>NC_142599.1:17273280-22073280 GCF_965207765.1 Zootoca vivipara
GACTGGGGCCTGCTTCTGACCCAACTTCTCCCAGCTCTGATCTTTCTCCTTCTTCCTCTTCTGAGGTGTGCCTCCACCAGTCTTCCCCCGGCATGAACGAAGTGGGTGCCACTTAGTCAGGGGGGCTGTGCCACCACTCTTCCCCCTCATCTGTCTCGACCCTGACACTAATGTTGAGGTGCCACCTTATCTCTTATGCACCCAGTAGATCACTGGTGTCTGTGGGAGAGTTTCCCCTTTCAGTTCCAAAGATCTCAAAGTCCCCTCTGCAGTAACTCAGAGGAGCAGGGCCTTCAGTGTGACTGCCCCTATTCCGTAGAATAACATTGGTGTTGAGATACAACAGGTGGTCACTATCTGCACTTTCCGGGAACAATTGAAGACCTTTTTGTTGTGTCATGGGATGTTTCCCCATCTGTAGGGTTGCCAGACTCAATAGAGGACAGGACTTCTGTGCCTTTAATTGCCCTGCTCTCTTTTGAGTCTGGAAACCTTAAAGAGAAACCAGCAGACCCTTTGTTTAATTTCCAAGCAAAGGGTCTGCTGGTTTCTCTTTAAGGTTTCCAGACTCAAAAGAGAGCAGGGCAATTAAAGGCACAGAAGTCCTGTCCTCTCTTGAGTCTGGCAACCCTACCCATGAGTGTCCACTTCTTAGGGTTATAATCTGTTTTTAAATGTGTTGGCTGTGCTAGTGCTTTTAGCTGCTTTCGGTTATCTGATATCTCACCTTACTACGGTTTCCAGAGTTCCCAGAGTTTCCAGACTGATGGTTAAACAGCTCTGAGAATTGTAGTTCTTGGTGTGGGGCGAATGGAGGGCTCCTAATGACTCTCAGCGCCCATAACAAACTACAGCTGCCGAGATTCCTTGTTGGAAGCCAAGGCTGTTTAAAGCGGTATGATACTGCTATGGTGTGAATGTGGCCTACCTGAAGTGCTTTTCTTTCTTATCGTTCTCTCCCCCCCACCCTGCTCCACATCTACTTTTGACCCAAATCAGGCCAGGACAAGCGAAAGGGTACAATGAGCTCCTCTGCTAAGCTTTATTCCTTCCTTTCCTTGAGCTGATTCTCAGGCTGGTGGAACAAAAGTAATGCCTGTGTTTTCATCAAGGTCATGCATGTTCGCCAAGGTTGTGCAGCTAATGAATTTTCCAAAGGTGCATTTTGAGCTAATGTAGGGGATGCTGGAAAAGAAGGTGCTAATGATCTAATTTGCATATCGCTCTCTCTTCTTCCTCCCCCCACCCTCCCCTTTTGGCTGTTCCTCCAGGAAGCAAACTGCTAATTTTGGTGCTGTGCTTGAACTTCCCGTCGGAAGCGGAATCCTGCCCGGGGGCTTGCGTATGCTACAGCGAACCCAAGATCACTATCAGCTGTCAACAGCAAGGACTTGGAGCCGTCCCCACCGAGATCCCCATCCAGACCCAGCGCATCTTCCTCCACAGCAACAAGATCACCGTGATCCGTTCCACCAGCTTCACCTCCTGCCGGAACATGTCCATTCTCTGGATCCATTCCAACAACATCAGCCTGATCGAACCCGGGGCTTTCTACGGGCTCGACAAGCTGGAGGAGCTGGACCTCAGCGACAACACCATCCTGAGGTCCATCAACCCTTCCACCTTCCAAGGCCTTGTCCACCTCCATACCTTGCACCTTGACCGTTGTGGCCTCCTGGAGCTCTCCACGGGGCTCTTCCGGGGGCTATTCTCTCTGCAGTACCTCTACCTGCAGGACAACAGCCTGCAGAACCTCCTGGATGACACCTTTCTGGATCTTGCTAACCTCACCTATCTGTTTTTGCACGGGAACAGAATAAAGAGTTTGTCGGAAAACGTGTTCCGGGGGTTGATCAACCTGGATCGGCTCCTCTTGCATCAGAACCGGGTGAGTGTGATCCACCGTAGGGCTTTCCACGACCTGGGGAAAGTGATGACCTTGTACCTTTTTAATAACAACCTGACGGTGCTGACGGGAGAGACGATGGCTCCCTTGGTCTCCCTCCAGTACCTCCGCTTGAACGGCAACCAGTGGGTTTGCGACTGCCAAGCCCGGTCACTCTGGGATTGGTTCAAGCAGTTCAAAGGGTCTTCATCGGAACTTGAGTGCCACCTGCCCACTCACCTGGCAGGGAGGGACCTCAAACGGCTGCAGAGCGCCGACCTGGAGGGATGCGTCGACTCTTTCAACCAGATCAGAACGAGCGTCTTTAGCACTAAGACCAGGACTGGCAAATTGCCAACCGCCGACCCTCCTCTAAGCCCCCACGATGGCGGGCAGAAATGCTGCCAGCCGGAGATGGACAAGTCTTTTATTTATGAAGCCAAAGCCAAGGCGGGCCCGTCGTCCCACAGCAGCCGGGCCTCCTCCAACAATCCCCTCAAGGATAAGGAAAACATCGCCAAAACTAAGCCCCAGGTGGAGACAGACCCCTCCAAAAACAGCAGCAACAAACAGATCAACGACTCCCCGTTTGGGACCTTTCCAAGTGCAGTGGACCCTCCACTGACCAATTTGAAACCTGAGTTCCTAGGCCCCATCGAACCTTCGACAGTCCCAACCAAAAAGAGGCAGGGGTGTTCGAAAAAGAACAAGTCTAGGTCACAGTGTCGCATGACGGCTCAGCCCACGCAAAGTACCACCTCACGGCTAATCCCGAGCCTATCGATCTCTCTGTTGGTGTGGAGTCTATTCTGGTCCTGTTGAAATGACAACAAGATCTCTCTTGTTTCCCTCCCGCCCCTTTCCTTGAGGAGTGATACTTTAATCCCAGGACTTTTGCTTAAAATAAATAAATAAAACCATTAAAAAAAAATTCACTTCCACAAACAAGAAGAAAGTTAATCCCAGAGGTGGGGAAATACAAAACAGAACAAAACTTTGTTACACTACGAGTTAACTGGATGCCTTTATAAAAAACAAAACAAAAAACGTTGTACATAATTTATTTGTTCCTCCTGAAATTTATGTGTTTTAATTTTTAATTATTATTATTATTTTTCTGTCCTTGGAACTGCACTTGCCCACGAGAGTCTATAGCCACAGCTGATGGTTTAAAAGAAAAAAAGAGAGAGAAAGAGAAAGATTTACCTATGAAAAAAAAAAAGTGAAATAAAATAGAAAAAAATAATAAAAGATGCAAATACGCCATTTTCAAAATGTTTTCCAAAGTGTTACTTGTAATTTGAAACCATCCTTGAATGATGTTGCAATTCTCCCCTATCATTTGAGGAGGTGACACAACGATGTCATTGCGGCTCCTGCTTTTCTGATCCTTGCAGTTCAACCACCTTTCCATCTTCATTATTCCGCCATGTTTACAGGGGCATTTGTTAAAGAATGCATCCCTTTTCATCCCCTCGAGACTGCAGTATATATATATATAAATTATATATAAGATATGCATTTTATTTTACTTGTGTACAAGTTCAACAATGACAAAAAAAGATATGAAATAAAGGTTTTCTTTTCTTTTTTTTGCCCCCTTTACCGTGTCCTCTGCACACACAGAGATGTGCAAACAGACAAATGTCTCACATATATGTCAATCCTGGGTTCTCCCTTTTTTGGATTTTAGCTCTAGCAGTCACCACCTGAGGCGGGCTGTCAGCTGGAAGGGAGGTGATGAATAAGGCATGGAGCTTGCCATTATGCAATCTCTAATTGGCAGCAACAAAGGATTTCATTGCACGGAACCCACTGCATTAGTGGTACGGTTCCCCTCCCCTCACAAGCTCCCTTCAGTCTCTCCTAGCATCATACATATTTCAGATGGCCCAGAATAGAAAAAGGATGTATAAACCAGGCCCCAAGCCAAGCGAGGAAAATAAGAATGAAACCTTGAGGATTGACAGGAGTTGCTGGGGGGGGGGAGGAAAATTGGGAAGAGGTGTGTGTTCACTGTGTTATCTGCTGGATATTTATATATGCATGTGTTGTGCAGCTGAGTCATGTCTTTTGGCAGGTCTGGGGGATTTTCTTGTGTCAAAACATGCAGAGTTGACGCGCTAGGATTTGCAGCTTTCGCAGAAGAGCTAATCACCTTTGGAATCTGAACATATCGGAGGCGGTGATGCTTCCGAATGCCCGTTTCCGGAAGCCACAAGAGAGAGCTTTTGTGTTCAGGTCCTGCTTGTGGGTTTTCCTACAAGCTTCTGGTTGGACATGGGATGCTGGACTAGATGGGCCCCCCCTTTGACCTGATTCTTAAAAAAGTTTCTTGGATATTTCCACCGCTAAGCCAACTTGCTGCCATCCAGATGTTTTGGACTACAGCTCCTATCAGCCCCAGCCAACGCAGCCAGGGAGTGGATGATCAAAGCTCCGCTGGTGCAGAGATGTTGCAAAATTGCTTCTGTGAACACACACACACACACACACACACACACACACACACCTGATTGGAAACAGGCCAAACTACATTGGAGCATCAGCTACATTCCTCTTAGGTCATCGCCTTCCCCGCTGGTTATATTCATGGCAGAGGAAACAGTGATAGTGTGTACGGAAACCAGGGATCGATGAAGCTGTCAGATCTGATTTCTGCCACTTTTTCAGTCTTACATCCTCCATGCATCTGTATCAGTATGCGATTTATTTTTTATTTTATTTTATTTTTTAAAAAAAATCCTCAGAGAAATTTGTTGGCATTTGGGAATCTAACTATTGCATTTATATCCTCCCTTTTTCCCTTTCAAGGAGATCAAGTTGACATACATGGTTCCTTGCCCTTCCTCGTTTAATCCCCACAACAACAACTGAGAGAGGTAGTGACTGGGCCAAGGGACACACAGTGACCTTCATTGTCAAACGATGATTTGAACCCTGGTCCCCTAGGTTCTAGTCCGACACTCTAACCACTACACCACCCCTCTTCTCTCACACACATACACATCCATTTACCTTTTGGTCACCTTCCGCATGACTCTCAAGGTGATCTATACCTTAAAAAAAAAACAGCTTAAAAAGAGACAGCCACAACACGGAAAACAGAAGACTTGTTAATTTTTTAATACAAAGTAGACACTGATGGCATAGACCTTTTCATCCAGCTGGGAAAGCCCATCGAAACAGAAAAGTTTTCAACTTTGTGCAGAAAGTGTTGACAGAAGGGGCCTTCTGTACCCCAACAGGAATGCTAATCCACGGAACAGGGGCAGCCACAGCAAAGGCCCTGCTCTGATTTATGGCAGGGCAGGTTTCTGACATCTCTGAACAATATTTCTCCAATAATGGTATATTAGGGGCCGCAATTTCCCCTGAAACAATGCATTTCTATTTTATGTCATGTGTGCTTTTTTTTTAACCAGAGATATGCATTATTGTGCATACTTATTTTTCTAACCAGAAAACCACATCACAAAATTCGGAGAAGTGTGAATTTCAAAGGGTTCTTTTATCAGAAAGTTTCTGGAAGTGTGAATCATTAAATGCGTGTTAAAATGGAAAGTAAATCAAACTCCTCCCTTATCCCTAAGCAGCACCTTTCGTTCCTGACCTTTGCAGGGCTGTTTGTGCTTCCTGGAAGCATCTTCTCAGGAGGAAAACTACTGATATTTAGGTGAGCTTCAGAAGAACCAAAATATGCCCATAGAAGATGTAAAGTAGCATTAAACATGACAGAACCCCCCTTCCTGCATAGGATGTGAGGTGGAAATAACCTGTCCAGTTTTGTTTGTTTTTCCACCTTTCCTCCAAGGAGCTCAAGGTACTGTACATGGTTTATTCCCCCTCCTCGTTTAATCCTTACAACAACCCTGTGAGGTAGCTTAGGTGAGGAGTGAGTGGCTGCCCTAAAGTCACCCAGTGAGCTTCATGGCTGAGTGGCCGTTAGTTTTTTGTTTTAATTTTTATTGGAATTTTATTTACAACATAACACAACCCCACCCACCCCCCAATACACAAATCCACCCTCATTAAACGTGAACATAACATGCAGTGAACATAAAGGTAAAGGTAAAGGGACCCCTGACCATTAGGTCCAGTCATGACCAACTCTGGGGTTGCGCGCTCATCTCGCATTATTGGCTGAGGGAGCCGCCGTATAGCTTCCGGGTCATGTGGCCAGCATGACTAAGCCACTTCTGGCAAACCAGAGCAGCGCACGGAAACGCTGTTTACCTTCCCGCTGTAGTGGTACCTATTTATCTACTTGCACTTTGACGTGCCTTTGATCTGCTAGGTTGGCAGGAGCTGGGACCGAGCAATGGGAGCTCACCCCATCGCAGGGATTCGAACTGCCGAACTTCTGATTGGCAAGCCCTAGGCTCTGTGGTTTAACCCACAGCACCACCTGCATCCCCTAACATACAATACAAACAACCAAATAAATGACTTCCTTTATCCTGTATCTGGCCTCCTTATTTACTTCTTATATCTTGATGAATAATTATTAAGATTTTTCTAATTACAACTTAAATATCCACAAAGTCTCCTGCAGACATTAATCAAAACAAGTCCATGTATGTATTTTATTGCACTGTTTTGTGAAGTATTCTCTGCATTTTCCCCATGCTTTTTGAAACTCTTGTCTAGTGTGATCTCTAATTGCCTCTGTTAATCTAGTCAGTTCAATATACTCTAACAGTTTATCTTGCCATTCCTTTCTTGCTGGCACAGTTTCTTTTTTCCAGTATTTAGCAATTAGGATCCTTGCCGCTCCTGTGGCATAGAGGAATATTTTTTGATCTTCTCTTGCTATGCCTGTGTCCGTTATCCCTAGTAGAAAAGCTTCTGTAGGCTGAGTGGCTGCTTGAACCCTGATCTCCCAGGTCTGACTCTGACACTCTTCTTCTTCTTTGGCAATCACTCATAGCCGAGTAAGATTGCCTTCCATGAACACGGTTTGAACAGTGAGTCCGTAAGTGACTGTGGAGGCCAATTCTGGATCCGCATGTCCTTCCACAGTGGAGACATAGGTTTCTGGGCAGGAGTTGATAACGGTGAGGGTTTGCCAAGCCTGCCTTCCTCTTAGCACGTTTCGTCCTGAGTTCAAGCGTCTTCAGAGTCCAAGACACCTTTGGTAAAGTCTGTTCTCCAATTGGAGCACTCGCAGGCCAGTGTTTCCCAGTTGTCGGTGTTCATACTATTTTTTTAAAAAAAATTAGATTTGCCTTGAGAGATTCTTTAAACCTCTCTTGTTGATCACCAGCATTGAGCTTTCCATGTTTAAATTCAGAATAGAGCAGTTGCTTTGGAAGACCATAATCGGGAATTCACACAACATGACCAGTCCAACAAAGTTGATGTTGAAGAATCATTGCTTCGACACTGGTGATCTTTGCTTCTTCCAGTCCACTAAACACTACACCACACCGCCTCTCTTTGTAATATGCTATGGGATGTCCACTGGAACATCAGCCCAGCAGATTGCGATTCATTAGCAAACACTTCCTCCAGCCGCCTGCTTCTCTGCTAATTAGGAAGTGGGTCTGGGAGCTCTTAGCAACCTTCACTGGGTTGCAGAAGTTGCTGACTGGTAAATGCTGGCTCTGAGGCAAGGCAGAAGGAGGAAGCAATGTGGTAATGAAGTCCCAAGGCAGTAGAACGAACTGCAGACCATCTTAGAAGTTATTGAGGGGAAACCACGTATACTAATACATTCAAACGTTAAAAGATATATAACAAAACACCTCCCCCCCCCAAAGCAGTGGTGTCTAACTTTCTTTTGGAGTTGCTGAGGGAGTTGGCGAGCCCTCTGAAGTCCGCGTGCCAGTGGGTGGGTACTGGCCCCCCATACTGGTTCACACGCATTCTCACATGCATTCACAGAGCACACAAAGGCACCTTTCTGCCCTCTCCTATACTATGTCTCATATATATCCGAGGGCTATGCTTTGGAGGATGTGGAAGGGAAAGAGTTGTGTGCTAGTGCTGGGCACAGACAATAATAATACTACTACTAATAATAATAATTTTTATTTATACCTCGCTCTCCCAAATCAAAACCGGGCTCAGGGCGGCTGACACCAGTAAACTTACAATAAGACGTAAAAGAAAGAAAAACAATTAAAATACGGGTTAAAATACAGTTTAAATTTAAAATTTTTAAATGCAGCCTCATTTTAAAGTAGCCCAAATCAAAACCATAAGGGAGTGTCAGAGGTTCTTGCGGCTACTCTTGAGTAATGACGCTCCACACCTGCTTGTCTTTAAGGTGTTTTTTACTGTGCCTTCTATTTACAGTGCAAAGTATCTGGAAAACATGTCTGCTTAGTCTGAGTCAGAACCTCGCAATGGCTTCCTTCTGTTTCGCGCCCATCATAACAGCTTGGGAACCCCAAAGCGCCTCCCTCTTGTCCTACGGGGTGCCGTATGCCTCAATTCAGGCATGGGGGGGGAGGGCCGTCCTTCTGACTGCTCTCCTGTCATTTCCTCCCCAGCTGCCTCCCTCTCTACTCGGTGTTGAGGCTCTTTGACGCTGCTAGAGCCTTGTCCCTCCCTCTCTGCTTCCTTACTCCTGTAATCTGATCCGCTACTGGACTTACTGCTCTGAGAGGAACTTGACCTGATGAGGGGGGGATTTCCCTATAAGCCCTCCCCCTTACAGGGAGGAAAACATAGGGGTCAGACTGAGTCCAGCCCAAAGGCCAGGCGGAACAGCTCCGTCTTGCAGGCCCTGATGTCAAATCCTGCAGGGCCCTGGTCTCCTGGGAGAGAGCGTTCCACCAAATCAGGGCCGGTACTTTAGCTGAGACCAATCTAACCACCTTATGGCTTGGGAACTCCAACATGTTGTTATTTGTGGACCTTAAGGTCCTCCGTGGGGTATATCAGGAGAGGTGGTCCCGTAGGTACAAGGGACTAAACCTATCCAAGGCCCCAAATCACCCCCAACAATAACAATACCAATAATAATAATAGCAGCAACAACAACAACAACAGGATGTCCCTATTTTCATTGGAGAAATGTTGGAAGGTATGGAAGAAGCAAGTTGTTGCGCTCAAGTCCTGCTTGCAGATTTCCCAAAGGCATCTGGTTGGCCACTGTGAGAACAGGATGCTGGACTAGATGGCTAATTGGCCTGATCCAGCAGGCTCTTCCTGTGTTCTTAACACCCAGGCTGGATCCGGCCCTGAATCAATTGGGCAGGGGTTAATGTTGAATGTCAGGGAACACTTTGGCCCAACAGACCCCTGCAGGTGGCAGGTTTGGGTCCTCCACTTGCCACCTGGCGAACACACACACACACACACACACACACACACACACACGGCCCAACTGAGCAGAATGGAATCCTCAACAGCAGGCAGGCACCCCAACTCTAGGGGGGTCTTCAGTCCCCTCAATATTTGCTTGAAGGGGCCCAGCCCCCCAGTGTTGAAGGGGCCCAGCGCAACATCGCAGGAGGCTACACCAGCCTGCACGGCATTGGAAGACGCGTATGACATCACACAACATGTGTCACACACGTGACATCACATGCGAGTGTTGCGCATGTGATGTCATATGTGTGTGATGTACACAACAACTCTTCAAGCTTGCGGGCAGCCTGGCGCCTCTGCCAGCTGGTGAGCAGACGGTTCAAACCTGTTCATTTCTCTCTCTCTCTCTCTCTCTCTCTCTCTCTCTCTCTCTCTCTCTCTCTCTCTCTGTGTGTGTGTGTGTGCGTGTTCCCCTGCTCTCAGCATGCTCTCAGGCATGCTCAGCCAATGTTCATTCACTCCACCCAGACCCCGCTGAGAGCTCTGGATCCTTTCAAGGGGTCTGAGCTGCTCTACTTGCAAAAATGCACATATTAGGCAACATTACGTGCTCAAATGTGTATGTTAGAGAAATGTGCAAGAAATTGCATATGGACTTTTGTGCTGATTTCTTTTCAGGCAAACTGATACAGAAATGATCTGAACCCGGGTCTCCCAGTTCCTAGTTTGATACTCTAACTACACTAGTTCGACACTACACTACACTACACTACACTACACTACACTACACTACACTGGCTTTTGCATGCAAGGCAGATGCTTTGCCACTGAGCTATGGCCCCATTCGCTTTCCTTTGGTATAAGGTATTTCCTTATGATCCAGAACAGAAGTTATGGCATCCGCAGCACAGTGTACAAAATTCAGAAATGGATTTTTTTAAAAAAAAATAAAAAATGAAGAGGGGAGGCCTTTGAGTGCATCAGTTTCATTTTGGGACCAGATCATTCAGGACGCGGGGAGACATCTGGATGACGAGATCTCATCCAGAGATGAGATCTCCTCATCCAGCCATGTTCCATCCAGTCTCATCCAGCCATGTTCAAATATATGAAAGGATGCCATATGGAGGAGGGAGAAAGATTGTTTTCTGCTGCTCCAGAGAAGCAGACACGGAGCAATGGATTCAAACTTCAAGAAAGAAGATTCCACCTAAACATTAGGAAGAACTTCCTGACAGTAAGAGCTGTTCGGCAGTGGAATTTGCTACCAAGGAGTGTGGTGGAGTCTCTTTCTTTGGAGGTCTTTAAGCAGAGGCTTGACAGCCATCTGTCAGGAATGCTTTGATGGTGTTTCCTGCTTGGCAGGGGGTTGGACTGGATGGCCCTTGTGGTCTCTTCCAACTCTATGATTCTATGATCTTTGGAAGCATCTCTGATGCCTTCTCCATGAGACTTCCTCCACCACTCTGGAAATCCAGATAGCGGCTCTGCAACCTGCCAAGGAGCACCATGGCCCATCATCATTCTGAAACCAGAAAAGGAACAGCTGCTAATGCCCACCTCCCGCCAAACCCCAGCTTGCTTGCCTGTCTGCTTGATATGCATTCCCAGGAGCTTTTGTGTCCTCCAAGCAAAAGGTGGTTTGTGTCCATCATAAATCAACAAGCCCAAAGGTGAGCAACCTCAACATATGCTCCTCCACGCAGGTGATGCGAACACCCCCACCCCCTGCTGTTTGGGCCGTCTGCTTCCCATCTGGGTGAGACATCTGTTGGATTGACAGCAGGGAATTTGTCTGATCTAGATAAAGTGGGAAAGGGAATGGACTCCCCCTCAAATGCTAGGATAGTTAGAGGGGGAGACTATGTACGAAAAATGTGAAAACATTTCCACCTCCCATTGAAATGTCGCCTCATTTCAGAGCTGGCCCGCACATGAAGCTGGGTAAGGCAGCTGCCTCGGGCGGCAGAAATGGAAGAGCACACCTCTCACTTTGCCGCCACTGCAGAAGCAGACTTCAGTGGTCCCAAGGTAGTTGATTCCAGTCAAGCAGCTCTTACCATCCGTAACTTCTTCCAGTTGAGTCAGAATTTCCCTTCTTGTCATTTGAATCCATATGTTTGGGTTCTACGCCCTGCAGCAGCAGGAAACGAAGCTTGCTTCATCTTCCATCTTCCAGGCCTTGGAGATGGCTATCATATCAACTCCCAGTCTTCTCTTTTGCAGGCTAAACCTACCCAACTCCCTCAACCATTCCTCACAAGACTTGATTTCCAGATGCTTCACCGTCTTGCGACATCCTCCTCTGCACATGTTCCAGCTTGTCAATATTGCTCTTAAACTGTGGTACCCAGAACTTGGCACAGGACTCCAGGCTGGGTTTGACAAAGGCTGAAAATAGCTCAGTAATAGATAATTTGATTTTCCCCTTGAGCTCGAATCCTGTACCAGGATTCCAACATGCATCTGGTTGGCCATTGTAATGACAGGGTGCTGGACTAGATGGGCCATGATGATCCAGCATGTGCTTCTTATGTTCTTATGATTCACCCTCCAGAGAGCTGACTGCAGCACTCCGCCAGTCCCTCTGTATGGAGCCAGACCAGAGTGTCAGGAGCTGCCTGTTCTCCTGGCCTGGACATTGTGAGAACAGGAAGCTAGAGTGAGTGAGCCAGTGGGCTGATTAGGCAGGCTGTTCTAATAATAATAATAATAATAATAATAATAATAATAATAATTTATTTATACCCCGCCCATCTGGCTGGGTTTCCCCAGCCACTCTGGGCGGCATCCACCAGAAAAATAAAACACAGTGATCTATTAAACATTAAAAGCCTCCCTGAACAGGGCTGCCTTCAGATGTCTTCTAAAAGTCTAGTAGTTGCTTTCCTCTTTGACATCTTTCGGGAGGGCGTTCCACAGGGCGGGCGCCACTACCGAGAAGGCCCTCTGCCTGGTTCCCTGCAACTTGGCTTCTCGCAACGAGGGAATCGCCAGAAGGCCCTCGGAGCTGGACCTCAGTGTCCGGGCAGAATGATGGAGGTGGAGACACTCCTTCAGGTATACTGGACCTAGGCCATTTAGGGCTTTAAAGGTCAGCACCAACACTTTGAATTGTGCTCGGAAACATACTGGGAGCCAATGTAGATCTTTCAAGACCAGTGTTATGTGGTCTCGGCGGCCGCTCCCAGTCACCAGGGATGTTATTAATGCTTCTGAATACCTGTTGCTGGAGACCACAGGAGGGGAGAATGCTCTTATGCTTGGTTCAGCTTATGGGCTTTCCATTGGGGCATTTGGTTGGCCACTGAGAACAGGGTGCTGGACTATATGAGCATTCTCATCACCTGAGGTTTCCATAAGAATGTAAGAAGAGCTTACTGGATCTGGCCAATGGGCTCAGCTAGTTCAGTATCCTGTTCTCACAGTGGCCAACCAGATGTCTGTAGGAGAGCCACAAGCAGGATTCAAGCACTAGGGCACTCTCTTCTTCCGTGGCTTCCAGCAACTGGTATTATTTGCCATGATAACATGGATGCTTCTCATCAAATGCCTCAGCTGGACATGTGCTGGATATAAGCTGGGCTGTTTCAGCACAGGGAGCCCCCTGCCACCACGTCGAGGGGGACGCTAATGGGATCCAGGGATTGCCAGCTGGATAAATGCACCAGCTGTGCCCAGACAGCCCTGCATTGCAGAGGAGCAAGCGCCAGATGCAGAGCTTGCGTAAACAATGCCCATGCCACCTGGTGAGGAGCCAGGAGGTTATGATGCAGCTGTGCCCTGCAACAGATCTTGGCCCTATGATGCTAAAAACTGAGGTGCCAGTGAATTCTTCACAGCTTGGTGCTGGCAGCCAGGGCAGAAAAACTCATCTGCTTGGCCATCAGAGCATAACAGATCCCCTGGCGCTGATGAGGCTTGTCGATTTCTGATGGGCACAGAGAGAGTTCTCTCTTCTTCATAAGAGAAGAGCACAGAGGCCACCTAAATAATTGGCAATCAGTGCAGGGAATGGGGAAAGATTTGTTCACACAACAGAGCAGCCCCTTGCAGATTTGGTGTGGAGCAAGTAGACAGAGAGAAGTCTTTCTCCCTCTTCCATCACACTAGATCTCATGGGCAGGCAATGAAGTTGAATGCTTGGAGATGCAGAAGATGTTGGTATGCTCACGTTCTTAACCACTGAGCTACACCCTTTTCCTGTGACCACATCATTCTTCAGTATCTTTCTGAAGGGGGACAGACAGACATTGTCATCTCTGCTTCCTAAGGAGTTCCCATGGGCATTGCAGATGCAACGAAGCCCCAGAGAGGGATGATAGTTCGGCACAGAGTGAGAGTAATAGAATCATAGAATTGTAGAGTTGTAAGGGATCCAAGGACCCAGGTGGCGCTGTGGGTTAAACCACAGAGCCTAGGGCTTGCTGATCAGAAGGTCAGCGGTTCGAATCCCTGTGATGGGGTGAGCTCCCGTTGCTCGGTCCCAGCTCCTGCCAATCTAGCAGTTCGAAAGCACGTCAAAATGCAAGTAGATAAATAGGAACCGCTACAGCGGGAGGGTAAACAGCGTTTCCGTGTGCTGCTCTGGTTTGCCAGAAGTGGCTTTGTCATGCTGGCCACATGACCTGGAAGCTATACGCTGGCTCCCTCGGCCAATAATGCGAGATGAGCGCGCAACCCCAGAGTCGGTCACGACTGGACCTAATGGTCAGGGGTCCCTTTACCTTTACCTTTAAGGGAACCAAAGGACCATCTAGTCCAACACCTGCCATGCAGAGAGAAGGGGATCCTGATCTCGTGATGCTGGGCGATCTTCTCCACCACCTTCTATAGACCCAACCCTTCTGCCTGTTCCTTCCATTCCCCTCTAGACCGACAGACCAGAAGCGACTGCTTACCCCTCCCACAGAATATTTATAAGTTGTTTGGGAAAATGTCAGGCAGAGCCAGTGGTTATATTAACACACTTAGAGCGGTGGCAACTCGCGGAAGCTATCTGATGTGATTTTTAGTCAAAGTGCTTTTTATGTAATGGTTACAATTGCTTACAAATCCCTGTGACATTTTTTGTTGTTTCTTGACAAACAGCCGCTCAGCTGCCTGACAAGGAAACCCGCATCAATCATTTTTACTAGTTCATTAGAGCTTCTCTCTCTCCCTCTCTCTCTCTCTTCTTCCCCCGTTCTGTTCTTTCCTCCACCATCAGAGCACAGAATTAACACCAGATTACAGTACCTGGAAGGCAGAAGCTCTTGATGCATAGCAATGAGGGCAGCCTTCTGAAGTCAGATGGGCAGAGGAGGGGGGGGAATCTGCAGTAATGAACAGGAGGTCGCAAACACTCTTTCCCCTCATTTTCTCCAATGTTTACATGAGTTTTTAAGATGCTGGAACAAAATATTCCACATTACAGTGGGCGGAGGCGGGAGATGGCTTTGAGCCACGGTCCCATAAGAAGCACCACAAAACTTCTCTCCTACAAACCAATCTTCCCTTATAGGTCCTTGTTCCTGACATCATTAATTCACCAGCTCTGTCGGCCTCGCCTGGCTCTCTTTATTCCTTAAGGGACTCTCGTCTGCTCTACTTTCTGGCCCCTTGGGCTTTGATCTATCTTCCAAACCATGAGAGCATCAGAAGAAGATTGAGAGGTTTGGGGAGAAAGTTCCAGAAATGGAGTTAATATCCAAATGCTGGTCATATTCAAAGCAGACCACTGATATAGATGAGCATACCTAACTAATTTAAATGAGGCTACTCTGAGTAGACCTTTTGATGACCCAGATACCCTCCAACATTTATTTGATGAATTATTGTTGTTGTTGTTATTATTATTATTATTATTATTCCCCTAGGGACCCAGGTGGCGCTGTGGGTTAAACCACAGAGTCTAGGGCTTGCTGATCAGAAGGTTGGCAGTTCGAATCCCTGCAACTGGGTGAGCTCCTGTTGCTCGGTCCCAGCTCCTGCCCACCTAGCAGTTCGAAAGCACATCAAAGTGCAAGTAGATAAATAGGGACCGCTCCGGCGGGAAGGTAAACGGCGTTTCCGTGCGCTGCTCTGGTTCGCCAGAAGCAGCTTTGTCATGCTGGCCACATGACCCGGAAACTGTCTGCGGACAAACGCCGGCTCCCTCGGCCTATAGAGCGAGATGAGCGCTGCAACCCCAGAGTCGGACACGACTGGACCTGATGGTCAGGGGCCCCTTTACCTATTATACCCCACTCATCTGACCAGGTTGTCCCAGCCATTCTGGGTGGCTTCCAACATATATAAAAACCTAATTAAACAAATAGTAATTATTATTATTATTATTATTATCATTATTTATACCCCACCCATCTGGCTGGATTTCCCCAGCTACTCTGGGGAACTTCCCTAAACAAGGCTACAGTACCTTCAGATATCTTTTATAAGTCAGATAGTTGTTTATTTCCTTGACATCTGATGGGAGGGCGTTCCACAGGGTGGGCGCCACCACCGAGAAGGCCCTCTGCCTGGTTCCCTGTAACCTCACTTCTTGCAGAGAGGAAACCGCCAGAAGGCCCTCGGAGCTGGAGCTCAGTGTCCAGGCTGGGGAGTGGGGGTGGAGACGCTCCTTCAGAAAACCTTCCCTATACAGAAGTCAGATGTCTTCTAAAGGTAGTTACTTATCTTCTTGGCTCAGGGGTCGCATAACTCCATACCCTCCAACATTTCTCTGATGAAAATAGGGATGTCCATGGAACAGAGTAAGCATATCTATTTGGTCCTTGGGGAAAGGATTGTCACTCACTGACAGAGCATTTGCACTGCATGCAGAAGGTCTCAGGCTCAATCAGTCAGTGTAAACAATACTGAGCAAGACAGACCAAAAGGCAACTTCCTATCTTCCTGTTTATATAGATAGCCATAGGTCTGTGGCAGAGCATCTGCTTGATTGGAAATCTTTACTTCAGTCTCTTTTGGAATAGGAAACAGTCAAACAATGAACATTATTAGGAATGAGCCTCTGTTTTGTAGTAAGTGGTGGTGAGAAAATATGGGGCCTGCCTGTTTTAGTCAATGTGAAATGAATTAAGTAGAAAGAAACCAGTTCTGAGCAGCCATCCCTGAATTAATTTTCTTTCACTTCCAATTTGCCCTATCAGGCACCAAATCACCTTGAGGTTACTGGGAGGAAGGAAGCAATTTTTAGTTAAATTTATTTTTAGCCCAAGTCCTGGACATCAGGTTATTTATTTACACCTTCCCTAGGCTGCCCTTCGTCGATGACACCAGGGCGGTTCAGAGCACACAACTATGTTTTTCATACAGACAACACATCGGAATGCAACAAGATACAAACCTTTGCAGGAAAACCGGCCAGTTTGGGGCGGAGGGAGGCTATTAAGAGCTAGCAATTGGCTGGGTGAATAAAAAGGTCATTGGCATAGGACATAAACTTAGCAAAGTGCATGCTCGACTTCAGTAGTTGCTGGTGACCATTGGGACTGGTGAAAAAGAAGAGAAGAAGAGTCTGCTGGATGAAGCCAATGGACCATATACAGTAGTCCTGCATCCTGTTCTCTCAGTAGCCACCCAGTTGCCAACCAATCCCACAAGCAGGATCTGAGCACAAGAGCACTCTTCTGTCCTGTGGCTCCCAGCATCTAGTATTCAGAAACACTACTTCCTCTGACAGTGGTAGCAACAGTTAGCCTTCTTCTCCAAAAAATTGTCCAATCCTCTTTTAAAGCCATCCATGTTGATGGCCATCATGGCCTCCTGTGAGAGACGGATGCAGGTGGCACTGTGGTCTAAACCGCTGAGCCTCATGGGCTTGCCGATCAGAAGGTTAGTGGTTCGAATCCCCACGACGGGGTGAGCTCCCATTGCTTTGCCCCAGCTCTTGCCAACCTAGCAGCTCAAAAGCATATCAGTGCAAGTAGATGAATAGGTATAGGTAAACGGCGTTTCCATGTGCTCTGGTTTCCATCACCGTGTTCCGTTGTGCCAGAAGTAGTTTACTCCTGCTGGCCACATGACCCGGAAAGCTGTCTGTGGACAAACGCCAGCTCCTTCAGCCTGAAAGCGAGGTGAGTGCTGCACCCCATAGTTGCCTTTGATTGGGACTTAACCATCCAGGGCTCCTTTACCTTTACCCTGTGGTACCAAGTTTCTTAGTTTAACTATGCACTGTGTGAAGAAGTACTTTCTTTTAACTGTCCTGAATCTTCCAAATAATTATTGCAATGAGCCCAACAGTACATGGTGCCAGAGCCAATGACAGGCAGAGCTAACTAAGTCTAGGTTTCTCGCCAACCTATTCCCTGTTGAGTTCTGTAAGGGGCAACACCGAGACTCAGGAGGAGGAGGAGGAGGAGGAAGCTGGCAAGTAGGACCACCTGCTCTGAGCTGGTTGTTAAGTTTGAAGTCAGGCAGTTGGGGGCTGGCTGTCCTGTTTGTCCTAAAGGTCCAATCTTTACTGCTTGATTTATTTCAAAGAGGAGCTGCCTCCCCAAACTCATTGTCATGATGGAAAAGGGCCTCCCCGTCCCTGTTACAAGATGGACCTCAGCAGGCTGCAATTATGGGATGACTTTTGCCGGGGGTCCCATCTATAAGGTTGGGGGGGGGGGAATAATCCTAAGCCCACTGAACTGGTAGTAAGGACCCCACTGAAATCAGTGCGACTTTCTTCGGACCAAGCAAATGATTAGCAACATGTTGCAAGAGAAGGAAGGAAGAGCTGCTTCCTTCTGATGCAAACCATTGCCTTGTCTAAATGCTGGTTTTGGAGCACAGATTCCTGTTGCAAGAAGTGAGGAGGGCAAGAATTGCCAACACCCTGTAAAAACCACATTGGACGGCAATGTGGTGAGGGTGGAGACAGCCTGGCTGAAGAAAGGACAGGAAGAGTGGATAATGGAGGCCTTGGCTTAGGGTTGCATTGGCAGCAACATGGGAAAATGGAAGGTTTTCCCAGTGACTGGGCCAAATCCCTCTTTGGATACCAGCTGAATGCCAGGGCGGCTAATTGTGCCAGGCAGAAAATAACCCATTTGGGCTGTTAACTGGAAGCTTTGTTGATACAGCACTGAATGCTGTCGGAATGAGGGCTTCCTGCTCTCTCCTCCGGCAATGAGAATTTCAACCAAGAGCCAGCTGAGGAGAAGGCAATGATAGGATTGTCAAGCATGCTCCACCAGCCAATCAGGGAGCACAGTCCTCACCATGTTGCAGGGTGACTTCTTCAACCTGTGAGCCCTGTGTTCTTTATTTTCCTGCAAGCTGCAGTGAAAATTCAGGATCAGAGTGTTGTATAAAATTTGCTCCTTTTTTTTCATAGCCACCTTTCTGCCAAGCACCCTTCCCCCTCTTTGTGCGCACTGGTTGCAAGCCATTAGGGCACCCCAGGGAACCAAGCAGCTCAGTGCCTCATGAAAGTGATGGCTTCCCCTTTCCCAAGAAATGAAGCTAGCAAACCTTACTCAGCAACACTAAGTGCTGGAGAAATAAGAAGCAAGAGCCAAGCCAGAAACGTCACCTTAGTTTTGGAAACAAAATAAAAAAAATTCCTTCCAGTAGCACCTTAGAGACCAACTAAGTTTGTCATTGGTATGAGATTTCGTGTGCATGCACACTTCTACAGATACTCTTCTTAGTTCTGGGTGAGTCATTGCAATATGCTCTGCTGAATTTGGTGATACATAGCTGAGCATTATCAGCCTCTGGGCAGATATATGCCCCTTGGGATTGTGTGCTTCCTATGCACAGGCAAATAAATGGCAAGTCATAAGAACATCAAAAGAGCCTTCTGGATCAAGCCAATGGCCCACCTAGTCCAGCATGGTGTTCTCACATTGTCTAAGCAGATCCCACCAAGCAAGAGCACAAGAGCCCTCTCCCCACCTGTGGCTTCCAGCAACTGGGGTTCTGAAGCAGAGCAGAGCCAGTAGCCTCTTCCATGAATCTGTCTAATCCTCTTTAAAGCCATCTAGGTTGGTGGCCATCACTGCCTCCTTTTTTTTTTTTTAAACATACTTTTTATTAATTTTACAAAATACAAAAAAACAAAAAAAACGGTACATACATAAACACCTTTTCCACCTCCTTCCTACCCACCCACATGGGTCCTCCCCTGCCACAGAAGTATCCCATGTATGTGAACAGTCAGAGATGGTCCATTTTATGCTTGGATTTCTGTCCTCCTCCCCCTCCCCTGACCCCAAAGCCCCCCCCCCCCTGCCACCAGGGAGCTCCAGCAAACCAGGGCAGTACGCAGGAGGCCATCCATCCAACCATCTATTGTCATACCAAAAAAAGAGAAAAATAGAAATAGGAAAAAAAGAGAAAAAAGAAAGGGCAAAAAAAGAGAAAAAAAACAATACAAAACAGAAAAAATTTTCTTACATTCATAATTGTAAAACCATATTTTGTGGGCTTCCCCTCCCCCCCCTTCCCCGGTTTTCATCCCTTTTTTATCATCTGCAACAGTTTCTTACTTTATAAAAATACACCTTTGTATCTTATACAACTTATAAATCAATTGTTAACATTTTCATCTAATATTCAAATCACTGAAAAATCAAACTCCCATTTTATCTTCCCGTGCCTAATTTTTTCTCCCTCTATAAGCCTCCATATTTTCACATTTTCCAAAATCCATTCACTTTTAAGCCTCCTGTGGGAGCAAATTTCATACAGTGGGGTAAAGGTAAAGGGACCCCTGACCATTAGGTCCAGTCGTGACCGACTCTGGGGTTGTAGCACTCATCTCGCGTTATTGGCCGAGGGAGCTTCCAGGTCATGTGGCCAGCATGACAAAGCCGCTTCTGGCGAACCAGAGCAGTGCACGGAAACGTCATTTACCTTCCCGCTGTAGCGGTACCTATTTATCTACTTGCACTTTGACGTGCTTTCGAACTGCTAGGTTGGCAGGAGCTGGGACCGAACAACGGGAGCTCACCCCATCACAGGGATTCGAACCGCTGACCTTCTGATTGGAAAGCCCTAGGCTCAGTGGTTTAACCCACAGGTAGGAGAGCTAAAATAATAATAATAATAATAATAATAATAATAATAATAATAATCTCATCTGGCAACCATTGCACCCCTTTGGTTTCAGATAGAGCATGCATGTGCATTCAACTGCTTAACAATGTCCCTGTCACTCAGGAGATCACAGCTGCAGAGATAAGAAAAGAAGAGTTGTTCCGTTCCATTGTCTGGAAAGCTCACTCCTGATTTTCATGGCGAAGCCATTTGCAATGGAGCCCAGCAATGAAAGCGAGCAGCTGTATTGAGGCAGCACTGTATGTTGAAATTTTGCACCCCTAACAATTTTGTACCCGGGGCAACTGCCCCTGTGGCCCTCTGCACACTGGTGTGACATCACTGCAAACCTGCAAAATGTAATTGGCTTGTTTATAAACTGCCTTCACAATCTCTCTGTTTCCAAAAGAAAGTGTTTTCATTTTCTGCTATTTGCAGTGCTGGGAAATATCTTCATTTCTTTGCTGCTGTCGCTGTCGATCACCTATTCCGAACCCTTGTTAAACAACACCAGGCTGCTGTTTACCTTTCGCTGCCTGGATTCCCCCTCTCCCACCCACCCTTCAGGCAAAGCCTTTGATTGATTTTACCTCTGGGAAATTAGCCTTTTAAAAGCACTGAGTATATATGTTACTTGTTCGGACTGTCCTGTGTTTGCACAAAATGAATGTGTTCGAGTAAAGATTACTGGCAAGCCAGCATTCACTAATGATTCACTGATCAATTCATCTTTGACTGTCAGGTCTAAAATAGAATTGCACTTTTGTGGGAAAGAAATGCATTGGCTTTGGGGGGGGGGGCGGTGATTGTCTCACGGCTTTTAGGAACTCTGAAGTTACGGCCACATATTTTCCAAAAAGCAACATCTGAAGGTGAAGTTAAAGGGTCCTGCTTGGTCTGAATATTTGAGGAATGGAGGAAGGTGCCTCACACTGTTGGTCCATCTAGCTCAGAATTAACAGCAATGATTGGCAGCACCTCTTAAGGGTTAAAAATGAAGCTCTTTCCCATCCCTAGGGTAGACACCAGGGATTGACCCTGGCACCTTCCCCATGGAAAGTCTGTGCTATATAGCCATAACTGTTCCAACCAGTTTTAAATGAAGCAAAGCTAAGAACATCAGAAAAACCTGCTGTATCAGGCCAATGTCCCATTCTACTGTAGTACATGATGAGAAATATGGTGGTTGACTCATGACAGGGCCTTCTCAGTGGTGGTCCCGTGTTTGTGGAATGTCCTCCATGGTTGAAGTGCATCCTTCTCCTGCAATACTGACTTCAATGAGTGAATAGACCACAAACCTTAGTAAGTTTAAATGCTTTACTTACAGTAATCTCAGGTCTCGGTCATTCATCGTTCAATGTTACAGCAGAAACAACACACAAGGTATTTTTGATTGCAAAATATGTTAGTTGCAAACATGGAATGCTGAGGATTGAACCTGGGACCTTCTGCATGCAAAACAGATGCTTTACACTGAGCTACAGCCCGTCGTTAATTCATTCATCTCCTACGAGCAGCACCTGAGTTCTTCCACGCTGACTGCCACAATGGAATCTATGCTGAGCATTTTGTAAAGTAGCGCTTGTCATGGCATTGGCAGGCGAAGGCTTGTACCAACAGTTCTCGGTTTCTTTCTAAAAGTCACCCAGTGTTTCACGAGAAACCAGAAAAGCATCCAGCGGAGCCAGTCTGCCAATGAGCAGTGATTAATCTAATACCTGCTGAAATAGCTTCCTCGCTAATGCTGAGATGCGCCGGATGAATTGCACACGGTGCGGAAATCTATCACAGCACAGATAAAACAGCGCGGAAGGCCAAGAGTGTTATGGATGGGTATTATGCCTCTCCATGCTTGATTGCAATGGGTTTATCTGCACGCCAGAACGAATCCCAGCAGTTAATGTGGTCTTTGGGAGCAGTATTTATTTGCTTTATTGGTACCAAGGACGTATTATGAAGCATCAATTTATTCTCCGAATTAGAGATTTCAGTATTTGCGGGGCAGAGGTGGGGCAACGGTCGGTTTAAATTACGCTAACGTCTTTTCTGTCCAAAACACTGCGGGGATAAGGTGCGCTATTCTTGAATTATGGTGGGCCCTGAGTGCAATAGGTGACTAAAGCTCACACATTTTCCAAGGATGGAATGGGCACAGGGCTTTGCTCAGCCCATCACAATCAATGGCAGGACAACCCAAAGAGGGCCATGGCTCAGTGGCAGAACATCTGCTTTGGATGCAGAAGGTCCTGGGTTTAATCTCCACTGACATCTCCAGGTCAGAGGCGGGGGGGGAGGAAGGTTCTCCGCCTAAAATTTTAGAGAGCCGATGGTCAGGGGCTGGCTGGATGAGGAAGAGCGGTGGACGCTGCCTGCCCAAGAACCCCCCAGGAATGACACAGAAGTAGGAGATTTAGACTCAGGCCAGTGGTAGTGAGACACGAGGGACCAGTCTGCAGAGGGGACGAGCTGGGAGGTGATAGAAGCAGAAGTGAGTGAACCTGGGGGGATCAGAAGGAGAGAGCTGGGCACCAAGGGTCACAGTGTCAGCACAGACAGGAGAGGAGCCAGGCACTGCTTCAGTCGCCCGGCAGCTGGACTCTTCGGTCAGCCCTCCTCCTCCACTGACACCCAGATCATGAAGAGCCTTGCATGTTGCTGAGCAATGGATCAGACAGTCCCAGAGGGGGATCCCTCCCCGTCGCCAGAGTTTACAGCTGCTTGGGAGGAGTCCAGAGGGAGAGGGCTAGAGAAGGAAAGAGGGGCCAGATGCCAGTTCCAGCACCATCTTCAATTAGGCCAGATTAGCTTTGATGAACTCTGTTATGTTTTTTGTTTTTTTACTTTTGTGAACAAAAGCTGATTGCACTCCATGTCTCGAATCATTTTCATGCCCTGTGGATGAACCTGCCTTCCTAACAGCCCCTTGACAGCTGCTGATAGTCAACAGGCTGTATCTGAGTAGCCTGCTTAAATTAGTTGCTTTTGAATTATGGTGCAGGAGGAGACTCTTGAGAGTCCCATGGACTGCAAGAAGATCAAACCTATCCATTCTGAAGGAAATCAGCCCTGAGTGCTCACTGGAAGGACAGATCGTGAAGCTGAGGCTCCAATACTTTGGCCACCTCATGAGAAGAGAAGACTCCCTGGAAAAGACCCTGATGTTGGGAAAGATGGAGGGCACAAGGAGAAGGGGACGACAGAGGATGAGATGGTTGGACAGTGTTCTTGAAGCTACCAACATGAGTTTGACCAAACTGCGGGAGGCAGTGGAAGACAGGAGTGCCTGGCGTGCTCTGGTCCATGGGGTCACGAAGAGTCGGACACGACTAAACGACTAAACAACAACAACAACAAGTTAAAGGTAAAGGGACCCCTGACCGTTAAGTCCAGTCATGGACGACTCTGGGGTTGCAGTGCTCATCTTGCTTTATTGGCTGAGGAAGCCAGCGTTTGTCCGCAGACAGCTTACGTGCCATGTGGCCAGCATGACTAAGCTGCTTCTGGCAAACCAGAGCAGCGCACGGAAACACTGTTTACCTTCCCACTGGAGCGGTACCTATTTATCTACTTGCACTTTGATTGCTTTTGAACTGCTAGGTTGGCAAAGGCAGGGACCGAGCAATGGGAGCTCACCCCGTTGTGGGGATTCGAACCGCCGACCTTCTGATCAGGGCCGGCTCTAGGGGTAGGCTGGGTGGCGCAGGGCGCCAGGCTGCTGGGTCGTCAAGGGGGTGCTGCACGGCAAAGCCATGCGTAAACCACGCTGCGCCCACCCACCAGCCGCGGGAAGAAACAGGGCGGGGGTGCCGGAGCGATTCGTGCACCATGGCACCAGGGCGCCCGACCCGCTTAAGACGGCTCTGCTTCTGATCGGCAAGCCCTAGGCTCTGTCGCTTAGACCACAGCGCCACCCACGTCCCTACTGCGCTAAGTTACCCATGTCCAAATGACATAGAGACATCAGAAGAGCTTTCTGCATCAGGCCCATGACCCATGTAATCCAGCATCCCGTTCTCAACAGTAGCCAACCAGATGACTGGGAGAAAAGCAAGATCTGAGACCAAGAACATTCTCTGCTTCTGTGGCTGCCAGGGACTGACCATGGAGGCAGTGTATAACCATCATGTCTAGTAGCCATTGGTAGCTTTTTCCTCCACGAATTTGTCCAATCCTCTTTTAAAGGCATCTTGAAACCCTGGAAAGTTGCTGCCAGTCAGTGTAGGCAATGCTGAGATAGGTGGACCAATGGTCTGACTCAGTATAAGGCAGCATTCTATATTCCTATGTACAGTGGAGATAGAATAGCCATCACACCTAGTAGTCATTGAAAGCGTGATGCTTCAGTGCCAAATTATCGCCCTCCAGGCCACTACATGCTGACTTAAATTTCTCAGAGGGTCTGCAAAACCTGATCTGCAGCCCATGTGCCTGGGAGAGCAATTATCTCTGCTGTGCTGAGCATGCATTGCGTGCGCTTTTATGCTTTGTTGACGGCTTTAATTACGGTGCACTAATTTAGTGGCAATAGCGACCTGGATAGCAAATGTCTCGTTGGCCCTCGGTGCCTCCGTTCAGAAATAATTAAGTTACACTTGCCCAGAGGTCTCGGGGAAATCATAAACAACAAATGATCAACAGCTTCTGGTCAGGTTCAGATCTGATTAGATCATCCTTGCAACAAGCCTAATTGAGAATTGGCCCCGATAAGTAACAAGGCTTCCCCCAGCCCCGTGGCTTTTTGTCAGACTGCTTGTATTTCATCCTAGCGAGAACTGGAGCAGGCACTGAATATTAGAAGCGTCTCTTCGCCCCCTTTTCTCCTTGAGTGCCCCTGCCGTGAGTATAACCTTTCGTGGATCTTCCAGTACAGCGGTTTCCACTCAGGCATAGCCACATCTCGGCTCCTAAGTCCCAGTCCTTAGGTCGCTGAGGTGACGAAGTTGCTGTTCCTCTGCGGATCTATCCTGCGTCACCTCCAGCTCAGATTTCCAAAAGACCGCAACATTTGGTTTCCGGACAGTTCCCCAAAGAAAGTAAGGCTCATCAAGTTCAATGGGACCTACTGCCAGGTAAGTGTGTGGGGAAAGGGGGCAGAAGTAGTCTAAATATTACCCAAGATCCAATCCCTGGCATCTCCACGTAAGGCTGGGGGTGTTCCCTGCCTACCCCCCCCCCCCAAAAAGCTGTTGGTAGTCAATGTAGACCAGTGTTTTCCAAACTTGGGTCTCCAGCTGCTTTTGGACTACAACTCCCATCATCCCTAGCTGTTAGGACCAGTGGTCAGGGATGATGGGAACTGTTGCCCCAAAACAGCTGGAGAAGCAAGTTTACTGAGCTAGATTTACTGTATTTGTATCATCATTGTCATCATCATCATCATCATCATTACTGATATGCTGTAAGCCACTCAGAGTAGCTGGGAAAGCCCAGCCAGATGGACAGGGTGATAATAATAATAATAATAATAATAATAATAATAATAATAATAATACTGATGGACAAATGGTCTGACTCTATAACTCAGCTTCCAATGTTCCTGTCCATGAATGGCCATAGCTCAGTGGTACTAGGCATGATGGTTATGTTCTTCCTCCTCTTATGTTCTTCTTCTGCTGAATACCAGTTTCTGGGAACTACAGGTGGACAGCGTGCTCTTGTGCCCACATCCTGCTTGTGGGCTTCTCACGGGCATCTGGTTAGCCAGCAGCATACTGGACAAGATGGGTCATTGGTGGCGATGTGGTCTAAACCACTGAGCCTCTTGGGCTTGCCGATCGGAAGGTCGGCGGTTCGAATCCCCACGATGGGGTGAGCTCCCGTTGCTCTGTCCCAGCTCCTGCCAACCTAGCAGTTCAAAAGCATGCCAGTGCAAGTAGATAAATAGGTACCACTGCGACGGGAAGGTAAATGGCATTTCCGTGCACTCTGGTTTCTGTCACAGTGTTCCGTTGTGCCAGAAGTAGTATAGTCCTGCTGGTCACATGATCCGGAAAGCTGTCTGTGGACAAACACCAGCTCCCTTGTCCTGAAAGCGAGATGAGCACCGCAACCCCATAGTCGCTTTTGACTGGACTTAACCATCCAGGGGTTCTTTACCTTACCTTTTTTACCTTGGTCTAGCTGGCCCATCCTCAGAATGGATACCAGGTGCTGGAAACTACAGGAGGGGAGACAGCTCTTGTGCTCAGGTCTTTCTTGAGGGTCTCTCACAGCCATCTGCTTGGCTACTGTGAGTAGAAGACACTAGCCTAGGCGAACCACTGCCCTGATCCATTAGGGCTCTTCTGATGTTCTTATGTTAAGTCGTTTTCCCTATGTTCCCAGAGAGTCAGAAAGGAAACGAAGCCCTCCCATGCTTCAGCGGAGCTCTGATGAAGTATTAAATGGCAGAGAGGGTTTCGCTAGAGTGGTGCGGAGGGCTTTTAATGTGACTAAGTAGCAGGCGAGCAGAAATGAACGGCTCCATTTAGCACCTTCTCCTGAGCCCCTTCCACCACCACCCCACTTCCCCCAGCCCTAAGCAAGCCGATTTGTTTAAACAGGATTAGCTTAATTAAAGAAAGCAAAGCGGAGAGATTATTTCTGAGCTGCTGGCCGACCCTTTAGCAAATAAGATGCAATGCCCCTTGTGTCATCCATACAGAGTCTCCTCCACCCCCCAAACCCCTGATAATGAAGAAGGTTAGGGGGTGGCAAAAAAAAGAGAGAGAAATTGAACCATGCACAATTCCTGCATTGCTCTTGTCTCCATCAGGCTTCTCCCTGCTGCTTCTGGGGAATAATTTTCATTGCTAGCTGAACTGTTAAATGTAGCCTTAAATTTATAGTGCATGTGTAATGGGGAGTGAAGTGAATACTGCCCTGAGAACCTTTGCTTTGGCAGGACTTTGGCTGCTGAGTATTCCAATCCATCACTCCAGGATTTCGGAAGCTGAGGGACGAGTATATCTGGGGCTTGTTTTCATTTAAAATGCTGCTCAGACTAAAATGCACTCAGGTTCTATTTGGGCTTAGAAGGCCGTAGCGCACAGCAGACATTTCATTCCAGGTCCATCACGCCACGCTAGATTGGGGGATTCTTGGCAGGTAGGGACAGGGGCCACGTGGAGCATTGGAAGCCACCAACCTGGATGGCTTAAGAAGAGAACTTGACAATCTGATGAAAGTTAGGGCTATCAGTAGCTGCTAGACACGATGGCTGACCACTCAGCCTCATGGGCTTGCCGATCGGAAGGTCGGCAGTTCGAATCCCCGTGACGGGGTGAGCTCCTGTTGCTCCGCCCCAGCTCCTGCCAACCTAGCAGTTCAAAAGCATGCCAGCGCAAGTAGATAAATAGGTACCCCTGCGGCAGGAAGGTAAACAGTGTTTCCGTGCGCTCTGGTTTACGTCACGGTGTTCTGTTGCACCAGAAGCGGTTTAGACCAGCGGGCCAAAGGACTTGGAAAGCGAGATGAGCGCCACAACCTCGGCCTGAAAGCGAGATGAGCGCCACAACCTCTTAGTTGCCTTTGACTGGACTTCACCATCCAGGGGTCCTTTACCTTTACCTTTTACCTTTACTCTGCCTCCACAGTCAGAGGCAGTGATGCTTCTGAATACCACAAGAGGGGAGAGTGCTCTTGTGCTTGGGTCCTATTTGAGGGTTTCCCGTTGGTGCATCTGGGTGGCCACTGTGAGAACAGGATGCTGAACTAGATGGGCCATTGGCTGTATCAAGTGGCTGGATCGGGATCGCGCTGCCAGGGGTGGAGCGCTCCCATTGCCCCCCTCTTCCTACGCCCCTGGCTGGATCCGGCAGTCTCTTCTTAGCTTCTTAGTGCCCTTCAGCCATCAAATGCCTGGGTTAAACAGCAATGCTTTTCATCGCCTCCCGGAAGTCAGTAATGCAAAAGACACCTTGCCATGGAGGGCATTCCGCAGACAGGTAACCACCACTGAAAAGGCCCTGTCGTGAGTCAACCACTGTATTTCTCCTCATTTACTTCAGTAGAATGCAAAAGAAATTTATATATATATATATATATATATATATATATATATATATATATATATATATATATCCCATCCCCAAGTGAAGGAGGAAGAGAGGAGGAAAACAAATGATAGAACTCGGAAAAGAGAAGAATGCTCCCCTCACAGATGGTTGTGGTATCATGAATGATCTTGTTGTCTGCTAGCCAGGTATTCCGAGCATTTTTTGCTACATTCTGCAATGTGTTGTTTATTTATTGAGTGCATCTGTGCTCTGCTCTTCAGCCAAAAAGGCTCCCAGAGTGGCTAACACAGAATCAAAACAAGAGAGTCCTTACATGCAGGTTTACAATCTAAAAGCACACGACACACGAGGGAAAAGGGACACGGAGGGAAGAGGAAAGTAATCAAAGCTCAGGCACCAATCCCTAAACTGTTGTTTCCATAATGACCAGCTGGCCTTGTTCAGGGGCAGGATGTGCCTGTTGCAGCCAAGGTGATGAAATGACTCCTGCTTCCTATCGCTCCCACTGAGGCGGTCTGATGGAATGGCTGTTTCCCCCCACACCCCATGACCATTGTGGGGAGAGGAGACCAGATGGGTCTGGCCTGTCACAGGAGAGCCAATGGAGTGAGCTCTGCTTCCCAGTTCTCCCACTGCTGCCCCTAGATGACAGTCGGGGCAGAGGAGACCTGGTTTTTTAAGAATAACATTACAACGGGCAAAGGCCTGGCCAGGGCGAAGGCCTCTTATATACCTGCTGGGATTGACAAGGCATCTGAAACTCATAACTCTCCTGACTGGTGATTTGGTCTGCAGCCACAGTGTAGAAATAAAGGATGAGATTGCCCACCAGATACCAGGCACTCTACTATTCAAATTAGGCCCCAGTGTTTTTCTTCCAATCCCCTTCTCAATGAAGTAATCATTTTTAATCTAGCATTTAAATTCTCAAAACTTTCTTATTTGTTAATTTGAGCAAGTAAACTACTGCTCTCACTTCATTACAAACAGTATTTCTACCTGCAACACACTTGACCAAACCTGCTCCTCTTCCTTTCACCCATATTTTGTTGCCATTTGCAACTGTAGCTGCCTCTGATTAGATATCATTTAACTATTTGGAGAAATAATTAGCATCACACGTCATGTGCATGGAAGTTGCCAAACCAATTAACCAACTAGATGGATTACTGTTAATAGCACCAGTTTTCCTATAACTTGATATTGCTGGGTAGTTGTTTTGAACTGCAAAAGCATTTTTAGTTTGCTTTCTGCTGCCACCCTGGAACTTTTCTTTATTAGTGCCACTTTGTTTTGTATGATTCCTTGCAAATGAAGGAAAACAACTTTTCTGCTTGTATAAGTTGATAATATAATTTTAGTTACTGAGAACAAACAAGATTGTACAAAAACAAGATTGGGTGCAGGCCTGGCCAGGACATAGGCGTCCTGACTGTGACAAAGGTGGCCTGTGTGTGTGCTTGCTTGCTTGATTAACATCTGTTGGGAACTTCAAGGTCCCTGCTCTCCCTTCTTATGGTCTTTGTACTGGACCTGGAGACTCCAATAGAGAGCGTTCCATGTCAAGAAGGAGGGCAAGTGGGCACTCTATCAAATGACAGAGCAGGAGCTACATGGAGCAGGGTCTTTTCACTGGTGGTGCCCATTGTATGCCTCAGCCTGGGATGATGGGAGGTGTCGTTCAGCAATATCTAGAAGGATCTTGGTTGGATATCTTTAGACTAAACTAGCACAGCTACATACTGTCAGGCTTCAGGGAATCGGCTTCCTCCACTGTGGCTGTAAATGAGCAGATCAAACAAAAGGGAATTCTTACCAGTTAGTTTCTTTAATAAACACAGTGAAGGACAAAAGAAAGCGTCTAACCAGAATGGTGGTGCTCTCAATTAACGCTCCCTCCTCCCTCCTCCCCTATTAATCTGTGAATCTGTTAACTCTCTCTCTTCTAGTGTTTCTTCTCCTAGCTGTTCCCCATTGCGTATTTCCCAGCTTCTGCCTTCTGAACTATGCCCCTCTGCAAACCACTGTTCCAAATCTATACTGTCCTCCTGCTCCTGGGAAGATTCAGGATCAGGAGGAAAAGAGTGGCTCCCACCATTCTTCCTCAGTGCAGCCTTCCTCAGCACAGTCCCTGACACATACCCTCCCACATTCCTGAGATGAAAATAGGGATATTCTATTCCATATCAGTATCACCGCCAGTGGATGGGGGGGGGGGTGCCTTTAATTTTTGCATGTTAAGATTTAATTAAAGTTTTTCATGATACGGGCAAACCTGCCTCCCGCCCCCCCCCCCAAAGCCCAGTTAGCTCAAGCACCAACCAGGGTCTCCTCCAGCCACCACCTTCTCTTCAGGCCTGACCTGGCTCACTTTCTCCTTGTTTTTATTTGGCATAGCCGGCTGGATGGGTGGCTGGGGGCCCACCAGGCTGGAGAGTTGCAACCTCTCACCACAGGGACGGTGGCATTGGCTTCAGTGGCATCGGCATCCCCATTGTCTCACTCTTCCTTCCGCCTCCTCCTCTTCTTTCCTCTACTGCTGCTACTCTAACAGCTAGCCAGCTGGCCTGACTGCCTGCCTGGCTTCCTCTCTTGGGCCTGATGCAAGACTCTTCCCTCTCTTGGGCCTGATGCAAGACTCTTCCCTCGTCCCCCCACCCTGACTTCTCCGACTCCCAGGAGCAGTGCCAAAGCAGGGGGCAGAGAAAGAGGAGCAGGAGCAGCAGGAGGAGAAGGCAGATTCAGTTGGCAACTCTCTCTTCCCCTTCTTCCCCCAACACGAATCCATTTCCAGTTAGCGCACCTCAATAAAGATGGGAATACGGGACTCTGCGTCACAAAGTGAGAAGCCGTGATGGCTTAAGGGTTTTAATGGTGGTCCCGGCATTTCTGGGGCAGTTGGAGACTATGTACAGCTACCCTTTTGAAAATGGTCATAACATAAATAGAAATCTCCCAGTCTCCCCCTGTTTGCATTGCTGCCTCCTTCCCCACATCCTTCCCTTCAAGCCAGGAATTCCCTGCCTCTCCAGCTTCACTCACTGAATGTGTATGGTTGTCATTCACACTTTCCTCTCAAGATAAACACACACACACACACACACAGAGAGAGAGAGAGAGAGAGAGAGAGAGAGAGAGAGAGAGAGAGAGAGCTATATCAGTGGTTCCCAAACCTTTGCAGGCTAACCCCCTGTCTCAGTTGCATGAACTCATGCCTAATGCACCCTACCTATTATTATTATTATTATTATTATTATTATTATTATTATTATTATTATTAATTTATTATTTATACCCCGCCCATCTGGCCAGGTTCCCCCAGCCACTCTGGGCGGCTTCCAACAAAACATTAAAATACAGAAATCAAACATTAAAAGCTTCCCTAAACAGGGCTGCCTTGAGATGCCTTCTAAAGGTCTGGTCATTGTTGTTCTCTTTGACCTCTGGTGGGAGGGCATTCCACAGGGTGGGTGCCACTACCGAGAAGGTCCTCTGCCTGGTTCCGTGTAACTTGGCTTCTCGTAGCGAGGGAACCGCCAGAAGACCCTCGGCGCTGGACCTCAGTGTCCAGGCAGAACGATGGGGGTGGAGACGCTCCTTCAGGTATACTGGACCGAGGCCGTTTAGGCTTTAAAGGTCAACACCAACACTTTGAATTGTGCTCGGAAACGTACTGGGAGCCAATGTAGGTCTTTCAGGACCAGTGTTATGTGGTCTCGGCGGCCGCTCCCAGTCACCAGTCTAGCTGCCGCATTCTGGGTTAGTTGTAGTTTCTGGGTCACCTTCAAAGGTAGCCCCATGTAGAGTGCATTGCAGTAGTCCAAGTGAGAGATAACTAGAGCATGCACCACTCTGGCGAGACAGTCTGTGGGCAGGTAGGGACTCAGCCTGCGTACCAGATGGAGCTGATAAACAGCTGCCCTGGACACAGAATTGACCTGTGCCTCCATGGGCAGCTGTGAGTCCAAAATGACTCACCCTACCCTACCCTACCTTACCCTATTAAAAGCATATATTGAATTAATGGAATAAGAATTGTGTCGAAGCCACAACAAAGGCATCCTCTCCCTCTTGCTTCTCTTGCCTCTTCCCCCATATCCCACAAACACACTGGAGCGATTGACAAAGCAGGAGCCGATGCTTTCAGAGATGGCTGCTCCTTCACATTTCAATCTTTGGAGCTATCCTTTCCCTATTAAAAATGGATGGGGAGCCTTGGCAGTGACAAGCCATCTCCTCCCGGCTTGGACAGGCTCAGTCACAATTGGCTCCCTCTACCTCCCCACCCCCACCCACCGCCAGCAAAACCACAGCATCTTAATTTGGCAGCCCAGGCAATTGCTTCGAGTCCTCCTCCCCTGATTGCCCATGTTAGAGGGAGCAGGTGACTCGCCTTTCCACCTTGTGCACACAGCAGGCAGACATTGTCTCTCTGTAATATGCCCCAGATTGATTTTTGTTCTCATAAATAGATGGAGAAGCTTCCCCTAATGCGCTATATTAATGGTACACAGGCTGTTTGCTGCGCCGCGGTGTGAGGCTGCCGTCTCACTCAGGCTGCAGCCTGAGGCTCAGCAGAGGTTACTCGGAGCTGCTGGAAGATCGTTTCCCACCAGGATTGGTAAATTCTGTACAGTTGTGGACATCCAGTGAAACTGAATGTTGCATGGGCGTAGGCAGGGGGGCAGGGGGGCAGTTACCCCCCCTAGAAGCAGGGCCGCTGGCCAGCCTGCCCCGCCGCCGCTGCCCCCCGCCGCCCCGGCTGGGTGGCACCAGGGCACCTGGCTACCAGGGCCGCTGTGGGGAGGAGGACGCGGGAGGAGAAGCTTCCCCTAATGCGCTGTATTCCCCTCCCCAGTCAGCCCCATGTCCCAGTGAAAGGGGAAGCAAAACCCCTGGGCTGAAGATCACATACCGGTACATCCCAGGTCTACAGCCAGATATTGTCACTCACAGGTCTGACATTCATGTCACCAAATTTTCCCAGGGCTCTTTCTGTGCTGGAAGATTCATAACAGATGTGTGTGTGTGTGTGTGTGTGTGTGTGTGTGTGTAGGGTTTTCTTGGTTTACAAAGATAGGTGCAATGTCTCTCTGGGCATTTTTACAAATCAGTTTCATTTGTCGAGACATTGGTGAGGAGAGGGGAAGGAAAGTAGAGGGGGGAGGGGGGTGGGGTCGGGTGACAATGTTTCTATTTTGCTTAATAAGTGTGGGGGTTTTTTTGTCAGCGTCGCTTGTGTAGGTTCTCTGCTGTTCACTTGTGTTCCTTTGATGGTGAGAGATGTTGGGGTTGGCCTAGGATATGGTTGTTCCTTTGTGGTATTTAAAAATAAAAAAATCCTTCCAGTAGCACCTTAGAGACCAACTAAGTTTGTCATTGGTATGAGCTTTTGTGTGCATGCACACTTCTTCAGATACATGCACACAAAAGCTCATACCAATCACAAACTTAGTTGGTCTCTAAGGTGCTACTGGAAGGATTTTTTTAAAAAAAATTGTTTCGACTATGGCAGACCAACACGGCTACCTACCTGTAACTAGATATTTAAAAAGTCCTTCTTCCTGCAGCACAAACTATATAGAAGGTGCTCCCACAGAAGGCAGTGATGTCCACCAACCTAGATGCCTGTAAGCGATGAGACAAATTAATCATGCATAATTTTGTACATCTTTATCATGCCCCCCCCACCTTACTAATCAATAGCGATTGTCGGAATCTCTCCAAGTTGCCATGAAATGAGGTTTTCTGGGGAACTCTAAGAGGGGGAGGGGAAGAGTGTTGGTTCCACCTCTGAGAATTCTCTGAGGATTTGTATGTTTGGAAGCAGATCGTCCCTTTCCTCTGCTCCTAGGTCCTGTCCAAATACCCGATTTTTGCTTTAAATTTTGGGAACCAGGGATCCTAGGCCGCCACGCATCTGTGCGCATTATTGCCTCTGAATTCCTACGGGTGGCCCGCAGGCTCTCTCCGTACGGCTAGCATAGCTGCCAAGTTTTCCCTTTTCTCGCGAGGAAGCCTATTCAGCATAAGGGAATTTCCCTTTAAAAAAAAGGGAAAACTTGGCAGCTATGACGGCTAGCTAGCAGAACACGAGAGATGGGGAGGAGGGAGGAGGGAGATGGAGCGATGGAACTCCGCTCCTGCCGAATCAATTAGCACTCCGAGCGAGGTGCTCGCCCGCGCCGCTGTGGAAATGCGATTAGAAATTTCACACCCTGGCTGTAACCCTCAAAATAAACTTCCTCGCCTCTTCCAAGTGTGTCAAGATTCCTCCTCTCTGCCGCTACCGAATAAGGCAGTTCCGCCGCCTCCCAGGGAGGCTGGAGAAAGGCGGGGGCGGACAGCAGATTCTGGAGGCGTCCGATTCCCTGGTCTCTACAGACCTCTCTGTGCTTTGATTGCGGGGGCTGTGGTGGTGGGGAGGTCCTTCTATCTCCCCCCTTTTCTTTCTCTCCCCTCCCCTCCCTTTTGCCTGGCTTTCTGTGAGTGGGAAGAGAATTCCCCGTAGGCCGGAGAAGAGCAGAATTACAATTTCTGATGCACTGCCTGCAGTCAACATAGCATCCTCCTGCTTGTTAGGGAAAGAAAGCAACTGGCTAGGTCTGCTCTCTGGGGAGTGCCAGGCCCTGCGGTTTCTGCTTAAAAAGGTATGCAGAAAACAGCACACACACAACACACACACACACACACACACACACACACACACACACACACACACACAACTTGTTAGAGGCATGCAGAAAAGAGATGTGTGCGTGGGGGGGGGGGCGGAATCCATCTTGCTGAAATTTCCGTTGCATCAATGGGATGTTTAAAACGGGATTTAATGAAGCTTAAGGATCTTTGTCATTCTTGAACTGCGGAAGCTGCCCTCTTAAGGGGCAAGAAGGAAAGCTTCTGCTGACAAATTGACCCCAGAAACTTGCAAATGGGGATGGCCAAATTTGTCAATCATCTTTCCAATCTTAAATTCAGTTCCCTGCATTTCTATATCCATTCACACATCCTGGTTTTTTGTTTTTTTTAAAAAATAAAAGAAAATCCAGAATAAAATTCATCTGTGGGAATTTCCCCTACCATGCATATTTTAATGTGCAATTTCCCCTGATCTGCAGATTTCTGCAAAGCCATTTCCCTCAATAGAATGCATTTTTCCCCTTACATTATTCTCACTAATATACTGTGTATGCATTTAAACACACACAATAGTATATGCATTTTCATAAACATTGCTTGGCTGGAGAACTGCGCAGCAACTTTAAGAATTTTGAATGTAAGAAGAACCTGCTGGATCAGGCCAATGGCCCATCTAGTCCAGCATCCTGTTCTCACAGGGGCAAACCAGAACAACTGAAATTCAGAAGCATTACTGCATCTGACTAGGGAAGCAGAGGATAAGCATTGTGGCTAGTACCGTAGCACTGAAAGCCATATCCTTCATGAACTTGCCTAATTCTCTTTCAGTCAGCTTTGTTGGGTAATCCAGGATTCTGATATTATATGAAACAGAGAGTCCTGTTTGGGCCATTCCATTGCCCTCTGGCTTTCCCCAGCCCCAATATTCTACTGAATGTTCTCACAATATAACTTTTAGTTCAGCCCTCCAAGTCAGCTAGGGTTGCCTTATATCAAACAGTGAAAAGTTGAACAGATTTTTCTTTCTTTCTTTAGGATAATCACCCCAAACGACACTGCTGACAAGGATTTCCATACGTCTGGATTTTCTTGGACATTTTACTGACTTCCTCCTGGACACTGCTTCTGAATGCAGGATTCTGGATATGTCTGGGAAATTCCAGGCGTATGGCAACCCTAAAGTCAGTCCTATGTCCCAATGGAGGGGGGAAGCAAGAGCCCTTGGCCAAAGAAGAAACACTCAGGGTCTGCAGTCAGATATTGTCAGGGACCATGCTGAGGAGAGCTGCACTGAGAAAGAATGGTGGGAGCCTCCCCCTCCCCCTGCTTCTGTTCCTGCTCCTGAATCTTCCCAGGAGCAGGAGGGCAGTATAGATTTGGAACAATGGTTTTCAGAGGGACATAGTTCAGAAGGCAGAAGCTGGGAAATACTGGGTGGGGAGCAACTAGGAGAAGAAATACTAGAAGAGAGGGAGTTAACAGATTCACAGTCTCTGGATAGTATCCACACATCCCTTCCCCCAAATCCAGAAGAGATCAGACAGTGTCAGAACAGAAAACACAGAGGCTCCAAGCTCAGATTACAAGATGTAGGAGTGATGTAGATTAATAGGGATGGAGGGGGGGAGTGACCTTAATTGGGAGCACCGCCATTCTGGTTAGACACTTTCTTTTGTCCTTCGCTGTGTTTATTAAAGAAACTAACTGGTAAGAATTCCCTTTCATTTGATCTGCTCATTTACGGCCACGGGGGAGGAAGCCAATTCCCCGAAGCCTGACAGATATTGTCACCCACAGGTCTGGCATTCATGTCACCAAAATTGCTCAGGGCTCTTCCTGGAGCAGAATTGGAATCTGCCACCCATTATGTCCCTCTGATCTTACATCATCTCAATCACAGCCTTCATTTGTCTGTTTTGCCTGGAGAAGAGAAGAGTGAAAGTTGATATGATAGCTGCCTTCAGAAGATCTCCACCTGCCCCCATTGAAGATGGAGCTAGCTTGTTTTCTGCTGTTCTGGAGTGTAGGACCTCTAGAACCAATGGATTCAAATGACCAGAAAGGAGATTCCAACTAAACTTCAGGAAGAACCTCCTGATATTAAGAGCCATTTGATAGTGGAATAGACTACTTCAGAAGGTGGTGGACTCCTCTTCAGTGGAGGTTTTTAAATGGACATTGGATGACTGTCCAGGATTCTTTGGCTGTGCTTCCTGCATTTCAGGGGGCTGGATTAGATGACCCTTGGGGTATCTTCCAGCTCTACAATTCTCTGATTCTAAGGCCACCAAGCTTTCTCAGGGCTCTTTCTTCAGAAAAACTGGGATCTGCCCTCCTATATATCCTTCTGATCATCTGCATCCCAGTCTCTGTGCATACTTTTATTTATCTCCGTGCCTTTCAAATAACTAACCATCATGCCAAGATCCGATCCTCCTCGGATTCTTAATTGACTTGCTGTTGCAAATGATGCCTATCATCTCCTCTCTACAGCTTGCATCAACTATAAACTAATTTAGGGCCTGAAAGCTTCCATTTCTTTCCCCCCCAGCCTGACTAATTTACTGTTCACCATAAAACCTCTGTCCGTATGCAGAAATGTATGCTCCTCTTCAACTTTCTGAAGCAGGAGAGGAAATACAGAGGAAAAGATGGCACTGCAAAGGCAGAAAATATTTCACTGGTTTTGGGCATGCTGACATATGTTCCCCATTCATAACATTGTCTCGGATTTCTACTTGTTGCGCCATTATTTTTTGTGAAGTTGCTGACCCTGTCCCTTTGAGTTATAGTTGCCTATTCAGTCCACATTTTTCTCTGAGCTCACCAGCTATAATTTTTATAGGATCCTATATTTGTACATTTTAGGGTTGGCTGGAAGCCATTTGCCCAAATATTCTGCTAGAAAAAGGCTGTTTAGACACCGATCATCAGCTTAGTGAGTGTCAATCGGGGCTTTATTCAGCCGGAACTTAGTTCTGGCACCTCTCAGGTGGTCGCCATCGCCATTACAGTGGTACCTTGGTTCTCAAACTTAATCCGTTTTGTAAGTCTGTTCCAAAACCAAAGCATTCCGAAACCAAGGTGCACTTTCCAATAGAAAATAATGCAAAAAAGATTAATCTGTTCTAGACTTTTAAAAACAACCCTTAAAACAGCAATTTAACATGAATTTTACTATCTAACGAGACCATTGATCCATATAATGAAAGCAATAATCAATGTTGTTGTTGTTGTTGTTTAGTCGTTTTAGTCGTGTTCGACTCTCCGTGACCCCATGAACCAGAGCAGTCCTTGAAAACTCTCACTTTCTTCTCAAAGCTTCTCCTTTTTTATGTCCATGGAATTTTATTGGCAAAATACTGGAGTGGTTTGCCCGTTCCCTCTCCAGGTGGATCACATTTAGTCTACACTCTCGGCTATGACCTGTCCATCTTGGGTGGCCCTGCAGGGCATAGCTCATAGCTTCTTGGAGTTATTTAAGCCCCATCACCACAACAAGGCAGTGATCCATGAAGGGGAATAATCAATGTGCTTTACTATAAAATAAATAAGACATTATTGTAGATGATTAAAAAATAAAACAAATTCTTACCTGCACTGATGATAGTCATTGTTTGGATGGGGGGCTTTTATCCATTTCCGCAGTCACACAATCAATCAATCAATCAGTAGCTGGACAGGGTGTCACAAAAACAAATTAACTGAAAAAGCCTCAAAAACAAAAAGGCAAAATAAATAGCAAAAACAAAAGCGCCAAACTTAATCTGTTCTGGAAATCTGTTTGACTTCCAAAATGTTCAAAAACCAACATGCAGCTTCTGATTGGTGCAGGCGCCCCGGAAACAATAGCCAACAGGTTCAGCTTCTGAAAAACATTTGAAAACTGGAACACTTTCTTCCAGGTTTTTGGCATTTGAGAACCAAGGCATTTGAGTACCAAGGCATTTGAGAACCAAGGTACCACTGTATAAGAGAGCAAGGGAGGTGTTCATAGTGACTTCTGGCGCTTCTTTTTCTAAAAAAATAGCACTGGACTGTCAATTATAGTTGTTCATAGGCTTTCTTACACCATCCTTTCCCACATGTAAATGCTGGGGGGAGTTTATACACCCAAAGGGCATGCATGTGAGGGCAGTTTTATCAAACCTTGCCGTATGACCACAGCATGCAGCTCAGAAAATTGAAGTGATTAGAAGCTCCTATTCATAAAACTCACTTGCCTGAGCTTGTTTGATCAGGCTAATTCAGTTCAGTTCTGTTGATTGGCAGGTCCTCTAGTTATTATGTTTTCATAAATATAACCTGTTGCCCATATTTTGGGTTGTCTTGAGACTTCTTTCGGTGAGATGGCAATATGCCCAGCAGGACACCCGCTGCTCTCTCGAATTATCTCCCCCCCCCCACTTTTATTTACTAACCATCTTATTTTGTGTCTACCTCTGTCATCTTCCCCTTTTATTTGCGTGCAACAAAGCAGAGATCTCCTTGCATCCCTCCTGGCTTTTCATAATGCTACATTTGATGACTTCCGCCGCCTCACTCGTTCACATGGCCACCTTCCTCAGGAGTTTTGTAGGAAACAGACATTTCTGGCAGTACCACACTTTGGGCAACATACTTTTATTATTACTTGGGAGCAGCAAATAATACTGATCATTAGATGACCGGATTGTCAGCTGAGCCATAATTCCAAATGTTTGTTATGATCGATAGTGTCAAAAGCACTTTTTAAGTCTACAAATGCCACATAGAGTCTTCGCTTATTTCTCACGACGTATTTGTCTACTAGATGGCTTAGGACTAGGCAATGGTCGAGGGTTGAAGAGCCTGTCTTAAATCCAATTTGTTCCTTGCCAGGCAGACCTTTAGTTGACATCCATTGATCCAATTTGATAAGGAGGGATTTGGCGTAGATTTTACTTATACATGGTAACAGGCTGATAGGCCTGTAATTCTCTTGGGAGTTCCTATCGCCTTTTTTAAAGATCGGAACCACTATTGAGTTATTCCATGATTTGGGTACAAGGCCTGTGCAGTAAATAGAATTGAAAAGCGGGACAAGAGTGATGGCCCACCATTCTAAGTTTAGTTTCAGCACATCTATTGAGATGCCATCCATACCAGGGGATTTTCCTTGCTTAAAGGAGAGGATTATCTTTTTCATCTCTTCGACAGTAATTTGAAGTTGGTTAGTTCTTGGCACAAGTGATTCCAGGTTCTTTGAAGAAGCTTGGTGATCGTAAAAGATGGAAGTAAAATACGTGATCCAGGCTTCATCCTTTATGTTGGGGAGTTCAGTAGTAGTTTTTATTGAAAGGAGTGACCAAAAGTTTTTGAATCTTTAATTTCTAATGCTGCCACAATTTTGGCCCATTTGGCTTGCGCAAACATGGATTTTTTTTCCAGTAGCATGTTCTTGAAATCATTTTTCATTTCAAAATAAGTATTCCAAATATCTTGAGAATTAATAATAGAGGCTTTCTTTAAACAAGTTCTGAGTTGTTTCTTATATTTGATGCAGTCTTTGTCAAACCAATTATACTTGTTTAAGGGTTTATTGCTAAGTTGACGGTTTATAAAGGGAGCAAATAATTCCTGGATAGTGTTGTAATAATAATCAGTGTCTTGCACTAGAGGCAGGTTTTGGTTAATCAAAGGTTCAAGAATAGCTGGATTATTTTCAAATACTGCTAATAGATCAACCCTGTTTTTTTCTCCTATGTGAAGTCTTTTGGCGTAAATATGTTTGTCGGTATTGATAGGGGTCCACGTATCTTTGCTACTGGAATTTCTGTGAATTTCTAAGACAATTGGAAAATGGTCGCTCTCTGAGCGGGCTACAACAGTGAAGGAGGAAACTTCATCTAACATTTCTATCGAGATTAAAGCATAGTCAATTACACTCCTGCCCCGCTTTGAGCAGAAGGTAAAGTCTCCTGGAATATCAGGCCGTGTTGACCCATTCAAGAAAGCAAGATCAAATTCCAAAGCCAATTGTAAGAGTTTTCCTCCCGCTTTGTTAATGATATTATCTTTTGAATTCCTCCCCAGTCTCAATGGGAGCGGAGAATCTTCACTTAAGGTCGAAACAAAGCGTTTATAGAGAGCTGCGTTATTTGGGCCGATTCGTGCATTAGTATCCCCCATTATGATCATGGGTACATTTGGGGATCTACCACCTGTTCATTGGAACTCCCTGACCATTTAATATTAGGCAGGGAACTTCACTGTGTTGCTTTTGGCAGCAGCTAAAACACACACACCCCTCCCCTTCAGCAAGCCCACCCAGTCATATGCAATCATAGAATTGTAGAGTTGGAAGGGACCTGGGTCAAACCCTCTGCATGCAGGAATCTCAATTATTGTGTATAATAGTTTTAAGATTGCTGAATAAACACACACAAAAATGGTAACTTGTTTTTAATGTTTGCTTTTTTAATGCATTTTTATTAAAGTACAGTGGTACCTCGGTTTATGAACACAATTGGTTCCAGAAGTCTGTTCATAAACTGAAGCGAACTTTCCCATTGAAAGTAATGGAAAGTGGATTAATCTGTTCCAGACGGGCCACGGAGTACTTAAACTGAAGCGTTCATAAACTGAAGTGAACTTTCCCATTGAAAGTAATGGAAAGTGGATTAATCTGTTCCAGGCGGATCCATGGAGTACTCAACCTGAAGCGTACTTAACCCGAAGCATGGGTGTAATTGGTTCCGGAGGTCTGTTCATAAACTGAAGCGTTCATAAACTGAAGCGAACTTTCCCATTGAAACTAATGGAAAGTGAATTAATCCGTTCCAGACGGGTCCGCGGCTTTCATAAACCGAAAATTCGTAAACCGAGGTGTTCATAAACCGAGGTTCCACTGTATGTGCAATGCAGAGGCGTAGCAAGCCCAGGTAGTACCCAATGCGGATTTTTTTTTGTGTCAACCCCCCCCCCCCCAATGCGGCTCTGGCTCTGGTGAAAAGTGGAAAACATGAATTGCGGGGAAAAAAACTAGAGCTTATGAAATCAGCATTGAAAGAACATATAAGAACAGTTGAAAAATCTCATGCAACAGAAAAAAAAAATATTCCCCAGTGGGGGGGACACCGAGTGTCACCCCCCCTCCAGGGTGGCACCTGGGGCGACTCGCCCCATTCCCCCCCTTGCTACACCACTGGTGCAATGTCTCTTTTTTCAAGTTACATTTTCTACAGATCGGTTTCCTTTTGTTGTGAGACATTAGTGTTACATTAGGAAGAAAAGGGGGAAAGAGGTGGAGGGGGGAATGGTGAGTGGGGTGGGGTCTTTTCTACTTAGTGAATGTGTGGGGTTTTGTGTCAGCGTCACTTGTGTGGGTTCTCTTTACTATTTGCTTGTAATCCTTTGGTGGTGTGAGAGGTTGGGGGTGACCTAGGGTGTGGTTGGTTGTGATTGGCTATGGTAAACTTTGTTTTCATGGGGTGGGGGTGCGTTTTTGGATCAGGTTAGCCAGATTGATTTGAATGCTGTTGGTGGGTTCTTGTTTCCCATACTATTTGATACCATTGGTCCATGCTTACTCCTGACAGGTCTCTCCAGTGTCTGGCTATGATGCTTCTGGCTGCTGAGAGTAGGTGGGCTATGAGCTCTTTGTGTTGTGAGTGGGCATTTTTGTCTTGGAAGATGTTTAGTAGAGCCAGTTCTGGGGTGACTTGCATATACTTGCATATTTCATGTACGATTGATGTCCAGAAGAGTTGGATTTTAGGACATTTAATGTTTGCTTTTATTGGTATTTTTGAAATGACTGCTTTAGATTGTCCCTCATAAACTGCTCAGAGGTTTGTTTTTCAAGTGGTATACAAATTTTGTCAAGTAAATAAAATAAATAAACTGTTATTCAGAGGCATTTTGCTAAAGCTTGCCATATCACACCTACAATCACATCGCTATTCCAAATCCCTTTCTCTCTCTTATTTGTCTTTGTGGTATTTGCATGTCATTAGGATTACGGAAAGCTACTCAGACGCTACTGCAGCAATAAGCAGATGAACCAATTCCAAAATTAATTTGAGAAATTCTCAGAGTTAAACTGGAATGAAAGAGGACTGGAAATGAAGCACAGAGTGAAATCCAGGAATGGGAATAGGAACGGAATGGGAGCTGCTGATTCTAGCCCAGCATGGAGCTTTAAAATAAAGGAAAGGAAAAAGAAAAGATAACAAAAGAATGGAAATGGTTTATTGAATATTTACAGCTAAATTGTAAACAGATAAAAACACTGGCAGGATTATTGTAATAACCTGTAGCTACGTAAGAGTGTATATATGTATATATGTGTGTCTCTGTGTGCGTATATATATAAAACATAAATAAATGAGTAGGTTAATTTGGATATGCAGAAGGTATGAAGAATAAATTTAAGGAACTGCAGAAAGAGGGGGAAGGAAGTTTTAAATGTTGAAATGATTATAAACTCAGTGAAATATATATATCTGAAAAGTTTTTTTGTTTTTTTAAAAAAGGGAAGGAAAAAGAAAGAGTTGATCTCAAGACTTACATACGAGACTGTGCAAAGAGATTCCAAAGGGCATCATACTAAAGGCCCAGTTTCTACATGGAACAGAGCTCTTGATAAGATGGTAACTGCAAGAGGCCTTCACCTGCAAAGCGCACAATGATTGGCTGGATATATAAGGGGTGAGATGATCTTTCAGGTATCCTGGACCTAGGCTGCAGGGGGCTTTATACACCAGAACCAGGACATTGAATGTACACCAATAGCTAACAAGTTGGTGATAATTTTGCACCAACCACAAGGGCAGCCCCCTCATTGTCAGGGACTGATCTGAGGAGGAGGGATGGTGGATTTACAACAGTGGTTTGCAGAATGTCAGGAGTTCAGTCCCCAGCTTGATAACACAGTGAGCATAGTTAATTTAAAAAGATGCTTTATTGTCAAAACAAACAGATAGCTCTGGACGGCTTAACACAGCCTCCGCCATCATCATTCAAGATGACCCTTCTGAAGACCACTTCCGGTTTCAGAAGATATTGAACTTTCTCACTTTGCACCTCTTGCTTTGTTTCCGGTCTAACAGCCCTCCCCTTAGCCTGCTCTTTGGAGGGATTGGCTCAGCTCCAATCTCTTCCCGTTCTGACAAACTTCTTCCTCCTCTGTTCGCACCAGTTTGCACTTCTCAAGCCATTCCCTTATCAACCAGCATTCCAAGGGGCAGGGGGATTGGCACTAGCCGATGCTCATCCTGCCTGGCAGAGAACCCTCTCTGCTCCTGGCTGCTTTCTTCAGCTGGTTGCAAACCTTCACTGGGAGCTGGCTGCAAACTGTCCCTGGGAGCTGGCTCATTCATGACACAAAAGGTCATAGTTTGGAGGCTGCAGAGGGGTGAAACTGGGAAATATTGGAAGCAGCTGACAGACTCAGTGTCTTTAGAGAGCATTCCTGACCCCCCCCTTCTCCCAGGACCCGGCGTGCATTGAGGGTAGTAGAACAGAAAGCTCAGAGGCAGAAAGCACAGATTAGCCAATGCAGGGATGATGTAGATTAGGAGGGACGGAGGGGGTAGGACTTTACTCAGAGCAACAAACATTACTTGAGAAGTGGCACCATCCGTCTCTCTCTGTGAATATTGAATAAAATACCATGGTAAGAATGTCTTGTTTTCCCATTTCTGGCTGCCGTCTGTGAGGGAGGGAATTGGATTCCCTGAAGCCGTGGCACTTATAGAACACATTGAAGTAGAAGTCACCTTGTAATTAGCAGTGATTCCTGCATGGCAGGGGGTTGGACAAGATGACTCTTGGGGGTACATTCCAACTCTACAATTCTATGATTGCCCAATTTTCCTCTTCCCTGCTCCCCACTGCAATACACATCAAATGGTGATAGTCATATAAATCAAGTGTCTTCCCCCTTCCAGAAAAAAAGTCGGGAAATTGCATCCTTCCCAGTCCTCTTTACGTGCCACACAATAAAGCTTTAGCATTTAACTGCTGGATCAATCACTCAAGGAGTCCAACGTCATGCCTCTCTTGTGGTAATGGAAATGTGATGTGCCCTAGAAACGACTCTAGGGCTCAGAAGTCTTGCAAGAGACCAATGAATTATATAGACAATTGTCTGCTGAGGTGTTTGCATTAATTCCAATGTCCCTCCCTTAACCAACCCCAACCCCCAAAAAAGCACAAAAGAAGCAAAATAATGTCTGTTTCACTCCTGGTTCCTTCAAAACACTTTATTGTCATTCAAAGGAGAATCAGCCAAAAGGGAGAAGGCAAACAAGACATCAGGGAACTGTTCCAGTTTTGATGACTTGAGTTTTACACACACACACACACACACACACATCCAATTTTTGATATTTAAAACCTTAAGCCTCTTGGCTCCATACTGAGACCATCTGCAAAATTTCCAGATCTAAGTTTTCCTCCTCCTCCTCCTCCTCCTCCTCCTCCTCCTCCTCCTCCTCCTCCTCCTCCTCCTCCTCCTCCTCCTCCTCCTCCTCCTCCTCCTCCTCCTCCTCCTCTTCTTCTTCTTCTTCTTCTTCTTCTTCTTCTTCTTCTTCTTCTTCTTCTTCTTCTTCTTCTTCTTCTTCTTCTTCTTCTTCTCATCCCCTCCTTCACCCTAAGCAACTGAGCTATCCACCACACTGTCTCTTTTTGGTGACTTTTTATCCAAATGCCTCCAAGCAACTTGAAACATGTTTAAGAAAACTTAATAAACTACAGTGCCTTGGTTTTCAAACTTAATCCATTCCAAAAGCAAAGCGTTCCAATACCAAGGCGCGCTTTCCCATAGAAAGTAATGCAAAATGGATTAACCCGTTCCAGACTTTTAAAAACATCCCCTAAAACAGCAATTTAACATGAATTTTTACTATCTAACAAGACCATTGATCCATAAAATGAAAGCAATAAACAATGTACTGCAGTCACTTAGTAGCTGAACTGGGTTCCACACAGTCACAAAAACAAAACAAATAAGCCACAAAAATGCAAAATGAATAGCAAAAACAGACAGACCTCCACATAGCACTCAAAATGGAAGTGTGGCACTCGAATTGGAACTGTAACACTACAAACAGAGTATGTTTGGCTTCCCAAAAAAGTTTGCAAACCGGAACACTTACTTCTGGGTTTGCAGAGTTTGGGTTCCAAGTTGTTTTTAGGCGTTTGAGAACCAAGGTACCACTGTATACTCTAAAAACAACCCCCAGCTTGTAACAGTCACAAGATGGTTTGACAACACCTTGGTAAGAAAACAACTCCATCTCAGCCTATTGAAAAGCTGGGGGGGGTGGAGTTTGGAGAGGCAAATCTTTACTGGCACCAAAACTACATCAGCTTGAAGCTCCAAGCAGATCTCACTGGTTTATGATTAAAAATAATTATTTAGCATCAATGCATCCAAAACAGTTTTCATAAAGCTCTGGAGGTATGCTGGAGTTGGCAGATTTTCATAAGCGATCTAAAGGCAAAGCTTCATTCATTTGCATAATATGCAGATTTTGAAAGGTGGAGAGGGATCACATGGGGAAGAAGAGAGTTTGTCTGGCAAAGAGAAAAGCTTGCAAAAGGAAGAGAGTGGAAACAGTCGAGGCAGTTTCAGAGGCTGATGGTCTCTGGAATCAACCCGGGAGAAATGTGTGCACAGAGCTAGATTATGACCAGACCTGAAAATGAATTTCTTTTTAACTCCCCTACAGGAAATGTTTGGGATATCCACAACCAACTTTCAAACTCCTCCTGTGCTTTAAATTCAAAAATCTGAATGGAATTAGCAGGTAGAAAGAGAATGAATTTGTAAAAAATACAAGCACAAATTACAAATGTATGACGGCCAGCTTTCAAAACTTAACCTTTAGGGAAGCCAATTGAAATGCATTTTCTTTTAATGAACCCTTTACCGTAGAATATGCATTTTTAAAAAACACATGACTTGGCTGGAGAACAGCACTGCAAAATTCAGAGTTGCGGATTTTGAAGAATAGCTGTTTTTCATAGAACCAAAGAATTGAATGGTTGGAAGGGACCTCTTAAGTCATCTAGCCCAGCTTCCAAGAAACTACTCTGGTTTGACCAGAGTTGTTGAGCTTTTATTGGGGAGGATTGAGCTAAATTACTGGCATCCATCTGTCTTGAGAGACAATGGAGTACACCTCAAATGTCTGCATTAGCAGCACCAGAGTGACCCCCCCCCCCAAGGTTGCAAGCCCGGGCTGTGTGTATGGAGGTCCTGGGCTGCCCAGATGTCAAGACTGCCCCCACTTGGTCTTGCTGATGTGGCCCAAAGGAAAGCAGAGTAATATGTTTGGCACCTGCTTGGCTGCAGGTGTTGCTGGAAGGAGGCGTACAAGACACCATCCAACCATCTTAGGGTCTCCATTCTGGATTTGTGTAGGGTTTACTCCTTAGCCTTTTCTTCTCCCAAAGATGTCCCACAAGGCAGCGGAAGTTTAGGATCAGAGTTTTCCAATCTCTTAGATGGACTATCTTCCCAGGTGGACGAGCTCCATCTTCCCATCGCTTCCCTCTACAGCCCTTGCAGAAACCGCCTTCTTGACCATTGGACCCACTCTTGGTCTTGCCTGCTCAATCCGCCTGACTCTGTCTTCTCAAGCAGGGGAAGTCCCTAACTCACTGAGGGTTTGAGACCCATCAGCTACCTTCACCTGGTTTAACCAACCAGTCAAAGCCATCCCCGGGTGTGTCACATGCTAGCCTCTTCTAGGAGCCTCAGCTGAGAGCTGAGTGCAGGGTGGGGACCAAAGGTGGACAACCTACCCCATATGGACCGTGAAGATGCCCCCCCACCAGAGGTACTACCCCTCCACTAACACCCCATACACCCCATTCCAACTCTACAATTCTATGACATCAGATCAGTGTATGTGTGTAAACAGCCCTAGCTGGAAACGGCCGAATCTCCCTCTGAACCAAGACTTGGTAACCTTCAGAAGCTCCCAAGGGGAACCCCTCTGTTTGCCATCTATCATGCTGCAAGATCCAGCTTCTGGGGGCAGCCTAGGAGGAAATGACTCCTGTTTAATTAGAGGACAGCTTAGTGCTACCTTGTGATGCATATTTAATAACTCCCTCTTCCATCTGCTGCGGCTGCTGAGCTCAGGGTTTTCAAGAGCGCATGGGGCTGGGAAGCTCCCTTTTGATGTTTCCCTCTCCCCCCCCCCATTTTAGCTGATTCTCTTTAGGAGCATAAAGGGGCAAAAGGAGATGAGCAGCCAGCGATGCTTTGGTGATTCCTCCAATGGTGTGGGAGGGAAGCACTGTCTGTTGTTGCTGCTGCTGCTGTTGTTGTTTATTAAATTTGCATACCGCCCTATACCCACAGGTCTCAGGGAGGTCACAACATAAAATCAAAATGTAAAAACAAATCCTGCAAACAGGGAGGGGGCTGAGATTGAACAATTGTGGAATGCCTTCAGCAAAACTCAAGCTAAATCTGTGTACTGCTTATTTGCAAATGACACCACTAAGTGGTTTGCAAAGCATATGCAATAAAACAGTCAAGAAAGGTAAAATTTCAACCGGGGGGGGGGGGGTTCCTTGATTTCTGTCCACACAGTGCCCAGAATTTCAAAAGGGAATCACGTCTTCCACCCACAATTTCTCAACACTTCCTGACAATTTGACAATTTGATATTATTGGATGGTGGGCAAAAGGTTATATGACCAGTTATATGACTTTTATAACAGGAATACACCACGGTCAGACCAAGAATTACAGTCTAAACCAGGAAATTTATGAAGCCTTCTGCTGCCGCTCTGCCAAATCTGCACACTTTTTTTGGGCCAACTCGGTTGCCAAATGAGGCAGCCACAAGACCACTAGCCCCATTTGAAAGATTTGCAATATCCATAGAAGGACCAAGTATAGCATCCACAATCCATAAAATTATGCTCAGTGCATCGGTGGGTTCATGTGACCCTATTAAACACCAATGGGGATGCGGTTTTGAATATGAGCTTGACCCAGGTCAATGGAACAGACTTTGGACAAAAAAAAAAGTAAGTAAGTCTATTTCAGCAAGCAACAGAGAATTAGCCTTATAACTCATATATAGGTGGTACTTAATCCCTCGGAAGCTGGCAAGGATCCACCTTGTTGCCTCACCACATTGCCTTGCACCTGGTACATATCTCCACGTGTGATGGGAATGTGCAGAAGTCCAGCCTTTCTGGAATTCAATATCCCGAGAAATTAACAAAATACCGTAACAAAACAGCAATGGGAAGTCAAACCAGAATTAGTTTGATTAAATATATTTCAAGACAGCAATCTGGATTTACATAATAAAGAATCAATAAGGCATTTATGGCAAGCGGCGCGATGCAACATAACCAGACCTTTGTGGCACAACGATAAACAATTGGTACAAAATAGTTTGGGAAACAGCCCTCCTTGAGAGATTAACAAGCTACAGTTGACACATGGGCAAACAACGAAATATGGCTTTACCCCGTGTGGTTTAATTCAATAACATATGCCAGTATTCCAGAAAACAAACAAACCCTCCCCTCCCACATTCAGCATTTGGCTCAATGTGATTGATCTAAATTTAAATTTAAACATAAATTATTATCTTCACTTTGAATCCCCCTTCTACATTCATCAATATACCAGCACTTGGTATTGTTTCATTGTTAACAAAAGAGAATACATGACTATTACTCATACTTAATCTAAGCACGATGATAAGGGCATTTAGATGTTGAATGTTATTTGTTAATTCTGTTCTATCCTGTTTCCCCTTTGTTTCTGTTTAAACCAATTCATGAACTAAGCCTTGGGTTTTTAATTATTCTGTGGCCTCTTTCAGTGGGTGGGATGTTTTAATCCTGCCTTTAAAAATATGAACAAGTTTTAGATCTTTCTATGGTTTGTTTTTTATGCTGATTTCAATGTATATGTTATATACCGGTATTCATTGTCATAAGTCACTTTGAGTTACATGGCCTTGGGTCAGGCATTGTGGAGACTAAAGTTTAATAAACAAATAAATGCACTATATTTTTTAATTATCTTTTTTCTCCTTTTATGCGGCTGGATAGGACCATGCACAATACTGAAAGACTGTTTTTGCTTTGAATATTTTGTAACATCAATTCATCGTCTCTACCTTTCTTTCTTTTTAGATCAAATTTTCTTTAAAAAATGTTCCATTTACTTGACCATCTGAAAGACGTTATCCTGGAAAATGACCAAGAAATAGCATTTAACCTTGTAACTAATGAAAAAGATTATGAAAGCTAAAAACTATATCTCAATATATGTGGATGGTTTGGGGGGGGGGAATCTGATCTACAGCTCAATGGTTAAATTAACTCATTGCAAAAGAATACATATAAACCAAACTAATAGTTTTATGGGGAAATGGTGTGTGTGTGTGTGTGTGTGTGTGTGTGTAATAATACATTCTGCAGCTTTCAACCTGTTGTAATACGAGTATTATCTACTATAGTGGATTTAATTTAAAATGTAGTTTAAAAAAGTTTTCATGACAGTGCAATTTGGGTTGAGGGGGAAAGTGTGGAGGGATTTAGATTTTTGTGAATTAAAAAAGGAAGGAAGGAAGGAAGGAAGGAAAGAAAGAAAGAAAGAAAGAAGGATTTCACTTCTAATCGGATAAAGTCTGCTCCGCTGCCCTGAGTGGAAGCAAAGTTAATATTTGAGTGATGCATTTTCTAAGCTCCGGCTGCCTCCCTTGGGCCAGGCATTGATTGCTGATTTTTCATGAGCTCCCCCTTCTTTCCCTTCAAAGTCCTCTCTGGACTGCAGAAGTTGCAACTCATTGACATGCCAAGGCAGGCACTGCGGCCTTTGAGAAACTGCCAGACTATATGAAGAGCTATTACTAGAAAAAAGAGAAAGGACTCGGTGTGCTGAAGCTGGAGGAGAAGGGGATTAGGAGTCCGAAGGGTCACCTCCAAACAAGCCATGCCAGCCAGAGAAGGCAGGAGCATTCAGCCCAAAGGCCATATCCCCTCAGAGGCAATCTTCTGGGGGCCGCATGCCAGAGATGGGTAGGGCCAGGGGCAAAAATGAGCAGAGGAAGGGGCATGATCTTTGTTCAGTAGTTCTGCATTCCAGCCAGGCAAAATACCCTCACCCTCTGCCCTCCGACCCAGGCATTACCACAGTTGAAGGACACTGTTCAATGACACCACAGTGGACCCTCTAAGTGCCCCTATTTTCCAGGGGAAGTCCTGGTTTCTGATTTGATCCCAGAATGTCCCGCTTTTCCTCAGGATGTCCTTGTTTTCATTGGAGAAATGTTGGGGGGGGGTATGGCGTTATCTGACCCTCAAGCCGCCTGAAGGCAATCCCCTGTAGCAGCGATGTCCAACCGTTCGACCGCGATCGATTGGTAGGTGGCCTGGTTGATCCTGGTAGACCATGGTTGATCACGGGAAAGTGTTGCCCCATTATCTCGCCCCCGGCACTATGTCCCTCCGTTGGCACCGCAGGACTGCAAGTTGCTGAAAGCGGGAAAGTGGAAGTAAAGTTTGTTGTATCGCTGCGTGTGATTGGCAGCAGAGCGAGCGTCATTTGTCCCCCCCCCCAAAAAAAGCTCAACAACTCATCCCCCCCCAGGAAATGCTCAACAACTTTGGCCAACCCCCCCCCCCCAAAAGACCTCAACAACTGCGATGACAATGAGTAGATCACTGCCAGATCATATCGCAAAGTACATATTGGAACTTGTTGGGGATTGGCAGGCAGCGGTGGATGGCTGATCTGGATTTTGTACATATCAAGCTGTTCCTTTGGAAACGATTGCCCGGGATTCATCATGCTCAGCTCAGGAAGCAAACCCCAAGTAATGCTGTGGTTCGACTTTTACATGTGGAACGCTGATGAACAATTGTCTCGGTGCAGATGGTTTAGGTGTGCTAAGTGGAGATAAGCGCCCAATCCACAATAAACACACATCAAACGACTTAGGAAAGCGCACTCCCAAAGCCTCACTTAAGGCCGATTCAAGCTTGAATCTCTGCGGAGAATGAAGTTTTGATCCTGCAGTCGCCTCGGCTTGAGTCACTCCTCCTGCCTGGTTTAGAAGTTGCCCTCTGTAGTTCCTGCCAGGGCTTGCGATGGTTGGCCTGTGGTAATTGGGGAAGTCGTTGCGAGATCTGAGCATCTGGCAAGGCGTTCCTTCTTGATTCTGCCCTATCTCAAAGACAACAGGAATTGGGCTTTTTTAAAAAAACACTCTCCGTAATGCTGCCATGGCTAAATCCCTTTGCCTCACTGCAATATTCGCGATTGGGTTTGAGATTCCATACGGTGGAACAGTCCTTCATGTGGCTGTGCCTTTGATCTTGCTCGTGACGCTCACAATTAACTGTGCAGTGTGTTAAACTGTGGAACTCGCTCCCACAGGAAGCAGAGACAGCCACCAGCCTATATGGCTTTAAAGGAGGATCGGAGGAGGAGGAGGAGGCTATTGATAGCTATGCTCTTCCTCCACGGCTGGAGGCAGCAATACTTCTGAATACCATTTTCTGGAAACTGCAGGAGGGGATAGTGCTCTTGTGTTCGAATCCTGCTTGTGGGTTTGCCACAAGGATCTGGTTGGCAGCTGTGAGAACAGGACACTGGATTAGATGGGTCACTCGTCTGACCCAGGAGGCTCTTATGCTCTTGTGTTCTTTTCTCCTGAACCACCTTCTCATGATGTGATAATAATAATAATAATAATAATAATAATAATAATAATAATAATAATAATTTATTACTTATACCCTGCTCATCTGGCCGGGCCTCCACAGCCACTCTGGGTGGCTTCCAACCGGATATTAAAAACACAATAAAACATCAAACTTTTAAAACTTCCCTAAACAGGATTGCTTTCAGATGTCTTCTAAAAGTCAGATAGTTGTTTATTTCCTTGACATCTGATGGGAGGGCGTTCCACAGGGTGGGCGCCACCACCGAGAAGGCCCACTGCCTGGTCCCCTGTAACCTCACTTCTCACAGGGACGGAACCCCCAGAAGGCCCTCGGAGCTGGATCTCAGTGTCCGGGGCAGAACGATGGGTGGGTGTCCCTTCACTAGCCACAAGGAGAAGGAGGTGCTGTCTCTCCCAGCCCCAAAGGCCTGGCCCGGGTGCGGTTTGTCTCACTGCAGGAGGTGACAGGAGCTCAGCCACGCAAGGAAGCCTGTCATGGGGGTGACTGGTTGCGCCCCTCACATTATTTTGTGCCTGGGGCCGCCACCCCTCTGCCCCACCCATGCTACGCTGCTGCGTTTTTCACTCCTGTGGTTTCCAGCAACTGGCATTCCTACTGAATCAGAGCAACGGTTCACCCAGCTCAGTATTTTGTACACTGTGACTAGCAGTGACTCTCCAGGGTTTCAACCCTGCCTGGAAATGGCAGCGATTGAACCTGGGACCTTCTGCACATGAGACAGATGCGCTACCACTGAGCTACATAGCTGCCAAGTTATCCCTTTTTTAAAGGGATTTTCCCTTATGCTGAATAGGCTTCCTCGCGAGAAAAGGGAAAACTTGGCAGCTATGCTGAGCTACAACCCCGGCTTCTTAGGTAGGCTTCCCCAAATAATAATAAGTTTTCAGCAGATGTCAAAAACAAGATAGTGATGGCACGCGGTGATTGTCCATCTGTACAAACAAGATGCATTTGTCAGATTCCTCATAATAATAATTTAATAATAATTTATTATTTATACCCCACCTATCTGGCTGGGTTTCCCCAGCCACCCAGATTTTGGATAGAAAGTATTCATTCCCCTGCCCCTTTCCTGATGTGAATTATATCCGCTCTGGTTTCCCGCCCAATACAATGCGCACTGATATATTGGACATTTTTAACGTGTCTGCCCCATTATTGATCACTTTATCAGCTCTGCCTCGAAATGGGCTGCTTCTGTTGATCCACACGTTTAAAAATAATAATCTCAGAGAAGACAATGGTGGGAGGCTTTTTTATATATATTTAAACCCTCTCAAACTCTTCAAACGAAGCAATCTGTTGTATAAAATAAATGACATAGATGAACAATAGAAAGAGGTTGGAGATGTGTGCAATGATTTCCAAATGATATATTTATATGTAAATATGCAGATCTGGAAATATTATTGTTATTAATATCCCGTCTTTTCCCCAGACTGGGACTCAAGGCAGCTCACCCAAATAAAAGCAAAACAGATAAAATACAAAAAGCTAAAAACACATACCTCAACTCCCAACTCTTGTATTTTCTTTCTACCAGCAAGTTGAGGGGGGGGGCACCCATTTGTTTTCTGACATAGAGTCACTTCCTTTGTTATCTTAATGACCCATACTTAGAGGGCTATTACCTCACCAGGAAGCTAGCCTGGCTATTTTAGGAATTGAATCTATGCTGGCTCAGGAATACAGCCTACCCACCCCCAACTCATAACAATATAAATAAACCATTCTGGGAGAGGAAAGGGGGTGTCTCAGCACCCTTAATGAACTACAGCTCCCAGAATTCTTTGGGGGAAGGTTTAAAGTGGTATCGTAGCACTTTCAACATATGGTGTGAATCCAGCTTGACGGACTCCCCGCCTCCTGTCTGAGGTCATACCATGCATTTAAAACATGTTTAGCTTCTTCCAGAGAATCCTGGGAACTGTAGTTTGCTAAGGGTGCTGGGAATTGTAGTTCCGTGGAGGCAAAACTACAGTTCCAAGGATTATTTGAGGGGAAGCAATGGGGACGCGGGTGGCGCTGTGGTCTAAACCACTGAGCCTAGGGCTTGCTGATCAGAAGGTCAGTGGTTCAAATCCCCACAACGGGGTGAGCTCCCGTTGCTCAGTCCCAGCTCCTGCCAACCTAGCAGTTCGAAAGCATGTCAAAGTGCAAGTAGATAAATAGGTACCGTTCCGGTGGGAAGGTAAACGGCGTTTCCTTGCACTGCTCTGGTTCGCCAGAAGCAGCTTAGTCATGCTGGCCACATGACCCGGAAAAACTGTCAGGGGTCCTTTACCTTTACCTTTTTAATGAGTGCATAAAGAGGTACTGTAGTACTTTAAACCTATGGTCTGGTTGTGGTCTTAACCTCAGAGCGCCATGTATTTCTCAGCCAATATGGTTCGGAGAGGGCAAAGGAAGGAAAAGAAGAAGTGAATGGAATCTCTAAGACATCCTTGATAGGATATTATCTCTCCTTCTCTCCCACCCCCCTGGCTGGCTTCCTCATTCATGCCATACTCCAGGCATATGGCAAAATGAGGAAAGGTAGAGGGGAAGCACTGTGGATTCGAGGGATGCTGAGCTCACCTGACTCATCAAGGATGGTGCCTCATTTATTAATAGAAGGAAGCAGATGGTTGCTAGTGGAAGAAAAAGATGGCTGTTGTCTCTCTCCAGGAGGAGGAGGAAGGCAAAGCATATAAGCCTCTTCGTGGTCATCTTGGGAACCGTGAAATGCTCAGGAAGGCTCTGAAGAATGCTGATTTAATGCCAGCCACAACTGCCTGCGATTGTTCCTTGCGAAGAGCGATACGCTTGGGAAATCACTTCAATTTTTGGTTTCCAAGAGACAAATTTTGTTTTGCTTTGTTTTATCAGCCCCGGCACAAAAGAGAGAAAAAGCTGCTCTGATTTTGCCTTTGGGGTAGATTTGGCAGAAGCTTTATTTTATTTTATTTTAAATGTTCTTCAAATGCGCACGCACACACACACATACTCGAGAAGTTTAGGGCTGCCTCCGATACGAGCCCTACTCAGAGCAGAGTCCTTGAAATGCATGATGTTTTGTTTGCCATGTTAATTCATCTCAATGGCTCTGCTCTGGACAAGTACCAAAACACATTTCAAACATGAATATTGTAGGATGAAATGTATATAGGAACATGGGCATCAGGGTGAAATGTGTTTGTTTAATTATGGATTTAAATATGGATTTTTGTATGGATTTTTTTTAGGGGGGGGATTTAGAGATTCATATAGAAGTGAGAGAGAACAGACTGATGAATGAAACGTGAAATTGACACAGACTTAGAATAGATAATTCCATCCATCCCTAGGTCTGGTTACTAACAGGTCCAGTGTCAGCAACCAGTGCAGAACAGAGTCCAGAAATTGGGGGGGGGGGCTAAGGGCCAGAGGAAGGAAATACGGCCCCCCATACCTCTCCCTGTGGCCCCCAGAACCTTCAACAGCCACCATTTCTCTCCAGACCACATTCCTCACTGGCTTCACCTTTGCGCCTTCCTTGAGCGTTAGTGCAGGGACAGTATTATTTATTTTATTTCACAAAATTTATATACCTCACGATTGTAGCAAAAACAGCTCGGCCATTTATAAGAGATATTTTTTAAAAAAACCACGAGCATTAAAATAATTGAAAATAATTAAAATCAACAGTCAAAAGAGAACAAAATATGTGAATGTCTACATGTCTAGAAAGCCTTGCTACCAATATTGGCCCGAATATAAGCCACACTCCTACCCCCACCCCCACCCCAAATTCCGACTGTGAAAAGTTAAAATGACAAAAAAATGGCTTTTTTATGATATCGCTGCTGAAACAGACATACGGTAACACAGAAGAGGTGTGAGTGCCTGTGGAATTTTAAGGGAGCAGCTTATATTCAGGTATATTTTAAAGGTGCGGCCTATATTCGGGCCAATACGGTATTTATTTTAGTCAAAGATCTGATGAGTTGGAAGGTTACCCACAATGGCTTTCTAGTCTAACCCCCCGCAATGCAGACATCACTGTGAGAACAGGATGCTGAACTAGATGGGCGAGTGGCCTGATCCAGCAGGCTTTGGTTATGTCCTTATGTTCTCATGTGGGAACTGGGACGCCCCCCCCCCATTTTCACCTGGAGAATGTCAAGGGAGTGTAGAATAGCTTCGGGCTACGAGGCAGACAAGGAGCTGGTCTTTGGGAACTCAGACAAAATAAGTGCGCCGGAGTTGCAAAGCAGAAGGAAGGGTGTGCGTGCGCCAGGCATGCAAACAGGCTAAATCGTTCTCCTCTGGCAATGGCACCAAATGAATTGGTGAGATTAGGCTCTCAGTATTGGCTCAGCCTTACAAAGAAGCAGGGGCGGGGGCAGCATAGCAGAGGACCCACACCCCCTTTGCCCATTGCCGCAACACAGACCAGCTGTATTGATTCAAGCCTAATCAGATCAAATTTTATTTGGGCCTTCCAGCTCTTCGCTGTCAAAGACGCTCACAAACCTCACAGCTTCACATGCAATATCCGGGGGGGGGGGGAGGGGGAGAGAGCGGGGACAACAGAGTGTCAACGGTCCCACATTGTGTGAGGCTGAGCAGCTGCTGAATTTTGCCTAGAGTGAATTCAGAGGCTGGGGCATGACAGGGGTAATGTCTAAATCAAGGCCCCTCGTTGTTGTTGTTTTGTTGAAATTTAGTGCATCTCTGAATACCAGATGCTAGCCATGAACCACAGAGGATCATAGAATGTCAAGTTGGAAGGGACCCCAAGTGTCATCTACTCCAACCCCCTGCAATGCAGGAGTCTTTTGCCCTACGTGGGGCTCAAAGCCACAAACCTGAGTTTAAGAGTCTCATGATTAACCAACCGAGCTAGCCCTGCACTCTTTATAAAGATTTGAGGAGTGAGGTTATCACCCTTCTATTATTGTCCATTCTGGGTCACCCAACCACTGTTACAGTGTCCCTTCTCTTGGCAGATCAAGATAAGCAGGGGACAGCAAAGGTTGCAAGGTTTTTAGCCAGGGCAATTAGAATACGATCCTTTATTTGACTATTGACCCAAACCCCCAAAATGTATTCTATATAATTGACTTATTACCTTTATCCTCTATATTTTGTTTGCCTTATTGCTATGGCTGATGGCTGATGCAAATAAAGATAGATTCATTCATTCATTCATTCATTCATTCATTCATTCATTCATTCATTCATTCATTCAACTGAACTAGCCAGCCGGCTGTTGCCTTCATTTCCTAACCGTTAAGGATTGAAAATGGATCTGACTAGTACTAGTAGGGTTGCCATCCGTCCCTAGAAAAACGGGATTGCCCTGTTTTTGTACGGAACTGTTCTCTGTCCTGTTTGGACTTCAAACATGCCTTTTAACCCATATTTGAGCTCTGGTGGCCCCAAAATGACAGCTGCATCACTATTGGTTCAGCTGATGAGGAGCCCAGCTGGCGCAAGCAGCAATAGAGACAAGAGGGAAAGAGTGAACTTCTCTTTCTCCCCCACCCCCTCCTTCTTTCCCTTTTGATGATGCTCCTCCTCAGCCGCTGTCTAGCATCGTGTGGGCCCACAGCTGCTTGGCTCCCTCTGCTACCCCGATGTCAGGAGTCCAGGCTCCCAGCTTGATAACACAGTAAGCACAGATAATGAAAAAGCAGGATTGATTGCAAAAACAAACAGATAGCTCCGGACGGCTCTAACAAAGCCTCCGGCATCATTATTCAAGATGACCCTTCTGAATAATCCTTCCAGCGTTGACAGAAGATACTGAATTTATGACCCTTACATCTCTTGTTTTGCTTCCTATCTAGCAGCCCTCCCATTCGCTGACTCTTCGGACTTCGTGGATCAGCTCCAAACTATTCCTGTTATGAGAGGCTGTCTCTGAGTTTGCTCACTCCTGTTTGTGCTTCCAGCAAGCCTTGGCTGTGTTCTAGCCTGCTCTCAGCTACTGCCTTATCAGCCTGCCCATCGAGGTCAGGAAGAGCTGAAGTCTGCAGCTGCCTGCTCTCCCCTGCATGACTGACATCAAAGCCTCTCTGTTCCTGCCTGCTTTTTGCAGTTGGCTGCAAACCTTCGCTTGGAGCTGGCTCATTCCTGACACCCGGCTTGCACTCTCCTCCTTCCTCCTCCCTGCTCCTCTTCCATACTTGAGTCTTTTCTGATGCCAGCATAGGCGAGAGGCTGGATCTGTGGCTCAAGCTGCCCATGGGAGCCAGCCATCTATCCCTGGCCCCTGCCAGTCTACGTGAGCCATGGGGAAGAGTGGGGCTTGGGTGGTGAGAGAGGTGGGAGGCCGAGTATGGGGAACCCCCCCCCCGTTGGTCCTTTATTTTCCCTGACCTGTCCCATATTTTGCCCAACCAAAGGTGGCAACCTTAGATAATAGCTACTGCATGTTTTACCTCCACTGTATGCACCAGTTGCTGTGAATTGTAGAATAGCAGAGTTGGAAGGAAACCCTGAGAATGGAGCTCCAGATAAGATAGAATCTACAGGAGCCCCTCTCCTGCAGAGTATAGAGATCTGATGGCAAATCTAAAAAAATGTAGTATAAACACTGACAACTGGGAAACACTGGCCTGCGAGCGCTCCAGTTGGAGAACAGCCTTTACCAAAGGTGTCATGGGCTTTGAAGACACCCGATCTCAGGACGCAATGGAGAAACATGCTAAGAGGAAGGCACGCTTGGCAAATCCACACCGTGATCAACTCCCGCCTGGAAACTAATGTCCCCACTGTGGAAGGACGTGTGGATCCAGAATTGGCCTCCACAGTCACTTACGGACTCATTGTTAAAACCGTGTTCGTGGAAGACAATCTTACTCGGCTAGGAGTGATTGCCAAAGAAGAAGAAAGGGTGGGGTGATCTTTCAGGTATTCTGGTCCCAACCTGGCTTTATACACCAGAACCACCACCTTGAACATAGCCCAGTGGGATAACATGCCAGTGACATCCTGTCCCAGTGAGCAGTCCAGATGCCTCATTTTGCACCAGCCACAGCTTCTGGACCGGCTTCAAGGGCAGCCCCACACACAGTGCATTGCAGTAGATGTCACCTTGTGATTAGCAGTGATCTAGGGGGTTGGAGTGGATGACCCTTCGAGTCCCTTCCAACTCTGCGATTCTAGAATTGTGAGAAGGTAACTCTAAAGGGGGGGGGGCAGGCTTTAAAATACTTCAAACAAAGATGCATACATATTTACAGTATATCCCTAGGAAGTTAAGACTATTTTGATTGTAAGCAAAAATCCCCCATGGGGAATTCCCAGCTTTGCAACCTGCCACTCCGCCGTGACAAAATCCTTTTGTACATTGCAATACAGGTCACCCCCTTTCCTGACGCCTCAAGGTAAGTAAGCAGGCGTTTTTATTTCTATTTTTGTTCTTGCCTTGGCTGTCTGGAGGAGCTCTGCACACTTTCACCGGAGTATAATATACATATTGCATAATCGCTCTTCTGGATTGCCTCTCTGAATAGCTTCTTTTATATGCACTTTTAAATCCTACGGCTCCCGAGGGAATGGAGCAAAATGGCTAGCTTGTATAATCCTGCGGTTTTGCTCCAGTGAGACTTTTCAGCCTGGCTCTGCCATCTTCCAGCTTTACAAATTAGAAACGAGCATAAGAATTTTGATAAGAGCATGAGAAGAGCTTTGCTGGATCCAGCCAGTGGCCCGTCTAGTCCAGCCTCCTGTTCTCACACTGGCCAGCCAGATGCCTGTAGGAAACCCTCAAGCAGGGCTGGTGCTAGGGCTTTTTGCGCCCTAGGCAAAAACACCTTCTGGCGCCCCCCCCCCCGGCGCATGCGTCATGACGCACGCACAACACCTCTGATGCCCCTGCGTCCCCTCCATTGGCAGGAGAAGCGCGGGCCAAGGGGGGAGCTTGGCGCCCTCCTGCCTGTGGAGGGGACGCTTTGAGCTCCTCAGTGGCAGAGGCTGCAGCGAGTGAGCGGCGGCTGCAGCAGCAGCACCCATAGCTGAAGGCTTCAGCTGCGGGTGCTGCTGCCGCTTGCTCGCTGCAGCCGCTGGGGAGCTCACAAACACAGGGCACTGAGCCAAGGGGGTGCCTTCCTGCCTCCTTCCCAAAGCCTAGTAAGAACTTGTCCAGCTTTGGGAAGATGGGAGGGCTCAAGGACCCTGCCCAAGCCCTCTTGCCTCCTTTCCAAAACCCAGCACCTCCCTTACCCAGTTTTGGGAAGGCGGTGTGAGGGCTGGGTGCCATATGACCAAGGTCCACCCCTGCAAGGTCAGTGGGGTACTGTGTGTGGCAGACCTACATTTTGGAGGCTCTAAAGCTCAAACTGCCATGGGGGCCCCTTCACAACCAGCACAAAGTTCTAGGTAACCACTGGGTTGATCCAGGATTTGGCCAGATCAGGTTTAAACCTCTCCTCATGACTGTATGGCTATGTGAGGCTCCCACACATAGGCCTGGTTCTTAGGCCTGGTTTTGGATTGGGCTATGTCCTCCCCAGTTCAGATTGGTTCAGATTGAGCTGTTCCAAAGTGCAGGATCAGACCTCAAATTGGATTGGTGGGCCTGTGCACAACCCAAGTTTTGTTGTATTGCGAAGTTACTTTGAGATGTTTCCTAGGATGATGATGGTGATAATAAATAAATAATAAATATTATTATTATTATTATTATTATTATTATTATTAATAGCTGGCAAAGCAGCTGTAACTAGAAATAGGCATGCCTTATGTATAGGAGCTTGGGAATCATTTCTATGTTCCATCAGGAAGCATGATCTGATGCAACTGGAAGGACATGATAGAATTTGAGTGTCACGATCCAGTCGGCAGGCAGTTGAAGCCCTGGCTGAGGACGTCAGGACCAGAGACCAGATGGTGGTGTAGAAGCAGGAACAGGTGCAGGGCTGAGGGTCCAGCAGCAGGCAGTCACAGGGTCAAGGAGCAAGGCGGAGGCGAAGGTCTGGGAGTCAAGGAGCAAGGCATCGGCAGGGCAAAGGTCCAAGGAGCAAGGCGAGGGATCAAGGAACAGGAGGCCAGATGCAACAAGGCAGGGATAGCGTTGCTGTAGCAAAGAGCTGAAGGGAAATGCTGAGCTTTTATCATAGTTGCCAAGTTTTCCCTTTTCTCGCGAGGAAGCCTATTCAGCATAAGAGAATTTCCCTTAAAAAAAGGGAGAACTTGGCAGCTATGGCTTTTATCCCTCCCAGCTCTTGCCACCAGGTGCAGTGAGTTATCAAGTGGCCTCACATGAGTTGCCACTCCTTGCTTCTCCAGCACAAGCTGAGGCAGGCCCTAATCCTGCAAAGCACTACAGGCCCCAGAGCCTGACTCCTGCCCATACTCCTGAAGTGAGAGCCAACATATTCCATACCTGCAGTGCAGATGATCCTTTCCTTTACTATTCCTTCCCCAAATATAGCCATAGGTATTGAGAAAGCAAATAGACATCTTTAGAAGCACACTGTTGCCAAAATAAACATATATAGTTAACCCTGTATGTACTGCAAAAGGTCTATCCATCTTGCTTTTAACAGTTCCTTCAACCATTAGCAGCATGTCCTTAAGGGTATGTGTGCAAATTGACAACATGATTACAATTGACAGGTTAAATTGAAGGTTTTCCTCTTCCTGATTTAAACTGGCAACTTAAATCAAGGTGAATTAAATTGGGCAATTGGACAAACACCAGACAGCTGCTTGATTCAGCAATGTGAGGGGTTTACTTTCATATTTGCCTCCCAGAAAAGGAAACTGTGAGTTTTACTAAAGTTTTGGGGGATCAAAATTAGGTTTCATCTGAACTAGATACAAACAAATTTAATAATAATTCCCTCTTCTCAGGAATTGGGTGTCAAGTTAGGGACCTGTTAACAAGGCATCATCAATGTACCCTCTACTCGTCCCCATTCTTTAGGACAGCCTTCCCAAACTTGGTCCCCTCCAGATGTTTCTACAACAGCTCCTAGCAGCTGTTCAAAACATCTGGAGGGCACCAGCTTTTAAGAAGACTGCTTTGGGCAAAGGAATAGCATTTATATTTAAACTGATTTCGAAACCAATATTCCCCTGCTGAAATTTGAGAGACGCCAATCAGTATTGGCATGCCACTGGCTCTTGAAGACACATCTGTTTAGACAAGCTTTTCCCTGATCTCCCGACCTGAACCTCCTGCTTTAAATGCTGTTGTATCTGTTTTACAAAATTATGCATGACATGGAGAAAGTGGATGGAGAGAATTTGTTCCCTGTCTCCCCTAACACTAGAGCTCATGGACATCCACTGAAGCTGAATGTTGGAATTATTATTTATTGAATTATGTATTGAATTTATACACCTGGAGGTCTCCTGGAAGATTCAGCACGGGGGGGGGGGTACTTCACGCGGCACATAGTTAACCTGTGGAACTCACTCCCACAGGAGGCAGGGATGGTCATCAATTTGGATGACTTTTAAAGAGGATTAGATGAATTCATGGAGGAGAGGTTACCAGCCATGATGGTTATGCTCTGTTTCAACAGTCGGAGGCAGTAATGCTTCTGAATACCAGTACAGTGGTACCTCGGGTTACAAACGCTCAGGTTACAGACTCCGCTAACCCAGAAATAGTACCTCGGGTTAAGAACTTTGCTTCAGGATGAGAACAGAAATCGCGTGGCGGCGGCAGCGGAAGGCCCCATTAGCTAAAGTGGTACCTCAGGTTAAGAACAGTTTCAGGTTAAGAATGGACCTCCAGAACGAATTAAGTTCTTAACCAGAGGTACCATTGTAGCTGGAAATCACAGGGGGGTGGAGAAAGCTCTTTTGCTCATATCCTGCTTACAGGTTTCCTGTAATGGGCATCTAGTTGGCCACTGTGACAACAGGAAGCTGGTCATCGGCGGGCTTTTCTTATGTAATAATTGCTGTGCTGTTTGAATTGGCTTGTTTTTATTACACTTTCTAATTGCGGGGGTTTATTTTAAGGTTTCGATAGAACTATTGTACTGTGTATTTTAATTAAGAGCATCACTATTTACTTTTTATGGTTTTATACCTGTAAACTGCTTAGAAGGCACTTTGGCAATTAAGCAGTATATATGGCTGCCCTTACATATATTTGAGAACAAAATTTTAAGTAGTGATGGGGTGAACTCACGCCATGAGGTTTGGAATTGGGCTGAGGGGGGGGGGACTTGGACTTGAACTGAAGTTATCCTTGACCCTCTTCCTGAGCCAAACTGGAGTTGTCACAACCTTGATAATAGAATCACAGAAAAGTAGAGCTGGAAGGGGTCAAAGGGTCACCTAGTCCAACCCCATGATAGGTATTGATGATGTTACTGGGAATGCTTTGGGATGTGATCTCTTCCCTAAGCCCTCCAGTGACCTTCCAAACTGCTTCCCTCCCACCTACCTCTGGAATCCATAGATGGGAAATCTGTGCCCCCCTCAAAAATATTGTTGGACTGTATTTCCCATAACCTCCATCACAGGCCATGCCAGCTGGGGGGCTAATGAAAGTTCCAGCAACTTTTGGAGAGCTCCAAACCCTCCTCCCTCCTTCCTTCCACCTAAGCTGTTTGCCTAGCTTGCTCGTCCAATGACAGTAGCAGAAAGGAGATCTCTCTTCCCTTCTTCACAATGTCGGGCTCGTTTCTATGGCTGTAAAGAGCTCTGGGAATTTGAGTTTCCCAGAGCTACTGACAGGGAGGAAGAGCGAAGTTTTCTTTGGCTCAGATAGAAATCTAAGCAGCAGAGAAAATTCCAGGGCCATAAACCTTACACAAGAAGTTGCTTTATAGAGAGTCAGACCATTGCTCCATCTAGCTCACTATTACCTATACAGTGGTACCTCGGTTTAAGTACACAATTGGTTCCGGAAGTCTGTACTTAACCTGAAGCGTACTTAACCTGAAGTGAACTTTCCCACTGAAAGTAATGGAAAGTGGATTAATCCGTCCCAGACGGGTCCGCGGAGTACTCAACCTGAAGTGTACTTAACCCGAAGTATGAGTGTAATTGGTTCTGGAAGTCTGTACTTAACCTGAAGCGTCCTTAACCTGAAGTGAACTTTCCCATTGAAAGTAATGGAAAGTGGATTAATCCGTTCCAGACAGTCCACGGAGTACTTAAACTGAAGCGTACTTAACCTGAAATGAACTTTCCCATTGTAAGTAATGGAAAGTGGATTAATCCATTCCAGACGGGTCCGCGGAGTACTCAACCTGAAGCGTACTTAACCCGAAGTATGAGTGTAATTGGTTCTGGAAGTCTGTACTTAACCTGAAGTGTACTTAACCTGAAGCGAACTTTCCCATTGAAAGTAATGGAAAGTGGATGAATCCGTTCCAGACAGGTCCACGGAGTACTTAAACTGAAAGTACTCAAACCGAAGCGTACTTAAACCGAGGTATGACTGTACTGACCAGAAGTGTCTCTTTAGGGTTTTGGGCAGGGGTCTTTCTCCCAGTCTTACCTGGAGAAGCCAGGAATTGAACCTGGGACCTTCTGTGTGCAAAGTGGATGCACCCAATGAGCAACAGTCCTTCCTTCACCTTCTATTTGAGTTGAATATAATAAGCCACTGAAATTCATATTTTACATGGCCAGGCCAGGCTGTCTAAAACATGATGGAGCAGGCTGGTTCACTTGGAGCTCTCCATGGTGCTGAAGGACCCAGTTGCCTGCCTTGCTACCATGCTCTCGCCATACCCTGGGCAAGGATCTGTTTTGCATCTGCATCCAGCCTCTGAACTGCTTTGCCAGCAGCTGTGCCTCTCTTCCAGCTGCTTTGTTAGATAGCAATTCACCTCTCGCTTATTTTGTTTGATGGTCACATAATCCCAGTTAATCAATTGACTCGTGAAAGAGCCACAACAACTTGAAAATCGTTAACAACCAAGAAGGGAAAAGGCCAGAATCCGCCTGACAAATTAATCTTACTGGGGCAGGTGGACTGATTTCTAACAGAGGCTGAGTATAAATTACTCAGCAGTAATTTTAGATGCTGTTAAATAAATTGGCAAAAAAAAATTTTTTTTTAAGAAACCGTCCCTCCCATTGTTGCAAAGCTAATCCAATGACACAGTATGGGGCAAGGAATGGTTGAGCTTATTGCCGTCATTTGTTTCTTAATGCCTCATTGCTTTGAGTTTTATGAGACATCAGGCAACAAAATGTTAATAAACTTTATGAGCAATGTTCCATGCGATACGGGGTTTGCTGTGGTTTTTCACATGGTAAGTATGATTGCAATAGCTGAGGGTTGACAAAAACTACAAGAAATGCTGGAAGAACTAAAGAATCAAGAATGGTAGGAATGAAGATGGATGTAGCAAAGACTAAGGTAATGTTTAGCAAGGGGGATGATATACAATTAGACAGTAAAGTAATAGAGCAAGATGAAAGACACATCTATTTAGGACAAGAAAAGTCATACCAGGAAGAGAAAACCAAACAATGGAAGTGAAGAGAACAATCATGGTTGGCCTTTGGAAAAGTCAGCTTTATAATGAAAAATGGGGGGGGGGGAGAGAAATACTTTCTTAGACATGAAAGCTAAAGTTTTCAACATGTGAATATTACCTGTGATGTGTTATAGAGCAGAGAACTGAGCACAGAGAAACATGGACACAAGAATCACATAGCATGCCGTGGAACTCTCAATGTCAGGAATATTGTGAAAAGATAGAAAAGCTAATAATAATAAAGAGAGAGAGTTACGGATGTAATGGGAAAGGCCATGAATTTGAAATGAACAACTGCAGGACATGTGGCAAGAGGCAGTTCAGGGCGATGGAGTAAAGTCATGTTAGTAGGGAGCCCCTGCAATCTGAAAAGACCAAAGGGATGGCTCCCTGTGCTATGGGGTGGGTGATCTAAAACTAGCATCAGGGCTTATGTAGGATGCAGGAAGCAAACGTCAGAAAGTGATGGAGAGAACTTGAAGAGGCATATATCCCAAGATGGATGCTGGGTGGAGAACCTCCAAAGGGTAATTCCAGAATTGGAGCATACGTGTTTTAGAGCATTTAGACCATGGGTCAGCAAACTAAGCCCCGCGGGCCTGATCGGCCCAATTGCCTTCTAGATTTGGCCCGTGGATGGTCCGGGAATCGCCACATGTATCGCCAGCGCGTGGGTCGCCAGCGTGTGGGTCTTTCCCCTCTCCCTCCCTCTCCCTCACACAGCAGCACTTTTCTCCCCAGGGGCGGAGCAATCTTGTCCCACACCGGGCGCCGCCGACGGCGGGAGTCAGCTCGCCTGCCTGCCTGCCTTAGCAGGACGGTGCTGTGAAGGGGGCCTGTGGTGCCGGCTGCCAGCTGCTTCTGCGTTTTCCTCCTGCTCCTCCTCCCTCTCCCTCAGTCCGCCCTTCCTTCCTTCTCTGTGCCCCTTTTCCATGCCGCTTCCTTGCACGCTTTCTTTGTCACTGCCTGCCTGCCTGCCTGCCTGCCTCCTTCATTCCTCCCATGGCATTCAGGCAGGTTGTTGCGGTGGCCGTGGCCACCACTTACGGGTTGGCGGGCGGCTCTGTCTTCTTCTCTGTGGTGCCTCTCAGGAAGCAGCAGCAGCAGCAGATGGTGGGTAAAAGCTCTGGTGATGCCCCAGTTCCCCTACCTCCATTCGCGGCTCCTCTGCCAGGGCTGCTGCTTCTGTTTTCACCACCCAATGCAGCCTCCTATCCTGCCACGGCGCCTGGCCGGCTGGAGAAGCCCAACTGCTGCTATTGGGACAACAACTGGGACAGGTAAAGCGAAGCATCTTCAGGACTCTTTGCGGGCGGGCGGAAATCGATCAACCCCCCCAATATAGTCTGGCCTCCCACAAGGTCTGAGGGTCAGTGGACCGGCCCCCTGCTGAAAAAGTTTGCTGACCCCTTATCATATGTGGTGGAAATGCGAAAAAGTTAAAGAATTTTGGGAAATGATATATAATGAACTGAAAAAGGTTTTTAAGTACACTTTTCCCAAAAAACCAGAAGCAGTTTTGTTAGGCATTATAGGACAAGAGATTACAAAGGAGGACAATATACTATTTTTATATGCAACAACTGCGGCTAGGATATTGTTAGCCCCCAAATGGAAAACTCAGGATTTACCAACGATTGAAGAGTGGCAGACAAAAATGATAGACTATGCAGAACTAGCGAGACTGACTAGCAGGATCCGGAACCAGGGGGAAGCAAGGTTCCAAAGAGACTGGAGTAAATTTGTGGACTATATGGAAAAGACCTGTAGAAGTTTAAAGACACTTGCAGGACTGAAATAAATCCTACGAATTGATTTTAAATGGGAGGTATAAAGGAACTGCGAGATAAGAACTGAATAGAAAACCAAATGAGGGGAGGGAGGGAAGTCAAGCTCGGCGGAGCATTGAGAATGTGAGATTTGGAGAGAATTGTTAAAAAGATTGATGTATGTGTTGTATTGTTTTTTTAATGTTTGTTTGTTTGTTTTGTTTAATGTTTTTATATGTGCTTTAATTGGAAAATCTAATAAAATGCTTTTTTTAAAAAAAAGTTTGCTGACCCCTGGTTTAGACCCTTTGCATCTCTCCACTCATGTACCGATGTGCACCTGATAAAACTTCTTCCATGACCATATGTACAAATGCATTAAGTTGCAGTGCGTGGAGTCTGTTTTGATCAATGTACAGAGGCACATATGCACCTGTATAGAACACAGCTCCAGAAGGTATTTGTATGCCATCCTATACCTGCAGTCCCATCGATCCCATCTTTTGTATGCACATTGTTACCACGCAGGAGGGAAAGATACAAAATGGAAATGGAGAGAACTCTGCAAAATTCACACACTGCGCGTCTTGCCATTTGCATAGTGCTTTCAATTGTTCAGAGAGCTTCTTGTGCATTATCTGGCTGAAATATTGGAGGCAGAAGGCACACTGAGAAAAAAGGCAGCTCATCTCCAGGAGAGGGGCTAAACGTTTTGCACAATGCTGGGATAAGAGGCTTCCTCATCTTAGGAGAGATGCCCAGCTCAGGCCAGGAAAGAATGACTGATGGATGGGAGTTCACATACCCCCTGTCTCCCTGGTGTCTCAGCTCCTGCCAACCTAGCAGTTCGAAAGCACACCTGTGCAAGCAGATAAATAGGTACTGCTCTGGCGGGACAGTAGATGGCGTTTCTATGTGTTCCATCATGGTGTCCCGTTGCACCAGAAGCGGTTTAGTCCTGCTGGCCACATGACCCGGGAAGCTGTCTATGGACAAATGCCGGCTCCCTCGGCCTGAAAGCAAGATGAGCGCCACAACCCCATAGTCCCCTTTGACTGGACTTAACTGTCTAGGAGTCCTTTACCTTCTCCTTTTTTTAACCTTACCTTACAATATGTAGAAGGGTACAAATAGGGATGGAAAGTATCCGTCCATTTCCCCATCTGTTTTTCTTAAAAGCAGATCCTCATGAAAATCCATCAGCATTTTAGTGCAAATTTCTCTGGATAAACACATTTTTTTGTTTCTATTTACTTATTGTATCACATTTCCCCCTCCCATACACACACCTTTTTTCCTGCAAGAAGTGAAATATGGTATATATATGTTTCTTTCCTCACTCCCCATTTTATCCTTACAACCACCCTGTTAGGTAGGCTAGTCTGAGGGGCAGCGACTAGCCCAAGGTCACAGCCAGTGAGCTCTGTGGCAGAGTGGGGACTAGAACTCCGGTGTCCCAGCTCTCAACCTAGCCAACCTCACAGGGTTGTTGTGTTGAGGAGGAAGAGAGTTCATGTATCATAGCTGCCAAGTTTTCCCTTTTCTCGTGAGGAAGCCTATTCAGCATAAGGGAAAATCCCTTTAAAAAAGGGATAACTTGGCAGCTATGTCATGTATGCCACCTTGAATTCCTCGGAGGAAAAGGTGGGATATAAATGTGATAAATAAATACATTCTGCAACCAGAAATCTGAATTTACATTCCTACAGGTTTAATGCTCAAGGATCTGCACACCAACAAGGTCGTGCTGAACATTTTTCTACTTAAAAACTTCGATTGCCACGGTGTTATATATTTAGTCTTTATTCTGCACTGGAATTTGAAAGATTTGTAGTGAGTGACTCCTTGCCGAATCGATAGAATCTTTTGCACCACCTCTGGTTTGGGATTTGCATTGATCATTCTCAGGCTGCAAAGGAGCAGGGCTGGGGGGGGGGGGGGTGATAAGCAATGCTACATCCTCAGCAAATCTAGTGCAGCCTTATTTTATTTTAGTGGAAATTTTGCATATTCACAGTCATTGCCTTTCGGGTTACCCTGATCTCAGACCCTCTAAGTGTCCCTATTTTCTAGGGACAGTCCCGGAATTACAGACACTGTCCTGGTTTTTGATCCCGGAATGTCTCGGTTTCCCTATTTCCTCCCCTCCACATCTTGGAGAACAATTTAAAGTGGTAACAAAATAAACAAAATTCCTTCAGTAGCACCTTAAAGACCAACTAAGTTTTTATTTTGGTATGAGCTTTCGTGTGCATGCACACTTCGTCAGATACACTGAAACAGAATCCACCAAACCTTTATGTATATTCAGAGGGTGGGGGTTGGGGGTGATGGGAATGGGTGATGGGCTGATGGGAGTGGTCAACCTGTAGATGGCTGTTAACGACTGCTGATGACTGCAATTGGTCCTGGGGGGGGGAACAAGGGCTGAGGCGCTAAAGAAAGCTTGATCATGCATAATGAGATAAGAATCCGATGTCTTTATTCATCCCAGGTGGCCCCATGGTTTTAAGCTTGGTAATGAGTTCCAATTCAGCAACTTCTCTTTCCAGTCTGTTCCTGTAATAAAACAGCTGCTTTGAGATCCTGTATAGAATGTCCTGGGAGATTGAAGTGTTCTCCTACTGGTTTCTCTGTCTTGTGGTTCCTGATGTCAGATTTATGTCCATTTATCCTTTGGTGTGGTGTTTGTGTAGGTGCAAAAGCGAAGTCCTGTTTATACTGAAAATTACATTCCTGAACCAGATGAAGGAAATGGTGAAGCTGGCATATGAAACCTTTCCTATAATGTTGAAATTATTTCATTGCAATGCTTCCGCAGCCAGCAATTTTTAAGGAAATGTGTGGAGTACTTATTCCTTTATTGTAAATGGAGCCTCAGACTGTCTACTGAGAAGCAAGTCCCATTGTATTCAATGGAACTTGCTCCCAGGTAACTGGGGAAAGATGGTGCAGCCTCACACTGAAATCCTAAGCATTTTTACTCAAAACTAAATTATACTGAGTTCGATAGGATTTACTCTTTGGTAGGTCCCTGATTATTCTCAGTTTTCATTTTTTAAAAAATATTATTATTATTATTATTATTATTATTATTATTATTATTATTATTATCATTCACATTTTTCCTGACAGGGACTCAAGGCAGCTTAAAGCTAAAATTTTATTTCATTCCCTTTATTTGTTGAAGGTGTTGTACACAATCCCTTTCCTCTCACATTTTGTCTTTCCAACAATCCTGTGAGGTAGGTTAGGCGGAGAGGTTTCAGTTGGTTCAAGGTGATTGATCAATGTATATGTGTATCCATAGCTGCCAAGTTATCCCTTTTTTAAAGGGATTTTCCCTTATGCTGAATAGGCTTCCTCGCGAGAAAAGGGAAAACTTGGCAGCTATGTGTATCTGACATCTATGTGTGCTGTGAGATGAAACACGAAAGAAGCGTCTTGATGTAGAATAGAATACAGTGGTGCCTCGCTAGACGAATTTAATTCGTTCCACGGGTCTTTTCTTATAACGAAAAATTCGTCTAGCGAATCCCATAGGAATGCATTGACTTTTTTTTGAATTTTTTTTTTGCCCATAGGAACGCATTAATTGAATTTCAATGCATTCCTATGGGAAACCGTGATTCGCTAGACGAATTTTTCATAAAACGAATTCGTCTAGCGAGGCAACCTCCGCTCGAAAAATCCTTTCGTTAAGCGGAAATTTCGTTAAGCAGGGCATTTGTTAAGCAAGGCACCACTGTATCCCCATTTTCAACAGAGGACTGCTGGAGGGTATGTGATCCCCCCCTATGTTTAAAGCAAACAAAGAAACCACTTTAATAAGTTTTGATTTATCTTTTGTCATGTTTCAATTAGGGCTGTACACCAAATCCATCCAACATCTCGAGCCTGAACTGAATCAATGCCAATTCTTATGAGTCCAGGCTTTGGCCAAATCAAGTAGAGACAGCCCTGGAGTGACTCCAAAAGACTCGGGGCTGTAAACACACCATGTGTTTGGGTTGCAGATCAATGTGCAATGCTTGTGGATGACAGCACACATCCATATGCACCCATGCACTGATTAGCAAGACCCGTTACCAGTGCCGGATTTACATATAAGCTAAACAAACTATAGCTTAGGGTCCCACTCTCTTGGGGGCCCCCCAAAAAAAATTCAAAGGAAAAGAAACTGGATGTAGATTTCCTAAATATAAGATAAGAAACACTGAGGTCCAGTGCCGAGGGCGGTTCCCTCGTTGTGAGAAGCCAAGTTGCAGGGAACCAGGCAGAGGGCCTTCTCAGTAGTGGCACCCGTCCTGTGGAACGCCCTCCCACCAGATGTCAAAGAGAAAAACAACTACCAGACTTTTAGAGGACATCTGAAGGCAGCCCTGTTTAGGGAAGCTTTTAATGTTTAATAAATTATTGTATTTTAATATTTCTGTTGGAAGCTGCCCAGATTGGCTGGGGAAACCCAGCCAGATGGGCGGGGTATAAATAAATTATTATTATTATTATTATTATTATTATTATTATTATATAATAAAACCTACATACAGTGTTTTGTGTTGTGTAGGCTCCTATGATGTAAGTCATGGGCCCCGCCTGCTAGCCTGCTCCCTGAAATATCACTGGTTTGCTCATTTCTATATATAGGATGCCTACATTCTGCATGGACTAGTTGCATGGCAACATGTGCAAATGGCTTTAGATACCTATTAGGTCCATAAACTACCACATAGCATATATTCAACACAAACAACAACAACAATTTGTTGTTGACAGAGGACAGCTGGACATATAAAGGGCCATTACCTTCAGTAGCTTAGGGCCTCACCAAACCTAAATCCGGCCCTGGTTGCCATCCTCTTTTGTGTACCCACACTGGCTGAATCCTTGCCACATAAAAAGACCATACCTTTCCACTTAGCACCAAATCTCATTTGTGTCTTAATCTGCTTAAAATGGGATAAGATTGCATTTAATGACAGCCCAGGATCCTTGGTGGAGCAGGGCGGGTAGAGGCAAAACCAAAGATTAACATCAAACAGCCATGTTAACCGGAATGTCCACAATGAATTTTTCAGTGCCAAATGGAGTTCATTTGCCCAAGTTCTCAGGCTTAAAAAAGAAGAAGAAGAAGAAAACCAGACCCCTTACAACTTTTGGATATTAAACTTGCAGGTATTAACGGAAGTGTGAAGAAGCGCTTGAGTAATCAAGTTAAGTGTGCAGCGGGGACATTTCCTCCTTGCCGTCCCCTCCCTAAACAAACCTGAATCTTTCTCCCAGCCATGAATATTTCAACTTTGAGGAGCTGCCTCGTTAATTATTAATTAAAAGCACATCGGAGACACTCTCCTGATTGTTTTAACTAATGAGGAGTGATCAGGCCCATTCCCTGCCCTCCCCCCCACCCCATTTTTTCTATCCGTGAATTAGCGCACTCTGCAGAACGCCTGGTCTTTCTAGGTAGTATACCAGGAGGGCAAAAGTTGCAGCCTATCCCACTGTAAGTCCTCGTTGCATGTAGGTATGCAACCCTGCATTGTATTTGCATAATTACCACCTACTGTTCTAATTGCTGATGGATTACAAACCCACCAGGCGACAGCTTGAGTTCCCACTTCTCTCAGGAAGTATCTCTGCGAGCAATTCAGCAGAAAGCGAAAATATTTTCAGATGTTTGCGGAAGCGTGAAGTGTGGGACAATAAGAGGGGTGTTTTTCAGAGGAGAGTGTGCAAGCAGCAACATTATCCTTATTAGTAATGATGGTAAGAATAGCACCATCATCTCTGTTTACATCCCACCTTCTCTCCAAGGAGTTCCAGGTGGAGTACGCAGTTCTCCCTCTCAGCCATTATATTTATCGAAACATACAGCACACAACAATTGCACAATTAGAGAAAACGGGAATGAAAAATGAAACAACAACAGAGAATACACCAACAAAATTTGGTCAAAGTGAGCATGCTAAAGCCATCACAATTTTAATAATGTATAGTAACATCCATTGCCTGGCTGTATTGTATCAGCAGCAGTTAAGGAGTCTATATAAAAGTAAGAGGAAAAAAGAAAAATAATAATTAAAATATGTGCCAAATTGTGCTGTAGACTGTAGGTACTGTTGTACCATATGCCTCATTGTTTGTGTAATTGATAATGACAGTGTCACATGCAAATATCTGAGGGTTTGCATACCGTTTGCGTAGACAGATGTCACACCTACGGCAGGTAAAGCAGGTAAAACCCACTGTTTCCAAACACACAACTCAGACAGCCGGGGATGCTGGGAACACAGGAGAGGTTGCACAACAGCGGCCTCTAGCGGCAGCTACTCTGGTACTACAGGTGGGAAATCTTCCCTCTCCATAACATCTCGGCTCGGCTTTGCAGACTAGGCCGAGTAGAGGTGGGGGATCTCCTGGGTGGGGGTGGGGGAGGAGGGAGCGGGAAAGGTCATGGCTCGGGACAGGGTGGGCCAATCACAGGGATGTTCCACAGCAATGCGTGGCCAGGCCAGCTAGTTTCTTTATACAATTATTGACATTGGAAGGCCAAAAGGACTAAATCTGCAAGCTTTATGCTTCTGCCCATTGTTGGTACTTTTCTGCTATAAGAACCCAGCGCTCTTGACACATAAGAGATGGGCAAACAGCCTTGCGATCACCTTGCAAATCAGCTGGGCGCTTGGAGCAATGGAGGTTGCCATGAGAAACACCCACTTCAATCCCTCCAGCAAAAGTTTTGTCTCCAAGGAAGACCTCACTTGAGCAAGGAGGCAGCATAGCAGGTGGCGGAAGGCTCTCTGTAGAGATTGGCCTGTTGTCCAACATTTGCGGTGCAGCGGTTTTGGCGGTGCAGCGGCAGCAGGAGTCCCCATTAGCTAAAGTGGTGTCTCAGGTTAAGAACAGTTTCAGGTTAAGAATGGATCTCCAGAATGAATTAAGTTCTTAACCAGAGGTACCACTGTAAATTGAAAAACAAATGATCAATCAAAGCCAGGCAGAAAATGTGCAGCCAGTTTAGCGATGACTACCCACTTGGATTGCTCCAAGAACATAAGAAAATGCCTGCTGGATCAGGCCAGCAGGCTATTTAGTCCAGCATCCTGTTCTCCCAGTGGCCAAACCTGCAAATTGTAAGTCCAAATTTGTGACCCTGATTAAGTCCAAATTTGTGGAGGAGGCTATTGAAAGCTACCATCTATTATTGCTGTCTCCTTTGGCAGTGAGTTCCATAGTTTAACTATGTGCCACATGAGGAAACACTTCCTTTTATCAAAATAGGTTCTTTCACTGGATCTCTTTCTCTACCTTGGAAGCTCTGGGCGCCTTCTCTGGAGATGCTTGTGGTTTCCCTTCCAGCTCCAGATCAATCCCACGCTGCCTTGGCTTTCACAAAAAGCATCAAGTACTCCTGGACCATTCAATGTGGTCATTCAATAATTGCATGGTGGAGAATGTCAATACTACAAGAGGTCGAAGCTAGAACTTGGTAAAATACACAATCCTGTTAAGTGGAGCAGAATATTGAGGCTAATGACTGGCTCCTCCAAGCAGAAACCCCATTGAATAAGGCAGACAATGATTGGAAGCAAAGCAAGTGTTTCCATACAGCAGAAAGGGAGAAGCTTATAAAATTAAGTCCTCAAACTTAATCCGTTCTGGAAGTCTGTTCCAAAACCAAAGCGGTCCAAAACCAAGGTGTGCTTTCCCATAGAAAGTAATGCAAAACAAATTAATCCACCCCAGGCTTTTAAAAACAACCCCTAAAACAGCAATTCAACATGATTTTTTTTTACTTTCTAACAAGACCATTGATCCATAAAATGAAAGCAATAATCAATGTACTGTAGTATAAAATAAATAAGAAAGTTTTGTAAATGATAAAAATAAAAAAATAAAAAATTCTTACCTGCACTGATGATAGTCATTGTTTGGATGGGGAGGAGCTTTTATCCATTTCTGCAGTCACACAATCAATCAATCAATCAATCAATCAATCAGTAGCTGAACTGGGTTCCACGCAATCACAAAAACAAATTAACTGATAAAGCCTCAAGAACAAAAACACAAAATAAATAGCAAAAGCAAAAGCGCCCAACTTTATCTGTTCCGGAAGTCCATTTGACTTCCAAAATGTTGGAAAACCAAGATGCAGCTTCTGATTGGTGGAGGTGCCCCAGAAACAATAGCCAACAACCACATCAGGTGTTCAGCTTCTGAAAAACATTCAAAAACCAGAACACTTACTTCCAGGTTTTCGGCACTGGAGAACCAAGGCGTTTGAGTACCAAGGCGTTTGAGAACCAAGGTACCACCGTACGAGAAAAGAAGAAGACCTCTGCTGGATCCAACCAAGTGCTAATGTAGCCCAGCACCTGATTCTCACAGTGTAAAACCAGGTGTCTGCGTTGCCAGGGCAGAAAAAGGAGACACCTTCTTCCCATTCTTGCAGCACCTTTGGGATCGATGTGGCCCAGCTGCACCCTTCTGGATGTGTGCCCAGGGTGACGGGCCCCTGCTGCCCATCCCCCACTCTGTGCCTCTGCTCTCCTCCATTAATTTTATCTAATCCTCTTTTACAGCCGTTTGGGTTAATGGCCATCACTGCCTCCTGTGGGCATGAGTTCCATGGCTTAACTATGTGCTGTGTGAAGAACGACTCCCTTTTATCTGTCAATTGGAGAGGTGATGTGGTTGGGGAGAATGTGTGAGCTGGGGAGAGTCCTTAGGGCCAGAAAGAGAAGCTTGGGGCATATTTGGCCTCCGGGCCAGAGGTTCCCCACCTCTGTTGTAGAAGGCTGAGGTATGGAGAGGCACAGCCAGTTTAGGAGACAATCTATACCAGGCATCCCCAAACTTCGGCCCTCCAGATGTTTTGGACTACAATTCCCATCTTCCCCAACCACTGGTCCTGTTAGCTAGGGATCATGGGAGTTGTAGGCCAAAACATCTGGAGGGCCGCAGGTTGGGGACGCCTGATCTATACCTATTCCATATCTCTTTGACAGCAGTTGTAACTATGCAGAAAACTCAGAGGTAAAACAAAAACAAAAAAGATACAAAATCCATGAAGGACCAGCCAAAGAAAGCTAGAGAAAATGTGGACTTATTTTGGTTGAGCATTCAAGTATAAACCAGCCATGAAACTCATAAGGAAAACAAACAGAACTCTGAAGAGAACTTGGTGTCTCTCTGTGTGTTTCTGTGAGTGTTACTCTTCAGAGACTTTTGCAGACTTTGGATTACAGCTGAGTCACGACCTGATGAAAGATTGAAGGTCCTGGGCATATTTAGCCCGGAGAAAAATTGAGCAGGCGGAACAGAGCGAAGGAACGTGACAAAGTCTTTTCAAATATATAAAAGCGTTCCCTTCTCCTGCAACCATTTCTTATTTATTGCATTTGATCTCTATTCTGACCCCTCCCAGGGCTTGGGGCCAGGGAGTGAGATGAGAATAACTAAGGCTGTGCAACAGCTTTGGCCAAACCCCTAACCATGAAACACATAGTTCATATAGCACATAGTAAAACTCTGGGATTCGCTCCCACGGGAGGCAGTGATGTCCACCAACTTGGATAGCTTTAAAAGAGAATTGGACAAATTCATGGAGGAGGAGGAGGAGGAGGAGGAGGAGGAGGAGGAGGAGGAGGAGGAGGAGGAGGAGGAGGGCTATTGATAGCTATTAGCCATGACAGCTATGCTCTGCCTCCATGTTCAGAGGCTAGTCTTCTTCTGCTGGAAGCCACAGGAGGGGAAAATGCTTATGTGCTCATGTTCTGCCCACTGGTTCCCCACAGGCATCTAGTTGGCCACTGTGAGAACAGGATGCTGGACTGGTTGAGCCACTGGCCACATGATCCAACAAGCTCATTTTATGATCTTATGAGTCGGTCAAGTTCCAGGTTGTCAATATCCTTCTTCAACTCTAGTCCCCAGATCACAAGGTTCCCAAATAGACTGATGAAGTACCCAAATTTGCCCTTCTTCACCCTCTCCTTGGCCACCCAAAGCTATTCTGAATACAGTGGTACCTCTACTTACGAATGTTTCTACTTACGAATGGAGCTCTGTCCGCCATCTTGGATGCGGTTTAGATAGGATTTTTTCTACTTACGAATTTTTAGATAGGGTTGCTTCGACTTACAATTTTTTTCTCCCAATGCATTCCTATGGGATTCGACTTACACATTTGTTTTCTACTTATGAATGTGCGTTCGGAACACATTAAATTCGTAAGTAGAGGTACCACTGTACAAAGTTATTGTGGTGCTCCAGGAAGACATCTGTTCCTGATTCACACCTTCATGCTCAACACTTGATTTTTCCCACCATTTGAGAACTAACAGTAAACTTGATGTCTATCACCAGCTGAATGTGTGAACTGACTCTACTGTGTCTGTACTTAGGAGGAAATTCCTGCCAGATGTCATATCACATTCACACATCTGGGTTAGGGATGCAGAAGGAAGCCATCTGGCCTGCATTTTTAAAAGCAAACTGACCTGATTCTCACTCTCTGGACGAATGCACAGATCCAGACAGTTTTCTGTTGGTTTTCATCCATCTCTGAATTTTGCAACACGTGACCTAGTGTGAAACTGATAGTTGCTGTTTGATGGAGCAAAGTCATATTCTGCCATTGAACAACCAGGAATCATGACAGGAGAGGACACACTCCCACTGTGGCTCATGGGTCTCAAAACTTACTGGATCCCATAGCTACTACTCCTAGCTTTGTTGGTACTGGAATGCGAAGACTGAGAGGGCCATTATAACCATCTTCAAATATCTGAAGGGCTTGTCACATTGAGCAAGCTTGTTTTCTGCTCTTCCAGTCAGAGCCAAACAAACGAATTTGAATGAGAAGAAAAGAGCTTCCGACTAAGCATTAGGAAGTACTTTCTGAGGGAAAGAGGTGTTTGACGGTGGAATGGGTTACCTTGAAAGGTGGTGGGCTCTCCTTCATTTGGGGTTTTCAAGCAGAGGTTGGCTGGCCCTATGTTGGGGATTCTTTAGCTGAGATTTCTGCATTGCAGGAGGTTGAACCAGATGACCCTTGAAGTCCCTTCCAACTCTCCAATTCTATGTTGAATGCTGAACTAGATGGGCTCATCTTACATTTTGTTTTTTTGTATTGGATCACCTGAGACTAAAACAGCCCACAGACCTCTCCATTCCAAGCCTTGAAGTAACTGAAGAGCTTTAGCTCAGTGGTAGATCATCTTATTTGTATGCAGAAAGCCATGGTTCAATCACAGAATGTCCCTCACTGTGGAACCTGGTGAGCTGGTGCCAGTGAGTATGAATGATACTGCCAGGCTTCAGGGAATTGGCTTCCTCCTCCCGTGGCAGTAGATAAGCAGAACAAAGGAAAAGGAGTCTTCTTACCAGTTAGAACAGGCATCCCCAAACTGCGGCCCTCCAGATGTTTTGGCCTACAACTCCCATGATCCCTAGCTAACAGGACCAGTGGTTGGGGAAGATGGGAATTGTAGTCCAAAACATCTGGAGGGCTGAAGTTTGGGGATGTCCGAGTTAAAAACTTTAATAATCACAGCGAGAGAACAAAGAACACTCCTCCTAGAATGGCGGTGCTCCCAATTAAGGATACCCCCTATGTCCCTATTAATCTACATCATTTCTACGTCTTGTAATCTGTGCTTTGTGTGCTTTCTGTTCTGCCACTTTCTGAGCTCTTCTTGACCTTGGGGAGAGCGGAGGATTGCTTTCCAAAAACAGTGAATCTGTTCACCCTCCCCCCCCCCAGTGTTTCTTCTCCTAGCTGTTCCCCATCCAGTATGTCCCAGCTTCTGCCTTCTGAACTATGCCCCTCTGCAAACCAGTGTTCCAAATTTATACTGTCCTCCTGCTCCTGGGAAGATTCAGGATTCGGAGCAGGAGCAGGAGCAGGGGGAAGGCTCCCGCCATTCCTCCTCAGTGCAGCCCTCCTCAGCACGGTCCCTGACAGATACTGAGCTAGGTGGACCACTGGACTCAACTCAGTCTAGCACAACCTCTGTTCCTACATTTGCTGGAGCTTTTCAGCAATACAGCAGCTACCAGCGCCAAACCCTTGAGAACATAGGAAGCTGCCTTACTCCAAGTCAGTCCATTGGTCTATCTAGCTCGGCCTTGCCTACATTGACTGGCAACAGCTCTCTGGGATTCCAGGCAGGTTTTTCCCATCCTGACCGGGTGATGGTGCAGATTGAACCAGGGACCTTCTGCCTGCAAAGCAGATGCTCTGCCAGAGAGCTACATGACCCTGATTAAGCCAATTTAGAGCTGGCGCCTGCAGGTGGCAGAGTCATGACCAGACAGCATCCACCTTTATAGCTGCGTCAAGGAGGCATCAAGCTGTCAAGCCCACCTGGTGCCATCGCACGACCTCATGTCAGCTGCCGACTGACTAACCAAGTTCCTGCGTCTTCCAGGCAAGAGCAGGGATCAATAATGAAGAAGGGTGATCTTTGTGTAATGTTCTATAATTCCGTTCGAGGTGGAGGGGTTGTCGGCTTAGCCCAGGGCTGCAGGGAGACGGGGCCGCATCCGCTTGCTCTTGTTTTCTTTAACTGGTTTTATTTCTGAGAAGATTCGTCGATGCCTCTGTCCCCGAATTGCAAGCTTGTCTGCTTGGCCTTTTGCTGAACTATTGCCAGCCTTTCTCGGCTGCTCAAGGCAGAGGAGACTGGAGTGAAAAGAAGAAGCTGAATCTCAACCAGCCTTTTTTCGGAATGGCTGCTCAAGGAGCCATGCCGTCCCTGAACCTCAAAGCTGAGCATCTGATGAGGCTTATCTGAAGAGCCAGTTCTGCTAGGTGGGTCTGTTATCCTGAATTACAGCAAGGCAGGGACACTGTGGGTGAGTTGTTCCCATGTCCAAGAAATCGGTCAATTGCCTGCCCGGGATGGGGGTAGCGCTACTTGCTGAAGGAGCAGCCTCACTGTTTGGGAGTACTGTCAATGGAAGCCCAGGTAGCTTCAGTGGCTAGAAGCACCTTTGACAGGTTTGGGGAACTTCTGACCCTCCAGATGTTGCTGGACTACAACTCCCATCATCCCTAGCCATTGGGCCATGTTTGCTGGGGCTGATGGGAGCTGTAGTTCAGTGACATCTGGAAGGCCAAAGGTTCCTTAGCTCTGCTGTTGATGAGGCACCTCCAGTCTAGAGACATTCCCCACCAACATTCCCCTGAACTGGGCTGCCTTCAGATGTCTTTTTATTTTATTCTAAAGATATATCTTTATTGTTTAAAAACTTATAAAACGAAATACATACATATATAATTCACACTTACAAACATAAACTTCGCATCACTATACCATATAACAAAGACAAACATAAAAACCAATTGTTCTGTCCTTTTCACACTTGTACTCTATTTTTCATATCTTAAAAATGACTTCCAATTAAACTTGCTGTATTTTAACTATTAACTTAATGTTTTCACACAGTTTGTATATACATTCCATATTTCTATCACTTAAACAATTTGTTTAACAAGGTTCAGTCTAGTTCTACCAACGGGGTTTCTTTTATATTATTATTTTTCAGATATTCTTTGAAAGCTCCCCAATCCTTATTGACTACTTGTTTCATATGTTCTCTTATTCTACCTGTTGTTTTTGCCAATTGCATATATTCTACCATTAAAGACTGTCAGTCTGTTATATTGGGTAAAAGGTAAAGGGACCCCTGACCGTTAGGTCCAATCGTGACCAACTCTGGGGTTGCGGTGCTCATCTCGCTCTATTGGCCAAGGGAGCTGGCGTACAGCTTCCAGGTCAAGTGGCCAGCATGACAAAGCCACTTCTGGCGAACCAGAGCAGCACACGGAAACGCCGTTTACCTTCCCGCTGTAGCGGTTCCTATTCATCTACTTGCACTTTGACGTGCTTTCGAACTGCTAGGTGGGCAGGAGCTGGGACCGAGCAACGGGAGCTCACCCCGTCACAGGGATTCGAACCGCCGACCTTCTGATCAGCAAGCCCTAGGCTCCCCGTTATATTGGGTACTGCTTTGTTTTTTCCAATTTCTCGCTATCAATATTCTACCTGCTACCATACCATACATAAGCAATATTTTTTCCCCTGATCTTCCTATTTCCTTTGGCATTATACTTAATAAAAATACCTCTGGCCTTTTCTTAAATGTACATTTTAGGAATTTATTTAGCTCTTCGTATATGTTATTCCAAAATACACCAACCTCTACACAGGACCACCATATATGCATATATGTTCCATTTTCTTTCTCACGTCTCCAAAATATTGGGGATCTGTTTTTGTACGTTCTAGCCAACTTTTCCAGCGTTTGGTGCCATCTGGCCCAGGTACATGAGCAAATCATCACTTGGACTTGCAGGCATCAGTTGGGAATTGTGCATACATAGACAAACCTCTGGCGGCCATCATGAGCTGGCTGTAGTAAGGAAGCTGACCTTTGTTCTTCACCACTCACGCATAGAAGAGATGAGCATGAGATTTCCCACCACTCAGACCGACGCTAATCAGCAGAGAATGTACAGCATCCACATCTCTGCAGTTGGTGTGGAGGATGTTGCACAGAGAACATGCGCAATCCGTTATGGCTGTGCAGATGGCAACTACAGCTGGGCCCTGAAAAGGAATAAAAACGCAGGCATAATGGAAATGTGAGCATAGCATAAAACAAATTGGGTTTAATACCAAAATAAATAACCCAAGGGCTGCTGCACTGATTGGATTATTCATGTCCCTCCCTAACCCAATCAAATTCCCTCATTTCTTTATGTAAATGACCGAGGTTTGCATTAGGCAAATGATGGAACGGACACCGTGTCAGTGCTGTGCCAGAAATCTGCCTGCCCGTTTCTCTGAAGTTTCCTTCCAATGTAAAAGGGGCTTTACAAGGACCTAAGAACAGCCCTGCTGGATCCAGCTAGAGACTCATCTGGTCCAGAATCCTGTTCTCACAGTGGCCACCCAGATGCCCAGAAGGACCTGAGCCCAAGAGCTCTCTCTCCCCTCTAGTAGTTTCCGGCAACATTGCTGCCTCTGAGATTAAAAGCAGAGCTCAGCCACCACGACTGGTAGCTTGATCCTCCATGAATTTGTCTAAATAGGTAGACCATACTGAGCTACAGTAGATGCATCAATGGACTGACTTGGCATGAGGAAGTTCCCTGCATTCCTTTGAGAGAAATGATCCTTAAAAGTTTCCCAAATTTGGACTTTCAAAAGCTCAAATGCTCAAGGCACTGCATACAGTCATCATAAACAGGGTTGACATATTTCAAAAAGTAAAATTCCTGACACCTGCAAAGTTGTTGAGAGTTTTTCTTAGGAAGCCCCCAAAATTGTTGAGCTTTTATAAGGAAACCTCAAAAATTCTTGAGCTTTTTGTGCTTTTGGGGGCTGTTTTCACTGCTTTTCCCATCGTGTTGCCATATGTAACGAAGGAACCCTAAGATGATATATTTGGTCACAGCCTGGATGTATAAGGGTTAATGCATCTCTTACCCTGAGTTACATCACATGCTTGTGGGGATGGGGTTACGAACATTCTATGAGAAGAAAACGGCAGTTCGTGACAGTTGGGGGAGAGAGAGGGAGATGAAGCAGGAGAGTGTGAGCGTGGGTGAGGGTGGAATAGGTTTATAGAGTAGTGTTAGGTGAGGAATTAGTGAGGTTTGAAGTTATATCTTTAACAAGAACAGTTCCATTGAAACCACATGCTTGTACACATGAACCTTGAATGCAACCATTAAGTTCATAAGCCATTAAATGTTAAATTAAAGTTCCATCTGTACTATCGTCTGTGGGATCTTTCCAGCAGAGGTATCTATGGCTCATCTGGTGGGGATACTCATTAGAAGGACAGGTTGTTGTCCCTTGAGTGCATCGAGAGGAGGAGGAAGAGGGAGACTGGTTCGAGGGTGACACAAAGTTTCCTCAGGTGGGAGGAAAGCTTCAAGTGGGGGAAAGCTCGAGTGAGGAGAACCCCTTACTGTTGTGTACATTAAGAATAGTCTCATATTTCCCCATAGAACTTAAAAGAAACCGTGCCACGTTTTGGGCTGGAAGAGCACTTTCATTTTACCTTTAAACTCCAAGCGTTGTGAGGGGGTTTATAAGGAGAATAACTGGGATAGTGGGAGGTGAACTTTACCTCAGGACATCCCCATTAAAGCCTTGCACAATCTGAGAAGTAGGTTGTACAATAAAGACGGAAAGTAGAGGACTTTCATCACACCATACATCTGGGTTTCCCCGACCCTGACATTTTGCTGATTCGGCAAAATCCCCCCCCCCCTTATCATATGTGGTGGAAATGTTAGGTAATAAATGATTTTTGGGAAATGATAGATGAGTTGAAAAAATATGTTTAAAATAACCTTTTCTAAAAAAAACAAAACAAAACCCAGAAGCCTTCCTTTTAGGAATTCTAGATGCCGAAATCCCAAGGGAGCAGAAAAGACAATTTATGTATGTGACCACAGCTGCACGGATGTTATTGGCCCAGAGATGGAAAGAAGATAAAGTCCCTACCAGAGAAGAATGGCGGATCAAGTGGATGGACTATGCCGAAATGGCTAAAATGACCGGAAGAATCAGAAATCAGGAAGACCAGAATTTTAATAAGGAATGGGGGAAATTTATAACTTATCTTAAAGACCATTGTAAACAGTTAAAATTGTTAATAGGATTGGAATCGTTTAATGGCGGATTTTGGACACAATGGGTATTTGGATTATTACAAAAGATGCAGGAGGAAATGATTAACAAAAGGACCCACAAAGGGGAGGATGGAAGTCCAAGAGATTCCTTGGAATCTTGTTTCTATGTTGTATGTTGGATTCATGACTGTAAAATTTTAATATGAAAAAACAAATATGTTTCTATAGAAAATCTGGGGGGGGGATTCCCCCAATGCCATTTTTACACCCCGAAACCAGGACATGTCAGGAATTTTCCTGACATATGGCAAGCCTAGTCATAAGAACATGAGAAGAGCCTGCTGGAACAGGCAGATGGGGGCCTATCTAGCCCAACATCCTGTTCTCATAGTGGCCAACCAGATGATTGTGGGAAACACACAAGGAAGACCAGTAGCACTCTATCCTGCCATGGTTTCCAGCAGCTGTGATTCAGAAGCACTACCCCTTCCAGGGGCGTCTTAGCCATAGAGGCTACTGGCGCCACGGCACCAAGTTCTTGAGGCTCTTTGGAGGGCGCCTCCGCCATGCCGCACTGTGCCAGGAGCCTCCTCCCTGCTGGAGAAGCAGCACTCAAGCCCTGCCAGCAGCGCCGCCCTCGCCCGCCTCTTCTCGGGCTGCAGGCGCCGTTGCGGGGAAGCCGGCTTCGAGCTGGACAGCAGCGCCACACAGTTGCTTTGGCCGAAGAGGCGGAGGTGGACCACAGCTGGCAGCGTCCCCACCCGTCAGGCTGCCCCCTCCGGGGGCCTGCTGTGCCTGGCCCTGCCCGGCGGAGCACGAGTCGGTCCTGCTCGCGGCAGGTGAAAAGCAGAAGCCACGGCATGGCAGTGTTGGGGGGGGGGAGTGGCGCCTTGGAAGTTTTCCGGCTGGGAAAGGGGGGGTGCTGGAGGGATCTCTGAACCACGGCACTGGATAGGCTTAAGACGGCCCTGACCCCTTCAAAACATGGAGGCAGAGGAAAGCCATCACGGCTAATAGGCATTTTTCTCCCTTGTTTTCAGAGCACTTTGTAAAAAATTTTTTAGCATGAGGACTAGAATCTTAATTAATTTATAGGGGGAAAGTCATAGCTCGGTGTTAGAGTCTCTGCTTTGCATGCAGAAGTTTCCAGCATCTCCAGGTAAAGGTGAGAAAGATTCCCTGCCTGAAACCCTGGAGAGCTGCTGCCAGTCAGTGTAGCTCCCTTTTGCTTTGCAATGCCATATTACCAAAAAACAGGCACAAGCAAACAGAAATCAAATTTAAAACCAACAAATAAATATTTCACCTCCAGCTTCTGCATTAAGTCCCTGTTCTATCTCCAGCAATTTCCCTCCAAGAAACTGAATCCCAGACCAGGGAATTCATTCAGCAGGCCTGTCAATAGGACAGGACAGTGGAGGCAAGTCACTGCCTGTTATTTTAAACCCCTAGGAGGGAATGTGCCCCAGGGATTGGCCAAGCTGGAGATGTCAGTGGATGGAAAGATGAGCTATGAATCCCAACATCTGGTCCCTGCTTATCCTTGGCACTGCATCGTGCTAGCCTCACCTTCTTCTGTTCCTGCATCTACTTGAGGCTAACATAGGAAACTGCTGGGGACTCAGAGATGCTCTGATAAGTACGGTATTCACAAGAGCCAGCAGAGGCCGCATTGTTAGCACAACATTGCTAACCCATTTAGGCTAATGGAGCAGCATGTTACATGCCTGAGATGACTGTGCGCAGTAGGGATACCATTCCCCCGCTCGCGGGCTGCTTTTCTTCGATAGCTGGGGATGAATTAAGGCCAATCAGGGGGAAAGCATTTCATCTTGGTATTTTGCAATAAAGGAAAATAGCATGTGGGCTCAGAAAGGCAGCTGGCGTGGGGCGAGGTGAGGAGCCTGATGAATAGATAATGAAGGCTCCGGGTCTCCATTTGTTTGGCTGTTTAGGAAACAATTGCAGGCGGCTCTCAGGGAATGAGCAACACGGTTTTTGATGTATGACAAAGTGGCGGCTGCTCCGTTCCCTGGTGGCCAGGAAGTCACTGAAGCAACAGCCTTGAAGGAGGAGCAAGGAGCTGGCTTGGCTGGGCAGGCTAACAGGTTAGGCTAGCATCCTAGGGATGGGCAGATTTCCAGAGGTCCATCTAGCATCCCTAGGGAGGGGTGAATCTGTCAGCTTCACAGGTCCATCTAGCATCCCTAGGAATAACAGAACCTATCGATTTCATTCTCTCTTTCTCTCCCTCCCCACTTCCTTTTCATTTCTCACCCCCCACATTTTAAGTTCAGTTTGCCACATTTCCACATCAGTTTGTGATTATTATTTTCAAATTCCTCACAGAAATTCATCCTCATTCTAGTGCAGGCATCCCCAAACTGCGGCCCTCCAGATGTTTTGGCCTACAACTCCCATGATCCCTAGCTAAGAGGACTGGTGGTCAGGGATGGTGGGAATTGTAGTCCAAAACATCTGGAGGGCCGAAGTTTGGGGATGCCTGTTCTAGTGCAATTTCCCCCCAAGCACTCATATTTTTGCAGAGCAGTGTTCCTTAATATAACACATTTTTGCTCCTACCACCCCACCACATTCACACTATATCCCAGTATAGGGTTGGACATGGTTCTCAAAGCCACCAACATGAGTTTGACCAAACTGCGAGAAGCAGTGGAAGACAGAAGCGCCTGGCATGCTGTGGTCCATGGGGGTCACAAAGAGTCGGACACGACTAAACAACAACGACAATGCCTTTTTGTACACATTACCTGCCTGGAGAACGGCACTGCGGAATTTATAGAAGTGCCCATTTCAAAGAATGGTTGTGTTTTGGTTTGTGCATCCCCCCCCCCCGAAAGTGTGAACTAAGCAGGTTCACCTGTCAATGCAAACTGAGTTGAATTCTTCCCTCACCCCTAAGTATCCAATGTCCAGTTGCTCTGTATAGCCTCTTGGATGCAAACATGTCACAAATGGGACACAAGGGGAGAGGGCTTCCCCCTGTTTGTCTGCAAGCATTTAAGACAAATTGGATTCTGCAGCAACCTGTTGCAATATATCCTTCACCCCTAACAGAAGAACTCCTGTTAAGATTTACAGCCCTGTCTATGGCTGTGTGCTCCCTTCACTATCAAAGGCAATAAATGCCTCTGAATTCCAGTTGGAGAGAATGCTGTTATGCTCATGTCTCACTTGCAGGCTTACCATAGGCACCCAGTTGGCCATTGGCCTGATCCAACAAGCTCCTTTTATGTTAAGAAGAAGAAGAAGAAGAAGAAGAAGAAGAAGAAGAAGAAGAAGAAGAAGAAGAAGAAGAAGAAGAAGAAGAAGAAGAAGAAGAAGAAGAAGAAGAAGAAGAAGAAGAAGAAGAAGAAGAAGAAGAAGAAGAAGAAGAAGAAGAAGAAGAGTTTGGATTTGATATCCCGCTTTATCACTACCCTAATGTAAGAGGAAGGGAGTACAGGGGGAAAAACCCCCCCCTCTAATCAGGAGCAGCTCATCGACTAGTAGTCATGAGAGCGCAGACTCGGCAGAGGCAAGGCAGGAAATAGGAAGAGGGGACCGGGGCTCTGACAGCATGGGAGAGCATGAGCCCCACAGCCAGGAACGGAGGAAGGAGAGCAGGGGGGAAAGGGAAAACATGGAGCACAGACCTTTACCCCCGGTTCCGGAATTAAGGAAAAGACGGAAAGGGAGGAGACTGTCCGTCCCGCGCCTTTTATGTTGGAAAAGGGGGCGCAGGGGGGCAGTCCCGGATTCTGCATCGGACTGAGTAGACATGTTTCCTGGCACCACGTTACACTGTACATAGAGCGCACCAATAAAGATTGTTTAAAGACAAGCAGGTGCAGAGTCGTTACTCTAGAGTAGACGCAACAACCTCTGACACCTAAGGATGCATGTGGCGCTGTAGGTTAAACCACAGAGCCTAGGGCTTGCTGATCAGAAGGTTGGCAGTTCGAATCCCTGCAATCGGGTGAGCTCCCGTTGCTCAGTCCCAGATCCTGCCAACTTAGCAGTTCAAAAGCACGTCAAAGTGCAAGTAGATAAATAGGTACTGCTACAGCGGGAAGGCAAACAGCATTTCGGTGTGCTGCTCTGGTTCGCCAGAAGTGGCTTTGTCATGCTGGCTACATGACCTGGAAGCTGTACGCCGGCTCCCTCGGCCAATAACGCGAGATGAGCGCCGCAACCCCAGAGTCGGTCACAACTGGATCTAATGGTCAGGGGTCCCTTTACCTTTAAGGAGCCTCAAAGCGGTTAACATTCCCCTTCCCTTTCCTCCCCCATAACACACACTCTGTGAGGTTAGTGAGGCTGAGAGACTTCAGAGAAGCGTGACTAGCCGAAGGTCACCCAGCAGCTGCATGTGGAGGAGAGAGGAAGCGAACCCGGTTCACCAGATTACGAGTCCACCGCTCTTAACCACTACACCAGTCAATACTTCTCTGTACTCTGCCCCATTCTGAAGCAGCGAATTTGCTCCTTTCCCTTGCTTTTCACTCTCCCCCATCAAGCTATTTATCATGTTACCGGCTGGGCAGCTGACCACCACCTTTCCTGCCATTGAGCAATTAGTCAGGCACCATCCTGGGCCAGACATGAAGTCATGCCACAAAGTGCGGGGAGAGGGAGGGAGGGAAAAGAAAGAAAGCAACCTGAGATGGCTCGGTGCAAAAGACTCCCTGCCAACTTCGCTCGGTGCTGCAAGCAACCGCAAAAAGCTGTTATGGGAGGCGTTCCAGGTTTCAAATGTTTGTTATGTTAACTGGGCCTGCTCTTCCCCAGCTGGTATCTATGCAATGCAATTATCTTTTCCAAGCAAATAAACTTGAGCGCTAATATCCACCACCTGGACCCAGACCCACTAGCCCAGCCTCTGTTTCCTCTGATCAAGCCACCGAGCCAATCTCGAATCCCAGACCTCATGAAACCAATTAAAGGGTGTTTGAGGGCTCAAAGGGCACTGATTAACCAGCTCTTCTCTATTCAGAACCCCACACAGAAGTTCAAGGGTCTATTTCAGAGGTGCCACCAAAAAGCTGGCAAATGCAAATGTTATAAGAATTCTAAGGTCCCGGGTATAAAATAAATGTTCATAAATGTACAAGGCAAACACATACCTAAGTATATAAACCACATGTCTGAAATAGTACAGGAGAGCAATCCTGAGACCATTTTGACTCTCCCAAATTGACCTCAATATATTTCTCTGCAAGGAGGGAGGAAATGGGGAAAGCCTTCCCTTTGTCTTTTTGTTTACAAGTCCTGTATTAAGGGCATATTTGTGTATGAATAGGGTGATCCTATGACCTGGATTCAGGAACCAAAAGTATTTACCACACAAAAGACCAGCCAGGCTGCCCAGGTAAAGCAATCAGTGACCATTATCAAGTATCCTGGGAAACAGGATTTCTGCTGTAGACCGCCTCTTTCTGTGATGCATGTATGATGTTTTGGGGGTTGGTTTTTGGCTACAGGGTAGGCAATTTCAAAAGTCTATATAAGGGCTTGCGCACTATTGTTCGGGGTCCCTTCTGCCTCCTGTGTGTGGTTAATGAGCACCCTGTTGCAACAGTTAATAAAGATCAGGTTTACTAGCTGCCTTGCTTCTTAATTTTCTCTGGTTGGCTTCTGTTATTTTTTCCTACCAATAGGGAACCTACTTAAGGACTCTGTATGGGCTCTTGGATACCCCATAAGGGAAAAGGAACAGTTTTTTTTTCTCATAACACAAACATCAAGCCAAACACAGGAAGTTTTGAGGAATTACAGAGATAAATTTATCCAGGTCTGTGGCATCGGATGGAACCCCTAAGAAGATTAGTTGGGCCCTGCTGGATCAGGCCAAAGCGGGGCGCATCTAGTTCAGCATCTTGTTCTCACAGTGGCCAACCATATGCCCCAAATTTGAAACCCACAAGCAGGGCGTGAGCACAACAGCTGCACTATCCTCTCCTGCAATTCCCAGAAACTGGCACTCAGAGAAATATTCCTTTTTGTGGGAATGTTAGGGATGTGGATTAGGATATATTATTAGGTAGATCCTATCCAAGCTTGTGTTATCAAGCTTCCAATATCAGCAGAGTGACATTCCCCTTTTGTGCGCAGCAAAAGTGTGCGTTCAGGTTTGTTAAAACCTCTACAACATTCTACTTCCTGGCAAATCCCCCTTTTCCCTCTTAAAAGAAATACACGACACAATAGTATTAAAATAAGATAGAGTTTACTCACGTGACATCCTGAGTTAACAGCGTAATCTCAGAAAGGCATGTTTACATAGAAAAGTTACAAATATGTACATCTGGAGTCTACTTAGTAGAGTAAGGCTCCATCTGGTCTCTCTCTTGGCAGAAGGCCGAGAGGGAGAACCATCCTAACTGGAGATTCTCTAGAGATGTGTTCCCATCATAGCTGCCAAGTTTTCCCTTTTCTCGCGAGGAAGCCTATTCAGCATAATGGAATTTCCCTTTAAAAAAGGGATAACTTGGCAGCTATGGTTCCCATTGAAGAAGAGATGGCTAAGAGGGAGAATGGCTGCTGGCTAGGGGCTTTTATCTGCCAGCTAATCCATCTCATCAGCATGTCTGGAGGAACAGGAACTGAACTTAGTCAGGTGTTCCTCCAGGTGAGTTCCTCTTAGTGGACACTCTAGGAACTGTTGTGACTTGTCTGCCCCAGTATTCCATCCCACACTTTTGACGCTGAAGACAGAACGTAGCTCTTGTGGCTAATAGCCATTAGTAGCCTTAAACTCAATGAATTTGTCTGACCAGTTTAACCAGTGCTATTTTTGTAGAAAAAGAGGTGCCGGAACTCACCATGAGTTCTCTTATTGTGACAACGACGCCCACCTGAGAGGTGCTGGAACCGAGTTCCAGTTTAGCAGAGTTCCTGCTGCTAAACCAGGCATCCCCAGATTGCGGCCCTCCAGATGTTTTGACCTACAACTCCCATGATCCCTAGCTAAGAGGACCAGTGGTCAGGGAAGATGGGAATTGTAGTGCAAAACATCTGGAGGGCCGAAGTTTGGGGGTGCCTGTGCTAAACCTTCCAACATTCAGCTTCATTGGATGCTCACAAGAGTCATGTGAGGATAGGAAAGAGTTTCTCCAGCCACTTTCTCCATGCCTTGCCTACACCACTGCCTAGTCTTCTGGCCACAACAGAATGCTTATTTCAAGCCTGCAGGCACCAGGGAACACCTATGCGGGCACATGTTTGCCTGTGGGTGCCCAATTAGTGATATATGTGTGTGTGTGAGAGAGAGTGCAGTGGGGAGAGAACTGTTTTCATATAAATCCATAATGCTGCTTGTTTCTCAGCAGTCATCCGTCATCACTGCACTGTGATCCATTGCAGTGTTTCTCAACCAGTGTGCCTCCAGATGTTTTGGGACTACAACTCCCATCATTCCTGACCACTGGTCTTGCTAGCTAGGGATGACGGGAGTTGTAGTCCCAAAACATCTGGAGGCACACTGGTTGAGGAACACTGATCCATTGGACATAAAGGGGGAAAGTGAGATGAAGCAAGACTCAGCTGTAGCTCATCACTTGAGTTGGGGGGGGGGAGAGTTGCCTCTTCCCCAAAGCTGCTCTCTTCAGCTCATTGTTAGAGCAGTGACCTTCACAAGGGTTGCTGGCATCTCACTCTCCTCCTGCTTTCCCATGGATTGTTTTGAAGGGGATTGAAAAGATCGCATTGGGGGGGGGTGGAAACCAGCCTGAATTGCAGGTATAGCCTTTCCCTTTATTTCTGCTGAGTCTGGCTGGCTGGCCGGCCGGCTGACGCAGCCCTTGGTGGGTGGAGAGGAGCACCGGGTTGCACTGCACTCAGGTCACCTGTGAGGGGGGCACCTGGTTTGCACCTCCTCAAAAACTGTGTGCCCCGGGCCATGGGCCCCCTGGCACCCCACTGTCAGGGACTGGGCAGAGGAGGAATGGTGGAGGCCTCCTGCCCAGCGTGAGCCTTCCAGAGAAGAAGGAGACAGTTCAGAATTGCAACAGGCGGTTGAGAGAGATCACAGATCAGAGGCAGATGGGGTGGGGGAGAAGCTGGGAAATAATGGGAGAGGAGGAGGAAGAAGCACCAGAGGGGGGGGGGATGACAGTGTCTTTAGAAAGCATTCCAGACCACCACCCCTCCCAGAACTCAGCGAACCTTGAAAGTAGGAGAGCAGAGAGCTCAGAGGCAGAGGACCCTTCTCAGCACCCGTAGTGATGATGCATGAGACTCACTCGGAGCAACACCATTATTCCAAGAGGCTGCATTTCTAAGCCTCTCTCTGTGAATATTGAATAAAAAGCAGTTGGTAAGAACTTTCCTAGTCTTATCCATTCCTGGCAACCTACTGTGGGGGGTTGGATCATCTGGCGCCTGACACCCCCACACTAAGCCCCTGCAGATATTGGCGGAGGGGGCCCACTTGGTAGTTCCTCCACCCTCAGAGGCTGGCGGCTGGGGTAGCCCAGGAAAGGGCCTTCTCCATGGCAGCCCCTAACTTGTGGAACTCCCTCCCCATAGAGGTGTGTCAGGCACCTTCCAGCTTCCAATGAATGCTGAAGATGCACCTCTTTCCCCCAGCTCTTTGATGCTTGAGGTGTGTGTTTTTAGGACCCATCTTATTTTTATGTTAAGATGTTTTAAATTGTTTTTAATACAGTGGTACATTGGTTCTCAAACACCTTGGTACTCAAACAACTTGGAACCCGAACACTGCAAACCTGGAAATAAGGGTTCTGGTTTGTGAACCTTTTTCAGAAGCCGAACGTGCTCCATTTTGAGTGCCATGCTTCTGTTTTGTGTGTTATGCTGAGGTCTGTCTGTTTTTGCTATTTATTTAGCATTTTTGTTTTTGCGACATTTTTGTTTTGTTTTTGTGACTGTGTGGAACCCAGTTCAGCTACTGATTGATTGATTGTGCGACTGCAGTACATGGTTTATTGCCTTGATATCATGGATCAATGGTCTCGTTAGAAAGTAAAATTCATGTCAAATTGCTGTTTTAGAGGTTGTTTTTAAAAGTCTGGAACGGATTAATCCATTTTTGCATTACTTTCTATGGGAAAGTGCGCCTTGGTTTTTGGAACACTTTGGTTTTGGAACTGACTTCTGAAACAGATTGGAACATTTGGAATAAAGGTAAAAGACCCCTGAAAGTTAAGTCCAGTTGTGAGCAACTCTGGGGTTGCGGCACTCATCTCACTTTACTGGCCGAAGGAGCTGACGTTTGTTCGCAGACAGTTTCTCCGGGTCTTGTGGCCAGCATAACTAAGCCGATTCTGGCGAAACCAGAGCAGTGCATGGAAACGCCGTTTACCTTCCCGCCGGAGCGGTACCTGTTTATCTACTTGCACTTCAACGTGCTTTCGAACTGCTAGGTTGGCAGGAGCAGGGACCGAACAACGGGAGCTGGGACAGAGCAACGGGAGCTCACCCCGATGCGGGAATTCGAACAGCCAACCTTCTAATAGGCAAGATCTAGGCTCAGTGGTTTGGACCACAGCGCCACCCGTGTGGTCTAAAGGTAAAGGTACCCCTGACCATTAGGTCCAGTCATGGACAACTCTGGGGTTGCGGCACTCATCTCACTTTACTGGTCAAGGGAGCTGGCATACAGCTTGTGGGTCATGTGGCCAGCATGACAAAGCCGCTTCTGGCGAACCAGAGCAGTGCACGGAAACGCCGTTTACCTTCCCGCCAGAGTGGTACCTTTTTATCTACTTGCACTTTGATGTGCTTTCGAACTGCTAGGTTGGCAGGAGCTGGGACCAAGCAACGGGGGCTCACCCCGTCGCGGGGATTCAAACTGCCCACCGTGTGTGGGGGTGGGTGTGGGTGGATCTCCCCACCTTGCACTTATACCTCATTATATAAATTCCTTCCTCCCCTCCCTTCCCCTGACATTGTTTACTGAGGATAATGAGAGGATGCAATGATGGTGGGTCACCCAGTGTTGCTTAGCCATGGTGTAAGCTTACATTTGTCCCAATGAAGGGACCTTAACATTGACATCCTTTGCTCCTCCTGTGATTCCCCTCCCTCCCCCCCCCTCCACCAGCCTTGATATTATCTGGCTGCAGTTTAAATAGCTGCACTTGAAAGGACACTTCCTGGATAATGATTTTGACATCTCAAACTTGGTTATTTCATTCAGCTCGGGCTCAGTGTCATATCACATGCGCACATGCACAGACTCTGACTCCTTTCTCAAACAATGCCCTAATGTCTAGGTATTAGATTAAATGGCCTCATTCGACATCAAGTATACACAGCATTCATCTTAATTTCTATGCGGCGGGCGGTTGGGGGGGGGGGGAGACACCTTCACAAGGCAATGACATTTCCAATCAATTAACTGGCTCATCTTTCCACTCCCAAATTAGCTTCCCCCACCAGCCTGTGAAGTACTTTAGAAGCCCAATTTCAAAGAAATCATGCCTTTAGGAAGCTGCAAGACAGCTTGAGATTGGAAAACAAATGTAATTTAGCTCCTGCTTTGCAGACCACTCAGAATATTAGCAAGTGTCCAGCGTTCCTCAATGGACATTGATTTGGTTAGTCTACAAGACGATGCAGAGCCAGCCATGATATAAAATTAGGCCACTGCTAGTTCATGCACACACACACACACACACACACACACACACACACACAGAGAGAGAGAGAGAGAGAGAGAGAGAGAGAGAGAGAGCATGTATAATGCTTTGATGCTCACAAGCCAGAAAGAAAGTAGGAAGGCCTGAAGGATAAGCATTTGGCTAGGGCAGGAAACAAAGGGGAAGGCTCCCAGTAAGTTCTCCCCATGAAATAACACACACTTGGCTCTGCCATGGTGCCAAGAAAACTCCCATGATTCCTGCAGGCCAAATTGGCTGGGTGTCGTGATACTGAACTGTGTGTCTGTGTGCTGAAACCAGACCCAGGACCAAGGTCCATACGGAGACTGCAGCTTGTCAATCAGAGGCTTCTGAGTCATTATTCCTTGAACTGGGGCTTTCAGAGACTGCACCCTATGAACTAGGACTCTGCTGAAGAACCAGTTGGTGGAGAAGTAGCAGAGCACAAGATCCAGAACAGAGAACTGCCCATTTAAGACTCTTCTGGGCATGGATGGAGTTTTGGGGGTGGGTAATGTAGACCAACAAGGATATTTCTCCTTCTCTTCCTCCTGCTTCCTTCTTCCTTCCTCCCAGCCTCAGTTGAGCACCAGATCTCTTTAGAGCCGTGTTTCCCAAACGTGGGTCTCCAGCTGTTTTTGGACTACAACACCCATCATCCCGAGCAAGCAGAACCAATGGTCAGGGATGATAGGATTTGTAGTCCATAGACAGCTGATCTGGTGCTCAGTGAGAGAACACATTGTTTGCATGCAAAAGGTCCCAAGTTCAACCCCCAGTGTGGACAATCTTGAGCAAGGCAGACCAGCAGCCTGACTCTGTGTAAGACAGCTTCCTATGTTCCCAATGATGCTGAATAAGATAGGGGAGAAGTGAGTAAGGTTTGCATCGGAAGCTGCCTTACACAGAGTCAGACCACTGGTCCTCCAAGCTCAGTATTGTCTACACTGACTGGCAGCAGCTTTCCAGAGTTTCAAGCAGGGTTGGGAGATGTTGGCGACTGAACCCAGGACCTTCTTCATGAGTTCAGACACACCCTCAGTGACCTTATCCTGAGTCAGACCATTGGTCCATCTAACTCCATAGTGTCTACGCAGACTGACATTGGCTCTCCAGGATTTTAGGTGGGGTCTGTCCAAGCTCGACCTGGAGATGCTGATGCTGATTCACCCAGGGAGCTTCTGCATATGAAGATGCTCGATCTCTGAGCTATAATCTAAGATATAATCCCCCCCCGAGTAATTTGGCACCCTTCCAATTGGAAAGTGGAGAATATTCACTGGCTCAGAATGCACTGCAATCTTTGCACTGGGAAAAGAAAAAGTTTGCCAGCCTTGGGCCAACTAATATTTAGCTTCTCTCCTTCCCAGCTAGCTGCTCCCATCCAGGTATATATTTTCCTAGCTGCTCCCTGTTCCCAAAACAGGTGGAAGTTCTTAATCATCTAGTTCATTAGCTGGCCATTCCCCGGAGGCTCGGCAAAAGAGCAAACCTGTATATCTTCGCCTTGCCACTCTGACAGCCCTTCGCTCCTCGGCTACAAGACCGTCAGCTCAGGCAGCCTTTAAATGTCAGTAAATCTGCTTCTCTATATCACTCCCCAACACTTTTGGATGGAGGTAATGTGGAGCGGCTGGCACAAATCCTTCCTTTAGAAATGCCGTGGCAGGGACCTGTCCAGTTGGGGTGTTCATCAAGTGTCTCTCTCACTATTCATTTATTTCTTGCATGTATAGGCCTATGGGCTCATGGCTCATCCACACTTGCCTTTTGTCCTGCATATTCTTCCATTTGCCCTGCTGTTTTTCTTTTGTCCCGCTGCTTTCCATGGGAAAACCCGCTGTTCAGTGCTGAATCGAAACAAATGTCAATCCACAGAAAAACCCGGTTGACATTTGTTGTGATTCAGCCTTAAACCATGGGTTTACCCCGTGAAAAGTGGCAGTACCAAAGAAAAACCTCGCAGACCTGGGCCTAGAAATCACTGGGCAAAGGGGAAGTGTGAATGTGCACCTATGTCCCAAAGAGCAGCCCGGGAGCGTGGGGAAATAGTCCCATAGGATTTTCTTCTACATTTGCCATATATGGGTGTGAGTGCCTGCAGAATTTTAAGGGAGCGGCTTATACTTGGGTATTGTCTTTCCGCCACACACACCTTGAATTTTAAAGGTGCGGCTTATATTTGGGTGTGGCTTATATTCAGGCTAATACGGTAATACAAGGACCTCAAACCTGGCTCAGTAGTAGCTGGGGAGCCAGTGCAAATGTCCTGACAATGGTATCACATATTCTTGAAGTCAGCAGTCTAGTCCCCTAAATCTGCACCCCCTGGAGCTTCCGAACCAGACTCAAGGGCAGCCCCACATAGATTGCATTACAGTAATCCAGCCTCAAAGTTACCAACTCGCGGACTACAGTGGTTATACCACTTCGACCTGTTATGGCTTCCCCTATAGAATTCTGTGAGTTGTAGTTGGTTAAGGTTGCTGAGCAGCGCTTTTTTCTGGGGTACTCAAGGGTACACAGTACTGACGCCCAGGGCCGGCGCGTCTTTAGGTGAACTAGGCAGTTGCCTAGGGCGCCAAAATGGAGGGGGCACTGGCCAGCCTGCCCCCCGCCGCCGCCCAGGGGCGTAGCAATGGGAGGGCGGGGGGCCCTGGGCTCCACTCTGCGGGGGGCTCAACTCTGTGGGGACTACCTCCACCGACGCCCGCGCGGCAGCATCCCCGTACGGGGCTGAGGTTTGCTGGGCCGGTGGCTCAGCTCTAGCTCTGGGATCCTCCACTCGTGATCCCGGTGCTAGAGCTGAGCTGCCGACAAACCTCAGCCATCCGTACAGGGATGCTGCCGCCCGTGACGCCTTTTTTTCCCCAAATACATGGAACTTACTGATCATGGTGATCACCCTTGATAGCTAAATTAGATGGTTAGAGTACCAGCAGCTTTTTCTCCCCTTTAAAAAAGCTCTGGTGCTGAGAGTCATTAAGAGGTTTCTATTCCTCTGACAGAGCTACAATTCCTAGAGTTCCTTGTGAAGAAGGATTGATCGTTAAACCCCCCTGCATCGGGCAAAGCATATCCCTAAACTTACCCAAAGAAGCTGAATACTGGAAGACTCAGGACAGCAAAAAACAAAAAACCTCCTTCACACAATGCATAGCTAAATTTGTTTCCAGGAGACATCGCGATCACCACCAATTTTTAACAACTTTAAAAGGGGATGAGACAAACTCGTGGAGAAGCTTTTCAATGGCTACTAGTCTTGAAGGCTACTGTATGTTCTACGTCCACTACTGAAAGCAGAGGCCTCTGAATACCAGTTGTTGGGAATGAGAACTATGGAGATTGCCAGGATGCTCATGTTCTGCAGACATCTGGCTGGTCAATGTGAGAACAGCATGCTGGACTAGATGGGTCACTGGCCTGATTGACCACCCAGGCTCTTCTTAGCTTCTCATCTAAACCAGGCTCCTGCTTCTGTAAGACTGTCGTTCTGTACACACTTTCCTGGAAGTAGAAGGTAAAGAACCCCTGGATGGTTAAGTCCAGTCAAAGGCGACTGTGGAGTTGCAGCGCTCATCTTGCTTTCAGGCTGAGGGAGCTGGCGTTTGTCCACAGACAGCTTTCCAGGTCATGTGGTCAGCATGACTAAACCGCTTCTGGCGCAACGGGACACCGTGAAGGAAGCCAGAGTGCATGGAAACGCTGTTTACTTTCCCGCCGCAGCAGGACCTGTTTATCTACTTGGACTGGCGTGCTTTCGAATTGCTAGGTTGACAAGAGCTGGCAGCGGCAGAGCATATGCCCGCACTGCCCAGGGCGGGGGGGGCGCTCCCAAGGGGCACAGAGGCCCACACGCCACAGTTCAGGGTAGAAGAGGGGCAGGGAAGCTGCTGTTCACTCTCCTCCTGCTCTCTGCAGCCGGATCAGACATGACCCAACAACAGAGCTGCTGCGGCTGGGTGCTCCTCACCATGGCTGAGGAGGGCTGCTCTCTGCCGCCGGGTCAAAAGCATAGCTGCCAAGTACCCCGTTTTCCCTGGGAAACCCCCGTATTTTCTTACTGTTTCCCGCAGGTGTCCCGAATGGCAAAATACCCCGTATTCCCCCGAGATTACAGAGCTCCTGCCGGAGGCTATGTTCTTCTGGTGCCGCACCAGCACCGGAGTCACTTCTACGCACTTCCGGACATGCGTAGAAGCGTCTTCCGATGCCGCTCTGCCCATTTCCAAAATGTCCGCAGCACCAGAAGTCGCTTCTACGCATGTCCGGAAGTGTGTAGAAGTGAAATGGGCACAGCGGCATTGGAAGTCGCTTCTAGGCATGTCCAGAAGTGCATAGAAGCGACTTCCGGTGCCGCGGCACTGCGGATCCCGGATTTTTCAATCCGGAACTTGGCACCTATGGTCAAAAGAGCTGCTGCCACCTTGCACCCACTCGCCTGCCATTTTGTCACCCCCCTGAGTGATGACACCCGGGGTGGACCACACAACACACACCCCTTCCTACACCTCTGGGAGCTGGGACAGAGCAACAGGACCTCACCCCATCGTGGGGATTTGAACCGCTTGACCTTTTTGATCAGCAAGCCCAAAAGGCTCAGTGGTTTAGGACCACAGCACCATCCACGCCCCTTCCTGGAAGTAAGCCCCATTCATCATAGTCCTTAATTTGTGGTAAGTGTATCTCATAGAATCATAGGATAGAGTGATGGGACTCCAAGGGTCATGTAGCCAGACCTCCCGCAATGAAGGAAACACCGCTAAAGATTCCTTGACAGATAGCCATCCATCCTCGGCCTAAAAACCTCCAATGAAAGAGAATCCACCTCCTTCCAAGGTAGTCCATTCTGTCTCTCCTAGTTTACTGGGACATAAAATCTATCCATGTGTAGTAGATACTCTAAATGCGATTGAGATAACATGCCATCTCCAGGCTTGCAGGCCTCCTTGTTACTTATGCTGCATATTTATGGCACCGGCGCCTCGCCGTTACCATTGAAATGAAATAGATTTTGTACATTATTAATATTTTGTAAATGTTTATGAAAACACGGAGCAAATAAAGATGACTAAGGCGGCACAATTCATGTAACAGAAGGGCTAATGCTGAGGCCTCTGTGGAAGGGAATAAAGAAAGAATTTCAAATCCAGAGCATTTATCCCCATTCCACACAATAAGTGCCAATGGGGGCTTGATTCCAAGTGAGCACCTTTAAGGTGGCAATCTCTATATTTCAAATTGTGTGTGTATGTGTGTGTGTGTGTTCATTTGTTTGTGTGTATTGAGATATATACTTAAAACAATGCAAAACACTTCAACCGGGAGACATTAAAATCCATCTATTCATCATGAGAGTCAGAAAATCAATTGTCTTTATTGCTCTGAAAAATTAAAAACCTTTCTGCATTTTATTAAAGTGTACATCTCCACCGTGCGAGGGTGTGAATAATTGATGGCATCACCTAGCAAGCATTTATTGGGAAGAAATAAACCCTTTATTGCCCATTTCCTCTGGAAGCGTAGGACCCAATTTACGACAGGAGAAGGTCTTTGGTACCAACATGGAAGCAAGAAGTACGAGTCCAGGGATCGCCAAGCAAAGATAGCTATTTGTGAGCACAGCTGGTCCTACAATCGTGGAATATTGGGGGGGGGCATCCAAAAAGCTGTGAAAATCCAGATTCTACTACAGTAATTTCCATCAGCAACCAAACAGCATTTGCCCTGAGTGTGAGCTCCATTCTTACATCTCCATATTCCAAATCTGTTCCTGACCTCTTCCAGCTTCGATATGAATGGCCTTGACCCAGTATACCTGAAGGAGCATCTCCACCCCCAGTGTTCTGCTCGGATACTGAGATCCAGCTCCGAGGGCCTTCTGGCGGTTCCCTCCCTGTGAGAAGTGAGGTTACAGGGAACCAGGCGGAGGGCCTTCTTGGTAGTGGCACCCGCCCTGTGGAATGCCCTCCCATCAGATGTCAAGGAAATAAACAACTAATTGATTTTTAGAAGACATCTGAAGGCAGCTCTGTTTAGGGAAGTTTTTAATGTTTGAAGTTTTGTTTTGTTTTGTTTTTAATGCTCTGTTGAAATCCGCCCAGAGTGGCTGGGGAAACCCAGCCAGATGGGCGGGGTATAAACAATAAACAATAAATTATTATTATTATTATTATTATTATTATTATTATTATTATTATTACATAAAAAGAGCCTACTGGATCAGGACAATGGCCCAGCTAATTCAGCATCCTGTTCTCAGAGTGGCCAACCAAATGTCTGTGGGAAACCTGTAAGTGGTGGCGATGTGGTCTAAACCACTGAGCCTCTTAGGCTTGCTGATCGGAAGGTTGGCGGTTCGAATCCATCTGTTGCTCTGTCCCAGCTCCTGCCAACCTAGCAATTCAAAAGCATGTCAGTGCAAGTAGATAAATAGGTCCCACTGCGACGGGAATGTTAAACGGTGTTTCCATGCGCTCTGGCATTCATCATGGTGTTCTGTGCACCAGAGGTGGTTTAGTCATTCTAGCCACATGACCCAGAAAGCTGTCTGTGGACAAACACCAGCTTCCTTGGCCTGAAAGCAAAGATGAACGCCACACCCCATAACCACTGAGCCTAGGGCTTGCTGATCAGAAGGTCGGCGGTTCGAATCCCTGTGACGGGGTGAGCTCCCGTTGCTCGGTCCCAGCTCCTGCCAACCTAGCAGTTCGAAAGCACGTCAAAATGCAAGTAGATAAATAGGAACCGCTCCGGCGGGAAGGTAAACGGCGTTTCCATGTGCTGCTCTGGTTTGCCAGAAGCGGCTTTGTCATGCTGGCCACATGACCTGGAAGCTATACGCCGGCTCCCTCGGCCAATAATGCGAGATGAGCGCGCAACCCCAGAGTCGGTCACGACTGGACCTAATGGTCAGGGGTCCCTTTACCTTTACCTAACCATCCAGGGGTCCTTTACCTTCACCTACCATGCATAAGTGCATGCTGTATTCCTGCAGTTGGCAGGACGAGGTTTTCAGAAGCATTATGGCCTCTGTCCATGGAGGAAGAGCATAACCATCATGGCTAGTAGCCATTGATAGCCCTCTCCTCTGTGAATTTGTCTAATCCTTTTTTCAAGCCATCTAGCTCAGTGGCTATAACTGCATAGTTCAACTATGTGCTGAATGAAGAAGTATATTCATGCATTTATTTAATGTATATACTGCCCTTCATCCAGAGAACACAGGGCAGTTTACAGCATAAAAAATAAACAGAAAACACAAAAAACACAAAATATGTGACACAACAAACAACAGCACAGACAGAAGTTTCTGCCCTGAAACTTCCAACATTCTTTTTCCTTGTATATCCATGAATTCTAGCTTTTCCGGAGATGGAGTAAAACTTTTCTCTATCCCCTCCCCCATGCCCTGCAAATTTTATAAACTTCTACAATTATTTTAAATAATAATAATAATAATAATAATAATAATAATATAAATAATAATAAATAATTTGTATTTGATTTTACAAGCGTAAAATTATAATAATACCAAATAAATCCCCACATTTAGAGATTTCTCTGAATCGCTAGAATTCCCCCCATCACCTCAATGGGTCTTATTGTCATCATTTTTCAAGTGCATATTGTTTCATAGTCCATATTTTGTATCTTTCCGTATTGTCAATAGTAATTGTTCCATTGCAAGTGTTATTAAAATCCTGCCAATCTTTTCATCTGCTTACAGTGGTCTCCTAAATAAATTATAAAAATTTCCCGTTCTTTCTTAAAGTTTTTGTAATCTTGGTTCCTGAGCTTTCCGGTAAGTTTTACCATTTCAGCATAGTCCATCAGTTTGGTTTGTCATTCCTCTCTGATAGGGACATTGTCTTCTTTCCATCTTTGGGCTAGTAACACCCACACGACTATTGTCGCATGCATAAAGAGACTTTTTCTGTTCCTTTTATAAACTTCTATCATGTTGTCTCTTACTTACCTTTTCTCTAAATAACACACTTGTGTGCTATTTTCGCTTAGATGTGTGTTTTTATGCTGGCTCCACCATAGTCTATGGATCTTTCTCTGCATTACTTGCTCACTGCAAAATCTGGGGGCATGCGCGGATCTCAAAGGTGGGCTGCATTTTGGTCATAGCCGCCAAGTTTCCCCTTTTCTCACGAGGAAGCCTATTCAGCATAAGGGAATTTCCCTTTTAAAAAGGGAGAACTTGGCAGCTATGATTTTGGTCCCTGCATTGTTTCAGAAAGTGTGGATTAAGTAGGGTTGCCTTTAAAGGTGTAAAGGAATTGAAATTCTCTCCCCCCCCCCTTCCTACTCGCAACCCAAACAAGCCAGGAAAGTCAGCAGCAACAGCAGAGACTGATATTTAGAGCTATATATGTGATATATAGACTCTACCCTTCGATTAGGTTCCCCTACAGTATATTTGTTTTTTGGTGTTTTTTTTAGGAAGGAAGCGGGAGGCAAACAGCCCTCTGTTTTTAAACATAGTCATTGAAGCACTCCAGCTGAGGGAAATTATTAGAAGTGCCGCAGCTGGATCCCATTAAGGCTGCTGACCCACGCTGAGCGAACCGCAAAGAGATTAAATGCATGTCATCCAGGTAACAGATCCCGGAGCTCCTTACTCTCAGTGTAGTCAATCACCCCTCAGTTGCCTAGGAGGAAAAAGAGGAGGGGGGAAAGAACAGGGAGGGAGGGTTGCATGAGCCTCCCCGAAGCTTTGCTCATAGTATTGATTGACTTGCACGGAGCATCAAAACTTCAGAGGTTGTTGTCCCGGGGCTGTTATCCTGAGATAACAAGGGATTCCCAGGTGTTTGGTAAACCTCATCGATCCGTTCTCAGGACGCACATCAGGGAAATGACATGAGCCGATCCTATCAGCCATGCCAACACTCTTTGATACTGCTAGTCATGAAGTGTTCACCGCTGTAAGGGGGAGGGCTTACAGGGAACAGCCCCCCCCCTCATCAGGAGCAGCCCATCTCCCAGCAGTAATGAAAGCGAAGGGTCAGAAGGGGAAAGTCAGGAGACGGAGAGGGAGTGCCAGAGCTCTGGCAACATCCAAGAGCCACTGCTTCTCAGGCAGGAAGAGAGGGAGGGGGAAAGAGAGGAGGGGACTCAGAAGGGCCGGAGACCTTCCCCCCACACACACCGGAATTAAGGAGGATGAGAAAGGGGAGGAGGTTAGCTGTCCCGCGACTCTTATGTTGGTCAAGGTCGTGAAAAGGGGCAGTGCTGGATTCTGAATCGGACTGATGAGACATGAAACCAGCAGCTCAATTCACTGTAAATAATGTGAACCAATAAAAATCCCTGAAAGACAAGCATGTGGAGGGTCGTTACTCAAGAGTAGTCACAAAAACCCTGACAACCGCCATCTGTTTATTTGGAATTAAATGCTCAGTCCATCCCTGTTGTCTGTGGGAGAGTTTCTCCCGCGAATTCCAGAGATCTCAGAAGCCTGCTCTGCAATTACTGAGACGAGTGGGGCCTTCTGTGTGGCTGCCCCTGTTCTGCAGAATAGCTTCCTTGTGACCTGATGGCCAAACAGTGAGTCAGACACAGTCGGTTTAAAAACATTAGAAGAGCCTCTTGGATCAGGCCAATGGAGTCAGGGGACCACCAGGGGTCAGCGGAGAGTCCAGGAAGTGGGGACAAGGGCTCTCCGATGCAGTAAGAGCCCGGGATGGCAGTGCTGCGGAGCTGTCCTTAGGAGGTGGTGCTGAACCTCAGGAAGCGGTGCAGAGCCTTTAGGATGCTGAGGGGGGAAGGTCCTCAGAGGGAAGCATTGGAGGGTCGGACCAGAGCGCTCAGGAGGGGGAGGTGCCAGAGGGGACAGCACCAGCCCCTCAGCTGGGCAGTTCCAGTGGGGAGGGTTCTCCACCAGCCCCATCACCCCAACAACGGAGGGGTGAAAAGAGGCGTGCAGAGAGGGGGAGATTCCGTACGCCCAGTGTGTTCTGTTGGCGGAAGTTACGAAGGGCGGTGATTCAGGATTCTGAATCGGGATAGAACAGTCATGCTTTTTGTTGCTCTGTCTTGTACATATGTCTTGCCACAGAGTTTGGAGTGGTTTGGAATGGAGTGCACCATTACAAACGGGGTCCCGTCTAGTCCAACATCCTGTTCTCACAGTGGCCAACCCTTACCTTCCAAGTCCCGGACTGCAGAATCCGGGACCGGCAGCCGTGTGACACCGGAAGTTGCGTCGACGTAACTTCCGGTGTCGCTTTGCTCTTCTATGGGCACCAAAAATGGCCGCCACCGGCTTCGAAAGTCGCTTCTACACATGTCAGGAAGTGCGTCGACGCAACTTCCGGTGTCGCTCTGCCCATCTATGGGCACCAAAAATGGCCATCGCCGACACCGGAAGTCGCGTCTATGCACTTCCGGACATGCGTAGATGCAACTTTTGTAGCCGCCGGTGGCCATTTTTGGTGTCCATAGAAGGGCAAATCAGAAAAAAAAGGCCGTCGGCAGGAGAAAATAACGGAGAAAAACGGGAGACAAAGTGATACAAGGGACCACCGGGAAAAGGTAAGTAAAAACGGGGGTTTCCAGGGGGAAACGGGGTACTTGGCAGCTATGGGCCAACCAGATGCCTATTGGAAAAACCTGTAAGCAGTACCTGAACACGACAGCATTGTCCCCTCTTGAGGTTTCCAGCAACGGGTATTCAGAAACATTGCTGAATCTAACTCATACTCACCAACACATCAAAGGCAAAAGGTGCTTTTTAGGGCACAGTGACCCAAAACGCACATATTGGGGTATGATGCAAGATCGTGTGCCCCGCCCCCCCAAAAAAAGCTTTCCCGGGGGTGAAATCACAGCAGAAGAGCATGTGAGATCACAGCACCCAAAATGGCCACTGTCATCTTGCAAGAAAAAATGGGATATCCCAGTTTTCCTGGACACTTGTGGGATATGCCAGTTGGGGCAGCACAGCATAGCTTTCAGGGCCAGTAGCCAGTGATAGCCAACTCCATGAATTTGTCTAATCCTATTTTAAAGCCATCTACTGCAAGTTGGTGGCTTTCACTGCCACCTGTGGGAGCGAATTCCATAGTTCATCTATGTTTAAACCTAACAAACCGAATATGTGGGAATAAGCTGAACCTCAGGAACAAGCCAGCAGATCCAGACCTGCCTCAAAAAAATGGAGGCAGGGCATAAGTACCTATCCCTTATCCCAGGTCTCACCTTGAAGGAATGAAGGCCTTCCCAGCATCAGTAACTCTGAGGGTCTGAAAGCTCCAGGTGGATGAGGCCAGTTGTCCTCAGAGGTGGTTCTTAACCAGCCTCTGGGCTGCATAAAGAGCCAGCTTCAAGTCCTCCCCCTCCCCTGAAAGGTGCCTAAAGGTAAGGTAAAATGGAAAGGACCCCTGGACAGTTAAATCCAGTCAAAGGTGACTATGGGGTGTGACACTCATCTTGCTTCAGGCTGAGGGAGCCGGCGTTTGTCCACAGACAGCTTTCTGGGTCATGTGGCCAGCATGACTAAACCGCTTCTGGCACAACGGGACACTGTGATGGAAACCAGAGCGCACAGAAACACTGTTTACCTTTCCGCTGCTGCAGTACCTATTTATCAACTTGCACTGGCATGCTTTCGAACTGATAGGTTGCAGGAGCTGGGACAGAGTGATGGGAGCTCACCGCATCATGGGGATTCGAACCGCCGACCTTCTGACTGACAAGCCAAGAGGCTCAGTGGTGCTGTGGTGTAAGCCACTGCCTAAGGGTGCCACCTAACTGAATACTCCTTCTCCCCCACTCCATACTTAGCCACTGAAAGTAACCAAATAAAACGAAATGAAGCTAATTACAATGGTGGACCACTAACACTGCCCACTCAGTGTGGAAGGAAGGAAGGAAGGAAGGAAGGAAGGAAGGAAGGAAGGAAGGAAGGAAGGAAGGAAGGAAGGAAGGAAGGAAGGAAGGAAGTGTGGGACTCCATGGTGCAGTAGCTAGTCACACTGAATGTCACAAAGGGAATGTGGAAGCAGCAGAAGGAAGAGGGAGCAGAATGTCATAAGAACCAACTCCAGCCAGCACCCTCACGCCATTTACAAGGGACATGAAATACAGGGGGCGCTCATTCAGCATCTGCCTAGCAGGCCACAAAGGCGTCTCCCTGCTGAGACTGGGAGCCTCCAGTGGCAGAATGGAGCCTGCCAAGACACAACAGGTGCCCCCTCTTGGCATGTTCCAGTGACAACCAAAGACTTGACTTTTCTTTTCTTTTTTTGGTTCTGTCAAGCTTTCCCAGCTGAATGAATGGGTTTCTGCCATAGGTATCTACTTGTTTATTTACACACACACACACACACACACACACACACACACACACACCTGCTGCTTGCTGCTTTGAGCAGTTTCTATTGCGTTTTGTCCATCACCTTGAGCCATATGTGCGGAAGGCAATAAGATAACAAAAACAACACCCTTGGCATTCCCTTTTTCTTTTTAAGTCCCCGCTCCCACCACCCCACAGGCAGGGGGAATCTCTCCTTTTCACTTAGTCCACTTATACTTTTGCATAATTGCAGCTCTGTTTCAGTGGTTCCCACCAGGAGCCAGGAAGGGCCTGAGTCACCAAGGCGAATCGTGGGCTTCCTCCCAACTTGGCGATCTCTCTCATCCTTGCCAGCCTGCTGCGCCTGCCATTTCGGAAGGGCACCATTCCCCTCCCCTTGTTTTTCAAACAAGCTACTCTGCATCCATTATCCTCCCCCTGCATCACCACCCTCCTCCATTGCTGCATCTCCCCCCAGCTTCCATTTCAAAGGCATTTGTCACACACACACACACACACACACACACACACACACACACACTGATTCCCCTTTGGAGAGTGGCCAGCTCCATGATAAACATCAGGCATCAGAAGCCCCTTTCTTCCTCTTTGTAGCGGAATGAGGCTGGTTGGAGGCCCCAGAGCACAGGTGTTGGAAAAGTCCTCAAAGAGATTTCTCCTCTGGCGGCATGCTGGGCACAGCCCAGCCATCCTCTTCCCTGAAGAAATGAAAGGGCCTACATTGTTGTTATAAACTGATGCCACCCATCATATGAGAGATTCCTGGGCTCTGCAGGGAGCCGGAGACCCCCTCTCAAAGGGCCGATTGCCCCGCAGTTACGCTGAGGACGAGGCCCACAATTGATGTCTGACTTGAAAGCAATCTCTTGGCAGCAACAACGACAAAAAGAAAAGCACTGGAAGGGGTCTGGTGGGGATTTGTCTCCTATAGCATTGCATTTCCCCCTTTTACAGGGAAAGCGAATTTTCCACATTCCTACTCTCTTTGGGGGCGGGGGAGGAAGAGCTTTGAGGAATATGTGGGGCATTTTGCCCAATGGGGCAAAGGCAGAAAAGAAGTTATTTCAGTCCGCTTCAGTGCAATCTTCCCTCTTTGTCCTCTGGCACCCCTCTCGTCCTTTACAGGGGGCTGAGTAGGAATTTTTTGGGAAGGTCCTTATTGGATCGGGGTATTCTCTTATTCGAGGGACCCAGGTGGCGCTGTGGGTTAAACCACTGGGCCTAGGGCTTGCTGATCAGAAGGTCGGCAGTTCGAATCCCTGTGATGGGGTGAGCTCCCGTTGCTCGGTCCCAGCTCCTGCCAACCTAACAGTTCGAAAGCACGTCAAAGTGCAAATAGATAAATAGGTACTGCTACAGCGGGAAGGTAAACGGTGTTTCCATGTGCTGCTCTGGTTTGCCAGAAGTGGCTTTGTCATGCTGGCCACAGGACCTGGAAGCTATACGCCGGCTCCCTCGGCCAATAATGCGAGATGAGCGCACAACCCCAGAGTCGGTCATGACTGGACCTAATGGTCAGGGGTCCCTTTACCTTTACCTTTATTCTCTTATTCACCTACTTCATGCTGTTGAGGTTTGTCTGACTGACTGCAGTGGTGTTCCTTAATTCATTCAATTGGCATTTAGTCTGGGCAGATAAGAGGATGTAATAAAGGATTGAGATGATACCTGAGACACTGTTGGGCTCAGGTTAAAAAAAAAGAAAAGAAAGTCCAGCCAAAGGCAATTATGGGGTTGCAGCTCTCATCTTGCTTTCAGGCCAAGAGAGCCGGTATTTGTCCACAGACAGCTTTCTGGGTCATGTGGCCAGCATGACTAAACCGCTTCTGGTGCAACGGGACGCCGTGATGGAATCCACAGAAACACAGTTTACCTTTTCGCCACAGCAGTACCTATTTATCTACTTGCACTGGAGTGCTTTTGAACTGCTAGGTTGGCAGGAGCTGGGACAGCATGACAGGAGCTCACTCCGTCGCAGGGATTCGAACCGCCAACTTTCTGATCGGCAAGCCCAAGAGGCTCAGTGGTTTAGACCACACCACTACCCGCGTCCCAACCCGTAGGTTGGGCTGAGAGCACTCTTCAGTCAACTTTTCCAGGCCCAGCCTGCAGCAATGCTAGGGGAGGGTTGCGTTCTGGCCAGGCAGGGACATCGAGTGAATATTGGCCATCTGGGCCTCAATGTACCTTCATGCTCATATATCCATGGCCCTCACTAGGCCTGGGTGATGTATCAATAAATCGTCCAGGACCGAAACAAAATAAAAAAATTCCTTCCAGTAGCACCTTAGAGACCAACTAAGTTTGTCATTGGTATGGCATTTTGACCCAGCAATATATCGTAGGTCGGGCTTGCCTGCCGACTGGAACCTTTCTGTCAAAGTCCAGGGAATAAACACAAAGATAAACATGAAGAGTCCTTACCATGTAATTTATTCAGTATTCACAGAGAGAGACAAAGGAATGTAGTCCTTATTCAATGATGGCATTGCTCCGAGTAAAGCCCAACCCCCTCCGTCTCTCTTACCCTACGTCATCCCTGCACTGGTTGATCTGGGCTTTCTGCCTCTGAGCTTACTGTTCTACTCTTAATGCCTGCCTGGTCCTGGGAGAAGGGGGGAAAGGAATGCTGTCTAAAGACACTGAGTCTGTCAGCTGTCCCTCCCCTGTGTTTCTTCTTCCTGCTGTTCCTCTTCCAATATTTCCACCTCTGCAGTCTCTGAACTATGCCCTTCTGCAAGCCACTGCTCTAAATCTATACTGTCCTCCTGTTCTTGAGAAGGTTCAGGAGAAGGGGGGGCACCATTCCTCCTCAGCCCCCAACACTTTCCTTCCTTCTCTGACCAGGCAGAGAGACAGGCTCCCTCCTTCCTCCCTTCCTAGCCTAGTGCTCCTGCCTTTTCAATGCCATGATGTATCGCTTAGGAAGCTGCTTTCCTCTGAGCCCATTGTTCCATCTAGTTCAGTATTGCCTACACAGGCTGGGATCAGCTCTGCAGTCTATAAGGGAGGAATCTTTCCCAGCCTTACTGGAGATACTGTGGATTTAACTTGGGACCTTCTGCGTATGCATGCCTACAGAGAAGGCTCTTCCTCCTTAAATTGCCCTTTCCTTTCCTGCTCATGATTCATAGAGAACAGACAGATTTTTAAATGCAGCTCAGGATTTCAAGTATTTTGGAGTTGTTATTAATTTCATGCCTGCTCATTCATTAACCAACCTGCTTGGAGACTGCCCCCACCCCCAGGTCTCTTTCTTCTCTCTCTCCTGCATTATAAATTCCAGAGGGGTTACAACCCTCAATAAGAAAAACGGTCCAGCATCCTGTCCTCACAGTTGTTGGCCAGATGCCTGCAGGAAACCGGCAAGCAGGATTCGAGCACAAAAGCCCTCTCCCCTTCTGAGTTTTTCAGCGGCTGGAACTCAGAAGCATTGACTGCCACTGTCTGTGAAGGCAGAACATATCCATTGTGGCTAGTAGTCTACTCCGTGCATTTCTCCAGCCCTCTTATAAAGCCATTGAAGTTGGTGGCCCTCAATGCCTCCTGTGGTGGTGAGTTCCACAGCTTAACTATGCACTGCATGAAGGACTTTCATTTGCCTGTCCCGAATCTTTGCACATTCAGCTTCATTGGATGTCCACGAGTTCTAGTGTTGTGAGAGAGGGAAGAAAGTGTTCCTCTGTCCATTGTTTCCATGCCATGCATCATTCTATAAGCTTCGCTCATTTCACCTCTTATTTGTCTTTAAACTAAGAAATCCCGAACTCTGCACCCAGGGCCGGATTTGGGTTTAATGAGGCCCTAAGCTACTGAAGGCAATGGGGCCCGTTATATGTCCAGCTGTCCTTTGTCAACAACAAATTGCCGCTGTTTTTTGGTGTTGAATATATGCTATATGGTAACTTATGGACCTAATAGGTATCTAAAGCCATTTGCACATAACAAAATATGTATTTTATCAAAGTAATTGTTGAACTGAAATACAATTTATGGACCTACTGTAATAAGTATCTAAAAAGCCATTTGCACATAACAGAATATGTATTTTATCAAAGTACATCCAGTTTTTTTCCCCTTTGAATTTTTTTGCCCCCCCCCCCAAGAGAGTGGAGCCCTAAACTATAGCTTGTTTAGCTTATATGTAAATCCGACACTAGCTGCACCCTTTCCTCATAGGGGAATCGGTTCACCGCTTTGATTATTTTGGCTTTTCTGAAACTTTTCCATCTATACAGTGTCCTTTCTGTGGCAGGGTGATCCTGTTGGTCTGAAGGACATTAAAAACAACCCAGATTTGGGGCTGTAGTAACCCTGGGGCTGGAAGAGGGGTTGAAGGACAAGGTCACCAAAGAATTTATATATTGTTGTTGTTTAGTCGTTTAGTCGTGTCCGAGTCTTTGTGACCCCATGGACAAGAGCTCGCCAGGCACTCCTGTCTTCTACTGCCTCCCGCAGTTTGGTCAGACTCATGTTGGTAGCTTCGAGAACACTGTCCAACCATCTCATCCTCTGTCGTCTTTGTCGTGGCAAAGGGGCTTGAATAACTCAGAGAAGCTATGAGCTATGCCATGCAGGGCCACCCAAGATGGACAGCTCATAGTGGAGTGTTTTGACTAAACATGATCCACCTGGAGAAGGAACTGGCAAGCCGCTCCAGTATCCCTGCCAAGAAAACTCCATGGACAAACACAACAAGCATATAAAATTTATATATACACACAACTAATCTCTGTTCTGCTCTTTAAAAAATAATAATTGGTTTTTCAGATTAAAGTTTACAATCTCATATCCAACATACAACCTAAAAACAAGATTCCAATGGATCTCCTGGACTTCCCTCCTCCCCTTTGTGGGTCTTATTGTTAATCATTTCCTCCCGCATCTTTTATGATAATCCAATTCATTTACATCTCCATTATGTCCAAAATTCACCATTAAACCGCAAGTGTTATTCCAATCCTACTAACGATTTCAGCTGTTTACAGTGGTTTTTAAGATGAATTATACATTTCTCCCATACCTTATCAAAATTTCGGTCTTCCTGATTTCTGATTCTTCCAGTCATTTTGGCCATTTCAGCACAATCCATCAACTTTATCTGCCATTCTTCTCTGGTAGGGACTTAATCTTCCTTCCATCTCTGGAAATTCTTGGTTTACACTCCCATCACCCCTCACCACTGGCTGAGACTAACGTAGTTTCAAAGGGCCATGCTGTCTAAGGCTAGCGGGAGCTTTTAAATATAAAGATTCTCTCATTTTATACTGTATCTAGAACAGAGAGTATGCTTATAAAAGAAGACGGAAATTAAAAGAGGTAAAACAAAACTATAAAATAGGCATGGAGGATAAGCACAGTGACTCATGGGTTGAAATAGTCCAAGTCATGAAAGGAAAAAAGCAAGCACAAAAGCTGTTTTCACATAAAGAAGGAATATTAAGGTTATTTGGTCGTCAGGTGAAGCTCCCGGTTTGCCAAGCTGGTGAGGAGGGTTGCCCTGAAAATGATGTTTCTGCTGTATGTATAATGGAGGAATGCCAAATCACATAGGAAGTGTTGGAGATTCTAGTCTTTGTCAAAATCTCAAATTTTGTGTAATTTTCTCCATTATCGCTATATTCCAGAGTGAAGGGTACTAAGTACCCAGTGTAATATCTCGGGCTGTTTTCCATTGAGTTGCAATTGCTATTCCAGCTGCTAAGATAATATATAAGGCCAATTCTTTTGGCAACGTAGCTATATTGGCATCATCAAAAATACTCGGTAACATTAGTTTTGGACAGCAAAATAACAACAACAACAACATTTGTATACCACCCTGTACCCACATCAAAGGATGAAATCACAATATGAAAACACAAAATACATAACAAAAACAACCCAATAACACTCCCAACACATTTTAAAAGGCCATTGGATGTCAATCAGCCAAAGGCCTGGTTAAAGAGGAACATTTTTGCCTGCCGCCTAAAGGTGTATAATGAAGGCGCCAGCCGAAGCTCCTTGGGGAGAGTATTCCACAAATGCTGACCACAAACGGGGGGGGGGGAATAGATTCCTTGGTAATGTTTATGGGCCGATGGGAGTTGTGGTCCAAACTGGCTAGGGCTGATGGGAGTTGTAGCACAAAATATCTGGAGGGCACCTGCTTGAGGGAGGCTGATCGGGGAAATATCAGCCCCATTGGCCCAACATAGACCTCCGCCCAGTGACTCTTCAGCAAAGCCTTCCCAGCCCGTTTACAAAAGCTGTACAGGGTAAGACAAATGAGTTGAATTTCTTGCTCATATTAAAGAGCTTTATCATCCTCAGGAAGGCATTTCTCCCTCGCTAGTTTGTGCGCCGGCTGCCTCCTCGACAGGAGCAAGGGGGCCTTCGAGTGGAATGCATCTCCGCAGAGGCATTGTTTAGTATTTTGGTTGTTGCCGAATAACAACAGATTGGCAAGCAGGTGTTTGCGTTTGCAGCCCTCACACTTTACAAGGTCCAAATCCCCCCCCTCTTCCCCACCGACAGGCAAAAGAGCAAAAATTAACGGTGATCGTAATAACATCTCTCGGGGCTGGTCTGCTCCTTGGGCTCCTCCTTGTGGCACGTTCAGAAAATCACATCCTGGGTATCCGTGGAACTCAGGGCGCTTCAGACTAGGCGCAGGGAGTTCCTCGGAAGTGCGTCAGGTCACATGTCCATTATCTTATTTTGTATTTATTTATTTAGTAAAATTTATACATACACATGTATCCTGATTGTAAAAACAAACCAACCCCAAACTTCAAAAATATATTTATTTTTTTTAAAATATAATCTTTTACAAACAATAAAAGTCATCGACAAGAAGAATTAACAACAAACGTTAAAATAAGAGTAAGCTGAAAACAGATTAAAACTTGCATCAGCTATCCAAACATCTGGGAAGGCTTGCCTAAACAAAGAAATTATTAGCAGGTGCTGGAAAGTGTGCAGCGAAGGACACAGTGCACAGTCACACGCCCTACCCTCTCTGGAGAAAATTCCTTATTTTATTTTATTCTTTGCAAAAAGAAAAACCACACACCAATAATTATTTTTTAAGAGGCAAGATTAGATATGGATGCACAAAGCATCCCCCCCCAAAAAAATCAAGACCCCTTGCACTCTGTTCCGCTCCCCTTTTCTTCCCACCCAGGATGGCTCTGCCTTCTGCCTGCTCCTCTGAGCTGGCACATCACACAGGGTTGAGCCTTGGTGGTGGCAGTCCAAGGGAGGATGCCAGTAGTGGCAGCCATGGAGAAGCCATGGGGACATCATGGGGTGCTCCCTCGCAGCTGGTACCACCACCGCTCAAGACAAGCACCAGCTCACCCTCCTCCCGAAGCTCGGCACTGTCTGGGGAAATAGGGACATTCCAGGATCAAATCAGAAGCCGGGATGGCTTTCATAATTCTGGGACTGTACCTGGGAAATCAAGGCACTTGGAACCATAGCTGTCAAGTTCTCCCCCCTTTTTAAGGGAAATTCCCTTATGCTGAATAGGCAAGGGAAAACTTGACAGCTATGCTTGGAACTTACGTACCACTCCAAAAGATATTGCTTCGCCCCAGTCACCGCTTTGGATCCAGCACAGAGGAAGCATGTCTCTGTGTCTCCAGCTTCCAGGCTGCTTCCAGCTCAGCTGTCAGACACCACACTGGTCAGTCAGGTGATGGGGTGGAGGGAGGACTCACCCATTAGCCGAAAGGGAAACATCACTTAGCTGCAGCCCTTGCAACCTGGCTGCTTCTTTGGAGATGCTGATGAAGACACTTAAGTGGCCAGCTACGGTCATTGTCTTACAAAGAAACTTGTCTTGACTAGTTCAGCTATAGACTCTTCTGTTAGAGTCTAACCTTCCCTGAGTACAGGGCCTAAGAATTGGCAGAGACTGAAGGCATCATCCAAACGGACACCCGCTAAGCCCACAAAACGGACGGACGGACGAAAGCCAAAGAACAAGGTCTGGCCTGGTGTCAGGTCTGCATTTGCACTATTTGGAGAGCTGCAGTGGCTGAGCTCTGAAGGAGAAAGGAAACTTCCCAGGGAGGCATAAATAAAGCAAGCAGAAAAACTGGGGGGGGGCTAGAAATTGTGCTGCAGCGAGGGAGCGGGTTGAGCAGGCAGGCAGGCAGGCGTTCAGCTGGGCCCAGGCAAAGGGAAAGCTAATGCAGCAATCCAGCTTCAATGGGACCCAGGGGATGGGAGCCATATTCCGGTGATCAGCTTTTTCAAATAATATTAAGTTCCTTAATATATTTCCCCAGAAGGGTGTAAGGGGGGGAGGGGGGGAGGAAAGAAGGAAGGAAAAACCCCAAAACAGAATTCTGCATGGACTGAAAAAGCAAAAAGGGACTGGCATCTCTTTGAATAATGAGAGCCCACCCAGGAGCATGGAAACAAGTTTGCTCTTGTGGTCCCTGGAATTGACTTGATTTGGCAATCTCGGGCCCTCCAGATGCTTTGGCAGCTAGACTGGTGACTGGGAGTGGCCGCCGAGACCACATAACACTGGTCCTGAAAGACCTACATTGGCTCCCAGTACGTTTCTGGGCACAATACAAAGTGTTGGTGGCGACCTTTAAAGCCCTAAATGTCCAGTATACCTGAAGGGGCGTCTCCACTCCCATCGTTCTGCCCGGACACTGAGGTCCAGCGCCGAGGGTCTTCTGGCAGTTCCCTCACTGTGAGAAGTGAGGTTACAGGGAAACAGGCAGAGGGCCTTCTTGGTGGTGGCGCCTGCCCTGTGGAACGCCCTCCCATCAGATGTCAAAGAAAGAAACAACTATCGGACTTTTAGAAGACATCTGAAAGCAGCCCTGTTTAGGGAAGCTTTTAATATTTGATGAATCGTTGTATTTTTATATTCTGCTGGAAGTCACCCAGAGTGGTGGGATATAAATTATTATCATCATCATCATCATCATCTTCCATGAGTCCCAGCCAGAACAGCCATTTTGGACTACAATTCCCATCAGTCCCAGCCAGCACTGTCATTATGGTATATAAATCAAGAAATAACAGATCTTGGGTGATATTCATTGCAGCAATTTAATCAGATGACCCTTGGAACCCCTTCCAACTCTACAAGTCAACACTTCCCAGGATTCTTTGGGGGAAGCTGTGACTGTGGCATTGTGGTGATTTAAAAGTATGGTGTGAATGCGGTCTTAGTCAAGCCACATCATTGTTGTTGTTTTAAAAAAACACCCCTTCCATTTCATTCACAAACCAACAGAAAACATTACTGTATCTGTACTGTACTGTACTGTACAAGAGAGAGCTATTTGGCAGTCGACTCTTCTCTCTCTTGGATTTTGGATGCAAAAGGCAGACATATGTGCTTTGCCCAAGCTTGTGTGCTCCATAATACTGGAAAGCCCTAAATACTAGCTGGCATCAATTTTATTATAGAATGGCTGCCTAGTTGTGGGACGAGGGGAGCGACTCCACGGCAAAATGCACTTCTCACCCTCTGGAAAACCTCAAAGAACACAGATGTCTTTCCATCACTAACAGAGCAATTCTGTGCATATGTACTCCATCCTCAGAAAACAATCCTAAACACATGCTATTATTTATCTCCAGGGGTGGTCAACTTCCAAGAGACTGTGATCTACTAACAGAGTTAAAAACTGGCAGTGATCTACCCCCTTTTGGGGGGTTCAGGTCAAAGTTGTTGAGCTTTTATTTTAGAAGGGAATCCCTGTTTTTTGGGGGGTAAAAATTGTTGAACTTCTTTAGAGAAGAGGAAAGTGACGTTGAACTTTTTTTTTTTAGGAAGGAAAGCCCTGTTTTGGGTTGTTCAGGTCATTTTAGGGGTGCAGGGCAAAGATGTTGAGCTTTTTCTTAGGGGAGCCAAAGTTTTTTTAGCTTCTTTGGGGGCAACCACTGATTTACTGGTGATCTACCATAGACATCCAATGATCTACCAGTAGATCATGATCTACCTGTTGGACATGCCTGATCTCACTCTGTATTACTGTATACCACTTTTTTTGTCACACACCCAAAAGTCTTCAAAAAGTCACTGAATGCTTTTGTTGCATTTATCGACTCAAACAAAAATGTACCACAATCCATCTTAAGTTGCATGCAACATTTTAAGATAAAATGTTAAGATAAAAATTAAGATAAAATAAGATAAAATAAGGTGTGCCATTTGTGAAATGTTTCTACATTTCGGGGTGCATTTTCTTTCCTTAAAGGAAAACTTGCAGAGTGGTGTGGAATGTGATGTCAGTTCCTGCTCCATAAATATGAGCCCTTGTCAGATTTATTTGCCAACCATAGCAGTAGCAAACAAAACAAAAGTCCTTTCTTTGAGAAAAGTAAGGTATCTAAAAAAGGGGTATCTAAAAGCAAGCTGCGTGGTACTCTCCACTAGCCCCAAATTGCTCTTTTGGAGCAGGTGCATTGAACTGCCTTGAACTTCAGTGCTGAAAAGGAGGTGATTTCCTATTAGCAAGACTCCACTTTAGGAAGCCATGGTAAATACATCGTGCCACGTCGTAGCTCATCACTTCTACAGCATTAAGTTCCAAGAGCCTGGGGCTTTTTAAATTACGGCAGTTTATTCCAGCCCGACCTTTCATTAAATGGAGCACGTTTTCCTCAGTGATCAAATATTATCTACACATCTTCCTCCTGCAATATCAAGGGGAGGGGAGTGGGAATAAGGAGTCCCCAAAGTCTTGTCTTGACACTCACGAGCTGCTGTAATTGTCAAGGTCTGCTGCGCACACTGAATTTGAGAGAACGGCAAGGTGTGAGAACAGTGGGGATTCACCACCTCCTACCACCACCACCACCACCACCTTAGGGTAGGAGGATAAAGAACGAGATGCTGACATGAACCTCTTTGTCACGACATCAGGCAATGTAGCAGCAAATTCAGAACTGCAAGGTCGCTTTGTGCCCCTTCCAAAATACACCTTTCCAAAATTCTGCATGGAGCTGTCCGGGGTGCTGATGCTGAAGCGACATCTAAGCTTTACTCTTATGGAATCTCCAGCTTGAACCCTGCATGGAGCTGTCCAAGGTACCACTGACGCCTTGCCTTTGTACTGCCGAGGCCATTGCTCAAGACAGAAGAGCACGCAGATCCTTGCTGTGTTGGTGAAAGAGAGGGATTGTGCCCCTAACCCCACCTCCTTCAGTGCTCCTACTCCTTTGTGCCATGTGTGGCATACAGTTGGCTGCAGTAAAATCCCAATGCATGAACGCCTGCTAGCATGTAGAGCAGGCATGGCCAAACTTGGCCCTCCAGCTGTTTTGGGACTACAATTCCCATCATCCCTGACCACTGGTCCTGTTAGCTAGGGATGATGGGTGTTGTAGTCCCAAAACAGCTGGAGGGCCAAGTTTGGCCATGCCTGATGTAGAGGTTCCTGTGTACCCAGGAGCCTCTACTCACAAGCAGGTAATGATAGCCTGGAATTTCACCACAGACAACCTCACACAACATGCAGCTGTCGAAGAAACGGTCTTGGTCTTTTTGATACAGAGGAATAACAACAAACAAGGCAACTTTCCAAATGGAAAATGGTAGACTTAGGTATTTTAAAAATATATAAAAACCTGCTATGGTGGGTGCAGTCTCACCCCTCCAGAAGCTTGCACAGAACTGGCTGCTGCAGAATTAATGAATGAAATGTAGAGCCATCAGAGAAGAGCTTTTAGCAAACAGTTTCTAGCAGAGAGGGGGTTGCACAAGCAGTGATCCATGGCTGGGAACAGGGGCATTACAAGCTAGCATGAGTGTCACATATCTCATCTGTGGGAAATGCTGGAGGGGAACGCATCATATCTTTCCTCTCTTCATCATCCATCACTTTCTCAGCCTTTCCCCTCCAACCCGGTGCCCTCCAGATGTTTTGAACTATAGCTCCTATCACCCCCCCAATCACTCAGGCTGATGGTAGTGGTAGTCTGACACATCTGGAGGGCATCAGGTTGGGAAAACTGGGTTTCCTCTCCTTCTCTTGGTGGATTTCTTTGAGTCGGGTCATCCTCTGTAAGGGTGCCAGCTGGTGTGGGTGAATGTTTTAACACACATATGAAACATCATGGACATCTAAGAGTCCTGCTTCGCTCCTTGGTCCTATGCATTGAGTAATATTTTTGTAATAAAGACGTAAGAACATAGGAAGACCCTGGCTGCTGGATCAGGTCCATGGCTCATCTAATCCAGCATCCTTTTCCCACACTGTCCAACCAGATGCAAGATGTGAGAAGCCTAAAAGCTGGACATCAGCACAGCAGTGCTCTCCCAACCTGTGATCCCCACCAAATGATATTCAGAGGCATACCACCCCAGAACAACAAAGCTGGGTTGAAATCACTTCCCACATTTTGTACTGAAACGTTATCCGTTGGGGCGAAATGTTGCTGGTTTTCTGCTCTCTCTGTTTTGTATGGAGAGGGAAATTTCTCCAGATGGGGCTGATTCTTCCTTTGAAAGATTTTTTACCAGGAAGGACAGCTGGTGGGAAGAGGGGAGAGGAGAGCCTTGTACCCCTTTCCACCAGCCACATTTCTCAGAATGCCTTGGGAGCAAGGTGAGTTAATGTGCCATCATCCCCAGGTATGTCAAGAAGTGTGACTGGCATGAAGTTGCAGAAAGAATCTCATGTAGCCTTGGAGGGGGCTGCACACAATTTTAATCTATTTTCAAGATTTAAGAAACATAGGCATTCAATGAAGCTGAGTGTTGGAAGATTCAGGACAAATAAAAGAAGGCACCTCTTCATGCTTCTTCTTCTTTGGCAATCACTCGTAGCTGAGTAAGATTGTCTTCCATAAACATGGTTTTAACAATGAGTCCGTACAGTGGTACCTCTACTTACGAATTAAATGCGTTCCGAACGGACATTTGTAAGTCAAAAAAAATTGTAAGTCGAATCCCATAGGAATGCATTGGGAGAAAAAATTCGTAAGTAGAACAACCCTATCTAAAAATTCGTAAGTAGAAAAAATCCTATCTAAACCGCATCCAAGATGGCGGATGGAGCTCCATTCGTAAGTAGAAACATTCGTAAGTAGAGTTATTCGTAAGTAGAGGTACCACTGTATTTCCTTTTAAAAGACAACTGAAGGCGGCCCTGTTTAGGGAAGTTTTTAATGTTTGATGCTGTATTGTTTTTAATATTCGGTTGGAAGCCGCCCAGAGTGGCTGGGGAAACCCAGCCAGATGGGCAGGGTATAAATAATTTATTATTATTATTATTATTATTATTATTATTATTATTATTATTATATCGGTAAGTGGCTGTGGAGGCCAATTCTGGGTCCACACGTCCTTCCACAGTGGGGACATTGGTTTCCGGGAGGGAGTTGATCATGGTGTGGATTTGCCAAGCCTGCCTTCCTCTTAGCACGTTTCTCCCTTGTGTCCTGAGTTCGAGTGTCTTCAAAGCCCATGACACCTTTGGTAAAGGCTGTTCTCCAACTGGAGCGCTCGCAGGCATGCACCATGTGGTTAAACTGTGGAACTTAGTCCCACAGGAGGCAGTGATGACCACCAATGTATAGCTTGAAAAGAGGATCCGGCAAATTCATGGAGGAGAGAGCTGATGGGTCTTCGCCATCCACAGCTGGAGGTCGCCAATGCTGGTAACCACAGGAGGAGAGAGTGCCTTTGTGCTCCAATCCTGCTTGCAGGTTTCCCTTGGGGGCATCTGGTTGGCTATTGGATGCTGGACTAAATGGGCCGTTGACTTGATCCAGCAGGGCTCTCTTGGTTGAGGTGCTACTTTGTTCAGAGAAGTTTCATCTGAGCAAGTGAATTCTGATTTATATTCGGCCATCCCTATTTAAAACTCAGACCTTCGCACAGAGCAGTCAGACGGCTGACGGGTGGTGGTTTGTTCCCCCGCCCCTCACGCTGAATCACAAAAAGCATTCAAATCCCATCAATGGGGAAGGATACATAAAACAGGGATCCCATTCCACAAACAATAAAAAAAAAGATCAGATTCAATACCCGGCCCTTCCAAGTAATTTCAGAAGCAATTCTCTATTTATTGCCTGTTGGTTTATGGTGCTGGCATCGACAAACTCTACCGTTTTCCTTGTTAAAAGGTCCCCCACTGGAGAGATTTCTCTTTTTTCTGCTAAACTCAGAGGTGCTTTTAAGATGCTTCCTATTCCTTCCTGGAACCCATTTTCATTAAGGCAACCCAGAAGCCAGAACTGCTGCATTTCCAGGAATATAAGGACATAAGAAGAGCTCTGCTGGATCAGGCCAACAGCATATCTGGTCCATCATCCTGTTCCCATGGTGACCAGCCAGATGCCCCAATGGGATTCCCCTCAAGCACAAGAACATTCTCTCCTACAACTGCATACCCTCCAACATTTCTCCATCAAAAATAGGGATGCCCTATTCAATCAGCCCTGAGTGTTCACTGGAAGGACAGAGCGTGAAGCTGAGGCTCCAATACTTTGGCCACCTCATGAGAAGAGAAGACTCCCTGGAAAAGACCCTGATGTTGGGAAAGATTGAGGGCACTAGGAGAAGGGGACGACAGAGGACGAGATGGTTGGACAGTGTTCTCGAAGCTACGAACATGAGTTTGACCAAACTGCGGGAGGCAGTGCAAGACAGGAGTGCCTGGCGTGCTATGGTCCATGGGGTCACGAAGAGTCGGACACGACTAAACGACTAAACAACAACAATTCAATCATCATCATCATCACCACCATCACCACCACCACAATTATAATATCCTGCCCATCTGACTAGGTTGTTCCAGCCACTCTGGGCAGCTTCCAACATATATAAAAACCTAATAAAGCAATAAACATTTTTAAAAGATCTTCCATATACAGGGCTGCCTTCAGATGGCTCAGGGGTCAGATAACTCTACCCCCCAATATTTATCTGATGAAAATAGGAAAAGTGGGACTTTTTGGGACCAAACAAGAAACCGGGACAGCTTCTGTAAATCCCGGACTGTCCCTGGAAAATAGAGACACTTGGAGGGTCCGCAACTGGTATTTAGAGGCATACAGCTTCTGACAGTGGAGAGAAAATATCCATTGTGGCTAGTAGTCACTAATGGCCTTGCAAAGGGATGCAGGTGGCACTGTGGTCTAAACCACTAAGCCTCTTGGGCTTGCTGATCGGAAGGTTGGCAGTTCGAATCTGTACAACGGGGTGAGCTCTCGTTGCTCTGTCCCAGCTCCTGCCAACCTAGCAGTTCGAAAGCACACCAGTGCAAGTAGATAAATAAGTATCGCTATGACAGGAAGGTAAACAGTGCGCTCTGGTTTCTGTCACGGTGACCTGTTGCACCAGAAGTGGTTTAGTCATGCTGGCCACATGACCTGGAAAGTTGTCTGTGGGCAAGCATCTGCTCCCTCAGCCTGAAAGCGAGATGAGCGCTGCAACCCCATAGTCGTGTTTGACTGGACTTAACCGTCCAGGGGTCCTTTACCTTTACCTTAATGGCCTTGCCCTCCTTGAGTTTGTCTAATCCCCTTTTAAAACCATCCAAGTTGGTAGCCATAATGACACTGTGTGGCCCAAATTCTGCAGTTTAGCTATGCTGGGTACTCTTCTCCAGTATTGAGGAGAAATCTGTGGCACTCAGTCCATATTATTAGGACATCTAACCCCTTGAGAACAGGATGCTGGACTAGATGGGCCTTTGGCCTGATCCAGTAGGACTCTTCTGATATTCGCAGCTGGCATCCTTGAATTTGACCCGGGTTGAAAATCGGCAACCAGTGCTGATCTCTGAGCACATGCTGACAGGTTCTCACTTCCGTCAGCAACTGTGCCGCAGGATTCCGCACCAACCGCAGCTTCCAGATCAAGCGCAACAGCACATTGCAGCAGCACATAATGCAACATGTGTGGGCATCACCCAACGAAAACAGCAAAAGTGTGCTTCTCTTCCACCACCGCTGCTCCAGCTATCATGGAAATTCATGCAGAGGATTGCACCGACTTAATTAATACAAACGATTGGCTGAGGTTTGCTTAATGGCAGCTCTCCCGGTAATTAATAGTGAGGCTCCGTGCAGAAACTGGAAATGGTTTGCAACTGGGGGCGTGTGGGGGAGGGGAGGGGGGTGCCTTGCTGGCTTGTGTGTGTGTAAAGCCAGCTGTGGCTCCGCCGATCCATTTGATGTGCCTGGGCTGCTGAGGAGGCCACATTCCCGGCTCCTCCGTTCCACCGCAGCTCTTATCAATAATTCAGCACCTTCCCCCTATATATATTCTTCAGTCAAAGGCTCGGCTGAGTCTATTTGTAACTCAATAGCGCCCCAGTCAATAAGCACCTGCGGTTATGTATTCTTCTCCTTCCAAAGATGAACATGCCTGTAAACTACAGAGGTGAAACCTCAGAAACAAACAAACATGCCCAACTTGGCTGAAAGTGGCCGTGCGTGTGCACGGAAATATAAACTTCTGGCTCGAAAAGCACATCTTCCTTGGGCCGATGGATCTCGGTGGAATTTGAAGGAGGCTGGGAGCAGAATTAGAGAAAACCATTCCCACTCTAGGGTGGGGATGAGTTTGCCACACCTCCGCTCCCCCAGCGAAATGACACAAATGGTTTGGACCAGGGAGGGGCACAGGGAGGCTTTGACCAATGCTGGTCAGGAATGACTCAGTTTATAAATTGGCTCCTTCCCAAACTATTCCTCCTCTTCTTTGCAGCATCTTCTCTTCCTATAGAGTGTGGGCTTTGCTGGTTTTCCTTTGTTTGAGCAGAATTTGGAAGGGGGATCCTAATTGGTCCGGGACTCCTCTTTTTTTCTACTTCACAGAGTTGGGAGTTCACTGTTCGGAGTGGCATTTTTCTTTGGTTTAATTTGGCCTCTAGTCTGGGAAGGAAAGTCAAATTAAAGATGCTTTTTAGATTCATCAAATGAGTTGGAAGAAATCCAGGGGGTCCTGTAGTCCAACTACTATAATATATGGCTTGTTCGATGGGTGTTGATTTATAAAATTGAAAATGATAGATAAAGTATAAGACTGAATCAGATAAGTGCTGGAGATGCAAATAAGTGGAAGGAACATGCTTTCATATGTGGTGGACTTGTAAAAGGGTAAAAGAGTATTGGGAAATGATCCATAATGAATTGAAAAAAATGTTTTAAAAAGTACTTTCCCCAAAAATACCCAGAGTCCTTTCTTTTGGGGATAATTCAGACTGAAATTCCCAGGTGTCAAAAAAGGTTATTTATGCATGCTACTACTGCGGCCCGTGTTTTGTTAGTCCAAAAATGGAAAACGAGCGAGGTCCCAACTAAAGAAGAATGGCAACTAAAGGTGACAGAATATGTGCAGCTTACAGACTTAACATATAGAATAAGAGAACAAGAAGAGCATATGTTTAAAGAAGATTGGAAAACTTTTATTGAATATATGGGAAATAACTGTGTAGAGCTGAAAACACTGGCAACATTAAGATAAATTCAACCATGTGAACAAGTTTTGATGGATGCAATGATGGAATACTGAATGGTACAGTTTTTGTAAAATATGCAGGGATTTATGATGTGTAAAATGAACCATGGAAAGAGAAGAAGTCATATCCTAAGGATGTAAAATGAGTATTTTAAACTGTAAAACAGAAACTTTAAGTATATATATATATATATATATATATATATATATATATATATATATATATATTGTCATACCTCAGTTTAAGTACGCCTCGGTTTGAGTACTTTCAGTTTAAGTACTCCGTGGACCCATCTGGAATGGATTAATCCACTTTCTATTACTTCCAATGGGTGGGAAAGTTCACTTCAGGTTAAGTACGCTTCAGTTTAAGTACTCCGCGGACCGTCTGGAACGGATTAATCCACTTTCCATTACTTTCAATGGGAAAGTTCGCTTCAGGTTAAGTACACTTCAGGTTACGTACAGACTTTACAAACCAATTGTGTTTGTAAACCGAGGTACCAGTGTGTGTGTGTGTGTGTGTGTGTGTGGTTTTTTTAAAAAAATAAAGATTAGTCCAACTACTAGTAGTACATGTAAAACAGATCTAGGCATCTTAGTGGACCACAAGCTTAACATGAGTCAACAGTGCGATGCAGCAGCAAAAAAAAAGCTAACGCTATTCTAGGCTGCATCAGCAGAAGTACAGTGTCCTGATCAAGGGAAATAACAGCACTGCTCTATTCTGCCTTGGTCAGACCACAGTTGGAAAACTGTCCAATTCTGGGCCCGACAATGTAGGAAGGATGTTCAAGCTGGAACGTGTGCAGGAGGGGAGGGTGCTGTTCTTGTGCCTGGGTCCTGCTTGAAGGTTTCTGAAAACAGGCACCTGGTTGGCAGAGGTGTAGCAAGCCCAGGTGGTACCCGGTGCAGATTTTTTTGGGTCACCCCCCTCCCACGTGGCTCTGGCTCTGGCGAAAAGTGAAAAACATGAATTGCAAAAAAACCTAGAGCTTACAGAACAAAACCGACTTCAGATATGAAATCAGCATTGAAAGAACATATAAGAACAGTTGAAAAATATCATGCAACAGAAAATTTAAAAAATGTTCCCCAGTGGGGGGTGCTGAGTGTCACCCCCCCTCCAGGGTGGCACCTGGGGTGACCCACCCCCATCACCCCCCCTTGCTACACCACTGCTGGTTGGCTACTAGCCTGATCCAGCCAGTCTCTTCTTATGTTCTTAACATACCAAACCAAACCGCAGCCATCTTTTGAAATTTGCGCTTCTCCAAATTTTGCAATGTTGTCCCAGTGCATGCTTCCAGGTGCCCCAAAGGGAAGCCCGTAAGGAGGACCTAAAGGCAACAGTAACTCTCCTCACCTGCAATCGCCAGCAACCGGCACCCAGAGGCATACTTCCACCTGTTTGCACATTATCAAAATGATAAGGAACGTGTTGCAGAGCTGGGGGGGGGATGGGGAGGGTCGCTTCAAATCAATTTTGCCACATTGACCGGCTTGTTCTGGTCTAAGGCATGTTCTCCAGGCGAAGAATTGAAAGAACGAGCCTCTGTGGCAGCTCCCCTTTTGCACTTTGAATAATGTTCCTAAGCGTTGCATGGTTGAAGATGATCAAGGTAATGAAGTGAAGTTCTAAGGTGACGAATGGGAGATCAGGGGAATTTTTAATATATGAATCCAACTCCTGTTGGATTTGAACTTGCTACCTTCAAAACCTCCAGCCAGCAGCCCGCTGCTGCTAAATTAAGCTACAAAGGCTTTCATTAACTGCCAACCGAGGGGGATTTATTAATGTTCTCCGATAGTTTGCAGAAGGGAGGAGAGAGGAAGGCAGACGTTTCCTTCAATGAATGAATGAGATTACAGAGAAATATTAATCCAACTTCAGATACACCGGGGCACAACAGGATCTCCCAACGCCCTCCCAAGATGATCTGCCTTGAAGATGTAGGGGATGTTGGGAGTGGAGAGGACCATCTGCTTAAATTTGACAGTACAAAATGCCCACCTGCTTTCATTACACGGGTCTTATTTGCTGGTGACAAATTAATCCACCCTGATAAAACGATGAGATAACTTGTGGGCGGCAAGGGGGAGGGAGCAGTAAAAATAAATAAATGAAAGTTATATCCCACTGCACAATCCAGTTACTCCCGAGCACATGGAGTAGTAGATGAGCGCTGCAACCCCACAGTTGTCTTTGACTGGACTTAACTGTCCAGGGGTCGTTTATCTTTACCTTTACCTTTTTTTAGATTATCCACAATTTAGCCTCAGGTTGCCATCTACGGAAACCACTGCATCAGTCCACAGGAGAAGGCAAGAGATGGAGCTGTGGGGCTTCTCCATCAAGTCTGTTAAAAGGCTGGAAGCCTTTGACTCCTCTTCTCCTTGCAATATTTCCCATTCCAGCTGATCACTGCAAGAACCTGCAAACTCTGGTGCTATTTCTTCATTTCTTTTTCCCCCCCTCTCCCTCCCAATCCCTTTTTCCTTTTGTATTGTGGTGTGTTTCAACCCACCCATCCACCCCCCATGGAAAGTTCCAGGTCAAAGACTTTATCAATGGCATTTTGCAGGCCACTCTAATAGCCCGCTTTGCATAAACAAGGGAATCAACAGGATGTTTCAAAAATAAATAAATAAAATGGCGCCATATCCCCCCCCCAAAAAAATACGGTAGAGAGGCAGCATGCTTTTCGCGATATTAGATACATATTTCTGCTGACGCATGAACAAAGCCACAAAGAGCCACAGCACAGTCTAAACAAATAAGAAGCTGGAAAACAAAGCCGTACGTTTTCTTTTCCCTTCCAAAAGCTCCTTTCTAATTAGAATCCCTGCAGAGTTTGCTTCCCTAGTTGGGATTCAGAACCGTGAGTGTCTCCTGGGGAGGAAGAGAAGGAGAGAGTAGTTCTTTATCCTGCCTGACTGTCTGGCTTTTTAAAAAAGAAGAAGAAGAAGAAAAGAGGGTGAGGAGAAGATGTAGCATCTCTGACTCACAATAAAGTCAAGAGCATGACCCTTTCTGCGCAACAAACTCAGCCATGGGCATCTAAATAGCTCCTCTTGGTCTCAGTTGGGATCAATTTTGTGCTGCAACCCTGCTACAGATCACCTTGGAAGAACCAGACATCATCAGCAATACAACCTCCCCCCCCCCCTTTAATAAGGGGGGAGGCATTTGAATTAATCTGAGCAGCAGGAAGATCACTGCCACAAAGCAAGAGATGGGACATAAAAGTGAAGAGTACTTAACACCAGAACATCAGAAGATGCTGCTGGATCAGGCCAATGGCCCATCCAATCCACCATTTTGTTCTCATAGTTGCCAGCAGGGTGCCTATGAGAAACCCGAAAGCAGGATCCGAGCACAAGAGCACTGAATACTTTTTTTTTTTAATAAACTTTATTTGGAATTATTTAAAATACACACACTCACAAACATACACATACACGTATAACGTCAAAGTAAAGAAAAACAAAACTAATATAATACAAAAAAAGAAAATAAAGAAAGACCTTATATTCGAAAACAATCACTTAAACAAAGTAAGAATAAGACATAACAGAATCCAAATAATATTTGTAAAGTATCCAAATCATAATTATAACAAAAATTTTAACGTGAGAATCTTAATCATCAAACAGAAGATTTAAAATAGAAGCAAATAATGAATAAACAAATAATGAATAAACAAATCAAATATCTCTTCAGACAGTCATTCATACTCAACCCCCTAATTTATGGACTCTGGTCCAATTCATCTTAACCATTAAATCTGTTAAGAGAAACTTAAATACCCTCCCCATACCCTCCACCCTGGTGACTTCCAGTCATTCCTGTATGTTGATTTTCTTTCTTTGTTCTGATGCATGCTTGATACAATTTCCTCCTGCCCCTTAATTTCCTTGCCCTTCATATCTCTGCCTCAAGATTCGCTCATTTTACCTTATTTTTCATATATGATTCAAAAGATTTCCAATTTTTACCCGCTTTTTCCCTACCCAATCCTTTTGATATCCCATTTCGAATAGCCAAATTCTTATATCCCACTAATTTCATCAGCCAATCTTTAATATTTGGGATTTTGTCACTTTTCCAATTTTGTGCAATTAGAATTCTGGCGGCTATAGTGCTGTACATTACCAAACATCTATCTTTGGCCTTAATTTCTTCGCCTACCATGCTCAAAAGAAATATCTCCGGTTCTTTCTTAAATGATGTCTTAATTATCTTTTTTAACTCCTTATATACCTCATCCCAAAAATTTCTTATTTTCTTACACCACCACCAGACATGTATAAATGTTCCGATCTCCTCCCCACACCTCCAACAGGTATTGTTGTTTCCCTTGTATATCTTTGCCAGGCGCACCGGGGTTAGATACCACCTAAATTGCATTTTATAAATATTTTCCTTCAAATCATAACTAATAACCATTTTAATATCCCTTAACCACAATTTTTCCCAACTTTCATACATTATTGGTTTGCCCACATCCTGCGCCCATTTAACCATTACGTCTTTTGTTAATTCATCTTTAGTCTCCCACTCCAGAATCAATTCATACAATTTTTTTATAAATTTATTTCCCCCTTCCAATATTATTTTCCCAAATTTAGACATTTCCTTTTCGAAACCAATTGTCTTATCTTTTTTAAATCTTTCGTTAATTTCAAAATATTGTAGCCACACATTACAATGTCTTCTAATTTCATTATAATCCTTTAATTTTAAATGTCCATCCCGCTCCTCTATTAATTCATTATATATCGGCCAATTACTTTCCATATTTACTCTTTTAACTGAAATTATTTCTTTAGGTGATATCCACCGTGGTGTCCTTGGTTCCAATATCCCCCTGTATTTTACCCATGTTTTATAAATTGACTTCCTAATGATATTATTCCATAAGGCATTATGTACATTCAGTTTTTCTCTTAATAGGTGCCAATGCCAGCCGAACCCCAGTCCGGCACCCTCCAGGTCCAAAACTTCACTGTCTTTTAGCTCAATCCATTCTTTTAGCCAGAACAGGGCGGCCGCATCGTGGTATAATTTAAAATCAGGTAAATTTAGTCCACCTCTTTCCTTTTTGTCAATTAATACTTTATATCTGATCCTCGGCTTCTTTCCATCCCAAATAAATTTACTGATATCTTTTTTCCAAATCTCGAAGCATTTAGACCCTGCCAAAATTGGTAGGTTTTGAAATAAAAACATCATCATCGGTAACACACTCATTTTAATGATGGAGATCCTACCTAACAGCGAAATTTTTAACTTAGTCCACATTTCCATTTTCCTTTTGATCTCTTTCCAAGTTCTTTCGTAATTGTCCTGAATTAAATTTATGTTGTTTGCTGTCATGTGGATTCCTAAATATTTTATTTTTCTCTTAATTTCAATGCCAGTTACCTCTTGTAATTCTTTCTTTTCTGCTTCTTCCATATTTTTTGTTAAGATACCACTCTTGTTATAATTTATTTTAAATCCGGCTAATTTCCCAAATTCGTTAATCTTTTCCAATGTTTTAGGGATGCTTTTTAGGGGGTTTTGGTGGTGACGATTAAATCGTCCGCATATGCCCTAACTTTATATCTTTTCGCTCCCAATCTGATCCCTTCTATTTCTTTTTCTTCTCTTATTTTCTTTAGCACAACTTCCAGAACTATGATGAATAATAAGGGGGACAGGGGGCACCCTTGCCTTGTGCCTTTATAGATTTTAACCTCTCCAGATGTTATCCCATTTATTACAATTCTTGCCCTTTGATCTTCATATATTGTCCCTATTGCTCTTCTCAGCCTTTCTCCGAGTCCTAGTTCCTCTAATACTTTCTTAAGAAATGCCCACGATACCTTGTCAAAGGCCTTTTCGGCGTCAATTGTTAATATTGCCGCTAGTTTCCCTCTATTACTCTCCAGATATTCAATAATATTAACAATATTTCTGATGTTATCCTTAATTTGTCTGCCTTTGACAAAACCGGCCTGGTTTTCATGTACTATTTCTTTTAGGACTAAATTTAGCCTATTGGCCAGGACTCCTGCGTAGATTTTATAATCATTGTTTAGAAGGGATATGGGCCTATAATTTGCTGGAGATTCCAAATCACTATTCTGCTTGGGTATTAGAGTTATAATTGCGTCTCTCCAGGAATCCGGTGTCCCACCTTTTTCTAAAATCTCATTAATTAATTTTTTCAGTGGTGTCATTAATATATCTTCTAATTTTTTATAATATTCTATTGGTAGGCCATCGGGCCCTGGGGACTTTCCAATTTTCATTTTTTGAATTACTTCTCTAATTTCCGACTCGTTTATACTTTCATTCATTTTCCCCATTTTTTCTTTCATAATTTTTGACAATTTGGCATTACTTATATACTCTTCTATTTCCTTTTCGTTTTCGTTTTCTTTCCTATATAAATCTGTATAGAAATCCTCAAACACTTTCCTTATTTCTTTAGGTCTTTCTACCACCCTCCCCCTTATTTTTAATTTGTTAATTATCCTTTCGCTTTTCCTTTTCTTTATTTGCCAGGCAAGTAACTTGCCTGGTTTGTTGGCCCATTCAAAGTGTTTATACCTCCAGAATTGTGCTTCTTTTTCCATTTCTTGCTCTATTAGATTTTCGTACTCTAATCTTAAAATTTTAATCTCTTGTTCTATATCATTTTTTTAAAACTTATATAATAATTTCTCCTTCCTTTTTATCTCCTCCATTAACTCTATTTTCTTAATTTCTTTTAATTTCCTTTCAATTTTACTTTGCTGGACGAAATACCCCCTAACCACCGCTTTTCCTGCATCCCATATTGTTTTCAATTCTACCTCCCCGTTACAGTTGAGCTCAAAATATTCCTTCATTAAATCACGTGCTCCCTGTACAACCTTTTCGTTGTGCAGTAGGAAGACATTCATCCTCCACCTTCTGCTTTTTTCTTGTTCCATTTCCTCTAAACAGAGGGTTACTGGGCTGTGGTCGGTCAAAGTCTTGGGGAGTATCTCTACTCTCCCAATTTTTGTTGTTAATTCCTTAGACATCCAGATCCCGTCTATTCTACTTGCTGTCTGGTGCATGGAGGAGTAGTAGGTGAATTCTTTTTTAATCGGGTATTTATGCCGCCACGCATCGACCAAATCTAGATTTTCCACCATATTGTTGAAACTTTTGGGGAGTTTAATTTCTTTCCCTTTTCCCCTATTTACTGATTTGTCTAATTCTGGCTCTTGAACCCCGTTGAAGTCTCCCATGATCAATATATTTTTTTCCATATGTTCAAATAGTTTCTCTTCCATGACTTGGAAGAAACTACCTTTGCCCCCATTGGGCGCATATATTCCTGCAATTAGCCATTTTATTCCTTCAACTTTTATCTCCACCATTATTATTCTCCCGTCTTGATCTTTCCATATCAAATTTGGTTCCCATTTTCTTTTAATGTATATCACAACTCCTCTTTTCTTTTTATCTGCGGCTGTCACAAATGCTTTCCCCAATTTTTCATTTTCCAAAATCTTTTCGTGTTTTTTATTAATATGCGTCTCCTGGAGACAAATTATATCCCAATTAGGTTTTTTTAATACATGTCCCAATTTATTCCTCTTTTTTTATTATTTAGGCCATTCACATTCCATGAGATTGTTTTAAGCTTCATTTTATTAAATTCTCAATTTTCAATTTATTATCAATTTATTTGGCAAAAGAAAGAGAGAGAGAAATTAATCTCTCTTATTAATAAAAAGGAAAAAAAGAAGAAAAGGGAAGAAAACTTACAGCTTCCCACTCCTTCCTTCCTTTCATCCACTAATACAACAGAAAACGGAACAAAGAAAAAAAACACCAATACCACAACAAAAGAAGCATTTGTTTCGGGGGAGATTCTAGTATCCCTTGTTCTTAGAGGTGTAAAATATTGTTTCCCTTAAACCCCCTTGTGACTCCCATTGTCAGTTATTAAATATCTCAAGTCTCTTGTATCTGTCCTTCTTCTTCCTCTTCTACCTCTACCTCGTTTTCCTCTTCTTTGGCGCTAGCTTCATTTTCATCTTCCAGGCTGCTGTCTAGTTGTTCTTCTGCCGGTCTCACCCTTTCGCCACCTAACTCCTGCCAGTACTTTCTCCAGAAAATGTCCGCTTGCCCTACTGATCCAAACTTTCTCCGCCTTCCTTTGTAGAAAAAAGATAATCCCTCGGGATATTCCCATCGAAATATTATATTTTTCTTTTTTAGTGGTTTGGTTAAGAATTGGTATTTCTGTCGTTTCTGAATCAGTCTTGGCGGAATTTCCTTCAGGATCACTATCTCTACGCCGTTTATTTTCATTTTCTTTCTCCCTTTTTTCTGTAGGATTTTTTCCACTAGCCATCCGGCAGTGAAGGTGACCAAACAGTCTCCCGGCCAGTTGTTCTCTTTCGCTTTCTTTGAGTTCACTCTGAAGACTTTTTCCACTCTTTCCTCAATCCCGTCCTTCTCCACCTCCAACCAACGTGCTATTTCCTCCACAATTAATTTCTCGATGTCTTCGTTGTCTTTCTCCGGGATATTTCGAAACCTCAGCGTCTTCTCTCTTAATTTTAATTGCATCATCGCAAGTGCATCCAGAGCGGCCTCCTGTAATGCTCTTTGTGTCTCTAAGTCTCTAAGAGCACTGAATACTTGGTTGCTCTTTTCTCAACCTTTTCAGACACATCTCAGCTGAACCAGGAAGATCAGCTGAGGAGGGTTTTTTTTTTTTTGCACACTCAACAAATGATTGGCCCAATGACTACAAAGGGGGCATTTTCCATCCCTATCAGGGCAATGGGCTCCACCCATTCCAGTGCTATGTCTACTTATTTCCCCCTTTCCCTCCTGCCCTCAAATCAGTGAGGCCAAAAGATATTGCCTGGAGGGGGTAGGTCAGGTCCTGAACTGGGGGGGGCCATGGGGGGAGTCAACCAGCCACAATTTACAAGCATAGTCTGTAAAGAACAAAACCTATAAGTACAATCGTTATCTTAACTGGACATGTTTTGTCTCACAGTCTTCTTAAGCAGTTTCCCCAAGGCTTTCCAGTTCAAAGATTTAATGTTATTTTTAGATATTTGGAACAGCAACGAGTTGCAGGATACTCCCAGAATGAATTCATTTAAGTATGGGTTATTTTAAATGGGAACCCAGCAAAAAAAGGGGGGGGGAGAGAGAGATCTAGACAGCCAGAGGTTTCTGATTGACTGCAAAGCTACAAGTGTTCAGAGATCCACAGTTTGTGGATATTGGGTGCCCCTTTGCACTGGGGATGTGCTTTATAATTGGATGAATCCCACATCCCGAGTCCAGGTGAGGTTTCTCAGGAGTGAAGTGTGGTTTATATGTGCCTGCATAAGTTGCACCAGGCATTCCCGAAGCACTTTTCCAGGCCTCAGAAATCCAAACACTGCAGGAATGCACAAAGTAAACATCTTTTTATACGCGGCAACAGCCGCTAGAATGATAATTGCCAAAAATTGGAAAGGAACTCTTATACCAACAAAAGGAGAATGGATAAATAAAGTAGGTGAATACCTGGAACTGGCGAAACTTACAGATTTAATACGACAAAAACCCAAAGATGAGATCAAAAAACAACGGGATTGCTTAAATGAATATCTAAAGAAAACGGACATGGGAAATAGAACATAGTTATGTTTAGATTAACCTTGGGAGAATTAAAAATATATGTGTAGATTAGTATATATGCTTGATTTGTAATAATACACGGAAAGACAGGAAATTTAATGAGTATAATGTAAATTACTGTGTAGAAGGCTGTGGAAGTACATGTTATGACTTGAACTTTTTTTGTCTAAAAGCTATTCTTTACACTTCAATTTTCTGACTCTTTATTTTTCTTATGTATTTTTTCTTTTTTTCTCAATATAAAAGTTATATAACATTAATTTCATATGAATGTATCTCAATGTTCTTTTTTCTTTTAATATTACCTTCATATGAACGTATTTTAATGCTTTCTTTTCTTTTAAACTAATGTTGTATTGTAATAAATGAAATAACATTTATATATTTTAAAAAAGGAATGCTGCAGACAAGCTTCAGATGAAAGCCAAGCTATCTTACTTTTCTGTCTATTTTGGGGAGGCTCAAATTTAAGAAAATGGAGGGAGGTGGCACAGAGTTGTTGAGTTTTTTTCTTGGGGGGGGGGGATGCCCACAGTTGTTGAAAAAAAAATTTGGGGGGGGGGTGCTGAACTGAATCTCACTCACCCAACTGGCAAACACTAAGAATTGCAAGCGGCACAAGTGAAATTGACGAAGCGGCAACCAATCATGAGCAGCCCTTGCTGCACCCGATAATAACCCACCCATTTGACAAAGCACCAGCCAATCCTACACAGCACCCACAAATTATCCACCCGATTGACAAAGCAGCAGCCAATACAAAGCAGCCCTTGCAGCAGACACCATCCACCCACCCAATGGCTAGATCCTGCTCACAGATGCAACCAAACGCCCGTCTCCCTCTCTGCACTACCCATGTGTAAGACAAACACCCCCCTTTTTTCTTTTATTTTGGAGTAAAAAAACAACAACACCTTGTCTAATACATGGGAAAGTACGGTATGTCTTTAAGGTTAATGTGATGTCCCTTATGTCCCTAAGGAAAATGTGAGACAGGCTTGATTCACTGTGAAGGAACTAATCAGCCTACAAATTCTATCCATTTCTGCCAAAAGTCAGCACAAGTTAAAGGCTTTTCCCTTTTAAAAATAGTGAAGAGGGGGGGCAGGTGAAACAAAAAAAAGGCCTCTCCAGCTGAACCAAGGTGAGTTGTTTCCTGAAGCATTCAGTTGGGTCCTGAAGCAATTATTGCAGTAGGTACACATTGCTGATTGTGACTCCTTTCGTGTTACATATTGTCATGGGAGGGTTACTGGCTACTCCAGAGTAACGACACCTCAGACCTCTGTGTCTTTTGGATTTTTATTGTGCATATTATTTACAGTGCAGCAGAGCCTCATATCATCATGTCTAGCTACTGTCTCCAGATTCACCCAATATTAACTTTCATCAATCAGGTTAACTATATCAGCCCCAACTAGCACTCATATGATGCTGGGACTGATGAAATTATGGCCACGTTGTCTGGAATTTATGGGAGTTGAAGTCAAGAACATCTGGATGACACCAGGTTGATTAAGACTATTAGATATGTGGGGGTTTTCGCATAGCATCTTAACATTTTTCTTCTTTCCAGCAGGGCTTCCAAATGGAGGTCTTTATCCTGTCTAGCTTGGATGGGACTAGATGTTCTCTATGTGCCATTCTCATTTTAAATTGTGTATGTTTGAATGTGTTTTGTTTTAAAGATTTTATATATGCAGCCAGAAGCCTTGAACCAGGCACTGCTCGGAAATTCTAGAAAACCAATAAATCAGTGCAGTTTTGAATGGTCTAACCCTCCCTCTTGATTCAAAATGCCATCCTGTATCCAAACACAGATTAAAAAACAACAACTTCCTTGATCTCGGGAACAATCATGCGGTGTATTGTAAAAGGTGTCTGAGAAAATGCATAGAGAGTGAACAACTTTCCCCAAATATACAGGATATTGTTTTAGATATGTTTTTATTATATTGCAAATTACTTCTGGATGACTCTTAGCATGCAAGGCTGAATAATATCCCAGGACTGATCGTTTCTTCTCTGCCCAAATCAGACGTTTGGCAAATTATCTAGAACTGAACATTTTGGTTTTCTGTTCAATGAGAGTGACAGCTGGGAGTCCAGGATTGTTGCTCCAGTGTAAGCCCATGTGGTTTTGTGAGCCTTTGCCACAGCACCCAGCATCAGTTCAACAGATTGATGGTATTTGCAACAGCTTGCCAGCCTGCCTCTTCCAGGCTGCCCATGTGTCCCCACCAAAGAGGACAACATGGGGCTCTCACTCTAAAAGGGATAAAAGTGTCTCCCCCCCCCCTCTGGTGTTATTTCCAAGCCTTTCCATCCGTCTTCTCTCCCCATGGGTGCAAACAGGTAGGTGGCTTAAGAAAAGAAGGCATCAAATGTTTAGCTTCTGGCGATCCAGTGCTGTGCCTGGCTTTGTGGCCTTGCAGCCTCCATGTGCGCTTTTATCCACTTTGTAGATAAAACACAAAGTCCTCCTTGGCAGCAGCATCGTGAGATTCATTTCTTGCACAGGGTACAGAGATGGATGCCTATCAATAGCCAGGGGAGCATGGAAGTGGTGGTAAGGGGCATTGGACGGGTTTTGAAAGAGCCCCTCCAAATCTCTGTCGGACGGTTTCCTAGGGCTATGCACTGGATTCATCCGAGGCTTGAATCCTGAGCCAGGTTGTTCAGATCTGGAGGGCATTGGGTCTCAGATGAATCAGGTACACGCAGCCAAGGATTACTGCAAGTTGGGACGTGGGTGGCGCTGTGGTCTAAACCACTGAGCCTCTTCGGCTTGCCGATCAGAAGGTCGGCGGTTCGAATCCCCGCGACGGGGTGAGCTCCCATTGCTCTGTCCCAGCTCCTGCCAACCTAGCAGCTCAAAAGCACGCCAGTGCAAGTAGATAAATAGGGTAGATACCCCTGTGGTGGGAAGGTCAATGGCATTTCCATGTGCTCTGGTTCCCATCACGGTGTCCTGTTGCACCAGAAGCGGTTTAGTCCTGCTGTCCGCACTACCCGGAAAGCTTTCTGTGGACAAACACCGGTTCCCTTGGCCTGAAAGCGGGATGAGTGCTGCAACCCCATAGTTGCCTTTGACTGGACTTCACCATCCAGGGGTCCTTTGCCTTTAACTTTTTATTTAGTGCAAGTTGGGTTGGATGGGCCCAGAGTGATCAGTGGCTGTCGGGGGGAGGAAGGAAAGGGAGGCAGGTCACTGTGGCCAACCAGATGCATGTGGGAAAACAGCAAGCAGGACTCAAGCAGAAAATCACTCTCCCCTTCTGCAGTTTCTAGCAACTGGTGTTCAGAAACACAGCTGCTTCCAGGTGAGGCAGCAGAGCAGAGCCACCATGGCTAGTCGCCTTTGTTAGACATCTCCTCCACAAATTTGTCTAATCCTCTGTTAAAGCCATCCAAGGTGGTGGCCATTGCTGCCACTTGTGGCGGGGAGTTCCATAGTTTATACGCTGCATGGAGAAGTCATTTCTCTTGTCTGTCTGTTAGCTATGATTTGAGAATAAAATGCCAATCCTGGTCTGACTGCACCGGCTGCCAATTAGTTTCCAGGCACACCTCAAAGTGCTGCTTTTCACCTATAAAGCCTTAAACGCCTCGGGACTGCAATACCTCAAGGACCACCTCTTCCCATATCAACCAACCCAGACCCTGCAGTCATCATCCAAGGCCCTTCTTCATGTGCCTCCTCCGCGAGAGGTCAGGACAGTGACAGCACAAGGATGGGCCTTTTCTGCAGTGGCTCCCCATTTGTGGAATGCTCTCCCCAGGGAGGCTCACCTGGTGCCTTTGCTATATATCTTTAAGTATTCACCTTCTCCCAGGCCTTTGGCTAATTAAACTATCTATGCTATGGCCTTTTAAACTGGTGTGTGTGTGTGTGTGTGTGTTGTTGTTGTTGTTGTTGTTGTTGTTGTTTCTTACTATGTTATGCATTTTTGTGCTTTGATATTGCAAACCATCCTGTGGTCCTCAAATGGAGGATGGAATAGAAAAATGAATTAATCCTTCTGTTTCCTTGGATGAAGCACGTTCTGAGCACTCCTGGTTTCCAAGGCAGTTTCCCTTTCAATCACCATGCAATCCCTCCATTGAAAACAGGTCTCCCCGCTGAGAAATTGCAGAGTCAGGATTCTTCCCATGCGACAGCCGAAGAGCACGGGTGTCCCATTCCCCCGAGGCTCTTAAGCCGTCGTCTGAGATGCCGAAAGTGCTATATGATCCTCTCAGCCTTTCAATGAGCTCCTAAGTAGTCAGCAGGAGGCAAGCTTCTCCTTCAAGCCAAGTATCCACCCGGGGCCAGGCTGCACATTTATGCTAAGTGTGCTTTTTATAAACATGCGCTTAATGCCGGCCATGGAAATGCAGTCTGATGTAACGGTGAACAAGTTGGGTTTCCACCGGGGGAAGACTATAGAAGATGTTGGAAACAGTTGGATAGGAGTCCATGAGAATTTAAGATGAGCCTGCTGGGTCAGAACGATGGTCCACATAGCATAGCTGCCAAGACTCCCGTTTTTCACGGGAAACCCCCGTATTTTAAACCGTTTCCCGCTGGCAGCCCAGATTAGAAAAAAATCCCGTAAATCCCCCGGATTTCAGTACCTGCCAGGTAGGATCCTCCTGCGCATGTCTGGACATGTGCAGAACCGATTTCGGGTGCTCTGCCCATGTCTGGGCACCGGAAATCGGGCAGCGCCGGCACCGGCAGTTGCTTCTACGCATGTCTGGAAGCAACTTCTGGTTCCAGCGCTGCTGATCCCGGATTTTTCTAACCGGGAGTTGGAAGGTACGCCCACATAGTCCAGCATCCTGTTCTCACAGTGGCTAACCAGATGTCCCAATGGGAAACCTGCAAGCAGGATTCAAGCCCAAGAGCATTTTACTTTCCTGCAGTTTCCAGCAAGTGGGTATTCATACTGAGTCAGGCCAATGATCTACCCAGTCCAGAGTTGCCTAACAGTGGTTCTCTAAGGATTTCAGGTGAGGAGTCTCTCATACCCTCCAACCTTTCTCCAATGAAAATAGGGACGTCCTAACTGGGCTTGCCGATCAGAAGGTTGGTGGTTCGAATCCCCGCGATGGGGATTCATTATATATCATTTCCCAGACCACAGTGAATTCTCGACACACGAAAAACACAATGGTTGGACAGTAGCATCTGTGTGGTGTAGTGGTGTACCATACTTGCCAAGTCTCCCACTGAAAAATGTGGGATCAGCAGTGGCACGGCACCGGAAGTTGCGTAGAAGCAACTTCCGGGGCCGCTCTTCCCATGTGTGGGCACTGGAAATCGGGCAGAGCGGCACCGGAAGTCGCTTCTACGCATCCCTGGCAGCCATCTTGGTGGTGGCCACACGACAGCGGCCACCACCAAGATGGCCACCGGGCATGCATAGAAGCAACTTCCGGTGCCGCTCTGCCCGATTTCCGGTGCCCACACATGGGAAGAGCGGCACCCAAAATGGAGGCTCCCTGGCAGGTAGGAAATCTGGGGGGAATTTCCGGGATTTTTCTCCATTCGGGAGAACAGCGGGAAACAGATTAAAATCCAGGGGTTTCCCGCGAAAAATGGGATACTTGGCAGCTAAGCCCCAGACTTGGTTCAGCTGATGTCCGAGGCAGAGGATCCGGTGCAGACTGAGACTCCTCTGGTTCCGAGTCCAAACCTGAGTCCTAGGCCATCACAGTCCTCTGCTGTCAACACGCCTGGACAGCAGTTGCACAGAGGTGATGCACATGCTGCACTGAGGCTCCCCTGCTTTTCATTTCAAGAGCTGGTGTGGTGGTTAGGACCTGAGAGACCACTTGGCCATCAAGCTCACTGGGTGTCCTTGGGCCATTCATTCATTTCATTCATTTATTGAATTTATATACCGTCCTATACCCAGAGGTCTCGGGGGGGTTCACAAAAAAAGAACACCATATATAAAAAAGTCAAAACCATAATCCAATGACACCCCCCCAAAAAGAGCCACATTATTATTATTATGTGGAAATTTTTATTACTTTTATAATGTTATAGACACAAAAAACAACAACACAACATTTTAACAAATCAAACAACAAATACAAACAATAACAAAGAGCCACATTTTAAAGGGTATATGGTGTTGATCAGGTCAACCAAAGGCCTGGCTAAAAAGGAACGTTTTGCCTGGCACCTAAAGGTGTATAATGAAGGCGCCAGGCGAACTTCCCTGGGGAGAGCATTCCACAGACGGGGAGCCACTGCAGAGAAGGGCTGTTCTCGTGTTGCCACCCTCTGCACCTCTGGAGGAGGAGGCGCGTGAAGGAGGGCCTCAGAAGAGAGCCAGTAACTGGCTTTCACCTAACCTACCTCAAAGGGTTGTTGTGGAGACAGACAGACAGACTAAAACTCACAAGCAGGAGCTGAGCAGAAGAGCACTCTCCCCTGTGGAGGAAACACAATGCTCTCCAGGTGGCTTGGACTGCAGCTCCCATCATTCCCTATCATTGGTCGTTCTAGCTGAGGCTTATGGGAGTTGTAGTCTTTAACATCTGGGGGGCACCCAATGGCTACCCCTGCTCTGCTGTAAAGGTAAACCCTGCAATGACTGTCCACTGCCTTACTCTCCTTTAGATCTCCATTACTGCAAACACAGAATCTGAGGTTTCAGTGGGCCGGCTGATGTATTTAAATGTATTTTGCAAAAATAGCCTGTAGGATATTTTGCCTCTCAAAAATACCCCCAGGAGACCCCTCTGGGAAAGAACCTCCAATATCATTTCTGGCTTCTAATAGCGCATTTATTGCCGACGATAAAGGCTGAAAAAGCCCCGTTGCTTCAGAAGGAAACTTATTACTTGGTGAATATGTAGTAATCTTGCTGAAGATTAACTTCCCCTGCAATTTAGCAATTGCTGGGAACTGTGAAACCAAGTTATTTAGTTCTTCACCTGCCTATTTCCAATTAAGGAAATGAAAACTTCAGAGGGTGAGAATAAAATAAAAATGACCCTCTGGTTTAAAAAAAAAAGTGGGGGAAGGATTGCATACGGCTATTGTTGCAGCTGGTACTCTCATAGGTATGCAGTGACAAGTTGAAAGGCAGAGCCAGGCTGAGGGGAAGCTCTGTAGCTCAGTGGCAGAGCACCTGCTTTGCATGCAGAAGGCCCCAGGTTCAATCCCTGGCATCTCCAGGTTGGGCTGGGATCATCCCCTACTGGAAACCTTGGAGAGCAGCTGCCAGTCAGTGTAGACAAGACTGAGCTAGGTGGACCAGTGGCCTGACTCAGTACGAAGCAGCTTCCTAGGTTCATGTGCTAGGTCAGGTATCCCCAAACTGCGGCCCTCCAAATCTTTAAAATCTTTAAAACAAAATACATTCAAACATACACAATTTAAAATAAGAATGGCACATAGAGAACATCTAGTCCAGGCATCCCCAAACTGTGGCCCTCCAGGTGTTTTGGCCTACAACTCCCATGATCCCTAGCTAAAAGGACCGGTGGTCAGGGAAGATGGGAAATGTAGTCCAAAACAATGTAGGGCCAAATGTAGGGCCACATTCAGTGACAGAGCATATGCTTTGCATGCAGAAGGTCCCAGGTTCAATCCCCTGCAGGATCTCCTGGGAACACCCCCTGCCAGAAATCCCAGAGAGCTGCTGCCAGTCAGTGTGGACAATACTGAGCTAGATGGAGCAAAGGCCCTCCTTCCTAGGAGGCAGCTCCTTATGGTCCTAATATTTTCCCCATATGCACACACAAACACTTCTGAGGTCTCTAAACCTAAATGATTCCATACACACACATTCCATGTCATCTTTCTCACACCTGAAAAAACTACCAGGGGATGGACAGTGGCATGGGGGATAGAGGGGCAGTTGCCCCTGGCACAAAATTGTTAGTGGCGCAAAATTTCAACACCTGGTGCTGCCTCAACACAGATATGCGCTTCCGTCGCTGGGCTCCATTGAAAACTGGATCTCCATGTGAGCCAGGAAGTGACCTCTCCAGACAACGGAACGACTTTTCTTTTCTTATCTCTGCAGCTGCAATCTCCTGCTGTTAGAAAGTTGAAAGCGCATGTGTACTCCATTCATTTCCCTCCCACCTACCTACCTACCTGCACTGCACAGCCCCGGGCACCGGCAATGCTCGCTACACCACTGGGGATTGGGTCTGTGAAATAATAATAATAATAATAATAATAATAATAATAATAATAATTTATGTATACCCCACCCATCCAGCAGGGTTACCCCAGCCACTGTGGGCGGATCCCAACAGATTAAAAACAGAATGAAACATCAAACATTAAAAACTTCCCAAACAGTCTTCTAAAGGTCAGATAGTTGTTTATTTCCTTGACATCTGATGGGAGGGCGTTCCACAGGGCGGGCGCCACCACTGAGTGGAGGCCAGGAGTTTTCTTTCAGTTCCACAAGGAGCCATTAAGTCAATTCAAGGGCATGTAGCTGAGGAGAGATGGACAAAACCCCACAGGAGGTGTAAAGCAAAAGCGGGCAGATTTTAATTATTTACCTCCTGCCTCTAAGAACTTAAATTCACGCCCACCTCCCGGCCAATTAGAGAAAGTAGATTTCCTCGACAACTTGCCGACGCTCTTCTAAGTGGAGTGAAATGAGGGGTGAACCCGTTTGGCATAGCCTTAATTACATTTTTGTAAAAGTCACACCCGGGGACCTGAGATCTCGTGGGCTGGTCACAGGGAAAGGGGGGAAATTTCATTCAACCCTCGTTTTTAAGCAGTGGTGCTCAGTGCCCACTGGGACTGGTGGGGTAGAAAGCAGAGGCAAGAAGGAGGGGGAGCCAGAGCCACAGGAGCCAACTCCTAGCAGCCGAGGTCCCTTCGGGCCCCCAATAAAATACAGTCATACCTCGGTTTAAGTACGCCTCGGTTTGAGTATTTTCCATTTAAGTACTCGGCGGACCTGTCGGGAACAGATTAAACTACTTCCCATTGCTTTCAATGGGAAAGTTCGCTTCAGGTTAAGTACACTTCAGGTTAAGTACGGACTTCCGGAACCAATTACACTCATACCTCGGGTTAAGTATGCTTCAGGTTGACTACTCCGCGGACCCGTCTGGAACGGATTAATCCACTTTCCATTACTTTCAATGGGAAAGTTCGCTTCAGGTTAAGTACGCTTCAGTTTAAGTACAGACTTCCGAAACCAATTGTGTTTGTAAACCGAGGTACCACTGTATTTGAGGGAGCTGCCCCCCAATTGACAGGTATTGCCATTGAAATAATGTGTGTGCACCGTGTCATTCCCCCCCCCCCAGTTTTTATTCAAGTTGGCACCCCTGGCCAGAGCCAACAATAAGCAGAAGCAACTAATGCTAGGAAGAACATAAGGACAGCCTGATGGATCACGTCAACGGCCTATCTAGCTCAGTCTCCTATTCTTACAGCGGCCACCCAGATGCCCCCCAAAGAAAGAGCAAGCAGGACCCAAACACAAGAGCATTCTCACCTCCTGCAGTTTCCACAAACTCACATCACTACCTCCAAATGTGGAGGCAAAGCATATCCACCGTGGCTAGCAGCCATCAATAACTGTCTCCTCCTCCAGGAATTTGTCTCATCCTCCTTTAAAGCCTTCAAAGTTTGTGGCCATCTCACTGCCTTCTAGGAGAGCAAGTTCCACTGCTCATTTATGTGCTGTGTAGAGATTAAAATACCTTCCCTCACTCTACATGTCTGGCTAGGGCTTTGCCTAAAGTGAAATGTTTTTATCAGGCACCGGAAAGAGCACAGCGAAGGTGCCTGCCTGATGTCAATAGGCAGGGAGTTCCAAAGCTACAAAAACGATCAATTTCTCACAAATGTAGAGAGAGCGATTTGTAGCATCTGCCACACTGCCAGGTCTCCATTAACTACCTGATGGCATGCAACCTCCCAAGGAACAGCTCCGTCAGGCACATATCACTCCATCATTCACCGGTGCTAAAATTGATAGATACGGCCATTAAATTAATACGAGTCTATGCCTTTGGAGCTCCTTGTGGCTTGTGGGCTTGGCATGAGGTTTCTTGCTGGTGGGAACAAGAAGTCCCCGCGATGTATGCGTCTGGCACAGAGCCCAGCTAGCCCCAGCCAGAGCTGAGGAGACGCAGGTAATATCGCCGGCACGCTCAGCTGTTTTATGGCCTCCCTCCGAGCCCCACTTCCCCCTAATCAGATTACGAAAACTTCGCATCGACTTAATGCAAACAAACAGATCGTATGGAGGGCGATAAAAATAAAATATCATAGTAAAAAAAAAAGGCGAAATGGAGAGCATATTCGGCAAGCAGAATATTGTAAAGCAAGGAATGTGTCTCGCTGCACTAATATTTGCTGAGCTCCAGAAGAACGGCAAGAGGCACACAGCTAAACACAGCTGTTCTGTCCCACCTTCTTTGAAGGCAGGGAGAGGAGGGGGAAACACAACAAAGGCACAAGGATATAAGAACCTCAAGAAGAACCCTGCTGGATCTGGCAAGTCGACCATCTTAGTCCAGCATCCTCTTCTCACAGCAGCCAACCAGATGCATCTTCTGGGAAACCCACAAGCAGAACCTCAGCACAAGAGCTTTCTCTCCCCTCCTGTGGCTTCCAGCAACTGGGATTCAGGGGCATTACTGCCTCTGACTGTAGGCATCATGGCTAGCAGCCTTCAAAAGCCTTCTCCTCCATGAATTGGTCCAATCCTCTTTGAAAGCAATCTGAGTTGGTGGGCCTCACTGCCTCCTGTGGGAGCGAGTTGCAGAGTTTAACTCTGCAGGCAAAAGGTAAAGGACCTCTGGATGGCTAAGTCCAGTCAAAGGCGACTCTAGGGTTGCGGTGCTCATCTCGCTTTCAGGCCGAGGGAGCCGGGGTTTGTCCACAGACAGCTTTCCAGGTCATGTGGCCAGCAGGACTAAACTGCTTCTGGCGCAACAGGACACCGTGATGGAAACCAGAGCACACGGAAACACCATTGACCTTCACAGGGGTACCTATTTATCTACTCGCACTGGTGTGCTTTCAAACTGCTAGGTTGGCAGCAGCTGGGACAGAGCAACGGGAGCTCATCCCGTCATGGGGATTCGAACCACCAACCTTCTGATAGAAAAGCCCAAGAGGCTCAGTGGTTTAGACCACAGCGCCACCTGCATTTTTACCTTAACTCTGCACTGCATGAAGAAGGCCTTTCTTTTATCCACCCTGAGAAGTGAATAGTGGATCCCTCAAAAGTTCAGAACTGGGGAACTTCAGAAATTAATACAAGCAGCCCCCCATTTACATGCAATATGTACAGAACGGTGCGTGCACACATCGTGTGGAACCTGGATGTGACCCAGAAACATCATAAAGGCATTACTGGAACGTCACTAAAAAGGTGCAATGGGGGTGGGGTAGATGCAGAACAGGGGTAGAGCAGTGTGTCTGCAGGCTTTTTCCAATGATAAACGATTTCACTGACATGAGCAGTGCCTCGGAACATAACCCCCGCATAAACAGGAACAGCCTGTAATGACTGGAAAGAAATTCAGTTCACCTTTAAAAGTGAAACTACCATGTTTTTAGCAGGCACCTAAATAAGTACAGGAAAGGTGCCTGCCTGGTGTCAATAGGCAGGGAGTTCTGAAGTGCGGAATGGGCACTACATGGCACCTGCAACAGGCGAACTAATGCCAGTGTACTGGAAGAAGCAAAGATCACCAGTGTCAAAGCGATGATTCTTCAACATCGACTGGTCATCTTCCAGAGCAACTACTCTATTCCAAACTTAAAAATGGAAAGTGTAACGCTGGTGGTCAACAAAAGAGGTTCAAAGTCTCTGTAAGGGGAAGAGAATACAGAGATCCCCCTCCCATCATCAAGAGCAGCTCCTCCAATAACAGCAATGCCAGTGGGGAGGGGGAGGAGTCCAGTGAGGAAGGAGGAAGAGGGATGCAGGGCTCCGGCAACCCAGAAGAGCCCCTGCTACACGTGAGGGAGGAAGAGGGGGGGGAAAGGGGGGAGAAGGAAAACATGGAGCGTAGACCCTTCCCCCCCCCCCCCGGTTCCGGAATTACGCAGAAGAAGGAGGGGAAGAAGGTTTGCCGTCCCGAGACTCTTATGCTGGAAGAAGTCGAGGGGCGGTCCATTCCCGGATTCTGCCTCGGACTAAGCAGACATGTTCTACATACCAACTCCACTGTAAATAGACTGCACTAAATAAAACTGTTTAAAGACAAGAATGTGGAGCGTCATTACTCTAGAGTAGTCGCAACAACAGCCTCTGACAGTCTCTCTCAAGGCAAATCTTAAAAAATGTAGTATAAACACTGACAACTGAAAAACACTGGCCTATGAGCGCTCCAATTGGAGAACAGCCTTTACCAAAGGTGTTATAGAATTTGAAGATGCTCAGCCTCAGGATGAAAGGGAGAAACATGCTAAGAGGAAGGCACATTCGGCAAACCCTCTCCATGATCAACTCCCGCCTGGAAACCTATGTCCCCACTGTGGAAGGTCTTGTGGATCCAGAATTGGCCTCCACAATCACTTACGGACTCACTGTTAAGACCGTGTTCATGGAAGAAAATCTTACTCGGCTACGAGTGATAGAAGAAGAAGAAGAAGAAGAAGAAGAAGAAGAAGAAGAAGAAGAAGAAGAAGAAGAAGAAGAAGAAGACATGGCACCTGCAACAGTACCAGTTCCACAGTCAAGTGGGCATTTATGGGGCAAGGTAAATTGGTCCCAAGTTGTTAAGGGCTTTATATACTAATTGTAACACCTTGAACTTGGCCTCGTAGCAAATCAGTAACCAGTGCAGATCTCTGAGCATGGGTGTCATATGCTAACAAGGCCTCGCTCCTGTCATCAATTGTTCTGCAGCATTTTTGCACTACTTGCAGTTTCCGGATCAAGTGCAAAGGAAGCTCTGCATAAAGCACATTGCAGTAATCCAATCTTGAAGTTGCCAATTATCAGGGCGCTTAAGTCAGGTGTAGGTCAGCAACAAAAAGCGCTAAATCTCTCAGGCCAGTGAAGCCAAATCTTTATTCAAGTAAACAAACCACAGCTCAGGCCTAGTGGTCTCAGCTACTCTTCCTAGGAGGACTTGCCTCAATGACAAAATTGTGAGGACTGAAGTTCTTCCTGCCCTTCTCTAAGGCTCCTCCTCTCCCTGGTTTCTCCTACACAGTCTCACTCTATGTCTCAACACAACTAATCTCTGTTCTGCTCTCTCTCTCTCTCTCTCTCTCTCTCTCTCTCTCTCTCTCTCTCTCTCTCTGGTTTTTCAGATTAAAATTTTACAATCTCATATCCAACATACAACATAAAAACAAGATTCCAAAGAATCTCCTGGACTTCCCTCCTCCCCTTTGTGTGTCCTATTGTTAATTATTTCCTCCCGCATCTTTTATAATAACCCAAATCTTCTACATCTCCACTGTGTCCAAAATTCACCATTAAACTACAAGTGTTATTCCAATCCTACCAAAGATTTTAGCTGTTTACAGTGGTCTTTAAGATAAATTATAAATTTTCCCCAATTCCTTATTAAAATTTTGGTCTTCCTGATTTCTGATTCTTCCAGTTGTTTTAGCCATTTCAGCATAATCCATCAACGTAATCTACCATTCTTCTTTCATGGGGACTTTATCTTCTTGCCATCTCTGGGCCAATAACAGACCACAGCTCTGTTCTGCTCTTTTCATTTCTTTGTGTGCCCTTGGAGATGAGCAGGGAGGGGGGCTGGTCGCAGCAGGAGGGGGAGACTCTGGATTCTTCTGCAGCCCCTTTATGCCTCCTGTCCTTCAGCCTCAGAGTCTGCACTGCTCTCTGACACAGACTCCTCCTGCTCACTAAACCCTGTTGCTCCTCCAGCTTCTGACAACTGCCCCCCCCGGTCTTCTCCATCTGACCACTCATTGTCATCCCACCCACAACCACTGGCTCTAAGCCTTCTTCCCCTGGGGGTTCCTTTGGGGGTTCTCCAGCTGGTGCCTTCCACCACCACTCCTTTCCTGGTCCAAGAACGGTTGCATCTGTCAAATGAGGCAGGTTTACCTTGAAATGCAAACCAAACCAAATTTCTCCACATCCCAGACAACAATTCCGGGTGCTGGGAACAAATGGACCAGAGGCAGAGACACTCCATACTAGTAATGAGAAGTTGTAGCTAAGCACTCGACAACTAGCTAATCCCGGCTCCTGAAAACCCCAAGCAATCCATATGCAGGCACTCCAGCAACAAGACCCAACTTTCCGAGACAAACGGCAAACATCCATCTGTGGTTTAATTATTCCCAGCCTAACAGGCCATCATGTAAAACACAAACCTCTCTGGGTAATAAAGATGCACGGCAGAAGCGGGTGAAAAATACATCCGGGGGGCTTTGTTAATGGAGAGCTCTCCGCCGCGCACTGCCGACAGGTCAAGGACTGCACATCCCACGGAAAAATCAATGGGAAACCCGAGCACTGCTTTTGCGCTCCACTCCCCATCCTGCCAGGCCGATCAATGAGGACGGGGGCAAGTTATTTATTCACTCGGTGTGCCTGCAGGCTGATGGCAAGGCAGCAGAGTTCAGGAACACAGCCACGAGCTGTCCGGGGCATGCTGGAGCCAGAAACTGGACACGTGGATTGCAAACATGGAAGGCAGTTGGGGAGACAGAGAGAGCTTAGGATGGCTAGGAGCATCGAGGTTTAGAGTGAGGACTGGGAACTGCTGGGACTTGGAGAGGAGAAAATGTAAACAAGTGGGTTGCTGTTTTATAGAATGTAAGGGTTTACATTTAGGCAAGAATTATCAGGTGCACAAATATAGTATGGGGGACACCTGGCTGGACAGCAGTACCTGTGAAAAAATTCTATGGGGTCTTAACCTGCAAGTCAACATTGCGATGCAGCAGCAGAAAAGCTAATGCAATTCTAGGCTGCATCAATGAAAGTCTAGTATCCACATCAAAGGAAACAATAGTACTGTGCTATTGATGCTTTTGAATTATGGTGCTGGAGGAGACTCTTGAGAGTCCCATGGACTGCAAGAAGATCAAACCTATCCATTCTTAAGGAAATCAGCCCTGAGTGTTCACTGGAAGGACAGATCGTGAAGCTGAGGCTCCAAGACTTTGGCCACCTCATGAGAAGAGAAGAATCCTTGGAAAAGACCCTGATGTTGGGAAAGATTGAGGGCACTAGGAGAAGGGGGCGACAGAGGACGAGATGGTTGAACAGTGTTCTCGAAGCTACGAACACGAGTTTGACCAAACAGCGGGAGGCAGTGCAAGACAGGAGTGCCTGGCGTGCTATGGTCCATGGGGTCACGAAGAGTCGGACACGACTAAACGACTAAACAACAACAACACCACCTTGGTTCTCAAACTTAATCCATTCCAGAAGTCTGTTCCAAAACCAAAGCGTTCCAAAAACAAGGTGCGCTTTCCCATAGAAAGTAATGCAAAACAGATTAATCTGTTCCTGAATTTTAAAAACAACCCCTATAACAGCAATTTAGCATGAAGTTTACTTTCTAACAAGACCAACGATCCATGAAATGACAGCAATAAACCATGTACCGCTGTCACACAATCAATCAATCAGTAGCTGAACTGGGTTCCACACAGTCACACAAAAAAGAGCTGCAAAAACAAAAATGCAAAATAAATAGCAAAAACAGACAGACTTCAGACAGTCAAAATGGAAGCGTGGCACTCAAAATGGAGAATGTTCAGCTTCCGAAAAAAGTTCACAAACCGGAACACTTACTTCCAGGTTTGCAGTGTTTGGGTTCCAAGTTGTTTGAGTACCAAGGCATTTGAGAACCAAGGTCCCACTGTACCACTTGATTCTGCCTTAGTCAGAGTCCTGTGTCCAGCTCTGGGAACCGCAGTTTAACAAGAATATCAACAATCTGGAACATGTGTAGAGAGAAGGGTGAGCAAGATGTCCCATGGATTCTGACTAAACATTAAGAACTTTCTGGTGGTAAGAGCTGTTCAATAATGGAATGGACTACCTCAAAAGGTAAGGGACGTGGGTGGCGCTGTGGTCTAAACCACAGAGCCTAGGGCTTGCCGACCAGAAGGTCAGCAGTTCAAATCCCCATGACGGGGTCGAGGTGAGCTCCCATTGCTCGGTCCCTGCTCCTGCCAACCTAGCAACTTGAAAGCACACCAGTGGAGGTAGATAAATAGGTACTGCTCCGGCGGGAAGGTAAACACCGTTTCTGTGCGCTGCTCTGGTTCGCCAGAAGTGGTTTAGTCATGCTGGCCACATGACCCGGAAAAACTGTCTGCAGGGAAATGTCGGCTCCCTCAGCCTGAAAGTGAGATGAGCGCGCAACCCCAGAGTCATTTGTGACTGGACCTAACGGTCAGGGGTACTGAAATGTGCTCAGTACATAACAGGTACCTTTACCTTTACCTCGAAAGGTGGTGGACTCTCCTTCATTGGAGGCTTTTAAACAGATTTGGTGGCCGCCTGCCAGAGAATCTTTAACTGCGATTCATTCCTGCATTGTAGGGGGTTAGACTAGATGACCCTTGGTATCCCTTCAATATCCTAGTTGACTAGCTTGATTCCCTCCCAAATCGACCTGGATTCAAAGAGATGAGAAATCAGGGAGTTTATCTGGGGGTCGTATTTAGTAGGGGGGTGTATATGGCGAAAATATCTGCGTCAGCATTAATTTAGTTATTATCTCACAACATTTACAGACCGTTTGATTGTTAAAAAAAAACAAAAAACCCCTCAAAGCCGTTTACAAAAGACAAAACAGTAAAATGAAGAGAAACAACAGTTTAAACACTATATCAGGCTTTGCCTGATTGCAGTTGGGGAATATGAGTCCATTTCTTGCCCCTGCTCTGTGTTGCGATTTTTTATTTTATTTTATTTTATTCTGCAAAATGGCACCTGCCTTTGTTGTAGCTGTATTTATGATTAGCAGTGTGTGTTGCCTGAAGTGTCTTAAGCCAGCCATCTGCATAGGTACCACGGTAAATCTAAGCAGTAAAGCCTTTGGAAAGAGCTCCTTTTCCATTCTTTGTTTCTCAGCAGCTGGGAGCTAAGACACTCACCTTCCCACTGCTGATTTACCTTGGTTCTTTCGTATGGAGTATCGAGGAAAAATTCTCCCACGGCTGTTTCGGCACTCGGGGTGGGGGCCTAGAAGTAGAAAAAGAGACAGGCATCGCATCAAGAGTGCATGTGCATTTTCAACAATTTGGAACAGCTCCTTGATCCATTCCCAGCTGCTTCATCTTACAGTTTTTAAATGAAAGACAGATGCCATTCTCTCTCCTCACCTCCCACCTCTTCCACATTTGCACTGCATTTTATACCTATGATCATACACCTGCGCTTTAGCGCTGTAGGTTAAACCACAGAGCCTAGGGCTTGCTGATCAGAAGGTCGGTGGTTCGAATCCCTGTGACAGGGTGAGCTCCCGTTGCTTGGTCCCAGCTCCTGCCAACCTAGCAGTTCGAAAGCATGTCAAAGTGCAAGTAGATAAATAGGTACCGCTCCAGCGGGAAGGTAAACGGCGTTTCCGTGTGCTGCTCTGGTTCGCCAGAAGCGACTTTGTCATGCTGGCCACATGACCTGGAAGCCCCCTTGGCCAATAATGCGAGATGAGCGCGCAACCCCAGAGTCGGTCACAACTGGACCTAATCGTCAGGGGTCCCTTTACCTTTACTTTAACTAAGATGTACTCAAGAGCAGGTGCATTGAAATTAACAGACTGAGGATCGACGTGTCCCTCGGAGCAAAGGGATGGTGGTTGTTATTTAGTTACAGGTAGGTAGCCGTGTTGGTCTTGCGTAGTCGAAACAAAATATAAAAAATTCCTTCCAGTAGCACCTTAGAGACCAACTAACTTTGTCATTGGTATGAGCTTTCATGTGCATGCACACTTCTTCAGATACACTGAAACAGAAGTCACCAGATCCTTATATATTGGGCAAACAGGCCAAACCCTGCGTCAAAGGATAAATGGACATAAATCTGACATCAGGAATCACAAGACAGAGAAACCAGTAGGAGAACACTTCAGTCTCCCAGGACATTCTATACAAGATCTCAAAGTAGCTGTCTTATTACAAAAGAATTTCAGAAATAGACTGGAAAGAGAAGTTGCTGAGATGCATCTTATCACAAAATGGTATCACCATGGAGAAACCTGGTCTGAATAAAGACATTGGATTCTTATCTCATTATACATGATAAAGCTATCTTTAGCCATCTCACCCCTTGCTTTGGTCTCTAAGGTGCTACTGGAAGGGGGTGGGAATTATCTTGCTTTTTCCTGTAGACCAATTGCAGTCGTAAACAGTCGGGTTTCCACACCTCTCAGTCAATCACCCATTCCCACCACCCTTCTGAGTAATACCCCTCCCCACCCTCTCACTATATATAATGATCTGGTGACTTCTGTTTCAGTGTAGAAGTGTGCATGCACACAAAAGCTCATACCAATGACAAACTTAGTTGGTCTCTAAGGTGCTACTGGAAGGAATTTTTTTTAAATTTTGTTGTTATTTAGTCGTTTATTCATGTCCGACTCTTCGTGACCCCATGGACCAGAGTATGCCAGGCACTCCTGTCTTCCACTGCCTCCTGCAGCTTGGTCAAATTCATGTTAGTAGCTTCGAGAACACTGTCCAACCATCTCGTCCTCTGTCGTCCCCTTCTCCTTGTGCCCTCCATCTTTCCCAACATCAGGGTCTTTTCCAGGGAGTCTTCTCTTCTCATGAGGTGGCCAAAGTATTGGAGCCTCAGCTTCAGGATCTGTCCTTCCAGTGAGCACTATGGGCTGATTTCCTTCAGAATGGATAGGTTTGATCTTCTTGCAGTCCATGGGACTCTCAAGAGTCTCCTCCAGCACCATAATTCTCCTTCATGGATCACTGCCTTGTCATGGTGAAGGGGCTTGAATAACTCAGAGAAGCTATGAGCTATGCCATGCAGGGCCACCCTAGATGGACAGGTCATAGTGGAGAGTTTTGACCAAACGTGATCCACCTGGAGCAGGAACTGGCAAGCCACTCCAGTATCCCTGCCAAGAAAACTCCAAATTACATGGTAAGAACTTTTATTGTTTCTCTGCTTCTTGGCTGCTACCTTGAGAGGGATCGGATTCCCCGAGCCTGAGACCATGATCAACTCCCGCCCAGAATCTTATGTCCTCACTGTGGAAAGATGTGCGGATCCAGAATTGGCCTCCACAGTCATTTGCCGACACTCTGTAAAGACCATATTCACGGAAGACAATCTTACTTGGCTTTGAGGGATCACCAAAGAAGAAGAACTGACAGTAAGTGCTGTTCGACAGTGGAATTTGCTACCACGGAGTGTGGTGGAGTCTCCTTTTTTTGGAGGTCTTTAAGCGGAGGCTTGACAGCCATCTGTCAGGAATGCTTTGATGGTGTTTCCTGCTTGGCAGGGGGTTGGACTGGATAGCCTTGTGGTTTCTTCCAGCTCTATGATTCTAAGAACACAGTCCATACTAAGCATACATAAAACTTTTTAAAAGGGGGGACAAAGCAGCTCAGAGAGAGTAGAGCATGCTCGGGTGCCGTAGAATGCTGAGTGCCTGCTGGAAAAATGTAAAAAATAAAATAAAATTGGTAACCTGGATTAATGTAATGGAGTGTCCTGGGGAAGGGATGGATGGATGCAGGATCAACTCATAAGAGCATAAGAAGAGTCCTCATAGCAAGACAAGCAGATGCCTGTACAAAACTCAAACACAAGAGCCCTCTCCCCTCCTGAGGCTTCCAGCAACTGGTATTCAGAAGCATCACTGCCTCTGCTTACATTGATATTTCCCAAATTGGGAGGCTGGAACCTTTAGGAGAAAATCCAGCGGCAGCTCTAGAGCCACCACTCCCCCTCCCCCCCAAAAAATCTTTCTCAAAAAGCAATGAATCCTGAGAGATCAACTGGAAACCTAAGGAACCACTAAACTGAAGCATTTGCTATTTCTAAAGGGGATCAAGTTTCTGCCTAAAAGAGTTCCTTGCAATAAAGTCAATTTGCATTCAGCAAAAAAAGCAGGCCCTTCTGATCTCTGTCACAGTCCTTGAATCTGAAACCAACATGACAGTCAACACTACTTTCAATTACCTTTCTTTCAAAGTGAAGTTTAAACACCATCCTCTTTTTACACACTGCTTCAATTCCCAAACTCGGATAGCGGTTACAATTCAGAAAACATCCCCCTTCCCTCTACACTCCCCCAATTATTTCTTTTTTAAAAAATAGGCTCTTCTCTCAGCTCCTTCTCAGGATGAAAATAATCCAATTCAGACTCCTAATAAAGAAACATGAACTCCTGACGCCTTCCTTTGTGTGTGTGTGCAGCGGGTGAGAAGGAATACCAGCAAATAAAATAATTGCGGATATACAAGATCTACAAAAGACCCATAATATACAGTAAGGGTTGTAGATTAGCAGTTAGAGCATCTTGCTTGGGCTGCAGAAGGTCCTAGGTTCAGTCATAAGCAGGAAAAGAAAGAACCCTGTTTAAAATCCTAGAGAGATGCTGCCAGTCAGTGTGGGCAATATTGAACTAGAACAGGGGTCAGCAATTTTTTTCAGCAGGTCCGCTGTCCCTCAGACCTTGTGGGGGGCCAGACTATTTTTTTGTGGGGGAGAACGAATTCATATGCCCCACAAATACCCCAGAGATGCATATTAAATAAAAGTACACATTCTACTCATGTAAAAACATGCTGATACCCTGACAGTCCATGGGCCGGATTTAGAAGGCGATTGGGCTGGATCCGGCCCCCAGGCCTTAGTTTGCCTACCCATGAACTTGATGGGCCAATCACATTTAAGGCAGCTTCCTTCCTACGTACACACACACACACAGATATATATATATATATATACATATACATATATATATATATATATATATATATATATATATAGTTTTACAAATACAAAGTTATAAAAATCCAAATATATATCCATATAAATAGATTCCTCCGGATCTTGGGACTTCCCCCCAGTTTTAACATTTAAAACTGCATATTCTTCCATACTCTAACTTTTATATCAATCCATATTATCTATGGTAATTGTTACGCTACAAGCGAGATCAAAATCCTGCCAATGTTTCCATCTGCTTACAGTGGTCTCCTAAATACCGTATCTTTTTTTTCTTCCAATTCTTCTATTTAAAAAATATTATCCTCTTGATTTCTGAGTTTTCCAGTCAGTTTTGCCATTTTGGCATAGTGCATAGTGCATCAACTTGGTTTGCCAACTTGGTTTGCCAATAACCTTGTCTTCTTTCCATTTCTGGGCCAATAACATCCGGGCGGATGTTGTTCCATACATGAAAGCTTCCTATGTACCTAAGATGCCCAGGAACGGAATAAAAGCATCTCACACAATGCAGTTCCGAGAAGGGGGCAGGGAAAGGGAAAGGGTATGCATTTAGGGGTATGCATACCACTGTGTACCCCCAGAAAAAGGCACTGATCGTCGCAATAGTCCAAAACGAGGGTTACATGCCCATGTGCCATCCCCCCGCCCCACAATTATCTCTTCTCTGGCTGCGATTGTGGCAGACATCGCCCTGATCAGAGCTCAATGCCAAAGGGGGTCATTTGGGTCATAGGCTGAACTAGAATACTGTCCATTACCTTCTGGACAGCACAGTGCTGAACATTATTCTCTTTAAGCACACACACAGAGACACACACACACATCATAAAAATACATTCCCTCCATGCTTCCCAATCTGTCTTGTTTTGGTTTCTGGAAATCAAGGCTAAAGTCTCCCAGATGCCCCCAATGGCATTAGATCTGTCACAGAACAGATGGGAAGCAGTTACCAGCTCTGCCCATGATGTACACTGAGAGCTTTCCAAGCCATACACCATTGTTTTCGCCTAGAGGCAACACTTAACCACTTGTGACATTACTTGCGAGCAGCAATTGCGTACTCTGGCTGATTGCTCCAGCGGTCGTCCCGCCCAGCACTACCCTAGCACTTTTTTGACGTCGTATCCAGATCCTGCAAGGAGCTACAACTCCTTCATCCTAAACGTCTTGACAATTTTCCTTAAAATTGGGGCGTAAGTACACGAACAGGCTGCTCTGATGTTTAAAATCTCAACCCTGGAAAATGTAATCTGGTGTAGTTAGCCAGAAGCCATAGGGAGTGATAATAATACTAAAAACCCCTTTCACTCTAACAATTCCGTTAGGCAGTTAGGCAGTGGCCTCTTTACTGGCTTTAACGGCTCACTCCTTAGCAGTCCTTACCTCCAATCCTTGTCTACAACGCTGTCATAAGAGGCAGTAAGAGCCATAAGACCGTAAACTCCTAAACTCCTAAAACAATAAAACAGTGAAACAGCACTTTAAAAACATTCATAAGCATGTAAAAAAGCCAGGTACGTTAAGGAGCAAAAACCATGGCTGCCCTTCTCGGCGCCATCTTGGATGATAAATAATAATATTTATACCCCACCCATCTAAACCAGGTTGCCCCAGCCACTCTGGACAGCTTCCAACATATCCAAAAACATAATAAAATATTAAACATTTAAAAAAACACTCTTCCCTATACAGGGCTGCCTTCAGATGTCTTCTAAAGGTTGTATAGTTACTTATCTCCTTGGCTCGGGGGTCACATAACTCCATACCCTCCAACATTTCTCTGAGAGAAATGTGGTGTAGTAGTTAAGAGCGGTGGACTCGTAATCTGGTGAACCGGGTTCGCTTCCCCGCTCCTCCACATGCAGCTGCTGGGTGAACTTGGGCTAGTCACACTTCTCTGAAGTCTCTCAGCCTCACTCACCTCACAGAGTGTTTGTTGTGGAGGAGGAAGGGAAAGGAGAATGTTAGCCGCTTTGAAACTCCTTAGGGTAGTGATAAAGCAGGATAAAGCCAAACTCCTCTCTTCTTCTTCTTCTTCTTCTTCTTCTTCTTCTTCTTCTTCTTCTTCTTCTTCTTCTTCTTCTTCTTCTTCTTCTTCTTCTTCTTCTTCTTCTTCTTCTTCTTCTTCTTCACTACAGAGCCTAGGGCAAGCTCCCATTGTTCGCTCCCAGCTCCTGCCAACCTAGCAGTTCGAAAGCATGTCAAAGTGCAAGTAGATACCGCTCCAGAGGGAAGGTAAACAGCATTTCCATGTGCTGCTCTGGTTTGCCAGAAGCTGCTTTGTCATGCTGCCACATGACCCGGAAGCTGTCTGCGGACAAATGCCGGCTCCCTCAGCCTATAGAGCAAGATGAGCGCCGCAACTCCAGAGTCATCTGCGACTGGACCTAATGGTCAGGGGTACCTTTGCCTTTACCTTATGGAAAAGAGGGACAATCTGCTAACAAATCAGAAACCGGGAAGGCTTCTGTAAATCCTTGGCTGCCCCTGGAAAATAGGGACACTTGGAGGTTCTGCAGTCCTGCCTTCTCTGTCACCCAATTACATTTCTTATTCATGCCCTTCTTAAGTTTCAGATCATATGCAGGCTCCTTATGCAGCCATGCAAGTTTCCTCCCACTTTTCTTTATTGTTGGAATCATCTTTGTGCCTTCAATATTTCAACTTTAAGAAACTCGCCCATCCATCGTGGACTCCCTTCTCTTCTTTGAGTATTTCTGACTGTGGAATCTCAACCAGTAATTCCTTAAGCTTTTTGAAATCAGCCTTCTTAAAGTCCAGAGTGCATGTCCGATGACACTCAGCTTTCCTTTGTCTCTTCACCATTTATTCAGGCAACCTCTGGTGTCTAAGAGGGCAGGCAATACACTTAACACCAGACAGGAGCAATGAAAAACTATGCAGAGTTTGCACCAATTTGGCCCTTTAGTCATCCAAGTGCCTTTAGGGAAGTTTTTAATGTTTGAAGTTTTATTCTGTTTTTAGTGTTCTGTTGGGAGCCTCCCAGATGGGCGGGGTATAAATATTATTATTATTATTATTATTATTATTATTATTATTATTATTAGCCATTAAGCTAATGGCTTAATAGAACCTTTACTAGATGCAGGCGGAAAAGAAGGTTAAATGGTGCCCCAGATTGCAAAACTTTGGGTTTCCTACTCCTGCTTCTTCCAGTCTTAAAAGCCCCTTCCTTGCAAAAGGCAGCCCCCATATTTCACCAAATCAATATCCCAGAGTGAGCGAATATAGATTTTGTCAGTCGCGGGCAACAGAGAAATGAAAAGCAATCAGAGGAGGCCTATGAGGAGGGATTTGCCTTGTTCCTCTGAGATTTGGGCAGAAATTACATGCGGGGCAATGGGGGGTGCTTGGTTGTGGAAGAGTAGTCCATGTCTATTGCTGTGTATCTGCAAAGACCTGATATTTTCCCCAGGAATTTTTTAAAAAAATAATCTATGTACAGGGTGCATCCTTATAGTATCATAACACAATCAGGGATAGACTGGGGGGGGGGGGGAATGACATAAACATAGGTGGCAAGTTCCGGATTGAAATATCCGGGATCAGCAGCGCCACGGCACCGGACATCGCTTCTATGCATGCCTGGAAGTGGCATCAGAAGAACATGATGGCCGCCAGCAGGAGCTCCGTAATCCAGGGGAATATGGGGTATTTTGCCATTCGGGACACCTGCAGGAAACTGTAAGAAAATAGGGGGGTTTCCGGGGAAAACGGGGTACTTGGCAGCTATGGACATAAATCAGGGCTAGATAAGGGTGCATTTATTATATGCATCTAGCTTTTACTGATGGCAAATCTGCCTTGAAAGCTGGGGTGCAAAGTTCTGTATGCAGGCGTGGCTTGTTTGGTTAGTAGCCTTCAACAGCCCTCACGAAGGAACGGGCTCTTAATGGCCACATGCCATGATGATTATATGCTACCTCCATAGATGGAGGCAGCAATGCTTCTGAATACCAGCTGCTGGAATCTGTGGGAGGGGAAAGTTGCTCTTGTGCTTGGGTCCTGCTTTCAGGCTTCCCACAGGTACAGATACCTGGGTGGCCACTGTGAGAACAGGATGCTGGACTAGATGGGCCATGACCTCATTCAGCAGGCTTTTCTTATGTTCTTAAGCAGGGGTCAGCAAACCTTTTCAGCAGGGGGCTGGTCCACTGTCCCTCAGACCTTGTGGGGGGGCGGACTATATTGGGGGGGGGATGAATGAATTCCTACGCCCCACAAAGAACCCAGAGATGCATTTTAAATAAAAAGGACACATTCTACTCATGTAAAAACACGCTGATTCCCGGACTGTCCGCGGGCCGGATTTAAAAGGCAATTGGGCCAGATCCGGACCCCGGGCCTTAGTTTACCTACCCATGTTCTTAAGTGTGGCTTGAATTCTAACCCTGTCTGAAAATGAACAACTTCCATGGGGCTCGCTTTAAGTGCTGCTTGCAAGGAACAATTGACAGTCAGCTCTGAGCTTCTGTTTGATCCTTTGCAGCTGGGTCTTTTCCTGCTCCCAAACACCTAATGTCACCTAATATCATTATCCAAAGTGGTTTGCAATGTAACAGCATCTATGTTGTTGTTGTTGTTGTTTAGTCGTTTAGTCGTGTCCGACTCTTTGTGACCACTTAGACCAGAGCATGCCAGGCACTCCTGTCTTCCACTGCCTCCCGCAGTTTGGTCAGACTTATGTTAGTAGCTTCGAGAACACTGTCCAACCATCTCATCCTCTGTCGTCCCCTTCTCCTTGTGCCCTCCTTCTTTCCCAACACCAGGGTCTTTTCCAGGGAGTCTTCTCTTCTCATGAGCTGGCCAAAGTATTGGAGCCTCAGCTTCAGGATCTGTCCTTCCAGTGAGCACTATGGGCTGATTTCCTTCAGAATGGATAGGTTTGATCTTCTTGCAGTCCATGGGACTCTCAAGAGTCTCCTCCAGCACCATAATTCTCCTTCATGGATCACTGCCTTGTCATGGCGAAGGGGCTTGAATAACTCAGAGAAGCTATGAGCTATGCCGTGCAGGGCCACCCAAGATGGACAGGTCATAGTGGAGAGTTTTGACTAAACGTGATCCACCTGAAGCAGGAACTGGCAAGCCACTCCATTATCCCTGCCAAGATAACTCCATAGACAAAAACAACAGCATCTATAGAAGCAGATAAAACAATTGCATACATAAAAGCCGTGCCAAATTTCCAGGAAAAAAGATCTGCTGGAACTCACTGTGTACGCCTCACTTGTTCTCTTATGATAGCAATTGCATCCACCTCTGAGGTTGCCAGAACTGAGTTCCGGTGAGCTCTGGCTGGGGAAAAAAAAAACCTGGTTCACTCTCAACCCTCTCCCTACACACACATTAGCCCCCAACTCGGCTCCCTACTCCAAAGCAAAACTTTGTTCCTGCTCACCCCATCAGTACTTTCCTTCTAGGAAAAAATGTGCCTCAGCTGTAAGAATGGACTAACAACAAGTGAAGGATCAAATGGATATTAAAGAAGACATGATGCGGCTATAGGAGGAAATGATTGGCATATGTTTGCAACAGGAGTGGGAAACCTGGTTTTTTAAAAAAGAAATTGTGTTAAATTAAAGTGATCTGGTTTGATTTGCAATAATTTGGAGAACTAATAAAAATAATTGGGGAGGGAAGAGGGAAAAAATGTGCCGGTACTCACCATGTTGTCGTTGCAGTAAGTGCCACATTTTTAACCAATGCTTCTCTTCTAGGAAGAAAAGTGCTAGTTCTGCGTACCCTTGAGAACCCCAGAAAAAAAGCACTGCATAAAAACAACCTACAAGAAGAACAATCACAGCAATAAAAACAGTGTACAGCTGCGCAAGCATGAAACCATCTCAAATCCAAGACAGATACCACCGGCGATACAGATTTAAGGCACCTATTAGCACCTTGTGCTTTGAATTTTGGATTAAAAATGGCCAACCACCTCTCCTCCCTGATCAATACGAATGCTATCACCTTGATATACCTGTCTCCACACTTGCAAAGGCCCAGCCTAGTCAAAACTCTCAAAAGGTTAAACTGTTTCAAATCCAGCCAATTCCCCAATGCTAACAAGTATGGCGCTCAGAACAAACAACAAACTGATTCTCTGGGCACGATTGGCATTGGGGGGGGGCACGAAAGGACACCCATCTCATTAGAGTGGGAAGCCTTGGCTATGGCCTTTCCTTCCCCTTGGCTCAGCACTTGTGAAATTTATTGATCTGCCCTGCTGAGCGCAGGAGAAAGGTCAGGGGAACCAGGATGACTGTTATATTTTTATTTTTATTTCAGAGATTATTTACAGAAGAAGAACAACACCTTTAGTGGGGTAGGAGAGCTGGGGGGGGGATCACACCTGACAACCCATGCGCCCCTTTGGTTTCAGATAGTACATGCATAAGGTAAAGGTAAAGGGACCCCTGACCATTAGGTCCAGTCGTGACCAACTCTGGGGTTGCGCGCTCATCTCGCATTATTGCATAGCTGCCAAGTTTTCCCTTTTCTCGCGAGGAAGCCTATTCAGCATAAAGGAAAATCCCTTTAAAAAAGGGATAACTTGGCAGCTATGCATTATTGGCCGAGGGAGCCGGCGTACAGCTTCCAGGTCATGTGGCCAGCATGACAAAGCCGCTTCTGGCAAACCAGAGCAGCACATGGAAACGCCGTTTACCTTCCCACTGTAGCGGTTCCTATTTATCTACTTGCATTTTGATATGCTTTCGAACTGCTAGGTTGCAAGGGGCTGGGACCAAGCATCGGGAGCTCACCCCGTCACAGGGATTCGAACCGCCGACCTTCTGATCAGCAAGCCCTAGGCTCAGTGGTTTAACCACAGCGCCACCTGGGTCCCTGTTAGTACATGCATAGACGAGTCTAAAAAGCCCTCTAACAGCTATGGTGGCTCATTTACCAGAAGTAATGTATTTAGTGTTAAATCTGGAAGTGTATTCTCAATTCTGAACAAACTAAGTTCTCTAGGAGGCTTAGGAGCCTCCTAAGAGTGCTCTAAATAGGAGTCTTCAGGAGTGCTCTAAATAGGCATCCTTTGAGCAGAACTTAGCTTGATACAACCCAGATTCCACACACACACTGGTACCTTGGTTCTCAAACAATCCGTTCTGGAAATCCATTCCAAAACCAAAGCGTTCCAAAACCAAGGTGCGCTTTCCCATAGAAAGTAATGCAAAATGGATTAATCCATTCCAGACTTTTTAAAAACAATCCCTAAAACAGCAATTTAACATGAATTTTACTATCTAACAAGACCATTGAGCCATAAAATGAAAGCAATAATCAATGGCCTGTACTATAAAATAAATAAGACAGCATTGTAGATGATAAAAATCAAAATTGTTTTTCCCCCTTACCTGCACTGACGATAGTCATTGTTTGGATGGGGTGGGGTGGGGGGCTTTTATCCTTTTCCGCAGTCACACAATCAATCCATCAGTAGCTGAACTGGGTTCCACACAGTCACAAAAACAAATGAACCGAAAAAGCCTCAAAAACAAAAACGCAAAATAAATAGCAAAAACAAAAGCGCCAAACGCAATCCGTTCCAGAAGCCTGTTTGTCTTTCGAAATGTTAGAAAAGCAAGGCACAGCTTCTGATTGGTGCAGGAGCCCCAGAAACAAAAGCTGACAGACCCATCAGATGTTTGGCTTCCGAAAAATGTTCGAAAACCAGAACACTTACTTCCAGGTTTTCGGCGTTTAGGAACCAAGGCTTTTGAGTACTAAGGCGTTGAGAACCAAGGTAGCACTGTATAAATTTTATTTTTCATTTTATCATTTTACAATATTTAAACGAAAAAAGTCTTTACACGATCAATCTACAATACCACATCCTCCTCGACCCCCCCCCTCTCCTTTTCTGTGGTTACTTATTTTGTATCTTTTACCATGGCATATCCAATCCAAACCTATTTACTAATTTTCCTTTTACGTTATTCCTACTGCACATTTTTTTATATCAATCCTGCTAATGCTTTAAGTTGTTTACAATACATCTTCAAACAGTCCATAAACTCTCCCCATTCTGTGTTTAAAAGTCTCTCTTCTTGATTTCTTATTCTTCCGGTAAGTTTCGCCATTTCAGCATATTCCATCAACTTTAATTGCCAGCCCTCCTTCGTTGGAGCTCTTTCTTCTTCCCATCTCTGGGCATAAATCATGCTGTACATAAATAGGTTTTTTTCTGTTCTTTGGGTACCTCTCCACCGATTATACCTAAAAGAAATGCTTCTGGTTTTTTGACAAAGGATATCTTTAGCATTTTCCCCCCAACTCCATTATAAATCATTTCCCAGAAAGCTTTTCCTACCTTGCATGTCCACCACATGTGGAAGAGGGTGCCTTCTTCACATTTCCAGGTGATTTCGATATACATTTTTGCTAATTTACTAGAAGTCAGATACCATCTATACATCATTTTCATTTAATTTTCTTTTATCACATAACACACTGCAAATTTCAAATCCATATCCCACAATCTTTCCCATGCTGCCATTTCAATATTGGACACAATCCAGATTCCTGGTCTGTAAACCCCAACCCACCAAATGTGTGATTGATTAAGATAGCCCTTACCTCTGTTGACTGATGGTGACGGCAGAAGACCATTGGGTGACCTAAAGCATTTAACACCCTGAGTCCAGGGAGCAAAGATATGTAGTATAAGTTACCTGATGAAGAGAAGACAACGCAAAGCAGTCCTTCCTCTCAAATCTCCTGTAACTACCCATCCCAGGCAGTGATTATGACATCAGAGACAAGTGAACCAATCCCTTGCTTTTCCATCCTTGCATGCACCAGTGCAATTGTGACATCATAAGGGGGGGGGGAATCAGCCAATCATCTTTCTCCCACCCTCTAGCAGCATCAATACAAGGGCAGACATAGCAACAGCAGCAGTTACCAACTTTCAAACTGGCTTCTGGAAACATAGGAGCATAAGAAGCTGCCTTATATTGATTCTTACCATTGGTCCAATGGGTAGTGGCCTTTGGGACTGGTAGGCTAGGAGGCCAACACTAAAGGTAAAGGAACCCCTGACCATTAGGGCCAGTCGTGACCAACTCTGGGGTTGCGGCACTCATCTCGCTTTACTGGCCAAGGGAGCCGGCGTACAGCTTCTGGGTCACGTGGCCAGCATGACTAAGCCGCTTCTGGCGAACCAGAGCAGCTCATGGAAACGCCGTTTACCTTCCCACCAGAGCGGTACCTATTTATCTACTTGCACTTTGACATGCTTTTGAACTGTTAGGTGGGCAGGATCTGGGACCATTACGTGGTGCCAAAGCAAATGAAGAGCTTTCTGACTAAGCTGTTCGACAGTGGAATGGACTCCCTTAGAAAGTGGTAGACTCTCCTTCAGTGGAGGCTTTTAAGCAGAAGTTGGGTGGCCATGTGTCGGGGATTATTTAGCTGTGATTCCTGCATTGCAGGGGGTTGGACCAGATGACCCTTGGGGTGGGTCCCTTCCAACTTTCCAATTCTATGTTTTTCATCCAATGAGCTTAGGAAATCTGATCCAGGAAGGCATGTAAATGGCGGTGGCGGGGGGGGGGGGGAGCACAGGAAAACAACCTCCAGCATACAATTAGCACCAGCGAGGAGTAATGGAAGCACATGGCATTTACATCAATCATCAGCATTAGAGTTTCTTCAGTGTCCTGGCCCTTGAGTCACCAAAGTGCATTGGAGACCATTAGGCTAATGAAGTAATTAATAGAACCTTTACCGGATCTGGGAGGAAAATAATGCTCCAAGGTAACCACAGTGCAAAACTTTGCTTCTTCTTTTTTTACAGACGCATGCACAACCACCCTCTGGGGTAAGCTAGGCCACTTACAGTGTGTTTTTTCTCAAGTGGTAATTGGGCACCTGCATTTCTGCCTCTTTTAAAGCTCAGTGCTCTGTCTCCTTCACCAAAGATCAGAATGCAAGCAGAGCACTGCTAGGTCAGAGCAATGGGTGCCTAATTAGTGGAGCATCCTGTTCTCAAAGAGAAACCCACAAGCCGTACCCATGCGCAGAAGCATGCTCTCCTCCCTTGGTTTCCAGCAACTGGCATGGGCACTTCTAACTTTGGAGACAGAGCATAGCCAACATGGTTAGCAGGCAATGATAGCTTGCTCCATGAATTCATCTAATCCACTTTTAAAGCCATTTAGGTTAGTGGCCATCAGGGGTGGCAACTTGAATAAAATATTTAGGGGCCAGGTAAGCCCAACCCCGCCTAAGTAATCACATGATGCAGTGCGTGCACACCATTTGAACTTTTTTGGGGGGAGGGGGGTGCTGGCCACTCATATTTTATTGGGGAAGCCAAAGGGACCCCTATTAGTTGGCTGCTTTGGTCGCCATCACTGCCCCCTGTGGGAGCGAGTTTCATAGTTTAGCTATGCACTGCATAAAGTTTTCTGCTGCTCCAGAGAAGCGGACACGGAGCAATGGATTCAAACTACAAGAAAGAAGATTCCACATAAACATTAGGAAGAACTTATTGGATTCAAACTACAAGAAAGAAAATTCCACCTAAACATTAGGAAGAACTTCCTGACAGTAAGAGCTGTTCGGCAGTGGAATTTGCTGCCAAGGAGTGTGGTGGTGTCTCCTTCTTTGGAGATCTTTGATGGCCTATGTCAGGAATGCTTTGATGGTGTTTCCTGCTTGGCAGGGGGTTGGACTGGATGGCCATGGTGGTCTCTTCCAACTCTATGATTCTATGATTCTATTCTATGTCGCTCACTGGGTGGGTTTGGGCCACTCACTGCCTCTCAGTGTAACCTACCTCACAGAGTCATCAGGGGGAGCATTAAACAAGGAGGGAGAGAACCATGTATGCCACTGTGAGCTCCTTGGAGAAAATAAGATGGGATATAAATGCAACAGATAGATAAATAATATTCCCAACCTTCCAGGAATATCATATTTAATTCTATCTTGATATTTATTAATTCAGCAATGGGATCCAATTGCAAAAAGGCCATGATCTCTGCTCATTAAACCATATCCCCCCGTGACTCTTCTCAAACTCACTGTTAGCAACATCTAACGCTGTTCTTTCCCTCGTCAGCAGACATATTGATTACCTTCCAAGAAGGATCAGCTTTAAGAGCATCTGCTTTTCACCTGTGTCTGATCCCATGTTTGAAATCAGAGAGGGGATTACCGAGATGGCAACCACTAGAGACTCCTTTCCTCTTTTGACATCCGTTATTAGGCTGAGTCTAGTATCCATCGTCATGTCACAGGAAGGGAGACAGACAGAGATGACCTAATCTCATTGGTCTTAGACCCAGCATGTTCCAAGTTTTAAAATAAGTTCAAGGGGGGATTCAAGCTCTCATCCTTATATTTGTGGTCCCAAAGAGCTCTTTTAAAACTTGAACACCTGGATGCATTCTCCGTCATAGGCTGGCTGGATGCGAAGGAGTGGTGGGAGGCATCAGCTGGAGAACCCCCAAGGGAATCCCCAGGGGAAGCAGGCTCAGAGCCAGAGGATTGGTGGTGGGACAATGATGAGTGGTTGTAAGGAGAAGAAGGAGCAGACTGAGAGGAGATATCAGAAGCAGGAAAGGTTACAGGTCAGGCTTCAGGGAACTGGCTTCCTCCCCCATGGCCACAAATGAGCAGATCAAACGAAAGGGAATTCTTACCAGTTTCTCTAATAAACACAGCGAAGGACAAAAGAAAGTGTCTGTCCAGAATGGCGGTGCTCCCAATTAAGGCTTACACCCCCTTCGTCCCTATCAATCTAAGTCACTCCTACTTCTTGTAATCTGAGCTTGTACCCTCTGTGCTTTCTGTTCTGAGACTTTCTGAGCTCTTCTTGACTTTCGGTGGTGGTGGTCAGGGCCGGCGTGCTAATAAAGGCAAACTAGGCCACTGCCTAGAGCGCCAAAATTGAGGGGCGCTGCACTGGCCAGCCAGCCCGCCGCCCGCCACTGCCTGCAGGGCTGTCCCTAGGCTCGGGCTGGGGGGCACCAGGGCACCTGGCGAACAGGGGCACTGTGGGGAGGAGGACACAGGAGGCGATCCTCCTCTGAGGCCGCCACCGATGTGCGCGCCTTCTGGAGGCTGGCCTGGGCGGCGGACACTGTCTCCGTGCCGCTGCCAGCACCGCTTCTTTCCTGCTCTTGGCCGCTTCCGGCCGCTTCCTCCTGCTCGGCCCAGATAAAGTATCGGCCCAGAACAGTTTTCATGAGTTTTGCCCTATCCTCTTTTAAAGCCATCCAAGTTTCTGGCTTTCACTACATCTCCCACTCTGTCAATGGAAGTAGAACATAGCCCTTTTGACTATTGGTCACACTGATGGCCTTATCACCCAGCTGAGGACCTTAGAAGTCACAGAGTCCCTTAGAGATCTGTTGCTATCAGCACCTCATGTCACACTGAAGCACTGCCCAGGTCTAGAGATCTCCATGTGGTCTTTTTATCTCTCTGGATTGTTGCTGTGCTTGGTTTCCCATTAACCTGATTGACATAAAGCCCTAGCAGATTGCAAATCTTCTCTGGCCCCTGAAGTTGGAAGCGGAGAAAACTTAGAATGCAACTCGCTCCTTTAACACAGTATCCCTCCCTTCAGGGGGGCATAAATCCTATCTGATGGCGAGTTACATACATGGTGCATTTACACGGTCTTTAATTAAAGAGCAATGTCAATAGGAGCACGGAATTATGTGATGCTTCGCAGGTAACGGCCTGCCATTCAGAAACTCCGGTAACAAATGGGTTTGCTCCAGGGAGAAAAAGGAGCCTTTTTTTTCTAACTACAAGACAAGGATGGGCGAGGCAACTGACCCTGGCTAAAGAAGCTAACATGGAATGAAGTAGCATCTGGTGTGGTGCTGAAAGCTCCTCTCCAGTTTCCTAGCTCCTCTCCACTTTGTAATTCCATTAAATTCAGAGAGAGAGAGAGAGAGAGAGAGAGAGAGAGAGAATTGTAGAGTCGGAAGGGATATGCAAAGGTTATCTAGTTGCATCCCCTGCAATTCAGAAATCAGAGCTCAAGAATCTCTGACAGACAGGATCCCTCGGGAATCTCCTGGACTCTGAAGGAGAATCCCTGGCCATTCCCAGAGTTGGCGAGGTTCAGGGCTTTTCTTTTTCACAGGAGCCCAGCTCTCTGGCACCTCTCAGATGGGCACTAATTGCCATTCTAAGAGAACAAGGGAGACGTTCATGGCGGGTCCAGCACCTGTTTTTCTAGAAAAATAGCACTGGCGAGGTTCCTTTGACAGCAGCAAGAAACCCAGCCTTTGGTGTCATTGTTGGCCCAGTCCTGCGGAACTCTCTGCCAATAGAGATACAGGGAGTGCCTTCTGTGCCAACCTTTAAACTCCTGCTGGAAACTTTCCTATTCCACCAGGCAATGCAGGCAATTAAGCCTTCCACAATGGTTAATTGTGCCCTTTTAAAATGTGGGGTTTTTTGGGAGGGGGAGAAAGGCATTATTGCGTAGTTTTTATTTTGACTATGTATTTTGTGGTTTTATATTTTGATTTTATTCTGTGAACTGCCCCGAGACCAGTTATAGGGTAGTGTGTGTGTGTGTGTGTGTGTGTGTGTGTGTGTGTGTGTGTGTACAGTGCTTTTTTCTGGGGTGACACAGGGGTGCACATACCCCTAAACATTTTGTGAATCCGACAGCTGCTTCATTTCCTTTCCCAGTGATTTTCTTAAGTCAAAATGAGAGTATCCCTAAAAACTTTTTTTTAGAAAAAAGCACACACGCGTACACACACACACTGCTTTTTTCTGGGGGGAAAGCAGGGGTACGTATACTCCTAAACATTTTGTGAATCTAAGTTTGGTCTCATTGAGGGGCAGTATTTCTCTATGAGTAGGAAAATGAGAGTACCCCTAAACTGTTTTTTAAAGGGGGGGAAAAGCACTGTGCATATATACATATATATAAATTGGTGCGTGTTTTAAAACTTTTTAAAATCAGTTTTTACAGTACGGCTTTATGGTTTTATTGTTGTAAACCACTTTGATGCATATTTTTATTACACAGCGGTATACAAATATCTCAGATAAATGCTTCCCCAGCTGCAATATTCCCCTGGAGTAGTGTGACATCCCAACACAGATCCCTCCCACCTTGTGAAGCATCACAGAACCAACCCTAGGAGGAAAATCTGCCTCTGCAAGAGCAATGCTTGCTAGGACACTGTCACGAGGAGAGAGAGAGAGAGAGAGAGAGAGAGAGAGAGAGAGAGAGAGAGAGAGAGAGAGATGGGGGTGCTGAAATGGAGAAAATTGGAAGCCAGGTGCGAAGAAGCCAGAAGGCTCTGCCATAAAAACGAATAAAACATTAGGCAGGGAGGGGAGAGAACTCCATGAGACAGGACAATAAATGGAAGAGCTCTCACAAGCCACACAGAGGCATTAAAATAATGCAGCACGGAGCCCTAGCTGGCAAGGCAGATTAAGGGGGAATTGAGTTACTTGCAGCGATGCCACAGTGGGGCACTGGTGGCGAGAAAGAGAGACCCTGAAGGGAAAAGATAAATAGCAATGCAGACACTGCATTCCATTTTGCCTGGGACAGAAATCAATCCAGCGAATACAAATTCTTGTTGCTTTCAGTGCAAGCTAATTGACTCCTCTTTCCCGTATCCGTGCTGTGCTTCTTTTGCCGTAAGTCGAATGCAATGGAATGGTGTGAGGACGTTCCTTACATAGTTTACATGATATGACAGCAGATGGCGAGCTGAAGAATGTGGTCTTTGGGAAGAAGGCAAACTGCAGCGGGATGGAAACAGCGCTGTGTGCAATGAACACCAGGCAGAATGGAAAGCTGTGCCTTCTTACATCCCAACACCAGAGCCAGCATGGTATAGCGGTTAGAATGTCAGTTCTAGAGACTGGGGTTCAAATCCCGACTCGGCCATGTGAAGCTCACTCGGTGTGACCTCGGGGGGCACTCACTGTCTCTCAGCCTAACCTATCTTGGAGGGTAAGGTAAAGGTAAAGGGGCCCCTGACCATCAAGTCCAGCCGTGTCCAACTCTGGGGTTGTGGTGCTCATCTCGCTCTATAGGCCGAGGGAGCCTGCGTTTGTCCGCAGACAGCTTCCGGGTCATGTGGCCAGCATGACAAAGCTGCTTCTGGCGAACGAACCAGAGCAGAGCATGGAAACGCTGTTTACCTTCCCGCCGGAGCGGTCCCTATTTATCTACTTGCACTTTGATGGGACCAAGCAACGGGAGCTCACCCCGCTGTAGGGATTCGAACCGCCGACATTCTGATCAGCAAGCCCTAGACTCTGTGATTTAACCCACAGCGCCACCTGGGACCCTATCTTGGAGGGTATTTGCGGGGATTAACTGAGGGAGGGGAGAACCACAGGCACCACCTTAAATTTCGGGGGGGGGGATGCAGTAAATGAAGAAATAAATACTCACCAGTGACGGTTTTCCCTTACTCTTTTCCAAATGACAACTTTCCCTACACATTTCATTCCCTTTCTAGTGTGTTTGTTTGTTTTGTTTCAAATGCAAATATGTTGTGTCGTGCACAGGTAGGAAATACTGAACAGATAAACACACCATATATATATATATATATATATATATATATATATATATATATGAAGGATCAGTGTGTGGAGACATTAAATTACTTAGCCACTGCTTGAGGGCTTGTGGTGATGGAGTCTCTGGAGTGCTCCCTCAGAGCAAACACCACAGGCAGGCTGTCAGCCAATCCACCGCATCGCACTCTGCGAATGTTATTAAAAAGGAATGGATTATCAAAATTGCCCCCGCGTCTCTTCTTGACTACAACGCAAGGTTGAGTTTAAGCAAATAAACAAAAGCCGGCTGCCCTTATGTAATCTGCTTTCTCTCTCACACACAAACACACTCTCTTTCTCCAGCTGCCGTTTCAAGATGCAAATCTTGAGAAGTCTTTGATTGCCGTAAGTAGGCCACTCGCTACCTTGACAACATCTTCCAATGTGATCGGAATGAAAGCCTCAAATCTCAGGGCAAGGCGTTCAGGGATCTCAAAGAAACCTTGGGAGACTCCCGGATTCTTCGGAATAATCAAGCATTTGTGGTCATTCCGTCTTTCTCCTCATTGAATGTTGGGAAAAGGTCGCCGTCATCATTTGGCCACCTCTGGTCTGAGATACCCTTTGATAGCCTTCCATTCATTCTTCCCTGCAAGGCAGATGATAGAGGGAATAAACAAGCAGCCTTTAGGGCAGGCATCCCCAAATTCGGCCCTCCAGATGTTTTGGACTACAATTCCCATCTTCCCCGACCACTGGTCCTGTTAGCTAGGGATCATGGGAGTTGTAGGCCAAAACATCTGGAGGGCCGCAGTTTGGGAATGCCCACTTTAGGACAGATCGTGAAGCTGAGGCTCCAATACTTTGGCCACCTCATGAGAACTGCCACCACAGTTTGAGGCAGTAAAGCTAAAAAGGTAAAGGACCCCTAGACGGTTAAGTCTAGTCAAAGGCGACTATGGGGTTGCGGCGCTCATCTCGCTTTCACGTCAAGGGAGCAGGGTTTGTCCTCAGACAGCTTTCTGGGTCGTGTCGCCAGCAGGACTAAACTGCTTCTGGCACAACAGGACACTGTGACTGAAGCCAGAACGCATGGAAGCACCGTTTACCGTCCCACTGCAGTGGGACCTATTTATCTACTTGCACTGGTGTGCTTTCGGACTGCTAGGTTGGCAGGAGCTGGGATAGAGCAGTGGGATCTCACCCCGTCTGATCGGCAACTAGTATTCAGAATACTAGCAACTAGTATTCAGAAGCATTGCTGCCTCCAACTGTGGAGGCACAGCATAACTCTCCTGGCTAGGAGCTGTTGATAGACCTTTCCTCCATGAATTTGTCTAATCTCCTTTAAAAGCTATTCTCAGCTGCTGGCCACCACTGCCTCCTGTGAGAGCGAGTTTCATAGTTTAACTACGCGACGCTTGAAGAAGGGCTTTCATTTCTCTGTCCTGAAGCTAACAAGCAGGCTTTCATCCTCCTGGAAGGGACGAGTGCCATCGTCCCCCTTCACCAGTCCTGGCAGTTCTGGGACGTCCGCACCAGACTCTCTGCCACAGGACCTAGAATTTGGCAGCGATGCCTTTGACTGTCTCTTCACCCGAAACGCCAGCCTTGTTCTCTGGCTCGGCCTCACAGGATCTGCAAATCTGTCCCTGCAGGGCATCTGTCACTGCCGCATCGACATCTCTCCCAATCTCATCCTGCGTCAATGCCAGTTGCCAGCCAAGCGCCCCCACGGTGGGGGAGGGGGTCTGCTTTTCAGAGGCAGGAAGGGACTCGGAGGGAAGACGGATCGGCAGCTAATCCCAGCAGTGGGTGAGAACGCCAGGGCTCCCCTCCGTCCTGCTCTGACACTCTGTCACTTTGGAAGGAGAAAGTGACAGATGAAAAAAAAAAAGCCAAAACATACATAATTACGTGACAGCTGAAACTCATGCAAAGTGTGTGCCGGGAAGGGAGCTCTTCCCCGCAGCTGCTGATGAAAGGGATTCAGGGATTGGAAGCGCAGCATGGAAATGGCACAATTGCAGAGCCCCCGTGGTGGAGGAAGGGGTACGATGGGTGCGGTCCGTGCCGGGTGTCATCACTGAGGGGGGTGACAAAAATTGGGCTCACAAAACTTTTTAGTTCAGTCAAGAAACATAACGAAACGCGGCTGGCACTGGGCACCACACTGCAGAAGCTGGCACTTACCACGGGGCCTGCAGCGTGCCCGAGCCCATAGCTGCCAAGTCTCCCATATTCCACGGGAAATCCCCGTTTTTCCAGTTGTTCCTAGCTGAAAAAACGGATTTTTTTTGTTTTTCCCTGGTTTATTCTGGCGCGGCGGCCATTTTGGAACTGGGCGGAGTATGCTCAGAAGCGACTTTGATGCTGCTCTGCCCAGTTCCAAAATGGCTGCAGTGCGACTTCTGGTGTGGTGGCCATTTTGGAACTGGGCAAAGCAGCGTCAAAAGTCACTTCTGAGCATGCTCCGCCCAGTTCCAAAATGGCGGCAGCACTACTTCCGGCCTGCTACTTCCGCCCGGTCTCTTATTTCTCCGACAGCAACTTGGCAGGTATGGCCCGAGCCACACGTCTCTCCTGGGAGTGACGTGGTGGCTTGGGTGCCTGCAGGCTCCGCGCTGCCTGAAATGGCAGGGTGAGGCTTGCATCTGCCCACCACCTCTCCTTCAGCCATGCTACAGCTGAGGGGGAGGCGGTGGAGAGGCTCTACGCAGCTCGCCCCTCTCCCATGGGCGGCTCACCCCATCCCTGGCTGCAGGACCCACATGCTGCGCCGGGCACCCGAGCAGCTAGCTACGCCGCTGCGGCTCCCAAAGGCTTCTTATACACAGCAGTGCAGTGGCAAGTCCAGATGTGCAGGGCCCCTTCATGGTAGTACAGCCATACCTCCTTCGAAAATCATACTGTTGTACACCACAGGGACTGGCTGGATGAGGAGGGGGGGTGGAAGCCACCGGACCAAGAGCCCCCCCAAAAAAAAGAACAGAGGGAGGGAGAGGGTGTGTGTGTGTGTGTGTGTGATTACATTTTCTAATTTACATTTCAAAATATTCATTTAAACAACCTGAAATCAACGACTTCCCTCCTTCTCTTTCCATGGTTCATTTTGCATACCATATACCCCTGCATATTTTACATGAACTAAACCATTCAGCGAACCATTGTTACATCCATCAAAACTTATTTACACTGTTGAATTTATCTTAATGAATACCAGCGTTTTTAGATGAACACAATTTTCTCCCATACATTCAGTAAACATTTTCCAGTCTTCTTTAAACGTACATTCTTCTTGTTCTCTTATTCTATATGTTAAATCTGCAAGCTTAAACCATCAGTTTAAGTTGCCGTTCTTTGGTTGGGACCTCGCTTGTTTTCCATTTTTGGGCTAACAAAACATGGGCTGCAGTAGTGGCATACATACATAGTCTTTTTTGACCCCTGGGAATTTCCCTCTGAATTATCGCCAACAAAAAGGACTCTGGTTTTTTTGGGGGGGGAGGGGAAAATGTACCTTTAAACATTTTTTTCAATTCATTATATATCATTTCCCAATAATCTTTTACCCTTTTACAAGTCCACTTCATATGATAAAACGTACCATCAACCTCATTACATCTCCAGCACTTATCTGGCTCTGACTTAAACATTTGAGTAAGTCTACTCAGAGTTAAATACCACCTATAAGTCAATTTCAGGTAGCTCTCCTTCAAAGAACAATATGCAGCATGTTAATCAGAGGGAGAGGATTTGGATCCTGGCCCCTGGCCCCTGGGGCTGGGAAACTGGCCACACCTCAGGAGGGGAAGAGCTGGGAAGTGCTGGAGGCTGGGAGCTTGGAAGATGATGATGAGGAGGAAACAGGCAGGTTCCCCAGTACAGGACAGAGACAGAAATCCGTTTTGGAAGCTCCACCACAGAGCTGACACCATTGGGTCTCGCCGTAGGCAGAGGGAGGAGCCTGACACAGACGGATAAGGAGGGGAGGGGAGGAGTTTCAAGCCAGTCTTGGAAACTGCTTCATCTAGACCAGGCATCCCCAAACTGTGGCCCTCCAGATGTTTTGGCCTACAACTCCCATGATCCCTAGCTAACAGGACCAGTGGTTGGGGAAGATGGGAATTGTAGTCCAAAACATCTGGAGGGCCGAAGTTTGGGGATGCCTGATCTAGACAGAAGCAACCCTTAGAAGTCTCCTTGTGTTCTCTGTTCTGCTTCCTTAATAAAGAAACTAGCTATACAGTGATACCTCTACTTGCAAATAACTCTACTTACAAATTTTTCTACTTACAAATTGAGCTCCGTCCGCCATCTTGGATGTGGTTTAGATAGGATTTTTTCTACTTATGAATTTTTAGATAGGGTTGCTTCGACTTACGAATTTTTTCTCCCAATGCATTCCTATGGGATTCGACTTGCAAATTTTTTCGACTTACAAATGTGTGTTCGGAACGCATTAAATTCGTAAGTAGAGGTACCACTGTAAGTTAGCCTGTGTTCACCAGTTCTCCTTGTTGGCTCCCAACAGTACCTTGGTTGTCAAGCGGCTTGGCTCCCGAACAAATTGGCTCCTGAATGTCACAAACCCAGAAGTGAGAGTTGCAGTTTGCGAATGTTTTTTGGAAGCTGAACATCCAACACGGCTTCCACAGCTTCCGACTGAGTGTTGTGCCTTGGTTTTTGAACAGTTCCGAGAGTCGGACGGACTCCCAGAAGTTAGAACAGATTAAGTTTGACAATCAAGGTACTACTGTATTACCTAGCAGCAAGAAACTTACCCATGGCTCAATTTCCCTGGAATGAAGATTAGCGGATACTGTGGTGTCTTTAAGATATACGGTTTTATTTACACAGCCACCCAAACCACACACCTCTGCCAAAGGCAGCTGCCCAGAGTACCTGGGGAAACCCAGCCAGATGGGCAAGGTATAAATGTATTATTATTATTATTATTATTATTATTATTATTATTATTAGGGATGAGAAAGATAAGGACTATGCTGAAATGGCCAAATTTACTAGAATAATCAGAAACCAGGAAGAAACAATGCTTAACAAAGAATGGGGAGCATGTCATTTATTTGGGAAATTATTGTGAACAATTAAATCCATTAGCAGGATTAACTTAAAACTCATAAAACTGAGGGAGTAAATAATGCAGTGGAACCTCGGTTGTCAAACACTTCCGAAGCCAAACAATCCAGAACCCAAACACCAACAACCCGGAAGTCAAACAGCTTCCGAGATGCGTTTCTCCAGCTTTTAAAAGGAATTTGCCAACTGGCAATTGTGCCTCGGTTGTCAAATGTTTTGGAAGCCGAATGGTCTTCCAGAAGGGATTACCGTACTATTCTGTGTATAAGACCAGGTTTTTTTATTTTAAAATTATGCTAAAAAGTGGGGGTCATCTTACACATGGATAGTGCATAGTGCAAATTTCTTAAATTTGAGTCCCCCCAAATAGGGGGCGTCTTATACATGGGGACATCTTATACATAGAAAAATATGGTACGTTAGACACCCTAGGTTCCATTGTAATTGGAATAAAAAAGGAGCTGCAGTAAGAAAATCTTAACACAAAGAACCACAAAAGGGGGCGAGGGACGTCAAAGAGGATACCTGCATTGCATTGTATTTCCATTGGATTTATTTATGTTTTAAAACTGAAAAACCCAAAAATAAAAATTATATTTTTAAAAAATGGGGGGACAGGAAGAGAAAGATTGTAGATGGGTGGCCGTTTAACACCATCTGAAGATTGCGCCCTTTCCAGAAAATTTGTGCATCTGGGCTTCCACACAGTAATTGCAATCAATGACTAAAGAGCCGACAACCACAAAAGGAAGTTTTGTATTTTTTTTAATGGTTAGTGGAGTGGGAAATAATACCCTATGATTGGCTGAGTGAGCTTGTGCTTGTATCATCTTCCTACAGACCACTGTGCTGCAATCTCTGAAGCTGGCTTGGCTAACACTCCTTCACTCTCTGCAACAGTCAATATTTGGGCTCTTAATAAAACAGCTTCCACACACACACACACACCCGCCCCCAACTCACACATGCCACTTTCACTGAGCTTGGCTCCACCTGAGAGAGAAGAGATTAAAAAAAATGCAAGCCTGCTCCTCTGTGTGGCTGCAGCTCCCCTTATCAGATCCGCAGCTGGCAACGAAGGGCTAAATCTCAACAAACAGAGAAATTAACTGGGAACAAGGGGAGGGCGAAGTCCTTTGCAAACACGGCAACAATGAAATGAGAAATGCCAGTCTCGGTAGGCTTGCCCGGCTCATTGAATTATTATCTGCCACAGGTAGCTCATGTATTTGTCCTGGTATATCCGTTCCCCCCTCCGCATTCTCCAGCTGACAAATACTGCTGTCGGTGAGTTTAGAAGCTGTATCAGAAGTCCGTTAGCAGATAAAGTAAATAAATCTCTTTCTCTTCCTGACTCTCTCTCTCTCTCTTGCATTAGATAGCCCCAGCACCTTGTCAGTCTAAGGCAGTGGATCCCACAATGTGATTCCCTAGGAGGGCACTAAGAGGCAAGTGGGCAATGGAGGTATAAATTTGAAAAGCTGGAATCACTGGATAAATGTGCAATTAATTGTTACCGTTTTTTAATGCCGCTCTATTCTCTTCCTTAATGGGTCATGCAAACTGCTATTCTGCTATTCTGAATAATGCTTTTTATAGGGTAGGGCGTGTTCCACTGGAGATGAGTTTATGGAACCAAGGGGGCAGTAGCCCCAAATGGTTTTGGAACCACTGGTCTAATGGTTCCTTGGTTTTGAGAACTGGAGCTAAGTTTAAAAACAATACAAAATGAACATCTATGGCAGAGACCCCTTTTTAAGGCATTCCATTTTGCTGTCCTAAGGTGGGAGGAAGGAAGACAATGTTGGCGTAATGCGTTGAATTACACAGGGCCTGGTCTTGTGTCTTGAGTTAGTAAACACACACACCATGTCTGGGTGCTCAGAGATAGAAGAGCAAGTCCATTGGGTTACCACAGCAAAAGAGTAGAGGTCAAGTGTATTCACCCTCCCATTGGTTCAGGAATGTAGGGATGGGTGCAATAGTCTCTAGGGCATTGCTTTCATTGTGCCTGTTATGTTTGTATCCTGTCCTGTTTGCCATCAAGGTTATAGTGTTAGTGGATGCTTGTTTACAAAGCTATTTTACTTCCAACATTACTGTATGCTTCTGAAACATGGACCACTTACAAACGCCATCTCCAACTCCTCAAAAGATTCCATCAATGGTGTATCCGAAAGAATTTACACATCACTTGGGAAGACAGGTGAACTAATGCCAGTGTACTGGAAGAAGCGAAGATCACCAGTGTTGAAGCGATGATTCTTCAACATCAACTTCGTTGGACTGGTCATGTTGTTCAGGTGCCTGATTATTGTCTTCCAAAGCAACTACTCTATTCCGAACTTAAAAATGGAAAGTGTATTGCTGGTGGTCAACAAAAGAGGTTCAAAGGCAAATCTTTTAAAAAGGCAGTATAAACACTGTTATAAAATCATATGGGGGGGAGACAACTGGGAAGGAGGAGGAGGAGGAAGAGGAGGGGAGTTTGGATTTGATATCCCGCTTTATCACTACCCTAAGGAGTCTCAAAGTGGCTAACAATCTCCTTTCTCTTCCTCCCCCAAAACAGACACCCTGTGAGGTGGGTAGGGTTGAGAGACTTCGGAGAGAAGTGTGACTAGCCCAAGATCACCCAGCATCTGCATGTGGAGGAGCGGAGACGCGAACCCAGTTCCCCAGATTACGAGTCTACCACTCTTAACCACTACACCACACTGGGAAACACTGGCCTGTGAGTGCTCCAGTTGGAGAACAGTCTTTAACAAAGGTGTCATGGGTTTTGAAGATACTCAAACTCAGGACCAAAGGGAGAAATGTGCCAAGAGGAAGGCATGCTTGGCAAACCCCCACCGTGATTAACTCTTACCCAGAAACCTATGTTCCCACTGTGGAAGGATGTGCGGATCCAGAATTGGCCTCCATGGTCACTTACAGACTAACTGTTAAAACCGTGTTTATGGAAGACAATCTTCCTATGGGCGATCGCCAAAGAAAAAGATCTTCCATAGATCTGAAGGAACTGTATATAACCTATTGTAGTGTTTAGCTTTGTCTTGCATCTGGAGACAGTAAAGATATTATTACTTTGAACTGTGTGGGAGAGGAGTCCCCCCCCCCTAACTGGGAACATTGGAAGAAGCTGTTCTGCTGGGAGCAGGAATTTTCTGAAGACTCTGCTGATGCATCTCACCTGCTGAGGAGTGGTGAGCTACCAGTTGACCTCCACAAGTCACCAACCAACAGACAAGAAGCCACTTCTTTGAATCACAGGGCAAGTCCTGCTAGTTTGGGGTGGAAGGGTGAGCACAGTATTTTCACTCTCCTCGTTCAGGTATTTTCTCCTTGCTCTGATGTTTGGCTGCAAGTTTTATCGGTTGTTTTAATACTGAAATTACTGAATCCACCCCCCCTCTTTTCTGTTTTATGAATGTAAGCAGCCCTGAGAATGTATACCTCAAAGGGCAGCAGACTAGGGTGATTAAATATATAAACAATCAAGATCTGATCTGCTGCTTCTTCTAGCAAGTTGGGCGATTTTCCTGGAGGTAATCAGATCAAGCCTTGGATCTGTCAGAGCAATCAAAGCAGCCCCAGACTGATCTGACTTCAATGCAGCTCAGAAGAAAATCAGAAGGATCAGCAATATCTTTCTGAAATGGCCTTTGTTCCAGTGTTGGGGGTTTGTTGTTCTATTGCAGAGCTGCTTTCTAAAAAATCTTCTCCCGGTTACCTCCTCTAAATAGCCAGTCCCTCTTGACTGCAGACCCTCCAAGTGTCCCTACTTTCAAGGGAAGTCCCCGATTTAGAGACGCCGTCCCAGTTTCTGATTTGATCATGGAATGTCCCGCTTTTCCTTAGGACATCTCTATTTTCATTGGAGAAATGTTGGAGGGTATGGAGTTATCTGACCCCCAAGCAGTCTTACGGCAATCCTGTATAGGGAAGTTTTTAAAAAAATGTTTAATGTTTCATTACCGTATGTTTTTATATACTGTGGTAATTTGGTAGTTGAACGGCTTGGCTCCCGAACAAATCAGCTCTTGAACGCCGCAAACCCGGAAATGACTGTTCTGGTTTGTGAACGTTTTTCAGAAGCCAAACATCTGACGTGGCTTCTGTGGCTTCCAACTAAGTGCAGGAAGCTCCTGCAGCCAATCGGAAGCCACACCTTGATTTTCGAACCATTTCGGGAGACGAATGGACTCCTGGAACAGATTAAATTTGAGAACCAAGGTACCACTGTATGTTGGAAACTGTCCAGAGTGGCTGGGGCAACCCAGTAAGATATGTAGGGCATAAATAGTAAAAAAATATCATTATGGAATGGGACGTCCCTAGTTTCATTGGAGAAATGTTGGAGGGTATGTGACTGTCCCTTATAATTCCAAGTCCCTGGAACATTAATGCATCCTGGCCCAGCTGTGTCAGGATCTAGAATCAATAAGAGGGCCAGAGATCCACTGGGCTAATTATCTGCCCTGTGGCCTCCCCTTTCAGGCCCACCTTGTGAAGCAATTAGACATTAAAAGATGCTTCCATTGGTGAGAATGGAAACTGTTTTTAAAGTTTTTCTGCAGTACGTGTGTGAAGAGGAGATATTGGGAGGGGGGAGGGAAGAGGAAAAAGTGAAGGTGAGAAAGAAAAGGGGGAAGGGAAGGAAACAGCACTAATATGCATGCATGAGTGTAATAATAATAATTTATTATTTATACCCCGCCCATCTGGCTGGGTTTCCCCAGCCACTCTGGGCGGCTTCCAACCGAATATTAAAAACAGTACAGCATCAAATATTAAAAACTTCCCTAAACAGGGCCGCCTTCAGTTGTCTTCTGAAAGTAAAATAGTTACTTATTGCCTAGACATCTGCTGGGAGGGCGTTCCACAGGGTGCCACTACCGAGAAGGCCCTCTGTCTGGTTCCCTGTAACCTCACTTCTCACAATGAGGGAACCGCCAGAAGGCCCTCGGTGCTGGATCTCAGTGTCCGGGTTGAATGGTGGGGGTGGAGACGCTCCTTCAGGTATACAGGACCAAGGCTGTTTAGGGCTTTAAAGGTCAGTACCAACACTTTGAATTGTGCTCAGAAACGTACTGGGAGCCAGTGTAGATTTCTCAGGACCGGTGTTATGTGGTCCTGGTGGCCACTCCCAGTCACTAGTCTAGCTGCCGCATTCTGGATTCATTGCAGTTTCCGGGTCACCTTCAAAGGTAGCCCCACGTAGAGCACATTGCAGTAGTCCAAGCGGGAGATAACCAGAGCATGCACCACTCTGGCAAGACAGTCCGCGGGCAGGTAGGGTCTCAGCCTGCGTACCAGATGGAGCTGGTAGACAGCCGCCCTGGACATAGAATTAACCTGTGGCTCCATGGACAGCTGTGAGTCCAAAATGACTCCCAGGCTGCGCACCCGGTCATTCAGGGGCACAGTTGCCCCATTCAAGACCAGGGAGTCCTCCACACCTGCCCGCCTCCTGACCCCCAAAAACAGTACTTCTGTCTTGTCAGGATTCAACTTCAATCCATCCTCCAACCGCCTCCAGGCACTCACACAGAACCTTCACTGCCTTCACTGGTTCTGATTTAAAAGAAAGGTAGAGCTGGGTGTCATCTGCATACTGATGAACACCCAGCCCAAACCCCCTGATGATCTCTCCCACTGGCTTCATATAGATATTAAAAAGCATTGGGGAGAGAACGGAACCCTGAGGCACCTCACAAGTGAGAGCCTAGGGATCTGAACACTCATCCCCCAACACCACTTTCTGAACACGGCCCAGGAGGAAGGAGCGGAACCACTGTATGACAGTGCCCCCAGCTCCCAAGCCCTCTAGACGGTCCAGAAGGAGGTTATGGTCGATGGTGTCAAAGGCCGCTGAGAGATCCAACAGAACTAGGAAACAGCTCTCACCTTTGTCCCTAGCTCGCCAGAGATCGTTGACCAAGTGCGACCAAGGCAGTTTCAGTCCCATGGTGAGGCCTGAATCCCGACTGGTAGGGATCCAAATGGTCCATGTACAAACGGACATTTGCATTTTTATTTATGTAGATAGTAATACTGCCTCCTGAAATACTCAACAGACCAGCACTGCATGGAAGAGGTTGCCTGAGGTTCTGAGGGCACTTTAAGCCGAGTGTGGAGAGACTCCAAGTAGCACTTTGTTAGTGCTATAGTTTACTTGTATTAAAATGTGCATTTTAACAGATGCTTGTGTACTGCCCTTGGAATCTTTGGGTTGAATTTGAACCCAAAGGTTGTGATATCCACCAAACTGACAGCTTCTCCTTTCCTTCCACATTGGCTCCCAGTACATTTCTGAGCACAATTCAAAGCCCTAAAGAGCTTCAGCCCTGTATACCTGAAGGAGCATCTCCACCTTCATTGTTCAGCCCGGACACTGGCTTCCAGCACTGAGAGTCTTCTGGTGGTTACCTCATTGTGAGAAGTGAAGTTACAGGGAGACAGGCAGAGGGCCTTCTCGGTGGTGGCGCCTGCCCTGTGGAATGCCCTCCTGGCTGATGCTAAAGAGCTAAACAACTATATAATTTTTTGTAGACACCTGAAGGCAGCCCTGTTTCAGGACACTTTTAATGTTTGATGTTGTATTTTGTTGGAAGCTGCCCAGAGTGGCTGGGGTAACCCAGTCAGATGGGCCGGGTATAATAAATACATCATTTTAATATTATTATCCTCACAGAGGCTGAACTGCCAAGTTGTTGCAGATCAGTCAATTGCTGTGTGAGATGCTTTACCACTAAAGAAACAATATGATATACAGGGCTTTTTTCAGCCGGAACTCGCCGGAACTCAGTTCCGGCACCTATCAGGTGGGCTCCCATGCCATTATAAGAGAACAAGGGAGGTGTTCGTAGGGTTGCCAGACTCAATAGAGGACAGGACTTCTGTGCCTTTAATTGCCCTGCTCTCTTTTGAGTCTGGAAACCTTAAAGAGAAACCAGCAGACCCTTTGTTTAATTTCCAAGCAAAGGTTCTGCTGGTTTCTCTTTAAGGTTTCCAGACTCAAAAGAGAGCAGGGCAATTAAAGGCACAGAAGTCCTGTCCTCTATTGAGTCTGGCAACCCTCGGTGTTCGTGGTTCCAGCACCTCCTTTTCTAGAAAAATAGCACTGATGATATAGACACTCTCAGCTTTGCAATAAAGGAAAAAGTTCTTCCTACCCTGCAAGTTATCAGGTGAGGAGCTTCAACCAATTATCTTGTGGGAATTTTGATCTTTCTTTGCTGGATCAGAAAACCACCCACTGGTTTTATTTATATATATATATTTTTTTAAAAAAATCTATGTGAAACGAGATAGATGCGTTAGCATCAGAGTAGGTAAATTGAATTCTCTCCCCCGTTTTTAAACTAAACCGTTAAAGCTGCACTCTAAATCAATTGGAACAAGCCTCAGGCCAGTCAGGAGACTGATTAATGAGAAGCCATGCCTGTTCCCAATATGGCTAAAAAGCTTGTTCCCACAGCATACAAACATCAGGAACTGCCTTATACTGAGTCGACAACAGCTGGATAGCTTAGTTGGTTACAGGGTGGTGCTGATGACACCAAGGTTGCAAGTTTGATCCCCATATGGGGCAGCTACATATTCCTGCACTGCAGGGGGTGGACTAGATTATCTTCAGGGTCCCTTCCAGACCTACAATTCTATGAAACATTGGTCCATCTAGCTCAGTACTGCCTACAAATACTGGCAGTAGCTCCTCAGGGTTTCAGCCCTACCTGGAGATGCCAGATTCGAACCTGGGACCGTCAGCATGTAAAGCAGATGCTCTGCCACTTCATTTGTTCCAAGCTACACAGCTCCAAAAGAGAAGCTGCCAGTTTCCCAGTAGGATCCTCAGCTCTTGTGCTGTAAGAGAACATTTGAGAGCTTTAGCCTCGGGTATAATTCTGATTGTCTCTCTGTCTCTCTAATGCTGAGCAACAGGAGCATGGCAGGCAACAATTGTGAGCTATCAAAAGGAGGCCTTAAGAGCACAGCTAATCCCCTCTTAATCCAAATTGGATTAATTATATTCGGGAAGAAGATTTATATTTGATCAAGAGCTAAGTGGATTGAAGTGGATTGCAAGATTTCATGGTGTGCTTTTTGGTAAGGGGAAGGATCGGCAATCACGAAAACAACTTCACTGAACAATGGTTAATTGAGAAACCTGCAAAAAAGCAAAACAAAGCATTCATAAGTAGAGGAGTTGAGATGATTGGGCTGGCTCTCGACTGCTTTTTGCTAATAGGGGAGCCTCAAAGCATCCACCTCCAAGTTCATCTCCAACATTAAAGTCCCCAGAATGGCTGAGAATCCAGAGAGATTTGGAATGGATGCTGTTTGTTTGGGGTTTTTTTATTTTTGTCTCCAGCACCTGCTGGGCCAAGCTGATGGAGGCTGGACATTCATATTCCTTCTGCATTGCAGTGATAAAAACTACAGTCATGCATTTAAAGGGGAATTTGCTCACATCATGCTGTGACACAACTCTGAACCTCTCAACCACCACCTCTGGGGACTTTCAATTGGTTGCCATTTAGGAAACCAAGTGAGTCTGGTGCAATTCATGCTGGAAAAAAAGATATAGAAGGAGAATTGCTGGATGCCAAGATCCAAATTTAGGGATCTTTGGAGAGAGAACCCCAACAGAGATTTAAAATTGCAAAGCATGGAGACATAGGCTGTTAGACATTTAAAATATACCCTTGTGAGTTCCAAAACTTCATTTATTTATTTAACTTAAAAATTAATAATAAATCTCCAAAACGTCCCTCTTCCCCCAACATAGGTAAAAGACTATACACTTGTAATTACCAACTCTCCAAAGGTCAGGTTCATGTGCTTTTCTATACAGCATTCAGAAAAGGTTGCACAGGCAGCAAAACTTGGCTTAGTTACAGCGGTGAAAGTTCCTAACTTATTGGGATAGGAACTCAAACAAAGGCTTGTTAGAGCCATGTGGCCTGAGCTTGGAGCAACCAGCTCAGACATCTTTACATGCTGAAATTCTCAAACAGACTGAGGTACAAAAACAGGCTTGATTACTTTCCTCCCAAGGTGAGGGGGAGTAGCCTAGCTGAGCCTGGCAGGACAGCTTACTCAGTGGCATTAACCCCTTTTTGTGCATGAATTAAAGTTTCCTATATATAAAAAAACAGGTCAAACTTTGATGATGATGATGATGATGATTATTATTATTTTGGTAGATTTTGCAGAAATAGCTCAACAACTTGGACGGTGGGTGGGTGGGGGAGCTGAACAACTTTTGTGTCCGGATTTTCACTTTCTGAAATATGGCAACCCTATTTAACTAGGATGCGGAAAGCAACAGTTCAGGAAACGGAACAAGCTGCCATGTGAATGCAGCCTCAGTTCTATTCAGAATAAATCCATTGGAATTAATGGGTCTAAATGAGTCGTGTTCATTCGTTTCCCAGGGTCTACCCTGAGTCAGGTTAACATGGAATGCAACCCTGCAACAATAACAGGGTGGAGCAAAGAGGAGGAGGAGGAGGAGGAGGAGGAGGAGGAGGAGGAGGAGGAGGAGGAGGAGGAGGAGGAGGAGGAGGAGGAGAAGAAGAAGAAGAAGAAGAAGAAGAAGAAGAAGAAGAAGAAGAAGAAGAAGAAGAAGAAGAAGAAGAAGAAGCATCCAAAGAGCCTGATGAAATCTGCTACAAATGCAGTTCAGAGCACATTTAAGAAAATGAAGGCCAAAATCCACCACCTTCTCCTGTGTCGTTGATTGTCTGTGTCCCCCACAAAGAGAGCAGATTAGGGACGAGATGGGGAGAAGTGTGGCTGGATTCGGCAGGCAGAAAAACCATCCCTTGCTCTCTTCCTCTGACAAAGAGAGCAGCCGGCAGCCTCCAAGCAGCTGGTTATCTCCTCCAATTGGGTAGCACACGAGTTTCATTACTCCTTATCACTTAGCTTGATACCGGCACGAAGCCAGTGCGATCCAGGCATGGGGAGCCTATCTATTTTTATAATGTGTCCTCTCTGTATAAATAATCCCTAAGTATACAGTTAAAGCTCCCCCTCTCATGCTTTATGCTCTTGCAAGAGAAGGAGCTCGATGCAGGGTGAAAATCAGATGTCTCTAGTGAATGACGGGAGGGATTTTTTGAGGGGGTGGCTTCATCTGTCAGGGGCAGATTCTATCCCGAGGGACATGTTAAGGCTCATGTCAACATCGGAGGGAGGCCTGGGGTGGAGAATCAGAGCAGAAGGGACCCACCAGAAGCAGAGGACACACACACACCCCAGGCCTCCAGATGTATACCTGCACCCCTTCCACACACCTTGGAGATGACTTAGAATCTCTTTGAAAACCCAGGGAAATTTTCAGTAGACAGAGGAAAATGATGCTCTGCCACAAATGAAGCATTCGATATGTAAGCAGCAGAGAACCTCAGGCCTTATAACACCAAGACCATATAACAGCAGTCCTGAAAGACCTACATTGGCTCCCAGTACGTTTCCTAGCACAATTCAAAGTGTTGGTGCTGACCTTTGAAGCACCTAAACAACCTCTGCCTGGTGTACCTGAAGGGGTGTCTCCACCCCCATCGTTCAGCCCGGACACTGAGGTCCAGCACCAAGGGCCTTCTAGCGGTTCCCTCGTTGCGAGAAGTGAGGTTACAGGGAACCAGGCAGAAGGCCTTCTCAGTGGTGGCGCCCGCCCTGTGGAATGCCCTCCCCTCAGATGTCAAGGAAATAAACAACTATCTGACTTTTAGAGGACATCTGAAGGCAGCCCTGTTTAAGGAAGTTTTTAATGTTTGATGTTTTATCACGTTTTTAATATTATGTTGGGAGCTGCCCAGAGTGGCTGGGGAAACCCAGCCAGATGGGCGGGGTATAAATTATTATTATTATTATTATTATTATTAATAATATTATGGTCCTCTAAACATCTTTCCTTGGCCCTTAAGGCTTCAATAATCTCTTCAATACTCTCTGGAGAAAAGAAATCCTGATAACACTTTACTGAGAAAAGTGAACCAAAAAAAGTATATAACTTGAGGGGAAAGGAACAGGGTGTGGTTCTGTCTTTTAGGGTAGGCCTTGTTAAGAGCAAGGTTAGGTTCAACTTCACATTCACCGGAAAGTACCTCCCCAATTACACAGCCAATCAAAGCACATGCTACCTCACTAAGGATCATGCCTGTCCCTAGTTGCTAAGCAAAGCAACTTGGGCCTATTCATTTATGGACAAGTGAGCTATCCCTGAAGTTACAAACTGAATGATCCATGCTGTTGCACCTCCAGCAAAAATGCCCTTTGGGGCAAATGAGGTCCTTTACCAGGTCAGATTAGACCCCCGAGCCAGATGTTTCCCACTGCTACTCTACTGTCACCTCTGCCCCATTCCTCTTTAATTTGCAGCAGCAGCGTATTCCTGTTTGTTTCAAAGCCTTGCATGGGGAGAAGCTGAAATGGGACATGATCCTTCCCATCTATTAAGCAATCCGCCTTCCTCCAAAGTAACAACTCAGTTTTATTTCCACCTCATTTGACTGAGACGTAATGAGCCCCGACTTGCATGTCTGGAGACACCTGAATTATGCATTTAATAGAAAGCGTGCAGTTCAGTGGCAAGAAATAAAAATAAAAATGAAGCAACCAATCATCAAATTAAGTTATTAAATTTAAAAGTGGGGGAGGGAAAGAAGTGTATTCGAGTGGCAATAAGGACTCTTGTCTCTTTGCAGGAATCTCACTGTGCCTTCATTCAGCTGCTGGGTTTCTCAAAGGCAGAAAGCTCAGGGTTGTGAATTGTTGCTTTAATTCCTGTTCCGGCTCCTGTGACTCTCCATTACTTTTCGGAGGGAGGGGGGGTGTTGGGAAGCCCCTCTCTAAAATGGATTTATGTCTGTTTGCTTTTTATTAAATCACTAAAAAAGGAAAATCATGAACCACAGCAGCAGCTAAATAATGTATTATCATTGCCAGAGGGGCAGGAAGACCGAAATAAAAACAAAATATGAGCGTCGAGGGGGAGGGGAGGGGAGGGGAGGAGGCAACTGTTTTTCTTTGGCTGCGTGGAGCTGTCAGATGAAATGTGGGTATGCAAATGGATGTCTTGGAGAGCTACCGTCTCAACAGGCAAGATCGGCGGTTGTCAGAGTTTGGAAAGTTCCTTTTGAAAAGGAACCAGAACTAGTTCAAGTTCACCCCTTTAAGAAACAAACAACAACCAACAACAACAACAACAACAACAACAACAAAATAATAATAATAATAATAATAATAATAATAATTTTTTATTTATACCCTGCCCATCTGGCTGGCCTTCCCCAGCCACCCTGGGCGGCCTCCAACAGAAAAATGAAATAAAATAATCTATTAAACATTAAAAGCCTCCCTAAACAGGGCTGCCTTCAGATGTCTTCTAAAAATCTGGTAGCTGTTTTTCTCTTTGACATCTGATGGGAGGGCGTTCCACAGGGCAGGCGCCACCACCGAGAAGGCCCTCTGCCTGGTTCCCTGCAACTTGGCTTCTCGCAACGAGGGAACCGCCAGAAGGCCCTCGGTACTGGACCTCAGTGTCCGGGCAGAATGATGGAGGTGGAGACGCTCCTTCAGGTATACTGGACCGAGGCCGTTTAGGGCTTTAAAGGTCAGCACCAACACTTTAAACTGTGCTCGGAAACGTACAGTACTGAGAAACGTCTCTCAGATGGGCCCAGAAAGGGGCTGAGTCTCACAGAGCTTCCCTGTAAATTTGCTAGAGAGAACTCTGTGAGATCACTTCCTTTTTCTGCCTTGGCAGGAAGCTATAACTTCACATACCGGTACTTCCTTCCTTCCTGGGCAGCCTCTCTTTTCTTCATCATGCCTCCAAGCTGATTGCATGTGGCTGTATGAACTCTGCAGCTCAGAGGACACCATTTCCGAACTTACATTTAGTACTTTTGTAACTTAGATAGTAGTCCTAAACCAGCCTTCATTTTGCCACTGTAATTGCTGCTTCCAAGTCTGTCGATAGCAGCTGAACTTTTTGGAACTGTGTTAGGTCAAGGAAGCTGTTTTGAGTTATTATGAAGTTGCTCCTGTGCTACTTAAAAGAGCAGTAACACTTCTGAATACCAGTTGCTGGAAACCACAGGTGGTTAGAGTGACCATGTGCTCAAATATTGCTTGTGGGGATTTCCCTGTTTTGCCACTGTGAGACCAGGACGCAGGACTAGATGGGCCATTGGCCAAGCAAGGCTCTATTGCAGTTCAAGGATCCTTTCCATTCCACCCAGGCAAAAACACTCAAAAGCACTTGAAGGTTTTTAAAGCAGAGGTTGGATGGCCACCTGCCATGGATGCTTTAGCTGAGATCCCTGCATTGCAGGGGGTTGGACTAGATGATCCTCGGGGTCCCTTCCAACTCGACAATTCCATGATTCAAGGAGAGTGTTGAACAAGGGCAGTGAATGATTTGGCCCTGGGGGAATCCCAAGGGCTGTAAATATATCCCTGGAGGGCCACATAAAGCTCCCGAGCCTGAGATGATGCTTAGAAGCAGTTCTGGAAGGGGTGGAGAGGATCGCTGGCTCGTGGAACAGACATTAAGACGAGGAAGGGGAGCTGCCAGGAGGGGTGGGTGTGTGGGTGTTTTGGGGAGGGGGTGTAATTCAGCCCCTCTCAGCAGCAATAATGAGAGTCAATGTTTAATAAATAGTGAGTGCTGCATGCCATCCATTATGCATGCCAAAATATTACTAAAATATTCAATATTGCTGGCTTGTGAATATTTCATGCAATTATTCATTAATAAACATTTGTCAGCACCACATGTGCGACGGGGGAGTTGACGTGAAACAGAATGCCACAGGAGGATGGGGGAGACTGGAGGATCGTGGCTGAAGCAAGTGGGAAGGTGATAGTTGTCAAATGTGGGCACCCAGCCATTGGGAGAATCTAATGTTTGTCTCATGGCACCCAGTTCTGGACACACAACAGTTTTGGGAGTGCTGCAGGCTGTAGTGCATTGTTGCAGCCAGAGGATGAGGTTAGATTACAGTGGCAGGCAGGTCACACAACCCAGTTTTATGCCTGTTTGGTGCACTAAGTTCTATATTAGGGCAGGGCTGAGAAGCCTCATGCCTTGGGGGGGGGAGCAAATGTGGCCCTAGAGACCTCTCTCTCCGGCCCTCAGGACTATCTCTAGGCCAGGGGTAGGAAACTGTATCCAGATGGCATGTCAGATTGTTTTATCTCCTCCAACCACCCTGTGGGCCAAGTTCTACAGATGCTTGAGGTTGCCCACTAGTCAACCGTCCAATAGCATTCCAGAGTCAGATGAGCCCCTTTTTCGCTCATGGGATTTGCAATCAATCTGTGCGGGCAAAGGCGAAACCCACAAAATAGCAGCACTGATTATGGTGCCGATCTATGCTTTTTTAATTGCCTTCTAAACCACCGTCTCAAGGCAGTTTGAATAAAAGGTATAGCAGCAGGGGCTGCGTGGAAATTCCTACAGACTCCAGAGGCTTGCTTCCAAAGCCATTGGCTGAGAGGGGGTGGGGGCAGGAGAAGTATCTTGGTCCAGATCAGAAAGAGGCGAGAGAGCTGAGCTCTCACCCAACTGAGCTGCCTGAGCTACTTATTTGGCAGACGTTATGCTCCATTTGAAACACAAATGTCAGTCAGTGCTGCAGGAAAAGGCTTCTCCACCTGCCCTTTATTACGGCCATAAATCTCTCTGCCTCTCTCTCTCTTTCCCTCCCTCCCTCACCATGTCCCTGCATCCAAACATGATGCTCCAGGCTTTATCAATATGTGCAATCCATCCTGTCAAACACACACACACACACACACACACACACACACACACACACACTTGCAAGATACAGGGGGTTGCTCTCACTGGACCCGATAACGATGAACTCCATCAGGATGAAAAGAGCACAGAGGCTGAGCTTCACCAACTAGGTGCTCTCCAGGTGTTCTGCGGCATCACTTCCATCAGGCCCAGCATCCCATGGTTGAGCTGGCTTGGGTACCATTTATCCCCAAGGCTATTTAATATCTATATGAAGCTGCTGCGTGTAGTCCTTAGGAGCTTTGGGCCTTAAGGCCCTGCCTTTCCAGTACCTGAATCTGTGCCCAGCCTCCTCTGAGATCAAAGATAAACCTAATTCAGCACCGAAGTGACCTTGTTATCGTTTTACATTTTGGAGTGGGGGGGGGTCCAGAGTGGGAGTCACAAAAACCCTCTTGGTAGCCAGATACGGCCCACAGCCTTCAACAGCCACCCGTGCCCCTGCTTGCGAATTTAGCTGTATTCTGTCCCATGAGCAAATAAGGATATAAGCAGAGCCTGCTATATCAGGCCAGTGGCCCGTCTAGCCCAGCATCCTGTTCTCAATGTGGTCAACCATATGCCCCCAAAGGATGCCTACAAGCAGGACATGAGCACAAGAGCCCTCTCCCCTCCTGCGGTTTCCGGCAACTGGTATTCAGAAGCGTTGCTGACCGTGGAGCCACAGCACAGCCATCAAATGGAATGGCGAATGGCCAAGCTCGAAATATCCATTTCATCAGATGGCCTTGCCCTGAAAAAGCCAGGTCTCCACTGGGCACCGTTAACTGTGAATCTCCGTACTGTTATTTTTCTTCCGTGTTTCTGCTGCTGCTGTAGAGCAAGATGCTTAAACCCCAAAGCCCTCTAGAGAGTTCATCCTTCCAGATAGGGTGAGGTTTTTCTCTCTCTTTTTTCCCCTACTGCCTGCTTGATCGCGTTCATAAAATATGAAAAACTTTATAAATTTATCTGCTTGCTGCAAAGCAAGGCAGGCATGCTGGAGTTGACGCATCTGATTCCCTACGTGTGGAGCACTGCAGATTTGTGCTCAGTCCTTTGTCAGGCTCTGTCACGTGAAAAACGGGGACCGGTGGAGGATTGATGCCTTCCTGCTGTCATAAATCTCTCCCTACGCCGGCACTGCCAGCAAGTTCTGCCTAAAGCAAATTGCTGGAGTCAACGTCCAGACCCCACCCAGCTTGGGCCAGAAGGGCAGAAGGACATAAGAACAGCCCTGCTGGATCAGGCCAATAGCTCATCTAGTCCAGCATCCTGTTCTCACAGTGGCCAAGCAGATGCCTCTCCTGGGAAACCCACAAGCAGGACCCGAGCACAAGAACCTTCTTCCCCCCTTCTGTGGTTTCCGGCAACTGGGATTCATAAGCATTGCAGCCTTTGACCATAGAGGCAGAACACAACTGTTATGTACTGAGCTGAATCCTAGAACAATAGGATTCAGAATCAGCAGGAGCTACCCAATCCAACTCCAGGTGGAAGTGAAATATACTCGGAAAACCCCTGGAAACAAGAACCACGAGAGGAGGACCTGTCGTTTCCGCAACGCAGAGTGCAGGCAGTGCAGAAAATTGGGACACATCGCCCGGGTGTGTCGGGCTCGACTCACCCGTCGACAAGCATCAGATGACCGACCCAGGAGCCCCAGGTCACACGGCACCATGCACCAAGGCAACTCGACGGAGATCACGGACTACCAGGTATTCCAGTTGCCCCATCCCAGCACAGAGAAAATTTATATAGAGGTACAGATAGAGGGAGCCCCATGCCGCATGGAGCTGGACACGGGTTCAACTCTATCCATAATCTCGGCCCGAACATTAAGGGAACTGTGCCCTAATGGGGGTCCCAAACTAAGGCCGGCCCCATTCACCCTCCGGGACTTCCAGAAACGTAAGGTCCCCACAATGGGGGTGGGGACCTTCAGGGTGCAATATCGAGGGCGAAAGCAACAATTGGACTTGCTGGTAGTTAAGGGCCCCTACGTTAGCTTACTGGGACTGGCATGGTTTGGACCTCTGGGGCTAGCCGTTACCGGGGTGAACCGCACTAGCTTACAAGTGGACGTGGACGCCATATGCAAAGAGTTTCCAGGGGTTTTCGATGGGGCATTGGGACGATATACAGGACCCCCCATTGCCCTACAGCTAGACCCCGCTGTACGACCCATCAGGCACAAGGCCCGCCGGGTCCCATTCGTCTTCTCTTCTTCTCCTTGATGAATATGAGCTGAATAAAGAGCATGAAATTCACTCTCGACTCCGAGTATATTTCAACAACCATTGTAACTAGTAGCCATTGGTGGCCCTTTCCTCCTGAATTTATCTAATCCTCTTTTAAAGCCATCAAAGTTGGGGGCCATCACTGCCTCCTGCGGGAACAAGTTCTACAGATTAACTCTGTCTTGCAGGAAGAAGGGCTTTCTTTTATCTGTCCTGAATTTTCTAACATTGTACTTCATTGGATGCTCATGAATTGAGGAGAAGATGGGGAGAAGGAGAACTTCGTATGCCACCTTGAGATTCTTGGAGTAATGGTAAAATATAAACAGTGCTTTTTTCTATTTAAAAATGTTTAAGGGTACTCTCATTTTGACTCAAGAAAATCACCATTTTATAGTTCGAACCGGGGGAAATAAATACAGTAGATGGACAAAAGGCTGCCATTTGGGGTAGCAACGGAAATGACAATTCACCATGCTAGAGAAGAAACTAATTTTTTTTATAAAAAAAATTCTCCTGTTAGATTCACAAAATGTTTAGGGGAATGTGTACCCCTGTGTACCCCCAGAAAAAAAACTGAAAATATAAGATATAAAATAAAATAATACCAAAGGTGGTTGAGCCCAAAATGTTGCATGCAAAAATGCCTTTAAATGTTTCTGGAAACTACAAAAAGTGGGCACCTGTTGTATTTCAACAAAAGGATTCTGTTCCACACTGCTCTGAGTTGCTGTTAGGGGTGGTGGTGGGGGTTCTGTTTAAGATTTTCAGGGAGAGACTCTCCTGCAGAGAGCAGTGACCTTCTGGGTAATTAGGCAGTTTTAAAAGTAACCGCATCCTCAGCTGCATGGATTCTTAATAGGTTAGTACCAGAGCCTTGAATTTTGCCTGGTAGCAGATTATGTTATGAAGTCAGGGGTGAGAACAGGACACTTAGGATTCGTGCCTACATTTCATTTTTTTATATAATAATTTTTATTAGTTTTGCATATTGAAAAAACAAAAGCACACATATAATAGGTAACATATTTTTCCCCTTCTTCTAACCCCCCCTCCATGAGATCCCTTCTGCCACAAGGTATTCCCATGAAAAGTGTGCAGTCGAAGGTGGTACATTTTATAATTGGGTTTGTCCCCACCCCTCCCTCCCCTCCCCAGTACCCCCCCCCTGCCACCAAGGGGCACTAGGGTGGTAGGAAGAGAACAGGTGAGTGTCCACCCAACTATTTGTCCAGACTTTACCAAAAATCACACACACAAAAAGAAAAAGAAAAAAATCAAAATATAAAAAATAGATAAAAAAGAAAAAAGAAACAAAAAACAATTAATAATTATTCCTTTCTTTTCTTTTTTTTCAAAAACATTGTATTGTGGGCTTCCCCTACCTCCCCCTTTTCTGATTTTCATTTTAAACACCATTTAGGCAGTTTTCTTATCATATTCCACATTCTATTTTCCAAATTCTCCAATCTTATATCAAAAATATCCTTATTTTCTATTAAATTTTCTTCTAACATCATTTCCCACTCCCTCCCTCTCCTCTCCCCCCCGGCACTCCCCGATTCGTGCCTACATTTCAATCTGAGAAGAACGCAGGACTCCCACCTCTGCTTGAAGTTGGCATAGCATAGCCTCAGAACCCATATCTAAGCTGCAGAATGGATCTCTAACTGGAAGGCTCAAAAAGCCCAATTAATCTTTGGTGAAATCCAGTGGGTGCTTCTTAGATGCGCATTACTGAGCAATGAATAAGAGTGAGAAGCTCGGCTGCAGTCAACAGCTTTTATAGGACCAGGTTGAACCCTACTGGCTGCCACGTGTCACCTGATATCTGTGAAGCTGGCAGCTTGCAGTACCCCTTCCTGACCACCTGCTGTAGTGGCACTATAATGGCCACCTCCAGCCAGGTGCTGTAGGATTGCAGGTAAGTATCTGGTAGATCTCTGGTGCCTGGTGTGGCTGTTTGATCCCCCAGTTTAAGACTCAGGGACCTCATAAGTCCTCTGGCCTCTATGAGAACCGGATGCTGAACTAGATGGGCCATTGGGCCTGACAAGGAGGAGGAGGAAAAGTTGTTATTTATACGCCTCCCATCTGGCTGGGTTTCCTCAGCCACTCTGGGTGGCTCCCAACAGAATATCAAAAACATGAGAAAACATCAAACGTTAAAAACTTCCCTAAACAGGGCTGCCTTCAGATGTCTTCTAAAAGTCAGATAGTTGTTTATTTCCTTGACATCTGATGGGAGGGCATTCCACAGGTCGGGTGCCACTACCAAGAAGGCCCTCTGTCTGGTTCCCTGTAACCTCGCAGTGAGGGAACCGCCAGAAGGCCCTCGGAGCTGGACCTCAGTGCCTGGGCTGAACGATTAGACACTCCTTCAGGTATACGAGCAGCCTGCTTTTATGTTCTTATAAATATAAACATCTGGGGAATTTTGGGAGAAGCAAAGCATTTTTTATATATCTAATGCAATAATTCCTCACCACCACCACCACCTCAAAAAGATTACACCCTTGGCCTTTTCAGATTGTGTCGCAAAGGAGGCCTTGATTGATCCATTTGCTCAAACCACTAATCACAGTCATCACAGTAAAAGGTCTGGACGTCACTGCAATGCTTTTGGATGCCATCAGTTTCTGCCTTTGAGTTTCAAGGATCTGGATCTCCTGTTTGCTCAATCACAATAAACTTCCAAAGTTTTATAGGGTCATAAAAACACTACAAGTCCTTCCATTTACAGCCTGTGTATAATTTACTTGGGAAGGTTTGCTCTCTAATGGTGCAGCACAAGTGATTTGAGTTCTATTAGCTGGAAACATTATATCTACATTTTCAGAATTCTCATAAATAATTCTGCCATGTGGGAAAAAAAATACCCTAGTCTGAAACTGCAATGTAAGAAAAGGAACAGAAAGAGCCAGGGGTCCTCTCCTGCATAAATAGAAAGGGCAGCTACCAGGAGGATGCCATTGAAGACAAAACATCCACTCTCTGGCTCCTTCCATTAACTCCTTTAAGCCAATGGAGGCAATCTGGCTGCGACATCTGTCACCCCATTGATCGCCAGGGTTGATTCGGCTGATCTGGCTGGCTAGGCGGGTGTCCCCTTCCTCCCTCACCGCTCCATGTGCGTCCCTTCCGAAGCTGCTCGCTCGGTGGAAGAGGACGACCATCCCAGATAGGAGTGTACCTTTCGTCGATCAAGGGTATACGAGGCAGAAATATTAATAATGGGTTTGAGGTGCCAACATGGAGGGTTAAGTCTGAACTTTGCAAAATAATTAATTCACCGGCAAAATAGAAATACTTTACATTGAACTCCCAGCAACAGAGACCTACTTGTATATGCATATTCAATGACCAGTAGTGTAGTGGAAAATTCAGAAGTGCATGGTCCCTTCATGATAGTCACAGCCATGCTCCCTCATAGCTGTGCCCCATTCAAAGATCACATATTATGCAATAATTGTAATTAAGAATGCATTGCAATGATCAACCTGTGGGAATGTTAAGGATAGTAGGAGAGGATATATTGATTAAATATTATCCTTCCTTCACTCATGCTAGTGAGTCATGTAGCAGAGCAGATTCCCCTCAATACAGCAGGAAGTTACAGTAGTTTGCAGATTCGTTTGAATCTCTTTAGTGAAGCAATCCAGTCTGGCTTGATCAAACTGGATTATTCCTTGTGTCCCCTTTGATCCCTCTTAAAAGAATAAAGACACTAGAGCCTTTCCTTGAAAGTAACAAGAAGTTTACTCACATTCAGTTCACAGTATGATCCCTGAAGGCAGACTAGTTTGTAGTTACAGAACATAGTGTGAGTTTATCCCTTATGGTGATTGAGCCCATGTGCTGCTGGCTGAGAGCCAGCAGACAGCAAAATACATTAAGAGAACAAAATGGCTGCAGGAGAGCAACATGGCATCAAGAGAGGTGTGACTCAGCTCTTTTATGGATTCAGCCAGGGTCACGCCCATCCATAGCTGCCTAGTTTTCCCTTTTCTCGCGAGGAAGCCTATTCAGCATAAGGGAAAATCCCTTTAAAAAAGGGATAACTTGGCAGCTATGCGCCCATCTCCTTGGTCACATGCAGGGGGCGGACACTCCAGACCAGTGGAACAGAAAGTTATACTGACTGGAGTAATATCCCCCGCCTGTGTCCACTCTAGGAAAACAAGGAATGTTGTATTTGACGGCTCCAATGGATTACATCCCACACAACCCAGATCCCCATGCACTGCCTTTCAAAACTACTATTTCTGGTGCACGTGGAAATGATCTGGAGTGCTCCAATGTCATCCTTTGGAGGGAAGTTGTGTTTTTCATCAAGTTCCATTGCACGTAACAGAACATGCGCACTATACTCTGGAAACTGCATGCTCCTAAATGCTTAACTTTGGTGCATACAGAACAACTCTGTGGTGTTCTTCCAATGCGCCTTCTTCAGAGTGGCCCTATGAGCTGGTCCTCAGCTGCTGACTCACCTCCTTTCATGCTGATTGGCCCCAAGCACCATGAAGGGTGGGAAGGTGACTTTGCAGAAGCTTAAAAAGCTCCCCTTTCGTGCTAATTGGGTGACTCTAGGATGCTGGAAACAGGGACTCCGCTGCAGAAATGGTAATGTGTCTTCGATTCCCCTGTCCCCCACATGACTCTGGACCACTACACCTCTGCCAATGACTGAAACATTATGTTCAACCACGGGGCACAGTTCTGCAGGAAGGTCAACTTTATTGGCTCGTGGTACAGTGTGTGAATCTACTCTGCTAAGAAGCTTATGTCTTCCAGGAACATTGGGTGATATTGTTGTAATATGGGTTTATTGGTCAACTTTGGGGAAAATCAATACTCAAAGCGACTCACGTAAAAACATACAAGAAATAAAGCGAATATTAAAAAGAGGCTATAAAATGACTCAACGAAAAAGCAGTAGTGGGAAGTGAAGAGAGTAAGAGTTGCAATGCTAAACTTACCTGAGGCAGACCCACTGAAATTAATGAACTTCAGTTTGCTGCAGCCTATCAATGGGCCTAGCACTGGAGGCAAGCTTAAGGCTGCAATCCAAAACCCAAATCCTCCAGGGTGGGAAGTTTTAGACAGCGGTGGCTGGTGGTGCCCATTGGAATGGATGAGTCAGTAAGCAAGGAACCCAGAAGAAGGCGGAGCCAGAGCCAATGACAGGCAGAGCCAACTAATTCTACAAGGGCAACCCTGATACTTATCAAGAGGAGGAACCTAACAAGCAGGGCCACCCCTCTGGGCTGGTTATAAGAAAGAAGACAGTCGTGTGAGTGCTAGCGGGGGTGGGGGTATGGAAGTTGGTGCTCCCTTTGCCATAACAGAACAACCTCGCCTGCTGAAAGCTTTATCTGTGGTATATGGTCTTCAGTGGCTCACTCCCTCATTGATACTTTACCATGTACCTCTTTATGGCTCATTCAATCATGGGCAGTCTCAGCCAATTATGGCTCCCATCATAAAAGGATGATGTCACATGGGACTAGCCAATCAGATTTGACCAGAGGTCTCCATGGGCAAAGACACCTCCTGGATGAGTTAAATAGTGATTCGCAGCGAGTCAGAAATCACACAGTGAATAAGATGCCATCACTACACTACAATGGTACCTCACAAGACGAATGCACCGCAAGACGAATTTTTCGCAAGATGAATGCATCTTGCGATCTGAATTTTTCACAAGACGAATGCGTCTTGCGATCTGAATTTTTGCAAAAAATTCATCTTGCGAATCACGGTTTCCCATAGGAATGCATTGAAATTTAATTAATGCGTTCCTATGGGCAAAAAAAAAAGAAATTTCAATGCATTCCTATGGGAAACCGTGATTCGCAAGACGAATTTTTCACAAAACAAATTCACTCGCGGAACGAATTAAATTAGTCTTGCGAGGTACCACTGTACAGCATCTATCACATTTGGTGAGGTGATTACCTCAATGAATGGAATGAATGCAATAAAGTCTATTGTGCAGGTGGGGCAGGAAGAGGGGGCAGTGAAGATGAGCAAGCAAGCTTTTCTGCAAGCAGCACCAAATAGGTTGGCCAAAGACTTTTCCCCTTCCTGTTTTTCGGGAATAGTTTTGGCAAGATAAAAAAAAACAACACCAAAAAATAATGAGTGCTTTCGATTCTCCCCTAACCAGATGAACTTTATAAAGCCACCCTGAGAAGGGAAATGGCTTAGTATTTCTGGGAGAGGGGGAGGAAGAGGAAAGCAGCGTGGCAACACAAACATTCCCATCCAAGAGATGATTGTATTTCAAAGGTAATTATGGATGCTTCCAACGGGTGAGGAGGGTGCATTGAGTCTCACAAAGCAAAGATAATTTATTCATGAGAAGCTGATCTGCAAGGCTTCCCAGGCAGAAGGAACCTCTCCATATTCATGGAGGATAATTAAGTTGGTAGTGAGAAGGGTTTGTTTTTCAACAGGCTTCGGGAGGAGGAAGCCAAGTGCAGTATGGACAGGTATTTCACTGATACACAATGTGTGTCTGCCCACCCACATGTGGGGGATGCAGTTTGCTGGGGGAGAAGTGCTGCCTCTTTCACCCCATGACTCCTCCTTCCTCACACTTTTGGTGCCTGGACAGAGGCAGGTGCTGAAGTCTGTGCAACATCAGCCCAAGACCCTCTGTGAAAGGAACAACTTATCAGCTGGCTATTGCCAGCTGCCATGACTCCAATCCCTCTCATGTTACAAAAAACTTTGACCTTGTGGAAGCACAATTCTGTGCCCTCAAGACAATCTTGGAGTTGTCTTAAGAGTAGCAGAGCTGTCTTTTGTTGGAGGAGTTGAAGGAACAGATAGACATTTTCTGTTAAGATAGTTCACAGGTGGGGAACGTTTTTCAGTTCAGCTAGCCACACCCTGAAATGCCCCATTCATTCAGTCAGTCACTATAACAGAGGGGTGGGGCCCTTGCATTTGACTTTCCCAGTTTGGCTTGTAAACTTGTAAAGTAGGTTAGGCAGAGAGGCAGTAACTGGGCTTGAAGATCACCTAGCAAGCTTCATAAATGTAAAGGTAAAGGGACCCCCTGACCATTAGGTCCAGTCGTGACCGACTCTGGGGTAGTGGCGCTCATATCGCGTTATTGGTCGAGGAAGCCAGCGTACAGCTTCCAGGTCATGTGACCAGCATGACAAAGCCACTTCTGGCGAACCAGAGCAGCACATAGAAACACCGTTTACCTTCCCACCGGAGTGGTACCTCTTTATCTACTTGCACTTTGACGTGCTTTCGAACTGCTAGGTTGGCAGGAACTGGGACCGAGCAATGGGAGCTCACCCCGTCGCGGGGATTCAAACCACCAACCTGATCGGCAAGCCCTAGGCTCTGTGGTTTAACCCACAGCGCCACCTGCGTCCCCTTCATAGTTCAATGCAAATATGAACCCTGGTCTCCCACGTCCTAGTTCAACTTCTTTGGTGATCACTCGTAGCCGAGTAAGATCGTCTTCCATGAACACAGTCTTAGCAGTCAGTCCATAAGTGACTGTGGAGGCCAATTCTGGATCCACACATCCTTCCACAGTGGGGATATAGGTTTCCGGGCAGGAGTTGATCACGGTGAGGGTTTGCCAAGTGTGCCTTCCTCTTAGTACATTTCTCTCTTTCATCCCGAGTTCGAGCGTCTTCAAAGCCTACAACACCTTCGGTAAAGGCTGTTCTCCAATTGGAGCACTCACGGGCAAGTGTTTTCCAGTTGACAGTGTTTATACTACCTTTTTAAAGATTTTCCTTGAGAAAGTATTTGAACCTCTTTCATTGACCACCAGCATTACGCTTTCCATTTTTAAGTTCAGAATAGAGTAGGTTGCTTTGGAAGGCAATCAAATCAAGCATCCACACAACATGACCAGTCCAACGAAGTTGATGTTGAAGAATCATTGGTTTGACACTGGTGATCTTTGCTTCTTCCAGGGCATTAGTTTGCCTGTCTTCCCAAGTGATGTGTATTTTTTTTTTTTTGAGACATCGTTCTAGTTCAACACTCTATTTTTTTTATAATAATTTTTATTAATTTTACAAACAAAACTAAACAAACTACACAAACATACAAACATACAATATAACAATGTCCCTTCGTTTTCCCTCCACCCACTGGTTCACCTCTGCCACCAGTGAAACCAGTGTGCTTTGAGAACCAAAGGGGTCCATTGTAAGTTGGGTTTGGCCTCCCCCCTCCCTCCTCCCCCCTCTTCCCCCCCCCTGCCACTGAGAGGACAGGAATGGAGGAGCTCTGAGGATTGGTTTCCCCCAGCTCATTCATAAGCATACTTAAAACAAATACAAACATAACAATAATAGGGGAGGATTTTAACTCCCCAATTCTTATTACCTTAACCTTATACTTGTGACTTCCTCGATAGTCTTCCTCCTGGTTTTCCTTAAACAAAATCTAAAGTTTATGGCGGGTTTTCTATTTCAGTTTAAAATCCTTTTCTTATATTATTAACTCAACCCTCCTACTTTTCCATGCTGCCCTCCCACAGGCCCCCTCCTGCCACAAGAGGAACCTGTGGGGCACAGCATTTCCAAGGTTCCATTATATCCCCTCCTCACCCCTCTGAGCACTCCCTGCCACTGAGTATCTCAGAGTAAGGAAAGGAGAGTAGGCAGCTTTCTGCCTAAACCTAACTTAACTTACAAAAAATTACATTAACTTAAATTCTTTCCTAAGCCGTTCTTATAACTCCCTCCAGAAAACACAGCTTTTTCCATTCATTTTTACACTCCATCTCCTCTCCCTAAGTCTTTTCCCCCAATTGGATCAGCATTTCCGTTAACAGGCCAAAATTTCAAAAACCGTCTTTCAGAAACTAAAAGCAAAATTTTTTAACTAGAATATTCACCCCACACCCATTCTTTCCCATATCCGTCTCCAGACCCTTGTCCTCCCCTGCCCCTGTCTTTCCCATTCCTCCCTGACATCACCCCACATTTCAACCCCTCCAGGATCTTCAAGTCCATTAATCCTCAAATTCCTTTGCTTCTCATTTTCTTGCTCTGCTTGATTTTCTTCCTTTTGAAGTCCATGCTTTGCTTCATCCCAAACATATTTTTTATAGTCCAAGTCCTCTTTAAAATTTTCATCTAATTGTTTCTCCTGACATCCAGATTCAATCTCCACAGTCTCCAAGGTCAAATTTTCCTCTAAATCCTGGACTTGGACTTCATCCTCGACTGCTGGTAAATTGGGATGTTGCCGTTCCTTGTAGATATCCTCCCATATTTGTAGATAGTTTAGCACAGCCTCCTGGAAGGCTCGAGAGTACTTTATTTTCATATTTCTCCTGACCGCAGACAAACAGGAGGTGGAGAACAAAGAGGTGCTGGAAAATTCCTTCCTCAGACGGTCGACTCCATTTTGGCTGTTCTTTTCCTTTGTCTTTTAACTCAATCACAACTCCATTCTTATTTCCAATATTAAATAGTTCTACCACGTTTTCAGTCAATTTTTACTGATTACAGCAATACAATAAATCCACCCGGTCTTTTGACAGCTTGACAGCTTTTGACAGCTGTCAAAGCACTCTCCCCCTTAATAATGCTGTACCTCAAGGGGTGCCGGACTCGGGAGTTGAGAGGGTTCAAAAAAGTCTTTCTTTCTCTCGGGTCCACAGTCCCAGATGCCTTTTGTCGTTCAGCTTAAGATTATTTAAAGCGCCTCCCAGTTTTCCATTAGGAAGAGACCGACTTCCGTTTCTTTAAAGCCTCTCCTGTTTTCCAATTAACGAATTTAAAGTCCGTGATCGCAATTCCACTTACTTTTTGGAAGTTTAAATTTGTTCGGAAGAATCTGCCGCTTGCCGGGTCAGGACTCGGAACTTCACTTCTCGGAGGTAAGATATAGCCCAAAATGGCTCCCGCGGTTCCACCCCGCCGGCTCTCGATCGCTCTATTGAGCTCTCGGGCAGCGGGGGATCCGCAAAAAACGGAGCAACCGCTGGGCACGTGAGTCACCGGGACTCTCTACCCGGTGTTTTTACGGGGAATCCGCTCGCTCTGCGGACTTCCCCCCCCTCCGCGAAGCCAGGGACATCGGCGCGCGAGGTCCCTGCATCCTTCTCTCCGCCGCGACAGACCGGAAGTCTCTAGTTCAACACTCTAACCATGGTACCATTGTGTTATCAAACACCTCTAGCTGGGCACCTTCTGAAGTGGGTCTGTTGCCTCCTTCTACTGTCAGGAAGGAGTCTCCTGCTTCTGGAGAGGTACTTGAGAGTATGTCCAATACTGAGCCAGCACTGACTCCAACACCAAAGACGACATGGAGATGCCAGCACAGACAAACCTCACAGACCCAACTGATTTGCAGTAGTGCCCATTTGCCCGCCAAATCCTGAAACACTTATCACTTGCTCCGCTAAGACTTTTGCCCTCCCCACTCTTCAAAAGGAAGAGACAGGCAGCATGTCGCTTGCTGAATCAATGTCTCAGTTTGCACTTAGTCATGTAATTCACCCCCTGTGCCTTTAATTCTCACGTGTTCACCCTGCAGATTTATGCTTTAATGATTTTGGAGGAAACAGTATCCCAAGTTCGAGTTATTCATCTGGCAGTGTGGACCAGGACAGCTGGACCTCCTAATCAGGCCTGTGGAACAGGAGTGCCTGACCACCAATATCAAATGCAATGTATTTTCCAGAATAAATTTAGCTGCCATGCTCTAAAATAATCGAAAAACAAGACAACCAGACTTTAAGAAAGCTGACCACTGTTAGAGAAATAAATAAAGTTTGGCTTCAGGATTAAGGATTGTGAACTTTTCTCTGGTCAACAAGAGTGAAGGTGACATGAAATAAGGGTAAGGGCAAATTGGATTATTCATGTAACACACACACAAGCTGTGCAAAAATGTTCTAGCACATAGAACCACAGACTGCCAGTAAAGTCAAATATTCGCCATGCAAGCAGAATCTAAGGTAAACAACTATTTCAGAATGTGTCGAAATATCGCTTTGAACCTTTTCTGCAATATCCCACCATATTGGAGAAAATTAGTCTATGAGCTTTGCATGACAATTACTGTATAAATACTGCATTCTACATTTCATGCCATGTACAGAAGACTCTCTGGCTCTCATGAGTTCAGGGTCTCCCAAGCAATCCCTGTGGTTTTGATTTCTACAACATCCCCTATCAAACCTTTCACAAAACTTTTGCTAATGCTTGGGAGACAAGCCTGACAGTGCGACCATATTCTCTCTACAGTGTGATATCACAACCTCCTACCAAAGCAGGGACTCCTCATCGTCCCCGGAAGCTGCATGGAAGGGTTAGAGTCAAGCCAATTAACCTCCATTTTGCATTAATGCAATTGATTTTCTCTTCCTGCTTGTAGCGTTTGATACCTCCCTGTTGAAATTCAATTTGAAGGTGCCTTCACTGCGCAGGCAACTTGCTTCTGTTTCAGCTCAGCCTGGAGGGATGACTACACATCAGGAACCTCCAAAAAGTCTTGGGTTGGATTGAGATGTATCTATTCCAGCTGTTGCAGCCGGCGGCAGCTGGACAATTACCTCTGGGAGCACATGGGGCAAGGCACAGTCCTGGTCCCCACAAGTGACCTAGAGAGTGGCTTGAGGAAAGATGCAACCACTTCTCTTGGACTGGCCCTGACTACTGACCCACATATTGACCTGGAGATATAGGGGGCAGAGAAGTGGCATGGATAGTTGGGTCTGAAGCCAGGGTGGGAATGAGCATTACCTGAACATAGGAACATCAGAAGCTGCCTTAGATTGAGTCAGTCCATTGGTCTAGCGAGTTCAGTATTATCTAAGCTTATTGGAAGTTGCAGGGGACATTCTCAGACCTATAAGAAGCAGAAGCTGAGGAGGAGGAGGAGGAGGAGGAGGAGGAACTTATTATTTATACCCCACCCACCTGGCTGGGTTTCCCCAGCTACTCTGGGCGGCTCCCAACAGAATGATAATAATAATAATAATAATAATAATAATAATAATAATAATAAGATAAAACATCAAACAATAAAAACTTCCCTAAACAGGGCTGCCTTCAGATGTCTTCTAAAAATCAGATAGTTGTTTATTTCCTTGACATCTGATGAGGGGGCATTCTACAGGGAGGGTGCCACTACCGAGAAGGCCCTATACCTGGTTCCCTGTAGCTTCACTTCTCGCAGCGGGGGAACTGCCGAAAGACCCTCAGAGGAGGACCTCAGTGTCCTGGCTGAAGGATGTGGGTGGAGACGCTCCTTCAGGTATACTGGGTTGAGGCTGTTTAGGGCTTTAAAGGTCAGCAGCAACACTTTGAATTGTGCTTGGAAATATACTGGGAACCAATGTAGGTCTTTCAAGACCAGTGTTATGTGGTCTCAGCGGCCGCTCCCAGTCACCACTCTAGCTGCCATATTCTGGATTAGTTGTAGTTTCTACAACATTCCCACAAGAACATGAACGTCCCATTTGAGCTCTTTCAGCATCCCCGTTCATTTTGAGAAGGCTTTACAGAGGAGAATTTCCTAGTCAACGGGTCCTTCCTTCCTAATCTTCTGCACCCTTAAGCTTAACTAAGGATGTAAGAACACATTGTTTTCTGTTCCACTGTGTAGTCTTCACACGCAGCAACGTTTCCATTCTGCTGCGGTTCGTCTTCCACAAAAACTACGTCATTCGACTCACTCTCGGCAAAATTAAGTCGCTTATGTAAGTGACATAGTCATGACTTTCTTCCAACCACATTCACTTCAAGGCAAAAGAAATGCAGACATAAACATTTACATATCTTTTGCAGGATGACGGCAACAAAAAAAAGGTATTCACCGGATTGATTTCAGTTCAGGACATGGAATGAATCAAGCAGTGGCAAGTTCTGTTTCTGTTTAAGTCCAGATTCTCTGACATCCGCTGTTGTGATTGACATTTCCTCCCTGAAGTGCCAAACACACCTGGTCAGTCTGGACATCTGCATCCAGCTGAGGGACGCATTTGCCAGCTGCCCAGTAACTTGGAGGTTGGAGCCAGCCACACACGTTTATTTTGCTGAGCCGCCATGTTAAAACGTTTCCTTGGGAAAACAGAGCTATCTCTTAAGTAATTAGAGTAATTAGAGCAATTATTTGCCTGCACTTAGCTGGGGCTGTGCACTGGAAATGTGTCTACATCTTCATTATCGGGGCGGCTTCCTCGGCGCAGGGAACACATCTCAGTCCCTGGTTCTGCAATGATAGCTCAGAGAGCCATCTTGCGAGATTCTGAAAAACAGCAAGACAAAGGGGGCTTTTCCTGATGGGGTCCACAGCTGCTGGAGAGCTTTTCCTATGTGAACAGCAGCCCATAATGGACCTGTGGAGGAGTTTTGACGGCCCTGGCAGTTGACCCTTCATTCTCCTTGACTCAGAGGGCATACCTCCCAACTGCCTGGAATCTTCTCCTTGCAGGTAAATGCCTATCCCATCAACATCATCTGAGAGTAAGCGGTGACTTATGACCCCGCTGAAGGAGGGGTTTCCCTTCTAGAGAAGATGGTGCCCTTCCACCTCTGCTTCTCCAGGCAGACACGATTTCTCTTACGTTGCTATAACGATAACATGCCGCCTCTGCCTTTTCCCTCTATCCGTCGACTTTCTCTCCTTCGCAAATTTATTCTTTTTGTTTTTGTTTATTTGCTTCATATCCCACCCTTTCTCCCAAAGGAGCCCAGGGTGGCAGTCGCAGCAATGATTAAACATTTTTTTAAGAAAATCAACAAGTGAAAGCAGTTTTAAAACATTCTGAAAACAGTTTAGAAACATTTTCTCAGCTGACGTTCTCAGGGTTTCTAGGAACAGCGTCTTTTTTTAGCCACCAACTGCCTGGTTAAACAAAATCTCCCTGAATGTCAACAATGAAGGAGAGGGACACACATCACTAGGGAGGGCCTTCTACAAATGGGAGCTGCCACTGAAAAGGCCCTGCCAGGGGGTCAACACCAACCAGGCAGCTGCTGGGAATGGCACCTGCCCCCCAGTCACAGTGAAACAACTGAGGTGAGAGCAGGAGAGGATGTCTGAAGGAGAAATGAGGTGTGGCAATAGATGGAGTGGAGCAAGGGGCAGGGTTTGGAGCCATATCCCTTTTCAGAGCATCTCTCTGAGATTCTGCACTGATTCACCGCAGCCAGAGAAGTAGAAGAGATTAATGACAGGGATTCCAGCTCCCAGACTAGAAGCAATTGGGTATGATGTTCAGCCCTGAGCTTCCTTGCTCCAGCCTGTCTCCCAGACAGGAGATGAAAATAATATTACTTTTCAATTTGATCCTTGCTGGCTGCTAATTGATTTGAGAGTGCTGCCCGTTCACTCTCTCTTAGCTGCTAACCGACCCAACTGGATCTCTCACTACCGGTTGCAGAGGACTCGATGAGGATAATTATGCTAACATGGTGGTCGGGTCTTTAAAAGGTGGAAGGCACAGCTTGAGAAGAGGTGGAGGGAGAAGCAGGAACCTCCCCAAAAAGTATCCTCTGTGGCTTTTGATGTAGAATATCCTTCAGGCATTCTCCATCCTCTGCCAAATATTTGATTTGAGCATATTGAGAACATAAGAAGAGCCTGCTGGATCAGGCCAATGGTGCATTACATCCTGTTCTCAACAGATGCCCCAATGGGAAGCTCACAAGCAGGAGGCAAGCACAAGAGGGCTCCCCCTCCCGCAGTTTCCAACAACTGGCATTCAGAAGCATTACTGCCTCCGACCATGGATAGGGTTGCCAGACTCAATAGAGGACAGGACTTCTGCGCCTTTAATTGCCCTGCTCTCTTTTGAGTCTGGAAACCTTAAAGAGAAACCAGCAGACCCTTTCTTTAATTTCCAAGCAAAGGGTCTGCTGGTTTCTCTTTAAGGTTTCCAGACTCAAAAGAGAGCAGGGCAAATAAAGGCACAGAAGTCCTGTCCTCTATTGAGTCTGGCAACCCTTACCATGGAAACAGAATGTCAGGGTTGCGCCAGACGAGCAGGAGTGGTGGCAAGCCCCCCTAGGCAACGCGGCAACCACGGAAGAGTCAGGGGAAATGGAGGAGTTCATACCTGGGGAAGACTGGTGGCAGCACTCCTCAGAAGAATCAGAATCAGATAGGGAAGAGGGAAGACCAGAACAGGAGGAGGAAGGAGTAGAGTCAGAATCAGGCCCTTATGAGGAGAGGAGTCGGTGGGCCCCCTCCCCTCCTCAGCTGTAGAGCGTAGAGCTGAGAAATGGAGGGGACAATTGGAGGCAGCTGCAGCTCGTAAAAGGCGTGGTGATGAGCCGGCTACTTAAGGAAGGTCAGCTGCTTCCCTCGCCAGCATCTGCAACTGCTGTGCTGGAGCACGTGGTTGTTCTCGCTTGTCCTGTTCCTGATTCCAGTGTTTGGCTGGTTCCTGACCCAGACTGTTCCTGACTTCGGCTTCTTTTGACCCCAGTATTGCTACCTGACCTTGGCTGGTTCCTGACCTGAACTGTTGGACCTGGGCTGCTCCTGCATCTGACTGCCGCTCTTCAGCGTGCCAACCTGTCGGCGCCCTAACACAGAACATGGCCATCATAGCTAGTAGCTGGTCCAGTGTGGAGTCTGACTGACTGCTCCTCCATAAACAACAACAATAACAACAATTCTATGCACATAGAAGGACATAAGGGCCTTCTGGATCAGGTCAATGCCCCATCCTTTTCTCACAGTGGCTGTCCAGGTACCCACATATGAAACCTTCAAGCAGCACCTGAGCACAAGACCAACTCTCCCCTCCTGCAGCTTCCAGCAACTGGTATTCAGAAGCATCATTGCCTCGGACTATGAAGTCGGAGCATAGACATCATGACTAGTAGCTTTTGCTATCCTCCATGAATTTGTCCAGTCCTCTTTTACTGCCCTACAAGTGAGTGGCCATCACTTCCTTCTATGGAAGTGAGTTCCATATTCAGTTCAAGCAGTGACCGTTCAACACTTCCATAGGTCAGACCTACAACTCAGTGATACACCGCAGGGACAAGAAGGCTGGTGTCCTTGATTCCCACTCTTTCTGGCAGCCTTGCTGGCATCAGTGTGGAAACACAGCCCGTCATAGTAGGCAACAGTAAGGGAACCAATGGGCTTCCTCAGACTCGTTCTAGAATGTTGCGATGAGTCCCCATTGTCTACCAGCCATTGGTCTGCATTCTTTCCCTGCTAGCAATCCTCTTCCTACTGGGCCTTGCCATGGTGATGAATACAAGAGCCTCTTCTGGGCCAGGGGGGAATCAGGACCCTGGACAGCTCCTAGGGAATCCTGCTATCTGAGATTGGGAAGATCTTGTCATCCCTGCTTAAGCCGTATAAAATGGGCAGGGCCTCGCCTACCAGTGGCTCCACCTCCCTAGGAGGAGCTGCTTGCAATGTCTATGCTTATTTCCAGCAAGCAAGCAAGAGGCATCACAATTCAAGGGCACATTTCAGCCAGGCAAAAGCAACTGAGAGTGTGGATCAGCACAGATGAGAGGTATGGCCCACAGAGCGGGTGAGGCCTTGGGAGCAGTCTCAAGTACCAGGTAGAAAAGCCTGATGGGCCACATCCAACCCACCGGCCTGAAATTTCCCTCCCTGCCCTTTCCCAAAGTGGTTCTCATAGGCCAGGCCATTGCTTCCCAAACTTGGTCTCCAGATGTTTTCCAATTCTCATCATCCCTGACCACTGGCCTTGCTAGCTAGGGATGATGAAAGTTGCAGTCCAAAAACAGCTGGAAACCCAAGTTTGGGAAACCCTGTACCAGGCCTAGCAATGTAAAGGGCAAGGTGACAGAGCCTCGTCTCTAAATCTGGTGATCGGCTCCTTCATCTTGCTTGGGAGCCCTCCCTTTCCCCATCATTGGTTGATAGGAGAAAAGCTAGTTGGGCTTACATCCTACAAAGGCAGCAGAGAAGACAAATCTCTTTTATGTGTCTGTATTGAAATGGTCCTGCCAGGCAATGAGTTGGCCTCCCTCTGCTTCTGCTTGCAATGAGCACAGCAAATTATGAGCAACAGCCATTTACTGTGAGCCCCGGTGCTCCAGTAACTGGGAGAGGATGGGGCAGAAGCCAAAGGACTCTCCCTGGAACACTTTCTGGCTTTTTCCTTTCATCAGCATCCTTTTCTTTAATAAGGCCTGCTGGCATGATCTTTCTCTGAAAAAGAGAGAGAGAGAAAACACACTCTTCTGTGCATTGCCAGAAACTATGCAGTTCTGTGTTGCAGTGCAGTAGCTCCAGTCAAAATCATGTATCCACAGCATCTCTGATAAAACCCAATTCATGATATCTGGAGCAGCCTCCCCTAGCCTATGGTTCTCCAGATGTTGTGGGACATCAACTCCCATCAGTCCAAGCCAGCATGGCCAATGGTCAAGGGTCAAGGGATTTGCAGTCCGGTGGTGCTCAATGGTGGAACAGCAGCTTTGGATGCAAAAGGTCCCTGGTATGGCCAAACTGGACAAAGAAAAGACTCCTGTCTGAAACCCTGGAAAACCACTGCCGGCCAGTACTGAGCTGGATTGACCAATGGGCTGACCCTGGATACGGTAACCTGAAGCAAGCTAACTTTAGTTGCTAGAATGAGCCACCTTTACTGGCTGGAGTGAGCCACCTCCATTTGCTGGAAGAAGAAGAAGAGTTTGGATTTGATATCCCGCTTTATCACTACCCGAAGGAGTCTCAAAGCGGCTATCATTCTCCTTTCCCTTCCTCCCCCCACAACAAACACTCTGTGAGGTGAATGGGGCTGAGAGACTTCAGAGAAGTGTCACCCAGCAGCTGCATGTGGAGGAGCGGAGATGCGAACCTGGTTCCCCAGATTATGAGTCCACTGCTCTTAACCACTATACCACACTGGCTCTCTGGAGTGAACCATCTCTCCTGGCTGGAGTGAACCATCTCTACCTGCTTGTCTGTGACCAGACATTGTGTCCATCCTGCAAACCATTGAAATCCTCCCCAAATCTGCCACCTGTGAATGGCATGATGAATTCAGGAAAGTCCTTTCGGCTCAGGATTTCTGAGATTGAAGAGAGTCCCACAAGACACACACACCGTCTTGCAGAAGCCCAAAACGGCTCATCGGATGTCACAGGCTGCCAGGGTTTTACGCTGCATCTTTGCACACTGAGAGGGATAAAAAGCAGCATATGGGCCTTTGCTTCCAACGCGACTTTGCAGAGCTTAATTGGATCATCCATTTTTGCTATATTAACATATTGGGACGGCAGCTAATCCCCTTGGGAGGCCCTGTAACATTGCAGATTAAAGCACTTTTCATGATCTGCATGACATGGTTGGCTAAACAATCTCAAGCAAACCGGGTCCCTCGGTGGCTTCACTCCTTATTTGGTTCAGTGGCGCAAAAGTTTTAATGCCAGCCCTCCCACCCTTCCCAGTGGGCGCTTGTTTAGATGCATGGCACCCACACACCTCCCACCATTTGTCACCATAATCTTTCCCGAAGAATAGAGTTGTCTCCATAGAACACCTGCTTGGAATTGATGGGTGGGTTCCTTAAAAAGATTTAAGGGCCAGATTTCTTCCAAAGGAGGAACCGGAGGGTAACAAATCATGGCTGGATTCAGGATGCATACCTGGTTCCCAGGTGCAAAAACATTCTCCCTCTACTACAGACTCATCATCTTGGGGTTGTTTTTTGGTGGGAGGGGGGAGTTGCGTAACAATCTTTGCTTTTTAAGCTCCAGGTGACTTTCAGGGGTATGCTGTGGGTACCTGTATCCAAACATTGTGACGGAAACCAGAGTGCACGGAAATGCCGTTTACCTTTCTGCCACAGCGGTACCTATTTATCTACTTGCACTGGCATGCTTTCTAACTGCTAGGTTGGCAGGAGCTGGGACAGAGCAACGGGAGCTCATTCCATTGCAGGAATTTGTACCACTGACCCAAGCCCAAGAGGCTCAGTGGTTTAGACCACAGCACCACCCGCTGCCTACCTACCTAGACAGGCAAAGACATTGTCGACATAGGAAAGGCAAAAAAGTACAGTATTAATTTCTTTTCTAATATTGAGGCAGATGCTTTATAGAGATACCGATGTAGGAGATGACATTACACATCACTTTATCTACCCACATCCAGTCTATTAGGCTCAAAAGTAGGGGCATAGGTGGCTGCCTTATACAGAATCAGGCCACTGGTCCCTGTAGCTATAATAGTAGTGAAGACAGAACAATTTTTTGTTAGGATTGTGACTGGGGAAGGAGGGGTTAATCTATATCTCCACACACACACTGAAAACCAGCCCCAGCACCTGCTATTAAATAACAATTTTTATAACTGGCTGGTGTTTCTAAGGATACATTTAGCATCATGTGCCGTGAAGCCCTAATAAAGTACAAACAGGAAGTTTTTTGGATCAATGTCAAGGGAATACAACTTCGGGCAGGGAGGGGAGAGCCCTGATACTAGTTTTTTAACCCAGCTGGGTGTTTCCTTGAGTCAGACGTCACCCAAGGGACAAGTGTTTCCACCTTGCCTCTGTTTTGAGAAGAGCATGGCTGCTGGATCAGGCCAGAGGCCCATCTAGTCCAGCATTCTGTTCTCACAGTGAGCAACCAGGTGAACATATGGGAAGCTGGTGGGAAGGTGACCCTCGCACCCACAAAGCATATAAGAAATTTAAAATGTCATCTCCAAGCTGACTGGTGCTAATCTCAGTGCTGATGGTGCACCTGCCTGCCAGGTTGGCTCACAGCTGATGCAGTTTCTATCCATTTACATGTTCAAAACTAAGACAAAAATTCACATTGAAGTACCATCCAGTGAAGTATTTCCTCCTATATACATAAAAATGTAAGGCTGTCATCGCGTAGCTCCCATTGGAAGATTTGTAGTGCGGAATCGCAACCCTGCATTTGCATAAAGAAAAATCCAAGAGGCCAAGAAAAGTGAACAAAGTATTTGCATGGAGTGAGAAGAGGAAGCTTTTGGGAATTAATGCAGCAGGGGTGGCTAGGGGGCTGGTGAGCAGAGAAAGCAGGGGTGCAGCCCCCAGTACATACCTATTTTGTGATGGTGATGGTGATGACGACGACGACGAAAAGTGAAAGTAACCCATAGCAAACAGATTTGACCCATCCTAAATCACACTGTGACTTTTGGATTTTTTCTTACTGATGGGCCACTACAGCTACCTATGGCTCTCCCATCCCCTCCACCATTCCCCTCCTGCAACAAAGAGTTACTTACTCAGTGCATGTTGATGAATCAGACTTGGGCCAGGTGTAGCGTCTCCAGAAGAGTCTCCATTTATCAGGGGGTATTGATTCCTGCCTCCACCTTTTGATTTACGTCTTTAATCAAATCAAGTGGAGCGGAGCGAGGGGGCTGCAGAGAGCCCCTGCTTGTCCGCTCAACCTCCTCCTGCAGCAGCGTGGTTTACTAGCACCCACTCTGACAGCAGACTGCTGAAGCAGCAGGATCCCTCACCGCCATTAAAGAATCATGAGAGGCTCCATTAAGGCAGGCTACTGGGGTGGAAGATGACAGATTCCTCAAAGTGGGAGATGATGCTGGTTTGGACTCAGGCCACAAGCTGTTGCCTGGAGGATCCCTGAAGTGTGTATATATGTGGACTTCATACCAATGGTCTGACTCAGTATAAGGCAGCTTCCCATGAAACCAGACCTTCATTCAGAAGCATGAGGACTGGAATCCTGTTTGATCTGTAAGGGGATGCAGGTGGCGCCGTGGTCTAAACCACTGAGCCTCTTGGGTTTGCCAATCAGAAGGTCAGCGGTTCAAATCCCCGTGACGGAGTGAGCTCCCGTTGCTCTGTCCCAGCTTCTGCCAACCTAGCAGTTTGAAAACATGCCAGTGCAAATAGATAAATAGGTAGCGCTGCAGCGGGAAGGTAAACAGCGTTTCCATGCACTCTGGTTTCCGTCACGGTGTCCCATTGTGCCAGAAGTGGTTTAGTCCTGCTGCCCACATGACCCAGAAAGCTCTCTGTGGACAAACACTGGCTCCCTCGGTCTGAAGGCGAGATGAGCGCTGCAACCTCAGAGTCGCCTTTGACTGGACCTAACCATCCAGGGGTCCTTTACATTTTACCTAGCTGTAAGGGAAGAGCTGTGGGTCAGTGATGGAACACCTGCTTTGCATGCAGAAGGGCCCAGGTTCAGTCCTCCATGGCTTGTAAAAACTCCTCACCTGAAACCCTGGAGTGACCCTGCCAGTCAGAGTAGGCAATATTGAGCTAGATTGGTGAAAGGGTGAAAGGAAGTTCAATTGCATGTTTTGTTTTGTTTTTATTATTATCAAAATTTGTATACCACCCTTCATCTAAAGAGCTTAGGGCAGTTCACAGCATAAAAATACAAGATAAAAACACCAAATACATACTAAAATTAAACTAAACAATAACACCCCGCAAACACATTTAAAAGAACATAGAGGTAAAGGGACCCCTGACCATTAGGTCCAGTCGTGACCAACTCTGGGGTTGCGGCAATCATCTTGCATTATTGGCTGAGGGAGCCGGCGTACAGCTTCCAGGTCATGTGGCCAGCATGACAATGCCGCTTCTGGCGAACCAGAGCAGCACATGGAAACACCGTTTACCTTCCCGCTGTAGCGGTATCTATTTATCTACTTGCACTTTGACGTGCTTTCGAACTGCTAGGAGCGGGGACCGAGCAACGGGAGCTCACCCCATCGCGGGTATTCGAACCGCCTACCTTCTGATCGGCAAGCCCTAGTCTCTGTGGTTTAACCCACAGCGCCACCTGCGTTCCCTTAAAAGAACATAGAACAGTACTTTTTTCTGGGGGGGGATGCAGGGGGATGCATACACTTAAACATTTTGTGAATCTTTGTACTTTTGTCAATTCACTGTATTGATTTTTCCCAAATTGAACTATTAAATGGTGATTTTCTTGAGTAAAAATGAGAGTACCCCTAAACATTTTCTTTTAGGAAAAAAAAGCACTGACATAGGGATGTTAATCAGCTGAATGCCTGGTAGAAGAGGAACATATAGAAGAAGAGGAACATATAGAAAGATGCACAGGCAACAGCTATGGGGATTCAAATGGCACATTTTGACTGGTGGAGCTTCCATTCTTACTGTGTCCTCACGCAATATGGTAGGGCTGTAGGTGTCATTGGTGTTGAGAGCTTTTAAGGGACAGGATCCGAAGGGCGATGTGAGCTTTGTGTAGGAATGGGGTGGACATTCTCATGTTAATGAAAACTACCTGATTCACACTTCCCAGGTGTGACATGTGAAACAAAACACAGCCTTCCTTCAAAATCCAGACTTCTCTGGGGGCGTTTTCATTGCAGCTCTCCAACCAAATAATATGTGTGAATGTGTGCATTAAAGGGAAGTTTGCATATATTAGTGAAAGCAGCATAGCATCCTATTAGCGGGCAATGTTTGCGAAAATAAGCACATCAGGCAAGATGGTCTACAAAAATGTGCCTATATTAGGAGTGCTTTAACACTGATGAATTTCCTTGAGGGGCTTCTTGCTGGATCAGACTCACAGCTCAGCACCCAGTTCCCACGAGCAGCTGGTTAAATTCCATCGGGAATTCCTTCTTCACAAATTTGCCATATTAAAGTCATCTAGGTGTGACTTCTTCATGCAGCTCGTAGTTCAACAATAGAACTCACTGGGAGGATGACATAGGATATGAAATCAACCCCACCCAATGGACCAGAATGTGGTCTAAACCCCCTTTTAAATCCATATAAATGAAAAGAAAGGACTCACCCTAAAACTCACCTACAGGTGGTAACTAACACCAAGAAAACTAGCGCTAATACGCCCAGGAACCTCACCAAAATGCTGGAGAGGGTGCACCTCCACAGGCACATACCTCCACATGTGCTGGGAATGCCCCCAAATCCAATTATTCTGGACAGCAACAATATGAGAAATGTGTAAAATAACCAAACAAGTAATAGAAATCACCCCAGAATTGGCCCTACTAAACATCTTCCAAGGAGGAAGGAGGAGACTCTTGAGAGTCCCATGGACTGCAAGAAGATCAAACCTATCCATTCTTAAGGAAATCAGCCCTGAGTGCTCACTGGAAGGACAGATCGTGAAGCTGAGGCTCCAATACTTTGGCTACCTCATGAGAAGAGAAGAATCCTTGGAAAAGACCCTGATGTTGGGAAAGATTGAGGGCACAAGGAGAAGGGGATGACAGAGGACGAGATGGTTGGACAGTGTTCTCGAAGCTACGAACATGAGTTTGACCAAACTGCGGGAGGCAGTGCAAGACAGGAGTGCCTGGCGTGCTCTGGTCCATGGGGTCATGAAGAGTAGGACACGACTAAACGACTAAACAACAACAACAAACATCTTCCAAGACAACAATGCCCATTTACACCACAAAGAACTCATAACCCAACTACTTTCAGCAACCATAAACATGATCACCAGACACTGGAGAGACCTGTCAGGAGTAAGCATGGACCAATGGTACCAGATAGTATGGGAAACAGCCTTATTAGAAAAACTAACCAATAAGCTGAAACTGACACGGGGACAAATAGAAGAGGGCGCCTTCACCCCAGTATGGCTCCCCTTTATCACATACACAGCCCAACAAGACAATGACAAAAATTTACCGACAACATACCATACAATCAGTACGGCTAACCTGATCCAAAACACTAACCCACCCCACTCACACATGAAAATAAAGACCACCACAGCTAACCACAAATGAACAACCACACCCTAGGCCAACCCCAATCTCTCTCACCACCAAAAGAACACAAGCGAATAAAAGAGAACCTGCACAAGCAATGCTGACATCAAACCCCACATATATTAAGTAAAACAGAAACATTGCCACCCACCCCCACCCCCACCCACTCTCCCACCACCTACCCACCTTGTTCCCTTTCTTTCTTCCTAGTGTCTCAATAAATGAAACTGATTTGCAAAAATGATACATGTAGAAAATATGAGAGAGAGAGAGAGAGAGAGAGAGAGAGAGAGAGAGAGAGAGAGAGAGAGAGAGAGAGAGAGAGAGAGAGACTGTACATACCTTTGTAAATCAAGAAATCTTTAATAAAAATACTCAAAACAACAACAACAACAACAACAACAACAACAACAACAACAACAACAACAACAACAACAATGGAACTCACTCCCACATGAGATGGCCACCAATTTGGATGGCTTTAAAAGAGGATTAGACAAATTCATGGAGGAGAAGGTTTTGATGGCTCCTAACCATGATGGCTCATTTCTGCCTTCATAGTTGGAGGCAGTAATACTCCTGAATATTAGTTGCTGGAAACCACAGGAGGGGGGAGTGCTGTTGCACTGGGGTCCTGCTTGCAGGCTTCACACAATAAGTGAGAACAGGATGCTGGACTAGATGAGCCATTGGCCAGATACCCCGATGGGGAAGTAGCAAGCAGAGTCTGAGCACAACAGCACCATCACCCCATGTGTGATTCCCAGTAACTGGCATTCAGGGCAGATGATACCGCAATTCTCTGTCTTGCTTCACCCTGAAGCATGGGCGTACCCAGCGAGGGGCAGGGGGCAGCTGCCCCCCCAGAAAAAATTAAATGGTTATAAAGTGATGAAACGAAACGAAATTAGGTAGGGTGATGGCGAATAATCAGTTGTTTACCACACTGAAATGGTGTAAAAACCAAGAAGTATCTCGAGCCACCTAGCGACTGGTAGAGGAATCTATGTCAGCCAGCCATTGGGATTCAAGGGAGGGAGAGGGCTCTAGCGGGCTCTAGCAGAGAGAAGAGAGTATCTTCTAGAGGGGTCTAGTGAGTTCCGCGTCACTAAACTGAGCCACCCGCTATTAGTTTACCTTCTTATTTACATTTAGAAGACATCGAGGCTGCCTAAATGGATATAAGAAACTGGTTCCAAAAAGGTAAGTTAAGTAATTTCTGTAGAAAATTAAATTTTAAAGGGTAAAGACCTGGCTCAGAAGTACAATGGGAGAGGACAGACTGACTGGGTTGTGTTTGATGAGCATCCATCGGAAATTCTTCAAGGAAAATCAGGACTGGATTGAAACGAAAGTTTTGAACACGTTTTCTTCAAACCCAAGAAAAATGATATTAGCATAAGACGCGTAACTAGAATAAAATTTTAAAAAAAAATTCAAGCAAATAATTGTAATAACTACCGTAATAAAGCACGGCTATAATTATATATAATTTTCTTAAAATTTTGGTTTCATTAGCCCTTTCCGTGCTGAAATGTCACAACCTGAACGACCATGGCTTGCCCCTCCAGTTTTGATCCTGTGTACGCCCCTGACCTGAAGCAAGGTTACCAAGCCTGCAGATAGCAGCTGAACTTCTTTTTGGAACCGGGTTGGTCAAGGAAACTGGGCTGTTTGGAGTGATTATAAAGTTATTCCTGGGCTACTTAAAAGAGCAGAAAGGTTGTATCAACTGGCAAGTGCTAGATTAAGAATGCCCCCCCCCCTTTGCAAAAAAGCAAAAACAAAAAACAAAAAAACACACCACTCACTCTTACTCAGGATTGTGCCTGTCAAAGCCATATGCCCAGATTCCCCGGGCAAAGACAGATTAGTCCAAAGTGGGTTTTTTGCAGTAAGTTAATGTGAAAAATCGCTCTCTAAATGAGGGCAGATCCTCCTCAGCCCTGTTGAGAGTGATTAGAGGAGCCGCTGCTTAGCCTTTAATTCAGAAAGCTCAGGATTTGCTCTTTATTTACGAGGATAACGTTAGCCCTCTTTTCACCCCGAATGCAGAGCTGTAAATTAACCCTGCTGGGAACAAGTCAGAAGTTCCTGTGAAGCTGCAAAGCTTTCCTGGTCCAGGTCTTCGTGCATTTTTCCACCTGTGGCCTCACTATGATTAACACCTGATGGAGAGAACATCACATAAGAACGTAAGAAGACCAATGAGCCATCTGGTCCAGCATCCTGTTCTCACAGCGGCCACCCAGGTGCCCCAATGGGAGAAGCAGGACCTGAGCACAAGAGCACTCTCCCCCTGCCCCCTTGCCTTCCAGCAACTGGTACCCAGAAGCATTGCTGCCTCTGAACATGGAGGCCAAGCCTAGCCATCAGGGCTGGTAGCCTTCTCCTCCATGTGTTTGTCTAAAACAGGGTTTCCCAAACTTTGCGTCTCAAGCTGTTTTTGGACTACAACTTCCATCTTCCCTAGCTAGCAGCAGCCATCGTTCAGCCTGGACACTGAGGTCCAGCTCCGAGGGCCTTCTGGGGGTTCCCTCCCTGTGAGAAGCGAGGTTACAGGGAACCAGGCAGAGGGCCTTCTCGGTAGTGGCACCCGCCCTCCCATCAGATGTCAAGGAAATAAACAACTCTCTGACTTTTAGAAGACATCTGCCCTGTTTAAGGAAGTTTTTATGTTTGATGTTTTATCATGTATTTAATATTCTGTTAGGAGCCGCCCAGGCTCCAGGTTCAGCCTGCGCCATGCTTAGACTTAGAGATATCCCTCGGGCCAAAGATGGCCACCAAGTGTCTAAAATAGGACTGTTGGCTGAAATGACATTAAAAGCAAATGTCCGCTAAGCAGATTGGAGGCTTTGAGAATTAGGCATTTGACTTATTTTGACCTAAATCTCCAGTTTAATAAAGTCAAATCCCTCCACATTCCCCTTGAATGCGGAAGACTTTGCTTGACAGGCTAGGCCACCATGCAAGATGTGAGGGTTCTCACTGTAGCCAGAGTGTGGAAGATTTATTTTTTTAAACAAATATCAGTCAGCATAGAGAACCGCAGACCTCTTGAGGTTAAATCAGGTGGGGCTGCAGGTGGTAGAGAAAGATGAGGGCCTGCGGTGGCTGGGTACACAGCCCTAGAAATCACCTTTCAATGGAACAAGGAAGGGCTGCAACCAGATGTTGCAGCATAGAGTATTCTAGTCCCTGTCCAGAGTATTTCATGCCATCCTTTTCCCACTTCAACAGAATTCAGTGGCCACAGATAGGCACACAGCAGTAGGACAGAGGGATAACTCAGTCAGAAAGACCACGAGACTCTTAATTTGAGGGTTGTGGGCTCAAGCCCCATGCTGAGCAAAATGATTCCTGAATGGCATGGGGTTGGACTAGATGATCCTTGTGGTCCCTTTATAATTCTATGATTCTATGTCCTATATGATGCTCCAGTACATCTAGCTCAGTATTCTGTACATGCAGTGGCTTTCAAGGGTTTCAGACAGGGAGCCTTTCCTATCCCTACATGGAGAAGCTGGGAATTGAACCCAATGCTTTCTGAAGGCTCTGCCACTGAGCTGTGGTCCTTTGCTGCACTGAGTCACACCACTGGTCCATCTAAAAAAAAGGTAAAGGTAAAGTCCAGTCAAAGGCGACTATGGAATGTCAGTGCTCATCTTGCTTTCAGGCCAAGGGAGCCGGTGTTTGTCCACAGACAGCTTTCCAGGTCATGTGGCCAGCATGACTTAACAGCATCTGACATAACGGGACACTGTGATGGAAGCCGGAGAGTACAGAAACGCCATTTACCTTCCTGCTGCAGTAGTGCCTATTTATCTACTTGCACTGGCATGCTTTCAAACTGCTAGGTTGGCAGGAGCTGGGACAGAGCAATGGGAGCTCACTCTGTTGTGGGGATTCGAACCACCAACCTTCTGATCAGCAAGCCCAAGAGGCTCAGTGGTTTAGACCCCAGCACCACCAGCGTCCTTTTTAGTGGTCCATGTAGTTCATAGGGGAAGGATGGTTAGTTTTATTTTCAGCTTAATGATTCGTGTGTTGACTGCAAATAAAGAACATAAGAAGATCCTATTGGATCAGGCCAATGGCTCATCTCGCCCAGCTTCCTGTTCGCACAGGGGCCAATCAGTTGCCCGCTAGAAAACCGTAAGGAGGATTCAAGCACAAGAGTACTCTCCCCTCCCACGGCTTCCAGCAGCTGGTACTCAGAAACATTACTGGTTCCATCATGGCCAGTGTTGATAGCCCTATCCTCCATGGTTTATTTGTGGGACCCAGGTGGCGCTGTGGTTAAACCACTGAGCCTAGGGCTTGCTGACCAGAAGGCCGGCGGTTCGAATCCCTGTGACGGGGTGAGCTCCCGTTGCTTGGTCCCAGCTCCTGCCAACCTAGCAGTTCGAAAGCATGTCAAAATGCAAGTAGATAAATAGGAACCGCTACAGCGGGAAGGTAAACGGCGTTTCCATGTGCTGCTCTGGTTTGCCAGAAGCGGCTTTGTCATGCTGGCCACATGACCTGGAAGCTATACGCTGGCTCCCTCGGCCAATAATGCGAGATGAGCGCGCAACCCCAGAGTCGGTCACGACTGGACTTAATGGTCAGGGGTCCCTTTACCTTTACCTTTATCTTCACTGTAGTAGTCAAATACAACATTTCCTGTTTCCTAGAGAGGACACACAGGGGAATGTTGCTCCAGACAGGGAGGACTTCCTGTCATACCTGCTCTGGAGCATCCTCCCCCTGTGTGTGGCCAAATAGATGGGCGTGACCCTAGCAGACCCTATAAAGGGGCTAGTCACGCAGCCATCTTCCTCTTATGCTGCTCTTTTGGCTCTTTTGCTGCTCTTTTGCTGTTCTTCTGCTGGCTCTTAGCCAGCAGCACATGGCTCATTTCTCACAAGGCTCATTTCTCACAATGTAGAAAGTCCGAGGCCTAGCTCAGACATCTTTTCTCTACACATGTACCTGTAACCACAAGATAAAGCCTGCCTTCAGGACAATACTGTGAACTGAATGTAAGTAAACTTTACCATTACTTTTAAAAGAAGACTGCCGTGTCATTATTGTTTTCAAGAGGAAACTAAAGGAGAATTCACCAGGAACAATTCAATATAGACAAGCCAGGCTGAATTGCTCAATTTCTGTGATTCTAACTAATCCATCAACTTGCTCCCAGCAATCTGCAAGGGAATGTGCTCTACTACTGGCTCACTAGCATGAGTGAGGAAGGATAATAATTAATCAATATATCCTTTCCTACTATCCACAACATTCCCACATTTTTCTATTCCTCTTTCAAAGCCATCTAGGTTGGTGGCCATCACTACTTCCTGCAGGAGCGAGTTCAATAGTTTATGCACTGCGTAATCTTCCAACATTCATCATCACTGGGTATCCATGAGTTAAACTGATGCTGATCATATTTTTCGGCCTGAGAGCCATATTCCCTCATGTGCCATCTCCCCAGGGGACACATGACAATGTTGGGTGTGCTAGAGACAAAGTGCTGTTGGTGCAATAGATGCCACACCTCTGTATGGGAGGCTACACTCCAGTTCCATGAAAGTCTGTGGTCTTTACACCCACACTCAACACACACTTCTCTCCATTCTCCATCCAGGCCAACAAGAGACATTATCATAGCTCAAGGACACACACTAGCCAGGCAAAAGCAAGCAAGGAGTGCCTAGACTAGAGAATGGCCAGTAAAGGGTTATTAAAATCCGAGCCGGAGAAGAACTAGGGAGCCACAATGCCCCCTAGAGTTACAAGTTGGTATTAGAGAGCCAAGCATTACAAGTAGGACTGGAGGAGAAATTTGATTCAGTTAGCCCTTTAACATTGAACCTACCAAACTGACACTTTTCGATGCTATATCAGGGCTGGCCAGCTCCAGAGACACCGTGATCTACTTTCAAATTAAAAATCTGGCTGTGATCTACTCCCGTTTTGGGGGGGTTCAGCTCAAAGTTTTTGAGCTTTTTTAGGGAGGGGAAATGCCCCGTTTTGGGGGGTTCAGCTCAAAGTTTTTGAGCTTTTTTACAAAGAGGAAATGCCCCGGGGGGGGGGGGGTTCAGCTCAAAGTTATTGAGCTTTTTTAGGGAAGGGAAATACCCTGTTTTTTGGGGGGGGATCGCCTCAAAGCTATGTAGCTTTTTTTTTTAGGGAGGGGGAAAGCACACTATTGGGGGAAGGAACAGACCCAGCCACTAACCTGCCGATCGCTCACAACATAAAAGCCTCCGTTTCAAAACTCAGGCTTCCCCTCAGGCTCCGCTTCTGCAACAATAGAGGCCAGCGCAGGGAGAGGAGCCGGGGCTGGAAGGGGACTGGAGATCATCCGCGATCTACCAAAGCCTCACAGGGGATCGACCAGTAGATCACGATTGACGCGTTGGACATCCCTTGTGAACTAAAGCATCCTTTGAAATTTGTGCTTCTCTGAATTTTGTAATGCTCGGGTAAAACATGCACAGAAAGGTATACATATTGGTGAACACAATATACAAAATGTATTATATAAGGAAGAATCACTTTGCCAACAAAATATCTGTATATTGGGCAAAAATGCATACCTAGATGTGTACTTTATAATGAGAAATTTGCAGTGAGAGGTTGGTGACTTTTCACGGGGATTATTTTAAAACAAAAAAGAAAGAAATCAGAAATGGTTGTGGAAATATAGGGAACAGAATTTAAGACTGGAAAAATCAATAACTTGGGGGACTGAAATTAACACTGAAGTCAGTGAAGTTCATGTAAGCCACATTCACACCATACATTTAAACTGTTACGATACAATTTTAAACAGTCATGTCCCCTCCCTGAGAATCCTGGGAAGTGTAGTCTGTTAAGGGGTCTGGGAGCTCTTAGAAGACACCAGAACTACATTTCCCAGAGTGGTTGAACAATCTCTCTTCCAATGAAAAGCTGAGAATTGTAGCTTGGGGGGGCGGGGATAGAGGGATCTCCTAATAACTTTCAGCACTTTTAACAAACTACCCAGCCAGAATTCTTAGGGGGAAGCTAGTGATGTAAAAATTGGGGTTTGGCTTTTGCTGCCCAACTCCCCATAGGACTCTGAGTCCCCTAAGCCCATGATCGGTCAGAGAAGAATGGATGGAGGCAGAATCTAGTGGAAAGCAAGGCAGGTATTTATTTTTCTCTTGCAACAGAGTTCTTTCTTCTTATTGATCATCTGCTTGCCCCCTCGATCTCAGCTCGGGTCTCACTATAACGCATAATCACGCATGGCTTCTGTTTCTCTCCGTGAATCTCCTTCACAGCCAGCAGATGCTTCCCCCACAGCCTCAGAGTCTATTCCCTCCTCCTCCGCACTGCACCGCCCCCACAAATCCTTTCATTACACCAAAACAGCAATTCTCTCGGAAAGAATAACTGCTTATCTTGTCATTCTGTTTGTTAATAGAAATGGCTTGTGATTCCCATACAATGGCTTGCTGAAGCTCTCATTCATCGCAGGTTCCCGGTTGCCCACCCCCCCACACACACCACATCTCTCCCCCCACCCCCATTCTATCATGTTGCCAGCTCATCTCCTTAATGCTTTAAGAAAATCAGCTGGATCCTGGGAGCTAATTGCCCTGGTGACACGGCGTTTGTAGCTCGCATTGCAAAAAAAACTGTATAGTTTTTGTCTCTTGCAAGCATAACATAAATCCCTCTACACGTTTCATCCTAAAGGCCTGTGAAATCTGCTCGCGCTGTTTCTTTCTCATTCTCTCTCTCTCTCTTTTATCTCGGTGGATTAGCGCCTTATCAAGCCTGCGTTGCTATCATGTGAATGGAGATAAGGGACGGCTAATCCTTTCCTTCTGCTCCCTGACACACAATATTGGCGCCAAATAGGAAGCCTAGAAGCAGAGATAAATTGTCAGCCCTCGGCATGGAGGGGGGAAACCCCCGATCAGAATAGGAATATATTAAAGAGTCATTCAGCACCCTCCTCAGAGGGAGAGCTGTTGTTCCTCCATCACTTTCTGAGGCAGGTATTATTGCCAGGTATTAAGCTATTAGTTGTCAAGAAGGTGCTTGTTTAAGGCAAACCTTATCAGACCTGCACAGGAGTTGCTATCAGAGGAAGCTGGAGTTCAAATACCTCTCACCTGGGAGTCTTGTGCTGCCTGCATCCCAGGCACCAGATTCCATCAGCAATTGGAGGGGGAGGGAGATGAATGGGAAATAAACCAGGAATGGCAAAATAGCCCCTGCAAAAATCCTCAAGATGGGCAAATGGCCAGGCAGCCCCTGGTCCTCAGGGAATAAAAATAAAACCCCACTAGATCAGACTAGGAAATAGGTAAAGGACCCAGTCAAAGGCGACTATGGGGTTGCGGCGCTCATCTCGCTTTCAGGCCGAGGAAGCTGGTGTTTGTCCACAGACAGCTTTCCAGGTCATGTGGCCAGCATGACTAAACCACTTCTGGAGCAACGGAACACCATGACGGAAACCAGAGCGCACAGAAACGCTGTTAACCTTCCCGCTGCAGCAGTACCTATTTATCTACTTGCACTGGTGTGCTTTCAAACAGCTAGGTTGGCAGGAACTGGGACAGAGCAACGGGAGCTCTCTCCGTCGCAGGGATTCGAACCGCAGGGATGTTGTTGGGGATGGAAGAGGCGGGGCTCAGAGTAGCCAACGTCGCTCTTTGTGTGGAGACATGGACTCTTGTCGTGCAACCAGATGATTGAATAAAAAGGACTATAAAATACAAACTGCTTGTCATCCTTGCCTTCGATGCTACCGGAGGGGGAGAGGACTCTTCACGCCTGACACTGGCCCATCTACTACCAAGACACGTTCGAGGCTCTTGTATTATTTTGCAAAACTCTGAACAATGTAGGTCCAGGCCCCATAGTGTAGTGGCAAATCCAGAAGTCCTGGGTCTCTTCATGATAGTCACAGCCATGCCCCCTTCTAATAACAATAAGAATAAGAATCTTATAATTATACAGGGATGCATTGCAATGATCAATGCACTTCTCCATGTTTTGCCTTTTTGCTCAATCTAAGATTTCCTGGGCATGTACCTGGGTAAATGATTCAAAGTGCTCCAATATTATATTTTGGAAGGACTTAAATTTCTGCTGTGTGCGAAGTTCCATTGTTCACTTTTCCTAAATGTTTAGGTTTGAACCATACAGAATAATTCCTGAGTGGCCAACTCACCTCCTTTTGAGCTCCAGGAAGCACAAAGGGTCAGAAGTCTTCTTCTCAGGGGCTTAAAAGCGCCCCTTTTGTGCTGATTTGGCAACTCTAGAACACTGGAGACTGGTACCCTGCTGCAGAAATAGTAATGGGTCTTTTAACACACACACCCCACAACTGGACCACCACACCGCTGATCAGTCCAAGACCCATCTCGGTCTCCCTCAGGAGGTTGTGGACACCAGTGTGGTGTGGTGGTTAAGAGCGGCAGACTCGTAATCTGGGGAACCGGGTTCACGTCTCTGCTCCTCCACATACAGCTGCTGGGTGACCTTGGGCTAGTCACACTTCTCTGAAGTCTCTCAGCCCCACTCACCTTGCAGAGTGTTTGTTGTGGGGGAGGAAGGGAAAGGAGAGTGTTAGCCGCTTTGAGACTCCTTAGGGTAGTGATAAAGCAGGGTATCAAATCCAAACTCTTCTTCTCTTCTTCTTCCTTGGAGGTTTTTAAGCAGAGGTTGGATGGCCGTCTGCCATGGATGCTTTAGCTGAGTTTTCTGCATTGCAAGGGGGGGTTGGACTAGATGATCCTTTGGGCCCCTTCCAGCTCTACAATTCTATGATCAAGTCCACCATCTGGGCAAAGGCACATCTCCTCTCCCAGGTCCTGCTCGTCAGCTTCCCATTGGGACATCTGGGTGGCCGCTGTGAGAACAGAATTGCGGACAAGATGGGCCATTGGCCAGCAGGGTTTCCCCTGTGAGTTCTTAACGCCCACGTTGAGCCCCTATAGTCCTAGCTTGTAGAATAGACGGGTTTGTGGGAATTTGTTTCACTGCTGGACAGAACATAAGATGAGCCTGGTGGATGTATCAGATCAAAGGCCCATCTAGTCCAACACCCCAAGTTCTCACAGCAGCCAATCAGCCGCTGTAAGTTACTGCCTTGTTATGTTCCAAATTGTCATATGGTTTGATTGACTAAAGCTTTTGCAATGTCTTTGTTGTTAGTCACTGGGGGTGCATGGTTTGTAAGGCAGAATGTTGGGGGTCCAAAACCTGAAACAGATGGATTGCTTATAGCTTGCAAACTGCTGCTGGAGATTACAGTATATTTGGGGTTTGCTTCTGCTTCTAGTTAAGCTGCGATTTTAGACAGAAAGGATATTGTAGGTTTTAAGCAGTTTTTTTATGAGTTCTTTTATTGGATTGTTGTATTGAGCATTTATTCTCTTGTATTGCTTAAATTTTATTAGTTGGGCTTTAAATAGGTGGGGGGGTGGTGGAAGCTAGCTGATGATAAACACTCTCCAGTGCCCTGATGTTTCTTTGAAGACAGAACCACGCAAGTGGAACCTCCTTTCCTTTTGTAGGCTCTGTTGAGTATAGTAATTTAAGTCCCTGAAATTTTAAATGCTTGCATGCATTACTATGTGTTTAAACTTGATTGGTTGGTAGCAGAATTGTACAGAGTTCTCTAGAAGTTCTCATGTGATTAGCCAACATTGGTCACATGGGAGGTACCTCGCGAAGGAGAGACTCCATTTTTTTATGTGAAGCGAGATGACTGTGTTTTAGACTCCACTGTGAACACTGCTCAGTGAAATAGAGTGTTGGAGTGCTTCTTCACGGCTGGAAAGAAAGAGCAAAGCTGCAGGAGAAGGTGAAAGTGGAAATCTCTCATACGAGCTGTAAGGCATGGACTAATTGAGATACAGAAGGCTGAGCTCTGGAAAGGGAGGAAAATGCAGTTGTTTGGAAGTTAGAAGAAGAGACTGTAAGCCCATGCTTGGATAAGCATGTGCCTGTAAATATTATGCTTTAATTCGTCCATAACTGTAAGTTTCTGAGTTTTTGAATGTTAAAGTCTGGACACTGGTTTGATTTCCAAAGAAGGGTGTCAGTCACAAATATGATTTGAGATTCCTAGCTGTGTTTTCGCTACCCTTACATCAACCTACTCCCCACTCACTTTAGAATCCTGGGAGATCACAGAGACCTAAAGTGGTATAGGGCTGTATATATCGTGGACATCCAATGAAGCTGAATGGTGGAAGAATGAGGACACTTACAAGAAAACTCTTCTGCATGCTGCCACAGGAGGTAGTGGTGTCTGCCAATTTGGATGGTTTAGAAGAGGATTGGACAAGTCTTCTTCTTCTTTGGCGATCACTCGTAGCTGAGTAAGATTGTCTTCCATAAACACAGTTTTAACAATGAGTCCATGACTGTGGAGGCCAATTCTGGATCCACACATCCTTCCACAGTGGGAACACTGGTTTCAGGCAGGAGTTGATCACGTTGTGGATTTGCCAAGGGTGCCTTCCTCTTAGCACATTTCTCCCTTTCATCCTGAGTTTGAGTGTCTTCAAAACCCATGACCCCTTTGGTAAAGGCTGTTCTCCAATTGGAGCGCTCGCAGGCCAGTGTTTTCCAGTTGTCGGTGTTTATACTACATTTTTACTCAAGATTTGCCTCGAGAGAGAGTCTTTGAACCTCTTTTGTTGACCAACAACATTATGCTTTCCATTTTTAAGTTCAAAATAGAGTAGTTGCTTTGGAAGATGATCATCAGGCATCCGCACAACATGACCAGTCCAATGAAGTTGATGTTGAAGAATCATCGCTTTGACACTGGTGATCTTTGCTTCTTCCAGTACACTAGCATTAGTTCTCCTGTCTTCCCAAGTGATGTGTAAAAAATTTCGGAGACACCGTTGATGGAATCTTTCGAGGAGGTGGAGATGGCGTTGATAAGTGGTCCATAGAGGAAGAAGGCTGTATTAACGGCTACATATGGCTATGCTTTGCCTCCATGTTCAGTGGTTGTAATGCTTCTGTATACCAGTTGCTGGAACTGAAAGGAGGGGAGAGGGCTCTTGTGCTCAGATCCTTCTTGCAGATTTCCCATCATGGGCATTTGGTTGGCCACTATGAGAACAGGATGCTAAATCAAGAAGGACCATTGGCCTGATTCAGCAGGCTCTTGTTAAGTTCTTATGAGCAGCTGGATACCCTGGGAGAAATTCCACGAGCCTCATCCATCTCTTTCTTTCTCTGAGAACTCATTCAATGTCTAACCCAAAGAGGAAGATCCGAATTCACCTCCAGATTTTGCTTCTGTGGCAATACAAAGGTGACTCTAATTTTGAGGTGAAGATTTAAAAGTATATATTCTAAAACACTTGTGTGTTTTTTTTAAAAAAAAGAGAGAGAATGAGATGAATATTTGCACAGCAGGAAATGATGCCTTCATTGCTCTGCTTCCGAATCTCTGGAAAAACCCATCCACCTTCAAGCTAAGTTGCATCCCCCATTGTCAAACATCAAATGGGCGTTTTAAAAAAAAAGCTTCAGAGAACTGGAAATTGAAGAGGGGGAGAGAAGAGACTTTCCAGAGTGGTAATAATATCTACTGGAAATGAAGGAATTGGTTTGGGGGGGGGGGAGAGGTTGTTGAGAAAAATAACTAAGTCTAGATAATTGATGACTTTGCTGAACACGCAAAATGAAATTCAAATAGATGAAAAGAAAATGATACCATTATGTATTGCCGGATACTATTTCACAGATGGTAACTTTTTTATAATTAAATGTTATGATGAAGTATCGAACAGCTGAGGTGGCATGTTTAATTTGTACCCCCAAAAATGTATTTTGTTGAAATTTGGAAGAGCGCTCTCCACACACACACACCACACATACACAGACTGCATCAAACTTCCATAGCTTTCCTCCAGATTCCTAGGGGAGACTTCTTCTAAGAACATCAGAACATCAGAAGAACCTTGTGCATCAGGCCAATGGCCCATCTGGTCCAGCATTCTCTCCCCACAGTGGCCAATCAGATGCCCCCATGGGAAACCCAGAAGCATGGCTTGAGCACAAGAGCAACTCTCCCCTCCTGTGGCTCCCAGCAACTGGTATTCAGAAGCATCACTATTCCCAGCTGTAGTGGCAGAGCATACCCACCCATAGGTCCATGAATTGGTCCAATCCTTTTCAAACCACCTCTTTTAACGACACCAAACTTGGCTGGGAGTGAGCCGGGAGAGTTTGGAGGCTGTTTAGTTTGGGGGGGGATGTGAGTAAGGCGGGCATGCGAGAGGTGTATAAAGTATATAAGGGCATTCGACACCCGCCAACCCATCCAAGCTTTGAAGAAACTGTTTCCTCAAATAATTCTCTTCCCTCCCACCTTCATTTCACCATAGGAAGATTCCTCACATTCACCAAACAGGAAAGCACAGAAGTCGCTGAATAGCATTGTATTCTCAAATGGCTCGTAGGTCGATCTGCACATCCCCAATTTTGCATTTCAGCCTGCAGCATGGTGTGGGTCCACTACCATTACTTGGAGGTGATCAAGATACAGTCATATCTCGGTTTAAGTACGCTTCGGTTTGAGTACTCTCAGTTTAAGTACTCCACGGACCCGTCTGGAACGGATTAATCCACTTTCCATTACTTTCAATGGGAAATTTCGCTTCAGGTTAAGTATGGGTTAAGTATGGACTTCCAGAACCAATTACACTCATACTTTGGGTTAAGTACGCTTCAGGTTGAGTACTCCATGGACCGTCTGGAACGGATTAATCCACTTTCCATTACTTTCAATGGGAAAGTTCGCTTCCGGTTAAGTACGCTTCAGGTTAAGTACAGACTTCCAGAACCAATTGTGTACTTAAACCGAGGTACCACTGTATACCTTTCCTTTGGGTAGTTTTAATGCTCTGTGGTTGTGAGAACTGATCCTGGTGCAATGGTATCTATCATCTGAACAAGCCCTTATGGGCATTCAAAACTGATGATTACATTTTGGTTGCGTACTTTCTGATGTGTTTTGTTTATTGTTCAGAACTACTTGGGTTATCTTTGTCATTATGTTTTTTGTTTTGTTTTTTCATTTTGTAATCTGCCTTGAGCGCGGAAAGTCAGCATACAAATAAAATGATGTATGTATGTACCCGTATATACCGGCGTATAAGACGACTGGGCGTATAAGACGACCCCCAACTTTTCCAGTTAAAATATAGTGTTTGGGATATACTCGCCGTATAAGAAATACGACCCGGCATATAAGATGACCCCCGACTTTTGAGAAGATTTTCCTGGGTTAAAAAGTAGTCTTATACGCAGGAATATACAGTATGCCAAGACCATATAACACCGGTCCTGAAAGGCCTACATTGGCTCCCAGTACGTTTCTGAGCACAATTTGAAGCGTTGGTGCTGACCTTTTAAGTCCTAAATGGCCTCGGCCCAGTATACCTGAAGGAGCATCTCCACCCTCATTGTTCTGCCAAGACAAGGAGGTCCAGCGCCGAGGGCCTTCTGTCAGTTCCTTCCCTGCGAGAAGTGAGGTTACGGGGAACCAGTGAGAGGGCCTTCTCGGTAGTGGCACCCACCCTGTGGAACACCCTCCTGTCAAATGTCAAGGAAATAAACAACTACAGTGGTACTTTGGTTTGCGAATGCAATCCGTTCCGTGGAGGCGGTCGCTCGCCGAAGCAGCCACTCCTCGAAGGCACGCTTCTGCGTGTGCGCGAAGCACCGATAGAGCACTTCTGCGCACACACACATTGTGCAGATCGCTTCTGCGCATGCACGAGGTGTGCAGATCACGTCTGCACATTCGACGCCGCGGAACCCGGATGTAAACACTTCCGGGTCCATGACGGTCGCTCGCTGAAGCAGTTGCAAACAGAGGTAGACGTAAACCGAGGTTTGACTGTATCTGACATCTGAAGGCAGCCTTGTTTAGGGAAGTTTTTAATGTTTGATGTTTTATTGTGCTTTTAATATTCTTTTGGAAGCCGCCCAGAGCGGCTGTGATAGACAGATGCCCTGGACACAGAATTGACCTGTGCCTCCATGGACAGCTGTAAGGCCAAAATGACTCCCTGGTCCTTCAGGGGCACAGTTACCTCATTCAGGACCAGGGAGTCCTCCACACCCACCTGTCCCCCCCAAAACAATACTTCTGTCTTGTCAGGATTCACCCTCAATCTGTTAGCCACCATTCATCCATTTTTAGCCAAGGCAGGCAGGGGGATGGAATTGAAATCTGGTAAATCCTCAGGTCCTACATTGTTTTCTGTTACTAAACCATTTGCCTCTGATTTCTATCCTTCCTGTAGCTAATGTGGAAGAACATAGGAGAGGGCATTTCAGTGAGCACCAAAGAGGTTGTTTTGGAACAGTGAGAGAAGTGACCACCGCTATATGAATTTTTCCTCTGACTGGAGCCAATTCTGCTAGGTACACAGAAGAGAGGGGACAATGCTTTGGAACAACAATATGTCATTGCACTGTCCAAACACCTTGAAATTACCTTGCATTTCCAGAGTCTATCATGTGCGAACGTGGGATGGTATTATAAATTATGAAGTGTTTGCTATTTCCTCTTTGTTTGACTGGAGACTGATTTCCTTCCAAAACACACAGGAGGTTAACAACCCCTGAAGAGTGTTAGTTTTATCTGATGGGGTGGTGTGTGGTTTTTCTTCTTCTTCTTTCTCTCCCCCACAACTAAATGCCAGCACATTCAGACAGAGGCTGCATAGGGAATTAAGTCAAACAGATTAACGAGATAAACAAATGCCGCACTCCTTCCTTGAGGGGTACAGTGAAAGATTTTGCCAGAGATACTTTATTCAGGTTTCCAGTCCAGCAAGCCTCATATCCACAGCTGGAGGATTATAGCCACCAATTTTAGGACTGACTGCAAAGCCTCCAGAATATTTAGCAGAGCTGGAAAAAAAGGAAGGAAGACCAGCTCTCCTCAATCACAGCAACTCAAGTGGCCTCTGTTTTCTCGCAATAAAAAAAGGGATGTCCTGGTTTTTACAGGACACTTACAGAGTATCCTTCTATTAGACTAACCCTCAACAAATTGAGACAAGTGAGATCGCTTTACCCCCTATATGCCCTCTCGACCGCTTCAATCTGCAGAACTTGCCCTGATACACAGGGCTGTTTTAAGCATATGCGGCACCGGGGTGCAAAGATCCGTCCGGCGCATCCCCCCCCCCCACACAGTTGCCCAGTCCCAGGCGTGCAGTAGGGCAGAGCCAGATGGCCACCTCAGCATCTCACTGGCTCGGTCACCCCCAAACTCGCGGCACAGAGCCACCCGCAGCAGAAGAGCCCATCGCGGCACTCCAACCAATAGGCGGGCTCTTCCCCGGACTCAACTCTCGGGCCCTGGACTCTCAGCCTGCTGCCCCTGAGAGCCTAGAGCCTGGGTGCCCAGCACCCCTAGCACCTCTGGGTAAGACGGCCCTGCTGTTGCAGGTGCCACAAAATACAGTCGTACCTTGGAAGTCGAACGGAATCCATTCTGGAAGTCCATTCGGCTTCCGAAACATTCAAAACCCCAAACGTGGCTTCTGATTGGCTGCAGGGTTTCAATCGTTCAGGAGCCAAAACGTTTGAGAGCTAGGCTGTTCAACTTCCAAGACACAACTGTACTCATTCCACATTTATAAGAAATTGATATTTTACCTTGGCAGAGCCCACCCTCTGAAGCTCCCTGCATATTTACCCCAGGCAAGTGCCTTCACTGTATTGGTTTCAGCGCCAGCGAAAACATTTTTGTTTAGGCAAAGCCTATGCAGACGCTTAGAATTTGGACATGTGCTTTAACCTGGTTTTTAGCTGATTGTTGGTTTTGATTGTTTTAAAAGCTTGCTTTAACCATTTTGTATTGATAATCTTATTGTTTCATTCGTCTCGCAACTGGCTTTGAGTGGTTTTTTCACCCTTAATGCAGTGATGGCCAAAGTAGGCCCTCCAGCTGTTTTGGGACTACAACTCCCATCATCCCTAGCTAACAGGACCAGTGGTCAGGGATGATGGGAATTGTAGTCCCAAAACAGCTGGAGGGCCTAGTTTGGCCATCACTGCATTAAGTAGTATATAAATTTTATGAAATCAATAAAATCAATAAATACACAGAGACGTGGGTGGCCCAGGCTGCAGGGTAGTGGCAGTGGGAGTTCAGTGCCACCATAGGATACCTCAGTTGGTCGAGCATGAGATTCTTAATCTCAGGGTTGTGGGTTCGAGCCCCACATTTGGCAAAAGATTCCTGCATTACAGGGGGTTGGACTGTGACTCCCAACAGCTCTGTAACATAGAGCAGTAAAAGGTAAAGGTAAAGGGACCCCTGACCATTAGGTCCAGTCGTGACCGACTCTGGGGTTGCGCGCTCATCTCACATTATTGGCCGAGGGAGCCGGCGTAAAGCTTCCAGGTCATGTGGCCAGCATGACAAAGCCGCTTCTGGCAAACCAGAGCAGCACATGGAAACGCCGTTTACCTTCCCGCTGTAGCGGTTCCTATTTATCTACTTGCATTTTGACGTGCTTTCGAACTGCTAGGTTGGCAGGAGCTGGGACCGAGGAACGGGAGCTCACCCCGTCGCAGGGATTCGAACCGCCAACCTTCTGATCAGCAAGCCCTAGGCTCAGTGGTTTAACCACAGCGCCACCTGGGTCCCAACATAGAGCAGCACTTTCTCCCAAATTATAGATGTGGAGACTGAGAGTCGAGTAGTTGCCCTGTGAGTTCATGACCCGGAGCCTTCCCTCATTTCCACATATTGCCCACAGAGCGTCAGCTTTCCACTAGCAGCCTCTTTCGCGTGGAAGATAAAAACTTTGGTTATATAAATACCTGTTTAATGTGATGCTTTATAATTGCACTCCTCTTAAACTTCATCTCCACCCCCATGGTCCAGCCCGGACACGGAGGTCCAACTCCAAGGGCCTTCTAGCGGTTCCCTCCCTGCAAGAAGTGAAGTTACAGGGAACCAGGCAGAGGGCCTTCTCAGCAGTGGCACCCACCCTGTGGAACGCCCTCCCATCAGGGAAATAAACAACAATTTGACTATTAGAAGACACCAGGAAGTTTTCAATGCTTAACATTTTGTTATGTTTTTATATGTGCTAGAAGCTGCTCAGGGTGGCTGGGGAAACCCAGGTAGATGGGTGGGGTATAAATAATAAAATTAGTATTAGTATTGGACCGGATGACCCTTAGGGTCCCTTCCAACTCTGTGATTATAGGATTCTATGTGGGGACTCTGGTGAGGAAGAGCAGCTTCCCTCTGTCCCTGCTAAGCTGTTCATAACAGAGAGCTCTCTGTACGCATTCGGATTTACAGACCCAGGGGAGGAAGAAAGAGCCGTTCTGTTCCATTCAAAGCTCAGGGGACCGCGGGAGGTATTCTTCCCCCGCCTGCCGATACAATGCCTGTTTAAAAACAAATTTACCTTTCCGCTCAGCTTGATACAGAAACATTTCCATTTGCAAACAGAAAATGAAGAATAACCACTTTGTGAATAATTTTGTAAAGATTTAGAATCAATAGGGAGGTGAAATCTCCTGCCAACAGCTCTCGGGGATGACAGAGGGGAAATGCCAGGAGAAGGATGTTTGGTTTGCAGCCTGAAATTAAAGCAGGTTTTGCTCCGATCCACTGGGCAACACCACAGAACTTACTTACTTCCCAGTATTACGGTTATTACTGAGGCCTCCAAAAAGCCAGGCTGTTATTTTCCCAGACATTTGATACAAGAGTGTTATATCCGGTGCTGCTCTCAGCAATGCCCTTGTAAGAAGGATTATTTTACTTTAAGAAACTGGTTTTCTTTATCCCTCTTCCCTCCTTTTTCCCCTTTCCTTCACTGTTGTGAGTGTGGCCTAAATCTATTTTCTAAATCCTCAAGGTGGATTTCAATGGGTGGATCTGATGCAGCAGCATTCATCCCCAACCTGCCCATGGATTTTTTTGGTTTAAAAAAAAATCATTTTTGCCAGTAGCTAATTGATTGATGCTCTTTGTTTTCCTATCTCTCACAGAAGGTCAAACTTAATTCAGATTTATTGCTCTTGTTGGTAGCGCAGACTTCAGACCCCAAACACTGAACCCTCTGGCAAATTTACAAATGTTTCTGCTGGCCTCAGGGGTGGGGAGGTCTGGGGAAAGGGCAGCCATGGAACATGGAAAGGGCATCTCCAAAGATGAAGGGAACAGATTTGAGTGCCTGTGTAAGGAAGGAAATGGTAAAGAAATTGGGGCTTTTTAGTTTAGGTGGGGGGGGGAGGTGACATCATAGAGGTGAAGGATAGAGAAAGGGAGATTTTCCTCCATCTCTCACACTGCAAAAACTTGGCACTACTCAGAGAAACATGTTAGCAGAAGATTCTCTCTTTGATTAAAGGAAACATGACTTCCCATAAAGTGCAATTGCCACGATGGAATTTGCTGCTACAAAATGTGGGTGACGCCCATGTATTGTAGATAGGGTTGCCAGACTCAATAGAGGACAGGACTTCTGTGCCTTTAATTGCCCTGCTCTCTTTTGAGTCTGGAAACCTTAAAGAGAAACCAGCAGACCCTTTGCTTAATTTTTATTTTGTTTTGTTTTATTTAAAAAATCAATTCTTACCATAGTTCTTGTTACATTGCAAGTGTTGTTGTTGTTTTTAAAATCCTGACATTGTCCTTAATTGTTTACAGTGTTCTTTTAAGTAACTTATAAATTTCCCCCATTCTTTATTAAATTTGTTATCTTCTTGATCTCTGATCTTCCCGGTCATTTTTGCTATTTTGGCATAGTCCATCATCTTTATCAGCCATTCGTCTCTTGTAGATATTTTGTCTTCCTTCCATCTTTGGGCTTAAAGCATCTGCGTCGCTGTCATAGTGTACATAAACAGTCAATTCTGCTCCTTTGGTGTTTCTGGGCCTAGAATTCCTAATTTAAAAAGCTTCTGGTTTCCCCCACGAATGTCATTTTAAACATTTTTTTCAACTCATTATAAATCATTCCCCAATATGCATTTATCTTCTTGCACATCCACCACATATGGTAGAATGTGCCCTCTTTCTCTTTACAGCATATATTTGTAGCAGTTCTGTACATTTTTGCTAGTTTAAAAGGAGTTAGGTACCAATGATACATCGTTTTCATACAATTTTCCTTCAACCTACAGCATGCTGTAAATTTTAAATCTTCCCTCCATAACTTTTCCCATGAAGCACTCATTGCCGACCTTTAGAAGTATCCACATCATGAGAACTTATTTAGCCTAAGTTTCAAGCTAATATTATTTAAGTGGGATCCTTCCCCCCCTTCTTTCGGGGGTTCTATAACTTAGGTTTGTAAACCCTTCCTGAGTTTTACAATGAATGATTATTAATTAAGGCTTTGAAACCTCTTCTCAATTTTCCTTCGAGGAAACTGATAGTCTCAGTGAAACGGGACCCCTCTAGCCGGCAACCCATCAGGTTTATTTAATTTCAGGTTTATTTAATTTCATTTCATTCCAAAAAATCCCTGTTTAAGTTTATAACTAGGGTACTTTCCCTTCTCAGAGAATTCTTATTTGGGTTTATTATTTATAGCTTCACGTCAAGCACTTTTATATTAGGTTAAGTTTGTTTCACTCTCTTTGTATAGAAGTAGGCATTAGAATTACCCATTCCAGAGATTTTCACGGCTTCTACTCGCTTTTTTGTTTTTGTTTCTTTCTCTTTACAGCATATATTTGTAGCAGCTCTGTACATGTACCAAGGATACCAAGGATACATCGTTTTCATATAATTTTCCTTCAATCTACAGCATGCTGTAAATTTTAAATCTTCCCTCCATAACTTTTCCATAAAGAAAAATGTATATTATGTCCAATATCCCTTGCCCAACAACAAAGAAGACACTTAGCTGGATGGACCAACAATATGTGTTCCTATTTTGGGAGGGGTTGGAGGTCAGTGGTAGAGGACTTGCTCTAGATGCAGAAGGTCCCGGATTCAATTCCTGGCATGCTGAGGTTGTGCTGCGAAATACCCCTGCCAGGAATGCTGGAGAGCCAGCGCCTGTCAGTGCAGACAGCTAGATGGACTGGTGGTCCAACTCAATATAGTGAATGACTGTAGCTCAGGGGTAGAAAATCCACTTTGCATGCAGAAGGTCCCAGGTTCGATCCCCAGCATCTCCAAGTAGGACTGGGATTTCTTGCTTGAAATCTTGGACAGCTGCTGCCAGTCAGTGTAGACAATACTGAGCTAGATGGGCCAAAGGTCTGACTCAGAATAAGGCAGCTTATTGTGTTCCATCGGGAAGAACCCAGCCCATAATTCCTTAGTGTGCATATGGCCATTTTTAAACAAAATCTGGATACCAGTTTTTAAATTTCTTTCCTTTAAAAAAGAGAAAGGTGAAGCTGTTTTAAATATAACAAAAATCCAAAGAACAGGTAAGTCAGACGATAACCTAGCACTCTGCCAGAGTTGCTGCAATGCCGTTAGCTCATAACCCGGCAAGTCATCCGGGGAGGTAATCCAGCCGTAAAAGCTTCTAATCCAATGTTATATCATCTTCAAAAAGGGACTGCGGACGAGAAATCCAATAAACCATTTATGCCGTAAACCCTAGTGCTCTGGCAGAAATTTATCCCTTTTCGCTGCCACCACCTGCTTGACCATACTCCATCAGTTAATGAGAAACAAAAGCTGGTGTTTTGTTAGGAGAAACCCTCGTTTCCCTCCCAGAGCTACAATTCCCAGCGTCCCCTATCAAAATGGACTGGTGGCTATACTACTCTGGGAACTGTAGTTCTCGGAGGGGGGTGGGTATGCACCTCCTAGCAACTCTCAGCACCCTGAACAAACTACAGCTCCCAGAATGCTTTGAGGGGAAGCCATGACCGTTTAAAGTGGCATCATAGTGCTTTAAATACAGGTGAAACTCGGAAAATTAGAATATCGTCGAAAAGTGCATTTTTTTCAGTAACTTAAAAGGTGAAACCAATATATGAGATAGACGCATAACATGCAAAGCAAGATATGTCAAGCCTTGATTTGTTGTAATTGTAATTATTTGTCGTTAGGTGGGTCAATTATAAATGGAATGTAATTAATGAAATGTAATAGCGATGTTTATTTTTGTATTATTTGTATTTGTTTTATTACTGTGGAATTTCCAAAAGAAAGCATTTGTAAAAATAAAAAGAAAAAATAATAAGTTGCATTACTGAAATAAATGCACTTTTCGACGATCGATATTCTAATTTTCCGAGTTTCACCTGTATGTGGTGTGAATGTGGTCTCCCTTGCCTAGATGGTTTCGACACTCAGCTTCATCGGATGACCACGGCATTCTGTGGTTATGGCACATGCTTTCTCCATTTTTCTGAAACGAACTGAAGAACAATGACCTCAAGATTTATTCCTGTATAAATAACAAAGCTGGGGAACCTTAGGCTGTGGGACCAGATGCAGCCCTCCAGGCCTCACAAACTGGCCCCAGGCAACATCCCTTCCTCCTACGCTGCCTGGTTGGAATGTATGATTGAACTCTGATAAGGCCTGCTGCATACCTGCCAACATTTCTCTGATGAAAATGGAGACGTCCTATTCCCTACACTCCAACACTTCTCCAAAGAAAACAGAGACGCCCTCTTCAACATTTTTCCCAATGAATATTGGGACTTCATATTCCATCCCCTCCAACGTTTCTCCTATGAAAATAGGGACATCCTATTTCTTACCCTCCAACATTTCTCCGGTGGAAATAGAGACACCCTCTTCAACATATTCCCAATGAAAATAGGGACGTCCTATTCCATCCCCTCCAACATTTCTCCCATGAAAATAGGGATGTCCTATTCCATCCCCTCCAACATTTCTCTCATGAAAATAGGGACGTCCTATTCTATACCCTCCAACATTTCTCCGGTGGAAATAGAGACACCCTCTTCAACAAATTCCCAATTAAAATAGGGACATCCTATTCCATCCCCTCCAACATTTCTTCCATGAAAATAGGGATGTCCTATTCCATCCCCTCCAACATTTCTCCCATGAAAATAGGGATGTCCTATTCTATACCTTCCAACATTTCTCCGGTGGAAATGGAGACACCCTCTTCAACATATTCCCAATGAAAATAGGGACGTCATATTCCAACCCCTCCAACATTTCTCTGATGAAAATAGGGACGTCCTATTCTATACCCTCCAACATTTCTCCCATGAAAATAGGGACGTCCTATTCTATACCCTCCAACATTTCTCCCATGAAAATAGGGACGTCCTATTCTATACCCTCCAACAATTCTCTTATGAAAATAGGGATGCCCTAAGGAAAAGCAAGAGATTCCGGGATCAAATTAGAAAACATGATGGCTTCTATAAATCTGGGGCTGTCCCTGGAAAATAGGGGCACTTGGAGGATCTGCTGCTGATTGCCTGTATGGAGGGAAGAAAGGTGGGTGTGCATGTAGCCTACTGTACACAGGTAAAATTTCATTTGTCTCTCTGCCCACCTTTGCCTCTGGTCCCATCCACCACTGATATGTGGCCCCTGAGAGGCTGCCTGGAACAGAATGTGTCCCCCAAGCTGAAAAGTCCCCTCTCCACTGCTGCGCAACTTACTAGGTCACTGTGTTATGATGAAACATTCAGTCGACGAGCAAAACAAGAATTGCTGATTTGGCATTGGACTACCCAAAAAGGTTGGGGTGAGGGTCAAAACCACTTCAAAGCAGATGCATAAATTGTGCCAAGTTTTAGGAGGAGAGGACAGCGCTTGTTTTCTTTTTACCACTTGGGAGCCTGGGAGGTGTGGGATACCCAGATCCCTCCCTGGAACAATTCCGGCTTGTTTTCAGTCCCCTTTTGTTCTGATTGCAAGTTTGGAGATCCATCTGCGAAGACAATGTAAATCATCCCTTTCCCTTCAGCCCACCTAATTGGCTGCCTTGATGTGCTCCGCCGAGTCTCGTTAAGGCGACGGTCAGCGCCGGGCTCATTATCAGCATTTACCTGTGTCAGCTCTTTGGACAGCCTCCCCCACGTCAGTGTAACGTTTTTGGGGGGGCTGTGTAAATAGAAGTCAGCAGAAGTGTGGAAGAGCTCCCATGAGGAGTGCTAGAAATTTGTGGGTAAGCAGTGCACAGAGAGGGATGGAGGGAGAGGGGGAGGGAGAAGAGGGGGGGTAATGTGTGCTGAAATGAAGCACCAGAAGCCCTCCTGAGAGCTCTATCCATATCAAATGCTTCCCTTCCTGCTTGCCAAACAAATGCAATCATACCTGCTTGGGGACTTTTTACGGAAAGTGCCATTCATGGGAAACTGGCCAGCTCTGCATGAACTGAGCCTGGCTATTAGGCTCAGTTCCTCTTACATACAGTTCCTGTTGCTTGGCCATGCCCTTGGTTTTTATTTAACTGGTCCATAACGTAGCTAGCAATGTTGTACTTATGGGAACGGGGACATCCTTGACTAGTGATGTTGCTGAATTTCAGAACTACCCGGAACAGAATATGAATATGGCACACTCATAAAAAGTGCCCCCCCCCTAATTTCAAACCAGGTGCCATCCCACCAACAGTTCCCTCCCCCAAACTGGGTTGTGATGCAAGCTTAGGAAGTTATCCCTCTTTTGGGCCACCCACCTCCTCCTTGATACTGGAATGGCAGTGTTCCAGGCATTAGGAGCCCTGAGAAATGCAATTTGCCCAGGGCACCTGAGGTCTATATAATGCCTTTAGCCTGCCTGGCTGTTATCAGTGCTGCAGTGCCATTGGGATTAAGAAAGTAAGAAGAGCCTGCTGCCAGGGGTGTAAGAAGGGGGTGGGGGGGTGCGATTCGCCCCGGGTGCCATCATGAGGGGGGTGACAAAATGCCGACTGAACTCGGCGCTGCCTGTGTAGTGGAGCCGAGCGGGGTTGAGTTGCATCACGACGCCGGCGCGTCCCCTTCCCACCTCTGCGGCCGGGCACATGCACAGTCAGTCAGGCCCTGCTCTCCCTGCCTGTCCATGTCCCGCCCTCGCTCAGGTGTTGTTTGTGTGTGTGTGTGTGGCCACAGTCGAAGCTGTGCTGCTCATGTGGCAAGGCAGTCCTTCTGGGGCTGACACAGACTCCCAAGAAGGGGACGGAGGCAGGAGAGGCTGCGGTCGACTGCTTTTGCCTTTTATTTAAGGGCCAAGGCACACTGGTTTGGGGGTGGGGGGAGGAGAAGCAGCCTGTAGGAGATCTCCACAGCCTAGCTGGTTTGAGGAGGGAGAGAGAGAGAGATCACGCACTGCTGGTTTAGGGGGTGGAGAGGAGAAGAGGGAGGCAAGAAGGAGCCGGGTCTCTGATGAGGCAAGGCAGGATCAGGACCAGCAACAGCATTGCCTGCACAGCTTTCTTTGATGGTGGTGGAGGAAGGGGGAGAAGGCAGGATCTGCATCAGGATCGCCTACACGGCTCTCTTTGACAGATTTCAATTTCAATGTGGGGGGTGCCAAAAAAATTCTGCCCTGGGTACCGCCTGACCTTCCTACGCCACTACCTGTTGCACCAGGCCAATGGTCCAGCTAGTCCAGCATCCTGTTCTCACAGTGGCAAACCAGATACCTGTGGGAAACAGGCAAGCAGGAGTACTCTCGCCTCCTGTGGTTTCCAGCGACTGGTATTCAGAAGCATTTCTGTCTCCATGTGGCTAGAAGCCATCCAAAGCCCTCTTCTCCATGCCCTATTCTCTTTTTTAGGCTCATTTAGTAGAACATGTGAGTGCTCAGTGGAAGGACAGATCCTGAAGCTGAGTCTCCAATACTTTGGCCACCTCATGAGAAGAGAAGACTCCCTGGAAAAGACCCTGATGTTGGGAAAGATGGAGGGCACTAGTAGAAGGGGACGACAGAGGACGAGATGGTTGGACAGTGTTCTCGAAGCTATGATAAACCTAGACAGAATCTTAAAAAGCAGAGACACCACCTTGCTGCCAAAGGTTCGTATAGTTAAAGCTATTTTTTCCCCAGTAGTGATGTATGGAAGTGAGAGCTGGACCATAAAGAAGGCTGATCACCAAAGAATTGATGCTTTTGAATTATGGTGCTGGAGGAGACTCTTGAGAGTCCCATGGACTGCAAGAAGATCAAACCTATCCATTCTGAAGGAAATCAGCCCTGAGTGCTCACTGGAAGGACAGATCCTGAAGCTGAGTCTCCAATACTTTGGCTACCTCATGAGAAGAGAAGAATCCTTGGAAAAGACCCTGGTGTTGGGAAAGATGGGGGGCACAAGGAGAAGGGGACGACAGAGGACGAGATGGTTGGACAGTGTTCTCGAAGCTACGAACATGAGTTTGACCAAACTGCGGGAGGCAGTGGAAGACAGGAGTACCTGGCGTGCTATGGTCCATGGGGTCACAAAGAGTCAGACACGACTAAACGACTAAACAACAACAACAAAAGCCATCTAAATTGGTGATCATCACTAGCTTCTGTGGGAGCGAGCCCCATAATTATTGGGTTTGAATGGGGTTTGGATTGGCCAGCTCTGAAGCAGGCGGCGAAGGAAGAACGAAAGCAGGGCTTGAATGGTGAGAACCTAGGTTGGAGGATGGGGGGGAGGGGGTCTCCCCTTTCTGCACAAACTACAGCAGCTTTGGGAGGGAGAGCTTACTTATCCCCTGACTTACCATATTTATAACCCATGCTTAGCCGAGCAGTCCCAGGGCAGGAATACATAGAGCATTAGAACAATAACGAGCAACATCTCTAGAGGCTAAAGCATGTAAAACATCAAACCTTATGCTAAAAAGTCAATAGCAGCCAGTAAGGCACGGAGTGAATAAATAAAATGAATTGTTCCATTTCAGTATTGCACCTCACCCCTTCCAAAAAGCTGGCCACCTGTTGACAAAACACCAGTAATGTTGGTGCATGGGGCACATTTGAGGGGTGTTATTGCACAGGCACAGGGCTACCACAGAGAAGGCCCTGCCATGCCCTTTCTAACTCCAGCAGCTGCAGAGACAATAGCCTTTTGCATCCTGACTCTGAATACCAGTTGCCAGGGCCGTCTCAAGGCTATCTGGAGCCATGGTTCAAAAATCCCTCCGGCACCCCCCCATTCAAAGATTCCTCCGGCGCGCGCGTGCACACACACACACACCATTTCACCTTTTTTATAGGAGGGAAGAGGCGGAGGCTCCGGGGCTCGCCCTCAGTGGCCGGCCGCCTCCTGGCAGCCCTCACGCGTTTCAAGGGTTTGGCGACACCATGCTCTGAGGGCCCCTCCGGGCAGGCAGCACTCCGATGGGACGGAGGCTCCGGGCGCCACTTGGTATGGCGGAGGCGGGCGAGGGCAGCAAGCTGATGTGGGGAGGTGCCGCGTCCGGCCTCCGCCGTGTGGCTGCTGCGGGCGCAGCAGTGCGGCGCCCCCTGGCGGCCTGGTGGCCTGGTGCATTGTGCCACCCAGCCTTGCCAGTTGCTGCCGTTGCATACAAACTCCATATGCTAATGCAAAAGGGGTGAGGATGTGTGACCTGAGAAAAGGGGGTGTGGCTGAGGAGATAGCCTGAAGACCTTGTGGAAGACGCCTGCTGCTATTCAACAACATCAAGAGGGCCACAGATGCCTCCTCCCTGTTTTATGGGGAAGCCTTGTAGATCTGCAGCATAATAATAGCCCTACTCATTCACAGCATGAAAGCAAAACACTCCCAGGCCAGACAGAAAGAGCTGTAGAAGGGGATATCATTTGCACATGCTATCCTGGAGACAGGCTAGCCCTCAATGAAGCCACAATGGTCAAAAGTACCTCTGAAAAGAGACAGCTTGAAAGCAGAGCTTGGCAGCTAGAGAATGACATCTCGGAGCTTGAAGATGTTTGGTGTCATTAAAGCCTCGGGCACATGAAGGGCTGAGTGTCTTGGAGCCTCCTGCCATGAACATTAATTACAAAAGGGAAGGATTGTGCAGGGACATTCGAGACCTCTTCAGCAAGGGAGAAGAACTGGAGAAAAACCCCTCACAAAGGTGTTTCACAGGTGAAACAGAATGCAAAGAACTGGCTATTTTTCAGTGATGGACGAAACTCTGAGATGCAGGCAGGGCTCCTCACCGAAGCTGGAAATGAACTTGGAGATTCTGAAGGGAAAGTCAAAGGTGCTATTCAGAAATGCAACAATGGCAAGCTGTATGTTTATCTCAGAAAGAAGAGGAGAGAAGGGAGATGGAAAAAACTTCTAAAGCAACCATTGCCAAGCTGGTGCCCTACCAGATGTTTGGGGCTACAATTCCCACCAGACCCAGTGACTGTGGTCACTTTGAATCACAGAACTGTAGAGTTGGAGGGGATCTAGTCCAGGCATAGGCAAACTCGGCCCTCCAGATGTTTTAGGACTACAACTCCCATCACCCCTAGCTAACAGGGCCAGTGGTCAGGGATGATGGGAATTGTAGTCCCAAAACAGCTGGAGGGCTGAGTTTGTCTATGCCTGATCTAGTCCAACCCCCATATTGGACAACAGCTCCCATCAGATTCTGCCACTTTGTACTACAGTTCCCAGAAACCCCAACCAGTATGGCCTGAGCAGTGTCAGGAGACACGTGTGACGTTGTCTGGATTGAGCTTCAGTTTGTTGGTTCTCATCCAGTCCATTACTGAGGCAAGACAGCGGTCCAGCACTCCCCCTGCCACACCTGCAGATGTAAAGGAGAAGTAGAGCTGTGTGTCGTCGGCATATTGCTGACAATGTACTCCAAAACTCCTGATGAACCCACTCAGCAGTTTCAAGTAGATGTTAAATAGCATGGGGGATAAAATCAACTCTAAGGAACCCCACACTGAAGGCTCCACTCCCCAAGTATCATCCTCTGGAAATGACCATCCAAGTAGGACTGGAACCACCACCTTAGCTGCCAAGTATCCCGTTTTTCGCGGTAAACCCCTGGATTTTAATCTGTTTCCCGCTGCTCTCCCGAATGGAGAAAAATCCCGGATTTCCTACCTGCCAGGGAGCCTCCATTTTGGGTGCCGCTCTGCCCATGTATTGGGAAGAGTGGCACTGGAAGTCGCTTCTACGCATGCCCGGCGGCCATCTTGGTGGTGGTCGCCACCATGCGGCCAGCACCAAGATGGCCGCCGCATAGTTGCTTTTATGCAACTTCCGGTGCCGCGCCTTTGCTGATCCTGCATTTTTCAGTGAGAGACTTGGCAGCTATGCCACTGCAAAGTGGTGCCACCCACCCCTAGCTCAGACAGCCGCTCCAAAAGGATATCATGGTTGATGGTACAGAAAGGTGCTGAGAAGTTGAGGAGACTTAACAAGGACGCATTTCACTTGCCTCTCTCCTGACAGAGGTGACCAGAGCAGTTTCTGTACCAAAAAGTGGACCTAAAGCCCAAGGGAAATGGATCTGGAAAATCCATTTCCTCCAAAAGTGCCTGGATCTGGTCCGCAACCACCCATTCAAGAACCTTCCCCAAGAAGGCGAGATTCACAACCGCCCAGTCATTTCTTTGATGGTTTTACCACTGCCTCCTTCAAGCAGGGAGGGACCACCCTCTCTCACAAAGAGGCATTAATCACCTCCTTGGCCCAGCCAGCTGCTCCCTCCCTGCTAGTTTTTATGAGCCAAGAGGTCCAGAGTGCAAGTGGTTGCCCTGACCGATCCAAGGACCTTGTCCACCTCCTCAAGCCTTACTAACTGAAACTCATCCAATGCTACAGGACTAGGCAGTGCTAAGGACTCCCCTTGAGGTTCATCTACTGTAACAGCGGAGTCAAGGCCAGCGATTTCATCCTCAAAACACTTTCTTTGCAAACAAACACAATGAGCTGCCATCAGTTCTGTCACCTTCTTCAAGCCAGACTGTAGGAGGCTCTGTATTACCCAGAAAAGCTCTGCTGGATGGCAGAATGAAGATGCAATGGAGGCAGCAAAGTGTGCCTTCTTTGCTGCTTTCACTGCTACTAAGGAGGATGGATGTTTCCTCGCCCTAAGCTCTGGAATATACCAGGGAGCCTAAAGGGCTCCACAAAGGATGCTCAGGAGCAACTACAGTAAGTAACATTAAAATGAATAGCTCCCATGACCCCCATTGTTCTGCCCCGGCACTGAGGTCCAGCACCGAGGGCCTTCTGGCGGTGCCCTCACTGTGAGAGGTGAGGTTACAGGGAACCAGGCAGAGGGCCTTCTTGGTAGTGGCACCCGCCCTGTGGATGTCAAGGAAATAAACAACTACTGTATCTGACTTTTAGAAAACATCTGAAGGCAGCCCTGTTTAGGGAAGTTTTTAATGTTTGATGTTTTATTGCCTTTTTAATATCCTGTTGGGAGCTGCCCTGAGTGCCTGGGGAAAGGAAACCCAGACAGATGGGTGGGGTATAAATAATAAATTATTATTACGGTATTATTATTATTATCCCCAAACATTGACCATGCTGGTTGGGGTTGGTGGAGGAACACAAGCTCCCAGCCCCCTACCCCCAGTGCAGGAGAGAAAATGTGGGTTGTTTTGAGCTGGGGTTTTTTATTTTATTTATTTTTTTACGAAGAAAACCTGCTTGCTTTCCCTAGTCGAAATGTGCTTACTTTGCATAGGAGTAGAACAAGTGATACCCAGTAAAGTGAATTTACTGAGAAGGAAATTTCACCGCGTTCTGAGTTATTGGTGCCATAATGCATTGAAAGGCACCCAGCAAAACAATTGACGTAGTTGTTTTGCATTTATGGCACCAGGATGATTTAAACTTCTAGTCGGAGAGGGAGGGAGAGGAAATCTTTGCATCTTTGAAGAGCATAATGGGGAAAATATGTTAAAAGCTCTGTAGTATCCAGGGGCATGGTAGAAATATGTATGCTGCTTTGGGGCTGGGGGGGGGGGAGAGGGAATATGATCGTCCAACTTCATCTGAGTGATGGAGGATGTTGAGGTTTAAAATATCGCCCCGAGGTTCTTGCAGACAGTTCCTTCAATAGACATCAGATGCCTCCCGTCGTAACTGCCCAGCTAATGCATGTTTGAATGTGGCCCTAACACTACACATTGTTTCTTAAAACTTTGCAGGACCCAAAACTTTGGAATGTGATGGGCTTATGTTTGTGTGAGAGCCCGGAGGCGGTTGGAGGATGGATGGCAGCTAACAGATTGAGGTTGAATCCTGACAAGACAGAAGTACTGTTTTGGGGGACAGGGGGCGGGCGGGTGTGGGGGACTCCCTGGTCCTGAATGGGGTAAATGTGCCCCTGAAGGACCAGGTGCGCAGCCTGAGTGTCATTTTGGACTTACAGCTGTCCATGGAGGCGCAGGTCAATTCTGTGTCCAGGGCAGCTGTTTATCAGCTCCATCTGGTACGCAGGCTAAGACCCTACCTGCCTGCGGACTGTCTCGCCAGAGGGGTGCATGCTCTAGTTATCTCCTGCTTGGACTACTGCAATGCGCTCTATGTGGGGCTACCTTTGAAGGTGACCGGGAAACTACAACTAATACAGAATATGGCAGCTAGACTGGTGACTGGGAGCAGCCGCTGAGACCACATTACACTGGTCTTGAAAGACCTACATTGATTCTCAGTATGTTTCTGAGCACAATTCAAAGTGTTGGTCCCCCAGACACTGGGGTCCACCTCTGAAGGCCTTCTGGCAGTTCCCTCACTGAGAGAAGTAAAGTTACAGCGAACCCGGCAGAAGGCCTTTTTGGTAGTGGCACCTGCCCTGTGAAACACCCTCCCGTTCGATGTCAAGGAAATAAACTACTATCTGACTTTTAGAAGACATCTGAAGGCAGCCCTGTTTAGGGAAGCTTCTAATGTCTGATGTTTTATCATTTTAAAAATTATTTTTATCATTAATTCTGTTCGGAGTCGCTCCGAGTGGCTGGAGAAACCCAGCCAGATGGGTGAGGTATAAATAAATTGTTGTTGTTGTTGTTGCACTGCCAGGATCAAGTCCCACCCCAAGGCAACAGAACAGAATAGGTGACCAAAAAAGACCCCTCTCATATAAGAAGCTGTCTTATACCAAGGCAGACCATTCATCCATCTTGTTCAGTATTGTCTGGCAATCACCAGAAGAACCTGATGGATCAGACCAGTGGCTTTTCTTTGTCCAGTACCCTGTTCCCAGCACCTTGGCCACCCAGATCATCGACCATCCTCCAACCACATTAAGCAAGTTTAAGCAAAATCAAGCACAACATAGAAAGGCAGTGTGGTGCAGTGGTTAGAATGCTGGGCTGTGACCTAAGAGACCAGAGTTCAAATCCCCACTCAGCCATGAAGCTCACTTGTTGACCTCCTCTCACCTTAACCTACCTCACAGGGCTGCTGTGATGATAAAAACAGGGGAGGGGGACAACCGTGTAAATCACCTTGAGCTCCCTTGGAATGACTAGAGATGCCATGATAAACTTTGGCTCAACTGTGCCCCCAGAAATTATTCAAATCTTGCGAGTTTAAGAGGTGCTGCCCAATATTAATCTGAGAGCTTTTACTGCTTGGAGAGAGAGGGAGGAATTTGAAAGGGAAATAAAAATGTATTTAAGAGCAGGATCTATTAAAAAAGAGAGAGGCTAGGAGATGGTCGAAATCCTATAATGACTATCCAGGGGGAGTTGACCTTTTCCAATGTCTTTTGTTTCATGAATAGCTAAGAGTTGGGCTTTTCTCAATGGACACAGAGGGTCACAATGTGCTTCTTCAATGGCCCATCATGTTGGTTGCTAATAGATATTAGGCACACCAAGATGGGCTCTGAGACCCAGAGATCTCACCATAAGAGCATAGAGAGACAATAACCTTTAGAGCTAGGCTGTAGACAGTGGAGGAGAAGCATTTTTATTTTTTATTTTTTTGCTGCTGGAAACTGATAAGATACCACAGAACTGTCAATGTGCTTGTCCTAGGGAGGCAATTTTTGGATACATGTCATCGCTATGAGAACTGATGGTGTCTGAAAGTGTGGGGGAATAGGACCTACCTCTGAAAACATGCCAGGATCAAAAAGAAGCAGTGCTGAAATTGTAGACAACAACTTCACATTTCTTGCATAAGAACATAAGAAATGCCTGCTGGATCATGGAGGAGAGGCAATCAATGACTACTTATGATTACAGTTTATTATTTATTGAATTTCTATACCACCCTATAAAGGTAAAAAGGTAAAGGACCCCTGGATGGTTGTTGTTGTTGTTTAGTCGTCTAGTCGTGTCCGACTCTTCGTGACCCCATGGACCAGAGCACGGCAGGCACTCCTGTCTTCCGCTGCCTCCCGCAGTTTGGTCAAACTCATGTTCATAGCTTCGAGAACACTGTCCAACCATCTCGTCCTCTGTCGTCCCCTTCTCCTTGTGCCCTCAATCTTTCCCAACATCAGGGTCTTTTCCAGGGAGTCTTCTCTTCTCATGAGGTGGCCAAAGTATTGGAGCCTCAGCTTCAGGATCTGTCCTTCCAGTGAGCACTCAGGGCTGATTTCCTTCAGAATGGATAGGTTTGATCTTCTTGCAGTCCATGGGACTCTCAAGAGTCTCCTCCAGCACCATAACTCAAAAGCATCAATTCTTCGGCGATTAACCTTCTTTATGGTCCAGCTCTCACTTCCATACATCACTACAGTGGTACCTCTACTTACGAATAACTCTACTTACGAATGTTTCGACTTACGAACAGAGCTCTGTCCGCCATCTTGGATGCGGTTTAGATAGGATTTTTTCAACTTATGAATTTTTAGATAGGGTTGCTTCGACTTACGAATTTTTTCTCCCAGTGCATTCCTATGGGATTTGACTTATAATCTTTTTCGACTTACAAATGTGTGTTCGGAACGCATTAAATTAGTAAGTAGAGGTACCACTGTACTGGGAAAACCATAGCTTTAACTATACGGAACTTTGTCAGCAAGGTGATGTCTCTGCTTTCTAAGATGCTGTCTAGGTTTGTCATCACTTTTCTCCCAAGAAGCAGGCGTCTTTTAATTTCGTGACTGCTGTCACCATCTGCAGTGATCAAGGAGCCCAAGAAAGTAAAATCTCTCACTGCCTCCATTTCTTCCCCTTCTATTTGCCAGGAGGTGATGGGACCAGTGGCCATGATCTTGGTTTTTTTGATGTTGAGCTTCAGACCATATTTTGCGCTCTCCTGTTTCACCCTCATTAAAAGGTTCTTTAATTCCTCCTCACTTTCTGCCATCAAGGTTGTGTCATCTGCATATCTGAGGTTGTTGATATTTCTTCCGGCAAAAAAACAGAGAAGCTATGAGCTATGCCATGCAGGGCCACCCAAGATGGACAGGTCATATTGGAGAGTTTTGACTAAATGTGATCCACCTGGAGAAGGAACTGGCAAGCCACTCCAGTATCCCTGCCAAGAAAACTCCTGGATGGTTAAGTCCAGTCAAAGGTGACTATGGGGCTGTGGCGCTCATCTCGCTTTCAGGACAAGGGAGCTGGCATTTGTCTGCAGACAGCTTTCCGGGTCATGTGGCCAGCAGGATTAAACTGCTTCTGGCTCACCATGTTGGAAACCATAGCACACGGAAATGCTGTTTACCTTCCTGCTGCAGCGGTACCTATTTATCTACTTGCACTGGTGTGCTTTCGAACTGCTAGGTTGGCAGGAGCTGGGACAGAGCAACGGGAGCTCACCCATCGCGGGGACTCGAACCGCCGACCTTCTGATTGGCAAGCCCAAGAGGCTCAGTGGTTTAGACCACAGCGCCACCTGCGTCCCCAGAGGTTCACAGAAAAGAGCAACATAAAAAGGATATCAAGGTGGAACTGTCAATGAGCCAGGTCATCCACAGGGCAGGCACACATACAGAAGGCATGGAACACAATTAGCTTTTTATTAGAAGAGAAAATAACAACACAACAATGTCCCTGGTTCATCTTAATGAAGGCATTGCTGAAATTAAGCTCTAGGCATGCCCTTTCCCTTTCACTCTGCACCCCCCCCCCAACAGATGGAAAGTGCTTCAAGATCATTATCAATGTGCTATAATAATAATAATAATAATAATAATAATAATAATAATAATAATAATAATATCCCAACCATCTGATTGGGTTGTCCCAGCCACTCTGGGTGGTTTCCAGCACATATAAAAACATAATAAAACATTAAACGTCAAAAAACTTCCCTATACAAGGCTGCCTTCAGATGCCTTCAAAAAGAGGTATAGTTACTTATCTCCTTGGCTCGGGGGTCGCATAACTCCATACCCCCCAACATTTATCCAGTGAATATAGGAACGTCCTAAGGAAAAGAGGGACATTCCAGAATCAAATCAGAAACACAGATGGCTTCTGTAAATCAGGGACTGTCCTTGGAAAATACAGACAGTTGGAGGGTCTGCAACTGCTGTTCAGGAGCATTACTGCCTCTGACCAAAATTAGTGGCAATGAGAAAATTAAGAAAGGAGTCATTTGAAGTGCCGCATTGTCACCAGGCAACAACTGAGCTCAACAAAATGCCAGTGCTCTGGAATCTGCTGTTTACAGAATCATCTTGCTTGTTTCAAGTTCCAATATTCAGACATATTATATATATATATATATATATATATATATATATATATATATATATATGAGAGAGAGAGAAAATGCCAATATCTTGATCACAGCCTTTGGGGTTAATCGAACAGCCAGACATATTAGAAAAGAAAGCCTCCGGCATAAAAATAAGGTGGGACGGCCTTCGGGAATGTTGGGATCTACTGTGTCCTTAAGAAAACAGCGGGGCTGGCTACATTGCAGAGGTATCAAACAAGAGCTATTTGCAAACCAATCAATATATTCCCTCTGAGGGCTCATTCATTAACGCTACAAAGGCTTGCCAATTGGTAAATGTGCACAGATCAATTCGGGTCCCTGCTAATTGTACGGGAGGAGAGAAGGTCACGAAAGGGCGGGCGGGCGGACAAACATTTCTGGAGGTAGCAGAAGAAACTCGTTCTGTGCTCTAATCAGGGCTGGCTCTTCCACAAAGCAAGGTGAGGCAACTGCCTTGGGCAGCAGGATCCACAGGGGCAGCAGTGCGCTCCTGGTCCGGAGGCCAGATCTGCCTCCTTCTCAGCAACCTCATCCCCATGCCACCTCTACAGCAGCCTCTTGTTGAACTGGTACTGCTGGTCTTCTCCAACCCCTAGGGAGGAAATGGTAAGGGCTGCCCTCTGGGGTCTCCTGGGCTCTGCACCCACGCAGCCCAATTTAGAGTGAGGGCCCCCCCCCCACACACACAATGCCATTTGGTTCCAGATCCTCCAAACGTGTCCCTATTTTCCAGGGACAGTCCCGGATTTACAGAAGTGTTATTGCAATCCTGCTAATGTATTTATCCTGCTTAGAGTGGTCTCCAAGAGAGATTATAAATTTTCCCATTCTTTGTTAAAGCTTTTGGTATTCTTGGTTTCTTAATTTTCCGGTCAGTTTTGCCAATTCGGCATAGTCCAACAGTTTAATTTGCCATTCTTCTCTGGTAGGGACTTTATCTTCTTCCCATCTCTGGGCTAGTAGCATCTGTGCGGCTGCCGTCGGCATACATAAAAAGTCTTTTCCGCTCCCCTGGAATATCAGCTTTTAGAAAACATCTGAAGGCAGCCCCAGTATATGGAAGTTTTTCTAAAGAAAAAAAAGTTTAATGTTTTATTATGTTTTTATATATGTTGGAAGCTGCCCAGAGTGTCTGCCCAGAGTGTCTGGGTATAAATAGTAAAATTATTGTTATTGTTATGCATTAGGACATCCCTATTTTCAGTGGATAAATGTTGAAGGGTATGTGATTCCTACTTCAACCACAGGGGAAGGTTGATTTGACCCCCCCCCTCCCAGTGTTGATCTTTACTGGCCTCTTCTTCCCTAGTGAGAGGAGGCTGCCATTTTGTGGTGCGCCTCAGAAGCCACAATGTCTTGAGGCGGCCCCGACACTAATCCATGTGAGGAGGTTCTGACTCTAGAAGGCTGCCTAAGTATATCTTGATAGAAATAAGTGCAGCGGTGGGATGCTGACAGGAGAGAGAATAATAATAATAATAATAATAATAATAATAATAATAATAATAATAATTTATTTGTACCCTGCCCATCTGGCTGGGTTTCCCCAGCCACTCTGGGCAGCTTCCAACAAAGATTAAAAATACATTAAAATGTCACACATTAAAAACTTCAGATGTCTTCTAAATGTCAGGTAGTTATTTATCTCTTTGACATCTGATGGGAGGGCGTTCCACAGGGCGGGTGCCACTACCGAGAAGGCCCTCTGCCTGGTTCCCTGTAACCTCACTTCTCGCCGTGAGGGAACAGCCAGAAGGCCCTCAGAGCTGGATCTCGGTGTCCGGGCAGAACGAGAGAGAGCAAGCAAGGGAGGGAGAGAGGAAAGGGTGACAGAAAGGGAAGGTGTTTCTGCCCACAACTGGCTCTGCGTTTTGCTCAAATCCTGATGAGGTTTGACTCTGACCCGACCTTTCTCTGGCATCAGGGCCGGATTTAGGTTTGATGAGGCCCTAAGATACTGAAGGTAATGGGGCCCTTTATATGTCCAGCTGTCCTTTGTCAACAACATATTGTCGCTGTTATTTGTGTGTTGCATATATATGCCATATGGTAATTTATGGACCTAATACAGGAGTCCCCAAACTTACCCGGCTTCGGGCCGGTGCCCACCATGCCAATTGCAAGTATGCAAACTTCCGGGTCGGGTGCACTTCCGGGTCGGGAGAGGCCCATGCTCATGCGCATGCGCACAAACAATTTTTGGCATTCTTTTCCGACCTGGAAGCGCGCCACCGCACCAGTAAGAGCGAGTGGTGGCAGCAGGCAGCAGGGTCGTCACGGTTGTCGCCGGCCGGATAAAAGAGGCCTTTGGGCCGTATGCGGCCCGCGGCCCGTAGTCTGGGGACCCCTGACCTAATAGGTATCTAAAGCCATTTGCACATGTTGCCATGCAACCAGTCTGTGCAGAATGTAGGCACCCTGTATATAGAAATGAGCAAACCAGTGATATTTTAGGGAGCCGGCTAGCAGGCTTACATCATAGGAGCCTACACAACACAAAACACTGTTGCTGTATGTAGGTTTAATTTTATTTGTTTTTTATCTTATATTTTGGAAATGTATATCCAGCTTTTTATTCCATTAAATTTTTTTTGGGGGGGGGGCCAAGAGAGTGGGGCCCTAAGCTATAGCTTGTTTAGCTTATATGTAAATCCGGCACCGTCTGGCATGTTCCCCCCCCCCCCGGCAGGTGAGCCCCTGATTGCAAAGGCTGAAATGGCTCAACTGATGCTAGGTGATTGGCAGATGGGTAGCCACACTCACCTGCCCAACTTGGACCACAAGGAGCAGGGCTGGATGCTGTCCTCCCCCTCTGTTTCAATATACCTCTTCCTTAAAAAAAAATGCATTGATGCAGAGAAATGTGAATAAGCACATACCAGGCTGCGGTCTGGGTACCACTCTATTGCTGCTCTTATCTAGAGCTCTCTGATTTCCCTTCTGAATATCCAGGAAATGCAGCTTGAAGTCAGACCTGCAAAAAACACATCTCTTTATTGTACCGCTAGGAGCAATGGATGTGGAGTGCTGTGGGTCCCATTGCCCCCACCCACCCACAGACACAAGCACGCACCTCGTTGCTTCCTTAAGTGATTCCTGCTTGCCCGTGTCTGCGCTTTCATCTCTCTGTAGGTAACCTCGAAAAATAAATACAGAACTTTGCTTTTCGTTCCCTGCTGTTCCCTGAGAGCTGCCAGCCTTGTCTCTCACCGGGCAGAGAGCTGCAAATTTCCAGGCAGTACAAGGCTTGCAGAAACCAAATGCGAGTGGATTCCTGGGGCTCTGAGCTCTTTGCTCAACACAGCGAGAGAATGTCTAGTCTTTCCCGGAAACTTGGCTTGGCGCAGGTAAAATGGTCTCTCTCTCTCGCTGTCACACCAGCACAAACCTCATTCGGTTACAGTATTCCTACAACAATGCCAACTTGGCCTGCCCCTACTGCAACCTGTACATTCTCCCTTAAGCAGAGAAAAGTAGCGAAAGGTGTCCTAGCGGCTTCATTTCGGAAAAAAGGAAGGGTTGTATTCCTGCATTGCAGGGGGTTGGACTATATGACCCTTGGAGTCCCTACCAACTCTACAATTCCATGATTCTATGTAGCTTAGTAGTAGAACATCTGCTTTGCATGCAGAAGGTCTCAGATTCATTCCCCAATGGCAGCTCCCAGTAGGGCTGGGAATCGGTGGCGTAGCGTGGAAGGGATCAGAGGGGTGCTTGCCCCAGGCACAAATTCTGAGGGGTGCAATAGGGCTCCCTCACCAAGGCCAGATGGCTGAGCTCCTGCCAGAGGCGTACCCAGGATCAGACCTAGGGGGAGTGGCAAGCCATGGTCATTCAGGTTGTGACATTTCAGCACGGAAAAGGCAAATGAAACCAAAATTTTAAGAAAATTATATATAATTATAGCAGTGCTTTATTACGGTAGTTATTACAATTATTTGCTTGAATTTTTTTGAAATTTTATTCTAGTTACATGTCTTATACTAATAGCATTTTTCTTGGGTTTGAAGAAAACGTGTTCAATACTTTCGTTTCAATCCAGTCCTGATTTTCCTTGAAAAATTTCCAATGGACGCTCGTCAAACACAACCCAGTCAGTCTGTCCTCTCCCATTGTACTTCTGAGCCAGATCTTTACCCTTTAAAATTAAATTTTCTACAGAAATTACTTAACTTACCTTTTTGGAACCAGTTTCTTATATCCATTTAGGCAGCCTCGATGTCTTCTAAATGTAAATAAGAAGGCAAACTAATAGCGGGCGGCTCAGTTTAGCGACGGGCGGCTCAGTTTAGTGACGCAGAACTCACTAGACCCCTCTAGAAGATTCCCTCTTCTCTCTGCTAGAGCCCGCTAGAGACCTCTCCCTCCCTTGAATCCCAATGGCTGGCTGACATAGATTCATCTACCAGTCGCTAGGTGGCTCGAGATACTTCTCGGTTTTTACAACATTTCAGTGTGGTAAACAACTGATTATTCGCCATCACCCTACTTAATTTTGTTTCATCACTTTATAACCATTTAATTTTTCTTTGCTTCTGGGGGGGCAGCTGCCCCCTGCCCCTCGCTGGGTACGCCCATGGCTCCTGCTGCAGGGAGACAAGCTGCACTGAGCCCGGCTTTCAGGGCTGGGGTGACGCCTCCTTCTCCTCATGGCCAGTGAAGAGATTCCCACACACACCATGCTCCTGGCCTGGCCAAGAGTTGAGGTTGGGCAGGCTCGCTCTTGCACAACTGCATGGCCCACGGGGCCCACAGGGAGAGGGTGCTCCACAGACATGCCAGAAACCGCTGCCAGCGGCAGAGCACAAACAGCTCCCACCCGCCCACTTGCCTCTTCTCCAAGCCAGCCACTGTCCTCTCTCCCCCAATGTGCACCCTGGTGCCATGCACCTTGGCCATGCTCCACGCTCTTCAGCAGGAACCCCCACAGCCCCCCTATGACCCTGTGTGGGCTCATAGGGGACAGCAAGGCAGTCAGAGCTGAGGAGGAGGCAGTGGTGGCCACGTCCCTCCCACTGCCCCAGCCTGCCCCCTCTGCTCCCCCCAGCCCCCCCCCAAGATGATCCTCTACTTCTCTGACAATGCCGTCATTTCCCATAATCACTTCTGTCCCTCCGCACCCCTCCAAGTGAGGAGGAAGTTAGCACAATGGTCTGGCACCCCTCCCCAAGGAAATTGGATCATTTTCTTCTTTTTTCCAGGATTGAGACTCTCTTACACTCTTCCTTCCTCTACCTCCTTCCTCTGTCTCAGTCTCACCTACCCCCATACTGTACACTTTTAAATGGTATGGGGTGCAATACTTGCTTTGCCCCAGGCACTGGCAACCCACGCTACACCACTGCTGGCAATGTCCCCTGTCTGAAACCCTGGAGAGAAGCTATCATGGGCAATGCTGACGACTGGTCTGACTCAGTATAAAGCAGCTTCCCATTTTCCTAAGCAGAATGGTCACGACTCAGTGGCAGAGCATCACTTTTGCATGCAGAAGGCCCTGATTACAACCTTTGGTATATCCAGGGACACTGCCAATCAGTGTAGACATTATTGAGCCAGGTAGACTAAGAGTCTCACTTTGTATAAGGCAGTTTCCTGGGTCGGGGTTGACCTCCGAGATCCCCCAGTGGTTTGCCTTGACATGAGCACATGTTCCTCCTAATTCAATCCTTCCTTTATGTTCAAGAGCCTTGAGCATGGCCCCATTATCGGCCATTGCCATGGAGACGAATGGGATACCACTATAAAAAAAGAAAAAAAGGATTACGGTTATGATCCAGGCAAGAGATTGCGAGAACAGATGGACTCTTAATAGCCATGCAAATGTGCTTAGTGATAAAACAAAAATGTTCTGGGTGTAGGTGAGTAGGAAAGGTCCAGAATATACAGCCATGAAGCCAGCCGTCATTTCCAAAGTAGTTGCACCATCAATTATCTCCGTGTGCCAGAGTTATCATCATCATCACCTTACAAAGTGCAGGTGCTAGCGAATAAATGGTACACACACACACACACATACACACAAGCGTTAAGTGGCACTCAGGCTTTTAACTGGTTCCCTGCACAGGAATTAAATTCTACCGCACTCATTCTGCTTTATTTCACCCATATGCTCAAATGGTATCCCTGTGCTTTTTTCAGGATGGAACAGTGAGTGGTGAAAGGCTATCTATTTATGCAGACAAATTCAAGGGGGGGGGGAGAGAGAGAGAATATGCTCCTGGTAACAAAGCACCGCCCAATGGGAAGTCCTTCTGCACCAGCTTACTGTCATGGCCCCAGAGGTCAGAGTCTATGTCTTCAGGTCCAGGGATTTACAGGGAGAAAGGGGACTGCCCTCAGAGACAGTCTTTCTTCATGCAGTGCATAGTTAAACTCTGGAACTCGCTGCCACAGGAAGCAGCGATGGCCATCAACTTAGATGGCTTTCACAGCAGATTAGACAAATCCCTGGATGAAAGGGCTATTGATGGCTACAAGCCAGGATGGCTGTGTTCTGCCTCCACGGTAGGAGGTGGCAATGCTTCTGAATTCCCGTTGCTGGAGTCCACAGGAGAGAAGAGTATGCTTGTGCTCAACTCCTGCTTGTGGCCTCTGGTTGGCCACTGTGAAAACAGGATGCTGGATGAGATGGGCCATTGGCCTGATCCAGCAGGCTCTTCTCATGTTCAGCACCTAGACTACTGGGAGCACTGCCACCAGCCTGTCTAGCCTGAAGATGTGGGTATTGCCCTCCTCTAGCTCAGAGGACTCCAGCTCTAAAGTCCTAGTGCAACGTGCTGCTCCAGAGAAGCGGACATGGAGCAATGGATTCAAGCTACAAGAAAGAAGATTACACCTAAGAACTTCCTGACAGTAAGAGCTGTTTGATAGTGGAATTTGCTGCCAAGGTGTGTGGTGGAGTCTCCTTCTCTGGAGGTCTTTAAGCAGAGGCTTGACAGCCATCTGTCAGGAATGCTTTGATGGTGTTTCCTGCTTGGCAGGGGGTTGGACTGGATGGCCCCTGTGGTCTCTTCCAACTCTATGATTCTATGATTCTGTGATTCCTTTCACTGTCTCCATCAGAGCTGACAGCTGCTGAAGCAGGCTGGGCCCTTTTAAATGAAGAGACCCATCTCAGTCAATGCAGAGCTCGCAGTTGAGGTAGGGCTGAGGCTCCTATTTCAGGCTGAGGCTGGCCAGTGCTGAAACAACATCGGAGCACTGCTCTTAGGAAGAGGTCAGCCTAAGCCCTGTCCATGGTACCCTCGCCTCTGCCTGTGATGGGGCACCAGCTACTTTGAAATAAGTGGAAGCTGTGTGTCACAGAGGAGGCGCTGCGACTACTCTAGAGTAACGACTCTCCAAACCGTTGCCTTTTCATGCTTTTATTGTGTGCAGGCTATTTACAGTGCTAGGGCTGTACAGGATACATGTTCTCAGTCTAGGTCAGAACCCTGGAATGGCGCTTCCCGCGTTTTCTTCCAACATAAGAGTCTGGGCACCCCAAATCTCCTTCCGCGTTTCCTCCTGCGTAATTCCGGAACCGGAGGGGAAAAGGGTCTCCTTTCCATGTTTTCCTTCTCCCCCCTTTCCCCCACTCTCTCTTCCTCTCTCACGTGCAACAGAGGCTCTGCCATCCTGCCAGAGCCCTGTCTCCTACTTCCTCCTTCCCCACTGGACTCTTCCTCCTCCCCACTAGCTCCGCTGCTATTGGACGAACTGCTCCTCAAGATGGGCGGGGGCTCTCTGTACTGTTTTCCCCTCACACTGTGTATATGCAGAGCAGTGCTAAGGACCAGTGTGGTGCAATGAGCTGAACCAGTGAGCCCTGTGTTCGAGTTCTGCTTGGGTGCCCTTTGCAACCCACCATTTCTCAGGGATGCATTCTACCCCCAGCCCTGAGGTCTCACATTTCTGTTGTAGGCCACAAATTACCGTAGCAGCTTGGTGTGCAAGCTTGAGAATTAACCTGCAGAATGATTAGCCGCTGTTAAAAGATGCTGCATTGCTCCTAATTTTTTTAATTTAATATCATCTTTATTTCTTGTTAAAACCATTTACAATCAGCACAAATCATCTCAACGTAACATAATATAACATATCATAATCAAACATAATCAGACATAACCATGGGCTTACACATAGAAAGAAAAAAGAAAAAAGGCACAAAAAGGAATTATGAAAAGATAAAAAAGGGGGGAGAAAAAAAAGAGCAATAACAAAAAATAATTAAAATATATAAAAAAAACAGACCTCCAAACATTTAATATCGGTTCCCTTTCTATATGCAATTTTTCAGGCTTCTCCTCTATCATTTAAATTCTATGTTTTATCTATTATCCCTTTTGTTGTTCGGCTACTTTACCAACTTATGCATTCAATCTAAACAGATCACCAATTTTGAATTTATACCTTCTTTATGAAGAAAGTCATCCACGTAACTCCATTCTGCTTTTACTTTTTCTTTGGGGACTCTTTAACCTGCAGAATGATTAGCCGCTGTTAAAAGATGCTGCATTGCTCCTAATTTAATATACAGTATTAACAGGCGCTGTCGTTAATCCATGCCGTGGTCCAGACTGCAAACCTGAACACACTTTGCTTGGTGGGAGTTAGCGCAATTGACCGCCATCCAAATAGGCAAAAGATTGTGCCATCATTCTCCTTTCTCCACTTCCTCCCCCTCTTTCTACCCCCCTGCTGCTTTTGGGCAGACTGCCAACTTTAACAGAATCACTGAGATCTTTCCTAGCTTAACAGGGTTCTGCGAAGTTCAATCATTGGAAGCTATTTGGATACGAATCAATAATAAAAAAATTCTTTAAAAAAAAGATTGGACAGGATAAAATGAGAGAGATCTTTTTTCAAATGAAAGAGATTGGCAGGCAGGGCCTTCCAGGGAAAAACTGGCCACATTCCGCAGACATGGCTTTGAGAGGGAGAAGAAATGGAGTCACCGGGTACTGTAAAATTGAGTATTAAAGGTTTTAATGTGAGGGTGGATTATGATACATTGTTAAACTTAATTATGCTTAAGGATGGAGCTGCAAACCTTTATGGGGAGCAGAGCTATGAATTCGGGTGTATTTTGCAAGAGGGGAGGAACTCAGAACCATTGCTGAACTTCAAAGTCATTGTTTTAACTATTGCCAAACCAAGAAGCATTGCTTGATTTTCATGATGGGGCAGAGGGGGAGAATAGCTAGAGTTTTGAACCACTTAGATTTCCTGCAAAAAAAATATTGGGAAGTGTCGTTCACCGTTCTACACTTCCCAGCACCCTTAACAACCAAGAGATCCCAGAATTCTTTGGGGGAAGTCAGGTGTTTTATACTCATAGTGTGTGCACAGCCCCACAGAAGTTGCTGCAAAACCTAGGCGCCGGAGAAATGTCCCAGATATGTTCACACATGTTTATAAGTCATATAAACAGCCACATTTGTAGCCGGGTAATTGTAGGCGGCTGTTTGAAAAGGACTCTTCACAGAGCGCATGGCTAAACCGTGGAACTTGCTCCCACAAAAGGTAGCGAGGGCCACAAAATTGGGACAGTGCTGAAAAAGGATTGGACAAAGTCATAGAATCATAGCGTCGGCAGGGGACGCCGAGTGCAATCTCCTACAATGCAGGAATCCTGCCATCCCTGAGTGGGCTCGAACTACCAACCTTCTGGTTAACAGCCAGACACACTAACCCACTGCCAGTGGCGTAGCTAGCTGCCTGGCTGCCCGGGGCGGCAAACCCAAAAGCACCCCGCCAAAGGGCGGGGTGTCTGTCACGCGCATGCATCGTGCGTCACAACGCATGCATCATGACACACGACGCATACGGTGTGCGGCGCATGCACACGCGCACACAAGAGGCATGCAACGTGGTGATGCGGCAAACCCCGCAAGCAAGCCGCGGAGTGAGGCAGTCTCGCTTGCATAGGGGCTTCTCCTTCATTGCAGCAGCTGCCATGGTCAGCCCCGCCCAGCCTGCTGCCCCCCGCCCAGCCTGCTGCTTGTGGCGGCGCGCCCCCCATTACTACGCCACTGCCCACTGCGCAACAGGAGATAACAGAGGAAGAGGAGGCTATCAATGACTACTCACCAAGATGACTATACTTTATACAGTACCAAGAACTGCAACTGGGGAGATCACTAAGGTCATGTTTGCATGCTTCCTATACCTGGAATCTGGCTGGCCACTGTGAGAACAGGCCACTGGATGAGATGGGCTATTGGTCTGACTCAGAAGAGCTCTTTTTTGTGTTCTTAAGAGAGGGCTTTCAATCAGGGTGGGGAAACAACAAGAAAGAACCAAGATAACAGATCCTGGTTATATTATAACCTGGTTTTGGAAGGGGTGGGGCAGCTGAATAAATTCTGTTGTTGTTGTTGTTTAGTCGTTTAGTCGTGTCCGACTCTTCGTGACCCCATGGACCAGAGCACGCCAGGCACTCCTGTCTTGCACTGCCTCCCGCAGTTTGGTCAAACTCATGTTCGTATTATTCTACTGAAGAGTATAAGATAATGGCACCATCAGCATACGCACGGCAACTTTCAAAGTAAGATGATGTCACGGAGCAGACAGGCAGAACAGGTTGTTCACAGGTCAGAGAGAGGGAGGGACTGAGGGGGAGAGAAGCAAGGCTAACTCGCAGTTAGTTTCTTTATCAAGGAAAGAAAACAAAAAAAGAATACAAGGAGGCTCATAAAGCATAGCTGCCAAGTTATCCCTTTTTTAAAGGGATTTTCCCTTATGCTGAATAGGCTTCCTCGCGAGAAAAGGGAAAACTTGGCAGCTATGTCCTAAAGGCAAATGCATCTAGTGAATGCAGTTGTTCGAACTGGTGTTCAGCCCCTCCTTTGTCCTCTAGGCCTCTGCGTCAGGGCTCCTCCGCTGTATGCTATGTATCCCCCTGTAGCTGTCTAGCTTGCTTCTCAGCAACATGCAGCAAATGCCATGTGCTAGGAGTGAGTGGGGGCAGAGACCCATCAGCGGAGAGGCTGGCAGAGTGTCTCTGTGGGAGAGCTGCAGGGTCTGGCTCCCCTCTGTCATCGCTCTCAGTGCCTGCATCCAAACTAGAAATCTCATCACCCTGCCCTGTGCTGGGCCTCCTGTCTGCTTCTGCCTCTTTGCTATCCCCCAAACTGCCTTCTTCCTCCTCTGAGATGTGTCTGGTGTCCCACCACCAGGCTCCAGGAGCAATGTCCTCTTCTTCTATCTATGCCTTCCCTGGGGGGGGGGCTCTTGGGGGGGCAGCTTCCAATGTTGGCGATTCATTCCCCGTGTGCAGTCGTAGGTTTGTTGTCTGTCATATGACTGTATGTGTTTTCATTCCACAGAGTGGGAAGTGACGTAGACAGGATGTTTGTCTTACTGTGTTCCTGAAGTGGAACTGTTGTTCCTTTGCTCTTTCTCTTTGCTCTCTGATGCTAGAGAGAGAGGGAGCCATGTTGCAGTGCTCCGTGTGTTTATATGTAAATAAAGTAGATTAGCCAAGATGCTGTGCTACTGAGTTCGGTTACGCAACTGCGCAACCTCTGCGGATCCGTGAAGTGTGCTGACAGGGCCAGCTCTAGGTAGACCCCTGGTGGCGCGGTGCGCCAGGGCGCTGGACCGGTAGGCAGGGCGCCGCGTGGCAAAGCCACGCGGAAACCATGCTCCGCCCTGCAAAGGCGGGGGCGCCGGAGCGATCTCCGCCCCTCAGCACCAGGGCGCGCGATCTGCTCGAGACTGCCCTGTGTGCTGATGTCTTCTGGCATCAGTTGCTGTGATGTTTGGGCTGGAGAATGCTTAAGAAGCTCCCGAACGATCGCCCAGGAGGGAGGGAACATGCCATGCCAGTTGGGCATGTGTCTCTGCTGAGGTTCTACTTGTGAGTAGGACGCCTCCTGACACATTCTTCCTCTTCTAGCCAGACCCTGACAGATGAGATCTTCTCAGGATGAAGAACTACAACTAATCCAGAATGAGCAGCTAGACTGGTGACTGGGAGTGGCCACCGAGACCACATAACACCAGTCCTGAAAGACCTACATTGGCTCCCAGTATGTTTTCAAGCACAATTCAAAGTGTTGGTGCTGACCTTTAAAGCTCTAAACTGCCTCAGTCCAGTATACCTGAAGGAGTGTCTCCACCCCCATCGTTCAGCCCGGACACTGAGATCCAGCATCTAGGGCCTTCTGGTGGTTCCCGCACTGCGAGAAGTGAAGTTACAGGGAACCAGGCAGAGGGTCTTCTCGGTAGTGGCGCCCGCCCTGTGGATCACCCTCCTATCAGATGTCAAGGGAATAAACAACAAACTGACTTTTAGAAGACATATGAAGGCAGCCCTGTTTAGGGAAGTTTATAATGTTTGATGTTTGATCATGTTTTTAATATTCTCTTGGGAACCACCCAGATGGGCAGGGTACGAATAAAAAAATATTATTATTATTATTATTATTATTATTATTATTATTTATTGCTAAGATTTTTTCCAGGAAACGTCATAAATGCCTATCTGAATCGGGCTAAGGGGAATTCACCTGTCACTCCCTCAAATTCCCAAACCAGAATTTAAAAGGGAAAACAGAGATCTAGGAGGTTAGATGATGTAGGCTCAAGGAGGAGATTAAGCATTTCCCTGGACGGCATGAGGCAAATCAGTCAACAAATACCGGAGAAGAAGCTGAATGTGCTTGCATCTCATTTGCCAACTTATAATTCATTTTTATGTGCAGTTTGGAAGTCTTCCACATGGCTCGGCTGCTTTTGCAACTTGAGAGGGTTCTAATTCCACCCCCCACTTGGTCCCAGAGGTCTTTGAATGTCAACTTTGGTCAGGTCTGACAATAAGTCACTTTGCAGTCTCCCCGATGGAACATTCCTGCTCGGCTCTTAAATCTTTCCTTTGCCTATTCATTGGGCCTCATTTAAATATTTCCTCCCAATTATAAGAGTTAATGGCTATGAGATGAGGAGCAGAAGGAGAAATATGAGCTGAAGATGTGACGATGCAGTGTACCATGGGACAGGTTCCAGCAGGAAAGGGAAGCTTCCATTTAATGTCAGTGTCTTCCTCTTTGATCCACTAGGACAGGGGTAATCAATAGGGTGCCCTCCATATCAGGATAGACTCCAGCTACCATCAACCTTTGGCAGTTCTCCAACATTTATCTGTTTATCTATTTCAATTTTTTTATATTAATTTTTATTAGTTTCCAAATTTTAATAAATTGATCCAAATTATTTAAATTTAATACATAAAAAAGAGATTCCCCGCTCCTGTAACAAACATATGTTCATTGCTTCCTAGTGTTCCTACTTCATTCTTCTTTTTTAATCACCTTCTCATCCTTCTATTAATTTTAATCCATTTTCATAGCTAGTCTTTGTTGTTTCCTCGCAACCAGCACCTTTGTTGTTTCCCAAACATGTAAATATCCATTTCACATGTGTAGCCCTCCCAGCACTCTGTTTCCAGACCCTGGAGTGTAGAGATAATTTACTATTTATATAGTTCATAAAATTATGGCATCCCATCCTGCAGAAGATATTGCAAAAAAAAAAAAAAGCTCAAAAACATTTGTGTCCGGATTCTCGCTTTTTGAAACATGGCAACCCTAGAATGAAACAATTAAATTAACAGTAAAAACAACACTTTAAAACACTAAAAAATAAAATAAAAACAGATGAAATCATATACCAACATTCTACATGTCCTGGTAGACTTCTCTAAACAAAAAAGTTTCTAGCAGGCAGTGAAAACTGTAAATTGAAGGCAACTGCCTGATGTCAATAGGCAGGGAGTTCCAGAGTTTATGTGCTGCCATACAAAAAGATGGATTTCTTTACAAAGTGGAACAGGTCAGTGCCAGTTCCACAGATTGGCATGGTCAAGTAGCATGCATGGGGTCAGGCAAACTGGTCCCGAGGGCTGTATATTCTAATAAAGGTAAAGGGACCCCTGACCATTAGGTCCAGTCGTGACCAACTCTGGGGTTGCGCGCTCATCTCGCATCATTGGCCGAGGGAGCCGGCGTATAGCTTCCAGGTCATGTGGCCAGCATGACAAAGCCGCTTCTGGAAAACCAGAGCAGCACATGGAAATGCTGTTTATCTTCCTGCTGTAGCAGTTCCTATTTATCTACTTGCATTTTGACATGCTTTCGAACTGCTAGGTTGTCAGGAGCTGGGACCAAGCAACGGGAGCTCACCCCGTCACAGGGATTCGAACCGCTGACCTTCTGATCAGCAAGCCCTAGGCTCAGTGGTTTAACCCACAGCGCCACCTGGGTCCCTTGTATATTCTAATAGCCAGTGCTTTTTTAAAAAAATAAATAAAGAAAAATCGGTGTTGGTACCCACCAAGAAGTTGTTCCGGTAAGTGTCACACCTTTTAACAACAAATATTGCTGATGGTATTGTGTACCCTTGAGTAACCCCTGGAAAGAAAGCACTGCTAATAGCAGCAACTTCAATCTGGCCCAGTAGCAAATCGGCAACAAGTGCAAATCTTTGAGCAGGAGGAGTTATATGCTGACAAGGTCTCACTCCTGTCAGCAATTGTGCTGCAGCATTCTGCACTAACCGCAACTTCCAGATCAGGTGCAAGGGACATTGTCACTGGAGTGGCCTTGGTGGCTCAGAGTGCTTTTCTCCAGCTCCATGTCGTTCATAAGCTACGCCCCATTTGGACAGAGACAAGCTGGCCATGACACTCTGCAGTCATACCTCGGTTTAAGTACGCTTCGGTTTGAGTACTTAAACCGAAGTACTCCGCAGACCCTTCTGGAACGGATTGATCCACATTCCATTACTTTCAATGGGAAAGTTAGCTTCAGGTTAAGTGCAGACTTCCGGAACCAATTGTGTACTTAAACCGAGGTACCACTGTACACGTTATTCATGTCTAGGCTAGATTACTGCAATGTGCGCTACGTGGGCCTACCCTTGAAGACTACTCAGAACTCGCCCGAAATGCAGCAGCCGGATTGCACTAGTTGCCAGTTTCTTTCCAGACCTGATTCAAGGTGCTCGTGCTGGGGTTTAAAGCCCCAAATATCTGGACTATCTCCTACACACTCTCTTGGGCAGGGGTCCCCAAACTAAGGGGCCGGATGCGGCCCAATCACCTTCTAAATCCGGCCCACGGACAGTCCGGGAATCAGCATGTTTTTACATGATTAGAATGTGTCCTTTTATTTAAAATGCATCTCTGGGTTATTTGTGGGGCATAGGAATTCATTCATATTGTTTTTCAAAATATACTCCGGCCCCCCACAAGCCCCCTGCTGAAAAAGTTTGCTGACCCCTGCTCTTGGGTGTTAAAATCAGCAGAGTGGGCCCTCTTGGTAGTTCAACCTGGAAACCACAGCAGTGGGGAGCATTCTTGTGCTTGGATACGGCTCTCACGGGCATCTGTTTGGCCCCTGTGAGAAGAGGACGCTGGACTAGATGGGCCATGGGCCTGATCCAGCAGGCTCATCTGACATTCTTATGTTCTTATCAGAGTGCTGAAGGCTCTGTGGGGGGGAAGGGGAGGAGAGAGAGAGAGAGGAATCTTTCCTGGGAGACTCACATTTTAATTATAAAAGCTAATCCAGCTCATGCAACTTTTCATCTAGTTGGCTGGTTAAATGATACTGTTGATTCTGGGGCTGCGAGCAACGTGGGGCGGGAGAGGGGGGTTGAAGCATGTGTTACAATCGAAATTCAATTATAACGAAAGCAATCTGCAATTATTGCTGAGGAATAGCACCCCACCCTGCCCACTGCCCCAAGGAATACACAGGGCAGAGCAATCATCATTGCATTAGCGAGAGGAGAACATGCCGTATTAACTCCTTCGCTGCTGCTGCTGCAGGGAACCACCAAGCTCAAGAGAGTCTGCTTTGCAGAAGCTGCTGAACCTGTCGTTCTGGAAGCTGGACGCTGAGCTGCATTCATGCAGGGGGTTGGCCAGGGATTTTCTCCCTGCTAACTTGCCCCCTGCCCTGAAGTGTGGACTATAAGCACTGGCTGCAAATGGACAGTTTTGCAGTTAGTTCCATGCACAGCGCTAGCTAGAACAGGGATGGATCAAGTGGAAAAAGCTGGATAGGAAAGTTAAAAGAAAGTCATGCTTCATGCAGCATGTAGCTAAACAATGGAACTCAATCCAGTGGCGTAGCGTGGGTTGCTGGGGCCCGGGGTTGGGCAAGTGGGCAGCCTGTGTGGAGGCGGTGACAGCCACCAACTTACAGTGCATTGCTTTAAAAGTGGATTGGATGAATTCCTGAGGGAGAAGGCTATGGACAGCTACCAGCCATGATGGCTATGCTCTCTCTCCACAGTCAAGGCAGTGATGCTTCTGAACAGGGGTGTCAAGTATGGGGGGGGGCCCTGAGGCCAAGGTGACAACAAAATTCTAACTCATAGGGCTGGACACCCCAACCTCTGCATGCACAGCGCACTGACATCACATGGCCCCGGGGGCCCTCTATCACGGGGACAAGGCGGCATGCATGCTTCTGAACACCACTTGCTGGAAACCACAGAAGGGGAGAGCGCTCTTGTGCTCAGGTCCTGTTGGTGGGTTTCCCATTGAAGCATCTGTTTGGCCACTGGGTGCTGGACTGGGTGAGCCACTGGCCTGATCCAACAGAGCTCGTCTTATAGTCTTACACCGACCTTGGGGGTGGCATTGCCTGTCTGGTTCCTCCTTCCTTAGTCCTAGTGTTGCCCCTGTAGTACTCAGCAGGGCGGAGGATGGGGCAAAGCTAGAATTAGTTGCCTGTCTTTGGCTCTGGCGCCACCTACTGTTGGCCTCCCTGCTTTCCACCCCACCTGTTCCAGTGGGCAGCAGCTGCTCCTGGCTCTTGCTGGTTGTCTCAAGAGGCAAATGAAGACCCCCCTCTCCCACTTTCATTTATGGTAGAAATTTTAGGAAGCCAAGAAATACTGGTCAATTGTTACAGCCGCTGTTAAGGCAATATTTGTGGTTAGCATAACAACCGAGCCATTATTATGTTTCCTGAATTATGTACAAACTGCTGTAGTTGTTAAAACCAAACTTGGAGCACAAGTGTTGTACATATAATCGCCTTCTGCTAGGATACTGTCTGCTCAGACTGGGAGGTGACGCCAGGCAAATAAGAAGGAATACAAAAATTATGAGAGCAGCTAAGAGTGATAAAACTAACAGCAATATTACGATCCTTTAAAATGCCTAATGAAGTATTAAACAAACAGGACCCTGCTTTTGTAATTCATCAAGAAAGAGTCGGGATAATGGTCCCAGGATAGATTATATGCCGCTATAAAATGAGTTCTTATGAAATAAAGATTTCTCTTTCCTTATTATCAAGTAACTTCAATTTAATGAACTGCTTATGAATTTGTAACGTACTACAATAACTGTGAAAATGATACATGCATGTCACCTGAAAATGCATGCCAAATCTAAACGGCACCCCAACGATGCCACACAAGACAGTGCAAGGTGATCAAAGAGTACCTTTAACCCAACATTGTGTGAGATGTAACTTAAGCAGTCAAGTACAACACTTCCTGTTTGCCTAGAGTGGACACAAACAGGGGGATGTTGATCCAGCCAGTTGAACTTCCAGTAACACCTGGTCTGGAGCATCCTCCGCCTGCATGTGACCAGGGCATGACCCTTGCAGACCCCACAAAAGGTGCAGTCACGAAGCCACCTTCCTCTTTTGGTGCCATTTCTTCTCTTGGCCTGCGCTGCTGGCTCTCTGCCAGCAGCATGTGGGATGAACTCCCATATGGGATGAACTCAAACCCTCTTCTGTAACTCTAAGCCATAGCTGCCAAGTACCCCGTTTTCCCCGGGAAACCCCCGTTTTTACTTACCTTTTCCCGGTGGCCCCCCGTATCACTTCGTCTCCCGTTTTTCTCTGTTATTTTCTCCTGCCGGCGGCCATTTTTTCTGATTTGCCCATCTATGGGCACCAAAAATGGCCGCCGCCGACACCGGAAGTCGCGTCGACGCACTTCCGGTCATGTGTAGAAGCTACTTTTGAATCCAGCGGCGGCCATTTGGGGTGCCCATAGAAGGGCAAAGCGACACCGAAAGTTACGTCGACGCAACTTCCGGTGTCACACAGCTGCCGGTCCCGGATTCTGCAGTCCGGGACTTGGAAGGTAAGCTCTAAGCTAAAGCCTGCCTTCAGGGATCCAACTGCGAGCTGAATGTGAGTAAACATCTTGTTACTTTTAAAAGAAGCTTCTTGTGTCTTTCTTCTTTTTATGAGGGATAAAAGGGGGACTTACCAGGAACAGAACCCAATCTAGACAAAGCCAGATTGGATTGCTTAAGAAAAGAGATTCAAACGAATCTACCAACTAGCTTCCTGCTATATATTGGGGGGGGGGGATGTGCTCTGCTGCTGACTCACAAGCGTGAGTTAGGGGCCATACTATTAAATCACTATATCCTCTCCTGGTATCTACAACATTCCCACACACCGCCTCTGTTATTTACCCACCACCCCTCTCTTGACTTCCTTGCCTGCCTGAGCCAATAGCCAATTAAACCAATAAAATATAACACTGCTCCAAACAATTGTCCCAACAATATGAAGCAGGAAGAAAATAGGAGTTCCAAAGCCAATTAGGGGCTCCCCCCAAAAATCCTAAAGGTAAAGGACCCTGACAGTTAAGTCCAGTCGCAGACGACTCTGGGGTTGTGGCGCTCATCTCGCATTATTGGCCAAGGGAGCCGGCATAGAGCTTCCAGGTCATGTGGCCAGCATGACAAAGCCGCTTCTGGCACAATCAGAGCAGTGCACAGAAATGCCGTTTACCTGCCCGCTGAAGCGGTACCTCTTTATCTGCTTGCATGGGCATGCTTTCAAACTGCTAGGTTGGCAGGAGCTGGGACCGAGCAATGGTGGCTCACCCCGTCACTGGGATTCGAGCCGCCGACCTTCCGACCAGCAAGCCCAAGAAGCTCAGTGGTTTAGACCACAGCGCCAGCCGCATCCCCCAAAAATCCTACTCATCTTCAATATGGGTAGCTAGCAATACCCCCATACCGCAAGAGAAGACTGGAGCGTTTGGGAAGGAGCAAGGCTTAAAAGGGGCTGCTCGTCTCCCTCCTAAATCCCTCTCCCAGGATAAAACACATGACTCCTCTTTCCCAGATGATCTGAGATATGGCAACTTCACCTCCACTCCAGTGTGGCATCCCCAGACTTCCTGCAAGTTAACCCCATGTCTTGGACCACGAGGCTTCTCCTTCAAGCCCTGGCTTTGGTGGAGAAACCTGTCCTGTTCTTAGGAAGAATCATGAGGTAAGGGGAAGATTCTAGTCTCCCAGCTTTGCGCATCTCCCAGCAACAAGGAGCTTGCTTTCATGTCACCCGGGGGGGGGGGGGGGGCTCCAGAAGTTGCTTTTAGAAATGCAGGCCTGACACCTCTCGGGTGGGTGTGCTGTAAGGGACAAGTAGCAGCAAAGAGCTCTAAACATCTGGCATTAGATTATCCAATTTCTATCCGCCTTTTCATTTAGCCTCCGAGGCCTGGGCCTCCGGGCTTAGCTCCTAACCCTTTTAATATAACCATTTGCGATGTAATCCCCCCCCCCCGGCATGCTCCATCCCATCCTCCCTGGGCACGGCAAAGGCTGCTTCTCTGGCTTAGACAACTGCAAAAGAGCCACCTGTGGCTTCTCTGCTACCAGCTGAGAAAAACCAGGAAAGGGGCTGCTGTCGCATGGAAGGTGGAGCAAACTTGTTTCCTGCTCCTCCGAAGGGTAGGGCGCAAACCGATGGATTCAAATGACAGGAAGGAAGGTTCCAACTAAACATTTGGAAGAGCTTTCTGATGGTAAGACCCACTCGACAGCAGGACGGACTCCCTCGGAAGGTGGTGGGCTCCGCTTCCTTGGAGGTTTCTCAGCAGAGGTTGTTTGCCCATCTATCAGGGTGTGCTTTGAGCTGTGTACTTGTGTGCCAAGGCCCCGGGCCCCGCAGTTCCCTCAGATAATAAACACACAGACACAAATATATGGGCTTATGGGATAAATTAGGCCACAACATTATCATAGCTGCCAAGTCTCCCGTTTTCCGCGGGAAAGCCCCGGATTTTAATCCGTTTCCCGCTGTTATCCCGAATAGAAAAAAATCCTGTAAATCCCCCGATTTCCTACCTGCCAGGTAGGATCTTTCTGCGCATGCCTGGACATGTGCAGAAATGATTTCGGGTGCCGCTCTGCCCATGTCTGGGCACCGGAAATCGGGCAGCACCGGCACTGGAAGTTGCTTCTACGCATAGGAGTGACCTCCGTTGCCGTGCCACTGCTGATCCCGGATTTTTCAACGGGAGTCTTGGCAGCTATGAACATTATTGGTTACAGATACGAGCGGTTTGGCATTGGGTGAAACTGGGCTATTTCTCGACTCCTGCAGGGAGTCTCACAAGGGTAAACTACCAGTAGGGGAATGTCACGGTCTGGTCGGTGGGCGTCAGGACCAGAGGCAAGATGGTGGTGTAGAAGCAGGAACAGGTGCAGGGCTGAGGGTCCAGCAGCAGGCAGTCGCAGGGTCAAGGAGCAAGGCAGAGGCGAAGGTCTGGGAGTCAAGGAGCAAGGCGTCGGCAAGGCGAAGGTCCAAGGAGCAAGGAGCAAGGCGAAGGCTCAAGGAACAAGAAGCAAGACGAAGGTCCAAGGGTCAAGAAGCAAGGCGAAGATACAAGGGTCGAGGATCAAGGCGTCGGCAAGGCAAGGGTCCAAGGAGCAAGGAGCAAGGCGTCGGCAAGGCAAGGGTCCACGGAGCAAGGATCAAGACGTCAGCAAGGCAAGGGTCCACGGAGCAAGGACCAAGACATCGGCAGGGCAAGGGTCCACGGAGCAAGGATCAAGACGTCGGCAAGGCAAGGGTCCACGGAGCAAGGATCAAGAGGCCAGATGCAACCAGGCAGGGATAGCGTCGCTGTGGCCAAGAGCTGAAGGGAAATGCTGAACTTTTATCCCTCCCAGCTCCTGCCACCAGGTGCAGTGAGGTATCAAGTGGCCTCACCTGAGTGACCACTCCTTGCCTCTCCAGCACAAGCTGAGGCAGGCCCCAGTCCTGCAAAGCACTACAGACCCCAGAGCCTGACTCCTACCCATACTTCTGACAGGGAAGCCCTATGACATACATCAAATCAGGGCACCCTGCGGGGCCCCCGTTGGGGTAATGGCATGGCCCTAGCCTATGCCCAGGCTTCGGACAGGATCCACACTCCCAGATCCCTTTAACAGGATGCCCTTATCGAGGAGGGGCAGGCGGATGCTACAACCTCCCCCCCCTTAAACAAAGGCTTACCCAATGCCTAACCTTACAGTTGTGATGATTGCTACAAGGTAGGCAAAAACCAAATGGCTGGTGGCAATTTGCCTCCATTTCTATGAATGAGCCTTTGATGGCCCCTCTTCTTCATGAAGTTGTCTAATCCTCTTCTAAAGCCATCCAGGTTGGTGACCACTACTGCCTCCTGTGGCAGGGAGTTCCAGAGTTTAACCATGCATGAATATGTCTTTTCTTTTACCCAGGTCTTCCAACATTCAATGCCCACAAGTTCTAGTGTTAAATCCTATAAAGCTGGACGTTGGCAAGTTTGGGGGGCAGACAAAATGAGATATTTTTTCATGCACTGCCAAGTCAAGCAGTGAGATTTTTCTCCAGTAGCATGTAGTAATGGCCACCAACACTGACAGCTTTAAAACATATTCATGGAGGAGAAAGTTATTATTGACTAGTTATAGGCACGTAAAATTGTAGAGTTGGGAAGTGACCCCAAAGGTCATCTAGTCCAACCCCCTGCAATACAGGAATCTCAGCTAAAGCACCCACGGCACATGGCCATCCAACCTCTGCTTAAAAACCTCCAAGGAAGGAGAGTCCACAACCTCCTAAGGGGGGTCGTTCCACCACCAAACAGATCTTACTGTCAGAAAGTTTTTCCTGATGTTTAGTCGGAATCTCCTTTCTTGTAACTTGAAGCCATTGGTTTGAGTCCTACCCTCCAGAGCAGGAGAAAACAGGCTTGTTCCCTCTTCCATGTGACAGCCCTTGAGATATTTGAAGGTGGCTATCATAACTCCTCTCCAAGCTAAACATACCCAGTTCCTTCAACCATTCCTCATCAGGCTTGGTTTCCAGACCCTTGATCATCTTGGTCACCCTCCTCTGCACAATTTCCAGTTTGTCTATATATTTCTTAAATTGTGGTGCCCAGTGTCATGGTCCAGTCGGCGGGCGGTTGAAGCCCTGGCTGAGGATGTCAGGACCAGAGGCAAGATGGTGGTGTAGAAGCTGGAACAGGTGCAGGGCTGAGGGTCCAGCAGCAGGCAGTCGCAGGGTCAAGGAACAAGGCAGAGGCGAAGGTCTGGGAGTCAAGGAGCAAGGCATCGGCAAGGCAAAGGTCCAAGGGTCGAGGATCAAGGCGTCGGCAAGGCAGAGGTCCAAGGCGTCAGCAAGGTAAGGGTCCAAGAGTCGAGGATCAAGACTTCGGTAAGGCAAGGGTTCAAGGAGCAAGAGGCCAGAGGCAACCAGGCAGGAATAGCATTGCTCTGGCAAAGAGCTGAAGGGAAATGCTGAGCTTTTATCCCTCCCAGCTCCTGCCACCAGGTGCAGTGAGGTATCAAGTGGCCTCACCTGAGTGACCACTCCTTGCCTCTCCAGCACAAGCTGAGGCAGGCCCCAATCCTGCAAAGCACTACAGGCCCCAGAGCCTGACTCCTGCCCATACTCCTGACACCCAGAACAGGACACAGAATTCCAGGTGTAGTCTGACTAAGGCAGAAAAGAGTGATACTATTACTTCCCTTGATCTGGAAAACTATACTTCTGTTGATGTAGCCTAGAATAGCATTAGCCTTTTTTGCTGCTGCATTACACTGTTGACACATGTTAAGCTTGTGGTCCACCACTTCCTTGCTATGTTCTCCCTGGGGAGCCTGAGCAGGGAGAGTGCTGTTGCTCTCAAGTGCAACTTAGCTAGCTTCCCAGAGGCATCTGCTTGGCCTGTGGGACAACAGGATGCTGAGGTAGATGGGCCGTTGGTCTGATCCAGCTTCAGGCCTCTTCTGCAAGTTGAGGGTGTACCCCGGTTTCAGCAGAGGTCCCTTGCTTTGCCACTGATGCTGCCCAGGCAACACTAATAAAGCCAAAACTCCCTATGGAACAAAAAGCAAAAAAAAAAAGAGGGAGTCATTATTAGTTCTTTGTTTCCAGACCTGGAAGGGGATAATTTAGGAGCCATTAAAAACTAATTCTCTATAATATGACATTGCAGCAGGGTGATAAAATGGAGTTTAAGCAGTCTCCACTGAAGGAGCCAAGGTGATTAAGCTTTCAATCCATCTCGGTTGCATCTGCACTTCCAGCATGGCACGTGGAGCTGGGTTAGTGGCCAGAGGAAGGGGAGAGCAAGACGGAGAGTTACAGTTCTTAAGAGTCAGGCTAGAAGCCTCTCTTCTCTTCTCGTAAAGGCGTGGGAGGGTCCTGAAGTTAAAAGAAGACTCCTTCGAGGGTCTTGTGTCGATATACAAAGCCCCGAACCACTTGGGTCCAAGATTTGACTCCTTCGTTGCAAGGGGCTGGACTAGATTGCAAGGAGTTGCATCCCTTCCAGCCCTCCAATTCTATGAAAATATGAAGCAAATGTGTGCATTGGTGAAACCTAACATACGGAGAGAAAGCAGGAGCGCCCGGACTGACCTTTGGAGGGACGGCAAGAGAAGCAGCACATTGGGGTGCCTGAGCCAGCCTACCACGCCTCTCCCTTCTGCTCCCCCCATCCGTGAACCAGCCTTTCCTGGCGACTTACTCATTAAGGCGGCCACAAGCGCTTAGAGACGCCGCTGGCTGAACACGGCACCACCAAGGACGCAGAGAGAGAGAGAGAGACCTCGCGCCTGGGCGCAAAGCGACACCTGATGCCCGCGGAGAGGGCAACGTGCCCCCGCCGCTCACTCATGGCACCAGGGGGCGGTGGGGCAGGCTGGCCAGCACCCCCTCCATTTTGGCGCCCTAGGCAACTGCCTAGTTCGCCTAAATGGATGCGCCGGCCCTGTACGTCAATACATTCTGTTAGGGGAAATTGCTTGCAAAAACGTGTCTATGTTAGGAAACACTGCTTTATACTATAACATGAGCATATTAAGGAGGAAAATACACTAAAATGCTGGTGAATTGTGGGGTTTTTTCTTTCTTTCTTTAACGCAAACAGATGTGGAAATGTAGCTGATTGAAAGATCGGGAAAAAGAGGAACAGAGAAGAACCGAAAGTGTCAGATTCATTCATCCCTGCAGCTCTGAAGTTAGTGGGCATATGTGCTCACAGCTTTAATGCCCCCCCCCCATAAAGAAGAGGGTGCTTGCATTTATTCTCTTTATCAGCCCTTTTTGCATGGTGCTGAGCTCCTTGAGCAGAGACCATTAAAAAGCAGCCTGCTAAGGGGGTACGGAACAGCAGACAAAGTTTTATAAGCACCTTGCAATGCCCTTTTGCATGAATAAATCTGCTCTGTTCATCTCCCTGCTTTAATGGAGGTGAAAGGCACCTGTGATAAATACCCAGCCAGGGAAGAAATACGCAGCGGAGGGAACCAAGGTTATGTTTACCATAAATCCCTCTGCGCTCTTCTTGAAGGAAGGAGGTTCAAGTGACAGGAAGATGGGACAGAGGGAGGGGGAAGAGGCAACCCAGCCCTTTCCATGCTTCAGGCCTTGATTTACAGGCCGCAGCGCAGGAGAGAGAGCTTCTGCATTATCTACGGTTTAATCCAAGGAGAAGCTGGAGGGGCTGCAGAAGCTTCAGAGATACAGGTCTGCCAACCAACCAGGGGGAGGGAAGGAAGAAGCAAAACCCAGCTGACCTCTAAGCCAGTAGCTAGAAAGCGTTTGCGTAAAGCTGCGGGGAGACCTTGTCAATATATAACAATACATAAGCTCAGAGATCTGCACCGGTTGCCAATTTGCTACCAAGCCACGTTCACATTCTTTTTTAAGCAAAAGCCTACTCAGATGTTTAGAAAATTGGTGCTGGTCTTTAGTATATTGAGATTTTAACTTTTCCAACGCCTTAAATTATTGTTGTTCATTTTGCTTGTTGATTGTTTTATTGTTTTATCCTTTTGCAAATCATGTTGCTGTTGCTGCTGTTGTTGTTGTTGTTGTTGTTTTACAATCGGGCAGTGTATAAATTTTATGAAATGAATAAAATATATAATAAGCACGTACTTTTTCGCTTGGCCTGCCTACCTGCTCGTGCTTCATAGAATCATAGAATTGTAGAGTTGGAAGGGGACCCCCAAGGGCCATCTAGTCCAACCTCCTGCATTGCAGGAATCTCAGCTAAAGCATCCATGCCAGGTGGCCATCCTTACACCAGTGCTTCTCACATTGCACAACCACCTGCCCAGTTCTGTTGTGCAAACAATGTGCAATTGTTTTTACTACACAATGCAGTTGTGTTGTTGTTGTTGTTGCTGCTGTTGAATTGCACAACTCCCTGCTTGTGCTGGGCCCCTAGGTGCCTGAATGCTTTTCATTTTGCTCTCCTGCCTCCTTTGGCATGTTGTGACGACCCGGGTCCTACTCTCTCCTACTATCACTGCGACACAGGAATCCAGAGGGGAAAACACCCACCCTCTGGTCCTGCCGCCTCAAAAATAAACCCCTTTTACTAATGGGTTTCTAAGTAAGGAGAGCCTTCCAGCCTGCGTGACCTGGTACCTTAAGGAACTCTAGGCTGTCCCACGGAATAACCTCTTGCCTCCAGTAAAGGGTCTCCCTCAGTTGGATTCCCCACTGTAGAAGTTTGCCCTATGCACTCTGGCAACTCCTTGGCACCTCAGGTTACCCTTCTAAGCCTCCTCTGTGTAACTCCAGGACACAAACTGCCACCTCCCTGCCTGAGGTGAGTTTTGCCCTCTCTTGAGCCACCACGGTTGTGAGTCCTGGTACCTCGCTGGAAAAATAAAGACGGACCTCTTTTTGGCAAAAACAGAGATGAAGTTTTATTGTGTTAAAAACATAAGTGTTTCTTTAACGTGTCATCTATTAATTAGCTTTGTCCCAGTTGTACAAAATAAACTCAGTCAAACATTTAACTTTAAGTTTTCCTAGCCTCTTCACTGTCTTCATACAAGCCACCACATAACACCACACCACACCTTCCTCCCTCTCCCTCCTAACTGACCAAACCGACACTCCCTCCTTTCAAACCGGGCACAGTCCCGCCCCCCGTCAGAGTTCTATGTCAGTCAGGCTGGAGGTGGGTTAACTCTTTGCCAGCCGGGCAGAAATAAACATTTTAAAAGTGCTTCAATTTGTCACACATGTATTAATACAATCAACTCAGCAATGCTTAGTAAAATATCACCAGTCCATTACTTTAAAAGGCAGGCCTGTTTAATATGTGCTTGAGCTGTAAGTATCGCTGACTGCAATTTTTCATCTCAGGGTTCAATTTCCAGTCACCTGACCGTTTTCTCTATATACCTGCCAATGGAGATTTCACTTCATGCATCTGACAAAGTGGACTCGAGTCCATGAAACGCCATGCTGCTATAATTCATTTGTGAGCCTTAAGAACACAAGAAGAGCCCTCCAGCTGGATCAGGCCACTGGCCCATCTCATCCAGCATCTTGTTCTCAGAGTAGCCAACTAGATGCCTCTTCTGGGAAACCCACAAGCAGGAGGCAAAGCATGGCCAGGAGTCATCAATAGCTTTCTCCATGCATTTGTTCAATCCGCTTTTGAAGCAGTCCAAGTTGGTGGCTATCACTGCCTCCTGTGGGAGTGAGTTCCGCAGGCTAGCTAGTGAAGAAATCCTTCCTTTAATCTGCCCTGACTCTTCCAGCCTTCAGCTTGATTGGATGTCCATGAGTTCTTACATTATTAGAGAGGCGGGGAGGAACTGTTCTCCATCCATTTTCTCCATGCCGTGCATCATTTTTTAAACTTCCGCCATGTTGCCTCTTACTCATCTTTTCTCTGAACTAAAAGATCCCAAACACTGCAATCTTCCCTTATAGGGGAGTCACAACAAACCTCAAGGTGTGACAAGGCGCTTTGTTGCTTTTGTATGATACATCTTGCTTCAGTGGTTCCCAACAGGCTTGTCACCCACTGTTTCCTCCTTGCCAAACAAAGGTCTATTTGGAGCACTTAAGTGTTGGCGCAGATGTGTCGTGTTTCACAATGGCAAGATTATTCTATTTTCTTTTGCTCTCCATTAAATAGCACCTTCAATTACTGTTTGATTACCTTGCGAACGTCGCTTCTTTCTGCAATTTGCATCTTGCCAACATAAATTTAAGGCAGTGTGCCTTAGATTACCTCTGAAGAGTGTAATTTCATAAAGTTAACTCCTCGCCACTCCAATCCTTAGGCACCTTAGCATTCGAAACTTTCCTCCTCTAGCAAAAAAACTGTGCAGTAATCTTTCAACTCCATGAATTACTTAATTTATGCTGCGAGTTACTAGGGTCCAGGAATGTGATTTTCAATTGCATTGTACATGCTTAAGCCCCTGTGTGGCTGACAAATACCCAAAGATGCCTGATGGTGGATTTGTATTCTGACTAGTTTAAATTTGTATAAAATTCATGCTAGCTAAAGCACAGGGACCCAGGTGGCGCTGTGGGCTAAACCACTGAGCCTAGGGCTTGCTGATCAGAAGGTCGGCGGTTCGAAAGCCTGTGACGGGGTGAGCTCCCGTTGCTTGGTCCCAGCTCCTGCCAACCTAGCAGTTCGAAAGCACATCAAAATGCAAGTAGATAAATAGGAACCGCTATTGTTGTTGTTTAGTCGTTTAGTCGTGTCCGACTCTTCGTGACCCCATGGACCATAGCACGCCAGGCACTCCTGTCTTCCACTGCCTCCCGTAGTTTGGTCAAACTCATGTTCGTAGCTTCGAGAACACTGTCCAACCATCTTGTCCTCTGTCGTCCCCTTCTCCTAGTGCCCTCAATCTTTCCCAACATCAGGGTCTTTTCCAAGGATTCTTCTCTTCTCATGAGGTGGCCAAAGTATTGGAGCCTCAGCTTCACGATCTGTCCTTCCAGGGAGCACTCAGGGCTGATTTCCTTAAGAATGGATAGGTTTGATCTTCTAGCAGTCCATGGGACTCTCAAGAGTCTCCTCCAGCACCATAATTCAAAAGCATCAATTCTTCGGCGATCAGCCTTCTTTATGGTCCAGCTCTCACTTCCATACATCACTACTGGGAAAACCATAGCTTTAACTATACGGACCTTTGTCGGCAAGGTGATGTCTCTGCTTTTTAAGATGCTGTCTAGGTTTGTCATTGCTTTTCTCCCAAGAAGCAGGCGTCTTTTAATTTCGTGACTGCTGTCACCATCTGCAGTGATCAAGGAGCCCAAGAAAGTAAAATCTCTCACTGCCTCCATTTCTTCCCCTTCTATTTGCCAGGAGGTGATGGGACCAGTGGCCATGATCTTGGGTTTTTTGATGTTGAGCTTCAGACCATATTTTGCGCTCTCCTCTTTCACCCTCATTAAAAGGTTCTTTAATTCCTCTTCACTTTCTGCCATCAAGGTTGTGTCATCTGCATATCTGAGGTTGTTGATATTTCTTCCGGCAGTGTGACTAGCCCAAGGTCACCCAGCAGCTGCATGTGGAGGAGCGGAGATGCAAACCCGGTCCCCCAGATTACAAGTCTACTGCACTTAACCACTACATCATTAGACACCCTTAGGTGCCAGGCGAAAATGTTACTTTTTAACCAGGCCTTTGGTTGATCTTATTGACATCCAACACCCTTTTAGAATATGGCTCTTTAGGGTGGAGGTTATTGGGTTATTGTTTTTGGTTTGAATTTATGTTGTCTCGTTTGTGAACCGCCCTGAGATCTCCAGGTATAGGGCGGTGTATAAATTGAAATAATAATAATAATAATAATAATAATAATAGCCTCTACCACAAGGTCCTGTACACAAACAGACTTTGTAGTTGTGGTCAACCTCAGGTGGGAGACATCACTCATTATCTGTTAGCCTGCCCCTTATATAGAGACCCAAGAGATCGTTTTCTGAAACCTTTGTTCACACAAGCAAGCAGGTACACCATGGCAGAAATTATTCAAAATAAAAAAAATTCCTTCCAGCAGCACCTTAAAGACCAACTAAGTTTTTTTATTTTGGTATGAGCTTTCGTGTGCATGCACACTTCTTCAGGTATCTTAGTTGATCTTTAAGGTGCTGCTGGAATGAATTTTTTAATTTTGTTTCGACTACATCAGACCAACACGGCTACCTACCTGTAACTAGAAATTATTCAGTTTCTTCTGAATGATGGTAATAGCTTTGTAACACAGAGTGGCTCTCTATGCACTGGCAGCAAAAAATAAAAATATAGGAAATGGAGTTAAGTAAAATCACCATAAATTGGTATGTTGATTCGGACATTTGATCTGAAACCAAGCTGGATTTGCACTTGTTGTTGTCTCTGGTAACTCTTTTCTCTGTTACATCATGGGTGGTGGCTCATATTATGGATATATGTTCTGTTTTATTTTATTAACACTATTGCTACAAGTTTGTCAGGGCCTTTGGCTGTAACAGTAAACCTATGAACTGAGACTATTTCCCAGGGACATTCTCACCATTCTGCCTCCTGAATGCTTTATTCATCTCCTCAGCAAAAGCCTGCCCTCCGATGATTTAAAAGCCAAGAGGGTGGTTTATTCCTTTGATTAAAGACCAGGGACTTCTGGGCCTGCTCCCTCCACCCACCAATCCTGCACACCGTTTTGTACTTTCCCCACACTTTCCCCTTGCTTACTCCCCACAGGTTGCCCCATCTCCTTTCCTCTCACCCTAAGCCCTGCCCTCTTTTAAATGAGTGGGAGGTGCTTTGCAAAGCTGTTTGCTAAACTGCTATGAGAAGCCATACCTGCCAAGTTCCTCTCTGAAAAATAAGGGACCAGACCGGAAGTAGCATACCGGAAGTAGCGCGGTGGCCATTTTGGAACTGGGCGGAGCATGCTCAGAAGTGACTTTTGATGCTGCTGTGCCCAGTTCCAAAATGGCCCCCGCACCAGAAGTCACGCTGCAGCCATTTTGGAACTGGGCAGAGCAGCATCAAAAGTCGCTTCTGAGCATGCTCCGCCCAGTTCCAAAATGGCCGCCACGCCAGAATAAACCGGGGGAAAACAAAAACAAAAATCCGTTTTTTCAGCTGGGGACAGCTGGAAAAACGGGGGTTTCCCAGGGAAAACGGGAGACTTGGCAGCTATGATGAGAAGCAGTTCCCCCTCCCATTAAACAGCTCTCCTGGGCCGGCCTGCAATTCCTCCTTCTGCCAATAGGCACCGACCAAACTGCAGAGCGTGACAACACCCTACATTTTTATGTACATTGGCAGATATACCAGAACTACATAACGGTCCAATAATATGTTGCCTGCAGGTTCCAGCAGATGTCTCAGCAGCTGTGGAGAGGGGAAACAGCAGGCTGTGCAATGTGCACCCATTAATTGGTTGCTTAGATTTATACCCCACCTTTCCATATAAAATGTCCAAGGTGCCTAACGACAACCAAGCGATAAAGCAATAAAGCAACACCGCAGCAAACAAAAAACAAGGACTAGTAGACAAGAGCAGATAAAGTCAGGCAACGGCAGCTGGTTAAAAACACAATGAAATAAAAATTCAGATTAAAATGCAGAGCAGCAGAGCAAGACAAATCCATAGGACAAATGCCTCGCAATAGGACAAATGCTTCTTTACATAAGGAAGTTGCTGCCTGCTGTCAGAAGAGACTTGGAACACAGGAAACTGGAAAGTTGAATCCAATCAATGTTAAGTCATTGATTCAGCATTGTCTACACTGACTAGCAACAGCTCTCCCAGGTTTCAGATATGGGAACATTCCCAGCCCTACTTGGACAGGCTGGGGTTTGAATCTGGGATGGTATGCTCTTCCACTGAAATATGACACAAATACAGGATGGGTGACACCTGGCTTGAGAGCAGTACATGTGAAAAGGATCTAGGAGTCTTGGTAGACCACAAATTTGACATGAGTCAACAGTGCGATGCAGCAGCTAAAAAAGCCAATGCAATTCTGGGCTGCATAAATAGGAGTATAGCATCTAGATCAAGGTAAATAATAGTACCACTGTATTCTGCTCTGGTCAGACCTCACCTGGAGTACTGTGTCCAGTTCTGGGCACCACAGTTCAAGAAGGATACTGGCAAGCTGGAACGTGTCCAGAAGAGGGCAACCAAAATGGTCAAAGGCCTGGAAACGATGCCTTACGAGGAACGGCTTAGGGAGATGAGCATGTTTAGCCTGGAGAAGAGAAGGTTAAGGGGTGATATGATAGCCATGTTCAAATATATTAAAGGATGCCATATAGAGGAGGGAGAAAGGTTGTTTTCTGCTGCTCCAGAGAAGTGAACACGAAGCAATGGATTCAAACTCCAAGAAAGAAGATTCCACCTAAACATTAGGAAGAACTTCCTGACAGTAAGAGCTGTTCGACAGTGGAATTTGCTGCCAAGGAGTGTGGTGGACTCTTCTTCTCTGGAGGTCTTTAAGCAGAGGCTTGACAGCCATCTGTCAGGAGTGCTTTGATGGTGTTTCCTGCTTGGCAGGGGATTTGACTGGATGGCCCTTGTGGTCTTTTCCAACTCTATGATTCTATGATTCTATGACACTTCACAGTACAGTACTGAATCAGACCACTGGTCCATCTAGCTTAGGACACCGATTGGGAGCGGTCCTCTGGAGTTTCAGGCATGGGTCTCTCTCTTAGCCCTTTCTAGAGATTCTGGGGATTAAACCTGTGACACTCTGTGTGCAAAAGAAATGCTCTGCCCCAGAGCGACAGGCTTTCATCCAACTAGATGGCAATAAGACAGCCCTCGCTCAGTTGGGAGTTCCCAACTCTGGGTGCTGTCACTAAGAAGGCCCTTTCTTGAGTTCTCACCAAATTCACATCAGAGACCAGCAGGACCAAGAGAAGACCCTCTCCCAAAGAACAAAACTTCAAGGCAGACTCCTGGGGGGGGGGAGTGGTCCTTCAAATAGCCTGTCCCACAAGCCATTCAAGGCCTCATAGATTGTAACTCTTAGTCTCGCCAGCAAGTGAACAAGCAGCCAGTGTGTTTCATTTGTTTTTATTTGTACATGTTGGAATTTTTCTACACACACACACACACACACGAACAAACACAGCTTCCAGAAAATTAGCAGTAGAACCAATGGGCAACCAATGAAGCTGAATGTTGGAAGATTAAGGGAAAATTAAAGTCCTTCTTCACGCAGCGCATAGTTAAAACTTTGGAACCCGATCCTACAGGAGGCAGCTATGGTCATCAACATAAAAAAGGATTATAAAGCTGTCGATGGCTGTTAGCCACTATGCTCTTCCTCTGCAGTCGGGGGCAGTAATGCTTGCATGCCAAGGCACCTGAGCCAGAAAGTTCCCAGGAGAACAATAAGAAACGAAGTATTTTGGTTTATGGGTTCAAATAGGCAACAAGTTTATTGGTTACAGATGTGAGCGGTTTGGCTTAGGCATTGGGGTGAAGCCAGGCTATGTCTTGACTCCTGCCCGGGAGTCCACTTAAAGGTATATCTCCGATAGGGGGTTCCCTATGACTTACATCAAATAGGGGCACCCCAAGGGGTGGGTCCCTGTAGGGGATGTGACGTGGCCCTAGCCCACGTCCAGGCTTCACACCCCAGATCCCTTTAACTGGATGGCCTTTCTGAGGAGGAGCAGGCGAAGGCAACAACCTCCTCTCCAACCAACCAAAGGCTTTGTTGTTTAGTCGATTAGTCGTGTCCGACTCTTCATGACCCCATGGACCAGAGCACGCCAGGCACTCCTGTCTTCCACTGCCTCCCGCAGTTTGGTCAAACTCATGTTAGTAGCTTCGAGAACACTGTCCAGCCATCTCGTGCTCTGTCGTCCCCTTCTCCTAGTGCCCTCCATCTTTCCCAACATCAGGGTCTTTTCCAAGGAGTCTTCTCTTCTCATGAGGTGGCCAAAGTATTGGAGCCTCAGCTTCACGATCTGTCCTTCCAGGGAGCACTCAGGGCTGATCTCCTTCAGAATGGATAGGTTTGATCTTCTTGCAGTCCATGGGTCTCTCAAGAGTCTCCTCCAGCACCATAATTCAAAAGCATCAATTCTTCGGCGATCAGCCTTCTTTATGGTCCACTTCCATACATCACTACTGGGAAAACCGTAGCTTTAACTATACGGACCTTTGTAGGCAAGGTGATGTCTCTGCTTTTTAAGATGCTGTCTAGGTTTGTCATTGCTTTTCTCCCAAGAAGCAGGCGTCTTTTAATTTCGTTACTGCTGTCACCATCTGCAGTGATCAAGGAGCCCAAGAAAGTAAAATCTCTCACTGCCTCCATTTCTTCCCCTTCTATTTGCCAGGAGGTGATGGGACCAGTGGCCATGATCTTGGGTTTTTTGATGTTGAGCTTCAGACCATATTTTGTGCTCTCCTCTTTCACCCTTGTTAAAAGGTTCTTTAATGGCTTACCCAGTGCCTAACCTCACAGAAGTTGTGACAATTGCTACTAGGTATGTGGAAACCAAATCGCCGGTGCCAATTTGCCAAGTGGGAAAATCCCTACCCGGCCCCAACAATATGGCGGCCGACAATTGTCCGTAGCAAGGTCATATCTGAGCAAAGCATGAAAAGAGGGTGGGTGGATTGGGTGATCTGGCGAAGGGGTGAGACAAACGGTGTCAGCCGGCTGGCCGTGCCATGGTTAAATCACCTGTGGCAACACCCACCCTGCCAGCTGATTGGCTGGGGCTGTTCCACAGAGGGCAGGTCCCCCAGCAATGAGGGCGCGGCCGGCGTGACATAGGGGAGAGGTGGCATCCTCAGTGGCCTGATCCAGCAGGCAGTTTTTACATTCTTAATTCCTTGCTGGAGCACAGCCTTGTCTAGAACATGAAGAGCAATGTACAATAAAATAGAACCCTGCAATGGCTGGAAAACTCGTGTTTAACTTTCAAGAAGGATTTTCTAACATTCCTGTTTACACAGGCATCTGGTGGGTGAAAAATATGGTCTCTGGCGACCTCGAGATCAGTGGGCGGAAGTTTGTTTTTAATTATAATTGTTTTCAGAACGTTTTAGAGATATAGTTTTCTGCCCTGGGCATCTTGGGAGGGAAGGGTGGAGTCTAAATGCAATAAATAAATAAATCCTATGTACATTAGCCAAAGAGTAAACCCCATGAAGCATGGGGGCTTTCTTCCAAGTAAACACCTGCAGGATTGCACTGTGAGAGATCTGAGAGCTGGGTGCAAGAGCCAGTGTTACATAGTGGTTAGAGCATTGGACTAGGATCTAGGAGAGACCAGGTTTCAAACCCCCACTTGGGCCATGAAGCTCACTGGGTAACCCTGGGAAATCGCTGCTGTCTTTTCTCAGCCTAACCTATCTCACAGGGTTGTTGTGGGGATTAAATGAGGAGGGGGAGAACCGCATATGCCACCCTGAGCTCCTTGGAAGATAAAGTTGGGATAGAAAAATGCACTAAATAGATAATCGATATAAAATTTGAGGAGATTATCGGTCCAGCTGCAGCAAAGGTGCTCCTGAAATGCATAATGCCAAATCCAGCTCCTTTTCACAGCCCTCCCCTTACTAGAAGACACAAATATCAATTCTAACTGTATATATAAATACTGGCAGTGGGCCTCTTGGGAGCACAAGTGGAGATGGATGGAGAAGATCTTGCTTTCTTCTGCCTGGGGCTAAAATGCCCCCATTAATCCTGTAATGTCTACAAAACGCTTTGATATTTTCACATGAAAGGTGCAGAGATCAATGCAAATGTTTTGATTATTGTTTTTTTTATTTTTCAAGCCCAGGGGCTTCTTCGTGCTGAGCTGGGATTCATTCCCCACCCGCTCCCCACTCCGTGGTTTTTTTGTTTTTTTAAAAGCAGTTCTCACACTTTAGGGGAGTTTGTTCTGCTCAGAACTGATGCTCAGAGTTAAGCCACATTCCCACTACACATTTAAAGCACTGTGATACCACTTTAAGAAGTCTTAGCTTCCCCCAAAGCACCCCAGGAGCTGTCCTTTGTTGAGGGTGCTGAAAGGCAACCTATTCCCTCTCACAGAGCTGCAATTCTCAAGAGTGAGTTAACAATCAATCCCTCCTCGCAGGAAACTCTGAAAAGTCTAGTCTGTGAGGGGCTGGCCAAAATACCTTAATGTACGCTTGAGAAACATGGACCACTTACAAAAGCCATCTCCAACTCCTTGAAAGATTCCTTCAACAGTGTCTTCGAAAAATATTACACATCACTTGGGAAGACAGGCGAACCAATGCCAGTGTACTGGAAGAAGCAAAGATCACCAATTGAAGCAATGATTCCTCAACATCAGCTTCGTTGGACTGGTCATGTTGTGCGGATGCCTGATGATCGCCTTCCAAAGCAACTACTCTATTCCAAACTTAAAAATGGAAAGTGTAATGCTGGTGGTCAACAAAAGAGATTTAAAGACTGTCTCAAGGCAAATCTTTCAAAAAATGTAGTATAAACACCAAATATTGGGAAACACTTGCCGGTGAGTGTTCCAATTGGAGAACAGCCTTTACCAAAGGTGTTGTGGGCTTTGAAGACACTCGAACTCAGGATGAGAGGGAGAAACGTGCTAAGAGGAAGGCACACTTCAAAAATCCACAACGTGATCAACTCCTGTCTGGAAACCAGTGTTCCCACTATGGAAAGACGTGTGGATCCAGAATTGGCCTCCACAGTCACTTACAGACTCATTGTTAAAACTGTGTTTATGGAAGACAATCTTACTCAGCTACGAGTGATCGCCAAAGAAGAAGAAGACTAGTCCAATCCTCTTCTAAAACTGTGTTTATGGAAGACAATCTTACTCGGCTACGAGTGATAGAAGAAGAAGAAGAAGAAGAAGAAGAAGAAGAAGAAGAAGAAGAAGAAGAAGAAGAAGAAGAAGAAATGATATGTAGAAGCATAGCAAGCTGCCTTATCCTGAATCAGATCTTTGGTCCTTGTACTTCAGTGCTGCCAACACTGACCGGCAGAAGCTCTTCAAGCAGGATATCTTTCCCATTCCTACCTGGAGATGCTGGGATCTTCTGCATGCAGTGCAGATTCTCTACCACAAAGCTATGGCCCTTCACTAGACTGAGTCTGTTTTGCCCAACATTACCCACACAGGCCAGCAGTGCTCTCCAGGGTTTCAGGTGGAAGACATTATCGGCCCTACCAAGATGTTGGGGATCAAACCTGAGACCTTTTGCATGCAGAACAGATGCTCTACCACTGAGCTATGGCCCTTCAGAGCATTGCTCCATTTTGACCAATATTACCTACAATGAGTGGCAGTGGCTCTCCAGGGTTTCAGATGGCGGAGATTCCCAGTCCTACCTGGAGAAGCTGGGTTGAACCTGATACCTTCTGTGTGCAACACAAATAAATACTCTACCACTGAGCTACAACACTTTCCCAGATCTATTTGCTGCAAGTCCAGGATTCGCCGTGTGTGTGTGTGTGTGTGTGTGTGTGTGTGTGTGTGTCAGTGCCAGATTTACGTATAAGCTAAACAAGCTATAGCTTAGGGCCCCACTCTAGGGGGGGGGGCAAAAAATAAAGGGGGGGAACTGCATGCACATTTGCAAAATCTAAGCTAAAAAACAAATAAAATAAAACCTACATACAGCAACAGTTTTCTGTGTTGTGTAGGCTCCTATGGTGTAAGTAATGGGCCCCGCCTGCTAGCCGGCTCCCTAAAATATCACTGGTTTGCTCGTTTCTATATATAGGGTGCCTACATTCTGCATGGACTGGTTGCATAGCAACATGCGCAAATGGCTTTAGATACCTATTAGGTCCATAAATTACCATATAGCATATATTCAACACAAAAAACAGCGACAATTTGTTGTTGAGAAAGGACAGGTGGACATATGAAGGGCCTCATTACCTTCAGTTGCTTAGGGCCTCATCAAACCTAAATCTGGCCCGTGTGTGTGTGTGTGTGTGTGTGTGTGTGTGTGTGTGTGAGAGAGAGAGAGAGAGAGAGAGAGAGAGAGAGAGAGAGAGAGAGAGAGAGAGAGAGAGAGAGAGAGAGAGAGACTCCCCTCTCATTCTTGTCCTTTGCAAACCAGCCTCAAAAAAGTCACTTGGCTTCCTTGCATCCTGTCCTCTCTCTCTTTCTCTCTCGCTGTGCAAATGAGGAATAATAATGTTTTGCTTCCCAGACTTTCTGTGAGAATGAATGAGAGAAAGATTGCAGAGCGTTTGGCAACCAAACAGCTCTATATCAATGATTAATAATAATGATCCAAGACCAGCACATTCTCTTGATTATCCCCTTTTTGTAAATGCAGACATTTTCCTTGCAGAGAGAGAGAGTGCTTCACCCATAAATCCTTTATTGGGAACAACTTGGGGAGGACAAAGCAGAAGAGAGGCTGAGCATTAATTGCCTGTGCATGAAGATAATAATGGTTTGCTGATCAGAAGGCAAGTGAAGGATTAAAATCATCCCCCCCAAAGAAACAAGATGCATTCAGGGGAGAATGATGCTTCACATGCCCAAAACTAGCAAGGACAATATAATATCGCTTGTTTATTTACAGCATTTGTGCCTGGATCTGAAAAGGGTTTCCCTTCCCCGTAAAAGGTAAAGGTAAAGGGACCCCTGACCATTAGGTCCAGTCGTGACCGACTCTGGGGTTGCACACTCATCTCGCATTATTGGCCAAGGGAGCCGGCGTATAGCTTCCAGGTCATGTGGCCAGCATGACAAAGCTGCTTCTGGCGAACCAGAGCAGCACATGGAAACGCCGTTTACCTTCCCGCTGTAGTGGTTCCTATTTATCTACTTGCATTTTGATGTGCTTTCGAACTGCTAGGTTGGCAGGAGCTGGGACCAAGCAACGGGAGCTCACCCCGTAACAGGGATTGGAACCGCCGACCTTCTGATCAGCAAGCCCTAGGCTCAGTGGTTTAGCCCACAGCGCCACCTGGGTCCCTTCCCCGTACTCCACCCCAATTCAAATAAAACAGCCCCTTGCAATGGTTTTCAATATGTAAAAGACCTGACTCAAAAGGAAAGGGTGTGGGGAGGGAAGAGGAAAAGGTAGGCAAATTATATAGAACCTGCTCTCACAGGAGGCAGTGATGGCCACCCACCTGGATGGCTTTAAAAGACATTTAGACTAATTCATGGAGGGGATGGCTATTGATGGCTACTAGCTATGATGGCTATGCTCTGTCTCCACGGCCAGAGGCAGCAATGCTTCTGAATACCACTTTCCGGAAACCACAGGAGAGGAGACGACTCTTGTGCTTGAATCCTGCTTGCAGGTTTCCCACAGGCACCTGGCTGACCACAGTGAGAACAGGATGCTGCCTTTGGCCTGATCCAGCAGGGCTCTTGCTATGTTCTTACATTCTTCAATGTAAATTGCAGTTCTGATCGTGACGAGCCAGAGAAGAAATAGTTCATTTTTTATATATAATATTTTATTAAAAATTTTCAAAAATACAACAATAATACAGAACAAAGAAAAAGAAAGAAACAGAAAAGAAAAAGAAAAAACAAGTACATATAAAAATACATATTCTTTTGTCTAATCACATTGTATATTGGGACCTCCTCGGGTTCCCTTCCCCTGTGGTTCTTTAGCTCGTTTATACTTAGCAAATTCTATACCATTTTAATCACCTTGTATAATCTTATTTTCTTCCTTTCACATAACATATTCATAAATTCCACAGTTTATTTACTACTTAATTTCTGATCTTAATATGTCACTTTAGCATATATTTTTTAATACAACTTAAAATCTTTCCATTCTTCTTTCATCTCTTCCTCTCCCCGGTTGCGGATTCTTCCGGTCATCTCAGCCAATTCCATAAACTCCATCATCAATCGTTGGTAATACTTGTGATTTCCAGTTCTTAGCAATCAGAAGTCTTGCCGCAGTCGTAGCATACATAAAAAAGGATACATTTTTCTTAGGAATTTCCTTCCCGACAATGCCCACTAGAAATGCTTCTGATTTCTTAACAAATGTGTTTTTCAACACTTTCTTGAGTTCATTATAAATCTTATTCCAGAAGTCACTTACTAGTGGACATGTCCACCACATGTGGTAAAATGAACCTAGAAAAAAAATAGTTCAGAGGGGAGGAGTGACCTGGTGGAACTGATCTTTCTGCAGAGCTTCGCATCTCTCCCACAGAGGCAGCCTGCTGGGATGATCATCACCAGGCGGGAGGGAGGGAGGGAGGGAGAGCATTTGGTATTTCAGAATATGATCCAAACAGGCAACAGAGTGGCACGGAGGTGCCATGCGTATGGTACAGTCTGATTGGGGTTCACTGCCACTTATGAATGACTTCAAATGAGGATCCTCTTCACTTTTGTTTGGTTTCCCCTGGGGCATCTTGTTGGCCATTGTGAGAACACGATGCTGGACTAGACGAGCCTTTGGCCTGCTCCGTCAGGACTCTTATGTTGGGAATTGAACCCAGCTCACAGAACTCTCTATGCAATTATATAGAACTTCTCAAAGGCAAAATGTAGAAATAAGACATTTGTATTCCATCAAGTGTCCGTTTCTTTAAGCATAGTCCTTGCATAATGTATGCAATACCAAAATCACGTTCAAGTGCAGTGCGGTATGTCTCAAAACCAAAGTTCCAGCCAAATGTCCATTCATTTGAGAGAGAAAAGAATCTCTACAATGTACTTGCTGCTAAAGCATAATCCACTGACCGGAGGGAGGGGGGAATTAGCACATTCCCAGGAGTGCTGTAGTGTTGCTCTCAATCACTCAAATTAGAGTGGCATTGCCCTGGCTGTGTGAAAATCCCAAGCAAGACTCCAACCATGAGATCACCAGATGCAAACCTATTTTTCCGAGCACAATTCAAAGTGTTGGCGCTGATCATTAAAGCCCTAAATGGCCTCGGCCCAGTATACCTGAAGGAGCGTCTCCACCCCCATCGTTCAGCCCAGACACTGAGGTCCAGCTCTGAGGGCCTTCTGGCAGTTCCCTCCCTGCAAGAAGCGAGGTTACAGGGAACCAGGCAGAGGGCCTTCTCGGTAGTGGCGCCCGCCCTGTGGAACACCATCCCATCAGATGTCAAGGAAATAAACAACTATCTGACTTTTAGAAGACATCTGAAGGCAGCCCTGTTTAGGGGAGTTTTTTATGTTTGATGTTTTATCATGTTTTTAATATTCTTTTGGGAGCCGCCCAGAGTGGCTGGGGAAACCCAACCAGATGGGCGGGGTATAAATAATGATGAAGATGATGATGATGATTACATTATTAATGTCTTCCTCTGGTCAGACAACAATGGAAAGATAAGATGGCAAAGCACATGCTCAAGGAGGTAAGTCAGCTCCATGAACCTGAAAAGGCATTCTGCTCATTCTATGAGGGCTGAATTGAACCCAGGACATCTTGCCTGCAAAGCATGTGCGCTACCACTGAGCTACAGCAATACCACATTGCTAAGGTGCATAGGGGGATGCTTTATACTAAAACCATTGGTCCCTCTAGCTGTCTGATAGCGCCTCTCCAGATTTCAGCCTGGAGTCTTTCTCAGCCTTTCCTGAAGATGCTGGGGATCAAACCTGAGATCTTCTGTGTGCAAGGCAGACACTCTGCCAGTGAGCTATGGCCTTTCCTTCCGGTGTTGGGTTTGTTTTAGACCGCAATCTCTCTTCCTACAGGGCAACAGCAAAGCCCATTCTTCTTCTTCTCTTCTTTGGCGATCACTCGTAGCTGAGTAAGATTGTCTTCCATGAACACGGTTTTAACAGTGAGTCCGTAAGTGATTGTGGAGGCCAATTCTGGATCCACACGTCCTTCCACAGTGGGGACATAGGTTTCCGGGCAGGAGTTGATCACAGTGAGAGTTTCCCAAGCATGCCTTTTGTCCTCAGTTCGAGCATCTGCAAAGTCTATGACACCTTTGGTAAAGGCTGTTCTCCAATTGGAGCGCTCGCAGGCCAGTGTTTTCCAGTTGTCGGTGTTTACACTACATTTTTTTTAGTATATACCGCATTTGTGTTGAGAGAGTATTTAAACCTCTTTTGCTAACCACCAGCATTACGCTTTCCATTTTTAAATTTGGAATAGAGTAGTTGCTTTGGAAGACGATCATCAGGCATCCGCACAACATGACCAGTCCAACGAAGTTGATGTTGAAGAATCATTGCTTCAACACTGGTGATCTTTGCTTCTTCCAGTACACTGGCATTAATTCGGCTGTCTTCCCAAGTGATGTGCACAATTTTTCGGAGACACTGTTGATGGAATCTTTCGAGGAGATGGAGATGGTGTTTCTACATGGTCCGTATTTCACAAGCATACATTAAGCCCATTAAGGTGTACCTCTCAAACATGAGGAGAATTAGCAGTGATTCCTGCATTTCAAGGGGTTGAACTAGATGACCCTTGGGGGAATCTTCCAACTCTAGACTTCTATGCTTCTATGTCTCAGAATCCACTGTAACAGAGACACTCTTTTGACAAGCCAATATGAGGCTGGCTCCCGGAAGATAGGAAGAGTTGGGAAATTGCTGTGTTAGGCTACAGTGGCAGGTTCCTTATTGAAAGCCAAGTTCAGTGATTTGGAATCTATCGTGGCAGGTTCAAGAAACCCTGAACCGTGCAAAAACTGTTTCCTACCCTGTTTCCTACCCTGGGGGGTGAAAGCAAGAGAGAGTCCCATTAATTCTGTCTGAAATTGGCAGCCCTCAGCCCTATCCCAGAAGAAATCAGTGGCACTCTAATATAAACTCCTCCTTGGTTCCAACTACCTGGCAATCCACAAAGGTATCCAGGAAATTTCATCATTTCTCACTCCCAACCAACATGAGCCCACACAAATAACACAGAGAGAAAACGAGACCATCCACCATCGCACAGAGTGGGCATAAATATTGCAGAGGAGGAAATAAAAAAGTGTAAGGCTGAGCCTTAACTGCTTACAGTTGTTTCATGCAAAAAGAAGAAGAAGCGGGGAATATTGCAGAGTTGGAAAAGGATGAGAAAAGGACAACCAGAACTATCTAGGCAATGGAGTGACTCCCCCATGAGAAAAGGCGGCAGTGTTTTGGGATTTCTTAGTTTAGAGAAAAAGCAAGCAAGAAGTGAAATGATAGACGTTTACTTCTCAAGGTCATTCAATGATGCTGAATGCCAGAAGATTCAGAACGGGGGGGGGGGGGAGAAAGTCCTTCTTCATGCAGTGCCTAGTTAAACTTTGGACCTCGCTCTCACAAAAGGCAGTAGTGACCACCATCCTAGATGGTTTATAAGAGGATGGGACAAAATGATGGAGGAGATGGCTATTGATGGCTACTAGCAGGGCCGGATTTAGGTTTGATGAGGCCCTAAGCTGCCGAAGGTAATGGGGCCCTTTATATGTCCAGCTGTCCTTTGTCAACAACAAATAGTCACTTTTTTGTGTTGAATATATGCCATATGGTAATTTATGGACCTAATAGGTATCTAAAGCCATTTACTTGCACATGCAGATAGTACATGCTATACAGTGGTACCTCGGTTTATGAACGCAATTGGTTCCGGAATTCTGTTCATAAACTGAAGCGAACTTTCCCATTGAAAGTAATGGAAAGTGGATTAATCCGTTCCAGACAGGTCCACAGAGTATTCAACCTGAAGCGTACTTAACCCGAAGCATGGGTGTAATTGGTTCCGGAAGTCTGTTCATAAACTGAAGCGTTCATAAACTGAAGCGAACTTTCCCATTGGAAGTAATGGAAAGGGAATTAATCCGTTCCAGATGGGTCCGCAGCGTTCGTAAACCGAAAATTCATAAACCGAGGTGTTCGTAAACCGAGGTTCCACTGTATATAGAAATGAGCAAACCAGTGATATTTTAGGAAGCCGGGTAGCAGGCAGGGCCCACTACTTACATCATAGGAGCCTACACAACACAAAACACTGTTGCTGTATGTAGGTTTTATTTTATTTGTTTTTTATCTTATATTTTGGAAATGTACATCCATTTTTTCCTTTAAATTTTTTGGGGGCCCCCAAGAGAGTGGGGCCCTAAGCTATAGCTTGTTTCGCTTATACATTGATCCTGAACTGGCTACTAGGCAGGGTAGCTATGTTCTGCCTCTACAGTTGGAAGCAGCAATGCTTCTGAATACCAGTCACCAAAGGGATCTTGCTCTGAGGTCCTGCTTGTGGGTTTCCTACAGGTGGCCACGGTGAGAACAGGATGCTGGACTAGTTGGGCCACTGACCAGATCTATCTGCTTCTTCTTATAACAAACAGGCCAAACCCTACGCCAAAGGATAAATGGACATAAATCTGACATCAGGAACCACAGGACAGAGCAACCAGTAGGAGAACACTTCAATCTCCCAGGACATTCTATACAGGATCTCAAGGCAGCTGTTTTATTGCAGAAAGATTTCAGAGGCAGACTGCAAAGAGAAGTTGCTGAATTGGAACTCATTACCAAGCTTAAAACCATGGAACCACCTGGGATGAACAAAGACATTGGATTCTTATCTAATTATGCATGATCAAGCTTTCTTTAGCGCCTCAGCCTTTGCTTTCCCCCCCGCAGGACCAATTGCAGTCATCAGCAGTCGTTAACAGCCATCAACAGGTTTACCACTCCTACCAGCCCATCACCCATTCCCACCCACCCCCACCCTCTGTATATACATAAGGGTCTGACACTTCTCTTTCAAGAGTATCTGACGAAGTGTGCATGCACACGAAAGCTCATACCAAAATAAAAACTTAGTTGGTCTTTAAGGTGCTACTGAAGGAATTTTTTTTTTTTTTTTGCTTCGACTCAGACCAACACGGCTACCTACCTGTAACTGCTTCTTCTTATGTTCTTAATGCTTCTCAATACCATTTCCTGGAAGGTGCAGGAGGGGAGAGTGCTTGCTTGCTTGCTTGCTTGCTTGCTTGCTTGCTTGCTTGCTTGCTTGCTTATTTATTTATTGGTTGGTTGGTTGGTTGGTTGGTTGGTTGGTTTCAAGTTATACACTGCCCTATACCCGGAGGTCTCAGGGTGGGTCACAACAAGACCACAACATATAAAATCAAACCAAAAGCTGTAACCCAATTAATTCCACCAACCCCCTTGTACTTGGGTCCTGCTTTCGTTTGTCCACATGTTCTATGGTTACAGGAGGGGGTGGGACTTTTCTCTGTTCATTATCTCCATGCCATGCATTGTTTTACATGTGCGCTGTGCCACCTCTTTCTTCCCTTTTCTCGAAACAAAAAGGTAAAGGTAAAGGTACCCCTGACCGTTAGGTCCAGTCGCGGACGACTCTGGAGTTGCGGCGCTCATCTCGCTATATAGGCCGAGGGAGCCAGCGTTTGTCTGCAGACAGCTTCCAGGTCATGTGGCCAGCATGACTAAGCCGCTTCTGGTGAACCAGAGCAGCACACGGAAACGCTGTTTACCTTCCCGCTGGAGCGGTACATATTTATCTACTTGCACTTTGATGTGTTTTCAAACTGCTAGGTGGGCAGGAGCAGGGACCGAGCAACGGGAGCTCACCCTGTCGTGGGGATTCAAACCACTGACCTTCTGATAAGCAAGTCCTAGGCTCTGTGGTTTAGACCACAGTGCCACCCGCGTCCCAGACCTCGAAACAAAAGACCTATTGAAATTAATGTAGCTAAGTTAGTACTGTCCGCTAATTTCGATGGGTCCACTGTAGGTCTAGAATGGATTGAAACCATTGAAGAAATAGCAAAACTTACCAGAAGAATAAGAAATCAAGATAACAAACTTTTATAAAAGGATGGAAATGGTTTATTGAATATTTACAGAGGAATTGTAAACAGATAAAAACACTGGCAGGATTATTGCTGTATACCGGTATATACAGCAGTTTTCAAATGCAATCCATGCCAGAAGCCCGTCTGACTTCTGAAACGTTTGAAAACCAAGGATCATAAGGCTGTCAGTGAGTTCAATGGGGGGAATTGAGAAATACACATTGGAAGACGTTATAAGCTGAGGCGTGTTCAAAAACGGAAGCATTCACTTCTAGGTTTGGGACGTTTGGCTTCCGAAACATTTGGCAGCCAAGACTTTCAGAAACCGAGGTTCGACTATATGACGTTCGAAAACCAAGGTTTGACTGTATAAAGAAGATAAATAAATGAGTAAGTTAAGTTGGATATGCAGAAGATATTAAAAATAAGGAACCACAGAAGGAGGGGGAAGGAAGTCAAGTTTTAAAATGTCAAAATGATTGTAAAATCGGTGAAATGTATCTATTTGAAAAGTATAAATATTTTTTTTAAAAAAAAAAATAGAATGGATTGAAACCCATAAGTTTCATTTGTATTACATTCAATGCAGCTCCTGCTCATGGCAGGGCTTTTGCTTTTTTTTTTTTTAAATACATTTTATTCCATTTTCCAAATTCAACAAATTAACAAAACCAATCTTTTATACAAAATCTTATATTCACATCTTTTACCTTGCTCCGCCGAGCTATGACTTCCCCCCCTCCCTTCATGCAGGTTTCTTATTAATTCCCTTTTTTGCAGTTCCTTTTTTGTCATATTGGTCAATTCGTAAGGTTTATTTTAATCCTACGAGAGTTTTTAATGATCTACAGTTTTTCTCCATATAGTCCACATATTTACTCCAGTCCTTCTGAAACCTTGTCTCCCCCTGGTCACGAATCTTGCATGTCAATCTAGCAAGTTCAGCATAGTCCATCATTTTTGTCTGCCACTCCACAATTGTAGGTAATTCCTGTAATTTCCATTGGCAGGGCTTTTGCTTCCATGCCTGCCTTGAGACCAGGGGGGGAGGAAGGGGGTGCGGTGGAGGTGGGCCACCCTGGGTGTGACAAAATGCCAGGACCACAGGGCCTGCAGCATGCGGCCCAAGCCATGTGTCTCTCCTGGGAGTGACGCGGTGGCTTGAGTGCCTGCAAACAGTCTGGCCTGAGTCACCTGAGTGGGAGGAGGCAGGCGGACTCCTTGGAGGCCCCCGCGGAGAATCCTGCCCCGGTTCGCCCCACCCTATGGGCTGCTGGCGTTGCCCCTGGGTGCAGGGCACATGCACTGCCGCAGGTTCCCAATCGGCTTGCTCCGCCACTGCTTGAGACCCCAGTCATGCTCCAGAATGACCACCAGAATGCGCGTTTCATCTTGCAGAGTGATGGATGGAAAACGGGAACTCCAATAGCAAGTCAGCATCTTAAGAGCAAATGATGGGCTTTTAATGAATTGACCTTGTGTTCATATCATCGCTTCGTTACTCAATGGGCTCAAGATTGATCTGTCCCCATCTTCTCCCAGCCAGGAGGAAACAAATGTATTCTAAAGCTGCAAGAAACACTTCTTCAAGGTTCCTTTTTTCTTCTTTTTCTTTTTCTTCTTCTTCTTCTTCTGCTTCTTCTTCTTACATCGGTCCGGGATAAGTTGACGGACAGGATGGGCCGAGGTTGGGGATTTGCTGGATAAATTGATGCCCTTTCCAAAGCATCTCCTGTCATCCCAGAAGGCTGTGGGGCTGTTGTGAGGCCGTTGAGCATGGCAAGAGGCAATGTGCTGCACCATTTACAGAAGAATATGGATGGAGAAGGGAGCATCCCTTAAGTGCCACTTTCGGAAATTACAGCAGGCCAAGGAAGGAGAGGATGAAGGAGCAATAAAGTGGGTTGTCAAAGCAGCCTTGGATCCCACGATTGTAAGCGATGGGAACAATTCCAATTCCAAGGCAAGTAAATCAAAGGAATCAGATCGAATTCTGTTTGACATTGTCTTTACCTGGATCAGTGGCTGTATGACTGTCACTAAGCAACATTATTGTTGTTGTTGTTGTTGTTGTTGTTGTTGTTGTTGTTTTCAGCCAGAACTTGCCAGAACTCTAGGTAAAGGAGCCCTTCCAGGTGAGCACAGAGACAGGTGTGCAGGAGGGATGTTTATTTGACATTAAGCAGCAATGGGAGTTTGGGGGAAAGTGCTGTAGCTCAGTAGGTAGAGCATCTGCTTTGCATGCAGAAGGTCACGGGTTTGATCCCTGACATCTCCAGGTAGGACTGGGAAAGACCCTTGTCAGAAATCCTGGAGAGCAACTGCGAGTCATTGCGGACAATACGAAGCAGCAGGGGTGCCTACTTGAATAAAATATTAGTGGGCTCAGGTAACCGCCACCGCCCCCATATAAAGGTAAAGGGCCCCTGTATGGTTACGTCCAGTCAAAGGTGACTATGGGGTTGCGGCACTCATCTCGCTTCCAGGTCGAGGGATCCGGCGTTTGTCCTCAGACAGCTTTCCGGGTCATGTGGCCAGCATGACTAAACCGCTTCTGGTGCAACGGGACACCATGACGGAAACCAGAGTGCACAGGAACGCCATTTACCTTCCCGCCACAGAAGTTACCTATTTATCTACTTGCACTGGCATAGTTGGCAGGAGCTGGGACAGAACAATGGGAGCTCACTCCGTCATGGGGGTTTGAACCGCTGACCTTCCGATCAGCAAGCCCAAGAGGCTCCGTGGTTTAAACCCTAGAACTCTATTCCAGAACTCTATTCCGGCACCTCTCAGGTGGGCACCCATTGCCGTTATAAGAGAACAAGAGAGGTGTCTGTGGTAAGTTCCAGCACCTCTTTTTCTAGAAAAATACCACTTATTATTATTATTTACATTTATATCCCACCTTTTTCTCCAAGGAACTCAAGATGGCATGCATGGTTCTCCCCCTCCTCATTTAGCCCCCACAACATCCCTGCAAGGTAGATTAGGCTGAGAGGCAGTGACTGGCCTCCAAACTTCATGAGACTGAGTGGGGATTTGAACCCTGGTCCCCCAGGTCCTAGCCCAACACTCTAACCACTACGTCACATGGGCTCTCACTCAAATAGGCAATGTGATGCCCTCCAATATGGCCAATGGTCAGGGATTAAAGCTGCTGAAATCCAGCAACATTTAGAGGACCTTGCCATGGCCAGGCCCGTAGCAAGGGAGGGGCAAAGGGGGCGGGCTGCCCCTAGCTCCACTCTGGCAGGGGCAGCGCGCAGGGGCAGTGCCCCCGGCCCTTGGCCCGCCCCTCGCCTCCTCCGCCCGAGCAGGAAGAAGCAGAGCACGCTACAGAGCGGGTTGCCCGGCGGTGGTGGCGCCGACAAACCGCAAGCAAGCCTCTCTGTGGTAGAGCGCTCTACTTCGGAGCAAGCCAGCCAAGCAAAGCAGCAGTGCCAACCTGGACGGACTGCGCATGTGCGGACATGCGCAGTCCATTCTGGCTCACCCTGGTTCGTGCGTCGTGCATCATGATGTCACAACGCATGTGTCAGGATGCATGTGCACTGCAGAGTGGCATCCCATCCCCAGAGGGTGCTGCCAAGCGGCACCGTTCGCCACTGGTCATGGCTATCCCTGTTGAAGCTCACTGAATAGAAGGGAGACTGGCTCTTGGACAGTGCCCTCCAGGTGCCCTCCAGGTGCTTGGGGCTGGAGCTCCGAACAGCCCCAGCTAGGACAGTTCTAGTCCAAAACATCTACTGTAGAAGGCACCAGTTGATGAAAACTGATTTAGGAACACAGGCTTCCAATTCCAGCTGCTGCTCAAGGCTAGCCTGTGTCTCTTGGGCTCAGTTTCCCAAACTGGGAAGGGCTACAGCTTAGTGGCAGAGCATCTGTTTGCATGCACAAGGTCCTAGGTTCAGTTCTCCCAGGGGCATCCCTAGGTAGGGCTGAGGACTGTGTCCGTTGCCTGAAACCCCAGAAAGCCACTGCCAGCCAGTGAGGACAGAACTGAGCTAGATAGATCAATGATCTGAGTCAGGGTAAGGCAACTTTGCAGAGTTCGGGGGGGGGCATGCCTGAACCTCCTCCCATTAATGGTGTGTAGGTGTCCCAAATTCTAGACAAGAACGAGGCACACCCATTAAATACACCTATGCAATTCCCCCCAGTTTGCATCAATCATTTAAACTAGGGGTTCCCAAAGTGAGTAGTACCACGTTCGGGGGGGGGGAGAGAGAATTACCCTGGGGGGCACTAAGAGTCAATGAGGTAGCAGGTGGTGCTGGATTAGCTGGCATCACTGAATCAAGTTCATCAATTTTGTTGAATTAATTAAACTAAATCTTTTTAATTGGATTTTGAATAAATGTGCAATCAATTGTTACCGCTTCGAATCTTACTGTGGGACTATCTTCATGCACCGTGCAAACCACTATTATGAATAATGTTTTTTTATAAAATTAAAAAACCCTGAAGATTTTCTTCATTTACTGTACAAAAGCACATGCATTGTCCCTTTTTTATGTTGCATTTTCTACAGATCGGTTACATTTGTACACAATACCAATGTCTCAATAATGCTTTTTATAGGGAACAGTAGGGAGCACTGGGATTGAGTTCATGAAACCAAGGAGGAGGAGGAGGCCCCAAAAAGTTTGGGAGCTACTGATTTTAAACCACAGCACCAATTTTTTTCCTCAATTTGCAGAGCTTGAAGTCCTCCAGCACTGAATTTGAGAGATCTGTGCTTGCATTTCGAAGCTGGAAAACAATAATTTAGGGTTTGCCCTTTCCAGCTAGGTTGGTTCCCTTTCTCTTTCATAAAGGGCCTCTCTCGCTCGCTCACACCCAAATAGCCTTGTTTCAGAAGAGAGTGTCTCTTCCCAGCCAAAGTGAATCCCGACTGCTGTTTGTGCGAGCAGGTCACATACCGGGCAAACAAGCCAGTCGGCTTAATAGGGGCATGGCAGAGAGAAATTGCAAAGAGGAATTCAAAGGAGCAGACAGAGCAAAGCCCTAGCAAGGTCTTTTAACCTCCTTCTGTCTAGGAGACAACATCCGTTGCATGTTGCCGAGAGGAAGCCAGCGTCCCAGCTTAAAAAGCAGACAGGAACGTGACTGCCCCAATCACCTCGGCAGGGAGGAAAGATGCTGATATGAGTCTCATCCCTGCATCGCAAGTGCTGCACCCATCAGCATCCAATCTAAGTGCCTGGATCAGGGCTAAAAAAAGTGCTCCGTTTGTCATTGCAAAATCGGCTCACGCTCATGTTTCCCAAACAGCTGAGGGCGAATCTGTCAGCTTTGGCTTTTATCCTCCCCCCCCCCCAACCTTCAGTTCAGTTCCCCACATTTCAACATTAGCTTGCAAATTCAAAAAAATCTTTTTAAAAAAAACCTCATGGAAATTTGTCAGCATCTTAGTACAAATGTATCTTGATACGGACAATTTTGTATATGCAAGTTTGCCTGACGTGCATATCTTTGCAAAGAAGTTTCCCCTAATATAAGATCCATTTTTTAAATATTATATTCATTAAATGTATGCATTTTTAGGCACGCTTTGCCCTAGACCGTGGGTAGGCAAACTAGGGCCCAGGGACCGGATCCGGCCCAATCTCCTTCTCAATCCAGCCTGCCGACCACCCAGGAATCAGCGTGTTTTTCCATGAGTAGAATGTGTCCTTTTGTTTAAAATGCATCTCTGGGTTATTTGTGGGGCATAGAAATTTGTTCATTGTTATTTTTTTCAAAATATAGTCCAGACCCCCCACAAGGTCTGAGGGACAGTGGACCAGCACCCTGCTGAAAAAGTTTGCAGACCCCTGCCCTAGACTTTTCAAACGCATGCTTGCCTGGAGGACTGCATCGCCAAATTTCAAGGAGTGCAGATTTTGAAGAAAAAAATGGCTGTGGTTTAGCTCACTTTCTCCCCCCCCCTTAGAAAGTGCAAATCAGCCAGGTTCATCCTGAAGTGTGATTTTGGTTTAATTTCTCCCCCATCCTAAAGATAAAATACGCATTTCCGCCACTGCCCCTTATTAACATTTGGAGTAAAAATAACAGCATAAGGATGTAAAAAGAGCCTGCTGGATCAGGCCAATGGCCCACCAAGTCCAGCATCCTGTTCTCCACAGTCGCCACCCAGATGCCTCTTCTGGAGAACCCGCAAGCAGGATTAGAGCCACTCTCCCCTCCTGTGTTTTCCAGCAACTGGTATTTAGAAGCATGGCTGCATCCGACCATGGAGGCAGAGCACAGCCATTCTGGTGAGTGTGTGTGCCCATCTGATGCCACCCAGAGGATTACGTCTAAAATAAGTCTAAAATAAGATTGAATAAAAGACAAATTCTAAGGGACGTGGGTGGCGCTGTGGGTTAAACCACAGAGTCTAGGGCTTGCCGATCAGAAGGTCGGCGGTTCGAATCCCCGTGACGGGGTGAGCTCCTGTTGCTCAGTCCCAGCTCCTGCCAACCTAGCAGTTCGAATGCACGTCAAAGAGCAAGTAGATAAATAGGTACTTCCCCTACAGCGGAAAGGTAAACGGCGTTTCCGTGCGCTGCTCTGGTTCGCCAGAAGCGGCTTTGTCATGCTGGCCACATGACCTGGAAGCTGTATGCCGGCTCCCTTGGCCAATAATGCGAGATGAGCACGCAACCCCAGAGTCGGTCACAACTGGACCTAATGGTCAGGGATACCTTTACCTTTACCTAAAAGACAAATGAACAAGGAAGGATATACCGAGTAGATTTGGGCTAATGAAATAGGCAAGATGGGTCGTTGAGAGTTCCCCTATGGGTCGTTGAGAGTTCCCCTATGGCGCAGTGATACAGATGTCCGGCTTTGGGGCCTTGGCTTCCTTCCCCTCCCCACCCTTTGGCCATAGATAAGCAGGACAAAGCGAAAGGAGTCACTTACCATTTAAAGAGTGTTTAATGATCACAGCAAAAGAACAAAGCAGCCATTCTCGGAATGACGGTGTTCCCAATTAAGGTTTCCACCCACTTCCCCTCTAGTCATTTCCACGTCTCGCAACCTGATCTTGCGAAGAAGAAGAAGAAGAAGAAGAAGAAGAAGAAGAAGAAGAAGAAGAAGAAGAAGAAGAAGAAGAAGAAGAAGAGTTTGGATTTGATATCCCGCTTTATCACTACCCGAAGGAGTCTCAAAGCAGCTAACATTCTCCTTTCCCTTCCTCCCCCACAAGAAACACTCTGTGAGGTGAGTGAGGCTGAGAGACTTCAGAGAAGTGTGACTAGCTCAAAGTCACCCAGCAGCTGCATGTGGAGGAGCGGAGATGCGAACCCGGTTCCCCAGATTACGAGTCTACTGCTCTTAACCACTACACCATACTGGCTCCCATGCTTTTTGTGCAGCCACCTTATCTGTTCTACATGACCTTGGACTGATAGGCTGGACAGTCTCCAGCAGGCATAGGCAACCTTGGCTCTCCAGATGTTTTGGAACTACAACTCCCATTATCCCTGACCACTGGCCCTGTTAGCTAGGGATCATGGGAGTTGTAGTTCCAAAACATCTGGAGAGCCAAGGTTGCCTATGCCCAGTCTCCAGCAAGACAGAGTCTGTTAGCTCTCTCTCTTCCTGTTCTTCTCCACTTTGCTCGTCACCCCCCCCCCCCCAGTTCTTCCCAACTTTTGTCTTCAGAACTATGCCCCTCTGCAAACCACTGTTCCAAACCTATGCTGCTCCACTGTTCCTGGGCAGCTTCAGGATCCTGGTGAGGAGCAGGGGGAGGGGGAGGTTCCCACCATTCCTCATCAGAGCAGTACTCCTCAGCCTAGTCTCTGATAGCAGATGACTCTCCCGCGCTCATAGTGCTACAAAGCTTAATGCTTGAGCGAGAATTAAGTAACTAGGAGATTTCATATTTTCTAACTGAATGGGAGAAAATAGTAGACCCTTGCAACATACTGAGTGCTCTGAGCAGCATAACAAAGATTCAGCCACAAGACTCCTGGTTCCCCCCCCCTTTTTTTTTTAGCTGAACTGCCACACCGTCATGGTCCCTAATAGCTAATCTGGAAGGAAGACACCTCTTTGCCACAGCTTACCCAAATTCTTTTTTAAAAAAATACTTTTTATTAAATTTTCCAATTAAAACACAATTCAATCATTTCAATTACATCCAATTATACACATACATATCAATTAAGCCAAATATTATGCCGAAGCATTAAAAAAAAAATTCAGGCTTCCCATGCTTCAAAGTCTGGGGATTCTAGATAACTGTTCATTCTGCCATCCTAATCCTGATATCAAAATCTTGCTGTAATCCACAATAGTCCAGATCTTTTCCAACAATCCCTCTAGATGTTTTCTCCTCTCTTTTATCTTTTGTCGCAGCCTCTGAGATAGGCATCAAACAAGATTTAACACAATCCATTCTTCCTGTGTGGGTTTTTTATCCAGTCCAACCTCCCCATAAATCTCTCTTGATCTGGAGTGCCTTTCTTGCCACGTCAACAGTCCGACAAAAACCAGCGCCATCTTGAATGCCTTGGGTCGTATTCCGTCTTCTAAACTTTTGCAAGAGTACAGCTTTTTGGCGAGGGACAGCCGTCACATTATGCACAATCTCTTATAACTGATTTATGGCTTTCCTTGCCTTTTAGCTGCCCTCTGCGTTCCAAGACTCCAATTAAGCCTACCCAAATTCTTAGGAGCCATCACTGGCATAGATTAGAATGGTTGTTTCACTAATGTAGTTTGAATCGTATGTTTAATTGTATTTCAATTGTTACAGGTAGGTAGCCATGTTGGTCTGACGTAGTCAAAAAAAAAATTCCTTCCAGTAGCACCTTAGAGACCAACTAAGTTTGTCATTGGTATGAGCTTTCGTGTGCATGCACACTTCTTCAGATACACTGAAACAGAAGTCACCAGACCCTTATGTATAGTCAGAGGGGGGGGTATTACTCAGAAGGGTGGTGGGAATGGTTGATTGGCTGATAGGAGTGGTAAACCTGTTTTTTTAATGATTGGCTTTTCTATGTTTTTAGCCATACATGGATTTCTCTGTAAGCTGCCTTGAATTCCATCAGGGGAAAAGGTGGGGTATTTTAAAAAAAAATAGTGATAGGTAACAAATTTAGCAGAATCTCTCTCCGAACAAGGACAGTCCAAAAACAAAAACAAAAGCCACCGCACCCCCCCCCAGCTTCTTCCAGTTGGATAGCCTGCCTTCCCTGCTCACAGAGCCAACTGCCACCAAGTGCCGTATGGCTGGAATATCAGCAAAGCGAGGGAGGCAGATGAAGAAGACATCAGGACCCTGTTTCTATTCCAGCTGGATGGTCTCCTCCTCCACTAGGACATCTCCCACCAGCTGTCCTGTGGGAAGAGTCCTGCTGACTTGCTGTGTGCTATTATTGGGGGCGGGGGTTTGGAGGGGAGAAGTTTGCTGCTACCGTATTGGTCCGAATATAAGCCACACCTTTAGAATTCAAGGGGGGGGAGGAAAAAAAGACAATAGCCAAATATAAGCCGCTCCCTTAAAATTCCGCAAGCACTCATGCCCGTTCTGTTTTACCATACGTCTGTTTCAGCAGCGATATTGTAAAAGCCCTTTTTTTGGTTAGGTCGCAAATTTAAGCCGCACTTTAACTTTTCACAGTTGCAAAAAAATTGGGGGGAGGGGGAGTGCTGCTTACATTTGGGCCAATATGGTATTTCTTATTAGCCACCTTGGAAGGATTTGTACCCTGAAAGGCAGCAGGCAACTTCTTTTAATTTTGTAATTTTAATAATGGCTGAAGCCGATGCCTCGGGAATTATCACAAACCTCTTCCAGAGACACTCTTTAAACCCAAGGGCATTGATTCATCCCTGCTCATGCGGTGGGAAGCTGCAAACTTTGAACCCTGGTAAGGATTGATGGGATGAGACGTCAGTTTTGTTTTTTAAAGTCCGTTGCCCATGTTTCTGCAGTGATATGCCATGTTTTTGTAAAATTCTCATAACACGCACTTTCCCCTAACATAGGCATTTCTGCAATCAATGTTTGCCCGGAGAACCGCGTTGCAAAATTTGCCCAAGTGCCCGTTTTGAAGGGTGCCTGTGTTTCAGTTCTTGTTGTCAGCGACTGGGCAGAGGAGGAATGGTGGAGACCGCCTCCCCAGCCTGACCCTTCCAGAGAAGAAGGAGACAGTTCAGAATTACAACAGGGGTTTCAGGGAGATCACAGGTCAGAGGCAGAGGAGGGGGAAAGCTGGGAAATAATAGGAGAGGAGGGGGAAGAAGAAGAAGAAGAAGAAGAAGAAGAAGAAGAAGAAGAAGAAGAAGAAGAAGAAGAAGAAGAAGAAGAAGAAGAAGAAGAAGAAGAAGAAGAAGAAGAAGGGGAGTGACAGCTGACGGACTCAATGTCTTTAGAAAGCATTCCAGACCCGCCCCCTCCCAGAACCCGGCGAGCCTTGAAAGCAGGAAAGCAAAGAGCTCAAAGGCAGAGGGCACCTTCCAGCCCCCGTAGTGATGACTCATGAGGAAGTGGGAGTGCCACATTCCCAAGCCTCTCTCTGTGAATATTGAATAAAAGCAGGTGGTAAGGACTTTTCCATCTCTTGTCCATTCCTGGTAACCTGCCGTAGGGGTTGGTTCCTCTGAGGCCTGACACTTGTCTTGTTTTGGAAAGTGCAAATTTGACTGATTTGCCCTTAAGAACATCTGAAGAACCTGCTGGGTTGGGCGAATGTGGCCCATCTAGTCCAGCATCCTGTTTTTGCAATGCCCAACCGGACGCCTGTGGGAAACCAGCAAGCAGGACCCAAGCACAAGAGCCCTCTCCCCTCCTGCGACTTCCAGCAACTGGTATTCCAATCCATCAATGCCTCCAACCATGGAGACCAAGCATCGCTATCATGGCTAGTTGCCACTGAGAGCCTCCCCCTCCATCAATTAGTCCAATCCTTTTTGAAAGCTATCCATGGTCTTTCATGCAAACTGCTTCAATGCGAACTGAATCGACTTTCCCTTCCATTTCTATGCAAGAAGTAGAACTTGCAACGTGGTAGGAGTGAGGCGAGACTCTCAAAACCAGCTGCAACAATGACCGTGGGCAAGAAGGTGTTTGAGTATACAAGGATAGGTTGCTCAAACGCTCAGAAAAATTCCCTCCGGTGCTAGCCTTCTGAACCCTGAACAGTGCATGCTCATGTCTCCCTTGTTCTGGGTCAGGCCCCTTTGCTCTCCTCACTCTCAGAAGACAGAATCCATCTTCTGTCCAATGACCCTACCTGCGAGAGGGTGACTTTTTCCAACGCAGCTCACAGGGCTGCTGTCAAGGCAGCCACAACCCTTTCCATTACGCTGGGGCAGAGGAGTCCAGAGACTGAAGCTTCTGCTCTCAGTCCCCTCATGCTGCTGAATATAAATTGGGTTTGAAACGGCCTCGGGTGGATCTCCACATTTCGGATAAAAAGGTAGAGGTGTGCTCATGGAGGAGAGGGTCATTGGCGGCTACAGCCGGATGCATAGAAGAATAGCATTGGTTGTGAAGATACAATGTATGCCACCCTGAGTGCCATAGAGGACGAGGCCAAAATAAAATTTAATTCTCAGTTGCATATGCCTTGCACTATGTCAGCCAGATGTATCATAACCCACAATGCAACAGTGTTCTCAGTGCTGGATCAAGAGGGGAGAGATGCTCCATCTGAACCCCATTGAAAGGAAAGGAGAAGAAGGTGAAGTCTCTGCTTTCAAGCTGGACATGATGCTACAATATCATAGTTATATCAGGCATCCCCAAACTTCAGCCCTCCAGATGTTTTGGACTACAATTCCCATCTTCCCCGACCACTGGTCCTGTTAGCTAGGGATCATGGGAGTTGCAGGCCAAAACATCTGGAGGGCCGCAGTTTGGGGATGCCTGAGTTATATGAAATGTTTAAAACAGACAGGAAAAATGGTTTTCTGGACCAAAGCTCACGATTTGAAAAAAAAACAACTTTTTACAAAACAAAGGAAAACTATTATCTAAAATGTACAATCTGTTGTTGTTAGATTGGGAAACGAAAGACGAGCTTGTTAAAGCCTCTATGACTCACCAGACAATAGATATAGGACATAATATAGATTTGAATCTCTGGGGGAAACACTTGAAGAGTGATCTGAAGTTCACAGCATGTTATTCTTTGAAAGAGAACTACCTGAAAATTATTTATAAATGGTACTTAACTCCGAGTAGACTTGCTAAAATGTGTAAGTCCGAATCAGATAAGTGCTGGAGATGTAATGAGGTTGAGGGTATGTTTTGTCATATGTGGTGGACTTGTAAAAGGGTAAAAGAGTATTGGGAAATGATATTTAATGAATTGAAAAAAATGTTTTAAAGTACCTCTCAAAAAAAAACACCAGTTCTTTTTGTTGGGGATAATTCAGAGGGAAATTCCCAGGTGTCAAAAAAAAGTCTATTTATGTATGCTACTACTGCAGCCCATGTTTTGTTAGCCCAAAAATGGAAAACAAGCGAGGTCCCAACCAAAGAATGGCAACTTAAACTGATGGGATACGCACAGATTGCAGATTTAACATATAGAATAAGAGAACAAGAAGAATGTATGTTTAAAGAAGACTGGAAAATCTTTACTGAATGTATGGGTGAAAATTGTGTTCATTTAAAAACGCTGGTAGCATTAAGATAAATTCAACAGTGTAAATCAGTTTTGATGGATGTAACAATGGATTACTGAATGGGTTAGTTTATGTAAAATATGCAAAATGAACCACAGATGGAGACAAAGGGAAGTCATTGATTTAAGGTTGTTTAAATGAATATTTTGAAACGTAAAATAGAAAACTTAATAAAAATCATATTAAAAAAATAAAAAATAAAGGAGAAGAAGGTGAAGTCTCTGCTTCCAAGCTGGGCTTGATGTAGCTGAATTCAGGTTCCAGTATGCAACAGTGACTATCTGCTTGAAGCCTTCTTGGTTTTTTCTTCTTCTGAGCAACACATGAGGAAGCTGGCTTCTTCCACTGCACCTCCTGTTGTAGATTTGTGTGAAGCCCTCCCTGACATTTCCAGGGTATCCATTAGGTCTGACAATTTTATCCGCTCCTCCTTGCCATGAGGACACTGTGAAGTCAGCAATTCCCAAATGTTACAGAGTCTGGGAGGTCTGAATGCTCGTTAGCATCCTAGGCTGCTGGCCCTCATCCTCCAAAATATATGTCAGCCTTGCTCTTCTGAAGCCTTCGCCAGCCTGGTGCTCTTCAGATGTTTTCAATTCCCTCTCCCATCAGCTAGGAGTGCCATTTTCAGTTTCTCTTAGTTTTTGAAATGGAGTCATTTTGCATGCAGATCGTAGGAATGTTAGAAGAGCTTGCTGGAGCAGACCAGTGGCCCATGGTTAAGTCCAGTCAAAGGTGACTATGGGGTTGTGGCGCTCATCTCGCTTTCAGGCCGAGGGAGTCGACGTTTGTCCACAGACAGCTTTCCGGGTCATGTGGCCAGCTTGACTAAACCGCAACAGGACACTGTGACCGAAGCCAGACCGCTTGGAAATGCCGTTAACCTTCCCACCGCAGCGGTACCTATTTATCTACTTGCACTGGCGTGCTTTCAAACTGCTAGGTTGGGAGGAGCTGGGACAGAACAATGGGAGCTCACCCTGCCATGGGGATTCGAACCACCAACCTTCTGATTGGCAAGCCCAAGAGGCTCAGTGGTTTAGACCACAGCGCCACCCGCATCCAACATCCTGTACTCACACTGGCCAACCAGATGCCCTCAATGGGAAACCCTAAGCAAGACTCGAGCTCAAGAGAACTCTCCCCTCCTGCAGTTTCAAGCAGCTGTTATCCAGAAGCATTAAGAGCATGAGAAAATCCTGCTGGAGCAGACCAGTGGCCCAGCTAGGCCAGCATCCTGTTCTCAAAGCAGCCACCCCAATGCCTCCAATGGGAAGGTGGGAAGCAGGATCTGAGCTCAAGAGCGCTCTCCCCTCTTGTGGCTTCCAGCAACAGGTATTCATCAGCATTGTTGTGACGCGGGGTTCGTTATTTCAGCTCTCTTGACATAATATGCTGGAGACAGTTCTCTAGTAACACTTCTTTATTAAAGCAAACAAGACTAAGCTCTGAGGAGAGGAAAGCTAAGGCAAGGCTGGGTGGTGCAATGCGCCAGGGCGCCGGGCCACCAGGGAGCGCTGTGCTGTGTCCGCGGCAGCCGCACTGCGCCCGCCAGACAGCCCGGCCGCCCTCCCGCTCACCCTGCTCCTTGCCTCCCTCCCTCCTGCCCGCCGTGGGTTCGGGTCCCAGCCTCAGCCTGGCGGGTCAGGGGCATGAGGAGGACAAGAGGCACCGCCCCCCCCCAGCAGAAGCCTCCGTGCAGGAGGAACCGGCGCCAGTGCCCCAGAGGACAACCAGGCAGCCCAGCCCACCCTCAGCGCCCGGGGGCAGAGGAGGAGGGACCTTTTCGCCACGGCGCTCGATGTGGTTAAGACGGTCCTGTTTATAGGGACGGGGGACTAACTAGAATGGGATACATTTTGGAGGGAACAATATCAGTCAATCACAGTGCTGCCTTTTGGAGGAAACCAATAAGACAGAGGATCCAAATACAGCAGCTTAAATGAACCAATAGTAGCTGTACCTTCTGGAACCAAAAGGCAGTTACTTTACCCTGATGCAAATACATACAATAGTAATACAGATTTAAATCCTTTGACTCAATACACAACAAGCATCACTGCCTCCATTCATAGACTAGGAGCCCTTTAAAGGTTGGTGGCCATCCCTGTGTCCTTTGGGAGTGATTTTCATAGTTCATGCTGCCTGAAGGACTTTATTTTGTCTAGTCCTGAATCTCTCAACATTCAGCTTCATTTGATGCCCACAAGTTCTGGAATTATGCATAATTCTAGAAACTTCCAACAAATCACATCTTACTTAGCCTTTTCTCTAAACTAAAAAGTCCCAAATGCCGCAGAAAATTGTGGTCTCATGTTATTATGTCTGCAATTTCCCCTAATATATACATTTTTGCAAGGCATCCTCCCAATATACTATATTTCTGTATATCCAACACACACACACACGTGCATTTTTATATACTTTCCCCTAACGTGCATTTGTGCAAACATTTGGTTGGAGAACAGTGCTGCAAAAGTCAAAGAAGTGAGAATTTCAAAGGAAAGCTGCCTTTTTGGCTCACGAATTGCTTCTGGGACTGCAAATTAAGTGGGCCCACATTAAAATATATTTCTCCCCTGTCCCTAACCCCCGCCCGACCTCTCTCGCACATACACAATCTTTGCATAGTTGTGGTATGCAAGAAACACTTGCAAATAGCGTTCTCCGTCTCCCATACACTGCATTTAACTTGACAAGTAATTACAGACTCCAAGGACAACGTCCAGCTTATATATATCTCTCTGTCCCTAATCTCCTGCTGCTAAGGGACCAGGTGAGGTGAAGGGAGCTACAGTCAGGGGGCAGGGGGGGAGAGAGACTTGTCTTATTACCTGGAACATAATTGAACAGGAACGCTATCCCTCTGCATAAATAGAATTTATGCTAGTTAGACTGGCACCAAGGCTATTAAGGAAATTAGTTGGGAGCCTTTTGATAAGCCAGCACATTCATTACGCTCCGGAACACAATTTGCAGGCGTTCACTGAACGTGGCTGCAAAGCAAAACAATGCATGGCAGAGGGGTTTGCTACTCTTGTGATTTGCTTTCGAGTCCTTTTATTTACAGTATATTTGTTTTCAGCCTTTGCGCCGGTTTAGCAGGTGCATGATTTATATCTCTGCCTAGTAATCGGTTCCAATACTACCCCCACAAACAATCAAAAAACCCATTCTCATTAGAGCTGCTACTAAGTCTACTGTCCATTATTAAAGAACTGAACTGGGGTGGATAAAACTGGACATTAGGAACATAAGGAGAGCCCTGCTGGATTCGGCCAGTGGCCCATCTAGCCCAGCATCCTGTTCTCACGGTGGCTGGCCAACCAAATCCTTATGGGGGAAAACCTGCAAGCAGGATTCCAGCACCAGAACACTCTCCGCTCCCACAGCCTCCAGCAACTAGTGTTCAGAGGCCTTACTGCCTCCAACTGTGGAGAGAGAGAGAGAGAGAGAGAGAGAGAGAGAGAGAGAGAGAGAGAGAGAGAGAGAGAGAGAGAGAGAGAGAGAGAGAGAGCATAGCCATCACAAGCAAGTAGCCATCAATAGCTTCCTCCTCCATGAATTTATCCAATCCTCTTTTAAAGCCATCCAAGTTAGTGACCCTCAATGTCTCCAGGGGGAAACGAGCTCCACTGTTTAACACTGCACTGTGTCCTTTCACACCTCATAACCCAACCTAGTACCTTAAGGACTGTCCAATTCCTTACGCTTCACCTCAGTCACTGACCTCCCTTTATATAGGGTACCTCTGGCAATTCCCTATGCTTCTGAGGTTCAGCTGACCAAGGGCTGAGGCTACAGTGTGGCAGTCCCTGCATAGCTGTCAAGTCTCCTGTTTTTCGCGGGAAACCCCCTTATTTAAACCCTTTCCCGCTGTTATCCGCCGTAAATCCCCCGGATTTAGAAAGCAGCTTCTACCGGCCAGGGAGGTTCCTTCTGCGCATGTCTGGACATGCGCAGAACCGATTTCGGATGCCGCTCTGCCCATGACTGGGCACCGGAAATCGGGCAGAGCGGCACCGGAAGTCGCTTCTACGTAGAAGCGACTTCCGGTGCCGCGCCGCTGCTGATCCCTTATTTTTCAATCCGGGAGTTGATGGCTATGAGTCCCTGTAAAGTTGTACCTTGGGTTATGAACTTAATTCATTCTGGAGGCTCGTTCTTAACCTGAAACTGTTCTTAACTTGAGGTACCACTTTAGCTAATGGGGCCTCCCGCTGCCGCCATGCGATTTCTGTTCTCATCCTGAAGCAAAGTTCTTAACCCGAGGTACTATTTCTGGGTTAGCAGAGTCTGTAACCTGAAGCGTCTGTAACCCGAGGTACCACTGTCCTGTGGAACTGACTGCTACTAGAAGTTGGGCAGGAACCATCTCTGCCTTTTTCCCAGATATCTTCTGGAAAACTGCATCATTTCAACAAGGCATTTGCAATATGAATTGTCTCTTTTTAACCAACCAGTATTTATTTAGGTTTCAAATGGGTGGTGTTGTTTTTTAAATGGATGCTATTGCTGATATTATTCTAACTTTGTATGCTGTATATTGTCTTGATAAGCTTTGGTGAAAGTCTGGAACCAAAATACTTTAATAAATGAATGAATTGCTCTATGCTTCTTTCAGCAATATTTGCCAGTCTGGGACTTTATGCTCCCTGATGATCTCCTGCTTGTGCATGACACCTTCACAATACAGTGGTACCTTAGTTTACGAACTTAATCCATTCCGGAAGTCATAGAATCATAGAGTTGGAAGAGGCCACAAGGGCCATCCAGTCCAACCCCCTGCCAAGAAGGAAACACCATCAAAGCATTCTTGACATATGCCTGTCAAGCCTCTGCTTAAAGACCTCCAAAGAAGGAGACTCCACTCCTTGGTAGCAAATTCCACTGCCGAACAGCTCTTACTGTCAGGAAGTTCTTCCTAATGTTTAGGAAGTCTGTTCTTTAACCAAAGTGTTCTTAAACCAAGGCGCACTTTCCCATAGAAAGTAATGCAAAATGGATTAATCCGTTCCAGACTTTTAAAAACAACCCCTAAACCAGCAATTTCCTGTAACATGAATTTTACTATCTAACGAGACCATTGATCCATAAAATGAAGCCAATAATCAATATACTGTACAGTACTATAAAATAAACAAGACAGTATTGTAGATGATAAAAATTAAAATTATTTTCCCCCCCTTATGTGCACTGATGATAGTCATTGTTTGGATGGGGGGCTTTTATCCATTTCTGCAGTCACACAATCAACCAGTAGCTGAATTGGGTCCCACGCTCAGAAAAACAAGTCACAAAAATGAAGTAACAAGCCACAGTCACAAGTCAGTCCCATAAAACGAAGAACAAGTCACAGTCAAAAAATATATATGAAAAAGGTACACAAATAAAAATGCAAAAAATAGCAAAAACAACAGCTCCAAATGTCACCTCTGTGTTGCATGGGTGCTTGGGAACCAACAGCCAACAGACTCAACAGGAAGCCTCTGATTAGCAGTGGGAGACTCAATTTACAAATGGAACACACTCAACAGGAAGTGGAACATGTTCTGCTTCCAAGGCAAAGTTCACAAACCAAAACACCTACTTCCGGGTTTGCAGCGTTCATAAACTAATCTGTTCTTAAACCAAGGCTCCATTGTATACCACCAACCCATCCTTCATTTCTTACTCTTAAGGTCAAACATAAAGGTGACCAAGGCTGGTTGAGTTCCAAAGCCAGGTCTGAACCCAGATGGTAGTGGATTTAAATCAGGCATCGCCAACCTTCAGCCCTCCAGATGTTTTGGACTACAATTCCCATCATCCCTGACCACTGGTCCTGTTAGCTAGGGATCATGGGAGTTGTAGGCCAAAACATCTGGAGGGCCGAAGGTTGGGGATGCCTGATCTAGGTCTCATCCAGGAATGTGTTATAAGAATTTTGAGGTCATATCTATATATATATAATAATGGTTCATAAAACATGTACATGAATGTACAGAAACATGTCTGAAGCAGCACAGGAAAACAGGCCTGACTGACACCATTTTGACTCTCTCTGACCAGGTGTTCCTCTGCAAGGAAGAAGTGGGGTGGGGGGAACCTTCTCATTGTCTCAGGAATTAAAGTGATAATCCCTGGCATCCTGATACCTGAGTGCCAGACAAAAGGGTGTGATTAACTTGGCTGGGAAACAGGGAAATGTAAATATCTCTCAATTTTGTTGATTAGGTTTTGGGGACAGGGGACAGGGTCCAGACTGCTCAGATTACTGCCACCAGACCTCCCCTTTCATGATGTACCTATGATGAATCTAGGGAGGGGGGGTCTTGGGCTACACCCCTTCTGTGACATATGGATGATGCTTCTGGGGGGTGGGCTGAAACCAATTTCAAATTTCTTTTTAAGGGCAAGACATCTTTGTTTGGGGTTCCTTCCTTGTTCTCCTGTGTGAGAGGAGGGACCCTGTTGCAACAGCGAAAATAAAGGCTTTGCTTCTCAAACTTCTCTGGTTGGCCTCTGTTATATTCTCCAACCGATGGAGAACCCAATAAGGGAATAAAGGCAGATTTTTGCCTATATCAAATGTTTGCAGTTGCTCCACAAACACCCTCTCCACCACCTTTGCCAAGGAAGGGATGGCAGTGGCTGGTCTGTAGTTGTTACCCTCCAAAAGGCCTAGAGTTCTGGTCGCCTTATGATGTTGTAGAGTTCAGAAAACTTCAGAAAATGTTAATTGAAATGATGGTGTGACTCCCCTACAAAGAAGGTTTCAGGTATTGGGAATTAGGTTTAGAGAAAAGATGAGTAACACATGATGTGACAGCAGTACATACCGGTAAGATGATGCATGACACATAGAGAAAGTAGATGGAGAACAGTTCTCTCTCTCTCTCTCTCTCTCTCTCTCTCTCTCTCTCTCTCTCTCTCTCTCTCTCTCTCTCTCTCTCTCTCCCTCCCTCCCTCCCTCCCTCCCTCCCTCCCCCCTCCCTCTCTCTCTCTCTCCCTCTCCCTCTCCCATAAGCCTAGAACAGTGGACATCCAATGAAATTGCATGTCAGAAGACTCAGGACAAGCAAAAGAAAGTCCTTCTTCATGCAGTGCATGGTTTATCTATGGAACTCTCTCCCACAGGAGACAATGGCAGCCACCAACCTAAATGGCTTTAAGAGAGGATTAGACAATGGCAATTGATGGCTACAATGCTTCTGAATAGCTCAGTCAGTAGAGCGCGATACTCTTCATCTCAGGGTCATAGGTTTGAGTCCCACATTGGGTGAAAGACTCCTGCATTGTGGAGGGTTGGACTAGGTGACCCTCATGGTCCCTTCTAGCTCTACAATTCTATAATTCAATGATTCTGTGAATACCAGTTGTCGGAAAGCACAGGAAGGAAGAGTATTCTTGTGCTTGTGGGTTTCCTGCAGACATGTGAATGGCCACTGTGAGAACAGGATACTGGACTAAATAGCCCAATTTCCTGATCCAGCAGGAACCTCATCTTATATGCTTAATGAAGGAACCTCATCTGATCCAAGGCCTTTTCTGGCATCTCACAAACAACCAGTCTTGTTCCTCATCGCCATGCTGCAACATGAGCAGCGCCATGTCCCCAAAATGTCAAAGGAGTCAACGAAAAATGAAAACCGGTCCTTTCCCTCTCTCTCTCCCCTGCCATGATGTGCATCTGGGGCTTCTCATTGCGGAAGTTTGGAATCTGAAGCGGAGGAGCTCATCTCTGACCTGCACTCAATCACCCTGCCACCGCTCTCGACCATTACTCAAGATGACAGAGCAGCTGAAAAGAAATGACTGTCTCTGTCGAAGATGCAAAGATGGGGGCGACATTTTATGGGACTTTCCTCCTTGGGCTCAAGGTGATTGTTATCGTCAACAACAATGGCTGAACCTTGAGAAAAAGTTCCCACTACAGCCTGGTTTGAACAAGGCAAGGGGCAAAAGTCCCAGCATTTGTTGGGACATGTCTGTGGAGGAAAGTGGGTTGCTACTTTCCCGTTTTCGGGGTATCCTGTCATCTTTGGATGAAGAAGCTCTGCATGTTGGGGACGGAGGCATCAGGACAGACAGTTAGCTTTCTGTGGAGCTGTGAACTAGGAGTCAGAGTCAGTCCTACCATTATTTTTAATTAACATTACCATGGTGGCTAATATCTTAACTTCACCATCCCTCACAAAGCAGCCCAGAGCGGCATGCAACAATGAAAAGATACACTTTAACACTGAAAAATAAATCATGACTAATTATTTCAAAGTGGCCAAAAATCTCTCAACCACACAGGGTCCAGGTGAACAGGAATGTCTTTAAATTCCACATAAACGTTAATGTGGGGACACTGTTCCTTCTAAGAACCCACTCCCAGACATTCGTGGTGCCGCAGGTGCTTCAGAGGAAGCTATCCTGTCCCAGAATTCAGCCGAGACAGGATGTTGTGGGCCCAGGAGGTGAGGCACTGACTGGGAGTGGCCACCGAGGCCATATAGCTCCAGTACTGAAAGACCTACATTGGCTGCCAGTACGTTTCCAAACACAATTCAAAGTGTTGGTGCTGACCTTTAAAGGCCTGACCTTTAAAGGCCTAAATGGCCTCAGCCCAATATACCTGAAGGAGCGTCTTCACCCCCATCATTCAGCCCAGACACTGAGGTCCAGCTCCAAGGGCCTTCTGGTGGTTCCCTCCCTGCAAGAAGTGAGGTTACAGGGAACCAGGCAGAGGACCTTTTTGGTAGTGGCTCCCTCCCTGTGGAATGCCCTCTCATCAGATGCCAATGAAATAAACAACCATCTGATTTTTAGAAGACATCTGAAGGCTGCTCTGTTTAAGGGAGTTTTTAATGTTTGATGTTTTATTGTGCTTTTAGTATTCTTTTGGGAGCCGCCCAGAGAGGCTGGGGGAACCCAGCCAGATGGGCAGGGGATAAATTGTTGTTGTTGTTGTTGTTGTTGTTGTTGTTGTTGTTGTTGTTGTTCCTGGTTAAATCCACCACCACTCTCTATCACAGGCATCCCCAAACTTCGGCCCTCCAGATGTTTTGGATTACAATTCCCATCTTCCCTGACCACTGGTCCTGTTAGCTAGGGATCATGGGAGTTGTAGGCCAAAACATCTGGAGGGTTGCAGTTTGGGGATGCCTGCTTTATCAGGACTAAATCAAGAGAGAGACCCAGTTGTCGACAGTGAATCCCCCCCCCTTCTTGCTCTGCATGGGGGGTTGATTTGTGGCTTGCACCGCAGATCACCTTTAAAATCCAATTTGGGGGCTGATGTATCGTTAAGTAAAGCCTTGCCTAGCCCGCAGCACCTTGGCAAGCGGGGCCGGGGGCCGCCTCGCCCGGTTCCCATACATCACCATTCCCTTCCAATTTGGCGTCAATTTTCCCAGCGCAAGACACCTGAGCCACACAGTAATTCTTGTTGTTCCTTGTTGGGTCACAGGGGTAATTTCCGTGTTTGTTTTTCGCCGGCCTCTGGATAACGCAGGCAGGATTTATAACACATGTGTTGTCCTCAGGCAGCTGTAAAGCGAAAATGGGGAAACAATGGCTGCTGTCTCGCTGCACACCGCTACCCAGAGAGTAGGGGAGATGGACGCAACCAGCATCTGTTGCGAAGATGGACAGCTTTAGTACCTTCCAAGAGCCTGAAGACATTTGCTTGGTGGAGGTGGCGCTGTCGGTGCTTCCCTTTCTGATCTTTTTATTATTTCCCCCGATGGCTCCTTCTTGCTTAAGGCCCAGAAAGTGGCATCGATGCACGGAAGTGTAGAACCTCAAAGCATTTTACTAGTTACTTTAAGAAATGTATACACCGCTTGATTGAGGGAAAGAAAAAAACACCCAAAACTGATTTACGACAAAAACAAAACAATGAAACGATCGGTAAAAACGACACTTTGAAATTCTCAAAAGATCAAATCAGCAATTAATTCAAAACAGATTAAGACATACAGCAATAATAAAAAGGTAATAAAGAAGAAGAAGTAAAGGACCCTTGGACAGCAGACTGTGAAATCAGCAATTCCCAAATGTTACAGAGTCTGGGAGGTCTGAATGCTCATTAGCATCCTAGGCTGCTGGCCCTCATCCTCCAAAATATATGTCAGCCTTGCTCTTCTGAAGCCATCGCCAACCTGGTGCTCTCCAGATGTTTTCGACTCCCTCTCCCATCACCTAAGAGTGTCGTTTTCAGTTTCACTTACGGTAGTTTCTGCAACTGAGACATTTTGCATGCAGATCATAGGAATGTTAGAAGAGCTTGCTGGAGCAGACCAGTGGCCCATCTCGTCTTACCCTGGATGGTTGAGTCCAGTCAAAGGCAACTATGGGGTTGTGGCTCTCATCTCGCTTTCAGGCCGAGGGAGTCGACGTTTGTCCACAGGCAGCTTTCCGGGTCATGTGGCCAGCATGACTAAACCACTTATGGCACAACGGGACACTGTGACGGAAGCCAGAGCACATGGAAGCGCCATTTACCTTCCTGCCACAGTGGTACCTATTTATCTACTTGCACTGGTGTGCTTTCAAACTGCTAGTTTGACCTGGGACAGAGCAATGGGAGCTCACTCCGTTGTGGGGATTCAAACCACCAACCTTCTCATCAGTGGTTTAGATCACAGTGCCACCCGCGTGTATAGCAACAATCTTCACATCTGGGTAGGCTTGTCTAAACAGAAATGTTTTTAGCAGGTGCCAAACAGAGCACTGTGAAGGTACCTGCCTGGTGTCAAGAGGCAGGTAGTTCCAGAGGGTAGATGCTGCCACACTAAAAGATTGATTTCTTACCAACACAGAATGGATACTATATGGCACCTGCAACAGTGCCACTTTCTGCAGATAGAAGCAGCCTGGGGACGGGCAGTATATGGGGTAAAGAGAGCCAGTGTGGTGTAGTGGTTAAGAGCGGTAGACTCGTAATCTGGGAAACCAGGTTCGTGTCTCCGCTCCTCCACATGCAGCTGCTGGGTGACCTTGGGCTAGTCACACTTTTCTGAAGTCTCTCAGCCTCACTCACTTCACAGAGTGTTTGTTGAGGGAGAGGAAGGGAAAGGAGAATGTTAGCCACTTTGAGACTCCTTCAGGTAGTGAAAAAGTGGGATATCAAATCCAAACTCCTCCTCCTCCTCCTCCTCCTCCTCCTCCTCCTCCTCCTCCTCCTCCTCCTCCTCCTCCTCCTCCTCCTCCTCTGTGAACTCACAGGTCCTAAGTTGTTAAGTATTTTATACACATGGAGATAGAGATTCCTGCAGTACAGGGGGTTGGACTAGATTACCCCCTGTGGTAGCCTCCAGCTCTACAATCTGCTGAAAACATCTTCTTCTTCTTCTCCTGACCTCTCACCATACGCAAACTCTGCATAGTTTTCTCAGTGAGAGCTAATTCTCAGATGTTCTAGCACATCTTGGTTTGTTACCCATTAGCTCAAATCAAGCAGCTTTGTCAACATCCAATTTCAGGAAGGGATGCACAACTGCCTAACACTAATTTTCTGAAATAATGTCTTTCAGAAAATTCAGCAAATACATGTTTGGGTTGATTGGTCATTGGACATTAAGCATTCCTTAAATAGTAGTAGCTTTGGTATCTTGAACGGATTAAGTTTGAGAACCAAGGGACCTTCTTTGGCAATCACTCGTAGCCGAGTAAGATTGTCTTCCATAAACACGGTTAGGGTTTTTGGAAGAGGCCTGTGTGTGAATTTGTTTTATGTGTGCAGATCGGTGCACGCTGACCAACGCACAATCTTCGCAGTAGGGCTGTGTTCCGATGGCATGAAGTAGTCACAACAAACCGGTAGATTCCTATCTGCTGCAGCCGTCATCCGCCCTCACAGCCGTTGCAACATACCGCTTGTTATCATCCGCCTGTTCTGCCATTGAGGACTTCTTGGATCATTCTTTGTCTAGCTCCTTCCCTTTGACCTTACCGCCTTGGGTGACCCTGCTGGGAGTACGAGATTCCTGATGGCTTTGCTCACAAGGGTCATAGGAACATGCAAGCCCACTCACCATGACAAGGTAATAGCATACCTGCCAAGTTCCTCTCTGAAAAATAAGGGACCGGACCGAAATTAGCATACCAGAAGTCGCGCTGCAGCCATTTTGGAACTGGGCAGAGCAGCATCAAAAGTCGCTTCTGAGCATGCTCCGCCCAGTTCCAAAATGGCCGCCACGCCAGAATAAAACAAAAAAATCCGTTTTTCGGCTGGGAAAACGGGGGTTTCCCGGGGAAAACGGGAGAGTTGGCAGCTATGTAATAGTGACAATGTGATAAATTTCCATGAGGATGTTTTGTTTGTTTTTATAACACAGTGATGCAAACCTGAACTTTAAACGAAAAAATGAGAAATTGAAATTGACAAATTGTCCATTCCACTGTGGCAGGGTCGGGGCAGGGGCGTGCGTATTCTTCCCCCCTGGCTGCCAGGTCCCCCTGCTGTTATTTGGCCACCGCTCATCTTGCCAAGTGGGTGAGGAAATTCGCTGACTACAGTGGTACCTCAGTTTAAGTACACAGTTGGTTCTGGAAGTCTGTACTTAACCTGAAGCGTACTTAACCTGAAGCGTACTTTCCCATTGAAAGTAATGGAAAGTAGATTAATCCGTTCTAGACGGGTCCGCGGAGTACTTAAACTGAAAGTACTCAAACCGAAGCGTACTTGTCAGGGTTGTTAAGACTACTCCTGAGTAACGACTTTCCACATGCTTGTCTTTCAAAAGTCTTTATTAGTGCACATTATTTACAGTGTAGCGAGCTGCTGGTTTCATGTCTTCTCATTCCGAATCAGAATCCGGCACTGCCCCTTTTCGCGACTTTGACCAACATAAAAGCCTCAGGACAGTGAATCTCCTCCCCTTTCTCCTCCTCCTCAATACCGGTGTCGGGGGGAAGGGTCTACGGTCTGCCTTCTCCCTGTCCATTCTTCCCGACTCTCTCTCTTCCTGCCTCTATCTTCAATATATTCATCGAGTTTGTTTTAATAATGATTGGCAGCTTTGATTACATGGTAAGTAAGCTTTCATCAGCCATCCCCAACTCAATTCCTCAGCTCAGTGATGGACTACAACTCCTATCGGCCCCAGCCAGCATGACTAGTAGTCAGGGCTGGCAAAAGATGTGATCCAAATTATCTGGAAGCTACCAGGCTGGGTGAAACTGGATTACACTGTAACATTTTTCTTGATGTCCCAAATGTGCACTTGGGCCATGTATTATTATTTTTTTAGTAATCTGAACATCTGGATAAATGCAAATAATTATTTGATTAATCTGGCTGCTTTTTATTTTATTTTTTTTAAAAATTGGGTTATTAACATCTTGCACTTATCTGGAAGTTTTGCAGCAATCAAAACACTTCAGGCACATTATCTCTGCACTCCTTACAACAACCCCGCAAAGCAAGTGGGTGGTTGTTGTTTTTAAAAATCCCCAAACAGTGGGTGCAATGTCGGAGTGAGAGAGACGTCTAATCAATTAAAGGATCTGCTTCAATCAGTTGGAAGTCAGGGTTGTGATTGCCAAGCGCAGCTTTGCTAAGGTGGCTTCAATCACATATACACCTTCAATCAGCAGCTGCTGAAAAGCAATCATTTATTTGGGGGCGAAATGGGAACGGGTGAGTTCAGCAACAAAATATTGCAGCGCGTCCTCTGTCACAAAAAGGAGTCTCTGTCCACTAGCCATTCCGTCCGCTTTCCAACTTTCTATTTTTAATAATATTTTTATTGGTTTTACAAATTTTTATACATATTAACTTTAACCATTTCAAACATTGAAATAAAAGGTTGATTTGAACCTTCGGGCCTCCTTCCCTCCCTCCATGGGTATCTTATTTAAAATTAGATTCTCTGCATCTTTTACCATTATCCATCTGTTACATATCCATAGTTGCCATAGTTAATTCCACATTACAAGCGTCATTACATCCCTGCCAATGATTTTAACCATTTACAGTGGTCTTTTAAGTAAATTAGGAATTTACTCCAGTCTTGGATCTTCCTGGTTTCCGATCTTCCCCGTCAGTTTCACCATCTCTGCATACTCCATCCATTCCATCTGCCGTTCTTCTCTTGTCGGTACGTCTCCTTCCTTCCATCTCTGGGCTAGTAGCATTCTCGCTGCCGTTGTTTCAGAAATAGTCTTTATCCTCTCTTGGTATCTCTTCACCTATTATACCTAACATAAAAGCTTTGGGGTTTTTTTTTTTTTAACAAATGCATTTTAAAACATTTTCTTTAGTTCATTACATATCATTTCCCAGAAAGCTTTTACCAACGTACATGTCCACCACATACGGTAAAAAGCACCCTCGTTCCCTTTGCATTTCCAACACAAATTTGATCTCGTTTTGTACATTTCTGCAATTTTACTTGGTGTTAGATACCAACGATACATCATTTTCATATAATTTTCTTTCAAAGAACAGCACGCAGCAAATTTTATTTCCTCTTTCCGTAACTTTTCCCAAGATAAAAGTTGCATAGGAAAAGTTGCATATTGAGCCTAGGGCTTGCTGATCAGAAGGTCAACGGTTCAAATCCCTGTGACAGGGTGAGCTCCCGTTGCTCGGTCCCAGCTCCTGCCAACCTAGCAGTTCAAAAGCACGTCAAAATGCAAGTAGATAAACAGGTACCGCTACAGCGGGAAGGTAAATGGCGTTTCCGTATGCCGCTCTGGTTCGCCAGAAGTGGCTTTGTCATGCTGGCCATATGACCTGGAAGCTGTACGCCGGCTCCCTCGGCCAATAATGCGAGATGAGCGCGCAACCACAGAGTCGGTCACGACTGGACCTAATGGTCAGGGGTCCCTTTACCTTTATACCCAAAATCTCTAGCCCAATGTATCATCACTGCCTTGACTTCTTCATCTTTTGTATACCATTCCAGAAGTAATTTGTACAGTCCACTTTCCAACTTTCAATCAACATTCCACAGGTACTGAGCTTGCTCAGTCTTCGGTCGGCTGGGTTCCCCCAACTTTGGGTCTTTTAAAAAAAAGGAAAAAGAATTCTGCAAACCTCTGAGCATCACTGTGCTGATAATTACAGTACTTCCCTCTCATTTCACTCCCTAGATGCATTTGTCTGGAATCCTGTTGGCACAAAACACCTGAGTTTGCCATTAGAAGGAGCAATTCTCTCTGCACTGGGGCAGTTGTAAGAAAACTCCGCTCGCCCGCTGGTGTGATCAGAGTGTTTGGAAAGGAGCCATCATTTCATGGCTTCTTTTCAGGTGGGCTTTTCCTCCTAACAGCCCCTCGGTGGACGTTTTGGGATTCACATCAAGCGAAAAGCCTTCTTCCCCATCCCTGGCTTGAAGCCAGCAGATGACAAGTGTGACCCGTGTGTGTGTGTGTGTGTGTGTGTGTGTGATGCTCATGCTAAGGTTTTAAAAAAACAGACGTCCATCATATCCTCCCCAAAGTAGGGACCATAGCTGCCAAGTTTTCCCTTTTCTCGCAAGGAAGCCTATTCAGCATAATGGAATTTCCCTTTAAAAAAGGGATAACTTGGCAGCTATGGTAGGGACCCTAGTTTGCTAGCGGAGAAGCAGGTCCGCCACTCCCCTGCCCCAGTGACCCCCTCCAGCTGCCTTCATTCAGCAACACAGTTCTCAGTCCATCACCACTGTTTTCTGCGGAACGCAGAGTGCTTTGCTCAAGAACTTCAAATCAGCCAGTGTCAGGCAATTGCCGGTTGCAATAATGGCTGGTAATTTAGATACGGGAGCAGCAAGCTACAGACTCTGTCGTCAACAGTGGCATTGCATTTTGCGAAGGAGTCCAGCCTGTAAACATTTAAAAAGGAGGGCCCTCTTTATTACTGTATTTACTACACAAAGCAATTTGGTCCAGATGAAGCAAGAGATTAAGCCCTTTCCCTTGCTTGTCAGCCTAAGGTAGAAGATTTCTAGTAGGAAGGACAAAAACAGATGTGTAGAAAGGCTTCGATGCATTCCAGACTGCCACTGTAATTCAGTGGCAGAGCATCTGCCCATAGCTGTTGTTATAAGAATTTTGAGGTCATATATATATATATAATAATTGTTCATAAAACATGTACATGAATGTACAGAAACATGTCTGAAGCAGCACAGGAAAACAGGCCTGACTGACACCATTTTGACTCTCTCTGACCAGGTGTTCCTCTGCAAGGAAGAAGGGGGGTGGGGGGAACCTTCTCATTGTCTCAGGAATTAAAGTGATAATCCCTGGCATCCTGATACCTGACTGCCAGACAAAAGGGTGTGATTAACTTGGCTGGGAAACAGGGAAATGTAAATATCTCTCAATTTTGTTGATTAGGTTCTGGGGGCAGGGGGCAGGGTCCAGGGTGCTCAGATTACTGCCACCAGACCTCCCCTTTCATGATGTACCTATGATGAATCTAGGGAGGGGGGGTCTTGGGCTACACCCCTTCTGTGACATATGGATGATGCTTCTGGGGGGTGGGCTGAAACCAATTTCAAATCTCTTTTTAAGGGCAAGACATCTTTGTTTGGGGTTCCTTCCTTGTTCTCCTGTGTGAGAGGAAGGACCCTGTTGCAACAGCAAAAATAAAAGTGCCTTGCTTCGCACGTCCTGGTTTGGTCTCTGTTATTTGGTGGGCAGGAGACGCTTAAACTTTGTCTGCTTGCCAGGATACCTGGACTCTTCCTGGGTCAAGGATCCACTTAATTCTAGGGCCGTGTAGCTCTGTAAAATTTTTACAACAGTTTGGCGACCACTTCGGGGACCCAGTTTTGCCTTGAGCTCCGGGTTCACTGAGGAAGGGGAGCCCAGCGCGCCCTTGCCTCTTTTGCAGGGGGGTAAACCAACCTCAGGACCCGAGGCGCTTGGTAGTAATTGAGAGTCCAAGCGGGACCCCCAGGACGAAGCAACGTTTAAAGGGACAAGGCTGTTTTTTTTTAGGAACCAGTTGGAAGCTGGAGACAACGGGATTCGACTGAAAGGATCGGTCGTGAGTATTAAAAGGGGACACCTTGGGTGAGCTAAGAACCACAGCAACTAAAAATCTATTTCTCCACTTGGACTATCCTTTTCTACTCTCCTCTTTGGACCTTAGTTGCAGCAAGGCTGCCAGGCACAGTTACAGAGTAGAACTGAGGTCCCGGGCAACAGTCTTTACGTTAAACGCAGAGCTTAGAAAGACTGTCCCAGCTCCCTTCTGCCAAACTGAGCAGAAGTCTGAGCAAACTGTCGCTTTTCTACCAATCTGGGAATCTGGCTATCCCAGCTCTGTTTCCTATTCCTCTGCTCTTAATCTTCGGGTGAAGACGCCCCCCTGCCACGGCGACCCTTGTTGGGTAGGACCCGTGACCAGGGAATGCAAGTGCGCCTGTTCCTTTCTACTCTGTATTCCTCAGTTCCGACCTGACATTGCGTAGGCAAGCGTTCAGTAGGACCTGAGTCTAGTGTGTAAGAGGCAGGGAAGTTGCTGTGGAACCCTCAGGCAATTGATGACCAGTGGGAGGGTTCCAATAGGGTTTTAGCTGCACCAGGCCGCCTAGTAGTTAGTGCACGCGAACGGCAGGCAGGAACACCACTAGGACGTGGGGGTGAGTCATAGACTCGGGAAGTTAAGAGTGTCCAGGAACAGGGTCGGGGACCCAGAACTGCAGTATAAAAAGACAGAAGTAAAATGGGTGCAACCCACTCTAAGGAATTCCTTTCCCAGACTCCCAACCGAGGCAAAGCACAACTGAGGCTTTGCTCCGGTAAGGACTTTGAGGATGAAAGTCCACTCCAATTCGTTCTCTTAAATTGGCATGAAATCCCCGGGGCGGACAAGCTTGAAGGGAACCAATTGCAAAAACTTTGTAAGAAAAAAACATAGGGTCCGATTTACTATGGACCACCCAGATGAGGGGAAATGGCTACCAGGAGGTTCCTTTAACATACAGTGAATCTCCGCTTTAAAATTAACCCTGGTGAACTCTGAATGGGAAAAGTTTTGTGAGGAATCCTGCAAAGTATGTTATGGTATAAAATTATATATGTTTGCATGTTACATGTTGTCTGTGTTGTCTGTTACGTGTATGTGCGTCTGTTCCTTGTGTCTGCTATAGATAGTTGTTTCCTTTAAAGTAAATGAGAGATATAATCCAGGTTTAGGAAATTAGGGGTTTGTGTTTAAAATTTGGCCATGACACCCACAGACTGCCTTTTTTAAAGCATGCATAGTTTAAAATAATATAAAAATTAAGGCAAGCTTGCTTAAATAATCTTATGTAAGGGCTTGATCAACCCAAAAACATGGCAAATATTTAAAAGAGTGGAGGTAGTGTGTAAAGGTTTGTTTTAAAGAGGCTGTAGAAGGCCATTGTTTCCTCTCCAAAAGTAAAAAGAGGGGGCAGGATGAAGGAAAATAACGAGCTGTAAGTTTAAAAATGCTTGCTCAATGCTTTGAAAATATTTTAAACTTGAAAATGTTCATAAACTCCAGCTATAAGTGGATAAGAGATGTACTCAAGGTTTAGAATGTTATGGGGTGTGTTTAAATTGGCTACAACATCCATAGACTGCCTTCTTAAGTGTGCATAGTTAAAACTGCCAACTTGTTTAAATTTCTAGTATAGAAACAATGTTGAACCGATCAATCTTAAACATTATAAATATGAGAATGAGGTGTGCAAATGTTTGTTATTGAGAGAGGCTCCAAAGGGGAGTCTTTCTCCAAGTGACTAGATGAATATTGACTAAAGGAAAATTGAACAGCTATTCCAATAAAGGTGATTTGTTTGTCAAAGGTAGAGCTTCCATAGCCAGGAATTGTCTATCTGAGTCTAGTTTTAACTTCAATTGTGTTGGACAGAAGGGTTATTGTTGGGCTCCCCATATCAGTCTCTTAAGAAAAAAAACAACTCATCTGCTCAAGGGTTCTGTATAAAGTTGGTATTTTCATTCAAATCTTGTGAATCCTGTATCTTAGAGGGTTAGACTAAATGACCTCAGGGTCCCTTCTAACCCCCATTTTAGAGCTATGTGAAAGGCAATGTGTCTGATGTGGTGATGGGTTGAAATTCAGCCCAGCTCTGCTTTCTGGCAAGGAAAGATTATTGGTTTTCAGAGTTGGAACAAGAGTATCATTGTTGTTTTTATGGAGTGATTATATAAGTTTTTATCACGTTGTCTATTAAGGTTTAAAGTTTAAGCACATATGAAAGTCTTGAACATTTCCCAATCTTTATCCAATCTTAAGGTTTGCTAAAGGCTTCTATATAACGTTGGTACTTTTAATCTTCCCCTTCCTTATTTTTCCCTTAGTACACACATGTGCTTCCGTGATAGGGCATAGCCTGTGTTTCCTTCCCAGTCAGGCGTCTGTACTCAAATGTATGTGTATCCTAAGGGCAGTGATAGTGTTGAGATCCCCATATTTCAGAAGGGGGGGGACTAGATTACTCAAGATCCCTTCCAACCCTTTCCAAACTTAGAAAAAGGAGGGAGAGAAAATGTGTTTGTAAGCACTGAAAAGTGAGTTTAAACCCTGGTGGTATAGTGAAATGGCCTGAATTCAGTCAAGCATTACTCTTTGGTGGAGAAGGATGGAAAGATAGATTTTTAAAGTTTGGCATGAAGAGTTTGAGGTGCCATTCAGAAAGAGGTAGAGATGGTATATCATGCATTGAAAATGAATGTCTGGTGTTATTTTTTCCACCATATTGTCAGCTATTTTTTTTAACTGCAAAACTCCAGCCAACAGTTCAAGTAAATAAAGGGCCAGAAAATTTTGTCTGGAATTGGTAAGGCTGAAAATCAATGAGAATGCAAAGGATTTTATGAATTCTGGCTCTATGGCCATATTACCCATAGATAAAGGGGCAGAGAATTTAGTCTGCCATGGCTGTAATAAATTAATTAAAAACAAACAAACAAACGAAAACATTTGCAATTACGAATTCACCCCGAACCCTGTAGATAAAGGGGGCAAATCAAGATTTATTTTGCCTGGGGTATGAGGTGTTTATTTGGTGACTTCATTAGGACTTTAATCTGACCCAACTTTTATTGCAGCTTCCAAGTTAGTTTAAGGTTTATAAGCCTGCTTCTTAAGCAGCAAGAAACAAGAAACAATGTATCAAATTGTATTAGGACTCCAAACAAGGAAAAAGAATTTAAACTGGCTCTGAAAAAAAAAACACTGCTATGTTTCTATCTTTTGTTTGAAATCTAACCCTACTTTAAAATCTACTCTTTCCCCTTCCCTTCCTTTATTCAGATGGTAATGTTGTCAAGAGGTACAGCACTTTAAAAAAAAAAAAGGGTATAATAGACTGCCGAATCATGAACTCTGTACATGCACAGAGGCTATGTCAGCTTGAAGAGGAAAATAGAGGAGAAAAAGGAGGTTTAAACTAAGGGGCGAAAAGGTTATAATCTGCTCATGAAATATTATTCAAATTTCTTAATGTAAAGCTTTGAACCACTGAGGGAAAACAACCTCATGTATGTTACTGGTCCATCAAAGTTAAATGGTTGCCAAGTTTCAAAATCTTAACATGCCAGATTCTTTCCACAGGTATAAATAGCAGAGTACTACTATAAGTCTGTCTCTTGAGTAGTTTATAAATTAATTAAGAGGTTCAAGGTTATGCTTTGCACATGAAACTTAAATTTAAATTTCTTTATGTAAAAATAAATAAATAGATAAAGAACCATTGAGAACCATCAACTGTTTAGAAGCTGCCAATTCCAGTTCAACATGCAAAACTCTGTACATTTTAGGAACATTTCCTGACTGATTTTCACATGAAATAATTTTCCCTTTCCAGCAGGATACTGAGATTCAGTGTGCAGAGAAATTCTTTCAGAACCTTAATGCAAAATTATCTCCCAATGGGGGGGGGGGGGACGCCACCTAAACAAGCCCCCTCCACACTTGGAAATTCATAGAAAATTGCTGTCTACCAGTTGACAGACTATGCAAACAAAAGGCTCCATTTCTTTCCTAGCAGGTACTCAGGATGGATACTTATCTCTCATTTGCATTTCACCCCGAAGCATTACCCTATGTTAATATAACCCTCCCTTTTCTAATGTAGCAATGATTGAGTGTTTTGCCAATTTTTTTCTTCCACAGCACAAAAAAAAAAAAAAAAAAAGAAAAAGTGAGGAGTGAGGAGATACAAACAGTAATTTCATTTCTCTTTGGCGCTTCTCTTTAGCTTATAAATAATCTGCTTCCATTTATTAAATCAGTTTTTCCATTATGTCTATGAAATTATTCTAACAATAACCAGGTATTGTTTTGTGACTGTATTTTGTCAGGTAGTCTTGCCTGAGTATTTCTTATTATGATGAATTTCAAAGCTTTTTCCGTTATTTTACCATTTTTCCATCTTAATTGGATATTTCACCTTCAGATCTTTAAGGTTCCTCTCCAATTTATAATGTCTTTGTATTATTTAATGATAATTCTTTTTTTAAAAAAATCTGATATCTTTGTGTCAAGTCCAATTTCATTTGAAAAATTGTTGTGTGAGTGGTAATCTAAATTTTATTTTATTTTTGTATCTTTTTTTTTGGTATTTCTACTTTTTCTTTCTGTACATACAAATGTAGCATCTAACTCATTCTTTCCTGTAAATAATAATAATAATATTAATCCCTTTCAAACAAGATACGTGAACCTCAAAGAGAATTCAGAACCACATAAGGAAAATGTTAATAACTTATCGATTGTGTCCTAATTAACAAAATTTTTGTCCTTTGTTTCCTCCACAGCCAAACTAGGTGAAGTAAATTAAACTGACTGAGCAGACAATAACAGCAGTAATTAAACATGAATGATAATAATAATATTTAGATGAATAAAATGCTTAACTATGATCTTATATTCTTTGCAGCTTCCCAAGAAGAAATTTCTAGAATATTCTCCCCTTTCTTGACTTTATCATTATTATACTATTTATTATTATTATTTTTTAACTAATTATATCTTCAGACCCCAACCCCCTGCAGGCCTATTTTCAAAAGGATGTTTTACAGGAAACCAAATTGACATTTTATCTCTTTGATCACAACCTAAGAAGGAGGACCTAGAAAGCTATAACGTTTCAGCAAGGTTTAGAAGTGCTGGCATAGAAGTACTGTTAACTTCCTCCCAGTGACTCGAAGGCAGACAAGAAAACCCCCTTGTTGGAGATACATGCAAAAGCAGCAAGAATTATCTCAAGTTCACCTGATTGCCTCAAGATATACAAGTGGCGTATAATTAATAATTTGAAGGTTTTGTGCATTATGTGTTATATAGGAACACTGAAATGTGTCAAATGACTTTGGGACAAAGGGGGAAAGTGAATTGCAAGGACATTCTCTCTCCTTGACCTCAAGACTCTGTGCCCTAGGATTTAAAAGCAGCCGGAATTGTCTCAAGATCATGATGGCCTCAAGACATACAACTGATATATGATTATGTTTTATGTTGTGTGATATTCGACAGAAACATTGAACTATGTCTGACAGTATGTTATTTCCACAAGGAGGGGGGGTGAACCAATTTTGTGTTTAATTGTTTTTTTATGTTTAATGTATAGTGTCCCAATGATTTTTTTTGTATTATTGTATGCCTTTTAAAGGATCAGGATATTGCATAGTCCAGTATTTAGATTAGATCAACTTATGACCACGTTTTCTTGTCCCACCTGGCACTCTGCAGTGTGCCAGCCTTCTTATACAATTTTAGATTGTTTTAAATCATTTTACCAAGAATAAGCCCCAAGATCCATGAAACACCAGATAAATGAAGGTATTTATGTCTTGATTTAACAGGAATGATCCCTTTTAGAGTTAAATTTGACTAATTTGGACATGTTTTATGGGGCTGTATAAATTCTAATTGGGTCAGTTCTAATTGGGCAAGTGTATCCAAGGTGCAAGTAGCTTTCTTCCTTTAAGAGCAACTGGGCAACTCCCTACAGTGCAAGGCCAGAGCCTATAATAAAGGCCCATAGGAAGCCCAAGGCAAAGGCATCTCTCTCATGACATGTCCAAACCTGTGGCAGCTATGGGGGGTGCCAGGCGACATGGTCAATATGAAAGCCCTAAGGGGATTCACCAGGGATTGTTGCTGTTGTGCCACGATGGAGGTGTGCAACCAGAGGAGAGCTAGCTTTTGACACCTGAAGAACACACGAAAGGGTAAACAAACAAACTGCACTTTCCAGTCAATATTGGTGGACCATCCTGTTAAATGAAATACGTAGACCATTTTTGAGAAATGCTTCTCCCAAAGTACTAAAACAACACATCTGGTTATTCTTTTGTGGGGCAACAATTTTTAAGAAAAATTATAGCCCCAAATGGGGGATATTGTTATAAGAATTTTGAGGTCATATATATATATATAATAATTGTTCATAAAACATGTACATGAATGTACAGAAACATGTCTGAAGCAGCACAGGAAAACAGGCCTGACTGACACCATTTTGACTCTCTCTGACCAGGTGTTCCTCTGCAAGGAAGAAGGGGGGTGGGGGGAACCTTCTCATTGTCTCAGGAATTAAAGTGATAATCCCTGGCATCCTGATACCTGACTGCCAGACAAAAGGGTGTGATTAACTTGGCTGGGAAACAGGGAAATGTAAATATCTCTCAATTTTGTTGATTAGGTTCTGGGGGCAGGGGGCAGGGTCCAGGGTGCTCAGATTACTGCCACCAGACCTCCCCTTTCATGATGTACCTATGATGAATCTAGGGAGGGGGGGTCTTGGGCTACACCCCTTCTGTGACATATGGATGATGCTTCTGGGGGGTGGGCTGAAACCAATTTCAAATCTCTTTTTAAGGGCAAGACATCTTTGTTTGGGGTTCCTTCCTTGTTCTCCTGTGTGAGAGGAAGGACCCTGTTGCAACAGCAAAAATAAAAGTGCCTTGCTTCGCACGTCCTGGTTTGGTCTCTGTTATTTGGTGGGCAGGAGACGCTTAAACTTTGTCTGCTTGCCAGGATACCTGGACTCTTCCTGGGTCAAGGATCCACTTAATTCTAGGGCCGTGTAGCTCTGTAAAATTTTTACAACACTGTCAACCCTCCCTTTTTTGCAGGAAACTCCCTTATTCCAAGCCACAGCTGTCAAGTTTCCCTTTTTTTGCTGGAAATTCCCTTATTCTAGCGCCGTTTCCCACTGCTATCCTGGATTGCTAGATATACCGTAGACTGTCCCCGGGACAGGTGAGGCTGCTGATCCCTTATTTTCAAATCCGAAAGTGGACAAGTGAGGCTGTTGATCCCTTATTTTCAAATCCGGAAGTTGACAACTATGCATCTGCCTTGCATGTAGAAAGTCACAGGTTCGATCCCTGACATCTCCAGGTAGGGCTGGGAATGTCCCCTGTCTGAAACCCTAGAGGCTCTACCAGTCAGTGTAGATAATACTCAGCCAAATAGCCCAGTGTTCAGACTTCTCATTCAAATTATCCATTTATTCAGAACCAAGAGGGCTAGAATCTTAATTATTTTTAAAGGAAGGGTCATAGTTCAGTGGTAGAGCAATTGCTTTATATGCACAAAGTCCCAGGTGGCATCTCTAGTGATGGCTTGGAATATCCCCTACCTGAAAACCCTGGAGATCCGCTGTCACTCAGTGCCACCAATATTGAGCTCATTAATGGACATGACTAGCTTCAGTTCATCTGTTTCAAAGGGTACTTTCTGAGTACATGTATTACCTAGTTTCTTTCAACCCATTGTGTAGGTGTGCCCAAAGTTTGGTGTGAGTGTGTCAGGATGCCTTCAGTGGCTCCCGGCTGGTTGCCCAGGAAAGTATAAAGACAAGGGTAAGTTTCTTACCATCCTTTTTTATTTCAATATTTACAGAGAGAGGCTATAGAACCCAGCCTCTTGGATAATGGGGCTGTCCCGAGTGAATCTCCACACACACCTCTCTATCCCACTTCCTCATTCATCATCATCATCACCTCCTCTACAGGACCTGCTAAGTGCCCTCTGTCTTTGAGCTCTTTGCTCTCCTACTTTTAAGGCTCACCAGGTTCTAGGAGATGGTGGGTCTGGAATGCTTTCTAAGGACAACGTATCAGTCGGGTGTTATTCTGGCTCTCCCATGATTTCCCAACTTTTCCCCTCATCTGCCTCTGAGCCGTGACCTCCCTCAAACCCCTGTTGTAAATCTATACTACCTTCCTCTTCCTCCTCCCTGAAAGGGTCAGGATGGGGAGGCGGTCTCCACCATTCCTCCTCCAATACAGGAGATGGCTATCATATCTCCTCTCAGCCTCCTCTTCTCCAGGCTGAACATAGCCAACTCCCTCAAACATTTCCCATAAGGTTGGTTTACTCCTCTTAAGATTGTTTAAGGGACTGATGGGCTTCCAATGGTCTCTCTCCGTGACTGTATGTGATGTGTGTTGCGGGTTAGTAACGCGGCATCCTGCAGGGCTGGAAATCCTTTCACCGCTGACAGATTGGAAATTGCTTCACCACCAAGCAGCCAGAGAGCGAGAAATGATTCGAGCTTCTCTCTTCCTCATTGACATGTAATGACACCCTGCATAAAATAGAAAGATAGCAATTAACATCTGATAAGGCTCCTCTTTATAGGGGGAATACCAGCTGCGTAAGCAGGGGAAATGACACAGTGCTCGGTAGATACTTTTCGCATAATATTTTAGCAGAGCCAACTGCCAATATTATCATATGTCTGTTTAGAACAGGGGTGGTTAAACCCCAGTTGAATGAAGGGCCCGACGTAGTGTCTATCCCAGCAATATTTTTCTGCCCCACAAGATCCTGCTGATTTTGATGGTGGGGGCAAAAAATAAAGCAGTCATAGTTCTGGGGAGGGCTGAGCGATATAGTCTGCATTTGAGATTCCCCCATAGCTCAATTGTGGAGCGTCTGCTACATCAGGCAGGGGCCGTGAGGGCTGACCCCCCCCCCAACAAAAAGTTAAATGAGTGAGCTGGGCCCCCTCAATATTCCACAACCCTCCCCTTCTGGTCTTCCTGCAGCAGCAGCAAGCTCCATCAAGCCTACCCTCAGCTGTGGCGGGCCCCCATCAGGCCTTTCAGAGTGTGTGTTGGGCCCCGTTGTGTGACATCACAAATTTGACACTCCCAGTACGTTTCCGAGCCCAATTCAAAGTGTTGGTGCTGAGTTTTAAAGCCCGAAATCAGGCATCCCCAAACTGTGGCCCTCCAGATGTTTTGGCCTACAACTCCCATGATCCCTAGCTAACAGGACCAGTGGTCAGGGATGATGGGAATTGTAGTCCAAAACATCTGGAGGGCCGAAGTTTGGGGATGCCTGCCCTAAATGGTCTCAGCCCAGTATACCTGAAGGAGCGTCTTCACCCCCATCATTCAGCCCGGACACTGAGGTCCAGCTCCAAGGGCCTTCTGCCGGTTCCCTCGCTGCGAGAAGTGAGGTTACAGGGAACTAGGCAGAGGGCCTTCTCGGTAGTGGCGCCTGCCCTGTGGAACGCCCTCCCATCAGATGTCAAGGAAATAAACAACTATCTGACTTTTAGACGACATCTGAAGGCAGCCCTGTTTAGGGAAGTTTTTAATGTCTAATGTTTTATTGCTATTATTATTATTATTATTATTATTATTATTATTATTATTATCATTAATTTTGTTGGGAGTTGCCCAAAGTGGCTGGGGAAACCCAGCTAGATGGGCAGGGTATAAATAATTTATTATTATTATTATTATTATTATTATTATTATTATTGCATACCAGGCCCCTGCAGTGTTGGGCAGAACCCATCTGAAACCCTGGACATCCACTTCCCATCAGTGTACTGACCTAGATGGATCAATGATCTCACTTATTTCTTTGATAGCTTCATGTGATGATGGGGACGGGTCAAGGCTCAGTGGTAGAGCCCCAGCCTTGCATTCAGAAGGTCCCAGGTTCACTCCCCAGGTAAGGAGGGGGATGCCCCCACCCCCACCCTGAATCCCTATGTAGGTGCTAACTCTCAAGGCAAACTATATCTTCTGCCTGCACCAATCAGCCCTGCTTCTGAATACCAGTTGCTGGAAACCACCGGAGGGAGGGGAGAGGGCTCTTGTGCTGAGGTCCTGCTTGCGGGTTTCTTACAGGCATCTGGGTGGCCGCAGTGAGAACTAGATTACCACTGAGCCTCAGCTCTCCACCATATTGAATCAGACCTTTGGTCCCACTAGCTTAGTATTGTCTACATTGAATTTCTCGCTAGGATTTCAGATGGGGGTCTTTCCCAGCCATAACTGGAGACTGGTGGGCATAGCATCGGGGGAGCCACAGGGGCAGTTTCCCCAGGCACAAAATTTGTTAGGGGCGCCAAATTTCAACACCCGGTGCTGCCTCAATTCAGCTATGTGCTTCCATCACTGGGCTCCGTTGAAAAGGGGTTCTCCATGCAGATGAGAAAGTGACCTCTCCAGACAACGGAATGACCTTTCTCGTGGATGCCTTAGGCAGTTGAATGTGCATTAAACACACACCCGTCTGAGTGGCCCTGGGCACTGGCAACCCACGCTACACCCCTACCTGGAGATGCCGTTGGGGATTACACCTGGGACCTTCTGAGCTACAGTCCTTCTGCTGGGGATGGATTGAACCACTGCACTAAAACCACCCCCCTCTTGCCATCCAGAAAGACCTTGAGAAGGTCTTCCCCAGATACCCACAGTTCTGGCCTTCCTTAGATGCCGACTCTTACTCTTGGGCAATCTTCTCTTTGATGAGCACTCTGGAGAAAAAGTCAGTTCTTTTATGCTTCCATGAGTCCATCCAGTTTTCTACAAACAATGGGATAAAATACCTTCCTTCCTTCCTTCCTTCCTTCCTTCCTTCCTTCCTTCCTTCCTTCCTTCCTTCCTTCCTTCCTTCCTTCCTCTCTCTCTCTCTCTCTCTCTCTCTCTCTCTCTCTCTCTCTCTCTCTCTCTCTCTCTCTCTCTCTCTCTCTCTCTTGGGCTGCCCCCTTTCTTTGCAGCTTTGACTAAGAGCATTCTTCATGCCAGCTGGCAAGATGGAGCCCACCAGGGAGAGGGGGTGCTAGAAATCAAGAAAAGTGATGGTCCCCCCCTCAATTCCTGAGCATTACAGTCTCAAGGACAAAAAAGGCCCTTACAAAAGACTGAGCAGTTGGTTGGCTGGCACGGGGCTTTGCCAGGATGCAGAATCCTTGGAGATGCAATCCGTAGAGATTTAGCTATTCATAGGCTTTACGTTAGGAAACACCAGCCCCACACTTAAGTGGGGGGTGAATTTGTCACACCCCGATTCCCTCCAGAAGGAGATTCAGGCAGTCTCTCCCTGGGGAGGAGCTTGAGAGGATCCACGTGCAAATGCAGGCCAACCAGAGCAGCTTGATGGTCAGACCTCAGTTATTCACTATCCCTTGACCTGTCTTTCTCGGGATGCAGGTGGCACTGTGGTCTAAACCACTGAGCCTCTTGGGCTTGCCAATCAGAAGGTCGGCGGTTCAAATCTGTGTGACGGCCGTGAGCTCCCGTTGCTCTGTCCCAGCTCCTGCCAACCTCGCAGTTCGAAAGCACGCCACTGCAAGTAGATAAATAGGTACTGCTGCGGTGGGAAGGTAAACGGCGTTTCTGTACGCTCTGGTTTCCGTCATGGTGTGTTGTTGCGCCAGAAGAGGTTTAGTCATGTTGGCCACATGACCTGAAAAGCTGTCTGTGAACAAACGCCGGCTCCCTTGGCCTGAAAGCAAGATGAGCGCCACAACCCCATCGTCGCCTTTGACTGGACTTAACCGTCCAGGGGTCCTTTACCTTACCTTTTAACCTGTCTTTCCTGCCCTGAACTAACAGCTAATTAAACCAATCAAACTCAAAGAATCAATACTGAACACAAATTTCAAAGAAAATACAGAATTCCACTCCCTGGAAATCACAGATGGGGGAAAAACACTATGGGATTCCTACTGGCGCACCTGGTTTACCACTGTAAAAGCAGGATGCTGGATTAGATGATCCAATGGGGCTCTTTTGTGGAACCTCCAGGTCCAGAGGCAGTCTATCTTAGACCCCCAGTTTCTTAGAGGCATTTGGCCACTGTGAGAACAGGGTCCTAGATTAGATGGCTCCCCTTTGACCTGATCCATCTGCAGGGCTCTTCTTAAAGTTTTACAGCCTTGTGGGAGATGACAAGGACACGGTCCACTTATGCTGTTGCTTTAAAAAAAATTAAAAAATTAAATTAAAAATGGCAGAATGAACCAAAGATCACAATCGATTAATGCATTGCAATAAATCAAAAAGCCTGTGCTACCTCAGCTGATGAATGTAGCTTGCTTTTCCAGAACTCAATAAATTTAAGCCAGTGATGGACTAAATTTTTCTCATCTCTCTTTTATGCAAATACTGCTTGTTAGTTTAGCCATTACAGTGCACTTTCTCAGATGAGACTGTTTCCCCATTCAGAAAGCTGAGTCATCATTAGCATCTTCTTGTGTAACCTACAATCACGTAGGATATGGAACCCTGGCTGGCGAGTTCTCAGGGCACCTCCCCAAGCTTCCCTAAACAGGGCTGCCTTCAGATGTCTTCTAAAAGTCAAATCGTTGTTTATTTCCTTGACATCTGATGGGAGGGCATTCCACAGGGTGGGCGCCACTACCGAGAAGGCCCTCTGCCTGAATCCCTATAACCTAACTTCTCGCAGTGCGGGAACCGCCAGAAGGCCCTCGGAGCTGAACCTTAGTGTCCAGGCTGAACGATGGGGGTGGAGACGCTCCTTCAGGTATACTGGGTCTTCAGAAGACCTTCTGTCACAGCACATAAAAAGGGGGAGTAGTCAACTAACATTTACTCAGAGTAAAGGGTAAAGGTAAAGGGACCCCTGACCATTAAGTCCAGTCACGGTCCACCCGAGTAGACCCATGGAAATAAATGAACCTAAGTTCGGCATGTCCATTAAGTTCAATGGGTTTCCTCTGAGTAGGACTAGCACTGAAAGAATGAAAGACAAAATGAAAAAATGCAAATATTAGGAATGTTTGTGTACCCTTCCACATAATGGTCTCTACCTACTCTCATCAGCCTCAGCCAGCATGCCCAATGGTCGGGGAAGGAGGAAACCCAGCCGGATGTGCAGGGTATAAATAATAAAAATTATTATTATTATTATTATTATTATTATTATTATTATTATTATTATTTGAGATAGGAGGGCTCTAGGACTATGCAAGAGCCTCACACCTCCTTACCCAAGCCCGGCTTAATCCAACGCCAAGAGGATTTTGGGGAGGTTGTCAAATGGCCTTACCCATGTTCGCCCCTGGGGCTACTCTACTATCACCAGCCTCCACCGGTTCTGATATAGTGGGCATCCACTCTAACAAGGAAGACCAGTGTGCTCCTGCCAAAGACTAGTCTCAAGGAACCCAGAGCAAAGACCATCTTTGTCCATTGCACTTGAATTTAAATAAGCCCCGATGTCACGTGATGAATGGACTGGCTGGGTGGTAGCCTTTGATTATTAATATTATTATTAAAATCACCCACCCCGACACTTCATTCAATATCTCAGAAAGGCACCTGAACTTTGGCGCTAGGCAAAATATTTTTTTCCAAAAAGTAATTGATAAATGGATTAATTTTAGGCAGGTGATTAATCAGCTAAAAATGCTTTAATTGGTTGACAGCCCCAATAATTCTAGTCATCTTAAGAAGCTGAGTGTTCCTTCGGAATTAATGTATGCATGCATGAAGGAGAAACTAAAACAGTTTTGTTTTCCCTGTACAAACTGGGGGCAAATTATAAACTTGTCTGGAGAGAAGGAAGGGAGTTGGACTACAAAGGACCCCCCCCCCACTAGCTCCTAGTTGAAATGTCAGCCAAATTAGACCTCTAGGCCAGACATCAGGGCTCATATTAAAAGTTTTGGCCTTGGTGGAGGGAGAGAGTATTATCTAGAGCAGGGGTCGGCAAGGTTTACCTCGCTTGGCCCGGTTCACTCCCGCGGAGATTGCTCCATGGGCCAGATTGCATCTGAGCAGACTCGATTTCCGGCATCTATGCAGGCATAGGCGCAATTTCTGGCGTCTGCATCTGCGCAGACACGATTTCCAGCACCGTGGAAGCGAGTCCACGCTCCGCACTGCGCCAGTTTAGCACAGCGTGCAGGGACTCGCTGAGCGGACGGCTCGGTTTGGGGGTGGCTTGTGGGCTGTTTAAACAACCCCCGTGGGCCGCTGGTTGCCGACCCCTGATCTAGAGCTTATAGGATATCTAATATATCTCACTCTTTTTTTCTTTCTTTCTTTTACTTTATAGCCAGAATTCAGGTGAGATACAATCCTGCTTTGTGTCTATGGATTATGGTATAGCACAGGTCTGGGGAGTGGATGTCAAGTCCCCCCCCCCCCTTGAGGTTGCTGGACTACAATTCCCATCATCCCTGGCAATTGGCCATCTCATCTAGAACCAGCAATGCTTCTGAATATGGGATGTTGGAAGCAGGGGCATAACGTGGGTTGCTGCTGCCCAGGGCAGGGCAAGTGTTGTAGACTAGGTAGGGGCCAGTCCCTTCACCAGAGTTTTAAGGGAGTTTCTCATCGCAAACTAGCCCCAATCTGGGAGCAGAGTTAAGGGAGAAAAATGCCAGGAGCCAGGAGCACTGCTGTGATGCCTCACCCTCCTGCTGCCCTTGCACTGAGGCACTCTGGGCAATGCACATGGCTCCGGAAGTGCTTTCCCACCTCCCTCTTCCTTCCTTCCTTCCTTCCTTCCTTCCTTCCTTCCTTCCTTCCTTCCTTCCTTCCTTCCTTCCTCCTTGATGGGCAGTGGGGGTGAAAGCACCCTCCCTCTCGGCCAGCCCAGGGGCACACGTGGGCATCCCCACATCACCCCAGCCCCAAAGGCCTGGCCCAGGCACGGCTTGCCTCCCCACAGCTCTGGCCTCAATGAGGGAGCCTGTCGTGGGTTGTGCCCTCTCAGAAATTTGCACCTGGGGCCATGGCCACCCCCCCCAATTATGCCACGGGTTGCTGGAAGCCGCAAGAGGAGAGGGTCCTCTTTGGGCTGGGGTCCTGCTTATGGACCCCCACGGACAACTGAGTGGCTGTTATGAAAACAGGACGCTAGATTAGATGGGTCTTTCTCCTGATCCAGCAGGGCTTTTCTGATGTTCTTTCTGTCAGGAGTATGGGCAAGAGTCAGGCTCTGTGGCCTGTAGTGCTTTACAGGACTGGGGCCTGCCTCAGCTTGTGCTGGGGAAGCAAGGAGTGGCCACTCAGGTGAGGCCACTTGAGATCTCACTGCACCTGGTGGCAGGAGCTGGGAGGGATAAAAGCTCAGCATTTCCCTTCAGCTCTTTGCCACAGCAAGGCTATCCCTGACTGGTTGCATCTGGCCTCTTGCTCCGTGCTCCTTGGACCCTCGCCTTGCCGTTGCCTTGCTCCTTGACTCCCAGACCTTCGCCTCTGCCTTGCTCTTTGACCTTGTGACTGCCTGCTGCTGTACCCTCAGCCCTGCACCTGTTCCTGCTTCTACACCACCATCTTGCCTCTGGTCCTGACGTCCTCAGCCAGGGCTTCAACCGCCCGCCGACCGGACCGTGACACTTTCTGCTTCTGAATACCAGTTGTTGGAAACCGCAGGAGGGGAGGGTTGTGGGATGTAATCCACTGGAGCAGTCAAGTACAACATTTCCTGTTTTGCTAGAGTGGACATGCAGGGGATGTTGGTCCAGTCAGTCGAACTTCCTGTTACACCTGGTCTGGAGCATCCTTCCTTTGCATGTGACTAGTAGGTGGGCATGACCTTCCCAGACCTGGTAAAAGGCCAAGTCACGTAGCCACCTCCCCTCTTCTTTTTCGTCCTACTTCACCTGGACTGCACTGTTGGCTCTCAACCAGCAGTCCCTGGGTTACCAGCACCCCTGAAGTGAACCTATTTGTACTTATTTATAACTTTGAGCCTAAAGCCTGCCTTCAAGAAGCACACTGTGCTCTGCCTGATCATGAGTAAACTTCTTTTTGTTACTTATAAGACTGTTGTGTCTTTGTTCTTTTAGGAGGGATTCAAGGGGTCTTACCAGGAACAATAGAACTTAAGAGATTGGCCTGATCCAGCAGGCTCTGCTTATGTTCTTAAACCACCCCTACCATTATTGCAGGGTTGAGATTGAAACTTTTAATTATCACTGACCAAAGCACTTTGCATTCTTTTGAGCAGGCTCATTAATTTCAACAAGTCTTTGGTGCTGCTTTCCCCTTGTATGGCGCTCTTCCCTGTGGATAATATCATCTCAGACTGAATCCTCAGCATCCTCAGTTAGCAAAACCAGGTAGCCTGAAGGTTCTAGGCAGCGGTTCCCTAGGATAACTATCCAGGTGTTTTGCAAGGGGCAGGTGACACGCACAAGCTCACAAATAGATATCCTGTCCTGTCTCAGATCGTCATAGACACAATGTCAGTTCAGTCGTGTGTCATTAAACTCCCTAACAGCAACCAAATTGTGTATGGGTCTGTGTTCCTTAGAGACGTCACCATAATAACAAGCTACATAAATGAGCTCAAGAGAAAAGGAGAGCAAGGAAAATAATAGACAGCATTTGAAAACATGGAAGTCAGTAATAAAACAGCCCTTGTGATTGTCATGGCACATGTCTGAATCCTCTTTTTTGCAATTCCATCAGGTGTCATGTGCTTTGAATATCTTGCTTTGGCAGAAATCCTTCCTGCGCACACAGAATAAAGGTTGAAAGCAAAACAGCTTTAAGTCGGGGAAGCCTTGGCTTTGAAGACTTCCCTCCTCCCTACACCGAAAGGAACATGATCACAAAGGAGCAACAAAAGGAGGGATGGCCGGTGGGAGGAGGGCAGAAAGAAGAAATGTCTTGATGAGTCTCCATCAGCGCAACTGGACGCCTGCATCTGCCCCAGCTGCAACAAAACATGTCTCTCCTGTATTGGTCTCTACAACCATAGCAGCAGGGCCAACTTAAGCTTATCTGGCGCTGTGGTGCAGGGATCCCTCGGGCACCCCCCACGTTTCCCTCCGGGTGGGCAGCAGCTGCAGGGCAGCTCCTCTGGAGGGACGGAGACTCCATTTTCCAGAGTTGTTGAGAGGCGGCTCAGCCCCCCGCGGGCGCGCCTCTCCCTCGGGGCCCCTCTGCAGCCCACCTTGTTCTGCCAGCGGGCAGCCTGCAGGAGCTGCCGGGCTTGGTCAATGACGCAGCCAGCGGCCACCACTAACTGGCTGATCAGCAGCTGCTGCTTTAGCTCCTCCAAGGTGCCGCTCCCCCCCCCTGACGCCGCCATGCCGTGCCTTCTGTTTTTCACCCACCACGGGCAGGACCAGCGACAGCGCCGCTGGACTCGTGCTCTGGTGGGCAGGGCCAGGCGCAGCAGGCCGCCAGAGGGGGCAGCCTGCTGGGCAGGGACGCTGCCAGCTGTTCTCCGCCTCCACCTCCACCTCCTCGTCCAAAGCGGCTGCACGGCGCTGCTGTCCAGGGAGCCCTGGCTGCCGCGCCAATGGGAGGCTCGTGGCCGGCTTCCCCGCAACGGCGCCTGCAGCCCAAGAAAAGGCGGGCGAGGGCGGCTCCTCCAGCAGGGAGGCTGTTCTGGACACGGCGCAGCATAGTGGAGGCGCCCTCCAGAACTTTGCGCTGTGGTGCCTTGCGCCGGTAGCCTCTATGACTAAGACGCCCCTGCATAGCAGGCGCTGTAACTCCCAACAGTTGGGCTTCACCCCAAAGGCACACTTCTCCACTCTCTCCCAAGAGAGACAGAGGGCAAATTCCACAAATAAGTTCCAAAAGCTAATGCAATTCTAGGGTGCATCAACAGAAGTATAGTGTCCAGATCAAGGACAGGAATAGTGCTACTCTATTCTGACTTGGACACCAGGGTTTAAGAAGGATATATGAACAAGTTGAAACATATGCAAAGGAGGTTGACCAAGATGATCAAGGTTCTGAAAGCCAGGCTTGAGGTGTGTTTGTGTGTGGTTGAGAGAGTTGGGTGTGTTTAGCCTGGAAAAGATATGAAAGCCACCTTCAAATCTCAAAGGGGCTGTCACATGGAAGATGGAGCAAGCTTGTTTTCTGCTGCTCCGGAGGGTAGGACCTGAGCCGATGGATTCAAATGACAAAGAAAGGAGATTCTGACTAAACATTAGGAGGAACTTTCTGATGGTTTCTTGTTGCTGTCAAATTAGCCTTGCCAACTTGAGAAATGACGAAAACACTCCTGCAGATGATCTCCCTTGACTGAGCTGGGATAAAAGGGTTCAAGCAGCATGCTGAGCCTAAGCAAATTGTAAAACACCTCGAAGGAGTTTACGAAAAGAATGAAACAACAATTGGAACAGTTAAAAGGAGCTATTTAAAACATTTTCTTTTAAAATAAAGATTAAAATCAGCAAAATGCTAATAACCAGATTAAAGCGCATGCCAATAATCGTCACATCTGGATAGGTTTGCATAAACAGCAATGTTTTTAGCAGGCACCGAGAAGAGTAAGTGAAGGCATCTGCTTTGTGTCAAGTGGCAGGAAGTTCCAAGGTGCAGGTTTTGCCAGACTAAGAGATTGAGTTCTTACAAATGCAGATATGCCATTCTGTGGCAACAGAAATAGCTCCACGTCTGCAGATCGAAGCAGTCAATGGGGCATAAATGGAATAAGACTATCTCGAAGGTAACCTGGCTTCATAGACTAATAGTAACACATTTGTAAGGGGGAGAGGTTACAGAGAAACCCCCCCCCATCAGAAGCAGCCCATCTCCAAGCAGTCATGAAAGCACGGGGTCTGAAGGGGTGAGTCAGGAGACGGAGAAGGAGTGCCAGGGCTCTGGCAGCATTGGAAAGCCACTGCTCCACAGGCAGGAAGAGAGAGAGGCGGGAAGGGTGGACAGGCATAAGGCTGACCGTAGACCCTTCCCCCCGACACCGGTATTGAGGAGGAGGAGAAAGGGGAGAAGATTCACTGTCCCGAGGCTTTTATGTTGGTCAAAGTCGCGAAAAGGGGCAGTGCCGGATTCTGAATCGGAATGAGGAGACATGAAGCCAGCAGCTCGTTACACTGTAAATAAGGTGCACTAATAAAGACTTTTGAAAGACACGCATGTGGAAAGCCATTACTCTGGAGTAGTCGTAACAACCCTGACAACATTGAAATTGCCCGGGTAGCAATTAGGCAACCCTTTGCCACCAGCACCTGCCGTCCAAGCCATCTGCCTAGCAGTAGAGCCGGTTCCTGAGCATTTGCATATCACACACCCCAGACCCTGTATATAAGGTGAACGGTGCATTTCAATGGGGATAAATACTCATTTGATGTCATTTCGTTTTATCTTCCAGATGGGCTGCAGGAGGGGATTGCCTGGGTGCCAAACAGAGTATGAACATGGAGATGGTTGGTGGGAGAGAGAGAGAGAGAGAGAGAGAGAGAGAGAGAGAGAGAGAGAGAGAGAGAGAGAGAGAGAGAGAGAGAGAGAGAGAGATTAGCATTGTTAATTTGACGCGGGTCCCCGTAGCAGGTTGTGCTCTAGAAATGCAACAAAATTAATTAGCCTCTAGAAGAGATGGGGCGTTGGGGGGGGGGGAGAGAGAGAAGGCATTTGAAGTGTTTATTGCAGGATCAAGTTCCTGGTTTTATAAGCAGATAGGGAAATAAAGAGTCGGGAATGACATGGAGGAAACAGCAGCGAAGGGACCCGAAGCCTAATTCATAATTCAACAGACTAATCAGGGAACATCTTCTCCGGCTCCTCGGCTATAATGAAAAAACGTGAGGTGACAAATGATGAGGAGGGCTGCTTCATTTCTTAAGGAGCCCTGCTGGCAATTAGCTCCTCTCCGCAGGTGCCAGTCCTGACAATCTAATGAACTGGCCCCTGTTATTGCAGAGGCACAGAGAGGAAAGTGGGGCAGCCCGGCATAATTGTCTTAACGGTAAGCACATCGTGGCACCGTTTCTTACCGTTTGGTGAGGAAACGGGAAGGCTAAAGAGAGGAAGAAAGGGAGGAAGGAGAAAAGAAGGGAGGAAGAAGAAAAGGGAAAGAAGAGAAAGGGAAGGGAGGACAGAAAGGGAAGGGGGGAAGCTTCTGTCATGTACCTGTATTAAGTTAACTGCAGTACTCGTTCTGGCCACCGTGGCTGCAGTTCTTACCCTGCTCACTGTGGCTGCAGTTCTCACTCAGGTCCACAATGGGTGTTATGTATTAAGTTAACTGCAGTACTCCTTCTGGCCACCATGGCTGCAGTTCTTACCCTGCCCACTGTGGCTGCAGTTCTCACTCAGGTCCACAACATGCAAATGAAGGATTGAGAGTGCTGTTCACGGATTGGGTAGCTAGGGGAAGTTTGTTACTGTTGCAAGTTACTGAGTACTATATAAGCCAGTTGGCTAAGCTGCTGTTCAGTCTGGACTCAGAGCTGGTTGTTTTGAGAGCTGTGTCTTCATCCTTCTTACCCACTATTCTACAACTTCACTTTCCTACATCTGCACAACCAGAGAGATGGTTAATTGTTGGCAAGCCCAGCCCTAACACTGCGTGAAGCAGGTGCCTCGGGTGGCAGAAGCTGAGGGGAGAGTGCAGAGCAAAAGGAGCTGGGTCTTCCATGCAATTTGCCCTGCATCCCTTAAGCTACCGTGCTGCCCTCCGGCACAGTGGAGAGGGATATCTCATCCCCGGTGCTCAAGGGTTGCACCCAACTCAGTCCCACTCAAAGTAGACTCATTGAAATGAATGAGCCTAAGTCTGCCCTGTCCAACAATTTCAATGTGGCTGATCTGAGTCGGGCTATCACCGGGCACAACCTCGAGTAGGAGTCAAGTCAGATTAGTTTGGGGGGTGGGGGGTGAGGAGGAACAAGGGAGGAGGGAGAAAAAGGTGTATAATTATTACACAGTGGCTAGATTTCCTCCCTCTTCTCATAATGCTAGAAATCATGCACACCTCAGGAAGCTGATTGCTGGAAGATTCAGGACGGGTAAAAGAAAGGAGTTCTTCACACTATGGAACTCCCTGCTGCAGGAGGCAGTGAGGCCCACCAACTTAGATGCCTTTAAAAGAGCATTGGACAGAATAATGAACCGGAAGACTATCAGTGGCCACTAGGCATGATGCACATGTTTCAACTCTGCTGTCAGAGACAATATGCCTTTAAATACAGTACAGCATGGGCTGAGAATCACAGTACTGTTGCACTTACAAGAACTGTTGCCTCATTCTTGCTATTTAAACTTGGTGTCTGTGGCATTTCCACCTGGGCCCTCCTCCACCCCACCCCACTCCACCCCGGCCTCCTGCCAATTTATCTTTCTGAAATATATAACAGCATTTAATGTTTGCTGTACACATTGTGTTAAAAAAAAACACACCACACCACACCATTTAATTGCCACTTGCAGCATTGCATTCCAGGGGCACATCAAAGCTTGCTGGGAATGCCTAATTAAAAATATGCACATGTTTACTTCGTTTATTTGCAATGCAATCTATTCAGATCCGATTTAACCTTCCCGGTCATGCAGACAGGAGGAGAAAGTGGGGAGAAAGGACAGGAGGTCGCTTCTTCTGGGCCAAGCTGGGTGCTCTCATATTTTGCCAAGTCAAACTAAGAGAGCCCTAGACAGGGGATATAAAATAAATTGCACATAAAAGATTTAAATGTCTTTTTATGAATCCACCGCCTTCCACAAGGACACAATGTTCAAAAATAATCGAGGGGCGTAAAATATGCATGACGGAATGTTACTGGTGGTCAAACACTCTTTTTGGAACGCTGGAGCCGGGTCACCTCTGAAGGTGGAATTTGTGCTGCTTGGCTCCTCAGAAGGGAACGCTGGTGCCACCTCAAAACTTCTCTTTATGATATGCAATTAGCAAGTGTCTCATATAATCTGGAAAATGTCAATATTGGTTTGTTTATAGCATCCTGCCCCCACTTTGCACCCAACGGCATATGTGCGATCTGACAGTGAAACATCCAAGCACAATATTTAGAGGAGGAGGAGGAGGAAAACTCCCATTACTTGCTTGTCCTCTGACCTAAAAAGCCCCAAAGGTCATCATCACATTTCCTCACAGGGAAGGTGCTCCTTTGATCTTTGACCTTTTCTTTGCCCGGTCATATCTCCTCTCCACTTTGCTTCACTTCCCACTTAATTCCTTCCCTTCCTTCCCCACATGCCTCATTTCAGTCCCCTCTTCTATTATCTTCTTCGTCGCTTTCCCATAGTTCTCAACAGGGCACCTCCCATGCTCTTCTCGGCTTTAAACAATCTGTACAGCACCAATTCAAATAGATCAATGGGGTAAGTTATGGAATTCGGATATAAAATTCACTGCATGCATGACAATCAGAGAAAACATATTAAAAATGTTTTACAGGTGGTATATCACCCCAGAAAAATTGCCAAATTTTATAAATCAGGGGACGAAAATTGTTGGAAATGTCAGAAGAGAATAGGAAACTTCTACCATTGTTGGTGGACATGTCCGAGAGTCATGGAGTTCTGGGATAGGATATACAACAAATTTTAAAAAATGCTAAAAATGACATTTGTTAAAAGCCCCGAAATTTTTCTTTTAAGCCTGATCCCAAATAACATCCCAAAAGATAGAACCAATATTCTACTCTATGCCTGTGCAACAGCCAGGACCCTAATAGCATCAAAATGGAAGGGGGAAATGTTACCGACGGTACAGGAGTGGGAGGAAAAGATGTTAGATTACCTAAGATTGGCGAAACTAACGGCAATAATCAGAAACGTACCAAGGAAGAAGATAATGAAGGAATGGGAGTATGTCCAAAACTACTTGGAAAGGGAAAACATAAAAAATAATCTAGTGATGTGTATAGAATGAAAACATAAGAGGAGTAGCCAAAGCGACAGACATGGAAAAGACTAGGAAATATGAGAAGCAGAAGGTATAGTAAGGAAAAGAGAAAATAACAAGGGAAGCGAGCGATAAATAACAGGAGGTAACATCTTTTTTTCTTTTTTTCTTTTTTTTCTTGTCTAGATTTTCTTTTTTCTTTTTTCCCCTTCTTTCTATATGTAACAAATTTTCTGACTTATCATAAGTTTGGTTCTCTTTTTTTGTATGAATGTAATTTTCTATATCATTTGACTTACACACTTTAAGACTTAGAAAAGGAATGTTTTTGTTTTGTATGACAGTTGATTTTCGTTTTTGTATTATGTTGTTTTCTATTTCGATTATTCCATTTGTTCCTCGTTTATCTCTGGAATTATGATGGACCTTTTTAATTTTGATTTGTAAGTTCTAAAAAATTTGAATAAAGGTTTTTTTATTGAAAAAACAATCTGTACAGCACGAGACTCTTAATCTCACAGCTGTGGTTTCGAGCCCTACGTTGGGCAAAAGATCCCTGCATTACAGGGGTTGGACTAGAGGACCTTCATGGTCCCTTCCAATACTACAGTTCTATGATTGCAGCCAGTATTGCACAACAGATCAATTTATTGAGGGCTTTAAATGCTCCCTCCGTCTTTGTTTTTCCTCCTCCTCTTGTCTTTGTCTTCATCTTTGTTGCCTTCGTTGCTGCCACCTTGTCATCCTCCCCCTTGCCCTATTGAATTCATCCTTCTTGCCTCAGTTGGGTTTTTTTTAAGGAAAAAAATCTTCATTTATAAAAGCACATGCAATTGTCTCTTTCTTCAAGTTGTGTTTTCTACAGGTCAGTTACATTTGTTGTGAGACATTGGTGTTATATGAAGCATGGGGTTGGGAAGAAAAGAGGGAGGACTGGAGAGAGGGTGGGGCGGCAAAGTTTATGTTCTTTTACTTAGTGTGTGCATGGGGTTTTTTGTTTCAGCGTCACTCTTCTGGACAACAGTCATACAAGCAAAATAGCTAAACAGGTCCTAGAAGTCGCCCCAGAACTGGCCCTATCTTTCTTGCCTCAGTTGTGCACCAGTTATTTTTGAAGCAACTTGGTTGCTTGGAGCTGTCCGATGTGCTGAAAAAGTCATGCAAAGGGGAGTTTTTTTCTATGCCATATCACATGTATTTTCCATATCTATATCTATATCTATTGCTGTGCAGGGAGAATTTTCAGTGAGGGGCAGAGGGAGGAGAGAGAATGACCATGTTGAGAATGACCATAGCTCCATGTTAGAGCATCTGCTTTAATTTCACTTCACATAATCCAGGATCTCTGTGGGACTGTGCTCCGGTTTGGACTTTGGACACGTGGATCGACCCTGGACTGGGGACTTGATATAGTGACTTGCCACCTGGTAGGTCAGGGGTTCAGGATATCTTCTTAAAACCAGTTGCTGCCAGTCAGTGTAGGCAATGCTGAGCTAGATGGACCGACAGTCTGACTCTGTATGAGGCAGCTCCCTATGCCGTTGGTGTTTCCCTCCACCTCTAGCCCCTTCTCTAAGAGTCCTCTCTTCCTCCTCTCTCTTATCCAAATTCGGCTATCTTTCATAATAACCGCCTAAAGGTTTGACAAGCACAACATGTTCCCCATCATCTATTAGTTTGTCTAGCACAGCTGGCGGAATAGAGAAAGGGGAATGTTTGGCAGGGGGGGGGGAGTCCATAACTCCTCACCACCCAGGCACTCTGGACAGACAGCCAATGGAGTCTACAAATATCCTTGCCTTTGTAAATGAGTCATTAAACCCCTGGCCGCTCCGCCAACAACTCTTTCTAATGATCGCATCATTATTCCAGGCACATTGCAATGGGGCGTTATTTTCTTTCGAGGCCGTATTTCTCTGTCCCTTAAAGAAAGACACCACTTAGCATTTGGAGACTGTTGCATTAGCTTCATCTAATGGGACATTTTATCTGTTGAGCACCCAACAATCCTACTTTAATTAGACTTCAGAAAGTTAGGCATTAATTATAGTAACAAGCTGAAGGGAATTAAGCACAACCAATTAACAGTCTGTCTTCCTTGGGAGGGAGGGAATCCATATTCTACAGAAGGGGCAAGAAGATGGTCTGCAGCAGGCTCAGTCGAAAACAGGGGGTAGAAATTCACTTCAGTTCACATTTAGAAGGGAGTGGACTTAATTCGCATTTTCTGAAACCAATTGCGAACCTAAATACATCTTTGAAATTCACACCGATATAATTTTTGCAATGCAGTTCTTCACACAAGTAATGCATTAAAAATGCCTATACTAGGATAAAGACAGGCATTGTATTAGGGGAAATTGAATTAGAAAATGTCTATATTATTTGTAGACTGCCGTTTTATGAAAAATGCCAAAGTGGTTTACAACAGAAATACATGAAGCCAGTGCTTTTTTCTGGGGGGGTGCAGGGGTACGCATACCCCTAAACATTTTGTGAATCTTTGTATTTTTGTCCATTTACTGCATTTGTTTCCCCCAAATCGAAATATAAAATGGTGATTTTCTTGAGTCAAAATGCTGCCCCCACTGTGGCAGCAAGAAGCAGAGAAAACAAAGAAGAGCTCTTACTAATGAGTTTATTCAATCATCACATCAGGAGACAAGGAATGCCGTCTGTCTCCATTAATGGCGTTGCTCCAACTGAGCTCCTTCCCCGTCCCTTCCTAGCAACAGCACTTCCTTTTATGGCAGCCAACAGGGATTAATTGTCTCTGAGTCCTTTGCTCTTGTTCTCTCAATGACCGCTGGGTTCTGGGAGAAGGGGGTTTAGAAATACTCTCCAGTGATAACGTTTCAGCTGGCTGCTCTCTCTCTGTTCCCCCTATCTCTTCTCCCAACACCTCCCAACTCTTCTGTTTCCTTGTCTCTGAGCCATGACCTTCCTCAAACCACTGCTGTAATTCAGTACTGCAGTGATGGCCAAACTTGGGCCTCCAGCTGTTTTGGGACTATAATTCCCATCATCCCTGACCACTGGTCCTGTTAGCTAGGGGTGATGGGAGTTGTAGTCCCTAAACAGCAGGAGGGCCAAGTTTGGCCATCACTGCAATACTGCCTTCCTCTTCTCTGGAAGCTTCAGGAGAAGCGGCGAGGGAGCGATCTCCACCTTTCCGCCTCCATCTCGTCCCCTTCAGTCCAGTCCCTTACACATCAGGAGTCTGGCCACAGCACTCTGCCCCAGCTGGTGTTTCAGAACCAGGCCCAAGGGCAGCTCCACATAGAGCACATTCCAGTAATCCAGCCTCAAAGTTAGGAGAAATTTGCATTAAAATGCTGGTGAATTTTCATGAGGGCTGATGAGAGTTGGAGTCCAACAACCTCTGAAGGGGCAGAGGTTTACACACCCACACCGAACTCTTTGGTGTCCCCTTTAAAGTTGGAGATCAAATTCAGGCCCTTCAGCTCTCCCACCTTCCTTTGCATTAGGAGTGACATTCAGCCCTCTCTTGTTTGCATCTCTCGGGGAATGGGAGTTTCACATCAGCTCGGTAATGCCACATTAACTAACGCTTTTGTATTTAATTGCATTAGCATGTGTTTATACTTTCTTTCCCGGTGGCTCTTGAGATGCTTCGGGGAGCCATTAATAACGGCGGCGATCAGACAACGTTCTCATGTTATTCACGGTGCATCAGTTCCGAGAGCTGCAAATAGCAGAGAACTGGATGGGCAGATTGGGAGACGGTTGCTCCTCCAAAGACATAATGTCTGTATACAGACAACTGTAATGCAAATCTTACCTTCTGCTCATTTAAACCCATTTTGGGTGGAACTGATGAGTAAAGATCCTGCCTTTTCTTGATAAGAGCTCGATTAATATCTGAAAAATGTCAACCCTCCTAACACACACACACATAACTTCTGTTGCCTATGCTCTGGTAAACCTCTAGGTTACATTACTGCAATGCATTTTATGCGGGGCTGCCCTTGAAGACAGTTTGGAAACTGCAGCTGGTACAGAATTCAGTGGCCAGGTTGCTCAGTGGGGCAAGATGGTCTGAGCACATCACACCAATCCTGGTTTGACTGCACTAGCTAGCAAGTATTTTCCAGGCCCAATTCAAAGTGCTGGTTTTGACCTATAAAGCTTTATGCAGCCACAGGTCTGCCCCCACCCCCACCCCCAGTGTGGCTGATACTGAGCTAGATGAGCCAATAGTCTGACTCCAGATAAGGCACCTTCTTATGTCCCCTTTCTCATACAGCTTAGGTCATGGTTTCAGAATGCAGTAAAGTCTATCCTTTTTCAATTTTTTATTTGACAAAGTAATAACCATAAATAAATAAGAATAAAAATGTGCACCCCCACCGCCGAGACCACTCCATTGTAACTATCTGACCTCCCAAAATTTCAACACCCCTTGCAATGGTTTGACCCCTTTCCGTTTTAACAGTGCAAATTCTACAAACACCCTCCATATCTGCTCAAAATCATTTCTCCTGCAGATTCCCAGTCTTGCCTTAATGGCACATGTTAATTTGCCATTAATAGCTATATCCCACACCTCTTTATACCATTCTTCCATTTTATATTGCCCCTTCCACTTCCTAGCTATCATAATTTGTGCAGCTGTCAATAAATTCGGGAGCAAGTCCTTCATAGCCTGTGTACCTTGATAATAATGCTACCTCTGGATTTTTGGTCACTTTAACCCAGTGATTTCTGTTATCTCCTTAAACACCCTTTGCTAGAAAAATTGTACATATTTACACCCCCACCACACATGAACATAATTCCCGGTTTCCTGGCCTCCCCTCCAACATAACATCGAATAGTTTTTGTTTGTTGTTGTTGTTTAGTTGTTTTGTTGTTGTTTAGTCGTTTAGTCGTGTCCGACTCTTCGTGACCCCATGGACCATAGCACGCCAGGCACTCCTGTCTTGCACTGCCTCCCGCAGTTTGGTCAAACTCATGTTCGTAGCTTCGAGAACACTGTCCAACCATCTTGTCCTCTGTCGTCCCCTTCTCCTAGTGCCCTCAATCTTTCCCAACATCAGGGTCTTTTCCAAGGATTCTTCTCTTCTCATGAGGTGGCCAAAGTATTGGAGCCTCAGCTTCACGATCCGTCCTTCCAGGGAGCGTTTAGTTGTTTAGTCGTGTCCAACTCTTCGTGATCCCATGGACCAGAGCATGCCAGGCACTCCTGTCTTCCACTGCCTCCCGCAGGTTGGTCAGACTCATGTTCGTAGCTTCGAGAACACTGTCCAACCATCTCGTCCTCTGTCGTCCCCTTCTCCTAGTGCCCTCAATCTTTCCCAACATCAGGGTCTTTTCCAAGGAGTCTTCTCTTCTCATAAGGTAGCCAAAGTATTGGAGCCTCAGCTTCAGGATCTGTCCTTCCAGTGAGCACTCGGGGCTGATTTCCTTCAGAATGGATAGGTTTGATCTTCTTGCAGTCCATGGGACTCTCAAGAGTCCCCTCCAGCACCATAATTCAAAAGCATCAATTCTTCGGCGATCAGCCTTCTTTATGGTCCATATTTGATTTAATCTGACTGGTGTTAAATACCATCTCCAAACTAAGTAAAGCCTATCCTACCACCACAAGGGTCTGCCATTTCAAAACCACTTCTACCATCCTTTGGGAGGCTATGAACACAGTGACAAGAGGTATCTGTAACCAAAAGTCTGCCATCTCGTCTCACCTTTTTTTGGTTGAGTCTTTGACCCGGATCGACCTTCCGCTCCTTGGGCTCTGGCAAAACACAGCCAGTGTGTGGCTAATCTTTGTTTTTAAATATATCTATCTATATCTTTCTTCAGGATTCTTCTAGCCGAGGAGAAAGACTCTCCCAATCCACTAATCAAGTCTTTATTTTCATTAGCTAAAACTCCCATTGAAGTGCATGCCTCGAAGAATATCAATGGGAATATCTGACTTGATTGAATTTTGCTAGGATTTGCTTGGGTAATGAACCCTACCTTTGACTCTGATTAGCGCGACTAGTTCAGTTAGTTTGGCTAATCAAAGACACGGCTTGGCTGGGACTCTTCAAATTGGAAATCAAAGCTGATGAAGTCAACATTTGTTAAACAAGCCTCAAGTGGGGATTTTTGCATTGACCTCAGTGGAGGCTGAGTTATGTGTGTGTTATGCTCACTAAGAACCCAAGAAGAGGCTGTTGGATCAGGCCAATGGCCTATCTGTGCCAGCAAGCTGTTCTCAAAGTGGTCACCCAAATGCTTGTGGGAAACTCGTAGGTAGGATTTGAACACAACAGCACTCCCCCGCCACCCTGCGGTTTCCAGCAACTGGCATTCAGAAGCATTTCAGCCTCTGACCATAGAGGCAGAGCACAACTATCATAGCTAGTAGTCATTGGTGGCTCTTTCCTCCTGAATTTCTCTTTTAAAGTCAAAGGAGGAGTGGAGGGAATAACACACCCCTTTCCAGTAGTTTCAAGAGAAGAGGGAGACAGGATTGAATTACAGCAGAACTCAGAGCTGCCATGTTATGAGGTGTTAGGAGAAGGAAGGGGAGAACTACCAGCAGAGGCGTCCTTGGAAAGCATTGAAGAGCCACCATCCTTGCGTACTCACAAAAGGCTCAACGACAATTGACTCCTGAAGCCCCCAATAGAGCCAAGGGCTGTTGCTGGGGAATGAAGTGGGGAGCTCAGTGTGAGCAACGTCACTATGGAGTTAAGAACTGGGTTCTTTGTCTTGCACCACCATGACTGAATAAAACTGTAACTTTCTTGTTTCTTCTTTGATCCTCGATGCTACTGGGGGAGGAGAGAATCCCCCAAGCCTGACAGTTGGAGGCCATCACTGCCTCCTGCGGGAACGGGTTCTACAGCTTAACTCTGCACTGAAGGAAGGACGTTCTTTAATCTGTTCTGAATTATGCTTCATTAGATGCCCACAAATTGAGGATAGAATGGGGAGAAGAATTATGTACACCACCTTGAGCTTCTTCAAGTAATGGTCACCAAACTGGGAGGGGTAGCCAATGCCTCGGAAGACAGAATCAGGATTCAAGATGACCTTAAGAGATTAGAGAACTGAGCCAAACTAACAAAATGAATTGTAATCAGGACAAATTTAAGGTTCTACCTTGGGGTTAACTTCCAGCTCTACAGTTCTATGGCTTTACAAGGTGTGACCGGGAAGTTCGGTGAATAGTCACAGAAATTGGACAGCGAGAAATATTTGAACATACAATCGGCATCAGAAACCCATGAAATGCTCACAAAGGTGTACGGAGATGAAGCTGTAACTCAAAAGACAGTGTATGAGTGGTTTAAGAATTTCGGTGAAGGGTGGCAAACCATCGAAGATGACCCTCGGTCTAGTAGACAGTCGACGAGCAGAACGGCGGCAAATGTCAATAGAGTTTGTGAGTTATTGATGCGGAATCGGTGTTTGTCCGTCCGAATGATGGCGGAAAAATTGCACATACCGTGTGAAATCGTTACTGAGGTTACTGAGTTGTCCCGCCCTCCATATTCTTCCGATCTGGCCCCACCGGATTTCTTTCTTTTTCCAAAACTGAAATCTCCACTGAAAGGGCACAGATTTTCCAACATTTCACACATCCAAGCAGCTGTGACGAGGGAACTGAAAGCAGTACGAAAAGAGGACTTCTCCAGACGTTTCTATGAACATTGTCAACGGTGCAGACAGTTCTATGAACAACGGTGCATTGTATCAGAGGGGGCCTACTTTGAAGGCCTGTAAGGCATGTATGTTAGAATCTTTCCCGCTTTCTGATTTCTGTGAGCATTCACCGAACTTTCCGGTGTTATTCATCTCCACAGATCAGGAAACTCACCTTAGACTATCACCTAAGACACTATTTCAGACTCCTCTGTCTTCACTGTGCTGCATGAACAAACATCTGTGTGCCTAGCACAGGCAAAAGCAGAGATTTCAATTAATGAAGAGATTAGTCTAATCTCTGTGTAACCCGGGGCCGTACAAGTCTTTGAGTGCCTGACAAGTGGAAGTTCCAGTCCACAGAAGGCTCAGCGGCACTTCCGGAGCTGAACAATCTCGGGGGACATCTGGCTGGTGGCAGCAGGAACTGGGCCCCGGGGCGAGTGCATCCTTGTTCCAAGCCGACAGAGAGAACACAGGGAGAGCTCGGCAGCATCCAAATCCCTTGTAATGACATGATTAAAGCTGCCATTGTCTCGGCTGCAAACGCAGGCAGACAGCTGCGGAGCAAGGCGAAGGCGCGCAAACCGGCTGCGCACAGCCGCCAACATCTGCTGGGAGAGGGAGGGTGAGAGGGCCGTGCTTGCACAGCTAATTAACTGCCTCCTGAATTAACAAATGATGCAGAAACAAAGCAGAGCAATCGAGGCAACAGTGGTGAGGAGGAGACGCTCCAATTTGCACCGGAGCTTGGAGAAGCGATGGGTCCTTGACACGGAGAAGCCAGTTGAAGATGCACTACAGCGCTGGCACTTAAAACCAGCAGGGTTGTGGGGATGGGAGGGTGTGGAAGGGATCGAATGCAAAAGTCTTCAAGAGATACTGCTGTGGATAATATCCTCTTGGGTGATTAGGAGGAGCAGCAAGAAGTTAAAAATTGATTGGCTCACACGAGAGGTAGCAAACAGCCAACTTGGATGCAGTGGTGCAGCATGGGGGGACCACAGGGGCGGTTCCCCAGGGTGCAAAATTGTTAGAGGCACCAAATTTCAACACCCGGTGTTGCCTCAATACAGCTGCACACTTCTGTTGCTGGGCTCTGTTGAAAATGGCTTCTCCATGTGAATCAGAAAGTGACCTCTCCAGACAATGGAATGACTCTTCTTTTCTTAGCTCTGTGGCTGTGATCTCCTGGGTGACTCAGGCAATTGAATGTGCCTGCATACTCCATCCGCTTCCCTCCATCTCACTCACCCCCTCTGTGTAGCCCCAGACATTGGCAACCCACGCTACGCCACTTCTTGGATGGTTAAAAAAGCCAGGGTGGTGTAGGGGTTACAGAGTGTCATAGTAGGTCCTGGGACACAATGGTTCAGTCCCCCCCCCCCCAAATGGTCATGAAGCTCACTGGGTGTGATCTCAGGCCAGTCACTTAGGTTAGACCTCTCAGCCTCACCAAATCTACACATCTTTTATGCCATTTTGCCTGATGTACACATCTTTGTAAAATAATTATTCCTTATATAATGCATTTTTGTATGCTATTTTCATATGTGTGTGTGTGTGTGTATGTGTGCATAGATAGATAGGTGATAGATAGATTAGATAGATAGATTAGATAGATAGATAGATAGATAGATAGATAGATAGATAGATAGATAGATAGATAGACAGACAGACAGATGATAGATAGATGATTGATAGATGAAAATATATATATTTACATATGTCTCTGTGTGTGTGTGTGTGTGTGTGAGTGTGTGTGCGCGCGCATGTACATATACATAAACACATAAACACACACACACACACACACTATATATATATATATATATATATATATATATATATATATACACACACACACATACACAAAACACATATACACATACACACACACACACACACACACACACACACACACACACACACTGTCACATCTTTACTTGGAGTCTATGACATACAGTCAAGCTAGAGCTGTGATCTCTCAGAGATTGGGCGATATTGCTAGACAAGCGGACATAGCCCTCGTGAAACCAGGGATGTTCCTGGGGGAGCAGATCTATCAGGTTACACCAGCTCCTTATCTCGTGGAAATCCACTATGTGGAATACCGTAGACTGCGGCCAGATTGAACGTCCTCGAATCTGCGGTATTATGGGGAAGGTACAGGGGAGTTCCATATGTCCAGAGAACTTGCCATTGTGCCATGGGAGAGGTGGAGTCCACCGAACATATCCTCCTGAGTTGCCCTTTCTATGTAGATTTAAGGCAGTATCTCATAGCCCCATGCCTATCTCAGCTCAGCTCTCTATCCAGAGAAAGTCAGGTTGTATATTTGTTGAATAATCCCACTGGGAAAACAGCTTTCTTGGTGGCCAAATATCTCTTCCTAGCTCTCAAGCGTCGTAAGATTAAAATCGACTGCATTGATTTGGGTTTATCTGTATACCGGTAGCTTTTATTAGTGCTGCCCATGTTTTATTTTAGTGGTTTTTTAAGATATCTTCGATGTTTTAATCTTGTACTGAGAAATGTATCTTTTCTGACTGACTGTCAAATAAAGAATAATGATGATGACATGCATACATACATAAACACCTTCATTTTCATGCATACATGCATGTCTGTACACATGACAGGATTGGGGAACTGCACTGCAAAATTTGGAGCATTCTGAATTTCCAGTGATGGCTATTTTTGGGTTCTTATGCTGTTTTAGAAAGTATGAATTAGGTAGATTCACCTATGAAGTTGTTGTTGTTGTTGTTGTTGTTGTTAATGATGGGCCCTTCACCCTAAGGTCTCGGGGCAGGTGACAGCAGTTTAAAACAACTTACAAATGTAAACTGAGTCAACAAAAATTCCCCACCTAGATACACTTAGACTTTAACCACGGTTTATGAACTATGGTTAATATTAACCATGGTTTAGAGTTTTGTGTGAGTGAGGCTATTGTATGCATGCAGATACTTCGACAGCAAGAAAGCAGGCAGCCTCATCCCTCTTTAGACATTTGAACAGAGAGGGAAACTTTCCTTGCCACTTACGGGAACCGGTTGCACCAGTAGAGAAGCTCGATTCCTGGCCGTCACATGGCTTTTTCAAAAGACCTCAAGATGTTCTTTCCACACAAGAACCAATAAAGCACACAATTTATGGCATCAATAAAGCCACATATGAAAAGAAGAGGAAGAAAGCAGCATTTTCATAATGAAAATCATGGCAGCCACAGAATTTCATAAGAACACCACAATAAGCTCAGGATTTTGTGTGTGTGTGTTAATCTCTGTACACTCGGCGAAATGAAATTCTTCTCATTGTTGCAGAAAGCCACCAATGTGTTTCATGTGTGAAAACATTCCTTCCCCTCCAGACTCAGTTCAGGTCCAACTTTATGGTTCTTCAGTCTGTTTTGAAACAGACAGTGGTGGTGCAGTAGTTACTGCATTTGACCAGGGCCTAGGAAACCAGGGTTGAAATCTCCACTCACCATTGGGTGGCTTTTGGCCAATCACTGTTTCTCAGCCTAACACAGGAACACAGGAAGCTGCCTTATACGGAGCCAAACCATTGGACCATCCAGCTCAGCATTGTCTACACTGATTGGTGGCAGCTCAGAGAGATTTCAGGCAGGAGACATTCCCAGTCCTACCTGGAGATGCCATGGATACAACCTGGGACATTCTGCATGCATAACAGATACTCTGCCACGGAGCTATGGCCTTTCCCATTGCTATCGCGCTACCTTGAACCTACCTTGCAGGGTTGTTATGGGTACAAAACGGGGAGGAATTGAAGCAAGCCGTGGGAAGGAAAATTGGTCTACAAACCCAGTTTATTTCTTTGATTGCATTTATAGTCCACCTTCTTCAAGGAGCTCAAAGTGGTATGCATGGTTCTTCACGCCTCCTTTGATCCCCACAACAACCCTGTGAGGTAGGTTCTGTTGAGAGGCAGTGAGTGCCTGGCCCAAAATCACCCAGTGATTTTGTGGCCAAGTGGGGATTTGAACCCTGGCCTCCCTTTTCCTAGTCTGACACGTCTAACCATTGCTCCACAATGTAAGAAATGAGTCCATTTAAAAGTTGATTTATATGTTGCTTTCCTCCCCGTTTACAGGGAAGGAAGACTCATTTTTTGAATCTGAGCTCTTATACTTGTCTTATCCTTTTGTTATTATTATTATACCTGAAGGAGCATCTCCAACCCCATCATTCAGCCTCGGACACTGAGGTCCAGCACTGAGGGCCTTTTGGCGGTTCCCTCCCTGTGAGAAGTGAGATTGCAAGGAACCAGGCAGAGGGCCTTCTCAGTGGTGGCACCCGCCCCGTGGAATGCCCTCCTGTCAGATGTTCAGGAAATAAACAACTACCGGTATCAGACTTTTGGAAGACATCTGAAGGCAGCCCTGTTTAGGGAAGTTTTTAATGTTTGATGTATTGTCGCTTTTTTATTATTAATAATAATATTCTGTTGGAAGCCGCCAAGAGTGGCTGAAGAAACCCAGCCAGATGGGTGGGGTATAAATTATTATTATTATTATTATTATTATTATTATTATTATTATTATTATTAGACAAGAGTCTATACTGCTCCATCAAAGCCCCACAAACCACCCTGAGCTAGTGTGGGGCGCATAAGGCTTTAACTGGAGAAAATCCAACCTCACCCGATTAGAGCGAAGTGGAAGGAAAGATAAATGGGGAAATGGGGTGCCCATAGAGATCATTAGGGGGCTGGAGGGAGTGATGGATGAGACAACATTAGGGAAGCTAACTATGCACAGCTCTGCTAAATGAGGACTAATGAGGGGCAAAGGCATCAGCAAATATTTGTGAAGGCTGTAAACAAGAGGGAGGGGAGGCCATTGCCACAAGAGCCGGGACCAAAGGAAATTGAGATGGAACCAGAATGCAAATGGCATTAGGCAACTGTGCAAAGGCAGCACTGAGCTCGGGACTTCCCAGCTCCAAAAAGAAAAGAAAAGGGCTTCACCGAGCTCAGTGCTACATACACTGACGGGCAGCACTGACTCTTCAGGGATCTCCCCCAGCCCTTCCTGGAGATGCCACAGATCAAACCCTTCCACATGCCAAGCAGATGCTCCGCCACTGAGCTGCAACTGTGAATGGAGGAAGCTGCCTTAGGCAGAGTCACTGGTCGGCAGCAGCTCAGACCCCAGGACATTCCCAGACCCTGCCTGGAGATGCTAGGGATTCAACTTGGGACCTTCTGCATACAAAGCAGGTGCTCTATTGCTAAGTTATAGCCTCTTCCGGAATATTTACAGTGGTACCTTGGTTCTCAAATGCCTTGGTACTCAATCAACTTGGAACCCAAACACTGAAAACCCAGAAGTAAGTGTTCCGGTTTGTGAACATTTTTCAGAAGCCGAATGTGCTCTGTTTTAAGTGCCACACTTCTATTTTGATTGTTACACTGAGGTCTGTCTGTTTTTGCTATTTATTTTGCGTTTTTATGGCTTTTTTGTTTCGTTTTTGTGACTTGTGCAACCCGGATCAACTACTGATTGATTGATTGATTGATTGATTGTGTGACTGCAGTACATTGTTTATTGCTTTCATTTATGGATCAATGGTCTCGTTAAATAGTAAAATTCAAATTGCTGTTAAGTTTGAGAACCAAGGTACCACTGTACATGATGCCACCAGACTCTTCCTTCAGATAGCCTCTGAAAGCCTTGTTCACTGGGTTCAGCCCCAGGCTTGTCCTGTGGGAGTGAGTTCCACTGTTTAACTGGGTGCTGCATGAAGAAGTCCTTTCTCATGTCTGGCCTTCATCTTCCAACATTCGGCTTCATTTGATGTCCCTGAGTTCTAGTGTTAGGAGAGAGGAAGGACAACTTTTTCTGCCTACTTTTCCCATCCATCTGTAATTTTATAAACTTTTTCAGGAGCAGCCTGTGGATTTTTCAAATGCAAGCTGGGCCCTCTCAAGCGCAATCCAGGGCGCATTTGTGGAGCAGACGCGATTAATTACATAAATTACATTCTCATGGATGCTGTTATCCACCCATTCAGTTCAATGCAAAGGAAACACAATGCAAATTTGTTGGGTGGTGGGTGGCGCTGTGATCTAAACCACAGAGCCTAGGGCTTGCCGATCAGAAGGTCGGCAGTTCGAATCCCCGCGACGTGGTGAGCTCCTGTTGCTCTGTCCCAGCTCCTGCCAACCTAGCAGTTCGAAAGCACGTCAAAGTGCAAGTAGATAAATAGGGACCGTTCCGGCGGGAAGGTAAACGGTGTTTCCGTGCGCTGCTTTGGTTCGTCAGAAGCGGCTTCGCCATGCTGGCCACATGACCCGGAAGCTGTATGCCAGCTCCCTCGGCTGGTAAAGCGAGATGAGCGCCGCAACCCCAGAGTTGTCCGCGACTGGCCCTAATGGTCAGGAGTACCTTTACCTTTACCTTTATAATGACCAAGAGCAAGGACAGCAAGCATAGTTGGTATTTGTTGGGTTTGCTTCCGTTCCAGACACGGGACGAATAATCGAACACCTGCAGTTTCGACTCCTCTGCCTGCTTTTGCCAGAATTCTCTAACATTCCTATGGGTGGCTTGCAAAACACCATAATATTTTTAACCTCCCACCCTGCATGAATCAATTAGCAAGCCAGTCCCACATGTCGTGTGTGTGTGTGTGTGTGTGTGTGTGTGTGTGTGTGTGTGGTTTTCCAGCTGTTTTAAGCACTTGGCAAGCCTTGCTTGGGAGGCTTGGAGGGGGTGGGTCATCTCTGAAAAAACCATGCCAAAAATATCATTCCAAGGCTAAAATGATGGAGCCTCAGCACGACGGTCCTCTCTAAGCAAAAGAAGAGGCGGTTGCCATGGCAACGTGCCTCTCAAGGACCCTCCTGCAAAGCTAAAGAGTTGTCCAATTGTGGATGAGTGTGTTTGTGAGAATAGGTGTTCCTGGGGATTGTTAACTGGGAGGCTGGCAGGAGCCTCTTCTCGTGCTTTTAAAGACCTACCTTGGAGAGCGTTGGGCCCTGATGTCAAGGAAGGATGGAGCGCAGAGCAAATATCTGTCTCCTAATAAATGTGTATTGACACATTCGGGAACTGTTGCTCCTGCAAATAATTAAACCCTGTATAGGGTTTCCTATACAGGCATCCTATTGATGTGTACATATCAATGCAAATTTTATATATATACGATCTTGACCTCATTGCTTGCCTGTCATTCGGGATTACAGTATGGGAGGATGCCTATTCTCTATGGGGGGAGTAAACTTGACTCCACTGCACTGTCATTAAGAGTCCTTGTTGGAAAGGTGCCCTTTAGTTAAAGGTGCCCTTCCCAACAGGCGGTGGTAGCAGGGAGATTTTCATTTTTAATTACCGTTCATGGCTAGTCGATACGAGGCCCTAGTAAATGGAAACTGCAGGGATGGCTACGGTGGTACCTTGGTTCTCAAACTCAATCTGTTCCGGAAGTCCGTTCCAAAACCAAAGCATTCCAAAACCAAGGCGCACTTTGCCATAGAAAGTAATGCAAAATGGATTAATCCATTTCAGACTTTTAAAAAGAACCTCTAAAACAGCAATTTAACATGAATTTTACTATCTAACGAGACCACTGATCCATAAAATGAAAGCAGTAAACAATGTACTGCAGTCACACCATCAATCTATCAGCAGCTAAACTGGGTTCCACACAGTCACAAAAACAAACAACAAAAGCCACAAAAATAAAATAAACAGCAAAAACAGACACTCAGAATGGAAGTGTGCCACTCAAGTCATCGGCATAAACAGGGCCGTCTTTACCTGGGGGTGCAAGGGGTGCGGGGAACCAGGGCGCTGAATTCTGGGGGGCGCCAAAGGTATACCTATTGTATACCGGTCCCTCTCGATCGGCAGCAGTGAAAAACAATGGAGGGAATGTTCCTGCCCCCCCATCGCTGTGTTACTCCGTTGTGTCAAATATTCCCGCCGAGTCAGGAAACAAGAGCAGTTATTTCTGCTGCATCGTTACAGGTGAGCAATTTTCCTCCCCTCCAAAAAGGTCAACAACTTTGAGTTCGCCCCCCTTAAAATTTGGGGGTGGCTAAACTAAATTTGGGGGTGCTGGGTGGATCTTTGCACCCCAGTAGCACATATGCTAAAGACGGCCCGGAGCATAACGCTCAAAACGGAAGCATGGCACTCAAAACGGAGCACGTTCAGCTTCCGAAAAAAGTTCGCAAACCGGAACACTTACATCAGGGTTGGCAGCGTTTGGGTTCCAAGTTGTTTGAGTGCCAAGGCGTTTGAGAACCAAGGTATCACTGTGCTTGAATGCCGCTGGGATTTTTCACCTTTCCTGAGGAGGTTCTCTCTGTGGAGTATTGCGACACAGGATCGCTTCTTTATTCTTGTCGTAGGAATGTTAGAAGAGCTCTTCTAACCTAGTTGAGCAGGCAGTGGCCAACCAGATACCCCATTGGGAAGCCCAAAAGAAGGACTTGAACACAACAACCACTCCTCCCCACTTGTGATTCCCCACAACGTGGCCAGTAGCCTTCTACTCCGCGAATTTGATGGTGGCTATCGCCGCTTCCTGTGGGTGGGAGTTCCACTGGTTAACTATCTCCCATAATTCACTTTCGCTGGATGCTCCAACAGCGGTCTAGAACACTGTGCAATATTTTTTGCAGCTTTGAGAATTGGTTTCCTCTTCTCAGACAGAAGGATGGAAAAACTTGCTCTTTCCACATCAATGTAGTGGTAGTGATTCTCCATTTTGTAGCAATGTGTGAGTTTTGGGGGGAGTGAAGGGGGGGAATAGGCATGGGATAATTTAATCTCACTTGTGTGGTCCTGCTTAGTTACATTAGCCCCCATTAGTAATAAGTTTACGCTAATTGCTCTCTCCGTTCAATATAATTAAAAGATACACTGAGACTTACCGGAGTCCTCTGCAATTTATTAAATGATTATTACTTTGGGGATTGGGCAGTATTAATCATCACCATTATTTATTAGAATGTTGCCATTAATTTAGGATCACATTACTATTTGTCGCTGGGGTCTCCTTTCATTATATTTGCAAAGGGGAGAGAAAGAGGGGAGGGGCCGGATCCTCACAGAATGTTTCCGCACAAGTCTGATTGAAATGAGCAGGCCTTCCTCCATGTTTGCGGGCATTGTTTTCTTTCTTCGTGAAAACTCCTCAGCCTCCTCTTTCTGTAAGGGAAATGCCCAGGGTGGTAGCATGTTCAGGGATGGGTAGGGGAAAAAATCATAGAATCGTAGAGTTGGAAGAGACCACAAGGGCCATCCAGTCCAACCCCCTGCCGAGCAGGAAACACCATCAAAGCATTCCTGACATATGCCTGCCAAGCCTCTGCTTAAAGACCTCCAAAGAAGGAGACTCCACCACACTCCTTGGGAGCAAGTTCCACTGCCGAACAGCTCTTACTGTCAGGAAGTTCTTCCTAATGTTTAGGTGGAATCTTCTTTCTTGTAGTTTGAATCCATTGCTCCGTGTCCGCTTCTCTGGAGCAGCAGAAAACAACCTTTCCCCCTCCTCTATATGACATCCTTTTATATATTTGAACATGGTTATCATATCACCCCCTTAACCTTCTCTTCTCCAGGCTAAACATACCCAGCTCCCTAAGCCGTTCCTCATAAGGCATCGTTTCCAGGCCAGGGTAGGGCTGACATATTTCAAAAAGTAAAAAAACCAGGGCACCCCGGGATTGTTGAGTTTTTTTAATTGATTACCTAAGATCCTTTCATAAATTCCCCCCCAGAGGTCAATTCTGCCTTCAAAATCCTGGTACTGTCCATGGAAGATCTGGACGTATGGCAGCCCTAGGAAGGACCTGTCATTTTCAATTTCTCGTTTTTCCCAGTCTTAAATTCTGTTCTCCACATTTCCACGCCAGTCTGCATCTTTCAAAAAAAAAGCCAACGTGAGATTTCATCAGCATTTCAGGGTTAATTTCTTCAACCAGACACCTATTTCTGGGCAGTTTTGCTTACACATTTGTGCAAACCAAAGTTCCCCAGCCCTGCTCTGCCAACAGAGATTCAGCAGGTGAATTCTGCTTCATCCTTTTAAATGCCTGCTGAAAACTATTGACTTGATTTATTTGATTCGATTTATTGTGTTTCTGTGCCACTTTCCATTCGAAGGAATCCCATTTTCTATTCCGTCAGGCTTACGCAGGCATTTAAGAATACACATTTCCACAACAGTAAGTTGATTTCTGATTTTAACATTTTTAATATACACTGGTACCTTAGTTCTCAAACTCAATGCGTTCCGAAAGTCTGTTCCAAAACCAAAGCGTTCCAAAACCAAGGTACGCTTTCCCATAGAAAGTAATGCAAAACAGATTAATCCGTTCCAGACTTTTAAAAACAACACCTAAAAGAGCAATTTCACATGAATTTTACTTTCTAACGAGACCATTGATCCACAAAATGAAAGCAATAATCAATGTACTGTACCATAAAATAAATAAGACAGTATTATAGATGATAAAAATTATTATTTTTTCTTACCTACACTGATGATAGCCATTGTTTGGATGGGGTGGGGGTGGGGGGCTTTTATCCATTTCCGCAGTCACACAATCAATCAATCAGTAGCTGAACTGGGTTCCACACAGTCACAAAAATAACTTAACCAAAAAAAGCCTCAAAAACAAAAAACGCAAAATAAGTAGCAAAAACAAAAGCGCCCAACTTAATCCATTCTGGAAGTCGGTTTGACTTCCAAAATGTTTGAAAACCAAGGCACAGCTTCTGATTGGTGCAGGTGTCCCAGAAACAATAGCTAACAGCTGTATTGGATGTTCGGCTTCCGAAAAATGTTCAAAAACCAGAACAATTACTTCCGGGATTTCAGCATTTGGGAACCAAGGTGTTTGAGTACCAAGGTACCACTGTGGTTTCATTTTATAGTTTAACATACAATGCCTACCGTATAAAACACTCTTGTTATGAACAGTGGTATATAATTTTTAATAAATAAATAAGTAGATATATTTGGACCCCTTCAGGTACAGTGGTACCTCGGTTTACAAACACAATTGGTTCCGGAAGTCTGTACTTAACCTGAAGCATACTTAACCTGAAGCGAACTTTCCCATTGAAAGTAATGGAAAGTGGATTAATCCGTTCCAGACGGTCCGTGGAGTACTTAACCTGAAGCGTACTTAACCTGAAGCGAACTTTCCCATTGAAAGTAATGGAAAGTGGATTAATCCGTTCCAGACGGGTCCGCGGAATACTCAACCTGAAGCGTACTTAACCTGAGGTAGGAGTGTAATTGGTTCCAGAAGTCCGTACGTAACCTGAAGCGTGCTTAACCTGAAGCGAACTTTCCCATTGAAAGTAATGGAAAGTGGATTAATCCGTTCCAAACGGGTCCGCGGAGTACTTAAACTGAAAATACTCAAACCGAGGCGTACTTAAACCGAGGTATGACTGTATTTAAAAGCTAATATAATGCCTGTCCCTACTGACTCATACCCTCCAACATTTCTCCGATGAAAATAGGGATGTCCTATTCTATTATTATTATTATTATTATTATTATTATTATTATTATTATTCCCCTTCCATCTGACTGGGTTGCCTCAGCTGCTCTGGGTGGCTTCCAACGTATATAAAAACACAATAAAACATTAAACATTTTTTAAAACTTCCCTATACAGGGCTGCCTTCAGATGTCTTCTAAACGTTGCATACTTATCTCCTTGGCTTGGGGGTCCTATAACTCCATAGCTTCAAGCATTTCTCCTATGAAAATAGGGACGTCCTAAGGAAAAGCGGGATATTCCAGGATCAAATCAGAAACCAGGATGGCTTGTGTAAATTTGGGACTGTCCTTGGAAAATAGGGACACTGGGAGGGTTTGCTGACTTAACCTTCTCTTTTCCAGACTAAATATACCCTAACTCTTCCAACTCATCCAACTGCCAATCACAGGCCAGAAATCTAACCGCTACAGTCGTACCCATAGCTGCCAAGTATCCCGTTTCCGCCGGGAAAACCCCTTTTTCTTCCCGGCGGTCTCCCGTTTAGTGAAAAATCCCGGTATTGTCCCTTAAATCGGCTTCTGCCCGGCGGCCATTTTTCTGGTGCCGCTTTGCCCTTCTATGGGCACCAGAAAATGGCAGCGCCGGCGCCGGAAGTCGCTTCCGCGCATGACCGGAAGTTGCGTGACGCGACTTCCGGTGGCGAATTGCCCTTCTATGGGCATCAGAAAATGGCGGCGGCGGCGCTGGAAGTCGCTTTTACGTGTTTCCGGTCATGCGCGGAAGCGACTTCCGGCGCTGGCGCCGCCATTTTCTGGTGCCCATAGAAGGGCGAAGCGCCACCGGAAGTTGCGTCACGCAACTTCCGGTCATGCGCGCGCTGCCGATCCCGGATCTTTACGTCCCGAACTTGGCAGGTATGCGTACCATGGATCTCAAACGCCTTGGCTCCCGAACAAATTGGCTCCCAAGCAATCAAAAGCAATCAAAAGTGAGTGTTCCAGTTTTCGAACGCTTTTCAGAAGCTGAACATCCGACGTGGCTTCCACAGCTTCCGATTGGCTGCAGGAGCTTCCTGCAGCCAATCGGAAGCCACGCCTTGGTTTCCAAACGTTTTGGAAGTCGAACGGACTTCCGGAATGGATTCCTTTCAGCTTCCAAGGTACGACAGTACTTCAGACTATATTGTCAAGAGTTCCTGCAAATGGATGAATGGATACACATGCACACATTCTCCAATGGGATGGTTTACAATAAAATTAAATTGGCAACCCTTTCAAACCATATGTTGGAGTGCCTTGTTCATTATTTTGCGGGCTCCCCCTTGAAACAAACTGAAGCTGAATCAGAAGGGTTGCAAACCCCAGCACAACCAGGGCCTTCTGGTTGCTTGGCAACTCCATCCCCATTTCCCACGACCCCACTGAGCGAGCCCCAACAGGATGAAACTGGCCGTTCCGTGAATATAATTTGCAGCTTTTCCTCTTAGGCGTTAATTAAGCTGATTGATTACCAATGTATTTAAATGTCTCTGGGAATACACAGGAGCAAAATTCCACCCAGTAATTCAGCTCACCCTCCACTGCCGCCCTGACCCAGCCTCAGGAACAGCAACTGCGTGGCCGGCACATTGGATAATGCAACAAGGGGAGGATAAATGAATTAGCTTAGGCCACGATAACGGTCTAAGAGGATGAGGGGCATCAGGCACCATTTGCAGGCTGGAAAGAAATGGTGCCAAACCCAAATTGTGAAGATGGCATAGAATGAGCCCCTGCTGGATCAGAGCCAGTGCCAGGTTTACGTATAAGCTAAACAAGCTATAGCTTAGAGCCCCACTCTCTAAAATTTATGGGGGGGGGGGGGAAACTGAATGAACATTTCCAAAATATAAGAAAAAAAACAAGTAAAATAAAACCTACATACAGCAACAGTATTTTGTGTTAATAAAAAAATTCCTTCAGTAGCACCTTAAAGACCAACTAAGGTTTTATGCATGCATGCATTATGTATGCATGCACACGGAAGCTCATACCAAAATAAAAACTTAGTTGGTCTTTAAGGTGCTACTGAAGGAATTTTTTTTATTTTGCTTCGACTCAGACCAACACGGCTACCTACCTGTAACTAGGATTTTATGTTGTGTAGGCTCCTATGATGTAAGTAATGGACGCCTTGCCTGCTAGCCTGCTCCTTAAAATATCACTGGGTTTTGCTCATTTCTATATATAGGGTGCCTACATTCTGCACGGACTGGTTGCATGGCAAAATGTGCAAATGGCTTTAGATACCTGTTAGGTCCATAAATTACCATATACCGGTAGTATATTCAACATTTGGACCCAGGTGGCGCTGTGGGTTAAACTACAGAGTCTAGGGCTTGCTGAGCTCCCGTTGCTCGGTCCCAGCTCCTTGCCTTAGCCCTACCCTGAGACTAGTGGGGATGCACATCCAAGAAATCTAGAATGTCACGACTAACCAGCAGGCCAGTGTGTAATAATTATTGCCTAGAGAATTACATGATTATATTACAAAATGGAGATCTCCGTGTCATTAGGAAACCTCTCCAAAGGCGTTGTTTTATTGGGGGGGGGAGCTTTGAAACTATCTACATAATAAGCCATATATTATCGTCAGCTCCGCTATTGGTATGGAAGCATGGCACTAGCTCATTAGATGGTAATAAATACATTTTTAGAGAAAAGGTGGGGGGCGGGGAGACTTAGGCAAAGCAGAAAGTTTCAGGGAACTTTCGAGAAAGAAATACTGGGCTTTGTCCCTCCCAAGTTCTCCCCCCTCCCCCCCATAGCTGCCAAATTCCAGCCTGAGAAATAAGGGACTGGACCGGAAGTAGCAGACCGGAAGTAGCGCTGCCGCCATTTTGGAACTGGGCGGAGCATGCTCAGAAGTGACTCTTGATGCTGCTCTGACCTGTTCCAAAATGGCCGCCGCACCAGAAGTCACACTGCAGCCATTTTGGAACTAGGCAAAGCAGCATCAAAAGTCGCTTCTGAGCATGCTCCGCCCAGTTCCAAAATGGCCACCGCGCCAGAATAAACCGGGGAAAAACAAAAAAATCCATTTTTTTCGGCTGGGGACAGCTGGAAAAATGGGGGTTTTCCCGGGGAATACGGGAGACTTGGCAGCTATGCCCCCCCCCCCGGTCTCCTTTCATGCAGCAGTGGATGGTGCCCTGGTAGGATGGAAGGCAAGGAGCCTGACAGTGGGTGGCGCCAGAGCCCAAGAGAGGCAAACCCAATCCATTCTAGTTCCCATCCTCTTCCATTCTGAGTTCTACAAGGGCAATACTTGAGACTGAGGAGGAGGAGGAAGCTGACAGCCAAGGCCGCCCTCTGGTTGTGAGAAAGAAGGCAGACAGGTGAGGGCTGGCTGAGGGAAAACTGAGGAGGGGGTATTTGTGGGAGGGGGGGCCTTTTGTGGCTTTAGCAGCTGAATGCATGTAAAGGAATCAGCAGGAGGAAAAAGTATTTCCCATCACTGCATCTCACTATTTGGAAGAGGGAACATAATGGCCCTGCCAGGTAGCAGACTTTGCAATAATCTGGAATAAGGGGAACCACTTCCATCGATATTTCTTCTTTATAGATACTCAGTTGTGCCCTGAAAGTCCGCAGCAAACTCAAAGTTAGCTTTGCTTTGGCTCCTCCCGGATTAAAATGTGTGATTTCCAGGCATGCTCATTTCAACGCAGTTTTGAAATGCAGACATTTTGTGGGTCTTCCGCTAGCAGTAGCGAAAGGTCTTTGCCTGTATTTTGGAGAACGGCAACGTCTGATAAACAAGGCCAGGAATCAATGCCCAGAAAGATGAATCACAAAATCTTCCCAGGGGAAGCCCTGGCCTTCTACAGATTGCCGGAAAGCGGGTCAACTGCTCTTTCCCAAAACAGACCGATCCCGGCGAGCTTGATGCTTTGCATCTCGCAAAACCGATGGAGGGTTTTAAACTCATTTTGGGCATGCCAGACATTGAGGACCCCATGAGAGATGTGTTAACATTTCCTTGAGATGATTCACAAGGTGGCATGGGAGTGCAAAAGGAAATGTCTCATTAAAGCTGGAAAGAGGAACAGGGCTACAACACAAAATCCTGGGGGAGGGAGGTAAAAATTATTAAGAAATTATTAGTGCAATTGTTGTTGGTGGTGGTGGTGTTGCTGCTGCTGCTGCTGTTGTTATCTACTTTGCATGCAGAAGGTCCCAGGTTCAATCCCCAGCATCTCTAGGCAGGACTGGGATTATCCTTTGCCTGAAACCCTGGAGAGCTGCTGCCAACCAGTGTAGACAATACTGAACTAGGTGAGCCAATGGCCTGACTCAGTATAAGGCAGCTTCCTATGTTCCTGTGTCTTATGGTAAGGCCTGTAGCTCAGTGGAAGAGCATCTGCTTCCCATTCAGAAGGTCCCAGGTTCAATTCCTGGCATCTCCAGGTAGGCTTGGGTGTGTCTCTTGCCTGGAGAGATGCTGCCAGCCAGTGTAGACTGCACTGACTTAGATGGACGAATGATCTGATTCAGCATAAGACAACCTCCTTGAGATTTCGTAACGCGTTGCAAACAGCCAAGCTGAAATTTCTCTTATGTTTTCCAGAGGAAACACCTGAGATTTCATTTTCTCATCCCGCCCCGGTGAAACAAGAAAGCCACTTTATATAATCTCCCATGAATGTTTCCCAGCAAAATTGAGGCTGTTTCCACGCGCACTGCCCACAAAAGGTCTGGGGGGTTGTGGAAGATCAAGGGGGTGGAGTGAGTCCCCTATGAGGAATGGTTGCAGCAATTGGGACCTCTTCATTGAGAGGAAAGCTGAGTAAGAGGGGAGATTTTTGAACTGGCACTAGAACACAAGGGCATCCAATGAAGCTGAATGTTGGGAGATTCGGGACAGGCAAAAAGAAAGGATTTAGTCACGCAGCAAATAGTTAAACTACAGAGCTTGCTTCTGCAGGAGACAGTAATGGCTACCAGCATGGATGATATTAAGCAAATTCATGGAGGGTAGGTAAGGGAATCAATGGCTACTACTCCTTGTGGCCTTAGGGCTACCGATTGCCTGCCTCTGCACAATATAGTAGCTCACAATACAGTGCATTTTGTGTTTCCTAAACTTCTGCTTTTTCATGAAGGATGAACTTTTACCTTACATACCAACTCAATTTTCAGTTTTTAATATTTAAAAACTAGTGTATTTCAGCCCGTTCAATAACGGGCGCTAGAACATCCTGGGGTTTGGAGAAGCGCTTGCGCAGCGCTTCTCCGAACCCTGGGACCTGTCCTTACTGTCGGCGGCAGGGGGACAGGAACGGAGGAGGAGAAAGCGCTGCTTTCTCCTCCTCCGTTCCTCTCTCCCAGCCGCCGACAGCAAGGAGACATCCTGGGGTTTGGAGAAGCGCTTGTGCAGCGCTTCTCCGAACCCTGGGACCTGTCCTTGCTGTCGGCGGCAGGGGGACAGGAACGGAGGAGGAGAAAGCGCTGCTTTCTCCTCCTCCGTTCCTCTCTCCCAGCCGCCGACAGCAAGGAGACATCCTGGGGTTTGGAGAAGCGCTTGCGCAGCGCTTCTCCGAACCCTGGGACCTGTCCTTACTGTCGGCGGCAGGGGGACAGGAACGGAGGAGGAGAAAGCGCTGCTTTCTCCTCCTCCGTTCCTCTCTCCCAGCCGCCGACAGCAAGGAGACATCCTGGGGTTTGGAGAAGCGCTTGTGCAGCGCTTCTCCGAACCCTGGGACCTGTCCTTGCTGTCGGCGGCAGGGGGACAGGAACGGAGGAGGAGAAAGCGCTGCTTTCTCCTCCTCCGTTCCTCTCTCCCAGCCGCCGACAGCAAGGAGACATCCTGGGGTTTGGAGAAGCGCTTGCGCAGCGCTTCTCCGAACCCTGGGACCTGTCCTTACTGTCGGCGGCAGGGGGACAGGAACGGAGGAGGAGAAAGCGCTGCTTTCTCCTCCTCCGTTCCTCTCTCCCAGCCGCCGACAGCAAGGAGACATCCTGGGGTTTGGAGAAGCGCTTGTGCAGCGCTTCTCCGAACCCTGGGACCTGTCCTTGCTGTCGGCGGCAGGGGGACAGGAACGGAGGAGGAGAAAGCGCTGCTTTCTCCTCCTCCGTTCCTCTCTCCCAGCCGCCGACAGCAAGGAGACATCCTGGGGTTTGGAGAAGCGCTTGCGCAGCGCTTCTCCGAACCCTGGGACCTGTCCTTACTGTCGGCGGCAGGGGGACAGGAACGGAGGAGGAGAAAGCGCTGCTTTCTCCTCCTCCGTTCCTCTCTCCCAGCCGCCGACAGCAAGGAGACATCCTGGGGTTTGGAGAAGCGCTTGTGCAGCGCTTCTCCGAACCCTGGGACCTGTCCTTGCTGTCGGCGGCAGGGGGACAGGAACGGAGGAGGAGAAAGCGCTGCTTTCTCCTCCTCCGTTCCTCTCTCCCAGCCGCCGACAGCAAGGAGACATCCTGGGGTTTGGAGAAGCGCTTGCGCAGCGCTTCTCCGAACCCTGGGACCTGTCCTTACTGTCGGCGGCAGGGGGACAGGAACGGAGGAGGAGAAAGCGCTGCTTTCTCCTCCTCCGTTCCTCTCTCCCAGCCGCCGACAGGAAGCAGACATCCCGGGGTTCGGAGAAGCGCTTGCGCAGCGCTTCTCCGAACCCTGGGACCTGTCCTTGCTGTCGGCGGCAGGGGGACAGGAACGGAGGAGGAGAAAGCGCTGCTTTCTCCTCCTCCGTTCCTCTCCCGCAGCCGCCGACAGCAAGGAGACCTCCCAGGGTTCGGAGAAGCGCTTGCGCAGCGCTTCTCCGAACCCTGGGACCTGTCCTTGCTGTCGGCGGCAGGGGGACAGGAACGGAGGAGCGCTTTCTCCTCCTTCCTTCCTCTCCCCCAGCCGCCGACAGGAAGGACGCGTGCACTCTCTCCCCCCCCCCCACCTCCAACCGCCGCTCCTCTCACGGGCCAGGGAGGGTTGTGAGGAGGCCTTCGCCGGCCTCCACCCTCGCTTCCCTGACGTGCCCTGCAGTGAGGCAGTGTCCGGCGGGAGCGGCGGTTGGAGGAGGCAGAGGGGGGGGGAGAGTGCGCGCGCGCAGTCTCTGCTGTCCAATCCCTGTATCCCTGGGGCACATGCGCAGTACCCCAGGGACACACGGGACAGCTTGGACGCAGGGACAGCTTGGACATTATTATATAGGATTATTATTATCATCATGAATTTTGCTGGGAGTTGCCCAAAGTGGCTGGGGAAACCCAGCTAGATGGGCAGGGTATAAATAATATATTGATATTTATATTAATACATGCCAGGCCCCTGCAGTGTTGGGCAGAACCTGTGCCACAAGTTCTCCAGGTAGGGCTGAGAAAGTTCACCATCTGAAACCCTGGACATCCACTAGGTCAGTGTGGTCTCACTTAGCCTACTTTTTTGACAGCTTCATGTGATGATGGGGACGGGTCAAGGCTCAGCGGTAGAGCCCCAGCCTTGCATGCAGAAGGTCCCAGGTTCAATCCCCAATGGCACCTCCAGGTAAGGAGTGGGATGCCCCCACCCCCACCCTGAATCCCTATGTAGGTGCTAACCATAGCTGCCAAGTTTCCCCTTTTCTCACGAGGAAGCCTATTCAGCATAAGGGAATTTCCCTTAAAAAAGGGGATAACTTGGCAGCTATGGTGCTAACTCTCAAGGCAAACTATATCTTCTGCCTGCACCAATCAACCCTGCTTCTGAATACCAGTTGCTGGAAACCACCGGAGGGGAGAGGGCTCTTGTGCTGAGGTCCTGCTTGCGGGTTTCTTACAGGCATCTGGGTGGCCGCAGTGAGAACTAGATTACCACTGAGCCTCAGCTCTCCACCATATTGAATCAGACCTTTGGTCCCACTAGCTTAGTATTGTCTACATTGAATTTCAACACTCGGTGCTGCCTCAATTCAGCTATGTGCTTCCATCACTGGGCTCCGTTCAAAAGGGGTTGTCCATGCAGATGAGAAAGTGACCTCTCCAGACAACGGAATGACCTTTCTCGTGGATGCCTTAGGCAGTTGAATGTGCATGAAACACACACCCGTCTGAGTGGCCCTGGGCACTGGCAACCCATGCTACACCCCTACCTGGAGATGCCGTTGGGGATTACACCTGGGACCTTCTGAGCTACAGTCCTTCTGCTGGGGCTGGATTGAACCACTGCACTAAAACCACCACCCCCTCTTGCCATCCAGAAAGACCCTGAGAAGGTCTTCCCCAGATACCCACAGTTCTGGCCTTCCTTAGATGCCGACTCTTACTCTTGGGCAATCTTCTCTTTGATTAACACTCTGGAGAAAAAGTCAGTTCTTTTATGCTTCCATGAGTCCATCCAGATTCCTACAAACAATGGGATAAAATTCCTTCCTTCCTTCCTTCCTTCCTTCCTTCCTTCCTTCCTTCCTTCCTTCCTTCCTTCCTTCCTTCCTCTCTCTCTCTCTCTCTCTCTCTCTCTCTCTCTCCTTGGGCTGCCCCCTTTCTTTGCAGTTTTGACTAAGAGCATTCTTCATGCCAGCTGGCAAGATGCAGCCCACCAGGGAAAGGGGGTGCTAGAAATCAAGAAAAGTGATGCCCCCCCAATTCCTGAGCATTACAGTCTCAAGGACAAAAAAGGCCCTTACAAAAGACTGAGCAGTTAGTTGGATGGCATGGGGCTTTGCCAGGATGCAGAATCCTTGGAGATGCAACCCGTGGAGATTTAGCTATTCATAGGCTTTACGTTAGGAAACACCAGCCCCACACTTAAGTGGGGGGTGAATTTGTCACACCCTGATTCCCCCCAGAAGGAGATTCAGGCAGTCTCTCCCTGGGGAGGAGCTTGAGAGGATTCACGTGCAAATGCAGGCCAACCAGAGCAGCTAGATGGTCAGACCTCAGCTATTCACTATCCCTTGACCTGTCTATCTTGGGACGCAGGTGGCACTGTGGTCTAAACCACTGAGCCTCTTGGGCTTACCAATCAGAAGGTCGGCGGTTCAAATCTGTGTGACGGCGTGAGCTCCCGTTGCTCTGTCCCAGCTCCTGCCAACCTCACAGTTCGAAAGCACGCCACTGCAAGTAGATAAATAGGTACCACTGCGGCGGGAATCTATCTGATCTTTAGGAGACATCTGAAGGCAGCCCTGTTTAGGGAAGTTTTTAATGTTTGATGTTTTGTCGTGTTTTTAATATTCTGTTGGGAGCTGCCCAGAGTGGCTGAGGAGGCCTGGCCAGATGGGTGGGGTATAAATAATAAATAATTGTGATGATGATGGTTATGGTTGTGATTCTGATTGTGATTATGGCCCCGGGCACACAATTAGGACCACACAAACCAACGCCGCCGCCCCGCCCGCCCCCCGATCCCCGGTGTGCACCCTCTGTGCCCCGTCCCCTCCTGGCGCATAAGTGCTTGCCCATCAGTAGCAAATGATGGGGCAGAGGACCTTCCATGCCCCGTCCCTCCTTGGAGCACCAGCCCGGTGGCATCGGCAGCAAGAACTGGACGAGCGCCCACTGCCTTTGCCTCCGGAGCGTGTGCCCTGGGAGCCGGCAAACAACGCTACGCCCCTGGGAGCTACGGCCTCCCAGGGGCATCTGTTTCATGGATAAGGCCAGAACTCATCCCCACTTCCAGCTGTCCTGCCGCTTTCCCCCAGGGAAAACCCACCTCTGAATTGTAGCAAATGCCAATTGGGTTTTCCTCGGGGAAAGCAGTGGAGCAAATGGAAGGCCACCGTGCTTTCTAGACATGGGGGCAGTGGCAGAGCAGGATGGAGCACCAAAACCTGCTCCCTGCTTCTCTGGCTGAGGGATTCAGTTCTCCTCCTTGCCATTCCTTACTTCCTGAAAGGCATGGCATTCTTTCCATACTTTCCCTCCCCCACTCCCAAAATCCCCTTGACACATTTCAATGCTTCTTGTGGATCCTAACTGATGCATTTTGATAATGCCCCCTTTGTTATTGCAGTGGTACCTTGGTACTCAAACGCCTTGGTTCCCAAACGCCGAAAACCCAGAAGTAAGTGTTCCGGCTTACCTTCCAAGTCCCGGACTGCAGAATCCGGGACCGGCAGCCGTGTGACACCGGAAGTTGCGTCGACATAACTTCCGGTGCCGCTTTGCAATTCTATGGGCACCCAAAATGGCCGCCGCTGACTTCAAAAGTAGCTTCTACGCATGACCGAAAGTGCGTCAACGCAACTTCTGGTGTCGCCCCACCCATCTATGGGCACCAAAATGGCCGCCGCCGACACCGGAAGTCGTATCTACGCACTTCCGGTCATGCATAGATGCGACTTTTGAAGCCGGCGGCGGCCATTTTTTGTGCCCATAGAAGGGCAAATCAGAAAGGGGAAAAAATGGCCGCCAGCAGGAGAAAATAACGGAGATAAACGGGGGACGAAGTGATACGGGGGACCCCCGGGAAAAGGTAAGTAAAAACGGGGGTTTCCTGGGGAAAACGGGAGACTTGGCAGCTATGGTGTTCCGATTTTCGAAATTTTTTCAGAAGCCGAACGTCCAATACAGCTGTTGGCTATTGTTTCCGGGGTGCCTGCACCAATCAGAAGCTGTGCCTCAGTTTTTGAACATTTCGGAAGTCAAACAGATTTCTGGAATGGATTAAGTTTGGCGCTTTTGTTTTTGCTATTTGTTTTGTGTTTTCGTTTTTCAGGCTTTTTCGGCTCATTTGTTTTTGTGACTGTGTGGAACCCAGTTCAGCTACTGATTGACTGATTGTGCTACTGCGGAAATGGATAAAAGCCCCCCCATCCAAACAATGACTATCATCAGTATCATCAGTGCAGGTAAGGGGGGGAAAAATTAACATCTACAATACTGTCTTATTTATTTTATAGTATGTACAGTACATTGATTATTGCTTTCATTTTATGGATCAATGGTCTCTATGATAGTAAAATTCATGTGAAATTGCTCTTTTAGGTGTTGTTTTTAAAAGTCTGTAACGGATTAATCTGTTTTGCATCACTTTCTATGGGAAAGCGCGCCTGGGTTTTGGAACGCTTTGGTTTTGGAACGGACTTCTGGAAAAGATTAAGTTTGAGAACCAAGGTACCACTTTATTATTATTATTATTATTATTATTATTATTATTATTATTATTATTTATTGAATTTATATACCACCCCACAATCAGAGGTCTCAGGGAGGTTTTCAGGACTGGAAATCCCGCTGCTATCTCCTGAGATCCTCTTTAGCTTTATGCTCATCCCCGCCTTGTCATCCTGGGCCAATAATGCTCTGATTAAGATTCAGAGCCTGCTTATTAGGCAACAGGGAGTCGCTTCTGGATTTTAAGGGGATGGCACAGCAATATGGCTCAGGTTTATAGATTCATATGTTGCATCACATTCATATTTGATTATGTTTTCTCTGTTGGGAATATTAAGAAGATTATTGCATTCCTTTTGTTCTAGCTTCCTCCACAAAACCTGTGTGCGATGAGATGATGCCTTGGGTCTAGTGATAAGGGCTTCTTTTGCACATGAAGGTGGGGAGCAATTGGAGCTCTCTGGGAAAAGCCTGCCCGAGGGGCTTCCATACAATAGATCAGGGGTGGCCAACTCCCAAGAGACTGCGAACTACTCACAGAGTTAAAAACAGGCAGTGATCTACCCCCATTTTGGGGGGTACAGGTTGAGCTTTTTTTAGGGAGTGTGAGGGGGAAACAGTACAGAGAGCCCCCTCCCATCTTGAGGAGCAGTTCTTCCACCAGCAGCGGAGCCAGCGGGGAGGGGGAAGAGTCCAGTGGGGAAGGAGGAAGTAGAAGACAGGGCTCTGGCAGGATAGCAGAGCCTTTGCTGCACGTGAGAGAGGAAGAGAGAGCGGGGGAAAGGGGGGAGAAGGAAAACATGGAAAGGAGACCCTGTTTCCCTCCGGTTCCGGAATTACGCAGGAGGAAACGCGGAAGGAGATTTGGGGTGCCCAGACTCTTATGTTGGAAGAAAACGCGGGAAGCGTCACTCCAGGGTTCTGGGTCAGACTGAGAACATGTACCCTGTACAGCTCTAGCACTGTAAATAGCCTGCACACAATAAAAGCATGAAAAGGCAACGGTTTGGAGAGTCGTTACTTTAGAGTAGTCGCAACGCTCCCTCTGTGACAGGGAGGAAAGCCCGTTTTTAGGGGTTCAGGTCAAAATTGTTGACCTTTTTTAGGGGAGTCAAAGTTGTTGAGCTTCTTTGAGGGGAGCCAGTGATCTACCAGTGATCTACCACAGGCATCCAGTGATCTACCGGTAGATCACGATCTACCTGTCGGACGTGCCTGCAATAGATTAACACAAGACAGTCCTGCCCACAGGCTTACCATCTAAAAGGCATGACACACAAGGGGAAAGGGACAGGGAGGGAAGAGGAAAAAAAGCAAACTCAGCTGATGATTCTTAAATAGTAGTTCATGGCATCGCTAGCTAGCATAGAAACAGCCTGATGGAGCTAGTCTTTCAGAAAGGCTGGTGGAATTAGTCCTGCTTCTCAATCTCTCCCACCAAGGCAGCCAGACCACCATTCGCAGCATTTGTTCTCCCCATGAAACTAGAGAGGAACACATAGGAATCACGAATGCAGCATAGTCGTTGTTTTTAATCATATGCTTAAGATAATTTATACACCTTCCTTTGCACGAACCGCAACGTGGTTTACAAAAAGGCTCACAGATAGAAATCAATAAAAACCCATCCAGCAGCACAATCGTTCGAAAAAAACAGGCAACAAATAGCAAAAGAGTAATGACCAATCAAAGTAGCAGCAATCGGATCTCTCCTGCTCCAAACACTCACTGAAAAAGATTCATCTTAACTAACCATTTAAAAGCACAGAGAGATGGGGTCAGGCACATCTTACTAGGGAGGCGATTCCACATATGAGGAGCTGCTGCTGACAGGGGACAAGGGTTCAGGCAGGGGATATTCACAGGAGAGATACCACAGGGTATTGAACCCAGGCTTTCTGCATGGAAGTAGATGCTATGCACTAAGCCGTGGCCCTCAGTTATCCCAGTAATTTCCTGCTTTTGCTGGAGCTGGGTGCACAAGCTGAGTCCCCACCAGGTGTCTGTCAGCTGCAGTGGCATAGCGTGGGTTGCCAGCACCCGAGGCAGTACAGAGGAAGGGTAAAGGACAGAGTACGCTTGTGCATTCAACTGCCTTATGGCATCTGTGTCACCCAGGAGATCGCAGTCACAGATATAAGTAAAAAAGAGTTCTAGTTACAGATAGGTAGCTTTTGGTCTGCCATAGTCGAAAGAAAATAAAAAAATTCCTTCCAGTAGCACCTTAGAGACCGACTAAGTTTAATGACAAACTTAGTTGGTCTCTAAGGTGCTAGTGGAAGGATTTATTTTATTTTATTTTATTTTATTTTATTTTTTAAAGAGAGTTGTTCCATTATCCAGGGAAATCATTTCTTGGTTTGTATGAAGAAGCCATTCCAACAAAAGATTAAAATTACATTAAAACATCAGTCATTAAAAACTTCCCTAAACAACAGGTTTTTTAATGTATAAAAACTGTAGTGATGTCTGTTGGAGATGCAACAATGGGGCAAGAACCTTTCTACACATGTGGTGGGAGTGCAAAGAGATAGTGGGATTTGGGGAAAATATAACAAATTGAAAAAGATGTTTAGATTTGCATTTGGGGGGGGGACCAGAATCCTCTCTCCTAGGTATCATGTCAGAGGAAATTAAAAGAACGGTCAGACCAATATTTATGTATGCGACTACGGCGGCAAGGTTATTGATTGCCAAAAATTGGAAAAGCAACAGCATCCCAACTAAAACAGATTGGCTATCTAAAATTATGGGATACTTCCATACTGCCAACCTAACAGGGAGGATAAGAGGAGATATGGTACAAAAAGTGAATAAGGAGTGGGCTATCTTTAAGGAATACATCAAAAATTTATGTGGAAAAATTAGGATTTCTGACAGATATTGAGTGAATCCAGAAAATGATGAGAGTGAAAGGAGAGTAAAGTCAAGATAGAAGAAGAGATTAAAGAAATAATGAAATGCGTTTAAGCTAGTTGGAAAAATAAAGTAGCGTAACAAGAACGGCTGGAAGTCAAGTCACTTGGTGGGTGTCTGTGTGGGGTAGGTGTGTAGTTATGTTGATATGTATAGTATATGTAGGTATTATATAGAGCAGGCATCCCCAAACTTCGGCCCTCCAGATGTTTTGGACTACAATTCCCATCATCCCTGACCACTGGCCCTGTTAGCTAGGGATCATGGGAGTTGTAGGCCAAAACATCTGGAGGGCCGCAGTTTGGGGATGCCTGATATAGAGTAATGTAGGTACGGTATGTTTTATGCTATGAATATAAGGTAGTGTGTTATGTATGTGTTTTGTGTAAATGTATGTGTTTTATATGTTAATAATAATAATAATAATAACAACAACAACTTCCCTAAACAGGGCTGCCTTCAGATGTCTTCTAAACATCAGATAGTTGTTTATTTCTTTGACATCTGAAGGGAGGGTGTTCCACAGGGTGGGCACCACTACTGAGAAGGCCCTCTGCCTGGTTCCCAGTACCCTCAATTCTTGCAATGAGGGAACCGCCAAAAGGCCCTCAGAGTAGGACCTCAGTGTCCAGGTTGAACGATGGGGGTGGAGACGGTCCTTCAAAGCATGCTCTCACAACATTGCATGCTTATGCGGCCTGAAGGAAAGGGGCCATCTCAAGTCTACAGGAAAGGCAGTAAATTATGGCCCAGAAATCATTGCTCTCCTGGAAGCCCCTGGGTGGGCCCCCCAAGGAGGTTGCAGTAGTCCTCTGCCAAGCACATCAGAAAGGACAAATTGGAATCAAAAGGAAATAGAAGGACAGATTTGGCAGCCAAAGCAGCTGCGGAACGGGAATCGCCTGAGAAAGGAGCTGTCAGCGTTGAGGAACAAGTTAGCATCCCTGTATTATTGTGCGGAATGTCTTGGGTTCTTGTCAGAATGAGGTCCATTTCAGTGGGTGCCAAGGTGGGTGCCACAGCCACCCACAGCGAACCGTGCCATCTGCAGTCAGAGTTCCCCACAGGCTACCCGGTGGCTTTTGCAACACCCCTCTTCCACTCAGTGGAATGCAATGTTATTATTCTTTATCGTGATGAGGTCCATTTGGGTGTAATGGCGGTTCTCTGCAACTGGAGGCAAACTCCATCTTTCACTTAGCAAACGGGAGTTGGAAGGGGCCGTGACGATAAATCCCTGTTTGACGTTGTCGGCAGCTTGAGTCAGCCACGAGCAGCACCGTCTCGGGCCCCGTTCATTTTTCATTTTCACCGCCTTGCCTTCATTACACCACTAATCTAATCCTTCTGCCAAGGCTCCGTTCCCTGATGGCCGCAGAAACTCCCCTCTTGCCTATACATGCAATATTACTCCTATAGATCACCGCTTTTGGAATTTAAAGTTGTAATTACTGCAAAGTATTTACTTGGTAATCTGGAAACAAGCTCCCTCTTTTTCTTTCCCTGCCACCGGTCCAGCCGTCTTCGCAGCCATCATGAACTGCCATCTCAACCCGCACATGCCCGGAATGCCAATAACTTTCCGGGAAGGGTCCCCGGACTGCAATCGCTGCAGTCACGGGCTCCGGCTGCGGGAGTGAACTTTAACAAAATCAATTGAATCCAGAGGACCAATATGAATGCTGTTGAACTTTGGACTATTATCTGAAATAACTGTGACTGACAAAAACGGTTCTCTCGGTAACCTTTTTGTGGGGCTCTCGCGCAGCCCCCTTTAGCGATACTCGTTTATTGAGAGAATCCATGGGGTAATTAAGGGGCCGCTGATTGCCTTGAAATATTGTATGGCCAAGAAAAATGATCCCTTTCTCTAATGACAGCCAGGTACCATTTTCCTCTAAGGGTGGATAAAGGGCTTCCTCTCTCTCTTTCTCAGGAACAAGTGCTGAGATTCAATTTATGTCTGTCTCCCTCTCTCTCTCCCGCGCTCCCATTTTATTCCATTGTACAAAAGGCCACGGTTTTCAAGCTGAGGGCGGGGGGGAATCCCTTTATGCAGCATTGTTCGTTTTAAACTTCTGCTGAATAGGAGCTCGCGCCAGCTTTATTCCTGGAGGCATACAAGAAATGCCTCTGAATCTGTGTCTAGGGTGGAGTTGCTGCTGAGAGCTCAGCTTTGTTGCTTGCGGGAAACATCGGATCTGCCCCTAACCAAGGCCTGCAGTAGATCTACTGGCTGGGATGGCTTTGCTTATAACATACGCTCCAACTTTTTCTAAGATAAATCCAGAACATCCCCCTAACCAGTGGCGTTGCAAGGGGGCGGGGGGGGCAGTGCACCCCAGGTGCCATTTCTGGGGGATGACAAGAAGGCACCCCCCGGGGTGCTTGCCCCGCTACCCCCGGGCGCGGCAGCACAAGCAGCCATTGCGCCGCCGCAGCCGCATGTGGAGGATTCTCCCTTAATGGCTGCAGCTGTGTGATAGAATCCCGCCACTGTCCGTACATCGTTCGAGTGGCGCCAGCAGCGAACCACTATGTGCAATGCATGTGCAGTATTGCACACATGCGCTGTACATAGTGGTTTGCTGCTGGCGCTGTCCAAGCGCCATACGGACGGCGGTGGGACCCCACCGTCGCTGCTACAGCCACAAGCATAGGATCCCACCGCCACCACTGTAGCCGTGAGCAGAGGATCCCACCGTCTGTACAGCGCTCAGGTGGCGCCAGTGGCAAACCGCTACGTACAGCGCCTGTGCGGTGTTGCACACATGCGCTGTACGTAGCAACGCCGCATACACACCCTACGTAGTGACACCACGCATGCGTCGTACATAGCGGCGCAACGTGTGCACAGCCAGCAGTTTCCCCCACCCCTGGTGTCGGTTAGCCTTCGTTCGCCCCTGCCCCTAACCATGCCACCTCACCCCTGCTCAGGCCACTTCAGCCCGCCACTGCCACTATCCCTGTGTGACCTAGCCACTCACACTGCCACCTGCATAGGCCATATCAGCCTCACACTGCCACCCCACCACTCGCCTCCCTGCCCGCTAAGGCCACTCTGGCCCACCATGGCTGCTGCTGCTGCTGCCACCCCACCACCCCACAACCTTACCTTCACCAGCTGGGCTCTTTCTTCTCCTACGCCGCTTCCAGAAGTGCGTCAATGGCCGTGGCGGGCCGTGATTGAGACCTAGTGACAGGGGAGGCCTTCTCACAGTGGCTGTGGAGGTGGCCTTGGCCTCGCCGTGGCAGTGGCAGAGGAAGTGGGACATCTGGGAATTAAAACAGAAGCCTTCTGTAGAATCCAGGATGTCCCATTCAAAGTGGAGCAGTTGGAAGGTCTATTATAAAGTGGAAGTGTGTGGACAAGTAGAAGAGCAGCTGTTTGCCTGCAGAAGGTCCCAGTTTCAATTGCCAATGGCATCTCCAGCTATGGCTGGGAATTTCTCCTACATGAAACCCTAGGGGGTGGCTGCCAGTCAGTCAGTGTCAACAGCACTGAGATGAATGGACCAATAGTAGCAGAACATCTCCTTTTCATGCAATAGGTCCCAGGTTCAGTTCCTGGCAGAATCTACAGGTTCAGGCTGAGAATGTTGTCATTGAATTCTATTCAGTATTGATCCAGAGTGGATTCCAATGTATAGTTAGCAAAGTAAAAACTTAACACATTGCAGAATTCCACCCAAAATAGACCAGAGATAATTAATATTTCATCCAGGAGAGATTTACTGCTACTAAAGGCAAATGAGCATAATGGTCACAAATCCAATACATTCAAGATTGGCACTGTCCATAAGAAATCCAGTGGCAGCAGACTTAACTTAAACTTACAATAATTTATAAGAAGTCTAAACCTTAACACTAAGCATACTATGTACAGAACACCACACCAGAAGGAAAGAGAGAGAGAAAAGAGTAAAACCCAGGCTCCTTCTGGCCTTATTCTTATTACAGTCAGCAGGACCTTGACAGAAAGAGATAGTAGAACCAGTTTAAGCCAGCTGTACTCAGCTTCTCTGAAGGAATAACCCAAACATCATGAACCTTCTGCTTCTTTCTTTCACACAGAGAAGCTTCCGGAACCCTCTTGAATTAATTAGACTAGGAAAGATCTCTACACATCAGATCAATACTTCCTGCACTAGGGAAATGAAAATTGACAAATGTTCCCTGCTTGAAAACATGGAGAGCCGCTGCCAGTCAGTGTAGACAGTACTGAGGTAAATGGACCAATGGTCTGACTTGGTATCAGGCAGCTTCCCACGATCAGCTACACCAAGCCAAGAGGCTAGAATGGGTCCACTGACACTCCTTATGCAGACTTGCTCATGTACCAGGGCCGGCCCTACGGCCAGGCTGGGTGGCGCAGGGCACCACAGCACCGGCCCGCCAGGAGGGCGCCGCGAGCTCCGCCCGCCCGCCCACTGGCCGGCCGGTCCGCCGCGCAGCTGCGCCCACGGCAACCATGCTGTGCCTGCCCACCCGCCGCGCAGCAGCGCCTGTGGCAGCCGTGCTGCGCGCTGCGCCCACCCGCCCACCGCGCTGGGAAATGGGGCGGGAGGGCGCCGGAGGGATCCGGCGCACCACGGTGCCAGGGGCGCTTAAGACGGCCCTGTCATGTACAGTGCTACCTTGAGTTACAGACGCTTCAGGTTACAGATGCTTCAGGTTACAGACTCCGCTAACCCAGAAGTAGTACCTCAGGTTAAGAACTTTGCTTCAGGATGAGAACAGAAATCATGCGGCGGTAGTGGCGCAGTGGCAGCGGGAAGCCCCATTAGCTAAAGTGGTACCTCAGGTTAAGAGCAGTTTCAGGTTAAGAACGGAACTCCAGAACGAATTAAGTTCTTAACCCGAGGTACCACTGTATCTGCAATTCCCGGTCACAAATGAGCTCCACCTCATCCCACCCTCAACTGCAAGGTATCCAGATCTGTCTATTGGCCTTGCCTGAAATTCAGTGCTCTTCCTCTCTTCGCTCAACACTCGCACACAGCGCAAACACAAGCACATCTCTGCTCCATCACGTCCAAATTCCTTTTCCCCCCACCCCCTATGACAATCAGAGACACAGCATGCAATGTGTGGCTGAAAGACTCCAAAATAGAACTTTTCCCAGAGTAATTACTTTTGATTTACTTGCAATAAATACGCTACTGTATTTTTTGCCCCTTTCCAATAATTGAACTTATTTATTTTTAACAAAGATTAAATGTCCTTCTGGAACTGGGAATGAATGGAACCTGCCTGTAGGGAATCGATATCAAATCATTCACCATGGCTCGCTCGCTCTCACCCGCATACACTTCCTAAAGTTAATCATGCCCCCAAAGTCTCTCCTGAGAGCTTCATACTGAAACCAAGCTTTATACACGATTGCCTGGGGGATATAGGCATAGCCATATCTCCTATATTCATTTCTATATTACGGGTGACCAACAGGTTAGTTAGAACCTACACTAGGGTAGCTCTATCTCTATATACCGTGGAACCTCGGTTGCCGAATGCTTCGGAAGTTGAACGTTTCGGCTTTCAAACGCCGAAAACCCGGAAGTGAATGCTTACGTTTTCAAACATGCCTCGGAAGTTGAACAGCTTCTGAGGCATGTTTCTCCATTTTTCAATGGATTTTGCCGACCGGCAATTGCGCCTCATTTGATGAACATTTCGGAAGTTGAACAGTCTTCCGGAACGGGTTACATTCAACAACCAAGGTTCCACTGTATATAGATGATATGCAATGTCCAGACTCTTAATATTCAAAATAACTTTACTTTCATGAATGTAAATTCATTCCTTATAGAGAGCACAGGTTCCTCCCCATTAACATTTAGGGATCTTCCTCTGCTTCACCCCAGGCAGACCACACTGAAACACACTGTCCACACTGAAACCTCTCTCAGCAGCCATTATCCCTCACACAGAGAGAAAGAGAACAAAAAACGGTTAAAAACGACAGTTACTTGAATAACAGTCACAACAGAATGGAACGCCTCTCTCATGTGACTCACAGTCAGCCAATCGCATGAGAATGCTACTACTGCCAAAGGGAAAACCCCATGCTAAAAATCCACAGCAATTCAACATAAGCAAATGTTCCCATTTCAGGAAATTAAAACCCTCATGCAGGACCTGAGCACAAGAGCACTCTGCCTTCCTGCCATTTCCAGCAACTGGTATTCAGACGTTTTACTGCCTCTGACCAAGGAAGTAGAGCAAGCTCCTGCCATAGAGCTATAGCTCCTAAGCCAGGCATCCCCAAACTTCGGCCCTCCAGATGTTTTGGACTACAATTCCCATCATCCCTGACCACTGGTCCTGTTAGCTAGGGATCATGGGAGTTGTAGGCCAAAACATCTGGAGGGCCGCAGTTTGGGGGTGCCTGTCCTAAGCTCACAGACTCGTCAGTGGGCTAATCTACCAGTTAAATGGACTGAAGCACCCATTCATTCATTCATTTATTCATTCATTGATTAGATCCCCTGTAGTTCACACAACTGTTCTTCAGTCCTAGGAAAGGGCACACATTTCCATGCATAGGGCACCTTCAAAAGGGGGGGGGATCTCTCTATTCTTTTTTTCTTCTTAACAGCAGGTGTCTTGGATGACAGGTCAATTCCCAGAGATGTGAAACCGTTTCCCTCCTGGCCCATGAATTATTTTTTCGACATCTAACCTGCCTCTCAACAGCACTTCCACAAAACCATGAAGACCGACCGCTCCTTGATGGCCATGTATCACTCCCCAAGCCAGGCGCGATGCAGGCAGAGCCTCAGAGCCAGGAAAGCCAGGGACTGTTTGTCACTTTTCAGCCATTAAAAAAAATCAACCGGTCCCCGGAGGCCACATGTTGTTCTCCTCTGCTGGAGGAATGCATGCAAGGAGACTCAGAAAACGCCAGAGATTTCCCTTGGCCGTCGGGTCACTTTTTTATGCAGAACAAACTCCTTGTTCAGAGGTAGTGTGCCGTATGCCGGAAGAAATATACATCCAATCTAGGCTCTACTGGTGTGTTGGCAGAGTTGCTAAATTACAGCTAGGAAGCCAAATCATGTTCACCCCAGACAGGAGCCAGGTGAGGGTTGTTTTTTTAAGAAAGTTAAAAGCCTAAAGGTTTTGTTTTCCTATCCTATGTTGCTCTTCTCCACAGGCAGTTGAGAAAGGGTATTGCTACAGGTTTGGGCTGCCTAGTTAAGCACCATGATTAGTATAATCAAAGAAATTGATAACAATAGAGAGAATGGTGTGAGCTGAGCTGAAAGCAGGCTGGAAGCTGGAGACACAGAGACCTGCTTGCTCAGCACTGGATTCAAATCTTTGACTAATAGAGAAGCGAGATCTGTTGGGGTGTTAGTGAGTGCTGTGAGCCCCTCCCCATCTTGTGCCCAGGTTGTATATATGTAAGGCATCCCCAAACTTCAGCCCTCCAGATGTTTTGGACTACAATTCCCATCACCCCTGACCACTGGTCCTGTTAGCTAGGGATCATGGGAATTGTAGGCCAAAACATCTGGAGGGCCGCAGTTTGGGGGTGCCTGTCCTAAAGGCATGATAGTCTTTGCAGACTTTCCTTCCGAGAAAACCTGGATAAGCACAAGGAACCCCTGGAGTCTCTCGCTGGTTGAAGATTGGGGTGGTGTGTAACAATAATTATAGGGGTGGGAAAGTTTCAGGAAGGAGCAGCCAAAATGATCGAGGAGCTGCAGCAAGTCCCCCAAGAGGAAAAGGGGCAGTATTTGGAGCATTTTAGGCCCTGGTGGGAACCACCACCACCTGTCTGGAAAAGAAATCATGTGCCCCTTGAATATGCAACTAAGCAGAAAGAGAGAGAGGCTGTTTTTGCTTAGCAGCAACTCATTGATCAACAAATCAACAAATCAGCAGGTGCAACACACACACAAGAGAGAGAGAGAGAGAGAGAGAGAGAGAGAGAGAGAGAGAGAGAGAGAGAGAGAGAGAGAGAGAGAGAGAGAGAGAGAGAGAGAGAGAATTTATCCCCTCCTGGAGCAAAGATGTTTGCAAGAGCAATGAATGGCTGCTGAGTATCACTGCTCTATGTTTTTGTTTTTGTTTTGTTTTTTTTCTGCCTTAGAGGAAGAAGCAGCTGGTGCCATGACAATCAAGGTCCCCTTTTCTTTCCAGCAAAGAGCAAAGTTGCTCAGGAATGATGAGTTTCAAAAGGGCTTTCATGCTTAGGAGTTTCAGCTGGGGAAGAAGCAGAAGAAGACGTTTGGTACGATGGCAAATCAACGCAGCTTTCACCTCTTGCTTTCTCCAGAAACTAACACGGATGTTTTTACTTCTCCAGTTTTCCGTTACGTGCCAAGGCATCCCTGCTCCCCCTTCGGTCCTCCCCAATACCAAGCATAAGAGTCATGACAGCAAATATTTGGGTGAAATCGGGCCAGAACTTTATTTACTACAGATGTAACCAATTGGATAGGCCCCACCCCTTCCGGCCCACCTGATCATAGCTGACAAGTCTTCCATTTTTCGCAGGAAACACCCGTAATTAAATCCGTTTCCCACTGTTATCCTGAATGGCAAAATATCCCGTAATTCCCCCGGATTTATAAGGAAGCAGCTCCTGCTGGCCGAAAATTGCCTCTGCGCATGCCCAGAAGCGATTTCTGGTGCCCAGACATGCAGACACAGGCAGCCCGGCACCGGAAGTCACTTATGCGCATGTCTGGACATGCGCAGAAGCGACTTCCGGTGCTGCGCTGCTGCTGATCCCTTATTTTCCAATCCGGAGGTTGACAGCTATGCACCTGATGGAAGAACTTATGTTTTGGGGTCAACCAGAGATAAGGGAGTCCCTATGGCCCCTCGCTTCCCCTCTACTCCGTCAGCCATCTTGCCTGTTATCACCACCTACCGTACAAGCAAATAACTTTCCAAATAACTGTGATCTGCAGCTGAATCCGGTGGCTGGCTTCCTGTTTCCCCCCAACTCCATAATGCCTAAGCAAGAATCACAGAATTGCAGATGGGGAAGGGACCATGAGGGCCATCTTGTCCAATTCCCTGCAATGCAATTCCCCTCTTTTGCCCAGAGTGGGACTGGAACCCACAACCCTGAGATTCAGAGTTTCATGCTCTGCCAACTGAGCTGTCCCAGCAACCAAACTCAGATTAATTATAGTACTGATATAACAGAGGGTGAGGGACCTTGGGGTGAAACGCAGCCCTCTGGGCCTCTCTCTTTTCTTTTTTTAAAAATATATTTATTAAGATTTTCTCAAACAGGAAAACATATACAAAATACAAAACACATAAAGAAAATACAAAATACAAAAGATGCAACAATACAAAAAATACACAAAAATACAAAAACAAAAATTCTAACTTATAACCCTTATTGCCAATCTCATTGACTTCCTCATTCCTCCTCCTCCTGTGATTCTTTACATATCTTCCGTAGTAAACTCTAAATCTTATATACTTTCTAATTATTACTTTAATATTACCTTATTTCTCTAACTTTTACATCTTAACCTTTTATATTCTATCCAAATCTTTCTTCTTAATTAAATTATCATCAACTTCTAACAATACTTATTTTACACCATTGTACTATCTACAACCTCTATTTTATCTCCCTCACTTCCACTAATTCTAATCTATTATATGCTTATTCTTTAAATGAATTTTAAATTTCTTCCAACCTTCTTCCTCTGGGCCTCTCTATCTGGTCTTTGGTCCTAGGGGTGAGCAAACCTGTCCATTTTGATTCCTCTCTGTTTCCCAGTTTCCTACTCTTACAATAAAGCCACTTCCGCATCCCACGGAGGTGGTGTTGTGGGCGTGGCCTGAGCGAACTCTCGTGACGGGGGCTGAGCGCTCAGCCCCCTCGCGAGATGGGAGTTCCCGCCTCCATCATACCTGGGCCGACCAATAGGGTCGGCCGGGAGGTGGGGCTTCCCTTCTTTTAAACGAGCCGGAGGTGGGTACTCAGCCTCTTCTGGCATTGGAAATTTGCATAAAAGAAGAAGGGGGGCAGATTACGTCATCCTCTGCCCAGAAATTGGAGATTTAATCCCGTTAAAGGGGTTCCGGGGGCGGTAACTTTGTCCTGAGCCTGCGGAGGTCAGGGCCTTATGGCACCCCCCCCAACGGTGGCCACAGGAGGTGTCTCAGTAGATGTACATCATTGGGCTCCTTTCTGGTGGTTAAGTTCTGTAACACACGGGTTACAGTCGGATATAGTCAGTTAGGTTCCAATGCCTAAGCCAATACCGCTCAACATCCGAAACCAATAAAGTTGTGGCCTTTTTGCCCACTTAAAATCATTTCACTGTGTCTTGCGTCTTATTTCCTGGGGAGCGGGGGACATCGCCACACAATAGAATCTTAGAACTGTAGGGTTGGAAGGGTAGCGAAAGGGTCATCCAGCCCAACCCCCTGTAATGCAGATATCACAGTTTAAAAAAATCCCTGACAGATGGCCATCCAACCACCGTCTAAAAATCTCCAACGAAGGAGAGTCTGCCACCTTCCGAGGCAGTGAGAAATAAAAAAGTAATTAAAAAGCAGACAGTGACACCCAAACTGGGTGGCTGGAGACAGCACCAGGAAGCAATGAATCTTTGTGCACTGCATTTCTCAGGAGATAGGTTTTACCCTCTGAAATTGCTATTTTCCGCTTGAGAACTGAAATGGGGGGGAGGGTATTCCATGCAGTCCTAACTGAGACAAGATCAACTTAGAAATAGTACCTTAAATGTCTTGCTAGAAGTTTTCCTCATTTGTGGCCTGGGAGATAAGTCTCCACACACACTATGCCCCTCTTATTTTATTTATTTAGAAAGATTTATAGGCCACTGAATCACAAAGCTTTCTAAGTCAATGGTTCCCTAAGTACAGGGGTCAGCAACCTTTTTCAGACATGGGCCGGTCCACCATCCCTCAGACCATGTCGTGGGCCGGACTATATTTTGAAGGGAAAAAATGAACGAATTCCTATGCCCCACAAATAACCCAGAAATGCATTTTAAATAAAAGGACACATTCTACTCATGTAAAAAACACAAGGCAGGCCCCACAAATAACCCAGAGATGCATTTTAAATAAAAGGACACATTCTACTCATGTAAAAACACCAGGCAGGCCCCACAAATAACCCAGAGATGCATTTTAAATAAAAGGACACATTCTACTCATATAAAAACACCAGGCAGGCCCCACAAATAACCCAGAGATGCATTTTAAATAAAAGCACACATTCTACTCCTGTAAAAACACCAGGCAGGCCCCACAAATAACCCAGAGATGCATTTTAAATACAAGGACACATTCTACTCATGTAAAAAAACGCTGATTCCCGGACCGTCCGCGGGCCGGATTGAGAAGGCGATTGGACTGCATGCGGCCCATGGGCCTTAGGTTGCCTACCTCTGCCTAAGTATGTAGTGGTGCCCCTTGGAGGAGGGGCAGTGGTGACATTACCTAGGGGTGTACTACGAGGCAAAGAGGAAGCAGGGGGACACTGGAGGTGTAAATGAATATTAGACTTTGAAAAGGTGGCACCATTGTATCGAGTTAACTTTCCTGAATTAATTAAGTAGCTTTATTTCTTGTTGTTTTTTGAATAAATGTGCAATTAATTCTTACCATTTTGAATTCTATTGTGTTGTTATCTTCCTTAGTGGGTCAGGCAAACTACTATTCTGAATACAGTGGTACCTTAGTTGTCAAACTTAATCCATTCCGGGAGTCTGTTCGACTCCCGGAACCATTCGAAAACCAAGGCGCAGCTTCCGATTGGCTGCAGGAGCTTCCCGCACTCTATCATAAGCCACGGAAGCCACGTCAGAAGTTCGGCTTCCAAAAAATGTTCACAAACCAAAACACTTACTTCCGGGTTTGCGGTGTTTGGGAGGCGATTTGTTTGGGAGCCAAGCCGTTCAACAACCAAGATACCACTGTAATGCTTTTTATACAGTAAGGTAGGGGCCACTGGGGATGAGTTAATGGAGCCAAGTTGGTAGTGACCCGAAAAGGTTCGTGAACCACTGCCCTAAGTGGTATACATAATAAAAAAAACAGCTAAAACCTACATTAATGTGCATAAAACAGTTATCAATAAAACATGGATAAAAATCAGTGAAACTTTTTCGGGGGGAAATGTAGATAACTAAATTACAGGGCTTGTTTTTGCCACTCTTTCCATTCTCTAATAGACAAGCCCCCCCCCTTTCCCCCCTCTCCCACAGGAGCCTCTCTGAGGCATCCATCAATTCCAACCTTGCTCAGCTATTTCCTCTTCCCCGATTCCTGACCCACTCCGCCCCCAGCCCTTGGAGTCAAGCTCAAATCTGTATTACATGAAAGCACAGGACCCAGCCAGACCATTAGGAAGCGGCTGTGGGATTGGAGGGGGAGAGAGGCCTTCTCAGGGCAGGAGCTGTGGATTTGCACGTCTTAGAAACCAGGAAGATTGCCAAAACATATTCTTAAGGCATCAGAAGGAATAAAAACAGAACAGAAAGGGCTCCAAAGGAGAACTGGCAACTCCGCAGTGCAAAGAGAGAGAGGTAAGATTGCTACAATTCCAGATTGGGTTGTTGCCGTACACTGGCTTTTGATGCTGGGAATGTACGTTTTTGGAGCCCAGCTTATTTCTGTGATTTTGAGTTGTTTTGAACAGTTTTCAGTACTGCGGTACCTTGGTTCTCAAACGTAATCCGTTCTGGAAGTCTGTTTCAAAACCAAAGCGTTCCAAAACCAAGGCGTGCTTTCCCATAGAAAGTAATCCATTCCAGATTTTTAAAAACAACGCCTAAAACAGCAATTTAACATGAATTTTACTATCTAACGAGACCATTGATCCACAAAATGAAAGCAATAATCAGTGTACTGCACTATACTACACTATAAAATAAATATGAGAGTATTGTAGATAAAAATTAAAATTAATTTTTTTTCGTACCTGCATTGATGATAGCCATTGTTTGGATTGGGGGGGGGGGCTTTTATCCATTTCCGCAGTCACACAATCAATCAATCAGTAGCTGAACTGAGTTCCACACAGTCACAAAAACAAATGAACCGAAAAAGCCTCAAAAACAAATAGCAAAACAAATAGCAAGAAACAAAAGTGCCAAACTTAATACATTCCAGAAGACCATTTGACTTCCAAAATGTTCGGAAACCAAGGCACGGCTTCTAATTGGTGCAGGCACCCCAGAAACAATAGTCGACAGCCGCATTGGACTTCGGCTTCCAAAAAACATTTGAAAACTGGAACACTTACTTCTGGGTTTTCGGCGTTGGGGAACCAAGGCACCACTGTATTGTGCTTTATTGTTATAATCCGCCCTGGAACTTTAGGGTGAAGGGCAGGAGAATAACAACAAAAAACAACAACCGTTTAATAATGGGGAGCCCATATTGCACACTACTGCCCTCCCAGAGCAGGCAGTCTTCACAGGGAGGCTGGTGAGAGGGGAGGGCATTAAGGCTGGCGCAAGCAGCAGCAACTCCATTTTCTTCTGGTGCGCCTCTCCCTCCCCACATCCCCACATACTGTGATCGATCATCATGACCTCAGGGACTAACAGAAATCAAGGCTCTTAATCAGAGGCTGCAGAGTCTCCAACTAAGGAGCATGACAAGGTGTAGTGGTTTGAGTTTGCTAAGGGAACTCAGGAGCCCACTGACGTAGAGGAACATGAGCCTACAAATGAACTTCCTGTGTCTGCAGGATCAGATAATGGATGCCCCTGGACACCTTCCCCTGAAGAACCAAATGCCACCCATAGAACCAGTTCACCTGTGCAGGGAACAGGTGGTAGGTTAAGGAGTGGAGGAATAATTATAATTATAATTATTTATTTATACATACATACATACATACATACATACATACATACATACATACATACATACCATCATACCTCGGTTTAAGTACGCCTCGGTTTGAGTATTTTCAGTTTAAGTACTCTGCGGACCTGTCTGGAACAGATTAATCCACTTTCCATTACTTTCAATGGGAAAGTTCGCTTCAGGTTAAGTACGCTTCAGTTTAAGTACTCCACAGACCATCTGGAATGGATTAATCCACTTTCCATTACTTTCAATGGGAAAGTTCGCTTCAGGTTAAGTACGCTTCAGGTTAAGTACGCTTCAGGTTAAGTACAGACTTCCGGAACCAATTGTGTTTGTAAACCGAGGTACCACTGTACATACATACATACCCTACCCATCTGGTTGGGTTTCCCCAGCCACTCTGGGTGGCTCCCAACAGATTAAAAACAGAATCAAACATTAAAAACTTCCCTAAATAGGGCTACCTTCAGGTGTCTTCTAAAAGTCAGAGAGTTGTTTATTTCCTTGACATCTGATGGGAAGGTGTTCCACAGGGTGGGCGCCACCATCGAGAAGGCCCTCTGTCTGGTTCAATGTAACGTAACCTCACATCTCGCAGTGAGGGAACCACCAGAAGGCCCTCGGAGTTGGACCTCAGTGTCCACACTGAACTATAGGGGTGGAGACACTTCTTCAGGAAAGCCCATCTTCCAGCCAGGGTGTTGGCCCTTAAAGATTCTAAAGGTATCCACCAGAGGGCAGAACCGAGGAGTAGGAGTCTGAAGGGCAGAGACTTTAAAAGGCAGGATTTGCTCTCTACCTTCCTTGTATCAAGTACAGTGGTACCTCAGTTTATGAACACAATTGGTTCCGGAAGTCTGTTAATAAACTGAAGCATTCATAAACTGAAGCGAACTTTCCCACTGAAAGTAATGGAAAGTGGATTAATCTGTTCCAGACGGTCCGCGGAGTACTTAAACTGAAGCGTTCATAAACTGAAGCGAACTTTCCCATTGAAAGTAATGGAAAGTGGATTAATCCGTTCCAGATGGGTCCGCGGCGTTCGTAAACCGAAAATTCATAAACCGAGGTGTTCATAAACCGAGGTTCTACTGTACCTCACTCTGAGCTGTCTATAGTGTTGAAACTCAGAGCTGTTCATTGTGCTGAAATGTGGAGCTATCCATGGTTCTGAAACTCCTGAGCTCCCTTGTCCTATCCAACAACAATCCAGAACATGATGGTGATCTTTACAGGACACACACGTGAGCATTTAACTTATCAAAAACTCAAGTGTGGTTGCTTATCACACTATTAAAAATCACACCCTGTTTGGCCCAAGCCTGCTGGTATTCCACCTGAAAAGTTGGCTGGCTCAGAAGGGATCAAGAAGCTTGCAAGCAGGACCAGAATACAATGGCACTGTTCTCCCCATTTGGGACTCCTGGAAACTTTCATTCAAAGGCATACTGCCTCCAATAATTCCCATCATTGGGGACAGTGCCCTTTATCTGTCAGGCTAATTGAGCAAAGCTCCCATTTCAAGCAGGATGGTGAGTATGTAACCCTCAGACCTGAAGTGTCCTCACAACTAACTAGTACATGGGAGAAAAGGAAATACAATCATGGTGTGTGTGCCTTTTGGCAAAGAGTCCAATATGCTTTCGAGCCCCCCCCCCCCCGCCTTCTTCTCATTTCAGCACATCCCAACTTTGCGCCAGCCGCCACGTGATATATGCACACATTGTAGAACAGAAAGGTTAATATCTTTCTAAAAACCTGCTAATGTTTTGGTATGCAAATTAAAATGAAATCAGCAGATTAAAAAGGCCCACATTTCAGCATCTGGCTGGATCCCCAATGTGAATAGTCGTGAATCATCAGCAGATTATTTCCAAAGAAGAAACTGGAAAACATGTGGTTACATTTAATTCTGTCTAACAAGAATCAAATTCTGGTTAACGAGCCTATGAATGCTGGAGAGACTGAATTGAAAAGAAAGCAGGTGACTTTGTTTCTCAGCTAGGATTTGGGGCAAAATAAGAGGACATCCAATGACGCTGGCTCTTGGAAGATTCGGGACAGATAAAAGAAAGGAGTTGTTCAGGCAGCACATAGCTGAACTGTGGAACTCCTTCCCAGAGGAGGCAGTGATGTCCAATTTAGATTGGACTTCTGGGTTTCCTGCAAGCATCTGGTTGGCCACTGTGAGAGCAGGATGCTGGGCCAGATGAGTCATTGGACTGATTCTTATGTTCTTAGCACATAAGAAGAGCCTAGTTGTTGGTTTAGGCCAGGCATGGCCAAACTTGGCCCTCCAGCTGTTTTTAGACTACAACTCCCATCGTCCCTAGCTAACAGGACCAGTGGTCAGGGATGATGGGAATTGTAGTTCAAAAACAGCATTTTCTCCATGGGGTGGACTTTGCACCCACTCAAGCCTGAAGCACCTGGCTTTTTACTCCTTCAACGTTTACTCCTTCAACGTTTCAGAACAAATACTTAGCAGGAGAGAACTATTAACATTCTTTTCTGTTGATGGTTTTACCCTGCAGGAAGAAAAAAAAAAGAACCTTCTTTGCTTAGACTATTGCAACTTTGCTGAGCTGCAGCAATTAAAATTTCAGTCGTGAGCCCCAGATCGCCTGCGGCAATTGTTAGGGTGGTTTACAATCCAGTGTACTGATATAGAAACACGTTGTCTGAAACACCCCTGGAACGTTCTCATTCTCTCTCTCCCCACATCTTTGAGATAATCTGCAAGACCGAGCACTCCCTTCCTGGGAAAGGTCAGTTCCTCTTCTCCCAACCGCCACCCCACCCCCACCCCCACCCCCGCCTTCCCTTTGCCTACAGGCACAATCTGAAAGAGGAGAGATGAAAAGCTCTTCAGCTAGCTCAGGCCAAAGGAGACCAATCTAGTCCAGCACACTGTTCTCACAGTGGCCAACCAGATGTGGGAAGTCACAGAATAGAATCAAAGAATTGTAGAGTTGGAAGGGACCCCAAGGATCATCTAGTCGAACCCCCAGCAATGCAGGAATATGCAGCTGTCCCATATGGGGATCAAACCTGCAACCTAGGCATTATCAGCACCATGCTCTAACCAGCTGAGCTATCCAGTTGTCTACAAGCAGGACTTGAGCAACAGAAGTGCTTTCAATTCCCAGCATCTAGTATCCGAAGGCATGCCACCTCAGACCATGTCCCTGGGATGCACTGCAGGGGGTTGGACTAGATCAGGCATCCCCAAACTGCAGCCCTCCAGATGTTTTGGCCTACAACTCCCATGATCCCTAGCTAAGAGGACCAGTGGTCAGGGATGATGGGAATTGTAGTCCAAAACATCTGGAGGGCCAAAGTCTGGGGATGCCTGGAATAGATGACCCTTAGGGTACCTTCAAACTCTATGATTCGATACCAGGGAGTTGCATGGAAAAGGGGGATGGGAACAAGTTTTGCCTCCTACTCCCATAACCCTAGAACTCATAGACATTCAACATTGGAAGAGTCAGAACAGATTAATATTTTTTAAAAGTCCTTCTTCACACAGCACATGGTTAATCTATGAAACTCACTGCCACAGGAGGTAGTGATGGCCACCAACATGGATGGCTTTAAAGGAGAGTCAGGAAAAATGGATAGAAGAAAAGGTTGGCCATGGCTACTAGCCACAATGGCTGTACTCTTGCCTCCACAGTCATAAGCGGTAGTGCTTCTGAACACCAGGTGGTGAAAATGGCAGGAGGAGAGAGTGTTGCTGCAGCGCTTGTGGGCTTCTCATTGGGACACCTGGTTGGCTGCTAAATGGCTGTAAAAGAGGGCCGGGCCAATTCATGGTGGAGAAGACCATCCATGGCTACTACCAGAGGAGGGCAACCAAAATGGTCAAAGGGCCTGGAAATGATGCCTTATGAGGAACGGCTTAGGGAGCTGGGTATGTTTAGCCTGGAGAAGAGAAGGTTAAGGGGTGAGATGATAACCATGTTCAAATATATAAAAGGATGTCATATAGAGGAGGGAGAAAGGTTGTTTTCTGCTGCTCCAGAGAAGTGGACACGGAGCAATGGATTCAAACTACAAGAAAGAAGATTCCACCTAAACATTAGGAAGAACTTCCGGACAGTAAGAGCTATTCGGCAGTGGAATTTGCTACCAAGGAGTGTGGTGGAGTCTCCTTCTTTGGAGGTCTTTAAGCAGAGGCTTGACAGGCATATGTCAAGAATGCTTTGATGGTGTTTCCTGCTTGGCAGGGGGTTGGACTGGATGGCCCTTGTGGTCTCTTCCAACTCTCCAACTCTATGATTCTAGGATTCTATGGCTATGCTCTGCATCCATGGTTGGAGGCAGAAATGCCAGTTGATAGAAACCGCTGGAATGAAGAGGGCTCTTGTGATCAGGTCTTCTTTGTGAGTTTCCTACAGTCATCTGATTGGCCACTGTGAGAATAGGACACTGGACAAAATGGGCCACTGGCCTGATCTAGTTCCTGAGACCAGCTCCCAGACACTTATTATATCCTTATAATTATACACCAGAACCTCTACAAGGAGTCAGGTCAGTGTATCAGGAGCTGCCCTGCTCTCCTGGCCTGGATGTCGTGAGTAAGGGATGATGGACTAGGATGGCCTTTGGCCTGATCCAGCAGACTGGCTCCAGCCAGCATTTATCCTGTGTAAACATATACTGGGTGGAATGAAGACCTGCAATGATGAAAGCAACTCTAACTGTGTGCCACCGCTTTAGAAGATTGTAGCGTGTGGATAAAGAAAGCACAAATAAATCAACGAATGTTGCATCATCTCAGCAGATTTCCAGAGCACTTGAGAGGAACGGGGCCGGAGGGGTGGGGGTGGGGGTTGAGGACTGCGTCTCTTTCGCCTCCCAGCCCCAAAACTGACTGAACTCGCTTCCATTATACTCATGAATGGAGGTGCGTCATCCTTTTCCTCGGCACGCGGAGGAAATCTTTATCTCAAAGCACCAAGCAACCCTGGAGTGCCGCAAAGTTGAAAGAATTTGCTCCCCATCGAAAGAGAGACGCTCTTGTTCACTCAATGGCAGGTGGAGAGAGCTCAGATTACACAATAAGGATCCAATCAAACCTAATTGGGCAACCAACCAATTTTCTTTCAAAATTCCTCCAAATGCTGGCTTCTGGAGAGACAGAGAGATGTTCCATTGGAGTGGGTCATTAGAGAAAACTTCATGCCTAGAAGAAAACCACAAAGCATTTTTCCCCCTGTACCTTGGCTGGCAGCACCTGTTATTAGCCCCCAGAGTTATCTGCCCAGGGAGAGTGTTGAAAGCCCTTGACGCTTCAAGGTTTGTACTTTTGAAGGGGATTTAACACCAAGTTGTCTGATCAATGTGCAACAGCAAAGACACAAACTTTCATCTGGAGATGGTCAACAGTTAAGCCTGAAAGCAGAGAAGTCCATTTTCTTTCCTGGAGGCTGAAGTTGTAGTTGTAGTTATTGAATTCAAAGTGCTGGTGTTGACCTATAAAGTCTTACACAGCTCAGGACCTCAATACTTTAAGGATTGCCTCTCCCCATATGAACTTATCCGGACCCTGAGCTTGTCATCTGAGACCCTTCTCTATGTCCCCCATCCCAGAGAGATTGGGAGGGTGGCAACAACAGAATGGTCCATTTTTGTGGTGGCTCCCTGACTGTAGAATGCTCTCCCCAGAGAGGCTCACCTGACACCATCATTAGGCACCAGGCAAAAACATTCCTCTTTACCCAGGCCTATGGCTATTAAATAATCTATGGCCTGTGAAAGGTGGGGGGGGGAGAGGACTGTTATTACAATGACTGTTTTATTATTAGGTTGTCTGTTTGCTTTTTATTATGTTTTTATCATTGATGTTCTGTGTTGTGTTTTTAATGTTGTACATCTTTTGATAAAGGGCAGTATATAAATTGAATTGATGGTGATGATGATAATGATGATGATGATAAATATATTTGTATAACACCCCTCATCCATAGATCTCAGAGTGGTTCCCAGTGTAGAATACAATATAAAAACATAAAGTATGTGATAAAAACAAGAACAATAAACACAAACCAATAAACCTCCCTCCACGCTTCCACAAACGCGTTTAAAAGCAATATAAGATGTTAATCAGCCCAAGGCCTGACTGAAGAGGAACGTTTTCACCTGGCAACTAAAGGTGTACAGTGGTACAGTGGTGCCTCGCTTAACGAATGCCCTGCTTAACAAAATTTCCGCTTAACGAAAGGATTTTTCGAGCAGAGGTTGCCTCGCTAGACGAATTCGTTTTATGAAAAATTCATCTAGCAAATTGTGGTTTCCCATAGGAATGCATTGAAATTCAATTAATGCGTTCCTATGGGCAAAAAAAAATTCAAAATTTTTTTCAATGCATTCCTATGGGATTTGCTAGACGAATTTTTCATTATAAGAAAAGACCCGTGGAACGAATTAAATTCGTTTAGCGAGGCACCACTGTACCTTGGTTTACAAACACAATTGGTTCCGGAAGTCTGTACTTAACCTGAAGAGAACTTTCCCATTGAAAGTAATGGAAAGTGGATTAATCCGTTCCAGACGGTCCGTGGAGTACTTAACCTGAAGCGTACTTAACCTGAAGCGAACTTTCCCATTGAAAGTAATGGAAAGTAGATTAATCTGTTCCAGACGGGTCCACGGAGTACTCAACCTGAAGCGTACTTAACCTGAAGTATGACTGTAATTGGTTCCGGAAGTCCGTACTTAACCTGAAGCGTACTTAACCTGAAGCGAACTTTCCCATTGAAAGTAATGGAAAGTAGATTAATCTGTTCCAGACGGGTCCATGGAGTACTCAACCTGAAGCGTACTTAACCTGAAGTATGACTGTAATTGGTTCCGGAAGTCCGTACTTAACCTGAAGCGTACTTAACCTGAAATGAACTTTCCCATGGAAAGAAATGGAAAGTGGATTAATCCATTCCAGACAGGTCCGCGGAGTACTTAAACTGAAAATACTCAAACCGAGGCATACTTAAACTGAGGTATGACTGTATAGTGAAAGTGCCAGCCAAACATCCCTGGGGAGAGCATCCCACAGATGGGGAGCTACTGCAGAAAAAAGCTCATTCTCATGTTGCCACCCTCCACACCTCTCAGTGATGAAGACTCACTGAAGCCGAGCCAGCATGGCTTCTGGAAGGACAAGTCTTGTCTCCCGATCCTGTTAGAACTTTTTGGGAGTGTCAACAAGCATATTGATAGAGGGGATCAAATTGGCAAAGTGTCCTTGGCCTTTCAAAAAGCTTTCGACAAAGTACCTCACCACAGACGCCTGTGTAAGCTTAGCAGTCGAAGAATGAGGAGAGGTCCTCTTGTTGGTTCAGGAACTGGTTAAGCTGCAGGAAAGCAAAGAGTGGGAATAAATGTTCTCCCATTACAGAGATGTAGGAAATGGAGTCCCCCATAGATGGGTATTGGGACATTGGTTTTTTTTAGCTTGTTCACAAATGCTCTAGAGTTAGCAGTGAGGTGGCCAAGCTTGCTGAGGATACTAAATTGTTCGGAGTTGTTAAAATGAAAAGAGACTTCAAAGAGCTCCAAAAGGACCTCTCCAAGCCGAGAGAACGGGTGGTAAAATGGCAAGTGCAATTCAATGTAAACAAGTGTAAAGGGGAATGGGTGCACTCATCTTGCTATTAGGTTTCAAATAACTACAAGTCATCTTTAACCAGAGAGGAGAGGAGAGGATGACACAGGGCAGGCCCTATCATGAGGCCACTGAACTTGCATCTGCCTCGCATCTCGCTAACCTGCTTTCCTCAACTGCAGTGAATGCTGATAGAAGCTGCAGTCCAAAACATCTGTGTTGGAGGAATACCACATCTGGTGTTTTCCATTGTTTTGGGGGTAGATGCCGTAGCAGATTAGCCCCAGGGTGGAAGATTTATTACACCATGGATTAGAAAGAGTTAATCCAGCTTAACTGACAGCGCATCTTTAGGAGGCGGGACAGTGCCCGGTTTAAAAAGGAGGGAATAACCGTTTTGGCGGTTGGAAGAGTGGGAGTGTGGTGACGAAGAGGGAAGAAGAAGGGTGTGGGGCCAGGATAGTGGTGGTTTAGGTTAGGCTTAGGATAACTTGAAGTTAATGTCTGACAGAGTTAATGTATAACTGTAACTAAGCTTGTAAATTTATGCATCGTTAAAAAAAGAAAAGCCTATGTTCTCTTCTTCTTTTTTTAAGACAATTTATTAAGTTTTTCCAATTAAACACATTTAAACAAAAACAAAACATTCAACCACAAACACAACAACACATAATAAACACAAAATCTCCTCTTCTTAACATCTAATCAATTATTACAATTTACTTTGCTCTGCCAAGCTTTGATGTCCCTCCTTCCCCCCATTCGGTTTTCTTGTCCACTCCTATCTCACAGTTCCTTTATTCCTTCTACTTAAAGTCAATTCGTAGGATTTATTTCAGTCCTTCAAGTGTCTTTAAACTTCTAGAAAAGCCTATGTTCTCAAGAAAATAAAATTCATCTTCTTTTTGTGCCAAAGATTATCGTCTTGGTTATACCAGCAGTGTATTAAAACTCACAGAGGTGGAGACTCAGAAAAGGGCAAAACTTACCTAAGGAAAAGGGGATAGTTTGTGTCCTAGAGTCACACAGGAAGGGCAGTATGGTGAAAACCTAGAGTGCCACAAGTTTGCCAGGGTGATATTGTTGTAAGCCAAAAATGGCTTATCTTCTGAGTTAGCCAATAAAACTCAGAGACAAGAGGAGTTAGGAGTCCATTATGTTTATTGCAAAGCAATAAGGTTACAGTCGAATCATTTCGGAATACTGCCACCCCGCCCAAAGGCCAGGCAGGGGTATTTATAACATTTCAGACAAAGGATTTCAATTTAACCAATCACATAAATCATTACATCATTTAATATTTAATATTCATCACCTCATTTCATATTTAATACGTACGTCATTACCTAATCTAATACGCATGCGCAATAAGCGTTGCTAACTAAACTTTGATTCTTACTGTGATCTGTTACATATTGTTAGTTTGCATGTATGGGAACCTGTGTTACGTGTGGATGTAACAATTTATGTTCTAGTTTGCATGTATGGGAACCTGTGTTACGTGTGGATGTAACAATTTATGTTCTAGTTTATGAATTGCTTCTTTGTGATTTACGTTTTAGCTGACCTTCTATCCCAGTAGGGACGGCTTCTTGCTGAATCATCAGTTTCTTTAAAGCAACAGGTTACCATAATTCACTAATATAAGCATATTCCAGGATTTATAGGGAATTACATTATTAACTTAATTGGGGCCCTTTGGGGCCCTGCTACTAATGTAATTCCCTATAAATCCTGGAATATGCTTATATTAGTGAATTATGGTAACCTGTTGCTTTAAAGAAACTGATGATTCAGCAAGAAGCCGTCCCTACTGGGATAGAAGGTCAGCTAAAACGTAAATCACAAAGAAGCAATTCATAAACTAGAACATAAATTGTTACATCCACACGTAACACAGGTTCCCATACATGCAAACTAGAACATAAATTGTTACATCCACACGTAACACAGGTTCCCATACATGCAAACTAACAATATGTAACAGATCACAGTAAGAATCAAAGTTTAGTTAGCAACGCTTATTGCGCATGCGTATTAGATTAGGTAATGACGTACGTATTAAATATGAAATGAGGTGATGAATATTAAATATTAAATGATGTAATGATTTATGTGATTGGTTAAATTGAAATCCTTTGTCTGAAATGTTATAAATACCCCTGCCTGGCCTTTGGGCGGGGTGGCAGTATTCCGAAATGATTCGACTGTAACCTTATTGCTTTGCAATAAACATAATGGACTCCTAACTCCTCTTGTCTCTGAGTTTTATTGGCTAACTCAGAAGATAAGCCATTTTTGGCTTACAACAATATGGCAGACTGATACAGTGGGGGTCTGAGTTGAGGGAGTCCCTGTTATGTAGGCAAGAGGTTGTTCATTCAAATAGTCCTGAGTGTTTGTGAGATCAGGCCGCAAAAGCTGGAATTAGACTCTCTTTACTGAGAAGCACAGAATTGAGGGTTTATTTTAAGGCGTAAGGAATTGAGTGGGGATTGCTTTACCCCGGTACGCTTTCGTCTCATAATCTATTGGCAACGTTGGCGAGGGGGTTCGTCGCAGATGCCATCCCAAGCCTCCTCAGGACATATAAGAGAGTCTCGTGAAGGTCACTCGGAGCTGCTAAATGGCTGTAAAAGAGGGCTGGGCCAATTCATGGGAGAGAAGACCAGCCGTGGCTACTAGCCATGATGACCATGCTCTACCTCCATGGTTGGAGGCAGAAATGACAGTTGCTAAAAACCGCAGGAAGGAAGAGGGCTCTTGTGCTCAGGTCTTCTTTGTGGGTTTCCTACATGCAACTGGTTGGCCACTGTGAGAATAGGACACTGGACTAGATGGGCCACTGGCCTGATCCAGCAGGGTCTTCTCGTGTTCTTACGTATAGTTCCTGAGAACAGCTCCCAGACGCTTCAAAACTTAGGCACCCTTTTGGCTTGGAGCTGAGGAGCTTCCCTTGACTGGGGGACTTGACATTTATGAGCAGGGTTATATGATTAGAATACCAACCTGGCAGGATCTTCCCGCTGGAGCCCTCCCTTGTCTCTCCCAGTTTCTCCACCACAGCAGCAAACGGCTTAGCTGGATTCCCATTTATACACACCTCTCGCCAGACGTGGAGAAAATGGCTTTGTTCCTCTCCGGGTGTGAGTTTCTCCCCACCAGGTATGCTCGGTAAAATTTAAGAAATGCTATAGCATCTCAATTGCAGAGCAAAATGGTTCCCCGCCACCGCCCCCCTGTGGGAATATTCCATTTTAAAAGCCTGGCTGTCAACAGCGTGTTAAAGCCATCACTCATTCATTTCCAGCGCATTCCTCTCCATTATGGGAAATAGCCTGCGTTTATAGGGTGCCTTTCATCTCAAAAGCCTCCCAATGTGCTTCACAGGCTGCTGATAATAAAATAATAATTGAGCAGCTTTGATGCCTCTGTGGGTGGATCTCCACACACTTCAACAAATATTAATGAATGAAGGGAGCTATCGCTACACCGAAGGAAGCATTATCTACAGGAGTCCACCTGGGAATCGTCCAAGAGAGCTGGAGAGCTTCTTGGCACTCATCTGCCAAGCGTAGAACGATTTATTCTACGTATTTATTTCCAAAACGTTCACACCACCCAAATTTCCTAACAGGGACCTAGCTGGTATTTGAATCAGAATGTTGCTCCTTATAAGAGGAGCCATTGCTGGATCAGGCCAATGGCCCATCTAATCCAGCAGCCTGATCTCACAGGGGCCAACCAGGATGCCCCAATGGGAAGCCTGCAAGCACAAGAAAACGCTCCCTGCTGGCATTTCCAGAAACTGGTGTTCATTACTGCCTCCAACTGGTGTTCATTACTGCCTCCAACGGTGGAGGCAGAGCATGACCATTGTGGCTAGTAGCCATTGATATCTTTATCTTCCATGAATTTTCTCCATATGTTGGTGCTGACCTGTAAAACCCTAAATGGCCTTGGCCCAGTATACCTGAAGGAGCATCTCCACCCCCCATTGTTTAGCCCAGACACTGAGGTCCAGCTCTGAGAGCCCTCACTGTGAGAAGTGAGGTTACAGGGAACCAGGCAGAGGGCCTTCTCGGTAGTGGCACCCACCCTGTGGAACGTCTTCCCATCAGATGTCAAGGGGATAAATAACCATCTGACTTTTAGAAGACATCTGAAGGCAGCCCTATTTAGGGAAGCTTTTAATGTTTGATGTTTTATTATGTGTTTAATATTCTGTTAGGAGCCACCCAGATGGGCAGGGTATAAAAAAACAAAGTATTATTATTATTATTATTATTATATTATTATTATTATTATTATTATTATTATTATTATTATTATTATCAGAGCCATCCAAGTTGGTGGACATCATTGCCCCCTGTGGCAATGAGTTCTATAATTTACTGTACTTTACCGTATATAAGATGAGGTTTTATTCTTTGAAAATTATGACAAAAAAGGGGAGTTCGTCTTATACGCGGTTAGTGGGTTTGGTTGCTGCCGCGATCCGGATATTGTCAGCAACTATTTTGCATGTTACTTGTGGCTGCAGCAAGGGCTGGTGTTGATTTGCTGTTACAACTCTGGGCAATCTCCTCCCATTTTCCTAAAGTCCCCCAAAATAGTCTTATACATGGGGGCGTGTTATACACAGAAAAATATGGTAACTTTGCGCTGCGTGGAAAAAGTCGTTTCTTTTCTCTGTCCTGAATCATCCAACATTCAGCTTCATTGGTTGCCTAGTGTTACGCGAAAGGGAGAGAAGCTTTCCTCTATCCGTTTTCTCCAGGCCATGTGTCATTTTACAAACTTCCACTATGTCACCTCTTACTCGCATTTCTCTAAGGAAAAAAAAGCCCCATCTGCCAAAACTTTTCCTTGGCATGGGAGTTGCTCCACTCCCTTGATCATTGTGGTCGAGGGGTGACCCGGCACTTCCTCCGCTATTCATAGGTGCCAACTTCCAGATTGAAAAATCCGGGATCGGCAGTGGCGGAAGTCGCGCTGCGGCCATTTTGGAACTGGGCAGAGCAGCATCGGAAATCGCTTCTACTCATGCTCTGCCCATTTCCAAAATGGCTGCATCACCCGAAATCGCTTCTGCGCATGTCCAGAGACTCCAGACATGCGCAGAAGGAGCCTCCCCAGGCCAGTAAGAATCCGGGGGATTTACAGGGTTTTTTAAAATCCAGGCTGCCAGCGGGAAACGGCTGGAAAAACGGGGGTTTCCCGGGGAATACGGGAGACTTGGCAGCTATGCCACTATTGCCTGTTCTGAATAGACGTGTCTCTCCTGGGTTTCTGGCAGAGGTCTTTGACATCACTCGCTACCCCATCTTCTGTTGCAGATCATGTGCTGCACCACCAAGCTCTGCAGTCCCAGGACAACTGGCTCGTGGAGCCAAGCGCGATCAATCTACTTGGCGTCAGCCCTCCTGGGTCTCTCTCCGTTGTGCAAAGCTTTCAACGGCAGATGCCTGGGATGGAATCTTGGACCTTCTGAATGCAAAGCATGTGCTCTGCCACTGAGTTATGACCCCTTTGTGGTTCACGGCAGGGCAGCTGGTGAAAGCAGACTGTACGCAGCCTGCACCTGGCCTTGTCCGTTGAAACACAGTTTAAGGAAGATCTTGCCAAGCTAGAACATATGCAGAGGAGGGTGACCAAGATGATTAAGGGGCCTGAAAACCAAGCCTTATGAGGAATGATTTATACAAGGGGTGACCGGAGTATAGCATCTAGATCTAGATCAAGGGAAGTAATGGTACCACTGTATTCTGCTCTGGTCAGACCTCACCTAGAGTACTGTGTCCAGTTCTGGGCACCACAGTTCAAGAAGGATACTGACAAGCTGGAATGTGTCCAGAGGAGGACAACCAAAATGGTCAAAGGCCTGGAAACAATGCGATATGAGGAAAGGCTTAGGGAGGTGGGCATGTTTAGCCTGGAGAAGAGAAGGTTAAGGGGTGATACGATAGCCATGTTCAAATATATAAAAGGATGCCATATAGAGGAGGGAGAAAGGTTGTTTTCTGCTGCTCCAGGGAAGCGGACACAGAGCAATGGATTCAAACTACAAGATAGAAGATTCCACCTAAACATTAGGAAGTACTTCCTGACAGTAAGAACTGTTCGGCAGTGGAATTTGCTGCCAAGGAGTGTGGTGGAGTCTCCTTCTTTAAGCCTCCGCTTAAAGACCATCTGTCAGGAATGCTTTGATGGTGTTTCCTGCTTGGCAGGGGGTTGGACTGGATGGCCCTTGTGGTCTCTTCCAACTCTATGATTCTATGATTCTAAGTACGGCAAACAGTCACAGGAACTGGACAGTGAGAAATATTTGAACAATTCGGCATCGGAAACCACAAAATGCTCACATTTGTGTATGAAGATGAAGCTGTAACTCAAAAGACAGTGTGTGAGTGGTTTAAGCATTTCCGTGAAGGGTAGCAAACCATTGAAGATGACCCTCGGTCTGGTAGACAGTCGACGAGCAGAATGGCGGCAAATGTCAATAGAGTTCATGAGTTATTGATGCGGAATCGGTGTTTGTTTGTCCGAATGATGGCGGAAGAATTGCATATACCATGTGAAATCGTTACTGAGGTTACTGAGTTGTCCCACCCTCCATATTCTCCCGATCTGGCCCCACCAGATTTCGTTCTTTTTCCAAAACTGAAACCTGCACTGAAAGGGCATAGATCTTCCAACATTTCACACATCCAAGCTGCTGTGACGAGGGAAATGAAAGGAGTATGAAAAGAGGACTTCAACCCCCTGCAATGCAGGAATCATTTTGCCCAATGTGGGGCTTGAACCCACGGCCCTGAGATTAAGAATCTGAGCCATGCTAGCTTAGCCTAAAGAAGGGACGACTGAGAGGTGATCTTCAAATACCTGAAGAGTATGGAGGAAGAAGCAAACTTGTTTTCTGCTGCTTCAGAGGGCAGGACCCAAACCAATAGATTCAAATTTCAAGAAATGAAATTCCACCTAAACATTTGGAAGAACCTTCTGACGGTGAGAAGTGTTCAACAGTGGAATGCTCTCCCTTGGAAGGTGGTGGATTCTCCTTCAATGAAGGTTTTAAAACAGAGGTTGGGTGGCCATGAGTCAGGGATTCTTTAGCTGTGATTCCTGCATTGCAGGGGGTTGGACTAGATGACCCTTGGGGATCTCTTCCCACTCTAGTCTATTAATTTTAGCAGCTAATAAGCCTGTGCCAGAAACCTTTTTCTTTTCCTCCAGCAAATCTCCATAGTGGGGTAGGAGAGCTTTGGGGGGGTGTCACATCTGGCAACCAATGCACCCCTTTCGTTTCTGATAGTACATGGGTAGACGAATCTAAGAAGGCCAGGACACAAATTTCCACGGCCTTCTAGCAGCTGTTGTTGTTGTTGTTGTTGTTGTTGTTGTTGTTGTATTCGCTTTATCTTGCTCAAGGCAACTCAGAGCGACTTACAACCAAACAATCTAGCCAGTTTGTAGTCAGTCATATACAGTAGGTTTGCCCCTGTTGACCGTGATTCATCGACCACCACCACCCCCAAAAAGGTCAACAACTCCGTTCTATCCCCCTAAAAAACCTCAACAACAACTCTAGTTTCTCCCCCTAAAGCTGAACAACTTTGGTCATTCTTCCCAAAAAAAGTTCAACAACTCTGGTCAATCCACTGCCAGTTTATTTATAGTGGGAGTAGATTGCAATCTCTTGGAAGTTGAACACCCCTTCTATACAGTATAGACCTAACCTGGGCTAAGTCCAATTCAGGTTTTCCCAAACGGGTCTCCAGTCGCCCCCAAACCACAACTCCCATCACCCCTGGCCAGCAGGACCAGTGATCAGGGATGATGGGAACCGCAGTCCAAAAACAGCTAGAGACCTGAGCCTGGGAAGCCTTGGTTAAATTGAACCTACCCGGGTTAGCTTCTGAATAAACAACGCATAGAAATATAGCGTCGCACTTACCCTAGAGTAAGCGCCATTGAACGTAGTGGGACTGATGCCTGAGAAAACAGACATAGGAGTGCACTATATGCCTTTTGCATACTAGAGTTACGGGGAATCTCTTCCCACCTCAGAGAACGAAGTTCAGTTCAGAGGAAGCTACGGTGGCTCCTTTGCTAGAAGTAATGTATTTCATGTTAACTCTGGAAGTGTTTACTCGATTCTGACCAAACTAAGCCTCCTAGGGCATGAAATACATCAGGACCCAACAGCATACCTGCCAAGTTCCTCTCTGAAAAATAAGGGACCGAACCGGAAGTAGCATACCGGAAGTAGCGCGGCGGCCATTTTGGAACTGGGCGGAGCATGTTCAGAAGTGACTTTTGATGCTGCTGTGCCCAGTTCCAAAATGGCCGCCGCACCAGAAGTCGCGCTGCAGCCATTTTGGAACTGGGCAGAGCAGCATCAAAAGTCACTTCTGAGCATGCTCCGCCCAGTTCCAAAATGGACGCCGCGCCAGATTAAACCGGGGGAAAAAAATCCTTTTTTTCGGCTGGGGACAGCTGGGAAAACGGGGGTTTCCCGGGGAAAATGGGAGACTTGGCAGCTATGCCCAACAGAATGCCTCTTTCAAGTCTGATTTCAGCTGGGGGGGGGGCTCTGACTGCAGGTACACCAAGGAAGGCCTCTAAGCAGAGGACTGTCCTCTGCAAAACAGGACACCTGCCTTCCTTCCAACATGACAGGTTTAAGATCCTGCAGCATGATGGGCATGGAACTCAGTCGACTCCCCCAGCTGCTGCAAGACTCCACTGGCTTCTAATTACTTTATCTTCCATCCCTTTTCACCCTGTGATGGTTGGCAGAGCTGCCTCTTGTCAGAGGTTTTCCCCAGATGCTCAGCGCAGAGAGAGCCCACGAAATACAACTTTAATAACCAGCTCGGCTTCCTTGCTGCAAGGAACGGGGGGGGGGGGGGGAGCGTGAGAGAATAATCCACTAATGGAAGAGGGAAGGGGTGGAAAAAATATATATAAGCACTAGATTTCCTCCACAGGGTTGTCAAACAGACACAAACACATTTTTATTCTATTTAAACAAAGCCCTGTTTTCTTTTTGGGTGTGGGGAATAAATTGACACATAGAATCATAGAGTTGGAAGAGACCACAAGGGCCATCCAGTCCAACCCCCTGCCAAGCAGGAAACACCATCAAAGCACTCTTGACATATGGCTGTCAAGCCTCCGCTTAAAGACCTCCAAAGAAGGAGACTCCACTACACTCCTTGGCAGCAAATTCCACTGTCGAACAGCTCTTACCGTCAGGAAGTTCTTCCTAATGTTTAGGTGGAATCTTCTTTCTTGTAGTTTGAATCCATTGCTCCGTGTCCGCTTCTCTGGAGCAGCAGAAAACAACCTTTCACCCTCCTCTATATGGCATCCTTTAATATATTTGAACATGGCTATCATATCACCCCTTAACCTTCTCTTCTCCAGGCTAAACATTTCCTGATGCAGGTTAAGACCATATGAACATAAATAGATGCCCCAATTCAATGCCTGCAAGCAAGACCTGAATACAAGAGAAACTCTCCTCTCCTGCAGTTGCCAGAAACTGGTATTCAGAAGCATTACTGTTTCTGGTCAGGAAGGCAAAGCCTAGCCATCGTGGCTAGTAGCCAATTGGTTTTTATTTTTAATTTTTTCTTTATCTGCCTTTCCTGCTTCTGTGGTATTTATGCCCATGGTTTTCCTAGTTTGCCAGGCACATTCCCATGCTGACAATCTCCAGCTGTTTTTTGTTCTTCTTACCAAGTGTTCTTGCACCACTTGGGAGGTGGAAGTTTTCTGTGCTTCTGCACTCTGCATTTTGATGGTCTCTCTCTCTCTCTCTCTCTCTCTCTCTCTCTCTCTCTCTCTCTCTCTCTCTCTCTCTGCTTTTCTGCAGAGAAAGGACAAGGCGAGGAGGCAGGGAGGAGGAGGAGAGCTTTCTTGCAAGAAAGCCCATTCATGCAGGCCCCAAAGCGAAGAGGGACAATTCCTAGTCAAAAACATTTCTAATTGGATCTCTTTTGACGCTGGGCCTGGACACTTTGTGAAAGGGCCCTTAATGCTTATTAATTTCCCCCAAATCACACGTGGCTTCCTTTTGATGTGCAAATCTCAAATCATTCTCCCTCTTTCCACTTGACAAGAGATAAAGATCGCAGAGAAATGAAGAGGCTCTGCAGATTGATTGGTTTCAGGGAGGGGGAGAAAGAAGGGTGCTGGGGGGGGGAAGAAATCTGGGTGAGGAAATCGACTAGGCAAGGAGGGGGAGACAAGAACCGGGTGGGCCTGAGAAATGGGATGGCATTATGGTTTCCTCCTCTGGCCAGTGGTGGTTGGTGCCCAATGGCACTGGCAAGGCAGATGGCAGGGAGCCCAACAGCAGGTGGCGCTAGAGAGACAGGGGAAGAGCATCTGCATTGCGTGCAGAAGGTCCCAGATTCCGTTCCTAGCATCTCCAGGTATGGCTGGCAAAGAGAGAGACACCTCCCTGAAGCCTTGGAGAACTGCAGTGCAGACAATAGTTCATTGGAGACCCGAGAGCAACAGCATCTCTCCCCTCCAGTGACTTCCGGCAACTGAAATTAACCCACATTCATTGCAGAGTTTAAGACTGCCAGCAAAATCTTACAGCCGTCCCAGAAAAATAGGAAGGGGAACAATTGGATATTCAGGATCCATAAAAGTCGGCCGTGGTGATGTTCCTGTTTGAACTACATCAAAAGGTTAGAGGAGGGAACCACAAAAGGTCAGGAAATCGATCTATCAAAGCATCTGAAACAGACTTGGGATGACTCAGCCGAGATCCCAAAACCTTGTTGATCTGGTAGGCAGGTGAGACACAGTCAGTCTGTTTAATTCCACCTTGGCTGCTCTCTGACCAGTGCAAGACTCACTTCTGGTTAGAATGAGGGACGGCAGAAACACAAGGGGTGGAGGAAATCATTTGGAATGACACATAATTGGACATTTATATATTTGGCATAAGTTGATGGTTCATTCGCACAGCGTATAAAATATTCATCCCTTTTTGTAGTGCTGCTGTAGAATAATCTATAGAAATCTGTTGAGCCAGTAAAACCTCGATTCCGGTGAAACTTTGAGATTCCCATCTCTCCTCATTCTTATTTATGGCCTTCGGTGCTTTCCTTTGCCCTGCCTTTGGAGAAGTGTAAATCGTAGAATCATAGAGTTGGAAGGGACCCCGGGGATCATCTAGTCCAACCCTGTGCAATGCAGGAATACGCAGGGGTCGAACCTGCAACCTTGGCGTTATCAGCACCACGCGCTAACCAGCTGAGCTATCCAGGCTTGAAGGACCACCACATTTGGGTCCCTTCTCTCCCATTTTTTATAATCCCATTCCCAGGAATGTAGGAAACTGCCTTATAAAGAGTCAGAACAATTGGTCCATCTAGCTCAGTATTGTCTACACTGACTGGCAGCGGCTATCTATGGTTTCAGGCAGGGGGTTTTCCCAGTCCTGTGAGGGGATGGCAGGGATTGAGGATGGGACCTTCTGCATGCCAAGCATATGCTTTGCCGCTGAGCCATGACCCCCCCCCCTCCTGTTAAAGAGCTGTGCTATCAGCTGTGGGGGCTCTGCAGAACAGCAGGCTGTCCTCCTGACCCACATCAACACCATGCCAGCCAGCCTGCGAAGGAGAGCAGGTCGCCTTCTCTTCCTCCCCCGAATGTCAGTCGTTCTGTGATAGAGGTCTGAAATATCAGGTGGAGAAGAGAGATGGAATGGCCTTTTGTCAGGCAAAACCCATTGTGTCTGAATCGGAGCCCCCCCCCCTACACACACACCATTTTAATGATGCTGCCCCAGAGCATTGTGGGAATCATGCCCTACGACATGAAACAGCCTGTAAGATCTTCACATGAAAGAATATCAGGGGACCAGCACATCACCAGGGCTGCCTTTTTTATTCTTTCCTCTCTTTTTTTCTGAGTCACTGAGAGCTGAAATCAGCTGGATGTGCCGATGGCGAATAGGACAATGAAATCACAGAGAGAGAGAGAGAGAGAGAGAGAGAGAGAGAGAGAGAGAGAGAGAGAGAGAGAGAGAGAGAGAGATATGTTTTATTGCTGACCAGGAAAAAAAACCCTCTTCCTTGCCTATAATGCTGAAATTTTAATTTTTTTGCAGCTCTCTTCTATTAGGATCAGAACTGTTGCAACAACAGGAGGTTCATTCAGGAATAAGGTAGAGGAACATTAACAAAAAAGCTTTTCGGTTGACCTCGCAGGGAACTGCTGGTGAGGAGAAGAGATTGATGGCTTCCTCGGGGGAACAGGCCTGCCGTTTCGTCTGTGTTCCTTTGGAAAGCATTGCCTATGGATCTTCCTAGCCATTCCCAGCATTCCACCATACCAGAGGCGGCGAATTCTACCCGACACGGGGGGCGGGGGGGGGGCTCGTCAGGCGCGTGCGACATCACATGGGTGACAGAACCGCTAGCCCCACATTGGGCGCCATCTGTTAAGGAAAATTCTGGGTTGAGAGACTACTCGACAGCCCAGCTTGCAGGTCCATGCGGTCAGTAAAAGAGGGAAATTCCAGCCAAGCAACTTTTGGAGCAAAACAGCGGTCAGTAGACTTAGATCCTTTATTGTTGCGCAACAGGGTCAACAGCAGCGAGGGAACCCAGAGCATGGGGCGACACTCACTTTTCAAACTTTCCCACCATATCCCAGAATACAGTTCGCACAGCATCATCGATACATCATTGCTACATCACTAACATGTCACAAAAGGGAGGGTTACACAAGATTAGCATAGACAGATATATCAGGGCAACACCCAAGTGCAAGATAGAAGAAGAAGAAGAAGAAGAAGAAGAAGAAGAAGAAGAAGAAGAAGAAGAAGAAGAAGAAGAAGAAGAAGAAGAAGAAGAAGAAGAAGAAGAAGAGCTACTTTTCATGTTGATGGACCACAGCTTGGGTGTTCCAGGAGCTGCACAAGACTGCTTTTTGGGACTGACACCCACATTTCCTGGCCCTGGATGGGCTGCAGCAGCAGGAGCCTGGCCGTGGAACATCGGACCTGGCTTACTATATTGAACCTGGACCATTTTTTCTTGACCTGTTAGACTTGCTAGCATTCACCCTTTGGACTGTGTACACCAGCAGAACTTGCTGCCAGGTACACCAGTGTTCCAAAGAAGATCCTCCAACCACTTCTCAAGGTGATGCTATGCAGATCTGGGCCAGTGTCTCCGAGCAAAATAAATACCGTATTGGCCCAAATATAAGCCACACCCGAATATAAGCTGCACCTTTAAAATTGGAAGGGGGGGAGGGGAAAAAAATACCCAAATATAAGCCACTCCATTCATCACTGCTCCTGGCTGCATACTAAGCAGGGGAGGGGGAGCCGCGCTGTGTTGCCAGCGCCTTTCCCCTTCCTCGCTCTCTCCCTTCCCAGCCTTAGGGGAGAGGACGGGGGGGACTATGCACGGGGCGGGCGTCACTTTGCCGCGCTCCTGGCGCTGTTTGCCCTGCGCTCCTGACTGCATAGTACCGTAAGGTCGTGAATATATGCTGCACTTTAACTTTTCATGGTCAGAATTTGGGGGGAGGGAGTGAGGCTTATATCCAGGCCAATACGGTAAGTTGCCATTTGCAAACAGGGCTAGAAAAGTACCTCTCTCTTGAGACCCTGGAGATTTGACTGCCCATCAAAGGAGACATAGCTGAACAATATAGGGTGATGCTCTGACTTGCTAGGTGGAAGCTTCCTCTCTTCGTGTGACCTCAGGGGATGTCCAGGTTTCAAGAGGGCAACCCAAGAGTGGAGGGACCAAAATACTGTCTCCTGGCCCAGGAAGAAGCCTTTCTGATTCTTGTAATAATCAGGTGTCTGGGGCAAGCTCAAAGCCCAGCAGTGAATTGAATTCTGTATCTTTGAGAGTGGATTAGCCTGCCCTCTAGAGGCAATCTGGAAACAGGAGCAGTCCCTGGTTCTCTGGCGTCAAGAGTTTGCACATGAAAAGCATCCTGCCACCTCCAATACAACTCCTTCTCCAGAATCTCCTTCTCCACAGTGGCCAAACAGATGCCTGTGGGAAACCCACATGCCGGACCTGATTGCAAGAGCATTCTGCCCTCTTGTAGCTTCCAGCAACCGGTATTTAAATGCATTACTGCCTCTCTGACCATGGAGGCAGAGCGCAGCCATCATGGCTAGCAGCTTTTGATAACCCTCTCCTCCCTGAATTTGTCCAATCCTCTTTGAAATCCATTCATCACTGCCTCCTTGTGGGAGTGAGTTCCACAGGTTAACTATGCACTTTGGGAAGATGTCCTTTCTTTGCTCTGTCCTTCCAACATTCACCTTCATTGGAGTTACTATCGGCAGTTCCAGCTGCTTTCCTGATGATCCCGTTTGCCTTTTCCCCAGCTGCCACACACCAGGCCAACATTTCCATCCAGCTGTGCATTGCTGCCCCTGCCAAGTGGGGCTGATGGGGGTCGCAGTTTCAAACCTCTGGAGGGGGCTAGTTTGGGAGAAGGCTGATCTAGTGTGCCAAAAACACACGGCAACGTAAATGCCTTGGAGTAGGAGCTGGCCGCTGTCATTTCAAAAGAAGCCACAGTAGCCCCTTAAGTAGCTGGTTGGCTGGCTAATGGCCCCACATTCCAGAGGTCAGGACCAAGAGCCATTTGATCTCCATGGACTACAAGAGACACAGCTAGAAAAGGGAGGAGGCAAAGGCATGACACCAGCAATGCAAATGGAAAAACGAGGTCAGCTCTCGATCTTTTCATGTGCTATTTCAGAATGCTCTCTCCAAACCTTGACTCAGGCCGCATGACTCACGATGGGTGGTTCTGCAATTCCGGCAGTTGTGGGAAGATTAAATCAGGAACAGGGGGCCAATGGTAAGAAAGGACCCAGGTGTCTTTCTTTTGTAGCACTTTCCCTGCTCAATATATCCCCCCCCCATATACAGTATATTTTTTTCTGTGTGTGAAAGGGTAAAGGGACCCCTGACTGTTAGGTCCAGTCGCAGACAACTCTGGGGTTGCGGTGCTCATCTCGCTTTACTGGCCGAGGGAGCCGGGTCATCATGTGGCCAGCATGACTAAGCTGCTTCTGACAAACCAGAGCAGCGCACGGAAACACTTTTACCTTCCCGCTTGTAGTGGTACCTATTTATCTACTTGCACTTTGACGTGAAAAGGTAATGGGACCCAATACTGCAGATGGATCAACTCTGGGATGAATCAAACCTACAGAACACACTCTGTTCGGTTAACAGACTCTTCTTAATAAATAATGGTAATAATTTTATTATTTGTACCCCCGCCACCCTGGGCAGCTTTCAACAAATATAAAAGCATAATAAAACATCAAACATTAAAAACTTCCCTAAACAGGGCCAAGTGGGGATTCAAACCCTGGTCTCCAGAGTCCCAGTCTGACACGCCAACCACTACGCCACTAAGCACACTGAGCATTGCTTGGCAACCCCTACTCCCCCCCACGGACCTACAATTCCCGGAGTTCCTTGGGAAAGGGGGATCGATTGTTAAACTATTTTGGGATGGCGCTGGAGGGTCTGTCCGTACCTGGCTGTTGCCAGCGATGTGCAGCATGTGGGTTATGCCACGATGAGTAGGAAGGTCTCGTTGGCCCTGATTATATTTCATGGAATTGCTAAATGGAAAAAAATATATGTGAGGGGGTCAATCAAACAACATTGTCTTTTTAGCATCTGTTGGAAATTTCCCTCTTTCTCCAAACCTAAGTGGAGCTTTTTATGTCAGCTGAGATATATATTGGATTTGAAGTGCTTTCCTGATATATGTAACTGCAAAACTGCAATGGCTTTTTCTTCTGGGTTGTTGTTTTTTTTTGTACGGGCCATTGTTCTAACTGCCATTATATATGCAATTGTTTTACATATGATTTTATTGTACTGCGAAATCGCTTTGAGGGGCTTCCCAGGAAAGCGATCCATAAATGAAATAATAACATTCACGAGGAAGAATAATTAACCACCACAAGCTCTGTTTCCCCGAGGACAGCGAGCTTCTTGCTGTACGCATGTTTTGAAACGAAGCTGATTGTGCGTAGCGCAACTGAAATAAATCCGGTCGTATACATTTCTCGTAAGTTAAGGGGTCTTGTCTCCTCTTTCCTCCCCATTCAAGGTGTCCTTCCAAAGGAGAGCATAGCTACTGGATCAGGCCAGTGGCCCCTCTAGTCTCACAGGGGGACAACTAGATGCCCCTATAGGGAGCACACAAACAGGACCTGAGCAGAACAGCAGATCTCCCCTACTGGTGAGTCCCAGCTAGATTGGTGACTGGGAGCAGCCGCCGAGACCACATAACACCGGTCCTGAAAGACCTACATTGGCTCCCAGTACGTTACCGAGCACAGTTCAAAGTGTTGGTGTTGACCTTTAAAGCCCTAAACGGCCTCGGCCCAGTATACCTGAAGGAGCGTCTCCACCACCATCGTTCTGCCCGGACACTGAGGTCCAGCGCCGAGGGTCTTCTGGCGGTTCCCTCGCTACGAGAAGCCAAGTTACAGGGAACCAGGCAGAGGGCCTTCTCGGTAGTGGCACCCACCCTGTGGAATGCCCTCCCACCAGAGGTCAAAGAGAACAACAATTACCAGACCTTTAGAAGGCATCTCAAGGCAGCCCTGTTTAGGGAAGCTTTTAATGTTTGATGGATTTCTGTATTTTAATGTTTTGTTGGAAGCCGCCCAGAGTGGCTGGGGGAACCCGGACAGATGGGCGGGGTATAAATAATAATAATAATAATAATAATAATAATAATAATAATAATAATAATAATAATAATATACTGCCCCTGATACTGGGGGTAGAACATAACCACTGTGGCTAGTACCAAACATAACTTTGTCTCCAGGATTCCTGGGTCTCCTCTTTTGTCCCCTCTGACAGCCTCACATTTTGCCTTTCTGAGCCACACACAGTTGGCGCTATCCATCAATTCTGCAGGTCCGAGCAAATTGTATAATTTGTATATTCTGTCTAATTCATTCTGTGACTAAAAAAAAATAAACCTTCCCCAGAATTTGTTCTGGTGGTCGTGGGGAAGAGCACGGAGTAACCAGGAAACTGAAACTGCCTCGATTCCTTCAGAAAAGCTTATACAGCAACAACTAGAAAAATTGCTCTTTAAGTGCGAGAGCCTTCGATGTACTGTTTGTGAGGCCTTCTAAAAACTTCTATTTTTTTAACGCAGGCCTTCCCAGACATGTAATTTTGCTTCTTCTTTGTTAATAATAATCTGTTGAGCGTATCTATTATTTTGGTAATTTTATTATGTCTGTTGTTTTTAATGCTATTTTTAAACAAACATCTTACATTAAACCACTTAGAGGCTTTAAACACACACACACACACACACACACACACACACACACACACACACACACTGTATTGGCCTGAATATAAGCTGCATCATTTCCCCCCCAAATTCCAACCATGAAAAGGCTTAAATTTGCAACCTTACAAAAATTGGCTTTTACGATATCACTGCTGAAACAGACATACGGTAAAACAGAACAAAAAAAAATGTTTTATTGCCGATTTGCGAGCTTGAGACTGTTGTGCAATTAATTCTAATGTCATTCATCGCTTTCCCCGTATTTTACAGTGCAGTATTGATTTTTTTATTTGCATTTGCGGTGCTACGAACAGGTGTTTAACCCACTTGCGGGTCCTCTCTAGTACCCAAAGGATTTTCTTCTACATTTGCAATTTATGGGTGTGAGTGCCTGTGTAATTTTAAGGGAGTGGCTTATATTCAGGTATTGTCTTCCCCCCCCCCCTTGAATTTTAAAGGTGCTGCTTATATTCAAGTGTGGCTTATATTTGGGGCAATATGGTATATCTATCTATCTATCTAATCTAATCTATCTAAATAAATAAATAAATAAAAATTTGATACACTAGAAATTTCAGCAGACCTGGCCCACTCACTTTTCAAATGTATTTTCCCAGGAATGGGACTAGAAACTTGCACAGTAGTTTAAATCCAGGAATCCGTAGATTCTCTGGAAGCTGAATTCTATGGCCAATAGGACATTCGCTTCATCTGCTTGACATACGCACAGCTTTCCATGCAGGTAGTACAGTCCCCCTTGACCCTCATCCCACGAGAGGCCTTGGTGCTCCTTGGAGATGTTATTGTGACAAGTCTTGCCCTGACAAAGGTGCAGGGAAGGGGTTAATCTGCCTAAGGCAGCGCTGCGCTGCAACTTTTTAGCAAAGTACGGCACCATATGCAAGGGATTTAGCTTATAATCATCTTTGGGTTTAGCAGGAAATCTGGGAAGAGAGACCTTTTTGTGTTTATTATACATAAGAAGATCTTGGTGGTTAAGAATGTTGAGGGCTCCAAACTGGGGGGGGGGAGCGGGGGGCAGAGAGTAGGTTTTTGATAAGCTTTAAAGATTTGAGCGTTGGAATCAGCATCTGTGCAGCCCAAAATATCTTGCTTTAAAACTGCAGCGGCCGGGGAGGGGTGGAGCATGTGATCAGCGACGCCCAGGCTCCCAGTTCAAGATCCGTCCCGGCTGCAAATTTATCCAAAGCAATATCAAGCTCCAACTTTTCAGTTTCTGACTGTGGTTCTGCCTTCTGCTTCCTCCCTACAATGGAGGGAGTCCTTTTCTGCCTCTCTCACACCTCCTGTTTAGGAAGACAGAAAGCTGCCTTCTACCCAGTGTTAGAAACTCAAGATATATACAGTAAGCTAGGCACCAAATGCTCCCTTGAACCAATGTTATGGCTCCTTATACCAAGGTTAGGCTTGCCAAAACAGAATGTCTACAGGCAAACCTCGGTTGTCGAATGTAATCTGTTTCCGGAAGCCCATTTGGCTTCCAAAATGGTTGACAATCAAATAGCAGCTTCTCTTTGGTTGCAGGAGCTTCCTGCACTCAGCGGAAGCCGCATCGGACGTTCGGCTTCCAAGAAACGTTAGAAAACCGGAGCATTTACTTCTGGTTTTTTCGGCGTCCGGAAGCCAAAGCATTCCGAAATGGAGGCATTCGGGATCGGAGGTTTGACTGTATTTGCCAATTTGGGGTAAGAAGGCTCTAAAGTCTTATTTTTCAAATGATAGACTGCAATTGATTCTCAGTTAAACATCTGGCTAGTTCAGATGACAACCTTAAGGTAATTTAAGAACTTAAGGAAGAAAAGTCGCTTGATCCAGGGACAGTCCGCATATATCTTGGTCCATTCTAACCTCTTTTTCTTAACGCTGACTGCTCGTGCCCAGGCTGCACAGAAAAAGCATTTTGGTTCCAGAAAGTCATTCTGGTTGTGCAGGTAAAACATAGAATTCTACAGGATGTGGTACTAGTGTGTGAAAATAGTCAAGATCCAAGGATCCCCAGGCATGCACCTCCAGATTTTGATGTCCGATGCCATCTTGGTGCCCAGGCATCTTCACTTGCTTGCAAGTAGTTGATAGCTGGGTGCAAAATGCGCCTGGCGCCTGGCTAATTTCAAACACGGCTTCTATGAAGTCAGACCATTAGCCTGTCCGGGTCAGTAGTCTGCACCAACTGGCAGCAGCTCTCCAAGGTTTCATGCAGTGGTCCATCCCAGCCCTAGAGATGCATGGAAAGCTGATGCTCTAGCTCAGGATTCAGCAAACCATTTCAGCAGGGGGCCGGTCCACTTCCCCACAGATCTTGTGGGGGGTCAGACTATATTTTGGGGGGGGGGAGAACGAATTCCTATGCCCCACAAATAACCCAGAGATGCATTTTAAATAAAAGTATGCATTCTACTCATGTAAAAACATGCTAATTCCTGGACCATCAGTGGGCCGGATTGAGAAAGCCATTGGGCCAGATCTGGCCCCCGGGCCTTAGTTTGCCTACCCATACTCTAGTTATAGCCTTCCCCTAGGACCCAATCTCCAAAGTGTTTGGTATTCCGAGTTATCCTGCTTCTCACATGCTAGTTCCATTCAGCTGCTGCGGCTGATAAGCTTGTGTTACATACATGAGCCACAGGCAGAAATATCGATGACTTGGAAAGTAAGCAGTCCTTTCTGTCAGTGACGCAAAGAGGGTTATTCCAATCCAACCCATTCATTTCATTATTCATTCTTTATTTTTTTGCTGTGGCTCGACATCTAGCTCTCAGTGGCTGTATCAATATTGTGGGTTGTCTCTAAGTCATACTCTTAGAGTTGACTCCTTGAAATCCATGGGCAGCTCATTTCTGTGGGTCTTATCTGAAGATAACTCAGTTGTGATGCAGGCCAATGAAATTGTTAACCACAGCTTACTTAAAAGGGTCTAAAAGAGTATCTGGGACAACCCAGCCGGATGGGTGGGGTATAAATAATACAATTATTGTTATTAGCAATGGAAAAGAACTTAAAATATCCTTCAACCCAGTGATCTCGGGGCTGCCAGGAACAGTATTCTCCAGGCACCAAATGAACCTAGGTGGACAGAAATTCCTCTTGGAAATTAATAAATGACGGAGACAGACACACTTCTCTAGGGTGGGCATTCCACAGCTGGGGAGCCACCACCCAAAAGGCCCTGTCACAAGTCAGTGCCAATCAGGCATCCCCCAGTGATGGCATTGTTGTTGTTGTTGTTGTTGTTGTTGTTGTTGTTGTTGGCTTCCAACATATATAAAAACACAATAAAGCATCACACATTAAAAGCCTTCCTTACCATCACCAAGCCACACCACAAGCCCATAATAGATTCTTCTTCTTAAGGTGCCTGCAGAATATTTGCTACAGGTCACTCAAGCAAATGAGTCAAGCCACAGCTGGGCTGCTGGCCTTCTCCCACTAGACAGGGGGTTAGATATGGACCACACTGGCTTTGAAACTTGAAGCATTCATTGATCAGGAGGTCTCCAGCTGAACGCATCCTCTAACTATGAAGACTTCAAGCCATGCCCTTCTCTTATCAGCCCTCCATCTGCAAAAATGAGGATACTATACTGGCCAACCTTACAAGGCTGTTGTATTTGAATGACACATACTGCGCGCTTGGAAACTGTTGTATCAAATGCAAAATTTGGAAATCCTTTTAAGTTCCTAAATAAATAGGATGAGCCACCGTGGCTGCTTTCTGGGGAAGCGGAGTTTTGCGGGCGGATTTCCCCTGAATGCTTTGAAACTCGCTGCTGGCCTTTAAATGGAGCAAGCTTGACATCTGGTGGTAGAGCTGAGCAACAGCCACTCCTTTTCCTCAAAAGGCCATGGGCAAAATATTGCTCCCCTTCTTTGTGTCGATCTGGATCTGATCCGGCAGCAGGAGTGTGAGCTCTGCAGACCCATAACAGAATAAGGCAGCCTCATCACAGAGAGGAGAACAGAGGCACAGAGTGGCCACCTATTTGCCTGTGCCTACCCAGGTGGCGCTGTGGGTTAAACCACAGAGTCTAGGGCTTGCTGATCAGAAGGTCGGCAGTTCGAATCCCTACAATGGGGTGAGCTCCCGTTGCTCGGTCCCAGCTCCTGCCAACCTAGCAGTTCGAAAGCACATCAAAGTGCAAGAAGATAAATAGGGACTGCTCTGGCGGGAAGGTAAACAGCGTTTCCATGCGCTGCTCTGGTTCGCCAGAAGCAGCTTTGTCATGCTGGCCACATGACCCGGAAGCTGTCTGCGGACAAACGCTGGCTCCCTCGGCCTATAGAGCGAGATGAGCGCTGCAACCCCAGAGTCGGACACGACTGAACCTGATGGTCAGGGGCCCCTTTACCTTTATCTTACCTCTTAGGGCTGTTGTGTTAAATGGACAGAATCCATTTGCACAAACCCTGAGCTGCTTTGACGATAGGTGGGATAAATAAATAAATATTCATATTTTTAATGCAGGCGAGATAGCTATTACAGTGGTACCTTGGTTCTCAAACGCCTTGGTTCCCAAATGCCAAAAACCCGGAAGTAAGCGTTCCAGTTTTTGAACGTTTTTCGGAAGCCAAACATACGATGTGGCCGTTGGCTATTGTTTCAGGGGCGCCTGCACCAATCAGAAGCTGTGCCTTGGTTTCCAAACATTTCAGAAGTCAAACTTTTGTTTTTGCTATTTATTTTGTTTTTGAGGCTTTTTCGGTTAATTTGTTTTTGTGACTTTGTGGAACCCAGCTCAGCTACTGATTGTGTGACTGCGGAAAGGGACAAAAGCCCCCCATCCAAACAATGACTATCATCAGTGCAGGTAAGAAATAATAATAATATTAATTTTTATAATCTACAATACCGTCTTATTTAATTTATAGTAGAGTACATTGATTATTGCTTTCATTTTATGGATCTATGGTCTCGTTAAGATAGTAAAATTCATGTTAAATTGCTGTTATAGGGGTTGTTTTTAAAAGTCTGGAACAGATTGATCCGTTTTGCATTACTTTGTGGTTCTGTTGGTGTCAGCCGCCCTGAGCCCGGTTTTTGACTGGGGAGGGCGGGGTATAAATAAAAATTTATTATTATTATTATTATTATTACTTTCTATGGGAAAGCCCGCCTTGGTTTTGGAATGCTGTGGTTTTGGAACGGACTTCCGGAATGGATTCAGTTTGAGGACCAAGGTACCATTATAGTTTCCCTAGTTCCATACCAAAGGAAGCAGCGGCTGCTGCCGCTGCTTGTATAAAGATACCATTCCTGACAACCAGGGCTGGGCGATATCCGGTTTCCAACATCATGATACGGTATATCGCCAGCTAAATATTGTGATGTACAGTGGTACCTCGGTTTAAGAACAGTCTGGTTTAAGAATGATTTGGTTTACAAACTCCGCAAAAGCGGAAATAGTGTCTTGGTTTGAGAACTTTACCTTGGTCTAAGAATGGAATCCGAACAGTGGAAGGGCACTGGCGGCGGGAGGCCTCATTAGGGAAAGCGTGCCTCGGTTTAAGAACCGTTTTGGTTTAAGAACGGACTTCTGGAACGGATTAAGTTCATAAAGTCATAAACCGAGGTACCACTATACTGATACGGTATATCACAATGTCTGAAATAAGGATGGAGCTACCGTCTGTAGAGATATTGGCTGGCTTCATGGTTTTTCCCGCATTTTGATTTTTGCTGGGCCCTACTCTCGTGATTTGCTGCCCCCTCTGCAGGAGGAAGGGGAGAGCTAAGCCGGCAAGAGTTAACAGGACTGCAGGAATCAAGAGAAGCGTTGGCTGGTGTCAGGGTTGTTAAGACTACTCCTGAGTAACGACCTTCCACATACTTGCCTTTCAAAAGTCTTTATTGGTGCACATTATTTACAGTGTAGTGAGCTGTCGGTTTCATGTCTTCTCATTCCGTATCAGAATCCGGCACTGCCCCTTTTCGCGACTTTGACCAACATAAAAGCCTCAGGACAGTGAATCTCCTCCCCTTTCTCCTCCTCCTCAATACCGGTGTCGGGAGGAAGGGTCTACGGTCTGCCTTCTCCCTGTCCACCCTTCCCGCCTCCCTCTTTTCCTGTCTGTGGAGCAGGGGCTCTCCAATGCTGCCAGAGCCCTGGCACTCCTTCTCCGTCTCCTGACTCACCCCTTTCAGACCCCGCGCTTTCATGACTGCTTGGAGACGGGCTGCTCCTGATGAGAGGGGGGGTTCTCTATAATCCCTCCCCCTTACAGCTGGCTTCATGGTTTTCCCCACAGTGATTTTTGCATAGCACGCACACACAGAGAAGCCAAAAATTATGAAACTGTTAGCGCAACATGGGCTTCAAACTGGTTTTGGGCGATATATTGATATATCTCCCAGCCCTACTGGCAACCTTGTGGTTATTAGCTGTGAAGATATTGTGACAGTTTTATAAATATTTTTAGATGCTCTCAGTGTTACTCGAACGTTTTGCATTTTTTTTTCACTATTGTAATGTTTTGCTGTATTACATACCAACGTACAAATCAACGGAATGAAGAAACTGACAAGGCCAATTTACAAGAAGCACAGCTTCTGGATATTTTGACTTAATTTTATAAAATGTTGCGTGCCATGGAGAAAGTGGCTGGAGGAAATTGTTCCTGCTTCTCTTCTAACATCTGAAATGCACACACCCCCCACACACACCCCTTTTAGAAGTTTTGCATCTGCCTTCATACTAATAGGGGAACCAGATTCTTGCCATCCCGCCAAGCCCTGACCCCACCACCATCCTGTTGCAGTTTAATGTGAAGCTTCTTTCATTGGCAAAAGTAAGAAGAAAAGAAGCTTGCAGATGAGCAGAATACCAATTGGGTGTTTAATACCAACTGGGTCCAGCCACTGGCTCTCATTCCAAAATGGGATGCAGGGGGAGGACCTTAATTTGTGCCTAGTAGAGGGTTAAATGGCAAGCAGATTTGCAGAAGCAAATCTTCTCTTCTCCATGCTTTGTTGTTGTTTAGTCGTTTAGTTGTGTCTAATTCTTTGTGACCCCATGGAGCAGAGCACGCCAGGCACTCCTGTCTTCCACTGCCTCCCACAGCTTGGTCAAACTCATGTTCGTAGCTTCGAGAACACTGTCCAACCATCTGTCCTCTGTCGTCCCCTTCTCCTTGTGCCCTCCATCTTTCCCAACATCAGGGTCTTTTCCAGGGAGTCTTCTCTTCTCATGAGGTGGCCAAAGTATTGGAGCCTCAGCTTCAGGATCTGTCCTTCCAGTGAGCACTCAAGGCTGATTTCCTTCAGAATAGATAGGTTTGATCTTCTTGCAGTCCATGGGACCCTCAAGAGTCTCCTCCAGCACCCTAACTCAAAAGCATCAATTCTTCGGTGATCAGCTTTCTTTATGGTCCAGCTCTCACTTCCATACATCACTACTGGGAAAACCATAGCTTTAACTATACGGACCTTTGTCGGCAAGGTGATGTCTCTGCTTTTTAAGATGCTGTCTAGGTTTGTCATTGCTTTTCTCCCAAAAAGCAGGCATCTTTTAATTTCACCATCTGCAGCGATCATGGAACCCAAGAAAGTAAAATCTCTCACTGCCTCCATTTCTTCCCCTTCTATTCGCCAGGAGGTGATGGGACCAGTGGCCATGATCTTAGTTTTTTTTATGTTGAGCTTTAGACCATATTTTGCGCTCTCCTCTTTCACCCTCATTAAGAGGTTCTTTAATTCCTCCTCACTTTCTGCCATCAAAGTTGTGTCTTCTGCATATCTGAGGTTGTTGTTAATGGAGCCTAAAAATTGCATTTGCCTTTTCTGCAGCTGCCTCACTTTTCTGGCTCACCTTCAGCTCGCAATAGGGTTGCAATCCTTTTCGCACATCCTTCCCCCCCCCCCTAGCCAGGTATCCCGCCTCTTCAACAAAACCAGTCATTTCCCCCTTTTTTATCGTTTAAGAGATTAATCTTCTCAATTTTATTTCTTTTAGAAACATACACATAAAATGGCTTGTGCTGGTTTTCCCGATTCCAGTACACATTTTTAAACCGTTCCCATTAAAGCACCATTTTTTAAAAAAGAGTTATTGCCTGCTGTCTGTCGCTTCCCCCCGCCCAAGAAAAACTAAACGTTAAGAAATGAGAAACAAAATTAATAAACGTAGTGTACCAGATGTGATTGTTAAAGTGACAGGGCCCAGAAGGACCCAGCTGGAAGATGGCACAGCGCATCCCATTCCCATCCCTGCTTTCCTCAAGGTGCAGAAGAGTCTCGGACAGTAGCTCTGCAACGGCAGGCAGCAAATCAGTTCTCTAAGCACAGTCCCTCGTCCTCTGCTGGCTGCCCTGGCAGGCAACTTTATCAAGCATGGAGGGCAGCTTCCTCTTCAACCGGCAAGCTCCTACAGGGTCACTTCTTCACAGAGGCCAGGTAGGCAAACCAGAAGAGGGCCACCAGGTTCCCAAACAGCACCTGGAACTGTGTTCAGGGGAGGAATTTGGTTAGGATTTAAGTTCTGACCTACCACCTTCACCTCCCTGGAGGTGCTTGTCGGGGACTGAACCCGGGACCTTCTGCATGCAAAACAGAGGCTCTACCCAGGGCGAGCCAAAGGCATTCTGGCACCTGAGGCAAATCACAAAATGGAGCCCTTCCCCAGCAGGGAAGAAAGGATGGGTGAAGATCTACATGGGTTAGAGGGTGGTGATGATAACGGCAAGGTTGCAGGTTCGATCCCTGTGGGGGAACAGCTGCCTATTCCTGTACTGCAGGGGGTTGGACTAGGATCAGTGTTTCCCAAACTTGGGTCTCCGGCTGTTGTTGGACTACAACTCCCATCATCCAGTGGTCCTGCTAGTTAGAGACGATGGGTGTTGGAGTCTGACAGCAGCCAGAGACCCAAGTTTGGGAAACACTGGACTAGATGATCCTCAGGGTCCCTACCCAGCTCTAAAAATTCTGTGGCTCCATGATTCTACATCAGGAACAAGGGGAGAAATAAAGGGATTTGCTGTACAGTGGTGCCTCCCAAGACGAATTTAATTCGTTCCACGAGTCAATTCGTTTTGCGAAAAATTCGTCTTGCGAATCGCGGTTTCCCATAGGAATGCGATTCACAGGATGAATTTTTCGCAAAACGAATTCGTCTTGCGAATCACCATCAAATCTCAAGACACATTCGTCTTGCGAAAAATTCGTCTTGCAGGGCATTCGTCTTGCGAGGTACCACTGTACTTGTGGATTCCGCTGCCCGGGGCAGTCTCCTCCCTTTGCCTCATGGCTGGGCCGGCCCTGGCTCTACCCCTGAGCTACAGCCATTCCCTTAAGAAACGGGAAGCTGACTGTCTGCACTGACTGGCAGCGGCTCTCCAGGGTTCTCAGAAAGGGACCTGTTCCAATTCCACCTCACAATGCTAAGGATTGAAGCTGGCGCAAGGAAGTTGCCCTCTCATTGAGCTACGGCCATTGCTACCTTTCATAACACTAGATGCGCTATAAGTTCAGGGCTGCCTTAATACAGGGGTGGGGTTAACCTGTGGCCTTTCAGATGTCGGTGGACTCCAACTCCCATCATTTCCGGCTGCCCTTCATGCTGGCTGGAGCTGATGGGATTTGGAGTCCAACGTCTGGAAGGTCCTAGTTATCCCAGCCCTAAGAGGACTGATAACTTCATGGATGCACCCCAACCACTTGGGAGACATGCATGTAAGGAATGAATGCCCAGGGGCACGTGGAGGGAATCATGTGGGTCTTCCCCTGCCCCCCCCCCCGGGCTCAGCACCCCACAGAGTGGGAATCGCCCCGCCCCCCGCCCCCGACCAAAAAGCGAGTCTTCTCACCTGCATAGGTACGTAGTTCAGATTGATAAACTGGACCGGCGTCCACACCTTCCAGTTCATCTTGAGGGATGTCCAGTAGCTGGATTTCATCCTCTTGACAAAAGCAGAGGTATCCTTCCCCTGAAAGACACGGAGGGATAAACTGAGCCAGAGGAGCCCTCCAGGGAGGGGGGGATGGACCAGGGGGAAGCTCTGCACCTCTTCTGCTGTGGTTCAAGTCCCAGCCAACCAGGTCCCTGTGTTGGTGCTGACCTTTAAAGCCCTAAACAGCCTCAGCCCAGTATACCTGGAGGAGCATCTCCATCCCCATCCTTCAGACCGGACACTGAGGTCCAGCTCCAAGGGCTTTCTAGCGGTTCCCTCACTGCGAGAAGTGAGGTTACAGGGAACCAGGCAGAAGAGGGCCTTCTCGGTAGTGGCACCCGCCCTGTGGAACGCCCTCCAATCAGATGTCAAGGAGATAAACAACTGACTTTTAGAATACAGTGGTGCCTCGCTTAACGAATGCCCTGCTTAACGAAATTTCCGCTTAAGGAAAGGTTTTTTCTAGCGGAGGTTGCCTCACTAGACGAATTCATTTTACAAAAAATTTGTCTAGCAAATCGGGGTTTCCCATAGGAATGCATTGAAATTCAATTAATGCGTTCCTATGGGCAAAAAAAAATTCAATGCATTCCTATGGGATTCGCTAGACGAATTTTTCGTTATAAGAAAAGACCCGTGGAACGAATTAAATTCGTCTAGAGAGGCACCACTGTACATCTGAAGGTAGCCCTGTTTAGGGAAGTTTTTTTAATGTTTGACGTTTTATTGTTTTTTTAAATATCCTATTGGGAGCTGCCCCGAGTGGCTGGGGAAACCCAGCAAGATGGGTGAGATATTATTATTATTATTATTATTATTATTATTATTATTATTATTATTATTACCACCACCATTCTACCCTCACAACAGCCGTGTGAGGCAGCTCCAGCCAAGAGAGAGAAACAACTGGCCAGGGATTCACGCAGGTTACTTTTACATTTTATTTATGTATTTATTTCTTTAAAAAAGAAGTGTATACTGCTATATCATTAAAAGAAAATCAGAGCAGTAATAAATTAAACTAAAACGGACATCATTGCCTGAAGGATGCGTTCTTAATTGCTCACATAATAAGCCTGAAAGAATAGAAAAGTCTGCAGCAGGTGTTTACAAGAAGATGCCTGCTGAATCTCTACAGGCCTGGACCGAAGATACTCAGCTATTGCTGTTGTTTGTTTGTTTGTTTGTTTGTTTGTTGTCAAATGAGCCTTAGCAACTTGAGGAATGACCAACAGTGTTCCTGCAGATGATCTCGGCGATCTAGTTGGGACATAAGGGCTCAGCCGGTCCCTGAGGTCCCCTGGACCTATGTTGTTCAGGGATTCGCATTTTAGAATCATAGAATCGTAGAGTTGGGAGAGACCCCAACGGTCACCTAGTCCAACCCCCTGCAATGCAGGAATCTCAGCTAAAGCACCCATGACAGGTGACTACCCAGGCCCTGCTTAAAAAACCTCCAGTGAATGAGAATCCACAACCTCCACTGTCAAACGTCTCTTGCTGTCAGAAAGTTCTTCCTGGCATTTAATCGGGATCGCCGTTCTTGTACCGTATCTTGAAGCCCTTGGTTCGGGTCCTACCTGTTATGTATTCAGTGGTCTATGTTTGCCTGAGCTTGAGTCTGGACTAAGGATTCTAAGCCGCTGTGTTCTGATTCAATACATGATGTCCAATCACAGAACATTTCAGGATTTGGGCCTCTGCCATTGGCCCATAAGGTCTGAGTCACAATTCGCAGCTTGGAAGTTTAGACAGCCAATCACGTTGGGAGTGGGAGTGGCCCAGGCCTTTGAAAACATATATAAGCAGTTGCTTTGCTCCTGTTGCCCAGTTCTGTTAGTTCAAGAAAGGTTCCTGCTGCTATCCCTGTGTCTTGCCCCATGGGAACCCACCTACACTTCACTACACCTCCTGAGCAAGAGGAGAAAAGCTTGCTCCACATACGGTCACCGTCACCGCCATCCTGATCAACTGATGGGCACAAGCCTTTCCATCACAGGGCAGACCCAGGGATACACAGTATTTTTCGCTCCATAAGACGCACCTGACCATAAGACACACCTAGTTTTTAGAGGAGGAAAGGGGGAAAGCCCCGTTTTGGGGGGGATCAGCTCAAAGTTGTGCAGCTTCTTTTGCAAAGGGGAAAAGCCACGTTTTTTGGGGGGGGGTCAGCTCACAGTTCTGCAGCTTCTTTTGCAAAGGGGAAAAGCTCTATTTTTGAGGATCAGCTCAAAGTTGTTGAGCTTACTTTCCAAAGAGAAAACATCCTGTTTTTATGGGGTTCAACTCACAGTTCTGCAGCTTCTTTAGGAAAGGAAAGGGAGCCGTTTCTGCAGTTTCCAGACAGATAATCTAATCAGGCAGTCACATGTCACTGGGGAAACAAACAGCCTCCGTCTGCAGAACATTAAACAATGGAGGCCTGGGCAGGGGGGCGGGCGGAAAGCATAGCTGCCAAGTATCCTGTTTCCGCCGGGAAAACCCCTTTTTTCTTACCGTTTCCCGGCGGTCTCCCGTTTAGTGAAAAATCCCGGTATTGTCCCTTAAATCGGCTTTTGCCCGGCGGCCATTTTTCTGGTGCCGCTTTGCCCTTCTATGGGCACCAGAAAATGGTTAGGGTTAGGGTTCCGTGCATGACCAGAAGTCGCGTGACGCGACTTCCGGTGGCGATTTGCCCTTCTATGGGCATCAGAAAATGGCGGCGCCGGCGCCGGAAGTCGCTTTTGCGTGTTTCCGGTCATGCGCGGAAGCGACTTCCGGCGCTGGCGCCGCCATTTTCTGGTGCCCATAGAAGGGTGAAGCGCCACCGGAAGTTGCGTCACGCAACTTCCGGTCATGCGCGCGCTGCCGATCCCGGATCTTTACGTTCCGAACTTGGCAGGTATGGCGGAAAGGGAGCCAGCGATCGACCACACATTCGCTCCATAAGACGCACAGACATTCCCCCTTACTTTTTAGGAGCAAAAAAGTGTCTCTTATGGAGCAAAAAATACGGTACCTCCAGCAGGTTCATGACGAAGTAGTAAAGCACTAAGAAGGCTGGGGCAACCACAAGCCGGTCCAGCAGGAGTCTCTTGGCAATGGAAACGGGCACATCCGATGGGAACCATCGCTCCAAGTAGAGGTAGAAATAGTGGCTCAGTGGCCCAGTGAAGAAAAACCTGGAGGGGCAGGAAGTGAGATTGTACATTGTTCATACAGACATCATTCTGCCTCTTCGAAAAATATCAGCTGAACTGTAAAAACTCGGCTCCAGACAGTTTAAACCCCAGCAATAAAACCCATAACCTTCCCCCATTCGCTGAGCTGCTGTGATATCATGCAACCTCCTGGCTGCTAAGAGGAGAAGGGATTGTTCACTATTTCGCAAGATTGTTTTACTACATCACAACCCTGGTAGTCAGAAAACCTCTGAGCCGATGTTAAAAACGTTTTTGGTTTTTTTTTTAAAAAGGAAATTCAAAAGCATTGAACGGGCGATTAAAATTAATAGTAATTAACAAGGAATAAAACACGTGTCACTTCGACATGTCTGGGTCAGCTGGCCTAAGCAAAAAATGTTTTAAGCGCTCACCAGAAAGAGAGCAGCGAGGGGCATTTGGGGGATGCCAACAACGGGCAGGGGGCTCCAAGGGGCAGCCATTGCCAGATAAATATTTGGCTGCATGGCAATGGTTGCAATGTATATGGGGAAAGGGACATCCTTGTTGCCCCCCCCCCCGCCAAAGGCAAATTCCAATTGTGCAGGTTAAGAATGTCAGAGGAGCCTGACTGCTGGATGTGGCCCATGGTCTATCTAGTCCCCAAACTCGGCCCTCCAGATGTTTTGGGACTACAACTCCCAGCATCCCTAGCTAACAGGACCAGAAGCCAGGGATGATGGGAATTGTAGTCCCAAAACATCTGGAGGGCCGCATTTGGGGATGCCTGATCTAGTCCAACATCCTTTTCTCACAGTGATAATCCTGCAAGCAGGACCCAAGAACAACCAAAGCACAAGGGCACTAGAGCCATCTGCAGTTTCCAGGAAATTGCATTCAGAAGCGTTACTGCCTCCACTGGTGGAGACAGGGCATAGTAACTATGGGTACCATTATTCTCGTTTAAAGCCATGCGAGTTGGTGGCCCTCGCTACCTCCTGTGGCAGCGAGTTCCACAGTTTAACTATCTGGCGTGTGAAATCTGGCTGTGGTCCTGCCAACATCCCTATATTTCCATACGGGCACAGCACGCTTTGCAAACCTGCCCAGATCTGCCCTCGGAAGAATGGGGCCCCATTCTGGCCCCTACACTTACCCATAGATGAAGAACCTCAAAGGGCCGGCCAAATCCAGACCTCTTTTCTTCTGGTTCTTCTCAACGATCTGAGCCAGAAAACTCCCGAGAGCCGAGAGGACAGCACTAGAGGAAGGAAAGGAGAGAATGTCTCAGAGGCCAGCCTGGGTCAAGCAACAAAGCCACTCATGAGAAGAGCCTGCTGGATCAGTATCCTGCTCTCACAGTGGCCAAGCAGATGCCCCAAAGGGAAACCTGCAAGTTGGACCAGCGCACAACAGTACTTTCTCCTCCTGTGGTTTCCAGCAACTGGTATTCAGAAGCATTTACTGCCTTCCAATGATGGAGAGGCCATTGTGGCTAGTGGCGATCAATAGTCCTTTCATTCATGAATTGGTCTCATCCTCTTTCGAAGCCTTCTAGCCATCCCTGCCTGCTGTGGCAGCGAGTTCCACAGTTTGACTATGCGCTAAGCGAATAAGTCATTTCTTTTCTCAGTCCTGAATCTTCCAATGCTCAGCTTTGCAGCATGTTCACGAGTTCTAGCATTAAAATCAAGTTAAAATCACCGGGCCAAAGAAGAGGAATTTGGCAAACTGGCCTCGTAAACACAAGAGGCCTGTATCATAACCTGACACATGGAGGCACCTCTAAGTTCCTCCCTGAGCCCCCGCCTTGCTCGGAATCTCAGGGTGAGTCAATTCATGCAATTGTAGGTTACTTGGGAGATTATTAACACACTTCTACAGCTCGTCCAGGATTTAACAGCAGCCTCTCTGGATCAGACCAAAGGTCCATCTCATTTAGCTGTGCCCAACCTGGTGCAATCTAACAGAACACATTTTTGTACGTTAGTTCCTCTGACGTATGTGTTTCTTCCCACACTTTAACCTAGACAATGAATCTCTGAGCACATTACTTGGTCGGGGAACCAGATTGCAAAATTCAGAGAAGCGCGAATTTCAACGGATGTCTAAGTTTCGGTTCATGCATTGTTCCAGAAAGTGTGATTTCGGTGAGGTTTGCCTTTACCTGGATAGCTCAGTTGGCTACAGCAGGCATAGGCAAACTCGGCCCTCCAGATATCATCCCTGACCACTGGTCTGTTAGCTAGGAATCATGGGAGTTGTAGTCCCAAAACATCTGGAGGGCCAAGTTTGCCTATGCCTAGGCTAGAGTGTGGTTCTGATAATGCCAAGGTTGCAGGTTCGATCCCTGCATATTCCTGCACCGCAGAGAGCTGGACTGGATTATTCTCAGGGTCCCTGCCAGCTCTACAATTCTATGATTCTATGAAATGAGAAAGGAATCCAATTTCTGCCCCACCCCTTTCTCCAGGTGAGCACCTGTGCAAAACACAAAAAGATCAACAGAAACGTGGGTTGCTGGGATTTGGAAATACTCCCAACCCCTTCATCTTGAGGTCTGCAAGAGCTCTCAAGAGATGGGTGGGAAGGGGACCCAAATGAGCCCTTGAGAGCTCAAGCACTTTTGCTCAATACTCTGGCAAGGAAAGGTCATCTAGTCTCAGCCAGAGGATGCATTTAGCTTTGGGGAGCATCGCATTTGCTTTTCTGATTATAAGGCAAGAGCTTCTATCCCATTTTCTAACTTTCCTTTCGCACTGCGGTGCTTGTTCAATCATGGAACTGCAGGTTTTTTTTGTTTTTTATTAAGACTTTACAACAAGTTTTAGCATAATCAAAAATTCAAATTACATTTTACATTTTCAGTTAACATTTTACATTTTCAGTTATAACTTCCCTTTCTGGTTTATAGCATATTTATTTCTTCTACATATAATTCTATATGCCTTATGTACTAAAATTAAAGTTGTACCTTGTCAGTCTGTTCTTAACATTTTAACCTCATTTTTAAATATTATATTTGTCCATTTTAAGTGTATTACTCGAATCCTCCAAGTGAGTTCATTTCAGTGCATTGTTTAAACTCTATTCCAGTTAATTACTTTTTAAAGATTACCTTTTATATGATTTTAGCTATTTGTATTTTATCTGTCTAGCTTTAATTTGTGTAAGATGCCTTGAGTCCTGGTCTGGGGGGTAAAGATGGGATGATGATGATGATGATGATGATGATAGGGACGCGGGTGGCGCTGTGGGTTAAACCACAGAGCCTAGGGCTTGCTGATCAGAAGGTTGGCGGTTCGAATCCCCGCGACGGGATAAGCTCCTGTTGCTCGGTCCCAGCTCCTGCCAACCTAGCAGTTCAAAAGCATGTCAAAGTGCAAGTAGATAAGTAGGTACCGCTACAGCGGGAAGGTAAACGGCGTTTCCCTGTGCTTCTCTGGTTCGCCAGAAACAGCTTTGTCATGCTGGCCACATGACCTGGAAGCTGTACACCGGCTCCCTCGGCCAATAACGCGAGATGAGCGCCGCAACCCCAGAGTCGGTCATGACTTGACCTAATGGTCAGGGGTCCCTTTACCTTTACCTTTTACTGTTTATATACTGTTTACCTAATAATAATAATAGTCCCAGGTTAATAATAATAGTCCCAGGTTAAGGGGGCTACCGATGATTTTTTTTTTCCTGGAATCAAGGAACACGGAAATGAGTGTTGAACATGCTATATATCACATTAGTTTTCCAGAAGTGGCTTTTATGCTGTGTGAAAGCTCAAGCACAATCTGGGAATTAGCAGTTAGGCAAACTCTGGGGAAATGGAATTAACAGCTGCATGAATGAAGCCGGACATGACCCAACTCATCAGAAAGCCTGTTTTCAATGCTCAAGTATAGTTCCCCACAGAACTATACTTCGCACCCCAAAGCTTTGACCCCATTTCTTTGCTAAGAGTGTGGAAACTGAAGCAATGCAGGCAGCAATGCCCGAGAGAGCACCCTTACTCCCACAGAGCAATGAGGCAGAGAAGCTTCAGATCATGCAGGGTCTCGTAGCACCTTAGAGGCTAAAACCTTGTATTAAGAACATGAGGAGGGCCTGGTGGGCCAGTGACCTGACCTAGTCCAGCCTCTTGTTCTCACAGTGGCCGCCTACCTGCCTGGGGGGGGGGGGGAGAGAGACCAACAATCAGGACCTGAGCACAAGAGCAACATTCTCCCCACCTGTGGTTCCCAGCAGCTAGTGTTCAGAAGCATTGCTGCCTCCAACTGTGACTATCATGAATTTGTCCAGCCCTCTTTTAAAGCCATATAAGTTGGCGGCCACCACTGCCTCCTGTGGGAGTGAGTTCCACAGTTTAACTAAGCACTGTGCTTCCTTTTATGTGTCCTGCCAAGGCTTAGGGCAGAATAAGCACGCTGACCATTCACGACAGAAATCATTGACAATAAAAATATAATAATAATAATAATAATCATTTATTATTTACACCCCACCCATCCATAGCTGTCAAGTTTTCCCTTTTCTCGCGAGGAAGCCTATTCAGCATAAGGGAATTTCCCTTTAAAAAAGGGAGAACTTGACAGCTATGCGCCCATCTGGCTGGGTTTCCCCAGCCACACTGGGTGGCTCCCAACAGAATTAAAAGCACAATAAAACATCAGACATTTAAAACTTCCCTAAACAGGGTTGCCTTCACAAAACAACCCTTTGCACCCAGCTAGGAACGCTTTGCAGGCTAAGGCTGTTATCCTTACATAAGCATACTTGGGTGCATAAGCCCATTTCAGCTCAGTTAAGAGCCGTTTCTCGGGCTTAGGATCTGGCTTCCTTAACAATGCAATATGGACGAAACAAAAAAAATAATTCATTCCAGTAGCACCTTAGAGACCAACTAAGTTTGTCATTGGTATGAGCTTTTGTGTGCATGCGCCCTTCTTCAGATACCCAATATGGAGTTGGGCAAATCCTGCTCCATTCAGCCTGGTGGATCAGGTTGCTAAACCAGTCCAGCAAGACGCTGTTGAAGTTTCAAGGAAGGTTCTAATCTGAAGGTTGAGATCTTTAAAAAAGTTCAACTACTAGAGATTATTTCCTAATAAACCTGTTGGTCCTGGGATGGAACCTTTTAATGCAAATTAAAGCTGTCTTGCAGACTTTACATGCCCAACCCAAAAAAAACAGCAGAGGTGACATCTCAACATGCAGAACTACAGTTTCCCACGATTCTTTAATCCCCAGGACTATTAAAAGTGGTACAGTTGAGCTTTATACAGCGCAAATGTGGCCTAGGTCTGGGGGTGAGAACCGACTTCAAATCCCCGCCCAGCCGCTGGGTGACCTCAGGCCAATTGCTTGCTCTCAACCTAACCTTCCTTGCAAGGGTGTCGCAAGGAGGTGATGCACGAAATAAACACACTGACTGTTGGCAACAGCAATAGTTCACCACACAGGGGCAAAGGGCAGCATATAAGTGTTAGAAGATAAAATACCGTGTTTCCCCTTTTTTAATACGTAGTCAGAAAGTAAGCCATGGCAGGGTTTTTAACCATTTGAGAGCTATAAGACATACCCCGAAAATAAGCCATACTTCCGCACCAGCTAGCAGGACCCAGCATGCCGGCCGCGACAGGAGGAGGAAGCCTGCCGGGTCGGGTCAGTGCCCGGAAGCGGCGGTGGCTGCTTTAGTGCCAATAAAGCGTGCAGCAGTGCCGCACGGAGCACCAGCCAGCAGGACCCAGCTCCTGCAATGCCGGCCGCGGCAGGAGGAGGAAGCCTGCGGGGTCGGGTGGGTGCCCAGAAGCGGTGGCGGCTGCAGCGCTGACAAAGCGTGAAGCAGCGCCGCACGAAGCACCAAGGGCACGAGCGGCAGGAGGAAAGAGAGAGAGGCTCGTTACTTGCGGCACTTTAAGAGAAGCAGCCAGAACCGATCTCCATATTCCGAGCCTCCCTTTTGCGCGTGCGGGCATGTTAAAGCCCCGATCACTTCACTCCCCACTTCTTCCTCGCCATCCCTCCCTTTCACGCATTGCCTTGACCCCGCAGCCCCCCTCCCTGGCCATCTTCCCCTAAGTGCAGCGCTGCTTCGTGAGCGCTGCAGCCGCACGCTCTCTGTGTGCGCGTGTCTCTTTCTTTCTCTCCCTGTGCGTCCGTCTCTGTGTGTGTGTGTGTGTGTGTGTGTGTGTGCGCGCGTCTCTCTCTCTCCCCCCCCGTGCGTCTCTCTGTGTGTGTGTTTGTGCGCGTCTCTTTCTTTCTCTCCCCGTGCATCCGTCTCTCTCTGTGTGTGTGTTTGTGCGCGTCTCTTTCTTTCTCTCCCCGTGCATCCGTCTCTCTCTGTGTGTGTGTTTGTGCGCGTCTCTTTCTTTCTCTCCCCGTGCATCCGTCTCTCTCTGTGTGTGTGTTTGTGCGCGTCTCTTTCTTTCTCTCCCCCGTGCGTCCGTCTCTCTCTGTGTGTGTGTTTGTGCGCGTCTCTTTCTTTCTCTCCCCGTGCATCCGTCTCTCTCTGTGTGTGTGTTTGTGCGCGTCTCTTTCTTTCTCTCCCCGTGCATCCGTCTCTCTCTGTGTGTGTGTTTGTGCGCGTCTCTTTCTTTCTCTCCCCCGTGCGTCCGTCTCTCTCTGTGTGTGTGTGCGCGCGTCTCTTTCTCTCTCTCCCCCGTGCGTCTGTGTGTGTGTGTGTGTGTGTGTGTGCGCGCGCGCGTCTCTTTCTTTCTCTCCCTGTGCGTGTCTCTCTCTCAGTGTGTGTGTGTGTGTGTGTGTGTGTGTGTTTGCGCGCGCGCGCGTCTCCCCCCCCCCACAGAGAAAAGGTTCCGCTTCGGCTCGTCATTCAGCCGCGCGCGCGCGCCAGGGGCATGGGCCCAAGCCTCGTCCCCCTCGCGCTTCCCTCACAAGCATCTCAGAGCGGGACGGGTCACGGCCTCCCTCCTCATTCCTCGGCCGGCGTGAGAGAGCCCGGGGAGCAGAAGGATCCCAGGTTTAACCCCCAGGTACCCCCAAGTTTGAAATTCTGGAGAGCTGCTGCCAGCCTGGTTGACAGCAAAACCTGGATAGCACAGTAGGCTAGAGTGTGGTGTTTATAATGTGCGCGGAAGAGAGCACCGAGTGTCCTGAGCCAGTGGGACCCAGTTGTACCAGCACTTAAAAAAAAAGACACCCCCTGAAAATAAGCCACCGTGTGTTTTTTTGAGGAAAAAAAGTTATAAGACGGTGTCTTAAAAAAGGGGAAACACGGTAGTTTGACATGGGAGAGTGACAACCACCCCTAAGTTCTAGGAAGGGCAAAGTCAGGAGATTCCTTGCAAGAAAATGATACTGTGCCCCGGCCCATCTCTGTAAACAGAAGAATTAAGCCACCTTCCTCCAAACAGGTGCTGTTGAAATGCTACAACTCCCTTCACCCTCCACCAGCACTGCCGTGCATTTTAGCAAATAACATGTATTTTAAAAAGCAAAGGAAGATTTTTTTTTTAAAAAAAAAAACGGACACACAGAACTAGTTTAAGCCTGCTTTCTTGGAATGAATTTCCAGCGAGTTCAATAGAACTTGCATGCCTAGGACCCCACAATTAGTGATTCACCATGGCTACTCAGAAGTAAGTCCTGCTGAATTCCATGGGGTCCTGCTCCGTATGAGTTAAGACTGCATGATTCTAACACAGGACTACCCGGATTCTGAAATGCTTTCTCTGGAGCAAGCCCCAACTAAGTTCAATGGGACTTGGTTCCTAAGAAATTAAGTTTAAAGGTAGCAGGAGGCTGTTCCTGGGCAGCCACCTGACTGCATGCTTACTCGGGAGTAAGCCCCACAGACTTAAATAGGTATTCCTCCGCAGCAAATGCAGTTTCCGGGGATTGGATCCAATGTCAGCCCAGCCCTACTCAGAGTGACCTATTTTAGTGAATGGGCATCACTAACTTAGTTTCGTTCATTCCAACGGGTCTCCTCCAAGTATAGCTTAGTTGAAACGCAACACAGTTGGTTCCAGAACACGGTTACTCGGGAGTAAATACCATTGAGTTGAGTGGGGTTCCTACTCCATAGCTGTCAAGTTCTCCCTTTTTTAAAGGGAAATTCCCTTGTGCTGAATAGGCTTCCTCGCGAGAAAAGGGAAAACTTGACAGCTATGTCCTACTCCCGAGTAGAAAGCATGCTCAGGTTCGCAGCCCACGCACCTGGAGACAGCTTTCGTGAGCACCGGGTAGAGGCGCAGCAGGAGCAAGTAGCGCGCCAGCAGCTTCTGGGGCAGCGGCCCCGATTCGGGCTTGGAAAGCGCCGGAGACATCGCGCAGAAGAGCCGGACGGAGGAGCAAAGGAAAAAGCGCTCCGGGAGGTCCACTGCGCATGCGCTTCAGCGGCTGCCTCCGAGAAGCTGGGCTAGCCACCCCCACTCGGCGGTATCTACCCCCGAAATGAGCCAATCAGAGGGGAGAGGGCGGACATTACGGCACAATAAGTGGGCGTGGCGTAGAAAGCAGGCGGAACAGTCACACACCAAGAGTCCTAAACTTTTGCGCCTAGGAGCGGGGCGGAGCCGGACGCGAATATGGGCGGGACGGTTAGCGGAGGAGGAAAAAAATACCCAATGAAAAGTGGGATAAGGGGCCGGGTGGTGCGCGTAGGAGTGGGAATTGCTGCGAGGGGCGGAGCTAGCCTTGCTTGTGAGGAGACGGGCCGCTTCTTTCTTTCTTTTCTCCTCAGGGTGGATTCCTGTTCTCCTACTGGCTGCGGGAGGATAGGGGCGGTCCCACTGGCGGAACCACGATTGGCGGCGGCTCCCGAAGGCGGGATGACAGCGGGTCGCGCGCTTGCGAGAACGGGGAATCTCGCGCGGTTTTCTGCGAGCGCGCGAAACTCAGTCTGGCCGGGATGGCGTATTGGAGAGGCGGAGGGCGGCGTCGCCGGTGGGGAACGGAGGCCCCCGTAGAAGGCGGCGAGGGAGAGGCGCCGCCGAGGTGAGGAAAGAGGGGCAGGGTGCCCCTCTGAGCATATACAGAGTGTCATTTGGCAGGGATTGGAGCTTTTATTGGCGGGTGGGGAACTTGAGCATGTGCAGAGTGTCATTTTTCCTCCATCGCCGGATAGAGCCTTGGCAGGGATTGGCGCTTTTTTGGCGGGTGGGGAGCACTTGAGCATATGCAGAGTGCAGGGTTGCACCTGAACTTGTGCAAAGTACATTTCTCCTGAATCCGTTGGGGAAGGGATAGGCCTTTGCCGGTCTTCTGAACATGTGCAGAGTGCATTCACGGTAACAGGAACCAAAATATACTCATAATGTATTTCTTGGGAAAGGGATTGGCATTTGTTTAATAACATGGAAAATAACCGCCCTGAAATCTCCGGATATAGGGCAGTACTGTATATAAATTATTTTTATTTATTTATTCCCCAGCCACTCTAGGCAGTTTCCAACAGAATATTAAAAACACGATAAAACATCAAACGTTAAAAACTTCACTAAACAGGGCTGCTTGCAGATGTCTTTTAAAAGTCATGTGCCAGTACTGTAGTTGTTTATTTCCTTGACATCTGATGGGAGGAAGGAACTATAGGCCAGTAGCGTTTCCATAGTGCCTCACTCCCATCAATCCCAAAGGGGATCAGACACTAGCTTATTTTGTTTCTTTATATTATTATTAAATTTCTACTGCCCTTCATTCAAGGATCCCAGGGTGGTTTACAATATAAAAACACAAAGATGCATAACATAGTAACAAAACAAAGCAATAAACCTCTGCATACAGTTTTAAAGGCCATATATTGCTTAATTAGCCAAAGGCCTGGGAGAAGAGGAATGTTTTTACCTTAAACAATATTCTTAGTGGGCTTTGGGACTAATTAAAGTCTGCAAGGTGGGTGTTATTTTTAAGCCTTCCCCCCCCCCAATTCTGTAGTATGTTACTGTATATGCCTTGGTTAAAAATGAATATTTTAAATGTTTATTTACTTTTTAAAAAATGGGTTTGTGCTGTATATGGCTGCAAACTGCCTTGGAAGACATTTTTGCAAAAAAAAAAAGTGGTTTTAAAAGTATTAACTAAATAAAATAATGTTAGGGGGCACCAGGTGGCGCTGTGGTTAAATCACAGAGCCTAGGGCTTGCTGATCAGAAGGTCGGCGGTTCGAATCCCTGTGACGGGGTGAGCTCCCGTTGCTTGGTCCCAGCTCCTGCCAACCTAGCAGTTCGAAAGCACGTCAAAATGCAAGTAGATAAATAGGAACCGCTACAGCGGGAAGGTAAACGGCGTTTCCGTGTGCTGCTCTGGTTTGCCAGAAGCGACTTTGTCATGCTGGCCACATGACCTGGAAGCTGTACGCCGGCTCCCTCGGCCAGTAATGCGAGATGAGCGCGCAACCCCAGAGTCGGTCACGACTGGACCTAATGGTCAGGGGTCCCATTACCATTACCTTAGGGGGCACCTGCCATTTTTGTTAACAAATGAAGGCATCTTGGAAGCCTGCAAAGGGTTTCTCCTTCTCCCTATAGGACCTAGAGCTGAAGTAGACACCAGCCTTTATTTTAAACGGTTCACACACCAAGGCATTTGAACATGTACAGATTGAATTTCCCTCACCCTTGAAATTGTTCGGCTCTTGGTTCTACAACCTGTTTTTTGTTGCCGTGGGTGATCAGTTTTTATTTTTCAATAAATGTATTTATTTGAAGCATTTTGTGTCTTCATCTGAAAAAGCTCAGAACAGCTTATGAAAATCAGTAATAAGGTAAATTAAGTAAACATGAGTAATTCCCACCCCAATTTTACATTATAAAATATAGTTATTTCCTTCCATTGGAGAATAAAGAATTCTTATCTCCAACCACTAGTAAATCTATTTGCTTCTAGCTTCTTTAGGACTAGAAGCCCATTTTCCCTTTTTTTATTTGAAAGTTGAGTCATGGGGAACACACTTCCCCATGGAACACACTTATGCCCCTGGCTACAACCACTTTGGTAAGCTGTGTAGCAAAAGTTTTTTTTCTTTTCTTTTCGCTGTTCTCAGTGTTTGCTCCAGCTTCTATTCTCTGTGTTGTTGATGTTTCTTCCCTTCTCTTACCACAGGGATGATAGCTCCTCATTTTCTGCCCTCAAGCGTTTGGAGCGCAGCCAGTGGACCGACAAGATCGATGCACAATTCGGGTTTGAGAGCATGAAAGAGCCAGGCGAAAGGACAGGATGGTTGATCAACATGCACCCTGTGGGTACAGGCACATTTTCCTTTAGCATCTCATGTGTAAAGCTCAGACGTGATTGTTTTGCTAAAGAGCCTGTGTGCAGCAGCAGCAGCAGCAACATCAGCTTGAGTATTGCGCTAGGACCTGAGAGACCAGGGTTCAAATCCCCTCTTGGCTTAACCTATCTCACAGGGCTGTTCTGATAATAAAAGGGGACAGGGAGAGCCATATATGCCACCTTGAGTTCCTTGTAAGAAAGGAAATAACAATAGTTTGCTTAAATTAGTTTATTTCTGTGGTTGCCATGGAGGGGGTTATGAGAAATTGAGCTAAGAGCAGGCCATTTTAAGACGGCGTCATTGGAAGGTTCAGTATGGAGAACGAATGTTGTCTGCAGTTGGCTAAGATAGGGACAGAAAATGACCTTTGGTTTTACTGCCCCAGTTGAAAAATCAACTAATAAGGTTCATTGCTTGACTATGCTTAGCCCCACTCACCTGTCCTGTCAGGGTGACATCACAATAATACACTTTATGAGGCAACAAACCCCACATTGCCTTTAATGTTACTCAAGAGTTTCTCAGTGTCACCATAAACTGCCTGGAGCCTTCATTTCACCACACAGGCAGCTTAGTGCTTCACACTTTTTTTATATTAAAACTTATAGGGCTTATCCATGGTTACCTTTCCTCCACTCTTTCCAGGCGTGGTCCGCAATTTAAAGATTCGTGTCTGAGCACCCTTTTTCCCCATGAAAACTCGCTCTTTAAAGCTCAATCGGAAAACCTGAATTGATGTTTGCTCTGATTCAACTTTAAAGAGTGGGTTTTCGCAGGGAAAGCTCAGGACAAACAAAAACACTTAGACATAGAGTGGGGCAAAAAGTAAATGTGGACAAGCTCAAAATGAGTCCTGTAACGATGTACAGGGACAACAACGTGAAATTAAAATGAAAGTTTCTTTTTCAAGAAACTGTGTGATTCCAGGACACTGAGAATCCTTCTGCTCCAAGGTGAAACATTACTGTACTCTTATTGGTAGTAGGACCCAGGTGGCGCTGTGGTTAAACCACTGAGCCTAGGGCTTGCTGATCAGAAGGTCAGCGGTTCGAATCCCTGTGACGGGGTGAGCTCCCGTTGCTTGGTCCCAGCTCCTGCCAACCTAGCAGTTCGAAAGCACGTCAAAATGCAAGTAGATAAATAGGAACCGCTACAGCGGGAAGGTAAACGGCGTTTCCATGTGCTGCTCTGGTTTGCCAGAAGCGGCTTTGTCATGCTGGCCACATGACCTGGAAGCTATACGCCGGCTCCCTCGGCCAATAATGCGAGATGAGCGCGCAACCCCAGAGTCGGTCACAACTGGACCTAATGGTCAGGGGTCCCTTTACCTTTTTATTGGTAGTAGCAGATTAGTACAACTAAGGAGTCGGACAACAATATTGACGTAAAATGAAGAGTCATATGTTGAGGAAATGGCATCGTCTGTCTCTTTGATTGATCTTGCTGCCCTTGTCTGATTTAGACTGAGATCTTAGATGAAGATAAACGTTTGGTCAGCGCTGTGGATTACTATTTCATTCAGGAGGATGGAAGCAGGTTTAAGGTGAGACCAATTAATGGCAGACCACATTAAGAGCCTACTGGAAATTTGAGGAGGGAGCAGGGTGGGGAGGTGGTGGGATATTTTAACATATGCCAAATCAAGCTTCTCGCCTCCCTTTCTATGTGGGAGTCTGCAGAGGAGTGGTTTTCAAACTTATGTCCTCGTGAGCCCAGAACTCGGAGAGTGATCTAATATGGCCTGTTAATTTAACTTCTATTCGCAAACAAAGCTAAACTGTCAACTGTGCCTGATGTACTTATGGTACAACAATTCATTGTCGCTACTGAACTTACAAAATTGAAAATCTTCCACGGAAAAGTTAAGCATTGGAAAACTTTTCAGTACATTTTCCTCCCTGCCTTCGTAATGTATGATTGCGTGGGGCTCACTATTTTTTTATTTTTTCCTAGGTGGCATTGCCCTATAGGCCATACTTCTACATTGCAACCCAAAAGGTTAGTATAGACATCCCAGAGACTTGGTACCTGAAATTGCAATCCTTGAATGAACCCTTCCACCACTGGAAATGCTTTAGCTGTAAGCATGCCATACAAGGAAGGAGGATGGATGAGGCAGGCTAAAAAGCTCTGATTTCATGGCCACTATGCTTGGTTTGTGGTTTAACACTGAAGGGGTTCCTTCAAAATGAAGGGCTCTCAATGAGGTGCTCAGCTGCTAGTGAGCTTCTGGGCCCAATTCACGGTGTTGATAATCCTATATAATAAAGTCCCTGTGTCTCTGCGTCCAGTATTCCCTGTGTCCCTGGGTTTGCGCGTGTGGGTGGAGAAAAGAAGGGAGGGGGAGAGAGGGGGGAATGGGCGGGGGGGAATTGCATGTTCTAGCACCCGTTAATTTAACGGGCTTCAAGATACTAGTAGCATATAAAGACCTAAATGGGTTAGGACCCAAATACCTAAAAATATCCCAATATCAACCATCTTGTTGGGCAGGGGAGGCCTTGTTGCTGGTCCCATCACCTGGGGCTGCCTAGTTGGCGTTAACACATGACAGGGCCTTCTCGGTGGTAGTTCCCCATTTGAGGAATGCCCTTCCTGCTGAAGTGTGTCTGTCTCCCTTGTTGTTGACGTCCAAGAGGAGATTAAAAACATTCATGTCCCGTCCCGTCCCCCCCGACATTTGATGGCTGAAATGCACTGTTCCTGGCAGCCCTAAGATAACTGGTTGAAAGCATGTTTTTAAACTGTTAAAAAATAATAATATGGATGTGTTTGCTCTTTCAGGAGGACTGCTAGGGTATAATGAAATAAGTAATAATATCTCTGAAGCTTGCCTAGCACTACTGCAATATCCAATTGCAGGAGATTGTTGGGCATGTTTTAGTTGCATTCTCAGATCAACAGGGAGGCCCAACAAGGCAATGCTTGATTTGAGTGGACCCTTTCCATTGGCCTAAATTCCTCTACAGTGTACAAGACCTTTGACACCTGGTAGACAGATATAGGATCCCCTCCAGTCTTCTGGCTGTGAATTGTTTTAACTGATTCTGATGCTGTATTTCTGTGTTGCTGTCACCCACTCGGGGACCTTATGGTGAAGGTTGAGTAAAAAAAATCCAGTTTTAACAGTTAGTTAGACAACTGCATGGCAACTGTTCCCTGAGGATAGAGCACGCGAAAATAATTGTGACTGGGTGGGGTTTGGGCCTGTGGCCTCTCTTCTTAGAGTCTCTGATGCCTGGTTGCCTCTTCAGGGTTGTGACCGAGAAGTGTCGTCCTTCCTTTCCAAGAAGTTCCAGGGCAAAATAGCAAAACTGGACACTGTACCCAAAGAGGACCTGGACCTGGTGAGAAATGCCTTTGCTGATATGGCTGTAAATGTTTTAGTTGCCCAAGTTTTGGACTACAATTCCCATCTTCCCCAACCACTGGTCCTGTTAGCTAGGGATCATGGGAGTTGTAGGCCAAAACATCTGGAGGGCCGCAGTTTGGAGGTGCCTGGAGTATGCGGAGATGGTGAAACTGACGGGGAAGATCCGAAACCAGGAAGATCGAAGCATTTTCTAAAGACTGGAGTAAATACGTAATTTATTGAAAAGACCACTGTAAACAGTTAAAATCTTTGGCAGGGATGTATTGACACTTGTAATGTGGAACTATTTATGATAATTATGGTTATATAACAAACTGATAACGGTAAAAGATGCAGCAAACTTAAACATGGAACCCATGGAGGGAGGGAGGTTCAAAAGAACCTTGTACTGTATTTTAATGTTTGAAACGGTTATGTTTAATATGTATAAAATTATTTAAAACTCAATAAAAAATTATTGGGGGGGAGCAAAGGAGGGGTGAAGGGGTTCAAAAAAGCTGTGGTCTACAGGCTGCCCCTTCCAAAGTGTGACTCCAACATTGTACCGACATCGTTCAGCACCAGGCAAATACTTTTTCGTTTCCCCTTTTTTTTCTTTGCAATTTGTACATCACCTTGAGATTTCGTTTTTGTGTGTAAGGCAATTAATTAATGGTAATCACCCCTCTAGTCTCCAGTTGGTATTATTTTGCTTCATCTTTTCTTCCACCACCACCACCCCCCACTAATCCACACACATCTCTTAAATGAATTCTTCTTTAAAGCTTGCCTTCTTTTAATGCTCTCTCTCTCTCTCTTTTCCTTTTAGCCAAATCACCTGGTCGGCCTGAAGCGGAGCTACCTCAAGCTGTCTTTCAACACAGTGGATGACCTGGTAAAGGTGCGCAAGGAGATCACACCTGCTGTGAAGAAAAACAGAGAACGGGACCAAGCGATGGACACTTACACCGCCATGCTGACCAGGTAGCTGCCTTAGGCCCCACAGGCATTTCCATTTGGACTGAGTCAAAAAGACCCATTTGAGCCGTATTGTGGTGATGGAGAACCTCCATACTGTGGGCCAGATTGTGCCCGCCAGGTCTCCCCATTTGGCCTGCTAAACTGCTTTGGCCAAACTGCAGCCATATGCCGTACATCTGAAGTCCTATATGACATCAGTAATGGAGCGGATAAAGACATGCCTGGTCCAAGAGGGGCTTTGCAGGCACAGCTGATCACTGGGGCTTCCAAGTGCTGTGCCTTTGCTGGCATGGTTTGACTTCAAACCCCCTGAGTAAATGCAGGTTGCCTGACATCATTGTGATAACTTGTGGTAGACAGGTGGGAGAGACGAGGATGTGGCCCACCAGACAGATGCAGTTCCCTACATTTTTTTATTTGATTTTAAGTAATATAAACACAATACAAACAACAATTCAAAGTCCAAATATCAAGATTACTCTGAATCTCCTGACTTCCCCCCATCCCTTCCATGTGTCCTAATGATAATACTTACAACTGCGTATCAATATTTATCCAAATTTTTATCCTCCTAAATTACCCATACTTTCTGTTACTTTACAAGTGTGGTTAAAATCCTGCTAATGTTTTAACCTGCTTACAGTGGTCTCGTATGTAAATTATAAACTTTTCCCATTCCTTATTAAATTTCTTTTTGGTGTAGTGGTTAAGAGCGGCAGACTCGTAATCTGGGGAACCGGGTTCGCGTCTCCGCTCCTCCACCTGCAGCTGCTGGGTGACCTTGGGCTAGTCACACTTCTTTGAAGTCTCTCAGCCCCACCCACCTCACAGGGTGTCTGTTGTGGGGGAGGGGGGGAAAGGAGATTGTTAGCCGCTTTGAGACTCCTTCGGGTAGTGATAAAGAGGGATATCAAATCCAAACTCCTCCTCCTCTTCTTCTTCTTCTTCTTCTTCTTCTTCTTCTTCTTCTTCTTCTTCTTCTTCTTCTTCTTGATTTCTAAGCTTCCCAGTTAATTTTGCCATTTCGGCATAGTCCATCATCTTGGTTTGCCATTCTTCTCTAGTCAGGGTTGTTTCTTCCTTCCATCTCTGGGCTACGGACAGATCCAGTTCCCTACCCCTGCTCTATTGCTTCCTCCTTACGGAGTTTCTGGCTTATTAGAAATGAGGTGTGTGTATTTGGACTTGCAAGGGATTATCCTGGTGCAACCCAGAAAGGTGATGATCTGCCCTAGTTACTAGTCCATGAGCTGGGAGTGTCCCCAGCAAGCCTCAAACATTTCTTCCAGGCTCTGCCCAGACTCGTTGCTGCCAGGCCAATAGGGCTGCTTTCCGCTGATGATCTCTCATCCTTCAGCTCTCCCATCAATCAAGCCACAAAGCTTACAGAGCCCAAGCATCTGGAGGCTCCATAAAGAAGATTTCTGCATCCAAGTGGGAGACTGGAAGAACCAGATCATGGACCTTAAATGTGGTTCATGCACATTTCTGAGTGATGGGGAAAGAAGCCCCAAAGAATCAGCTCCTGCACTGCTGGAACTATCAATAGTAGTAACCATGATCATAATTATACCGCTGATATGCCAAAATGGCTTCTAAGCTGTTTACAACTGCAGAACAATACTTGACTTGCCTGTCAAGGTAGTCCTGATCATCTAAACCAGCTCCTTCTCCCTTGCAGCGCCCTTGCTGGGAACAGCCTGTCCAGCAAGGAGGAGGCTCCCTCCAAGAAGACCGCTGACCAAATGGACAACATAGTGGACATGCGGGAGTACGACGTCCCCTACCACATCCGCCTGTCCATTGATCTGAAGATCCACGTGGTGAGCGGCAACTGGCGGAGACCCGCCTTCTTTCCTACTTCGATTCCCAAACAGCTAGATACAAAAGCATTGTGCCAAAAGTTCTAAAAATGCATTTCCAGATTTTTAATTGTGGCAGGTAGGGGTTGAGCTTTTGCTACTGGCCGCAGACCCTTACCTTGGCGTGACTCTCCCGGTCCCTCTCCTCCCATGGCAGGCTCACTGGTACAATGTCCGCTACCGAGGCAGCAGCTTCCCGCCTGAAATCACCCGTCGAGACGACCTGGTTGAACGGCCGGTGAGTATTCCTGTGGGGCAGAGCTCCTGTCTCAGCACCTGTGTGTGTGTGTTTCCTTCGCTTGCCAGGTTTGTTTTGGTTTTTTTATGCTGCATCTGTCACCAATAGCCAAATGTCTTCAGGATTCCTGGGTGCTGTGTGAGACTACAGCATGGGTGGGGGACCTGAGGCCTAGGGGCAGAATGAGGCCCTCCCTAGTTTATCTGTTTTGCCCCTCGGGACTCTCCACGGGCCACACCTCCGCCTGAGCCTCCTCTGTGCCTTCAGGTGCTTTGACCTGACCAGACTGTGCCCTTGAAAAGTGTGATAATGCCTCTTGCCTGCCTGGATGAGTGTAGAAACCTCTGGCTGTTGCATGGCTGGGATGTAACTTCCTTGGTCACTTCTGTTGCTCCACCTACGTTTTGCCTCTGAACCCACCCTCTGTTGCCATTTGGCCCTCAGAAAGTTACCCACTAAGGCATGTGGCCCTCAAACTGAAAAAGGCTGCCAGTCCCAGGCTCTTCTTCTTTGGCGCTCACTCGTAGCCGAGTAATATTGTCTTCCATGAACACGATCTTAACAGTGAGTCCGTAAGTGACTGTGGAGGCCAATTCTGGATCCATACATCTTTCCACAGTGGGGACATAGATTTCCTGGCAGGAGTTGATAATGGTGAGGGTTTGCCAAATGTGCCTTCCTCTTAGCACAGGGGTTCCCAAACTACGGCCCCCGGGCCGGATGCGGCCCAATTGGCCTCCCAATCCGGCCCGCGACGACCCCCGCCGCCCGCTGCCGCCGCCCGCTCTTACAGCACGCGGCGCGGCGGCGATCTTAAAAATCGGCAAAAAATCGCTGAAAATCCTTTGTGCGCATGCGTATGGGCCTCTCCCGACCCAGAAGAGGTCATTTCCGATGCACTTCCGGGTCGGGGGAGGCCCATACGCATGCGCACAAGCGTTTTTTGGCGTTTTTTTTCCGACCGTGCGTGTGTGCGCATGCGCACGGGCACGCACTCCCCCGCCCTCCGGCCCGCTGCGCGCGCACTCCCCTGCCCTCCGGCCCGCTGCGCGGTAAGTCTGGGGACCCCTGTCTTAGCACATTTCTCCCGTTCGTCCTGAGTTCGAGCATCTTCAAAGTCTATGACACCTTTGGTAAAGGCTGTTCTCCAACTGGAGCACTCGCAGGCCAGTGTTTCCCAATTTCCGGTGTTCATACTACATTTTTTTAGATTTGCCTTGAGTCTTTAAACCTCTTTTGTTGACCACCAGCATTACGCTTTCCATTTTAAAGTTTGGAATAGAGTAGTTGCTTTGGAAGACAATATCAGGCATCCGAACAACATGACCAGTCCAACAAAGTTGAGGAATCATTGCTTCAGCACTGGTGACATTTGCTTCTTCCAGTACACTGGCATTAGTTCGCCTGTCTTCCCAAGTTATGTGTAAAAATTTTCAGAGACACCGTTGATGGAATCTTTCGAGGAGTTGGAGATGACGTTGATAAGTGATCCAGGCTCTACAGCATCCCAAAGCCTGTGGGCCCTAATGTCTCTAGTGCCTCTAGCCTGGGCCAGGTGCACTTGCAGGGAGTGGATTGCAGATCAAGGGTGGAGAAGCTGTGGCCTTCCAGCTGCTTATTGGACTACAACTCCCATTATCCCTCTTGGCCATGCTAGCTAAGGATGATGGAAGCTGGAGTCCAACAAGTTCTGGAGGGCCGGAGGTTCCCGCATCCCTGTTGTCGATGAAGAGGTGTTATTGCAGTATTGCCCAGAGTGGAGCTCAGCATCTGGTAGTGACTTGGAAATTCCAATTCTTCCTAGGATCCTGTCGTCCTGGCCTTTGACATCGAGACCACCAAACTCCCTTTAAAGTTTCCTGATGCAGAAACGGACCAGATCATGATGATCTCCTACATGATTGATGGCCAGGTAAATCGGGGCAGCTGCCTCCATGGCTGGTGAGGTTGCAGAACAAGCCAGAATAAATGCCCCCCCCCCTTGAGCCATAGAAATGGAAGAGTATGGAACGGCAGGCTGCCCTGAACTTCTGGCTCCCAATTGAAGCATAGAACAGGAGGTGTATTGGGAAGGTGTTTGTGGTGGGGTGGAGAGAGAGAGTCTACCCCGGGTTTTGTTTTCATAGTCAGGATTTCCTACTCAGTAACATCTTAGTGTGAACTGAGAAGGTAACATTGGTTTTACTCTTTGTTGCTTCAGTTAACCAAATTCCCCTTTCGCTTCTTTCTTCCCAGGGTTACTTGATCACAAACCGAGAGATCGTTTCGGAGGATATTGAAGATTTTGAGTTTACTCCCAAACCGGAGTATGAGGGGCCTTTCTGTGTCTTTAATGAACCAGATGAGGTAGGTAGGCTTCATTTTGAAGGCCAGTTTCCCCTTAAAACCACAATACAGTGAAATCGCGGAATTCCATTGGAGTTGGAGGGTTTTGGTCACACGTTGCGGGTCCCATTTGCTACCTTTAGCGACATGGATGTGGTCTGCATAGCCGTCGTTTTGCTTGTAAGCCTGAAGGCAAGGACTATCTTGTTTTGTGTGTAAACCACTCGGGGAGACCTTTTCTTCTTCTTTTGGCAGAAGAGCAGGGTACACAAATGCTGTAAATAAATATAGAAAAGAGGGGTTCTATGTGTACTGCTCCCTGGTCTCCCCATCCCATTATTATACCCTCTCCGATTACCAGACTACATAATTTGGAAATTTGAACAAACCACCACTCAGATAAATGCACCTTTTCCCAATGGTTGCAGAATGTGAGAGGTGGTGTTTGGTGGACATACATGGTACCTTTGATTACCTGGCAGAAAAGCTGGTCATAAGAAGAACCTAGCAGGAGAGGCGATAATACTAGGTATTTTGTGATTTTTATATTGTAATTTTATGTTGTGAACTGCCTATGAGCTACGGGTGAAGGGAAGTATGCACATCTAATTAACAGCAACAACAAGCATCTGGACCATTGGCAATAAATGACCTTTTAAATTTGTTTCCCCTCCTCTTGTTTTTAAATCAGGCCCACCTCATCCAGAGGTGGTTTGAACATGTTCAGGAGACCAAGCCTACCATCATGGTGACATACAACGGAGACTTCTTTGACTGGTGAGAATTCAGCAAACTCGGTTCTTGAGCCTTGTGGGTGTCCAGCTTTTTAAATGTTTTAAAAAATTATATTGGGTTATTTTCATTTTAATGGGGAAAAGCATGCTTTACCTTCTGGGGAACCGAGTTGGCCAGCAAACTTTCCTGCTAACCTGGCCCTCCCCCTGCAATGACCAGCTGCGGGAAATTTTTGTTGCAATGCCTAAATAGTGAGATCTGTAGAAGGCCCCCTGGCTTATTTTGCTTTATCTGTCTCCAGGCCCTTTGTGGAAACCAGAGCAGCAGCTCACGGGATGAATATGCAGCAGGAGATCGGATTCCAAAAGGACAGCCAAGGGGAATACAAAGCTCCTTCGTGCATCCACATGGATTGCCTCAGGTACATGATGCTCAGCCCCTCTCGCCAATCTCTTTCTCGGGGCTTAGTCTGGTGGAGGTGGGAAAAGGCCCAGCCTTCATGGCACATCCAGAGAAAGCAATTTGTATTTGGCACCTCGCTGCACCATGCTTTTGACTGTCGCCCTAGCCGCACTCTATATTTAAAGTGATGTCCTGCCACTTCGAAGAAGCTTTGCCTTCTTCGAAGAACCTCCCCCAAAGTATCCTGGGGAAAGCAATTTGCTAAGAGGGCCGCTCTTCTCCTTCCGGGGTCATCCATTTGTCACTCAGAAACGTGACAGAGTCAGGAAGGATGGCAACACTGTACATGCCTTTTTTTCCCGCTGTACGGCAGCTAATATCGCATGGCCGTCCCTCATTTGTGATTAACATGCGCACAAAAGCAAAGGATGCTTCATTGCTACACTTGTACACTTTGTCTAGCGCTGATCTGTCCAGAACAGTACGGATCACATTAAACACAATCCTTTCTATTTCGTGAGTTATCTTCTCCTTTCGTTTTCCTTTGGCTGGGGCGCACCAGGGAGAAAACAGGAACCAAACGCTTCAGTTGTACTTTTTAAAAAATAATAAAACTCTTTGAAAAGAAGCCTGTACCATTTCATTTGACACAATCCCAACTAGGCATCATGTTGTGTTAACAGACAGCTTTAAGCAGCCATGGCTTCACAGACAGACACACAGACACAACCCTGGGAACGGTAGTTTGTTAAGGTAAGGAGATCCTATTCCCCTCAGAGCTGCAGTTCCCAGGGTGGTTTAACAACCAATCCCTCTACGCATGGAACTTTTCACATCAGACAGGGTCATGGTAAGGTGTAACGAACTATCGGCACACCCAAGAAGCACCTACAGCAAACAAAAAAGCATGCAAAGGTTCTTCAGCAGACATTTCAGTTGGAGGGAGGGGGATAGAAGGTTCCCTGGTGGTGGCCCTAGCCTTTGACTTGTATTCCAAAGTAAGCTTAGCTTGACCCTGTCTCATAATACTTCTGCCCTGCTCCTTGTAAACTGGGCTGCCTCTCCCAATTCAGCAACCAATGCTGTGGCTTCTGTTGGCAGGTGGGTGAAGAGAGACAGTTACCTCCCAGTGGGAAGCCATAACTTGAAAGCGGCAGCCAAAGCGAAGCTGGGCTATGACCCCGTGGAGCTGGATCCTGAAGAGATGTGCCGGATGGCTACTGAGGAACCTCAGGTACTTCGATTACCCCTGTGTGATTCTGCCGTGTGTCTTCAATTGGGATCAGCCATGGCAGATTCCCCACAATTAACGGCAGAGGGAAATAGAAGGGGTACTGGAAGGAGTTCTCTTGGCCTGACCTGCCCCTAAGAGGCCCTGGCCAGAATTCACCCTCCAACATCCAGTAGGATTGGATAACATGTATAGGAATTGTGCAGCTGTGTGTTGCAAATGTAACATTTGATGCAGTACACTCTGGCATCCCTGCAGAATCTAGAACAATTTGACTTCCACTGTAAAATAAAATGCTAACAGTTTGACAACCAGAGAGAGAGAGAGAGAGAAATTTCTTCTGTAGACTTAGGAATCGGAGAAGCTCTAAGGGAGGTTTCTGATGTTCAAGGCTTGCTCTCAATTCCAGCCCCCTCTACCTCTGTGAATGTGATACTCCAGAGCAATTTACAGAGGGTTTATGTGCTCCACGCAGAGAATCATGACTTTCTAGGTGCAGAATGCTAGATCTGTACATTTAGGGAGCTATTATTCCTTAAGGGCAATCTTCTTTCCGCAATCAGTTTTCGTTCCATGGGAGAATGTCAAGTGCCTCTAAATAATTAAACCACCAGCGGCCAGCATGCATTGCACAGGCCAGCAAGGGACAGTTGGGCATCTGGACAAGAGCCTAGAGACCTGTAGGCCTGGCTTAGGGCATAGCCATGTATCTTGCCTGCCTCTCTTGACATTCTGCTCCCTGGCTTTCTAGGCTAAAGGCAAGTTCACACCAAGAGCTAGAAAAGCTGTCAGCGGAGTGTAGCAGCTTTATCATAATTTGAACTTGGTTTGTGACTCACAGGCCCAAAAGCTTGATCAGCAGTGGATACAGCTTCTTAAAAGGATAATAATAATTGCGCTATCAAATTGGCTTTCAGCGAAGACCATTTTCCATTGTTGCTGGTTTTTTAATTGTTAACTTTTACATGCAGCCAAGGATCCTCCTTTCAGTCAGCACTGCCCATATAAATCGAGCTGCTTAAATGAATATTTGCATGTCGGCAACATGCAGTCCTTTTCATTGGGTGGGGAGGAGGCTGTGTTGAACTTACGGCGCCTGCTGATCTTCTCCCTGTGCTCAGATGCGCAGGAAGGACAGAGCCGCTCTTGCTGGCAATTTGCAAAATGCTTCCATGCCGCTTCCTTCCTCCAGACTCTGGCCACCTACTCAGTGTCCGACGCTGTTGCTACTTACTACATGTACATGAAATACGTCCACCCTTTCATCTTCGCTTTGTGCACCATCATCCCCATGGAGCCCGATGAAGTGAGTAGAATGGAGCCCAAGGCTCATTTACTTCCTTATGTTGTAAAATTTAAACACCAGTTGATTGTTTAAAAAAACAAACAAACCCCAAAGCAGTTTGCAAAGAGAATAAAACAATAAAATTATCGGCAAAACAGCAGAGGGCCTTCTCAGTAGTGGCGCCCGCCCTGTGGAACACCCTCCCATCAGATGTCAAGGAAATAAACAACTATCTGACTTTTCATTTGAGTGTAATAATGATAATAATTTATTATTTATACCCCGCCCATCTGGCTGGGTTTCCCCAGCCACTCTGGGTGGCTCCCAACAGAATTGAAAGCACACTAAAACACCAGAGATTAAAAACTTCCCTAAACAGGGCTGCCTTCAGATGTCTTCTATCTGAAGGCAGCCCTGTTTAGGGAAGTTTTTAATCTCTGATGTTTTAGTGTGCTTTTAATTCTGTTGGGAGCCACCCAGAGTGGCTGGGGAAACCAAATGGGCGGGGTATAAATAATAAATTATTATTATTATTACAGTAAAAAAAATAGCTCTTTAAAACGCTCGCCAGATAAAATCAGCAATAAGCTATAAACAGATTGAAAGATACACCAACATTCTACATGTCCGAGAAAGGTTGTCTGCACAAAAATGTTTTTTAGTAATCACCAAAGGTGAAGGTCTCAGTACTAATATGTGGCCCCTTGGTTGTTCCAAGATTCCACTGTGAGACAGATGTTTTTTAGTCTTTCAGGTCGGCCTGGGCAATATATCAATATATCACCCAGGACCGGTATGAGGAACAGACTGCTCCCGAGTCCCTCTGCTAGCAGTGTCTGCTAGAGTTCCTTCCTTCCAGCAGCGTAGTGCTAGCAGAGGGGACTCGGGAGTGGGGGCAGTTTCACCCGCAATACACTGCTGAGTGAAACTGCCATCACACTCTGCCCCTCATACGATGCAGAGGGAGAAGCAAGCTGTGTCGCCGAGGCACCAATACAGCTTGTTCCTCCCTCTGCATCTTTGGACTGCTCAACTGAGGAGTGTGCAGCTGCCCTTACCTCAGCTGAACAGTTAAAGGAGCCCCCAGACCAGTGCTGGCTCCCGTGAGCTGGCGGCGGGGTGGGAGCTCTGTGAAACTGCTCAGCTGAGGGGAGCGTGGTTGGCACTCCCTGCAGCGAGCCGTTAAAGGAGCTCTGAGGCTCTGCCCACTCGCCCATGAGTGGCAGGAGTGCCGGGGCTGACTCAGCTGCAGAGCAGGAACCTTCCCAATCCCCAGCTGAGCTGCACAAACGAGCTGCGTTGTCCAAGCCTGTGAGGGCCTAGGTCAGGCATCCCCAAACTGCGGCCCTCCAGATGTTTTGGCCTACAACTCCCATGATCCCTAGCTAACAGGATCAGTGGTCAGGGATGATGGGAATTGTAGTCCAAAACATCTGGAGGGCCGAAGTTTGGGGATGCCTGGCCTAGGTGAAACCGCCTCAGTTCCCGAGGTCGGTGCAGCTTGTATTTTCAACGTTGTGGTCTATCGCCAAACCGATATCTTTGGCTGGCGATACACTGCGATGTTTAAAAGCTGCTATTGCCCAGCCCTACTGGCTTGATTTCCCCCCTCCCCTGCGAGGAGAGATCAAATTGGCTCCCCCTCTCTAAGTTCCCTTTTGCCACCAGCCCACCTCTCTCTCTCTCTCTCTCTCTCCCCCTCCCTCCCTCCCTCCCTCCCTCCCTGCAGGTGCTGCGAAAGGGCTCAGGGACTCTGTGCGAGGCGCTGCTCATGGTCCAGGCCTATCACGCCAACATCATCTTCCCCAACAAGCAAGAGCAGGAGTTCAACAAGCTCACTGAGGATGGGCACGTGCTGGACTCGGAGACCTATGTTGGGGGCCATGTGGAGGCCCTGGAGTCGGGGGTCTTTCGCAGTGACATCCCCTGCCGCTTCAAGATGGTACGAGTCCTGCCCTGGAAGTAGACTTCCTGAAAGCTCATGGGGGACGATGGGGTGCCAGAATAAATCCCCCCCCCGTGCTTGCCAGAATTAAGCAGGTCCAAATTGTCCCAGGTCCAAAAAAAGAGAAGTGCCTGACCCCATGAGGCTGGTGATAGAACATGTTCTCACAGTGGCCAACCATTGGGAAGCCCAAAAGAATCTGAGTGCAAAAGTAACTCCTCTCTGCTGGTGATTCTTCCCGGCAACTGATCTTCTAGAGGGAGGGGAGCACACTTCCCTGTAGCTGGTGGCCAACAAAGGCTGCTGGAGGAAGGCCTACAACCTGATCTTGTGGATTACAAAGAGCATAAGGCCTTCCTTTGCAGATTCGTTTCCGCCTGCCCCATGTTCCCCTGGTGATTTGGGCTCACTGGCTTTGCCTGGAGTGAATCCTTGGTGAAAATTTGTCACACTCATGTCCTCACCCCCCACCCCGGTTGTGTCTCTTAGAACCCTGCTGCCTTCGACTTCCTTTTGCAGCGTGTGGAGAAGACTCTGCGCCACGCCATTGAGGAAGAGGAAGGAATACCCCTTGACCAAGTGACCAACTTCCAGGAGGTAACCTTGTGGGCCACACAGCAGTGTCTGCATAGGAGGAGGCAGCAATAGCAATGGAGTTGTTATTGTCCTGACACAGCTCCTTCACTCTAGTTTCTGTTCATTTTAAGCATCTAGCTCCCCAGTCCCCAGGTTATCTTGGCTGTTGCTTCCATCTTTTCCCCTGCTTCAACCCTTTGCTTCCCCACCCCCTCAACCTTGGCCACCAATCTGCTGCTATTTACTGCATTGAACTGTACTGGGGGCCACTTGTGGCCTACGAAAAGCACAGTCCTGGTATATGTGTGGTGTAGGGATACAGATGGCACTGTGGGCTAAACCACTGAGCCTCTTGGGCTTGCCAATCAGAAGGTTGGCGGTTCAAATCCCCACGACGGTGAGTTTCCGTTGCTCTTTCCCAGCTCCTGCCAACCTTAGCAGTACAAAAGCACACCAGTGCAAGTAGATAAATGGGTATCGCTGCGGTGGGAAAGTAAACAGCGTTTCCATGCATTCTGGTTTCCGTTACGGTGTCCCATTGCACCAGAAGTGATTTAGTCATGCTGACTACATGACCCGGAAAGCTGTCTGCGGACAAACACCGGCTCCCTCGGCCTGAAAGCTAAATGAGCGCCGCAACCCCATGGTCGCCTTTGACTGGACTTAACCATCCAGGGGTCCTTTACCTTACCTTATGTGTAGTGTTCTTTTGCCGGGCTCTCTATTGCATTCCGAAGAGCATGGTAAAGCACTGCTCTCCCTGGCAAAAAACAACAACAACCCCACCTTATCCCCTTGCCTGCTTTCCACTGCTTCCTCTGGACCACAGGTTTGTGATGAAATCAAAGTCAAGCTGAACTCCCTGAAGGAAGTCCCCAACAGGATTGAATGTCCTCTGATATACCACCTGGACGTGGGGGCCATGTACCCGAATATCATCCTAACCAACCGGCTTCAGGTGAGTGAAGAGTTTGTGCTCCTGGGCATTGGATACCAAAGTCTAAATCTCTGCTGTGGCCTCTTAGACATAATCTCTAGATGCTCTTGGGCTCCCAAAGCCCCAGCCTGCACTGCCAAGTGGTCAGAGATTTGATTTGATTTGATATTTCTATTCTGCTTTTCCAACGGCAAATGTTGAGTTCAAAGTGGCTAACAATAAGCACAGTAACATTTAAAAAAACCCAGCAACAAACATTGCAATCACTAAAGTATCAGACACAATAACAAGCTGCATGGTTAAGATTTTGGAGTGCTATTTCAGTTTGAGATTTGCAGGGTGGGTGAGGGGATGTTGTCTTTCTGTTTGGGAGTATCGCAGTGTGATTTATAATTCGTACTACGAAAGCTCAACAACATTGCCTTCTTAATAAGAGACAATACGTATGGAACTTTCCCTGGACCTGTAATGGCTCCAGTTTGGGGTAGGCACTCCAGGCAACCTCTCCTTCGCAAAGAGTTGCTGCCTCTTGAGCAACAAGGATAGAGGGACAGAGGGAAAAGGCCAGTGTTGCAATGTTCTCCCTAGTAAGAGACTGCTGAATGAATAGATGGTTGGTGATCACTCTTTTCTTGCTTGGGAGTATGCAGCACAGGAAGGAAGGGCTGGAATAGAGCTCTCCACCCTCTGCTGCCCATAGTAGCTGTTTGAGTTCAAAACACAGGTGCAGTAGGGCTTTGGCACACACTATATATCAGGGAGGCTCACCTGGCACCTTTCTTACATATCTTTAGGCACCAGGCAAAAACATTCCTCTTCTCACAGGCCTTTGGCTACTTAAGCAATCTAGGGCTGTTTAAACTGAGGGTGTAAGTTTTTGTTAGTTATTATGGTAGGTACGTTTGTTTTTATATTTAAACCGCCCTGTGAACTTCAGCTGAACGATGGTATAGAAATTTAACAATTGAGACTTAACAATCTCGCAAAAGCATCCTGGGTCCACCTGCTGCTTTTCTAGAGGCAGGATCCAGCTTTGCTTGGCCTAAAAACTTTTATTTATTTAAATGTACTTGTGCATTTATTCGCTCCCCCTCTGCTTTGCTTCCCTCCCTTCAGCCCTCGGCGATGGTGAACGAGGCCACATGCGCCGCCTGCGACTTTAACAAACCAGGCGCCAACTGTCAGCGGCGGATGACCTGGCAGTGGAGAGGAGAATTCAGTGAGTCTTTTCCCTTCTGCTGACTTGTATGCAACTTGGCGCGGTTCCTCTGCTGTGTATGAAATCTCCTCTCACAGTCTGGGGTGATTATCAGCTGGGTTGTTTCCTTCCCCACCCCCCTTCTCTTCTCCCCTTGCAGTGCCCGCAAGCCGCAGCGAGTACCATCGCATCCAGCAACAGCTGGAGTCGGAGAAGTTCCCCCCTCTCTTCCCAGATGGACCGCCCCGGGTCTTCCACGAGCTGTCCCGGGAGGAGCAAGCAAAATACGAGAAGAAGCGCTTGGCAGGTGAGGGCAAACCTTTTTCTTCTTTTTTGAAGTCATTTTTATTTGATTTTACAGATATAAAATTATAGCAATCCAAATGTATATCCATATATAGAGATTGCTTGAATCTCATGACTTTCCCCCACCCCCTCCATGGTTCCGATTATTAACATTTACAACTGCATATTATTCAATGCTCTATATTTTCTATCAATCCAAATTATCCATGGTATTTGTTGCATTACAAGTGGGATTAAAATCCTGCTAATGTTTCCATCTGCTTGCAGTGGTCTCCTAAATAAATTATAAATTTTCCCCATTCTTTTTTAAGGTTTTTGTCCTCTTGGTTCCTGTCAGTTTTGCCATTTCAGCATAGTTCAACAACTTGGCTTGCCATTCCTTTCTGTTAGGGACTTTGTCTTCCTTCCATCTCTGAGCTAATAAGAGAGCAAACCTTTTTCTGCACCGCAGTAGAGCTTGTACGTGGTTATGGCTTGATTTGTCTTGAAGCTTTGGTTTTCTTGGATTCAGCCCTTACCTTTCCCCTGAGAAGCTCAAGGTGCCACACTTTTTTCTCCTGCTTACCTCCTTTCCCCTGCTATGCCCTTTAGTGCTAGAGGACTTGGGGTCTGGGATCAGCTGCCAGCCCCAAACCAGAGCTTTTTCTAGCAGTGAGCAGAGGTGGTGTTCCTACAGTGGAACCTTGTTTCCCGAAGTTAATCCATTCCGGGAGGCCGTTCGACTCCCAAAACGGTTCAGGAACCAAGGCGCGGCTTCCGATTGGCTGCAGGAGCTTCCGAAGAATGTTAGAAAACTGGAACAATCACTTCCAGTTTTCGATCATTCGGGAGCCAGAACGTTCAGCTCCCAAGACGTTTGGGAACCGAGGTTCCACTGTATTAGTACATAAAGCCCTTAACAGCTTGGGACCAGTTTGTCACCTTACCCCCATTGCCCACTCAACTGCTTTGATCTACAGAACTGGCACTGTTACAGGTGCCATATAATACTCCTGCATTTGTAAGAAATCAGTCTTTCGGTGTGGAAGCAGCAACACTTCGGAACTCCCTGCCTATTGACGTCAGGCTTAGCTACACTCTTTTTAGCACCTGCTGGGCACATTTCTGCTTAGGCACAGCCCATCCAGACATGTAGAATGTCGACATGGGTTTTAATCTGTTTTCAGTTAATTGATTTTCATTCTTTTTAGCTATTTTTTTTTTACTGAAAATTTAATTTTTAAAATTCTTTTTGCAAACTGAGGTGTGTGTTTTTTTAAACTAGCAAGTGGCATATAAACATTTTCAAATTGGGAAGTGTTAAAACGTTCCAGAATAAATTGCGAGTGAACCGCCTCTGCCACACCTCTTGCCCAGATTACTGCCGCAAAGCGTACAAGAAAATCCACGTGACAAAGGTTGAGGAGCGTGTCACCACCATCTGCCAGCGGGAAAACTCCTTCTATGTGGACACCGTGCGGGCCTTTCGTGACCGCCGCTACGAGTTCAAGGGGCTGCATAAGGTGCCTTTTTATTTTTATTTTGCCAGATTTGCGATAGCGCAGCAAAATGGTGAGTTTCTAAAGGTGTTCATGGTGATCTTTACGTTCATAAAGCGATGAGATGCAGGCAGGCATTGATAGCCAGGCTGATCTCTCCTTGCTGGTGGGTGCTGAAAGGGGATGCTGTGGTTCTTGGGGGCCAGAATGCTTGAATAGAAATTATGAATATTGAGTGGTATAGAAATACTTGAAATGAATTTAAAGTAATAAAAAAGCATTGATTTATATCAAGTTTTCAACTTACTCATAGATTTAACAGACAAATTCTTGTATACAGTGGTACCTCGGGTTAAGAACTTAATTCATTCTGGAGGTCCGTTCTTAACCTGAAACTGCTCTTAACCTGAGAGAGCACTTTAACTCATGGGGCCTCCCACTGCCGCCGCGCCATCACAGCGCGATTTCTATTCCCATCATGAAGCAAAGTTCTTAACCCGAGGTACTATTTCTGGGTTAGCAGAGTCTGTAACCTGAAGCGTCTGTAACCCAAGGTACCACTGTATTAGTTGATTGCTAGATACACATAAGGGACGCGGGTGGCGCTGTGGGTTAAACCACTGTGCCGCTTGGGCTTGCTGATCGAAAAGTTGGCGGTTCGAATCCCTGCAACAGGGTGAGCTCCCATTGTTCGGTCCCAGCTGCTGCTAACCTAGCAGTTCGAAAGCACGTCAAAATGCAAGTAGATAAATAGGTACCACTCTGGCAGGAAGGTAAACGGCGTTTCTGTGTGCTGCTCTGGTTTTGCCAGAAGCGGCTTAGTCATGCTGGCCACATGACCTGGAAAAACTGTCTGCGGAAGCGGACAAATACCGACTCCCTCGGCCTTTAAAGCGAGATGAGCACCACAACCCCAGAGTCGTTGGCGACTGGACTTAATTGTCAGGGGTCCCTTTACCTTTTTAAAAATTCACATAAAATGTTTCTATTTGCAGCTAAGCAGAGCCAAAAAGCTCTGGGCATGCAATCCATATGCCTTCTGTAATATACAGAAGCTTTTGCTAACATGGGTTTACAGGGGGTGGAGGAGACAGACATCCAAGGAAAGGGATGTGGAAGGAAAAGATAGAGCATGCATCCCCAAAGTTTGGCCCTCCAGATGTTTTGGACTACAGTTCCCATCTTCCCTAACCACTGGTCCTGTTAGCTAGGGATCATGGGAGTTGTAGGCCAAAACATCTGCCTGAGACAGAGGATGGAGACCAGCTGGAGCAAAGGTAGACAATAGCCCACAGCTTGCTTGAGTCACAGGCCCTTTTTCCTCTGCCTTTCCCAGGTGTGGAAGAAGAAGCTGGCTGCTGCAATGGAGTCGGGTGACGCCTCGGAAGCAAAGCGCTGCAAGAACATGGAGATCTTGTACGACTCCCTGCAGCTGGCACACAAGTGCATTCTCAACTCCTTTTACGGATACGTCATGCGCAAAGGGTGAGGGGGGAACTCAAGAGTCTGGCTGCTGGTGGGTCTCTAAATGGCCCTTTTAAAATCTGCCCCTGCCTTGGCTCCCAGTTGGTGCAGTTGCTGGGCCTTTAAATGTTCAATATTAAGACAAAGAACTAAATCCTAGTACAATTAAATGAAGCATTTCCTCCTATAAACATAAAAATGTAAGGCTGTCGTCATGCAGCCCCCACTGGAGGATTTGTAGTTTTGCATCACCATCTTGGATTTGCATGAAGCCAGGGAGGGGAGAAAAAGAGAGAAGATGTGTTTTAAGCAACAGCAGACGTTTGAATAAAGCAGGGTTGGAGGGACACTGAGGAGCAGTGAGGAAGTGGGGCACTTGGATGAGGTGTGAAGGGAGGGGGTGGGATTGGCAAGCAATGTGAGCAGGGGAAAGCAGCCCCCCTAGCACATAAATACTGCAGCTCCTTGCCCAGGAGGCCTCTCTGCTCATGCCGTTGGCCGCATCTTTAGCAGATCAGGCCTCAAGCCTTGTTTGCAAAGCAGCTGACCCAGAGCTGCTCTTCCTGTTCTCACTACTCCTCTCCCCTACGCAGAGCTCGGTGGTACTCCATGGAAATGGCTGGCATCGTCTGCTTCACTGGCGCCAACATCATCACACAGGCCAGGGAGCTGATAGAGCAAATTGGGTGAGTAGTTGAATGGTGGCTGCCTGTGGCAGCTGGAGGCGAGGAGATTCTGAGCTTGGATGTTGTGTGCCTGTTGCGCGAAGGTGGCTTGCTCCTTCGTGGATGACGGTGCTTTGTTTTTTTTGCTGTGGTGTGTTGTCCAGGGCTCCTTTAAGAGGAAGGCCGTTACTGTATGTGTAAACACAGTATAAAAAAAAACCCAAAATGGTGCAAAGATGAGTTGTCCAGCTCTGAATCTCTTCTGTCTCTAACCACAAGGAATGACTGGTCTGGATCTGGACTCAAAGGCACACCACCCCATAGTCTGCTCCTTACTGCCTTGGCCCAGAAAAAGAAGCAGGTCTCTTAAGCAACTCAGAGAGCAAGGGATGAAGACCCACTGCGTGTCTCTGCAGACTGTTGCTTTTGTAAACTTCATCAGCTTTCATAAGAACATATGAGCTTGCTAGATCAAGCCAATAGCCCATCTAGTCCAGCATCCTGTTCTCACAATGGTTGATAGATGCCTGTGGGAAACCCTCAGGCTGGACCCAACCAAATAATAATAATAAAAATTTATTATTATTATTAAACCCCACCCATCAGGCTGGGTTTCCCCAGCCACTCTGCACGGCTCCCCACATAATAATAACATAGGTGCCAACTTCCAGACTGAAAAATCCGGGATCGGCAGCAGCACGGAACCGGAAGTCGCGCTGCGGCCATTTTGGAACTGGGCAGAGCGACACCGGAAGTCGCTTCTACGCATGCTCTGCCCATTTCCAAAATGGCTGGAAGTCGCACTGCGGCCATTTTGGAACTGGGCAGAGCGACACCGGAAGTCGCTTCTATGCATGCTCTGCCCATTTCCAAAATGGCCGCAGCGCTAGAAATCGCTTCTGTGCATGTCCAGAGACTCCAGACATCCACAGAAGGAGCCTCCCCGGGCCAGTAAGAATCCGGGGGATTTACGGTTTTTTTTAATCCGGGCTGCCAGCGGGAAACGGCTGGAAAAACGGGGGTTTCCCGGGGAATACGAGAGACTGGGCAGCTAATAATAATAATAAAGCAATAAAACATCAAACATTATAAAACTTCCCTAAACAGGTTTGCCTTCAGATGTCTTCTAAATATCAGGTAGTTGTTTCTTTCCTTGACATATGATGGGAGGGCGTTCCGCAAGATGGGCGCCGCTGCTGAGAAGGCCCTCTGCCTGCTTTCCTGTAACCTCACTTCTCACAGTGAGGGAACTGCTAGAAGACCCTCAGAGCTGGACCTCAGTTATGAGGTCTGAGCGATGGGGGTGGAGACACACTTTTCCCGTCCTGCGGTTCCCCGCAACTGGAATCATTTCCTGTCTCTGACCACGGAGGCAGAGCAAATAGCCATCATGACTAGTAGTTATCCATAGTCCTCCATCGATTTGTCCAAACCTCTTTTAAAGCCATCCAAGTTGATGGCCATAGCTTAACTATGCACTGTGTGGAAAACTCTTTTCTTCTGTCTGTCCCGAACCTTCCAACATTAAGCTTCCTCGGATGACCACGAATTCTAATGTTATGGGAGGGATAAAAGCTTTTCTTTATCCACTTTCTCTCCATGCCGTGCATAAGTTTATAAATCGCTACATCTTTCTCGATTTTTCTCTTAAACTAAAAAGCTCTGATTGCTGCAACCATTCCTCATAAGGTGGTTCCTTTTGCAGAGTGCCCTCTGGCCTCCCATATGGAAACGCTTCTCCCATTTTCCCCCTTTCCCAGGAGGCCGCTGGAGCTGGACACAGACGGGATCTGGTGTGTGCTTCCAAACAGCTTCCCCGAAAACTTTGTCATCAAATCGACTCACGCCAAGAAGCCCAAGGTGACAATCTCCTATCCGGGTGCTATGCTGAACATCATGGTGAAGGTGAGCTTCAAGCCTTTATCAGCAGGAGGTGGGGGCAAGTCAGATTGACAGGATTTTGGGGGGGGGGGTCTTCCATAAAGACAATCTGGAAATGGCATGGAAACCATGGGTATGTTTCTGCTTGACATTTAGCTTCCCCCCCTGCAGGGATTGCATCATATATAGCTTCCTTCCAGCCCTCCTGTTAAATTGTTCGGGTGCAGCATGAGCCTGCAAGGCCGAAACGCCCAGCGTGTGTGTCACTTACTTGCAGGAAGGGTTTACAAACGATCAGTACCAGGAGCTGGTGGACCCGGCCTCGCTCACCTACATTTCCCGCTCGGAAAACAGCATCTTTTTTGAAGTGGATGGCCCGTACTTGGCCATGATTCTCCCCGCCTCCAAGGAAGAGGGCAAGAAGCTGAAGAAAAGGTGAGGCAGAATCCAGGTCTGGGGAGGCAGCTCCTCCTTGGCTCAGGGATACCGGCAGGCAGCAAAGCTGAACCTGGAAGATGGCAGGACTTGAAACATCACTGCTAGATCCTTAATAGATGGGCATTTTCAGAGCTCCCTCCTTTCTAGTTTGTAAGAAGCCGTGGAGGCTGGTCCATTAGGGAAAAGGGGGCACTGCCCCCACCTGGGAACTGTGGCCCAAAATACCTGGAGGGCAACAGATAGTGGAGGCACTGGGACAAAGTGGGCACTGACCCTCACTCAGCCCCCACCTGCCTTTTTTACTTACAACCAGCCCCAGGGCATAGCCTGGCTGTGGCAAGCTTCCTCCTCCTCCCTTTCAGTGTTACCACTTGTAGAACCCAGCAGGGAGGAGGATGGGGACAAAACTCGTCTTAGTTGCCTCTGGCTCTCTTTGGCTTGGATGCTTTCCGCCCTATCGGTCCCAACGGAGAAGACACAGGAGAGGGAAGGTGCCAATCCTGCACAGGCTGACTATTTTGCTCCACGCCAGGTACGCCGTGTTCAACGAGGACGGCTCCCTGGCCGAGCTGAAGGGGTTTGAGGTGAAGCGGCGGGGGGAGCTGCAGCTGGTCAAGATCTTCCAGTCATCCGTCTTCGAGGCCTTCCTGAAGGGCACCACTTTAGAGGAGGTTTATGCCTCCGTTGCCAAAGTGGCCGACTACTGGCTGGATGTGCTCTACAGCAAGGTGGGTTGAGGCTCCAAGGTGAGTCTTCCGGCTTTTCTGGGACTGTATGGTTAAATCTATCCACACCGGGCATTTAGGGATGAAGGTAATGGGGAATTGGTGGCCAGTTAAGGGCAGATCCGCCTATTGGAAAGAAGATGAGGTTTCTGTTGCTGCTGGAAATTCCTCTTCTCCCCTTCTGTAGTCCACACACGGGCATCTCCCGGGCTTCCTGCGGCCTTCAGAAGCTTTTAGTGTGACCAACATGGGATGCTGAGCTGCCCTGCCTCCAAAGTGGTCCAGGAGGGGAATGTGGCTGGCACATGCAAGCGTTCCTGTCTCTCTTTTTTTCCAGGCTGCCAATATGCCTGACTCGGAGTTGTTTGAGCTTATCTCGGAGAACCGGTCCATGTCCCGCAAGCTGGAAGATTATGGGGAACAAAAATCCACCTCCATCAGCACCGCCAAGCGCCTGGCTGAGTTCCTGGGGGATCAGATGGTGAAGGATGCTGGTCTGAGCTGCCGGTTTATCATTTCTAAGAAGCCAGAAGGATCCCCGGTCACAGAGAGGTACCAGTATATATCGATCAGAGGGGCACAAGTAATCCACAATGCCGGGTCGTTGATGCGAAAGGCTTAGTTTCTTGTTGCTATGAAATGAGCCTCGCCAACTCAAGGAATGTTGTGATTTTTATTTGTTAAATTTCTATAACACCCTTCATGCGAGGAGCACAGGGCAGTTTATGAAAACACAAAATGTAACATAGTAAAAAGCAAAAACTATAACAACCCCACTTTCGTTCCAACAAAATGTTACATACCGTTGGCCAGATGCCCCCATCAGCACCCTGGCTGCAGCATTCTGCATCAGCTGGTAATTATACTTTACAGAGTTGTGTGAAAGTTTGACCCTCCACCCCCATCATTCAGCCCGGACACTGAGGTCCAGCTCCGAGGGCCTTCTGGCGGTTCTCTCCCTGCAAGAAGTGTGGTTACAGGGAACCAGGTGGAGGGCCTTCTTGATCGTGGTGCCTGTTCTGTGGAACACCCTCCCATCAGATGTCAAGGAGATAAAGAACTATCTGACTTTTAGAAGACATCTGAAGGCAACCCTGTTTAGGGAAGTTTTTAATGTTTGATGTTTTATCGTGTTTTTAATATTCTGTTGGGGCCGCCCAGAGTGGCTGCGGAAACCCAGCTAGATGGGCGAGGTATAAATAATAAATTATTATTCTTATTACAATTTTAAATAGTTCTCTTTTTCCCCCCAGGAAAAACCAAGCAACACTTCTAAAGTTTTTAAATAGCATAAGGGCTTTGACTAGCTGTACTTGTTCTTGTCAAATTGAATGTACAAGAGAGGTAGATAATACTTACATTGCTGAAACATATTTACATGAATTTGTATCTTGAGACTGACTGATGTTTACAGACTGGCTCTGAGGCAGGCGCCAGCATAACACAACACACTTGCTGCTCTCACAGTTAAAACTCACACATAGTTGATAACGGAACTTGGGGGTGGGGTGCCTCATTATGACATCACAGGATTCTATGCTACAGCATTAACCCTTTGCATAGTATTATGGATGCACCATTCCCACACTTCCGAAACAGGACCAAGGACAGCTCCACATAAAGCGCATTGCCATCATCCAGTGTGGTGTAGTGGTTAAGAGCGGTAGACTCGTAATCTGGTGAACCGGGTTCGCGTCCCCGTTCCTCCACATGCAGCTGCTGGGTGACCTTGGGCTAGTCACACTTCTTTGAAGTCTCTCAGCCCCACTCACCTCACAGAGTGTTTGTGTTACCTCTCTCGCCCTGATTTGGCCACAGTGATCCATGTGGTGGTTGCCTCCAGGCTTGATTATTGTAACTCGCTCTTTGCGGGGCTGCCCTTGAAGCTGACCCAGAAACTCCTGCGGGTGCAGAATGCCACGGCGAGGCTCCTTACGTGGTCCCAGCCGCGGGATCACATTGATCCAGTGCTTTACCAGCTGCACTGGCTCCTGGTGGAGTACAGGATCAGGTTTAAGGTGCTGGTTTTGACCTTTAAAGCCCTATGTGGCTTGGGACCCTCGTACCTACGGGACAGCCTCTCCTGGTATGCCCCGCGGAGGACCTTAAGGTCCACAAACAACAATATACTGGAGATCCCGAGCCATAAGGTGGCTAGATTGGCCTCAACTAGGGCCAGGGCCTTTTCAGTATTGGCCCCAACTTGGTGGAACGCTCTTTCACAGGAGACCAGGGCCCTGCGGGATTTGTCATCTTTCCGCAGGGCCTGCAAGACAGAGCTGTTCTGCCTGGCCTTTGGGTTGGATTCAGTCTGACCCACCCCTGTGTTTCCCTCCCTCATGGTTTGGATTTATGGACTACTTAAAATGAGGCTGCATTTTAAATTTTAATATTGTATTTTAATCTGTATTTTAATTAATTGTTTTCTTTTTTTATGTCTTACTGTAATTTTATTGGTGTTGGCCACCCTGAGCCCGGTTTTGACTGGGGAAGGCGGGGTTGTGGGGGAGGAAGGGAAAGGAGAATGTTAGCCGCTTTGAGACTCCTTCAGGTAGTGACAAAACGGGATATCAAATCCAAACTCTTCTTCCAGCCTTAAATGCCCATGGACTGCAGTGGCCAGGCTATCCCTGCCCAGGAACAGCCATAACTGGCAAACCAGACAAAGCTGGTAAAAGTTCATTGTACTCAGAATAGACTGATTTAAAGTACAGTCGTACCTTGGATCCTGAACGCCTTGGTACTCGGACGTTTTTGCTCCCGAACGCCGCAAACCCAGAAGTGAGCTTTCCGGTTTGCGAATGTTCTTTGGAACCTGAATGTCCTCTGCGGCTTCCGATTAGCTGAAGGAGCTCCTGCAGCCAATCAAACACTGCACTTTGGTTTCTGAACGTTCTCGAAGTTGAACGGACTTATGGAATGGATTCCATTCAACTTCCGAGGTATGATTGTAATTGTCGTGACTAACTTCCGTTTGGTCAGCTGAATGGGTTTATTCTGAGGAGAATGAACATCGGATACAAACCATATCGTCTTTAAGATGCAACAGACTGACGAGGCTGCTCCTCTTCTGGAAATAGAAGTGATGCGTTTTGATTTATTTTTCCCAGGGCCATTCCGCTGGCCATTTTCCAGGCTGAGCTCTCGGTCCGCAGGCACTATCTCCGGAAATGGCTCAAGAGCCCCTCCCTGCAGGATTTTGACATCCGGACGGTAAGCTGTGTGGGGCTGTCCTCCAGCCGTTTGTGACTCAAGGCTGACTGTGGCACACCTCTTTATCTAGACAATCCCTCCCCAGCCTTGGACTTGACCAAAATCCTCTTGTCTCTCTGCTTGTAGATCCTGGATTGGGACTATTATATCGAGAGACTGGGCAGCACAATTCAGAAAATCATCACCATCCCAGCAGCCCTACAGCAGGTAACTGTCGGGTTGGTGGCTAAAGGGCTGTGGGCTCCCCCAGGATGTTACAAGGTGCAGGAGGTGGCCGCAGAACTCTCACACTTAGTTGCTCCGGCCCAATAGCTAACTAAAAACTCAAAGCTCCAAAATTGAGCTAGCTCCCTGAGTGTTCCCATTCATTTCAGAAAGGTAGAACCATAATAATAATAATAATAATAATAATAATAATAATAATTTATTATTTATACCCCGCCCATCTGGCCAGGTTCCCCCAGCCACTCTGGGCGGCTTCCAACAAAATATTAAAATACAGAAATCCATCAAACATTAAAAGCTTCCCTAAACAGGGATGCCTTGAGATGCCTTCTAAAGGTCTGGTAATTGTTGTTCTCTTTGACCTCTGGTTGGAGGGCATTCATTCCACAGGGTGGGTGCCACTACCGAGAAGGCCCTCTGCCTGGTTCCCTGTAGCTTTGCTTCTCGCAGTGAGAGAACCGCCAGAAGGCCCTCGGTGCTGGACCTCAGTGTCCTGGCAGAACGACGGGGGAGGAGACGCTCCTTCAGGTATACCTTTCCTGCATAGAACTGACCCCGGTCTTTTCCGAATGCACGAGAGCTCTGTGCGTTCCTGAGAGCACACCTGGGACTGCAGAGCTATTTATTTAAAATATTTCTACTCTGTGATTGGTTGTACAAACGAAAGTTGAGAAGCTGGGGGTTTCTGCGCTATGGGTCTCTGATTTGGATGTCAGCACTGCCAGTGCAAGCGTCTTGTGTTCTAGCATAGCTAGTTTCCTTCTGCTTCTGGTCAAAAACAGTAGTATCCTCGCAGGATCAGGCAGAATGAAACTCAGAGGGAACCTCCCGAATAAATAACAAATGGTGTGTCCCGTCAGGTAAAAAACCCCGTTCCTCGCGTCCGACACCCCGACTGGCTCCACAAGAAGCTCTTGGAAAAGAACGACATGTACAAGCAGAAGAAAATCAGTGAGCTGTTCACAAGTGAGGGCAAGAGACAGGTAAGAGGGGCAGGGCTCTCCCTACATAGGGTGGATTTAGAAAAACGAATCCAGTTTTTTTAATTAAAATGCATTTACACACGCACGCACACACACACAAAATCAGTTGTAGTCAATGTGTGCCTCATCATGTTTACTTGGAAGTAATTCCTACTTTGTTCACTAGGACTTATTTCCCAAATGAATGTGCATAAATTATAGTCCTGGCTTCTAATTGCTTTGTACAGTAGTACCTTGGTTCTGGAACTGAATCTGTTCCGGAAGTCCATTCCAAAACCAAAGCGTTCCAAAACCAAGGCGCGCTTTCCCCTAGAAAGTAATGCAAAATGGATTAGTCCATTCCAGACTTTTAAAAACAACCCCTAGAACAGCAATTTAACATGAATTTTACTATCTAACGAGACCATTGATCCATAAAATGAAAGCGATAAACAATGTACTGCAGTCACACAATTAGTAGCTGAACTGGGTTCCACAAAAACAGAAAGCTGCAGAAACAAAAACGTAAAATAAATAGCAAAAACAGACAAACCTCAGCGTAACACTCAAAACGGAAGTGTGGCACTCAAATAGGAAGCATGGCACTCAAAACGGAGCGTGTTCGGCTTCTAAAAAAAGTTCGCAAACCGGAACACTTCTAGGTTTGCAGTGTTTGGGTTCCAAGTTGTTTGAGTACCGAGGCGTTTGAGAACCAAGGTACTACTGTATATAGGTTTCCAAATGGACAGTTTGATTTTATAATAATAATAATAATAAATTTTTATTTATACCCCGCCCTCCCCAGTCAAAAACCGGGCTCAGGGCGGCTGACACCAACAGAACCACAATAAAACATAAAAACAATTAATTAAAATACAGATTAAAATACAGTATTAAAATTTAAAGTGCAGCCTCATTTCAAGTAGGCCATAAGTGGCTGACACCAACAGAACCACAATAAAACATAAAAACAATTAGTTAAAATACAGATTAAAATACAGTATTAAAATTTAAAGTGCAGCCTCATTTCAAGTAGGCCATAAATCCAAGCCATGAGGGAGAAAAACACAGGGGTCAGGCTGAGTCTAACCCAAAGGCCAGGCGGAACAGTTCTGTCTTGCAGGCCCTGCGGAAAGATGACAAATCCCGCAGGGCCCTGGTCTCCTGGGAAAGAGCGTTCCACCAGGTTGGGGCCAGTACTGAAAAGGCCCTGGCTCTAGTAGAGGCCAATCTAGCCATCTTATGACTCGGGATCTCCAGAATATTATTGTTTGTGGACCTTAAGGTCCTCCGCGGGGCATACCAGGAGAGGCGGTCCCGTAGGTACGAGGGTCCCAAGTCGCATAGGGCTTTAAAGGTCAAAACCAGCACCTTAAACCTGATCCTGTACTCCACCGGGAGCCAGTGCAGCTGGTAAAGCACTGGATGAATGTGATCCCGCGGCCGGGACCCTGTAAGGAGCCTCGCCGCGGCATTCTGCACCCGCTGGAGTTTCTGGGTCAGCTTTAAGGGCAACCCTTTTTACATCTTGTCTGTTCTTTGTTTAAGATGGCAGCCCCTTTAGGTTGCTTTGCATTTTTGTAATAAAAATAAACCAGTGCTTTCTGAGATGGGCATCTGCAGGTAAAACATACTTTTATCCCAGAGCTGAGAAGAAGGTGGAGGCCAAGGGCAGTTTTTGTGGGTCGCTCAGTCAAGGAGGATTCCATCATTGCACTCTCCGCTGTTTCCTCGCAGGTCTCTGCCAACGTAATCCAGGAGGGCACGCCCTCCACACAGGTAGCTGACATGGAAGATTTTGGGGTCGCCAAGGCTCTGCAGCCTGGGGTCCCCGTGTCGAATAAACGTAAACGCGTCCCTACAGCGGAGGAGAGCCAGCAGCAGTCCCAGAATCCGGAACTAACACAATCCTGGAGGGAGATCTTGGGCCCGCCACCTCCCACTGGAACCACCAAGGTAAGGCAACAGAAGGAGAGAACTTCATTGAGGAACAAAGGGACTGGACGATGGGGGAGCAGCAACATCCTACCGTATATGAACCTTTTAAAAAGCCAGCTGGATCAGGCCAGCGGCTCAACTGGTAGAGCATCCTGGTCAACCAGGGGCCAACTAGATGTCTCTGGGATCCACAAGCAGGACCTGAGCACAGCTGACACTCCCCTACTGCGGCTTCCATTAGCTGGTATTCAGAAGCATATTGCCGTCAACACTGGAGGTAGAATGCAGCCGTCGGGGTTAAAACCCATTGATAGCTTTACCTGTCTAAGGCTTAGCCATGTGACTTGATGAGAATTCCATAGTTGCAGCTATGCAATAGGGCTTCCTTTCCTGATTCAGCTTCATTGGATGTGCCCATGTTGTGAGAGAGGGGGGAAAGCTTTTCTCTTATCTGTTCTCTCCACGCCATGTGGAATTTTATTGGCTTCTGTTACGCCACAACGTGCACATCTTTTCTCTAAACAAAAGCCCCGAACGCTGTCACACCATAGATCTGTATTATTATTTTTCGATCACTTGTAGCTGAGTAAGATTGTCTTCCATGAACACGGTCTTAACAGTGAGTCCATAAGTGACTGTGGAGGCCAATTCTGGATCCACATGTCCTTCCACAGTGGGGACATAGATTTCCTGGCAGGAGTTGATCATGGTGAGGGTTTGCCAAACGTGCCTTCCTCTTAGCACTTTCCTCCCTTTCGTTCTGAGTTCGAGCGTCTTCAAAGCCTATGACACCTTTGGTAAAGGCTGTTCTCCAATTGGAGCACTCACAGGCCAGTGTTTCCTAATTTTTGGTGTTTATACTACATTTTTTAAAGATTTGCCTTGAGAGAGTCTTTAAGCCTCTCTTGTGGACCACCACTATTATGCTTTCATTTTTAAGTTCAAAATAGAGTAGTTGCTTTGGAAGACGATAATCAGGCATCCCAACAACATGACCAATCCAACAAAGTTGATGTTGAAGAATCATTGCTTCAACACTGGTGATCTTTGCTTCTTCCTGGCATTAGTTCGCCTGTCTTCCCAAATGATGTGTAAAAAATTTTTGGAGACACCATTGATGGAATCTTTCAAGGAGTTGGAGATGGCGTTTATAAGTGGTCTGTGTTTCACAAGTGTGTATGGTATAGATATGTGTAATGGTATCATGTTGGCGTAACGCTGACTGTGTCAGAAATTACAGATTGCACAACGTTTTCAGGATTCCTGCTGTTCATTCCCACCATTTCTGATTTGAAGAATTTGACTTTCTACCAAAGTCGAAGAAAGTTAGGATTTGGTTTGCCCGGTGGTCATTTCCTGTTTCCTACTCTTTCCCGCAGGAGGAGCGCCTGGTCTGGCTGTGCTACCACAAGAAGAAGTGGGAGGTTCAGGCTCGCCAGCGCCAGGAGCGCCGCAAGAGGCGGCGGCTGGCAGATGGCGAGTCGGTCCTGGGCGGGGGGCTGATCCGGGCAAGGACCTCCATGGGGCTCGGCAGCTACCTGAGCAAAACGGCCCGCAGCATCCTGGACATGCCCTGGCAGATCGTGCAGGTGAGGAGCATCGTGCGGCATGCAAGCCCTTTCCTGGGGGAGATGGGATTTAGGACTGCTATCCGCGGCGCATGCTATAAAGTCAGATGCATGGAGGCATAGGCGGTGGATAACAGAGAGCCAGTGCAGCATAGTGGTTGGAGTGTCAGACTAGGATCTGGGAGGGACTAGGGTTCAAATTCCCCACTTGGCCATGAAGCTCGCTAGGCGATTTGGGGCCAATCGCTGTCTCAGCCTGACCTACCTCACAGGGTTGTTGTTTTTGAATCAGGAGGCATAGAACCAAGTATGCTGCCTTTGAGTCCCCAGAGGAGAAAGATGGGACATAAGTGCAATGAAATAAATAATAAAAATGCTGGGTTGTGTTCAACATAGTGCTATCCGCACAATTGAACCTGCTCACTCTCTCTCTCTCACACACACACACACACACCTCAAAATATGTTTTGGAGGTTTCCCCAACCCTCTCGAGCAAATTAAGGGACTGTGCGGGACACATGCAAGAGAAGGGGACCCCGTTGTGTTAGTGGTAATCATACTCATTTAAGCATCCTTAAAATAATGAATGACTTCCCCCCTTCTCTTTCCATGGTTCATTTTGATATCATAAATCCCTGCATATTTTACATAAACTAAACCATTCAGTATTCCATTATTACACCCATCAAACTTATTTACACCGTTGAATTTATCTTAATGCTGCCGTTTTCAAGTGTACGCAATTTCCCCCATATATTCAATAAACATTTTTCAATCTTCTCTAAATGTATGTTCTTGTTCTCTTATTCTATATGTTAAATCCGCAAGCTGCATATCCCATCAGCTTAAGTTGCCGTTCTTCTTTGGTTGGGACCTTGCTCGTTTTCCATTTGGGGGCTAACGAAACACAGGCTGCAGTAGTAGCATACATAAATAACCTTTTTTGACACCCGGGAATTTCCATCTGGGTTATCGAAAGGACTCTTCCCCATAAAATATTTCAGGGAGCCCCCCCACAATGTTGAGAAGAATCAGGGCAGAAGAGGCCAGTTGTGAAGCCGAGCACAGTGCGGTTTCAGTGGCTGGCAGCTCCTCTTCACAGTGGTGGCAGCGGCAGGAGGAGGAGGAACCAGCCATTGAAGCCGCACTGCTACAGTGTTCGGCTCCACTTCCTGGCGTTGGGCGCATATCACACACACACAAACCTGCTTGAGGTGGCACCTCTGGTGTTAATCCTTGTGCTAGCCCAATTACTTGGTTGAGTGCCTTCCCTATTGTCCAAGGGCTAAGGAGGAGGAGAAAGCCAGTCCCTGGACTGCTTGCAAGAAAGAGGCAGGGAGGAAGTTGCCCCATTTGCCCTAATGAGCTTTTGAAAGGGCAGCAAATGCCACAGCCTCTGTGCCTTTTCCTCACCTCTTTTCAGCTTCCAAGCCTTCCCCCCATGCCAGATAAGATCAAGGGCTGCCCCTGGGTTGTGCTTCCAGGCTCCGCATAGTCCAGGCAGCTTCCTTGCCTCCCTATGCCTTTGCAAGCCCAGCTTGACGTGATCTCTCTTTCCCCAGATCGCGGAGACCAGCCAGCCAGGCCTCTTCAAGCTGTGGGCCGTCATTGGAAGCGACCTGCATTGCCTCAAGCTGAATGTCCCCCGCGTTTTCTACGTCAACCAACGCGTCCCTAAACCTGAAGAGAGCACTGCATATCGTAAGGTGTGTAGAACCAGTCCCTTGGGGGAGCAGTAAATGTATTGCAGTAACCTGTTTTCCGCAAGTGATTTGGTCCAAGAAAAGTAGGGTATTCATGTCAGTTTGCATTGCATTTCTTAATGCATGAAAGTATTGATCTGATGTGTAGAGATCGTTCCTATTCTGCTGAATTCAAGAGGCTTCTGAAAGCTTCTCTGTGTGAAAGAAACAAGCAGAAGGTTCATGATGTTTGGGTTATACCTTCAGAGAAGCTGAGTACCGCTGGTTTAAACTGTACTCTTATCATTTCTGTCCAAGTCATGCTGACTATAAAAATAAGGCCAGAAGGAGCCTGGGTTTCACTTTCTATCTCTTTTCCTTCTGGTGTGGTGTTCTGTACATAGTATGCTTAGTGCTAAGGTTTAGACTTCTTATAAATTATTGTAAGTTTAAGTTAAGTCTGCTGCCACTGGATTTCTTATGGACAGTGCCAATCCGGAATGTATTGGATTTCTGACCATTACGCTCATTTGCCTTCAGTAGCAGTAAAGCTCTGTGGGATGAAATACAATTGTCTCCGGTCTATTTGGGAATCCTGCAACATGTTTCAGTTTTTACTCTGCTATAACTATACAATGGAATCTGCTCTGGATCAATATTCATCTTGTAACTTTTTCCTTTTACACTGAAAACTTCGTTTTTCCAGGTGGGGGGAAATGTGGAACATGAGAAGGCAAGGAGAACTCCTGTGAAATATTTTCCCCTCCCTTTTAGAACGAGCGAAATGCTTCTTAAAACCAGGTTTTACCCACTCAAAATGCTCTGTATGAAGATTTGTATGTCGGACAAAATGAGGGCCTGTATGGTGTCGGGGTTAGAGTGTCAGACTAGTTGCTTGGGAGACCAGGGTTTAATAATAATAATTTTATTATTTGTACCCTGCCCATCTGACTGGGTTCTCCAAAGCCACTCCCTGAAGCTCACTGGGTGACTGTGAGCCAGTCACTGCCTCTCAGGCTAGCCTACCTCACAGGACTGTTTTGCGGATGAAACGGGGAGGGGAAGAATCATGCACGTCACCTTTTGCTCACTGGAGGAAAGGCAATATATAGATGTATTAAATAAACAATGTGGAAGTTATAGTGCCTTTGTATGCTGTAATTGACTGCACATGACTTTTTTGGCAGCTCAGAGCCAGATTAGACCAAAAGCGAAAGGTTTTTCATTTGAAGACAGTGAGAGATGTCTACAATTCTGGGGCAGAGTTGCCAGATGACCCAGAACTACTATGACAAGGAAAGGAGAATGCGGTTGGGCCCACCCATCTGCGCCCCCTTTGGTAAAAACAGGTGCAGATAGATTTGAGGGGGGATCTCACCTGAGTCCTTGTTATCATCTTGGCAGGTAAACAGGATCCTTCCTCGCTCCAACTTGGTTTACAACCTCTATGAGTACTCTGTGCCCGAGGAAATGTACCAGGAGCACATCAACGAAATCAACGCCAGCCTCTCTGCCCCAGATATCGAGGGGGTGTACGAGACCCAGGTAACTAACTCCCTTTGGCTGGTCTGATGCAGGGAAGAGGGGAGATCTAGATCTGGAGATGAAACATACAATTGCACCCCATGCTAGTCCAACTCCGAGTAGATTCAATGGACACAATTAATTGACACGTGAGGTGTATATTTTAAGACCCGCCTAATTGTTTTTAATGATTTTTGTGTTTTAATGTGACCTGCGCTGGGACCTTAGGGTGAAGGGCAGGTAATATAGTAATTTCGGAGGGTATATTCAGAGTAGAATTGGCTAGAACCCCTTTTTCTTTCTTTTGAAACTTGAAGTTGATTTGAAAATACTATCATCCAATTCTTTTATGCTTTCCCTTCACTTGCCTTCCGTAAATGGGTCTTTTCAAGCTTCTCGTTTCAAAATCCTCTACCTGGGCAGAGGCCACAGGTGAAAACCTGCTGCATTCAGCAGCATCCTTGGCTTTCCTTTAGAAACCTCTGAGGCAGCAGCACGGAGCATCTTGCTCTGGGTAGTTCACTATGGCAGGCTCCCTCCTGCCCTGACGTGTCCAGTCTCTTGCTCAAAACACATCAGGCAAAGTTGAAGGTGGAGCCCAGAGCTCTTTTTATGAGCTTCGTTGCTGCAGAACAACTATTCTGCTGTACTTTATTGGAAGGAGAGAGAAAAAATCATTTGCTTAATAACAATTTAAACAATTTAATTAAAACAGCAACATTATAGCATGTGTATCAATGTTCGTTAACTGATGTGGTTAAACAGTTTTTAAAAAAACTTGGACTGAGTTTTAGCACACATGAAAAAATTAAATAAATCCTTTGGACAATAATGTAGCTTAAATAGAAAACTGTCTTTAGAAAGGTTTTTCCTCCAAAAGCATTTCATTTTTAAAATCCAATTTAAATTTAAATAAATCCAATTTAAATTTTTCAAAAATGATTTTCTGGGTTAAAAAAACACACACACATTGATTTTTATCCACCCTGGTTTCCTGTAACTTCAGTTCTCGCCAATGCAGGTTTTTAAAAACCAAAGGGAGCCAGCACTTTTTTCTAGAAGAGGGGGGGGAGGTGCCAGTACTGTATACCCTTGAGTGCCTCCAGAAAAAAAGCTCTGGGGCCAGATACCCTTGCCGGTCGACTTCAGATCATACCCGGAGATCTAGAAGTAGATCCTACTCTGCCAGAAGATCATACCAGTTCTTCCCACCCCTGGTATAACCTCTGGTTCCTCTTCTCCCTGCCCAGATTCCATTACTTCTGCGGGCCCTGATCCACCTGGGCTGTGTGTGCATGGTCAACAGGAACTTGGTGAGGCATCTCACCGGCCGGGAGGCTGAAACCTTCAACCTGGAGCACCTCGAGATGCGCTCCCTGGCCCAGTTCAGCTACCTGGAGCCAGGTAAGGAGACTCTCTCCCGATACTTGGGTGGCTGGCAAGAACTGGGAAGGCAGTTCCTGCTCTCTTCTAACGTGAGGCTCTGTTTCATGTCTGTTTAGGTAGCATCCGGCACATCTACCTGTACCACAACTCCCAAGGCAACAAGGCACTCTTTGGCCTCTTCATCCCATCTCAGCGGAAGGCATCTGTTTTTGTGCTTGACACGGTAAGGTCAGAGACCAGGGGGGTGGGGTGGGGCTTGTTGAAACATTGTCCTTTCATTTATTATATTTCTATGCCGCTTTTTCACTCACGTGAGTCACAAAGCAACTTACGTACAGTAAATATCAGCATAGCAGAACATCACAATTGCAACTTAAGTTATATACAGTGGTGCCTCGCTTAATGAATGCCCTGCTTAATGAAATTTCCACTTAACGAAAGGTTTTTTCTAGTGGAGGTTGCCTCGCTAGACGAATTCGTTTTACGAAAAATTTGTCTAGCGAATCACGGTTTCCCATAGGAATGCATTGAAACTCAATTAATGCGTTCTTATGGGCAAATAAAAAATAAAATAAATTCAATGCATTCCTATGGGATTCGCTAGACGAATTTTTCGTTATAAGAAAAGACCCGTGGAATGAATTAAATTCGTCTAGCGAGGCACCACTGTACAGTGATACCTCAGTCTTCGAACGTCTCTGTTGACGAACGTTTCAGAACCCGGACGCCGAAAACCCGGAAGTAGATGCTTCCGTTTTCGAACGTGCCTCGGAAGTCGAAACGGCTTCCGCTGCGTGTTTTTCAATTTTCTCAATTGAATTTGCAAACAGCCCTTTGCGCCTCAGTTTTCAAATGTTTCGGCGCGCGAATGGTTTTTCGGAATGGAGTACGTTTGAGAACCGAGGTACCACTGTATATAAAAAAAACCAAATCCTCAGTAAAAACGACTCCCTTCTATAAAGCACTATTAAACCACAACCGCAAGAAAAGTCACATTGTAAAATTACAATTACAGCACTCGTAATCCACAAAATGATATGAACGACATTAACAAGCCAACAACCAAAAACAAACTGCTGGATCCACACACTTTCTCACCACCCGCAGGTCTCATAGTCTTCCATTCAGTTCATGAAAAAACCCACATTCACATAATGATCCGTGCTCAGCTCTAATGGGCTGTTCAAGCTGGGTGGAAATCAAGGTTCTGATAATAAATTTAATAAAGAGGGGGGATTTATAAGTTACTTAAAAGGACACTGTAAATCAGGGGTAGGCAACCTAAGGCCCAGGGGCCGGATCCGGCCCAATTGCCTTCTCAATCCGGCCTGCGGACAGTCCGGGAATCAGCATGTTTTTACATGAGTTGAATGTGTCCTTTTTTAAAAAATGCATCTCTGGGTTATTTGTGGGGCCTGCCTGGTGTTTTTACATGAGTAGAATGTGTGCTTTTATTTTAAATGCATCTCTGGGTTATTTGTGGGGCATAGGAATTCATTCGTTGTTGTTTTTTCAAAATATAGTCTGGCCCACCACATGGTCTGAGGGACGGTGGACCGGCCCATGGCTGAAAAAGGTTGCTGACCCCTTCTGTAAATAATTAAAAACATTTGCAGGATTTTAGAAAACCCTTGCAATGTAGCGAGAACTATGGCGAGAATGGAGTACAGTCAAACCTTGTCTCCCGAACGCCGAAAACCCGGAAAATAAATGCTCTGGTTTCCGAACCTTTTTCGGAAGCCAATCGTCCAGCGCAGCTTCCGCTTGAGTACAGCAAGCTCCTGCAGCCAATCAGAAGCCGCTCCTCGGTTGTCGAACATTTCGGAAGCCGAACAGGCTTCCAGAATGGATTACGTTCGACAACCAAGGTTTTGACTGTATTAAGAAAATATAGAAAACATTATAAGATGCAGTTGGAAACGAATAACGATGGAGGGAAGTCCAGGGATTCAGAGAATCCTATGTGTATATGATTTAACTGCGATGATAATTGTTAAAGGCAAAAATGAGTAAAAAAATATTTATTTTTTTAAAAGGGGAAATCAGGGTTCTATGGGTATCGGGTTCTGCGGTTTTAGAAGCCCGGTTGGCAATTGCAGATTCCTTGGCTTCCCTGCCTGAGGGTCCTTTCATCCAGATGGTTTCACGGAGCCAAGTCTTTACCTGCAGCTGCGTCTCTAGCCTCCTTCTCTCCCCTCGGCTCCAGGTGCGGAGCAACCAGATGCCCAACCTCAACAACATGTACTCGGCGGAGCACAGCGCCATGGTGGCGAAGGTGGGCGAGGAGCTCCTTCCGCCCAACAAGCACGCCTTCGAGGTGCGAGCGGAGACAGACCTCAAGACCGTCTGCAGGGCCATCCAGCGCCTCCTGCTGGGCTACAAGGTAACAGCAGGGAAATCCAGCGCTCGCGCCCATTCCTTGGCCAACCCTGAGCCTCCCAGCAGTGGCAGACTTTGGACTCTCTCCAATTGCAGCGGCACTAAAATTCAGTGCCCGCTTCTTGCGCTCCATCCTCCAGCACTGTTGTGGTGCTCCCTGCAGCGTGGCACCCTAAAGCCAGCCCTGCTCGCTGCCAGCCAGGGTGGATTTGATTGAAATCAAATCGATTTAAATCACGATTTAAAACACTAGTCAGTAAGACTTGATTTCAATCATTTTTTTTACACTAAGACTCATTCTTCCTGGTTATAATCTTAATATTTACAACCAGATGAAGGTTGCATTTTGGAAATAATAAATTTTCAGAGTAGCTTTTACAGTTATATAAAAACCACTGATTTGGTTATACTATTAGAAATACATAGACCGATAATTATGAAATTATTGTGAGGTTTTAATAAGTTAACTGTTTATATTTGGACAACTTTTCTGCTGCATTTTATTGGAAAGAGAAAAATAGCCACTTCCTTAATAACAATTTAAACCATTTATTTAACTAAAACGATAACACGATACCATATTTTTCCATGTTTGTTAACTGATATGTTTTAAAACAAAAATCTTAGACTGAGTTTTAGCCCACGTGAAAAACTTAAAACAAATCCTCATTTCCTGATGAATAGCCTTTGGACTATAATGTAACTTAAACAGAAAACTATCTTTAGATTTTTCCTCCAAAAGCATTTTATATTAAAAATCTGATTTAAATTTTTAAAAAATCCAATTTTCTTGATTATAATTTTTTTAAAATCATTGGTTTTTATCCACCCTGCTGCCTGCTCTTGGAGAAGTCCCTGCCCGCATCCCTTGAGGGCACCATCCTACTTTATGCCACCGTCCTTTGCGTTCATCCGCTGTCTCCCTATTATCTCAGGACGAGCGCCGGGGCCCCACCCTCATTGCCGTGCAGTCCAATTGGGACTTGAAGAGGCTGGTCGGAGGGATGCCCGTCTTCGAGGAGTTCCCGCTGGTTCCTGTCCAGGTGACCGACGACGTCAACTACAGCATCCTGGACTGGCAGCGCCATGCTGCGCGGCACATGATCCGGCGCTACCTCAGCTCGGACACCTGCCTTTCTCAGGCCTTTGAGATGAGCAGGTAGGGCAGGCAGTGACACAGACACACAGCTTCTGGGAAACGGCAAGGGTCTTGTTTTTATTTTATATTTTATTTCCAAATTCCAAAAGTTTACAAAATGGTGCAAACCTCCAAATACAGTGGAACCTCGGTTTATGAACACCTCGGTTTATGAATTTTCGGTTTATGAACACCGCGGACCCATCTGGAACGGATTAATTCATTTTCCATTACTTTCAATGGGAAAGTTCACTTCAGTTTATGAAGGCTTCAGTTTATGAACAGACTTCCGGAACCAATTACACCCATGCTTCAGTTTATGAACGCTTCAGTTTAAGTACTGCGCGGACCCATCTGGAACGGATTAATCCACTTTCCATTACTTTCAATGGGAAAGTTCGCTTCAGTTTATGAACGCTTCAGTTTAAGTACCCCGCGGACCGTCTGGAACAGATTAATCCACTTTCCATTACTTTCAATGGGAAAGTGCGCTTCAGTTTATGAACGCTTCAGTTTAAGTACTCCGCGGACCGCCTGGAACAGATTAATCCACTTTCCATTACTTTCAATGGGAAAGTTCGCTTCAGTTTATGAACGCTTCAGTTTATGAACAGACTTCCGGAACCAATTGTGTTCATAAACCGAGGTACCACTGTACACATTTCTCGTTCGACTTCCCCTCCATGGTTCCCCCCGCAATTTCTAAATTTGCTGCATATTGTAGATATTCTGTGCCTTGCCTTTTCCACATTATAGACAACTGCTGTTCTTCATTCAAATCCTACGTGCAAATAATAATAATAATAATAATAATAAATATTCATTTATATATTTCTTTTATATATAAGAAATCAAGATAACAAACTTTTTTTTATAAATGAATAGAAACGGTTTATTGAATATTTACAGATAAATTGCAAACAGATAAAAACATTGGCAGGATTGTTATAATAGCCTGCTGTTTCATAAGAGCTTCTGTTTAAAGTAGATAATTAAATTGGCAAATTAAATGAATTTGGATATGTAGAAGATATTAAAAAAATAAATTTAAGGAAAAGCAGAAAGAGAGGGAAGGGAGTCAAACTTTGAAATGTTAACATGATCGTGAAATTAATGAAATGTATAAATTTGAAAAGTATAAATAAAAACTTTTTAAAAACTGAAAACAAATCCTAGGTACATTCTAACATGTGTACAGTACTGTAGTTCTTTGAATATTCAACAAAAGGTTTCCACTCCTGTATTAAATCTACCTTTTCTTGATCTCTAACTTTCATAGTTAAGTTCAGTGCTTGTTTTCAGGGGGTACTCAAGGGCACACAGTACAGCACCTCTCCTTTATTTTGTTAAAGAAAAGTGTGGCATTTACTGTAACAACTTCATGGTGAGGACTGGCACCTATTTTTCCAGGGGGAAAGCACTGGTTAAGTTAGGAGGGGCACGGCAAATTCTTTTTTAAAAGCCCAGGTTAAGGCACTTAGTCTGTTTCTGTAGTTCCAATCCTGCATCTGGCTGATGTCCTGAAGGTCGTTCCACCCCTCTCTTTTGCCCAGGTACTACCACATCCCCATCGGGAACCTCCCTGACGACATCTCCACCTTCGGCACGGACCTCTTCTTCTCCCGCCACCTCCACCGCCACAACCACCTCCTGTGGCTCTCTCCCACCTCCCGCCCAGACCTGGGGGGCAAGGAGGCAGACGACAGCCGCCTGGTCATGGAGTTCGACGAGAGGGTCTCCGTCGAGATCAATAACCCGGGCTGCTATTCCACAGGTGAGCAATGCAAAATACAAGTCTGCAGTTCTCTGCTCCATGGGTATTCAAATATTCAAACAGAATATTAGAAGATGACCTGACGAGTCTCTGAAGGTTGCTAATACCAGCATTAAGGAAGACGTTACCATAACCACATATATTCAGGGAATCGGCAGGTCCCATTTGTCCTGCAGAGTCATTGTTCATATGTTGAGTACATGGCAACCAGTCCACCATAAAAGTCTCTGCTTTCTTTTTCTTCGACTCTGGTCGCTTGAAGTTTTCGCGTTGGGTTTCTCAGTAAGCGCCGTCTCCCAAATGGATATTATGCCATTTCAGTGCCTTCGAACCCTTAGCTTCCTTTCTAGTTTCTAGTAGTCAGAGGTCTTCATTCATAGCCAGCCTTTCCCCTTGGGATGGTGAGAGAGATGTTCCTTTTGGCCAGGGTTTGTGATACAGCGCTGGGGTTTCCTGCCCTTGAACCCAGGACCCTGTTTCACTCTTTTCACTGCAGTCTGCGTGGAGCTCGACATCCAAAGCCTGGCGGTGAACACCGTCCTGCAGTCGCATCATGTCAACGACATGGAGGGGGCCTCCAGCATGTGTATCAGCTTTGACGTGATCCAGCAGGCATCGCTGGAGGACATGGTCACGGGGAACCAAGCAGCCAGCACCCTGGCCAGCTACGACGAAACGGCCCTCTGCTCCAACACATTCAGGTCTGGCCTGTGACTAGGCTTTGCAGGGGATCCCACCCCACTGGCCCTCCAGACTGCCCATGGGCTTGGAAGATTATAGATTTTTTTTAAAAAAATGGGGGGGGAATCCAGTTCTTCAGCTGTAAAAGCCTCCCAGAACTGCTTACAAATACAGTCGTACCTTGGTTCTCAAACGACTTGGTACTCATATGTTTTGGCTGCTAAACACCGCAAACCTGGGAGTAAGTGTTTCAGTTTGTGAACATTTTTTGGAAGCCGAACACCCAGCACAGCTTCCGCATGTCTTCAGGAAGCCCCTGGAGCCAATTGGAAGCTGCACCTTGGTTTTTGGTTTCAGGAGTCAAATGGACTCCCGGGAACGGATTAAGTTCGAGAACCAAGGTACGACTGTAGCTTAAAAGGAAAGGTTTTGTTTTTTTTAAGGACCCTCAGACTTATAATTTGATAAGATGCAGCACAAAATGGGAAATGGTTTGGGAGGGGGGAGGAAATAACCAACCACCTTTTTGGCTTTGGATACTTCCCATCGGGGGTGGGAAATAGAAGAACGGGCAGACAGTGCAGTGAAAAGCAGCCATGGCGCCAGAAGAGAAATTGCTTGGGTTTGTGGGATTTCTAGTTGCAGCTCTGTAGATCTAGTGGGCCAGCTTCCACCTTTCTGCTCGCTTGCAGGGTCTTGAAGAGCGTGGTGGTCGGCTGGGTGAAGGAGATCACGCAGTACCACAACATCTACGCCGACAACCAGGTGATCCATTTCTACCGCTGGCTGCGCTCCCCGACTTCGCTGCTCTACGATCCTGCCTTGCATCGCATGTTGCACAGCATGATGAAGAAGCTCTTTCTCCAGTGAGTCTGTCTCTCCATCTCTCCCTCCCTCTTTCTTTCTTTCTTGTGTGTGTGTGTGTGTGTGTGTGTGTGTGTTTATAAAAAATATTTATAGACAGCCAACATGCCTATTGTACATTTTGGAGAATGGTTTGTTCCTCTTTTCTCTTCGCATTCAGACGCCTCTTGAGACACCATTGACAAATTTGGGACAAATTTGGAGGAGATGGTTTTTGGGGGCTACGGTTGGACACCCATCAGGTGCCATTTTGGATCAAGGTGGTGGACCCAAACCATTCTGAGTTGCAGTGATTTAGACACCTCTGAAGATATTCGCCACCCAATTTGGTGCAATCTCTTCCTGGGATTGAAGAGAGTTTTGATGTATGGATGAGTTGCTTCAGGTGCCATTCTGAATCAAGATGGCAGACTGAAATGTTCCATTATTTTTGTTGTTGTTGTTGTTCCTAGGAATTCCCAAGCAATGCTGGTTGATTTCTGATGGCGTGAAAAATATCTAGAAACTTACTCACTTCTGTAATCCTAGACTAGTCCACTAGGTGGTGCCTCTCTGCCATGCTCAGCAATCCCTTTTTATCATTACGAACCTTCTTATGTGCAAATTTCTTTTCTTTAAAAACATATTTTATGTATCATACAATTATGTGCAAATTTAACAAAGGAGGGAAGGGAAAATAAAAGGACCAGAAATACATTTTTTAAGAATGGAAAAAGATATAATAATAAGTGAAAACCACCATCAACTCTCATGAAATATATAATAACCATCAGTACATCTTTCGTAAGTTAAACATACAGGTTAATATCAGCATGTTTGGGTGGACCTCAACCTGATGGATTTTTTTATTTAATTTTTTGACAACCTTCCACCCCTTCCAGCTGAGCAAGCCCACAAGAGCCCACTTTCCTATGGAAGGCTGGAACCCTGCATCGGATCCACATTCCTTTTGGGGAGTCGGAGAAGCGCATGTCACATTTTTGTCCCAGGTCACCACTTGTACATAGCATGGATCCAGCCACAACCGCAACGTCAGCTACCCCTTTCCTCTTTTCTTTTCACCTTCCACTCTCTCTTTCCCCCCAGGTTGGTGGCAGAGTTCAAGCGCCTCGGCTCCTCGGTGGTTTACGCCAATTTCAACCGCATCATCCTATGCACCAAGAAGCGGCGCATCGAGGATGCCCTGGCCTATGTGGAGTACATCACCAACAGGTGCTTCTAGAACCCCTTCAAGTGTCCACCTGGCCCCCCTCCCTTTTGACGTTCAAATGTCTGGTGAAGGACCCTGTGTTCAGACGTGCCTTTTGGCTTTGCACCTAGTCTAAATCTCCCCTTTGTCTCCTTTGCCCCATTAAGTTCCTTATTGGTTTCCGCTTGTTGGCCATCATGAAAGGAAACCGACCTTTTATTATTATTATTTCTGTTTCGTGGTATTTTACCCCGCCTTTCCTCCAAGAAGCTCAAGGTGGTATACATCATCAGCATCATAATAATTTTACTCTTTATATCCCGTCCATCTGGCTGGGTTTCCCCAGCCACTCTGGGCAGCTTACAGCACATAAAAAAATGGTAGTAGTTCTGTTCCTCCCCCTACTTTGCCCTCACAACACCCCTTTGAGGTAGGTTAGGCTGAGACAGGTCACACCCAGGGAGCTTCATGGGGATTTGAACCTGGGTCTCCCAGCTCCTAGTCCTACTCTCTAACCCAGGCATGTCCAAAGTCCGTTTTGGGGTCCTAATCCGGCCTGCCGGTCAATTTAATCTGGCCCCCGTGGCAGTATATGACCAAAATCTGATAAAAGCTCAGCAACTTCAATCCTAAAAAAAGCCCAACAACTTTGGTCCGCCCTCACACATGTTCACTTCATCAAATCTGTCCCTCTTTGAAAAAGGTTTGGGCACCCCTGCTCTAACCACTGCACCACGCCAGTTCTCTTTTAATATGGAGAGGCTGAAAGAGGCACCCGGGACTTGCCAGCCCGTGCTCTTTGTAGCCTCGTGTCCCTTCAGGGCCATGGGTGCTACACGACGGACTTGCTTCCAGTCAAGGGAGTTGGCGGCTGGGCTTTTCTCATAATCACATTGTGACTGTTCTCCTGACGGCTCCATCTGGGGCTGCGGAAGGAGCGCTCTCTCTGCCTCCCTGAGAGATTCTGCATGGCTCACCCTCCTTCCTCTTCCAGCATCCATTCGAGAGAAATCTTCCACTCTTTGACCATTTCTTTCTCGCGCTGCTGGGAGTTCTTGCTGTGGATGGACCCAGCTAATTACGGCGGGATCAAGGGCAAAGTGCCGTCCCAGATCCACTACGGGGAGGTAAGAAAACCAGCAAAGAAGGTGCATTTGGGGGGTACAGTGGTACCTCGGTTGCCAAGCGTAATCCATTCCGGAAGACCATCTGACTTCCAAAACGTTCGACAACTGAAGCGCAAAGGGAGAATTTCAATTTCAGTGGTGAAAACCATTCAACTTCCAAGGCACATTCAGAAATGGAAGCAATTCTGGATTTTTGGCATTCGAAAACCAAAACCTTCGGCTTCCGAGACACTCAAAAACTGAGTTACCACTGTATTTGATCCCCTGGGATCTCCTGGCTGCAGGTGGGGGGTGCAGACTTCTCTGTCTGCCTGCAGGGAGAGGAGTTCTTCTCTCTCTCCCTAGGTCCCCCTCCCTAGGTAGGGAACCCCTGGCCCAAGGACCCAATATGGCCCTCCAAGCCTCTCTACCTGGCCCTTGGGGCTCGTCCCCAGCCACACACCCCTCTCCAATTCCCCCCCCCCCCCGGCTGGAATATGTCCTTGAACTCTAACATTGCCGTTCCTTTTCTGGATGGAGGATAGCGAGTTGTATTTGCAGCAAGTAGCCTACTATACAAAGATTTTTTTAAAAAAAATATTGCTCCGCCCACTTATGCCGATGGCCCCACCCACCACTGCCATGTGGCCCCTGGCAGGCCCTCAGCCTGAGAAAGGGTTCCCTGCCCCAGGTCTAGAAACCGAGTGGGAAGGGGGCATTTGCCAGGCTGTCGGCATCTTTGCTTCCGTTGCCTCCTTGCAGGGGGTCAGCGATAAACGGGCAGTCTCCGTCGAAGGCAGTGAAGGGGAGGAGGAGGAGGAGGAAGAAGAAGAAGAGGAGAAGGAAGAAGGGACTGAAGAGGACAATGGCGTGGAAGAACTGCTGGAGAATAATTGGAACATCATGCAGTACCTGCCCCAAGCAGCCTCCTGCCAGAATTACTTCCTCATGATCGTGTCTGGTGAGGAGGAGCTCCTAGTTTTGCCCCTCTGATTGAAGCTGAATCCTTCCTGGGGGGGAGGACAAAGGGTTTCGCTTCTAGCGCTGAGAGCCCCTCTCCTCCCTCAGTTCTGCAACCATCCCAGTGCGCACAGAGTCTGCTCAGGTCCCATTTACTGCCTGTTTTCCCTATGGCTTGCATGCTTGCTTTCTTGCTTATTTATTGAATTATTCTTCACCTTTCCATCCAAAGAACTCAAGGTAACATATATGGTTCTCCCCCACAACAACCCTGTGAGGTCGTGGTGATGCTGAGAGGCAGTAACTGGATCACCCAGTGACCTGGGTTGTTTTTCCCCCAGGTCCTCTTCCGACACTAACCACTATGACAGGGTTTCCCAATCTTGGGTCTCCAGCTGTGGTTTGTTAGTTTCTTTGGACTACAACTCCCATCATCCTTAGCTTGCAGGACCCAGTGGTCAGGGATGATGGGAATTGTAGTCCAAAAACAACTGGAGGCTCATGCCTTGGGTCCCAAGAAGGCCCTGCTTAGGGGAAAGCAGTTGCTTGCGGGCGGGGGGGGGGGGGGTATGCTTGACCCTTCAGGTGCCCGCCATTTTTTTCCACAAACAGAGGTGAAACGGGTGGGGCTGGGAGACGCCAGAGAGGTCCCTACAAGCAGAGTTGTTTGAGGCAAACGCGTCTCTGCTTGTCCTCTCATGACTCCATTGCCATTTCCCCAGCATACATCGTTGCTGTCTACCACAGCATGAAGGAAGAGATGCGCCGGAGCGCTCCTGGGAACACCCCCGTCAAGAGGCGAGCAAGCAGCCAGGTCTCCCAGGAGGCTGTGGGAGAGGCAGGTGTCATGCCTGGTGAGTACCCAGCCACGTCCCTAGGGCCCTGGACTTGCACCCTTGGGTGAGATAGCCCAGTCCTGGGGAGAGTCTCTGGCTCAAATCTTGCCTCCACCGTGAATTAACCGAGATGGCCAGTTCCCATTTCCCTCTGTTGCCCAACCAAACCCTTATAGGTAGGGCTTTGAGCAATGCTCTATAAATGTTGGAAGTATTTTTTAATTGTGACTGCTAGACAAGTCGCTTCTTCCTGTTCCGTGCATGCAGGTAAGTTTGACATTTAAAAAAACCCGCATGCACAATTTAAAACAAAGGGACAATTTCCTGAAGGGGTAGGCAGATCCCTATGGCCAGGTCTCGGGTTTCCCCACCTGTGAAATAGGGATCTTGTTATTTACCATATCTTTCCGTGTATAAGACAGTGCTTTTTGCTTTAAAAAATTAGGCAAAAATTGAGTTGTCTTATACATCAGGGGTGGCCAACTCCCAAGAGACTGTGATCTACTCACAGAGTTAAAAACTGGGAGTGATCTACCCCCTTTTGGGGGGGTTCAGGTCAAAGCTGTTGAGTTTTTTTAAGGAAGGGAAGCCCTGTTTTGGGGGGTTAGGTCAAACTTGTTGAGCTTCTTTTAGGAGGGAGGAAGCCCCATTTTTGTTTAGGACTTTTGTTTTGTCACAGTTGTTCAGCTTTTTTTAGGGGGGAGGAAAATTTTGGGTGAGCTTTTTTTGGGGTGCCAGTGATCTAGCAGTGATCTACCACAGACATCCAGTGATCTACCTGTTGGACGTGCCTATTATACATGGATAGTGAATGCAGATTAATGGCAGCAGCCCAGCCCCCCCCCCCCCGGAAATTGTTTAATTTGGACTGTATAATTGGTTTTGTTGTTTATGTTTTAATGTGGCAAGATTTGATTTGATTTATTATTAACTGGAATGTCTTTAATTGAAAATTAATAAAAAATATTTGCAAGAAGAAAGGATTAATGGAGCAGCAAGCAGGAGATTAATGGCAGCACTGATTGGGCGGGTGATTGGTGGCTGCGGCAAAGCCTGCTGACAATTGGCTGTGGCTGCGGCAACTGGGCAGGCGAAGGGCAGGTGGGCTGTTGGTGGCAGCAAGCGGGTAGCCAATTGGCGGCGATGGCGATGTGTGCCATCGGTAGTGGTGGGCAGGCAGGTGAGCGATTGGCAGAAGTGACCCTCACCCCCCAATAAAAGCTAAACAACTTAATTTCGGGTAAAAAAAAAATAAGAGTCGCCTTATACATGGAAAAATATGGTATTTTCTTTGCTGGCTGAGCCGCATCCCGTTTTCAGGGACATCTTCCTCCCTCCCGCCCCCTCAGGCATGATCACCTTCTCTCAGGAGTACGTCACCAACGAGCTCACCCAGAGCTTCTTCACCATCACCCAGAAGGTGCAGAAGAAGGTGACCGGTTCCCGACGGACCACAGAGCCCTCCGAGATGTTCCCTGCTCTGCCTGGTTCCCACCTGATGCTCAACAATCCAGCGCTGGAGTTTGTGAAGTACGTCTGCAAGGTGAGCTTCTCTGCAGGCAAAGGGGAGAGACAGCTGTGACCATGTCAGCGGCGGGCGAACTGTGATCTCACAATGGGGCCTTGTTCTCTCTCCTGCCCTCTCCCACCTCACTCTGTAAGAGCCCGGTTGGCTCATCTCCTGTTTCTCTTCTGCCCTCCCACCTCCAAAGGTACTGTCTCTGGACACGAACATCGCCAACCAGGTGAGCAAGCTGAAACGGGACCTGCTCCGCCTGATTGAAGTGGGGGAGTTCTCAGAAGAGGCCCAGTTCCAGGACCCCTGTCGCTCTTACGTCCTCCCAGAGATGATCTGCAGGAACTGCAACTTCTGCCGAGACCTGGACCTCTGCAAGGACCCGGCCCTCTCTCAGGTACCAGCTAAGTCGTGGTCGCTGATTGACTCCAAAGCAGTTGTTTTTAGTTTAGAGAACAGGCGATGGAAGAACATGCAGCCTCCCCTCTCTGCTTTTGTTCATGCTGTTTATCCTTGCAGCCCCATACTGTCTACTGTGGGTGGGAGTGGCTATTTGAGGTTGAATCCTGACAAGACAGAAGTACTGTTTTGGGGAAACAGGGGGCGTGCGGGTGGGTGTGGAGGACTCCCTGGTCCTGAATGGGGTAACTGTGCCCCTGAAGGACCAGGTGCACAGCCTGGGAATCACTTTGGACTCACAGCTGCCCATGGAGGCACAGGTCAATTCTGTGTCCAGGGCAGCTGTCTACTAGCTCCATCTGGTACGCAGGATGAGACCCTACCTGCCCGTGGACTATCTTGCCAGAGTGGTGCATGCTCTGGTTATCTCCCGCTTGGACTACTGCAATGCGCTCTATGTGGGGCTACCTTTGAAGGTGACCCAGAAACTACAACTTATCCATAATGCAGCAGCTAGACTGGTGACTGGGACTCGCTGCTGAGACCACATAACACTGGTCCTGAAAGACCTACATTGGCTCTGAGTATGTTTCCGAGCACAATTCAAGGTGTTGGTGTTGACCTTTAAAACCCTAAATGGCCTCGGCCCAGTATACCTGAAGGAGTGTCTCCACCCCCAACGTTCAGCCCAGACACTCAGGTCCAGCTCTGAGGGCCTTCACGGTGGTGGCGCCCGCCCTGTGTAATGCCCTCCCATCAGATGTCAAGAAAATAAAGAACTATCTGGCCTTTAGAAGACATCTGAGGGCAGCCCTGTTTAGGGAAGTTTTTAATGTTTGATGTTTTATTCTGTTTTTAATCTGTTGGGAGCTGCCCAGAGTGGCTGGGGAAACCCAGCCAGATGGGCAGGGTATAAATAATAAATTATTATTATTAAATTATTATATCTCAAACAGCCTTGCGTCCCAGCTGTTACCTGGATTTTGGGGTGGCTGGTTGAACCCAGAACCTTCTTGTAGGAATGTTGAGGATAGTAGGAAAGGGGTATATTGAATAAGTATTATCCTTCCTTCACTCATGCTAGTGAGTGATGTAGCAGAGCAGATCCCCCTCAATACAGCAGGAAGCTAGTTTGCAGATCGTTTGAATCTCTTTGGTTAAGTAATCCAATCTGGCTTGCCCAGACGGATTATTCCTGATGTCCCCTTTTGATCCCTCTTAAAAGAATAAAGACACAAGAGTCTTTCCTTAAAAATAACAATCTGTTTACTCACATTTCAGTTCATCCCTGAAAGGCAGGCTTTACTTAGTAGTTACATAACAAACTGTGAGTTCATCTCATATGGAGATTGAGCTCACGTGCTGCTGGCTGAGAGCCAGCAGACAGAAAAATCACATTAATACAACAAAATGGCTGCAGGAAAGCAGCATGGCAGCAAAAGGGCAACAAGACAAGACAAGTGATCAGAAGTCTAGACGAACTGAGAAATTGGCTGCATGACAGCTCTTTTACGGAGTCAGCCAGAGCCATGCCCATCTCCCAGGTCACATGCAGGGGGGAGGATACTCCAGACCAGTGGAACAGGAAGTTACACTGACTGGATGTCCCCCTGCCTGTGCCCACTCTAGGGAAACAAGGAATGTTGCATTTGACTGCACCAATGGATTACATCCCACACTTCTTGCATGCAGCTTCCTGCTCAGCCTGTCCAACTTGGAGCCCTCTCACCGTCATCACTCTCTCTCTCTCCCCCTTCCCTCCCAGGATGGCTCTGTGCTTCCTACCTGGGCCTGCTCCAACTGCCAGGCCCAGTACGACTCGGATGCCATCGAGATGGCCCTGGTGGAAGCCCTGCAGAAGAAGCTGATGGCCTTCACCCTTCAAGATCTGGTAAGGAGAGACAAGAGGCAATTCCCAGCTTGCCTGTGGAGCCCCACTCGGCTCCTCAACCACAGTGGGAGCTCCTGCAACCTCCCCGTGACCCCCCTTGATTCCTGACCCCGGATAACTGAAGCACAGGCTGGTCCAGGGACGAGACTGGTCTGCTGAAGCTTGATGGATGCTGGAGAACTTTTCTCTGTGCAATTTCCATATTCAGAACTAGCCTATCTTAAAGAATGGAGTGTGTCTACCAGCCTTCCCCAACCTGGCGCTCTCCAAATGCTTTGGTCTACAAATTCCACTGGAGGTTGCCATGGTCCAAAACATGGACATCTGTCAGGAATTCTTTAGCCATGATTCCGGCATTGCAGGGTGTTTATGACCCTTGGGGGGGGGTACCTTCAATCTTGCAATTCTACGATCTAGAGGACACGAAGCTGGGAGAGGCTGACCTAGACAGGCAAGGCATGTACGCACACCTCTCTATTGTACGGGGGAAGCGTTCAGTCATGTAGTTTCACATCTGCAGGTTTGCAATCACTTCCTGTGCGCCCCTTATCTCATCCCGCCCTTTGCAACATCCTGCGCATTTCAGGGAGTTAAACTAGAAGGCCCTGTGGGTCCCTTCCAACTCTGTGATTCCATGTTCTAGACCCACCAAGCCGGGGGGGGGTTGCTGTTTCTGCTTTCTGGCACTCTGTGTGCAGACAAGGGGCCTCCTGGTCCTTTTTGGCTTTGTGTTTCTGCGCTGGAGGAGAGGTTGAGGCTGCTCCCAGCACGGAGGGCTCAAGCACTGCAAGGTGCGGCAGGGGCAGCGTGTGGACCAGGCAGGCAGACGGGGCCTTATCCCAAGCACCCCCTTGTGTTTCAGGTGTGCCTCAAGTGCAAAGGCATCAAAGACACCCACATGCCTGTGTACTGCAGCTGTGCTGGAGATTTCGACCTGCTGCTGCCCACCAAGGTACGTGTTGGTTGACCCTGCCAACCTCCCCTTTCCCACCCTGTTCCTCAAACCATCACAGTCCCCTTCCCAGAAACATAGGAAGCTGTCATATACAGCATCGGTTTATTGGCCCATCTAGCTCAAGATTGTCTGCACTGGCTGGTAGCAGCCCTCCAGGGTTTCAGAAAGAGGGGATATTCCCGGCCCTGCATGGAGATGCTGGGGGTTGAACCAGCGACCTTCTGCATGCAAGGCAGGTGCCCACCCACTAAGCTATGCCCCTTCCTCTACCGTGACGCTGTGGTCTAAACCACTGAGCTTCTTGGGCTTGCCGATCAGAAGGTCGGCGGTTCGAATCCCCGCGACGGGGTGAGCTCCCGTTGCTCGGTCCCAGCTCCTGCCAACCTAGCAGTTCGAAAGCAGAGCAGTGCAAGTAGATAAATAGGTACCGCTGCTGCGGCATGATAAACGGTGTTTCTGTGCGCTCTGGTTTCTGTCACAGTGTTCCGTTGCACCAGAAGCGGTTTAGTCATGCTAGCCACATGACCCAAAAAGCTGTCTGTGGACAAACGCCAGCTCCCTCGGCCTGAAAGCGAGATGAGCACCGCAACCCCATAGTTGCCTTTGACTGAACTTAACCGTCCAGGGTTTACCTTTCACCTTACCTCAAGGCAGATCCATCCTATAGAAACTTCCCCTCATTGCCTCTTGTTCTCTTTACTTTCACAGGCCTTCTTGGAACAGCTGAAGGTCTTTCAAAGCATCGCCCGGCACTACAACATGGGCTACCTGCTGGAGAATATTAAATGGCTGCTGCAGATGAACCCTCAGCTTCTCTTGTAAAATGAGGGTACTACCGCTGTGGACAGGCTGGCGCACACCTGCACCCCAGCATCAGTGCCCCCACACACCTGCCATGGGGTCCTGGGACCTAGACTACTTTTCTGGCCAGGCTGCAGGTTCAGCTTCGCCCTGGAACAAAAATATTCAGAGGCTTGACGTTTGTTGCATGCTGCGGGCAAGTAGGCAACGACTTCTGGTGAGCGAATTGGGGGGGGGGCGCCTTCTGAAACCGAGCCCAGGAGCAAGTGAAGAGGTCTCCACAAATAGGCTAGCTAACTTGCTGCTTCTTTGATCCCCTTTTGCTGGGATTTGGGAGCGCAAGATACGGAAAAAAGCCTTCAATCACGGAGCTCTCTTTTTTTGCCCCAATTTTATTCTGTGTTTGTGTGTGCGTGCGTTTTTAATGCTGTAAATAAACCCTTTTTCCACGTTGTTAATTGCTCATATGCTAGATGCCTAGTCCTACAGACACACACTCTCAACCCTGTGGATGGGAAGGCAGCAGCTGTCCCTATTGTCGTTCTGCAGTGAGTAAAAGTGAAGCTTTGGCATTTAGTTGCAAGCAGACAAAAGAGCACCATGGAGCCGCTACTTGTCAATCAAGGTTATTAAAGGAGTCCTTTAACGAACACAGGATTCTAGGCAGACCTAGTCGTCCAGTGGGCATTGAAGCACCTAAGGAGAGCCTGGCTACTGGATCTGTCCAAAGGCCCATCTAGTCCACATCCTGGGGGGCAATTCTGACCTGGAAGTAGTGTGGGCAAGACGTTTAAGCATCTCCCAGCCTTCTGGTTCTAATCAAGTATGGAGCCGCCCACATGCCTCTCGTTTGCACCTGAGAGCCTGCCTGCAGGATCAGGCCAATGGCTCATCTGTTCAGCATCCTGTTCTCACAGTGGCCAACCAGATGCCTGTAGGAAACCCACAAGCAGTATTTGAGCAAAAGAGCGATTCTCCCCTCCTGCAGTTTCCAGCACCATCTACAAGTGCACCTCTGCCTTCAACCACAGAGGCAGAGCGTAACAGAGCAGTCCATGGCCCTCTTCCCCATGAATTTGTCTAATCATTTATGTAAGCCATTTAGGTTCGTCGCCATCACTGCCTCCTGTGGGAGTGAGTTCCATAGTTTAACTGTGGACTGCATGAAGAAGTACTTTTATCTCTCCTGGAAAAACATGGATGTGCTCGAGCTCTAGCATCGTGAGAGAGGAAGAAAAGTTCCTGCCGTGCATTATTTTATAAACTGCTACCATGTCACCTCTTACCTTTTCTGTAAACCCATGGTTCCCAATGTGCAGCACACGCCCCACAGGGGGGCAATTTGATTTTTAAGAGGGGCAATTCGAGAATGAGTTATTAACAGTTAATGGCCATGGAGCCTAGGGCTTACTGATCAGAAGGTCGGCCGTTCGAATCCCCATGACGGGGTGAGCTCCCGTTGTTCAGACCCAGCTCCTGCCAACCTAGCAGTTCGAAAGCATGTCAAAGTGCAAGTAGATAAATAGGTACCGCTCTGGCGGGAAGGTAAACGGTGTTTCCAGGTAAACGGCATTTTCGTGCGCTGCTCTGGTTCGCCAGAAGCGGCTTTGTCATGCTGGCCACATGACCCGGAAGCTGTACGCCGGTTCCCTCGGCCAATAAAGCGAGATGAGTGCCGCAACCCCAGAGTCGTCCGCGACTGGACCTAATGGTCAGGGGTACCTTTACCTTTACATGTATAGGAGTTCACTTTTTGAAATATAAGAATTATATGTCGCAGGTGGAGGGGGGGGATAATCAGGATTTTAGAGATGCTTAGGTGGGGCATGGCCAGAAAAATGGTTGGGAGCCACTGCTCTAAACTAAAAATGCAGCTGAAGGCCATCATCCCTGGGCTTCAACCGTGCTAACCAGAGCTGATGGGAAATGTAATTCGGCATCTGGAGGGCCAAAGCTTGATTTAATTTAATTTCATCAAATAAAACAATAATACTCAATCCTCCACTGCTGCCATGCCCTGTGGCTTTGATCTCTCAATGAAGCCTCTCTTTCCCCATACCTGTGATATGCAGCAGTGGGCGTGACCATTACAGGAAACTCAGGAACACACCTGGGAGTGGCTCTGAAGGGGCCTCACCTCTGACCTTTTTTATTTTATTTTTTATAAAAAAAAACCAGCTGAATCTGTAAACATTCCCTTCAAAAAGTCTGAGCAACCTGAGAATTCCCCAAAGAGGCCTTGCCACTGGAAACTAATTAGACTGCAAAAGCCGACTGATTCAATTAGTGCCAGTCTTTTTATCTGCCTTACTCTCTCTGTTTTTCTTTCCCCCTGTCCTTGGGAAGGAGATGGAAGGATGCCAAAAATGCTGTGCTGGTTACAGTTTACTCGCTATGGAGGGAGAAATCTTTTGCAGTCTCCTTTTGGTTACCTGTGGAGAGAGGATGCCAAGGGACTTCTTCCTCAGGGGGAAGAGTCTGTCAAGTATGTTTTCGTCGCCTTCAGGACATAAGGAGAGCTCTGCTGGATCAGGCCAGTGGTCCATCTAGTCCCGCACCGCATTCTCACAATGGCCAACCAGGTGCCCATTATGGCAAGAAAAGTTATATTGAGCTGGCTGAGTGACAAAAGTGAATTTCTGGAGGCCTAGGATGAAAAATTTGAGGAAATGCCATTTAGCAGAATAGGAGAAAAGGGAAAACAAGGCAACAAGGAACTACCCTGGAGTGTATGGGCTAAATAATTTGAGTAATTGTGATATACAGTATATAATTGGAAGATAGAGAGGAGGAAGTATCTCTCTCTCCCTCTCTTTCTTTTTCCTTTCTCTCTCTTTCCTTTCTCCCTCTCTCTCTTCTGTATCTTTTATTTCTCTTTCTGCATTGTTTCTTTTTTATCTTTTAATTTTTAGAAGTCCTTTGTTTTGGATTGATGAGGACATGCAAAGAAAGCTCAGACAGGTGGACTCTGTTTGAGCAACAGGATAGAAACTCCCAGGTGAGATCTGAGAAAGTCTACTTTTCCGTAGTCAGTTGTATCTTGGTTCTCGAACAGAATGCGTTCCAGGAGTCTGTTCAACTCCCAGAACCGTTTGAAAACCAAGGCGCAGCTTCCAATTGGCTGCAGGGGCGTCCTTCAGCCAATCGGAAGCCATGCCGGATGTTCGGCTTCCGAAAATCATTCAAAAACTGGAACACTCGCTTCTGTGTTTCGATCGTTCAGGAGCCTAGGCATTTGAGATCCCAGGTACGACTATGGATAAAGGATATACAGTTGAGAGAGGGGTTTTTTATATTCCTTTTCTTTTTTATAGTTGCTTGGTTTTTATTGTCTCTCATATGTTGAAAACTTTCGATAAAAATAATTTTAAAAAGGAAACTCCCAAGCAGGATCCCAAGCCCAAAAGGACTCTCCCCCTCTGGCTTCCAGCAAGAGTAGTTTTTTTTCTTATGAAATTTGTTCCCAGAGAGCCTGCCTGCTACTACTTTTCCAGGGGTCTTGCAATGCCCACTTGCTGCCTCTGGAATAACATCACTCTCCCCCACCCCCACCCCATAAAGATACTGAATTTTTTATATTTGCCGGGGAGAGCGGAGGGAACCGGAGTATTATTGTCGGCTGCTGTCCTCTCCTTAATGGGGTTGAGGGGGAGCCTGTAATGTGTTGGGATTTGCTCTGGGAACAGAAGAGGTGGGCAATCTGATTAGGGGGAGAAATATCTTCCCCTGAGCTGGCTCAATTACCTCTGAATGCTTTTCTAATTGACTTAGCGCTTCTCCATGAGCACTTAGCTAGGTCAAACGCCTGCCGTCGAGCAAAGCGGCTGGTGGGCTTGGTATGACGTATTCATTCCCAGTTCCCAAATGGAACAGAGGAAGTGAGTTTTGCTGCAGAAGCGGGGGCATTTGTAGAGGAGGGGGTGATGCAAAAACAAGAGAAGGAAGACTCCACTTAGCTGGTTTTGAACCCCGTTTTAAAACAAAGGGTTTTTCCAGACTTCAGCTATTATCAGGTGGGATTCAATCATACAAGAACAGGCTGCGTCAGACTAGCAGTCTAAACAAAATAAATTCCTTCCAGTAGCACCTTAGAGACCAACTAAGTTTGTTATTAGTATGAGCTTTCGTGTGCATGCAAAACTTCTTCAGATATCTGAAGAATATCAGGTATCTAAAGAAGTGTGCATGCACACGAAAGCTCATGCCAATGACAAACTTAGTTGGTCTCTAAGGTGCTACTGGAAGGAATTTATTTATTTTGTTTCGACTATGGCAGACCAACACGGCTACCTACCTGTAACTAGACTAGTGGTCTATCTAACTTAATATTGTCTACACTGGCTAGCAGAAGCTCTTTAGCATTCCAGGCAGGAAAGATCATGCTATGTTGGCCAACTCGCCTGTCGCAGGCAGTGGGCCTTTGGGTACCAATTGCTGAAAATGACAGGTGAGGAGAGCCCTGTTGCACTCAGGCACTGCTTGTGGGCTTCCCAAAAGAGGCTTTGGTTGGCCACTGCTGTGAACAGGATGCTGGATGGGATGATCCAGCAACGCTGTCCATCCTTTGCCGGGATAAAGCCAGGTCTGGCAGGTTGTAGGTCTGCAAAGGCTCAGTTCCTCCCTGCTCCTCCCATTCGCCTCTCAGGAATTTCGTAGGGCTGTTTTTGTACCCTGGGAAGAACGAATTCCACCGGTCTTGTGGTCAAAATGAGACTCCTCTCCCAACACCTTCAAGACCGACTCGTTTTATTGTACCGGGGGCCACAGGAGGATGAAGTTGCCTTTTATCAGATGCAGAGAAGACCATCCTGAGAAAATGGGACAGGAAAGGAGCTCCTGAGTCCTCAGAGATGGATGGGCGCTTTGGAGTCTGCGGGCGAGGAGGCCTGAGTGCAGGAATCGGTGAAGCTGCAGTCCGTCGTCGGAGTTCCCTCTTGGAGCTTGGGCATCTGGCCAGATGTGGGAGAAAGGACAAGTCATGAGTAGCCTTATAAGGATCCTAACGTCTCAAATATAAATTAAATGTTCATAAATGTACAAGGCGAACACATATAAACCGGTAAGTATATAAACCACATGTCTGAAATAGTACAGGAGAGCAATCCTGAAGCCATGTTGACTCTCCCAGTGACCTCAAATATTCCTCTTACAAATCGTTTTGCTTACAAATCCTGCCTTAAGGGCGTATTTGTGTATGAATACGGAGAGCCTGTCACCTGGAACTCAGGAACTAAAGTATCAACCATCACAAAAGAATGGTCAGACTGCCCAGGTAATGCAATCAGTGACCATTATCAGGTATCCTGGCAGACAGGATTTCTGCTGGAGACCGCCTCCTTCTGTGATGTATGTATGATTTTTTTGGGCGGGGGTGGTCTTGGGCTACAGGGTGGGCAATTTCAAAAGTATATATAAGGGCTTGCACACCATTGTTCAGGGTTCTCCCTCCTGCGTGTGGTGAGTGGGGACCCTGTTGCAACAGTTCCTTTAATAAAGATCAGGCTTACTAGCCGCTTTTGCTTCTCAATATTCTCTGGTTGGCCTCTGTTATTTTCTCCTACCGATAGGGAACCCACTTAAGGACTCTGTACGGGCTCTTGCTCCTTTTCCCTTATGGGGTATCCAAGTTGCAAGACTGATCAGAGTCCCAACCCAGCCAGAGGCCACCTGGAGGCTGGAGGCTGGTTGGCAGGGAGGTGAATAAAGCATCTGCTTTGCCCACCCCATCCCCTCAATGTTTCAGCCTGACCTATACTTGCAGGAAAATGAGATGATGGAACGGACTTCCATTTTAGACTGAAGGTGCGTGGAGGACTCTTAGCACATACGATGAAAAAGGCTTTGGGGCAGGGAGGGATGCAGTATAAATAGGTGGGTTTTTTCATCAGAATTGTAGCGTTGGAAGGGACCCCAAGTGTCATTTCATCCAACCCCTTGTGTGAGGGGCAAGGGATATCGCGAAGCCCCTCCCCTCCTGAGTTCCAGCCCAGACCCGAGCGAGGCTGAAAAGAAGGAAAGCTCCAGCTCAAGTGGGGAAACAGGAAGTGGGTTCCAAGGCTCTGGCAGGGAAAGAGAGCCATCGTCCCAGGTGGGACAGGAAGGGGAAAGGAAGGGGGGCAGGCCAGTCCCCCCAACTCCGGAACTTCGCAAAAGGCGTCGGGGGAAGAGGATGGGTCTCCCCAAGTTATTATGTTGGCGCAAAACGCGCCAAAAGCCACTGGGAGGTTCTGATTCAAGCTGAACAGATGGGTCTTTGTAAATAGCACTGCCATTAGCACTGTAAATACTCAGCACCAATAAAACCATAAAATGCAGAGCTGTGTAGAGTCGTTACTCTGAAGTAGCCTTCTCCAGCCACCGTGACACCTTGCAATACAGGAAGTGGAAGCAATGACAGGCAGAGAGACCAGACTGGTTGTAAGAAAGAAGGCAGGCAGGTCGGGGGGAGGCCAGACTGAGGTTGGTTGCCTTCTAATGGACCAGCCTCCAGGGCTCTTTCCAAGGTGGGAGGGGTGCTCTTTGAGATCTCCTGCCCCTCTCGGCTGGCTCAGGGTTGGCAGTGGATTTGCCATGGAGCACGGGCATTTTGGGTCTAGGGTCACAGATTGTTCAAGCCCCATCTGCTCCGTCCATTCAGGGGCACCCTCCCCACTACCTGGTCAAACTTCCGGGCACTGTAGATGTCGTTCTTGTTCATGAAGGTCAGCAAGATCCAGTCACAGAGGAAGGAGCCCTGCCGGAGGAGGAGGAGGAGAGTGATCAATCGAAGTCCTTTTTTGAATTCAATGAAGCAAGAGAGAGGAGGCCACGGTCCGCCATACTCACCACTCCCACTGACGTCAGTGCCGTGGCCAGATTAATGATTGTGGGGATAAGGCTGAACTTCCCTGCCTAAGGGGAGAAAGGGACAGAATCACTATTAGCCCTGCTTGCAGTAACCTTGAAGAATTTAACTGATGTGAAAGTATGTCTGGTTTTGATGACTATTTTGAATGCGTGATGCATTTTATTTTGCATCTACAGTACTCTGCTTCATGCATTTTGTCTTTTGTAGTGGCTTTGGCTAGTCAAAGTAAATAAATAAATAAATGATAACAATAATAGTAACCTCAAGTGCTTTTGACATGTCTGGAACATGTCCTTGAACCAGGGCCATGCTGCTTGCTTACCTGGATGGCAGGTGGGGGGACAGGTGTGCATGGAGGAATGCCCACAAACCTCCTGTTGGATTTTTTGAATAGTCAAGTTACTTTAGAGCCGGTCTAATGTAAATACTGTCTGTTTAAGAGAAACAGGTGCCGGTGTTTCTGTTAATTGCTCACAGGCGTGGGCTCTGCTTCTTGTATATAAGGCTCTGCCAGAAAGCCTTCTGTATCTCTTAGTTAGATCTTTCAGTTTGATTCATCTGTTAGTAGATCACTCTCTCAGATCACCTTAGTTGAAGAATACTTAGTTGATTCTCAGTTATTCTCAGTTTAAGAGATTCCCAGTTGAATCTTAATAAGAGAGATTCTCAGTTTAAGAGATCCCTTAGTTGAATCTTAGTATGAGAGTTGCTTAGTTATAATGCTAGTTTGCTGTTAATTCTTGGGTAGCTTAATGGGAGTTATGTGGGAGTTTGTGGGAGGTTTCGAATGGGTTGAAGGTTGGAATGTGGGTAGATAACGTTGCTAAGAGAGAAAGCATTTATCTTTAGTTTAAAGTCTCTTTAGAGTCAGTTTGTTTTTCAGTTAAAGAAACCCAACAGTTTGTGTTTTCATCTGTATGCTTTTACAAGCGTACAGCTAGTAAGGGGTTTCATATAAGGGAGATAATTCCCTATGCTCTTGGTGGTGTTTTCTTAACCAGGTCGACTTCTGACTGCATATACTCTGCGTGAAGCAAACTTTAAAGGGCCGCTGGAAAATGGGATATATGATTTAGGTTAAGCAAGTTTCAATACCCAGTTTTTTCCAATATTATTCTTAACATATTTTTTTCTCCAATACCTCCTGCAAAATGTAGCCTACTGTAAAGGTAAAGGTACCTCTGGACAGTTAAGTCCAGTCAAAGGAGACTATGGGGTTGTAGCGCTCATCTCGCTTTCAGGCCGAGGGAGCCAGTGTTTGTCCACAGACAGCTTTCTGGGTCATGTGGCCAGCAGGACTAAACCGCTTCTGGCGCAATGGAACACCGTGACGAAAAAAAGAGTGCATGGAAACACCGTTTACCTTCCTGCTAGGTTGGCAGGAGCTGGGACAGAGCAAGGGGAGCTCACCCCGTCGCAGGGATTCAAACCGCTGACCTTCTGATCGGCAAGCCCAAGAGGCCCAGTGGTTTAGACCACAGCCACCCCTAGAGGAGATGTAAGAGAGAGATCTACCTCTTGCATCTCTCTTGTACCTGTCGACTTCACCTTTCACCCCGACCTCTACTGGCATGTGATTCCTGAAACTTGCCCATAAGGGAAGGCCGCCCTTAGCCTGAAAGCGGTTCCTCCAGCCCTTCCACGAAGCCCTGCTTCAAATGCTACTTTTGCAATGCGATACCTACATCCCAGTAGCCCAGCCCCATGTCCCTCCTATAGCAAGCATCTCTGTCCCTTACCTGCCCATGCACAATCACATCGATGCGGATGCCATAAGCCTTGATCAAGGTGCGGGTGCTCTTGCCCCTGTGCTTGTAGTACTTGGCAAACCTGGGGGTCAAAAGCAAGGGGTGTGAACAAGGCTGGCTGCTGCCATAAAATGCCCAGAACTTTGGCACAGAGAAACCTGGCCCTCCTGCATGGCTGCATTGGCCGCAAGCAAGGCTGTCGAGAAAATGCTTATTTCCCCCACCTAAACATACACCGCTTGGTAGAAAATGTTGGCGCTTAAAAGGTCACTATTATAATGGCGAGTGCTGCTCCACTCACTCATTGGCTGAACGCCTGTGATGTCACAGAATGCCCGTGTACTCTTCCCTTCCACCGGCAGGTCAAACCTGCGGCCCTCGAGATGTTTTGGCCTACAACTCCCATGATCCCTAGCTAGCAGGACCAGTGGTTGGGGAAGATGGGAATTGTAGTCCAAAACATCTGGAGGGCCGCAGGTTTGACATGCCTGCCCTGGCATGTTCCCCCCACCCACCCAGAAGCGAATGTGACCCTCAAGCTGAAAAAGGTCCCCCACTCTCTGGAGCTATGTGTCTTAATGTCAGCAGATCGGGGCTGGGAAGAGGGGCTCCAGGCCTTGGATGATGTGGAAACTGCAACACCCTTTGCAAAAGAAAGACCCTCCCTTGCAGGCAGGTCAGCTCAAGTAAGCAGTCGAAGGAAGAGGGGCTCGCATAACATCATAGCTCTGGCTGCCATGAGATGTGGGGATGGCTGCTATTGAGGGGGGGGGGCTTTGAAAGGGGATCAGACAAATTTGGAGGAGGAATAGGGAGGTCCATCTGTTTAGCGCAGGGGTAGGCAAACTAAGGCCTGGGGGCCAGATCCGGCCCAATCGCCGCCTCCACCATTGTCCGGGGTTCCTCCTCCCTCCTGCATGTGGTGAGTGGGAATCCTGTTGCAACAGTTCCTTGAATAAAGATCAGGCTTACTAGCCGCTTTGCTTCTCGATGTACTCTGGTTGGCCTCTGTTATTTTCTCCTACCGACAGGGAACCCACTTAAGGACTCTGTACGGGCTCTTGGATACCCCAGAAGGGAAAAGGAACAGCTTTTTCTTATAACACAAGGAAGGGATCCTCCTTTGCCAAAGGTAGCAAAACAGCTCGAGCTTTTCCTTCCAGAACAAGGATGTGCTATTACCTGTAATTGTATCCAGAGGAGGCCTGGGCCCACTTGGGGTCGAGCCTGCGGAAGGAATAGCGGGGACTGCACTCCGTATCCGGCAGGTCCAGGTTGCAATTCCAGTTAATGATCACCCCAATCACGCCGCCCTGCCGAGGGAAAGCGGGATCAGCGAAAGGAGAGGACCTCTTTCCCAACACCACAAGCCCACCCTGGCCAGTGTCTCCGTGGTGCCCACATCATCGCCACTGCCACTTGAAAGGGGAGGTGCATTGGTTGGAGAGGCAGAGAGGGGACAAAGATTCACATGTGGTGGAATTGTAAGATAATGAGGGAATTTTGGGATATACAATGAACTTAACAAGATGTTTTTTAAAAAAAACCCAAAGCCTGGGTATAATAGGTATAGATATTCCAGAAAATGTGAGGGAGATCTTCTTGTACACAACAGTAGCAGCAAGAATCTATAGAAGATCTCAAAGCAGCTGTTTTATTACAGAAAAATTTCAGGAACAGACTGGGAAGAGAAGTTGCTGAATTGGAACTCATTACCAAGCTTAAAACCATGGAGCCACCTGGGATGAATAAAGACATAAAGAATAAAGACATTGGATTCTTATCTCATTATGCATGATCAAGCTTTCTTTAGCACCTCAGCCCTTGCTCTCCCCCCCCCCCGGACCAATTGCAGTCATCAGCAGTCGTTAACAGCCATCTACAGGTTCACCACTCCCATCAGCCCATCACCCATTCCCATCACCCCCACCCTCTGAATATACATAAGGGTTTGGTGGATTCTGTTTCAGTGTATCTGACGAAGTGTGCATGCACACGAAAGCTCATACCAAAATAAAAACTTAGTTGGTCTTTAAGGTGCTACTGAAGGAATTTTTTTATTTTGCTTCGACTCAGACCAACACGGCTACCTACCTGTAGCAAGAATTTTAACAGCCAAAAAATGGAAAGGAGATTCCACCCTGACCAAAGTGGATTGGCAGACAAAATTATTAGAATACACAGAATTAGCAAGGATGACAGGAAGGATGAGAGATAATACAGATCAAAATCTCACTGCAGAGTGGGATATTTACAGAAAATATCTTTAAAAGCATTGTAAGAATGTGAATTCTCTGGCAGGCTTAGAATGACCCCTGTATAAACATAGAAATCCTCATTAAAATAAAAATTTGGGAGAAGTTTGAAGTGATAATGAAAAATGCGCTATTCAACAGAAACCTGGGACTCTCGATGGGGTGACTGGAAGTCATAATAGAAGTTGTGTTGTAAGAAATTAATTTATTTTTTGGTAATTTTTATCATCCTTTGGGGTTTTTCTTTGTTGACTGTTTTTTTTCTTTCTTTACAATCAATAAAGCAATTCAAACAAAGAAAAGAAAATGGAGGTGCAAGTTTGCATAAAGGGGTCATAAAATGCAATTTGATGATAGTACCCTTGAATCATGCCAACGACCTGCCTTTTTTCCATCATCCTGCTCTTCTCCCATGGGCCAAACAGAAGCCCATTTGGGGAGCCCACGTGCAGGACCCGAATTGAACAGCATCCTCCTACTTTGCAGTTCACAGCAACTGGTATTTAAACGCATGATGCCTCTGCCAGTGGAAAGTAGTGCACAACCAGGGTAGCTGGGAGCCTTTTATCCTCCACGAATATGTCCAATCCTCTTTTAAAGCCATCCAAGTAGGTGACCATCGCTGCCTCCTGTGGCAGTGAGTTCCATAGTTTAACTCAGCGCTGCACAACGAAGTTCTTTTCTTTAATGTGTCCTGCTTTTCCAACATTCAGCTTCATCGGATGTCCATCAGTTCTGGTGTTATGTGAGAAACCTTTCTCTCTCTGCTCTCTCCAAGTCATGTGTCGGTTTATCAGATTCCATCGTGTCGCTTCTTACCTTTTCTTTAAACTTAAAAAGTCCCAAACGCTGCAGACTTTCCTTGCCCAGGAGTTGCTCCAAGCTCTTGATCGTTTTGGTTGAAACTTCTCCAACTCAGATCAAATTAAATAAACAAGGAATATTTGGTGTTATGCTGGAGGGGATTCCAGGAAACAGGGAATTATGTTCACATGTGGTGGAGGTGTAAATATGTACAATTTTTTGGCAAAGGGTGTTTAAGGAGATAACAGAAATCACTGGGTTAAAGCTGACCGAAAGTCCAGAGGTAGGATTATTATCAATTTACGATGGGGTGGACAGATCACAGATTACGAAGGACTTGCTCACAGGTTTATTGACAGCTGCACAAATTATTATAGCTAGGAAGTAGAAAGGGCAAGCAGAATATATTATTATTATTATTGTTGTTGTTATTATTATTATTATTATTATTATTATTATTATTATTATTATCATCATCATCATTATTATCCCACCCATCTGGCTGGCAGCCACTCTGGGCAGCTCTCAACAGAATAAAACATCACACATTAAAAACTTCCTTAAACAAGACTGCCTTTCACATGTCTTCTAAAAGTCAGATCGTTGTTTATTTCTTTGGCATCTGGTGAGGGGGCATTCCACAGGGCAGGCGCCACTACTGAGAAGGCCCTTCTTCCTCTAAAATGGAAAGGTGGTGTAAAGAGGTGTGGGATATAGCCATTAATGATAAATTAACATGTGCCATTAAGGTAAGATGGGGAATATGCAGGAGAAATTATTTTGAAGAGATACGGAGGGTGTTTATAGAATTTGTACTCTTAAACCGGAAAAGGGCCAAACCATCGCAAGAGGTGTTGAAATTTTGGGAGATTGGACGGTTGCAATGGAATAGGGTGGGGTGCACATTTTTAGTTTTATTTATTTATTCATTTATTTATTATATTGTCAAAAAAGAAAAAGAAAGAAACTTCTCCAACTCTACAGTATCCTTCTTGAGGGGAGGTGACCAAAACAGCACACTATATTCCAAGCACAGCTGATCCATAGATTTGCATGGTGGCATTAGGACAGAGGTAGGGAACCTCCGGCCCTTGGGCCGGGTGTGGCCCACGGAGGCCATTTAACCGGCCCACGAGCCGCCCGGTCACTGAGCTGCCCGCTCAGGAAATCCCCTGTGCACTGCACTAAAGTGGCGCAGCGCGGGGACTCGCCAAGTGGTGCTGGAAATGGCTTCTGCACATGCGCAGATGCCAAAATCCACGTCTGCGCATGCCCAGACGCCCAAAATTGCTTCTGCGCAGGCGTGATTTTCGGCGCCGGGGACATGCGCAGACGCGATTTCTGGCATCGTGCTGCGCATGTCCGGCCCACATACGAGCTCTGTGGAATGGATCCGGCCCATGGCCAGATAACCTTGCCGACGCCTGCAAGGATATCAATGTAGACAATATGGAGCTAGATGGACGAAAGGTCTAGCTCACTATAAGGCAGCTTCTCATGTGCCTACAGCTGGCCCAAGGACGTGCCTAGAGAGCTTCACAGCCAGGTGGGGATTTGAACCCTGCTCTCCCAGGCGATAGTCCAGCACTCTAACCACTAGGCCACACTGACTCTCTGACCTACTTCATTACTCCCCTGGTCAATGAAATCCTTGCTGGGGTAAGTAAGAGCGTGGAGTCCATCTAGCCGAAGAACTAATCCCACGGGGTGAGGAGCAGCCGGGATGGCTGAGAGATGAGCTTCACTGAAGCAACCGATAATATACCCTCCATCCCAGGAGAGCAATGAGAGTCGATTGGGGCTGATTGATATGAAGAGAAAGGCAATTAGAGGGCGGCCAACCTGAGGGAGGTTGTGGGCATCCCACAAGTTGGCGGGCGGGGGTTGTGGAGCAGGAAGCACCAGGCTGGAGCTTCCGAAACGGGCAAGGGGAAAGTCTGCCCACCTCCACCCACCAAAGCAAACTTGCCCAGTTGCCGGAAGATACAACGATGGGCAAATCCATCAATTTCTGTTTCTCTCAGTGTGAGAATTTTCCCAAACTTAAGTTCAGTTCTCCATGTTTCCAAACGAGTTTGTGATTTATGAAAATCCATCAGCGTTTTAATGTCATCCCCCCCCCTCCTAATATATATACATTTTGCATCCTGTGCTTTATTTAAGCTAAAATTTGCCATTTTTTGCACCCGTTATTTGGCTGGAGAACTGCACGGGGCAGGAAATCTGCAGGTATGCAAATTTCAAAGGACGGCTGTTTTGGTTTGAGAATTGTTTTGGGAAGTGTGAATTAGGCAGGTGCTCCTTAAATTTGATTTGAATTGAATTTCTCTCCCCTGCCCCCAGACAGAGGTTCTAAGCCAGCCTTTCAAACCTTCTGCCCTCCAGAGGTCATTGGAGTTCCATTAGCCTCACCCAGCATGACCAACATTCAGGGACCATGTTTTCTGATGGTTTTCAACACTTGCAATGGGGCTTGCCTTTAGCAATGTTTAAATTTGCTGCTCAATGCAAGCCCAGTTAAGAACGCTTCCACTGAGGCACTCCTGATCTGAGCCAATCTCTGACAAAAGCAACACAACTTGCTTTCGGTACTGAGTTTGTTCCCGGTCATTTCTTCGATTGCATTTGGCACTGTTGAAGTCCAGCTTTTTTTTTTTACGATTTTACCCCAAAGTTGTTGAGATTTTTTTTTTAGGATTGAACTTGTTGAGCTTTGACCCCAATAAATAAACTGCTGCAGGGGCCAGGTTTGCCCCCCAAAAAACGGACTTTGGACATTCCTGCAATAGTGGAAGGATAGCTCAGTGGCAGAGCATCTGCTTGGCATGTAGAACAGACATCCCCAAACTTTGGCCCTCCAGATGTTTTGGACTACAGTTCCCATCATCCCTGACCACTGGTCCTGTTAGCTAGGGATTATGGGAGTTGTAGGCCAAAACATCTGGAGGGCCGCAGTTTGGGGATGCCTGATGTAGAAGGTCTCAGGTTCAATCTCTGCCAGCATCTCCTGGTAGGAAAGATTCCTGAAGCCCTGGAGTCTTTTAATGTATTTTTAATCTTTGTGGAAGCCACCCAGAGTGGCTGGGGAAACCCAGCCAGATGGGTGGGGTACAATTATTATTATTGTTGTTATTATTATTATTAAGAACCACTAGAAGGACCTGGGGTCTGGCTGAATAGTAGGCATCTACATGTTTAGTTCAGCGCTATTTTTCTTACAATCATAAGGACTAGAAACCTAACTTCTCTTTCAGGGTCCAGCATGTTCTTTGCATGCAGAAGATCCAGCGTTCCATCTCCGGCAGCATCTCCAGGTAGAGTTGGGAGATACTCCCTGCCTGAAACCCTGGAAAGAGACGGCTGCTGGCCAGTTCTGAACCAGATGGACCTGACTTTGTACAAAGCAGCTTCCTACATCCCTACACGATCATTACCTTCTCAGCCAGCTGGGTGAAGTTCTCTCCCGCCTTCTCCACAATGAAGCCCAGCTTGAAGATGGGGCAGTAGAGGCCTGTTGTTTCGTTGAAGGTGCAGCTCTTCAGGTAGCTGTCATCGTTGTCCTTGACGTTCCCTCTGGAGAGAAGACGGAACAAGGATCAGGAGCCAAAACTCTCCTTCCTGTGTGTGCTGCTGGACTTTTTCTGGCACAGCAAAAGTGCATCAGAAAAAAGCCAAGTTGACAACACAAGGGCAAATCTGCCATCGGACATCATTCTGCATGCATCGCAGTCACCGGTCAAGATTTGGGAACCCAGTTTGGGAACTTCCCTCCAAGGGCCTAGGACAGGCATCCCCAAACTTCGGCCCTCCAGATGTTTTGGACTACAATTCCCATCTTCCCCGACCACTAGTCTTGTTAGCTATGGATCATGGGAGTTGTAGGCCAAAACATCTGGAGGGCCACAGTTTGGGGATGCCTGGCCTAGGACTTGGGTCAGGCGACCAACCCTACCTGGACGTGCTGGTGCTCTTACTTGGTAAACCGGAAGCGAGGGAAATGGATGTTGTTCTTGATGAGGATGGTGAACTCTGGGGCCATCTTTGACAAGTTCTCACTAGGAAGCAAAGATGTCTGCTGTTAAAGTCAGGGGAGAAAAGATCTCACACACAAACACATACACAAGCATACACATATAACACTGTTCTGTTCCTGAAAGACCTACGTTGGCTCCCAGCACGTTTCTGAGCACAATTCAAAGTGTTGGTGCTGACCTTTAAAGCCCTAGTTACAGGTAGGTAGCTGTGTTGGTCTGATGCAGTCAAAACAAAATAAAAAAAATCCTTCCAGTAGCACCTTAGAGACCAACTAAGTTTGTCATAGGTATGAGCTTTCATGTGCATGCACATATCTGAAGAAGTGTGCATGCACACGAAAGCTCATACCTATGTCAAACTTAGTTGGTCTCTAAGGTGCTACTGGAAGGATTTTTTTAATTTTCTTTAAAGCCCTAAACGGCCTCGGTCCAGTGTACCTGAAGGAGCGCCTCCACCCCCATCGTTCAGCCCAGACACTGAGGTCCAGCTCCGAGGGCCTTCTGGCTGTTCCCTCACTACAAGAAGTGAAGTTACAGGGCCTTATTGGTAGTGGCGCCCACCCTCCCCTCAGATGTCAAGGAAATAAACAACTTTGACTTTCAGGAAACATCTGAAGGCCAGCAGGGGAGGAAGCCGCTCAGGCACCTGGGGCGACACGCCCAGGGCAGGGCGAGCCGCCCATAGGGGCAGGACGCACCCTGGGGCCTCTGGAGTCTACCTGCCTCCTCCCACTCAGCTGCCCTACAGCTGGTGGGGGGAGGCAGCGGGCGGACCATGTGGGCAGCATGGAGCCTGCGCACACCTAAGCCACCACGTCTCTCCCAGGAGAGAGGCATGGCTCGGGCGCACTGCAGGCCCTGCAGTGAGTGCCGCCTGGCATTTTGTCACCCCCCCTCAGTGGTGACACCCGGGGCGGCCTGCACCTGCCTCACCCCCGTTCCTCCACCCCTGCTGAAGGCAGCCCTCTTTAGGGAAGTTTTAAATGTTTAATGTTTGATGCTTTATTGCGCTTTTAATTTTGTTAGGAGCTGCCAGAGTGGCTGGGGAAACCCAGCCAGATGGGCGGAGTATGAATAATAAATTATTACTATTACAGTGGTGCCTCGCTAGACGAATTTAATTCGTTCCACAGGTCTTTTCTTCTAACGAAAAATTCGTCTAGCGAATCCCATAGGAATGCATTGAATTTTTTTGATTTTTTTTTTTTGCCCATAGGAACGCATTAATTGAATTTCAATGCATTCCTATGGGAAACCGCGATTTGCTAGACGAATTTTTCGTAAAATGCATTCGTCTAGCAAGGCAACCTCCGCTAGAAAAAAACCTTTCGTTAAGCAGAAATTTTGTTAAGCAGGGCATTCGTTAAGCGAGGCACCACTGTATTATTATTATTATTATTATTATTATTATTATTATTATTATTATTATTATCATCATCATCATCTCTGTTTATTTCCTTGTCCCTCCTTACCTGACAGATGCTGCGTCCTCCACTGGGCACCAAGCTCTAATCTCACAGGTTTTCTTGCTGTAGTTATAGGAGATGCAACGCCCTGTCTTCTCTCCTATAACGAATGAAAGAACAGGGGCACAGGTGAAAGCTGGTCACCCCAAAACCCCATTTTTTGAGCCTGGTGGGGTGTTGTCACTTCAATATTGCCAGGAGGAATGGCGTCTGGGAGAATGGCGTCTGCACTAAGAAGCCTTCCCCAACCTGGTAACCGCTGGATGTTTTGAACTACAACTCCCAGCAGCCCCAGCCAGGGCAGCTGTGCTCCCATCAGCCATAGTGTGATGCAGCTGCGGAGGCTGGAGCTGATGGGAGTTGTAGTCCAAAATGTCAGTGTGCTGACTGGCGCTGATGGGAGTTGTAGTCACAAATGATGTTGCTGGCTAGGGTTAGTAGGAGTTGTAGTTCAAGAACATCTGGAAGGCAGAAGATTGGGAGGTTTATAGCTGTGGGCATGGTCTGGAGAGGCACCACCTTGCTGAATGCCTAAACCTGCTCAGTGCCTGGATGGGTGGCCACCTGGGAATTGCATGCACACCTGGGAACAACGGCCAAGGTTCCACAACAGGTGAAAAGCGGAATACAGATGCAAGAAAAGAAATAAATGGCTAAAAATCCAGAAGAAAGCCAAGCCAGGGATTTCACAACTTGCTCGCTTCGAGCCTGAGTCACACCGGTTCCTGTTACGAGACAACCCCATTGCTCACCATTCCCCAGCATATCCATCTCTCCTGCATTGCAGTTCCTGTCGGAGCGGCACAGAGCCCTCATGTTCTGCAAAAGGTGGACAAGAGAGAGTAGTTAATGTGGGATGTGATACATAAGTAGCTGTCAAGTACAACATTCCTTTTTTTCCTAGAGTGGACATGCGGGGGAATGTTTGGTCCAGCCAGTCGAAAACTTCCTGTTTCCTCCTGGCTGGGACATACTTCCTTTGCATGTGACTAGAGGTGGGCGTGACCTTACCTGTCCAGGTAACAAAAGGGCAGGGCATGCTGCCACACACACTCTCTTTCACTTCCTCCGTCATCGGAGCAGCTTTTTAGCTAGAGATGCTCTGTTGCCTTCCAGCCAACAGAGGACACTGGGATTGTCCCCATATGGGATAGATCCACATGTATATGCTATGTAACTACGTCTGCCCTCAGGGATCAACTGTGAACTGATGTGAGTAAACAACTTTTATATACTTTACACAAGATTGTGGCGTGTTTATTCTTTTAAGAGGGATATAAAGGAACTTACCAGGAACCTAACAGTGAGAGGCTTACACAAGCCTGCAACCAGTTATCCGCTGTGCATTTAAAATGGGGGTGTGAAACTCTGCTAAGTAAAGGAACTTGCTAGCGCAAGTTAGGAAGGATATTAATGAACAATATATCCTCTCCTGCCTCCCTGAACATTCCCCACATTCTTGCACAGCAAGATCCATAGTTCCCGGGGCACAACATCCGCCTCGACAGGATGGTTCGTAGTGCCTCTTTTGATGAACGGGCAAACTTTTGAGATAAAGGAATCGCGAAGCGGATAGCAAATCAGGGGTGTGAAATATTTGGCACAGCCAATTCCTACCTCAGGGCAGGTGTCCTGAGTCTGTGAGGGGGTGACTTGGACGCGGGTGATGATGCTGAAGACGCTGCCTCCCTGCAGACGAGACAGAGAGTTAGAGGTGTTACAGGAATTTTTATAATGATGGGGGGATTGCACCTCCAGCAAGCAGTGTGCACCCCCCCCCTTTGTTCACACACACAGTGTCTTCTCGAAGCACCACATAATGCACGACACCACACTATTTCAACTTCATTTTACTCAGGGAAAGGAATGGCTACCAAGGGGAAACTTGGGAAATGAGTAAAGACAGCCATAATCCCTGAAACCTGGGACCATGGTACGCAGCAGCCCCTAGCACAGTGATGGGCAACCTTTTGAGCTTGGTGTGTCAAAATTCGCCAAAAAAACCAAGCATAACTCGGGTGGTGTGTCACTTCGAGAAAAAAACACTATAATTTCGCGATATTTATAGTTTAAATAACAAAAATGTATAATTGTAATATATACCTGTATTTAATAAACCAAAAACTAATTATTTAACCAAACCAAACCAAAAAACCCTTATTTATCACAAAGTGCCCAGAGTTGTTGAGCTTCTTGGGGGGAGCTGCTGACCAAAGTTTTGGAGGATTTTTTTGGGAGTGTAAAAGTTGCTTTGTTTTTTTGGGGGGGTGCCCCAAAGCTGCTGCGCTTTGGGGGGGGGGAGAGAACAGAAATAAATGACAAATAATACATTCGCTGGAACTAACACGCAGCACCGACATAGTCTGCCAAAGCGCCAAAAAACCCCAGCACAGAACGGGTTAAAAAATGAACGCTGTTGCACCCAATCATCGTCTGCCAAAGCGCCAGAAAAAAACAGCACAGAAAGGGTTAAAAAACCAATCTCTGGCTACCGGCAGCAACAACAACAACAAAGGATCGGAGACAAGCTGTAGTGTGAGGAGGAGCGGGAGAACAAATGGGGGGGTACAACAGTGCGAATGGGGCGGTGGGGCGCGTGCCAGCAGTGAGGGCTCTGCATGTCACGTCTGACACGCGTGTCATAGGTTCGCCATCACTGCCCTAGCACAAGGGAGAATTACTGGCATCCTGGCAAATGGGAACCAGACAGGTAGTCGTCCCATGGACAATAGCAAACCATCCAGGGATGGATTAGCTCTCACTCTGGGCAAAGAAGTGCAATTACCTGGCCTGGAAAACCAGGAATTTGTAAATATTTCCATTGTATCACTTGATGGGTGTAAGGTGGAGAGCAAGGAAGGGTGGGTTGGGGGCAAACCTGATGAACCAGTTTCTGCCAGAAGACCCTTCCCTGTTTGTGACATATGTATGGTGTATGCATGATGTATGCATGATGCTTCACCAAAGGTGTTTGTGAGCAAAGCATCCAACCAACCAACCAACCAACCAGCCTTGTGAGAATCCTGGGCACTTGTAGAACATGAGAAGAGAACCTGGCTGCGAAAGGGGGAGGGGTCCCTCTAGCCCATCACCCAGTTCTCACACTGACCAGCCAGATACCTCAGTGTTGGGCTGGCTCTAGACATTTTCGAACCTGAGGCAAACCACAAAATGGGTGTCCTAGGTAAGAAGAGGTGAGTGACGATCTACATCGGGAACAAAAGGGGAATAACGATCTAGTCAGGATTTGCTGCCCCTGTTGATTCTGCCACCTGAGGTAATCACCTCAACTTGCCTCATGGTTGGGCCGGCCCTGCCTCAGTGGAAAGCCTGCAAGCAGGACCCGAGTACACAGCACTCTCCCTATTTGAGTTACCCAATAAATATAATTGAGTCTCCCCCCCCCCCAAAAAAAAGGATTCTGGAGGCAGAGCATTTGCCCCACCCCACCCCAAAGGCTGTACATGATGTTCCACACAGGTTTTTATCAAGTGGCATCGTTGGAGACCTTATCATCAGGGAGAACGATTGTGGTGCCCTGCAGAGGTTGGGTTTCCCAGCCTGCATCAGTCCCAGCCAGCATGGCCTGTGGCCACATCAGGAATCATGGGAGTTGTAGTCCAGAACCACCTGGAGGCATAAGAGCCAACTCCTAGGGTTCCCTTCACCCCCAACCCCACCCCAATAGTGGGGGTGTCGTGCCACCCCAAGTTAATGGGCATTGCCATTCAAATGGTGTGCGTGTGTCATGTCATGTGATTGATTATGCAAGCCCCCCAAAATATTCTATTCAAGATGGCACCCCTGTCAGAAGGGCACCCATTTGTCTCCTTTTGCCTCCCGTAATCCAGGGGCGACATCCCTGTGCTTCTTCCGCCACTGAGTTCAGGTGCGCGTTCCTCACTCTGTCTGCGGAGGGCGCTCTCGCGTGCTCACCTCCGGGGGCTTCACATATTCCTCCACGTCCCAGACCTTGTGCTGAGAGCGACTGACACCCTTCACTTTAGTGATGACGGAGCTTTCTGGGCCTGACTCGCTCTCCTGGTAGCCCTTCTGGATGATAAACACGTACCTGTTGAGAAACCAGCAGAGTCTTGTAGCACCTTTGTTATAAAAATTCTATGGTCCCAAATATATAAAATCAACGTTCATAAATGTACAAGGCAAACACCTACATCAATATATAAACCACGTGTCTGAAATAGGACAGGAGAGCAATCCTGAAGCCAGTTGGACTCTCCCAAATTGAACTCAAATATTTCTCTGCAATGAGTGCTCATTGGAAGGACAGATCGTGAAGCTGAGGCTCCAATACTTTGGCCACCTCATGAGAAGAGAAGAATCCTTGGAAAAGACCCTGATGTTGGGAAAGATGGAGGGCACAAGGAGAAGGGGACGGCAGAGGACGAGATGGTTGGACAGTGTTCTCGAAGCTACGAACATGAGTTTGACCAAACTGCGGGAGGCAGTGCAAGACAGGAGTGCCTGGCGTGCTCTGGTCCATGGGGTCACGAAGAGTCGGACACGACTAAACGACTAAACAACAACAATTTCTCTGCAAGGAGGAAGGAAATGGGAAAGCCTCTCCGCTGTCTTTTGCTTACCTGTTTTAAGGGTGTATTTGTGTATGAATACGGTGAGCCTGTGACATGGATTCAGGGACTAAAGTATTTACCATCACACAAGAATGGCCAGGCTGCCCAAGTAAAGCAATCAGGGACCATTGTCAGGTATCCTGGCAGACAGGATTTCTGCTGTAGACCATCTCCTGTGATGTATTTCTGCTGTAGACCGCCTCCTTCTGTGATGTATGTATGAAGTTTTTTGGGGATGGTCTTGGGCTACAGGGTGGGCAGGGCCGGTAGGTCCATTTAGGCGAACTAGGCAGTTGCCTAGAGCGCGTAAATGGAGGGGGCGCTAAACCCCGCAAAAATCCCGCGCCACCGCCGCCCTCCCACGGCGTGCGCTCGCGCTTCTCCCGCCTATGGAGGTCCTATGGAGCGCGAGCCAAAAGGAGAGCTGAGCGCCCTCCCGCCTATGGAGGGGACGCTGTGAGCTCCTCAGCGGCTGCAACGAGCGAGCGGTGGCATTAGCAGCGGCAGCCCCCGTAGCTGAAGCCTTCAGCTATGGGCGCTGCTGCTGCTGCCGCCGCCGCTGGGAAGCTCACAGCATGCCCTCCATATGCGGGAGGGCGCGGAGCTCTCCTTTTGGCTTGCGCTCCTCCCGCCTATGGAGGGGACGCATGGGCGCCAGGAGGTGATTTTGCCTAGGGCGCAAAAAGCCCTAGCACCGGCCCTGAGGGTGGGCAGTTCAAAAGTCCATACAGTATAAGGGCTTGCGCACCATTGTTCAGGGTTCTCTCCTCCCTCCTGCGTGTGGTGAGTAGGGACCCTGTTGCAACAGTTTAATAAAGATCAGGCTCACTAGCCGCTTTGCTTCTCAATATTCTCTGGTTGGCCTCTGTTATTTTCTCCTACCGATAGGGAACCCACTTAAGGACTCTATGCAGACTCTTGGATAAACCCATAAGGGAAAAGGAGCAGTTTTTTCCTATAACACCGTAAAGACTAAAACCTTGCATTAAGAACTGCCTGGCCCCCTAGTCCAGCCTCCCGTTCTCACAGTGGCCACCTAGATGCCTGTGGGGGACCCCACAAGCAGGACCTGAGCACAGGAGCAACATTCTCCCCACCTGTGGTTCCCAGCAACTGCGATTCAGAAGCATCGCTCCCTCCAACTGTGGAGACAGAGCATAGACATCATGGCTAGCAGCCATCAATAGCCCTCTCCTTCCTGTATTTGTCCAGTCATCTTTCAAAGCCATTCCAGTTGGTAGCCATCGCTGCCTCCTGTGGCAGTAAGTTCCAAAGTTGAACTATGCATTGTGTGAAGCAATCTCCCCAGAATCTTCCAACAAAGGGGAGGTATACTAGTTCTAGTGTTCCGAGAGAAGGAGGAAAGATTCTCTCTATCCAACCTCTCCATTAGATGTCAAGGAAATAAACAACTATCTGACTTTTAGAAGACATCTGAAGGCAGCCAAGTTTAGGGAAGTTTTTAATGTGTGATGTTTTATCGTGTTTTTAATATGCTGTTGGGAGGCACCCAGAGTGCTTGGGGAAACCCAGACATGGCAGGGGAAGAAGAAGAAGAAGAAGAAGAAGAAGAAGAAGAAGAAGAAGAAGAAGAAGAAGAAGAAGAAGAAGAAGAAGAAGAAGAAGAAGAAGAAGAAGAGCAGCAGCAGCAGCAACAACAACAACAACAACAACAACAACAACAACAACAACAACAACAACATGTTGGTATTATTATGCCAAGCATAATTTTTTAAAAACTTCTACTGTGTGGCCACTTACTCACCTGCTCTCTAAACTAAAAATTCCCAAACGCTACAATCTCTCCTCATTGGGAGTCGGTCCATCATCGCCTTGATCTCCTTGATTCCCCTTTTCCAGTTGTACAATATCCTTTCCGAGGTGGGGTGACCAGAACTTTACTCTAAATGTGGTCACACACCATCCATTTGTATCAACAGGGCTTTTAAAAAATCCCATTACAGCTCCTCTCAGGAGGGCGCCGTTGCCATTGTAAGCGAACAAGGCACCTCTATTTCTAGAAAAATAGCACTGATTATGATACTGACAGTTTTATTTTCAATTCCTTTCCAAATTATCTGTAGCCTGGACTTTGCCCTTTTCACAGCAAAACCACACACTAGGTTGACAAATTCGCCAAGATATCTGGTACATCCCAAACTCTCGTCCCTGGTCCATCGCTGCTCAGATCAGATCCTATGAGTGTCTATATGAAATTAAGATGATAATTTTTTGCCCTGACTTTACACTTGCTGACACTGAATTGTATTTGCCATTTTACTGCCCATCTGCCCAGTTTGGAGAGAGGTCCTTTCAGAACTCTCAACAAACTCTCTTTCGTCTAACAACTTCACCGCTCGCAGCCTAATTCTAGATAATTGATGAACAAGTTAAAAAGCACATATAGGAGCCCACTAAGCAAGACAAGCAAAAGTCACCGCCCCGCCCCTCCCCAAAAATGCAGCAGGGCTCACTTCCCACATTTATAAGAAAGTTAATGGAAAATATATTTTCCCATCACTGGCCACCCCAGAATTGAAAAGGACCCTGAGAATCTTCTGGCCAAACCATCTGCAATGCAATAATATGTAGCTGGGATCAAACCTGCAACCTTTGTGTTATGGCACCCAGTGCTTTTTGGGGGGAGGGGGGACTACGCAGGGGTATGCATACCCCTAAACATTTTGTGAATCTTTGTACTTTTGTCCATTTACTGTATTTATTCCCCCCCCATTTGAACTATAAAACGATGATTTTCAAAATGAGGGTACCCCTAAACATTATTTTTAGGGGGGAACGCACTGCTGGCACCAACTGAGCTCTATCCAAATGCTCAGTTCTGAGTCTCAAAAAATCACTGGATTGCACCACTTCCCATAGACAGCCCAGACTTACCAGATGAAATAGACCAGGATGAGGAGCTGAACAAGTCTATAGATGACCCCAAGGTTCCTGTTCTTCACCACAATCACTTTGGGAGTCTCGTAGTTCCAGAACTCCCAGAAGTAATCCAGGCACCCCATCATGTATTTTCCCCCAGGGTTGGAAGCGTCGGGGGGGGGATGGGGGCGGACTCCAGGCAAACAGCAGCACACAAACCCCCTGAGGTCTTCTTCTGGAGAGGTGCGATGATGATGATGATGATGATGATGATGATGATGATGATGATGATGATGATGATATGGATCTAGCTCTCCCTGCTGCAACCGTATAGTGTTTCACTCTGGCAGACTCTGCTCACGGTGTCCCAGCAAGAACCACCCCATCCTCAATTTCCACATTCTGGTCCATTCCATGCCAGGGAGACCTTCTCCTCCCTGCTTGCTCCTTTTGCAAGGACCAAATCACATCTGCCTGGAGGCTCCCTTGGAACAAGACAATAGACGCTCATCCCTGTGGACGTGGCGCCCTCTGTGGCCAGAGAGCAACAGTGCGCCTCTGAGCAACCACCTGAGCTGCCTTCATCTCTCAAAGGTAGTGCATACACCAGAGGAGTCTCAACAAAAAATAATTTTTAGAATATACTGGACCCCACTACGTTTGTTTTAAAAAGGGCTATCTAAGATATTTAACTGTTGGAGATGCAATAGGAATAATGCTTCTCTAAAACATATGTTTTTTCTTTGTCCTATACTGAAAGATTTTTGGCAGAGGGTAACTGAAACTATCAACAGAACTGTAAGGAACAACCTTATGTTTACAGAGCAAAATGTCCGCTGGAATTATATACCCAGTGGGATGCAAAGAGGCAAGGGGGCAGCAGGGGACCCCGGAAGTGGGTCCCTCTGAGCACATTGATCACATATTTATAGGAACCTTACAAAAGGACAACATGAGTGGACTCTCCATGTCCTTACCAGAGCAAAAGGACCGATACTGATGAATTGGAAAAATAAAAATGCGGCTCTCTTCTACGATTGGATCGAAGATTTATACCAGGCATGTCCAACAGGTAGATCGCAGGATGCCTATGGTAGATTGAGGTTGATTGTGTGACACTTAGCGATCACGCGCGCGCACACACGCACACACACACACACACACACACACACACACACACACAAAAGCTCAACAACTTTGCCTGTCAATAACAATGGGTAGATCACAGCCAGTATTTTTACAATGTGAGTAGATCACAGTCTCTTGGGAGTTGAACGTCCCTGATTATACAAACTCGCAACATATGAACAATTTGCATATAAATGCAAAGTTGCTATGGACAAATTCCATGATATTTGGAATCCATTCTTACAAATACTGTAATAGGTTAAGATCTGGTGAAATACAATAACAACCTTGTAAAATATACAGGATTTTTCCTCTCCTCACCCTTTGTTTTCCCTTTCGCATGGGATCTGTTTCTCTTTTTCTTTTTTGTTTGCATCTCACCATGTTTGGTGCATGTATGGTTATGTATTTTTTTTAATTTTCAAGAAATATGTTAAAAAAGAAAGAAAGGAGAAGTCGCTCCCAAATTTTTGGGGCCACCGCACCATTGGTTCCACCCTGCCCTATTAAAAAAAATCATTAAGATATTTCTGCTCTTAGTTCATCTGCCTTATTTGAAGAATTGGTACCAACCTAATTTACTCACACCCTGTTTTAATGTGATACTTCCCTGAACAGTTTTATTGTTATCTTTCTTGACATATCAACCTTGTAATTTTATATGGAAAATAAACATATATACCCCAAAATTATACAGAATAGCAGTTCACACAACTCACAAAGGAGGATAACAGCGCAATAAAAATTCAGCAAAGCGTAGGACCAAAAATTTTTTTACAAAAAATTCTACACGTTCTTACTAATGAACAGATAATGGTGAAGGAAATTTATGGCCTAAAATATTTCTGTTTTATGTTACCTAACATGCACAACCCTTCACCCACCGCAGATGTATGGTAACTAATTTATAAGAAAATGATTAGCGGTTACCAATACAGTAGTTGGCTATCTTGTGGCTTGCGATGATTCAGAATAGTAAATATAAACAGATGTGAGCAAAGCAAATTGCTTTGAAAGCAATGAGAGCAGGAAAACTTTAAATATGAAGCAAGGGAGGTGTTTCGCCATAATAATAATAATAATAATAATAATAATAATAATAATTTATTATTTCTACCCTCTGGCTGGGTTTCCCCAGCCACTCTGGGTGGCTCCCAACAGAATATTTAAAACACGCTAAAACATCACACATTAAAAACTCCCTAAACAGGGCTGCCTTCAGATGTCTTCTAAAAGTCAGATAGTTGTTTATTTCCTTGACATCTGATGGTGAGGTTGGATAGAGAGAATCTTTCCTCCTTCTCTCGGAACACTAGAACTAGTAGACCTCCCCTTTGTTGGAAGATTCTGGAGAGATTGCTTCACACAATGCATAGTTCAACTTTGGAACTCACTGCCACAGGAGGCAGCGATGACCACCAACTGGAATGGCTTTGGAATTCGTCTGTCTCTAGAGCCAATGGAGTGTGCTTCCAGGGGTGAAGTCAAACCGTGGTTTTAGCAAAACCAAAGGGCTCAAGCCTGGGCAGTGTGTATGGAGGTCCTGAGCTGCCCAGATGACAAGGACCTCCCCCCCCCCCTCAGCAGTGGGAATGTTCAGGGAGGCAGGAGAGGATATATTGTTTAATATTCTTCCTAACTTGCGTTAGCAAGTTCATTTACTTAGCAGAGTTTACATTCCCCTTTTAACACACAACGGATAACTGGTTGCAGGCTTGTGTAAGCCTCTCCTTATTAGATTCCTGGGAAGTTCCCTTATATCCCTCTTAAAATAATAAAGACACGTCAATCTTATTTAAAGTCAACAAAAGAAGTTTACTCACATTCAGTTCACAGTTGGATCCTTGAAAGCAGACTTAGTTACAAAGTATATACATGTGGATCTATCCCAGGCATACCCAAACTTCGGCCCTCCAGATGGTTTAGACTACAATTCCCATCTCCCCCAACTACTGGTCCTGTTAGCTATGGATTATGGGAGTTATAGGCCAAAACATCTGGAGGGCCGCAGTTTGGGAGTGTCTGATCTATCCCATATGGGGATAATCCTAGTGTCCTCTGTTGGCTGGAAGCCAACAGAGCATCTCTAGCTAAAAAGCTGCTCCAACGATGGAGGAAGTGAAAAAGAGAGTGTGTTGCAACACACTCTCTTTTTGACTTCCTTCGTCGTTGGAGCATGCCCTGCCCTTTTGTTACCTGGACAGGTAAGGTCACACCCACCTCTAGTCACATGCAAAGGAAGTATGTCCCAGCCAGGAGGAAACAGGAAGTTTTCAACTGGCTAGACCAAACATTCCCCCGCATGTCCACTCTAGGAAAACAAGGAATGTTGTACTTGACTGCTACTTATTTATCATATACCACATCAGCCTCACTGACGTGGGCCAAAGGATAGCAAAGCAATATGCTGGGCACCAGCTTGGCTGCAGGAGTTGCCTGGAGGAGGAATACAAACCTTGTCAACCATAAATATGTGATCAATGTGCTCAGAGGGACCTACTTTCCTGGGTCCCCTGCTGCCCATTTGCCTCTTTGCACCCCACTATGTAACACCACTGCACCCCAGGGGGTGGTACCTGCACTTCGGGAACCCCTACTCTAGAGGCTGTGTACACACTATACCTTCAAAACACATCAGAAAGGCCTTTTCACCCCACAGAATTCTGGGAACTGTAGTTTGCCCCTTCATGGAGTTGCAGCTAACAGCAACCCTTAACAAACTACACTCCCCATCAGTCTTTAAGGGGGTAGGGAAAATGTGTTTCTAATGTGCTTTAAAGGTATAGCACGCACATAGCCTCTCTTTCACTCACGGGGCTTCTCCCAGCCAGGTGCTTATTATGGTCTGCATCAAGATCCCAGCCAAAATTTTTGCTACCCTTGTAATCTGAAGTTTCCCCCTCTGATTCATTTTTTAAAAAAATCCATTGCCAGCAACTGGTTCGTGATATTTCAATACTGTTAACCTGTTTGCAGTAATAAGCCTGGAAGTATCCCAGCTTTAAGTGACAATTGTGTGTGTGTGTGTGTGTGTGTGTGGAGGTGTGTGTGGAGGTGTGAACTCTAATAGTTACTTTCAACTAGTATTTGTAAAAACTAGGGTGTAAGAAGGTGTCCTCTTCCTGTCTGGTTCTCAGAAAACAGCAGCTGAGCTGCTAACCGCAGATAACCACAGTGCTCTTGACTCTTGCTAATCCAGAGTCCTTTTTTCAGTCACCAAGGTGGCAAAATCGTTGAGAGATCTGTCCCGCTCCCTTCTCCATCTTAGAATCATAGAATTGTAGAGTTGGAAGGGACCACCAGGGTCACCTAGTCCAACCCCCTGCAATGCAAGAACATTTTGCCTAATACGGTGCTCAAGCCCAGTAAGCTTTGTGGTTGAATGAGGATTCGAACCCAGGTCTCCCTAGCAGAAGTACAACTAACAGTCTTTGCCAACCTGGTGACCTCCAGTTGTGACTCACTGGGACCAATGACGTTGCCAGATTTGACAGCTGTAAAAACCACAAAAAAAATATCTTTCTCAACAGGAAGAGCATCAATCACACAAGTCATTTTTGTGTTTTCTTGTATTTATTTTTGAAAGCAGTGTGTTTAAAAGCAAGTACGAGAAAGCTCTTGAGTACAATGCGGAAGCAAAACCAAGGAGGGACAAAATAATAATTAAAAAGCAACATCTGCTATTTATTTTAAGCATTTTCGCCCCACTCTTCCCACCCACCCACCCAAAAGGCTCCCAGAGCAGCTCACATAAAACAACAAAAGGAAAAAGGGATGGTGAGGGAAGAGGAAAACAAAGAAGCCCAGTTGTTGGAAGTTATAATTTCTGACAATAGCCAGCCTGAATGGAAAGGCAAAGAGTAGCCTAACGGGGGCAGAGCAGAATGGCTGCAGCCAGGTGGAATACCTGCTGCAACATTTCTATAATACTGAGGTCTATTGGCAATGCTCTCTTTTAAACCTGTGCTAGCTGGATTTTAATGTTGAGCAATGGACGAATTCATCTCAGCAGCTGCACTGGCGGAAGCTCCTTGCGCAACAGGTGGCTCAACAAAGTTTCCAAAAATGCTCAGTACTGCTGCAAATACATAGACCATAAGGCTGGTGGCACACTGAGGATGGGGGAAGAGAGTGGTCTAACTTAGAAGCGAGTCAGAGAGGAAACAGCCTTGGGGGTCCCGAGGTCTGCTAAGCTGGCCCACCCCCCAAATTGCAGCCCCCTCGGAGGCGGAGGTTCAAGTAGACGGTGCCATGGGGAGCGATGTTGTAGTGAGACAGCTTGTTGCCATCATCCAGGGGTTTCCCTTCATATGTCAGCCAGAACTGACCCGCCTGGATGTTCTCCTGCTGCCGAATACGAGCTTTGAAGTGGTCCACCAAATCCGAAGGCATGACGAGGTAGCTTTTGGTTTGGCCCCTGGCATTATGCAGGAAGACGGGGATGGACTCCTCGCTCTTGACCACCAACAGCATGGTGTCCCCGGATTTCAGCCCGAATTTGGAGAGCTGGTCGCTGTCCTGAAGGTTGATGTTGCCATTAGACTGGCAGGCCAGCTTCTGCTGATATGGGGACAAGCCTGTCTTCTGGGCTACTTGGATTTTGAAATCCCAGACAGTTTTGCTGGCAAATGTGTCCAGGGAGTATTGCTCTCCCGACAGGAGTTTTACATTCAACCGCAGGGCCTGGGAAGGAAGCAGAGAGTGTGGTGTAGTGGTTAATGTCGGACTGCGGCCCAGGAGATCAGGGTTATCTGTTGCCCGAAGGAGCATGTGAACCTGCTCTCAGGTGTTTCTCTTAGCCTAAACCAGCGTTTCTAACCTAAAGCATTAACCCTTTTGGGTTACTGCAATGCGCTCTATGTGGGCCACCGAGACCACATAACACCGGTCCTGAAAGCATCTTGACCCCCATCATTCAGCCCCAGACACTGAGGTCCACCTCTGTGGGCCTTCTGCCGCCTCCCTCACTGCGAGAGGTAAGGTTGCAGGGAACCAGGCAGAGGGCCTTCTCGGTAGTGGCACCTGCCCTGTGGAACGCCCTCCCATCAAATGTCAAGGAAATAAACAACTATCTGACTTTTAGAAGACATCTGAAGGCAGCCCAGTATAGGGAAGTGTTTAACCTTTGATGTTTTACCATGTTTTTAATATCTTGTTAGTAGCTGCCCAGAGTTGCTGGGGGAACTCAGCCAGATGGGCGGGGTATAAATAATAAATTATTGTTATTTCCCAAACCAGAGTATCCAGCTTTTTTGGACTACAACTCCCATCATCCCTAGCTAGCAGGACCAGTGGTCAGGTATGATGGGGATTGTAGTTCAAAAACAGCTGGAGACCCCAGTTTTGGAAACACTGGCCTAAACAATATCTTTGTTCATAAGTGATGTCAGTATCAATAAAATCAGAGAGCACTGCAAGGCAGCATAACGTAAAATTCAAATCACACACACACACACACACACACACACACACACACAGTTTATGTATTGTAACACACACTATTTCGCTCACCATTCCACACAAAGAACCATTGGACTAGGAGCTGGGAGAACAGTGTTCCAATCTCCACTCAGCCGTGGGGGGGGGGCAGTCACTGCCTTCTCTCAGCCTTACCTACCTCAGAGGATTGTTGTGGGAATTAAATATGGAGGGGGGGAGAACTGTGACTGCCACTCTTTAGAGAAAAAAGGTGTGATAGAAATGCAATAAAATAAAAATTAGGCTCCATTATTGTCAGTGGGTCTACTCAGAGCAATAGAAATAAATCAAACTAATTCTTTCTCGGGATGAAGATCTAAAAGTTAAACTTACAGGTAGCTGATGAAGTGTGCATGCACACGAAAGCTCATACCAAAATAAAAACTTAGTTGGTCTTTAAGGTGCTACTGAAGGAATTTTTTATATTATTATTATATTATTAAAAGTTAAGCTGTTCTTAAAAGTCACAAGAGCAGTACAATCCCATTTTTCCCCGGGCCAGTTGGCAGCCCCATTTCCTCCTCTTCCTCACACACACCTAAGGATGTTGGGGGGGGGGGGTTAGGGTTAGGAGACATCTGAAGGCAACCCTGTTTAGGGAAGTTTTTAATGTTTGATGTTTTATTGCAGATGGGCAGGGTATAAATTATTATTATTATTATTATTATTATTATTATTATTATTATTATTATTATTATTATTATTCTAGCGAAGATTTTGAGATTTTCCTGAGCACTTGGGGTCAAAAGAAAGTAATTTAAAACAACTGTTGTTGAGATAGTTCATTCCGAATCTGTTAGACTGAACCAGAAAGAGGGTGATGACAGACGGGTCTTCTGCCCCCCCCCAAAAAAACCCCACAAATCCTGGCTACACCCATACAGGCACCCACACTCCGCTAGCGGACCTTTTCCTTACCATCGTGCCCTTTTGCCGCCTCGGTCGTAGCAACGCCTGAAGTCAGCGATCCAGACACCGAAACCAACAGCTGCCGTCGGATGCTCAGCTGGCGCGGTCTGGCAGCAGCGCCGCCTCGACTGGCCTTTTATAGCCGCCTCTTCTTTCGCGATGTCACCGGCAGGGGGAAAAGCAAAACAGAGCGGAGCGTCTCCGGGAAGATTTCACTTTCCTTTTCCTGGGCGAGCAAAGGAGAAAACGAAACCGATTAGAGACCTTGGCGATCTGGCCGTTGTTTTGATCTTGCAACAAAGGGCAAGAGAGAGAGAGCCACCGGAAGGGACGGAGCGGCCGGGTCCCGCAAGAAGAAAGATTTCTACACCTGGGACTTTTTAAGCTTAGAGGAAAAGGCTCGAGTAAATAGGGACACGATGGTGGGAATCGCTATTCAGGGAGATAAAATTGCATTTTAAAAAATGATGCGTGGCTTGGAGAAAATGAAGTTTTTCTCACGCTCTCACAACACTATAACTCGCGGGCTTCCCATGAAAGTGAATGTTGGGAGCGTCAGGGCTGATATTTGCAGGCAGCACGTAGTTAAACTATGGAACTCGCTGCCACGGGAGGCAGCGACGGCCGCGCACTGAGATGGCTTTACAAGGGGATTAGACAAATACACGGAACAAAAAGCTATCCATAGCAGGCTATGCTCTGCCTTCACAATTGGAGGTGGCATTTGTTTGTTGGTTTGTATTCTGCTCTATACCCACAGGTCTCAAGGGCAGTTCACAACATAAAATCCCAATATATAACCACAAAATACATAATCAAAACAAAACGCAACTCAATTATGCCCCCTACGTACACATTTTAAAAGGGCACTGGATGTCAATCAGCCAAAGGCCTGGTTCGAGAGGAATGTTCTTGCCCGGTGCTAAACTGGGTGCCACTGCAGAAAAGGCCCTTTCTCGTGTTGCCACCATCGGGTCCTCTGGTGGAGGAGGGTCTCAAGGAGATGGGTTTTGAGGAGGTGCTTAAAACCACCTTCTGCCACAGGTTCACCATCCCTGGTTTAAAAGACAAAAACTGGCATCAGGATTTGGGGGGACAGGGATGGGACGATGACAGTTCTCTCATCCTCTGTGGAGCAGCCCCTGGACGTGAAAGAATGGGCATGAGTTTTCTGTGGTTGCCATCGAGGATGATGACACAGTCTTGTAATTTGACCTAGGTCAAAAGCACTTGCTTCATTCGGATCTACTTTATCTTTCTGTTTCTATTTCCCCATTCCATTTCCCCCAATTGACTGGCACAAAAGAGCAGCTAACAGTCAACCATTCTAAAACCAAAGTGGTGATTTTGGGGAAGAAGAGAAAACCTCACAGGTGGGAGTTTGGACAATAAACCTATTGAACAACCATGCTATTATAAATACCTGGGCTTGGGTTTTAATTCAAAACTGTTCTGGAAGTCACAAGTACTTGCAGCTAAATTGAAATCCTCTCACTCTATTCACTCTTTACTGCGGTTTTCCAGCGTTCGGGGGGGGGGGGAGAGAGTTTAGTTGCCACCACAGTTGAGGTATTTCAAAAGAAGATTGTGCCACAATTATTGTACGGTGCAGAGATTTGGGGATAAAACAATGTCTTCCCATTAGAAGTGGTTCAGAACTCTTTCCTGAAATCACTGTTGATTGTCCCCCAAAGGTACACCCGTCCCCTTTTTTAAGAGCTGAAATAGGGCTAATCTCCTTACAAATCAGTGTACACGTAGCGCTAGCCCTATGCTGGCTGAGGTTGTCTAGCATGAGATTGTGTGACTGCGGAAAGGGTTAAAAGCCCCCATCCAAACAACGACTATTGTCAGTGCAGGTAAGAAAAATAAATAAATTTTAATTTTTATCATCTACAATACTCTCTTATTTATTTTATAGTAAGTACATTGATTATTGCTTTCATTCTATGGGTCAATGGTAATTATTATTATTATTATTATTATTATTATTATTATTATTATTATCATTATTTATTATTTGTACCCCCGCCCATCCGGCTGGGTTTCCCCAGCCACTCTGGGCGGCTTCCAACAAAGATTAAAATACATTAAAATGTCACACATTAAAAACTTCCCTAAACAGGACTGCCTTCAGATGTTTTCTAAATGTCAGGTAGTTGTTTATCTCTAACATCTGATGGGAGGGCATTCCATAGCACGGGTGCCACTACCAAGAAGGCCCTCTGCCTGGTTCCCTGTAGCTTTGCTTCTCGCAGTGAGGGAACCGGCAGAAGGCCCTCGGAGCTGGACCTCAGTGTTTCAGCAGCGATATCACAAAAGCCAATTTTTGTGAGGTCGCAAATTTAAGCCGCACTTCATTCACGGTCAGAATTTGGAGGTGGGGAGGGAGTAAGGCTTATATTCAAGCCAGTATGGTATGTGCAATGTCTCTTTTGTCAAGTTGCGCTTTCTACAGATCAGTTTCATTTGTTGTGAGACATTGTTGTGTTACATTAGGAAGAAAAGGGGGAAAGAGGTGGAGGGGGGAATGGTGAGTGGGGTGGGGTGGGGTGGGGAGGCAGGGCTTCTGTTCTTCTACTTTAGTGTATGTGTGGGGTTTTGTGTCAGCGTCACTCGTGTGGGTTCTCTTTACTATTCGCTTTCATTCCTTTGGTGTGAGATGTTGGGGTTGGTCTAGGGCAGGGGTAGGCAACCTAAGGCCCGGGGGCCGGATGCGGCCCTATCGCCTTCTCAATCCAGACTGCAGACGGTCCAGGAATCAGCGTGTTTTTACATGAGTAGAATGTGTGCTTTTATTTAAAATGCATCTCTGGGTTATTTGTGGGGCATAGGAATTCGTTCATTTCCCCTCCCCCCCCCAAAAAATACAGTCTAGCCCACCACATGGTCTGAGGGACGGTGGACCAGCCCACGGCTGAAAAAAGGTTGCTGACCCCTGGTCTAGGGCAGGGGTAGTCAGCCTTTATATACCTACTGCTCACTAATGCATCTTTCATTATGGAAAATTTCCTTACCACCCACCAGTGCTCGATGGAAGGATTCAGCCTGTGCCATAGAACCCCCTAACACCCACCTAGAATCCTGAAACACCCACTAGTGGGCAGTAGGGACCAGGTTGGCAACCCTTGGTCTAGACCAGGCATCCCCAAACTGCGGCCCTCCACATGTTCTGGCCTACAACTCCCACGATCCCTAGCTAACAGGACCAGTGGTCAGGGATTATGGGAATTGTAGTCCAAAACATCTGGGGGTCCGAAGTTTGGGGGTGCCTGGTCTAGGGTGTGGTTGTTTGCTTGTGATTGGCTATGGTGAACTTTGTTTTCATGTGTGAGTGGGGTGTGTGTGTGTGTGTGTGTGTGTGTGTGTGGATCAGATTAGCCAGATGGATTCGAATGCTGTTGGTAGGTTCCTGTTGCCTTGTTGGGTTGTGTATGTGATAAAGGGGAACCATACCCGGGTGGAGGCGTCTTCTTCTATTTGTCCCCGTGTCAGTTTCAGTTTGTTGGTTAGTTTTTTCTAATCCAGCTGTTCCCCATACTATTTGATACCATTGGTCCATGCTTCCTCCTGGCAGGTCTCTCCAGGGTCTGGCTACGGTGCTTCTGGCTGCTGAGAGTAGGTGGGCTATGAGCTCTTTGTGATGTCAGTGGGCATCTACTTCTATCCAGAATGTTCATGGCTTTGGACCTAGAGACCTCGGGCAACTATTAGCATTCAGAAACCCTCTTTCCCCCTTTTCTTCCCAATGTCTCAACAAACGAAACCGATTTGTAAAAATGTTATGAGAGACATCGCATATATTTCTGTAAACCAAGAAAATTAAAAAAGGGGGGGGAGAAAAGAAACCCAGCTCCCAAGATGCATTCCTTTTTTTAAAGTTATTTTTATTAAGATTTTCCAACATATAAACAAGAAAAAAGAGAAAAAAAACAATATTCTCCTATAACATACATCATCTTTGACCATCCAACTTTAAGAATAGAGAAAAAAAGAAAAAAAAAAAAGAATAGTTAACAATAAAAATAAGAATAAAAATCAACATTCCAATGTCCTAATTTCATAGTTCAATAATAGACCTCCACGAGAATTCCTTTTAACGGTTCATTACATCTCTAACTTAGCAGATTCTAATCAAATTTTCATCTTCTTAATTAATTTTTTAAAAAAATCATAGTTACATTTTCCCCTTAAATTCAATTGTCTAACCTATATAATTTTACACTCTTAATTCCTAACCTACAACCTACACAATTGCTTATAATCCGATTCAAATATCAATTCTACAATATTTTTTAGAATAAATTCTAAATTTCTTCCACTCCTCTTCCGTCTTCTCCTCTCTCCGGTCGTGAAGCCTTCCGGTCAGGTCAGCAAGTTCCATGTAGTCCAACATCTTCATCTGCCATTCCTCCACTGTAGGTATCTTCGGTGTCTTCCAGTACTTTGCTAATAATACTCTCGCCGCAGTTGTGGCATACAAAAACAAATTCACATCTATACTAGGCAATTCTTTTCCTACTATGCCCAATAGGAAGGATTCTGGTTTCTTAAGAAAGGTGTTCTTCAACACTCTTTTCAATTCATTATAAATCTTTTCCCAGAAATCCTTAACTAATGGGCACGTCCAACACATATGATAGAATGTTCCTTCCACCTTTTTGCATTTCCAACATTTATTATCCTGGTTATGGTATATCTTAGCAAGTTTCACTGGCGTCAAATACCATCTATACATCATTTTCATCGTACTTTCTCTTAAAACAGTGCATGCAGTAAATTTCATGTTCTTCTTCCATAACCTTTCCTACTCATCCAACTCCCAAGATGCATTCCCCCCTCTTTTTATAAAAAAATAGCTTGGAAAGCAATATAAGATGCCCCCTCTTCAAACACCCATGGAGTGCTTCATCTTATGACGAGGCTGGAAGGGGTCTCCTCAGAGTATGGCGCAAGAGTACGGCTCTTCCCAGGGCACTTGCAGCTGGAAGGAAAATGAACAAAAATGTAGAGTTTGCAACTTGCCCACATTTCGTGTATTTTACATCCCGCTTAATACTGGAACAATCTCAGTGTTTTATTAAGTGATACTTCCAGAAGAGCTTTGGAAATCTACACCTCGCGGACAGAGATCTTTCTGTAATCGCCATGGAAAGTGATTCCTGGCGAATCCACATATTGGAATTATAAACATCCCTAACACAGGCAACTGTCACTGAAGGGCCAATACTTTTATTTTAAGACACACCTAATTGATATGAAAATAGTTGCATAGTATTTAGGGGACACACACACACAGCACATTGTATAGAGGGGCTTGAAGTGTGACAAAAGCAGGGGGCCATAAGCACGTAGCTTGCAAACTGTTATCAAATGCCCACACCCAGTAAAGGAAGGAGGGGAGTACAAGCTGGGCTCACAGGACCAGATAAGAAGGGAGAAGAGCGTATGGCAGTTTGGAATACATGTGCTTTTTTGTAGTTAAGGAAATCAGGTGTTGCCTGTTTGTGACTGTATGAAAGAATTGTGCATCCACCAGTCGGTGTGCAGGTTGCAAGCTGATTGCACTGCACCTTTGCTTAGAACAAATAAATCTTGTTGTATCCTGCCTGGCATGTTGCCTCTTTTGTGTTGGTTCCATTGCTCCGATTACCCGGGTGGGACTTGGGTCCTACATCACAGCATCCATTTAGAGCAGGGGTCAGCAAACTTTTTCATCAGGGGGTTCTCAGACCTTGTGGGGGGCAGACTGTTTTTTTCGTGGGGGGGGGGGTTGGAGGAACGAACTCCTATGCCCCACAAATAACCCAGAAATGCATTTTAAATAAAAGGACACATTCTACTCATGTAAAAACGCACTGATTCCTGGACCATCTGCAGGCCGGATTTAGCCGTTTTGCTTCTCAATATACAGTACTCTGGTTGGCCTCTGAGATTTCCTCCTACCGATAGGGATAAGGGAAATGAAGCAGTTTTTTCTTACAACACTACAATTCTATGATTCTACTGCTGCCCTCACCGGCACATCCCAGGGTTGAACCACGGAGCCATCGGGTTTCACGAAGCATGCCTGCCCAGCACACTCAGCGGCCTTTTCTGCGAGCAGATCCCAGCGTTTCCCTTCTCCTACGATCCCGGTTGGATCTGCTGGGTCAAGGATAACGGGCCTAAAATACAGGAACAGGGAAGAGTCATTAGCCTCAGGGAGGAGCAAAAGAGTCCTGTCCTAGAAGCCAGGTCTACCGCCCACCAAGCAATTTTGGGGGGGTGTATAGGCTCCCCCTCCAAACCCACTCATGGTGGTTGTGGGAAGCCAGAAGTATCAGGAGATGAGGAATCACCAGCCCTGAATAAAGATACGGTACCTCTCCTCATCTCTCACCACTGCTATGGTCTGTATTTGAAAAGAATCCCACATTGAAGATCTGCTGAATATATGCCGGTTTGTTGGTTTGCTTGTGATGCGCCTGTGTGTTCATGGGTTTGAGGGTGTGGGAAAGCAAGGCTCACTTTCACCATTTTCTGGATCTACTTGTTCTGAGCTCTGGCGCCACCTACTGTTGGCCTCCCTGCCTTTTGCCCTACGAGTCCCAATGGGTCACACCCACTGCAGCATGTAGACCCCCACAAATCATGTGACCCCACCAACAGAAAAAGATTAGCAACCTCAGCCTAGGGGCAGTGATGGCGAACCTATGACACGCGTGTCAGCACTGACACGCACAGCCATTTTCGGTGACACGCGGCTGCATGCCGAGACCTCACTGCTGGCCGGCGGCGGAATGCCACAGGTGACGCGTCTCTGTGGGGCCTTGTGGACTTCCAACACTGCCAGGTGTTTATTAATGCAGCCGCCGGGAGGTGAGGCCTAGTCTGTTGACCTTGGCTTGGGCCAGTATTTAAATACGAGCCGAGGCCTCCGCCCTGTATCTCCATTCCTTGGCCCTGGCCTGACTCTGTGGGTTGTCTGGTAATGGCCGCCTTGGTGTATTCACATGCGAGCTGAGGCCTCCGCCGTGCATCTCCATTCCTTGGCCCCACAAGCTGCACCTTGCAAAACCCAGATCTTACCCACTGAATCGGTGCGCAGAAAATTCAAAGAGATATTTGGCTTACAGGGCATCTGATTCAGTGGGTAAGATCAGGTTTTCCTAAGGCACAGCTGCAGAACGAAGAGAAAATATCTCAGACCTAGGGGAATTAATTGGTACACAATATGCTCAAAATACAGAGTGGGCTAAAGCATGAGTGACCCCTAAGGCAGGTCATCCAGGTGTTTTTCGACTTCCATCAGCCCCAGCCAGCACAGCCATTTTGGACTCCGACTCCCATCAGCCAGCTCTGTTTGATCTGGAGGGCGCCAGGTTGGCAAAGCCTGCCCTGAATGGACACCCATTTTGCTTCCATAGTGGGATCAGCCTTGTGTTTGAGATTGGGTTGCCATATGTCCTCTTTTTCCAGGACATGTCCTCCTTTTCATGGGTAGAGCCTTCACAGCAATCCATAGTTAAAAGTAGGGCAAATGTGTCCCCTTTTTTGCTCTTCAAAATACGGCAGCCCTAGAGATCTCCTGCATCTCTTCAGAGAACCACCGTTCTCAGGATTTCAACTCTCACTTTAAACCTACAACAGATTTGCCCGAAAAACTCTATGTAGGAAAACGTTGGGGAAAGATGAAAAGTTGGGGAATATAGAGGGAGGACTTGCTATTCATTTGATCCATGGTGCGGGAGTGGGGGGGGGGGAGGAGGTTACTAGTCCATAAGAGGTTCCCTATTTTCACCTGCAAAATGGCAGCGCATAAGAGGGAGGCCCAGAGGACACTGACCTGGGTTTCCGGAGCTGAGTATGCAGGTATTGTTTGAGAGTCTCATTCTGAAAGTCATAGTACTTTGTCCAAAAGATGCAGAGGTCTCCGTGCTGTTGGATGAGCCAAAGGACCGTCCGGAAACCTTCCGCCATGTTGAAATCAGTCTTCTCACCATCTTGTTCCCAGGCGTAGACAGCCAGAAGCTCAAGCGCATACTTTGGGGGCTTTGATTCCCAATCTGGCAGCTAAAGTTACATGGGAGAACATACTAAGTACAGTATAACCCACAGCAATGTGATAGGATTGGACCAATGGAAGAATATGAAAGGATCAGGCAGCGGAATGGGATATACAGGCTGGCAGAACTTAATTCGTTCTGGAGGTCCGTTCTTAACCTGAAATTGTTCTTAATCTGAGGTACCACTTTAGCTAATGGGGCCCCCGGTTGCCGCCGCCGTGTGATTTCTGTTCTCATCCTGAAGCAAAGTTCTTAACCCAAGGTACTAGTTCTGGGTTAGCAGAGTCTGTAACCTGAAGCGTCTGTAACCTGAAGCATCTGTAACCCGAGGTACCACTGTACCTGACAACTTAAGACCAGAATTCACAGCCATGCCCCCTTCTAAGATTATGCAACCATTTTGTAATATAATAATAATAATAATAATAATAATAATAATAATAAGGGATGCATCAAAGTTATCAGTGCAGATCTCCACGTGTTGCCTTTTGGCCAGATTTACTATTTTCTCTACACATAGATGGGCAAATGATTTGGAGTGCTCCAATATCCCCTTTTGAAAAGACTTAAATTGTGTTTGATGTGAAGTTCCATTCATAACAGAACTTGCACCCTATTCTCTTGAAACTGAAGAACCTGTTTTTTTCAGTGTTCCAGACTGAATAGGATTCCCCAAATTTAGGTCTCCAGCTGTTTGGGGACTATAATTCCTATCATCCCTGATTGCTGGTCCTGCCACTTCACTGAAGACCTTTTCTTTACAGCAAGGGCCGTCTTAAGCACCTTTGGCACCCTGGCGCCATGGTGCAGCGGATCCCTCCGCTGCCCCCTGCTGCCCTGTTTTCCAGCGCGACAGGCGTGCGGGCGTCCAGGCTCAGCGCACAGCGCCACCCAGCCTGACCGTAGAGCCGGCCCTGTTTACAGCAGGTTTTAAAACTGAATTCTGATTTTTAGAGTGTGTACTCATTTTTAGTCTTGGATTGTGTCCATTCTCCCATTTACTGTGCACTCACTGGGTTTCCAGTGCTAGGCTTTTAATTTGAATTCGCACGTGATCCGAAATTCATATGTTTTGTGTGTGTGTGTGTGTGTGTGTGTGTGTGTGTGTGTGTACCTGTTTGTACCAGTATTTCACCAAACGGATGAGACTTTTCAGTTTGGCAGGGCGCTCCCTGATGAAGTCTTTCTGCAACTCGGTGAAGCAGGGAGAGAACTGACCCCCACGGCCGTCGCTGCTGTGGATCAGTCTGATGTACACCTGGGGGTCAGGCATGCCACCCCTGTAGTGACCTGTTTTGCAAAACAAAAATGGAGTCACAGGTACAAGGAGAAGGAACAGCCGTGGCTTCCCTTCCTGGGAACTGTAGTTTGTTAAGGGTGCTGTGGTCCCATCTCTCCTTGCAGAACTACAATTCCCACCATTCTCTGTGATGAGGAATTGACTGCTAAACTGCTCTGGGAATGGTAGACCATTAGAGGGACTGCTGGCAACTCTCGGTGCCCTTAATGAACTACAGTTCCCAGGATTCCTTGGGGGAAGCCATGACTGCTCAAAGTACTATCAATAGTGTTTTAAATCATAGGTGGTGTAAATGGGGCTTCCAACCCTAGGCAAGTGGAGACTTACCGAGAGCATCAAAGGCCGGCAGGACATCAAATTCAATGTACTCTGTGAAATCATCAGAACGAAGCTTGAAGCTGAGCACACGTGGGTTGTCCCACTTTGATCTTTCAATCTGTATTTCTATATCGCTCGGTATTATTTCCCGGCATTCCTGGGAATTGAGCCTCTTCATAATCTCCTGGATGATAGACCTCATGTTTGTTTCCTGGTCTTTGTAGCCATTGAAGATGTCAAGGAACAGCACGAGGTCAGCATCTGAGTCCCTTTTCAGAGCTGTGCCTTTGCCAGATGAGCCACCCTGGAGAGGGAAATATGATGTTGCTTCAAATAATAGCCTTGCTTCCTTGCACTCTGATGAATGAGTTGATTCCAGGCAGGGGGTGGGCAGACTGGTCAATTTCTAGCTTGTGTCAATTTCACATGTATCAATAGAATCATAGAATTCTAGAGTTGGAAGGGAGTCAAAGGGTCATCTCCTCCAACCCCATGTGACGCATAGATATTGGAATCAGGCCTTTAGCGTGGTGGCAACGACACTTCGAAATCCTCCATCCCATTGCTAGGGCTGTACGCCTGAGTCATCCAAGGCCTGGATCCTGATCCAAATTGGGACTATTCAGAGGGATTCAGACTTCAGCTGAGCCAGGTTCAGACAACCACAGATGTTATGAGAGAGGGATAAATACTTTTCTCTCTCCACGCCATAGATAATTTGTGGGAATGTTTAGGGATGCAGGAGAGGATATATTGTTTAATATGTCCTAACCGCTCTTAAGACAGCATCTTAAAAAGCAGAGACATCACCTTGCCGACAAAGGTCCGTATAGTTAAAGCTATGGTTTTCCCAGTAGTGATGTATGGAAGTGAGAGTTGGACCATAAAGAAGGCTGATCGCCGAAGAATTGATGCTTTTGAATTATGGTGCTGGAGGAGACTCTTGAGAGTCCCATGGACTGCAAGAAGATCAAACCTATCCATTCTTAAGGAAATCAGCCCTGAGTGCTCCCTGGAAGGACGGATCGTGAAGCTGAGGCTCCAATACTTTGGCCACCTCATGAGAAGAGAAGAATCCTTGGAAAAGACCCTGATGTTGGGAAAGATTGAGGGCACTAGGAGAAGGGGACGACAGAGGACAAGATGGTTGGACAGTGTTCTCGAAGCTACGAACATGAGTTTGACCAAACTGCGGGAGGCAGTGCAAGACAGGAGTGTCTGGCGTGCTATGGTCCATGGGGTCACGAAGAGTCGGACACGACTAAACGACTAAACAACAACAACAACAACAACCGCTCTTAAAATTACCCCCCTGTGTTAGTAACTCTTCCATACGCCTAGAACTTAAGATCCCTTCCTTAGAATCTTCCTTATGGAGGCGAGTCTTTAATTATTGGCTGACCCTCTGGCATAGACTATCTTGCCATTATCTGGTGCAGTGCCTATGGCGAGATGAGTTTGACAGTCCATGGCCAAGTAAAATCCATGCTAAACTCCTGTTTTATTGAATTTCTCCGTCAGACGTATTAAATCTAGACCTCGCCTCAGCCAAAAGACTCATTAAACAAAAACTAGATGACAATGAGTTACAACACAAACTTATGACTGGTAGTGGGGCTTGTTCTCCTTTGAATCATGGTATTACCCCAATGTATCAGGTTCCATCATATCTATCCGCCCTCTCCCCGGCGTCTCATAGATTTGTGTTCATCAAAGCAAGGTTTAATGTTTTCCCATCAAATATACTGAACCATAAAAGGGACCCAGGTGGTGCTGTAGGTTAAACCACAGAGTCTAGGGCTTGCTGATCAGAAGGTCGGCGGTTCAAATCCCTGCAACGGGGTGAGCTCCCATTGCTCAGTCCCAGCTCCTGCCCACCTAGCAGTTCGAAAGCACATCAAAGTGCAAGTAAATAAATAGGGACCACTCTGACGGGAAGGTAAACGGCGTTTCCGTGTGCTGCTCTGGTTCACCAGAAGCAGCTTTGTCATGCTGGCCACATGACCCAGAAGCTGTCTGCGGACAAACGCCAGCTCCCTTGGCCTATAGAGTGAGATGAGCGCCGCAACCCCAGAGTCGGACACGACTGGACCTGATGGTCAGGGGCCCCTTTAACTTTTATACTGAACCATAGATTTTCCAAAGGCCTAATTTCTGTTCTATGTGCTTGCGACAACAGATCAACAGAATCTCTTTATCATATGATGTTTAATTGTACATTGCAGCCCAGTCCAATATTCTGAAGCCGTTAATCCTGGAGATCGCCGATAAACCATCCGAGTCTCACCTAGCATGTGCGTTACAAGACAATGATCCATACAGGACCCTATTGGTTGCAAGGTTTTGGGTCTCAGTCCTCGCGTACAAGAAACAAGCCAGAATGCTCCACAATTATTGATACCCTAATATAGTTTCCTATATGTCTTATGTAAATACAAAATGATTCATCCAAGGTTCTTCCCCCCAAATACTGTAGTGTAATCCCACAGATCTACTCTATTTATATGTTGGAAATTTGTATCTCTGTTTTTTACGTCTGATTTATTTTTGTGGTGTGGGCTTATAGCCGAATAAAGAGTTTATCTATCTATGTCCTAACCCAACTTGTGTTAAACAAGTTTATAAATCAGCAGAGTTACATTCCCCTTTAAAACACACAGCGGATGTGGCACTCAGGTTCGCTAGAACCTCTATAAGAATAATAAACGACCTGGTATATTCCCCTTTATTCCCTCTTAAAAGATAAGACACGACACAGTCTTGTATAAAAGTATAAAGAGTTTACTCACAGTATCAACCTGTTCACAATTGGTTCCCAGGAAGGCAGACTAGCTTATAAAGGTAAAAACATGTGTGGAGTCTACTCATAATGAATGAGCCGAGAGAGGATTTGTGGCTAAGATGTTGCTTGCTTGAAAGTGTGATTTTTAAAAAAGGAGGAAGATGGTGGCCAGTCCTAGTGTTTATATTTACATGTGCATAGGTGAAGCCACACCCATCTCATTGTCCTCAGCTCAGGAGGAAACAGGAAATTCCGACTAGCTGGGCAGACACACACACACCTCTTTTCTAGGTCCACTCTAGGGATATTGTACTTGACTGCTCCCGTGTTTCACATCCCACATAATTTTAGTATAAACTTTTATCATGTCGCCTCTTACCCGCCTATTCTCTAAACTGAAAAGACCCAAATGCTGGGAAAAGGGAGCCATGGGGCAGATGTGGGGGGGGGGTGCAGAGAAGCTATGCAAAGTCCTACTCATTGCACACCTTCCATTCTGGGCCACCTTCCAGGGACTGGCAAGACAGTAGTGGGCAGGGCCAGAGGCAAAAGTGGGTGGGGCAGCCCGATGCAGGTGGTACCTTTGCAAAAATAGGTGCCCCTGATTAATAGACTGGCATATCTTACTTGTTTGTGCAGATGTATATGTAAATGGAAAATGTTTAAGTAGCTATTTAAAAAAAACCTGCCGTTATCAAACACGATCTTTAAAAAGGTGCTCTGGCTCATGAGAACTTCTTTAGCTTTTAAGGCACCACAAAACATTGCCACTAATTATTATTATGATTATGGTACTATTGATTTTTACTATTACATTATCATTACTATTACACTACTGCTACTACAAATGTGTTGTTATTAGGTTGTATCCAATGAAGTCCTATTCAGGGTAGATGCATAGAAATCAACTGGCTTAAGCTGGTCATGTCCATTACTTTCAATTGGTCTACTCTGAGTTGGAGTGCGACAGTTTAAGAAATTGGTTTTCTTGCCTGATACCATAGTAAGGTCCCAGGGCAGGCTGCAGCTATGTAAAAATGTGAAAATAAAGAGAATAGGATGGGGTTCTAATATATATAGTCGTACCTTGGATCCTGAACACCTTGGTACTCAGACGTTTTGGCTCCTGAACACTGCAAACCCAGAAGTGATTGTTCCAGCTTGCGAATGTTCTTTGGAACTCAATCGTCCGCCTTGGTTTCTGAATGTTTTGGAAGTCGAACGGACTTCCGGAACAGATTCCATTTGATTTCCAAGGTACGACTATATATTTCAGGTGTCAAAGACCAGGGTGAAGATGCATGTCATCAGCACATGGCCGAAGTTACAGGTATGCTTGATAAGGAATATATGCTTGATAAGGAATTTAAAATGGTTTTACTGCACCCTACCTCCCCTGCCCAAGGTGGAATGGACTGCAACTGAAAGGATTTGTGGACCAGGTCTGTAGAGAGGGAGAAAGGTGTCGAAGTGGATTATCTGGGGAAAGACTCTGTGTCAAGAAAAGAAGAGAGACCCAATATCCCTCCGCAACAGGACTGAGAACATTGATTTGAATGACTACACATGTGAAAGGAAAATATGGAAAATAAAGAGTATTGTTTGTAAAGTTGATATATTGACAGCTGTGAGAACGGTTTTCATCCAGCAAAGATTTCAAGACAACAGGAAGTGGCGACAACAAAAGAGATGACATAGGTTGGCAACAGGAGCGGGAAACCTGATTTTTAAAAATTGCATTAAATTAAATAAATTTGGTTTGATTTGTATTAATTTGGAAAACTAATAAAAAAATTTTTTAAAAAAGCTATAGGGCAATTGTGCAAAGGGCACTTCTTTGGGGAGGGAATTCCCCAGCTCAGGGAATGTCCTTTCCTGGGCTCCCTTCTGAGGACAGTAGAGCTACCATGAGGGACCCCTGCCCACCTTAATACTCAAGAGAGTCACTTAGAGGCTCTGCGTACAACTGCAAATCCTCGGAACTGTAGCTTACCTGTCACAGAGCTACAAGCTACACTCTACAAGCTTAACAATCTACACTCTCGTTCTCTTCCCCACTTCCATTGCTCTCCCTTTGAACCTGCCCACACCGTTCTTTCTTAGCACCCAGACTCTGGCACTGACCTTGACAATCTTCAGCACCTTGGGTCGAGGAGGGGGCGCATCCCTGAAGCAAGTGCGTTTCAGGAATTCACAGATGATGTCGATGGCTCTGCACACCTGCTGATTAAATTCCCTATTGGGCTGGAGATTCTGAAAGATGAAATTGTCCAGTTCTCTTGGTCCACAGCTGTAGAGGCGGTCCATGGTAGAGGTGTTGGGGCAGGAGAGAGGATCTAGCAGCTTCTGGTTCTGCTTTCACCTCCACTGGCAATAAAGAAGGAAATACCTGCTTTTTGCCCCTGTCTTCGGTCTTGTCAGTATTTGCTCTGCCCTGTTCAGTTTCGTTTCCTTAAGTTTCGTTTTGCTCAGAATAGCGGCTTTAATCTTAGCATAAACAGGGTCAAAACAGGAAGCAGGAGAGTCATTTCCGGCTCCTACAAGGGATAAGGCAGAAATTAGATTTGGTTCATGTTAAAGGCAAACTCTGATAGATAGATAGATAGATAGATAGATAGATAGATAGATAGATAGATAGATAGATACGCAGGCAGGGGTGGCCAACTCCCAAGACACTGCGGTCTACTCACAGAGTTAAAAACTGGCAGTGATCTACCCTCCTTTTTGGGGTTCAGGTCAAAGTTGTTGAACTTTTTTTAGGAAGGAGGAAGACTGATTTTTTGGGGGGGGTTAAGGTCAAAGTTGTTGAGTTTTTTTCAGGGAGGAGGTAAAATGTTGAGCTTTTCTTAGGGGAGCCACAGTTGTTCAGCTTCTTTGGGGGGAGCCAATGATCTACCAGTGATCTACCGCAGACATCCAGTGATCTACCAGTAGATCACGATCTACCTGTTGGACATGCCTGATAGAGAGATAGAGAGATAGAGAGATATAGAAATATATAGATATATGCATTGAAACATGAAAATTCAAAGTTTTCTGTGCTTGGCAATGCTCTGGCCAAGTAAGGTGATGTACTATGATGTACTAAGACAGAGGATCCCAAATGTTTTAGGTCCACTGCCCCCTTGCTACCACAAATTCATCTCCAGTGCCTGCTACCTTACCCTCAGGGCTGGATCTACTATGAAACTCAAACATATAAACAGTGGTACCTTGGTTCTCAAACGGCTTGGTTCCCAAACACCAAAACCCTGGAATTAAGTGTTCCGGTTTTTGAACTTTTTTCGGAAGCCGAATGTCTGATGTGGCTGTTTGCTATTGTTTCTGGGGCGCCTGCACCAATCAGAAACTGCACCTTGGTTTCCAAACATTTCGGAAGTCAAACGGACTTCCGGAATGGATTAAGTTTGGCGCTTTTGTTTTTGCTATTTATTTGGTGTTTTTGTTTCTGAGGCTTTTTCGGTTAATTTGTTTTTGTGACTGCGTGGAATCCAGTTCAGCTACTGATTGATTGATTGATTGATTGATTGTGTCCGAAAACCAAGGCACAGCTTCTGATTGGTTAAAAAACTGGAACACTTACTTCCGGGTTTTCAGTGTTTGGGAACCAAGGCATTTGAGTACCAAGGCGTTTGAGAACCAAGGTACCATTGTATAATGCACAGGAGCAGGGGCTGGTAGAAAAGTTGGCAACGCCATCAAATTCCCTATAGCGTTCATGCTTTCAGACTTAGTCAGGAACAGTTAGTTCCTTTCCTCCTCTTTCCCTGAATGTAGTAGAACAAGATTCTCCAAGGTGGCCTTTCCATCCCATTGTTCTTCTTTGTTACCCCTCCTTTCAACTAAGAAAACACATCCGTGCCTTGTCTCAAGACAGGCCCTGCCTGTCCCCTGGAGTGTCAGTCAGAGCCAGATAACTAAAGCCCAGCTGGAGAGGATGCAATTAACAGCTGAAGTTGGGGGGGGAGAGAAAGGGTGACTTTTCTGTTCCCACCCAGAGTTTGTTGGGCAGGTGCAATACAACACAAGCCATGATTATACAGTTTGGGGGCTGTGTCTGTAACAAGGGGGGAAAGGGGGGTATTTCAGGGCAAGCACTCAAAGGAGGAGACTGTTAACTTGTTTGCTCCAGGCTTTGGGGGAAAGTCTAGGGGGGTGGGAACATATTTTAGCTGATCTCCAGATGAGTTTCCCATCTGAGAATAAAAGTTGAGACTTTTCCCCTTTGCTCTGCTCCAGTTTCTTTAACAGCAGCCTGGTGCACACAAAATTAAGCCAGGAAGGACAGATAAGAAATTCAGTAAGTAATTTTTAAAAATTCAAAAAGAATCAACATTACCATGTCATGTGAGCAACTGAGCCAATTTGGGTAAGCACATTTGGTACGGGAATCTGGGTCCACTGGGGCTGACCCCAGAGGTGTCTGGCACAGCATGTATTTGGTTACAGATGCTCATTTTATTATTTTCACTTTTAGAATACAGTACATAACCTTTTCTGCAACAGGTAGGTAGCCATCTTGGTCTGCCATAGTCGAAACAAAATAAAAAAAATTCCTTCCAGTAGCTCACCTTAGAGACCAACTAAGTATGTCATCGGTATGAGCTTTCGTGCATGCACACGAAAGCTCATACCGATGACAAACTTAGTTGGTCTCTAAGGTGCTACTGAGGGACCCAGGTGGCGCTGTGGGTTAAACCACTGAGCCTAGGGCTTGCTGATCAGAAGGTCGGCGGTTCGAATCCCTGTGACAGGGTGAGCTCCCGTTGCTTGGTCCCAGCTCCTGCCAACTTACTAGTTCGAAAGCACGTCAAAATGCAAGTAGATAAATAGGAACCGCTACAGCGGGAAGGTAAACGGCGTTTCCATGTGCTGCTCTGGTTTGCCAGAAGCAGCTTTGTCATGCTGGCCACATGACCTGGAAGCTATACGCCGGCTCCCTTGGCCAATAATGCGAGATGAGCGCACAACCCCAGAGTTGGTCACGACTGGACCTAATGGTCAGGGGTCCCTTTACCTTACCTAAGGTGCTACTGGAAGGAACTTTTCTGCAACGTAAGGGTACTTCATCTGCAGTGTTCAGCCAGGAGAGGGCAGCAGAGGAGAATTCCTTTTTATTCTTGTAAGAAGTCACGATTTTGCTATGACTTATTGCATCCAGATGACCTGTTTATTGAGCGTTCATACTGATTTGTTTAACAATCATCTTAAGATTTGAATAAGCATGCTGTAAATCTGAAGGGTGGTTGGATTGAAGTATAACATTTCCAATATGTTTAATTAGACTCCCCTTCATTAAAACAGCACTTACCTTGTAAGTATGACCAATGATATGTCTGTGTATTCACTGTATCTTAAAAATAAACCTCACGAGATTTGCTCACCCCAAATTGCTCCATTCCTTGGGAACTGTACATGTTTGTACAGGTTAGAAACATCAAGCAATTATAACGTAAATGAATCATAGAATGAGATTCCTGCATTGCAGGGGTTGGGCTAGATGACCCACAGGAACCCTTTTCAACAATACAATTTACCTTATAAATACTAGCCGTTTCAAATGTGCTACCTTCCGATTTGCCTTTTAACACACAAGCTTGCACATCCAGACAGTTCCCAAGGAATAGAGCAGGATGGAACAAGTAAAGAATTTATAGAAACCACACAACTTGCAACAAATATATCAACCGAGTAGCCCCACAAAGAATCTGGCAACTGGGGGGCGGGGGCGGAATTATATCATTCTCACTCCAGTGTTCTAGCTCAACCCTCCAACCCTCTCAATTGAGGGGGGGGTGCCACCCTTTTTGGTTCACCTCAGGCAGCAAAACATCTTGGGCCAATTGTCATGAAAGCGCTTGGACTAGAATTGACAACCAAAAGCTTTACTTTTCTCATTAACAATGAGCTTCAGTGAAGCAAATCATCTGGTTAAACAGCGCCTATATGATATTGAGCGGCAGAATATTTCGGCCACGATAAGGACATTTTGTCCATGGTATAATTATTTCCCACCCAGTCATTTTGGCATGTTGGCACCCTGTTTGCAAATTTTAACAGTTCCGAAATACAGACGCGCTTTCACTTACGCAGGATTAAATATGCTGCCTTCAGCTGTACCTGAGGGCCGATTTAAAAAAAAATCCCGCTGGAGAAACAGTTATGTCAATAATAATAATAATAATAATAATAATAATAATAATAATAATATATTATTTATACCCTGCCCATCTGGCCAGGTTTCCCCAGCCACTCTGGGCGGCTTCCAACAGAAGAATAAAACACAAGAATCTATTAAACATTAAAAGCCTCCCTGAACAGGGCTGCCTTCAGATGTCTTCTAAAAATCTGGTAGCTGTTTTTCTCTTTGACATCTGATGGGAGGGCATTCCACAGGGCAGGCACCACCACCGAGAAGGCCCTCTGCCTAGTTCCCTGCAACTTGGCTTCTCACAACGAGGGAACCATCAGAAGGCCCTCGGTACTAGACCTCAGTGTCCGGGCAGAATGATGGAGGTGGAGATGCTCCTTCAGGTATGCTGGACCGAGGCCATTTAGGGCTTTAAAGGTCAGCACCAACACTTTGAATTGTGCTCGGAAACGTACTGGGAGCCAATGCAGATCTTTCAAGACCGGTGTTATGTGGTCTCGGCGGCTGCTCCATGTCCATGTGGAGATAACCATTTTTCCGGTGGGATTTTTTGAAATCAACTGCCATGTCCCTGTGGAGATGGCAGTATTGAATCAATAGGTCATGCACTTCTGGCTTGCACTCTTTATAAAGATTTGAGGAGTGAGTTATTACCCCTCTGTTGTTGTTGTTGTTGTTGTTGTTGTTGTTGTTGTTGTTGTTGTTGTTTAGTCGTTTAGTCGTGTCCAACTCTTTGTGACCCCATGGACCAGAGCACGCCAGGCACTCCTGTCTTCCACTGCCTCCCGCAGTTTGGTCAAACTCATGTTCGTAGCTTCAAGAACACTGTCCAGCCATCTCGTCCTCTATTACCCCTCTATTATTGTGAGTTATTACCCCTCTATTATTGTCCATGCTGGGTTGCTCAACAACCATTGCTACTGTGTCCTTCTAGCCGATCAAGATAATCAGGTGACAGCAAAAACTGCAAAAAAATAAAAAAAAAATAGCAGGGGCAATTAGAATAAGATCCATCATTTGATTATTGATGTAAACCTCCAGAATATATTTTGTATAGTTAAGTTTTTAACCTCTATCTTCAGTGCACTTTATTTTATTGCTATGGCTAGTGGCTGATGCAAATAAAGATTCTCCTGGACATCTTGGGCCATGCCTGCCTATTCAGCAAAGCAGGTGGTCTTCCTAGTTACATAAAAGCTGCCTTCAACCTTTCAGCTGCTGGACCAAAGGAACTGGCCGAGAGGACACTGCCCCTGCCATACGGGAAGGCAGAGTCCGTTTTCCTTTCTGAACCACAGGCCAAAATCTCTCTAGCTCTACATACATACAAACCCACCCCCTGCCGCCGCTCGGTCTTGCCCCATCTCAATTCCTCTGCTGTTCGATGCTGTGTTTACCTGCCGGGAAAGTTCAAAAGCGAGAAAGAGATAGCCGCCTCCTTTCTGCGGTGAGCCAAGTCACACAAGGTGAAGTGACTCCCCTTTCAGCAAAGGCTACAGCTTTTGCAACTTTTTTAATTTAGAGGAAAGACAAGTTAGAGGCAACATCATAGAAGTTTAAAACAAACACACCATGCATGGCGTGGAGAAATACGTTTAGAAAAGATTGGAAAACGTTTATTGAATATATGGGAAATAACTCTGAAGAAGTGTGCATGCACACGAAAGCTCATACCAAAATAAAAACTTAGTTGGTCTTTAAGGTGCTACTGAAGGAATTTTTTTATTTTGCTTCGACTCAGACCAACACGGCTACCTACCTGTAACTGGAAATAACTCTGTACAGCTGAAAATGCTGCCAGCATTAAGATCAATTCAACAGTGCGAAAACTGTGTTCATTTAAAAACGCTGGTAGCATGAAGATAAATTCAACAGTGTAAATAAGTTCTGATGGATGTAACAATGGTTCGCTGAATGGTTTAGTTCATGCAAAATATGCAGGGGTGTTTGGTACGCAAAATGAACCACGGAAAGAGAAGAAGGGAAGACATTGATTTAAAGTTGTTTAAATGAATATTTTGAAATGTAAATTAGGAAATTTAATTTTAAAATATTTTTTAAAAAAAGATAAACTCAACAGTGTAAACAAAAAATAAAAAAATTCCTTCCAGTAGCACCTTAGAAACCAACTAAGTTTGTCATTGGTATGAGCTTTCGTGTGCATGCACACTTCTTCAGATATACACTGTATCAGATACACTGTGTATCTGAAGAAGTGTGCATGCACATGAAAGCTCATACCTATGACAAACTTAGTTGGTCTCTAAGGTGCTACTGGAAGGATTTTTTTGATTTTTTGTTTTGACTATGTCAGACCAACACGGCTACCTACCTGTAACTAATACTATCAACAGTGTAAATAAGTTATGATGGATGTAATAATGTTATACTGAATGGTATAGTTTCTGTAAAATAAGCAGGGATTTATAATATGTAAAACGAACCATGGAAAGAGAAGAAGGGAAGTCACTGATATCTTAAGGATGTAAAGACGAGTACTTTAAATTGTAAAACAGAAAATTTAATAAAAAGTTATATATATAAAAAAGAGAAAATGGATACAGAAAAGTTTTCCTTCCTCTCTCGTAACACTGGGACGTCATACCTTCTAACACGAAGCAGCAGAAATCCGGGGTGCCATCTTTCAGGTCTTCTGCGCTCCTATGCGACAGCACTGCGCATGATCACTGCCCCGAAAAAGCACTTTTGGGGGGGGGGGAGGGCCAGCAATCTTGCGCGGCAGCCCAAAATGTGTGGTTTCAGGTGCCATACCTGAAAAAGTGCAGCGTGAGATCGCAGAGGCCATTTTGTGAGGGGGACGGACGGACAGGGTGTCCCATTTTCCCCAGGGCAGTTGACAGGTATGCAATGTGTGGACATGTAATGAATGGAAACTTCGTCAGGATAGATTTTGAAAAGGACTTCTTCATGCAGTGCATAGTTAAACTGTGGAACTCGCTTCTGCAGGAGGTGGTGACAGCCACCAACTTGGGTAGCTTGAAAAGAGGAGAGGGCAAATCAATGGAGGAGAGGGCCTTTCCATGGCTTCTAGCTCTGCCTCCATGGTCAGAGGCAGTAATGATTCTGAATACCAGTTGCTGCAGACCGCTGGACGGGGAAATTGTGCTCATGTGCTTGGATGGCCACTGTGAGTACAGGATGTTTGACTAGATGGGCCATTGGCCTGATCCAGCAAGCTCTTCTTGTGGATGCTTCTAAATGCCTTGATGCCTTGATTTTGCAACTTTTACATTCTATAACTCTCTGCCCTCTGACTCACCAAGGAGGCTGAGAGGAGGAGGCAAGGTTTTCCCCTTTCAACCAGGGTAGAACAGACTGGGCCGCTCTCCTTGTGCGACAGGGAGGGTTGCCCTTGCAGATTCCACAAAGGCTAAGAGAGGTGTGTTGTGGGGTGAAATCACAGGGTCACAGCGAGCTAAGCCCCGGTCGGTGCGCTGACAGGCACCGCTAAGCTTAATCTCCCGCCCAGCACCCTAGTCTCTCAGCAGGTGGCGGGGGGTGGGGGTGTTGACAGAGAGGGCGTTGCAAAATCCAGAACACAGATATGTCCTGAGACTCACTCTTAGAGGTGGCATCTCTCAGACACGCTGTGCAATGTGACTGTCCTGTCTCAGAAGTGGGAGCAAACTCAGCCACAGCCAAGCAAGCGAGTGCTTTGCCAAAATGTCTTCCTGTGCGGGTGGCTGGATTCAGGGAGGAATCGGTCACCAGTTCTGATCCCGTTAGGAATCCTGTCTGGAATGCTTTCAACTAAAACCTTTTGTGGATTTCCAACAGGATTAGGAGCGTCGCCAGCTTTCCTTTTCAAAATTCGGGTGGCACGGGGTTGTCAGAGGTAGTCACCTTTGTCAGAGGTAGTAAATGACTCTGAATGCCAATGGCTGGGAATCGGAAGAGCTGCTGTTAACAACTCTCATGGGAAAAGGGTGCTTTCTTTTCCTTAAAGGAATAGTGATCCATAGGGGATTTTTTTCTTGGGGAAAGAGGGTGGTATTCAACGTTTTACTCAGCGTGGACCCACTGAAATGAACAAGCACGGCTAACTTACATCCATTAATTTCAATAAGACTTCTTTGAGTAAAACTACTACTCTGGGTTACTGCATTTCCCAGTGGCACTTACCGGTATATGTGGTGCCTGATAGCCAAATACAGTGGTACCTCGCAAGACAAATACAGTGGTACCTGCAATTTTCGCAAGACGAATGCGTCTTGCGATCTGATGGTGACTCGCAAGACGAATTCGTTTTGCGAAAAATTCGTCTTGCAAATCGCGGTTTCCCATAGGAATGCATTGAAATTTAATTAATGCGTTCTCCTATGGGCAAAAAAAGAAATTTCAATGCATTCCTATGGGAAACCGCGATTCGCAAGACGAATTTTTTGCAAAACGAATTGACTCGCGGAACGAATTAATTTCGTCTTGCGGGGCACCACTGTAGGCAGAGTAGACCTATGGGCCCTACGCCTTTTAGGGACCCCATGAAAATGGATCAAAATGATATTGATTTGATTTTGAAATTACAAGAGCATATTAGGAGATAATTTGTGAGGGGCGGCCCGAGATTTTGACTGCCCTGGGGCCTCCAGAGGGTTTAATCCAGCACTGCTCAAATAGTGCTTGTGCTCACACACAGCCAGCTTTTCCTTTCGGCAGGAATTGGGCACGCCTTCAAATGCTGCAAGGAGGTGCAGTTAATGGTTGCATTACTGCAGACCACCTGGCTTTTATAGGCATAGAAGCTTTGCTATAAAAGTGGAGAGATCTCTTTTCCTTTGCTTGCTGAATGATGCCGCTCCAGATTCTTTATATGGAACAATGTTCGTTTGGGGGGGGGGCTTTGGGACCTTTCTCAGCCCAAGGGTAGCAGTCCCTTTGGGATAACCTTCTGGGGGCTGCATGCTAGTGGTGGGCGTGGTCAGTGGCAAAAGTGGGCGGAGCCACTGATGTCAACCTTACCTTTGTACAGAGGGTTGCCAGACTCAATAGAGGACAGGACTTCTGTGCCTTTAATTGCCCTGCTCTCTTTTGAGTCTGGAAACCTTAAAGAGGAACCAGCAGACCCTTTGCTTGGAAATTAAACAAAGGGTCTGCTGGTTTCTCTTTAAGGTTTCCAGACTCAAAAGAGAGCAGGGCAATTAAAGGCACAGAAGTCCTGTCCTCTATTGAGTCTGGCAACCCTTTTTGTACAGGAGGCCAGTTTCTACACACAGCTCTTTGTCCTCCATCCAGATGAGCAAAAGGCAGGATCAGAATTCAGTGACACATCCCAGCCAGGCAAAAACACTCAAGGAAGGTGGGAAGTGAGAGGTGTGGCTTGGAGAGAGTCCTGAATGCCAGATACAGGGGCCTGGAGAGCCACAACCAATTCTTCTCCAAGTAGCTTTAACTCAGTTGGTTGATCATCCAGGACAGGGGTTCCCAAACTTGGGGGGTGGGGCATTGCCCCCCTTGTTTCCACAAACCCATCACAAGTGCTCCCTACCTGATCGAAAGCATTATTCAGAAAAGCAGTTGCATGGCCCACTAAGGAAGATGGCAACACGACAAGAGCCAAAACAGTAACAATTAATTGCACATTGAATCACAAACTTGATCCTGTGCTCTCATCTTTTCCGGTTCTCATAGTCATTTGCACCTCCTGCACCCCCCTGCCACCCCCTTGCCTCCAAGCACCCTTCCTATGCAGGGGCACAGCATGGGGAGGGCTAAAATTGTAGCCTAGGGAGCATAGTTTTCTCCCCCCCCCAAAAAAAAATTGTTTATTTGGTTTTATATTTTAAAATTTACACTCATACACCAAGATTTTACATAAAAACAAGATTCCCACAAATCTCTGGACTTCCCTGCTCCCCTCCTTGGGTCCCATTGTTAAACCTTCTCTACTGCATCTTTTATATGCCTGTTGTCTTTGTCCATGGAGTTTTCTTGGCAGGGATACTGGAGTGGCTTGCCAGTTCCTTCTCCAGGTGGATCACGTTTAGTCAAAACTCTCCACTATGACCTGTCCATCTTGGGTGGCCCTGCATGGCATAGCTCATAGCTTCTCTGAGTTATTCAAGCCCCTTCGCCACGACAAGGCATTGATCCATGAAGAGGAAAACAATAGAATGGGGAAAACCAGAGATCTGTTCAAGAAAATTGGAGATATGAAAGGAACATTTCGTACAAAGATTAACATAATCAAGGACAAAAGTGGTAAGGACCTAACAGAAGCAGAAGACATCAAGAAGAGGTGGCAAGAATACACAGAGGAATTATACCAGAAAGATATGGAGGTCTCGTACACCCCAGGTAGTGTGGTTGCTGACCTTGAGCCAGACATCTTGGAGAGTGAAGTCAAATGGGCCTTAGAAAGCACTGCTAATAACAAGGCCAGTGGAAGTGATGATATTCCAGCTGAACTATTTAAAATTTTAAAAGATGATGCTGTTAAGGTGCTACACCCAATATGCCAGCAAGTTTGGAAAACTCAGCAATGGCCAGAGGATTGGAGAAGATCAGTCTACATCCCAATTCCAAAGAAGGGCAGTGCCAAAGAATGCTCCAACTACCGCACAATTGCGCTCATTTCACACGCTAGCAAGGTTATGCTTAAAATTCTACAAGGCAGGCTTAGGCAGTATGTGGACCGAGAACTCCCAGAAGTGCAAGCTGGATTTCGAAAAGGCAGAGGAACCAGAGACCAAATAGCAAACATGCGCTGGATTATGGAGAAAGCTAGAGAGTTCCAGAAAAACGTCTACTTCTGCTTCATTGACTACGCAAAAGCCTTTGACTGTGTCGACCACAGCAAACTATGGCAAGTTCTTAAAGAAATGGGAGTGCCTGATCACCTCATCTGTCTCCTGAGAAATCTCTATGTGGGACAAGAAGCTACAGTTAGAACTGGATATGGAACAACTGATTGGTTCAAAATTGGGAAAGGAGTACGACAAGGTTGTATATTGTCTCCCTGCTTATTTAACTTATATGCAGAATTCATCATGCGAAAGGCTGGACTAGATGAATCCCAAGCCGGAATTAAGATTGCCGGAAGAAATATCAACAACCTCAGATATGCAGATGACACAACCTTGATGGCAGAAAGCGAGGAGGAATTAAAGAACCTTTTAATGAGGGTGAAAGAGGAGAGCGCAAAATATGGTCTGAAGCTCAACATCAAAAAAACCAAGATCATGGCCACTGGTCCCATCACCTCCTGGCAAATAGAAGGGGAAGAAATGGAGGCAGTGACAGATTTTACTTTCTTGGGCTCCTTGATCACTGCAGATGGTGACAGCAGTCACGAAATTAAAAGACGCCTGCTTCTTGGGAGAAAAGCAATGACAAACCTAGACAGCATCTTAAAAAGCAGAGACATCACCTTGCCGACAAAGGTCCGTATAGTTAAAGCTATGGTTTTCCCAGTAGTGATGTATGGAAGTGAGAGCTGGACCATAAAGAAGGTTGATCGCCGAAGAATTGATGCTTTTGAATTATGGTGCTGGAGGAGACTCTTGAGAGTCCCATGGACTGCAAGAAGATCAAACCTCTCCATTCTTAAGGAAATCAGCCCTGAGTGCTCCCTGGAAGGACAGATTGTTAAGCTGAGGCTCCAATACTTTGGCCACCTCATGAGAAGAGAAGAATCCTTGGAAAAGACCCTGATGTTGGGAAAGATTGAGGGCACTAGGAGAAGGGGACGACAGAGGACAAGATGGTTGGACAGTGTTCTCGAAGCTACGAACATGAGTTTGACCAAACTACGGGAGGCAGTGCAAGACAGGAGTGCCTGGCGTGCTATGGTCCATGGGGTCACGAAGAGTCGGACACGACTAAACGACTAAACAACAACAACTGCATCTTTTATAATAATCCAGATTTTTGTATCTCCTTTGTGCCCATAGTTCTCGTTACAAGTGCTATTCCAATCCGGCTAACGATTTTCACTGTTTACAATGGTTTCCAATGTAAACTATAAATGATTAAAGTTTTGGTCTTCCTGATTTCTGATTCTTCCGGTCATTTTTGCCATTTCGGCATAGTCCATCAACTTAATCTGCCACAGGGCGCATAATTTTCAGGCGGTACAAACTAGGCACCCCCATGCAGGGATCCCCACCCTGTCTGCCACCGAGGGTCTCTGGGGACTGGAGTCCAGCCTTGCCACCCTGCCTCTGGCCCTCAGGCCAAGGGTTGCATTGGCCAGCCGGCTGGGCTACCCCCTGCGCAGGCAGGCAGGCAGGCAGTGCAGTATGGCCCAATGAACCCTCTGTGTCCCATGCCCACCATCCAGCAAATGTTTGGCTGGCACAGCAGGTTTTGTTTACCCTTGGCATCGAGCCCCTGGTCCTGCCTGTTGCTGCGCACAAGCCCCAGGCACCAAGAAAGGATGCAACGCCACTGTTCGTAGGTAATTTCACTGTCCCCCAGGGGGCAGTACTGCTCACTTGGGGAAACAGCTGATCTAGCAGATGAGATTATCGAAATTATGGGCTCACCTCTGACGAGGATCATGGGCTCACAGACCAGCTGCAAGGCGGAGGGATGTTTTCTCTCTAGCACTGGAGTCTGTTCCCCCAACTGGAAGGTCCCAGGGAGGGTTGAAGGCCAAACGGCTTGGTGTCCTTCCCTTATCTGCCAAATAATAACCCAAACTTTGAGCGGCCAGGATTCCCTGATGCAAGCTCAAGGTTGGCAAGGAGACTCACCCGTGGTCTTGTTTGCAGCCCTGGGTCAAGAACACAGGCAGTGACATCATTTATATCCGTCATCAGATTTTGTTATTGTTTTTCGTTTTCATAGAGATACAGAGCTGAAAGTTCTGGGCCCCAAGAGACCATTGCAGAAAGAGGAAAGAACTCTCAGGTGTCATTTAGCCAATCACATCACCTGGTGGGTGTCTCATTCTGGAGTGGTTCTTTAAATGGGGGTGGAGAACCAGTAGCCCACGGGCTGGACATGACCCTGTGGGCCAAATGTGCCCTCTCTGGCCCACAGCACCCCTTCTTTGAATCTCCAATTTTGGCGGATTGAGAAAGGCTTTGGAAGTCAGATATGAAATTTACTGCATGTACCCTACTCAAAGAGAATGATATGAAAATGATGTACCGGTGATATTTAACCCCGGTTAAACTAGCAAGAAAAATCTAGAACAAGATCTAATAAGTGTTGGAAATGTAAAGAAAAAGAGGGTACGTTTTATCATACGTGGTGGAAATGTAAGATGGTTGAAAATTTCTGGGAAATGATTTGTCATGAAATGAAAAAAAAATGTTTAGAGTAACCTTTGTTAAAAAAAAAAACCAGAAGCCTTTTTATTAGGAATTGTAGGAGCGGAGATTTGAAAAGACCAGAATAAATTGTTTATGTATGCTATGACAGCCGCCCGGAGACTGTTAGCCCAAAGATGGAAAGAGGAAGCAGTCCCGACCAAAGAAGATTGGCAAACCAAGTTAATGGACTACGCTGAAATGACGATACTAAAGCTCAGAAATCAAGATGACAAGAAATTTAAAGAAGAATGGGAAATATTTATTATGTATTTGCAAAAGTATGGTAAGCAGGTTAATACATTGACAGGGTTTTAAGGAAATTTGAGGAAAAAAATAATTTGGAGTAGAAATGATAGGCAGTTGAAAAGAAAAAATTAAGGAAGTAAGGGAAGTCACAGGATTTGGAGAATCCCATATTATGGAATTGATATTGATATTTTTGTGCATATTTTTCTTTCTTTGTTGTATTTGTTGTTGTTTGTTTTTTATTTTTGTTGAAAATTTAATAAAAATTAGAAAACATATTCTATATGTTATATTTATGTAACTTTTTTAAAACAATAAAGTTTGTTATTTTAAAAAAAGAGGGGGAAAGGAAAAACAGGAACAAGCCTCCAAGTGAAGCTCCGTCAAGGCAGAAGCGGGTGGCACATGGGGTGTTTTCAATGAGCTCACAACTGGGCAAGGTCAACCCTCTCTTCCCTTGGAATTCTCACCAGGATTAGCCACACCTTCTGTCTTTAGGCCACACCCCCCCCTCTGGCCTTGCTTCATTAGTTTCTTCAGTGTGTTTGCCTGGATAGAGGACAGAGAGGCACGTGTGTGAGGTTCTGCGTAGAAAACAGCCAATTGTACAAAGGTAATATTTACATGCATTGTTCCACCCACTTTCCGCCTTTGCTTCCCACCACAAGAGCGTGTGGCCTTCATCACAGTGCCCAGAAGGGAATGTATCTCTCAGGCTGAAAAACAGTTCCCCATCCCTTTACGTATCCTGGACCCAAACTGTTCCAACTAGCACAGCTGGGAATGGATCATGAACTTCCACCCGCAACGCAGCTCAAAAAACCACAGTGTATTGTAGACAAAACCTCTGGCTGAGTTCAGGCACCCTTTTCCATTTCCTGACAGGCCTCTGGTGCTTTTTTTGCACAAGAGATTTTATACACGTTGGCGTAGCTTTCTCTCCTGGCCCAGCGATGCAGCGAGGCTGTGAAAGCTGCACCCGTTGGGTTGGCCGTGTCAAGTCGCACCAGTTGGATTTCATCTTGCATATAAATGAGAATTTGAAGGGACTCCTGAAGGTCCTCTATCCCAACCCCCTGCAGGAATTGCCTAATGCGGGCCTCAAAAACCCCAAACCCTGGAATTAAGAATCTCATGCTCTACCGACTGAGCTATCCCAGGACAATGGTTTATTTGCTTCATAAACTTTATACAGTGCTCGATTAAAAAACAACAACAACCTCAAAGCAGCTTGCAATGAGAATAGAACAATAAAATTATCAATAAAAAAATATAAAATTCTTAAAAACATTCAAAAAGAGGATCTAGTATCAGAATCCCCTGCAATGCAGGAATATGCAGCTGCCCCCCTTTTCAGCACCATGCTCTAACCAAATGAGCTGGGTAGGCTTGCCTAAACAAAAATGCCCCAAAAAGGGTACAGTGAAGGCACCTCCCCAGGGTCAATAGGCAGGGAGTTCCAAAGTGTAGGTTTTGCTATGCTAAAAAAACCCATTTCTTACACATGTGGAGCAGGTACTATGCAGCTCCACAGATTGAAGCACATACTTGGGTAAAGTGATCTCGCAGGTAAACTAGTCCCAAGCTGTTAAGGACTTTATATATACAGTATACTAATAGTAACCCCTTGAACTTGGCTGGCCCAAGAGCCCTGCTTGGGGGCGGGCTGAGAGGCGTACGAGGGGCGAAGAGCGAATCCTCTTTGCATGGATTCTGAGCAAACACCACTGCTGACCCAACATGCACGCAAGCACACACCCCAGGGGTGAGGTTTCTGAATGCCTTGTTTGCAAACAGGGGCCCTGAGCATGCGCCCTCTCAAGGAGAGAAGCCAGCCAGGCAGGACGTCCCTGACCAGCCACAAGTGACATGGCAGCATGAGGGACCTTTGTGTTGCCTCAGGCGACGGCAGCTGTAGGGGAGCCATGTCACAGCCTGGACTCTGGACCCGTCGCTGCCACTTCTGCCTCGGGGGCTTCACACCAGCCGAGCGGCAAAGCTGTAATCACAAGCACTCTGGCGATAAGGGCTCAGGGGAGATAAGGGCCCGGGTTCAATGCCCAGCATCTCCAGGTAGAGCTGGGAATGTCCTTTCTTTGAGCTGCTGCCAGTCAGAGTAGGCAACACTGGGCTAGATGGACTCAGTACAGTATAGAAAAAAGGACATGGCTCAGCTCTGCATGCACTCAGGTTCAACCCCCAGCATCTCTAGGTAGGGCTGGGAAATGATGGAGAGCTGCTGCTGCTGTTCAGTGTAGACAATACTGAGCTAGATGGGACAAAGGTTTGGCTCAGTATAAGGCAGCTTCCTATAGTCCTATGGGGGGGCCCAAGCAGAGGGGCCAAAACTGCTTCCTGTGGATGGTAAGTGGTTCATTTTCTTACAGCTTCTATAAACAGGACAATTAGTGCTCTAACCAACTGAGCTGTCCAGGCTGACCTGGATTATTATTATTATTATTATTATTATTATTATTATTATTATTATTATTATTATTAAAACTTCTACACCAGCCTTCATCCAAAGATCACAGGGCAGTTTACAATATAAAAACACAAAAACACATACAACATTAACAAAGAAAAACAGCAACCCACCCACACCCCAGTTTAAAAGGCCATAGATTGCTTAATAACTAAAGGCACTGGGAGAAAAGGAATATTGTCTCCTGGTGCCTAAGGATATGTAGTGAAGATGCCAGGCAGGCCTCCCTGGGGAGAGCATTCCTTGAATGGGGAGCCGCTGCAGAAAAGGCCCGTTCTTGTGTTGCCACCCTCTGGACATCTCGCGGAAGAGAGGCTCACAAAGAAGGGCCTCAGAAGACGATCTCAGGGTCCGGGTCGGTTCCTATGGGGAGAGGCGGCCCTTGAGGTATTGCCCTCCTGAGCTGTTTAAGGGATTACAATGAGCAAAATCCACCAGCAACTTGCTCCTGTGCAAGAGGTCAACAGGCCCCATGCAAGAGAGACCTCCTGTATCTCCACCGAGCACAACATTCACGGCTGGCACCAAGGATCGGGATGGGCAGGGAGGTGCTGAGGCCCCGCACTGCGGCAGAGGGGCACAAGAAATAACTCTGGAGAGAATAAGTTGCATTTCCTTCCCAGCTGGGCTTCTCAAGTGCCATCACAATCATGCCAGGGAGAGGTGTAGGCACTCAGGTGGCCACTTCAGCTGAAGAGGGATGCCTAGCCCAGACGATGCTTCTCATGGTTCTTGGCTTGTGGGGAGTTGGGAGGAGGGAATGGGGCTGCCTGCCACCACCCTCTTTGTAGACCTGCAGCCCCATAGGACGGGGCTGTGTGGCACCACTCTGGGGTGAAAGAGAGAGAGGTGTCGCCCCGCCTCAGCCTGAAGGGCGATTAAAGCAGAGTCTGCCTGCGATTTCGTTAGAAAACCATCCCCACCCACGCTTCATGTGGTTGCTTCCTGGTGCCTAGCGATGGATTTGGCAAAGCTTTCCTTAGCTGCCAAGGAAGCTGGGCAGCCTCTCTGTAGAGGGGGATGGGGAAGCAAGCCGACTCTCCGAATGAATCTGCTCCAGAATGAATGAATCCATGGCTTGCCTTTTCCCGCACTAAGACAAGGCGTCTCCATGCTCAGATCTGGGCCCCCTTCGCAGGAGAACCAGGCAGATTCATATTGAGAGAACCTGCTGGATCAGACAAGCAGTCCATCTAGTCCAGCATCCTGTTCTCGCAGGAGCCAACCAGATGTCTGAGGAAAACCCTCGAGCAGGACCTACCTAAGCACAAGAGCACTCTCCCCTCTTGTGGTTTCCGCTGTCTGGTATTCAGAAGCACCATTGCCCCCAGACATGAAAGCAGAGCATAGCCGTTATGGCCGGTAGCCATCAATAGCTGCCTCTTCGTCCTTGAATTTTTCCATTCCTCTTTTAGAGCCATCCAAGTTGGCCATCACTGCCTCATGTGGGAATGAGTTCCACAGGTCAACTATGTGTTGTGCAAAGAAGTTATCCCATACCCTCCAACATTTCGCCGATGAAAAGAGAGGCGTTCCCTCCGACAATTCTCCAAGGAATATAGGGAAGTTCTGTGCTATTTCTCTAGAAAAAAGTGGTGCCAGAACTCACCATGAACACCTCCCTTGTTCCCTTAGAATGGGAATGGCGCCCACCTGAGAGTTGATGGAACTGATTTCAGGTGAGTTCCAGCTTTAAAAAAAAGCCCTAGGGACATCCTATTCCATACTCTCCAACATTTTCTCTAATTAAAATAAGAACGCCCTATCACACCCTCCAACATTTTTCCAATGGAAATAGGGACGTCCTAAGGAAAAGCGGGACATTCCAGTTCCCAATCATAAACCCGGAAAGCATAGCTGCCAAGTTCTCCCTTTTTTAAAGGGAAATTCCCTTATGCTGAATAGGCTTCCTCGTGAGAAAAGGGTAAACTTGGCAGCTATGCCGGAAAGCTTCTGTAAATCTGGGACTGTCCATGGAAAAATAGAGACACTTGGAAGGTCTCCCACTACAACTTTACTCCACCCGAGCACTTCTGGGTTACAGTTCCCATCAGCCCCAGGCCCCCAGGCCCTCAAGCTGAGGGCCGCATTCCCCCCTTGGCAACCTTCCAGGGGCCACGTGCCTGTGGTGGGAGGGGCCAGAGGCAATAGTGAGCAGATTATTGAGTATGAATATTTCCCTCTAGCTTCGTTGCACCACCAGCTAAACGCACACTTTGCCAACCCCTCTTTGCCACAGGAGGGTTAAAGCTTTCCCTTCCCAGGCTTGCTACCTTTCAACACTAAGGAGGTTTCAAGGGGCCAGAGCACATGTACAAACCCGGCAGGCAGAAATGTAACAGGTGCAGTGCATTTTCTGGCATGGGAACCCAGCTGGAGGAAAGGATGGTGGCAGGGGAAACTCAGTTGGTTTCCTGCCTCGTTTGCAAGTGTGGATAGAGCAGGAGCAATCTGTGGCCATTGCAGGTTGGCATTGGGGAGGGAAAATGCTGCACATATTGAATAGAAAGGCCTAGGTCAGATGTCAGGTCGTGGCCAGTCCATCTTCTCCTCCAGGTACCGACTGAAAGGTACAAAGAGAGAGCTATAATCTCCACGCAGGTAAACATCCGAGACTCACCTGAGGCTATCAGCTCCAGCCAGCCAACAGAAGTCACTCCGAGGCTGATATGATTATCAGCAGCTTATCTCCCAAAGCGCCACGTCAACCAGGGTTTGAACACAGAGCAACTTTCCCTGAGATGGAAGGAATCGACTTGGGTGCCATAAAAACAAAGGAAGACGCAAGTAAATAAATAAACCCTCTTCCTCTCCCATGAGGCTGGTGCCCGGAAATTGGTGTGCAGCACATTTGCCCTGGTGTGTCCACCTCAATTTACCCCTATTTAGGGGGAGGGCTGTGAGCATCTGCTTTGCACGCAGAAGGTCCCGGGGTTCTTCAATCCCTGGCATCTCCTCGTGCCTGACCATGGACGTAGCTGGGGTTTATGTTGGGGGTGGGGCACCGGAGACCCATCTGTCATCATCCTCTGCCAGATTTGGAATGAAGTGTCTCGACAACAACAGTTTTAAATTACTTTCTTTTGACCCCAAGTGTTCGGGGGGGGGGGAATCTGTCCAAATCTTCAGTCATTTGAAAACTGGGAAGGTTAATAATAATAATAATAATAATAATAATAATAATAATAATATCAGGGAGGACCTTTCATGCGTTTAATGAGTATATTTTGCAAAATTACAAAGAACACGCCTTTTTTCATCTTGTTTCTTTTTTAAAATCTAAACTAAAGCAAGTTTTCTTGGATTTGCTGAAAACCTTTCCAGCAATTCCTTCTCAACTTCCTCCTCCTTTTCCCTCCAATGCAGTTTTTTCTGTGCGCATTCTGTAAGAATAGCCCCTTGAGATGCTGTCCTGTCATTGCCGACCTTAGCCAGGTCTTTACTCTTCACAAGGTATTGAACGACCGCTCCATGGTCATGCTCCACAACATCACCCACGTGAGCCCAGTGAACATTTTGCTTTCCGATTGTTTCGATTTTTACTTAAGCATTGTCATTTACTTACTTGATTCATGAGGAGGGCAGCTGCCCCCCCCTGCCCCCCTGGCTATGCCCAAGTGCCTGAACATATTACCAGCGCCATTGGAACTGGAGATGACGGGCATCAAACTTAGGACCTTCTGCATGAAAAGTATCCTGCTATGACCTCTCTCTCTCTCTGCCCTAATCTTGTAGTACCGATCCTTTCCCATCAGATAGGCACAGGTCCCTGTTCCTCCCAGAACTATGGTGTTCTTTCAGACAGGCTTCTGCGGTTTTTCTGCTGATGCTCTCCCCTGGAGCAAGAGAAGGCTTTGGGAAAGGGTTGTGGCTTTGTGGTTCAGCAGAATGTCTCGCACTCGATCCCCAGCATCTCCAGGGAGGACCAGGAGAGAGAACCATGCCTGGAATCCTGGAGTCAGCGCTGCCAGTCAGTGCAGACAGCACTGAGCTGGCTGGTATAGCAGTCAGCCTAAGGAAGCTTTCTCCGTTCCTCTGCCACATAGGATTTCCCCCCCCCCCTCCGTTTTGAACCTGCTGCTCTGCCTGCCTCCATGTGGTGAGGAGGGTGTGTTCTTTCCCAGGCATCACCATCGGATGATGAGGATGAGTCACAGGTGGCCTGTTCTGTGCCAGAGGAAAAGGTGAAAGGCAACCGAATCTGGAGCTCTGGGCTTGGTGGCAGATGGAGGTAGCAGCTTGCCTAGGGGAAGAGAGATCGTTTCGCTTCCCTGGAGACTTCAGATGATGCCTCTTGACTTCTTAGCAAACTTCAAAGCAAATTTTAATGTTATTTTTTTGAAGAAATAATCCACCACCTCTCCTTGTTAGTGCTGATGGAAGGGGAAGTTTTATTGCTGCTGATTTTTGGTGAGAGAAGTTTGCTGTGACAAATAGGCCCTGGATGAGGTTACGGGCTAGCAAGTAATAATAATAACAGACCCTCCAAGTGTCCCTATTTTCCAGGGACAGTCCTGGATTTACAGAAGCCGCCCCATTTTTTAATTGGATCCCACTTTTCCTTTAAAAAGGTAAAGGTAAAGGACACCTGACAGTTGCGAACGACTCTGGGGTTGTGGCACTCATCTCACTTTACTGGCCGAGGAAGCCGACATTTGTCCACATGCAGTTTTTCCAGGTCATGTGGCCTGGAATGACTAAGCCGCTTCCCACCAGAGTGGTACCTATTTATCTACTTGCACTTTGACATGCTTTCGAACTGCTAGGTGGGCAGGAGCTGGGACCGAGCAACAGGAACTCACTCCGTCACGGGGATTCGAACCGCCGACCTTCCGACCGGCAAGCCCTAGGCTCAGTGGTTTAGACCACAGCGCCACCCACGTCCACTTTTCCTTAAGCTGCCCCTATTTTCATCAGAGAAATGTTGGAGGGGAAATGTAGGACATTTTCATTGGAGAGTATGGAGTTTTGTGGCCCCTGACCCAAGGAGATACAACTTTTAGAAGACATCTGAAGGCAGCCCTGTTTAGTGAAGGTTTTAAATGTTTAATAATAATAATAATAATAATAATAATAATAATAATAATAATAATTTATTCCCCGCCCATCTGGCTAGCCACTCTTTCCACACAGACACACACATCATCATCTGCTAAAACTCCAGAGTGGTTTATAACACAAACTGCTTCCATTCCCTCAGATGCTAATGGGACATGCACAGTTGCCCAAGCACTCGGTACTCAGAGGTAGAACATGGAGATTCTGCCCCAAACCATCATGGTTCATAAGATCTGCGTTGCTGGATCACAGCAATCATATACTGTATTGAGCCCAAATGGAAGAAAAAATACTGGGAAAAGTGGGACACTACCACCAACCTCAGTTACCGCTGCTGCCTCCTTACTTACAACCAGTGTGACCCAGCAAGACAGTTCCAATATCCAATAAAAGTTGGCGGAATGGAGCATCTCTGCTAAGGAACAGTCTACCTCTGAGTACCAGATGCAGGAGACAGAGGGTTGTGGTCCCCAAGGTCTACTTCGGAGCATCTCCACAGTATCTGAATCTGACTGTGGGCTAGAGGGGTCCAGAGGGTCTGATCCGGCAATGATTTTATCTCAAGGGGCAGCACTGAGGCTCCCAGCCTCTGTGTGTGTGTGCGCGCGCGCAAATGAATGTGAGGATGTGCCAAAGTGAGTCTTCGATCCGGGTGAAATAAAACCTAGTTTCACCCCCTGCTATTTGGGCCACAATCCTAATCCAACGGGCCGTCTTCTGAAGGGGAGGCGCCTACTCTAAGTGGGCGTGCCCTCCGCAGGTGGCTGGCTTTCCCACGCCCATCCCTCCCTCCCCCTACGTCAGAGCGCTCTATTCGAACCTAACCCGAGGGTTTGAATGAGTCACAGCGGAGGGGCGCGGCTGCGCGAGGAGAGGGGGTTGCCCAGAGCCGTCCAATGAGCGGCCGAGTTCTCTTCTTGTGAAAAACCGCGGCGGTGGGAGGGAGCACTTCATTCATTCAGCGGCCGACTTCCGAAGGAGGCGAGGAGAGCGTGCGCCGGCAGTACGAACTAACTAACTAACCAGCCAGCTAGCTAGCTAGCCAGCCAGCCAGCCGTCAGGGAAGGAAGGTGTTTGTCGGCTCCCATGACGTCCTTGCGGCCCCTCTTGGCCTCCCTGCTGGCTCTCGCCCTCACGCTGCCTCCGGGCGCCCTGGGCTCCTGGAACAAAGCCAACACCTTCTGCCACACGGTCGCCCCCGACGGCGACGGCCGCTCCCGGTTCCTGAGCTTCTTGTGGCGGCGCCCAGACGGGCTCCCGCCCGCACTGGTCCAAAGCGCGTGGGACTCCCGGGGGCGCCTTCAGGGCTGCGCTTGGAGGGCGGAACCGTCCCTTACCAGTCGCTACGCAGAGCTGTGCGCGCCTCCTCCACCGACGGGGCCCGGGAGCCGTCGAAGGCGCGGCGTCGGAGGGACCCCCCACGGCAGTCCTTTGGTACGCTCCTACTGGGGGCCGGAGCTGCAGCGACGGCTCGCCGCCTTGGACGCGCAGAAAGACGCCTGCAGGGCGCCTCCAGGGGAGGCCGGAGCTGGCCGTCGAGGGGTCTCGGAAGATCAGGGGCACAAGCGGGTCCGGCGGGGTTGGACTATGCCCGGGACCCTTTGGTGCGGAGCTGGCGACTCGGCAGGGAATTTCACCGAACTGGGTAAGGATAGTTGGAAGTGGGGCGGGGCGGGCGGTATTCAGGGAAATGGGATGGATTCAGTTTTGGCTCGCGTCGGATGGGTGCAGGGGTGCCAACTTGGGGGTGGAATTGTTGGGTAAGCCCCACCTTGCATAAGCGATCACACGACGCAGTGCGCACACGCACAATTTGAATGTGAATGCCCATCATTTTTAGGGGGGTCCGGCACCCTCAAATATTTTATTGTGGGGGTCAAAGCTCCTACAACCCCTAGGAGTTGGCTCCTTTGGATGGGTGAGTCCTACGACCGCAAGAGCAGCTGATTTCAAAACGGTCCTGGAACGTGGAGTACTGTACTAAGAAAGAGTTTCTGAGCATGTGCAGAGCGTTGTTCCTATCCTGCTGCTGAGTCAGTGCCGCCAACCGGGAGATTTCTTTGGGAGAAGGAACAGGCGCTCTCTCCAGACAAAACAACTGTAGTTTTGAAGCTGGAAGGCTAGTTCCTAGGGACAGATTCTGGAGGCTGATCAGTTATTATGCTCATATCTTCTTTTTCGTTTAAAAGTCTATTCTTCTATAATATGAAACTATTCTGTGCAACTCGCGCAGGGTCGAGCAATTATTCAGGCACTAGGCAACTTTCATACAACGCACGGCTGGCTTGCAGAACTCATTGCCACTAGATGTGGCTGGTGTCACATACGTTTAGATGACTTCGGAAAGGATGGGCTGCAAAATTAGTTTTAGGGCAGGTCATTAACTCCACCCTGTTTGTGATGCTGCAGGAGGCCAATAGTAGGGGGACCCAGAGTTAATGACCTGCAGGGCCAACTTAATTCTAGCTTTCTTCCTGCCCTCCTCCTCCTTGCTGAGCTCTACAAGGGCAACATTGAGAGGAGGAAGGTGGCAGGCAGGGCCACCCCCGGAACAGCTGAAAGTCCAAAGGCAGGCAGGTGGGGGGGTGACAGGGGCCAGACTGATGGGGCAGTGCCCCATTTGCCCTAATGCATCTGTTATTCATCCAGTGTGGGGAGAAGCCAAGACTGGAATCTGGGAAGCCGCCTTATCTGGAGTCAGATAATTGACTATATTAGCAGCCGCTCTCCCGGGTCTTTCTCCTACCCGTACCTGGAGATGCTGAGGGTTGAACCTGTGACCTTCTGCATGCAAAGCAGGGACTCTGCCACTGAGCCACCATAGATCTTCCCTTGAGCCTCCTTCTCTGATGCACATCTGAGTTCATCCAGGACATTGATTTCATTGCACCATCATGTCTGTCAGATTTTGGGGTACCCAAAGTTGATGTTAGTTTGGAACAGATAACAGCTATGTTGCCTAACACCCGGTTTAGTTGACAATGCCTTCATTGCTTCACTGCTTGATGTTTGCCATCCGGGACTTGTTTGGGAAGAAGGGCTGGATGTAAATCAAATAAATTTCATAAGGATCCTTTGGCAAAACCTCTTTCTGCTGTCGAAAGAGCAGAACTGTTGCCTCTCGTGTGCTGCAGTAGCCCATCCAAGACCACAAGGGGGCAGCGGTGACAGGCCGTTTCTCCGTTTTTTTAACTGCTGCTACTCCAGCCGTGATTTTTTTTTCCAAATTATTTTTATTAGCATTTTAAACTTTAATATTTCCATTCATTTCTTCATCTTAAATCATGGTATCATACAAGCAAACATCAGCAAAAACATACAATAAAAATAAAAAAAATAGAAAAGGGAAAAAAAGAACAAAAAAAACCAAAGAAAACCAGAAAAAATAGAAAAAAGAAAAAAACCAATCTAATATTCATAACAGTTTCGTAACTTTGACTTCCCCGCTCCCCCCGTCCCGAGCCTAATTGTAACCCCTAATTGGCAATTTTCCTATTAAACAATTCTAAAAAATCTAATATCATACCAAACATCAAAATTCCATATAGCACATTAAAAAAAAAATTCCTTCTTACTCTGATTACTAATCCTCTAATTTTTCCCCTTTAGCCTCTTAATTTTGCTAAAAATATTCTAACTTATATAATCTAAAATTCTTTCACTTCAATTCATAATTAGAACTTTAAAAAATCCCCTCTCCTCCACCAGATGGCAATCCCCTGGATATCCCAACCAACTCCTTTGTTCAGTCCATTTCCAAACCATTTAATCAGTCCTTAAAATACAATAATCCTCTCATCCCACTCCATCTCTCACCCACTCCATCCCATCTTCTTCTTTCCCCCGGCCCCTCTGCCAGCCCCAGTCCAAATTCCCTTTTTCTTTGACGTCCCAATTGACATATTCTTCGCCTGGTTCTTGCCCCCCCTCTCTCACTAGGGAGGTTCGAATCCAGGCCATTTCTTTAGCATTTGACACAGCTTGCCTGTTTCCCAGAACTTGCTCTCCCCCTCTCTCTGAGAGAAACAGTTCCTGGGCATCTCTATACAGTGTAGCTCTTTTGTTGCAGCCTCCGTCCCGTGCTGTCCCTCCCACCGACTGCACTTCGATCGGTGTCTGGAGCTCCTCTTGTACTTCTTCTCCCGAAAGATTTGTGTTGTTACTTTCAATTGTTTCAGACTGTGTCACCATGTCATCAGAGAGGGATCGGTTTAATGTTGCAATGCATAACTTTGTAACTCTTGTATATTCTTTTACTCCCATCATCACCTCATGGACTTTTTCCCACACACTTTGCATCATTTTCTCACACATCATGTCCGATTATTTTGACTAACTCAGTCCTTTGTCTTCTCCAATTACAATATGGCGCATGGGGTGTTGTGGCCAAGAGAAAATCCTTGCTAGCTGGCCAGTGCAGCCAGGTTCCTGCCACCCCGCTGCCGGAGAGCTCGTTCTTTTTTTTAGACTCAAATTTTGCGGAGATCCAAATTAAAAAGTCCACTCACCTCCCCTTGGCTCCGCTACCACCAGGGAGGTGTTTTAATAAATTAATAAATTTTTTGCAAAGTCCAAAGTCCCGTTCCAGCACTATGGCTGCAGGCTCGGCAATTGCAGATTGGTTTCTCGGTGGGGGGGGGGACGACCTCCGTTTTCTTTTGAATTCCCCTCCTGAGTCCGAATTTCTTCCAAATTAAAAAATTTCCTTACTTACAGGTCCAGATCATTGCTTTGGAGGTATCTAGCACCCGTTGTTGCCGGCTCGGAGCTTAACGCCTCAGAGATAGCGAATTGGCCCAAGGCTCCGTCCCGCTCTGCCTGCGCACGTCACCCCCTCGAAAAAAGGAGGTTGTCGGGCGGCGAACGGGGCTTGAAGGAGCTCCGCTGGGTATCCAGGTCCCCAAAAAGCCAAATTTGGGGGTTCTAAGGGTGGCCGCTTCGCTCGAACGGCTCATCCCCCCCTCTGGGGCGCCGGGAATTTCGGAGCCCGAAAATTCCCCGCCAGCTTTCAATGGCGGCTAGACCGGAAGTCCCCTACTCCAGCCGTGATTTGCAGGGCTGAGCAGTGGGTACAAGGAGGGAGGACAGTTCAAATGTCCTTGGGTTCAAATGAAGAATGCTCCCTCCCACCAAACTCAAAAATCCTGTTAGCGGCATGGCACTGTAGTCCGTTAAGCCCCAAATGCAGCAATAAAAATATTTTGTGAGTTGGAATACTGCGATTCTGGGTTTGCGTCCAATGAATTTCTTAAATCATGGTATCATACAAGCAAACATCAGCAAAAACATACAATAAAAATAATACAGCATGTAGCTGCTGTAAGAGTCACTGTTGCTTCAAGCACTGTTGCACCTACTCTGAGTAGACAACCCCTCCCCATTTGTGTTGTGGATGCACCCACAATCGCTAGAGCATCCTTTGACAATCGGGTGCCTTTGGGTGGACTACAACTCCCATGAGCCGCAGCCAACGGCAGCCCCACTGTCATGCGGCTGGAGGGTGGCATGATTGGGAATCAGTGTTGTTTCCCCCGAGCATCTCCTTGCTCCTGTGGTCACTACACCCAGCCGTTACCCAGCCACAAGCTCTGGAGCTCTCACACCCTTCCTTAGCCTGATCCGAGCATTTTTTTTTTTGCAGGCGTCTTCCAAGGCCCAGATGTGTGTTGCCGGGAGCACGACATGTGCGAAGCTCAGATCTCTGCACTGGACTACAAGTTTGGGATGCGCAACTTCCGCCTGCACACAGTATCTCACTGTGAGTGTGATGAGCGGTGAGTATTGGGTGGCGTTGTTTCTAGACAGAGCATGGCTCTCGCTCAGTGAGCATGGCTCTCGTTATGAGGAACGGATTAGGGAGCTGGGTATGTTTAGCCTGGAGAAGAGAAGGTTAAGGGGTGATATGATAGCCATGTTCAAATATATGAAAGGATGTCATATGGAGGAGGGAGAAAGATTGTTTTCTGCTGCTCCAGAGAAGCGGACACGGAGCAATGGATTCAAACTTCAAGAAAGAAGATTCCACCTAAACATTAGGAAGAACTTCCTGACAGTAAGAGCTGTTCGACAGTGGAATTTGCTGCCAAGGAGTGTGGTGGAGTCTCCTTCTTTGGAGGTCTTTAAGCAGAGGCTTGACAGCCATATGTCAGGAATGCTTTGATGGTGTTTCCTGCTTGGCAGGGGGTTGGACTGGATGGCCCTTGTGGTCTCTTCCAACTCTATGATTCTATGATTCTATGATTCAGTACCTGATTTATGTATAAGCTAAACAAGCTATAGCTTAAGGCCCCACTCTCTTGGGACCCCCCAAAAAAATTAAAGAAAAAAAACCCTGGATGTACATTTCCAAAATATAAGATAAACAACAACTAAAATAAAACCTACAGGCAGCAACAGTGTTTTGTGTTGTGTAGGCTCCTATGATGTAAGTAATGGGACCCACCTGCTAGCCTGCTCCCTAAAATATCACTGGTTTGCTCATTTCTATATATAGGGTGCCTACATTCTGCATGGACAGGTTGGGTGGCAACATGCGCAAATGGATTTAGATACCTGTTAGGTCCATAAATTACCATATACAGTCGTACCTCGCTTTAGGTCCGCTGCGGTTTGAGTACTCTCGGTTTGAGTACTCTGCGGACCAGGAAGTGTTTACTTCCGGGTTCCACGATGCGCAGAAGCGATTTGCGCGGTGCGCGCATGCACAGAAGCACTCTATCAGCGCTTCGCGCATGCGTGGAAGCGGCACTCCGTTTGAGTACAGCTCCCCGGAACGAATTGGATCCGTCAACCGAGTTACCACTGTAGCATATATTCAACACAAAAAACTGTGACAATTTGGTGTTGACAAAGGACAGCTGGACATATAAAGGGCCCCATTACCTTCAGTAGCTTAGGGCCTCATCAAACCTAAATCCGGCCCTGCTCTCGTTTCGGATGCCAGAAGCCCCAGATCTTCAATCCTGCATGAGGCTTTTCTTTAGCCATTGCTCAGCAACAACACATGCTGCAAAGGCCTGCAGTTCAGTCTCCAGCACAGACTGAAATGGAACTTGGTTTATCAACTCAGACAAGACATCTCTGCTTGAGACCTTTTAAAGTTGGGTTGGAGCAGGGAAACGAAAGACGAGCTGGTCAAAGCCTCTATGATACACTGGGCAATAGATATAGGGCGCAATATGGAAACCTCTGGGGAAAACTTTGGAAAAGCAATTTGGAGCTTATAGCATGTTATTATTTGAAGGGGAACTACCTGAAAATGATTTACAGATCCTATTTAACTCCGAGTAGGCTTGCTAATATGTATAAGACTGAATCAGATAAGCCCTGGAGATGCAAAGACGTCGAGGGTACGTTCTTTCATATGTGGCAGACCTGTAAAAGGAGAAGAGTTTTTAAGGTCTTTTTGGTTGTTGTTTGTTTTCTTTTTTTTTCTTTTTTTCTGCTTGGAAATCTTTGTGTGAGTTTTTGTATTTTATGTAATTTTTGTGTGCTTTTTTCCTTTTCCTTTTTGATATTAAGTGTGTCTTTTAAATTATTAAAACAATAAAGAATTTATATTGGGGGGGGAGTATTGGGAAATAATCCATAATGAAAAAAACCTTTAAAAGTACTTTTCCAAACAAAACAAAAAAACCAGAGTCCTTAAAAAAAAAATCCTTCAGTAGCACCTTAAAGACCAACTAAGTTTATATTTTGGTATGAGCTTTCGTGTGCATGCACACTTCATCAGATACAGTATCTGATGAAGTGTGCATGCACATGAAAGATCATACCAAAATAAAAACTTAGTTGGTCTTTAAGGTGCTACTGAAGGAATTTTTTTATTTTGTTTCGACTCAGACCAACACGGTTACCTACCTGTAACCAGAGTCCTTTTTGTTGGGGATAATTCAGACTGAAATTCCCGGGTGTCAAAAAAGGTTATGTATACTGCTACTGCGGCCCGTGTTTTGTTAGCCCCAAAATGGAAAACGAGCGAGCTCCCAGATAAAGAAGAATGGCAACTTAATCTGACAGAATATGCTCAGCTTGCGGACCTAATTTATAGAATGAGAGAACAAGAAGAATGTATGTTTAGAGAAGATTGGAAAACGTTTATAGAATATATGGGAGGAAACTGTGAACACCTGAAAACGCTGGCAGCATTAAGATAAATTCAACGGTGTGAATACGTTTTGATAGATGCAATAATGGAATACTGAATGGTATAGGTTTTGTAAAGTATGCAGGGGTTTATGTTACGCAAAATGAACCATGGAAAGAGGAGAACGGGAGTCCACCTGCCCTGATGGTTGCTTTGCTTCCATTGACAGGTTCAAGCAGTGCCTGTTGGATCAAAACGACACCATCTCCAACCTCGTGGGCATCAGCTTCTTCAACCTGCTGGAGATTCCCTGCTTTGTCCTGGAGAACACTGAGCAATGCCTGGAATGGCATTGGTGGGGTGGGTGAGTGTTTGGCCCTCTCTGGTCTTCCCTGGCTGTAGGGGGCTTGCTTTCCCTCTAGGTGGCGCTCATCTTATTTTACCCTGTGCGCTGAACAATTAATATCTCTATAACTTTATCTTTATATCCTTTTTACCTTTTATCTACCAATCTACAGTAGTACCTTAGTTCTCAAACTTAATCCATTCCGGAAGTCCCTTCCGAAACCAAAGTGTTCCAAAACCAAGGCACGCTTTCCCATAGAAAGCAATGCAAAATGAATTAATCCGTTCCAGACTTTTAAAAACAACCCCTAAAACAGCAATTTAACATCAATTTTACTATCTAATGAGACCATCGATACATAAAATGAAAGCAATAATCAGTGTAAAAGGTAAAGGGACACCTGACCATTAGGTCCAGTCGTGACCGACTCTGGGGTTGCGCGCTCATCTCGCATTATTGGCCGAGGGAGCCGGCGTATAGCTTCCAGGTCATGTGGCCAGCATGACAAAGCCACTTCTGGCGAACCAGAGCAGCACACGGAAACACCGTTTACCTTCCCGCTGTAGCGGTTCCTATTTATCTACTTGCATTTTGACGTGCTTTCGAACTGCTAGGTGTGCAGGAGCTGGGACGGAGCAACGGGAGCTCACCCCGTCACAGGGATTCGAACCGCTGACCTTCTGATCAGCAAGCCCTAGGCTCAGTGGTTTAACCCACAGCACCACCTGGGTCCCTATAATCAATGTACTGTACTATAAAATATATTTTTTCTTACCTGCACTGGTTGTTTGGATGGGGGGGGGGCTTTTTACCCATTTCCGCAGTCACACAATCAACCAGTAGCTGAACAAACAGTCACAAAAACAAATTAACCAAAAAAGCCTCAAAAACAAAAACACCAAATAAATAGCAAAAACAAAAGTGCCAAACCTAATCCGTTCCGGAAGTCCCTTTGACTTCTGAAATGTTCGAAAACCAAGGTGCAGCTTCTGATTGGTGCAAGTGCCCTGGAAACAATAGCTGTGACGTTTGGCTTCCGAAAAACGTTCGAAAACCGGAACACTTACTTCCAGGTTTTTGGCGTTTGAGAAGCAAGGTGTTTGAGAACCAAGGTACTACTGTATCTGGTTTTTCAGATTAAAATTTTACAGTCACATATCCAACATCCAACATAAAAAAAAGATTCCAAGGAATCTCTTGGACTTCCCTCCTCCCCTTTGTGGGTCCTATTGCTAATCATTTCCTCCTGCATCTTTTATGATAATCCAAATCTTTTCCCTCTCCATTATGTCCCAAATTCACCATTAAACTACAAGTGATATTCCAATCCTACTAACAATTTTAACTCTTTACAATGGTCTTTAAGATAAGTTATAAATTTTCCCCATTCCTTAATAATAAAATTTGGTCTTCCTGATTTCTGATTCTTCCGGTCATTTTAGCCATTTCAGCATAATCTGCCAACCTGATCTGCCATTCTTCTCTGGTAGGGAATTTATCTCCTTTTTAGCTTTCAATAACAAATATATTTTCAAAAATGCCTGAAGCAGTATATTATTTAAAAGGCCTGTTGCTGGCTTGGATTCACATGCATCATTGGTGTTAGAAGTGGGATTAAAAGTCAAGACATCACTCCTGCTCTTAAGTCCTCCTCCTCCACTTTGCCTTTCCAGGTGCAAGGAGTATGGCCTGAAGCCATTGGCTCGCTTGGTGGAGCAAAGCCACTACCATGCCGCCTTGCCATACGTCGAGAGCTCCAGCCCCACCACGCCTCCACCCCCACCCAGAAGGCATTGGGGCAGGGGCAGGAAGCACGGTTGGAAGAAGAACCAGAAGCACCGGAAACATCCGGAACAGGATGCCTCGGAGAGCTTGCGGCTGCACCCGGAACGCCCAGGCGCCTCGGATTCTGTGACTCAGCCAATCTTGACCTCCAAGCTGGATGGGATCGCACACTTCCCAGTACGCACCAGTCCGGAAGCGGTCTCCGTGAACGAGGAGAGAGTGCCTTTGCCACCTACCCTCAGGACTATGTCAAAACAAGACTTGTCAGGAGGCGTTCATACGACGGCACGTTCAGGTGTGCAGAAAACCCATGTGATCGCCGAAAGGCTACCCAACAAGGCAGGGCAGGAAGGGGTGTCGCCGTCTGGCGCCAGCAAACACAACCGCACTCGTAAACCAGGTAAACTAGGTGAGTAAATGGCTGGTGGGAGGGGGTTGTGTCTGTGCTTTCTGGTGGGGGGTGGTTTTTAGGAGGTAGAAGTATTTGGGAATGGGGTGGGGAGCAAGAGGGCAGATTGTGAGAGAGAGAGTCTCCCCCCCCCCCGACTGTGTTAGAATATGAATTGCCTGGGTATAATTACAACTGAAGTCCCTAAAACTCGGAAAAAACTTCTTTACGTACACACCTGCCGCAGCACAGATTTTACTTGCACCAAAATGGAGAACAGATGTAGTGGCAACGAAAGCGGAGAGGCACATTAAAATGTTGGAATATGTGGAGTTAGCAGGCTTGACGGGCAGAATAAGAAATCAGGATGCTAAAATGTGTGAGGAGGACTGGAAAATATAGAATATATGTGAAAAATTAGTATACAGTGGTACCTTGGTTCTCAAACTGAATCCGTTCCGGAAGTCCCTTCCAAAACCAAAGCGTTCCAAAACCAAGGCACGCTTTCCCATAGAAAGTAATGCAAAACGGATTCATCCTTTCCAGACTTTTAAAAACAACCCCTAAAACAGCAATTTAACACGAATTTTACTATCTAACAAGACCATTGATCCATAAAATGAAAGCAATAAACAATGTACAGCCGTTACACAATCAATCAATCAATCGCTAGCTGGACTGGGTTCCACACAGTCACAAAAACAAAAGAGCCGCAAAAACAAAAACGCAAAATAAATAGCAAAACCAGACAGACCTCAGTGTAACACTCAAAACGGAAGTGTAACACTCAAAACGGAGCACGTTCAGCTTCCGAAAAGAGTTCGCAAACCGGAACACTTACTTCCGGGTTTGCGGTGTTTGGATTCCAAGTTGTTTGAGTACCAAGGTGTATGAGAACCAAGGTACCACTGTAAACAGACAAACGATGTAGCAAGTCTCGAGTAAAGTTCTACAGCGTAAGCCAAAGCAAAAGAGGTAAGGAGAGGAAATGAGAAGGGTTTGGAAAACTTAAAAAGACATGAGAGGGAGGGAAGATAAAAGGAACCATGGAATGGAAAGGAAAGGAAGCCCTTCGGCGCTTTTGTATGAATTAGAATATGTAATAGAAAAGCAAATGCAAATAAAAATAATATGAATTGCCTGATGATAAGGACACAGGAGGTCTTCTGGGTCAGGACAAAGGCCCAGCCAGGCTAGCATCCTGTTCTCTCTCCACTTGTGATTTCCAGCAACTGGTTTTCAGAAGCGTCGTTGCCTCTGACACTGGAGGTGGACATAGCCATCATGGTTCATAGCTGCTGAATTTGTCCAATAGCTCAGTCAGTAGAGCAGGAGACTCTTAATTTCAGGGTCATGGGTTCGAGAGCCACATTGGGCAAAAGATTCCTGCATCGCAGGGGGTTGGCCTAGATGACTCTTGGGGCCCCTTCCAACTCTTCCAGCTGATGATTCTTTTAAAGCCATTCACGTAGCTGGCCATGCTTGCCTTCTGCAGGTACAAGTTCCCCATGGCTCAGCTATAAGTTGCGTGAAGAACAAATTTCTTCTTATCTGTCCTGAATCTTTCACCAGCTCCATTGGAGAATCCAGAGTTCTAGTGCTTCTGCTTTCTCCATACTGTGCATAAGTTTGTATATCTATCTGCGAGGGCCGTTGTCCATCCCAAGCCTTTGACCAAAAGGAAATCCACCTTCCCACACCCCTACTTTTAACTTTATGGAATTTGGGGGGGGGGTGTCACAAGACATAGAAGTGGCCACCAGCTCAGGTGGCTGTAAAAGGCTATTATGCAGGTTGACAGGGATCTGTCAGAAGCTCTTACCTGCGCTGGCAAAATGAAGCCTCCACATATGGAGGTGGTATGCTTCTGAATATCAGGGTTCTGGGTACAAATGGAGAGAAGGCTGTCACTCTTCACACCTTCCTTATAAGCTGGAGGTGTCTGGCTGTCCCCTGTTGGCAACAGGATGCAGGTCTGGGCCAGAGGGCCAGTCTTTTGACGGCATGCAATGAGTCTGTCCAGTACAGGGGCATACCCTCCAACATTTCTCCAGTAAAAATAGGGATGTCCTATTCAATATTTTTATTTTTATATTTACTTACTTACTTACTTTATATATTTATTAATACCCCACCCATCTGACTGAGTGGCCTCAGCCACTGAGTGGCTTTCAACATATGTAAAAATATAATAAAACAATTTTATTTTATTATTTAAAAAACTTCCCTATACAGTGGTACCTCGGTTTATGAACACAATTGGTTCCAGAAGTCTGTTCATAAACTGAAGCGTTCATAAACTGAAGCGAACTTTCCCATTGAAAGTAATGGAAAGTGGATTAATCTGTTCCAGATGGTCCGCGGAGTACTTAAACTGAAGCGAACTTTCCCATTGAAAGTAATGGAAAGTGGATTAATCCGTTCCAGACGGGTCTGCGGAGTACTCAACCTGAAGCGTACTTAACCCGAAGCATGGGTGTAATTGGTTCCGGAAGTCCGTTCATAAACTGAAGCGAACTTTCCCATTGAAAGTAATGGAAAGTGAATTAGTCCGTTCCAGATGAGTGCACGGCGTTCATAAACTGAAAATTCGTAAACCGAGGTGTTCATAAACCAAGGTTCCACTGTATAGATGTCGTCTTCCCTTCAGATGTCTTCTACCTCCCCACCCCAATATTTTTTTACAATTTTCTTTTACATTTTAGAATATTCATTTAAACAACCTTAAAATATCAATGACTTCCTCTCTTCTGTTTCCATGGTTCATTTTGCATAACATAAATCCCTGCATATTTTATATAAACCAAACCATTCAGTATTCCATTATTACATCTATCGAAACTTATTCACACTGTTGAATTTAATCTTAATGCTGCAAGAGACTCAGGTGTCTTCTGAAGGTTGTCTAGTTACTTATCTCCTTGGCTTGCATAACTCCATACCTTCCAGTATTTCTCTGATGAAAATAGGGACATCCTAAGGAAATGCGGGACATTCCAGGATCAAATCAGAAACCAGAACGGCTCCTGTGAATCTGGGGCTGTCCCTGGGAAATAGAGGACACTTGGAGGGTCTGCAGGGGCTTGACTACCACCTCTGGAATTGTGGGCTCCTCCTGATTTTAACAGCTCCCTGCTTGCCTCACCAGCCTGGTCGCGGAGCTGCAGCTGCTACAGACGCCTGGACCAGTGCCCATATAGGATCGGGCCCAATGAGGTCAAATACCAGCTGCACAATGTGGACTCCCGCACCCTCTTCCACTGCAACTGCACCCGCAGGTAAGTGCCGGTGTTATCCTTCCAAACCCCCCCCCCATCCAAATTGCACCATCCCTGGGGCTGAGCATCTGAACTGATGGGTAGGAAACCCCTGGGAAGGAGGCCACATAGCCTGTAGACTTGGAGGAGGTGGGGTCTTGTAGGCCACACCCATTTCAACCCGCTTCTTGGGGCATTTTCAACTGATGGTGGTCCAACCTTCCTTGGAAGACTTCCAGGGAGCAAGACTCTAGGGTTGGGAGGTGGGAGAGAGGCTGCTTTGCATGCAGAAAGTCCCAGGGATTGAACCTAGGACAGGCATCCCCAAACTTCAGCCCTCCAGATGTTTTGGACTACAATTCCCATCATCTCTGACCACTGGTCCTCTTAGCTAGGGATCATGCGAATTGTAGGCCAAAACATTTGGAGGGCTGCAGTTTGGGGATGCCTGGCCTAGGATCTTCGGCAAGCAAAGCAGATTCTCAGGTGGCAGAGGAACCCAAACCCCACGGCAGGTTCCCAGGAACGGATAAGACAAGGAAAAGTCCTTACCATCTGCTTTTTATTCATTAATCACAGAGAGAGGCTTGGAAGGCAGCCTCTTGGGATAATGGCGTTGTCCCGATTGACTATCTACCCCCCTTTTCTCCCACTTCATTTGCCATCTCTTCTAAGGGTGGCGCTGAGGGCCCTTTGCTTCTGAGCCCTTTACTCTCCTACTTTCAAGGCTCACCGGCTTGCAGGAGAGGGGGCTCTTGAATGCTTTCTAAAGACATTGTGTCCGTCAGCTGTCTCCCTTCTGGTGCTGCTTCCTCCTCCTCCTTTCCCATTATTTCCCAGCTTTCCCCCTCATCTTCCTCTGAGTTGTGACCTCCCTTAATCCCCTGTTGTAATTCTGAACTGTCTTCATCTTCTCTGGAAGGGTCAGGCTAGGGAGGAGGTCTCCACCATTCCTCTTCTGCCCAGTCCCTGTCACGGATGCTCTGCCACTGAGCTGAAGTCATTCCCCAGAAAATAAAGTAGGATTTTAGCCCTTATGGTTCTGAAAAGGAAGAGCTAGATTAAATAGGAAGCTGCCCTATTCCAAGCCAGACCTTTGGTCCAGCTAGTTCAGTATTGTCTACACAGACCAGCAGCAGCAGCAGCTCTCCAGGGTTTCAGGCAGACATACCTGGAGATGCTGGGCATTGAACCTGGGACGGCCACGGGGCTAAATCCTTTCCCTAGGCTTCCTGACTGGAGGGTTGGTGTGGGCGAATGTCTCTGGCTTCTAAGCCTTTTTCTCCTTACAGGCTGGCCCGGTCCCTCCGGAGGACGAAGGGTCCCAACGAGGTGGAAGAGGAGGTTCTGTCTGGCTACGTCTCCTCCTCGTGTTTCGTCTTGCAGAGACCTCCAGGTTGCATGGAAGGAGAGGGCGAGCAATCCAAGTGAGTGGCCTGTTCGTTGGGTAAAAGGTGGGCTTGGGCTTCTGGAAGGGAGGCTGGAGGTGGGGCCGACACGAGGCACATTGTTGCCCTAAGAGGCTACAGCAGCTAAATATCCCTGACTGGCCCTTATGGTTGTACCTTGGAAGTCGAACGGAATCCGTTCTGGAAGTCCGTTCGACTTCCAAAACATTCAGAGACCAAGGCGCGGCTTCCGATTGGCGGCAGGTTTGCAGTGTTTGGGTTCCAAGTTGTTCGGTTCTCAAATGCCTTGGTACTCAAGGTACCACTGTAGTCCTAGTTACAGGTAGGTAGCCGTGTTGGTCTGACGTAGTCGTTGATGTAATTGAGGAAATTCTGACTTTGCTGAAACGGCCTAGCATGAGTCTGTGTGGCAGAGGTGATATTCTAACTAGGGTCCTTCCTGTTCCCATTCCTAGTGGCGGACCCGTTCTTGGGCGTTTTTCTTCAAAACCCTTGGCAAAAAAACCCCCCACAATAGAATTCCCCACCCCATTCCCCACAGGCAGGGAGGGCTAATTGGTTACTATTTCTCTTGCAGTTGCATTGATGTGGGCAGAGCAGTCCTGGCCCCGGCACGGCACCTCACCAATCGGCTGGCACGGACGCACAGGGGCTCCCGCCTCAAGGTGAAGCGGCAGGAGTGGGCACCCCCCAGCCAGCCTCTCCGACTGTTCGATAAATGCATGCAGCTGCTGTGAAGGCGCCCACCAGACCTGGCCCCACTGAGCCGCAGGCAGTCTTTTCCTTTGGACACTGATGGGGTGGGGGGTGAAAGACCCCGGAGTGGGTTGCAGCTGAGCTCGGCCCCCATGAAGTGGACTGCCCTGGCTTGACCATGGGGCTGCCTCTACTTCTGCTGATGTAACCAAGGATACGATGCCGCACAGCTGTGCTGAGCACAGCAGGGGAAGGGACTTCCCTCCAGAGGCTGAGAAACCAGTGCTTACCAGTGCTCGCCACCAGCGCAACTTTGTGCAGAAGAGGCCAAGAAATGGCCCTGTGGGGGTGGCGTAAAAGGGCTCCCTTTGCAGGGGGTGTCTTGACATGAGAACAGACTCTGCTCATCTTCAGCAAACAAATCGGTTCCAACTCCTTTGAGGACCCACCGGGCGTGGGGGAAACATTGGATTACGTGGCATGGAACGGAAGTGGGAGGGGGGAGGACCCCTGCTTCCCCCCCACCAAGGAGAAATGAGCCCCTCCTGCTTCCTTTAACAGTGTATTTATTTAGAAAGCTCTTGCCGTGTGTCTTGTAGGATGTTGTTGACTCACAGCTGGACGTACCCCAAACTCTGCACCCTTGTTTATAATTTATTGGGAAGGGGTGGTTCTTGCTGGAGCTACTGTAAATAATGTACTAATGAGTAAAAGTGCTTTTTTTTCTGTATGCCTGGGCTCTGCTTAGCAAAGGGGAAAGATGCCTGAATGCTGAGGGGGAGAGGTGTGAACACAAATCCTATCCCACGTTGGCAGGGGGGTGGGGGGTGCTCTTTGCCACTGCCAGTGAGAGAGAGAGACACACAAATGCAGTCATCCATAGGTTGGTTTGTAGATGATTTTTATTTTTATTATTATTGGAAAGGAGGCGGAAGGGAAAAGTGAGGTAGGACAGATTGCATCAACTCTGAACTCGTCCCAGCGAAGGTCATGGATCTGTCTCGGGGGAGGCCAGCCCCCCCCTCACCCTCCCCTTTCCCCAAACCCCACCCCCAGGCAGCTTTCGTCATTTCTGGTTCCAAGGCACCTTGGTCACATTGCCCCGACAACCTAGCCACACATACTGCCCCCTCTCACACACACACACCCGTTCCTTTTTCGGCTTCCTGGGTCAGAGTCCCCCCCACCCCACCAATGGTACCCAAACTCTCCCCACTGTATCTCCATGATCTCAACTGGGTTGCATCCACCTCCTTTCCTCCAGCAAGAACTTTCTGCCATTTGCAGTTCAGCCCCCCCCCCAAGCCTTGGGGGGAAACACCAGCTGGGCCCTAACCAGACCTGAAGCACCAGCTTCATGCCTGGGGCCCACACCTGTCTCCAAGAACGCTTGATTTCCCATCCCCATCATATTGCACGTTCCGTATTTCACTTCTTATGGTCTCAACAACTTCCTGCAAGCAGGCTGGGCCTGGTCTTGCAGCAGCCATTGAGTCCAGCCAAGCAGAGCTTTTGCAACCAATAGCAAAAGTGTGTCTTCATCCCGTACCCAGCCAAGCTTCTGGCATGCACGCCTCTTTCTGCAGCTGCCCATTCCGCTGTACTGATCAATTGTCCTCCCATCGGAAGTGGCAAGCTTTCCGCTGCTTCTTCCTCCACCACCACCATGCCTCAGGACAAGAGCAGAGATTGTGCTAGGAGAGGAGAGTAGAGCTCCATCTCAACACCAAACAATGTTCAATGGGGAAGGGAGTTCTCACCAAAGGATGGTCTCCCCCCCCCCAAAAAAAACCAAGGAGTGGGGAGTTTCTATGGGTGAAAAGGCCGAGGGGGCTGAGGGCTTTTCACTCGTGATGTTCAGCCCCCTATGCACAGGGAGGGAGGAAGTTGATTGTCAAGCATACTCGAGTTGGGAGACGGGGCCTGACAAATGGCAGCCCCCTTCCCTGGGTCGTCGTGTCGCACACCAGGAGAGAAAGACACACACGGAGCAGAAAACTGGCAGGTAAAGGACACAGAGATAACACTGCAAGCTCACTACACGGGATGGTTGGACAGTGGGCTCACAGCAGCCGGCTGCGTCTCCCTCAGTGTCCCACCTCACGGCTGTGGTGGTTTGGACTATGGTGGTCTGGGGATAACCCCTCCTTTGGGGAGGTGCTGAAGAGGGTGGCCAGGGCCACGGTTGGACTGGTGGGGCTCATCCTGCGGGGAGGCAGGCCCTGGTCGGCACTCTCCCGCCGGGGGCCCATGACTTGATCGATGGTTTCCAGGCGCACAGCTGGCAGCAGTCCCAGGTTGCGGGGGTCTGTGCGGGCCAGGGGGTTCTCGTCAAAGCGCCAGGGGCTCTGGAAGCGAGGCCCAGCGAGGCTCTCTACATTCTGGGCAGCCTCTCGCGACTTGGAGCGTTGGCGGGGGCTGTCCTTGGAGAACTGGATGCTGGGGATTTCGCTCTTGAGGATGCTGCTGCCCCGGCGGCCCTGGGGTGAGGGGCTGCGGCTGGCCGCCTGGTCCCGGCTTGACGAGCGCAGGATGAGTCCATGGAACTTGGCCAAACTGGGGCTGCGGCTACGGTGACCCTTCATCTTCCCAGGGCTGGGGCTGCGGGATTTGGGGCCCAGGAGGACCAGGGTGCTGTCATCCTCCTCTTCCGAGGTGCTGCTGGAGCTGTCGGTGGGGCTGGTGGCTTGCTCCAAGGTGGGCAGTGAAATCTATGTGCAGGGAGATGGAGAGAGGAGAGAGGTCAATATTGACTTGGGAAGGCAGGGCCCAGCTACTCCCCACTACCTGATAAATTTTGGGCTGGACAGGTTGAGAGGAGGGATAGGGGAAGAATTTCAAATCTATCTAATTTGCACCTAACGAAGCAAGAAGCAAATCAAAACACAGCCAACCTTCACAATCTGCTCTTCTCCAGATTTTGCAATGTAAGGCGTACGGAAAAAAGGCATTTAATAGTGTAAAGTGTGCATAGCAAAATGCATTATGAAATTTGCAAAATGAAGCAAGCCATCTCAAAGTTTTTATGCTTGGTTTACTAAACACCAGTGAAAGCACACATACTGAATTAGGTTCACTCCACAGGGCAATAAATGCAAATTACCCTGTGCAAGTTATCCCAAGAAGTTTCCAGTTCATAATTTCCTGGAACATAGGAAACATGCCTCAAAGTCAGACAGACCCTGGGCCCAGCAAGCTCTGCACAGGAGCCAATTCCTAGGGGCCAAGGTCCCTTCAGCTGCCCCACTCCCCAAATAAAACATTTCAACTGCCAGGCCCACTTCTCAAGTTGATGAGCATTGCCATTCAAATGGTGGGGGGGGGCACATCTTGTTATTGATTGTATGGGGTAAAAGGTGGTGCTGTGGTTTAAACCACTGAGCCTCCTGGGCTTGCCATTCAGAAGGTCAGTGGTTCGAATCCCTGCAACGGGGTGAGCTCCTGTTGCTGTCTCAGCTCCTGCCAACCTAGCAGTTCGAAAGCACACTAGTGCAAGTAGATAAATAGATACCGCTGCGGCTGGAAGGTAAACAGTGTTTCTGTGCACTCTGGTTTCCGTCATGGTGTCCCATTGCACCAGAAGCGGTTTAGTCATGCCACATTACCCAGAAAACTGTCTGTGGACAAACGCCAGATCCCTTGGCCTGGAAGTGAGATGAGCGCCGCAACCCCATAGTCGCCTTTGACTGGACGCAACCATACAGGGGCCTTTTACCTTTATATGGGGGGGGGGGCGGTTACCTGAGCCCACCAATATTTTATTCAAGTTGGCACCCCTGCTGCTTGGTATTGTCCACAATGACTCCCAGTTGCTCTCCAGGATTTCTGACAGGGGTCTCTCCCAGTCCTACCTGGAGATGTCAGGGATCAAACCTGCTCTACCTACTAGAATCATAGAATCATAGAGTTGGAAGAGAACACAAGGGCCATCCAGTCCAACCCCCTGCCAAGCAGGAAACACCATCAAAGCATTCTTGACATATGCCTGTCAAGCCTCTGCTTAAAGACCTCCAAAGAAGGAGACTCCACCACACTCCTTGGTAGCAAATTCCACTGCCGAACAGCTCTTACTGTCAGGAAGTTCTTCCTAATGTTTAGGTGGAATCTTCTTTCTTGAGCTACAGCACTTTCCCCCAAACTCGCATTGCTGCTTAATGTCAAATAAGCATCCCTCCTGCACACCTGTCTCTGTGCTTACCTGGAAGGGCTCTGTCACACCCACCAAACAGCTGTAACTGTTGCTGTAGTAACCCAGGATATATTCGCCCTTCCCTTTGGGTAGAGACTCCTCTGGAAACAGTAACTAAACATTTGGGAAGAGAAAACAGGAGACAGCTATAAGGGTGGTCAAGAGCAGCAAGATGCCAACCTAAACAGCAGAGACCCAAAGGTGGTGGTTTCTAATGAAATAATATGCACATTGTGTGTGTGCTGGTTTTGACCTTTAAAGCCCTATGCGGCTTGGGACCCTCGTACCTACGGGACCGCCTCTCCTGGTATGCCCCGCGGAGGACCTTAAGGTCCACAAACAACAATACTCTGGAGATCCCGAGCCATAAGGTGGCTAGATTGGCCTCAACTAGGGCCAGGGCCTTTTCAGCATTGGCCCCAACTTGGTGGAACGCTCTTTCACAGGAGACCAGGGCCCTGCGGGATTGGTCGTCTTTCCGCAGGGCCTGCAAGGAGGAGCTATTCCGCCTGGCCTTTGGGCTGGACTTAGTCTGACCCCTGTGTTTTTCCTCCCTCATGGCTTGGATTTATGGACTACTTAAAATGAGGCTGCATTTTAAATTTTAATATTGTATTTTAATCTGTATTTTAATTAATTGCTTTTTATGTTTTATTGTAATTTTATTGGTGTTAGCCGCCCTGAGCCCGGTTTTGACTGGAGAGGGCGGGGTATAAATAAAAAAATATTATTGTTGTTGTTGTTATTATTATTATTACTACAAACTTTAAATCACCGTTTCCCAAACTTGGGTCTCCAGATGTTTGTTTTTTTACTACAACTCCCATCATCCCTAGCTAGCAGTACCAGTGGTCAGGGATGATGGGAATTGTGGTCAGAAAAGAAGCTGGAGACCCAAGTTTCGGAAACCCTGCTCTAAATGATAACATAGGTATCAGTAAGAATATCATACAGTGGTACCTTGATTCTCAAACGGCGAAAACCCCGAAGTGTTCCGGTTTTCAAACAATTTTTGGAAGCCGAATGTCCAATGCGGCTGTCGGCTATTGTTTCTGGGGCACTTGCACCAATCTTGCCACACCTTGGTGGTTTTTGAACATTTGGGAGGTAAAACCGACTTCTGGAACGGATTGAGTTTGGCGCTTTTGTTTTTGCTATTTATTTTGCGTTTTTGTTTCTGAGGCTTTTTCGGTTTGTTTGTTTTTGTGACTGTGTGGAACCCAGTTCAGCTACTGATTGATTGTGTGACTGCGGAAATGGATAAAAGCCCCCCATCCAAACAATGACTATCATCAGTGCAGGTAAGAAAAAAAAGTAATTTTAATTTTCATTATCTACAACACCGTCTAATTTATTTTATAGTACACAGTACATTGATTATTGCTTTCATTTTATGAACCAATGGTCTCGTTATAGTAAAATTTATGTTAAATTGCTGTTTTAGGGCTTGCTTTTAAAAGTCTGGAACAGATTAATCCGTTTTGCGTTTCTTTCTATGGGAAAGCACGCCTTGGTTTTGGAACGCTTTGGTTTAGGAACAGGCTTCCGGAACGGATTAAGTTTGAGAACCAAGGTACCACTGTATAATCCAACACGTCCTATTATGCAGCACTTCAAATACGTACTCCCATGATATCATAATGCAAAATTGTTTACTGTTACCCCCCCCCAAAAAAAATCTTGTATTCCCATACCTGGTAAACATTGCTTTCGGCGTCTTCTTGCTTTGCCCAGACATAGGCAACATAGTCCTTCAAGTGTCGGAAGCCCACCTGGGAGAGGGGAGAGAGGGAGGGGTCCAGAAAAACATCACCAGGGCTTTTTTTCCAGCGGGGTTGTGCATCCTCTCCCCCACCAAAAGAAACCCCTGACAGCCCTCCTATTATTGAATCTTCCAACCACAGGATCACTCAGCAGTTTAGAGTATGGTGCCGATAAGGCCAAGGTTGCAGGTTCGATCCCCGTATGGGGCAGGTGCATATTCCCGCATTGCAGGGGGGGGTTGGAGTAGAACTAAATGATCATCAGCCGTCCCTTCCGACTCTACGATTCTAGAATCATGACACTGCTGTAAAGGGTCTGGGAGCGTCAGCTCTTGAAATAAAATAAAATGAAAATTGACTGTAATTTGGAACCTGTTACACACACACACACACACACACACAGAGAGAGAGAGAGAGAGAGAGAGAGAGAGAGAGAGAGAGAGAGAGAGAGAGAGAGAGAGAGAGAGAGAGAGAGTAATATATACGGATGGGATGCAGATGGCGCTGTGGTCTAAACCCACAGAGTCTAGGGTTTGCCGATCAGAAGGTCGGCGGTTCAAATCCCCGCGACAGAGCGAGATGAGCACCGCAACCCCAGAGTGGTCCGCAAATGGACCTAATGGTCAGGGGTACAGTTACCTTTACCTTTAATATATACAGTGCTTTTCTCTAAAAAACTGCTTAGGGGTACAGTACTCTCATTTTGACTCAAGAAAATCACCATTTTATAGTTCAAATCGGGGGAAATAAATACAGTAAATTGACAAAAGTACAAAGATTCACAAAATGTTTAGGGGTATGCATACCCCTGCGTCCCCCCCCCAGAAAAAAAGCACTGAATAGATATACTGTGTGTGTGTGTGTGTGTGTGTGTGTGTATACACACACACACACACACACACACACACACACACACACACAGACAAACCACATACACATATACATATACATATACACAAATACAAATGAAATAAAGTAAAATAAAATTAACCTGCTTAGCCAGAGGGATTTGGGAAGGGACATAGCTCAGTAGCAGAGCACGTGCTTGGCATATACTGTATAGGGAATCTGCTTCAAACTCTAGCACCTCCAGGTAGGCCTGGGAAAGACCCCTGCCTGACTCCCTGGTGGGGACAATACTGAGCTAGTTAGACCGGGGGTCTGATTTGTCAGAAGCAATGACCCTTGGCTAGGTGACCTAAAGATCTGATGCTGTAAAAAATGGCTTTCCTGTGGACACCAAAACCTTCGGGTTCCTGCAAGGATTTTGCCAGCCTTCGTTTGTGCTGTTTCTGAACCTCCCACAGCACAAAGCAAGCATCGCTGCTGATCATCGTCATCATGTGGCTGTTTGTTGCTCCCTCCACCCTTGCAGTATGAATAATTTCGATCAGATGCCTTGGAGGTCTGGCCCTGGGAATCATCGCATTCTGGAAATCATCCTGATATTGTTTTAATCCTAGCTTTTCCCCCCAGAGCAGAGCAGAGTAGAAAATGATCTTGGGAGAGCCTGAGTAGACCAGGTGATTCAAAGTAATCTGCTTTATCTTAGCCTCAGCCTTTGCTACCTGCAGTAGGGGGAATAATAACGCAGTCCTACCCAATAGGGCTTTTATAAGAATGGTAGCAGGATTATGCTTGGAACACTTAAAAACATTGCATTTGTAATAATTACGGTTCATCCAGGCTGGCTTTTGCAGTCAGGGATTGTAAAATATTTATCGGCTTCCTGACACTTTCAGTGGAAAGAAATTCAATGAGTAACAAAGAGCTTCATTAATTGCTAAAACCACACCAAAAATAGCAAAGGATTGTGATGTTATTAGATCAGGTTGTCAAAGATAAAACACAGTAGACAGAACTGTCAGGTTAAATAGAACATCATCTGGGCCGCCTTTCTGAAATGTATGTGCAGAATGCAAAGATTGGGTTTTTTTCCCACCCCACCCCTGAATTTCTTAACATCCCTTCCTGTTGTCCTTTGAGAAGCACTGAGAGATAGGCTTCTCAACATGTCTCTTAAAAAGCAGAGACATCACCTTGCCGACAAAGGTCCGTTATAGTTAAAGCTATGGTTTTCCCAGTGGTGATGTATGGAAGTGAGAGCTGGACCATAAAGAAGGCTGATCGCCGAAGAATTGATGCTTTTGAATTATGGTGCTGGAGGAGACTCTTGAGAGTCCCATGGACTGCAAGAAGATCAAACCTATCCATTCTGAAGGAAATCAGCCCTGAGTGCTCCCTGGAAGGACAGATCGTGAAGCTGAGGCTCCAATACTTTGGCCACCTCATGAGAAGAGAAGAATCCTTGGAAAAGACCCTGATGTTGGGAAAGATTGAGGGCACAAGGAGAAGGGGACGACAGAGGACAAGATGGTTGGACAGTGTTCTCGAAGCTACGAACATGAGTTTGACCAAACTGCGGGAGGCAGTGCAAGACAGGAGTGCCTGGCGTGCTATGGTCCGTGGGGTCACGAAGAGTCGTACACGACTAAACGACTAAACATGCACACACAAAAAAAGTTGTTTTCTTTTATTCTCATTCTTCGTTTCGTCTTTACAGTGATGGCAGAAAAAAGGAAAAGGAATTGGGATATTGCATGCAGGAAAGGTGAGCTTTGCAAGAGGTCAGCTGCTGTGCGGGGGGGAGGGGAGATAGGTTGTGCAAAATCTCACAGTGCGCATCACAGCCCATTCTCCTGTGTGCAGAAGCAAGCACACTCATAGCTTCTTTTATTTGATACGCTCTGCTCTTGTGTCGCTGCAGCCCTCGGTCAGGTGTGACTGGAAAACCACTGTGTGTGGCAACAGCCTCTTACCCGGTAAAGGGCAACCCAGTCCCAGGAGCTGCGGTGATAGCTCGAAGACACCTTGTACCAGGTGACCGCTTGTTCCGGTTTCGTCCACTCATCAGCTACCTGAAGCTCCACCAGTGGCACGTCAGCCCTGGAAGCAAACTACCAGAGAGGGAGAAAAGGGGGAGCAGGTGGTCATACGAGCCGGGCTTTGCTGTGTTCGACAACTCACAGCAACCTTCTAAGGCAGCGGTTCCCAAAGTGGGTGGTACCATCCCCTAGGAAGCGGTGGGATTACCTAGGGGGACACCAAAAGGCAAGGGGGCAGCAGGGGGGGTGCTGGATGTGGGATGTAATCCATTGGAGCAGTCAAATACAACATTCCTTGTTTTCCTAGAGTGGACATTCCAGTCAGTATAACTTCCTGCTCCATTGGGCTGGAGCATCCACCCCCTGAATGTGACCAGGGGGGTGGGCGTGACCCTGGCTGACTCCATAAAAGAGCCGAGTCATGCAGCCACTTCTCTCTCTTGAACCCATGGCTGCTCTCCTGCAGCCATTTTGTTCTCTTGATGCTGTTCTCTTAATGTATTTTGCTGTCTGCTGGCTCTCAGCCAGCAGCACAAGGGCTCAATCCCCAAAAGGGATGAATTCACACTACGTTCTGTAACTACAAGCTAAAATCTGCCTTCAGGGATCATACTGTGAAATGAATGCGAGTAAACCTCTTGTTACTTTTAAGGAACGACTCTTGTGTCTTTATTCTTTTAAGAGGGATCAAAGGTGTCAGAGAGGTTGCTGGCTACCCTCAAGCAACGACACTCCAAACCATCTTGTCTTTAGTGCTTTTATTATGCAAGCTATTTACAAAGCAAGAGCTTCAGGAAAACATGGCTACACAGTGCTATCAGATTCTCCCAATGGCGCTTTCCGGCTCCTCCCCCAGCAGAGTAGTTTAGGGACCCCAAATCTCCTCCCCCTGCGTTGGCGGAGCCGTTGATCGCCTCAGTTCCGGGGTGAATTTGAAAGGACGCTCCTCTGCTGTTTCCCTGCTGGAACTGTCTACTGGCCCCTCCTTCCTTGCTGATATCACAGGCTGCAGGAAGGGCTCTGGTATGCTGCCCGAGCCCTGGCCCCCTCCGCTCCCTTCCAGCTTCCTTTCTCCTGTCCTTCCACTGCTGTCCAAGCCATTGGAGGAGCTGGATTTGATGGGGGGTGGCTGCTCCCTGTAAGCCCACCCCATTACAAAAGGGGACACCAGGAATAATCCAGTCTGATCAAGCCAGACTGGATTGCTTAACTAAAGAGAAGCTTAACTAGCTTCCTGCTGTATCTGCTCTGCTACATGACTCACTAGCATGAGTGAAGGAAGGATAATATTTAATCAATATATCCTCTCCCACTGTCCTTAACATTCCCACACTGGAGTAGTAAATGACTATCAGGCTTTAACAGCTGGTATCATGAGTTCATCGGTTTTGTGGGGTTGAACTAAATACAGGCAACCCCTGATTTGCACGGGGATTGTGTTACATGACTGTGTAGCACATGTAAGCTTGTCATCACGCCCGTTACACCGTCTTCCAGGTCCGAAGAGGGTGTGTGCATGCACAGCTGAGCCTGCCTTGAATGCGTGCAGAATGGTCATCGCTTGAAGTTTCGATTGGATTTTGAATAAATGTGCATTTTCCACTGTTTCTAATTTTATTATTATCTTCCTTAGCGGATCGTGCAAACCACTGTAAAGATTAATGCTTTGCATAGGGCAGGGTAGGGGGCACTGGGGATGAATTTATGGAACTAAGGGGGCAGCAGAGGCCCCCAAAAGTTTGGAAACCACAGGTTTAGGAGAAGAGTTCGATAGACAGAGCAAAATTCTCTGTCCCAGTTTACTGCTTGATCTTCCCTGCTCACAACAGCACAGACCTGACTTGGCACACAGCCAGGACAGCCTAGAGTTTCCCGGCTGTGTCGCTTCCCACCAGGGCTCCAGACTCACCTTCACGGCAAAGATGGAGACCACTGGCTTGTGGTCACTGACTGTGTACTCCATGTGGCTGCAATAGCAAAGCTGGTTCACAGACAGGAGGCCACAGATGGATCTCCCAGGATGCGTCGGTGCGCCAGAGCCTTTGATCTTCCACAGGATCCGGTCAGTCCAAGCTGGCTTCCGTTTCTTGGCGCTGTGAGGCACACAAGAGATCACAGAATGAGAGGGCGCTAAAGGAAGTAGAATCATAGAATCATAGAGTTGGAAGAGACCACAAGGGCCATCCAGTGCAACCCCCTGCCAAGCAGGAAACACCATCAAAGCATTCTTGACATATGCCTGTCAAGCCTCTGCTTAAAGACCTCCAAAGAAGGAGACTCCACCACACTCCTTGGCAGCAAATTCCACTGTCGAACAGCTCTTACTATCAGGAAGTTCTTCCTAATGTTTAGGTGGAATCTTCTTTCCTGTAGTTTGAATCCATTGCTCCGTGTCCGCTTCTCTGGAGCAGCAGAAAACAACCTTTCTCCCTCCTCTATATGACATCCTTTAATATATTTGAACATGGCTATCATATCACCCCTTAACCACCTCTTCTCCAGGCTAAACATACCCAGCTCCCTAAGCCGTTCCTCATAAGGCATCGTTTCCAGGCCTTTGACCATTTTGGTTGCCCTCCTCTGGACACGTTCCAGCTTGTCAGTATCCTTCTTGAACTGTGGTGCCCAGAACTGGACACAGTACTCCAGGTGAGGTCTGACCAGAGCAGAATACAGTGGTACTATTACTTCCCTTGATCTAGATGCTATACTCCTATTGATGCAGCCCAGAATTGCATTGGCTTTTTTAGCTGCTGCATCACAGGGCACAGCGGTTCTCCCCTATCCCTCCACTTAGTTAGGATAAGAATGCCCCATCCAGTCCAGCCAGACACGCCCCATTACCTGGTGTCATACATGTTGGTGCCCACGTCAAATTTGAAGGTTGGGGGGAAGTTGAGGAGTCCCTCCTGGAAGCCTTTTAAGATAGGCCAGGTGTTCTTAGCGATGTTCAGCTGCATAGAACAAGAGCCGAGGCACGGAGAGAGAAAGGATGAGAGCAGCGTCACATAGGGAGAAACCTACTGACACCTTATTACACACAGAGAGAGAGACAGAGAGAAAGTGAGCCCTCACCTGGTCCTTCTCCCAGAGCTGGTGGAGGATGTTGTTTTCAATGGCGTATTTCACAAAGCGGATGTCTAGGCTCTCGATGCGGAAGTTGAGGTCCCCAAACCAAAAGACGATGCTGGCGGGGGGGGGGAGGAAGGGAGACACAGGTGAGGCCAGAACCCTCGGCTGTTTTGAGTCCGCAGCATGGCCAAGTCAGAAGGGAAGGCAGAAATTAAGACACATTTGCAGAGATGTCGTCTAGCAGTAGTGTGGCTGCTTACCTAATTGGAGAACCTCCATGTAAAAGAGCAGAGCTGTCAGATGCTGGAGAACCAGGCAGCCAGGGGAAAGCTGTTCCTTGATAGTGCAAATTCCTTGCGATATCTCAATGGCCTGCTTAACTATTTATTTGTGCTTTTATCATGTGTTTCTATATTGTGAACCGCCTTGAGATCTTCTAATGAAAGGCAGTATATAAATCTAACAAATAAAATATTTCTTTTTTAAAAACAACAACAACAGGCATTTCTCTCACACACGCGCGCAAACAAACAACTGGGGGACACGATCGAGGGGAGAAGGAGCCCGGCCCCTCCCAAGCAGCAGAGGAAGGAAGCTTTTGCGGGGAACAAACAGCGGTGGCTAAGCTGAGATTCAGAGCCGGGATGTAGGTCAACGCCAGCCGGCAGCCCTCCTGGCCGACTTCCAAACTGCTCCGCTGCCGAATGGATCAGGTGGCCTGGAGGAGCAGAAGCATCAGCTTCGAGCGCCGCCTTGTTAGTCGAAGCCTCCCGATAAAGAGAGTCTCAGGCTTCAAGAGGGTCAGGTCTCATGGCAAGCCCTGCGTGCGCCAGCCTGACCACCTGGGCGGCCCACAAAGTCACATTTCCACCAGCAGGAACCGGTCGAAATCAGATGGCAGAACTGATGTGGGCAGATTGAGGAGACAGATTGCACTTAGCTCTGATACCCTTCCCATTCCCCCCCCCTTCTTTTTTTAAACAAAATGTCAGAAAGCAACCACTTTGAAGATGGAAATTCGCCTGTTAGTTCTGGGAATCCGCATTGGGGTGGGCACAATTTCTGCGCTAATGGTTTCCATCCATCGATTTCTCCCCACCCTCTCTCCCCACTCCCTGTATGTGTGAGAGAGACAGGGGGAGGGAGGGGAGGGAGTTAGTTTAGCCGGGAGAAGAGAGGAACGACATGATTGCCTTCTTCAAATGCCTAAAGGGCTGTTACGTGGAAGAAGGAGCAAGCTTGTTTTCTGCTGCTCCAGAGGGGAGGACTTGAACGAGAGCTGATCTACAGCGGAATGGACTCGCTCAGAAAGTGGTGGGTTCTGCTGCATTGGAGACTTTTAAACAGAGGTTGGATGGCCACCTGTCAGCAATTTTTAGTCACAATTCCTTCCTTGCAGGGGGTTGGAATAGATGACCCGCAAGGGTCCTTTCAGGGCCAGCTCTAGGTAAAGTCCCAGTGGCGCGGGGCGCCAGGGCGCTGGGCCAGCAGGCGGGGCGCCCGACCTGCTCAAGACTGCCCTGGGTCCTTTCCAATTCTGCAATTTTAGCCTCCAAATTCCCTCACTGCCCCTCCCTCCCTCAGCTCCTCTGTGTCCCTCTATCCCTACTTCGCTGCAACCTCTGCCGTTATGTATAACCTCCATTTAAAAACCTGCCCTTATTGTTTTGCTCTCTTTCCCCCAACCCGACTTCATGCAGATCCAAGAATGTGATGCAGTACCACAGATCCTCCAGCGGGGGGACTGCACGATGACAGCCTCACATTTTTATGTATATAGGAAGATATATTTCACTTTGAATCTGGGTTGCTGTTTTAGTAACATTCAGATTAACTGGCCTATGTGCCATTGCTGTTTTAAACACACACACACACAATGCCGCTGCCTTTCAAAAGTCTTAAAGTGCCTGGTTTCCAAAGTAATTTCATGATTACATAATCCCAGCTTTCTCGGTCCAGTGCTCTGCAGGCTATTCTGGCTAAGGTTGATGGAAGTCCAGAACAGCTGGAGGGCACCTGGCTAAGAAAGGCAGATGTAAGTGTTCTGCCCTAGGAAAAACATCCTATAAATAAGTATGTGTGCATTAGGGGCTGGTTCTCCTGCTCAGGTTTGTCAACCCCGCCTACCCTTTTGCCCTTCCCCCGCACCTTACCCCCACCCTTTTAATTTCACCCACCTACCCTGTTTCTCATATTTTAAGACGTAGTCATAAAATAAGCCATAGCAGGATTTTTAAGCTTTCAAGGAATATAAGCCATACCCCGAAAATAAGACATAGTGATAGGCACAGCAGCAATACCAGCTGCGGCAGGAGGAGGAGGAAAAATATAAGACATCCCCTGAAAATAAGCCATGGTGTGTGTGTGTGTTTTGAGGAAAAAATAAATATAAGACGTGTCTTATAATATGAGAAACACGGCACAGTGGTGCCTCACTAGACGAATGCCCTGTAAGACGATTTTTTCGCTTAACGAAGAGATTTTTCGAGCGGAGGTTGCCTCGCAAGATGAATTTGTTTTGTGAAAAAATTGTCTAGCGAATCACAGTTTCCCATAGGAATGCATTGAAATTCAATTAATGCGTTCCTATGGGCAAAAAATGATAATAATAAAAATTCAATGCATTCCTATGGGATTCGCTAGATGAATTTTTCGCAAAACGAATTGACTCACAGAACGAATTAAATTCTTCTAGCGAGGCACCACTGTATTCTCTCCATAGCTGACCTCCCCAACAGCTTCCATGACCCTGCCTGCCATTCCTCACGGTACATCTGGTGTGGCCACCGGCTGGCAGCTGTGTGAACTACAGAGCATGACGCCACCTTACATTTCTATGTATATAGGAAGATATGCATTCATACGCACTGAAAAGGAGTCTCAGAGACCAGCAAGACTGGGAAGAGGGGAAATAACCGAGGCAGTGGAATGGAGGCTGGAATGGATTGGGAGTCCTACCCATCTTCTTTCTTGGTTCTTTCTGCTCAAAATCGCCTTCCGACTAAACATCAGGAAGAACTTTTTGATGGTAAGATCTGTTCGACAGTGAAACGGTCTCTCTCGGAAGGCAGTGGGGTCTCTCTTTCATTGGAGGTTTTTAAGCAGAGGTTAGGTGGCCATCTGTCCGGGTTTATTTAGTTGTGATTCCTGCATTGCAGGGAATTGGACTAGATGAGCACCGGGGGGCCCTTTCCAACTTGATTATCCAGGAGAAAAGATCGGACTCTCTATCACACAGGAGAGCTTTTCAGCCACAGGGCCACATTCCCTTCTGGGCAACGTTTGAGGGGGAGGGGGACATGCCAGTGGTAGGTGGGACAAAGGAAAAACGGGCGGGGCAATTAATAGGCAATGCACCTGGAACCAAGACTTACTCGTGGTCAAGGATCCCGCTGGCTGACGGCCCTTCAAATTGCTGCATCTGGAGGATGGTGGTGAAGTCTTCCTTGCGCTGCTCTGCCTTGTCCATGTGTGCTGGTAGGTGGCAGTTTAGGAAGCAGACCATGTTGCCAAAGATGGAGAGGCGGATGCTCACCCCGCCTTTATTGCCCTGCATTGGGGAGGTGGGGTGGGGGAGAAAGGTATGGATCAGCTGCTGCCAGGGGCTGCACCTTCGCTCTGTGCCCTTGGACCCTTGCACACTTTCTGTCAGGCTTCAGGGAATCGGCTTCCTCCCCCCCGGGGCAGTAGATAAGTGGAACAAAGGGAAAGGAGTCTTCTTACCGGTTAGAAACTTTAATAATCACAGCGAGAAAACAGAGAACACTCCTCCTGGAAATTTGCAGTGATCCCAATTAAGTTCCCTCCTCCCTCCGTCCCTATTAAACTACGTCACTCCTACAGTCTTGCAATCTGAGCTTGGAGCCGCTCTGTTTTCCGTTCTGCCACTTTCTGAGCCCTCCGTGACTTTAGGGAAGGGGGGTGGATGCTATCCAGTGGCTGTGAATCTGTTAACACTCTCTCCCCCAGTGTTTCCTCTCCTAGCTGTTCCCAATCCAGTATTTCCCAGCTTCTGCCTTCTGAACTATGCCCCTCTGCAAACCACTGTCCCAAATCTATACTGTCCTCCTGCTCCTAAGAAGATTCAGGATCAGGGGGAAGGGGTAGCTCTCCCCATTTTCCCCCAGTGCAGCCCTCCTCAGCATGGTCCCTGACACTTACCCAGTACCCTCCCAGTCCCGTCCTGGTGCAGTCCGTCTGGATGTCCTGTAGAAACGGCAGGTGGTAGTACTTGGCAAAGACCATCAGGATGACACCTTGCATCCGCACCGTGCTCACCTGGAATGGCGAAAGGCAGTGAGAGAGCCAGGCAGTGTGGTGCAATGGTTAGTGCACCCAGCTATAGGGCCTGGGAGACTGGGGTTCATTTTCCCACCTGGCCACAATGAAGCTCACTGGGTGATCTTGGGCCAGCCACCGTCCCTCACAGGGTTGTTGTGAGGGTTTAAAGTGGGGAAGTGTGGGGAGAACTACGGTATGTGCACTACCCTTGAGCTCCTTGGGGGGAAAAGTGGGATGTAAATGCAATAATGAATAAATACACCTCTCTGCCCTCGTAGAAGGCATGGCACTCAGTTCGAATCCTGTACACACATACACCCCAAACTCGGGATGGGAGTTTTGCAGGCTGATCTGCGATAGCAAAGTCTAATTAAGGAGAGTGGAACAATAGAAGTATAGAATCACAGAGTTGGATGGGATCACTGAGAGTCATCTAGTCCAACCTTGTTTCTCAATTTGATCCTTTTACGTGGTTTTATATGTTTTGTGGTATTTTATGCATTGTGACTTGCCGTTATTTTTATCGATTATAGTTTAGTAATTCTTTATTGTAACTGATAAGCGTAAACTGTTTAATTATTATTTGTTGACCTTTAATTTTACTGTTTACTATTCTATTACAACGGATTGCTGAATACAGTCGTACCTTGGAAGTCAAACAGAATCCATTCTGGAAGTCCGTTCGACGTCCAAAACGTTCGGAAACCAAAGCGTGTTTTCTGATTGGCTGCAGGAAGCTCCTGCAGCCAATCGGAAGCCGCGGAAGTCCCGTCGGACGTTTGGCTTCCAGAAATAGTTTGCAAACTGGAACCCTCACCTCTTTTTTTGCAGCGTTTGGCAACCAAAACATTCGAGAACTAAGTTGTTTGAAAACCAAGGTATGACTGTATTGCTTTAATTGATCTAAGCTGGTTGTTTTAAAGTTATTGCGACTTTTTTTTTGGGGTACTGGATCAGATTGTTATTACGTGTGTGACCTTTGCTGCCTATTTTCTAGTTTCTTCAGCTCATTAATCACCTTGTGTATGTATGGTAACATAGAAAGGCGGTGTTACAAATTAAAAGTGAACTGAAATGTACTGCAGGAGTGTCAACTAAAGCGTCCATAACAGAAGGACATCCAACCTCTGCTTAAAAACATCCAAGGAAGGAGACTCCAGGCTAGAGGCTAGAGGTGAACTGCTGTCTGGAGAAACAAATGCAAAATATGTGTATTCATGGAAAGGCAGCTTATTGATGGCTACCACCCATGATGGCTTTGCTGTGCCTCCACAGCTGGTGGCAGTAATACTTCTGAATCCCAGTTGCTGGAAACCACAGGCAGGGGAAAGTGGGCTCTTGTGCCCAGGATCTGCTTGCAGGTTTCCGACAGGCATCTGGTCAGCCACTGTGAGAACAGGATGCTGGACTAGATGGGCCACTGGTCTGATCCAGCAGCCTCTTCTCATGTTCTTATGGGTTATACACAGTGCTCCATTTTCAAAGTGCGTTTCCTTTCTGTATTATATTACATTGTATGCCACTGCAAGAATAGCAGCGTATCCAATTCTAGAGCACAAAAGTAAAACATGCAAGGGAGGTGGAGGCGCCCCAAGGTGATCTGGCGCGTTATGAATGTGTCCCAGAAAGCTCTGGTTGTGTGGAGGGTGGGCAGGGCGAGAGAGAGAGGGGGAGAGGGAGGGAGAGAGAGGGGGGGAAAGGAGAGGAATCAGGCTGTCAGAACAAGCCCATCCCATCGCCCCAAGTCACACAGAGGCTGTCCTAAATAGGGAGACAGAACAGCAGGATCTTGAGAAACCAGCAGCCGCTCCTCCCTCCGCCGTCACAACAGCCTCCCCAGTGCCAGCCTCCCCAATGCTCTGATGCTCCTCGTCTCCATGGCATCGCCATGGAGACCGCTGTGATGTTATCGTCGGGAGCAGGGCAGGATTCTGAGGTCATCCAAGGAACTCAGGCAGGCAAGCACCCAAAGCAGCTCTCTTGGAGCACCCTGACTTTGCCAAGGCTCCTGGAGCCTCGCACCCTCAAATCCTCAAAAGCGGGGCTGTGGAGGGAGGGAGGGAGGGAGGTTGGCACCTGCAACACTCACGAGGGGCATCTCCTCCGCCAGCCTTTGCATCCCAGAATCCCACCGGCGCAGCAGTCGCTGGGCCAGAATGGGCTGGTGCATGCAGATCTTTGCCACCTGGGCTGTCATCTGAGGTTTCGTGCATGCCTTGAGGACCCATCTCTATATGCAAACCTGCTAGTGTGGTGTAGTGGTTAAGAGCAGTCAGGGCCATCTTAAGCATATCTGGCTCCCTGGCGCCGTGGTGCAAAGATCCCTCCGGCGTCGCCCCCCCCCCCCATTTCCCAGCGCGGCTACCGCAGGTGAAGCAGTGCGGCGGCCCCCTGGCGACCCGGCCCCCTGGCACCCTGCGCCACCCAGCCTTGCCGTAGGGCCAGCCCTGAGAGCGGTGCACTCGTAATCTGGTGAACCGGGTTCGATTCCCTGCTCCTCCACATGCAGCTGCTGGGTGACCTTGGGCTAGTCACACTTCTCTGAAGTCTCTCAGCCTCACTCACCTCACAGAGTGTTTGTTGTGGGGGAGGAAGGGAAAGGAGAATGAGACTCCTCGGGGTGGTGATAAAGTGGGATATCAAATCCAAACTCTTCTTCTCTTCTTCCCTGTGTGAGCACCTTCTCTCAGCGCCCTCGACATCAGAGGGATCAACCGGAGAGAGCCTTTTCGGTGGCCGCTCCCAGATTGTGAGGTTCCCTCCCAAGAGAGGTCAGACTGGCTCTCTCCATATTATCCTCCCACTGGCAGGCTAAGAGAGGCCTTTGAAAGCTAATGCTCAGGTGATGCCGATCCCTGGGCTGCCATCCTGGCAAACTGGATTTGGACACCATATCAAGCTGCGTCCCTTAATGTGCTCTAGGACAGGAGGGGGTGGGAGATCTCTCTGGATCAACTGGGAGGCTGCCGCATCCAGAGGGCAGAGTGAGGATGTGGGTCAGAAGAGCAGACCCATGGGCAGTGTCGGGCATTATGTGCATTTGTGTATTTTAATAAACTGAACAGAGTGAAAGGTTATGAGTCATGGGGGTGCAGAGATTGTGTGAATGAACTTGTATTTTTAGTGGCTAACTGGGAGACTCGGGAACCGAGAAGACAAGGACTTTAAAAAGGAATGGGGAAAATTTATAATTTACTTGGGAGACCACTGGAAGCAAAGCAAAACTTTAGCTGCACTATAAGAATCACTTGTGAAGTAACGAAGATTATGGATAATTTGGAAAAGTGAAAATAGTGGAGAACATATTGATTTGCAGTCTTAATTACAGTGGTGCCTCGCAAGATGAATTTAATTCATTCTGTGAGTCAATTCGTTTTGCAAAAAATTTGTCTTGCGAATCATGGTTTTCCATTGAAATTTCTTTTTTCTTTTTGCCCATAGGAATGCATTAATTAAATTTCAATGCATTCCTATGGGAAACCGCAATTCGCAAGACGAATTTTTCACAAAACGAATTCATCTTGCGAGTCACCATCAGATCTCAAGACGCATTCGTCTTGTGAAAAATTCATCTTGCAGGGCATTCGTCTTGCGAGGTACCACTGTATTGTAATAAGGACCCACGTAGGACATTTTTTTTTGTGGGGAGTCACGAGATTCAGAGAACCTCACAAATGATTATACAAATGGTTTGATTGTAAATTTCTATTGATAAAAATAAATAAAAAATATTTAAAACAACAACAACAATTGTGGGAATAATAACACAGTCCCTTAATTAAGTTTGCATTGGTCCTGGCTTTTAAAAAAACCTGTTAGTACTAACAACATTCTGATTCACTGTTGTTCTGTGTAAAAATGAATTTTATCAGCCCTCTGATTATTTGCAAGTATTAAAAGCATTTGCATTCATAACCAAAAGAAAAAAGGAAAGAAAGAAAGCCCCCCCCCTCGCACACACACCATTCTTAACCTGTCCTTAGCTTGTTGCTGAGTTCCCCACGGTGCTTACCAGTACAAAATTAAATGGACTCAACACCTCCATGAAGAGTTCGCTCCATTGATCTGTGAAAAGAGCATCTTTGAGCCGTTTGTTGATCATGGAGTTCACCTCCTGGAGCCTGAAAACAATTCAAAATTGTCACCAGCCGGCTGGAAAGAACACTCTGCTCTCCAAGCACTTTCGCGGGATAAAGAGAATGGAGGGAAAGTCTCATGTTCTTATAATTAACCCCCCTTTATTCCATAAAATTTATACCCCAATTGATTGTAAAGCAAAAAAAGTCTCAAAGAGAATAAAACTATAAAATTAACTATAAAAACAGTTACTCAAAAGATAAAATCAGCAATGAACTAAAAACTGATTAAAACTGATAGCAATTTTTAAAATAGGCTTTTCTAAAGCCTAAATGATTTTTAGCAAACGCCAAAAAGTGTGCAGGGAAGGGACCTGCCTGGTGTGATTAGGCAGTGAGTTCCAGAGATTAAGTCCCACTCCAGGCAAAAAAAAGAAGGATTGATTTCTTACAAATGCATAATGGGTATTATGTAGGACCTAGAACAGCGCCAGTTCCGTAGTTCAAAGCAGCCAAAGATTTTTCATGCCCAGGATCAGAGGGGGCCGAGCTCACCCCACCCACAGGGCTGAAATCTCTTCCCCCACCAACACAGTACAAACGACTCAGTGGCTCTACAAAACCTCGCCCTGCACCAATTCAAAATCAAAAGGAGAACCTGTTCTTCTGATTCAAGATATGCGAGGGAGAAAACCACATAATTGCCAGGTAATGGAATCATAGAATTGTAGTTTGCTCTGAGGTTTGTGCCGAGTCGTTGCTACGTCAAAAGATTTCTCAGGCATTGTGCTTTTTCAACCATCCTCCATCAATTTAGAAAAGAAATCGCACCTGGAAATTACAAAAGGGGAGGGAGAATTTGGGGTGGGATGCCTACATTTGTGAGGATTACATTAGGGAAACTTGGTTGCAAAACAAACAAACAAACCCTGCAACGCTGTGCAAAAATGTATATAAAGGTCAGCAGCGTATTTTTAGAAAGAAAAATCTACAACTTGATGTAGAAGTTGAAGGAGCTGGGTATGTTTAGCCTGGAAAAGAGGAGGCTGAGAGGAGATATGATAGCTATCTTCAAATATCTGAAGGGCTGTCACGTGGAAGAGGGAGCAAGCTCGTTTTCCCCTGCCCCGGCAGGGTAGGACCCGAACTAATAGATTCAAGTTACAAGGAAAGAGATTCCTGAAGGAACGTCTCTACCCTCATCGTTCAGCCTGGACACTGAGGTCCAGCTCGGAGGGCCTTCTGGTGATTCTCTCCCTGCAAGAAGTGGGGTTGCAGGGAACCAGGCAGAGGGCCTTCTCGGTGGTGGCGCCCGCCCTGTGGAATGCCCTCCCAGCAGATGTCAAGGAAATAAACAACTATCTGACTTTTAGAAGACATCTGAAGGCAGCCCTGTTTAGGGAAGTTTTTAATGTTTGATGTGCTTTTAATTCTGTTGGGAGCCACCCAGAGCGGCTTGGGAAACCCAGCCAGATGGGCGGGGTTCTTCTTCTTCTTCTTCTTCTTCTTCTTCTTCTTCTTCTTCTTCTTCTTCTTCTTCTTCTTCTTCTTCTTCTTCTTCTTCTTCTTCTTCTTCTTCTTCTTCGGTTTTTAAGCAGAGATTGGATGGCCATCTCTCATGAATGCTTTAGTTGATATTCCAGAAATAAACGATAAATTGTAAGAACTCAGGCCAAAAGAAGATGTTTAGAGATCTGAATGAATTTTTATTATAAGGAGAACTATTCTAAGATTCATTTCAAATTTCTCAATATTCCAGCTGACGAAGAATAGTCGAAACAGGGCCTTGTCCTGATTTTTACTGGAATTTACCTTTATTTGCCTTCAATATTGGGATTGATTCCTATTTAAACTCCGCATCACATCAATAAAACCTTGTGAAGATTTATTTGAAATCCATCTTCTTTTGGCCTGAGTTCTTGCAATTTATCGTTTAGTTGAGATTCCTGCATTTCAGGGGGCTGGACTAGATGTCCCCCAGGGTCCCTTCCAACTCTACAATTCTACGATTCTAAGTGGGGAGAATGAAACTTAAAGGTTGTGAGGGAAGGATGAGAAAGGGAGAGAAACTAAATCAGGCCATCTCTAGTCCCCAAATGTTCACATCTGCGAATCACTACCCTGAGCACCGAACTTCATTCACCTTGCAGAGTTGTGTTGGATGAGAGTTCACACACACACTTAAACACACACTCTGCTGACATGCTCTGCAAAAAAGGGCAGTCCATGGCAGATCCTTTTCCTTACCCAATGGTGATCATGTCTGTGTTGTTGGAGTCCCCCGTGTTGAGGTGCAGAAGCGAGGTCACATCGGTGGGAGGCATGGCTGTACCAACGTTCCAGGTCACGATAGTGATGCTAAGAGGAAACAGGGAGCCTGGCATCAATGGTCACCATTAGTATTAAACTCAAGGCTGGATGACTGTCACACACTCTCTTTGGGGCTGCCCTTGGGCCTGGTTCAGAAGCTCCAGCTGGGGCAGAATGCTGAGGCCAGACTGCTGATGGGAGCCTCTGGTCAAGAGCATGCGGTCCCCTTGTTAGAACACCTCCGCTGGCTGCCTATCTGAACAACTTAGGTCCAAGGTACCACAGAGACCACTTGAACCAAGTACATTTCCGAGCACAATTCCAAGGGTTGGTGCTGACCCTTAAAGCCCTAAACGGCCTCGGCCCAGTGTACCTGAAGGAGCGTCTCCACCCCCATCGTTCAGCCTGGACACTGAGGCCCAGCTCCGAGGGCCTTCTGGCGGTTCCCTCACCGCGAGAAGTGAAGTTACAGGGAACCAGGCAGAGGGCCTTCTCGGTAGTGGCACCCGCCCTGTGGAACACCCTCCCACCAGATGTCAATGAAATAAACAACTATCTGACTTTTAGAAAACATCTGAAGGCAGCCCTGTTTAGGAAAGCATTTAATGTTTGATGTTTTATCATGTTTTTAGTATTCTGTTCGGAGGCACCATATTATTATTATTATTATTATATGTCCTAGCCTGAGCACGGAAATTACCTGCAGGAGCATCATTGGTTGTTCCCCAGTTGGTGAAGCTCATTTGACAACAAGAAACCAAGCCTTTAGTGTCATCGGCCCAGTCCTGTGGAACTCTCGACCACTAGAGAGTCAGCAGGTGCCTTTCGTGCCAACTTTAAAACACCTGCCGAAAACATTTCTACTCTGTCAGGCCTATGCAGGCACTTAAGAACACCCCCTTCCACATTGGTTAATTGATGTCTGTTTTTAACTCTCTAACCTTCTTATAGTTTGTATTTTACTATTTTTTATGTTTTACTGCTGTAAACCACTTTGATTTTTTTTTTTTTGACATAGCGGGATATAAGTATAGTGGAACCTCGGTTGTTGAAGGCTCCGGATGTCAGACGTTTTGGCTTTCAAATGCCAACAACCCAGAAGTGAATGTTTCTGTTTTCGAACGATTTTCGGAATTCGAACGGCTTTTGAAGGCACATTTCTCAATTTTTCTCAATGGATTTTGCTGACAGACCAAGTGCGCCTCGGTCGTCAAACATTTCGGAAGTCGAACGGTCTTTCGGACTGGATTACATTCGACAACCGAGGTTTCGCTGTATTTTCATAAGTAAAATAAAATAATTATTATTGGTGGTGGTTGTTATTATTATCATCTATGCGCCCTTCACCCTAAAGTCCCAGGGAAGGTTACATTAAAACGCACTATTAAAACAGTTTAGACAACTTACATTCACAAAATAAAGTACAGGTATGTCCCTGATAGGGTTGCCATATTTTGAAGAGCTAAAAAGAGGACACATTTGCCAACTTACCATATTTTCCGTGTATAACACGCCCCCATATATAAGATGACCCCTATTTTTTGGGACTCCAAGTTAAGGAAATGGGGGGGAGATTGCACAGAGTTGTTGAGCTTTTTTGGTCACCTGCCTGACCACCGCTGCCAATCACACGCCTCAACGAACCCACCAGTCGTCTGCCCACCAATCGCCCGCCCAATTGCCGCAGCAGCAGCCAATCACCTTGCCACAGCCACCAATCGCCCGCCCAATCGCTGCTGACAATCTCCTGCTCGCGGCTGCCCATCCTCACTCTGCACTATCCGTGTATAAGATGACCCCTATTTTTAAAATAATAATAAAAATCGTCTTATACATGGAAAAATACGGTATACTTTCAACTATGGATCACTATGAAGAAAGAGGACATGTCCTGGGGGAAAAGGGACACATGGCAACCGTAAAACTGTCGAAAGCCAGAGTAGCAACCCTAAAGTAAGCCGGACTGAGGTTTGCTAGGCTGAGATTCAGCTAGCCAGAAACACTTATTTCACATTCACACCTGCACACCAGGCATGTAGGGAGGGTCTGTGCAAATGAAGTTGCCCCCCCTCCCAATCAACAAACCGCAAACAGAGTTTCCTTGCCTCACCCCAGACACCATCATTCAGCTGCAGGCTTTTGAGACGTGGTGTTTCATCTGAGCCAAGCCAAGCAGAATTTTGCAGATCAAGACAGTGACAGCCTTTGAACACCCCAGTTTTTTATGCCTCAACCACCTCCTCATTAATGCAGAATTTGCTGCCTTCACACATCACACGGGCATCTTCTAGGTGTAGTTTTAGACATCTTTAAAAGGTTATTTAGATAAGCTTACGCTACCGCGTGAGTGACCTAGTTTTGCAATTTTTTTGCCTTGCTGTTTTTTACCTCAGACTTCATGATGTTGATTATGTACAAGAGTGCTCTAACCCCAAACATATAGCAGTATAGAAATCTTTGCGTAAATGAATACATATTTATACAGGGGATGCTAACTTCTTTTATTTATGACCTCTGCCTGCCGCGCTAAGATATAAACTTCTCTGGGGCAGTTTAGAATAAATAAGGTATGGGGAAAGCAGCTGAAATCCAAAGCAAAACAGAAAACCGTTTAGGGGAGGGAGAATCCTGCATAATTACAGCAAAGCAGAAGTTGCCCTCCCCCCCAAAAAAAACCTCCAAAATAATTAAAAACAAAGGCCCGAATTACTTGTTATTTATAAAGCTTGGATGAACAGAAAAATCTCTGTCTGGTACAAAAATGACCTCCAGGATAACACCACTTGAGCCTCCCTGGGAAATCTGTTCCATTACCAAGGGGCCACCACCAAAAAAGTCCCTCTCCTTAGTGGGGTCCAACAACACCTAGAGGCATCAAATTGACCCCCTTGGATGCTGGCAATATCGACCCATATGCTGTAATGCAGAGGTACCAGACATTCAGATGTTGTTAATAGTGTCTCTGTTTTACAGATTTACAGAAGCTGTCCCAGTTTCTACTTTGATCCCAGAATATCCCGCTTTTCCTTAGGATATCCCTATTTTCATCAGAGAAATGTTGGAGGGTATTTAATTATGTGACACCCCCCCCCCCCCAAGCCAAGGAGATAACTAACTATACAACCTTTAGAAGGCATCTGAAGGCAGCCCTGTATAGGGAAGTTTTTTTAAATGTTGAATAAATTGAATAAGATGTCCCTATTTTCATCGGATAAATGTTGGAGGGTATGTAATCATTTTATCATTTATGCCCCACCCATCTGACTGGGTTGCCCCAGCCACTCTGAGCGGCTTCCAGCAAAATATAAAAATTCAATAAAACAGCAAACATTTTAAAAAATCCCTATAAAGGGCTGACTTTTGTTGGACTACAAAACCCATCGGATGCAGCCAGCATGGCCAATGATCATGGAACTGGAGTCCTGCAACAGCAAAGTCGTGAGATACAGATGCAATAAATAAAATACAACAACATTGTAGCCAACTAACCCCCGGTTAAAACCTCACTTTGGCTACAAATGCAGCAAGGGATCTCAGCAGAGACACTCCCTGGCTCAGTTGCTTAGCACAGTGTTGATAGTGCCAAGGCTGCAGGTTCAGTCCTTGTATGCGACAGTTGTGTATTCCTGTATTCCTATGATCTATGATTCTTTTGGCCTTCCCTGCAGGGCTGTCGTTAGCCAGGGATGGGGCTGATGTCCTCATGATGTTCTCCAAGACTCCCAGCAGCCTGCACAGCGATCAGTCAGGGATAATGGGAGCTGTCATCAACCAATGAGCACTAATACAATTTAAGCACTCTGACCGCTTGGCACGTGCCATTTTCAGACGCCGCTGTGTTAATATGATTGGCATGGCCAGCTGGAATGCTCAGTGCCTGGCAGAAGCCCCCGAAGGGCCACTGGCCACGGCAGGCTCCCTGCCAATAAATCCCAGGGCATTAACACAATTAAACCGCATATTGCGGAAAGGCGCCAGTTAGCGTCAGCAAAAAGGACTCTCTGCAGGTGCGGGGGGGGGGGGGCTGCTCCATGGGAGAAGGGCTCGCTTGGCCCTCCAGCAGGAGAGAGCTGGTTCCAAGTTGCTTGTGCCAGGCATCCTGGTAGCCCCTTTGTGTGGGGGGCAGGGGAGGATGACTGGTGGCTCTCTAGTTGTCGGATTCTCAGTTCCCATCAGCTCCAGCCAGCAGAGCCAGCAGGATGCAATCTCCAAATTCTAGCCTGCATCGCTGCAAAGTTGGGTTGTGAAACAAGGGCAGAATTTAGGAAGCCACAGAGAAGGACACACACAGACACGCCTAAAGGGTTGCTCCTAAAGGAGCGAAACCCAGTTTTTCTTACCAGCTTACTGGCACTATGCCGAAAGGGACAATAGTTATGAACCGTAAAAACAAGCCGCAGTACAAAGGTCTTATTGCAAGGCCTTAAAGTTAAGACCGGTTTGGCCCGTTTAATGTTGCAATAATTATAATGAGGTTAGCTGTAAAAAGGTGGTCTGCTCTCTCATTCATAGTGTGAAGCAGCAGCAGCAGCAGCAGCAAAAAAAATGAAATAGGCTAATGCAATTCTAGGCTGCATCAATAGAAGTCTAGAGTCCAGATCAAGGGAAGCGATAGTACCACTCTATTCTGCCTTGGTCAGAATCTCACCTGGGGTTCTGTGTCCAATTCTGGGCACCCCAGATTAAGAAGGCTAATAACAAGCTGCCAGGTGTGCAGAGGAGGGCAACAAAGATGATGAAGAGTCTGGGACTCAAGCCTTATGAGAAACGGTTGAGGGAGTTATAATAACAATACTATAAACATTTATTATTTTAACCCCCCCCCCCCCGCTGGCTGGGTTTCCCCAGCCACTCTGGGAGGCTCCCAACAGAATTAAAAGCACGAGGAAACATCAAACATTAAAAACGTCCCTAAACAGGGCTGCCTGCAGATGTCTTCTCAAAGTCAGATAGTTGTTTATTTCCTTGACATCTGGTGGGAGGGTGTTCCACAGGGCGGGTGCCACTACCGAGAAGGCCCTCTGCCTGGTTCCCTGTAACCTTGCTTCTCGCAGTGAGGGAACTGCCAGAAGGCCCTCGGAGCTGGACCTCAGGCTGAACGATGGGGGTGGAGATGCTCCTTCAGATATACTGGGCTGAGGCCGTTTAGGTCAGCACCAACACTTTGAATTGTGCTTGGAAACATACTGGGAAACAAAGTAGGTCTTTCAGGACCGGTGTTATGTGGTCTCGGTGGCAACTCCCAGTCACCGGTCTAGCCGCCGCATTCTGGGTATGTTTAGCCTGGAGGAGGAGACCAAGAGGTGATATGAGAGCTGTCTTCAAATATCTGAAGGAGGGATATTGGATATGGGAAACGGAGCAAGCTTGTTTTTTTGCTGCTCCAGAGGGTAGGATCCAAAGCTATTCAACAGTGGAAGGGACTGCCTGAGAAGGTAGCCAAACTCTCCTTCACTGGAGTTTCCTAAACAGAGGTTGAATGCTCATCTGTTAAGAGTTCTTTAGCTGTGGTTCTGGAATTGCTGGGGGTGGACTAGATGATGCTTGGGGACACCTTCAAACTCTGCGATTCTATGAGTGAATGATGGGCGTCGGGATTCATCAATATCTAGAGGGACAATACATGAAAGTCTTTCAATAAAAAACTATATCATCTATCTATCTATCTATCTATCTATCTATCTATCTATCTATCTATCTATCTATCTATCTATCTATCTCTCTCTCTCTCTATCTGGACACAAGCTCCCCAACCCCAACATGATGCAATTTGCATCTCACGGACCCTCCCCTGCTTCAAAATACAACCTTCCTCCTAACTCAGGGGTAGGCAACCTAAGGCCCGGGGGGCCAGACCCAGCCCATTCGCCTTCTAAATCTGGACCGGGAATCAGTGTGTTTTTACATGAGTAGAATGTGTCCTTTTATTTAAAATGCATCTCTGGGTTATTTGTGGGGGCATAGGAATTGGTTCAATTTTCTCCCTCCAAAATATAGTCCGGCCCCCCACATGGTCTGAGGAACGGTGGACCGGCCCATGGCTGAAAAAGGTTGCTGACCCCTGTCCTAACTGCTCTTGGTCCCCCACCCCACCACCTGAGCCATCGCTCCCCCCCCATCACGCCCAGTCTGCCTCACCGAAACTCATTGTCCTGCTTGGTGTTGGGCTGGCCGAGTCGCAACAGAAAACTTTCCTTGGGATTCATGTTGCTGCTGCCCAGGTCCTGGGATCTGGGGGGCTGCCGGAGCCTGCCATACGAGACGATGTCCTCCGACTCAGCCTTGGAGAGCATGGCGGACTTAGAGGGCCCCACCCTTCCTCCACCTGAGATGTACTCGCTTGAGATGGCTTTCGGGAGGGACATGGGCCGCTGCGAGGAGCCGGAGCGGCCCAGGTAGATGTGGTCGCTGGATTCGGCCTTTGGGAGAGTGTCCTTGAGTTCCACCGTGGCGAGGATGCCAGAGGTCACTGGGTCCAGGCCGCAAAGTTCTGGGAGCACACCCCGGCTGGGCGACTGGCTGAGTTTCATGGAGGGAGAGACGTTGGATTGGGTTGACGAGCTGCCGGAGGCTGGGGACAATGGCCGTAACTCTACCGGAGAGCGCAGGTTTGGGGTGTTGAAGACATGGACGCCCCCAGAGCCGTCCGGCTGGGCTCTGTTGAGATCCAAGGAGAGAGGGTGGTTCTGTCTCTCAGATGCTGAATGGCGAGACCCATCGGGCTGCAACCGGGTGTGGAAAGAGTCAAAGAGCGAGTCAGGCCTAGTCCCATTTGGCGGGTTTCCTCCGGTATACACGGAACTGCTGGAACCCTCAGGCTGGTACCGGACTGTCCCATCTGAGACGTACTGGTTGTTGGCAGGAGAGAAGAGCCCCGGAGATGCCAATCCTGTGATACTGTTGCGTGGAGACACCGGCTGGGACCCGATGGGGGAGGGCGGGCCTTGGTCCCTGCTGCCACGGTGACTGGACTCCATCTTCGAGAAGAGGGGGGAGGAAGGGCAAAGCACATTAGACAGCTGCATAGCACGTGAGGCCCTGCCTGCCAGCCTATCTTCACACAAAGATGCCAACAATGACCCTGGCAGGCGCTAGGAACCCATCTCAATTTTGCCCACAATTTCTGCAGCAGCATCTGCAGAACAGAGCCAAGCAAGGTCGTGGCTAGAGCCGGGCTCTGATGGGAATCCTCTGCAAGGAGGTTTATGCAATACATCTGGCGTGCCCCCCCCCGGTCACCGCAACCTCCTTCCTTCTCATCTTCTCTTCCAAGGCTGGCTACGACCATGCAAGAGAACTTCCCTGACTTAACCTCAGGAACTGACAGACCATGTCTCTGTATACAAAGGCTGCCCTTTGGGATGACCCGGGCTCTCAGCAGCCACTCCTAACCCTGCCCTCTTCTGCATGTTCACCAGATTCCTTCGGATACCAGCTCCCAGCCCAAATTCAATAGAAACTGGGAACATAGGAAGCTACCGTCTACTGAATCAGACCATTGGTCCATCCAGCTCGGTGTTGTCTCCACTGACTGGCTCTCCAGAGTTTCAGTCTCTCCCAGCCTTGCCTGGAGATGCCAGGGACTCAACCTGGGACCTTCCACATGGTGGGAAAAAATAAATACCTTGCCACTGAACACCAGCCCTTTCTACAGGTTGTTTTCAGTGACACACCCATTCCCATGGCTCCCAACAGCCTTTGACAGCTCCCTGCTCTTATTCCAGATGGACATAACTAGCACACACACACAGGCGCCTACAACATGGGTGGCTAGCCTGTCACCCTCCAGATGTTACTGGACTCCCGTCATCCCTGACCCTTGACTGAGGGGTTAACAGGAGCTGGAGTCCCAACAATGTCTGGATGGGGCCCAAGGGAACTGTCCAATTCCTGAAGTTCCCGTGCCCCCCCCTCCACCCCATAGCAAAGGAGTGATTATCGTGAATTTAGGGTCAAATCTGAAACACATCAAGAGACTTCATTTCCCCTGACGCTTCCTGGCACAGTACCCAAACCCATCCAAACAGGGAGAAGTCATGGCTTTCTTCTGATGAATCACTTTCCATGCCACCATGCCCAGATTCTCCGGGTGGCTGGAGGTTGACATTGCTTTCCCGTGCCAACAGCCGTGGAACGTTGGGGCTGAGGGTTCTCTCTCCTGGGAAAGAAGCTTGGGAAAGTGGCCAGCGCACAAAGGGTCTGAAGGGGGAAGGCTAGGGTTCAAGGTTATGACTGGTGGAGCCCTATATGGTTGGGACCCAGGCTACCAGAAAGACCGTATCTCCCTCTACAAACCTGCCCAGGTGGCACAACCCTCAGGTAAGCACCTCCTCTCGGCTTTTGGTGACACGAGGGAGAGCCTTTTCAGTGACTGCACCCAGATTGTGGGATTCCCTCCCGAGAGAGGTCAGGCTGGCTCCTTCTGCCAGCAAGCTACAGTGAGAGCTTCCTTTTTCAAAGGCAGGCTTTTGAAAATTGTCACACAGGTGATGCTGAAGACTGGGTAGGCTGTCAGGGCAAACTGGGTTTGAACTGCTGGCTCCAAAGATGTTCTGATGTATTTTAATAATTAATTTTAACTAGTCTGTTCTCATTACTTTGTATTTTATAATGTTTCTACATATTGGAAGCTGCCTTGAAAGCCTATTTGGGAAACGAAGGGATATAAATACAGTGGTACCTTGGTTCTCAAACGCCTTGGTACTCAAACAACTTGGTACTCAAACAACACTGCAAACCCAGAAGTTTGCAAACTTTTTTTGGAAGCCAAATTTGCTCCGTTTTAAGTGTTACGCTTCCAATTTGAGTGCTACACTCACGTTTTGAGTGGTACGCTGAGGTCGGTTTGTTTTTGCTACTTATTTTGCGTTTTTGTTTTTGCAGCTCCTTTTTGTTTTGTTTTTGTGACTGTGTGGAACCCAGTTCAGCTACTGATTAATCGATTGTGTAACTGCAGTACATTGATTACTGCTTTCATTTTATGGATCAGTGGTCTCGTTAGATAGTAAAACTCATGTTAAATTGCTGTTTTGGGGGTTGTTTTTAAAAGTCTGGAACCATCTTGCATTACTTTCTATAGGAAAGCGCACCTTGGTTTTGGAATGCTTGGGTTTTGGAAGGGACTTCCAGAACGGATTAGGTTTGAGAACCAAGGTACCACTGTGAATTTAATCATCATCATCATAAAATAATCATAAAATTGTAGAGTTTGAAGGGACCCTGGGGGGTCATCTAATCCAACCCCCTGCAATGCAGAAATCACAGCTAAAGCATCTCTGACAGACGACCAGCCAACCTCTGCTTAAAAACCTCCAACAAAAGACCACCTTCCAAGGTCATAGAATCATAGAGCTGTAGAGTTGGAAGGGAAGGAAACATTAGCTTATGATGATATTTTATTCCCTTGCTAATTACGCTGTTTTAAACGTGGATTTCATACAGGACTTCCTTTAGTGATGTTGTCTTTTTAAATGTGTTTTAAGATTTCTCTTTCTTAACTTTGCTGCGTTGAATGTGCATTCTGCAGCCGACCTCTTTTGCAATGTTTTATTTTGAAATCTTTTAATAGTTTAGTTTCTTGTTAACACTACAGCATTGCTATGAATGTATACTTTATATTTCTTCAGGAACGTTTGGTTCCGGATTGTTTTATTCAGTGTTTTAACGTGGGTTGTAAACTGCTTTGAGATTTACCCCCCTGCCTTAAAAATATAAAGCGGTATAAAAATGAAAATAATCTCAATAATCCCAACAGTCCTCTCTAGACCAACCCTAGCAATGCAAGAATAACAGCTATAGATGACCACCCAACCTCTACCTTAAAAACCTCCAACAAAAGAGATTCAAGTACCTTCCAAAGCAGTCTGTTCCACCACCTAACAGCTCTATTATTAAGACATTTTTTAAATTATGTATAATCAGTAATTAGTTCTTATTATAAGAAGCACTGTAATAATACATTCAATATCACCATATCAGGGAAAGAGCCCTCGCCTGCCTCCTTTCTTTCTTTTTTACCAGACTCTAATTGCCTTGATAGCTCGGACAAAGAAACCGACTGAGTCAGGCTAACAGCAAATCAATATTCAACAATCTCCCCACATACAGAGAGAGGGTCTTCCCTGCAGTGGCCCCAACATATGCAGACAGCATTACATAAACAAGAATCAGCAGTCCCCACCCCAGTTTCAGAGCAGAGAAACTAGCCAGCCACAGGGGCTAGGGGCAATGGCTCAGTGGGAAAGCTCCTGTGTTGTTGCATGCAGAAGGTCTCGGGTTCAATCCCTGGCCTCTCCAGATGAGGCTGGAAATGTCCCGGGTTCGAAAACCACTGCCAGTGTAGACAATATTGAGCTAGATACTGAGCCTTGGTATAAGGCAACTTCTTGTATTCTTATTACATAGGGCCACGTCTTATGCCAGGTTAGACTCTTTGTCCAACAGATAGCTGGTGTGGCATAGCAGTTAGAGCAGGCATCCCCAAAAACTGCGGCCCTCCAGATGTTTTGGCCTACAACTCCCATTATCCCTAGCTAACAGGACCAGTGGTCAGGGATGATGGGAATTGTAGTCCAAAACATCTGGAGGGCCAAAGTTGGGGGATGCCTGAGTTAGAGTGTCAGACTAGGACCTGGGAGACCAAGGTTCGAATCCCCGCTTCAGTCATGAAGCTCATTACCTTGGCCCAGTCACTTGCCTCTTGGCTCACAGGGTTGTTGTGACTATAAAATTGGGGAGGGGACGAGTGAGCTCCTTGGATATAAATACATAGGTTGAACTTTTAACATAATGATCATACAGACTGTGTTTTTTGCACTGTGGTTTAACAATCCCTCTTCGCAGGGAACTCTGGGAACTGTAGGTTTGTGGAGAGAATAGGGAAGTATCCTAACAGCTCTCAGCACCTGCAACAAACTACAGCTCCCAAAATTATTGGGGGTGGGGAGCCATGGTTGCTCAAAGAGGTATTGCAATGTTTTAAATGGATGGGGCAAATGTGACCTAACATGGCTTCTCACTCCAGAAACCTTTTCACTGGAGACCAGAGCTTCTGGGCAGGCTTTACCAGTGAGCTGCAGCCTGCTCCTGTTGGAGAGGCCTGAGGCCTGCCAGAAAGACCCACCGCTGACACCTGCACTAGAAGACAAACGGTGCTGACAGCACTGTCCAAGAGAAATGCACTCTGCACATGCTCTTGAGCACTCCCTTGTTGGCAATGACATCGCTCGTCTCTGGGGCTCAAAACCTGGTAGTGAAAATGAGCTCTGCGGCTCGGATCCTGCGTGTTAGCAAAGAACTACATGGGAGTTTTTGAAAGGGCTGGACCGCCCACTCTCAACTTCAATACAGGGTTAACCCCCCCACACACACACACACAGACACTTCTTGCCCTCAGGAAATCTTAAAGGAAGTAATTTCAACACTGTATTCATTACATGCTAAATCCTCAAAGAAAGGAAAGATTAACGATTAACCTTTCTCCAAGCTCCCTTGGGATGACCCCTCCTTCCCTTGCACCGCAGAAACGGAAAGGGAAGAAGCTTTTTTTAAAGCTTTCTGAGGAAAAGTCCCTCCTGCCTCAGTTTCCCCATCTGCGCACTTATTTATTTATTGCATTTTTCTCCACGGAGCTCAAGGTGGGATGGAGAGCGCTCCTTCTCTTTAAGCCACACAACCACCCTCTGGGGTGGGTTTAGGCTGAGAGGCAGCAACCACCAGCCCAAGGTCGGCTCGTGGCCGAGTGGGGATTTGAACCCGGGTCCCGTCCGACACTTTCACCTCTATGCCACACCGGTTTGCCCAACTGCAAAAAGGGAGTCAGCTAGGGCTCACAAATCAAAATCAGTGGAGGCTGGTTTATTAGTGCCATCGTGGAGCATGGCCCCAACAACCTCAGCCAGCCCCCACCTGCCAGCCTTCTTAGACATATCCGGTCCAGGGGGTGGCACTGCCAAAACCGCTTCCTCCTCCTCCTCCTTTGTCAGTGTTGCCCTTGGCAAACTCAGTGCAGAGGAGGATGGGGACAAACACAAAACTAGAATGAGATGGTGCTGTCTATTGCAGGGGAGGCGGCCCCCACTTTCTACCCCATCAGCCCCAAATAGCACCACCTGCCATAGAGGATCGGTGGGCACCTTCTGCCCTCCACAGTGCCCATCTCTCTCAGCTTACGTGCCCTTCATTTCCCCTCTCTCCTGCTCTGCCCGGCTGGATGCAGAGCTCCCAGTCCTGCTGACAGCGAGAAAGGTAGAGGACGTCCTCTCGCTCCGGCTCCCTTTCCCCAGAAGAGAGCTTCCTCTCCCCGCCTCCCCTGCCTCTCCGCCTGGGCCTGCCCAATGCCTGCCTTGCTGCTGCTGCTGCTGCTGCTACCAGGTGGGCATATTCATTCACCTTGGCATCCATGCTTTTACACCTCCTGAAAGCAGGAAGCGGGCACACACAGTGCCTGTGGCAGGCAGACCCTGGGCGCTTTTGCCACCAGCAGGAGGAGAGAAGAAAAGGGGTGTTTGCTCAACGGTGCCAGCTGCAGACTCAAAAAAAAAAAAAGCTCGGATTTGCCCGCAGACCAGCTGGCACTAGAATGGGCAAGGGCACCAAAGGAGTTTGGCCCCAGCAAGAGCTGGAGAAAAGAAGGGTGGGGGAGAAGGTGTAGCTTAGACATCAGGATGGCAGCTGGCAGGGGGTGTAACGAAGGGGCATCCAGGAAATATCTAAAAGGCACATTTTCCTGGAAAGGTGAAATGGGTCATCTGGTGGCATCAGGCGGGGTGTGTGTGTGTGTCCATTTAACCCACCACTTCCGCAAAGCCCCTGGTTCAACCCCACACACCCAATCTACACACACACACCATCTGAAACAAAGGCTATGTAGGCGTTGAAAGCTGCCTTTCAAGATTCCTCCATCTGCCGTTATCCTTACTTCACCCCAACCCTCCCCCCCCAATGTGTCTAAAATTAGATTGTAAGCCGTTTGGGGCAGGGAACCACCCTTTGCATATTTTGCTCCACAGAGACCCCTATCACAAATTGATTATAATATGGTGCCAACATTGATGATAATAATAGTAATAGTAATAATAGCAAGGGAAATGGCATTAGCAGAGAAGGGGGGGTTGTGTGGGGTGGGGGTCTGCCTGTCCATCACCACTATGTCACCCTCTTCCCCATAAGCAAAGGCTGAGAGCCAGCAGGTTGTAGTGGTTAGAATGTCTGGCTGAGACCAGGGTTCGAATCCTCCACTCAGCCACATGAAACTTACTGGGTGATCTTGGGTGCCTGAGGAATAAATGGGGGGGGGGGGAGATCTGCATCCCTTGTTCAGCCACAGAACTCAGTGGGTGATCTTGGGTGCCAATCACTGCCTTTCAACCTAGCGTACCTCACAGGGTTGTTGTTGCGGGGATTCATTGAGGGGAGAACCACCTATACCACCTTGAGCTCATCGGAGGAAAATAAGGTAGGATATAAATGTTATGAGCAGATAATAAACAAGTAAGCAAGCAACCTAGAATCTGGGGCAGGGGGAGGAGAGAACAGAGCGCCTCTTGGAAACAGCGGCAGAGCCCAGCTCCCTACAAGGGGCACCCTAGAGTCTTCCTGCAGGGAAGGGGAAATCCATCCCAGACCGATCCAGAAAATAGGCTCACGTGCAGCCCCAGAACGCACATCTGTCAGAATCGGAAGCTCACCTTTGCACCGAATGGACCACCACACGCACGCTAAAAAAGGGGTGGTGGTGGCAGGAGGGGGGGGTCCCTTCTCAAATCCTGGCTGGCGCTTCTGAAATGCGGCGCTCTGTGGTCTTCAAGCATCCCCCTCACCCTCCGCACCCCGTCCCACCTCACACGTGCGCGCACACAATGGACAGATAAGCTCCTCTGAACGCCCCCCCCCCAATGCCTAAGAACTAGCCCCTTCCACCCACACCCAGAAGCCAGCCCCTTCCTTTCTTCTGCTCAGACTCTGCGTGTACCCATTTCCCAGAGGAGGTGGGGGGATGAGCGAGCCAGACAGCCGCTCGCTCATTCCCGGGAGGCTCCCCCTCCCACGCACCCGGAGCGTGCCTAACTTACACACCTGAGCCCCCATGCTGGAAATGATGCCGGATTCCTGGATCCCTCCCCACCGTCGCCCCTTTGCCTCCCCAGCCAGGGCCACCTTCTCCTTCACCTGCCCGGCCCTCGCCATTGGCTCCGTGGCCCGCCGGCTCCACCAATGGCCTCCGTCCACCTGCGGCCAGGAGGGGGGAGGGCTGGTCCCGTCCGCGCTCACCTGGCGCCGCTCGGACGCCCCCGAGGCGGCTCGGCCCCTGGCCAGCGCCTGCTTCCTCCGGCTGCTGGCGCTGCTGAGCGGCGGCGGCTGCGGCTGCTGCTCCATCGCGTGCAGCTCCTTCCCCGGCGATGCTGAGCTCCCTCCCGCAGCCCAGGCAGGCCGTGACGTCAGCGGAGCCGGCAACCTGCCGGAGAATTTAAAGGCGCAGGAGCGCGCTCCGGCCAGCCGCTAGGGGGCGCTGCGGAGAAAAAGCGCGGCTTTCCTTTGCTAAAAATACAAGCCGCTAGTCCTCGTGAGCAGCAGGCGCCGGAGGAGATTCCCAATGGAGTCCGATAATAATAATGAAGTACTAGTAGTAGTTCAAAAGCATCAATTCTTCGGCGATCAGCCTTCTTTATGGTCCAGCTCTCACTACCATACATCACTACTGGGAAAACCATAGCTTTAACTATACGGACCTATTGTAGGCAAGGTGATGTCTCTGCTTTTTAAGATGCTGTCTAGGATTGTCATTGCTTTTCTCCCAAGAAGCAGGCGTCTTTTAATTTCGTGACTGCTGTCACCATCTGCAGTGATCAAGGAGCCCAAGTAAGTAAAATCTCTCACTGCCTCCATTTCTTCCCCTTCTATTTGCCAGGAGGTGATGGGACCAGTGGCCATGATCTTGGTTTTTTTGATGTTGAGCTTCAGACCATATTTTGCGCTATCCTCTTTCACCCTTATTAAAGGGTTCTTTAATTCCTCCTCACTTTCTGCCATCAAGGTTGTGTCATCTGCATATCTGAGGTTGTTGATATTTCTTCCGGCAGTCTTAATGCTTTTGAATTATGGTGCTGGAGGAGACTCTTGAGAGACCCATGGACTGCAAGAAGATCAAACCTATCCATTCTGAAGGAGATCAGCCCTGAGTGCTCACTGGAAGGAATGAGGCTCCAATACTTTGGCCACCTCATGAGAAGAGAAGACTCCCTGGAAAAGACCCTGATGTTGGGAAAGATGGAGGGGACAAGGAGAAGGGGACGACAGAGGACAAGATGGCTGGACAGTGTTCTCAAAGCTACGAACATGAGTTTGACCAAACTGTGGGAGGCAGTGGAAGACAAAAGTGCCTGGCGTGCTCTGGTCCATGGGGTCACGAAGAGTCGGACACGACTAAACAACTAAACAACAACAGTAGTAGTAGTTGTTGTTATTTGTATCCCGCTCATTTGGCTGGCCTGGGTTGAAAGGGCTACTGTTCCTTGATCTTTCCAAGCATGATTGCCAACCTGAATACAGTGGTACCTTGGTTCTCAAACTTAATCCGTTCCCGAAGTCCCTTCCCAAAGCAAAGCGTTCCAAAACCAAGGCACGCTTTGCCACAGAAAGTGATGCAAAATGGATTCATCCGTTCCAGACTTTTAAAAACGACCCCAAAAATAGCAGTTTAACATGAATTTTACTATCTAACGAGACCGTTGATCCATAAAATGAAAGCAGTAATCAATGTACTGCAGTCACACAATCAATCAATCAGTAGCTGAACTGGGTTCCACACAGTCACAAAAACAAAACAAAAAAAGAACCGCAAAAACAAAAACACAAAATAAATAGCAAAACCAGACAGACCTCAGTGTAACACTCAAAACAAAAGTGTGGCACTCAAAAGGGAAGCGTAGCACTCAAAACGGAGCAATTTGAAAAAAGTTCGCAAACCGGAACACTTACTTCCGGGTTTGCAGTGTTTGTGTTCCAAGTTGTTTGAGTGCCAAGGCGTTTGAGAACCAAGGTACCACTGTAAAATATGGGGGGGCGCATGTAAGCCCCACTCTGGGCGTAGCCAAGGGGGAAGCAAATCAAAAATCAATCAAAATCAATACAAATCGGAGGTTGCCCCCCCAACAAAAGCCTGCCCCCTAACAAAAATCCTGGCTACATCCATGAGCCCCGCCTCACAGAATTCATCACAAGACTTGGCACAGGGACAGCATTTGAATGGCAATGTCCATCTACTTTGAAGAGGCTTGGTCCCCTCAATTTGGGTGTGGGGTGGGGTGGCAGAAGGGACCTCGGCCCCTAGGAGTTGGCTCCTATTTTTCTAAGTCAGGGTGTACCCAAGGCAAGTCAACTTGTTGTGGCACCTGAATCTCACAAGTACCCCTTCTTGGGAGGAAGAGGAGGGGCACTACTACTGTTTTACACTGTTTTCTGTTTTACACTTTAGCATTATTATTATTATTATTATTATCATCATCATCATCAGTAATGCTAATATAACTTATAGAAAAAATTGGGGTTGGCTTTTAAAGCCCAACTCTCCATCAGTGTCCCCCTAAGTTCGTTATCGGTCAGTGGTAACTGAGTGCAGGCAGGATACAGTGAATGCGAGGAAGAGATTTATTTTTTCTGTGGCGACAGCAGCAGTAGCTGATATTTTGCGGCAGTTTCGTGCGCACGTGCTGGCTGGGGGTGATGGAAGCGATCGTCCCAAATGGCTGTGCTTGCTGGGGGCCAGCTGGGGGTGGGGTCCAAAACATCTGAAGGGCACCAGGTGAGGGGAGGCTGCTTTGACCCCTGCAAGGTTGCTGCTTCCTCCTGTTTTCCTCTCCTTTTTCTCGGCTGCGCTTCAAACTAGGTCACTGTCCCAAAGAGAGGGGTGCCGCTGCTGTTTTTTTTGTCCTTTTACAGCCCTTCAGCACTAAAGCGCACATATCCACTCACCTACCCCATCGTCTTGTTTCTATTGATTATATGTAAGGCACACTGGCTCTCGGCTGCAGGGCAGGGTGAAAAACGTTTCAGACAGGGGAAAAAATAGCCCATTTGGTTCGCTGACCTTCGCAAGGTCACAGGTGCATGTGCCCTTCCTTGCTTAATTCAGTTCGGCTGCGGATCGCCATGTGTGAAATCCGGTTCGGTTCCTTCTTCCCCAAAATCGATCAACAGGCGGCTTCCAGGCGGCTCTGAGTGCACGGAAACCCCCCTCCAACATTTGGCTACTGTGAGAACAGGATGCTACACTAGATGGCCTGATCCGGCAAGACCCTTCTTATGGAGGGCGATTCCTATAGAACCTCCATGCTCAGGCACAGTCTATCTCTGTATACCAGAAAATAGGGAGAGCAACAATCGGAGAGTATTGCTGCACTCAGGTACTGCCAATTGGGATAGTTCAGTTGGTAGAGTGTGTGGCTCTTAATATCAGGGTTGTGGGTTTGAGCCCCACATTGGGGCAAAGGATTCCTGCATTGACCCTTGCGGTCCCTTTCAACTCTATGATTCATTGCTTGGCGGGCTTCCCCTAGTGGGCATCTATATGATCAGCCACTGTGAGAACAGGATGCTGGACTAGATGGGGCATTGGCCCATTGCAGCAGGGCCATGCTCCTTTCTTATAAGTATAATTTTTATTAAATTTTCTGTTTTACACTTTAGAATATTCATTTAAACAACCTTAAAATGTCAATGGAGGCAGTGGAGGCAGTGAGAGATTTTACTTTCTTGGGCTCCTTGATCACTGCAGATGGTGACAGCAGTCACGAAATTAAAAGACGCCTGCTTCTTGGGAGAAAAGCAATGACAAACCTAGACAGCATCTTAAAAAGCAGAGACATTACCTTGCCGACAAAGGTCCGTATAGTTAAAGCTATGGTTTTCCCAGTAGTGATGTATGGAAGTGAGAGCTGGACCATAAAGAAGGCTGGTCGCCGAAGAATTGATGCTTTTGAATTATGGTGCTGGAGGAGACTCTTGAGAGTCCCATGGACTGCAAGAAGATCAAACCTATCCATTCTGAAGGAAATCAGCCCTGAGTGCTCACAATACGTTGGCCACCTCATGAGAAGAGAAGACTCCCTGGAAAAGACCCTGATGTTGGGAAAGATTGAGGGTACTAGGAGAAGGGGACGACAGAGGACGAGATGGTTGGACAGTGTTCTCAAAGCTATGAACATGAGTTTGACCAAACTGCAGGAGGCAGTGGAAGACAGGAGCGCCTGGCGTGCTATGGTCCATGGGGTCACGAAGAGTCGGACACGACTAAACGACTAAACAACAACAAAAAAATGTAAATGACTTCCCTTCTTCTCTTTTCATGGCTCATTTTGCAGATCATATATCCCTGCATATTTTACATAAACTAAACCATTCAGTATTCCATTATTCCATTCAGCAAAACTTGTTTACACTGTTGAATTTATCTTAATGCTGCCAACGTTTTCACATGTACACAATTCCCCCCCATATGTTCAATAAGCATTTTCCAATCTTCTGTGTTCTTATCATTGTCACTTGCTTGCCTCTGTTACAAGCATGTGTGTCAAGGAGACCCCTCAATGCCATGAAGACTAGAGAATTACAGGGCCGCCTGGCCTCAGGCCTGCACCGAGATGCCTCCAGAATCTCTGGAAAAGCAATGCCTGGGCTGCCCGCAGCAGAGGACCCAAAGAGGTTGACTTACCTGAAGCAGCTTCTCCCTCACCTGCAGACTCAGGGATGGGATGTCTTCCCTGGTCAGTCCACACAGGGCTCCAGTTGGCTGGAGCTCCCTGCAGAGGCAACATGTCTTGGGCCCAAACATAAGAACCTGGCTGCTGGATCAGACCAATGACCCATCCAGTCCAGCATCCTTGTTCTCACAGTGGCCAACCAGATGCCCCTATGGGAAACCAGCAAGCAGGATCCGTGCACAGGAGCACTTCCCCTTCCTGTTGCTTCCAGCAACTGGTATTCAGAAGCATTGCTCCCTCCAACCATGGAGCAAGAGGATAGCCATCATGGCTGGTAGCCACGGATAGCCTTCTCCTCCATGGATTTGTCCAATCCTCTTTTAAATTATTATGATTATATATCAAACTTGTATGCCGCCCTTCATGCACAGATCTCAAGGCACTTCACAACATAAAAATATGACATAAAAGCACGAAATACATGACAGAGAACAAGAAGGGGGGAGAGAAAAACATATATTATTTAAATATACAATTTAAAATGCTCTAAGTTGGTGGCCATCACGGCCTCCTGTGGCAGTGAGTTCCACAGTTTATGCACTGTGTGAAGATGGACTTTATTTCCATCTTCCAACATCCACCTTCGTTGGATGTCCATAAATTCTAGTACTATGACAGGGGGAGGAAAAAATTTTCTCAGTCATCTTTCTCCATGCAATGCATGCTTTTATAAACTTCTATCATGGTACCGCTTGCTTGTCTTTTCTCTAAACTAAAAAGCCCCAAATCGTAGAATTGGAAGGGACCCTGAAGATCATCCAACCCCCAGCAATGCAGGAATATGCAGCAATGCAGGAATATACAGGGATTGAACCTGCAACCTTGGCATTATCAGCACCATGCTCTAACCAACTGAGCTATCCAGGCTGCAGCCTCTCCTCCTCTTTCCACCCCCTGGATCACTTTGCTTGCCTCTCACGAACCTTTCCCAATAGCCTTTTTGAGGTGAAGCCAACAGTACAGGGTCCCTTGGAGCTGTCCAAGGTCCTGGTCCTAACTGTGCTCTTCTAGACAGGGTTGCTCCTGTGAGACTCAAGATCCCCCGAGACCTGGACTGGACAGAGCAGGGGAATCTCACGTTGATGGACAGCTAAAGCCCTCATGATGGCTGAGAGGCTTCCATTGCAAGGATGGAAGAACAACAATCTTCCTCCAAGACTCCCTGCTCTACCTGGGTTTGAATTGATGGCTTATCAGTGTCAATTTTATTCCAACACCGGTTTGGATATTTGGGCTGCCTGCATTAATTTACAAGGCTAAATCAACATTGATGGGATTTTCTTATTGTTAAGGTCATCTTTCAATGGATTTTTGTTGTCTGTTTTGTGTGTGGGTTGTTTTTTTTAAAAGTTAACATTACTATTTTATCATTTATTTGTTTTCTTTCAATTTACTTTTCCATTAGATTCACAATTAAAAATTGTTACTTATTTTATTTTTCGAATTTATATACCACCTATACCCAGAGGTCACAGGGCGGTTTACAGAAAATGGAAGGAAGGGTGGGGGGGGGTTGAGGGCTGCCTGTGCCTCCCCCCCTCCCCCCCGACGGGATTCTCTCTATGGATCCCCTGGGATCCTCCTTGCTCTGTGCTTTTGGTCTGGCTGGGATGAGTCCTTCAGCTGTGAAAATGAGCAGATTGAATCCATACATTTGAAGCACATTCAACACTCATTTAAAGCACATGATGTCTCCCGAAGACGTCCCCTGGGAGCTGTCATTTGCTTAGGGTTCTTCGAATTGTAGCTCATTGGGGCAGAAAGTACATTTCCCAGGATCCTCGTTGGAGGGGAATGTGTGTTGATTGTGCTTTAAATGTATGCAGACCTGCCTTGATATCAGCTCTTCCTTGCCTGGAACCTCAGAGAGCTTCTGCCAGTCAGTGCAGACAACACTGAACTAGATGGACCAGTGGTCCGACTCAGTGCAAGGCCTGTTCCTGTTTTGGAAGGGCAATAGCTCAGTGGCAAAGCATCTGCTTTGCATGCAGAACGTCCCAGGTTCAGACCTCAGCACCATCTTCAGATTAGGGATGGGAAAGCGAACCCTGCCTGGAGAGCTGGAAAGCTGCTGCCTGTCAGTGTAAACATTACTGAGCTAGGTGGACCCAACGGTCTAATGTAGTGTACTGAGGGGATGCAGCTCAGCGGTAGAGCATCTGCTTTGCATGCAAACTGTCCCAGGTTAGTCCTTGGTATATCCAGTTTGGGCTAGGGGAAGACTCCCTGCCTGGACCCTAGGCAGCTGCTGCCAGTCAGTGTTGACATTACTGAGCTAGATGGACCACTGGTCTGACTCAGTATAAGGCAGCCTTCCTGTGTGCTTTTGTTCCTATCTTTGAATATACTGGATATGATAATATTTTATTCTCTTGTTAATTATGCTGTTTTAAATGTGCATTTTATATTTGACTTCCATTAGCAATTTTTTTTGAAATGTTTAAGATTTCTTCTTGTATTAAGATTTCTTTTTGTACTTTGTATTAAATATTTTTTCTCTAGTTGACCTCCTTTCTAATGTTTTATTTTGAAATCTTTAAGATAATATTCCAGTTTTCTGTTAATTATGTTGCTTTGACTGTATACTCTATATTTGACTTTCTTCAGAAGTGTTTGGTTTTGGGTTGTTTTATTGATGTTTTAATATGCTGTAAACAGCTTTGAGATTTTTCTTAAAAATGGTGGTATTGAAATGAAATGAAATTAAACGAAATGAATGTTTCAGCCATTGCACCACACCAGCTCACATATCCGGAAGTATTTATTTCCCATACAATGCCCTTATCCTTCATAACAGGTGCACAGACCGCAATGAACTTTGGATGGCCTCAAGGCTTTTTCCTGAGCATCGCATCACACACACACACACACACACACTTTCAAGCATGCGCCAAACTCCCTGGGGCTGAGCGCTCAGCACAGAAGGAATATCTGCCCCCTGGTGGTTCATGGCAGGACTGCATCCAAATGGCTGATCTCCGAAACCCCTTCCAGACTGAGGCTCTTTTCCAGTGGGATTCAGTCCCATCCAGGCTGTGCAATCCAAGTTCATTTGGTGCAACAAGCCCATTTCTTCCCCTTCTCCCCTAAAAAAAACCCCCCAACCCCAGAGCATCTGTAATAATGCACCAGAAAACATGGGATTAATACAAACTTGAGACAATGGCATCTCACCTCCCCACAACAAATCAGAACGGGTGCCCAGTAAGGAGATTGTCTGGAAGTAGACAGAGACAACAATGAGGAAAAAGCAGATCACTGCAATAACATTTAGGCCTGCCCCCCCCCGGTGTAGTAGAATCATAAAATAATATAGGAGGAGATCACATTTTGGGATGCTCACACAGAAACAATATCCCCTGCAAATTAAACTAGCATTATGTGAAGGGAGGAAAGTCTAGCCTGCTTCCTGATGTGCTACTTTTCCACTTGCAGGGGGAGCATGTGTCTATAGGGTATGTGAGCTTTCAAAACTAGGGCACAGCCTTTTGTACCCTCTTATCCAGCTGCTTCTGCAGATAGGGTTGCCAGACTCAATAGAGGACAGGACCTCTGTGCCTTAGTTGCCCTGCTCTCTGTTGAGTCTGGAAACCTTAAAGAGAAACCAGCAGACCCTTTGTTTAATTTCCAAGCAAAGGGTCTGCTGATTTCTCTTTAAGGTTTCCAGACTCAAAAGAGAGCAGAGCAATTATAGGCACAGAAGTCCTGTCCTCTATTGAGCCTGGCAACCCTATCTGCAGACCAGGACTCCTCTGTTGGGGTGCAGGTGGGGCCTCCCAAAGGCACCAGGATGCAGGATGAGGTGGGCCACGGGCCTGATCCTGCCCAGCTCATCTTATGTTGCCCCACACTGTGGGTCTGTGTGAATGTTCAGGCTACTTTGGAAATACTAGGAACTCAATGTGATTGTGGCCCTCGCAGCCCTCATCACCTGGCCCCCAGGACTCTCCCCAGCCTGTGCCCACACACCTCACAAGCCCTGCTCCAGACCCTCCCCGAGTGCTCCCACCCACATGGAGCACATCCTTTGCATTGCCTGGATGAAGGGTGGAAAGACATTTCTGTCCAAACCTCCAACTTGCATAGCCGGAACGCAGCTGAATTGTATGAAGGCCATGATTCCACCCATGTTTGCCTCTGGCCCCAACCATCCCTGGTATGTGGCCCCCAATTGGCTGTCCACAAGGGAATGTGGCCCCCCAGGCTGAAAGAAAGGTCCTATCTCTAATATAAAGGAGATTCCCTATTGCTGGTTTTGGAATCCTACCCTGCCCCCGCCCCACAATGGACCACCACTGAGACTTGCAATATTTCTCTAATTAGAGGTTTCTCTGCTGCTCTGACATTCATTCCAGAATACTTTCCCACCCCCTTCCATGCTTTGATCGCTGTTCCAGAACAGTTTTATTATTAGGCTCTGTAACTGAACCTGAGAGAGCGAGGGTTCCATACCCTCCAACATTTCTCCAATGAAAATAGGGTTGTCCTATCCAATAATAATAATAATAATAATGTTACTATTTATACCCCACCCATCTGACTGGGTGCCACTATGGGCACCTTCCAACATAGATAAAAACATAATAAAACATTAAACATTTTTTAAAATGAAAACTTCCCTAGACAGAGCTGCCTTCAGATGTCTTCTAAAGGTTGTCTAGTTACTTATCTCCTTGGCTTGCATAACTCCATACCCTCCAATATTTCAATGAAAATAGGGATGCCCAGTGCTTTTTTCTGGGGGGACGCAGGGATACGCATACCCCTAAAGATTTTGTGAATCTTTGTACTTTTGTCCATTTACTGTATTTATTTTCCCCAATTTGAACTATAAAATGGTGATTTTCTTGAGTCAAAATGAGAGTACCCCTAAACATTTTTTAGTAAAAAAAAAAGCACTGAGGACATCTTAAGGAATAGTGGGACATTCCAGGATCCAATCAAAAACCGAGATGGCTTCTCTAAAAATCAGGGACACCCCAGGAAAATAGGGACACTTGGAGAGTCTGGGGTTCCGATCTCACAGTGGCCAACCAGACGGGAAGCCCGTAAGCAGGAACTGAATCCAACAGACACTGATCCCCAGCACAGCCACAAGGACATAAGCAGAACCTGCTGGATCAGGCCAGCGACCCATCTCGTCCAGCATCCTGTTCTCACAGTGGCTGACCAGACGCCTGTAGGAAACCCTCAAGCACGATACGAATGCAACAGTGCTCTGTCTACCTGCGATTCCTAGCAATCTTCAGAAGCATTGCTGCCTTTGACCATGGAGGCAGAGCATAACCATCATGGTTAGCAGCCGACGATAGCCTTGTCCTCAAAACATTTGCCTAAACCTCTTTTCGAGCCATCTGGGTCAGCGGCCATCGATGCCTCCTGTGGCAGGGAGTTCCACAGATTTAACTCTGCTCTGCGGGAAGAAGTTCTTTCTTTTGCCTGTCCTGACTCTGCCAACATTCAGCGGCACTGAATGTCTACGAGTTCTAGCGTTATGAGAGAAGGAGTAAAAAAAATATTGTTTAAATTAACTTTTATTTTTTACATTTTAGAATATTCATTTACAAGGGCGTCTTACCCATAGAGGCTAGTGGTGCGGGGCGCCGGGGCGCCAAGTTCTGGAGGGTGCTAGGGAAGAGGTGGAGGCGTCCAGCGCCGCGTCCAGCCTCCGTCTCTTCCCCGCCAGAGGAGCTGCCCTCCAGCTGCTGCCCACCTCCTCCAGCCCCGCCGGCAGCGCCGTCCTCCCTAAAAAACTATGGGAAACAGGGGGCGCCGGAGGGAGCTTTGCACCACGGCGCCAGATATGCTTAAGACAGCCCTGTTCATTTAAACAACCTTAAAATATTAATGACTTCCCTTCTTCCCTTTCCATGGCTCATTTTGCATAACAAAAATCCCTGCATATTTTACATAAACTAAACCAATCAGTATTCCGTTATTAAACCTATGTTCTTCTTGTTCTCTTCTTCTATATGTTAGGTCCGCAAGCTGCGCATATTCCATCAGTTTAAGTTGCCATTCTTCTTTAGTTGGGACCTCGCTCGTTTTCCATTTTTGGACTAACAAAACATGGGCTACAGTAGTGGCATACATAAACAACCTTTTTTGACACCTGGGAATTTCCGTCTGGATTATCCCCAACAAAAAGGACTCTGTTTTTTTGGGGGGAGGAAAGTACCGGTACTTTTAGGGAGTAAAGTTTTTCGCTATCCACTTCCTCCATGCCATGCCATCATTTCATTATATTCTATCACCTCCCATCTTACTTGCCTTTTCTCCGAACTAAAAAGTCCCAAGTGTTGCAACCTTCCCTCCTAGGGGAGAGGGCTCTTGTGTTCGAATCCTGCTTTCCCACAGGCACCTGGTTGGCCACTTTGAGAGCAGGAGTCTGGGCTAGATGGGCCATTGGCCTGATCCAGCAGGCTCGGTTTATGTTCTTATCCCTCAGCTGTAGCCAGTGCTGGTTGGTGCTGATGAGAATTGCAGCCCGACGTCATCGTGAGTGCCATATGCAACCCCCCGCCCCCCCACCCCACTACAAGGAGCCACAGGGACTTGTGGCTGACCAGAGGATCGTCAAGGGCTAAGGCTCCCTCCTCCAAGGCTCTTTCATTGCAAGCTGCAGAAATGGGGTGTCGCATGCATGAAGGAATGCTCCCCCCCCAAAAGAAACCACCTCCCTGCTCCCTACCCACATGCAGGAGGGGGAACAGCACGAGAAAAGCTATTTGGAAGCCGCCGCCTCTTCCCTGACACTCTAGCTTTCCGCTTGCGGAACACTTCCCACATGTCACTCAGGCCACGCAGCCAGCCACCCACTTCTGCAGCTCCTCCCAGGGCCCCAGCACCCTTCCTTGCTTCACAGGGGGAAAGTCTGACTCACAGAGGACAGCGCCCCCTGTTGAGAGACCCTCGCGTGACCCTGCTCAGCACGGAGAGCTCAGCAGAACCCTGCAATTCCGCCTGACTCACAGGCTCCCTGGCGGCTTTTTAATTTACCCACATTTGCCCGTGACTCATCCACTCTCTGCTTGCAAAGGCAGGAGACCGTCAGGGTTTATTATTATCCCCCGTTATTATTAGAAGCTTAGCATTCTTCCTCAATGAAGGCTGAGCAATATGCTTTTCTAGGCAGAGGAAAGAAGTTGCCAGCTTCTGGGTGTCAGAGGAACTATCCCCCACTTGGGCAAGGAACTATTCCGCATGGGGTCAAAATCCCGCCTCGTGGTGGCTCTGCTTGTGCCTCTTGCCCAGTGACTCTTAAGAGTCTTCCTGGGTCACAAGGTTCGTTACTGGGATGGATGGATAGAGCCCTGGCAGACCATAGCTCAGTGGATGGAGCATCGACTTGGCATGTAGAATGCCCCGGGTTCAATTCCTGCCATCGCCAGGTAGAGCTGGCCATGTCCCCTGTTTGAAACCCTGGAGAAGTTGCTGCCAGTCAGTGATTTCTTTGTGGGTGGGTGGGTTTCCCCCCCCTGGCAGGCCTCTTTACTAGCTATCTGCCAGGCAGAAATCCAACAGGTGCAGCTTTCCTTAACATGAAGGTGCAGTGATAGGTAGGTGTGAGTGGTGAGTAAAGGATGTAGATCTTGTTCATTTTCTTTCTCTACATCATCCATGCATAATTCTTTGCGCCTCTACCATTAGGGTTGCCAGACTCAATAGAGGACAGGACTTCTGTGCCTTTAATTGCCCTGCTCTCTTTTGAGTCTGGAAACCTTAAAGAGAAACCAACAGACCCTTTGTTTAATTTCCAACAGCAAAGGGTCTGCTGGTTTCTCTTTAAGGTTTCCAGACTCATAGAATCATAGAATCGTAGAGTTGGAAGAGACCACAAGGGCCATCCAGTCCAACCCCCTGCTGAGCAGGAAACACCATCAAAGCATTCTTGACATATGCCTGTCAAGCCTCTGCTTAAAGACCTCCAAAGAAGGAGACTCCACCACACTCCTTGGTAGCAAATTCCACTGCCGAACAGCTCTTACTGTCAGGAAGTTCTTCCTAATGTTTAGGTGGAATCTTCTTTCTCAAAAGAGTGGAATCTTCTTTCTCAAAAGACTCAAAAGAGAGCAGGGCAATTAAAGGCACAGAAGTCCTGTCCTCTATTGAGTCTGGCAACCCTATCTACCAGGGGCGTAGCCAGGATCAAAACTAGGGGGGGGCAAGCCATGGTCGTTCAGGGGCGGGGCCCCGAAGTGGGAATGTGGGCGGGGCTACAGGGCCAGCTGGCCTGATGATATCGTGGCGGCGGCAGCGGCAGTGGCCACCTTGTGCTTCTGGGGCTGGCAGCATCGGCGGCTACCCTGCTTGGCTGGAGAGGACGGGAGGGTCGGGCAGGCGAGAGGGGGTGACAGGGCGGGCGAGGGCGAGGCAAGGCACGGCCGCAGACACGACGGCTCCAAGGCGTTGCTGCATATCAGCATAATATTTCAACCATGTTGTGGGTTCAAGCCCCACCTTAGGAAAAAATTCCTGCATTGCAGGGGGTTGGACTAGATGACCCTTGTGGTCCCTTCCGACTACAATTCTATGATTCTATTGATATATAGCCATAGCATATGCATCATTCTGCTTTCTTGAATTGTCCTACTCCTAGGCATAGCAGCCAACTCCTAGAGGCCTAGGTGCATCTCCCCCCCCCCCAATTACTGGTAAATACAGTGGTACCTCGGGTTACGAACGTGATCCGTTCCGGGTCGCAGTTCGTAACCCGAAAAGTTCGTAACCCGAAAAGGGCCTGAACCGCCGCTTTGCGCATGCGCAAAGCGCTATTTCCGCTATTTTTGCACTTTGCACATGCGCAAAGGCGTGCGGCGCTTCTGCGCACGCGCGCACGGCGAGAATACTTCCGGGTTTGCGAAGTTCGTAACCCGGGTTGTTCGTAACCCGAGGTGTTCGCAACCCGAGGTACGACTGTACTGTATTTTAAAGAGTCACCCCCCCCCATGTTGATGGGATTTCTATGTGGGGCTTTTCTGCCCCCCCCCCGTATTTTATTAAGGATGGAAGAGGGAAGGAAGGAAGAAATAGAGAGAGGGATAACTCATATTTGTGGGTGCCTCTGGGTGATGCTGTGATGCTGGAACTCTGCAGTAAGAGGACGGGAGGGTCGGGCAGGCGAGAGGGGGTGGCAGGGCGGACGAGGGCGAGGGAAGGCACGGCCGCAGTCATGACAGCTCCGAGGTGTTCTTGCATATCAGCATAATATTTCAACCATGTCGTGGGTTCAAGCTCCACCTTGGGAAAAAGATCCTGCATTGCAGGGGGTTGGACTAGATGACCCTTGTGGTCCCTTCCGACTACAATTCCATGATTCTATTGATATATTACCATAGCATATGCATCAATCTGCTTTCTTGAATTGTCCTAGGCATAGCAGCCAACTCCTAGAGGCCTAGGTGCCGCCCCCCCCCCCAATTACTGGTAAATACTGTATTTTAAAGAGTCACCCCCCCATGTTGATGGGCTTTCTATGTGGGGCTTATCTGCCCCCCCCCCCGTATTTTATTAAGGACGGAAGAGGGAGGGAAGGAAGGAAGAAATAGAGAGAGGGATAACTCACATTTGTGGGTGCCTCTGGGTGACGCTGTGATGCTGGAACTCTGCAGCAAGAGGAAGATACTGGTATGCCTGTACAGGAGCCTTGCAAGCAGCTTTCTCTCTGCTTGATTTACAGCAGGCACGTCCAACAGGTAGATTGTGATCTACCAGTAGATCACTGGATGTCTGTGGTAGATCACTGCTAGATCACTGGCACCCCTAAAAAAAGCTCACCCAAAATTTTCCTCCTCCCTAAAAAAAGCTGAACTATGACCTGAAGCCCTAAACAAAAATGGGCCTCCCTTCCTCCTAAAAGAAGCTCAACAAGTTTGACCTAAACTCAAAAAAACAGGGCTTCCCTTCCTTAAAAAAACTCAACAGCTTTGACCTGAACCCCCCAAAAGGGGGTAGATCACTCCCGGTTTTTAACTCTGTGAGTAGATCAGAGTCTCTTGGGAGGTGGCCACCCCTGATTTACAGTATACAGATGCAGGAGGAGGGGCAGACTGGAACACCTCTGCTTTTTATAAACATCACTGTGTCTATCAAAAGCTACAGCCCCCCCTTTTCTTACTCATTTCCTTTTAGCCTTGCAGAGCCACCTTAGTCAATGCACCCTCATTAAATCGCCAATAGAACTCTTAATGCGATCCCTGAATGCTCATTAACAACTACCACTGAAGAACAATAGGGTGAATTGGTCAGCTATCAAACCTTGCCTGAAGGGATTTTCTGCTCCATTGTCTTAACTGCTTAAGTACCGGTAGCCACTTTGCTTTATTTATTTGATGTGTTTTTGTTACAGCTGTGTTCCCGCCCGCCCCCAGCAAGTGGAGAGCTGCTCTCGCTAAAGCAAAGCCCTTTCCACTTCAGTTTTTGGAGGGGAAAAGTGCTGGTTATGGTCTGTAAAATACAATAATTTTTTGCTTCTAGGGGGGGGCAGCTGCCCCCTCCTGCCCCCCCTGCCTACGCCCATGCTATCTACCATGTCCCCTCTTAGTCACCTTTTCTCTGAACTGCAAATGTCATAACCGTTCCTCTTCAGCTGGGAAGAGGGAACCTGCATTTTGCACGTGAAACTCAAGTCTGTAGCAGCTCTGTTTCTGAAGTCAATATTGTTGGGAAATCAACCCCTGGGAGGGGATCCGCTGGTCTACCTCAGGCCAGCCAGAGCAACAGCTGCCTGTGGCTATTTACTCTTCAGCAGTGCCTCCCTGATAATGGCAAGCAGGAGCCAAGCTGGAATCAACAGAGGCACGGGTGGGTCTTGTTAGCGCAACCAGCTGCGGCTGGCAGGCTCCCCTGAGCAATCCTGGAGGAGAGCAGCATCAGAAGGAGAGCCTGAGCAAATGATCAGGAGCTAGAGGTGAGCACTCGATTATTCAGGGTGGTTAAAACCAAAGTGGGGACCCAGGTGGCGCTGTGGGTTAAACCACAGAGTCTAGGGCTTGCTGATCAGAAGGTCGGCGGTTCGAATCCCTGCAACGGGGAGAGCTCCCGTTGCTCAGTCCCAGCTCCTGCCAACCTAGCAGTTCGAAAGCACATCAAAGTGCAAGTAGATAAATAGGTACCGCTCCAGCGGGAAGGTAAACGGTGTTTCTGTGCGCTGCTCTGGTTCGCCAGAAGCAGCTTTGTCATGCTGGCCACATGACCTGGAAGCTGTCTGCGGACAAATGCCAGCTCCCTCGGCCTATAGAGCGAGATGAGCGCCGCAACCCCAGAGTCAGACACGACTGGACCTGATGGTCAGGGGCCCCTTTACTTTTTTAAAAAAACCAAAGTGGGACCACAAGGAACTCCAAAAAGGGTCTCTCCAAAAACTGGGTGAATCGGCATTAAAACAGCACACGCAGTTCCATGTGAGCAAGTGTGAAATGATGCACATTGATGCAAAAAGGGAAATATTAAGAACGTAAGGCAGGTATGCTAATGGATCAGGCCAATAGCTTATCTCGTCCAGAATCCAGTTTCCAAAGCGGCCAGCCAATGCTCCAAGGGGAAGCCTGTATGCGCAAGGGCATTCTCCCCGTCCTGTGGTTTCCGGCAACTGGTATTCAGAAGCATAACTGCCTTTGTATACATACCCTCCAAATTTTGCATGAAAATAGGGACATTCTATTGCTTTAGAATAGAAGGTCCCTATTCTGTAACCCTACCTGCACTTAGGAGCAATCTGCACTGTGCTTAAAGCACGATACAGTGGTACCTTGGTTCCTGAATGGCTTAGTTGAGGAACAAATCGGCTCCCGGACGCCACAAAACCAGAAGTAAGTGTTTGAGAACATTTTTCAGAAGCCGAACGTCCGCTTCGACTGTCAGCATTGTTTCTGGGCCAATCGGCCAATCAGAAGCCACGCCTTGGTTTGTGAACGTTTTGGAAGTCGAACGGACTTCTGGAACAGATTAAGTTTGAGAATCAAGGTACCACTGTACCTCTTTAAAACAGTTATAGCATCCCTAGTATCTTGGGAGGTGTAGTTTGTTAAGGGTGTTGAGAATTGTCCGGAGCATTGCTTTCTTCTGAGGGGATGCGGGGGTTTGCATACCCCTAAACATTTTTTGAATCTAAGTTTGGCCTCATTGAGGGGCAGTATGTCAATATGAGTAGGAAAATGAGAGTACCCTTTAAACATATTTTTTAGAAAAAAAGCCCTGGTCAGGATGGACCCCTATTCCCTTCCCAGAATTACAATACCAAGAGTGGCTTAACAGTCGATCCCACTTCTCAGGGAACTCTGGGAATTGTAGATTTGTGAGGGGAAGAGGGGTTACTCCTAACAACCCTTAGTAAAGGTAAAGGTAAAGGGACCCCTGACCATTAGATCCAGTCGTGACCGACTCTGGGGTTGCGGCGCTCATCTCACATTACTCCAGGTCATGTGGCCAGCATGACAAAGCCGCTTCTGGCGAACCAGAGCAGCGCACGGAAACACTGTTTACCTTCCCGCTGTAGCGGTACATATTTATCTACTTGCACTTTGACGTGCTTTCGCACTGCTAGGTTGGCAGGAGCTGGGACCGAGCAACGGGAGCTCACCCCGTCATGGGGATTCGAACCACTGACCTTCTGATCAGCAAGCCCTAGGCTCTGTGGTTTAACCCACAGCACCACCCGCATCCCTTAGTACCTTTCACAAACTACACTTCCCAGGATCCTTTGGGGGCAAGCCATGACTGTCAAAGTGTTATCATCGTGTTTGAAATGAACAGTACAAATGTGAACTTATAGGTTTGGGTCTGAAATAGTGGTGACCCAACTGGGAAAGAGATCTTGGGGTTGTGACACACAGCACAACCCAATGTGAGTCCACATCCTGAATTGAGCTATTCTTAAGTCGCATAGAAATGGAGGTCGGAAGAAGGAAAAATAAAGGGTCCAGGTTTTTTTCTGGGGGAAATCGCTTGAAATGGAATTTTGAAATCTACCAGCTGTGATTGTGCTTTCCCAGTAGAAATTTCTGCAGGGGCAGATTCTTGTAGAATCTCAGAGATTTGTCAGAATTGTTTTTCTCACATCCTTGCAAAACTTACACCAAGTGTCACAAGACAGCTGCAACCTTCGCAAAGCCGCTGTTCTCCAGAGCCAGACTGGGTTCATGGGAGTTGTAGTCCAGAACGTCTGGAGGGCACCAGGTTGGTGAAGTCTGCTCTGTTTTCCCTTGATCTGTGAACCTTCCTCTTTGGCCTAAAAAAAACAATTCCTGCTTTGTTCCTCTTCAAGTGCTTTGATTATCATCCACGGAAAGATTCCTAGCAGGGTTCTTATTCTGAGAAATGGTGAATAATTTAGGGCATGCCTTGTCTTCATCGCTCCCTGATCAAAAGCTATGTGTGCTTGGCTGTTGTCAGCATTTGTTAGGGGGGAGTTGGTAGTACGTACTGTTTTTGTCTGTTTCATTCTGTCTGTTTTAAAATGATTCAAGTTTCCACACACAGAAAGAAAAAAGGATATAGATCTTCACGTGTAGACTTATAAATCATTAAATGTGCTAATACGAATAGAATTTATAAATATTGCAGCTGTTGTATAAGAGATTGCTATTATGAATGGAATGGAACTGAAATCAATAAGATTTTGGAATGCAGAAATAAAGTAAATGATCAAACCATCATTTCTAGCATGCGGGTGGGGGGGGCACCTAAATTATGTAATTGGATATTTGAATGATTGATATTGGGAATTGTTTTGTAATTTGGCATTGATATAACGATATATCAATCGTTATACATCAATTGAAGAATTGATGCTTTTGAATTATGGTGCTGGAGGAGACTCTTGAGAGTCCCATGGACTGCAAGAAGATCAAACCTATCCATTCTGAAGGAAATCAGCCCTGAGTGCTCACCGGAAGGACAGATCCTGAAGCTGAGGCTCCAATACTTTGGCCAACTCATGAGAAGACTCCCTGGAAAAGACCCTGAAGTTGGGAAAGATGGAGGGCACTAGGAGAAGGGGACGACAGAGGAAGAGATGGTTGGACAGTGTTCTCGAAGCTACGAACATGAGTTTGACCAAACTGCAGGAGGCAGTGGAAGACAGGAGTGCCTGGCGTGCTATGGTCCATGGGGTCACGAAGAGTCGGACACGACTAAACGACTAAGCAACAACAACAATAACGATATAATGATATATTTGATATATGATATAATATTTGGATTATTATAATAGAAAACTAAAAGAATTATTATCAAAAATAAAATGATGCAGATTTCAGAAGACTCCTGGTGTGGCAAAGGTGAAGCACGGCACTTCCCCCTTTTCTTTTCTTTTTTGAACTTGGGCCCTGCTCCTAAAATAAGGAAGAGCCTGATGGTTCAGGTCATTGACCCACCTAGTCCAGCCTCCTGTTCTCACAATGGCCAACCAGATGCTTGTGGGAAACTTGCAAGCAGCATCTGACTGTAGCAGCACTTTCCCCTCCTGTGGTTTTCAGCCACTGGTATTCAGAAAAATTACTACCTCTGACCATGGAAGAAGAGCAAAGCCATCATGGCTAGCAGACACCATTAGGTTATCTCCTCCATCAGTCTGTCCAGTCCTCTTTTAAAGCCATCAGAATGTTACCTGCTCAAAGACGTATAGCAGAAGGTGGAGATTCTAGCCCCAAAGAAGAAGGCCTTTTGATGTACTAGTTGCTTTTAAGCATGGAAACGGAGCACGTTCTGCCCTTATGCAATTTGTGTACATGCTGTTCTTGACATTGCCAGTCATTAAGCACTTAATAAACACATTTGCATACCACACCCACCACCAAACCCTTGTTCAAGCTGCACATTATCAGCTTTCCAACTGAACAGCTCCCCCCCCCAGTTCTCCGTTTTCTGCCCAACTGCAGCACACGCTATTTATTTGTTTATTGTGTTGATATCCCAGCTTTGTTTCTCCAGGGAGCTCAAGGTGGCCCCTTCCTCATTTACAACAACCACAACAACCCGGCGAGGTAGGTTAGGCTGAGAAGCAGAGACTGGTCCAAGGTCACAGCCAGCGAGCTTCATGATGGCCAAGTGGGGATTTGAACCCAGGTTAAACCACAGAGCCTAGGGCTTGCCGATCAGAAGGTTGGCGGTTCAAATCCCCGCGACGGTGAGCTACAGTGGGAAGGTAAATGGCGTTTCCGTGCGCTGCTCTGGTTCGCCAGAAGCAGCTTTGTCATGCTGGCTACATGACCTGGAAGCTGTACGCTGGCTCCTTCGGCCAATAACACGAGATGAGCGCCGCAACCCCAGAGTCGGTCACGACTCGACCTAATGGTCAGGGGTCCTTTTACCTTTACATTTACCTCCCAGTCTGAGCATGATATTCTAACTACTGCACCACACTCTCTCTCTTGTGGTGGGGAGGCAGGGAAACACCATTTCTCTACCACCAAGTTGCAGCCCCTTTTGGGGTGGGATGAAGAGTTTGCAGTGTGGAGGTGAAAGGACATTAAATAACGTTTTAGCAAAAGTGCTAACCCCAATATTACTGAGCAATGGGGTCTAACCCGGTGCTCCCAGCATTAGCTGGGAAGAGCAGGTATCGTGCAGCTCTGTGGTGAATGCCAGAGATGTACAAAACTGTCATAAAGAAGGAAGAAGACATCTGAGCATATACAAAGTATATTTCCTCCCACCCACCGAAAGCCCAAGGGTTATAAAGAACTTCAGCTCTGGATTATTATTTTTAAGTTGGAGTAATAAAGGAACATAGCTCAGTGTTATCTGCTTTGCATGTAGAAGATTCCTGGTTCAATTTGCAATCCCAGAGAGCCGCTGCCAGTCAGTGCAGACAATACTGAGCTAGATGGCTGAAGGCCTGATTCAGTAAAAGGCAGCTACATACCCTCCAACTTTTCTCCAATGAAAATAGGGATGTCCATTCCATAATAATAATTTTACTATTTATACCCCACACATCTTACTGGGTTGTCCCAGCCACTCTGGACAGCTTCCAACATACAGAAAAACATAATAAAACATTAAACAGTTATGTGGTAAACAAAATCTGCCCTATAATGGGGTACACAAGAGCCCTTATAGAGTCCTTTGTAGGTTCTCCATTGGTAGGTGGCGCTGTGGTTAAACCACTGAGCCTAGGGCTTGCTGATCAGAAGGTCGGCGGTTCGAATCCCTGTGACGGGGTGAGCTCCCGTTGCTTGGTCCCAGCTCCTGCCAACCTAGCAGTTCGAAAGCATGTCAAAATGCAAGTAGATAAATAGGAACCGCTACAGCGGGAAGGTAAACGGTGTTTCCGTGTGCTGCTCTGGTTCGCCAGAAGTGGCTTTGTCATGCTGGCCACATGACCTGGAAGCTATACGTCGGCTCCTTCGGCCACTAACGCGAGATGAGCGCCACAACCCCAGAGTCGGTCACAACTGGACCTAATGGTCAGGGGTCCCTTTACCTTTACCTAACCAGAGAATATTGAGAAGCAAAGCAGCTAGTAAGCCTGATCTTTATGAACTGTTGCAACAGGGTGCTCCCTCTCACGGAGGAGAAAGGAAGACCCAGAACAAAGGTGTGCCTGCCCTTAAGTAGAATTTTCAAATTGCCCACCCTCAAACTCCAGACCACCCCCAGAAACCTCATACATACATCACAGAAGGGGTGTAGCCCAGGACCACCTCCCCCAATACACCATACATACATACATCACAGAAAAGGCAGTCTGCAACAGAATCCTGAGCATGTTGTTTATTTCCTGTCTGGCAGGTTACCTGCTTGCATTATCTGGGGCCTGGCCACTCTTTTGATATTATAACTACTCAATTCCGGAATCCAGATCCCAGGTTCACCCCATTCACACCTTAAATGCACCCTTAAGGCAGGATCTGTGAGCACAGAGACAAACTGGATGTTTTTTCATTTCCTCCCTCCTTTCAGAGAAACATTTGGTCAGTCTGGGAGAGTCAAAATGGTTTCAGGACTTGTTGTACTTGTTTGCTTGGTACATTTATTATATGTATAAGACCTTAAATTTTATTATTACAGTTAACAAAAAAAATCCCCATACAGAATTGCATTCAGACAGCTCAGGAGTCAGATAACTCTACCCTCCAGGATAACTCCATACCCTCCAATGAAAATGTCCCCATTTTCACACCCTCCAACATTTCTCCAATGAAAACAGGGGCAGCCGAAGGAAAAGTGGGATCAAATCAGAAACCGGGAAGGCTTCTCTAAATCAGGGACGTCCCTGGAAAATAGGGACACTTGGAGGGTCTGCAACTGCCTGCGTTCCTAAGGGAGAGATGCAAAGTGGCGTAGTGGTTAAACTTTAAAGACTCGAATTGAGGCCAAATCCACACCACACCATTCAGAGCGCGTCCAGCATACATTTAAAGCACACTGCTCTCTCGCAATGTATATTGGGATCTGTAGTTTGTTAAGGGTCCTAGGAATTGTCATCTGCGAAGGGGCAACTACAGCTCCCAGGAAACCTCGGGGTAAGGCGTGTGGTTTCGTTGTGCGCGGAAGGCGCCTTCAATGTGCAGGATGGTCCATCATGAGACCAAAGGTATATAAAGAAAGCATCGGGCCTCTGAGCATGTGCAGAGAGTAAGCAGCGCTGGTAGCACTGTGCAAGCACCCGGGTAGGGGCCACGTCCGTCGCCAATCCGCCTTTCCCTTTGGAGAGCCACTAATCCCGAGCTCCGCCTTGCCCTGCCCAGATGATGCTCCTCCCTGGAGAGCCGGGCGGCGGGGCGAGGCTTGCCGGCCGAGGCTCCTCCGCCTTCCCTTCGCGGGGGCTCCTCCCGATCTGACGTGGCAGCAGCGGCTCCAGCAAGCGGGAGGCCGCCGCGTCCGGAGCGCAGAGCCAAGAGCGCAGCGCGCGTCGCTGGAGTGAAGGTGCCCGATGGCACGTCCGCGCTTCGTGCTGCTGGTGGCGCTGGTGGTGCTCTCGGGATCAGGGCTGCTCCGCGGCTACGAGCCGGACTGGCGCCGCCTGGAGGGCCTGGCGAGAGGGAAAGTGGAGGTGAGATCGAGCCTGGAGGGCGGAGGGAGCTGGGTGCCTTAGAGCATGTGCAGAGGGCCTGGTGCGCCGGGGCCCGCCAGCTCCCTGGATTGAAGTCCCCACCCCACCCCACCCCAAGCAAATGTGGTCTCCCCACCACTTGACAGATGAAGCATGAAATGCGCTGGGCAGCCTTGAGCGAAGCGCTGGCCCTCAGCGGAGCCTGGCCTCCCTCGCAGGGCTGTTGTGAGGCTCCGTGAACAGGTGGCAGTCACCGCCGCAAGCCTTTGAAATGCGGGCGGGACATTAGAAAGAATTAAGAATGTAGGGGTGTGTTGTTGTTGTTTTTAATGTTGCTGCTGTTGTTGAAAGGCAGTCTATGGGGGGAGGGTCGTAAACAAAAAGAGAAAAGTGAGATTTGCTTCACAACAGATCACGCCAAACAACTACCAAGCCTAGCATCAGACAGAGATTGCGCAGAGCTTAGCCGTTCTTTTGCTATTCAGAGGTATACTGCCCTGGCATATGATTTTTCTATTTTACCATCATTCAGAGGGATATATGGGGTTACCCTAGTTGAGGCTTAGACCAGGGCTTCCCACGTTATAGTCTGCAGGCCATTGGTGGGCCACTGAAGTTTCAGGCAAGTCTGTGGACCATAATTTACCATGTCTGCGAAGAACGCTTGCAGCTGGAATTCAGATTGCTGTACTGTGGTTGAACTCTGGGACTCCCTGCCACAAGAGGCAGTGATGACCACCAAGTTGGGTGGCTTACTAGGAAGACTAGACAAATTCATGGGGGGGGGGAGAGGGCTATTGATGGCTACTAGCCACGCTGGCTCTGCTCTGCTTCCACGGTCAGAGGCAGCGGTGCTACTGAATCCCAGTTGCTGGAAATCACAGGAGGGGAGAATTGCTCTTGTGCTCAGGTCCAGCTTGCAGGTTTTCTATTGAGGCATCTGGTTGGCCTCTTTAAGAAGCTGGACTAGATAGGCCCCTGGCCTGGTGCAGCAGGCTCTTCTTAGCGTTCCTAATGCTTCTGAATACCAGTTTGCATCTAGCACAGTGCAATAGAATTGTGGAAGCAGGCGGGGAAAGTCATCTTCTAAACCCCTCTGCAATTTTCAGGTGGTCTGGGGGCACGGAGTGGAGGGGGCAGTTTGAGAACCACGGACTTAGAGGACCAAGGAGAAATCTGGTGCTATTCCCACGTATTCCCAAGTCTGTCCTTGTAGCCATTTTATTTTAGAGGCGAGAGGGGATCTAACAAAGGCCAGTTATCCCATGGGGCTGCATTGGTGGGGGGGTTGTTTTTCAGTCTGCTAACAGGTGGCCTTGGGCACACCTGCCGCAGCAGGTTCTGACAAGCCCTCGGAAAGGATTGTCAAGGGAACAGGGGGCGGGGGAACAGCTGTTTTTTCATGGTGGAAGGGAAAAGCTGCAGAGGGCGAATGTATTTGTGGGGTTGTCAACAAGCGTCCTGGGTTGGCAGAGGTTTCTCCGTCATAGAAACATGGAATTGTAGGGTTGGAAGGGACCCTGAGGCGCATCTAGTCCCCTTGGTGTCCCATATGGGGATCAAACCTGCAAACTTGGCGTTACCAGCACCACGCTCTGACCTGAGCTGGACCCCCAACTCCCCATCAGACCCAGAAACCATCACAGTCAGTGGCCAAGGACAGTGGGAGTTGACTTGCCCATCCTTCAGTTTCCAGCCATTGCTGTCTCCAACTATGGAGGCAGAGCACAGTCATTATGCCTAGTAGCCGTTGTTGCAGAGATTTAATTATGTGTTCCATCAATAAGTGCTTTCTTTTATCTGTCCTGACTCTTCCAACTTTCACTTCATTCGATGCCCACCAGTTTCTCTAGCCACTTCCTCCCCACCAGGCATAGGCAAACTTGCCCCTCCAAATGTTTTGGGACTACAACTCCCATCAACCCTAGCTAACAGGACCAGTGGTCAGGGATGATGGGACTTGTTGTCCCAAAACATCTGGAGGGCCGAGTTTGCCTATGCCTGCTCCACACCATGAATTTTTTTAAATAAACTTTAATTGTGTCTTTCCATTTCTCTGAGCTAAAGAGCCCTAAAGCTGCAGGCTTTCCTCAAAGGGCAATCGCTCCATCCCCTTTATCGTTTTGAACTACTGCAATGCGCTCTACGTGGGGCTACCTTTGAAGGTGACCCGGAAACTACAACTAATCCAGAATGTGGCAGCTAGACTGGTGACTGGGAGTGGCCGCCAAGACCACATAACACCGGTCTTGAAAGATCTACATTGGCTCCCAGTACGTTTCTGAGCACAATTCAAAGTGTTGGTGCTGACCTTTAAAGCCCTAAATGGCCTCGGTCCAGTATACCTGAAGGAGCGTCTCCACCCCCATCGTTCTGCCCGGATACTGAGGTTCAGTACCAAGGGCCTTCTGGCGGTTCCCTCGTTGCGAGAAGCCAAGTTGCAGGGAACCAGGCAGAGGGCCTTCTCGGTGGTGGCCCCCGCCCCGTGGAACGCCCTCCCATCAGATGTCAAAGAGAAAAACAGCTACCAGATTTTTAGACATCTGAAGGCAGCCCTGTTTAGGGAGGCTTTTGATGTTTAATAGATTATTTTATTTTTCTGTTGGAAGCCGCCCAGAGTGGCTGGGGAAACCCAGCCAGATGGGCAGGTATAAATAATATATTATTATTATTATTATTATTATTATTATTATTATTATTATTATTATTTTATTATGGTTGCCCCCTGACCTGGGGTAGCTCAGTCGGTAGAGCAGGAGACTCTTAAATATCAGGGTCATGGGTTCGAGCCCCACATTGGGTAAAAGATTCTTGCACTGCAGGGGGTTGGACTAGATGACTCTTGCGGTCCCTTCCAACTCTACAATTCTATAAAGGAGGTGCTGGCTGGCTGATGAGCTGTTGGGAGTTGGGTATCGGACAACATCTGGAGGTCTGCAGGCTGGATTTCTTGGGAAGTGTGTTTGTGTTTGATGGCATATTCATGCTCTGTTTTCTCCCTTTCAAAGAGCTGTGGAGGATGACGGCTGAACCGCCTGCCAGAGGTAAGTGTCGCTTCGTTCCTGCTCGCCAACAGCTACCGTATCACTCACTTCCCCTGGGTGAAGAAGTGCTGCAACGGCTCATAAGACAGAAGGCAGGGAGCCCAACAGTAGGTGGCGCCAGAGAGCCAATGACAGGCGGAACCCAACACATTCTAGATTTCCCCCATCCTCCTCCCTGCCAGAACTGAGATGGAAGAGAAAGAAGCTGACGGGCACGGCCACCTCCTAGACTGACTGAAAGTAGGGAGGCGGGCAGGTGGGGACTGGCTGAAAGCAGTCTGGGGTTGGTGGGGCATGATAGGGAGGGCATTCCACAACCGGGGCGCCACCACCGGAAAGACCCTGTCATCGTTCTGCACCTCCAACAAAGCCTCACCTGCTGATTGTAGGTTCCGAGAATAAACTGGGCTGGTGGGGCAGGAGGAGCCGTCTTATTCCATGTGTAATATTTGCATCTCATTCATTTTTTTCCTCCCTAGGCGAAGGCCTTTATCAATGAGGACTTGCCTCTGTAGTATCCTTTTTGTATGTTCCTGCAGGGCCTAAGCATTGGAGGTGGGGGAGGTGAAGGGGGGACATTACCAGGGTCCCCAGGTAGCCAGCTTCAGCTGCAAGCCCATCGCCCCCAAATTATTTATTTATCCTCTCTGGCCCAGGAGCCCAAACTTGAGAAATTCTGAACTGTCGAACCTGATGCCCTTTAGGATGCTGGCTGGGGCTGATGAGTGTCATAATCCGAAACCTTAGGACAGGGCTGTCTTAAGCATATGTGGCGCCGGGGTGCAAAGATCCGCCCGGCCGCCCACCCCCCAGGTTGCCCACCCCCAGGCGTGCAGGAGGGCGAAGCTGGCCAGCCGCCTCAGCGTCTCACTGGCTCGGTCGCCCCCAAAGATGCAGCACAGAGCCGCCCACAGCAGAAGAGCACACCGCGGTGCTCCGAGCGATGGGCGGGCTCTTCCCCAGAGTCAACTCTCGGGCCCTGGACTCTCAGCCTGGCACCCCTGAGAGCCCAGCGCCCCACACCCCTAGCGCCTATGGGTAAGACGGCCCTGCCTCTGGAGGGCACCAGGTTGGCAGTCTAACCAGGGAGCTGATTTGCTAAACCGGCTGGCCAACGCAACAGAACTTGGGGGTCCTCACTCACCCTTGCCCCAAACGCCTGGAGAGATGCTGCCAGTCAGTGTAGACAATATTGAGCTAGATGAGCCAGTGGTCTGGCTCTTTTACGCAGCTTCCTTCGTCCATACCCTACCTCCTTAACTGCCTTTTCCAGCCACAACCTTGACATGAAGCACCTTGCTGGAGCAGACCCCGAACTCATCCTGTTGAACTCACAGTACAAAGAGCTGGAGGTGAGAGGGAGTTATGATCTCCCCACACTGGTGTGACCCACCAGAGGATTTTTAGCTTCAGGCAGAACTGGTAGAGGTGATGCTCTTCACACGGAATATGCAGTTGCAGGAATAGTTTTGCTTTTGCTTCTGAATCGAACCATCAGGGCCCGCAACAAACTGTTGCAGCGCAGCGGCAAGAATTCATCTCTCTTAAGAATCATGGGGGTTTCTTTTTAAATCTTATTTTTCAAGGAGGTTTCAATGGCATTGAAGGGATGCTTGAAAGTATATAGGGAGCAGGTTGGTAGATCACAGCCAGATTGGTTATTGTTGTCCAGCAAGCCAGCTAGTGGGACTTTTAATTCCTCCTCTGCTGGACTAGCAAGAGTTGTATAGCACTTTAAAAGCTCCAGAAATATTCAAAAGAAGAGGGATTGGGTGCAGCAGGCTTTGCCCGGGGCGGGGGGGGGGCTTCTCTTCTGGAATCCAACTGCCAGATTTCAGCCATCGGCAGGTAAGATGCAAATCTTGCTCTGTGATGCTTAACAGGCTAATTAATGTGCTGCTCACACAGCAGAGGAGCAAAGGACGGTCAAATATGGGTGTAGCCAGAATTTATGTTGAGGGGGGAGGCAGGACACCCACCTGTCATCATCCACTGCCTGGCTGTGTCTTAGCAGATTCTGAATGAAACGTCTCAACCACAAGTGTTCAAAAAAATCTGTCAAAATCTCCAGCCATTTGAAAACTAGGAAGTTAAATAAAACAATTAACTTCAGGGAGTACCTTTCATGCGGTTGAAGGTAAAGGGACCCCTGACCATTAGGTCCAGTCGTGACCGACTCTGGGGTTGCAGCGCTCATCTCGCGTTATTGGCCGAGGGAGCCGGCGTACAGCTTCCAGGTCATGTGGCCAGCATGACAAAGCCGCTTCTGGCGAACCAGAGCAGCACATGGAAACGCCGTTTACCTTCCCGCTGTAGCGGTTCCTATTTATCTACTTGCACTTTGACGTGCTTTTGAACTGCTAGGTTGGCAGGAGCTGGGACCGAGCAACGGGAGCTCACCCCGTCGCGGGGATTCGAACCGCCGACCTTCTGATCGGCAAGCCCTAGGCTCAGTGGTTTAACCCACAGCGCCACCCGCGTCCCACTTTCATGCGGTTAACAAGTATATTTTGCAAAATTACAAAGAGCATGCCTTTTAAATCTTTTTTTAAAATCGGCTATTCCTTCTCCAATTTCTTTTTCCCCAATGTAGTTTTTCTGCGCGCACTCAGTGAGCATAGGCAATTTCTACTTTTAAGTATTTTTATTTACTTACTTGATGGGGGGGGGCAGCCCTGGCTATGCCCATGGATCCAATACCATCTGCATTTGGAGATGCTGGCGCCTATCCAGGTGGGTCTCAGCATGTTGTTGCCACCTGGCGAAGGAGGACTGTGGCTCTGTGCCAGGGCATGTGCTTTGCTTGCAGAAGGTCCCTGTTTCAATTCTCACTAGTATCTCCAGGTAGGGCAGGGCAGGTCTTTGGTCTGAAGCCCTGGAGTGCTGCTGCCCATCAGTGTAGCTCAGGGGGTAGAGCATCTGCCAGCCCCACTGCCAGCCTGTGTAAGCAGCACTGAGCTAGGTAGACCAATGCTCTTGACTTGGCCTAAGTCAACGCCCTTTGCATTTACTTTGCAGAGAATTCCACTGAGTGATATGTCCCGCAAAGAAATCAACGAGCTGGTGCAGAAGCTGGGCTTCTACCGGAAGGAGAAACCCGATTCGCCGGTCCCCAAAGAGTTCCAGCTTGCTCCTGCCCGGCCGCTCCCTGGTTCAGAAGGTGCCAAGGGAGAGCATGTGGCAGAGAGCAAAGGGGCTGCGGGTGGAGAACTCTAGATCTGTTGTGCTCTTAAAAACCTCAGGGGTGTCTTGTGTGTGAGTGTGTGCAAGGGTTGAGAACGTGGCTCGTGTTTTAATACATGCACAAGCATAGCTGTACCGGTGGGTGTGCACGGCAGGCTATGTTGTTAGTATATGCAGGGTTGTGTGTGCACGCCCGCCAGGTGGAGAGCCGAGGAATGTGGTCCCTTTCAAATCTACAAATCTGCTCTTCAACCCCCACCAGCAAAAAACAGCAAGATACGTACATGCAAAAAAAACCCTGAATATGCCACATTGGCAGGATATGCAACCAAACGCAACGTTCCCTCGTTGCAGAAATTTGGCTTTCATGCTTTAATTTGTTCTAGAGTAAAGAGCATACACTGCCCTGTCTGTGGAACGTGAGTAAAAAGTGGTGTGGAAAAAGCTGTGATCTCGGCGGTGTGGATTCGGAGGAAAGTGTGCTCTCCCCGCTGCCTGGGGAAACAGAGACAGACCTGGACTAGATCGCCTCGATTCCCACCTTGGTCTGCACACCATTTCTGTCTAGATTCATTTGATCATGCATAGCCCAGTCGGAAATGTTGGCTCTTTGTATAGCTCAGACCGAGCACCTGTGGCCTTCCAGATGTTGCTGGATTCCTTGCCCCCCCCCAAAAAGTTTTAGTTATGCTGGCTGAGGGGAGCTGGAGACCACCAACATCCAGAGGGGGCCACAGGTTCTTCCCTCCTGCTTTCGGTTCCCTAGCTGCTGTTCCTTGCAAGCCTTCGTGTTCTTCTGCAGCTGTGCCCCGCCTGCATGAGACAGGATGATACCCTCGGCTGAAAGCTCTTGGTGCCCAGGGTGGATAGTCAGTGTCCCATCAGGCTTCGGAGCACAGTGCGCTAAGGAACACGAGCTCAGTCACCCACCCTGCAAAAACAAAACAAAACCCTCTTGCAGTTGTGCCTAGGAACAGTAAAGTCTTTTACATCCACTGTGCTGGTATCTGTGTGTCTGTTGCTGGATAATTAAAAGTCCCAGGCTGAACTCTTCAAGGTGTTCCCCTGGGTCCTTGCCCCACCCCACCCTCTGAAACTCTCTGTGTTGAAGTGGTGAGGTGACCTTTTTCTTCCTTGAAGAGCACGAGCTGAAGGAAGAAGTTGGAAATTGGACGCTCTTTCCTTGTTCTTCCTTCAACTCTATCCGCTCTGTCTGCAGAGTCGAAGGAGGAAGTTGGAAGAGTGATGCCGTGGCCCTCCAGGGACTGCAGTTGCCCTAGTAGCAAATATTTTTAGGGGCACGTCTCAGCAGCTGCCACGCTGGCTAGAGACTCTGCCCTGCCTCACCTGAGCGGCGTGCCGAGTTGCTGGGAGAGGATGTGTCGACCCATCCCTCTACTGTGCGGTGTCCCCTGCTAGTGGGGGAGGCAAGCAGATGGTGACTCAAGGTGGCGGCGGCGCCCAGGCTCGAGGCATGCACCCACCCGTGCCCTGCTGCTGTTCTGCAGTTCTGCGCCCCCGCAGCACCACATGGAGGTGCCGGTTAGGAAGCACAGTCCTTCCCTTAGGGGGCACAATGCTTTCCATGCCCGGGGTGTTGGCAACCCATGCTACGCCACTGCTACTAACCCACCTCACAGGGTTGTGAGGATAAAATGGTTTGTGTGCCGCCTCAAGCTCCTTGGAGGAAAATGGGGGGTGTAAATGCAATGACAGGAATACAAAATCCCTTAATCCCTGGCCACTGGGCCAAGTGTGACGGAAGCCGGGAATCCAGCAACATCTCAGTAGCTCGAGTTACCCAGATCCTGCTGCATACCAGCCTGTTGCTGGCATTATCAAACAGCTGGAAGGCACCAAGTTGGGGTAGGGGTATGCTAACCTTAAAAGGAGTGAGCCCCAGAGGTTGGAGAACAGTACAAAGCAGAAACGGCCGCCAAAACAGTCTATCCAAACTTTTATTGTCTTGCTGGTGTCTACATAAACATCCTTGTGCTAGTGCAAGAACCGTTACAATCGGGCGCGTGGCTGAGTGCTGAGAGCGGTGTCAGAGGAGCACATCCTGCTGTCCGTCCCTCGCTCCAGGCTCCAGTCGTTCTCAGCTGGCTCATCTGCCCAACCTTCCCGTATTAATTGGCCCTCAAAAGGGAAGGAGACTTGTGCAAAGGGGCTGGGGACACCCAGGAGCGGCGTGGACATTGCTAAATGATGCACGGGCAGGAAAGCTGTTCCATGCAGAGAGGTCACACCAGAATGAAACCCACGTAGGTTCCCCTCTCTCCTGCCATGTTTAAGCACCCAGAGTTGACCACAATCGCTCCTGGGCTGGCAGAGCCAAGGGTGAATGCACACACAGGGCACATGGATGGGCAAGACTTGATTTCAACAAACTGGTGGCCAAGAGATGGGAACTGGCATGCCCTGTGCTTGCAAGGGAGCCTCTGAGCTGGTGCAGAGTGTGCCCTTCACCACCACCATTCAGACAGGGGACATGGTTTGTTTCTCTTAAAAATAATAATCTGTCTTCTCTACCCCAAGCAGCAAAGAAAATCCACTTCTCTGTCCAGTTACCCCACAACTTCAAAGGCTGCACTTTCTAAATGAGCTGATTTCAGGAGCCCTTTCGGTCAGGATTCAGGGGTGGCCCTGAGGTCTCCTCCTATCCCTCGTCCAGCTTTCACCCCTTCTTGCCCAGGAAGGAAGCTGTTTCCCATCTGAAAACTTGGCTTTTCCTACCCACTGGTACCAGCAGGGTTCAATCCAGAAGAGGCACAGTCCCAGCCCAGTGGGGCTTGTACACTACATTTGTAATTGGGTTCCTCTTCTGGAAGTGTGGGGAGGGGGTCACGAGGAAAATGCAAGACCTCTGCCTCTAAGGGGGTGAAGGTAGAGGCCCTCTGCCATAGCTCAGCGGTAGAGAATCTGCTTTGCATGCAGAAAGTCCCAGGTTCAACTCCCCGAGGGGGAAGAGTCTCCCTATCAAAAATCCTAGAGAGCCACTGCCAGTCAGTGTAGACAATACTGAGCTAGATGGACCAACAGTCAGAAGCAATATAGTAAAAGGCTTCATTCAGCTTCATGGCAGAACATCTGCTTGGCATGCAGAAGGTCCCAGGTTCAAGTCCCGGCAGCATCTCCAGCTAGGGCTGGGAATGTCCCCTGAAAGCCTAGAAAGCCACTTGCGAGTCATGGTTGCCAATACGAAGATAGAATGGGCCAGCGGTTTGGCTTGACAGAAGGTAGCTACCTACGTTCCTAACGTCTGGTTTTTTTTGGGGGGGGGCACCACACCTGTCTATAACCTGCTGAGCAGGCTCTGCACTTGCAAGGATCATCGCAGTTCAAGGATTTGGGGGAGGTGGGAAGCAGGGACGAATTAAGATCTGCACACACAGACGGCAACACCCCCTGTCTTTTTAACATGCTCCAGCATTTAGCCGTTCAAAGGTACAGACAAGACGCATGGCCAGTCAATCACACCTGCACAGGTCTCTGCCCTTAATGCTGCTCGGCCGTGCACGATGCAAAAAAAGGGGAGTTTTGAAAAAGGAGGAAACGGGAATAACTTACAGTAAATAACGACAATGACGACAATAATATAAAAAGCACGTGCGGATGAGAAGGGTAGTCCCGGTTCTCTCCGTAGAGCAGTCTAAGCTCGGCCGGTCCCCTCCAAACCGGCCTGGATTGCCAAATGCCCAGCCTGCTGTAGCGGGGTGTGTGTGTGGGGGGGGGTGTTGGTTCCTCTTGCCTTTTTGCTGCTGCGGGTGGCTCCTGCCCATAGTAAGAGTTCTCTGGAAGCAGGGGGGAGGAGGTGGGGCTGCAGGAGCACGGATCAGGACCAGAGGAGCAAGTGAAGACATCTTCCTTTCCCCTGCTGCCGCACGCGGGGTGGGTGGGTGGGTTGGTGGGGGGCAGACAGGCTAGACGGGATGTTTCAGAGGGAAGGGGGAGTGAGGGGGGCGGGAGAGGAAGGCTAGAAGCGCTGCTGCTGTCTCATCCGGAGCTCGTGGCGCCGCAGGTGGTTGTAGAGGGACTGTACGTAGGTGAAGACGCACTTAGCGTCCGGACGTTTCCCCATGATCATCATGTCTTCCACGTCCACCAAGGGCACGCAGTCCACAAGCACCCTGCAAGGGGGAGAGAGAAAGGGGGGAAATAGGTGGTCAAGGAAAAGGTAAAAAGGTCAAGGACCCCTGGACGGTCAAGGACCCTATTCATGTACGGCATATATTTTTATCACAAATAGCTGACAGCATCTGCTTATTGCACATCATCCGTTTGAAGCACATGGCTTACTGCAAAGAATTCTGGGAAGAGCAGTTTATGGCTCACAGAACTACAAAATCTTAAGCAAGTGTGGGTGAGGGGGAGAACCACCGGCTTAGTATGGGAGTTATAAGGTCTGCATTGGTCAAAAGTTTCATTTTTGTTTCATAGGTCACATCCACACCATATATTTATAGCACTATGATACCACTTTAAACAGTCATGGCTTCCCCGGAAAGAATTGTGTGAACTTTAGTTTCTTATAAGTGGTTAGGAGGCACCCATTCCCCTTCACGGAGCTACAATTCCCAGATTGTTAAGCCACTCTTGAGCTCTGGTGTCTGGACATTGAGTAGGGATGGCTACCAGCTTAAATTCATGGGGGTAAAAACTATCAATGGCCATTAGCCACAATGGCAAGGCTCTGCCTCCACAATGGTTCCTGAATAGGTAAAGGTAAAGGCCCCCCTGGACTATTAGGTCCAGTCAAAGGCGACTCTGGGGTTGCGGCGCTCATCTCGCTTTCAGGCCGAGGGAGCCGGCGTTTGTCCACAGACAGCTTTCCGGGTCCTGTGGCCCGCAGGACCAGGGGCGGAGGGGGGGGCGGTAGTTGCGGTCTGCTCCGTGTGTCACCACTGACACTCTCCTCAGGGCCTGCAGCACACCCGAGCCACACGTCTGTCTTGGGAGCGATGTGGGGGCTTGGGCGCCCGCAGGCTCCGCACTGCCCAAATGGTCCGCCCGCTGCCTCTTCCCCCCCCCAGCTGTAGGGCGGCTGAGTGGGAGGAGGCAGGAAGACTCCAGAGGCCCTGCGGTGTGCCGCATGCCGGTCCAGGCGCGCAAGTGGATTCCTCCACCGCTGAGCATGACCAAACCGCTTCCGGTGCAACGGAACACCGTGACGGAAATCAGAGCGCACAGAAACACCGGTTACCTTCCCGTCGCGACAATACCTACCGTATATGCCGGCGTATAAGGCAACTGGGCATATAAGGCGACCCCCTACTTTTCCAGTCAAAGTAGAGAGTTTGGGATATACTCGCCATAACGAGTATATCCCAAACTTCCAATGCACACCAAATAAAAAATTTTCTGTATCTCTTCCAGGCACCGAGGCAAGTTAGGGGGGGGGGATAGAGAGAGAGTAAGTGGCTGCCGCTTTCTTTCCATGCAGGGAGGAGGGAGGAAAGCCCCACGTGTCCCCTCGTCCTGCACGGAAAGAAAGCGGAAGCCGCTTACACGGTCACCGCATACGGTGGGGATGCGGCCGCGGCCGTTTTTGTGCTCCCCCCACCGTATGTAGCGGCTGCAGATATTATACCTGGCGTATAAGACGACCCCCAACTTTGGAAAAGATTTTCCTGGGTTCAAAAGTCGTCTTATACGCCGGAATATACAGTATTTATCTACTTGCACTGGCGTGCTTTTGAACTGCTAGGTTGGCAGGAGCTGGGACAGAGCAACGGGAGCTCACTCCATCAAGGGGATTTGAACCGCCGACCTTCTGATCGGCAAGCCCAAGAGGCTCAGTGGTTTAGACTGATTCATCCCTCCGCCCCACAGACCCATTAACTAACCCCACGTTGTAATGCAGGCTGGCAACAACAACTACCAGCACTTATCCCCGCCCCCCGAGGCTTGGGTGCAAAATCCTAGGAAGTAACTACCCAGGTTTTCCACCGTTGTTCATTTCTGCAAGAACAGCCTTTGCACGGGTGGGGAGAATGCAGAGCCCCCAGCCCCAGCCCCGAGATAACCTGGGGAAGTCAAAGGAGCCATCGGTTATTGCAAACGGCAAGGAAACCTTTGATCCGGAAAAGAGAAAAGTTACCCCTTTGGGAGTCTAGCCAGAACAGCACTCGAGAGGGTTGCCAGTGTCTCGTTTTGAAAGTGCGAGCAGCCGCCCGGTGTTTATAACTTTGCCACTACTTTGCAAAACATCTTTCTTTTAGTGCAAGGGAGCATAAGGCTGCGCACCCCTATATTGGTGCTCCAAGAACAGTTCGCGTCTGTGAAGAAGCTGGTTTGGCCAGTGTGACGACAGGATGCTGGACTAGTTGGGCCCTGGCCCTGATCCAACACGTTTCCACTTATGCTCTTAATGGCCACCTTCAATGCCAAGACCCAGGATCCCTTTCGGCTAGTGGTCTTTGCATCAGCTTTGCACTGGTTTCCCGGCCTGCCTCCCCAGTCCTCAGCCTCGGGGTCAAGCATGTGCAGAGGGGGTGGGAGTGAGGGTGTGCAGGGAGGTAATCGCAAGGTTTAACGGGCTCCCTCCTCTCCGGCAGCCTCGGCGATGGAAAATCTCCTGAGCGAGCCAGTGTGCCCTTATAAAGCCTTTGTTTAGCCTCTGTGATGGGCTGTTGTACCCAGTGTCCCAGGAGAACGAGGCTCTGGGGAGGCAAAGATATTAACAAGGAGTGCCTGAGTCACTTTTTCCAAGGCTTTCAAGCTCCTCCGAGACATATATGGCCGGGGCAAAATAAATAAAAATAAAAACCCACCCCATCCCCTCCAAAAGAAGGAGAAAATAATAAGGAACCATCTCCATCACCTGTCTGTCTCTCTCTCTCTCTCTCTCTCTGCAGCTCGGCCCTGTGGAAGCAAAGGATTCTGGGAAAGGCAGGCACTGTCGCCACCGTTACCTGGTAGTTGTCAAAAATTATCCGCCCCTCCCGCAAAAGCGAGAGTTTAAAAATGTATTTTTACGACTGGTAATTAGATTTCTTCCCCAGCCTTGACCGTGAGCTCCCATTGTGGGTTAAAGCAATCTAAAAACACAACATGGAAGAGCTAGTAACACTGGGAACAAGTAATATCAGGAGCCAGTGTGGTGTAGTGGTTAGAGCGTTAGGCTGGAACCCGCAAGACCAAGATTCAAATCCCCCCACAGCCACAAAGTTCGTCGGGTGTGACGCTAGGCCAGTCGTTGCCTCTTGGCCTGACCTCCCTCGCAGGGTTGTTGTGGGGGTTAAACAAGGAGGGTGTCTGCCCCCTTGAGCTCCTTTTAGAAAAATGTGGAATACTGTTGAGGACTCTCCTTCCTTGGAGGTTTTGAAGCTGAGGTCAGGTGAACCTCTGTCATGGATACTTTAGCTGAGATTCCTGCATTGCAGGGGGGTTGGACTAGATGGCCCTTGGGGGTCCCTTCCAACTCCACAATTCTATGATTCTATGAGATGCGGTAAGGAAAGGAAACATTAATAAATATGGCAGCTTCAACTCCTTGTGAGGGAGCAGGGAAGGTGGCGTTTAAATGCAACCAGTCCATCAATAATAAACTATGCCAGGGTTGCAAGTTGAAATATCTCTAGTTTAGCACTATCGTACAATGGCAGATCCTCTCAGCACTAACTACAAAGAGCAGACTGGGTATTTTTTTTCTTATTGAAAAATGTATTGATAATAACCCGTCCTTCGCCAGCAGGTCTCCCAGAATTAAAAACAGCCGGGTTACACAGGCCCTAGGGTGGGTCTCGAAAACAGACACCTTAAGGGTAAAGGGGGAAGTCTTCCGCATTCACAGGAAAGGTGCCAGACGCATCGCGGTGGGGAGGGAATTCCACAACTTTGGGGCCACCACAGAGAAGGCCCTCTGCTGGGCTGTCACCACCAACACCGAGGGCTGAGGAACTATCAAGAGGTGCCCCGCCTGCCGATCCCAGCACCCACGGAGGTAGCCTTTCAGGTATTCGCCCCGCGCGCATGCGCAAAAGCATTCTGCGCGCTTCACGCAGAAGCACTCTATCACGTTTTTGGGCATGCGCAAAAGCGCCGCTCAGATTGCGGACTTTTTGGGGTGTGAAAGGCACCCCGGAACAGATCGGGTCCACAACCCGAGGTACCACTGTATATAAAACACAAAAATACATTTTAAAACTTCCCTTCAGGGCTGCCTTCAAATGCCCTTTAAAGGTTGCATAGCTGTTTATCTCCTTGACATCTGACAGGAGGGTGTTCCACAGGGCGGGTGCCACTACCGAGAAGGCCCTCTGCCTAGTTCCCTTTAACCTCGCTTCTCGCAGGGAGGGAACCGCCAGAAGGCCCTCGGAGCTGGACCTCAGTGTCCGGGCTGAACGACGGGGGTGGAGACACCCCTTCAGGTATACTGGACATTTAGGGCTTTAAAGGTCAGCACCAACACTTTGAATTGTGCCCGGAAACACACTGGGAGCCAATGTAGATCCTTTAGGACTGGTGTTATGTGGCCTCGGCAGCCACTCCCAGTCACCAATCTAGCTGGCACATTATAGATTAGTTGTAGTTTCAGAGTCACCTTTAAAAGGGGCTATTGGGGTTGGGGGGGGCTATTGGGTTCTTGTTTTTATTTTTACTATGTATTTTGTGGTTTTGTATCTTGATTTTATGATGTGAACCGCACTGAGACCCCTGGGTATAGGGCAGTATATAAATTTAAATAATAATAATAATAATCCTATATAATAAAGTCCCTGTGTCTCTGCGCCCAGTCCCTGTGTCCGCGCTAATGCACATGTGCCCCACAGACACAGTGACTGGACGAAGAGGCGGGACGTACACACACTCTCTCTCTCTCCCCCCCTCAACCCTCTGCCTCCCGTCCCCCTGCGGCGGCGGACCAAGATGCCGCCATCTTGGTCCGCCTCCTCCTCCTCCTGACAACCCTACCTGGCCCGTGGGAGGAGCGGCAGGGCCGCGGCCTTCCCTCCCTCTCTGCGCTAGGCCGCGGGACACGACGGGAGAGCGCTTTGTTTAATTGCGTTCCCGGCGCGCCCCGCGGCCGAGCGCAGAAAGGGAGGGAAGGCCGCGGCTCCATCACACCTCTGGCGCCCGTTTTCTTAATGGGCTGAATGAGACTAGTAATAATAATAATAGCCCCACGCACCGAAGGTTCCCAAGCAAGGTAGTTTCTGAGGGAACTACCAAGAGGGCTCCGTCTGCCTCTCTTACCCTCCGAATTTCCTTGTCCCCCAACGTGGAAATGTTTTGCAACTACAATGCACACATGCAGAGACACGTACCCCCCCTCACCCCTCTGCCCCCCCAAAAGGGATAAAGAAGGAGGAGGATATTTCTCACCATTGCTCCGCAGGTAGGGAGGTTAGGACTTTTTGGTTTTAACCAGCCCCTTCTGAACCAGGCACCGGTAGAACTCCTGGATGTACGTGTAAACGCACTTCCAATCGGGCTCCCTCATCCGGACCATGTCCTCCACATCCAGTAACTGGGGGCACTCCGCGTGCGTCCTGGGTGGGGGGGCAGGGTGGTGGGGTGCCAGGAAAGGGGAGGGAGAAGCCAGTGATCACAGCCCGGACAGATTTGGAAAGGGGGCAGGGAGGGGACGGAGAGAAAAAGAAGAGAGACAGAAGGAAAAAAACAGAAGAAATACATAAATCCATTTCACATTCCTCTGTGTGTGTGTCAAACTTACATACATGCTCTTGGGGGGTGTCTCTCTGGCGTGCAATGCAAACGGGGGTGGAAGGAGGGGGGTTCCATTGCACACGTGCACCTGGGAGTCATTCCTCATACGGGGGGGGGGGGAGAATAGGAAGGGAAGGGTGAGCGTGGCCAGAAGTGCTGTTGCTGGGGGCGGGTGCCACGAGCAGGTGTGGGGAACTCGAACCCGGATCTCGACAGCAAGGACAGTCCAACAGACCGAAAGGGGTTGGAGGGGCGAGAAAAGGAGACGGACGGGGCGGGTTGGGAGGAAAGGCGGTGCTGTGCTCCGGTGCCTATTCCAAGGTGGGGCCTTCCTTCTATATGGACGCATATAGAGAGGGCAGATGAGGGGGGCCGGAACACAGCCCGCTGCCTCATCCCATCCTACCCCAGCCTTGCAACAGCGCTGCGGCACAGCTGGGGTGCCTGAAGCCGGTAGAGGGGGGCGGGCGCAGGATGACAGCGACACAGGAGGGTAAGCCAAAGCAGCCCAGAAAAGCACCTCGAGTCCAGATGGTGGAAGGAGGGGGTCGGTCGGTCGCTCTCGTGGTCCACGGAGAGGAGAGGGGAGCGAGGAAGAGGCAAGTCTCTGGCAGGCGAAACCCTTTGCAGGCAAATGCCCCTTGCCCTCCTCTTGGGCCAGGACACTGCATTTGGCCCGCAGGGGAGGGACCTGGCTCAGAGAAGAGGAAATTCATCGTCCCGCCAGCCTGGGACATCAACAGAACAGCGGCGAGCAACTAGGAGTTCATTGCGCAGACCACCGGGCGGTTGCAGAAGGGCTTTGGCACTCATGAGGACGTCCTTTAAAAAGGGATTACCCTCAGGTCCACTAGTAAGGGAGGCAGCAACGAAGCAAATCAGGAGCAGGGGAAATGGAGGCCCTCAGTTTCACTCTCGGAAATCTCTGCAGGCCGCACTCTTGAGTGGTTTTGCCTGGCCGGGGCTTGGCCTTGAATGCAAATCATGCCTCTTGCTTTCACACAGGAAGCTAGTGTAGAAACCAGTCTACAGTGGTAACTTGGTTCTCAAACGCCTGATACTCAAACAACTTGGAACCCAAACACTGCAAATCCAGAAATAAATGTTCCGGTTTGCAAACTTTTTCCGGAAGTCGAACGTACTCCGCTTTGAGTGTTACACTTCCATTTTGAGTAGTGCACTTCCATTTTGAATGTTACGCTGAGGTCTGTCTGGTTTTGTTATTTATTTTGCATTTTTTATTTTGCGGCTCTTTTTTTTGTGATTGTGTGGAACCCAGTTCAGCAACCGATTGATTGATTGATTGTGTGACTGCAGTACACTGATTATTGCTTTCATTTTATGGTCTCGTTAGATAGTAAAATTCATGTTAAACTGCTGTTTTAGGGGTTGTTTTTAAAAGTCTGGAACGGATTAATCCATTTTGCATCACTTTCTATGGGAAAGCGTGCCTTGGTTTTGGAACGCTTCGGTTTTGGAAGGGACTTCCGGAACAGATTAAGTTTGAGAACCGAGGTACCACTGTACTGTAAAAAGCAAAAAATTGCACTGATTGCTCTGCACACTTTAGATCAGCCTCGCCCACTAGGGAATGCACCCCCTTGGGCGGAAAAAGCTTCTTGGGTTCAAAAAGGTACTAAAATGCCGGATTATTTTGTTGTGGTGGTTCCGTATATTTAGGGCAAGGCATGTTCAAAAACACTTATCCTGGGACCTGCAAATGTGGGTGAGCAGTCCTGACTTTCCTGGGTGCTGTGGTCTGCAGGATTAGCCCAAATCTCTCCAGAGTGCCAAATCTTGCAAGTGGCCTGCCTCCCTAAATTTGCATGTGGAGAGGTGGGAGGAGGAGTGGCTCAATGCTGCTCGGGGGGGGGGGGCTGCTGTCCACCTCTGGTGGGGAAGGGGACAAGCAGCCCACAGCTGTAAGGAGGAAGCATCAGGGGGAGAAAAAAGAGGAGAAAGCGAGATAGAGAGAGAACTCCCTTCCTTGTCTTTCTGCTCAGACCCGTTCCAGGCACAGCACCCAGAGGCGTCCAGGGTCAAGAAGCAGCAGCGGCGTGCCCAGCCAGGTCCCGAGGGCGTCCCCTGCCCCAAAGTCGCTCTCTCACCCTGCAACAGCGCACCCCACAACCCTACAAGAAAGACCTCGCAAAGAGGTCCAGGCACTCTCTCGCTCCTCCGCACCAGCTCACAGTGTCCCAAGTGCGCCACCGCCAAATCCAATTTTTCCAGAGGAACCAGAACGTCTTCCGGCGTGGAGGAGATCCTGCGCTCTGCGTAAACAGCTGAGACCCATTCCCTCCCTCCCTTGTGTGCGAGAAAGCAGCATGGATCGAGCCAGAGCCGGGAAAGGTCTGTCTGCAGGTTACGCGGCAAAATCCCAGCAACGCTTGTGGGGCCCCGGCATGAACGGTTAAGCTGGCTTGGGTGGTGCAAGAGCACAGTGAGGTGTAGTGGTTACAGCAGTGCTCCCAAAGTGGGCAATACTGCCGCCCTGGTGGGGGGCAGAAGGATTAACCGGGAGGGGCGCGATAAGAAGCAAGGGGGGGGCAGCAGGGGCACACTTGAGATGTAAATCAGACGTTGAAAAGTTGGAATTTCTGGTCCAAGCCCACCAGTTTTGCTGGATTAATTAAACCAAATAGTTTTAATTGGATTTTGAGGAAGTGTGTGATTAACCGTTACTGTTTTGAAACTCTTATTCTGCTCCTTAGCGGGTCATGCAAGCTGTTGTTCTGAATAATGCTTTTTCTAGGGTAGGTGGATTTATGGAACCAAGTCTGAAAAAGTTTGGGAACCACTGAGTTAGAGTGTCGGACTAAGACCTAGGAGACCAGGGTTCGAATCTCTGCTTGGCCATGTGAAGCTCACTGGATGTGACCTTGGCTGCCAGTCACCTCTCTCAGAACTAAACCTACCTTCAAGGGTTGTTGTGGGGATTAAAAGGAGGACAGAGGGAAGACCACATGTGCCGTCTCTGAGCTCCTCGGAGGAAGAAAGGTGGGTGACGAGTGCAATAAGATTAATAAATATTAAACAAACAGCCACCTGTGCCCTTACACGCCTCAAGAGGTGCCTTTCGCCAGAGCTGCGTGTTTGTTGCGATTCTGCAGCAGAGCCAGGTACAAAGGTTGTACAAATGGTCCAAAGGTACAATTGGGGCTTCAAGCTTCCTAAGAACCCCAAGCTTGCATTAAAAAAAGAGAAAGAAACCGAACAAGCATGTTTCTAGACCTCATGGTTGCAAAAGTACTCTGATTTTCACAGTAGACAGCCGAGACACGATAGAAGTCAGAGAGGGATGGCTGGGCAGAATTTGTGTCCTCTCCCTCCCCCAGGACTAGCAAAAATGAAATAAACTGTAAGCATTCCAGAACCCTGCAAAAAATAAATAAATCAGATTTTGCTTTTTCCAGGCCCAGGTATTTTTTTCCCTTCAGCCTTCTTCAACCTGGTGCCCTCCGGATAGCGTTGGGCAGACAACGTGGGCCAATGGTCAGAGGTTTGTGGGCTAGCAACGTCTGGAGGTTGCGAAAGGCTGTGGGTCTCTGCACACAGGGAGCGCTGCTTTCTGTCTAGACGACACAGCTTAGGAAGAAGAAGAACAGGGGACGAGAGGCAGGCCTTATTCCCCACCTTGGGGCTTTACTGGGAGGTCTCTCCTCCCCCTCCCCAGCCGCCTGCCTAGTGAGACATTTTCTAGTTGAGAACCTTCCAGCTAGAAGCAGCACAGGCTTGTGAGCAGCTGAGCAGGAAACAGCCAGAGCCCTGCAGAGAGGTGTCTGGTTAACTCATTGCCACAGGATAGTTAGGCCAACCTTCCTCACAAAGTGATTGCTTTAGATGCTAAAACTCCCATCATCCCCTGCCAATACAGCCATTTTGGACTACAACTCCCACTGGCCTTAGTCAGCACAGACGGTTTGGACTACAACTCCCATCGTCCGCTGCTATAACAGTCCTTTTGGACTCCTAGCTCCCCTCACAGCTGTAGCACAAAGCCCATAGAGAACACCAGATTGGCCAAGGCTGCGTTAGGCAGAGAGGGAGGGAGAGGGAGAGAGCAGGTATGCCAATAACCCGGGAAAGGCGCTAGTCCTCTTGAAGGAAAAACAGACCCTGCGCCCGCGCTTCTCTCCCACGCCTGGCGGGGGCAGGAGCAGCCAAGGGGTACGTACTCAGCAGACGAGAACGCCATCTCGAAGTTGCGCCGCCGGTCCTGAGGCGAAAGCTGGGCATAATCGAAGGCCTCTGGGAAGAAGTTGTGGACAAGGGCGCAGAAGGCCATGCCGTCGCTCCAGCTGGAGGAAAAGTTCTGGATGTCGACGTGCTGCCAAGTAAAATAAAGACAAAATTTGGAAATTTTTGTTTTATTTTCTAAAATTTGATTTAAAAACAAAAAACCCTCAAAGCGGGGGTTTGCCAAAAAAGAGAGACATAACATTACCAGTGAGAAGAACGAGCAACACTAACTTAAAAATTTCAAAAAGAGAACAAGAAGAATGCACATTTAAAGAAGACTGGGAAATGTTTGCTGAATATATGGGTGAAAATTGTGTTCATTTAAAAAGGCTGGTAGTCATTAAGATAAATCCAACAGCGTAAATAGGTTTTGAGGGATGTAACAATGGATTACTGTTTAGCTCATGTAAAATATGCAGGGATTGTAAAATGAACCACGGAAAGAGAAGAAGGGAAGTGATTTAAGGTTATTTAAATGAATATTTTGAAATGTAGTTTAGAAAATTATACACACGCAGAAAATTAAAGACAACCATAATTTTTTTAAAAAAAGAGATGAAAACACACATATACTTCTGCTTTAGGCTTGTCTAAACGAGAATATTTCTGGAAAAAGTACAGCGAAGGCACCTGCCTGATATCAAGAGGCAGGGAGTTCCAAAGTGTAGGCGGTGCAACACGGAAAGATCTTACAATTGTGGAGCAGGCAGCCTCTGAAAAAGGGCCAGTTCCGCCAATCAAAGCTGTCAACTGGGGCATGTCAGGTAAGGCGATCTCTCAATCTGGGGAAGCCCAGGCAAAAAGAGGCAGGAAAGCGGGCACAGGCAAATGGCAAACTAAGTCGTTGGAGTATGCCAAAATGGCAAAACTGACCGGAAAGCTCAGAAACCAGGAAGACCAAAACTTTAATAAGGAATGGGGGCGGGGAACTATAATTTACCTACTGTGTTTCTCCGAAAATAAGACACCGTCTTATATTTATTTTTCCTAAAAAAAACAACACTATGGCTTATTTTCAGGGGGTGTATTATTTTTCTCCTCCTCCTGCCGCGGCCGGCATTGCTGCTGCGCCTATCACTATGTCTTATTTTCGGGGTATGGCTTATATTCCTTGAATGCTTAAAAATCCTGCTACGTCTTATTTTATGGCTATGTCTTATTTTCGGAGAAAGAGGGTAGAAGACCACTGTTAGCAGTTGAAAAGACTACTGGGATTGCAATAACACTTGTAAAGTAAGGAGAACTATGGACATAATGGCAAAAAAAATGGACTATTGCATAAACATGCAGTAGAAAAGGGTTAACAACACAACCCACAGAGGGGAAGGTGGGAAGTCCAGAGATTCGGAGGAATCTTTTAACTGTGGGTCTGCCATGGTACAATTATAACTTTAAATTGGTAAAACCAAATAAAAAATATTATTTTTAAAAGAGGAAAGTGGGCACAGGCCTGCCGGGGGCACACTCACCTCGTAGCCCCGTGTCTTAGCGCGGCACCAATCCAGCAGCATTTGCTTGATGCTGCTGGCATTGGGGACCCCAAAGCTGCCCGAGCGCTGGACGGCCACCCGGGACACGGCTGGGTTGGCTGGGCTGCGGAGGGAAGAGGAGAGCGTAAGAAGTTGCCGTATCCCAAATCATAGCGTTGCTCCCATAGGAAGAAGGAAACAGCCTCCGATCGTGGGGGGCTTGCTTGGAATACATCCTTGAAGGAACACAGGCGACTCCCTGCTGCCTTCCCTAAAGCCGAGCACCGCCACCCACCCCAGGACTTCTGCGCCAGCCACCCACACCTCATCCGAACACGGCAGCGCTCCTCACCTGCCGCTCTCCTTCTCCATCTTCTCGATCATGGCCTTCCGGGCTTGCGAAGCCGACGTCTTGGGCAGGCTCTGGGCCTTCATGAGCTCCTTCTTCTTCTCAGCCTGGCGACGCTCAAGGACGGCCAGGCTGCCGGCACGTCCAGAGGTTTCGTCCTCTCGCTCGAAGATGCTGCCGGAAACGGACAAAGGTGAGAAAGGGCTGCAGGGTCTTGCAAGCAGTCTAGGAGCTCAGCATTGGCTTCTCGCTGGTTTCCCGCTTCCCTCTGCAAGTCTTACGGGCTCACTGCGGCAGCTAGACTGGTGACTGGGAGTGGCCGCCGAGACCATAGAACGCTGGTCCTGAAAGATCTACAATGGCTCCCAATACATTTCCGAGCACAATTCAAAGTGTTGGTGCTGACCTTTAAAGCCCTAAATGGTCTCAGCCCAGTATACCTGAAAGACCATCTCCACCCCCATCATTCAGCCCGGACACTGAGGTCCAGCTCCGAGGGCCTTCTTGCGGTTCCCTCCCTGAAAGAAGTGAGGTTACAGGAAACCAGGCAAAGGGCCTTCTCAGTAGTGGCGCCCGCCCTGTGGAACGCCCTCCCATCAGATGTCCAGAAATTAAACAACTATCTGACTTTTAGAAGACATCAGAAGCCAGCCCTGTATAGGTATGCTTTTAATGTTTGATCGCTTTTAAAAATTATTATTAATGTTCTGTTGCGAGCTGCCCAGAATGGCTGGGAAAACCCAACCAGTTGGGCGGGGTATCAATATTATTATTATTATTATTATTATTATTATTATTATTATTATTACAGCAGACCCAGGGGGATTTTGTCAGTGGGTCTTTTGCTATGGTGACGCCCACCAGCGGCTGCCCAACAAAGGGTGTTGAGGATGTAAGGGGGAAGGCTTATAGGGAACAACCCCCCTCATCAGGTCGAGTTCCTCCCCAAGCAGTAAGTCAAGCACAGGATCAGATTACAAGAGCCAGGAAACAGAAGGGGAGAGCCAAGGCTCTGGCAGCATCAGACAGCCCTTGCTCCAAGGGGAGGGAGAAAGGGAAGGGGAAGAAGGGGGCGACAGACAGTCGGTCGGAAGGCCATTCCCCGTCACGCCGGAATTGAGGCGAACGGCTCTCCGTCGGAGAAAGGGGAGGCGCTTCACAGTTCCCAGGCTGTTATGTTGGGCGCGAAACAGAAAGCCAGCATTGCGAGATTCTGACTCAGACTGAGGCAGACATGTTTTTGGACGCTTTACACTGTAAATAATATGCACCAATAAAAACATCTGAAAGACAAGCAGGTGTGGAGGGTCGTTACTCAAGAGTAGCCACAACAACCCCTGACAGATGAGAACTCCCATCAGGGCTGTTTTGAATAACAATTCCCATCAGCCCTCAGCCGGCATGGCCACATTGGACTACGATTCCCACCAGCCCCCAGCCAGCATGCCCATATTAGACTACAATTCCCATCAGTCTCAGCCAGTGGGGCTGTATTGGACTAGAACTCCCAGGATCGCCTTTCGCTTGCCTGGATGAAGACAGCAAGGGATGCACAAGCACACGTAGAACCTAACAAACCACACAAAAGGTAGCATCTAAAAATCGATTGCTCCTCCCACTTTCGCCGCTGTGCCCCCTGCCAGGCGCTGGCATGTGGGCCCCAGAAGCAAATCCGCCTGAAAAAGGTTTCCCCATCCCTGGGCATAACAGCTAAACCTCAGCTGCGGAAAGAAAACATACAACCACCTGGAAGACGGCTGTCATTAAGTCGGGCCACGTGGCAAGCAACAGGCAAGAGTCATCCTGTGATCCCTGTGTGGTAGGGGGTTGGACTAGATGACCCTGGGGGCCCCCCTGCCAACTCCGCAATTCTGTCGTTCTGTGAACGCGACAGGAGCTGTGCAACGGGGAGAGGGGCTCCAGCAAGGACTCACCTGCCCACTTTCTTGGAAGACGATGTGCTGTAGGACGATTTGGTCTGGACAAAGGTGTTTCCGTCTGCTGAAAGGTTGAAGCATGGAGAGAGGTGGGAGAGAAACATAAGGACCTCGAGTGCCAGAGAGGCAACAGGGTGACATGCCACGTACTGTGCCAAACGAGCCAAAACATTACCCTTTAGCGGGTTTTGAATTGTATTGGGGTTTTTTTGTTTGTTTCCTCGACGGGTCGTGCAAACCGCTCTTCCGAAAAACGCTTTTTTATAGCAGAGGAGGCACTGGGGGTGACTTCATGGAACCAAAGGGACAGCGGTCGAAAAAGGTTTGAAAACCACTGAATGGATGTGTTGGACTAGGACCTATGAGACCCGGGTTCAAATCCCCACTCAGCAATCTAAAGCTCACTGGGCCAAGTGGCTGCCTCTCAGCTTAAACCTACTTCACAGGGTTGTTGTGGGGATTAAATGAGATGGGGGGGGGGAGAGAGAGAATCATGTGAGAAGGGGGCAGTGGCCCCAAAAGTGTGGGAACCGCTTCTCTAACCACTATGCAACACTACAGTAACTTATTATGCTTTACTCTTCCAATGCCCAGACATCTCAGGAAGCAGAGAAACACTCAACACCACAATAAACCTGCTCTCAGTCCCATTTAGCTTGGTAAGGGTACCCCTCCCTCTTCCTGGGAGCCCCTCACTGCAAGGAAGGGGAAAATGGTGCATGGAGAGCCTTACTTTCCGATCTCTTCACGTAGCTGGACTCCATCGTCATCGTGCGGGAAGTCTTGCTGCCGTCATCTGGGAGGGGGGAAAGCATAAGAGGGTAAGCAGAGTGCTTATGGATCAGGCCAGAGGCCTACCTTGTCTGGCACCCTGTTCCCCACAGTGGGAAGCCCGCAAGCAAGACATGTAAGCTTTAGGCTTCTCTCCCTTTGTTATTCAGGCCTCTGATCCTGGTGCCATCAGAATCAGCCTCACAGAATCAGAGCTGGAAGGTGTACTAATGGATGATCTAGGCGAGATTCCTGCATCGCAAGGGGGTTGGACTAGATGACCCTCGGGAGGTCCCTTCCAGCTCTACAATTCTGGGATCTAGTCTGACCTCTCCTCCCCAATGCAGGAAATCCAGCCGCAGCAGATGGCTGCCAGCCTCTGCCTCAAGACCTCCAGCAAGAAAGATCTCTCCAAACTTCTAGGTACCTAGCCCCATAGCCAAGCAGCTATTAGGGTCAAGAAGGAACATTTCCCTAAAATATTCTCCCCAAATCTACCCTCCTGTAACTCAATCCCCAGTTAGACCCAATCTTGTTCTCAGGGGAAGCAGAGAAGAAGACTTTGCCTCCCTTCTGTCTGATGATAGCCCTTCAGATATTACATTCCTCCTCTGTCTGCTTTTCTCCCGGGTAAAAATAAAGAAGTTTCCTTATTTTATTTACACCTGACCATCTTGTCTTCCTCTAGACCTGCTCCAATCCAACTAAATCCTTCTTAAAGCACAGCAACCAGAACTGGACAACGGACTCCAAGCAGAGAAAAAAACCAGAAGCATTATTTCTCACGACTTGGAAACTCTGGTGCGAGCAACGCCGTCTAAAATGGCATTAGCCCTTTTCGCAGCCGCACCACGGGGCTGGCTTGTTACCAGTAGCCGTTGCTAGCCTTGTTCTCCACACATTTGTCTAATCCCCTTTAGCGCCGTCCCAAGTTGGGGGCCGTCACCATTTGCAAATTCCAGAGTCCAGCTAGGTACGGCATAATTCCTTCTTTTTGCCTGTCCTGAATCCTTCAACATTCAGATTCATTGGATGATGCAGAGCTCCAGTACAGTGGTACCTCGGTTTATGAACACAATTGGTTCAAGAAGTCTGTTCATAAACTGAAGCGTTCATAAACTGAAGCAAACTTTCCCGTTGAAAGTAATGGAAAGTGGATTAATCTGTTCCAGATGGTTAGCGGAGTACTTAAACTGAAGCGTTCATAAACTGAAGCGAACTTTCCCATTGAAAGTAATGGAAAGTGAATTAATCCGTTCCAGATGGGTCCGCGGCGTTCGTAAACCGAAAATTCATAAACCGAGGTGTTCATAAACTGAGGTTCCACTGTATTTGGGAAAATGCATCTCCCTATCTTTACCGGGCAGGATTTTATACCCCTTTATCATGTTCCCTCATGCTCACCGTTTTCCCTAAACTAAAAGAACCAAGCATTGCAAAAACACTTTCCTTGTAAGGAAGTTGCCCAAAACCTCTTAAACCAGGCTTCCTCAACCTCAGCTCTCCAGATGTTTTGAGACTACAATTCCCAGCATCCCTGACCACTGGTCCTGCTAGCTAGGGATCATGGGAGTTGTAGGCCAAAAACATCTGGAGGGCCGAGGTTTGCGGAAGCCTGTCTTAAACATTGAGGTTGTGCTTTTCCAAACCTCTCTCAGCCATACAAATATCCTTTCTGAGGAGAGGCTGTGATGGTCTTGAACCCAAGTAGCTGCCTTAAAACAGGCCATCAGGGACATAGAAGCTGCCTGACACAAGAAAAGAACACTGTCCATCTAGCTCAGTACTGTCTACACTGACCGGCAGCAGCTCTCTGGAGATTCAAATAGGGGACACCACCAGGAATTGAACCTGGGACCTTCTGCACCAAAAGCAGGTGCTTTGCCACTGAGCTCTTCCCTTATGGCGAGTCTGGCGATTGGTCCACCTAGCTCAGTACTGTCCACACTGACTGGCAGCAGTTCTGCAGGATTTCAGACAGGAAGTCCCTCCCAGGCGTCCTTGGAGGTGCTTTTGGGGACTGAACCTGGGACCTTCTGCACGCAAAGCAGATGCTCTGATGGCCCTTCCTCACATGTCCATCCCTCTATCCATCCCAGTGCTGCCTACTCTGACTTGCAGCAACAGCTCTCCAGGGTGCCAGCCAAAGAGAGGCCTTTCTGAGTTTTGCTGGGCCCCCTTTGGACTGGAGATGCCTTGGATTCGAGGGTGCCAAAAGTGCTCTCCCGCGAGGCTCCAGCCCATCATTCTCCCTACAGCGGGGGAGGTCTAGGGAAGTGAACAGCATGAGTCATGGCCGAGCGAGAAGCGCTCACGTCCCAAAAGAAAAGATTGCAATGCAGATGCTCTAAAGCGTGGCTGAACAAGAGAGCAGAGGACAGAGAGAGAGACGAGCCATTCCACGCTCCAGTTGCCAGGATGAGGCCGCGGAGACGGCCGGAGAAGGCACCAACCACCCCGGTGCAAAAAGAGAAGAAAAAATGGCAGCGGCGACCCTCGATGCAGAGGAGAAAGCAGGACAGTTTGCAGAGCAGAAAGAAGAAGGCGTCTCTCCACGGAGAGAGCAAGGACCCCAAAGAGGCCTGGAGTTGACGTTGGGGATGCGTGCCGCGCGTCTCTCCCCGGAAGCCATGCGCTCGGAAGGAAAGGCGGAGCGTCCCCAAATCCCCCTCCGGCCCAGCTGCTCCTTACTGGACTGGACAAGGCGCTGGGTCTTGGTGACAGTGCTGATGGCTGAGCCATCGGCGGACATGGCGCTCTGCCGGGCGGTGGTCTCTGTGGTGTGGGTGGCCCCTCTCGATTTGGCTTCCTGGATCCGCAAGCCGCGCTCCTTCTCTCGTTGCTCTGCAAAACGCCACGTCCCAGAGGGGTCAGGAATGGCGGCAAGAATGGTGGGAGGAGGGCAAGGCTACAGGAGCCTTGGGGGGGGGCACGACCCACTGTGCCTTTTTAACAAACCAATCTTTTAGTGATGCCTATTGACAACCGAGCAGGCCCCTTCCTTGCACAGTGCCGGCTGAAGACATTTTTGTTTAGGCAAAGCTTATCTCCAGACATGTAGGAAGCCGCTCTGAGTTTTGTGTTGTTTTCAGCTCACCGTTCCTTTTCGTTTCCCTGAAGATGTCTTACAACTGTTGCTTTCAACAGCTTTTACTGATACAGTCGTACCGTGGAAGTCGAACGGAATCCATTCCGGAAGTCCGTTCGACTTCCAAAACGTTCGGAAACCAAAGCGCGGCTTCCGATTGGCTGCAGGAAGCTCCTGCAGCCAATCGGAAGCCACGGAAGCCCCATCGGACATTCGGCTTCCAAAAGAATGTTTTAAAAGCGGAACACTCACTTCCGGGAGCCGGGATGTTCGACTCCCAAGGCGTTCTGGAGCCAAGCTACGACTGTAGTTTCATAGTTCTATACTTTTTGGAAACCGCTTTAAGGATTTTATTTTATGAGAACAAAGCAGCACATAAACCTTAGGGAATAAAATATACTGTGGCCGGGAACCCTTTCTTTATTTCACAGATTCGTTAAATTTTTATTTCTCGCCCTTCCTCCAAGGAGCTCAACAGTAGCAGCTGTGAGTCTCCTAAAACACCACTGGTTTGATCCTCACAGCAGCCCTTGGGGGGGGGAGTGTGAGTTAGGTCAAGGGACAGTAACTGGCTCAAGGTCACCCAGTGAGGGGGCAGTTCTTCACTCAACTGCAGATACGTACAGATTGCTGCATATCATAGGAACACAGGAAGCTGCCTTACTCAGGGTCCATCCAGCTCAATATTTCCCACACTGACTGGCAGCAGCTCTCCAGGCTGTGGCACCAGCACGGCCATAAAATGGACAATGCAGCCATGCTGGCTGGGGGCTGGCAGGACTCGTGATCCAATTGTAGTCCAAAAGGCGGCAGGTTGGCCAATACTTCTGTGAATCCGGTGGCTTTTGCACAGCAACTCTTGGTGCCCACTTGCCTCCCACTCCTCTATAGTTTAAGTCTTCTCATTTGAGGACTAGATTTCTTGAAGTGTGCAATTATAAAGTATTGCGCGCGCCCTGCCCCCCAAAATCCCCAGACGGGTACCTCGCTTCCGCTGGCGTAATTCCCGCATGGCAGCCCGTATCAGCCGCCTCTCCTCAAAGTCTGTGGTCTGATCCAGCTGCAGGGAGAGGGAAAGAGGGGTTATTACTGCCACTACTACTTCTCTCTCTCGCACACACACACATGCACACACACATGCACAAACATACACGCGCAGCTTTTCTCTCTTCATTTAAAAAAAGGCATGAAAAGTCCTTCTCCCAACGAGGAAAAGCCACTCAGAGAAATTTAATTCACACAGATGTAATTCTGCAAGCATGCAGGTGAAGGACATTCAAGTTTAATTTTATTTTTAAAAACCTGGAGAAATGGGGGAAGAATCGGTGGAAGAAGATTGGAAGAAATTTAAAGTTTATTTAGAAAAGAATTATAAGAATAGCAGTTTTTAGCTAAAGATTTGGAAGTAAAAGGAGGTTGTAGAAGAGTGCTAGTTAAGTTTATATTGTATTAAGATTTGGCTGTCCAACGAGGCCTTACAAATAGCGGAGGAGAGGAGGCAAGCAAAATGCAAGGGAGATAGGGAAAGATATAGGAAACTGAATGCAGATTTCCAAAAAACAGCAAGGAGAGACAAGAGGGTCTTCTTAAATGAGCAATGCAAAGAAATAGAGGAAAACAATAGAATGGGGAAAACCAGAGATCTGTTCAAGAAAATTGGAGATATGAAAGGAACATTTCGTACAAAGATTACCATAATCAAGGACAAAAGTGGTAAGGACCTAACAGAAGCAGAAGACATCAAGAAGAGGTGGCAAGAATACACAGAGGAATTATACCAGAAAGATATGGAGGTCTCGTACACCTCAGGTAGTGTGGTTGCTGGCCTTGAGCCAGACATCTTGGAGAGTGAAGTCAAATGGGCCTTAGAAAGCATTGCTAATAACAAGGCCAGTGGAAGTGATGATATTCCAGCTGAACTGTTTAAAATTTTAAAAGATGATGCTGTTAAGGTGCTACACCCAGTATGCCAGCAAGTTTGGAAAACTCAGCAATGGCCAGAGGATTGGAGAAGATCAGTCTACATCCCGATTCCAAAGAAGGGCAGTGCCAAAGAATGCTCCAACTACCGCACAATTGCGCTCATTTCACACGCTAGCAAGGTTATGCTTAAAATTCTACAAGGCAGGCTTAGGCAGTATGTGGACCGAGAACTCCCAGAAGTGCAAGCTGGATTTCGAAGGGGCAGAGGAACCAGAGACCAAATAGCAAACATGCGCTGGATTATGGAGAAAGCTAGAGAGTTCCAGAAAAACGTCTACTTCTGCTTCATTGACTATGCAAAAGCCTTTGACTGTGTCGACCACAGCAAACTATGGCAAGTTCTTAAAGAAATGGGAGTGCCTGATCACCTCATCTGTCTCCTGAGAAATCTCTATGTGGGACAAGAAGCTACAGTTAGAACTGGATATGGAACAACTGATTGGTTCAAAATTGGGAAAGGAGTACGACAAGGTTGTATATTGTCTCCCTGCTTATTTAACTTATATGCAGAATTCATCATGCGAAAGGCTGGACTAGATGAATCCCAAGCCGGAATTAAGATTGCTGGAAGAAATATCAACAACCTCAGATATGCAGATGACACAACCTTGATGGCAGAAAGCGAGGAGGAATTAAAGAACCTTTTAATGAGGGTGAAAGAGGAGAGCGCAAAATATGGTCTGAAGCTCAACATCAAAAAAACCAAGATCATGGCCACTGGTCCCATCACCTCCTGGCAAATAGAAGGGGAAGAAATGGAGGCAGTGAGAGATTTTACTTTCTTGGGCTCCTTGATCACTGCAGATGGTGACAACAGTCACGAAATTAAAAGACGCCTGCTTCTTGGGAGAAAAGCAATGACAAACCTAGACAGCATCTTAAAAAGCAGAGACATCACCTTGCCGACAAAGGTCCGTATAGTTAAAGCTATGGTTTTCCCAGTAGTGATGTATGGAAGTGAGAGTTGGACCATAAAGAAGGCTGATCGTCGAAGAATTGATGCTTTTGAATTATGGTGCTGGAGGAGACTCTTGAGAGTCCCATGGACTGCAAGAAGATCAAACCTATCCATTCTTAAGGAAATCAGCCCTGAGTGCTCCCTGGAAGGACAGATCGTGAAGCTGAGGCTCCAATACTTTGGCCACTTCATGAGAAGAGAAGAATCCTTGGAAAAGACCCTGATGTTGGGAAAGATTGAGGGCACTAGGAGAAGGGGACGACAGAGGACAAGATGGTTGGACAGTGTTCTCGAAGCTACGAACATGAGTTTGACCAAACTGCGGGAGGCAGTGCGAGACAGGAGTGCCTGGCGTGCTATGGTCCATGGGGTCACGAAGAGTCGGACACGACTAAACGACTAAACAACAACAACAAAGATTTGTTGTTGTTTAGTCGCGTCCGACTCTTCGTTTAGTTAAGTGTTATTATTGTACAGTATTGAATTTTTAGATTTAATTAGAATAGAATTGTATATTGAGATACGGTAAGTATAAGAGATTTACAGTATTGATAAGTTATCAAGAGTATTAATAAGTTTAGATAATTATTTAAAAAGATTGGAATCAAGATTTGGAAAGTACTAAGGAAGTAATATAATGAAACGCAGTTGGGAGGGAATGGAGGAAGTCGATAAAGATTAGTGATATAAGATTGATTGGATATTTCTTTTTTATTGTATTGTTGGTATGCTGTTCTGTTCTGTATATTTTGTGTGTTTTCTGTTTTGTTTTTCTTGTTCTGTTTTTATAAAATCAATAAATATATATTATAAAAATAAAAACCTGGAGAAATGCTGCCAGTCAGTGTTGACGATATGGAGTTAGATTCTAGATCCTTGGTTTTATTATTTATGTTCAGAAGGACCAGCAGTATAACTCAGTATAAGGCAGCTTCTAAATTTGATCATCCCTTTATTTTGGAACCACGAGGACTAGGAACTTATCTTATTTTGAAGTAAAGCCCTTGGGCTCAGTGGTAAAACATCACCTTTGCATTATGTTTCCATGGTCATTCTGGCTGCACCTGACCTGAAGGGGCAGAAGGCAGAGTGACTCCACCTGCTGCTGATCAGCCTTCTTGCTCCTGGTGTGAACCAGCTGGCTCCAGCTTTCCCAAGCACTGCTTCCAGCCTCAGTGAGTAGCTGGACCAACAACATTGGTCGTTCCTGGACAGACCTTGCCGCTTCTTGCTTCCCGGGACCTTGGACTCTCGGCTTTCTTGACCCCCCCCCTATAGTTTGACTATGCTACTCCTGACCTTAGGACTGGACTGAACCTTGCATACGGACTCTGCCTCCAGGCAAGTACCCCCCTGAGACTTGGCTGGTTGGCCGGCCTCTCCCGCCACTGCCATGGCTGAGCAGCACAAGAATAGGACAGCACCTTTCCCCTCATCTAACAATTAGCTTCCAGGTCCAAAATCAGAGTGCTGGTTTTGACAATAATGCCTTCAACGGCTCAGGACCATAATACCTCAAGGACCGCCTCTCTCCATATGAACCTACCCAGGCCCTGAGATCATCTTCAGAGATCCGGAGCGTGGCAACACGAGAACAGGGCCTTTTCTGCAATGGCTCCCCGTTTGGGGAATGCTCTCCCCAGGGAGGTCCTCCTGGTGCCTTCATTATACACCTTTTGGCACCAGGCAAAAAGGTTCCTCTTTAATCAGGCCTTGGTCCGGTTAACATTATTATGTCCTTTAAAATGTGTTGGGGTGGTGCTGGTTATGGGTTTGGGGTTTGTTCTTGTTTTTATTCTGCATTTTGTGGTTTTTATTTTGCATTTGCAGCGTGTGCAGAGGAGGGCAACCAAGATGATCAAGCGTCTCGTCTTATGAGGAGTTTTTGAAGGGGCTGGATATGTTTAGCATGGGAAAGAGGAGGCTGAGAGGAGATATGATAGCTATCTTAAGAGCTGTCACATGGAAGAATGGAGCAAGCTTGCTTTCTCCTGCTCCGGAGGGTAGCACTCAAAACCAATGGCTTCAAGTTACAAGAAAGGAGATTCCAACTAACTTTCTGACATTCAGAGCTGTTCAACAGTGGACTCCCCTCCTTTGGGGGTTTTTAAGCAGAGGTTAGATGGCCATCTGTCACGGATGCTTTAGCTGAGGTTCCTGCACTGTAGGGGGTTGGACTAGAGGACCCTTGGGGGTCCCTTCCAACTTTGATTTTCTGCCACCCTGAAATCTTCAAATGAAGGGTGGCATACAAAATATAATAAACAAACAAATAAGCAACACCCTTTCGGATGCTCCCTAGCGAGCAAAATGACACCCGCTTGTGACAGGAGGCGACCCACCCCAGATCCAAACCCTCTCCCAAACATTTATTGAATTTATTTATATACTGCCCTATACCCGGAGGTCTCAGGGCAGTTCACAGAACAAAAACATTTGCTCCAGACACACAGACAAACATGCACACACCCTTAAAGGGAAAGGGGCCCCTCACAGTTAAGTCCAGTTGCGAACCACGATGGGGTTGCGGCGCTCATCTCGCTTTACAAGCTGAGGGAGCCAGCATTTGTTCGCTTCTGCAGACAGTTTTTCCGGGTCATGTGGCCAGCATGACTAAGCCGCTTCTGGCGCAAGCAACCAGAGCAGCGCACGGAAACGCTGTTTACCTTCCCACCATAGCGGTACCTATTTATCTACTTGCGCTGGTGTGCTTTCGAACTGCTAGGTTGGCAGGAGCTGGGATGGAGCAACGGGAGCTCACCCCGTCACGGGGCCTCAAACCGCTGACCTTCCAGTCGGCAAGCCCAAGCAGCACAGTGGTTTACACCACAGCCGCCACACACCCTTACCTGACCTGAGATATGTGAAATATATCATCACTGAAGCAGTCAAATACAACATTTCCTGTTGCCCAGAGTGGACACACAGGGGAATGTTGCTCCAGACAGGGAGGACTTCCTGTCATACCTGCTCTGGAGCATCCCGTTCCCCCCCCCCTGCATGTAACCAGCTCGATGGGCGTGACCCTGGCAGACCCTAAAAAGGGGCTAGTCACACAACCATCTACTTTTACTCTTTTGCCTTTTTTTTGCTCTCTGCTGGCTCCTAGCCAGCAGCACAAGGCTCATCCTTACAGAGGATGGAAGCCACAAGGTAGAAAGTCCGAGGCCTAGCTCAGACTTCTTTTCTCTACAAATGTAACTGTAACCACAAGATAAAGCCTGCCTCCAGAATTCTACTGTGGACTGAATGTAAGTAAACTTTACTCTTACTTTCAATCAAGACTGTTGTGTTATTATTATTATTTTAAGAGGGAAATAAAAGGGGAAACTGACCAGGAACAATCCAGACTGGACTGCTCAACTTAAATGATTCTAACGAATCCATCAACTTGCTTCCAGCAATCTGCAAGGGAATGTGCTCTGCTGCTCGCTCACTAGCCTGAGTGAGGAGGGATAATATTTAATCAATATATCCTCTCCTACTTTCCTCAACATTCCCCACAAGATACCCAACCCAGAAAATCAGCTGTGACTGTTACCACCCTGCTGTGTGCCGCGGAGTCCCAAAAGCATGCCGCTGTCGCCACACGTACCATCTTATCCAACACATGTTCTTCCTCGATCTTGCTCAGCTCTTCAGCGCTCAGACGGCTTTGCTGGTGGAGCTCCTGGGCCTGTGGCTTCTCTTTCTCGGTGCCGTTTGACAACGCCGAGTCCTCTGCCTTGCAGTGCCCCGGCACCTCGGCTTCCATCTGAAGCAACAACAACCAAAAGATTACACCAATGTAGGTCAAGAGCAACTTGGAAGGTCATAATGAGCATACACGGGATCCCCCTCGCTGATTTTTCTTTTTTACTCATTCCATTTATATAGTCTTACCTTCTTTCCTCCAAGGAGTTCAAGGTGGGTCAGTTAGTTTCCACCCCAGCCCACCCCCCAATTTCATTTTTCTTTCATGCAATTTTTATTGATTTTTTTAAAAAATTGTAAGGAAAAGTTTGCAAAAGGAAAATAAAGAAGGGAGAGAGAATACCAGAAGTAAAGTAGATTCAGTGCAAACACGGAAGACGAATGCAGCCGAAATACAGTGGTGCCTCAGAAGTCGAACAGAATTCGTTCCGGAAGTCCATTTGACTTCCAAAACGTTTGGAAACCAAAGCGCGGCTTCCGATTGGCCGCAGGAAGCTCCTGCGGCCAATCGGAAGCCACAGAAGTCGTGTCGCACGTTCAGTTTCCAAAGAATGTTCGCAAACCGGAACACTCACTTCTGGGTTTGCGGCATTTGGGAGCCAAAACATTCAACCTGCAGGGTGTTCAGGATCCAAGGTCTAACTGTATTGGTTAGGGGTCCCCAAACTAAGGCCCAGGGGCCGGATGCGGTCTAATCGCCTTCTCAATCCGGCCCACGGAAAGTCCGGGAATGAGCATGTTTTTACATGAGTAGAATGTGTGCTTTTATTTAAAATGCATCTCTGGGTTATTTGTGGGGCATAGGAATTCGTTCATATTTTTTTCCAAAATATAGTCCGGCCCCCCACAAGGTCTGAGGGTCAGTGGACCGGCCCCCCGCTGGAAAAGTTTGCTGACCCCTGCTGTATGACAAATACTTCTGCATACTTGGAAAAGGAAATGCCACAGTCATTACCTGTATCGTTGAACAAATAGCGGGTCAAACAAACAATTTAATCTTAATTCCCTTACTTTCTTATCACGTGTACACCACACTAAGAGATATGGTAAGAATTTTATCCTCACAACAGCCCTGCAAGGTGGATTAGGGGGTGAGTGAGTGACTGGCCCAAGGAGACACCCAGTGAGCTTCATGGCCGAGTGGGAATTCGAACCCTGGTCTCCCTGATCCTAGTCCAACATTCTAACCACTATAACACACTTTTTCAACTGCTAAGCCAAAGCTAGTGTTCGTTAGGAAGGGAGGGGGTGGCAGATAGGAGATAATCATAGTTCCGTCAGCAGAGCATGAGACTCTGAAGCTCAGGTTGTGAGTTCGAGCCCCACAATGGGCAAAAGGTTCCTGCATTGCAGGGAATTGGACGAGGCAACCTTTGTGGTCCTGTGATTAAAATTAATTGACTGTGTGATTTTATGTACACTGTGCTATGTTTACTACTTGTTAGCTGCTCTGAGCCTGGCTTTGGCCGGGGAGGGCAGGATATAAATATAAATTTGTTGTTGTTGTTGTTGTTTTGTTGTTGTTGATTTCCTCTGGAAATCTCATGCAGCAACATCTAGGGCTCCTGAAATTCCAAGCACACCTTTGCAAATGAGAAGGACTAGAAACTTGATTGTATTCTTTAAAAAGAGAGCAGAGATTCTCCAAGAGGCGAGTTCCATACTTTAAAAAAACACTTGTTTTCAAATACACACAGGCATGCATCTACCGAGGGGACAGCGGCTCTTTGGTTAACGGGCCGGCTCCAACACGAAGCTCCCTGATAAACTGTGTCAGGGGATTTCTAGGGGGAGATTAGAAGGGCTTACTCAGAAGCGGTTTGCTGATCAGGGATCAGGGTGGAGCTGGCACCTCACTGCAGGGACTCGGGAGCACAATGCCAGCTCCCTGTCAACACGACCCACACACAATGCCACTTGGGATGCTCGCCAGGTTTAAAAGACACCACAAGGGCACCAACACTTGCCTATATCAGACAAGAGGGTGCGGGGCAGCAATTGTCATTGCCATTATTTATTAAATCTCTACCCTGCCTTTCAGCAGAGGGTCACAGGCCAGTTTACAATACGGAAGCACAAAAATGCATGCCGTAATGACAAACAAAAACGATTACGCTTCCCCCCCAGTTTAGAAGGCCATAGATTGTTTAACCCTTGGTGCCTAAAGATACATAATGAAAGCACCAGGCAAGCCCCACTGGGGAGAGCATCCCACAAGCAGGAGGCCACCACAGAAAAGACCCCGTTTTCACGGTGCCACCTTCCATACCTTCCATGCCAGTGCCAAACTAATCCCCCTAGAGCAGGCATGGCCAAACTTGGACGTCCAGGTGTTTTGGGACTACAATTCCCATCATCCCTGACCACTGGTCCTGTTAGCTAGGGGTGATGGGAGTTGTAGTCCCAAAACAGCTGGAGGGCCAAGTTTGGCCATGTCTGCCCTAGAGTAAAGGATACATCAAGGGGCTTAAGCTTGGTCAGGATTGAGTAGACACTTCCAATGTTAAGGCTAAAATAATTGCCTTCTGGTAAATGAGCTGCTAGAGAGCCGCGAATTTTTTTTGTGCCCTGGTTGTTTTAGATTCATCGACCCATGTACCATCTGAAACCAAAGGGGTGCATTGGATACCAGATGTGAAATATGTTGGCATTACAGCTATACCTCGGAAGTCGAATGGAATCCGTTCCGGAAGTCCGTTCGGCTTCCAATTGGCTGCAGGAAGCTCCTGCAGCCAATCGGAGGCCCTGCCGGACATTTGGCTTCCAAAAATAGTTCGCAAACCAGAACAGTCACTTCCGGGTTTGTGGCGTTCGGGAGCCAAAACGTTCAGGAAATAAGCTGTTCGAAAACCAAGGTACGACTGTATTTTCAGCTCTCCTACGCCACTAGAGGAATCTGCCAATGTGTCTCTGTGTGGGATGATGGGAGATGTAGTTCATTTGAACAGCCGCCGGCTTGTCATCCCAAGAAAAGCCCATCCGCTGTTGCATGTAGGGGGTTACGGGTGCTCCAAACAAGGAACGGAGATCGCTTTTCTAGTTAACCACAGAATCATAGCATTGTGAAGTTGGAAGGGACCCCCTGCAATGCAAGAATCACAGCTAAGCAGTCTCCACACTGCAGTCCCCCACTCTGTCTGCAAAAGCTCCAATTTACAACTTGACAGGTCCTTGTTGACGGTGGGACGCTGTCCCACAGGCTTCTGGCAAATCCCAGCACAAAACCGCCAGCACCACGAGATCAACAACAGGAGAGGGGCCCAGCTGCTAGCGGGGCTCGCCGATTCTTGGCTAGGGGCCCCAGAGCTCAGCTGCTTCTAAAGAGAAGGAGCCTTTCTAACAAGCCGTGGCTGGGGAGGCTGCCACTCACGCGCCTCCCTGGCTCTCGGCCAGTGAAAGGTGACTCCAGGCAGCTGTTTCGCATCGCCCCCCCCCCAGCTGGCATGAAGAGGAGGAGGAGTAAGGGCCTGGCTGGAGCAGGTAAAGTGCCAAGCCACAACCACTGGGCTCTGCACACCTGTCACTCGAGCAGGCGGCTGTAATCCCAAACAGAGAGGCAGCTAATCCACCCTGGGTGGGTTGAGCGGGGGGCACAAACAGCCTGCTCCGTGCCAGCTCCAATCCAAGGCCGAGAGGGGTGCGCTTGCCAGCCTGGCGCTGCGACGAGCAGGAGAGGGCTGGCGTGACATTTGCCCACGATAAAGGGTGACCATGAACTTCAAAACTTCCTCCCACAAACCCACCGATTGGTGCCAGGGGAGAAAGTTGCTTAAACGATATACAGTACAGTACATATATGCTTATTTCTAAGTGTGTGTGTGTGTGTGTGTGTGTGTGTGTGTGTGTGTGTGTAGCCCGGGCTTCTGGGAGAAGCCTGACGTTCACCCGTAACCCTATAGGCATCAGCAGCACCTGCTCAGCTCGGCCCTCTGCACATGCCCAGAGGCACCCTTCTTTATTACATAACATTACTTCAAATTGCTGTTTCTTTAATGAAGCAGAGTGGCTGGGGTTGGGGAGGCAGGAGCAGGGAACATGCTAGGGCTGGGAAACCATGATAGGTACATACATACATACACATAGGTACATAGGTACATACACTACAAAAGTCAGCGCGGGGGGGGGGGTGGAAGAGCTCTAGCTAAAGGACAGGGCATTTGCTTCGCGAACCGAAAGTCCTAGGTTTGATCCCTGCTCTGACAGCAGGGCTGGGAGGAAGAAGGCAGTGGCCGGCCACGCAGACAACCGGCGCCACCCTGTGCAGCTTCTGCCCCAGGTGCATCAGCCAGGGAACCGCATGACATGGCACCGCTGGATCCCTGGAGCTGCCAGCTGCGGCTTAACCCGATGATAGCCTCCCACCGGCGCCATGCAAGCGGCAGCTACCGGGAGCCACCCTCCGGAGCACCAGAGGTGGCTCTGTGATCGGTGCAAAGGAAAAAAGGCACAGCCAGGGGAAAAAATGAAGGCAGGGCTGGCAGGCAGGTAAGCCCCACTCTATCTATCTATCTATCTATCTATCTATCTATCTATCTATCTATCTATCTATCTATCATTTTTATTTTCAGTTTTTACAAATAACTCTTGCATTCCAATACGGTATAACAGAGTTTCTACATCAACAGGATTCTCTGAATCCTTGGACTTCCCTCCGCTCCCCCGTGATTTCCAACATACTTCCTTTTATACTGCATCTTATAGTATCATCCAAACTTACATTCAAATTTCCATTTGTAACCACAGAATTATTACCTTACAAAGTGTTATACTGGCCCTGCTAACATTTTTAACTGTGTACAGTATCTTAAAGAACACTGTACACAGTTAAAAACGTTAGCAGGACCAATATAACACTTTGTAAAGTAATAATTCTGTGGTTACAAATGGAAATTTGAATTTGAAATCTATATTTTTTTTCCTTTCCATCCTCTATCATCCTGATTCTCCCTGTCAATTTTGCCATTTCGGCATAGTCCATCATCTTGAATATGCAACCTTCTCTGTTTGGGACCTTGTTCTCCTTCCCCACTCTTGTCTTGGGCTCCAGGGGGTGGCAGCTGGGCTGCGGGGGGGTGGGGTGGCAGGAGCGGGTGAGTATCAGGTGGCCTGGCCAGGCTCTCCATATTCAAGCGCGCAAGGCCACTGCGGCCGGGGGTGGGGTGGAGGGTGGAATTCATGATACATCGCCTACTCCGAAATCCTGAAATCACTCTTGCGACTGTAACTTTCAACTGGTTTCATGCAATGCATTGCTACGTTGCCCAAGCCTAACTACAACGCCTGCCGGATAGGAACGAGATGGGCAGCCAGGGCACAGGGAGGGGGGGCACACATCCCTGCACGCCCCTAACCTGCCCCTACCCATGTTTGGCGTAAGAGCCACGACTCACAAAACTCCCGCTGCGAGAGAGGTGGACCTCCGAGTGCCTCCGGGTGCTGGCGAAGGTGGGCGGGTGGGCCGTTGGCTGCCCAGCCTCCTCGGTGCCCGCAAAGTGGGCGCAGGGATCTTCCGCCTCCAGCAGCAGGGTGCTGGGGTCCTTCTCCTCCTCGCCCAGGTAGAGGGTGAGCAGCGCCACGTCCCGGCTGAGCCGCCGCTGCTCGGCCCGCAGGGCGGCATTCTCCTCCCGCAGCTGGGCGAGGGCGGCAGCCAGCGGGCGCACCGAGCCCAGGGCCACCTCCACACGGTGCTCGACGGCATGACGCCATGCCTGCAACTCCTGGCGGACCTCCTGCAGAGCTTGTCGCAAGGGCGCCTCCTCGAAGAGGGGCAGCTCCGGGCTGGGGGTGGGCACCCCGGGCATGGCGCAGAGGGGCAGCGCCGGGAAAGAGAGTGCAGAGGAGCCCCGAGAAGTCCCGAATGGCAGGACCACGGCTCTCTGGTGACCGGCGGGGCTGAGCGGGGTCTTTTGTGTGGCCGGGGCAGCTATTCTCGTCGTCCAGAGGGACGCTTCCCGGTGACAGACAAAGACAGGATGATGGAGCTGGGCCAGGTGGCCGGGCTGTGGGGGGGGGGGGTAGGCTGGACCCAGTGCAGGGAGAGGCAGGGGCTCCCTTGTGATGTCAGGGGAAGGGTGCCCCCTGTAGAGGAAACGCAGAAGACCATTGTTATTTCGAGGAGTTAGGTGACATGTCTCTTTCCCTTTTACATCCCCAGTTGAAGGTTTGCTGACTTATGATAGCATAATTTGCTTCATGGTGCTGGAGGAGACTCTTGAGAGTCCCATAGACTGCTAGAAGATCAAACCTATCCATTCTGAAGGAAATCAGCCCTGGGCGCTCACTGGAAGGACAGATCGTGAAGCTGAGGCTCCAATACTTTGGCCACCTCATGAGAAGAGAAGACTCCCTGGAAAAGACCCTGATGTTGGGAAAGATTGAGGGCACTAGGAGAAGGGGACGACAGAGGACGAGATGGTTGGACAGTGTTCTTGAAGCCACCAATGAGTCTGACCAAACTGCGGGAGGCAGTGGAAGACAGGAGTGCCTGGCGTGCTATGGTCCATGGGGTCACGAAGAGTCAGACATGACTAAATGACTAAACAACAACAACAGCAAATGCCTGCTGTTATTTGTTTGGCCTTACACAAATAAAGCATTGCTTTTTCTTCACCCACCGGCGTGCTTATTGGCTCCAGATCCAGAAAGAACACTGCCCTAGGCAGAACACCCCTGGGGGCTGCAGGCGCTGGTCAATTCAGGGCAGGGGGATGCGAAGGAGGGAAGATGCGACTGCTGCAAACAGGGACCAGCAGCTTGCTTTGAAAGAAAAAGATGGAAGAGGAAACACCAACCGAGGAAGAGTGGGTAGTGAAAATGACAGACTGTGCTGAAATTCGTCTTCCCAGGCGAAAACGACTGGGAAGATCAGACACCAAGATGATAGTAAATTTAAAGAAGAACGGTATAAATTCGTGGAGTGCATTAAGAAACAATGTAAAGATTTGAAGACGTTAGCAGGATTGATATAGCACTTGTGATTTTTAACAGGCAAGGATTTAATTAAAGTTGGATAAGTGTAATTTGATGCAGTTAAAAAAATCTTTTAAAAAAATGTATCTGTGGAAAACCAGAAGGGGGAGGAGGGAAGTCTGGGGGTTCAGGGAATCCCGCAATTGTATAAATATTGCTGAATTTAAGTTTGAAGGATGTTAATGATGAAAAACTGAAAATAAAATAGTAGTAATAAAAAAAATGAAAGAAAAAGAGGAAGAATCTCGGGACATCCGATTTAGCACCCAAAAGCCAAAATCCTGGCCCAAACAGTAGAAATGGGATTGTTGTTGCCCTATACCCAGAGGTCACAGAATAAAATCAAGATATAAAACCACAAAATACACAAGCCTATAGCTCCCCCCCAAAAAAAACCACACACAAACGGGCATTGGATATAAACTGAGTCAACCAAAGGCCTGGATGAAAAGGAACATTTTTGCCTGGCACCTAAAGGTGTATAATGAAGGGGCCAGGCAAACTTCCCTGGGGAGTACATAATGGTCCTGTATGGAGCTGCAGGGCAGCCCTGGGTTCACAGGGTGTGGTGTGGGTACGAAAACTACTGAAAAAAACCATTCCGGGATAAAGGAGACCATCCCTCCTATTACGGAGGCAGGAAACAAGTCATGCCAACAGCAGATGAGGCAATCAACTTGTGTCTGAACTGAAATGCATCACTACAAATCGCAGGCGAGGGATCATATCGCCAAATGGTTTTACATGGGGGGATCCCTGCAGTGAGAAAGCTAGTACACGGAAAAGAGGAACCTTTCTTCCTGTGGAGCTAGCTTTCCCTGTGCATGAATTTTAAAAAAATTGCTACGGGGGAGCATTTAAGCACTCGATCCCATACCTGCTGTCTGAAGCAGCACAGACTGGCACGGCCTCCCTCTGCTGTGGCTGTGAAGCAAGGACAAAGTCCCAACCCACCACCCGCTCCTGTCTGCCAACGCTGCTAGACCACCCCGTTGCTTGTCTCAGTCGTCAGACTCGCTGCAAGGCAGCAGAGGCGAGGAGTGGGGGAACACACACACGGCAAAGAGTCCCAACGCAGCTCAGCCTGGCAGAGGTGCAGGGATATTGCTCCAACCTGAAGTTGGGGGCTGGAGCAGAGGAATGCGGGGAGAGGGAAGAAAGGAGGCCAGCTCCGCTCACCTGAGCGGCTATTTCCAGGCCGAGCTCCAGCCTCCTGAGCAGCTTGCTGAATAATGCACATGGCTGATGAAAAGAGCGAGTGATCGGATTCCCGACCTGGCAGAACAGCCCTCTGTTGCTGTTCTGTCCCGCTCAGAGCATCCCCTGCCCTACAAACTGCCTCAGCTCCTCCTCGTTCGTCCCGCAATCTCGCCCTTCACTTCCACCCTCCTGGCCATCTGCCACACACACACACACACACATCCCGTCCTGGGACCAGGAACCTTCCCACGCCCTCACCTGCAGGGGACGGCAACCCAGAGGCCCACCCGGCAAGAGTTGGCACAACCCTGTCGCCTGTCAGCGCAGCTCCTCGAGGCAGCCCACCCGGATTCCGGAGCCGCAGGTCGCATAATGCCTTAACGAGAGGCGACAGGCCGGCAGGGACAAGCGGGACGAGGCATTAGGCTAATTAGCCTGGGCAGGAGAGCTGCCGGCATGCTCCACAACCAGGCTGTGAGAGGCAGCCAGGGCATGGCTGGGAGCGCTGGCAGAGTGGGGTGGGGGGAGAGATGTTGCAGAGCTGGTTCAGAAAAGGGCACCCCAAATGGTTCACGTCCCCCATGAGGGGGACCTTGCGTTGTTTTTTTTAGTTTAGAGCAGGGTCTTTAAGCTGTCTTCAGACTAAAACTCCCACGATCCCTACCTAGCAGGACCAGTGGTCAGGGATGATGGGAGTTGTAGTCCCAAAACAGCTGGAGGCCCCCCAAGCCTGGGAAACCCTGGTTTAGGACTACAACTCCCATCATCCCTATCTAGCGGGACCAGTGGTCAGGGATGATAGGAATTGTAGTCCTGAAACAGCTGGAGGCCCAACTTTGGGAAACCCTGGTTTAGAGGGAAGGCGAGTAAGATTGAGGTGTTAAAAAAAAATGCCTGGCAAAGAGAATGTGGATGGAGAAAAGTTTGGGTCTCTCTCTCTCGCTCGTAACACTAGAACTCAGGGACATCCAATGAATTTTGAAAGATTTGGAACGGGGGGGGGGGGAGACCCTCTTAATGAAGCGCATAGTTAAACTGTGGAACTCCCTCCCACAGGAGTTGGTGGTGGCTTTAAAAGAAGATTGGGCAAATTCATGGAGGAGAGGGGTATCAATGGCTACTAGCCATAGGAACTACGCTCTGCTTCCGCCATTGGAGGCAGCGAGGCTTCCGAATCCCAAATCTTCTGCTGGGGTCCTGCTTGCTGGCTACCCACTGAGGCATCTGGCGGAACCTTGTGAGAACAGGATGCCGGACATTAGACAGTCACCGCCTCTCCTGCGCAGAGCCCAGGCTGTGCCCTTCGCTCTGCCTCTTGCAACTGCAGAACTGACACAGCCCTCTGCCTTCCCTGAGGCTCCACGGCTTCGTGGACTGCCAAGGTGACTTTTTAAGTTTCCCCCACCTGCAGAAATAGGCATGATCAAAGGAAGGAAGGAAGGAAGGAAGGAAGGAAGGAAGGAAGGAAGGAAGGAAGGAAGGAAGGAAGGAAGGAAGGAAGGAAGGAAGGAAGGAAGGAAGGAAGGAGAGAGGGAGAGAGGGAGAGAGAGAGAGAGAGAGAGAGAGAGAGAGAGAGAGAGAGAGAGAGAGAGAGAGAGAAAGAAAGAAAGAAAGAAAGAAAGAAAGAAAGAAAGAAAGAAAGAAAGAAAGAAAAGCAGAAGAAGGGCAGGGAGAGGGAAGACTCACCTTATTAAGGCTGGAGCTGCTGCCACCATGGCTGGAACTGTCGATGCTGCTGGTGGTGATTCGAAGGGGAGTGCTTCTCAACCCCAGGGTGAGTTCTGTGGCATGGGGAGAAGGCACAGGTGTCAGAACCAGCGGCCAGGAGTCAGGGCAAGAGGAGGGCTCCAAACTGGGGCTTCAAGATTTTGCCAGCTTTTAAGCCCACAAGTTGCCAGTCCACATGAAATGCACAAGTTACTAGTCCACATTAAGTTCTGAACTTATTCGTTCCCTTTGTAGAAACAAGCTGGCCCGTGTGTTCCAAGGCATACCTGAGCTAAAGAGCACCAAGTCCCTTCTCCCCAAAGCTTGCGCCTACCTGCTCGGCTGGAGTAGGTAAGGAACCACAAAGGGCACAAGGCGGGGAGGGCCTGTTTTTTCGCCAGCGTAGACTTGGCGCATTGCCACCAGCCCTTCTCCCCAAACCCTGGAGACTTGGTGGGCTACAAACCAGACACTTTTGAAAAAGCGGCTGGTGCTCTCCTAATAGAAAACAGAAAGCGGCAAGCTGCAGTCCAGGTAACGTAGCTGAGATCGTGAAATATATCCAAGTTTCTGCCGCCGTGCACCAGCCTCCGGGAATGAGCCTGTTCTAGATGGGGAAGGGAGTGGATAGCATGGCAAATCTACTTCCAAGCTCCGAACCCACCAAGTGCCCAGAATTGCTTTCTCTAACCTGCCGCCTTTCCAGGTGTTTTGAACGACAGTTCCCATCAGCCTCCGTCAGCACAGCCATAAGGCTGACCGAAGGTGCCTTCCCAAACCTCTGGAGGGCGCCAGGTTGGCAGAAGTTCTTGTAGAGAATTGGGCTGAATCAAAAACCAGGGTGATTAAAGGAAACATCCTCTCCAGCTGAGGATGCGGTGTTACGAACATTCATGTGGTTTTCGCGTATCTCCGTTGCATTCCTCGCTTTAAAATGAAATTGCAGCATAAATGGGTACATGTGTGTGTGCTTATATCCTGCCTTTTACACCCCAATCCTCATCTAATCCCCTCAACAACCCTGTGAGGTAGGCCAGGCTGAGAAGCTGCAACGGGCCAAAGGGGGCAACCCGGTGAGCTTCATGGCCAAGAGGGGGATTCGAACCCTGTTCTCCCATGTCCTAAGTCTGACACTCTGACCACACCACCACCACCACCACTGGCTCAAAATAAAAAGTCAAGACTTCAAAGGCTTCGTGGGCGGGGGGGATGATCTGAATTTGCACCCAATCCCTGAGAAGATCAATCCAACGCGCTCCGGCCACAGCGACAGAAGTTTATCCCACCAGGATAAGTTTCCAAGCGCCGAGACCACACACACACACACACACACACACACACACACACACACACACGCTGCTGCTGCTGCTGCTTCACCCAGGGCAACCTTTCACCAGCCTCTCTGTCTCTATCTCACTGGAAACATCGTGCAATTACGGCGAAGTGTTCTGGCTCAGTGGTAGAGCAAGCGCCTTGCATGCAGAAGTTCCCGAGTTCAATCCCCGCCAGCATCTCCCGAGACGGCTGGAAATGATTCCCACTTGAAACCCTGAATAGCTGCTGCTGGACAGACCAGCGTCCTGATTCAATATTAGGCAGCTTCCTATTTAATTCAGCTCTTTAAAAAAAAAAACCAAACCGAAACCCTGAGGAGTAAAATCTTAATTTATCCTTCAAGAGAAGGGCTGTAAACTCAGCGGCAGATTATCTGCTTGCTTTGCATGCAGAAGGTCCCAGGTTCAATCTCCAGCAGCCCCTTCCAGGTGGGGCTAGGAATGTCCCCTGCCTGAAAACCCCCAGACAGCTGCTGCCAGTCAGTGCAGACAATGCTGAACTGGGTGGGCCAACAGTGTAAGGCAGTTTGCTACATTACCTATGCAACCTGCAGCTGCAAATTCCCACTGGCCAGAGGAGAAGCCCCCGTCACCCAAATCTCTAGCCTTTTAAACCTTATGGATAACAGATATATTCCTTTATAAAGGGGCAGCAGCAACAAAATGCAATTTTGCAGAATCTGTGGGTCATAGCTTCATGCAGAAAGCATTGGTGGAAGGTCCTCGGTTCAGCCTCTCCAAGTTGGGCTGCGAAGGATCCCCTGCAAAGTCATTGCTGCCAGTCAGTGAAGGCAAAACTGACCTAGATGGACCAACATTCTGACTTGTGCTGCATGAAGTTCCTGGGGCAAAGCGGCACTCGCAACTCCGCAGCAGGAGACAAACTTCTGCTGGCAGAGGCTGCCATTTCCATGCAGGCTGGTGGCATTTTGTCTGAAGATTTTCGACTCTCCGTGCAGAAGGTTTGCCAGACCAAACTACACCCACTCACATCCAAGTCTGTCCTGCAATTTCATATTTTTGGGGGGAAACAGCTGGCATTTTGTGGGCAAAGGCTCAGAGCTTTAATGGGTGCAGAAGAGGCAGAAATTTAACAAGCAGGTAGTGCCACAGACAGGGAAAGAGGCTTCTCTGGGCAGAACTTTAGTCGGGGGGAGAAATCCACAAGGTGCAAAACACGCCTTGTCTGCCCTGCCTGCTGTCCCGGAAATTCCACTCCTTTCGGCAAAATGCTCCTCACTTGCCTTGAAGGTTCCTACAAGACCAGATCCACTTCAAAAGTCACTTTATGGGATGCCTGGTCCCAATTGTGCCATCATGGAACAGTTAGTGTCCGACTAGAACCCGGGAGGGATTGAGGTTTGAATCCACGCTCAGCCAGGTGAAACTCACTGGGCAACTCTGGGTCAGTCACTATCTCTCAGCCTGACCTACCTCACAGGGTTGTTGTGAGAACGGAGCGAGAACAGAGCGCGCTGCCTTGAGCTCTCTGCAGGAAAGGCAGGCTAGGAACGCAATAAATAAACGATTCTGTCCAAAAGGAGCCAAACCGAGAAGAAGCCGAATCCCAAGAGTGGGCAGGGACCTTGTGGGTCATCTAGTCTGACCCGCCGCAATGCAGGAATCACAGCGAACGAATTGCTGGGTGCTCTGCCTATGGAACTTCCGCAGAGCGGGCAAGAAGTGCCTATAAGACCATTTTGCCCCCGCGCCAACGCCCGAGGGCCCCGGACGATAACGCAAATGCACAACCCGAGGCGCCACTCACCTGCCCGCTGGTTCCCTGGCGCCCCCACGATGTGGCTCCTGATGGGCTGGGTGCGGCCATCCTTGATCTCGATGGTGAAGAGGGTCTTCATCTCGTCGCTGGGCTCGGTGCCGCCGAGGTTGCGCGCCCGGGCTGGCAGAGGGCTGCAGGAGGAGGAAGTGCTCAGCGGGGGGGCATGGGGCTCCTTTGAGCCGGAGGAGCTCCCTGGAGTGTTTTCAGCAGAGGGGCGGGCAGGTGCCCACTTGCTCCCCTGCCATTGGCCGGCCTGGCTCCGCCCCCGGGGGCCGCCCGCCTCTTTAGGGCCGGCCGGACTCTCGGCAGGAGGCCTCACTGTCCCGGTCTTTGCCTGGATGGCGGAGGGCTTGGCCGTCTGCTGCTCCTCTTCACCCCGCTGCCTGCTGGCATCCTGGAGGGCACGACCGGCAGTGCCACTCCTGCCACCCCGTGCCCCGACAGGTAAGTCTCCTGCACGCGGGGGGTTCAGGAGCTGTTGCTGCTGTTGCAGGATCCGGGCGCCTTTGCCCCCACTCTCCGCCTTCCGGGGCGTGGCCGCAGAGCCCGCCGGCTTGGGGGGCTCCGAGCTGAACTTTCGTGCGCGGTCCAGCACAGAGCCGGATCGCTGGAAGGGCTGGTCCCGGCGGGAATCTGCAAGGCAGAGAGAGGGAAAGGAGCGTGCTTGTCGGCTTGGGAACAGAGGAGAGTTTATGCATCACACAGCTGGGAATCTGGCCAAGAACACTTCGGAGCTCCTCCCAGAGTTTATACGCACTTAAAACAATAACAGAAGGAGCATTGCCAGCACAGGCAGCGTGAGCAACTCCCAGAGTCCCAGGAAGGAAGATCAATGTTAGGAAGGGGCAGCCCTCAGCCCCAAATCCCCAGCTTGTCAAAGAAACATAGAATCATAGAGTTGGAAGGGACCCAGGGGGTCGTTTAGTCCACTGTTTCCAGACCTTGGTTCCCCAGCCGTTTTCGGACTACAATTCCCATCGCCCCTGACCACTGGTCCTGCTAGCTAGGGATGATGGGAGTTGTAGTCCACAAACAGCTGGAGACCCAAGGTTGGGCAACACTGAATTCTAGGCCCTACACCCAGCAACGCAGGAATATGCAGCCGGGGATCGAATCTGCAACCTTGGCGTTATCAGCACCGTGCACCAACAACCAACTAAACAACCCTTCTCATTCCTCTTGCAAAATTAAGCATGGCTTAATTAATTCATTAATTAAGAGGCTAGGAGGGAAAACTTCTTCCTGCCAGATTAATCCCCCCCCACCCTATCCACTTGGTGAACACAAGCACGTCATTTCTCACTAGAACTCAGCTGAACATTTGGACGATTCGGGACGAAAGGAAAGATGTCGGCAGGCGACATGCCCTTAAATCACGGAACTCGGTGCTGCAGGAGGCAGTGGACTCGATGGGCCGCTGACCGGGTCTGGCAGGTTCTTAAAATCTAAAACAGCTCCCACAGAGGAAGGCTGGTTTCAGACAGAGGAAGCTGCCTACTGCTGAATCAGACCGCCAGTTCGTCCAGCTCAAGACGACCTCTGGATGCCCATTGCTGAGAGCCACAAGCAGTGAGAGCTGCTCTTGCACTCGAGTCCTGCTTGCATGATTCCCACTGGGATGTTTGGCTGGCCTCTGAGAATCTAGTGCAGGACAGGACAGGACAGGCCATTAGCCTGATCCTGCAGGGATAGATAGATAGATAGATAGATAGATAGATAGATAGATAGATAGAGCAGTGTCTGCACCGACTGGCAGCAGCTCTCAATGGTTGCAGGTGAAGGACATTTGCAGCCCTCCTTGGAGATGCCAGGGATTTAACCCGGACACTGAGATCCAGCGCCGAGGGCCTTCTGGCGGTTCCCTCACTGCGAGAAGCAAAGCTACAGGGAACCATGGGCCTTCTCGGTAGTGGCGCCCACCCTGTGGAACGCCCTCCCATCAGAGGTCAGAGAGATAAAAAACTACCTGACATTTAGAAAATACTTAAAGGCAGCCCTGTTTAGGGGAGTTTTTAATCTGTGATATTTTAATGTGTTTTAATGTGTGTTGGAAGACGCCCAGAGAGGGGACCCGGCCAGATGGGCGGGGTATAAATAATATATTATTATTATTATTATTATTATTATTATTATTATTATTATTAATGCATGCAAGGCAGATGGATGCTCGATTCTACAAAGGTTTACTGATTCAGACCATTCGTCCATCTAGCTCAGCACTGTATACACAGACTGGCAGCATCTATCCAGGACTTCAAACCTAGACATGCTGGGGATCAAAACTGGGACTGCCTGTTGTTGTTGTTATTGTTGTTGTTATTGTTGTTGTTGGACTGCCTGTTGTTTGTTTGTTTGTTTGCTAATATTTTTATTTACTCAATAATTTTATTTGGGTTGCCAAGCCACTCTGGCTTAAATTCCTGTGCCTCCAGGGACACCCACCAGTAAACTGGGCAAAGCAGCATAAGGTCATAAGAAGAGGCCGGCTGGATGAGGCCAAAGGCTCACCTAGTCCAGCATTCTGTTCTCACAACGGCCAGCCAGATGCCTGTGAGAAAACAGCAAGGAGTGTGTTGTTTTGTTTGTTTATTTAGTTGAATTTGTATGCCACCCTACATCCAGAGGCCTCAGGGTGGTGACAACATAAAATCACAATATAAAAAAAACACAAAATACATAATAAAAAACAAAAACGAGCACATTTCCACCACACGTCTTAAAAGGGCATTGCGTGTTGATCAGTAAGGCGGTTCATAAAAAACTTCTTCTTTTTTTTTTTAAAAAAAAGAAGCCTACTCCTAAAGTCTTCTCTTACTACACTAGGGATTATATAGCTATATCTGAAATTTCATGCATATCAGTTAATATCTTGACCCTCCTTGATGAAAATAGCTGTTTACTTGGCCGTTTTCCAATGTTGTGAAGGCTGAAATTTCAATTCAGTGGAGCAGGGTCAGGATATTAACTGATATGCATGAAATTTCAGATATAGCTATATAATCCCTGGTGTAGTAAGATAAGACCTTTGGAGCAGGCATTTTCCAAAAAAAAAAGAGCTTTTTATGAACCGCCCTATTGATCAGCCAAAAGCCTGGTGAAAGAGGAACATTTTTGCCTAAGGGTTATAATGAAGTCGCCAGGCGAACTTCCCTGGGGAGAGCATTCCACAGATGGGGAGCCACTGCAGAGAAGGCCCCGTTCTTGTGTTGCCACCCTCGACACGAAGGAGGCCCTCGGAAGATGATCTCAGGGTCTGGGTAAGTTCATATGGAAAGAGGCGGTCCTTGAGGTATTGCGGTCCTGAGCCGTTTAAGGCTTTATGGGTCAAAACCAGGACTTTGAGTTGGGGCTGGAAACTAATTGGTTCAAATGCTGGTGGGTGTCAGTTGCCAAAATAAAACTTACTCTTTGAGCTCCTCTGGGAGCCAAGCATCATCTCTCTCACACCACTAAATGCAGCCCCCCCCTCCTCACACCATGCCCAGCAAAGAAATGCTGCCCCTCCCCCATTTAGCCACATGACCAAGCTGAGAAAATCAATAATTAATAATAATAATAATAATAATAATAATAATAATAATAATATATTTATACCCCGCCCATCTGGCTGGGTTTCCCCAGCCACACTGGGCGGTTTCCAACAGAAAAATAAAATAAAATAATCAATTAAACATTAAAAGCCTCCCTGTCTTCAGATGTCTTCTAAAAATCTGGTAGTTGTTGTTCTCTTTGACATCTGATGGGATGTCACTCATACAGCCTGATGCCCTCCAGATGTTTCAAACTACAACTTGGCTGTGCTGGCTAAGGCTGAGAGATGTCGTAATCTATTCCCACTCTTTGGAACTCCCTGCTGACTGATATTAGACAGTGTCTTCATGCACTCTTTGTGGTGTCTGCTACAAAAAAAAATTGTTCAGGCAAACCCTATTCAGACATATAAAATGCTGACAGGTGTTTTGATTGGAGGGGGGAGTTTATCAGTGATGTTAATTATTTTTCTGAAGGTTTTAAATAGTTGTTTCTATCTCTCTCTTTTTTGCTGATGATTCCATTGTTTAATTTTTTAATAAGCTGCTTTGAGGTTTTTCTTTTCTTTTCTACAATCCAGCAGTATACACAATTTATTAACTAAAATAAGCACTATGTACTATTAAGATTACTATGTACTATTAACGGCCTGCTGTCATTTTCTGTATTGTTGTTAACGTTTCGTAAAGCTATTTTTATTCCATTTTCCAACATTTACTTAAGCAAAAAATGTATATGCTGCTTGATTGTTGGAAAACCTCTTGGCGGTTTGCAAATATATAAAAGAAAACATTTTTTTAAAAAACAACTCAATTTAAAAACAGGTATGAAAAGGTAAAGGACCCCTGACAGTTAAGTCCAGTCGCAGACGACTCTGGGGTTGCGGCGCTCATCTCGCTTTCAGGCCGGGGGAGCTGGCATTTGTCTGCAGACAGTTTTTCTGGGTCATGTGGCCAACATGACTAAACCACTTTTGGCGCAATGGAACACGAAAACCAGAGCAGTGCATGGAAACACTGTTTACCTTCCTGCCGGAGCGGTACCTATTTATCTACTTGCACTTTTTGGCTTTTGAACTGCTAGGTTGGCAGGAGCTGACCAAGCAACGGGAGCTCACCCCGTCACAGGGATTCGAACCGCCGACCTTCTGATCGGCAAGCCCAAGAGGCTCAGTGGTTTAGACCACAGCGCCATCCTAAAGAGGGATAAAACACATCTCAATATCCTGAGTGTCTGGATAGTCTTGCTTAAACAAAAATGTTTCAAGCAGGCATCTAACTGCGTAGAGCAGGCATCCCCAAACTTCGGCCCTCCATATGTTTTGGACTACAGTTCCCACCGTCCCTGACCATTGGTCCTGTTAGCTAGGGATCATGGGAGTTGTAGGCCAAAACATCTGGAGGGCCGCAGTTTGGGGATGCCTGGCGTAGAGCAAAGGCATTTGCCTGATGTCCAGGCAGAGAGTCCCAAAATGTAGATGCTATTACAGTGGCCCCTCGACATCTGAATGACTCGACTTCCGAAGGTTTCGACTTCCAAAGTCGGCAAACCCGGAAGTCTTGTCGCCGTGCGCGTGTTCTGCGCCTGTGCAGAAGCAGCGTGCGCAGTCCGTGCATGCACAGAAGTGCAAAATCACGCTTCATGCATGCGCAGAACGAGCGCTTCGACAACCGAAGACTTCGGCTTACGAAGAGTGCCGCAGAACGGATCGTCTTCGTAAGTCGAGGTACCACTGTATACTAACTGACCGATTTCTTCCGTGCAGAATGGCCGTGGCTCAGTGGAGGCGCTTCTGCTTTGCATACAGAGCGTCCCGGATTCAAATCCCTGCAATCTCTAAGTAGGGCTGGGAGAGACCTGAAACACTGGCGAGTTCCTGCTGCCACCCAGTGTAAAACGACATGGAGCTAGATGGAGCGACGAGGGGACTCGGTATAAAGACAGCTTCCTATGTTCCTGTTTAAAAAGGGCCGCGACTTAACGGTAAGAGCACCTGCTTGGCATACAGAAGGCCGCAGGTTGGATCCCCAACAGCACCTCCAGGTAGGGCAGAAAACGTCCCCCGCTTGAAACCCTGGAGAGCTGCTGCCAGTCAGTGTCGACACTACCGAGGTAGATGGACCAACGGTCTGACTCGGTATAAAGCAGCTTCATATATTCCTATGTCTACTGTTGGGGCCTGGATAACTCAGTTGGTTAGAGCACAGTGCTGAATACGCCAAGGGTGCAGGTTCGATCCCCGTATGGTTCTGTTGCGTATCCCTGCATTGCAGGGGGTTGAACTAGATCAGGCATCCCCAAACTTCGGCCCTCCAGATGTTTTGGACTACAATTCCCATCATCCCTGACCACTGGTCCTGCTAGCTAGGGATCATGGGAGTTGTAGGCCAAAACATCTGGAGGGCCGCAGTTTGGGGATGCCTGAACTAGATCATGCCCCACCTAAACATCTCTAAAATCCTGGTGCGCCCCCCTCCCCGGTGACATATAATTCTTTTCATTCAAAAAGTGAGCTCTTAATTCACATGGAGGAAGCCTAAAAGGCCATTAACTTGGTCTAAAAAAAGCTTCCAAGTTACCCCCCCCCTTAAAATCAAATTGCCCCCCCGTGGGGTGTGTGCCCCACATTGGGAACCACGAGACTAGATGATTCTTCTCAGGGTCCCTTCCCACTCTACATTTCTACGATTCTAAGGCAGCTTCTTTTGGAAGGCATAATAAAAAAATAAAAATAATGCAAAACACCTGGGAGGGGGCTGAAACAAAACCCACACAACGGCACCTCTGGCACCAAGGTTCCCCTGTCCTGTTAGATAAGTAGCAACTATGCCACAGAGAAAGAGAGAGAAAGAATGAAAGCCCCCTTAACACAGCCAAGGGGCAATCCATCGCTAGGCCAGACGGTTGTTACCTGTGCTGGTTGCCTGGCGTGGCGTTGTTTGTGTGGTTTCACCGCAGCGGGCATCTGGGGGGGCACGGGTCTGGGGGGCGGCAATGGATGAAGCTGCTGAGCAAACTGTCAAGGGGGGTGGGAAATGAAGCTCTGTTAAACAAAAGGTTCTGAAGCTTCTCAAGAGGTTAGACTTCTTGTGGTTCCCAACCTTTTTTCGGCCATGCCCTACCTAAACATCTCTAAAATCCAGATGCGCCACCCCCCCGTGACATATAATTCTTATTATTCAAAAACTGATGTCCTATTCACGTGGAGGAAGCCTAAAAGGCCATTCACTGTTAAAAGCTCATTCTCGAATTGCCCCCCTTAAAAATCAAACTGCGCCCCACGTTGGGAACCACGGGGTTAGACAAAGGGGTTCTCCAGTGGGGAAGGAGCATAGCTTGGTTGCAGAGCACCTGCTTGGAAGGCAGAAGGCCCCAGGTGAAACCCCAATGGCCCCTTCCAGGCATCTCCCTTGGAGAGCTGCTGCCAGTCAGTGTCAAGAACACCATGCTGAATTTTCCAAGCCCTGCCCAGAGATGCTGAGGACTGAACCTGAGACTTACTTATGCACAAAGCAGACGCATCTGTCACTGAGCTTGTGGCACCTTCTGCTTAAAAACAAGCTAAGATTCTAGCCCTCACTGTTCTGGGTAAGATTGAAGTGGAATGTAGGAAGGAAGCTGCCTTATACCAAGTCAGGCCATTGGGTCCATCTAGCTCAGTACTGTCCACTCGAACTGGCAGCAGCTCTCCAGGGATTCAGGCAGGGGTCTTCTCTCATCCCCGAGGATTGAACTCAGGACCTTGCACAGGCAAGGCTGATGTCGTGTCACTTGGTTACAGCCATAATAATAGATTTGGAGGAGGGTGGTGCATGGCCTTAATAGACGATAATGATGCAAAAAGCCTTCAAAAAACATGGGATAGCAAGACAGCCTGTCCCAGTTCCCCACTTGTAAGAATTCTCGTTGCCAGGAGTTCCTATTCCACGGTGTGTGTGTTTTTGTTGTGCAAGAAGAGCCACAACTTCTGCCCTGTGGCTGAACTTTGGGGCCAGAGGAAAGGACGACTCTTCATAATTATTCCTTTCCGTCTGTTATTAAGAACTGGATTTACGAATCGCCCTCCCTCCCTAAAGATCCCAGGGTGATGAACTGCAGAAGAGCAACAAAAGACGTCAATGTGGTTTTTTTGTTATTTAAAAAAAAACACCTCCCGTCGGTTTCTGCAGCTGGCCTTGCCAAACTCCTGGAGTCTTTGCACCCTTCGGGAAAGTGAGAAGGCGAGAGGGGCATCGAGGAACGTGACCGAAGATTGGAGATTCAGTCAAAGTGGAGGGAGAAAGTGTTTGCAAAGGGGGGCCCTGGAGGCTCCTCGATCTGCCAGGGAACAAGGGAGTGGGGGTGGGGAGGAGAGAGCGACTGGGACAGAGCAAAGCCCAGAGGAGAAAGGAAGACGTGCGGGGCGGGGGGAGAAAGCAGCTGAGGATGGAGCAAGGAGCCGTTCCTGACCTTATTGGGAGAAGGAATGCAAAAGGTCCAGCTTTGCAGAGCAACAGATTCCCTTTCATGGCCCTTGGAGGAAGCCTTAGACGTTGCCTGGCAGAGGGGGGAAAGGCAGGGAGGGGGGGTGCAAGGACAACCGCAGCGAGAGGCCCAGAGCCCAAAACGAGGGGCACGTCGCCCCGGGCCAGGGCAGACCCCGGGCTCCCTTTGCAGCAGATCCGGGTTGAGGGTCCCGACCCTGTCTTTGCAGAGAGGACGGGACAAGGGTGGCCGGAGTTTTTCCAAAATTGCAGCTGGGGTGAAGAGAGGGCGGGCGAGGTCTAAGGCAGCAAGGATGTCGCAGGGATTAAAGGCTGGATGAGGCACCTCCCGGGGCTTGCGCTCAGCTCTCGTAAGCAAGCGAAGCCACGTTGTCAAGGCCGGCCTGCGGCCAGAGAGCTCTGGGATGCCCGAGAGGGCCTGCTTCACACACACACACACACACACACACACACACACACACACACACACACGAGATTCCAGGCACGGGTAGGGTCTCTAGAAAGGAAGATGTGGGCTGCCGGTTGGGCCTGGTGGGAGTACGTGCGTGACGAACACACAGCTCTCTCCTTCGGCAGAAGGAAAAGGACGCCGCTCGGGGATGGAAGACAGTTCAGCGGTAATGCGTCCATTTTGCATGCAAAAGGTTCCAGGTTCGATCCCCGATGACATCTCCGGGTACGGTTGCGAATCCCTGGAGAGCTGCTGCAGGTCGGTGGAGGCAGCACTGGCCTAGGTGGACCAATAGGTCACTGGCGGGGCAGCTGCTTTGCGTTCAAAAGGTGCGTGGCTCAATCCCCAAAGGCATCTCCAGGTAGGGCAGGAAGAAGCCCTGGTCTGAAACTCCGGGAAGCTGCTTCCAGTCAGTGTTAACAGAACTGAACTAGATGGAGCATCTGCTTTGCATGCAGAATGTCGCAGGTTGAATTCCCAAGATCTCCAGGCAGGGCTGGGAAACGCAGGCGGTCGGTGTAGATAGAAAATACTGAGCCAGATTGACCAAGTTTCTGACTCAAGTATGGCGAAGGGCCACAAGCTCAGCCGTAGGGCATCTGTTCTGCATGCAGAAGGTGGGTTCACTGCCAGGCAACACCTCCAGTTAGGACTGGGCAGGAAATATCCCTGTCCAAAATCCACTGGAGGGCTGCTGCCGGTCAGTGTAGACAACACTGAGCTAGATGGATCAAGGGCCTGGGCTCCATCAAAGGCACGTTTTGACACCCTGACGTTTCGGGGCCTACAATTCCCCAGCCACACTGGCTGGGGATAACAGCATATCTAGTGCAGGCTGACCCACAGCATTCCAAAGGCAGCCCCCACCTCTCAATAGGCTCAGCCCCCCCATGTGCAACCCAGCACCCGTCAACCAATGTCCACCAACCTATTAGGCTTGGCTCAAGACCTTACCGCTTTCTCTGCTGTCCACGACACCCGCTTCCTGCTCTGGGGCTTGAGGTGCATCCTGCTGGTTGGGGGGGAGGGGCGGTGGAGAGAAAATAGGGTAAGAATCGAACCCATTGCCCAGCCACGCAGGTTGGCAGATCTCAAAAGAGCAGCCAGAATATAGAGGGTGGATTCACCCCACCAGATCTGTGTCTGCCCCTCTCTTCCTCAAGGGCCAAATTTTGCCCGAGGCAGGTCCCACCCACCTGCTGATCACCTGATTTATTGCCTTTACAGTGGTACCTTGGTTTACGAACTCAATCCGTTCCAGAAGTCCGTTCTCAAACCGAGGCGTGCTTTCCCTAATGAGGCCTGCCAGCACCGGTGGCCTTCCCCCATTCGGATTCAGTTCTTAGACCGAGGTAAAGTTCTCAAACCGGGACACTACTTCCGGTTTTGCGGAGTTCATAAACCGAATCATTCGCAAACAGGGCTGTTCTTACACCGAGGTACCGCTGTAAATGCCATCTTCTTCTCCCAAGGAGCTCAAGGTTGGCACACGTGGTTCTCATTTAATCCCCACAACAACCCTGAGAGGTAGGTTTAGGCTGAGAGAGCACTGATAACATCAATGTTGCAGGTTCGATCCCTGACAGCTTCCTATTCGTGATTTGGAGGTGGTTGGACTAAGTGATTCTCAGGTCCCTTCCAACGCTATGATTCTATATGGCCAAGTGGGGATTTGAACCCTGGTCTCCCAAGGTCTTAGTTTGACACTCTAACTCAGTGGTTCCCAAACCTTTTCGGGCCACCGTACCCTTAGCTCCATAAACTCATCTCTGGTTCCCCCTACCATATAAAAAAGCATTGCAGTGGTACCTTGGTACTCGAACGGCTTGGCTTCTGAACAATTCAGCTCCTGAACGCCGCAAACCTGGAAGTAAGTGTTCCGGTTTGCAAAAAATTTTCAGAAGCCAAAGGTCCAATGCTGCTTCCGCTTGAGTGCAGGAAGCTCCTGCAGCCAATCGGAATCTGCGCCTTGGTTTTCGAACGGTATCGGGAGTCGAACAGACTCCCGGAACGGATTAAGTTCGAGAACCAAGGTACCACTGTATTCAGAATAGCAGTTTGCCTGGCTTGTTAAGGAAGAGAATGGCACAATGAAATTCAAAACAGTATTGATGAATTTCACATTTATTCAAACTCCAATTATTTAGCTGAATTAGTTCAACAAGTTGATGAACTTGATCTAGACCAGGGGTCCCCAGACTACGGCCCGGGGGCCGGATGCGGCCCAATTGGCCTGCCAATCCGGCCCGCGACGACCCCCGCCGCCTGATCTTATGGCGCGCAGCGCGGCAGCGCTTTTCCGGGTCGGGAAAAAAACGCCAAAAATCCTTTGTGTGCATGCGTATGGGCCTCTCCCGACCCAGAAGAGGTCATTTCTGGTGCACTTCCGGGTCGGGGGGAGGCCCATACGCATGCGCACAACGGATTTTCGGCGCTTTTTCCACCCTGGAAGCGTGCCGCCGCGCCAGTAAGCGCCCGTACTCCCCCGCCCGCCGGCCCACACAGGCGCGCGCTCCCCCGTCCTCCGGCCCGCCGCCATAGCTGCCAAGTTTTCCCTTTTCTCGCGAGGAAGCCTATTCAGCATAAGGGAAAATCCCTTTAAAAAAGGGATAACTTGGCAGCTATGCCCGCCGTGCGATCGGCGCAGTGGGAACCGGCCCAAACGCCGGTAAGTCTGGGGACCCCTGATCTAGACATAGCAGCCTTTCAAACTCTGATGCGCCTGACCCCCCCGCCCCTTCCTGCGCCTGACCCCCCCGCCCCCCGCTGCTGCCCCTTCACGCCTCTTAGTGCCTCCCTCCCCCACCAGTGGGCCCTACCACCCACTTTGGGAACCGCTGCTCTAACTACTACACCTCACGGTCTCTCTGTTGCAATGACATCGGATGACAAGCCTCTCTGACGGTGACAGGCTCCTAGCGTGCCTTCAAAGAGGCTCAAGGACCAGGGTGGGTGGGTGGGGTTGCACTGAACGCCTCTGCTAAAACAGAGGTCTTTACCCTTCATTTTGTGAAGGGGGTTCTCAGTGCAACCCCTTTCGGGATCCTGGAGCGAGGGCCACCTCTCTAGCAAAAAAAAAGAGTCGGGAGTTATGACCATGTTTCCATTCTGCTAAAGTTCTTGTTCCACCCAAAACCACATTGTTGTTTTTTCTCTTGCTTTTTGCATGCGGCAAATACTAGGCGGAATGGCAAATGATGCGACTTCCTTCCCTACCAGCCACACCCCCTTGCCCCAAGGCCACACAGCACCTCACATGCACCCTGAAAGTTTCTGCCTGCCTGGAAAGTGTCCTCAAGCCCTCAAAACAAAGGAGGGAGGAGCTGTATAGAAACTACCCTACTGTACAGAGGTAAAATGTGCATTTGTTGCCCCTCCCACTCGCATTCTCCTGCATGCGGCCCCTGGAAAGTTGCCCAGAAGGGAATGTGGCCCTTGAGTGGCAAACCTTTCCCCACACCCGCACTATTCATCCCCTTCCCGTGCGGTTAGGGGGAATGGCAGCCACATACCCATTCTCTCAGAGTCTCTTCGCTCGGCAACTTCGGGGAAGCCTCCTCTTCCTGGGAGGAATCGCTGGCCACACTCGGAGCCTCCGGCTGCCCTTGCGGGGTCTCACCGGCAGCGGACCCTCCTTCAGGAGCTCTCAACCCCTCGCTGTCTTCTGGAGCGGAAATGCGGCCGGTGCCCGTCTCCTCCTCGGAAGCAGGAGGGGATTCAGTCCTGGAGTCGCTGTCTCGGGAGCTGGCCTCGGCGCTCGACTCTGGATCCGGCCCGCTCTCTGACAGCGAGGGTGGCTCGGCGGGTGCTTGGCCAGCGACAGGGTCCAGGAGCAGGAGAGTTCCCACGGGGGTGGAGGAATCTGCCAGAAAGGATGGATCAGAAGAAGAAGAGTTTGGATTTGGTATCCAGCTTTATCACTACCCGAAGGAGTCTCAAAGTGGCTAACATTCTCCTTCGGCTAACATTCTCCTTTCCCTTCCTCCCCCACAACAAACACTCTGTGAGGTGAGTGGGGCTGAGAGACTTCAGAGAAGTGTGACTAGCCCAAGGTCACCCAGCAGCTGCATGTGGAGGAGCGGAGACGCGAACCCGGTTCCCCAGATTATGAGTCTAGTGCTCTTAACCACTACACCGCACTGGAAGGTCACGATGAGCGGAAGAGTGAAACCCCACCCCATAGTTCCCTAACCCTTGATCACAGAGGTAGACTCACCCGGCATGTCTGCTGGCTTTGCTTCCTGCTGCTGCTGGCTTCGCAGCTCCCGGATCTGGGCCCTGATCAATTCCCGCTCCTGCACCTGAGGAGAGATGGGAGAGGGAAAGCCCAGCGTCAGCCGGCATCACTCTGCATACGACACAGCAACCTCACCTGAGCACACCAGCAGAGGCGAACGTCCACCCGCATATTGCCACACCCTTTCGATCCGATGCCCGATTCGAAAAGTAGCTTCCAAAGGATGGGCTTTTCACCCTTACAAAGGGCACCTGTGCATGTGCAGAGTGGCAGCACCAACCTGCATTTGCGACGGCAAGCACAGAGGTGAGAGGGGTGCTGAATCGGCAAGGAATCAAGGATCCAGGGTTTTTTATTTCAATTTTTTAAGCAAGGTCTTTATTCACCTGTGGAGGGGGTGCCCCCAAATCACCACACAACAGGTCAGGTGTAGCACCTCAACGAGAAAGAATCTGAGAGGCAGACAAAGGTTTGGTGACTGCCAACCGAGGGCAGCATCCAGCAGACACACACACACAAAAAAATACCTTGTCACACCCATCCAAATGTTCTCCACAGGTCCTGCCCTCCAAAACAAGGCAAGTGCCCAAAACTAGAGCGCCGCTAAAATTAGGGAGCCGATCCCCCTACCACAACGAACAATTAGGCAGAGCGTGCATCTATGTGGGAGCGGTTGCTAAGCAACAAGATGCAGCCCCCTCCTCAAAATAATCCATCCATCCAGGTTAACGCCGGGTTGCTAGGCAACCACAGTCCCCGGTCCCCTGACTCTTTTTTCAAAGATGCTGAACAGAATGTGGGCATTCGGGGGGGGGCGCAGAGGGAGGAGAAATTTGAGAGGGGGCTTCGCACAGGAGGAGGCAGCAGGGGAGAGACCACCCGCGCAACGGTTTGAAGGCAGCCTTCGCCAAGCATCTATAGTGCCCTCCAGGTGTTCCCGGACTACAACTTCCATCGGCCACGGTGGTCGGTGCAGCCATTTTTGGACTGCAGCTTCCAACTCGGCTGGGGAGGAGGGTGGGCTAGAGGGAGTTGACGTCCAAAACTACCGTAGGGGGCCCCCCCCATGTCTTTCCCAAAAAGCAGCCTGGCGGAGGGAGGCAGTGATTTGAATCGGGGCTGCAGTATATGCCAGTTTAAATGTAGAACATGGCTCTCTTTTTTTAAAATTCACCATGACTGAATAAGGATGTGTTATACATACTATATATATATATATATATATATATATATATATATATATATATATATATATATATATATATATATATATATGCCTGTCTTCGTGGATTGGAGTTCAAAGTGAGCAAAACCCCACAGAGGGAAGACAAATGTTTCTGCAAGTCTATCTAGGTTGGGGGGGGGAGTGAGTTGGAGGGGGGGTGAGCATGGAGACTCCAGACATCCTTCATCAGAATCAAGGTTCTAAGCAAGGACCTGGGCTAGACCAAAATCTTCCTCTCTTTTTTTTTCCCTGGGAGAAAACTGCCACCTAGTGGACAACCCGCGCCACTGCTCGGGAAACCCAAATCTGCAATGCTGCTTTTTTTCCACAAAGTCTGCAGGGTGCAATGCTCGCGGGTGAGCCCCGAGCCGACTGCCAAACTGAACGGGGACAGAAACGGCAGCAACCAACGGCCCTTCCAAGAGGGACCCCTGCAAACCACACACCTCAGCTCACCCCAGACCTCCTAGGAGAGAGGTGGGGAACAGATGACCCTCCAAGCTAAAACTCCCACTGTCCCTGACCCCTTTAGCTGTACCAGCTGGGGCTGGGGGGGAACCTCCATTCCCACACCCACCTGGACAGCCACAGCTCAGGTGGCCGGAGGGCCTGCTTTGCAGGCAGTACCACCCAGGTTCGGTCTCCTAGAGACATCTCCAGGTAGGGCAGGCAGAAAATCCCCACCCGAAATCCGGGAGGGCCGCTGCTGCTGCCAGTCAGTGTAGGCAACACTGAGATGGATGGATCAGGGGGTTTGACTACATCTAAGGCAGCTTCCCAGCAGGGATATAGCTAGGGGGTGGTGAGGAAGGCCCCCGCCAGGGGTGCAGACGAGGGGGGGCGCAAAATCGGCTTTAAAATATGTCCATCAATATGTCTATAAATAAAAATATCGATTATTGCCTCATAAGAAAAAGTTTTAAATAGAGGGTCTTTCTATGATATGTGGGGGCCCTGTTTTCCCCTATTTTTTTCAAGGCCACATTCCTTTCTCTTTAAATTTCACAAACTCCAAATGCCAATTTCACGTTGCGTACTTAGACTCGTGACGTTTCGGCCAATCTGTGAAAGAATTCATTACAAGGTGATGTGCGTGAGGAATTAGAATCATAGAATCATAGACTTGGAAGAGACCACAAGGGCCATCCAGTCCAACCCCCTGCCAAGCAGGAAACACCATCAAAGCATTCTTGACATATGGCTGTCAAGCCTCTGCTTAAAGACCTCCAAAGAAGGAGACTCCACCACACTTCTTGGCAGCAAATTCCACTGCCGAACAGCTCTTACTGTCAGGAAGTTCTTCCTAATGTTTAGGTGGAATCTTCTTTCTTGTAGTTTGAATCCATTGCTCCGTGTCCGCTTCTCTGGAGCAGCAGAAAACAACCTTTCTCCCTCTATATGACATCCTTTTATGTATTTGAACATGGCTATCATATCACCCCTTAACCTTCTCTTCTCCAGGCTAAACATACCCAGCTCCCTAAGCCGTTCCCCATAAGGCATTGTTTCCAAGCCTTTGACCATTTTGGTTGCCCTCTTCTGGACACATTCCAGCTTGTCAGTATCCTTCTTGAACTGTGGTGCCCAGAACTGGACACAGTACTCCAGGTGAGGTCTGACCAGAGCAGAATACCATGGTACTATTACTTCCCTTGATCTAGACGCTATACTCCTATTGATGCAGCCCAGAATTGCATTGGCTTTTTTAGCTGCTGCAACACACTGTTGACTCATATCAAGTTTGTGGTCTACCAGGACTCCTAGATCTTTTCACATGTACTGCTCTCAAGCCAGGTGTCTCCCATCCTGTATTTGTGCCTTTCATTTTTTTTTTTGCCCAAGTGTAGTACTTTACATTTCTCCTTGTTAAAATTCATCATGTTTGCTTTGGCCCAGTTGTCTAATCTGTTAAGGTCATTTTGAAGTGTGATCCTGTCCTCTGGGGTATTAGCCACCCCTCCCAATTTGGTGTCATCTGCAAACTTGCTCAGGATGCCCTCAAGCCCATCATCCAAGTCATTGATAAAGATGTTGAATAAGACTGGGCCCAAGACAGAACCCTGTGGCACCCCACTAGTCACTACTCTCCAGGATGAGGAGGAGCCATTGATGAGCACCCTTTGGGTTCGTTCGGTCAGTCAGCCAGTTACAAATCCACTGAATGGTAGCATTGTCTAGCCCGCATTTTACCAGCTTCTTTACAAGAATATCATGGGGCACCTTGTCAAAGGCAATTGAATGGGTGGAGGGGGGTGTTGGAGGAGAGGTGGAAAGAAGAGCTAATTTGTCCCTGGCTAGGGGGCTAGAATCTAGGGGCTAGAATCTGTACAGTTCTGCCAGGGGCACAAGATCACCTAGCTACAGCTCTGCTTCCCGGTGCCCTTCTGTCCCATAAGCTATGCAGAAGACCCCAACAGGAAGACTCAGGTGCCGAGGAGAGGGGGCAGCTTGCGAAGGGACATTTGTGGCCATCTTTTTGCACATGACTTCCGCTCACCTCAGAGGTGCCCCCGTCCACTGTGTTTCCTTCCCTCCCTTTGACCGCCAGGGCCTCATCCGTCTCCCGCCGGTTGTAGTAAGCTTTCCCCGCCAAAGCTGCAGCTTGAGAGAGGAAGAGAATAAATAAAGCAGGTTTCGCCTCTGGGTCTGACACTTCTGTTTCTAGTGTATCTGAAGAAGTGTGCATGCACACGAAAGCTCATACCAAAATATAAACTTAGTTGGTCTTTAAGGTGCTACTGAAGGAATTTTTTATTTCGCCTCTGGAAGTTTGCTTCCCGGCACGTATTTGCAACTCATCGTATGCGGCCCTCAAGTGACTTCCGCAAGGCCCCCGGGCCGCCTCTCCTCCGGCCAGCGGATCCTCTTCCCCGCCACAGACTCTTCAGCTGTTCCCACCATCCTTCCGCCCGCTGCCACCCAACTGAATGGCGGCGGCTGAGGAATGCGCCAGTCATCATGCCACGCAGCTATGCTCATTGCCAATTGGTCGGGTGGCATGCTTTTCTGCATAGTTGACAGGCGGGTGGGGCCCAGGCCCGCCCACCACCAGCATGGATCCAGCCAATGGCCTATCCAGTCCAGCATCCTCTTCTCCCGGTGGCCAACTAGATGCCTCACCTGGGAAACCCACAAGCAGGATTCTTCCCCAAGAGCCATTCTCCTCCCCCTCTGCGGTTTCCAGCAACTGGCATTCAGAATCCTGCTTCCAATCGTGGAGGCAGAGCATAGGCGTCATGGCTAGTAGGCCCTGAAAACCTCCTCCACCTCAAATTGATCTGATCCTCCTTTAAAACTGCCTAGGTCAGGGGTCAGCAAACCTTTTCAGCAGGGGGCCGGTCCACTGTCCCTCAGACCTTGTGGGGGGCCAGACTATTATTTTGAAAAAAATGTGAACGAATTCCTATACTCCACAAATAACCCAGAGATGCATTTTAAATAAAAGGACACATTCCACTCATGTAAAAACATGCTGATTCCCGGACCGTCCGCGGGCCAGATTTAGAAGGCAGTTGGGCCGCATCCGGCCCCCGGGCCTTAGTTTGGGAACCCCTGGCCCTAGGTTGATGGCTATCACTGCCTCACGAGGAAGTGAGTTCTGTAGTTTAACAATCCACCATGCAAAGAGGTTCTGTCTTTTATCTGCCCTGAATCTTCCTCGGCTTCACCGGATGTTCCCGAGGGTGGGATGCAACAATTTAAAAAAGCCGTATTTAAAACAGTTTGTTAAGGAGCCACAAAAATACGCTAGGTCCTAATATATATATACAATAAGCAACAAATACAAATAAGCAAAATGGTCTCTCGGGTACTCTTTCCGCACTTTTGCCAGCCCCCTCCTTTCCGGCCCTCACAATTCCTGGAAGACACACACAAACACCCTTGGGAACTTCAGGTCTCTCTTCCTCCCCTTAAGTCAGAGCCCGTCATACCTTCAATTTCTTCAGCACGCAGTTTGCGAATGGCGGCACGGATCAGTTTCCGTTCCTCGTATTCGCTGGCCGCCCGCATCTGATGGGAGAAAAGGAAAGGTCAGCCACTTTTACAGGTCGGCTTCAGGCCTGCCTCGTTCTCCCCAAGTCAAGGCCAGCCCTGGGCCAATAGGGCGCAGGCAAGATTGATGCTGTGAGCCCCGACCTGCACTCAAATACCAGCTGGTTAGATAAGTGTGCCATTTTTATTCATTTTTTTTAAAATGAGGAGAAACACGGGTGATCTCCACATGGTGAAACGGAAGGGCTAACACTGAGAAGGCCCTGCTTGCTTTTCAAGGAGGGACCTGTTGGCTGCAAAGCACAGCCAGACACCCTAAAATGTAGCATTGAAGGGGTAGGGTGCAGAGACCAAACATGCCCCCCCCCAGCATCTCTATCTAGCCCTGGGTGCTTTCCCAAGGACCCACATCTTCAAAAGCCACGCCCCCTTTCATTGGGCCACGCCCCTCTCCAGCCTTGCTTCACACCTTCCCTGGATGCTTTTGAACAGCTGGGATTATTATTATTATTATTATTATTATTATTACACAAAATTTAGGTACTGCTTGATTGCAAAAAAAGTGGTTGGTTTATGTAAGGGGAAGAAAGTACAGAGAACCTCCCCCTTGCATCAGAAGTAGCTCCTCCCCAAGCAGTGATGGAAGCGAGGGCTCTGAGGAGGCCAGTCAGGAAGTGGAGAGAGGGTGCCAGGGCTCCGACAGCATGGGAGAGCCCCAGCGACACAGGATGGAGGGAAGAGAGGGAGAGAATGGGGAAAAGGAAAGCATGGAGCGTAGACCCTTTCCTCCGGTTCCGGAATTACACAGGAGAAAGAAAGGGAGGAGATTCACTTTCCCAAGACTCCTATGTTGGAGAAGATCACGTGGGGGGGGGGGCAGTGCCGGATTCTGCATCGGAATGAGCAGCCATGTTTTTACACACCTGTCTCACTGTAAATAGACTGCACTAATAAAAACTGTTTAAAGACAAGCATGCGGAGCGTCGTTACTCTGGAGTAGTCGCAAGAACCTCTGACAGTTTACCACAAAGGTAAAACAATTATCATTCGGAAAAATTCACAGATAAAATAACAATAGACTAAAAGCAGTTTAAAACTCTCATCAATGTTCTAATCTAAGCATCTGAGTGGGCTTATCTCTTTTTTTTTTAAAAAAGTTTTTTAGCAGGCTCTGAAAAAGAGTACAGTGAAGTCCTTTGCCTGATATCAATAGGCAGGGAGTTCCATAGGTGCTGCCACCCTGAAAGATCGATTTCTTACAAATGGGGAACAAGATGTGTCCTGGGACTCTAACCGTGCCTCTTACTTGTGTGGATAGAGGGCGGAAAGAGGCAATGGAGTGTCTGCAGAAACTAGCCTAGTGTCCTAAGGCAAAGTGCACATTCATTGCTCCATCTGACTTTGACTCTGGCCCTACCCGCCACCAGCATGTGGCCCTCAGAAGGTTGGCCAGGAGAGAATGCGGCCCTCTGGATGAAAATTGCCCCCCCCCCCATACTGGAAAGACAGGGGCAGTTACATGAGCTGGCCACTAAATGGCACTCTTTCTTTGCCAAGGCACTTAGCAGCGGCCAGGGAAAGAGACAAACGAGGCAGTTATCTCCCCAGAGCCTACGGAATGTCAGATCCAGAACTCCCGGCCAGCTCGTACCCAAGTAAAAAGCTGCAGAAAGGAAGCCAGCAGCCTGCCACTTTGCAATCGTGAAATTCATATTGGCATCACGCTTCTGAAAATTCAGAGCGTTTCCCAGAGAGCTCCCGCACTAAAAGAACCCATTTCTTACAAGTGGGGGTAATCTCGGAAGTAAACAAATATCGAGTATATTGCAAACCGAGATAGCTTATACTGAGAGAGGATGGGGCTTGCCCAACAGCAAGAGACAGGATTCGAACACGGGACTTTGGCTCTTTGTTCGGTCTCTTTATCCCCTCTGCTTCAAAAGCCAAGGCAGGCATGTACAAAAAAAGAGGACAAGCCACTCACCAAAGCAGTCAGTTCCTCCACATCCTGGATGGTTTCCAACTTCCCGGATAGAATGTCCAGAGTTTTCTGCTGCTGCTGCTGTTCCTCCTCCAGCCGCCGTGATCTGTAGGAAACAAGGCACAAGGAACACATCATCAGGTTGGGGGGTGATGGCCAAGATCTGTGAGACCACTGGCCAGTGAGCTGGCAGGGAGGTGTCTTGGCTGACCGACCCCCTCCAGCATATCAGGGACAGAAACCTCCCTCGAAAGTCGCTTCATACTGAATCAGATCTGTGGGGTCCATCTAGTTCAGCACTGCCTACACTGACTGGCAGAGGCTGTCTGGGATTTCAGGTGGAGATCTTTCTTTCCCGTCCCTACCTGGAGATGCCAGGAATCGAACCAGCGACCTTCTTTCTGCATGCAAAGCAGATGCTCTGCCTCTGAGCTACAGCCCTTCACTATCCGGAGTCAGACCATTGGGTCCATCTAGCGCAATACGACCTTACACTGGCTGGCAGCAGCTCTCCAGGGCTTCAGGAAGGGAGTCTTCCCCGATTTGCATGATACATGTTGTAGAGGGCAACGCACGTCAGCAAAGCCACCTGCAACCCTAGAGATTCCGCAACCCTAGAGATTCCGCAACCCTAGAGATTCCGCAACCAATTCTGCAATTATTTAGAAGTAGTGCGGGGGAGAGGCTGAGCAAGCGGATTGGAGGGGAAAGGAAAGGGGTTCCCAGGACTCACCTCAGCACGTTCTCCTTGTTCTCCTGCCGTTCTGCACAGCGCTCCGTCCGGAAGCGCTTGGATGCCAGCGCCTCCTCGTCTCGCTCCAGTTCCTGCCGCCGCAGCTCCCGGATGGCGGATCGGATCTGCCGCCGCTCGGTCAGGTCCAGCGTGGCCTCCAGCTGTGTGGGGAGGGAGGGGTGGCAGCGTAAAAGGCAAAGGGTCACTCCGGGACGGATAAAGGGCAACGTAGAGACCCACCCCACTCTGGCCCACCTCGCCTCGAAACCCTCGAGATTCCGGGCGGCGGAGCACACAATGGAGGCAGTGTCCCGGCTGGCACAGGGGACCACTGTCTCGGCAGCCACCCACTCTCCCGGCACAGAGCCCAATGAGTCACACACGCGACTGCCACTAAGCCTCGGAGGGTGCCCAGGAGACCTCTACCCAAAGAATGGCATCGCTGGACACACGCACACGGGCCTGAGCAGCAGGGGAAATCCCTAGAGGTGGTGGTCTCAAATTGGGAACCACAAACCACACACATTTGCAGAGCTCAAGAAGCAGGGATGCCCTCTCCTACCCTCCAGTTCCGAGCACGCAGCGGGCAAGGATTGTCACCGTCCCTTTAACAAACAAAAAATTGAAAGCAGATTTGTTGCACCAGAGGCCCATCTGCAGTGCACCTTTAATGCAGTACCGTGCCGGTTTGAACAGCCACGGCTTCCTGCAAAGGCTCCTGGGAAATGCAGTTTGCGAGGGGTTCTCTTAGGAAGTCCCTATTCCCTCCCTCGCAGAACTACAGTTTCCATGGTTCCCTGAGGATGGATTGTCAAGCCACTCCAGGAATTGCAGCATTAAAATTACCAATAAAAATCAGACGTTAAAAAAGAGCAAGGGATGCATTTGCGCCATACGTTTAAAGCGCTATGGTGCCACTTTTTAATTCGTTTCGTTTTTTTGCAGGAACCTTTTCTTCGCCCAAGAAGCAAGGTAACATACACGGTTCTCTCCCTCCTCATTTAGCTCACACAACAACCCTGTGAGGTAGATTTAGACTGAGAAGCAGTGATGGGCCCAAAGTCACCTGGTGAACGTCACAAGGCCAAGTGAGGATTTGAACCTGGGCCTCTCCCGGGTCCTAGTACAGTGGTACCTTGGTTCTCAAACTTAATCCGTTCTGAAAGTCCCTTCCAAAACCAAAGCGTTCCAAAACCAAGGCACGCTTTCCCATAGAAAGTATTGCAAAATGGATTAATCCGTTCCAGACTTTTAAAAACAACCCCTAAAACAGCAATTCAACATGAATTTTACTATCTAACATAACCATGCAGGGGCACGCATACCCTTAAGCATTTTGTGTATCTTTGTACTTTTGTCCATTTACTGTATTTATTTCCCCCCGATTTGAACCCTAAAATGGTGGTTTTCTTGAATCAAAATGAGAGTACCCCTAAACATTTCTTAAAGAAAAAAGCATTTGCTAGTAGCCATCGACAAGACCTCCTCCATGAATCTGTCTAGTGCTTTTTAAAAGCCATCCCATGTGGTGGCCGCCACCGTCTCCTGCAGGAGTGCGTTCATAGAATTGTAGAATTGTGAGGGACCCCATGGGTCATTTAGTCCAACCCCCTGCAAAGCGGGAATCTTTTGCCCAATGAGGGGCTCGAACCCATGACCCTGAGATGAAGAGCCTCATGCTCTACCGACTGAGCTATCCCAAGTTCTGCAGTTTAACTGTGCGCTGCGAGAGGAAGCAAAGCTTTCCTCTGTTTCCTTTCCCCGTGCCCTGCATCATTTCATAAGCTTCTGCCGTGTCCCCAATTAACTCACCTTTCCTCTGAAGTATAAGGCCCCAAACGCTGCACACCTTTTCCTCGTTGGGAAACCTCTGGACTGCAGTTCCCATCATCCCCAGCCAGCATGGTCTGTAGCCGGGGATGAAGGAAAAGTGCGGTCCGAGAACATCTGGAGGGAGAGACATCCCCTGATCAAAGCCAAGCCGCCACTGCGGGTGTCCCACTTCCTGCTGGTCCTGTCCCTCCCTCTCTCAATCTCTCTACCCCCAGCCCAGCCCTGTACAGCAGTCAGGGCCCCGTCTCATTTCCTGGATGTGGGGTGGAGTAAGGGGTCATGCTTCCCAGCATTCAGCCTCGCCACAGCTGCATTTCCTGACCCCTTTTGTCTGAGTCAGGAAGGGTGCTGCAAACGCTGCTCTCTGGAGCGACTGGATTCAGAGACGGAATATGGAGGAAAGGCAGCAATGGGAACAGCGAAGACATTTCCTGCAGCATCTGCAGAGATCGCCAACGCACATACGCAACTCACCTTCACAGCTGACAACAGCGCTCTCGCTCTCTTTCACGCACACACAAGCGCACAGATCAGAGGGGACGCGGGTGGCGCTGTGGTCTAAACCACTGAGCCTCTTGGACATGCCAACCAGAAGGTCAGTGGTTGCTCCGTCCCAGCTCCTGCCAACCTAGCAGGTTGAAAGCACACCAGTGCATGTAGATAAACAGGTACTGCAGCGGCAGGAAGGTAAACGGCGTTTCCGTGCGCTCTGGTTTCAATCACGGCGTCCCGTTGCACCAGAAGCGGTTTAGTCCTGCTGGCCACATGACCCGGAAAGCTGTCTGTGGGCAAATGCCAGCTTCCTCAGCCTGAAAGCGAGATGAGCGCCACAACCTCATAGTCGCCTTTGACGGGACTTAACCGTCCAAGGGTCCTTTGCCCCCACCTTTACAGATAAGAGGAGAGTTGACACTGCAGTCTGAATAATCTTCCCCAACCTGTTGCCCTCCAGATGTTTTGAACTACAACTCCCATCAGCCCCAGGCAGCATGTAAGGCACGGTATTTTTCACTCCATAAGGCGCACTTTTTTCCTCCTAAAAAGTAAGAGCAGCACATGGAAACGCCGTTTACCTTCCCGCTGTAGCGGTACCTATTTATCTACTTGCACTTAGATGTGCTTTTGAACTGCTAGGTTGGCAGGAGCTGGGACCGAGCAACGGGAGCTCACGCCGTTGCAGGGATTTGAACCACCAACCTTCTGATCGGCAAGCCCTAGGCTCTCTGGTTTAACCCACAGCGCCACCCGCATGGGTGAAGTGCTCTTTTTGTGGGGGACAGTGTGGGGAGGCAGAAGCCCAAGGCAACAGAGTGTTGAAAGATGTGCACTGGGGTCTTCCTGTTGGCGCAGAAAGAACCGGGGGCCCATCTTGCCCACCTAGCCTGGAAAACAGTTCCTGCTCGTGTGGCATGTGGGGCAATCAATGGCGGAAACAGCTGTTCATCACCCGCTAGGGCTGTCTCTCTCTCTCTCTCTCCACCCTATTCTCCCTTGCATGGCTGGCCACTGGCACAGCTAGAGTTAGACCAGGAAGGACAGTGCCAAGGCAAGCAACAAGGGAGGGACTCCACCGCGGCATTTCCCCTTGGATGCTGAAGGCAAGAGGCTGCAGCAACTGGAAAGAGCCAGGGCACACCAGAGCACCGAGAGGTGGCACAGACCCACTTCAGAACTCTTCGCACAGCCTTGGTGCCCCCTTAAAACACCCAAGAGATGAGCTCCCTGCTCCGAGTTTCTCCAGCCCACTCATGATTAACCCTCATGATTTGCCACCCAATCAGTCCTCTATATACACGAGCAGGGGGGGGGGGCAATCTTTGCCCAATGCATCATTAATTTACAGGATTTGCAATCACAAGATGTGCTGAGTGAAGGTCACCGGCTTTAAAAGGGTATTAGACCAAATGCATGGAGAAGGGATCGTTTAGCCACTATTAGGGCAGTAGAACCTGCAGGTCCAGCGGCAGTCTACCTCTGAATACCTACAAGAGGATTGAGAGAAGGGGCTAGTTGGCGCTACCACGGCCCCTGCCAGGTCTACTCCCCCAGCCAGCGCAAGTGTGTGTGGTTCTTTGCCTCGGTTGCCCTCCTCCTACACTCCAGGGGGGAAAGCCTTCCTAGGAAGGTAGAAAGCTGTGACCGCACTGGCTGGCAGCAGCCCTCCAGTGCTTTATGAAGCAAGGCCGACCTGGAGATCCCCTGCATTCCAAGCAGATGCTCTCCACCACTGAGCTACATCCCTTCCCCCAAGTGAGAACATTGGAAGGTGCCTTATAGCAAGCCAGGCCACTGGCCCATCTAGCTCAGTACTGTCTACACTGACTGGCAGCAGCTCTGCCGGATTTCCGGCAGGGAGTCTCTCCCGGTCCTACCTGGGACCTTTCGCAAGCGCTTCAAGGCTGCGCAACCGTCACCCCCTACCCAACAGACAAACGAAAAACAGGCAGAAACTTCGGACTTGCCTGGCTTCCAGGGGTCCGAGGCAGACGGATGTGAAATGCTTTGGAAAGGTTTTGGTTTTGACGGGTGGGGGGGAAGCAGTTCCAACATTGGGAGGGGGGTAGGAAGGGCAGTCGTCAAATGTGCACACACACAAAAAGAGAGAGAGAGAGAGAGACCCCAAGGCCACGTAAGCAGCCCAGGGAGGGCGGAGGCCAGAGGCAGCCCTCCGGGCCCTGCTAACTCCAACAGGCCAGCCCTGCCCTGCGGCCAGAGGTTGCTGGGAGCCGCAGAGCGGATTCCAAGAGGAGCGCGCAGGGAGAATTCGGCGTCCCGGGCTGCCCTGCGCGCCCTGGGAAGAACAGGACATGCTGCGGCCCCGGCTCACGCTCCCCCGCCAGGCAGGAAATTAACGGTTACGAGCGGCCGGCCTAGAAAAACAGGGCCTCAATTTAAAGCAGGGAGTTAGAGCTAGGCGGAGAGGCAGCTGGAGGCAAGCAGGACTCTGCAGGGCCAAGACGCCGCTGTTTTCCCAGACCAGGCGCGGAGAGCAACGGGGAGCAGTGCCTTGAGAAGCAAAATCCAGATGTCGGAGCAGCCGACGCAAGGAGCCTCCGATGCTTTCAGACAAGGGACCTTCCTTTCACCCAGATGTGCATTTCTTGATTTTCTGTTGTCTGTCTGTATTGTTACCAGAACTCTTAATAAAGATCAGCCTTCCTTTCACTGCCTGCGCTCATTCGCCTCTGACTGATAAACTTGGGGGAATCTTGAGTACTTTTAGATGGGGAGTTAGGCCATTAAAAAAAGGCACTGCCTATTTTCTGGTGGCAGTATAAACACCAGCGGCCTACACTTAACAGGCTAATATGGATAGGTGTAACCCAGGCTCAGGTTTTTGCAGACACATAACTTCACGGGTGGCGCTGTGGGTTAACCCACAGAGCCTAGGGCGGGGGTTCCCAAACTAAGGCCCGGGGGCCGGATGCGGCCCAATCGCCTTCTAAATCCAGCCCGTGGACGGTCCGGGAATCAGCATGTTTTTACATGAGTAGAATGTGTCCTGTTATTTAAAATGCATCTCTGGGTTATTTGTGGGGCATAGGAATTCGTTCATATTTGTTTTCAAAATATAGTCCAGCCCCCCACAAGGTCTGAGTGAGGGACAGTGGACCGGCCCCCTGCTGAAAAAGTTTGCAGACCCCTGGCCTAGGGCTTGCCGATCAGAAGGTCGGCGGTTTGAATCCCTGCAACGGGGTGAGCTCCTGTTGCTCAGTCCCAGCTCCTGCCAACCTAGCAGTTTGAAAGCACAGCAGCACAAGTAGATAAATAGGTACCGCTCCGGCGGGAAGGTAAACAGTGTTTCCGTGTGCTGCTCTGGTTTCGCCAGAAGCGGCTTAGTCATGCTGGCCACATGACCCGGAAGCTGTACGGCGGCTCCCTCGGCCAATAAAGCGAGCCGCAACCCCAGAGTCGTCCGCGACTGGACCTAACAGTCAGGGGTCCCTTTACCTTTAACTTTACTAGACCTTATAATGTATGAGTTTTCCAAAAATGAAATAGCATTCCACATCTGTATGATGTTCTTCCTCCAAGGAGCATGGGGCCGTCCCCTTTTATCCTCCTAACAGCCCTGGAAGGTAGGCCGAGCCGGAGCAAGCTTCAAACCAGACCTCTCTAGCCGTGCATCTATTAGAGAACTCCCGCCAGATATAACCCTCTTCCTACACCCCAGCTAAAACCACCGCCTGCCCTCCATTTGCCCTGCAGTGGGACTTGGGGGCTGATCCAGGCTGCATACACATCATAACTTCAAAGCAACATGAGTCCCCTGCAAAAAAAGAAAAAGGAATCCTGAGAACTTAGTTTGTGAAGGGTGCCGTGAACTAGTGTGCCATGACAGGGTAAACTACAGTTCCCAGGGTTGTTTTTCATAGGGAAAAGGCCATGTGCTTTAAACATGTGGTGTGCACAGAGTCAACATTTTTGTAAATTTCCCATCAGCCCTGAAAGGCAAACACAATCTCATACTGGAATAAGAAGTACGTAAAAAGTGAGTGGGGAAAACTTCCCCGCCCCCCAGACTTTTACCGCATTCAAGTAGTTTTATTTCACAACTGCCTTTAAGTTTCCTTTTGTTTTTAAGCATTCACAAATCATTTTTTGCCTTTGTACCAGTTCTGGAAGAACCTCGTAAAAGAAAAAGAAAGCACAATTGAGTTTCTCTCCCCACACCGCCCTCTTTTTTATAAAAAAAAAAACCACTCCATTCTCATGGGACTTTGCAAAGAATTCCCTTATATTTTTTTCCACAGCTCGCAGTTTTTGAGGGGGGTTGAAAACATGCACCCCAAAATGAAGGAGAAGGGGAGTCCAAAGATGCGCAGTTACAGCTGGAGAGTGTGTATTGGTGTGATCCAGGTACAAGACTGTGACCATTTGCCACCACTGCCCTTCGGCTAAGCAAAGCCAGGCCCCAGTGAGTGGTGCTTAATTCACCAACTCGAATTATCCAGGCTGGAATTCCAAAGCGATTCCCACCCACTTCCTTCTCCCACTGCAAGCAGGCATTCCTGGACTCAGACTCACAGAGGCTGGAGGTAGCTGAGCATCTTGGGAACAAGATTTGCATCCCACACAGGCAGGAGCTTCAAAAGGATGGGGTGCGAGGGGGGGAGCCAGCCACCCCTCCTTTTGAGAATGGTACATTCCTAGACTCTGGTACACTGCCCTCACCCTGGAGGTTCCACTTAGCTCTCCTGGACAACAGCAGGAGAGAGAGATTAGTGACCTGTGAGCGCTTTTCAACTAAGTTTTACTCTGTTTTGTTATAGGAATTCTAAGGTCTGTTCGGCTTCCGAAACGCGACTTCCAATTGGCTGCAGGAAGCCGTGGAAGCCCCGCCAGATGTTCAGCTTCCGAAAGAACGTTCAAAAACCAGAACACTCACTTCCGGGTTTTCGATCTACTCCCACGGTATTCGGGAGCCGAGGTACGACTGTATAGAATAAATGTTGATAATTGCACACGGTAAACACACATACATAAGTAAAAAGCCATGTCTAAAACAGTACAAGAGAGCAATCCAAAAGCCATCTTGGCTCTGCTAAAGACTCTCAATATTTCCTCTGCCTCTTTAATCCTCCTTGCCTGAGAACAGGTAGGCAGATAGCAAACAGGGGAAGTTCCTGAAGGGATTCCTTTCCTATGTCATTGTTTGCCCAGATGCTCTGCATTGAGGGATGTCTGGCATCCTAAATGTCTTATGATATGCTAATGTTTTGTGTAAACTGTGTCTGGAACTATGTAAAACTTGCTAAATCCTCAAGAATATCACACCTTGGCCTGCCTGAGCCACAGCAACCGCACTTTATGTGAGATGTAATTTCTGACTGTTTGTAGAGAGGATGTCCTTCTTCTCCACGCCAAAATGCAAACCCTTAAAATAGAAGTTCTGGGTCTCTTTTGCCTCCTTGCTAGGAGGGGAGGGAACTCTGTTGCAACAGAAAAATAAAGATCTGCCTTGCTTTCACTGCCTCCTGCCTCCATCCATTCATCTCTGACCGATACTTAGGGGACACAGTCCCTTGGGGAGTTGGGCAGCAAAAGCCAACCACCTCTATTTTTCTGTAACAGTTTCCAACCAGTGTCCTGTGACACCCTGGGGTGCCTTGAATGTTGGTCAGGGGTGCCGCAGGCCACACTGGCCTCGGTCCCTCTTTCCTTCCCTCCCTCCTCTGATGCCCTCTTGTGTCTCTGCCTCCCAAAGGCTTGCACACCTGTTTGTTGCAGCAGCCCTGGCTACAAGCTCCCCAGGTGAATGGTGCCTCTGGGCCTGGCCATGATGTGCATCTCAGGCCCCCATGGGGCAGTGTGAGGAGGCACCCCTCTTTGGGGCAGGGGCAGAAGCTCAGAGACCAGGGGCGGTAGCTGTAGCTGCCCAGAGGACTCCCAAGGAGAGGGGAGAGGAGGAAGAGGGAGCACTCCACAAGGGAGGGTGTTTGAAAAAGGGTGAGCGGCTGCCTGCTCTGCAGGCAAGGGGTGACACAACTGGGCTCCTGAGCCCCACAGAAAGAATGCAGTTGGTCCAGGGAGCCGTGGACCGAAAAAGGTTGAAAACCTCTGATTAGAGCAAACACCCCACTGAAATTAATGAAACTGACAGGGCCAGTGTGGACACACACACAGCACTTAAGAGCACAGGGCTAGTACTTCAAAGACATAGCTGCCGATCTCCCATTTTTCGCGGGAAACCCCCATTTTTAAAGCAGTTTCCTGCTGTAATCCCGAATGGCAAAATATCCCATAATTCCCCCGGATTTTCAAAGCAGCTCCTGCCGGCCAGGGAGGCTCCTTCTGCGCATGTCTGGACATGCGCAGAACCAGTTTCGGGCGCCGCTCTGCCCATGTCTGGGCACCGGAAATCGGGCAGAGCGGCACACGTAGAAGCGACTTCCAGTGCCGCTCTGCCCATGTCTGGGCACCAGAAATCGGGCAGCGCCGGCACCGGAAGTCGCTTCTACGCATGTCTGGACATGCGTAGAAGCGACTTCCGGTGCTGCGTCGCTGCTGATCCCTGATTTTTCAATCCGGGAGTTGACGGGTATGCTTCGAAGACCAGGGTTCGAATCCCCCACTCAGCCACAAACCCCTCTGAATGACCTTGGGCCAGTCTCGGTCTTTTATTAAAACAATATTTTTTAAAAAATAATCATTTAACATATTGATGATAAAAACCATTCACTCCCTCCTGGAATAGAAAAAGCCCAAACCCAGCTGCCTACAAAAATGCTATAATCCACCCCACTAGCAGTATGGGAAGGGGGAGGGGAAGTGTTTCAGGAACTTAACCCACCCTCATTCCCTTCTGCAGGGAGACACCTCCCGGAAGCAAAGGTGGCCTGCCACACCCCACATTTGCTCCTCCCCACCCAAAGGTGGGGCGGCTGCAACCTGGGGCCCTTGATTCAAGGTGAACGGGAGACAAAAGAGGCATTCAAACCAGCCAACCCGAGGACAGGTGGCACCCAGCCAGCACCTTGCCCTGTGCCAGCCAAAGCAGTGGCATGCGAGTTCCGGGAAGCAGCTTGTGCAGGTGTGCCAGTCGGTCTTCCCTTCGCCAACTAGCTGGGTGAACAGGTGAGCCCCAAGCAAGGTGGAGGGAGGGAGGAGAACCAAACAGGTAACAACTCAGAATTCCTTATCTTGCACCCCACCTGGCTGAAAAGGGACTTAAGCTGTTCTCTCCCCACCCCTTGGGGGTTGGCCTTGTTACCTGGCTAGGTAGGAAGCAGAAAGAAGGGCTGTGGCTCAGTGCCAGAGCATCTGCTTTGCATAATTATTAATAATAATAATAAATAAATAATAACAATAATACTGTAGACAGTCCCAGTTTTGATCCCCAGCATGTCCAGGTAGGGCCCTTGCTTGAAGTCCTGGACAGATGCTGCCAGTCTGTGTAGACCAGGGGTAGGCAATCTAAGGCCCATGGGCTACAAGCAGCCACGGGGGTCATTTAACCGGCCCACAAGCCGCCCCCAAACCAAGCCCCCGGTCAGCGAGTCCCCGCCCGCTGCGCTAAACGAGTGTGGCGCAGGGACTCGCTTCTGCAGCGCCAGAAATCGCATCTGAGCAGATGCAGACGCCGGAAATCACAGGTGTGCGTGCACGATCTGGCCCACGGAGGGATCTCCGCTGGAGTGAACTGGCCCAGGCGAGGTAAGCCTTGCCAACCCCTGGTGTAGACAGTGCTGAGCTACATGGACCAATGGTCTGAATCAGTAAATGGGGCACAGCTAGAGCATCTATCTGCCTTGCATGCATAAAGTGCTAGGTAAAATCCCTGGCAACTCCGAGGAGGGCTGCAAATGTCCTTCACCTGCAACCATGGAGAGCTGCTGCCAGTCAGTGCAGACAACACTGAGCTAGATGGGCCAACAGATAGCCAAGTATCTGCTTTGCGTGTACTGGTGTAGAAGGATTCCCTGGACCCATTCCCAACGGCATTTCTAGGTAGGGCTAGGAACACCCCCTGCCTGACACCCTGGAGAGCTGCTGCTGCTGCCAGTCAGAGTCAGCGATGCTGACTCATCCCGAATCTGCCAAGGACTGCAGCTGCGCACCAACCCTTTCCCCTTTTTCCACCCACCCTTTGCTGGAGCAGACACAATCCCCTCCATGCCCAGCCCTCAGGAATGCATTGGCAGGAAAAAAAGTTATAGGGGGAAACTTGCTGGTATTTGGAGGGGGGCATGTATGGAGGCGGCAATGGGGCAGAGGAATGCAAGCACAGGATGGGTAAAGACGGGGCAGAGAGGTGGGGAGGGGAGGAAACCTGGCTGAAGGGCAGCAGAGGAGAGAGAAGGAAGAGAAAGGGAGAAAGGGGAAAAATAGAGAAGGAAAGAGCATAGTTTTCTCCTTATATGGGCTAATCCCCTCTTAGCCTGAGTGAAGAAATAAGACCAACCTCCAGTCTCCAAAGGTTCACAGAGAGCAGGATCAAAATAACAAGGGAGAGCCCTCCAAGCCCCCCCACCACCACTTAAAGGCCAGGGGTCCCAGTGGGGCAGGGGAATTCTAACCCTCCGCAATTTCATCATGGGGCTGGATAGCAAAAAAAATAAATAAATAAACCCGCACGGATCAATAACAATGTTGTTCGGCTGTTATTTTGCAACAAATAAATCATTTCCACTGCAAAACTGTAAACTCCTTGACTTCACGTTGTCCACTACTGCAACAGTTGTACTGTGAATCTGCTTAAATGTTTGTTGCCTGCATTTTTTGAAAACCTGTGAATAAAAATATTTGCTGAAAAGTAATTTCTGACTGTGGACTTTTAACCGAGTCTTTTTTAGAACCAGGTAGACACCACCTTGAGCTCATTGGCGGAAAAGCAAGATATAAATGTAGTAAATAATGTTATACCTGTGGCTTAAGGAGGGCAGCTTTTGAACTCGCCTCCCAGGTCACTCCAAGGGAACTGCGACTGAGAACAGGTAGGGCTAATTGTCACGTACAGTATTGTAAACATATTCCATGAAGCTTCGGTGCTGCTTTGAAGGAACTGGCTTACAGCTTTAAAATTGGCTTTAAAAACTGGCTTTTTGCGTTAAGTAGACACAGCTACGTGTTGTTTCAGTTTAATTTTCCTCCTCTTCTTTCTTACTAATTTTGCAACTTCAGGCAGATGTGGGCTTTTGAGCCAAGAGGGAAAGCGTTCTCATTTATATCTTCTCTAACATTGTTTAAAAAGGTAGATTAAATTAATATACTGTCTTGCTTTTTAAACTTTGCACAAAATTGTTGGCACATTATAAATTGAGTCGTAATAATCCTAATTATAGCAGCTACATTTTTAAAAGGCAATTTCATTGTTTCCACACTAAAAGAGTTGTAACTATTTACTTTTGGAGCTAACATAAGTATCAGATTGGTTGATGATTAAAGTTTTTTGTTGAGCTGAGGTAATGCTTTAAAACTACCCGACCAAATCTTTGACCTGCTGAACACGAAGACCTACGAGAAGGTTAGAGAAAGCCTGTTTTCAGAGCACAGAGCGACTAAGAGCACCATTTCGTCCTCACAACAACCCTGAGAGGTAGGGGCTAGGCTGGGGGAAGAAATACTGAGATGCTACCCAGCACATACCTTAAAGGCCACAGAACCAAGCAAGGATTTCCCCATAGGCAACCCCAATACACTAAGCCAAAATTAAAGGGTGCTGGAGATTTAGGGGGAAAGAAGCCGAGGAACTACAAGACGATTCTTGGCAAAACTTCCATGCCATTCCAGGAAACAATTGGTTCTTGAACCCTCCTTTGCTGTAAAACGACAGCTAACCCATATGACAGTCAAGCACTGTAGAAACAGAAGCTGAACAACAGAGCTCCTTGGAATGTACCGGTACACTTCTTAATGAGGACTAGAACCAGAGTTTTCCATTTTTAAACTGAAAACTGAATCAAACATCATATTCCATTATACTATTTCGGCAACAGAGTCTGGGTTCAAGGCTGTTCTGGAACAGAAGGGAAGATCTGGGGAAGCTGGTCTGTTTGTTATGCATCCGGGCACCTCTTAAGGTGCCTGGATAACTCATTTGGTTAAAGTGTGGGTGCTGATAATGCCAAGGTTGCAGGTTCGATCCCCGTATGGGACAGCTGCATATTCCTGCCTTGCAGGGGGTTGGACTAGATGATCCTCAGGGTATCCCTTCCAACTCTGTGATTCTATGATATAAAAAATTTTTTGCACAGTAGTTCCTGAGTCTGAAGGAGCAGGTCTTAAGTCTACGCTTTACAACAAGGAGATGTAATTTTGAATCAGCCACTGGTTTCAAAGCCACACTGTTTTTTGTTTCGTCTCTTGAAATACCCAAAAGACGACCAGCTATGAGGCTGCTGATCAAGACATAAGAGCAAGCAGGTAGGTTAGCACACGCAGGCCTGCGATTCCGCAATTCTGCTTCATGTGTGACCATCCAAACAGAACGAGAGCCCTCTGGAGCAGGCTTCTAGAGATGGGAAGGCCTGGGGAAAAAACGGAAAAATGGGGGGGAGTGGGGGAAAACCTGGATTTCTCCCTCCCCCCTATTTTTCGGGGGGGGGGGGTTCCAGGCCTTCCCATCTCTAGGCTTTACATTTTCAACTGAACCCAAAAACAGGCCCTGTTGGGCCTTGTCGGGGAGAGGGAGGGTGGGATATTTAAAGTGCAGTCAAAACCAACAATTCACGATTTATTCTCTTCATCTCATCAGCGACCCAGAATATATATACAGTCGTACCTTGGAAGGAACTTTTTTTATTTTGTTTCAAATATATCCTAGCATCTATTCACATCCCTACAGGGAGTCTCCTCCACAGGGCAGCCTGCTGGCACCACAGCCCATCATCTCATTCTGCAAATAATATTGTGTGCCTGCCGGGAAGGGCACAGAGGAGCAGGTGGCCAACGCCGGATCCCAGGCACACCTCTCTGCCCGACTTCCTGAAAAAGCAGCCGCCCCAGCGCACCTGTTCTCATTCTCCAGCCAATCACACACAGCCTCAGAGTTGTCAGCCTACGGAAACATCCCTGCTGGGTCATGTCAAGGATACATCTCCTCCAGGACATTCCCACACCTACCTGGAGACGCGAAGGACTGAACCAGAGATCTTCTATGCACAAGGCAGATGCCGTACGACTTAGGCCCAGTTTAAATCTATCTCCTTAAGTTAATCCATTTATTTACAGATTCATAATATAGCAAGGTGGACTCCAACGTACAGATAAAATCGACAAAAATAGGTAAAGGTAAAGGGACCCCTGACCATTAGGTCCAGTCGCGGACGACTCTGGGGTTGTGGCGCTCATCTCGCGTTATTGGCGTACAGCTTCCAGGTCGTGTGGCTAGCATGACAAAGCCGCTTCTGGTGAACCAGAGCAGCGCACGGAAACACCATTTACCTTCCCGCTGTAGCGGTACCTATTTATCTACTTGCACTTTGACGTGCTTTCGAACTGCTTGGTTGGCAGGAGCTGGGACCGAGCAACGGGAGCTCACAAAACATAGAGCGATCGGTAAAAACCATAAACAACCATCATCAACAAAACAAAGACTGATTCGATTAAAAGAAAAAGATCATGTTGCAAAGTCCAGTCTAAACCAAGTTTTCAAAAGTCACGTGATGGTTCCTGCTGAACCTCTACTGGCAGGGAGTTCCACAGGGCAAGGCCTGCCACCGGCTCAGTTCCTGGTGAAGGGCAGCCAAACTGCAGGGGCCACGTGGGGGAGCAGTGAAAGTGTCCCATCAGAGGATCTCGGGGACAGAGGTGGAGCATAAGGAATCAGGTCTCTAAGGGACTTTGGGCTCAATGTATTTAGGGCTTTGTGAATTAGCAGAGGTACCTTGAATGTGGCCCAGCAGCAAATCAGCAACCAGGGACACTCCCTCAGCCACAGAGAAACAGGTTGCCCAGGAATAGGATCCTGTGATATTGAGGCTTGAATGTGGGGACCTTGTTTGAAAGGCTGGCGCTGTTTCACAGATCTACATCCTTTACCCTCAAAAGAAATTAGGATTCTAGTCCTTATGGTTCTAAAAAGAAAGAGCTGAGCTGAATGGGATGCTGCGTATTGTTTTCGTTTCCATACCACTTTATATTTTAAAGAACAAATCTCAAAGCGGCTGACGACACATTGAAACATCCAATATAACAATCCAGAATAAAACAAAGGAAAATATTTCAGATCCTTCTCTAAGTGACATTCTGCTTTCCCTAGTTGCCAACCTGGCACCCAGAGATCTCCACGCGGTCGCAGTTGGACCCATGCCGGTCGCAAAATGCGCCTGGCACCTGGCTAATTTCGAACTCTGCCTCCAGCCTCTTAGGAAAAAAACAGGTCTTGATCTTGCCTCCGATTGTCAGCCCTCATCGCCTCAGCTCAAAGATGATATTTTAGAGCTGGAAAACATTCAGAAAAGGGCAACCAAAATGATCAAAGAGGCGGAGCGACTCCCAGATGAAGAAAGGTTGCAGCATTTCGTGGTTTTTTTAGTTTGGAAAAAAAGGCAAATAAGAGGAGATGTTTATACACAATTATGCACGGTGTGCAGAGTGGATATAGAAAAGGTTTTCTCCTGCCCTCGTTAACACTAGAACTGGTAGAGACATCCAAGGAAGCTGGATATTCTGGATAGAAAGTCCTCCTTCACACAGCACAGAGACTGTGGAACTCCCTCCCACAGGAGACAGTGATGGCTTTAAAAGGGGTTTTGACCGTCAGTTTTGCCATCTCAGCATAGTCCCTCAGCTTGGTTTGCCATTCTTCTCTGGGTAGGGACTTTATCTTCTTTCCATCTCTGGGCTAGTAGCATCCGGGCGGCTGTTGCTCCTTACATGAAAAACTGCCTGGAAAACTCAGAAACCAAGAGGACAAAAACTTTATAAAAGAATGGGGAAAATGTATAAGTTACTTAGGAGACCACTGTAAGCAGATGGAAACAAAAGCGAGGTTTTGATTTCACCTGCAGTGTAAAAATTACCATGGTTTGATATAAAAATTGGAGTATGGGTGAATATGCAGTAAAGGTAAAGGGGTAAAGGGACCCCTGACCAAACATTTTTTGAGAATTAATCTGATTTTATCCATCAGTGGGCAGTTATAAAAAGATAAATGTATAATAAAAAGGTAAAGGGACCCCTGACCATTAGGTCCAGTCGTGTCCGACTCTGGGGTTGCGCGCTCATCTCGCATTATTGGCCAAGGGAGCCGGCGTACAGCTTCCAGGTCATATGGCCAGCATGGCAAAGCCGCTTCTGGTGAACCAGAGCAGCACACGGAAACGCCGTTTACCTTCCCGCCGGAGTGGTCCCTATTTATCTACTTGCACTTTGACGTGCTTTCGAACTGCTAGGTTGGCAGGAGCTGGGACCAAGCAACGGGAGCTCACCCCATCACAGGGATTCGAACCGCCAACCTTCTGAACAGCAAGCCCTAGGCTCAGTGGTTTAACCACAGCGCCACCTGGGTCAGTAGTAAATGTTTAAAACGAGCCCCCATGGAGAGGAGGGGGGGGGAGTCTCGAGATTCAGAGAATCTCTTTATATATATATATATTTAAAAAAATCTGTTTATTTGTGCTTTGCATTTGTAAAACCAATAAAAATGATTTCAAAAAAAATAAAAGAGGTTTTGACAAATCCACGAAGGCTGTCAAGCCACAATGGCTATGCTGTCTCCATAAGCTGGAAGCAGTAATGCTTTTGAAGACCAGTTTGCTGGAAACAGCTGGAGATTGTGCTCAGATCTTGCTTGCTGGTTTCCCATAGGTATCTTGGTGGGTCACTGCGAGCAGAAAATCCTGGACCAAAAGGGTCATTTGGCTTGATGGAGAAGGTTTGTCTTACATACGGCCAACTCTTGAGTAAACCTGTGCAGAAGAAAGGCTTGCAAAGCCTAGGGATGGAGCCTGAGAATCACACATCCTCTGGTCAATGGACTGGCAACCACAGAGCAATTTTCTTTGAAACAGCACTTTCTTTGCACCATCCCAGAAGGTAGTACGTTTACACGATGGGAGAAGACAGCTGAGAATTAGCACAGGTCCTGATCACAGTGTGTTCCCAGCTTGAGGCAAACTAATCTTGTTATGGCAGGAAGGGGGGGGGGCCAAGCGAGGGTTGTTGGTTAACCGAAACCTGGCATTATATGCACGTCACCAAGTTTTTAAGGGGCCTCTAGGCAAAAGCTTCTTTGGCACTCGGGCTGTAGGATAAATCAAGCTAGCAGGTTGTATTTTTAAGCATCTCACAGAACAGGCTTTTTTCGCCCGCGAAGTCGGTATCTGCCACGACTCTCCGTAGCAGCAAAACGGACAAACAGAACAACTCTTGTGCAAACAAATAAGAAGAATGGGAGATAGCAGAAAACACAAGGACACGGTGTGCCGGTCACCTGCCTCTGGGCAAACCGGCGGCCAGCGCATAAACAGCCCAAGGTGCTCAGAGCAGGCAATGGGACGAAGCGTACCTCAAGGTAGGAAAAGGATGGCGTGAACTATAAGGCGGCACGATTTGGCATTTGTAAATGCCCAGCTCAAGTGTCCCCAAGTGCCTTGTAAATAGTTGACATTTAGAGCATTGGACTACTAGGCCCTGGGAGAACAGTGTTCGAATCCCCACTCAGTCAGGAAGCTCATTGGGTGACCTTGGGCCAGCCACCGTCTCTCGGAATAACCTACATAGCAGGGTTGTTGTGATGATAAAATGGAGAGGTGGGGGATCATGTTCACCACCTTGAGCTCCTTGTAGGAAAAGTGGGATATAAACGTAGTAGTAGTAGTAGTAATACAATGATCCTATAAGGTAGGATGCTGTTATTCTTTCCATATTCTTCCCTGAGACCTCTGGGTATAGGGCGGTACAGTGGTACCTTGGTTCTCAAACGTAATCCATTCTGGGAGTCCGTTCGACTCCCGAAACCCTACAAAAACCAAGGTGCAGCTTCCAATTGGCTGCAGGAGCTTCCTGCACTCAAGCGGAAGTTGAGTTGGACGTTCGGCTTCTGAAAAACGTTCGCAAACCGGAACACTTACTCTGGGTTTGCGGCGTCCAGGAGCCGATTTGTTCGGGAGCCAAGCCGTTCAAGAACCAAGGTACCACTATATATAAATTCAATGAAGAATAATTAAAGAATAATAAAATTACAGATTGGACAGAGCTGCGAGGACAAAGGGCTACCTCCAGCACAGATGACGTGAGATTTGAAGCTGGGGTTCACAGCTCACGCTCAGCCCTGACACTACTTGCACTAAGTTTTGAGGTGGTACAAGACGGAGCCATAGAACCCAGATAGAGGCAAGTTTGTGGGGGCTGCGAAGGAAGAGTCTATTGCAGGGAACATCAACATGCAACTGCTTGGGGAGGTAGCCTCCAACCATACCATTAAACCCAGAATAACTGCTCTTCAGCCACATTACACTATTCATTGAGGAAACAGCTCAGTTAGTTAGAGCGTGGTGCTGATTATGCCAAGGTTTGATCCCCGTATGGGACAGCTGCATATTCCTGCAATGCAGGGGTTGGACTAGATGACCCACAGGGTCCCTTCCATTCTACAATTCTAGGATTCATTCAAAGCACTTTAGAAACAGGAATGGCTTTCCCCAAAGAATCCTGGGAGCTGTAGTTTGTTAAGGGTGCTGAGAGTGGTCAGGAGACTCCCCCTATTCTCCCTCACAGAACTACAATTCCCAGAGTCCCCTGGGAAGAGGGACTGACAGTTAAACCACTCTGGGGATTGAAGCCGGGACCTTCTGCATGCAAAGCTCCACTGAGCTCAAGATTCCACCTCAGTGTTGTTTACACTGACTAGCAGCAGCTCTCCAGGGTGTTAGAGGCGGGGGGGGGGGTCTTTTCCCAGCGCTACCTCAAGACGCTACGGATTGAACCCTGGAGCTTCTGCGTGCCGCAAGGCAAATCATTGGGACTACACCTCCCAACATCCCAACTAGCAGTGGCAGTGCTCAGGGATGGTGGGAGTTGTAATCCAACAACAGCTGAGAAACACAGCTAGGCCAACTATTTTAGAACTAGCGCAGTAGCCAACAGCCTCTGCCTCTCCCAACCCACCCAACACCTCTCCAGGTGGGATGCTCAGCCCTAAACAATCTCCAGACAGCTCTTATCCAAAGGGGATGGGTGGGGAGATGGAGAGGTACAACAGGGAGAAGTCTCTCCAGGAGAAAGTGAGAGAGAGAGGTTCCAACCTCCTTCTCCAGCTCTGAATGATGTACATCCCCTCCTGGGAAGGGAAGGGCACTAGAAACGGAATTTGGCACAGTGAAAGAAGGAGAGAGAGAGAGAGAGAGAAGATGATCTGGAAGGCACACAAAGAGCCCTTGTAAAGCTCATCGGCTCATTTCGAGGCCAACGGCTCCAGGGACCAGGTGAGTCAAAATGGGCTCAGGGACGGCTCATTTTCAAAGGGTGCCAGGCACCCGCCTGGTTTGGCAGGCGAAGGACACCTACAGAAGATGCAAAACTGGCAAACTTTTACGAGAGGAAAGAACGTCACGTGCCGGCCATAAAACCAACGGATTCCTGTTGCCTAAGAGGGTTCTACTTCCCCAGCCTGAAAGAGTCCTCCTGGATCAGGCCAGAGGCCTGTTTAGTGCAGCATCCCGTTCTCACAGCGACCCTAGCCAGATACGACGCCTAAAAGCAGGATCTGAGCACCGCAGCAGCAGCAGCAGTCTCCTCACTTGGGATTCCCAGCAACATGCATTCAGTTGGAAGCAGAACACAGCCATCGTGGAGGCAGAACATAGCCTGGCAATGTTGTTAGACTACAACTCCCATCAGCCCCAGCCATATGAAGCAGGGGCTGATGGGAACCACAGCCCAGCAATACAGCAAGCCCTCAACTTGCCCAAGGTTACATTTCGGGGATCACACCTAAAGCCAAAATCAGGTATAATTGAAACACATTGAGATGAATAGCGGTAGGGAGTACCCAAGTTTACACACACACACACACACACAGCCCAGATGCATGTCCTCTTTACACCCCCTTTTTAATTATTATTTTTTTAAGTTGCCACGCGTGTAAAGCTGAATGTGCACAAGTTAAATGTGTGTTAGTTATGGGATAACTGTATATAGAGGGCACCAGGCTGGAGCTGGGCTTACCAGAGTCCATGTTGCATTTCAAGTCTATTACAGTCATACCTCGGTTTAAGTACGCTTCGGTTTGAGTACTTTCAGTTTAAGCACTCCGCGGACCCGTCTGGAATGGATTAATCCACTTTCCATTACTTTCAATGGGAAAGTTCGCTTCAGGTTAAGTACGGACTTCCAGAACCAATTACACTCATACTTCGGGTTAAGTCATACCTGCCAAGTCTCCCGCTGAAAAATGCGGGATCAGCAGCGGTGCGGCACCGGAAGTTGCGTAGAAGCAACTTCCGGGGCCGCTCTTCCCATGTGTGGGCACCAGAAATCGGGCAGAGCGGCACCAGAAGTCGCTTCTATGCATGCCCAGCACCAAGATGGCAGCTGGGCATGCGTAGAAGCGGCTTCCGGTGCCGCTCTGCCCGATTTCCGGTGCCCACACATGGGAAGAGTGGCACCCAAAATGGAGGCTCCCTGGCAGGTAGGAAATCTGGGGGATTTCCGGGATTTTTCTCCATTCGGGAGAACAGCGGGAAACGGATTAAAATCCGGGGGTTTCCCACAAAAAACAGGATACTTGGCAGCTAAGGGTTAAGTACGCTTCAGGTTGAATACTCTGCGGACCCGTCTCGAATGGATTAATGCACTTCCCATTACTTTCAATAGGAAACTTTGTTTCAGGTTAAGTACGCTTCAGTTTAAATACAGACTTCCAGAACCAACTGTGTACTTAAACTGAGGTACCACTGTATTGGCAAGCTGAGTTCGTCTGCAAGGAGCCTGCTCCTTGCCTTTCCTTCCCAGCCCTCGTCCGGTGGCTTACAATTTCTAAACAGAGGTCAGGATTGGCCCCTTCTTCTGTGCATATTTGGAAGCATGGTGCACTCAATAAGCTCCCTTGGCAGGTGCAGAATTCTGCACCCATGACATCAGCTGAGACTGATGGGAATTGCAGTCCAAAACATCTAGAGGACACCAGGTTGAGGAAAGCGGCCGTAGAGTTGCTGCTGGTCAGTGTAGGCAGTACTGGGTTAGATGGGACTGATGGACTGACTTGGTATACGATGGTCTCAAATTTTCAAATGTGAGCTCATTTATATGGGCCACTACCAGCTCTGCAGAGAAGCCGGGCTCCTCCCTCCATCAGCTGTCACCTGGCAGCAATAGCCACTCCATCAGGATAAACCAAGGAAGAAAGAGAAGGGATGCACGACCACTCCATTGATGCAACAGGGAAACCAGCACCTTTTGGTGGTGTCTCACCTTGAGCTTTTTCACTTCAGGTGGTCATGAGAACTTGTACCAGACTCTGCTTACTATTTCCTCTGCCCCCCCCCAGTCCATTTTCCTTTTGCGCCGTGTACAGTCAAGATTCTAAGCCTGAAAGCAAGGCAAACCATCCTGCGAGCCTTCATTAAGGATTTTTAAAAGTAATAATCTTATAATAATAATATCCAAGTTTTATTGTATTCATAAAAAACCCGCTGAACTATTGCCCATTCATTTTACTGGATCTCCTATTCTGAGTATTACTTAGACTGGGGGCAATCCAGTCAAATGGGTGACATATAAATAATAAAATTATTCCTAGTAGTAGTACTATTTTTTCTCCCATTTCATGGTGGAAGAACACATTATTGCCAACATTAGACAAATCTAAGAACATTGATCCATCTAGCTCCGTATTGTCTACACTAACTGGCAGCAGCTCTCTGAGGCTTCCAGAACAGAACAGCCCCAGCCCTGCCTGGAAACTCTATAGATAATGAACCTGGAACCTTTTGCATGCAAAGCAGATGCTCTGTCACTGAGCCAGAGACCTTCAATGCAATGCATCAGACCACTGAGTCCATCTAGTTCAGTATTGTCTGCACTGACTGGCAGCACCTGTCCAGGGTTTTAGCCACAGGATGTTCCAAGCCCTACCTGGAGATGCCAAGGATTGGACCTGTGACTTTCTGCCTGCAAAGCAGGTGCTTCCAAACACTCTAGCCTGTGCATGGACAGAAGACTACCTGGAGGCCCCAAAATACACCACCTGGACTTCCATGGTGAAAGACAAACGCACACAAAAAAAAACCCTCCGTTGTTCTTGCATCAAAGATCTGCAAACCTTCCAGGCTCTGAGAAGCAAGAAGGGTGCTGGGTGGAGAAGGCACTCTTTAAAGCCCCCTGGCTTCACTCTGGACTCTAAGAGCACATGAAGAACAGTGCTGAATGAAACCAGTATCCCATCTAGTCCAGCATCCTGTTCTCACAGTGGCCACCCAGATGCCTGTGGGAAACCCGCAAGCCGGAGTCGAGCGCATTTTGCCTTATCTTTAAACTAAAAAGTCACAAACACTGCAACCTTTCCCCGCCCCTAGGGGAGTCGCTCCACTCCCTTGATAATTTCAGCTGCCCCTTTCCAAGTTTTCAATACCCATTCTGAGATGAGGCGGCCAGAACCGTACACGGTGCTCCCAATGCACTTGCACCATAGATTTGCACACCTCTGTGTTATATCGGCAGTTTCATTCACTCCTAACAATCCCTAGTGTGGAAGTGGTGCTCTTAATCCACCAGCAGCCAGCAATAGATAGGCAAAACTTTCTTACATCCTCTGCAGTAATCTGCAGGCACCTTCCACAGCGCAGGCATCCCAGGAGAAACTCACCAATTTCCGGAGCGCCCCCTCGTCCATGCTTAACAGCCTCTCCTCCGACATGTCCCCCGGTCAACGTCCAGCTTCCCACCTTCTGCCCCCCACCAAAAAAAAAGACCCTCGCAGTGGTCTCAAGGCACCGCTTCCGTCTGCAAACTCTGGGAGGGTGGCCCGCTCAGCATCCGAAGTGCCGGCTCGAAGGAGGAATTCTGGAAGAGAACAAACCACAGCTGCGTTAGGCGGGCGGGGGGGGCAGTGAAAGAGATAATAATTGGGAGGTCTTTCCCCCGGAGTCATTAAACAGGGTGTTGAAAGGCAAAAGGAGTCATGGCAGCCAGATTCACTGGCTGCTAATCCCCAAACTGGAAAAGGAGACCGTCTGAACGCCAGCCCTGGCGGAGATCACCGTAGATCTCTCTCTCTCTCATATACACACACACCGGCCAACTGGCTTCCAGGAAACTCTGATGAGTCCCTCAAGACACAGAACCCCAGACTGAGAGAGAGAGAGAGACCTCTCCCTGTCTCTCAACTCCGTTTTCCAAGAGTTTGGCCAGGCAAGGAGCCTCAAGCAGAGCGCCAGAGTTTCTCAACTCATCAGGGAGAAAAAGCTTTCCACCCAGCTCAGACGCATACCGATTCCAAACGCGCCACAAAGGCAGCGGGCCAGCTAGCATCTTGCCCACCCAGACACCCAACAGTTTATATATATATTTGGGGGGGGAGAGAGAGAGAAAAGGGCTGACTCAGGAATAATAAGCCTCGCAGAAGTCGGCGCAACTGACTACTCACAATAAATTGCTTCATTTTAATTGGGAGTGACAAACGGCCAGGCAGCATACTTACCGGGGTGGTGTAATCACTGACACACACAGAGAGATATTATATATCTCCAGACACACGAGGTAACACAGGGCTGATAAGAAATGAATGGGAACTGATTTGGACCAGGAAAAAGAGGCTTTGGGTGCCTACTCAGACATCAGACTCCCTTTGATATGTTGCATCCTCTACACAAGCCTACCTCGCAGGGTTGTTGAGAGGATCGAGCAGGCTGACCCAGAGTTATATTATCCAGAGCTGTCAAAAGACAGTAAATAATATACAGTGTATATTGATTTAAGTCATTATTTTTAAAAGTATCCGTGGGAAAGATGGGGGCATAGCCCACATGCAGATTAAGGTGCAGTTATGCAAGGTCTTTCAAGAAACCATCAAGGCTCAATAGATCGAGAGATAGAAGGTCCACATGGTTATGGCACGGTGACTATTAAAATAGTGAAAAAGCAAGTGAATGCTAACTTTTAAATCTTTCTGCAGCTCCCAGATCAGTGCCAACCGATGTCCACACACACACTCCACACACACTTCAGGGGCCCAAAACCAGGTGTCAGGAAAGGGCAGCAACACACGAAGTTAATAGCAAGTACATATAGGAGGGAGGTGTTGGGTGAGAAACCCCATTTAATCTAGATTAAGGTATTTCATTGCACACGCACATACACCACATCTCTTTAGTAGCGCTTAAATGTGTAAGCTTTTCTGAAACCGTTGTCCAAATTGCGCACCCATTTTCAGGATTATCGACGACAAATCAGACGCGCCGTCCAGATTTGGGACACACATCCTCTTCAATCCGGATCTACTAGCCTCACACATCCTCTGCAATCCGGATCTAGTCCACTGCGGTTCCCGAATCCAGTTAACCCGTTGATTTCTCTCCCTCTCAATAAAGACCCACTTTAGGTTGGCAACACACCCTTCCCAATCCGGATTAGCCATTCACTCTCCCCCCCCCCCGCTCACATTAATCCGGATTAACTATTTGCTTCCCTCCCCCCCACACACACACACAACCAAGAACAAGGCACGCACCTCGGCAGAACCGGCAGAGCCATGCAGGAGCCAAACTCTTCCCCTATGCACTTTTCAAATCCCGATACAGATCCGGTCCCTCCGGCTCTCAAAGCACTTCTGAGCCAGCAACCCGTGCCGCGCTGCCAAATCCCAGCCTCCTCCTTCAATGCCCCGCCCCGATTTTCTCGAATGGACCAATCGCAGGTCGGATCTGGCTCCGACCGCTCGCGTAACTGCTCTCCGCCTTGCGCTATTGGCTCAATTCAATTGGGTGGCCACGCCTTCCTATGCCTGTAAGCCCGCCTTCCCCGCTTGGCATGCTGGGGGTTGTAGTTCAAGGTGGCACTCCGGGAGTTCCACAGGCTTGAACGACAGGCTTGAACGACGTTTTTTAAGAGAAAGCTAATTTCTGACAAGCTGCTTAGAGTTATTGTATCTTATTGTTGAATTGCCTTAATTGTTTATTTGCTTTTTGCATATATTTCCTCTCCAAATTATAATAATGTTATACTGATGATGGGAATGTCATTTACTGTATAAGTAGAGGTTCTACGTATATGTTATTTTTTGCTATCGGTTGTTAATTTTGTTGGAAGAGCAATAAGCAAGCATCAAATCAACTAAGTATTCCCATTCATGACTAGCAGCTTTTTAAAAGCATTCAAATATCTTTTAAGGCAGCCCCCTCAACAACAGCCTGCATAGCTGGCAAGTTTTCCCTTTTCTCGCGAGGAAGCCTATTCAGCATAAGGGAAAATCCCTTAAAAAAAGGGATAACTTGGCAGCTATGACAACAGCCCTGCAAAGTAGGACAGCATTATTGTCGCTGTAGTGCAGGTTGGAGCGGTGCGAACCTGAGAGAGTGTTTCCACCACAACAACACCTCAGTCCTCAAGAATTTACGGGCGGGCAGAGGTAAAGGACTTCTTCACACAGCACATAGTCAAACCATGGAACTCACTCCCGCAGGAGCTAGTAATGGGCACCAATTTGGACAACCTGAAAAGCCTATAAATGGCTGTGTGGATATCATAGAACAGGCATGTCCAAAGTCCATTTCGGGGGCTTAATCCGGTCGGTTCAATCTGGCCCCTGTGGCACTTTATTTCCTGGGGTAAAAAAACCTCAACAGCTTCAATCCTAAAAAAAAGGTCAACAACTTTGGTCACCCCTCATGGCCCTTCACTTCATCAAATCTGGCCCTCTTTGAAAAAAGCTTGGACACCACTGTCATAGAATCATAGTTGGAAAGGACCCTGAGGTTCATCTAGTAGGAATACGTAGCTGCCCCGTACAGGGATTGAACCTGCAACCTTGGTGTTATCAGCACCATGCTCTAACCAACTGAGCTTTCCAGACACTGGAAAATAAGGGATATTATCCATATAAATGGATGTTTTTGTTTTTTAGGCTTTCATCATTCCCATTGCAGTGGTACAGTGGTTAAGAACTTAATTCGTTCTGGAGGTCCGTTTTTAACCCGAAACTGTTCTTAACCTGAGGTACCACTTTAGCTAATGGGGCCTCCCGCTGTCACCGCGCCATTCTCATCCTGAAGCAAAGTTCTTAACTATTTCTATTTCTGGGTTAGCGGCGTCTGTAACCTGAAGCGTCTGTAACCTGAAGCATCTGTAACACGAGGTACCACTTCTAGTTACAGGTAAGTAGCCATGTTGGTCTGAGTCGAAGCAAAATAAAAAAATTCCTTCAGTAGCACCTTAAAGACCAACTAAGTTTATATTTTGGTATGAGCTTTCGTGTGCATGCACACTTCGTCAGATACACTGAAACAGATTCTGTTGTGTATCTGACGAAGTGTGCATGCACACGAAAGCTCATACCAAAATAAAAACTTACCGGTAGTTGGTCTTTAAGGTGCTACGAGGTACCACTGTATATCAAAAGTATGGAACGTATCGCTGATGTCTCTTGGGGGGGGACTTTTATCTCTGGTTTGATATTTCATGCCTTTGTTCTGAGATTATTTTCTTCTAAGTTTGCAAAAAAGGGGTGGGGGGGGGGAGAAGATTGCACCAATTCATGGAGGACAAGTCTATCAATGGTTACCAGCCATACTGGCTATGCTCTGCCTCCACTGTCAGAGCAGTAAATGCTTCTAAATACCAGTTACTGGAAACGACAGGAGAGGAGAGGGCTCTTGTGCTCAGGTCCTGTTTGCGGGTTTCCTATAGGCATCTGGCTGGTTACTGTGAGAACAGGATGCTGGACTAGTTGGGACATTTGCCTGATGCAGCAGCCTCTTCTCAGGTTTTCAGAGGAATCCCAGCCAGCACTCATGTCTCCCAATCCCATGTGCAGTTTTTTGTCATGTAAGCCACACTGGGGTAGCAGGGCAAACTCCCAAAGCAAGTAAAATTAACTGCGGGCCCCAATTGGAATATGCCGAAATGGCAAAACTGACCGGAAGGCTGACCGGAACCAAGAAGACAAAAACTTCAAGAAAGAATGGGAAAGATTTATAATTTATTTAGGAGACCACTGTAAAACAAATGAAAACATTAAGATATGAAACATGGACGATGGAATATTATGCACTTGAAAATGTTGACCAGGCATCCCCAAACTTCGGCCCTCCAAATGTTTTGGACTACAATTCCCATCATCCCTGACAACCGGTCCTGTTAGCTAGGGATCATGGGAGTTGTAGGCTAAAACATATAGAGTGCCGCAGTTTGGGGATGCCTGATGTTGACAATAGGACCTAGGGAGGGGATGGTGGGAAGTCTGGAGATTCAGAGAAATCTCTAAACATGAACATGTACTTGGTATTGTTATAACTTTACACTTGTAAAATAAAATAAAAATTATTTAAAAAAACAAAAAACCTACAAACCCCCAAATTAGGGATCCCCTCCAAACCTGTGCCAAAGTTTTGAAGTTGTTTTGCCGCAAAACACCCCCACGTTTTGTAGCGCCCCACAAACCGAGAAATTGATACATCAAACATGGGGTTCCCAAATGTTGGGGTTCACAGTTAATGAGGCCCCCCAAAAAGCAGAGTGCTCAGGACTGTTTTCTACACACGCTGTGTGTTCTTTGAACTCTCACCCCAATTCGTGACCCACACCACTGGCAAGAAATCTACTGAACGAACAGACCTGGGACGGATAGGGATTTAATGTGCTTTTTCTATGTTTTCAGCTGCTCGGTTTTCACTGTTTTTACCGATCATTTTAATTTCTTGTATGCAGCTTTGAGGGCTTTTTTTGTGACAACCCAGCAATATTCAAATTTTGTTAAATAGTAAGAAATTGGCAGGGGGGTGGGCTATATGAGCTCTAAGGTGCCTCCAGTTCTTTTTCTTTTTTAAAAAAACAACAACTTAACAATTGATGACAGGGGACCCTGGAACAGCAGCAGGCATCTCAGACAGCTAGGGAGTCCGTGCTTGGTCCTAGCCATTGTACTGCTGACAATGAAGAAGGATTAAGGGCGGCTCTGCCACAAACAAGCAAATGTAATTGTCTGGGATTTAGTTACCTTAGGCTTAAGGGTCCCAGCAGCTATTTGCTATATGTCTGGCACATTTCAGCGCTGCCTGGTAGCCATGCTTAAGTACACTGGTCATAGATACTGGGTTTTGCACGTCTGTTCCCTCCCCGTGAGGCAAGATCGAGGAGCCATCCCTGCCAAAAGCTACGTATGCACAACACATTTAAAGCACATGCCTTTCGCCCAATCATCCCGGGAACTGTAGTTTCCCCACATAGAATAATAGAATTGTAGAGTTCCAGGGGAGCCCCAAAGGTCCTCTTGTCCAGTGTTTCTCAACCTTTTTTGGGCCACGGCACACTTGTTCTATGAAAAAAAATCCCGCAGCACACCAACTCTGTGCCGCCCTATATTTAGTTTAGTTTGGAGGGGAGACGTAAAGCATGCCACTGAAGAACTGCTGCGCGGTAGCCAGGCGGACCCACCAGGCGCAGAGCCTGCGGAGCGAGCGGGGACACGTTAGACGGCACACACAGACCCCAGGCGGGCAGACACGGGCGTGCAGCTGCCGGTGCCTCCCTCCCAGCCGCCCCAGGCAGCCGCCGCCGCTCTGGCCCGGCGAAGGGAAGCCCTGCGCAGCCTTTCCTGCCTGCCTCCTCCTCCCCAGGCGGCGGCGGCGCCCTCTCTGGCCTCCGGCTGGATGCCGACTCTAAATTTTGCCGCGACATGCGGCGGCGAGAATGGCCATTTGCATTGTCACGTGCCTGGCGGCCGCCAAGATATAACACTGACGCGCCGGAAAGGAAGCCAGCCGGGTCACGACGCGGGCGCTCGCCTCGCGTCATGACCTGGCCGGCTTCCTTTCTGGTGGGTCAGCGATGTGACAATGCAAATCGCCCTTCTCGTCGCGGCACACCAGCCAGCATCTCACGGCACAGTAGTGTGCCGCGGAACACCGGTTGAGAAACGCTGCTCTAGTCCAAACCCCCTGCAGTGCACGAGTCGCAGCTACAGAGCTACAGTTCCCAGCACCCATAACAAGCTACAGTTCCCATGATTCTTTTTTGGGGGGGATCCATGTGCTTTCAATGTGTGGTTTGTGGTGTTGCCTATGTGTGTGCGTATGAACGAGCGCGCTCCTTCTTCTTCTGTGATCACTTGTAGCCGAATAAAATTGTCTTCCATGAACACAGTTTTAACAGTGAGTCCATAAGTGACTGTGGAGCCCAATTCTGGATCCACACGTCCTTCCACAGTGGGGACATAGGTTTCCAGGCAGGAGTTGATCACGGTGAGGGTTTGCCAAACATGCCTTCCTCTTAGCACATTTCTCCCTTTCGTCTTGAGTTCAAGTGTCTTCATCATCACAATCACCCAGCAGAGCCATTTTCCTTAAATCTCTCTGGCTTGGTGCACAAGATGCAGACCATTGCCTGTTCTCTTCCTTCAAACATCCTCTGTCTCCACCCAGGAGCGTAGGAGGGGGGGTGGCCTGCCCCGGGTGTCATCGTTGAGGGAGGTGACAAAATGACACACCACAAGGGGAGGCACTTACCGCAGGGCCTGGCCTGCAGCGCGTCCGAGCCACGCGTCTCTCCTGGGAGTGACACGGTGGCTCAGCCCCTGCGCTGCCCGAAATGGCAGGATGGGGCTTGCGTCCACCAGAGCCAATGTCCTCACTGGATGGAGGCTGCAGGAGTTTCTTTCCTCAACGAGATGTCAGCCATGACGAGCAACAGGATCTGATGAGGACTAGGAACTCAGGCATTCAACTCGGAATGTGAGAGAGGAATGGCGGGAAGGAGGGGGCTTCCCAGTTGCTGCTTCTCACTGCAAAAAACAAACAAACCAGGAGAGGCGTCTGTTAGTATTTGTGATGTAATTTCCTTGGAAATGTATTTCACAAAGGATAAATGGTATTTGGGAAAGGAAGTGGCCATTGGTTGGTTATTCTGTTAAGTTCTACCTTGACTGTGGGCAAGAATGTTACTTGCCCAAAAATGGAAAGAAGCAAAAGAAGAATGGATACAAATAGGTATGGAATATGCAGAAATTGCAAAACTTACTGGCAAAATAAGAAAGCAAGATAACAAACTTTTTATAAAAGAATGGAAATGGTTTATGAAATATTTACAAACAAACTGTAAACAGATAAGAACATTGGCAGGATTATTGTAATAAGATGCAGTTTTGTAAGAGTATATATTTAAAGTAGATGAATAAATGAGCAAATTAAGTTAATTTGGATACGCGGAAAAGATTAAAAATAAATTTAAGGAACCACAGAAAGGGGGGAGGAAGTCAATTTTTGAAATGTTAAAATGATTGTAAAATTAGTGACATGTATAAAGCTGAAAATCATAAATAAGATGATGATTAGATAGATAGATAGATAGACAGACAGAGTTCTGCCTTGACTGTGAATGTGAGAGGCTTGGGGACTTTGTGCAGACACTGTTTGGAGGGTTTTGTAAATAATACTTGTTGTTCAACTGTTGCCAACCTGACAGGTTAAAAAGATTTATCTTCGACTATTCATGTACGGCATATATTTTTATCACAAATAGCTGACAGCATCTGCTTATTGCATGTCATCCGTTTGAAGCACATGGCTTACTGCAAAGAATTCTGGGAAGAGCAGTTTGTGCCTCACAGAACTACAAAATCTTAAGCAAGTGTGGGTGAGGGGGAGAACCACTGGCTTAGTATGGGAGTTATAAGGTCTGCATTGGTCAAAAGTTTCATTATTGTTTCATAGGTCACATCCACACCATATATTTATAGCACTATGATACCACTTTAAACAGTCATGGCTTCCCCGGAAAGAATTGTGTGAACTTTAGTTTCTTATAAGTGGTTAGGAGGCACCCATTCCCCTTCACGGAGCTACAATTCCCAGATTGTTAAGCCACTCTTGAGCTCCGCTGTCTGGACATTGAGTAGGGATGGCTACCAGCTTAAATTCATAGAGGTAAAAGCTACCAATGGCCATTAACTACAATGGCAAGGCTCTGCCTCCACAATGGTTCCTGAATAGGTAAAGGTAAAGGCCCCCCTGGACTATTAGGTCCAGTCAAAGGCGACTATGGGGCTGCGGCGCTCATCTCACTTTCAGGCTGAGGGAACTGGTGTTCGTCCACAGACGGCTTTCCGGGTCCTGTGGCCAGCAGGATTAAACCGCTTCTGGCGCAACGGAACACCGTGACGGAAACCAGAGCGCATGGAAACGGCATTTACCTTTCCGCTGCAGCGGTACCTATTTATCTACTTGCACTGGTGTGCTTTTGAATTGCTAGGTTGGCAGGAGCTGGGACAGAGCAACGGGAGCTCACGGGGATTTGAACTGCCAACCTTCTGATCGGCAAGCCCAAGATGCTCAGTGGTTTAGACCACAGTGTCACCCATGTCCTGAATACCATTTGCTAGAAACCACAGGAAGGAAGAGTGCTCTTGTGCTCGAATCCTGCTCGAATTCTGCTAGATGGGCCGTTGGCCTGGCTCATCAGGCTCTTCTGAGGTGCTTGTGTTGACCTCTGTCACCTTCTTTTAGCGGTTGTGCCTTGGCTTGTGACAACCAGATCTCTAAACCAACATGAAATGGAGAGGAACAACCATTGTGGAACAATCAGATATGGGGCAATAAATCACCGGCATGCGCGCACACACGCACACCCCTCCCCAAAGGTTGTGTTGTGATGAGATAGCACTGGGGTTAGAGAGGAAGTCTGGGGCCAGTTACCAAGGCCGGAAGCAGCCATGTGCCAAGGAAAATGACCTGATAAAGAGGACATTACGCCCTGAAATAATTTTCAAGGTTCAAAAAAGAATTATTGGAGAATAATGAGAAATTATTATCGAAAATGTATAAGCTACTGTTAGAATGGGGCACTAAAGTTAAAGCTGTAATGATACACTTTGGGCAAAACATGTGGGTTACAAAAATATCTTTTAATTTATGGGGAAAGTTGTGGAAAGAGTATTTAAAATTTACAGCTTGTTGTACGTTGAAAGAAAACTACATGGAAATGATGTACCGTTGGTATTTGACCCCAGTAAAACTAGCAAAAATGTATAAAAACATTTAAAGTATAAAAATGTATAAAAACAAAAATGTATAAAAACATTTAAACATTAAAAGTACCTTCTTTAAAGATAAAGAAGGTACTTTTACCACATGTGGTGGACATGTAAAATAGGAAAAGACTTCTGGGAAATTATTCAAAATGAATTTTAAAAATGTTTAGGATAACTTTTATTTAAAAAAACCAGAAGCCTTTTTACTAGGGCTAACAGGAGATGAAATACCAAAAGTATTTTTAAAAGACTATTTATGTATGCAACAACAGCCCATAGCTGCCAAGTTATCCCTTTTTTACAGGGATTTTCCCTTATGCTGAATAGGCTTCCTCGCGAGAAAAGCGAAAACTTGGCAGCTATGCAACAGCCGCAAGAATGCTGCTTGCCCAGAAGTGGAAGGAAGAGAAAGACTCAACTAAAGAAGAATGGATAACCAAGATGATGGACTATGCCGAAATGGCAAAGATCAGGATCAGGCACCAAAATGACAAGAAATTCAGTCAAGAGTGGGAAAAGTTTATAGAATATCTTTAAAACCACTGTGTATACCTCAGAATGTTAGCAGTGTTATTGTAACACGTATAATGTAATATTAGTTAAAGGGGGGAGAGAGAAAATGGTTTATCAAAATGTACTGTAATTAGATTCAAAAAAATACGGGGAAATTAGGAAAGGGGGGGGGGTTCCGAGGGATCCAAGTAATTCCAGGAGTGCAAAATTTGAAAATGATGTGAATGTATAAAAATTTTGTTTTTAAAAGAAGACATTATGTCCTGAGGAGTTTTGACAACTGCCTCAGCTGCAGATCCCCTGAGGCGGGGGGTGGGGGTGGGAGGCAATGGTACCAGCCTTCTGGCAGTACCGCTGTGTGGGCCACAGGGCCTGTCCTGTAGCCCCATAATGGGCCTATGGGACTTTCAGCCTAAAAACGCAACACACATTTTTAAAAAAGGGACGGGGAGGGAGTAGGAAAAAGCAAACTGAGGAGCCCATTTTCCTAAAGTTAAACAGAAGTTCTTATCATGGCCATCTAGAATGGAAATAAATACAGTCATACCTCGGGTTAAGTACGCTTCAGGTTGAGTACTCTGCAGACCCGTCTGGAACAGATTAATCCACTTTCCATTACTTTCAATGGGAAAGTTCGCTTCAGGTTAAGTACGCTTCAGGTTAAGTACAGACTTCCGGAACCAATTGTGTACTTCAACTGTACTATAACACTTGCTAATGACAATGGGAATTATAGGGACAGAACTACCGAAATTGTATAGAAATCTATTCCATGTATGCGACTACAGCAGCAATAATGTTACCTGCCCCAAAATGGAAAGAAGCAGAAGTCCCAGCAAAGGAAGAACGGATACAAAAACGTATGGAATATGCAGAAATGGCAAAACTTACCAGAAGAATAAGAAATCAAGATAACAAACCTTTTATAAAAGAATGGAAATGGTTTGTTGAATATTTACAGATAAATTGCAAACAGATAAAAACATTGGCAGGATTATTGTAATAGCTTGCAGTTTCATAAGAGTGTATATTTAAAGTACTGTAGATGAATAAATGAGCAAAGTAAACAAATTTGGATATGCAGCAGATATTAAAATAATGAATTTACAGAACCGCAGAAAGAGGGGGAAGGAAGTCACTTTGAAATGTGAAAATGATTGTAACATTAATGAAATGCATAAATTTGAAAAGTATAAATAAAAACTTAAAAAAAAACAAAAACCACACTTGATAATGACTTGTTTCCCGTGTTATAAGAATTTTGAGGTCATATATATATATATAATAATTGTTCATAAAACATGTACATGAATGTACAGAAACATGTCTGAAGCAGCACAGGAAAACAGGCCTGACTGACACCATTTTGACTCTCTCTGACCAGGTGTTCCTCTGCAAGGAAGAAGGGGGGTGGGGGGAACCTTCTCATTGTCTCAGGAATTAAAGTGATAATCCCTGGCATCCTGATACCTGACTGCCAGACAAAAGGGTGTGATTAACTTGGCTGGGAAACAGGGAAATGTAAATATCTCTCAATTTTGTTGATTAGGTTCTGGGGGCAGGGGGCAGGGTCCAGGGTGCTCAGATTACTGCCACCAGACCTCCCCTTTCATGATGTACCTATGATGAATCTAGGGAGGGGGGGTCTTGGGCTACACCCCTTCTGTGACATATGGATGATGCTTCTGGGGGGTGGGCTGAAACCAATTTCAAATCTCTTTTTAAGGGCAAGACATCTTTGTTTGGGGTTCCTTCCTTGTTCTCCTGTGTGAGAGGAAGGACCCTGTTGCAACAGCAAAAATAAAAGTGCCTTGCTTCGCACGTCCTGGTTTGGTCTCTGTTATTTGGTGGGCAGGAGACGCTTAAACTTTGTCTGCTTGCCAGGATACCTGGACTCTTCCTGGGTCAAGGATCCACTTAATTCTAGGGCCGTGTAGCTCTGCAAAATTTTTACAACAGTTTGGCGACCACTTCGGGGACCCAGTTTTGCCTTGAGCTCCGGGTTCACTGAGGAAGGGGAGCCCAGCGCGCCCTTGCCTCTTTTGCAGGGGGGTAAACCAACCTCAGGACCCGAGGCACTTGGTAGTAATTGAGAGTCCAAGCGGGACCCCCAGGACGAAGCAACGTTTAAAGGGACAAGGCTGTTTTTTTTTAGGAACCAGTTGGAAGCTGGAGACAACGGGATTCGACTGAAAGGATCGGTCGTGAGTATTAAAAGGGGACACCTTGGGTGAGCTAAGAACCACAGCAACTAAAAATCTATTTCTCCACTTGGACTATCCTTTTCTACTCTCCTCTTTGGACCTTAGTTGCAGCAAGGCTGCCAGGCACAGTTACAGAGTAGAACTGAGGTCCCGGGCAACAGTCTTTACGTTAAACGCAGAGCTTAGAAAGACTGTCCCAGCTCCCTTCTGCCAAACTGAGCAGAAGTCTGAGCAAACTGTCGCTTTTCTACCAATCTGGGAATCTGGCTATCCCAGCTCTGTTTCCTATTCCTCTGCTCTTAATCTTCGGGTGAAGACGCCCCCCTGCCACGGCGACCCTTGTTGGGTAGGACCCGTGACCAGGGAATGCAAGTGCGCCTGTTCCTTTCTACTCTGTATTCCTCAGTTCCGACCTGACATTGCGTAGGCAAGCGTTCAGTAGGACCTGAGTCTAGTGTGTAAGAGGCAGGGAAGTTGCTGTGGAACCCTCAGGCAATTGATGACCAGTGGGAGGGTTCCAATAGGGTTTTAGCTGCACCAGGCCGCCTAGTAGTTAGTGCACGCGAACGGCAGGCAGGAACACCACTAGGACGTGGGGGTGAGTCATAGACTCGGGAAGTTAAGAGTGTCCAGGAACAGGGTCGGGGACCCAGAACTGCAGTATAAAAAGACAGAAGTAAAATGGGTGCAACCCACTCTAAGGAATTCCTTTCCCAGACTCCCAACCGAGGCAAAGCACAACTGAGGCTTTGCTCCGGTAAGGACTTTGAGGATGAAAGTCCACTCCAATTCGTTCTCTTAAATTGGCATGAAATCCCCGGGGCGGACAAGCTTGAAGGGAACCAATTGCAAAAACTTTGTAAGAAAAAAACATAGGGTCCGATTTACTATGGACCACCCAGATGAGGGGAAATGGCTACCAGGAGGTTCCTTTAACATACAGTGAATCTCCGCTTTAAAATTAACCCTGGTGAACTCTGAATGGGAAAAGTTTTGTGAGGAATCCTGCAAAGTATGTTATGGTATAAAATTATATATGTTTGCATGTTACATGTTGTCTGTGTTGTCTGTTACGTGTATGTGTGTCTGTTCCTTGTGTCTGCTATAGATAGTTGTTTCCTTTAAAGTAAATGAGAGATATAATCCAGGTTTAGGAAATTAGGGGTTTGTGTTTAAAATTTGGCCATGACACCCACAGACTGCCTTTTTTAAAGCATGCATAGTTTAAAATAATATAAAAATTAAGGCAAGCTTGCTTAAATAATCTTATGTAAGGGCTTGATCAACCCAAAAACATGGCAAATATTTAAAAGAGTGGAGGTAGTGTGTAAAGGTTTGTTTTAAAGAGGCTGTAGAAGGCCATTGTTTCCTCTCCAAAAGTAAAAAGAGGGGGCAGGATGAAGGAAAATAACGAGCTGTAAGTTTAAAAATGCTTGCTCAATGCTTTGAAAATATTTTAAACTTGAAAATGTTCATAAACTCCAGCTATAAGTGGATAAGAGATGTACTCAAGGTTTAGAATGTTATGGGGTGTGTTTAAATTGGCTACAACATCCATAGACTGCCTTCTTAAGTGTGCATAGTTAAAACTGCCAACTTGTTTAAATTTCTAGTATAGAAACAATGTTGAACCGATCAATCTTAAACATTATAAATATGAGAATGAGGTGTGCAAATGTTTGTTATTGAGAGAGGCTCCAAAGGGGAGTCTTTCTCCAAGTGACTAGATGAATATTGACTAAAGGAAAATTGAACAGCTATTCCAATAAAGGTGATTTGTTTGTCAAAGGTAGAGCTTCCATAGCCAGGAATTGTCTATCTGAGTCTAGTTTTAACTTCAATTGTGTTGGACAGAAGGGTTATTGTTGGGCTCCTAATATCAGTCTCTTAAGAAAAAAACAACTCATCTGCTCAAGGGTTCTGTATAAAGTTGGTATTTTCATTCAAATCTTGTGAATCCTGTATCTTAGAGGGTTAGACTAAATGACCTCAGGGTCCCTTCTAACCCCCATTTTAGAGCTATGTGAAAGGCAATGTGTCTGATGTGGTGATGGGTTGAAATTCAGCCCAGCTCTGCTTTCTGGCAAGGAAAGATTATTGGTTTTCAGAGTTGGAACAAGAGTGTAATTGTTTTTTTTTTATGGAGTGATTATATAAGTTTTTATCACGTTGTCTATTAAGGTTTAAAGTTTAAGCACATATGAAAGTCTTGAACATTTCCCAATCTTTATCCAATCTTAAGGTTTGCTAAAGGCTTCTATATAACGTTGGTACTTTTAATCTTCCCCTTCCTTATTTTTCCCTTAGTACACACATGTGCTTCCGTGATAGGGCATAGCCTGTGTTTCCTTCCCAGTCAGGCGTCTGTACTCAAATGTATGTGTATCCTAAGGGCAGTGATAGTGTTGAGATCCCCATATTTCAGAAGGGGGGGACTAGATTACTCAAGATCCCTTCCAACCCTTCCAAACTTAGAAAAAGGAGGGAGAGAAAATGTGTTTGTAAGCACTGAAAAGTGAGTTTAAACCCTGGTGGTATAGTGAAATGGCCTGAATTCAGTCAAGCATTACTCTTTGGTGGAGAAGGATGGAAAGATAGATTTTTAAAGTTTGGCATGAAGAGTTTGAGGTGCCATTCAGAAAGAGGTAGAGATGGTATATCATGCATTGAAAATGAATGTCTGGTGTTATTTTTTCCACCATATTGTCAGCTATTTTTTTTAACTGCAAAACTCCAGCCAACAGTTCAAGTAAATAAAGGGCCAGAAAATTTTGTCTGGAATTGGTAAGGCTGAAAATCAATGAGAATGCAAAGGATTTTATGAATTCTGGCTCTATGGCCATATTACCCATAGATAAAGGGGCAGAGAATTTAGTCTGCCATGGCTGTAATAAATTAATTAAAAACAAACAAACAAACGAAAACATTTGCAATTACGAATTCACCCCGAACCCTGTAGATAAAGGGGGCAAATCAAGATTTATTTTGCCTGGGGTATGAGGTGTTTATTTGGTGACTTCATTAGGACTTTAATCTGACCCAACTTTTATTGCAGCTTCCAAGTTAGTTTAAGGTTTATAAGCCTGCTTCTTAAGCAGCAAGAAACAAGAAACAATGTATCAAATTGTATTAGGACTCCAAACAAGGAAAAAGAATTTAAACTGGCTCTGGAAAAAAAAACACTGCTATGTTTCTATCTTTTGTTTGAAATCTAACCCTACTTTAAAATCTACTCTTTCCCCTTCCCTTCCTTTATTCAGATGGTAATGTTGTCAAGAGGTACAGCACTTTAATAAAAAAAAAAGGGTATAATAGACTGCCGAATCATGAACTCTGTACATGCACAGAGGCTATGTCAGCTTGAAGAGGAAAATAGAGGAGAAAAAGGAGGTTTAAACTAAGGGGCGAAAAGGTTATAATCTGCTCATGAAATATTATTCAAATTTCTTAATGTAAAGCTTTGAACCACTGAGGGAAAACAACCTCATGTATGTTACTGGTCCATCAAAGTTAAATGGTTGCCAAGTTTCAAAATCTTAACATGCCAGATTCTTTCCACAGGTATAAATAGCAGAGTACTACTATAAGTCTGTCTCTTGAGTAGTTTATAAATTAATTAAGAGGTTCAAGGTTATGCTTTGCACATGAAACTTAAATCTAAATTTCTTTATGTAAAAATAAATAAATAGATAAAGAACCATTGAGAACCATCAACTGTTTAGAAGCTGCCAATTCCAGTTCAACATGCAAAACTCTGTACATTTTAGGAACATTTCCTGACTGATTTTCACATGAAATAATTTTCCCTTTCCAGCAGGATACTGAGATTCAGTGTGCAGAGAAATTCTTTCAGAACCTTAATGCAAAATTATCTCCCAATGGGGGGGGGGACGCCACCTAAACAAGCCCCCTCCACACTTGGAAATTCATAGAAAATTGCTGTCTACCAGTTGACAGACTATGCAAACAAAAGGCTCCATTTCTTTCCTAGCAGGTACTCAGGATGGATACTTATCTCTCATTTGCATTTCACCCCGAAGCATTACCCTATGTTAATATAACCCTCCCTTTTCTAATGTAGCAATGATTGAGTGTTTTGCCAATTTTTTTCTTCCACAGCACAAAAAAAAAAGAAAGAAAAAGTGAGGAGTGAGGAGATACAAACAGTAATTTCATTTCTCTTTGGCGCTTCTCTTTAGCTTATAAATAATCTGCTTCCATTTATTAAATCAGTTTTTCCATTATGTCTATGAAATTATTCTAACAATAACCAGGTATTGTTTTGTGACTGTATTTTGTCAGGTAGTCTTGCCTGAGTATTTCTTATTATGATGAATTTCAAAGCTTTTTCCGTTATTTTACCATTTTTCCATCTTAATTGGATATTTCACCTTCAGATCTTTAAGGTTCCTCTCCAATTTATAATGTCTTTGTATTATTTAATGATAATTCTTTTTTTAAAAAAATCTGATATCTTTGTGTCAAGTCCAATTTCATTTGAAAAATTGTTGTGTGAGTGGTAATCTAAATTTTATTGTTTTATTTTTGTATCTTTTTTTGGTATTTCTACTTTTTCTTTCTGTACATACAAATGTAGCATCTAACTCATTCTTTCCTGTAAATAATAATAATAATAATATTAATCCCTTTCAAACAAGATACGTGAACCTCAAAGAGAATTCAGAACCACATAAGGAAAATGTTAATAACTTATCGATTGTGTCCTAATTAACAAAATTTTTGTCCTTTGTTTCCTCCACAGCCAAACTAGGTGAAGTAAATTAAACTGACTGAGCAGACAATAACAGCAGTAATTAAATATGAATGATAATAATAATATTTAGATGAATAAAATGCTTAACTATGATCTTATATTCTTTGCAGCTTCCCAAGAAGAAATTTCTAGAATATTCTCCCCTTTCTTGACTTTATCATTATTATACTATTTATTATTATTATTTTTTAACTAATTATATCTTCAGACCCCAACCCCCTGCAGGCCTATTTTCAAAAGGATGTTTTACAGGAAACCAAATTGACATTTTATCTCTTTGATCACAACCTAAGAAGGAGGACCTAGAAAGCTATAACGTTTCAGCAAGGTTTAGAAGTGCTGGCATAGAAGTACTGTTAACTTCCTCCCAGTGACTCGAAGGCAGACAAGAAAACCCCCTTGTTGGAGATACATGCAAAAGCAGCAAGAATTATCTCAAGTTCACCTGATTGCCTCAAGATATACAAGTGGCGTATAATTAATAATTTGAAGGTTTTGTGCATTATATGTTATATAGGAACACTGAAATGTGTCAAATGACTTTGGGACAAAGGGGGAAAGTGAATTGCAAGGACATTCTCTCTCCTTGACCTCAAGACTCTGTGCCCTAGGATTTAAAAGCAGCCGGAATTGTCTCAAGATCATGATGGCCTCAAGACATACAACTGATATATGATTATGTTTTATGTTGTGTGATATTCGACAGAAACATTGAACTATGTCTGACAGTATGTTATTTCCACAAGGAGGGGGGGGTGAACCAATTTTGTGTTTAATTGTTTTTTTATGTTTAATGTATAGTGTCCCAATGATTTTTTTTGTATTATTGTATGCCTTTTAAAGGATCAGGATATTGCATAGTCCAGTATTTAGATTAGATCAACTTATGACCACGTTTTCTTGTCCCACCTGGCACTCTGCAGTGTGCCAGCCTTCTTACACAATTTTAGATTGTTTTAAATCATTTTACCAAGAATAAGCCCCAAGATCCATGAAACACCAGATAAATGAAGGTATTTATGTCTTGATTTAACAGGAATGATCCCTTTTAGAGTTAAATTTGACTAATTTGGACATGTTTTATGGGGCTGTATAAATTCTAATTGGGTCAGTTCTAATTGGGCAAGTGTATCCAAGGTGCAAGTAGCTTTCTTCCTTTAAGAGCAACTGGGCAACTCCCTACAGTGCAAGGCCAGAGCCTATAATAAAGGCCCATAGGAAGCCCAAGGCAAAGGCATCTCTCTCATGACATGTCCAAACCTGTGGCAGCTATGGGGGGTGCCAGGCGACATGGTCAATATGAAAGCCCTAAGGGGATTCACCAGGGATTGTTGCTGTTGTGCCACGATGGAGGTGTGCAACCAGAGGAGAGCTAGCTTTTGACACCTGAAGAACACACAAAAGGGTAAACAAACAAACTGCACTTTCCAGTCAATATTGGTGGACCATCCTGTTAAATGAAATACGTAGACCATTTTTGAGAAATGCTTCTCCCAAAGTACTAAAACAACACATCTGGTTATTCTTTTGTGGGGCAACAATTTTTAAGAAAAATTATAGCCCCAAATGGGGGATATTGTTATAAGAATTTTGAGGTCATATATATATATATAATAATTGTTCATAAAACATGTACATGAATGTACAGAAACATGTCTGAAGCAGCACAGGAAAACAGGCCTGACTGACACCATTTTGACTCTCTCTGACCAGGTGTTCCTCTGCAAGGAAGAAGGGGGGTGGGGGGAACCTTCTCATTGTCTCAGGAATTAAAGTGATAATCCCTGGCATCCTGATACCTGACTGCCAGACAAAAGGGTGTGATTAACTTGGCTGGGAAACAGGGAAATGTAAATATCTCTCAATTTTGTTGATTAGGTTCTGGGGGCAGGGGGCAGGGTCCAGGGTGCTCAGATTACTGCCACCAGACCTCCCCTTTCATGATGTACCTATGATGAATCTAGGGAGGGGGGGTCTTGGGCTACACCCCTTCTGTGACATATGGATGATGCTTCTGGGGGGTGGGCTGAAACCAATTTCAAATCTCTTTTTAAGGGCAAGACATCTTTGTTTGGGGTTCCTTCCTTGTTCTCCTGTGTGAGAGGAAGGACCCTGTTGCAACAGCAAAAATAAAAGTGCCTTGCTTCGCACGTCCTGGTTTGGTCTCTGTTATTTGGTGGGCAGGAGACGCTTAAACTTTGTCTGCTTGCCAGGATACCTGGACTCTTCCTGGGTCAAGGATCCACTTAATTCTAGGGCCGTGTAGCTCTGCAAAATTTTTACAACACCCGTGTTAATTAGTGTTTGAGGATAGGGGGATTTTCTGCTAGGCACCAGCCCTGTCCCCAAGTTGAAACCTTCTTTGTTTTTCTGTGCTGCTGTGAGTCAAAGGAACAGCTAAGGTTGTAGAAGCCTTTGGCTGAATTGAGGTCACTGACCCTCACCTTAAGGCTTCTTCTTCTTTTTGGCTTGCCTCTAAGAGGAGGGACCTCCTCAGACTCACCGAAATCTGAAGGGGCCACATCCTGCTTGACCTTTCACTGCAAGCTCCTCTAGTTTGTTCCTGGCTGCAGGGCAAGTGAGAAGGCGGGGATTGCTAGCCCCTCCTTAAACGAAAACTGCAGAGGTGATGCTTTTCAGATCTGATAAGAATTGCATTGATACAGATCTTGCACCTCCAGCCCAGGCTATTGTGTAAGAGCCCCGTATCCAGAGACTCTTGAATTACTTCTGCCTCCTGATTCATCCGTTGCTGTCCCAATTCTCATCTCACAGTTGGAACATTTTGTATGTTTGATTGCTTGCTTGCTTGCTTGCTTCACTGGCCGGCTGTTCGTTTTATCCAGACAATGGCAAAAGCGGTAGATGTTTCTTATTTGATATCCTTCGGGTTTGGACCTGGGCCCTGGATGCCAAGATTGGACGCACACCCTCCCTTTCATTCTGAATGGAGGAGAGGTGCAAAAAGCTTCTCCCTGTGAGCAAGGATATCGGTGGCTGATGAAATAGTGATTTTAAGCTTTCTGAGCTGTCTCCGCTGCTTTTTCCATCGTCTTGCCATACACCTGGGTTTTCCCTGGCGTTTTGCCAACCACCACACACACCCCACACCATTTTTACACCTGAAAACCAGGACATGTCAGGAATTTTCCTGACATATGGCAAGCCTAGATGAAGGGAAGAACATAAGAGCCTGCTGCTGGATCTGGCCCGCACCTGTTCTCACAGTTGCCACCCACCCACACGTGTGTGTACACATGCACACAGGCTAGCAGCCTAAATGGTGCCCCTCTGCAGGCTTCATCCAGGGCAAAAAACCTGGCTTGCCCTCCCTCCACAAGCAGGACCTGAAAACAAGAGCATTCTCCCACCCTGCTCTTGTGGCTTCTTGCAAGTAGGATTCAGAAGCATGACTGACGATGGATGCAGAGCATAGCCATCGTGGCCACTAGCTGGATGCAGAAAAGTCCTGGGAGGCACCAGTTGAAGAACCCTCAGGGGAAGAAAGCTCAGAGCCAGGAGATTGGTGTTGGGGAAAGGATGAGTGGTCAGAGGGAGGAGACTGGGAGGAGGAGGTGTCAGAAGCTGAAGAGCAGTCCAGAATCAGAGGCCGGAGAGGAGGGGGGGACCAGGAGACAGAGATGAGGCAGGCTGCTGAAGAACCCAGGGAGTCTTCCCCTCCTGCTCTGACCAGCTCTTCTCCACCCCACCCCAGTCTCCCAGCACACACAGAGAAATGAAAAGAGCAGAGGAAAGATTGGTTTCAGACAGAAACAGTCTCTGATTGCTTGGCAGGGCAGGAGGGGGGGACCTGGAAAAGTGGGGACTTAGGCAGCTGTGGGAAAGCGGGGACCTTCGCACAACCTCCTCGCCACTGCTTCCTTGGGGCAAGACCTACTGAGAAGGGTTGCTGTGACCTCCATGATTGAGCTGTTTCTTTAAAGAAAGTGTTAACTTCACTGATACAGTAGAACCTTGGTTCTCGAACTTAATCTGTTCCGGAAGTCCGTTTGACAACCGAAACGGTTCAAAAACCAAGGGGCTGCTTGGCTGCAGGAGCTTCCTGCACTCAACCAGAAGTCACATTGGACGTTCAGCTTCTGAAAAATGTTTGAAAACTGGAACACTTCCAGGTTTTCGACGTCCAGGAGCCAATTTGTTCGTCAACTAAGCCGTTCGGGAACCAAGGTTCCACTGTACTGCTGTTTTTTAAATGGCTGACCTACACCTGGCTCCAGATACCTCCTTAGTCTCAGTGCAACCCTTGCAGAACACAGCAAGGAGGAGGATGGAGGCAAAACTAGTTAGCTGGCTCCGCCTTTCTTCAGCTCTGGCGCCACCTACTTTCAGGCTCCCTGCCTTGTGCCCCATCAGCCGCAATGGGTACCAGCCGCAGTACTATAGATTAGTGGTCCTCAACCTTGGGCCTCCAGATGTTTTTGGCCTACAACTCCCATGATCCCTAGCTAGCAGGACCAGTGGTCAGGGATGATGGGAATTGTAGTCTCAAAACATCTGGAGGCCCAAGGTTGAGGACCACTGCTGTAGATAATTCAGCAGAAAGGATGAGTGTTACCTTTAGGGTTTTCTGCACCATACCATCTTAGGCTGGCCCTGCCTCCAGCCCATCGCAGGATCTTTGGGACCAGCCAGGGAAGGTGTCCAAAATCCCACAAGTGTAAGTCCCAGGCCTGAAAGCCTTCAGCCAAAGGCATGTCTGATACCCAAAATAAGGTCTCCAAGTTTCCACTTTTAGGACAAGTAAACACGGTCTGTGCTGGGAGAATGACGAGTTGCCAGGCTGTGACTCCCATCTGCTGCCCAGCTCTGGTCTCCGCAGAGACTCCACACAGCCTGCCAAGGGCATCGAACCAGAGGGAAGGAAGACCCAGCCATGCCATGCCCCTTCTTAAAGAGAAGTTCATGTACCCAGCAAGCCCCAGCATTGCAATCTGTGTGTTCCAGCTATCTTAATTTTAGAAGACATCTGAAGGCAGCCCTGTTTAGGGAAGCTTTTAATATTTAATGCTGTATTGTTTTAACATTCGATTGGGAGCCGCCCAGAGTGGCTGGGGAGACTCAGCCAGATGGGCAGGGTATAAATAATAAGTTGTTGTTGTTGTTGTTGTTGTTGTTGTTGTTGTTGTTGTTGTTGTTGTTCCAGATCACAGTGGGTGGGGTGGGAAGGGACCAAATAAATATGTAACAGGAGAGAGTTAAAAACTGGAGTGCTGCAGCGATGGCCACAGACTTAGAATGATAAGAATAGTACCTCTGGTGCGGGACACGTTGTGCTCCTTCTGGGGTAGTTTGTCCACTTTTGGTCCCCATCCTGCACTCAGCTCCCACCTGCGGCTCCTAGAAGCTGTCAGCACACAACAGCAGCCACACCCCAGGAACAGCTTTGACTGGCCAGCTAAAGCAAGTGAGGGGGGCAACATGAGAACGGGCCTTTTCTGTAGTGGCTCTCCATTTGCGCAATGCTCTCCCCAGGGAGGCTTATTTGGACGCCAAGCGAAAACATTTCTCTTTTACCAGTCCTCTGGCTGAATAACTTTCTATGGCCTTTTAGATCTGTGGTGTGTGTGTGTGTTTTGTTTTTTTAGGAGGTGGGATATCGGCAGGGCCGTCTTAAGCCCATCCAGCGCCCTGGCGCTAAGGTCCCTCCAGCGCCCCCCTCCAGAGCCTCTCCAAGGGAGCCTCTCCACGGCAGCAGCGGGAGGCCACCTCCGAGGACTCCGCGCTGCGCCTCCTTCTCGTTTCCCCAGCGCTGGGTTCCACTCAGTCAAGCTTCGCCACCAGCGCACGCACCACGAGACCAGCAAGAGCTGCTTGGGCGCTGTGCGCGCGCTGGTGGCGAAGTTCGACTGAGCGGAACCCAGCGCTGGGGAAACGAGAAGGAGGCGCAGCGCGGAGTCCTCGGAGAAGGAGCGCAGTCCTGGCCAGATCGCCGGAACTCTGCGCTCACTTGGCGCCCTTCCAGCGCCCTCCAGCGCCCGGCGCCGTGGTTCTCAACGCCACTAGCCTCTATGGCTAGGACGGGCTTGGATATTGGTTTGTTTTTGTTTTCATCGTGCAATTTCTTTTCTCCTTTTTGTATTTTTATGTTGTGATCCATCCTGTGATCTTCGGCTGAAGGGCAGTATACAAATTTAATTGATTGATAGATTGATTAATAATAGGGAAAAGTTGCCTCCAATTGATTTATTGATTAATAATAGAAAAAAACTGCCTCCAGCTCCCCACTTCGCACTCTGCCAGGTCAACACTGCAAGCAATCTGTCCTGTGCCCTGTGGCAGGAGGGTCTGTTCTCTTTGCTCCCTCAAGCTGGGAAACCGTTCAGGCACCTCCTCTGACCCTCGACCCAGATGACTTCCATATTTCCTTCTGATTCCCTGTTCCCCTTGCAAAAAACTCTGCTCTACAATAGTGTTTGGCAGCAGGGAAGATGGAAGGGAGGCTTGTTTGTTTTAAAGAGGAAAGTTGTTTCCAATGGAATGAAAAACAAAACCAAACACATCATGGAAATCTCTTGTGCTCTCTTGGGCTTCGATCAGCACCAGAAAAAAACCCCAAATTTGGGTGTAATCTTGATCTGGCAGGTTCCTCGCTACACAAGTTGGCCCCTTAACTATTTCAGGACTGGTCTGGGTGCTGGAAATTTTTGTGGTATTTCCTCCCTGCTCCCCTCTAGTCCAGTCACTGCCTGACAAGCACCCAGGAGAGAAGCCTTGCAGAGGGATAATGTGGAATTCTCCAGGTCAACAGAGGCACCCAGGTGAACCTTGAAAGGGGCTGAACCAGGGATGTAGAACTTTTGTTCAACTCCAGCTCCCATCATCCCTGATCATTGGCTGTGCTGGTTGCAAGGGATGGTGGGAGTTGTGGTTCAACAACATTAGGAAAGCCACAGATGTGCCTTGGGAAGCACCACTGGCCCATTCAAGACCAGGAGTAGTTAACCCGATGCTCTGCAGATGTTGCTGGACCAACTCCCATCATACCTGACCAGCGGCCATGCTGGCTGCTAGGGATGATGGGAGCTGAAGTCTAACAACGTCTGTGTCAGGGACTGGCTGGGTGAAGAGGAGTGGTGGGAGGCACCAGCCAAGGAACCTCCAAGGGAAACCCCAGAGGAGGAATGCTCAGAGCCAAGGGATTGGTGGTGGGACACTGAGGAGAGGTCAGAGGGAGACGAGTGGGAGAAGGGGCTGATGCTGAAGGGGCAACAGGGTTTCGTGAGCAGGGAGAGTCAGTGGCAGGGAGCAGTTCACACTCCAAGGCTGAAGCAAAGGTGGGGGGTCAAGAAGCTTCTGAAGACTCCAGAGAGTCTCCCCCTCCTGTTGCAAAAAGCTGCCCTCCTCCCTGGTCTCCAAAAACACACAAAATAATGAGGTGTGCAGACATGGCTTGAGAATCATCTGGGAGAGGAGGAGCCTTAGAAAGGGTGGAAGGTAGGGGCCTTCAGTCCTGGCAACTGCTCCACAGGGGCAAGCCCTACTGGGAAGTGTTGCCGAGTTGTATACTATTTCCTTGAATAAAGAGTTAACTTCACTGGCAACCGACTCTTTGTGCTGACTTGCATCTGACTCCAACCCTGATGGTCTGGAGGGCACCTTGTTAGCTAACCCCAGTGTGGACAATCCCAGACCCTCCAAGTGTCCCTATTTTCCAGGGACAGTCCCAGATTTACAGAAGATGCCCGGTTTCTGATTTGATCCTGCTTTTCCTTCGGACATCCCTATTTTCATCAGAGAAATGTTGGAGGGTATGGAGTTATGTGACCCCCGAGCCAAGGAGATACGTAACTATGCAATATTTAGAAGACATATGAAGGCAGCCCTCTACAGTTGTATCTTGGAAGTCAAGCAGCTTAGTTCCTGAACGTTTTGGCTCCCGAACGCCGCAAACCCGGAAGTGACTGTTCTGGTTTGCGAACTATTTTTGGAAGCCGAATATCCGACAGGGCTTCCGAGGCTTCCGAATAAGCTTCCTGCAGCCAACCTGAAGCTGCGCCTTGGTTTTCAAACGTTTTGGAAGTCGAACGGACTTACGGAACGAATTGCATTCGACTTCCAAGGTACGACTGTATAGGGAAGGGTTTTTTTAATGTTTAATATTTAATTGTGTTTTTATATGTGTTGGAAGCCACCCAGAGTAGGTGGGGCATCCCAGTCAGATGAGTTGTTGTTGTTAAATAGGACCTCCCTATTTTCATCGGGAAAATGTTGGAGCGTAAATGCTGAGCTGGGATGGACCCAGGTTCTGAATCATCCTAAGGCAGTTTGTTGTGCTCCTATGAAGGACACAGTGAGATGTCAAAACCCCACATTTTCCACACACGACTCATTTCCATCCATCCATCTTTCTCTCTAACATTTGCAGCCCTTATCTCTGAGGTCGGCCTGCCTCCCCCTCCAGGCAATGGGGCTGCCATCCACAACTCCGCCACCTTCTCCCCTCTTGGCTTGCAAATTCTACCAAAAAAAGAAATCTCTGCGCTCCTTTGGCAAGCAAATGTGATCTTTTCCTCTGCACATGGAGGAGTAGGCTGATGGCTCACGGCTCTGGTATCCTTCAGGCTCTCCAGCCCTGTTAATATTTCTTCAGGGGGTCAATGACACCCTCTTGCAAATCCTTGCACTGAAAAGGAGTGCTTGCTGTTCTTGTGACCGAGGGTAGATGTCACCTAAAATTAGGAAGAATTTTTAAAAATAAGAAAGAAGTGTTGTTACAGGGTGAGAAGGTCGTCAAGAGCTTGCTATTTCTGTTAAGAAGGCAGAGAAGAGGAGGAGGAAGCAGCAGCAGGAGATTTATGAGGTTTTGGGTGCAAGTTGAAACCTTGCATACTTTGGCTCATGAGAGCCAGCTAGTTGAGGCTGCAGGTACATGGGATATGCTCTCCTCCTCAGCTTGGGACAAATAAGATGACATCACTCCATAAAACAGCAGCGGCAGATCTGTCATCAGGAAATAAAATCAAACTGTCAAAGTTTGCCTGTCCAGACACAACCCATTTGCCTCCAGAGTCAAGGAAGGAGAGATGAAGGTGTCCTCATTGCATTGTGCAACAATTATTATTGTTAGTAGTAGCAGTAGTAGCAATAGTATTGTTGTTTCCATTTATATCCAATTCTTTGGTCAAAAAGGCCTACATATGATCAATTAAAGCAAGATAGTTGCTCCTTCCTGCAAGTTTACAATCTAAAGAAACACAACACACAAGGGGAAAGCGACAGGGAGGGGAAATCAAACTCGGGCACCGGTTCTTAAAGCTCAATCGGTAAGCATGAGACTGTTAATCTCAGGATTGTGGGTTCGAGTCCCGTGCTGGGCAAAAGATTCCTGTAATGGACTAGATGACCCTCGTGGTCCCTTTCAACTTCACAAGTCTATGATTCTATGATAATGGCTAGCTGGCACAAGGCCCCTATTTGCTGTCCATTAAGTCTCATGGAGGTGCATCACATCTACTGGGTGGTTGGTTACTCTTTGTGGATGGAAACATAATAATCACCATCATAATTTATTATTTATACCCTGCCCATCCGGCTGGGTTTCCCCAGCCACTCTGGGCAGCTCCCAAAAGAATATTAAAAACATGGTAAAACATCAAACATGAAAAACTTCACTAAACAGGGCTGCCTTCAGATGTCTCCTAAAAGTCAGATAGTTGTTTATTTCCTTGACATCTGATGAGAGGGCATTCCACAGGGCGACCGCCACCACCAAGAAGGCCCTCTGCCTGGTTCCCTGTAACTTCGATTCTCGCAAGGAGGGAACCGCCAGAAGGCCCTCGGAGCTGGACCTCAGTGTCCGGGCTGAACGATGGGGGTGGAGACGCTCCTTCAGGTATACTGGGCCAAGGCCGTTTAGGGCTTTAAAGGTCAGCACCAACACTTTGAATTGTGCTTGGAGACGTACTGGGAGCTAATGTAGGTCTTTCAGGACCGGTGTTATATGATCTCGGCGGCCACTCCCAGTCATCCGCTGAGCCCTGCTTGATGTCAGGCCAGAAGCCTGTCTAGACCAGCCTTCAGTTCTCACTGTGCATGGAATGATGCCTTTGGGAAGCGAACAAGCAGGGCATGAGTGTATTAGCGCACTCTTTAGACCCAAGAATTGATATTGAGAGGCTGATAACTGGAGGTAGCAGGAACATTGGAAGCTGCCTTCTGCTGAGTCAGACCATTTGTGGATAGGAATTTAAGGGAGCCCGTAATGTTGTACACTCACCATGCTTTAGAACTAAAATTAAAAGACAGTGACCCCGCCTCACCCCAAGGCATAGGGGAAGAGGCAAGAACTTTTTAAAAAAGTTTTATTAATACTTTTCATAATTCAATAAAAAGAAACGAATCTAAACCAAAAATAATAAAATGAAGGAAAGAAGGAAAAGGATTTTTTAAAAATACGAAGTCCTCTCTCAGGTGCACCTTAACTTTTGTCCTATACAGAAAAGGCTTTGCCCTATCATTTATCACCTGAGGGCATCCATTTCTCCCCCCACCCTCTCATCCTGGAATATCTCATCTATCTGCCACTCACACAGGGTTGGGGAAGAAGCAAGACTGGTGGCTTAACCCTTGATTTGCTAGTACGTAGGCACAGGGGTCAGATTTGAGTCAGTTTGCGTTTAAAGGCAAACCTACCCAGTTGGCACTTCGTGAAACAATATACAAAGCAAAACGCAGCCACCCTTGGGAATTCGTGCTTCTCCAAATTTTGCAATGCAGCTCTCGGGCCAAGTGTACAAAAAGCCTATACCAGGGTAAAAATGAGCATAAAAATGCATATATTAGTGAAAAGGACATGCAAAAAATATAAATCATTATGTTGGTGGAAATTGCTTGCAAGAATGCATTTTAGTCAAAACTACGTACAAAAATATATTTATTAAGAGAAATTTTCACTAAAAGGCTGGTGAATTTTCATCATGTTTTTTTAAAAAAACAAAACAAAACAACACACATCACAAATGGTTGCAGAGATGTGAAGACCTGAATTTAAGATTGAAAAAAATGAGAACTATGGAGAACTGAAGTTGACAGTTTGTCTATCCCTGTCTGTCATTTTAGCAGCATAAACTGTTCTACCCCAGCCCAAGGCTGAAAGACGTGGCACATCTATGTTTGTCTTCTTCTTCATCCTGGTCTACTCTATAGAGTATATGGTTGCTTGTAAAGTTGATTCAGACAAATGTGAAGTGCTTTGAACCCACAAAAGTGCAGTATATACTGGTACTAAAAGTATCATTTAATTTATTATCATCATCACCATCCCTCTTTTATATTGTTCAGAGTTCTATTTCTTGCTCAGACAGAGCTGTGGTATCCAGCACAGTGTTCCATCAAGAGTGGAGTTAGGAGATCTGTAGGAATTTCCTGATTATATAGGAAGTCTGGAGAATGACAGCTTCTTTGTGTTGCATTAAGCAGAAAACGTTTACTTTTGGAACTAAGCCCTGAGCTCTTACCAAAATCAGGATTATATGAATTGTCTTGATTTTCCAGACATGCTCTATTTCCACAATGTTGTTTTCCTTTGACAGTCAGGTTTTTTTTTGTTTTTTGTTGCAGTGCTATGAAACGTACATTATAATAGCCAATTTTAGATTTGGTTGTGAATATCATTCTCGGTCTGTTGTAATCTAGCATTTTATCTGCTATTCTTTCCTGGAATGGAGATGCAGTGACAATTAAAAAAAGGAAGCAGCTTCACCTGTTGGATTATGGCCTGTGCAGGCAGCTGTTCAAAGCATCAAGCCACAGACCACTGCAATCTTGAGACCCTTTCTGCTATGTTTAGAACAGAAGAGGAGCCTGCTGGATCAGGCCAATGGCCCATCTATTCCAGCATCCTGTTCTCACAGCGGCCAACCATATGCCCCAATGGGAAACCTGCAAGCAGGATCGAAGCCCAAGAGCCCTCTCCCCTCCTAGCAACCATTGGCAGCCTTTACCTCCAGGAATTTGTCTCATCTTCCTTTAAAGCCATCCAGGTTGATGGGTATCGCTGCCTCCTAGAAGGATCTAGAAAAACACATACGGTTCAATCATCAAAGCTGGATCGCAGGGCTTCTTGCTTCAGTGAAATGATGGTTCCATTCGACTCGAGGGTTTCGGTTTAGGAAACGGACTGTCAGGCCCCACCACAATTTGCCCAGACGTTTCAATGGCCTTGTTTGTGTTTCTTGAAAGGATCCAGCTGTCTCTGTCTTTTTTCCCCTGGCATTCAGAAGATCTGTTTCCTCCTCCTGAGAACAGAAGGTTGGCTCCCCTTTGCTGCTTGGCTGCTGCAAGAGTTTGTGGAGAGATTCTTTGCTGACTGTGCCCTGAGGGCAGTGCTGAAATGGAGACGGAAGGCTGGATTGAAGTGCTGTGTTCCTCCTGAGCCTTGTCTCTTTTCCTCTGCCCAGGGCTCGGCCTTATCACAATGGAACACGTCAAGGGAGAGAGCTCCTCAGAGCATACACAGAGTGCATTTCACTGACACTGTGGCTATTCATGCACTACTTTAGCTCATGTTCAGATGCATAGGAAGGTGCCTTATACTGTACAGAGATAAACTCTTGGCCCATCAACCTCAGTACTCTGAAGAAGTGTGCATGCACACGAAAGCTCATACCAAAATATAAACTTAGTTGGTCTTTAAGGTGCTACTGAATGATTTTTTTTATTTTGCTCAGTACAGTGGTTACCTCGGTTTTCAAACAGCTTAGTTACCTCGGTTTTCAAACAGCTTAGTTCACGAACAACTTGGAACCCAAACACTTCAACACTGGAAATAGGTGTTCCGGTTTTCGAACGCTTTTCGAACTTCTTTTCGGAAGCCGGACGTGCTCCGTTTTGAGTCCCCCTGTTGCGCTGCTCATTTGTGCCCCCCCCCATTGTAATTCAAGCCTTCCATTTCTGATTGCAGTGTTCTAAGGTGATATTTGGAGCTTATATTTGGTGCTTTTGCTATTTATTTTGGGTTTTTTTGTTTTGAGGCTTTTTCAGTTAATTTGTTTTTGTGACTACAGTATGTGGATCCCCGTTCAGCTATTGACAGATTGATTGTGTGACTGTGGAAATGGATAAAAGCCTCCCATCCAAACAATGACTACCATCAATGCAGTGTTTTAGGGGTTGTTTTTAAAAGTCTGGAACGGATTAATCCGTTTTGCATTGCTTTCCATGGGAAAGCGCGCCTCGGTTTTGGAACGCTTTGGTTTTGGAACAGACTTCCAGAATGGATTGTTTGAGAACCAAGGTACCACTGCATTTCTACACTGGCAGGCAGTGGCTCTCTAGAATTTCAAGCAGGGGTCTACCTGGAGATGCTAGGTAATCAACCTGGGACCTTCTGTATGCAAAGCAGATGCTCTAGCACTGAGCTAAGGCCCCTTCCCCAATGCACAGTCAGATAACTCGTCTTTCGAAAGGGGCAAACATTACTACATTAATATCTTGCAATTACCCGAGACACCTTGCGAGTTTCCATTCAAGCCGCTGATCACAATAATGCAATATTTCAGCTTCAGGCCCCTTCTTGGGCCAAGACCTTTGAGCACTGAAATTGGGGTGGGGTGCTCCTATCTGTCTGCTAGCATTCTTTCCTTTTTCTTGATTAGATGCACTTGGATACAGGCACAGGATTAACAGCTAGCAACCTCAGAAGGCTGGCTTTTCTCTCTCCCAGTTTCATGGGCCTGACTTACCGACCTGCTCAGGCCTCTAGCTCTATGGGAGAGAGACTCATTTCTTTACCAGAGTTGGCATGCCACCAAAACCTGCGCAGGAATGCCAGACTGCCACCACCACCAAAAATGTTGCGAGACACAGAGACGACACCAGCGAGAGAAGATTCTGGCTGGGATCCCCCTAGGGAGTCAGAGGCGCCACACCCGAGACAGAAGACGAAGGCGAAGATGGAGAAGAGAGTCAACTCAGTCGGGGCGGTTCTGTTTCCCTCTCTTCTCCCTCCAAGCAGACAGCTGCCCCACTTCTTTTCTATCTGGGGCATGGACCACTCTGTACCAAATCTCTCAGCTGCAGCTTTCCTGCTCACAGGGGCACCATCTGGGGAGTGGGGGCAAGGACCCCCCAAAATTGTCAAGAAGGGGGCTGGGCCCCTCAAAATTCTGTGGCGGCCCTGCATGCACATAGCGCAACATGCTCAACTCACCTGCACATGCCGTGCAGTGTGCTCCCATCACAATCCGTGTGGCGTGCGAACAGCATGCCAGCACATTGCATGGCATGTGCAAGTGACGTCGGCATGTTGCAAGACATGTGCACGTCACACGGCCCCCGCAATTTCGGGGGCAAGCCAGCGCACTTGCTTGCTCCCTAGAAAGGCCTCTTTGTGTGTGGCTGTATTCACACCACCCATTTAAAAAGCTATGATACCACAGCGTCCCACAAAGAACCCTGGGAGTTGTAGTCTGTTAAGGGTGCTGAGCGATGCTAGCAGACGAGACCCCCTATTCTCCTTCCAGAGCTACACTTCCCAAAGTGCTTTAACCATCACTCCTTCTCAGGAAACTCTGGGAACAGAAGCCATTCCCTTGCACCCTTGGCAAGGAGCTGTATCTGTTCTCCCCGCCCCCAAACCCTGCCCACCAAAAAGAAATCACTTTACTGCTTGCCTTTGTGATGTGTCAGGATGGGAAGATTCTCCCACATTTGATCTTATTGCAACAGTGGTAGAACATCATCACATACATAAACATCATGTAGCCTGATAGGTGATTTTTGCATACGCCCCAGACCTACGCCCCCAGCGAGGGGTCAGTTTTGCCAACCCCTAGATACACCGCTGATTGTAGCTCTAGGAGGAGGGGAGTATAGGGGTCTCCTAACAACTCTCAGCACCCTTAACAAACTACTGTACATGTCCATTATTAAAACATGCCCTGTTTATCTATTAGATTAGTTATCTGAAGTGTTTGTTCCATCTGTTTCCTGCTCCTGCTTCCCAAATAGTCCTATGTGCACCTCCCTGTTTATGGGTCCTGTTGCAGTGCAGTGCTGAGCTACGTAGTTCTGAGCACATGGCGTGCCTTTGCATGAGGACAGAAGAAGAGCCTGCTGGATCAGGCCAAAAGGGCCCTACCTAGTCCAGCATCTTGTTCTCACAGTGGTTAAGCCAGGCATAGGCAAACTTGGACCTTCAGGTGTTTGGGGACTACAGTTCCCATCATCCCCGACCACTGGACCTGTTATCTAGGGATCATGGGAGTTGTAGTCCCAAAACATCTAGAGGACCAAGTTTGCCTATGCTAAGCAGATGCCTTGTGGGAAACCCTCGAGCAGGACCTGAGCACAAGACCCTCCTGTGACTTGCAACAAATAGCATTCTGAAGCATGGCTGCCTCAAGCTGTGGAGGTAGAGCATAGCCAGCCTGGCTAGCAGCCATCAACAGTCGTCCTCCATAAATTTGTCCAATCCTCTTTTGAAGCCATCCAAGCTGGGAGGCCAAGTTGGGAGTTCCGTGGTTCAGCTATGTCCTGAGTGAAGGACTTGTGTTTATGTGTCTTGAATCTTCCAACATTCAACTTCTTTGGATGTCCACCAGTTCTCGTGCTACGAGAGGCAGAAAAACTTCTCTCTCTCTCTCTCTCTCTCTCTCCACTTTCCCCATGCTTTTGTAAACTTATACCATGTTGCCTCTTACCATGTTGTCCTCCAAACTAAAAGAAAGTCCAAAACGCTGCAAACTTTCCACTTAGTGGATTTGCCCAACCCCCTGAATAATTTTGGTTGCCCTTTCCTGAACCATCATGGCTAAGAGCCACCGATAGCTTTATAATCCATGAATTTGGACAAAGCTGAACGTTCCAGGGTTACGAGATATTATAGGAATTTGAAGGTCTCAAATATAGAATAAATATTCATAAATCCAAACATATTTAAATATATGAACCATGTGTCTGAAATAGTACGGGAGAGCAATCCTGAAGCCATTTTGACTCTCCCAATGACCTCAGATATTCCTCTGCAGTAAGGGAGGCAAATGGGGGAAGACTTCCCATTGTCTTTTCGCTTACAAATCCTGTCTTAAGGGTGTATTTGTGTATGAATAGGGTGAGCCTGTGTCCTGGATTCAGGAACTAAAGTATTAACCATCATGGAAGAATGGCCAGGCTGCCCAGGTAATACAATCAGTGACCATTACCAGGTATCCTGGCAGGCAGGTTTTCTGCTTTTCTGTAGACTGCCTCCTTCTGTGTTTTCTGTAGACTGCCTCCTTCTGTGATGTATGTATGATGTTTTGGGGGGTGGTCTTGGGCTACAGGGTGGGCAATTTCAAGTCTGTATAAGGGCTTGCACACTGTTGTTCAGGGTTCTCCTCCCTCCTGCGTATGGTTAGTGGGGACCCTGTTACAACAGTTCCTTGAATAAAGATCAGGCTTACTACCAGTAGCGGCTTTGCTTCTCAATATACTCTGGTTGGCCTCTGTTATTTTCTCTACTGATAGGGGAACCCACTTAAGGACTCTATGTGGGCTCTGGAATACCCCATAAGGGAAACGGAACAATTTTTCTTATAACAGAGAGAACACCACCAAGCTATTTCAAGCACAACTTACAAGCGGCCACCCTATCTCCCCACTTCCGTCAAAGGAAAAATGTAGGAGTTATCACCTTTCCCAAGACTCCAGGCCTTCCCCATTTCCTGTGCCTCTTGAGGACTACACTTCCTGTCTGTGTGCGAGAGCGCACTGCTGCAAAGAGTCCTGTTTTGCTGGGATTGTGATGTCACTCAACAACAACACCATGTGGCAATGGGAGCCACGCTGCCGGGACTGCCTCACATCCTGCCCAGCCTCACATGCTGAGTCACACACGCTGAGTCACACGTGCCTCACTTGCTGCCTGTTCTCGCATGCCATCAAGGCAGCCGTCCTTAAGCCTAGTTCATCTCCTCTGCAGTGGAAAGAGGTCCAGCAATTGGGCCTTATGAGGTCTCTGACCTTTTCTCACCTTCCAACATTGGCAGGGGGCAAAGCGAATGTGAGCATTTTAATAAGGCAAATTGTCCAGCATCTCTTTTTGGTCTGAAGGACAAGACGGGTTTGATGAGCCCTGGTGGCCGTTAAGAGACATACAGTTGTACCTTGGTTCTCAAAACGGAATCTGTTCCGTAAGTCCACTTACTGCAGCCAAGTGGAAGCCCCGTTGGACGTTTGGCTTCCAGAAAAAAGTTTGCAAACTGGAACACTTACTTCTGGGTTTGCGGTGTTCAGGAGCCAAAACGTTCGAGTCACAAGGTGTTCGAGAACCAAGATACAGCTGTGTTGCCAAATCTGGGTCAGGGCCGCATCCGTAACATTCGTTGAAAGCACTGTTACATAATTCTAACAACCATGGCTTCCCCCAAAGAATCCTGGGAGTTATAGTTTGTTAAGGGTGTAGAGAGTTGTTAGGAGACCCCCTATTCCCCTCACACAGCTAGCATTCCAAGAGTTCTCTGGGAAGAAGCATTGATTGTGAAACCGCTCTGGAACTATAGATCTGTGAGGGGATTAGGGGCTTTCCTAGCAACATTCACACCCATAACAAACTATAGTTCCCAGGATTCTTTTTTGGGGGGACGCCATGACTGTTATGAGTAGTATCATAGTTTTTTAAATGTATGGTGTGGAAGCAACCTAAATACTCACAACTACAGTCGGTACGCTTCGGTTTGAGTACTTTCAGTTTAAGTACTCCGCGGACCCACCTGGAACGGATTAATCCACTTTCCATTACTTTCAATGGGGAAGTTCGCTTCAGGTAAAGTACGCTTCAGGTTAAGTACAGACTTCCGGAACCAATTGTGTACTTAAACCAAGGTACCACTGTATTACAGAATATGAGCTATTCGGTGGAGTTTCCTCCTTTTTCTTCCTCCTCCCCCTCATATTATTATTTTTATAATTATTTATCTTTCCTCCCCCTACTTTGGTTTTTAAATTTCCTTAATAAATTTGCAATTAAGAAATCATTTAAAAATGCATTCTCTGCCAATGTGGCTCCCTCCAGATGTTTTGAACTGCAGCTCCCATCAACCGCAGCTGGCACAGCTGTAATGCACAGGATCTGTAGGTTCCCAAGTTGGGCAAGGCTGAGTTAATATTATATGAGTCACTGTCTTGACCCCAAATCACCTCCTCTGGCTGTTCCAATGTATCTCACTCGACTTGTTGCAAAAATAAAATAAAATACGGACATATTGTGATTCTTTTTACCATTGTTTTCCTGGTTTTTTTATTGTAATGTTCTCATTCAGTGAGATTTACATGCTGCTTAATCAAAAAGGTATCGCTAATCAGTTCACATAAAATAGTATTTAAATAATTGTTAAAAATAGCAAATAAAACAGACTTTGAAAACAGCAGACATAATAAAAATGATCAAAATATGAAGATCAATAGATTGTGAAAACAAATGTAAATAATAAAATTACATGTCTGTGTGTGCTTAAAGGCAGTGCTCCCCAATCAAAAAATCACAATATCATAGAATTGTAGAGTTGGAAGGGACCCCAAGGGTCATCTACTCCAACTCCCTGCAATGCAGGAAAATCCTTCCTTTGGCTTCTGAATATTGCCCTTTGGGATGGGAATGTTGTGTCCATTTGTAATATTTCCTTGCAGACTGGCCACTTTGTGCCTTGCAGAAGGGCATTTAGAGAGAGATGGCCAGCTGAAGTGCACACACTCCAAATATCCCTATTTTCCATGGACAGTCCTGGATTTACAGAAGCTCTCTTGCTTTCTGATTTGATCCCAGAATGTCCGACATTTCCTTAGGATGTCCTATTTTCATTGGAGAATTGGTGGGAGTTAAGCAAGGAGATAGGTCACTCTATAACCTTCAGAAAACATCCAAAGGCAACCCTGTAGGGAAGGGTTGCTTTTTTAAAAATAATAATAATGTTTTATTAAAAAGGGGGCCCTGACCATCAGGTCCAGTCGTGTCCGACTCTGGGGTTGCGGTGCTCATCTCGCTCTATAGGCCAAGGGAGCCAGTGTTTGTCCGCAAACAGCTTCCGGGTCATCTGGCCAGCATGACAAAGCTGCTTCTGGCAAACCAGAGCAGTGCACGGAAACGCCGTTTACCTTCCCGCTGTAGCGGTACCTATTTATCTACTTGCACTTTGATGTGCTTTCGAACTGCTAGGTGGGCAGGAGTTGGGATTGAGCAACGGGAGCTCACCCCATTGCAGGGATTCGAACCGCCGACCTTCTGATCAGCAAGCCCTAGACTCTGTGGTTTAACCCACAGCGCCACCTGGGTTATGTTTGTATATATCTTGGAAGCTGCCCAGAGTGGCTGGGGCAACCCAGTCAGATGGGTGGCATATCATCATCATCATCATCAGTGCTTTTTTCTGGGGGTGGGTGGGACGCAGGGGTACACATACCCCTAAACATTTTGTGAATCTTTGTACTTTTGTCCATTTACTGTATTTATTTTTCCCAATTTGAACTATAAAATGGTGGTTTTTCTTGAGTCAAAATGAGAATACCCCTAAACATTTTTTTAGGGGAAAAATAGCACTGCTGGTTGTTGTTGTTATTATTCAATAGGACGTCCCTATTTTCATGGGAGAAATGTTGGAGGATATGCAGCACCAGGATCCCCAGAAAGCAAACAGCAGGCTGGTCATTATGAAGCCAGCAGCCATCATGAGCCATTGAAAAAATATGTTCCATCCCTTAGTGCCCATTGAAGCATCAGCCGATCATTAGCAGGCAATCTATACAAGAGATAGCAACATCTTAGCTGTCAAAAGACACAGGATATGCTTAGTTGTGCAGGAAGGACACACATCCTTCAGGGTGCTGAGACATCAGGGATGCCTCCTTTTTTTTTTTATTCTTATTGGATCCTTGCCACACCCACCATTATCATTCCTTGCCCTCCCTCACAGCACGAGACATTCAGTGAGTGTCCCAGCATGCCTAAAGGGAGACTGGTGGTTTAAGAGGAGAATCTTGGGATACTGCCTTCTGGGCTGTTATGCGGCTATAACAGGAAATAGCCAATACAGAGAAGGAATCCCAGAAATGAAATGTGGGCGTGGAATTGCGTCCAAATCCAAGACTTGCACAACTGGGAAGCATAGAGAAGAATTGTACCGCACTGAACTGTATTTCTGAAACATGGGAGTGGTTTAGTGGATCAGAGTGGGAACAATGAGCCAGGAAAGTGTCTGGGATAAATGATCGCCTCTGCCATTAACTCACTAGCAGGGCCGGCCCAAAGCATTATGCTGCCCGAGGCAAAGGACCCTCAAGTGTCCCCTTCCCATGGCAAGGATAGAATATGTCTGGACCAGTGATTAAATCAGTGCTGGTGAATGGAAAGTGTCCTCCGCGGCCAGACTACAGGGTCCAGGGCAAGCTGTGAGCCAACCAAGGGCAATGCTTGAGGTGGAGCTACCCCCCCCCCAGCATCTGCCACCTGAAGCAGGTTACTCATTCTGCCTAATGGTAGGACTGACTCTGCTTATTAGGTAGCTTTAGGCAGGCTGTTGACTCTCAGCCTCCATCTGCAATATGGGGAATGAGAATAATACTGTACTGACATAAGCTGGAGGACAGTTGTGAGGATAGGGAACTAGCTAGTACGTTTCCCAGTGCCTTTCTGAGCACAATTCAAAAGGTTGGTGCTGACCTTTAAAGCCCTAAATGGCATTGGCCCAGTATACCTGAAGGAGCGTCTCCACCCCCATCGTTCAGTCCGGACACTGAGGTCCAGCTCTGAGGGCCTTCTGGGAGTTCCCTCCCTGCGAAAAGTGAGGTTAAAAGGAACCAGGCAGAGGGCCTTCTTGGTAGTGGCGCCCGCCCTGTGGAATGCCCTCTCATCAGATGTCGAGGAAATAAACAACTATCTGACTTACAGAACACATCTGAAAGCAGACCTGTTTAGGGAAGTTTTTAATGTTTGATCTTTTATCGTGTTTTTAATATTCTGTTGGGAGCCGCCCAGTCAGATGGGCAGGGTATAAGTAATAAATTATTATTATAATATAACTGCATGAATGCTATGTCAGGGCAGGAAGTCCCCATCTAGTCACCCGTGGGCTGTTCATTAGGGAGCAGCTGAAAGGACGAAAAGACTTTGATATTGTACAAAAGCCTGCAATTGTAGCTCGCTCTTCTGCAAAAAGATCTGTTGCAAGACTAAATAAAAAGATTCCTTCAGTAGCACCTTAAAGACCAACTAAGTTTTTATTTTGGTATGAGCTTTTGTGTGCATGCACACTTCATCAGATACACTGAAACAGAAGTAACCAGACCCTTATGTATATTCAGAGGGTGGGGGGTGGGGTGATGGGAATGGCTGATAGGAGTGGTAAACCTGTTGATGACCCTCTGAATATACATAAGGGTCTGGTTACTTCTGTTTCAGTGTATCTGATGAAGTGTGCATGCACACAAAAGCTCATACCAAAATAAAAACTTAGTTGGTCTTTAAGGTGCTACAGAAGGATTTTTTTTATTTTGTTTTGACTCGGACCAACACGGCTATCTACCTGTTGCAAGACTGTTGAAGCAGAGAGGGAAACTTGGTTCCTTTCAAACGTGTTACAAGCATCCACTTTGCAATTGCAAGCAAGCAATTTTGAGGCCGCAATTACATTTTGAAGTCTGAGGATTTGAAAAGCTATAAGGCTGGGCTTGCCGTTCACCTGTGCACTGACGTTATTGGCATTCTTCTTCTGCAATTACGGAGTTCTTTTTCCAGACAGATAATGTGTGTTGCAGAGATTTTTTTAAAAAAACTAAACTTTGTAAAACGTGAAACTTGAGCGGAGTGACTAAGAGCTGTTTGCTTCTCTTTCGGTGGGAAATAGTTCTGTCTTTGTGGGTCGAGAGTGTGCAACTGTGTGTGGATCTAGTTCTGTGCACTATTGGATTTTGGGCCCCTGGGAGTTTTTCAACTGGATAATATGGCTCTCAGCTAAGGGAGAAAAGATAAATCATCACCCTTAGACCTAAGTGATATGAAATTCTCTAAGAACTGCCTTGCTGAATCAAGGTCAGAAGTATGACCCAGCCCAGTCCTCTGTCTCCAACAGTGTTCAGCCAGATGCCTCTCGGAATGCTGCAAGCAGAGTTAGCCATGTTCCAGTGCTTGTCCACAGCATCTGGTAATGAGGAACATTGAAACTCTATTTTCATTTATCACTGGTGGTGGTAATGGATAGAATCATAGAATTGTAGAGTTGGAAGGGGCCCCAAGGGTCATCTAGTCCAACCCCTGCAATGCCGGAATCTCAGCTAAAGCATCCACGACAGATGGCCATCCAACTTCTGCTTTAAAACCTCCAAGGAAGGAGAGCCCACAACCTCCCAAGGGAGACCCTTCCACTGTTGAACAGCTCTTACTATCATAAAGTTCTTCCTGATGTTCAATTGGAATCTCCTTTCTTGTAATTTGAAGCCATTGGTTCGAGTCCTGTCCCCCACAGCAGGAGAAAACAAGCTTGCTCTTATCTTCCATGTGACAACCCTTGAAATATTTGAAGATGACTATCATATCTCCTCTCAGTCTCCTCTTTTCCAGGCTAAACATGCCCAGCTCCTTCAACATTTCGTCATAAGGCCTGGTTTCCAGACCCTGCCTTGATCATCTTGGCTGCCCTCCTCTGCACACGTTCCAGCTCGTCAACATCTTTCTTAAATTGTGATGCCCAGAACTGGACACAGTAATCTAGGTGAGGTCTGACCAAGGCAAAAAAGAGTGGTCCTATGACATCCCTTGGTCTGGACACTACACTTCTGTTGATGCAGCCTAAAATTGCATTACAGTGGTGCCTAACTTAACGAATGCCCTACTTAACGAAATTTCCGCTTAACGAAAGGATTTTTCGAGCGGAGGTTACCTCGTTAGACGAATGCGTTTTACGAAAAATTCGTCTAGTGAATTGCGGTTTCCCATAGGAATGCATTAAAATTCAATTAATGCGTTCCTATGGGCAAAAAAATTTTCAAAAAATTTTCAATGCATTCCTATGGGATTCGCTAGACGAATTTTTCGCTATAAGAAAAGACCCGTGGAACGAATTAATTTTGTCTAGCGAGGCACCACTGTAGCTCTTTTCACTGGCGGAGGAAGAGGAGTACAGGGGGAGCGCCCCGCCCCCAGCAGCACGATCCCAGCAGGGTGCCATTGCGGCTGGCTCCCCACCCATGCTGGGCGCCACGCCCCTGCAGACGGTGCCACGCCCCCATGACGCATGCCAGCCCCACCTCCACCTGCTCTCTCCCTCTCCCCCCCCCCCCCGTGCCGGAGCATGAAGCTCCACCACTGGCTCTTTTGTTTCCTCTTGCATCATACTGTCAATTAGGGTTGCCAGACTCAATACTGTAGTGGACAGGACTTCTGTGCCTTTAATTGCCCTGCTCTCTTTTGAGTCTGGAAACCTTAAAGAGAAACCAGCAGTCACCCTTTGCTTGGAAATTAAACAAAGGGTCTGCTGGTTTCTCTTTAAGGTTTCCAGACTCAAAAGACAGCAGGGCAATTAAAAGCACAGAAGTCCTGTCCACTATTGAGTCTGGCAACCTTACTGTCAATAACCTAGCCTAAACAGTACCATAATTTGCCTAATTCATTTGCAAGTTTCTGGAACTAACAAGGAGCAAGGATCATCCAACCTCCAGGGTAACAACTTAGTAGCTGAATAGCACTGGGGCTTGCACTTGTCTGAAACATCATCATAGCTGCCAAGTTATCCCTTTTTTAAGGGATTTTCCCTTATGCTGAATAGGCTTCCTCGCGAGAAAAGGGAAAACTTGGCAGCTATGCATCATGTGCTTTGAGCTGGAAGCGTTTGACTTCTAATTCCTGTACATGCAAGCCTGTGTATCTCAAATGCAGGGTGCACAGAGAAAGTCTGCATCCTCCAAAAGCCCCTGCAAAATATCACCCCTTCTCCTGTCACATGCATTCCATCCTGACATTTTTTTTGCTAGTCAGGCAATACTTAGGAACTTGTGCTGGGTCTCTAGCAGCCTTGCACCTGGTGTGCTGCCATTCCTTTTGCTGATCCAGAGTGAGGAGCTCCACCTACTGGCTTAACAGCCATGATGCAGGTTACAGGTAGGTAGCCGTGTTGGTCTGGGTCGAAGTAAAATTAAAAATTCCTTCAGTAGCACCTTAAAGACCAACTAAGTTTTAATTTTGGTATGAGCTTTCGTGTGCATGCACACGAAAGCTCATACCAAAATTAAAACTTAGTTGGTCTTTAAGGTGCTACTGAAGGAATTTTTTATTTTAGCCATGATGCAGTTCCCAACCAACTCATTGCCACTGAGTTTAAGGACATTTCCAGACTCCTGCTGAGTGAGATTCAATCACATGATATTGTTATAGGAATTCTAAGGTCTCAGATATAGAATAAATGTTGGTGACTGCACAAGGTAAACACATATACGTAAGTATATAAGCCACATGTCTAAATCAGTACAGGAGAGCAATCCAAAAGCAATCTTGGCTCTCCTATAGACTAAATATTCCCTCTGTCTCCTTAATCCCCCTTGCCTGAGAACAGGTAGGCAGATAGCAATCAGGAGAAGTTCCTGAAGGGATTCCTCTCCTATATCTATGAACCTCCTTGGTATTGTCATTGTTTGCCCAGATGGTCTGCATCCAGAGATGTCTGCTGGCATCCTGATTGTCTTATCAAATGCTAATGTTTTGTGTAAACTGTGTCTGGAGCTATGTAAAACTTGCTAAATCCTCAGGAATAGCACACCTTGGCAACACCACCTTATGTGCATAGTAATTTCTGTTTGTAAAGGGGGTGTCCTTCTTCTCCAAGCCAAAATGCAAACCCTTAAAAGAGATGTTTCTTCTGGGTTCACAGCCTCCTGCCTCCATCCATTCATCTCTGGCCGATCATGGACTTAGGGGACTCAGTCCCTTGGGGGAGTTGGGCAGCAAAAGCCAACCACCCCTATTTTTTCTATATCACTGGCAATTTCAGTTTGTGCAATTATAGTGAGTTGGGAGGTATTGCACAACAAACCCACTACCCTAAAGGATCAGACTATTTGGTTATAAGAAAGGTGACAGGAAATTGCACTGGATAGCACAAGAAGAGAAGAGCCCAGGTGGATCAGGCAGTTGCCCATCTAGTCTAGCATACTGTTCTCACAGTGGCCAATGTTGTAAACAAAATCTGCCCTTAGAGCAGGCATGTCAAACCTGCGGCCCTCCAGATGTTTTGGACTACAATTCCCATCTTCCCCAACCACTGGTCCTGCTAGCTAGGGATCATGGGAGTTGTAGGCCAAAACATCTGGAGGGCCGCAGGTTTGACATGCCTGCCTTAGAGAGTCCTTTGTAGGTTCTCCATCGGTAGGAGAGGAAAAAACAGAGGCCAACCAGAGAATATTGAGAAGCAAAGCAGCTAGTAAGCCTGATCTTTATTGACCTGTTGCAACAGGGTGTTCTCTCTCACACAGGAGAAAAGAGAAGGACCCAGAACAAAGGTGTGCCTGCCCTTATATAGACATTTCAAATTGCCCACCCTGGAGTCCAAGACCACCCCCAGAAACCTCATACATAGATCACAGAAGGGGTGTAGCCCAAGACCACCCCCAGAAGCCTCATACATATATCACAGAAAAGGTGGTTTACAACAGAAATTTTAATGTTGTTTTTGCGGACACACACGCGCTAAACCCTGCCTGTGGTGCCTACCTGATTCCCCAAATAATGAGACAAGAGACCAGAGTATGGGTTAAAATTGGCCACAACTTTATTGAACTTCGGAAGTGGGAAACTTGGCCTAGTCCTTGGCAGGTAACCCTCTCAGCCTGTCTGGCTGAGGATATGCAGGCGGATGAGGCACAGTGAGAGGGGACTGTAAAGTGCAGACTTACCTTCCACTGTGCCCTTCCACTAACCCCATCCTGAGAGTTTGACCTACGTGCCGCCGCTCTAGGGCCAGGGACTCCTGATTTTTGCCCTTTAATGGGCTCCTGCAAACGCCGCCACATGGGAAGGGAGCCTGATTGCATCCCTCCCAACCTGAAGATAGACAAAAGGAAACATCGGGCCTGGAGAGAGCGCCCAGATAGACATTGGGCCTGGAGAGCGCGCCCGGGTGAGCGGTGGTGGTGGATGGGCCCATGGGACACGCCCCTGCATGCCGCCGCTGCAACAGGCCACAGCGCAGCCCCCCCCCCAGGCGCACGCAACCCCCAACAGGAGTGGCGGTCTCGGATGGGCCCGCAGGACCCCCCGCATGCCGCCACAACAACAGGCCGCTGGGCAGCCCACCGGCCTAATTAAGGGCCATGGGGTGCCCGGATAACAGAAGAAATTAGACGTTCTAAACCGTCAAAGCAAGGCTGCAAATTGCGGCCTAGCCGGGCAGTGGGCCATGCCCCCGACCCATGATAAAATCATAAAAAGGCCTGTACGTACCTGGATCCGCAAGAGAACGCTCATGAAGTTCTTGACTCCAGCAGGAAGAAAGAACAAAGAGGCTTGACCTACTTTCTTTGGCCTAACTCAGGCATCCCCAAACTGCGGCCCTCCAGATGTTTTGGCTTACAACTCCCATGATCCCTAGCTAACAGGACCAGTGGTCAGGGAAGATGGGAATTATAGTCTAAAACATCTGGAGGGCCGAAGTTTGGGGATGCCTGGCCTAACTCCACTTCCCCCTGGCCAGGCATCCTTTGTCCTACCTGGCCAGGTGGCAGGTCATAGGCCAACCCGAGCAGGTGGGTGGCACCCATTCCAAGTAAGCAAACCCCACCCACCTGAGGGGAAGGGTGAGGGCGGAAATTCCTGTCTGCCAGGTGATAATGCCTTATCTAATTTCCTTTCCTGGTAGTCTGGCCATTCCTTTGAGATGGTAATCACTTAATTCCTAAGACAATGGGAAGGTTCCCTCACCCCCTCCCTCCTAGCAGTGAAACATTTGGTCAGTTTAAGAGTCAAATTGGTTCCAGGACTGTCTTCCTGTACTGTTTTCAGTCATTGGTTTATATATTTATGTACGTGTTTGCCTTGTATCATTTATGAACATTTATTATATATCTAAGACCTTACAATTCTTATAACAATAACCAGATGCCATCAATTGTGTTCTCCTCCTCCTCCATGTATTTGTCCAAAACTCTGTTAAAGCCATCCAAGTTGGTGGCCATCACTGCCTCCTGTGAGAGCGAGTTCCACAGGTTAACTACTGTGGCGTTCACACAGAGCCCCCGGTCGTTCCACGGACTATTGATCCTGTGCCACCACGTCTATTCTCTTCCACTGCCACCAACCAGCTTTCCCCGGTAATATATTCAGACTCAGTCAGGTTATAACTATTTATAAAGCCTCTGGGCTTTTCTATTGGTCTACGTACCCATTCCTTTCTCTCCCCCTGTAAAGACATTTCCAAAAGAACGGGTAAACGCCACAACTATGCACTGCATAAAGAAGTATTTTATCTGTCCTGAATCTTCTTTACTTCTAGTTGAAGCCACTGGGGTCTCCGAGATGTGGGGGGACAGCGAACAGCACTTCTCTGGATATTTAACTATTTTAAAACTATTTTTAATGAATAGTTACAGGTAGGTAGCCGTGTTGGTCTGACGTAGTCAAAACAAAATAAAAAAAATCCTTCCAGCAGCACCTTAGAGACCAACTAAGTTTGTCATTGGTATGAGCATTTTGTGATGCCTGCTACATGCCAAGAGGATGGCCATGGTTGGGCACACCAATGGCCCCTGAAGAACACACCAAAACCATAGTGGCCAGAAGCATCAGAATGGACCTGGAAGTCCACCCCAGGATTGAGGTTTTTTGTTTTTGTGCCAAAATGAGGCCCCATCATAATCCCACAAGAATGCAAGCCGTCTTCAAATCATCCTTTATCTGCTTTGTCACCCTGAAGTGATGGTGGGGGGCTACCCCCCGCCCCGGCCGTGAGCTGCGCCAAGCGTGCACAGAAAGCACGACCTGTTGCAACTACCCTACATGCAAAATTGAGGTGGCCCATTAGGGATTGAACCTGGAAAAGGGTAGCCTTTTTAACCCCCAGCATTGTTTCCAGCAACGCTTTCAAGGATTTGAGTTTGGACTGTGGGAGGCGTGATAATGGCTGAAGTGTGTCCAGTTCAATACCCAAGTAGGAAAGGACTGTAGACGGGCCCTCGGTCTTGTCGGCAGCCAAAGGTATGCTCACATGGTATGGCATCATTTACAGACCCGCCCCTAGGATATGGCAGGTTGTGTATCATATGGAACTCACCAGGGATTTTATTGGGCACTATGCCAAGCGGGGAAACTATAAATTTTTTGAAAGGGGGGGGGCAGAAAAAGGGCCAGCTACCCTGCCTAAACGCCGCTCTTTTTCAATTTTGTTAAATGTTACAAGGGGCATTTCCCTTACCGGCTTTTGATTGAGAGGGGTTCTGGATACCGGTGAACTGGAGACGGGGATGCAGAAGCCGTAGCGGAACCCTGCCTCCAAGTAGTTGGCTGCAGTCCTGTTGGGATAAGCTTGTAACAAAGGTAACATCGCTGAGAGAGACAGACAGGGGTCGGGTCTAGGGCAGAAAAACCTCATTTCCTGGAGGCAGCCGTGGCCTGTTGAGTTCCAGAGGTAGAGGCTCTTGAGTCTCCCTTTGTGTCCCTGGACCCGCTCCCCGATCCTGTCTTTCAAAAACCACAAAAAGGCGGCTTAGCCCGAAAGCACTTAGTCCATGAGTGTGAACCACCGCAGCGCTCGCACACATGGTCGAAATGGCATCTGTCCCTGCTGCACAACCCATTATTAAACACCCAACATGCTGACGTAGCCACCCTCTGTACCTTGGAGGGGGGTTTGCCTGATTTCTCTCCAAAAGCCCTTTTTTGGAAGTGTGATGCCACTACTTCAGACCAAATATCGCTGTCCTTAATGTCCCATTGTGCCTTGGGGTCTTCAGCAGCCCTCTCATGGAACTCCTCATTGTATGCTAAAGCCGCCGAGTCCCCTGCCTTGTCAGGATAAGCAGCAGCCACCAACCCCATATAGGATGTGTAAGCGATTAACCAATTATCAATGTCCTATCAACATCCACTGCCTTATCTTTTTCACGACCTGATTCTGGCTTAAACTTGGAACTACAAGAAGAAGCCGGGGACAGTAGAGAAAATATACCTACAAATTCCCCATTTAGGATGTGGTTGCGAAGATTCTTTTTAAGCCGGATGCCAGGCGGCTGATCCGTCCGCTTGAAGTTAGACGCCCGCACCCTCCCTTTTGCGTCCAGCCCATCTTCCCCGCACGGCTCCTTGGCCCCAAAGGGGCGGCGATGACGCCGAGTGCGACGTTCCCAAATCCAACTGGGAAGGCCAGGGGCCTTGTGGGTAGTAACCCAGTAGCCCTTACAGTGTTCTTCCGACTTGCCACAGGAAGAACCACATGTATCTGAAAGATCCGAAGAATCTGAGGTGTCCCTCTTGCACTTACACCCATGCTTCCTTGATCTGCATGACCTCTTCTTCCTACGTCGTGTTCTGCGCGAATCAGGGCTGGAGGAGCTATCAGGTGAACTTGAAACAGGTGACCTATGCCTACGCCTACCCTTGCGAGAGCGTCGATGAGGGGACTTAGACCTATCTAAATGCTCCTTAGCCCGAGCCAGGCGCTGCTGCAGGCTGTGGTTCTGGCACACTAATTCCTGCACGTCGTCCCCACTGGATGGAGAAGCGTCGCTCTCAGCAGCAAACTCCTCTGGGGAAACATGCTTTTTCTTCTTAGGGTAGGCCCTGTAGAGCCTGGCATCAGAAGTGGAGGGCCTTCAAAATCACCATCCATCAACTTTTTCCTAGTTATTACGAGCTTCATAGGTGGGACCTTCCTGCTGGAAGACAAGGCCCTTTTAGAATCCTATTGGCTGCTACAAATGTGGAAGAGGCTACAAATGTGGCCTACAATCAAAAAGGCCACAACATGCGGCGGCAGTGTGGGACCTTTCACCCCCTCCCCCATGCTGCCGCTGAAACCACAAGGCTGCTTGCGGAGCGCCTGACAGCGAGTGGCAGCAGCAGAAGGGCCCTGCGCCTTCACCTGCGCTGCCCCCAGAACAAGGCCGCAATGCGGCCTATTGCCAGGGTGCCCACCACCCTCTTGGGCCCGGTGGGATGCCCTACGAAGAGCGGCAGCAGCGCAGGGGCTTTGTTCCCCTTCCCCTGCGCTGCCGCCGGAACGTCACAAAAGGCCGCAAATGCGGCCTACGCTGAAAAGAGGCTGCAAATGTGGCCTAGCTGGGCGGCTGGGGCTCCCGCTGTCCTCTCAGTGTGGTGGAGCGCACCCCCGCAACAATGGCGGCTGCGGAGGGACCATGCCTCCCCCAACACTGCCAAAAGAAAAAAAATGGCTGCCACACCCAAAGCAAGCCTGCAAAATGCAGCCTAGCCAGGCGGTGGGGAGGGGCCATGCCCCCCTCATCCTGCAAAGAAAATTTTCAAAAAAGGCCGGTACTTACTTGAATCCAGCCGCCTTAGTACGCTCCTGGACAACCCTGAACCTGAAAGAAAATCCAAGTAGGCCTGGCCGAAAGGCTCAGCCTCTTTTCTCTTTGCCTCAGCCCAACCCCCGGCCGGCCATGCCCTGCTTGTGGCCCTGCTTGGTGCCACAAACCCCGCCCACCTGTGGGGAAGGGAGGGCAGAAATTGTTGCGCAACAGGTCCCCACAGGAGTAAGGAACCCCGAGGATGGAATAACATTGGCTTTTAAAACTTCCCACAATATTCCAGAATACAGTTCATACAGCATCATTGATACATCATCTTTACATCACTGACATGTCACAAAAGGAGAGGGGTAGACAGGGGTTACACTAGTTCAACCTTGGCAAACATGTCCAGGTAAGTCCTTGGTACGAGATTAGCATAGGCAAAACATGTCCAGGAACCTCTCCAATACTCACCATCACCTGGGGCAAATCTGGTGATGGGCTTTTGGAAACTAACTACTCAGCAATTGTCACCCCTGGGCATTTCCCTGGGTGGGGTGTGTAAATATGTCCTCACGCTTGGGGAGGTGGCTGGGGAAAGAGTCCTTTTTCCAAGGGCAAAATGGTGTTGGAATGGAGGGAATTGGCAAAGGGGTTGGTTTTATATTTATAAAGCTAGGTATCTTCCCTGAGCTGTCAAGTCGAAAGGATACATTCAGGCATAGTATCTCATATCTGAAGAAGTGTGCATGCACACGAAAGCTCATACCTATGACAAACTTAGTTGGTCTCTAAGGTGCTACTGGAAGCAATTTTTTTTATTTTTTGTTTTGACTACGTCAGACCAACACGGCTACCTACCTGTAACTAAGGCATAATATCTGTAACACTTAACAACTTTAAAGATGTGCTCCACCCTGTAATTTCCATAACAAGGGTGACTAGAGGCACTCTAAGAATATAAGAGCCCTGCTGGATCAAGCCAAAGGAGACTCATCTAGTCCAGCATCCTGTTCTCATCGTGGCCAATGAGATGCTTCTTCTGGGAAGCCTGAAAGCAGAACCCATGCGCATCAGTGGTGCTCTCTCTACTTGCAGTTTCCGGCAACTAGTATTACTGCCTCTGACCATGGAGGCAGAGCATTGCCTCCATTGTGGTTAGTAGCAATAAGGCAGAGATTGGGTACTACTGTACATTCCTTATTGGACTCCAACTCCCATTGTTCCCAGGCAGCATGGCCAGTGGTCAGGGATGATGGGAGCTGGAAGATGAGCAAGACATTCCCCAAACTGCTTCTGACTTGGTATGAGACAGCCTCCTATGATTGGGGACAGGCCATATCTAAGTGGAAGAGCAAAATAAAAAAATTCCTTCAGTAGCACCTTAAAGACCAACTAAGTTTTTATTTTGGTATGAGCTTTCGTGTGCATGCACACTTCTTCAGATACGGAAGAGCATCTGCCTTGCATGGAGAGGCCCCAGGTTCAGTCCTCAAGACATATCCAGGTAGGGCTGGAACTGCCACCTTCCTGAGAACCCTGGAGAGCTGCTGCCAGTCACTGACAACACTGAGCCAAGGGGACAGATGGCCTGACTTCCTGCGCATCCCACAATTTGTATGTTGACAAGCTGGAATGTGTACAGAGGATGGTAAATAAGATGATCAAGGGTCTAGAAGACTAGCCTTATGAGGAACAGTTGAGGGAGCTTGGTATGTTTCGCCTGGAGAAAAGGAGATTGAGAGGAGATATTGTTATAAGAAAAACTGCTCCCTTTCCCTTATGGGGTATTCCAGAGCCTGCAAGGAGAGCTTAAGTGGGTTCCCTATTGGTAGGAGAAAATAACAGAGGCAACCAGAGTATATTGAGAAGGAAAGCGGCTAGTGAGCCTGATCTTTATTCAAGGAACTGTTGCAACAGGGTCCCCACTCACCACATGCAGGAGGGAGAACCCTGAACAATGATGCACAAGCCCTTATATAGACTTTTGAAATTGCCTACCCTGTAGCCCAAGAATACCCCCCAAAAAAACATCATACATATGTCACAGAAGAAGGCAGTCTACAGCAGAAATCACAGGAGGCGGCGATCTAAAGCAGAAATCCTGTATGCCGTGATACCTGGTAATGGTCATTGGGTAGCCTGGCCATTAATACACAAATACGCCCTTAAGACAGGATTTGCAAGCGAAAAGACAATGGGAAGTCTTTCCCCACAGGCCTCCCTTACTGCAGAAGAATATCTGAGGTCATTGGGAGAGTCAAAATGGCTTCAGGATTGCTCTCCTGTACTATTTCAGACAAATGGTTCATATATTTAGATATGTGTACATTTGTGAACATTTATTCCATATAAAGGTAAAGGTAAAGGGACCCCTGACCATTAGGTCCAGTCATAACCGACTCTGGGGTTGCGTGCTCATCTCGCATTATTGGCCGAGGGAGCCGGCATATAGCTTCCAGGTCATGTGGCCAGCATGACTAAGCCGCTTCTGGCGAACCAGAGCAGCACATGGAAACACCATTTACCTTCCTGCTGTAGCGGTTCCTATTTATCTACTTGCATTTTGACGTGCTTTCGAACTGCTAGGTTGGCAGGTTATTCCATATATGAGACTTTAAAATTCTTAATAGCCATCATCAAATATCTGAAGGGCTGCCACATGGAAGGGGGAACAAGCTTGTTTTCTCCTGCTTTGGAGGGTAGGACTCAAACCAATGGCTTCAAGTCACAAGAAATGAAATTCTGACTAAACACTACAATTCTAAGGTTCTATATATCCACGTTTCTTTGATCTCCTTCCTGCCATGCCACACTACTTCTACCGTAAACATCACTAACTCCCCTTCTCCCTTCAGTCTGTAATGCAAGGACACAGTTCTGAAGAGCAACGCTTGGCAAGTTCTATGTCTCTCTCTTTACAGCTGTTTTTGTTGACCTCAGATGCATGATGAGCACAGCACAGTGCACATGTGCTTAACCTTTTCTGCCTGTCTTGCAACTGAACATTGTCCTCCTTTTCAGGTTCCCCATTTGCTCCATTCCCTCGTCCCTCCATGCTCGTAAATTTGCAGGCCGGAGACACAGCTGTGCCCAAGAAAGGGCAGCTTGGTGGTTCAAGGAGGCCAGAGGATAAAAGTGGTCCAAGTTTGGCCCCCCTTCCTGCATCCTGAGACAACACAGGCCCAGCTGTCCAGATATCTTCCTGGCTCTGCTATGAAAGTTTGACAACCCCAAGTCAGCACTCCCTGCCCAGGGCTGACATCACCCCATGGACAACTGTGTTACGCTGCCAGGGCTGGCTATGAGAACCTGACAAGGAGACAGTAGATAAGCTCCTTTCAGCACAACGTGAAGTATGCAATAAACATCTATCTGTCTGCATTGGGGAGAGGAGGAAATTGCTTTTATGAGAGGCAGAGGGAGGGTAAACATACAGGAGTTTATGAGGACAGTTTATGAGGACAACCAATTATCTGGCCACCTCACCATGAAAAGGTTATTGTAGAGTTGTTCAGAAAGGGCAACCCAAATGATCAAGGGGAGAGACTCCCCTACAAGGAAAGGTTGCAACATTTGGGACTTTTGGTGGAGAGGTGAAATGATAGAAGTTTATAAGATGATGCATGGCATGGGTAAAATGAACAGAGGGAAGTTTTTATCCTTGGACTCAGCTAGATTGGTAAAGAAAAAGCATTGTATGACATCCCAAAGAATCAGAAAAGACTTTTTATGTACATGACGACAGCCGCACAGATGGTACTAGCCCAGAGATGGAAAGAAGAAAGAGTCCCTATCAGAGAGGAATGGCAAACTAAGCTGTTGGAATACGCCGAAATGGTAAAACTGACCGGAAAGCTCAGAACCAAGAAGACAAAAATAATGGGAGACATTTATAATTTATTTAGGAGGCCACTGTAAGCAGATAAAAACATTAGCAGGATTCTAATAACACTTGTAACAAACACTATGGACAATATGGACAGATACAAAATATAGATTATGAAATAATATGCAGTTGAAAATGTTGACAATAGAACCCATGGAGGGGATGGTGGGAAGTCCTGATATTCAGAGAAATCTCTATACATGGATATGTATTTGGTATTGTTACAACTTTACATTTGTAAAATCAAATAAAAACAATTTCAAAAAAGAAAAGAAAAAGCATTTTTATATGTGTTGTATAGGCAATATAGTACTGTGACACCAGATGGCGTTGTGTAGTCCCATCTTTCCCTACTGGATTTCCCTGTATGAGATTACGTGTTTAATTGAATCGCTTCTTAGACATGTCTAGATCCAGCCCCTCTCTCATGACAGCAGAATTCATGGGCATCCAATGACACCGAATGTCGGAAAATTCAGGACAAATAAATGACTTTGTCCACACAGCACAGAGTTAATGGAACTCATTCCCATATTCTTCCTTCCTGCAGAGTCCAGCAGCTAGTATTCAGAAGCATTAGTGCCCCTGACTGTGAATAGTAGAATAGTCATCGATAACTATCTTCTCCATAAATTCATCCAATCCTCTTTAAAAGCCATCCACGTTGATGGCCACCACTGCCTGCTGTTGGAGGGAGCTCTGTCCTTCAAGTACGGACTACTTCTCCTTAGAGAACACACATGACATGTTGACATATCTGCATATTGCAAAGGGTTATGGGTATTTATGAGGGCACACACTCAGTTGGCATGACCCATAGGCCATAAACTAGAGCACACCCAGTGCTCCTCTACTCTTGTGAATGCAAGCCAACTTTCAGGGATGTCCTCCCCACCACCACGATGGCTGTCCTCCATGAGAACCTCATCAACACCTAGTAAAACTGGGACTCCTCCAAGCACAGTTTGAAAGCCCCTGGAATGAATGAACATGCCCCTGAACATGTGCAGAGTGCACTGTCCTCACCACACAGGAGCAGCAAATGTCACAAGTTAAAATGCCTTTCATATTCTGTTTCTAGACCAACTTGAGTCCATGTGTCTCTTTCCCCCCACTTAGGAATGAAGCCCTGGTTTCCTGGGATTAAGAACCTTATTCAAAAAGTGCAGCTGTGCACAGCCCTCCTGTGGCTTTATTTCTTTTTGGGTGGTGGTGGAGATATTTAAGAATTTGGAACCGTCTAAAAAGAAATGGACATTCTCCAATAATCCAATGATTATATATATTCCACTGAAGCAAATGTATGCTTATGTTTCGGAGGCTGGAGTAACTCGTTTTGAAGCCATGACATCATCTGCCAAATTCCTCCAGGATCTCATCCAATGAACACCATGAAGTCCCGATCTATGTTTCTCCACTGTGGTTTTATTTCATCTTTTTGCGGGGGTGGGGGTGAGATGTGCTCTGCTCCTAAGGTTTCCTTCTAAGGAGAGATAATTTTGAAGTTCCAGTGTTTGTCAAAAAAAGAAAAGATGGGAAAGAGATGTCAGCCAGCATACTTCGTTCTGTTCTTGTGACAGAGTACCATCTTTCATGTCGACTAGTCCAGTGTGCAACACAGTAGCTTAGTGAGCCAATTCAAGTCTGCAGCTTTTTAAGAATCCCCTGTAAAAATCCCTTTTAAGAATCCTTTTAGCAGCCGTTCTGGGTCTGCAGCAATTAACGGGATTCTGCTAGTCACTTTTCCATTAACAGGTTCACCTGCTGATTTCTGGGGCTCAGAACTCGGCTCAAGGCAAAGCAGAGCAATCTGGGTTTTCTTGATTTGGCAATCCTATCAGCAGACACTTATGGGTGAGGGAGAAGAGGTGCCTGTCTCCATTAGACCCTGCCTGTTTTGCTTTCTACCCGCAAGTGGCCGGCCGCTGAACTAGGAACATAGGAAGCGGTCTTATGCTGAGTGTTCATCCAGCCCAGTGTATTGTCTCACTGACTGGCAGCAACTCTCCAGGTATTCAGGCAGGTGTGGTGTCTCTCCCAACCCTTCCTGGAGGTGCCAGGGAGTAGAGTTAAATGGCTCACTTACTTGAGCCATTTGGATTTGTTCAATTTTTGAAGGCACTTTTTGATACAAACTTTGAAAGACTGTGCCAGGGAAAAAAACCCTTATGGTGAAAAAACCGTGTAATGTAAACCACAGCAAGAGACCACCACTGTTAAATCCCACATTAGAACTTGAAGGAAAGCTGTGATTATACTACTCACTGAATGAGACTTCCTCCTGAGTAAATTGGAAAGAATGGAAGCAGGCCTACACCACTGGCTGTGATGAGCAATCAGCAACTTTCAACTCTTCTCCTTTAAGCTTTTCCCATTCCAGTTGGTCATTATAAGAAAGTGTGAGAAAGACTAAGAATATCTGCCTCAGACTAAGAATATCTGCCTCACTTTGATTTTGTTTTCCCCTCCTCCCTCCCAATCCCTTTTCCTTATGTGTTGTCACATAAATATTGTAAGACTGAAGACAGGCACTTTATATTTGATCTCCATTAAGTCGTTATCAGACCCCTTTTAAGGGAGGATAGACAAGGTAGAAATGCCTTAATACGGTATGTATTTAGGAATAGAGCATTAATATGAAATATGCCACTGCTTTTGTTTAAAGGTAAAGGGACCCCTGACCATTAGGTCCAGTCATGACCGACTCCGGGGTTGCGCACTCATCTCGCATTATTGGCCGAGGGAGCCAGCGTACAGCTTCCAGGTCATGTGGCCAGCATGACAAAGCCGCTTCTGGCAAACCAGAGCAGCACATGGGAACGCCGTTTACCTTTCCCGCTATAGCGGTTCCTATTTATCTACTTGCATTTTGATGTGCTTTCGAACTGCTAGGTTGGCAGGAGCTGGAACCAAGCAACGGGAGCTCACCCAGTCACAGGGATTCGAACCGCCGACCTTCTGATCAGCAAGCCCTAGGCTCAGTGGTTTAGCCCACAGCGCCACCTTGAAATACATGAGATAGGCGCCCCACTAGAATTTATCCTGGCTTTCCCCCTCCCCCAGCCCTATTCTTTTTTTAAAAAAAATGCTGCTGCATTCATCATTATATCAAGGATGGTTTAGTAGAGATTGGTAAGTAAATGGACCAGGGGATCTTCATAGCCAAGGGCAAACGGAGCTGTAGAAATCTGGCTTCCCCAATCTATAAAGCACAATTCTATACCTTGTATAGAAATGTAGTATGTAAGATAAATTAGGAATGGCACTTGGGGCGTGCTTTGATACCATTGTTAGAGTATCTCTTTGTATTTTGTCTCTGTGTATAGATGAAAAAGAAAGCTAATTTTTATGTGGCCTACATTGCAACATAACCTGAATTCCTGGCTGGCCCTAACTGGCATTTTCACTTGTTTCATCGTATTATAAATACAAAAAGGGGTAAATCAAACATTTGAAGTATAGATATAAATATTGAACTATTTTCTTCTGCAGGCTGCACACTTTTCTTTTTATAACAGAGGACATAAATATTTTTTCTCAGTTTTTCAATAAATGGTTTAACTATGCCACTTTTCTTCCTAAGAAAAGGAAAATGGATCACAAGCAAGTTCCTTAAAATGGAAGTCTTAAAATGGCACTGGAAGCCTTTTTTCACACATTTTTAGAAGCGGACTATGTAAGTTACAAGATATGGTTATAGGTTATGGCTACAATTCATGATTTGTCTGAAGCAAGACAAATCACAAGCTTGGGTTCAGGCAACATCCTAAGTCAAACCATGGCTTAGCTCAAAGAAACATGGCGGCATCAGGATTGGAGGAGCAAAATTGCCACCATCACGTCTCTTGGGAATATGCACGTTCACACCAAGCCATGGTAACAAGCCAGGGGTTGTATCCAACGTAGCGTTAAGATAAAGTCTCTTAATAGTAGATTTGTTCCACTGGCAAAATGATTGCACCAGCAGAACAGTGTTGTATGAGAAAATGCACAAGCAGGTTGCTAGTACTTTTGTTGTGCAATAGTTTGTGCTATATATTGCCCAACAAATTTCTGCTAGTGCAACTGCTGCATTGGATTTCTAAGTGTGCAACGTTCGAACTCACCTGTCCACTAGCACAACAGCCCTTGCAGACAGGGAATGCTAGAGATAGCCCAAAGCCTTCTGAACAGCATTGTGGTAAAGGAGGAATCATAGAATCATAAAATAGAATCATAGAGTTGGAAGAGACAACAAGGGCCATCCAGTCCAACCCCCTGCCAAGCAGGAAACACCATCAAAACATTCCTGACATATGGCCATCAAGCCTCCGCTTAAAGACCTCCAAAGAAGGAGACTCCACCACACTCCTTAGCAGCAAATTCCACTGCCGAACAGCTCTTACTGTCAGGAAGTTCTTCCTAATGTTTAGGTGGAATCTTCTTTCTTGACATTTGAATCCATTGCTCCGTGTCCGCTTCTCTGGAGGAGGCAGGGCTGTTCTCTTGACTATTTAAGGACCAGTTCAGTTTGGCTCTCAGTGATGTGTTTCCATCCAGAGGTGTACCTAAGGAGCTGGCGAAACCGGCTTCTGCCACAGGTACAACCCTGGAGGGACACAAAGATCACCTATCAGACTATGGACTGTATGACATATATGTGTATGGTGACACAGCAACACTGTGGTAGTGAGATCAAATATGGGAGAAGCTTCCTGCCCTTCTCCTGCCACAACACAAAGGCATGCAGTAAAGAGGCTGTTTTGGGGGGCAGGGGGCAATGCAGATATAGCTCCTTGAAAAGGGTGAAAGGTACCTGGGTACACTTCTGTTTCCATAATCTATGTAAAAACTTTGAAGAGTTGTTTTTCCTTTGTTATACGAATTTTAAGGTCTCAAATATAGAATAAATATTATTAAATGCACCCATATCTAAATATATAAACCATGTGTCTAAAACAGTACAGGAGGGCAACCCTGAAGCCATTTTGACTCCCCCAATGACCTCAAATATTCCTCTGCAGTAAGGGAGGCAAATGGGGAAAGCCTTCCCACTGGTCTTTTTGCTTATAAATACTGTCTTAAGGGCATATTTGTGTATGAATAGGGAGGAGGGCACAAGGAGAAGGGGACGACAGAGGACGAGATGGTTGGACAGTGTTCTCGAAGCTACCAACATGAGTTTGACCAAACTGTGGAGACAGTGGAAGACAGGAATGCCTGGCGTGCTCTGGTCCATGGGATCATGAAGAGTCAGACACAACTAAACAACATGGGTGAGCCTGTGACCTGCATTCAGGAACTATAGTATTAACCATCACATAAGAATGGCCAAGCTGCCCTAGTAATGCAATCAGTGACCATTATCTGGTATCCTGGCAGAAAGGATTTCTGCTGTAGACCACCTCCTATGATGTATGTACGATTGGGGTGGTGGTCTTTGGCTAAGGGGGTTGGACAATGTCAAAAGTCTTTAAAGGTTCCTGCACGCTTTTGTTCAGGGTCTCTCCCTCCTTGGAAGGAGAGGAGGAAACTCTGTTGCAACAGAAAAATAAACATCTGCCTTGCTTTCTACTGGATCTAGTCTCCATCCATTTTTCTCTAACTGATCAATGACTTAGGGGACTCAGAGTCCCATGGGAAGTTGGGCAGCAAAAGCCAAACCCCAATTTTTACAACACTTTCTCCCTCCTCACCTCTCTCTCTCTCTGTTGTGCCTATTGTAAGCCATACAATTCTGACCCTTTCCCCAATTGATCTGGCAGTTTGTTCCACAACAGCAGGGTAAAAATGCTCTAAATAAAGATTACAATGATATTTTATTATTATTTGAACTACTTATTTTAAAAAAGCACTTATCTATTTGATTATCTCATGTGTATGCTGGCCCATAATGAAGTTCTTTCAACATCTTACAATAAATAAGTTAAAATAAACTTGAAATACAGAGAAATGCAAAACTATTAAAAAAGAGGAAAAACAAACAAAACTCGCTGCACCTCAACAATGAATAAAAGCTAATAAAATCTTATTCCAGGATTGCTTAGAACAGGCACCCCCAAACGGCGGCCCTCCAGATGTTTTGGCCTACAACTCCCATGATCCCTAGCTAACAGGACCAGTGGTCGGGGAAGATGGGAATCGTAGTCCAAAATATCTGGAGGGCCGAAGTTTGGGGATGCCTGGCTTAGAATAATGTAAAACGCAATAATATCAAGTACAAACAAAAGTAAAATATAACAAAAATGGGAAGATAGAAAATGTTCTAACAGCCAATGATTTAAGATATGAAATATTAAAATGTCTTAAGATGAAAACTTCAACCAGGCCTCTAAAAGACAGTAAAGTGGGTGTCCAGCAAGATTTAGTGATGATCTCTCAAAAGTAGTGAGTTTAGGGGGCTGGTGAGCTATTGGAGAAATCGTTGCCCATTGGCCATGCAACATCAGGGCCAAAGGTTTTCCACACCTGGACAAGTGCCTTAATTCTTAATCAGAATGTACGTCTCTAACATGCTATAGCCAGATTGACACGGGCATCCTCAGGGTTGTGGCTGCAGACATTTTGTTATTACTTGGGTAAAACCTCTTTAGCTGCTGCTGGCTTGCTCTGTTCTTAAGACCCCAATAAGCAACAATATCTCATTAGGCCCAGCTGTGCTATGGAAGTTTAGGGCAGCATCTCAAACTACAGGCAGTGCCAGTTTTGCACAGCTGGGCTTAAAAACCACTTGGGCTCTTGAAAATCCTGGCCAACTCTGTTTGCCTTCAAACAAAACATTTACAAGCATATAAAAACTAAACATTTGAGGTTCTGATACCAAAGCTCTGAATCATGGAGGGCAGTTAAGATTTCTCCCAGACCCTAAATGGGGAAATTGTTTGGGCAGAGAAGTGCTGTTTGCTATGAATAACGTCCTGTTTAGCGGTAATTGCTGCCTCCCAAAGGGTGCACTCAACTTTACAGCCGGTGTGTGGGTTACGCAGAAGTAGCCAAGGGTTTTAGGGCGTTACGTTCAATGCTCAGTTTTAGGTGTAGAATGCTGGAGATGAGAAGGCTTTGACCAAAAGGCATAGAAATATTTTTTTTACCGGTAGTTTGGGATATCAGGAACAATTTGAAAGCATGCCATGCTTTGGGAAAAGCAAGAGTGCCCCCCAATGCTTACTGGATTTTATTAATTTTAGGAACTCTAAAGCACAGGGCACACACTGGTTCTTGCAATGGAGGAAAAGATTTAAGAAATGAAGCCTCCCCATAAATCTTTCACTCTCAACTCTCAACTCCCCCTCCTTCTCTAATTCCTATCCTAATAACTTGCATAAGAGAGGAGGCTGTGGCATTCACACAGGGCCCCCGACCATTTCACGGGCTATTGACCCTGTGCCACCACTGCTCTGCTGCCACCAACCAGGATCCCCCTGGTAAATTGCTGAGTCACAGTCAGGATTTTAAGTTAAACAAAGAAACAAGTGTTTATTTTAAATACCAACAAGCTTCAGGTATTAGTTACACTGTTACACAGTTTTCTCAGTCTTAAACTTGTCTGAATCTCACTCTAGCTCACCACCATCAAGTCCCACACACCAACCCTCACAACCACTACTCCCAACTCAACTGCTTCTCAACTGCTTCAGGGCTGGGCTATTAAAGCCCTAAGCTCCGCCTCCGGCTTCTTATTGGTCAGCCTATTAACCCTTTTCCCACTCCTGCAGAGTTGTAGTTCCCCAGGAATGGGCAAACACCACAGAGGCCTGTCGGGGATGGAGTCCTCGTGTAAAGGGCAGGAGGGGAAATGTGCTCCCGCCTACACACACACACACACACACACACACACACAGAGAGAGAGAGAGAGAGAGAGAGAGAGAGAGAGAGAGAGCACTTGAGGTTTTTCTCTTGGCAATTCTGGAAATCCCAGTCACTTTCCATTTCCTTACTGCCACATTAAAAAATGCAGGGCTGAAGTGCCACAGATGAAAGCACAGAAAGGAACTCTCTTCTCCATCCCTGAAGTTCTTGCTCACCATTAGGAGAGTGATTTTCAACACAGGTATGGCCCTTTCCAATTGTAGTATTTTCCTGTGCAGCCTGGAGAGCTCTACACTTTTAGGGAAGCTTTATGTTTAATATATTATTGTATTTTGGTGTTCTGTTGGAAGCCGCCCAGAGCAGGCGATGTATAAATAATAAATTAATATTATTATTATTACATTATCCCTGAGCTGTGTACACACCATAAACCTAATGCACATGTCCCAAAGAATCCTGGGAACTATAGTTTGCTGAGGGTATTGGAGATTATAGCTCTGTGAGGGGTATAGTTCCCATGATTCTTTGGGGGAAGCCATGTGCCTTAAATGGGTGTTGTGTACAGAACCCTAATCTTGCTGGGGTAGAACGTCACAAAAATAAAGCTTTCATAGAAGCTGTGGTACTGTTCTTTCAAACTGCAACAACAGGTGATATCTTGGTTCCAACTGAGTAACTGTAAATCCATTGTTCTATTGTGAATGCAGTTTCTTTCCCCACTTTTTGTTGTAAAAATAAGCCCTTAGGATTTCATTTCATTAATATACCTTAGATGATGCTTGTTAAAGGTACTTTTTATTTTTAAGAACTAGGTAAGAACACAATTGATAATAAAAAGTGGTTGTGTAGAAAACCAAAACTACCGTGTTTCTCATATTATAAGACACGTCTTATATTTATTTTTTCCTCAAAAAAACACACTATGGCTTATTTTCAAGGGATGTCTTGTTTTTTCCTCCTCCTCTTGCCGCGGCCGGCATTGCTGCTGCGCCTATCACTATGCCTTATTTTCGGGGTATGGCTTATATTCCTTGAATGCTTAAAAATCCTGCTATGGCTTATTTTATGGGTATGTCTTAAAATATGAGAAACAGGGTAAAAGCACAACAGTCAGAATCCAGGAAAGCTTGGGTAAACTTCTATGCTTTTAAGAGGCATTTAAAGGTCATTAATATCTCAGCCTCTTGAATCAACCAAGGAATTCTAGAAGGAGGGTGGCTGTGGAATGACAAGTCTCCTCAGAAAATTTTAAAATGCTGCTTCGTCAGTGTTGTCGTGCCAAGGCAAGATTTTGGGGCCTACAAAGTGACAGATTGACTAGGAAAGGCAGAAGGCAGTCCATCATGGTAACGGCAGTTGGTGAAACAGAACCCACATCTTTCTTTGAAGATTTCAATTCGCTCAGCTTGATAGTTCACCAGGATGTGGGTGTCTGACAACTGTCCATAGACTTATCAAAAAAATGGCAGGAGGATGAAAAGCCATCAGTATAAACTGAATTTCTCATTACAGTGGAACCTCGGTTTATGAACACCTCGGTTTATGAATTTTTGGTTTACGAACGCCGCGGACCCATCTGGAACGGATTAATTCATTTTCCATTTCTTTCAATGGGAAAGTTTGCTTCAGTTTATGAACGCTTCAGTTTAAGTACTCTGCGGACCGTCTGGAACAGATTAATCCACTTTCCATTACTTTCAATGGGAAAGTTTGCTTCAGTTTATGAACAGACTTCCGGAACCAATTGTGTTCATAAACCGAGGTACCACTGTAGATGATGCTGTATCTTGAATTATGCCATCATAATCCTGTCAGCCAATGGAAGCATCTTTCAATCTTTGCTATTGCCAGGCTAACTTCAAAGTATATTTTCTTGGAAACTTTAACAGCTATGTTAACAATTCTTTTTCCTCTACCTATTGAATGTATAACTGAATGTCAATTATGAGATGGATGCTGAAATCTAGGCGGTGAGACACAAATACCTCAACACCTATTTGTAGCCAGAAATAAGCTTGGTCTACTTCCAACCATACCCATCCAACTCATTTGGCATAGCTCTGTACAAGTTAGTATATTTCTCTGCAGATCGCCCCCAAATACAGACTGGATGATAGCGTGGCTCCTCAAGGTACTGACGTACTGCATTCCTTCTGGTTGTATTTTAGGGTTCTATAAACAGCAGTTCTTACACACAAAACTTGTGTGGGTGTATTTTTTCCATAAGTCTTAAGCAACACCAGCTGCCAACACATACCCCCTTCAGGAATGATTTGGGCACAAGCTGTAGAAGATACACACAGTATCCAATAGTTTTAAATGACATGTACACACATGAACATTTAAACCGTATAATCTGTTCCACCTTCAGCAGCTGGAAATTTTGGCTATCATCCAGGAGTCATCACATCATGCAGTGTTCTCTGCAGTGTTCGAAACCCCCAAGGAATTTCATTAGTGCAAGCAGTTTCTAAGCTCTAGGCGGAGTATTGCTTCTTTTTGTCTTCAGAGGACTAGACCTTGTGAAAAATAGAAGATTTTAGCTGTTCATTTTCATCTTTGTATTGTTATTTTTTTAAAAAGTGTGCTTAAGACATTCAGTTGTTGTGCCCATAACCTAAGCTTAAAGTGCCATTTAGTTCCTAGCTTTCATAGCTCTGTCTCCAACACTGGGTGTCTGGAAACAGTGGTGAGATGAATGAGGAAAACAAAGGTGAGTTTCAATCCTGGGCAAAAAAGAGGTACTGAGGATGTGTGGTTTCCATGTCTGAGAAATTGGTAACTTGTCTACCCTGGATGGGGTTGCGCTCCCCCTGGAGGTTTGCAGGCTGGGTGTACTTCTGAATCCAGCTTTGACACTGGAGGCCCGGGTAGCTTCAGATGCTAGTTGTACCTGTTATAGCTGGTAAAAGGTACAACAGCTATGGCCTTTCTGGGTTAGGAATGCTTGGTCACAGTAATTCATGTAGGTTACTTCAAGATTGGATTACTGCAATTGACTTGTATCAGCTTCCCTAGCACTTAATCCAGAAGTTGTAGTTAGTTCACAATGCTGCAGCATTAATTCTGACAGGATTGAGACTATGCCAGCATATAACAGCTCTGCTCAGAGACCTGCAAAGGTAAAGGACCCCTGACAGTAAAGCCCAGTCGCAGATGACTCTGGGGTTGTGGCACTCATCCCGCTTTACAGGCTGAGGGAGCTGGCATTAGTCCGCAGTTTTTCTGGGTCCTGTGGCCAGCATGACTAAGCTGCTTTTGGTGCAACGGAACACCGAAACCAGAGCATTGCACAGAAATGCTGTTTACCTTCCGACCGGAGCGGTACCTATTTTCCAACTGCTAGGTTGGCAGGAGCTGGGACCGAGCAATGGGAGCTCAACCCCTTGCAGGGATTTGAACCGCCGACCTTCCAATCAGCAAGCCCAAGAGGCTCAGCGCCACTAGCATCCCTTCAGAGACCTGTACCAGTTGCCAAGTTCAAATTGTTACCAGTTCAAGAACAAATTGTTACCAATTGCCAAGTTCAAGTGTTACTATTAGTATATACAGCCCTTAAACCTTGGGACCAGCTTACTTGTGAGAATTATTTGCCCCATATATGCCCCCTCAACTAATTCAAAATGCAGAACGGGCATTGTTACAAGCAGTACAATACTCATTCCACATTCGTAAGAAATCAGTCTTTATAATCCAGTTACAAGAATGCTTTATACGCCCTAAAGATAGAAATAGATCCTATGCTTTGTATATGTTCTTAAGCTTAGCATTTTTTTTTAATTACAGGCATCAACTGATTTACACATGTTCAGTATTTGCACAACCTTGCACATCACAATGACCTGGAAGTGGCTGGAAAAGGAGATATAATGTGGGGCAGAAGCGTAGGTTTATGCATGTTCTGCAGTCTCAAACAATGACCCAGAATGCAACTCCTGCACAAATTGGGGGCTGCCTGTATTGAATATTTTGATTTTCAGGCCCAGAGATGTTCTCAAAGCAACTCAACATGGATACTGTCATTAAATGTAAACAGTAATGACCTGAATAATGAAAAATAATCAGAATATTAAAAGTTATTATAATCAAGAATTTCAAGAAGCCTAAGAAAAAGATCCTCTGAAAGGTATCAGTGTCAGGCACGTATTCCAAGCCTAGAACACTACAAGCTGCAATGCAGAGTTCAATGAATAGACCAGAAATTTAATATGCTATTTGTTAGCAAATTAAACAAACTCTTATCTTGAAATCTAGTTCTTCACATATAGGTTCTCAGCCCATGAAGTTTAAATTTCTTCATGAGGCCACCTGGAGTCTTTGCATATTCTTGGATTTAAATTGTAAGGCTTCTTGGATGAACAGATGTGTCAAATTCTTCTGCATTCTTTTATGGGTGGTCCAGAAGTTCCGCAGTCATGCAGTCCAAGTGAGATCCAGTTTCCCGTTCAAATTACTATTTTATTATATTGTACATCCTTGAATACATGGTTAGCCTTTTGTTCTTCCACAAGATGCAGAGCCTCTTGGATGTAGGTCAATGATCTAATGTAGCTTACACCAACATTCTAAACATGTTTGACAGTGGTACATCTTATTCTAAATCTTTTAAAAATTTCATCCTATTTCTTCCTGTGATTTCACCACCACTGAAAAATATTTACTTACCTAGTCTTGCTACAAGCATATTTTCCAGCTTCTCCAAATGCATTATTTTGCCCGGAGTCATTCATACACCAAGTGATTTCTCCCTCCTCCTCTGAACTGTATCAGCATGTGTATATTTCAGGTGTTCTCAAAGTGGTGAAAACAATTTGCTGTCAACTTCATTTGTAAAACATTCATTTCTTAATTTATTAAAAAACAAGAGGCAAAAAACAAACCAGTTTCTCTAACACAATTCAAATAGGAAAAAACAGGCAAAGGTATAAAATGTATTTTGAGCTAAGATTCCACACATATCTACTCATTTTTATTTTTATTTTTGGCTATTTAGCATTTCTACTATTAAACATAGTGCTTACCGGTAGCATAGAGACTCCAACCCAATACTTACTATTTCAATTAGCAGCAGATTCAACTATCCCTACTACTTTTCCAATTATGTCTCTTTGTAGATATTTTGTAGTAAGATACTAGCCGATTGTTCTGAACTATGACTGTTCTCCTGAGAAAGGTTAATGCCATTATCTAGTCAATGTTTTGTTCCTTATGTGTTCTGGAATACCTGGCAAGCAGACGAAAGCAACTCGAGAAAAAGCACACTATTTTAATTCCAAGGACTACACAGAAACAGATCGGTATTTTAATGCCAAGTCCGACACGAGAACGTTAACCAAATACTATTCTTCTGAACTTTAAGAGCACAAAGAGTCCAATAAAAGGTGCTGAAACGCACCTTGAAAAAACCAATTCATCTTTAACGACAATTAGGCAAGGAAAATATATGAACGCGATTTTTACACAACACAACACACCCAAGAAAACTTAATTACATTCACCCATCTAAAAATAAGGCACGAGAAGGGGGGGTGAACCCCCTGAGAGAAAGGAGGCGATAATTGACGAGAGAAAGACGCCGCCGACGCCATTTTAAATCGCCGTCTTCTTCATGCAGCCGATTAGGAAAATGGCTTCTGGGCGAAGCAGCAAACGGCGCGGCTTCGGAATGACGACAACGCGCGCCCTGGTCCGAGGGAGAGCGGGAGGAAAGGGGGAGAACGAGGGTCCCAGTCGTCAATCGGGAGAAGGGGAAAGGGGAAAAGAGCGCGCGCTCGCACCTCGCTCGAACGACGATCCTGCAAATGTCGCATCAAGGCTTCTATGTTCACTGCGAACCGTCTGAGGGAAAAACCCCAGAATTTCCCAATGCGCACGCGCAGCAACCTACCGCCCCGCCTCTCCCCCAACGGTTAAAAACGGTCACGCGGGGGCGGGGGAGTAAAGGAGAGAAGAATGCGTCCGGAAACGGTGGGGGATGGGAAGGGAAGCCGCTTTCTTTCACTACCTCACGCGGTGCAAACAGCCCGTCGGGACACGCAGCTCTCATCCGCTGTCATTCTCTCTCTCTCTCTCTCGACTCCCCTCCCCTCTTTGTGTCGTGGTCCCAAGGCCTAATTGTCACGTGGGGCGGCGCCGCCCAATGGCGAAGAAGCGGCGACGGCTCGCTTCCACGCCTTTCCCTCAGCGCAGTGTGTGAGGGAAGGCGAAGCCGTGTAGCGAGGGAGGAGGCGGGCGGGAGACGTGGTGAAGGAACAAAGGACGCGGTGCCCGTCGGCGGGTTCTCTTCGTCGGCATATTGAGATAAAGAAGAGAACGAACGCACGCGGGCGGAGGTTGACGGCCGTTGGCGGCGTCGGGGGAGAAAGGGAAACGAGCACGACGGAAAAGCTCGCTTTCAGGGGCGAGCAGAAGGGGGGAAAGAAGAAAAATACGGGGGGTCCCGGGGGGAGCCATTGAGCGCGCTAGTGCGCGCTCCTGTCAGTAGGCAAGCTTATATAAGCATCGTTAGTGAAGAAAAGTGGTGGTCAGGGCGGTTGGGTCGCCTCAAGCTTGTTTTTCCCTCACGCCTGGAAATTGGCGGGAGGGGTGTGGGCGGGGCGTCGTCTTTATCAGCATCATGGCGTTCAGCAATTACAGCAGCCTACAGCGTGCTCAACTGACCTTCGACTATCTGCACACCAACTCGTGAGTAGGAATGGAGGTTGTGGGGCTCGGTGTAGCGGTAGGCGTTCTCTATTTCCGCTGCTTCTTGCACGCTGGCAGCAGCTGCTAATCCCGAAAAAAAGAGGAAACGGTAATTGAATTCCCTGGAAAGGAAAGAAAGCTGAGCATCGTCGCTGTTGGGAAGAAAGAAAAAGGCTGGGAAGAGTGAGCAAGGAAAGAACAGTGCGTGATATGCCAGCAAAAACAGGGGGCATTCAGTGAAACTGAAGCAGAGTTGGAAAATATGTTTACCCACAACTTGCCTGTGGAATTTTTGCTGCCCAGAAGAGCAACAGACAGTTCAACGACGCTTGAAAAAGAATGTAGCAAAATTATGAAAGTCAAGAATGTTAGTAGCTGTTAGGAAAGATTGTATATTTGCATATTTTCTGCATTTTAATTTGTTGGAGCCTTTGTCCCCCCCATTGTTTATGAATTCGAAGAAACTGGGAAGATCAATCCAATGTTGAAAGGTTTGATCTGCCACCTTGATTCAAAATGGAATCCATAGATTTAACTATATAATATGCTTGTAGAAACGACTGTCTAAACGATTGACTAGGGGCAATTTTCCTTCATTTTGACAATTGTACAGAAAGCTTGGCAGAATTTACCTTTTGATTTTCATGTCACGGATGGCAAGTACCTTTTAGTTAGAGAAGAATATTATAGTGACAGATAATCAGGGAGGGAATGGTACTATGGTACCAGCCAATATTCTTGATCTATATATGTCTTTCAGAAAATGGGCATCTTTCAGCCTGCAGTATGATTTTGTCCAGTGTCTGTAACCCTGCTGGTTCTTAGAAATCCCACCAGGATTCGACTTCATTGAAGGAAGGCATACAATACGAAATTATTTGATTTCTTCTTCACCACAGGGTTGTCTTTTGTTGGAACTGGAAGGTACAACACTACCCCTCCCCAAGTACAAGCTAGGCTCATCATAGTCTTGAGTCTGCAGCTTTTAAAATGCTTGCTATCTATTCCAAAATATAAGAATGGAAGAAGATACAGCTAGCCCTTGAGAGAGATCAACAGTACATGGGCTGAAGAATGGCTGACATAATCATTCTCCCAGACTTTGCAGTGGCGCTATGATCTAAACCACAGAGCCTCTTGGGCTTGCAGATTGGAAGGTTGGCAGTTCAAATCCCCGTGATTCGACAGAGCTCCCGTTGCTCTGTCCCAGCTCCTGCCAACCTAGCAGTTCGAAAGCACACCAGTCCAAGTAGATAAATAGGTACTGCTGTGGGGGGGGGGAAGGTAAACAGCATTTCTGTGCACTCTGGCTTCTGTCCTGGTGTGCACCAGAAGCAGATTAGTCATGCTGGTCAGATGACCCGGAAAGCTGTCTGTGGACAAACGCTGGCTCCTTTGGCCTGAAAGCCTTTGGCAGGACTTAAGCATCCAGGGGTCCTTTACCTTACTTTACCTATAGTCTTGAATCTGCAACTTTTAAAATTCTTGCTACCTATGCCATAATATAGGAATGGAAGAAGATACAACTAGCCCTTGAGAGATATCAACAGTCCATCCAGGGCACATGGGCTGAAGAATGGCTGATGTCATCATTCCCCCAGACTTTGCAGCTACCAGAGAGTCACTAGCTGGACTTGTGTGATGACAGCACCAGAGTGAGAGAAAGTGGTGCCGCCTTGGCAACTGTAGGAGGAGATCTCTGGCGGTTCACTGGGTTTGATACTTGGCCCAAAAGAGAGATCAGCAGTACACCTTGGACACTTGTGCTTGTGTGAAGGCTGACATGACATCTTAATCAACCCAGCCCTTTGTTAGGCCACTGCTACCAAGAGAGAGCCCAGGAGCATATGGTTAACTTTCCCCATCCCCAGCATTTAGAAGCACCATATTGATGGTATTTCTCTACCTTTATTGATTCTTGTAAGACACTAAATAATTTATTATTATTATTTATTATTATTTAAAATGATTTTAAGGTGCTCTGGATACTGAAATATGTACCGGTACAGCAGGTTCAGATATTTTAAGCATAGTTAAGTGTTTCCCTAGCTAGTTTGGAGACTGCATTTGAAAGTTTTGAATTTCCATTTTTTATGATAAAATTTAGTTATTTGCTTATTGTTATTGGCTTAGTTTACCAGTTTATATGATGTATATTATAATGGGACTGGGAACCTCTGCATATCAACACTACATATTTTTAATACAGATTATAGTGTACTGTGTACAGACTAGGATTCAACATGTACTTTGTGCATGTTGGCAGACAATGAGTAGTTTGGTAAAATAGGTGACTTGAACTAACAAAATAATCCAAATTGCAGACGCTCCATTTATGAAAGCAACACTGTTTTGGAATGAAATTTCAAGCTTTTCAATTTATAAGAAATGAGATAATAGCAATATCTTTTGCAGTATTGTGACAAAGTGACATATCAAATGGCACCGTAAGCCTAGGTTACGGTTGCCACAACAGAACGTCTAGTCACTTTTTTTTTACATGCTTTCTTAACAATTTAATCACACATTCTACCAATTGGAAGGCATTACAAAGGATAGAAATTTTGCTTTGTATTTAACAAAGGAATTAATCTCTAGTATGCAAAATCACAATATTTATTTTACTCTCACACTGCAACACCAGCAAGCGGGCTTGTGGTGCAGCATGCAGCCAGATGCTGAAGATGTCAGTCACCATCTGTGACAAGACTTCTCAAATTGGTCACAAGTAGACCATTCCCAGTCAAAATGTACCTGGTAACCGGGGAATTTTGAACACTTAGAATTGTAGAGTTGGAATCTCAAGTAGATCATACAGGACAGATGGTTATCCAACCTCTGTTTAAAAACCTCCAATGAAGGAGAGTTCACAACCTCTCAAGGGAGTCTGTTCCACTGTCAGACAGTTCTTACTGTTAAAAAGTTCTTCCTGATGTTTGGTTTGAATCTCCTTTCTTGTAACTTGAATCCACTGGTTTGGGTCCTACCCTCCAGAGTAGGAGAAAACAGGCTTGCTCCATCTTCCATGTGACAGTGCTTTACATATTTGAAGATGACTACTGTATCTCCTCTTAGTCTCCTCTTTACCAGGTTAAACATACACAATTCCCTCATCCATTCCTCATAAGGCAGGCTTGGTTTCCAGACCCTTGATCATCTTGGTTGGCAACCTCTGCAGTATCCTTAAATGATGGTACACAGAACTGGATACAGTACTCCAGGTTTAGTCTAACCAAGACAGAACAGAGCAGTACTATTACATCCCTTTATTGGGACACTATACTTTTATTGATGCATCACACTGTTGACTCATGTTAAGCTTGTAGTCTACTAAGATCCCTGAATCCTTTTCACATGTACTGGCAAGACAGGTAAAAAGGTAAAGAGACCCTTGACAGTTAAGTCCCGTCGTGAATGACTCTGGGGTTGCGGCGCTCATCTCACTTTACTGGCCAAGGGAGCCGATATTTGTCCGCAGAGTTTTTCTGGGTCATGTGGCCAGCATGACTAAGCTGCTTCTGGTGAAACCAGAGCAGTGCACGGAAACGCCGTTTACCTTCCTGCCAGAGCGGTACCTATTTATCTACTTGCACTTTGATGTGCTTTCAAACTGCTAGGTTGGGAGGAGCAGGGACCGAGCAACGGGAGCTCACCCCGTCGCGAGGATTCAAACCGCTGACCTTCCGATCGGTAAGCCCTAGGCTCAGTGGTTTAGACCACAGTGCCACCCGTGTCCCAAGACAGGTATCTCCCATCTTATATTGGCTATCCCTCCAAGTCTGCTGTCATCTGCAAGTTTGATTAGCAGCTCCTTCGTAGCTTCATCCAAGATGTTAAAAAGATGTTGAACAGGAACCGGTCCTACTTAAACAATTTTTCCCCAGGATGATGAAGCATTAGTGAGTACTCTGGATTCAGTCAGTTAACCAGCTGCAAATCCACCTAACTGTTACCTCGTCCAGTCCACATTTTACCAGCTTCTCCACAAGAATATCATGGGGGACTTCATCAAAAGCCTTAATTAAATCAAGATTCTCTTCATCCACAGCATTCCCCTGATCCAACAAGCTTGTAACATCAAGAAGAGAAATGAGATTTGTCTGGCAAGACTTTGTTTTTGAGAAACCTATGCTGACTTTAGTAATCACAGCATCCTTTTCTAAGTGCTCACAGACTAGCTGTTGAACTACTTTTTCTAGGATCTTTCCTGGTATCAAACTCAAGCTTACCCATTGGTAGTTTCCTGGGTCGTTCCCCACCCCTACTTTTTGAAGATGGGAACAACATTTACTCACCTCCAGTCCGCAGGGACCTCACTTGTTCTCCAAGAATTCTCAAAGATTATAGACAGAAGCTCTGAGATTACATCTGCAAATGCTTTTTGTACACTTTGGTGCAGCTCATTAGGCCCTGGAAATCTGAATTAATTTAAAGTAGCTGAGTGTTCGTTTACCACCTCTTTTCCTATCTTGCACTTTAGCTTCTCCCTTGCATCATTACATTCTGTTACTACCAGGTTGAGCACTGCTTTCCTTTTAGGTGAAGTCAGAAGCAAATTAGGTATTGAGCAGTTCTGTCTTCTCTGTCACACAATAACATTTCTCCATTTTCTGCCCTCAGTGGATCTACTACTTTATCTTACTTTGAATACAGCTGAAGAAATTATTATTATTATTATTAACCTCTCTTGCAAGCCTGAGTTCATTTTGAGCTGTGGTCCACCTGCAACTGTTGGCTACTTGTGTACACTCTTCCTTCGTGATTTCTTCTTCCATTTCTTATACATTCTCTTCTTACAACTTAAATCAGGTTTTTAAAAGCATATCACCAGAAGAAACAAGATTATTTATGTAGTGTTATTGGGTTTCATGGTGACAAGAGCAAAAAAAGGTCTGCTTTACAGATCTTACAATCTTGGTACTAACTGGATGGAAGTACAACTCAAAGCATATATTCAAATTGCTTGAAGAGAATCATAGGGAACTGAGAAATAATCCTCAGGACACTGATAGGGAGAAATTGCCCAGGGTGTGATCCAACAGGGAGGAAACCTAACTGAGAACAGGTTGTAAAGATCTATCTGAGATAATGACCTATCTTCGATAATGATAATTTAGGTCCATGCATTTGTTCCTTCAGGTGCAAGTAGGGATGAGAAAGCACAACTTCCCAACAGGCAGATTAACAGTATGTTCTTGTGGGAACCTAATCCTGTCTCTTCAGTGGTGTGGGTGGATGCCATTCATAATTGAACCCAGCTGTACTGTTTCTCAAAGAGGTTTAATGTGCCTGTTGCTTGCTCATGATCATCTTCATTTATCTCTGCTTTTAATTACTTTGATGTAAGCAAGTAATGGCTATTTAAGTCCTGCAAGGAAATAGTTGCTCAGAGAAAAGAGATCTTATTAGTTAGACTCTTAAGTTCTGGATTTTAACCTGGAGACAGTAAAAACAAACATCACTTTATTGACGTAATATTTAAGGTTTGTTTTCACATATGATTTTATTTTTAAAACAAAGTAAAAATACTGGTCCTTCTGTTGCCAAAATGTTGCAATCTATGCACAATAACAGTACAGTGGTACCCTAGTTGCCGAACTTAATCAGTTCCAGCAGTCTGTTTGACTCCCAAAACTGTTTGAAAACCAAGGCATGGCTTCCAGTTGTCTGCAGGAGCTTCCTGCACTCAATTGGAAGCAGCGTTGGATGTTCGGCTTCCAAAAAATGTTCGCAAACCGGAACCCTCCTGGGTTTGGGGCTTTGGGAGCCAATTTGTTTGGGAGCCAAGCCATTTGAGTACCAAGGTACCACTGTATTAGTAGAAGCTAAAGGAGAGTGTGGGGGACTCTGAGGGGCAGAGAACAGCCCAATGAGGACTTCATGTTTCATGTCAACAGAATGGTTGCTGTCTTTCAGAGGAAAATTACAAAATTTGGAATATGGAATAGAGAGAAGTGTATTGGAAGATGGCATGGCTGAGTTAACACCTTGAATATGAGTATTAAACACTGCCATGATTTTTTTCAGGTCCAGCGTAGGTGGATATTAATGCCAGTACAGTGGAACCTCGGTTTATGAACACCTCGGTTTATGAATTTTCGGTTTATGAACGCCGCGGACCCATCTGGAACGGATTAATTCATTTTCCATTACTTTCAATGGGAAAGTTCGCTTCAGTTTATGAACGCTTCAGTTTATGAACAGACTTCCGGAACCAATTACACCCATGCTTCAGTTTATGAACATTTCAGTTTAAGTACTCCGCAGACCCGTCTGGAACGGATTAATCCACTTTCCATTACTTTCAATGGGAAAGTTTGCCTCAGTTTATGAACGCTTCAGTTTAAGTACTCCGCGGACTGTCTGGAACGGATTAATCCACTTTCCATTACTTTCAATGGGAAAGTTCGCTTCAGTTTATGAACGCTTCAGTTTATGAACAGACTTCCGGAACCAATTGTGTTCATAAACCGAAGTACCACTGTAGTATGTACCGTATTTTTCGCTCCATAAGACACACTTTTTCCCTCCCAAAAAGGAAAGGGGGAAAGTCAGTGCGTCCTATGGAGCGAATGTGAGAGCCAGAGCCCACGCAAAAGCCAGAGCCCGTGCCAGAGCCTGCGAAAAGCCAAAGCCTGCGCAAGAGCCACAAGCAGCGGGAAACCGGCTCTTGGGCTGCTTCCGTGACAATGCCCATCAACATGGGGGGGGGACGACTTCCTCAAATATTTAATGGGGGGCAAAGGCACCTGGGCCTCCAGGAGTTGGCTGCTATGCCTAGCACAATTCAAGAAAGCAAAATATTTTTTCTTGTTTTCCTCCTCTAAAAACTAGGTCCTATGTATGGCGCGAAAAATACGATACACTGTTGAACCTTCATGTTGTAGTTTGTCTTTCACTTGAAATAGTGTTACTCAACCGAGGCACATCTGGATAATTTCACCTTACATTTGCTGATGGAGAGAATTTTTTTGAAGAATTCCCATACCAACACCAGAATTTTGTGCATAAGCCAACATGTTCAGACCTGACAAGATACCTGAGAACTAAATTGCTTTCAGGAGTCAAGAATTCTTGCTCTGTAATACTTCAGAGATAAAAATATTGTGGCAGCTTTGAAGACAATGTATTGGAATTGCTGCACGTGTTTGGATGGCCTAGATGAGAAGAAATGTCAAGAAAATGTTTTTGTTTATCATGTGATATGAAACTAATATTTCAGCTGTTGAAAACTTCACATTTGCCTTTGTACTTAAATCCTGTAAGGCGATGCTGAACAGTCATAGAGTAAACCCACTGAAAAAAATATTTCAGAGGGTTTACTGTGAATTTGACTCTGATATTGCTCTTTATTCTCTACTTATGAAGCATATTTGTGAATAATGATGCAAGGTAAAGGGACCCCTGACCATTAGGTCAATGCCGCGAATGATTCTGGGGTTGCAGCACTCATCTTGCTTTACTGGCCGAGGGAGCCGGCGTACAGCTTCTGGGTCATGTGGGCAGCATGACCACTTCTAGCGAACCAGAGCAGCGCACGGAAACGCCGCTTACCTTCTCGCTGGAGTGATACCTATTTATCTACTTGCACTTTGACGTGCTTTTGAACGGCTAGGTTGGCAGGAGCTGGGACCAAGCAACAGGAGTTCACCCCGTTGAGGGGATTCGAACCACCGACCTTCCAATCGGCAAGCCCTAGGCTCTGAGGTTTAACCCACAGCGCCACCCGCGTCCCAATGATGCAGCGTACTGAAAAGTTAATACGGTTTAGTCCTAAGCAGGTTAATGAAACTATTGTTTCAGTTATTCTGACAAATATCTCAAAGCCAATAAACTAATCAAACATCTTCAAAACTTTTGTGCAACAATACACGCTCAGATGAACAGTTAAAGATGGTACAATCCTGGGAATCAACCTAGTGCACCCAGCATGGAGCATATGTGCCAATGTCGATAGTTCCAGTACAGATTAAACATTCTTTTTTTAAACGTTTTGGATTAGCAGCAGCTGCCAGCATGCATCACTCTGGGGAGCATCACTAGATATATGAGCACCAAATGGTTCTATTTTGTTGTGGAATTCCCATTTATTGAAAGCTGATCTATGAAATCGGAAGAGCTGCTTTCATGAAAAAAGCGTCTAATATTGCATATGTTAAGAACTGCTATCAATAATGCCTGATCACAAGTTACCCATTACAAGCTGTGAAACTCCAGTTAACAATTCCCTCTTTTGGGACGTGGATACTATTGTTGCTTAACTGATACTCAAGTTTTAATTTGCTATATTGGTAATAGAGTTGCAATGCTCCAAGCAGACTGTGGCCTTGAATGTATAAAATTTGTTTTGTGTTGTTTGATTCTTACGGGCTGATTATTTTCTGATCTTTGCTTTGGGTAAGAATCTCTTGTTACCAGTAAGAAGACTTTTAATTGTTCAGTTTTAATTATATAATCTTGCAGAAAAGGACAATATTTGTAATAGTTCCCAAAGTAACCACTTGCTGTCTTTGACCTTGCAGAACCACACATGAATTCTTATTTGGGGCTCTTGCTGAGCTCGTAGATAATGCCAGGTATGTAGTCATAATTGCAAGAGGTTCTTGTTACATTGTTTAACCATTTAACCTAATTGAGGCAATGATGTGAATACTGTATAGGGCTTGCTAGGAAGATGGATGCTATTGTGATTTTATTTAGCTTTGTACAATAGATTTTCAGCTTTGTCAGTCCTATTTTTACTTTACATTACAGTAGTTCTTTTAAACTGAAAAAATGTGTCTGAAACAAAGAAGATAAGAACATATGAATCACAATTGTAGAATTGGAAGTGATCCCAATGGTCATCTAGTCCAACCCCCACAATCACAGCTAAAGAAGCTCTGACAGATGGCCATCCAACCTATTTTTAAAAATTGCCAATGAAGGAGAGTCCACCATCTTCCAAGATAGTCCATTCCACTGTTGATCAGCTCCCATTGGCAGAAAGCTCTTCCTAATGTTTAGTCCGAATCTTTCTTTGAATCCGTTGATTGAGGTCCTACCCTCTGGAGCAGCAGAAAACAAGCTTACTCCATGTGACATCCCTTCAGATATTTGAAGATTGGTACCAGTCTTCTCTTTGTCATGCTAAACATGCCCAACTCCCTCAACCATTGAAAGTAGAGCCCTACTAGATCAGACCAAAGGGCATCTAGCCCAGCATCATGTACTTACAGTGTTCCACCAGAGGACTCTGGAAAGCTTGTTGCCACAACCACATCTGGGCAAGGAATCTGTCCTAAAGACCGAATAAAGCTTTTATAAAATATAGTTCAGTTTCTCTATTTTATAGGAGCAGCCAGCTGCTAAACAGAATGTACTCATGGAGCTGAAAAGACAATAATAGAAAGCTACTTTTAAAAAATCTGGAAAGTATACTACATCCATAGGGGGCACTTTAAACAATTTTTATGTAAGATATTAACCATTTAAGGTGCAGTCCTATATCCATTGACCTGGGAATATGTCCCATTGACCTCAGCAGGGCTTACTTTTGCATAATAAATTGTAATAATAATAATAATAATAGGGATAGGATTGTGCTGTTACATTGTGAAACTTCATATAAAAAGCATACTAGCAGAATAACCGACAGAAATAGCTTGATATCTCTCGGTATATGATGAATACTGTGCCCTATGCACAGAACTGTTAAATGATCTTGCGGTTGTCTGTGCCTGCGTATGAGATCTGCCATTTTCATGGCAGGGCTGTTCATAAGATCCAGTCCTTGTGAAAAAAGATGGGACACCAATTTCATTTATCCTTTTTGTGTTGTATAGTGATCTAATGGTAATGTGTTTGATGAACCATACATCTACTTTAAAATCAATACTGCATAGTACCGTGTTTCCCCTAAAATAAGACAGCCATAAAATAAGCCGTAGCAGGATTTCTATGCATTTGCGGAATATAAGCCATACCCCAAAAGGCGCAGTTCTGGAGGGCGCCAAGGAAGAGGCAAGGCTGCCCGCACCTCTCTGGTCACCTCCGAGCCTCCGGGAGCCAGCAGCAGCAATGCCGGCCATGGCAGGAGGAGGAAGAAGAGGCTTGTCAGGTCGGTGCCCAGCAGCGCCGCACAGAGCACCCCAAGCCTCCGGGAGCCAGCAGCAGCAACATGGCAGGAGGAGGAGGAGGAGGCGGCTTGATGAGTCAGCACCCAGCAGCGCCGCGCAGAGTGCCCCGAGCCTCTGGGAGCCAGCAGCAGCAATGTGGCAGGAGGAGGCAAGTGCCTGGAACTGGCTGCTGTTTCTGCAGCGCCGGCAAAGTGCCCAGTAGCGTCCCGAGCCAGCAGGACCCAGCAGCAGCGCCGGCCATTGCAGGAGGAGGCAGGCGCCAGGAACCAGCTGCTGCTGCTGCTGCTGCAGTGCCAACAAAGCGCCCAGCAGTGCTGCGCACCCCAAGCCCGGAACCATACTTAATTAAAAAAATAAGACACCCCCCAAAAATAAGCCATAGACTTATTTTCTTGAGGAATTAAATATAAGTCGGTGTCTTATTTTAGGGAAAACGCTATATAGGTGGTGCTCATAGGGTAGAAATACATGAGAGCCTCCTTGAGGAGTATTGATATTTCAACCATCTAAAGATTTTTATCCATGCTCTCAGTTGTTTCTGGAATTAGCACCCAGGCATGTTTTTCTACCACGATTGCATCATTTTCACTCCCCACTTTGAATGTTGATTTTAATGTCTGCTGTTTTATAGAGATGCTGATGCTACAAGAATAGATATCTTTCCTGGTAAGTTTTCTCTTTACTACAATTGCCATCTTTGCTTATAAGCCTAGAGTATGACTGTGGGAAGGAGAAATAATAGATTTGTTACGTTGTTGGCTACATGAAGTGTTTATGTGCTGATATAATGCCCTGACTAATATCTTGGCCAAAAAAGAAAGGCATAATGGAAGAATTATTTTCTTTAGTAGTTCCTGATATAAATATGCTGTTATATGCTATGATAATAGGAAATAATTTGTTAGCAGCTTGACAACAGAATTAAATAGTTCAGTTCTTTCTTTTAAACTGAATTACCATGCAGTCATTTTAGGGTGTTGATACTGGTTCAAAGGGGAATAGCTGCAAGTTTGAAATACACTTTCTGGTAATGTAACAGTTCATATCTAACTGTTGTCCAGGGTGCAGTATGCATGAGTGAAGTAAGAGAAAAGATAAGCAGATAATATTTTTTAAATGGATCATGTTTGGAGAAGGCAAAGCACAAGATAATAGTCAACCTTTTGTACTATTAAAATTGTCACTATGAAATGGCAGGGTTCCATGTTTGGGATCAAAGAATTTTATGATTTGCAATTTTATTTTAGAGCATTCTTAAAAGGCTTTTCCTGCCCTACAATTTCTGGATGCAGAATTGAGATAATTTTTTTTATCCTGTTCAACTAGTACTTGTTTTCCCATAGAAAAGATCTGTGCCCTGTTCTCATGTTACTCTTCCAGCATGGGAACAGCATCCATGTTATCTCAGGATATGGTCTGAAAGACACCTAGCCAAAGTTATGCAGGTCTGGGTGTGGTCAATGCCTGCATGGGTGACCACCTGGGACTCATATGTACACTTCTCTGCATTGAATTCCTAGCTTTGGGACATAAGTATCACATGGATCAGGCAACTGAGATGTCCACACCAGCATTGTAATACAGTGCATATTAGTTGGGCTTAAAAGTCCTTATGGCTAGTGACCATCCTATTTAATTTTATTATTGAATATATGGACTTTTTATATTAGGATCTTAGATAAGTTATATCCAACTAACTCAGAGTAAACTCATTGAAAGTAATGGGCCTAAGATAGTTATATCCATTAATTTCAATGAGCCTACTCTGAGTATGATTAACATTGGGTGGAACACACAACCTCCTGTGTTTCATTACCAATCCAATGCAATTTTATATTTTCTTAGTTCTTCAAGTTTGGCACTTACTGAACTCCACATTTCCACTTGCCATGACAAGTATTCCATCACCAATTAGTGAAAATAATGAGTGGAGCTTTTTTCTCCATCTTGGACCTGGGGAAGGAGTTGTAATTGTTCTCCAGTTGTACTCTTGGAGTTGGAAGGGGATTTTGCCCTTGCTTGAAGATGCAGCTTGAGGTCAAGGATAAGCAGATGGGCAGAGCCCCAGGAACCATAGTTTTTGGCTCGGCTACCAAGGCTAGCCTAAAATGATGTACCTTTGACAATGATAATTTTTCTCTTTTTGTAGTACATCAAGAGAACTTGAGAGGTGGCTTCATGCTGTGTTTTTTGGATGACGGAGCAGGAATGGATTCAAGTAAGTGAAAAGAGATTGGAGAAAAACTGGAAATATGAACCTTGAAGATACTATTTTACAACTGGAACTATGATAATTAGGAAAAATTAATTCTACATTAACATACTCTAATGGCCAAAATTGTGGAAACCTTTTGGAAAAAGTGTGTTTCCGAGATTTGATGGCTCATAACACCACCTTTTTTGAAGTAATACCGTAAAATTATATATTAATGGAAAGATAATTTAATGAAGAATGTAATAAAACAAAGTGTGTTCAATTATCTGTATTCTATCAAAAGTTACAGCCAAATACAGTGGTGCCTCGACTTACGAATTTAATCCGTTCCAAAGGCACCTTCGTAGGTTGAAAAATTCGTAAGTCGAAAAGCTCCATTGGAAACACGATTTCCCATAGGAATGCATTGGAAATGGAAAAATTCGTAAGTCAAAAAAACCCTATCTAAAACCACTGCGGTTTCCGTTCGGATGTCAAGAAATTCGTAAGCATTCGGCCATTTGCCCCATTTGTAAGTTGAAAAATTCGGTTGTTGAGTCGTTCGTAAGTCGAGGTACCACTGTAACCAGAAAAAGGAAGCACAACTTGCTTAGGTTGATATGCAGTAGCTGTCCTTCATTTGAATGTAGCCAATGAGCATGAGTGTTTGGAGAGCCAATTAGGTGTCATCTGGTTTTGCAGTGATCAGGTCACAGTAGGATTCAGCTATTGATGTTATGTGATTGCTATCAAGTTGGTTGGTTTTGTTGTTGTTCTTTCATTTAGTGAGCTTGTAAAACCTAGTAAAATTAAAGAAATGGCATAAAGAGTTGACTGGTCACCCAGAAAGCGATATAAAATAGTATTATTAAGTGAACAAGGCTACAGTTATGAAGAAATTAGAAGAAAAATTGGTGGAAACTTAACCAAAGGTTGCATTTCTGAATGTTTGAAGAGGTATAAGGAGACTCAATAACTACAAAATCAGACTGGTAAAGGCAGGAAAAGGTGCACAACAGCAAGTGACGATAGAAGAATTGAGAGACTGTGCTTACATAAGAAAACCATCTGGATGTATACAGGATGACATGGCGCAATGTAATGTGAAGTTGAGTGCAAGGACTGTTCGGCACAGACTGTAGGAATATGTTCTAAATGCTAGAATTCCAAGGGAAAAAGCCATTGTTATCTCTCAAACAAAGGTTGAAAAGATTAAACTGGGCTAAAACCCATGTTAACTGGATAGCGGAACAACGGAGCTTTGTTATTAGGAATGATGAGACCAAAATTTCCTTGCTTGGTGTGATGGCATGAAATACATGAGGAGAAGCACCGGAGAAGATTTATATCATATTTGCATTTCACCTACAGTGGTACCTTGACTTACAAATGACTCGACAACCGAATTTTTTGACTTATGAATGGGGGGAATGGCCGCGCGCTTACGAATGTCTCGACATCCAGGAAAAAACCGTGGCGGTTTTAGATAGGGATTTTTCAACTTACGAATTTTTCCGTTTCCAATGCATTCCTATGGGAAATCGCATTTCCAATGGCGTTTTTCGACTTACGAATTTTTCGACTTACGAAGGTGCCTTTGGAATGGATTAAATTTGTAAGTCGAGGCACCACTGTACCATGAAACACCCAGTTAGTGTTATGATCTGGGGTTGTATGACAGCAAAAGGTGTGGGCAGAATTTGCGTCATTAATGAGAATGTAAATGCCCTAAAATACATAGCCCAGACCTTAACCCAACTGAAAAACTATGGAGCCGACTAAAGAAACTTGTTTGCCAATTAACAGAGGCGATAATTCAATCTTGGTTTCATGTTATTACAGCTACAGAACTAAAAAAAAATTTGGTTCACTCCATAGGAAGGCATTGTAAGGCCATAATTAAAGCTAAAGTTTGTCCAACTAAGTATAAACTGACATGGTGAGAATTTTTATGTATCTCATTTTTTTCTATGTGTTTCATATTTATAACTGCTGTTGTGATATATAATCCTTCATAAAAGTTATTGCATTATGTTCTTCATTAAATTATCTTTCCATTAATATATAATTTTTGGTATATATTTGGTATAATATATAATTTTTTTGTTACTCCAAAAAACTGGTGTTATGAGCCACCAGACCTTGGAAATACACTTTTTCCAAAAGGTTTCCACAGTTTTGGCCACTAGTGTAGTTAGAGGGATGTGGGTGTAAGTTCAAGCAAAGTAGCCTTCAAGTGAGAAAATTTTGCTTTTTATTCTGAACAACTATCAACAAAACAGTAAAAGCAGTACAATAAAACATCATTTCCCAGAAGCACGAAAACAAACGTTCTGAATTTCGCTATTTAATTAGGCAATCAGATCTTGCTTCCAGACTATCTTGAAGATGACGGAGATTCTTCAGAAGAAATTACTCCTGTGTCAGACACAAGAACCGGGCAACTAGTACAATGGCTTTCTTCTCTGTTGTTTTTGCAGTTGGATTCAAAACTATGCCTACTTGATCTCTTGAGGGACTTTAGAATATTAGAAGATCCCCACAGATCTTGTAGAATTCTGAAGACTGAGTACTTGAACTTGCAGAGTTCAGAGGACTAAGAACACAAGCTGTTGTGTCCTTCATCATGGTATTTTTACCAAATCCAGAAGAAAATCCAATTGCTGTTGGATTACCTGGTGAATTTTGATTTACTTAAATACTGGTATATCACCTGTCAAACCAAGAGAAGTATGTTGCAATCAGGAGTTGCAAAATTTGCTGCAGCCACAGAGAAAATAAGAAAAAAGTAACAGCTAAATGCTGTTAGCTGGCAAAGTGTACATTTGCTTACCCACACACCAACTGGGTTTATGTACACTGCTTCCATTTTTATTTTTGATCATGAAATAAGTAGAGTTCAGCATTATGTCCAGATGTTTGAGAATTATTTTACTGCTGATTGCAGGATGGCCTAGCTGCTTATGGCCTAGTTATGAACCTTCCAGGCATTTGTCTGGATCCTGCGCATCAAATTGGAGAAAAATGAATGTGTGAAAATACCCTAGAAAGGTCCTCAATGGTTTCAGGTTGGTGGAGAAGACAAGGTTGCTTGACAACTAATTTTGCTAAGTCTTTTAAACATCCTGCAAACAACACCAGTGTGGAATTTGGCCTGGAATTTGTATCAGCAGGAGCAGAGAGTCCTCCCAGCTGTCATCTTCAAGAATGGGTACTGTGAGCCTCAAACTATACACTCTGGCAGATCGTTAAAACTGAGGTTAACATTGAAAATTACATTTGCAGCACTTCAGACTTCTTTTCTGGTTGGCATACTCCTTTTCTGTTCAGTTGACATATTAAAACCTGCCATTCTCTTGTCCAGTCATTTCATCCGTGATAATGATGTCTTCACTATTGCCAAGTGTATACCATATATATTCCTGCAGAGTCAATGCACTCATGCTATCAGAATACTACCGTGCCACGTTGGCTCCTGCAAACTTTGAATCTAGCATTGCCAATTGAGAGCAAAATACATCTTTAAGAACAGCAAAGTGTTTGTGCAGTAGAAGGACTATTAACATCTTCCCAGCATGTTTTCAAAGTGACCATGGAGAAAATAGTAAAACTACAGCAGTATTAAAAATTATCTTTTGAAAATGTTTAAAATATCATGGATTAAAGGTAAAGGACCCCTGACAGTTGAGTCCAGTTGTGAATGACTTTGGGGTTGCGGCACTCATCTCGCTTTACTGGCCGAGGGAGCCAACGTTTGTCCGCAGACAGTTTTTCCAGTTCATGTGGCCAGCATGACTAAGCTGCTTCTGGCGAAACCAGAGCAGCACACGGAAACTCCGTTGACATTCCCGCTGGACCTATTTATCTACTTGCACTTTGATGTGCTTTCTAAATGTCAGGTTGGTAGGAGCAGGGACCGAGCAACAGGAGCTCACCCCGTCATGGGGATTCGAACCGCGTCCCAATATAATAGATTACTAAATAATAAATCTGTTGAAAAAGTTGCTCCATTTCACTTAACAGCAGTAAGTTTTATATTCTGGCTGGGAAAGACTGATAGCAATCTTCAAACATTAATGAAAATGGTGGAATCCATCCGCTACATCAAGTGACTCGGCTGAAAGAGCATAATATGAGCCTGCTGAATGACACCAATAGCTCATTAGTCCTGCATCCTGTTCTCACAGTGGCCAGCCAGGTGCCTGTAGGAAACCCTCAAGCAGGATATGTGTGGCTTCCTTTGAAAGTGACTCTGAAACTACAATTAATCCAGAATGCAGCTTCCAGATTGGTGACTAGGAGTGGCTGCTGGGACCATTTGACACCGGTTTAAAAGACCTACATTGGCTCACAGTTGAGTTCTGAGCACAATTCAATGCATTTGTGATGACCTGAATGAATGAAGGAATATTTATTTGCATCAGCCATAGCAATAAAACAACAATACGATATACAATGAATAGAAATAAAAAGTCAATTACCGTATATAAAATACATTTTAGGGTTTTGAATCAATAGTTAAATAGTGGATCTTATTCTGATTGCCCCAGTTAAAAACCTTGCAACCTTTGCTGTCACCTGCTCATCTTGATCTGCCAAGAGAAAGGACACTGTGGCAGTGGTTGGGTGACCTGGAATGGACAAGAAAAGTGATGACCTTTAAAGCCCTAAATTGCTTTGGCCCTGTATACCTTAAGGAGCATCTCCACCCTCGTCATTCAGCCCGGACACTGAGCTCCAGTTCTGAGGGCCTTCTGGCGGTTCCCTCATTTCAAGAAGTGAAGTTACAGAGAACCAGGCAGAGGGCCTTTTCAGTAGTGGTACCCACCCTTTGGAATGCCCTCCTGTCAGATGTCAAGTAATTAACCAATTATACAGCCTCCTGAAGGCAGCTCTGTATCGGGAAGCATTTAATATTTAACGTATTGGTCTCTTATATTCTGTTGCAAGCGGCCCAGAGTGGCTGGGGCAACCCAGTCAGATGGGTAGGGTACAAGTAATAAATAATAATAATTACTATTATTATGAATGCAACAGTACTCTTCCAACCTGCGATTCCCCGCAACTGATATTCAGAGGCGCAATGCCTCTGGCAGTGGAGTTAGAACATCATGGCTAGTAGTTATTGATAGCCTCCTCTGTGAATTTTTCTAATCCTCTTTTCCAGTCTTCAGAGAGTAGCTAGAAGTGGGGAGGCAGAAAAAGGTCCTCCTTTCCTTCCACTCTGCAGTTTTAATCTGAAATCTTAGGCGCAGTACTGTGCCCAGAGCTCAGAAACTGCTTGCGCTAATGTTGTAAACTGTGCCTAGATCCCTAGAACAATGGGAGTTTCAAACACTGGATCTTTCCCGGTGGCTTTGTGCAGTGGAAAGAGCTTTGAATTTTGCAGCATCACATGCCAGCTTCCCTATGGCTGACCATGGCTCTCCAGTGGTCAAACTCTTAAGTATAATAAACTGAAAGAATGAAACTTTCTGACCAAATGGTTGAGGAGCTACAGTGGTGTAATCCACTGTATCAAAAGCTTTTATAAGATGAGAAATAAGCACTATCGTTTTTCTCCAGTTTGATATGATTAATTAGACTACTATTCCTATCTCTGTTCTAAACATAGACCTAAAGTCACAGCTGTGAAGGAAGTAGTTCTAAAGCCTTACAAAGTCCAAGTATTTACACCTTCAACCACATGGAGAAAACATTGACCCTAATACCCATCAACCGTCAGACTGGAGCAGACCTTCAGTATGGGCACATTGCTGCCCCAGAGTTTAAAGGTCTTGTAGGAATATCTCCAGGACAACCTGGAAAGGAGGTTTATGAGCCACCTATCTCCCCAGCCAGTGCATCTATATTCCCTAACTTATTCCCTAACTCTTTGCAGAGGGGTCCCAATAGTTTACTAAATTGACCTGGTATGAACCCTGGAGGTGGATAAACGGAAGACCATGTCTCACACCCTCTGCAACCATTTCAAGTAATTTACCTATGCATTGTTTCTGAAACTTTCTAGCACTTTGCCAGCAATATGATTAGACTTCCTTGACTTGCTCATGACGGCAAATGTAGATGACATATTGAGTTTCTGTGAGTAGTCTGAGGAACATAAACAGCATGTCTGCTTAGTCTTGGAGCAACTATGTGAACACAAGCTTTCCCAGGGACCTTCTAATGGTTTAATGGAAAACGATGTTCCTCCATGGATATACAAAGATCTCAGCAGTGCTTGGGGCTTTGCCAACTTCTTCTGCAGACTTGTTTATACCACCTCCCATCTGGTTTCACCTTTCACTGCTTCTGAGAAAGAAGACCCTGTTGCAGGTGTGCAATATGCATTCAAAAAGCTGAAGGCTGTCTTCATCTCTGACCCCATTCTGGTTCACCCTCACCCAAGTCAACCATTATAATAACAGCAGATGCATCCAGTCAGGTTGTGGGGGCCATTCTGTCCCAGTGCCAGAACTGCAGCATTTTATTTGCAGCAACAGGCCCCCACTGAAGAAAATGACTTCTGGGATTGGGAGCTACTGGCCATCAAGGCAGGATCTGATAACAGAAACATATCATACATTTGGATCATAAAATGTACAAAACCTCATCAGGTCTATTTGTTATCCTCTTACATTTGGTAGTTGCAAACCAATATTGCAGGAAGAAAGGCAAGGTTGATATATTTTTTTATCTTGAAAAGATGGGCTCTGTTCCTGTGAATAGATCCTACTATCCTTAATGCTTACCACTCCATGGAACTGTCAATGTGGACTTCCCTCCCAGGCTCAGAGAGCCCTGCCAACTGATGCATATGCCATTTAGCATCTGATTGGTGTAGCAGCCGGTGTTGACTAATCTCATGTCCATATAAGAGATACTACCTGTTTCACAAACCTAGACAGCATCTTAAAAAGCAGAGACATCACCTTGCCGACAAAGGTCTGTATAGTTAAAGCTATGGTTTTCCCAGTAGTGATGTATGGAAGTGAGAGCTGGACCATAAAGAAGGCTGATCGCCGAAGAATTGATGCTTTTGAATTATGGTGCTGGAGGAGACTCTTGAGAGTCCCATGGACTGTGAGTGCTCACTGGAAGGACAGATCGTGAAGCTGAGGCTCCAGTACTTTGGCCACCTCATGAGAAGAGAAGAATCCTTTGAAAAGACCCTGATGTTGGGAAAGATTGAGGGTACTAGGAGAAGGGGACGACAGAGGACGAGATGGTTGGACAGTGTTCTCGAAGCTACGAACATGAGTTTGACCAAAGTGCGGGAGGCAGTGCAAGACAGGAGTGCCTGGCATGCTCTGGTCCATGGGGTCACAAAGAGTCGGACACGACTAAACAACAACAACAACAACCTGTTTCACCACCAGAGATACTACTATCCTGAGTGTCCACTTAAGCTTGAGACTCTCCATGGCTACCATATTGCTCCTGCAGGGGCACTGTGCATTCCTGAGAAGTTCCTGACTTCTGGTGCCTATCCATATGAAAGTATATAAAACACTATGTCTAGTTCTGTGGTGTTGGTACCTGGAACAAGACCCCATACCAGAGACCCCAGGGTTTACCCCTTGGAGACTATGAGTCAACAACTCTTTGGCGTTCATTGTTAAACTCCTATCTTCATGAGGAAATGCTGGTGATCTTAATTGTGATGGATATGCAGCTCAAAATAGGGCATTTCATTCCAAATTGGGGCTTACTGTCTCGCCCCCGACACACACACTAAACCAGGCATTCCACTTCTTTGAGCTTCCAGCTAAATGTAATCTCAGACCACTGGTTTCAGTTCATTTCTTTGTTTATGGAAGGCATTAATGGAGCTGCATGATATTCCCATGACATATCACCCATAAATAGTCAGAAAACAGTGGGTAAACCGATTCCTGGAGTAATATCTCTGCTGCTCCCTCTACTGTCATCGGGATGAATGGGTCTTCTATTGTCATGCACAGAATTCACCTGTAACCACCACTCATGTATATACCAGACCCCGTTTTATACCAGTTATGGATACCACCCGGGGACCTTCTAACAATCCCCACTTTATCCTTGCTCCATGCTGCTGGAGTTGAACTCTTATATCTGTACAAGATACTTACCAGGTATGGGGCAGCCTCTCCAGCAATATGGTATGGCACTGGGATAGATCATTGCCAGATTCCTAGGAGTTAGGTACCACCTATATGAGTTTTACCGTTAATTCTCTGTTGCTTGCTGAAATAGACATTTTTATTTTTTTGTCCAAAGTCTATTCCATTGACCTGGATCAGGTTCATAGCCAAAATCACATTCCCTTGGATGTTTAATAGGGTCAAGTAAACCCACTGATGCACTGACTAGAATTTTACAGATTGTGGATTTTATACCTGGGCCTTGTCCTGTGTATATTGAAATACTATCAAATGAGGATAGTGGTCTTGTGACAGTCTTACTGGTAATTGGGTTAGCCATAAAACTGTGGATTTGGCGAATTAGCAGCCAAGGGATTTGTAAATTTCCTAGTTTATTCTGTATTTCCTGTTCTGATAGTGGTGTATTTCTGTTATAAAAGTGACTTAACTGATATAGTAAGGCTGCCATACGTCCGGAATTTTAGCCAGAATTCATCTGTCAAAAATAGTGTCTGAGCGGAATTTTCGCAAATTGTCTGAAATTCCCTCCTAAAGACGTCTCAGAATTTGCCTCCTTTTATTCTAAATTATATACTTCACAATCCACAAGCAAAAAAAGATATCCACAATATCTTAGTAAACTTACCTATACCATCACTAACTCCTGATGAGGAAACCTTTTTAAGATAGCTCTATCTCCCCGGAAGAAATTGACAATGTTTTTTAAAAAACTGAAACTACATTAAGCTCCAGGACCAGATGGGTGCTCTCATTGGTGAAAACTTACATCTCACCCCTGAAGGCAACTCCTGGAGGGTGACAAGCACCCTCCTTGTTGAACTAAAAGTTGTTGACTTTCTTTTTCCAGAAGGCATTTTAAGGTAGTGTTTAGATTTATGTTTGGTTTCATGATTATTTTTATTTTTCTGTAAGGCTATGCTTTATATATGCCACTTAAAAATGCTATCAACCAAGCTGTACCTAAATGCCTTAAATGAATGAATAATCCCATACAAAGTAGACCCATTGAAATTATTGGACCTAATTTGGTCATGTCCGTTAATTTCAGTGGGTCTATTCTGTGTAGGACTAGCATTGGCTGCAACCTGTATGTTGTTATGACATGGAAGTAAAGAAAATTAGGGAGACGCATATTTTAAGTAACAACCCCCCTGTTTCTGTTGTTTTTAGATGATGCTGCAAGTGTGATTCAGTTTGGTAAATCTGCTAAACGGTCACCAGAATCTACTCAGATCGGACAGTATGGGAATGGCTTGAAATCGTAGGTATTTGGACCCCAACCTCCTGAAACCTTTTGGTTTGGCTAAGGAGGTATAAGAAGCAAGAAAAATAGAGTTTTGCTTTTGCAAATCAATTCAGAATTTTTGCATTGACTTGGCTTGCTTCCTAGCACTACCAATGTCCTTTGTGTATGTCCTTTAGCCTTATTTCAGGAATCAAGTTTAAGTTGTAGGCCAACAGCATTCCATGTTTTTATTCTCTCAAGGCAATTTTGTATAAGACAAGACACATACACACCCACCCCTCCCCGATACCCTTAGCACTTTATAGGTAATAATCAAATTACTGTAACATCCTACGAAATACTGGGTGATCCCACCCAGCAGTCGTTGCATCTTAAGTGGGGACAATATGGGAATGTGTGGGCACATTTCCTGATTCCCCCAGAGTGTGCGGGCAGAGTAGCCATTGCACAGCACTACCTTAAAGAGCAACTCATAAAAAAGCAATCTTCTGATCTGGCTAAGAAGAATTTGGTTGTCTTCTGTATCAGATAGTCCTTGAAGATTTTCATGAACAAACGTGTCTGCTCCCAGATGGCTGTCTGTAGCTACAAAGATTGGAACAGAAATTACTTGAATACAGCCTGAAATCCTGATTTCATATGAAAACTATTGTTGCATGCCACCCCAATCTCAGAGCGGTGCAAGATTCCAGGGGTTCCAGACGCTTACCTGGGGTTCTTGTTTTCTTTTGGGAATGAAGCACAGTGGAAACTCAGATCTCTTTATGATACAGTATATGGTTTGTTCACGCACATATACAACCTGAGCCTGATGGAGGGGCTCCCTGTATTAACACCCCAAAAGTGTCTTCTTTCTCCCATAGCTGCAGCCTTGGATTCAAGCAGAAATCGGCCATGGCACACTCTTATTTCCTGTCTGCAGCTTTCCCCTGCTAGATCACACCACAGCAAACTCTGACCTCAAACTTTGTGCTTCTAGCTAAGAGCTGGAGGAGGGTCCCCTCCCATTTGTAATCTGGCACAAAGCCCCCTCTCTTTCGCTATCTTAATGGCCCATCACCCAGGTGATTGCCTCAACACAGGGAGCTAGCCTGGCTTATATTCTAGCATTGGGGGGGGGGGGTTATAGCTGGCTGGCACCCACAAACTCATAACAATACACTTACGAACGACTCGACAACCGAATTTTTCGACTTACTTGGGGGTAATGGTCGCGCGCTTACGAATGTCTCGACATCTGAAAAAAACCGTGGCGGTTTTAGATAGGGATTTTTCAACTTATGAATTTTTAGATAGGGTTGCTTCGACTTACGAATTTTTCCATTTCCAATGCATTCCTATGGGAAATCGTGTTTCCAATGGCATTTTTCGACTTACGAACTTTTCTACTTACGAAGGTGCCTTCGGAATGGATTAAATTCGTAAGTCGAGGCACCACTGTATTTCAGCTAGGTATGCCAGGAGTTAGTTGGCAGTTATACGGGTATGTTGCTCATGAATCGAGCAATAGAGATTGAGCAAAAATCATCTGACTTGGGACTGAGTAATAGCTCCCTTGAGGCAACTGACGCTTGACACTAGAGACATTATTAAAGACAGAAATCACAAGAACCAATCTCTGCTGAACAAACAAGTTGCAGACGGAATTAATTCCAATTATCTTGCTTATGTCCTTGTGTGATATGAGTGATTAATGAGATGAGACCTACTGCTAAATCATTTGGAGTGTCTTACGAAACCATTTCATCACCGTCATCATTTTTTACTGAGAATTTGCATTGCAGATAAGTGTTAAGCAGCAACTGTTGGTAAGGGTTCTGCTGAGTCTTCTATGCCATGCTGTCTGAAAGCAAAAGAAAATGCACAGTGTGAGTTCTTGAGAGAACAAGTAACTTCAACCAAGGAGGATTTAATACCCTTGGGGACTGAACCCTAAATCCAAATTAACTGTGCCCTTTCCCAGATTTAGAATAATAGAATCTTAAGAGTTGGAAGGGACCCAAGGGTCATTTAGTCTAACCCTCTGCAATCTCAGCTAAAGCATCCATGACAGATGGCCATTTAACCTTCTGGCAAGCCATCTTCAAATTTTATTTTATCTGTTAAATTTGTATACCATTCTTCATCCAAAGATCTCAACCTCCATGGAGAGAGCATTCCACAAAGGGGAGCTGCTGAAGAAAATGTGTGTTCTTGTGTTATCACCTTCCAGATTTCTCACGAAGGAAGCACACAAAGAAGGGCCTGAGCTGATAATTGCAGGGTCTGATTCAGTTCATATGGGGAGGAGCAGTCCTTAAGGTATTGCGGCTCTGAGCAGTTTAAGGCTTTATAGTTCAAAACCAGCCCTTTGAATTGGGCCCAGAAACTAATCAGCAGCCAGTGCAGTCAGGGCAGGATTGGTGTAATATACTTAAATTATCTTGCCCCAGTGAGCAACCTGGCTGCTGAATTCTGCACCAACTGAAATTTCTGTAGCATCTACAGCGGCAGCCCCAATGCACAAGTTGCATAATGTAACCTAGTGGTTACCAGAGCATAGACAACAGAAGTTAGGCTATCCCTGTCCAGGTAAGAGTGCAGTTGGGCCATCAGTTGAAGTTTATGGAAGGCACTCGGCGCCACTGAAGCCATCTGAGCCTCAAGCGACAGCAAAGGATTCAGAAGTACCCACAATCTACGTACCTGCTCCTTCAGAGGAAGTGTGACACCATCAAGAGCAGGCAACCTCTCATCCATCTGATCTAGGGAACCACCCACTAACAGTCTTATCTGGATTGAGCTTCAGTTTGTTGGCTCTCATCTAGTTCATTACCAAGGCAAGACAACTGTTCAGCGTATCCACTGACAGCTGCAGATGTAAAGGAGATGTAGAGCTGTGTGTCATCAGCATATTTCTGACAACGTATTCCAAAACGCCAGATAACCTCACTCGGCAGTTTAATGTAGAGGGAATAAAATTGAACCCTAAGGAACTCTATGGTGAAGCTTCCACGGAGGTGAAGAGCACTCCACAAGCATCACCCTCTGGAAATGGCCATCCAACTAAGACCAGAGCCACTGCAAAGCATTGCCAGCCATCCCTGACTCAGAGAGCTACTCAAGAAGGATAGCATGGTTAGTGGTATCAAGCTGCTGAGAGGTTGAGGAGCATTAACAAGGACACATTTCCCCTGTCTCTCCCAATAGAGGTCATCATACAGGACAACCAAAGGAGTTTCTGTGCCAAAACTGGGACTAAACCCCAATTGAAAAGGTTCCCTACTTGCTCCCTCTCCCTAAGCTCTGGAATATACCAGGAAGCCAAATGGGCTCCACAAAGCAGGAGAGGGCACTGGATTTGCACATTTATCCAAATACAGTAAAACCACGGCAGGCAGCAGTATTGCTTCCTGCATTTCATCAGTGGGATTTCATAGTCGAGAGACAGCGAGAATCTAAACTCATGGTGATGAACAAGTTTGAGAAAAAGTTACAAACTGGTTTGCTGGAGTTACATCTGAAAGCTCACTTGCTGTCATGTGATCCCATGACAGTTGATACCCATAATCTATAGTGGGTGGAGAGCACCACTAATACCTGTTGGCACACCTTGCAGCTTTGGTGAATTAGATTGAAGTAATCACTTGATGTAATGGCAAATTCTTAAATGGGAGTGCCTGATCACCTCATCTGTCTCCTGATAAATCTCTATGTGGGACAAGAAGCTACAGTTAGAACTGGATATGGAACAACTGATTGGTTCAAAATTGGGAAAGGAGTACGACAAGGCTGTATATTGTCTCCCTGCTTATTTAACTTATATGCAAAATTCAGGAGAGTACAAAATATGGTCTGAAGCTCAACATCAAAAAAGCTAAGACCATGGCCACTGGTCCCGTCACCTCCTGGCAAATAGAAGGGGAAGAAATGGAGGCAGTGAGAGATTTTACTTTCTTGGGCTCCATGATCACTGCAGATGGTGACAGCAGTCATGAAATTAAAAGATGCCTGCTTCTTAGGAGAAAAGTGATGACAAACCTAGACAGCATCTTAGAAAGCAGAGCCATCACCTTGCCGACAAAGTTCCGTATAGTTAAAGCTATGGTTTTCCCAGTACAGTGGTACCTCTACTTACGAATTTAATGCGTTCCGAAGGCACATTCGTAAGTCGGAAAAATTGCAAGTCGAATCCCATAGGAATGCACTGGGAGAAAAAATTCGTATGTCGAAGCAACCCTATCTAAAAATTCATAAGTTGAAAAAATCCTATCTAAACCGCATCCAAGATGGCGGACGGAGCTCTGTTCGTAAGTCGAAACATTCGTAAGTAGAGTTATTCGTAAGTAGAGGTACCACTGTAGTGATGTATGGAAGTGAGAGCTGGACCATAAAGAAGGTTGATCGCCGAAGAATTGATGCTTTTGAGTTATGGTGCTGGAGGAGACTCTTGAGAGTCCCATGGACTGCAAGAAGATCAAACCTATCCATTCTGAAGGAAATCAGTTCTGAGTGCTCACTGGAAGGACAGATTCTGAAGCTGAGGCGCCAGTACTTTGGCCACCTCATGAGAAGAGAAGACTCCCTGGAAAAGACCCTAATATTGGGAAAGAGTGAGGGCACAAGAAGGGGACGACAGAGGACGAGATGGTTGGACAGTGTTATTGAAGCTACAAATATGAGTTTGACCAAACTGTGGGAGGCAGTGGAAGACAGGAGTGCTCTGGTCCATGGGGTCACAAAGAGTTGGACATGACTAAACAATAATCACTTACAGCTTCTGGAGTTCAAATGCTTTATTCATGCAGGAACTATTCATAGGATGAGTGAAGATAGAAAAATAGCAGACATGTTGTCTGGAGAGGACAGCAAGCAAAATTGCTAAGCTTTTAGGGTGGAGTTAACAGAGGTTACAAGTAAGTGCTGGCTATGTTGTTACACAAACAGTGCCCTCTAGTGGTTTAAAGCTACATGGATCAACTATAAGCTTAAAAGAAGGTAATGTACATTTGCTTTCCTCCAACAATATCAGGTGTTTCCTGTGGTCTATCTCCTTGGATTTTCACAAAATGCATAATAATAATTGCAGAATATTTATAAAGTTACAACTCTAAATGGAGATCTAGTTTCTTCCCAATTCTTCCAAAGGAAGATGTTCTTATTCATGACCACGCAGAAAAACCTTTACAGCAAATATGGACAAACTGGACAATTCAACAAACTGAAACAATAAAACTATCCATAAAACTCTAAAAGCAATGAAACAATTTATCAGACAGACAATTGATTAAATGTTGACTGGGTTGCACCCTAAAGAAAGCCTTCATAAACAGAAAATGTCTTCAGTATGTACCAAAACATATTCACTCAAGGTATCTTTCTGATTTTGTCTGGTGATTTGCAACACTAAATGGGCAACCCTTTCACATGTGTGAATTACAGAATATGGGCTCCATTTTGTACTTTTAACTGGCATCAACTCAGGTTGTCATTAGCTCTTCCCTCCTTCAGAAAGATCTTGTGATGAAAAACCACCCCAAGTCTTCACAGGATAGCCTGTGTATGAACTTGTACAAAATGGAACAAAAGGAAAGAGCTGAGACAAATAGAAACTTAACTGTCACTAAGATGTGCTGTACTGTACCTCTGTTTCTTCAAGTGCATGTTGCAGATACAGTATGTAAGAAGCTCCCTCATACCGAATCAAACCATTGGTCATCTAGCAAACACATCATTGTCTATGCTGGCAGAAGCACCTCTCCAGAGTTCCAGATGAGGGCCTTTCCCAGCCCTACCTGGAGATGCTGATTGTTGAATTTGAGACTGTCTATAAGCAAAGCATGTTTACCATTGAGCCACAGTCCCCTCTTCAAAAGGACTAGGGCAACAAATAGTGTGTATGTTGAAATCGAAATTTCTTGTCAACAACTTATGAAACTAAGTAGGAGAGAATTGCTCTGTTGTGCATTTATATATTTTACTCCGTATCTGCATGTAATCAAACTGCCATGGACGCTCCGAGGCACAGAAGCTACTTGAACTCTGGTATATGGGAAGAATCTGGATTATGGTGTCTATTCTGTTATTTTACAGCTCCATGTAGGGTTAAACCACAGAGCCTAGGGTTTGCTGATCAGAAGGTCGGCGGTTCGAATCCCTGCGATGGGGTGAGCTCCCGTTGCTCGGTCCCAGCTCCTGCCCACCTAGCAGTTTGAAAGCACATCAAAGTGCAAGTAGATAAATAGGGTCCGCTCCGGCGGGAAGGTAAACGGCGTTTCCGTGTGCTGCTCTGGTTCGCCAGAAGCAGCTTTGTCATGCTGGCCACATGACCCGGAAGCTGTCTGCGGACAAACGCCGGCTCCCTCAGCCTATAGAGCGAGATGAGTGCCGCAACCCCAGAGTCGGACACGACTGGACCTGATGGTCAGGGGTCCCTTTACCTTATAATTATTGCTGATGAATTTTAATGCCAGAGTAGGACAGAGTAGTCCTGGCAAATAGAAGGGGAAGAAATGGAGGCAGTGAGAGATTTTACTTTCTTGGGCTCCTTGATCACTGCAGATGGTGACAGCAGTCACGAAATTAAAAGACGCCTGCTTCTTGGGAGAAAAGCAATGACAAACCTAGACAGCATCTTAAAAAGCAGAGACATCACCTTGCTGACAAAGGTCCGTATAGTTAAAGTTATGATTTTCCCAGTATTGATGTATGGAAGTGAGAGCTGGACCATCAGGAAGGCTGATCGCTGAAGAATTGATGCTTTTGAATTATGCTGCTGGAGTAGACTCTTGAGAGTTCCATGGACTGCAAGAAGATCAAACCTATCCATTCTGAAGGAAATCAGCCCTGAGTGCTCACTGGAAGGACAGATCGTGAAGCTGAGGCTCCAATACTTTGGCCACCTCATGAGAAGAGAAGAATCCTTGGAAAAGACCCTGATGTTGGGAAAGATTGAGGGCACTAGGAGAAGGGGACGACAGAGGACGAGGTGGCTGGACAGTGTTCTCGAAGCTACGAACATGAGTTTGACCAAAGTGCGGGAGGCAGTGCAAGACAGGAGTGCCTGGCGTGCTATGGTCCATGGGGTCACGAAAAATCGGACACAACTAAACAACAACAACAGGACAGGACAATTGGGTTATTTGTAGGAAAAGTCTTCTCCATTGAAAAATAATATAAAAACCAACTACTATTTTGGATAACTGGTTAACAACCCTAATGAAGAATTTTAGTTGAGTAACCATACACCTTTTGATTTCTTTATTAAATTTACGTATTTCCCAATCTCAGCATAGGTGCCATATTTTGAAATATCAGTTGGAAGTATATTTTTAATGCTGTCATTCATTAGAAATATTATTTTTTAAATATTTTTCATATTGGAAGTAACACACCAAAAGCAAAATAGTCTCAGAAGTAAGCAAATCTGTCTTCCTTAACCTACTTAAATATTGTCCTTGTTGATTAAAACTGTTCCCCTCCACTTAATCAACAAGGGTTTTATCTTATTAATCTACCAGCTAGGATAGATATCAGAAGTCTGGAAATGTGGCAGAAAGTTTGGTGATATTATTCACGCAAGTGCCCAGATATATAAATGTTGCATTATGATTTATACAACAGAGGTGCTGATTGAATGTGAAGTATCACTCAATTTAGTTAGGAGGTTGTTGTTTTTTGCTGTGCCGTTAGGAACTACCGTAGTCAGTATCATGGTCACACTTGAGTGTGACTTAAGTGTTGGGTACTTGCGTCAAGTTGGAACAGTAAACAAGTTTACATCTTTGGTTATCAAGAAAAAATGCTGGCTATTAGGACATGGATAGCAGAGTACTTTAATGTTGCTACTAAGCTGTACAATGGTACCTTGGTTTGCAACCATTTTGGATTACAACTGTTTTGGATTACAACCACGTCAAACCCGGAAGTGTGTGTTCCTTTTTTGGATTACAACCCTTTTTTTTTTTTTGGAGGCCCCATTGGCGAAAGTGCGCCTTGGGTTACAACCTGTTTTGGTTTACAACTGGACCTCCGGAACAGATTATGACTGTAAACCAAGGTACCACTGTACTCTGCTTCTGCTTCAAATCTGTGATTAGCTATAATAAGTGTATTGATCTTGAGTAAGACTTGTTGGTATATACCTTAACACTGAAATCTTCCGATAGGGGTTCCATGCGTATTGGCAAGGATTTTATCCTCTTCACGAAGAAGGAGAACAGTCTCACTTGCCTCTTCTTGTCTCGCACATTTCATGAGGAAGAAGGAATTGATGAGGTTTGCAAACATTTTGTGACTTTTAGAAATCAAACAGTATATACAGCTGTATTAACTTAAGCCATGCTCTTATTACGTATTAAATATGAGGTCCTCCGATTATTATTTACTATTTTACACTATCTTAAATTTGTTTCAACTTTTTGCAATATACAAATTACAACTACTAATAATAATAATATGATTATGAGCCAGCTAAATCAATAATGGAAAACCTTGGGAGTTTCTTGAAAGCTTGTTGGAGATGACCTTCATTAGACGATAGTTAGTTTTGGATTGTCTACTGCAGGGATGAGGAAGCATTTTCAGCCCAAAGGCCACATTCTTTCTGGGAAACCTGAGGCCCACGTGTCAAAAGCAGGCAGCACATTTAATACGAAGTTTACCTTTATGCAGTTGGGTAGTTTCTATGTGGGCTCAACACATCCCTTTCTGCCCTCAGTCCAGGCAAGCCAAAAGCATCACTCAAGTTCAAGGACACATTGCAGCTAGCCCAAACATTCAAGGATCCAAAGCAGGGTTGATTAGGCCTTGGCGGGTGGAGTGCCTTTTTAGTGGAGGATCAGTTTTATAAATTGGGACCTTTTAGAAGTTGCAGCCTTACTTAATAACAGTTTGAAAGTATCCATTTAAAGTCTTTTTTCTTTTCTTTTTAAATGGTAGGTAATTGTTCCACTGCCCACCTGGAATGCTCGTACTGGGGAACCTTGGACAGACAACATGGAGAAATTCTCCATTGAGACTGAACTAATTTACAAGTATTCTCCCTTTAAATCAGAGCAGGAAATAATGGAACAGTTTAACAAGATCTCTGGGGACAAAGGTGAGAATATAATCTTCATAAGGTCAGAGTTTTGTGCCCCCCCCCCAAAAGCCCTATACAGTGGTACCTCTACTAACGAATGTTTCTACTTGCGAATAGAGCTCCGTCCGCCATCTTGGATGCGGTTTAAATAGGATTTTTTCTACTTATGAATTTTTAGATAGGGTTGCTTCTACTTACGAAATTTTTCTCCCCATGCATTCCTATGGGATTCGACTTACAATTTTTGTCGACTTACAAATGTGTGTTCGGAACGCATTAAATTTGTAAGTAGAGGTACCACTGTATATGCCAAATTTGATGCTTGTGTGTATGATAAGAGCCTAATGCTTATGGGTTTTTCCCTGCAAAGAAGGAATGGGTATATGACTGAGTTAATATTGTTGTATCTGATGCCTCAGGGACTCTGGTGATAATCTTCAACCTCAAACTGATGGATAATGGTGAACCTGAGCTGGATGTGACCTCAGATCCCCGAGACATCCAGATGGCTGAAACACCACCTGAGGGAACGTAAGCTTGATGCAACCTAAGCTTCATGTCTAAGTCTGTTTCTAGGAACCAAATTACTTCATAGGGAAGGGCATCCCTTGCTTGTAGCAGCTGAATTATTTTTGTGCTTTGGTGCAAGTAGAGGTTCTCTGTCTTCATTTAACCCTTCACGGAGGAGATTGTGGGTTGAATGACTCAGATATAGGAAGTATAATTTTATGGGCTTGTGAGCACTCTGAGATACAGGGGAGTCACAGCTGGCTCTTGAGGAATGTTTAAATTCAAGGCCTTGAGAAACAGAAAGTTGGGAATGTGTGAATGTTAACACATGGAATGTAGTGTTAAAGCCATGTCCACATTTAATCCTCTTTCAAGGAAAGCTCACTTCAGAGTTCTCTTAACGGGCTTACTGAAGAATCTACCAAGTTTGGCTGCATGTATTAGCTTTCTGTTGTTTGTAGTTGCCCCGTCTCCTCCCTCGAGTTCCTTCTCACACACAGAAAAATTAGGAGAGTTAGGGATTCCTCTCTCAGTTTGCACTAACTGTGGCAAAAGTCAGAAGTGGAGGGGGGTGGGGTGGAACATCATGCCTGCCCTGCAGTAAGACCAATAATTTCACAGCAACCTTCAGAATAAGGGCAGAAGCCATGAGAGAGATTCTCATGGCTTCCGACTTCCTCCAAAGGTGCTACAAACACAGAGGTAGGAACCTGTCGCTCTCCAGACACCTCTGGGGAAATGAAGACAGATTCACTTAGCTTTGAGTTAGGTGGGGGGGAAGAGCGTAAGGGTTGTCATGTTCAGCCCAAACCAAATTGATTGGGTGAAGACGTATGTCCTTACCTGGGTTTAACTGGGTTGCCCTGACTCTCTTTGCACCCTGGGAATGTGTGAATAATATTGGTCTCCTTTTCTACACACGATGATGATCAGCTAGTGAAAGGGTAGAAGGCTGCTTTTAAGGGGCTGCGGATGGTTTTCTGCCTTCTGCCTCCTTTGACTTCCTGTCAGGGAACCTGTGATTTCTGCATTGCAGGGGGTTAGACTACATGACCCTTGGGGTCCCTTCCAACTCTATGATTCTATGATCTTTTCCCTCTTTCAGGAAGCCAGAGCGTCGTTCCTTCCGTGCTTATGCTGCTGTGCTCTACATTGATCCCAGAATGAGAATATTTATCCATGGACACAAAGTGCAAACTAAGCGTCTTTCCTGCTGCTTATTCAAGCCTAGGTATGAGTCATAGCCAAGGGTTTACTTTACGAGGGGGCTGTTTGTGCCTGCTTGCCACAGTTTAGCAGCAGGGTGAAAAAGTTGCATAGGGCTTGTCCACACTTACCTTTTGCCCCACACTTTCCAGGCACAGGCCTGTGCTTTAAATCTCTGTGTCAGCACTCCCCCTGCTCCCCCCCTCCTCTCTTTCTCTGTGAAGTCTTCTCTTTAACACTGAATTGGAACAAATGACAAAGGGACAAAAAATAGTGCTCGGACACAGAGCTTTAAAGCATGGACCTGTGCCTAGAAACGCGGCACAAAAGGAAGACTGAATGAGCTCAGAATGAACAGTGCCATTTCGCCCCTGCACAGCACCTCATCTTTTCCAAATGTAGGATCATTGGCCTTGCCCTCTTCAACCTGTGGGAAGATGCTGGCTTTGCCTCTCTGCCCACACCGCCTTGCTTACAACTAATATCATATAACTACTTAGTTTATTCAACAAATAGTCTTGATCCAGGGCTCCCAGTTTTTCAAAGTCTCATAGTTATTTACACCTCCAGCACCCCCGTTACCCCCTTGCCTCTTAGCACCCCCTAGGTAGCACCCCTCGGGGGGGGGGGAGTGTACCACCTACTTTGGGAATCACTAAATTACATTATCCCGATAAAGGACTTGCTGCCTAAATAAACTATACAATAAAAGTGATACTTTTATCTGACTTCAGGGACTTTGGGTCAATAGTTGTATCTAAAGATTGCTGTTTAACACAATGTTTTCTCTCTCCTGCCTCTGCCCCCTCTGGCAGGATGTACAAATATACTTCCAAGCGGTTCAAGACCAGAGCAGAGCAGGAAGTGAAGAAAACAGAGCACCTGGCTCGGATTGGTGAGTTCCAGGGCTGGGTGAGTCCGCCCATCCATCTGCTGCCTCAAAGTTCTGATAGCCGAAGTGATTCCAGTCCAGTCCTGCTCTTTGTGTTCCTTGAGGAATTTTTCACTTGATCAGCAATCAGATGGGCATCTACAAACACACACACATTGGTCTTTACCTTTGTCAGGTCATTCCATTAAACTGAATGCACCCGTATCCTGTCTGTTTTCTGAACCAGGTTCCCTAGGTCGGCTCATGGATATCATTGGAATAGAGGTAGCTTCTTGCTTCTGCTGTGTAGATTCTTGCTTTTTTCTGATAAACTACATCTAATTCAGTTTCCCCGAGAGCCTGGATTTTTGTTTTTTGTTTTGTTTTGGTTTTGCAGTTCTGTTTGCATTGATTCTACTGTCTCTTTGCGTTTTCAGCTGAAGAAAAGGCTCGGGAAGCTGAGAGCAAAGCCCGTGCTTTGGAGCTGCGCTTGGGAGGGGACCTCACCAGGGAATCCAGGGTAAGATCTGTAGTGTCTGGTGGTGTCATTCTGTCTCACCGCTACCATTGTAGAATGCTTTTTTAGGGCCACTGAGGAGAAGTTGTGTGTATAAAAACACAAACTTTAGGTAGTGCTCCACTGTTCAAGATTGTGTAACAATTTTAAGAGTGCTTCACATCCACAGGTCATGCTGCGCCAAGTCCAGGACGTGGCAATAACCATGCGTAGAGAAGCAGATGTTAAGAAGATGATCAAGGAAGCAAAGCAGCGGTGAGTGGCAGAGCTCCAGTTCTTCCATGCCTCTTGTTTTGTTCCCCTGCTCAAGGGCGTACCCACCACGGGGCAAGTTAGGGCAGCTGCCCTACTCTAGAAGCAGGGCTGGTGGGCAGAGGCGGAGCACAGCCCGGCGGAGCGCGAGTTCGCCATTCCCGCCGCGCCGCACCCTCCCTCCAGCTCCCCGGCCCGCCCTCAGGCAAGGCCAAGCGCGGCGGGGAACCAGGGAGCGCGGCGCGGTGGGCGGGAACGCCGAACTCGTGCTCCGCTGGGCTGGGCTCCGCCTCCGCCCACCAGCCCTGCTTCTAGGGAGGGGCACAGCCCGGCGGAGCGCGAGTTCGCCGTTCCCACCCGCCGCGCTGCGCCCTCCCTCCAGCTCCCCATTGCGCCCTCTGGCAAGGCCAAGCGCGGCGGGGAACCAGAGAGCGCGGCGGGCGGGAACGCTGAACTCGCGCTCCGCTGGGCTGGGCTCCGCCTCCGCCCACCAGCCCTGCTTCTAGGGAGGGGCACAGCCCGGCGGAGCGCGAGTTCGCCGTTCCCGCCCACTTTGTGGCCCCTCCCCTTCCGTGCCTTGGCCCCTCCCCTTGCCCCCCCCCTAGTTTTGATCCTGGGTACGCCCATGCCCCTGCTGATAAGCAACCCGCAAGTTTTAATGAGGTATGGACAGTTCTGGATTTGACCAAAGTTGAAAAACACTGTTGGCAATCCAGAGATCATGCTGGGTGTAACTGCTTTTAGAGCTTTTAATTGTTTTTGGAATGTTTAACTGACCTAGAATGTTTTTGCTTTGTTTTCAAGAGGAAGGGCAGGGTATAATATCAAGAATTCAGCAAAAAAGTCAGAATTTTTGTCATGTGCAGACCCACATTTGTTGTACACTCACCCTTTTCTCGTCCATACAGTTTCAATCCCCTGTCTCTCTCTCTCCCCCCCCCCCACTTTCCAATAAGTAACCCACAATACACTTGTTATTTGTTGGAAGCATTTGACATGTGCGCACTCCTGGGCACTGGGAAATATATTGGCTGTTCTGTGCTTTGCCAATGGAATTCCAGCCTTACTTGCTGTCTTTTCTCTACATCTTTGTTGCAGAGCCCTCAAGGAGCCAAAGGAGCTGAATTTCATCTTTGGCGTGAACATCGAGCAGCGGCATTTGGATGGGATGTTTATCTATAACTGCAGCCGACTGATTAAGATGTATGAGAAGGTGGGCCCGCAGCTGGAGGGTGGCATGTGAGTTTCTTGCAGAGACCTCTAGTTAGTTCTTGCCTTAATGACAGGTAAAGTGAATCGGCCTGTTTCCTCCTGTGTTATGTGAGTCTTGATCAGCCCCATCCCCACCCTCATCTTCCACTTGGTGTATTCTGTACTTTAAAAGGAAATGGAGCTGTGGCAAATCACGTTCTGCAAGTTGTATAAATTATGCAACTTCAGCTCATTGCACAGTTATTTTGCATGCTTTATTCAGTTCTTACTATCTTAAGAACATAAGAATAGCCTGTTGGATCACGGCACCTAGTCCAGCATCCTGTTCTCACTGTGGCCAACCAGATGCCTCTTCTGGAAAGCCCAAAAGCAGAAATATATGTTCCAGGGATATGGAGAAAGCACTTTCTCTAATTCCCTCTGATTGCATATGAATGGTTAAATATATTGTGAGGAGTAATCCATTGTTGGTTTTGCATGTATATCCTGAGTTGCATCTTCTAAATTGTTAAAGGTCCCCTCAACCACGAGTTGAAACTTCAAGGAAACAGAGATTTCAGGTAGTGAACTGCATTGTTCATAAGAACAGGAGGCAAACTGAGTTGATCATGGTGCCCAACTGATCCTAATTGCAATTTGACAGAGAGCCTTTGCTCTGCACATTACACAGATGATCTTGTCAGGGTGACATTCTCTTAGATTAGATAACCTGTTTCCAGCAGTACATTATCATAGGGAACCATCTGTCCATGTTGTGCAGAGATGCATGTGCAACTCATGATTACTAGAAACAAATGCATGTTGTTCGTGGCACAGCATTAACTGGAAGCTTCATCTGTGGACAAATTTCACAGCTGCTGTAGCAGCCAGTTTTGTTCATTCATTGGGACCCTGTTTGCTGGAGCCTTTAATTACATCAAGCCTTTTCATTTCAAACATAAGAAGGGCCTACTGGATAAGGCCAAGGACCCATCCAGTTCAGCATCCAGTTCTCACCCAGATGCCTGTGGGAAACCAGCAAGCAGGACCCAACCACAAGAGCACTCTCCCCTCCTGCGGTTTCCAACAACCGGTATTCAGAAGCATGTTTGCCTCTGACTCTGGAGGCACAGCATAGCCATTGGGGGTGGTCGCCATTGATAGCCTTCACCTCCATGAGTTATTCCATCCATGATAATTAACCCCGCTCCGTCTGCCCTTCACTGAACCAGGTTCATGTTTGCTGTAGTGGGAAGGAAGGAGCCTGTCTTTTGACTCTGTCCTCAGGCCGGAAGTTGGGTTGCTGCCTACAAACTTATCACTGTTGTGTTTCCTCCCACTCAGGGCATGCGGCGGTGTTGTCGGAGTGGTTGACGTCCCCTACCTGGTTTTGGAGCCGACACATAACAAGCAGGACTTTGCCGATGCCAAGGAGTATCGGCACTTACTAAGGGCAATGGGAGAACATTTGGCTCAGTACTGGAAGGATGTTGAGATTGGTAAGCTGCTCTTGCAAGCTGGTGGGAAGTTGGGCATGGAATAATAATATAATAATAATTTATTATTTATACCCCGCCCATCTGGCCGGGTTCCCCCAGCCACTCTGGGCGGCTTCCAACAAAAATGGAAGGGGAATGCTAGGAACAGGGAAGGGACAATGAATAGTTATTACATTTTGCGTGTGCGTGTGTGTGTGTGCGTGCTCGCTCGCTCGCTCATCTTGATGTTTTCTTTCTTTTTAAACCCTCCAGCTCAGAAAGGTATAAGCAAGTTCTGGGATGACTTTGGCTATTTATCTGCTAACTGGAACCAGCCTCCATCAAATGAATTGCGTTACAAGCGGCGGAGAGCCATGGAGATCCCCACCACCATTCAGTGCGGTACGTCTGGTAGTGCTGAGTTTCCAGCATTCCAGGATTGGAAAGGGGTTTGCAGGGAGTTGAAGCCCCAGCAGTGGCTTAGGCGGCAAAACAACCAAAAATATAGTGATAAAAGGCTATATTGACACCATGCATATTCAAAGCATGTGGCTTCCGCCAAAGAATCCTGGGAACTGATTTCTTAATTTTGCTGGGAACTAGGAAGTGGGGAGGGGGTGGGGTTCCAGCCCTCTCTTGATGTTCTTTTTTCCTGGGGGGGGGGGAGCAAAGAAACAACAGGCATATCATTGTCATTATTACTTTTACCCCTGCAGTCATCATCCAAGTACCTTCTCTCCTCAGGCGGTCTGGAAGCTGGCAACATTAGAGTGGTGGCTTCCCGCATGTGGAACACGCTCCCCAGGGAGACTAGCCTGGAGCCATCATTGCATATCTTTAGGCACCAGACAAAAGCATTTGTTTTCCACTAGGCCTTTGGCTTTTAATTACCTGTGGCTTCCTACAGTGGGTGGGATGTTTTAATGTACAGTAATAACTCCACGAACGTCCACCTTGTCTAGCGTCCATTCTGGCGAATGTCCGCAGCAAACCCAGAAGTACAGTCATACCTTGGGTTAAGTACGGTGTGGGTTGCGTACTTTCAAGTTGCGTACTCAGCGGACCCGGAAGTGTTTACTTCCGGGTTCTGCCGCATGTGCAGAAGCGTTCTGCGTGCTTCGCACTCTATCGGCGCTCAGGTTGAGTACTTTTTGGGGTGCAAACGGCCCACCCCAGAACAGATTGAGTACTCAACCCAAGGTACCACTGTACTGGAACGGGTCACTTCCGGGTTTGCCGCTCGCACGTGCACAGAAGCAGTAAATCACGCTATACGCAGAATCGCAAACCGCTCCGCGCACGTGCGCAGACACGCCACTTTGCCCTGTGTCCTTTTCAGCTAGCGGCCAGGGCTCTGGAATGGATCCCGGCCGCAAAACGGGGTACGACTATAGTTCTTTTAAAGATTTGTCTCTAAGATTTTTTAAATGCTGGCTTAAGTGTATGTACACGTTTGTTTCTTATTTAAAATATTGTAAGTCACTTTGAGTTGCTGTGGAAAAAAAGCAACTAATAAATTTAATAAATAATCCAAAATTTATGAATCATTCCAAGGTGATTTACAATATAATCACATGGAATAAAACAGTTGCCTAAAAAGCAGTTAAAACAATTACATATTTAGTGTTCGTTCACATTAACAAGTCCTTGCTTGCAGGCCCTGGGTGCAGAGTGGGTTTCTTTCATCTGGCTTTGCAATTTGCTAACGGCATGATTTGTCCTTGTGTCAATAGACTTGTGTCTGAAATGGCGGACCCTCCCCTTCCAGCTCAGCTCTGTGGAGCAGGAAAACCCAGACACCTGGGTTTGTTCCATGAACCCCAGCCCTGATCAGGACAGGTGAGGATGTGTTATGAAGCTCTCTGAGCCCTCTTAATTTAGTAATCTGCACAGCAGTCTGTAAGAGCTAGCTTGCAACTGTGCAATAGTAGTTGGGGTCCATATTTGACAGAGCCATATGTTTTCCCATCTTTGCCATAGGAGGGTTTTTTTATAAACCCAGGCCATTTAAAATAACCCACATTCTTCTAATCTGATCTTCTCAATCTGTTATCTGAGCTTTCTTGTGTATCTGCATTTATTAGTTGTTACATTTCTCCTGCTCCCAGAAAGAGCTATTTTATGCTGCTTACCATTGTTTTGAAATTTGTATTTTTTTAATTATAAAGTAACCATCTTGTATTTTCTGTAAGCCATCCAGAGAACCTATGTTTTTATGCTGCCATGTAAATAAAGTCAAGGGAGAAAGACATGGGAGACCATAGAAATCATTCAGGTGAGAGATGCAATGGAGCCTATAAGCAGGACCTGGGCTCAACATCAACTTCCCTCCTGTGGTTTTCTGCAGCTGGATTTCAGATGCATTTACTGCCTCTGTGGAGGCAGAGCGTAGCCCATCAGCGTTACAAGATGTTTTACAGGCTTGACAACTTGAGCCCACATCTTTTCCCCCCTTGTCCTTTCATTCATTGCAGAGAGGAGCCTGTATGGTGTGGAAGCTTAGCCTCTGGACAGAGCAGGTGTTTCCCGAACTTGCTCTGGGTTTGTTTGTTTACTTGCGCTCCTGTTCACATTCTTCATCTGCCTTGGTAAAGTCTTCCTACTTTCTTTTTCTTCTCCCTGGCAGGTGTGAAACTCCTGAACAGAAGCAGAAGGTTCCCCTGTGTGTGCTGCGGAAAGAGAAGTCTCAGGAGGAAAAGCAGAAAGAGCTGTCAGATAAAATTCGCCAGCAGCAGGAGAAGCTGGAGGCGCTGCAGGCAAGTCTGGACACTGGGCCCCCCGATCTGCAGTCTCTCTCATTCTTTGCCAGTGACGCTGTATATTCAGTTGTCTCTTTCAAGTGAGCTTCTTGTTGGAATGCTTTCAGGTGGTGGCAGGGTCATAGAATTACAGCCACTAGCCACTAGGATATTATATGGGCAGCCAATGCCCCCCCCCCCGGATCTTGATCTGCTTTTGTGACCCCACCCACCCCCAAATTTGAACTGGAAATTCTCCATTTTTGTTTCAGCCCTACATAGCAGCAAGTGTTGTGGTTTGCAGATGTAAACTGAGCCAGTAACAGATAGAGAACTTGTGTTGTCTTGAAGGTAGCACGATTTCCCATATTAACTCACTTTCGGCTACTGGTGTTGCATGTGTGTGCAAACCAGCCCCTCCTTAGTTTGTAGCAATCTCAGCCTGAAAAGCATTGCCCCACCTCACCTAGTGGGGCTTCACTGAGTCATCAGGCACTTACTACAATTTCTCAGGGACGAAGCGGGTCTGTGAGGTTTGCTAAGGGAGTAGGTTTCAAGCCAGCAGCGGCTGTTCTTAACACAATGGCTTTGTTCCATCTGCTCCGCTCCAGAAAACTACTCCAATACGTTCCCATGCTGACCTGCGGAAACTGCCCTTGGAAGTCACCACCCGCCCAACACTAGAGGTGAGTGCCACCCCCTTCCATTGCTGCCTGTACACCTGTTCTCCGCACTTAGCCTGAGCTGACTTTGCCTTTTCTCTCCTCCTCCTCCTCACAGAATTCAGATCCGCTGAGCAGGCCGCAGCGGCCACGCTCTCCCCCTCTGCCAGAAGTGATTCGAAATGCTCCCAGCAAGCCTCCTGCCCCACTGACCACTTCCAGGTCCACTGGCCATCAGAATAAGGGGCCCCCACCACGGCCAGCCATCAGCAGCTCTAAGCCGCAGAGTTTGGTCTCTAGGGAAGATGCCAGGTTTTCCAAGACGCAGAATCACATGGTGGCGACACCCGGGAGGTCCGCATCCACCCCGGTCAGGCCCGCCTCCAAGCCTGCAGCAAGTGGCAGGGTGCCCCCTGCGCCTCTTCAGAACGCCAAGAGCCACCACAGAACCCCCAGCCCAAAACCTGCAAAGGGACAGCTGTCGCTGAAGAAATCGCCTGTTGTGAAGCACCCCCAGGTGAGGCACACACCTCCTCTGTAAAAACCAATCAGATGCATTTATTATTACAGTCAGCGGCCAGCATTAAGAAACCAGGATAAGAAACACATAGGGTGTCCCTTCAGGGCATCTGGCTACTCTGAGAAAAGGATGCTGGACTAGACGGGCCCCCTTTGGCCGGATCCAGCAGGGTTCTTCTTATGCTCGCCAACTTTGCTTTGTGGAAGGTCTCACATTTAATCTCCAGCATCTCTGGGTAATTGCCTCTGCCTGAAACCCTGGAGAGCTGCTTCCAGTCAGTGTCAACAAGTGTGAGCTTGAGGGGTTCAGAATCAACATAAGGCCCCTTCCTGCCTTCACGTAGCTGTGTTGTGCCTCTGCCTTTTGGAAGTGCGACCGCAGGGTCCGTGGAGCAATGCGTCTTCCTTGTGGTGGTTGAGTGCGTGTCTTAATCTCTGCAGGCTTCAGGTTCCAAGAAGAGAAGCATTAGCTCAATAGAGGATGAATTGGAAGAGGAAATTGGGCCAAGGAAAGAGAAGAGGAAACATGGGCGACACGTGACAGTGAAAGAAGAGAAGAAAGATGCCAACGAGGTAGAGGTGGAAGTGAGTGAGAAGTTTGCAATTACCAGACCTTTAGAAGGCATCTCAAGGCAGCCCTGTTTAGGGAAGCTTTTAATGTCTGATGGATTTCTGTATTTTAGAATTTCTGTTTTTTGGGAAGCCGCCCAGAGTGGCTGGGGGAACCCGGCCAGATGGGCGGGGTATAAATAATAAATTATTATTATTATATTATTATTATTATTGCAAGTCTGGTTTTGCCATTCAGAATCCCTTAAAGTTTCTGTTCTTCGTCCCTGTTCCATCTCCTCTGGAACTTTTGCCAAAGTATGGACATCTATATTTTGTGAGTGAAAACTGTCTGGAGCACGGGCAGGCAACCTAAGGCACATTGGATAGATGCGGCCTAATCACCTCAATCCGGCCCACGAACGGTCCGGGAATCAGCCTTTTTTTACATGAGTAGAATGTGTCCTTTTATTTAAAATGCATCTCTGGGTTATTTGTGGGGCATAGGAATTCATTCATTTTTATTTATTTTTTCAAAATATAGTCCGGCCTACCACATGGTCAGAGGGACGGTGGACCGTATCACGGCTGAAAAAGGTTGCTGACCCCTGGTCTGGACAGACAGTTCTGACAGTCAGATCCAAGACGAGCAGCTAAACAAGCTGAATTTGTCCTCCCCTTAAACTCCTCGAGTGAAGGCTGCCAATTGACAGAGTGCATTATCATGTCTTTCTTCTGCTTGAGCTCAGATATAGGACATGGAGATAAAATCCCTAATTGCCTCAATGTTCTGTATTTCATCTTTAAGCACAGGTAGGACATGATAATGTGTTCCATCAAATGGCAGCCTTCACTCGGTTTCACAACAAAAGCTTTCAGATGTTTATTTTTTTGCAATTAGTAGAAGTGCCAAACCTGTTTTAAGATCACCTTTGTTTTTCTCATGACTTTAACTCCATTAAAATACCTGTCCATTATTTGTCAAGTTTTGACTTACAGTTTCACCTGGAGTTGGGCATTTGATTTATCAAAAGAAATCCGCTTCATTAAGCGGTTAAAACTTGTCATATCATGGGCAGCGATTTTAAGTGGAGTTCAGGTTATGAGAACAACAAGGAAAGTAATCTTAAAAAGGTTTGATGCTTGTGTTAATTACAAAAGCAAATTTGATTGCTATTGTTATGAAACAATTACATGGCTAATTACATGGTCTCCTTAGTTCCAGTGCTCTACCCAATCTAACCACTAGGCAATGACTTTAAGCAGTGATGACTCTTTGTGTTCCTGCCTGGAAATTCCTGCTTTGCTGTGCTGCTATAGCTTAACTCTGACTGCTTCAGGGCTAATGAGCAATCTTCCCTGCATAACATCATAATTAAACTTGTAAAAATCATCAGTACTTTTTCACACAGCACAGAGTTAACTATAGAATTCACTCTCACAAGAAGCAGTGATGGCCACCAACTTGGATTGCTTTAAAAGAGGAGAAATTCACAAAGAATAATTGCTTTACATTTAGTATTTTATTTATTATTATTTCTTGATAAGGCCACCAGTAGCTATTAACTTCTGTCCTCAGTGAGAGGATGACTGCTCTAGTCTTTTGTTCTAGGTGCCAATGGCTGCAAGGCTATTGTGTTTAAGCAATATATTAACATTTTTCTCCATAAGTACTGCTTATCCCCAGCCCAGAAAGTTGAGTGCAAATGAAAATGCGCACAGATAGTTTTTTTGCTGAATTCTAAAGCTAGCTTTTTGTTGGGTCTTCTTTTAGTTAGTAAAGTACTCTATGCTGAGTCTCTATTATCTCTGCTTTCAGCTCACAGACAGCGGAGGGGAAGAAGACTTGGCAGAACTGAAGAGGGCACAGAAAGGTAAGAAATAAGTCGCTTGGTCTCTGCACCTACTTGATTCTTCCAGGGAAGCAAAATGGTGCATGTATTGAGCACCACAATGACTGCAGGTTTCGGGCAGATCTGTTCTACATCAATTAAGATTATAGTCCAGGTTAAAGCAAAACAATCTGGCTTCAAATGCAGCCGCTGTGACTGACCCTTAAACCTGCATAATAATGAATGGGATCAAGCTGTATCTTTTTCTGGCTCATTAAGCGGTGTAATTTCCATGGGATGCAGTTTCTGGATCGAACAGAGAGCTCTGAACGTCAATCCTATTTGAAAGCAGTTCTAACATACTCCCAGGTTTATTTTTGTGCCTGTTGTCCCGTAATAAGGGCATGTTGAGAGTGGTCTCCGACCAGACCTTAAGGGGATGCCAGAACATTTGCTTGCTTTGAAAACAGATGCTTAATGCCAGACTTTCTGCCCTTCTGTGCACCTCAGATAAAGGGCTCCACGTGGAAGTCCGCGTGAACAAGGAGTGGTTCACGGGCCGAGTTACAAATGTGGAGATGGGCAAGAAAGGTATCCGCTGGAAAGTGAAGTTTGACTATGTCCCGACAGATACCACCCCAAGAGATCGCTGGTAATTTTTGTGTGTGTAGAATCATAGAATTGTAGTGGTGGAAGGGACAACAAGGACCATATTGACCAGCCCCTTGCATTGTAGGAATCACAGCTATATTGGGATGCAGGGGCTGTGGTAGCTGCTGCCTCTAGCACAGTGTATAGACAGGGAAAGGGAAATGAATGCCAGCCAGTATTGGTCATCACCATGTAAAGCAAATCTTTGGTACCCAGGGAATGGCTGTCAGCACATCAGTTCGCCGTGGGGAGGCAGCAAAGACTCTTACTCTGGTCTTTAGGAAGGATTCCTTGTGATGTGTCTGTTGCTTCCTTCAGGGTCGAGAGAAACAGCGAGGATGTTCGACTCATGAAGCCTCCCTCACCAGAACTGCGAACTCCAGACACTCAAAAGCAACAGAAGGAAGACGTTGCGCCCAAGCCCTCTACCTCAGAGTGTGTCCGGACTGAGCCAGACACCACCGCTTCCAGCAACAGCCATGAGATTGTAGACTTACTAGCTCAATCTCTCCGGTGAGCCTCTTCGCTAAGCAGCTTTATAGATGTCAGCTTAATTTTGGACTCCTGCTTTTGCTTTTAACATCCTGTTGTCAATGTGGTGTTCTTACTGTATCTGACCTGTTACCTGCTGTGGAGTTTCTTTTGTTGGGACAGAGAAAGTGCCAAAAATATTAATATTCTGTGCCTGAGCAATCTAAACTCCGCAGCCTGTGCCAATGCTAATTGAGTAACTTTGCATAATTTATTCTGCCTTCATTGGGGTTCCACCAGGCATTGCCCCCACCATCTTTGGAAGCATATCTTCAGAATCGCAAGGAGTAGAAACTTGCTGTATTAATGAAAAGGGAGGCGGGGAGAATAAGCTGTGCAAGAAGATGAGCTCTGTACTCTGTAAAATATTCTGTGTTCTCCAAATTGTAATGCACACATAGTCTTGCTCTTCTTAGCATGCTTGTTTTTGTTTGGGCAGGAATTGCTTGCGGTACTTCTTACCCCCAAATTTCCCCATCTCCAAGAATGACCTGAGTGCCATGAATTCAGAAGAGTTAGCAGCTTTCCCTCTGGTAAGTCCTGTGCTTACAGTGGCGGCAAGACCTGAGCTGGTGGCTGCTCTTGCTTCATTCTTAGCTTCTGCACCAGTTGTTCCCTGTTTTTTTTGGGGGGGCACAGCCCACTTGGTTCCATGAACTCATCTCCAGTGTCCCCTACCCAACCCTATGAAAAAGCATTATTCAGAATAGCGGTTTGCACGACCCACTAAGGAAGATAATCACAAAATAAAATCCAGCAAGTTGGAATAGTTACACATTCTTGCTGTTGGAAACATACAGGTGAAGGAAATTTATAGCATAAAATATCCATACATAACTCAGCTTACCAGACATGCACAAACCTTCACCTACCACAGATGTGCAGTAACTAATTTATATGAAAATCAATAGCTATAGCAAATAATTGTCTGTCTTCTGACTTGTGACAATACAGAATTGTAAATATAAATGTGACCAAAGGAAATAGCTTTGAAAGTGATGAGCAGTAAAACTTTAAATATGAAACAAGGAAGGTGTTTGCTTTAGGCTCTAGCCTGGTCAATTGCAAATAAGCATTCAATGCACTTAGGGGGAGCACCTCCAGCACCCCCATGTCTTCCTGTTGTCTCATTAGCGCCCACCTAGGTAAACCTCTCCAGGGGGTGGTACCACCCACTTCGAGAACCACTCCTCTATACTTTGCCAGCTGCCAGTTTTTAGAGAGGCAGAATGCTACCCTTTTAACTCAACGTTGCACTGGCTTTAGTGAGACATTTTTTGGAGTCAGTGGTTATGATATCACCATCCATAATTGTAACCTTTTATAATGTACTAGCTGGCCCTGCCACGCATTGCTGTGGGTTATTTGTGTGATTTCCCCTACCCTGTGCCGATCCATGACATATCCCTGTGATTCCCCCCCTCATCCCCCTCCCTCATCCCTGTGAACCCCCCAACTCTGTCCTGATCCATGACCTATTTTTCCCCCACCCCCTAACCCTCCCACTTACCCCTGTGATTTCCCTCCTCTCCTCTGTCCAACCCCCCCTCCCCGGTTATCCCTGTGACCCGTTCATTTTGCACACAATCATTCCCCCAATGTGCATGTTCTGTAAAATTTTGCCCTGTCCCAACCCTGACTCCCCTACCCACATGTGTTATGTGAAATAACATTTATTCTACCCAAAGGCATGGCCCTGTAAAAGGCCCATATTCAGTTGATTCTATGCTGTGGCCTATTCGGGGGGCCCCCATCTCTCCCCCCCAGGCAGGCCCCTGAATCCACTCAGCCTAGTCTGCAAAGCCAAGGCGAGATACTGTGGAGAGGGCAGGTTTCATCCCTGTGTCTTCCCCTATCCTGTTCTGACCCATTACCTATCCCTGCCCCCTATTTGGGGCCCCCATCCCCCCCAGCAGGCCCCTACCTCCATTTGGCAATGTTGGGCCTTGTTGCTGCAAAAGGCCTGTTTTAAGTTGGTTGCTTTGGAATTTTGTGATGTCATCTGGTGGCGCGGCTTTGCAGGCAGCAGTGGGCAATCTGCTTTTCTATTGGATGCTGCTGGAGTCTTCGGAGCTTCTGCTGGTGATGTCTAATTTGGGCGCCACTTTTTTGTGTTTAATCATTATTTTAGGTATGAAAGGTTTGCTTTTTGGGGGAAAAAATTATGCCAGATCTCTCACTGATGGGCATGGAACGTTGTGGCCAAATTTGTTACATTACAGTTCAGCGGTTACGGAGAAAGGCTGTTACATCCGCGTGCACAATGCCTACATTTATATATAGAGAGAGAGAGATAAAGTGCCTAAATTAGGAGCCAAACCCTCAGATTATAATTTGAATGTACCACAAAGGGGAGAGAAAAGGGTTGCCTGACACCTTTTGTGCAAGCGTTTAAGATAAATGAGAGACCCATTTGGAATGCGAGCAACTCTTGTCCTTTTCCAGACACTTTTTAGTCAGCAGAGGGCAGCAGACTGCAGGGGTGGAAGACAGATCTTAGTTAATTGCAAAAGCAGAGGCTTCCACTGTCAAATTGACAGTTTAACTCCAATTAATTTTTTTGCCTTTTGGCAAACATGGGTATTATTTTAAGAGAAAGAAAGACAGACAGACAGACAGACAATTTTGCAGCAAAAGATTGCAGTGTATCTACATCCTCAGACAGGATGCCTTGTGGCACTCTTCAGGGTGAGGGAAGGAATCAGACACTTTGGCTACATCCACACTTACTCCTCTTCACAGACCTACACTTCCCAGAGTTCCCTGGGAAGAGATAGTGATTATTAAAGCGCTCTAGGAATTGTACCTCTCCAAGGGGAGCAGAGATCTCACAACTCTCAGCACCCTTTAACAAACTACAGTTCCCAGGATGCTTTGGGGGAAAGCCATAACTCTTTTAAAGTATGGTACTGCTTTAAACGTATGGTGTGAATGTGGCCTCCCACTGCATAAGGACATATTGGAACAATACATGTGGCTTATCTTGAAACTCCTAGAACCGACTCTCTTGTGTCTTGCCTCCCTGCAGAAAGAATATTTCAAGCAGTACGAGAAGGGGCTGCAAAACTTATGCAACTCCTACCAGACTCAAGCTAATGCCCAGGCCAAAGCCTCTGAAGAGAAGCTTCACATCCAAGAACAGAAGCTCATGGAGACAAAAGAGAAACTCCAGAAGCTAAGGACTAACATAGTAGCACTCCTACAAAAAGTCCAAGAGGTGAGTGAGGCCCCAGCTAGAATTGCAAAAAAACTGGACATGTTTTTTCATTATAACTTTTTTATTTAAATGTAAATTATCATAGAACTTTGGTTGCATCTACTCTGCTGTACAGAACACATACTTATATTGCTATTCTACATATTTTCTTGTTAATTCCCCCTTCCTTCTGGCTATAAGGAAATGTAAGAAATTTGTTTCCATGCTCATAATCACAAAAATACAACAGGCAGAATCTTGCAGAATCTCAAAAATCTGAGCATATTTTTAACCTGGTGTCCTCCAGATGTTTTCAGCTACGACTCACATCAGCCCCAGCTAGCAAGCAGTCACCCTACTGTATCAAATGCTTTCTCATAGGCATTGAACTATATTTCCCTTTGCTGGTTTCAGGACATTGATTTCAATACAGATGACGAACTGGATGCATACATTGAGGACCTGATCACAAGGGGAGACTGACCAGCCAATTGGATTCCAATACCCGTGTGAAGTTGGTTCTCCGGGAAATCCCAGAGTGATGTGTAGAGAAGTGTGGCCAAGGACATTAGACACTGTATTGTATTAGTGTGCATTGGAGTACGACTTGTTCTTAAGACCCTTTTTTTTACATATGTAACAGAAGTGCTGTTGAAGGTTATTAGCCTTTTGTTTATAAATATTTTGGGAAAAAACAACAACCTGTAGTAATAATAATAGTAATAATAATAATAATAGCACAAAACTCAATGCATTCCTTGGTGCAAAGGATTGATCTGTGGCCTCTGTTAAGCTTAAGATATGTGGTGGGTTATGCTTGTTACGAAGACGTACAGTGGAGCTTATAAAACGTGCTGCTGGCACAAGGGCAACCCTGTGGGTGTCTCTTTACAGGAAGAAGCCACAAACAACAAGCCTCACAGCCAGAAAGCGTTCCTTGTGCAGTAGTGGGAGAGCAAACCTCTGCCAACAGAGGGTGTGTAGCTCAACCCAAAAAAGGGCTTGGGGCTGAGTGTCAGTAGGTCTTTAAACTTGTGCTGATACCATGGAGACGTTGATCAGCGTTAAACCTTAGGTACCGTGTCATACCATCTTCAGCATGGCAGCAATAAGCTTGAATGAGCAGATTCTCTCTTTTAGGATGCCTTGGGGAGGTGGGGGGGGGTCCTAACTGATTTTCAGGGGACCTTTATCACACTTCTGTGTATTACAGGGAGAAATTGCTCCTGCCACCTTAGTTTTCTGATCATAAAGAGGGGCCACAGCTCAGCAGTAGAGTTTGTGCATATGGTCCTGGTATCGTCAGTTAAAGGTGAGATGTCTGGGAGCAACCCAGGGTTTAAGTCCTTGGGGAAACTGCTGCTCCTGCACCAAGTGGCATCTTTCTGGCCAAGCTTGGCTAACCCTTGCTTGCAAATTGGCTGCTTCCACATGGTTTTTTAAAATTATTTTTATTTCAAAACTAGGTGGCCCGGGCACGCGTTGCTGTGCCTGGCTCAGGGTCCTTGTTTCCCTGGAAAGGGGGAGGATGTGTCCACCTCCCGGACTATGTGTCCGTCCCCCCCCCCCGTTGTTGTGTCTCATCCCTGTGATTCCTCCCATCCTGTCGCTACCCATGAGGTATCCCATCCCCCCACCCCCGGGTCATCCCTGTGACCCCCCCTGCCCTGGCTCAACCCTCCCCCCCACCCCCCACCTAGGGCTCCACTCTGGTACAGGCCTAGTCTGTAAAGTAGAGCCGAGGCCTAGTCTGAAGGCCTTGGCTTGGGCTAGTATGTAAATGCGAGCCGAGGCCTCCGCCCTGTATCTCCATTCCTTGGCCCCCACCCTTGGAAAAGGAACTGTCAGCTTCTGGGTTCTGTTTCCCAGCATGCACTTTGGGGTGAGTTGTGTGTTCTGAAATGGGGTTTTGGGGGTTTTACGTGGCCCAGGTGTGACATCTGTGTACGGAAAGTGTCTTAGGTTACTCTCTTATTTGCATGTGGCGTTGTGTCCAAATTTCAACGCTATCGGTCAAGCGGTTTCATTGAACATTGGAGAGGAACGGACATGCCCAGTTTACATTTATATATAGATAGATAGATAATTTAATGTATTATCTTCCCATACATAGTTCCGAGTACATTCTAAAGGTCTTTTTTTAAAATACACTTAATGAGAATGCACATTTTACAAGACAAAACAAAAGCAAGGTCACAAGTATTCATTCCTAACATACATTGTAGTGTTTAAGCAAGGCAAACACCATGAATTACCGCAGTGTTTCTCAACCTTTTTTGGGCCACGGCACACTTGTTCCGTGAAAAAAATCACGAGGCACACCACCATTAAAAAAGTTAAAAAATTTAACTCTGTGCCGCCCTATATTATAATTATGACTGTAAGAAACACTTGCCAAATATTGCTTTCCGGCGAGTTAGTGTTGCGTATTGGCGGCCGCCAGGCTCGTTTGCACTGAGCTTAGGGAAAGAGGAGGAGAAATATTGCTTTCTGGCGGGTCAGTGATGTGCTTTGGCGGCCGCCAGGCACGTGACAATGCAAATCGCCCTTCTCGTCGCCGCACGTCGCGGCACACCAGCCAGCGTCTCGTGGCACACTAGTGTGCCGCGGAACAGCGGTTGAGAAACGCTGAATTACCGTACATCAGTTGCAGCATACTGTATACTACACATCTAAAAATCTTTAGTGAAATGACTTCAGACCTCATTTTTACACCAATTACAAGTGAGCAGAAAACACTGCAATATGGTTGTTTGTGCGGTGTCCAGATCATTCATCATTTATGCATCTTTTCTCTTGATGGTCAGAGGACCCACATTGTCTCCCGTTTCATCATTATGGTTTGTATGAGACCCATCACACAATGGAAACTTCTTAGATCTCCCAACACCGGCAGTACACAGCTTTCTCCCCCAAATCTTCCATATCAAATGCATGAACTACCTTTCATACTGTTCCATATCCAGAACCATCTTTCTGGATATTGGGATTTACCATCCCATTACAGCATCTGTCCTTGCTGATAAATCTTTTGTAAGCAAGATATCCAATGACTGCCGCTCCAGCAGCAAACGAAACGGCTGCAATCCATTCAACCCTCAAGGAAGAATTCGACCTGAGCCCCATGACTGCAGCCCCGGACGCACACCGAGTGGCCACCCCCTACTTCCATATTGTTGAGTCTAAGACCCAAGCGCTTTGCTAGATTACCAATTCTCTGAGGTACTACTCTGTCCTTTAAAAGAATGTAACCAGTTCTGTCCTTTATAAGGAGAGATGAGACCAAAAGCATTAGCTAGTGCACAGTTGCATTAATAAAGCTGGCATTTACAGCATCACTTCAGGACAGATTTTATGAGGTTGCTGAACGATCACACAGGTCAGTGTGTTGTTCTCACAGTGAAATGGGTCTCTCAGAAAGGGTTGCAGGAATGATGTCTTCCAGCACTTGGCAATTTCCAATAGTTTGGGGTGGTGGTGTTTTTTAAGAAGCTACTGTTCCAACCCATAAAAAAAAACCCAACTGGACAAGGAGGCCTTTTGCAGTCTAAACGCAGCTGACTGTGCAGTCCCTCAATAACAGCAGAGCTCAATAGAATTTAGGGAAAATTTGGGACTCAAAATAAACTCTCCCCTTTTTGCTGCCATTTCTCTTTCTTGAAAAATAAATAATAAACTTCAATATCAAGCCAAAAAAACAGGAAAAGAGGCTCTGTCTCTGAGGACGCCCCAGCAAGTGTACTAGCGTGGCAAACTGAGCTGACCCTTGCAGCTGCTGCAAGCATCTAAGAAACGTTAGGAAAAAATAATCTCTTCCCCAGTTTTGATTAAGACAGTGACAACACTTAGTAGCCGTTCCCAGAGGGGCCATCCCCGAGAAGGGAAGTGGGCCCTCCCCCACCCACCCCTTTTTCTATAGAATTGTGAAGGGAGACTTCAACCTCCAGACGGATGCTTCCTGCAGAGCGGCCGATTCAATCATGCTATTAAGGTGGACAAAAACAAGACCCTCACCTGTGCCCCATACTAAATAAGGAAAATGTTTGAAGTGATTGAGAGTTGGCTTGCCTTGAAGCAGGTGGGCTCAGGGGAGTGGAGAGGAAATAAACAGCTTGTGTGTGCAAAGTGATGGGGAGCCATGAAATCATGCAGTGCTACAGCTGTCCAGAAAAAAGATAAACAGCAACTCCTGCTTTGTTATTTTCCAAGGAGTTTACGTGGAGCTCCCATAGGTTCACGTCAACAGAGAATTACCCGTTATTCATTAGTTTATATACTGCTTAAATGCCAGATGGCTTCTGAGCAGTTTTTGTCAAAGAATCAGCATTGGAAGGGACCCTGAAATTCATTTACTCCAACCTTCTGCAATACAGTGGTATCTTGGTAGTCGGAACGGCTTGTCTCCCGAACAAATCGGCTCCCGAATGCCGCAAACCCGGGAGTGAGTGTTCTGGTTTGCGAATGTTTTTTGGAAGCCGCATGGCCAACGGGGCTTCGGATTGAGTGCAGGAAGCTCCTGCAGCCAATTGGAAGCTGCGCCTTGGTTTTTAAACTGTTTTGGGAGTCAAACGGACTCTCAGAATGGATTAAATTCTAGAACCAAGGTACCACTGTACAGGAATACACAGCTGTCCCATACAGGGATTGAACCTGCAACCTTGGTGTTATCAGCGTCACGCTCTAGCCAACTGAGCTATCTATAAAATCAATTCTGAGATCCATGCACATTTGAAATACCCAATAGCCATTTCATCAGAGCATTAAAACATCCTTAATTTTAAAAGCATTACAATTAAATAACATCAGAAGTGCAAGGGCAGGCTTCCCTAAACAGATGCGTCTTCAGGAGCCAGTGACATGCAAATACGGATGGAGGTGGTGTATTTCAGCAGGGAGGGCATTCCAGCCACACTTCAGCCACCAATCTTCGAAGACCCAGTTCTTTGTTACCGCAGACTGTTAATATCAGGCTGGGTTCTGTCTGATGGTCATAGTGCCCTTGTGGACTAGTTCCACAAATCAATTTTTTAGTGCAAACTAGTTGTAATGGTATGTCAGGGCCTAGCTATGACTTCAGCATAGTGAGGTGGTGATGCTTAGCCAGAATTTGGGTACATATTTATTATTTTAATTCCCTGGGTCATGGGCATGATTATGATTTGTCATTTTGTTTATATATGTTTCTGCCTTGGACCTCAAAAGCGATGCAGAGAAGTTTGCTGGCCCATTCCACCCTGGACGCTCATCAGAGGCTTCAACAAGTGGGGAATGTTTTGTACTGCCTTCCACCTAAGCCCTCAAATATTGCAAAGAGCTGCTCAAGGAACAGACTGGAGACTTGTTTCTTATCTAATACATACCAGACAAAAGGAATGGCACATGCTGGAGAAGAAAGGCAGACTTTAGACAGGTGTCCTTTACAATATGACCCGCTGCAATGCCTGCAGTGGGAGTCTCCCAGTTGGTCCTGCTCAGACTGGGACGCAAAGCCCTTACAATATGTCCCTTCGCACCCCTATTTTAGCAACCAGGTGGGGAAAGCCATTGATTGAGTCAAAGGGGGGTGAAGGAAATAGAAGTACTTATTTTGCAAAATTCATATCCCATTCTTCAGCCCTTAAAATGCCCTCATGCAGATTCAGCAGAAATGTTACTTCATGCCTACTCTATAAGTCCTTCCTTCTGTCAGGAACAGTGTTTTCCTAACACTTGCATGGTGCTTTTATTATTTATTATTTTATTTTCCCAGGACCGACAAAAGTACAGCAGTTACATTCGCAGCATGTTAAAGATCACGGATCAGAGCAAACCAGAAGATAAGGATTTGCAAAATAAGGCTTTAGTGCGGGTGTGGGGAACTTTTGGCCTCCCATCAGCCCCAGAAAGCATGGCCAATCAGCAGCCTCTGGACAGCCAAGCATTGCCCACACCTGCTTTAGTTGGTCATGAGAAAGGGGGAGATATTCGCTACATATTGGAGAGATTTGACCAGTGGGAACTTAGATCAGAGGTGCAATAAAGCATGGCAAACTGCTTTCACTTAAAAGAAGAAGAGCCTGCTGGGTCAGGCCAGTGGCTCTTCTAGTCCAGCATCCTGTTCTCTCAGTGGCCACCCAGACATCCGCAGGAAACCTGCAAGCAGAACATAATGCCCAAGGGCGGGGAGGAAATCATAGGACCCAATTACAGCCGCTTGCTCCAGTTTTATTATTTGCACACAGATGGGAGTATGAGCAACTGAGGAGCCATGCAATTAGCTGAGATTGTAGGTAGCTGCATCTGCCTATAAAGACCATCCTAACTGCCATCGCCGCAAGCTGAAAGACAAATGCACAATCACTAGTTGATTGATTCCCTTTTGTGGGCTTCCCCAGCTGGGCCTTGCTGCTAAGACACACGTGCACACTCACTCACTCCTACCATCATCACTGTGCCCTATTTTACAGTGGCTGCTCTGTGCTGGCAAGGAGGTGCAGCTGCTAAGAACAGCCCTTGAACTGATTAAATAGCCGCCGCCCCCCAACCTCCTATTGATAAGACGGGCAAATAAAGCCATTTATTGTCCACAAATGGCAAAGCCCCCCCCCCCCGAACCTGAGCTCAGCAGCAGCCTCTTCTGAAGGTAATTCTCCCCACCAACTACCCCGCTTTCTGCTCCAAGCTGCCCCCATCACCACAGCAACCTCCAGTGAAGCTGGAGGTATCTCTGCCTCCTGCCAGACATCTGGGCCGGCCGTGTCATTGAGGTTCCTTGCGGAGATAAGCAAAGATTTATTCCTTTTTCTGCAGCTGTCTGGGACCCTGGGCTTTTCCTCCACCAGCAAGAAAGCCTCAGCTGCTGATGTTTTCACCCATGCCAGGAGGGGAGGGAGCTGTGCAGCCCCCCCCTTACCCAAACCAGATTTCCTACTTCATTTTGGACACTGGCGCCTTGTTGCACCCCCTGTAAATTCTGGCGTTCCACCTCGGCTCCCTTGGGAAGATGCAGCTCAAAGGAGACAAGAGAGGCATGCAGGTGTTTCATAGGGCAGGATTCCCAGGGAGGCAACGTCAGAGGCCTCTTCAGTGCTCTCTTCTTGACATACAAGGGAATGCCTGAACGTCTCAATGAACAACATTTGTTTTCTTTCACATAGGTATGAATGAATTTTAAAATGTTTTACCAAAAAAAGGGGGGTGGGTCTGTGGTGGCCAATGGAATGCACGGTGATAACCACATCTTGATGTGGCTTTGCAACATCATAAGTTGTGCAGTATAGTTAGTTCCATAATGTCGTAATTCTCAGCGTGATGTCGGGATGGTGAGAGGAATGGGGGCGTTTTTGGAGGAAGATGAATGCAGCAGAAAGGAAAAGGTGCTGCATGCGACAAGAGACAGGGCAGAATGGGATACGATGCCAGCACCAGGGATGGCTCTAGGGGTAGTCTGGGTGGCGCGAGGCGGCAGGGCCACGCGGAAACCGTGCTGCGGACTGTGCCCACCCACCCACCAACCGCGGCAAGAAATGGAGCGGGGCAGGGGCGCCGGAGCGATCTCCACACCACTGCCAGGGCGCCCGGCGTGCTTGAGACGGCCCTGGCCAGCACCGCCCACGATTTGGTTGCACACAAGCAGACAGGCAGGTGGGAACTGGCAGGTGGGGTAGCATCCTATTCAGCCCAATGGACCGACCTCCACTGCTGAATTTACCCCTCCAACACACAAAATCCCTTCACTTAACTTAGGAAAGTTCATGCCGGGGAGAAAGGTGTCTTCCCTGACATGCTAGCTTTCAGTGTGCAGGACGTGACCCGCCCACAGTCTGAAAGAGTGCAGCCCATACAGGTTTTCCTGTGGGCAGAGGACAAGTTCCCCCCCCCCCCGAGCCTTGTGTCTACCATAATCTCATTTGGTCAAAGGCCTGGAAACAATGCCTTATGAGGAACGGCTTAGGGAGCTGGGTATGTTTAGCCTGGAGAAGAGAAAGTGAAGGGGTGATATGATAGCCATGTTCAAATATATAAAAGGATGTCATATAGAGGAGGCAGAAAGGTTGTTTTCTGCTGCTCCAGAGAAGCGGACACGGAGCAATGGATTCAAACTACAAGAAAGAAGATTCCACCTAAACATTAGGAAGAACTTCCTGACAGTAAGAGCTGTTCGGCAGTGGAATTTTCTGCCAAGGAGTGTGGTGGAGTCTCCTTCTTTGGAGGTCTTTAAGCAGAGGCTTGACAGCCATATGTCAAGAATGCTTTGATGGTGTTTCCTGCTTGGCAGGGGGTTGGACTGGAGGGCCCTTGTGGTCTCTTCCAACTCTATGATTCTATGATTCATACACCCCGAGTCTCAAAAAGCTTTGTGGGTTTGGAGGGAGCTGGCTGTCCCACCAGTTTCAACACTCCCCTTCTCAGCCTGCTGCTAACCAGGCCTTAGCACACACCCCTTACCCTGCTGCAATTCCCCTCTCATTTAGAACCCATTTGCTCCCTTTGGCAGGAGTGAAAGTGTTGACACCAAACTTCCCCTTCTTCCTGCAAGCTTGCAAATGCGCATTTTGTCCCTTGATCAAGAGCATCTGGAGCTGACTGGTCCATCTAACCCAGTGCTGTCTTCTCTGACTGGCAGCTGCTCTGCAAAGTATTGGGCAGGGGTATATTTCCCTGATCTCCAAAAGAAAGGGCAAAGCTCAGCGGCAGAGCATCGGGCAGATGGTCTTAGGTGCAACCCCTGAGGGCATCTCCGGGTAAGGCTGAGGTGGGAGAGGAAGACTCCTGCCTGAAACCCAGAGATCTTCTGCAAGCCAGTGTTGACAATATTGAGGCAGATGGACCAATCACTTGATTTGTTACAATAGGCTTCCTTTGTAACAACTTCAAGGGGGCTAGCCTGCTGTAATAAAATCATAAAAGAATATTCTGCCACCTCTAAGCGGAGGTCCCAATAGGCTGTAGCTTCACATACACATGCAGTGCTTTTTTCGGGGGGGGGGGGGATGCAGGGGTACGCATACTCCTAAACATTTTGTGAATCTTGGTACAGTACTTTTGTCCATTTACTGCATTTTCCCCGATTTGAACTAAAATGGTGATTTTCTTGATTCGAAATGAGAGTTCCCCTGAACTTTTTTTTTTAAAGAAAAAAAAGCACTGCGCACATGCAGTTGCTTTGAAACAACGCCAGATTTTGCCTACCTGGTGCCCACCCGGTTGCAACTCCCATCAGCCCCAGCCATTGCAGCCATACGATGCTGGGGCTGGTGGAAGTTACAGTCTAAAACATCTGGAGGGCACCAGGTTGGCAAAGGTTGCTGTCATGTTTGCACTCTTAAAATACATAAAGGTAAAAGGTAAAGGACCTCTGGATGGTTAAGTCCAATCAAAGGCAACCATGGGGTTGTGGCACTCATCTCGCTTTCAGGCCAAGGGAGCCAGTGTTTGTCCACAGACAGCTTTCTGGGTAGTGTGGCCAGCAGGACTAAACCGCTTGCGGTTCGAGGACCCGCCCCCCCCCCGATAAATAAAGACACAGTGACACATGGTATTAGAGTTAATGGGTAGAATAAGGCCACAACTTTATTGGTTAGAGCAAGTGAGAGGTATTGGCTTAGGCATTGGACTCGCTAGCAACCGTGACTCCACCCCACTCAGCGGGGGGTCATATCAGGTTAACACCCCAAGGAAGGAGCCTGTTGTTGCAAATACAACTGAAAGCTCCACCTGGTGTCACCGGGGTCGTGCCATGGCCCTAGCCACCAGCAGGGTGTAGGACGGGATCCACGACCGCTGGATCCCTTAAGGGGATACCCCTATAAGAGGAGGGTTGGATGATGGCCACAACCAGTCCTCGAACACACAAGACAACTCCATATTCCAATGCCTACCGCCAAATACCGAAGAAGTTGTGACGAAATAAACCAAGAGCCAATTAGCCAATTGGATTAAAAAACTCCTACCAGGCCCCTTGGGCAACCAAGGCGACCAACCGAAGTCCATAGCAAGGTCAAAGCGAACACCCTAAGGGAAGACCTAAAGGGAGGGTGGGCGGGGAGATCTGACGAGGAGCAGCGCAAAAAGGGGGCGAGCTGGGGTCTGCCGCGCTCTTTTAAAACAGGTAGCCCTGCCCACAGCTGGCCCTATTGGCCCAGCCAGGGCCCTGAGCACGGCAGGTAAAGGTGGAGAAGGGGGCTGAACACGCCCCCCTGCTTGGAGCGTAGAGCGGGTCCCGCCCGCAAATTCCCCCCTCTCTGAAGAGGAGGGATCTTCTGGTGCAATGGGACACCGTGACGGAAACCAGTGTGCATGGAAATGCCCTACAGTGGGACCTATTTATCTACTTGCACTGGCGTGCTTTTGAACTGCTACCGGTAGGTTGGCAGGAGCTGGGACAGCAACGGGAGCTCACCCTGAAGCTCAGTGGTTTAGACCACAGTGCCACCTGTGTCCCTGTTAAAATACATACAGTGCTGCTTATGCAAAAACAATACAAATAAAGACAAATTGTGACCAGTTAGAGCTGAGACATTAGGGCTGTTTTGGGGGGAAGTGGGAGGGGACCTGACAAATGGGCAGAGGTGGGTGTGGAAGGGATGCTCTGATCTTAGGTAGCAAAGGTGTTAATAGGCACTGGAGGGGTGCTTGGGAGTGAGAATCTAAGATCAATGACTTGAATTATCCTCCCCTATGCCTCCTCAATGAGTAAAGAAAACAGGGCAGGGAGGGCAAACATAAGGCACAGGAGGAAGCAAAAGATTGTCTTCATCCCCTGTCCACCTCCCCACAGGAGTGCAGGGAGGAAAGATTTGGAGCTGATGGGGAAACACGGTGCAGGTTTTATATAATTACAGACAGGGTAGATCAGCCTTTCCCAACTTGGTGCCCTTCGAGTGCTTTGGACTACTGTTCCAATCAGCCCCTTGAAACGGGTGTGCAGCACAAGCAGGAGGGAGGGTATATACTGCACCACTTGCAAACACGGTGTAAGGGAAAGAGAACCAGCCACATCAAATCTTGTCTCTTTCACACATACGCAGCTGTTCAGAGCTGGGAGTCTAAAAAAACATCTGTAGGTTTGGGAAAGGTGCTCTCTATAGAACTAGCCGAGGTGCACAAGCAGCCACTTCACGAAGCGGGATTTTACAAGGAGTGGGGAGAGAGTGATTTCCAGAGGTGCCCCCCAGCATCCCTCGCCATGTCATAAGAACGCTAAGGCCAGATTATTTGATTGTGCAGAGTTGCAGCAAATAGTATTCCGTCCCATGCAGGTTTCATCCTTGAAAACTTCCCTTTCCACTTGGAAGGCCGTAGCCTTTGTTAGACAGCCAAATTTGCCTGTGGCCAAATGTTTGCTCTCCATGCATGCTGCTAACTGCAGCATAGGAATGCAGGAAGCTGACATATTATGAGATGTAGCTCGCTACTGCCTACACTGACCGGCAGTAGCTCTCCAGGTTTTCAGACAGGGAGTCCCTTCCAGCCCAACCTGGAGAATTGAACCTGCAACCTTCTGCATGCAAGGCAGATGCTGCTGCACTGAACCAAGACCCTCCCTAAGCTGACATTAATTGAAACTCATCCTCAGTCCACCTAGCTCAGTATTGTCTGCACTGACCGGCAGTGACTCTCCAAGGTTTCAGGCACGGCATCCCTTTCTGCTCTACCCGGAGGTGCCAGGGATCAGACCTCCGAACCTTCTGCATGCCAAACTCTACCATAGAGCTATGATGGTGGCAAGATGTGTGGTTATAAGGATGTGAAAATCGGGGGGGGGCAGAGAAGAGATAAGGAAAACAATTGTGAGAGATATGCCAGTGTGAAATAAGACTTTGAAATGGTGTCCAGGGATGCCTGATGGAGACCTTTGCATATGGATCTAGAAGTTTGGGATGGGTTGTGTGGGGTAGGAAATTGTCCTTTAGCAGCTGAGGCCCCCACAAAATACAGGGATATTATGCCACACCATTTATCAGGGTGGATTTGATTTAAATCACTAATCAGTAAGACTTGATTTAAAAATCATTTAATATTTCTTTACAGAAAGACATTCTTGCGGTTATAATCAGCATCTGGTATAACCAGATGAAAGTTTCATTTTGGAATAATAAATTTTTTAGAATAGTTTTTACAGTTATATCAAAAATTCCTGATTTGATTATACTATTAGAAATACATAGACAGATGATTGTGAAATTATTGTGAGGTTTAATAAGTTAACTTTATATGTGGACAACTTTTCTGCTGTACTTTATTGGAAGGAGAAAAATAACCACTTCCTTAATAACAATTTAAACTATTTATTTAACTTAAACAGTAACATTATAGCATATGTATCCATGTTTGTTAACTCATGTGGTTAAACAATTTTTTAAAAAAAACTTAGACTGGGTTGTACCACACATGAAAAACTTAAAACAAATCCTTATTTCCTGATGAATAGCCTTTGGACTATAATGTAATTTAATAGAAAACTATCTTTAGAAATATTTTCCCTCCAAGGGCATTTTATTTTAAAAAATCCAATTTAAATAAATTTTAAAAATCCAATTTAAATTTTAAAATATCTGATTTTTTTTATTAAAAAAGAAATCATTGATTTTTATCCACCCTGCCCTTTATGGAGCCAAGCCCTTGTTCTAATCGTAGATCCTGAGTCAAATTAAATCCTGCAGCTGAAAACCCCAGCAGAGTACTCCAGGTGTAGAGCTGGGCAAATCTTGTCAATGACACTTTCTCTCATCTGCCCAATTTCCTTATATTAAATTCAGTTCTCTGCATTTCTGCATCAGTTTGAGATTCAATGAGAATTTGTCTGCATTTTAGTGTGAATTTCTCTTAATACATGTGTTTACACAAAGCAACTTCTCCAAATATAATTCACCTTTGTGAGCTATTTTCACCGCTATGTGCACACTTTATCTTATCAAATGCATTTTTGCACACATTACCAGACTGTAGAATTGCAGTGGAAAATTTGGAGCAGGGCAGGTTTCAAAGGACGGTTGCGTTTTGGTACTTATTTTGTGCCATAGCTGCCAAGTTTTCCCTTTTCTTGCGAGGAAGCCTATTCAGCATAAGGGAAAATCCCTTTAAAAAAAGGGATAACTTGGCAGCTATGTTTTGTGCTGGAAAGTGTGGGTTAGATAGATTCAGCTTTAAATGTGAATTGAATCAAACTGATCCCTCCCCCATCCCTACCTGGTTCTATCTTGGATGGTAGTTCCTTAGTCTGGGTAGGCACACTCCTGCCTCCACTTCCCAGAGTTTTCTTAGCCCTAGATTGGCTAAGATGTGACACGGCCCTCAAATCCCTGGGGAAGAGGCTCCCTTCACACCTTCTCAGAGACAGCAGGCTTTGGACTGATTTGCAGAGAGCAATTGGTAAGCTGTTAACAAAACAGATTGTGTTCAATTTACAGGCTTTGAAAAGGGTGCAGGCAGCCTTCCCTTCCCTTAGTCTTTCTTCACCTCTTGCACAACACCTGAAACCGTGACATTCTTTTCATTAAAGATCTACTAGCTTGGGGATGAGGCATTAATGGTCCTAGAGATGCTATTACACTCCCAGCAGACAGCATGGCCAATTATTAGGGCTGATGGGAGCCAGAGAGCACCAGCTCCCCCCCCCCACATCCACACTAGAATCAAAGGTGGAGAGCCTTTGACCCAGGGGCCAAATCTGCCCCCCTGGCCTCTCTATTTACCGCTTGGGACTCTGCCCAGGCCACACCCTTCACTGGCCCTGCCTCCCTTCACTGGCCCTGCCTCACACCCTCCTTTAGTGTTTTTGCCTGGCTGGAATGGGTCCTTGAAGTCTGATCATGCCTCTTGCTTACCAGGGTGGGGAAAAGATCATTTTAAGGTAAAATTTACGTTTGATGCTGCACCCACTTTTGCCTCTGTCTCCACCCTTCCCCCCAACAGCACATGTTTCCTAGAAAGGAATGTGCCTCTTGGTCTGAAAAATATTCCCCACCAAATATACACAGAGTCTAGGGCTTGCTGATCAGAAGGTCAGTGGTTCGAATCCCTGCAACGGGTCCCAGCTCCTGCCCACCTAGCACTTTGATAGCACATCAAAGTGCAAGTAGAAAAATAGGGACCTCTCCGGCGGGAAGGTAAACGGCGTTTCCGTGCGCTGCTCTGGTTCGCCAGAAGCAGCTTTGTCATGCTGGCCACATGACCCGGAAGCTGTCTGCGGACAAATGCTGGCTCCCTTGGCTTATAGAGCGAGATGAGCGCCGCAACCCCAGAGTTGGACACGACTGGACCTGATGGTCAGGGGCCCCTTTACCTTTACCTTTATATATTTATTACATTTATATGCCACTCTTTTCCTCCCAGGAGCTGAAGATGGCAATCATGGATCTCCTCTGCATTTCATCCTCACAACAACCCTGTGAGGTAGGTTAGGCTGAGAGACCCATGATCATCCAGAGAACTTTGTGGCTGAGTGTGGATTTGAACCCTGGTCTCCCAGGTCCTAGTCCAACACTCTAACCACTACACCACATTGTGTGCTTGCTTTTCTTTAAATCAGGTGGCTAACCTGTGACTCTTCAGATGCTCCAGGACTTCAGCTCACACCATCCCTGACCATCATCCCTTAGCCTGCAGGAGCTAAGATGGTGTCAAATACTGCCCAGTCACCATGAGGTCTAGAAACTTGTTTTTTTTTAAGAGGTGAAAGTACGAAACTGAAGGGCAATTGAGACATGGCAGGGGGTAATTTATTTTGTTTATATATTTAAACAAGCCATGTGGTGGGTGCGCTGACAGCCAGAGAGCTCATGATTCTGGTGGGATTTTTAACCTCTCCCCTGCTGCCATTTCCCAAATTTGATAAGTAGTTCCCTCCTGATTGTTCAGTCTTGAGCCCACCACTGCTCTCTTGTTGAGACCTGGCCAGTGTCTTATAGTAGCAGATGCAGATGGCAACCTCCAAACAGATGGACTGGTGTTTGTCCATTAATCACCACCTATTGTTCCAGTTGCTTTGTTCCCCTCCCCTCCTCCTACCCTTTCTTGGATTCTGGTATACCATTTGAGGATGGGGGAGAAATTTCACCAAGGGAAGAGGCTGTTGCAACCAGTGCTTATTATCTGTGAAGCGGGGGAGTACTCGATCTCATGTAAACACCCTGCAATGAAAAAAAAAGCTGGTTCAGCTGGCTGACTGTAAACATATAAAGTTGCCTTGTACCAAGTCAGACCACCGGGTCCACTTAGTCTACTATTGTCTGCACTGACTGGCAGCAGCTCTCCAGGATTTAAGACTGGGGACATACCGGTACCTGGTCACACCTGGAGATGCTGTGGATTGAACTGGGGACATTCTATATGCAAAGCAAGTGCTCTACACATTGTGCTGTGGTCTCCTTCCTGTAAAAATAATGTAAGATTCTAGTCCTCATTGTTCAGAATAAAAGACTGAAATAAATAGGAACATGGGCAGCTGCCTTGTGCAGAGTCAGATAATACTCATTGACTAGCAGCAGCACTTCACTATTCCAGGCAGGGAGTTTATCCTAGCCCTACCGGAGATTCCACTGGGGATCTGCTGGAACCTTCTGCATGCAAAGCAAATGCTCTATCACTGAACTACAGACCTTTCCAGAAATGCACTCTGCACATGTTCAAAGGCATTACAGTGATTACTACCACAAAGAGAGCATGTGCAACATAATAGTGACTGCATCTGACAAAACCATAAAAATCACTGGGTGGTCGTGGGTGAGTCACTATCTCTCTGAGACTAACCTACCTTGCAGGGTTGTTGTGAGAAGGAAAAGCGGAAGGGGGGAATCATGTACATTATCATGAGCTCCTAGGAGGAAAGATGGGGTATAGATGTTCCATAAAACTCAGAGCACAAAGTGGCTCCCCGTACCCTCAGCCCAGCCCGCAACATCAACTGAGCTCACATTCCTCAAGGGTTTTTCACTGCCCCTAGCTCATACCTTCCCAGTTTTCTTGTTTTTTAAAAAAGTTTTAATCAGATGCGGAGGGCTCTGAATTTGACCAAAGCAGGATCGCTAGGGAGGGAGGGGTTTTATTGGGAGACAGACAGACAGACAGACAGACAGACAGACAGACACACACACACACACACACAGAGAGAGAGAGAGAGAGAGAGAGAACGCCCAGCAAGGACCAAGAGACTAGCTCATTTATTTGTTTTTAAATTGTTTTGTTTTGTTTTCCTTTTGTATTTTGCATTTTGAGGTTGTGAACTGCCCTGTGATCTTTGGTGCGCAAGGGCGATATACAAATTTAACAAATAATATTAATAGTATTTTGAAGTCTCTCTGTAATCAAAGGGACACATAGCACGCTTGAAAATTCGGGTTTTCGTTTGAAAAATCCCCTAAGGCGCAAAGCTATCTGGATTGAAATATTTCCTTTTCACTTAGCCTGAAATGGGTTTGGGTTGCTGCTGTGTGTATATGTTTTAATGACCTCCCACACGGTCACATCAGCCCTCAGAGTATCTCTTTCGGTCCGACAAACTCTCGCTCACTCATTCCTTGTCAAGCGCAGCTCAGTCACTCTCAGTCACTACGCGCGCGTTTTTAGGCAAGAAGGAGGGGGGGAAAAGAACCAGGCTGGTTTTTTTTCCTGAGGAAACAACATCAAAAAATATTTATTGATTACAAAGGTCAGAAGGGGAGTTACCCGCCCACCAGAGGGACCTGCCCATTCTCGGGAGTCGGGTCTTGGCGGTGATGAAGAACGGTCCGACCTACTTGGATAGCACCAAAGCGCCAGTGTCCGGCATCGAAGAAGCGGGGGGAGGGAGAAAGAGAAAGCGACGGGGAATGGGTCACATGGCAGTGTCCTGAATCGCCCCAGCCCGTCGGGCGATGCGATGCCCAAGTGCTATCGCTGGAGCTGTCGGAAGTCCCAGGTTGCGCGCAGGCCCCTCGTTCAAAAGCGCGCTTCTCGCTTTGCTGCCTGCCAGCTCGTGGAGCTGAAAGCCACCCTCGCTGCTGCAAGCAGGCGGGACTGGAGAGTTGGGAGGAGCAGTCTCAGCGGCTGTCTCTCCTCGTCGCCTCTTTCTTCACACCTTGGTGCCCAAGGAGGGCAACTCGGACTTCTGGGTCTGCCCGCTGAGGGTGGAGGAGACGGAGCCGGCCTGGGCGCGCAGGGCCCGGCGTAGGCCGAGCAAGAGGAGACACTGGGCGCGGAAGCGGCTGTCGAAGAAGGCGTAGAGGAAAGGGTTGAGACAGCTGTTGATGTAAGCCAGGCAGGTGGCGTAGGGGTGCAGGCGAGGGATGAGTTCGAGCCACGAGCAGGGCAGGTGCAGCACCCCCACCCAGGAGAGCACGTAGAGGTTCTTGAGCAGGTGGAAAGGGAACCAGCAGGCGGCGAAGACGGCTACCAGGGTGACGATGATGCGCAGCAGGCGGCGGCGCTGGCGGCCCTCCTCCTTGCGCACGTGCTGCTGGAAGTGGCGGCTGACGGTGGCGCCGATGCAGCAGTAGCAGAGCGTCATGAGCAGCAGCGGCAGCACGAAGCCCAGCGCCGTCGTGGAAAGGCTCAGCGCCGCCATCCAGTATTCTTTTTCCCGCGGGCTGGACGCCACGCTGCTGAAATCCATGTCGCATTCGACGGCGGCGGTAGCTGTAGCTGCAGCAGCGGCAGCGGCCGAGGCGTTGCCGTCGGTCTGGTGGGGTGGAAGGCGCGTACGCGTGTTGCGCAGCAAGAGCGCGGGCAGCGCCAAGAGCCCGGCCAACAGCCAGACGGCGACCAGCGAGAGCAGCGTGGAGGTGCGCGGGCGCGCCGAGGCGGGCCTCCCGACGGAGCGCGGTAGGGCGTGCACGATGGCCAGGTAGCGCTCGAAGCTGAGGCAGCCCAGACAGAAGGCGGACGCGAACATGTTGAGCAGCACCAGGTAGCTGCTCAGCTTGCACAGCGCCGAGCCGAACGGCCAGTGGAAGCGCAGCGCCGTGTAGGCGGCCCAGAGGGGCAGCGTCACCACGAAAGCAAGGTCTGCGAGCGCCAGGTTGCCGATGTACGTGTCCGCCGAGCGCCGCTTCGCCGGCGGACCGCGCCACACGGTGAAGATCACCAGGCCGTTCCCCGACAGGCCCAGAACGAAGACCAGCATGTAGAGGACGGGCAGCAGCGAGAAGGAGACCTCCCAGTCCGTCTCAGCCTCTTCCCAGGCGCACTGCAGCTCCAGGAAGCTGCCGTTCCAGGCCCCCGACGGCTCCTCCTCATACTCGTAGTACTGGTCCCCCGCCAGCGGGTAATCGAGAGGCTGCTGGTGGCGCTCCATGGCGCAGGCAGCCCACCGGCCCGACGACAGGCGCGAAGGGTCTCGTCTTCCGACGGCTGGCACCAGCGGCTTTCTCCTCCGACAGCTGCCCTCTGGCTAGGGGAAGCTATTAAAGAGCGGCAGGGTGGGTGGGCGTAGGAGGAGGAGGAGGCGGTGGCTTGAGGAGACGCCGCCCTCTCGCTGCGTGCCCGCTGGAATAGAGCCAGCCCCTCCCGTCGGGGTTTGAGCGAGTAGTGGGTAGACCGAGCCAGTCTGGGATTTTGCGATGAGTTTTTGCTTGCCTTCTTCGTCAGTGACAGCCAGCACATCAGCCCCAGCGAAAGGATTTGCTATAATGGACGGCAGCCGTCCATCAGAGCCTCTTCTCCCAGGTGACAGGTCCTTTATAGGGGAGAATGCCCCTATCCATCTTGCCTCTCTCACCGTTGCAGGAAGCTGCCTTACAGTGAATCAGGCAGATTGGTCTATCTATCTAGTATTTTGTAAGCCATGACTGGCGTTGGGTTTCAGGTGAGGAGTCTTCTATGCAAGGCAGGTGTTCTGACCCTGAGCTACAGCTTCCCTAAAAATGAAGCAAGATCCCACAGGCACCATAGGATTAAAGGCTGGTTTAAATAAGAACCTAGGAAACTGCCTTTGAACAAGTCAAACTGCGTCCATCTAGCTCAGTATTGTTGGCACTGTCTGGCAGTAGCTATCCAACAGCGAGTCTCTCTCCCAGCGCTACTTAGAGATCTGAGGGACTCAGTATAAGGCAGCCCCCCCCAATCTTCCTATGGCAATTAATGGGACAAACCTCCCTTTCCAGCTGCTTTGAAATAGGTGCACACTCTTGGACACAGTTCACATTCATTTGAGCAAGGAAGCCTTCCTGGATCCTGACCCTTGTCCATTGGTGAAGAGAGAGGAGGGGGGGTCTGCTTGGGGAGGTTTATACATTGGGCAACAAAGTGTGCATCTGGGCGCTGATGCTGCCCCCTCCCCCTTCCCAAAAGAAAGAAGACGATTCAGCGTCGGAATAAGAGAAGCTGCTGTTTCGTTTTCCCTGGCCTTCATGTGGGAATATTCCAGACCGGATGCTTTGCCAGGGTGCTCAGAGGCTCCTGCTTCCCATGAGAACAACCGCCAGAGATTGCAAACCCTTCTCTTTCTCTCTTATTTGCAAAGGTAGCATTACTAATTCTTTTCATCAGCATCATAAGGATGTGCTCACAGCTATGCGCAGCTGCGGGCTTCAGAATTGTGTGCAGGCACATGGCCACACCAGGGGGGAGTATTGGGGGTGCTCCTCCCCAGTGCCCAGTGCTATGCTCATCACCCCAGATGGATAGGGTGACAGGGAGGGAGGGGGGTGTCTTTGCAATCCTATCCAGATGTTGCTCTCTCTTTTGACAGAGAGTCAGCAACTTCCCAAACTCACAATAAGGGTCTGTTTGCACCATTCCAGATTGCATTTTGAGCTACATGGGAATACAGGAAGCTGCTTTATACTGAGTCGGACAACTGGTCCATCTAGCTCTGTACCTTCTACACAGACTGGCAGCAGCTCTCCAGGGTTTCAGGCAGGGGACATTCCCAATTTATACTCCGCCCCCACTCCCATGAATTCCCAAGCAACAAACAGATACCCAATTTAAAAACAAAGTGGGGGAAAAGAATCTGAAACAGATGTAAACATTCTAAAAACAGGTTAAAATTAAAAGCAATTGCTGTTAAAAGCATCCTTCTAGCCAATGATCTTGAGGTATTCTTCAGCTACCAAATGCACTTGGATAAACAGAAATGTTTTCAAGTTCCTCCTGAGAATGGAGGCAGGCACATCGCACTAGAGAGGGCTTCTGAGCAGTTTACAAGTGCAAAGCCCATTCTAAAAATCAAATAAACCAGTTACAACAGCACTTAAAAATTGTTGTTGTTACAGTTTATTTACATACTGCTTTCCGGCCAAAAAGCCCCCAAAGCAGTGAATAGCATATGAAAACATCAGCAGATACACCCCCCCCCCAAAAAACACTAAAGAAAATGAAATGGTACAAAATGGCTATAGAGACGTCTACCCCCAATCTTTCAATGGGTACTGGGGGCAGAGGAAAGGAATGGCCAGGGAGGAGGGTCACTGTCCTCTTTTTCCCTCTGGGGTCTTAATGAGCTGAGAGAAATCCCAACTTGTTTACCCTTCCTTTTCCTGGTACAGTATTTTTCCAAGGCTTGCCAAGTTGAATTCCCCTGAAAGGATGAGGCTGATAGAGTGAGTGATTGTTGAAGCCATAATAGCAGAGATTCTTTCTGCTTTCTAGCGTCTGCCATCCTGGGGCTGCACGGTCCACCCCATGTAAGTCAGCCAGGGTGTGGGCAGATTTCAGGCTTATGGGATTTACTTTATTGTTATTTTATACTTAGACACCCAAGATCCACCAACTGCAGCCTGGTGCAAAAATATTTAATAATAATAATAATTTATTATTTGTACCCCACCCATCTGGCTGAGTCTCCCCAGCCACTCTGGGCGGTTCCCAATCGAGTATTAAAACAGTACAGCATTAAATATTAAAAGATTCCCTAAACAGGGCTGCCTTTAGATGTCTTTTAAAAATAGGATAGCTGCTTATTTCCTTGACATTTGATGGAAGGGCATTCCAAGAAGGCCCTCTGTTTGGTTCCATTCTTCATAATGGAAGAATTAGCCCATAACGTACAGTCAGAATGAAAGAATTCTGAGCACAGGAGTTTGTTTTGAATTCTGGAACTTGGACAGGGAGCACACAACCCTTCCACAGAAAACCTGTTTCTGGTTAACAGAAGGTCCCTGGTTAAAAGAAGATCCCTGCAGATGGATCAGCCCAAAGGGGCCTCTCTGCATCCTGTTCTCACAGTGGCCAACCAGATGCCTGCAAGCAGGACCTGAGCACTAGAACCACTCCCCCCACCTGTGGCTTCCAGCACCTGGCATTCAGAGGCCTACAGGCTCACAACAGTGGAGAGAGAACATAGCCAGGTTAGCTGGCACCTATTGCTACCTGCCTCCTTCCGCCAGTGGCACAATGGGTCAGTGCACCTGGCTGTTAACCAGAAGGTTGGCGGTTTGAGCCCACCTGGAACAGCTGTGGGCAGAATTCCTGCATTTCAGGGGGTTGGACTAGATGACCCTGGGAATTCCTTCCAGCTTTATGATTCTGTGAAGTTGTCTAATTGTCGTTACCCTAAGCTTTCTGCATTGCAGCAACATAATGTAGGCCCGGGGGGGGGGGGCGGGGGCGGGAAGCGGTGGTCATTTTGCTGCTGCTATCCTTAAATAGCTGAGAGACAGGTCTGCTTGCTGGAGATCTTGCCAGGCAGTAGATCATCCAGCCCAGATCGGCTTCTGCCCACCATAGGATGCAAGGTGTGAAAAAGATGGAGTGCAATTCCACTCATTGCCAAGAGGGACACAGCTCTTCTGTTTCTCACGGGCTGCCTTGGTGAGTGAGATCATTGTGCACCAGCCTTTGGACCTGTGTTGAGGCTGTACCAATTCACACTGCGGGGCAGGAGGCTAAATTAGAGAGGAAAACCCTGTACTGTACGAAGGAAAAACTTGCATGCTCAACCCTAACTTTCTCCCTGATGTGCCGGTTATTCTGATGGTGCTGAAAACTGGGGGCCCATTTATTGTCCCGGCCTTGTTATTCCTGTCTGTAAAATGGGAATAACCATGAGTTTCCAGAGCAGGTTTTGGTGAGTTCAAGGCAAAGACTTTGCATTTTATTTTTGTACAAAGGAGCAAGCAATCGGCGGTGGGGGTGGGGGGGTGGGGAACACACCTACCTAACTTGGAGACAGACAGTCGGGTCGTGTAACCACAGCAGTGATCCAGAGGAGGAATATCCACCGGGAGGACTGCAGAGAGAAGATAAGGCCATGGTGCGTCTGCAGCAGCACAACTGGACGCCTTCATCTGCCCCAGCTGCAACACGTCTCTCCTGGATTGGTCTCTACTGCCACAGCAGGCGCTGCAACCTTCTAAGAGTTTGACTTCACCCCAAAAGCACGCTCATCCATTGCCTCCCGAAGTGTTACAGCCACGACATGCATTTATACTTCCAGATGTCATCGGTCAATATGGGAGGGGGGGCATTGATGTCCTTGTGTCCTCCTATCAGCTTAATGCTCCTTGCGCCTCCTGCTTTATAACAGGGCTAGGGGTCCGGATCAAGCCTGGGAGCCAGGTTGTTTTCTCACCTGCCCACTGTAGGCCAAATTTGATCACCTGACACCTCAGGTAATTGTGGCCCCTTATTGTGCAGCTTGAGGGCCTCCCAAGCCGAAAAACTGAATGAATCTATTTTATGATACGTGAGTCAGGAAGCTGCTTTGAGGCCTAATCCAGTCTTGAACGGTGGGATGTGAACTGAACAAATGGGTGCTATCCTGCCAGGATTCCATATGGGCATTCCGATTCATCCAGTGAACTCTGGCCCATTCTTGCTGTTGCCTTGAGGTTGCCATAGGAACAAAGTAGGCTGCCTTGGTCGACCCAGTTCAATGCTGTCTGCTTTGTCCTGCTGCAGGTGTGTATAGGGCAGGCATAGGCAACCTTGGCTCTCCAGATGTTTTGGAACTACAACTCCCATGATCCCTAGCTAACAGGGCCAGTGCGGTCTGGGATCATGGGAGTTGTAGTTCCAAAACATCTGGAGAGCCAAGGTTGCCTATGCCTGGTATAGGGTAATAGGGGAGGGAGTAGTTCCTCAAGTGTTCTCGAAGCTACGAACATGAGTCTGACCAAACTGCGGGAGGCAGGGGAAGACAGGAGTGCCTGGCATGCTCTGGTCCATGGGGTCACAAAGAGTCGGACACGGCTAAACGACTAAACATCAACAGTTCCTCTAGTGGGGGACACATTGTGCTCCTTCTGGGGTAAAGGTAAAGGGGCCCCTGACCATCAGGTCCAGTCGTGTCTGACTCTGGGGTTGCGGCGCTCATCTCGCTCTATAGGCCGAGGGAGCCGGCGTTTGTCTGCAGACAGCTTCCGGGTCATGTGGCCAGCATGACAAAGCTGCTTCTGGCGAACCAGAGCAGTGCTCGGAAACGCCGTTTACCTTCCCGCCGGAGCGGTGCCTATTTATCTACTTGCACTTTGATGTGCTTTCGAAGTGCTAGGTGGGCAGGAGCTGGGACCGAGCAATGGGAGCTCACCCCGTTGCAGGGATTCGAACCACCGACCTTCTGATCAATTTGTCCATTTTTGGTCCTCGCCTTACACTCAGCTCTCACCTGTGGCTCCCATAAGCTATCCACGTGCGACAGTGTCCATACACCCTGGGAATGGCTTTCACCAGGTGAGGGTAGCCGATGGGTCTCAAAAAGCCTCGGTGAGTTGGTGACTTCCCCTGAGTGCAAAGACATGCTCTGGCAGATGAGACCAGTTGTGGGTCCAATGATCAAGAAGATCATTTCTGCCCGTGCTGAAGAGGGAAGTGAAGGGCAGATAGGATTCGTCAACGTGGGAAGGTAGCCCATGTAGGAGAAGGAAAACTCTGGTCCTAAACCTCCACTGCCTTGTGGGATATCTTCAGGAGAAGAAAAAGCTAAGGAGTAAACCCTACTCACAAATCCAGAGTGGTCCCAAAGTTGAGTGACGCCTTGCAGTGGGGCATATTGAATTTTCCATCTTTAAAAATCCTGATTTAAGGGGTGTTAAAAAGTTGTGGTATGATTAGGTAATTTGAAATATATTTTGGTTACTTGTAAAAATTTAGGTGTTGCTTGGTAAATATCTATGTGAAAAGTTCCTACTTCTTAACATTTTTTTAAAAAAATCCTGTCATTTAAAGGTATAGGTTATTCCCCAATTTTCATGAAAACAGATGTTGATAAGTGCCTAAAATTGATTACAAGATACAGTGGTACCTTGCAAGAGGAAAATAATTTGTTCTGCAAGTTGCTTTGTATAGCAAAAAATTCATCTTGTGAAGCATGGTTTGAAATTTTCTTGGTTTACCCGGTCTACCCATTTAGTTAATGTGTTCCTATTCATCTTGTGAAGCACGGTCATAGGAAACTTCGTCTTGTGAGACGCCTCGTGCAACGCAAAACGCTTTCATCTTGTGAGTTTTTTGTTGCATGAGGCATTCGTCTTGTGGGGTACCACTGTATTGTAGTTCTCTTATATATGTATTGTAGTTATCTGTACTATTAATATTAATATTATACAACAGTATATGATATCTTTTTTGCTTTCTACCACCAGTCCACCCACTGAGGTCATTGGGGTTTCAAAGCCGAAATGCTCTGACATGTAGATGTATCCGAGATCTAACCAGCTCTAGCAATTGTCTTCTGTGTTGCATTGGAGACTGGGGGACTGGGGTCTTGCTTGAATATGTTACAGAACAATTGTGTGGTCATCAAAGGAGCTGGGATCCTCACCCACCAACATCATTTTATTATATATATATATATATATATATATATATATATATATATATATATACACATACACTATATTCAGCAGAGAATTGTGTCCCTTTGTTGCTCACTCCCACCCTTTGCAAACAGAATTTTATTCCCATGAAGGAGAAAAGCATGTTTTCTTTGAAGAATAGCTATGATGATAAACATGATAATGAAGTCTATGCAGAGGACTGGATAAACTACTTGGAGGTGTTAAAAATACACTGTAAAGTAGAGCTACCAAAGTTCAGTCGAGTGACGGTCTTTCCTTATTGGATAAATTGGGGGTGAAAAACAGCATTCTGATAGTGTAGGATTCAGGCTGTTGGACAGGCACCCAATCTTAAGAGAAGGATTGCCACATTTTAAGAAAGACAAGATTTTAGTTCCTTCAATGGTAGCATGGATAATAAGCATTATGGTAACCCTTCTATCACAGTGATGGAAGGATAGAAATACTATATATTCTCCTGCTTCAGAACCATTAAATGAACAGAAGTCTTGACCTGCATGGAATATGGTTTCTCTAAGTCTGACACCATCTTTGTGAGGATCAAGAGCAGGCCTGTAGATTCTACAGGAATCAAATTTTAACAGTGTACACTTCTTTTGAAGAGCATGGTCCAGGGGGCTTTTGCCAGTGGCTCTCCTGCTCAGATGTGGGCCCTCAGCAGATACATGATCATGTGACACCAGCCCTTGAAGTTGTTCATTTATTATTCTTTTTCCCTTTTTACTATAATAGGACGTTATAAGATAAAGTAATGATATGTTGTTACAGCTGGAAACAAAATTTCTTTATATTTTCGCTTGTATAAAATGATTAAAAACTTTAACTTCGCTTCAAAATGCGAGTTTTTGGCTTTTTAAAGTGTATTTCAAACAGATCTAAATTTACCAAGCTAATCATCAACCAATCATAAAAATAATTGCAGATTTGGATTCCTCATGTGCAATAACATATTTTTAGAATTTTGCAAATTCGCAAAAAGAAATGTCCTTAAATGACACGCCCTAGCCTTGCACACCTATCTCCTGCAGCCAAGTTGGTGCCAAACATATTGCTCTGCTTTCCTTTGGACCACATCAGCGAAGCCAAGAGGGGGGTCTTGTCATCTGGGCAGCCTAGGACCTCCATACACACTGCCCAGGCTTGCGCCCCGGGGAGGTCACCTTGGTGCTGCTAACACAGTGGTTTGACTTCACCCCCAGAAGTGCACTCTATTGTCTCTTGAGATGGATGCCAACAATGTTCTCCAGGATTGCAGGCAGGAATCATTCTCCTACCTGGAGATGCTGCCGTGAATTGAACCTGAGACCTTCTGCACGCAAAGCAAGGGCTCTACCACTCAGCTGCGCACACAGAAACACCATAGGAAGCTGCCTTTTCATTCATTCATTCATTCATTCATTCATTCATTCATTCATTCAGCCTTTATTGGCATAATTTAGACAATAAGATCATAAAGGAGAAAGATCTATAAAACACTGGTAGTATCAAACTGGTAGTAACCACCATTAAATAAAATTAAGAAATTTTAAATTTGACTTTAAAAATCTCAGCTAAATATCCTGAAACAATCTCAGTAATTTCAGAAGCTGCGTTATACAGGCTGTGTTTGTCCATGATTTCCGATTGGGAACCTTTTCTATCTCTAGCTGGAGATGCTGCTGGGGCTTGAACCCAGGGCCTCCTGCATGCAGAGCAGATGCTGTGCCAATGAGCTACTGCCCTTCCCAAACTCTGGGGAATTTTCACAGCCAGCTTTGTAACTATCCCATTTATTCCTGCTCCTTTCACAGCAGCCAAACTTGCGCATGATCCAGCTTCTCTCCAGGGAGGAAAAAAGGCTTGGGTTTTCTCCCTTCTGCAGATCAAGCTGCAATCCATGTCCCAAGAAAATGCAAACACACACTCTTGGCAGGCCAGAGATGCTTCAGCCTAGCATTTGACCGGGGCAGCATAACCGGGCACAAAACAGAGGAGGCTGTATTGTTCTTGTTGATAAACAGTGGGTCGGTCACCCATTGGATCTGAGGCCAGGGAAGGTGGGCAGCCCCGGGGTCTCCTCCCAGACAATTCCTGGAAGGGCTGGTTTGTTTAAAGAAGATAAACAGATGGGCTTTCTGCCACTGAGGCCATCCCACCGAGGTCGTGAGTTCCTCGGATGTTAGGGTGAGCCATTAAAGACAAGGAAAGATGCTGCTTTCACTGCCCAGGACTGGCCTCACACCATCTGAGAGTTCAAGCAAAACAAAAACCCCAGGGGGTTCATCCTGCTTCTCATCCAAAATCCTTCCTTTGGAGCTGAGCCAGGAATGGGGAACGTTTTTTTGAGCAACCTTCCAGTGAAGGGCAGGGTTGAGGCCAAAGGGGGCAGAGCGGCGAGTGTAAATTTCACCTGTGTGTGGCAGGCTGGTTTCTACACAATGTAGGGGATGCGGGTGGCACTGTGGTGTAAACCACCGGGCCTCTAGGGCTTGCCAATTGGAAGGTTGGCGGATTGAATCCCCGCAATGATGAAATGAACTCCCATTGCTCTGTCCCAGCTCCTGTCAACCTAGCAGTTCGAAAGCACGCCAGTGCAAGTAAATAAATACTGTAGGTACCGCTGCGGCGGGAAGGTAAACAGCATTTCTATGCACTCTGGTTTCTGCCACGGTGTCCCGTTGCACCAGAAGCGGTTTAGTCGTGCTGGTCACATGACCCGAAGTCTGTCTGTGGACAAACACCGGCTCCCTTGGCCTATAGAGCGAGATGAGCGCTGCAACCCCATAGTCGCCTTTGACTGGACTTAGCCATCTAGGGCTCCTTTACCTTTTTACCTTTACCTCTACACAATGTCACCCACACCAATCTCTAGCCTCCATCGAGACAAGCAGGAATCATGATCAGAGTTCAAAGACTTTCCCCAGCAAGCAAAAACAATCGGGAGGCACAGCAGGACCAGTGAGGGACACGGTCTGGGCAAAGTTGTGAGAGCCAGAGAGAAAAGATTAAAGGGCCATATTTAGCCCAAAGTTCTGCCCCTGAACTGTGACATACAGGATATGTCTTATTCCTTCTTGGTAGAATCACTGCAAACACCTTTGATACCATTAAGATGCCCCCCCCCTGTATTTCATTACGTGGGTGTTATGTTCCAAAGTACGAACATTTAAGTGAAATTGCGTATATGTGAAACACTGTTGATAAAGCCTGAAAACACCCAATTTCACCAATTTTTGTGGGGTTTTTTTACGTTTCTGGGTCGGTTCCAGGTTTGGTGCAGTCATGCACATATTGAACATGTGTAAATCAGGAGGTTGGCTGTATATGGAAATTTTACTGATGTTTTCACTTTCCCTGTAATATCCCCACCTCAGGAAAATGTACCAGTTTGTACAAATATGGACTGTAGATCTGAATTCTGTTAGGATCTCCTACCCTCGAGTAGGACCCTGGCAGAGACACATGCCCGACTGGCATGTTCTCTCCCTCCTGGTCAATCATTTGGGAGCTTCAAAAGCTTTCTTCAGCGCAAACAACACAGCGACTGATGCCAAGAAACATCAGCACGCTTAGGGATCTGCAGAGTTTGCGCAGTTGCGTAACAGAACTCAGCAACTCAGCATTTTGGCTAATCAACTTTTATTTACATATAAACACACACATGGAGACATGCAACATGGCTCCCTCTCTCTCTCGCATCAGGCAGCAAAGAGAAAAAAAACAATGGACAATAGTTCCACTTTAGGAAACACAGTAGCTGTTGCAACAGGGTGCTCCCCCACATGCAGGAGAGAGGAGGACCCAGAACAATGGTGTGCCTGCCCTTAAGTAGAATTTTCAAATTGCCCACCCTCAAACTCCAGACCACCCCCAGAAACATCATACATACATCACAGAAGGGGTGTAGCCCAAGACCACCACCCCAGATACATCATACCTACATCACAGAAAAGGCGGTCTACAACAGAAATCTGAGTGCGTTGTTTATCTCCTGTCTGGCAAGTTACCTGTTTGCATTATCTGATTTTTGGCCACTGTTTTGTTATTATAACTACTTAATTTTGTTATTATAACTACTTAATTCCTGAATCTATGTCACAGGTCACAGGCTCACACCCTGTTCATATCTTGAATGTGCCCTTTTATATTATTATTATTATTATTATTATTTATAATACTTTATTAAACAAATATTGATTTATACAGTTATTGTATCAAACTGACTAAATAAAAATAAAATAATTAACATACCGTTGACTTCCCGTCATCATCCCCTGTGTGTCTACTTTAGTTTTCCAATGTACAGACCTTACTCATCATATTCTTATTTTTTCTTTTGTACATATTATTTCTAATCATACCCATTTATCTAGATCTTATTACAAACCAATCATCAGTCCATAACTGCCAAGAAGAGTCATAGCTGCCAAGTTATCCCTTTTTTAAAGGGATTTTCCATTATGCTGAATAGGCTTCCTAACGAGAAAAGGGAAAACTTGGCAGCTATGAGAAGAGTCCATCATTGCTATCGCTTTCTTGTAAATAGTTCTTAAATTTTTTCCATTTTTCAGTAAATCGTTGTTTTGAGGTTCCCCTTAGATTTTCAGTTAACTGAGCCATTTCCAAAAATTGTAGCAGCTTTACCTGCCACTCTCCTATTGAGGGGTTTTTGTCCCCTTTCCAATTGGCGGCTATCAACAATCGATAGTCTTGAATGCGCCCTTAAGACAGGATTTGGATTTGTGAGGAAAGAGACAATGGGGAGGTTTCCCACTTTGACCTTGCAGAGAAATATTTGAGGTCAATTTGTGCAGGACCTAATGTGTGAGGTTTCAGACATGTGGTTTATATATACAGTTATGAACATTTATTTTTTAAAATATATAACCTTAAAATTCTTATTACAATGGCTATCTTCTCCTTCCACTGCCAGAGGCCTCTCTGCACATCCATATCTGAAGATCACACGTGTGGAAAGCTACTGTTGTGCTCAGGTCCTGCTTGTGGGCTTTCTGAGGCAACTGGCTGGCCACCAGGAGGAGAACAGGATGCTGGACTAAATGGGTCTTTGGCCTGATCCAGCAGGCTCTTTGTATATTCGATAGCCATAAAAGGACACATTGTTAGCAATTAATTAATTGTGCAAAAGCCTGGAAGTTGCAGTCCGTTCCCACACCCTACCGTTTCCGTTACGATAGGGCTGGACGGAAGGCACTTGGCAACATGACTGCCGGACCTGATGAGCTTTTTGTCAGGATACATATCACTGTGTTGACTGACGCATTTGCTGCTGGTGCTCCCAGAAGCAACATGATGGGCGGTGGTTCCTTCCCTAAGAAATAGCATTTGGAAGCGTGTGCGCACACACACACACACACACACTCACCCACTTCACTTTTTAACATCCAGGATATTTATTTGTTTTATTATTTATTTGTTCAGTTTATATCCGGTTCTTCCTCCCAGAGAAGACCAGGGCGGCAAACACATCACACACTTTTCAGTACATTTCCCCCTCACTTTCCTAACTGCAAAAAGCGGTTGTGTTAAAGTGGATTTGTTGTGCTAGGGAAACAGAGTGCTTTAAAGGTAAAGGTAAAGGGACCCCTGACCATTAGGTCCAGTCGTGACCGACTCTGGGGTTGCGCGCTCATCTCGCATTATTGGCTGAGGGAGCCGGCGTATAGCTTCCAGGTTATGTGGCCAGCATGACAAAGCCGCTTCTGGCAAACCAGAGCAGCACATGGAAACGCCGTATACCTTTCCGCTGTAGCGGTTCCTATTTATCTACTTGCTTTTTGACATGCTTTCGAACTGCTAGGTTGGCAGGAGCTGGGACCAAGCAACGGGAGCTCACCCCGTCACAGGGATTCGAACCGCCGACTTTCTGATCAGCAAGCCCTAGGCTCAGTGGTTTAACCACAGCACCACCTGGGTCCCTTTAACCCACTTTAATTGCCTCAGCATCAGTTTCTAGCACCTTCTTGACTCCCTCCTGCAAAATATCATCTGCCTGGAGGGGACCTCAGGCTGTGCTTTTCTTCCAAGGTTGCAGCACACAGTATTCTGCCCATTGTAAGAATGTATGATAGTCATTTTCAAATATCTGCAGGGCTGTCCCATAGAAGATGGAGCAAGCTTTTTTTCTGGTTTGGGGAGGACCCAAACCAATGGATTCAAATGACAAGAAATGAGATCCTGGCCAAACCTTAGGAAGAACTTTCTGGTGGTAAGCACTGTCTAAGGGTGGAATGGACTCCCTCAGAAGATGGTGGATGCTTCTTCATTGAAGGTTTTTAAGTAGAGGATGGATGGCCATCTGTCAGGGATTCAGCAATTTCTATATTAAGGCTCTGGCAAGTGGTTTCTGGCAGGCAGACTGGATCTGCGAGGGGTGTGTGTGTGAGAGAGAATCCTGTTTACAGCATCAACTTATTGTTAACAAGATTACTGTCTTGTTATTTAGTGGGGATGTGCCGGACCCAAGCACAACAGCGCTCTCCCCTCTTGCTGTTTCCAGCAACTGGTACTCAGAAGCAGTATTGCCTCCAACTGTCCAATGCAACCTTGCCCATTGGATATAAAAAGGTAAAGGGACCCCTGACCATTAGGTCCAGTCGTGACCGACTCTGGGGTTGCGCGCTCATCTTGCATTATTGGCCGAGGGAGCCGGCGTATAGCTTCCAGGTCATGTGGCCAGCATGACAAAGCCACTTCTGGCGAACCAGAGCAGCCCACGGAAATGCCGTTTACCTTCCCGCTGTACCGGTTCCTATTTATCTACTTGCATTTTGACGTGCTTTCGAACTGCTAGGCTGGCAGGAGCTGGGACCAAGCAACGGGAGCTCACCCCGTCACAGGGATTCGAACCGCCGACCTTCTGATCAGCAATCCCTAGGCTCAGTGGTTTAACCACAGCACCACCTGGATCCCTGCCCATTGGATATACAATCTAATTTAAACTTAAAAGCTTTGCATTTTTGTTTATATATAGATGCCAGCTTAAAACCATTGTTGTCTCAGCAAGACAGATGCCTGGAGGTTTTTAAGCAGAGGTCGGATGGCCACATGTCTTGGATGCTTTTATCTGAGATTCCTGCATTTCAGGGGGTTGGACTAGATGACCATTGGGTGGGTCTGTCCCAACTCTATGGTTCTATGATTTTATAGAGTACCGATACTTGGTAGATCAGATCATTGTGATGTTCTGTTTGACATAATTCCACAAAGGGTCTTCATTTAAATCCAAGACAGGGGAAGCGCCTCAATCTGGTTCCCCTGAATGCCTTACCTTTTGACCACCACAAGGATGGCCTGCTTAAACATCTTTCCCCATTGACTGCCATCTCCTTCGTTTTGTTTGAAGGACCCTCCTTTTCTAAGGAGTCACCTGCCCTCCAGCAGGTAGCAATCAGAATGATAGCAATCTCCATCACTATCCAGGTGTGAAACCTTTCCTGCCTCTTCCCCCTGGGCATTTTTTGTTTTGTTTTCGAAGCATATAATCTCTGGCAAATACCTGCATGCCAATGACTTCCCCATCCTCCTTTTCAAGAAGGGCCTCCTGGTCTTAATTGATGCCTAGCTGAAGAAGGGAAGGCAGTAATTTCGCCAACATTCATTTCCTAGGCAGAAAGTACCGTCCCTTAAGGGCAGAGCTGAGGAGCCATCCGGGAGGGTTACCTGCCGAAGGGGGCGATAGAATGAATAGCAGGTGCCTCCAAAAATGCAGCAGAATCTATCCCAAGAGCCAGTTGTTTTGAATCTAGACCTGGACACGTCTGTTATTGATTCTTAGTGGTTTGCACCATTTGGAAACTTAGTTCCAGTATCTCTTAGTGTGCTTTTATTTTAAAAATTCAGCACCAGGCAGCAGCATTATTAGGTAAGGTAAAGGGGCCCCTGACCATCAGGTCCAGCTGTGTCCGACTCTGGGGTTGCGGCACTCATCTCGCTCTATAGGCCGAGGGAGCCAGCATTTCTCTGCAGACAGCTTCTGGGTCATGTGGCCAGCATGACAAAGCTGCTTCTGGCGAACCAGAGCAGCGCATGGAAATGCCGTTTACCTTCCCGCTGTAGCGGTCCCTATTTATCTACTTGCACTTTGATGTGCTTTCGAACTGCTAGGTGGGCAGGAGCTGGGACCGAGCAACGGGAGCTCACCCCGTTGCAGGGATTCGAACCGCCGACCTTCTGATCAGCAAGCCCTAGACTGTGTATATTTGGTGGGGAATATTTTTCAGACCAAGAGGCACATTCCTTTCTAGGAAACATGTGCTGTTGGGGAGAAGGGTGGAGACAGAGGCAAAAGTAGGTGCAGCATCAAACGTAAATTTGAGCTCACCCCGTTGCAGGAATTCGAACCGCTGACCTTCTGATCAGCAAGCCCTAGACTCTGTGGTTTAACCCACAGCGCCACCTGGGTTATTAGGAGCATCCAAAAGGTCCCAGAGTCGTCGCTAAGCTTTTGAGTGTTTCAGAAGCCTTCTTCATCCTGCTGCATGTCCTGAAGTTCTGGAGAACTTTGCTCACTGTTTTGAGAAGATCAGTAGAGCCTTCCTGCTGTATCAGTCCCAAGGCTCATCTAGTCCAGCTCGTAAGGACAACAACCCTCATTAAGAACCCTGATCGATCAAGATAATGGCCCATCTAAACCAGCTTCTGGTTCTTTTCTGAGCAGCCCACAAGCAGGACACAAGCACCGTAGCCACTCTCCCTACTTGTGATTCCCAGGAACTGGTATTCCAGAAGCATATTACCTCCAACAGCAGAGGGAGAACAGACATCATGGCTAGTAGTCATTGACAGCCTCCATTCGTCTTTAAAATCCTCTTTTAAAGCCATCTGAGTTGGCGCCATTTTGGTTGCTCCTTACGTAGGTTTTGTCCTTTGGTGGATTTTGATGTTTTCCTAACAGACCAGCAGGGTGTTGGTAGAGTAGCTAAACTGCAGCTAGGAAGCCAAATCATGTGCAATACTGACTCTTTTCTTGAAATTAAAGCAATGTCCAAACAACCTGTTGATATATTCAAAAGCTTTTGCTTGCAGAACATACGGCCAAAGAAGAATATATCCAAATTATTTTCATTCACATGCTTCTCCAAGCATGGGCTTAGTTTTTTGGGGGGTTGAAGATTACAGCTTCTTCCTTAAGCATTCGGAAAAGCTGTGTTTTTCTCTCTTTCCAATACTTGCACTCAGCCTTAGGTCCATTACCCAGCTAGGCCATGCAGTTCCATCTGAGAGGTTCCCACTTTCTCCTTCCGGCAGACTAGTCCTTATTGCTTCTTTGGGAGAACATCAACTTCTGTACTTTTTTCTGTCACATTCACACAGAAACATCATCACTCGTCTCCCCTATTTCATTTAGACAGAGAGTTACCGGTATCTGATAGTTACAGTCTCTACTTCAGTGTTCAGTGAGATGCAGCAGTTACAGTCAAGTCACTCACACTCACACAAAACTACCAAACAATCAATCTTCATTGCAGTCAAAGACCAGTCAGTAACACAGAGAACAAAATGGATAATGTAATAAGATGTCAGGGTTGCCATATGTCCTCTTTTTCCAGGAAACTTCCTCTTTTTCATGTGTAGAGTCATCATAGGTAAAGGTAAAGGGGCCCCTGACCATCAGGTCCAGTCGTGTCCGACTCTGGGGTTGCGGTGTTCATCTCGCTCTATAGGCCGAGGGAGCCGGCGTTTGTCCGCAGACAGCTTCCGGGTCATGTGGCCAGCATGACAAAGCTGCTTCTGGCGAACCAGAGCAGCGCACGGAAACGCCGTTTACCTTCCCGCCGGAGCGGTCCCTATTTATCTACTTGCACTTTGATGTGCTTTCGAAGTGCTAGGTTGGCAGGAGCTGGGACCGAGCAATGGGAGCTCACCCTGTCGCAGGGATTTGAACCACCGACCTTCTGATCAGCAAGCCCTAGACTCAGTGGTTTAACCCACAGCGCCACCTGGGTCCCTTAGAGTCATCATAGCGATCCATAATTAAAAATAGAAGTCAGGAAAGGTGTCCTCTTTTTGGTTCTTCGAAACATGGGGGCCCTAAAATACCTCCCATGTGACCAGAGTTAACCAGTCACACAAGAGTTACTGTGGAACATTCCAGAATTAAACACACAGTAATGCATTTAAGCATTCCCCATTTCAGTGAATTAAATCACTATACTCAGCACAGGCGGCTCCTGTGTACTAGGAGAGTCTGAGGTGCCTAACATCCACCTCTGATGGCACCCAAACTCTGCCCCATGAAGATTATTCTTCCCATCTTCGGCATGCAAGTTTGAAACTGCACACAACTGTGATCCTAAAAAGGAGAGTGGAACTTGGGAGGCAGGCTGATTTCTGTTTCTGAGGGTGAGGAGGAAATGAATAGAAAGATACAAGGGGTCTTGGATTCCAACACTTCTGAAAAAGGCAGTCCCTCCCCATTTGTGCTGCCTTTGAAATAAGGGCTTCTGCAAGGCATTTGGGGAGTCTGTTTGGCAGGACAGAGCCCCACGCTTGCTGCTGGTGGATCCCCTCCCCTCCTTTATAGGGATCTGATTTCAAAGAGAGCTTGCCCAGGACCATCAGCTGCTTTTCCATTCCCCCCCCCATCTGCTTTATGATGCAGAGATGGAGCAATGAGATTAGCAAAAGAGACTCTGGTTACTTGGGATGGTTTTAAGCAGGGTTACTGGCACTGAAGTAACATTTCAAGGCTTAACCAGAGTATTTTAATTGGTTTACCACATTTATATCTCAACCTTTTTCTCCAGGGAGCTCAAGGTGGTCTAAATGGTTCTCCAGCTCCTCACTTCAATCCTTGCAGCAACAACCCTGTGAGGTAGGTTAGGCTGAAAGGCAGGTCACTCAGTGAGCTTCATCGGTCGAGTGGGAGAATTCGAACCCTGGCCTCCCACGTCCTATTCTGACACTCTAAACCAGGGGTCCCCAGACTTACTGGCGTTTGGGCCGGTTCCCACCGCGCCGATCGCGCGGCGGGCCGGTGGGCGGGGGAGTGCGCGCCCGTGCGCATGCGCACGGGCGCTTACTGGTGCGGCGGCGCGCTTCCAGGGTGGAAAAAGCGCCGAAAATCCGTTGTGCGCATGCGCGTGGGCCTCCCCCGACCCGGAAGTGCACCAGAAATGACTTCTTCCGGGTCGGGAGAGGCCCATACGCATGCGCACAAAGGATTTTCGGCGCTTTTTCCCCAACCCGGAAGAGCGCTGCCGCGCTGCGCACCGTAAGAGCGGGCGGGCGGCGGGGGTCGTCGCGGGCCGGATTGGCAGGCTAATTGGACCACATCCGGCCCCCGGGCCGTAGTCTGGGGACCCCTGCTCTAAACACTACACCACACTAGAAGAAGAAGAGGAGGAAGAGGAGGAGGAGGAGGAGGAGTTTGGATTTGATATCCCGCTTTATCACTACCTGAAGGAGTCTCAAAGCGGCTAACATTCTCCTTTCCCGTCCGCCCCCACAACAAACACTCTATGAGGTGAGTGGGGCTGAGAGACTTCAGAGAGAAGTGTGACTAGCCCAAGGTCACCCAGCAGCTTCATGTGGAGGAGCGCAGGCGCAAACCCGGTTCCCCAGATTACGAGTCTACTGCTCTTAACCACTACACCACACTGGCTCTCATGGTAATGTTCAGAACCATGGCTTGGACCTCCAGACCAATAAAGTGCTGAGTATGGACAAAGTTTTTCTTCCTCTTTACTTATAATTATACTATACCCCAACTTCATACATTTAAGCCAGCCTCTGCCAACCTTCTGGCTTCCTGAGGTTTTGGAGTAGACTATATGTCCCATCACCTCCAACCTTGTTAGTGAAACTTATATTTTAGCTCAGTATTGTCTGCACTAACTGGCAGCAGCTCTACAGGATTTGGGACAGGGGGTCTTTTCACACCCTACCTGGACGCTCTTAGGGATTGAGCCCATGAAGTTCTGCATGCAAAGCAGATGTTTTCCGCCCACTGAGCTATGCCCCTTCCCCGCATCTATCAGTGCTTGTCATCTCATTATAAGAGGCACTACAGCTGTTTGAGAGTTAGTGGTGGAACTAATCCTTTCTCAAAGCCATCCAAATTGGTGGACATCACTACCTCTCTCAGGAGAAAATGCCAGAGTTTAACCATGTGCCAAGCCTTTCCTTTTGTTTGTCTTGGCGCTTCAAACCTCAAATGATGTCCCTGTTGGGTTCTGGTATTCCAAGTGAGGGAGAAAAATCTCCCTGTTCATTTTCTAGCAGACAGTAAAAACCAGCAGGCTTTCTGAGAGTGGGATGTTGATAAAGCAGAAGAGATTTTCCCCCTTTTCTTTTTGAAAGAGCTTCATTGTGATAGTCGCCATTCTCCTTAGCCAGTACATTTCTAAGGAGGTCCAGTTCCCGATGTCTTTTTCGATGGATTTTTATTTTTATGATTGCACAAATGTTTCCAATTCTGGGTTGTATGCAGACTCCTAGATATTCGACTGGACTAACTTTCCATTGATTAAAAAAAGAAAAATCCTCCCCCCTCCTCCCCAAAAGCTTAATCTATCAGAGCAGGTAACTAACAAGAGATGAACATAAAATAATTAAAACATCCGATGCACTGATATAGGATGGGAGGCATCTGGCTTGACAGCAGTATACAGTCATACCTCGGGTTAAGTACGCTTCAGGTATAGTACTTTCAGGTTAAGTACTCCGCAGACCAGGAAGTGTTTACTTCCAGGTTCCGTCCCGCGTGCATGTGCAGAAGCATTCTGCGTGCTTCATGTATGTGCAGAAGCGCTCTATCGGTGCTTCGCGCACACGCTCGGGTTAAGTACTTTTCAGGGTGCAAAACCAATTAAGTACTTAACCCGAGGTCCCATTACCTCCTGGCAAGTAGAAGGGGAAGAAATGGAGGCAGTGAGAGATTTTACTTTCTTGGGCTCCTTGATCACTGCAGATGGTGACAGCAGTCACGAAATTAAAAGACGCCTGCTTCTTGGGAGAAAAGCAATGACAAACCTAGACAGCATCTTAAAAAGCAGAGACATCACCTTGCCAACAAAGGTCCGTATAGTTAAAGCTATGGTTTTCCCAGTAGTGATGTATGGAAGTGAGAGCTGGACCATCAAGAAGGCTGATCGCCGAAGAATTGATGCTTTTGAATTATGGTGCTGGAGGAGACTCTTGAGAGTCCCATGGACTGCAAGAAGATCACATCTATCCATTCTGAAGGAAATCAGCCCTGAGTGCTCACTGGAAGGACAGATCGTGAAGCTGAGGCTCCAATACTTTGGCCACCTCATGAGAAGAGAAGAATCCTTGGGAAAGACCCTGATGTTGGGAAAGATTGAGGGCACTAGGAGAAGGGGAAGACAGAGGACGAGATGGTTGGACAGTGTTCTCGAAGCTACGAACATGAGTTTGACCAAACTGCGGGAGGCAGTACAAGACAGGAGTGCCTGGCGTGCTCTGGTCCATGGGGTCACGAAGAGTCGGACACGACTAAACGACTAAACAACAACTACAACAACCACTGTAAATGTTGATTTTTTTCATCTACAATACTGTCTTATTTATTTTATAGTACAGTACATTGATTATTGCCTTCATTTTATGGATCAATGGTCTCAGGCATCCCTAAACTGCAGCCCTCCAGATGTTTTGGCCCACAACTCCCATGATCCCTAGCTAACAGGACCAGTGGTCGGGGAAGATGGGAATTGTAGTCCAAAACATCTGGAGGGCCGAAGTTTGGGGATGCCTGCGTTAGACAGTAAAATTTGTGTTATATTGCTGTTTTAGGGGGTGTTTTTCATCGTCTGGAACAGATTAATCCACTTTCCATTACTTTCAATGGGAAAGTTCGCTTCAGGTTAAGTACGCTTCAGTTTAAGTACAGACTTCTGGACCAATTAAGTACTTAACCTGAGGTACCCCTGTACATGTAAAAAGGAACTAGGCTGCAAGCTCAACAGCAGTCTGATGAAGCAGTGAAAAAGCTAATGCATTTCTGGGCTGTGTTGACAGAAGTAGAGTGTCCGGATCAAGGAGAATAATAGTACCACTCTGTTCTGCCTTGGTCAGACCCCCACCTGGAGTCCTCTGTCCAGTTCTGGACACCACAATTCAAGAAAGATATTGATAGAGTCCTTTTTGTTGGGGAAAATTCAGACGGAAATTCCCAGGTGTCAAAAAAGGTTATTTATGTATGCCAGCGTTTCTCAACCGCTGTTCCGCGGCACACTAGTGTGCCACGAGACGCTGGCTGGTGTGCCGCGACGTGCGGCGACGAGAAGGGCGATTTGCAACGTCACATGCCTGGCGGCCGCCAATACACAACACTGGCCCACCGGAAAGCAATATTTCTCCTCCTCTTTCCCAAAGCTCAATGCAAACGAGCCTGGCGGCCACCAATACATAAGACTAACCCGCCGGAAAGCAATATTTGGCAAGTGTTTCTTACAGTCATAATTATAATATAGGGAGGCACAGAGTTAAATTTTTTAACTTTTTTAATGGTGGTGTGCCTCGTGATTTTTTTCACGGAACAAGTGTGCCGTGGCCCAAAAAAGGTTGAGAAACACTGATGTATGCCACTATGGCAGCCCATGTTCTGTTAGCCCAAAAATGGAAAACGAGCGAGGTCCCAACTAAAGAAGTATGGCAACGTAAACTGATGGAATGTGTGCAGCTTGCGGACCTAATATATAGAATAAGAGAACAAGAAGAACATACATTTAAAGAAGATTGGATAATGTTTATTGAATATATGGGGGGGTTGTGTACACTTGAAAATGTTGGCAGCATTAAGATAAATTCAACAGTGTAAACAAGTTTTGATGGATGTAAGAATGGATTACTGAATGGTTTAGTTTATGCAAAATGAACCATGGAAAGAGAAGAGAAGTCACTGACATTTTAAGGTTTTATAAGTGAATATTCTAAATTGTAAAACAGAAAAATTAATGCACAAGACGGATATTGACAAGGCAGATGCTTGAGTTGGGGCATTGCTTAGAGGTTTTTGTTGGAGTGGGGATTGCTGGTGTGATTGATATTATTTATTTGCATCTTCATGTTAAAAACATTTAATGTGGCTGTGCACTTTTTGACGTTTTATTTATTGTTCATGACTACTTTGGGTTATGTTTGTAACCATGTGATATTTTTTTCCTGTTTTGTAAACTGCCTTGAGCATGGTTTGAACTGTGAAAAAGTGGCATACAAATGAAATTATGTATGCTTGTATGAATGTGTTCAGGGAAGGGTGACCAAGATGAGGGAGGGTCTGGAAACCGAGCCTTATGATCAACAGTTGAGGGAGTTGGGCATGTTTAGCGTGGAGAAGAGAAGGCTGAGAGGTGATATGATAGCCATCTTCAGACATTTAAAGGGTTGCCACGCGGAAGATGGAGCAAGCTTGTTTTCTGCTGCTCCGGAGAGCAAGTCCTAAGCCAATGGAATCAATTGACGAGAAAGGAGATTCTGATTAAATATTCATAATAACTTTCTGATGGCAAGAGCTGTTTGATGGTGACACAGACTCCCTCAGAAGATGGTGGACTCCCCTTCATTGGAGGTGTTAAAATGAGGGATTCTTTAGCTGGGATTCCTGCAATGCAGGGACTGGACTAGATTACCTTTGGGATCACTTCCAACTCTACGATTCTATCAGCAATTTCCATTAATGTTAATCCCTGATGTTAAACTGGTTCCTCAATTCTATTTTGCATATTAAATGCCACCCATGCGGATTTTACTTTCATTAATTTTATAAATAGGCACATTTACTGAATTGTTTCAAAATATGGTCTTCATGGTTGACGAGAGGAAAGTTGAAGACCATCTCTTGATGTGCCCCCCCCCTTCTCCCCTTTCTACCTCTACTTTCCTCACACAAGGGTCAGATCCACACCATTCATTCCCCCAAATAATACAGGGAGCTATAATTTCTCAAGGGTGCTGGCAATTGTAGCTCTGTTAGGGGTAAAGTACAGTCCCCAAGATTCCTTGTGCTTTAAGTGTCCCTTCAATTTCTGAATGTAACTTATCTCTCAGAGAAGCTTGTTCAAGGAGCTCTGGCAAACGTCATCATTTGTGTGGTTTGATCGAACAGCCCAACCCTTTGGGAGATTATCTGAAGGCTGGAATTAACTGGGAAAAGGAGCTCTGGTCAATTTCACTATTGTCAAGTAGGTGTGTTTTGTTTTTAATCTCGAAGCTCAGTTATTGCAAATTTTATCTTGCCTGATCTCTTAATTGCAGGTCAGATGGTTTAGGAAACCTCCCTGCAAAAATAAACACATTCTGAAGCAATTTTGTTCCATTTAGGAACATGAGCAAGCCGCTCTGCTCTGAGTCAGACCATTCATCCATCTAGCTCTGCGCAGCCTTCACTGGTTGGCAGCAGCTGTTCCAGGATCTCTGAGAGAGACATTCCAAGCCGAACTGGGAGATCCTGAAGAATGGGCCTGGGACTTGCATGCAAAACAGATGCTCTGCTGCTGAGCTACTTAAATCTTGACCCCAGCAATAAGCCCTAAATGGTACACACACACACACACACACACACACACACACACACACACACCACGCATATCAAGCCTTTGGAGCTGGAGTCAGTCAGGTCCTGCCCTTCCAGGTCATGTGGAAATAGGCCAAGTATATAGCTTCTTCTTCTTCTTCTTCTTCCTCTTCTTCTTCTTCTTCTTCTTCTTCTTCTTCTTCTTCTTCTTCTTCTTCTTCTTCTTCTTCTTCTTCTTCTTCTATCACTCCTAGCCAAGTAAGATTGTCTTCCATGAACACGGTCTTAACAGCGAGTCCGTAAGTGACTGTGGAGGCCAATTCTGGACCCACACGTCCTTCCACAGTGGGGACATAAGTTTCTGGGTGGGAGTCGATCACGGTGAGGGTTTGCCAAGCATGCCTTCCTCTTAGCACATTTCTCCCTTTCGTCCTGAGTTCAAGCGACTTCAAAGTCCATGACACCTTTGGTAAAGACTGTTCTCCAACTGGAGCGCTTGCAGGCCAGTGTTTCCCAGTTGCCGGTGTTTATACCACATTTTTTAAATATTTGCCTTGAGAGAGTCTTTAAACTTCTTTTGTTCACCCCCAGCATCACGCTTTCCATTTTTAAGTTCGGAATAGAGTACGTAGTTGCTTTGGAAGACGATAATCAGGCAGCTAAACAACATGATCAGCAGGGCCGTCTTAAGCCCACCCAGCGCCATGGTGCTAGGTCCCTCCAGCGCCCCCCCTCCAGCGCCTCTCCAAGGGCCCGGGAGTGCCAAGCAGACCGCGGCAGCAGCGGGAGGCCACCTCCGAGGACTCCGCGCTGCACCTCCTTCTCGTTTCCCCAGCGCTGGGTTCCGCTCAGTCAAGCTTCGCCACCAGCGCGCGCACCGTAGGACCAGCAAGAGCTGCTTGGGCGCTGTGCGCGCGCTGGTGGCGAAGCTCGACTGAGCGGGACCCAGTGCTGGGAAAACAAGAAGGAGGCACAGCGTGGAGTTCTCGGAGAAGGAGCGCAGTCCTGGCCAGATCGCCGGAACCCTGTGCTCACTTGGCGCCCTTCCAGCGCCCGGCGCCGTGGTTCTCCGCGCCACTAGCCTCTATGGCTAGGACGGCCCTGATGATCAGTCCAACGAAGTCGACATCAGTTGCTGAATGCTTGTGCATGGGTCAGTCTAATTTTTCTGGTTGTTGGGAATATATCTGCATTGTGTTTTCTGGTTGTTGGGAATATATCTGCATTGTGATATATCTGCATTGCAAAATCTGGAGAAGGTTTTAAAGAGAGCGGCATTTCAGTTTGGGTATTGTTCCGGGAAGTGACAAGGAGATTCGCTTTCAAATTTATTCTCCCCCCTCCTCCCACGCACAACCCTTGCCTCCTTGAAGACTAATAATAATAATAGTAATAATAATAATTTTACCTATTGAATTTATATCCTGACTTTCCTTCCCAAGGAACCCTGGGTGGCATATACCATTTAAAAACCACAAACAAAGCCAAAACATTCTAAAACAATTAAAACATTATAAAAACGATGAGAAACAACGACATCCTTCCATCCAATGACCTTGAGGTTTCCAGAAATAGTATTCTTCAGCCAACAGATGTACCTGGGTAAACAAGAACATCTTCAAATCCCTCCAGGAAGTTAATAGTAATGGATATGTCTCAGCAGGGAGGGCATTTCACAACTGGGGAACCACCACTAAAAAGGCCATGTCAGGGCCAATCCCAGCTCAATGTTTTATAATTGGATGCAGGGCCAAGAAAAGGATGCAACGTAAAATTATGAGACTAGAACCAGAGAGTCCCTTCAGAAAATGAGTTATAGGTTGCTGGTGGGTGAAATGTTTTCTCTTCCGTTTGAGGAAAGGTTGCAGTATTTTGGGATTTTCAGTTTAGCACAAAGGCGAGTAAGAGGTGACATGATGCACAGCATGGAGAAAGGCGGATAGAGAATTTTTGTTTTCCCTCTCTCATAACACTAGAACTCGGGGGGCATCCAAGGAAGCTGACTGTTGGAAGATTCAGGACAGATCAAAGAAATGACTTCTTTTAAACTGTGGAACTCACTGCCACAGGAGGTAGGTGATTGCCACCAACTTAGATGGCTTTAAAAGAGGACTGGGCAAATTCATCAGGAAGGCTATCCATGGCTACTACGGTAGCAATGATGGTTCCGCTCTGCCTCCATAGTTGGAGGTAACTGTGCTTGTTGGAAACCGCAGGAGGGGAGAGGGCTCTTGTGTTGGTGTCTTGCTTGAGGGTTGCCCACAGGCATCTGTTTGTGAAGAGAGCATGCTGGACTAGACAGGCCACTGGCCTGATCCAGCAGGCTCTTACGTAAATTTGTCCCTCTATGTGAGTCAGAGATTTGCCCGTGTGTTTTCCTTCAAATGCCCCTTGCTGGTTCATATCCTAGGCTTCCTCCTTTGCCTTCCACAGAGAGTTCACTGATCGCAGTGTGTCTTCCTCTGACTGCGCTGTCCCATTTTTATCCTTGATTGCTTCTTTTTCCAAGGGCATCTTCTTAAGGACGGAGGAACGGAAAGTGGCGATAGCCAGGCTCTTTCCTGTTTGCTGGGCTGCAGCCGACGGGGGCCGTGACCCACTTGGCCTCTGCATCAAGGTGACTCCAGCGCAGCAGCCAAAACAGTCCCCGTCTTGGTGCAAAACATCCCTCCCACCCCCACCTGAAAGGAAGATGCCCTCCCATTAAAACAATGCTCTTTCCCAGCAGGAGTTTGCTCATCTCCTTCTGATGCTACAGTAGGGATACTGAGGCCCAGGGCCTTTTATTTGCTATTGTTTTATTTATCAATTTTTTTTATCCTATCCCAACCTTCCTCCCCAAGGAGCCAAGGATGGCAAACAGATTTTAAAAACAAAACCAGCTCAAAACTATTAAAGGAAATTATAATAAATAAGGGGAAGAAATGGAGGCAGTGAGAGATTTTACTTTCTTGGGCTCTTTGATCACTGCAGATGGTGACAGCAGTCACGAAATAAAAAGACGCCTGCTTCTTGGGAGAAAAGCAATGACAAACCTAGACAGCATCTTAAAAAGCAGAGACATCACCTTGCTGACCAAGGTCCGTATAGTTAAAGCTATGGTTTTCCCAGTAGTGATGTATGGAAGTGAGAGCTGGACCATCAAGAAGGCTGATCGCCAAAGAATTGATGCTTTTGAATTATGGTGCTGGAGGAGACTCTTGAGAGTCCCATGGACTGCAAGAAGATCAAACCTATCCATTCTTAAGGAAATAAGCCCTGAGTGCTCACTGGAAGGACAGATCGTGAAGCTGAGGCTCCAATACTTTGGCCACCTCATGAGAAGAGAAGAATCCTTGGGAAAGACCCTGATGTTGGGAAAGATTGAGGGCACTAGGAGAAGGGGACGACAGAGGATGAGATGGTTGGACAGTGTTCTTGAAGCTACGAACATGAGTTTGACCAAACTGCGGTAGGCAGTGCAAGACAGGAGTGCCTGGCGTGCTCTGGTCCATGGGGTCATGAAGAGTCAGACACGACTAAACGACTAAACAACAACAACAACAACAATAAATAAATAAAAAACCATCCATCTGTCCAGTCACCTCGAGGTTGCCAGAACAGTATTTTTTGGCCACCAAATGCACAAGGGTAAACAGGAATGCGTTCAAATTCCATCCTCAAATATCTGAAGGGCTGTCACGTGGAAGGTGGAGCAATCTTGTTTTCTGTTCCTCTGGAGGGGAGGACCAGAACCGATGGATTCGAATGACAAGAAAGGAGAACCTGACTGAACTTTAGGGAGAACTTTCTGATGGCAAGAGCCATTTGATAGTGGGACGGACTCCCTTGGAAGGTGGTGAACGCTGCTTCGTTGGAGGTTTTTAAGGAGAGGCTGGGTGGCCTTCTGTCAAGGATTCATAGCTGAGATTCCTGCACTGCAATTCTAATCCATGACCCTTGGGGTTCCCCTCCAATCCTATGATTCCAGGACTCCTCCTGGAATTGTAATAATGCTGGAAGCAGACACATCGCTTGTTGTCTGCTCAGTCAGTGCTGCCCAGATGACGTGGCCTGACCTCAGGCAAGAGCAGGGGGCGAGGAATTTGTGTGTGTGACTATGTTTACATGATGGGAAGTATTATATACAGTGGTACCTTGGTTTTCAAACGTTTCCGTTGACAAACATTTCGGTTTTCGAACGCCATAAACCCGGGAGCAGTGCTTTTTTCCTGGGGGTACGCATACCCCTAAACATTTTTTGAATCTAAGTTTGGCTTCATTGAGGGGCAGTATTTCAATATGAGTAGGAAAATGAGAGTACTGTACCCCTAAACATGTTATTTAGGGGGGGAAGCACTGCCCATAAGTAAATGCTTTGGTTTTCGAACATGCCTCGGAAGTCGAACTGATTCTTGCAAGATCCTGGGGCCTAGCTGTCAGTTATTGAATTCTTGGATTTCGAATGTTTCAGAATTCAAACGGTCTTCCGGAACGGATTAGGTTCGAAAACCGAGGCACCACTGTACTTCCAGCTCTCTGAACCTCTATCTATCTATCTATCTATCTATCTATCTATCTATCTATCTATCTATCATCTATCTATCTAGGGCCGTCTTAAGCATATCATATCTGGCGCCGTGGTGTGACAATCCCTCTGGCGCCCCCGCGCCCCGTTTCTCAGCGCGGCTGTCTGGCGGGCACAGCGCGCAGCACGGCTGCCGTGGGCGCAGCAGTGTGGCACCCCCCCCCCCGGCGGCCCGGCGCTACCCAGCCTGGCCATAGGGCCAGGCCAGCCCTCTATCTATCTATCTATCTATCTATCTATCTATCTAGCCATCCATCCAATCTGTGATAGGGAAAGTATTTCACCCAGAATGAGTTCATAACTACTGCTTTTGTCTCCAACCCTATAAGACTTGGGACCCTGCTCTGGAAGCTAGGACTCAAACCAATGGCTTCAAGTTACAAGAAAGGAAACTAAAAACCAGGGGAAACTTTCTGACCGTAAGAGCTGTTCAACAACGGAGACTGTGAATTCTCATTCACTGGAGATTTTTAACACAGAGGTCAGATGGTCATCTGTCATGGGTGCTTTAGCTAAGATTCCTGCATTGTTGGACTAGACGACCCTTGGGGTCCCTTCCAACTTCCCTTCTCCCTTCCAAGGAGGGAGAAAGATTGTTTTCTGCTGCTCCAGAGAAGCGGACACGGAGCAATGGATTCAAACTTCAAGAAAGAAGATTCCACCTAAACATTAGGAAGAACTTCCTGACAGTAAGAGCTGTTCGGCAGTGGAATTTGCTACCAAGGAGTGTGGTGGAGTCTCCTTCTTTGGAGGTCTTTAAGCAGAGGCTTGACAGGCATATGTCAAGAATGCTTTGATGGTGTTTCCTGCTTGGCAGGGGGTTGGACTGGATGGCCCTTGTGGTCTCTTCCAACTCTATGATTCTATGATTCTATGATTATAACTCTCGCAATTCTATGATTCTATGCTTCCATGAATGTGACATTTAAAACACCCACAAGCCCAAGCACACCTTAGGGCACTTTCATTCATTGATATCAACCCTGAGACGCTTGAAGTGAGACGAGTTGAAAAATACCCCATAGTGCAGGCATCCCCAAACTGCGGCCCTCCAGATGTTTTGGCCTACAACTCCCATGATCCCTAGCTAACAGGACCAGTGCTCAGAGATGATGGGAATTGTAGTCCAAAACATCTGGAGGGCCGAAGTTTGGGGATGCCTGCCATAGTGTGTGCAGACTGCATTTCCAGCACCACTGAGCCCTCCATCCCGAGTGCAGCACAGAGGATTAGGTGCGGGATTTGGCATCCCAAGAAGCTGCACGCACCTTTTAAAAGCAGGTTTCTAGTCCTCATGAGGTAGAGGTAATGCCTGATGAAGCCTCCAGAATGGGCAGGGGTGGTGCTGCCAGCCAGGGTTGACCTGAGCTGTAGTAGCCCGAAACTTTCTGGTGGGTCTCAGATTGTGAGAGGCTGCTCTGCTCCCTCCAACACTCAGCTCTTATTCCAAGGAGTGATCTGCTTTTTTTCTGGCCTCCCCCAGGAATGCCAGGGGAGGGTGTGAGTGAGTGGCAACAAACATGGGCTGATCCCTCGATGGCCGTGTTTATCTGCAGACCCAAATAGCCAGCTGTTTTGCCTGATGTCTTCAAACACTCCCCCCACCCCGACTGCCAAAGCAAAAATGGAGCTGGGAATGGAGCTGGGAGAGGTTCCCATGAGCGGATCTGCTCCCTGAGCCTGCCAGGTGAGAGAGTCGGCCTTGTTTAGCGTCATCTTGGCATTTTTAACTCCCTGGTCCAAGCCAATAAAAGCTACTGATGTTCAGGATGGCAGGAGCAGGGCAGGGGTCTGGGAAAGGCAGGGGGAGCCCGGCACCCTAGACAGCAGACACACAAACGCAACTTTTCAGAGGCTGACAAAGCCCATTTCCAATCTCTCGGTGGGAAGTCAAAATGTGGGAATTAGGCTATTTTTTGTGAGGCAGATGGAGCTGGGAGGCATCAGATGATTCCGTTTAAAAAAGGCATGTTGACAAAGAGGGCCGCGAGGAAGCAAAAAATCAGTTCAGTTTTCACGTCGACGCAGACCTGCACTACCCACTACCCAAAAACGATATGCGCGTTGAAATATGTGCTTCTCGGAATTTTGCAAGGCTACCCAAAACGGCGTTTGCAATAAATGCATGCGTTAGACTAGGAAAGTGTGCCTAGATATGTATAGATCAGCGAAAGTAACACGCGAAAGGCATTGCATTAGGGGGAATTGCCTGCCCCAAGAGGGTGTTTTTAAGGCAAAAATGTGCTTGAGCTGCCCTGGAGTGTTTTGCTGCCTAAGATGAATGGGGAGTGGGAGGTAAATTTGACTGCTCTACTTTTAATTGTAAATGTTTTGGGGAGCAGATAAAAGGAGCTGAATTAATGCTCCTTGCCAAAGAAGGAGCAGAGGGAAAGAGACACAGGTTAGATACTCGGAGAGAATAACAGGATCCAGCACACCCACCCCTGTTGCTTCCTCCCATTGTGTAATGAAGGGGGGGTTAAGGAGAGGATGGAGCTGCACAAACACTTAAGATGCTTCCTTTGGACTTCCAGCCAATGTCTTTAAAAAAAACCCAAAAAATAAATGTCTGTGACAAGCAGGAGCATCAGCTTAGCTCCAGAGCTCTATTTTCCCAAGCCAGGCGCTGCTGACTTCAACGAGTATGCAAAAAGCAGAGGATTTAATTTTCACAATGAATGTCAAACATCAGGATCAAACAGGGACTTCTTGGGACCGGTCAATCTCTTCACTCCCAAAGGAGGCCACCCTGGATATTTTTCCACAGCTTTTTCGAAAGCTGGGGATGCAGTAACCTTTATTTACATTGGTATGTGCAGCTGGGAACAAGCTTGCTTTAGATATTTGAAAATGGCTCTCATAACATCTCTCAGTCTCCTCTTCTCCAGACTAAACATACCCAACTACTTCAACTGTTCCTCATAAGGCTTGGTTTCTAGGCCCTTGATCATCTTGGTTGCCCTCCTCTGCACACCTTCCAGCTTGTCAATAGCCACCTTAAATTGTAATGCCTAGAACTGGACTCCAGATGGGGTCTGACCAAAGTAAAAGTGAGCAGTGTTGTTACATCCTTTGACGTGGACACTTGACTTCGGTTGATGCAGCCTAGAATAGCATAAACTTTGGGGTTTTTTTGCCGCTGCATCACACTGTTGACTCAAGTTCAGTTTATTGTCTACTCTACTAAGACCCAGCCCCCAACCCCCGGATACTTTTCACAAGTATTTCTGGCAAGCCAGGTGTCTCCCACCTTTTATCTGTGCAGTTGCTTATTCCTGGCTAAGTGCAGAACCTCACATCTGTCCCTGTTGAAATTCTTTTAGTTAGTTTGGGCCTAGTTTGCCAGCCCGCAATTTCAACAAGTCTGCTTTGAGACTAACAGTGTGTTTATAAAGCTGTCAATGGGATGCAGGTGGCGCCGTGGTCTAAACCACTGAGCCTCTTGGGCTTGCTGATCAGAAGGTTGGTGGTTCAAATCCCCACGACGGGGTAAGCTCCCGTTGCTCTGTCCCAGCGCCTGCCAACCTAGCAGATCAAAAGCACGCCAGTGCAAGTAGATAAATATGTATCACCACGGTGGGAAGGTAAATGACGTTTCCATGCACTCTGGCTTACGTCACGGTGTTCTGTTGCACCAGAAGCGGTTTAGTCATGCTGGCCACATGACCCAGAAAACTGTCTGTGGACAAACGCAGGCTCCCTCGGCCTGAAAGCGAGATGACCCATAGTTGCCTTTGACTGAACTTAACCATCCAGTGGTTTTTTACCTTTACCTTTTACCAAAACCATTAGAAGTGCTGAAATGAAGCAAATACTCTGCAACTATTTAAACTGTAATGCTTGAATTTGGGGACCGGGGGCATATTTTCTGCTTCATCCCTTAGCCCAAGACTTTTAACAAACTCTTGCTAAGGAATAAACTTATCCTACCCTCTCATAAACTTGTTACTTTTCTTGAATTCCCCCCTGGTTTTATTCCACCATTGTCTGCGATAGATGCTTGCAAATTGGCAACTCTAGAACAATTGTGCCTTTCATCCTGGAGCGAAACAGCAAGTCTCACTCCATCTCCATCTCCTCAATTCCCTTCCCAAAGGACCACCCAGTCGTCGTCCCCTTTCCCCAACCACTGATGGAAGAGTCTCCAGGGATAGGTCCATAACCTTGCAGAAGACTCTCAGGAAATGCCTGCGATTGATTCTGAAACATCAGCTGCTTTCCTCCCCTGAAAACCCTCAACTCAGCACTGGAAATCTCAAGGGCACGTCACAAGAGGCAGTCCCCACCCCAAAAAGAACCCTACCCTGACTAGTTTTTACTGAGGAAATCAATAAAACGGTGTTTTGGCAGGTGGTCTTAAAAGTGTGTCAACTCGAGATTCCAAGGCTCAGTGGCAGAATCATAAAATTGTAGACTTGGAAGGGACCCTGGGGGTCATCTAGTCCAACCCCTTGCAATGCAGGAATCTCAACTAAAGCAAAACCTCCAAAGAAGAAGAGGCCACAACGTCCTAGGTTACTACAGATCCCACAGGACTTCTTCAGAGCCCTCTCCTCTCCTCTCCAGCCCAATTGCACACACAGCTAGCCAGCAACCCTCTCCTCTGCTGACCTGGGGCTAGCCCTACTGTGAGACAGGGGGAGGCAGGTGCCTCTGGAGGCCCAGGAGGCAGGCCTCTGTGTGTGTGTGTGTGTGTGTGTGTGTGTGTGTGTGTGTGTGTGTGTGTTGCTGAGGTGCAGTGCAGGATGCTAGTGTAAGATCCAACTCCTGGTCTGGTTCAGCTTATGCTTGTGGTATAACGGGAGGTGCCATCTTTCCCTTTTCCTCCGGTGGCAAAATGTATTGGGCCGGCCTTGGCTGGCCCTCAGGCTGCTCTCAACGTGCTTTGGGGGCCAGGAGAGGAGTGGGACTGACAATTCTCTTGCTGGTATCGTCCCATCGCTTCAGCGGAGGGATTTAAAGTAACAGTCCCTTTGCAAAACCCAAAGAGCACGTGAGCTGGATAGGGCAAACCAAATGAGAAATGCACTCTGCACATACTCATAGGTAATCTCCCCTTTCCTCGATTTGTCCCCGAGAGCTGAACCCGTCGAAGTTCCCTTATTATGGAATGCTGCAAAGGAGGGGAAAGTCTGGCTCTCCCTTACTTTCTTCTTGTCAACAGGCCCTTTCCCCTGATTATTTATAGCTTAAGCGGCTGGGAAAATTGTGCCGAGTTCTCTCCTTTCCCCCCAAATGCTTCTTGGCCCAGAGCAGCTCCGGTCAACAACAGGAGGGAGGGGTGGTGTGCCCAGGCGCGTTGGGAATCAACTCAGGGCCAAGCGGCAGTACCAAAAAGGAAGCAGATCGGGGGTCCACCCAGGGTTTAAAATAGCATTGATGAAGGCTAATTGGATGGACTCAAGACACAGTCCTGGGAAGGCTGTATTTTCTTTTTGATTAGCACATGTGCTCCATCAACAAGCAAAACCTGCATCCCACTCCACTCCCCCCCCCATGGGGCGTCCTCCATGGTCACAACACGGCCCACCAGGATCTAAAGAAATAAAAATGATCAGTTCCTGGAAGCCACATGAGTGGGAAGAGTTGCTCTAGGGCCAGAGTCCTCCTTGAGGGTTTCCAATTAAGGTTTCTGGGTGGCCACTGTGAGAACAGGATGCCATCGGCCTGATCCAACAGGGCTGCTCTTACGGTCTCATGTTAAAATATATATCAGTACCTCTCATGTGAAGTGCCCAGGGGTCTAGGCCAAGGGACATGTGAACCCAGATGCTTAATGGATGGAGGCAGCGATTCTGCGTGCGCTTCCCTGGGGAGTAATCCCATTGAACATAATGGAACTTACTTCTGAGCAAGGTTGAATGAAATCTGCCAGTTTCAGAACTGCAGAGTTGGAAGGGGTCCCGAGGGTCATCTAGTCCTGCAATGCAGGAATCTTTCATCCAAAGTGGGGCTCAAACCCATGACCCTGATATGAAGAGTCTCGTGCTCTGCCGACTGAGCTATCCCAGAGTCTCTCAGTTTCTCATTTCCCATGCTTAAGCCACGTTCTCCACATTTTCTGCATCAATTTCTGTGTGTGCGTTTGAAATTCATTGGCATTTCAGCACACATTCATCAGTCTTGTAATTTGCAGTTTTGCCTAATAGACACGTTTTGCACGTAACTTCCCCGGAGCAGAATGCCATTTGGGATGTTGTTTTCACTGATGTGTGAGTTTTTAAATGCACACTGTCTCCTAACATATGTATATTTGCACACATTCATTTGATTGGAAAAGCTGCATCATAAAATTTGGAGAAGTGCAGGTTCCCAAAGATAGCTGTGTTTTGGTGCTTTGGGTAGTGTGAATTTGGCAGGTTCGTATTAAAAATGTGGGCCGAAACACACCTTTGCAAGGCAAGAAACTTCTGTGTTATATAAAGGAGGCAAAACCGCCAGGAAATTACTCCTCCAGGAAAATTGCAAGAGGTGGGTCTCTTATTTGCACCATAATAAAGCCATACATAATCTCCTGTGATTGTTGTCTGGGCACTTCCCCACACCTGGTTTATCTAACATGCGGGCAGAAGGTGTATAATTTTGGAAGCTGCCATAAACAGCTCCTTAGCAGGAATCCCTTCTGATTGTTGCCCCTTCATGGACAAAGGGGAAAGACGACTCTTCAGCTGAAAAGGATAGAGTGCCATCATCTGGTGGAAAGTGGCATTGCTTGGATAGATGTGGGACTAGTTTAAAAACCTAGCCCAGGGGTCAGCAAACTTTTTCAGCAGGGGGCCGGTCCACTGTCCCTCAGACCTTGTGGGGGGCCGGACTATATTTTGAAAAAAATAATAATGAACGAATTCCTATGCCCCACAAATAACCCAGAGATACATTTTAAATAAAAGCACATATTCTACTCATGTAAAAACACCAGGCAGGCCCCACAAATAACCCAGAGATGCATCTATATATATAAAAATGTAGAAGGTCCATGTTTGTTAGGCCGCGACGTTCTCCAAAACCGCTTGCCCAATCGCGTTCAAATTTGGCCACAGCGTCACATGGGGATATCCGAGTGTTTCCATGCACATAGATTGGCCACATATCACACCTGTGCCACGAAAACCAGGTAAAACCCACTGGTTTGGAACCCTGAACTTAAGAGAGCCGGGGAACCTGGGAAATAGAAGGCAGAAGAGGTTGCAACACAGCGCCCTCTAGTGGCGGATACATTGGTACTACAGCTAGAAAACCTTGGCCTTCTATCGGAGGTTACACTGGTATTGTAGCTACTAGGCCGAATGGAGGCTCGCCTTTACAGACTAGGCCGAATGAAGGTGGGGACTTGCCCAGGTGTGGGTTGGGGGCAGGAGGGGACGGGATAGGTCATGGATCGGGATAGGGTGGGGGGGAATCACAGGGATGAGCCACAGAAACGCGTGGCCTGGCCAGCTAGTTTTAAATAAAAGGTCACATTCTACTCATGTAAAAACATGCTGATTCCCGGACCGTTTGCGGGCCGGATTTAGAAGGTGATTGGGCCACATCCGGCCCCCGGGCCTTAGTTTGGGGACCCTGACCTAGCCCCACCTGAGATTCCACCTGCTGGCCCTCACCTTTAAGCACCAAAGACACTTGTCTCCAACAGAGGCTTGCCTTTACGCCCCAGGTGGAGGTCCTCAAGTGCCAGGGCTGGATGTGGCCCTCCAAACCCCGCTATCAGGCCCTCAGGGACTTTGCCCAGACCATGCCCCCAAAGTACTGGCAGTTGCCAGCAAATTGTCCTTAAATGCAGTAGCTGGCTAGAAAGGTGGGTTTATGAGCATGCACAGAAGGCCTTCCGCTCCCCATCCAGTTAATAGCAGCCAACCACTGCTGGAGTGCAATGGGTCTCTGCAAACCTAGAAGGGTGTATCGCTTACTTAAAAGCAACTCACTGTTGTGGAAAATTCTGTGACCTCCGTAGTTGTCAGTCATGATGCAATTCACGCACAGGACACTGCTTTATTTTTTAAATCCCCACCTCAGAATTTTGACTTATTCATTTGTTTTGAATATCAATGTTGGTTCAGGATCGCATGAGGCACTTCTGCAGGCAAACCAACCCACCCCAAAAGACGAAAGGTCCCCATCTGAGCTGGCGTACAATCGCAACACAAATGGTTGGGTGTCACAACCACAGGGTGCTAAGAGTAGAAACAAAAGGGGTGTGGGGGCAGAAGGGAGGGAGGAGCCTAGGAGTCATTTTGGACTCACAGCTGTCCATGGAGGCGTAGGCCAAGTCTGTGTCTAGGGCGGCTGTCTACCAGCTCCATTTGGTACGCAGGCTGAGACCCTACCTGCCTGCGGACTGTCTCGCCAGAGTGGTGCATGCTCTAGTTATCTCTCGCTTGGACTACTGCAATGCGCTCTACGTGGGGCTACCTTTGAAGGTGACCCGGAAACTACAACTAATCCAGAATGTGGCAGCTAGACTGGTGATTGGGAGTGGCCACCGAGACCACATAAAACCGGTCTTGAAAGACCTACATTGGCTCCCGGTACATTTCTGAGAACAATTCAAAGTGTTGGTGCTGACCTTTAAAGCCCTAAACGACCTTGGCCCAGTTTACCTGAAGGAGCATCTCCACCCACATCGTTCTGCCTGGACACTGAGGTCCAGCGCCGAGGGCCTTCTGGCGGTTCCCTCACTGCGAGAACTGAAGCTACAGGGAACCAGGCAGAGGGCATTCTCAGTAGCGGCGCCTGCCTTGTGGAACGCCCTCCCATCAGATGTCAAGGAAATAAACAACTATTTGACTTTTAAGAGACATCTGAAGGCAGCCCTGTTTAGGGAAGTTTTTAATGTTTGATGTTTGATTGTGTTTTTAATATTCTGTTGGGAGCTGCTCAGAGTGGCAGGGGAAACCCATCCTGATGGATGGGGTATAAATATATTATTACTATTATTATTATTATTATTATTAATTATTATTATTATTTATTATTTCAGTATCCAAATCAAGGCTACCGAATCTCTCCAGCCAAGGCTCTTGGTGGCTGTTCCTCCTTTTCCTCCATTGCTTGGGGCAGCTGTCTTGCATTGAGAGGTGGCTGGGGTGGGATCTGAGCACCAGGGTAACCCAATTACAGTGTGCTGTGATAGAGGAAAGCCCTGGGGTACTTAGAATCACAGAATTGGAAGGGACCCCCATGGGTCATCTAGTCCAACCCCCTGCAATGCAGGAAACTTTTGCCCAACATGGGGCTCAAACCCACGACTCCCCAGATTGTTCCTCCTCCTCAAGTCTTCCTCAAGTGCTTTTTCCGGCTGGGATGATTCCTTGACCTGCGATCATCTCTCTTGCTCACCTGGCTGGCTGGAGGATGGAGGAGATGTGTGTGTCAAAACCTTGGCTTCCGATGTAGCCCATTGCAGATAGGCCACACCCATTCCTGTGAGCATTTTCACCCCTCCCATTCTGAAAATCTGGTGATATCTGCTGTTGGGAGGGAACAGTTAGGAATTGTTACTTTGTTGTTTTTCATTCCTGACTCTGCTCTCTGCTGTGTGCTGTGTGCAGTTTAATATCTTCTGTAGACAAGATGGCTAAGTGAGAGGCTGTAACACTCACAAAGCCAGATCTGTAAATATGCAGTAGTTAATAGAAATAAATGAGGAATGTTTTGAAACCTCTACAAATGCTTCTGCTGTTCACTGCTGATTTGGTGCTCATAAAGCCCAGTTATGAGTCCATGATTCCCGGGTGTATGCTGAAGGTGTTCCAGACGTCCTGCCCAGGCATAGGGGCCTAAGAAGACCTGGACAGATCCTGGCATTTACCCACATATGGTAGCAGGCGGATGGTTGCTGGTAGCAGACTGGTGGTTGCAGATGGCTATTGATGGTTGGATAATTGGATGTTTCTGATCCATTTCCATCTGATGCTGCACATCGGAGTTGAGCTGTGAGCTGAAGCTGTTTTTCAAGCTGCTGTTTGATTTACAGAAAGGTATGTTGCTGGCTGCCAGGAAGACAGCAGAGACGCTTTTCCAGTTTGCCTGTTAATTGTGCTGAGTGGGGAGAGAAGTTGCTGAGAGAGTCAAGAGTATTTGGGGTGCATGAAGGGAAGTGTCTTGCTGTTAACTAAACACAGGCATGGCTTCTGCACATTCTGGCCAGATGTCTCTATCTTTTCCTCTCCTTACACCAGAGACCTATCCTACATGGCAGGTCAAAATGAAAGCACTTTTACAAAGGGAAAAGCTTTACCATATTATAGAAGATGACCCCCCTAATGAGGATGATGATGGATGGCCAGCGTGGCATGAGGCAGACATGAGAGCCAGGGGGACAATTATTCTGAGTGTCCAGGACCAGTTGTTGGTCAACTTGGAGAACCAGCAGACTGCACGGGCTGTTTGGAATAAACTTCGAGATATGCATCTAAGACAAAATGCAGGATCCAGTGTGCTTTTCTTTAAAAAGCTGTGTAGGCTGGAATTGCAGAAAGATGGTGATTTGCCCAGCCATCTAGCCCAATTAAAACGTCTCAGACAGGATCTTGTCCAGCGAGACTTAAATATTTCAGAAGCTGTTTTTGCAATGCTTATCATAAACAGTTTGGATGAATCTTATGATGCTGTAGCTGCTCAATTGTCGTCTTTGCCCAATGACCGTCTAACAGAAGATTATGTGTCTAGCGTGCTCTTGAATGAGTGGGATCGCAGACAGACTGCTAGAGAAAGCAGGGACAAGGCTGTTGGAAATGCCTACAAGCCTTCAACAGGGGAAAGTGAAAGTGTTGCAAAAGCTCTTAAAATGCGCCGCTGTTTTTCTTGCGGAGAGGTCGGCCATTTTAAAAATCAGTGTAAAAACTCTTCAAAGAAGAAGGGCAACTTCAAAGGCAAAGGGGGAGGAGGCCGAAAACCCCAAGGGCCAGCTGCATCAAAGGCTTTGATTTCACGCAGTTCTAATCAACTCACACGTTCTGTTTTTGTTGTCGACTCAGGAGCCACAAGGCACGTGGCCAATGATAAAAATCTCTTTCTTCATCTTGAGAAACAGGGAGGAGCAATTCATCAAGCGGATGGAACGACTATTAAAAGTTTGGCTCAGGGAACAGTTTCTTTGCAGAGCCTTAATGCAACAGTTAAAAATGTTATGTATGCTCCTCATTTGCAGGATAATCTCTTGAGTGTTTCTCAGCTAGACGCTCAAGGATTTAAAGTGGTGTTTGCAAACTCTCGGTGTGAAATTCTTCGAGACAACAAACTCATTCTTTATGCTAAGTGTGTTGATGGTTTATATGTATTGCCTTTTGTTACAGGTACAGCTGCTGGAGCAACTAAAGAAACTGAAAAGGCGTGCTGTAATATATCAGTAGATAAGAATGAGAAATTGCATAACCATTGTATTCATGATTATCATCGTTTGTTTGGTCATTTGCATTTCCAGGCAGTAGGTAAAATGCAAAATATGGTTGAGGGCATGAAAGTTCAAAAGTGTCCTTATCATATGAAATGTGTCTCATGTGCAGAGAACAAAATTAAGCAAGCTCCCAAAGGTACAAAATCTGGGAGGGAGGTTAAGAAACCTTATGAGATTGTGCATGCAGACTTGGTTGGACCTCTAGCGCTCTCTAGAGGAAACTCATGTTATTTTTTGGTTCTGATAGATGCCTATTCTAGATATGTTTGGGTCTATATGTTACAAAAGAAGTCTGAAGCCTTCTCTAAGTTTCAAAAATTTTGTGCATGGCTCAGGAATGTTCACGATGAGCATGTACGTTGTCTTTTCACTGACAGGGGTGGAGAATTTTGTTCAGAACAGTTTGAAAACTTTACTGCAGAACAGGGCATAGAGCACATGACTGCCACGCCCAGATCTCCATGGCAGAATGGTTTATGTGAAAGAGTAAACCAGACCTTGCAACAAGGAATTAAAACTCTGTTGCATGATTCAGGCCTACCCAACCCCTTTTGGGCTGAAGCTCTATCGTGTTTCACCTATATTTACAACCGCAGGTATCAATCAGCCGTTGATTGCACCCCATACGAAATGCTGTTCAAAAGGAAACCGTTTGTAAAACATTTAAAAATTTTCGGTTCTGAAGTTTGGGTGCATACTCTGCAAGGTGACAAATTGAGCAAATCTGGTCAACATGGCATTTTTCTAGGTTATGAAAAAGGTTCCTATCGTGTGCTGATGACAGACACAAACACAATTAGGCTGACCAGAAGCATGGATTGTAATCCAAAATGGGACAAAGTTGGCATTTTTCAATGTCATCCCATTTCAGATGATGAGGTGGTGAAACCAATTAACAAAGAGGCAAAACCTGTAATTGATGCTGATGGTAGCACAGATTCTGACACTGATACAGATGATCAGAATGAAAAGACCTCTTTTAAGAAATCAGATGGGTCTGACACTGATCTAGAGGTAGAATCTTTGCCAGATACAGGTCACCATTCTCCCAAGGAGGAGGAACCAGACCCAGAGGATCCCAGAGTATTGCGTAGATCTGAGAGAACTACCAAGGGACAAGCACCTAAACGATTTTCTAAAGAATTTGCTAAAGCTGCTATTTCAGATATGGCTGCCACTAGCAATCCAAACTCAGTTTTTGAACCAACTAACTACAAAGAGGTTCAAAATTTACCTGAAAAAGATGCCGAACCTTGGCTTAATGCCATGAAAGCTGAATTGAATTCCCTAAAGCAAAATGACACGTGGGAATTGGTTCCAGTAGAACCAGGCATGAAACTTGTAGACAGCAGGTGGATTTACAAAACCAAGACTGATCAGACTGGTAAAGTGGTCAGATATAAAGCCAGATTAGTTGCACGTGGTTTTTCTCAAGTTCCTGATCAGGACTATCATGAGACATATTCACCGACAGTCAAATTTGAGACAGTTAGGCTGTTGATGAAAATTGCTGCAGAAGAGGGCATGACCATATCTCATCACGACGTAAATACTGCGTTTTTGTACGGAATTCTCAATGAGAGTATTTACATGTCACCGCCAGACGGAGTGCAGATAAAAAAGGGAATGGTGTGTAAATTAAAAAAATCCCTGTATGGTCTAAAACAAAGCGCTCGATGCTGGCACACTAAGCTGACAGAAGTGCTGTTTTCCTTAGGTTTCAAGCAAGGAAAGGCTGATTCTTGTGTTTTTGTTAAAGAATCTAACCAGCACAAATTGTACTGCATTTGTTTTGTGGATGATATTTTGTTTTTCTGGAAGGATGCAAATATTTACAAAACCACTCTTGCAAAACTGCAAAAGCATTTTGATATGAAAGACCTAGGGGAAGTCAGCAATTATCTCTCACTGGAAGTAGAGAGAAATAAGCAAGGTGATGTTTTGCTGCATCAATCACGTAAGATCAATGATGTGATTGAAAAATTAAATCTGACAGATGCCAATTCTGTAGACACCCCCATGGTCACAGGGTACCAACATGATACTAATGCTAATGTTTTTCCTGACACTACATTGTTCAGAAGTGTTTTGGGTAAACTTAGTTTTATAGCAAGGTGCACAAGACCAGACATTGCTGTTAGCGTAAATTTGCTCAGCAGATATGTAAATCAACCTACAGTGCAAGACTGGAAGGCACTGAAACGCATAGTTAGGTATTTAAAAGGCACTATGCATTACAGGTTGAAGCTTACTAGCCAAAAATCTGGAGGTCTTGAGATCTATGCCGATGCCAGTTTTGGTAGTGATACAACTGATGGCAAGAGCACCTCAGGTGTGTGTTATTTGTACAATCAGTGCCTATTTGATTGGTCTTGTAAGAAACAGGCAACAATAAGCATGAGTTCATGTGAAGCAGAACTCAACGCTTTAAATTTTTCCCTCATGAATGTAGAGTGGTTGTTGCAACTATGTGAGGATATGAGAGTAAAAATTTGTTGTCCAGTTCAAGTTTATCAGGACAACAAAGCCTGCATAGAACTAATCCATTCAGAAGGGTGCAAGCAAAGAACAAAACATTTGCTAATCAAATTGCACCGTGCCAGAGAATGCATTCAGAAAGGAGTTGTAAAAGTCTCATATATGCCAGGGAAAGAAATACCTGCTGATGCTTTGACTAAAGCTGTTAATAAGGAACAACTTGGTATATATGTAAAGAAATTGCTTTTGTGCTAGATTTTCATAATGGTCAGAATGAAAAGGGGGAGGTTGTGAGCATTTTCACCCCTCCCATTCTGAAAATCTGGTGATATCTGCTGTTGGGAGGGAACAGTTAGGAATTGTTACTTTGTTGTTTTTCATTCCTGACTCTGCTCTCTGCTGTGTGCTGTGTGCAGTTTAATATCTTCTGTAGACAAGATGGCTAAGTGAGAGGCTGTAACACTCACAAAGCCAGATCTGTAAATATGCAGTAGTTAATAGAAATAAATGAGGAATGTTTTGAAACCTCTACAAATGCTTCTGCTGTTCACTGCTGATTTGGTGCTCATAAAGCCCAGTTATGAGTCCATGATTCCCGGGTGTATGCTGAAGGTGTTCCAGACGTCCTGCCCAGGCATAGGGGCCTAAGAAGACCTGGACAGATCCTGGCATTTACCCACAATTCCCCCACCCACTTTTGTCTCTGGCCCTGCCCACCACTGGCATGTGGCCCCCAGAAGGTTCCCTGTGAGGGAATGTGGCCCTCAGACTAAAAAAAACCCAACAACCTTCCCCGCCACTCCCTGCAACAAGGAAGTGAGCCCTGGCGGAGCAGCTTCCGCGATAAACAGGGTATCCATGGCAACTGGCCTACCTCTGCCTTGCCAGAGTCTCGCTTCTGATTATCAGGCCGCTTGTAAAGACATAAGAGCCCTTTGAGGAAGAAAATGCTGGCACCTCTGCACCCTAAATAGTATCGCACCCCCTTCCCTTCCCACCCTTAAAAAAACTGCATATTTCATGACACATTATCCAAACACAATTCAACATTAAAATACTCGTTTAAGTAAGAAAATAGCAGCCAGGTGGATTTCACGGAAACTCACAAGGACGGCAAGACAGCATTAACCAGGAGGAGATTAAAAACGGTGCTGGAGGCTGCCTGTTCGGAATAAGAGGATCTGTCACAGAACTGGGCAGTGTAAGTGAAGTCCCAGGGTAGCTACATTGCTGCCTTTTTGCTTCAATGTGCAGACACCATCAGCGCTCAGGTATTGTCGTAACTACAGAGCCCACCCCTCCAAGCCACCATGAGACATGGCTATGAAAGGCAGAGACAGGCCACCAAATTCGGAACGGTCAGCCAGGACGACTTCCTCCGCAAGACACACTGAACAAGGCAGGGGCGGTGCAAAGGTCTTCTGTTCACATAAAGGAAAACATCCCGGACAACAGAGCTTCTAATTTTCAGGCGCTTGTTTGGATTTCCCAAAGCAAGAACCTTACAACGTGCAGATCACTCCCAAGCAAGGACCTCTCCGTGCCAACGCTCAAAAGGGACAGCGCTGAAGTCAAAGCAAGGAAGTTTTAGGCAAAAGCTTCTTGGGTGGCAAAAGGGAGAGCAGGAGAGAAAATGTCCAACCAGCTTAAATCCGAGCGTTGGGGAAACTGAGGCTCAGAGCAACTGTAACGATGCAGAGATTCTGAGAGGAGAGGGTGGGTGTCTGTTCCTTGCCGTTTCCAAATTCTGATGGGGAACCATAGCTGCCAAGTCTCCCGTATTCCCCGGGAAATCCCCGTTTTTCCAGCTGTTCCTACCTGAAAAAACGGAATTTTTTTGTTCCCCCCCGGTTTATTCTGGCACGGCGGCCATTTTGGAACTGGGCGGAGCATGCTCAGAAGCGACTTTTGATGCTGCTCTGCCCAGTTCCAAAAATGGCGGCAGCGCTACTTCCGGTCTGCTACTTCCGCCCGGTCCCTTATTTCTCCGACAGCAACTTGGCAGGTATGTGGGGAACACCTGCAAGTCTTCTTTGGGGCAGGTGCAAGAGCTCACCCTCAAGGGGCTATTTTGCTTTCTCATTTAGGTATTCTCAGTCTGCACTTGGAATACAACCCCCTACCTCCGGCCCGGCAATAAGCTTTTGGCCAACAGTTTGAAGTGTCTGCCTGGGAGCCAGGAGGGGTTTTTTTTTTTTCTGGGTGCAAAGCAGGTTGAGACAGAAGGGATGAATAAGCAGGGTTCCAGATCTATCACCGGCCTTGTCTCCCAAGAAGAGCCTGGCAAAAATAAATAAATCACATCTCGCACTACGGCGGTGATAAATTAACCATCAGAGGCTGTGAACGCAGAGACTTCATCCAACCCGGTGCCCTTCAGGCGGTTTGGGGAACTACGACTCCCATCAGCCCCGGCCAATGCCGCTGTTTTGGACTACAACTCCCATCAGCCCTGGTCAATGTGGCCGCTTTGGACTACGACTCCCATCAGCCCCAGCTGACAGGGCTGTTTTCAACTACAACTCCCATCAACCTCAGCTCGCACAACCATGCAGGCTGGGGCTGATGGGACTTGTAGTCCCAAACACCTAGAGGCCACCATGCTGCTGGTCTATGTGGAAGCAAGAGCCTCAGCCACTTCCTTCAACGCATCGCTCCCGTTTACAGCTCAGCTTGGGGCAGCGCTGCCTTCACATATTCCAAAGAGGCCTCACCCACAGAATTTGCCTCTTCCTCGGGATTTGATGGGGGTCCCTTTCCCCCTCCCTCCACACTTCAGAGTTACTTTATAGTTTATCGTTTGTAATGTCTGCCATTTGGCTACCTGCCCCCAAAACTCTGGAGATCGACCGATCGGCCCAAAATCGACCTCTCTCTGTTCTCCCCTCTACAAAGCCCAATTCCCCTTCTTTTTTCCAGGGGGTCCTGTAAAAAAAAACCCGAAGTCACATTTGGGGTTCCCAAGAATTCCCCGCTGGATGTTTCTCCTGCTTCGGCTCCTGGAGGTTCAGCAAGAGAAGTGCCCCCACGGAAACCGTCTTCAGGCTCAGCACACTGACGGCCTCGGGCTGGAGAGAGGGGACCCCCGCGCCCTGCAAACAAGGGCCCCATTCTCCGTGGGCGTTCTCCACAGGCTCGTCCTTCATCGTGTGGATCCTCTGGTGCTTGATGAGGTTGGCACTCTGGCCAAAGGTTCTGTCGCAGTGGGAGCACTTGAACGGCCCCTCTCCCATGTGGATCCGCCGGTGCCTGATCAGGGTGGACCCTCGCCGGAAGGTCTTATCGCAGTGTGGGCACTGGTAGGGCTTCTCGCCGTCGTGCAGCCTCTGGTGGCGCATGTATTCCTGCCGGCAGGTGAAGGTGGAGTCGCAAGAAGCGCAGGGGTAGGGCTGCTCGCCCGTGTGGATCCTCTGGTGCCAGTAGAACTCTTGCTTGTAGCGGAAGCTCTTGTCGCACCCGGGGCACTTGTAGGTCTTCTCCCCGGCGTGGCTCCTCTGGTGCCAGCTGAACTCCTGCTTGAAGCGGAAGCTCTTCTCGCACTCGGTGCACTTGTAGGGGCGGTCCCCGACGTGCGCCCGCTGGTGCCACATGAACTCCTGCTTGAAGCGGAAGCTCTTCTCGCACTCGGCGCACTTGTAGGGGCGCTCCACCGAGTGCGTCTTCTGGTGCCAGGTCAGCTCCTGCTTGAAGCGGAAGTTCTTCCCACACACCCCGCACTTGTGGGGCCACTCGGCTGTGTGTGCCCGCTGGTGCCACATCAGCTCCTGCTTGTGGCGGAAGACCTTCTCGCACACGCTGCACTTGTAGATCTTCTCTCCGGCGTGGACCTTCTGGTGCCACGTGTATTCGTGGACGAAGCGGAAGCTCTTCTCGCACTTCCCACACTTGTAGGGCCGCTCCTCCTTAGGGATTCTCTGGCGGGCGCCGAGGCCCGAACAGTGGCTGCAAGAGCAGGGCTGCGTCACTGTGTTGTGGCTTCGCGGGTCTGCCGCGGCGGGAGCGCCCTTGTGGCCACTGCTGCTCTCGCACTCGGGGCAGACTTGCGTCGCTTCTCCAACGGAGGGGGCGCCGTGAGCCGAGCGGGCAGGGAAACATTTCTGACACTGGGTGCAGATGAGCAGCGTCTCCTCGTGGGTGCTAGGTGCGGGCACCGTGACACCGCCAGGCCAGAAAGTGCTGCCAGAGACCCCTGGGTGCCCCACTTGAAATTCCACGGGGGGCGCCTGCATGTTCTGCCACTGGTGCTTGGTGGACCAAGGTGGCAGAGCGGCCATTCCATTCACAGCTGAGCTGGCCCCAAGGTGGCTCCCTGGCCAAGTGGAAAATTCACTGAAGGTCCCGTTGTTCGGGCCTGCCTTCAGCACCTCTGGGTGCTCCACACAGCATGGTGGCCGCTCCTCGAGGCAGGGTTCTTTCTTAATCAGGATTTGGCCATCTGCAACGACAGGAGACAAGAGCGAAAGGTTGTATGTGAGCCAACAGAAAATTGGCGAGATCACAACAGAAGACCTGACTATGTTTTGATCACGAACGGTTAAAAATCTGCCTTTTTACCACCACCCAGTGTGGAGACGTCCAGCCTTAGGGACCATATTACAGTAGCATAGCAGCAAATCCAGAAGTGCAAAGGCCCTTCATAATAGCCACAGCAACTCCTCCTCACACTCAAGTCCTTTTCTAAGGTTATACAATAAACTTCTAATTTAGGGTTGCCATATTTCAAGAAGAAAAATCCAGACACAGTTGCTCAGTTGTTGAGCTTTTGGGGGGGGGTGCGATTGGCAGAGGCAGACAGCAGGGACCAAATTAGCCCCCATCCCCTGGATATTACCGGAATTCTCAAGTTTGAATGGTGACCCTGGCACCCCATTCTCTTGAAAGTGAAGGCCCCTTGTGTTTTTAAGGTTCCTACATGCTTAGCTTAGTTTAGGGAAGTTTTTAATCTGTGATATTTTAATGTATTTTGGTATTTGTTGGAGGCCGTCCAGAGTGGTGGGGGAAACCCAGCCAGATGGGCGGGGCATAAATAATAAATAATAAAATAATAATAAACATACAGAACTATTTCTCCTTAAACAACTAAATGACTTTTCGTGGACATTCGAAGGCAGCCCTGTTTCAGGAAACGTTTAATGTGATTTTTTCTTCTGGTTCCCACCCCCACCCCCTTTATTTTGTTGGAAGTTGCCCAGAGTAGCTGAATGAATGAATTATTATTATTATTATTATTATTATTATTATTATTATTATAATAGCACGCCTTCTCCAGAGTGACCCTAGGAGCCAATCCTCAGTGGCTGACCCACCTCCTTACACTCTGATTGGCTCCAATCAGCAAAAAGGGTGTGAAGACTTCATGCTAATTGGGCAGCTCTAGGGCCCTGGAGACAGGGATCCTGCTGCAGAAATAGTAACGGTGATGTTCCCTGGATATAATGTTGTTTTCACTAAGGCATGCACCTATACAAGTACTTAACCCCAATATATGTATTTTTGTACACGTCACATTGCAAAATTCAGAGACATGCGAATTTCGATGGGCAGGACCTGTGATTTGGTTTGTGTATTGTTGCAAAGAACACAAATTCGGAAGCGTTCCCCTTTCGAGGCAACCCCAATTTCTCCTCCACCCGTTCCGGTGTGTGGCCCCTGGAAAGCTGCTCTCTCTGGCCCTTGAGCCGGAAAGGGGTCCCCGTCCTCCTCTTAAGCAAAATAAAACATTTAGACTGCAACACCACAGAGCCCTCATTTGCTTATAGAGACAAGGAAATCTTCAGTACACTTTCCTTTCCCGTAACACCATGCAAGCATGCAATATAGAGCAGATCTCTCTCCGTGCTGGCACACCAGATTTGGCGGACATCTTCAGAGCAATCAGAAGCTCCCAATATTCTGATCTATGAGCTTGGGACTCACCAAAGATGCTCTGGTGTGCAACCTCTCTTGCCTTCGAGGTCTGGAGTCTCCCAACGCATGGCTCCTCCCCTCGCTCAATTCTCAAAATGATGTCGGGCTTCTGCAAGGTGAGGCCTAGTAAAGTGGAGATCAATAGGGCACTTGAGGACCAGCCCAAGACATTATGTAACCTGAGGCAAAGAACAAAATGGCACACCCACTCATTTTTTGCCCCTGCCTCACTGGGTCTCTCTCTATTTTTAAAAGAACAGCCATACCTCGGTTTAAGTACGCCTTGGTTTGAGTATTTTCAGTTTAAGTACTCCGCGGACCTGTCTGGAACAGATTAATCCACTTTCCATTACTTTCCATGGGAAAGTTCGCCTCAGGTTAAGTACGCTTCAGGTTAAGTACAGACTTCCGGAACCAATTGTGTTTGTAAACCGAGGTACCACTGTAAAGTGGAACCTCGGTTTAAGAACAGTCCTGTTTATGAACAATTCGGTTTACGATCTCCGCAAAACCAGAAGTAGTATCCTGGTTTGCGAACTGTACCTCGGTCTAAGAATGGAATCCAAACAGTGGAAGGGCGCTGGCGGCGGGAGGACTCATTAGGAAAAGTGTGCCTCGGTTTAAGAACGGTTTTGGTTTAAGAACGGACTTCCAGAACAGATTAAGTTCATAAACCGAGGTACCACTGTATAACTATTGTTTCTTTTTCAATATAATAATTTTTATTAGTTTTCAATTACAATAATCCAATAAGAGCCTCATTATATCAATGCCAAATTATAATACCAATCATTCAAATACCAAATTATATAATTTAAGTGGCTAGACTTTAGGCGTGCTAAAATTGATGGTTTGATGATTTACTTTATTTCTGCATTCCAAAATCTTATTAATTTCAATCACAGTCCAGTCATAATAGCAATCCCTTATACAACAGCTGCAGTATTTATAAATTGTATTCGTGTTAACACGTTAAATGATTTAGAAGACTACAAGGGAAGTTCTCACACAGTATCCTTGTTCTTCCTGTGGGTGACATTCATTCTGTCCATATTGTTTCTTCCTGTTCTTGTAAAATACTGTATTATGTCTATCTTTCCCCGGTTGTTGCTGCTGTCTGTCATGCCTTGCACGAAGCTGATATCCCGATGTTATTCCAAAAACTTCAGTCCTGTGCTTCTTTGTTTTTGCAACTTTTAATGATAGTTGAACAATTGTTAAAAGATGCCTCACTGTGTCTCACGGCCTGTGGTAGTTAACTGCCTAACCTTTCTAGGATTTTGAGCAGGCCAACTCACTGCCCCTTCTTCCCTCCCCACACACTTGATGAAATTATTCCCCTTTCCTTACAGTTCCTGTCAGGAAACTAGTATAAAGCAACTTCCAATGTTTCTGGTTCAGATCCTAGGTTCTGTTTGCTTGTTATATTTCACTGTGAGAAGTGAAGCTACATGGAAACAGGCAAAGAGCCTTTTTGGTAGTGGCACCTGCCCTGTGGAACACCCTCCCATCAGATGTCAAGGAGATGAGTAACTATATAACCTTTAGAAGACATTTGAAGGCAGCTCTGCAAAGGGAAGCCTTTTAATGTGCAATGTTATATATTTCTTATATATATATATATATCTTATATATGTCAGCAGCCACCCAGAGTGGCTGGGGCAAACCAGTCAGATGGTGGGGTATAATGACGATAATAGTAACAACAACAACAACAACATCCCACCTTTCCCCTAAGGAGCTCAAAGTGGTGGAACCACTTCTCTCCCTCTCCATTTTACCCTCACAACAACCTTGTGAGGTAGGTCAGGCTAAGAGAGAGTGACTGGCCCAAGGGTTTTGGGGCTGGGTGGGGATTTGAACCCTGGTCTCCCAGGTCCTACTCCAACACTCTATCCACTACACCACATGGGCTCTCATTGGTCAGTCTAGCTCAGGAGTCAGCAAACTTTTTCAGCAGGGGGCCGGTCCACTGTTCCTCAGCCCTTGTATGGGGCCAGACTATATTTTGAAAGAAAATATGAATGAATTCCTATGCCCCACAGATAACCCAGAGATGCATTTTAAATAAAAGAACACATTCTATTCATGTAATAATAATAATAATAATAATAATAATTTATTATTTATACCCCGCCCATCTGGCCGGGTTCCCCCAGCCACTCTGGGCGGCTTCCAAAAAAACAGAAATTCTAAAATACAAAAATCCATCAAACATTAAAAGCTTCCCTAAACAGGGCTGCCTTGAGATGCCTTCTAAAGGTCTGGTAATTGTTCTCTTTGACCTCTAGTGGGAGGGCATTCCACAGGGTGGGTGCCACTACCGAGAAGGCCCTCTGCCTGGTTCCCTGTAACTTGGCTTCTCGTAATGAGGGAACCGCCAGAAGGCCCTCGGAGCTGGACCTCAGTGTCCGGGCAGAACGATGGGGGTGGAGACGCTCCTTCAGGTATACCGGACCGAGGCCATTTAGGGCTTTAAAGGTCAACACCAACACTTTGAATTGTTCTCGGAAACGTACTGGGAGCCAATGTAGGTCTTTTAGGACCGGTGTTATGTGATCTCGGCGGCCGCTCCCAGTCACCAGTCTAGCTGCCGCATTCTGGATTAGTTGTAGTTTCCGGGTCACCTTCAAAGGTAGCCCCACGTAGAGCGCATTGCAGTAGTCCAAGCGAGAGATAACTAGAGCATGCACCACTCTGGAGAGACAGTCAGTGGGCAGGTAGGGACTCAGCCTGCGTACCAGATGGAGCTGATAAACAGCTGCCCTGGACACGGAGTTGACCTGTGCCTCCATGGACAGCTGTGAGTCTAAAATGACTCCCAGGCTGCGCACCTGGTCTTTCAGGGGCACAGTTACCCCATTCGGGACCAGAGAGTCCTCCACACCCGCCCGCCTCCTGTCCCCCACAAACAGTACTTCTGTCTTGTCAGGATTCAATCTCAATCTGTTAGCCGCCATCCATCCTCCAACCGCCTCCAAGCACTCACACAGGACCTTAAAAACATGCTGATTCCCGAACCGTCCCGGGGCCGGATTTAGAAGGCGATTGGGCCGCTTCCGGCCCCCCAGACCTTAGTTTGGGGATCCCTGGTCTAGCTGGGTATGGTCTACAGCAGGAGTAGCCAATGCAGAGTCCTCTTCGTGCTGCTGAACTCCTGCCATCCCCAGTCAGCAGGGCCAATGGTCAGGGCTGGTGGGAGCTGTTGTGAGCTGTTGTAAGAGCCGCAAAACTACAACAGCACAACTTTTGACTGCTCCAGAGATACACAGACTCATGGCAGCTCTGAGAGGTTTGATGCCAAATCCCATCAGTCCGAACCAACATGGCCAATGGTCAGGGATGATGGGAGTTGTAGCCCAGCAACATCTGGAGGCCCAAAGCTTTCAAGGTCCAAAGTGGGATATTAATTATAACCGAAGCAAAACAACCTCTTGCCTTTTGGAGCCCTCCAAATTCACCGGGTGAGCACAACCCGTGAGCCATCTAACAAACAACAAATAGCTTACCTAATGAAACCAGCATTTCGTAGCTGGCTCTCGTCACATCCTTATAGAGACTTTTCTGCCAATCCGCCAGCTCCGCCCACTCCTCTGGGGAAAAGTAGATGGCCACTTCGTCAAAAGTCACTGGGTCCTGAAAGAGGAATTCATTCATTTATTGCTTTATTTGCAGCATTGATATCCTACCTTGTTCTTCAAGGAGCTCAAGGCGGCAATAGCTGGTCTCCCATCTTCTCACTTAATTCCTCACAACAACCTTGAAAGGTGAAGTTAAGCTGAGAGTCAGCTTCATGGCTCAGTGGGGGATTTGAACCCTGGACTCTCCCAGGTCCCGATCAGACACTCTAGCCTAGGCATCCCCAAACTTCGGCCCTCCAGATGTTTTGGACTACAATTCCCATCTTCCCCGACCACTGGTCCTGTTAGCTAGGGATCATGGGAGTTGTAGGCCAAAACATCTGGAGGGCCGCAGTTTGGGGATGCCTGCTCTAACCACTATGCCACACTGGCTCTCAAAGCAGTGTCAAGCCATGCTCCACGTCTCTGTGGCTCAAGAGTCTCAGGGTTGTGGGTTTGAGCCTCAGATTGGGCTAAAGCAGGCATCCCCAAACTGCGGCCCTCCAGATGTTTTGGCCTACAACTCCCATGATCCCTAGCTAAGAGCACCAGTGTTCAGGGATGATGGGAATTGTAGTCCAAAACATCTGGAGGGCCGAAGTTTGGGGATGCCTGGACTAGAGGATCCTCATGGTCCCTTCCAACTCTACAATTCTATGGTTCTGTGATAATCCAGGTATTTTCTAAATCAGGCATGTCCAACAGGTAGATCGTGATCTACTGGTAGATCAATGGACGTCTGCGGTAGATCACTGGTAGATCATTGGCTCCCCCCAAAGAAGCTGAACAACTGTGGCTCCCCTAAAAAAAAGCTCAACATTTTACCTTCTCCCTGAAAAAACTCAACAACTTTGACCCGAACCCCCCAAAAACGGGCCTACCTCCTTCCTAAAATAAAGCTGAACAACTAACTTTGACCCCCAAAAAGGGGGTAGATCAGTTTTTTTATTCTGTGAGTAGATCGCAGTCTCTTGGGAGTTGGCCACCCCTGTTCTAAATGTTGAGGTGTGGATTTTACACACACACACACACACACACACACACACACACAATGTTGGGGTCTCTTGACACCAAAAACAGATGTGAAAGTGACGCCCCACTTGTATGAAGCTCAGTCGATGAGAACATTGACTGCATGCTCCCCTTGAGGCAGGGACCTGTCCGTTTTTGGCTTCCATTAACAATGATAGCACTACAGACATCCCTAACTGATAATATGCAGAACTGACAGAAGCTTTTACACAAAAGGGCAAGCGCCTCTTACCCAAAGTGCGGGCCCAGCAGCTCCAGCCATCTCTGAAGTCGACGCTCCTCTGAACAGGGCGGTCAACGGTTTACCTGCCTCAAAAAAACCGTGGGGAGGTCTTGGGTGGAGTCAGCACCGAGGCTGCTTACAGCTAGGTGGATCCATTTCTGCGGGAGGTCCTTCAGTAGCAGGGGCTAGTGTCAAGAGGAGGGCTCCAATTTTAGTTTTGATGCCTGGGGGTGGGGGGGGGGAGAGAGAAAACAGAGGGGAGGGAGGGCGGGGGAAAGAGGCAGGCAATGACTGCAAATTGCAAGTTTCAGAAACTCAAAGGCAGTTGGTGGCTTTGAATAAATTTGCATGAAGCTTATGCAAATCGCGCCTTTGCTCCGGGAGGAAGAAGAACTCGTTTGCATAAAGGGAATTTGCAAATGCTTCGTTTGCATCACGTGTGTTCTCTCTGTCGCTGCATCGAAATGATTCTGCAATGGGGCGGAAGGAAGCAGATGGAGACCCGTTCCTGGCACGCAGCCCCACAGCAGGGATGCCGGGGCCTGGCTCTTTCTACTTGCAGTGGGAGCTTGTTGAGAGGGAGGCCACTTGAGTCGAGAAGGAGCCCCCAGGAAGAACCGGCTCCTAACCCCAGGCGAGTTAGCACACTCCGTGATCTTTGCTAGCCCACCAAAGCTCAGCTTCTACTAGTCACAGGGCCCCCTGGCTGGCCTGGCATCAGCAACCAGCCGCCTCAGGCTCTGGGGAGGTGCCCATTCCCCTCCCCAGAGCTACAATTATATAAGAGTTCCTTGGAAGAGAGATTGATTGTTAAGCCACTCTGGGAATTGTAGTTCTGCAAGGGAAACCGAGGTCTCCCAGCACCCTTAGCAAACGACAGTTCCCAGAATTCTTTGGGGGAATCCATGACTGGTCCGTGTTAGCTTTGAACTGTCAGGGCACCAGCATATGAGATGTCTACAGGAGTCATTCTATCAGGCTGTAAGATAAATAAATGTACAGAGAAATGGTGCTTGAGTATGCTTTTTACCTTCTTCCTTTGAATCCTTTTTGTATCCTGGTATTCCAAATGTATGGGACGCGGGTGGCGCTGTGGGTTAAACCACTGAGCCTAGGGCTTGCCGATCAGAAGGTCGGCGGTTCAAATCCCCGCGACGGGGTGAGCTCTCGTTCCTTGGTCCCAGCTCCTGCCCACCTAGCAGTTCGAAAGCACATCAAAGTGCAAGTAGATAAATAGGTACCGCTACAGTGGGAAGGTAAATGGCGTTTCCATGTGCTGCTCTGGTTCGCCAGAAGCGGCTTTGTCATGCTGGCCACAGGACCTGGAAGCTGTACGCCGGCTCCCTCGGCCAATAACACGAGATGAGCGCCGCAACCTCAGAGTCGGTCACAACTGGACATAATGGTCAGGGGTCCCTTTACCTTTATTCCGAATGTAAAGCAGGGACTGTCTATTGATGGACATTTGTAATTCACCCAGAGAGGGAAATTGGGGTCTCCTAACAATCTTCAGCACCTTTAACAAACTACAGCTCTCAGAATTCTTTGATGGAAGCCATGAGTGTTGAAAACAGCATTACAGCGCTTATATAGTCTGAATATAGTGCATGTCCTTACAGGGCAACAGATGGAGAACAGGCAATCCTAAATTGTGAGTCTGCTTGCCACTGCCCCTTTATAGCATAAGCGAGGTGAAGATGCCTTCATTTTAATAGACCTGTTTCTAAGGCAGGCATCCCCAAACTGCGGCCCTCCAGATGTTTTGGCCTACAACTCCCATGATCCCTAGCTAAGAGGACCAGTGGTCAGGGATGATGGGAATTGTAGTCCAAAAATCTGGAGGGCCGAAGTTTGGGGATGCCTGTTCTAAGGCATCTTAAATAGGTTGCCCTTTTTATACAAAAACAAACCAAGCTTCCATCCCAGAAAAAGCTGCAAAAACCAGCCTCACGCAACCAGTAGGCGTTTCAAAAGCCAGGCCCTATGTCCAGCTCATTCATGCAAATTGCACACAAAACAGCATGAGCAATGTACAAGATGAAGCATGCAAATAAGCCACAGCTCTCTGGCTGCCAAAGCATTTCCATGGCGGCCTTCCTCCATGTGTCAGCTGGCCATCACTGGAAGATGGACTCCACAACATCAGGAGAGAACTGTGCTGATAATCCCTGAACAGAAAGTAGAAGCAATGATCCTTAGGATGCAATCAGAAGTCAAGAGCTGCCTTCTTCCATTTACTTAAGCAGGGATAGGCAACCTAAGGCCCGGGGGCTGGGTGCGGCCCAATTGCCTTCTCAATCTGGCCCATGGACGGTCCGGGAATCAGCGTGTTTTTACATGAATAGAATGTGTCCTTTTATTTAAAATGCATCTCTGGGTTATTTGTGGGGCATAGGAATTTGTTAATCCCCCCCCCCCAATATAGTCCGGCCCACTGCATGGTCTGAGGGACAGCCCACGGCTGGAAAAGGTTGCTGACCCCTGTACTAAAGAAGCCCCCCTGACTCTCTGGTGCCTTATCTGACATCCTGCCCACCATCACCCTAACACTCCCGAAGGCAGCTAAAAAGCACATCCACTCCAGGTACTCCCAGAACCTAGACAAAATCAGGACCAGCTGTGCTTCAAACCTGCCTGATAGGGTCCCTTCCCTTCCCTTCCCTTCCTCTCCTCTCCTCCCCACCTTTTCTCTCCTCTGCTTGCCCATCTCAGCATCCTTGTTCGGGGAAATGTAAATATGCACCCATTTAAATGTTCTATGCCAACAAAATATGCACCCATTTACATGTTCTATGCAAACAGCAGCGTCTGCCTCCCTCTCTCTTTCTCTGGACAACGTCGCAAGTCCCAGTCTTAGACAATAGGCTGTTTTTAAAATGTGCATACATTTAAATGAATTAACATATGCAAATAAACGGCCACTGAGTTCTCCTTCCCGTCTTGCTATTTTGGGTAAGGCTGGCAAAACCCACACATTCACATCATCGAAAGGGGCTGCAGAATCGCAGGTACGGGGGATTAAGCCCTGCTGAGCTCAGTGGGAGTTGTTTCTGAGTAAATCTTTTTAGGATTGCTAGAAGTGTGACATTTCCTTAAAACAGGCTTTGTTCATCTGGTGCCTTCCAGATGTTTTGGACGATAACTCCCATCAGCATCAGCCAGAACTTGCACCAGGTTCGAGAAACGCTGAGCCCCAAAATTAATATTATGAAAAGGCTGGAAACTTGGAATATTTCGGAACAATATGCACATCTTAAGATTCTGAAGCTTAATAACTGCCTCAGGGTCTGGGAATTGTAGCACTGTATTGGGAGAGGGGGTGTAATCTCCAACTTGAGTTTGCAACACCCTCATCAAGCTGCAATACCCATGAATCTCAAAACAATTTAAATCTGTGGTCCATTCCATAAGAAGAGTCTGCTGGATCAGGCCAGTGGCCCATCTAGTCCAGCATCCTGTTCTCACAGGCGCCACCCAGATGCCTGGATGGGAAGCTGTCAGGGGATCTCCATACAGGGAGCCTCCGCCTCTCCTGTTGACCAGCACCTCACCCAGTGAGAGCAGCAGCAGTGGGTCAGGTGAGGGGAATCAGGAAGTTAGCGGGATAGAGCGTTGTTAAAGAGGTGGAGGGTAACAGGCAGCCCCTTCCGGTGCCTGAATTACGGCGCGCCACTAAACGTAAGGTTGGGAGGAGGTGTTTCGGGGTGCCCCAAACTCTTATGCTGGTCCCGTAGCCAGAAACGTCCACTCCCGGATTCTGCGAGTGACTGAGAGGTCATGTTTTCTGCTATCTCTGCACTGTAAATACTATGCACAATAAAACTTAAAAACAGAGTGGACTTGGGCGTCCTTACTCAAAAGTAGCCGCAACAACATCATTACAGAAGCCATCCAGCAGAACTCAAACACAACAACCTTCTCCCTTCCTGTAGTTTCCAGCAACTGCTACCAGGACCTGGAGACACAGCATAGCCCCTGTGGCTAGCAGTCATGGATAGCCGCCCCCTCCATGAATTTGTCCGATCCTCTTTTAAAACCATCCAACCTGGTGGCCATCACTGCCTCCTGTGGGAGTGAGTTCCACAGTTTAACTATGTGCTGAGTGGAGAAGTGCTTTCATTTGTCTGGCCTGAATTTTCCAGCATTCAACTTTGTTGGATGTTCACAGCTAGAGAACTAAGGGGCCACATGTGAGAAGTTTATCACTTTATGAGAGAGTATATCAATAAGATTACTGATATATAATCTTGGGTGGACTATATGTTGTAGTTTTCATGATGCTACATCATATAGCTCAACCAAGGGAAAATAAACTGGCTGGAGCTTGTGGGAGCTGTAGTCCAAAATGTCTGGAGGGCACCAGGTTGGGGAAGGTTGTTCTAGGCCAGTGCTTCCCAAACTTGGGTATCCAGCTGGTTTTGGACTCCAATTCCAATCATCCCTGACCACTGGTCTTGCTACCTAGGGATGATGGGAGCTGTAGTCCAAAAACAGCTACAGCCCCAAGTTTGGGAGCAATACTGTTCCAAGCAGGCAGACAAAAGGATGCTTTTCACGCAAAGCATTGCTCATTTATGGCAAAGTGACAAATAACTTCATACAATGCAATCCATCTTTTCCCTTTGCAAGTTTTCTGTGGTTCTTCTGGTTCTTTCTTTTTAATTCATAATTTCTTTTTGAAATACGGTGTTATTCATTCTGGAGCAGAATAGCAAGATACATATCTCAAAATAAATAATGAACTGCCCTAATAGTAAAGGGACCCCTGACCATTAGGTCCAGTCGTGACCGACTGTGGGGTTGCAGTGCTCATCTCGCATTTTTGGCCAAGGGAGCTGGCGTACAGCTTCCAGGTCATGTGGCCAGCATGACAAAGCCGCTTCTGGTGAACCAGAGCAGCACACGAAAACGCCGTTTACCTTCCCACGGGAGCGGTACCTATTTATCTACTTGCACTTTGATGTGCTTTCGAACTGCTAGGTTGGCAGGAGCTGGGACCGAGCAACGGGAGCTCACCCCGTCGACCTTCTGATCGGCAAGCCCTAGGCTCTGTGGTTTAACCCACAGTAACCCTGAATGCCAGATATCCCAAAGTAGCATGTCAACATGCAGACAGATGCTAAGAGCCAGGCTTCATCAACCTGGCGCCCTCTAGAACAGGCACCCCCAAACTGCGGCCCTCCAGATGTTTTGGCCTACAACTCCCATGATCCCTAGCTAACAGGACCAGTGGTCGGGGAAGATGGGAATTGTAGTCTAAAACATCTGGAGGGCCGAAGTGTGGGGATGCCTGCTCTAGATGTTTTGAAAGACAACTCTCATCAGCCCCAGCCGGTGCTTACTCAGGAGTAACACCTAGTTGAGTTTTGACTGCATTTAGACCCCACCTTCTCTTCCAAGGAGCTCAAGCTGGCGCCCATAGTTCTCCCCCTCTTCAGTTCCCACAACAACCCTGTGAAGTAGGTGCAGCTAAGAGATAGTGACTGGCCTGGAGTCATCCAGTGATTTTCATGGCTAAGTGGGGATTTGAACTGTGGTCTCTCAGAGTCCAACACTCTAACTAACCGCTGCACCACAGTGGACAACTGCAGCCGATAGAGCTACAGAATTTGTTCCCAAAGACCAGCTGCCAACAAGGGACAACTATCACATTCCCATAAGTGGGATGTAATTTTTAAAGTGGGGGGGGGGAGAGAGTCAAGACACTGTAAAATTAAAGCCACTCAAGTAAACCACATACTTTCCCCCATATCAGAGCTATAGCTGCAATTTGTAAACGAATTTGTAGGTGGGCAAGTGAGTGAGTCTTTAGACACCTACCGAAATTTAAGATTTATTTTTTTTAAAGGAAAATTAAACCAGGTTTGCTTTTCATGTCCGGGAATGTTAGAGATTTCTCCCATTTTGGTGGGACGCCTAACTCAGAGAGTTTTTTTGGAGTGGACTATCTCCACTCCATCTCTCTGAGAGTAAACCCAGAGACCACCCAAACTCGCCTACACTTACAGCTTCAGTCAGATGCAGGCTTTCTCAGGAGCAAGCCCAACTGGACTCAGCGAGACTTTTCATTTCGTTTCCTTTGATTTTTTTTATTTTTTATAAAAAGCCCACCTTTGCTGTAAACTGGGGCCTTCCCGGTCTGCCAGCTGAAATGATCAGCACTTACCCACGAGTGGTCCCATTGCGCGAGGAAAAGCATCATCCCCTTTTGCGGATCGGGGCCGCTGTGGCTTGCAACCCGCTGCTGCTGCTGCTGCTGCTATGCCAGCGGTTGTCTTAAACGCTTTTTGCAAAAAGTGGTAACTATATATAAAAAAAGGGGAGTGATTGCGTTCGCACCGCTTGGCCCAATCCGGATTGGAATCCCGACCAGCCCTTCTAAAATTATAGCAGACCAGAGGAAGCAGGCGGCGTAAATACCGCTCCCGTTCGCTCCTCCGTCTCCCCGGCAGTGCAGGTTCAGAGTGAAAAGGCGGCGGGGGTTTTCCGCAAAGCGCACAGTGCTTTAACCCCTCCCTCCCCGGCGGCGGCGGCAGCAGCAGCACTCCGGTAGGCAGGCAGGCAGGAGGGAGATCCGGCACACCGCCACCCCCTGGCCGGCAGCCCCTTCTCCCGAGCAGGAGAGGCGCCCCAAGCGCAGCAGCAGCAAATCCGGCTTGCATTGTTGGGAAGGGTGCGAAGTTGTACCCGTTACCTGTCTAAGTGGGGTTTAGGTCAGGATGAGATCATTCAAGTCCAGAGGCAAAAAAAAAATGCATAAGGGCCGGAGACAATAACGCAAACAAAATGTCATTTTTTGCTGGAAAATCACCCACAAGTGGGGACAGTTGCTGTTGTGTTCATTTTCTGCTTGTGTTGCTTCCCTTTGGGGCATCTGCTTTGGGCACCGTGGGAACAGGATGCTGGGCTAGATGGTCTGATCCAGCAGCCAGGCTCTCCATATAGGAAACCAGTCAAAGACAAGTCCTGCTCTGCTGCTAAACTGGGAGAGAGACACCCAAACCTCCCAAGGAAGGATTGCATCCGAGCTTAGTCCCACCCAAATCTGAGCAGACCCATGGAAATCGATGCACGCGTGACTTATTTAGGTCCATTACTTTCAGCAGACTCCTGACCATGCCTACTCAGAGGTAAGTCTTACTGAATTCAAGGGAGGGGGTCACACTTTTAAGTTAATTCTGCATTAGTGTTCTGGCTTTGTATTTCAGGTACCCCTTTGCTGATTTTCTCCTCTTTTTATGCTGTTGCTGCTACCAGAATTCGGGCAGAACAGTGCATTTTTTAAAATATTATTATTATTATTATTTTCCCGTGGCCTAGGTAATATTTTATGCAGTACGAATGTGTTGTGTGTTGAAACAGCCCGCTGACGAAGGGCGGTGTAGAAACACTACTATAATAAATAAATGGGTGGCTGCACTTACCTCGCAAAACAGCAGTGCTCTTTCCTTTTCCTATCTCTACGCCCCGCCTTTGCTTCTAATATTTGTGGGTTCGGGAAGGGGGCAAGACACGGTGCTATTATCCTATCATAGTTGGTGCAAAGACAGCCCCCCAACACATACACACGATTCTCTGCCACTCATCATAATTTTCTATTGGGGCTGTCATGGAGAAGCTCCAGAAGGAACCAGGAAGTTCCGTCTCCGGCAGAAGGCGTTGCTTATCCATTTTTTCTTCTTCTATCTATAGTATCTCTATACACACAAAAGCGTCTCTACGCATGCGCCCCTTGAGCCCCGGATGTTGCTTTGCTTCAGGGGCCGCCTCCGCTCACTTTCGCGCGAGATACCGGGAAGTCTCGCGGGAGCTGGATTCAGCGGGAGCCGGGAAGGATTGCCGCCATGACGTCCGCGCTGGAGAACTACATTAACCGTATCCTTCCGCGGGCGGTCTGTCTGTCGGTGGGGACGGGGGGGGGGGCTGCATCATGAGACCGGGCGGGGGGGGTGATACTGGTATGAAGCGGAATTCTGCGCGTGCGCGTTAACGCTCCTGCTTTTCCTCAGTTACACGCGAGAATTTCCATCCACTTGTGGGCTGGGTTGCCTTGGGTGGGATGCGCGCAGCCACTTCCGCTGCTCTTCTTCTTCTTTTTAATAAGAAAAACGGTTTTTAACCATTTGAAACCAGCCTCCATCAATCTTCTCCCCTCCAGAAGGTTTGGGATACAGGTACTCCCCGATCGACACAAAGAGGGAGCTGTTTTGGACTACAACTCCCATCAGTCTTTGCATCTTGATCCAAGATGGCTGCTCGAGCTCGGGGTCAATGGGAATTGTAGTCCAAGATGGCTGTACTTGCTAGGGGGCTGGTGTGAATTGTAGTCCAAGATGGCTGCATTTCTAGGGGTCAATGGGAATTGTAGTCCAAGATTTGCATCTCAACAGCAAGAGTCCTCAATGACACCCCCACAAAAAAATAATAATCCTTAAAACAGATGGGGCATGGGAAACCTTTTCTATCAGCTTTGGTGATTGCAAGAGGTTGAATTTCTCACTCTTTCCTCAGTTCTTTGGGTTCTACGCCCTCCTGGTCTACACACCTTTCCAACCTCACACTCAGCTTCTTAAAAGGCACTAAATCCAGAGGAAACTCATTTTCCTTTTGTTTATATATATATTGTTTCAAAATATTTCTTTAACTTGTATCTCAGGTACTGTTGCTGTAATTACTTCAGACGGCCGAATGATCGTGGTAAGAATTGCCCGCAAATATAAATATTACCCTGTTTTTAAATATTTAAATGATTGGAAATGTTTCATACTAGATTATACTTACGTGGGAAAATAAAGCCCGTATCTTTTAAAGGCGGTTGAGTTGTATTTACAGGAATACACAAGCAGTTCTGTAGGCAGAGTGGCACTTAGGAACATAGGAAGCTGCCTTCTAGTAAAACCATTGGTCCATCTAGCTCAGTACTGCCTCTACTGACCAGCAGTGGTTCTCCAGGGTTTCTGGCAAGGGTCTCTCTCCCAGCCCTACCTGAAGATGACAGGGATTGAATGTGGGCTTTTCTGCATTCAAACAGATGCTCCCTCAGACTTTGAAGTAGATGCTTAGGCTGCACACATATCTTGGCTTTTGCTGGACTGCAAGTTTAATTGTATTACAATTCATCAGACATTTCAAGTAAATCTGTTCTGAATTAGGTGCCACTGACCTTAGTGCTATGTGGTTATAGGCAGTTTACCAGAAATGAGTATTTTGCTCAGATCCTTGCTGTAAATAACTTAATATTCCTTCTGCAAAATATGCCTATCCTATCGAAACTGTCTGAGAGTTGAACAGATGAAATTTTTGCAGGAGATTATATATATATATATATATAATATCAATGACAGCAAGTTGCAAATCAGTGACCACTGTTCTCAAAAGCCTTATCTTCCTACTTTTTAAGGCTGCTTTTTGGGAAAGAAAAGAGCCCATGGAGAAATGAATTGCATTGATAATTTAAAATCACTTAGTGTAGGGAGTTCCTCTGAAGGGTTACGTAAAAAATCTTTTAATCATTAAAGCTTTCTCATAGTAAGTAGTGTAATGTTGTGTTTAGGATGTGTTTATGAATTGAGATAAATATTGAGAATTTGGAGTACTTCATTGTTTTTCAATTTTCGTTTTTATTTCTTAAAGGGAACTCTCAAGGGTTTTGATCAGACCATCAACTTGATTTTGGATGAAAGTCATGAAAGAGTGTTCAGTTCTTCACAAGGAGTGGAACAAGTAGTATTGGGATTGTACATTGTAAGAGGTGATAACGTGTAAGTTTGCCTCATCCTCTTTTTTTTAATAAGGTAGTATAATATGAGCTAAAGCAGCGAAGCATTTGCTTAGCTCTCAAGGGGCCAGCTTCAACTAAACAGTTCTGCTAGTTAGGTCCAGCGCAAGTAGTCCCACCAGCACAACATACATTCACACACTTGTCCTCCTTCTGTCCCCCAGGTTGGCTCTGAGGGGGTCAGGAGAACCCCAAAACAGCACATGGGGTGATTGTTCCACCTGGCAAAAAGAAGTCAAGGACCTTACATGTCTGATGAAACTGCAGTCCATTTTTTCCCAGAGAATCAGAGTTGGAAAGGACCGTGAGGGTCATCTAGTCCAACCCCCTGCAATGCAGGAATCTTTTGCTCAACGTGGGGCTTCAACCCACAACCCCGAGATTAAGAGCCTCATGCTCTTACCTACTGAGCTATCCCAGCTACTGTAGCTTGAGATTATTTCAGAAAGTCTCCCTTTTGATGTCTCTGTTTTATAGTTCATAAGTAACTATAGCAATAGATTATATATCCAACAAAATCATGTCCAGAGTAGACCAATTGAAATAACCTGTTAAGTTTTTTGGGCTTTATGTTAGGATAAAAAGATACCATACTTTTCCGTGTATAAGACTATGGTTTTTTTTACTCTTATACATGGGGGCGTCTTATAGATGGGAAAATACTGAGTGGAAGAAATATTGTTTCAGCATACTGTATCAGCTTTGTTTCAGAGATGAAGCATTTCACCTGCAGCAGTTACAATATAGTACTTTTCTTTTCTTATAGGGCTGTAATTGGAGAAATTGATGAAGAGACGGATTCAGCCCTTGACTTGGGGAATATCCGAGCAGAACCTCTGAACTCAGTTGTACACTGAAGAAAGAAGAGTGTATAAAAGGACTTCAGAAATATCTGGCTGTACAAAACTATTTATAGGAAGGCATGGCTACTTTTCTTACAAGTTGAGGGTAAAAACCTGAATAGTTTACACTTTTTAATTTTGAGTGTTATGGTTTGATATGTATAATAAAGTCTACATTTTATTGAAGCCTTGTGAACTTTTTTTAAAAAAACAAAACAAAACCCCATGACATTAAAATAATAGTAACCTTTAAAGCAGTCTTGTGCTACATTTCTGACTCCGTAAAGTAAGCATGCACCTGGTGTGTGTCCTGGCTGGGGCTTATGGGAGTTGTAGTCCGAAACATCCGAAGGACACCAGGTTGGCAAAGCCTGAAATAAAACGCAACGCACTCTGCTTATCTCACTGTGACTAAAACTCAGACTGGGGGAGAAAAGGGTTCCCTATCCCTGCATTATGCACATGGCTTGGGGTGATTCTTGTTTTGCCAACATCTCCAGGCCTCTTATCAGAATCATAGAACTGTAGCATTGGAAAGGACCCCAAGGGTCATCTAGTCCAACCCCCTGTAATGCAGGAATTGCAGCTAAAGAAAATCCCTGACAGGTGCCCCCCCATCTTTGCTAAAAAAAACCCTCCAATTAAGGAGATTCCACCACCTTCTGAGGGATACTGTTCCACTATCCAACAGTTCTTACTGTCTAGTAGTTCTTGTTCAGCATCATCAATTTGAACTTTTACTTCCATTTCAAAAATTTGATTAGAAATCCTTTTTTTTAAAAAAAGATAAAGGCTTATTCTGACAAATTTATCACCACTTGCTAGGAATATTTTAGGGACCCTTTGCCATTCTTGGTTGCCATTTCCCCCCCCCCCAAAGGTACAATAGCTACTCTTCCCTTTAAACCTCTGCCCTGCTACGAAAGAGTCATAGCACAATTATAGCCACAATCACACGACTGACCAGATTAGCCGCAAACGGCTGCCCAAACTCAGCACTTTTTATTTTTTTAAAAAAAGTTCCCTATCGCATCATTTTATGTTACATTTATATCCCACCTTTCTTCAAAGGACCTCAGTGCTGCGTGAACGCTTTGACCCCCCCCCCCATTTTTTCCCTCACAACAACCCTGTGAGGTAGGTTAGCTTGAGAGTTAGTGATAGGCAGGGAGGTTCATGGGTCAGCAGGGATTAAAATCCTTGGTTCTCCCAGGTCTGACACTAACCACTGTACCACGCTGGCGCTCTGTTTAGTATTATAAAAAGGAATTTACAGTGGTACCTCTACTTGCGAATTTAATGCGTTCCGAACGCACATTTGTAAGTCGAAAATAATTGTAAGCCAAATCCCATAGGAATGCATTGGGAGAAAAAATTCGTAAGTAGAAGCAACCCTATCTAAAAATTCGTAAGTAGAAAAAACCCTATCTAAACCACATCCAAGATGGCGGACAAAGCTCCGTTCGTAAGTAGTAACATTCATAAGTAGAAACATTCGTAAGTAGAGGTACTACTGTACTACTTGTAGATGGCACATGTGTTTGCGGAGCAGTCTATAGCCTATGAAAGTTTGTGCAAGAATACGTGTGTTAGTCTTTAAAGTGCTACAGGATTCTTTGCTGCAAGAGACTAATATCTCTGGTCCGGCTTTTAGGCTTCCCAGAGACATCTAACTGTCCACCAGAGACATCTAGTTGCCCAGTGTGAGAACAAGATGCTGGGCGAGTTGGACCTCCAGCTTCAGAGCTCTTGTGATGTCCTCAAACCAGCGGCTTTGAAATCTCTTCCGGTCATGGTTATTCCTTCCTCTGCTGTACTCCGCACAAAGCACCATTACTGGGTGAAGCTTTTCCGACTTCCTCGCTGTTGTGACTCCTCCTCCATCCCACTCGAACCTACTTCCAGCTGCTCTTACTGTGCAGCTGAGAGGAGGAGAGCTCCGATGTCAGGTGCCTCTGAAATGCAGGAAGGGGCGTGGGATACAGGATGTGTAAGATGATGCATATGTGGAGAAAGTGGATCAGGCAGAAAACTCTTGTATTGCTAGAATTCGGGGCCAGTCAATGAGGTGGAATGATGGAAAATACAGGAAAATGCAATATACTACACACACACACATGTAAAATAATACACTCCGCAAAATATAAATAAATGCATAATTTTTGTTTTGCTCGTCATTTGCTCGCCATCGAGAGCAGGGAAATGCTGTGGACAGCCATTCAAAATCTTCAGTTTCTCAGCTGTCCACAGGCCACTTTCAAGCATATCGTCTCCCACATATGGACTAGAAACTTGCCTTAAAAATTTGAAACAAAATAATAATAATAATAATAATAATAATAATAATAATAATAATAATAATTTATTTATACCCCGCCCTCCCCAGTCAAAAACTGGGCTCAGGGCGGCTCACAACAACAGAATTACAATAAAACATAAAAACAATTAATTAAAATACAGATTAAAATACAGTATTAAAATTTAAAGTGCAGCCTCATTTCAAGTAGTCCATAAATCCAAGCCATGAGGGAGGAAAACACAGGGGTCAGGCTGAGTCTAACCCAAAGGCCAGGCGGAACAGCTCTGTCTTGCAGGCCCTGCGGAAAGATGACAAATCCCGCAGGGCCCTGGTCTCCTGGGAAAATAAAAAAAATCCTTCCGGTAGCACCTTAGAGACCAACTAAGTTTTTCATTGGTATGAGCTTTTGTGTGCATGCACACTTCTTCATATACCTAAAAAACTGAAACAGCTTCTCAGTAAGCCAAATAATTCTCAGTAGGTTCCCCCCCACACACACCAAGTGCTCCTGCGGAATTAAGACCTTGCCCTTTCTACTCCCCTACCTTGCTTCTGTAGGCGAGATCCCCCCGCAGATGGCCACAGCTACTTGCGTTGCCTCTGCAATACATGGCATTCTCTGCCCTCAGTTCTCGGATTCGTCTCTGCAGGTGCTGCAGCAGCCTTGGGGTGCTGAAGAGCCGCTGGCTGGAGAAAGGGTCTGCTTTCAGCGCTAGAGAACAGAGTGGGCCGGGCTGCAGGTATTCATTTCGGCCCTGCAGAAAGCAGGTTGGAGAGAGGAAGGAAAAGCAGCAGAAAGGACTGAGGTCATCAACTAGGGGAGACAAACCTCAGGTGGGGTGAGACCCTCCAGGTCTCAGTCTGACCTGCCAGACTCTCCCCAGGATACACCCCCCTCAAGTGCTTTTGTCTGGCGAGTCTGTGCTGCAATTGTGTCCCTTGGGTGGAGGGCAGAGAGTGTTTGTGAAAACTAACCTACCATACAAAGGTTTAAAAAACCCTCAAGTGTTGCCCCGCCCACTTTTGCCTTGGGCTCCGCCCACCACTGGCATGTGGCCCCCAAGATTGTTGCCTAGACTTCATATCAAGTCAGACAAGTGGCCCATCTAGATTGGAATCATCTACACTGACTGGCAGCAGCTCTGCAGGATTTCAGATGGAGTCCCTACCTGGGATTGAACTAGGGACCTTTTGCATGCAAGGCAGATGGCTCTGCCACTGAACCACATCCCTTCCCTGATGCTCTAGCACTGGACTGCAGCCTTGCTGGACAAGAGAGGTGCATGGAGGCAGTGACTTAGTGTGTACAGAGCAGGGGTCCCAACTCCCACACTGCCCAAAGGCCTTTGCCAAACGCCTCCCAAGCGCCGTTTCCCCTTTACCATGCAGAACTGTCTGAATTCCGAACCGGATGCCTCCAGGTGCCTGTGAAAATCCACGGGCTTGTCCCTGGACAGGCGCCTGCAAGGGGAGAGAGAGAGAAAGCCACAAAACATCTCGCCATGGTGTCACCTGTTCTCCCAAGTGACGTGTACGTTCAGATAGCTCCTGGGGTCCTCACCTCTCCACCTCCGCCACCAGCTCCTCCTTAAACTCACTGGCCAGCTGGCAGGATGTCCTGCCCTTCCAAGAGGCCACATTTATCTGGCTTTGCTGCTCGTCGTCCTTCTGCAGCTGCTGGCGCAGCGATGCGTCTTCCTTGCCCGCTGTCTCCTTCACCCAGCTGCTCTGCAAGGTGGCAATGTCTTCCAGGTGGTCCTGAAGGGGAACCGGATCGCCCTGGCTCAGTGGCAGAGCTTTTCATAAAGAAGGGTGCTAGGAGATCAGGAATGACCCCCTGCCTGAAACTCTGGAGAGCTGCCAACGGTCTGACTCAGTAGAAGGCAGCTTCCTAGGTCCCCAGAAGAACTCGCAGGCTTGGCAAACATTTTCACTGCCCAACATCAAACCTGCTCCACGTCACCACAGATGGTGGCTGAACTTTGTCCGGAATGGTTGACTGGTGTCAATGGGACAGGAACTGGGCTCCTGATAGCTAGGAATGGCTTTCTGGACTTTGGAATGAGATTCCCAACAGCTTACATAGATGTGTTCAGCCCCACCAAACAACAGCACCTCTCCCCTCCTGCTCCTTTCCTCCTGACCGTGGAGCCATCCTGGCTAGTAGCCATGGATAACCCTCTCCTCCATTAATTTGCCTAATCCTCTTTTAAAGGTAAAGGGACCCCTGACCATTAGGTCCAGTCGTGACTGACTCTGGGGTTGCGGCGCTCATCTCGTGTTATTGGCCGAAGGAGCCGGTGTACAGCTTCCAGGTCATGTGGCCAGCATGACAAAGCCGCTTCTGGCGAACCAGAGCAGCGCACGGAAACGCCGTTTACCTTCCCGCTGGAGCGATACCTATTTATCTACTTGCACTTTGACATGCTTTCAAACTGCTAGGTTGGCAGGAGCTGGGACCGAGCAACGGGAGCTCACCCCGTCGCGGGGATTTGAACCGCCAGGGGCGTACCCAGAATCAAAATTAGGGGTGCAAGGGGCGGGGGCAAGAGGGGAGGGGCCACAGTGGGAATGTGGGTGGGGCTACGTGGCCTGTGCCTCCCAGGTCTTCCAAGTAGGCGGCCCCAGGCTCCCGCTCCCGGTGCGAAGCTCCAGAGGCGCGCGGGGAACGTGAGCCTGTGGCTGCCTCCTCCGCTTATGCTCCCCACTCCCACTTAGCGCTCCTCAGCTTACACTCCCCGCGCGCCTCTGGAGCTTCGCGCCGGGAGCGGGAGCCTGGTGCTGCCACGCTGCGCCCCTCAGCCTTTTGCTTCTAGGGGGGCAATTGCCCCCTCCTGCCCCCCCTGCCTACGCCCATGCGAACCGCCGACCTTCTGATCGACAAGCTCTAGGCTCAGCCATCCAAATTGGTGGCCATCCCTGCTTCAGGGCCACCAATGAAGTTGGAAAGTTTCCAGGTAGAAAAGAGAAAATGTTTTCTACCTGTGCATAGTTAGAACTACGGAACCTGCTCCCACCAGTTCTAGCATTATAGAAGAGTAGCTTTAATTCACTATTTTATAATTTTAAGAAATGCTGTGTGTGCTGAACATTTTCTTCTTCTTTACATTTGCAGCTGTGGGTAGGTACTCTTTTAAACCCGGGTCCTCTGACATTGCATGAAATGCAATGGTCAAAATCAAGCGGAAGGCAGCCAGAGTTGTGCAGAGCTAATGGGGTGGGGTTTTTTTTTTGCTCACCTGGACTAGTTTCTCCTTCAGAGTGTCTAGAGCCGACTGGTTCTCCAGGTGAAGCTTCTCCTGCTGTTGCCTCAGCTCCCGCTCCTGACATGGCAGAAAAGTCACGGCAGTTGGACAGACAATTAAAGGACTGCGCTTGGAATGGAGGTATAAAAATTGGCCTCCTACTGAGCTGGGGTTACATACTCCACTATAGTGTTCTGGGCTCTGGGCTGGCAGCTAGGGTTGTCAGGCTCAATAGAGGACAGGACTTCTGTGCCTATAATTTCCCTGCTCTCTTTTGAGTCTGGAAACTTTAAAGAGAAACCAGCAGACCCTTTGTTATAATTTCCAAGCAAAGGGTCTGCTGGTTTCTCTTTAAGGTTTCCAGACTCAAAAGATAGCAGGGCAATTAAAGGCACAGAAGTCCTGTCCTCTACTGAGTCTGGCAACCCTACTGGCAGCCAATTTCTCTCCCATCATTAATGGAGCAAACCTGTTTGATTCCAAACCCTCCTTGCTCAGGGGACTGAGGCCCCCAGACTGCCTAAGTTATATCCCACCCCCCCACCCCCAGGCAAGAGATGGCAGCTCAACCCCATTTACCTTCTTCCTCTGGATCTGAAGGGCCTGGTGTCTCTGTGCCTCTGCCTCGTGCTTTAGTTCTCGAAGGTAGCGTTGAGTTTCTTCTGTCACCTCTTGCAAGGCGCGGAGGGCATGGCTGGAGGAGAGGAGGGCTGGCTTCCTTGGGGGGGTGGGGGGGTGAAGAGAGGTAGCCTGAGATAGTGACCAGGACTTCCCGGGTCTTTGGGGGAAAGTGCAGTCACTTGGCAGGTCACCCCCCACAAAAAATAAATAAAAAAAAATCACACAATCCCTTCCTCCATGTAAATGCAACGCACGAACAGGCCGCAAAGCCACAGGCCAACATGAACCTGGGGGGGGGGGGGACAAGGTACTCCCGTGGTTTAGCGACTGGGCTGTTGGACTCATCCCCACCTGGCTGTGAAAATCACTGGGTGGCCCATCGGCTGAAAGAGAGAACACAACTGTCCCAGCCTACCTCACAGGGTTGTTGTGAGGATAACATGTTGGGTGGTGGTGGGGGGAACTGTGTGCCTGAACTCCTTGGGGGGAGGGGAAATGGGCAAACTAAACACGGGCCATAGATAAGATGCCAACTCTCTGATAGCAACAAATAATATTTTAAGGACTTCAAAACCGGATTTGGCCCCCTGGACCTGAGGTTTGCCCTCACTCCAGTCAATGAGGATTGTAGTTAAAAAAAACACACCACTTTTTTAAAAACACCAAAAAGACCAGAATTAAAACTGTATATGCGGAGGACAGGAAGGTGTGAAGCTATTTTGGAGAAATAAAAGCAAAGCCTGCCCACTCCCTGAAATCAGGCTGCAGAGCTAAAACAAAAACAAAGACAAAGGTGATGGGGGGAACCATGTGCTGAGATTCCCGCATTGCGGGGGTTGGACTAGATGACCCTCAGGGGTCCCTTCCGACTCTGCCATTCTATGATTCCAGGAAAGCTAGGAAGCTAGAAAGTGGCTAGGACTGGTAGAGGCGAGATAAAATGTGAAGAACTAATTTCAACCCAGGAACAGCACTGGGTTCTGTGTTTCTGCAACAAGCAATGCCCTTCAGCCCCGTCCCCACTGAATCCAACTTGTACCCTTGCAGCGTCTGGGGCAGGCCGGCCTTTTGGGGTAGCAGGTCCCGGAGTCTCTGGCATGCTAAGGCAACCTCCCTGGCCAGAGAGCCGTCAGCCCTTGCACTCTGTGCCTGGGACGCCTTGCGCTGCTCGGCCAGCAGGAGGCGCTGCTCTTCCTCCATCCGCTGCAACTGCATTTGCCACTTTTCCTTCTCCCGAAGCTTTTCCTAGGCAGAGAGAGACACACAGAAACCACGTTGTCTTGATCACATATCGCTGGTGTACCCCAGGCTTGTCACGGCTAACATTTACACAGTATCTGTGTGGAAAGGCATCGCTGCACATGCTAAAAGGTCCCAGATTCTTTACCATTTAAAGTACTCATTTTTACATCCTTAAGATATCAGTCACTTCTTCTCTTTCCATGGTTCATTTTACATATCATAAATCCCTGCATGTTTTACGGAAAATATACCATTCAGTATAACATTATTACACCCATCATAACTTATTTACACTGTTGACTTTATCTTAATTGCTGCCAGCGTTTTCAGCTGTACACACTTATTTCCCATATTTTCCAACAAATGTTTTCCAATCTTCTCTAAAAGTATATACTTCTTGTTCTTTTTATTCTATATGTTAAGTCTGCAAGCTGCGCATATTCTGTCAACTTAACTTGCCAGTCTTCTTTAGTTTTCCATTTTTTGAGCTAACAAAACACAGGCTGCAGTAGTAGCATACATAAATAACCTTTTTTCGACACCTGGGAATTTCAGTCTGAATTATCCCCAACAAAAAGGACTCTGGGTTTTTTTGGGGGGGGGGGTGAGGAGTACTTTTACACATTTTTTTTTTCAATTCTGAAGCTACAACTCTTGTTTCTGTGGGAAGGGGGATCCCAGAATGCACGAAGGGGTTGCTTCTTCCCCGCTCACCAACTCCAGTTCCTCTCGCAGCCTCTTCAGGGTTTCTGCCTTCTCTGCCTGCAGCAGAGCCCGGAGGTCTTCCATGGCCCCCTTCTTCTCCCGAGCCTCGCCCTCCAACACCTGGATCCTCTAGGGCAGGAAAAAAACACACCAGGAGAAGCGGTTTTAATTCAAACCTCCCTGTCCTACTCGCTCCTTCTCCCCTCTCAGGGGTGGGGACCCTGCTTCAGCCCAAGGAGATCAACCCTAGGGCTGCAGCCCTTTGTGGACAACGCTTCCGGGGTCATGTGCCACTAGAGGGCGGGGCAGAAGGCAAAAAAGTGGGTGGAGCAAAGACGCTTATCTTTGGAAATTAGGCCATGCACAAACCAGGGGTTCTGCAGCTCTCCCCCCCCCCACAATTTTAAATAAAATCACTGCTTACAAATTATATAATAATAATATATTATTTATACCCCGCCCATCTGCCTGGGTTTCCCCAGCCACACTGGGCGGCTTCCAACAGAAAAATAAAACACAGTGATCTATTAAACATTAAAAGCCTCCCTAAACAGGGCTGCCTTCAGATGTCTTCTTGATTCACTCAAGGAGGGCGAAAAGCAGGGCCAGAGAGAGGTGTGGCATCTTTCAAGGGCCAGAAAGAAAGCCTTGGAGGGCCACATTTGCTACTCTCCCGGCCATAGACTTGTCCGACCCCCTTGCAATGCAGGAATATGCAGCTGTCCTTTGGGGGATCGAACCTGTGACCTTGGTGTTGTCAACATCACACTCTAACCAACTGAGCTATCCCATCTGTGGGGTGAATGATAAAAATAATATATCTATTTTAATTAAACTTTCTGTTTTACAATTTAGAATATTCATTTAGACCACCTTAAAATATCAATGACTTGCCTTCTTCTCTTTCCATGGTTTTATTTTACATAGCAATAAATCCCAGCATATTTTATATAAACTAAACCAATCAGCAGGGATGTCCAACAGGTCGATTGCGATCTACTGGTCGATCCCTGAGAGGTTTTGTTGGATCGCAGTCGATCACTGGCTCCTCCATCTGGCCCTGGCCCCTCATCCCGCCCTCTAGAATGCTATACCAGAAGACGGAGCTCTCACTGTGAGGCTGACTGTTTCATTAACGATCTCTTGGTAGGTAGGTAGGTAGGTAGGTAGGTAGGTACTTTATTGTCATTGTACATAGTACAATGAAATTGAATGCCACCCCATAAAAACAAAAACACAATTACAGCCACACATACACACACATCGCAATTCCCCAAGATCATATTACAGTACAGTGGAACCTCGGTTTATGAACACCTCAGTTTACGAATTTTCGGTTTACGAACGCCGCGGACCCATCTGGAACGGATTAATTCACTTTCCATTACTTTCAATGGGAAAGTTCGCTTCAGTTTATGAACACACTTCCGGAACCAATTACACCCATGCTTTGGGTTAAGTACGCTTCAGGTTGAGTACTCCGCGGACCTGTCTGGAACGGATTAATCCACTTTCCATTACTTTCAATGGGAAAGTTCGCTTCAGTTTATGAACGCTTCAGTTTATGAACATACTTCCGGAACCAATTGTGTTCATAAACCGAGGTACCACTGATTCAGTTACAGCATTTAAGATGGTTATAGCTCTTGGATAAAAACTGTTTTTAAATCTATTTGTTCTTGATTTAATTGTTCTGCATCTCTTGCTCAAAAGCAACTGTTTCTATTTGTTTCTTCACCCTGATCCCCCCCCCAAAAAAATGGGGCTTTCCTCCCTAAAAAACTCTACAACTTTGACCTGAACCTGCCCCAAAGGGGTAGATCACTGCCAGTTTTTAATTGTGTGAGTAGATTCGCAGTCTCTTGGAAGCTGGTTGTCCCTGCCATTCAGCATTCCATGGTTTCTTCCATCAAAACTTATTTACCCTGTTGAATTTATCTTAACGCTGCCACGTTTTCAAGTGTACACAATTATCCCCCATATATTCAATAATCATTTTCCAATAAACGAATGTTCTTCTTGTTTCCTTATTCTCTAAGTTAGATCCGCAAGCTGTGCATCTATCCAACAGTTTAAAGTTGCCATTCTTCTTTGGTTGGGACCTCGCCCGTTCTCCATTTTTGGGCTAACGAAAGACGGGCTGCCATAGTGGCGTACATAAATAACCTTTTTTGACACCTGGGAATTTCAGTCTGAATTATCCCCAACAAAAAAGACTCTGGGTCTTGTTGTTTTTTGGAAAGGTGCTTTTAAACTCCCCCCCCCCAATTCATTATAAATTATTTCCCAATACTCTTTTATCCTTTTAATTGGTAATGCCTCTTGGTGGCCTGGATGAAGATGTGTGTGCATAGGGTAACCTTTTGCACGGCTGCAGTGTTGCCTACAGAACGAAGGTACTGCTCTTCTGTCCCCCACTGGCATGCAGCCCCCAAATGCACCATAGAAAGGAATGTGCCCCTCAAGGCTGCAGACGTTTATTCCCACCTGGTCCATGTGCATCCTCTTCCCTCCATCCCACTCCTTCTGCCAGCGGATTGTCACCAGAGCCACCTTTCCCACATGGCTTAATGGTGTGTTGCGCCAGGGCGCAGCCTCTCAGGGGCGCCCTAGCGAGTGGGGGAGCACCGTGGCTTTGCCAGCGGCCTCCCCTATCCCTGCATGCCTGCCAGCTGTGCCCTGCCAACCATAAGGCTGGTGGGCATGCAGCTTCCCTCCCAAGCCTCCGTGGGAGCAGAGCGATCCCTGCACAGGCTTGGGATGGAAGCTGCGCCCCACCAACTATATGGCTGGCAGGCGTGCCGCTTCCCTCCCAAGCCTCTGTGGGGATTGCTCTCCCGCAGCGGCATGGGGGAGAGTTGCACGTACCCACCCACCCCCACGGCTGGCAGTGCGCAGCTTCCCCCCCCCCAACTACCCATGGTAATTTGGGGGCGCTGAGCAGATATTTGCACTCCGGCGCCGCATCTGCTAAAGACGGCCCCGGCTGTCACGGAGATAACAGAATCGCTCTTCTCTCTCAACAGCTACCTTGCGGAGGTCGGCTGCTTCGTCCTGCAAGGCCAGGCTGAGTTTCCTCTCCTTCTCCAGGGCTTCCTGGAGTTTGCCCCGCGTCTTCCGCTCCTGCTCCTCCAGGGCCTTGCGCTGCATCTGGAGGGCGGCCCTCGTCTCGGCCTCCCGGCTCTTCCGTTCCTGGAGCAGCGAGTTCTGAGCCTGAGAAGAACAGGGTGGAGCTATGATCCCCAGAGCCGTTTTCAAACATCGCTCCCTCTTCCCAGAGAACTCTGGGGATTGTAGTTCTGCGAGGGGAACAGAGGGCCTCTCCTAACAACTATCAGCACCCTTTAAAAAAAAATCAAAGCTAAAACGTTAAACTACAGGACTTTATTCACCATCAACAATGTGGATTTTCGCCCAAAAGACAGTCAAGAAACGCGTTAGATGCATACCTGCAAAGTCTCCCGCTGAAAAATGTGCAGCAATATGGCCGCCGGGCATGTGTAGAAGTGACTTCTGGTGCCGCTCTGCCCTATTTCCGGTGGCCACACATGGGCAGAGCAGCACCCAAAATGGAGGCTCTCTGGCAAGTAGGAAATTTGGGGGATTTTCTCCATTCGGGAGAACAGCGGGAAACGGATTAAAATCCGGGGGTTTCCCGCGAAAAACGGGATACTTGGCAGCTAAAAACGGGATACTTGGCAGCTAAGGTTAGATGTTTTGGAATATTTGAATTGTAGTTGTTTTTCAAATGTTTCAAACTGTTTTGAAATGTTCTTGCTTCCTTTCCATTTGCCATGAATGACCCCCTACCATTTGCCATGAGGAGGAAGAATGGGCTAATAATAATAATAATAATAATGTGCCCCTACCATTTCCTGAGCTTCCTGCTTTAGCTCCTTGGCTTGCTGTTCCATAGCTTTCCGCTGCTGGGCAATTTCAGCATTTCGCTCCTGGGAAGAAAGCGGCAGAGCCCACAGAATAAAAGCAGACCGGCGGTTAAACTTAGGACAGGGTCGAGAAGTCTTTGTCAGCCTGAGGGATGCATCGCTTTTGAAGATGTTCTACAGGTGGTATATAACTCCCAGCAAACTATCCAAAATGTATAAAACGAGATCTAACGCTTGCTGGAGGTGTAAACAGGCAGAAGGGACGCTGTTCCACATGTGGTGGAGTTACAAAGAAATTAAGAACTTCTGGGATATTATATATGAGGAGTTGAAAAAAATGTTTATGCAAACCTTTATAAAGAAACCAGAAGCTTTCCTTTTGGGCATCTTAAATTCGGATATCCCAAATGGAAAAAAGAGAATATTCTTATATGCTAAAACAGTAGAAATGAAGAAAGGATAAAAGGAGCAGTTTAGAAAATAGATAAAACAGACCCGCGTTGAGGAGGACGGAAGCCTATTAGAGAAGAAAAGCAAATGGGATTAAAGAATAGGGTGACATAAATCCATATGTAAGAACTTATGGATTTATGGTTGTATGTGTGCTTTTTGTATGTTTTTTTTCCTTTTCCTTTTTTGTTTGATGTTGTCATTTTACTATTTTGGTTATTTTGTTGTCTGCGTTTGATCATCAAGTAAAAAAGCCTAATAAAAAGCAAAAAAAAAATTAAAACGAGAGAAGCATCTCTATGTGGGCGTGTCGCATGTGAGCGGTGGGCGGGGTGAGAGCAAAAGTGGGCAGAGCAAGATGGCTTGACCTGAGCGCCAGTTCGGACCGAGTCAGGCTTATGGTCCATCGAGCTCGGTACTGCACAGTCATAAGGTTGTTGGGGTAAAAGGGAAGACACCCCACCAACCTTCCAAGTTAACCCCTTGGGGGGGGAAGTTTGGGATACAAATGTAATTGCTAGCACAGGAGTAGCCCAGTAGCAGCCCATGCCTCAAGGCATCGTGGGTAATAGCCACCTTTATGGTCTCGCGAAGGTCTTCTGTTTCTTTCTGAAATTTGGCCACTTGTTCCTGGAGGGCTCTGGCATTTGCCTGCTTCAGGCTCTCTGCAAGCTGAGAGAGAGAGAGAGACGAAAATCAGTCAGAACATGCCATATTTCACCCTGCTTTTGGTCACTCAAAGAGCCACTGCAAAATAACAACAGCAGCAGCAGCAGCAACAGAACAACAACAACAATTTATTATTTATACCCATCAACAACAACAACAACAATTTATTATTTATACCCTACCCATCTGGGCGGCTTCCAGCAAAATATTAAAACACAATAATACACAATACAAAAATACAACAACAACAAGAAATAAAAATGAAAAATTTGCCACTCTGGGTGGCTTCCAACAAATTAAAACAAAAACGACATCAAACATTTTAAACTTCCCTAAACAGGGTTGCCTTCAGATGTTTCCTAAAAGTCAGATAGTTGTTTATTTCCTCGATACCTGATGAGAGGGTGTTCCACAGGGTGGGTGCCACTACTGGGTGGTTGGTTACTCCTTGTGGATGGAAACATAATAATCACCATCGTAATTTATTATTTATACCCTGCCCACCCGACTGGGTTTCCCCAGCCACTCTGGGCGGCTCCCAACACAATATTAAAAACACGAGAAAACATCAAACATGAAAAACTTCCCTAAACAGGGTTACCTTCAGATGTCTCCTAAAATTCAATTAGTTGTTTATCTCATTGACATCTGATAGGAGGGTGCCACAACTGAGAAGGCCCTTTGCCTGGCTCCCTGTAACTTCTCACAGTGAGGGAACCGCCAGAAGGCCCTCGGAGATGGACCTCAGTGTCCAGGGTGAATGATGGGGGTTTATAATGAGTCAAATCATTAATCCAATTAACTCAGTAGTGCCTATACTGGCTGCCAGCAGCTCTCTAGATCAGGGGTCCTCAAACTACAGCCTGGATGCGGCCCGCGAGAGCCAATTGTGCGGCACCCGACAAACCCCGCCGCCTGCTCATATAATAATAATAATAATAATAATTTATTATTTATACCCCGCCCATCTGGCTGGGTTTCCCCAGCCACTCTGGGCGGCTTCCAACCGAAAATTAAAAACATTACAGCATCAAACATTAAAAACTTCCCTAAACAGGGCCACCTTCAGTTGTCTTCTAAAAGTAAAATAGTTGCTTGTTGCCTTGACATCTGCTGGGAGGGCGGGCGCCACTACCGAGAAGGCCCTCTGTCTGGTTCCCTGTAACCTCACTTCTCGCAATGAGGGAACCGCCAGAAGGCCCTCGGTGCTGGATCTCAGTGTCCGGGCTGAATGGTGGGGGTGGAGACACTCATATCAGCGCGCCGTGGTGCAGTTGCCCATCTCCGGGTCGGCGTAGCGCCAGAAATAGCTTGTGCGCATGCGCGGGCCGGAGGGCGGGGGAACACGCTCCCATACGCATGCGCACAAGCTATTTCTGGTGCCGCACCAACCCGGAAGTGCACCTGAAATGACGTCTGCGCACACACAGAAGGTATTTCCGGCGCTGCGCTGCGCCAGAAAAAGTGAGTGCATGCGCGTATGGGAGGGAGTTCCCCCGCCCTCCGGCCCGCCGCGCAATCAGTGCCAGAGGAACCGGCCCGAAGCCGGGTAAGTTTGGGAACCCCTGCTCTAGATTTGGGGACCCCTGCTCTAGATTCCAGATTTTCAGGCAGAAACGTCCCTGAATATGCTGGATATCGAACCTGAGACCTTCTGCATGCAAAGCAGGTACTCTGTCGCTGAGCTACAGCCCTTCCTTCAAAATAAAATAAGTTCCCAGTCCTCAAAGTTCTGAATTAAAGGGATGATTAAAATCAGAAGCTTCCTTACGCTGAGTCAGACCATTAGCCTGTCTAGCCCAGTACTGCCTACACTGACGAGCAGCAGCTCTCCAGGGTTTTGGACGGGGGACACTGCCAGGAATGGAACCTGGAACCTTCTGCAAGCCAAGCAGATGCCCTGCTCTTCCCACCAGCAGCACCCACGAAAAGATGGTTAGCAAAGGCAGTAGCGGGGCCAGCAAATTCATGCTGGGCAGAACATGGCACTTGGGGAGGGGGGAAGCCAACTTTATTATTTGCAGAAAATAAGAAGCAAAAGCAACTTCCTAGCTCTAAGGACTGTAGAGAAAAACTCTGGGCATGACTCTCAGCCTACAATGAACCGCCCCCAAACACCTGGCAATACCAAAAATGTTGCACGATACAAACAGGCAGCTGCTATATTTAGAAATGTTTAAATGTCTGTTTTTAACTTTGTAATTTATGGATAATTTTAATGGTTTTTTCTTATAAATAAACCAAGTTCTATTTACAACCAAGCAGCATATAATTTGCGTTATATAAAATAAGAATTAACAACGGCTTAATCCAAAGGAGGATTTGGGTTTTGTGGTTGCAGAACAGCCACGGACCAAACCAAACCCCAATTACAGCAAAGGCAGTGAAGCTCAGCCCGTTTCCTCCTTGCAGTGGGACTCGCGAAAGGGAAATTCTCGCGGGGAAGGAGCCAAGGGGAGCTGCCGTGCCTACCTCTCGCAGGGCTTGCTGCTTTTTGCCCTCCAACTCTTCCCGCAGCTGCGTAAGTTCTTCCTCCTGCAGGTGAACAGAAAAATGCCTTCACAGCTTTCTAGTGAGAGGTTCCCCAACGCACAGGTGGCGGTACTGCCCTTTTGCATCTACAGTGGTACCTTGATTCTCAAGTGTTCCGGTTTTTGAACGTTTTTCGGAAGCCGAACGTCTGATGCGGCTGTTGGTTATTGTTTCCAGGGCGCCTCCGCCAATCAGAAGCTGTGCCTTGGTTTTCGAACATTTCAGAAGTCAAACCGACTTCCGGAACGGATTAAGTTCCATGCTTTTGTTTTTGCTATTTATTTTGTGTGGTTTTTAGGCTTTTTCGATTCATTTGTTTTTGTGACTGTGGAAGTGGATAAAAGCCCCCCCCCCCCCGATCCAAACAATGACTATCATCAGTGCAGGTAAGAAAAAAATAATTTTAATTTTTATCATCTACAATACTGCCTTATTTATTTTAATAGTACAGTACATTGATTATTGCTTTTATTTTACAGACCAATGGTCTCGTTAGATAGTAAAATTCATGTTAATTTGGTGTTTTAGGGGTTGTTTTTAAAAGTCTGGAACGGATTAATCCGTTTTGCATTACTTTCTATGGCAAAGCGCGCCTCCTGCAGCAGGGAGTTCCATAGTTAGACTGAGCCAAGAAAGTCACAAAAAAGCCACCTTCTGTTGCTGCAACGAGCCCAGCTGCTTCTTGTGCTCTTCTGCCAGGCTCTCCGCAGTGACGCTCCAAGACGCCTTTTCAGCCTCCAAGGCAGAGATGGTCTGGCGCAGCCTCGAGAGCTCCAGCTCCTTCTCCCCAAGGCTTGCTTGCAGAGCCGAGATCCTCCGCTCCAGTCCCTGCACCCGCCGCACGCCTGCCTCACTGGCTCCTGCAGCTACCTGTGCTTGGAGGAAGTCACACAACAGTGGCCTCTCTTGGTGTGAGCAGGCCGCAAAGCTGGTGCTGAACACCCCTGGGAAGATTGACACATGGCAGATAAGACCGGGGGGGGGGGGCGATTTACGCAGCTGCCGCCCTTCCCCAGATGCATAGCCAACCATAGGGCTGCCATACGCCCGGGATTTCCCAGATATAGCCAGGATTTGCCTGTTGGAAATAGCGCCTGGGCGGAATTTCTGAAAACTGCTAAAAATATCTGGGGAAACCCGGATGTATGGCAACCCATGTCAGAAGTGTTGATTTTTGGGGGGGGGGGGATTTCCTTTAAAATAGCTCAAAATAGTCCCCCTCCCCCCCCAAAAGAAAAACTCAACAACTTTGCCAAAAAAGTTACAGGTAGGTAGCCGTGTTGGTCTGAGTCGAAGCAAAATAAAAAAATTCCTTCAGTAGCACCTTAAAGACCAACTAAGTTTATATTTTGGTATGAGCTTTCGTGTGCATGCACACTTCTTCAGATACACACATCTGAAGAAGTGTGCATGCACACGAAAGCTCATACCAAAATATAAACTTAGTTGGTCTTTAAGGTGCTACTGAAGGAATTTTTTTTATTTTGCCAAAAAAGCTCAGTTTGAGCTATTTTTCCTTCAATTTGTTTTTATTAGTTTTCCAAATTATTACAAATAAAAACAAATTACTTTAATTTATTACAATTTATTTTTTTTAAAAAAAATCAGGTTGCAACCATATTGTTTTGGGCTATTTTTAAGGGAAAACGCCCAAAACGACATGTCCGACATAGGTTGCCATAGGTCCAGATTTCCCGGACATTTTGAGGGTTTCCGCCTGGAAATACTGCTTCCGACTGCAGTATTTTGAATATGCCTGGGAAATTCCAGACGTATGGCAACCCTAGCTTAGCAACCCCGGTGACTGGGCCTTAAAGATGGCTGCCAAGGTCCAATGGCATGAGCCCAGAGCCTGCCAAGCGTTCCTACCTCCTGCAGTGGTTCTGCTCCTTGCCCTGGGGTTTCCTTCACAGAGGCAAGCTCTACTGTAGAGGAATTCAGCTGATGCTTCAAAGAAGACAGCTTGCCTTCCAGTTGGCTCACCTGCAACTTCAGCTCCGCCCTCTCAGTGGCTAACCGAGACACCTGTTGGAGGAGACAGCAAGAGTTCAAGAGGCCCGTTGCCTGCTAAGGGTATTCAGGTCCACAAACTGGCTAGGCTTACCCACAGCCTGGCTGGACGTTGCAGGCTTGTGGTGGCTTTCTCACTGGTGAAACTGGACTTATGGGACAACCCACACCCCCCAATGTTGAAGCAACATCAACTTCGTTGGACTGGTCATGTTTTGCGGATGCCTGATTATCATCTTCTGAAGCAACTACAGTGGTACCTCTACTTACGAATTTAATGCGTTCCGAACGCACATTTGTAAGTCAAAAAAAAATTGTAAGTCGAATCCCATAGAAAAAAATCGTAAGTAGAAGCAACCCTATCTAAAAATTCGTAAGTAGAAAAAAATCCTATCTAAACCGCATCCAAGATGGCGGACGGAGCTCCATTTGTAAGTACAGTAGAAACATTCGTAAGTAGAGTTATTCGTAAGTAGAGGTACCACTGTACTCTATTCCGATCTTAAAAATGCTGGTGGCCAACAAAAGAGATTCAAAGATTCTCTCAAGGCAAATCTTTAAAAATGTAGTATAACACCGACGACTGGGGAAAACTGGCCTGCGAGCGCTCCAACTGGAGAACAGCCTTTACCAAAGGTGTCATGGGCTTTGAAGACGCTCAAACTCAGGACGAAAGGGAGAAATGTGCTAAGAGGAAGGCATGCTTGGCAAACCCTCACCGTGATCAGGAAATCTATGTCTCCACTGTGGAAGGGCGTGTGGATCCAGAATTGCCTTCCAATGTTTAATGGATTTCTGTATTTTAATGTTTGATGGATTTCTGTATTTTAGAATTTCTGTTTTGTTGGAAGCCGCCCAGAGTGGCTGGGGGAACCCGGCCAGATGGGCGGGGTATAAATAATAAATTATTATTATTATTATTATTATTATTATTATTATTATTATTATTATTATTATTATTATTATTATTCCACTTACGGACTCCCTGTTAAAACCATGTTTATGGAAGACAATCTTACTCGGCTACGAGTGATCGCCAAAGAAGAAGAAGATGGAAAACACTCCCTGCTGAAAAAGCCGTACAGTAAACAGGCAAGTGTACCAACGATGCTCTTGTTTGCTTGCATTAAGAATGGCGTGCACAGAAACATCTGCATGGCTCGACTGCCACACACTGCAGAACAGGTATGGGCACAGCCAAGGCCCCGCCCGGTTTTGCCTTTGGCCCCGCCCCTTGGCACCAGGCCCCCTCCAGAAAGCTGCCCTTGAAGAAGCACGGCCCTCAGGCTGGAAGAAAGCTTCCCAACCCTCGCTAAAGAGATTCCCACAAGGAGCAGTCCGAATACTTGAATTGTGTCTTTGCTTGATGCCGATGGAAGAGGCTTTGCAAGCCTTGCTACTCACATCTGCCTGGGCAGCCCCATGCTGGCTCCTCAGCATGCTCAGCTCCTGCCCCAGCGCCAGCAAGTCCCTCAAGCAGGCTTCCCGCTTGTACTCCAGCAGCAACAGATCAGCCCTGAGTCACAGAGAGCAGCAGGTCAGGTGGGGGAAATGCCAGGGGTGGGAAGGAGAGGTGGGGAGGGAGAAGGACCTTGTGGCCTCAGGTCAGCAACAGAAGAGGGCTCAGCATTCTGAAGTACCTTTCTAATGATTTCTTCTTTAGGACTCCCAAAGCGGCTAACATTCTCCTTTCCCTTCCTCCCCCACCACAAACACTCTGTGAGGTGAGTGGGGCTGAGAGACTTCAGAGAAGTGTGACTAGCCCAAGGTCACCCAGCAGCTGCATGTGGAGGAGCGGGGAAGCGAACCCGGTTCACCAGATTACGAGTCCACCGCTCTTAACCACTACACCACACTGGCTCTATTTTAACAGATGCAACTGTCTCATATAGGGCTTTGATTGTGAAACCACTTCAAGACCCGACACAGGAAATTAATAATGGCAAGGATAACCATAACAACTGAAACAAGGAGAAGATTCCTGCATTGCAGAGCCTGGATGACCCTCGTGGTCCCTTATTGACTCTTGACTCCTTACACCTCTACGTGATCACTGAGGTTTTGGGGGGGAGTCAATGGTTCCCCACTCCCCCCCCGCAAGTTATCTTCTATTAAATTTCAAAAGTTTCACGTGTACACTCCAATACATAATAAGCTTTTCTTTTGATTTTTATCGACTTCCCACCCTGTTTTCCAGGGTGCTGTTTATTTCTCCCCCTTTGCCGCCCCCTATCTTCTTTGAAGGAAGCAAAACATGAAAGCAACAAAACTTCACGTCCTCAACTTTTGCTCGGAGAGCAACCTTCTCCAGGATTTCTCTTTCGCACACAGTTCCAAAAACAGAAAGGGGGGAAAGGGGAAGGAGGATCGCTTTCCAGGTTTTCCTGCTTCCACTTGCAGATCAGCACCCCTCCAGTGCTCAGCAGCTGGACTCTGGAGTCAGCAGCTGGACTCTGGGCCCGTACTTGGAGGAAGCCCCCTCCCTACCTGGCAAGCTGGGAGCCTCAGTGGCGCCCCTCTAGAGGCTTCACCCGGGTCTGAGACCCCAGCTAGACCCGACCCCAAACCTCATTAGCTATAGCCCTGCCCTAGCCACCCCTGCCCCACATACCTGGCTTGATCCGCTTGGCTCCGCTTCTCTTCCATGTGCAGTTGCAGTTTCTTCGCCTCCCTCTGGCTCTTCTCCAGGGCCTCCCGAAAAGTCTCCAGCTCCAGGGCGACATGCTAGAAAGAGGAGGAAAGTCGTGGGTTTCGCTCCTCTGCCGTCCAACCTCCAGGTCATGGGTAGTTTAGAGCAGGCTGTGCAGTGGTTAGACCATGTCCTTTGCCTGTGGGACTCCCTCCCACTAAAGTTTTGGCCCTGTACCTTTTTCTGCTGGAGGACGCTCTGCAGGGACATGTCAGCTTCACGGATCTGGGCCCTTTTCTGCGACAATTTTTCTTCTTCCAATTCCAACTCCTGTTGGACAAAGGCTTTTTTTATCATTATTGTTTTTAAGCCAGTTTGCCTGTCCTACAAAAAGCAAGCAAACCCATAAGTCCCGCCCTAAATGTTGGGTTTCTTTTGATCACACCTTCATCCGTACTTCGTCCGTACTTTGCAGTCTTACCCAACTCAGCGCCCTCCAGTCATTTTAACATTTCAAAACTTGACTTCCTTCCTCCTCTTTCTGCAGTTCCTTAAACTGATTTTTATCATCACACCTATTAGCAATATTTTTTTTCTCCTTGTGATGTTTTCTGAATTATCAATATTCTTCCTAGCTCGTCTTCAAATAGTTGCTTTGGATCCAGTTTGGGTTTAAATACATTACCACTCCTCTCTTCTTTATTACACCAGAGGCTACAAAGTCCTTTCCCAATGTTTTATTAATCAAAACCCTTCTGTGTTTCTTCGCAACATGTATTTCCTGGAGGCGAATCACTTCAAAATTTAATTTTTTTTACCACATGTTCAATCTTGTTCCATTGGGTTTTATTATTAAGTCCATTTACATTCCAAGTTAAGATTTTCAATGCCATCTTTTTCTTTATTTATTTGTCTCTCGTCTCAACCTTTGTTGATTCTTCTTCTTCCAAACCAAACGCCCTTTCTCCTGCTAATTATTTTCCATTATTTTCTCCAGAATTGGTCTGCTTCATTGGGATCCCAACATCTTTATTTTCTTCCTTTAGGCAAAGGTAAAGGACCCCTGGATGGTTAAGTCCAGTCCAAGGTGACTATGGGGTGTGGCGCTCATCTCGCTTTCAGGCCGAGGGAGACGGCATTTGTCCACAGACAGCTTTTCTGGGTCATGTGGCCAGCATGACTAAACCGCTTCTAGCACAACGGGACACCATGACGGAAACCAGAGCGCACGGAAACGCCGTTTACCTTTCCGCCACAGCAGTACCTATTTATCCACTTGTACTGGCGTGCTTTCAAACTGCTAGGTTGGCAGGAGCTGGGACAGAGCAATGGGAGCTCACCCCCATCGTAGGGATTCGAACCGCTTACCTTCCATTCGGCAAGCCCAAAGAGGCTCAGTGGTTTAGACCGCAGCACCATCCGCGTCCCTGTAAGAACAGGATGCTGGATTAGACAGGCCATTGGCCTCATCCAGCAGGCTCTTCTCATGTTCCTATCTTGATGTTTGGCACTGACTGTATAGATTTAAAGCATATCTAAAGCATATACCTATTTATCCACTTGTACTGGCGTGCTTTCAAACTGCTAGGTTGGCAGGAGCTGGGACAGAGCAACAGGAACTCACCCTGTCACGGGGATTCGAACCACCAACCTTCTGATTGGCAAGACCACAGCGCCACCTGCGTCCCTATTTTCTTCCTTTATGTGTAAAATATACTCCTTCAGGATATTCTCAGCGATAAGGAATTTTGTTATATCTCAGTGCACCCGTCAAATATTTATAATTTACTGTTTTCTGTAACAATTTCATCGGGATATCTTTCAAAATTATTTTTTTCTGCTCATCAATCTGGATGTTTTTCTGGTGGTGTATCTGTATCCTTAACTCTCTTCAAATTAAAAAACACACCAAACAGTTGCCCGGCAGTTTTTTTTGCTTAGCATATCTAGATTTTATGTGGGAAATTTTATCCACTGCCATGCTAAAAAATTCTTCTTTCAACTCAATCAGGTTCGCAAATTCTTTTATTATTTTTTCACTTAATTCCAACGTCACATCCTCTGGAACGCCTCTCAGTCGAAGAACCAAGTCTTTATTTAATTCCAAAACCACTGTCTCATCCAGAGCCTGTTCATGAAGCAATTTCACTGCTTCAATATCTTCTTTAATCTTCTCTTGGCTCAGTATTGGTCTCTCTTACCTCCAACTTGTACTTCTTGGAAGATCTTTTTGTACCAAGTCTCCCTTTCCCTTTTCTTCTGCTTCTTCAAAAAGCCCACCAATAAATCCAAATTACATGCACAAGGTTCGGGGTGGGGTTATTACCCCACCTTCAAATTCTTTCTGGTCTCTATCGGACCCAAATAATATTAACAACAACAATAATAAAATATTTAACTGCACATTTATGACGTGCTCTAAAAATATTTCCAAGCTAGTCCCGATTTAATAATTAAATTTTAAATCCATACATACGGTGTCTGTCTCTTTTTAGTTCATAAAAAGGGCCAAAGGAAATTAATATGTTCCTTAAAGTATTAAGATCGACAATCCACAAAGTTCACGTCTTCTCTTACCACCCCAATGTCTAAAACTCATTTGCAGTTTGGCAAGCTTGCCGGAAAAGAACTATAAAGTCTTAAACTTATGCATCCAGTATTGGCTCAAATCACAATGTTAATTCGATTCATCCACCGGACTGCTTAAAAAGAAAAATCATTAGCGGGAATTTTATTTATTATTCTCTTAGACCCTGCAGATTTTATTCCATGCAGATCGATACCTGCTTCTGGCGGTGGAGGAGGGGGAACCTCCTCCTCTTTACCTCCCTGGCGTGGATCCAATTAATATATTCTTATTCAATATTTTTAGATTTTTTTTTTACCTTGTCCAAATTCCTTTTACTTATAGAGAAGTCGCTGCTTTAACGGCGGCTCTTGAGTCAATTTGCTGTGAGGTCTCGATCATGACTTATGTCTACGCTCAATCTCAGAGCTCCCACGACTCCCTCTGGGGCTTTGGGGGCACCTAGAGAGCATTCTCCGACACACTGGACCCTTCGGAACCCGAATTTTCCTTTTGGATTTTTTAGAGAAGGTGCTTTGCCCGCACTCCCTTGCCGCCTCCTCGCAGCAATTGGGTCGCTCAGGACGAGCGATCCCCGTCGTCCACCGTAGCCCAGAGCAGACCCACCTCTTGGGATGGGCGCGTCAACACTTTTTCCCCTCACGTCGTTGGGCCCGCTCGCACTCAGATAAATTGCCCTCACCTTACTGAACAACCCTTTACCCGAAGGTTTCTTTTCCTTCCCTCTTAGAATTCTAGCCCAGAGTATCCTGCAGTGGACCTTTGTGAGGGGATAACTAGTAAGTTGGAGTCTCAGACAGGTTTTCTTTAAATAAACAATAAAGATTTATTTAAGGCAAGATAGTATATAACACAAATGGATTAAACTTAGGTTACTTCAGGAATACAGTGAGATTCGTCCTCAGTTGTTTTGCGTTATAGGTTTGGTTCCTTTATACGTTGATATGTTCTTTCAGTTATCCACCCTGTTTAACAATCCTGCTCCTGAGGTACTTTAAGTAATAGACGAAAGGGCTCTCCACACCCTCTCTCTGAGCTTGGGAGTTTCTTCTTTTCCTTAGAAGAATCTCTCCCCTCCAGACTAGATTTGAGTCCCAAGTAGGCTGTTCCTTTCCAGTTCCTACTTTTCCTGGCTCAACCTCTGCCTCCCAGTAAAATTCTGGTCTATTCCTTCTACAGGACACCACACTCTGTCCTTCACAATACGCTCAGAGCAGAAGTTGTTTGTCCAGAACCAACTCTTTCTCTCAGTATACCCAGTATACCTGAAGGAGCGTCTCCACCCCCATCGTTCTGCCCAGACACTGAGGTCCAGTTCCGAGGGCCTTCTGGCGGTTCCCTCGCTGCGAGAAGCCAAGTTACAGGGAACCAGGCAGAGGGCCTTCTCGGTAGTGGCACCCGCCCTGTGGAACGCCCTCCCATCAGATGTCGAAGAGAAAAAACAACTACAGTGGTGCCTCGCTAGACGAATTTAATTTGTTCCACGGGTCTTTTCTTATAACGAAAAATTCGTCTAGCGAATCCCATAGGAATGAATTGAATTTTTTTTTAAAAAAATTTTTTGCCCATAGGAACGCATTAATTGGATTTCAATGCATTCCTATGGGAAACCGCGATTCGCTAGATGAATTTTTCATAAAACGAATTTGTCTAGCGAGGCAACCTCTGCTCGAAAAATCCTTTCGTTAAGCGGAAATTTCGTTAAGCAGGGCATTCGTTAAGCGAGGCACCACTGTACCAGACTTTTAGAAGACATCTGAAGGCAGCCCTGTTTAGGGAAGCTTTTAATGTTTAATAGATTATTGTATTTTAATATTCTGTTGGAAGCCACCCAGAGTGGCTGGGGAAGCCCAGCCAGATGGGCGGGGTATAAATAAATTATTATTATTATTATTATTATTATTATTATTATTATTATTATTATTCACTCTTTATACCTCAACCTGTCTCCTAACCTGTCTCCCTCAATTCCAACCCTCTTACTCTCTTAACTCCTAACCCCTTAACTCACTGTCTCTCCTCAAATCCTCTCCTTTTATGGTCTCCCTCCTGGGACCACGGCCAATCAGAGGCTGCTGTTCATTAACCATATGCTGGCAGGGAAAGAAAGAAAAAAGAAACACTTATTGTTCCAATCTGTCCAGCAAAACCAAGTTTTTCGTCACACCTCTCCCTTCCCAGCTGCACATACCTCAGTAGAGAGCCCCTTCCACCTCTGTGATGTTCTGCATCTACCAGGAGTTACCTCAAAGTTTCTGTAGCCTCCTAGCTCAGCTCTCTTCCGACCAGGTTCTGATCCTCTGCTCGGATCCCACGTCCATGACTCGCTGGCCCCACATAACCCGGCAAACTCCTCATCTTCCTCTTTGCTGCCTCCATCACTGCAACCGGGGGACCTGAAAGGCCACAGAAGAGCAAGGAGCACTGTGGTCACCTTCCTGCCTTGCCCCAGAAAGCACACCAGAGAGTGAAAGCAGAATTAAGGGCCACAACATTTGTTGTGTGATTTATCCAGAGCTCAGAACCCCAGGTGGGAGGATTTGGGCCCAGCAGGTAAGATGGACACACACTCCTGGCCAGCATGCACTGCAAGGATGCTTAATAAACGCCACTTTATTTCCTACTGCCTGAAAGGTTATATAGGTAAGGCTTCTTTGCTCCGTGTTTTATTTACGCACACCGTTTAAATTCCTGCATTGAGAAAAGGCGGGTTCTGTGACCTGCGTGAATCATGCAAATTGGGCACACATTTGCGTAATTTATTAAGGTTTCGCTAGTTTGCGGGAGGAGCAGGGATACTGAAGTCCTCCTGCCCCCAGCTGCCAGCAACTTATCCAGCCACCTCCCCACCTTTTGCGATCCCAGCAGGCATCGTCCGTAGGCTTTCGCCACCATGAGGGCTAGTGCCTTGGTCTCCAGAAGAAACGATTTAACAAAGTGAAAGTTCAGTTTCACAAGATGTGGAAATGGGAAGAACTGAACTCGAGGCTGGAAAAACGAGAAACTGAGAAAGACCCTAAAATGGACATATTTGGCCACCTTTATCTCAATAGCCCTTCTTGAGACTCTTGAGAGTGCCATGGACTGCAAGAAGATCAAACCTATCCATTCTTGAGGAAATCAGCCCTGAGTGCTCCCTGGAAGGACAGATCGTGAAGCTGAGGCTCCAATACTTTGGCCACCTCATGAGAAGAGAAGAATCCTTGGAAAAGACCCTGATGTTGGGAAAGATTGAGGGCACTAGGAGAAGGGGACGACAGAGGACAAGATGGTTGGACAGTGTTCTCGAAGCTACGAACATGAGTTTGACCAAACTGCGGGAGGCAGTGCAAGACAGGAGTGCCTGGCGTGCTATGGTCCATGGGGTCACGAAGAGTCAGACACGACTAAACGACTAAACAACAACAAACAATCTCAATAGCCCAAGGCTCATCAATATATTTACCTCAGCAAATCCCGCTGCGGCGGCAAGAGGCTCTTCTCGACACTGAGGCCGGTGGCTGTTCAGAAGACAAGAAAAGCACTTGGTCCCAGGTTTTCAGACACAACGGGGAGAGGGAAAGCACCACCTTGTATCCCCCAGCCCCAAATCCAGCATTTTCCGCTAATGCAAATACTGAAACAGCCCTTCCTGGCTCCAGGTAACCTCACCTGCCCCACATTTGCCCTGAAAGGGCTCTATCCAGCCCTTGCTCAGCCCAGAATGGGGCTCATGGTGCTGAGCCCCCAAACTGCCACCTAAAGAGAGGACCGAAAGGAACGCGTCAGAGAAGTTTCAAAGTGGCCTGGCTATGAGAGTCCTAAGAAATGCTCTCTCTCTCTCTCTTTTCAGAGGATTAATTTACCCAGAGTAGTACAGTGCAGTGGTCAGAGCATGAGTGAGGGTCCTGGGGGCTTCTGGGTGCTGCTGAGCTCCCAGCTCCCATCAGCTCTAGCTGGTATGGATAACAGTCAGAGGAATGGCAAACGCAGTCCAGCCAGATGTGGAGGGCTGTGGAGCCTGCACTCCTGGGCTAGGGTGTCGGATGAGGCCCTGGGAGACCCAGGTTCAATAACCCTCAAACAGCCACAAAGTCCACTGGGTGACTTTGGGCTAGTCACTGTGCCTCAGCCTACTCTACAGGGTTGTTGCGAGGATAAAATGGAGGACATAGAGCCATCTACGCCAGCTTGAGAGCTGCTTGCAGGAATGGTGGAATATAAACATCACAACAGAAGGTTGTGAACAGAAGATTCAAGATCAATACAGCAGATTCTTTCCCTCAAACCACCAGTGGAGCCAGATGACAATGTCACTTTGCCAATCCACTCTCAAACTAAAGTTTAGGCATGCATTCTCACACCTTCTCTCTCCTGCAGAAAAAACAACCCCAAACCCGTTCTGGATTATTGCATCAGCAGAGTACAGACATAAATTGCTAATGTGGATTGGCCGTAAAACAGCAGCTAGCTTATCAAATCATCCTTGGAACCACAAATCTTGGGCACACAAAGAGCATGAAAATGTTGGCTCTTATCGCAGCCGGACCTGAGTTCGATTCCCTCGTCTGCCACAGACACTCTGTGGTGCTGCTCATGTCACCCAACACTTTCAGCCTCAGTTTCCCCTCATTAGTTAAAAGGCAGAGTGACCTGATTTGTTATAACAACCAGAGTTGTTATAAAAATGGCAGAACCCTTAAAACACACACACACACAAATCACGGCTGAGGCCATGCGGGTATTGTTGGACTACAACTCCCATCATTCCTGACCATTCTAGCTGCTGGGTCTGATGGGATTTGGAGTCCTACAATATCTGGAGGGACACAGGCTCCCCAACCCTAACCTAAATGATGCAAGGGAACGATCCTGCTCCAACTCACACTCCTTTGATTCCAGAGCCTCATTATGCCCATCTGTGCAATGGGCATCCTTTCCTTTCTGCATCCCACTGGCTGAGCCTGGAGACTTATGGGAATACACAGGAGCCCGAGTGGCACCACTGTCCATGCCGATCCCGGACAGAGCCAGCCTCTGCGTTTTACCAGAGCCCCAGGCTCCCTGTGGATAAAGACACAAAAGGGTTTTTGATCTACCTCCATCCTCTTCATTAGAGGGTACCAAAGATGCTCTGATGGTGCACGGGCAGGCCACATCCAACGAACCCCTTGAGCAGCTGGACCGCTCCTCGGGGTGACCGCATCCCGCTGTCCCTACAGATGGGGACCCACCATCCAAAACAGTTGTTACGTTAAACGCTGGGAGCAGCTGAGAAGGCCTCAAGTCTTCAAGGAGCAACGGGCTCTCTGTATTTTCGTGAGCATCCTGAACCCACTCAAAGGAGTCCTCTGAACCCCTTTGCTCCTGCTGTGGCCCCAGGAAGATGCTTCGTGGAGAGATCTCCGAGCCCAGAGACCCCTCCCCAGAACTCAGAGGCCTGAGCTGAAAAACCCTCTTCCATGTCTCATCCATGGACCACTTCCGACTAAGCCATGAGACCTGCTCTCCTAGAGACTCTGCGCTCTTAATTCTGCACGGAATACACAACAGTGGAGCATCTCTCGATCTGCCGGCCAAATCCTTCTCCTGGTCCCATTCCTCCTCAGACCCTCCCTTAGGCAACTGGGCGATTCCTCGCTTTCTTGCTGAATCTACCGAGAGAGAATCCGAGGCCGCTTCGCAGTCCGCAAAAGGCGAAGAAGTATTAACCGGATTTCGAGCAGCGCGTTTTAGAGGCCCCGAGTCAAGAGCCAAGGCGCTGCTCTCCTCTTTAGAGCCGGGCAGGGGATCCACCAGGACCTCGTTAAACTTGGCCGCAAAGTCTTCCGTGCAAACAGAGTCCGATCTGCTCCTGTCTCCTAGGGCGGCCCCCAAGTCGAGGAAACACACAGGCCACCAGGCACAATCCTCTTCCCAAGAGGACGGGTCTTCCCCCGGAGAGGGCTCTCTGTCCCTGACCCCAGAGCATCCGCCCAGATCTGCACGGAGGAGAAAGCAAATGGAGAGAGAGCAGTGAGCTTCCGCCTGGATCAGAATTCATACCTGCGAAATCTCTCCCAGCAAGGAGGCAAGTTTCTACTCCGGTAGAAGATCTTGCCAGGGCCACGAAGTGAATGGAGCTTGTTTATTTGGCCATCTAACCAGGGTTCAGATTTGCCCAGCAGGTGAAGGAGCAGAGCACAGCCAGTGACCAAAAACCCCACAGATTCAGGACCAGAAATGAAACGTCCGTTTATTGATGCACAATGCTTCATTCAAAGGGTATGATTATCTTCATCGGTAAAATGAAACTCTGTCTGATGCAGAAACTCTTTGCAGCAGGGAGGCAGAAGAAGGCACCGATCCAGGCTACCATAATTGTTGTCTGGCCTGGCAGCAAAAAAATTCAACGTGATGGGGGTTTTCTCCTCCCTCCAATGCAGATTATTTTAGCGTTTCAATGGGTTATTTTCCAAATTTGAATGTCCTACACAGGCCAGACTACTTACATATACACTGCCCTCCCACCCCACACCCTTCCTCCCAAGAGCTGAACTTGGTGAATCACAAGGTTTTCCTATTTTATCCTCAAACCAACCCTGCCAGGTAGACTAGACTGAAAGGAAGCTGGCCTTCATCACTGAATGGGGATTTGTGACCAGGTCTCTCCATGGCTTAAGTCTTACATCTAAGACATACAGACCAATAAGTAAATTGTGCCCAGTTTGCAGAAGGGAAGACTGAGGAAAAGAGGCTTAGGACATGGTTAAAGGTCAGCCTGCGGAGAGGGTAGGTCTTACCTGCCGTGGCATTAGTGCCCCCAGTTTTCTTGAGAGAAGCCTTCCCACTGTCATTGCTGCCCTTGATTATTCCGCTGGGTTCCTGAACATAGGGGTGGAGAGGAAAAACACATTTATTTTGTTGGTCTTGGATAGGGAGCGATGCAAGAAGATGCCTTATACTGTGTGAGACCACTGGCCCATCTTGTTGAGTATTGTCTGCACTGACTGGCAGCAGCTCTCCAGGGTTTCAGACCAGGGTTATTCCCAGCCAGGGATTGAACCTGAGACCTTCTGCATGCAAAGCAGATGCTCTGCCACTGAGCAATGGCCCCTCGCCTATCACAGAAGGCGGTCTTATATGGAGTCAGACCAGCTGGTCCATCTAGCTCAATGCTGTCTACACTGACTGGCAGCAGCTCTTCCAGGATTTCAGGCAAAGGGACACTCTCAGTCCTACTTGGAGAAGCCAGGGATTGAAGCTGGGACCTTCTGCATGCAAAGCGGATGCTCTACCCACTGAGCTAAGTGCAGGAATCAGCAGGACAGCACCGGGACTGCCATGGATAATAGGTCTCACCTTGGAAAAGTCTCCCTTTATAATCCAGGGTATCTTTCAGTAAACCCAGCATTGCCCAACAAACAACTCCAGAAAAGCCCATCCCTTCCCTACCTACTTACCTGGAGTTGGCTGAGTTGAGCATCAATAGAATCTAGCAGGTAATCACAATGATCCTTCAACCAAGGTCCTGGTCTCTCAGGAACGGAAGCCATTTTTATCACTCCTAGGAAGGGGACAAAAGGCAATGAATCTGGGCCCACAGGGGCAATGAGGCTCCCTTGGCGCTACAAAGCAACCCAACATCCAGGCGCTGGGGGGACAGATTTGTTTATTTTTATTTTATTGATCAGGATTAATGTACTGCTTAATCATTAACACCTCTACATGAAATAAGACATTAAAATTACCAGTAAAGTCAGGTGTTTAAAACAAGGCCCCGTATCGTGCTGCTTTAAGCAGCCTGCCAAAGAATCCTAGGAAATGAAGTTGCTGCCGATCACAAGTGGGGAGAATGCTGTTGTCCTCGGCCCCTCTTCCAGGAGGCATGTGGGCAGTCCCTGTGAGAACAGGATGCTGGTGCCATGATCCAGCTGCAGAGCTCATCCGATGCTCTTATTGCAAAGCCCCGTCAAATGGCATCTGACTACGTCTGTGCAAAAGTATAAACCGGGCTCCCAAACGAACTAGAGTTTTCAACTTTATGGGGGCGATGGGGCGGAAGTCTCGCTCTTTCCTCCTGCGCGATGGAGTTGAATAAAAGTTTCTGCCTGCGGGGCTCCTCCTTGGGAGGAAGTGTGGGCCGGGTGGAAGCTCCGGGCTCCGTCCGAGGGTCACTCACGGCAGCTCGGGGCTCCGCATCACTCCCCAGCCGGGCGATCACGACTCACCCGTGGCCCCGAGGCCGCGCCGAACATCCCTCCGCTGCGCCCCAGCGTGGAGCCGCCTCTGCAACCGTGGAACGTCCCCGGCCAGGGTTGCCAGGCAACCATGGAACGCTGGGCGGCCGGAGCGCTCCTATTGGTGGGGAGTCGTGCCCGTTGCCAAACAACGCGGCTGGGCGGAAAGTTGCAAGAGGCGGCGGGAAGGCAGCGGGGGTGCGTCTCAGTCGCGCTGCAGAGACCCACCATTGGGGCCGGGGTGGGGGGGAGTGTAGCGCAGGCATTAATGGTAAAGGGTGCCATTGTGCAAGTGCACATCGTTTCTCCACGGCAACCCCCCGAATCTTTAGCATTAAGGGAAAGCAAGGCTGTAAGCATGGGCATAGCCAAGGGAGGGGGGCAGGCAGATCCACAAAAAGTATTGAAAGTTCTCAATTACTACCCCCTAGCAGATGCCTGCCTTCCCCCTCGCCATACGGAAGCTTGCTTCCCGTAATGTCGTCTTTTTAACCCGTGACTTTCCACCTCCCAAAAAATCGCAACGACTACTTGAGGTGGCGGGATCTCCTTTAAAAAAGCTCCTAAAAGAAATCTTTGGCTGCCTAACAAAAATCCTGGCTACGCCCATGAGTATAAGGCTAGATCCAAGCGACAGCTAGATCCAAGCGTCAACTATGATCTGTAAATAAAGGGGCAAATGCGCCACAAGGGGGCACTGTTGGTCTTATAACTCCACCCAGCTTTCTCCTGGGACCACAACCATTTTGCAAGCGCACCTCCCATCTGAACCTTTTTACAGCTATAATGCAATGTAAAAGGTAAAGGTACCGTAAAGGGACCCCTGACCATTAGGTCCAGTCGTGTCCGACTCTGGGGTTGCGCGCTCATCTCGCATTATTGGCCGAGGGAGCCGGCGTATAGCTTCCAGGTCATGTGGCCAGCATGACAAAGCCGCTTCTGGCAAACCAGAACAGCACATGGAAACGCCGTTTACCTTCCCGCTGTAGCGGTTCCTATTTATCTACTTGCATTTTGACGTGCTTTCGAACTGCTAGGTTGGCAGGAGCTGGGACCAAGCAACAGGAGCTCACCCCGTCACAGGGATTCGAACCGCCGACCTTCTGATCAGCAAGCCCTAGGCTCAGTGGTTTAACCACAGCGCAAGGGATTTTTGTGTAGGTGGAGACCAGAAGTCCTGCACACGCACACCTGCCACAAGTACTTGGCTCCTTCCTGTTGCACCACCGCCACCAACTGCAGGGGCCTGAAAAGGGAGGCCATGAGCCCTGAAATGAATGGTGGTTGCTGCACAGACTGTGTTTATTTCATTTGAGTCCTGCACAGGCCTTCATAGAAGATCAAGGCCCCTGCAAAAGGAAAAGGTCCCAGGTAACGCTTCACTTGTCATCCCCCAAATTGGTGAGATTCATTTGACATTGACACAAAACCAAGCCTTTAGTGTCATTGGCCCGGGGCCTCTGGAATGCTCTTCCAAGAGATTCAGGAGGTGCGCCTTCCGAATAGCCTTCAAACGTGTTTTTTTTATGCTGCCAGGCTTATGCTGAAAATTAAGAAAAACACCTCTAACAGCTGGTTGATGATCTGCAATCACACTTTTTATGTGATTTTGTGTGTGTGTGTATGTGTTGTACACTGCTTTGGTTTTTTTTCTAATGCAATTGTAGGATGAATGTATTTTATAAATAAATGTGCACCACCTTCAGTTCCACAATGGAGGGCAGGATAAAAAGAAAACAAAATAGTTTTAAAAGCACCCCACTAAAATGGTCCATAATCAAAATCTAATACTAGGCAAGGGAAAAACCCTTTAAATAACAGATGCCTCTGGCAAAAGCTATTGGCAAACCCCAAAGCCTGACTGCATTCACTACACCCTTTTTTCAAAACTGGTGGCGATGGATGGAGCCCGAGAGAAACTGCCTTCCCCTGACACAGCCGTTTCTCCAACCTGGTGCCTTCCAGCTGTTTTGGACTACAACCAACTAGCACGCCACAGTCCAAAACCAATTGGAGGGCACTAGTAGGTTGCAGAGACAGCTCTAGAAGCTGTGATGCCCATCACAGGTTGGAGGAACTGGTACATGGGGTGGAGCCCCCTAGCTTCAGCTGCTAGTGGAGAAGCAAACAAGCTGCCCTGGAATCCACTGGAATGATAAGGGGCCACTCAGGCAATTGCAGGGATGCAGTGAAGTTTCCTTAAGAAACAGTTCACTGCCTATCATTGTGATTAGGCTGGGCTTCATGGTGCTTCTTTTGGCTTCAAAGAAAATTGGTGTGTGTGTGTCTTCAGAGGCCTTTCCTACCCATATTTCCAGCTAATCAAGGCCCTCAGGCACTGGGTAGCACCCCCCCCACACACACATTACCACCTGCAACTTAATTCGACCAAGATCCAAGACCCAGAAGCTTTTGCCAAATCCAGATGGGAAAATGGGAAGTTATAATACAAAGCAGCATGCCTCTGAGCACATGCAGTGTGTTGTTCCTTCCAAAGCCAACGGACCTCGCAGGTAGATGAACAGAGTCCCTTGAGCCCCTGAACTTTTGTGTTTACACATTCACCACTAATGGTGATATTCTCAGCTATCAGGCAATGGTTCTCCAAGCCGGGGATGAGGAACTGGTGGCCCCCTGGATGCTTTTTGACTCCCCATTGGCCTGTTAGCACAGCCAATGGTTAAGAGGGGTGATGGGAGTTGTAGTCCAGCAACTACAGAGCTTCCCAATGCTGCTTCCAAACCAAGAAACAGCCCAACCTCCCTAACTATATTATCCCCCACCTTTGGGCAGAAGCGATGGGTCTGACTCAGCACAGTTTAAGGTTTAAAACTCCTGAATCCATTGTTTATTATTATTACCGTGTAAGCAAAGAGGGATCACTCACAATAATATTTGTTCGAAAGTATTACAAACAGCATTTACAGTTGTTGTTGTTGTTGTTTAGTCGTTTAGTCGTGTCCGACTCTTCGTGACCCCATGGACCATAGCACGCCAGGCACTCGTCTTGCACTGCCTCCCGCAGTTTGGTCAAACTCATGTTCGTAGCTTCGAGAACACTGTCCAACCATCTTGTCCTCTGTCGTCCCCTTCTCCTAGTGCCCTCAATCTTTCCCAACACCCTCAATCTTTCCCAACAGTAGGATGACATTAAAATCCTCTGGTGGGACAAAAGTAGGAAAGGCCAGGAAGACGGCCAGGAAGACGGTGCTCTTGTTAAGTGTCGTCGTCATGCAGGGAGGGCAGGAAGAGGCGCTTGGTTAAAGGGGCTGCTTTGCCGAGTGACTCCCCTGCTGCGATCAAACCCCCCAAATTTGGGTGCCGTGCCTGGCTGCAAAGCTTCCGAGGACATTTCTGCACCTTCTCCAGTGATGCCAGGAAGTGTGTTCAAAGGAAAGGAATGGAAGCCCACAAACATCCCAGCCAGTGTTCACATACAAGCGGTATGACATTTCCCCTGCAATATAACACTCTTACAGAGCATGGCATTTTAACATTTCTTCCCATGTTCTCCCTGTTTTATTTCTTAAAGGCAGACGGTGGAGTTGTGCCATCTCTAGTCAAGCCGCCATTTGCTCAGGGTTCGGGCCCAATGCTCAGCTCTTTGGCTTGGTCTGTTGAGCAGTATATTCTGCTTTGGGAATGGGATGTCCCTTTCCTGCTCCAATCCCTGGACATTCAGGTGCCGACGCCTGAGGAGCCTAGCCTGCACTTGTCAGGTTTCATTTATTTAAACGGCAACGAGACCTTGTTACCGCCGAGTTGAAGATACGAGGGAAAGTGACACACTGCTTTGCTAAGACTCACAGTCAAGTAAGCACAGACAATAAGGCATTAGAAAGAGCTGTGATTCCCAGTCCGTTTTATTTTTTAAAAAAATGAAACTGAATTAGGCCTTTAAAGTGAAAACAAAAGCAAAGCAAGAAACCCCTGCGTCTTTTATTTTTTACAGCATTAAAAACTGAACTGAGAAAGAGTGTACAAAGAGTTGAAAACCACTGCTTGCTCGGTTGTTCCGTCTCTAGGTAAAAGAGCATCTTAGGAAGAGGGGCACCCAGGTGTCTTCAGCAACCTCCCCCCTCTTACCTGGTGCTTTCCAGATGTTTTAGACTACAACTCCCATCAGCCCCAGCCAGCATGGCGAAGTGATATTGGGGGCTGATGGGAGCTGTGGTCCAAAACACTGGGAGGAAACCAGGTTAGGAAAAGCTCGTCCGGAATAATCACATCTGAGGCGGTCCAGCAGACTGGATCACATTGGCTTGGAAGTATTATGGGAAAATGCTAGTTTGTGGAAGGGGAAAGAGTCAGCCTGGCAAAAAGCCAGACACCCACCGCCCGCAACTATTGGAAAGCAGGTCCTCACAATGCAACGGATCTGTTTTAATTCTCCAGCAAGCCATTCCCATTTCTGAAGATGGTGCATTAGCTGTCTGGAAAAAAGGGGGGGGACGAGACCTCCACATTGCAGAACTGTCTCCAGCTGCAGAAAGTAAAAGGAGCTGAAGAAATGTAATCTAATCCCTGGAGGGAGATATCCTTTCCTGTCCCACTATGACTTCAGGCCAAATAGGTTGGTGGGTTTTTCAAGCATTAAAAACAAACCATGCCACACTCGTACAGGTAATGGATGTGCAAAAAAAAAAGTTTCTGTGCCCACGTCGGTGGAACAACGGCTCTGTCGTTTCCCCTTTCGATTCTGGAAAAACACGACCACCGTCCGCAGCCCCAGAACTCACAAAACTGCCTCCACGCTAGGCTGTATATATGAACAGGGGAACGTCAATTTTCAAAAAGTGTGTTTGAAAGAAATAATTTATCCAGATTAAAAGTCTCTCTCAATTCATTTGTAGTACAACTGTTCTACACACACACACACACACACACCCACACACCAGATTTTCAAGAATGGCATCAAACTTCTTTCGCTTCTGCCCAGGCATTTTGCTGCATGTCGTCGTTGTTACCTAAGAAAAACTACCCTTGTCGAAGACATAATGCTGACTCGATCGAAACGTTATCTATATATACGTTTTTATATATTTAAAACAGCAGTTCGTGGTGGACTTTGGCAACACTGCTGCAGCAGGTTTTGACTTTTAAAAAATAAAAATTCAGACGGACACATTTACATTCCCACCCCCCGCCAGCATACAGGAGCGAGGGGAAACAAATCTATAAGAAGCACCCCAAAAGTGGTAGTACCTTGAGTAATTTTTTTTTCAAGTAAAACACAGGAGGAACACCAGAAGCTACTGTTTTGGCTCGATGGGAATTTTCAGGAACAGGAAATGTGTTGTTTTCTTTAGAAAAGGATAGTTACTTCTTCTAGATTTGGGTAAGGGGGAACCTTTGGCTCCCCAAACTCGCATCAGATCCAGCAAGCATGGCCCATGGCTGGGGACGATGGGAATTGCATTTCAGCAACATCTGGAGGGCCAAAGCTCCCCCACACTGGATATGGATCAGCCTTCCCCAGGAGTAGTCCAAAACACCTGGGAGCTCACAGGTTTGGGGGGAGGCCGAGCAAGCAGGACACTTGGAAGTATCTCATTTTAAACACCCGCTGGGAGAAACGAACTTGCTCAAGAGGAAGCCGGCGCACACCCGGCCTGCTGAATCTATTCAGCCTGCGGCTTTGCAGCAAACGTTATATATAAATCAATGGTCTGGGGCACAACCCTGGAGACCGCTTTCCTGCGCAAGCCGTCGAAATGAACAGGTGCTCAGCATGGATGGGGTGCCTCTAACCTCAACACTTTTATTTTTTCTTGTTAAGAAAGAAAGACGGAGGACACCTACCCTGAAAAGAGGAATCAAGATTTACCGTACATGTAATTTGCACCATAAAAAGAAAATTCAGACAGAGGCACACATCCGTCTTCATTATTATCCCCCCCTTCTCTACTTTATGTACCATATAAATTTAAACAAAAATAATTATATATATATATTTATATATATAATATATATAAATTAGAAGCAAATAAATAATTACACTGAAATCAGCTGTTGGCATACATACTGATGTTCAGTCACTACAGTTACATTGTACGGTGTGTATATGCGTGTTTGTGTTTGTGTGTATTTGCACAGGTTATGTAGATTTGTATAAATATATAAATATACTGTGCAAAGGTGTGTGTGTGCATGTATATACATATATACTTGCAGACGCAGAGAGTAAATATCAGCTCCTACAGGTGCTGTGAGGGAAAGGGTTTTGGAAATCCCTCTTGGGGGTAACCTGACCGAAGACCTCCTCCCCTTTGCATTCTGGGGGCAGAGAGTGAAGCCCTGAAGTTGGTTATTGCTCGTTTTCTCCCCGCCGCCCCACATAAATGTGCCTGGCCACAAGAAATCTGCTGGTTCCTGCATCTGACAAGATGTGATTTTGTGAGCCAGAGGACTGGGCGGCTCTGTTTATCTTTTCCAAAGGCAAAAAGGCCTTATGGACCCTGTCCAGTTCTCAAAACGAGCCACCCATCCCATTGGACGTAAGAGACATTTGTCCCAAGCACCATTCTTTCGCAGGGAAACACACCAGGCAGCCAGGCCTTCGGCATCGGCAAACCAGCCGGCTTGAAAGAGGGACGTGGAAATCCAGGTGCCAGGCAGAACTTCCCTGGAACTCCCCCCCGGAAAACCAGAACTAGGGCTGAAACTAGAGAGCCTGCTTGTGCAAGTTCTGGCCAGGGGAGGAAGGCGAGTCAGTCGGGCAATTTAAGAACAGCTGGCAAAAGGGGATCAATGCCTCTGCGGCACAGATTTCAGAGAACGTGGGTTTGCCGGCAGCTCAGTGGCTGGCCTTGAATGACAAACGAAGGCGGGAGAGAGAATGTCTGAGAAAGACAGAGAGAGAGCACATTTTGACTTGCTACTTGTGAGGCATCTGGGATGAAGGCGTTTGTCCTTGGAAAACCCACTTTCCCCTCGACTGCAGCAGAGGGCAGTGCCCCCCCCCGGCAGCTCCGCTCTCTGCATCCTCCAGAGTCACCAGGCCTCTGATGAAGAGGACAGCAAGCAAGGAGAGGGAGTGTCCATGTGTGCTTCCTACAAAGATGGCGCCAGCGAGGCCCACAGGGGTGTCTGTTTGCGCAAGGAGAGAGAGCTGCCCAGATGCGTCTCGCCACCAGCGTCACATTAATCGACAGCACCCAGGGCTCGGCAGTTTGTTGTGACTTCCTGGCTGTGTGAAAGAGCAGCCTTCTGGGTGTGTGATGGAGGAGGAGGAGGGTGCTGTTTCTAACCAGATAGATTGGGGGGGGGAGCCTTCGGATCCACCCTGCCTGGGTTTGCACCCAGCTCCTGTGCCAAAATCTCAAAGTTGAGGGGGGTGGGAACTAGCAAGATGGCATCGAGGTGTGTCAGGGTTCAACTCCAGCTCTCCCCAAGCCTAGCCGCACTGGGAAAGTCCTTTTTGGAAAAGAACAACCAGCTGGAGAATGGCAAAGGGGGGACTTCTCTACCAAGGGGTTGATTACAGAACCAAAATTAAATGGCCGTACACGCCCCAAAACTCAAAGCTGTCCAGAGACTTGATCTTTTAAAGACAAAATACCCAAAATATTGCCTGTTGACAGTATGGGAGAGAACTTAAACCACAGTTGTCAGAACGCTCCTCCAACCCTTCTCCCAAAGATGCAAAACTCTAAATGGGGTTGGGGAAAGTTATTGGCTTGTTAACTCCCCCGCCCCCAAGACACCGCACTTTCTCCCTGGAATTTAAGACCCACCTGGGACATGGGTTAGGGAGTTGCTGCATCTTTAGAAAAAGAACCTGAATTATATGTATACTATTTTATATATATATATATATAAAGATATTTCAAGTCCCCAACACACAAATGAGAAAGGAAAAAAAATTAATCAAACATACATCATTCCCCCACAAATACGTGCATCTTTGGAAGTGTCAGAGCTTTGGTTAAGAGAACCGGAAGCTCAAAATATATAAGGAAGCTGCATCTCCTGATGCAGCAATAAATAGGCCAGGCTTAAAAAGAAAAGAAAAAAAGAAAAAGAAAAAAAAGATCCATCATCTCTCAATCCTAATTGGTAGCTTTAAAAAGTCACTTAAAAAAACAAAACAAAACCCCAAATGCCATTTCATTAGTGCATAAAAATAGGTTTGGAATTCCCTGTTTGGTTTTTGTCTTGCAGCTTTTCTCTTTTCTCTTAAAAAAATCTGCATTTTATTTAAACTCTTGTGTGTTTCTTTGAAGTGTGTGTTGACCAGCGGGACGCTGCCCGGAGTGCTTCTGCTACCAGCTCCTCTTTCCTGTGGGCAGGATGGGGGGGGGGAGAGGCTCCCCTCCCGCCCCGGGAGACGCCAGTCCAGCTCAGAAGCCGCTCAGAATATATTGGGGCATAAACTCCACTGCTGCTGGTCCTTCGCTTCCCAATATCCACCTTTGTAAACGCACATCAGCTCCCCGGTGGCCGGGTCAACCTTCCGCTCAAACCACAGCGGGCTGTAGCCTCTGTAGTCCTTGCCTGCAAAGAAAAGGAAGAGGGAAGAGGTTAACACAGCGGTCTTGGAATTTACGCAAGAAGAGTCCTGTTCTCGCAGTGGCCAACCAGGTGCTTGCGGGAAGCCGGGACCTGAGCACAATTTCCCTTCTTGTGGTCTCCAGCAACTGGTATTCAGAAGCATCGCTGCCTCCATCTGTGGGGGCAGAGGACGTCCATCATGGGTAGGAGCAGTGCTTTTTTCGGGGGTGGGGGGGGTGAGGAGAAGATACTAAAAAACAACAAATTTTTAGTTTCTTCTCTAGCACGGTGAATCGTCAGTTCCGTTGCCACGTCCGATGGCGGCCTCATTTTCTGTCATGGTGTTTCCTGAGTCTCGGACGGAAGCGAGCGTTTAATGTGTGAAGCAGTGTGGAATGCATTTAGACCAGGCATCCCAAACTTTGGTCCTCCAGATGTTTTGGACTACAATTCCCATCTTCCCCGACCACTGGTCCTGTTAGCTAGGGATCATGGGAGTTGTAGGCCGAAACACCTGGAGGGCCGCAGTTTGGGGATGCCTGATTTAGACACTGTAGCCAACTTAACGTTTATAAAATTGGCAGGCCCTCCCCTTTGAGTTTGTTTAAGCCTTCAGTGTATGAAAATTCATGGTTTTTGAAAGGACGGCATTTGGCGACGGACACCAACAGCAAGCAGAGGAATCATGAAGATGTTAGTGCACACAACTTCATGCCAAATGTGGAAGTTGCTGTGAGCTGTCGGCTGTGTAATATGAGGTAATGCATGTTCTTTGTACTTTTGTCCATGTACTGTCTTTATTTTTCCTGATTTGAACTATAAAATGGTGGTTTTCTTGAGTCAAAATGAGAGTACCCCTAAATATTTTTTTAGGAAAAAAAAAGCACTGGCTAGGAGCCACCAACAGTCCCCTCCTCCACGAATTTGTCCAATCCTCTTTTAAAGGCATCCACGTTGAGGGCTATCCCTGCCTCCTGCGGGAGGGAGTTCCACAGTTTCAACTATGCGCTGCTTAAAAGACAACTTTCTCTTTTATCTGTCCTGCATCTTCCAACGTTCAGCTTCACTGGCACCGAGCTGTTCCCCGTTCATCGCACAAATGCACTAGGATTCTAAAGGGTTTCACAGGATGACGACATGTGCTCTGTGATTTGAGAGAGGAGAATCAGAAGGTGGTGTACCCAACGCAGCAGACAGGCCAACCCGTGATGAAGACTTGGGACATTGGCTTGTGATGCAATCTAATCCTTGGGTTCCTCAATTCCTTTCTATATGTGTTGCCCATTTTTTCCACGGCTGCTTGCTATGTGAGTCTTCCATTAGTACCAACCTGGCACCCTCCAAATGTTTTGGATTACCAGCTGCCAGCTTCCCTGGCCAGCATGACCGGTTGATGCATGGCTGAGGCCCATGGGACTTGTAGTCCAAAGAATTTGCCTGTGCACTGTCTTGCTAGAGGGGTGCAAACTCTGGTTATCTCCCGCTTGGACTACTGCAATGTGCTCTACGTAGGGCTACCTTTGAAGGTGACCCGGAATCTACAGCTAATCCAGAATGCGGCAGCTAGACTGGTGACTGGGAGCGGCCGCCGAGACCACATAACACCGGTCCTGAAAGACCTACATTGGCTCCTAGTATGTTTCCGAGCACAATTCAAAGTGTTTGTGGTGACCTTTAAAGCCCTAAATGGCCTCAGCTCAGTATACCTGAAGGAGCGTCTCCACCCCCATTGTTCAGCCCGGACACTGAGGTCCAGCTCTGAGGGCCTTCTGGTGGTTCCCTCACTGCGAGAAGTGAAGCTACAGGCAGAGGGCCTTCTCAGTAGTGGCACCCACCCTGTGGAATGTCCACAGAGAGCCAGTGTGGTATAGTGGTTAAGAGCGGTAGACTCGTAATCTGGGGAACCGGGTTCGCGTCTCCGCTCCTCCACATGCAGCTGCTGGGTGACCTTGGGCTAGTCACACTTCTTTGAAGTCTCTCAGCCCCACTCACCTCACAGAGTGTTTGTTGTGGGAGAGGAAGGGAAAGGAAAATGCTAGCCACTTTGAGACTCCTTCGGGTAATGATAAAGCGGGATATCAAATCCAAACTCTTCTTCCCCCATCAGATATTAAGGAGGCAACTAATTATGTAACATTTAGGAAACATCTGAATGCAGCCCTGTATAGGTAAGGTTTTTAAAAAAATATTTCATGTTTTATTATGTTTTTATATGTGCTGGAAGCCACCCAGAGTGGCTGGAGAAACCCAGTCAGATGGGCAGGGTACAAATAATAAAATAATAAAAATAAATCTATTATCATTATCAGCTTCAGCATCTTGAGTAGACAGACTACTTGCTCTAACACAGAGCTTTCCAAACTGTGTGTCGTGACACCTTAGTGCAGGCTTCCTCAACCTTGGCCCTCCAGATGTTTTTGGCCTACAACTCCCATGATCCCTAGCTAGCAGGACCAGTGGTCAGGGATGATGGGAATTGTAGTCTCAAAACATCTGGATGGCAGAGGTTGAGGAAGCCTGCCTTAGTGTGTAGTCATGCGAATGCTCTCCACACACTGCTCCTGGGGCTAGAAAGGGGTTAGCTTTAACTCCCGGTTTCCTAGTAAAACTGAATTACCGTACCGTATTGCAAAATTATGCATGTCTAAAAAGTGTGTCGCCAACATGGAAAGCTCAGCTCTAGCAGGAGGGGTCCCCAGGCAACTCGTTGGCCTCAGAACTCTTCCTGTTGTACTTTGGCCACAACCGCAGCACACATTTAAAGTGCTACAATGCCCCCCCCCCCAAAACAGTCAGGTCTCTCCCTTGAAGAGTTGCGGGGAGACCCTTATTCCTCCCCTGGAGCTAAAATTCCCAGAGTTCCCTGGGAAGAGGGATGGGTTGAGAGAGAGCCGGTGGTGATGTAGTGGTTAGAGTCTTGGACTAGGACCTGGAAGACCAGGGTTCGAATCCCCACTCGGCCCTGAAGCTCCCTGGGTGTAAGCCTGGGCCAGTCACTCGCTCAGCCTAACCTACCTTGCAGGGTTCTTGTGAGGACAACATGCGGAGAACTCTGCACGCCACCTTGGGCTGCTTGGCGGAAAAGGTGCGGCAAAAATGCCATTAATAATAATTGTCAAGCCACTCTAGGAACTGTAGCCCTGGGAGGGGAATAGGAGTCTCTCCTCACAAACTCTCCGCACCTGTAGCAAACTACAGCTCCCAGGATTCTCTGGGGGAAGCCACGACTATTTAAAGGGGTATCATACTGCTTTAAATGTATGGCGTGGATGTGGCCTTGGACCCGTACCTTCCTCCAGGGCCTCCGCCGCCTCTGCCTCCCGCTTGCGCCGCACGGCCCGCTGCTTCTCTTCCAGCCGCTGCTTCTCCGCGTTGGCTTCGTCCCACTTGCCGTTCTCCATGAGCCGCTGGTCAGGCCTCTGGCGGCTGTCCGTGGGGGCTATCCTATCCTCGGGCTCGTTCAGCGTCAAAGCCAGGGTGGAGAAGAAGTACATGTTTTCAGCGTTCTCCCTGCAGGAGGAAGACCCACGGCTGGTTTAAGAAAGAGCGTGTGTCCATTGCATGAATGGGCCTAGGTGTTTGGCCATCTGAAGTCCCCTTCCCATGGCTAAGATCATAGCAGGGATAGCTGAACTACTGCTGTCTATGCTCTGGTAACTTCAAAGTCAGATTACTGCAATGTGTTATATGTAGGGCTGCGTCTGAAGATGGTTCAGAAACTTCAGCGAGTGCAGAACTCAGCAAGACGGTTGCTCGCCGGAGCAAGACCGTTTGAGCATATTACGCTGATCCTGGTCCGACTGCACTGGCGACCGATTTGTTTCCGGGCCCAATTCAAAGTGCTGGTTTTGACCTATAAAGCCTTAAATGGCTCAGGACCGCAAGACCTCAAGGACCGCCTCTTTCCATATGAACCTACCCAGACGCTGAAATCATATTCTGAGGTCTGGAGTGTGGCAACATGAGAACGAGCCTTTCCTGCAGTGGCTCCCCGTCTGTGGAATTCTCTCCCCAGGGTAGTTCACCTGGCACCTTCATTATACACCTTTAGGCGCCAGGCAAAAACGTTCCTTTTTAACCAGGCCTTTGGTTGACCTGATGGACATCCTATACCAGGCACCCCCAAACTTTGGCCCTCCAGATGTTTTGGACTACAATTCCCATCATCCCTGACCACTGGTCCTGTTAGCTAGGGATCATGGGAGTTGTAGGCCAAAACATCTGGAGGGCCGCAGTTTGGGGATGCCTGTCCTATACCCTTTTAAAAATGTGACTCTTTTTCGGGGGAGGGGGTATTGCTTTTATTTTTATTATATATATTGTGATCTTTTCTGTGAACCGCCCCGAGACCTCTGGGTACAGGGCGGTATATAAAATCAATCAATCAATATTAAAATAAAATAAAATAAAATAAAAACACGTGGTGGCATTTTTGCACGCGATTAACTGGTCACATGCAGCTGCATTTCAACTGACACAGAAATAACTTCCCAAGGGATCAGCCCCCAGTGGAGCGCAATCGTGCCAAGATAGTTATGAGCATAGTGTGGAAACACAAAAACGGGCCGTTTCAATGTGGCTTCCCTCTTGTGCTCTCCCCAGGGAGGCTCACTGGGCGCCACTGCTACATATCCTTAGCCACCAGACAAAAGCATTCTCTTTTCATCAGACCTTGGCTTTTAATTATCTATGGCGTTTTTGCACAGGCGGGATGCTTTAATGTAGTTAAAAGCAAACAAACAAGATTATAAAAAAATTCCTTCAGCAGCACCTTAAAGACCAACTAAGTTTTTATTTTGGTATGAGCTTTCGTGTGCATGCACACTTCGTCAGATACACTATCTGAAGAAGTGTTATCTGAAGAAGTGTGCATGCACACGAAAGCTCATACCAAAATATAAACTTAGTTGGTCTTTAAGGTGCTACTGAAGGAATTTTTTTATTTTGCTTCTACTCAGACCAACACGGCTACCTACCTGTAACTAAAACAAGATTATGTTTTAGATTTTTTAAATGCTGGTTTTCATGTATGTATGTATGTATGTATGTATGTATGTATGTGGGGTTTTTTATTTTTATATTGCTTAAAATACTCTAAGTCACTTTGAGTGGCCATGGCAAAAACTCCAACTAATATACTTAGTAGTGACTAGAGTCCCCTAGGGCATGGGACTTAGGCCACGAGGGGCAAGGGTTCAAACACACACTAAACCACAAAGCTCTCTGGTAGTTGACCTTGGGCCAGTCATTGCCTCTTGGCCTATACAGCTGCTTACTAATCTTTCCTGGTTTTCTTACTGGCCCTTCACCATGAGGTCCAGGGGGGAAAGTGACAACATTATAAAAATACAATATTTGAAATTGGCTGAAACAATTTACAATCAGACAAATAGGATGGGATATATATATATTCTTTATGTGTATGTGTCAAAGGTCCATCAGCTTATGACAAAAGCTCTGTAATGTTCAAGAAGCACCTCTCGCCAAGAGAGAATTCCACAGGGGTTGCCACAGAACTCTTGGGGAATTACCAAAAGGGTGCCTACCTCGCAAGGTGGTTGTGAGGGAAAAAAACACGGAGAGGGAAACCCAGGCCCACCGCCTTGCAACTCCTCGGAGGAGAGGTGGGATGTAAATGCAACTTCAGAAGGTTGAAACGAGTAAGAAGGCAGGCAGGGAGGCTGCCATTTGGATTTCTGCGCCTGTTACACCCTCCCTCCCTCCCCTGCCCCGCAGCGGCAGAACGCAAGCAGGTCCAGGCTTAAATTCTGGGTCTTTGTCTTTGAAAAGGATGACCTCAACCAGCGACCTCCCAGAACCACCGTCAGCCAGATTAGGGAGCAGCAGCGACAGAGACAAGACTAATGGCCTGACTCAGCATTAGAGGTGTGGTCAGCCCGGGGTCATCCAGGTGTTGCCGAACTACGACTCCCATCATCCCTGGCCATAGGTTGCAGGGGCTGATGGGAGCTGCCGTTCGGCAACATCTGGAGAGGCACCCGCCGCACACAAGATCGCTTGCTGTTCGTCAGACCCATTAGCCACGGAAACGTGATTCTTATACCAGCCCCTAAAATATGCAGGCACGTGGGCTTGGCGACACCCGAGCCCTGTTGGGCGGACTCACGGAAGAGGGTATTTCTGCCACAGGACCTTGGGGGACAGCGTCTGGTAGACGGTTTTGGGCACCTTGCCCTCTGAGCTGCCGTTTCCTTGGGTGCTCTGCACGATTTTGGAACACTCCATCTTCTCGTCCCATGTGCCGGACATGACATAGTGACTTGTGCCCTCCGCATCCATGACTAGGCCTGTCACCTAGGAAGGAACATTGAGGAGTCAAAGCCCCTCCGTAGAAATGCAACGTCTGCCAGCGGCCGCATCCCACCCAGCTCGCGGTCTTCACAAAGTCCTAGAGCGCCCTTCCTCAATCTGGTTCCCTCCAGATGCTTAAAAGCACAACTTCCTTCATCCCTGACCATTAGACAAGCTGGCTAGGGCTGATTGATGTTAGAATCCAGCAACATCTGGAGGGCACAGGGTTGGAGAAGGCTTTCTTAGAGCGAGGGTGTTCCTAAAAGCCCTTGTCCTGCCGGCGGACTTGACAGTTTGCATTTCTTGGTACAGAAAGTACTGATCTGATGTGTAGAGATCGTTCCTAGTCTAATTAATTCAAGAGGCTTCTGGAAGCTTCTCTGTGTGAAAGAAACAAGCAGAAGGTTCATGATGTTTGGGTTATCCCTTCAGAGAAGCTGAGTACAACTGGCTTAAACTGGTTCTACTATCTCTTTCTGTCAAGGTCCTGCTGACTATAATAAGAATAAGGCCAGAAGGAGCCTGGGTTTCACTCTTTTCTCTCTCTCTTTCCTTCTGGTGTGGTGTTCTGTACATTGCATGCTTAGTGTTAAGGTTTAGATTTATTGTAAGTTATTGTAAAAAGGGACCCAGGTGGCGCTGTGGGTTAAACCACTGAGCCTAGGGCTTGCTGATCAGAAGGTCGGCGGTTCGAATCCCTGTGACGGGGTGAGCTCCCGTTGCTCGGTCCCAGCTCCTGCCAACCTAGCAGTTCGAAAGCACGTCAAAATGCAAGTAGATAAATAGGGACCGCTCTGGCGGGAAGGTAAACAGCGTTTCCGTGTGCTGCTCTGGTTCGCCAGAAGTGGCTTTGTCATGCTGGCCACATGACCTGGAAGCTGTACGCTGGCTCCCTCGGCCAATAATGAGAGATGAGCGTGCAACCTCAGAGTCGGTCACAACTGGACCTAATGGTCAGGGGTCCCTTTACCTTTACCTTTAAGTTATTGTAAGTTTAAGTTAAGTCTGCTGCCACTGGATTTCTTATGGACAGTGCCAATCCTGAATGTATTGGATTTGAGACCATTATGCTCATTTGCCTTCAGTAGCAGTAAAGCTCTGCTGGATGAAATATTAATTGCCTCTGGTCTTATTTTTTGGGAATCCTGCAACGTGTTTACTCTGCTAACTATATGTTGGAATCTGCTCTGGATCAATATTGAGTAGAATTCATGTCAGGGCTTCCCATGGGGGCTTCTGGTTGCCCAGTGTGAGGAAGCAGGACTAAATGGGCAATTGGGATTTTACGTTTTTATTGAATGCTTGAATGTCATCACTGTGTGTGTAATTCTGGAACGTTCCCCAGCAACTCTCGTGTGATTGGCTAATTTTGGCCACATGGGCGGCATCCTATTACATTCTCCGTTTTGTTTTGTGAGTGACTTGACTGTAACTGCTGCATCTCCCTGAACACTGAAGAATACTGGTAAATCAGATACCGGTAACTCTCTCTAAACGCAATAGGGCAGACGAGTGATGATGTTTCTGTGTGATTGTGACAGAAAGAGGTACAGTGGTGCCTCGCAAGACGAATTTAATTCGTCCCGCGAGTCGCTTCGTACAGCGAAAAATTAGTTTCGTGAAGCGGCTCCCATAGGAACACATTGAAGTGCGGTTTCCCGTAGGGTGCCTCGCAAGATGGGGGAAAAAATTCGTCTTGCGAGGCACCCTATGGGACGAAAAAAATCGTCTTGCGAAGCACGCCATAGGAAACTTCGTCTTGCGAGTCTCCATTGAAATCACAAAACGCTTTCGTTTTGTGAGTTTTACGTCTTGTGAGGCATTCGTCTAGCGAGGTACCACTGTACAGAAGTTGATGTTCTCCCAAAGAAGCAATAAGGACAAGTCTGCCGGAAGGAGAAAGTGGAAACCTCTCAGATGGAACTGCATGGCCTAGCTGGGCAATGGACCTAAGGCTGAGTGCAAGTATTGGAAAGAGAGAAAGACACAGCTTGTTTGAATCTTTAAAGAAGGAGCTGTAATCTTCAACTAAGAAAAACTAAGCCCATGCTTGAATAAGCATGTGAATGTAAATAATTTGCATATATTCTTCTTTAGGTCCTGCAGCCAATCGGAAGCCGCACCTTGGTTTTCGAATGGTTCTGGGAGTCGAACGGACTCCCGGAATGGATTAAGTTCAACAACCAAGCTACCACTGTAAAAGCTTTTGAATAGATCAACAGGTGTTTGGACATTGTTCTAATTTCAAGAAGAGAGTCAGTATTGCACAGGATTTGGCTTCCTAGCTGCAATTTAGCTACTCTGCTAGCACTTAGCACTGTCCAACGGACTTTGGTTACCTATGGAGAAAAGATTCATGGTGACCATAAAGGACTTTATAGGGGTTAAGCCTGTGGGTATCTTGGAACAGATGAGTCTTTGGCCATGAAATGACCATTGCAATTATAAAACGGATGATTCAATTTTATTATTGTAATACATGTATATGCTTTTGTTCAGACGTTATGTGGTGCCCTCCACATGTCGCTGAACTATAACACCCATCAAATCCCAACAGCATGGGGCCAGTGGTCAGGGATGATGGGAGTTATAGTCCAACACAACACCCGGAAGGCACCATGTTGGCCAACCCTGTTTCAACTAACTTATGCTCTCTGTTGTTGTTGTTGTTGTTTTTCCTTTTAAAAATAGAACTTTTTATTTAATTTTCAGGAAACTGAACATAAAAGTTTCCCTCCCTCTCTCCCAGAACAGACGATCCGTTCATCAAGTCTTGCCATAAACTTGTTTGGTCAATTCGGTGGGTGCTAGTCATTGAAATGTTCTTTGAGAATCTTATAAAAGGGCACCGTATTTCAATGAAGTCACATGTGCTGTTCAGAGCAGGCATCCCTTTTTGTCTGTTTTTCAGACAAAGCAATTGCCCATACATTCTGCCACCATGTGTGGATGTTCCAAGTCCAACAACTTCTAGAAGGCCACAGATTAGTCACCCCCAGTATAAAGGCAGAGTAGCCCTGCATCTCTCGGGGTGCCTACCTTTCGGGGGACATCTCTGGAGAAATAGCTGTAGGGAGTGAATTTCAGTTGGCATTTGTCTTTTGATTTGTAGTTGATTATTTCTATGTCACCAGACTAGGGAAAAAGAGAGAGAAAGAAGACAGAAAATGCAAAAAAGATTAGTTCTACATTTCTCCAGCAATGCAGGAGAGATTTCTTAACTCTCAAAATAATATGGGGGTAACCTCTGTGTATCCTCAGAGCTCCATGTGCATTATTCTAAACCACAAAAGGGCTTTAAATCATGCCTTTTTTAAGCAATGCCAAACACGTGCCAAAATAAGATTGAATGCAACTATTTAAAACACAGGGATGTGCATGAAAAACCTATTAGGTTAAAAGCAATAATATATCAACTTGCAACAGGGTTGTTTCCGCAAATATTTAATCATTCCTACATAGAGGCCAATTACTCAGATGTAACAAACATTTGTCTTGCGGGATGGGAAGTCTATTGGGCCATTTCACACACTTGATGGCAGCAAGTCTGGGCTCGCCAGCGAAGGTGAAGTCGGAAGGGAGTCACTGTGCCCTATCTCAGCTTGCCAAAGAGCGTACCTGTTCTGTCGCTCACTTGCAAATGTGTGCTGCTGCTTTCACTCTTTACACCTTCAGGGGAGCACATGAATGCGCAATGTGTGAGAAGGCTCACAGGAAGCCCTCAGTAATGTATAAGGAGGCCCACCCGCTGTCCCTAGTATGGGCTCCATTCTCAGTGTGGTACATAGTTAAAACTATGGAACTCACTCCTGCAGGGAGGCACCAGGGATCGCCATCAGGTTGGATGGCTTTCAAAGAGGACTGGACCAATTCATGGAAGAGAAGTGGGTACTAGCCACAATGCCTATGCTCTGCCCCGACAGCAGGAGAGCGCAGTGCTCCTTGCTAATGGTTGCTGGAAACCACAGCAGGGGAGAGAGCTCTTGTGCTCAAATCCTGCCCACTGGGGCATCCAGTTGGCCACAGGGAGAACAGGATGCTGGACCAAAGGGGCTATTGGCTTGATCCAGTGAGCTCTTCTTGTCTTCTTCCGTTAATTCCCCCACCACCCGTGACCGCTAGGGGAGGAGTTCTTGCTCAGCTGACCTGGTCGATCCAGAGCTTGCCCACGATGATGTTGTGAACGGTGGAGGTCACCTTCTGCCAGACGTAGTGGTTGCCGCTGGAGTGGAATTCCAAGTGGATGTAACCTGCAGGGAAGGAAAGAGGTCCTGCTTGTGGGCTCCCCGTGGGCCACAGTGGGAACAGGATGCTGGGCTAGATGGACTTCTGATCTAATCCAGGCAACAGGCTCTTCAAAGGCCTCTCATTAAGGGGTGGGGTTTCTGATGAAGATCATGAGCTTCCTCACTGCCCACCATGAAGATGGACTAAATATTCCATCGTGCCTGGGCAGCAGGATTCACGTAACAGGAAAAAAGGGACAAAGGGGGGTTCTGGAAGGGTGTTTCTTATAGGATCCTCATGAAGGCACATTTTTTGGGCAGGGTCCACACAACATGGTTGGCATCAAAATGCCAGCCCACCCATCTATCCCCAATTTGATCCAGATTTACATTTCCTGGGTGTGTGTGTGTCTAACTTTGGTAATTTAAAAAAGTCCCAACATCATCTGTGGACCCACTGACTGGAAGCAGTATCCCAGGGTTTGGGGCAGGACATTCCCAGCCCTACCTGGAGATGCCAGGGCCTGAACTTGGGACCTTCTGCATGCATTGCAAATGCTCCATCCCTATGCCACAGGGATGCCAAAGATTCCAACATGTTCCAACTTTGAAATGGCAGCATAAGCCAGTCTAGAAAGGGGTCTTTCTGCTCTTTCTCAAATATTCTAGCAGCCATCGCTGGGACCATTAGAGGGAGAGGAGGGGGGCGGCTCAGAGCATCCCTTTCTCTACCAGCCGACTCCCACTGCTGAGGTTGTCAGCTCCTCTATCAGGTTTAGAATCAGTTCCACGACCTGCTGTATTGCTGCCTGCCATGCACATGGAAAGACCTTTGGAGAACTTCAAGGCAGTGTAAGGGCACTCCTAGACTGTCACTATTTTCATATGGGATTCAGTCAGTAGTCGGCAAAAAAAAGGAAAAAAAGGTTGATTTGGTGCTCTTAAATAGAGGAGGAGATCTCTTAGATCAAGGTTTCCCCAACTTGGGTCTCCAGTTGTTTTTGGATTACAATTCCCACCATCCCTGACCACTGGTCCTGCTAGCTAGGGATGATGGAAGTTGTAGTCCAAAAACAGTTCGGGAAACCCTGCCTTAGAGATACAAGGAATTCCCCAACAACAACGGGCCTAAGCCACTGTGTATAGCTTTCTTGGTCCGAGCGTGGTGCTGATAATGCCAAGGTTGCAGGTTCGATCCACGTAATTGACAGCTGCATATTCCTGCATTGTAGGGGGTTGGACTAGATCAGGCCTACAACTCCCATGATCCCTAGCTAGCAGGACAAGTGGTCAGGGATGATGGGAATTGTAGCCTCAAAACATCTGGATGGCCGAGTTTGACGAAGCTTGGACTAGATGATCCTTAGGGTCCCTTCCAACCCTATGATTCTATGATCGATGCCAAGGAATGATTAGCTGCCGAAGACACAGAACGTTCTACCTGGGGAGCAGAGTGCTTACCCAGTGGCATGATGGAGAGGTATTTGCCTCGGAACTTGCTGGCAATGGTGATTTCCTGCCACAGTGTCCAGCCTCGCTTGGAATAGACATGATGGGCTGCGGCCGGAGGGTGATGACTCACCTGGAGTGAGGGGAGACCCAAGGAGAAACAAACCCCAATGGTGTTAGGTCTAAGTGGTTGCATAACAGTTCAGCAGGCCCACAACTTATGCAAGGGTTATGTTCCAGGGGTCAGTGCACAAAAGCAAAATTGCACAAAGTCAGAAGGATCCCTGGAACCACCCCCGTCATCTGAGATCGCAGACAGCCCTGTGAGATCTTGCCCAACTGTCCCAGAGCCCTGCAAGCAAGGTACTGGGCTTCAAAAGCTTTTTCTGCAAAGGAAAATCCTGTGGAGGTCCCACAAAATCTCGCGAGATCTCAGTATCCAACAGTCTCCTGCTCCCTTTCAATTTCTTTATTCACAACTAGTATCATGAAGCCCGTTAAATTAACGGGTGCTAGAACAGACCTGTTGCTCTAGCAACCTCGGAGACATGCGCAGAGCTGACATTGCTTGCCCGCCGCCACTTGCAACGGCCGCTGCTGCTTAGAAGTAAGTCCACGCGAGAAATAAACGGCCTTGCGAGTGCGCCTGCGTGGAGACAGAGTGTGCTTGCTCGCGAGCATGGGGCTATCTCGCGCGTCCTCTGGATTCTCTTACGAGAGCTGCTCCGAACGCCGAGAGGCTGAGCTCTCTTACGCGCCGGCCAACTCGCTCCGTCTCTGCGCTCCAAGTCCCAATGGCTGTCCGTGGGGCACATGCGCAGTAGCGCAATCCCACGGACACAGGGACTGGACGCAGAGACACTTGGACTTTATTATATAGGATCCGTCTAAAGTTGCAGTCGCATAAGAAAGATAGGCGTTAAGTTGCAGGCCTGCTGTAAACACTAAATCTATTAGGAGGTAATGGTTGCGAGCCCAGTTTTGTTTTGTTTTTTGCTCTGTAAAGTTTCCCTTCCTTCCTTTTCCCTTTTCTGTTTCTTATTGGATTGCTATTTTACCTTTACAGCAAAGTTCTGAACATTTAAAAAGGAACAAAGAAACAGAATAACAGATGCAAGTAATCTGGGTCTGAGCTGAAAGAGAATGGCAGGCCCAGGCAGAGGATGTCAACCGAGGTCTCCGTGGCCCAAACCCCACGTGGGCCCAGCCACAACAGCATGCCAGCTCCCCTCCCCTTTTCCTCACCTGCTCGCAGAGAGAGCGAAAACCCAGCTCATCTAGCCGGTCCAGCTCGTAGGTCTCGCCCAGGAGCGGATTGAATGGCTTCGCCGTCCGGTGGACTGTCGTCGAGTAGGAAGACACGGAGAAAGCAGCCACAAAGCACATCTGCTCAATGGAGCTCTCGCACTTGACAGCTTTGTCAAGCAGTTCGTGGTACTCGAGGTCCTCTGTCAGTCTCTGCAGCATGGAGAGCGGCTCATTGAAGTTCACCTGAAGAAAGCCAGAGAGGTCGGTTGCTAACCCATGGGGAGGAAGGGAATCGCTCTCTTTCTCTCTCATTTTTTTTAATTTGAAGGCATTTATATACCACTTAAAGGTAAAGGGACCGCTGACCATAAGGTCCAGTCGCGGATGACTCTGGGGTTGCGGCGCTCATCTCGCTCTATAGGCCGAGGGAGTCGGTGTTTGTGCACAGACAGCTTCCGGGTCATGTGACCAGCATGACAAATCCGCTTCTGGCGAACCAGAGCAGCGCACGGAAACGCCATTTACCTTTCCGCCGGAGCGGTACCTATTTATCTACTTGCACTTTGACGTGCTTTCAAACTGCTAGGTTGGCAGGAACTGGGACCGAGCAACGGGAGCTCACCCCGTCCCGGGGATTCCGATCGGCAAGCCCTAGGCTCTGTGGTTTAGACCACAGCGCCACCCGCGTCCCATTATATACCAGTATTTCAAAAATCTCCACGCAGCATTTTCTTTAACTCTCTGTAGACTTCGTCCCAAAAATTCCTTATTTTTGTACACCACCACCAAATATGCATAAAAGTTCCAATTTCTTCATTACATCTCCAGCAAATGTTGTTACTTCCTTTGTATATACATGTATAATAGTTAGAATATCATTCAGGAAGGAACCAGAAATTTTTCTCCTAAGCATGTTAAATGAAGAAATTAAGAAAAAAAAATAGATGTGTGTTATTGTTACAGTAGCCGCTAGAATCCTAATTGCACAAAATTGTAAAAGCGAAAAGACTCCAAAGATAGAAGATTGGCAAATGAAATTAATGGGATATAAAAATTTGGCTATAAAATATAGGATTTCAAAAGGAATAGGGAAGGAGAAAGCAGGGAAAGACTGGAAGTCCTTTGAGATATATCTAAAAAATAAGGTAGAAAAAGCGAATCTTGTGGCAGATTTATGAAGGGTGAGGAAATTAAAGAAAAAGAGAAATTGAAAATAAGGATGCATCAATCAAGAACAGAATAACTCAATATATAGGAATGGCTGGAAGTAGGGGAGGGGGGGAGGGGGGGTAGAAAAAAAAATATCCACGCAGCAGCAAGGGAGCGGGCACCTTATGCTCCAGTCCTACCGGATTCCTCCCTGCCAAATGCAAACCCTTTGATGGTTGCAGAAAGTCAGTGAGTGGTCTGGGTTACTTTTGCAAGTTGGGACCGGGGGGGGGGAGATCTATCCGCTGTCACACACACGAAAAACCATAGAATTGTAGAGTGGGAAGGGACCACGAGGATCCTCTGGTTCAACCTCCTGCAATGCAGGGATCCTTTTGCCCAACCTGGTGCTCAAACCCACAACCCTGAGACTACGAGGCTCATGTTGTACCGACTGAGCTACTCAGCGGTTTAAATGTCCTCGAGCAACCACTCCCAAAGCCTTCCAGATGATCTCCTTTGCTGTACGAATAGGAAACTGCCTCCGCTGTTGGGGGCTGCAAATGGGGGAGAGGGAGAGCTGTTGCGCTCAAGTCCAAGAGGCACCTGGCTGGCCACTGTGGGAAGATGATGCTGGACTAGATGGGCCCTTGGTCTGATCCTGCTACTGGACTCTTCTGTTGCTATTTATGAGGCGAGAAGGGATATATCAGGCATAGGCAAACTCGGCCCTCCAGATGTTTTGGGACTACAACTCCCATCATCCCTAGCTAACAGGACCAGTGGTCAGGGATGTTGGGAATTGTTGTCTCAAAATATCTGGAGGGCCGAGTTTGCCTGTGCCTGGGATATATGGATGAGGAAACAGCAAGCATCTTCCTATTTTATTTTAAAAAGGGAGGGGAGTGAATGTCATGTTGCAGCTGAGCGAGTAGGATTAGCAGCTTGGCTAGGAAACCCATAAAGGAGCATGTAATATATATATGCATGTAATATATATAATATATATATGCATATATAATTGCAGGTGGCGCTGTGGTTAAACCACTGAGCCTAGGGCTTGCTGATCAGAAGGTCGGCGGTTCGAATCCCTGTGACGGGGTGAGCTCCCGTTGCTCGGTCCCAGCTCCTGCCAACCTAGCAGTTCGAAAGCATGTCAAAATGCAAGTAGATAAATAGGAACCGCTACAGCGGGAAGGTAAACAGCGTTTCCATATGCTGCTCTGGTTTGCCAGAAGCAGCTTTGTCATGCTGGCCACATGACCTGGAAGCTATACGCCGGCTCCCTCGGCCAATAATGCGAGATGAGCGCGCAACCCCAGAGTTGGTCACGACTGGACCTAATGGTCAGGGGTCCCTTTACCTTTACCTATATAATTGCAAGTGTATGTGTCTGTATCTGAAGTCCTTTGTCATCCACACAAAAAGCTCCCCGCGAAGGAGGAAGATTTACCGTCATGCCAAAAGGATATTACATTTCCAATTCTCTCCCAGGGTGGCTTTGTTGTGTGAACTTTAATCTCTTTGCTGCCGCAAGGAGTGGCAATGACTGATTTAAGGGCTCCCTCGCTGGATCGTTCCATTTGGCCCACTGCTGCGATTTTACGGGTTGTGTGTAATGGATGCAGGGATTATTTATACATCGCAATGCTGCCAGGGCTATTAAGGGGCCTCTGTGTCCTTCGCCAGGGTCACGTTCCTGCGTAATTGAAGGGGAAAGACTCCCTGTTGACTCAAAGGGGGAGCGGAGACACTGTACAAAGACCAGGCTCTGCTGTGAGCAAGCCCCCTACCCACCCTCTTTCTCTGCTACCCACTGGGGGGGTGGGAGCATAGCTGTCAAGTTCTCCCTTTTTTTGAAGGGAAATTCCCGTATGCTGAATAGGCTTCCTCGCGAGAAAAGGGAAAACTTGACAGCTAAGGGTGGGAGGGAAGGAAAGGGGCCTAAGATTTTGGAACAGCAAGACCCTCTCCAGCAAAAGGGGGAAATGCTGGCGTTAGATACTCGAGGCTTAAGCAGATCCCCTTCACCGAGGGTGGGAAGCTGGGGGAAAGAGGCGAATACCTGTCGTGTGTTGGGGAAAGGCTGTAGCTCAGTGGAAAAGCATCTGCTCCCCATGCAGAAGGTCCCAGGTTCAATCCCCAGGGAGGGCTGGGAATCTCCTCTGCCAGTCAGTGCGGACTGCCCTAAGTTAGACGGACCAATTGTCTGACTTCAGTAAAAGGCAGCTTCCAATGTTCCTACACGGACTGGGATAACCAGGAGGTATGAAGGCCTACTTTATTAAATTTAAATGTGCTTCATTTGCGTTGAACTTAAAAACACACACAAGGGTATCTGCACCTCAGTTGGGCATTGGGGATTCCATGTTGACCATCGGGGGACAGATTTTCCCACCTGCCTTGCCCCACAGTCTAACCCCTGGACCTTTCTAAATGAATTTCTTAACGGGATACTTGGACTTGACCTATTGGTAAGCTGTATGTATATGTCAAATGAACTGTTTAAACTTTGTGGTTTCTCAAACTTGGGTCTCTGGCTGTTGTTGCGACTACAGTTCCCATCCTCCCTAGCTCAGGGATGATGGGAATTGCAGTCCAACAACAGCTGGAGATCCTAGTTTGAGAAACACTGGTTCAGCTGCTGATTATTAATTTTTTAGTAGTTACACAGGTAGGTAGCCGTGTTGGTCTGACGCAGTTAAAATAAAAATAAAAAATCCTTCCAGTAGCACCTTAGAGACCAATTAAGTTTGTCATAGGTATGAACTTTCGTGTGCATGCACGCTTCTTCAGATACACTGAAGCAGAAGTCACCAGACCCTTATGGTATAGTCAGAGGGTGGGGAGGGGTATTACTCAGAAGGGTGGTGGGAATGGGTGATTGGCTGATAGGAGTGGTAAACCTATTAACGACTGTTAACGACTGCAATTGGTCTTGCAGGAAAAAGCAAGGGGTGAGATGGCTAAAGAAAGCTTTATCATGTATAATGAGATAAGAATCCAATGTCCTTATTCAGACCAGGTCTCTCCATGGTTTTAAGATTGGTAATGAGTTGCAATTCAGTTGTCAACAGTCAACAGGCGTACAACTCCTATCAGCCAATCACCCATTCCCACCACCCTTCTGAGTAATACCCCTCCCCACGCTCTCACTATATATAACGGTCTGGTGACTTCTGTTTCAGTGTATCTGAAGAAGTGTGCATGCACACGAAAGCTCATACCTATGACCTACTTAGTTGGTCTCTAAGGTGCTACTGGAAGGAATTTTTATTTTTATTTTTTAGTGTTACGTTGAAGGAATATCATATGTCCTATTATGTATTGTTATTGTGTAGACATTTATTTTCTTTAATGCGAACCACTTTAGGCGCAAATTTACTTGTGAGAAATGCAGGCTATAAATATATTGACTATGACAATCTGCAAAAGGAAGAACTGCAAGAGCATCTCTGCTATGGAGAGCATCGGCGGCAGCAGCACCTGCCCTGCGTGGGCCCGATCAGGAAGCAGCTCTGGAAATGCAACAAGCATTCAATTACTTCCTGATTAAACATATCTGATTATTTCAAAAGCAGGCACTGCCAGAGGCTTGTGTGCTGCTGGGCCGCTGCCAGCCCCGGCTAGCTTTCCAGGCACTCCTGAGCAGAGCATGTAGGTGGCTTTCTTGCCTTTGAAGGCAGAGTTTCAACCTTCCCTCTTCCCACCAACAACTCCCCACAACAGAGACGGACTTGCTCAGCCCCACAAGCCACCTTAGCCACAAATCTTCACCACCACCGGCCAACCAGCCTTGTCACCAATGGGAAAACAAAAGGCTGGGATGTGAAACTGTTTTAGCCCTTTTTTCTATTGCCAAATGCCCCATTCTCTCCCTCCCTCCCTCCCTCCCTCTCCTTGCTATCTTATAGGGCAGGCATCCCCAAACTTGTGCCCTCCAGATGTTTTGGACTACAATTCCCATCTTCCCTGACCATTGGTCCTGTTAGCTAGGGATCATGGGAGTTGTAGGCCAAAACATCTGGAGGGCCGCAGTTGGGGGATGCCTGTTATAGGGTCAATTGTAAGCAGCATTAAATGAGCCTTTGCATCTAACAATTGGGTTTCTTGAAATGCCAGTAAGGGAGAAGTGGGTGTTGCAGGGGAGGGGGCTGATAAATTGACAGGTTGTGGGCAAATATGAAGATGGAATTTAACCCTTTTCTCCCCTGCCGCAACCCTGAAACTAGTACAGTGGTACCTCCGGTTGCAGACAGGATCCGTTCTGGAGGTCTGGCCAGATCCCGAGGTTTCTGCAACTGGAGAGACCGCTTCTGCGCATGAACGCACGGCAAAAACCTGGAAATACACTTCCGGAGTTGCCGCTTACATATCCCAAAGTTTACGTAACCGGAGGGATACGTAAGCGGAGGTACGACTGTATTTTGTTTCAGGGGAAGTGGGGAGGAGAGAAAAGGATTCCTCTATCAGTGCCGCTCAAAGCAAATTGCTGTCATAAGAGCCTCAACGTTTGGGAAATATCCCTGACTTAGCTAGCTAGATGGTGATTGCTTATCCCCACTTTCCCCCTAAAGTCCCAGGGCAAGTCGCAAAAATCGCAATGTTAAAAGCAGTTTGAAACGACTTACTGTCACAGGAATAAGGTGGGTCCCAAAAGTATACAGTGGTACCTCTAGTTACGAACTTAATTCGTTCCGGAGGTCCGTTCTTAACCTGAAACTGTTCTTAACTAGAGGCGTGCTTTCACTAATGGGGCCTCTTGCTGCCACTGCGCAGCCGGCACACGATTTCTGTTCTCATCCTGGGGCAAAGTTCTCAACTCGAGGTAACTCTTCCAGGTTAGCGGAGTTTGTAACCTGAAGCGTTTGTAACCTGAGGCGTTTGTAACTCGAGAGGTAGCACTGTACATCTCAAGAGTCAGATTTCAGGGTAAAGAGGAGCACTTCCTACAGATGCCCTACCGGTTGGACTTAAATGCAAGACAGAAACCCTTATCGCATTGTGTTTGTCTGAACTAGCATACTGTACGAAGGTAACGTTCGCGTCAATTTCTTCTCCCTCTTTTCTCTCTGGCCCCGCCCAACAGTGGCACGCGGCCTCCGGGAAGGCCACCCAGAAAGGGAACGTGGCCTGGAAATGCCCCACCACCACCCCCGGAACCAGAACATGGGGCAGTGGGGAAATCACATACAGGCATGGGAATCTTGGACAATTCTTTGCCAATGCAATTCTTCATTATGCTCCAGAGGTTAAGGCTGTAGTTGGGCTTGTCCGGGACACGGGTCCGCCTCTTCTTCTTGTGAATGCCATCTTTGCCTGAACCCTCAGAGCTGTCGAACACCTGGGGAGGAAGCAGAGCAGGAGGGAGAGTTCAAGGGGCCAGTCAGCCAGCAACACACCTTGAGACTTTCAGCTCCCCGCCCACCTCTGCACACGGGAAAGTGATCTCCCCAGTAGCACAAAATCGCAATGGCTGCTATCTTTAATGCAGCTTGCTAATTTTAGATGCTTGGCTGTGCTGTTAAATGTTTGAACCCGAATGGCAAAGGCTAGCAGCTGATACAAATAAATATCTATCATTATATTGATAAAGGAGCATATCAACCCCCATTGTTCAGCCCCTACAGTGAGATCTAGCATTGAGGGCCTTGGGGCAGTTCCCTCACTGGCAGAGGGCCTTCTTGGTAGTGGCACCTCCCCTGTGGAAAGCCCTCCCATCAAACGTGAAGAAGATAAAGAACTAGACCACTTTGAGAAGACATCTGAAGGCTAGGGTTGCCAGACTCAATAGAGGACAGGACTTCTGCGCCTTTAATTGCCCTGCTCTCTTTTGAGTCTGGAAACCTTGAAGAGAAACCAGCAGACCCTTTGCTTGGAAATTAAACAAAGGGTCTGCTGGTTTCTCTTTAAGGTTTCCAGACTCAAAAGAGAGCAGGGCAATTAAAGGCACAGAAGTCCTGTCCTCTATTGAGTCTGGCAACCCTACTGAAGGAGGGCCCTGTATGAGGAAGTCTTTAATGTTAGGTGTTTTTTATATATATATATATTGTAGGGCAGTGTTTCTCAACCTTTTTTGGGCAAAGGCACACTTGTTTCATGAAAAAAATCACGAGGCACACCACCATTAGAAAATGTTAAAAAAATTAACTCTGTGCCTATATTGACTATATATAAAGTAATTCTCCCACGGCACACCAGGCAACATCTCGCGGCACACTAGTGTGCCGCGGAACAGTGGTTGAGAAACACTGTTGTAGGGAGCCACCCAGGGTGGCTGGGGCAACCCAATCAGGTGGGCGGGGTACAAATAATAAAATTATTATTATTATGGGGAGGAATGGTGCCACCGGGGTGTGTGTGTGTGTGCGTGCGCGCGCATTTCCCATTTAAAACTTTGCAAAATGCGCTTACGTTGTCGTCCAGGTTCCAGCCCTCCCCTCGGCCTTCGCTGGTCCCACTAATGTTGCTGCCGGCACGCCTGCAGAGGAAACACAGGGGGCAGCGGCGAGTGAGGCGGCGCATAGAAAGCCGGAGCTGCGAGCGAGCGTTACCCATCCACAATGGAAGCCTCTGCTGCAGAACATGCCCTTGAGAGACAGTGTCACAAATGGGGGGTTCTGATATGCAAATGCACGGCTTCACATTCCTACCAAGCTGCCAGCTTGTGCGAAGCCCCAAAGGCAAGATTTTCTGGGCAGGCAGGTGAGAAGAGTGAACTGGGCACAGGAAGAGAAGAAGAGGCTGCTGGATCAGGCCAGTGGTCCATCTAGTCCAGCATCCTGTTCTTGCGGTGGCCAACCAGATGCCTGCAGGAAACCCACAAGCAGGATTCGAACACAAAGAGCCCTCTTCTCTCCCGAGGTTCCCAGCAACCTGGTATTCAGAATCATTGCTGCCTCTCTGACTGTGGAGGCAGAGCATAGCCATTGTGGTATCCGTCTCCTCCACGTATTTGTCCAAACCTCTCTTAAAGCATTCAAGTTGGTGGTCCTCACTGCCTCATGTGGCAGTGAGTTCCACGAGTTTTTTAAATTAAAAAAAATCTTTCTTTTATCTGCTCTTTCACCGAACAGGCTGGAGGCACTGAAGGAAAGGGGGTTTCTTTCCCCCACTTCCAAGTTGAATGCAACTGGCCCACTCATTAGGGGTGGCCTTCTGAGCATCTAATGAAAAGCCAAACTTGTCTGTTGAAAATGGGCAAGAACTAAAAGAGGCCTGCTATCCATTGGCAAGTGCTCTGAAGAGAGGGCATGGCCTCTTTCACACAACCTATTTGTTCTGCATTCATCCTGATCTGCCTGCACAAAGCTTGCGCAAAGGTTAGAATCATAGAATCATAGAACTGTAGAGGTGGAAGGGACTCCAAGGGACATCTAGTCCAGCCCCCTGCAATGCAGGAATCTCAGCTAAAGCAGCTATGACAGATGGCCATCCAACCTCTGCTTAAAAACCTCCAAGGAAGGAGAGTCCACAACCTCCTGAGGGAGTCCGTTCCACTGTCGAACAGCTCTTACTGTTAGAAAGTTCTTCCTGATGTTTAGTCGGAATCTCCTTTCTTGTAACTGATTGGCTGGCTCGAGTCCTACCCTCCAGAGCAGGAGAAAACAAGCTTGCTCCATTTCCCACGTGACAGCCCTTAAGATATTTGAAGATGGCTGTCATATCTCCTCTCGGTCTCTTTTCCAGGCTAAACATACCCAGCTCCTTCAACCATTCCTCAGCAGGCTTGGTTTCCCAGACCCTTGATCATCTTGGTAGATTCTATCTAAACATTTACTCTGATTTGTTTGTGGGGAGGTTATACAACAACGGTCCTTCATTCTTATTTGCTTGGGGGCTGTTTATGCAACTTCCCGCTAATCACGCATCCATTCCAACTCTTTTGAATGCAATTCCCTGTCACTTCCCTAACTGCAGAAGGTCAGTTTCTTTCTTCTTTTTAAGGTGGATTTTGTTATGCTAGGGTTTCCGACTACCTTGAGGCTCCCAGGGAGCAGGTGCCATACCTACCGGTGGTGCTTCGATGGATCCGCAGCTACTGTGATGAAAGCTTGTGCGTCCTCCATGGCATCAAAGTACTGCGTCTCCTCATCTTCATCACTGGCTTCCGCTTTCACGCTCTGTACGCTCCCTCCTGGCAGGGAGGCAATAATACCCAGGTGAGCAAATCCGCTGGCTTGGCTGAGGCTGATGGGAGTTAGAGTCATGGAATTGTAGACTTGGAAGGGGCCCCCAAGGATCATCTAGTCCAACCCCCTGCAATGCAGGCCCCAGAGACTTGCCGCGGCTGAGTCTCTGCTGCCAGCCCCCATCCGCCATGCCACCTTGCTGGGGAAAGCAAGAGCCCCCGAGTTAGTGGAACGCAGGAAGCTGCCTTGAACTGATTCGCAGCATTGGTCTGCCTAGCTCATTACGGCCTGCACTGATTGGCAGCAGCTCTCCGGGATTTCAGGGTCTCTCCCTGGAGATGCTGCTGGGAATTGAATCAGGGACCTTCTGCATGCAAAGCAGGTGCTCTGCCTCTGGCCCTTCCCCTTAAAAAGAGTTAAGTTCCTAGTCCCCAAGGTTCTAAGGAAAGAGCCGAATGAAGCAGGAACATAGGAGGGCTGCCTTATGCCGAGTCAGACGTTTGATCCACGCAGCTCATTATTGCCTATATTGACTTGCAGCCCTCCCTGGAGGTGCTGCTGGGAATCAAACCTGGGACCTTCTGCATGCAACACAGGTGCTCTAACCATAGCTGCCAAGTTATCCCTTTTTAAAAGGGATTTTCCCTTATGCTGAATAGGCTTCCTCGCGAGAAAAGGGAAAACTTGGCAGCTATGGCTCTAACATTGAGCTACGGCCCTTCCCCACGAAAGGCCCTAGTCAGCTAAGGTGCAGGGCAAGAGCTGCTTGTCAAATATGGAAGCGGTGGTGGCAGCGGGCCTCCTCACCTTTGGACGCACGGGTGCTGGTGTTCGTAGAGAGGGAGGGGGCCCCTCGGCAGGCTCTCTCCAAGTTGTTGTGCTGCTTGGCTAGCTGCTCAATGGTTTCCTCCAGGCGGGTCCGCTGCTCCCGCTCATACTGGAGCGCCCGCTGCCATTTGCGACTGTGGGTCTCGGCTAAATCCAGGAAGTCGCGGCAGGCCTGGAAGCAGAGAGAAGGAAAGGGGTCAGTAGGGGAGAGCTGCAGGAGTCCAGGGGTAGCTCAGTCAGTAGAGCATGAGACTCTTAATCTCAGGGTTATGGGTTTGAGCCCCACGTTGGGTGAAAGATCCCTGCATTGAAGGGAGTTGGACGAGATGGCCCTTGTGGTCTCTTCCAACTCTATGATTCTAGGAGGGTCAGCACTCTATGGCCATCTGGAAGACTGTATTCTCCCATTTGAACATGCCCAGGCTCTGAAATCTTCGGGGAAAGGACTTCTCTTGCTCCCGCCACCCTCATAGGCACGCTTGGTTGGGACGCAGGACAGGGCCTTCTCGGTGGCAGCTCCCAGGCTTTGGAACTCCCTTCCTAGAGAAGCCAGAGACTGGCTCCCTCCTTGCTGGGCTCCCAGAGAAAAGTGAAGGCTGTTTTATTCTGAGAATGCCTTTGGGAATGGACTGTTTGTTTGTTTTTTAAGGAAAGGGCTTTTAATAGTTGCTGGAGGGCAGCTGGAGCCCGACTTGGGAGAGGGGGGCAGTGATTTGTGGGGACCTGTACCAGCCAGGAGGCAAGAGACAAAGGAAGGGGAAGCTTCAGAGCTGGAGGGTGGAGCACTGGAGGAAGAGGCAGGCCAGGCAAGTGAAGGGCCGAGTGCTTCCCAAACCTCTCCTGCACCCGTCACCCAGAACCAGGAGGGGATTGAAGAGGGAAGAGCATAGGCAGTTTCCATGCAAGCGTAGCCTCCAGCTGCGTGTGCACAGCTTGTCGGGGGCAGCTACATAAACTGGTGGAGAAGTGCCCCCTATTGCTGCAACTGCTCCATAGAGTGCAGACCTGGGAATAGCCCCCCCTACCCTCTGCTCCCCCCCGTCTTTCCTTCCTCCGCAGGACCTGAACAGTTCAGCCAATGGCAGCCAGAGGTCCTTTTGCTGCATGCTCTACCTCTCTCTGACACTGGGGCTGCTCAGCCAATCACTGCCAGCAGCTCTGCGGCCCCTGGGAAATGCCCCAGTACATGTGGGTAGCCTCTCCAAAAACTTAAAATCTGCTCCCCAAAAGTGAACCTGCACAGAAAGATACCGAGTTGATCCAAGCGCCTCTTGCTTTTGGCAAGTCTGAAGAGGAAGAGGCTGTAACACCTGACGGGCAGGCACTAAAAATATTTGGGCATCATCAGGAGCCGAAACACACAGCTAGAACAATTAAGTGGTCCCTCATAGGAGGTTAGAAGACCCCTAATGGGAATCCTAATGGGGTATTAATCCACTTAATGGGACATTAACCCACGAGAGGTTTTATATGGGTATGAGAATGTTCAGATCACAAGAACCTAGAAAATGGTAATGGGTCTAAAATTCAACTTCTAGAGGATTTCAAGTTGCTTGCTTTCCTTTCCTTTCCTTTCCTTTTAAAAGCTGGTTACTAGCTCTTTAGGCTGCGAAGACGCGGGTGGCGCTGTGGGTTAAACCACGGAGCCTAGGGCTTGCTGATTGGAAGGTCGGTGGTTCGAATCCCCGCGACGGGGTGAGCTCCCGTTGCTCAGTCCCAGCTCCTGCCAACCTAGCAGTTCGAAAGCACAGCAAAAGTAGCAAGCATAGCAAGTAGATAAATAGGTACCGCTACAGCGGGAAGGTAAACTGCGTTTCCGTGTGCTGCTCTGGTTCGCAAGAAGCAGCTTTGACATGCTGGCCACATGACCCGGAAGCTGTACGCCGGCTCCCTCAGCCAATAACGCGAGATGAGCGCGCAACCCCAGAGTTGGTCACGACTGGACCTAATGGTCAGGGGTCCCTTTACCTTTACCTTTATTCCTTTGAGTCTTATCTGTGAATACAGGCAACACCCAATGAAACCTGCCAAGCCAGAGATACGTGGAGGAATAAGATTTTCAGGAGTTGTGGAGGTTCTAGCAAAACTAGATTTGAAAAACCATGCAAAATAAAACAACCTATGTACATTTGCTCTGTTTTCATAATTTATACAGGTAGCAGAAGTCAGGATCCCCTCCTTTTTTAGGGGGGGGGGAGGTTGTGGTGGTGGTGGTGTGGTTGCCGTAGGATTTGTATTGCCAGGGTAGAGAATTGTCAAGGTTTCTAGCAGAGAGTATGTGGGACCTGGGGTGGGGGGTGGGGACAACATGTTAACTTGTGCTCCAGGAGTAAATAAAGGGACCAGTCCGGATGGGGACATACACACACATATGTACAGAGAGAGAGAGAGAGAGAGAGAGAGAGAGAGAGAGAGAGAGTCCAAGGCTGTTGTTGCAAAAAATAGCTCTCTGATAATTCGCATTCCATCACAGTACATGCTATTTAGTGCTCTGACTCCCCACTCCGCAATCCTAAATCTGCAGCCACAAACCCCTAAATGGAAACAGTCATGCAAACTGAGCTCATATCCCTGTTTAGTTCACATACTTTATTCAATATCTGCAGCTGCACAACTGGTGTGTGTGTGTGTGTGTGTGTGTGTGTGTGTTCAGATTGTGGCATTTGAAGCAGAGAGTGAGCCCCTCCAGGGCCGGATTTAGGTTTGATGAGGCCCTAAGCTACTGAAGGTAACGGGGCCCTTTATATGTCCAGCTGTCCTTTGTCAACAACAAATTGTCGCTGTTTTTTGCGTTGAATATATGCTATATGGTAATTTGTGGACCTAGCAGATATCTAAAGCCATTTGCGCATGCAGAATGTAGACACACCTATATATAGAAATGAGCAAACCAGTGATATTTTAGGGAGCAGGCTAGCAGGCGGGGCCCGTGACTTACATCATAGGAGCCTAAACAACACAAAACACTGTTTTATTTTATTTGTTTTTTATCTTATATTTTGGAAATGTACATCCAGGTTTTTTTCCTTTAAATTTTTTTGGAGGGTGAGGCCCTAAGATATAGCTTGTTTAGCTTATATATAAATCTGGCACTGCAAATTCCTTCCCATTCTCCCTTCCCTCTGAAGCCAGGCAGAATGGCTAGTCTTCTTTTCCTATTCTTAGTCAAGAGGAGTTCAGACAAGACAGGCAATCCCCTGTGTAGCAATTAAAGGCACAATACGGCAAGATGCTCCAGACAGCTTCAAAGCCCTGCTTTTTTGCAGGTGGAGCAAGGACAGGTCAGACTCCTGGGGAAAACACAGATGTGCTAAGCAGAGCTCTCTAACAAGCGTTTCTAGTGCCGAATGCTCAGTGTCGGAATTCACAATCCGGGCTGAATTTTGTAAGATGGGCTCCTAAACAACTGTTAGCCTATTTCTAAATTTCTAACACACACACACACACACACAAAGAGAGAGAGAAGCAAAGAAACACAACATAAAATGAAACCCATAGTTTCAAATTTAAACGCAGCAAACTGAAAAACAGCACAGATAACAACATATTTGAAAGACATTTCTGTTAAACAAGGTCTCCCTCTCCCTTGAGAGAGTTTGTGTGTGGTACCAAAAGGTGACTAAAGGCAGGCTATTTCGTATTTGCTTCCTATTCAGCAAGTTTTTATAGAGTCTTCTACTATTTTAAATCGGTTTTTTTTTAATGATTCATGGTTAAATTCAGAACAAATGAGGGCTGGTTTTGAAAGGTGGGGACTTGGGAGCACAAAATCCCTTTTGAAAAAACGCTGGGGAAGCTATAGGAGCAGTTAGTAAAGATAAAACTTAAAGAATACATTCAAAAATCAATCAATGATTGAATTAAAGAAATTGGCAGTTTTTGGGGGGCCATGCAAAACAAAGTTTTGGCATCACAGGGGGTGTGAACCCATGGAGCTGTCAATACTTAAAACAAAAACCCTAATTAATGACAGCTTTTGGAGGCTCACAAAAACCCCTTTTGGGTGGTGGACATGGCCTATGGACTGCAAGTTAACAACCCCTGGTATAGATGCTATTGTCAGTTTGCATTTCTTAGTGCAGAAAGAGTTGATCTGATGTGTAGAGATCGTTCCTATTCCAATTAATTCAAGAGGGTTCCGGAAGCTTCTGGAAGCTTCTATGTGTGAAAGAAGCAAGCAGAAGGTTCATGATGTTTGGGTTATCCCTTCAGAGAAGCTGAGCACGGCTGGTTTAAACTGATTGTTATCTCTTTCTGTCAAGGTCATGCTGACTGTAATAAGAATAAGGCCAGAAGAAGCCTGGGTTTCACTCTTTTCTCTCTCTCTTTCCTTCTGGTGTGGTGTTCTGTACATTGCATGTTTAGTGTTAAGGTTTAGACTTATTGTAAGTTATTGTAAGTTTAAGTTAAGTCTGCTGCAACTGGATTCCTGAATGTATTGGATTTGAGACCATTATGCTCATTTGCCTTCAGTAGCAGTAAAGCTCTGCTGGATGAAATACAATGGCCCCTGGTCTACTTTTGGGGAATCCTGCAACATGTTTAAGTTTTTACTTTGCTAACTATGTTGAAGTTCTGCTCTGGATCAATATTGAATAGAATTCCATGACAGCTATCACTCCATGGACCTGATTTGGCCCACCGACTGCCAGTTCCTAAACCTTAATCTACAGTGTCAAATATATGGCTTTCCTATTGTCAAGCACCCCTCTGGATCAGCGACATTACCCAAACAGGCTGGAACAAACCACACACACACACACACACACACACACACACACACCCCACATCCCACACCAGTTGACAGCTGCTCAGTTGGGCTTCGTTCTTGATGTCCTTCTGGATATCACACAAGCCATGTTTTGTTTCCAAGGCTGGAGTAGGTGGTTGTATTGTGGGGGGGGGGGGGGACCTGGAGCAGGAGGCCAGCAACAAGGTCAAAGAAGAGAGAGCAAAAGAGGGGAAGGAAGGGGAATAAAATAGATTTTCATAATGCTGGTAGCAAATAAAACAACAACAACAACAAACAGCTCTTTAAGCCAAACTACCACCCGGAGTATCATTTCTGCATTGCTCCTCTCAACTGTTGCTACCCTGATAGCTGGAAAGATTCAGGATCATAGCTGCCAAGTCTCCCGTATTACCCGGGAAACCCCCGTTTTCCCAGCCGTTTCCCGCTGGCAGCCTGGATTTAAGAAACCCCCGTAGATCCCCCGGATTCTTACCGGCCCGGGGAGGCTCCTTCTGCGCATGTCTGGAGTCTCTGGACATGCGCAGAAGCGATTTCTGGCGCTGCGGCCATTTTGGAAGTGGGCAGAGCATGCGTAGAAGCGACTTCCGGTGCCGCTCTGCCCAGTTCCAAAATGGCCGCAACGCGACTTCCGGCACTGCGGCCATTTTGGAAAGGGGCAGAGCATGCGTAGAAGTGACTTCCGGTGCTGCTCTGCCCAGTTCCAAAATGGCCACACCGCGACTTCCGGTGCCACACTGCGCCGATCCCGGATTTTTCAACCTGGGAGGTGGCACCTATGTTCAGGATCCTTCCAAGGAACACCACCTGGACTCCTTTATAATTCATGCCAATATTCCTTTCCACCAGCTCCTTACGCTTGCATCCAGAATCTCCAAACGTGGTTTAAAATGTGTGCATTGTGGCAAGCATCTCTAAAGCCAGTTTGCAATCATCTCCTTTGCTCTGTTAACACTCGATGGCACTGTAATGGCCATTTTGCTGGATTAAGAGTCTTTCGAAGCTCTTAAAAGGGAGTTGTGTAATTACAGGTGATGTTCTCAAAACGCATTACATGAAAAATATTCCTTTCCTCGCTACTGGGGGACAGCAGGCATTTTTCATATTAAGGCTCTGGCAAGTGATTTTTAGCAGGCAGACTGGTTCTGCGAGGGGGGGTTGTGAATCCTATTTACAGCATCAATTTATTGTTAACAAGATTACTGTCTTGTGATTTATTGGGGATGTGCAGGACCCAAGCACAACAGCGCTCTCCCCCTCTTGCTGTTTCCAGCAACAGGTACTCAGAAGCAGTATTGCCTCTAAAACTGTCCAATGCAACTTTGCCCATTGGATATACAATCCAATTTAAACTTTAAAATAAAAGCTTTGCATTTTTGTTTACAGATGCCAGCTTAAAACCATTGTTGTCTCAGCCTGGAGGTTTTTAAGCAGAGGTTGGATGGCCACCTGTCCTGGATGCTTTTATCTGAGATCCCTGCATTGCAGGGGGTTGGACTAGATGACCCTTGGAGATCCCTTCCAACTCTGCAGTTGTATGACTTCCGCTGTGGAATTTGCTCCCATGAGGTGTGGGGATAACTCTCTTAAAAAGAGGAGGAGAAGGTTATCCACAGCTACTAGCCACAATGGATATGCTCTTCCTTCCCAGTCAGGGGCAGCAATCCTTCTGACTACCACTTTTGCTGGGCATCTTGAGTTGAGGCAGCAGTACTATTGCACTCAGGTCTTGTTTCCAGGCTTCTATGGAAAGGTTTCTAGTTGGCCACTGTGAGAACAGGATGCTGGACTAGATGAGCCACCACAGTGGTATCTTGGTTCTCAAACTTAATCCGTTCCGGGAGTCCATTCGACTCCTGGAACCATTCTAAAACCAAGGCGTGGCCTCCGATTGGCTGCAGGAACTTCCTGCACTCAATCGGAAGCCGCATAAGCCACAATGGAAGTTCGGCTTCCAAAAACGTTCCAAACCGGAACACTCACTTCTGGGTTTGCGGCGTTTGGGAGCCAATTTGTTTGGGAGCCAAGCCGTTCAGCAACTGAGGTATCACTGTAATTTAAACAGGAAAAAAAGCACAAAACTTTGCTGTGTTTCCTGAATCGATTTGTCCGCTATATTTTGCACTGGTTTTAAATTTGGCACTTTGTATGCAACTGCAATATAGTCATATGATTATGGGGATAAAAATAAGTAAACCAAGGCCATCCAAACAAGGCCCAACACAACAAGACAGGCTAGCTGAAATAAATGAGTCTTAAAGGCACTGGTGCAGCATGAGGGGGCAAAGGGGTGGTGGCCCTAGGTGCAAAATTCTGAGAGGGGCATGAGAAGGGGCCCCTACGAGGCTGTGTGCCTGAGCTCTTGCCGCCTTCTGGAGCCATGGGGAGGGAGTCCTTCGGGGCTGGGGCAGCGCCTCCTCCTCCTCCTCCTGGCCAGCAAAGGGATGCCCTGAGCCAGGAGGCAGCAGAGCCGGCAAGCCGAGAAGTTGCAAGGCCACTGCCAGCAGCAGCAGAACCCAGAGCCATGTGCAGGTATCCCCAAACTTCGGCCCTCCAGATGTTTTGGACTACAGTTCCCATCTTCCCCGACCACTGGTCTTGTTAGCTAGGGATCATGGGAGTTGTAGGCCAAAACATCTGGAGGGCCACAGTTTGGGGGTGTCTGGCCATGTGCCTCACGGGCTCCTTGCACCTCCACCCCAGTCCAGCAGGGGAGCAACATTCGCCCTGCCCTGGGCACCGGCAACCCATGCTACACCACTGCTTAAAAGCATTTCTCTAAACAAAGGATAAGAATGGTTGCTCCCTGGGTGATGGCCTCTGGCTGGTTACTATTTCTCAGCCTAACCTACCTCAAAGGGATGTAGAGAGGATAAAATACAGGACGGAGAACTGTGTGTGTCACCTTGAGCTCCTTAGGAAGGAAAATGTAATGTAAATGTAGTAGACAATAAAGAGAATAAGCAGAAGCTAGAGTGGCATTTGCCATATGTTTTGGACTACAAACATTTTATTTGTCTTTATACCTAACCTTTTCCTCCAAGGAGCCCTCCCTCTCTGTGTATTTTCCTCACAACAACCCTGTGAGGTAGAATAAGAAAATTCCTTCAGTAGCACCTTAAAGACCAACTAAGTTTATATTTTGGTATGAGCTTTCGTGTGCATGCACACTTCTTCAGATACACTAGAAACAGAAGTGTCAGACCCTATATATATACAGAGGGTGGTGGGTGGGAATGGGAGATGGGCTGATGGGAGTGGTAAACCTGTAGATGGGTGTTAATGGCTGCTGATGGCTGCAATTAGTCCTGGGCTGAGGTGCTAAAGAAAGCTTGATCATGCATAATGAGATAAGAATCCGATATCTCTATTCATCCCAGGTGCTTCCATGGTTTTAAAGCAGCCTAATTGCAGCCATCAGCAACTGTTCTTGGGGCTGATGAAAAGATGCAGTCCGTAATATCTTCTGGAGGGCAAGTCTGAGCTAGAGAATAAACATTTTGAAAGCAAGTAACAGGGAGGCGAAATTGCGCGAGAAAAGGAAGACAGTTGATGGGTGCAGAGCAGTCAAAAGCAGACAGGCACAATCATACAATCGTATTTGCCTGCAGAGGAACCATTAAGCCAGGAGGTGGAATCCTAAGCAGCAGCAAGAGGCAAGACTGGCGGGACACAGCTCCCTGCAGAAGTTCAATCTGTCTCACAGGTAGCTCCTGCATATTTCTCCAGGTAGCCGACCGCTGTCAGGCTGAGGCAGGGCAGCTCAGCTGATCTGGGCTGGCAACTCTTGCATTAATTGCCAGCTCTTTGCAGAAGGAACCATGTCAGTAGAACAGCGCCCGAGAGTCGCTGGCCTTGCTTCAACAAGACTTTTCATCTAGCACACAACCATTTTGAGGCTAACCGCCTTTGACGTTTGGTCTTCAGCTTCGTAATATGGATCAGTTTTGGGGGGAGGGCAGGCGAAAGCAGCCAGCTTGCCTTTGCAAATCTCACACAGCGGCAGAGCACGAGGGCCCCTGCGGTGTGAAGACAGCCCCTTTGGCTGTGCAGCCTGAAACACAGGCGCACACACACACACACACACACACACACACACAGTGACAGGACGTGCTCCACGGGACTGGGGGGGGCAGAAGGCTGGGAGACCAACAGTAGGCGGAGCCAGTCAACAAGAGGCGGAGCCAACTAACTCTAGTTTTGTCTGCCGCCATGCTGAGTTGCAAGAGGACAACACCGAGACAGAGGGGGGTCATAAGAAGACAGGCAGGTGGGAGTTGGCAGATTGAGGCTCTTGGGACAGCCTCCACTGGATGCAGTAATTTAGCAGACAAAAATTTTCACTACACCTGCAGCCTCCCAGCTCCTTGCATCTCCCTTTTTTAAATACTATGGCAGGCAGGGCACTTCTGGTATTTATTATTATTATTATTATTATTATTATTATTATTATTATTATTAATTTTATCTTGCCCAAAGCAACTCAGAGCAACTGACAACAAACAAATCTAGCCAACTTGTGTTGCATGAAGTAACCCATGGTACATTTTAGCTGTACAGTCGTACCTTGGTTCTCGAACGGAATCTGTTCCGGAAGTCTGTTTGACTTCCAAAAATGTTCCAAAACCAAGGCGTGGCTTCCAATTGGCTGCAGGAGCTTCTTGCACTCAATCAGAAGCCACGGAAGCAGTGTTGGACGTTTGGGTTCCAAAGAACATTTGCAAAACGGAACACTCACTTCCTGGTTTGCAGCGTTCGAGAGCCAAAACGTATGAGGACCAAGGCATTTGAGAACCAAGGTACGACTGTATATTTCTGTGTACTGGGAGAGGCCTGCTCATGCTCACGGGGGTCTTATTTGATATGCAAAGTTTAGCAGAGTAAATTGTCCCGGAGTTCCTTCCCACCCAGTTCCCTATCCCAGATGGTCTCATTGCATGCGGCAGCTAGACTGGTGACTGGGAGCAGCCGCCGAGACCACATTGAAAGACCTACATTGGCTCCCAGTACGTTTCCGAGCACAATTCAAAGTGTTGGTGCTGACCTTTAAAGCCCTAAACGGCCTCGGTCCAGTATACCTGAAGGAGCGTCTCCACCTCCATCGCTCTGCCCGGACACTGAGGTCCAGTGCCGAGGGCCTTCTGGCGGTTCCCTCGCTGCGAGAAGCCAAGTTGCAGGGAACCAGGCAGAGGGCCTTCTCGGTAGTGGCACCCGCCCTGTGGAACGCCCTCCCACCAGATGTCAAAAAGAAAAACAACTACCAGACTTTTAGAGGACATCTGAAGGCAGCCCTGTTCAGGGAAGCTTTTAATATTTAAGAAATTAGTGTACTTTAATATTTATGTTGGAAGCCGCCCAGAGTGGCTGGGGAACCCCAGCCAGATGGGCAGGGTATAAATAATATGTAAGAGAGAGGGCTTGCAGAGAGCAGCCCACTCTGCTTACTTCCATCAGATGGGAGAGCAGCAGCAAGTCTGGGAGTTCAAATCAGGAACAGGAAGGGTTAAGACGGGTCCGGGGCTCTGCAGAGTCCTGGTGGCTCAGCTCCAGGTTGGTAGCAGGGAATCAGGGGAGGAGCTAGCTTCAGCAGGGGCTGGAAAGGAGGGAGGAGGGAGAACGGCACCTCAGGAGCCTGGTTTGGGACCACGGAGGACCCATAGAGCAAGGAGGAGGGGCGTTTGGATGCCCAGTCTTAAAAGGGGGGTCAAAGCCCACGAGACGCCATTGTGGGCTTCTGCCCCATGCAGAGCAGACATGATTTGAGACATCTCACCACTGTATATAGCATGCACAATAAAACTATGAAAATCCAGAGGATGTGTGGAGTGCTTACTCGGGAGTAGCCAACACCCCATCTGTGACATAATATATTATTATTATTATTATTATTATTATTATTATTATTATTATTATTATACTGCAGTAGCATATTTTGTTTGTTTTACAGCTTGGGAGAAAGAGGCAGTCCAGATCGGAACAACAGTCCTGGAGGGGGGAAAGGGAGGGGCATTTGCAAAAGGGGGGGGGCCTGTCTGATTCTCTGGTTATTGACCTCATCTTCTAACAGAGCAACTACAGGGTGAATCTTTTAAAAGAGGCCCCGTGGAACATGTGTACTCTGTATCCAAGGGGCCTCTTTTAAAGGACTCGCCCTGTATAATCCAGCAAAGAGATGCTTCCTGCTGAAGTATATTAGCACTCCTCTGGCGAAGGTTGGACACTCCTAAATTAGGACTGGAAATATCTATCCAGTTCGGTTCTATGAGTTTCACATTTTCTCCCCAATCTAAAATGCTGTTCTCTAAATGTTGTGGCAATTTGCACTGATAATAATAAAGTTCATGAAAACTTGGAAGCATTTTAGTGCAAATTTCTCCGAATACATTTTTCATGCAGTTTATACTAATGCACAGTACACATTTTTGGCAGCAATTTTCTCTAATGCAACGTGTTTGCGTATGTTCTTTTGACCGATACCTCAATTTATATACACACCCTTCCTTGATCCATGCGTTTTTACAAACAGACTAGAGAACTGCACTGCAAAATTCAGATAAGTGCAAATTTCAACATACAGCTGTGTTTCGGTTTGCATATTGTTTTGGAAAGCTTGGCTGTGATCCGATTTGGCTTTCAATGTGTACTGACACAAATTCCCCCGCCACCCCTACTCCTCACCTTTAATGGAGGATAAAGACGAGTCCCACCCCAATTTTCACAAGACTATCAACGGCCACTCCTAACTCACCTCGAATTTTGTATTTACACCCCACCGTTTCATCCAAGGTGCTCAAGGTGGCGTACAAGGTTCTCCCCATCCTCATTTAATCCCCACGACAACCCTGCGAGGAAGGTTAGGCTGAGAGGCAGTGACTGGTCACCCAGTGAGCTTCATGGCCAAGTGGGGATTTGAACCCTGGTCCACTCAGGTCCTAGTCTGACACTCTAACCACACTGACTCTCACCTTTCACAGAGGATAAAGCTACCCCTGACTCACCTTTCATAAGACTATCAATGGCTACCAGTCAAGCTGGCTGCGTGCAACCGCCAGGATCAGTTGCAGCCTGCTTCTGGATGCTAGTCGCTGGGGAACAACAGCTGGGCATGTGCTGGGCATGTGCCATGCTAGTGGGGTTCTCGGAGGCATCTGATTGGCTGCTGTGGGAAACAGGATGCCGGAAGAGATGGGGCCTTACTTTGCTCCCTTTTCAAGGCAATACAATCTACCCCTCATCAGCCACTGATACAAGTCATTCATTCTTTAGCAGATAACTAATACTCTCTTTCTCTCAAAGCAATTTGAGAACAAGCACACGTGCCCTCTATTGTTACAGTTCAATGGCTGCAAGTTCTCTTTCCACATTGCCTCCCGCACTCATTCACAAAGCCTGCCCAACGCTGACCCCCGGGAAACTTTATGACTAGAATTCTAGGGTGTTCTGTATGAACCGAAAAAATTTCCAGAGGGGCAGCTGTGTTAGTGGTGCTGCAGAATAACACAAGAGTTTTGTGCCAACTTTAAAGGGCTAGCTAATTTAGTGAGAGATTTTACTTTCTTGGGCTCCTTGATCACTGCAGATGGTGACAGCAGTCACGAAATTAAAAGACGCCTGCTTCTTGGGAGAAAAGCAATGACAAACCTAGACAGCATCTTAAAAAGCAGAGACATCACCTTGCCGACCAAGGTCCGTATAGTTAAAGCTATGGTTTTCCCAGTAGTGATGTATGGAAGTGAGAGCTGGACCATAAAGAAGGCTGATCGCCGAAGAATTGATGCTTTTGAATTATGGTGCTGGAGGAGACTCTTGAGAGTCCCATGGACTGCAAGAAGATCAAACCTATCCATTCTGAAGGAAATCAGCCCTGAGTGCTCACTGGAAGGACAGATCCTGAAGCTGAGGCTCCAATACTTTGGCCACCTCATGAGAAGAGAAGACTCCCTGGAAAAGACCCTGATGCTGGGAAAGATGGAGGGCACAAGGAGAAGGGGACGACAGAGGACGAGATGGTTGGACAGTGTTCTCGAAGCTACAAACATGAGTTTGACCAAACTGCGGGAGGCAGTGGAAGACAGGAGTGCCTGGAGTGCTATGGTCCACGGAGTCACGAAGAGTCGGACACGACTAAACGTCTAAACAACAGCAATTTATTAAAGGATAAAAGCCAGCCTTCCCCAACATCGGTGCCTTCCAGATGTTTTGGGCCACACAGTTCCCATCAGTCCTGGCCAGCACAGCCGGTGTTGGACCACAACTTCCATCATCCACATGAGATGAGAGGAACTGTAGTTCACAACAACCCAGAGGGTAGCAGGTTGGGAAGGCCGGGCATAATAAGCATTTGTGGACACCCACTTCATCAGATGTATGACGTGTTATCATAAGTTGCAGCGTGAGGATATACAAACTACACACGCACAGAGGGGTATTGGGGGGGGGGAGGCTGAATAGGGTTGGGAAAAACTAAGGTCAGAAGGAAACAAAATGCAGAAAATAGGAGATGGCTCCTAGAAACAGATAACCTGGTGAGAAGCATCCTTGGGAGACCCTAGCATTGCAGGGGCAAAAAAATTACTCTTCTCAGATAATTCTGTGGGGAAACAAACAGGGACATTCAAATGGTGTCAGAGCTCATACAAGCCACAGGGTCGGCATAAAATAGAAGGCAGAAGCAGCACTGATGGGATTAAGCTGAGAGGGTAGGCAAGTGAGGTATGTCTGCAGCCGCAAAATGTTTTTTTTTTTTGGTGGGGTGGGGGTGGGATAAGGGACAAATAACAGCACAGGAGAGGAGCAACAAGTATTGCTGCACAAATTTTCACTTGCACCTGAACACGGATAATAATTTGCCTTACCCCTGTTGCGAATTACACAGATTTAGCCAGGTTATTTGCAGTGCGAGGTGATGACCAGCACTCTTGAGGGGGACGAGGTAATAATCCAAGCATTGAATGGTTTGTGGGTTCTGGTGCACTTGAGAACACAGGACAGCTGCCAACCCTGTTCCACTCCTCTTTGTGGGAAGCAGTGGGAGAGAGGACCAGGAAACCTCCTGAAACAGACCAGGCAGGAACTCCTACTCTGGGATTCTCAGCCGGCGAGAGGACCGTTCAACACATGGCAGATGCTTCGCAGCAACAGAGGCGATAAATAAATCCCTTCTCTAAACTAATGTTGTGCTGCAGGATTAATAGAAGTAACTGCAGATTGAACAGACAGAAAACAGCAGCCGGACACACTCGACGGCAGTGATCTGGGTAGGGAAGCAGCGCGATACACACAGACTCACAGTTCCGATCTCAGCAGTGGGCATTTAAGAAAGAGTCCTAGCTCAGCGGTAGGGCATTGGCTTTGCGAGCGAAAGGTCGCAGGTTCAATCCCCGGGATCTCCAGGTGGGGCTGGGAAAGCCTCCCTGTCTGAACTCATGGAAGAGCTGCTGCCGGTCAGTGTAGACCAGGCATAGGCAAACTCGGCCCTCCAGATGTTTTGGGACTACAACTCCCATCATCCCTAGCTAACAGGACCAGTGGTCAGGGAGGATGGGAAATGTAGTCCCAAAACATCTGGAGGGCCGAGTTTGCCTATGCCTGGTGTAGGCAATACTGATCTAGATGGTCTGACTCATTATTAGGCAGCTAACTACATTCCTAAGATCTGGTCACTTGCTCATGGCTTGTAGGATTAAAAAGGAGCAGAGTTGTACACCAACAGAAACAAAAGGTGCTGCAGACCTAGGAAAAGCCATGTGATTTCTCATTTATATTTTCTCTGGAGCGACAGGCAGTTGAAAGAGCAGCAGCCTGTGATTTCCCGCAGAAATATTACTATTACTATTAATTTATTTATAATACTAAATTATCCAGCCACTCTGGGCAGCTCCCAACAGAATATTAAAAATACAATAAAACATCAAACATTAAAAACTTCCCTAAACAGCTCCATGAAAGAGAAGGACGAAGACTTTCCCTTTTCATACGAGTTGGTACTGGAGGAATGAGAGACGTGAACACACAGAACCCTCCCACTCTTGCATATGGGGAGGAAAATTAATCATCATTCAAGAAACTCAGTTTGCTGTACACAAGGCTGTTCCGTTTTATCTGCCTGGCACCATAATTAAGTTCCTGTAGGAACAAAATGCCTTGCACAGAAGCTCACTGGTCCAGCAGTACACGGAGTGTAGCAGGCAGGAGGCTAGGGAATGAAGGAGGAAGAGGAACAACAACAACAACAACAACAACAACAACAACAACAACAACAACAACAACAACAACAACAACAACAACAACAACAACAACAACAGGTTCATCCTTCAAGCTGGCCACAAGGGGGCAGAGGTTATAAAAGGCTCAGCCTGTTCTCACCTGGAGCTGTTCTTGGTCCTGCAACTCCTGACCTGACTTGCTGCCTTCTCCATGAGATCTGGCATCGAACCACAACAAGGCAACCACCACACACACACACACACACACACACACACACACACACACACACACACCTTCCTATTGCTCACCACCACCAAGTTGACTTCATATCACAAGCCTACTTTTGTTTTTTTAAGAAGAAAATGAGATTTGAACCCAGAACCCCCTGAGGCAAGTCCAACACTCTTTTCACCACACCAGCTCTGCTTTTAATAAGGAAAAGGGCGGGGGAAGAAGGGGAAGAATGCCACAACACCAACAGGCGCAAAACATGCTAGCAAATTTCACAGGCTAGTCACAGCAAATAGAGCAGATTTCATGGGTTGCCAAGAGTTTAACAGAAACAGCATTACAATTCTCAAGCAATGTACAGCGACCATCCCAGGTTATTCCACATCTGTTGATGCAAACAAACAGGAGAACAGCAGTATGCGCCTTTCCCTCCCCAAAAGAAACAAGACTTCCTGTAGTTAGGAAAGCAGCATTGAAAAGTCTAGGATGGGCAAATGATTAGGGGAGAGGCATATACCCAATGCCCAAGGAAGTCAGGCAGGAGTCCTCCCTAGCTGTCCCTGGGGCCTTTTCCACAGAAGGTAAGACCATTCTTACCTGTGAAAGAGATTTCTATGCATATCAGCAGGTGGACGCAACGTGGGAACGTCAGCTCAACCTGTGCCCCTGAGATATGCACAGAGAAAACACCTTTCTTACCTGTGTGAAGGAATTTCTGTGCATCTCAACAGGTGACCGACCACAAGTTGAGCTCACATTCCCAAGATGCGGCCACCATTACATGCATGGAGAAAAAGGTATCGCCTCCATCTTTTTTTTGTTTAGTTTTACATTAGATCAGGGGTGGCCAACTCCCAAGAGACTGCGATCTACTCACAGAGTTAAAAACTGACAGTGATCTACCCCTTTTAGGAAGGTGGAAGGCCCATTTTGGGGGGGGGGTTGGGGTCAAAGTTGTTGAGTTTTCTCAGGGAGGAGGTAAAATGTTGAGCTTTTTTTTAGGGGAGCCACAGTTGTTCATCTTCTTTGGGGGGAGCCAATGATCTACCAGTGATCTACTGCAGATGTCCAATGATCCACCAGTAGATCACGATCTACCTGTTGGACGTGCCTGCATTAGATGAAACTAGGCTGTACGGTGTCTCGATGGAGGTGCTTTTCTATCTGGAGCCCCCACGGGTCTCTATTGTGTCTCTCTTTTTTCGTTTGGGGGCAATTTCCCTGATATTCAACATCTAGCAAGCGAAACAATAAAAGCCCTTTATTGATGGTTATGATCTCTGTCTCAGAGACACTGAGGCTCTGACAATCTAGCCCAGGCACCCCCAAACTTCGGCCCTCCAGATGTTTTGGACTACAATTCCCTTCTTCCCCGACCACTGGTCCTGTTAGCTAGGGATCATGAGAGTTGTAGGCCAAAACATCTGGAGGGCCGCAGTTTGGGGGGGGGGTGCCTGATCTAGCCGATATGTGTTATTGCCAGTCCTCTATATTGCTCCCTTGTTTGCTGCAAATGACCTCAAAGAGATGCAGTGCAGGCCTTGTCCTTTTGAGAATGAACTTAGTAGTCTAACTGCATGGACAATAGGGCGTGCACTCTCTCGCTCTCTTTCACACACACACACACACACACACACACACACACACACGCACAGCAACTGCCAGAGAATCCTTAGGGAAGCTCCATCTTCCCCCATCCAGGAACTACATCTCTCAGCCCCCTTGACAGAGTTGGCCCCATAGAAATACGCAAGCATCCACCGGCACAAATTAAACTGCAAGTTCAGAACATGGTGCCCTGGGAGGTGTATGATGCTTTCGGAGGAGCCGTGGTCCCAATTACAGCTATTTTGGGCTGCACAACAGAATAATTTCTTCTCTTCTTCCCAGCAACCTCACAAGGGAAGTGAGATGACAAATTGTGCTCTATCACTGTTCCCCACCCGATGCCTCTCATGAATATATATATATGAATTATTCAATGCAAACTTCTACCGAGGCTGGAGCAAAGAACAGGTTGTGAAACGAAAGCAGAATGAAGCATGCTAGCCGTGTGTCTTCTGTCCACTCCACAAGATGTCTGTTGGCGAGACATCTCAGAGACAATCCCTTCCTCCCTGCCGCAATGTACCATACAATAAATCAAAGATTAGAAGCCTCGGGCAATGGACACCTAGAACGTGGCCCCTTCCAGGACTCTCTTATCTGGCCCTCAGAACATTCGCTAGGCCAGGGTTAGCCAACGTGGTGTCTTCTGGGTGTTTGACTCCAACTCCCATCTGCCTCTCCAGCAAGGTATGATGGGAGTTGTAGTCCAGCAACATCTGGAGGGAGCCGTGTTGGCTAATTGGGTACAAGGCCACACCCCTCACTAGTCCTGCTCCGGGCTCTCCTTGAGTGCTTTTGCCCTGCTGGAATGTACTTTCTGAACTGCGATCGTTTGTATATATAGACACCTCTGACTTTAGCATGGCTGGAATGGAGTCTGCACTAGGAAAGGAAGACCAACCCCTCTTTTGCCTCCGCCCCTGCCCACTGCTTGCATGTGCCCTCTGCAAGGATCCCCAAGAAGGAATGAGACCCTCAGTCTGAAAAATGCTCCCACCCTGCGTTAAATTATTGTTCAGGATTAGGGAGTCCCATCCAGCTCCATCTTCTAATAAAAGCAGCTTCCCTACAGCCAATACACACAACCAGGAGATTTATTTTTATTACATTTAAATTAAGAATGGAATGAGGTGGGTAGGGTAGGCATATTTTGTTGGGAAAAAGCTCTGGGCACACCCACGAAAACTAACAGCCTTATGGCTGGGGTGATCTCAGCTCCCTGGTGAGAATTCTGCCGCAGGCAAATGTTTTGGGCGAGAAGTAATTTTTGTTTGGGGGCGGGGGGGATGTTATCCCACAATTGCTCCATACAGAAATGGAGGATTATCCAAGAAACAATAGACAATCCCTTTCCCTCGGCTTATGTTAACCAGCGCTGTTTTAATCTCGTCTTTCAATACATGGTGTTGGCTGCAATGAGGGCGGGGGCGGGGGGGGGCCCTTATAAAAATAAACTGCAGTGTGATTAAAAGGGGGTGGGGAGAAGTACATTCATTAGTGAGCTACAAATTTAGCTGCCAAAAGGACACATGCACACACACTCCACCCCCCAGAACATATGGGATGGCTGAGGAGGTGGGTGTTGCTGTGGTGGAACATCTTCTTCCAGGGAGGGAGGGGCAATGGGGCTGCACCGTGATCTTATTTGCAAAACAAGTCTCTTCCAGCACGCCCGTCTCTGCTCTGCTACAATTACTGTGTCGGTGGGTGGTTGATTAAACTAGATTATCAATGAAGGGACAGAATAATCCCACAAGGTTCCTGGCTCCCCCCCCCCGCCCCTTCTCCCAACCCCACTTCAACTCAGAGAATGTCAAACTGCAGCTCTGTTCTCCAGCCCTCTGCTAAGAAATGGCGCTGCTCTACAGCAAAAGAGCAAAGAATAGTCATGATTTCTGCAGCTGAGCTAACTTCAAAATCACAGGCAGCTACATCGGGCCATTAGAAACCAAAAAAACGAAAGCTAAGATTACAGGTGCTGCTAGAATTGGTTGCCTAAATTAGGACCCTTCGACCACAAGGTAACACTCCTCTGTTTGGCTCCTTGCGACAGTCAGCTAAAATTATTCTCCGGCGTTGACAATATGATGACTTTTTCACCTGCCCCTCCTTCAACCCTGTGCCTCTCACTTGCCTTCGAGAGAGATCCAAGTTAACAACCGGCTTTTATATTTTTAGGTTAAAAAGACAACAACGCTGTTGTTTCTTGGCCAAGAGTGGTGTCGTTGTTATGATTTTAACAGAATTCCTACTTGCTTTAAAATGGTGATTCTTTTTTGTAACCCAACCTGAGACCAGAAATTACAAAACCTACCCTCTGAAGATGCTGCCACAATAGCCAGTCAGTGGCCAAAGGCCTGCCAGCAAAAAGTAAGCAGAGAGGGAACTTCCCATGGGAGTTCCACAATCTGGGAGCAATCACCAAGAAGGCCCTCTCTTTTTTTCTCACCAAACATGCCTGTGAGGCTGGCAGGACAGAAAGGCCCCTTCCACAGAAGATTTGAAAGCCCAGGCAGGCTCATATAGGGAGGCCTTAAGACCTCCAGAATGAGGTCTTTGTACTCTACCTCCTGCACTGTGTCTTAAGACTGTTAAAAATGCAGATTTTGCCTCCACAAAATGCCTAGACCAGTGTTTTCCCTTTGCCCTGCCCCACCCCAGGTGTCTTTCGCTTAAAATGGCCTGGACAGCAAATGGGGAGAACCTCTTGCTCCAGGGTCAAACTGCCCTCCCCAGGCCACACCTCCTCCTTGGCCCTGCTTTGCCTGGCTGGACTTTGCCCTTGAATTCTGCTAAGACCTCTTGTTTACCTGAATGGAGGATAAAGAGGGATGTATGAAGGAACTAGTCTAGTGCATGCAGGTAAAATTTACATTGGTTGCTCCACCCACTTTTGCGGCTGGCTCCACCCACGAGTGGCATGTGGCCTTTGGAAGGCTGTGCAGAAGATAAAGTGGGCCTCAGAATGGAAGAAGTTCCCCTCTCCTGCCTTGGGTGTTCAAAAATCAGTCGTGGCAAAGCTCTTTTTAGCAGCCCTCCTTCCCTGATAAACAGATAAACAATTCATTTTAGAAGATGCTACCGGGAAACAGCTAGGGCAGCAGCAACCGGCTGGCAGCAGCGAGCGTTTTAAAAGGCCTGAAGGATGGTTCCCTCGTACTCATTAGGAGATAGCAAGGCACCGATGCTTCAAATCTCACTGACTGCCGGGAAAAGGAAAGGCAGAGAAGGCAATGGGGGCAATTTAAATGGTTCACTCTCCTTAAACAAGAGGCATTTCAGTACATATGCCAAAGTGGCTTTCAGAGGAGTCAACAAAACTGCAAAATAGGATTATTTCAACAAGCCGACCTTTAATGGTATGATACGTTTGAAAGAGTCCGATTCTTTGGGAATAGTCAATGTTTAACGTAAGAGCATACTCCGCAACATTTCTCCAATGAAAATAGAGATTTCCTACTCCATAATGATGATGATGATGATGATGATTTTATTATTAACAGCCCACCCACCTGACTAGGTTGCCCCAGATACTCTAGGTCAGGCATCCCCAAGCTGCGGCCCTCCAGATGTTTTGGCCTACAACTCCCATGATCCCTAGCTAACAGGACCAGTGGTCGGGGAAGATGGGAATTGTAGTCAAAAACATCTGGAGGGCCGAAGTTTGGGGGTGCCTGCTCTAGGTAGCTTCAAACATATATAAAAACACAATACAGTGGTACCTCAACTTACAAACGACTCGACAATCGAATTTTTCGACTTATGAAATGTCTCGACATCTGAAAGGAAACCGCGGCGGTTTTAGATAGGGATTTTTCGACTTATGAATTTTTAGATTTCGACTAACAAATTTTTCCATTTCCAATGCATTCCTATGGGAAATCGCATTTCCAATGGCATTTTTCGAATTTTTCAACCTACGAAGGTGCCTTCGGAACGGATTAAAATCGTAAGTCGAGGCACCACTGTAAAACATTAAACATTACAAAATTTCCCTATACAGGGCTGCCTACACATGTCTTCTCAATGCTGTATACTTATCACCTTGGCTTGGGGGGGGGGGTCACATAACTCCATACCCTCCGACATTTCTCCAACGAAAATAGGGATGTCCTAAGGGAAAGCGGGACACTGGGATCAAATCAGAAACGGGGATGGCTTCTTCAAATCCAGGATTGTCCCTGGAAAACAGGGACTCTTTCCTCAGAGCAGGCCCAATGAAATCAACAGTTCTGCTCTGAATATGACTTGGTTGGATAGCACCCTATTACGTTGAAGTTATTTGTGCCGAGTAGAGAAGTTGTGATATCCAGGGGTTGGGATTTTCACAGCAGGAAATCTGATTTTCACAGGCTAGGAATCTGTGGTGAGACATTCACCATATAGACAGTGCGAAAGAAATCCAGGGGCTGCTGAAATCCCAGCAGTGTTTCTGAAGAATGGCACACACACAAATAGTTAGGAGCGTGAATGATTTTTCATAAAATGACAATTGAAAACTGGAACAGGAGCAGAACCTGAAACAGAAGTCCAGATTTTCCCGGGCCATTTTATCAATGCACATCTTATGTTAGGAGATGACATTTACAGCCTGAACCTATTAACCCTTTATCAATCTGCAACAACCACTCACAACCTCCTTTCCCCTCGGCAGCTTGTAGGAATCACCCCCAACCTATTCACTCTTACCAAATTGTGGCAACTCTTCCCACCAAAACAGACTAAGCAATGTGCTCAGTGGGGAAAGCATAAATTTAATTATTAATTTTGTTATAATAATAAAAAACCTTAGAAGGTAGCCACGACTCATTCCAGTTCAATGAGGAAAGAAAGGTGCCTGGATGCAGGAACAGAAGACTTAAGAGAGGGCCTTGTCTTTCCTCTTCTTAGCACACATCACATCTCATTGACACCCAAGCCTGGTGCCACTCTGCAGGGCTGTGACAAAGCAGGCAACATCCCTGCATTAATTGGGATCCGCCATCAGTGTGCAACCTCAAACAGAAGCCTTATGTGCTGCTATGCACAGCCTGGCAGCTCATTGTCCTTTAGCCCAATGCAATCAACTGTACACACTGGAGTGTTGTTTAGAAAGGCGGCAGTTTTAATTGTCTGCACCAGTCGTAAGCGGTCCTTAATCTCCCATTAGGAACTGCTGACTTCCCTTCCTCTCCCAATAATGAAAGGAATGCATGGCTGATTGCATTTGCACAAATAGGACCGAGCTAACCTCAGCAATTTCCCTCATGTCAGCGTTTGGACTGCTTTCGGGTGTTTACAATTCCACTGGGCCACTTGCTTCCCTGGGGCTCAAGTGGATCCTGAATCGCAAAGGTATGGAGTGATGGGAAGGCTGCTCCCTGCTGGTACCACCTATCTTCTTCTTTGGTGATCACTCATAGGCGAGAATTTAAGCTTTTGAATTATGGTGCTGGAGGAGACTCCTGAGAGTCCCACGGACTGCAAGGAGATCAAACCTATCCATTCTGAAGGAAATCAGCCCTGAGTCCTCACTGGAAGGACAGATCGTGAAGCTGAGGCTCCAATACTTTGGCCACCTCATGAGAAGAGAAGACTCCCTGGAAAAGACCCTGATGTTGGGAAAGATGGAGGGCACAAGGAGAAGGGGACGACAGAGGACGAGATGGTTGGACAGTGTTCTCGAAGCTACGAACATGAGTTTGACCAAACTGCGGGAGGCAGTGGAAGACAGGAGTGCCTGGCGTGCTCTGGTCCATGGGGTCACGAAGAGTCGGACACGACTAAACGACTAAACAACAACAACAACAACAACAACAACAACATAGCCGAGTAAGATTGTCCTCCATGAACACGGTCTTAACAGTGAGTCCATATGGGGGTGTGGAGGCCAATTCTGGATCCACACATCCTTCCACAGTGGGGACAAAGGTTCCTAGATGGGAGTTGATCACGGTGAGGATTTGCCAAGCATGCCTTCCTCTTAGCTTGTTTCTTCCTTTCGTCCTAAGTTTCAGCGTCTTCAAAGTCCATGACACCTTTGGGAAAGGCTGTTCTACAACTGGAGCGCTCGCAGGCCAGTGTTTCCCAGTTGCCGGTGTTTATACTACATTTTTCAAGATTTGCCTTGAGAGAGTCTTTGAACCTCTTTTGTTGACCACCAGCATTACGCTTTACATTTTTAAGTTCGGAGACATCCACATGGTGTGGTTTGCTGAACTCTGGCCCAAGGAAGGAGGCAAGCCAAGAACCAAAGAGTGGAGTGTATAAATTTTGACAATGACATTTTGTAAGGAAGTTGTAAGCCAGTGATGGGAAACTTGTGGCCCTCCAGATGTTGCTGAGCTACAACTCGCATCGGTCAAATCCACATAAGACTGGGAAAGACTCCCTTCCTTGAAAGCCTGAAAAGCTGCTCCTGCCAGTCAGTGTGGATAACGGTCTGACTCAGTATAAGGCAGTCTCCCATTTTCCTATGTACTGCCCCAGTACTGTTCAAGGCACCGAAACAACAGCACCTGCAACCAGTCTTTGCCAGCCTGCTAGTGTTTTGGACTACAATTCCCATCAGCCCCAGCAAGGCAGGCAAGAGCTGGCCTAGCCGCTAGAATGCCAGAGACTCCCTTTCGTGGTCTCTGAGAAGTTGCCAGGTATTGTTTGTGCTTTTCACCGTCAACAGAATCAGAGCATTGATTTTCAAATAAAAAACCTGAGGTTGTCAGGGCACCAAGTAGCAGATTTTATACAATATATGGTAGAAGGGTGAGGGAGGCCATACAGCGGGCAAAACGATCTGGGTAAGAGGAGCTGGCTATTCTTTGCACAAACCAACTTCGAGAGCCGCTTACTGAATGCAAAGCTGATCGATCATTGATGACAACGAGGGCACCAGTGATGAACATCTGATTAGATCACATCTTCCTCTTCCATTGTTACCGGTAGGGTTCCCAGGTGTGAAAGGAACTGATATAAGCCCTGCTGAGCACTGACTGTTCCAGCATTCACTAAGACACAGTTAGTCATCATCTGCCAGTAAGGGTCGTAGGAGATGTTCTTATGAAAGGACTCTTTGCTCTCCAACCATCTCTCTTCAAGACAAGAGAGTGAGGACATGCCTTAAGTGACAAAATCCTAACCATTACCTTTGCCTAAGCTGGTCTCCTTTCTTTCCAAGGCTGTTGATTCCCACTGAAGACCATCTTCGGTGCTTTAAACAGGTAGATAGAAAGTTGGATTTTAACAGGCGCAAGATTCTTCCATGGTTCTCCTGCTGAGAAGCAAATCTGACAACGTTCTTCCTTGTACAAAATGATTTGTCTGGTAGGCAATCTTGCACCCACTCACAACCTTCCTAACCTCCGTTTCGAATTCCCTGCCTGCATCAGCTTCGGGAAACCTGACAAAAGCTGGTTCTTAAAACATTTATGGAACAGACGCAAACCTGGAAGTGGGGGGAGTCTTGTCTTGCATTGCATTTCTCAATTGGGATCATTGCACACACAGAACATTTTTTTACTTAAAACCAGCCTCATTTTTTGGCCATTACACAGGCAAGTAGAACTAGGAGGTGGTTGGCGAGATGGTAGCACAGCTAAAACCTTCCCTGTGCCTTAAAAAACCAATAAACTGATGCTACAGGAGGGGAGAAGAAAGCAAGCCCTGCTATTTTTAGTGTACGTTAACAGAAGTATCACAAAATGAGGGACGGAACACAGTGTACAGTTCTGGTCACCTCGAAAAGGATACTGTAGAGCTGGGAAAGATGCAGAAAAGGGCAACCAAAATGATCAAAGGGATGAAATGACAAGGGACGGCTGTAACGTCCACCCTTACTTTATTTTTATCTTGTCCTTCCTTCCTAAAGGAGCCCAGGGCGGCAAGGGACAAGGGACAAAACAGTAAAAATGTCTTTAAAACAATTCCAATGTAGATGCGCTTTGGGAAAGCTCGCAACTGGAGAGGCTTGCTGGAAGAGGAAGGTCTTTGGTAGGCTCCAAAAAGACAACTGAGATGGATATTTAAGGGGAAGGAATTCCAAGGGGCAGGTGCCACAACACTAAAAGCCTGATTCTTGAATTGTGCGGAATTGACCTCCCAATAAGACGGTGGCTGAATGTTGACACACATTTTTTAAAAAACCGTTTCCGGAAAACATGTTGTAAACCTCATAATGGGGAAATCACGTTGGCAAAAGATGGAACTCTGTGGCGCCATCTGGTGTCAAAGTGTTATAACGCTTTTTAAACACTTTTTCTTTACTAATGTAGCTGAGTCCGGTATCTGCAGGAGGCGCTCACCAGCAAAGCACAGTGATTGGTCGGCTATATATGGGGCGAGGCGATCTTTGAGGTATCCTGGTCCCAAGATGCACAGGGCTGTGCAAGAATCAGTACCTGGGCAGGTAATTGGTAGCCCAATTGGCATATGGGGCACTTTTTATAGTTTAGAAAAGCAGGGGAATAAAGAGGGGCATGATAGAGGGCTCTGAGGCGCTTTCCCCCACGGGGGGGGGTACTCAAGTGTACGCAGTACCAGTGCCCCCCTCTCTTTTTTGGTTATTGCTAAAAAGTGTGAGACTTACTGTAACAACTTCATGATGAGTACCGGTACCTCTTGGGGGGGGGAGCACTGTATAGGAGTGAAGAATTTTGCGTGCTGCAGAGGTGGTGAATTGGAAGATATTTCCATCCTTCTCTCATATTATTCAATTCAATATTCAGGGTTATTTGACGAAACAGAATGGTGTAGATTCGGGAGAGGCAATATTAAGTATGGGGGACCCAGGTGGCGCTGTGGATTAAACCACTGAGCCTAGGGCTTGCTGATCAGAAGGTCGGCGGTTCGAATCCCTGTGACGGGGTGAGCTCCCATTGCTTGGTCCCAGCTCCTGCCAACCTAGCAGTTCGAAAGCACATCAAAATGCAAGTAGATAAATAGGAACCGCTACAGCGGGAAGGTAAACGGCGTTTCCATGTGCTGCTCTGGTTTGCCAGAAGCGGCTTTGTCATGCTGGCCACATGACCTGGAAGCTATACGCCGGCTCCCTCGGCCAATAATGCGAGATGAGCGCGCAACCCCAGAGTCGGTCACGACTGGACCTAATGGTCAGGGGTCCCTTTACCTTTAATATTAAGTCTATCTTCACAAAGCACATTGTTAAGACTGTAGTATTTGCCACCATAAGATGTAGCGATGGCCACCAGCTTGGGCTGCTTTCAAAAAGGGGTTTGGGCAAATTCATGCAGAGTGGGGCTATCAGTAGCAATATCAAAAGCAGCAAATGTCTCCAAATACCACACACTCCAGAACATTTTTCCAACAAAAAGTACCCTATTACTTCCAAAGGCAGGTTACCAGTGATATGGGGGTTCCAAGAAGGGCAAAAAACAAAAAACAAATAACAATAACAACTTATTACTTATACCCCGCCCATCCGGTTTCTTCAGCCACTCTGGGCAGCTCCCAACAGAATACTAAAAACACAATAAAACATTAAACAGGGCTGCCTTCAGATGTCTTCTAAAAGCCAGATCGTTGCTTATTTCCTTGACATCTGTTGAGAGGGCGTTCCACAGGGTGGGCGCCACCACCAAGAAGGCCCTCTGCCTGGTTCCCTGTAATCTCACTTCTCACAGTGAGGGAACCGGCAGAGGGTTCCCTCACTGCGACAAACAAACAGAATTGGAAAAGTCCCGTCCCCCCCATTCAAAATTCTCCATAATACCCTACTTTGCTGGTACAAATTTTTACCTGTGAATTCATCTCCACAAGCACAAGAGCTACGAAACCCAGCCAACGTAACACAAAAGCAAACCCTTCTGGCAGTGTGTGTGTGTGTGTGTGTGTGTGTGTGAAAGGGGGGCACAGAAACTGCCCCCCCAGGACATGTACAACCCACAACCCTCCTGCCCATTCCGCTGCTGTCTGCAGCAGCAGAGTAATTCACCCCACCCCAAAATCTATTTCCAGCACCACCCACAGCACTTTTGATAAGCCTGCGCAACAAACTTCCAAACCGGCTTCATCTGCTGTGATCCAGCGACGTCTCTGTGTGCCTTCTGCCTACTAAGACACCCAAGGGGATTCTTCTGGGCTCGTTGGAATCCTCTGTGTAATTTACCCTTTACATCAGTTCCTCCATATTGGCAAACACCTCCCACGCCACCTCCGCACCAGATTGCCATTTATTTCCATCTCGGCGGCTCCTGCTTCTCCTCTGCAGCTCTTGTGCTCGGTCCAGTAGCGCTTAACTTCTCCTTCTTAATTTAGACCAGGGTTTCCCAAAGCGGCTGGTGATGACCCCCCCCCCCCGCCGGGGGGCGCGCGCGATGGGACTGTGAATAAAGACTATGGGGCTGAAAGGGGGTGGGGAAGGGCTCTTCAGGGTGGAAAGGTAGTTTACGAGGTATAGTGCAAAAAAGCCTCAAAAATAAAGAACACGGGCATGTACAGAGTGCACCTTCGTCCCTTGCCAATGAGGAACCCCTGTATTTAATAAGGCAAGTCCGCAATATCGCGGCATTCCCAGACCATGCTGCTTTATTGCTTTTTTAAAAAGGAGGGTATAAAGGTGCACTTTTGCTTCGTGTATATATTAATTTTCGACATGTCGTGATTCCTAGTAAAGGTAACTGATGATTAATAAAAGTTGATTACATGTTCATATTCCTTGACTTTTTATGTTATTTACATTCTCAAGAATTTAGAATGGGGTCGGAGACAACTTTATAAGCTCATCAAGGGGGGTCAATCAACTCAGAAGTCTGAGAAACCCTGATTTATACCGTAATCCCAAGTATGTTTATGAAGATAACAATGATTCCATTTTGATCACTATTTTCTGTTCTAGAAGTAGGGAACCTCTGCATTGGGCCAAGTGTTGCGCTGCCCCCCCCCCAAATTAATGTTGCTCCAACGTTAAACGAATGAGTCTATTTCTTTCATATAAACATCCTGGCAATCTCTGGGCAACCAAAGTTTTGAGAAGCTGCAACTGGAAACTGGAAAGGGGTATGGGGAAGAAAAACATTACTATGGTCTCAGCTACATTAGTCAAGAAAAAGCATTTTGAATGTATTATAAACATGCAGCACCAGAGGGCGCCAGAGAGCAAAAGAAAATTCTAACTGATTTTCCATGGTGTGTTTTTTTAACGATTTAATTTCTGACTTATTCACAGCGGTTTATTCCTGTGTGTAGATCCACCCTAGAGCAAACTTTGAAGTGAAAAGGTATAAAACTACAGACAGTATAGTGCTTCACAGCTGCTCTTTGACCCTCGACATTTAAAAATGTGTTTTCATTTTTAAAATGTGTGCTGTCACTGTTTTATCAATCTGTTATGCTGTTCTGTAATGTGTGTTAGATTACAGTGGAACCTCGATTTACACCTACCTCTGTTTATGAATGCCTCCGTTTACAAACGCCGCGGACCCAGAAGTGTTTACATCCAGATTCCGCGGCGTCTGATGCGCAGATCGCGCATGCACAGAAGCGGTCTGCACAGCGTGCGCGTGTGCAGAAGCGATCTGTGCAGCGTGCGCGTGCACAGAAGCGCTCTATCGGTGTTTCGCGCACATGCAGAAGTGTGCCTTCGGGGAGCAAATGCCTCTGTTTACGAACGCCTCCGTGGAACGGATTGCGTTCATAAACCGAGGTTCCACTGTATAGTTGTAAGCTGCGCCATCTTTTTGTCATAAGTTTTGTTGTATGCAAGCCTCTCAGAGAGCCTGCCGAGAATGATTTATTGCTTTTATAACCTTCTTAGAAGATGACCCATTTTTCTACTTCTTCAATTTATTATGCTTTGTTTTTATGCCGTTTTGGTTTTAATTGAGATTCTGTACGCCACATTGAGATAGATAGATATATCTTATATGAGTTGGCAGTACATAAATGAATAAATAAAAATAATAATATTGCATTTTTAATCATGTTATGTTGAGCCACCTTCCCGGGTGTGTGTGTGTGTGTGGTCACCCTGGTAGGGAGCATAAAGATATTAGAAATAAAGGAATAAAATAAATATGCCAGGATTTTATGCGTTGACATCTGTGAGAGAATAGGCCCTTTCTTAGGACGAAGCAGGGTGGCAAAAAAACACGGAGTACGTCACTCCGAAAGGGAACAACGCTGATTCTTCTAGAAAGAATTCCATTACAAAATCAGTAGCTTCGGGAAACTGGAATAACTGGGCATGGGTGATAGGTAGAGAGATGTGGAAATGCAGGTGAGAATGGAGGCTTTATATATTCCAATTTCTGAAGGAAGCTACATATCTGCAAGGTAGGGTTTCGGTTTTGTTTAAAATCTACCACAGCGCTTTGGGTCTTTGATGCTCAGAGAAACATCAAGACTTTTACACCGCTAGCCAATTAACATGAGATACTTGGCTACCGCAGTGGTGGATTAGTGCACAGACATCGCAACACTTTTTTTTTTTTTTTACAAAATTGCTGCAGCATACACAAAGACCTGGGATGCATCCACTACATTTGCGTTTTCTAATCAAGATTATCCTAATGAAGTCATCAGGAGGGAAAGAAGACAGGTCTGGACCTGCAGGCAGATCTCTGAGTGATTTGCAGTAGATTCAGCAAGGACTGCTGACTCCGAAATGTTTAACAATAGCAGTGACAAAAATGACTCCCCCCCCACCCTAATTTTTATTCTGCTGAAATGAAGAAAGTCTGGAGTAAACAGGAGTGGATTGGTGTTTTATTTATAGCTCTCTGTTTTGGGAATATTCCTGGGTTTAGAATTCTTTAATTCCAAGTATATATATTTTGCACTAGCCTTTAGTTAGTAGATTCTAGTGGATTTTAAAAAAAACAAAACAGCCAACAGAGTTGATCCTGTAAACTTGAAATCTGCCCAGCCTGGCATGAGAAGTTGGCTACATCCCTCGCAAATGAAGTCCATGTACAATGCTGAGCTGCCCTGCCCATCGTTTTCAGCGGGGGTGGAATAAAGCGATCCAAATTCTGCTCTCGGTTACAAATTTAATCCAGAAATTACAGCTGAGTTATCTTAGGATGCATGGCCCTTTTTACTTCCGATTTTTCAAATCTCTGCTTTGTGGTATTTGCATAATTGGATCACGAATGCGGGATAGGAATAAAGCACAGATAACTTTGCATTAATGAAACACACAGAGACGCACATCGCCCCCCCCCTTCTCACACACAACCCCACTCACAGCAAGTCTGTTTTAGAGTTAAGAAGCCTCTTCTCCCTTGCAGTGCCAGCCTCTGAACGTGAGCACGGTCTCCCAAGTTGATCGAAGCAAAGTTAGCCCATCCCAAATAGACCAGGTCAGCCCACTCACATCTCTGACATGCCTTTCGGAGGAAGAACTCTCTTTGTTTCTCTTTCTTTTATTTAAAACAACTGGGGTGTGAGCAGAATAAGAAACATTTCAGCTGAACTCCAGCCCTTCAGAGCCCCAATACCAAGGACAATTGGAAGCAAAAAAAAAGCCAGCTGAATTGGTTCTGATTTGTGAGGAAAGCATTGAGGCATGGAAAGAAATAAGAAGGCAATGAGAACAGTAGGGTGAAGGAATAATAGAATCATAGAATCATAGAGTTGGAAGAGATCACAAGGGCCATCCAGTCCAACCCCCTGCCAAGCAGGAAACACCATCAAAGCATTCTTGACATATGCCTGTCAAGCCTCTGCTTAAAGACCTCCAAAGAAGGAGACTCCACCACACTCCTTGGCAGCAAATTCCACTGCCGAACAGCTCTTACTGTCAGGAAGTTCTTCCTAATGTTTAGGTGGAATCTTCTTTCTTGTAGTTTGAATCCATTGCTATCCGTGTCCGCTTCTCTGGAGCAGCAGAAAACAACCTTTCTCCCTCCTCTATATGACATCCTTTTATATATTTGAACATGGCTATCATATCACCCCTTCACCTTCTCTTCTCCAGGCTAAACATACCCAGCTCCCTAAGCCGTTCCTCATAAGGCATCGTTTCCAGGCCTTTGACTGGAAGGAGGTTAGAGACAAGCACAAGAAGGGCTGTATCTCAGCGCCATGGCCTCTGCTTTGCATGCAGGTCACACCCAGATTGTGGCATCTCCAGGTAGGGCAGGGAAGTCCCTTGCCTGAAACCCTGAAGAGCCACTTCCAGTCCATGTAGACAATACTGAGCTAGATGGACCAATGGTCTGACTTTTCCCACAGCTTACGATGAAAGGGGGGTGGGGTCAAAGCTCAATGGCAAAGCATCTTCCTTGCATGCAGAAGGTCACAGGTGAAATCCCCAAGCATCTCCAGGTAAGGGAGAAACCCCTATCTGAAACCCTAGACTAGAGAGTCAACACAGGCAACAATCAGCTAGATGGACCAGTGACTCTGCATAAATCAGCTTCCAATGTTGCTATGAATCAGCAAATCCATATAAGAAATTATCAGGTCCAAGCGTTAGCAAGATTCGACTCTCTACCATTGCGGGGGAGAAAGTGGTGGTGGGGAGACTGGTGCAGAGATACCCTAGTGCAGGGACGGTCCGTGTGGTGGCCCTCCAGATGCGCTGGACTACAAGTCACATCATTCCTGACAACTGGCCATACTGGCTGGTGGTGGAGGGCACCATGTTGGTTACCGCTCCCCTACCAATTCCCATGGCAATTAGTTGCCCCCAAACAGATCTTGGTGGTAGTTGTTTCCAAGCACAAATCAAGGTGTTGGTGCTGACCTTTAAAGCCCTAAACTGCCTCGGTCCAGTATACCTGAAGGAGCGTCTCCACCTCCATTGCTCTGCCCGGACACTGAGGTCCAGCGCCGAGGGCCTTCTTGGTAGTGGCACCTGCCCTGTGGAACGCCCTCCCATGAGATGTCAAAAAGAAAAATAACTACTAGACTTTTAGAGGACATCTGAAGGCAGCCCTGTTTAGGGAAGCTTTTAATCTTTAAGAAATTAGTGTATTCTAATCTTTCTGTTGGAAGCCGCCCAGAGTGGCTGGGGAAACCCAGCCAGATGGGCGGGGTATAAATAATTTATTATTATTATTATTATTATTATTATTATTATTATTATTTACAGCTGGCAGTGGTACATGATGGCCCCTTCCAGAATCAGAACCAGGAAGATCGTGGCATATGATGTTGGCATCCCAGCTTGAACCACCTGCAATTTGAAGTCTCCAGCAACTTGGTGTCCTCATCAGTTCATCCCCCCTCCTCTGCCTCATGGTTAAACCATGTTCAAAGCTGCTCAACATTGCCAGCAAAGTTTACGTAACAAACTACAGCAGCATTTCAAGAATTTTTTTGTGTGTATGTGTGACGGCTAGCAAGTTAGCAAAGAAAGCCATACAAATATCAATAGCCCAAGCAGATTTTTCATATGAATACAAAATACAGTAGGGTTAAACAATCCGCTAATAACTGCTACGAAGGCCTGGCAACAGAAATACGGAAACACAATCCAAGTAAGGGCAAAGACACTAAATCTTATTCTGTAATAAATGTTGTACCCCAGCAACAACCCCTAAGTCAGCCAGGGCCCAGTCCTCTTAGGCATGTCTAACTGGTAGCAACAGGCAAGGAGGACCAAGGAAGGAACTGACACTCTCAAATAATTAACATTGAGCTTAAAAGCCCTTAGAAAATTTAGCACCACAAAGTCAAAAATTCACCAGTCTTCTGGTACTTTTAACACACAATGCATTTTGCCAGCGTATCTCATATCCTCTTTCAGCTACTACTCTAGATTGCGTGGACGCCTTTTTTTGATTTGTTCATTCCATTTACTGGCCACCTTTTGTCCATAGGATCCAGGGCAGCACACAGAAACTAAACATATTTTAAAAATAAAAATAAAGCCATACTAATATTAAATCAGACCCTTACAACCTAGTCTTGCAAGCAGCAAACCACAGCACCTGACCTTGAACTGTATCAAACACTACCAGGGGCTTAGACAGAAGAGAAAACTCTCCTCTCGAGATGTGCTCAAACCTTTCACTTTTCACAGGTAAACGTCCGGGCTGGAGAAGGCGTCTTGTGAGCATGTCAATCCTTGCAGGTTCCTATGACACTTAGCTGCTCACTGCTACGACTGCCTGCCTGCAGAAATCCTGTGTTAGGTTGCAGAAATCCTGTGTTAGGTAGGAGAGGGCGTTCCACACCTGCCACCAGCCTCTACAGCCAGGACCTGTGCCCCACTTACATTTATCATAGCATTGGAGGTGATCCTGAAGAGGGTGGCTCTCTCGTTGACCGCCTTGATCTTCTCCCCGCTCTCGGCGGGCAGCTTGAGGTTCTCCAGCTCACTCAGGGACCTCTGGAGGGCTGCCCCATGCTTGGCGATGAGGTCGTTGCAAGTGCTGAGATCCTCCAGCTTACTCGAGAGGCTTTTCAGAGTGCCGTGCAGTTCGCTCTTGTCAGACTGCGAGGCTGGCTCCTCATCACCAGAGTCATCTGTAGAGGGGAACGGCAAAAAAAGGAGGGAGGGGAAGACAAAATGGTTTCCATGGTTACCGGCCGGACTGCAACGAAAACAGAGCGATGGTTTGTGCAGCGAGAAGCGAAGAGAAGACCTCTGTTTGCACAAGGCGCCAAATCTCCGACTTATCCTTAGGTTCGGAAAAGTCACAGCCCAGAGAACACACTGATTTTCTCCTGAATGATTCCCCCTCTGTGCAGAATTCCTAGGGGGATTTTATTTTATTTTATTCCTTCTCTCCAGCAAGTGTAAATCCAGAAACACAGGGCTTTGAAAAGAAAGCCCTATTGGTTTTCAAGGGAGCTGACTTCTAAGTAATTGTGTTTAGGACAACAGACTACTGTCAACATCTACATTGCAGTTTGGATCAGGCCAGAGGAAGCAGCACCTGCCCCAATGGCCCATCTAGTCCAGCATCCTGCTCTCACAGTGGCCAACCAAATGCCCCAATGGAAAGCCCGTAAGCAGGATCCGAGCACAAGAGCCCTCTCTCCTCCTGCAGTTTCCAGCAACTGGTATTCAGAAGCATTACTGACTCTGACCCTGAAAGCACAGCCACAGTGGCTGGTAGCTGTCGACAGCTTTATTCTCTAAGACAGGGTGGGGAATCTCTTCCACTCAGCAGGCTAGATCCTGGGTTCCTCCACCTCCAGTGGGCCCCACCTGTCCATCACCTGACATATTGTCATGCGGCCTGTTTTTTCCCCCTTTGGGGCGTGGCTTGCTTTCAAGCTCCGATCCAAAAGGAGCTGACTTCAAGCCCTGCTTTAGGCAAGGGTCAATTGCACTAAGGCAGGGGTCCCCAAACTAAGGCCCGGGGGCCGGATGCGGCCCAATCGCCTTCTAAATCCGGCCCACAGATGGTCCGGGAATCAGCATGTTTTTACATGAGTAGAATGTGTTCCTTTTATTTAAAATGCATCTCTGGGTTATTTGTGGGGCATAGGAATTCATTCATATTTTTTTCCAAAATATAGTCCGGCCCCCCACAAGGTCTGAGGTACAGTGGACTGGCCCCCTGCTGAAAAAGTTTGCTGACCCCTGCACTAAGGAGTACTGCAGCCCCTTGGTAATGGCAGCCTCCATGTATTCGCTAGAAGAAAGGATAGCTCAGTTGGTAGAGCATGAGGCTGTTACTCCCAGGGACGTGGGTTCGAGCCCCACATTGGGCAAAAAGATTCCTGCTTTCCGGGGGAGGGGGTTGGACTGCACGGCCCTCGTGGTGATTCCACCTGTCTCCACCTGTGATTCCACCTGTCTCCAATGCCTGACCTAACTTTTAAAACTGCAAGGCCCAGATTCAACCAGCCCAGTAGGCAAGCAGATGTCAACGCAAAAGCTCCTGCTGGTGTAACAGGGCATCCCCAAATCACCTCTGGAGAGCCAGGGGAACCCCCAGAACAGCACTGTGGGAGGCAGGGAGGAGAGAAGGATTGTTCCATCTGGCCAGCAGAAATGCTTCAATTGATGGAACGATCGGAAGAGCGTGATGCTGATTTCCTCCCCTAGTCTGAAAATGCACATTCAAGTGCTTTCAAGGCAGCGCCGGCTTAGTTAAGACTGATGTTCAGCTTATTGTTCCAGAAGGGACTACTGGTTTTCATCTCGCTCAAGGGTTGCGGAAACAAACTGAAAAGTCCTGGATTTAATGGCAGCGAAGTAACACAGCAGAACCCCGAAAGAGAATAAGGAAATGTGGACATTAACATCTTTATGTGCCAACGCAGGGGTGGAAAACATCAACCCAGGGCCACAATGTGGCCTCCAATTCCTGTTGTTTGGCCCTCAAGATTCCCAAGGGCCACATCCCTGCTGACCCTTCTATGTACCCTCCCTGGGTGCTGCTGCCTGGCTGGAATATATCCTTGAACTTGGAAATATTTCTTGCTTGCCGCAGTGTTAGAAACTCATATAAAAAAAGCTAGGCGCCAAATGGGTCCTTAAACCAAGGTTGCAGTCACCAAAATGGAATGTCTAGTTGCTATCTGGGGGCAAGGTGGCTCTAAAGTCTTATTTTTTAAAAGATGGCCTGACTGTGATTGATTCTCAGTTAAACATCTGGCTAGTTCAGATGACAACCTTGAGCCTAGGTCAAGAGCTTTGAGAACCTAAAGAAGAAAAGTCACTTGATCCAGGGACAGTCTACATATATATATTGGCCTATTCTGACCTCTTTTTCTTAATGGTGACTGCTCCTGCTCAGGCTGCTCAGAAAAAGCAATCTGGATCCAGAAATTCATTCTGATTGTGTGGATAAAATATAACTGATAGAATCCTACAGGATGGGGTTAAAGTGTGTGAAAACAGTCCAGATCCAATGATCCCCAGACGGTGGAGATGCCAAGGGCCATCCCAGGCCCAGGCATCTTTACTTGGTCACAAGTGATCGAAAGTCAGGTGCAAAATGCACCTGGCTAATTTCGAACACCGGGATGGAGGATAGAGAGAGGTGTGTGTAGAAATAAGACCACTGTAGAAAAGTGGAATTTCCATTCATTGCTCCACCAACCTTTGCTTCTGACCCTGCCAATTATTGGCATGCGGCCCTCGGAAACCTGCCCAGAAAGGAATGCAGCCCTCAGACTGAGAAAGGTTCTCCGTCCTTTACTTATGGAAGCTCAACTAACAGCACAAGCTGCTGCAAGCTTGTGTGGCTTTAGCCTTTATTAGCATAGGGCAGGCTGGGCTGGAGGGTGCATGGAACATGTGTCCGAAATGTAACAGCATTTAGACCAGAGGCAGGTAGTTTGTTTTTTTCCAGGATCAAGGACCCATCTGGAAATATCATCAGCTGCAAGGCAGTCACTTATGCCTTTTTGCTTTCCGGAATACACACACTGATAGAATTAGCACATTATCCAAATAAGGTGTGTGTGTGTGTGTGTGTGTGTGTGTGTGTGTGTGTGTGTGTGTGTGTGTATCTCTGATGCTTCTATTTCAAAACTCCATTTATGGACTGAAATGAGAAGCAGGAGGAGCGAAAACCATCCTTTTTCTTTCTTTCTTTCTTTTTTTTGGAGCTGAGGAGAAGACGGACATCTCAGGGTAAACTAATTAAGGTCCCAGCAATTAAACAGTTTTCCAGCAACTGAAGAAATTGCCTTGCCAGCTGCAGACAGAGTACACCCACCCACCAACATCAAATGCAGAAACCTGCTCATGCAGAAGCAACTGGGTTAGAGCTATGACTCAGTGGTCGAGTATCAACTTTCAGTGTTAGAAACTCAGATGTGTAAGCTATTCGCCAAGTGGCACCTTAAACTGAGGTTGTGGTAGCCACAACGGAATGTCTAGGCCAGGCATCCCCAAACTTCGGCCCTCCAGATGTTTTGGACTACAATTCCCATCATCCCTGACCACTGGTCCTGTTAGCTAGGGATCATGGGATTGTAGGCCAAAACATCTGGAGGGCCGCAGTTTGGGGATGCCTGGTCTAGGCTCATTTTCTTCTTCTTCCAAGGTTGGAAAATATATATAAAAAATGAATCATGTACATTGTCAACGTTAATATATTTAACAATTCAGTCGCACATTTTGCCAGTTACAGGAACCTTTCCCCCCCAAAACACATGAACTAACACTCAGTGCTGGAAACTCAAGATACATAAGCTAGCACCTGAAATCTAGGTTACAGACCCCTCCCGATGCTACAATTCTATGATCTCAACTACATTGCTTGGCTGTCGCTTGCTCGTACAAGAATTCACTTATCTCGGAATGCAAGGAGGAGAAACACACAGACAGTGGAAATGGAAAAGGTCTGTGAACTATGAACTAAGGTCTGTGGTCGCCAACCTTGGCGCCCAGAAACCTCAAGGCAATTGCGCCTGCGCCAGTAGCAAACTGTTTTCACGGTGGCCAACCAGATACCTGTGGGAAACATTCAAGCAGGAACCGAGCACAAGAGCCACTCTTCTCTCCTGTGGTTTCCAGCAACTGGGATCCAGAATCATTGCCGCCTCTGACCATAGGGGCAGAGCAGAGCCATCAATAGCCCTCTCCTCCATGAATTTGTCCAGTTCTCTTTTTAAGTCATCTATGATGGTGGCCGTTGCTGCTTCCTGTGGGATCAAGGCCCACAGTTCTAACTATGCCCTTCCCCTTGAGAGCAGATTGGGAAATGCCTACTTTTCCTAACTGCAGGAAACAGAACATCACCACAAGGTACTGAGTGTGTGCATACGCGCGCCGAGAAGAACATGTGCATATGTGTCTATGCGCTGCAAACAGTACAAACCAATCTCACAGTCAAATACATCCCTGTGCCCAGAGGACACGGAGGCAGATGCTCTGTGTTCAGAAGTAATTAAAGACAGAAGGTGCGATGACTTCAGAGGTGGAGAGGGGGCAAAGGCAGGCACCCAATCCTGGCCTCTGATCCCACAAAGGAAGGAAGGAAGACGGAATGAAAATGCCAACCTTGAAAAGGTTGTCAAGAAGGCCAATTAGTCAGGCTTCAGGTGGCCAGGAATGGCAGCTGGCAGTGGCACAAGGACACAGGCAAACGGCTGGGCTGCCATGACGCTCACGTTACGGTTTGCAGCGCCGAGGCCAAATCTCTGCCCCTCTAGAAGGGAAGGGCGGCAGACGGAAGAAGCAGCATCTGAGGACACTTTATGTTTACAACAAGACAGAGAAGGACAAAGAGCCAAGGAGGGAAGAGGCTCCAGCGCTCCCCAGCTTCTGTGGCAGTGACGCCACCGAATGCACAACAAAGGAATCCAAGCTGCGTTTGTTATGAAGTTGTGTTTTTATTTCAAAGGCAACAACAGCCTCACTGTGCGATCAAAGCCGATGGACAAGCCCTTATCATGAATCTAGGCACCGTGACACTGGACATTTGTTTGTTTGCTTGTTTCTTGCATTTGCACCCCACCTTTCCTCCAAGGAGCTGAAGGTGGTGTGTGCCAATTCTCCCCCAAAACCCATTTTATCTTCTCAGGCTGAGTTGCTGGGTCAAGGTCACCCAGTGAACTTCATGGCTGAGGGGGGATTTGAACCCTGGTCTCCCAGATCCTAACCACACTGGTTTTCTCCCACTGCATCAGGTGCAGCCTCCATGAGAGAAATGAGGGTTCTTCCAGGCAACCTATTTATTGAGCATTCGTACTGATTTGTTGCACAAAGCTTACGCGGAGGTTAGAATACATCTGGTCTGCAGTGAGCATTTTTTCTGATTGGTTTGTGGGGTGAATATATTGGGGTATTGCTTAGGGGTTTTTGTTGCTGTTACTGGTATTATATTTTGTATCTTTATTATGATTTACTAGTGTCATTCAGCCTGTTTAATAAACGGGCGCTAGAGCATTCAGCCTTTTTTGGTGGCAGCGCGTGGGGGGCAGTTGGCCCCTCCCACGGCCGCCGTTTCGTCGGGGCGCTCCGCTGAGCCCAGCTGGCCGGCGGGCACCCAGGAGAAGGCCGCGATTCTTCTGAGGACTGCGAGGGAAACGGTAGGCAGAGGGGTGGGGTTGGGGAGAGCATGCATGTGTGTGTGTGCGTCAAGTCTCTGCGTCCAATCCCTGTGTCCGTGGGGCACATGCGCAGTAGCGCGGACACAGGGAATCTGGACGCAGAGACACTTGCACTTTATTATATAGGATGTGGAAATTTTTCCACTTGGCTGTGTACTTTTTTGGATGTTTCATTTATTGTTTATGACTACTTTTGTTATGAATTTTTTCATGTTGTCAGTCGCCTTGAGCATGATTTGAACTGTGGAAAGGTGGCATGCATTAAAAAAAAAAAGACAATGAGGATTCATCCTGATTTGCTGTGTTTGCACATCTTTCCTTCAATCACCCATTCATTCCACATTTAATGACAGAAGCCCCACCTGTTTCTTTATGTAAAGTGATTCGTGGCGCTAGGGCTTGAATCCATTTTAATTGCGCAAACCTAAATGGAAGAGGATGCTGAACTCGATGGGCCCCCGTTGGCATGATGCAGCAGAAAAGCTCTTCATGTGCTCTGTAAAGCAGGCCAGTATTATCTTCTTTGGGATGGTTGCCAGCTGATGGGGTGGCCCCAAGAGACCAGCTTGCCTCATGTTACCTGCTGGCTACGTTACAGAAGCAAAGTCGGAATCAGAGACTACACTGGCCCTCATCGCAACACAGTGATGGGAAGGCTATGCTGGACCACTGTTCTCCATCAAACAAGACAGTAGGATTTCAGGCGATAAAAGGCCCCAGAGTTCCATCTGAATATCATCACCTGGTTCTGCTTCAATTGTACCTTTGCAAAGCGTTTTGATGTGAATGTAAACACACTCAAAACACACACTTTTTAAGAGAAGGCAAAGCTAAAAACAGAACCACAGCTTCACTGGGGAAAAGTCACGGAAACAGATGAATGCACACTGATTGGAGGAGTAGACCCAGATGAGAAGGGAAATGAAACAAGCTTCAGGAGGTATGAGATTCATTAGATGGCCCTGGGTGGTAGAAAGGTAAGGTGCAGCTGTTCTGAAAAAGTTCCAATTAAGGGGATACGTTCACCTTGCAAACAAGCCTCTCGTTCTCTTGTCCACTGGTGCCAGCTCAGTTGGCAAAGTCAAGCAAACAAGGTATAGCATAGCAGAAAGCTAAATGAGAATGCAGTTTCCTACTGGGAAGAGGTTTTAATGACTCCGCCGAGGATCGAACATTTCTCTGCACATCAGTGCAAATGCTTTATGCATGCATAAGCAGCACAGAGTCCATAATAAACTGCTGTGTAGAAACACCGTCAAACATTGCTTCTTCTTCATCATCATCATCTTCTACTCAACATAATTAGTGTTGCGTTTTTACCGCAATCCAACACACTTTCAGATAGCCTCCAAAACTGGAGATCACAGCCCAATTCATTTATTAATATTTATTTATTAATATTTATTAGCTGTTTTCCCCACAAGAGTGACCCAAAGCGTCTCACAAACACGATGTAAACACTAAAACCAAATACAGCAACTAATAAACACTTTTAAAAGCAAATAAAATACAGCGCTTATAGGATGCTGACCCAATAAAAAAGATTTAAAAAATTCCTTCAGTAGCACCTTAAAGACCAACTAAGTTTTTATTTTGGTATAAGCTTTCGTGTGCATGCACACTTCTTCAGAACTTATGAAGAAGTGTGCATGCACACGAAAGCTTATACCAAAATAAAAACTTAGTTGGTCTTTAAGGTGCTACTGAAGGAATTTTTTTATTTTACTTCGACCCAGACCAACACGGCTACCTACCTGTAACCAATAAAAAAGGCCACTGAAACTCTTCAAATTAAGGACCAAAAGCCCAGGTAAAAAGGAGTTATTGCCTGGTGTCTAAAAATAAAAATGATGCCAGGCATACCTCCCTGGACAAAGTATTTCACAAGCCAACAATGAAAAGGCCTGCTCTACTTGCCAGGTCTACCATGAGGTTTAACAGGAAGATTTGGATAGAGATTTATACAGCCTACCTCACAAGGATGCTGTCAAGATGATACACCCAAGCACAGTCCTTGAGACAAAGAAGGAAAGCAATATAAGACAGAAATAACTAAGATTATGCTCCGCATGTTACGTTTACAGATCTGAAGTTAAACCAGCAGTAAAAAGTGTTTTCAGATGATGGGATGGGTTTGAGGAGAAATTAAATTTGTTCCATTCTTGGGGAACAATTTAAACAGATTTATTCCTGCAATGCCAAACCGTGCCCAGGGGCAAAGAGGGCTGAAAGCTGCTGTACCCCCTGGCATCGATATGAAAACAGCAATGATAAACAAAACAAAATGCAGAAGACAAAAGCCGCTGGTGTTCTTCTGAAATGCTTGCAATTATCCCGATGTTTAACATCTTGCTAAATATGTTGTCTTGCTGTTGTTGCAAGAGACACTCTGGGTGCTACTTGTTATTGTTTTGGACTAATAATAATAGAACATCAAGGTTGCAGGTTCGATTCCCCGTATGGGACAGCTGGATATTCCTGCATTGCAGGGGGTTGGACTAGATGATCCTCGGGGTCCCTTCTAACTCTATGATTCTATGACTCTATGACTATGATACGGATGGTAAGCATGTAGATCTCATGCTTACCACACAGACAAAAAGTGTGTCACTGAAGAATTCAGAAACAAAGCCCCAATATAGGAACACAACTTCAGTAATCACAGATCATAGAATTGTACAGTTAGAAGGGACCAGTTAGAATTGTACAGTTAGAAGGGAAGCTTTTGCCCAACAAGGGGCTCAAAGCCAAATCATTAGGAAACGAATGTTTCATTAAGAAATTTTAAAACGGATGCCCAATTTTCCAGGTTTTCTATAGTTGCCTTTTGGAGGAGGGTTGGAAGTTAGCTCCTGACCTCTCCCCACCCCCCGGCAAAAAACAAACAAACCCCAACACACTAATCATTTCCATTTCCATTTCTGTTGCTGCCGACTCCATGGGCATAATGAGCAGCCCAAGGAAGAGGACAGCCTTGGCACGGGGACCCCAACAGTGCCAGCTCGCTCAGTCTCGGCTAGTTCAAATGAGGACAAAGTCCTTTTAACAGGGAGGCTTACATAACAGCTGCAGCTTGCAGGAACTCTGAGCTACCAAACACTCCTCCCCAAGCTCAGAGGCTCAACAGAAGGTGGCTTATGAAAGAATATGGAATTTGCAGGTGCATCAGCAACTCTTTACAGCGATTAAAAACAACAACAACTTTGTGAGCCCTGCTCAGTGGAAAGGCTGCCGGTCAAAATATTTCTGTCTGTTTTGAAGGGCTTGTGGACATTCTATTTCCTTAGAGATAGATTTAACCAACAGGCAGTTCTGAACATCGGGATTTGATTCTCCCTACCCCACCCACAAACCCAGGTGGCGCTGTGGTTAAACCACTGAGCCTAGGGCTTGCTGATCAGAAGGTTGGCGGTTCGAATCCCTGTGATGGGGTGAGCTCCCGTTGCTCGGTCCCAGCTCCTGCCAACCTAGCAGTTCAAAAGCACGTCAAAGTGCAAGTAGATAAATAGGAACCGCTATAGCGGGAAGGTAAACGGCGTTTCCATGTGCTGCTCTGGTTTGCCAGAAGCGGCTTTGTCATGCTGGCCACATGACCTGGAAGCTATACGCTGGCTCCCTCGGCCAATAATGCGAGATGAGCGCGCAACCCCAGAGTCGGTCACGACTGGACCTAATGGTCAGGGGTACCTTTACCTTTACCTTTACCCCACCCACAAACCCCTAATCGGTTTTCTCGATGCTCAATGCTACAATTCCTCCCCAAGCTTCTCCTCTTTTATATTCCAAGGGCTGTCATTACAGGCATTCAACCTATGAATTCCTTTGAAAGGGGTGTGCGGAGTTTACAGTATGATTTCAGAGAGGAAGCCTTTATTTCTTTCTTTTGGTGAAAACAAGCCACCGGCATTGGGAGCAGCTGCTGCTGCTGCTATTATTAAGACACACAGAAAATCTCCAGAACGTGACTAAATCTTAAGGAACTGAAAACAAATGAAAAAGCACACCTCTGTACACACACACACACACACACACACACCCTCCAGTTCTGAAACGGTTGCCAAGTGTGTCAAGAAACACCAGGCACCAAATTGGAGCCGTATTTGCTGGACCATTTTCAACTGATGTAGCAATATGAAACTTCTGGGTTTATAAGGGATGCTCCATTCAAGTTCGTTTTGCAAAAGCTCCTCTGCTGTCGTAGCAAGCTGCCCTGGTAAAGGTGCGAAGGCCTATGGCAGGGAACAGGGTCACACTGAAAGACGCCTTTATTAGGAAGTCTGGGCAGAAAGTCTGGTGTAGTAGCAGTGGGCAAAATTCTCCCCACGTGATCCTGCTCCTCTCCCATATGGCTTCTGCATTTCCGGGGGCCGTAGGAAGCTGCCTTATAGTGTGACGTGGCTGGGTCTATCTAGCTCAGTGGTATCTACACTGAATGGCAGCAGCTCCTCGGGGTCTCAGGAAAGGGCTCCTATCCGGGCGAAGCAGCTGGGACCTTCGGCATGCAGAACAGATGCTCTAATCATTGTGATATTTCCCCTCCCTTTGAGCTGTGGCACTTCTATATTATCAGATTAGCTTGGAATGGAGCCACATTCATGGAGGGTAAGGCTCTGCCATTAATGCCTTCACAGTCAAGAGACAGTAATGCTTCTGAATCCCAGTTGCTGGAAACTGCAGGAGGCAGGGAGGGCTCTCGCACTCAGGTCTTGCTTGCAGGTTCCATAGGATCGTAGAACCAGAGAGTTGGACGAGACCCTGCGGATCATTTAGTCCAAACCCCTGCAACGCAGCAATATGCGGCTATCCCTTACGGGGATTGAACCTGCGACCCTGGTGTTATCAACGCCACGCTCTAACCCAATGTGCTATCCAGCTGCATCTGGCTGGCCCCTGGGAGAACAGGGTGATAGACCAAATGGGCCACTGGCCTGATCCTGCAGGGTTCCTGTACTAGCACGGGGGAACGGCAACAACAGCCTGCTAACTTATTTCTGCCCCATTTCATCTCAAAGTGGCTTACAGTTTTTTCTTTTAATTAAATTAAATTAAATTAATATCCCATCCTTCCTCCCAAAGGAGCCCAGGGAAGCAAACGACAAGTGATTAAAAAAAATAAAAACATACAAATAACACCTTTCAAACCATTCAAATGCAGGTGCTGATCGGGAAAGAGCTCGACTTAAAAGGTTTGTGAGAAGAGGAAGATATTCAGTGGTTGCCAGAAAGACAACAGATACAGCTCCTAATGTTTAGCAACGTTAACTATCGGGCCTTTTCCAATTTCTTTAGATCGAAGCTGGTCTTGAATTCTGTCTGGAACAGTTCCTTTTACTCCCGAGATCATGCAGCAAGCAAAAGACCAAAGTCTCTTGTGGTTCTCTATCTGCAAGAAAAATGAAGGCCTAAGTAACAAGGCACTCTGGGTGGTTAATGCGATGGGCCACATGGATTTCCATTAATCGGCCAACTGCAAAAAGAAGCAGCCCTTAAACAACTGATGCATTTCCGAAGGGCTTCTCAATGCCAAACAAGTTGATCTAAACAGACAGGACAGACAGATGGAGAAGGATAAACAGAGCTAAGTAGTAACACAGTTTGGGCTTTGCTCAGGTTTTTGCAGCAACTCCCATATTAACCACTGTTTTATCATGCTCAAAAATAAGTGACACTTACAAAAACTGAGTGCACACAAACTTCTTGTCCTTGCAAATCAAAGCTGCCAACTGAGTGCCACTATCCTGCACCAACCAGCAGAGGTACCTGACAACAAGGATGGCAAGGAAAACCATGAAGGAAAAGCTACATTATTTCCCAGAGGTGTCTCACGTGAGTTATGTTTGGGAAATAAACACACGCATATGGATTTGCTTCCAGACTTTCAAATGGGGAAATCAGAGATAACCGTACATTAGCCTTCTCCAACCTGGTGCCCTCCAAATTCTCTGGGCTACAGTTCCCATCAGCATGGCTGTGCTGGTTAGGGCTAATGGGACCTGCAACCAGCCGAGCCATGTTGATGGGAACTGTAGCACTAAAAATCTAGAGGGTGCCAGGATAGAGAAGGCTGCCTTTCATGACATCCAGCTCCGTGGCTGTGTACACTCCACACATTGAAAGCATTCCCCATCTGAATTCTGGGAACTGTAGTTTACCACTCACAGTTATAATTCCCAGCCCCCTTAAACTAGAACTCCCAGGATTCGGGGGGGGGGGGAGGAGATGCAAGGACATGCTTTAAATCTATACAGTCAGTGCCAAACATCAAGATAGGAACATGAGAAGAGCCTGCTGGATGAGGCCAATGGCCTGTCTAATCCAGCATCCTGTTCTTACAGGGACGCGGATGGTGCTGCGGTCTAAACCACTGAGCCTCTTTGGGCTTGCCGAATGGAAGGTAAGCGGTTCGAATCCCTACGATGGGGGTGAGCTCCCATTGCTCTGTCCCAGCTCCTGCCAACCTAGCAGTTCGAAAGCACGCCAGTGCAAGTAGATAAATAGGTACCGCTGTGGCGGAAAGATAAATGGCATTTCCATGCGCTCTGGTTTCCATCACGTTGTCCCATTGTGCCAGAAGCGGTTTAGTCCTGCTGGCCACATGACCCGGAAAGCTGTCTGTGGACAAATGCCGGCTCCCTCGGCCCAAAAGTGAGATGAACGCCGCAACCCCAGAGTCGCCTTGACTGGACTCAACCACCCAGGGGTCCTTTACCTTTTACAGGGGGCAACTAGATGCTTGCAGGAAACCCACCAGCAGGACCTGAGCACAAGAGCAACTGGGATTCGAAAGCATTGCTGTCTCCAACCATGGAGACAGAGCTCAGCTATCACGGCTAGTAGCCACTGACAGCCTAATCCTTCATGAATTCGTACAATCCTTTTTTAAAGCATCTGAGTTGTTGGCCAGCACTGCCTCCTGTGAGAGCAGGCTCCATAGTTTTATGCGCTGCATGAAGAAGCACCATATATTTATTGAAAATGTGTGTCCCCAGCATTTTTATTCCAAAGAGCCACTGAGTGCCGCCTGGGTTCTTTCACCCATAACCTCAGACCCTCCTTCCTGATGTTCCAGAGGTCAACCAGTGGGCCAGGAACAGCTCCCCTTATAGAACTATAGAACTGGAAGGGCCCTGAGGATCATCTAGTCCAACCCCCTGCAATGCAGGAATATGCAGCTGTCCCGTACGGGGGATCCAACCTGCAAAATAGCTCTGGACTCTGCACAGTCCAACTGCATCACTGCCTCCTTTACAACGTCATGCACATCTGCAGGAGAACCCAACCCACCACTTGCCTCCCCAGAAGGCATCAACTGAGGCCAGCAAATGCTTTCGCAGGGAGCCATTCTCACCGTGAGCTGAACGCCGATGGGGGAAAAACCGCTAAGAATAAATTGGCGCAGATTCTGTGCGTGTCGGGGAGCCATGCGTTTGCAATGTTTAGAAGGGGGAGAATAAAAACCGCAGGTGATTCTACACCAGATCAAACACAACGTCAGAACACCAAGTTATTAGCAGAGGTGTACAAACGCCTCTTTTATTATTTACTCCCTGTACATTTAAATGGAAGACCAAGCTGCTGTTGTTTGGTTGTTTTGGCATGCTTAACATGTACTTGAGCCAAGCTCCACATGCAAACCCAAAACACACTTGCCTGTCATTCCCCTTGCTATTATGATATCTTTGACAGGCGATGGGTGTTTTGGTTTTGATCGGTAGGACACTTACAAATGAGCCGGTTGCCATAGGAACTGCTTGCCTCACGGAAAGCCGAGGCTGCTATTCTTAGACACCTGACGCTATGATAGTCTCTGGCGTACTGTGCCTCAGAAGCTACTGGCCCTAACCTCCTGTGAGATGCATCTCCAGCCTGCTGTCTGAGGAGCACCACTGAGCACATCTCGGCTCAGGAAACCATGGCGTGGGCACAAGCCAGGCTATTGGCAGAAAGGACTGCAAATTCTATTTTTAAACCATCCTCTCCAGCCCTACTTGCTGCAAACTATGGATTCTTATGTCTCTGCAAAAATACATTGCTCAATCCCCTGTCTTGATGGATAATCCTAGACAAATTCATGTATCATCTTATCCCATGGACACAAAAGGAACAAGCTCTGGGTCTCTGTGTGTCTTTGTTAAATACCAAATAACCCAGTTTCGTAAATGGAAGGAATGCTTTCAATGTTCTCTCCGTTTTGCACACTCCGTTCCTTAACAAATGCCTTTCTATTCCAGGCATTTTAAGAAAGCTTCCTGTGTTTTTCCCATATAATTGTAGAGTTGGAAGGGACCCTGAGGGTCATCTAGTCCAACCCCCTGCAATGTAGGAATCTCAACTAAAGCATCTATGACAGATGGCCATCCAATCTCTACTTGGAAACCTCCAATGAAGGAGAGTCCACAGTCTCCCAAGGGAGTCCTCATTCCACTGTCAAACAGCTTTTACCAGCAGAAAGTTCTTCTTGATGTTTAGTCGCAATCTCCTTTCTTGTAACTTGTAACTACGGTATTTATTGTTCGTTTTAACTGATTTTATCCACTTTGTGCTTTTTAGCTCTTTTTATGTACACTGCTTAGGAGACGCAGAGATAAATAGGCGAAATAAAAGGAAGAACCTACTGAAATAAATGTTGCAGTTCATACGCGAAGAGGGCAGGTAATTGAGAAGAAACCAAGGCATTTAGGGGGCTCCTGTGGTTATAAGAGTACAGCCTGTTCTTGGCCTAAAAATGATGTTTCAAGCAGCCTTCACGGCCCAAGCCATTGCAATTTGACATTCCTGGCATGGCTTTGGCCTGTCAAAGCAGCAACGCTGAATCAAAAATGGCATCGTCTGGATTTTAATTAGCTGCTGTGCAAGTTGCAAGGAATGAGGAGACCAGTTGCTGTTGCCAATTTCAAATCATTTCACCTATAGGTGATGATGAGCCCGTAGCAGTCAGAGAGAGGGAGAGGGAGACAGATATGGATGGATGGATGGATGGATGGATGGAAGCACAGATGCTAATTAACCCCAAACACAAGCAAAGATCAAGGTAAAGTAGAGATGAGGGACCAGTGGCTTCCCAGATGTTGCTGGACTTCAGCTCCCATCAGCCCCAGTCAGCATGGCCAACAGCCAGGGATGATGGGAGCTGCAGTGCAGCAGCATTGGGAGGCCACAGATTGCTTAGCCCTGAGCTAGGATCCTGTTCTTGCATTCTCAAGGGGGCAATGTATTGGACATAGAAGACAAAAAGGCAGCCTGAAATTTCCTACGCCTGAAATCTATTACCAAAAGGGACCAGATCCTGTTCTTCAGAGGTCTCCTCTGAAACTACACCACATGGTCCTTCCCACCAATCCCTATTGCAGATTGTGCTTTGCACACTCAAAGAACAGCAGCTGACTCCAACTATAAGATCCTCCATCCAGTGTTCGAAATTAGCCAAGCTAACAGTCCTATCTAAAACGCAATTTGAGCCCAAATTCATACAGCTTTTGAAATTAATATAAACGCCGGAGAATTGATGCTTTTGAATTATGGTGCTGGAGGAGACTCTTGAGAGTTCCCTTGGACTGCAAGAAGATCAAACCTATCCATTCTGAAGGAAATCAGCCCTGAGTGCTCACTGGAAGGACAGATCCTGAAGCTGAGGCTCCAATACTTTGGCCACCTCGTGAGAAGAGAAGACTCCCTGGAAAATACCCTGATGTTGGGAAAGATGGAGGGCACAAGCAGAAGGGGACGACAGAGGACGAGATGGTTGGACAGTGTTCTCGAAGCTACCAACATGCATTTCGACCAAACTGCAGGAGGCAGTGGAAGACAGGAATGCCTGGCGTGCTCTGGTCCATGGGGTCACGAAGAGTCGGACACGACTAAACGACTAAACAACAACAACAATAATCCAAAGCTTCCGCTACACTAAGAACAAACAATATAAATTCATCCCTAGTGGGAAATTGGCAAGGAACAAATCAAGGATTTCTACTCTCTCCCTTTTTTGTTCATCCTAGCTTTAGAACCGTTAGCTATATACCTCAGAACAACACCAGACATCAAGGGAGTCCAAACTGGAAAACAAAACTATATAATCAGGTTATGTGCTGACGATTTAATGATTATGACACCTGACCCGCTGAACACGGGAGCAACAGTACTTTAGAGAGCATAACAACTTTGCAACGCTATCAGGCCTGCAGGTTTTCTCAAAATATGAAGCTTTCTTCTTCAACGTACCACCTAAGATCCAAAATGCATTCACAAACCTCAAAGGCATTAGACTTTGTCACATAAAACGTGGATATTTAGGAATAATTATAACAAGACACCTTAACATAACCAGACAAGGGAAATACCTTTTTGGTACAACGGTAAACAATAGGTACAAATCAGTTTGGGAAACAGCCCTCCTTGAAAGGTTAACAAATAAACGACAGCCGACATGTGGACAGATTAAGAAAGACGGCTTCACCCCAGTGTGGTTTAATTTCATAACATATGTCAGCATTCCAGAAAATGAACAACACACACACACACACACACACACACACACACACACACACACACACATCAGCATTTGGCTCACTCTGGTTGATCTAAATTTAAATTTAAACATAAATTAATATCGTCACTTTGAACCCCCACCCCCACGTTCATCAATATACCAACACTTTATATTGTTTCATTGGCAAAATAAGCACAGCATAGGCCTGATGTCAAAAGGCAGGGAGTTCCAGAGTGCCGTTGCTGCCACGCTAAAAGATTTGAGTTCTCACAAATGTAGAGCTGTGGCACCTATAACGGTGCTAGTTCTGCCGATCAAAATTGACAAGTGTTCGTATGTGTGGTAAGACAACTACATACCCAATAGATCAATGCATTTCGGTCAATATTCTGCCTCCGCCACATAGCCCACAGGAATTGCAACATAATGCAAAATGACAGCTATTAATATATGTTGCCGTATCTGCATAGCTCCATTGTGGAATGCTAACCCAGCTCCTGTCCCACAAAGAAACTTAATCTCTTTCATTCTGTCCTCACCCACATCCCTTTCGTCTCCCACTTGTCTGCGAAGGAGGAGCATTGGGCATTTTTCTAATGGGGGGGGGAGGAATCTCAATTGTTTTTCACCTCGTTTTAATAGCTATGAATATTAAACAGAATGCCACATTCATATTTAATGGTCTTCTAGCTTATATATTTGAAACAGCTGCCTTGTTTTTAATAGAAACCACAAATAAAAGGCAGAGGTAGGCAATTCTTTCAGTTCCTCAAAATTTGCAATTTAACGAAACCGACAACGTGGAACGCAAATTGGCGACGGCGAAATTAAACAATTCCTTCGCCGTTACAACACCGCAAGCAGAAGACACCCCACTCTTCTCCCCCTACCGCAACCGCCCGCTTTCAGAGTTAATGCATACTTATAGCATTTGGCACAAATGGATTGCACGCAAAAATAAAGAGCAATCTCTCGTGGCTGGCGTGAGACGGCTCTTAAAAGTCAGCGCTTCTGAGCACAGCGGAAACGGGAAAGGATGTGGTCAGCACAGCCGAAAGGGGAGGGCAAGGCTAGCCTGACCACGGCACAGATGGGACCCTAGCCCCAGCGGGAGATGCACAGCCCAGCCAGATGGCTCCTCGCTGTCCTTGCTTGTGCAGTGAAAAGCATGGTCCGTAGGGAAATGAGTCTGTGGTTTTGTTTTTTTGGGGGGTGGACGGCTTCACTTATCCCCACTAGCTGTTGCTTTCACCAGCACCTTCACAGAGGCCATCAGAACCAATGGCCCCGTGAGGAAAAGGCGATGCAGCAGGCAAAATCTTCCCCTAGCTCCACTGTCTTGGTCCCTCCCCTTCCAGAACCAACTGCTCTGCAAGGCAGGGCAGGGCAGGAGGATGATTTTCTCCGAGGTGGTGCAGCTGCTGTTATCATCTGAGCTGTCCCTGCCACAGTGGGAGGCTTCGATCCAAGCGCAACCAGAGTGTCAAGTCCAGCAGATCCAAGCAAGGTCCCAGAAGGCAGTCCGCAATCCGTCTTTCTCCCCCCACCCCAAGTCAAGCCAGAAAATTCAATACATTCTTTTCTGAGAAGGCTGAAATGCAGGACTCATCACTTAAGTAGCCTAGCAATACCTACTTTGAGTAACAAGTAGGTCTTGGGCCACCAGCCTCATCCACATAGGCACCACACAGGTGTGTCATCTGGCCACCAACCCCTGCCCTAAAAACCTTAATTTCTATGCAGGGGCTAACGAGGGGCTGCCCATATCTCTTGCCCATATCAAGCTCCACTTCTTCAGCCCATGTTATTTCTTCCTTCCAATCCAAGCCGGTTCACATCAACCTGGATAGCTCAGCAGAACGGTCAGGGGCAGCTTGAGCACAGAATGGATGGGACTCCTGCAGAGGTGGGGGAGGGATGGCCCAGCCAGCTGGCCCCTCAATGTCGTGGCTTTGCTGAAAGCAGGATTCTTGGGGAAGCCAGTCCATGTTTTTTACCTGGCCAGCTTCAAAATTTCCCACTGGCTGCTGCTTTCAGCAGCACCCTCACAGAGGCGATTGGCTCCTGGCAGGCTGGGGCTGATGGGAGTTTCAGCCCTAAAGATATGGAGGTTGCCAGGTTAATTGTTGTTGTTTAGTCGTTTAGTCGTGTCCGACTCTTCGTGACCCCATGGACCAGAGCACGCCAGGCACTCCTGTCTTCCACTGCCTCCCACAGTTTGGTCAAACTCATGTTCGTAGCTTCGAGAACACTGTCCAACCATCTCATCCTCTGTCGTCCCCTTCTCCTAGTGCCCTCAATCTTTCCCAACATCAGGGTCTTTTCCAATGATTCTTCTCTTCTCATGAGGTGGCCAAAGTATTGGAGCCTCAGCTTCACAATCTGTCCTTCCAGTGAGCACTCAGGGCTGATTTCCTTCAGAATGGATAGGTTTGATCTTCTTGCAGTCCATGGGACTCTCAAGAGTCTCCTCCAGCACCATAATTCAAAAGCATCAATTCTTCGGCGCTCAGCCTTCTTTATGGTCCAGCTCTCACTTCCATACATCACTACTGGGAAAACCATAGCTTTAACTATACGGACCTTTGTAGGCCAGGTTAATAGAAGCATAGAATCATGGAGCTGGAAGGGACCCAAGGGGACTATATAGCTGTCCCATATGGGGATCGAATCTGCAAACTTGGCGTTATCAGCAGCATGCTCTAACCAATTGAGCTTTTCAGTTGCCCAAATAAGTGTTCCCTGACTGGATTGGAGAAGGCTGATCTAAGCCCCTAATACAGAGACTGTGTGGACCATACACATTAGATTGCAAAGATCAGGCATAGGCAAACTGCGGCCCTCCAGATGTTTTGGGACTACAACTCCCATCATCCCTAGCTAACAGGAACCAGTGGTCAGGGATGATGGGAGTTGTAGTCCCAAAACATCTGGAAGGCTGAGTTTGCCTATGCCTGGCAAAGATCAACCGAAGGGTGGGGGGCTCATATACAGCTGTGGGTTGCAGGGTGTGGTGTCCTAAGACTTGTTGTTATTTTTGCAGCAAGGTTCCGTCAGGGTGCCTGTCTCTAGTGTCCTAAAGCTGACCAATCAGAGGGAAAGGAAGTGAGCCAGCCAGTGAAGATGGGCTTATAGGGTCCTTCTGGAGAAGGAACACGGGAAGAACACCAGGACGGATCTGTTCTGTATCCTCCAAAGCTAAGCATTTAGGAACAGTGAAAACACCAGGTGCTTCAGTTTCACGAGAAGGGCGCGCACGTTCGGCTGTGTACAATGGAACTTCACAGAAAACACAACTTTAGTCGCTCCAAAAGATTATATTGAATCACTTGGAATCATTTGCCCATCTACACGCACAAAAAAATAGTAGATCTGGCCAAAACACATGGAGATTGGCATTCCTCAATGCAATGTATCCTGAATTATTATTATTGTATAATCTTTGAAAGCTGTATAATCTTAGAAGGGTCACAGCTGTGACTATCATGGAGGGGCCCTGCACTTCTGGATTGGCCACTAGACTACTGCTCACATATCCGGCAGTGCAGCCACAGATCTGTCCTTTCTGTCACAAAATTATTAGCCCTTCAGCAAGAATAGGTGGCAAGAATAGCTTCCAACTGCAAATTCTGGCTTTATTGTCCCATATCCATGAACAAGCTGCAATTCTCTCCACAATAAAAGAAAGGTCACAGGCAGCTCAGGTTAACACGTCAAAGAGAAAAGCCAACATCGGGAACTCAATAGCTACAAAGCTGACCCAGAGAACAGCCAGAGAAATCAGCAGGAAACATAATGAGGCCCAAATATAAACCAAGCCAAGCGCATTGTTAGAAAAACAAAAGAAGAGACTCATTCTCTCCTGTAAAGAAAGTTATTTATATAGCTGGATGAGAGGGGTTTTCATAAACAGGTAGGGCACCCTCCCAGAGATGTATGGGTGGTCTTGGGCTTAGCAACCATGAAGTGAAACTGGACAGAACAGCCTGTTTCTGGATATGAGGTTGCATTTCAGGGGTGGAGAGCCTCAGGACTAGGGGGAGAAATGTGGCCCTCTAGACCAGTGTTTCTCAACCAGTGTGCCTCCAGATGTTTTGGGACTACAACTCCCATCATCCCTAGCTAGCAAGACCAGTGGTCAGGAATGATGGGAGTTGTAGTCCCAAAACATCTGGAGGCACACTGGTTGAGAAACACTGCTCTAGACGTCTTCATTTGGCCCTCAGAACTATCCTCAGGCTGATCGCAACAGCATTCTGTCAGCCTGCAATTCTCAGCAACTGATACGGTACCTGAATGTTAAGGATAATGGTTTAATTTCCCGAAATGGGGATGTTTACTTATGTTGGGTTACTGTGTATTTTTAGCATGGGGTTTATCCTTTGGCAGTAGCTGTCATGTGATTGGCTGACTGTGAGTCACATGAGAGAGTCACATTCCATTCTGTTGTGACTGTTATTCCAGTAACTGTTGTTTTTTACTCCTTTCTGCTCGCTCGCTCCCTCTGTATCAGGGGGAATGGCTGCTGAGAGAGGCTTCTCAAGATACTGCTGAGGATACTGTGATCTGTCTGAAGTAAAACAGAGGACGATCCCTAAACATTAATGTCCTGTGAACTGCCCTAAGACCTGCAGGTATAGGATAGTGAAATCTGTGCAGGAGCTAGATTGTAAATATATTCTCAGTTATATGTTTATGAAAGCAAAGTTCTTTTTGAATATAAAGAGTCTGGACATTGTATAGTCTTTACAAAGAAGTTATCAATCACCCAGAATAGTTATTTAGCTTCCTAGCTGTAAGCTACTCTGCATATCATCAGAATTACACACACACACACACACACACACACACACACACACTCTTTTCTTAAAAATGTTTAGGGGTACTCTCATTTTCCTACTCATACTGAAATACTGCCCCTCAATGAGGCCAAACTTAGATTCACAAAATGTTTAGGGGTATGCGTACCCCTGCGTACTCCCAGAAAAAAGCTCTCTCTCTCTCTCTCTCTCTCTCACACACACACACACACACGGGGGGGGGGCAGCATACTGCCTCTCTGACAGTGGACAGAATGGACCAATGCTTCTGAGCTTCCCAGGGCATGTGGCTGCCCTCTGCTGGAAGCAGAATGCTGGAGCAGATAAGATACAGCACAGGCAACCTGAACATCACTTTAAACACACACTGCAACCTGTAGTGACTGCTGGGAGGTAAACCCCTTTAGCTACTTCTCATTGTAGTAGTACTGCTCTTTCCCAATTAAACCACCACAGCGCAAAACACAGTTGATTTGCACAAGCCCTGTGCAACATCCGTGTCTGGGGGATAGATTAATGCTGGCGAGGCAGAACAGGAGCCCCGAGGCCTGTAAGCAACACCAGTTCTGGGATGTCATTTGGAGTCAGGTCCGTCTCACTAACTGGGGCACATCTCAGCTCACTTGCAAGCTCCCCCACGGATATAATTTCCCAGTAGGCAGATAAAGGCAATCTCTCTCTCTCTCTTTCTTTCTCTCTCTCTCTCTTTTCTAAACGTGTCACCGAAAATAAATTTTTAATCATAATTTAAATACATTTTCCACCCTCAGGACATTCTAGGGTTTCGCCATCTCACAGGAAGAGAAGGATGCAAGAACAGACTGACCCTCTTTCACACTTTTCCCAGGGGGGCTGGGAGAAAGAGGAGATGCGGGGAGGACGTGGCCCTGGTAACAAGCTTGGGACTCTTTTTGTTGAGCATCAAGCTATTTCAGCCGTTTAAAAACAACACAGAAAAAGATCGTACAGGCTTCCTTCAGTTCACTGCTCTTGGGTTGAGTTGTTATAAAACTCCCTGCCAAAACTTTCCTAAATGATAATACAAGTACAGCAGGGAGGAAAGGAGTTAAGAATTTGTGGAAAGTTGCCTCGGAAGGCAGGCAAGTGAGCTGGTTTTCAGTTGCAATGCATTTCATAGAATCATAGAGTTGGAAGAGACCACAAGGGCCATCCAGTCCAACCCCCTGCCGAGCAGGAAACACCATCAAAGCATTCTTGACATATGCCTGTCAAGCCTCTGCTTAAAGACCTCCAAAGAAGGAGACTCCACCACACTCCTTGGCAGCAAATTCCACTGTCGAACAGCTCTTACTGTCAGGAAATTCTTCCTAATGTTGAGGTGGAATCTTCTTTCTTGTAGTTTGAATCCATTGCTCCGTGTCCGCTTCTCTGGAGCAGCAGAAAACAACCTTTCTCCCTCCTCTATATGACATCCTTTTATATATACGAACATTGCTATCACATCACCCCTTAACCTTCTCTTCTCCAGGCTAAACATGCCCAGCTCCCTAAGCCGTTCCTCATAAGGCATCGTTTCCATGCCTCTGACCATTTTGGTTGCCCTCCTCTGGACACGTTCCAGCTTGTCAGTATCCTTCTTGAACTGTGGTGCCCAGAACTGGACACAGTACTCCAGGTGAGGTCTGACCAGAGCAGAATACAGTGGTGCTATTACTTTCCTTGATCTAGATGCTAGATCTTCTTGACATAACCTTGACATGACCTTCTTGACATAACCACACTGGGATATAATGGGTTGTATCTAATATTAGGCATACTCAAGAGCAGACCATTTGAAATTAATGGACATGACTCATTTAGTTCCATGGATCTACTCTAAGTAGGTTGGATGCAGCCACCACCAACCCTGCCATGTGGGCATCCCTTGCAGGCGACCACTGTGCCTGGAAACTGCAGACAAGTTGTACATCCATAGCAGTGACCAGAGGAGAAATGACCGTTGGGAGGACTTCAGAGAGAAGAAACGCCATCTGCAGCAGCACAACCGGACACCTTCATCTGCCCCAGCTGCAACAAAACATGTCTCTTCCGCATCTACCTCTACAGCCATAGCAGGCGCTGCAACCTTCCAACAGCTTGATCTCACCCCCATAGTCTCACTCCTCCATTGTCTCCCGAGACAGACCACCAGTGATGATGATGGAAATAAGTTGGTCCCTTTAATGTTGGGTGAGATTGCAGTCCCAAACCCCTGGGTCTTTGCTGCTAGAGGCCGCAAGAGTATAGCCCACTGCTGGCCTCTGGCGCCACAGAGCTTCCACTTATTGTGTGGGGTCTTCAGGGAAAGCAGAAGTCATTTCCAGCCTGGCCAAGGCAGGCCTGGGAACAAGGCGTATCACACAAAGGTGGGGAAGATGTTGTCTCAACCAAGGACCAGCATTGCCCAAAGGCTTAAGAACACTGCTAGGGTCTTGCCTTCCATTAGCTCCACCACCTTGGGAGAGCAGCCTGCAATCTTTAAAGCGCCTACAACTGATTCTGTATTCTCTTTCCCACACGGGCCAACCAAATGCCTCTGGGAAAACCTCAAACACCTTGAAGTCTGAGCCTCCACGCCTCTATGGTCCAACTACACATTCAAAATTTTAAACATGGGTGAAAATTAAAACCGTTAAGAGTAATGTCCTCTTTTATGCATGACCAAAAAAAAGCAAGAGTAAGTTCTAATTATATAATGCACAGATTGCATGTATGTGTGTATATGCACAATTATGTAATGGTGGGATAAAAATAGCACCTGACCACCACATCACCAAGAGGGGGAAATGATCAAGCCAGCTGAACCCTAGGATGGAAGGCAGTTTCCATCACTGTACTCTTTTAAGCACCTGCTAAAAATATTTTTTGTTTAGATAAGCCTACCCAGATGTTTCAGAACTTGATGCAAGCCTTGATCTGTTTTTAAAGGTAAAGGTAAAGGGACCCCTGACCATTAGGTCCAGTCGTGACCGACTCTGGGGTTGCGCGCTCATCTCGCATTATTGGCCGAGGGAGCCGGCGTATAGCTTCCAGGTCATGTGACCAGCATGACAAAGCTGCTTCTGGCAAACCAGAGCAGCACATGGAAACGCCGTTTACCTTCCCGCTGTAGCGGTTCCTATTTATCTACTTGCATTTTGAAGTGCTTTCGAACTGCTAGGTTGGCAGGAGCTGGGACCGAGCAACGGGAGCTCACCCCATCGCAGGGATTCAAACCGCCGACCTTCTGATCAGCAAGCCCTAGGCTCAGTGGTTTAACCACAGCGCCACCTGGGTTTTTAGCCTATTGTTATTTTAACTTTTCAAAAGTCTTAAATTATTCTTGTTAAGTTTTCCTATTGATAATTTTACTGTACAGTGGGACCTCGACTTACGAATTTAATCTGTTCCGAATGCACACTCGTAGGTCGAAAACTTCGTAAGTCGAGTTTCCCATAGGAAAAGCGGTTTCCCAATAGGAATGTATTGGAAACAGAAAAATTCGTAAGTCGAGGAAACCGCATATAGACGCAAACGGGGTTTTCCGTTCGGGTGTTGAAAAAATCGTATGCGCGCGGCCACTTTTTCCGCTCGTCAGTCGAAAACGCTGGATGCCGAGTAGCTCGTAAGTCGAGGTCCCGCTGTACACTGCTTTGCAATGTTGTTGTTTTAACATTCAAGCAGTGTATAAATTTTATGAAATGAATAAGTAATTTTAAAAAGGGAAGCAGATCCCCCAAAAGGTGTCTGCGCTGGCCCACTGCAGCATCCAAACAGCGGACGCTGTTATTTCAGCCCAGGCATTTGTGGGCCAGAACCTTCTGCAGATGCAACAGAAATCCAAGCCGCGTTGCTCATAGAGGAAAAATACAAAATCAATTGTTTAAACTTGGGCCAGATGAACTACTACTGCTGTAAGCCCATTCATTAAAATCATATGAGTTTTAGTCCATTAAGCGGGGTGTGTGTGTGTGTTGAATTCCCAAAGCAAAACTTGAACTTTGCTTTTTGGTAGTTGGAGCAGGCACCAAGACAGAAGATGCATTACCTCCTCCTTACATGAGAAATGTATGGGGATGGAATAGGGTGGAGGCCCATCTGCAGCCTTTCAACATTGCTATTCAGAGAAAACATATTTGAGCATGTGGCTGAGCTGCTTAAGAGGGACAGGAAATCTGCAGGTAGGGGGAAAACACATTTTACAGTCATACTTCGGGTTAAGTACGCTTCAGGTTGAGTACTTTCAATTTAAGTACTCTGCGGACCCGTCTGGAACGGATTAATCCACTTTCCATTACTTTCAATGGGAAAGTTCGCTTCAGGTTAAGTACGCATCAGGTTAAGTACAGACTTCCGGAACGAATTGAGTAGGTACCACTGTACAGGGGAGGCTGGTCCATTAGGGCACTGTTCCACCAACCTCAGTCTGCCTGTAGCCAGCCTTCATGTATCTGCTTTACATGCAGAAGGTGCCAGGTTCAATCCTTAGCAACTGCAGGTAGGTCTGGGAGAAAATCCTAGAGAGCCAGTCATTGTAGTTAATCCTGAGCTAGCCTGCAAAGGCAGCTTCTTATGTTCTCACAATCAGTCCAGAGGATGGCACTGGCCACCAGCTTCTTGTTCCTTAGTCTCGATGCTGCCCTTGTAGGGAAGAGGATGGGGGCAAAACTAGAATCAGTTGCCACTGCCTGTCATTGTCTCTGGCGCCACCTTCTGTTAGGCTCCATGCCTACCACCCAACCAGTCCCAATTGGCACCAGCCACCACAGTACAGTATGGTACTGGAGGAGACTTGAGCAGGCATCTCCAAACTTCAGCCCTCCAGATGTTTTGGACCACAATTCCCATCATCCATGACCACTGATCCTCTTAGCTAGGGATCATGGGAGTTGTAGGCCAAAACATCTGGAGGGCCGCAGTTTGGGGATGCCAGCTCTTGAGAGTCCCATGGACTGCAAGAAGATCAAACCTATCCATTCTGAAGGAAATCAGCCCTGAGTGCTCACTGGAAGGACAGATCCTGAAGCTGAGGCTCCAATACTTTGGCCACCTCATGAGAAGAGAAAACTCCCTGGAAAAGACACTGATGTTGGGAAAGATTGAGGGCACAAGGAGAAGGGGATGACAGAGGACGAGATGGTTGGACAGTGTTCTTGAAGCCACCAACATGGGTCTGACCAAACTGCGGGAGGCAGTGGAAGACAGGAGTGCCTGGCGTTCTCTGGTCCATGGGGTCACGAAGAATTGGACACAACTAAACAACAACAACAACAACCACAGTACATGTATGTGCCACTGGACCAGACACACTTCCTATTTCAATTTGAACTGCACGCAACAGCAATGTACTGAATAAAATGGAAAGGGTGGAATTCATACCTGGGGCCCCAGATAACCATAACTGTGATATACAAACACATCACTCTCTCCAAACGGCAACCATCAGCATGAAAAACCTCCAGATACGTAAACATTAATATATTCAAATATTTAAACGTTGACCTTTAATGATTAAAGAAAGAAAGAGTGTGGTTGTTCTATTTTTAATAGCAATAAGGTAAACGGAATCTCTCAGGCCTCCGATTATTGGAAACGGCCTGAGTGCAATTGCCCATAATTTAGGGGCCTAACTGGTAACAGTGGCTAAAAGACTGCAACTGTCAATCAGAATTCCCAGTGTAAGATCTACATGTCACAACAAACTCATTGGCTGGGTTCAGATGTCACAGTTAACACGAACGAGCAGCATGTGTTGGTGCTCGCTGCTCATCTGTCCCTGCCGCACCCCACTCTTTCTTTTCCTTGACATGTTGGAGAAGAAATCAAACAGGAAGCCTGCTTTGCATTATGTGGGAACCGGCATTTGTGGCTTTTGCTTCTCTCCAAGCAAACCACAATTGGAAAACAAGGGTTAAACCTACCGTAGTTCGCACATTCTGTTTGTGCGCGTTAAGCCCCAGTTTAATGATTGCTGTTAATATCAATTACATTTATCAATCGCTTTACACAAGGAAAAGAAACCTCAAAGCAACTTAGCAACAGCAAATACAACAGATAACAGCAATTAGAACCATGAGAAAATGAACAATACGGATGCATTAAATACTCATCCAGCAACCTATTTATAAGGACAAGTCTTACCCATGCCACTAAAGCAGGCATCCCCAAACTTTGGCCCTCCAGATGTTTTGGACTACAACTCCCATCTTCCCTGACCATTGGTCCTGCTAGCTAGGGATCATGGGAGTCGTAGGCCAAAACATCTGGAGGGCCGCAGTTTGGGGATGCCTGCACTAAAGGATGAACACTACCACAGGAGGCAATCTAATTAGCCAAAGGCCTGGGGAAACAAAATAGCCTTAGTCTAGTAATTAAAGACTAGGATGGGGCCAGGTGCATCTCGCTGGGAAGAGCGTTTCAGATGGGGGCCACCACTGAAAAGGAGCATTCTCATGCGGCCATCCTCCACACTTCCCATAGGTGGGCCACACAGAGAAGAACCTGTGATAAAAACAGCAGAGTCTGGGCTGGTTCATACAGAGAATGGCAGCCCATACTAAACTACAGTTTATCATGATGTCGAAACCAGGCCATTAGGCGCCCTCAAGCAAGGCACTATATATTTGTACTAGGCCCACATCGGAAATAGGTCAATAATAGTACTGACCTGATTCATAATGCTAATGCAATTATTGTGAAGAGGGTGGATTAGATCCAAAGAGCCGGGAAGTAGAAGGAAACAAGACACTAGCACCTTGTTCCACAAAGTTTGTGCAGGTGTAAAATCCAGGATAGGTCATTCACATCCTCCCTCGTGGGAAAGCAACAGAACCCACTTGGATTCCTCTGCAATGTTCAAATATCGCCGTGAGGCAGCTCCGCTGTGATGGAAAGTTACTTCTGTGTGCGGGAGGGTGCAGTTGGACCTAACCCACCGAAAGTATTCCACATGCAATGCCATGAAGCACTCTATCAAGCACCCCATCAACACTAAGCATTATTGTATCATATAAGGAAGATTTTGCCAAGCTGGGGCCCCCTCCAGATATTGTCAACTACAACTCCCATCAGCCCCTGCCAGTTCGTACTGATGGGTGTTGTAGTCCAAAACATCTGGAAGGTACCAGGTTCCTGAAGGCAAAGATAAGGAGACAGAACCTTTCCCATATGTTTGCTTCAAGGTATATATATTTTGCTACAAAAACCTTAAAATACCACTTTTCACATTTAAATTATACCGCCCACATATTTTGTGGCTTCGGGAAATGTTTTTTCCACCTTCCAAAATTTGGAGCATGCTAGAGTTATGCAAGATCCAGTTCTTCAAGAAGTCACCACCTCGTGCCAGTTAAAACAGGCACAGTTGCAGGTGATCAGAGGTGTTGGGAGTTAAGTTTGGTACACAGAGACAAGTTTTTTTGGGGGGGGGAGAGACTGGACAGGACTACAGTGTTGTACTTATAAATAGGATGTAGTCTACCGGCTACAAAAGAGAAACTAAGTACTAAGCCACATTCTCCATGTTTATGAAAAACATGGATTTCCCCCACTCTGATCCATGACAATTTCACACTCTCCAAGGCTGCCAAGAGAAGGAGAATTAAGTTCTGTGCAGACATAAGTTGGTGGTCTATTGCTGTTGCTCCCTTTCATTCCGCTTGAGATTAACACATTTTTCCCAGATGGAAGATGCATTGGCAAGGCAAACTCCCACCCCTAAGGCACAGCACTCCCCCCCCCTTTTTAAAGTACACAAATATCCCCATGAATTGATCATGCAGTGAAATATACCAGTCGGTGGAAGCCGGAAGGGCCCATAGATAACCGAAGGCCTCTGGAAAGGGGGTGGGATTGGGGGGGGGAGGGAGAAGTCCAGAGAAGGCCAACTAACCCTTCTTAATTTTATTCAGGCAGCCCGAGTTGCAGAAGGAGCGGCCGGATCCTGACTCCCAGCAGCCCCTCCCCTTCATTCCCGCCGTCAGAGGGGTCTGGCGGAAGCTCCAGCTCAGGGCATTGCCCGAGGTTGTTTATAAAAAAACAAAAATGGAAGACACTAATATTTAAGAAACATCCTGATTCAGCAGGGAGGTGGTGGCCTGCCGCATCACTGCTCTCAGAGGAAGCACATCCCACATTACAGATTCTGGCCACATGCGATTCCTCTCTCTCCATACAGTTTAGCCCCATGGATCTCCCGGCAACCATGAAAGCCGCCTCATTATACCACAATGCACCACAGCCTCTCTTTGGGAGGCAATAAGGCAACGCTTAACTCCATCCCTGCTGGGGAGACAGGAGTTCTCTCGGAAAGTAAAAGGGGAAAGGAACAGGGAGAGGGGAGAGCCGCGTATGAAAGGCATCAGCTGCATTGCCGGCTTGCTGCTTCCCCTTTATGGAACATGCGCTTTGCAAAGTCACATGGGCCACAGGAAGCTGACAAAGGCGATCTGGGAAGGTAATTGGGGAAAAGCCCTGTCCCTTTAAATGCTCGCTAGAGGTTGTTTTTAGGACATTTGCTGGAATATGCATCGGAGCTTAAACACACACACACAGGGAGGGGGGGGGAGAGCGCACACTTGGAAGAGTGTTTTCTACATTCTGTTAAACAACAAAATGACCTAAAAACTACATTCAGAAAATGAACAATTCTGCATTCGCCCCCAAAATAAAGGTTTCTCACCCCTCTACTGCAGGGGAAATTCGGGCTTGCCCCAAAACTGAATATGCAGCTTCCCCACCCCACACTCTACCCCACAGAAGGAATTTGACAAGAACGAGAGAGAAAATGCTGGATAAATTCCTGTTAGGTGTGAGCTACAATAACCTCGCTATGGAAAGGGTGTTTGCTGCTGAATAGGAACTGGGAGAGGAGAGGGAAAATGGGGAAACCACCTCTGAATGCCTACAAGCATTTTATTTTATTATTCCCAGTTCTTGCAACCTTTGACGTGCTTTCCAACTGCTAGGTTGGCAGGAGCTGGGACCGAGCAACGGGAGCTCACCCTGTCACAGGGATTCGAACCGCCGACCTTCTGATCAGCAAGCCCTAGGCTCTGTGGTTTAACCCACAACGCCACCTGCGTCCCTTGTAGCCAATGCTAGTCCTACTCAGAGCAGTCACACTGAAACTAGTTCACATGCACAGCCCAGTCTGTAGCATCCCTTGGGATAAGTGGCTTCTAACAAGCTACAAGGCTTGTTGAGTGCCCCGTCTTTCCAAACAGTAGTTAAAGTACACTTCCCTTAACAGCCAACAGGAGGAGGCAGTGTCCCTATGGTCAGAGACAAAACGGCCAGTCGCTCAGCCATAAACTATGGCTTAGCACCAATGCTCAAGCATTTGTGGGCTCCAGGAGAGGAGATTCTGCTCCGGACAAACCGTAAGCCCAGATTCAGCTGAACCAATACAAGGACCAGAGGAAGCAGGAAGCAGCCGGCATTGCCTCTGCGGGAACCCTCTTGCTACTGCGTTCCCAAATAAACCATAGTTTGGCTTAGAGTTATGTACAAACCAGCTCTCTTATCTTGGTTTATTAAGGAAAGCATCCAAAAGTCACAGTAGGGCAATAGAGTCATTAAGACCAACCGAAAATCCACAAAGAGGAGGATGAGCTTGTGAATTTGCCAGAGGTATTGCTAGGCAATACGAAAACGAAATCATCTTATTCCGCCTAATAATTTTTAAATGGACTGCGGGAGGTGGGATGCCAGCTAAATTAGATTAGGCGGTACTCGATGCAGAAACATCTCAGGTTGTACCAAAGGCTAAAGAGATTGAAACACGGATGCTTCCCCCCCCCCTCTTTGCAAAAATGTTAATGGCTGCTTGAAAATGGTGCGAGATGGAGGAATAATGATCCTGACATGAAGGAGAGAGTTGGGAGAGAATTTGAGTGGCTTGGCTGAGCATGCTTTGAGAGGACCAAAAACTGGCACAGCATCTGCAGTCACGAGGGGTGAATGAGCAGGTGGGGGGGACTAGTGGCTGCAGCCAGGAGCAGGGGCAACCATAGACAGGCACATCCTGAAACATCACAGGGATATACTGTATAAACTACTACATTCTCTTGCATCAGCTGCTGAAACCATCTTTTAAACAGAGCTTCTATTTAGATCTGCATGCAGAAATCTGGGGGTTGAGGGATGAGAAACAGGAAGATCCTACCATTAATATTATCAGAAAAAGCCTGAAATAAGTCTGTGGCTCCATCTGGCTGGGCTTTTATTAGTTGTTATTAATAATAAATGTGCATATTGACAGCTTTATAATTAGCTCCCGAATACACCCAAGATCCTTGCAGGGAGATTGATTTCCTCGTGCAATACTCGTTCGACTGCCAGCCTTGTCTCCCAGCTTGCTTCCTCCCTCCCACCCACCCTCTTTCCTCCATTCTTCAACCCCACCCTTTGCCAACAACCCAGGGACAAACCTCTGTATTCTGTTGCACCAGCAAAAGACTTCATGCTGACTTCTGAAAGGCCTGTGTTTTTAGCTTTATTTTATTTATGTCCCACTTCTCCCCCCCCCCCAAATAAAGGAATTGGAGAGTGCCAGGAAGAACCCACAACAATAAAAGAAGCCCACAGTCCTGGGCTTAGTGTGTGTGGTGCTGGTAATGCCAAGGTTGCAGGTTCGATCCCCATCAGGGACAGCTGCATATTCCTGCACTGCAGGGGGTTCTGACACTAGATGATCCTCAGGGTCCCTTCCAACGCTATGATTCTACCCCTTCTAATTATACAATAGAAAGAAAACAGCGTACATTTCCAAGTTTGCACTGGTACGGTGAAATGAGAACTGTTATCTAGAAGATAAGAAGAGCCAGATAAGGTCAATGGCCCATCTAGTCCGGGACCCTTTTCTCTTCCGTTCTGAAGACAGATGCAAAGAATTCATAGTTTCTCTGCAATGTTTGTACAGTATCCTCCTTTAGCACACCTTTGATTCCCTTGTCATCCAAGGGCCCAGCTGTCTCCCAGCCTCCTGCTAAAGTACTAATGCATTTAAAGAATGGAAGCCAGTCTTCTAACGCTGCCTGAAAGCCTGAACGCCAGATGTTCTCAACTAACAGCCCCAACAGGCACATCTGAGATAGCTGAGGCTGATGGGTGATGATGATGATGATGGTGATATTTATTTGTACCCTGCCCATCTGACTGGTTGCCCCAGCCACTCTGGGAGACTTCCAGCAAATATAAAGACATAATAAAACATTAAGCCTAAAACAGCTTCCCTATACAGGGCTGCCTTCAGATGTTGCCTAAATGTTATATAATTTCTCACCTCCTTAACATCTGATGGGAGGGCATTCCACAAGGTGGGCACCACTACCGAGAAGGCCCTCTGCCTCTGATGTAGTCCCAAGCATGTGGAGGGCACCAGATTGGTGAAGTGGGCCTTGTGTAGGGCGGGGGTGTTGATCAGAAGTGGTGCCGCCACCCCCACACCCCCACCCCACCCCAATGCCTTGCTCTTTGAAACTGCTAATCTAACTGCAGGCAACAAAGATGCACAGAGCACTAGGCTTTCCTTGCACATCTAATGAACAGAGCTAGAGAGCTGACATCAACATTCAAAAGCAAACAATTTAAAAGTTTGATACTGGTGGAAAAGATAGTATCCTGCCACAGCTGTCCCTGGACGGGCTCGAACCGCCAACTTTCCGATTCACCTTCTCTATGTTGGGTCTACCCCAACTTCATCCCACGCTATAAATTAGGGGGTGAGGAAACACTGGGGTAAGGAATGACGAGTCTATGAGCCAGGCACAGCCCACAGTGTCTCTTGAATCCGGCAAGCAGCCTCTCATCCTTGGCCCTGTCCACCACATGCCTATTATAGCTAGGGGGTGGAGGAAGCTCCCATTGGTACCAATGGAAGCTTTTTTCCTCAATCTAATTGTTGAAGGGGGGATTTGCAACCGTCAAAACATATAGGAAGAGCTATCCCTTTCTTTCCCTTCCCAGCTCTGATGCACCCCAACCCCCAGTGCAGCAATGCGGGTGGGGTGGGGTGGGAAGTCCCCACTGGGAACAAATTGTTACTCAAGGCAGGGCAATGGATGGAAGGGCTGGGGGAAAAGAGAAGTGGAGAAGAAGGAGGGAGGGAGGGAGGGGAGGGGAGGGGGAAGTGTTCACTGTGCCCCGAGAGCAATCTTTCTTTTTTAAAAGACAGAGTGAATTACTACAAAGAATAACAGAAATAATGAAAGCAGCCATATTTCATAGAATACCAAAGGAACAAGTTATTTCAAGTCAAAGGTTTCAGTGTTCACACCATCGGGCGCAAGCAAATGTTTCAATTTGCCAATGACTTAGGAACGATTCCTGATTTTCAAAGAAGCTATAACACTCTTTTCCTCCCCTCCCCTCTTGTATAGCTGGCTCATTTAAACATAACAATGCCATCGCGCTCTACTTTCCCATTCTGTCATTCCTGGGAGTATTGTCCATTAACTTCATGTCTCAAATCCTAGTGACTATAATCACATACATGGATAATGCTGCATCAGTTTAAAAGTAATTTCTTTATATAATTCAGGAGAAGTAGCAAAGGATACGCGGCATCATATGGCTCAGCTTTTCTACAGCGGTTCCAATTTTACTCCTGAACCTGTTCGCAACTGAACACATCCTCCACGTATGATAAAAAGACCACCACCACCCCAAACTATTATGGTGTTGCTTATTCTGTATATAAACACTTGCTCTTAATGAAATTACAGTATTTCCTTTTTTCCATATATATATATTTCCATTCATTAAATGTTTTGAACTTAAGAATCACCCTATGGCCGACCGTAGTTCAGTATCCATTCTCAAAGTGGCCAACCAGATGTCCAAGGGAAAACGCCAAGCAGGATCTGACCTAACAGCCACACTCTTCCTTCCTGTGGCTTCCAGTAATTGGTATTCAGTAATTGGTATTCAGAGGCAGAGTATAGTCCAGGCATCCCCAAACTGCGGCCCTCCAGATGTTTTGGCCTACAACTCCCATGATCCCTAGCTAACAGGACCAGTGGTCGGGGAAAATAGGAATTGTAGTACAAAACATCTGGAGGGCTGAAGTTTGGGGATGCCTGGTATAGTCATTGTGACTAGTAACCACTGATAACCTTGCCCCATCATGCATTTAGAAATAAACAGTAAATTGCAAGAACTCAGGCCAGAAGAAAAATGGATTTCAAATAAATCTTCACAAGGTTTTATTTGTGTGATGAGGAGTTCAAATAGGAGTCAATCCCAGTATTGAAGGCAAAGAAAGATAAATTCCAGTAAAAATCAGGACAAGGCCCTGTTTCGACAATTCTTCATCAGCAAAGATTGACAGGTCAGAGAGTATCAAGCATTCAACTTGATACTGTAATTTTGACTCATTCACCTTCTCAGTGAAAACGTAAGATCTGAACAGAATTCGGTTTTTAAATGTGTTTACAACCTTGAATAAGCAGCCTTTCAGAATTAGCACACAGTTTGTACTTCAGAAGCTGTGCTGATTCTGAAAGGCTGTGTTGTAGGAGGGTGAACACCATGCACAAGTCCCATGGTTATTCAAGATTGCAGGAAAAAAACACATTCAAAACCTGAACTCTCCAATCTCATTTTCCTCTGATATTTACAGACTTGCAAATATTCATACTGTGAAAATTGGATCACATTCATAAACATAAAAGGTTTTCCCTGAAGGCCAGGAAGCACCTATTGGCAAAGAAATCTTTATTTTCATACATGCAGTTCACTGAAAGCAGTCTTAATGCTGCCACACTCGAGCCTACAGACTCCAGTCATTATCCCCCAAAGCTACCCGTGTTTCAGATGGGCATAACGACAACATGGAAAATTAGAGACTTAAGGGGGCTTGAAAAGCGAGTGAAATGTCAATTGGGCCTTGGCTATCAATGCCCTCCAAAAGCAACGCAAGAATTCTATATTCCACATCAACTCGTCATCTCATTCAGGCAAAACAAGCTGTTCAGAACCTGCCCCAGCAGTCCGTTTCTGTTTTCAGAAGCAGCATATTAAGCTCGCAAGCCACTCTTGTTTTGTTTCCATGTGCACTTAGCTCTTGACAACAAGAGTTTATCACTCCCCTGATATTCCTCTAGAGGATGGGAAATGGAACGTGGTTCTATTTGCACCAAATTCCAAAGCACTAGAACTGGATTTATCTCCCAGGTCAAACTTAATGTACTAGTTGTTTCCTCTAAAGTTCTACAAAGTGCCAAAGAAGATTCGGAGGGAGAGGGGGGATAGAGGGAAATGCAACGCTACTGAATAAGTTAACTGGGGCTCTCACAAAGCAAACCCCATAGTCTGGATTGCATGGAAATCATAGAATCATAAGAGATGGAAGGGAGCACAAGGATCATCTAGTCCACCCCCCCACAATGCAATCTTTCGTCCAATGAGGACCTTGAACCCACAACCCTGAGATTAATAGGCTCATGCTCTAACGACTGGTCTAGTGCAGTAGCTCATCTAAAGTCCGGTTTCCCAAAGCAAGCAGCACATATTTCAATGGCAACATTCTTATTTTCCCCATATAATGTTTGTTTAGTTAACAGCAACATTCTGATTAGCTTAATTTTTCTTTTCTTTTTAAAGGGTGCTAAGGAAGGTGAATAGACTGTGATTATACTAAAACAGCGAAGCCATGATGCATCATTTCTCTACTTCAAAACCTCGTTACACATAATAAAGTGCGTTGCTGCTCTTACTAATTTCTCAGCCTCCAAATCAGCCACCTCAATATCAAATCATAAATCCAAGAAATAAAAATAAAAGGCAATAAGATGCCTGGTATCATACCTCAATTCTGGCATTTAGTATGTGTTTTAAAAGCTCATTTGCAGCAACCAGCCTGACTCACCACCATTTTTTTGGTCCTACATAGTGGTGGTTCCCAAACTTTTTGGTATGGTGATCCCACAAGCCCAAATTTCCTTGCAATGACAATTTATTGACGTATGAATTTGGGACGTTGGGTCTTCTGGAGCAGTCTGTTTTGTGCATTTTAACTGCAACTCAACTGCCTCTTTTGTTAACAATTCCTTGAAACAATTTCCATGAAATTCTTTACTCAACATCCCCATTGATGAAGAATTTGTTGAAAGAATTATACCTACAAAGTCATTCACATTTTTGTTTAAGGCTATGTATGAACCCCATCTGTTGGTGGGAAAAGATGCACCAAAAAAGGGCAATTGTAAGGAGAGATTGTACATTTCTCACCCAGAAGCGAAAACGGTGAGCTACTACGGAGGAATCTGTGTATTCTTCATAGTAGATAGCTTGTAGTGGGATACATTGTCAAACCAGGGTGCTCAGTTATTTCCTAATGATGAGCTTTTGCAATTAGTAAATCATGTTCTGATATGGGCACGATCCACTCAAAGCGAAACATGTTATGGCTGCTATCCCAAGCATGCTTACCTGGGAGTGAGTCCCATGGAACTCACTGATACTTCTGAATTAAACTGGCTGCACATTCTATTGATTTCAATGGGAAAGCTCTAACAGATGTAATGTGAACCTCCCACTGGAACCCATAGGAATTGAAAGTGTATATATTCTGGCTGGATCACACCCTCTATCAATTAAATGCTAACTTTAAGCATGGCTAAAGAGAATACATTGTTGCAGTTGTGATTAAACCTTCCCCTTTAATTATTATTAACTTATTAGATCATTCACTCTGATTACTACTAATTTAGTAACAGTTACACACAGTTAAGCATTTCTGTTAAAACGTCATGGTAAAATGCCCCATTGAATTAACCGAGAGAGATTTACAGCCTATGCACGTCTACAGGGAAGTTAAACAAATTCCTAGGGTGGCTGAAATCTTAGCTCAGTGCTGACCAAGTGATGCCTGACTGTTCCGGACAGACCAGAGGAGGCTCACCTGAAGCTACCCAGGTCTAAGTGCTGCATCACCAGGGAGGGTGGGTGTCACTGTCAGAAGCCAGGCCCCTCCCTTGGCTTCCCCGTGCGCCTGCCACCCGCTTGCGGGTCATGACCCACAGGTTGGGAAACGCTGCTATAGGAGGACAAGCCTGTCTTAGGGAAACTGCCCTCTCCCCTCCCCTATGAAGGATGCTTTGACACAGCACTTCCAACCAGCAAAACTGTATCCTGCCAGTATTGCAGTGCTTCTCTCTCTGACTAACAGAGAATCAATACTGGGCTTCACCAACCCTCCCAGAGGAACCGGCAGGGTTTTATACAGAGCCGTACAAATTCGTGGAGGGTTTCTGTTTTTGTTTAAAGCAACCTGATCTAAACAAGGGGACAGCTTTCTGGAAGCGAGAAGTTACAATACACAGGTGATTCTCCCCCACACACTGCAGGGAGTATCAAAATTCCCAGTGCCTTGCCTGTAAAAGAGCCAGCATTCGCTGCCGCCACCCGCTTCCAAGCTGCCACCTTATCCGGCATGATAAGCAAGTCTCGGTTTGGGCAGCAGGAGCCTCCTTTGCCCCCCACCCCACCCCACCCCACCCCATCACCCCTCCCCTCCCCAGCTTTGCTCCTATGCTTCTCTGACCTTGCCACGTGACGGAGACCTCACTCTGATGGGGCCGCAAGCAGAGGTGACCCATAAGGTTAAGGCACATTTCCCCCATGGAGAGCTGGCAGGAGAGGGGAGGCTTAGGGGGGGAGGGGGAACCAAGGCTTCTTGTGCAGTCCAGCTTCGCGGAGAGACTGGGAACCAAGTGCTTACTCAGAGAGGCACTGCCCAGGCAAAGGGGGGGGGAGAGAAGAAGCAGAGATCGCCTCTACGGAAGGGGGGGGGAGTGAGAAAGAGACCAGGGGTCCTGGCCAGGAAATGTAGCATCTCTCATGAATCAGCCCCCTAACCTCCCCCCATGACTTGGGCTCCTTACTCTTTGGCCACCCCCAACCTGAGAGATCGGAGAGAGATGCCCTGCTCAGCTACAGCGATTTCACAAGAATCCTTAAGAGTTGCAATAATAATAATAATAATAATAGTAATAATAATCCCAAAACCACTGGATTTCCTTTCTCCACCCCCACTTTCCACTTTGTATATTTTCATATTAGAAGCAATAGATGGGAGGGTTCACCTAAAAATATTAGGCTAGGGGGCTGCTGTTCCTTGCCAGAACGTGGGTCCACCCACAGTGCTCATCAAAGCCAAGCAGTTCAAACTCTCCCCCCCCCCATTTATACCTCTGTGTCTTTCCCAGTTCTCACCCTGGACGGATGCCCCACCCTTAGGTGCCATTTCCATACAGCCGGAGAACGGGCTAAGGAGTGGAGCTGCGTGTGTGAGAGGAACAGGAGGGAAGACCCCGCTCCCCTTTTGCTCTGCTTTGCCAGTCCAGCAATGGGGGGGAGAGAAGGCTACACTCCCCGATCTCCCCAACCCTCCCTTACTCACCCTGCCAAGTCTTCCCCTCACAGCAGCTACAGAGACAAAGGACAAAGTCTTCCTTAAACCTGGGGTGGGGTGCGCGTGGGGTTTATAGTGGTCTTTCCACTCTGGCGCGTTTCCTTTCCCACCTCAGTCCATCCGTCTTCAGCCCCTCCCTCCTCTCGGTTGCCGAGAAAGGCAGGCGAAAACAAATAAATACCGGCAAGTGAAATCTCCGGATTGGGGATCCGCAAGGAGTTCTCGTCAATCTCCACCCAGGAGAGGAGCCGCAGCTGTTGGTGCTGCTGCTGCCGCCGCCGAGGCTGCCTAGGGCAGCGATCTGATCAGCACCATGGACAGCCGCCAGATGGATGGGTCTCCCAAAAAGCCACCCGCACACACTCAAGGAGAAGGAGAGGAGACTTATTGGGCAGTCATGTGTTCTGCCGGGTGCTGGGCGGCCCCACCCACTCCCAATTCTCCCTTCCTGGCTCTTGGAACATCTCCTCCCTCCCCTTCACAAATCTGGGGTGTGACAAACTGATCAAGCCACCGTGCTGCTGGCCGCTCAGTTCCTTCTTCCCTTCCCCACAGTCCACAAAAGGAGGTTAAAAAGCACCAACTCAACTTGGTGATCTCTCTAAGGTCTTGAAACCAGAGCAAGTGGGACTTCATATGTACGCTTTCAGGCCGAGGCTGGCTGGCCACCTCCTCCGTGCAACGGGGTTTTTTTTTTGTTATGTTTTTTTCCAGAACAGAACAAGCTACCATCTGGACGCATCATCAAGGCATTTTGTGAGACCATTTCAACTGACAGGCAAGTCTGCTGAAAATATCCACTTGCATCAAAGAAATACCTGGAGGTGAGCTTCCGAAGGGAGTCTTTGCGTTTCTAAAACGGAGAGTTGCCGGAGGGAAGCAGCGAAACATTTGCACCAAACGATATCTTGGTTTGGCCTACTTGACTCGGGTTGCATATCAATTGGACACTGAATTTACATACAACCAGGCACTGACTCTCTTGCAGTTCAGGCACAGGCTAAAAGGCTTTTTCACCAAAGCATGTGATTGACATACTCAACCAATCACAGTGTTCTGCAAGAGAGGGCATCCCACAGGTGCTGTCCAAAGTCTGTTCTGCATGATGTCAGAACCAGAACTTTAATGTGGTAGCAATTAAATCCTTTGGAACTCCCTCCCACTGCATAACAGACAGGTGTCTTCTCTATAAGCTTTTTGGTACCTGCTAAATGCATTCCTCTTTCAACAAACCTGCTAAAATCTTTATCCCTGTTGATATCTGTCTTTGATGTGAATTGATTTTATGTCCTTGCCACTGTCATTTTAAAAACAAAATACATAAAAACAGTTAAAATTTGTGATTTCTTAGGTTTTTTTAAACACACACGTAACTGTTTTGTATCTCTTATTATATTGCATATGCTTTAACTGTTTTTAATTCTGAATTTTTAATTGTTGCAACACACCCTGGGGACTTGCTGGTGAAGAGCAGGTAATTACTTAAAATAATAATAATAATAATAATAATAATAATAATAATAATTGCAGCTTTATGGGAAGCAAATAACCATTAAAAATATGTGTTCTTGTCCACTGTTTTATATAATATTTGGCTTTTACTATATCATTATATTATTGTTGCAAAGACCCCAGACATGCTTTACATGCCTAAGTGCTGTATAAATCTTTTAAATAAATATTTTAAATCGTAGGAGAGGTGGGAAGAGGGCTCCCTCCATCTGCCCTGCTGTGCCAGGCCAACCCCATTGGGCCTCCTCTTCCCTCAACTGACACCTGGGATAGCCATTCCATCAGATTGCCTCAATAGGAGAGAGAAAGCAAGTAGAAGGATCAATCCATCTGCTTTGCCCAAAGCCCAGTTCCATTAGGCACCTCCTACCTCTGAACCACTGAGCCTAGGGCTTGCTGATCAGAAGGCTGGCGGTTTGAATCCCCGTGACGGGGTGAGCTCCCACTGTTCGGTCCCAGCTCCTGTCCACCTAGCAGTTCGAAAGCACGTCAAAGTGCAAGTAGATAAATAGGTACCACTCTTGCGGGAAGGTAAACGGCATTTCTGTGTACTGCTCTGTTTCGCCAGAATCAGCTTAGTCATGCTGGCCACATGACCCGGAAGCTATCTGCAGACAAATGTCGACTCCCTCAGCCAGTAAAGCGAGATAAACACCACAACCCCAGAGTCGTCCACGACCGAACCTAACGGTCAGGGGTACCTTTACCTCTGAACTATGCAAGCTGGTCATTAGAAGAACCATTGTTTAACCTCCCCCTTGTGTGGTGTGGGGTTTTATTTAGATGGTAAGCCTGTGGGCAATTGTATTGCTTTGATTGATCATTTGTTGCAAGCCACTCTGGGACTCTTTTTGGCTGAAGAGCAGGTTACAAATGCTTAAAATAAAATAAAATAAAATGGCTTCTCGCGGTGGAACAGGGGAAAAGAGTGCCACGCCCACACTTGTTGCACCTGCTGGTACAAGTTCAACCTGGAATTTCACCAACGTGATGAAATTAATTGGTTTTGTACAACAATGGCAACCACCAGGAAAGCTCAGAGCATGTCCAGTTGCTCATTCAGCAGCAGAAGTAAAAGTTAATGATGTATCATGAACTATTCTCTCTTTTCGTAATTGATTTCACGAGCCCTCCCCCAAATTATTTTTTTACATTTGGGGGTCCACTCAATAGATTGATCATTTAGTTTTTTTGCTGTAGCATAGACTTCAACCTTACTGGGAGGAATTACATTTAAATATAGGGATTTATTATTCATTATAAAATCCAATTAAGGCTTTCTATATTGATAAAATTGGGGCATCCTCATTTGGGGGAGATTGGTTACTAAAAAACAAACAAAAAACCCCAAGTCCACTTCAGTACAAAAAAAAAGTTGTGTTGCGGAGCCATGAATGACCTAACTTTTCATTTAAAAAAAAAGATGATGATTGAGAGGGTAGAATCATGAAAGCTCCACAAAGAACTCCATCAGGTGAACATAACACAGCTGAACACAATTTAACCACACTCTTCCCTGGTTCCTTTCTACTTCCTTCACTAAACATTCTTTCACCTCACCAATCTCACTAAAGGGCAACTTCCTCACTCTTTATCCTAACCTGCCTTTGAAAATATATCCACTGCTTGGAAGATTGAGCTACTCCAACAAGTAAACCGAGTAAGAGGAGACATGATGATAGAAGCTTATAAAATAATGCTTATCACGGAGGCAATGGATAGAGAAAAGCTTCCCTCCCTCTCTCATAACACTAGATGTCATGGACATCCAAGGAAGCCGAGTTAAACCGTGCAACTTGCTCCCCCAAGAGGCAGTGATAGCCACCAACTCGGATGGTTTTAAAAAGAGGACTGGCCAAATTCATGAATGGGAAAGCTCTCAATGGTTACTAGCTATGATGGCTCTGCTGTGGCTCCAAAAATTGGAGGCAGTAATGCTTCTGAATAGGGCTTGCTGATCAGAAGGTCAACGGTTCGAATCCCTGTGACGGGGTGAGCTCCCGTTGCTCGGTCCCAGCTCCTGCCAACCTAGCAGTTCGAAAGCACATCAAAATGCAAGTAGATAAATAGGAACCGCTACAGCGGGAAGGTAAACGGCGTTTCCATGTGCTGCTCTGGTTTTCCAGAAGCGGCTTTGTCATGCTGGCCACATGACCTGGAAGCTGTACGTCAGCTCCCTCGGCCAATAATGCGAGATGAGCGCGCAACCCCAGAGTCGGTCACAACTGGACCTAATGGTCAGGGGTCCCTTTACCTTTACCTTTAATGCTTCTGAATACCAGTTGCTGGAAGCCGCAGGAGGAGAGAGAGCTCTTGTGCTCGGGTCCTGTTTGCGAGTTTCCCACATGCATCTGGTTGGCCACTGTGAGAACAAGATGCTGGGCTAGCTGAGCCACTGCCCTGGTCCCGCAAGGGTCATCCCTCCTCTCGTGAAGGTATAAAAAGAGCAGCCATGGCAGGGGGGGTCTCCCCCCCCCAGCTGAGCGACTGTTTGCAGCAGAAAGGATGTTAACCAATCTCTCAGCAAGCAATCCGAGTTTTCTCCATCTCCATTAGCGATGGGCTCTTGATTAAGGGACAATGATGCATGGGACATTCTATGTTCACCGCCACATTTAAAATACACTCAGGAGTGTCACCAGGACAAATTGCAGTAAGCCCTTTGACGGGCTGCTACACTGATGAGACAAATAAAGTATGCAAACGGGCACTCCAGGTGCCTAAAGCTGCAATCTGCAAGTGATATATTTCAAAGTAATTACACTGAAGCCATGGCCTTGGCGGTATCACAGTTGAGGCGGGGCAAGTCACGGATGGAAAGGAGGCAGTAATGGACAGAAGGGCTGGCAATGAGGAAGAATGGGGGGCAACAGGAACCATCCATAGCTCAGGTGGCGGAGCACCCACTTTGCATGCAGAAGGTAGCAGATTCGATCCCCAGTAACCAGGAAAGGCTGGAAATCTAAGCAATTGACAGAAGCGAGCCAGCAGTAAATCACACCGAGCAAATTGGAGTTAACTCTTTATTAGCAAAAACAGGAGTGTAGCATCTCTGAACAGGAGTGTTAGGCCTCATGAGCACAGCAACTAATCTCAAGCAGGTCTTGCCCCTCAGATCACTCACCGTGATCTCACCACGAATCCTGCGGCCCTGAGTCTTCTTCCCTTGGGGGCTCCCCAGCTGGTTCCTCCCCTCCCCCATCCCTCCACATCGAACCAGTCGTTGACAGCAATATATTGCTTAATTGCAATAGTCTCTAAGTCAGTGTTTCCCAACCAGTGTGCCTCCAGATGTTTTGGGACTACAACTCCCATCATCCCTAGCTAGCAAGACCAGTGGTCAGGAATGATGGGAGTTGTAGTCCCAAAACATCTGGACGCACACTGGTTGGGAAACACTGCTCTAAGTGGTTTACAGAGACACAATAACAATAACAACAACAAAAAAAAAATAATTAAAATGATAAAATCAACCTTTAATTAAAATGCCTGCTGGAATTTATTTATTTTTAAACAAACTTCCGTAAATACTAAGGTAGTTCAACTGCAAGGGAGTTCCAGAAAATTGGCCCTCAATACTAAACACACGACTCCTGACAGATACAAGCCGTGCATCCCATCCATGGGGGACCACTGATAATGGATCCCTCGAAGATCTCTTCCCTTAAGCAAGGATATGAGGGGTTAGGAGGTCCTTGAGGTATCCTGGGCCCAAATTGTCAAGGGCCATGTATATTAATGCAACACCTTTGAATCTGGCCCAGTAGCACAAGGGCATGCCAGTGCAGAGTTCTGAGCTCCTGAATTCTGTGCTGGCAATAGTTTGTACCAGGGTTCCTCAAACCTCGTCCCTCCAGATGTTTTGAGGTTACAATTCCCATCATCCCTGACCACTGGTCCTGCTAGCTAGGGATCATGGGGAGTTGTAGGGCAAAAAGATCTGGAGGGCCGAGGTTGAGGAAGCCTGGTCTGTACCCATCTACAGTGTAACTCTACAGAGCCAGTGTGGTGTAGTGGTTAAGAGCGGTAGACTCATAATCTGGGGAACCGGGTTCGTGTCTCCACTCCTCCACATGCAGCTGCTGGGTGACCTTGGGCTAGTCACACTTCTCTGAAGTCTCTCAGCCCCACTCACCTCACAGAGTGTTTGTTGTGGGGGAGGAAGGGAAAGGAGATTGTTAGCCTTCAGGTAGTGATAAAGCGGGATATCAAATCCAAACTCTTCCTCTTCTAACTGCAGTGTTTTGCACCAGCTGGGGTTTCTGGACTATGCCCCCTAGGGTAGCCCCACATTTGGCCCCTGAGCCCACGGTTCTCCACCTCCAGGTGCCTGGATCCAGCACCAGGCATCTTCCTCAGCTTCAGAAAAGAAGGACAGCAATGGATTGCAAGAGACTGCAAGGTCTGCAAAAGCACCGCAGGAAGGCCTGTGTGGGGAGAGAGATATGGACCCCAAACTGAGCACGTTTCTCCCCACTCCCAGAAACAGTGCCTTGCTTTATTTTGCTTTCTGAGCTAGCGACATCCACACCCTGCTTTGTTCCTGGGGTGGCAAAAGTTAAATCTCACCACATCGCTCAAATATGGAGCTGCCTCAGTCAGCGGTTTGTACTCCCATTACTGCCCAGCGGGGGAAATAATAAAGTGGATTTTTATTGCTGCCTCGTTCTTTCCCCTGCCCCCACCCCCACCTCCTCTCATTGGCTGTGAATATTAATTTTAGTTTACAGCAAGTAGGCTTGTGGGGTGGGTGCCATCGCTGCCTTACTTAAAAATAAAGTAGTGTTGCATTTGCCAAGAGGACAGGGGAGCACTCAATACTCAGGCATCCCCAAACTGCGGCCCTCCAGATGTTTTGGCCTACAACTCCCATGATCCCTAGCTAACAGGACCAGTGGTCAGGGGTGGTGGGAATTGTAGTCCAAAACATCTGGAGGGCCGAAGGTTGGGCATGCCTGATCTACACCTACTCTAAATGGGATTGAAAGCCCATATATATATTATTATTATTAATGTGCATTGCCCCTACTAGTACAGGTCTTGTTACATGCTCTTGGGCTGGGGTGTTGTTCTGGGGGGGGGGTTGCTGTTGGTTTTTTGTATCTTTATTTTCACTCTTGTTGTGATTTATGTGGAAATTGTTCCGTTTGGCTGTATATCCTTTAATATTTTATTATGACTTTTGTTATCTTGCAGTTACGTTGTTGTTTTTCATGTTGTCAGTCACCTTGAGCATGATTTGAACTGTGGAAATTATTGTTATTTGTTTAATTTAAATACTGCCATTCATCAAGAGTTCCCAGGGCGGTTCACAGAATAAAATACAAGATAAAACACAAGAACATTTCCTAAATAAAATTATGTGTGTAGGTATGTTATTACACTGAAGTGGAACCGAATTCTGTGCAGAATTCTGTGTGAAGATTCATACGATGTGATAAATCACTACTTGGTTTGGTGTACCCAAACAGGTGACCGTACTTTGCTTTGTGGAAAGAGAGGTTCAGAAGTGGCAAGACATGATGCAACAGCTCAAAAAGTCTGGCAAAGAGTCAGCTAGACTTGGGACGGGGCGGGAAATAAGCCAGCTAGGAAAAGCACACCTGAGCTGGAATCTGGGTGGTTGCAGAGCCCAAATTATACTGCTCATTTTAACTTTTAAAACTGCCAATGAAACCCACTGTGACTTTGGCTATGTCCTGGAACCTCCCTTCCTTCGGCTTAGGGGGAAAAGCTCCCGCTGCTGCCAACTTAGTGGGAGGCAACCCACTAAGCTGCCTGGTATTTTGTTAACGGTGGTAGCTTCATTTTGCTTTCATGCAGTTGATTATTTTCCTCCGTTTCCTTAAATGTTTTTGTTTGTTTTCATTTTGGGGATTTAGCACAAGTCATACAGTCCTGTAAGCTGTTCCCTCTATTTTAATTTGCTCCTCAAAATGAAGAGAATTGCCTCTAAATAAAAACAAAACAAAACAAAGAGAATTGCAATCCATTTGCTGCTGATTCACGGCAGATTTGGTGAGCCTACATCATACAAAGCAACGAAGTTCAGCAGGGCCCTATTTGTTTATGTGGCACTTCCAAAAACTGGCAACAATACTAGTTACAGGTAGGTAGCCGTGTTGGTCTGAGTCGAAGCAAAATAAAAAAATTCCTTCAGTAGCACCTTAAAGACCAACTAAGTTTATATTTTGGTATGAGCTTTCGTGTGCATGCACACTTCTTCAGATACACTGTATCTGAAGAAGTGTGCATGCACACGAAAGCTCATACCAAAATATAAACTTAGTTGGTCTTTAAGGTGCTACTGAAGGAATTTTTTTATTTGGCAACAATACTGCAACTTTAAAACCCAGCAAGGAACACGACAGCCTTTGTGCATCATAAAACTGGGCTCTTCATTGCAAACACACACAACTGTTGCTCAGCTTTTGTAAACACCCATCCACTACTGCAGCGCTGTCACCCCCTGCTGTTGCATCCAGGCTTAGCATCCGCTCCCAATTTGTGATCCATACAGAAACTCAAGAGCTAGCCAACTTGTTGCCCTCCAGATGTTGCTGCAGCCCAAACCCCAATCAGTCCCAGCCATCATGCTCAATGGTTAGAGATTATGGGAGGCCAAGTCAATTCAACCACAGGTCCCCTATCCCGTTTAGTTTCATGTACAGGATGTGATTAGCTATTGCAAAGCACTCCTGGGAAGCCAAGTGTCCCCTCTCTCCCCCCACCTTTTGCAAACATTCTTCTTTAATAAGGTGCAAAATAGTTCCATTTACATTTGGGGAGGGGGGGTGGAATATCTGCTTCTTCCCTACAAGAACAATTACACAACTCACCAAGCTGCTTCTAGCTTTCCCTTGGCTGCAAATTGATTAGTCTGGTATTTCACACTAATATGGAAATACTGGGGGAACGTTCTTTTGTTTAAACACACATACAAAATAAAAACCTGTCTAGGAACTCAATCTCCTTCTCCCAGGGAATAAGCAAGGCCACAATCAGCCTATGGTAGATCATTTTTTTCTGCTGCCTGGGAGGCGGCTCCATGGGTCTTTGTCCTTGCTGGCTCTTTTAATCATAGAATTGCAGAGTTGGAAGGGAACAGGAGGGTCATCCAGTCCACCCCCCTGCAATGCAGGAATCTTTCACCCAACGTAGGGCTTGAGCCCTCAATGCTGAGATTTAAAGTCTCATGTTCTATAATGTTTGGGAAGGACTGGACTTTGCCTTTACTGGCAGGAGGGTGGGCACATTTGGGACATCTACAGGTATACACACACACACACCAAAGCCCCATTCCTTTCATTACCCAGAGGCCCCCAGCTGCAACCCACCCCTCCACATAGACTTTTATAAATAGTTCTTACCTGGCTCCAGCAGCTGCAGCCGTGCTGGCACAACTGTACCACTTGAATCAGTGAGGGCTCCCTTGGCATTAGCTCCTTGCGCTCAGGAAAGAAATGTGAAGGGGATCTCTCCCTCCCCTCCCCACCCTCCCCAAAACTGCAGGGTCCCTTCAGAGGAGAATGTGGATCACTCAGCAGGTCTGGCTAGAAACAGCTTCTAGAAACTGAAAGTTTGTATTTGAAGAACCGCAGGGAGAGAACATCCCAATGCTTGCAAGATGGTTCTCTCACACAGGGAGAATTCTGCAGGCACCAAACACTGCGTCTCAGCTTCTTGGAACTCCCGGAGTAATCCTATTTCGACAGGTTTAGCCAATAAACTGAGGGTATGTATTAGCTAATGCCCCTAAGAATGCTTCCCTGGGCTTCTTGGTCAGAGAGGTCACCAGGCAGCTTATGGCATGCAACTTCCTTCTTCTACAGCCTCCCCCCTCCCCTCCTGGAAACCAGCACAGTAGTCCTACAGGGTGCAGCTTGGGAGCAACCTCTACCGTCCAAAACATTTGGGAGACATCATGTGATTTAGGAGCCACCCGCACGAAATATTTTAAAGCAGCAGCATCCCACCTTAAACCGTCATGGCTTCCCCCAAAGAATCCTGGGAACAGTGGTTTCCTAAGGGTGCTAAAAGTTGTTAGGAGACCGCTGTTCCCCTCACAGAGCTACCGTTCCCAGAGTTCCCGGGGAAGAGAGATTGGTTGCTAAACCATTCTGGGAGTTGTAGTTCTGTGAGAGGAATAGGGGGTCTCCCAACATCGCTCAGCAGCAAACAATGAACTACAGCTCCCAGGATTCATTGGGAGAAGCACAATTCCTTAAAGCAGTATGCAACTGCCTTCAATGTAAAGTATTGCACCAAATATACTCTTCCCCCTCCTGCATTCCCTACAATAAAGACAAATGCAACACTGCCACCTTGTGGCCACCAGCATAATGTTCAAATATCTATATAGGGAGTAACTGTCCCAGACATTCTCTCTTGCATAGAAACAGTAAGCCATGTGTTGTAAGCTTTGTAATTCTTGCGAGACCCCTAGAAAAAGCTGGTGGGTCCAACAACCTTTTCATATCCTGTAATATTGCCTGCATGTTATATATTTTTTCTCTCCAGTACAAATAAATTAGCTGCTGCTAAATTCCAGCTTAATTTGCAAGTAACAGCTGAACTGAGGCAGGGAAATATTTGTGCTATATAATTATTAGGAAACATTCCAAGCAGGCAAGGTATAGCACCAGAGGTTGCCCTCATTGGGAGAGACTTCTGCATCTTCCAGAGGTGTCACTGTGTTAGCCTGTCACAGTAAGAACATCAGTCTTTTTGTATGCAGTGCTACCGTAGTATTGCTCAGAGTAGACCCAATGAAATTAATGGATATGGCTGAGGTCCATTAATTTCAGTGGTTTTACTCTGAGCAGGGCCAGCACTGCGTACAACCCTAACAAATTTATTACAGAGCTAAACTACAGTCCACGAAAAGCATACACTGTAATAAGTTAGTTACGCTTTAAAGGTGGCGCAGAATTGTTGAATTAGCATCTGTGTTGGTCAACTTTTGAGAAAGCCACGTTCTGTGTGGTTTTGCCCAACAACATATTTTGGTGCCCAAGCAACCAGGGTAATCAGACACCATGGCTAGAATTGTGAAAGCGAATTTTCAGAGAAAAGTAAATAATGTGCCAAGACGACCTTTGAGCAGTCTTAATCAGTTTGATCACATACTGTTTTAGAGACAGTGTGGTGAAATGGTTAAGAGTGTTGGGCTAAGACCTGGGAAACCAGGATTCAAATCCCCACTCAGCCATGAAGCTCACTGGGTGACCATCTCTTAGCCTGACCTACCTCACAGGGTTGTTGTGAGGATGGAATGGGAAGGAGAACCAGGTACACCTCATTGGAAGATAAAGTTGGTATAGAAATGAAATGAAATGAAAGTTATCTCAATGTTCAAATAGCCCTACAAATTGACCCAAACAGGGCTGGGATTTACCTTAGCAAAGAGCCTCACAACATCAGTAGGTGAACGCCTCTCTTCTCTGTTTGTTTGTTTGTTTGTTTGTTGATTTATTTTATTGTATTTATATCCCATCATTTTCTCCAAGGAGTTCATGGTTCCCCCCCCATTTAACCCCCAGAAAGGACCCCGAGAAAGGCAGTGACTGGCCCCCAAAGTCGCTCTGTGAATTTCATGGCTAAGTGGGGATTTGAACCCTGCTCTCCAAAGTATTCGTCTGACACTCTTCTACCCATTATACCACACTGGGGACTAATCTACCACTGGTGAATTATGACGTTTTTAAAAAATGCATTATAGAAATGTGACACCAGAGGGCGCTGTAGAGCAGCAACCTGTCACCAATGGGAAATTGCATTGGGAGCTGTATTTTTTAATAGTGTTTTTAATAGCCTTTTCCAGATCAGTGCAGATCCAGCCTGGGCTCTATACATCATACCCGTAAGAAGGGGCTAAGGATCTGCTTTGGAGGAGACAGAATGCTGCTGGCTTGCCAGCAATTAACCCTCAAACACATCAAGAGCCAACACCATCCTTTGCTGTTGAAAGCAAAACTCAAGATGCTACCATAAAGGCTTCCTGAAAATGCTGCTTTAGGGCAGGCATAAGAGAGTCAAGGATCTATCAGAAGACCAATGGTTTACAGGAATATTCCCCTTCTACACCCAACTTAGCCTTGACCCTCCCAGCCCATAACCATGGGAGAGAGCAGGGGACTTCCCTTTCCACTGCTGGTCCCATTGCCACACCACACTCCATGTTTCTGTAGTTTAGCTGGGCAAAAAAGCAGATTATTGTGTGGTGTTAAAGCAGGACAAAATTGGTGGTAAGCATCTAGTGGAGCACAGAACACCGGGAGGGTTGATGCATGCCTAAAGCAAGCTGGAGAATGTGTCCACTTAGGGGATGCATGTGCACTTCTGAGAAATGTTGCTAAGCACTTTCTGGGAGTTATAAAAACTACTGCTTAACTTTAATAATTTGGTGCTTGAGTGTGCTTTCACCCCTCTTCCCTCCCTGCCCCTTTTTCCTTGTGACACGTGTCTTTTAGATTGTAAGGACAGTTTTAACTAATCCCACGTATGCCACCCTAGAAGCATTTTTGGCTGAAGAGTTGGAGTACAAATGCTCTAAACAAACACTCCCAATATAGAAATGAAAGCTTAAAGAAAATGGAAAATAGGAAGGAAACCTTGACCGTGTGCGGCCCACAGAATGAAATTCTTAGGTTTTTGCTATTTGAAGCGGGGGAAAGCAAACGAACAAAATAAGCCACAAAAGGATATATGCATGCAACATTTATTGATGAACAGCAGAAAAGATGGAAATGGTAAACGTGTGACACAATTATTAATGGCATCAGTAACAGTGGAAGAGAGTGAATATATATGAACCCAGCAGCTGAAATGAACACACACATACATCCCTCCACCAAAAGGTTTTACAGTGGCAGGAAACATGAATGCAAAAGGACATCAAGGAAAAAGACAAAACAAAGAAAAATGTTTTCAAACAGGCACAAATATGCACAATGTTCTAGACAAAACAGAAGCTTTTCAGGCAAACAGGGCAGTGGAAGAACAATACTGTATGTGACAATGCATTTCAATTCCATGGCACCTCTTTCAAGTAATGCAGAAATGAGGAGCCTTTGGCCCTTCAGATGTTGCTGAACCACAACTCCCATCAGCCCCTGCAAGTGTGGCCAATGACCAGGGGTGATGGGAGCCGTAGTTCAGCAACGTCTGAATAGCCAAAGGTTCCTCATGGCTGAAGTAATGGCTCAGTATTACAGCTCTGGTGCTGCTGTCTTTTATATTCACCAAGCAAATCATTGGAGGACTATTTGATCTAAATGCTTCCATTTGAAACAGATACAGTTGGAGATTTTCACAGCCGGGATGTCCATCACGGGGCAGTAGGGGAAAGAGAGGGGAAAGCAAGGGTGAGTGTGAGGTTAGAAAAAAAAGCACTGGAAAACACAGAAGGAGGGCAGAGATTTTGGAAGCTCGGAGCTTTATTCCCGGAAAATCCCGTAAGTAAAACAGCTGCCACTAGGGGGCACCAAGGACACAGCAGGGAGGAGGAAATACACAGCCACTCAGAAAAGCCTGGGGTGAAAAGCTTACCACCACCCCCCAGCCCCCCCCCAACAGGCAGGCACAAAAGACAGACACACACACACACACGAGTTTGGTGCCACGCTTGTCTGGGTGGCATCTTGAGCTGCTAAAAGCAGAGATTTTTCACCTGTCCTTCGGCCAAATTATGTTGGAGGGTACTACAGTGGTACCTCTACTTACGAATGACTCGACTTACGAATGTTTCTACTTACGAATGGCGCTCCGTCCGCCATCTTGGATGCTGTTTAGCTAGGATTTTTTTCTACTTACGATTTTTTTAGATAGGGTTGCGTCAACTTACGAATTTTTTCTCCCCATGCATTCCTATGGGATTCGACTTTCAATTTTTTCCGACTTACGAATGTGCGTTCGGAATGCATTAAATTCGTAAGTAGAGGTACCACTGTAGATCTCGTGTTCACTCACAGTGTTCCTGCCCAGTTACCCAAGACTTTCGGGTGGGGTGGGGGTGGGGAGTGTCACAAGGGTCTGAATTGAATCAACAGACAGAGGATGTAATGAGATCATGGAACACGGCGGCTAGAGATTGGTCAAGAAACTGATGGTTGATTGATGATGACGGGTCGCCACTGCCACACAAGGGCCGCCTTTCCCACTTGCTCTCCTGCTGGCAGCGAACTTATTGCTATTAGACAGTATTAAAAATCTGTAAATAAAACATGAAACCAATGGACTTCGACTGGGATGGGGTTTCATTTACTTATTTTGTCACTTTATTGTTTATTTGCTGGGTTTATGTATCTCATTAGACTGCGCTGTTGAACGTGCTGAATTGTTTTTTTAAAAAAACCCCACAGGAACACCTGAAGTTAAACAGAAAAAAAGAGTGAGGTGTAGCACCCCCATATTACAAAGCAACCCAGGTGTGTGCAGAGGTTATAGTGCAGTTAAGGAGTTCTAACGCACACAACTTGCACTTTTACTGTTTCCTTGCACACTCTTCTGCCTACCCTTCCTCTCCCAGGGCACAAGTACCAAACAGGAAATGCCAGGTTCAGAAAGGTTTGCCAGCATAACAAGTGTTGGAAATGTAAGAAAGACGAAGGTTCCTTTTACCACATGTGGTGGACTTGCCCATTAGTAAGAGATTTCTGGGGAAAGATTTATAATGAGCTGAAGAGAGTGTTGAAAAACACATTTACCAAGAAACCAGAATCCTTCCTATTGGGTATAGTCGGAAAAGAGATCCCCAAGAAAAATGTAATTTTTTTAATGTATGTCACAACAGCGGCAAGAGTACTATTAGCCAAGAACTGGTAGTCTCAAGAACTACCAACAGTCGACGATTGGCAAATGAAGATGATGGAGTACATGGAGATGGCTGAGATGACCGGGAGAATCCGTGACCGGGGAAAAGAAGTGACTGAAGAAGATTGGAAAGATTTCAAAATATATTTGAAAAAATATGCTAAAATTGTGTATTAAGATGAGATTTAGAATTTTATAGACGCTGTGGATTTAGAAAATAAGTGAAATAATAAGAGGGACAAAAGATCTGATATAATATGAAATTTATATAAAAATGTGTAAGAAATTGCTAAAGATTAAAATGAATTGAAACGCAGACCGACGGAACCCGAGGAGGTCCCTATATATAATGTTAAAAGAATTTGGAGTTATATTTGGATTTTTTTTTCCTTTTCGTTGTTGCAAGATTGTTTTTTGTATGTCTTTGTTATTCTTTTCTTTACAAAACTAATAAAAATTATTATTAGAAAAAGAAAAAGAAAGAAAGATTTGCCAGCTGGCAAGACAGGGAGCGTGCAAATGGATCAAAACAGACTGGATGCAGCAGTGTAAACAGTACAAAAGGAGTCCGTCTCCCTTGAAGCGCAGAGAGTCAGCCTACAGCTATACCAACCCTCAGGCCCAGATGTGAATGTCAGTATTACAGCCCAGCCAAGTGTATGAGATGTGTAAGCCAGCATCTCCATCTGAGCAAGGCTCCACATCGTTTTAAGAATGTAAGAACCACCAAAGGCCCATCTAAGTCCAGCATCCTGTTCTCACAGCGGCCAACCAGGTGCCCCCAACAGGAAGCCCAAAAGCAGGAAGTGAGTGCAACAGTAGAGATTCCCAGCAAAGGCTCTCATTTAAAGCCACACTAAAGATTCTCATATAAAGTCACGCTAGTGTGTAATGGCTGAGATGACCGGAAGAATCCGCAACCGGGGAGAAGAAGCGACTGAAGAAGAGTGGAAAGACTTTAAAATCTATTTGAAAAAAAACATGCAAAAATTGTATACCAAGAATAGATTTAGAATTGTATAGAAGCTGAGGATTTAAAATCTAAGTGAAGTATACAGAAAGGATAGATTTGAAATTTTAAGATATGTATATAGAAATGCATTAGAAATTGCTAAAAGATAAAAATGAAATGAAGAGCAGATGGAGGGAACTCGAGGAGGTCCCTATATACAATGTTAAAGAAATCTGTATTTGTATCTAGATGTTTGTTTTCTTTCTTTTTTATTGTTATGTTATTGTTCTTTAATGTGTTCTACTGCTTTTTAAGTTGTTGTTGATCTTTTGTTTATCTCTTTTGTGTTTATAAAATCAATAAAAATCATTATTAAAAAAATAAAATAAAGTCACGCTAGTGTGTAAAGAGCATCATACCCTTTCTCCTCCAGCCTTAGGAAGATGGCATTTACGCTCTAGTGATTCACGGACGAGGGGAAATTATTATTTTTGCTCATCTGGACTCTCTTCTTCAGCCGACATAGGAAGGAAGCCTCAGGCAACAGGTAGGAGATTTAGGTTCTGGAGCCACACACACAACTTCCTGATCGAATGAAACATTGTTCTATCCCAGATGAGGCAGTTGTGATTTTGCAAAGGGCATCTTGATGATGCAACCCTGCCTTTATACCAGGCGCAAAGCTTTGGAACTAGATTGATGGAAGTGAGGGGGCAGATCCTGATGCTCATTGGGCTGGGGGAGCATGTGCCAGCTCTCAAGAGACGAGAGCAAAAGACCCTCCATTCAAGGGGGCTAGAAAGGAGCAAGTGGCAACCCCAAGTGACCCGGCAACCAAGCAGCCAGCTCATGTTGCATAATGTTCACACCCATTAAGCCCAAGCAAGCACAACCAGCCTGTGTGATGAAAAGAAGCAGAAATAACAGGAGGGCTTGTAGAGCATGATTAATTAAAAAGACGCCCAGCAGCCTCCATAAAAGGGCAACATGCTCCTACGTCCCTTGGGCAGCCCCTACCAGCTTCTGCAGGGGAGACTCAACAGGTTTTAATACCGAACCACTATACTTATTCCATTTAAGTCAGCAGGAATTAATCAGACTTGCAGAGAAAGAGAGAGAGAGAACTGAAAAAAATCCTGGGGTGGACTGCTTGTTTATTTTTAGTGCCAGATGTAGGCAAAACGCGGTTTTATGGTCTCTAAAGAGGATTAAAAATCCCTTTAATCTGTGTTATGACATTGCTCTCCTTCAAAGTGGAATGAAACTGGGGCTTCCTGAAGTCAAGGGTGTCAGAAAGGAGCCGCTAGCGAATACATCCATCCCTGCGAACAGACGGAGGGGAAACAAGTCTGGCCGAGATGACAAAGTACTGAATTTGGGTCTAATGGGCGTGGATTTAATGAACACATGGCTGAGGGGGCCTGGGCTAGCGGGAAAAGAGGAAGAATAATGTGACATCCTAAAGGAACCTGTGTGCATGTATTGAGGGGGGGCGGGGAGAGAAGCAGAAGCATCTTTGGTAGAAAGCGATTCAGGGCAAGGTAATAGCATGGCGACAGGCTGACAGCAAAAAGGTTCAGGAAGGGTGGGAAGAAAGAGTTTAATAACTTTGTTTACATATAATTTATTGAGAACCATGTCTATAGCAAGAGGTCGCCAATGTGGTGCTGTCTAGATGCTGTTGGACTACAATTCCCATCAGCGTGACCAATGGTCAGGAGTTATGGGAACTGTAGTCCAAAGTATATGGAGGGCACCGTACTGGCCACACCTGCTTTACAGCCTTGGAAGCTGCGCCTAAGACGTTGAGCCATTGCTTACGTTACTATTTTCACACCTGCAGATGCATTCCTAGAAGCCCTGGAAATGGCCCTGATGTATCTTAAGTGTTTATTATCTCCATACAGCAGTACCAAAATATATAATACCACCACCTTCCTTTCATTACTCAAGCATGTGGCTTAGGAGAACTGCTTTATTCATTCCAAAGGAAGGTTCTTCCAGTAATACTCCTAGGGCAGCCTTCCCAAACCTGGCACCTTTTGGACTACAACTGCCATCACCCCTGGCCATTGGCCATGTTGGCTGGGGCTGATGGGAGCTGTAGTCCAAAAAACAAACAAAAAATCTGTAGGGTATCAGGCTGGGGAAGACTGTCCTGGGGAAAGCTGCTCCCCCCTGCCCTCCTACCCCCCCCCCACTTACTGCAGCCTTGAATATATGTTTTTTAAAGATTTTACAGTTCCTCTATAAATAAACCTGCTGCAAATTTACCTCCTGAAACTATATCAAGACAAACGTTCTCCTGTAGAAACCCTCAAGTGGCTGGAAATTGTAAGGGAGAAGTAAGACTGAGGAAGGGGTTGCATAGTTGCACAACCTCTGACCCCCTCAAACCAAAACACAGGAAGCGGTCTAATACCAAAGTCGGACCACCGGTCCATTTAACCCAACACTGTCTATGCCGAATGGGAGCAGCTGTCCAGGGTTTGAGACAGAAACCCTATCAGATTGAACCTTGGGTGTATGCTGGCTGCTTTGCCATAATAAACATCGACTGATTGAACCTGGGACCGTCTGCATGCAAAATGGGCACTCGAACCCATTGCCCTTTCCAATTAGTAACTGCAGAGACGAGGAAAGAGAAGAGAATACAGGGACAACCTGTCCACTTTTACATCCCCATTTCCCCCTGCACACTTGCCTGCCCTTCACAACCCCTATAAGGCTCTCTGGGAATTCAGGCAGGTGTCTCTCCCAGCCCCTCCTGGAGATGCCGGGGATTGAACCTGGAAACCTTCACTGCATGCAAAGCATATGCTCTACCACCGAGCCACAACCCTCGCTCAATTCTCCAGCCACACACACAGGGGCTTGTCAGGTGCTGTCCTGCTCTTTCACTTAAACAGGCCGACAACGTGCCTTACCAAGTCCCTGGCTGGTCGTGAGGCATGCACGGCTGGTAGTCACTGCTTGACCTGTGGCGGAGGGAGAGAAGCGACACAGCATCCCTGGGCCTTCACCAACAGCTTGCACACTACCGAAAGGGAAGCGCGAGTTGCGCAAGGCAGCTCCCCACCCCGCAAACCTGGAGCCCGATAAGGTCACCGCCGGTGGTCACCGCCTTGAAGACTGTGTCACAGAAAACCAACACCTCCCAAGTTCATTTACTAGCCTGGAAAGCCCTCTTCATTCCATCTCGGTCAAATGTAACATTAGCATCACCGTCACTCAACACAGCGGCAAGACCTTTACGCCACCCTAAGACTGTGTGTTTGTGTCAAAGGTATTAACGGTTAAAATAAAGAGATTCTGGGTGGCAGGTCTGGTCAAAATATAACGAGCCCTGTGGATTTCTGGTTTTAAAATGCTGAAGTACTGCTTCTGAACTCCTTTGGGCCCAAGCTCACAGCTGTGTGGAAAAGCTGCTTGCTCTGCTGATTCATGCTGACCTATCCAAATTCTTAAGAGAGGACGGTCAGGCATGCAAAGCACCTCCCTCTGGCTGCAGAACCTTAAGGAGCCTTGCATAATCAGCCCCTGCAGCACCCACATTAAGGATTAGAATCTAGTGATTTGTTTAGTTTTCTGGTGTAGGAGCCAAGATTTAGCTCAGTGCTCCTTTTACGACATTGCACCTCCAAAAAAGGGCCGTGCAATTCTCAAGGAACAGTGCAATGCTTCCTCGGGCCCCAGTTTCCCCCTGCAACTTCTTCCGCCACTGGGGTGTTCTGCAGGAGAGGAGGGGGCCTACAGAAAGATCCTCCCCCACCAAGCACGGACTCTACCTGACTGGTCGTTCCTCATGCGGATGGCTTTGGACTTGGCCAGCTCCAAAGCAGTGACCCACCGCTGCCGCTCCACTTCTGAGTGAGCCTTCAGGTGGTAAGTCCTTCCCCCGTTGGAAAGCACAATATTACAGGAGTCCTCCGTGTCGATGTGAGCCGTTGACAAGTTGATGGTTCCCCGGCAGGTGTGAGCCATTTCAGCTTGAGTCCTGCAAAAAGGAACAAGGGAAGGAGCATAAGCAAGCGCTTTGGGTTTCAAGGCTAGCAAGGTGCACAGGGGGGCGGGGGGACTCCCCAGCCAGGACTTCCCTTAGGCACTGAAAGCAGGATTCCAGCATGACTGCATTAAGTAAAACTTCCTTCAGGCAGCAGGTCCAGGAAACTTTGAACTGTGCCAGGAAACCCTGAACACCAGAGCTTTCCAAACTGTGTGTCGCGACACATTAGTAAGTCAGCTGCAGTGTGTAAGTGTGTCGCGTGAATGCTCCCCTCGGGGCTGCAAAGGTGTTAGTTTAACCTCTGGTTTGCTAGTAAAATTGAATTACTGTGTCACAAAATGATGCATGTCTACAAAGTGTGTCACCAACATGAAAAGGTTGGAAAGCTCTGCTGTACGCAGTGCCTTCACTGCGGAATCCTAGATCAGGGGTGGACAGAAGGAAAATTGGGGTCTACTAGTACTGTAGTAAGGGACCCAGGTGGCGCTGTGGGTTAAACCACTGAGCCTAGGGCTTGCTGATCAGAAGGCCGGCGGTTCGAATCCCTGTGACGGGGTGAGCTCCCGTTGCTTGGTCCCAGCTCCTGCCAACCTAGCAGTTCGAAAGCACGTCAAAATGCAAGTAGATAAATAGGAACCGCTACAGCGGGAAGGTAAACGGCGTTTCCATGTGCTGCTCTGGTTCGCCAGAAGCGGCTTTGTCATGCTGGCCACATGACCTGGAAGCTATACGCTGGCTCCCTCGGCCAATAATGCGAGATGAGCGTGCAACCCCAGAGTCGGTCACGACTGGACCTAATGGTCAGGGGTCCCTTTACCTAGTACTGTAGATCTCTGGGTAATTTGCCAAAGGTCAGCAAGGCTTCCTGATGCCTCGTTTGTTTTGCAAATATACTGAAACCAAAACTGGTAACACAGAAATCAAAACCTAGATTTCGGTACAGTGGTACCTCGGTTTACGACCAGTCCTGTTTACGAACTATTCGGTTTACGAACTCCACAAAACCGGAAGTAGAGTTTCGGTTTGCAAACTTTACCATGGTCTGCGAACGGAAACCGAACGATGGAAGGGCACCGGCGGCGGGAGGCCTCATTAGGGAAAGTGTGCCTCGGTTTAAGAACGGATTTGGTTTAAGAACGGACTTCAGGAATGGATTAAGTTCATAAACCGAGGTACCACTGTATAAACTTAACTCAAAGCAAGCGGCACCTTAAAATCAGCCTTCACCAACCTAGTGCCTTCCAGATGTTCTGGACGACAACCCCCATTAGCCCCAGGCAGTAGGCAGCTACTGTATGTACTACAGAATTGTAGTCCAAACATCTGGAGCATACCAAGTTGGTGAAGGCTGCTGTGCACCTGTTAGGGAGTCACCTGTGCATGACAAATTGGGTGAAACCGAGTGTTTTAGTCTTGACAGTCGAAACTACAGTAGTGGGTGTGCCTTAAGTAATGCCAACTGACAATGTTATATATCAAAAGAGACACGTTCTTCCTCAAGCAAGCAAGAAGTCTAAGCTCCTTGTGAAAATGTTTCAATTGTCCTGCGTACCTGCTGTCCTGTTGCAAAGCATATGTTTGCTCATAAGTTGTCAAAGAACAAACAGAATTATCCGGAAACTCAACTCTGTCTCCTGCAAGCCCATTCAAAGAGTAGCAGCCTGTTTACTTTGCTGTGGGGTCCCTAAGCCTCGAAAATAGCTGGAAGGTTTGACAGCAGTAAGACTATAATTTCCAGGCAGTAGTCATACTTAAGGCAGCTGAAACAAAAACAAAAAAAACAACAGAGTTGTGCTTTGGAAAATCCCTGGGCATGTGAATATGGCGAGACTGTGAGGAAAGTGATCTTTTTCTCCGCATAAACTATCATTGCTGCGTATTATTCTAATCCTGCTGTATGAAGAGTCCCAAGTGTTCTGGGCAGTGCACAGATATTAAAAACAAGTCAGTCCCTGCCACAGTTTCAAAATCTAATTATTAGATTTATACCTAAGAACATAAGTGCAGCCTTGCTGGGCTAGGACAAAGGCCCACCTAGTCCAGCATCCTGTTCTCACAGTGGTCAACCAGGTGTCCGTGGGAAGTCTGCAAGTGTAACAACAGTCTCCCCCCCACCCCGATTCCCAGCAGCTGACATTTGGACCTCCAACAGCAGAGATAGAACACAGTCATTCTGGCAAGTAACTACTGAGAGCCTTAAACTCCATGAATCCCTTTTAAGCCCATCAAAGTTGGTGGCTGTCATTACTTCCTGTGGAAGCAAATTCCATAGTTCCCTAACCTTTCCTCATAGGGGACTTGTGCCACCCCCTTGAACATTTTGGTTGCCCTTTTCAGAGTACACTCTGAAAAAGATATTAAGAAGGGAGACAAAAACAAGCCTATTTCCTATGTCTGGGTAGCTTCCAGGTCGTCACTATTTTACAGGAATGATTCAACTGTATTCTGGAGCACTTGGAACATTTATGCAACCTGCTTCCATCTCACTCTGTACTGTCTACCCTGACTGGCAGCGACTCTCCAGGTTTTCAAGACGGCACGTTCCCATCCCTGCATGGAGATGCCATTGGGAACTAATTTGGGACTTTCTGAATGGAACGAAGTTGCTCTAGTCTAGGCAGAGCCTAAGCCATGCCGTGTGTAATATCCTGCCTCTGTAGGGCTGCTTAAGACCTTCCTGGTTTTTTTCACTAAAGGCATCGTGATTTTGCTGCAACCAAAGCAAATGCAAAATTATCAGAAATGAAGATGTAAAATCCCAGCAGCTAAGATGCTGCTAAATTTAAGTGCAGGTTGAACAGTCCAAGGTGCCCACCCAGATGGTTAAAAGCAATAAAACCCACCCACCAGCTTCCGTTTGGCATCTGAAGCCATATTCATGGAAACCATATGCAAATTTAAACCTGCAAGGAAGATATGCAGAAAACTGCAGTTATTTCATAATACGGCTGCTAGGCTGCTACAGTCGTATCTTGGATCTCAAACGCCTTTGCTCCCGAACAAATCGGCTCCCGAACGATCAAAACCCAGAAGTGATCGTTCCGGTTTTCAAATGGTTTTTGGAAGACGAATGTCCAGCGCGGCTTCTGATTGGCTGCAGGACACTCCTGCAGCCAATCGGAAGCCGCATCTTGGTTTTCGAACTGTTCCGAGAGTCGAACCGACTCCCAGAAAACATTCTGTTCTAGAACCAAGGTACAACTGTACTGGGATCAGCTGCTTTGAGCAGTTCAAAGTTCTGGTCCTGACTCACAAACTCCTAGTGTGTTGGAGCCAAAGTACCCATCTCTTTATGTGCCTCTGCTCTACTTTGAGATCCTCAAAGGTCTTTTTCTGGGTTTCCCTGTCCTCCCAGGTGTGGTGCAGGTGCTACTGGAAATAAGGCCTTTCCAACTAGTGGCACCCCAGTTCCAGAATGCTCTCCCCAAGAAGCTCACCTGCTCCAATGCATTTTCCAGCACCAAGCAAAACCTGCTTTATTTTACCAGACTTTTTAATGTCTTAGCATGCTGGCCGGTTTAATCTCAATTAAACAGCAACTTGCAGTTTTTAAGCTTATTTTAATGTATTAGCTGTTTTAAGAAGTTTCTAACGCTTTATTTTAAGTTACCCAGATAACTTGTGTTTGAAAGGGGGTGTGTGTAACTTGGAACAAACTGAATGAGCACAGTTCACAATGCTGCCAACGTGGATCGCAGTGTTCAGCAAGCTGCACGTGTCTTGCTCAAGACTTTGCTTGGAAATCAGTCATTCGTGAATTACTTCCAGACACATGCACATTCCCAGAGGATAAATTCAACAAACCAAAATGGCTGGACTGCATTCCAGAGGACATTGACCAGCTCCTTTACTCTCAAAAGGGGATGGTTTTTTTAAAGGGAGGTTTGTTTTTTTAATGATCACTTTTAAAGATAACATGGAAATCTATTTTCCCTACTTGCAAGCAGACACTCCCAGAGTGCTCTCAGCAGACACTTCCCCATCTACTGCTATGCACAGAGCCGTAAAGGTGCCCTTCAGGAGTGAATAGCCCAGTATCTCGACAGATTTTCCTACTCAGTGTTAGCATCTCAACGACTGAATAATAAAAAAATACATGGGCAAGTTTCCAGTCTCAAATATGAGATAATCCTTAAGAAGCATGTACGGAGGGAGTGGGAGAGAGACAGTCCTGGATTACTATGTAGGCACACACACACACACAAAGATAATGCTAGAACTGAACATCAACCTTCCGTCATTTTTGCTGGTATTAACAGAAGGATATTAGCAAGAGGGCACCTAAATAAGGAATTGAGAAAAGAATGCAAAATACACATGGAACACTGTTTTAAACACCTAATGTTTAGCACTTGGTTAAATAAAAATTATGTGAAGAACTCCATACACTGTTAATTGCCACCTCAGCTATAAACTGAAACCTTATCTAGTCTAAGTGAGCATGCTTGTTTGTAAAGATTAATTAAGGTCACTTCCCAACCCTGCCTGAGCAGACATTCCAATTTTATTTTGCAGAGAAGTTATACCTTATTGATTTTTTGTTTTGGCTTCTTATTTTTGGAAACATGTTTGTTGCACGAGAGCACCAAATCCATGTTGTGCAACCTGAATTTGCTGGACTACAGTTTTAATCCCACCTGCAAAATGGAATTGGTCTGGAAGTGTGCACTGCTAGGATAATGGAAGCCTATTAGGGTGGAGAAAACCAGTGGGACACTTATCTCTTGAGCATAGAAGCACAAGTACAGTACATCAAAGAGGACACAGTCAAAAGAATTAGAAAAATTAAAAGAGACAGAATTGTCCACCGAATCACTGTGGGTGGTAGCACACGATTCCAAGACTCATTTAGTCCTGAGGACATACTGTCTCCAAAAGGTTCAGGGTGATCACGAAACCAGTAAGCAGTTAGAAACTGGGATAGAAAAGCTAGGAGCCAAATGGCTTCTGGGACTTGGATTGTGGGCACCAAAAAAGAATGTCTAGTCGTCATTTGGGGGGGGGGCTTTTTCTTTATTATTTTGATAAGCATGAACTAATATGAAATTCACATGTGACACATTGTGAATATCACACTTTTAACAGAAATTGTAAATACATGTTTAATTTGGTGTTTACAATAAAAAATATTGGTACCATACTTCAATTTTCAAAGCACTCTCACTCTTTATTGTTAAACTCCTGAACATTTTGTCTATCCTTAGCATATACTTCGAGGCTTCAAAGCACATACATTTCAGTAATCCTTGAGTGTCAGCCAGGCGCAAAAAATGCCACCCAGACTTTTTGAGGTGCTTGCAAATGGAGAATCTTTAGGTGCAAAATGCACCTGGTGCCCTGCTAATTCCAAACCCTGAGAGGAAGGCATCCCAAAGAGTAAGTTTTGTATGAAATGGGTGACTGCAACTACTCTCACATATCTTCTGGTCACAACACTGAGGTATAATTACCAGATACCCTTAATGACTTGTCTGTCTAGTGACCAATGCATGCTTGTTGTGTTTGGGCCAAGGCAATGGGGCCTTTCATCCCAATATTCACCCCATGTTTAAACGAGAATACCTTTCCGATGTCTACACCAATGTACAATACAGACTGTATTTTGCTGATTCGCAAGTTTGGGGAAGTGATCTCATCTGTTTCCGATGTCTACGAAGCTGTTCTGAAGCCAATATAGTTGATTCATTAAAGGATGTAAAAAGGATTTGCAACTCCACCCTACAAGGAAGCTGGCTATATGCCGCGTGTGTGTGTGTGTGTGTTTTAAGGGTCAAAATTTCTTTGGGTTTTTAAATTTCCTGGAGACCAGTGTCATGTGCTAGCAGATGAGTGAGCTTTAACATTCTGCCGAAAAATCCAATACAACAGCTGCAGTAGCGGAAACCTGTTGAGCAACAGATTGCAGAATCTATTGTGCAACAACGTTTCCCTGGTACAAAACAGTTCAAGAGCAGAACATGTATGTCGCTAACAGTGTTAGAAACTCTGATAGATACTGTATAAACTAGCTAGGCACTAAATGGCTCCTTAAATCAAAGTTACAGTTTGCCAAAGCAGAATGCCTTGTTGCCATTTTGTGGTAGGATGAGTCTAAAGCAGGGGTCCCCAGACTTACCCGGCTTTGGGCCGGTGCCCCCCGCGCCGATCTTCTGGGTTGGGAGAGAAATGACCTCTTCTGGGTCGGGAGAGGCCCATACGCATGCGCACAAACGATTTTTGGCGCTTTTTCCCGACCTGGAAGAGCGCCACCGCGCTGCGTGCCGTAAGAGCGGGTGGCGGCAGCGGGCGGCGGGGGTCATCGCGGGCCGGATTGGGAGGCCAATTGGGCGCATCTAGCCCGCGGACCCCTGGTCTAAAGTCTTATTTATCAAATGATGGACTGACTGTGATTGATTCTCAGTTAAACATGTGGCTAGTACAGAAGACTTAAGATCTTTGAGAACTTAAAGAATTAAAGACACTTGGTCCAGGGACAGTCCACATGTATACTGACCTACTCCACCTCTATTTTTTAATGGTGACTGCTCCCGCTCAGGCTGCACAGAAAAAGCATTTTGTTTCTTGAAATTCATTCCGATTGTGCGGATAAAATATAACTGATAGGATTCTGCAGGATGTGGTATTAGTGTGCGCAAACAGTCAAGATCCAATGATCTGCAGGCACGCACCTCCAGATGGTGGAGATGTCAGCAGCCATCCTGGCGCCCAGGCATCTTCATTTGGCTGCAAGTGGTCAATAGCCAGGTGCAAAATGCGCCTGGCTAATTTCTAACACTGATCACTTGAAGGCTGCTTGAACCCCAGCCTAGAGTTGATGCAGGTGCATGTCACCCCATGCTGCTATTCCCTAGAGAAGCCTTCACCAACTTAGAACCCTCCAGCAGTGTTAAGAAACTGAGATATGAAAGCTAGGTGCTAAATGGCAACATAAATCTAGCTTATAACCACTGCAATGGACTGTCTAGGCATGCTTTTGTATAACAATACAAAGCTGAAAATGAATAAACTGCAGCTTAAATATTATGTTCATTTTTCACATAGTCTACTAGTCCTTCCCCTGCCCACCCCCTTATTATTCTTAAGAAGGGCTCTTCACCAGTCTTCAGAGAGTAGATAGAAGTGGGGAGGCAGAAAAAGGTCCTCCTTTCCTTCCACTCTGCAGTTTTAATCTGAAATCTTAGGCATAGTACTGCACCCAGAACTCAGAAACTGCTCATGCTAATGAAATTCCCGGTCACAAAATGTTCCTAGAACAATGGGAGTTTGCGAACACTGCCCTCCAGATGTTTTGGACTACAACTCCCATCAGCCCACAGCCAGCAAAACATCTCAGGACTTCTAGAAACATAGCTGCCAAGTACCCCGTTTTCCCCGGGGAAACCCCATATTTTCTTACCGTTTCCTGCAGGTGTCCCGAATGGCAAAATACCCCGTAGTCCCCCAGATTACGGAGCTCCTGCCGGCGGCCATGTTCCTCTGGTGCCGTGCCGGCACCGGAAGTCGCTTCTACACACTTCCGGACATGCGTAGAAGCGACTTCCGATGCTGCTGTGCCCATTTCCAAAATGTCCGCAGTGCCAGAAGTCGCTTCTATGCATGTCCGGAAGTGCATAGAAGCGACTTCCAGTGCCGCGACGCTGCTGATCCCGGATTTTTCAATCCGGAACTTGGCACCTATGTCTAGAAATCTCAAGTCTTGCAGAAGAGAGTAGATTTTGTGATTCTGTTACTGTCCTAATAATACAGTTTCTGAAGACACTCAGCAAGCATCTGACCCACCATACACCATCCTTGGAAGCTGTGCTACATATGTCATTCCTCTTCCATTGGTCCTAGGCAAATCAGAAACTTCTGGTGTGGCTTCATTCTCTCAGTCCCCCCCACACGCAACCCGAAGTGGCCTTGAGCCCAAGCGCTGCCTCTCTGAGACTCCCACGCATCCAAGGCAGAGTGCTTTGCCGTGTTTCTGATCAAGCCGCATCACATGATGCCTCAAGGACTCCAAGCAATGCTGCATCATGGAACTCATCTTTTTGTCTCCAGAGCCACAGAGTAGGATGATGAATAGCCTTTGAGGAGAAGCCAGGTGCTCAGATACACTTACATCAACAGGCGATGCATGTCCTAGTTTCCCTCTCTCCAAGTGCAATGAAAAATGCAGGCGCAACCTCTAAAAACAAATTGTACCGTGTGGTTACTCAAACAATATTTGAGCACCGGACTGCCTATGAATCAGAACAAAACACTGTAAGAACAGCCCTCCTGGATCAGGCCAACGGTTCATCTAGTCCAACATCCTGTTTTTACAGTGGCCACCCAGATACATGTGGGAGACCCAGAAGCAGGGTCTGAGCACAACAGCACTCTCCCCGCTTGTGATTCCCAACAACTGGTATTCAGAGGCATACTGCCTCCAACAGTGGAGATATAACAGAAAGCTTAGCTGATATCACAACATCCTCACTACCAGTGTTAGAAACTCATATATATAAGATGGACACGAAATGGCTCCTTAAACCAAGGTTACGGTCAACAAAACGGAATGCCTAGTTGCCATTTGGGGGCAAGACAACTCTAAGTCTTATTTTTCTAAGGATCCACAGCTGTTGTTTCCTTCCAACCCAGAAAATAAGAGTTTGTCAGGATTTGAGCAGGTAGCATGCTGCTCATTCATAGTCAGCCTAGTCAGTCAGTTTTCCTAGGATACGGTTTATCATTATATGTGAACAGAGATATTCAAACACAACTTGGTTCTTTGCTTAATAAAAAGTGTTGTTGTTGCTGCTGCTGCTGCTGCTGCTGCTGCTGCTGCTGCTGCTGCTGCTGCTGCTGCTGCTGCTGCTGTTATTACAATAAGTGGCAGAGTTCAGAAGGGGGCAATATAATACAAGACAAGCATTATGTAAAATCAAACTAAATAAAAAGAATGCATGAGCTGGTGGCAACTGGTTCAGGCTGGGGGTTACAAAAACACTCTTGAGAGTCCCATGGAGTGCAAGAAGATCAAACCTATCCATTCTTAAGGCAATCAGCCCTGAGTGCTCACTGGAAGGACAGATCGTGAAGCTGAGGCTCCAATACTTTGGCCACCTCATGAGAAGGGAAGAATCCTTGGAAAAGACCCTGATGTTGGGAAAGATGGAGGGCACTAGGAGAAGGGGACGACAGAGGACGAGATGGTTGGACAGTGTTCTCAAAGCTACGAACATGAGTTTGACCAAACTGCGGGAGGCAGTGCAAGACAGGAGTGCCTGGCGTGCTCTGGTCCATGGGGTCACGAAGAGTCGGACACAACTAAACGACTAAACAAACAACAACAACATGCTTATTATAAAAGCTGGCCCACCTACATGCCCAAGTATCTTTGAGGTGGGGTTGAACTATTCCTAACCCCGCAGCAATTATTCCTGGAATGCAATTTTGTAAGGCCAGTGCTTTACTAAGTATACATTACTTCACATGCATTTTAAAGTTGTTGGCATCCATTTGTCTCAAGAGACAGTGGAGTGTTCCCCTGGGGGTGAAGTCAAACCGCTGCATTAGCAGCACAGACGTGATTTCCTTGGGGCGCAAGCCTGGTCAGTGTGTATGGAGGTCACTCCTTTTGACCTCGCTGATGTGGTCCAAAGGAAAGGAAAGCAATACGTTTGGTACCAGCTTGGCTACAGGAGTTGCCAGAAGGAGGCGTACATGGCGTCACCCAACCGTCTTAAGGATACCATTCTGGATTGGTGTAGGGTTTACTCCTTGGTCTCTTCTTCTCCCAAAGATATCCCACAAGGCAGCGGAGATTTAAGGTCAGAGTTTGCCTTCTCCTAGAGGGGCTATCTTTCCCAGGAGGACAAGCCACATCTGCCCCTCAGTTCCCTGTGCAGGAACCGTCTTCTTTACCATTGGAACCACTCTAGGTCTTGCCAGCTCAAGCCGCCAGAACCTGTCTTTGCATGCAGGGGAAGTCCCCAATTCACTGAGGGTTTGCTTGAGCGGAGCTGCGCACAGCTCACAGAAGGGACCCCTCCTCCCGGCTCACTGTAAAGCCAGCGGAGGAAGAGCCGTGAACCATGGCTCCAGTGGCAGAGGCATCCCTCTGCTTGTAGGCATCCCTCTGCTTGTGACTGCGGCGGCAGCCGAGGGATCCCGCTGCCGTTCCAGTGCCTTCGCTCCATAAGATGCACAGACATTTGCCCTTCCTTTTTAGGAGGGAAAAGGTGCGTTTTATGGAGCGAAAAATATGGTAATCAACTTCTCCCTGATAGCTCTTTTGTCCTCATAATCTCAGTGAAGACAGGAATTTCCTGTTCATTCAAATGAGTGCAGAGCTGCCCTTAGGTGTGGCCTTTTATTCATAACCACTGTATGCCTGTGCTCTACATGTGTGTAGAACGTTATGGTAGGGAAATTCCACCTGTCCAGTCACAAAACAAAGTCATAAAAATGGGCAGAACAGGAGACTTGAGAACAAAACATTCTTGGGGGAAAGGGGTGGGAGGCAACTAGCCTCTTCTACATGCAGTTCACAAAAAACAATCCATGCACTGGCTACTTTTAGGATGCTTCCGAGAAATCCACTCTTTCCCTGCACCACCTTTTCCATTTTGCAACCCACCTGCAGAAACCTTCTGTTATAAAAATATCACCACTTTTGCAACAGCGACAAAAGTCCCATTCTGGGACAGAGCTATAAATGACAAATAAACGTTGCTCGCAAACAAAATGCAGGCAGTAGCATATTCGTCCTAAAGATTTTTCTTAACCCATCTTCAGGTTAATGTATTTGAAACAGGTTATCCAATAGCACAGGAGCTCTGGGCTTAAGCTTCTTGTCTCATCTCAAGTACTTGGTTTATTAAATGGAAAGTGACAGATCATGACTTTCAAATATGAAATTAAGTTTCCTATACAAAGGACTGCTGTACTGTACACCAGAGCTCAGAAGGAGAACCCAGTTGTGGGAAGATGCCCTAAATGTTGCCCCTTCCAATGTCTCCAAAAAGCAGTGGAAATTAGGGACAATGTTTAAGGTAGCCTTGCCCAACCAAGTGGCCTGCAGCTGTTTGAGGCTACAACTCCCACTATCTACTGTTGACCAAAAGAGCCCTCACTACTATTACATCAGGCTGCAGGCCAATTTGAAGAATGTATGGTAAGTAGAATGAATTTCATCCATTTTATTTCTGGTTTGTTCATAAAAAGTATATTTACAGTAGTACCTCTACTTACGAATAACTCTACTTACGAATGTTTCTACTTACGAACGGAGCTCCGTCCGCCATCTTGGATGCGGTTTAGATAGGATTTTTTTCTACTTACGAATTTTTAGATAGGGTTGCTTCGACTTACGAATTTTTTCTCCCAATGCATTCCTATGGGATTCGACTTACAAATTTTTTTTACTTACAAATGTGCGTTCGGAACGCATTAAATTTGTAAGTAGAGGTACCACTGTATATTACACCATTCACCCGAAAAGTATTTATTTTCTCACTTACATTTATAACCCGTCTTTCTCCCATCATGGAATCCACGGAGGCCTAACACATGGTTTTCAGGCAATCATCCATCCAAGCACTGACTAGACCTGGACCTACTTAGATTCAGCAAGGCGGTGTTCCTTTGCGTCATTGGAACTATACTCTGGGACTTCAATAAAAATAAACGTTGAGAAAGCATTTCCAAGCAGAAACCCTGAGCACCAGTGCAACTTCAAAACTTTGCATAAATAAGGAACAATTAAGACAAGGGCATGTTGATCTATGACTTTCCCCCCCTTTTTAATCAACATGTGGCAATGAAGACTCGTCGCTTAGCATGCACGGATGATTTTAAGGGTTGGTGTGCTGCCAGCAGCCCATAAAAATGTACTTTGTGATCCTAGAGGCAGTACAGAAACACCCAGCTCCACCTATGCCTTATAATGCTGCCCTGAGAGCAGCATCAGAAGAGGGTTCTGGTAAGAGGACCCTCATGAGTAACTCTATGCCCACAGATGTAAGCATTCCATTGCCCAAATCATCTTTCCCACAGCAATGCCTCAGCAGCCTCATCCTAAATTTGACCATGCACAAGTACAGTTGCTGCTGCAGCCCTGGTTGCTTCCTTAGCCTCCACTTCCAGGTATCACCTCCCTTTTCCTTCAAATCCCTCCTCAGAAGCTTCCACGAAGCCTTTGGCAAAAACCCAGTGATGCAGGTTGAGAAGTCAGACCACAGGGTGTTGTTGTTGTTGTTGTTTAGTCGTTTAGTCGTGTCCGACTCTTTGTGACCCCATGGACCAGAGCACGCCAGGCACTCCTGTCTTGCACTGCCTCCCGCAGTTTGGTCAAACTCATGTTCGTAGCTTCGAGAACACTGTCCAACCATCTCGTCCTCTGTCGTCCCCTTCTCCTAGTGCCCTCAATCTTTCCCAACATCAGGGTCTTTTCCAAGGATTCTTCTCTTCTCATGAGGTGGCCAAAGTATTGGAGCCTCAGCTTCACGATCTGTCCTTCCAGTGAGCACTCAGGGCTGATTTCCTTAAGAATGGATAGGTTGGATCGTCTTGCAGTCCATGGGACTCTCAAGAGTCTTGAGAGTCCCAGACCACAGGGTACACCTGTCTAAAAAGGATGGCAATGGCTCTCCAGGGATTCAGAGAATATTCTCTCCCCACCTTACCTGCAGAAGCCAGGGACTGAAGCTGGGATCTTCTGCCTTTATTCAATTTATATACCACCCTTTATCAAAGATTCCAGGGCAGTGTACAACATTAAAAACACATTACAGAACATCAATGATAATAAAACATAATAAAAAGCATACTGACAGACAGCCTAAAAAAAAAGAGTCATCATAATAACAGTCCTCTCCTCCACACTTTTACAGGCCATAGATTATTTAATAGCTATAGGATTGGGTAAAGAGGAATGTTTTCCCCTGGTGCCTAAAGGCATAAAATGATGGCGCCAGGTGAACATCTTTGGGGGAGAGCATTCCACAATCAGGAAGAAAGAGCCCGTTCTCTTATTGCCACCCTCACACAGCACAGAACTTATATGCAGGGAACAAAATGAACTTAATTCACTGACACACTGTTCTAATTGCACAGTGTCCTCCTTGCACACTCGTCTCTACTCGTTTCAGAATGAAGCTTCCACAGTACTAGAATACAGAATAGCCTCCTCCATCAATGCACACACACACACACTCCAGATGTTTTGGACCACAACTCCCATCTGAACATAGAACTTGACACAGTGTAGGCGCAGTTTGCTGCCAAACAACAGAAGAGCTGCCAAAATCAATCAGATTATTGATCTTGGTTTCTGGCAATGCAGAAATAAGGAATCAAGTAAGCAAACGCCACTGAGCAGAGAACCGTAATGCTGTGTAGAATACAAAGGTGGGAAACCTCAAGCTCTCTACATCTGACCCTAGCCATTCTTCATTCGTGCCCCCACTTCACAGGCCACTTCACAAACTTATAAACCATTTTTACCAGTACAGTACAAGGTAAAAACAAAATGGAAGTTTTTTTAAAAAAAAAAATCTTCTATGAACTCTGAAATAGTAAAACCATTTAGAAAGTATAAAAAATACTTAACATTGTTTCTAAGAACATCCAGGCCAGCATCCTGTTCTCACAGCGACACAACCAAATGTTTATGAGAAACCCTCAGAGCAAAAGAGCATTTCCCCACCCCACCCCGTTTTGGTTTTCAGCAACTGGTGTTCATAAACATTACTGCCTCCAGCCATTGTACATTCTACAGAAGTACAATTAATATCCCATATTTGACTAGGTCACACCTCGGGGATAGCCTTTGATAACACCTAGAATCATAGAGTTGGAAGAGACCACGAGGGCCATCCAGTCCAACCCCCTGCCAAGCAGGAAACACCATCAAAGCATTCTTGACATATGGCTGTCAAGCCTCTGCTTAAAGACCTCCAAAGAAGGAGACTCCACCACACTCCTTGGCAGCAAATTCCACTGCCGAACAGCTCTTACTGTCAGGAAGTTCTTCCTAATGTTTAGGTGGAATCTTCTTTCTTGTAGTTTGAATCCATTGCTCCGTGTCCGCTTCTCTGGAGCAGCAGAAAACAACCTTTCTCCCTCCTGTATATGACATCCTTTTATATATTTGAACATGGCTATCATGTCACCCCTTAACCTTCTCTTCTCCAGGCTAAACATACCCAGCTCCCTAAGCCGTTCCTCATAAGGCATCGTTTCCAGGCCTTTGACCTTGCCTGGATGGTGGAAGGAGGGATATGTGCATACGAGCATGTGTGCTTAAGTAAAAGCCTCTGGCTGGAATAAAGTCTACTGTACAAAGGTGTCACATCTATTGCCAAACCCACTTCAGCTCCCGACTCTGTTCATCATTTGCACGTGGCCCGTGGAATGTTCCCCATGAGGGAATGCGGCCCTCCGGCTGAAAAAGCTGCTCTTCACCAGGAACAGAACACACGCAGACATTCTTGAAATTCAGTCTGCTTGTGTTTTATTTCTATGCTTAAGCTAACAAGAAAGTCCACTGTTTCGGGAACACTTAACAAGGTTGTCTTCCAGAACTGCCAACTTAATCCCACCCACTCAATACACTGCTCAAAAGGACTAACTAATTTCAATGAATATGAAGTTAACGGAATAGGATGGTAGCTCTGACATGAATATATATGCATGGCAGATTCATGAAACTTCCAAGTAATTACTGAGTAATTATTTGCCCAAATCATGGAATCGTAAAATTGTCAGGTTGGAAGGGACACCAAGGGTCATCTAGTCCAACCCCCTGCAATGCAGAAATCACAGCTAAAGAATCCCCAACCAACGGCAATCCAGCCTCTTTTTACTTTTGTTTCACTTCTTCAAAAAGAATACAAAGGCAAAAGTAACAAAACAAAACAAATTTTCCTCTTCGACCAAGAAAAAGAAAGAAATGAAATTGTTGGTACTGGGTACCAATGCAGCACTACCTCGATCCCCCCCCCGAACACTGAACTAGGTCGAAAAAGAGTCAAAAAAGCTATTTGGTCAAATACTGCCAACGCCCTAACATACATACGCTTATAAGCAATTGTTGTTTTAAGTTACGTATTACTGTTAAAGAGGGACACGGGTGGTGCTGTGGTCTAAATCACTGAGCCTAGGGCTTGCCGATCAGAAGGTCGGTGGTTCGAATCCCCGCAACGGGGTGAGCTCCCGTTGTTTGGTCCCAGCTCCTGCCCACCTAGCAGTTCGAAAGCATGTCAAAGTGCAAGTAGATAAATAGGTACCGCTCCTGCGGGAAGGTAAACAGTGTTTCTGTGCGCTGCTCTGGTTTCACCTGAAGCGGCTTAGTCATGCTGGCCACATGCTGGTCTGCAGACAAATGCCAGCTCCCTTGCCCTACAGAGCGAGATGAGCGCCGCAACCTCAGAGTCATCCGCAACTGGACCTAACAGTCAGGGGTACCTTTACCTTTTTTTATCACTGTTAAAATGAAATTTAATTTTCTTTAACTTACAATGAATTGTTGTAGTGTTCTTGGACAGGATTTCTGTAAATATGAATGATTCACTCAGCTGTTGTTCTTTGGCTTCTATCCTAGAATACCAGGATCAGTCAGCCTACAGTTACATTTTTTTAAAAAAAGGAAATAGTTGGATAGCTCCGTTGGTTAGAGCATTGTGCTGATAATGCCAAGGTCACAGGTTCAATCCTCGTAAGGAACAGCTCCATATTCCTGCATTGCAGGGGGTTGGACTAGATGATCCTCAGGGTCCCTTCCAACTCTATGATTCTATGATTACAAAAGCAAAGCAACATGAAGCCTTGTTTAAAAAGAAACACAGTTTGGTGGTGGATCATCTGTTTTGCATGCATAAGATCTCAGGTTCAATTTCCAGGTAGGGCTGTAAGAAACTTGTATCTGAAACATAGAGCTGCTGCCCGTCAGTGCAGAAAATATTGAGTTAGATGGACCAATGATCTGACTCAACAAAAAACAGATTCCTGCATTCCTAAGTCAGGCGTGAGAACCTATGATCCATCCGGAGATGTTGCTGGACTGCAATAACTACTCACTTTTAATGCATTTACTTTACTCACATTTACAGGCAAATCTTTCTTTAAAACATGCTCAGCATTTTACGCCCTGCTTCGTATGTTACGCCCCTGAGCAGAGGTGTATCATGTTGGGAAGATTAATAATAATGAACCAGAAAACTCTGGGACAGAAGAAGGTCAAAAGTGTTTCTAAGTACTCCCATGAATGAGTTCACCATTTACCCCTGTTGAAGTTATGCAACATAGAAACATCTTGCAAAGTTTCCCGGTGTATAATTACAGTTGCTATGGCAACATGTTTTTATATGAATTTTAGTACGGAACTGGTAAGGACAAAAGCAATACAGTCCTTGCCTTAAGAGACAGAAGGGAATAAGAGGCACCTAAAATTGTACACAGTCTTGTCCGCACCTTGAAGACTAACCAATTTATAATGGCAGTACCCAGCAGTAGTCAACCTGAAGTCCTCTCAAGTGCTGTTGCGTATCTTTCATTATCACTGATGGAAGAAGCAGTTGGCCATGTTGGCTGGGGGTTACGTGAGTTAGCTTTCCAAAAATACCCAGAGAGGCACCACATTTGCTATGCCAGGCATAAGCTTTCATGAACAACCATTCACTTTTTTCATAAGTTGCATGAAGCACTCTCTTGAGACGCAGGTAAATAAATGTATACTTGGGTGATGGCATGGTAAAAAGCAAGGTCAGGGGAAAATGAAATACAGAAAAGTACAGACTGTTATTGTTTCATTACATAACACTGGTAACTCACAGAACAGTTTTCTGATACAGACACCCTAGCATTGGTAAGCCAACTAATACACATTAATACACACTCCATTCAATTCACAATGCAATGTAACCCTTGCAAAGTTTCCCTTTGAAGCTCAGTCTCTAAAAACACCATGCTAACTGAAGCTCAGTCTCTAAAAACACCATGCTAACTGAACCATAACCACCATTCATTCTGCTCAAAAGGGGATAGAGCTCATGCGTGTAATAAATATTCTGCTGTACAGTAGGAGATCATGAACTGCAACTCTTGGAAGGAGGCCACTTCCTGATGTGAGGCTCCCCAGTAAACAATTGCTCATGCTGCCTTTTAGAACATCAGTGACAGGCCTTGCAAAGTAAAGACGGACACAGCAAATCACAACATCCCCATACGTGACTGCTGCAACCACATCTGATCTAGGGCGGGACTCCCACTCTCATCAGTCCCTGCCAGTGTGACCAATGGCCGAAGATTATGGGAGTCGTAGCCCAACATCTAGAGGGCACCACAGTGACTACTCCTAATTTAAAGAAATAAAGGTCAGCAACGCTGCAGGTTTCAAATGAAAGATTGCTTTGCAAGGGTACAGCATTAGAAATTACACTACAAGGCACTGAACAGTTAAAATATCTCTGTGATTGTTAGTCTACAAACAAAGCCCCTTTGTAGTTTCTCAGTCCAGCTGGCAGGAAAGTGCTGGTCACATGAAACCAAAATGGGGAGGTTTCCAGGACTACATTTCAGGCAGAGTGGCTGCCTTTGTAGTCAGCGGCTACGACTAAACACTGACCTGGTTCACGTGTCATGTTAAACAATTGATAAAGTTTACCTATGGTATAAACACAAATGAGCAACATGCTCAAAAGTCCCCCACTTTGCACCTCCCCTACGCCAGGTGAGGTCGCCATGCACCAGGAGCAACAAACCATAAAACCATAGCTCATTGTCTAAACCCAAGCTCTAAGTTCTGCTCTGAGCCCCATTCCAGTTTCTGTCATTGGCTTATGAAATTCTAATACCTTGGGGTCCCAAGGTACACAACAGAGTGCATCAGCCTCACCATTTAGGTCAAGTATAGCCAACATGGTGCCTGTCAAACGTTGGACTGCAATTCCCACCATCCCTGATAATGGGCCATGCTTGCTGGGGTTGATGGGAGTTACAGTCCCAGAACATATGGAGGGCACGGCAGTGGCTACTCCTAATGTAGTTCATGGGAGGAGGTTCTTCTTAGGGCCTTTCTAGGTGGAAATCCCTAAGGAAAATGTCCCGGGTTGCGGGCCTTCTTGGTTGTGGGGCCCTCTTTACGGACCTCCCTGCCTCTGGATGGCCAGTTACTTGGGTGGTTAAGGCAACCTTCAATTTGTAGAATGTTGTTGTTTAGTCGTTTAGTCGTTAACCATCTCGTCCTCTGTCGTCCCCTTCTCCTTGTGCCCTCCATCTTTCCCAACATCAGGGTCTTTTCCAGGGAGTCTTCTCTTCTCATGAGGTGGCCAAAGTCTTGGAGCCTCAGCTCCAGGATCTGTCCTTCCAGTGAGCACTCAGGGCTGATTTCCTTCAGAATGGATAGGTTTGATCTTTTTGCAGTCCATGGGACTCTCAAGAGTCTCCTCCAGCACCATAATTCAAAAGCATCAATTCTTCGGCGATCAGCCAATAGTCTGTAGGAAATGTTTTATTGTGCTACTGTATTAAGGTCAGTGATGTTTGTTTTATTTTTAAATGTTCTTCCATTGTGCATTTTATATTATTTGTGAACCACTTCATGATTTTCTAAATTAAGAGCTGCATATAAATGGGCTTAATAAATATATATGAACAGATGTTAATGGCTACTTCAGTATCCAGGCTCCAAGAACACTACTCACCATGCACCTCAGGCATGGCCACTGTTGCTAACCTTACAGGGGAGACATGAAAATAGTACTCTGGTATCTTTAGGGGGCTTCTTGGCTTCACCTCCAAATGTCGGCTCCCTGGAAGGGGGACATCCATCACTCCAGCCACCTCCAACGATTCCAGGGCGTGTTTTCTGGGGAGAACACGGGGAAGCCTCTCCTTACAGCACATATTCCTCCATGGTGGTTCTTCAACTCTCCCTTTTCTTTATTGTTATTTTTCCAAAGCACTGCAAAATTCAGCAGTCAGGTTGCTCACCAGAGCAAGATGGTCTGAGCAAATAACACCAATCCCAGCCTGACTGCACTGGGACCAATCTGAAGTGCTGGTTTTCACCTCTGAAACCTTATACCTCAAAGACCACCTCTCCCCATATGAACTGGCCCAGACCTTGCAATCATCATATAGTGCCCCCTGCACTCCTAGGATTGGCAACAGGAGTATGGGCCTTTTCAGTGGTGGCTCTCTGTTGGTGGAATGGTCTCCCCAAGGGATGCTTGCCTGATGGCACCACAATTACATAGCTATAGATGCCAGCCAAAAAGCATTTTTATTTCGGCGGGCCTTCAGTTCTTAATTAGCTGTGGCCTCCTTGAGCAGGTAGCAAGTTTTACTCCTGGCCTTTAAAAATAAGGTTGTCTTTTTTAATAAAAAAAAAGCTTTATTGTATATTTCAACGATTACAATTCATCACAAACAATAAAAACAGAAATTACAACCATACCAGAATTACAATTGTCTTATTTCCTTCCCTCGACAACCCCCTCCCACCCACCCCTTCCCTGCGACTTCTCAACCTAGTCTGAACTTATCCTTTTTATTTTCCTTTTCTTTTATAATCTACATACCTTACTCTAACATTTACAATAATTTCATACCATTCTTCACATCCATCAAAATTCCTAGTTCAATCTATTCTTACCATATTACAATTAACACTTTACGGTTTCAGATTTCAAAATGAAACCAGAATCTGAAAAATAAGGTTGTCTTTTAGATTTTTCTTTTCTTTTTCTTTTATGCCAGTTTTAATATACGTGTTTCACTGTTTATATATTGTAAGTCATTCTGAGTTACCTTGGTTAAAAAATGACCAATAAATTTAAATAATAATAATAATAATAATGAAACACTCATGCTCCCAGCCTACCCCAGGCTTATGTTTCTCATTTGTGGTTGTACCAACTTGGACTTGCCTGCTCTCTTGCTGCCATGTCACAGATTTTGCCAGATTAATAATGCACACTTCTACCAAGGTCTTGTTTCAATTTTCTGTAGAGTATCAAGCACATATTGCAATGCTGCCAGAGTGCATGTACTTGCTTGTCAACATTTGGCAAGTTGTCCGCTATAAATACTATCGAAGCACATTCTTGAATTTTTGCAAAGGCAAATATAGCTGCACTTGAGGACATTAGCTAAGCGGGGCCAGGCACAGCTGGAGGATTCCTTCAAGGACTGCACTTGGCACGAAGGACGTTTCTTAAGATGAATTATGCAAAATAGTTCCAGACAAAGTCAACGTGCCGCTTATCAGGGTTCTCATTTCAGATGGCTATCTGAGCTCTAAATCATGCTGCTAAGTTCACTGACATTGTGCTTGTGTGAGATGCTGTTCTGTAAGCAACCCTACTACTCGAAGACCCACCCAAATAGAAAGCATTATGAAACTTTCCATGGAATATGTAGGCTATGGGTGAGCTAGAGGAGTAGCGGCACTCTCCTTGAGTGAGAATATAACGGCTAGTTAGGCTCTCTTTTTTCTGTTCACCTGATTCACTGTTCACCGACGACACGACAGGTGTCAAGAATAAAGGAGTCCCACCTGCATTTGGCCAGTGGGAAAGACTTCTGAAAATCTCCATCAGTTGCAGAGATATTGACTTCACTGTGAAATATTTCAGCTGGTCTATTGGGTTAAATAAACTGTGTCTGCACTCTTTTGCATTTCCTTGTTAACAAGGTGCTCTACCTCCCACGCACCAAATTTGCTGTAAATCATTGTGGCTAACCTGTTGCTGAACTACAACACCAAACACCCCTGGCCCTTGGCCATGTTTGCTCCCAACGTCACCTGGGAGCCACAGGTTTGCCACCCCTGCTGCCCAAAGAAGGGTGCTTGTCCCAAAGCATTATTGAATTAAGGTTTTCAGCAAGCACAACAGAAAGCCACACAGGAAAGAGGAACACACAGCTGCAATTCAGCAGTGTTAACTGCTGCTTAGAAATGAAAGCTCTAGATATTGCCAAGTGTGGCGTAGTGGTTAGAATGTCACACTAGGAACTGGGAGACAAGGATTCAACTCCCCACAGAGGCATAAAGCCACCTGGGTGATCCTGGGCCACCATTGTCTCTCAGCCTAATCCACCTCACAAGTTTGTTGTGAAAATAAAATGGAGAGTCAGAAGCACATATCCATTTTGCGCTGTTTGGAGGCAAAGGTATAAATGTAAAGATGAATAAATGCTCTGGGCCTCCTACAGTTTTCTTACTTAGCTAGCTACCTATTCTAGTTCTGCCTATTCAGAAAAAGGAGACCAACATGATCAAGGGGCTAGAAAAACTCCTCTATGAGGAAAGATTGTGGCATTTTTATTTATAGAAAAGATGAGCAAGAAGCTGCAAAACAGAAGTGTGTAAAATTATGCATGGAGAAAGTGGGTAGAGAAAGGTATTGCTTCCTGCCTCATAGCACTAGAACTGGTGGATATCCAATGAAGTTGAACATTGGAAGATTCAGGACAGGCAAAAGAAAGTCCTACTTCCCGTAGCACTTAGCTTAACCATGGAATCAGCTCCCACAATAAATAGTGGCAGCCGCCAGTTTGGGCAGCTTTAAAAGAGGAATACAGAATACTTGGGAGGATACAGCCAACTATGGCTACTAGCTACAACCGGCATACTCTGCCTCCACAGCCAGAGGCAATTGGTTTCTGAATGCCAGCTGCTGGAAAAACTAAGGGTGTGGGAAGAGTGTGGCTGTTGCTCCCAGGTCCTGCTTGTGGGTTTCCCACATATGTCACTGTGAGAACAGGATGCTGGACTAGATGGGCCACTGGCTTAATTCAACACAGCTCTTCTTATGCTATTATGACATTCTCAAGTCTTTGGAAACAAACCTGTTTACATTTGCTACTCAGCTCAGGGAAAGGTCATTCTCAAACCAGTATGCAGTCTCAATATTTAATACTGGCAATTTGATTAGCAGCAAAGCAGTGTTCTCTCACCTAGTGTGTGTGTTAAATGGGAAAATAGCTTGGGGCACCGTTCTGTACAAGAGGTTTTTGATTTCCAATGCATCTGAAGTGTTGACCAGGAACACTTTCTCTATAAAGCATATTAAAGCCCTGCAGGACACAATATGTATGAAAGCTTGTGCTGTGTTCTAGGAATCCTGCCTGGAGAGCGAGGATTTTCACCTGAAGCATCAATAGAAGTTACTAAAGGCTAGATAGAGGTAAATTGGTATATTTCTTTCTGATAAAAACTTTTTATTGCTTTTATCTATCATGTTCCTGGACCTAAACACTTCAGCTATGAAAGAAGCAAGATCATGAATTCACTGAAACAAATAATTCATGGGGAAATTAATTCATGGGAATCCCAAGCTGGGAGAAAGCTATTACAATTTGGTCCTGCTAGCAGGGCTTCCAGAGGAGAAACTGGTTGGCCGCTAAAAAAACAAGTTACAGGGCTAGATGGGCCTTTGGCCTGATCCAGCAGGGCTCTTATTCTGTTATTGATGCAGGGGTGTCCCTAAAGCTACCAGACAGAAAACATTCCCCAAAATCTTATGCTCTCACAAATTACACTGCCGGTAGGTGCAAAAGCAGTAAAAGAAATACAATCAGTAAAACCACATTCATGTGAGATACCTAGATAAATAATATAGTAGCAGAATCATGCTTAAAAACTAACTTTACGCATCACATCTCTTCTCCACCTCTAAAATCCTGACAAAAGATACAGTGGTGCCTCGCTTAACGAATGCCCTGCTTAACGAAATTTCCGCTTAACGAAAGGATTTTTCGAGCGGAGGTTGCCTCGCTTGACGAATGCGTTTTACGAAAAATTCGTGTAGCGAATCGCGGTTTCCCATAGGAATGCATTGAAATTCAATTAATGCGTTCCTATGGGCAAAAAAAAATTCAAAAAAAATTCAAGGCATTCCTATGGGATTCGCTAGACAAATTTTTCGTTATAAGAAAAGACCTGTGGAACGAATTAAATTCGTCTAGCGAGGCACCACTGTATGCTTCTTCACCTGTTGCATTTGTTTTGGTCCTAAAGTTCATTGATTCCAATGGTTCTATAATCTAAGTAGGACTAATATCAGATACAACCCATAGCCATTCAAGAGTGTAGCTGTTAAGAACTATTTCTACCCCAAAATAGAGGTGCAGGGATGCAAATTCCCCTTGACTTCTATCACAAACAAGAGCCATTAGTGGTATATGGAAAAAGCAACCAGCCACCTGAAGGCAGGAAGTTATAAAACTGTTCAATGCAGTCATCTTACAAATGCTGCTTATTCCATTCAACAGGCTTAGGGAAGCTTACAACACAGTACTAAAAATATAAGTATCAACAGAATAAGCCACTGCTCCACACCAAGCAAAGCCTGAATAAAAGCAGCAGGTTGAAATGTCTGGGCTATGTTAATAAACCTGTCATTTCACAATATAAAGTGGATGGTTTGGTGGGAATCCAGAATCTGTGATTGTTGCCAAGAAAAGTGCAACATATTTATCCACCCACTGATCCAAAAGTGCTAACACATGAAGCAAAGCAATGAGTAAATGAGTAAGTTGACTTGAGCAGCAACTTCAAGATGGAGTAAAGTCACCTGACAACGTTAGCCAACCTTACCTGTGCCTGTTATCCAGAGAACCCAAAGACCGCAGACCATTTTATTGATTCTGTTCGGTTTTAACATTTGTTGAGGATGCCACAAGAGCACTACATGAACTGAAAGGCCGGGATATAAATATTTAAGCAATAATTTGTTATTTATTTCCTTTCAGACTTTGCCTGTACTGTACAATACTCACTTGGCTATTTCACAAAAGTAAACTAGCAGCAGCATTCTTCATTCAAGATGTTTTTGGAGAACCACTGCCAACATGCATCTGGGAAGACAATCTTCCTGTTGTATAAGAAGCCTAGCAGCCGTCATTGGTGCCAACAGGAAACAAACTTGTATTTAAATACTTATATCTGACAAAAGAGTGCCTATTCTTCTCACACTAAGAAGACAGAACAATTCCAGAGCCCTTTCCAGCCATTGCAACTTTCTACTCAAGGCCTAGAAGACCATAGTGTAGAAATGACCACAACTCCACCAAGTTTCCAAAAGCTGGACCCACAGCTTCCAGCCTAACCTTTCAGATTACAAGAATTCAGAAATTCATACAGCATTAAACTGATTTAAGTAGTACGGTACAGTTGTACATTGGAAGTCAAACAGAATCCGTTCCACTTCCAAAACATTCGGAAACCAAAGTGCGGCTTCTGATGGGCTGCAGGAAGCTCCTGAAGCCAATTGGAAGCTGCTCAGACGTTCAGCCTCCAAAAATAGTTTGCAGACTGAAATATTCACTTCCGGGTTTGCAGCATTCGGGAGCCAAAACATTCAAGAACTAAGCTGTTCAATAACCAAGGAAGGACTGTACTCATTAGCAAATCAGGTTAATCTAAACCGAATCAAGACTTGAAAGCAGTTCTCTTCTTAGGCAAGAAATTAGCATGGCAAAAGTATTACCTGCAGAACCTTCTATTCTTATCAGAGAGAGAACTATCACTACCATCTGCATTTCATGGTCTTTATCTCCATTGTTTATAACCCATTTTTCCTCTGTGTGCATCTGACCAAGTGAGTTTTTACCCAAAAAGCCTTGTACCACAGATCTCTTGTAAGCCTGTTTTTGCAAAAACAAAAATTACCCTTTCTCTGGAAATTGAGCACAAAGATATTGCTAACTATTTTCTTCCCTGTTCTCATTGTATCCTCCCCCCTTTTTTCTTTTATTTGTTTTGTTACACTGCCACTCCCCTCCCTTCCCTGTTTTCCCAGCTGCTGAAGCTTAGACCATAAAGTCCTGCAGGCAGGAACTAGTTTCTTCTTGTTACTGTTATTGCAAAGCCCCCTTCACCTGAAGCTCTAAAAACACCAGGAATTTTCAGGATGATCCCTCCACTGACACAACTGGTACTTTTGACTGCAGCTACTAATTCAACAGACAACGAGACCTACATTGAAGGCATGTTTTACAGTGTGGTGGGACACACTACCACATGCTGCTTGTAGAAACGCACTAATCCAGCCTTCATTTGTCACAATTCAGACAGCAGCTGAGCATGCAGGCAAACACTCGCAGCGTTAACACAATTTCCCAAAAAGGTATAGGAGCCTGCCTTACACTACATCAGATCACCTAGCTCTGTCCTGTCAACACTGACTGACAGCAACTCTTGGTTTCAGTCAGGGGCCATCCTCAGACCTATCTGGAGATGCTGCTGGGGACTGAGCCTTGGACCTTTTGCCTGCAAAGCACATGCTCTAACAGTGAGCTGCCTACAACCCTTCCCCTATCATAGAAGGCAGCTTTATAGGGAGTCAGGTCATTGGCCCACACAGCTTAGAACTGCCTACACTGAGTGGCAGCAGCTCTCCAAGATTTCAGAAAGGGGGCTCTCCCAGCCCTACCTGCTCTACCATTGAGCTATGGCCTTTCACTATACTGATTCCTGCATTGCAGGGGGTTGAAATAGATGACCCTCGGGGTCCCTTCCAACTCTACAATTCTAGGATTCTATGAGTCAGACACGTTGGTTCATTTAAGTCAGTACTGTTTGCACTGACCGGCAGTGACTCTCCGGGATTTTAGACTCTCCTAGTCCTACCTACACATGCCAGGGTTTGAACCTGGGACTTTTTGCACGCAAATCAGATGCTTTACCATCGAACTAAGGATCACAGATACACTCTGGGTGGTGGGTTGTTGCTAGTGTGTTATTGGGGGTGGAAGCAGCAGCAGTATTCGGAAATCATCTGAGTTATCGCAGCAGCTGCACAGCACCCATGTCACACGACCACGACCCGGTCTCTCGAGTGCTATACATCAGAGTTAGAGACTGTCAGCGTTACCGTAATACTACTAATAACAGGGCACATCCACTTCTCCTACCCCCTAGTCTGCGGCAGCACAGTACTGTACTCGCGCGCCCGACAAGCGCCTGCCCCCCTCCCTTCAACAACTACCACACTGCCCCTAAAGTTCGCGCACTCACAAACTTTAGCAAAAGGAATGCCCGCCGACCCGGGCAAAAAAAGTGCACCACGGTACCTGTAGTAGCTGAGCAGCCCGTTGCTAAGCACGAACCAGCGACGCTGGTAGCCCTTCAGATAGTTGGTCCACTTGAAGAGCCAGCCTTTGTACGTGTCGGGACCGGGGCCGGCTGAGGTCGGGGTTGTCGCGGGGGCGGAAGGCAGAGCCCCTTCGAGGGTGGTGGCGCCGGCCAGGCTCATGGCGACGAGGAGGGCGGGGGGAGGAGGAGGGCGGCGAGGTGGCTGCTTGCAGGCCAGGCAAGGGACGGCGCTGAGCAGGGAGACCAGCCCGCGGGTGCCGGCGCTGCACAGCGGCGCGGCTGCCTTCCCCATAGGCGACGCTCCCGCCGCTGAGGCTGCGCCCGGCCGCTCCTCCTCCTGGCTGCTTTGCCTCCGCGCCGCCGCCAGGGCTAGCGAGGGGGCGGAGCCGCGCGACACGTGACGGTGGCAGGCCGCGCCCCTCCGCTCCTGGCCATGTGACGCGCCACCCCACCCGAGGGAGCGACGTGACGCGGCCGCTACGACAGCGGCGCCCCGCGTTCTTTTCTTTTCCCTCTCCTACGGCGAGGGCGCCGAACGGCTCCCGGATCACGTGTGCCTTGTCTACGAGGCTCCTCGGGCTGCCGGAGGTTTGGAGTTCTCGCGGGAGTTGTGTGGAAGGCGGAGGGCGGGGAATGGAAAGGGGGCGGGGCCGGCAAGGCGCGAATCAAGGAATAGAAATGCGGACGCCGCTTGATTAGAATTTTTAAAAAAGGCGGGAAGCTGCTCGAGGCTCAACGGTTCAATGTCCAGGTGGAGGATTTTGCCACGCTGTTGCCTCAGGTGACAGGGCGGCAAAAGCTTCGCCTGGCGACGTGGCCAGGACGACACAGGGGAAAGCTTATACCAAATTTTTATTTCGTTATATGTCATTTATTACACATTTACTTACGGTATATATAAAGAGCCCTAAATCCAGTCAGTTAAAACAAGACAGTCGCTGCCCTCAGGGTTACAATCTAGAAAAGACGAGGTGCAAGAGAGGAGCGGGCTTAAGAAAATATGTTTTGATAAAAATAAAACTGGTGTTTGTATAAATATATAAGTTTTAAAAGTCAGAAATATGAATGCATCACACGTGAGAAGTACTGTGCTTAAAATAGTTATAATCAAAGAATTAAGTAACATGTTTTAAACAATTCTAAGAACGTACATCAAATATTTGAAAAATGTGCTTGAAAGAGATCAAAACCATGTGTTGGTGGAAGGCAGTAATTTATTTGACAAAATGCATAAGTGTAGAACATGTTTCTCTAAATTTATTGCTTTCAACTTTTCACGTTTCTGCACTTTTTAATAGATAGATATTATACATTTATCTTTTTATAACTGCCCACTGATGGATAAAATCAGATTAATTCTCAAAAAATGTTTGGTGAAACAAAACCAAAAAAATCAGTTATTTCTAAGAATATTTATAATAGTGAATTCATTTATTAATATTCACAAGTCATAACAAATCACACTAAGCTGCCTTAGTGGCCTTGTCAAGCAGTTCAGGATTGGTATCACAAAACCTCAAGATACAAAGGTGCGGCAACATGGTTGTCAGTATGAGAGTCCAGGCTCCCTGCTGCACTTGGGGTGCAGAAGTGTGGTGAAAGAGTCATTCGCAGCCACCTAGAATAGTAAGTGGTCACCATCTCCTTGGCCACTCTGGGCTCCTTTCAGAGCAAGGGCAAGATATACTTCCTTTGCAAATACAGTACTGTAGAACCTCAGTTGTCGAACGTAATCCGTTCTGGAAGACTGTTCGACTTCCAAAATGTTTGACAACCGAGGTGCAATTGCTGGTCAGCAAAATCCATAGAAAAAGTGGAGAATCGTGCCTCGGAAGCCATTCAACTTCTGAGGCGCATTCAAAAACGGAAGCATTCACTTCTGGGTTGTCGGCATTTTGAAAGCCGAAACGTTCGACTTCTGAAGCATTCAACAACCGAGGTTCACATGAAACTGTGCTAAACTGTCACTCCGTCCAGTCGACACCTGACTCTGCATTTTCTCACAGAGTTTTACAATTATGCAAAACAGAGGTGTGGTAAAACGTGTATGTGGACATCTGCCACTACCGATGTTGGGGTCTCATCAGAGAATCCTTTGCTAAAGCTGCATCCTATGGGTCAGGTAGCACAATGTACCTGGAGCTATCCATGGTCCTGACTGCTGATCCCCAGAGAATGCCATGGCAGAGTCAGCAAACTTGCCCTGCCCTGACTTGTTATGTCTGGGCTTACTTCCACCTGAATCCGTCCAACTCAGCCTGCTCACCCCTTGTGAGCCCCAAGTCCCAGCTACAGGATTGATGCAGGAGCTGAAGGCCGGTCGGAAGAAACAACTGCAGGAGGGGTCACTGTTGCTTACAGTAAGGGGACAAGGTGGAAAGGAGGTTGGCACAGAGCAAATGTGCCAGCAAAGCCCATTCAGCCCCGGTGTCTTTAATAGAGGATTAGACAGATTCATAGAGGATAAGCCTATCAACAGCTACTATCCACAATGACTATAGTCTGCCTCCATGGTCAGACGCAGTAATGCTTCTGAGTATCCGCTGCTGGAAGCCACAGGAGAGGACAGGGCTCCTGTGATTGGGTCCTGCTTGACTGTGAGAACAGGATGCTATACTAGATGGCTCATTGGGCTTATCTAGTGAACTTTGCTTCTTGTTTTATTTGGCACATGCCGACCTGCGCACTGCTTTTCCCCCTCCTGGCAAGCAACAATGGCCCACCTGCCAGGCTCAGTTAGGTCTGATCTGGGAGCACCGGGAGCTAGGACAAGTCAGGAGCAACAACCATTATAGTTCTGGGGATAGGACTTCAAACCTGCAAGTGAGTTGGTGCCTCATAGTTGTGGCCACCATATCTCCAGTCACCCAGGTCTTGCACATTCCTTTCTTTCTGGATGATCAAAGGACAGGAAGAGACTTCACCCAGAATGATGCCGAAAACAGACAAGTCTTTAGCAAGAACACTGCAGGCAAGGTTTGTGCCTAGTACAGGCATTAGCAGAATGAATTGTCAGGCACTAAGAGGCAATTTGCAGTCAGTCCTGGTGCTGTCTTTTAGTGTGAACTTGAGCCAGGATATCCATAAGCTGGTGGGAGGCACCTGAGAGAACAGAACCATTACTAGAAGGCAGTCAGCTGTCCAGTTTTCTGTGCATGTGTGTGAGACGCACACACAAAAATGTGTATTTCCCCCCTTGGTCACAGGCTTACCTTAGGCAAGTCACTATTTCTCTCTCAGCCTTAGTCAATCAACTATCTGTAAACAGGGATTAACAGGTTGTGGAGAACCAAAAGACCAGGACCAGTCCAATACATTATGCCGCTTGAGGCAGAGCAGCCTGGTGCCCCCTCCCGCCCCAGATCAAGTTGCAAAGCGTCCAAGGCCAAACTGAGATGTTTTAGCACCTGAGATAATAAATCCAAACCAACCCACAAGCACCTTTCCCCCTTCCTGGCAGTAAGAATACAATAATAATAAATGGGTCAATAGCTAACAATTTGCTACTTTCCCATAACACCCAAAATCTGCTGCTGCATTTTGGACCTGCAAAAAGACTGTAAAGCCCTCTGATCATCAAAAAAAACCACCCACCCCTATTCAATTAAAGGGACAACAGAAATAATTGTGCCACATGAATGCCGTGAAGGCCTTGTATTAACTTTAATTCCATTATCCTAATGAGACAAGCCAGCAGGAAAGCCTACGGGGCGGTGGGGGAGACGCATGTGTCTTTTTCACTATGATTTTCTGTGCCAAGTGGAACCATGAAGCCACTCTTCTAGCTCATGGTCACTCAAGTTACCTAAGCCTGTTTTGCTGTGGCAGGCTCAGATTTCTCCATCCTGTGCCTTCCTTGGCCTTTGTTAGCTCTGGCAGTGTAAAGTTTGAGGTGTGGGCTTTGAGCAAGGCCCTCTGGTCAATCTTCTCCAGCATTCTCTGGTAGTGGCCATATTCCTTCTTCCAGCGGTTCATCTTCTTCTGCTGGTCATGCGAAAACTTCTTCATCATCTGGTCAAAGAGATTGCCCATCTTCCTTTTGCTGTCTTCAATGTGCTTGAGCTTTAATAAATTGTTCAGGGAAGCAACTGTTAGCAAAGTCACTTAAATAAACACAGAGTCCAGAGAGAAAAGTCTTACGGTAATAACACTCTAAGCAAGCTGAACCAAACCAGTGCATAATCTGAGGATTAAGGAACAGTGAGGTTCTGTCTTTCTCCATTCATGGCAAAGAGACATATAACCAAACATACAGAAGGAAAAGCCCTACAAACTACTCAGCCAATCAGAGCATGTGTGTGAAGTTCATGCCACTCTACCTGGTCAGAAGCGGGTTTGTTGTGCCCGGACAGAAAATAGAGTTGTGTAACCTAGGGATGCATTCAGGCGTGAGAAATATTGCATTAGTTTTGCTGATTATAATGCTAACACTCCTTTTCCGTTTTCTAATGCTCCTTTAATGTTGCAGTAGCTGCTGTGTTATGGAACTGTGGCTTTTTGACTGATACACCAGCAAATCATGCTAAATTTCATTCACACCAATGGGCATGACATGGCACAACCATGCATGTCACCTGCCAAGTTGCAGGGAACCAGGCAGAGGGCCTTCTCGGTGGTGGCGCCCACCCTGTGGAACACCCTCCCATCAGATGTCAAAGAGAAAAACAGCTACCAGATTTTTAGAAGACATCTGAAGGCAGCCCTGTTTAGGGAGGCTTTTAATGTTTAATAGATTATTTTATTTCATTTTTCTGTTGTAAGCCGCCCAGAGTGGCTGGGGAAACCCAACCAGATGGGCAGGGTATAAATAATAAATTATTATTATTATTATTATTATTATTATTATTATTATTATTACCATTAACCCCCCCCCCCCGCCCTTTCCACATGTGTGTGCTTCTATTTCCCCCATGAAAAAAGCAGGAAAAACCTGTATGCCAGTATACTACCCCAAATTTCATTGCTTTACTCCCACAATTTTCCAGGTAAACTGGGGGCTGCAAACACATTTTCGGGGACTCAAAAAACATGGAAACAAAATGCCCAATATGCACTGCATTCCATTAGTTTTCCAGAAGTGGCTTTTTCGTTGTATGAAAGCTCAAATATAATGCTGAAATTAACTGTTAGGGAAGCGCTGGGGAAATGGGATAAACCTCTGGGCGAATGCAGCCAAAGTATTCCTGGTTCGGGAGCCATGTGGAGCTCTTTCCCCCTCCACAACTCCGCTCATTCCTGTGGATGGAGTTGATTTGCAAGGACATTGTGTGCACAGAACGTCTTCTTCTTCCATTGACACAAAGGGAGCTTCTTGAACATAAAAGAGATAGAGGTATACAAACAAGTTCCCGGATACACGATAGCTATTTGGCTCACCAGCCTAAAGAAACATTCTCTTGCATTTGAAATGTAACACAAGCAGGAGGGCTCAGGTAAGGAGGTTCAATAGCGAGATGTACCTTGACTTCATGCACTCGCTGGACACTGATGTTGTCACGAATGATCACCTTAGAAAGATGACTCTTGGGTAAAAACCTCTTTAAAACGGCTTCGCTGCCACTGATCAAACTGCACGGGGGGAAAGCGCCTGGTTAGAACCGCATTTGCCTATTGCCTCCCCCCAAAATTAAGAAAGCCTGTTGTGTAAATACCACCAATTTAGGAATTTCCACCTGCAGGCCTAGCACTTTTTTATTTCTTACATTTATATACCTCAAGGAGCTAAAGGTAGTACACATGGTTCTCCTTACTCCCGATTTTACCATCACAACAACCCTGTGAGGTAGGTTAGGCTGAGAGACAGCAACTGGCCTGCAGTCAGTGAGCTTCATCATGGCTGAGTGAGGATTCGAACCCTGGTCTCCCAGGTCATAGTCTGGCACTATAACCATTACACCACACTGGCTCTTCACACTGGTACATTCTAGGAGCTAGGAGGAGGTTGAACCGCACGCAAGTTAATTTTCCATTAGTCATTTTCTCCTGCTCACTGGATGAAGGCTTAAATATTATGTTATGGAAGATTTGAATGTGTTTTTATCTTTTTCCTGCAACACTGATATAGCTGCCTTCTTATTTTTGTACGCCTCTTGGGGGGGGGGGACAAATAAAGATTTAAAGATTTGTTGTTGTTGTTGTTTAGTCGTGTCCGACTCTTCGTGACCCCATGGACCAGAGCACTCCTGTTTTGCACTGCCTCCCGCAGTTTGGCTCATGTTTGTAGCTTCGAGAACACTGTCCAACCATCTCGTCCTCTGTCATCCCCTTCTCCTATTTATTTAATGATTTAAATAAATAAATAAATAAATTTAAATTTAAATAAATAAATAAATAAGGCAGTCCCCTGGTTTGAACCTTACCCTTCTAACCAGCTGACCTAAAGAAAGGTCAGGCCTTCTTTCTTTCTTAGTCTCAGGCCCTCTGCAATATCTGAATGATATTTATGCTGATATATGTTGCATGGTTATTGTAAGGATTTCAAGAGCATATGCAAAGTGCTCAGTATATATGGTACACAGGGAGATCTGTTTCTGGGTCACTAGTTTTTTTGTTTTAACCAAAAGCAACTGCTATAGGCATGACAGAGAATATTATTTTCTACATACACATAATATAAAACTTTATATTTGTGGAAAGACCCAACAAAAAAAAACCCAACACCAACCCTCTTTCCTCTTCTTTCAACAAAAAAACTCTGAGCATTTGCTCAGAGATGCTGAGCCAGGGACTGCCTTGCAACCCCTAAAGGAGACACATAAGCAAGCTTTATATTTGAGGAACAACAAATAAACCCTTCTTCCCTCATGAAACAAAAGAACTCTGCAAATGCTCAGAGGCACGTCAGTGGGGCTGTCTTGCGACCCCTGAACATGGCATGCAATTCATGCAGACACAAAGGTGGGAAACGAAACAAAGCCTCTTCCCTCTTCTGTCAGGGAACGAAAGAACTCTGCACATGTTCAGGGGCCCTTCATCGGGACTGCCTCGCATGTGAAATATTTACATTTGCGAAAGAGGGACCCACCCCCCAAAAAGCTCCTGATTGAGAGGGGAGGGTGTCACGAGTGAAGCCCCTACCCTACCTCCCTGTGCCCTGGTTGTGGGGGGGGGCTTGCCCCGCTCCACCCACCCATCCACCCACCCCCTTTACCTGAAAAGCACCAGCACTTGGCCTCCGACGTGGGGCTGGAAGAAAGTGACCACGGCCGGAGGGGCGTCCTCGGGCCTCACCGCCTCCATGGCGCCGCCCCTGGCCGGGGACTGGACCGGACTGCGCTCAGCCATGGCTGAGCAATGCCGCCCCGCGGGAAGGAGCGGCGGGTCACAATGGGATCGGGCGTTCAGAGTTGCCCTGGAAACCGGCCCCGGGGCTTAGAAGGGCTCAATGCCTTCTCGTTGCCGCGGCCGCCGCTGCTTCTGAAGCAGGAGGACGAGGAGGACGAGGGGGCACCGCAGGAAGCGTCTGGGGGTGGGCGGTGGGTAAGGAGAGCTCCCCGTCGCCAGGTCGAGAAGGGTTTTTGGTGGGGCGAGCGGGATGCGAAGGAAGCGCTGCGAAAGAATCCATCCCCAAACTAAGGGAAGGATGGGGGGGGGGAAACCTCCATGTCCAAAGGCAGTCTATCTCTGAATGGCCATAACAGCATAAGGAGAGCCTGCTATATCCTGCCATCTAGACCAGCATCCTCTTCTCACAGTGGCCAACCTGAGGCCTGAGTGGGAAGCAGGATCTGAGCACAAGAGCACTCTCCTGCGGGTTTTCCAGAAGCATTTCTGTCTCTGATTGTGGAGGCACAGCAGAGCCATTGTGGCAAGTAGCCATCAACAGCCCTCTCCCCCATGAATTTGTTTGATCCTCTTCTAAGTCGGGTCGCCATCGCTGCCTCCTGCAGCAGGGAGTTCCATAGTTTGTGCTGTGTGAAGAGGTCGTTTCTCAACCTTTACCAACTATACAATGCCCTTTCTGATGGGAGACGGCCAGAATTGTACACGGCATCCTAAATGTGGCCGCATCCTAGATTTGTATATTTGGCATTACGATATGGGCAGTTTTGTTTCCAGTTCCTTTCCCAATGTTCCCTGGCATGGGATTTGCCTTTTTCAAAGCTGCCATATATGGGGTTGACATCTTCGTCCAGCTACCTGCTATGACCCCAAAGTGTTGCTCCTAGGCTGGTTCAAACCAGAGGAGGATTTAGAGGAGAGTGATCAGTTCGCCCACACTGGGCGCCTAGCCAAGAGGGTGCTGAAGGAGCCCCTGCAACAGTGACTTAGAATGGAAGATGAGAGGCAGGACGGCACCGAATTTTGGCATTGCACAGGGCACTGCTAAAATTTGAACACCCCCCCCCCCAAGTCCACCACTGTTCAGACCCCATGATTACTGTTATATATGTGCCCATTCACTCAGTTTGGAGAGGGTCCCTTTGCAATCTCTCTCTCTCTTTTTAACAACCCTGCTGAGCAGGTCTGCAAACTTTGCCATCTCACTGTTCTGGCATATCAATTTCTGAGCCTTGACAGGATTTGGAGAAGGGTTGTAGCTCAGTAGCATACCACCATTTCAGCCCCTGGCATCTCCAGGTGGGATTGCAAAAATCCTTGCCAGAAACCCTGGAGAAGGGGAGCAGAAGGGCCATTTAGCCTGGAACCTTGAACTCGAAATGAGGCCTTAAATTTTGACACTTAATTCACAGAAACAGAGAAGCGCAGAATGCTGATTTCTAGGTACTGTAGTTAAGAAGGTGCAAGGCTCCTGATGCAAATTTGCATGTGCTAATTTATACACATAGAGGCACAAATGTACAGGTCTGAGCAAATTCAAAGATGGTGAGGGTAATCAAAATAGCAACCATGCTTTTAAAGGGTTGCATCCAACTAGGATGCAATTCATGAGGATTTGTGGTCATAAACAATCCTGCTTTTGCATCTCCAGAAGCTTTGGCGTGGTCTCACTGTTTCATTTCCCAAAGGGTGCATATCCTGTAAGTTCCTGCTGGTAACTTTTCATACCACAAATGTTCCAAGTCGTTATCCTTCCCTCCCTCCCACTTTTATTTGTACCGGTATTACGCACTATACATTTAAAGCAGTATTGTTCCACTTTAAATAGTCATCATGGCTCCAACCCTCCAAGAACTGGAGTTTGTTAAGGGTGCGTCAAGCTAGGGCTGGCTACAAAGAATTTCATTTGAAATAGCTCCAAGTTTTCAATGTCTTTTTCTCCTTCTAGACATTATTGAAAGACTATGATGTTCAAGGAGCAAACGACTTCCTGAATCAGTGTGACTGGGGGCCACAGTAGATGCCGGTGGTGTTTGACCAGGAATATATACAGGTACAGGCAAAGAGGACTCACAAATTGCTACTGTTTTCCCTGGTAACTTTGGCAAGATTTGCAATATTTTTATATAATGGCATATATCCCTCTAGACCAGGCATCCCCAAACTTCGGCCCTCCAGATGTTTTGGACTACAATTCCCATCTTCCCTGACCACTGGTCCTGTTAGCTAGGGATCATGGGAGTTGAGGGCCAAAACATCTGGAGGGCCGCAGTTTGGGGTTGCCTGCTCTAAACATTGTGGGACTCCAACCTCCAACAGTCCTCAGCCAACAGAGCTAATTGCCAGTGTTGATGGGAGTTGTAGTCCAACAATATTTGGAGATCTGCAGGTTCCTCCAGCCCTGTTCTCTGCAAGGGAAACCAGAAAAATTGGCAGGTATTTTTTAATTATTCAGTGCCTTCACATCTTTAATCCTAACGCTTTACGAATAATTCCCAACATTGAGCGATAGCCAGTATTACAGTATTACGTATTTTTCTAGAAAATGAGGTGCTAAGAGCTCACCAATAATTTCTCCCTTGTTCTCTGGGAGGTAACAAAAACAAAAACCCTGGCGATAGCCACTGCTGGATATTGCAATTCAGTTTGCCTTTTTCCTCATTTTCTATTTTTCCTAAAATTTATACTTTTCAGATTTATACATTTCACTGATTTTACAATCCTTTTGACATTTCAAAGCTTGACTTCCTTCCCCCTCTTTCTGCAGTTCCTTAAATTTATTTTTAATATCTTCTGCATATCCAAATTAACTTAATTTGCTCATTTATTCATCTTCTTTAAATATACAGTGGTACCTTGGTTCTCGAACTTAATCCGTTCCGGGAGTCCGCTCGACTCCCAAAACCGTTCGAAAACCAAGGCACAGCTTCCGATTGGCTGCAGTAGCTACCTGCACTCATTCGGAAGTCACGGAAGCCGCGTTCGGACATTCGGCTTCCAATAAATGTTCACAAACCAGAACACTCACTTCTGGGTTTGCGGCATTCGGGAGCCGGTTTGTTTGGGAGCCAAGCCATTTGAGTACCAAGGTACCACTGTATACCCTTATGAAACTGCAGGTTAGTACAATAATCCTGCCAGTGTTTTTATCTGTTTACAATATATCTGTAAATATTTAATAAACCATTTCCATTCTTTTATAAAAAGTTTGTTATCTTGATTTATTTTTCTGGTAGGTTTCTGCATATTTCTGCATATTTGATACAAAAACTTAATGGATTCAAAAACTTATGGAATATTCTCTGCACTTGTTGATCTGGTTCTTTTTTAATCGTTTACAATACACGTTAATTTTGTTGTTGTTTATTTGTTAACTGTGAGGTGACTGAGGCACAATTTTGTGGAGGGGTGGCACACTGCTAAAACTGACGGTGAGCAGAGGTGTTGGGGTCTGGGGCTGCAGGCGGTCGAAGAGCTGCAACTATTTTTGCAGTAGGGTCCCCCTCTCTCCCGCGTCTAGCCTTGGCAAGCTGGCTTCTTGATGCCTTCCAGTGAAAGCGTGAACAGTTACAGTAAGTGGAAAGGATGCTACCAATTTATACTAAAGCAATCTTGTTATCTTGATTTCTTATTCTTCCGGTCAGTTTTGCCATTGCTACATATTCCATAAGTTTTTGTATCCATTCTTCCTTTGCTGGGACTTCTTCTTTCCATATTTGGGCAAGTAACATTCTTGCCGCTGAAGTCGCATACGGTGGTGCCTCGCTAGATGAATTTAATTCGTTCCACGGGTATTTTCTTATAACGAAAAATTCGTCTAGCGAATCCCATAGGAATGCATTGAATTTTTTAATTTTATTTTTTTGCCCATAGGAACGCATTAATTGAATTTCAATGCATTCCTATGGGAAACCGCGATTCGCCAGACGAATTTTTCGTAAAATGAATTCGTCTAGCAAGGCAACCTCCGCTAGAAAAAAACTTTCGTTAAGTGGAAATTTCGTTAAGCAGGGCATTTGTTAAGCGAGGCACCACTGTACATGAATAAGTTTCTATACAATTTAGGTAGTTCTGTCTCTTATAATTCCCAAGAGCTTCTGGTTCCTTTTCCCTCATTGTCTAACTGGAAGCCTCATTTGCCTCCCTAAAGCCTAGCGAGCAAGAATGATGCTTCCTGTTGTAGCTGATGTCTAAAGTTCGCCTTGATGAACGCAGCATTTGGAACCATCCCTATCCTACTCAGGCACCCGTCTGTCTACGGCCTTTCCCGGATCACGAACAGCCTGTTCCTCAGTAATGGCGAGGCCGCCAACAACAAGCACTTCCTCTACGCCAACCAGATCACCACAGTTATCAATGTTTCGGTGGAGGTGGTCAACACTTACTTCCCAGACATTTACTACATCCACGTCCCCATAACAGACTCCCCCTCGTCCCGCCTTTTGGACTTCTTCGACCCCGTAGCCGATAAGATCCGCACCGTGGAATCAAACCAAGGCCGGACGCTAGTGCACTGCGCTGCGGGTGTCAGCCGATCCTCCGCTCTGTGTATCGCCTACCTAATGAAATACCACTCGATGTCTCTGGCAAACGCCCACGCCTGGGTCAAGTGCTGCCGGCCCATCGTCCGGCCCAACAACGGCTTTTGGCAGCAGCTCATCCAGTACGAGCAGAAACTCTTTGGGAAAACCAGCGTCAAGATGGTCCAGTCCCCGCTGGGGGTGATTCCTGACCTCTACGAAAACGAAGTCAGGGTCATGATAGCCTTGTGACAATTACAGAACTCGCGCCCTCTGGGAGAAGGGGGCTCAGCGGAGCTTAACGAACCCCGACGCTATCTTTACTAAGTGTGAAATTTCCCCCAACTCTGTCCACTGCAGAGCCCTATTGCCTGACGAAGAAGAAGGGCGGGGATTGTCGATAAGGGGGTGCTCTGTGTGCATGCGTGTGCCTTTTTCTTTTCTATACATAAAAGCGACAAAAAATGGAAAAAACAAACAAAGCCTAGGCAAGCTCAGTTTGTGACTCCTTTGCGTCTCGTTCCAAAATAACAAAGCCTTCAGTGGAGTGGGAGATATTTTCTTTTGGGAAACACCCATTGTTGCAGCAAAGCAGGACTCTAGTGCCTAGGGTTACCAGACCGATTCTAGGGGGACGGGGTCCCTTGCCCCCTACCCAGTCATTTTCTTCTGAAGGATGCTGGTGGCGCTGTGGTCTAAACCACTGAGCCTCTTGGGCTTCCCAATCAGGAGGCCGGCGGTTCGAATTCCCGCAACGGAGTGAGCTCCTGTTGCTCTGTCCCAGATCCTGCCAACCTAGCAGTTCGAAAGCACACCAGTGTGAGTAAAAAAAATAGCTACCACTGCAGCGGGAAGGTAAACAGTGTTTCCGTGCGCTCTGGTTTCTGTCACATTGTTCCTGTGTGGGAGCGGTTTAGTCCTGCTGGCCACAAGACCTGGAAAGCTATCTGTGGACAAACGGTGGCTCCCTTGTCCTGAAAGTGAGATGAGCGCCGCAACCCCATATTCGCCTTTGACTGGACTTAACCGTCCAGGGCTCCTTTACCTTTTTTACCTTTAATTTTATTCTGGGGGCACAGCACCCTCAATATTCCTCTGCCCCCCCTTCCTGCTTCCCTCCCTCAGTCTCCTGCCTCCCCCCAGCTGGGCGCCACCCTCTGTTTCTGGCTTGCCTCCAAGAGGAGCAAGGGGGCACATGTGAGTGTGCAGCATGTCTGTCCCCTGCCTGGCTGCCCACCCCTCCTTTACCCACTTCCTTCCTTGCTTGCTTGCTTCCTCTGTATGGCTTGGCATGGAGCTGCCCAGCAGGAGCACACAGGCAGGCAGGCAGGCTAGCAGAACTAGTATTAGGTTCATCAATTGACTTGCACACAGAGCACCTATATTAATAAAATTGAACAATATGTTTAATTAGTAAAATAAAAGACTACTTGCATTTTACAGTATTTCCTTAAGCCTCTTTACCCTCACCTTATTTCAGGCTACGGACCTGCATTAAGACTTTATTTGGCGATACTGGTTGCAAATGCCATGCTACGTACTTACCCAAGGGCAAGGCTAATTCAATTCAGTAGGCCCAAAGTAAGATGGCATAAAATTGGCAATGGAGCAAAGATACCAGGGATGTAAATCGTGGCTGCCCGGGTCAGGTCTCACACTGCTAAGCCCTAGTCCAGCCTGGTGACCACCAGAAATTTTAAACTACAATTCCCATCACTCTCAGCCAGCAGCATGGCCGTATGATTCTGGAGCTGATGGGAGTTGTAGTGTCAAACTTCTGTTGGTCACCAGGCTGATAATATTTTTTTATTAATTTTCAATTACCATGCAATAACAGCCTCATTATAACAATACCAAATTATAATACAATTGCTAATACCAATCATTCAAATACTGTACCAAATTATATATTGTAGTCCAAAACATCTAGCAGACATTTGGCTGGGTGGGCAAAACGGTCATAGCAGATCCAAAAATAGCAGGTCACTTGAGGTAGAAGCTTCCCCAACAACATCAATCGTGCAAAAAGGTTCTGCGTAGTCCCACTGATGCTCACAGGGCTGAACCACCACTGATTTAGTCTGGATGCAAACCCAGAATCCAGATAGAGAAGTGCTCGGAACAAATTAGAAAACAGGTTGTTCCTGGGCACATTTTAAAGCATCCTACAAAAACAAGATAAAGGCTGGTTTCGGGCTATCTTGTTTTGTCTCTCCAAAGATACTTCCCACCACCAATGAAGCCTTGGGAGACGATTCTGTAGCCTTCCAAAAGTCTCTCTTTGTTTCTCCAGATCTTCTTAACCTCCAAAGAAACTGACGACTGGAGTACATTCAGAAAGTTGGAAGGGGGGGGGGGAGAGCAAAGAATCACGTCCCTCCTGGCAGAGTGGCATCCACACAGTTCAGCCAGAAATTGGCACAGTTGGCGTGATAACAGCTACCTTCGTACATAATAGGACCTGAGTTTCCAGAACTCACCTGAGAAGGCAAAGAAAAATAAACAAGGCCTTTTCGGTCATGGCTCCCTGTCTGCAGGATACCCGTCCCAGTGTGATCCACCTGAAACCTTCCTTAAGATCTTTTCAACACCAATTACAGAATTGTGTTTTCCCCAAGGCGTCTCTTAGACTAAGATGACGTTTTGTTATTAGTGGCTGTTAAGGGGGTCCTTCTGTTTTCATGCTGTATTGCATTTGTATTGCATACGCCTAGCACCTCTGTTGTTCAGCTTTCAGTAAATGCTTGAACACCTGAGATGTGAGTTTTCAGGACCCAACGTATTCCTCCAACCGTAATGTTTCAACTGTTTTTAATCCTGAATTTTAAGCTGATGTAACCCACCCTGGGACCTGCCAGTGAAGGGAAGGCAATAAATTTAACAACAACGACTATTATGGTCATTTTTTAATGTGGATAAAGGCAAAGGTAAAGGACCCCTGGACGGTTAAGTCCAGTCAAAGGCGACTATGGGGTGTGGCGCTCATCTCGCTTTCAGGCCGAGGGAGCCGGCGTTTGTCCACAGACAGCTTTCTGGGTCATGTGGCCAGCATAAATAAACCGATTCTGGTGCAATGGGACACTGTGACGGAATCCAGAGCACACAGAAATGCCGTTTACCTTCCCGCCACAGCTGTACCTATTTATCTACTTGCACTGGTGTGCTTACAAACTGCAAGGTTGCATAGCTGTCAACCCTCCCTTTTTTTGCAGGAAACTCCCTTATTCCAAGCCACAGCTGTCAACCTTCCCTTTTTTTGCTGGGAATTCCCTTATTCCAGCACCGTTTCCCGCTGCTATCCTGGATTGTTAGATATACCGTAGATATACCATGGCTGAGTGGGGATTCGAACCCTGCTCTCCTAGGTCCCTAGTCTGGCACTTTTAACACCAGCATCTAGAGGTCCACAGATTCCCCGTTCCGTGTGTGAAACAAATTTAAAAATGAAGAAGCTCACCTGGGGCTCCCGCTTCACCTCAGTTAGGCACACCCCACAGACTGCTTCGGGTGCTAAGTCAGAAGCTGACAAGCGTGAGTCACTTTCACCAGATGGCTCCAGCAGGTTAACATTCTGTAAGCAAAGTCAACCGGGGGGGGGGGCACCCAAAGTGTCAGTGCCTGGCTTTCTCTGCCCCACAGCCCAAATCAGAAACCCCAGGCACTTGGTCAAGGATCAGAACTCTGAAGAAGCATGCTGCCAGTCAGAGTAAGGAATGCTGAGAGAGATTGTGAAGAAGGTTAGCTCAGTAGTTGAGCACCTGCTTTGCATGCCGAAGGTCCCAGGTTCAATCCCCACCATCTCCAGGTAGGGCTGAGAAAGACTCCCCGCCTGAAACCCTGGAGAGCTGCTGCCAGTCAGTGTAGACAGCACTGAGCTCGATGGACCAAGAGTCTGATTCAGCACAGTGAATGGCTGCAGCTCAGTGGCAGAACACCTGCTTTGCATGCAGAAGGTCCTGGGTTCAATATCAGAATTTCCAGGTTGGTTTGGGAATGTCCCCTGCCTGAAACCCTGGAGAGCCGCTGCCAGTCAGTGTGGACAATACTGAGGTAGATGGACCAATGGTCTTAAGAGAATAAGCTCAGTAGTAGAGTGCTTGCCTTGCTTGCAGAAGGCCTCAGGTTCAATCCCTGGAAGCATCTCACAAGTTGGGTTGGGATTATCCCCTTGCCTGAAACCCTGGAGAGCCGCTGCCAGTCAGTGTGGACAATACTGAGGTAGATGGACCAATGGTCTTAAGAGAATAAGCTCAGTAGTAGAGTGCTTGCCTTGCCTGCAGAAGGCCTCAGGTTCAATCCCTGGAAGCATCTCACAAGTTGGGTTGGGAATATCCCCTTGCCTGAAATCCTGGAGAGCTGCTGCCAGTCAGTGTGGGCAATACTGAGCTAGACAGACCAATATTTTAATGGAAGGCCAGGTACACACTGGCAGCGGAAGGGGTGTGTGATGGGTGTCGTCCGCCCCGCGTGTCATCCCTGAGGGGGGTGACATCGCCATCCCGCCCCCCTGGGACGCTTGCTACGGATGGCGCCACTGCCCTGGGACGCTCGCCATTCGCCCCGCTCCTGGGTGCACAGCATGTGTGCCACTCTGGGTGCCAGAGCAGCTAGCTCTGCCTCTGCATGTACCCAGAAGAACAGAATGATCAGATGATGCGGACATTCCTGAGCTGGGTGGCCCAGTTCCATTTGACAGCTTCCTAGCTTCCTAAGGGACAAATAAATAAGCTGCTGCTTATTTCACCGCCGGAAGGATGACACCATTTCCCAGAGTGCCATTGACCAAGCCTTGAATAAACGATAAATTGCAAGAACTCAGGCCAAAAGAAGATGGGTTTCAAATAAATCTTCACTAGATTTTATTGATGTGATGCGGAGTTTAAATAGGAATCAATCCCAATACTGAAGGCAAATAAAGGTAAATTCCAGTAAAAATCAGGACAAGGCCCTGTTTCGACTATTCTTTGTCAGCTGGAATATTGAGAAATTTGAAATAAATCTTAGAATAATTCTCCTTATAATAAAAATACATTCAGATCTCTAAACATAAAGTTTTATCATATGTAAAAGACAGAGACTATGTTTAAATGCACATAACAGGTATATCTGTGAGTAACTAACCTTACATCAAACTTACATTCTGTTTTCTAAATAGTTAAATTGCTTATAATGTACAAAAATAGCTTCTCTGTGCTTTAAATGATAAACCATCTTAAAATAATAATCCTTATTTCAGGAATACTTGTAATTTTCTAAAGACAAAGTTATATTGCTTATAATAAACAGAGGTAGCTTACCAAAGATTCACAGGTCAAAGTGTACCAATTTTGGCCTGAGTTCTTGCAATTTATCGTTTATTTCTGGACTTTCTCCAATTTCTACTGCTATTGACCAAGCCTCAGCAAGCCCAATAAAGACAGACTCTCCAAGTGTCCCAGTTTTGACAGTCCCGGATTTACAGAAGCCATCCCAGTTTCGGGTTGGGTCCCAGAACGCCCTGCTGTTCCTTAGGATGTCCCTGTTTTCATCGGAGAATTGTTGGAGGGTATGTAAACAAGCTGCCATAAGAGAGAAAACCCACCAAATAAACTGAGCAGAGGGAGAGGTGGGGTCAGCGCCAACCTTTGCCTCCGGGTGTTCTTGACGCAACCGCTAAGACCTCCTTACCAGCATCTGAAATGCAGAATGGCCAAAGACGAGAAAGGACAGGAGGTTGTTCCAAGCCAGCTCCACCTTGCGCAGGCAATGCAGCAGTGCTTCGCTCTCCGCTCTCCGAGCCTTCATCCCTTCTTCCAAGCGCTTGGAGACCCGGTACACTTCCGACAACCCTGGATGCAAAAAGAAAAAAGAAACAGCAAGGAAAGTCGTCCTCTACAGCTCTTGGGATATAGATTGGCATGTGCACAAGCATAAACCAGTGGAGTGGAGTTACTTAGGAACTAGTGAGGGAGGGTATCACCTCTGGGGGTTCAAGTCACATCTTGCAAGCATTGCTGCAACAGCCACTTCCCAAAGGCCACTGTTTTGTGGGTGTGATCCAGCTGCATACCGGCAAATTTAGGCTGCCAGTGGCTTATCTAGGCTAGCATCCTGCTCTCACAGTGGGCAACCAGATGCACAAGAAACCTCTCTCCTCCTGCACAGTGGTGTAGCATTGGGAAGGGGCTACAGGGGCGGTTGCAAATTTGTTAGGGGCGCAAAATTTCAGCACTTGGTGCTGTCTTAATACAGCTGTGCAGAAAGGTATAGGATCCCTGGACAATTATGTCCAGTCAAAGGCAACTATGGGGTTGCGGCGCTCATCTTGCTTTCAGGCCAAGGGAGCCAGCGTTTGTACACAGACAGCTTTCCAGGTCATGTGACCAGCATGACTAAACCACTTCTGGCGCAACGGGACACTGTGATGGAAACCAGTGCATGGAAACGCTGTTTACCAGGCATCCCCAAACTACGGCCCTGCAGATGTTTTGGCCTAGCTAACAGGACCAGTGGTGAGGGAAGATGGGAATTGTAGTCCAAAACATCTGGAGGGCCGAAGTTTGGGGGTGCCTGCTGTTTACTTTCCCACTGCAGCGGTACCTATTTATCTACTTGCAGTGGTGTGCTTTTGAACTGCTAGGTTGACAGGAGCTGGGACAGAGCAATGGCAGCTCACTCCGTTGTGGGGATTCGAACCACCGACCTTCTCATTGGCAAGCCCAAGAGGCTCAGTGGTTTAGACCACAGCACCACCCGCGTCCCTTTTTTCTTCTTCTTACAGCTGTGCACTTCCCTGGCTGGGCTCTGTTGAAAATGGCTTCTCCATACGAACCAGGAAATGACCTCTCCAGCCAATGGCAATGACTCTTCTTATCTCTACAGCTACAATCTCCTGGGTGGCGCAAATGCAGTTGAATTTGTATGCATCTTCCATCCGTTTCCATCCATTTCCCTCTCTTCCCTCCACATTGCCCCGGGCCTTGGCAACCCACGCTACGTCACTGCTCCTGAGCTTCCCAGCAGCTGTTATTCAGAGGCATTTTGGTCTCCAACCGTGAAGGCAGAGCATGCCATTTGTTAGCCTTTTCCAAGAACTTGTCTAATGTTTTTTAAACTTATCCAGGTTTCTCAGCCCCCACTGCCTTCCGTGGCAGCGAGTTCCATAGCTGTGTGAAGAAGTACTGCCTTTTGTCTGTCTCGAACCTTCCAACATTCAGCTTCACTAAATGGCCCCCCCCCAAGTTCCGGAAAAGGGAGACCGATAGGCAGCAGAGGTTGTGACGCTGGGCTTTTTTTTATAGGCACAAATCCATACCATACCCAGGATATAGGCAGTCCCTGGTGCAGACAGCAGCACTTCGCTGCACACAGATGGGTGACTGATGCCCGCGAGGATTTCATTGGCATTGCTGAATACCTGCAGGGGAAAGAGGGAGAGAGACTGTAACAAACGTCCTGGGGGGTGTTCATCTCTGCACACCAGAGCTGGGTCACTAACAACAGCAAACTCTGAAGCACAGGCAGTCGTCACAGCAATCCGAACACCAAAACCCCTAAGACAATGCGACAAAAGACCCCGAGTAAAGAGCTTCTGGGATAAGATTTATAATGAGTTGAAGAAAGTGTTTAAAAACACGTTTGTTAAGAACCCAGAGGCCTTTTTACTCGGAATTACAAGGAAAGAATTGCCAAAGAAGGGTGTTACTTTTTTTTCTGTATGCCACAGCAGCAGCTAGAATTGTATTAGCAAGGAATTGGAAATCTGAAGATCTACCTACGGTGGATGACTGGCAGATGAAGCTGATAGAATTTATGGAACTGTCTGAACTGACTGTGAGAGTCCGAGATCGGGGAGAAGAGACGGTGGAAGGAGACTGGAAGAAATGTAAGATTTATCTAGAGAAATATAAGATTAGAATTGGACAATAAGGGAAGTGGATACTCAAAGATGCTGAAGAAGCATTAAGCGTTTGTGAGAAGGAAATAAGTCTCAAATGTAAAATAATTATTGAAAACATTTATTATAGCTATATTAGAAGAAGAAATAGATAAAGAAGTAGAGAGTGTTGCAATGGACAGGAATAGAAACGTGGAGGGGGGGAAGGAGGAAGTCGGCAGGGTAAGATACATATTGGATTAAATGTTAAAGAATTGTTTTTCTGTTTTTTCTTGGTTTTTGCTCTTTAATTTTGTCTTCTTTTCTTTAAGCTTTTTGTATTTTTGTATTTTGTTCTTTTTCTATTTGTTACAAAATCAATAAAAAATATTTATATATAAAAAAGACAATGCGACAAAAGTGAGCTTTTGAACCATGCAGACATTAGAGTTTCAATAGAAAGTCAGCTTTCTCCCTCATTCCTGCATTGCTTAATATCCAACCCAATGAAGAGTTCTGCTGAACTCAGAAGCTTGCTAGCTATTGCATGATGTTTTGCTTTTAAAAATAAAGGTGTTTTTTTGCTTTTTTTCTCCCCAAAATAAAAGTGGCAGTTTTAACCCTTAGCCCTTAGCCCTTAGCCACACATGCTAATACCCTACCCCTGCCTCCTCTTCCTCTATTTCGGGTGCTTCCAAACAGCCGCTGTTTTAGCAGTGGATCAAACATGCACATCAACAGATTCAGCTTGTGCTACTGAAGTGAACTCTGGTGCACCAAACTCTCTTCTGCCCCAAAATAAAAAATTGCACTTTTCGCAGTAAGGAAAGTGATGGGGAAATGCACGCGGCAAGAATTGCTTGCTGTAACGTCTTATAACCACCCCACCAAAAAAATCAGAATGAACGCATTGCCTAGAAGCAATTTAGGGGCACTTTTCTCTAAGAGAAGTTAAATCTGCCTCATTCCCTTCAGGCAACTGCCTTGAGGGCTAGAAGGTTTGCCAAAAGTGCGCAAAGCAATGAAGGTGGGATGTGTTTTTTTGATTTGTAAAGCTAGCTAGTTTCTGCACTCTCAGACACCCTCCTCCATTCTCTGTTCAGTCAAGAAAGATGCATTATCAGAATTCAAATGCTCATCCCAGCCAGACGAAAACACTCAAGGAGTTTGCAGAGCGGGTGTTTGTGTGACCAATGGAGAGTCCTGAGTAGACCAGATGAAGAAGTTACATGTTTCACAGGTGTACTGAGCCTGGAAATTCTGGTGCATCCCTGTGTGCTCAAAGGAGCTTTCAAGGCTCTACGGACTGTGCAGAATAACTGAACCAGAGCATTCAAAGAGGGAGGAGCAGCCATGGCTCAATGGCAGAGCACACATTTTGCCAGCACTACAGACCACACTGTGTTTAGTCTGTGGTACCCCCAGTTGAAAGGACCCCAGGAAGCAAGTGATCGGAAGGACCTCTCTCTCTCTGCCAGAGATCCTGGAAAGGAAAGCCGCTGCCAATCAGGAGCATTCAGCTAGATGGACCAATGGTCAGGGTCAACATTAGGCAGACTGAGACGCTCATGGAGAGGAGTGTGTCTTGGGAAGAGTCTCAAGGGCCAGGTGAAGAGGACTTGAGGGCCACACCACTTGAGCCAGTGTGGTATAGTGGTTAAGAGCGATGGACTTGTAATCTGGTGAACTGGGTTCGTGTCCCCACTCCTCCACATGCACCTTGGGCTAGTCACACTTCTCTGAAGTCTCTCAGCCCCACTCACCTCACAGAGTGTTTGTTGTGGGGGAGGAGGGGAAAGGAGAATGTTAACCGCTTTGAGACTCCTTCGGGTAATGATAAAGCAAGATATCAAATCCAAACTCTTCTTCTTAGCCGCCCAGGGTGGCTGGGGAGACTCAGCCAGATGGGCAGGGTATAAATAATAATTATAATTATAATTATAATTATAATTATAATTATAATTATATTATTATTATTATTATTATTATTATTATTATTATTATTATTATTATTATTATTCAGCCCCTGATCCAGCCAATCATTTGGGAAGAGCAAATATTTAGCCAGAGAAGAGTCGGAAAAGCAGTTTTGTCCTGGTTGCATCTGTGGAATGTGCAGGAATTAAAGAGAGATTTGAGGAAGGCTTTTCAAAAGTCCTTTTCGTAGGGCTGCAGGCACACCAAAAATTACTATTTATCCAATCCTTCGGTTCCCAAACCATAAGATGATCCATGTCTTCTCTCCCTCCAGGCCGACGCTTGCCACAGAGAAGGAAAAACAATAAACTTTTCAAACCAGAACCTGAGAGCGAAAAGCTAAGTTATGCAACACATAAAGAACACTTCCTTGAAGGTCGCTGAGTCCCCAAGAGAATTGAAAAGAATCAAAGGGCTGACCCACATACGCCAGTGCAATGACTAAGTTCAACCAGCAGAGGGGGGAAGATGCCAAACAGACAGCCAGGCAGTAAAAAATAATAATCCTGCAATCAGCATTTTAAAGGTTTTTTTGGTCCCAGAAGACTGATGGAGTGGAGAAAGTGACAAAGGACAGGAACGAGGAACGCAAAACAGGACATAGGTTTAACTTGTAAGAATAGGAGAGAAGAAAGGCTCAAAACTGGCCATAAGCCACATCAGGCTAAAAGGACCCCTGGACAGTTAAGTCCAGTCAAAGGCGACTATGGGGTTGCGGTGCTCATCTCGCCTGTCTGTTTGTCTACAGACAGCTTTCTGGGTCATGTGGCCAGCAGGACTAAAAAAACTGCTTCTGGCGCAACGGAACACTGACAGAAACCAGAGCGCACGGAAACGCCGTTTACCTTCCCGCTACAGCAGTACCTACTTATCTAGTTGCACTGCCGTGCTTTCGAACTGCTAGGTTGGTAGGAGCTGGGACAGAGCAACGGGAGCTCACCCCGTCGCAGGGATTCGAACTGCTGACCTTCCGATCGGCAAGCCCAAGAGGCTCAGTGGTTTAGAACACAGCGCCACCTGGGTCCCATACCTCCAGCTGTGTCCCCCCAGCTGCTTTGGACTACAACTTCCATCAGCCTCCGTCTGCACAGATGACGAGGGTGCTGTTTATTGATTACCTGTATAGGCTTTTGCTGTTGTTTTCCTGGGTCTCTTCTAAGGGTTATTGTATGGATTTTATTGTAATGTATTGGTGGTTTCGTCTGACGTTATGCTTTGTGTTCTAAGTCGTTTAGAGCAGGGGTGTCAAACTCAAATTCATCGGGGGCCGCACCAGCAGTTTGGTCACCCTCAAGGGGCCGGTTGTATCTGTAGGACTATGTGTCCACTCTTTATTGTCACTGCATTCAATTATTACTGTTTTTTTGTAATAATGTAAGTAATAACTAGCTCTGAAAGCAGAAACATAGTCAGAATAATGGCAAGTAGATATTTAAATGTACAATTATTGTACAATTTATTGAAAAATGATTTTTGGTAACTGCACTGGGTGGTGGAGGCTCGCTAGGGTTTCATGCAGGACCTTTGCAGAGCTACTGGTACCTGGAGATGCTGGGGTCCTTCTGCATGCAGGACAGATGTTCTGCCAGTGAGCCACCACCCTTCACCAAAGGGACTGGCTGAGGTTGACTCACTGGAGCTGCTCTCCTGGTTCCAGGGTTTAAGAGCCAGAAGTATAAAGCAGCATCCTATGTTTCTGAGGAGAGGGAGAGGGAGGGGAGGGGAGGGAGGGAGGAAGGAAGAAAGGAAGAAAAGAGGGAGTGGGAGGGAGAGAGGAAGGAAGGAAGGAAAGAGGGGAGAGAAAGAAGAGTAGGAAATAAGGAAGGGAATAAAGAAGGAAAGAAAAAGAAAGAGGGAGAGAAGACGGAAAGGGAGAAAGAAGGAAGGAAGTAGAGGGAAAGAAAGAATAAGAATGAGGGAGAGGAAGAAAGATGGGAATGACGGAAGAAAGAAAGGAAGGAAGTAAGGAAGAAAGAAAGAAAGAAAAGAGGGAGCAGGAGGGAGAGAGGAAGGAAAGAGGTGAGAGAAAGAAGAATTGGAAAGAAGGAATAAAGAAGGAAAGAAAAAGAAAGAGGGAGAGAAGACAGAGATAAAGAAGGAAGGAAGGAGAGGGAAAGAAAGAATAAGAACGAGAGAGAGGAAGAAAGAAAGGGAAGGGGGGGTCGCCGCCTTGATTCAGCACCAGTAAAGAGCGCGAAGGGACCCAGGGGCAAAAAGCATTTCCCGTGCAGCGTGAGGCAGCGGGTGTCCGTTTTAGGAGAAGTGCGTAAAGCCTCAGAGTTGCACGTTCGTGAGCCTGAGCCGCTGCTGAGCTCACGTTCATGAGGCTGAGCCGCGGCAGGAGGAGGAGGAGGAGAGGCAAGAGGAGGAAGAGGCGGCGGCTTGCCGTGTCGGTGCCCGGCAGCGCCGTGCGGAGAGTCCCGAGCCTCTGGGACACAGCAGTGCTCTGTAGCACTTTGAATCCTCCTCCTCCACGCGGCGCTGCTGGGTGCTTTGTCTGTGCTTCAGCAGCAGCAGCAGCAGCAGCCGTTTCCAGGCGCCGAGCCGTGGCAGGAGGAGGAGGATTCAAAGTGCTACAGAGCACTGCTGCGTTGCAGAGGCTCGGGACTCTCCGTGCGGTGCTGCCGGGTGCTGACCCGGCAAGCTGCCTCCTCCTTCTCCTGCTGTGGCTTGGGGCGCTCCACGCAGTGCTACTCCGGCTGCCTTTCTATCCCCCTCCCGGCCCCAGCTGTTTGTCGGCGCTTTGTCAGCATGGCGCTTCAGCAGCAAGGTCCCGCACTCGGCGGGTCACATGACGAGGTCTGGCAGGCCGGATTTGGCACCCGTGGTTTAGAGGCTCTTTATGCAGAAAGCAGTTAATCAATTGAATAAATAGTTGCCCGAAGGAGCTGGAGGGCACCAACTTAGTTCCACAGGGTGGGGAGAAGATATGCCTCTGCTTATAGTGGCAGATCAGTCACCATACCTCGGAAGGCAGCATACTAGCAAATTCAGAAGTGCAGAGCTCCTTCATTATAGTTATGAGAACATTGTGGCTAATAGCCACCAGTAGCCTTACCTTATGGATTTGCTGCAAGCATCTCATCAGATGGGCAGCCTCAGAGTTCATCAGCCTTGACAGGAATGAGGAAGAAGTTAAGAGTAATGTAAACTGTAAGTGGTGGTGGGGTTTCACCGACCATTGCCCCTCTTCCTCCTGCCTCTGGTCATGGGCAGATTAACATAAAATAAGTGTAGCAACCGAATCTTTCCCCATTACTTTGTGACCATGCTTTGCCTGCTATATTTCTGGGTGTCATGCATCTGTTGAAGACACTGGAGGAGTATGAGTTGTAGCTCATAGAATCATAGAGTTGGAAGAGACCACAAGGGCCATCCAGTCCAACCCCCTGCCAAGCAGGAAACACCATCAAAGCATTCCTGGGAGATGGCTGTCAAGCCTCCGCTTAAAGACCTCCAAAGAAGGAGACTCCACCACACTTCTTGGCAGCAAATTCCACTGTCGAACAGCTCTTATTGTCAGGAAGTTCTTCCTAATGTTTAGGTAGAATCTTCTTTCTTGTAGTTTGAATCCATTGCTCCGTGTCCGCTTCTCTGGAGCAGCAGAAAACAATCTTTCACCCTCCTCTATATGACATCCTTTTATATATTTGAACATGGCTATCATATCACCCCTTAACCTTCTCTTCTCCAGGCTAAACATACCCAGCTCCCTAAGCCGTTCCTCATAAGGCATTGTTTCCAAGCCTTTGACCATTTTGGTTGCCCTCTTCTGGACACGTTCCAGTTTGTCAGTATCCTTCTTGAACTGTGGTGCCCAGAACTGGACACAGTACTCCAGGTGAGGTCTGACCAGAGCAGAATACCGTGGTACTATTACTTCCCTTGATCTAGACACTATACTTCTATTGATGCAGCCCAGAATTGCATTGGCTTTTTTAGCTGCTGCATCACACTGTTGACTCATGTCAAGTTTGTGGTCTACCAAGACTCCTAGATCCTTTTCACATGTACTACTCAGTGGTAGAGCATCTGCCCTGCATGCTCTGCCACTTTTAAAACCATAAGGACTAGAACCTTATGTATTTTTCGTTCCATAAGACACACTTTTTTCCTCCTAAAAAGTAAGATGAAATGTCTGTGCGTCTTATGGCGTGAATGTGTGGTCCCTGGAGCCGAATTGCCCGGGGGCTAAAGGTACATTGTGCTTTTTTTTCTTTAAAGAAAGAGCTAAAGGCTAACAAGAGGGAATGAGCGCTTTGAAAGGAACCCGCTCAGCAGCTGAATGCAAGAGATCAGGGAGGGAGATAAGAGAGCTAGCTCCCTTCCTGGCCCCTCCCGGCCCCTTGCCCAGGCCTCAATTCTTGTCTGCAGAGGGAGACATATGACTGGCTGATTAGATTATCTGTCTGGAAACCGTCGAAATGGGTCCCTTTCCTAGAGAAGCTGCAGAGTTGAACCCCATAAAAACAGGATTTTTTCCCTTTGCAAGGAAACTCAGCAACTTTGAGCTGATCCTAAAAAAATGGAGCTTTCCCCCTTTGCAAAAGAAGCTTCCTCAAATATTTAATGGGGGGGCAAAGGCACCTAGGCCTCTAGGAGTTGGCTGCTATGCCTAGGGCAATTCAAGAAAGCAAATTTTTTTTATTGTTTTCCTCTAAAAAACTAGGTGCGTCCTATGGTCGGGTGCGTCCTATGGAGGGAAAAATACAGTGCTACATTTTTAGGGGAAGGGCGGTAGCTGAATGGTAGAGCATCCGCTTTGCATGCAGAAGGTCCTAGGTTCAAACCCCAAGGGCATCTCTCGGTAGGGCTGGGAATGTCCCCTGTCTGAAACCCTGGAGAGTTGCTGCTGTCAGTCAGTGTAGACAATGCTAAGCTAGATGGACCAGTACTTTAATGAAAGGCCATGTACCCAGAAGAACAGAATGATCAGATGATCTGGTTTTCCTGCAATGAAAAGAGTCCACTGGTACGTTTAAGACGGCACCTGACAAAGCAGGCAGAGGTCCACAGCCACTAATTCCCGCTGTTTGCAGCAGACACCCAGCTGAAAGGTGTGCTTTCCCCTCGCTTCTAAACAGCCTCGCTGCTAACTTCACACCTGAGTGTTTAATGCAGCCTGCGCTCAACCAGATGTTTTGGCCTGCCGTTCTCATCATAATCCCTGCCCAAGGGCTGGTGTGCACTGCAGTCCAAAACATCTGGAGAGCACTAGGTTGGGGAAGGCTGATTTAATTCTTCCACACCCAAAGGGGATAGCTTTCTCGGTTGCCAAAATGCAGGGCTTACTGCTTTTTTTAAAATAAATAAATAAACAGACTATTAAGCACAGCTTCATGGGTTTTGAGCACACCACACATCCTTATATTGCTCTGAATTTCTCTCTCCAGCAACACACACACACACCTGTCACTCCACCTCAAAACAAAACCCACAGCTTTTTAAAACTCCTGTCAAGTAGGAGGGAAGCCTTTGACCTACCTGGAGTGACAGGTAACTCCTCTGCAGCTGGAATTCAAAGGTGTTTTCTGGATGAGATATGTGGGCAAGCAAACGACTTTATTCCTTCCTCCAAAGGAAAAGTACTGAACAGGAACCTGGCTGATTCCTTACCTTCTACAGGAAGTTTGCTTTGTGCCACTCCAGAGTCAGCTGACAAACTCTGGATTCTGAGCAGGCAAGTTTTCCCACCTGAGCTCAATGTACCGTAATCTCCTGCAGCTCTCAGGCGCATTGCAGAGTGAGAGTTCACAAGGCGCCAGGTTTGCCACAACTCAATAAATTCATTCCTCTCGGCATAGCTACCAAGTTTTCCCTTTTCTCGCGAGGAAGCCTATTCAGCATAAGGGAAAATCCCTTTAAAAAAGGGATAACTTGGCAGCTATGCCTCTCGGTAAATTAAGGATAGATCCACACCATAAATTTAAAGCACAAGACTTCTCCCAAACAAATTCTGGGAACTGTCGTTTGTTCAAGGTGTCGGAAACACTAGCTCTGCGAGGAAACTACCGTTCACAGGCTTCTGATTGGGGGGGGGGAGGGAGGGAATCACGTGTCTGTTGAATAACTGGAACACTTTAAAACACAATGTAGTGTTTAAGGCTGCATTCTTAACTCTGCTTGACTGGAAGTAAGCTCCCTGAATTCAATAGGACTTACTTTTGAGTAGACATTAGGTTAGGATTACACTGCTAACGTTTCTCTTTAAAGCACTATAATATAGGCATACTTATGTTACTGCTTTTTATATAAACTGCTCCAATATGTTTATCATATTTAGTTTATATAAATATAGGGTTGCCAACAAAGCATTCTGTCTTAAGCAATGGCAACCATGATGTAATTAAGCAGGTAAATACATTATCTCCCTGCCATAGCTGCCAAGTTCTCCCTTTTTTTAAGGGAAATTCCCTTATGCTGAATAGGCTTCCTTGCGAGAAAAGGGAAAACTTGGCAGCTATGCTCCCTGCCAGGAAAAAGCTTCACCTGCCGATTCTTCTTGTTGCTCTGTCTGCTGTTAGAGGAGCAGGAGCACAGCCAGGATGTAAAGGTGGCAACTTGGGCACAAGAATATAAACCAGGCATCCCCAAACTGCGGCCCTCCAGATGTTTTGGCCTACAACTCCCATGATCCCTAGCTAACTGGACCAGTGGTTGGGGAAGATGGGAATTGTAGTCCAAAACATCTGGAGGGCTGAAGTTTGGGGATGCCTGATATAAACCAAAGAGCTCCACTGGGTTTACAGAAACCCAGATGTCTTTTCCAACTAGCTTTAAGAATTCAGACACACAGATAAGCAGCAAAAAGATATTTCCAAAATAGGAAAAGCCTCGTATCATGATGTCCACTGTGTTCTGAAAAGCTAAAGCCAAGAATGTGTTTACTTGTTGCTGGTTTTTTAACTCTTTTATTTTGCAGCTGTTTTCAGTAGTTTTTAATGTGCTTTTATTACATCATTTAATTTATTTAAAATTGTGTGCTACCTTGAAAGTCCTTGTCCAGTGTCGCTGGATTGTTGGTGCCTCCAGGTGACCAGTTTCTTGAGCATCGATCCCGATTTGTTTTCAGGGAGGTTAGACGATGTTGCAGTGAAATTGCATGACATTGGCTGTTTAACGATTCATTTTAATTTGTATGTTGGGGAGGTTAGATGACGGTGCATCGAAACAAGGGTTATCTCACTGTTTCCAGTGCATTTCCCCACGGCTTTCATTATTGCAAAAAGTCTAATCTTTTGTCAGGAAGTGACTGAATCTCACCTGAAAACAGCAACAGTCTGAAAGCACCCTCCATTCATCCAGAGATCCGAGGGCTAAATTGGGAGCTCTTTTAAACGACTCCTCTATTCAGCCATCATCCTGACTTGTTCCATCTGGTACGCAGGCTGAGACCCTACCTGCCTGTGGACTGTCTTGCCAGAGTGGTGCATGCTCTAGTTATCTCCCGCTTGTACTACTGCAATGCGCTCTATGTGGGGCTACCTTTGAAGGTGACCCAGAAACTACAACTAATCCAGAATGCGGCAGCTAGACTGGTGACTGGGAGCTGCCGCCGAGAACACATAACACTGGTCTTGAAAGATCTACATTGGCTCCCAGTACGTTTCCGAGCACAGTTCAAAGTATTGGTGCTGACCTTTAAAGCCCTAAATGGCCTTGGTCCAGTATACCTGAAGGGGCGTCTCCACCCCCCATCGTTCTGCCTGGACACTGAGGTCCAGCTCCGAGGGCCTTCTGGCGGTTCCCTCGTTGTGAGAAGCCAAGTTGCAGGGAACCAGGCAGAGGGCCTTCTCAGTGGTGGCACCCGCCCTGTGGAACGCCCTCCCACCAGGTGTAAAAACAAAAAAAAAAACCAGCTACCAGATTTTTAGAAGACATCTGAAGGCAGCCCTGTTTAGGGAGGCTTTTAATGTTTAAGATTATTTTATTTCATTTTTCTGTTGTAAGCCGCCCAGAGTGGCTGGGGAAACCCAGCCAGATGAGCGAGGTATAAATAATAATATGTTGTTGTTGTTGTTGTTTGCACAAAACTTTAACATGTACAGTGTCTACAAAGCCTCCCGTTACTCTGTGTGTGGCAGCTTTGGGGATCCCTTGCCCTAAATCCTTTGCCCACTTTCCATTTCCTTTTAGAGCTCCAATGCGCTCAGCTGCTGCGTGCAGGACGGATGTCCACCCCGTGTGACATTGCCTGGCATAAGGATCCTGCCTTTCTGCTACGGTTCTAGCGTTGAAAGGCACAGGAGCCCTGCTGAAGAAAGGTGGTGACAAACCAGGAACAGAATGTTCCCTGTGTAGTGCGGCTCCCGGGAGGGCGAGATCATGCCAAGACGTTAATCTTGTTAATCCAAATTGGGGGGGGGGAGGGCGATAGGCAAGGGAGACTAAGTACCAAGCAATATTATTTCCCCTTCCGTTGCCTTCCTGGGCCCCTTACTGAAGGGTGGAAGCCAGAGTCAACTCAAGATCTGTTTTAAACTGAGATGAAGCAATAGAGCTCCAGGTCTCCCCTACATCGGCTCAAATACATAGCCAGTGTCAACTTATTGATTAATTTTCCTAGTAGGGCTTGTTTCCCATACTATTTGGTACCATTGGTCCACGCTTCCTCCTGACAGGTCTTTCCGGTGTCTGGTTATGGTGCTTCTGGTTGCTGAGAGTAAGTGGGTTATGAGTTTTTTGTGATGCGGGTGGGCATTATTGTCCTGGAAGATGTTTAGCAAGGCCAATTCTGGGGTAAATTCTAATGTTTGTTGGGTTATGTATTTCTCTTATGGTTGTTGTCCAGAATAGTTGGATTTTGGGGCACTCCCACTACATGTGGAAATATGTGCCATGTAAACCAAGAAAACCCATAATAATAATAATAATAATAATAATAATAATAGCCAGTGGACAGCTCCTTACTGCCTCAGGAGCGCAGCAAGAAAACTGGCCAGATCAGCCGAGGGAAATCAGTGGAGAAGGAACAGAGGGCCTAAGATGTGGCTTGATCTTCCGCCTCCATTTATTCCATACATTGGGGGTGGTGGTGAGGAACCTCAGGCCTGGCGGGGAGTCAGTGTGGCCCTCCAGGACTATCTGGCCCTTGGAATGCTCTCCAGGCTACACTCCCTGTCCCCAGGCCCTGTCCTTCACCAGCTTTGTTTCCTACCCGCCATGAGTGTTTTTGCCTGGCTAGAATATGCCCTTGAACTCCGACAGCACCTCCTGCTTGCCTGCATGGTAGATAGAGCTGTGTTTGGGTGTGAGTAGGAACCTGCCTAGTATGTACAAGTCGAAACTAATCATTTGTTTCTCTGCCCATCTTTGCCTCCAGTCCAGCCTATCCCTGGCACCGTTGCCCAGAAGAGAAGGCAGCCCTCAGGCTGAAAAAGGTGCTTCACCCCTGGTGTGGGATGAAAAACCTCCCCTTGAGTTTGCTGCTGGCAAAAGCAGCCCTTTCATGCGACTGGCTGCCATGGCAACCGTCCATGATGGGCAGGAACAGGCATATTCCTGCATCGCCCGCCTTCTCTGGCAAGGGAAGGGCAAAGACCTTGGGGAATTATCCTCCTCCCTGATGTGGAGCTATTTCTTTTCTCGAAACAGCTGCTGGAGGTGGAGGAGTGGGCTCTCCCTCTCCCTCTCGCCCACATCTCTGTTTCCCTCCCTTCCTTGGGTCGTTCAAGGACACAAGCGCAACTGCTCAAGTAAGACAAAAATAGAGCTTTATTTGAAGGGCAAATGAAACCGGAGAGGGCGGCCTGGCCTTCTTTGTGCTCTGGTTACGCCAGAGGTTCCCTCAGTCGCCTCGTTGATCAGATGGCATGACCCGGACGGTTCACGAAAGGAGAACTTGACAACACATCCCTAGCTGGGACGGTTCAGGCTGGGTGTGATACTGCAAGGATCGCACACTACTGGAAGGAAGGATCGGGGATGAGAGCGGCGATGGCATCACCGGACAGGAAACCGGATAGATACAATTCCCCAGAGCTGTTTGTGCAAAAATTACGATGCCTCCACAACGGTGGTGATTTTGTTAACACTCTCCCACCAAGGACCTCAACATGGCATATGCGGTCCTCTGCCTACCCTTTATATGCTCATGACAAAACCCTGTGAGGTAGGCTAAGCTGACAGACACGGTCAGTCGGGATGTAACGATCCTGGCTTTGCAAACCATGGTTTGTGAAACCGAGCCTACGCACTGCTTTCCCTCCCCGGTGGCTTCAAAGAAAGGGACGTAGCTCAGTGGTAGAACATCTGCCTTGCAAGCAGAAGGCCCCGGGTTCAATCCCTGGCATCTCCAGGTAGGGCCGGTGGTGATGTCTCAGATCTGAAACTCTGGAGAGTCGCCGATAGCCTATGTAGGCAATTCTGAGCTCTGATTCTGTGTGAGGCAGCTTCCTATGTTAATACTGGTGAACCAAACCACGGTTTCCCATTACACACGAAACTGTGGCTTTCTGTTACTAGCCAGAATCCCAAAAACCATGGGGTATGAAGCCAGGATAGTTATGTCCGAAGAGTGACTGGCCTAAAGTCACCCATCGGGCTTCATGGCTGAGTGAGGACAGTAACTCAAATTTCCCTGGGTCCCGATTAGACACTTTTCACAACTACACCACTCCGGTTGTCACAAAATACCTTGTGCTTTATGGACAACTCAGGCGGCGGTTAACAATGACACAGGGCCTACCCCCCACCATAGAAATCTGGTTTTATGAAACAAATGGTATCGTGGGGAGACTTCTGCCCTTCTATCAATCCATAAACAGGAGGCCAGAAGAGACCAGAAGCCCAAGAACTCTCAGTACTGAAGTCCTCAACAGTGGTGGGTTTTTTCTACCTTCCCCTGTATACTGCCTCCGACAGAGGACAGACACTAGGGGTGGCTGTTCTAGCCGATGTCTTTTGGGTACCAGTGGGACAGACAGACCCGATCCACCAGCACTTTCAAACACTTTTACTCAGCCCTATATGAACGTATCCAGAGGAATCGTCATATTGACTTTTCCTCATGTCAATGGGCAAAAGTGGTGCCTTGCGAAATTTTATCTCAGGCACAAAGTGGCTAGGGCTGAACCTAATTCGACCCTCCCCCCTCCCCCAAAAGACACACACATATTATAATAAAAAAAAGTTGAATAATTTACACACTGGCAAAAACATTTGGCCACTCACACCCAGCACTGCTGGGTGCTCACGGCTAGCCTTCTAGTGGCAATCATATAAATCTGCTAACAGTTTTTTCCTGCTGCACCAAATTGATTCTGGCAGGCTATGTGGGGGTCAGTTCAGCCTTTATGTTTCCCCTTACACTTGAATAGGGAAACGCCTGTATCCACAGCCTTTTCACCAGGCACAAATGTGTTGGCTCTGCCCGTGATATCCGGAACCCAACCTTCTCCCAAAATGGTGTCCTCTTAGATGTTTTGACTACGGCTCCCAGCATCCCCCAGCCAAAATGGCTGTACAGTGGTACCTCGGTTTATGAACACAATTGGTTCCGGAAGTCTGTTCATAAACTGAAGCGTTCATAAACTGAAGTGAACTTTCCCATTGAAAGTAATGGAAAGTGAATTAATCCGTTCCAGATGGTCCGTGGAGTAAGCGTTCATAAACTGAAGCAAACTTTCCCATTGAAAGTAATGGAAAGTGGATTAATCCGTTCCAGACGGGTCCGCGGAGTACTTAAACTGAAGCGTTCATAAACTGAAGCATGGGTGTAATTGGTTCCGGAAGTCTGTTCATAAACTGAAGCGTTCATAAACTGAAGCAAACTTTCCCATTGAAAGTAATGGAAAATGAATTAATCCGTTCCAGATGGGTCCGTGGCGTTCATAAACCGAAAATTCATAAACCGAGGTGTTCATAAACCGAGGTTCCACTGTACAGTGGTACCTTGACTTACGAATAACTCTACTTACGAATGTTTCTACTTACAAACGGAGCTCCGTCCGCCATCTCGGATGCGGTTTAGATAGGATTTTTTCGACTTACGGATTTTTTTCTCCCAATGCATTCCTATGGGATTCGACTTACAATTTTTTTCGACTTACGAATGTGCGTTCGGAACGCATTAAATTCGTAAGCCGAGGTACCACTGTAGTTGTAGTTCAAAACAGCTGTGCTGGTAGGGTCTGGTGGAAATGGAAGAACAAAACATCTGGAGAGCGCCAGGTCGGAGAAGCCTGACCCCCCCCCCACACTGATTATCGAACCCCCTTTGCTATAAATGACAGCAAGCTGACATTGGCGCATGTTGCAGACATTACGGATATGTACATTATCCTCCGCTTGGAGAGAATGCAAAACAGGACAGCCAGTGTCGTAAGGGGGAAATGACAACCCACTTCTATAGGAGTGGCTGAAAGCCAATCAACACTTGCAGGTGAATCACATGGCACATGAGTTCCACATTGAACCGCAGGAACGAACACCAAAGTATGCAGAGTGAACACTTCCCTGCGTGTAGAAAGCTAGCCTCCCAGGGAGTTTGGGTGGGCTAGAACTCTCACCCCCTCACATGCTAGACTTCCACGTGCAAGCAGAAATTGGTCCAAGAGAATTCTGTGCCATGTGATTTGATCCGCTTTTGACTCCTTCAAAGCGGGGTGCATCCCCACCCCACAATAAGAAGTAAACAAATACAAACGTGTCCAAAAGCATTCCACCCTGTGGAGGGTAATACTGACCATTTTCACCCACTACCAGTGGGCTTTTAATGGGTGCCCATTCATCAGAGGATTTCAGTGAATCTGGTGGGCAGGTGGAGAATGCCCTTTGAATATATTCACACAAGCCAAACAGTAAAGATTTTCTTCATCCACCGAAAGCAAATAAGCACCCTAAGGTAGGAGTTCCTAGTCCAGGAACGGGGGGACTTTTATAGTCCTCCAGATGCTGGGACTACAATTCCCATCATCCCTAACCACTGACAAGGATGGCTGGGGCTGATGGGAGCTGTAGTCCAACAGAAACTGGAGGGCTGCAGATCTCCTCATCCTTGATGTAGCCCAGTGAAGATAAGGAAATACTAATGGGTGTCTACTCATAAGCAAATGTGCATGCGCTCTCTCTCTCACACACCCTTAATCCATTAGCAGGCAGCATAGAAATAAAACATCCATCCATAAAAATTGCACTATACGCCACCCCACCAGATGGCAGTAGAGAACGGAAATAGACATAGACACACACACACACACACACACGCACGCACATGGATGCCCCTGAACACCCCACTTTTCATCTCCATGTTCCTCCTCTATGGGAGCTCCTCCCCCCAGCTCATTCAATACTTTAGTACCAAGTGGGGAGCCCTGCCCAAGGAAAGGGGGAACTCTGTGCCACCTCCCTCTGCGGGCATCAATCCCACATCAATCCCTCGGAGGGGTTGTGAAGGAACTGGCATGAGAATTAGCATGGCTGCAAAGTGGCTTGCGGAGATCAGAGGTGCACTTCGGCACACGTTCAAGTCTCAACATTTTTTAAAAAAGGAGGAAACACTTGGTTCCCCCCAATTTTTAGCCCTATGAGAAGTAGCGGCTGGTGCCAGGGAGCTCTTCTACTGAGGCAGCTCCGCTCTTCCCTTCTCTCTTCCCCAGAGTCTGCATGTTTGAATTATCTGCCTCGGAGGAGCTGGGGAGCCTACCTGCCTGTAGAATTCTAGCACATCAGGGAGAAAACAAGAACAGAATCCTCTCTCCCCAAGGTGCTAGCTTTCTAGGGGCAGGGATTTTTAAAATATTTTTTTAAAAAAAGATTCGATGTAGGTGAGAATTCAGATACGCAGCAGAATCCGCTCCCCGCACCCCCTTCCGTCAAATCCTTCGGTGGGGAGAGGTGCCATCTCCTGGCTTCCTCTAAAAATCAACTGCTGTATCTCTTGCCCAGTGAGTAAAATGCCTGGGGGGTCAGATGGGGCTGAGTTATTTGGGGGAGGATAAGCCTTCCCACAATTCTTGCATCTGAGCGCCCACTGCCCCCTCCCCTGCAACGTAGAGGCGTGCTATGATCCATCAGAGAGAAGTGGCACTCCCTCCTACAGCGGCAGTAGTGGCTGGCACCCATTGGGATTGGCAGGACAGAAAGCAGGGAGCCCAGCAGTAGGTGGCGCCAGAGAGGCCACGGCAGGCCGAGTCAACTCATTCTTCCCCGTCCTCCTCCCGGCTGAGCAACACTCAGACCGGGGAGCAGGAAGCCGGCAGCCAGTGCCAACCCTCCTGGACCAGATGGGGGCTGGACGAGAGCAGGCTGAGGTTGGCGGAGCAGACCCCACCCCACCCCACCCCATTGGCCCTACGGCTCCTGTGCTTGGCAGTCACAGCTCCAATCACGTCCTCCCTCTCTCTGCTTACTCCTCTTTGCCCCGCCCACCCCTCGAGCGCCAGCGGGAGGCGATGCAGTCACAGTGATGGTACATGAAGACCCCGAAGAGGGTGAGGGTGATCCCCGCGTAGCTGAGCAGCGTCAGGCGGCTGCCAAAGAGGAAGTGGGAGAGCAGGAGGTTGCCCACAACGTTGAAGTTCCCCAAGACGTGGATGGTGAGGGCCGACGTCAGCGAGATGACGTAGAAGCTGGACAGGTTGTACACCACCGAGCCCAGGCAGCTGAGCAGGACACAGGCCCAGAGATCCCCTCCGTAGGCCAGGGTGCCGTCCCAGGCGGGCCCCACCTCCAGGACCAGAGCGGCCGCAAAGAGGATGTAGAAGCTGGGCAGCGAGGTGAGGCAGAGCAAGGTCAAGGAGTCCAGGCGCTCCTCCTGCAGGAAGGTACCTGGGTGAGAGGTATAACAAATCGTCATCATCATCATCATCTGGCTGGGTTTCCCCAGCCACTCTGGGCGGCTCCCAACAGAATATTAAAACCCCGATAAAACATCAAACATTAAAAAACGTCCCTAAACAGGGCTGCCTTCAGATGTCTTCTAAAAGTCAGATAGTTCTTTATCTCCTTGATATCTGATGGGAGGGCGTTCCACAGGGAGGGAGCCACTACCAAGAAGGCCCTCTGCCTGGTTCCCTGTAACCTCACTTCTCGCAGGGAGGGAACCGCCAGAAGGCCCTCGGAGCTGGACACCAAATTCAGAGAGGGGAAGGCTAGCCAGCCCTGAGGAGGGAAAGAAAAGCACAGAAGGAGGCAGGAGAGAACTTCCCAGAGGCATGGCCACTCCTCGACATGGCATGGGTTTCTCCAACGTGGCACCCTGCCATTGTTTTGGACTACAACTCCCATCAGCCAGGACGGCCAAGCAACCCATCAGTCCCAGCTTCATACAACTGTTTTTAGATATGTTGTAAGTCAGGACCCAGGTGGTGCTGTGGTTAAACCACTGAGCCTAGGGCTTGCCGATCAGAAGGTCGGCAGTTCGAATCCCTGTGACAGAGTGAGCTCCCGTTGCTTGGTCCCAGCTCCTGCCAACCTAGCAGTTCGAAAGCACGTCAAAGTGCAAGTAGATAAATAGGAACCGCTACAGCGGGAAGGTAAACGGTGTTTCCGTGTGCTCCTCTGGTTCGCCAGAAGCGGCTTTGTCATGCTGGCCACATGACCCGGAAGCTGTACGCCGGCTCCCTCGGCCAATAATGCGAGATGAGCGCACAACCCCAGAGTCGGTCACGACTGGACCTAATGGTCAGGGGTCCCTTTACCTTTTAAGCTGCTCAGAGTGACTGGGGCAACCCAGCCAGACGGGCGGGGTATAAGTAATAAAATTATAATTAATTTATTATTATTATTATTTCAGATTTTGGGGGAGGAAGCCTCATGCATAGAAATGCTCCCTCACAGGTAGGAAACTCCCCGCACTTAGAAAACCAGCAGGTCAAGGAGGAGGCTCACTGCTTATGTGCAGTGAATCCTTTTGTACAGAGCAGCATTCGACCCTGGGAGTCCCAAACCCACAATTTGAAGCAGTACAGCCCTAACACAGGTTTACCACCTCACTGAGAACTAGGCCCTTGAGTCCTGACCTTTTCCAAACTGTATATGTGGGTGTTGTTGTTGTAGTAGTAAAAAGATGTGTTTTTGAAATAAAAATAAATCTATCATAAAGCCCCCAGTGGCCTCTCCTCCAAAAGTAAACAGCCACTTACATTTCTCTGAGCATCAAATGACCAAGCAAGAATGAGGAAGTACATGTTAAATTTGCACAACCCTGCATTAGAGACAAAGTCCAGCCTAGATATGATGTTTTAGGCATTAGCCTTTTCCAAGTTGATGCCCCCCCAAGTGTTTTGGACTATAGCTCCCATCAGTCGTTGCCAGCATGCCAGTTTTGACTGACAGCTCCCATCAGCCCTGGCCTGGGACTAATGGGAATTGTAGTCCCAAATGCCTGCCAGGCAGCAGCTGGAGAAATGCATAGAGCAGAGATGGCCAAACTTGAGTCTCCAGCTGTTTGGGGATTACAACTCCCATCATCCCTAGCTAACAGGACCAGTGGTCAGGGATGATGGGAACTGTAGTCCCAAAACAGCTGGAGGGCCAAGTTTGGCCATCACTGGCATAGAGGTTCACTGGTGTAGGGTCACATTCACACCATCCATTTAAAGCACTATGATCCCACCTTAGACATGGAATTGTAGTTTGTTAAGGGTGCTGAGAGTTGTTAGGAGAAACGCCCCCTCCCCTAAAATGCTCTAACAATCAATCTCACTTCCTAGGAAACTGTGGGAGCTCCAGCTCTGAAAAGGGAATAGGTATCTTCTAACAAGCTCTCGGGAGTCTTTAACAAACTACAACGCACAGAATTCTTGGGGGAAAGCCTTGACGGTTTAAAGTGGGATTTGTGGTGCTTTGAATAGATGACATGAATCTGACCTAGCTCCACCATTAGAAGGTTCAGAAGGCTGTATGTTTAAGTTACACACAAACTGGAACGAGCTATCCCATTTCCAAGACAACAGCCCAGCGAAGGATAAAGCGTTCCCTTCTGAAAACCTCCCTGCAACGATTTAGCATCCCAAAACAAAACATGCCTTCTGCCCTGCTCAGCGTTTTAAGTTTCAGCACACAAACGAAACGAACGATTCCAGGTTCGAATCTGGCTCTGGTTTCAACGCAATTAGAATTCTGGGAAGGGCTGGGCTCTGCTTAATGCAAAACAAGAGACGTTTTGCAGATGTGGTCGATTGGCATAATTCCTCCATTATATATTCCCAGGAAGAACTAAAACAGGACAATCATATTCTTCAAGCACATGTCTGCAGCCATAAGGACGGTAGTCTGCAGCCATAAGGACGGTAGTAGTAGTAGTAGTAGTAGTAGTAATAATAATAATAATAATAATAATAATAATAATAATAATAATACCCCACCCATCTGGCTGGGTTTCCCCAGCCACTCAGGGCAGCTCCAAACAGAATATTAAAAACATGATGAAACATCAAACATTAAAAACTTCCCTAAACAGGGCTGCCTTCAGATGTCTTCTAAAAGTCAGGTAGTTGTTTATTTCCTTGACATATTATGGGAGGGCGTTCCACAGGGTGGGCGCCACTACCAAGAAGGCCCTCTGCCTGGTTCCCTGTAACCTCACTTCTCGCAGGGAGGGAACCACCAAAAGGCCATGGAGCTGGACCTCAGTGCCAGGGCTGAACAATGGGGATGGAGACGTTCCTTCAGGTATACTGGGCCGATGCCATTTATGGCTTTAAAGGTCATCACCAACACTTTGAACTGTGCTCGGAAACGTACTGGGAGCCAATGCAGATCTCACAGGACCGGTGTTACATGGTCCCGGCGGCCACTCTCAGTCACCACTCTAGCTGCCGCATTCTGGATTAATTGCAGTTTCCGGGTCACCTTCAAAGGTAGTCCCACGTAGAGCGCATATGCAGTAGTCCAAGCGGGAGATAACTAGAGCATGCACCACTCTGGTGAGACAGTCCGCAGGCAGGTAGGGTCTCAGCCTGCGTACCAGATGGAGCTGGTAGACAGCTGCCCTGGACACAGAATTGACCTGAGCCTCCATGGACAGCTGTGAGTCCAAAATGACTCGCAGACTAGAAACTCACTTTAAAAAGGACCATCAAGAAGGGCCAATGTTCCACACAGGCCACCCTCCCCATAGCTGCCAAGTTATCCCTTTTTTAAAGGGATTTTCCCTTATGCTGAATAGGCTTCCTCGCGAGAAAAGGGAAAACTTGGCAGCTATGACCCTCCCGCAGCCATGCAAGACACTCACTTTGCTGTATGGACTTCAGCCCGCGGAGGAAAGTGGCGGCAAACAGGAAGCAGCAGCCGGCTTGGTCGAAATGCACCTCCCCAACGATGCTCAAGGAAGCCCCCAAGCAGATGGGCCCCATGGCCACGTACTGCAGGGGGTGGTGGTGTTTCCCAAGCAGCACCTTGGAGAGCGTCAGGGTGAAGAACGGCGTTGTAGTGTAAACCATCTGGGCAAAGTCCAGCTGCACGTAGTTCAGCCCCAGGTTCCCAAAGGCCACACTGGCGCAGAAAGTCAGGCTCAGCAGGAAAAGCCTGCCCTTGGCTCCAGGGCACGGGGCGGGGTACCCGGCGCTGCCGGCCCACAGCTTCGCCAAAGGGTTGCCCACCACCACGGCCGTCAGCATGTGCAGGGAGGAGAGCAAGACCGGGTAGCGGAAGTTGTGGACGGCAAAGATCCACTTGTTGAGGCTGGACATGGTGGTCCCCGTCACCAGCCAGACGAACACCGTGAAGACAAGGGGCAGAGCGTGCCGGGGCGGTTCGGGGGCCCTTTGCCCCCCACGCAGCAGCGGATCTGGCTCCCAGGGAGACAGGGGCCGTGCCCCATTGTCAGAGTTCATTTCTGCTTCATTTCTTCTCCCCGGAGAGGGTGGGCACATCGGGGGCGGCAGCCTGACATCGGCACAAGGGACAGAGTCCCTGCACAGACAGCTGTGAGCCTAGAGACAAAATGTTATCCTGAAACAGTCATCCAACTAACCCAGGTGTCAATCTTATACGGCTTAGGCCCAGGCTAGCTGAAGGACCATATTCTCCCATATGAACTTGCCCAGGCTCTGAGATCTTTGGGGGAAAGCCCTTCTCTCGGTCCCGCCACCCACACAGGAATGCTTGGTAGGGACACGGGACAGGGCCTTCTTAGTGGCTGCTCCCAGACTTTGGAGCTCCTTCCCTGGGGAGGCCAGACTGGCTCCCTCCTTGCTGTCCGTCCAATGGCAGGCAAAGACTTTGATTCCAACAGGCCTTTTGGAAAATGACTTCTTTTAAGGCGCTATTTTTACTATCAGCATTTTAAAGGATTTGTTTTCATTCTGTTAAGAGTTCAATTCCTTTTTAACAATTACCCGTTACCCGTTTTTAAGCTTTTTGCATTGTATCGGTGTTGTTCTAATTTGTGAAAGCTGCCTTCAGTCCCAGTCTGGGGGAAAGCTGGCATATAAATAAATAAATGAATGAATGAATAAATAAATAATATTGCATGAGCTCACTGTCTCCTGGGCTGGTTTTAGTGCCCACACAAAGTTTGCCATGTGCTGCTCAGCTATTTTCCCCTTCCTGTCTCCTCTCCAGAAGTCACTCCCAGTGACTCACCAGTATCCTATTTCCAGTCCCAGCCGGGGAGCGAGCAAGGATCCCTCTGGCTTCCTCAGGGGGAATCTGGAAGAGACAGAGGAGAAACGCCCTGGGTGTGCCTTGACGTTGGAGAATCACCTTCGGCTGCGACCTCCAGCCCCTGCGATGTCCGGCACCTTGTCAGCTCCGGCGGGACAGGAATCCGGCGGCTTCTAGACCCTCGGCGAGCCTCATTCTGTAGGACGACACACAACAGATTAGATCCCTGGAGTCTCACTTGAACCGTGCTGCGGAGGTCTGCCGCCTACGGAGAGAGATGCTGTCCCAGTCGGCGAGAGGCTGAGCCGCTTCTGCTGCCAGCTAGCCTTGTGCAAGGATGCCGGGCAGGCGGAGAGGAAGAAGGCAGTGGAAAGTGTGATGGGCTGCCTGGGAGGTTGGCAGCGAAGCTCCTCCCTCTCGTATCCTGGGACTGCAGCAGCAGCAACAACAACAATGGGTCATGTGTCTGCGTCCTTAAAGTGATCAAGGCCAGGCAGCCCAAGCGGTTTGTGGGCCCGCCCAGGCCGACTCATCTGTGGTTTGTCCCTGTGGGAGGAAAAAGATCGTACAGACTGTCGGAAAGAAAGAGCAGTCGGGAGAGCATCCTAAACAAAAAACCCAGTCACCATGGAGACACAGCAATGGGGAGAGAGAGACTGTGCCACGCTATGCCTTTAATGTTACGAGAGACATTGCACATATTTTTGTAAATCAAGAATATCTGAAGAAGTGTGCATGCACACGAAAGCTCATACCAAAATAAAAACTTAGTTGGTCTTTAAGGTGCTACTGAAGGATTTTTTTCTATTTTGCTTAGTTTAAAAAACACACACACATGGCTTCCACCCCACTCAAGGATCCTGGGAGCGGTTGTTCCCGCCGAACTACAATTCCCAGCACCCAGAACAAACTACAGTTCCCGTGATTCTTAGAAGGGGGAACTACGGGCTTTCAATATGTGTCCAAAAGTGCTTTCAAAATGGTGATGGAAGCTGCTGCAGCCATTTAAAGCACGCATTCATTGATTTCTTTATCGGTGCTATTAATAAATTTATTACTCGTCGTTTGGCAGGAAGCTCCAGGGTGAGTTACGACGATTTAAAATTAAGACTAAAAAAGAGGAGATATAGTACAAAAAAGTGAATAAGGAGTGGGCTATCTTTAAGGAATACATCAAAATCTATGTGGAAAAAGTAGAACTTTTGACAGATATTGAGTGAATCCAGAAAATGATTAGAGTGAAAGGAGAGTAAAGTTAAGATAGAAGAGATTTAAGAAATAACGAAATGTGTTTAAGCTAATTGGAAAAATAAAGTAGCGTAACAAGAACGGCTGGAAGTCAAGTCACTCGGTGGGTGTCTGTGTGGGGTAGGTGTGTAGGTATGTTGATATGTATAGTATAGGTAGGTATTATATAATACAGGTACGTTTTGTGCTATGAAAATAATGTAGTGTGTTGTGTATACATGTATTGTGTAAATGTATGTGTTTTATATTAAAATAAAATAATAATAAAAATTAAATTAAATTAAGAATTTAAAAAACCTAGATTGCAGTCACGGGAATAGGGTGGGCCTTGAAAACACACACATTTCAGGTGTCAAAGGGTGGGGTGAAGAGGTGCGTATTCAGCATTCTCTGAGAGCCATATATTGAAGGTGTCAGGCGCACCTCTGTGGAGAGTTTCTCAATTTCATAGAATCATAGAGTTGGAAGAGACCACAAGGGCCCTCCAGTCCAACCCCCTGCCAAGCAGGAAACACCATCAAAGCATTCTTGACATATGCCTGTCAAGCCTCTGCTTAAAGACCTGCAAAGAAGGAGACTCCACCACACTCCTTGGTAGCAAATTCCACTGCCGAACAGCTCTTACTGTCAGGAAGTTCTTCCTAATGTTTAGGTGGAAACTTCTTTCTTGTAGCTTGCTCCGTGTCCGCTTCTCTAGAGCAGCAGAAAACAATCTTTCTCCCTCCTCCATATGACATCCTTTCATATATTTGAACATGGCTATCATATCACCCCTTAACCTTCTCTTCTCCAGGCTAAACATACCCAGCTCCCTAAGCCGTTCCTCATAAGGCATCGTTTCCAGGCCTTTGAACATTTTGGTTGCCCTCTTCTGGACACGTTCCAGCTTGTCAGTATCCTTCTTGAATTGTGGTGCCCAGAACTGGACACAGTACTCCAGGTGAGGTCTGACCAGAGCAGAATACAGTGCTACTATTACTTCCCTTGATTCTAGAAAGATGCTATACTCCTATTGATGCAGCCCAGAATTGCATTGGGGTTTTTTTAGCTGCTGCATCATTTAGGGGCTGCCACTGAGAAGGCCCCATCCTGGCCCGTCACCCCCACCAAGCTTGGCTGTGAAACTACCAAAATTACAATCAATATACATTTAAAGCATGTGGCTTTCACCCAAGGGATCCTGGGAATGGTAGTTCCCCCCCCCAGAACTTTAATTCCCAGCACCCAGAACAAACTACAGTTCCCCAGGATTCTTTGGCAGGAAGTCACGGGCTTTAGGCATGTGTTAAATGTAGTACTTTAATATATGGGGTGGAAATGCCCTAAGGTGGTGATATAAGCCGCTTCAAAGCAGCGGTGTTTGCTGGGGCATCAAGGGAACTGTAGTCTCTGGCTCTGCACTCACCATGCATTTAAGGCACATTTAAACCACCCACAAACCCCAAGAAACCTGGAAATAAAACAGCTGGAAATAAAATAGCAGGTTTAGGAAGAAGGTTCAAATACTAAGCAAGTGGGGACCTGAGTGAGAAAAGCAACAACTGACACATATTATTAATAATAATAATTAAATTTTGTATACTGTCCCTCCTCCATAGGCTGACCTTTTGCCTGGCTTCTCAACCGCTATCAACACCACAAGGCAAAAACTCCTCCGCTCACCCCTGGGTGAATTGCACACAAAGATTAATACCTGGAGCCCAAGTTGCACAGAATCAAACTAATTAGGAGTCAGGAATCACAGATTCTGTAGTTCTGGTAGCAAAAGGGGGGAAGGCCACACAGCTCAATGGAAGAGCATGTGCCTTGCATGCAGGAGATCCGGGTTCAAATCCCTTGGCAGCATCTCAAGCTAAGGCTGGGGGGGGGGGAAGGCTCCCTGCCTGGATCCCTGGAAAGAGGCTGCTGCTGCCAGTCAGTGCAGACAGCACTGAGCTGTGTGGACCCGTAGGCCTGGCTCAGAATAAGGCAGAGTCCTATGTTTACTCAGAAGCAAGTCCCACTTAACCCTTGCGCTTTCGATGGCTCCTGGCATCCACCAACCCCGTCCAGGGAGACCCGCACACGCGTCTCCCTGGGTTAGGAACCGCGTCACGTCTGAACCGAGCACCCTCGCCTCTCCGCAGGCCCGGGAAGCAACTATACCGGCCAGAGGAGGGAGATATGGGTGGAGGGGAAGAGTGCGGCGTCCTGAAGGTGACTCTTACCTTCAGGTAAGGCGGGGCGAGGCGCAGCTCCATCGCAGCCAGCCGGGGGGGGGGGCACCGGCTGGGTCCCCAAGGGATCGCTCTTCCGAGAAGGCGAGGCAGAGCCGGGGCGAGCCTGTGGCTGGGACCACGCACAGATCCCCGGGGCTTAGCATCCGAAATCGGGTCCTTCCTTGCCCTTGGGTGTCATTTCCCACGCTCCCTTTCCAGGCGATGATGCGCTCCTCCTCCTCCGGTATCCTTGCAATAACCCCTCGGAGGCGGCAGATCGAGGGGAGAAAGGAAAGCGATGGAGGAGAGAAAAAGGAGAAGGGGGGGGGGTCGCAATCGCTTTGCAGGGTTTCTTTTCCGCCCCCTAGCAAAGCGAACGGGAGCCTGCCGGCCAAAGCCGTCTCGCCGGCGCCGCCTCCCGGCTGCAGGTGGGTGGTGCCAGTCTGGCTTACGCGCACCGAAGGAGGAGGAGGAGGAGGAGGACGGAGGAGAGGTAACATTGCCTTGCCTCCCGCGGCTCCACGCGCAAAATTGCGCCCCCACCGCCGCCTGTGCGCAGCGGCCAGCAGCGTGGTGGCGTAGAGGCTGCTGCCGTGCCCAAGCAAGGCTTGGGAAGAGATTACAGTTTCGGATTGGATGCATGCTTTTAAAATGTGTGTGTGTGTGTGTGTGTGTTTATAAATCAGTTTTGTGTTTGTATGTGTTTGTTTGTTTGTGTTTTTCCCACGGCAGCTCAAAGCAATGCTTCGAAGCTGAGGATATATTTTTTCACTTATGGTGGAAATGCAAGCGGGCAAATGGTGTACAACTAAATTTATTATTATTATTATTATTATTATTATTATTTACATTTCCTAAAAAAACTGGAAGCATTCCTTCTTTGTATAAATGAGAATGGGGGGGGGAGCCCATAACTTATTCTTATATGCGGCACAATAAAGGGAGGGGGGGGGAACACATAGCCATGGGGGGAGGTAGGACCCTGAGTCAGCCAAAGCAGTGGGAGGTGGGGACATTTTCAGGAACACGCGTGGGGAGGAGTCTTATTTTTGAAACTTGCAGTAGGGGAGTCAGGATTGGGACAGGGCAGGTGAGGGGACTCAAAAGGGAGACTCTGAAGGTCCATTTAACACACAAAAAAACCATAGCAATGTGTGGCCGGGCCGGCTAGTTGTATATAAGAATGGAAAATGATATGAGTATATAATTTTTATTAGTCTTCAATTACACTAATCCAATACTAGCCTCATTCTAACACTGCCAAATTATAATACAATTAATAATACCAATCACTGAGATGCCGAATTATACAATTTAGGTGGCCTCCTGCATGCTAGAATTGATGATTTGATGGTTTACTTCATTTCTGCGTTCCAAAAATCTTATAAATTCCAATTACGTTCTGGTCAAAATAACAATCCTTTATATCACCAGCTGCGGTTTTAAAGATTTCCATTGGCATTGGCACATTAAATGATTTATACAGCTACAGGTGAAGCATTCAAACTCTCTTCTTGTTCTTCCTGTGTGTGGCAATTATTCTGTCCGTAATGTTTCTTCCTGCCATAATATATCATGTCTATCAGTTGTTGTTGTTGTTGTTCTCCATTATGCCTTGGGCGGAGCTTGTGTCCCATTGTTGTTTCAGGATTTCTCCATTGCTCCCTCTGTGCTGGTGTCTTTATGTGTCCTGCGAGCCAGTTGGGGCAGAGATAGCAGAGAGCCAGGTCCTTGCCAGAGTGAGGGCTATTTCTACCAAGGGCTAAATTTGAAGAGAATGGTTTCTTTGTCTTGTGGGATGTAGTCTGCGATACCTGCAAAACGGGAGGGCAAAAGACGAGGCTGTGAGGACAGAGAGGCATTACGAAGACCAAATCCTCCTCTAGCTCCTCCCCAGGACTTTGGGTTTGCTGCAATGATATGGGAGTGGAGAAATAAAGTGCAGAATTCCGTCTCCTGGCAATCTCAGTTTTTTAAATAAAAATGTTAAGTTCCTAGACCAGGCATCGGCAACCTTGGCTCTCCGGATGTTTTGGAACTACAACTCCCATGATCCCTAGCTAACAGGGCCAGTGGTCAGGGATCATGGGAGTTGTAGTTCCAAAACATCTGGAGAGCCAAGGTTGCCTATGCCTGTCCTAGACCTTAGGTTTGCAAACATATGCTTGAAGATAAATCATTCCAAGAGGAAGTGAGATGCACCTCTCAGTGCCTATATAACATCCAAGCCACCTTCAACGCCTTCTGGAAATGCAACAAATTTCAAGACTGAATTAAATCTGCTGGCTATGCAAGGTGCAGAACAGTCGTACCTTGGAACCCAGACACCTTGGTACTCGTCTGTTTTGGCTACCAAACACCGCAAACCCGAAAGTGAATGTTCCGGTTTGCGAAGGATCTTTGGAAGTCGAACATCTGACGGGGCTTCCGCGGCTTCCGATTGGGTGCAGGAGCTTCCTGCAGCCAATCGGAAGCCGCGCCTTGGTTTACGAACGTTTTGGAAGCAGAACGGAATTCCGTTCGCCTTCCGAGGTACCACTGTAATAATAATACTGATGATTATGATTATTATGATGATACCCTTCCTTTTCTCCTGACTGGGACTCAAGGTGGCTTAGAGATAAAATAATAACAGCTAAAACATGGGGGGGGGATACAATCATTAGAAAACAATTAAACCTGAATAGAATCAAAACTATAACTGCCCTTCTAAAATTGCAACACCCAAGCAGAGAAACTGATGTAGGGTAAGGCTCTGCCAAGAGAATCTAATTTGCCCTCAAATTAACACCCTCAGCACAGGCACATTATGTAGTCCCTAAAGGTGTAAACCAAGGGACCCAGGTGGCGCTGTGGGTTAAACCACTGAGCCTAGGGCTTGCTGATCAGAAGGTCAGCAGTTCGAATCCCTGTGACGGGGTGAGTTCCCGTTGCTCGGTCCCAGCTCCTGCCAACCTAGCAGTTTGAAAGCACGTCAAAATGCAAGTAGATAAATAGGAACCGCTACAGCGGGAAGGTAAACGGCATTTCCGTGTGCTGCTCTGGTTCGCCAATAATGCGAGATGAGCGCGCAACCCCAGAGTCGGTCACGACTGGACCTAATAGTCAGGGGTCCCTTTACCTTTACCTAAAGGTGTAAACCAGGCTTGGAAGCCTGTGGGGACAAAGCCTAGGGAATGGTTTAGAGCCGGAACTGGTGTTGCTAGCTGAGGCTGATGGGAGTTGTAGGCCAAAGCTCTTGAAGAGCACCGGGTTGGCAAAGCCTGGTTCAAGCCAATCCCTCCCTCCCCGTCCCCAGAGATAGGACAAAGGTCTCCTTTGCTGCTGGGCTTCTATCACTCGCCTTGCTCCAGGGCGGTGTTTGGAGCTCGGAGAACCTTCCAGTACTTGCGTTCCCCTTCCCGAGGCTTCACCCCCATCACTGCGGTCAGCAGAGGGCCAGACAGCGTGTTCTGGGTCTCAAACCTGTTTAGCAAAAAAAGGAAGAGGCGCCATGAAGAACTGAGGAATGAGCAGATGTAGGAACACTGGAAGAACTGTTCTGGACCAGGCCAAAGTGGCTGAACAGTTTGCATGTGGGAAACTTGCAATCCAAGCATTTGAACCTACCTGGACCCTGAGATCATCTTCTGAGGCCCTCCTTTGTGTGCCTCCTCCTCGAGAGGTCCAGAGGGTGGCAACACAAGAACGGGGCCTTCTCTGCAGTGGCTCCCCATCTGTGGAATGCTCTCCCAAAGGAAGTTCGCCTGGCGTCTTCATTACACACCTTTAGGCGCCAGGCAAAAATGTTCCTTTTTAACCAGGCCTTTGGTTGACCTGATTGACATCCTATGCCCTTTTAAAATGTGGCTCTTTTCTAGGGTGGGGGTGGGGTGTTATTGGGTTGCTGTTTTTATTCTAATTACATATGTTGTGATCTTTTCTGTGAACCGCCCTGAGATATAGGGCAGTATATAAACCCCAATAAATAAAAATGATAAAAGATCCCTCTCTGCATTTGTGATTGCTACCAACTTGTATTCAGAGGCAGAGATAAGGGGAGGCAGAACAGCCAGCTAGTAGGCATTGATTGCTATATTATATTATTAATAATATCATTAGCAATGTATTAATTAGAAATCGTTTTGAGGGTGTGTTTTCATGCAAGCAAGGGGCATATAAATTTTCTGAAACAAACCAGTAAGTAAAATCAGTAACCTTCTACACAATTGGCTCAAGGTGATGTACAGTGAAAACAGAAGTAAAATTAAATTTAAAGGCAAAGCATTTGTATCGTTATAGATAATAAAATCAAATAATTAAAATTGGGGGGGGGTTGCTATCCCCACTCTCAACAACGCTGACAGTACCAATATTTTTCTGCCTCTAAGACGCCCCCATGTATAAGATGCCCCCTATTTTGGGGGACTCATATTTAAGAAAATGGAGGGAGATGGCCCAGAGTATAAGATGCCCCCTAATTTTTGACATTATTTTCTAAGGAAAAAACCCTAGACTTATACACGGGAAAATGTGGTAATAATTTTGAATGAAACGTCAGAAATTTGTGTGTTTGTTTAATTTCTATTTTGTTATAGTGCCTTTCTTTCGTCTTGTATGTTATTGAAGTGTATGTTCTTTCTTAAGTACATAAACAATTTTTTAAATAATCAAAAAACCCACCAAAAACAGCAGATACATCTACAGTCGTACATTGGACCTGAAACACCTTGACTCCTGAACTAATTGGCTCCCAAACGATTGAAACCCAGAAGTGAGTGTTCCAGGTCGGACTGGGAAACACCCGTCTGAAACCCTGGAGAATCACTGCCAGTCAGTGCTGGCAGTATTGGGCTGGATGGATCTGTGGCCTGCCTCGGTGGAGGGAAGCTCCCTCGGTTCCTGTACCTCCACTGCCCCTCACCCCCTTAACACCAGCCGAAGCAGGTGAAGATGGAATTGGCCTCACATGAAGCGCTTGGGGGTGTTCAGCCTCTCTGCAACTTTCAGCACGTCCAGCAGAGAGGAGCCGAGAGGAACTCTGAGGACATTTCTGTACAACGGCACGAGAAGAGGTGGCTGCTTCACAAGCAGCTGGACGCGGATGCTCGGCGTCCTCCCGGCGGGCGGCTCCAGCCTGGGAGAGGAGGTGACAAGCTCCAAACCACCTGCATGCAAGAAAGCAAAGGTTGAGGGTGCATCAGGAGTCAGGCTGGTTTCTGGTGGACCTTATTGCCTCTGCATCATTTGGTGGTGCCGTTTTGGACCCTTTCCAGGTGTGTTCCACCTCCCCACAGGTGTCTCTCTTTCCCCTCTGGCTTTCAAGTGGTACCCTGAGAACCTTGCCTCTTTAATCTCAGAGGGGGAGCAAGAGGCCCTCTGTGTATGCTCAGGTGAAACCTCTGCTTGTTTTTTGGTTGGCGGCGAAGAGAGCATGCAAGTTGTCATGCGGACATAAGAAGTGTGCCTGCTGGGCCCGGAAAGCTGGGAAGCTCACAAGCAGGACCTGAGCACAGCATAGAGTGTGATTCCCATATTTTGGACAGCTCAGAGGTAGTACTCAGCCATCCTGGCTAGTAGCTGTCGACAGCCTTTTCCTCCACAAATTTGTCTTTTAAAGCCTTTTAAAGGCCATCATTGCTTTTGGGGGGAGCAAATTCCGCAGCTTCAGGCACAGAGATCTGCTGCCTCCAGTCTAAGCACGGAGAGCGGAGACATCAGGGAGCTGTTATCTCTGACCTTAGTGCTTAGCACCACAGCACTAAGATCAGAGGTGAGTCTTTGCTTATAGGTCTTTTAATGGTAGCAGGCAGAGGCTTGTCTCCGGTCTCAGCGCTGTGGAAGCTACATTGCTAAGAATGGAGCTATACCTGTGTCTGGTCTTCTTTAAAAATAATATTATTTTATTTATGATTTTCAGTTTTACACATTTCAGTGATTTTAACAATCATTTTAACATTTCGAATACGACTCCCCCCCCTCTTTCTGCAGTTCCTTAATTTTTTTTATATTTTCTGCATATTCCAAACTAATTTACTCATTAATTTCATCTACTTTAAATATATACTCTTAGAAAACTGCAGGTTATTACAACTAATCTGTGTACAGATTAGTTGTGAATATTCAATAAACCATTTCCATTCTTTTATTAAAAGTTTGTTACCTTGATTTCTTATTTTTCTGGTAAGTTTTGCCATTTGTGCATATTCTGTAAGTTTTTGCATCCTTTCTTCTTTGGCTGGGACAAGCGATCTTTTGGCTCGATGTCAGGCAACTGACCTGTAGATGGCCCTTCCCACCTGTCAAAATGGCCCGCAGAGGCCAGTTCTGGATCTGGTCCCCCCTCTATGGTCCCAGTGTTCCGCAACTCTACCCTGGCTTGACTAGAGCCAAAAGTGGACTGCGTCCCCACTACTCCTTTGCAACACCCTCTTTGCTCCCCCCCCCGGCCCACTACCTCTCTCATCTTGGCACACCATCCTGGCGACATCCAGGTAACTCTTGCCATGCAGGGCAGGCAGCAACTGGGACTTGATGAGGGCGTTTTGGAAATCTCCTCGCTCCAGGCTCCGAATCAGGGTTGCAACAACCTCGGGACACTCTGGGTTCATCCCCGTAGCAATGAGGAACTGAATCGCAAAGAGATGGAAAAGGCATCACAGACTGAAGAAAAGTGCCTTTATCTTTATGTTAGTTCTTGCACTCTCACCTACGGTAGAAGAGGCTATCGGTGGAACGCTGGCATTGCCTGAAATCCTGGCAAAGCTAAAAGGGAATGCCGCCTGAGCCAGAAGTTCCGCAGAGGTTTCCACTCTGTGCTGAAGAGGCAAGCCATTCTCTAGCTAAGGTCTTCAACCTCAGATTGGAAGGGGGGGGGGAAGACTTGCCTCGTCCGCACTACAAGTGGTGTTTGAAAAAAACCGTAGAGCCAAGTGGAGAGAATCAGATTCTGGAATGGGATGCAACAGGAAAGGAAATCCAGAGGTGTCTGGGGCCCACTGGGCTGATGGGGCAGAAGGTAAGGAGACCAACAGTAGGTGGCATCAGAGCCAATGACAGGAGGAGCCAGTTCATCCTAGCTTTGTTCCCTTCCTACTTGTTGAGTTCTGCGACTATGGAGGAGGAGGAGGAGGAGGAGGAGGAGAGGCTCAGCTACCTCTAGGCTGCTTGTACATAAGAAGCCAGGCAGGTGGGGGCTGGGCAGGGGCAGAGCAAGGTTGGTGGCGGGGCAGTGCCCCGTTTGCTCTAATGGGCCATGCCCACTAGTGGAGGGATCCTTCAAGTTTCTGCCTCATGGTTACAGAGTAAGAAAATGGCTTAGCAAGAGCTATAGCAGGCACCCCCAAACTTCGGCCATCCAGATGTTTTGGACTACAATTCCCATCTTCCCCGACCACTGGTCCTGTTAGCTAGGGATCATGGGAGTTGTAGGCCAAAACATCTGGAGGGCCGCAGTTTGAGGATGCCTGAGCTATAGAATAGTAACGGTGAGAATTGCCACCCACAGCTGAATTCCTCCATGGCTGAGTCCTCCTCACCTGTGTGGCCAGGGGGCTGCTGCCGACATTGCCAAAAGCCCCTTCTGCAGTCTTGGCCTGCAGTATCTTCTGCTTAGATCTCTCCACAGCCTGGGTGAGGTTTGCCACCAGCTCTGGCCCGTAGAAGGTGGCCCGTTCCAAGCAGGCAAAGGCCAGACCTCCCATCGCCTCTGTGTCTGGGTGAGCAAGGGTAAAACAGCCATGAAGGGGAGAGCTGACCCGTCAGTCCCAAACACATGCCTACATCCTTTGCATCCTCCATCAGTCCACCTAGCTCAGTACTTTCTACACTGACCGGCAGCAGCTCTGGGAGTCTCTCCCAGCCCTACCTGGAGATGCGGGCGATTGAACCCAGGACCATCTGCAAGCACAGCAGGTGCTGTACCACTGAACGCCGCCACCTGCTATCCATACTCACGGTGCCCCCTGCTTCTCCATACCTCTGTCCTCCCAACAGCTAATCACCGCTCCCTGCCCCTTGCCACCTGAGGCAATGCCCCACCCTGTCTAATGGTAGGGCTGGTACCAGAGAAGACAGCCAAGTTGCTACAGGGGAAATGGGCACAGAGCCCCGGAGCAGCCCTTCTTGATGTGCCTCCTCCACAAGAGGTCTGGAAGGTGGCAACACGAGAACAGGCCTTTCCTGCAGTGGCTCCCTGCCTGTGGAATGCTCTCCCCAGGGAGGTTCAACTGGAGCCTTAATTATACACCTTTAGGCACCAGGCAAAAATGTTCCTCCTTAACCAGGTATTTGGTTGATTAACATCCAATGTCCTTTTAAAATGTGTTGGAGAGGTTCATTGGGATGTTTTTGTTTTTATAATGTAGTTTGTGTTTTTATATTGTGGCTTATGTTGTAACCACCCTGAGACCTACGGGTATGTAAATAAATAAATTTTACACACACACAACCTGAAGGAGCGTCTCCACCCCCATCATTCAGCCCGGACACTGAGGTCCAGCTCTGAGGGCCTTCTGGCAGTTCCCTCAATGCGACACTGCGAGAAGTGAGATTACAGGGAACACCAGGCAGAGGGCCTTTTCGGTAGTGGAACGCCCTCCCATCAGACATCAAGGAAATAAACAACTACCTGACTTTCAGAAGACATCTGAAGGCAGCCCTGTTTAGGGAAGTTTTTAATGTTTGATATTTTGCCGTTTTTTTAATATTCTGTTGGGAGCTGCGCAGAGAGGCTGGGGAATCCCAGGCAGATGAGTGGGGTATAAATATATTATTATTATTATTATTAGTCAAACAAAATTAAAACGGGTCATCCCTTCCTGCTTGCTGCCCCCAGCCGGAAGCCGCACAGACGATTAAAGCTGCAATGCATCAACCCCCAGGGCAGGGGGCACAAATAGCAAAGGAAAACATTTGAGGACTAGAAACCTGAGTGGACTCATGTGCAAAGGGGGCAGCACATACCCACAGAGTGCTTGTTGTGGAGCACAAATCGTCCCTCCTCCTCTGCATGCAAGAGCTTGCGGATCACATGCTCGTCGATCTTCTTGTGGTGGACGCACAAGGCTAAGACCCCCAAGCTGTACTGGTAGTAGTTGGTGATGGGGTGTCCTTTGTCCTTGTGACCTGGGTGCAGGAGGAGAAAGGCCAATGGGTAAGTCTGCCTTTTCTGCCACAATTAATTACCCAGCTCCTTGCTGACCTTTAGCCAAGAAGCCCTGCTCTGAGGCTTCCAGATGCTGGAAAAACCTCTCCTTAAGTGCTTGCCCGTATTTCAGATTTCCAACACTTGCTTTCATTCAATCAGTCTTTTAATGTGGCGGCACCTACCCACTGGAACTCCCTGCCACTTGACACCAAGCAGGCGCCTTCATTGTGCTCTTCTTGGCACCTGCTAAAAACATTTTTAGAGACCAGCCTACCCAGACATGTAGAATGTTGTTGTATGTTTTAGACTATTGCTGATTTTATGGTTTGAATCTTTTTAAGCCTTTTGTTTTTACTGATAATTTTATTGTTTTGTTGTCATTGTAAACTGCTTTTAGGTTGTTGTTTTTTAATTAAAAAAATCCAGCCTATAAATTTTACGAAATAAATATATGAAATAAATCCCACCATTTCTTGTTTATTTGCTATTTTCAACTTAGATGCCCTTAACCGTTCCCTGACTCGACTCCTGGCTCCAAGATCCCTTTCTGAACCATCACTACTTTGTGGGAGAGATTTTAGTGCACACCAGAAATTTAGGATTGCATAGCTGAAATGGATTAAACTGCTCTCTGCCGCCTCGGGGCAACAAATTCACTTTTAAAAAAGGACCAGACCTCTTTTTTTGCAGTTAGGAAAGTGACGGGGAAATGAGTTGAAAAAGTGTGTTATGAAAGAACAAGTTAACATGAAAATGTACAAACGCATCGTAAGCAAACCAGGACGGATGCTCCTTGTGCTATATATAACCTCCTTCCAAACCGATCAGAACAAATGCTCAAGAAAGGCTGGATCTAATCTGACCACCACGTAAGCTTTGTGCAAGCAAATCAGGACAAACTGTCAACTCTCTCTGCAGGAGAGATGGGAAGCTGAGCTCTCTCTCTCTCAGCTCTTCTGCAACAGACCAGCTTCATCCAGTCTCCTCTCCCTTAGCTGGGAGCTGCCATTCTGTCAGACTGCCTCAATGAGGAAGAAGGCTCATTCCATCATATTTGCTGAAAGACCAGCTCCATCAGGCAACTTCTACCCCTGACCTGTGCCAGGGGGCATCATAAGAACAAACGTTTAAGAACTGGTGCCCAAGTTAATCCCCCCCCCCCGCCAATCTATATGCAGGAGTTGGTAAAGGGACACCTGAGGGTTAAGGATACAGTGGTACCTCGGAAGTCGAACGGAATCTGTTCCGGAAGTCCGTTCGACTTCCAAAACGTTCGGAAACCAAGGCGCAGCTTCCAATTGGCTGCAGGAAGCCCCTGCAGCCAATCAGAAGCTGCGGAAGCCCCGTCTGATGTTCGGCTTCCAAAGAATGTTCGCAAACCGGAACACTCACTTCTGGGTTTGCGGCATTCGGGAGCCAAAACGTTCGACTCGCAAGGCACTCGGGATCCAAGGTATGACTGTGTTTGTTTGTAAATATGGGTGTTAATTAGAGATAAATTTGTAATGTAAGCAGCATGTAATAGGGGAAGAAATGGAAATATCGGAGAAAGGGAGCCAGTTTTTGAAAAAATGGTATTAAATTAGTTTTAATTTGGCATTGGTGTGTTATAAATTTGGAAAATGAATAAAAATTAATTGGTTTTAAAAAAAAGAACTGGTGCCTGAGTTTGATTATTCCCCCCCCTCTTCCCTCCCCATCCCTTTTCCCTTGTGTGTCGTGTTTCTTCAAACTCTAAGCCTGCTGGCTGGGACTGTCTTTTTTTTTTTTTTAATGCACTTCATGTAAGCATTTGGGTGAAGAGGGGGGTAAGGTAAAGGTAAAGGGACCCCTGACCATTAGGTCCAGTGGCGACAGACTCTGGGGTTGCACACTCATCTCGCATTATTGGCTGAGGGAGCCGGGGTATAGCTTCCAGGTCATGTGGCCAGCATGACAAAGCCGCTTCTGGAGAACCAGAGCAGCACACGGAAACGCCGTTTACATTCCTGCTGTAGCGGTTCCTATTTATCTACTTGCATTTTGACATGCTTTCGAACTGCTAGGTGGGCAGGAGCTGGGACCGAGCAACGGGAGCTCACCCCGTCACAGGGATTCGAACCGCTGACCTTCTGATCAGCAAGCCCTAGGCTCAGTGGTTTAACCCACAACGCCACCTGGGTCCCACATGGGTACCTGGGTACAAATGCTCTAAGAAAACAATAAACATGCCCCCCAGAGGAGCCCCGAGAACACCTATGAAAGGTGCCTACAACTCAGTCTGATGGTGTGATCTTCCCAGTCAGGGAGAAAGCGGTCCCTAGTCAGCATCTCTTGCCGAAAAACAGCGAACGCAGCAAGGAAACTTCGTTGCCATCCCCTGGAACCTTACCTATCTGTGCCTTTTCCTTGTTCAAGTGAAGCTTAAGCTGGGTCACCAGCTGCCTCCCTTCAAGAGCCTCCATGTCGTGGCAGGCGGCCCGCAGCGCAAGCAGGTACAGGGCCAGCTGACCTGTGCTAGGATGCTCATGATAGCGGACGGGAGTCGGAGTGCTGGATTGGAAGAAGTCAGAATAACCACACCGTTAGCCCCTCCCATGCAGCCAGGCTAGGCCTTCTCCAGGTTTAACTTCATTTATCCAGTTTCGCTTCATTGCAGGGTTTCCCAGACTTGTGTCTCCAGCTGTTTTCTGGACTACAAATCCCATCACCCCCGACTGCTGGTCCTGCTGGCTAGCGAGGATGGGAGTTGTAGTCCAACGGCATCCGGAGACCTAAGTTTGGGAAACCGTGTTTTATTGGGTTTAGAGCCCACCTTTTTCTCCAAGGGGTTTAAGGTTGCGTACACGGCTCTCCCCGTGCAACAACCTTGCGAGGTAGGTTGGACTGAGAGTGCCTAACTGGGCCAACATCACCCAGTGAGCTTTGTGGCTGAGCGGGGATTTGAACCCCCAGCTTCCCGTTTCCTAGTCCAGCAGATGAACCACAGCACCACCAGTGGCTCTCTCTTCTTTTTGTCTAGAATTAGGATGTTCATTCATAATAGAATTTACATCCACTGGCATAATAATGGTGGTGTAATTGCTATATTTTAAATGAAGACTTGATTGTAATCCTCACCCTCTCCCTTTCTTCCCCTCTGTTGTCTCCCACACTGTCAAAACTCAGATTGTAAGATACTTGGAATGGGGTGGGCCTGTCTGTCTGTCTATCTATTTATCTATTTTTTTGCTTGCTTGCTTTTTTTTTTTGCTTGCAGTGAGAGATTTTACTTTCTTGGGCTCCTTGATCACTGCAGATGGTGACAGCAGTCACGAAATTAAAAGACGCCTGCTTCTTGGGAGAAAAGCAATGACAAACCTAGACAGCATCTTAAAAAGCAGAGACATCACCTTGCCGACAAAGGTCCGTATAGTTAAAGCTATGGTTTTCCCAGTAGTGATGTATGGAAGTGAGAGCTGGACCATAAAGAAGGCTGATCACCGAAGAATTGATGCTTTTGAATTCTGGTGCTGGAGGAGACTCTTGAGAGTCCCATGGACTGCAAGAAGATCAAACCTATCCATTCTGAAGGAAATCAGCCCTGAGTGCTCACTGGAAGGACAGATCCTGAAGCTGAGGCTCCAATACTTTGGCCACCTCATGAGAAGAGAAGAATCCTTGGAAAAGACCCTGATGTTGGGAAAGATTGGTGGCACTAGGAGAAGGGGACGACAGAGGACAAGATGGTTGGACAGTGTTCTCGAAGCTACGAACATGAGTTTGACCAAACTGCGGGAGGCAGTGCAAGGCAGGAGTGCCTGGAGTGCTATGGTCCATGGGGTCATGAAGAGTTGGACACGACTAAACGACTAAACAACAACAACTTGCTTGCTTGCTTAATGTTCCTTTGTTGGAATGCAAGAGTATACTGAACTAATATATCACAGAATGGTAGAGTTGGAAGGGATCACGAGGGTCATCCAGTCCAACCCCCCCATCTTTTTGCCCAACATGGGACTCCAACCCACAACCCTGAGATGAAGCGTTTCTGGCTGGTTGCATCAGGCCAGTGGCTCATCCAGCCCGGCATCCTGTTCTCACAGTGGTCAACCAGAGGCCCATATGTGAAACCCGCAAGCAGGGCCTGATCCCAAGAGCCCTTTTCTCTCCTGTGGTTTCCAGCAATGTACATCCGTTGCTCCACCCCCTTCTGCCTCTGGCCCCGCCCACCACTGCTGTGAGGCTCCTGGGAGATTGCCCAGAAGAAGGAAATGTGCCCCTCGTGCTGCAAAATCCCTACCACCACCACCAAAACCCTGTGCTAGACATACGAGCTGGCATTGGGCTGAAAGGCATCTTTCAGGCGCTGGAGGTACTGGCTCTCCTTCTGCAAGTTGTGGTCATTAGACAGCCGCAAGGCCAGGTAAACACTGGGATTCGGCTCCTCGGACGCATCCTCTGCCACTTTCAAGAGCTCCGTGTTCAAAGACCTGATGCGATCGGAATTTCCTTCAAGGATATCTGACCCGAGAGAAAAACAAAACAGGATCGCATATGTGGCTGCTTTAAAACACACGACTTCCCCCAAAGAACTATGGGAATTGTAGTTTATTAAGGGTCCTGGCGATTCGGTTGGAAGGGACCCAGGGATCATCTAGTGCAATGAAGGCATCTTGTGTCTCTGTGAGAGGAAAACTAGAGTTCCCAGCATTCTTGCCCGGGTGGAGGTCATGAGGTTTGAAGAGGTGTTGAATGTGCTTTGAATGCATGGGGTGAATCTGCCCTGACTCTTCCTCATTATGGTAAAAACATTTCCCATATCATCGCCACAGATTCTCCACCCTCGTTCTGATTCTGTTCTACATTCTGTTGTAAAGTACCTTGTCTTATACACCCTCGATAGTTATACATCATAATGTGAATCTTCTTTGTGCTTTTAAAAGAATTTCAGCGAGGGGGAGAAGCAATTTGCAAACTATCTATCTATCTATATGATACTTCTCGTAAGCAGAGATTACCACACAGCTGGACGGAGGCAAACAGGATAGGGAAGAGGACGAAGATCCATAGACCTCTGGGGTCCATGCTTGTCACAAGAAGGAAGCCAATGGACAGAGATGCCGGCCAGAATTTCAGGAAGGAGTCCAGGGATCGACCCAAGGAACTTGGCTCCTGCTGCACTGCAAAGACAGCCTGTAAAAGATTCAATGGGAGGAATATCATGATGACACAATCTTCCCAAGGAAGAAGTGCTGAGTCTGCGTAACAGGAAGGACTTTGGCTGGATGAGAAACAGCAAGGGCTGGTGAGACAGATCAAGAATGTCCATTGGCTATCTTGGTGCTTCACAGATAGCATGTTACACACATATCTGGTTCCACAGAAGCCACTTTATTTCAACTAGATATTTGATAGGGAGTCGCAGGTTGAGACTCCACGCCACAGCCGTTGAGATCAAGCATAGGAAGTGGTCCACTAGATATCCACGGAGAGGACTCCCATGCCCTCAGTGCAGGAACAAACTTGTGGTGGGTAATGCTGGCACTGTACCCTCCAACATTTCTCTGATGAAAACAGGGACGTCCTACCATACCCTCCAATATTTCTGCAATGAAACTAGGGACGTCCTAAGGGAAAGTGGGACATTCTGGGATCAAATCAGAAACCGGGACGGCTTCTGTAAATCCTGGAAAGTAGGGTCTGTCGTCAGTGGCTGCTAGATGTTTACGTTCTTCCACCCACCCTATTGGAGGGAATATGCCTCTGAATGTCAGTTGCTGGGAATTGGAACTACTGAACTAAGTACATTCTTCCCCCTTCAACCTGCTCAGCCAAGCCATTGTGTCTGCCTCTAACATCCCTTGTTGGATAAGGGTGCTTCAGGCTGTAATTCCATGCACCTATTTCTGGCAGGAAGCACCACTGAACACAGCAGGACTTACTTCTACGTAAACGTGCATGGGACCGAGCTAAATCAATAACATAACGTTGTACTCGAGGGATCAAAGATATGCGGGGAGGTTTGGGGTGTGAGGGGAAAACGAGCTGTCTTAAGGAGGAGAGCCTACCTGATATGGTCACTCGATGTCCTAGGAGTCCTCACCTCTTCCCTTGAATTATGGATCGGGGTGCAGAGGACTGAAACCAGCTTTTAGAACGAGTCCTTCCCTCCACTTTCTCACCACAGGCAGGCAGCGAGGAATCTTCTTTCACTCTTGTTTATTTCAGGTCACGTGACATCCCCTACAGCTGCTGAAGTCAGCTGTTTGCAGGATGTTGCTTTCAATTTAAGCGGCTGGGCTGCAGCTCTGGAAGGGGAAAATACACAAGTGCCAGAGTCCCGAATATGTGGAATCAGGACAGGTCAAGACCATGTTGGAATAATTCACAGAAGACGGCCAGGAACAAAGGAGCCCCAAATAACCTTGTGACGTTGCTCATATATTATAGTACCTTCCCATGATTTACCTCAGATAATAGTAATCTGAAATAATGCCAGGCTCTTGGCTGGAACGTGTCTTCAGATAAAGGGTACAAAGATCGTAACAGCCTGAGCTGTTTCTTAACGCAACTCTTCTCCTTTTTAAAAAAAAGAAACAAAAGTCCTAACTCCTCACTGAAAGAAACCTCCCACGAGTTCGTTTTCAAAGTGAAGTTTGCCCACAGTGATTTTGCATCAAGATATATGTTTAGGCATGACCTGGAAGCTGTACGCCGGCTCCCTCGGCCAATAATGCGAGATGAGCGCCGCAACCCCAGAGTCGGTCACGACTGGACCTAATGGTCAGGGGTCCCTTTACCTTTACCTTTCTATGTTTAGGCTATAGAATGTTGTCGTTTAGTTGTTTAGTCGTGTCCGACTCTTCGTGACCCCATGGACCATAGCACGCCAGGCACAAAAACTTCTTTTTGCAGGATCTGAGTTAATTCAACCATTAATCAGATGTAACTATTTCATGTCTCTCTCAAAAAAAATGCTGGAAATGTTCATTTCTTGTTTAAAAGCGTTTATAAGCTGCTTAATATATTTGGGGGATAAAAATATTAAGCCCTGTGTGTAACATAAAAGCAAACATTATTGTTAAAACAAAAATGTAGCATAAAACCAATGAAAGAGTAATATGATAACAAATAAGGGACCCAGGTGGCGCTGTGGTTAAACCACTGAGCCTAGGGCTTGCTGATCAGAAGGTCGGCGGTTCGAATCCCTGTGACGGGGTGAGCTCCCGTTGCTTGGTCCCAGCTCCTGCCAACCTAGCAGTTCGAAAGCACATCAAAATGCAAGTAGATAAATAGGAACCGCTACAGCGGGAAGGTAAACGGCGTTTCCATGTGCTGCTCTGGTTCGCCAGAAGCAGCTTTGTCATGCTGGCCACATGAGCTGGAAGCTATACGCCGGCTCCCTCGGCCAATAATGCGAGATGAGCGCGCAACCCCAGAGTCGGTCAAGACTGGACCTAATGGTCAGGGGTCCCTTTACCTTTTACCTTATGATAACAAATAAAACAGGATTCCCGGGGGATTGAGGCACATAAATCAGAGTCTGAATTTATGGATCAGGGAAAGCCTGGATTAATCATTGATGGGCTGCATATTCATTTGAAGTTCTCTGATAGTAAAATTGGGCACACTGTACATTTAAAGCACATTTGAAGCATAATTTTCTTTCCCTCAAAGAATTTTGGGCACTGTAGTTGAGCCCTCACAGAGTTACAATTCCCAGCAACCTTTAACAATCTACTGTGTCCAGAACAGTTTGAGGGGAGTTTGTGCTTCAGATGTGCTTTAAAGGTATAAGCAGCTTAAGAACCTTCCAAGTATTTTTTTTTAAATCCAAAACTGTGCAAGGCTGTGTCATAAACCCAAGGCAGCATGTTTTCTCTGTTATCTATTGTCCCCATATTTATTGGATGGGCCCGTGGCTAAGAAAGAGAGGCTTACAACAGCCCTTCAATGTAGTCCAGTGTTAAAAGTGCAAGTTGGTGGCAGAGCTGAGGCAGATTTGGGTTTTCAGACAAACATCCACCTCACGTTGCAGGAAAAGGCCCACTCACTTAAATGCAAGCAGCTGGATACAAAAGCCTTCAATGGACTTGCATGAAGGCGATGGCATGTGGACATGCTTAAAAACCGGTTAGAGGGAAAAAGCAGGGATCTTTGCGTCTACAGTTTAGGAACCTAGGAAGCTGCCTTCTATTGAACTGGTTGCTGTAGTGTCTGCACTGGCTGGCAGCAGCTCTTCAGGGGAAATGCCCAGCCCTCTCCGGAGACGCCACTGGGAATTGAACCTGCATGCACACAAGAACCGAAAGTTAAGCCCTGGGTGTCAGTCTACATTTTCCTATCTCTAGACACCCGACTTTATGTCACATGAAACCTTTCTATTTCTAGGCCTCTATCATAGTCATCCAATCCCCCAGCATGCGCCGCGTCCCCCAGGTCGGCTTCGGTCTTGCTTAAAGCCCTCCTAAAGGTGCCCAAACATATGCCTGCTCGAAACCGTTGCCGCTCGGAGAGCTTCCCGGCGTGGCGACTGAAACTAAGCGACTTCATTATCCGCTTCGCTTGGCCGGTGACACGCCGCCGGGCGGGCGTAACTCCAGGACGTTGGTCCCCGGTCAGGCAGCCGCGTGGACACCCTGAGGAGGAGGAGCGGTGACGCATTTAGTGGGCGGAGCCCGCTTTGGCCAGCCTGCGAGAGTCGCCACGTGAGTGTCGGCTGTGCGGCAAGAGAGGCGACAGCGATGGGCGGCGTGGAGAAAAAGAAGGTACCGCGTGGCTTAAGGCAGGCCCAGGGGGATGGCGCTTGCTTTCCCGTGTAGCGAAGTAACGTGTCAAAGTGGAAACACGTTACTTCCGGAACTGGCTACCTAATACACGGCGGCTTGCGGGTTGTTGTTTTTTAAACTATCCTTCTGGTGAGGCAGGGCCGTAGCATGCAGAAGGTCCCAGTTTCGGGTTCAGCGTCTGATAGTCTCTCCAGATAGGAATGGGAAAAACCCTGAGGAGCTGCTGCCAGTTCGTGTGTAGACGCTACTGGGCTAGGTGGGCCAGTGGCCAGACTCGGGATGTGTTAACTTCTTATGTTCCCGTGCCCTGGGGCAGGAGTAGCCGAAGGGATGATCTCAAGATGCTGGACTTCCAACTCGGGTCACTCTTCTATTGGCCACTCTTGGTGGAAGTGCCATGGGGGCATTTGCTTTCCCTGTACAGTAGAAGGTTTGAGGCTTGTCCCCCAGCATCTCCAGGTGTGGCAGCGAATGTCCCCTGCCTGAAACCCTAAAGAGTAGGCTGCCAGTCAGTGTAGACCAGCCTTTCTCATCCTTGGGCCCCGTATGTTATTGGACACTACAACTCCCATCATCCCTGGCTGCTGGCCCTTCTCACTGGGGATGATGGGAGTTGTAGTTCAACAACATCTGGGGACCCAGGGTTGAGAAAGGCTGGTGCAGACAAATACATAGTGAACTAGATGGTATAAGGCAGCTTCTATAACTCATTGAAGGTCCTGGGTTCAGTCCTTGGCATCTCAGTGCTGGGATGGACTCCCTGCCTGAAACCCTGGAGAGCTGCTGCTCTTCAGTGTCAAAAATACTGAGCTAGAGATGAGCCAGCAGTCTGGCTCTGTTCAAGGTAGCTTCCTATGTCTTAGCTGTTTACTGTCTAGGCATGAAGGCAGCACTGTAGGATCACCTGCCTTTAAATTAATACTCTTAATTCTTCCCTGTGAGCCACTCAGTTCTTTCTTTGGGTTTAACTCGTGGAAGGGCATATATTAAGTGTTGTCTCTCTTTTCATCCCAAAGTACGAGAGGGGTTCTGCCACCAACTATATTACCAGGAACAAAGCCCGGAAGAAGTTGCAACTGAGCCTTGCAGACTTCAGGTAAGGAAAGGAGTCATCACTTACCAGCTTGCTGTGGCCTCTTGATACATGTGTGTGGCAGGAGTGTCTGAGTATTGCAATGCTGCCTGGCAGGGGTGAAGTTGGGTCTCTGTGTACACACATGCCACTGGATCTCTGTTTGCATCTCTCTAGTGGCTACTAACCACAATGACTCTGCTCTTCTTCTGCAGTCTGAGAAGAGAGTGCTCTGGTGCTCAAGTCCTGCTAGGGGGCTTCCTTTGGGGGCATCTGGTTGGCCACAGAGAGAACAGGCAGCTGGGCTGGATGGGCCATTGGCCTGATTCAGCAGGCCTTTCTTAGAGTCTTATGTCAGGGCCAGTGTTTTGGTGGTGGAGTCATAGCAGACCCTATCGCACTGGCTTCTTGGCTTTGGGTTTTGGTGGTGGTGGCAGCAGTATCCTGTCGGAAGCATAACAGCAGAACCATTCAGTTAATAACCTAAGGGTTAATTCTGTTTACACATATCTGAAGAAGTGTGCATGCACATGAAAGCTCATACCAATGAAAAACTTAGTTGGTCACTTAGGTGGAAGGAATTTTTTTAAAAATTGTAAATTATTTTTTAATTTTGTTTTGACTACGTCAGACCAACACGACTACCTACCTGTAATTAATTCTGTTTACAGTTAGTTAGAGGGTGGTGGTGTTACCCAGCAGCCACTCAGATTGGCATGGAGAGCTCACCTCCTGACTGGCTGTGTAGTTTCAGAGGAAGTTTTATTCTGTATCTTTAGCTGCTATGAACAAGGCTTGTAAATGAGACAAAACCTCTCTGTTTATGTCTCCTCAAGTTATACGCAGTTTTTGTTCAGTTTACCCAATCAAGTATTATCACTTTCTCTTCTCTGTGGACTCCGTCTGCATTATTTAGGTGACTGCTAACAGTTCTGACCTGTCAAAATAAAAAAATTCCTTCAGTAGCACCTTAAAGACCAACTAAGTTTATATTTTGGTATGAGCTTTCGTGTGCATGCACACTTCTTCAGATACACAGTTCTGACCTGTGATAGCTTCGCAGTGAATAACATTGTGCATTATGTTGCCTTAACTTGGCCAAGGGGAAACCGACAAGACATCTGTTCTCTTCCCCACCCCTGCCCTTTCCAGGCGACTCTGCATCCTAAAAGGGATTTACCCTCATGAGCCCAAACATAAGAAGAAGGTGAACAAAGGATCTACTGCTGCCAGGACTTTCTACCTCCTGAAAGACATAAAATTTCTCCTCCATGAGCCCATTGTCAACAAATTCCGGGAATATAAGGTATTGTGATCCCAGGGAATCCTGCAGCCAATCACAAGCATTAGATTTAATATCACCACCTGAAACAGTTTTAGAGAGCTGACTTTGGAGACGGATTAGAGGAAGGGAGTTATCATTTCCTTTCAAGAGCTGCAATCCATTTTGTTCTTCCTGTTCAGCGATTTGGGTTTTTTAGAAAATTTTGAACTGCAAAGGAAAAAATTCTGTTTCAGAATTTCCTGGCTAACCCACATCACTGAACAGCAGAATAAAAATGCATCGAGGCAAACTAAAGCTACTGTTTCTGAAAGAGTAACTTCCTTAGGGGATTTAAGTATCCGGAAATATTCTGAGTGATTTAATTCTGCCTATTTATTTTGCTTGTAGCAAGTAAACAAATTTGGAAACTGCCAAATGTGCCTGATACTGTATTTGAAGTTGGGATTCATTCATTCCTTGTTTCAAATGAACTTCTACAACTGAATATTTTCCACGGAAAAAACAAAGCACTGAAACATCCCACATCACTGCCTTTTCTTTAATGACTTGATACTGAGCCCAGTTGCTAATGAGATGTATTACGTGATAGAATATCAGTTTCCTCCAATGAAATCAAACTTGGTTTTGTCCTGTGTAAAGTTTATCAGCCATTAGTGTTTCTGGCAGGGAAGCTAATGTCAGCATGTGTCACCTAAAAAGAGACTGGGTGCTGTAGAAGCGAGAGAGGGGACTTGAGATACAACTGGCACTCACTGCATTTTCTGGAAACAATTGGAGACATTTTGTTTTGACTGGGCTTTCCCAGCTGCATAAAGGAGTCTTTACCAAACCTTGTTAGGGTTTTAGTCTTGTTTAAAATGTTTTTGTTGTTTTCGTGTTTTTTAATTACCTTGCCTTGAGACGGTGGTTAAGAAGGTGATTATTAAATCTGTAGCGATGAGGATGATAATAAAATGTTGGTGGGCAGCAGGCTAGGTCAGGGAATTCTAGACTGGGCGGCCGGGAGCTGGCAAGGGCGCCTGTCTCTGAAACCTTTCTTCTCTGCAAGGTGTTTGTCCGCAAATTGCGCAAAGCGTACGGGAAGAGCCAATGGAACACTGTGGAGCGGCTGAAGGACAACAAACCCGGATATAGGTTGGACCACATTGTCAAGGAGAGGTAAGAGACAGGGAGAACATTGCAGAGGAACCACGATGGGGTTCCAAATAACTGGCCACAGGAGGGCCAGGAGATGGCAGTGCAGTTCCTTCTGGCCAAGAGCTCATGCTATGGATGTGCCACTGGGGCTGGCCCTACATGCAATTCCCCTTCTGATCCTCAATTTCATCCCCAGCAGAAGGGGGGATCCGATCCCATGGGGACAGGGCAAGCTGACTATAGTCCGGTTGTCTATAAAGCACTCTGGGATGATTAAGGCTGTGTGAGTTGCATGGTCTTGTTCTTCACCTCCCCCTTGCAGGTACCCGACCTTCATTGATGCCCTACGAGACCTTGACGATGCTCTTTCCATGTGCTTCCTGTTTGCCACCTTCCCGCGTACTGGCAAGTGCCACGTTCAGACGATCCAGCTGTGCCGTCGCCTCACCGTGGAGTTTCTCAACTACGTCATCTGCTCACGCTCTCTGCGCAAGGTGAGCTGAGAGAGGCTATGGGGAGTTATGGATCCAGGAAGGGGTTGGCTTTATTTCAGATAGATCAACGCACATCAAGCTGGGTAACCTTAGAGAGAAGGGTCTTCAGCATCCTGGTGCCCTCCAGATGTTTTGGTCCCATTGGGCTGTGCTTGCCGGTGCTGATGGCCATTGCTGTTAGCATACATGCTGAAGATCTAAGCCTCTGGACCCCCCGGTCTCTCTTGCCGGGTGTCTTCTCTCTCCGGTGTAGCCAACTGAAATCGGTCCAAGTTCTCTGTGAACTTGAACGCGCTATTTGCAGAGTCCATCCCAGCGTTTAGCGTGGTTGGCAGCAGCAGCAGCAACAAGAGGAGACACAGAAACGTTCTCTTGCATATTTACAAGCGTTAATTCAGAGCATCTCAGAAGCAAGACCAAACGTGTCTTTCTTCATCAGCATAGCAAAAGCAAGTGCGTATAGCAGTACAATAAGCACAAAACGGAAGTATACAATCATGTGACACACAGCAACAGTTTACATGCCTGTTCCTCTTAAGGTGGAACGGAATCCTAACAATTGCTGCCTAAAAACATCTGGCTGGCTTAAGCGCTCTTTCACTGCCTTGGCCAACCTGGTGGCCACTAGAAGTTTTGGACTGCAGCTCCCATCACCTGCAGCCAGTGTGACTGTGTGATGCTGAGGCTGCTTGGGAGCACATCCATGCAGGCAGAGCTTGATAATTCCCTTTTAATGTCAATTTTTCTTTTGGTGGGGCAAGGGGGAGAGAGGAAGCATTGATTTCTCTGGGCCAGTTAATCTAGAGCAGGGGTCCTCAAACTAAGGCCCGGGGGCCGGATGTGGCCCAATCGCCTTCTCAGTCTGCGGACAGTCCAGGAATCAGCATGTTTTTACATGAATAGAATGTGTCCTTTTATTTAAAATGCATCTCTGGGTTATTTGTGGGGCCTGCCTGGTGTTTTTACATGAGTAGAATGTGTCCTTTTATTTAAAATGAATCTCTGGGTTATTTGTGGGGCATAGGAATCTGTTCATATTTTTTCCCCAAAATATAGTCCGGCCCCCCCACAAGGTCTGAGGGACAGTGGACCGGCTGCCTGCTGAAAAAGTTTGCTGACCCCTGATCTAGAGTTCGGAAAAGTAACCATTGCTTCAGCAATGCAGTTAACTCAGCCTGGGGGGCTTTATAAAGGAACTGTAGGCTCCACTTCTTTCTTGCTCAAGTGCTGATCCTGGCAGGAGTTTCTTTGTGCTTCCTCCTCCTCCCAAGTAAACTTAGGTGCAGCTAGCTAGAGATGGAGTGTTGGAGAGCAGTCTGAGAGACAGCCAGGAAACCAGGCACCCGGTGTAGGGACCTCCAGCCCCTGGAACAGAGATACCTGGCTGTTATTGCTTCCCAGGGTCACGGGCAGTGCTTTGCATGGTCCTGCCCCTCCTCCTGCAGAGACTGCAGGTTTGAGGTCTGGGCAGGGCTGAACCCTGACGGGCTGATGGGAGTCGTAGTCCAGAACATCTGGAGGCCACCAAGTTGAAGAAGGCAATATAAGAGAAGTGGCCAGGCTTTTTTCACCTGCACTGGTCTTCTGTGTTGATTCTCCACCTGAAACCACCCTCTGTCCTCCCCTTGCCAGGTGTTCCTGTCCATCAAAGGCATCTACTACCAGGCAGAGGTGATGGGGCAGCTTGTCACCTGGATAACACCCTACGCTTTTTCCCACAATGTGAGTACTGGGGCAAGATTCCCTGGGATAATTTTGTTAATCTCATTGCCGTTCCCTGCAAAACAAAGGCACTGACCCCTTCAGTATCATGGGATGGAAGGGCCATAGCTCACTGGCAGAGCACCTGCTTTGCATGCAGAAGATCCCTGGTTCATTCCCCAAAAGCATCTCCAAATTGGGCTGGAAATGCCCCCTTCCTGAAAGTCAAGAGAGCTGAGTCAGTATAGCCAGTATTAAGCTTAATAGATGGACCAAGGATCTTACTCAACTTCCTATGACAAATCTTTCAATTTTGGTAGCTATTTCCCCCTATTTGTAAGTTCCATACTATATCTTTCTTAACATTTTTTTTAAACATTTCTTCTCCCTTTCTTTTTTTTCTGTTTCATCGCTTCATTTTCTATAACTGAAATTATTTTAATATAATATTATTGATAATATTATTATTTTTAAATCTCATGGAAATTTTATCAGCAACAACAATGACATCATTTTTCTCCTGGATAATGTTATTTCTGCTCTTTCTCACCTTGCTATTTTTATTCCTAGTTTTTGTCTGCCGATTTGTTCTTGGTGATTTCAGTCTCCTTGTTGCCTTTGTTAGGCTGCCTTGGAAACTTTGACTTAAAAGGTGACCTAGTTTTTAAACAAAACAAAACAAAACAAAAAAGGTCTTTAATATTGATCAGGTACAGGAAAATCTAATCACCCATCGTAAATGGTCAGATCAGTGCATTTTTTAATCTTCTGTACATTTTATTTTATTGCTATGGCTGAGTGGCAAATAAAGATTCTTCTGATCTGATCTCAAATGATAGGCAGCAAGCTTGTGATTTGCGCACAAGGAGTGCCAGACTTCCTAAAGTCCTAAACAATGGATCAAGGTTTAGGATAGCGTTCCCCATCCTGGTGCCCTCCAAATACTTTGTAGTACAAATCCCATAAGCCCCAGTCAGCATGCCCATATGATGCTAGGGCTGAAGTCCTGCTGGATCAGACCAGTGGCCCATCTACTCCATCATCCTGTTCTCACAGTAGCTACCTAGATGCCTGTAGGAAATCCACAAGCAGGGCCTGAGCACAAGAGCTCTCTCCCCTCCTCCAGTTTCCAGCAACTGCTATTCAGAAGCATTATTGCTTCCGACCATAGAGGCAGAGCATAGCCATCGTGGCTAATAGTCATTGTCTACCATGGGACGCGGGTGGTGCTGTGGGCTAAACCACAGAGCCTAGGGCTTGCCGATCAGAAGGTCGGTGGTTCAAATCCCTGCGACAGGGTGAGCTCCCGTTGCTCGGTCCCAGCTCCTGCCAACCTAGCAGTTTGAAAGCACATCAAGTGCAAGTAGATAAATAGGTACTGCTCCGGCGGGAAGGTAAAAGGCGTTTCCGTGTGCTGCTCTGGTTCGCCAGAAGCGGCTTTGTCATGCTGGCCACATGACCTGGAAGCTATACGCCGGCTCCCTCGGCCAATAACGTGAGATGAGCGCTGCAAACCCAGAGTCCGTCACGACTGGACCTAATGGTCAGGGGTCCCTTTCCCTTTACCATGAATTTGTCTACTCCTTTTTTAAAGCCACCCAAGTTGGTGGCCATCGCTGCCTCCTGCACGAGTGAGTTCCATAGCTCAGCTGTGCTGTGTGAAGAAATCCTTTCTTCCTTCCTTATTATATAATATTTATTAAATATTCTGTTTTTCAATTTAAAATACTCATTTTAACATCCTTAAAATATCAAGGATTTCCCTTCTCCTCTTTCCATGGTAAATCCCTGCATATTTTACAAAAACTAAACCATTCAGTATTCTATTATTGCATCCATTAAAACTTATTTACGCTGTTGAATTTATCTTCATGCTGCCAACGTTTTCAGCTTTACACTATTATTTCCCGTATATTCAATAAACGTTTTCCAGTCTTCTCTAAACGTATGTTCTTCTCGTTCTCTTATTCTATATGTTAAGTCTGTAAGCTGAACATATTCTGTCAGCTGAAGTTGCCATTCTTCTTTGGTTGGGACAAGAATTCCTTTCTTTCATCTGTCCTCAAATCTTCCAAGATTCCACTTCATTGCAGGTCCACAAGCTCCAGTGTTTGTGGCAGAGGGAGAAAAAACTTTATTCCTCCCATTCCCCCATGCTGTGCATAATTTTATGAACGCCTGTCATGTTTGGCTGCCACCTCTTCTTGTGGGGGATCATTTTGCTTCCCCTTTTCTGCAATCTCCTTTTTGAGGTGAGGCCACCAGAACCCTCCAGTCAATGGCGCCCTGGCTGTGCCTTGGCCCACCTCCTCGTCCCCATTGGCTGCCCAAAGGGAACTAGGAGGCTATGAACTGGTCCTTGACTCCTTTTGCCCACGGTGCACGTTGACCTCTTGTTCTTGGTTATTCCAGCTGACCTTCCCTTGGGTCGAAGAATCATTAACTTTATAAAACGGGCACTGCAGAAGTGACCCAGCTGGTTAATTGGACACAATTGGCCCTGTCCGTTGGCTTGCATAACTTTAATCTGTTGCTTTTCCCATCAGGCTATGCCTTAATGCACCTTGCAGATACAATAGCAACATATACAACCACGGCTTGTTAAAGGGGTCGCTTGGATAACAGGTGCTGCTTGTTGGCAAGCAGGCAAGAGGGGGATAAAGCAAATAATTCAATTAGACAGCGCCTATATGATATCGAGCGACACAGAATAATCTGGCCACAATCAGGAAATTTTGTCCATGGTGTGATTATTTCCCATCTAGTCATTCTGACACTTTGGCACCCTGTTTGTAAAATTTAACAATTCCAAAATACAGGCACACTTTCACTTTCGCAAGATTGAATATACTCCCTTTGGCTGTACTTGAGGGTTGATTTCAGAAAATTCCTCTGGAAAAACACTTACGTCCCTGCAGAGATGGCAGTATTGGGTCAGTGGCTCATGTGCTTCTGGCTTGTATAAAGATTTGAGGAGTGAGGTTATTACCCCTCTATTATTGTCCATGCCAGGTCACTCAACCATTGCTACTGTGTCCTTTCTTTTAGCAGATGAAGATGATCAGGTGACAGCAAAAACTGCAAGGTTTTTAGCGGGGGCAATTAGAATAAGATCTATTATTTGATTATTGATGTATCCCCCCCAAAAATGTATTTTCTATAGTTAAGCTTTTACCTCTGTTTTCAGTACATTTTATTTTGTTTTATTGCTATGGCTAGTGGCTGATGCAAACAAAGATTATTCTGCTTCAGGCGGAAGGGGGAGAGTTGCAGTTGGGCTGAGAAAGCCAAGCAACTAGACTTGGAGAAGAGGAAGGGAGATGATGATCTCTCCACCCGCAGAGACACCCCAAAGGGAAGTCCAAAAGCAGCAGCCAAGCACAAGAGGCCTCTTCCCTCCTGTAGTTTCCAGCAACTGGTATTCAGAAGCATTGCTGCCTTTAGCTGTGGAGCATAGGTGCCAAGTTCCGGATTGAAAAATCGAGGATCAGCAGCGCCGCGGCACCGGAAATCGCTTCTACGCACTTCCGGACATGCGTAGAAGCGACACCTGGCGCTGTGGACATTTTGGAAATGGGCACAGCGGCATCGGAAGTTGCTTCTACGCATGTCCGGAAGTGCGTAGAAGCGACTTCTGGCGCTGCGGACATTTTGGAAATGGGCACAGCGGCATCGGAAGTCGCTTCTACGCATGTCCGGAAGTGCGTAGAAGCGACTTCCGGTGCTGGCGCGGCACAAGAAGAACATGGCCGCCGGCAGGAGCTCCGTAATCCGGGGGAATCCGGGGTATTTTGCCATTCGGGACACCTGCGGGAAACGGTTAGAAAATACGGGGGTTTCCCAGGGAAAACAGGGTACTTGGCAGCTATGCTGTGGAGGCAGAGCATCATCACCATGTCTAATAGCCATTGATAGCTCTATCCATGATTGTATTTACTCCTCTTGTAAAGCCATCCAAGTTGTTGGCCGTCACTGGCTCCTGCAGGAGCACATTCTGTATCTCTGCGTAGAGCTATGAAAGTAAAGATGTTACTAGAGAAAACTTCTACATGGAAGTAGAACTGGGTGTTTTGAAAGGGGTGTGTGTGTGTGCGTGTATGTGTGACAGTGGCTTAATCAGCACCCCTCTTTCCTCCCAGCACCCAACAGACGTGGACTACAGAGTCATGGCCACCTTCACAGAGTTCTACACCACTCTCGTGGGCTTCATTAATTTCCGCCTCTACCAGTCCATCAACTTGCACTACCCTCCAAAGGTGAGGATTTCACTCTGTAGAATTGAGGGGAAAAACTGGAGGGCAGGGGAAATCCCTGGGACTTGAGACTCAAGCTGGCGTACGTGGCTCTCCCTCTCCCATTTTATCCATGCAAGAACCTTGTGAGGTAGATTAGGCCGAGAGAGGCAGTGACTTGGCCAAGGTGACCCAGTGAGCTTCATGACCCTCAGCCCAATAGCCAGCTTAGTGCAGTAAGGTTTTTATTCCTTCATTAGCCAAAATATTTATATCATGTAGGCCACAAGAGAACTTTGGACATGGAACCTGTGGGCCATGCACTGCCTTGTCAAGTGGAGGTTGGGCGGGGGAGTGAGGCAAAAATTCAATGCTGCCTTCCCAGAGCTGGCTAAGTGAGACTCTGGGCTTTGAGAAGGAGGTGAGGGCTCTAGGACCCTGTCAGAGCCCTCATGCCTCCTTCCCAAAGTCCAGCATCTTGCTTACTTAGCTTTGGGAAGGCAGTGCGGGGGCATCAAATTTTGATTCGGCCGTCATCACATTGGACCACCTTGATTTTAAAGCAAGAGACCTGTCGCTTAAAAGGAATGACAAAAAACCTGAAAAATGAACTGGTCACAAAAGCACAGAAGGGATGGGGAGAGAGAAAGATCAGGCAACTTTGAGGGTAATGCTGGGTGCCGGTCATGAAAAGGCCCCGTCCCACATCCCAGCAGACCAAAATCTGTTGTGTGTGTGAGAGAGAGAGAGAGATGGCGGGTTACAGGCAGAAAAGCCCTGAAGATGGACTTGGGGCTGCCAGCCGGCAGGAATGTTCTCTTGTTAAACTGATTCTGAGGAAGGAGGTCATCCCTGCATCTGTGTGTCTTTCAGATTGAAGGCCAGTCCCTGTCCGCGCTGACGCCAGAGGATGGGGAGGTGTATGCCTTGGACTCGGAGAGCTACCTGGAGGTGAGTGGGCAGGAGTGCCGAAGAATCAGCCGTCTGGGCCTTGGATGGGGAACAGCAGTCTGGATGGAGGGCAAATGCGGGCCTCCAGGATATGCTCCACCTTGGCCCTTGAGACGCGCTCCGAGCCACACACAACAGCCCCACTTCATTCCCTCCTAGAGTGTGTTTCGTTTGGCTGGGATGTGTCCTTGAACTCCAACCATGCCTCCCACTTGCCTGCAAAGAGGATACTGAGTGTTTGTGTGCAGAAACCAACCTTGTGAGCCAGGTTATCTTCAGCCTTTTCAGACCCAGGACTCTCTTTTAACCCAAACATGCTTCTGGGGACCTGTTTCTTAACCATTTAATAACAACAACAATATTTTTTTGTTATTTACGACCTGCCCATCTGGCTGGGTTGCCCCAGCCACTCTGGGCAGCTTCCAACACATATTAAAACATTAAGTCAAAAATGAAAACTTCCCAGTACAGGGAATCTTTTGCCATATATTTGCATGACGGCAGGGCTCCTGTTGTGACCCACCTTGGATCGGACCTTGACCCACCAATTGAAGACCAGTGTTTACATTCATGCCCCCCCCAATTACCTCTGGCCCCAACCACCGCAGGCCTGCAGTTCCCCTGGCTGGAAAAGTTTCCCAACACTTGGTGTAGGGCAGTGTCACAAGTGCACACAAAGGGTAGGAAACTTTTTCCATCCTGACGGCCACACTCCTTTGTGAGTAACTTTCCAGGGGCCAAACATCAGTGGTGGGCGGGGCCAGAGGCAGAAGTGGGCAGGGCAATGGGTCCCTTTTTTTACCCTTGCACAGTGGGCTACATTTCAGCCATCCAAAAGTCAGAGGCCCATCCAGACAAGTGCATAAGAGGCGTTATCGCAGTTCAGGGCATATGGAACAAGGTCAGGCCTGGAGAGAGGTCCGGATAGGTGTCAAGTGAAATTTTTAAGTGTGTGATGTCATATTGTGTTTTTACTATTTGTTGGAGGCTGTCAGATGGGCAACCCAGTCAGATGGACGGCATATAAATAGATGGTGATGATTTCAACTACGGTGGAACTACTACTACTACTACTACTACTTCCTCAAAACCCTTTGATTTCCTGCCTCTGTTGGCCACTCTCTTAATTCTGCTTTACATCCTGCCCCAAATGATCAAAACAGTGGACCACCTCTGCTTCTGTTTCATCTGCACCCAGTTCACAATTAAGTATCTGTTAATTGCTGGACATCTTTTTCCCATCAGAAACTGTCGGCTCTCAGTGCCAGCCTGGCCCGAGTGGTGGCACCTGACCCAGAGGACGAGACAGTCGTGGATGAGTTCCCTGTGGAGGAAGTAAGTTCTGCCTGGAGCTATAGAGTGGGGGGGGGCTCCACAGATCCACCCCTCCCACACCCAAAAAAACCCACCTGGGAATGGGGCACTGGCCCTTTGTGGGAACAATGAAGCCATGCAGCATAAGTTGCCGCTCCAGCCCATTGCAGAGAGGCTGAGAGGGCAAAGCCAGAAGTTGGAGGGGCTTCTCCAGTGTGGTGTAGTGGTTAAGAGCGGTAGACTCGTAATCTGGGGAACCGGGTTCGTGTCTCTGCTCCTCCACATGCAGCTGCTGGGTGACCTTGGGCTAGTCACACTTCTCTGAAGTCTCTCAGCCCCACTCACCTCACAGAGTGTTTGTTGTGGGGGAGGAAGGGAAAGGAGATTGTTAGCCGCTTTGAGACTCCTTCGGGTAGTGATCATAGCTGCCAAGTTATCCCCTTTTTAAAGGGATTTTCCCTTATGCTGAATAGGCTTCCTCGCAAGAAAAGGGAAAACTTGGCAGCTATGGTAGTGATAAAGCGGGATATCAAATCCAAACTCTTCTTCTCTTGGACTGTAGCTATTCTTAGCCGTGGTGGTGGGTACCTGAAATGGGAGAGCTCTCCTGAGCTCACCTCAGGTTAACGAAGAAGTCACCCAAGATTTTCCTGACCTGATGCCCCCGGGTGCTTTGTGCTCTACCTCCCAAGGCTGATGGGAGTCATAGTCCAAAAATGTATGGAGGGCACTGAGTTTGGGAAGCTTGGCTTCGAAGGGAATCTCACTGTGCCTTTCTCCCCCCTACACCAGGAGAGTGCAGAGCAAGAGGAGGCCCGGAAAAAGGAGCAGGAGGCCCTGGAGAAGCAGAAGAGGCTCTTTGAAGGCCTTCGCTTCTTCCTCAACAGGGAGGTGCCCAGGGAGCCTCTGGCTTTCGTCATCCGGTATGTAGCACGGTCTTGGGCTTTTGACTCTGGGGATTCTGCCAGGTGCAACCCAGGCCTTGGTAGTTCGGCTGGATTTTGGTGGCCCTATTGGGGTGGGGAGAGGACAGAGTCTACATGCAAGGACCCCAAACCCTGGCCTCATTCCAGGCTTAAGGGCTAAGACTGCAGCCCTAGCCCCACTTAACTGGAGTTAAGCCCCATTGAGTTATTCCAATAATTTATTCGTTTTATTGCCTGCCCTTCAACTAAAAGTCCCAGGGCAGGTCGCAGCAATTTAAAACGCAACCTTCCTTTAAAAAGAGTTTAAAACAAATTGTGATCACAGGAATAAAACGGGTCCTGAAAGCACACACCTCTGGTGTCCAAGGCCAGGTTAAAGAGATAGATCTTACGCATGCGGAAAAGCCTGTACATTGAAGGTGCCAGGTGTCTGTCTGTCAAGAGGGAGTTCTGTAACTTGGGGGCTGCCACAGAAAATGCCCTTTCCCATACCACCTCTGCCCCAGCTTCTGAAAGTGGTTGAACTGCCAAGAGGGCCTGCTCTGCTGATCTTAACACCCAAGAAAGCCTGTTGGGAAGGAAGCAGCCTTTATGATATTTGGGGCCGTAGGCATTTCGGGCTTTTAAGAAGTATTAATACAGTGGTACCTCTACTTACGAATTTAATGCATTCCAAACACACATTTGTAAGTAGAAAAAAAATGTAAGTCGAATCCCATAGAAATGCATTGGGAGAAAAAAATCGTAAGTAGAAAAAATCCTATCTAAAAATTCGTAAGTAGAAAAAATCCTATCTAAACCGCATCCAAGATGGCGGACGGAGCTCCATTCGGAAACATTCATAAGTAGAGTTATTCGTAAGTAGAGGTACCACTGCAATAAGACACGGGGCGCGGGTGGTGCTGTGGTCTAAATCACTGAGCCTCTTGGGCTTGCCGATCAGAAGGTCGGTGGTTCGAATCCCCACAACGGGGTGAGCTCCCGTTGCTCGGTCGCAGCTCCTGCCAACTTGGCAGTTCGAAAGCACACCAAAAAGTGAAAGTAGATAAATAGATACTACTCTGGTGGGAAGGTAAACGGTGTTTCCGTGCGCTGCTCTGGTTTCGGTGTTCGTTGTGCCAGAAGCGGCTTCGTCATGCTGGCCACATAACCTGGAAAAACTCTCTGCGGACAAATGCTGGCTCCCTCCTCCTGTAAAGCGAGATGAGCGCTGCAACCCAAGAGTCGTCTGCGATTGGACTTAACTGTCAGGGGTCCTTTACCTTTACCTTTTTAAAATAATAATATTAAGAAGAAGAACAATGATTTTATATTTTATGTGCCGCCCATCTGACTGGGTTGCCATAGCCACTCTGGGCGGCTCCCAACAAAGTATTATAAAACACAATATAACATCGACCATTAAAATCTTCCCTGAACAAAGCTGCCTTCAGATGTCTTCTAAAGGTCAAATAGTTGTTTATCTCCTTGGCATCGATGGGAGGGTGCCACTACTGAGAAGGCCCTCCACCTGGTTTCCTGTAGCTTCACATCTCACAGTGAGGGAACCTCCAGAAGGCCCTTAGAATGGGACCTCAGTTGAATTGTGTACAGAAGCAGACTGGCAAGCAATTCAGTAGGACTTACTTCTGAGCAAGCATGGTTGGGTTTGTGCTGTAAGGTTTGGTTTTCTTGTTTGATTGGTTCAAGTGTGTGTGTGTCGTTGTCCCCTTTCTGGCAGGTGCTTTGGGGGCCAAGTGTCCTGGGACAAGTCTGTTTGCATTGGCTCTACCTATGACGTGACGGACCCAACCATCACCCATCAAATCGTCGACCGGCCTGGTCTGGAAAAGCAAGTGATAGGCAGGTGAGTGCAGCAGTCTCTTGATCGGGACTACAACTCCCATCAGCCCCAGGCAGCATGTCCTGCCAAGGATAATGGGAATTGTAGTCTGACAACATCTGGTGAGCCTCTGGTTGGCTGCCTCTCGGATAAAGGCTTGGAGGTTCACAGCGAGATCACGGGTCTCAGATTCCCTCCATCCACCGGGTTCTAGATCACTTGTCCATTCTGCTTCTCGAGAGACTGGGCTTGTGTTTCTCCCCAGGTATTACATCCAGCCGCAGTGGGTCTTCGATTCAGTCAACGCCAAGCTTTGCCTTCCGGTGGCAGATTACTTCCTCGGCGTCTTGCTGCCTCCTCACCTCTCACCGTTCGTGACTGAGAAGGAAGGGGACTACATCCCACCAGAGAAGCTGAAGCTGCTAGCCTTGCAGAGAGGCGACGAGCCAGGTAACGCGATGCTCCGTGAACCGTGGACAATGGTTCTTCAGACTTGGGTCCCCTGCCATTGTTAGACTGCAACTCCCTTTATTCCCAGCTAGCTTAGTCAGTGTTGAGGCGGGGGGGAACAGTTCCACAACATCTAAGGATCCCCCATGCTTGAAAATCAGTGCTGTAGATCGGACCCTACGATTGGCAGGTGAGGCCTTGTTGGTTGCTGCCACCGCTGGGGGCTGCCTGATTGGCATTGACCCCTGACAGTGTTAGGATTTTGAGTACCCGACGCTGGGTAGTGTGATTGGTATAAATCACATGAGAAGTCTGAGAAGAGTGTGGGAATGGAAGACTGTTTTATCTCTTCCGTCTGAGCGTGTTATTGTTATTGTCAGGGGACCTCCGTACAGGGAGCCTCCGCCTCTCCTGTTGACCAGCACTTCGCCCAGTGAGAGCAGCAGCAGTGGGTCAGGTGGGGAGAATAAGGAAGTTGAGGAGTTGGAGGAGTCAGGGCTCGGCTATGCTAGAGAGCTATTGCAACGCCCTGACCCACAGGTGGAGGGGAACAGGCAGCCCCTTCCGGCGCCCAAATTAAGGCGCACGACCAAACGTAAGGTCGGGAGGAGGCGTTTCGGGGTGCCCAAACTCTTATGCTGGGCACGTAACAGGAAACGTCCATTCCCGGATTCTGCGAGTGACCGAGAGGTCATGTTTTCTGCTATCTCTGCACTGTAAATACTACCGTATGCACAATAAAACTCTTAAAGACAGAGAGGACTTGGGCGTCTTTACTCAAGAGTAGCCGCAACAGCACCATTACAGTTATATTACGTTCAGTTTTGCTATATGCAACAGTCTTGTTGTGCCTGAGCTGGAGAACACAGATGTGATTATGGATCCTCTGTATATAGTGTGAATAAAACATAGTTTAGACCTACGGATGTCTTCTTCTTGCTCCAAAATGCCAGAAGATCTGTGTGCACTTTTCCAAGGAGGAGTGTCGCAGAGAGGCACTCTGGAATGAAGGGGAATGCCATTCCAGAAATGTGCCTTCCTGGATACGCTCAGAGGTACTGGGGGTCTGCTGTCCCCCCCCCAAGGAGCATATTCCGACAGACAGGGCCTTTTCATTGGTAGTTCCCTGGTTACAGAATTCCCTCCCTAGTGAGAGACACCTATCGTCATCGTTATTAGCTTTCAGGAGGAATTTGAAAGCATTCCTCTTTACCCATAAATTTGGTGGCTGAAGAAAACTGTTCCTATGGTCACTCTAAACCACTGAGCCTCTTGGGCTTGCTGATTGGTAGGTTGGCAGTTCGAATCCCTGCAACAGGGTGAGCTCCCACTGCTTTGTCCCAGCTCCTGCCAACCTAGCAGTTCGAAAGCATGCAAGTGCAAGTAGATAAATAGGTACTGCAGTGGGAGGAAGGTAAACAGCGTTTTCTTGCGCTCTGGTTTCCATCACAGTGTTCCGTTGCACCAGAAGTGGTTTAGTGATGCTGGTCACATGACCTGGAAAGCTGTCTGTGGACAAACACAGGCTCCCTCAGCCTGAAAGCGAGATGAGCGCCGCAACCCCATAGTCACCTTTGACTAGACTTAACCGTCCAGGGGTCTTTTACTTCTTCTTTTTTCTTTTCTTTTTCTACTGTTCCTGCCAACCCCAAGATCACTTGCTAGAAGGATGTTTTTGCGTAGAACTGCTTTCAGATGTTTTTACAGTAATTGCAATCTGCTTTTAGAATTTTCAAATTTGTTTTGGAGTGTTTTTGCTTTGCTTTTGAATTGTTGGTCTGTTGGCTTCCCTGGACTCCTTTGAGAGGAAGGTTGAGATATAAATTCAGTAAATAAATAAAAATAGTGTGGACGAGAACAGTGCCCTCCAGATGCTTCCTGACTACAGCTCCCATCATTTTATTTTAAGTAACAAATTTTTTTGTACCGCTTGATTGTAAGAAACCTCTAATAGGAGGTTTACAAAAAACATTTAAAAGAATATTTAAAATAACGGTTTTTTAAAAAACTGAGTTATCTGTGCATACTCAAAAGATTATTTATAATCAACAATAGCTAAAAAGAAATAGAACAGAAGGGAAGTTTTTAATGGTTGATGTTTTACTGTGCTTTTAGTATTTTGTTGGGAGCCACCCAAAGTGACTGGGGTAACCCAGTCAGATGGGTAGCATATAAATAATAAAAGAAGCAGTAGTAGTAGTTGTTGCTACTAGTCAATATGCCACATTCTGACTTCTCTTAAACAAAAATGTTTTTTTAAGGCAGGTACCAAAGAGTACAGGGAAGCCTGATGTCAATAGGCAAGGAGTTCCAAAGTTTAGGTGCTGCCACACTAAAATATTGATTTCTTACAACTGTAGAATGAGTGTTGGTTCCGCAGATTGAACCAGTCAATTGGGCACCTATGGGGTCAGGCAACCCCTCAAGAAACTGGTCCACCAATATGTGTAGGGTGCAGGTTTTGGGAGGGTGCTCTCTAGGCCATAGCTGCCATGTTTTCCCTTTTCTTGCGAGGAAGCCTATTCAGCATAAGGGAAAATCCCTTAAAATAAGGGATAACTTGGCAGCTATGCTCTAGGCCAAGGTTCAAGATCCTTGGAATTGTCTGTGGACTCCTATTCTGACGTGTTCCATTCTGACGTGAATGGTGAGGGGCTTTCCTCTTGTAAGCCTGCCTTACCTGTGTGGCGCTCACGAAAGGTAACACGAGGTGGTTCCTTCCTGTAGGAGAAGAGAGCGAATCGGAAGAACAGGAAGAGAGTGACGATGCCACAGAAGTCTCGGAGGAAGAGGATGAGGATTCTGAAAAAGAAGATGAGGGGAAGCTGAAGAAGATGGAAGCGCAGAGGACCCAGAGCAAGGTAGGTGGGGAGAGAGGCACGATTGTTTCCTGAAAGTTTTGCCTGCCTCTGGGTTGCCCTTTTGAGTTTGTGATTTCCTCCTCCTCCTCCCTCAGGCCCTCCCAGTGAAGGTGACGGCAGGTAAAGTCCTGAGAGAGGACAAGCAGCGGCTGGCGCAAGAGGAGCAGAGTGAGGAGAAGCGCTTGGCCATCATGATGATGAAGAAGCGGGAGAAGTACCTGTACCAGAAGATCATGTTTGGGAAGAGGCGCAAGATCCGAGAGGTATTGTCACAAGGGGCTGCTATTTCCTGTCCTGGGCTTGAGCTCTCTTGCTGTGGTGGGCCTAAAAAAATGCTGCCTCTTCAAAGTGCAGTTGGGTCCTACGAAGTTGTTCTGTTAGGTTTCCCACCTCCACCATGGGACGTCCTCTCCCCACCCTGTCCCCCTCGAATCTAGGGGTTCCTCCGACCTCTCTGGAGCAGCTTTGCGGGGGAAAAGAACACAGGGCAAGGGGAGGCAGAGGAAGTCATATTGTGCAGTCCTTAGGACCATAAGATGCTGTCTTCTGCCGAATCAGATCATTGGTCCATCCTGAATAATAATAATAATAATAAATAATAATAATAATACAGTGGTACCTCGGTTTAAGTACACAATTGGTTCCGGAAGTCTGTACTTAACCCGAAGTGTACTTAACCTGAAGCGAACTTTCCCATTGAAAGTAATGGAAAGTGGATTAATGTGTTCCAGACGGGTCCGTGGAGTACTTAAACTGAAAGTACTTAAACCGAGGTATGACTGTACCCCTCCCATCTGGCTGGGTTTCCCAAGCCACTCTGGGCGGCTCACAACAGAATATTAATAATACGATAAGACACCAAGCATTAAAAACTTCCCTAAACAGGGCTGCCTTCAGATGTCTTCTAAAAGTCAGATAGTTGTTTATTTCCTTGACATCTCATGGGAGGGTTTTCCACAGTGCGGGCACTATTACCGAGTAGGCCCTCTGCCTGGTTCCCTGTAACCTCACTTCTCGCAGGGAGGGAACCGCCAGAAGGCCCTCGGCACTGGACCTCAGAGTCTGGCCTGAACTAGGGGGGTGGAGACGCTCCTTCAGGTATACTGGGCTGAGGCTGTTTAGGGCTGTAAAGGTCAGCACCAACACTTTGAATTGTGCTTGGAAATGTACTGGGAGCCAATGTAGGTCTTTCAGGACTGGTGTAATATGGTCTCGGCGGCCACTCCTGGTCACCAGTCTTATCTGCCGCATTCTGGATTAGTTGTAGTTTCCAAGTTACTTTCAAAGGTAGCCCCACATAGAGCGCCTTGCAGTATTGTCTACACTGACCAGCAAATGGGTCTCCTAAGGCCTACCTGGAGATGCTGGTGGAATGAACCTGAGATCTTTTGTATGCAAAGAACATACTCTACCATTGCACAACAGCTCTTCCCTGAAATGAAGTAATATCCCGATCCTCGTGTTCCAAATTAAAGACTGATTTAAATAGGGACATAGGAAGCTGCCGTAGTCAGCTGAGTCAGAACAAGGGTCCATGTAGCTCAGTATTGTTGGCACTGGTGGGCAGCATCTCTCCTAGGGTTCAGACAGAATCTTCCACAGTCCTACCTGGAGATTTATTGGGTTGAACCTGGGACCTTTGTGTGCAAAGCAGATACCCTGTCGCTGAGCTATAGCACAAACAGGCTTACAGCAATTTGTTGGATGCAGCCTAAATTTCACCCCCTTTCCTCAAGTGAGTCATGTGCCTTGAACAGCAATTGGATCTACAGACATTAGCACAGGAGTAGCCAAGATGGTGACCTCCATATGTTGTTGGACTGCAACTCCTATCAGCCCCACCATGGCCAACGGATAGGGATGATGGAAGTTGTAGTCAAGCAACATCCAGAAGGCACTGTCTTGGCTACAACCACATTAGCGATGCTCGACTCTAGGCTGTAAAAAGCTAACCCTCCTTGTTTCCACACATAAAGCTCTTGCAAGGCACAGGAGGAAGGCAGGCTGAATTTATTTTAATTTTATAGATGTTTTTTAAACTAACAAAACAGGCAGTCACTAGCGTTTTTTGTTAATTTCAAGTTATAAACAGTATTGGCTAATCCTTCCAGAGCGGCCTCTTTTTTTAAAAAAAAAATTTTTTTTAATTATTTTCTCAAACACAAAATTGCAAAGTACAGAAAAGAAAAATGATCATCAATAAACAATTCATCTATTACATTTCTATTACTGTTTACTATATACATTCTATTCTGCCGAACACCTCCTTTCACCAATTCGGTTTTCTAAGTTATCATCATATATATCGCGCTTTCTTCATCCTTATCTCTGTCATTTTCTCAATTACATTACCATATTTTAAATATATCTATATTGTTTCTGTTGTAGGTTTTATGTCAATCCTGTTAGTGTCTTTATAGTCTTACAATACTCTACAAACTTACGCCAATCTTTTTGGAACTTCTGGTCCTTTTGTTCTTGTCATTCTAGCTAACTCTGAGTACTCCATCATTTTGACCCTCCACTCCTCAATTGTTGGAATTTCTGTTGCTTTCCATCTTTGAGCAAACACCATTCTGGCTGCCATTCATCAAAGATGAATAATCTTTGGTCTTCTTTTTTTATTTCATTTCCCATTAGTCCTAATAGGAAGCTTTCTGGGTTTTTGGGAAATGTATATTTTAACATCTTTTCTAACTCGTTATAAATTGATTCCCAAAATGTTTTTACTTTTTCACCTTGCCACCACATATGGTATATTTCTCCATCTTTTTGGTTACATTTCCAACACTTTTTATTTTTATTTTTGTAAATTTTCGCCAACTTGACTGGTGTCGGGTACCAGCGGTACGTCATTTTCATGATGTTTTCTTTTAATATTGTACACGCTGTAAACTTTATATGTTGGTTCCATAGCTTGTGCCACCAGAGTGGCCTCTTTGTTGTGATCTTATCTCAACTCTCACACACCCCGCCTTCCTTAAACATTACAAAATAAATATTGAACTCTGCTGCAGCAATATCCTGAGTCACGCATCCAGCAGTGCCGTTGCAGGGAGTGAAGCGGCTTGTATGTGTGGAGGGCCACATTTTTCTCTGCTTCTGCCATTGTGCATTTGTGGGTATTAGCTGAGGCATTCCTAGCTCTCCCTCTGCAACGTCTGGCATTCAGTAAAGCAGGCATAGAAAACCTTTGGCCTGCCAGAGGTTATTGAACTACAACTCCTGTTAGCCTCAGCAAGCTTGACCCAGTGGCCACGAATGATGGGAATTGTAGTCCCAATAGCAACTGGAGGACCAAATGTTCTCCACACAGACAGTAAAGTGATGGAAAGTTGGTGCTCACTACAAACTTTCCTGATCTTAAGTTTGTGGAGTGTGCCACATTCTTTTCTTCCTTTAGATTGGTTTTATTGAAAGATTTTCATGCCTAACCGTGCTCCATATAGCATCTCTTGTTTTTAGTTCATAGAGTCTTTTCCCCGGTCTGTTACATTTGGTGTGAGTCATTGCTATCGTAGGTATGGTGAGTTTTGGTGGGGTGGGGAGACAGGTAGGGGAGAGAAGGGGGTAGTGTTATTTCCTTCTTTTGCATAGTGTGAGTATGCCGTTTTGTTTCAGCATCACGTGGATAGTTTTGTTATCTATTCATATATTTGTTTTCATTGGGGGTGCAGCAGGTTGGGGAGCCCAGAGCTTGATGGTTTGCATTTGATTAGTAGCAGTGAGTTTTGTTTGATTGTGGGAGGGGACTGGAGGAATTGGGTCAAATTAGCCATATTGATTTGTACGCTGTCGGGAGATTTATGCTGTGTCTTGTTGGGCTGTATATGTACCGGGGTGAAGGCATCCTCTTTTGTTTGTCCCTGTGCTAATTTCAATTTGTTGGTTAGCTTTTCAGCTGTTTCCCATACAGTTTGGTAGCAGTGGTCCATGTTGACTCCTGACTCCAGTGCCCAAGCTATGACGCTCCTAGCTACTGAGAATAGGTGGCATATGAGTTCTTTGTAGTCTGTTTCTTAGCAGTGTTCGCAGCCTTGTTGGAATGCTGCCTAATTGCGCTTCTTCCCTCTCATATTAACACATACAGGTAGGAGGAAAGAATTCCTCGAGTCCACAGAGTCAGGGCAGGCGGGCTGCACTATTAATGAGCACAGCTCTCTTTAACAACTCACTCCTTAGCAGTCTTTATCTACAGCGTTGTCTTGCAGACTTATAGGAGTAGCAAGATTTATAGGAGTGGCAAGAGCAAAAACGAGAGCCCTGGACCATAAAACATTATAAAAAACCGCCTTGAAACATCCTTGAGGCTCCAGAGAACAGAAAATAAAAACAAGAACTTTACGGAGCGCAAGTCGAGGCTGCCCTTCACGTCGCCATCTTGGAGCTCAGTTCTTTGTAGTGAGAGTGTGTATTGCTGTCTTGGAAAATACTTAATTGGCCAGTTCTGGAGTTGCTTCTAATACCTGTTCTGTTATTTTGCATTTTTTGCCGCACTGGAAGTCGAGTGTGCCACATTCTGATGGAGAAGGGGAAATTCAGTCTCTTGAGATGGACAATTTAAGAAACACAACACACACGGTTTAATCCAGACTTGACCAATCTGTTGCCTTCCAGATGTTTTGGACTACAACTCCCATCACGACTGCTGGTTGGGGCTGATGGGAGCTGTAGTCCAAGACACCTGGAAAGCACTAGGTTGGCCAAGGTTGCTTAATTTTGTCTGATGCTGAAAATTCAAGCATTGACCTAACGTCATTTGGGGGGGGGGGCGGACGTAGGCCTTGAGCAAGAGTATATAGGCTCAATATGGGGCTGCTTTTGGAGAGCAGATTCATTGGTTCATAGCCACAACAAGGCAGAATCAATGAACTGTATGCCACTCTCTGTGACCCAAAGTACAGTGCCGCTGCAAAAATCTCTCCATGTCCTTTCACTTCTGCAAGAAATTAACCTGATTCTCGAGGTCTTCTTGGCTTGAGAGTTCCAATCCAAGCATTCCTAACAGAGGGCGATGGCCTGCAAAGGGGTGTTTGCTCAGTGAAATCGCTTGTGATATACACAGAGGCTGCCCATCAGTGCCTCCTGTAGTAGCTGGGGAACATATCATCAGAATTTCACAATGCACAAAAGACTGTTGGCGGTTCCTGCTTAGTTTCTGTTTGTACTGACTTGGCACCTGCCTTACTGAACACACCTCTTTAAACATGCCCATATTTCACTGGGTGTCAGAATTGGACACCCTCCCTCCCTTCCATTTTGAACGGAGGAGAGCTGCAAATAGCTTCTCTCTGAGCCAGTGCAGGGGGGGGGGCTGATGTAGGTGGCCGAACCTCACATAGAGGAATGGGGTGGCCGTGCTCATGGCTTTTGGTTTTTCTGTCTCTTTTCTTGCCTTTCTAGGTGTGGCAGCCATTTTATCTTACACTACACTCCCCACACACACACACACCAGTCATTTTGTGACTGGCACCCACAGCCCTTTCTCAAAATTCCAAATGGGCCCACTGACCCCAAAAAGTCGGCAGCCCCTGCTTTATATACCACGTGTCCAAAAAAAAAAAGTTGGATTTTTGAGGCATGAACTAATGCATTTTATTTTTTCTCCCCTCTCAGGCTAACAAACTAGCAGAGAAACGGAAAGCTCACGACGCAGTAGTGAAATCGGAGAAGAAGAAAATGAAGAAAGCACAACGAGAGTAGCAGGGGCCTCTCATCCCAGCCTGTCCCTTCTCACACAGGCCTACAAGATGGGCACTTTGGGCCTTTCAGCTGCTGGTGGGATGCCTCACAATTCTGGCTTCTTCCCCTGAATCCATTTTCACCAAGGTGGACGCCTGTGGGATGATTGGGCCTAGTAGTGCCTTGGGCTTCAAGGGGGACAAGGTCCGCTTTATTTAAAAACACAACTGAATTCTCCTCCATTCCCATCAGGGTTTCCACGTCGTATGATGGTTGCTGTCGTGCATCAGATTCGGCAGTCAGGACAGGCTTTCTAGGCTTTTATAGAAAAACGAAACAAAAAAATGCACGAGGCCGCCTCTCCCCACTGGTAAATGTGTGGGGTAACTTAGAGTGTGTGAATAAGAAAGTGACTTTTTGTGAGAAAAAGTCTCTCTGGCTATTTTGGCACAGGGAGTAAGTAGGCCTGAGGTCTGCAAGGCCACCACAGAGACCACCCCTTAATTTTAAATTTCACTTTCTTCCAGTTGGTGAGCATATGGGAGGGAGCTTGTGGTCTTTCCAGAGGGTAGAATTGCCTCTGGACTGTTGCTGTGCTTTGTAAAGAAACCTATTTTCATTGTCGATGCAAGGGCTCAGGTCTTGGTAAACGGAACAGCTTGGGCAATGGGGTGTGTATTTCCCCTCCCCCCCCGGCCTTGCTTTTTGTCTTCTTTGATTCTGATGCTGCCCCATAGCAGCCATTCATAGCCTGGACAGTTAAATAATGCATCTGGACCCTGAGCCTCTTCCGCATTTTGTATTACAATTTCAAATCGCAGAATAATTTACGTTCTCTTTTATTAAACTGAGCTTTGAAACGAATTTCAGCAGTCTTCTTCCTCCTCCTCCTCCTCACAAACATCATTAAATTTATTGCCTGCCATTCACCAGCAAGTCCCAGGGTGGGTTGGAATAATTCAAACTTAAAAGCAGTTAAAACCAATTGCAATCACAATCCAGTTGGCAGAGAATGAGACTCTTAATCCCAGGGTTGTGGGTTCGAACTCTGGGTCAGACAAGATTCCTGTATTGCAAGGGGTCGGACTAGATGACTCTTAAGGTCACTTCCAATTCTATGGTTCTATGAATAGGGTGGGCTCTGACAACGCACATCTCAGGTTGTGTAAAGAGGCCAGGGTAAAGACAGTGAACAGCAGACCAAATGTGTCTTAACAGCTTGCCTTTTGCCTGCCTCTTCCCCATGCCTGCCCACCACCCACAAAGGCCAGCTTTTTTTGCCACCTCCCTGCAGATGGCTTATTACCAGAGTAAATAATCTACTATGCTTAGGTTGTTGTTGTTTAGTCGTGTCCGACTCTTCGTGACCCCATGGACCATAGCACGCCAGGCACTCCTGTCTTGCACTGCCTCCTGCAGTTTGGTCAAACTCATGTTGGTAGCTTTGAGAACACTGTCCAACCATCTCGTCCTCTGTCGTCCCCTTCTCCTAGTGCCCTCAATCTTTCCCAACATCAGGGTCTTTTCCATGCTTATATCCCGTCCTTTTTCCTCTAAGAAGCTTAAAGTGTTAAACAAACATGGTTCTACTCCTTCCCATTTTATCCTTGCAACAACCCTGCGAGATAGGTTACAATTAGAGATGACAGAAAAAGGATATAGGAAGCTGCCTTATACTGAATCACATGGTTGGACTGTCTAGCTCAGTGTCGTCTACACTAACCAGCAGTGTCTCTCCGGGGTTTCAGGCAAAGCAGGAGACACCAAAGGTTAAAGGTGAGACCTTCAGTCGTGCAAACTGGGTATTTGTACAATAGGAACATAGGAAGCTGCCCTGAATAGCTCGGATGGTTAGAGCATTGTGCTGATAATACCAAGGTTGCAGGTTCGATCCTCATATGGTACAGCTGCGTATTCCTGCATTGCAGGGAGTTGGACTAGATTCGCAGGGTCCCTTCAAACACTGATTCTGTGACCATGTTTATCCCATTGGTCCATCTGTATCGTCAATACTTGACTGGCAGGTATTCAGACAGGGCTCTCTCCCAGCCCCAGCTGGAGGTGCCAATAATTAAACCATGGACCTGCAGGCAAAGCAGGTCCTGTATCCTTGAGCTATGGCCCTCAAGGTGGAAACAGTCCTGTTCCTTGCTTTGTGTTGCTGCCACATTGATTCTTTTTTTGCAGAATCAAGACCCTGGCGCCTTTGGTAAGAGGGGCAGAGAGGAGGAGCGAAACAAGGTGCTTCAACAGGTCATTGATAGAACACAAGTGAGGCGAGTCCAGTGTAACAATGACGAAAATCCAGTTTTTAGCAGACGCAGTCAAATTTGTGAGGCATGTCTTGCAAAGGTGGCGTGTGGCTAGATGGCAGCAAGGTGAAAGCCTACACCAATCTACTCCCCCTGTAGTTAAAGGGGGGGCGATACTTCCATGCTTCCCATGCCCTATCGAAAGTGGAGAAAAGTTACACACAAGATACACTCTTGGCAATTGTCTTTGTGATGTCAGAAGTTCCTTCAATACACATTTGGTACTTGGGTAAAGGTCTGATCTGACCACAAGCTATTGGAAGGGTGTGGTGCCTCTGGCTTTTGCAGCTTTTGGGAGTATTTCTGTATCATAATCACGTCCCTGTTTTCAACAGTGGCATGTTGGAGAATATGTAATAAACAGCATGTGCATGTATGTGGACTCGAGAGATCCTACTCCACAGCAATGCTAATCAATGCTTCAGCGTTCATCAATCCAGAGTAAAACATGGGGGCGTAAATGCATACCTTCCTGATTTTCCAGAGATGGTCCTGGAATTACAGAAGCCATTATGGTTTACGACTTGATCCTGGAATGTCACAATTTTCCTTTTTCCTCCTCTCCACATCTCAGAGAATAATTAAAAGTGGTCTCTCTCTCTCTCTCTCTCTCTCTCTCTCTCTCTCTCTCTCTCTCTCTCTCTCTCTGTGTGTGTGTGTGTGTGTGTGTGTGTCTGCAAAAACAAGAGTCCTGCTTATAATGTGTTGTTGTTTAGTCGTGTACGACTCTTCATGACCCCATGGACCATAGCATGCCAGGCACTCCTGTCTTCCACTGCCTCCCGCAGTTTGGTCAAACTCATGTTCGTAGCTTCGAGAACACTGTCCAAGCATCTCATCCTCTGTCGTCCCCTTCTCCTAGTGCCCTCCATCTTTCCCAACATCAGGGTCTTTTCCAGGGAGTCTTCTCTTCTCATGAGGTGGCCAAAGTCTTGGAGCCACAGCTTCTGGATCTGTCCTTCCAGTGAGCACTTGGGGCTGATTTCCTTCAGAATAGATAGGTTTGATCTTCTAGCAGTCCAAGGGAACTCTCAAGAGTCTCCTCCAGCACCATAATTCAAAAGCATCAATTCTTCAGCGATCAGCCTTCTTTATGGTCCAACTCTCACTTCCATACATCACTACTGGGGAAACCATAGCTTTAAGGCAGGCATCCCCAAACTGCGGCCCTCCAGATGTTTTGGCCTACAACTCCCATGATCCCTAGCTAACAGGACCAGTGGTCGGGGAAGATGGGAATTGTAGTCCAAAACATCTGGAGGGCTGAAGTTTGGGGATGCCTGCTTTAAGGGGCTTATAATGTACTGACTTATACAATACATGTACCAAACTAAGGAAATGATGAAGCTGGCATATCAGGCCCTTGCTATAATTCTGAAGGAAAGATGTAACCAATCCGCTTTAAATTCTCGAATTGCCAGGCTTCAGAAGCCAGCCGTTTTTAAATAAGCACGAGGAGTGCCCATTCCTTTATTGAAAATTGAGCCATACGCTGCCTATTCAGAAGTAAGTCCCACAGTATTGGCTCAAGGTGACCCATGTAGGTGTGTAAAAAGGTAAAGGGCCCCCCTGACCATCAGGTCCAGTCGTGTCCGACTCTGGGGTTGCGGCGCTCATCTCGCTCTATAGGCCAAGGGAGCCGGCATTTGTCCGAAGACAGCTTCCGGGTCATGTGGACAGCATGACAAAGCTGCTTCTGGCGAACCAGAGCAGCGCACGGACGGAGCTGTCCCTATTCATCTACTTGCACTTTGATGTGCTTTCGAACTGCTAGGTAGGCAGGAGCTGGGACCGGGCAACGGGAACTCACCCCGTTGCAGGGATTCAAACCACCGACCTTCTGATCAGCAAGCCCTTGACTCTCTGGTTTAACCCACAGTGCCACCTGGGTCCCCTATGTATAGGTGTGTATATGACGTCAATTGCAGAAAACGAGAGATACTTTGCTGCCCCGGCAGCATACCTCTATTTCCTCAAATCCAGAAACACAAGAAGGGCCTTTACTCTCGCCCGAAGTTTGGCGTTGCCCTCGCCGGTTTTGGAAGGATCTTTTGGAAATGTCCCATATGCCCAGAGACTTTGTGCCTGCCCACTAGGGGAAATAGGAAGCCCCAAACATTAGTTTTTTAGATGCCCCTTTTATGACGAGGTACGCAGAGATACCATTGCCCCCCAATTGGAGAGGCTTGCTGACCTTCCGGATAAGCCTAAACTTAACGCTCTCCTCTTTGGCAAAGATCAAAAGATGACCTGGATGGTTGCCAGATTCTGCGCGCAGATTTGTAGGCGCAGACCATCGTCCCGGAACAAATGGCAGACCATCGTCCCAGAACAGTCAAACTGAGCCTCCAGGGTGATAGGGCCAATCTGCATGGTATCTCAAACTTTAAATTTTAGGTTCTCGCATGTCTATGCATTTAACTTAATTTTAATTCTTAAGCTGTTTGCTGTATATTGTTTTAAATGCATATTTTATTCCTGTGAAAGCTGTCCTAGATGTGCCTTTCGAGCTGATCTATAACCATAATAAACGAATGAATGACATCAATGTGTGCAGGAGATCAAATGCAGAAGGAGTTTCCTGATATAGAATAGAATGCCCCTATTTTCATCTGAGAAATGTTGGAGGGTATGCAAATACAAATGCGCAAATGGGGCGGAAGTGGCCGTGACCAGGCCGCAGATTGGAGTAGGCCAAGAGAAGTGAAAGCTCTGGCTCTGATTCTAAGGCACGGCAGAGAAGCCAAATAAAATTTTGCAGCCATGGTCTTCAGAGTGGCTTTCCTTTTCTTTTTTTCTTTTTGCATTTTCTATTTTACATATACAAGCGAAATGACTTCCCTGCCCCCACATTGTGGATCTTAATATAATGACTCCCCCCTCTGCATCTCAGACTGGCTTTCTGAGCAGGAAAAGGAGCAAGGCCTGTTTGCAAACCAACTTTGGGGAGGCTTGCTTTATCTCTCTGTCTCTGTCTGTCTATCCATTCATCCATCTTGCTTTTTCATGTCTTTCTTTCTAGTCTCAAAGCTACAATTAGACACTGTTCAGAATAATAATAATGATTATGATGATGATAGATTTGCTCTATCTACCTGCCATCGTCAGCTTTCTGCTCTCAAAGCTATAATATGATACAGTTTGGGGTTATTTTTATTATTGTTATTACTAATACTATTATTATTACGGAGGGGAGGAAATTTAGTTTCCCCCCCCCCTCTTTCTGGTCTCAAAGCTACGATTTGACACAGTTTGGAGTATTCTTCATCACAATCACCATCATTAATTATATTGAGGACTCTTGCTGTTTATTATCTTCGGTTTTGTTTGTTTCTTGAGCTGCAGGAGCGAGTGAGGCCTAGCGGTGGTAGTGGGGTGTTGTGGGGGCGGAGCTAAAAAGGGCAAGCTCAATTTGGTGTGACCAAAATGGGAGAGTCATGGTTGCTACACCAGAAATTGACCCACGGCAGACTGTTTTTACTTTCCAACTAGCCCTAACTTAATCCATGCTGACACCTCATCAGTGTAAATTATTTGGATCCATTCCATCTCAGTTCTGTTGTGGTTTTGGGCTAGCCTTGGTCACCCTGGTGAGTTTCCACAATCTGTGATATTATAAGGGAATAATTTTTAAGACCTAGTGATTTTGTGAAATTTCATAGGCAGGGCTGTTTTTGTTCTTTCTACCAGGGGGGGGGGAATTGTGATTTTAAGCAGTTTCAAATATAAAATGAATTATACAACTGAGATATAACAACTGCGTTGTCATGAAAGCCAAAATACTTCAAATCTGATCGACCCCTTTCCATTTTTTTGTAGCTCTCAGGAGAACAGGAGTGGCCATTCAGGTGATTCAGGGATTGCTTTCAAGGTAATTGCTTCATTTGTTCCATTGTAGTGAAGGCAATAATTTATCTCCCTGAAATAGATATGACAGCTTGGTTGGCCCTGGAATATGTTGTCCCAGGCAGCAGAAATATTGACAAATCAGGAGGTGAAATATGAAACATATCATCATCCTGTTCAGGTGGACTCCCTTATTCAGACCATGTTGTACTCCTGGCATGCAAATTTTCTTCATTGGCGTTAATTAGCTCAATGTGAAGACACACATCAATTCAAATCTTTTTGAGTGGGTGGTTCTTTGTATATCTCCACACACACCCCTTCTTTCCTCGGGTACATTAGGGTTGCCATATTTTGAAGAGGACTGATCCAGACAAGTCATAATTTCTCTCATTTGGCATGCAATATCTGTACAACTTCCTTGTCCTACTCTGACCACTGCACAACAATTCACGTGACCAGGGCTTCGAATGTTTTTTATTTTATTTTATTTTATTTTGCATTTATATCCCACTTTTTTCTCCAAGGAGCTCAAAAAGGTGTGCATAGTTCTGCCCCTCCCTGTTTTATTCTCACAACAACACTGTGAGATAGGTTAGGCTAAGAGTGAGTGACTGAGCCCAGGGTCACACAGTGAGTTTTATGGCCAAGTGGAGATTTAAACCCTGGTCTCCCAGTTCCCGGTCCAACGCTAACAACTAGACCACACTGGCTCTCAGAACAGTGGTCCACCTGGATCCTAGTACTGCCTACACCAAGGGTCAGCAAACTTTTTCAGCCACTGTCCAGTCCACTGTCCCTCAGACCTTGTGGTGGGCCGGACTATATTTTGAAAAAAAAATACGAACGAATTCCTATGCCCCACAAATAACCCAGAGATGCATTTTAAATAAAAGGACACATTCTACTCATGTAAAAACACCAGGCAGGCCCCACAAATAACCCAGAGATGCATTTTAAATAAAAGGACACATTCTACTCATGTAAAAATATGCTGATTCCCAGACTGTCCACGGGTTGGATTTAGAAGGGGATTGGGCCGCATCCGGCGCCCGGGCCTTAGTTTGGGAACCCCTGGCCTACACTGACCGCCAGCAGCTATTTGGGGTTTTAAGACAGGAATTATAGTCCCAAGATTTTTATTTATTTTATGTCTACGCTTGCCGTCCTCTCCCCTCCAAAGTTCATCTTTAAAGACCACAGAACTTTTTTGTTCTGCTGCTGCAGTGGACTAACATATCTACCACTCTGAAATTTATTTTGTGTTTTATCATGATGGTGGCCTAATATGTTTTGTGCTTCCATTTATACATATATTTAATTGCTGATGGCCACCTTGACTTTTTCCCTTATTTTTCATAGTGGTGGAAGGCAGGATATTTGGTTTTTTTAAACAACAACAACAACAACAACAACAACAACAACAACAACAACAACAACAACAACAACAACTCAGGAATAAAACAAATGAAGATACAACCAGCACTGCAGATCCGCTGTGCACTTGTTGTTGTTGCTGTTGTTGTTGTTTAGTCATTTAGTCGTGTCCCACTCTTCGTGACCCCATGGACCATAGCATGCCAGGCACTCCTGTCTTCCACTGCCTCCCGCAGTTTGGTCAAAACGCATGTTAGTGGCCTCGAGAACACTGTCCAACCATCTCGTCCTCTGTCGTCCCCTTCTCCTAGTGCCCTCCATCTTTCCCAACATCAGGGTCTTTTCCAGGGAGTCTTCTCTTCTCATGAGGTGGCCAAAGTCTTGGAGTCTCAGCTTCAGGATCTGTCCTTCCAGTGAGCACTCAGGGCTGATTTCCTTAAGAATGGATAGGTTTGATCTTCTAGCAGTCCAAGGGAACTCTCAAGAGTCTCCTCCAGCACCATAATTCAAAAGCATCAATTCTTCTGCGATCAACCTTCTTTATGGTCCAGCTCTCACTTCCATACATCACTACTGGGGAAACCATAGCTTTAAGGGGCTTATAATGTACTGACTTATAAAATACATGTACCAAACTAAGGAAATGATGAAGCTGGCATATCAGGCCCTTGCTATAATTCTGAAGGAAAAATGTAACCAATCCGCTTTAAATTATTGAATTGCCAGGCTTCAGAAGCCAGCCATTTTTAAAGAAGCGCGTGGAGTGCCCATTCCTTTATTGAAAATTGAGCCATACGCTGCCTATTCAGAAGTAAGTCCCACAGTATTGGCTCAAGGTAACCCATGTAGCTGTGTAAAAAGGTAAAGGGGCCCCTGACCATCAGGTCCAGTCGTGTCCAACTCTGGGTTGCGGCGCTCATCTTTCTCTATAGGCCAAGGGAGCCGGCGTTTGTCCGAAAACAGCTTCCGGGTCATGTGGCCAGCATGACAAAGCTGCTTCTGGTGAACCAGAGCAGCGCATGGAAATGCCGTTTACCTTCCCCATTTGTTGTTGTTTAGTCGTTTAGTCGTGTCCGACTCTTCGTGACCCCATTGACCAGAGCACGCCAGGCACTCCTGTCTTCCACTGCCTCCTGCAGTTTGGTCAAACTCATGTTCATAGCTTCGAGAACACTATCCAACCATCTCATCCTCTGTCATCCCCTTTTCCTAGTGCCCTCCATCTTTTCCAGGGAGTCTTCTCTTCTCATGAGGTGGCCAAAGTATTGGAGCCTCAGCTTCAGGATCTGCCCTTCCAGTGAGCACTCAGGGCTGATTTCCTTCAGAAGGGATAGGTTTGATCTTCTTGCAGTCCATGGGACTCTCATGAGTCTCCTCCAGCACCATAATTCAAAAAGCATCAATTCTTCAGCGATCAGCCTTCTTTATGGTCCAGCTCTCACTTCCATACATCACTACTGGGAAAACCATAGCTTTAACTATATGGGCCCTTGTCGGCCCATAAGGTGATGTCTCTGAAGATGCTGTTTGTCATTGCTTTTCTCCCTAGAAGCAGGCTTCTATTAATTTCGTGACTGCTGTCACCATCTTGCAGTGATCATGGAGCCCAAGAAAGTAAAACCTCTCACTGCCTCCATTTCTTCCCCTTCTGTTTGCCAGGAGGTGATGGGACCAGTGGCTATGATCTTAGGGTTTTTTTTTTATGTTGAGCTTCAGACCATACTTTGTGCTCTCCTCTTTCACCCTCATTAAAAGGTTCTTTAATTCCTCCTCACTTTCTGCCATCAAGGTTGTGTCATCTGCATATCTGATGTTGTTGATATTTCTTCCGGCAATCTTAATTCCAGTTTGGGATTCATCCAGTCCAGCCTTTCTCATGATGAATTCTGCATGTAAGTTAAATAAGCAGGGAGACAATATACAACCTTGCCGTACTCCTTTCCCAATTTTGAACCAATCAGTTGTTCCATATCCAGTTCTTACTGTACCTTCTTGTCCCACATAGAGATTTATCAGGAGACAGATGAGGTGATCAGGCACTCCCATTTCTTTAATAACTTACCATAGTGGACACAGTCAAAGGCTTTTGCGTAGTCAACGAAGCAGAAGTAGATGTTTTTCTGGAACTCTCCAACTTTCTCCATAATCCAGCACATGTTTGCAATTTGGTCTCTGGTTCCTCTGCCCCTTCGAAATCCAGCTTGCACTTCTGGGAGTTCTCAGTCCACATACTGCTTAAGCCTGCCTTGGAGAATTTTAAGCATAACCTTGCTAGTGTGTGAAATGAGTGCAATTGTGCGGTAGTTGGAGCATTCTTTGGCACTGTCCTTCTTTGGGATTGGGATGTAGACTGATCTTCTCAAATCCTCCAGCCACTGCTGAGTTTCCAAACTTGCTGGCATATTGAGTGTAGCACCTTAACAGCATCATATTTTAAAATTTTTAATAGTTCAGCTGGAATGTCATCACTTCCACTGGCCTTGTTATTAGCAGTCCTTTCTAAGGCCCATTTGACTTCACTCTCCAGGATGTCTGGCTCAAGGTCAGCAACCACACTACCTGGGGTGTACGCGGCATCCATATCTTTCTGGTATAGTTCCTCTGTATTCTTACCACCTCTTCATGATGTCTTCTGCTTCTGTTAGGTCCTTACCACTTTTGTCCTTTATTATGGTAATCTTTGCACGAAATATTCCTTTTATATCTCCAATTTTCTTGAACAGATCTCTGTTTTTTCCTATTCTATTGTTTTCCTCTATTTCTTTGCATTGCTCATTTAAGAAGGCCCTCTTGTCTCTCCTTGCTATTCTTTGGAAATCCGCATTCAATTTCCTGCATCTTTCGCTATCTCCCTCACATTTTGCTTGCCTTCTCTCCAAGTTTTCTTGGCAGGGATACTGGAGTGGTTTGCCGGTTCCTGCTCCAGGTAGATCACATTTAGTCAAAACTCTCCACTATGACCTTTCCGTCTTGGGTGGCCCTGCATGGCATAGCTCATAGCTTCTCTGAGTTGTTCAAGCCCCTTTGCCATGACAAGGCAGTGATCCATGAAGGAGGCTGTGCACTTACTTGGAAGTAAGTCAGGCAGGTATCAAGCAGACTTCTGAGTAAATAAATATGGCATACATTTTCATTGTGAGCTATTTTCATCATCTTTCATCATTACCTATTACTAGAGATTTCATGTTGCCAGAACTTACAGAAAACTTGGGGGAAAGAATTGGAGGAAGGATCCACTGATTTGTCACTGGAATAAAACCTTGGGGAGAAGGGATGAAAACTAAAGTGACAAGAGAGAAGACCCAATCAAGTGTTTGATGAAATGCAGAAGGTTTCAAGCTGTATCCATGCTGCCTAGTACCTCATCCCCAGGGGTGAAACAGGAAGGCTTGGGAACGAGATAGTGTCTTGCAACATGCAAGTTATCTTCGGTGATAACTTGTAGCTGAGTAAGATTGTCTTCCATAAGCATGGTCTTAATGGTGAGTCTGTTAAGTGACTATGGAGACCAATTCTGGATCCACACATCCTTCCACAGTGGGGACATAGGTTTCTGGGTGGGAATTGATCATGGTGAGGGTTTGCTAAATGTGGCTTCCTCTTAGCTCATTTCTCCCTTTCATCCTAAGTTCGAGTGTCTTCAAAGTCCATGACACCTTTGGTAAAGGCTGTTCTCCAAATGGAGTGCTCACGACCAGTGTTTCCCAATTGTCAGTGTTTATACTACATTTTTAAAAGATTTGCCTTGAGTCTTTAGACCTCTTTTGTTGACCACCATCATTATGCTTTCTATTTTTAAGTTTGGAATAGAGTAGTTGCTTTGGAAGACAATAATCATGCATCCAAACAACATCACCAGTTCAATGAAGTTGATGTTGAAGAATCATTGCTTCGACAGCGATGATCTTCCTTCTTTCCAGTACACTGCCATTGTTTACCTGTCTTCCCAAGTGATGTGTACAATTTTTTGGAGACACCGTTGTTGGAATCTTTCAAGGAGTTGGAGATTGCGTTTATAAGTGGCAAATGTTTCACAAGCATACAGTAAAGTTGGTAGTACAGTAGCTTTGTAAACAAGCATTTTGGTTTCCCTATGAATGTTCCGCTCTTCAAACGCTTTGCATTTCAATCAGGAGAAAGCTGCACTCTCAGAGCTAAGGCGATGCTGGATTTCGGCCTCAATGTCAGCCCTTGTGGAAAGATAACTGCCCAGGTAGGAGAAGTGATCGACACTTTCCAACGTTACACTACTAAGTTAGATTTGTGGTGCTGCAGAGGGGTTGTTTTGTGCTTGTTGGTGCAGCACTTGGGTTTACTGGATGTTGAGCAATAGGCCAAGCTTTTCGTAAGCTTCTGCAAAGATATTTAGGATGGAGGTCATCCTCTGAGTGTGCACACACTACATTGTCATCAGCATACTTAATCTCTATGACAGAAGTTATGGTAACCTTACTCTTTGCTTTCAGCCTACTCAGACTAAAGAGCTTTCCATCTGTTCAATATATGATTTCTACTCTGGTGGGGAGTTTCCCTTCGACAAAGAGTAGGATCATGGCAATGAAAATAATAAATAGAGTTGGGGCAAAACACAACCCTGTTTAACACCTGATCCCACTGTGAATGGTTCACTTTGAGAGCCATTGTTACCTGCGATTGTTGCTGTCATGTTATCATGGAGGAGCCAAAGGATGTTCACTCATTTATCTGGGCAGCCAGTTTTCAGAAGGACAGTCCACAGGGCATTATGATTTACAGTGTCGAAGGCCTTAGTCAGGTCAATAAACACCATATACAGTGGTTGGTTTTGCTCTCTGCATTTTTCTTGAAGCTATCCAGCAGTGAAAATCATGTCCACTGTCCCCCTAGAAGGAACAGCTGAAGGAAGAAAAAGGAGGCTACACATTCTTCTGGAAAGGTCTACTACCTGAACAAGAACTTGGAATACATGGAGTAGGCTTTGCTATCAAAAACAATTTTGTGAAACTCTTGTCAGAAGTCCCTACCAGCCCAGACATGCAAGGCGCTGCACACAGTACAGTGGTACCTCGGCTTAAACATGCCTCATGGTTACAAATGCTTCAGGTTACAAACTTCGCTAACCTGGAAGAGTTACCTCGCGTTGAGAACTTTGCCCCAGGATGAGAACGGAAATCCTGTGCTGGTGACACAACAGTTTCAGGTTAAGAACAGACCTCCGGAACAAATTAAGTTCGTAACTAGAGGTACCACTGTATTGGGACAGGAGGAGCTGTGGTGGGGGGAGAAAGAGGGGAAAGGGGAGGAAGTGTGGGAACAAATAAGGCGAAGGAAGGCACAGGCAGAAACCATTCACACCTTCTCAAGAAACTATTTCAGTTAGGAGGGGGGAGAAAGGAGGTGGAGGCAGTGGAAGAACCAGCCCCAGTGGAACTTGCGCTGCCTCTGGCTCAGCACTGTAGATGCGAGTTGAATTATGGTGCTGGAGGAGACTCTTGAGAGTCCCATGGACTGCAAGAAGATCAAACCTATCCATTCTGAAGGAAATCAGCCCTGAGTGCTCACTGGAAGGACAGATCCTGAAGCTGAGGCTCCAATACTTTGGCCACCTCATGAGAAGAGAAGACTCCCTGGAAAAGACCCTGATGTTGGGAAAGATTGAGGGCACAAGGAGACGACAGAGGACGAGATGGTTGGACAGTGTTCTCAAAGCTACGAACATGAGTTTGACCAAACTGCGGGAGGCAGTGCAAGACAGGAGTGCCTGGCGTGCTCTGGTCCATGGAGTCATGAAGAGTCGGACACGACTAAACGACTAAACAACAACAGGCTGTTCCTGCCTACCTTCCTTCCACTCATCTATTTCTGACCCTCTACCTCCACTGCTCAGGAGGCATGTTGCCTGTGGGAGAGGGCGTGGGTGGGTGAGGAAGCCTGAAAGGGAAGCTGGCAAAGAGGAAAGAGGAATCGCTGGAAGTCACTGAATTGGAGGGCAAATCCATCTCAGGGGCCAGGGCCGGGCTGCTGGAGTGACCATCTCTCCTCCAAACAAAAAAACCTGACCCACGTTATACCTACAAAGGAATACCTACAAAGTTGGATCTGACCAAATTGCTCATCTAGTTCAGCATCCTGATTTCACAGTGAACAGCCAGATGCTCCAATGCAGGGATAGAGAACCTCAGACCCAGGAGACAAATGTGCCCCCCCCCAGTCCTTTGATTCGAATCTGGCCCTCAGAACTATCCCTAGGCCACGCTCCATCTTCTCAGTTCACATCCCTCTTTTTTTTAATTAAAAAAATTCCTTTATTGCAAACACATAGATACATCCATTATACATAAATAAAAGGAAAAGGAAAGGAAAGGGGGGGGGGAGAGAAAACAGAAAAAGAATAAAAGCAAAAAATAGATAACTAACTTCAAAAAACGAATATTTTCAAATTAACTTCTACATAGGGAGTACAAGCTTGGTTTGCTTTGCAACCTGAGTGATAGGAATATGGTTGACAATTGTGATGGGGTGTGAATGGGATTAGCCTTCTGAAGATTCTCCTTTTGAGCCCTTTCACTGACACAGCTTCCAAGCATAATGGAACATAGGAAGTTGCCTTGTATTATCTAAAGAAGTGTGCATGCACACGAAAGCTCATACCTATGACAAACTTAGTTGGTCTCTAAGGTGCTACTGGAAGGAATTTTTTGTATTGGGTGAGACCATTTGTTTGGAAGCCACTCCCCAGGGTTTTCAGGTGGGAGACATTCCCAACTCTATATGGAGATGCCAGGGATTGAAACCTTCTGTATGCAAAGCAGGTGCTCTACCCCTTCCCTTATTCCCATTCACCACGAAAGCTAGAAAATGAAGAGTGATAACTTTTATGAATACAAACCTACAAAGTGAGTACTGAGTTCTGCAGAGAAATATGCTCTGTGAGGAATCACAAAAGCAATTGACTCTGTTTGCAGTGCTTTGTTTCGTTGGCACCCACATTTTTCAAGCCTGAGTTGGATTCTTTGCAGTCCACAAAACCGTTCCTTTCAGTCCAGCAGAACTCCTGACTGGCAGCAGATAGGAGCTGGCGGCCATCCAATCTGATCAAAAGTACAGAGGGCTGAGATGGGGCCCTCCTCATTGTGTCTTCTTAACGAAACAACACGTGGGCATCTGGCTAGTCAGCAGTGGTGGGTGGGCTGTTCCTAGACTTGCAGATTTGAGCCATTTCAACAGTGGCTGTCTCTCTAGCACGTCCTCTTTCTCTCAAGCCCTTTGCGTCTTGTTTCATTTTACCATCAAGCGGTATATAAATTTCATGAAATTAATTATGAGATAAATATAACATGAGAGTGTTAGAAAAGCAACAGTAAGAGGATCGCAAGGGCTTGACGCTAGAGACCCGCAATACTTGGCCCCAACAGCATTTAAAGCACTATGATGCCACTTTAAAAAATCATGGCTTCCCCAAAATTCAGAAGGGCAGAGGTCCCTTCATGGTAGGCACACCCAGACCCCATCTAAGATTATACAAACTTCTATGATTATACAATAACCTGGTAATTACACTATTGTCGTTAGGGTTGCATCACAATCCAGGTGTTGCATTTCAGACAGATCCACTATTTTGCATGTACATTTGCACGTACATGGGCAAATGTTTTGGAAGGCTCCAATATCTTATTTCAGAGCGACAATGCAAGTTCTATTGCACCTAAAAGAACTTGCACATCATTCTCTTGAAACGGAAGCGCCTGGTGTTTTCCGTTTCCCTAAATGCTTCTCTTTGGAGCATACAGTGGCTATAAAAAAAGGTCCTGTTTCATGCTGATTGGGCGGCTGTAGGAGACAGGCATTCTGCTGCAACAGGAATAATAATGTGTCTTTGACCCATGACCCCACCCCTGCAATTGTGGGTCACTACACCACTGGTGCCATCCCTTTAAAATAGTTGCCCTTGATTTCAGTCTGACAGGCTAAAGCCCAGGCTGGTGCCGACTACACAATGCCTCTCATTCTGCACAGTAGGAGATGGGGTGATGTCTTTGGCAGTGCCAGTGGATGGGGGCAAGGATCCACTGCCGCCATGTGGCCGGAAAGAGCACCCTCCTCTTTCAGCCCCCATCATCTTGCCCATTGAGAACAAAGGAGCCAGCGGGCTGCCTCTCCGGTGATCCCCGCAGCTCGTCTAACAGCAAAAGGAACCATTTGTTTCCGATGAACAAAACCACAGCCTCTTCATAGACTGAAGACCTTGGGAAGGAGCTTCCTTGGCCCTGCTAAAGGGCTACATCCAGAGCTGTTCATAAAATGTTGAACTTAGAGGCAAGGCAGACTGCAGTTTCAAAAATAAGTGGTGCTGCAGAATCAAAGGGAGTGAGCCAAGCCCTAAGGCTAATTCCCTAATCCTGCACTACCGTAGCAGGATGGGGGGCAAGACACTTTCAGCTGTTCATCAGGCAATGGCTCTTTCCACCTGCCTTGCCTCAGCCTCCAACCCTAGGAGCCTTTCCCAGACATGGCTTTTTATGTTTTGTGGTTTTAGGGAAAACAGCCTTGTCGACCAGATTTGCCCCACAGGCTGGAGGTTCTCCACTCCTTCTTTAGCACCATGTTTAAGTAGTACTGTTTTTATATGTGCTGGTTTGTTTGTTTGTTTGTTACCACTGACAGGCCTCGCTTTCACACAAAAATGCTGGCTCTTTCTTTAAAGTCATCTAAGTTGAGGGCTGTAACTCTATCATATAAGAACAAGTTCCAGCAGTCAGCAGGTGAGGCCTTCCATAAGTCCACAAGTGGGATGCTTCACTCTATTTCCTGCCCCTACAGCCCCCAACAGTCAGTCAAAAATCTATGCCCACTGAACATGTTTCAGCCTGCATTGTGCTGTTTTGGGGGTCCCTAAAGGTAAAGGTAAAGGGACCCCTGACCGTTAGGTCCAGTCGTGGACAACTCTGGGGTTGAGGTGCTCATCTCGCTTTATTGGCCGAGGGAGCCAGTGTACAGCTTCCGGGTCATGTGGCCAGCATGACTAAGCCACTTCTGGCGAACCAGAGCAGCACACGGAAACACCGTTTACCTTCCCGCCGGAGCAGTACCTATTTATCTACTTGCACTTTGACATGCTTTCGAACTGCTAGGTTGGCAGGAGCTGGGACCGAGCAACAGGAGCTCACCCTGTCACGGGGATTCGAACAGCCGACCTTCTGATCGGCAAGCCCTAGGCTCAGTGGTATAACCCACAGCACCACCCGCGTCCCTAGCCCATCGTAATTCCTCCCCCCTGCCAATATTTTCTGTGCTTCTGCAAATCTTAAGGTTTTCCCAAACCTGTAGATCCCACTTCTTTATATGTAGGGTGGTGCCTTTGGCCTCCATAAATAATAGCCCTCCAGAGTGATGGTATGCTCCTGTTTGTGCAAGCCTCACCTTCCTACTGAATGGAAGCAGAGCAGGGGTATATTTACTGAAATCTCAGCTGACGTAGAAACCGTTGCCAGCCCTCGCCCAAGAACCGACGTACAAACCTGGTGCAGTCTTGCCTTCTCTGCCACCTAATGTGAGTCCTGCGCTGGCCTCTGAGCCACAGATTTGTTTTATTTTCCATGCTTTCAGCTGATCTGGCTATGGTAGGCAGGGCTGTGGAGAAGACTTGCTGGATTCTGCTGCTCTTAGCAGGAGAGCCAGGGAAAAGAAGGCAGGGACGGCAGGGACAATGTCTTTGTTGATACCAGCACTGCAGAGACATACAAATGATGCTGTTGTTCTTGGAGCTGGCTTGGGAGCCCGTTGTGAAAGAATTCTCTGTATTCCCTGACGTGGGAAGAGAGAGGCAAAGCTAGGAGAGTCAGCCTGGGTTGCAGCAGGAGCAGCAAGAGTTGATTTCCAGAACGTTGTCCTCCTGGGAGACGGTGGAAGGCTCCTACAAGCTTCCCAAAAGAGGAAGCTGGCCCTTGCAATGAGGTGGAGAGCCCTTGGCGGCAGTGGTGGTGGGCCTTCCTGAGGCTCCTCTCAGCTCCGGCAAAGACCCCCTTCTTTGGCCAAGGCTTGCCAACACCGGCAGAGGGTTTCTAGGATGCTGTAAGCAGGTCTGCTAGCGGAGAGGCCATCCCATGTTGGAGAAGCATCCCCAAGTTTCCCTGGCAAACTCTGCTTTGGTGGTGACAGGGCGAAGGAAGGTTTGCTGGAAGGTGCTTAAACTGAGGGAAAGGTGAAGTACAAAGCCAGGCTGTTTGTTATGCTGTGTGCCAGCAAGAGTGGGGAGAGTAAGGCAACAAGAAGTGGAGGAGATGGGTTGGGAATTGGGCTGAAGGTGATGTCTAGTAATTGCTAGAGATTGTGTGGTGCAAACTGATGTGCATTTGTGAATTTTTTCCATGTGTTTGCATTATGTGAAGAAATTGCACTGTGTGTACCAGCTCTGAGAAACTCTTTCCTCTATGTTCCATGCTTAACGGTGTGGGACTTAGCCCTAGCGAATCATGGCTGAAATTGAACCTTTTGTGCACAGGTTTTGCATTTATTTGTTTCTTCCTCAACTTGCATTTTCCTGCCAATTATTAACCCAATAGTGCGCTTAGGTTAAAAAAGAAAAAGCTTTAGACTGAATACCCAGAAGCCCAAACAGGAATCAGGAAAATGGAATCAAACTGATTTGAGGTTTGGGTGCTTTGGGATGTGTTTATATCCTTTTTCAGCCATGAAACACAACAGGTTACCTTTGAAGCATATTGCCATCTCTCATCAACCCAGTGGTGAATGTGCAATATAATTTATATTGTGCAAGCTTTCGTTTACTCTGTTTAGTTCCAGTGTACTGCCACTAAGACAGGGACAGGGGTGGCGCTGTGGGTTAAACCACAGAGCCTAGGGCTTGCCGATCAGAAGGTCGGCAGTTCGAATCCCCGCGATGGGCTGAGCTCCCGTTGCTCGGTCTCAGCTCCTGCCAACCTAGCAATTCGAAAGCATGTCAAAGTGCAAGTAGATAAGTAGGTACCGCTACAGCGGGAAGGTAAACAGCGTTTCCGTGTGCTGCTCTGGTTCTCCAGAAGCGGCTTAGTCATGCTGGCCACATGACCTGGAAGCTGTACGCCGGCTCCCTCGGCCAATAACGCGAGATGAGCGCCGCAACCCCAGAGTCGGTCACGACTGGACCTAATGGTCAGGGGTCCCTTATAATAAGAATAATAATTCATTATTTATACCCTGCCCATCTAGCTGGGTTTCCCCAGCCACTCTGGGCGGCTTTCAACAAAATATTAAGATACAACAGTCCTTCAGATATTAAAAGCTTCCCTAAACAGGGCTGCCTTCAGATGTCTCCTAAAAGTCTGGTAGTTGTTTTTTCCTTTGACATCTGGTGGGAGGGTGTTCCACAGGGTGGGTACCACTACCGAGAAGGCCCTCTGCCTGGTTCCCTGTAACTTCGCTTCTCGTAGTGAGGGAACCACCAGAATGTTATAGACGGGGGGGTGGGGATCCCCCTAAACCCTAGGAATTAATAAATGCTAGGATTTTTATTAATTGGGATCTGGATTAAAACATAAACTGGAGAGCTGTGCCATCTTATGCAAACCACCCTGGCCTAGCTACAGCTATCAAGAGAACAATAAAGGCCATTAACAATACAAGGGAACTTCCCTCTTGCCCCCAGGTGTAAGGAGAGACTGGGTATTTGGGAGGTTGTCAGGGTAACTGCTTTGGGGGAGAGCAAGGGGTTTCTGGGAGAGAAGAGGAGGGGAGATCCGTCTTTGGGGAAAGCTGCCTGCAGGCTGTTTGCAGCACTGCCTATTGGAATGATCATGCTATTAAGATCTGCACTCCCTCCATGCAGACTGAAGGGAGGGATAAGGTGGATAAACCATATTTTGTAACGCACAACAGTCTCCGCCGTGTCTTCTCTTCTCCAAAGGGGCACAGACCCTGTGTGTGCGCCTGGCACCCCATGGGCTCTTGCCACCGCTTGGCAGAGAGAGGGGCAGGCACCCGGCTTTTGTAACAGATCACATCATACATGCAGTAGTTCTTTCTGACCCTCGCGGGCAGCTACCATTGGGGCAAGAGGCAGGAACCGATTCTCACTTCTACAGTAGTAGAGAATTGCAAGTTCCTTGCGTAAAAAAAGGGACCCCCAGAACTACCTGAGTGGCTGGGTCACTGCAGGTTCAGTTCCTTCTGAAGCATATTAATTATTAACCCTCATACTGTACGGAAAGTCAATACAGAGGATGGGCAGTGAGAGAATGCACGAGAGATGTAAATCTAACTGTCGAGGCAGGCCTGAAAAGTCCATATTGGAGTACGGTATGTCAAGAGAATAAACCCTTTGCTTCATGCAGACAGATATATCTGGAGGAGAGAGCTATCAATGGCTGCCATCTATGATGCCTCCGCAGTTGGGGGCAAAAATGCTTCTGAATAGTTGGAAGCCATGGGAGGGGAGAGCACTCTTATGGAGCACTCTTATTGGAAGCCACGGGAAGCCATTGGAAGCCATTGGAAGCCACGGGAGGGGAGAGCACTCTTAAGGCCTGCTTGCAAGCATCTAGTTGGCAAGAACACTGCAAGAACAGGATGGTGGACTACATGAGCCACTGGCCTGATCCAGCAGGCTCTTCTTATGTTCATATTGGGGTTTTTAAAAGAATTTTAAAGGGGGGTATTTTTAATAATAATAATAATAATAATAATAAATAAGTGATTAATAATAGAAACTGTATGAAAATGAATAAAAAATGAAAACTAATGGTACTAATGAAAAATGGGTTTGTGTATGTACCGTAATTAAAATAATGTATTGGTGGTCATTTTGACTCACAGGAAGTTTTGATTCAGGGGTCAGACCTTGTGGGGGTCCGGACTATATTTTGGGTAAAAATATGAACGAATTCCTACGCCCCACAAATAACCCAGAGATGCATTTTAAATAAAAGGACACATTCTACTCATGTAAAAACATGCTGATTCCCGGACCGTCCACGGGCCAGATTGAAAAGGCGATTGGGCCGCATCTGGCCCCCGGGCCTTAGTTTGGGGACCGCTGTTTTAATTTCACCGCGGGGGCTGGATGTCGGGTCTCTGGGTTAGGGCTAATGCGGCAGTCTCAGGGAGTGGCCTTCAGTGGTTCAGGCCTCCTGCATGGATACCATTACAGTTATTCAAAGAAAAAGATGATGATGATGATGATGATGATGATGATGATGATGATGATGATGATGATGAATTTTCCAGCAAGGGAGGTCCCACGCTGCACTTGTTTTCCCCCGGGATGGTCTCCGGTGCACGGTTCCCCCCTGGGCCCCGGCCTGCTCTTTTTGCGCTAGCAGCCGGGGATGTAGGCTCAGGATTGGGCCAGGGCTAAGCCACGCGATTCCTCACAGTCTCCCTGGCCCTCCCAGTACCCACCTACCCCTCTCCCTTGGTGGTGGCTGCGGTGGCAAGCTGGTGCTCCTTTTGCTTTTTGTTTTCTGTACAGCTGGGCTGTTGGTAGGGTGCTCCCAGTCCTGGTGGGGTCAAGGCTGCTGGGGGGGGGCTAGGGGCTCTGCGTGGCCTCTCTGGTTCTCCCCCATCACGGCGACGGCAGCGGCGTTGTTGCCGGCACAGGGAATAGCCAGGCAGCTGTGGTGCTCACCATCTTGTCTCTCCGGAAGTCTTACGTTCATATTGTTATGAATTTGTGGGAGCCTTGACTCTCGTAAATTCCTGGGTCTAGTGGGTGTTGGAGTTTAATTGATTAAAAAAGGTAAAGGACCCCTGACAGTTAAGTCCAGTCGCGAACAACTCTGGGGTTGCGGGGCTCATCTCACTTTATTGGCCAAGAGAGGTGACGTTTGTCCGCAGACAGTTTTTCTGGGTCCTGTGGCCAGCATGACTAAGCTGCTTCTGGTGAAACCAGAGCAGCGCATAGAAACACCGTTTACCTTCCCGCCGGAGCGGTACCTATTTATCTACTTGCGCTTTTTGACGTGCTTTTGAACTGCTAGGTTGGCAGGAGCTGGGACCGAACAACAGGAGTATTAAAATGGCCAGATGCTGGTTTAGCCTGTTAAACAGCTCAAACCAACTTCCTGGGTCAGGTAGAGATGGACAATTTAAGTGGACAAAGGGAAGGTGGAGAGCTATAAAGAAAGCAATTGACAGACTCTCTGCCAACCAACAGATGGGTGAAGCCCCACCCTGAGCTTTGAAATAGTTAGTCTGAAGACAGTGCCTGAGTTTTTGTTAGGAGGAAGCTTTAGCATTTCAGTTAGATGTGGTGTAATTGAGGGGGGAAGCATGTCAGTCTACAAGTGGTAGCAAGCTGGGGGTGGTCAGAGTATGATGTGGGCTGACTGAATTAGAGGCAGCAGCAATGGGAGAAACAGGACCCTCTTGGGGTGCAAATGCTATGGACCCCTCCTTCGTAGCGCAGGTTGTATATATGTATAAATAAACCATATACTGTATCAGAAAGATGGTGGTGGGGTGCACATTTTTATTCTTATTTATTTATGATTATTTCTTTGTCAAAATGAAATCTTATTTCTTTAAAAAGCAACACTAAAAGGGCATTAGCATGGAGGCAACCCTTTGATAGTGTATGATAAACTCCTACATTTTAGGGTTACCAGAATGTAGGGGTGGCTGAATCTGACAGTTTTGGATTCTCTATTTCTTGTTTTTCCAATTCTCTACGGTTCCACATCAGTTTGAAAATTTTGTAAAATAAGTCCTCCTGAACATTCATCAGAATTCTGGCGCAAATTTCTCTTCTTACACACATTTTTATATGCATTTATGCTTCATATACACATTTTGGCAAAGCAGTTTCCCCATATACCTTGCATTTTTGGTGTGCTTTTTCACTAAGGCATTCATTTCTATGCAGTTTACCCTGCATTTTTGTACACATCTCCTGGCTAGAGAACTGCATTGCAAAATTCAGAGATGTGTGAATTTTCACGGGTGGCTGTGTTTTGGTTTGTATGGTGTTTTGGAAAGTGAGAGTATAGAGGTTCACCTTTAAATACTAACAGAATCTCATTTGTCCCCCATACTTACCAAAATGCAACTTTTTTTCCCTCCATTATACACCGCAGAAGGAAACAAGAACACAGAAACTAAATGGGAAGGAATTCAGTGACTAAAGAACAATGATAGGAGCATTTTTTAACCATGTGGATTTCATTACAAGTGATCAAAGTATGACATGGAATACAGAGAAAGGAAATCAACCCACATGGGCCTTTGATTGATTAAACGCCCGGGGGGGGGGGAGACCCAGGAAACATGAACCCTGGACCCCTGGAATCTTGCACCACCCAGAGACCGAGGTGGTGTCAGTGGTGTAGTGGGGGGAGGGGCACAGCCCTGGGTGCATTTTTTGGAGGGAGTGCGATCAGTTGCTCCCATGACAGGCTCCTTCATTGCCAGCTTCCTCACACCCAGCCGCAGCTCCACTCCTGGGTCAGGTCTCACCCAGGGGTGGAGCGGAGGAGAGTCGGTGGCAGCCTTGCCACCTCTCTCCACTGGGCTGGGGTGTACAAGTGCACCCCACGTGCTGCTTTGTGATGAGAGCCTTGGTGGGCTCCCTCTGCCCCCTGCCCCCCTCTGGGGCACACCCCATGCGCCCATCCCGGGCAGCGGTACCTTATGATCTGCCACTGGGTGGCATGAAATAATATACAGTGGTACCTCTGGATGTGAATGGGATCCGTTCCAGAGCCCTGCTCGCAACCAGAGCAGTGCGCAACCTGAAGCGTCGAATCTGCGCATGCTCGTTGCGTAATTTGGCGCTTCTGCACATGCACGTGACGTCATTCGGCGCTTCTGCGCATGCGCAAATCGCCAAAACCAGAAGGAACCCATTCCGGTACTTCCAGGTTCAGCGTGTTTGTATCCTGTGATGTACACAACCCGCAGCGAACGTCACCAGAGGTATGACTGTACAGTATAAGAAAAGGCAGTCAAACAGGTGTCTCAAAGCTCCAGGTGGTCTCCTATGTGCCAAACCAGGCAGAGGCTGGACCTCCCTCCTCTGCCCCGCAACCTCTCTCTCTTTCTTTCCCCTCCAGTTTGTATCGGGTTCCCAGTTCTTTCTGTGGATCAGCCTCCAAGGGAAAGGTCAACATAAAGACACTGGGATGCAGTGTTGAATGTCAAGAAAGAATAAGGGAGTCTTGTTACTCAGTTCAGGATCTATTTACAATTTCCATTCATTATTCATTGAGATGAGAATCTCAGCTACATAATGCAGCCAGCTAGAACCATGCATCCATCCCTCAACCCTAGCTTCTCTCGTATGTATGCCAGTTTATTAAGGGTGCTGGGAATTGTAGCTCTGAAAGGGGTAAACTACAGTTCTCTGGATTGTTGGGGGCGGGGTAGAGGATGTGCTTTGTGTGTACTTTAAACGTATAGTGTGCCCACAACTTCAGACTGATATGGAGAGGGTGCTGTTGGAAGGAAGCCCATTCTTGGCAGTTTGTATATGCACAGTAACATTCAAAATTTGGGTGCTGTTCAATAAATCTGCACACGGCTCATATGCCAAATCTGAATGCTTTTGAGTCACTGAAGATTTTGCAATTATTTTGGCAGGAAATAATTATTTGTTTACTCTGGGCAGCTCCCAGCAGAATATTAAAAACATGATAAAACACCAAACATTAAAAACCTCCCTAAACAGGGTTGCCTTCAGATGTCTTCTAAAAGTCAGATAGTTGTTTATTTCCTTGACATCTGATGGGAGGGCACCACTACCAAGAAGGGAAATTGATGGGCTGCAGCCTTAGCAAGAAGTTTAGTTTGATTGTGGGATACATTTTATTCAGTTCATATTAAAAGGAGAACCTACTGAATTTGCACTTCTCGCAGGGAGGGAACCACCAGAAGGCCCTCGGTGCTGGACCTCAGTGAACTTGGGACATTCCGCATAAGGATAGTCAAGAGATTATCATTTCTGGAGCTGAAAGGGTCTTTGGATTGCTGTAAAATCCCACTGTTTACACTTAGCAAATGATTTTGGCTGCTGTGCGAAAGGAAGGCTGTTGAGCTATTGGGACTATAGCAGGCTCTTGTTACAGTGGTACCTTGGGTTACAGACGCTTCAGGTTACAGACTCCGCTAACCCAAAAATAGTACCTCGGGTTAAGAACTTTGCTTCAGGATGAGAACAGAAATTGTGCGGCGGCTGCACAGCAGCCGTTAGCTAAAGTGGTACCTCAGGTTAAGAACAGTTTCAGGTTAAGAACAGACCTCCAGAATGAATTAAGTTCATTCAGAACGGACCTCCAGAATGAATTAAGTTCATGGGTTTCTGAAAAATAAGTCATGTCAGACTAATCTGATCTCATTTTTTGACAGAATTGCAAGCCTGGTAGATGAAGGGAACGCTGTGGATGTAGCCTATCTTGATTTCAGCAAGGCCTTTGACAAGGTGCCCCATGATATTCTTGTAAAGAAGCTGGTAAAATGCGGGCTAGACAATGCTACCATTCAGTGGATTTGTAACTGGCTGGCTGACCGAACCCAAAGGGTGCTCATCAATGGCTCCTTCTCATCCTGGAGAGTAGTGACTAGTGGGGTGCCACAGGGTTCTGTCTTGGGCCCAATCTTATTCAACATCTTTATCAATGATTGGATGATGGGCTTGAGGGCATCCTGAGCAAGTTTGCAGATGACACCAAATTGGGAGGGGTGGCTAATACCCCAGAGGACAGGATCACAGTTCAAAATGACCTTAACAGATTAGACAACTGGGCCAAAACAAACAAGATGAATTTTAACAAGGAGAAATGTAAAGTACTACACTTGGGCAAAAAAAAATGAAAGGCACGAATACAGGATGGGTGACACCTGGCTTGAGAGCAGTACATGTGAAAAGGATCTAGGACAGGCATCCACAAACTTCGGCCCTCCAGATGTTTTGGACTACAATTCCCATCTTCCATGACCACTGGTCCTGTTAGCTAGGGATCATGGGAGTTGTAGGCCAAAACATATGGAGGGCCGAAGTTTGGGGATGCCTGATCTAGGAGTCTTGGTAGACCACAAACTTGACATGAGTCAGCAGTGTGATGCAGCAGCTAAAAAAGCCAATGCAATTCTGGGCTGCATCAATAGGAGTATAGCATCTAGATCAAGGGAAGTAATAGTACCACTGTATTCTGCTCTGGTCAGACCTCACCTGGAGTACTGTGTCCAGTTCTGGGCACCACAGTTCAAGAAGGATACTGACAAGCTGGAACCTGTCCAGAAGAGGGCAACGAAAATGGTCAAAGGCCTGGAAACGATGCCTTATGAGGAACGGCTTAGGGAGCTGGGTATGTTTAGCCTGGAGAAGAGAAGGTTAAGGGGTGATATGATAGCCATGTTCAAATATATTAAAGGATGTCATATAGAGCAGCGTTTCTCAACCGCTGTTCCGCGGCACAGTACTGTGCCGCGGGACGCTGGTTGGTGTGCCGGGAGACGCTGGCGACGAGAAGGGCGATTTGCTGCCCTGTCACGTGACTGGCGGCCGCCATTAGGGGCGCTGACCCGCCGGAAAGGAAGCCGGCCGGGTCATGACGGGGGCGGGGCGAGCGCAGCTCTCAACAGCCACCACCGCGGCTGTTTGTCTCGCTCTCGCTCCTCTTGCTGGCGGCGCCCGGGAGTTTTTTGGTTGGCGCGGGAGTGAGCGGCCTCTTCGGCAAGGAGTCCTGCAGAAGGTGAGGTGCTCTTCTTGCTAGCCCAGGGGTCGGCAACCCGCGGCTCCGGAGCCGCATGTGGGAGCCTCAAAAGGGAGCCTCACCAAGAAGCCCCAGCCCACACAGACAGGGACCGATCGGATGTCGGTCGGTCGTTTGTTCCCTTCCGCTGCAGAAACTCTGCCGCCGGGGCTGCGCGCACGGGGAGAAGGCGGCGAGTGGCTCCGCCAAGGACATAATGCAGAACAGACCCGCAAAGGAACCCCTCAACAGTCTTTTGCCATTAAACTCCAACTTTTACACCATGCACTTTTTGCACCCGTGTGTGTAATGATTACGTCTCCCCTCCAAACTAAACTATAGGGCGGCACAGAGTTGGTGTGCCGCGGGATTTTTTTTCATAGAACAAGTGTGCCGTGGCCCAAAAAAGGTTGAAAAACACTGATATAGAGGAGGGTGCAATGGACACGGAGCAATGGATTCAAACTACAAGAAAGAAGATTCCACCTCAGCATTAGGAAGAACTTCCTGACAGTAAGAGCTGTTTGACAGTGGAATTTGCTACCAAGGAGTGTGGTGGAGTCTCCTTCTTTGGAGGTCTTTAAGCAGAGGCTTGACAGGCATATGTCAGGAATGCTTTGATGGTGTTTCCTGCTTGGCAGGGTGTTGGACTGGATGGCCCTTGTGGTCTCTTCCAACTCTACGATTCTATGATTCTATGATTCTAAGTTCTTAATCCAATGTACCACTGTATATTCTTAACTTGGTCATTGGCATCGGCTATGTACACACAGTTAAAGTACATTCCCCACCCCCACCCCATAACCCTGGCAGTTGCCGTTTAAAGGCATTGGGAATTGTAACTCTATGAGGTGTATACTACAGTTTCCAGAATTCTTTTCTTTTTTTCCTTGTGAAAAAAAATTATTAAACAAATTTAACAAAATACATCCTCAATCAATATAACCAATTACTTCCCCCCTTTTATACCCTCCCCTGCTTCCCTCCCTCCCCCACCCTCCCAAGACTTCCCTCAGCTCCCCTCTCTCGTTTGTTTGCACATGTTATTCTCTGCATGTTATAAAATTGTACATATCTTTACCTTATCTATCCTATATTCTACTAATAAATTGTGGATGTTTATTCAAAACCTGCCAAGGAGTCCAAGTCCTTTTGTTGTCTTTTTAAATAGTATGTATAAAGTTCCCATTCTTCCTTAAAATTTCGGTTGTCCTTCTCTCGTAGTTTATATCTTAACTTTGCCAGTTCTGCATAGCTCATCAGTTTTTCTTGCCATTGTTCTTTCGTTGGGACTTCCTCATTTTTCCATCCTTGCTCTAATAAGCATACATTCTTTGTTTTCCTTGGCAGGTCTTGTCCTAAAATCCCTAACAAAATGCTCCTGGTTTTTTTTTTAGAAATGTCCTTTTGAACATTTTTTTCAGTTCATTATATATCATCTCCCAAAATATTTTAACTTCTCTACATTCTCACCACATCTGATAAAAAGTACCTTCTTTTTCTTTACATTTCCAACATTTATTTAACCCAGTTTTGTACATTTTTGCCATTTTTACTGGTGTAATGTACCATCTGTACATCATTTTCATGTAGTTTTCCTTCAAAAGAGAACAATCTGTAAATTTTAAATCTACTTTCCACAATTGTTCCCAGTCCTCGAATTGTATATTATGTCTTATATCTTGGGGCCATTTAAGCATAACCGACCTCCTCATCTTTCGTTTCCCATTCTACCAAAATACTGTATGCTTTCTTCAGAGTTTCACATCTTCTTCTATCACTTCCTTTTGAAATCTAGAAATAACTAGTTTCCAGAATTGGGGGAGGGGCTTTAAATGCTTGCGTCCTGCTTGTGGGCTTGCCACTGGTTGGCTACTGCAAGAACTAGAATAGATGCTGGACTAGAATAACAGAATTGTAGAATTGGAACGGATCACAAGGGTAATCTAGTCCAACTCCCTGCAGTGCAGGAATCTTTTTGCCCAGCATGGGGCTCAAACCCACTACCCTGAGCCTCCTACTGTACATGGGCCTCCTTTGGCCCCACTCAGCAGTGTTCTTAAATTCTTAGACATTTGCACTAAAATGCTGGCAAATTTTCATGAGGATTTTTTTTTAATGCAGGTTGCTGTGGAAAGGTGGAGAACTTAGCTGCCGTTCTGCATATGCCCTAGAACCCTTTGACTGCTTTTTACATGACTGGGCCAATAATTGGGGCTCTTGCCAGCATAATGGCAAGCTTTGGCTTAAGCTGGACACCCTGAGCCCTGACTTTCAGGGCAGCTCCAGGTACATGTTAATGCCTGATTAGAAAACCTACTAATCAGTTGCCAGCTGCTATCCCACATGTTAATGGCTGATTAGGAAACCTAATCAGTTGCCAGCTGCTATCCAGAAGAACATACCAACCCCACCCCAATTTGGTTGTTAACTGATAAAAGCCTTCTTCCAGCTAGCAGCCCCCCCCCCGACCATCAAACAGAGGCCGCAATATATTTGCGAGCCTCTAGCAAAGTGCCACTAAATGCTTTTTGCCCTTGAACTGGACTTGTAGCGAAAGATCGGACTTTTTGCAAGAGGAAAAGTAGCATGAAAATGGACTTGGAAACGGAGGGTGACACTTGCTCGTGGTGCTGCATCATTTAACCTCCCTTCAAACAGATTCCTGCCAACCTAGCAGTTCGAAAGCACGTCAAAAATGCAAGTAGATAAATAGGAACCGCTACAGCGGGAAGGTAAACGGCGTTTCCGTGTGCTGCTCTGGTTTGCCAGAAGTGGCTTTGTCATGCTGGCCACATGACCTGGAAGGTGTACGCCAGCTCCCTCGGCCAATAATGCGAGATGAGCGCGCAACCCCAGAGTCGATCACGACTGGACCTAATGGTCAGGGGTCCCTTTACCTTTTACCTTTACCAAACAGATTAGAATGGAAGCCCATGAAATAAATAGCCAAAGTAGTGCTTATCCACACTTGCTTTTCCTCCACTGTTTCCAAGAACAGACAGCTCCATAACCAAGTGCTCTTTTCTTCACCCCGGGAAACCATTCCTTTACTGCTGAATCACAGCCAGCAGCCATCCAAGAAAAAACAAATGGCTAATATTGCACTTCAGCTTTAATGAGCGTGTTTTTATGGGGAAAGCTCCAGCGCGGAACAAAGAGCGCTCCAAGACAGAGCTTTAAAGCACAGACTTGTGCCTACCGGTAGGCAGTGTAAGGCAGAAGGTAAGTGTGGATAAGTGTGTAGTCTTACCTCTCCGAATGAATGCGCTTTCTTTCCCCCTCTTCTTTCAGAAATGTCAGAAATCTCTAATCTGACCTTTTCTGTCTCAGCTGGATAACTTTGCTGGTGGGTGCTTTTGTGTCGCCATCTCTCGCAGGCTCCTACTCTCTAGCTGGAAAAGGTGAAATAAGTAACAAAGAGATCTTTTCTCCCTCACTCTCATTGAACTTCCCAAGGACGCCAAGGCAAGCGAAAAGCTCTGTCCTCGTTAGATTGTGTCTCTCGCAAAGCCGGTAATAATTAGCTGGGGGCTTGATTTTTTGTTCACACGCATGATGCTGCTTTGAATTGTCTCCCTTGTCGGGTTTTGTTTTGATGTACGTAGATTTTGATCGTTTTGTTGTAATCATTTATTTGCCTTACATATTTATCTGTTCTTTAATGATGTGGGGAAATTAGAATGTATTTTTGAAGATAAGGTGAGGGATGGAAAATGGAATGTAGGAAGGCGCCTTATACCATGTCAGCATATTGAACACCCCCCCCCCAAGGAGTCCTGGGAACTGTAATGTATCCCTCACAGATCTATAATTCCCAACACCTTTAGCAAACTACAATTCCCAAGATTTTTTTCTTTTGGGGGGGGGATATGTGCTTTAAATGTATGGCATACACACAGCCTCAGTGCCTCTCTATGCTGACTGTCAGAGGCTTTCCATGGTTTCAGGCAGGGGGCATTTCCAGCCTGACCTGGAGCTGCTAAGGATTGATCTACAACCCTTGCTCTAAAAATAGAGTAAGATCCTAGTCCTCATGCTTCTGAATAAAGAGCCGATTTAAATAGGGACATAGGAAGTTGCCTTCTACTGAATCAGACCATGTAGCTCATTATTGCCTACCCTGACAGGCAGCAGTTCTTCAGGGTTTCATTCTCTTTCACTGGAGATGCTGCTGGGGATTAGATTTGGGACCTTCTGCATGCAAAGCAGATGCTCTACCACTGAGCTGCAACCCTCCCTTTGGCCATTTGGTGACTGTGCAAGGGGCTGAGTCTCTAGCATTTGAGCCAAGTGCCCTGTCATCACCCTCAAGAGTTTTTGGGTAGCAAGACTAGACCTACTCCATCTAAGAGATCCTTGAGAGCTGAGCTGGTGAAATAGACCACAAACTCCATAATGAAACTCCATACAGAAAGTGTTCCGTGCAGAAGTTCCTTCCATTACCCCAGCCTTTGCCACCCTGATGCCCTCCAGGTGTTTTGGGTTGTGCTAAAGGGCACAGAAATGTGGGGAGGGTGAAAGGATTCAGACTGCTTTGGCAAGGGAGACCCTGTTGGCAGTCTCTTGGTCACTGAGGGCAGGGGCAGAAGCAGTCACTGAAACAGTGGAGAATCAAACAGGAACAGTGAATTTGACTCGGCCCAGAACCCCAGAACAGAGAGGGAAGATTGTGCGTGTATGACAGCCTATGATGGCTACCTACTCAGGGCAAATGGGCTGCCAGACACCCACCCACCACATGCAAGAACTAACATTTGCCTTGCTATGACTCAGTCAACATTAAGGAAACCAGCCTTCGCCAACCTGGTGCTCTCCCGATGTGTTAAACTACAGCCCCCATCAGTCCCCCCTCCAGCCAACATGGCTGTATGAAGCTAAGGCTGATGGGAGCAAAGTCTGAAGCTGGCAGAAGTTGTAGTCCACAAAGTTAAACTCGGCTAGGAGGCATATTCTAGATTAAACTGGTTAGCTGCTTTAACCTCTAGGGCAGGCATCCCCAAACTGCGGCCCTCCAGATGTTTTGGCCTACAACTCCCATGATCCCTAGCTAACAGGACCAGTGGCCGGGGAAGATGGGAATTGTAGTCCAAAACATCTGGAGGGCCGAAGTTTGGGGATGCCTGCCCTAGGGATTACAGCAACAACTTATACTTGGGGTTGCCTCTGAAGACAGTTTGGAAACTTCAGTGGTGCAGAATTCAGTGGCCAGGTTGCTGACTGAGGTAAGACAGTTGAAGCACATAACGCCAATCTCAGCCCGACTACACTGGCTGCCAATTAGTTTCCAGGCCCAATTAAAAGTGTTGGTTTTGAGCTATAAAGCCTTAAAGGGCTCAGGACCCAATACCTCAAGGCCTGCCTCTCCCCATATGAACCAACCGGGACCCTGTGATCATCATCTGAGGCCCTTCTTTGTGTGCCTCTTCCGCAAGAGTTCTGGAGGGTGGCAGGCATGAGAATGGAGCCTTTTCTGCCTTTGTGGAATGCCATTCCCAGCGATGCTTGCCTGGCACCTTCATTATGTGTTCTAATAGATCTTGTGGTGCTGAATGTTTAGGCTAAGTAAATATTGGGGTTTAATTAAAACTTGTATGTTGTAACTGAGATGTGCTGAAAGAGAGTCTCATTGTGTATTATGCAAGGGGTTTGAGCTGTTTAAATAATGATTATGTGCATCTTACACATGGATTTTAATTACACATAGATATTAATCTGGCTGGGGAAACCCAGCCGGATGGGTGGTGTATAAATAAATAAATTATTGTTATTATTATTATTATTTATTATAGAAAAAAACGCTCCCTTTCCCTTATGGGGTACCCAAGAGCCCATATAGAGTCCTTCTGTAAGTTCTCTATCAGCAGGAGAAAATAACGGAGACCAACCAGAGAAGCAAAGCAGCTAGTAAGCCTGATCTTTATTAAAGCTGTTGCAACAGGGTGCTCACACACACACACATATGAGGGGGGGAGGGACCCTGAGCCATGCGTGCAAGCCCTTATATAGACATCATAAATTGCCCGCCCTGGAGTCCAAGACCACCCCCAGAAACATCATACATAGATCACAGAAGGGGTGTGGCCCAAGACCACCCCCTTAATACATCAGAGAAGGGGCGGAAATCTGGGTGTGTTGTTTTTCCTGTCTGCCAGGTTACCTGATTGGGTTACCTGGGCATCCTGGCCACTCTTTTGTTATAACTACTCAATTCCTAAATCCAGGTCACAGGCTCACACCCTATTCATATCTTAAATGTGCCCTTGAGACAGGATTTGTGAAAGAGACAATGGGGAGATTTCCCATTTCCTTCGACCTTGCAGAGAAATATTTGAGGTCATTTTGGGAGGGAGAAAATGGTTTCAGGACTTTTCTGTGGGTTCCAGACATGTGGTTTACATATTTGTATGTCAAAATAAAAAATAAAAATAAAAATTCCTTCCAGTAGCACCTTAGAGACCAACTAAGTTTGTCATAGGTATGAGCTTTCGTGTGCATGCACACTTCTTCAGATACACTGAAACAGAAGTCACCAGACCTTTATATATAGTGAGAGGGTGGGGAGGGGTATTACTCAGAAGGGTGGTGGGAATGGGTGGTTGGCTGATAGGAGTTGTAAGCCTGTTGACAACTGAATTGCAACTCATTACCAAGCTTAAAACCATGGAGAGGCCTGGTCTGAATAAGGACATTGGATTCTTATCTCATTATACATAATAAAGCTTTCTTTAGCCATCTCACCCCTTGCTTTTTCCTGCAAGACCAATTGCAGTCGTGAACAGTTTTACCACTCCTATCAGCCAATCACCCATTCCCACCACCCTTCTGAGTAATACCCCTCCCCCACCCTCTGACTATACCATAAGGGTCTGGAGACTTCTGTTTCAGTGTATCTGAAGAAGTGTGCATGCACACGAAAGCTCATACCTATGACCTACTTAGTTGGTCTCTAAGGTGCTACTGGAAGGAATTTTTTTATATTTTATTTTTTGTTTTGACTGCGTCAGACCAACACGGCTACTTACCTGTAACCTATATTTGTATGTGTTTGCTTGGTACATTTATGAACATCTATTATATATATATAAGACCTTAAAATTCTAACTATTATTATTATTATTATTATTATTATTATTATTATTATTATTACATTCTCAAAGTCTGAGAATGTAATTAAGATCCATGTGTACTGGAATGTGTGTACCCACTTCTGAGCATCAGCAATTAGCATGTGAAGAGTAGACCTAGGTAAATGTTCTCAGTGTGTACCAGTCTTTAATCCTAGTCAATCAACAAGTGTTGATAAAATCAGGGAACACCTGAGGGGATTAACCAGTAGTACTTACCGTAATAGCATCCAAAGAACTGACAATTAGAATGCAACTGAATTAGGGAGGCTTAATTTTTAGGAACAGCGGATTTGGGAGAGAGGCCTTGGGCTGAGTGTTGCACTGCTGTCCGGAACAAGTCTCTCTTGAGATGACCGTGCTGTAAGATGTGGATTCCCCCATGCAAACTGAAGGTGTAAATATGTGAATAAATCATATTTCTTAAAGCTACGACAGTCTCTGTCAAAGAAGCACAAACCCTGGAATCCCATGCACTCTTGCTTGGCAGAGAGGGGAAGGCACCCAACTGTATCTTTAGTTGCCAGGCAAAATAATAATAATTCTCTTCCCCCAGGGCCTTTGACTTATTAACAATTTAAGGCCCTTTAAACTGGCAGGGGGTAAAAAATAAACACGCGGAGGGCAGCAGGTTGAGGATGGCTGGTTGGATACCCAGAGCTCCTTCAATCAGACCTTCCCGGCTGCCAGCCAGGGAGCAACCCATTTGCACTCTCACCCAAAACTCTGCCTGCCTGCCATGCCCATTGCCAGCTCTGCTACTGCAAAGCCCCAGGAAGTATGTCTCCTTGGCCTGACACAGAGGACAGTGCTGCTGCATTGCAGACACTCGCACACCGGGAGCTCAGGCATTCTCTCTGCCTCAGAAAGGAGCAGGCATTTGCTCCATCCAGCCACTGAAGCTCCTGGAGCCACTCTGAGGTCTGATTTCAGCAGACCTCCTCCTCCTGACAGCAGGCAGGTGCTGTAGCCTTTCCATGTTTCATCTTTGCTCACTGCTAGCAAGGAGGTTGCTGAGCAAATTGTCAGGATAGACTTGAGGGAGAAGGGCTGTCTGTCTGTCTGTGTATGTGTGTAGGGTTTTTTTGGGGGGGGAGCGCATTACAAAATACGGAGCCCTATGGGATTGTGTGCTTTATTTATTTGGCTCAAATTTCTCCTGCCAGCCTTAACCAGATGAGAGGAACCTTAGACTCGGGGGCCAAATCTGGCTCCCCAAGCCTCTCTATCTGGCCCTTGGAACTCTCCCCAGGCCACACCCCTTCACTGGCTCTGCTTTGTACCCTCCTTGAGTGGTTATTGCCTGGCTGGCATGTGTCCTTGAACACCAGTAATGCCCCTTGCTTGCCCAGGTGGAGAGTAGAGAGGGGGTATGCAAGTGTGTGTCGAAGTTAAATTACTGCACAAAGGTAACATCCGCATCAATTGGCCCGCTCACTTTTCCCTCCACACTTGCCCACCACTGGCATGTGGCCCGAAGAAGGGTATCTACGAGGGAATGTGGCCCTTGTTCTGAAAAAGGTTCCTTGCCTCTTCTCTTAACCAAGGCTTGAAACCAGGGTCTGGGGCTGTTTCCAGCAGTTAGAAGGAGGAATCTCATCAGCCTTCATTGCCGTTAGCACTGATGCAACAGGGAACTATGGTTAAGCAATCTGCCCATGATTGTTGTTGTTTAGTCGTTTAGTCGTGTCTGACTCTTCGTGACCCCATGGACCATAGCACGTCAGGCACTCCTGTCTTCCACTGCCTCCCGCAGTTTGGTCAAACTCATGTTCGTAGCTTCGAGAACACCGTCCAACCATCTCATCCTCTGTCGTCCCCTTCTCCTTGTGCCCTCCATCTTTCCCAACATCAGGGTCTTTTCCAGGGAGTCTTCTCTTCTCATGAGGTGGCCAAAGATCAGCTTCACGATCTGTCCTTCCAGAGAGCACTCAGGGCTGATTTCCTTCAGAATGGATAGGTTTGATCTTCTTGCAGGCCCGTGATTACAAACCTTTTAGGCTCTGACTCTTCTCCCTCCCACTTCAGTAACTGCAACTTCAAGAGGAAGGTGTTCAGCAGGTGCCAAAGAGAAAACAGAGATGGGAGGGAGAGAATACCAAAGGGGGGCAGCCGCCGCCACACCCACTTTGTATGGAATGGACCTCCTGCTAAGATGGAATCTGCAGGAAACCCTCAGCAGTCAGTTGGGTATATAAGGCATGAGGTTGATCTTTAACAGAGTTCAGAGACACCTTCCAGGCAGGTAAAGAAAACACTTGGGGCTCAAAGCAATACTAGTGAAGGGTGTGGCCTGGGGTGAGTTCTCAGGGCCATATGCAAAGAGCTGGAGGGTCCCAGGCCTGAGGTTCTCCACCACCACCACCACCCCGGTATAGACAACACTGAGATAAATAGACGAAAGGTTTGACATAGTATAAGGCAGTGTTTCCCAACCTTGGGTTGCCAACTGTTTTTGAACTACAACTCCCATCATCCCTAGTTAGCAAGAGCAGTGGTCAGGGATGATGGGAATTGTAGTCCGAAAACAGCTGGAGACCCAAGGTTGGGAAACACTGGTATAAGGCAGCCTCTTGTGTTCTTGCTTCTAGGAATCTGCCCATGAATTCACTGCCCTTTCCCTCTGTTTTCCTTTTCAGGCGATTGCGATGGTGCGTCAGGGGAAGAACTGGAAGTCCATGTGTAAGGGCCTCATCCTGGGGACTCTCCTAACCAGCTTCATGCTGCTGCTGTACTCCTACGCCGTCCCACCCTTACAAGTCAGCATGACCGAGTGAGTCTGGTGTGCACAGGAGAAGACGTGTGGACCAAGAGACCATGAGCGGAACCACAGCCTGTTCTGCCTCCACAGAAAGGCTCTCAGAACAGAATATATGTACGAAGGAGATTGAAGGGATTGAGCCCTGATGGGGTAGAATGGACTGTACCACTTCAGGTGGAGAGGGGATCTGTTTTCTTTCAGGGGCATGCATGGAAATTCCCTGCAAGTAGAAAACTTGACGCATGTGGGGGCTGGGCAAGAAATGTTATCCTTGATGTGCTAGCTTTCTGTTTTCAAGGAATTGGGTTGTCTGTGTGGGAGGGTTAGTGTTGGAAAGCACTGTACTGGTACAGTCCACTCTGCCACTGGTGAATATGTAGCTCTGGAATCTCCAATGTGGTGCTTGTGGCTTTAAAGCACCCTCGGTCACCTCTCGGTGCCCACCCAGGCCCTCTGCGCCTCCCAAACTACAGTTTAGAAAATTTGGTGAGCATCCATCTCTCTCACACCACTTGGAGATTCCAGGGGTACCAGGCACACTTACTAGGGTCTGTGTTTCCTTTTAGAACAATGAGGCACAGTGGAGTCTGAAGTGTTTTTATGATATATGGTTTATTTACACATATTTACAACCTGAGCCTACTATGGATGGGTTCAGAGCAGGAACACCCCTATGCTTCTCCCATAAGCATAGCAGGTTTGGGTTTGCAAACAGAGAAATCAGCCACGTTCTCTGTGTCTCTTTGTCACAGTCAGCTCACATGGTGCTCAGACCCCACTTCCTCTCTTTACCAAACTGCTTGCCAAAGTGGCACTTTCCCCTGTGTTCAGTTAAGTCATCCACTTTGAAATCCTAAACCCCTTTGATCTCTGTCCACCAACACACAACTGAGGGAGGGACCCCTCCCTCCTTATCTGGTACATCTTCACCCACTGTAACCCTGGAAACTTCCCCCTTCCAACTCTGTGATTAACTATTGCTAAATACCTAGAGCTCAAGGTCTCCTGCCTTGTTGATGGCTTGCTTTATGGGTTAATGCAGGCATCCCCAAACTTCGGCCCTCCAGATGTTTTGGACTACAGTTCCAATCTTCCCCGACCACGGGTCCTGTTAGCTAGGGATCATGGGAGTTGTAGGCCAAAACATCTGGAGGGCCACAGTTTGGGGATGCCTGGGTTAATGGCTCTGCCTTTGCATCCCCATTTACCTGGTTAGCCTGTATTTTTACACTGTTGAGTTGTTGTTGTTGTTGTTATATGTAACATGTAATATATATATATATATATATATATATGTATATATATATATATATATATAACCACTGAGCCTAGGGCTTGCTGATCAGAAGGTCGGCGGTTTGAATCCCTGTGATGGGGTGAGCTCCCGTTGCTTGGTCCCAGCTCCTGCCAACCTAGAAGTTCGAAAGCACGTCAAAATGCAAATAGATAAATAGGAACCGCTACAGCGGGAAGGTAAACGGCGTTTCTGTGTGATGCTCTGGTTTGCCAGAAGCGGCTTTGTCATGCTGGCCACATGACCTGGAAGCTATACGCCGGCTCCCTCGGCCAATAATGCGAGATGAGCGTGCAACCCCAGAGTCGGTCACGACTGGACCTAATGGTCAGGGGTCCCTTTACCTTTTTTATGTGTGTGTGTGTGTGTGTGTGCGCGCACACACACGCGCGCACGCGCACACACACACACACACACACACACACACTGCCCTAAACCTGCAGGTCTCAGAAAGTTTCAATGTTAAATCCATTGATTAAATTCCAACATTTACTAAAGCCAGAATTAGGGGTTTGCTTAAATTCTAACCCCTTTAGTTAATCCAGAGATTTTAGGAGAGTCTTGCCCCCCACAAACTTATAACAATATATTTCAGGTGTCAGAAGTCATGGTAAAGAGGTGCATCTTGAGCATATGGTGAAAACTGTTTGATGAAGATACCAGAAGCACCTCTGTGGGGAGGGAGTTCCACAATTCAGGGACTACTACAGAGAAAGTCCTCTCCTGGGCCACCATTCTCTGCACTTTGGAGGGTGGCAGAACTTCTCTGCAGATCTTAACACACAAAGACCTTGGTAGTGATGGAGATGGTCCTACAGATATTTGTGGCCTAGGTCATTTAGGGCAGCGTTTCTCAACCACTGTTCCGCGGCACACGTCGTGGCAGGAAGCCGGTTTCCTTTCCGGCGGGTTAGTTATAATTATTGGCGGCCGCCAGGAACGTGACAATGCAAATCGCCCTTCTCGTCGCCGCACGTCGCGGCAAAATTTAGACAAACTAAACTAAAATTTAGACAAACTTAAAGAAGCTGGCTGGATGAGCTCAACCTGAAACTTGCTGAGCAAAGGATTGTGCTGGCAGAGAAATCAGCGGCTTGTGAAGCCTTATTACAGGAGATTGCAACCAACACAGCAATTGGCAAGTGTTTCTTACAGTCATAATTATATAGTCAATATAGGGCGGCACAGAGTTAAATTTTTTAACTTTTTTAATGGTGGTGTGCCTCGTGATTTTTTTCATGGAACAAGTGTGCCTTGGCCCAAAAAAGGTTGAGAAACACTGATTTAGGGATCTAAGTACCATTGAGAGCATCTTGAATTGGGCCCAGAAACGCGTTGGCAATCAGTTACCTCCTCTAGCAAACCACATTCAACTGCTGAAAATGAATGTCCAGTGGAAACTGGAAGCTAGAGGAAGGTCTGGGACCTTTGCCAAGCGTAGTGCAGTCAAGGAAGATGGTGAGAGAGCTCCTTATGCATTCCTGGAGAGATCCTGATTGTTGACTCTGCTTTCCCCTTAGGGTCCCAATCCCCTACTCGTGCTCTTCCTACCCTTCCCAGGCTCGGCTGCCGGCTTTGGCCAACGGTAGCCACAATCCACAGAAGTGCCACCCCAAGCTGGACATCATGTTCCTGAAGACCCACAAGACAGCCAGCAGCACCATAATCAACATCCTCTTCCGCTTTGGGGAGAAGCACCGCCTGAAGTTCGCCTTTCCCAGCGGACGCAACGACTTCTACTACCCCTCCTTCTTTGAGCGGAGTCAAGTGCAGGACTACCAGCCTGGCATGTGCTTCAACATCATCTGCAACCACATGCGCTTCCATTATGAGGAGGTGCGCAAGCTGCTACCGGCCGACACCATCTTCGTCACCGTGCTGCGGGACCCCGCCTACCTCTTTGAGTCCTCCTTCCACTATTTCGGGCGCATCATTCCCGTGACCTGGAAGTTGTCGGACGACGATAAGCTGGCCGAATTCCTGCAGGACCCTTGGCGTTACTATAATCCCAATGGATTCGGTGCACATTACCTCCAGAATCTCCTCTTCTTCGACTTGGGCTATGACAGTAGCATGAATGCCAACAGCCCTCTAGTTGAACAGTACATCCGCGAAGTGGACGAGCGTTTCCACTTGGTCATGCTGGTAGAGTACTTTGACGAGTCTTTGGTGCTTCTGAAGGACTTGCTCTGCTGGGAGCTGGAAGACATCGTCTACTTCAAGCTCAACGCCCGGAATGACTCCAGCGTCTCCAGGCTGACGGACGAGCTCTACCAGAAGGCCACGACCTGGAATCTCATAGACGCCAAACTCTACCGGCACTTCAACGCCACCTTCTGGCGCAAGGTGGAAGCCTATGGGCGTGAGAGGATGGCCAGGGACGTGGCCAGGCTTCAGGAAGAGAATGAGAAGATGAAGAACATCTGCATTGACGGGGGCCGCCCGGTGGATGCCAGCGCCATCCAGGAATCCAGCATGCAACCGTGGCAGCCGTTTGGCAAAAAGACCATCCTGGGCTACAATCTGAAAAAGAGGATCCCCAAGAAGCACCGGAAGCTCTGCCGCAAGATGCTGACGCCGGAGATCCAGTACCTGACGGACCTGGGGGCCAACATCTGGGTCACCAAGCTGTGGAGCTGGGTGCGCGAGTTCCTCAAGTGGTAGGAGGGCCGCACAATCCCTGTTCCTGACAGCCATGTGCCCCGTCCAAGAGAACAACCAGGTGCTTTCATTTTGGTCCTCCCAACCACCCGCCCCCCCCCACCCACACTTCTTCTTTACCTTAGATGGTCAGATACGGCTCCTGCTTGCCACCATCCAATGCTTGAACTAGCCTCAGAATGAAAAGGGACAGCAAGCTTGAACGGTTAAAAGGAGAGGAATTGCCAAGGCCAAGGGAGGGCACCATCTAATCATCCATTTGGGGCCCAGGCTGTGCCAGGAGGGGGATGTTGCGGCACAGGCAAGGGCTGAAGTAGATGGGGCCCCGCCACCCCTGGGTGCCACACAGAGTCCAAGCACTTGAGCCAACCCCCCTGTTCCAGCTGAGAGCAGAGCAAGCAGCAGCAGCAGACAACGGCATCAGGACACCTCTGCCAATTTGCAGCATTTTGCTAACTCTTTAGAGCTCTGGTTTTCTTCCTCTTGACTCTTGTTTCAAACTGCTGTGGACAGTGATGGATGAGCTGCCACCCCCCACCCACCCTGCTTCCTTCGTCCTCCTGGCCGGGAGAAACTTGGTTGTTTGTGCTTGTGTGGCTATTCGCACATGTATGTGTTTGCATGTATTGACGGATGCTCCTTTCTAAAGAAGGGAAGTCAACACACGTGTAATTTGCTCACATCTGCAGGGATGGACAAAGGATGTGCCGGATGGGCAGCACATTTCTGAACGTATGCGCAAAGACACAAATATTGGACATCTGTCTATGGGGATATCTATACAGCGGGCTTAAAACTAGTTAAATCAGGGGTAGCCAACACCTTGCCCTCCAGATGTGGTTGGGCTGCAAGTCCCATCATCTCTGACAGGGACATTCTGAACCCAACAACATCTGGAGAGCACCACATTAAATAGTAATACCCCTGAGAATCCAGGCCACTGTAATTCTGTGAGAGGGAGGCAGAGCCCCTGGTCAGCATCCTCACTGTAGTAGAGCTCCCAGGATGGTCACCCGCAGCAGTTAAATCAATAGCCAACTGCTATGCATGTGTAGTGTAGATATTGTCCATGCAGGGGATTGAAACATTACTGCGAACTGAAACATTACTGCGAACACATTAACTGTGAATGAGTGTGTGTGTTTGTTTATGTTAATTGCACACGCAAGTTAAGCTCCAACACAAAGGTGGCGTTTCACCCCTCTGTGTTGTTGGCAGTGCACTCCTAAGACTGAAACAGCCCAGTGTCTTTTGCTCCGTGGGGGGGATGATCGAGTGTGTTCCTTTGTGCACTGAAATCTGCCTCTGTTTCAGGATTGCGCAAGCCACAATGCGTGAGAGGCAACAAGAAACTGTTGTTTCTTGACTCACCTGGCAGCGATAGACTGGACAGCAGCCTTTGCCCACCTGGGGCCCTCTCTAGATGTTTGGCAACACAGCTCCCATCAGCCCCAGCCAGACAGCAAGCATTGCCTGGGGCTGATGGGAGTTGTAGTGCAGAAAGAACATCAGGAGGGCCCAGGGTAGGCAAAGGCTGCTGTATGTACATGAAAGCCAGGATCGACACACTTCCTTTTCTTTTAGTTCTTTTAGTTTCAAGGGCACCGTCGACTTCCTCAATCCTCTATAGGTGGGGAAAGATCAGCCACGTCCTTAGCAGATCCCTCTTTTAATCACATTCTGGTGCTTACAAATAGCTGCTTTGGAGGTATACAATAAAATGCCCAGTAAAACTGGGACTCGGGTTTGCCAGCAAAGGCTGCTCTTGCCATCTCTCTCTCTCTCTCTCTCTCTCTCTCTGTGTGTGTGTGTGTGTGTGTGTGTGTCACTTTTAGCAGTTAGCAAGAAGTGCGGTGGGTGTGGGTTGTATTGTTTCTTTTAAAGCAGCTGAAGCAATGGGGCTGTTTGGAAAAGGACAGAAGGCACCTCTAAGTACGTAGCCCAGCAAATGGCATGAGGGTTGAAATGCTCCCCATCCACTGCCACCACCAACCCTGGACATTCAAACCACAATAAGCAACAAAGAAAAAGGCTACATTCCCACCATACATCTAAAGTGCTATGATACCACTTTAAACAGGCATGGCTTTCCCCGGATAATTCTGGCAGCTGTAGTTTGTTGCAGGCCCTGTTAGGAGACCCCTAACAATTCCCAGAGCTCTCTTTGAAGAGCGATTTATTGTTAAACCGTGCTGAGAACTGTGGCTCTGGAATTGGGATTAGGGGGGGTCTCCTATCAACTCCCAGCACAAAGTACAGCTCCTAGAATTCTTTGGGCGAAGCCGTGCCTGTTTAAATTAGTATCATAATGCTTTAAATGTATGGTGCAAATGTGACCCAACCAAAAAGTGCCGCGTTGCCCTTTAAACCCTCAGCCTCACGTGAGCAAAGCCTCTTGGTGAACATGAACTATAGACCCTCTTGACGTATAACTGGAAGACCTCAGGACTGCGCGCCACATATACAAAGCACGTTCAACATTTAAAGCACATGGCTTCTTCCTGCAAAGAAGTAGTTTCTCCCCTATAGAGCTACAATTCCCAGCGCCCTTAACAAACTACAGTTCCTATGATTCCTGGGGGGGGGAGCCGTGTGCTTTAAATGTATGGTGTGTGTGCCGTGTTAGTTAATGGTCCTTGGGAGCCGAGTCTTTTCAGAATGGGTGCTCATCAACTCAGGTTGAATTCTCCACCCTGGAATACTACCTAGAGACAAACCCAATTTGTGCCAATGTACCTCTTTCTGTTATTATGTTATTCTGTTACTTCGGCCCTCCAGATGTTTTGGACTACAATCCCCATCTTCCCCGACCACTGGTCCTGTTAGCTAGGGATCATGGGAGTGTGTAGGCGAAAACATCTGGAGGGCCGCAGTTTGGGGGTGCCTGCCCTAAAGAATCCTGGGAACCATAGTTTACCTATAACGGAGCCAGTATTCCCAGCACCCTGAACAAACTACTGTTTCCAGGATTCTTCTGAGAAAGTGATATGATTTCAATGTATGATGTGTGGATGTGACCCTTGTCATCATCACCCAGCAGAACCGTTTCCCATACACCTCTGTGGGGGGTTGGTCCACAAGGTGCAGAATGTCCCATGTTGTCTTCCTCCAAACTTCCGCCGTCCCTGCCAGAGCTAATGTCCTCGCTGGTTGGAGGGTCCTGGAGTTTCTCTCCTCAAAGAGGAGGTGTCGGCCCTGACAAGCAACGGGATCTGATGAGGACTAGTGTGCTTACAGGGAGGGCTCCACTCAGAATGTGATGCGGGAGAGGAATGGTGGGAGGGAGGAGGCTTCCCAGTTGCTGCTTCTCACTGCAAAAAAACAAACAAAGCAAAAAAACCCAGGAGAGGCGTCTGCCTACACACCAAATATTTAAAGCACATGGCTTCCCCCCAAATAATCCTGGGAGCTGTAGATTACCCTTCGCAGTTCCCAGCACCCTTAACAACATCCAGTTCACAGAATCCTTTGGGAGAAGTCATGTGCTTTAAATGTGCACAAGTGAGCATCTCCACCACAAGGAGTTGCTTAGGACCTGGGTGGTGCTAAAAGGCAACCAAAATGTGGGGAGTGTACTCAGAAGGGTACAGCGAGGGAGATCCTTTTGGGGCTCCCTTTCCCCATGTATGACTTCAGGGACAGCCAAGGTGGGGCCCTCCAAAAGCTGTTGAACTTCAGCTGCCATCAACCCCTGCAGCTAGCAATGGTTAGGGATGATGGGAGTTGTAGACCAATAACTCAAGGGCACCCTGTTGGCTACTGCGGGTCCTACTGTGACTGATAACAATAATTCAGAACAGCATCACTTCCTGTCTGTTCCATCACAGCTCTCTCTCTCTCTCTCTCTCTCTCTCTCTCTCTCTCTCTCTCTCTCTCTCTCTCTCTCTCTCTCTCTCTGTATATATGCCTACAAACACACACCATTAACTCAGTATACATGTCTAATGTTCTCCACTTGTAAAGATGAGAAATGTTAAAAATCACTATAATTTTGTAAAATAATTATAATGTAAGGCTGTTTATAATACAAAGGTCTTTGAGGTGTTCAGACTCTGGATTCTTTTTTCCCCATTTGTAGTGGTGGCGTGAGCTGGGGTGGGTTGGGGTGTGGGTGTGGCGAAGGGCCGTGGCTCAGCGGTAGAGCATCTGCCTTGCATGCAGAAGGTCCCAGCTTCAATCCCCAAAGGCAGCATCTCCAGGTTGGGCTGGGAGAGACTCCCTGTCTGAAACTCTGGAGAGCTGCTGCCAGTCAGTGTAGACAATACTGAGCAGGGTGGACCAATGAACCGACTCGGTATGAGGCAGCCTATGTGATGCCAGCTAGCGAAGGAATTGCAGAGCACAGTTTCTGGAGCTCAGCAGAGCCTATCTAGTGACAACATCACAGGAGAACCTCCCAATGGACAACTGTGTCCCATGAGAATCAGGGCACTTCCCGGCAGTTGCCATTTTGGGGTGGAATTCAATCACATACTGGCGATTTCAGGGTGCACAACTGATGTTGAATTGGCGCTCTTCCACAACCAACCTGCCTCTTCTCCCCACCCCTCAAAACGAATGTGTTGTGATAAGGAAGGTAATGGTTCCCCCAAAGTGCAGGATAATATTTGCTTGGTGCACCATCGCCTAACCTCCCCATGCACAAATCAAAACAAATGTTTTATAACTAGCCAACATAATCTTGCTGCTAACTTTCTGCAAGGATTTAGTTACAGGTAGGTAGCCGTGTTGGTCTGAGTCGAAGCAAAATAAAAAAATTCCTTCAGTAGCACCTTAAAGACCAACTAAGTTTACATTTTGGTATGAGCTTTCGTGTGCATGCACACTTCAGATGTGTATCTGAAGAAGTGTGCATGCACACGAAAGCTCATACCAAAATATAAACTTAGTTGGTCTTTAAGGTGCTACTGAAGGAATTTTTTTCTGCAAGGAAATCAGGTTGAACGCTCAAATAACAATTTGTTGAGAAGCAACCCCAGTTGCTTAGGGGAGGTCCGTTTGAATTTTCTGCCTCAGGCACCAAATTGCATCGTGCTGGCTCTGAGCACCAGAGGAGGATGAGCAGAGACTGCTGGGCCAAGCGGGTGGATCAATGGGGAGAGCAGATCCACCCCATTCATACATTTAAAACACATCATCCAACAAACATTTAAAGCACAGGACGTTCTTCTGTCCATTAAGATTTAGAAGCCCGTGTAAAATATACAAAGGCCCGGGTGACAGCCCTAAGCATGCATGGCTGCTGTGTTCCAAGCAACTTACTCTCAAGTTAGTGCACTTACAATGGTGGCTTTATTAGGAGGCAAAGTCTGCTGAACTCAGTGGTACATAAAAGGTGTGGACCAGCCTCTGGGTCCTCCTCCATGACTCCCCATCTGTATAAAGGCCTGTATTTGCATACAGTTGCAGTTAAGTATGAGATGAGAATTAAAAGAACCTCTGAGAGCCTTTCCTCACAGAGTACCGTAACTGCAGGCTCCTTGCTACTTACCACACATGCAGAATTAAAGAGCAAGGTTTTTTACACAGGTCTGGGCCTCTAGCACCTACACAACCCCTCAGTTTTCCTTGAGAACACAGTACTCTAACCTGGAAGTGAAGCTTTTCCAAGCTGATAGCTTACGGGGGTGTTTTGTACACCACCCAGCAATTCAAACCAGCCTTTCACCATTGATAGAGTTGCCAACTGACCAGGCAAGGGGGGAAAGCACGAGGTTGCTTCTGTGCCTTTAATGCTGCTAATGTGCTGTGAATATTGTTAGGTGACCCTCACGGGCAGCTGCTAACATCTGCACATCAGACTGTTATTAAAGACACAGTTATAGCAGCTGGTTGGAAAAGCTGGCGATTCTACACAGCTCTGCATTGGCTGAATGTATATTGCCCAGATTGGAACAGTTTTACTTGCTTTTATCATTGCAACAGTTTTATCCGTTTTTGTAATAACTGTATATATTACACTGGGACCTTATGCTGAAGAGTGGATAAGGAAGTTTATAATAAGTAAATCAAACAGATAATGCCATTGCTGTAACCATTGGGTCATCCTCCCCTTTAACAGGTTGCATCTGGGCTGCTAGTCCAGCTCTCTCACCCCTTTGGGTAGATACATGTTCCCCGCCCCGCCCCCATTAAAGCAGGTACATGGTGATAAAACTCAACAATGCTTTTCTAGCAGAACAAATCCGCTTTACCCAAAATGGGCTGTTTGCGATAAGGAAAGTGATTGTGGAGGAGGAAAAAACATTTTACATCTGGTGTGCTCCCTCCACGGGTCTGGGAAATGGTATGCCCACAAGACTTAACCACAATCCACATCAATCCTAGATGTGTTTTGTTGTTGTTGTTTTTTTAATGAAATGTGCTACATTTTGATGCATTCCTCCCCAAACCCACTTAAATCTGAATTGGAAAAAGTTAGCTGCGTTTTAAGCCTGTAATAGACTAAGACCAACCGTTTGATTGGGGGGGGGGTGGCATCCAGATTTTGCACGCACAAATGCTCAGTCAACAGAAGAGCTCAGATGTCCTTTTATCACCAGTGTCTTCAGCGATTACCTCTGGGGAATGTTGCTCCCTTCCTGATGGAGAGGGAGGCTGATCAAAAGCAATCCTCATCACCTGTGCACCTGGGAAAGTGGCTTGAGCCGCCCCCAGAAGGTGGGAGCGGGTATAAACAGGTGCTTTAGAGTAAGCTAAAGGGCTGGTGTCTACCTTCTTTCTGCATTGGAAGCTGAGAGCGTCAATATGAGGTTGCAGAAGCAGAGCTTGGTGGTATTTCTTGCCTGGAGTTTGGTGACTGCTGCTGCTGCTCAGAGTGGTAAGTTGCATCATCTTTTCTCCTGCAAATTGCATTTGGGAAGGGCTGCAGCTGAGTGGCAGGGCCTTGCATGCAGAAGGTCGGCGGTTCAATCCCCAGTGGGGGAGACTTCTACCTGAAACCCTGGAGAATTTCTACTTGTCAGTGCAGGAAGCACTGAAACAGACCAGTGGTCTGACTTGGTATAATGCATCTTCCAAAGTTGTCGCCATGTTGTCGAGATGAACCAGCTGGGCTTGCATCTCCTTTGCTGCGAGTTTGGAGGCTTGAGGGGGTGACCATGAGTATCTCTTCTTACTCACTGCCCTCTACAAGCCTCTGAGGGAGGCTTATGTTGAAAACAATAGGGCTGAGGATCTCCAGTGACCAATGTGGGCTGAGAAGGCACTTGAACCCAGAACTGCCCCTCGCCAATCCCTGCATTTAAATCTGTTTTGTTCCTGCTTTTCAAAATATCATTATTGAATTTTATTATTGAGTTTATACCTTTATCTACAAAAGTACACAGGGCAGCCTACCTAAAATCTAATATTTAAAAAGCAACATCGACATGGGGCGGGGGGGGGGATGCATTACAAAATAAGGAGCCCTATGGGACTGTGTGCTTTATTTATTCTCTGGCTCAAATTTCTGCTGCCTGACTTAACCAGATGAGAGGAACCTTAGACTCGGGGGCCAAATCTGGCTCTCCAAGCCTCTCTACCTGGCCCTTGGAACTCTCCCCAGGCCACACCCCTTCACTGGCTCTGCTTTGTACCCTCCTTGAGTGGTTATTGCCTGGCTGGCTTGTGTCCTTGAACACCAGTAATGCCCTTTGCTTGCCCAGATGGAGAGTAGAGAGGGGGTATGCAAGTGTGTGTCGAAGTTAAATTACTGCACAAATGTAACATCCGCATCAGTTGCCCCCCCCCTCACTTTTGCCTCCACACTTGCCCACCACTGGCATGTGGCACGACGAAGGGTATCTACGAGGGAATGTGGCCCTTGTTCTGAAAAAGGTTCCTTGCCTCTTCTCTTAACCAAGGTTTGAAACCAGGGTCTGGGATTGTTTCCAGCAGTTAGAAGGAGGAATCTCGTCAGCCTTCACTGTGGTTAGCACTGATGCAACAGGGAACTGTGGTTAAGAGCAGTGGTTTAGAGGCCCAGCTCCTTCCTACAATCTGCCCATGATTACAAGCATTTTAGGCAGGCATCCCCAAACTTCTGCCCTCCAGATGTTTTGGACCACAATTCCCATCTTTCCCAACCACTGGTCCTGTTAGCTAGGGATCATGGGAGTTGTAGGCCAAAACATCTGGAGGGCCGCAGTTTGGGGATGCCTGATTTTAGGTATCTGTCGGCTCTGACTCTTCTCCCTCCCACTGCAGTACCTGCAACTTCCATGCCCTATGAATGCAACAGGACCAGCATCCATCTAGTGGTCAAGATGGACCCTTGGGGCACAGGTCTCAGGCTGGAACCACAATATCTGCAGCTCGGCCGCTGCTCCCCTTCCTTTGAGGACAACCGGAAGGGCTTCTTCCACTTCCAATACCACTTGAAGGAATGTGGCTTTGCACGGCTGGTGAGTGTTCTGAGGGCCAGGATTTTTCAGGCTGCTGTGGTGACTTGCTAAAGCTGGACTGGGTGGGTTGGAGTGCCGGTTGCTGAGGAGGCGGCTGAAGAATGTTGCTCATAGGGCGGAAGGTCGGGAGCCCAACAGTAGGTGGCGCCAAAGCCAATGTCAGAATGAGTTAACAAATTCTTGTTTTGTGCTCCTCCTCCTCTTCCCTTGTGACTTCTATAAAGGCAGTACTTGAGACTAAGGAGGAGGAAGGGGATCTCCAGGTCAGCCTCTGGGACTAGCTGTCAGTAAGAAGGCAGGCAGGTGGGAGCTGGCTGAGGGCAGACTGAGGTTGGTGGGGCAACACCCCCTTTGTCCTAATGGGCCAGCCTCCACTGAGTGAACTGCAGGAAAGTTCCTCATTGAGGTTTGGAGAGAAATGCCCTGAAGCTTCTCTGTGTCTCAAGAACTGAAGCGGGCTCCCATTTCAAGGTGGGTATATTACTTCCATGGGGACCCAGGTGGCGCTGTGGGTTAAACCACTGAGCCTAGGGCTTGCTGATCAGAAGGTCAGTGGTTTGAATCCCTGCGACGGGGTGAGCTCCCGTTGCTTGGTCCCAGCTCTTGCCAACCTAGCAGTTCGAAAGCACGTCAAAGTGCAAGTAGATAAATAGGAACCGCTACAGCGGGAAGGTAAACGGCATTTCTGTGTGCTGCTCTGGTTTGCCAGAAGCGGCTTTGTCATCCTGGCCACATGACCTGGAAGCTGTAAGCCGGCTCCCTCGGCCAATAACACTAGATGAGCGCCGCAACCCCAGAGTCGGTCACGACTGGACCTAATGGTCAGGGTTCCCTTTACCTTTACCTTTATATTACTTCCATAGTAAAAGCCTGTCGTCTAGGCATTGCCAAAAAGGGGAAATGAGGAAGGGGCCCTCGAAGTACAAACATTTGAGTAATAAACTTTGCATATAACAACAACAATAATAATTAATAATAATAATGTCAGTCAGTCAAGTTTATTGCTTACAGCCAAAGGCTGCTGCAGTGTATACAATGATAGTTAATAATAATAATTTATTATTTGTACCCCACCCATCTGGCTGGGTTTCCCCAGCTACTCTGGGCGGATCCCAATAGGATATTAAAAACACGATAAGACATCAAACATTGAAAACTTCCCTAAAGGGAATTATCATTTATTTCATCTTTGAATTACTTTCATAAGGCATTGATTTGCAATACAATAACCTATAAACAGTTTAAAACAATTGCATACATAAAAATTAAAAATACAAAATGGGCTGTGTTAAAATGAATTTACCGTATGTATCTAGACGCAAAGTCAGAAATTTGGACAACTGACTTCTTTCACACCATACATTTAAGCATCACATTTCCACTTAAAATAGTCGTGGCTCCCCCTAAATAATTTTGGGAACTGTAGTTTATTAAGGGTGCTGGAAGTTGTGAAGAGACCCCCCATTCCCCTTCGCAGAACTACAATTCCTAGAGTTCCTTGAGAAGAGAGGTTGAGCGTTAAGCCATTCTGGCTATTGTAGCTCTGCGAGGGGAATTTCGGGGGGAGGTAAGGTCTCCTAGCAACTCCTGACACCCTTCATGAACTACAGCTCCCAGAATTTTCAGGGGAAGCCACAACTGCTTAAAGCGGTATGATGCTGCTTTCAACGTATGGTGTGAATGTGGACTTTGGCTGAGCATCCATTATCTGGATGCTAACGTCTCAGTTTTTTATTCTTGCAGATCTCTGGCGCAATGGTAGAGCATTCTAGTAGCCTGGTCTACAGGCCGCCATCCACCCGGTCCGATCTCTACAGCAGGAGCCCTTTCATGGAGAGGATTAACTGTACCGATTATGAGTAAGCACTGCATGTGTGGACATGGGAAAGGCCTTTTGGGGTGAAGAGGATGGATGTTAGCAGCGTTCAAAAGTGGAGCTGAAGTTGTGAATCCAAACGCGTCTCTCTTAAGAGTTCAGCTGCAGGAGGAATGTTCCTGTAAAGGTTGTTTTTTGTTTGTCTGTTTTTTGCAGCAGAAATCTGCTAAGGATATATACAGTCTGATGTCTGCAAAGGCCACCAGGAAAGCTTTCCCGTTGGTGAAACGCAGCATTCTTAAGGCAGCAAATAGATTTTTTAAAAAATTGCTCATACTGTATAGTAGTTCTTAAAAGCATGCAGGTTACTTGGAGGAGGAAAGGGGGACAAATAATGATGATGATAATTTATTATTTCTACCCCGCCCAGCCACGCTGGGCAGCTTCCACCAAAGATTAAAAATACATTAAAACAGCAAACATTAAAAACTTCCCTAAACAGGGCTGCCTTCAGACGTCTTCTAAAAGTCAGATAGTTGTTTATTTCCTTGACATCCGATGGGAGGGCCTTCCACAGGGTGGGAGCCACTACCGAGAAGGCCCTGTAACCTCGCTTCTCGCAGTGAGGGAACCACCAGAAGGCTCTCGGAGTTGGGCCACAGTGATTTGAGGCTGCTATCTTATACACAGTTAGCTGGGATCTGAGGGCACCAGGTTGGGGAAGGGTGACTTGGGGCATGTTTGGAAGATTTTGCAGAATTGTAGAGTTGTAAGGGTCCCCTGCAATGCAGGAATTGCAGCTAAAGAATCCCTAACAGAAGGCCATTCGGCCATGTAGTTCCGGTCCACTGTTTGAATAGTTCTTAACCTCAGAAAGATCTTCCTAATTTTTAATTTGCTTTCATTAAAATATGCAAGTGAATTGGAAGGCTCCCGTGCTCTCTCCAACCTAATGAAAATAAGCCCAGTTGCACTGCGACTTGGAACTTCGAAGTGGTGAAGGCACAGCACCCCTCGTCGCTTCACTTCCCTAGTCCACATTGAGGTGGCTTGCTGTAACACTTGCAAGGAGAGACTGACTCTCTTCTCTTCCAGCGCAGGGCGCTTGACGACGACTCCTCCACAAGTGACAGTGGTCACCGGCCATCTCTCTGGTTCCAGTAGGCTAACGTTCACCGGCACTTTAATGAACGGTAGGCAACAGGATCCAGATGGGTGGGGTGGGGGTGGGGAGGCTCACAGTAGGCGGAGCTAGATGCATTGATAGGTGGAGCCTGAGCCAATGATAGGCACAGCCTCCTAATTCCAGTGGCATGTGTGATCGAACTGTGATAATGCTGCCTGGTTGCTGGATGGAGAAGTATAAGATTCTCTAGGAAGTATCTGGTTAAATTTTACTTGGAGCAGGCACACTGAAATTAACGGAGCAAACTTAGACCCCCTCTGCATTATATACATTCAGAGCAGTATCGTACCACTTTAAACAGTCATGGCTTCTCCCAGAGAGTTCAGGGAACTGTAGTTCAGCATGCTGAGAGTTGTTAGGAAGGAAGTTCCCGAACTACAGTTTCCAAGAGTTCCCTGGTAAGAGATGATTGTTCAATAAGCCTGAGAATTGTAGCTCTGGGAGGGAAACGGGAGTCTCCAAATTACGCTTGGCACCTTTAACAAACTATAGCTCCCAGGATTCTCTGGAGGAAACCATTGCCTTTTAAAGTGGAGAGTTGGTTTGGTGTAATGTTGGAGTCTGGAGTCTCACCTGAGAGGCGAGGCTTTGAATCCTAACTTGGCCATGAGTCTCTCTGGTTGACCTTGGACGAGTCTCTGCCTCTCAGCCTAGCCTACCTTGCAGGGTTGTTGAGCAGATGAAATGAGGTGGGGGGGGGGACCATACATGCCACCTTGGTGGAAAAAGGTGGGATATAAATGCAATGTAATAGCATGTAATAAGAGTGCTATAAATGTATCGTGCAGATTGGGCCTTCATAATGTCCATTAATTCCAGTGGGTCTGCTCATGAGCAATTGAATGCCACCTGCAAACTGGAGTAGGCAGAAGGAGATAGGATCTGCCCATGTGATGCCCACCTGGTGGAAACTCTAGCTCACATGGTCCTTAAATGTAAAATGTATGGTGATCTCCGCCAACAATTCCTAGACGAACTATGTATCCCAGTATGAAAACCAGAGATGGAGGTCATACGCTTCTAATTACAGGGGAGAGACCAGGAGCTCACCAAGACAGTAGCTAAGTTCCTCTATTTGATTTTTTGCCGCCAAAGTACATTACAGGACCCTGCCCTTGCTGGAGACCCACAGAGGTGAAATAGATTGCTTGCCTCTTCTTCCCTTTGGGAAGTGACTGTACTGTTGAAATGGCGACGAGAGCTCACTGGCCTATTTATTTTGAATGTTTGTAAGTGATGCCAATAAAGGTTTGGTGATGATGATGAATGCCACCCTCTGAGTGGGAAATAGAGCCAGCTGTAGAAAGAGTCTTGCCCTTTGTTCCACCTTGCTCTGCCCACCCTTGGCATGGGCCCACCCTCAGAGGGTGCAGCAACCTTTCCCCCCTCCTTGCTCCTAAAAGTCCTGCCTCTTCTGTCTTGCAGAGGACTTCAGCGCCCCCTCGTCCTCCAGCAACTTCCCCCTGGGCTCTCAGATCCACATTCAGTTTGCTGTACAGCGTTCCTTCCACCAGCCTTTGCAGGTTTTTGTGGACGCGTGTGTGGCTGCCACAACTCCAGACCTGAGCACATCGCCCCAGAGTTACGTCGTCATTGCAAACCATGGGTGAGTCTGCACTGGGGGGCAGGGCTGTCTTAAGCATACCTGGCGCCCTGGCACCATGGTGCGAAGATCCCTCCGGCGCCCCCCGCCACGTTTCACAGCACGGCTGTCTGGTGGGCACAGCGCACAGCGCGGCTACCATGAGCACAGCTGTGCGCCACCCCCACCCCCCCGGCAGCCCGGCGCCCTGGTGCATTGCGCCACCCAGCCTTGCCGTAGAGCTGGCCCTGCTGGGGGGTTTTGAGTTCTGTGGATGGAAGGGGAACAGCCTTACCAAGCTGTACAATAGGTAGGTTCGTGATTTAACAAAATTCCAGGTTTTGTAGGACAAAACGACACAAGATAATGATGATAATAATAATAATTTTTATTTATAACCCGCCCTCCCCAGCGAAAGCCGGGCTTAGGGCGGCTGACATCAACATGATCACAACAAAACATAAAAGAAAGAAAAACAATCGATTAAAATGCGGATTAAAATACAATCCAGATTTATTTTTTATTTTTTAAAATGCAGCCTCATTTTAAAATGGCCCAAATCAAAACCATAAGGGAGGAGGAACATAGTGGTCAGACTGAGTCCAGCCCAAAGGCAGGCGGAACAGCTCCGTCTTGCAGGCCCAGCGGAAAGATGTCAAATCCTGCAGGGTCCTGTTCTCCTGTGAGAGAACGTTCCACCAAGTCGGGGCCAATGCTGAAAAGGCCCTGGCCCCTAGTTGAGGCCAATCTAGCCACCTAATGGCTCAGGATCTCCAAAATTATTTGTGGACCTTAAGGTCCTCTGCGGGGCATACCAGGAGAGGCGGTCCCGTAGGTACGAAAGTCCCAAGCCGCATAGGGCTTTAAAGGTCGAAACCAGCACCTTAAACCTGATCCTGTACTCCACCGGGAGCCAGTGCAACTGGTAAAGCACTGGATGAATGTGATCCGGTGGCAAGGACCCCGTAAGGAGCCTCGTTGCGGCATTCTGCACCCGCTGGAGTTTCTGGGGCAGCTTCAGGGGCAGCCCTGCGTAAAGCGAGTTACAGTAATCAAGCCTGGAGGTGACCGTCGCATGGATCACTGTGGCCAGATCAGGGTGAGAAAGGTAAGGGACCAACTGCTTGATTCTGCTGTTAAGTATGTCAGATGTTCTGGAACCTGAAGTCCAAAACACTTGCTGGAGAACCAGGCAGCACCAGCCAAGGCAGCCTTCATCAACCTCGTGCTCTCCAGGTGTTTTGAACTACGACTCCCATCAGGCCCAGGCAGCATGCATAGTCAATGATGATTGCAGCTCCAGGGCAGATCCATGCCATGCATTTAAAGCACACTCAAAGTGTGTTTCAAAGCATGTTCCTTCTCCCAGAGAATCCTGGGAACTGTAGTTTAAGGATGCTGGAGATTGTAGCTGGAGATGGGGGAAACTGCAGTCCCCAGGGTGCTTTGGATGAGCATGGAGTGTGGCTCTGCCCATAGTCAAAACATCGGGCAGAATGCCCTGGTCCCAGCATATGGCCTTGAAGGCACAGGAGGCCTCCACCTTGTTGAAGCCAAGCCAGCCTGGGTCTTTCTGATCGGTGTCGTGATGGGAGACCACCTGGGGAACCATTCGTACTCCATCCAGGGTTTCATGATGGAAGAAAGGTGGGCTAGAACAGGCATCCCCAAACTGCGGCCCTCCAGATGTTTTGGCCTACAACTCCCATGATCCCTAGCTAACAGGACCAGTGGTCAGGGAAGATGGGAATTGTAGTCCAAAACATCTGGAGGGCCGAAGTTTGGGGATGCCTGGACTAGAAAATTAAAATTGCAATTTATTGCCACGGCCTGGAGTATGCTGCGGACTTTTAAAAGGTGGCTCATAGACCTGGCAACCTGGCATGGGGCATCTCCTAGGAGTGTGCCTTGCACAAAGTCGGACTCAACAACCCATCTAGCTCAGTATTGCCAGCCCTGATTGGCAGCAGCTCTCCAGGGTTTCAGGTGCAAAGGACAAACCAGCCCTACCTGGAGATGCCAATTGGGACCTATTTCATGCAAGGCAGATGCTCTACCACTGAGCTATGACCCTTCACTGACTCCTCTGGCTCAGTGTTGTCTAACAATGAACTACAGCCCTTCCCCTGGAAATAAAGGTTCTAGCCATAGAACCATAGAGTTGGAAGGGACCCTGAGGATCATCTAGTCCAGGCATCCCCAAACTTTGGCCCTCCAGATGTTTTGGACTACAATTCCCATCATCCCTGATCACTGGTCCTGTTAGCTAGGGATCATGGGAGTTGTAGGCCAAAACATCTAGAGGGCCGCAGTTTGGGGATGCCTGATAGAACCTGCAACCTTGGTGTTATCAGCACTACACTCTAACCAACTGAGCCTATCCTTAAGGTTCTTAAAAACAAACAAACCCAGAGCTTAATTAAATAGGAATCCACCTGATATGCAGGTACCAAGGATTGAACCTTGGACCTTCTGCATTCAAGGCAGACTTTCTACCACTGAGCTACAGGATCAGAAGGGGGTCAGAAGAGAGTCCTGCTTTCTGCAGCAGCCACGTTCAAATCCCCACTCGGTCATGAAGCAGGTGATCTTGGGCCAGTCGCTCACTCACAGCTTAAACTACCTCACAGGGTTGAAATGGAGGGGGGGGGGGGCTCTGCCTGCCTTCCCTGGAGAAAAGATGGGATATAAATGCCATTGATCCATAATAAACTTAAGTGCCAGGTTATTTTTTGTTTAAAGCTGCCAGTGTCGCCTCGATTTTTGCATCGAGAGACAATTGTGTAGCATCTGCTAAAATGGGTGCATTTTGTCCTCCGAATGAGATGTGCTTTTTAAAACATATATATATTTCTTGTTGGGGTTCGGGCAGGTGCCTTGTGGACAGCAGGGTTGCAAATTCCCGGTTCCTCCCTAGAAAGACTCCGGAAGTGCTCCATCTTTCTCTGCAGGCCTTTGAATTCGTTGAGATAGACACTGATGTAAGTAACTGAACTCTTAATAGGCCTTGCGCCAGTATTTCCTGAAATAACCTCCAATTTTGCGGTGATACCTCTCACCCGCTCTTCGGCAGGCAGCTGTCGACTCATTAATCCATGCTTTGTGTAGCCTCGGGGCTAGAAACCTGTTTGAATGGAAGCGGAACTTCGCTCCCAGTGCTACATTTTGTACTTTTAACTCTGTGAGTAGATCGCAGTCTCTTGGGAGTTGGCCACCCCTGGACTAGAGAACCCTTGGGGTCCCTTCCAACTCTACAATTCTATGACTAACTCAGGTATCCCCAAACTTCGGCCCTCCAGATGTTTTGGACTACAATTCCCATCATCCCTGACCACTGGTCCTGTTAGCTAGGGATCATGGGAGTTGTAGTCCCAAATCATCTGGAGGGCCGAGTTTGGGGATACCTGAGTTAGTCATAGAATTGTAGAGTTGGAAGGGACCCCAAGGGTTCTCTAGTCCAGGGGTGGCCAACTCCCAAGAGACTGCGATCTACTCACAGTTAAAAACTGGCAGTGATCTACCCCCTTTTGTGGGGGTTCAGGTCAAGGTTGTTGAGCTTTTTTAGGAAGGAAAGCCCTGTTTTTGGGGGGGTTCAGGTTGAAGTTGTTGAGCTTTTTAGGGAGGAGGAACGCCACATTTTTGGAGGGTGCAGGGCAAAAATGTTGAGCCTTTTTTAGGGGAGCCAAAGACATTGAGCTTCTTTGGGAGGAGCCAGCGATCTACATCCAGTGATCTACCTGTTGGACGTGCCTGCTCTAGTCCAACCCCTTGAAATGCAGGGATTTCAACTAAAACACCCAAACAGATGGCCATCCAACCTCTGCTTTAAAACCTCCAAGGAAGGCGAGTCCACAACCTCCCGAGGGAGACCATCACCCTGTCAAACAGCTCTTACTGTTAGAAAGTTATTCCTGATGTTGAGTCGGAATCTCCTTTCTTGTAACTTGAAGCCATTGGTTTGAGTCCTATCCTCCAGAGTCCTATCCTCTATCTTCCATGTGACAGCCCTTCAGACATTTGAAGATGGCTATCCTATCTCCTCTCAGTTTCCTCTTTTCAAGGCTAAACACACCCAGATCCTTCGACTGTTCCTCATAAGGCTTGATTTCCAGACCCTTGAGCATCTTGGTTGCCCTCCTCTGCAGCAGCAACAAATAATAATAATAAAGCATGGTCACTTATGACTGTCCCAACAGCATCAAGAGCACAATCCCTTCCTCTTGCCAGGTTTACCTTCACTGCCAAGTTTTAGCCTGGGACCCAGCAGTACCCGCCGACCACATGAGGAAGGCCTGCTCGTTTCACAGAGATACTGACAAGTAAGGATTGTGGGGGGTGGGTTGTTCATTAGAGGTTTTTGCCGAAGGGATCTGTGAGTGGCGAGTCTTTTGGCTAGTTGGTGTTGAGTGTGTAAGACCAATATTGAGAGGCTCGTTCCAGACCCTCCAAGTGTCCCTATTTTCCAGGGACATCCTTGATTTAGAGAAGCCATCCCGGTTTCCGATTTGATTCCCGAAATGTCCCGCTTTTCCTTAGGATGTCCCTATATGCATTGGAGAAATGTTGGAGGGTATGGAGTTATCCACCTCCTGAGCTGTCTGAAGGCAATCCTGTATAGGGAAGTTTCCTTAATGTTTTATGATGTTTTTATATACAGTGGTGCCTCGCAAGGCGAATTTAATTCGTCCCGCGAGTCGCTTCGTATAGCGAAAAATTCGTTTTGTGAAGCGGCTCCCTTGGGAATGCATTGAAGTGCAGTTTCCCATAGGGTGCCTCGCAAGACGAATAAAAAAATTCGTCTTGCGAGGCACCCTTTGGGACGAAAAAAATCGTCTTGCAAAGCGCGCCATAGGAAACTCCGTCTTGCGAGTCTCCATTGAAATTGCAAAATGCATTCATCTTGCGAAAAATTCGTCTTGTGAGGCATTCGTCTAGCGAGGTACCACTGTATGCTGGAAGCTTACCAGACTGGCTGGGGCAACCCAGTAAGATGTGGGGGGTATAAATAGTAAAATTATCATTATGGAATGGGATGTCCCTATTTTCATCGGAGGAAGGTTGGAGGGTATGTCGTTCCAGGGATGTTGGACTGTGTGTGTGTGTGTGTACGCGCACACACACACACACAGTGGGCAGGCCTACAATTTCAATTTCAAATTTAAAAAATGTTCCATGGGCGTCTATGACTTGCTCCAAAATAACAAGCCGGCAAAGAGCATGTTTCTAGAGCAGACTGGTCTCTTTGTCAGGCCCTGCTGTTCAGTGCAAAATCTGCAGTTGCTGTGGAAACCCAATTTGGTACATCACTGGGAGATCATCCCCTATGAGCCAGTGGCGGGGGGGGGGGAACCTTATTCAGACCAGTGACCTCATTTCTTTATATGCAGCCTTCTGAGTTGGTGGGAGGTGGGGGGAGTTTCAAGTGGTGGGTGGGGCCAGAGGCAAAAGTGGGTGGAGCAACTCCTTTTTTGGAGTGGAGGCTGTCATTCCAAGCAATTCAAAAGAGCTTTCTGCACACAGGTACCCCTCTCCATCCCTGGCAAGCAAGAGACAGGATCACAGTTCCAAAGACACATGCTGGTTGGGCCTCCAGCCCCTTTAAGAGGGTGTGGATCAGGGCCAGTGAAAGGAATGGCCTCTGGGGCAGGAAGAGGCCTGGGATTCCCCAACCCCTGATGTAAGCAGACACTGCATCAGAAGGAAGTTCCCAGAGACATGAGGCTTCCAGTCGGAGCATGTAAACAAGACTAAATCTGTTTCCTTTCATCCTAATCTAATGCAGGCACCCCCAAACTTTGGCCCTCCAGATGTTTTGGACTACAATTCCCATCTTTCCCGACCACTGGTCCTGCTAGCTAGGGATCATGGGAGTTGTAGGCCAAAACATCTGGAGGGCCGCAGTTTGGGGATGCCTGCTCTAATGCTTGGTGAAAGAATAAATCCAGCATGTGTGTGGGTACTGTGAGGTCTGTGACTTTGCAAGTCTGCAACTTCGAGCTCATCCACACTTTCCTTTGCTCCATGTTTTCAAGGGACAGATCTGGACTTTCCAGGTCCTTTTTTCCCCTCTTCATTTTTCGTCCCATTGCTTTCTCTGGGAAAACCCACATTTTTTTCCGCTGAATTGGAGCAAACGGCAAGCAGCAGAAAACCCAACTGCCGCCTGTTTCAATTCAGCAGTAAAACGCGGGTTTTCCCGTATGCAAGTGGTGGAATAAAAAGAACCTGCTTAGTCACAGACCTGGAAAGCCTGCAGCTGTGCCTAGACATGCGGCGCAAAAGGAAGTGTCAGTGAGCCCTTGATTTCAAAAGCTGACGGCTTTTCTTCTCTCCACAGATGGGAGCTCCTAGATAGTCCATCCAGTTCTGTGTGCAGCTGCTGTGACTCAACATGTGGAGCGACTGGGCCTCGCCACCGGAGAGATCTGGAAGGTAACTCTACACCTTTTTAATGGTTTGTTTGTTTAATGCATCCCTGGAAATGGACACGGCAGCGATTGAATTGGCCGTACCAAAATCTGCACCCATCATACCTGCCAAGTTCCGGCCTGAGAAATAAGGGACTGGACCGGAAGTAGCAGACCGGAAGTAGCGCTGCTGCCATTTTGGAACTGGGCGGAGCATGCTCAGAAGCCACTTTTGATGCTGCTCTGCCCTGTTCCAAAATGGCCGCCGCACCAGAAGTTGCGCTGCAGCCATTTTGGAACTGGGCAAAGCAGCATCAAAAGTTGCTTCTGAGCATGCTCCGCCCAGTTCCAAAATGGCCACTGCACCAGAATAAACCGGGGGAAAACAAAAAAATCCGTTTTTCCGACTGGGGACAGCTGGAAAAACGGGGGTTTTCCGGGGAATACGGGAGACTTGGCAGCTATGGCACCCATCGCTTCTTTTCAGGTCTGTCTGTGGAAGCCCGTCCATGGCAATCGGACGTGGTGGTGACTCGTTTCACAATTCAGAAACTGGCTCAAAATGGAGACCACGGAGAACTGGGTGCAAACGGCTCTCTTGCTGTCAGGAGGAGTCGCAAAGGTAAGGTAAGTCATCAAACAATATGCCCTGGGCCAAAACCAAGGTGGTTTTATCTCTCTCCCTCCCTCCCCCCCCTTCTCTCTCTCTCTCTGTTTGTGTGTGTTTGTGTTATAAGAAAAACTGCTCCCTTTCCCTTATGGGGTATTCCGGAGCCCGTATAGAGTCCTCAAGTAGGTTCCATATCGGTAGGAGAAAATAACAGAGGCCAACCAGAGTATATTGAGCAGCAAAGTAGCTAGTAAGCCTGATCTTTATTCAAGGAACTGTTGCAACAGGGTCCCCACTCACCACACGCAGGAGGAAGGAGAACCCTGAACAACAGTGTGCAAGCCCTTAATAGACTCCTGGAATTGCCCACCCTGTAGCCAGTGGCGTAGGAAGCCACTCGGACACCCGTAGCGCGCATTCGCTCCGTAGTGACGCTGCGCATGCGTGCTACGGAGCGGGTTGCCAGTGGTGCCGCTCCAGCGCTGGGATCCCGGCGCTGGAGCGGCGGTGCAGGCAAACCGCAAGCAAGCCGCGGAGCGAGGTTTTTTAAAAAAACCTCTCTCTGCAGCTTGCTCGCTGACCTGCTAGGCACACTTTGCTTTTTCCTGCTGGGGTGGCCACTGATGTCCCTCTCTGGCCCACCCCTTGCCTCCACCTCTGCAGGAAGAAGCATAGCACGCGCCAAGCAAATGAGCAAGCAGCCAGCCGCCGAGCAAGACTTTTTACCGGGCGGCGGGGTGGGAGTCGCAGGGGGGGGGCACCGAGTGTCACCCCCTCCAGGGTGGCACCCGGGGTCGCCCACCCCCTACGCCCCCCTTGCTACACCCCTGCCTGTAGCCCAAGACCACTCCCCAAAACATCATACATACATCACTGAAGGAGGCGGTCTACAACAGAAATCCTGCCTGCCTGATAATGGTTGCTAATTGCATTACCTGGGCAGCCCGACCATTCTTCTGTGATGGTTAATATTTTAGTTCCTGAATCGAGGTCACAGGCTCACCCTATTCATACACAAATACACCCTTAAGACAGGATTTGTAAGCAAAAAGTCAATGGGAAGGTTTCCCCCATTGGCCTCCCTTAGTGCAGAGGAATATCTGAGGTCATTGGGAGAGTCAAAATGGCTTCAGGATTGCTCTCCCGTACTATTGCAGACACGTGGTTCATATATGTAGATATGTGTGCACATTCATCAAAATTCATTCTATATTTGAGACCTTAAAATTCTTACAACAGTGTGTAGAGCCCTCAATGGCTTGGGACCAGTTTACCTGAAGGTTAATTGAATTGGGCCCAGAAGTGGACTGGCAGCCATTTACCACTAGATAAATTGGGTGTTTTTGGACAGCTGAAAGCATGCCAGAAATGCTAGGAGGGGGTGGGGGTGGTAAGGGCTGTAACTCAAGTGGCAGAGCACCGGCCTTTCTTGCAAATGGTTCAATCCTGGCATCTCTAGGTAATATTACGGAAATAAAAAAACGCCCTCTCTGAAACCCTGGAGCATTGGTGCCGGTCAGTGGAAGTGCTGAATTAGATGGACAAATGCTCTGATTCTATATAAGGCAGAGTCCCAAGTTCTCTCTCTCTCTCTTTCTCTCTCCCGGCAGGTGGGAAACGAAATGTAATGCCGCCTGCTGTGGGCGCCCTGCTCCTGGAGCTGGCTGTGCTGGCTGTCCTGTCTCTGGGCTTCTGCTTCTACAACGGTTATCAGAAGAGACTCTGCCTACCCCGCAGGGAGGTCGAGGGCCTGATGACTCGGGCGCTGTTGAATGCTGAGCACGACTGTGGCAGCATTAATGCCAGTGTAGAATATGCTTGATTAAAAAACGAACCCTGCTTAGTTACACAGGACGGTGGCGTCTTAATGTACCCAGCGCTTTAAAAAGAAAAAGAAAAACTTGTCAATATGGAGGCAATGAGCCTAGGCTGGTATTCTCTAATCCAGAAGATGTAGAGATGGCATTTTAAGAGCGGGAAGCATTTATTCTTTCTCTTTTGGGTCAACACTAGGGTTGCCATATCTAGGGCCTCATCCAGCTGACTCTTCAGATGTTCTTTCTCTTTTTCCAAGGCGCTCATCAGCACCTGAGCGGCTAAACAGAGTTCAGTATGACTGAGAAGTCAGAAGCAAAGGGGAGTTAAGAGTTAATATGGGGGGTTATTGTGAAACCAAGGGGCAGAAATGTGGGAATTTACAGAGTTATGCAGAAGAAACCAGGTCATTGGACCCTTTAATTAGTTCCCTTTCCCTTCCTATAAAAACTACAAAAGACATTGTCTTTTAGGGTTTAAATAACGAATACTTGCATTTGATTAAATATACAATGCAGGTAAGGTAAAGGTAAAGGTACCCCTGACTATTAGGTCCCGTCGTGGACGACTCTGGGGATACGGCGCTCATCTCACTTTATTGGCCAAGGGAGCCGGCGTACAGCTTCCAGGTCATGTGGCCAGCATGACAGCCACTTCTGGTGAACCAGAGCAGCCCACGGAAACACTGTTTACCTTCCCGCCAGAGCAGTACCTATTTATCTACTTGCACTTTGACGTGCTTTCGAACTGCTAGGTGGGCAGGAGCTGGGACCGAGCAACAGGAGCTCACCCCATCGCAGGGATTCGAACTGCTGACCTTCTGATCAGCAAGTCCTAGGCTCTGTGGTTTAACCCACAGTGCCACCTGGGTCCCTATACAATGCAGGTAGGTATTACTTAATGTTGCTAATACTGTACATCTTACACATACCCCCCAACATTTCTCTGATGAAAGTAGAGATGTCCTATTCCTTATTATTTAATAACTTTACTATTTGTAAAAAGGGACGTGGGTGGCGCTGTGGGTTAAACCACTGTGCCTTGGGCTTGCCGATCAGAAGGCTGGTGGTTTGAATCCCCGCGATGGGTTGCTCGGTCCCAGCTCCTGCCAACCTAGCAGGAAGGTGAATAACGTTTCCGTGCGCTGCTCTGGTTTGCCAGAAGCAGCTTACTCATGCTGGCCACATGACCCGGAAGCTGTCTGCAGACTAACGCCGGCTCTCTCGGTGCAAGGGTGACTCCCTACAGGGAGCCAGCCCCCATCATCCTGACGTCCACCTCGCCAAGCACAGGGAGCAGCAGTGGGTCTGAAGCAGCCAGGGGGGAGGGAAGAGACTCGGAGGGAGAGAGAAGCCAGCGTGCAGAACAATGTGAAAGCTCAGGGGAGGAGAGATGTAGGCAAGGGCTCAAGGATGCTGGAGAGCCCTTCCACCGCCTTGACCAGGAGGCTGAGAGGGCATCGCTCCTTCCGACGCAAGAGTTGAGAGCACGGCGACGCAGGTCAAGGGGGAGGCGTTTTGGGGTGCCCCGACTACTTTGCTGGCGTAGGAACAGACGTACGCCATTGCCAGATTCTGGTTCGGACTGAGAGGTCATGTTTTAAACTATCTTTGCACTGTAAATACTATGCACAATAAAAGTCTTTAAAGACAAACTGGACTCAAGCGGAGTTACTCTAGAGTAGTCACGACAACCCTCTGACACTCGGCCTATAGAGTGAGATGAGCGCTGCAACCCCAGAGTCATCCGCGACTGGACCTAACTGTCAGGGTTACCTTTCCCTTTTACTATTTGTACCCCACCCATCCAACTGGGTTCCCCCTGGCCATTCTGGGTGGCTTCCAACATAAATTATAAAACTTTCCGAAATATTACAGGAGAACCCCTGTGAGACCCTTCCCCCACCCCCCTAAAAAAGGATCAAAGCCACTTAGTAAGTTTCCCGTCCTCATTGAGCCCTTGGACAGCAGACTGGGGGCAGAGTCTGGCGACCTCACTCCATTAGTTCTGCTGGGGTACGCCTGCTCCATCAGGTCTCCTCCTTTCAGCTGTCATAGAAGAAGAAGAAGAGTTTGGATTTGATATCCTGCTTTGTTGTTGTTGTTTAGTCGTTTAGTTGTGTCTGACTCTTCATGACCCCATGGACCAGAGCACGCCAGGCACTCCTGTCTTCCACTGCCTCCCGCAGTTTGGTCAGACTCATGTTGGTAGCTTCGAGAACACTGTCCAACCATCTCGTCCTCTGTTGTCCCCTTCTCCATGTGCCCTCCATCTTTCCCAGCATCAGGGTCTTTTCCAGGGAGTCGTCTCTTCTCATGATGTGGCCAAAGTATTGGAGCCTCAGCTTCACGATCTGTCCTTCCAGTGAGCACTCAGGGCTGATTTCCTTCAGAATGGATAGGTTTGATCTTCTTGCAGTCCATGGGACTCTCAAGAGTCTCCTCCAGCACCACAATTCAAAAGCATCAGCCTTCTTTATGGTCCAGCTCTCACTTCCATACATCACTTCTGGGAAAACCATAGCTTTAACTATACAGACCTTTGTCGGCAAGGTGATGTCTCTGCTTTTTAAGATGCTGTCTAGGTTTGTCATTGCTTTTCTCCCAAGAAGCAGGCGTCTTAATTTCATGACTGCTGCCCCTCCCCATTTAATCCCCCCACAACAACCCTCTGAGGTAGGCTAGGCCAGGCATAGGCAAACTCCGGCCATCCAGATGTTTGGGACTACAATTCCCATCATCCCTGACCACTGGTCCTGTTAGCTAGGGATGATGGCTAGGCTGAGAGGCAGCGACTGGAGCTAGGCCACTCAGGGAGCCTCATGGCTGAGTGGGGATTCGAACCCTGGTCTCCCAGGTCCTAGACTGACACTTTAACCACTACACCAGCACAGGCTGTAAGTATTGTATTGGATATATACCTCCCATGCTTTGGAATCAGCAACCCTCTGAAAACTTAGACATGCAATGTGAGTACTGTATACCAAAACCAGTTTACTCAGAAGTAAATCCCTCTGAGGTTTGCAGCTCCACAGGGCACCTGTTATGGATTGTAGCTCATGACTTCAGGTACCAAATTAGGGTTCCTGGCCAATAGGAGACTTGGAACAATTAAGGAAGGCCCAGGTGTGTTTAATTTTCTCTCTCAGCCTATTTAAGAAAACATTTTGTGGTTTCCCCCTTTCTTTCCTTGTCTTTCTTCAGGAGAATGATGACTGGCTTCTGGTGGGCGGCTGTGTTTATTGAAGTGTTGGGTAAGTTTCTGGCAGACCCTCAAAGTGTCTCTATTTTTCAGGGAAGTGTCCCTGATTTTAATGTTTTCTGTTTGATGGTGTTTTGTATATATGTTGGAAGCTGCCCAGAATGGCTGGGGCAATCCAGTCAGATGTGTGGGGTATATAAATAGTAAAATATCATTATGGAATGGGATGCCCCTATTTTCATCGGAGAAAGGATGGAGGGTACGTTCCAGAGGGCATGTTGGGGGTCTTCTCTATGCTAAATAATGCTTCTGAACATCAGCTGCTAGAACCCACAGGTGTGGGGAGTGCTCTTGTGCTTGGATCCTGCTTTTGGGGGCTTCCCTTTGTGTCTCTGGTTTGACCACTGTGAGAGCAGGATGCTGTGCTTTAATGGGCCACTGGCCTCATCCAGCAGGTGGACTCTCTTTATGTTCTCAGCTGTGAATGAAAGTGAGGTTTTGTTAATGCCCAAATACGTTCTGAGCAAGGTTATATTAATAGAGATGGCATTAAGCTATTTGGTTCACATAACCTGCTACAGTCCAGTTTTTTGGCTATGCATTTCTAGATTAAGTTATTCTGTACTGAAATATACTCGGAGTCGAGAGTGAATTTCATGCTCTTTATTCAGCTCATATTCATCAAGGAGAAGAAGAGAAGACGAATGGCTCTTTTCCCAAAACCATCTGCTTATATACATTATTTACACAATGGGCCTTGCGTGATTGGCTACTTCAGGGCTACACCTGTGGGCCAATTATATTGTGGATTGACTTCTGCCTGCAGCCTGATTGGCTGCTCCTACAGGCCAATCAGGTAGCAGATTCACTTCTGCCAGCCGCCTGATTGGCTGCTCCCGCAGGCCAATCAGGTTGCGGATTCACTTCCACCTGGAGTTGGATTGGGTAGCTCCCGCTGATTCTGAATCCTATTGTTCTAGGATTCAGCTCAGTACATAACACCCCTCCCCTCTAAGTTCCAGTCCTGCCCGGGAAGTTGCATTCGTAGTCCCCAAGGTCTGCAGGCCGCCTCCGTGTGCGTTGTGGCCTGGGGTGTTCCTTGGTCAGGGGTTCTGGTTCTGGCTCGTGTTCCGAGGCTGCTGGCTGTGCCGGGGCTGTCTGGTCTGGCGCCACTGAACCACTAGGTTGTGACTCTGGTTCCGGTGTCCTTCCAGCCTCGGGGCGCCCCTCTGTGCCTACTGCTTCTGCTTCCCCTGCCCACCCCTCTCGCTCTACAGGCCTCACTGCCCTGCTGTCCCCTTGGGACCCCTCTGTCCCGCTCTCCTCCCGGGTTCCTCCTGGGAATCGTCGCCGTAGCTGGTCGCAGTGGCGGCGCCAACATTGCCCCCCTTCCGTTAGTACCTCGTACGACACGGGACCGGTCACCTTGGTGACTGTGGCGGGTACCCATGCTGGGCCTGCCCCAAAATTCTTTGCATACACTGGGTCCTGGGCCACAAATGTCCGGGGGTTCCTGCCTTTCCCCACCACTACCTCATCCTGAGCTCTGTCGGGGTGAAGTCGGTCCAGTCTAGTTGCAAGGCGCCGGCCCATGAGTAGTTCAGCTGGGCTCCGGCCCGTCGTTGTGCTTGGGGTGCTGTGCTGTGCTAGAAGAAATGCGGCAAGGCGGTATTCCCAGTCCCCTTGTGTTATGCGGCGGAGGCTGTCCTTGGTGGTCCGCACCATGCGCTCCGCTTGGCCATTGGTGGCAGGGTGGAATGGTGCTGAGCGGATGTGGCGGATGGCGTTCTGCGCTGTGAAGGTCTGGAACTCCTCTGACGTGAATGCGGTTCCATTGTCCGAGACGAGGGTGTCAGGGAGCCCGTGGGTTGCAAACAGCTTACGTAGTACCCGGATGGCTGCCGCCGTAGAAGTGGACGGTACCAGTGCGACCTCCAGCCATTTGGTGTAGGAATCCACCACTATGAAGAATGTTTTTCCCTGGAAGGGGCCAGCGAAGTCCACGTGCAAGCGTGACCATGGATGTCGGGCGGACTCCCAGGGCTGGACTGGGGCCCTTGGGGGATCCGGGCGGGATTCTTGGCAGGTCTGGCAGTGTTGGACCCAGGCCTCTATCTCTCTGTCAATCCCCGGCCACCACACATAACTCCTGGCAAGGGCCTTCATCCTCACTACCCCTGGGTGTGTCTCGTGTAGGGCTGTGAGGACCCTTTTGCGGAGGGGCTGGGGAACAACAACCCTGCTTCCCCATAACAGGCACCCCTTGTGGGCCGACAGTTCATGTTTGCGGTTTGTGTAGCCAGCGAATTCTGGCCCGGGGCTGCTGCTGGGCCATCCTCGCCACACCCAGTCCAGGACCCGGGAGATGACCCTATCTTTTGTGGAATGGTGCGCAACTTCTTGTGCCTGAATGGGTCGGTCGGGAAGCAGCTCCAGGGTCATAACCTCTTGCGCAGGCGCTGGGTCGGGGCCTGTTTCTGGTAGTGGTAGCCTGCTGAGTGCATCTGCGTGGCCCATCGCCTTCCCAGGGCGGTGGATTAGTGCATACTGGTAGCCGGCAAGGAAAATTGACCACCTGAGGACACGTGGAGACAACACTTGGGGGGTCTGCTTCTCGGGGGCAAACAGGCCAAGCAACGGCTTGTGGTCAGTCACTATGGTAAAGGGCCGCCCGTACAAGAAATCATGGAATTTTTTTACGCCCTTCACGATTGCCAGACCCTCCTTGTCAATCTGTGAGTAGTTTCGTTCGGCTGCAGCAAGCGTCTGGGAGAAGTATGCCACCGGCACCTCTCTTCCATCCGGGAGTTGGTGTCCCAGGACAGCGCCGATGCCATAGGGAGAGGCGTCGCATGCCAGCACCACTGGCAGCCTCTCGTCGAAGTGTGCCAAGACCGAGTTCGAGACGAGCAAGTCCTTGACTGCCTGGAATGCGGCCCTTTGTCGCTGGCCCCACACCCAAGGGGCCCTTTTATCTAGGAGTCTGTGTAGGGGCTCCGCTACCGCTGCCTTATGGGGAAGGAAGGCATGGTAAAAGTTCAATAGTCCCAAGAATGACTGAAGTTCGGGCTTGCTCTTGGGCGCTGGGGCCTCACAAATGGCCCGTACCTTGTCACCGGTTGGATGGACCCCTTCTGCGTCCACCTTAAATCCCAGAAAGTCCACCTGCGGCACTCCCAGTAAACACTTTTCCCGCTTCACCTTGAGGCCCGCCGTCTGGAAACGGTGCAGGACGGAGCGGAGGCGGTCCTCAAATTCCTCTGGTGTGGGCCCGGCGATCAGTACATCATCGAAGAAGGGGGTGACGCCAGGAATCCCTTTAAGGAGAGAGTCCATTAGATTCTGGAATATGCCTGGTGCCACGCTAACGCCAAATTGCAGCCGCTTTACTCTGAATGCCCCTCTGTGCGTCACAATCGTCTGAGCCTCTGCTGTGGCTTCGTCCACAGGCAACTGTTGATACGCTTGGACCAAGTCCAGTTTGCCAAAGATTTTTGACCCAGCCAGGGTGGCGAGGACATGGCTGACCACTGGCACTGGGTATGCATGGGCCGTGAGAGCCTTGTTTATGGTGCATTTGTAGTCTGCACAGATGCGGACCGAACCGTTAGGCTTGACGGGTGTGACAATTGGAGTTTCCCAGGGGGCGTTGGGCACCGGCTCCAGCACTCCTTGCTCCACGAGCCGGTCCAATTCCTCGTCTATGCGGGGTTTCAGGGCGAACGGGACCCGGCGGGCCTTGTGCCTGATGGGTCGTACAGCGGGGTCTAGCTGTAGGGCAATGGGGGGTCCTGTATATCGTCCCAATGCCCCATCGAAAACCCCTGGAAACTCTTTGCATATGGCGTCCACGTCCACTTGTAAGCTAGTGCGGTTCACCCCGGTAACGGCTAGCCCCAGAGGTCCAAACCATGCCAGTCCCAGTAAGCTAACGTAGGGGCCCTTAACTACCAGCAAGTCCAATTGTTGCTTTCACCCTCGATATTGCACCCTGAAGGTCCCCACCCCCATTGTAGGGACCTTACGTTTCTGGAAGTCCCGGAGGGTGAATGGGGCCGGCCTTAGTTTGGGACCCCCATTAGGGCACAGTTCCCTTAATGTTCGGGCCGAGATTATGGATAGAGTTGAACCCGTGTCCAGCTCCATGCGGCATGGGGCTCCCTCTATCTGTACCTCTATATAAATTTTCTCTGTGCTGGGATGGGGCAACTGGAATACCTGGTAGTCCGTGATCTCCGTCGAGTTGCCTTGGTGCATGGTGCCGTGTGACCTGGGGCTCCTGGGTCGGTCATCTGATGCTTGTCGACGGGTGAGTCGAGCCCGACACACCCGGGCGATGTGTCCCAATTTTCTGCACTGCCTGCACTCTGTGTTGCGGAAACGACAGGTCCTCCTCTCGTGGTTCTCCCCGCAGCTTGCACAGTTCCCTCCTTCTCGTCGAGGCTGCTGTGGTGTGTGTGCTGCTTGAGTGCGCCGCTGTACTCGGTGTACTTCCTCCCTGTCAGATTCGGATTCGTCGGTGAGGTCTTCGTGGTAGACCCTCGGTTGGGATGGCGGGGCCGGTCGTGCCTCTTGCGTTGACCTCTCGGCGGCTTCGGTTGCCAGGGCTTCCTCCAGAGCAATCTGGAACGTGAGGTCTTTTTTGGCGTAGAGGCGTCGTTGCAACATCTCGTCCCTCAGGCCACCGACGAGGCGGTCACGAAGCATGTTCTCCAACTCTGAGAAGTTGCATAACCGGGCGGCTTGGCGGAGGGAGGTCACAAACCCAGTTATGGTTTCCCCCGGGGCTTGCCGCTTTGCGTAGAAGGCATTTCGGCAAGCTACCACCGAGGGCTGTGGTGAAAAGTGCTCCTTCAGCCGTTCCATTATTGTTTTATAAGAGACGGTAGCGACATCTCTAGGTGCAAGGAGAGCCCGGGCGATTTCAAACGTCTCCTCTCCACAGACGCTGAAGAATGTCGCCCTCTTCATGGCATCGTTGGTGACTTCTTTCGCTTGCAGGAGGAAGTTGAAACGGGCGGCGTACCCTTCCCAGTCTCCTGATGCTGGTTTGAATGGCAAGAAGCTGCTGTCGGTTGCCATTCTGGGTTCCTTGGGTCCTGGAGCTGAAGCCTGGATGCACGGTGCGATGCAGCGGTGCAGCAGGTGGCGGTGCTGCGGTGCAGTGCGTGGTGGCAGTCAGCTCAGCAGGATCCCATCCTCGTCGCCAGTGAAATATACTCGGAGTCGAGAGTGAATTTCATGCTCTTTATTCAGCTCATATTCATCAAGGAGAAGAAGAGAAGACGAATGGCTCTTTTCCCAAAACCATCTGCTTATATACATTATTTACACAATGGGCCTTGCGTGATTGGCTACTTCAGGGCTACACCTGTGGGCCAATTATATTGTGGATTGACTTCTGCCTGCAGCCTGATTGGCTGCTCCTACAGGCCAATCAGGTAGCAGATTCACTTCTGCCAGCCGCCTGATTGGCTGCTCCTGCAGGCCAATCAGGTTGCGGATTCACTTCCACCTGGAGTTGGATTGGGTAGCTCCCGCTGATTCTGAATCCTATTGTTCTAGGATTCAGCTCAGTACATAACATGTACCAACCCTGAGGTTCTCATCTTGCCGTTTATGAAATACTGTATTTTGACACACTTCCCTGCAAAATAGATTTGACCTCAATGTGTTTGCAGTCCAAGAGTGTGCAGTGGGTTGAGGGTCAAGTTCTTAAAATTCCTGATTCCTTCATTCCTCAGCCATCCAGATTTTGGCCACAGTGGGGTCTAACATTCCTCAAGCGACAACCGCAGAGCTGGGACTCTTCAATAGGATATTTCATGGTGAGGCGACTTGTTTAATGTCAAGAAAGGGGATGTGAGGCAGACCCACTGGAATTAAGGGACCAAACATAGGCTCCAACATTTGCACGCCCCTGCCACTTTAAACAGGCCTGGCTTCCCCCAGAGAATCCTGGGAACTGTAGTTTGTTAAGCAAGCTGGAAGTTATTAGAAGAGACCCCTATTCCCCTCCCAGAGCTACAATTCCCAGAGTTCCCCGTGAAGAGGGATTGCTTGTCAAACCACTCTGGGAAGAAGAGGGTTTTCTGAATACTGAAAATGGCTCTCTCTACTAGAGATAGAGAAGAAATTCAATTCAGCTCACATTTAAAGGCAAATTTACCTGATTTGAACTTTCCAAAGCACAGCCATCTTTTGGAATTCAGATTTCAGTGAATTTTTCTATGCAGTTTGCTAGCCAAGTAACGTGAGTAAAACTGCATAGGCTAGGGAAAGTAAGCATGGAAATGTACATATGTTAGTGAGACTAGTGTTTAAAAAATGCATTGCATAAGGGGACCTTGCTTAAAATTATTAAACAAAATTGCATACAGAAATGGGCAGATTAGGAGAAACTCACACTAAGATGCTGGTAGATTCTCATGATAACCTTTTGAGGTTTTTATGAAAACTGTAGAAATGTGGGGAGTGGAACTTGCAATTAAAAAAACTAAGAACTTGAGATAAACCTAAATGGACAGTTCCATCCACTCCTAGTCACAAATATTTGAGGGCGCATCAGGATCAGTACAGGAATCCTGGCAACCAAGGCATCTTGGCTTTAGTTTCAGGCTAAAATTTGCAATGGGAGGTGCCAATGGGGAGTTAGCCCAGCTGATGTGTCTCTCCCTCTCTATCTCCAGCTGCAAAGGGTCTGGTGTGGAGCAGCAATGCCGATGCCACAGAGCCCACGGCAACCACTTTGCCAATGCTTCCTCGCTCCACGGCAGCCAGCGCAGAGCCCCGCGTCCAGCTTCTGCAAGCTGCTCAGGCCAGTGATGCAAAGATGAATTTCTCCCTGAGAGTGTTGAATGGTAAGATGACACTCCCACCCACAAGAGTCAATGGTTGCTTCCCTTAGCACCCTGATTTTGGGGTTCAGTTGTGCCATAGTAAAAGATTATCCTTCTTGGTAAAAAGGTAAAGGCACCCCTGACTATTAGGTCCAGTCGCGGACGAATCTGGGGTTGCAGTGCTCATCTGGCTTTTTTTCTGGACGAGGGAGCCGGCATTTGTCCGCAGACAGCTTCCGGGTCATGTGGCCAGCATGACTAAGCCGCTTCTGGCGAACCAGAACAGCGCATGGAAACGCCGTTTACCTTCCCGCCGAAGCGGTACCTATTTATCTACTTGCACTTTGATGTGCTTTTTAACTGCTAGGTTGGCAGGAGCAGGGACCCAGCAACGGGAGCGCACCCCGTCGTGGGGATGCGAACCGCCGACCTTCTGATCGGCAAGCCCTAGGCTCAGTGGTTTAACCCACAGTGCCATCCGCGTCTTGCATCCTTCTTGGAACCAGCATCTTAATGCTCAACTGCAAGCAGGGCACTAGGAAGGCGGGAAACATTGGTGTAAGCCAGTCTTTCCCCAAACTGGTGCCTTCCAGAGGGTGCTGGACTACAGTTCCCATCAGTCTCGGGTGGAATGCCTAGCGATCAGGACTAGTGCCAGCCTTCAGAAGGCTGCTGCTGCTTCTTCTTCTTCTTCTTCTTCTTCTTCTTCTTCTTCTTCTTCTTCTTCTTCTTCTTCTTCTTCTTCTTCTTCTTCTTCTTCTTCTTCTTCTTCTTCTTCTCCTCCTCCTCCTCCTCCTCCTCCTCCTCCTCCTCCTCCTCCTCCTCCTCCTCCTCCTCCTCCTCCTCCTCCTCCTCCTCCTCCTCCTCTTTGGCGATCACTCATAGCCGAGTAAGATTGTCTTCCATAAACACAGTTTTAACAATGAATCCGTTCATAACTGTGGAGGCCAATTCTGGATCCACACGTGGCTGATACCATTGTGGCTAGTAGCCATTAATAGGCTCTGCCAGTGGTATAGTGTTGGTTGCTGGTGCCCAGGGGTTGTGTGCACATGCATGCCGGGAGGAGGGTGCACATGTGCTAGCTAGGGATGATGGGAGTTGTAGTCCAAAAACAGCTAGAGACCGAAGTTTGGGAAACACTGGTCTAGAGAGCAGCAGGTTGAGGAAGGCAGGTGTCGGATGCTATCTGTGTGGCAGGATGTAACATCTGCATGGGCTGGTCCGCACCACACACAATTTCCAACTTCTCTCCCAGAAGACTTCAGTGTTGCGGCTGAACCCGGGGAGTACGTCGAAGGTGCTTTGATCCACCTTGAGGCCAGAGTCCAGGCGAGTCCAGGCCTGTCCCCCAAGCTCTTCGTTGACGAGTGCTACGGCAAGGATGTCGGAAACCATGGCCATTTCAGGAGGATCTACATATTGGCAGATAAACATGGGTAAGTGGTGTGCCGTTCTGTTAACAGATGGAGAGGGCCTTCTCGGTAGTGGCACCCACCCTGTGGAACGCCATCCCGTCAGATGTCAAGGAGATAAGTGGCTATACAACCTTTAGAAGACATCTGAAGGCAGCCCTGTATAGGAAAGTCTTTTAATGTTTTATTATGGTTTTTAATTTTTTTTCTGGGACACAGGTGGCACTATGGGTTAAACCACTGAGCCCTAGGGTTTGCCGATCAGAAGGTCGGCGGTTCAAATCCCCATGGTGGGGTGCGCTCCCGTTGCTCAGTCCCAGCTCCTGCCAACCTAGCAGTTCGAAAGCACGTCAAAGTGCAAGTAGATAAATAAGTACCGCTCCAAGCAGGAAGGTAAACGGCGTTTCTGTGTGCTGCTCTGGTTCGCCGGAAGCAGCTTAGTCATGCTGGCCACATGACCCGGAAGCTGTACGCTGGCTCCCTCAGCCAATAATGTGAGATGAGCGGCGCAACCCCAGAGTCGGTCACGACTGGACCTAATGGTCGGGGTCCCTTTACCTTTACCTTATGGTTTTATATATGTCAGAAGCCGCCCAGAATGGCTGGAGCAACCCGGTCAGATGGGCAAGGTATATTTAATAATAATAATAATAATAATAATAATAATAATACAATACCAACAACAAAGGTGTTTCAATGTGGTTGCCCTTCCACCCACCACCACTAAAGCAGAAATGGGGCAGTGTGTTAAAATGAGTTCATCATTAAACAAAAAAACAATATTTTGACAGCGCATTTGGCAGATATCAGATCCAGCAACTTCAAAACTGGATTGTACTCAGCCCTGAGGCAGTGTGGGAAATTGGGTCAAAACTGGAAAAAGATTGCCCCCCCCCGGCAATACCTAAAAAATTATTCCGACACTCAAAACCCCACTCTTTCCACTTTCATGGTTAACTTGCCAGGTGCCTGTATGGTGACGGCCCCAAGGTCAGGTGGCTCCGTAGAGAAGACCCTGCGATGGTGTTCACAATACCTGCCTTCTTGCTAACCGGCGACTCAGAGGAGGTAGGAATCTCTCTGGAGTAATTGTCTATGTTCTAGGATGCTGCTGACGTTCCGTTAAGAGAATTCCTGGTTTTCTCGCGTAATTTTCCTCCGGCTGCCATCTCCAGGATTCTTTGGGGAAGCCCTTAGTTCTTAAAAATTGTTCATAGAGCAAGTGTGAGTTGGTGCCTCTGCAGGGATGCCCCCATGCAGGCTGAATAAAACACCCACTTTCATTGGCCAACGTGGTTGTAGTGGTTTGTGTCAGGCTAGGACCCACTGGGTGACCCTTGGGCCATTTGCTAAATCTCAGCCTAACCTACCTCACAGGGTTCTTGTGAACACAACATGGGGAGGGGGGGAACCACAAATACCGTAGATGTAATTAGCAAATAAATATTTGTGACAGTTTTAAATCTGCTGCAAAAAAATTAACTTCTCTCCTTTTCTAGATCTATATTCATTGCCTCCTGTCGGCATGGAGCAGAGAGACATCTTCAAGCCTTGGCAAGAAAGCTTGTTACTTTGACAGCATCTCTTCCAGGTCAGCTCTAAGCCCCTTTTATTGCAAGTCCTTGCTTGACCTCCCCCCACCCCAGGACTAAATTTATTATTATTATTATTATTAATAATTAATAATAATTTATTTATACCCTGCCCATCTCGCCGGGTTCCCCCAGCCACTCTGGGCGGCTTCCAACAAAATATTAAAATACAGAAATCCATCAAACTTTAAAAGCTTCCCTAAACAGGGCTGCCTTGAGATGCCTTCTAAAGGTCTGGTAATTGTTGTTCTCTTTGACCTCTGGTGGGAGGGCATTCATTCCACAGGGTGGGTGCCACTACCGAGAAGGCCCTCTGCCTGGTTCCCTGTAACTTGGCTTCTCGTAGCGAGGGAACCGCCAGAAGGCCCTCGGCGCTGGACCTGTGTCATACTTTGCAAACAAACAAAAAAAAGCAAGAATGCGTTCGATATTAGTTAAACATCTGTTGACCACATCCTTAAGCACTTATTTTGTCTGACCAGATGTTTTGAAGACATGCTGTTTGGTTTCTTTGCCGTTGTGAATTTGACACAAGAGACAATTGGTTGTAAATCCAATTAGGTTTTTAAGACCCACTGAAATTAATGGACCTAAATTAGCCATGGCCATTAATTTCAATCTGTTTACTCTGAGTAGGACTAACAACTGAATACAAAGGTGAACTTCTTATATCTTCTTAACTTAGTGCATGATGCACAATTCCTAAGAAGTTGCATTGTTTTAAAGGGTTGTACACTGCCTTGGTAAGTTTTGTGCAAAGATACAGCTTCCCATAACAGTTGCTGCGTATTGTTGTTGTTTAGTCGTTTAGTCGTGTCCGACTCTTCGTGACCCCATGGACCAGAGCACGCCAGGCACTCCTGTCTTGCACTGCCTCCAGCAGTTTGGTCAAACTCATGTTCGTAGCTTCGAGAACACTGTCCAACCACTTTGTCCTCTGTCGTCCCCTTCTCCTAGTGCCCTCAATCTTTCCCAACATCAGGGTCTTTTCCAGGGAGTCTTCTCTTCTCATGAGTTGGCCAAAGTATTGGAGCCTCAGCTTCAGGATCTGTCCTTCCAGTGAGCACTCAGGGCTGATTTCCTTCAGAATGGATAGGTTTGATCTTCTTGCAGTCCATAATTCAAAAGCATCAATTCTTTGGCGATCAGCCTTCTTTATGGTCCAGCTCTCACTTCCATACATCACTACTGGGAAAACCATAGCTTTAACTATACGGACCTTTGTAGGCAAGGTGATGTCTCTGCTTTTTAAGATGCTGTATAGGTTTGTCATTCCTTTTCTCCCAAGAAGCAGGCGTCTTTTAATTTCGTGACTGCTGTCACCATCTGCAGTGATCAAGGAGCCCAAGAAAGTAAAATCTCTGCTGCGTATTACTCGTAGTGATTTTGTTCCCTTCTAGCTGGAAGAACATAGATGACCCATCCAAGAATTATGTCTGCAAGTGCTGCAACAGCCACTGCCCTTGGGAGCCCCCCAGTCCTGGAAGCGAGAAAGGTACCTGCAAGCTAGCCTTTGTGTCTAGTAAACCAAAACAATAATTGAAATGCAAGCAGCAAGAGGTGGGTGGTGAATTTTTACCATTCACACCGATCTGTGGCAATTAGGAATCTAGTTCAAATAGCATTTTAATGTGAGCACCTTCCAGAAATAAACTCTTGAACTGAAACGCAGCTGCCCTTTGAAATTTTGCCCTTCTCCAATTTTGGTGGTGAAGTTCTTCAACCAATAATAAATCATGAAAATAATTGCATATATTAAGGGAAGCCTAAATTCTGCCTTGCGTTTCCCAAAGGTATATATCAGGGGTCGGCAAAGGTTTATCTTGCCTGAGCTGGATCAGTCCCGCAGAGATCCCTCCATGGGCTGGATTGCGCATGCCCGTGATTTTTGGCATCTGCACGTGCACAGACGTGGTTTCTGGTGCCGCAGAAGCGAGTCCCCATGCCAGTTTAGTGCAGCGCGAGAGCAGGGAGCTTGGTTCAGGGGCGGTTCGTGGGTCAGTCAAACCACCTCTTTGGGCTGCTTCCGGCCCATGGGCCTAAGGTTGCTGACCCTTGGTATACAGTGGTACCTCGGTTTACAAACACAATTGGTTCCGGAAGTCTGTACTTAACCTGAAGCGAACTTTCCCATTGAAAGTAATGGAAAGTGGATTAATCCATTCCAGACGGGTCCGCGGAGTACTTAAACTGAAAATACTGAAACCGAGGCGTACTTAAACCGAGGTATGACTGTATATGGTTGGCTGCTGTGAGCAGGATGCTGGACTGGGTGGACCATTGGCCTAATCCAGCCGGCTCTTATGGGGTTCTCATTCCCACTACTGCAATTTCCCACTTTTTGGATAGATCATATAGTGAGAGCATAGAATTGTAGAGTTGGAAGGGACCCCGAGGATCATATAGTCCAGGCATCCCCAAACTTCGGCCCTCCAGATTGTTTGGACTACAATTCCCATCTTCCCCGACCACTGGCCCGTTTAGCTAGGGATCATGGGAGTTGTAGACCAAAACATCTGGAGGGCCACAGTTTGGGGATGCCTGATCTAGTCCAACCCCCTGCAGTGCAGGAGTATGCAGCTGTCCCATACAGGGATCGAACCTGCAACCTTGGCGTTATTGGCACCAGGCTCTAACCAGCTGAGCTATCTAGGATAAGGCAGAATGCTGTGTACATGAGCCTTCCACAACTGAGTGCCCTCCTGATGTGTTAGGACTGACCATTGGCAATGCTGGCTGCTGGAACTAGGAGGGGAGCCCCAACATTTGAAGCTCACTGGAGGCTGGTATAGAAGCAATTGTTGGGTTCCTGCAGGAATCGTAGCTTCCCTTCCCTAAAACTATTTATCCCATCTTCCAAACAGCATTTTGGGGTGAAGGAAAGCTCCACAGTAGAGTGGTTGGCCCTTTGAGAGTGCACAAGGAAGATGTCCCGTGGTTTGAAGGTTGGTTTTTGTGTTTCTTGTTTCTGAATAACTTGGTCTCTTCTGGGGCTGGAAACCGTGCTCCAAAGCTTCCAGGAGAGTCACTCAAAATAGGCAGCCCCAGAAGGACTGGTTTAGCTGTTTAAAGGGAAAAAAAAGTATATGCTAAGGTGCTGCTTAAGTTTCAGAGGGTGGGTTACTGGGTTTTTATTTACTGCACTGCATTTTTATTTAATTTGTATACCACCCTATACCTGTAGATCTCAGGGTGGTTCACAACATAAAATCACAATATTAAAAAACAAAAAACAGTACATAAAAACAAAGGGGAAAAACCAATAATCCCCCCCTTCCACAGCACATTTGAAAGGTCATCAGATGTCAATTGGCCAAAGGCCTGGTTGAAGAGGAACATTTTTGCCCGGCGTCTATAGGTGTATAATGAAGGCGCCAGTAGAACCTCTCGGGGGGCGGGGGAGCATTCCACAATCTGGGTTTTCACCGACAATCTGATCTGGGCGCCTGAAATTGTGGTGGGCAAAATCTGCGGGGAAGATAGCTGCTAGCCACAATAGCTGTGCTCTGCCTTCAAACTTTGGAGGCAGCAATGCTTCTGAATACCAACTGCTGGAAGCCAGAGCAGAGAGGACTTTTGTGCTCAAATCCTGCTTGCAGCTTTCCTGCGGGCATCTGCTTGGCCACTGTGAGAACAGGCTGATTCAACAGGTAGTGGTGATTAGTTGTAGCCTACAACACGGGTGTCAAACACAAGGCCCGGGGGCCAAATCCGGCCCGCCAGACCTCGTCATGTGGCCCGCCGAGCGCCCCAGCCAGTGGGACCCAGCAGCGGGACCTTGCTGCTGAAGCGCCACGCCGACAAAGCGCCGACAAACAGCTGGGGCTGGGGGGGGGATAGAAAGGCGGCCGGAGCAGCGCTGCGTGGAGCGCCCCGAGCCACAGCAGGAGAAGGAGGAGGCAGCTTGCCGGGTCAGCGCCCGGCAACGCCGCACGGAGAGTCCCGAGCCTCTGCAACGCAGCAGTGCTCTGTAGCACTTTGAATCCTCCTCCTCCTGCCATGGCTCGGCGCCTGGAAACGGCTGCTGCTGCTGCTGCTGCTGCTGCTGAAGCACAGACAAAGCACCCAGCAGCGCCGCGTGGAGGAGGAGGAGGATGATTCAAAGTGCTACAGAGCACTGCTGCGTCCCAGAGGCTCAGGACTCTCCGCATGGCGCTGCCGGGCACCGACCCGGGTAGCCGCCTCCTCCTCCTGCCGCGGCTCAGCCTCATGAGCATGAGCTCAGCAGCGGCTCAGCCTCACGAACATGCAACTCTGAGGCTTTACGCACTTCTCCTAAAATGGACACCCGCTGCCTCACGCTGCACGGGAAATGCTTTTTGCCCCTGGGTTCCTTTGCGCTCTTTTCTGGCGCTGAATCAAGGCGGCCACCCCCCCTTCCCTTTCTTTCTTCCTCTCTCTCGTTCTTATTCTTTCTTTCCCTCTCCTTCCTTCCTTCTTTATCTCTGTCTTCTCTCCCTCTTTCTTTTTCTTTCATTCTTTATTCCTTCTTTCCTACTCTTCTTTCTCTCACCTCTTTCCTTCCTCTCTCCCTCCTGCTCCCTCTTTTCTTTCTTCCTTCCTTCCTTCCTTCCTTCCTTCCTTCCGTCCGTCCTTCCCATCTTTCTTCCTCTCCCTCATTCTTATTCTTTCTTTCCCTCTACTTCCTTCCTTCTTTCTCCCTTTCTGTCTTCTCTCCCTCTTTCTTTTTCTTTCCTTCTTTATTCCCTTCCTTATTTCCTACTCTTCTTTCTCTCCCCTCTTTCCTTCCTTCCTCTCTCCCTCCCACTCCCTCTTTTCTTCCTTCCTTCCTTCCTCCCTCCCCTCCCTCTCCTCAGAAGCATAGGATGCTGCTTTATACTTCTGGCCCTTAAACCCTGGAACCAGGAGAGCAGCTCCAGTGAGTCAACCTCAGCCAGTCCCTTTGGTGAAGGGTGGTGGCTCACTGGCAGAACATCTGTCCTGCATGCAGAAGGACCCCAGCATCTCCAGGTACTAGTAGCTCTGCAAAGGTCCTGCATGAAACCCTAGCGAGCCTCCACCACCCAGTGCAGTTACCAAAAATCATTTTTCAATAAATTGTACAATAATTGTACATTTGAATATCTACTTGCCATTATTCTGACTATGTTTCTGCTTTCAGAGCTAGTTATTACTTACATTATTACAAAAAACAGTAATAATTGAATGCAGTGACAATAATTTATGATAATAAAGAGTGGACACATAGTCCTACAGATACAACCGGCCCTTTGAGGGTGACCAAACTGCTGATGCGGCCCCCGATGAATTTGAGTTTGACACCCCTGGCCTACAACATCTGAGGCCCATCAGAGCCAGTGTGGTTAGAGACAGATTTAGGATCTGGGGGACTGAAGTTCAAATCCCGCCTTGGCCAGGAAAACTCACTGATTGATTGTTGACCCAAACATCTGAGTCTCGGCCTAATCTATCTCTCAGGATTTGGGGAGGGGTGTGTGGAAATGAGTGGGGGGGCACATAAGCCAGTTGGCGGTCTCTGCAGGGAAGGTGGGATATAAATATAACGAGAGGATACTCCAGGCACCCCCAAACTTCGGCCCTCCAGATGTTTTGGACTACAATTCCCACCTTCCCCGACCACTGGTCCTGTTAGCTAGGGATCATGGGAGTTGTAGGCCAAAACATCTGGAGGGCCACAGTTTGGGGATGCCTGGGATACTCTATCTATGGCAGGTGTGAGGAGCCTGTGGTCCTCCAGATGTTTGCTGATCTACAACTCCCATCACTCCTGACCATTGGCCACACTTGCTAGGGCTGATGGAAGTTGTAGTCCAGCAACAGCCAAAGGGCCTGAAGGTTCCCCTACACCTGAATGAGGGCATCTTACTTCAGCAAAATGGCTCCCTAAATGTCTCTTCCCTTACAGGACGATGCCACACCATGAAGACGTTCCTCTTGGTGAGCATCTCCTTTGGGGGCAGCTGTGTGCTGGCGGTCCTCTTCACCGGGGCTACGGTAGCGCTAGGCCTGGCCGTCTTCCGCTACTCCCGCACCAGCAAAGGCCACAAACTCCTGAAGAACCGCAAGGAGCATCAATTCCAGACGGAGCTCCAGCTGGTCCTTGGAGACCTGGCTGTCGACGAAGAGGTGGAGAAGGAATCTAACGTTGACTACTGCAAGATCAAGAGCGACACGCCAGAGGAGGCCTAACTCTCTATTCCCTAAAGCAAAAATAAAATGTGTGTTGAAAGCTTCCCTTTTATCGCTGTGTAGCTTTACTGCCGTAGTCGAACTTTCTCCTCTTGGTTGAAGGAACTTCCCCCTGCCACCCCAGCCGGAGGGCCACATTCCCTTCTTGGCAACATTGCAAGGGCCACATGCTAGTGGCGATGGGGGCTAGAAGCAAAAGTGGGTAGAAGAATCAGTCCAAACTTTAATTTTTGTGTAGGGCAGGTTAATGGAGTACAGCTCAGTTCTCTCTTATGCAACTCATGAGGATGACCACAGGGCACCTGATAGTCTGAAGTGCATTGGAGCTCTAGCATTGCCATGTAAATGCCGAAGGGGCTCATAAATGGTGCAACTGCGTGAGCCACCCAGAAAGGAGAAATCAAATCTGGAAAGTTGTTTCATTTATTTAGATGCCAAAATTCTCACTGGCTTGGGTACACACCATGCATTGGAAGCATACATTGAGATTCCTGCATTGCAGGGGGTTGGACTAGGATAAAACTTTGAATCCCTTCCATCTCCCGTAGTTTACCCCGGAGCTATAAACCCAGAATTTTTTGAGGGGTGTCATTCTTTAAACGCATAGTGTGTACAGTGTCGCTATCATCAAGCCAGATCGACGGAACTACAAATAACTTTTTCAGCTGAGCAGCAGTAATGGGAACCCTTTAGAACTGGCTCTACTTAAGTTGTTAACGGGTTAGTGCAATTAACCACTCCCATGGCTGGAGGAGGGGGTTCACAGTGCAAAATAAACTGTCAGCATGCTAGTCCACATTGCTACTGAGAAACAGCTGCCAGGAACCCTAAACAAAAAAATAATAAGAGGTTGTGCTTTAAGTACATCTCAGCGCCCCCCTTATCTGGGCTGGCATTGACCTGAACAAGGATGTGAAAGGATTTCTAGAAGGCCACGTGCAAGTTCTGTTGGCATGGGAAATGGACCAGTCTCTACGTAGGCTTTTAGGACACATCCTGAGCTGCCAGAAGATCCATCCTTGTTGGCTCCACAGTACCAAGCTGGATTGGTTAAGCACAGGTCCCACCAAGCTGGATTTCAATATTTTAGAAGTCTAGATAACATGGAGACCACAGAGAAAGTGGTAGTGGCTTTGAGGGTGGGTGATAGCCTGGTTTCGCTACCGGAGGCTGTGGTAGGCCAGGTGAAGGAGGACTTCCTCTTACTCTTCTGTCTTGTAGAGTTTGCGGAGACTGGAGTCCATCAAGAAATCCACTGACCTGCACCAGAGGAATCAGGAGAGAGAGAGAGAGGTAAAACAATAGTACGATCCACACAAAAAAACTACAGTGGTACCTCTGTTTTCTAACATCTCCGTTGTCGAGCGTTTCGGTTTTCAAACGCCGTAAACCCGGAAGCGAGTGCCTCAGTTTTCAAACACGCCTCAGAAGTCAAATATGAAATGCGGCTTCCGTACTGAGTTTTCCGTTTTAAGTTTTCCATACTGAGGCTTCCGTTTTGTTTTCTGTTTTCAGTTTTCCGTATTGAGGCTTCCGTTTTGAGTTTTCAGTTTTCGAACGTTTCGTCTTCCGGAACGGATTACGTCAGAAAACCAAGGTACCACTGTATTTGGAAGCAAGAAATTCCTCCGGGGCATTTGGGACGTATGTGTTGTTTTTTGATGCTCTCGTATAAAATCTGCACCAAAAAGACCCTCCCTGCCTCTCCCAACGTGACTGTTATCATGTGAGGAGAATGCACATCTGAATAAGGATTAGAAGTTGAGCAGGAATGGAACAGAAATCTAAGGTAGGCAAACAGATTCTGCAAAGAAGCGACGGGAAGTAACAGCAGAATCAGTCTCTCAGTGAAGACGTGTTTCCTTGGGTCTGACTGTAGGGGGTGCCACTTATAAATAACCAGTGAGAACAGGACCTTAGGGCATGACATTCTGCATCGATCGGTCAAAGAGAACACAATGTCGCTGGCTGACTCTGGGCATAATGTTTATTTATAGACAGATTGAATTCTTGCCCAGGGATTGAATTTATTCACATCGATTTACCCAAGAGAACGCAGAGACACGATTTAAATGAGAAAAGTGAGGTGAGGGGTGGCATACCCTATTTTGAAAATCAGTATCCCAGTGTGAGATTAAATAAAGGCCCATTGGTGACAGAATTGCTCTGTTCCCCCTAAGGAATGTTAGTTTGAAAAGGCGGCTGTTCAGCCATGCTTACGGTATGTCAGAGTACTTTGGCCGTCTTCACACCACACATTTATGGCACTAGGAAGCCACTTTAAACAGTCACGGCTTCCTCAAAAGAATCCTGGGACTTATAGTATGTTAGGAGACCCCTATATTCCCCTCGCAGAGCTCCAATTCCCAGAGAGGTTTAACAGGCACTCCCATCTTCTCGGGAAACACTGGGAATTGTAGCTCTGCGAGTCTTTTTATACTATGGACATGTGTTCTGTATTATTTTGTTAATACTATTGCTTAATACAAGTTTGTCATGGCCTTTGGCTGGAACAGTAAACGTACGAACTGAACACGAGGGGAACAGGGGCCTCCTCACAACTCTCGGCACAAACGACATTTCCCAGGATTCTATGGGGGAAACTGTGACTGTTTAACGAGGCATCGTAGTGCTTTAAATACAGTACATGGTATGAATGTGAGGTTTAAAATGTGAGGCCGTCTTGATCTGTTGCAAGGCAAGTTGCCCTTTCAAGGTCACCACCTCAAATAATAACCTTTCCCAATCAGGTGTTTAGGGCTACAACTCCATTCAACCCCAGTTGGCAGGCCTGTACTTCCATCAACCCTAGCATCTGCTGGTTGGTGGGCTGATGGGATTTGTAGTCCAAAATGTCCCCCAGTGGCTCGGGCTGATGGGATTTGTAGTCCAAAATGGCCCCGGTGGCTAGGGCTGATGGGATTTGTAGTCCAAAATGTCCCCCAGTGGCTGGGGCTGATGGGATTTGTAGTCCAAAATGTCCCCCAGTGGCTGGGGCTGATGGGATTTGTAGTCCAAAATGGCTCCCAGTGGCTGGGGCTGATGGGATTTGTAGTCCAAAATGTCCCCCAGTGGCTGGGGCTGATGGGATTTGTAGTCCAAAATGCCCCCCCCAGTGGCTGGGGCTGATGGGATTTGTAGTCCAAAATGGGCCCCGGTGGCTAGGGCGGATGAGGGATGAAGTACACAGCACCTAGCAGGGCTTCTTCAAGGTTGATACAGCTCATCCCTTGCATTTAATCCTTGGCTGTGCCCAAGGGGTGGAAGTTGCCCGTACCTGTCGATGGGCTTGATGATGAAAGGAATGGCCGAGAGTCCCACGGCAGTGGTGGCCCACTTCCTGACCGAGAGAGGCCAGTGCGTCATGCTGGCCATGAGGTAGAGTGACCCTGCGCAGATGCGGTTAATGGTGAAGCCAGGAATGGCCACGGAAGCCAGAGCCTGCCATATGAATGTGTCCACGACTGCCACTGCGGCATGCCTGCTCCTCCCTTCGTCCACGGCCTTCGCCTGTCAACCGGAGGAAGGATGAAAGGTGTGCGGACTTAAAACTTTTAATATAATAATAATAATAATAATAATAATAATTTATTATTTATACCCCGCCCATCTGGCTAGGTTTCCCCAGCCACTCTGGGCGGCTTACAACAAAACAATAAAATAAAATAATCTATTAAACATTAAAAGCCTCCCTAAACAGGGCTGCCTTCAGATGTCTTCTAAAAATCTGGTAGTTGTTTTTCTCTTTGACACCTGATGGGAGGGCGTTCCACAGGGCGGGCGCCACCACCGAGAAGGCCCTCTGCCTGGTTCCCTGCAACTTGGCTTCTCGCAACGAGGGAACCGCCAGAAGGCCCTCAGTGTCTGGGTAGAACGATGGGGGTGGAGACCCTCCTTCAGGTATACTGGACCAAGGCCATTTAGGGCTTTAAAGGTCAGAACCAACACTTTGAATTGTGCTCGGAAATGTACTGGAAGCCAATGTAGATCTTTCAAGAAAACCAAAAAAGAAACTGACCTTCATCCCTTTCAGGTTTCCCATCCCACTCTTTTTCTGAACAAGTACAGTGGATCCTACAGATACGAATTAAATTCGTTCCGGGGGTCCGCCCACAACCCGAAAAGTCCAAAGGCAGACGCGTTGCTTCTGTGCACACGGTGAAACTTGGAAGTATACACTTCCAGGTTTGCCGCCTTCGTAACCCGAAAGTTACGTATCCAGAGCGGTACGTAACTAGAGGGTCCACTGTAATTTAAAAACGAAACACCTAAAACCCAATTTATCCACGTGATTGCTAACTTCTTCTTCTTGAAATGAAAGAGGTATATAAATCATATTAATCATTGTTTTCATCTATTTATTTTTTAATTTAATAAAATCCATACACCCCTCGACCGTTTAAAAAGAAAACCTCAAAGCGGTTTGCAAAAAGAGTAAAAGAATGAAATCATCAGTAAAAACAATTAAAAACAACTATTTGAAACGATAAAAATATAACTGTGTTTACCTCGGGCCTGGGGGCAACATTCAACCCTATCTGAACTCTGCAATTTTTATTAAATTTTCTGTTTTACATTTTGGAATATTCATTTAAACAACCTTGAAATATCAGTGGCTTCCCTTCTTCTCCTCCCATGGTTCATTTTGAGTAACATAAATCCCTGCATATTTTATATAAACTAAACCATTTGGTACAGCCATCAAAACTCATTTACACTGTTGAAATTATCTGAATGCTGCCCACGTTTTCAAATAAACACAGTTTTGCTCCATATACTCAAAAAACATTTTCCAATCTTCTTTAAATGCATGTTCTCTTATTCTATATGTTAGGTCTGCAAACTGCACATATTCCAACATTCAACCCTATCTGGCCCTCAAAACCCTCCCCGGACAACATTAGCCTAGCTTTGCAATCTAAACATTTTTTTTCCTGGCTGGAATGAATCCTTGAATTCTGACACCACCTCTTGCTTCCCTGATGGAGGACAGAGAGGGACGTGTGTGCACAAAACAGCTTCATATACAAAGGTAAAATCTTTGCTCCACTACCAGCGTGCGGCCCCCAGAAGGGAACATGGCCCTTGACTTGAGAAATGGTTTCGTCCCGTGGTCTGTACTCACAGCCGCCGCCTTCTTGCCCTTGTCGATTGCGTCAGCTGCCACGTAGGCAGTCGCTACTCCGTAGCTGGCCCAGACCAACGAGACAGGCACGATGGCCCGGAAAGACTCCCCGACTTCGTTGGCGTAACCTGTAACGAAGGTCAAAGTTCTCTCGCTTTGTCTCTATTTTGTCATTTTAATTAGGGATGCCACACACCAGGAATTTCCTGGACATAACAGGCGGAAATTGTGCCCGGGTGGAATTTTGGAATGGTAGTTCATCTCGGACTTGGCAATTTCCCAAAGAAATAGGTAAAAAAAGCTCAACAACTTTTGTGTCCGGATTCAAATACGGCAGCCCTATTTTAATCCACCTGTCAATAGTTGGAAAGATGACAAGATACCTACGAAAGCGGACTGGCAGATGAAATTACTATATTATGCAGAGATGGCAAGATTGCCCGGGAAAATCAGAAATCAGGAGGATGAAAACTTCAATAGAGAATGGGACAAACATTGATTGTATTTAAAAGAACACTGTAAACAGTTGAACACTTTGGCATGCTTTAAATAGCTCTTGCAATGTCGCAAAGACTTTGGATACAATGGAGGACTGAAATTTGGATAAATTTATAATATGCAGTTGACAATGATAAGAATCCACGGAGGAGAGGAGGGAAGTCCTAAGATTCTGAAGAATTTTAATATTTGCAAGAACTTTATTTGTGTGAATGAATTTGTAAATAATAATCCACCTGTCAATGAAACTGAAATATGAAGAATGAGATCCATTCAGCTCCACTAAATCTAAGCCTCAGCATATTTTATTAATATGGGATGGAAAGGGAGGGGAATGGCTTGTGTTCCATCACTGCCTGAGGTATGTGAGGTTACAGAATGTGCACAAACATCTAAACTGCGTACTGTTTACGAGAAGTGTATAGGAGCAGAATTTAAGCATGTCTTTTTAGTTTAAGCTTCAGTGGATTGCAGTGAACTGGGTTACGGTTTGGGGGACCAACCAACACCAAGCCTAGGGTATATGATGAACATATCCTAAAAACTGTCAGATGGGATGAAGCCAACCCACCCAGTTCATATATTACATTAAGTATTTATTTATATCCCACCTTTTCGCCAAAGGAACTCAACACACTTCTCCCTCTCCCTATTTTACAGAACACCCCTGTGAGGTAGGCTTGGCTGAGAGTTGGTGGCTGACCCTAGGTCACCCTGTGAGGCTTCATGGTGGGGATTTGAACCCTTGTATTGCAAGTCCTACTCCGGCACTCTAACCACTACACCAGTGTTTCTCAACCAGTGTGCCTCCAGATGTTTTGGGACTACAACTCCCATCATCCCTAGCTAGCAAGACCAGTGGTCAGGAATGATGGGAGTTGTAGTCCCAAAACATCTGGAGGCACACTGGTTGAGAAACACTGCACTACACCACACTTCTTCCTTCCCAGGAACTCAACAAGGTCACGCCCAAATTTTATCCTCCAAATTTTATCCAGTTTTCCTTCAGTCCAACCCGCCACGCATGGCTGTTGTGAAAGTATGATAAGGGGGGTGTTTGACCTCGCAAGCACCACCAGATAAGACAAAAGCATAAGAACTGCATTAACTTTATTTGCTGCCGATAACCTCCACCGTCCGTCTCGCTCCTGCCTGCCTGCCTGCCGCAGCTGTTCCTACAGGATTAAATTTCGCTGTGCTGCAAAGAGGGGCAGCAATGCAGCCATTTTGCGCTGTTTGGCACTCTTCAGAGGAGGCAGCTTCCGCAGTCTCCTCCTGATGCCCTAGCAGAGCCCTTCCCAAGGTGCAGAGAAAGTCACCTTGAGAGCTGCCTGCCACCCAACGCAGCAGAAACTTCCCGGCAAACGACACTTTGCACGAGGGATCCTGCTTCTCAAATATCACTGAACGGAAGCTGACATTTCACCCTTGAAGCTGCCACATCACACCACCTCCACCCTGCCCAGTTTTTCATCACGTGTTCCTGGTGTTTTTGAGCTGTGTCTTCAACAGCTGCCCAAGACCGTCAACACAGGAAACTGCCTTGTACAGAGTCAAAACACAGGTCCATCTACCATAGCTCAGCACAGTGGTACCTTGGTTCTCAAACCCCTTGGTACTCAAACAACTTGGAACCCAAACACTGCAAACCCGGAAGTCAGTGTTACGGTTTGCGAACTTTTTCGGAAGCCGAACAAACATGCTCCGTTTTGAGTCTTACGCTGAGATCGGTCTGTTTTTGCTATTTATTTTGTATTTGTTTTTGTGGCTTTTTTGGTGACTGTGTGGAACGCAGTTCAGCTACTGATTGATTGATTGTGACACTGCAGTACATTGTTTATTGTTTTCATTTTATGGATCAATGGTCTTGTTAGATAGTAAAATCCATGTTAAATTGCTGTTAAAAGTCTGGAATGGATTCATCCATTTTACATTACTTTCTATGGGAAAGCATGCCTTGGTTTTGGAACGTTTTGGTTTTGGAACAGACTTCCGGAACGGATTAAGTTTGAGAGTCAAGGTACCACTGTACTGTCTACAGTGACTGGCAGCAGTTTTCCCAGCCGGACTTGGGGAGATTTAAGCAAGTGCTTTCGGTACATAAACTAGTTGCTCTGGCCACTAGGTCAAGAGGGACACGTGACATTCGGTTGTGCAAAGTTTTGTCCCGCAGTCGTCATTAAAGACAAGGACACCTAAATATAGTCACAGAAGCCGTGGTCCCCTGGCAGCAAACCACTGCAAAGTTAAGAGTAGAAGCTGCTGCAAATCTTCTTTTAAAAAAAAGCCAGTGTGTGTAGTGGTTACAGTGCCAGACCAGGACCTGGAAGACCAGGGTTCAAATTTCCACTTGGCCTTGAAGGTTGATTTTGGACCAGTCACAATCTCTCAAGCTAACCTACCTCGCAAGACTGTTGTGAGGATGAAAATGGGGAGAGAGAGAACCATATATCTCACCTTAAGCTCCTTGGAGGAAAAAAGGGGGGATATAAATGCAGGAAATTAATAAAAATAATATTTTCTTTGAAGATAGCGTCATTTATGTAGCAATGATACAGAACAACACAGAAAACCAAGGGGATCCTTAATTCTTTCCCCATGTTGATGATGATTATTTTCTATTTAAAATGGCTGTCCTCAACAAGAGAAAAAACAACTTGAAAGGACAGGGACAGATTTTAATAGAGAAGCTGTCAAGAAAGTTAAGAAGCCTCCTTCCCCTTTGCAGTGCCCATTTGCCCAATGGAGACAGCAACTAGGGAGGAAGGAGAAACTGAATTTGGTTTGCATTTCTGTGAGAAACAACTTATCAAAATATATAGCAGATGTACAATAGCTATAAAGAGTATATCTGGAAAGTTATACTGTATGTTTCATATGGATCATGAGGTTTGTACCCAAACACTTATGTGGGGAATGTATTTTCCCTGTTCCATTCTTTTTTTAAAAATACAGTAAATTAAAAAATATCTCGCATCCTTGGGCTCCACAACATTTATTTATTTATTCATTCATTCAATTCATATCACATCCTTACTCCTGGTGAAGGGGCCCATGGTGGAAAATGCATCAATAACAACCAACCTATAAAAAGAGTTTAAAATATTCTCTCAAGCAGTTTCAGGGTTGCCAGGAAGAGTCTCTTTCTGCCATCAAATGCCTGGATCTAAACTTTGGATGTTTCCAAATTCCTCTTGGAAGTCAATAACGAGAGGAGCAGATGTGCCTCACCCGGGAGGCCAGAAAACTGCCACTCAAAAGACCCTACCATGCTTACCGGTACTGTATATGCCAGCCAGACAAGGCCTCCTTACCTGCCAATCTTGGAGATGGCCACTATCTCTCTGGTATCTATGAGAACCATTACCCCCTGTGTTATCTTTTGTGTGGAATGAGAAGGGTGTACAGTATTCTCATCAGCGGGTAGGCTTAAGGGTTGCAGAAGCTCTTGTAGACTGGAGTGTCGATCCTAAGCTAATGCCATAATAAAAAAAAAATTCCTTCCAGTAGCACCTTAGAGACCAACTAAGTTTGTCATAGGTATGAGCTTTCGTGTGCATGCACACTTCTTCAGATACCACGAAAGCTCATACCTATGACAAACTTAGTTGGACTCTAAGGTGCTACTGGAAGGAATTTTTTCTATTTTTTGTTTCGACTACGTCAGACCAACACAGCTACCTCCCTGTAACTAGTGCCATAATAAATAGTTACAGGTAGGTAGCCATGTTGGTCTGGCGTAGTCAAAACAAAACAATTTAAAAAAATATATATCTGAAGAAGTATCTGAAGAAGGTATCTGAAGAAGTGTGCATGCACACAAAACCTCATACCAATGACAAACTTAGTTGGTGCCTAAGGTGCTACTGGAAGGAATTTTTTAATTTTGCCATAATAAATGTCTTCAAAAAAGGGTGCCGCAAGACTGCTTGTTGGGTTTTGTTGTTGCTCCAAACTAAAGCCACAGTCCGAACCCCACTTCCTTGGGAGTAAGACCCACTGAATTACTTCTGAGCAGTACACAACTGCTCTGCTGGAAAGTACCTTCAGGGAGGTGACGGTATGCTATTTTATTGCATTTCTATCCCACTTTTTCTCTCCAAGAAGCTCAAAGGGACAGACATGCTTCTCTCCCTCATTATTTAATCCGCACAACAGCCCTGTGAGGTAGGTTGGATTAAGAGGTAAGTATCAGATCCTCAAGGTCCCCCATGTGCTTCATGGCTCAATGGGGAATTTGAACCCAGATCTCCCAGGTGCTTCGTTCTTTACCTAGAAATACATCATCATTGCCTATGTATACTCTACCTTTTTCAGGGCATTGCAGTATTGTGCCCTGAAAGCTACACGTCTATTATTAACATTATTTCACCGAAAGGCGCTAAATGGCGGTAAATCGGGACGAGAGTTGCCAACTTCTTTCCTCGATGGAACTCCTGTGCCTAAGAAGGCGAAAGAGCTTGAAGGCACAGGAGCCCTTGCAGAAAAGCAGTTAGCAACCTCACCGCAGCCCAATCCTGTGAACAGCGTTCCTTGCCTTTTACTTCGATCAGTCTCCGCCGCCCGATGTACCCACCCCCGTCCGCCAACTTCTTGTTGAAGGCAGTCCCAGTGGGGAAAACGCTCTTCCGGCGCCTGCGGGCTTCCTCGAGAGTAAATTTCCCGCCCTGAAAGGAGGCTGGGACTGCCGAGGAGGCGCGCGGCGCGGCGGCCACTCACCCAGGTAGCGCACCCACGTGTCGCGGTAAAGGTCCGGCGGCGGAGGCTCCTCGGCCGGCGATCCCATGGCCGGCTACTCCGGGGCGCCAAGGGCAGGAGGAGCAGGAAGGACGGGGATCGGGGAAGAGTCCCGGGCGGGCGGGCGGGCCAGCGCAGGCCGGGCCTCCTCTCCAAAGCGCGCCGCAGGGCGCACGGCGCCGCGGAGCCAGAGGCCAATGGAACCGGGCGGAGCCGAGCCGCCTCCCACTGGCCGCCTGGCCGCGGAGAGGGGCGGCCCCAAAGGAGGAGGAGGAAGGAAGGCAGGCTGCCTAGCTTCCCTGCCGCCGAGAGAAGCTTCCTCCCTGCCCAGGAGAGCGCGCGATTGCGCGGGGGGACCTGGAGAGTGGACTGGGTGGCTCTTCCAGGCACTGCCTCTCCGCCTCAACCTACCTCACAGGGCTGTTGTGACTTGTAGGGATTGAGTGGGGAGGGGGAGAACCATGTCTGCGGGCACGGTCAGCTCCTTGGAATCGGTGGCGCATGGCTTTCCGGCTTGCACTCTTTATAAAGACTTGAGGAATGAGATTACCACCCCTCTTTTATTGTCCATTCCGGGGCGCCCAACCACTACTACCACAGTGTCCTTTCTCTTCTTGGCAGATCACGATGAGCAGGTGACAGCAAAGGTTGCAAGGTTTTTTAGCTGGGGCAATCCGAATAAGATCCACTAAATTTGACTATTGATTTTAAAAAAAACACCCTAAAATGTATTTTATATAATTGACTTTTTCTTTCTATTCTTTGCATATGGTATTGTTGTTCGGCTGACGCAAATAAAGAGTCATTTATTCATTTCTTGGAGGAGGGGGGTGGGGGAGAAAGGTGAGATATCGATGCAATAAATATACTGGCCCCTCAGCAGCAGGCAGAAATCCACTAAATTATCTATTGGCCCGATTCAGGTGAAGAGCTCTTCCTATGTCGTCATCATCATCATTACTACTACTACTACATTTATATCCCATCCTTCTTCCACCAAGGAGCTCAGACTTGCGTACATGCTTTCTCTCCCTCTCCACTTTATCCTCACAACAACCCCGTGAGGTAGGTTAGGCTGACAGACAGTTGACTGGCCCAAGGTCGCCCAGAGGGGTTCATGTCTTCTTCCAGGTTTTTGGCGGTCACAACGCCTGGTGGGGTGCAGGCTACAGGCAAATAATAAATTAAGAGTGAGAGGGACCCGGGTTCAAATCCCCACTTGGCCCTGTGCTGCTCACTGCTTACACGCCTTGGGTCCCAGTCACCATCTCTTAGTCTAGTTTATACCTTGTGAGGATAATATGGAGCAGGGTCCAGCCATTGAACCACCTTGAGTTTCCTTGGGACGTATGAATGCAATTAATAAAAATGAAACCAGGCAGCTGCAGCTTTGACCACCCACAGAGCTATAATTTCCAACACCCTTAAAAAAAACCAATTACTACAATCCTCAAGATTCTTTTGGGGGAGAAATAATGTGCTTTCGGGACACAGTGTGTTCGCAGCTTGAACAGAAAAACTGAAACCCGGAAAAGGGCGCTGATGGCTCAAATCGGAATCTCGAGATGGAGACGAGTGCGTTCAGACCACGAGATGGCGCACTTTGTTTACACTTATCTACTGGTAGCAGGGGATTAAATGGGGATTTGATTTAGGCCGAGGCAGCTGTGTTTTAAATCCGAGCAGCCAAGATCTCCAGTTCACTTTAGGGCAGGAAACGAGTTTAGGGGCTCCCGGGTAGGCGGTCACACGTCTCTCTCTGCTCCCCAGAAGTGGCTGCTTAACGGTAGGGCCGATTCCTAATTGCTTATTCATGTCCATGTTGGACTCCCTCCTCCCTTTCATTTCAGTTAAAAACGATCAGAATGGTTTCTAAAACAATTAGCAAACTAAATTTTTTATGAGTTAAAAAACAAACAAACAACAACAACCCATGCAACAGCCTGACCACATAAACCTCCTAATCAGGAATCAAAATCTAACAGACGTCAGAAAATAAAAATGTTTTCTTCTAGCACCAAAACAGATTACAAACTCGGCTTCCGTTTAGCAGATTTCCATAGCTGGGACAGCATTCTAGAAAAAAGGGTGTGTCTGTCCAGTCAGTAATATGCTTCAAGCGATCCTAGCTCATAAAAAGATATCGGACGTGTTTTTAAGTATTAAATGTACTTTAGGAGATCATAATTTGTTTGTTATGCCAGGAGCAAAACCTTCTTGACCAGTTACCCCTGATTCCCACAAAAGCTTGTGCCACAATAGAGGCGTGGCCTTCAAGGTATCACAGGTCTCTCGTTTTTCTTAATGAAAAAGAGGAACTCCAGGTTTAGGCTAATTGTACACAAAGACAGGAATTGGCGCAGGATCCCTAAACAACTCTTCCGCCCTTAACAAAGATGGCTAACACACCAGCCGGAAATGCCTCCCGTCTCATTTAGGTCCGCCTATGAAAGCACAGGCTGGTGGGCACGTGATGTTGAGTGACCACCAGATACGAAGATACATGCACGGTTCAAGAAGGAAAACATAAATGGATTTTTATTTACAGTATTTTTAGGAGGCATTTCCAGCACTTCCTATGCTGGATCCCTTTAAAACTGGAAATGCAAGGAACAGGATTGCATGCATCCTGTCACTGAACTGTAGAGATAATAGGATCTCTCCCATTGAAAGGTACTTTGTTTTCGTCATGTGGTTTGTCAGAGCTTGGTTTGCTTAAAATCCAATTCATTGTCTTCTTGGCTGTAAAAGTGGAGTTGCATGATTGTTCTCTCCAGCTTAAATTGATACAGGAATCACTACCTCCAAGCCCTGAAGCCTGTTAGATGGACCAAACTAATAGTAAAGAGCACATGCATGCATTTATATTTTAAAGAAATGAGTATTTCATTGTTAAATATTTTGTTCAGGAACAATAAGCATAAAACAACATACAGTGGAACCTCGGTTTATGAACACCTCGGTTTATGAATTTTCGGTTTATGAACACTGCGGACCCATCTGGAACGGATTAATTCATTTTCCATTACTTTCAATGAGAAAGTTCGCTTCAGTTTATGAACGCTTCAGTTTATGAACAGACTTCCGGAACCAATTACACCCATGCTTCAGTTTATGAACGCGTCAGTTTAAGTACTCCGCGGACCCGCCTGGAACGGATTAATCCACTTTCCATTACTTTCAATGGGAAAGTTCGCTTCAGTTTATGAACGCTTCAGTTTATGAACAGACTTCCGGAACCAATTGTGTTCATAAACCGAGGTACCACTGTATTTGGACGTCAGAAAGAAATATCACACATTTTCTCCATGGTGGGTAGACCAAGTCAAAGAGCAAATACTTCAGAACTAGGGTCTGCTTCCTCAGCTTGCTGCGACAGCCAACACCCTTACCCTTTTGCCCCAAGCCCCACAACCTTTGAAAGGAGGGGAAGGCACTTGCTAAGCTGCTGCATGAAGATCCTCCCTCCCTCTGTTAAACCTCACTGGGGCAGCCTGCCATTCCCTCATGCGTGACGACCGCTTACATTTTTATGTATATAAGGGAGAAAGTGGGAAAGTACGGCAATCCATCTTCAGTACAGAGTAGTACTTCTGCCTTTCCAGAATGCTCGGAAAAATCACATTTTCGATAAAACTTGCCATGCCGTGTCACTGGCTGAGCTACTGTGTGTAGCATTGCTTTCTCAGCTAAAGCAATGCTCCAGACCAGCCTTTGCCAGCCCATCAGACATTTTGAACTACAGCTTCCATCAGCTACAACCAGTTCAAAACATTTGGGGGGCGGGGTTCCTTAAGTTGGCCAAGGCTGCTCCAACATCCCATGTACTAGCCTTGCAATGAGAACCTAGAGGATGTTTCTAGCTTTTAGGAATCTTTAGCAGCTGCTAAGAGAAATGTTATCAGATCTTTGCGCTTTACACCCACAAACGTGTGTGTGTGTGTGCGTGAGAGAGAGAGAGAGAGAGAGAGAGAGAGAGAGAGAGAGAGAGAGAGAGAGAGAGAGAGAGACTGCAGATACTGAGGATCTCTAAGTCCCAACAGAGGGTTTTGTTTTGTTTTTGAATTGCCTGTTGTGTAATTTGCAAATACGCCTATCACGTCTATTTTGGTTCCTCTTATTTCCTCAAGCTGAGTTCTCCATATTTCCACATGCATTTGCATTTTTATTTTTAGCCCTCATGAGAATTCCTCAACCTTTCAGAGCCTTTTACCACTTAATATATACCTGTTCATATGCAATTTTGCCTAATATATACAATTTTGTAAATCCACTTCCCCTCATATTTGTATGCCATTTTCACTAAGAGATGCATTTGCACACACTGTACCCACTGTACCCTTTTGCACAAGTTACTTGACTGAAGACTTACATTACAAAATTCAGAGAAGTGCAAATTTCAAAGAATGGCTGTTTCCATTCTGGAAAATGTGGATTTGGTAGATACACCTTAAAACATGAACTGAATGGCATTTCTCCCTCCTCCCCAACACATGTGGGCACTGCACCCTATACTGTATGAGTTAGAGCTTCCTGGTTTTATGTGTTATGGTTTTAGTGCATTTTCATTGGGGGGGGAGAGAGATATAAGTGCTAAAGATACAGGGATCCCTAAATCTAACTCCCAGTTATAAATATATTGGTAGTGACAGGTAAGTAGCTGGGTAGCGAAAACGCAGATGGAAAATGCATTGTCTGGTTGGCAAATTGTGAACCTGCTCAACCAGTTTCTGCACCCTATGGATCTGCTATGTTTCTATCTGGCTAGCATTTCTGAGTCCAGTGTTAATGTCAGCCAATTTAAGGTAAGGGACCCCTGACCATTAGGTCCAGTCGTGACCGACTCTGGGGTTGCACGCTCATCTCGCATTATTGGCCGAGGGAGCCGGCGTATAGCTTCCAGGTCATGTGGCCAGCATGACAAAGCTGCTTCTGGCAAACCAGAGCAGCACATGGAACGCCGTTTACCTTCCCGCTGTAGCGGTTCCTATTTATCTACTTGCATTTTGACGTGCTTTCGAACTGCTAGGTTGGCAGGAGCTGAGACCAAGCAACGGGAGCTCACCCCGTCACAGGGATTCAAACCGCCGACCTTCTGATCAGCAAGCCCTAGGCTCTGTGGTTTAACCCACAGCACCACCTGGGTCCCTGTCAGCAATTTAAACAACAGATTTTTAGTAGCGTCTGCTCAACTTCCCATCTGGGACACCAAGCAGTCGCATTGAGGCCGTCCCATCCACTTAGAACAGAGGTCTTTAGTCTCTCCAAGCACAGCTTCGGCCACCCAACTCAGTAGGATTTATTGTATACACCTCTCTCTCCTCCTAAACAAGAATATGGAAATGAGATTGCAGAAGGCAGCTGGTCATCAGAACTTGTAACCAATAACTCATACCTGAGCTTGCATATTTTTAGTTCCCTCCCCGTTTATTTTTCCTTTTGTGCCGTGTAGGTATGTATGTATGTTTGTTTGTTTAAGATTGCAAGACAGAAAGTAAGAAATGCCTTTTTTCAGTGATCTGTAAGCCATGATGGGAGGCTTTTCCCCCTTCCAGCTGATGAGTGGGATAAAAATTATTTAAATAAATTGGCTAGCACTTTTCTGGACTGTACCACTTTATGCTACATTTAGGGGAGTACACTTTTGAACATTCCACCCTCTATTTTCTTTTTCAAGAAAAGACATACCACCCGCGTCCCTCTATTAACTTCCTTAGGCCAGATAAATAAGTCAACATAGGGCATGATTCCTCAGGAAGTTCTACACTATTGATTATCTATTTTGTGGTTTTATATTTTGATTTTGTTCTGTGAACTGCCCTGAGACCTCCAGATATAGGGCAGTATATAAATTTGATGAGGATGAGGATGATTATACCCCACAAGCCCCACTGTAACAAATAACTCAAGTGCTGAACATGTGCTTGAGTTTGCTTGTTTTCCTCAACCTTCCTCATCCCCCCTTCCTTTCGTGATGCATCTTGTGCATGGTAAGCTTGCGGAACAGGGATTGTCTTGTTCTTAATCAATCTTTTCTGCAAGGTCCTTTCTTGCTTCCCTCCGCAGCCCCGAAAAACCCTGCCATGAACAGACGTAGCTATGCATACCAACTCAGATGTTTATTAACATTTCTCATCTTCAAGGTACAGTAACTGAAAAACTAAAATTGAGGTGGGGGTGGGAGGGAGGGGATCAAAAGTGCTATGTTTCTGGACACTTGGGTGTCCGAGACTTGGGTTTAGCTGCGAGCCAACGGTGAACATGTCCATCGGGAAAGTTTTATTTCCTTGGGCCTCCAGTTTTCCAGCGCTGACCACGCACTCAAGAATTTCGGCGGAGAAGTTCATAAGCAAAGAGATAGGCAGGGAAGAAGTGGCCTTTTCCTAAGCTTTCCCCTCCCTCTCTGAAAATGTGTCGCAGGTACAACTTGAAACCCACTTGCTGAGCATAGATCCCACAACCAAAAAAAAACTGAGGTGAGAACCTACCCTGTAAACTGTTTTTTTTAAAAAAAAATGTGCAGGATTTTCAGACATTCAGGACCAATGCCATGCAGGCATCCAGGGCCAATGCAATGTCCACCTCACCTGTCACAGGTGCGTGGAATGTAAACGAGGCAGGTGGATTTAAGGCAATCCATTAATGGAAGCAAGCATTGCGTGGAGAGAGCCACTCCGACTTGCCCCCCCCCCCAATACATTTTTTGCTGAAACCTTGCCAGAGGTTGAGAGGTGCCTGCTGTTCTTGGGAACAGTCAGAACTAGGAGAGCGGAAAAGTACACGGTTCCAGTACACGGCTGGTGGCAGCCGCTTCCGACGGATGGGTCCCAGGCGACGCAGGCCTGGTCTTGAAGGGAAGGATTCTGCACCGTGCTCTGTGCACTTGTGGAATTCACCGCAGAGGGCAGTGATGGGCGGTAAACTAAGGTGGCTTTTTTTAAAAGGAAGCAGAGGAAGGCTTAAACACATCCACAGAGCAGGCGTGGCTAACCTGCGGCCCTGCAGATGCTGTTGGATTCTCAGCACCCACCAGCCCCATCTGGGAGCACGGCCGATGGTCAGGAATGATGGGAGTTGTAGTCCAGCAACATCCGGAGGGCCCCAGGTTCACTCTATAACAGCCAGAAAGGGATTTGTTATTTTTTGGTAAAAGGCATACCAGAGCAGGGTCTTCAGCTGCTTTCGTGGACTACAGTTCCCATCATCCCTGACTGCTGGTCCAGCTGGCTAGGGATGATGGGAGTTGTAGTCCAAAAAAAAAACACCACCAACAGCTGGAGACCCCAGTTTGGGAAATCCTGTACTAAATAAATGTGGACGTGTTGGGTCAGGGCTGATGGGAGTTGTAGTCCAAAGCACCTGGAGGGCACTCAGTCCGATCCGGCAAGGAGTCCCGAAACTTCCCCCTGCTCTTTCAACCCTGCGCCTGCTGCAGGGGTGGGGGAATTATGCTCTGAGGGCCACAGGCGGCCTAATTTCAGAAGCTACCTGCACGCAACCATTTCAGACCTCTGGCATGAGTGATCCGTTGTGGTCCTAGCAGCCTGGGGGGGGGGAGAGGAAGAGAAAGAAGCGGTGGGGGGAGAAAACGGGGGTATCCCTGCACACCACTGGTCTGTGGCCTGTGACTTGAAGAAATGCAGCGCCACGAGGGAAGGAAAAAAGGTTCGCTATGCCCGCCGGGTCTCGGGGGCCATGTAAACATGGAGGCCGGGCTACAGAGCTTGAGAGACAGAAAAAGCAGCTCTCCTCTGCCCATTAGCATCGCCAAATCAATCCCCATTACCCTAAAAAAAAAGCTGCTGGTGGGCAATGTCCCACAGCAGGGACAGGAAGAGACCAATAGGTCCAACTGCAAAAATAATCCACTCCACCGCCCCAAATCAAATCCCCCCACCATCCTTGGGAATGTTCCTTCCACTCTTCTGCCCAATAAACCCACCCCTCCCAAGGATTTTAGGATTGCCGCCTTTGTGTGTGTGGGGGGGGGTTGCGGGTTGGAGGGGAGAGAAAGCCCCATCAGGCGTGGTTAATCTTCAGCTCTTTCGTCTGCTCCTCCACCTTCTGGAAGTCTTCTTCCACTTTCTTGTCCGGAAGTAGCACTTCGACCGTGTAACTGATTTTCTTGGCGTGGATGTAGCTGTACGTGTTGTCAAACCGCAGGACGTCTGCGTGGGCAGAGAAAAAAGGACAGCAAGTGTCATGTCAGGGCTGCCGTCGCCCCTTTCCGAAACCCCCGGGAGCCCAGAGTGCCACCCAGCAAGTACAGTCGTACCTTGGATCCCAAACGCTTTGCAACTCGGATGAAAACCTGGAAGTGAGTGTCCCAGTTTTCAAACGTTCTTTGGAAGCCAAACATCTGATGCAGCTTCCGATTGGCTGCAGGAGCTTCCTGCAGCCAATCGGAAGCCGCACTTTGGTTTCCGAAAGTTTTCGTAGTCGAACGGACTTACAATAATAATATAATAATAATTTATTATTTACACCCTGCCCATCTGGCTGGGTTTCCCCAGCTACTCTGGGCGGCTTCCAACAGAAATATTAAAATACACTAATTTCTTAAAGATTAAAAGCTTCCCTAAACAGGGCTGCCTTCAGATGTCCTCTAAAAGTCTGGTAGTTGGTTTTCTTTTTGACATCTGGTGGGAGGGCATTCCACAGGGTGGGTGCCACTACCGAGAAGGCTCTCTTCCTGGTTCCCTGCAACTTGGCTTCTCGCAGCGAGGGAACCGCCAGAAGGCCCTCGGCGCTGGACCTCAGTGTCCGGGCAGAACGATGGAGGTGGAGACGCTCCTTCAGGTATATTGGACCGAGGCCATTTAGGGCTTTAAAGGTCAGCACCAACACTTTGAATTGTGCTTGGAAATGTACTGGGAGCCAATGTAGGTCTTTCAAGACCGGTGTTATGTGGTCTCGGCGGCTGCTCCCAGTCACCAGTCTAGCTGCCGCATTCTGGATTAGTTGTAGTTTCCGAGTCACCTTCAAAGGTAGCCCCACAGATTCCGTTCCACTTCCAAGGTACGACTGTACTGAGCTCCACCCTAGCCGGAGGAAGGAAGCCTTTTGAACAGCCAAACTCTGTCCCTTTGCAGGAAGCGCAGCCAGCTCTACGATTAGGCAGCTGGTAAAGACGGGACTACAGGCTTACAGGCCTTAAGGATGTCAGAAGAGCCTGCTGGGATCAGGCCAATGGCTCATCTTGCCCAGCATCCTGTTCGCACAGTGGCCAAACAGGTGCCTAAGGGAAACTTGCAAGCAGTGCCTGAGAGCTCTTCCCCTCCAGGGTTTCCAACAACCGATATTCAGAAGCATTACTGCCTCCAGCTGAGGAGGCAAAGCAGAATCACCATGGCTAGTATCCATCAATGGCCTTCTCCTCCATGAATATGTCAAATCCTTTTTTTAAAGCCTTTCAAGTCTGCGGCCATTACTGCCTCTGCGGCAGTGAGTTCCACAGTTCAAAAGAAGTCCTTTCTTTCATCTCCCAACACTCAGCTTCAATACTGGATGTCCAGAGGGAGGAAAACTTTCCTTTATCTACTTTCTCTGTGCCATGCATCATTCCTACGAGTTTCCTGAGGTACGGTTAAGGATATTGCCCCATCGCTAGGTGCTGAAGTAAGATTCAACTCCCCCCCCCCCAAGGAAGAAAGACTTTGAAAAGCAGAAAGAAAAGCAAGACCCGGTGTCCTTCAGCCGCCAGATTTTTTCCACAGAATAAAAATGCAACTTTAGGAATGGCCCAGTTTGCTGTTTTAGGAGCTAAAAACCTAAGTCAAGACATTGGTCACACGCACACCATACGTTTATAGCAATAGGGTATCACTTTAAAACTGCCGTGGCTTCTCCCAAAGGATTCTGGGAGCTGTAGTTTGTTAAGGGTGCTAAGAGTTGTTAAGAGACCCTATTCCCTCCACCCCCACCCGCTTCACAGAGCTGCAATTCTAGAGCGGTTTAACAGCCAATCCCTTTCCACAGGGAATTGGAGGTCTTTGAGGTCCGCCACCCCAGAAAATTCTATTGTTTTATACTTTTTCTAAACTGCTTTGTTTTTTAGTTACAATCAAGTGGTATATTAATCTTCTGAAATAAATAAGATAAACAAAAAAACAAACCCAAACAGCAGTAGCCCAATATGTAGTTTACACACACACACACACACACACACACACACACACACACACACACTGTACATATATATATATATATATATATATATATATATGTACATGTTATATATGTACAGTGTGTGTGTGTGTGTGTGTGTGTGTGTATCTATCTATCTATCTATCTATCTATCTATCTATCTATCTATCTATCTATCTGTATGTATGTATGTATCCTATATAATAATGTCCATGTTGTCCCTGCGTCCAGTTGTCCCGTGTGTCCCTGGGGTACTGCGCATGTCCCCCAGAGACACAGGGATTGGACGGAGGGACAACCAGGGACACAGGGATTGGACCCGCGCTCTCGGGACACAGGGAACAGCCAACTGCCGCTCCGCCAACCGCCGCTCCGAAGCCCAGTCTCATGCTGGAGGTGCGCGGTGAGGCGGCGGGGGAGAGAAGCGCTCCCCCCCCGGCAGCCTTGCCGCACACCTCCGGCATGGGACGGCGCTTCCTCGGGGAACCCGAGGAAGCCGAAGCGGCAGCGGGCGCGGAGGGAAGCCCGCTTTGGCTTGGCGGCGGCGGGAAGAAGGGGAGGAATTCCTCCCCCTTTTCCCGCCGCCGCCAAGCCAGTCCCGGAGCCGAATTGCGGCGCGGCGGGGTTTTTCGCCGTTTGCCTCCCCCTCGGGGGAAGGCAAACGGCGAAAAGCCCCCGCTGCGGACTGGCTTGGCGGTGGCGGGAACATCCCGCCACCGCCAAGCCAGTCCCGGAGCCAAATTGCGGCGCGGCGGGGTTTTTCGCCGTTTGCCTCCCCCAGGGGAAGGCAAACGGCGAAAAGCCCCCGCTGCGGACTGGCTTGGCGGTGGCGGGAAGACCCGCCACCGCCAAGCCAGTCCCGGAGCCGAATTGCGGCGCGGCGGGGTTTTTTGCCGTTTGCCTCCCCCAGGGGAAGGCAAACGGCGAAAAGCCCCCGCTGCGGACTGGCTTGGCGGTGGCGGGAACATCCCGCCACCGCCAAGCCAGTCCCGGAGCCAAATTGCGGCGCGGCGGGGTTTTTCGCCGTTTGCCTCCCCCAGGGGAAGGCAAACGGCGAAAAGCCCCCGCTGCGGACTGGCTTGGCGGTGGCGGGAAGACCCGCCACCGCCAAGCCAGTCCCGGAGCCGAATTGCGGCGCGGCGGGGTTTTTCGCCGTTTGCCTCCCCCAGGGGAAGGCAAACGGCGAAAAGCCCCCGCTGCGGACTGGCTTGGCGGTGGCGGGAACATCCCGCCACCGCCAAGCCAGTCCCGGAGCCAAATTGCGGCGCGGCGGGGTTTTTCGCTGTTTGCCTCCCCCAGGGGAAGGCAAACGGCGAAAAACCCCCGCTGCGGACTGGCTTGGCGGTGGCGGGAAGACCCGCCACCGCCAAGCCAGTCCCGGAGCCGAATTGCGGCGCGGCGGGGTTTTTCGCCGTTTGCCTCCCCCTCAGGGGAAGGCAAACGGCGAAAAGCCCCCGCTGCGGACTGGCTTGGCGGTGGCGGGAAGACCCGCCACCGCCAAGCCAGTCCCGGCAGGCCGCTTCCTCTAGCGCCCGTTTTTAAACGGGCTAAAATCCACTAGTATGTATATATATATACACAGTGGTACCTTGGCACTCAAATGGCTTGTCTCCCAAAGAAATCGGCTCCCGAACGCCACAAACCTGGAAGTGAGTGTTCCAGTTTGCGAACATTTTTCGGAAGCCGAACGTCCGACACGGCTTCTGCAGCTTCCGATCGGAAGCCACACCTTGGTTTTTGAACGGTTTCAGGAGTCGAACGGACTCCCGGAACAGATTGAGTTCAAGAACCAAGGTACCACTGTAATATAATATGTATAATATTATCTGATTCCTGCATTGCAGGGGGTTGGACTAGATGACCCACAAGGTACCTTCCAACTCTACAATTCTATGTACGTACATGGTGTACAGAAATGATACACTGGGGGGGGGGGCTATATTGCATAAGAGCATTATTACAGCGCACGCTACATGCAGGGGGGCAGGTTGGAATTCCCCGCGAAATTCTATGCAAAATAAAGTACATCCCTACAGATGAACTCAAGTCCATTCAAGAAGGACGGGGTGGGGAGCTGGAAAGTGAGAGACCTGGGTACCACTTACAGATCCCTGGATCCGCACAGGTGACTGAGCCGTCTTCGGGCACCATGTGGGCGTTGTAGCGCTGGTTGGGGTGCACTTCCTCCATTTCGCTGGCATGCTGGCGCGCCCCAACTTTGGTCTTCAGGTAGACGCCAAAGCCTATATCGGCCCCGTCCGACATGAACTGCCACCTATAAGCAGGGATATCAGAGGAGAGTGGGGAGAAGTGAAGGAAGGTTAGGAATTGTGAGAAGCATTCATTCCTCCGCATTCTGAAGTGGTACAGACTCTGCCCCATTTTGCCTGATGATGCCCCCATCCCCATGATGGTTGTGCAGAGTGCATATTGTCCAGCAAAGGTCCCCTGCATCTTTGATTAAAAGCTTACTGCTGGAACAATACAGTGGTACCTCGACTTACCAACGACTCGAAAACTGAATTTTTCGACTTATGAATGGGGGTAATGGCCGCGCGCTTACGAATGTCTCGATACATCCGAAAGGAAACCGCGGCGGTTTTAGATAGGGATTTTTCGACTTACGGATTTTTAGGTAGGGTTGCTTCGACTTACGGATTTTTCCGTTTCCAATGCATTCCTATGGGAAATCGCGTTTCCAATGGCGTTTTCCGACTTACGGATTTTTCGACTGACGAAGGTGCCTTCGGAACGGATTAAATTCGTAAGTCGAGGCACCACTGTAATGGGATTAATGATGAAATAGCCTGTTGCCTTTTAATGTCAGTTCTCGTTTGGGGAGGTGATGCCTGGGTTAGATTGCTGGAGTGGAGCGTGTCCCCTTGCCCAAAGCTGCTGAACTCCAACTCCCATCGGCCCCAGCCAGCGTGGCCAACGGCCAGGGATGATGGGAGTTGTAGTTCAGTATGGTGGAGTGGCCAGAGCGTTCAATTTGGCCCTGGAAGGCCAGAGATCGCATCCCCCACCCAGCCGTGAAACCCACCGGGTGACCTTGGGCCACAGTCAGTCACTCTGGGCCTAAGCTACCTGGCACATAGCTGCCAAGTTATCCCTTTTTTTAAGGGATTTTCCCTTATGCTGAATAGGCTTCCTCGCGAGAAAAGGGAAAACTTGGCAGCTATGACCTGGCAGCATTGTCCTGTGGGTGAAATGGGATGAGAGAACCGCACATCGCCCAGAGGGTGGGCCAGGAAAATATTAAAATGGGTGAGCTGCCAGAATTCCACTTTCCTCAGCTCACTGCCCACGGTTTGCACCTGCCTCGGCTTACCTCAGGACACAGCCCGGGAAGAGGATCTCGTATTCCAGCTGCTGCGAGGAGCCCCGATTCACTATCACCGAATGCTCATACTGCTGCTTCAGCTGGTCTCGCACGTAGTATTTCTTGGGGACTTCTCCACCATGGTTAAGCTGCGCACAAGATCACATTGGTGATGAGCTCAGAGACTGAAAGAGCTGCTTCCCCCTATATTGATATAAGCCTGGTTGCTTGGCAGGTGGTGATGTCTGCCAGGCATTGATTTTGCATCTAGAAGCCTCCGCCTCAGCTTTCTGAGCAGCCTGGAACAAAGTCTAAGGCCTTTTTGGGTCTGGACAGCCATAGCCCTAGACCTGGCCTATGCTCCAGGGGTAGCCCATGCAGGTGCCCTACAACTCCCAACATCCCTTGATGGCAGCTCCATTAGGGCAAATGGGGTACTGCCCCTCAGCCAGCCCCCACCTGCATGGGGCAATGGTGGTGGGTGCCCTTCCTTAGTGCTGCGCTGGTAGAACTCAGAAAGGAAGAGAAAGATGGGGACAAATCTTTCTACCAGTTTGCTCCACCTGCCAGTGGCTCTGGCGCCACCTACTGTTCATCTCCCGGGCTTCCGCCCTATCGGTCCAAATGGGCACCCACCACCATTGTCGCCCCGCCCTGGGAAGAGGGATTGATTGTTAAGCCACTCTGGGAATTGTAGCTCTGGGTGAGGAATAGGGGTCTCCTCAGGATACTCTTGGTATCCTGAACAAACGACAGCTCCCAGGATTCTTAGGGGAAAGCCATGGAAGTGGTGCCATAATGCTTTCAACAAATGGTGTGGCCCAACGTCTTAATTCTGTAAAAACCATTCTACTCAGAGCCAAAGTAATTGTCTCTGAATTGCTAGCTTTCTAGTGGTCTGTCTTAGTACAAGAGGTTACGGCCTAGAAAATCTTGAGGAATTGATAATTAACCTAGCAGTCAAAGAAGCTCTCCCATAAACAAAAAATATTTGCTTGTTGTTTAGATGTTGACTGGATTGTGATCAGCTCACACCAAGTTCTCTAGCTAGTGTGTGCAAAGCAGTAACATGCTTTTGAGAATTTAAAGGTGGGCCACAAGCCTTGGAAACCAGAAGGAGGCAGAGTTAGCATCCCCTCTGCATGGCTGTCTGGGTCCAGCTCTTTCCAGCTGCTTCCTGCCTTGCAATCTTGTGTCTCGTTCCTCTATCCAGGCTCCAGTCTTTTCTGCCTCCTCCAAACTTAGGCCAGCAAACTTCCCTAGCTTCTGAGGATAGACCCCGGCCCAAGGGCTAAGGACCCCTGAATGCTATCCAATGAGTGTCCATACCATAGTCTTGCATTTGGGGTCTCCATCTGGGTCTGTGAGGGTTCCCCCATATTCCTTGGGGATCTGTGAGGGGTCGATGTGCTTTTGCAAAACCTCCTTCCAGTTAGCTGGGAGAAAAGCGAGAGGGTTCGTTTATTGGACAGAAATTGATTTCCAACCGACTCAATACAACCGGCAAGCAATTTGTCTAAGGCAGGGGCCGGCAAAGTTTTTGTGGCTTGGGCCGGTTCACGGTCCCGCAGACACCGCGGTGGGCCGGAGTGCGCACGCACGCACACATGCGCAAATGCTATTTCCGGTGCTCCTTCCAGTGCAGAGGAGGCATGCGCAGCTTGCCATTGGCTGCAGGAGCTTCCTGCAGCCAATGGAAAGCCAGCCAGTGTCGCGCAAGGCGGTCCCTGCTCTGCTCTGCGCTGGTTTAGCGTGGCACACGGGAGCCGACCGAGCGGGCGGCGGGGATCCATGGGCCGGTTAAACGACCCCCATGGTCCGCTTGTGGCCCATGGGCCTTAGGTTGCCGACCCCTGGTCTAAGGGGATTGTGAAAAAGCTGGAGAGTAACCAGCAAAGGTTAATATTCTCCAGAGCTGACATTTACTCTTCAAATATCTGAAGGGCTGTCATATGGGAAATGGAGCAAGCTTGTTTTCTGCTGCTCCAGAGGTTAGGGCCAGAAGCGATGGATTTAAATTGCAAGAAAGGAGATTCCAACAACTCCAGGAAGAACTTTCTGGTGGTGAGAGCCTTTCAGCAGTGGAAGGCTTTTAAATAGAGGCTGGAAGGCTGTCTGTCAGGGAGTCTTCAACTGCCATTCCTGCATTGCAGGGGGTTGGACTAGATCAGGCATAGGCAACCCTGGCTCTCCAGATGTTTTGGAACTACAACTCCCATGATTCCTAGCTAACAGGGCCAGCTAACAGGGATCATGGGAGTTGTAGTTCCAAAACATCTGGAGAGCCAGGGTTGCCTATCCCTGGACTAGAATTGGTGTACCATTCAACTCTACAATTCTATGATTCCGCAAGCCAGTCCATTTCTCTCTCATCCCTCCTGCACCCTGCAGTTGAGAACGCAGTGGCTGAACAGGTCAGCAACCTCGCAGCCGCTTTTCAGGGAACATTCCTCGGTCGCTGGCCCAGGTAGGCCTCTGAGGGCAAACATCAATCTCACTAAACAGGTAAGCAAAAGTCCCTGGAGTCCACAGTCCACCCCCCCCCCCCACACACAAAAATTTCCCCTTCTCCAATCTGCCAGGTTTTCTATAAGCCGCTAGCTGTCTGTGTCTTATCCTGGCCAGCATCTCGACACAAAGCCTTGGCAAGATTTGGGGTGCATTTGGGGAGTATTGTGTTAGTTAGTTTTTTATTTTAATAATTGTTTTGTTAATCAAAAAAGAAGAAGAAGCAAATATAACAAGAAAACAAACCAAAAAACCCCCAAAAAATTAAACTACAAAGCATCGTAGTTTGGAAAGACAAATGTACACAGATTACGAAGTACTGTAGTAACGCATACAAAGATTCCCTTTATAGAGCTTTATAAAAACAAAAATGTTCAACCCTTATATAAGAAAAAAAATCAAGTCATATATTTAAAAAACAGCCATTCGAACTCTGCCCATTAGATACTTTTAGCTTTCCTAATTATAACATCAGTATGGCTTTCTAATGTTCCTTCCGCACTGTAATACAATGTCTGTTTGTAACTGTGGCTTTTTAAATAATATACTGGCACGTTGTTCAATCACACTTGCGGGTGTCATGTGACACTGTGGTGAATGTCAACACCACTACCCCGACCCTTTTCACACACAGACGGGCTTCAGTTCGCTTTCTAACCATCCCCACCTCCAAAACAACAATACATGCTCTGTGCAGGTTTTTATATTTGGTATTGACAATATTATCAGCCCTCCTCTCCCTTAACTAGCACCTGTCAACATCCATTCCATCAGCTCTGCCAAAAGACCAGCTTCATCGGGCACTTCCTACCCAGGAACTGTTTCTATTACAGTATTTTCATTTATTAAATTTATATTCCGCCCTTCATCCGAAGATCACAGAGTGGTTCACAACATAAAAGAGCAGCTGGCCGCTATACGAACAACTGTTTAAGAACTGGTGGCCTGAGTTTGCTTTTTTCCCTCTTCCCTCCCCATCCCTTTTGTGTCGTGGGCGGAGACTGTCTTGTTCTAAGACTAAGTGATTGGATGTGAGCCACTCCAAGAGCTCTCCCCCCCCCCTTTGGCTGAAGAGCGGGCCGCAAATGGCTCTAAATAAATAAAGAGGTGAACACCAAGCCTTTCCCGAAGCTGGTGTTGTTCAGATGTTTTTGGACCACAGCTCGCAGCCATCCCTGTACCTTTGCAGTGATTGGCCAGAATTGCTGTGCAACTGGGGCAACGATGCTGTTGTTGTTTAGTCGTTTAGTCGTGTCCGACTCTTCGTGACCCCATGGACCATAGCACGCCAGGCACTCCTGTCTTCCACTGCCTCCCGCAGTTTGGTCAAACTCATGTTCGTAGCTTCGAGAACACTGTCCAACCACCTTGTCCTCTGAAGTCCCCTTCTCCTAGTGCCCTCCATCTTTCCCAACATCAAGGTCTTTTCCAAGGATTCTTCTCTTCTCATGAGGTGGCCAAAGTATTGGAGCCTCAGCTTCACGATCTGTCCTTCCAGGGAGCACTCAGGGCTGATTTCCTTAAGAATGGATAGGTTTGATCCCCTTCATGGATCAATGCCTTGTCATGGCGAAGGGGCTTGAATAACTCCGAGAAGCTATGAGCTATGCCATGCAGGGCCACCCAAGATGGGACAGGTCATAGTGGAGAGTTTTGACTAAACGTGATCCACCTGGAGAAGGAACTGGCAAGCCACTCCAGTACCCCTGCCAAGAAAACTCCATGGACAAAGACAGCAGCGATGCTGCTTGTGTGCATTTGCTGTTTTACATTGCCAGAAGTTAAAAGAAGATAGGGATATGGCATATTTACTTTTAAAAGGGAAGCTACCATAAATGTTCAGCAAAAAAAAAAAAAAGAGGCAGTGGTGGGTGAGTAGAATAATTGCTCTGTCTTCCTGTGGCTAACAGCTCTGCTCCTGTATATGACTATGGAGTGGAGTTTTAAACAGCTAAGGGCAGGTTTTCTGAATGGATTCATTCATTCATTTCTGCTGCCCAGAATACAGGGAAGCTTTATGATGTCTGCTGCAGGGTAAAAACAAGGGACTTGGAAAAAGACATACCTAGCCAGGCAGCAGCAGGAGGGGCCTCAGGCAATCTGCTTTAAATCTCCCTTCAGCCATACAGAGGAAGGATAGGTCCCGGAGAAAGGAGGAGGAACCTTTTCCTCCCAGCTTGGGACTTCAGGGTGGTGATTTACAGAGCTTCAGGGTGGTGATTTACAGAGAACTGTTTCTAAGAAGAGACGTCATGTCCAGAAAGACACAGAGCCTTGGCTGAAATCCAGAGGAACCAAATTCCCAAACAAATACCAAATAAGCTTGGCTCACGTGGGTAGCACTGAGCAGATGCCAGGCTTGCGGGATCAACTTTGTTTTGCTTTACTAGAGCAGAATCCCCCAGATCCGCGAATAGGAGCCAGGAGCAAACGACACTCAGATTTAGAAGAAGAGAAGTCCAAGCACAGAAGTTTTGCTTTTGAGCAGTAGAGCTGGGTGCGCACAAATCCATAGCTGCCAAGTTATACCTTATTTTAAGGGATTTTCCCTTATGCTGAATAGGCTTCCTCGCGAGAAAAGGGAAAACTTGGCAGCTATGCAAATCCCTTTCTAGTTTCCCACTTCCTTTGTTTCAACAGTATAATTGTCAGAGCCCAGGCTGAGGAGTGCTGCTATGATGAGGAATGGTGGAAGCTGCCCAGGAGCAGTGGAGCAGTATAGATTTGGAACAGTGGTTTGCAGAGGGGCATAGTTTTGAAGACAAAAGTTGGGAAGAGCTGGGGGGTGAACAGCAAAGTGGAGAAGAACTGTAAGAGACAGAGCTAACAGACTCTCTCTCGCTGGAAAGTGTCCAGCCTATCAGTCCAAGGTCATGTAGAGCAGATAAGGTGGCTACACAAAAAGCACGGTGGTTGCAAGATCAGGTTGTGAGATGCGGAAATGACTGGGGGCAAGTGGGTGGAAACCTTAATTGGGAACACCTTCATTCCGAGAAAGGATGCTTTGCTCTTTTGCTGTGATCATTAAAAGACTCTTTAAATAAGAGACTTTTTTCCACTTTGTCCTGCTTATCAACGGCCAAAGGGGGAGGGGGGAGGAAGCCGAGTCCCCGAAGCCTGACAATAATTTAGGGTGGGCGTGGGAATTCTTGTTGCTGTTTTCAAACATCTGGGAGTCACAAATCTTTGCCGATGGCCTTCAATCCATCTAAATATCAACTGGCAGTTCCCAATTTAGCTTCTTCTTACAGCTGTCGTGGGACGCAGGTGGCACTGTGGTCTAAATAAACCACTGAGCCTAGGGTTTGCTGATCAGAAGGTCGGCGGTTCGAATCCCCGCGACGGGGTGAGCTCCCGTTGCTCGGTCCCAGCTCCTGCCCACCTAGCAGTTCGAAAGCACGTCAAAGTGCAAGTAGATAAATAGGGACCGCTCCAGCGGGACGGTAAACAGTGTTCTGTGCGCTGCTCTGGTTCACCACATGACCCGGAAGCTGTACGCCGGCTCCCTCGGCCAGTAATGCGAGATGAGCGCCGCAACCCCAGAGTCATCCATGACTGGACCTAACAGTCAGGGGTCCCTTTACCTTTATAGCTGTTGTAGGAGAAGGGCTCATGGCTCAGTGGCAGAGCATCCGTCTTGCATGCAGAAGGTCCCAGCTTCAATCCCCAAAGGCAGTATCTCCAGGTTGGGCTGGGAGAGACTTCCTGCCTGAAACCCTGGAGAGCTGCTGCCAGTCAGTGCAGACAATACTGAGCTGGATGGACCAATGATCCAAGCCTGTAGAAGGCAGTTTCCTATGTTCCTATGTTTTCCATGTGCTGTGTACACTACCAGGGAAAAAAAAGGGTGATATGCACCCAAGGGGAAAGCTAGCAAGGTATTAAATGCAGAGTCCAAAGTGCAGGGGCTTAACACCCATTTGTATTTGCTTCGCTTGCCACATTTTATCGGGGGTGCGGGGTGCAGGTTGGTCTTTTTTGGGGAGGGGGAGTACTCGGCTTGCCCTCTGTTGTGTTTCCCGTTTCCTAGAAATGTTGGAACCAGCAAAGGCAGATCCTACTCACCTCCTAAGACCACAATCTTCTTCCGAGTGTCTTCGCTCAGAAAGTGCTTCACCAAGTTGTAAGCCACGGGGAAGAGCCTGGGAGCTGTAACAGAGGCAAAGAAATACAGTGATGCCTCGCGAGACAAATTTGATTCGTTCCGCGAGTCAATTTGTTTTGCGAAAAATTCGTCTTGCGAATCGTGGTTTCCCATAGGAATGCACTGAAATTTCTTTTTTTGCCCATCTAAGGAACGCATTAATTAGATTTCAATGCATTCCTATGGGAAGACGCGATTTGCGAAAAATTAGTCTTGCGGGGCATTCGTCTTGTGAGGTACCACTGTAGACTGAGTGGCATGTGTCCCCAGAGATTTCCCTTGAGGTCCTCAGGCTTGAAAGGGGTTTCCCACCCCAAGTTTTGCTTCCAAGGCTCACCTTTTATGACGTAGACTTGTTTAAGGGACTCAGGATAGTTCTCTTCAAACATGGCAAGAAGCTGAAAGGGTAGGAGGGGAAATGAGTCAGGAAAACATTTCAGAGGTGCTTTATATGCCAAATTATGAAGCAATTAATGTATCTAGATTCTCTAACATTTAAAGGGAAACACGGCGAAAAGACTTCCAGGTTTTCCGACTTTGTAAGTCGAAACCTTCGGAAGTCGAGGCATTCGGATGTCGAGGTACCACTGTAATATGGTATGTGATGAATGTAAATTTGAATATTGAAAATCAAATAAATATATTTGGGGGTGGGGAGATGTGTCTCCGGCATATGACATACTGAAGGTGCCACACACAATTCTGTTGTGGGGAGGGAATTCTTGGGACAAATATACAGTGGTACCTCGGGTTAAGAACTTAATTCGTTCTGGAGGTCCGTTCTTAACCTGAAACTTTTCTTAACCTGAGGTACCACTTTAGCTAATGGGGCCTCCCGCTGCTGCCGCCATGCATTTTCTGTTCTCATCCTGAAGCAAAGTTCTTAACTCGAGGTACTATTTCTGGGTTAGCGGAGTCTGTAAACTGAAGCATCTGTAACCCGAGGTACCGCTGTACAGGACTAAAACTGCACCCCAGACAGCAGATACATTCATTCAGCGATGCAATGGGGTGGGTTCCCTGCCATTCTCACCTCAGAATAGGCATCCACAGCTGGCTTCCAGAGATGCTTCAGGCCCAGCCCTTCAAAATCGTAAATCATCATGACAGTTTCAATTCTCCTCCCCAGCTTTAAAGAGGGAGGGAGGGAGGGAGGGAGGGAGAGAGAGAGGGAGAGAGAGAGAGAGAGAGAGAGAGAGAAAAGACAAAACATGGTTTAGACAAAAACATCTACAACCATTCCTCCCCCTACCTTTTGCCATGTTGGTGTCCTCCATATGTTTATATAGAATCACAGAATTCTAGAGTGGGAAGGGACCACAAGGGTCATCTAGTAGTCGAACCCCCTGCAACCAGGAATCCATTTTGGACAATGTGATAAAGCTGTCCTGGCTAGGGTGAAATTACAGTCCCAAAACATCCGGGTCGGCACCAGGTTGGCTATTCTTTACATTTAGCAGTTGAGATCGGATACCCCACCATCCCATGGCCAGAATGTTGGTGGGTGACTGTGCTGAAGAATTCCACACAAAATTCATAGCTGCCAAGTCTCCCGTTTTTCCATGGCAAGCCCCCGTATTTTGTTACAGTTTCCCGCTGTCATCCTGAATTGATTAATATTCCGTAAGTCCCCCGGATTTAGCTCCTGCCGGTGGCCATGTCCCGGCTCCCGGCTGTCTGCCCATGTCTGGACATGCGCAGAAGCGATTTCTGGTGCCCAGACATGCAGACACGGGCAGCCCGGCACTGGAAGTCGCTTCTGCGCATGTCTGGACAAGCGTAGAAGCCACTTCCGGTGCCGCGCCGCTGCTGATCCCGGATTTTTCAATCCGGGAGTTGGAGGGTATGACACAAAAATTCATAGCCAATGTAACAGGTGACCACAGGCAGAAGACTATGTTTTAAAGGAGAGCCTCTTAAGAACATTAAGACAAGCCTGCCAGTACTGTGGTTTGTTAAGTACGCTTAAGAGCTGTGGGAGCTGTAGTTTGTTACGGGGGCTGAAAGTAGTTAGGAGACACCTCGATATTCCTCCTCGCAGAGCTACCGTTCCTGGAGTTCCCTGCAAAGAGGGAAAGCTTGCCAAATACTTCTGGGAATTGTAGCTTTGTGAGGGGGTGGGGAAGAAAAAAACATGACTGTTTAAAATCGTATCATGGTACAGTAGTGCCTCGCTTAACGAACTGTAAGACGAAATTTTTGCTTAAAGAAATGATTTTTCTAGCAGAGGTTGCCTCGCTAGACGAATTCGTTTTACGAAAAAATTGTCTAGCGAATTGCGGTTTCCCATAGGAATGCATTGAAATTCAATTGATGCGTTCCTACGGGCAAAAAAAAATTCAAAAAAAATTTCAATGCATTCCTATGGGGTTCGCTAGACGAATTTTTCGTTATAAGAATAGACCCGTGGAACGAATTAAATTCGTCTAGCGAGGCACCACTGTACTTTAAACGTGCAGGCCATCTCCGATTTGCGTTGGGGTTGTATTCCAGGTCATCATGTGCAACGGTGGCGCATGCATAAGCCCATTATGCCCCTGCCCTGTTACGCCCCCTTTTCCGACCACTTCTGGGCCACCATGGTGCATGCATGCACACCCTCCAAGCGTCCTTGTTTCCCAGGGACAGTCCCAGATTTACAGAAGCAGGAGTCCCGGTTTCTGATTCGATCCCGGAATGTCTCGTTTTTCCTTAGGACACCCCTATTTTCATTGGAGAAATGTTGGAGGGTATGGAGTTATGCAACCCCTGAGCCAAGGAGATAAGGATACAACCTTCAGCAGACATCTGAAGGCAGCCCTGTAATAGCAAACTCTTTAAATGTTTAATATTTTATTATGCTTTTATATATGTTGGAAGCTGGCCAGAGTGGCTAGGGCAAGCCAGCCATGGATGTCCCTATTTTCATCAGAGAAATGTTGGATGCGCATGTGCGATCATGCATCAATTGAACGCATGTAAAATTGGTTGCTGCCTGTAGGACATGAATGTGGCAGACATAAAACCAGGCATTCTAGGCCGGGTACCAAGGCCTTACCTTCTCACTCTGCTCCACACACAGATGCCGTAGAAGCTCACAGTCCTGGAACTTTTTTTTAAGCAAATCTTGTTTCGAAGCTGAGAAGAGGATCCCTTTGGCGTCAAGAGGTCCAATGATCTCGTACCAGATGGGGCAGCCTTCACGGTCAAAACCGCATCTTCCCCCGGCCATGTACTTCGTAATGACCTGTGGGTGTCAATATACAAGCAGGTGAGCAGGCCGAGGGTAAAGAGGCAGCTGGTTATGCGTAAGAGGAAAATTTGGGGCAGGATCAGACATATGGACAAAGCCAATAAATTAGGAACGCACCTCTGGGGCCTTCCAATCCAGGATATGATCTGCATCCATGTGCTTCCGGCATTCAATGTGCTGTTTGGGGGGGAACCAAAAAAGGGAAAGCTATTAGTGAAGAAGACAAATGGTAGGTCAGACACGAGATAGGGCTGCCCTTGAAGGCAACACAGAAATGGCAGCTGGCCCCAAATGCAGCAGCCAGATTATGGGCTGGCGTTAACCTTAGAGCTCATACAACCGCTGTTCTCAAACAGCAGCACCGGCTGCGGGTTTGTTTTCAGGCCCAATTCAAGGTGTTTATAAAGTCCTAAATTCTTATGGACCCGTTTCCAGAAAGGCCACCTCCTTCCCTACAGACACTCCTGGGAGTGAAGATCAGCACTCAAAAGTTCAGGGGGTGGGTGGGAGCCCAGGAGAGGGCCTTCTCTGTGGCAGCCCCTAAGTTGTTATATATGCAAACTAGGCCACTTTTACAAAGCCTTTTGGGAACCAATGTATTCTGTGATATGCTGAGCCTGCTGGGATGCATTATCCTCAAACCCCCCCCCCCCAAAATGAGGGTCTTGATGGACCACTTAATGATTTTTCTGCCTGTTGTGGACGTGGTGCGACGTTATACTAGGGGCTGCGTGATTTTAAATTGTATTTTTATTGCTTTCTCATATATAGTGCATTTTGCTGTATTACAATTCCAGAGAATGCAAAAATAAAAATAAAAATGGTATTTTATACAATAACATAAAATGCAAGGTAAAGAAAGACAAGCATTAAAAATGCAATTAAAAAGCAATATGAATATGTAACACAACAGCCATGCGCTCTCCTGCTTTCAGTTGCAAATCCACAGTCACACTGCAGACTACTTGAATGAAGTGGCACTTAGACCACTGTTTTTGAACCACTGCGTTATACAAATTATCAATGTGAAGTTTATGATTTTCATGGATCTGTTTTGATAATTATAATAATAATCCTCTTACCTTCCGGAGCATGGCTTCAGACTTCTGCAAGTCAAAACACCGAGCTGCAAAGAAGATCATGAAGGGTTAGAGACCAACCTGCAAAATACCTGTGCTAAAAGGTAACAACACCTATATGTACCCAGCTCTTTTGGCTTGCGCCCTATTTGCACCCATTTCCAGATGTGCTTCTGTTTGAAGGGCAAATCCTTCCAATAAACAAGCAAGGTCGCTACATTTCAAAAACGGATTCCCCACAGCTGCCATTTGTGGTAAACAAAGACTCGCCCAACTTAAAAGCGACACGCTGAGCGAGCGTCATTTGGCCCCAGGGTCTCCACTTTTATTTATTCCTGCTTTCCCATCACTCCTTCTCACATCAAACGTGACCGTTTCATCGTCAGGTATCTGAAGGGCTGTCACGGGGAAGATGGAGCAAGTTTGTTTTCTGCTGCTCGAGAGGGTTGAACCCGAACTAACTGATTCAAATGACAAGAAAGGAGATTCTGTCTAAATGTTAGGAATGATGCCAAGAGCTTTTTAACAGTGGAATTCTTCAGCCAGTGGAATTCTTCAGCTGCAATTCCTGCATTGCATCAGGGTTGGAGGTCGGCAAACTAAGGCCCGCGGGCCAGATCAGGCCCAATTGCCTTCCAGATCTGGCCCGCGGAAGGTCCGGGAATCGCCATGCGGATCGGCAGCACGCACATTCTTTCCCTCTCCCTCACACAGCGGTGGCGCCGCCTCCTCCTCCCTCCCTCCTGGCTTCTCCCTGCCCTGCCTAGAGAAAGAAGGGGGCTGGGCTTTGTTGAGCAGCCGCTGTTTTAAGCAGCCCCTCTCTGTAACCCTTTCGTGCGCCACTCATCGTCCCTCCGCCGCCGCTGCCAGCCCCTACTGCTCGCAAGACACAGGTAAGCAGCCACCGGGGCTTATCCGGTGCTGTGGGGAAGGGAGGAGAGAGTCGGGGGGTGGCTTATAGTCCGGCGTCCCGCAAGGTGTGAAGGACAGTGGACCGGCCCCCTGCTGAAAAAGTTTGCTGACCCCTGAACTAGATGAACCTTGAGGTTCATTCCAGCTCTACTGTTCTATAACCATTGATGTTTGCAAAACCATTACAAAATCCTGCAGCAGAGGTTACCATTTCACCTCTGACTTCCTTATAAATATCAGTTGTACAATTGTTTGTGCGACAAGCAGGTAGCCGGTCACTATACATTACCGCAGGAGCTGGTGCAACCTGTTAATTAGACCCCAGGGTGTAGGTGTCTGATGGGGAGTGCCTGATCCTGTTTTTATTCTCAGTGGAACATAATCAGGGATTAGGAGGGCGGCTCTTCACAGCTAGCGCCTTCAAGGATTAATTACACCTTGACAACATCTCCCTTTTCAGGATCACACCCAAGAAATGCCACTGAACCAGAGGGCAGTAGCTTGCAAGAACCAAGTTTATTTTGAAGGTCAGGATCCATCTTAAGGAGAGAGAAGGGGTGGGGGTGGGGGAGGGAGATGGGAGATAGAATCATAGAATCATAGAATCATGGAAGTTGGAAGAGACCACAAGGGCCATCCAGTCCAACCCCCTGCCAAGCAGGAAACACCATCAAAGCATTCTTGACATATGCCTGTCAAGCCTCTGCTTAAAGACCTCCAAAGAAGGAGACTCCACCACACTCCTTGGTAGCAAATTCCACTGCCGAACAGCTCTTACTGTCATGAAGTTCTTCCTAATGTTTAGGTGGAATCTTCTTTCTGGCCAGGTCAAGTCAGAGGCTTCCCAGCCAGAGGCAACCCCTTCTGGCAGATTTCAGGTGACAGGCAGAGCACCTGAATCTGATCTATGGACTCTTATCCTTTGGCAGGTTTTCCCCTGATTAAAACAAGACCAAAAGGGCAAGTAGGCCAGGTGGCAAGGCCTGGAACAGGTTCAGAAAAAGGCAGCCAAAAAGGATCCAGGAGCCAACCTCTGGAATTTGTTCCCCCAAGAGATAGTGGCAGCCAATTTGGATGGCTTTAAAAGGGATATTCAGGCCAATTCATGGATGAGGACCAACCTCGACGGCCACATTTCGCCTCCACTGTCGGAGAAGGAAACACTTCTGAATCTCATGGGCCAGGAGTCTGTTTCGCCTGCTGAACAGCAGCTCGAAGGGGAGAAGGCAGACTGACTCCAGCCGCAGCCAATCAGCCTCAAGGGCACAGAGGAGAAGGTGCTGATGAAAACCTTCTTAAGCAGGGTTTCCAGCAGCAGTCAGCGGTTATAAACAATACTTGTAGTTCCTTGCTGTTTTCTGCTCATCTTGACCCTTGACCCCACCTGATCATCGGATTCCCTGCCCCCTGGACCATCTGACCACATGGGTTGCTGTTTGGCTGACCCTAGGACTGGACCTGACTTTGGATGAGGACATCTGACAGTAAGAGCTGTTCGGCAGTGGAATTTGTTACCAAGGAGTGTTACCAAGGAGTCTCCTTCTTTGGAGGTCTTTAAGCAGAGGCTTGACAGGCATATGTCAAGAATGCTTTGATGGTGTTTCCTGCTCGGCAGGGGGTTGGACTGGATGGCCCTTGTGGTCTCTTCCAACTCTACGATTCTATGATTCTATGATCTCAGCGACACCTTCTAGTTGGCTGGTCTCCCACTCCACTAAGCTCTGCAGGCTGTTGCTCAACAATGAGACTACGAGTTGGCCACTGTGGAAACAGGATGTTGGACCACATGGGTCTTTGGCTTGATCCAGCAGGGCTCGCCTGAGGGCCTTAAACACACATTTTCACAAATATATGATGATGATGATGATGATGATGATGATGATGATGATGATGATGATGATGTTTTAGTGGGAAGGATAATAGCTCAGCAGTAGTGCATCTGCCTTGGTCCCAGGTTCATTCCCTGGCATCTCCACTTAGGGCTGAGAGAGATCCCCGCCTTGACACCCCAAAGAGCTGCTGCCAGTCTCTGTAGACAGTACTGAGCTAGGTGGACCTTTGGTTTGACTCGGCATAAGGCAGCTCCGTACACTCCTAATGATACTCTAATACATACATGTCAGTGGACTCTGGGTGGGGAGCGAGTTCGCCCAGGGACAGGAACTAAGGGGACCAGCTGAGCAAGAGGAGGGCTGGCTGGAGCACGAGCTGGAAGGCGGTGCAAGGGCTCTGAGCGAGGCGGAGGGGTCTAGGGATGCTACCGATGCACGCGCGGAAGAGGAGGTGTCCAAAGGTACTGCAGCAGGGGAGGTATCGGAAGTTGGGGAATCGAGGCTGTTGAGCAGTTCGGGGGAGAGGTCTGGCCCCGCTCCCTCCCCTGAGGTCCGTAGATGGGGAAAGCGTCAGGAGCAAAGAAGGAAACGAGGCGGGCCGAGGTTGTTTTGCTGGCGTAGATCGAGACGTGCGCCAGTTCCGGATTCTGACTCGGAATAGGAAGTCATGTCTTTCTGAACTCTGAACTGTACATGTGTATATAGTATTAAAATCTGAAAAGCCATCACGGAGCCTTGGTGGTCTTTGGTTGTGGGAAGCCGTACACCAGCCCTGACAATACGTTATTAGCATCACCATTTGAGGAAGGGGCACAGCTCCGTGGTATGTTCACTAGGGTATCAGCTGAGAAAGAGGGGGAATGGGTAACTACGCCTAATGGTAGGGCCGGCCCCTTGTGTTGCAACATCTCTCCATTGCAACACAGGGCTAATAGGACTTCGGGGAATATCAGGGGCCAGGGAAAGGGAGATAAGGCTGCGATAACAGCCAGATAATGTTTAATCTCGCACTGGAGAGCCTTATCTTCCCAACAGGAAGAAACTCCAGGGCAGAGTCTCAAGTGGCAGAACTGGTTGAAATAAGAGTCTGGCGGACTTGAAGAAGAAACTCTGTGGGTTTAATTGCACTTATTGCGAAGCTCTTCCCTGGCACACAGGTCAGCCCTAACCTACTTCACAGGTGTGTTGTGGGGATAAAGTGGGGAGGAGTGAAACCATGTGTGCCACTTGGAGCTACTTGGAGTAAAGCTGGCATATAAATGTAATAAAACAGAGACAGCAATGTGGTGAGCCATCATGGAGAAGGAAAGAGAGATTTTTTTTAAAAAAAATCCAGCTTATTTTGATTATGAGTCGCCTAATAAAAATATGTTCCAAGTTTGCCCATTCCCCAACCTGGTGCCCTCCAGATGTTTTGGACTACGACTCCCATTGCCTCTGCCCACTTTGCCAGGCTGGCTGGGGCTGCTGGGAATTGTAGTCCAACAACGTCTGGCGTTCACCGCATTGACTAGCCTTGATGTAGAGCAGGCATCCCCAAACTTCGGCCCTCCAGATGTTTTGGACTACAATTCCCATCTTCCCCAACCACTGGTCCTGTTAGCTAGGGATCATGGGAGTTGTAGGCCAAAACATCTGGAGGGCCGCAGTTTGGAGATGCCTGATCTAGAGCGACAGGAAATTTCCTGAAGCGAGTGGAAACATTCCCAAATCAGGTTAACAAAAACCCCCACAAAACTATCTGCTCCCATCAGCCCCAGTGAGAAGAACAAATGGTCAGGAGGGTGTATGAAGATCTCAGGGTGGGAGGGGTGAGTATTTTTTTAAAAAATTGTACCACTAGGGACTGCCCCCCCTGCTCACTCCACTCAACAACCCACCTGCTCCTTTGCTAGACGCTCTCCACTCAATTTACACCTCACCCACCCCCTCACCTATCCCCCCCCCAGCTTGATCCAAGGCCCTTTCCCCTTTTAAATGACTGGGGAGCCACTTCACAAAGTGCCTCACTAAACCGCTGTGTGAAGCGCCCCTGCTCCACCCCGTTCACTCGCTTGCCGGCCTGCCATTCCTCCTGTGGGACTTGGCAGCCGCACAAACTGCATTGTGGCAACAGCCTTACGTTTTTATGTATATAGGCAGATATAAGTTTTTTTAAAAAAATCACAAAACTTCAATCCATTGTAAAAGTTAAATAAAATAATAAAATAATTAGAGGAACCAGGCTTAAAGGAGGAGTGTGGGATTTTTACGTTAGCTAAAAGGGGGTATGGGCTGGAAGAGGTGGAGAAATGCTGACCTGGAGCATATTAGGTTGGTGTCTCCGTTTAAAAAAGAACAGGGAAATCTGTACCAAGTTTGCGTGACCATGGCTAGCCACACACATTGTTATCTGGATTGAGCACTCAGTCACCTGGGCCCGGCCTTGGAATTCTGAACAAGATCCGCCTCTTTGTGAACCCGCTGTGTTTAATGCAAAGCCCGTGCCTGGGACGTTCTGGTTTTTGGACTTTACCAAACAGAGAAAGTGCAAGCAAAGGAATCTTGGGTGATAAAAAAACACGACTCTCTCCGTTCATCCCAGTTAGGGAAGATAAACACACACACACACACACACACACACACACACACACACATTCCTCTTGTTCCTGCAAAGGCCTGTCTAGCTCTCCATACCAGCTTCCAGGCCGCAGCCGATATATTTACACTTGGGAGCACTTGCAGGCAAGTCTACAAAAACCACCAAAGAACCAGAGAAAAGGTTCTTTTCTGCTCATGCAGAAAATCCCAGTTTCAATCCCCAGCATCTCCAGGTAGGGCTGGGAGAGAAAGGACCCCTGGATGGTTAAGTCCAGTCAAAGGCGACTATGGGGTTGCGGCACTCATCTCGCTTTCAGGTTGAGGGAGCCAGCATTTGTCCACAGGCAGCTTTCCGGGTCATGTGGCCAGCAGGACTGAACCGCTTCTGGCGCAACGGGACACCGTGACGGAAACCAGAGTGCACGGAAACGCCGTTTACCTTCCCGCCACAGTGGTACCTATTTATCTACTTGCACTGGCGTGCTTTTGAACTGCTAGGTTGGCAGGAGCTGGGACAGAGCAACGGGAGCTCACCCCGTTGCGGGGATTCGAACCACTGACCTTCTGATCGGCAAGCCCTAGGCTCAGTGGTTTAACCCACAGTGCCACCCGCGTCTTGCATCCTTCTTGGTACCAGCCCAAGAGGCTCAGTGGTTTTAGCCCAAAGGGCCACCTGAAATCCTAGAGAGTCACTGCCAGTTGGTGCAGATGCTATTGAGCTAACCACTACATCAAGTGTTCCCTGGCACAAAGCAAACAACCCCCAGGCCTTCTTACCTCGGAGCCATTTCAAGAGATAGTAGTCCTCTGTGAGAGGCATCAGAGGAAAGATATCCTGGATGTTCTCGCGGAACTGAGGAGAAAAATGAAAAACACGGATGTGTAAAGATTTAGGATCCCGTTACAGAGTTTTGCTCTCACACTTTTCTATAATGCTACCTACACATCCCCAGAATATAAGTCCTGTTGAATACTGTGGGACTTATTTCCAAATAAAATAGCTCTCTCCGCTATACATTTTAAGCAGTATCGTACCACTTTAAACAACCATTGGCTTTCCCCGAATCCTAGGAATTATAGTTTGTTAAGGGTGCTGAGAGCTGCAGTTCCCAGAGTGGCTTAACAATCAATTCCTCTCCCCAGCAAACTCTGGGAATTGTAGTTCCATGAGGGGGGTATTTTTGTTTGTTTGTTTGTTTATACCCCGCCATAGCTGCCAAGTACCCCATTTTCCCCGGGAAACCCCCGTATTTTCTTACCGTTTCCCGCAGGTGTCCCAAATGGCAAAATACCCCGGATTCCCCCGGATTACGGAGCTCCTGCCGGCGGCCATGTTTTTTTGGTGCCGCGCCGGCACCGGAAGTCGCTTCTATGCACTTCCGGACATGCGTAGAAGCGACTTCTGGCACTGTGGACATTTTGGAAATGGGCACAGCGGCATCGGAAGTCGCTTCTACGCATGTAGAAGTGACTTGCGGTGCCGCAGTGCTGCTGATCCCGGATTTTTCAATCCGGAACTTGGCACCTATGTACCCCGCCTTTCCCCCTAACATGACTCAAGGCGACTTACAGATAAAAACCAAGAATCACTAAAAATATAGAAAACAACAACAATTAAACATTATTAGAATTAAAACTCTATACATATATAAAATTGGTTTAAGACACACAAATAATTGCAATAATGTAATTATTGTTCATGGGTGTCAGACACCCTACGTTCCTGAAACCAGTAGTGTTAGAATTTAATCAATGTTTGGACTGTTAAAACTGGGTAAACAGACCCAGTGTGTGCTAGACACTGATGATGCTTTAATTAAGCCAAGTGTCAAGTGCGAATTAAGGCAGGTTGAGCTTCTGTGTTGGGCAATAGCCTAGGGATGTGCTATTAGGACAGGGGTTGTCAACCTGGTTCCTACCGCCCACTAGCAGGGGTTCAGGATCCTAGGTGGGTGGTAGGGGGTTCTACGGCACAAGCTGAATCCTGCTTCCATCAAGCACTGGTGGGCGGTAAGGAAATTTTACCATCAAGAAAGATGCATTAGTGGGCAGGAGGTATAAAAAGGTTGACTACTCCTGTATTAGGACAGCACAATGAATCGGCTGATGTCTGATTGGACTGTGCTGATGGAACTGGGAAGACCTTCTTTGAGTGTAACACTGAGAACCCCTGCATTGCAGGCTCAGGTTGTATATACCGTACTTTTTCATGTATAAGATTCTTTTTTTCCCATTCATAAAAGTGGGGGTCGCCTTACACATGGGCAGTACATAGGGTGGACATTTGATTGGTTGCTGCTGCGGCTGTCAGCGGCTATTGTGCGGTGTGATTGGTTGCTGCGTCAATGGGTGGTGTTGATTAGCTGATGCTCTGGCAGTTGGGCGGGTGATTGGCAGCTTCTGCCGGCGGTGGGACATATGGGAGGTGGATCTTGTGACAGGGGCGGGTGAGTGATTTTCTGCAATCCCCCCCCCTAAAAAAAGCTCAACAACTCTGTTCCAACTCCCCCCATTTTCTTAAATTTGAGTCTTATTCCATCTATCCTACCGGTATAGATGGAAAAGTATGGTATGTTTAAATAAACCATGGACCCTTGGAAATTGCGCCAGGAACCCCTGGAATCTCTCACCGCTTGGAGATCAGAACGGCTTGCAACACTAAAAACAGCACGACATCAGCCCATTCATTAAGAGCAGTCTGTTCCCCAAAGCCTGGTGGAACAAGGAGGTCTTCACAGCAAGGAGGGAGCCAGTCTAGCTTCTCTAGGGAGGGAGTTCCAAAGTCTGGGAGCAGCCACCGAGAAGGCCCTCTCCCACATCCCTGTGAGGGTGCCTGTGAGGGTGGCAGGACCGAGGAAAGGGCTTCCCCCAAAGATCTCAGAACCCAGGCAGGTTCGTATGAGGGAATGAGGTCTTTCAGATCGCTTGGGTGTAAGCCATGTAAGGGCTTTATAGGTCATTATCAGTACTAATGTGGCAGCTAGACTGGTGACTCGGAGTGGCCGCTGAGACCATATAACACCAGTCCTGAAAGACCTGCATTGGATCCCAGTACGTTTCCAAGCACAATTCAAAGTGTTGGTGCTGACCTTCAAAGCCCTAAACGGCCTCGGTCCAGTGTACCTGAAGGAGTGTCTCCACCGTTCAGCCCAGACACTGAGGTCCAGCTCCGAGGGACATCTGGCGGTTCCATCTCTGCGAGAAGTGAAGTTGCAGGGAACCAGGCAGAGGGCCTTCTCGGTAGTGGCGCCCGCCCTGTGGAACGCCCTCCCATCAGATGTCAAGAAAATAAACAACCACCTGACTTTTAGAAGACATCTGAAGGCAGCCCTGTTTAGGGAAGTTTTTAATGTTTGATGTTTTATCGTGTTTTTAATATTCTGTTGGGAGCCGCCCAGAGTGGCTTGGGAAACCTAGCCAAAGGGCCGGGGTATGTATAAATAAATACATAAACAAATACATACTTCGCATTGTGCCTTGGAAACAGACAAATAGCTGGTGGAGCCATAGCCTAAAGCAGCCCCAGTCAGCTCTCTGTTTGCAGCTCTTTTGAGCCAGTTGAAGTTTCTGAGCACTTTTCAAAGGCAGCCCCATGCAGAGCTGATCCAAACAGGATGTAACTGAGGCGTGTGTCACTGCGGCCAAACCAGACATCTCAAGGAACAGGCACAGCTGACGTAACCGGGGTCTCCTAACAGCACGCAGCACCCTTAACAAACTCTAGTTCAGTACTGCCACACAATACAACTTCCTGCTCCTCTAGTTGCCGGGGTCCTTTGAGAGAAGCCCAGACTGTTTAACGTGGTACAATGTTTAATTTCTAAGCGAGTTACAAAGCTTTTGAATAAAAATATCCAAGACAATATATCGAAAACAAGCATCTGAAACCATTATATACAGCAGGGGTCCCCAGACTTACCGGGCTTCGGGCCGGTGCATGCCGCGCTGACCGCGCGGTGGGCCGGAGAGCAGGGGAGTGCGTGCGCAGCGGGCCGGAGGGCGGGGGAGTGCGCGCCCGTGCGCATGCGCACACGCACACGGCCGGGAAAAAATCGCCGAAAATCGCTTGTGCGCATGCGTATGGGCCTCCCCCGACCCGGAAGTGCATCGGAAATTACCTCTTCTGGGTCGGGAGAGGCCCATACGCATGCGCACAAAGGATTTTCGGCGATTTTTTGACGATTTTGAAGATCGCCGCCGCGCCGTGCGCCGTAAGAGCGGGCAGCGGGGGTCGTCGCGGGCCGGATTGGGAGGCTAATTGGGCCGCATCCGGCCTGGGGGCCGTAGTCTGGGGACCCCTGATATACAGTATATAAAAATGTAGGCATTGTGTGCGCAGAGGTCACAGCCTTTCTCCGTAACCGCTGAACTGTAATGTAACGAATTTGGCCACAACATTCCATGCCCATCAGTGAGGGATCTGGCATAATTTTTTTTCCAAAAAAGGAAACCTTTCATACCTAAAATAATGATTAAACACAAAAAAGTGGCGCCCAAATTAGACATCACCAGCAGAAGCTCTGAAGACTCCAGTGGCATCCAATAGAAAGGCAGATCGCCCCACTGCTGCCTCGAAAGCCGCGCCACCAGGTGACATCACAAAATTCCACAGCAACCAACTGAAAACAGGCCTTTTGCAGCAACAAGGCCCAAAATTGCCAAGTGGAGGTGGGGGCCTGCCTAGGGGGGAAGGGGGGGCTCGAATAGGGGGCAGGGATAGGTAATGGGTCAGAACAGGGTGAGGATGAAACACAGGGATGAAACCTGCCCTCTCCACAGTATTTCGCCTCAGCTTTGCAGACTAGGCTGAGTGGATTTAGGGGCCTGCCTGGGGGGGATGGGGGGGGCCGAATAGGCCGCAGCATAGAATCAACTGAATATGGGCCTTTTACAGGGCCGTGCCTTTGGGTAGAATAAATGTTATTTCACATAACACACATGGGTAGGGGAGTCAGGGTTGGGACAGGGCAAAAACACGCACATTGGGGGAATGATTTCGTGCAAAATGAACAGGTCACAGGAATAACCGGGGGTGGTGGTGGTGGTTGGACAGAGGAGAGGAGGGAAATCACAGGGGTAAGTGGGGTGGGGGGAAGAGGGGGCATAATAGGTCATGGATCAGGACAGAGTTGGGGGATTCACAGGGATGAGGGAGGGGGACGAGGGGGAATTACAGGGATAAGCCGGGGGGGGGTGAGAGGAGGAGTGGGGGAATCACAGGGATACATCATGGATCAGCACAGGGTAGGGGAAATCAGACAAATAACCCACAGCTAGTATTATATAAAACAGAAATCAAAATGATCAAATGCAGGGTCCAGCTTCAACAACCGGTTGTTTTCTGCTGCTCCAGAGAAGCGGACACGGAGCAACGGATTCAAACTACAAGAAAGAAAATTCCACCTAAACATTAGGAAAAACTTCCTGACAGTAAGAGCTGTTCGGCAGTGGAATTTGCTGCCAAGGAGTGTGGTGGAGTCTCCTTCTTTGAAGGTCTTTAAGCAGAGGCTTGACAGCCATCTGTCAGGAATGCTTTGATGGTGTTTCCTGCTTGGCAGGGGGTTGGACTGGATGGCCCTTGTGGTCTCTTCCAACTCTATGATTCTATGATTCTATGATTCTAACCATATTCAGTGGTGAGGAACAGCCTGGGCAAATAAAATGCTTCGGACATGCTCGATTCCTCTCTGCACAAATGAGCGGGAGGCTCAAGGTGAGGAAGTGGCATCATGTCACGTTCTCTCTGTGATGGTCCCATTCTGACATGTGAACCATTATAGTGGTACCTTGACTCTCAAACTTAATCTGTTTGGGAAGTCTGTTCCAAAACCAAGGTACGCTTTCCCATAGAAAGTAATGCAAAGCGGATTAATCCGTTCCAGACTTTTAAAAACAACCCCTAAAACAGCAACTTAACATGAATTTTACTATCTAACGAGACCATTGATCTATAAAATGAAAACAATAAACAATGTACTGCAGTCACACAATCAATCAATCAATCAATCAGTAGCTGGATTGGGTTCCACACAGTCACAAAAAGAGCCGCAAAAACAAAAGGGCAAAATAAATAGAAAAAACAGACAGACTTCAGTGTAACACTCAAAACGGAAGTGTGGCACTCAAATCGGAAACATAACACTCAAAACGGAGCCCGTTCGGCTTCCGGAAATAGTTCCCAGACCGGAACACTTACTTCCGGGTGTTTGGGTTCCAGGTTGTTTGAGTACCAAGGCGTTTGAGAACCAAGGTACCACTGTACTGGATGTTGTTACCAAATATCAACATATGTGAACCAACCCCTACCGGGCCAAGGAACTCCCTGCGATGGAGCCAGTAAAACTGAATTGCCAAATGCTCTTAATTACAAGATCTGGTCATGCCCATTGTGCAAAGGGCCACCTCTTTCCAAGGCAAACAACGCTTTTCTGCGTCAGATGTCTCTTCTGCTAGGTAGATCTCTCGGGTTCAGTCTTATTGCCACATAATTCAACATTTGCAAGAATCACACATGATAGCAACCTCTGCGGTACATCGTTTTGAACACGGCATTATGCTTTGATACTACCATGACACACACACACACACACACACACACACACACACACACACACACACACCTGGTCCCCTTCTAGCTCTAGCGTGAATGCTGTTAATTTATATTGGGCAGGATAAAGAGATTGTAAACAATGAAAATAATGAACCCGCACACTCCAGCAGGAAATGAACCTATCCCAGCATACACAATCGATCCAGCGCTTGGAGAGATGCCAACCAGCTTCCAGAGGTCTGCACAACTCCATGGTGCAAAGAGAGACATCGAGAAACACAACATTATGCTGGAGGCCCCCCTCTTCTTAATGAAGCTAATTAGATTATTGCAGCCAGAACTGGGTCATAATCAGCCCAGCCACTGCCAGCTGTATCGTTAGGAACAGCCAGCATGGAAGGGTTGTGCAAAGAGGAAAAAGGGAAAGGAAGTTGGGAGAATTTTGCAGAGATTTATACCACCGGCACATGCAAAAGGCATCCCTCTAGCTACAGGCCTTATCTGAGTTGGAACGAGGCTCCAGATCTATAAGCCGTACAAGACTCGGAAGCTAATCCACTTGGCAGTGTGGAAAGGTCAGTGACCCGACATATATTCTTTGCAGTCAACAAAACCTGGAGGCAAAATTCAAGGTGATGAACTACTGGAAGTATAAAATAACCGAGAGGAAGTTTTAAAACGTATGAAAGAGGCTGGTGCAATTTAAGAACCCTTTTCAAAGCTTCCGATTTGCCCTACGCAAGTTTTCCCAAACTTGTGAGAATCACGTAAAGGTAGAGGACCCCTGAATGGTTAAGTCCAGTCAAAGGTGACTATGGGGTTGCGGCGCTCAACTCGCTTTCAGGACAAGGGAGCCGGCGTTTGTCCACAGACAGCTTTCCGGGTCATGCGGCCAGCATGACTAAACCGCTTCTGGCACAACAGGACACCATGACGGAAACCAGAACACACAGAAACGCCGTTTACCGGTACCTTCCCGCTGCAGCGGTACCTATTTATCTACTTTCACTGGTGTGCTTTTGAACTGCTACGATAGATTGGCAGGAGCTGGGATTGTCACGCGGATTCAAACTGCCAACCTTCTGATCGGCAAGCCCAAGAGGCTCAGTGGTTTAGACCACAGCAGGGGCACATGTACCACACTTTGGGAAAAGCCATGCTAGCGCTGCTTCCGAAAGCAAAGATCCGGAACCCCCAAACCTGGAAAGAAAAACTTGGAAGTGCTCATAAGAAAAAAGTTGGAAAAGAAACTGGGTTACAGATGTCAGAAATTAAAGATGCTTGGCAATACACCTTGGTCTGCAGCTTCCCAGCATGTTCTCACAGGCAACACCTATAGTTTTTTTTAATGTTCTATGCCATGAGGTGGAACATTGTTCTTATCAGGTACAGCATGTTTCCCTGCAGAAGTTCACTGTAGTTTGCCAAAATTTCTATTCCACCTAACAGGATCCCAAAGAAATTACAAATGGTATCCAATGCAGATTATGGTAGATATCCTTTCCTCCCTGCCTTTAAGGTTTCTAGCTCCCATGTTTGCAGAGGAAAAAATAAAAGTGCCTGGTTGCTAGGGATGAATATTTTTTCTATGGCGTTCAATCAAAGATTTTATTGTACATGCAGCTGGGGGGTTCCTGGCGCTCTTAATTAATTTTTCAGGTACAAGGCGTTTTTTAATTGGCTTGTGTTTTGAACTGCTATATTTTAATGTTTGCTTTCAAATGGGATTTACATATTTGTTTCCAGCTGGGGAAAGTTGTTGAAAAGCAGCTTGGAAATATTATTTTATGTATTTTTAGATAGCAGAATTTGTATACCACTTAACTGGGTGGGCAAGGTAGGGGGGGGGCGCTAAGCTGTTTACATAAAATGTACACTAAAACAATAAATAAAGAGTCTGAAGTTAAAAACAGGCAGACTTAAAAGAACAACAACACCAAAATATAAATAAAATTGACAGTTAGGAACATGCATTATTTTTAAAAAGGCATATGAAAATGCATGCCAGCTTTACATACCTGGGGAGGCTTGCCTGGACAAAAAAAATGACATTAACAAATACCAAAAATGATACAGCAAAGACACACGCCTAAGGTCAAGGTGCAGGGAGTTCCCAAGTGTAACTTCGTTCCCAAATGCCGAAAACCCGGAAGTAAGTGTTCCGGTTTTCGAACGTTTTTCGGAAGCTGAACGTCTGATGTGGCTGTCGGCTATTGTTTCCAGGGTGCCTGCACCAATCAGAAGCCGCGCCTTGGTTTTCAAACATTTCAGAAGTCAAACGGACTTCCGGAACAGATTAAGTTTGGCGCTTTTGTTTTTGCTATTTATTTTGTGTTTTTGTTTTTGCGGCTTTTCGGTTAATTTGTTTTTGTGACTGTGAGGAACCCGGTTCAGCTACTGATTGATTGATTGATTGTGTGACTGTGGAAATGGATAAAAGCCCTCCATCCAAACAATGACTACAGTATCATCAGTGCCGGTAAGAATAAAAAATTAATTTTAATTTTTATCATCTACAATACTTACCGGTATTTATGTTTTAATACAGGAAATTGATTATTGCTTTCATTTTATGGATCAATGGTCTCGTTAGATAGTAAAATTCATGTTAAATTGCAGTTTTAGGGATTGTTTTTAAAAAGTCTGGAACGGATTTATGCGTTTTGCATTACTTTCTATGGGAAAGCGAGCCTTGGTTTTGGAACGGATTAAGTTTGAGAACCAAGGTACCACTGCATTTGCTGCCTCACTGAAGGGTCTTCACAACGACCTTGTGCAGGAGGTCAAGCTAAAAGATGGTGACTGGCCCACAGTGAGTTTCACAGTTGTGTGAGAATTTGAAAGCTCTAGGCATGTAACTGGCATGGGCATACCCAGCGAGGGGCGGGGGGCAGCTGCCCCCCCAGAAGCAAAAAAAAAAAGTATTTTACGGACCATAACCCGCACTTTTCCCCTCCGAAAACTGAAGGGGAAAAGTCGTTGCGGGTTATGGAAATCGGGCTGTTTTCGCCCCCTCCGCGGCTGCAGCCAGCGACAGGAACATGGGAGGGGGGAGGAGCAGCCTGAGTTGGGGGGGGGGGCGGACGGGAGCTCCATCCTTCCTTCCATCCTTCCTTCCCCCCTCTTTCTTTCTTCCTTTTTCTCTCTCTCTCACCCCTTCCTTCCTTCCTTCCTTCCTTCCTTCCTTCCTTCTCTCTCTCTTCCCCTCTCTCCCCCCCCCCCGTTTTGATCCTGGGTACGCCCCTGGTAACTGGTACTCCACATATTTTTAAAAAAGAAAGAAAGAAATATTTATTGAATAAAGGTAAAGGAAAAAGGACCCCTGACCATTAGGTCCAGTCGTGACCGACTCTGGGGTTACACGCTCATCTCACGTTATTGGCCCAGGGAGCCGGCGTACGGCTTCCAGGTCATGTGGCCAGCATGACAAAGCCGCTTCTGGCGAACCAGAGCAGCACACGGAAATGCCGTTTACCTTCCCGCCGGAGTGGTCCCTATTTATCTACTTGCACTTTGACGTGCTTTCGAACTGCTAGGTTGGCAGGAGCTGGGGACTGAGCAACGGGAGCTCACCCTGTCGCGGGGATTCGAACCGCCGACTTTCTGATCAGCAAGCCCAAGAGGCTCAGTGGTTTAACCCACAGCGCCACCCATTTATTGAATAAGGAAGGTGTATTCCGGTTGCTAGGCAACTGCAACACAGCTGGCTGGCTGTGAGAATTGGATCCTGCCGTGAATATTTGGGAGAGGTTACACTTAGGTGCAGAGTTGCTCAGTGGCCCCTACAGTGGGGGCCACTGACCTGAGGGCCTCTAAATGTTTTGGACCACAACTCCTATCAACCTCAGCATCATACACCCACACTGGCTGGGGCTAATGGGAGTTCAAATCATTCGATGGGCCCCTATGCGACCAGTTCAGTAGCCCGTGTGACAAGTGTGACATTATTGTATGACATCTGGAGCTGATTTAGTGACATGGCAGCTCAGAGCTAACTGTGGCCAATTTACAGCAGCTTATTCCAGAAGCTGCTGGAAAGCCCCAGTGGCAACACAAATGCAATGATACAGCTTCTCTTAAAAAGACAGATTTCAGTATTCAAAACGCAGAGGTACGCAGAGGGAGAACTATAGCTTCAGGGATATATTTCATAAAACAGTAGCCTCAACTATTATGGGGGGGGATTTATATTGGACTGAAGGCAGCAAGAAAGCCAGAAGACGCATCGTGGCTAAAGAAGAGGTTACCCTTGCTTCAGCCTTGAAAGAGGCCACCGCCACGGAGAATTATGAAAGAGAGGAGCTTGATGCCAGTCGCAAGGCCACTAAGCCACAGATAGAAGTTGCGCATGCCATGGACGAGCTAGAGGCTACTCCGAGCCAGAGCCCAGTCCGTGGGGTCGAGTCGGTGCGTCAGGCCTGCACAGTGCACAGAGATCGCCGAGGCAGTTGCCCAGGTTGTGGCGGAAACCATGAAAGGAAGAGTTGTCGTTTCAGGGATGCTATCTGCCAGACGTGCGGAAAGACGGGTCACATCGCCAGGGTCTGTAGATCGGCGGCGTCGGGAGCGACAGGAGCACCTAGACTGGAGCATCGCAGACCGCCCACAGCAACTCGTTTTCTAAAGGACTGCCACTACGTAACGGAGATCAACGGGAGGGCCGTGCAGTTTCCAGCGCAAGGCAAGGCACACGTCAAGGTGAAGATTGAGGGTCAGCAGTGCGACATGGAGGTGGACTCCGGATCCGCATTCACCATCGTGTCGGACCAGACCGCGAAGACATTCTTCCCCAGGGGTAAGTTGCCCCCTCTGGAGCCCTTTCCGGCAACCTTGCAGTCGTACTCAGCAGGCCGCATCCATGTTATGGGAATGTGTGCCGTGAGAGTACAGTTCCGGGACAAACAGGCTGTACTCAAACTGGTGATTGCGAAGGGCAGTCGCCCCAGTCTCCTGGGCACTGACTGGTTCCCTGCCCTGGGACTGAGTATCTCAGGGCTTAATTCAATCCAAACCTGCCCTGAGATGAGTGAGGTATTATGCAAGGAATTTGCTGGTCTCTTTAATGGAAAACTGGGTTGTTATAAAGGGCCCCCAGTTGACTTCGAGTTGGACCCCGGGGTGGCTCCAATCCGACTCAAACCAAGGCGAGTGCCATTTGCACTGCAACCCAAGATCGAGGCAGAGCTGGATAAATTGGTCAAGCAGGGAGTTCTCTCACCCGTGGACTCTGCTAAGTGGGAGACTCCAATCGTCACACCCCTTAAAGCAAATGGGGAAGTCAGGATATGTGCAGATTACAAATGTACTATCAATAAGGCACTCAGGGGAAACTCATACCCCATTCCAGTCGTATCACATCTGTTGGCTAAACTGGCTGGGGGCAAGGTGTTCGCCAAAATTGACCTGGCACAAGCTTACCAACAGCTGCCAGTAACCCCACAATCAGCGGAAGCACAGACTATTGTCACACATAAAGGGGCGTTCAGAGTTAACAGATTACAGTTCGGAGTTTGTGTGGCCCCAGGGATTTTTCAAGGGCTCATGGAACGCCTGTTAAGAGGTCTGCCGGGGGTCTTGCCATTTTTTGATGATGTTTTGATTGCTGGAAAAGACCCACAGGAACTGGTTGCGCGTGTCCGTGCAGTGTTGCTCAAGTTCAAGGAGGTGGGGTTGCAACTGAAAAAAGAAAAATGCAGTTTTGGGGTGCCAACTGTGGATTTCTTGGGGTTTAAAATTGATGCATCAGGCATCCACCCCACAGATGCTAAGATTAAGGCCATCATCGAGGCACCACGACCACAGAACAAGACGGAGTTGCAGTCATTCCTGGGACTTATTAACTTTTATCATTCGTTCTTACCCCAGAAAGCTTCGGTAGCTGAACCATTACATAGACTATTGCAGAAAAAGAATGTGTGGCGATGGGGGCGGGAGCAGCAGAAGGCTTTTGACTCCTTGCGAGGAATGCTGAGTAGCAGGAGCGTCCTTGCTCATTATGATGAGTCAAAGCCGCTGGTCCTGGCATGTGATGCCTCTCAATACGGTCTGGGGGCTGTGCTGAGTCATAGGGAACCGGATGGGTCGGAAAAGCCCATCTCTTTCTATTCCCGTACGTTGTCGCCCACAGAGCGCAACTATGCTCAAATTGATAAAGAGGCACTGGCTATTGTGTCCGGAATCAAAAGGTTCTATGATTATTTGTACGGTCGCCATTTCTCCATTGAAACGGACCACAAACCACTGTTAGGGTTGTTCAACCCAAACAAACAAACGCCACAAATTCTCTCCCCCAGAATGTTGCGTTGGTCAATATTCCTGAATGGGTTCCAGTACACCTTGACCCATGTGCCGGGGAAACAGTTGTGCCATGCTGATGCGCTGAGTCGATTGCCCCTTCCTGGCGGGAGCAATGAGGATCCTGCTCCGGCGGAGCACATTATGATGCTAGAAACACTTCCGGGGGCTCCTGTAACAGCTACGGATATAGCTGAGAAAACTAGGAAAGATGCTGTTCTCTCCCGTGTGCTCACTTGGGTGGGGAGGGGGTGGCCAGGTGGTCCGCATGAAGAAAAATGCAGGCCTTATGCGACAAGGCAGCACGAATTGTCCATGCATAAGGGTTGTCTCCTATGGGGAGATAGGGTGATAATCCCAGCACCACTGAGAAACAGGGTTCTTGAGACGCTTCACATGGGACACCCGGGAATGGTCAGGATGAAGTCGCTAGCCCGATGTTATGTGTGGTGGCCTGGAATGGACCAGAACATAGAACAATGGGTACGAACATGCAAGGCATGCCAAGAGGTGCGGCCAGAAGTGGCCAGAGCACCAGTCCACTGGTGGGAGCAGTCCAGGACTCCCTGGAGCCGGCTGCACATAGATTTTGCTGGGCCATTCCAAGGGAAGGTCTTTTTGGTTATCGTTGATGCATATTCCAAATGGTTAGAAGTGGTGATGGTCCCTAGCATGGCATCAGCTGCCGTAATCAAGGTGTTGAGGCAGCTGTTTGCTACCCACGGGTTACCTGAGACCATTGTATCAGATAATGGGGCAGCTTTTGTATCCCAAGAATTCAGGGCATTCTTGGCTGATAACTTTATAAGAGGGGTCACATCCGCGCCCTTTCACCCATCCTCCAATGGGCAGGCTGAGCGCATGGTAAGAACAGCCAAAGAATCCATTGCGCGCTTAATGGAGGGTAACTGGTCGGCTCGCATTGCGCGAATGTTATTTTTGCAGCATGCGACGCCGTGTACTGCGACGGGCAAGTCGCCAGCCGAGCTGCTCTTAGGTAGAAGACTGGTAACGGTGCTGGATTATGTCCACCCAGATAAAATGCCAAACCGTAATTCAAGAGCAACCCCCCAGGCTGAGACTGACACAACAAGGTATCTCGCCCCTGAAGATCTGGTCTGGGTGAGGAACTATTCACGAGGTCCGCGGTGGGTGGCCGGTGTGATCACCCGGGCTAGTGGACCTGTGTCCTATTATGTGACCTTGGAAAATGGGCAAGTTTGGAAGAGACATATAGATCAGCTGAGGCGCCGGGCGCTCAGCAGGGAGGAGTCAGATAATTCATCCCTGGCTAATGACGCACAGCTGCAAGACCAGAGTGAAAATGGTCCAGAGGTACAGTCACCAGGGGCTTCAGCAAATGAACCAGGGTCTGCTAGTCCTCATGATGACGAGGTACAGGTCGGGGACCCTGAGATGTCTGGGACTCCATCTGTTCCTGATGAAACCCCTATAGCAGCCCCTCCACCACAGGTAACACCCAATCCAGAACCTGCAACACCTGTTGTCAGGAGATCAGGTAGAAGTTGTAGGACCCCACAGTACCTGAGGGATTACGTCTGCTGTGCTCACTAGGGGGGGAGGGGTGTTGTGTATTGAGTCAAAGGATTTTATATCTGTATTATTATTGTCTGTATTTGCATTAGGATAAAGTAACTGCCTTTTGGTTCCAGAGGGTACAGCTACTATTGGTTCATTTAAGCTGCTGTATTTGGATCCTCTGTCTTATTGGTTTCCTCCAAAAGGCAGCACTGTGATTGCTTGATATTGTTCCCTCCAAAATGTATCCCTTCCTAGCTAGTCCCCTGTCCCTATAAATGTAGCTTTCCTCTCCTCAGTCTTCAGTCTTGTTCACTTTAATAAAGAGCTGTTACTAGAGAACTGTCTCCAGCATGTTTTGTCAAGAGAGCTGAAATCACAAACCCCACGTCACAACATGTGGCACATTTGGAAACCTAAGGAAATTGTTGTGGATACCAGAAAACACCCATTTCACAGAAGAAAAACTGATAATATTAGAACAGGCAAATCACCTACCCCCATAAAGAAACAGTCCAAAAAAGCAGCGTCCCGTCCCCCCGACATTGTAACATTGGGGATTCCAGATACATGGGATATGAATGTGCAAACAGTTTTGGCAAAGAAAGTAAAATGTCATATCGTTATCCCCATACTGCAGATGGGAATACTGAGGTTGGGAGGATAATGCCTAGCCTGAGCAAGGCTTGAATTGAGCACTTCCTGGCTTACTTTCTGGCCTCTACGAGTCCGAACCTCCCAGGTAGAAAAGGGGCTTGACAAAGGTGAGTGTAAGCGAAGCAAGGAGTGCCCGTTCTAAGTTCTGAATTCACTATGGCCGCAAAATACCGAGCACCGTGAAAAGAGCCTGTGCAGTTTCCCCAGTGCCCAAACCTCGTGAATGCAGCACTCTGTATGCCACCCCTTCTGCCAGTCTCCAAGCAACCACATTCCCCTGGCAAAAGTGCCAGCTCCTCCACCCTGTGGAACACCCCGCAGAGCGATGCATCGATTGCAGCCTGGTGGCGAAGGGAACCTGCCCTCGTCTGTTTAAGCGTTGCAGGAGATCATTTAAAAAAAAAAGAAAAAGAAAAAGTGGGGAGTTGCGTTAATAAATCAAACCTGCTGCCACAAGACTCTTTGTTATTTCAGAAATGCAAGCTGAGCATTGCCAATTATGCAAAAGAATGCATGAGAATGTTGCACGAGTCTTCCTGAACTTGTTCGAGGCCTACAAAAGAGAGAGCAATTAATCTGTTTTTAATTACTACTGCAATTGTTCGTCCTCCGCTCTTTGAAGCCAATCCAATAAACTTTGTGTCTAGAAATCTGGAGGCAGCCCTGTTCAGGGAAGATTTTAATGGTTGATGATTTTTTGTGTTTTTAATCTTTTGTTGGGAACTGCCCAAAGTGGCTGGGTCATATTATTATTATTATTATTATTATTATTATTATTATTATTATTATTATTATTATGCAACCTTTCAGGGCAGAGCAAGACCCACTTTGTAGTGGTACACATTCTGTGAAATGCTGTCTCACAAGCTACCCGCTTGGGACCATCACTTACTATTTTCCCCAGTGTCAGTCATAAACATTTTCCATCTTCCAAAGCGTTGGGGGAGAGCTTTGGCTCCGTGGTTAGAGCATCTGTCCCAGATTCAATCGCCAAGGTTATCTCCGGGCAGGGCAAGGAGAGAGGCTCCTTACCCCAAACCCTGGAGAGCCTCTGCCAGTCAGAGCACACGCTACTGAGCTAGACGGACCAATCGTCTGACTCAGTATAAGGCAGCTTCCTATGTGCGTACTGGCTGGCTGTGCTCCCATTGTAAGACGCCCACTGATGCTGGAATCATAGAAGCATAGTGTTGGAACAGACCCGGTCCACCCCTTTGCGATGCTGGAATCCTGCCCACAGCCATCTCTAGGTGGGCTCGAACCACCAACCTTCTGGTTAACAGACAGACACGCTGACCCATTGTGCCACACATTCAGGACAGACTTCTTCATGCATCACATAAACTATGGAACTCACTCCTGCAGGAAGCAGCGATGGCTTTAAAAGAGGGTTGGACAAAATCATGGAGGAGAGGGCTATCGATGGCTACTAGCCATGATGGCTAGATGGACCAATGACCTGATTTGGTCCAGGGTGGCTGCCTGTGTTTTCCAGGGCAAAGACTGCAAGGCTTTACGCCTCTCTGCAGATGATGGCAACAGATGCCCCGGAGTCTTGGCCTTTCCCCAATGACTTTCTTCCTCTTCGGGTCTTTAAGGGAGAAAAATAGCCTTTTCCAGGTCCTCTGTTCCTTGCATTTACAGAAACGCTTACAACAAGAAAAAAAAAGAGAATTTGAGAGAATAGGTACAAGCCTATTAGTTACTTGGAAGTAAATTCCATTGTTTTCAGTAGGGCTTGCTCCTTGGGGCAAATGTTTTGGGCCACCACGGGCTGGGGAGTGTAGTAATCCAAAAGATCTGGAGGTCACCTGGGTGGTGAAAGTTGCCCTAGACAAGGGAAAGTTTTCAGCCTTAAAATTCCTGTTGCCTTCAAGCTTCCCGTGAGTTGGCTATATCTGTATTTTTCCATGTTCATTGAACATACATGATTATTCTTTTTTACAGTTTTTTTGAGATGCTTTCCTACTTAGTAGCTGAGCAATCTAAGTATGAGAGACCACCTAGCATAAAAAGAAATTCTAAGCCCCAAACCCCTATTTATTTATTTATTTAAAAAATGCCACAGGGTGGGTCAATGGAGTGCCATTGGCTCAGTTCTGTGCAAGCCTCTGCCATCAGGTCTATTCACAACGTCCCCCTACGTTGGCCTGTTGATATTTGGTTTTAATTCATTTCTTGCTTTTAACGTCTTTGTAACTTTATAAGCTTGGTTTCATGTTTTTATATTGTTGTAAATCGCTGTGATATATTTTTTATGATGCAGCGGTAGGGAAACATTTTTAATAACTAAATACAATAAATAAAAAGGCCCACACCCAAACCAAGACCACATATATACAGCATACAAATGATGTCCCACAAGGAATCCTGGGAAGTGTAGTTTACTGGCGCTAGGAATACTAGCTCCGCAAGGAGTCAACTACAGCTCCCAGAATTCCACGGGGGAACCAGTGTGCAGTGTGGATGCGACTTTAAACACAGCCTACTTGAGCAGTGTTTAAAAGCCATCCTCTTCAGAAAATAAGAAGAGCATGCTGGATCAGGCCAATGGCCCATCTGGTTTAGCATCCTTGGACTGAGTCAGACCATTGGTCCATCTGAATCATTACTGTCTATCTACTCTCTCTGGCAGTGGCTCTGCCAAGGACTGGACCTCGGACTTTCTGAATGCAAAGCGCTTGCTCTACCAGTAAACCTTTGCTGTAGGAAATGTTTCTGCAGGTCCGAAGGACGCCAGGTGCCAACGAAAGCTATTGCCTTCATGTCCTGCCAAGTGAGTTTCTCAAGAGGACATCTGTGACGATACACCATGCTTTTTATGGGAAACAGGTGCCAGACTAGAGATCATCATTCAGCCTGCTCTCCTTATGCACGTGCATTTTTATTTTTTTACAAAATCTGCAGCCTTTATACAACTGATCAAAGGTGCAGCATCAGTGGAAAAGACCAAACTTCAAGACCAGAATTATTTGGGGAAGGGCCATAGCTCAGTGGCAGAGCAGCTGCTTTGCATGCAGAAGGTCCCAGGTTCAATCCTCAGCATCTCCAGGAAGGTCCTCTGCCTGACACCCTAGAGCAGGCATCCCCAAACTTCGGCCCTCCAGATGTTTTGGACATCATCCCTGACCAATGGTCCTGTTAGCTAGGAGTCATGAGAGTTGTAGGCCAAAACATCTGGAGGGCCACAGTTTGGGGATGCCCGCCCTAGAGAGAGTCACTGCCAGTCAGTGCAGCAATACTGAGCTAGATGAACTCAGTAGAACACAGCTTCCTGGGTTCCTGTGAATTAAGGGAAGGATCATAACACAGAGGCAGAACAAGGTCCCAAAGTTCAATCCCTGGCATTACCAGGAAGAACAGGGAGTATCCCTTGCCTGAAACCTCGGAGAGCTGTTGCCAGTCAGTGCAGACAATACTGAGCTGGATGGATGAATGGTCTGGCTTGGCATCTTCTTATGTTCCTAGGAAGGGGATTTGCTTTTTGGGGGGGGGGGAGAGGAAACAATAAATAAAAACAAAACAATAGATACGGTTTGCAAAATTTGCAGCCAGAAGATATGGCAACAGGCACTAGGTTTAAAACAACTGAAGGATGCAGATTTGCAGGGCCAAGAGGTCAATTAGCCAGGAGCACAACAGCAGAGCCAAAACTCTGTGTTCACACAGGCAGAATCACCTTAATTCACTCCAATAGCATATTCAGGTGGTGAGTGCCAGCTGGAGATGTTGATGAAAAAAAACGAGGCCATTGAGAAACAAAAGAGGGAGCGACCTGAAGAGTTTGCAAAAGTGGAGAAGCAATTAAGAGACACTCGAGTGAGGAGGACCTAGCCGAGCTTCTTGCGCAAAACTTTAAGCCTGCTGGAGGAGAACTGGCTGGTTTGCACCCTGAATAGGAGCACTAAGTTCTGGGGAAAGGTAAGAATAGATTGCAACATTTCGTTGCACTGTCCATTTTGTCCCTCTAAGAGCAAACTCAGGCAGCTGAGTGCCGATCACATCGGAAGCAAAAAAAACAGGACCGTCCCAAAATAAGGTAGAAGCTTCTACAGTATATACAAAGGGGACTCTTCTTGCATCCAAACCAGGACACAAATGTACACAAGTTTGCAAATTAACATGGAGGATCCCCTCTGTTTTTAGAATCCCAAAATTGTCCAGCAAAGGACCTCTGAGCTTACACAAGCAGAAAAAAGTGGAGTCAGGTAAGGGGGTTCTAGAGCAGGCTACTTTTTTCAGGCTGCCCCCCCCAGGTTCTTTAAACTCATCCCCAGTGTCCCCTAGCTCACCCACTAAGAAAGACCGTATTGCAATAATCAAAATCCAATGGAAACTATTTAGTTTAATTAATTAATTCAAGAAACATGATGAATTGGGCCAGGGAATCCAGCAAGTCTGATAAAAATTCTCGCCTCCTCCTCCTGCCAGTTTCTTGCACAAGGTGACCCCACCAGGTGGCAGCAGTGGTGGACCTACATTTGGGGGGCCCTGAACTGTTACGGAGAGGCCCCTTTGCCACCAGCAGCGAGGTCTGAGTGACTACCATTATCTTCTTCAGAAGGGTTCTTCCATGACAGATCACCACAATTTATTTTTTAAATTAACTACTACATGTCAGATTTTGATTAAAATCGCCATACTGGATTATCTCACATGTCGGAGATACTGGTGTGAATAAAAAAATCCTATGCTGGATAGTTTTTGAGTTATGGTGTGTGTGTAAAAATTAGGGAAATGTTATTTACATGCAGGATGCACTTTTCAAAGCAGTTTTTTAAAAAACCATGTGGCTGAAAGTCACTTCTGGGACGCCTCCAGGGTCCCGAAGCTTTCATAGTAGAAATGAAATGGGGGTCATATCACCCGCTTTGAAAACCACTGGTGCAGAGGAACTAGAAGCTGGGCAAAATGAGCTAGCCTGCAGTTGAACATAGCAGGCAAGGGGACCCCAAACAAGGCTTCTTTTAACAGTTGATGGAGGCCTGAAGAGGAGTGCCATTTGTGGCAGGACTTACTTGCACCTCTAAGTCTCAGGTGCTGGGGGTGCGAACCACTAGTGGGAAGCGAGGGGGACAGGAGATGCTGTGATTTCCTCCCCTGCTGACAAACTTCCCCAGAAATTCACTGCCTGGCACCTAAAAAAGGTAAAGGGACCCCTGACCATTAGGTCCAGTCGTGACCGACTTTGGGGTTGCGGCGCTCATCTCGCTCTATAGGCCGAGGGAGCCGGCGTATAGCTTCCAGGTCATGTGGCCAGCATGACAAAGCTGCTTCTGGCAAACCAGAGCAGCACACGGAAACGCCGTTTACCTTCCCGCAGGAGCGGTCCTTATTTATCTACTTGCACTTTGATGTGCTTTCGAACTGCTAGGTGGGCAGGAGCTGGGACCGAGCAACGGGAGCTCACCCCGTTGCAGGGATTCGAACCGCCGACCTTCTGATCAGCAAGCCCTAGGCTCTGTGGTTTAACCCACAGCGCCACCTGGGTCCCCTGACGCCTGGCACCTACTGGGACGCAAAACATGGGATTAGTTAGACGGACCTTTGGCCTGGCCCGGCCAACCTTATGTAAGTTACCCACTTGGACGCTGGTTAAGCTGCCCTGTACTTAACCCCCAGGGAAAGTCTCTCACCTGCGCAGGCATTGCTGAAGAGCTTTGAGGTATGTGCCAGAGAGAGATCTCGCTTGCTATCATGACCCACTGTTTACCTCTTAGGGAAATAGGGGTCAGAGGAGGCGAGAGAGAAAAGGGAAGGAGACAAAGAACAACCACACGACAACCTTGCAAGGTAGACTGGTCAGGATGATTGCAGAGGTTCCCCCCCCCAAAAAAAACACTCCAACCCTGCACGTGCATAGCCCCCCCAAAATGGGCATTGCCAGGATTTATGTTAGGGGGGGGGCAGGTGGCCAGGACTAATGTGGGGCACCTGTCCATCCTCTGCCTGGCTCTGTCTAGCAGGTTCGGACTGAAACGTTTCAACAGCAGTTGTTGAAAATAACTTTCTTTTGACCCCAAGTGCTCAGGAAAAACCTGTCAAGATCTTCTTACAATTTCTACTTTTAGTTAAGTAATTTTTTTTTACTTGATTTTAGCGGGAGGCAGCTACCCCTCCCTGCCCCCCTGGCTACGCCCATGAAACCCCTCCCTTAGAAATCAAAGGAGGGCGGCGGCGGCGACTTCTGAGTAAACATTTCCACGGAGCCAGGCTACATGACACCTCCTGGGCTCAAGGGAAGTGGGCAGTGTTATCCCTGGAGATCGCAGGGCGTCTTTTGCAGCACCAAGGACGGGGGCGGGATACTCGAAACCGGATAAGTCAAATCAGGGCGCGGGGGTGTGGGGGGGAGAGAATCAGCCCCCATGGCTACTGCTTACGTGTGCTTTCCTTCTTAAGAAATGGGTCTACGCTGGGCTCAGAATTGGGGGATCTGACTGAGCCAGCCCCCTAAGAACTGAGTGAAGTAAACACAACAACGCGGAGAAAGAATGGATGGACGAGCTTCATGCGCCTAGTCCTCTCGGTCATCTCTTCTCCTTACCTTGGCCAGCGCCTCCTCCTGCTTGGCGCTGAGGTCGCCAACGTACCCGCTCATGGTGGCCCGCGCTGCTGCAGCTGATCCAACCGGCGAATGCCGAGCCGGTGCTCCGCTCCGAGGGCTTTCATGGCCAGCCGGGCTCTGCCAGGCTCCCAAGCCACGCCCCGGCCCGGCCTTTAAAGGGGACGTGCCTCTTTGCGAGCTGCGCGGGCGCGGGTCTCTTTTCTGCGCACCCGGCCAGTGCCGGATTTGCGTATAAGCTAAACAAGATGTAGCTTAGGGCCCCACTCTCTGGGGGGGGGGCAAAAAAATTTAAAGAAAAAACACACCTGGATGTACACTTCCAAAATATAAGGTAAAAAACAAATAAAATAAAAAACCTACATACAGCAACAGTGTTTTGTGTTGTGCATGCTCCTATGATGTGAGTAATGGCCCCCGCCTGCTAGCCTGCTCCCTAAAATATCACTGGTTTGTTCCTTTCTATATACAGTATAGGGTGCCTATATTCTACTTGGACTGGTTGCATGGCAACATGTGCAAATGGCTTTAGATACCTATTAGGTCCATAAATTACCATATACCGTAGCATACATTCAACACAAAAAACAGCGACAATTTGTTGTTGGACAGCTGGACATATAAAGGGGGCGATTGCCTTCAGTAGCTTAGGGCCTCATCAAACCTTTCCAGCAAATCTTTATACATAATCCATACATTAAACAATGATTTTCTAATCATATGATTTTTGAACCCTCTGTGAGCCTTTATCTTATCATACCATACATAAGCATGCCAACCAAACACATTGTCAAAACCTTCTAAGTCCAAGAGATCTGTATCTTCTAGAGTAAACCATTCTCTTAACCAGCAGAATGTCACAGCTTCATAATAATTTTTTTATTATCATCAAACCAAATGCAGCCCTGGCACTTGCGCATAGGGCTGTCTCAAGCAGGTCAGGCGCCATGGCACCGTGGCGCGGAGATCGCTCTGGCACCCCCGCCCTACTGGGCGGGCACAGCGCGCAGCACGGCTTCCGCAGGGCTTCACCGCGCAGCGCCCACCTGCCGTCCCGGCGCCCTGGCACCCCGCGCCACCGAGACTACCCCTAGAGCCAGGCCTGCTTGCGCATCATAGATGGTGGGCGTGGGGCTGCAGCTGAGGCCTGGCCTTTCATGCTCTGTGAAGCTATGGGGTGCTCTCTAAGTGCAGGCACGCACAGGAAGGGGGAAGAGATGGCAGGGTTGCCAACTGACCGGGTAAAGAAGGAGCATGGCCTTGTTCTTTGGTAGGTGGACAAGAGCATCAGGAGAGGGGGCTGGATCAGGCCAACAACAGCCCATCTGGTCCAGCATCACAGCGGACAACCAGATGGCTCAATGCGAAAACCTTCAAGGAGGACCCGAGCACAAGAGCACAGGTCTTTCCCTCCTGTGGTTTCCAGCAACTGGGATTCAGAAGCTAGGCTGCCTCTGACTGTGGGGGCAGAGCATAGTCATCATGGCTAGTAGCCATTAACCGTCCGTGAATTTGTCCATTGCTCTTTTGAAGTTATGCAAGTTGGCGGCCTTCGCTGCGTCCTGTGGCGGTGAGTTCCGTAGGTTAACTGTGCTGCATGAATAAGTCCTTTCTTGGATCTGCATGGAATCTGCCAGCGTTCAGCTTCATGTGATGTCCACGAGTTCACTTCTAGGGTTACAAGGGAGGCAGATAAACATTCCTTTAACCATGCTCTCCATTCTGCATTTTGTGAACTTCTGTTGTCTCACCCCTTCCTTGCCTTTTGTTCCAAACTGAAAAGCCCCAAACACGGCAGTCTTTCCTCATAGGGGAGTGGCTCCAACCCCTTGAACATTTAATGGGCTGCCCTTTTCTGAACCATGATGGGGCCATTGGCCTGATCCAGCAGGCTGCTCATATTCTGAATGGTTAATAGCCAGAGGCGATGGAAGTTGTAGTTCAATTGCACCCGGAAGGCAATTGAATTAATATTTTGTTTGGTTTATTGTGCACCCTTCAAAATTGGGTCCCTGGGTGAGTCACAAAAAAATGTAAAATAATGCTATATTGAAATCGGTTGAAACAATTTAGATCAGAATAATAAGGTGGTACTAACAAATGTATATACAGAGATCAATAGGGCCAGAGGTATAAAATGTGTTTTAACTGATTTTAATGTTGTCTTTTTATATTGTTGTAACCCACCCTGGGACCAGGTAAGAAATCTAATTCCTACTTGAAATGCATCTGGATAACTACTTATATTTACATTTTATTGCACTCATATTCTGCCTTTTTTTTCCTCCCAGGAGCTCCAGATGGCGTACATGGTTCTCTCCCTCCTCATTCCATCCCCAAAACAACACTGTGAGGTAGGCATAGGTTGCAAAAGCCAGAAATCTTCCCAAGGTCACCACCCAGTGAGCTACACATGGCTGAGTGGGGATTTGAACTCTGGCCATCCGGATCCTAGTCTGACACTCTAACCACTATACCACACAGCCTCTCTTGCATCGCTTTGCAGAATATCGCAAGAGTTTTGCTTGCCGATTGTTGCAGCCTACATTTTGGACTGCCAAGGAAGGGTGTGTGTGTAGCAAAAACCCAGAGATCAGCTGTGCTATCTCCTCCTGCTTGAACAGCAGGTCAATGTGCAGTAATCAGCATAGCTGCCAAGTTATCCCTTTTTTTAAGGGATTTTCCCTTATGCTGAATAGGCTTCCTCACGAGAAAAGGGGAAACTTGGCAGCTATGGTAATCAGTGGCAGATGTGATAAGCATTATCATGGGATCGGTGTCCGTACACGAAACTGCAGCTCAAGGTAAGGTGGGAGAGCAGAGGCAAAGTTGGCATCCTAGGAGGAGGGGTGTTGCAAAGGTGCGGCCTGCTGTCATTTGGCCTCCCCACCAGCCTGCAGTGACTGGCAGCTCTCACAGAGAGAAGAACACAGGGACTCTTACCCAGCTAGGTAGTCCTCCTGAGCCAAACAACACCCGCCCCCTGCTTTAACCTTGGACTCTCTGGGCTTTGGCCTCCCAGTTAAAAGTCACTTTCCTCCTGCCACACCACACATTTCATTGATAAACTGCTTTGATCCGGGAAAGGGAGTGGGGAGAAATTCAATTCAATTCACATTCATTTACAGTCTTTGTTTACATTTATATATATATATATATACATTAGGGGGGACCCAGGTGGTGCTGTGGGCTAAACCACTGAGCCTAGGGCTTGCTGATCAGAAGGTCGGCGGTTCAAATCCCTGCAAGGGCGTAGCCAGGATCAAAACTAGGGGGGGGCAAGACATGATCATTCAGGGGCGGGGCCACAAAGTGGGAACGTGGGCGGGGCTACAGGGCCAGCTGGCCTGACGACATCGTGGTGGCGGCAGCGGCGGCAGCGGCCACCTTGTGCTTCTGGGGCTGGCAACGGCGGCGGCTACCCTGCTTGGCTGGAGAGGACGGGAGGGTCGGGCAGGCAAGAGGGGGTGACAGGGTGGGCGAGGGCAAGGCAAGGTACGGCCGCAGTCACGACGGCTCCGAGGCGTTGCTGCATATCAGCATAATATTTCAACCATGTTGTGGGTTCAAGCCCCACCTTAGGAAAAAATCCCTGCATTGCAGGGGGTTGGACTAGATGACCCTTGTGGTCCCTTCCGACTACAATTCTATGATTCTATTGATATATTGCCATAGCATATGCATCATTCTGCTTTCTTGAATTGTCATACTCCTAGGCATAGCAGCCAACTCCTAGAGGCCTAGGTGCCTCCCCCCCCAAAAAAATACTAGTAAATACCGTATGTGAAAGAGTCATCCCCCCCATGTTGATGGGCTTTCTATGTGGGGCTTATCTGCCCCCCCATATTTTATTAAGAATGGAAGAGGGAGGGAAGGAAGGAAGAAATAGAGAGAGGGATAACTCATATTTGTGGGTGCCTCTGGGTGATGCTGTGAAGCTGGAACTCTGCAGCAAGAGGATGGGAGGGTCGGGCAGGCGAGAGGGGGTGGCAGGGCGGGTGAGGGCGAGGGAAGGCACGGCCGCAGTCACGACAGCTCCGAGGCGTTGCTGCATATCAGCATAATATTTCAACCATGTTGTGGGTTCAAGCCCCACCTTGGGGGAAAAATCCTGCATTGCAGGGGGTTGGACTAGATGGCCCTTGTGGTCCCTTCCGACTACAATTCCATGATTCTATTGATATATTACCATAGCATATGCATGATTCTGCTTTCTTGAATTGTCCTAGGCATAGCAGCCAACTCCTAGAGGCCTAGGTGCCTCCCCCCCCCAAAGAAATTACTCGCAAATACTGTATTTTAAAGAGTCCTCCCCCCCCCCCATGTTGATGGGCTTTCTATGTGGGGCTTATCTGCCCCCCCCCAGTATTTTATTGAGGATGGAAGAGGGAGGAAAGGAAGGAAGAAATAGAGAGAGGGATAACTCACATTTGTGGGTGCCTCTGGGTGACGCTGTGATGCTAGAACTCTGCAGCAAGAGGAAGATACCGGTACACCTGTACAGGAGCCTTGTAAGCAGCTTTCTCTCTGCTTGATTTACAGCAGGCACGTCCAACAGGTAGATTGTGATCTACCAGTAGATCACTGGATGTCTGTGGTAGATCACTGCTAGATCACTGGCACCCCTAAAAAAAGCTCACCCAAATTTTTCCTCCTCCCTAAAAAAAGCTGAACTATGACCTGAAGCCCTAAACAAAAATGGGCCTCCCTCCCTCCTAAAAGAAGCTCAACAAGTTTGACCTAAACCCCCCAAAACAGGGCTTCCCTTCCTTAAAAAAACTCAACAGCTTTGACCTGAACCCCCCAAAAGGGGGTAGATCACTCCCAGTTTTTAACTCTGTGAGTAGATCAGAGTCTCTTGGGAGGTGGCCACCCCTGATTTACAGTATACAGATGCAGGAGGAGGGGCAGACTGGAACACCAATGCTTTTTATAAACATCACTGTGTCTATCAAAGCTACAGCCCCCCCCCCTTCTTATTCACTTCCTTTTAGCCTTGCAGGGCCACCTTAGTCAAATTGAATCCTCTGCACCCTCATTAAATCGCCAATAGAACTGTTAATGCGATCCCTGAATGCCCATTAACAACTCCCACTGAATAACAATAGGGTGAATAGGGTGGACCTTGCCTGAAGGGATATTCTGCTCCATTGTCTTAACTGCTTAAGTACTGGTAGCCACTTTGCTTTATTTATTTGATGTGTTTTTGTTACAGCTGTGTTCCCGCCCCCAGCAAGTGGAGAGCTGCTCTTGCTAAAGCAAAGCCCTTTCCACTTCAGTTTTTGGAGGGGCAAAGTATTGGTTATGGTCTGTAAAATACAATAATTTTTTGCTTCTAGGGGGGGGCAGCTGCCCCCTCCTGCCCCCCCCTGTCTACACCCATGAATCCCTGTGACGGGGTGAGCTCCCGTTGCTTGGTCCCAGCTCCTGCCAACCTAGCAGTTCGAAAGCACGTCAAAATGCAAGTAGATAAATATAGCGGGAAGGTAAACGGCGTTTCCATGTGCTGCTCTGGTTTGCCAGAAGCGGCTTTGTCATGCTGGCCACATGACCTGGAAGCTGTACGCCGGCTCCCTCGGCCAATAATGCGAGATGAGTGCGCAACCCCAGAGTCGGTCACGACTGGACCTAATGGTCAGGGGTCCCTTTACATATATATATATATATATATATATATATATATATATATATACACACACACACACACACACACACACACACACACACACACGTTATACTGTATATATGCCACTATTTCATAGGGAAAATATCCACGTGCTTTAGAATACTGTAATACATAAAACCACACATTGAAAAATATATATTAAAAAATTACAACCAGACATCAACCATTGTGGCAGGATGTGTTGTTCTTACATGCCTGTGTGTAAGCCTGGCAGAACAGAATAGTTTTCAGCAGCTGTTTAAAAGTTGGCAGAGAAGGGGCCTGCTGAATCTCTTGTGGCAGAGAGTTCCACAGGACTGGGCCAATGAAACTAAAGGTTTCTTAAAGGTTCCCTTTTCCATCTGGCCACTAAGGATTATCCCCATGTTGCAGATTCTTCCCCTTGCACCAGTACCAATATGTGACAAAATAGCATCCTGAACCACACCTGAGGTCAATAGACCTAGTTTGGTGGGGATACCATATACAGGACAGGTCATGTAGCACATAGCAGTCTCTTTTCCCACCCCTCATCCCCTAGCAGTGGAGCCAGCCCTGTTCATAGTACAGTGGTACCTCGGTTCCCGAATGTAATCCATTCCATTCCAATCCGTTGCAGTTCCGAAACGTTCGAAAACTGAGGCGCAAAGGGCTGGCTGCAAATGCAATAGAGAAAATTAAAAAACACGCAGCAGAAACCATTCAACTCCCGAGGCGCGTTTGAAAACGGAAACATTTCTTTCCAGGCTTTTGGCGTCGGGTTCCGAAACGGTAGTCAACAGAGACGTTCGGGAACCAAGGTACCACTGTATATCCTACAACTCTACTAAAACAATTCAGCTACTGTATGTCTTTTTGATCATCGTGTATCACAGTCCTTATGAATGTGTTGATTCAAATCCCACTTATCTCTCTGGGATATTTTCCCTTGTTATATGTCCACTGGATAAAAACTTTTAAATCAGCCAAGGCACCAGGCTTAAAAATAATTGCAGACGCAATTCCACTGGGCTTTCTGAGGGATACGCCCAAATATCTTTAGCAGAGACTTAGGCAAATGAACAGTGTTGCAGAACACAGGAGGAGCCTGCTAGATCTTGTCCAGCATCAAGTTCTCACAGTAGCCAAACACATGCCCCAAAGGGAAGCTTGCAGGCAGGAGCCGAACGCAAGAGCACTCTCTCCTTCTGTGGTTTTCCAGCAACTGTTCTTTGGACTGGTGTTCGGAAGCATTATTGCCTTCAACCGTGGAGGCAGAGCCCAGTCATCATGACTAGTAGCCAGTGATAGACTTCTTCCTGAATTTGTTTGATCCTCTTTTTAAACCCATCCAAGTTGGTGGTCAAATTGGTTTCCCATTGGCGCACCTGGCAGGGGCCTTTGAGAACAGGACGCTGGACTAGATGGGGCAGTGGCCTGATCCAGCAAGCTCTTTTTGTATTCTTATGGCTGCTCAGAGGGCTCACTCACACTTTCGATTTACAGCCCGAGAGGCTTTCCTTTCGTCCCGCCACTTTTCCCCAGGGAAAACCCGCTCTTTACTGCTGAATGGGAACCAACATCAATCCACAGCAAACCCGACTGGCCTCTCGGACCTGTGACTTGAAATCACGGGACAAATAGGAGGTTTTGGTGTGGTACTTTGTACCCCAAAACAGCCCAATGAAGACCATTGCCGCAGAATGCAGGGAGGGGGGAACAGGATCCTGAACACTCCATGCCATAACAATTTCTTGCTGTTCTCAGTGGCAGCAGTTGCCCATTTCAACCATCACAGCGTAAGTAATTCATGTGGGCGGGTGTGTTCATCTGCCTTGTTCATCGTGTTAATCTGTTGGCACGCCGCCCTTTGTTATAGCTGTGATAGTTAAACATCAAAACAACCTCGGGAAGGAGTGGCGTTTTTCCTCCCCCACTCTTGCACCCATGAACTTATTATTGTGAGTAGCATAAGAGAAGGAGCTCGATTTAAAGCCAGTCCAGATTTGAGTGGGTGGAGATTAGACAACGTGGGAAGAAGGGGCCCTTGATTTTTTTTTAATCAAAATGGTTTCGGAAACAACGTAAAACTTTCTCTCCAACCCCATAAGAGTTTCGTTTCAGTTCCACGTGCGCAAAACATTGTACAGGGTAGGATTTGTCGAAGCGTCGGTGGTAGAGTGTCTGCTTTGCATGAGAAGATTTGAGGTTCAATTCCTGGCATTCTTAGAAAGGGCAGCGAAAGACTGCCTGTAATCCTGAATAGCTGCTGCTAGCCTGTGTGACCTAGACAGATCAATGGCCTAGCTCGATACGATGAAGGGCCACAGCTCAGTGTCAGACCATCTGATTTGCATGCATTCAATCACCAGCATCTCCAGGTAGGATTGGGACCGACTCTTCTCTTAAAACCCTGACATTCCTGGCCCTGTGAATTATAATCCTAAAATTATAATGCTCACGCAGCATTGGGAGTGGCCAACATTTCTATTTCTTCATCCCTTTTTTCTTAATTAAAAATTAATTTAAAAAAATAATTGTTCTAGCTTATTATTTTACTGCCAACCCAAGGGGAGAGGAGAAGGTGGAAGAGGAATGGAAGAAATTTAGAATTTATTATAAAAAATATTGTAGAATTGATGTATGAGGAGATTTATAAGCAACTGTGGAGTTGCAGATAAAGGAAATAAGTGAGATATAATTGAAAATAGGTTAGATATGATAATGAGATGTAAAATTAAGAAAAGGATATTGTAATTGGATTTGGACAATAAGATATAGAATCTGCCAAGAATGATAAACAATGAACCGTTAGAAGGGGGACCCGGGGAAGTCCTCTATTAAAATGAGGGGGGGAAATGATATGGATATGTTAATGTTTAGTTATTTTTTTTGTTTTTCTTCTTTTTTTTAATTTTCTATTTTTGAATATGGATGTTATAACAATGTGTAATTATATGGATGTTATTCTTTCTTTTTATAAAACCTAATAAAAATTATTTTAAAAAAGTAAGAAAAAAAGTTGTGCCTTTGTTAGTTACCTGGAGAATGTTGTGCTCAAAAGTAGCAGAAAGTATTTTAAATGAACGGAGGTGCCAGGAATTTTATCTGGAATATTTGGTGTACAAAATGCGCATGGTGGTCCATCCTAATTTAGGAAATGAAATATCTGAGCTGCCTTTAACAATTATACATCTTGAATCTTACTGATAATGTAATACCCTGCTGTTTACTTCGCTATCTTTCCCTCTTTACCAGGACTGGGGAACTACAGGGCCTGGACCCAGATGTGGCCCTAGTCTAATGTTCCAAGACAAGAGTCTTTTTGGTTCCAGTCCTATCCACCTGTCCCTTGGAAAGTGGCCCAGGAAGAAGGAATGCAGACCTCAAGCCGAGGAAGCGTAGAGAAAGGGGTAGAGAAACCAGGTCACCAACACTGGAATGCAAAATTGGTTAGAACGTGGTGCTGACAACAGTAAGGTTGCAGGTACAATCCCCATATGGGACAGCTGCATATTCCTGCATTGCAGGGGGTTGGACTAGATGGTCCTCAGGGTCCCTTCAAATTCTACAATTTTATGATTCTAACTGCCACTGGAATCCTCTAAACCGGCCCTTGCCAACCTGCCACCCTCCAGCTGTTTTGGACCACAACCCTCCAGCCAGCCATACCAAGGCCATGCTCAGCAAGAAGCAATAGGAGGGGCAGAAGCTGACAGCAGGAAACATATAACTAAAGGCACAGGAACCCCCAAAACCCTCAGTCGTGCTTTGCCTGTCCACACTTGAGAGAACACACCAATCACATTCAATTTTTTTTAAAGAAACAACTCAACAAATCATGATTTAGCACATTCTGCAAAAGGTGAGTGAACATTTGGGAAAGGTGGGTGCCAGGCTAGTTTAAAAATAACTTTACTAATGCACAGAAGAGCAGGCAGGATCTAATCCCTAGGGAAGATCGAAGAAGCTCCAGTTCAGAATTATCTAGGAGTTGTGTGTGTGTGTGTGTGTGTGTGTGCTTGTGGGGTGGAGGGTTTGCTGCAGTTTCCAAGCAGCGTTGCTAGGCGACGAAGAAAAGGATAGCCTAAAAAAGAAAAGAGTGATTCAGAACCAGTTGCTAGAATTTTGTGTGTGTGAGAGAGTAAATCTAGAATTGCTTAGGATAAATTGGTAGCATCCTTTCCACTTACTGTAACTGTTCACCTTTCACTGGAAGGCATCAAGAAGCCAGCTTGCCAAGGCTAGATGTGGGAGAGAGAGGGACCCTACTGCAAAAATATTTGCAGCTCTTCGGACCGCCTGCAGCCCCAGACCCCAACACCTCTGCTCACCATCAGTTTATCAGTGTGCCAGCCCTCCACAAAATTGTGCCTCAGTCACCTCACAGTTACCAAATAAACAGCAAAAAAAATTAACGTGTATTGTAAACGATAAAAAAAAGAACCAGGTCAACAAGTGCAGAGAATATTCCATAAGTTTTTGAATCCGTTAAGTTTTTGTATGAAATATGCAGAAATATGCAGAAACTTACCGGAATAATAAATCAAGATAACAAACTTTTTATAAAAGAATGGAAATGGTTAATTTAATATTACAGATAAATTTCAAACAGATAAAAACATTGGCAAGGTTATTGTAACGACCTGCAGTTTCATAAGAGTATATATTTAAAGTAGATAATTAAACGAGCGAATTAAATGAACTTGGATCTGCAGAAGATATTAAAAAATAAATTTAAGGAACCGCAGAAAGAGGGGGAAGGAAGTCAAACTTTGAAACGCTAAATTGATTGTAAAACTAATGAAATGTATAAACTTGAAAAGTATAAATAAAAACTTTTTAAAGAAACAAGTGCATAAAATAAATCCATAGAGCCTCATACAAAACAATGTAAAAAAGCTAACCTAATTTGACTGCTTAAAATGTAGCGTCCTAGTACCAGCAATAGAAGAGGACAGCCTATTTAGGATATATTTGCTCGTGAGGTTCTTCAGCTGTCTTAAGCAGGCACCCCCAAACTTCGGCCCTCCAGATGTTTTGGACTACAATTCCCATCATCCCTGACCACTGGACCTGTTAGCTAGGGATCATCTGGAGGGCCGCAGTTTGGGGATGCTTGGTCTTAAGACAGGTATGAGGAACCAGTGGCCCTTCCATCATCCCTGGCCATTGGCCGTGTTTCCTGGGGCTGATGGGAGTTGTAGTCCACCAACATCTCTCTGTAGGGCCAAAGATTCCCTACTCATGCTTTACAGCCAGAACCGTCTTTCCCATTGGGCTTACTGGCACGTTGCGCCAGGCGCCGGCCTCTCAAGGCCGCCCCAGCGAGTGGGGGAGCTGCGCGGCTTTGCCGGTGGCCTCCCCTTTCCCTCCTGCATGCACACCAGCTGCACGCACCCCACCAACTATATGGCTGGCAGACGTGCAACTTCCTTCCCAAGCCTCCGCGGGAGGAGAGCGATCCCTGCAGAGGCTTAGGATGGAAGCTGCGCCCCGCCAACTATATGGCCGGAGGGATCTTTGCACCACGGCGCCAGATATGCTTAAGACGGCCCTGTTTACAGTCCTTTTAATGTGTTGGCCTGGCGGAACTCTGATACCAGTAATGCCCCTTCCTTGCTGTTTGGAGAATAAAGACAGGTGTGGGTTTGTGGATGGGTGTAAACTATCTTATGGGACAAAGGTAAAATAGACATTTATTGCTACGCCTACCGGTACATTTGTTTACCACCCACCACTGGCATACGGCCCCCAGAAGCTTGCCAAGAAGGAAATGTGGCCCTCCACTTGAAAAACCTTCCTCGTCTGTTTTGTTTGGCTGTATTAATTGGCTTAATGATTAGCTTGGTTGTTTCAATATGAATAAATAATGGCAGAGAACGTTAGCAGTTAGCTCCTGTTGGGTGACTCTCCCTTTGAAACCTGCTCAGGTATCAGAATGGTTAATATCCGGAGCTGGCAGACTTACTCCCAGGGCGAAACTGCTAAGCAACCCTCATTAGCGCAACGGCACCACAAACACTTAATTTGTTCTGTTGTTGTCAGAGCATCAGACTTGCAGTCATGAGGAAATCCTTGGAAAGGAGCCCGAGAGAGATGGGCAGCCTTGTCTCGCTCAAAATGTTTCTGACGGGAGAGGAGAAGCGGTTGGCTGGTGTGAGGGCGGGGATGAAGAAATAGCAGTAGGTGCCCAGCAGGCCTGTCCAAACCATTCTGCAAGCTGGCAAAGGACTGTGTTGCAAACTGTTCCTGCCCCAGTTCCAAGCACCAAAGCTGGCAGGTGAATCTCATTTCAACAGGACAGTGGGATCCTCTGAGCTAGGCATGGACTGATCCATCGGTATCAGTTCTCTATGCTTCTTGTTTTTTCAACCTTAAGTTCATTTCTCCACATTTCTGAACCAAAAATTTATTCTTAAGAATCCTCAATAAAGCTTGACAGCATGTTCATGCGATTCCCCCCTAATATATAAATTTTTGCAAAGCAGTTTTCCATACAGGCAACTCCCCATTTATGCGTATATTGGGAACACCACTGGACAACCCTCTAAAGCAGGCACCCCCAAACTTCGGCCCTCCAGATGTTTTGGACTACAATTCCTATCTTCCCCGAACACTGGTCCTATTTGCTAGGGATCAGGGGCGTACCCAGGATCAGATCAAAACTAGGGGGGGGAGCCATGGTCGTTCAGGGGCGGGGCCAAGGCATGGGAGGGGCCACAAAGTGGGAATGTGGGCGGGGCTACAGGGCCAGCGGGCCCGACGACTCTGCGGCGGCGGCTGCAGCCTCTAAATGAACCCCCTAAACTCTCTCACACGAAACCCCCCTGCTCTGAAGCAGGGCCGTCTCTAGGCCCGGGTCCGGTGGCGCGGAGCGCCAGGATGCCAGGCCACCAGGCGCGCCTCTCAGCTGTTCAGCGGCTTCAGGCTGCTTTCCGGAGAGGCGCAGGCCTGGGGCCGCCTCTGCCGCGTGCAGGGGCGTCACAACAGGGGGCGGGCAGCACCCCCTGGCCCAGGGCCGGCCCTACGCCCAGGCTGGGTTGCGCAGGGCTCCAGCTGCACAGTGAGCTGTGCCCGCCGCGCCGGGAAACGGGGCGGGTGGGGGCACCAGAGGGATCCGTACCACCACGGCGCCAGGTATGCTTAAGACGGCCCTGCTCTGAAAACACCGCTCCCATCCATTTACGGCTAGCCACCCCCCTGAAAAAACCCTTTGGGCCCGGCTTTCCCTCCTCCAGGTCCCCCCGAAGCCTTCACAGTTCTGTGAAGCCTTGCACAGCGGAGAGCTGTGCTGCCCCCAAGGCAGCTCCTTTCCTATTGCCAGCGGTGGGGGGCGGCGAGGAAGGGTCACTGCCGCTGGGCTACTCCTGCCGCCGGCAATCCGATGCAAACGCCCCCACGCAGTTTCCTTACAGCAGCCACGACCACCGCCTTCGGACGCCGCCCTCCACTCCTCCTTTGCAGGCTTCTGCCCACCAAGGCTGAACTGGCTCCTGTCGGTGCACTTCCTCTCCCAGCCCAGGAGGAGTCTCAGTAGCAACTCCTAACTCAGGGGGGGTAGGGGGGTGCAGAGGGGGGAAGGGGGCGATTCCCAGCCCGTGGCGCCAACGATCGCAGTGCAGCCTACTGGGAGGCAGAGCGCGGCAGCAGCTGCAACCAATGCAGAGAGCCGCGTCTCCTTCGCTTGCCAGCCCAGGAGAACTTTTAGGTAGGAGAGGTTGCCGCCCGGCAGGGCTTTCCATTGGGAGGCGCGAAGGCTTTAGTGGGCGGGAATTGGTGCAAATGTAGGCAGGGCAGGCTGAGAGGAGGAGCCGCCGCCGAGGAGCTGCGGCACCAGCAGCGTTTCCTCCCCCCCCTCCCGTGTCAACAAGCGGGGCGCCTGCGCAGGGTATTTGCTTCCCTAGTCGGGCGGTTTGGCCTTCTAGGGGGGGCAGCTGCACCCCCCTGCCCCATGCTGGGTACACCCATGCTAGGGATCATGGGAGTTGTAAGCCAAAACACCTGGAGGGCCGCAGTTTGGGGACGCCTGCTCTAAACCTCTGGAAACCTTTGAAAAACCCTTTAAAACAAAAATACACCGAACTCCACCACAAACCTCCTTGCTCTCCACAGGCCTCAAATGTCAGTGCAAAGGGTCCTGGAATTGCACTTGCAAAGCCTCAAGAGATTGCTAGATCCTATTTTCATGCTGCTTTTGGCATTTTTGTGCTCTTTCGGGGTTGTTTTTGCCCCTTTTCATGCCACTTCCAGGTTTGCGGCGATGCGCACGGGCGCCGTCATGTGTGCATTGAACGCACATCAATGGGGAGTTGTCTATAATTAAATACATTAATGCAACTTTCATTAATATATGCATTTATATGCACACCATTCCCAGAACAGTTCGACAGTCAATCCCTCTTCCCCAGGGAACTCTGAGAAGTTTAATCTCTCAAAAAATACTGATCTCCGGCAGTATAGAGGCTGCACCCTGGAATGCCGACCCTATCAAACCTGTTTGTTGAACCCTCTTGTCGCTTTTCGTGTGTCTTGACCCTGCGCTTTTGTTCCAGTGTCTGGAAAGGGTGGAGAATTTCTCCTCGAATAGGAATGCAAAGTAAAGTGTGGTGTGGAATTGTGTTAGTCTGGTCTCGGGGGCCCAAACATCAATGTGCAGGCTTGGCTGCAGAGAGAAAGAAAAATGGCTTTCGATACTTTCAACCATGGTATCCTTCTGGAGGGGCTGTCCGATTTGCGGGTGGGTGGCACTGCTTTGCCAGAGCTTCCATCCAAGTAGGTCGTCTCCAGAGGATGATGCTTGGGGAGTGTTCTTCAGCCCCCTCAGGGTTCAATTTCATACCCCATGCTGTTGAACAACGACACGAAACTGCTGACTTGGGTCATCCAGAGTTGTCAGCAATATGTGATGACACACAGCTCTACTTCTCCTTTACATCTGCAGGTGTGGCTGAGGATGTGCTGGACCAATGTCTTGCCTGGGTAATGGACCGGATGAGAGCCAACAAACCGAAGCTCAATCCAAATGAGACGGAGGCACTGTTAGTGGGTGGCTCCCTAGGCCAGATGGATGGGAGGTTGCCTGCTCTTGATGGGGCTCTGATGGAGCGGGTACGTAACTTCGGGGTGCTTCTGAATCCTTAACTGTCACTTGAGGCTCAGGTGGCATGGAGTGCCTTCCATCGACGACAGCTGGTGGCGCAGCTCAGCCCCTATCCAGACAGAGATAGCCTAACTTCTGTTGTCTAGGCTCTAGTAACCTCGAGGTTAGATTACTGCAATGGATTATACATGGATTATACCTCTGAAGTTGGTTCGGAAACTTCAGCTGAATTTGGTGGCCAGGTTGGTGACTGGGGCAAGACGGTTTGGGCACATTACACCGATCCTGGCCTGACTTGCACTGACTGGCTGCCAATTAGCTTCCGGACCCAATTCAAGGTGTTGGTTTTGACCTATAAAATCCTTAAACAGCTCAGGACCGCGAAACTTCAAGGGTCCAGGACCCTGCAATCATTATCTGAGGCCCTTCTTCATGTGCCTCCTCTACGATACATTGGCAACACGAGAACGAGCCTTTTCTGCAGTGGGTTCCCATCTGTGGTCTGCTCTCCCCAAGGAGGCTCACCTGGTGCCTTCACTACATATATTTCAGGTGCCAGGTGAAAATGTTTCTCTATAACCAGGCCTTTGGCTGATTAAACATTCTGTTGCCTTTTTAATGTGTTTGTGGGAGGGGGGTTATGGGCTTGTTTTTATTTTGTTTTTTGTGTTCTCATTTTGTATTTTTATGTTGGCACTGCCCTGTGAGCTTCAGGTGAAGGGCAGTATATAATAATCATAATTATAATCATAATGGTTTTGGCCAAGTTGAGACAATGCAGGCAGACCAAGGTCACCAAGGGTCACCAAGGTCAAAGGCCATGGTACTAAGGTGGTCAGGTTATAGAAGAGACAAGGTGTGGGGAACCTTTGGTCTTCCAGATGTTGCTCAGCTAAAACTCCCATCATCATCCCTGGCCAGTTCTGACATCAGCTGAGCTCAGATCAAAGAGATGGCTCCGATGTTAGGGCTTTGTTGTTGAGGGTGGCCTTGCCTCCTACTTTGCATAGGCTAGTCCTCTGTTTGAAACATTGTCCAGTCCATGGGCGTACCCAGCATGGGGCAGGGGGGGCAGCTGCCCCCCTAGAAGCAGGGCAGCTGGAGAGGACAGGCAGGGACGCTGAATGCCGTGGAGCATTGTGGGGCAGCACTTTCTGTGCTGTGCTCGCTGTGACTTGAAAGAGTGTGGGCTGAAGTTAGCCCAGGTCCAGGTCCAGGTTTCCTTCAATGGAGGCAGCTTCGCTGCTGCTACCTTGCTTTAGTCACCGCTGCCATTAAATGAGCGGGCAAGGCAGGAGTGCAAGCGCGGGTGGCTCCGTGTGCTGCCTTGCAAACGGCCCCCTGGGCGTGGACATTGACCATGCCTCCTGGGGGGATCCTGGCCACGTCATTGCCAGCTAGCCAATCGGGTGGCTGGGGGGCATGGCTGGTGTGCCCCCCCCAGCTTTGATCCTGGGTACGCCCATGGTCCAGTCTATGTCTAGTGCGAAGATTTAATGCTCCCAGTAACACCTTCACATTTGTTTGGTCATCCGTTGTGGTTTGTCTTAGTTCCCCACCCTTACAAAATTTATACATCACCTGATTGTAAGAAAACCTTTAAGTGGTTGGCACCTGGATCAAGCCCATCCACAGTTCACCTGGTCAAACTCTTTCCCACCACGGTGAGGTTTAATGGACAGTAATCCCACAACTTTTATTGGGTGATCGCAACCTTACACAGGCAATCGAAAAATAAATTGGGGAAATGTGGGGAAATTCAAAATAAGCGGTAGGAAAAATGTCAAAAGGAGGTGGGAGAGGGGGAAGCCACAGTTGGCATTTGCATCAACCATTGCACTCCCCCTGGGAGAATATTTGGGTGTCGTCAGAGTTGGAGAGTGCATCAGGGCCTAGAGAGAGCACGGAGGGCAAGCGGAGGTGGTCTGAGAGTGCTGGTGAGTGCTGGTTCTTTTTACATTGGGTTTGTCATGGGTTGTTTAAGGGGCTTTCCTAGTTTTATGCATTTTTGCGTTTGTGCACAGTTCCTGGAAACCAAAGTTTCGCGTAAGTTGCGGGCTTACTGCGTATCTATTTAAACGGATAACAGTGGTTTCTAAATTTGCATTTGTGCAGAATTTCATTTCTCCAAATCTGCTCGTGTTTTGCAGCAGCGAGTAACTGGACATCCTGTTTCTGCAGGATACCAGCCTCGTCAGAAGGTGGCATTTTTCAGGAGATCAAATGTCTAAGCCAGGACGGTAGGCGGAGGAGCAGCTTAAGAAAATGAGGTGCCTCCTTCTGAAAGTATGGGAGTTGGCCCCTTAACCTTAAGACTAAGGGAGATTCAAATGGGTCATTCTCAGTTTCGCCCAGTGAGGCCAACACCCAAAAGCTTTTGGCGTTTCAACAGGGATTTCCTTCCCAAGAAACTGAACTAATCGGTAGAGCTACACTTTGTGGGTGTCACTAAGTAGACAACCGACTCCGCAGAATCTATAGGGCCGTGGATTCTGCCCAGCAATAATGCAGCATGTGGAACACAACACACAACCCATTTTAATAGGGTCATAAACAAGAATGTGCTTCTTGGAACCAAAGGGGCAATTGTCAAGCAGAGTAAATGAGCACTGCTTTCTCTAATTGCATCATGTATCACTTTTCATGATATGGTGCCCACCAGCCTCCCCCAATCTGGCACCTTGCAGATTTTTTGGGACAGCATCTCTCATCACGCGCGAAGAGCACAGCCAACTTATGAAGCTGAATTCTTCTGATGTAGATTCCGGATGGATCAAAAAAAGGACTTCTTCACACAGCACATAGTTAAAACCATGGAACTCCCTCTCACAGGAGGCAGTGATGACCACCAACCCAGATGGCATTAAAATAGGACCTGGCAGATTCACGGAGGAGAAGGCTCTCAGATGGCTATGCTCTGCCTGCACAGTCAAAGGCAGCAATGCTTCTGAATCTTAGTTGCTGGAAACGACATGTGAGAGGCAAGAGCTCTTCTGCTCAAGTCTTGCTTGTAGATTTCCCACAGGCATCTGGCTGGCCACTGTGAGAACAGGATGCTGGACTAGATGGGCCACTGGTCTGGTCGAGCAAACTCTTCTTATGTTCTTGATAGACATCTTAGATTTAAGATCTGGAGAGCTTGGAGAGAACTCTGCTTCTAAAAGAGAATTATAGCCAGGAGATGATAAACTCAGGAGAATACTTTCCACACTCAATGATACCCTGCACTGATTTTTATTTTTTTTATTTTTAAGAAGGGCTGTAGTTCAGTTGTGCTCACAAAAAGTCTCAGGATCAATCCCTAGGATGTTTCAGGTAGGGCTGGCGGGAATAACATGCCTGAAACCTGGAAAACCAGTAAATGGTAGACAGCAGTTTCCTGGGTTGCTAATTGTTGTTGTTCAGTCGTTTAGTCGTGTCCAATTCTTCGTGACCTCATGGACCATAGCACGCCAGGCACTCCTGTCTTCCACTGCCTCCCGCAGTTTGGTCAAACTCATGTTCGTAGCTTCGAGAACACTGTCCAACCATCTCGTCCTCTGTCGTCCCCTTCTCCTAGTGCCCTCAATCTTTCCCAACATCAGGGTCTTTTCCAGGGAGTCTTCTCTTCTCATGAGGTGGCCAAAGTATTGGAGCCTCAGCTTCAGGATCTGTCCTTCCAGTGAGCACTCAGGGCTGATTTCCTTCAGAATGGATAGGTTTGATCTTCTTGCAGTCCATGGGCTGCTAATTACAATACTCTTTTTTGGGGGGGGGTGTAGGTGAGTGATAAGAGCATCTGAGGTGCTCTACTGTTCAGGAACCCATGCTCTACATTTTTCTGATTAAGACCAGGAAGATCATTCCTACAGAAATGGCAGGCTTACCCTTTGTTCTTCGCAGTTGAACCTGCAATGTCCCTCCTTTATCCGACCAGCTCCAACAGAGTAAGACAGCTCCCTACTCCTCTTTTTTGTCCTTCTCCCAAACGTCTGCCTATTGGGTTACTTCTCTTCTGGGTTTCCAACACGTCCATCGCTTTCCCACCCTTCTCAAAATTCTTCCCACAATGCGGGATTTACACACCTGCACGATTTCTGTTGGCAGCTCAGTTGAGCGGCTGTAGCTGTGACCAGGTGGCCTCCGATTCAAAGTACTAGGCCAGCCTTCGCCAACCTGGTGCCCTCCGGATAGTTTGGATTTCAGCTCCCATCATCAGCCCCTGTCAGTGTGGCAGTGTGTGCCAGCTAACAATACTGACCCACTTTGCCGGACTGTTAGGAATACAGGGTGCTGCTTCATACTGGGCCAGACCGTTGGTCCATCTAGCTCGGGGTTTCCCAAATGTGGGTCTCCAGCTGTTTTTTGGACTACAGCTCCCATCACCCCTAGCTAGCAGGACCAGTGGGCAGGGCTGATGGGAATTGTAGTCCTAGCTGGAGACCCAAGTTTGCGAAACCTTGATCTAGCTCAATACCGTCTACACTACAGCAACTTGCAAGACTTCAAGTCAGGGAACGCTTCCAGCCCTACCTGGAGAATGAACTTGGGGCCTTCTGCATAAGGATAATCAAGAGAGTATAGTCTATTGCTATTAGCTTATAAAAAACCAGCTCCCCACTTGTGATTACCAGCAACTTTCACTGAGAGAGACATTGCCTCCAACCACCAGGGCTAGTACCAGCTTGCACGGTTTCTGTCTTTCCACTTGCCTACTTCGCGTGGACAGCTCATTGATTTTGCCCATTTAGCTAAATCTCACTTGTTCCTAATGCAACTCTGCTAAGTTGTTATCGCTTCACCCTGCACTGCACGCCCAAGATCAGGCTCAGATTTAATTCCCTTCCAATCCCCTACAAATCCCTCACATGACCTAGCCACTACCTGGCATTTATGCCTCCCTGGGATCGAATGGGAAGGTGGGATTGTCAAAAAGGCCCCAATAGGGCATGGGAGACCATTCTTGGAACCCTCTCCCCAGAAAAACTCGCCGGGCACCAACACTGTCCATTTTTAGGTACCAAGTAAAAACATGCTGGTTTACCCAGCAGTCTGGATATTAATTTAATCATAACTGCATATGATTGTGGACTGTTCCACCTTTTAGTGGAGTGGGAGTCTTTTTATTTTTGTTAATGGATTAATACTTTTATATTCTTATGTTTTATTCTGTGTTAGGGTTTTTAAATGTTTGAGAAATTTTCTGTTTTAATGGTCTGTAAGTCACTTTGAGTCATGTTGCAAACAACGATGAACAAGTATAAATAATAAGTGATGATAATGGAATCCAAAACAATTCTTTAGCTTAATGGACAATTTGATGTCATTTTCAGCTACCAGCCATGGCGGTGCATTAAGAAGAATCTTCTGAAATTCACTGCAATTTCTTAAGATCCATGTACATAATACATAATACCGTTAACCAAACCCAAATGTTTTATTTATTGATAAAATATTTATATACAGTACTGTCATTCATTTAAAAAAATACCAGAGCGGTTTGCAACAATAGTTCATAAAACCCATACAATAAAACCGTATTAAAAAGTTAGAAACATAAATCAGCTAATTACTTCAGAAAGATGTATCCTTAATTGCTTGCAGGAGCATGGCGGCAGGTGTTTAAAAATCAAATCAGAAAACACCTGCTGAATCTCTATTGGCAGAAAATTCTACAGGCCTGGGACAATGACACTAAATGATTTTCTTACTGTTGTCAGATAAGCCTCACCAATCTGGGGAATGGCCAGTGATGCTCCTGCAGATGTTATATATTCCACAACAGCTCCATAGCAGGGAGACCCATCCAGTTAAGAATCTTATGTTAGTGGTTACCAACCCTTTGGGGCCCATGGGCACATTTGCAAACTGGATAAACTGTTGGGGGCACAGCACACACACAGCAACCAAGCAGTAGTACAATAGCATGCTTCTCTGAAGCCTAATTTCAGGAGAAGAAAGGCCATGTGGTCATATGGGCACCATGTTGGTGAGCCCTGGTATTTATCCTTCTTGATTCAGGGTAGTCCAACCTAGCTAGACTCTCTCCAACTCTCTCATTCAGAGCGTTTTAGATGATATAATATTGGTACAGTTGGAATCAATACAGTGGGAAGATTGTGTCAATTGGAACAACTGATTGATTGCTTTTGGTGGAATGGGAGAAAGGGGGACATTTAATATATATCACTGAGCTTCGGAATCAAATTTTGAGAATAACCAAATATTGAAAGATCATCAGCATCTGCTGGTGTCTATCTATCCCAAAGCAGGAGAAATATACATCACAAATAAAAACAAACCTCATTTGACCTAGGAGGACTCACTCAAAATTAAATTTCATGGTAGCTCATGGGGCTTGTTTGTTGAGCTAGGGTGCAACACCCCCATTGCTTTTTATCTATGGGATTTTTAAAAAATGCTTTTTACCCTAACAGATCAGTTTCTAAAGCAAATAAAAGAATACAAATTAAAAAGAAAAACAATCACAATTAAAATCAGAGCCAGGTAACACAAAATCAAGCTATGGGCCAGTTAAAACCCCACATATCTCCACTTCCTTTGGGATAAGTCCCATTGAGGATTATTTCTAAATTTGCATTTTTAATACAGAGACAGAAAAGAAAAACAAACATACTCCCCATCCCCCCCCCCGGGTTGTACAACTTTTGGTGACTTCCCTTCCACTCTTTTCCGGGTTCCTTTTATTTTTCGATTAAACCACATATTCCAAATCCTTCAACTTCAAATTTCTTCATCGGTTATAAATCCCATTACCGTCTATTCTGCTGGATTTACTCAAGACCTGCTAGGTTATTCACTTGTTTATACTGGTTCTGTAACTATTCAGCAAACCTTTCCCAGTCTTCCTTTATATTCTTTATCATTCTTTTACATCACTCTCTCTCTCTATATAATTTTTATTAAATTTTCTTTTTTACAATTTCAAATATTCATTTTACAACCTTAAGAAATCCATGGCTCCCCTTCTCTTTCCATGGTTCATTTTACGCATCATATCCTGTAAATCCCTGCATACTTTTGAAGTAAAATTTAAGCTGGTTCCTATGAACCCAGAGAAATGGATCCTGACCCAGGGAGAGCCCAAGGATCCAGGCAAGCAGACGAATTTAAGCGTCTCCTGCCCACCAAATAACAGAGACCAAACCAGGACGTACGAAGCAAGGCACTTTTATTTTCACTGTTGCAACAGGGTCCTTCCTCTCACGCAGGAGAACAAGGAAGGGACCCAAACAAAGGTGTCCTGCCCTTAAAAAGAAATTTGAAATTGGTTTCAGCCCACCCCCCAGAAGCATCATCCATATGTCACAGAAGGGGTGTAGCCCAAGACCCCTCTCCCTAGATTCATCATAGGTACATCATGAAAGGGGAGGTCTGGTGGCAGTAATCTGAGCATCCTGGACCCTGCCCCCTGCCCCCAAAACCTAATCAACAAAAAAGAGAGATATTTACATTTCCCTGTTTCCCAGCCAAGTTAATCACACCCTTTTGTCTGGCACCCAGGTATCAGGATGCCAGGGATTATCACTTTAATTCCTGAGACAATGAGAAGGTTCCCCCCACCCCCCTTCTTCCTTGCAGAGGAACACCTGGTCAGAGAGAGAGTCAAAATGGTGTCAGAAAGGCCTGTCTTCCTGTGCTGCTTCAGACATGTGCCTGTACTGTACATTCATGTACATGTTTTATGAACAATTATTATATATATATATATAGGTAAAGGTAAAGGGACCCCTGACCATCAGGTCCAGTCGTGACCGACTCTGGGGTTGCGCGCTCATCTCGCATTATTGGCCGAGGGAGCCGGCGTACAGCTTCCAGGTCATGTGGCCAGCATGACAAAGCCGCTTCTGCTGAACCAGAGCAGCACATGGAAACGCCGTTTACCTTCCCGCTGTAGCGGTTCCTATTTATCTACTTGCATTTTGACGTGCTTTCGAACTGCTAGGTTGGCAGGAGCTGGGACCAAGCAACGGGAGCTCACCCCGTCACAGGGATTCGAACCGCCGACCTTCTGATCAGCAAGCCCTAGGCTCAGTGGTTTAACCACAGCGCCAACTGGGTCCCATATATATATATATATATATATATATATATATATATATATATATATATATATATATATATATGACCTCAAAATTCTTATAACACTTTCCAAAGCTATACCATTCAGTACAGTACTGTATTCCATTATTGCATCCATCAAAACTTGTTTGCACTGTGGAAATTATCTGACTGCTGCCACGCCAGTGTTTTCAGCTGTGATCTCTTTTGGTGTGTGCTTGTTTTAGTTAGGCAGCTCCCAGCACTTCACCTGACAGCAAGCAAGTCGCCTTGCAAGCACACACGGCTTTGCTTTATGAGTAGGCAGGAAAAGGACTGCTGCTGCTGCGACCAGGTTCTGCGCATCCTTCCCCCACCGACCTACAGGTGAAACTCAAATTAGAATATCGTCGAAGAGTGCATTTATTTCAGTAATGCAACTTAAAAGGTGAAACCAATATATGAGATAGATGCATGACATGCAAAGCAAGATATGCCAAGCCTTTATTTGTTGCAATTGTAATTATTTGTCGTTGTCGTTGTTTAGTCGTTTACAGTAGTCGTGTCTGACTCTTCGTGACCCCATGGACCATAGCACGCCAGGCACTCCTGTCTTCCACTGCCTCCCGCAGTTTGGTCAAACTCATGTTCGTAGCTTCGAGAAGACTGTCCAACCATCTCGTCCTCTGTCGTCCCCTTCTCCTAGTGCCCTCAATCTTTCCCAACATCAGGGTCTTTTCCAAGGACTCTTCTCTTCTCATGAGGTGGCCAAAGTATTGGAGCCTCAGCTTCACGATCTGTCCTTCCAGTGTTGTTAGGCGGGTCAATTATAAATGGAATGTAATTAATGAAATGTAATAACGGTGTTTATTTTTGTATTATTGTAACTATTTGTTTTATTGCTGTGAAATTTCCAAAAGAAAGCATTTGTAAAAAATAAAAATAAAAAATAAAAAGTTGCATTACTGAAATAAATGCGCTCTTCGTCGATATTCTAATTTCCCGAGTTTCACCTGTAGGCACCGAGTAGGCACCACCACCAAGACCTGCCCCATTTTCAGGCTACCCATCCTATACAAGCCCACCTTGGGGCGGCGGGGGTTTTTGCTTCTAGGCAGCAGCCGCGCACCGTTTTGCGCGTCCTCTTTGCCACACTCAGAACACAAGCCCGGCTGAGCGCTATACCGGGCTTACTCCTGAGTAGACATTTCCTTTGGCTTCCGGAAGCTCCCTCCCGGGCAGACCTTGCTCGCTGTGCCCGGCCTGGGCTCCCCTTTTCGGGCCGGTGCCTCCGCGAGGGAGGCGGATTCCTCCTGTTCTTCCTCCTCCTCCTCCGCTCCAAGGCGAAGAAGGGCAGGAGAGGCGGGCCTGCCCGAGGGACGACGCGATGATGGCGGCGGCAGCGGCGGCGGCGGCTTCGAGCTCGGCCGGCCGGGCGCCGGTGCTGCTCTCGTGCCTGCTGAGCCACCTGGGCGGCCTCTTGGTGGCGGCGGCGGCGGGGCAGGCCCAGGTGGAGGTGCTACTCTTGCCGCCTCCTCCTCCTCCGCCGGCGCCCGAAGAGCAGCCAGCACAGCAGGCCGAGGGAAGCGACCCCGGCAGCAGCTACACTCTGCAGGGCGCGCTGCTGGGCAGGCCCGGCCTGGAGCCGGAGCGCGGGGAGAAGCGGCCCCAGGAAAAGGGCGAGGAGGAGGCGGAGGAAGCCATCCGGGGCAGCCTCGTCCTGGTGAGCGGCGGCCCCACGACGACCTTCCCCATCTCGCGGTGGGGCGACCCACTCCCTCCTCCCCGTCGCCCTTTTCAATGAACCCCTCTCCCCAGATCTGTTTGGGGATCCCCCCTTCCCCGTTAAAGATCCACCCTCAGGGCCCTTGCCAGCCCCTCCACTCCCTAAAGCAGGCATCCCCAAACTTCGGCCCGCCAGATTTTTGGACTACAATTCCCATCTTCCCCAACCATTGGTCCTGTTAGCTAGGGATCATGGGAATTGTAGGCCAAACCATCTGGAGGGCCGCAGTTTGGGGGTGCCTGTTCTAAAGAATAGGAACAGGAAGAATAACAGCAACAAAATACCATTCCCTTTCCCAAATAATAATAATAATAATAATAATAATAATAATAATAATAATAATAATAATAATAATAATAATAATAAATTATTTGTACCCCACCCATCTGGCTGAGTCTCCCCAGCCACTACAGCATTAAATATTAAAAACTTCCCTAAACAGGGCTGTCTTTAAAAAATGTAAAATGGCTGGGTAAGAACCTGCTGTTCCCTGCAAATAATTGTAACTATAACCATTGGCTCTCTCTCTCTTCTCTCTCCCCCTCCCCAACCGCCCCACAACAAAAGGGCTAGGTAGGAACTGGCTCCCTGTAAATAAAAATAATAAAAATAATAACAGCAACAAATACCATTCTCTTCCCCACCCCCCAATAAAATGGCTGGGTAGGAACCTGCTCCCTGCAAATTATTATTATTATTATTATTATTACCATTGTCTCTCTTCCCTCCACTGACTTATTGGTCAGGGCTAGGTAGATACCGGCTCCCTGTAAATAACAATAACAGCAACAAATACTGTTCTCTTCCCCACCCCACTCCACCACCAATAAAATGGCTGGGTAGGAACCTGCTCCCTGCAAATAGTAGTAATACCATATATTCCAGCGTATAAGACAACCCCCAATTTTCCAGTTAAAATATAGAGTTTGGGATATACTCGCCGTATAAGAAATACGACCCAGTGTATAAGACGACCCTGACTTTTGAGAAGATTTTCCTGGGTTAAAAAGTAGTCTTATATGCAGGACTTATATGCAGGACTTATTACTTATATACAGTAATAATAATAGTAATAATAATAACCATTCCCCCCCCCCAACAAAAGGGCTAGATAGGAACCAGCTCCTGTTAAATAATAGTAATAAATAATGATAATAGCAACAAATACTGCCCCCCCCCATGATTAGGTAGGAATCTGTTCCCTGTAAATAATAATAATAGTAGTAGTAGTAGTAATATAATAATAATGACAGCAGCTCACCCTTCAGCATCAGGACCCCCAGGGCAGGTTATCCTAATTTAAAATCCGATATTGACAACAGTTAAAACAAGTCACAGGAATAGGGTGGGCCGTAAAGCTCCCATCTCATGTGTCAAAGGTCAGGGTGGACCCCTCTTTGCCTTCCACTTGCTCATTTGAGTGGTGATGGTGATTCTCCAGTATCTGCTAGGAAACCCCAGTGCCTCCCTTGGAGGTTGTCCTCTGCAACTTGTCAGTCAAATGGCATCGCCTTCCCTGCAGATAGGCCTGCTGGAGTCTGCACTCCCTGTCGGTAAGAGGGGTTTCTCCTGCCCCAGATGAAGCCTCTATTTCCCCCTGCCTCTCAGTTAAGTGATAACCATCCAGTATCTACTGTGAACGCCCTGATCCCTCCCACCAAAAACCAAACAGCTGCTGTCTCTCTGGGGATTCCCCTTTCTTCCCCATCAATTAAGTGAAGACCCTCTAAAGCAGGCATCCCCAAACTTCGGCCCTCCAGATGTTTTGGCCTACAATTCCCATCATCCCTGACCACTGGTCCTGTTAGCTAGGGATCATGGGAGTTGTAGGCTTAAACATCTGGAGGGCCGCAGTTTGGGGATGCCTGCTCTAAAGGCTGCGGAGAGAGTGGCCAGTCATATCCCTTTCTTCTTGGGAGTGTTGGCAAGCTGGTGATGACCACGGGTGGCTACAGACCCTAACGCTGAGTGCTCACTCTTTCTCTAGGTGGGGGACACTGACCCCAAGCTGAAGGATGATGACAGTTGGATTGGCGTCGTCCCAGTGGGCGAGGAGCAGGCGGATCTCACACGAGGCAGCAAAGAGGAGTCCTTTACCACTGCTGTGGTCAACAAGGTAAGGCTCCTATTTTTCCTCCTGTTGGTGTGATCCAACCTTCTTCTTTTTGGGTAGGTTCCTAGGATGCTGCTTATACGGAATCAAGATGACTATTGGTCAATCCAGCTCATTATGGTTCACACTGACAGGCCGTAGCCCTCCTGGATTTCAAGCAGGGGAGATTTTCCCAGCACTACCTAGAAATGCTGGGGATTGAACCTGGGACTTTCTGCGTGCCATTTTAGCTTGGTTTAGACTCCCAGGCATGGCCAAACTTTGCCCTCCAGCTGTTTTGGGACTACAACTCCCATCATCCCTAGCTAACAGGACCAGTGGTCAGGGATTATGGGAATTGTAGTCCCAAAGCTGGAGGGCCAAGTTTGGCCATGCCTGGTTTAGAGCATGGTTTCCCAAACTTGGGTCTTCCAGCTGTTTTGGACTACAATTCCCATCATCCCTGACCACAGGCCCTGCTAGTTAGGGATGATGGGAGTTGTCGTCCCATCTTGGAAAATTCAGTACAGGTGAAAGCAAGTGCCTTTTCACGTAGCGCATATTAAAGAGGGTTTGACAAATTCATGGAGGAGAAAGGTATCAGTGGCTACCAACCGTGATAGGCATGCTACAGTTAGAAGACCATTTTCTGGAAACCACAGGAGGGGATAATTCTCTTGTGCTCAGGTCCTGCTTGTGGGCTTCTTGAAGAGGCATCTCTAGTTGGCCACTGTGGGAATAGGATGCTGCAATAGATGGGCCACTGGCTTTATCCAACAGGCTCTTTTTACTTTTTTACATTCTGATTTGAGTAAGGGAAAATTGCTGTTTCTTGAGACAGGGTCAGCGTTGAACATTTAACTATATGGCGACCCTGTCAGTAGTGAGGCGTTACGTAACACATTCCTCTGATGTGCCCCCCAGAATTGAGTGCTGCTCAGATTGCTGGGGTTTTATACGTTCTTGTACTTTGAGATACGTTTTCTTGTGCGTTGCAAAGGCGGCAAGAGACTATCGGTATAAGGCACGGGTGAGGAACCTCAGGCCTGGGGGCCAAATGTGGCTCTCCAGGTCTCTCCGACTGGCCCTTGGGACTTCACAAGGCCACACCCCTCACTGGCCCCATGTCACACCCTCAAGAAATGCTTATGCCAAGCTGGAATTTGTCCTTGAGTTCTAATCATGCTTCTTGCTTGCCTGGGTTGAGTATAGTACCGTATTGGCCTGAATATAAGCCGCACCCGAATATAAGCCGTACCTTTAAAATTCAAGGGGGGGGGAGGAGACAATACCCGAATATAAGCCGCTCCCTTAAAATTCCGCAGGCACTCATACCCGTTCCATTTTACCATATGTTTCAGCAGCGATACCGTCAAAAAGCCAATTTTTGTAAGGTCACATGAATTTAAGCCGCACTTTAACTTTTCATGGTTGGAATTTTGAAGAGAGAAAAAAAGGTGTGGCTTATATTCAGGCCAATATGGTACAGTATATAAAAACTAGCCTACTGTATCTCTGCGGTTTCTCCCTCTGCAGATGAAGCGCGCCCTTGTCTTGGGGGCCTCGGCTTTGCTTATCCTCGCGCTGAATCAGAACGCCATCCGTGAGGTGAGCAGCAGCCCTTCCCTCTCCATTGTCCTTCTGGCTGAAGGGTGGACCTAAGATGGCCTGAAGGAGCCACCAGCCCTACCAGCGGCCCCTTTAAACTCTCGCTTTCCTCTTCCCCACTGCAGTTGGATGTCTCCCAGGTCCTCTCCAAGCCTGTGATTGTTGTCCAGACTTCAGAAAACGTTACCAAGCTCCTCGGAGCATTGCTACGGTGAGACTGGTTGGGTTTTGGGGACGGCAGGAGATCCTACATGAGGTTCCCATTGCTGGCTCGGGCAGGCAGGTCAACGTTGGTTTGTTTTACTTTCTTGAAGGATGCGGAGCAGCTGATGAGAGCAATTTAAAAGCAATGGAGAATGTTGCTAAATTAAGAGATGAAGCAGGAAATGACCCCAATAGGCGCCAGTATCCCTCCTCCCACGCATCCAATCACAGCAGCAGAGAAAGCAGAAGCCAGCTTCCTAGAAAGCACCTGTCTTGGCCTGGCAATGCAAAATGATTAGGGACGGAGCCAGGCAAGCATCTTTGGGGGAAGGCAACCCCATCACCCCCTGTGCTCACTCACAGAGAGAAGCTCTTTGCACCTTTCCTCTGTTCTGAACAGAAGGAAGGGGCGGTGTCTCTTATGCATTGAGGATTTTCCAGGGTATTTTTACAGAGACCTTTCGTGGGCACCCTTTGAGGTCCTGGCAGGCATTCTGGTGCCTGCAGGGGCCGCATTGGCAATCCCCTGATCTGACAATCCTTAATTTTCTTCTTAATTTTTGCCCGCAGAGGTCTTCGGGCAACAGCAAAGATAACATACCAAGCGGTGCTACTGGAAAACGTGGTATGTAATCCTCAAGGGAAATGGGAGCTTATCTTCCAGTTGGCACAGTATATATTTGAACCCCCAATTCCCTCATTGTTCAGCAGGGGAACAAGATATGTGGGCTGGTCATCCAATGGGTTAAATATTTGCGATGCCTGTTGTCTGCTTCCATTATTGGACTTCAGCCTGAAAACCTTCTCTCTCTGTGTGTTTCTCCTTTATAAGGGAGTGACCTTGACTCTGTGGTCAACCTGTGGCCTGTCCCGGGGTGGTCTCTATGGAGAGTGGCAAGGAGTCATCTGCACAGGAGAGAACAGCTCGAGAGTCCAGGTTGGTACCCCTTGCTGGATCGAAGGGGACGGGCATTCTGCTTAAAACCATATTGACCCTTGCGCCATAGCCGAATTGGGCCAACTGCTCTTTGAAGGAAATGAGAGCAGCAGTCGTCTACTATAATTAAGATTACTTTGTTATACGCCAGTGGCGAAAGTACTGCACAAGATGATGTGCAGGAATTTCATTTGGTGACAGAGAGATGGGGTAGGGCTTTAGGTAGGTACTTCAGCTTGGACTCTCCTGGGAAATATGGTTTCCAAGAGGATAGTGAGAGCAAAACTTGTATTCCATTAGTATGTAAAATCTGTTCTTGCATCAGCTGTTGCATGCTTTCCTCTCTCTCTCTCTTTCTCTTTTTTTTTTAAACTGGCTTTTTGCAAACATGGACCAAGTGCATTTTCAGGGTTTTTCCCTTGCTAAAAGTAAACTTTGTAAAAATGAGATGCTATTAAATCTTGCTAAAATCAATCAGTCAATCAATCAATGGAGGAGCAAGCTGTTGAGAGATAGGTGGTTGGCAAGAGCAAGATTAGCAGCTCTGTGTGTGTGTGTGTGTGTGTGTGTACAGCACACACACACACACACTGCCCATTCAAGTTAAAATAATATTAGCTCATTTAACATCTCCTAGGCTTTGCAGATGCACACCACTGATGTTACTCTGATATGAAACCAGTTTCAGTATTGTGGCTCTCCTCAAAAGATCTCTAGGAATGCAATTGTTTAGCAGAAGTGCTAAAATTCTAGATTGAAGATCTCCCTTCATAGAACAAATTCTGGGGTGCTTTGACTAGGAAACTTTCAAATCTGCATTTGTACAGTCTGCATTTCAACGTGCCATGCGTTTGCATAAATTGCAGGCATTTTACAGAGCTTGGGAGTCCCGTCAGCACCTCACCTGGCTGTCTTCCAGGGAACTGCTGTATCTGAACAGTATTCCAGTACCCGGAAGCGCATTGCAAGGCTATTATTTTTAACTATCGACAGGTGGAGTTTTTCTTGCTGTGCTGTTAAGAAATGCCCTCGTATTTAGTGGCGGTTCTGGTGCCCCCCCCCCCGAAAAATCTAATCTAGCATCATATCCTCACTGTTGTCAACCAGATGCCCATGGAAAACATGTTGAGCTGTACAAATTGCATTGGTAGACCTGGTGCTGTTGGTTAGTCCACCAACCCTTTGTAATAAACAACAGTCTGATGCCATCTTGGGCTACCTCCTTTCTCTCCTGACCTAGAACCGTAGTATGTGATGGGGCCACACTTCTTATGCGGTGTGTGTGTGTGTGTGTCCTCCTTGCAGAAGTATCTCCAACAGCTGTGGAATGCCATCTTGCTCATTGCCTTGATCCTTTGCACAGGCGTGATCATGCAGGCACAGCGACAGTCCCGGCACAGCCGGCTCGACCAGGACTCCGAGGTGAGCTTGCTCTCTCTGCCCTGCTCACCCCTAGCGGAAAGCTCCCATTTGGGTTTCAGGCTGAGGCTCACCCTGGCCTTTCCTCCTGCAGCTCGATCTCAAGCAGCACATCGTGCAGAGGCTCTCGGCGCTGAAGACTCGGCGCTACCACCCTGGGAAGCTGCCCCGGAGATGGGCTCACGAGATCGACAGCTGCGCCATCTGCTTGGACCGGTTCCACAAGAACCAGGTAGCGCTTGCCGAAAGGCCGACGTGTCTCGGTGCCTTGCAGGATTTCTGTGGGAGGGCTTCTGCATCCTCTGTGCTTTTAAAGTTTGCATCTAGAAGCCCTGAGTGGAGTTAGAAGCCTATGGCGTATCTAGTCAGACGCAGTGCATGCGCAGCCACAGCCCTGCATGCACAAACTCTCACACATCACCACCTCCCAACTAGTGTGCCTTAATATTGTGGCTGCAACCTTTCATAGACTTCGCCGCCGCGTAGATTAATAGATTAAAAGGTTATTTTAGCCACTAAAAATGAACATAAGAACATTGGAAGGGTCCTGCTGGATCAAGCCAAATACCCATCTGATCCCAGATTCTTTTCTCACATCTGTCAACCAGATGTCTGTGGCAAGCCTACAAGCAGGACCTGAGCCCAACAGCAGAAGATAACCATTGTGGCTACCGTAGTAGCCTTTGATAAGACAGATCCTCCATGAAGTTGTCTAAACCCCTTTTAAGGCCATCCAGCTTGATGGCCGTCACTCCCTCTTGCAGGAGCGAGTTCCATAGTTCAGTCATCAGCTGTGTGAAGAAGGAAGTGGTCTGTCCTCAATCAGGTACCCGAGATACCAGAGTTTTCAGGGATGCATTTATAAAACCTTCAGGCCGCAAGCCTCTTCCGCAGTGGTGCCTGCGAGAACTCAGTGCCTGCTTAATGTAACAGCAAAACAAGGATGCTGCCCGATAAAGGCTCTTCCACCCCCCTCTAGCCATGTGCAAATTTGAAAGAGACACAAGACGGGGAACAGATCAGACTATTGGTCCACCTTGTCCACATCTTTGACAGAGAGCATTAAGTTGTCAAAGGCTATCTGACCACTTAAATCGGGTCTGCTGCGAAGTGAACCCAGACCTTCTGCATTCAAAGTTTGTGCTCTCTTACCGAGTTACAGCTCTTCCCTTAGCGTAGTCGACAAGCCCACACAATTAACCAACTTAAGATTTCTCTAATCAGGTAATGGGCCCTGCTTAATGTACATTATGTTGCAGTTTCCCCATATGGTGGCCTTTCCCTTTTTCAAATGGGAGCCAGTATTGGGGTGGGTGGGTGAGACTCTTTCCTTCTTCCCTGTCCCGCAGCCTCTATGGGTTGAGCTCTTCACAGAGGGACATGCAGCTCTTGAAACTCTCTCAATCTGCCCAACAGTGTCTCCGGGTGCTGCCATGCCTGCATGAGTTTCACCGGGACTGTGTGGATCCGTGGCTCCTCTTGCAGCAGACCTGCCCCCTCTGCAAACACAATATTTTAGGTAAGGCCCCTTCCCCGTCCATCGTGGGACCAGCTGCTGCCCAGATCTTTCCCACCTCTTGCTTTTCACTAGCCACTTCTGCATACATGGGGCTGGGAAGGTTAAACAAACCTGGGAGCTGAAACACCATATTATAGACCTAGCTGGCTGCCCTCTCCCTTTCCAGTGCCCCACCTTGGCGTTGATGGGCAGCAGAGAATTGCCCCGTCTCGAGTCTTGCCTGGTGGTCGCAACCTCTAATCCTGGCTGCATGGGGGCTGACATACTTGGCGGCAAGAGAAAGGCACTCTGCATATTTTCAGGGGCGGTCTTTATTATTGCTTGATACATTCCCAGCATCAAAATTTGGGTTTTGATGCTTGGGTTGAGCTACCAAATGCCAACCCACAATTTGTATTTTCAATCCATGCTCTTCTGTCAGTTCACAATGGCCAGAGATTACTGCAGCTAGAAGAGCAACCTAGAATTGGCTTTGGTGATCTAGTTGCCAAGGTGGGAAACCCCACTCTGCCCTACCGACCAAACCCAGAATTTCATCTTCCCATTCAGCTGCCGGAACAGGATGGAAAGCCATGGTGATGTTTGCTGTTACTTCCTCACTTCTTAAGTGTGTGTCCCTTAAAAGGCGGGAAGTGGTCTCCTTTCTCGGGTGGAGGAAGCATACACACTGTGCCTTGGTGTTGGTCTTTCTTTCTTTCTTTCTTTCTTTCTTTCTTTCTTTCTTTCTTTCTTTCTTTCTTTCTTTCTTTCTTTCTTAAAAACAGGTTTCTGAAGGCTCAAGCCTTTTGCTCTTGGGTCTTTTAAAAAAGAACAGCAAGCAAGCAAGCAAGCGAGTTCTCCATTTGGGGAGTTTTGCTCTTTCTCAGAGGCACCCTTCTTTTTTGTTTTCCGCTGCCCATGCCAACCGTTCATCCACTTCCCCTCCTGGGATATCCCCCTCTCACCTCCCCCACCCCTGTGGCCCTTAGAGCAGGCACCCTCAAACTTCGGCCCTCCAGGTGTTTTGGACTACAATTCCCATCATCCCTGACCACTGGTCCTCTTAGCTAGGGATCATGGGAGTTGTAGGCCAAAACATCTGGAGGGCTGCAGTTTGGGGATGCCTGCCTTAGAGCAAGGTTGGGGAAATTGCAGCCCTTGAGATGCTGGGACTTTTTACTGCCAGCCAGCATGACCCCAGTGGTCACGACACCTGACACCACAAGGACCACAGCTTCGCAATAGCGGCCGGAGCGCTGTCTCACCAACAGGCCTCATGGCCTGGGGGATCTCCCTCCTTTCTAGTAAAATACCCCTTCCTCTTTTATTTCCTTCCCTGCCTAGGAAACTGCTGTCAAGACAGTTAGCAGCACGACGATTGCCCGCCTTTACGGATCAATCTGCTTGTATTTCAAGGGAGAGAGCAATTTCCCCCAGAATGTTTGGACGCCATGGCAGCTGCTCAGGACATGGAGGAAATGACTCTCTTGGAACTTGGGGCTCCTTTGAGATGGGAAGTGTGTGTGTATGTGTTAAAAAATAATGTGTTTGTTCTCTGGCCTTTTCTGTGCTGGGCTAAATCAATTGCACCATTGGTGGAGCATCTGTGCAGTATGAACCCAGGTAGGGGTGTGTGTGTGTTGGGGGGGGGTTGAAACTCTCTGCTTGTACCTTGTTTTGCCACCTTGCAAGGTCCCCCCTCCCCAAGCTTGCACTGTTCCTGATGGGAGGAGGCTTCACTTGCTTAGGGTTGGGGAGGGTGGGGAATTTGAAATGCTTGCTTTATTTATACTAACTTATTAGAGAGAAGGGGCTGGGCAGGACTGCAGGGGGTTATGGAGGGGCCGCAGAGCCCTCTCCGGAGAGCATCACGGCACTCGAGGCACTGCTGGGGTGTGTAAAGAGCCAACTGTACTAATAAAAAGAAGAAAATCTAAGCCACAAGACGCTTGACTCAGCAGCATTCCATTGCAATCCCATCTTTCCCCCTGCCTAGAACATTCCCCTCGGCGATGGAAGGGCCACAGGTGGGGCAGCCTCACCCCCACTTGCCTTCTGTCAACGGGGGGGGGGGAGGAGACAGCAGGGATCCCTAGGTAGGACAGAGGACAGTCCTGAGCACATCCCAGGGCTTCAAATAATTGGGGTTTGGGGTTGTTGTTTTAAAACACTTTTTAGAGTATGATCCCCCTGCATGACAGTTCAGGTTTAGTTGTCTCATACCGATTGATTGATTGATTGATTGATGTCATAATTTTATTGCACATGGTATTATTTTAATTATGTCCACAACTGTAATTAATGGAAGCTACTTTGTTCTTGTGAAGCACAAGTTATAAGGTTCAGAAATACTATAAAATAATTCTAGGAAGCCTCACTCCACGGGGAACGGGAGGCAGTTGATGCAGCTGGAAGGCAGAGGGGCTTAGAAGGCCCGTACTTGCAGCCAACAGCTTTGGAAACAGGCTTTTAAAAATAACAACAACATTGAGATTCCCCAAATGTTGAGCTCCATTTATGCTGCTTTTTTGCTTTGTGTTCTTGTCTAGAATCCACACGCAGCATTTAGCAGGGAAGAGTTCTTGGCCTTTTCCACCCAAGTTAAGACAAAAAGCTTTTGGCTTTACCCCCGAGGTCAGAAAAGGAGCTAAGAAAAAATTGGACAGCTGCATTACAGTGATATGCTTCTTTTCTGCAGCAGATCCTTGACCGGGTCACTTCCCCTCTGAGGATCCCCTCCAACACTGCATTTCCTGTTGGAAGATGCGGGAGAGCTAAACACACAAATTACTTTAACTAGGGAGAAGTTCCACTGGTCGCAGCCCCTCGTGGCCATCACAGTTGTGACATGCATATTGTTGAGGTTCTTACTCCTACCTTCCTAGTTTGCTTTTGGTCCAATCACACTTGGAGAACCTTCCTCACCCTGCCAAAGAATGCCTGTTCTGTGCTCAGGTGACCGTCCTACCACAATGGACTGGATTTCAGGGGAAAGAAGCTAATACCTTTTTCTCGCCTCTCTCTCATTTAAAAACTGTAATTGTTTTTTTTGGGGGGAGCGGGGTTGATTTTTTAAAACTGAAGCCAAATTCCCCACGCTATTGTGGGTTTGTTTTTTGTTTGCAGGGAGGTTACTACACCTGGCAACTCAGAGCAGGGCAAAAGACACAGAAAGATGGTTCCTGCATCCTTGCCTTCGTGAACTCCTCAATCACCCATAAAGCCTTTGGTGAGGCTCACCTGGAGGGGTCACCATTGCAAAGGCGCACGACCGCCTGAGCACAGGAACAGCATTGCACCGATGATTATTTGCGGCCAGGGAGAGGTCCAGCCATTTGGTCTCCCTTCGCCACCAACCAATCCCCACCCCCCACTCCCCGCTTTGCTTTGGAAATGTTGGCAACCTTCTGAACTTGCTCTGCAGGGCCTTTTTTATTGTTATTTCTGGTGTTTCCTGTTGCAACGGCCCGAGTGGCTCGGGGTCCTGCTTTTCCCTTTCCCCCGGGCGTGGGCTCGGGTGGCTGGTTCCTCGGAGACGAAGGTGAATGCCGGTTTCCAGGCGGCCTCTCCCATGGACGGCTTTGACTGCTGGCTGCTGAAGGCCCTTCGGACGGGGGAGCCGTTCTTCGAGGCACTGCGGGTGCTCTTAGATCTGTTTGGGGCCGGGCTGCCTGGGCTCCTGGGGCTGGCAGGAGGCCTCAGCGTTGCTCCTTGGGCACTCGTCTGTGTGGGATGCCTGCAGATAGAGCAGATGCAAAGAGGGGGCTGAGGAAGGGCCTTTTTTCGTTCATGGTTGGAGGATGCTTCAAACCAGGACACTCACCTGGTAGGCATGTGCGTCCCGCTGTCTTGGGGAGAGGACAGATTCCACAGCTGGGTTGGAGGAACAAGCTGCAGAGAGAGGAGTTCCATATTAAATTCCGATATACCTTAGGACAGGCATGTCAAACTTGCAGCCCTCCAGATGTTTTGGACTACAATTCCCATCTTCCCCAACCACTGGTCCTGCTAGCTAGGGATCATGGGAGTTGTAGGCCAAAACATCTGGAGGGCCGCAGGTTTGACATGCCTGCCTTAGGCGATGGGTGGCACCTCTGTTTTACTTATTTATAAAACAATTTACCGTATTTTTTTTTACCATAACATGCACTTTCCCTCTCCTAAAACTGAAGGGGGAAAGTCGCTGAGTGTTATGGAGTGAAGGCACGGATGGCAGTGGATCCCTCGAGCGGAGGGATGCTTCTGCCGCCAGAGCCATAGCTCCCAGCTGTTTGGGAGCAAGGAGCAACCCGAAATCGGGCTTTCCCCAGTCCCTCCGCCAGCGGCAGAAGGTGAGGGGTGACAAGCAGCCCGAAAGTGGGCTTTCCCTGCTCCCTCCGCAGCCTCCGCCAGTGGCAGAAGGTGGGGGGGGGGCTTGATGAGCAGCCCGAAATCGGGCTTTCTCCGCTCGTTCCGCGGGCCCTGTCAGCGGCAGAAAATGGGTGTGTGTGACAAGAAGCCCAAAATTGGGTTTTCTCCGCTCCCTCCAGGGGCCCCCGCCAGCTGCAGAAGGTGCAGGGGCAAGAAGCAGCCCGAAATCGCGGCAAACAAGAGGGAAGGGGTACCGGGTCGCTCAGCTGCTTTAACGAGAGAGAGAGATCTCAAAAGATCCTGCTGGTGTGTGTGTGTGTGAGAGAGAGAGAGAGAGAGAGAGAGAGCTCAAAAGATCGTGGGCTCATTAGGGCAGTGGGAAAGCTTCCCAGCATCGCTCAGCTGTTTTGAAGTGTGTGTCATGTCAACACACACAGCCCTTGAGTTTATTAAACACCCCCACCCCTTTATTTGATTCAACACCCACCTACAAATACACACACACACACACACACACACACACACACCTTGACTTGATTCAACACACACACACCCCTTGAGTTTATTCAACACCCCCTTTATTTGATTCAAAACACACACACCCCTACAAACACACACATCCACACCTTGGCTTGATTCAACACCCAGGAGAGCAAGCCCAAGCTTACTCTGAATGTGAGAGGGTTTTGTATATGGGGCATCAAAAGCAGCAAAGAGAATAATAACTGGGACTAGCCCTCAAAAGTCACAGATCAGAGACTAAATCCAGCACTAAACCCTACACTGCCAGCCTCCTCACCGCTCTGCCGGCAGCCTCCCCTTTCCCATGAAGCCCCGGGAAGGTTTGGGAGCGGTGGGCAGGCTGTTTGCTGTTGCACCGCACTCAGAATATTTTTTTTTGTTTTCCTGCTCTAAAAACTGGGTGCGTGTTATGGTCTGCGAAATACGGTATATATAACCAACCCCCCCCCCCATTTGCTCCCGTCGCAATGGCTCTTCCCATTTTGGAGCTACCTTAGGCCCTTCCTGCTGCGCTGCCTCTCTCATTTTGGCCACTGCGGTTCGGAGGCGCGAGTTCTCTTCCTCTAGGATGCTGATACGAATGTTGTTGGCCTGCAGCTGCTTGCCCATGTCCTCCATGACGTCCCCAGTTCCTGTGACAGAGCCAGCGAGGACGGACTGGGCATCACGGGCTCACAACATTGAAATGGGCGTGTCAAGGCCAGACCCTTAACTCAGCAGCCCCTTTCTCTTCCCTAAACTATCCCTTTCAGATTACTAAGGAGGCCTTGGCCTACAATAGGAGCACATCTGGACACAGGAAGGTTCCTCATACTGAGATAGACCATTGCCCCATCGTACTCAATATTGCCTACTCAGACCGGCAGCAGCTCTCCAGGGTCTCAGGCAGGAGACCCCTGGGAACTGAACCTGGAACCTTCTGCCACTGAGCCTGTTATTCGCTTATGTGCTTATTTAGTAAAGGAACCCCTGACCATTAGGTCCAGTCGTGTCCGACTCGGGTTGCGGCGCTCATCTCGCATTATTGGCCGAGGGAGCCGGTGTACAACTTCCAGGTCATGTGGCCAGCATGACAAAGCTGCTTCTGGCAAACCAGAGCAGCACACGGAAACGCCGTTTACCTTCCCACTGTAGCAGGACCTATTTATCTACTTGCACTTTGACATGCTTTTGAACTGCTAGGTTGGCAGGAGCTGGGACCGAGCAACGGGAGCTCACCCCGTCACGGGGATTCGAACTGCCAACCTGCTGATCGGCAAGCCCTAGGTTCTGTGGTTTAACCCACAGCGCCACCCGCGTTCCCTTATTTAGGGAAACAGTTTTTGCTAAACGACAGGCGACGCTACCTAATAGCAAGAGGTATTAGCCATGACAGCTGTGGTCTGCCTCTGGATGCCAGTGACTGGGAATCACAGATAGGGAGAAATGCTTAGGTCCTTCTTGCAGGGTTCCCTTGGGGGCATTTGGTTGGGCACTGCGAAATCAGGATGTTGGGACCAGATGGGTCCCCTTTGGCCAGATCCAGCACCCAGACTCTGATGATGTTCTTAGGTGCAACTTCTAAGCCCCTCCCCTTCCTCCCATTAGCTCCTCCCCCTGGCACAGAGGACCTCCCTTCCCTTGGCCTCCTTACTTTCAAACTGTGCCTCCGCAGGGATGTGAAGGTCCGGGAAGAAGACCAGCAGCCTCTCCCTGTCTTTCAGCTCCTCAACCAGCTCTCTCAGCTCAGAGGCGGTCGTCTGCAGCTCAGACACATGCTGCTCCAAGCTCTGCTTTTCCTTCTGCGCTCGCTCAGTCAGCTTCTGCAGTGATAAACAAACAAACAAACAAACCCCTGTGTTGCAAGAAGTGAGTCAGCAATGTCAAAGGCAACACGATGAACATGTGCAATATACAATGCACAATATGAAAATCTTTCTAGGATTTCCTCAGAACATCACACGTTCTGAAGAAATTCTATAAAGATTTTCATATTGTACATTGTATATTGCACATGGTCATCGTGTTGCCTTTGATATTGCTGAAGCTTCTGCAGCGAGACAGGAGGGGTGCGGTTAAACCTGGTGCCCTCCAGCTTCTTTGGACTACGACTCCCATCAGCCCCAGCCAACACAGCCATAGGATGCCGGGGCTGTTGGGAGCATGGCTGATGGGAGTTGTAGTCCAAAACAGCCAGAGGCCACCAGGTTGGCAAAAACTGGCATAGATTATGGCGTATAAAAGTTTAACACGGCAGAATGGCTAGAAACTTTTTCGCCGCAGTTTGATGAGAATTATCATCCTTCTCTGTGCAATTTGTCCTGCACTGGCGAGACATGGCCTGGGCATGCCAGGCATCCCTGCCCTGCCCACGTTCTACAGACCTGCTGCTCTGTCAGCTGGTGCTGGATCTCCCACTTCTCCTCCTGCATCTCCTTCAGCCTCTCCTTCAAGAGGTACTGGTCCTCCTCCCTGTCAGCCAGGCTGGTCTTCAGCTGCTCACACTCCTGGTCCAAATTATCCAGCTGCTTCATCAGAGTCATGTGCTTGGTCTGCAGGGACTTCAGCACGAGGGGGAGAGATCTTGTTAGTTTGGACTCAACAGATGCAAGGTGGAAGGCCAATGACCAGCCGATTCGTCATGTCGAAGGGGCAGGTTGTAAACAGTGGGGGATGACAGGTTAAAGGCACCCCAGTTTGCATTCTGCGGGAGGTTTCAAAGCTGCTTCACTTGCAGAAGGTCCCAGGTTCAATCCCCCAAGTAGGGCTGGGAAAGATTCCCTGCGTGAAACCCCGGAGAGCTGCTGCCATTCAGTGTAGGCAGCGCTGAGCTAGATGGACCAGTGGTTTCACTCTGGGATAGCTCCATTCGTAGAGCACGAGACTTCATCTCAGGGTTGTGGGTTCGAGCACCACCTTGGTCAAAAGATTCCTGCATTGCAGGGGGGTTGGACTAGATCAGTGTTTCCCAAACTTGGGTCTCCAGCTGTTTTTGGACTGCAACTCCCATCATCCCTAGATAGCAGGACCAGTGGGCAAGGCTGATGGGAATGGTAGTCCAAAAAAAACAGCTGGAGGCCCAAGTGTGGGAAACCCTGGACTAGATGATCCTTGTGGTTCCTTCCAGCTCTATGATTCTGTAATTCTAAGGTGATTCCTATGCACTGCAACAGGGAATGAGATCCGACCCGCCTCCTCCGTCATGGGGCTGCTGGGAGTTAGAGTCAATGTGGTGTATTCGTTAGAGTGTTGGACTAGGTCCTGGGAGACCAGGTTTCGCACCCCCCACTTGGCCACGAAGCTCACTGGGTGACCTTGGGCCAGTCCTATCTACCATGTAGGTTGGTTGCGGGGAGGAGAACTAGTATGCAAGCCACCTTGAGCTCCTTATAGGAAAAGGTGGGAGATAAATGAAATAAATCACAGCATCAAGAATAGGTTGCCCACCCTGATGCCCCTAGACAGGAGAGTTGCCCACACCTCTTTGTGTCGGAGCACACTCTCAGCTTTGGCCTTCTCCTTCTCCAGCTCAGTGATGGCCCCATTCAGCTGCTGCCTGGTACTCTCCAGTTGGCTCGTGAGGACCTCAAGCTGGCCTTTCAGCTTGTCCACCTCTGCTTTGGACACCTTCGTCTCCCTCACCTCCTGCAACAGCTCGCGCTTCGCTCGCTCTGTGGAATGCACAATAGCTCAAGAGCATCATGCCCGCACACCAGTGGTTTGCCAGTTCAGATTTCAGGCAAGGAAGCAAGAGTCAGACTGGTCCCAGAGGCTGGCTCTTAAATACAGTGGTACCTTGGGCTCTTGAACTTAATCCATTCCGGGAGTCCGTTCGACTCCTGAAATGGTACCAAAACCAAGGCTCAGCTTCCGATTGGCTGCAGGAGCTTCCTGCACTCAATCGGAAGCTGCGGAAACCGTGTCGGGCATTCGGCTTCCAAAAAACGTTCGCAAACCGGAACACTCACTTCTGGGTTTGAGCCGCTCGGGAGCCAAAACGTGTGAGTACCAAGGCGTTCGGGATCCAAGGTATGGCTGTACATTCAAAGTTAAATTGCAAAAAGTGGTGGCCACAATCCAGCACTGTTACAGGGGTGCCTCGACTTATGAATTTAATCCATTCCAAAGACACCTTCGTAGGTCGAAAAATTCGTAAGTCGAAAAGCGCCATTGGAAACGCGATTTCCCATAGGAATGCATTGGAAACAGAAAAATTTGTAAGTCGAAACAACCCCATCTAAAAATTCGTAAGTCGAAAAAACCCTATCTAAAACCGCCGTGGTTTCCGTTCGGATGTCGATAAATTCGTAAGCGTGCGGCCATTTGCCCCATTCGTAAAGTCGAAAAATTCGGTTGTCGAGTCGTTCGTAAGTCGAGGTACCACTGTACTTGGAAATAAGCACCATGGCATTTCCATTCATTCTTTCACCAGGCTGAAAAAGTCTCCCCGCTATAGACCACTTTGGCAATAATATTAATATTAATAATAATAATAATAATAATAATAATAATAATAATAATAATAATGGTACCCCTCCCATCTGACTGGGTTGCCCTAGTCACTCTGGGCAGCTTCCAGCATATACAGAAACATAATAAAACATCAAACATTAAAAAAAAACTTCCCTATACAGGTCTTTGGATGCCTTCAAAAGATTGTATAGTTACTTGACGTCTAACAGGAGGGCGTTCCACAGGGTGGGTGCCACTACCGATAAGGCCCTCTGCTTGGCTCCCAGTAGCCTCACTTCTCGCAGGGAGGGAACCACCCGAAGGCCCTCAATGCTAGATCTGAGAGTCAGGGCTGAACGATGGAGGCGGGGGCGCTCCTTCAGGTATTCACCTGAGGCTGAGAGGGGGCTGGCCACCCTCTCTCAGCCTCCATGTGGAAGATGGAGGAAGCTTGTTTTCTGCTGCTCCAGAGGGTAGGATCCAAACCAACAGATTCAAATGACAAGAAACAAGTTTCCGACGAAACATTTGGAAGAACTTCTCAATGGCAAAAGGACAGTGGAACAGACTCCCTTGGAAGGTGGCAGCCTCTCGTTCACAGGGCATTTTTAACAAGGCTGGATGGCCATCTGCCAAGGTTTATTTAACTGTGATTCCTACATCACAGGGGCATGGAACAGAAGACCCATGGGACCCCTTTCAACTCTACAGTTCTATACCTCTATGATCCCTCTTTCTTCCATCAGCAGTACTGTACAGAGAAAATGACACTGGTCTATTTTTTGGGACAGTTAGAAGGACTGCAACAAGATACTGTGTGTTTTTGGTTTGTTTTTTTACAGTCAAGCAGTATATTTTCTGAAATAAATTACATTAAATGTTCTGAATCTTGGGAATGGCCTGTATGAAATGCTGCCTGGTGTTCCTCTTACCCAGCCCTTGGATGGTGTCTTCCTGCCGTTGGAGCTTCTCTTTCACGGTGGTAATGTTCTGCTCCAGGGCAGCGGCTTCTAGAAGTAGTCAAACAATGTCACCGGTCAGCATGGACCGTAGAGGAAGACAGGAAGCTGCCTTATGCTGAGCCAGACCCATCGATCCAGGTAGCTCGGTGTGTCTGCACTGACAGCCCGTTGTTGAGACGGAAGCTGAGGCGGAAATGCAGGAGCCCTTCGGAATCAAAGGTTTGGGACAGACTGGGGTCACATCCATACCATACATCTAAAGGACGTGGTTTCCCTCAAAGAGTCCTGGGAACTATAGTTTGTTGAGGGAGTGTAGCTCTCTGAGGGGTAAACTACAGTTCCCAGGATTCTTTGCAGGAAGCCATGTGTTCTAAAAATATTCATGTGCAGCCACAGACTGGCAGGTATCTGAATGGAGAATGGGCAACCTGTTGCCCTCCAGATGCTCTAAATCGCAGGTTCAATCCCCATAAGGGACAGCTGCACATTCCTGCATTGCAGGGGGTTGGATGAAATGATCCACAGAGTTCCTTCCATCGTGATTCTATGATTCCCATCTTCCCGGACAACTGGCTGTGCTGGCTGTAGCTGTTGACAGTCACAGTCCTTGGGGTCTCAAATTTCAGCGGTACCCTGTGCAATGCCAAAGATTCCCCCCCGCCTTGCACCATCCTGTCTACAACATATTTGTGGCACCCCCGAGGCTCCACACCCAGTGCGACTGAACCAAACCAGTCGCGCTCCTTTAAATCCGCCTGACATTTGGAGTCCAAAAACATCCACAGGACAGGTTTCTAGATAGGACTAACTATACAGTCGTACCTCGGAGGTTGAACCGAATCCATTCTGGAAGTCCGTTCGACTTTCGAAATGTTCAGAAACCAAGGCACGGCTTCCAATTCGTTTCCGATTTTGCAGGCGCACAGGAAACAATAGCGGAAGCCATGCCGGACATTCGGCTTCCAAAAGAATGTTCGGAAACCAGAACACTCACTTTTGGTTTTCGATCATTCGGAATGTTCAAATCCAAAGGCATTTGGGAACCTCGAGGTACGAGGTTGAACATATAATACGTGAGAAGTGTAGAATTTTTGTCCTGCTCCTCTCCAGCTTCTGCTTCTGCCTCTGATTCTGGACTTCTCTCTGCCACAGACTCTCCCTGCTCACTAAACGCTGTTGCCTCTTCGGCTTCTGACCCCCCCCCATTTGCTCCCTATTCTCCCTCTGACCACTCACCCTACTCCAATCCCCCTGGGGGTTCCCTTGGGGATTCCCCAGCTGGTGCCTCCCACCATTCCTCAGCATCCAGCCACTCTGTGACATAGAATTTCACTTCTGAGAGGAGGAGGAGTTTGGATTTGATATCCTGCTTTATCACTACCCTAAGGAGTATCAAAGCGGCTAACATTCTCCTTTCCCTTCCTCCCCCACAACACTCTGTGAGGTGAGTGAGGTTGAAAGACTTCAGAGAAGTGTGACTAGCCCAAGGTCACCCAGCAGCTGCATGTGGAGGAGCAGGGAATCGAACCCGGTTCACCAGATTACGAGTCCACTGCTCTTAACCACTACACCACACCGACTCCCAGGGATCCCCTGGGAGAAGCCATGGCTATGAAAATGGTACAAATTTGCTTTAAATACACGGTGTGGATGTGAGCTGGCTTTAAAAAAAAGAGACGGGAAAGGATGCTCACTTTTCTGGAGGTCCTCCTTGCCCATCCTCAGGGTGGCCATCATCTGCAGGCTCTCTTCATTCTTTCTTTCAAACGCCCGCTCCGCCTCCTTCCTCTTCTGTTCCTGCTCCTCTCTTTCCTTCTGAAGGCGACTGTCAAAAGTCTCCAGCTGCCTCTTGAGCTCGCCCTTCTGCCTCTCGGACTCTTCCAGCTCTCCCTTCAGAGGGTTGATGAGTTCCATCAGCTTCCGGAGGTGCTTGTTGATCCGGGAGAGGTCCTTGCTTTGCTCGGACGCCCAGTAGCTGATGTCCACAGCCGTGAGCGGCTTGCGGCCCAGAGTCTCCTCCACCATCTCCAGGAACCTGCTCAGAGACGACGGGAGGTTCTGGCTGTTGCAGATGCCGATGATGGCACTGCCCACTTCCCGGAGGCTGAGCTGCGCCCTCTCGCACGCGTCGCAAGGCACCAGGGATGACTCGATGGTCTGACAGTGGGTGCTGCAGATGGGCTTGGCGGCCCCCCGGGCTGGCGGTGCCTCTGAGGAGGTGGCGGGGCAACCGTCCAGCAGCCTGCTGCTGGTCGAGAAGTTCAAAGGAGAGGACCGAAAGCTGGGCAAAGTCATATCTGACTCCGAGAAGCAGATTTTTAAAGACTCGTTCTCAGCTTTCGCCTCCTGGAAGGAAGCATTTGTGCCAACAGCATCCTCTCTGCTGCGTTTTTTCTAGGTATAAAAGAGAAAGGGCGGCATTAACTTTCCAGGTTTTTATTTTATTTTGGGAGGGATCACATGAAAGGTTTGGGGGGGGGGAAGCAAGTTTGGGCATGTGCTGTGATCAGACATAGTTTGATACAAATCAAATCAATAACCTTTATTAGGCATGACAAGTTCAGAAGCTTCAGAACAAAATTATGAATAAAACATTCACATTATAAACTTCATGAAATAAAATACATATTAATTGAATTGATATTTTAGAACAATATATCAATTTTCAATTAGCATCCCCTGGTCCTCTCCACAGTGGCCCAATCTCTCTGCGTAAACAGAGCACAAAAACTCAGCCACCACTAAAGTAACTCCATCATTATTATCTGACAATAACCCCTGCATAGTTTGATACTGAGAATATAAGAAATATAAGAATGTAAAAAGAGACTTACTAGATCTTGTTTGGCATCCATGGCCAACTAGATGCCCCAATGTAAAGCATGAATGCAGGATGTATGTGAAAGAGCCCCCTCCCTACTTGCGATTCCTGGCAACTGACATTCAGAGGCGTACTGACTCAGACACTGGAGGGAGAACACAGCCATTGTGGCTAGCAGCTACCGACAGCCTGATGACCCTCCATAAATTGGTCAAACCCTCTTTTAAAGCCACCCATGTTGGTAGCCATTACCACATGCCCTTGTGACCGTGACTCGTAACTCTTCCCAAGGATTCAAATGATGGCAACTTGACCTGTGCTGATAGCAAAAATGGTTGACCCCCACCTTTCCACCCGTAGAAGTGCTCAAGGAGCTTTTCCAGCACTGAGCTTATGACGGAAGATCATTTGCCTTCCTGTTTGGATACCTGCAATGCTTTATGGTGCTGTAGTATAATCAACCAAACCAGGCGTGGATGGGGCCCTGCGACCTTCCAGATGTCGATGGAAGTCCAGCTCCCATCAGCCCCAGCCAGCAAGGCTACTGGTTGACTCGGGGATAATGGGAGTTGTAGTCCAGAAATATCCAGAGAGCCACACATTTCCCCATCCTTGCTGTAAAGGGCAATCCTGCAGCCTGTGATACAGCAAACCCTCCCTGTCACTGTTTTTGGCAGCCTGAGACCACAGCCTAAGTGCGTGATTGTATGTTGACAGGTGGGTATCGCCATCTCCAACTCCTCGGAAGATTCCACCAACCGTGTCTACAAAAAAATTATACCCATCACTTGGGAAGACAGGCAAACTAATGCCAGTATACTGGAAGAAGCAAAGATCACCTGTGTCAAAGCAATGATTCTTCAACATCAACTTCTTTGGACTTGTGATGTTTGGATGCCTGATTATTGTCTTTCAAAGAAACTACTTTATTCCGATCTTAAAAATGGAAAGCGTAAATGCTGGCAGTCAACAAAAGAGGTTTGAAGCCTCTCTCAAGGCAAATCTAAAAATATGTAGTATAAACACCGACAACTGGGAAACACTGGCTTGCACGCACTCCGATTAGAGAACGGCCTTTACCAAAGGTGTCTTGGACTTTGAAGACGCTCAAACTCAGGACAAAAGGGAGAAACGAGCTAAGAGGAAGGCACGCTTGGCAAGCCCTCACTGTGGTCAACTCCCGCCCAGAAACCTACGTCTCCACTGTGGAAGGATGTGTGGATCCAGAATTAGCCTCCACGGTCACTTCCGGACTCACTGTTAAAACAGTGTTTATGGAAGGCAATCTTACTCGGCTATGAGCGATCGCCAAGGAAGAAAGAAGATCGGATTGGAACCTCAAGCACCTGTACAGCCAGCCCTGCATCTCCTGGGGGGTCTTTCAGCAGTAGACCTCCCTGGTCCTTTCAGATTTGCATGGAAATATTCTTGGTACTTTCCCACTGCTTGGTGAAGGGAGATAAACCACACCTATCTGGCCAGAGGAAAGTTTGCTCAGTGTGCATGCAGAAGCAGACCAGCCCACCTGGGCAGCCTACCTCAGGTGCCAGCTGCTGGTAGAGGGATCCCAATTTCAGCATGCTGTTCCAGTACTTCTTCACAGCCAGCCCCACAGACATGCATGGTCCTGTTGTTCTTGATGGGGGCACGGCTTGTTCACTGATTAGGCTCTCCGTGTATCTGGTGAAGCTTTGGAGCAGCAGCAGCAACCTTCAGAGGACAGAAAGGACATCCTGCTTCAGTTTTGTAGTTTGCGTTTGAACCCCAATTTTCTTTCCGAAAGGAAGCCCAGAGCAGCTACTGGCAGCAGACCAAAAAACGTTCTCAAAACCAACCACCGCACCCTCCAATGTGTTCTGGGGCAGGTGAAGTTTCCAGACAGGATTGTAGGAAGCTGCCATTGGTCCATCTAGCTCAGTACTGTCTACACTGACTGGCAGCAGCTCTCCAGGGTTTTCAGACAGAGGTCTCTCCCAGCCCTACCTGGAGGTGCTAGGAATGGAACCTGACACTGCTCTGCCACTGAGCTACAGCCCCTCCTCTTTAAAGAAAACCCCATATATTGTGGGATGTACAACACTTCCTGTTTGCCTAGAGTGGACACAGACGGGGATGTTGATCCAGCCAGTGGAACTTCCTGTTACCTGGTCTGGAGCATCCTCCCCCTGCATGTGACCAGGTGTGACCCTTGGAGATCCCACAAAAGGTAAAGTCACGCAGCTACCTTCCTCTTTTGATGCCTTTTCTTCTCTTGGACTGCACTGCTGGCTCTCTGCCAGCAGCACATGGGCCCATCCTTACAATGATGTAAGCCACACTGTATCTGTTCTGTAACTACAAGCTAAAGCCTGCCTTCAGGGATCCAACTGTGAACTGAATGTGAGTAAACTTCTTGTTACTTTTAAAAGAAGCTTCTTGTGTCTTTATTCTTTTTAGGAGGGATAAAAGGGGTCTTACCAGGAATATACTCCAATCTGAACAAAGCCAGATTGGATTGCTTAAGTAAAGAGATTCAAACAAATCTACCAACTAGCTTTCTGCTGTGTAAAGAGGAACGAGCTCTGCTATATATATATGTATATGTGTGTGTGTGTGTGTGTGTGTGTATATATATATATATATATATATATATGACTCACTAGCTTGAATTAGGAAGGATAATCTATATATATATATATAAATGTAAAAATTGTGAAAGTGTGGGATCCACTTTTCTCCGTAACCGCTTGACCGATCGTCCTGAAATGTTGCCGCAACGATCCAGGCCACTCCCCGAGCATTGTTAGAAAAAAAGAATCCCTCAAATCTCACACCTCCGCAGGTACAAATCTCTTTTTCAACAAAGTAAAACAGCGCCCTCAAGTGGATTTCCTCCCACAGTACACCCCCTCCCTTCCTGTGAAATCTACACCACACCCACAAACCCCACCTCCACCACGAGATCCACCACTCACATACATCCATCCAGCAGGGTGTTGAAGACCAAACCAACTGAAAACAGGCCTTTTCCAGCAACAAGGCCCAACATTGCCAAGAGGAGGTAGGGGCCTGCCTGGGAGGGATGGGGGGCCGAATAGGGGGCAGGGATACGTAATGGGTCAGAACAGGGTGGGGGGAGACACAGGGATGAAACCTGCCCTCTCCACAGTATCTTGCCTCGACTCAGGGGGACTCTGAGGCTCAGGGGGATCTGGAGGGGGGCTATTACCCTCCATTTCACAGACTAACGCATAGCAACGCATGCAGGGCCAGCTAGTATTTAATAAATATATCCTCTCCTAGTATCCACAACATTCCCACATATATAATGGATGCAGTAATCTAATTCAAAACCTGTGCCTCCTGCATTCAATGGGGTTTACTTCCATTCTGAGTTAAGAGTGGCTCAACAAGGAATCATTGCAGAACTGCCGGACCTACCCTCACCTGTCAATCACTAGTTCCAGAAGAACCACGTGGGAATGATGGGTAAACTCAGGGTCATTCTGTGCAAAGTCGTAGTGCTCAAGCAAAGCAACCAGGTCCAGGTCACAGGACAACTTATCAGGAAACTTCCAGGACGGGTAGCGCACGGCCCCGGCTCGGGTGAAGACGCTGAGTATGGTTCCCTGCAGATCTGTAATATCCTTCCGCAGACTCTCCATGTAGTTTTGGTTAACCAGCAAGGTCACCATGTTGCCACGCTGATGTCATTCCACCAACCACCAACCGGGTCTTAGGGCAGATGTTCCTGGGAAAGACACAAGCAAGACCAGCTACCTTCATCAGGCTAGTCAAGGCAGGGGGAAAGTCTCAAGAGGGGGAAGGTTAAGTTTCCTTCCTGAGTTCCCTACAAATCATGCCCCAACCGTATTACAAGCACGGGGAACTTTAGGCCTCAGGTTTGAATGTAGCCTTTCAGCCGCCATTTATCCATCTCTCAAAACATTCCCCAGGCCACATTCCTCCCTAGCCCTCATTTCACTAGACTGTACAACCAGAAAAATTGTGAGCCACTAGAGTTTGCAGCGGCATGAATTTCCCCAATAAGCACTACAGTACCGATATTTTTCTCCGTTACTTTAAAGCAGCGTACAAAACACATTGTCTTATCGACAGTCTCAAAAACTGCCTTGCAAAGTAGGCATGATTAACTTAATTTGCTCCCCGCTTGCTAAATTTGTGCTGCGGCTTGCAACCTGAAGAGACGACCTCTTAAAACTAGCTTTTGGCAGGCATGCTACTGCATAAAATGGGATCCTCCTACACACATTTTATTAGGAAGCATCCTGCATACAAGGAGACTGACTCCCAGGACACTGTGCATACTAAAGGTAAAGGTAAAGGACCCCTTGACGGTTAAGTCCAGCCAAAGGTGACTATGGGGTTGGGGCGTTCATCTTGCTTTCAGGCCAAGGGAGCCACCATTTGTCCACAGACAGCTTTCTGGGTCATGTGGCCAGCAGGACTAAATCACAATGGAACGGAACACCATGACGGAAACCAAAGTGCACAGAAATGCTGTTTACCTTCCTGCTGCAGCAATACCTATTTATCTACAGTGGTATCTCGGGTTAAGAACTTAATTCATTCTGGAGGTCCGTTCTGAAGGTCTGAAACTGTTCTTAACCTGAGGTACCACTTTAGCTAATGGGGCCTCCCACTGCCGCACAATTTCTGTTCTCATCCTGAAGCAAAGTTTTTAACCCGAGGTACTATTTCTGGGTTAGCGGAGTCTGTAACCTGAAGCATCTGTAACTTGAAGCGTCTGTAACCCGAGGTACCACTGTACTTGCACTGGTGTGCTTTCGAACTGCTAGGTTGGTACGGTAGGAGCTGGGACAGAACAATGGGAGCTCACTCCATCGGAGGGATTTGAACCTCCGACCTTCTGATTGACAAGCCCAAGAGGCTCAGTGGTGTGAGCACAGCACCACCCACGCTTTGTATAGCTTTGTGCATACTAGGATCACATTTCCTATAATTGCTAAATATGATTTGATGGGATTGTTAACAGCAGCCCTAACCTAACCTTGCTCGCCTACATGGGGTGGGGGTGGGAGGAGGTGGAAGGAAGAAAGAAAGGCACTCTGCACATGCTCAGACACACACTTGCTGAAGTGCCTTTAAAGGGTCCATATTGCGGGGGTGGGGTGGGGAATGGATCTCCACCAAGGAGGGTTGATGGGAGGAGGGTCCTGACTGGGGTGTAGGCCCAAGATGACTAGCAGAAGCAGCCACGAGTAGCCCAGGCTGGCGAGGAGCCTCAGCCGCGGGGGAGAGGAAATCCCTGTTGCCAATAGACTTCCTCACCTTCCCGCCCAAAGGAGGGACGAGGTGGGCAAGACCCACCTGCCAAACAGCCGCCGCAGCCGCAGCCGCAGCCAGGTTCTTCCGCTCTTCCCAAGCCTCCGCTGCCATGGCAACCCCGAGAGCTTCTTAGGCGCGCCCCTTTGCAACTTAGCGTATAAGCCCCGCCCTTCTTCCTTTTCTATAGAGATACGGGGAAACATGCGTTTGACAAAACGTTCGGTTCGCGTTTCACCAGTCGCTCTATGCAGAGTGGAGCCATGTTAGGAAAGGAATCCGGGAGGCCCGGGGGAGGGGGATGCCCGACACTTCGAAGACCCAATATATTTATTGTGGCACTTTAGAGACATAAGGGATATACCAGGCATCCCCAAACTGCGGCCCTCCAGATGTTTTGGCATACAACTTCCATGATCCCTAGCTAACAGGACCAGAGGTTGGGGAAGATGGGAATTGTAGTCCAAAACATCTGGAGGGCCGAAGTTTGGGGATGCCTGGGATATACATACTGCGATAGCAGAGTTTCCTTGATCAGATGCATTAAAGTTGGATTATTGGGCTGTTAGATCAGAACGAAATCCGGGTGGGAGGGGCGGGATGTGAGAAAGAGAATGCAAAAACGGAAAAAGTCTGACAAACTGTTTTTAAAAATCAGATGCACGCAAAAAAAAAATCGCACTTGCCCCCGCTCACAACGATATTGGCCAGGATTCTACACAGTACTGGGTGGAAGGAGGTGTTCCCTTGACATCCCTCAGGGTGAAACTCATCTATACTGTGCTTGATATTAGAACAGGATGAGACTTACTTTCGAGTTAACATGCATAGATCAGGTGTATCCTTTATTTTATTTTATTTTAAAATCATGTTTTCATTCGCAAGGACATAAACAAATAATGGGCTCGGGACCGGAAGTGCAGGTTAGAGGCTCTGGAAGTATTTCCCTTAACTTTATGTGAAGAATCAGGGGAGCACAGACTCCATCGTCTCCGATGCGTCAAACGGGCTCGAAGAGGACAACGCGCATGCGCTAAACACCCCCCCCCTCACATTTATACCGCTCCTCCTTCCTTTGACGTGGCCGCTCTGCATTGCGCGCGCAGCCACGGCCGACGGCGACGACATTTTGTCGCCGAGCTCGGTGTTTTGTTGAGCGCCGCGCGTCTAACGTCGGAGCGAAGAGCCGCCATGCCGGCCGGGCCTGTGCAGGCGATGGCGCCTGCCCAGCCAGCGCCTCCTGAAGCCAAGCAGGTAATTTTCGGCCTAGTCCGTTTAGCAGAACCCCACTCTCTGAGGGTCCTTCATCTTTTCCACCCCCTCCAACCCCGGCCAAGGCCTCCTGAAGGGGGAAGATCCTCCTCCCAGGATGCCTTGCGGGACGAGAGCGGTGCATGCTGGGAGGCGTAGTCTGCAGCCCGCGGGTGCGTGGATGTATGGGAATTTTGTAAAGTGGGGAATGGGGGAACCTATGCCCCCCACAGGTTGCGTGACTGCCAGCTCCCATCATCCCTAAACGGCCTTGGTCCTGTATACTGTACCTGAAGGAGCGTCTCCACCCCCATCGTTCAGCCCGGACACTTGAGATCATAGCTGTCAACTTTTCACTTTTCCCTATTCAGCATAAGGGAATTTCCCTTTAAAAAAAAGGGAGAACTTGACAGCTATGCTTGAGATCCATCGCGGAGCGCCTTCTGGCGATTCCCTCATTGCGAGAAGTGAGATTACATTCCAGACAAGAGGGCCTTCTTGGTAGTGGCGCCTGCCCTGTGGAACACCCTCCCATCAGATGTCAAGGAAATAAGCAGCTATCCTATTTTTAAAAGAAAACTGAAGGCAGCCCTGTTTAGGGAAGTTTTTAATATTTAATGCTGTATTGTTTTTAACACTCGATTGGGAGCCGCCCAGAGTGACTGGGGAAACTAAGCCAGATGGACGGGGTATAAATAATAGATTGTTATTATTATCACCCCTGGCCATTGGCCGTTCTGGCTGGTGATGATGGGAAATGTGGTTATTTATTTATTTATTTATTAAATTTATAAGCTGCTTTTTTTTGCCATGACGGCTCAAAGCCACTTACAAAAATGGGTTAAAAACAAAATTAATGCACACATTAAAACATCCTACCCACTCTAAAAGGCCATAGATAATTAAGAGCTAAATGCCTGGTTTAAGAAGGAAGGCTTTTGCCTGGCGTCTGAAGATCTATAACAATTGTGCTGCCACCCTCCAGACTACTACTACGATGATGATGATGATGATGATGATGATATCTATCCACACACACAAATACAGAGCATTATTTCCCAGACCAGGACTCAAGGCAGTGTGAACAAATTAGAACACAGATAAAATGCAGAAGATTAACAACATATAGAATATAATACTTAAGATAAAAGTTAAAAAGTAATTAAACTATAAAAGAATTAAAACAATATAAAAGAAGATCCATTGAAAGACATAGTGAAAATAACACAGCACTACTAAAAAAAAATCCAATTGCTTTAAAAACAGCCCCCCCCCCCCAAAGCATGTTGGAATAAAACAGTCTTCATCCGCTGGCAGAAAGATAACAAAGGGTGGGATGGGGGCCTGAAACTGAGATGATAGCTACATTTCTAAGGCCATCCCACTCAGGAGATTTAAACAAGGGGTTTTGATGTTTAGCTCAGTCTTTCACAGCAGAACAAAATATTCCTGCAATAGAGACTATTGCTCTGAGGGAATACTTGATTTTCCCCCTCAGCAAACTGGTTTTTGAAAGATCCTCAGTATGCTTTCTTTTTATGCCATATTCACTTTTAATTTCAGCCAGAAGATGAACCGAAAGAAGAAGCAACACCAGCCAAGCCCGTGGTGGGAATTATTTATCCTCCTCCAGAGGTTCGGAATATTGTGGACAAGACAGCCAGCTTTGTAGCCAGGTAGGTCACCCTAGACTGGACTCTTGGAATAGCAGCTTCTTGCAGAGATAAACTAAGAGGGTGGTTGAGGCAGCCTCAGCATGCATAGCTAATCAAATGTGTAAAGGGACTAAGGCAGTGAGGACTGCTTGGCAGGGGGTTGGACTGGATGGCCCTTGTGGTCTCTTCCAACTCTATGATTCTATGACTCAGGGTTGGCAATTTTGGTTTAGTGCTGATTTTTGCTATATAACCTTTCCAGAAATGGTCCTGAGTTTGAAGCCCGTATCAGGCAGAATGAAATCAACAACCCCAAATTTAACTTCTTGAACCCCAACGATCCTTACCATGCCTACTATCGCCACAAAGTCAATGAGTTCAAGGAAGGGAAGGCACAGGAGCCCTCGGCAGCCATTCCCAAAGTCATGCAGGCACAGCAGAGTGCACAACAGCAGCTTCCCCAAAAGGTAAGCAGTTCCTCTCTTGTCTTCATCTGTCTCTTATCTTTCATGGTGCTTCAGGAGGGAAGGCCAACTGCCAACAAGTTTCTCCTGGCCTTTTCCTTGCATTCATGCCTCACTAGCAGAAGTGAGGAACTTTTGGCCCTCTAGATGTTGCTTACCTACAACACCCATCAGCCCTAGCAAGCAGGGTCAGTGGCCAAGGGCATTGTAGTTCAGAAACATTTGGAGGGCCACAGGTTCTCCACACCAGCTCACTGTGGAGATAAGAACAAACTTCACCAACCTGATGCCCTCTAGATGGTTTGGAGTGCAACTACCATCAGCCCCTGCCAACATAGCCAAGCCATCTGAAGGGCACACGGTTGGCAGAGGCTGGCTAGCAATGGTTTCTAAACCACAGAGCAGCAAATACAGGGACCACCTGACCTGGGCACCTAAGTGAGTTTGGATATGAGCGGTGATCTATTTCTGTCTTCCTTCCGCAGGTACAAGCCCAGGTGATTCAGGAGACTGTGGTTCCGAAAGAGCCTCCTCCGGAATTTGAGTTCATTGCAGACCCTCCCTCAATCTCAGCCTTCGACTTGGACGTGGTAAAGCTGACAGCCCAGTTTGTTGCTCGGAACGGCAGGCAGTTCCTTACCCAGTTGATGCAGAAAGAGCAGAGGAATTACCAATTTGACTTCCTGCGCCCGCAGCACAGTCTCTTCAACTACTTCACCAAACTGGTTGAGCAGTACACTAAGGTAACAAGTCTCAGATGCCGGGAGCATTCATTTGAGCAAGCTTGAGGACAGTTCTATTTACGCAGAGCAACATGTGAATTTCAAAGTGACAGACTTTGAAGGCTTGCTGTCTGGGTTGAAAAGAAATGCTTGCAGGGATTTTGAAGGGGAAAGTAGGCACACTCCAGGCATTAAGGTGCCCTAATACTGATTGCACATTCTTTGTATGAATATGGCAAGATAAAAACAAAATCTGTTCCATAGCAAACAGGAGAAGCAGTGGAAATGATTTGTTCTGCTTTTGTTAAAAACATAAGAATAGCCTGCTGGATCTGGCCAGTGGCCCATCTAGTCCAGCATCCTGTTTTCACAATGGCCAACCAGATGCTTGTGGGAAGCCAGCAAGCTGAACATTAGCATTCTCCCCTCCTGTGGTTTCCAGCAACTGGCATTCAGAAACACTGCTCCCTCCAAATATGGAGGCTTTGTCTAATAGGAGCTGGCTTGCCTAAGTCATAGCTATACCCTTTGCCAATTATGGCAAATAGTTGCCATCTTCCCTGCATCATGTGCACATGTACTGTTCCTTAAAGTGTTCCTACTTTCAGCAAAGACTGGGAGAGCCCCCCCCCCAAAGCACAGAATTATTCTTTTCTTTGAAACTGACAACTCAACAAACAAGTTTCTAGTCCTCATGGCTGCTAAGATATGCTTGAAAATGTGGCGTTTCCTGCTGATATCTCAGAAGCTGAGTGGGTGTTTGAATAAGACCTCAAGTGTTGCACATACCTCCCAGCCCATTACTGTGACTTGCAAACCTGGAATAAACTATAAAAAATAACTGGCAGAAGTTATTTTGCATAAATTATACATACTGCAAGCTTTTCTTAATGCAGACTATTGATTGCTTGGGCAAGAAGAAAACCCTTAATTGGAACTGATGTCTCAGTAGCCTGTTGATTTTTTTCCCCCCCAGATCTTGATTCCACCCAAGGGTTTGATCATAAAACTTAAGAAGGAGGCAGAAAACCCCAAAGAAGTATTGGATCAGGTAAGCATTTCAGAGTTTTTTTACATGACTGCCCTTTGCTAGGTTTAAATAATCTGAAAGCACTCTTCTGAGCTAACCATCTTATATCACTTTGAATTTCTGCCAATACTTAGTGCAGTCCTATAGAGGTATATATGTTACCCAGGTGTAAGCCTTGCTGAGTTCAGTGGAGCTTCCTCCTAGGTAAGCAAGTGTAGAATTGCAGTCTTACATCTCAGTGGCCTTATTTGTAATAAGACCTTTTATTTTATTTATTGCATTTCTATTTCACCTTTCCTACAAAGGGGCAAACTGTGAGGTAGGTTAGGCTGAGAGGTAATGGCTGGCCCAGGTCACCCAGTGAATTTCATGGCTGAATTGGGATTTGGACCCAGGACAGAGTGTAGCACGCTAACCGCTACACTGCCTCTCAAAATATGCCACAATGTGTAATTTTCAAATGAGTCTACCATCATCAGATTCTTAAGTGCAGTGATCCAATTAATCTGAACTAGCCTTGGTAGCCAGCAAAATCTGCATTTACCACCAACCCAGCTCTTCCCATGACTGAAGTGGGAGGATATGGCCTAGCCAGTGCCTTCAAGCTGAGTTTTGGGGGCACTTGAAAGCAGTCGACCTTGATGCTTTTAAGAATGTATCCAAAAACACAGTTACTGTTTTTTTAAAAAAGTTATTTGATGCTTTGGGCAGGCGTGTTACAGAGTGGAGTGGGCCAAGTTTCAGGAGCGAGAGCGGAAGAAAGAAGAGGAGGAAAAGGAGCGAGAGCGCGTTGCTTATGCCCAGATCGATTGGCATGATTTTGTTGTGGTGGAAACCGTGGACTTCCAGCCCTCCGAGCAAGGTTGGGTCATTTACTTTGCTTGACCTCTCTCAAAGCCTCATTGAACCAACATAAGAAGGCTCTGTGCATATGTCAGGAAGGGAAAAGCCACTTTGACTCAATGAAAATACAGTCGTACCTCGGGTTACGACCACCTCGGTTTGCGAACAGTTCGGGTTACGAACTGCGCAAACCCGGAAGTGTTTTCGCCGCGCGTGTGCAGAAGCAGCGCTCGAGCGATCCGCGAAAATCACGATCTGCGCATGCGCAAAATGGCGGCGCCCATCACGTTCGGGTTATGAACTATTCGGGTTACGAACTGCGATCTGGAACGGATCGCGTTCGTAACCCGAGGTATTACTGTATCGAATAACTCATCTGCTATCCCTCCAAGGAAGCACTATATGGCTACTTTCCAACAAAGTCCTCTGGCAACTGTCTGTATATTACTATATTATTATCACCATCATCATTATAGTTATTATTCTAGTTAGCTGCTTGTTACTCGAAGGTCTCCAAGCAACTTACATTTAAAAACATAAATATAAACACATTATGCCATAAAAACAGAACACATCAACCCACAAAACAGCCACAGGAAACTTGGGCAGTAAACTATTAACATCTCAAGTCTATCAAAAGCCTTAGTGGGGGGAGGGAAATATACATCTTTACGTGGTGTCAAGTAGATATCACTAAAGGTGGACCTTACTGGGAAAACACACGCACAGAGCCACAACTGAAAAGGTCCTTCTTTCCCTTGTTGTCATCCTCTGAGCCTCCCTCGGAAGGGGAGTCCTGGAGAAGACTGACTGTAATATACTTGAAAAGCAGGTGCAAATAAAATGGAAGCAGCAAGCAAGATTAGCATTTGAACTCTGTTTCTTGAATCCCACAAATATCAGAAAAAGTGAAGCTAGCAAAAGCCCCCACCCCCGGCCTGCCCAGCCACTTCCCACTGAGGTGGCCCCTTAACAAGGAGCTTGTCTAGGGAAGACACACGATGCTTTTCTCAGCTGTGTAACTTAAGTTTCACCAAAGGTATGACCCCCCTTTTTTTGCAGGGAACTTCCCACCTCCCACCACTCCCGAGGAGCTAGGTGCTCGAATTCTCATCCAGGAGCGCTATGAGAAGTTTGGCGAAAGTGAAGAAGTAGAGATGGAAGTGGAGTCAGATGATGAAGATGAGAAACAAGAAAAGACTGAGGAGGCACCATCTCAGCTGGACCAGGATACCCAAGTGCAGGACATGGATGAGGTGAGCAGTTAGTCTGCGGGAAAGCCTTTTCGGTGTGGTGAAGCTTGAAAGTAGTCTGAATCTCTTAATCCCCGTACTCAGTAAAGTAATGTTCATAATAGTTTGTTTCTTGTGCTGCATAGCTGGTGTGCTGGACCTTAATGTTCTGCTGAACTTAAATTGGGGCTCCGGTTTTAATGTCTGGTGGTGGGGGAAAGGTTCCGAAAGTTTTAGAAGATCTTTGTCCTTTAGCCGTAAACTTGCAAGGGATGAGAGAGGGTTCTGAAAACAGTCTAGTCCAAGCCCCGTAAGGATCCTTTGCTTAACACGCTGCACATTCGTATTCCCACAAGTCTGTCGATGGTTCAAAGTGAAGCCTTTCACAAGCTCAAGGCTTAAACAAGCCAGCTCCAAAGGTATGATAGAGTCATAGAGTTGGAAGGGACCCCGTGGATCATTTACCGTAGTCCAGCTCCTTGCGATTCAGGAATATGCACCCATATGGCGATCAAACCCATGACCTTGGCATTATTAGCACCATGCTCTAACCAATTGAGCTAACTGGTGCCAGCTTAAATTGAGGAAGAGACTTGCTTAAGCCTGGTTTGTCTTCTTACTAAGAAAGCTGAGTTGAGCCTTTCAAGAGAATCCTGCTTCATGATCCTTCACTTTAAAAAAATCTTTTGAAGGGCTCTGATGACGATGATGAGAGTCAGAAAGTTCCACCACCTCCAGAAACTCCGATGCCACCACCTCTTCCTCCTACTCCAGACCAAGTCATTGTCAGGAAAGATTATGACCCTAAAGGTAAGCTTGGGGTTAAGATCAGGTGGGGTTTTGTGACTGGTGAATGGGTTGCATTCCAGATCCAATGGTCACGTAAAACATTTCTAACTGTATATCTCTCTTCTCTCTCTCCCCTCTCCAGCATCTAAGCCTTTGCCACCAACTCCGGCCCCAGATGAGTATCTTGTCTCCCCCATCACGGGGGAGAAAATCCCTGCCAGCAAAATGCAAGAACATATGCGGATTGGGCTTCTGGATCCCCGCTGGTTGGAGCAAAGGGATCGCTCTCTCCGGGAGAAGCAGAGCGATGACGAGGTCTATGCCCCAGGTCAGTCCAGCAAGGTTCTGAGTGGTCTTTTATCGACATATTTTGTTCTTGTGTTAACCTTGATTACATGTTTATACGTGCCTGAAGGAAACTAGTCAGATATTAAAGTGCTCTTCTGAAATATTTAGAATCATTCAGTGTTAATAAATTAATAGATAAATGAATTACGTTGGATTAACTTTAGTTTTATAAGAGGACAACTATCAAGCGACAGGTAGTTATCAAATTTCAAAATGCGTTTTGGGGGCAGGTGTGTTTACTACACTGCAACTCATTTGATTCTGTAGTATTTTCCTCTCCAAACGGGGATGTTCAAAGCAACTGATAAATGTACAGTATATAAAAGAAAAAAATGATACCTAGTTAATAATCCAGAATGCAGTAAGTACAACTAAATGACATGCTAAAAGTAGTATAAGTGACCAAGAGAGTGCAGACCAGGGATACTGTAGAGTGGTGCCTCGCTAGACGAATTTAATTTGTTCCACGGGTCTTTTCTTATAACGAAAAATTCGTCTAGCGAATCCCATAGGAATGCATTTAATTTTTTTGAATTTTTTTTGCCCATAGGAACGCATTAATTGAATTTCAATGCATTCCTATGGGAAACCGCGATTCGCTAGACGAATTTTTCATAAAATGAATTCGTCTAGCGAGACAACCTCCGCTCGAAAAATCATTTCGTTAAGTGGAAATTTCGTTAAGCAGGGCATTCGTTAAGCGAGGCACCACTGTATTCTAAACAGAATTAAAATCAATGACAGTTACACATTTGAAGATCAACCACATGTCACCTGCTCTTGAGTTTTTTGATGAAACAGTGGGCTCTATAAGCATAAGAAATATGTATATAAAAACCTGTGTCTGGTTTGGGTTGTCCAGAACCCTGACAAAGTAGTGAATGGAGAAGGTAGAACACTATCTTGGCGGCCAAAATTTTCAGATGGCTACATTTTTCAGTGCTTCCCATTTCTGTTTGCACATTTTATGGGAGTAGCGACAACAGATGGCTTAGAACCTATGAGCAGTGGCCTATCTTGAAGGACAAAAAAACACACAACCCCAAACCATGGCAAACTCTCTCATTTTACTCATACTTTCCAGGCTTGGACATTGAAAGCAGCTTGAAACAGCTGGCTGAGCGCCGTACCGATATTTTTGGTGTTGAAGAGACAGCTATCGGCAAGAAAATTGGGGAAGAAGAGATCCAGAAACCAGAAGAGAAGGTATGGCAAGAAGCCAGGCTAAAAAGCACTCTGCTACCGGAAGTGTGAAGGAAAGAAAGCCTCCTCCTCCAGAGGCTTAACTTTTGTTAGTGTGAAAGCAAGAGGCACTAAGACTCACCTGTTTTATGTTTTACTAGGTGACCTGGGATGGCCACTCTGGCAGCATGGCCCGAACTCAGCAGGCAGCTCAGGCCAACATTACCCTTCAGGAGCAGATTGAGGCTATCCATAAGGCCAAAGGGCTGGTGCCAGAGGATGACAGCAAGGAGAAGATTGGTCCGAGCAAACCCAATGAGATGCCCCAGCCCCCACCCCTCTCATCAGCCCCAAACATCCAAACCAGCGCTCCGCCAATTGCATCGGTGCCTCGCCCGCCCTCGGTAAGCCCCTCTTGTTCCATAGGAAGCTCCTCTGCTTAACAGAGGACTTCTTCTGGCTCCCTCTGCCAAATTGGTTTTAATTTGCGTCTTGTAAGATGAATTTCCTTGCTTGTGGAAGGGTCATGTCTCAGTGGCAGAGCACATGCTTTGCATGAAGAAGACCTCTGGTTCAATCCCCAGCATCTCCAAGTAGAGCCAAGAGAGATTCCCTGTCTGAATCCCTGGAGAACTGCTGCCAGTCTGTACCAGCGATACTGAGCTAGATGGGCCAACATGGCCTGGTTCAGCATAAAGCAACTTCCTGTGTTCTTACGTCTTCTAGATGCCACCACCTGTCCGTACAACAGTTGTCAGTGCTGTTCCCGTCATGCCTCGCCCACCAATGACTTCCGTGGTCCGCTTACCTCCAGGCTCTGTCATCGCTGCTCCGATGCCACCGATCATACATGCCCCTCGGATCAACGTGGTTCCGATGCCACCTTCGGCCCCGCCCATCATGGCTCCACGGCCCCCTCCCATGATTGTGCCAACAGGTCAGTTGCTGAACAATCTCGCCTCGAGCTAAATATGTTTTGGGAATTGCGGAAGCCCATCAGAATTGCTCCTGGTCTCTGAATTTGCTTCTCTTGGTACATTTTTCTCAGTGGTCCTATAGCTTCTGCATTAAGCAGTTGTACTTTACCTGCAAGTCTTTGAACAAAAGTTCCTGCAGGCTTCATTGGGATTCTCCATACTGAAAAACCATTTCTGCAATGGAATTAAGCCCTGGAGGTCAACCCACTGCTAAAATTTAGTCACTGCATTTGCTAAATGAATTATAGCAGTTGTGTAGAAATTGGTGACATCTTTTCTTTTGATACGATGCCACAGTGACAGTTTTGCCCTATGTATTGCTTTGTGATGATCACCATGTGTCCTTTTTAAAAAAAATATATATCTGTAGTTGGTAACAGTTATACAGGTGACTCCTTTCTCCCAAAAGTTCGAAGTCTAGAAAAGAAGAGGGAGGAAATGTTGGGCAGAAACAGAATTCCTCCTATTTGTTCTAAATTGATTGTTCCCCTCCCAAAATGAACTCAGAATTTCATCCTCATTTTCCCTGGCCTTCCAATTCCCTTTCTCACATGAAGGGTTAAAAATTGTTGCATAGTCTATTGTTTATGCTCCCTGACCTTTTCCTAGCCATAGCCCCTTTTCCACAGAGAAACTGAGGCAGACTGCTTTCAATTTCTTCCATGGCCGAAGATCATTCTTCCCACCATCTATGGGGATGAGGGTAGACTAGATCTTGCATTTTCAATCCTCTAGGATGCTTCACTGATGTACAAAGACTGTCTCTGGTGCTGGCTGCATTTACACAGGAGCTGGCTTGCAAGTTTTCTGTTTAAATCAGAGACCCGTTCTTCCGGATAGGTATGCAAAAGCACACACTGCCAACCCCAGTTCTTGAACCCAATAAGTTGAAAGTGTGCTCTGCGACATTACAGTATATTATTGACCATTGTATGGGACAAAGGAGCGCCCTGGAACCTTTGTGCTTTCCTGTAGAGTTTTCCGTTTTAAATAATGAAATCTAAACAGGCACTATTTTATTATCTCATAGGTTTCAGGTGAGCTAAGCCATTGACTAATTGTATTTAATTGTTACAATATAGGATACAGACAGGGACCAGTCAGCAGTCCAGGTAACTTCTTAAGTGTCATTGTGACCTCGGAGGTAACTCAGCTAATCACTAACCTTCAAGTCGAGCTCTTAATTTGCATGCCTTCACTTCTCTTGTCTGTCCAGAGTGGTACCGGGGATTCCTGGCTGTAGTGTGCGTCTCTGTGTGTCAATAGTTCTTGACCTTTTGTAGACTACTGGGCCTGATTGTCGCCGCTCTTCAGAGGTTCTTGTGGCTGCATGCTAGCTTGGGTGCCAGTTCTCCAGACACTGTCGTTTTGCAAGAGAAACAAAGGCAGGAATAGAGGAAGAGCCACTCGGTGCCCTTGGAAAGAGCCAGAGTCTTCTGTCTGTGTTTCAGTTGCTTCACACCCACCACAGTTGTTGCAAAGTAGCTTTAAGCCCCCCCCTCATCTCGCCTTTATGTGTGGCTCTCCCTCTTTTCAGTGACTGCCATCCAGGTTTGAGATAAGTAGCTCAAGGTACATAAATAAGGTGCTATCGAGTCACTTAGATCCCTGGCTGTCATGTGGAAGTGTTCTTGTCTGAAATTTCTGAAATTCTCTTAAATGCTTAATACCCCAGTCATTCCAAGCCAAAGAGTTCACAGTGGAGTTGAAAGATCTATGATTTTTTATTAAAAAACAACAACAACGTGGGTGGAAAGTAGTCGCCAGACCTAAGTATTTGAAACCCAGGGAACAGAGCAAGGCCAGATTCACATACTGCATTTTTAGCTGTACACTTCTGGTCAAGCACATGTGCAGTTGCAGCCCAGGATAGTTCATGGGGACCCTTAAGGAAACAAGGACTACTGGTATTAACTTCCTACACAGCTGAAGCAAAGCCTAGGAAAGGGACTTTAGCCTACTCTGCGATAGCAGGTGCATCACATGTGTTTAGGTGCGTTCATCTCTCTCCCCTTCCCCCATTTATTTAACCTTCATTTTATTGCTACAAAGCAGAGCTTTCTACATTCCCACATTTTCCTTACTTAGAAGCACTGAAGCTTAAACTTCTAGCAGGTGTGATGTCCTGACTTTCGCAGTGCTTGGATAGGAGAAGCTGACAACTTTCCTAGGCTTTTTAGCTCAACTAATCTCATTTTAACACAGCTTTTATGCCTTGGGAGTTTCTACTTACTCTTGCTTTTCTTTTTTCTTTTGGTCTCTTTTCTTTCCCTAAAGGCAATGGTGTCAAATGTAACTCTTTCAAGAGATTTCCATTCCACCTTCTTATGACCAGGAAATGTATTTTAGGATCCATACTTCTCTCTGGTGCCACGGACAGACACCAGTGGAGATTGCAAAGGCCACTGTTCCCTCTAGAGTCATTAAACTTATTTTATTTTTTAAAAAACCCCTGCTATTTTTATACCCTGCCTTTCTATAAAATTGTTGCTTACGTTTTAAAAACACACATATAAAATGCTTTAATATTTAAAATAGCCAAAGCAGCGTTCAAAAGAATAAAAGGCATTTGATACATGAGAAGTAAAACATATATTTTTTTAAAGATACAACTCCACATCTTCACAGTGACTAGTACTATGCATAACCAATAACACCATTCTGAAAGTGCTTTGGTGAACAAAACAGTTTTTAGCATACACCAAAAACTTAAAATCACCTTATTTCTAAAGGCCTGGAGGATGGGAGCGGAGACACAAACACCCCCCCCCCCCTTCTTAGTTGTTTCATGCAAGCAAGCTCATAAGTGAGTTGTTTCCCCTTGATTAGCATTGGAAGATGCCTCTGCACATGCTTCCTGTGCTACCTTCTCAAGCAGAAATAGATATGGGACTATACCAGGCTTTTTCTACATTTGACACCACTGCTTTAGGGTTCTGTCCACGTCTTTTGCTCCAAAAGCCGTTAGTGATTTTCCTGCAAAATAAATACCCCCCCCCTTGCTTCAGCTTTTGTTCCAGCTCCTCCTGTGGCGCCAGTGAGTGCTCCGGCCCCTATGCCTCCTGTCCACCCTCCACCTCCCATGGATGATGAGCCGGCCTCCAAGAAGCTGAAATCTGAAGAGAACCTGATGCCGGAAGAGGAATTCCTGCGCAGAAACAAGGTGTGCGCCTCAATAAATAGTGGTGCTTTGATCTTAGGCCAGAGGAATCTTCTGGCGAGTTGGGTGATCAGCAACCCTTCACATTCTGATTAAGCTGGGTTGCCAGCCTGAAGTTCTCCATTTGCAATCTGAATGGGGGAATTTGCAAGGGAAAGGGATTCAAAACTTGGAAGGGCAGCCTTCCAGGAAGAAGCAGAGGTCGTATCTGTTTTCTCATTGGTTCTCCCTTCTTCTTTGTCAGATTAGACAAATTCATGGAGGAGATGGCTATCAATGGCTACAAGCCACAATGGCTATGCTCTGCCTCCACAGTCAGGGCAGTAATGCTTCTGAATACCAGTTTCTGGAAACCACAGGATGGGAGAGAGCTCGAATCCTGCTTGTGGATTTCCTACAGGCATCTGGTTGGCCACTGTGAGAGCAGGATGCTGAACTAGATGGGCCATTGGCCTGATCCAGCAGGCTCTTCTTGTGCTCTTAAGCACACACCTCTTAACAGTGTAATTCTGCTTACTCCCTTAGGGCCCAGTCACAGTCAAAGTTCAAGTTCCTAACATGCAGGACAAGACAGAATGGAAGCTGAATGGCCAGGTGCTGGTGTTCACCCTCCCTCTCTCTGACCAGGTATGTGACCCAAGCAATGGGTGGCCAGTTTCTCTGTTCTCAATGACTGCTTTGCTCTTCAGACAGTTATCTGGGGTTTGGAAAGAGTATTTTGCTTCATAAAACGATCCCCATCCGGCCAGGTGCCATTAATAAAACCAGCGCAATCTATAAATATTGTCTTACTACTTGTGGAGTGCAGGTGGTGTTGCAGCAGAGAGTTACATAAAAATATGTTAGATTATGTGGGGCGGCCCTTGAAGACTCTTCAGGAACTGCAGCTGCTGCAGAATGCAGTAGCCAGATTAATTGTTGTAGCCAGGTGATTGTATCTTTTGACACCTGTTCTGGCTGCACTTTACTGGCAGCCGTGCATTTCCAGGCCCAATTCAGTGTGCTAGATTTAACCTATAAGGTTTACACAGTTCAGGGACCACACTGCTTAATGGAATGTCTCTCCCAATATGAATCTACCCATGCATTAAGATCTACACCAAAGTCTCTCTTCATTCTGGAGAGGTTCAGAGAGTTGCTCCCTGTTTGTAGGGGGGGGGGGACTCCACAGCAAGACCCACCTGGTACTGATACTGTCTTTTTTGGCGCCACTTTAAAACTTTCCTCTGTTCTCAAGCATTTGATGTCATCTAATGGGCTGCTTTTCCTGATCATCCGTTTTTAATTTTGGGGGGAGAGACTATATTCTTGTATATTCTTCCAGTTTTATATTGCTGATTTTAATGGGGTGTATGTGTTTAGTATTAAATATTGGATCGCTCTTTTACTGCTGAGTTTTAAACACTGTATATTTGCATGTATTTTATATTTCTATAAGCCAGCTTGGGAAAAGCACCTCAGAAATATAATATAATACAGTAGTAGTAGTAATAATAATAATAATATAGTACAGTACTAACATGCAACGATGCACAGCATGCATTAAAAGAGAGAACAATGCTTGGCTGTTTATAACTATGAAGCAGCAGGCAAAGCTTTTACCATTCCTGGGTGTAAAATACCTGACCAGATTTAACTGATGAGTCACCGTTTGGCATCCCTGCTCCCTAATTCATTTCTCTCTTGCTTGGTACAGCTTTCCTTTTATGACAATTCATTGCAAACCTTTTCCTATCTATCATGTTATGTTTCCCAAGCATGTGCTGTACAAGTCCCTTGCAGAGTGCCCAATTCCATTGAAGGTTTTTGTGTGTTTCTTCTGGTTCCTAGGTTTCTGTTATCAAGGTCAAGATTCATGAGGCCACTGGAATGCCTGCTGGGAAACAGAAGCTCCAATATGAGGTGTGTGTGTGGTCCTGTTGACCCTTAATTAGTTAGTTTGCCGTTTTTCATTCATAGATCTCGGGGTTCACAACATAAAAATACAAGAAACAAAAGACATAATAAAAACAAGAACGAAAACAAACCAATAACCTCTCTCCTCTCCACCATCTCCCACAAACACATTTAAAAGGGTATGTAGCATGTTAATCAACTAAAGGCCTGGCTGAAGAGAAACATTTTTGCCTGGAGCCTGAACATATATAATGAAGGCACCAGCTGAACCTCCTTGAGGAGAGCATTCCACTTAACCCTGAGTGGTTTAAGATCCTAGCCCTGTACCATATCTGCTCCCTTGCCTTTTTCAAGCTTAAATCACAAATTCCATGATTTGCATTCCATGCTTAATACATGAAGGAAGGGCTATAACTCAGTGGCTTTGCATGCATGAAATCACATATTCAATTCCCAGCTTCTCCAGGTAGGGCTGCCAGTCAGTGTAGACATTGATGAGCTAGATGGACCAATGGTGTGACTTTGTGCAAGGCAGCTTCCTATGGTTTCCTTCCAGTGCAAAGCCACTTCCAGGTGTGGGTGGGTGTTGTTTTCCTTACCAAGCACAAAGCTTAGCACTATTGAGACCCTCTCGTGTCTTGTCTTTTCAGGGCATCTTCATCAAAGATTCCAACTCTCTGGCTTATTACAACATGACCAGCGGGTCAGTGATCCACTTAGCACTCAAAGAAAGAGGAGGCAGAAAGAAGTAGGACTCCATTGGCAAGGCAGCTGCCACACAGCATATGGCACAAGACAAGCTGCCAGAATCTGCCAGCTCCTGAGTAAAATCCGCATGGCGTTCCCACATGGGCAGCGCTTGTACCTTCAGCTTGTCTCTGGTAATCCCTTCAGCTGGAGAAAGTTGTTCATGCCCTTGGAGTTACTGTGAATTTTTATTTTTTAAGTTGATGTGTGTATATTTCAGCAGCTTGTGCTATATATTCACAATGTTATCCGAATCGCTGCTTGGCTAGCATTTCTTTTCAGTGGTCTTCTGTTTTGATTTCCTGCAACATTTTGCCTCTGCAGCCAAGATCTCTCTTAGCTTTGATCAGATCTGACCATGTGCATTAAGCTTTTGGAAGGGGCTTGCTGGCATATAAGAGAATGATACCTTCTGGATGAAACATTTCAGTTTAACTTCCTTATTCCAAATAACTAGTGTAATAAAAGCATTTGTGATTTTCCATGTGAAATCTCTGGACTCTGATGTCTTTTGCAACGACTTAGATTTCCTGGGAATGGTCAGACAACAGAGATGGAAGAAGCTGGTAACACAGTAAACGTGCAATGTGAGCTCTTGCTCAGAACAGTGGAATCAGTTAGGATTCTTGGAAGCGGCTTGCATTAGTCCGGTATAATTCATTCTCTCTCTCTCTCTCTCTCTCTCTCTCTCTCTCTCTCTCTCTCTCTCTCTCTCTCTCTCTCTCTCTCTCTCTCTCCCCCTTGAGTTGAGAGAAAAAGAAGTCACTTTGTTCTTGGCTCCTGGCCTTCTGTATTAAGTGTTTGACCACCAACACGTGAGCATTCAAGGGGCTTGCGCTAGATTCCTCAGAACCTAGCCAAGATTTTACCCTCTTGGTTTGGGAGATTACTCGTCAAACAATATGAACATGACAAAAGTGTAACACACTTTCACTGACTTCAATACAAAATTTGGAAATAATTATAAATCTATGTGTCTTTTTTGAAAATCGCTCCTTGTCTTTCCACCCAAGACGTACTAAAGGCTGAAGGAAGCCTTCGGAGGGCAGTAGATTTAGATGCTGTTCAAGTCTCTGTCTTTACCCCCTGCAGTGCAGCCACACTTGCTTATTGAGTCTGTAGGTATGTGCTTTTAATAATCGAAGGCTGTAATTTTGGTGGCGGAGGCTTTTGGAGCCTTTCCTACCATGGCTAAAGAGTTCTAAATTAGCCTGTCCCAGGCTGCTGCCCTAGAGATGTTTTGGACTACAGCTCCCATCAGCCCCAGGCAGCATTGCTGCTCTAGCTGGGACTGATGGGAATTTGAGTCCAAATCATTTAGAAGCTGCCACCCTAGAGAAAGCTGTTTAAATCGTTGGGTCTTTCAACTGTTGAGGCAGTTTACTATGCAAATAGATGGTAAAAAGATTACAAAGCAAGTCCCAAAGTTCATGCTTGGGCTAATGTTGGGTGCCAGGTCTAGAAAGTCTGCTGCTCTAAATGCTGCGCTACATGATCCAAATCCCCCTTGCAGCTTTGGCACCTATATAGGTGCTGACAGCTAGAGGCACCCCCTTCCAGCCTTTTCCTGCTTCCCTTAAGAGTGTTGTTGCTTGCTTCCCTTAAGAGTGTCCAAATTAAATGGCCATCACATAGCAGTGTTGCTTTTTCTCTCTCAGCTTTCCACAGGGCCAAAGCTTAGTGGCAGAGCTCCTGCTTTGGATGCAGAATGTGAAGAATCCCCAACACTTCAAGATAGAGCTGAGAGTGGCTCCTGCCTGAAAAAGGAGTTTGAGCACTGTTGGGCTAGATCAGGCATCCCCAAACTTCGGCCCTCCAGATGTTTTGGACTACAGCTCCCATCTTCCCCGACCACTGGTCCTGTTAGCTAGGGATCATGGGAGCTGTAGGCCAAAACATCTGGAGGGCCGCAGTTTGGGGATGCCTGTGCTAGATGAACCAGTGATCTCACTTGGGTATAAGGCACCTTGCTGTTTAAGTCAGCTGTTTTGTAACAATCATGAGACCTCAGAGGAATGACCTCATTCTCTTGGCAGAGTGTCTCCTTTGCATGCAAAAAGTCTCCAGTTCATTCTGCAGGTAGGGCTGGGGAAATGTACCTTGCCCGAAATACTGGAAAGCTGCTGCCAGTCAGTGCAGACAGTTCTGAACTAAATGGACCAATGGTCTGACTGCATTAGGCAACTTCCTGTGTTCTCAGCTCACTTCCTTGTTCTCTGCAAAATCAGCTGTACTTATACTGTAGACTAGATTGACTTTTCTAACTCCCTGGTCCATGGCCCAAATGATTGTTCTTTAACCTATCTATGCATGGCTTTTGGGGTGGCAGTTGATGTCCCAGTCTTAGGGTCTCCTTAGGCTGGAGGATTTATGAATGGGCATAGGAAGGCCAGGAGGAGAGAGGTGGAAGTGGGTCTCCTAACATGGGCTGGAATGCAAGACACCCCAGTTTATGGAAGTCTTCAGGCTCTGCAGTCTCACAGCTTGAGCAGACCCTTGGGAACAAATGTGGCTGACGTATATATGATTGCGCCGTGCCTGGGGAATGGAACAAACCCGGCTGCAATTGAGCTTTGAGAGGCAGCTGACTGGGTTCTGCCAAAGCCACCCAGAAACTCTTTATTTGGAAGCCTTGGTGATAGATTCCAGTCTCCCAGAACAGTCTTGTAACCATGTTTGGTTCCATCTGCCCTGTTGCAGTTCTTCAGCTGATTTCAGACAACTTAATCACTTGCAGGTCTTTCCTGAAAAATACACATTTCTCTGCTGGCTGGGATGTATGTAGCAGATTTCATTTTTAGTCAGGCTGTGGCCCATCTACCCTGCTCTGGTTGCTGTGGCTTCCCTCTGGGGCAGGTGTGGGGGACCTTCAGCTCTCCTGATGTGGTTGAATTACAAATTGCATCATCCGTGGACATTGACCATGCTTTCTTGAGCTGGTGGGAGATGTTGTTCAGCAACATCATCTGAAAGGTCCCCCACACCTGCTCTGATGTTCCAGATGCTGAGGTCTCTCCTGAAATCTCATGGGTGGACATGCTGGGCATTGAAAGCAAGAGCCCCACTGGATCAGGTCAAAGGCTCAACTACTCCAGCATCCTTTTCTCAAAGTGGCCAACCAGATGCCTCTTTTCGGAAGCCTCCAAGCAGGACCTGAGTGCAAAAGCAGAACTCACCCCACTTGTGTTTCCCTGAGAACTGGTATTCAGTGGCGTACTCCTTTCCAGTAGTGGAAGTAGAATGTCGCTGTCATGGCTCATAAAGGTAAAGGGACCCCTGACCATTAGGGCCAGTCATGACCGACTCTGGGGTTGTGGGGCTCATCTCGCGTTATTGGCCGAGGGAGCCAGCATGCAGCTTCCAGGTCATGTGGCCAGCATGACAAAGCCGCTTCTGGTGAACCAGAGCAGCACACAGAAACGCCATTTACCTTCCCGCTGTAGCAGTACCTATTTATCTACTTGCACTTTGCTGTGCTTTCGAATGCTAGGTTGGCAGAAGCTGGGACCGAGCAACGGGAGCTCACCCCGTCGTGGGGATTCAAACCGCCAACCTTTCTGATCGGCAAGCCCTAGGCTCTGTGGTTTAACCCACAGCGCGTCCCGTGTCATGGCTCATAGATGGGCTTTTTATCTGCAAAGCATGTGGTTTACCACTATGCTACATTACTGCATTTAAAAAACAACAAAGCACTTAGCAAACGTGGGACACTAAGAGGCCTAACTAACAAAGATGATTAAGAAACTATCCCGCTGGACCTATCCTAATCATCAGGCCCCAAACTTCCATCTATATTCCAGCTTTCTGTTTTGTTTTTTTATGTGTTCAACTGTGTTTCTGGAACCTCGCAAACAGGATCTGAAAGTAGCAACTTCTTGGAAAGGGCAGCATAGGTACAAGAGAGCGGAGAAAGGGAGAGAAATTGTCTTGTGTTTACAATTTTATTCATTACATTTATATACCATATTTTTTTCCAAGGAGCTCATGGTTGTGTGCATGGTTCTGCTCCTCCCCATTTCATCTTTGCAATAACCCTGTGAGGCAGAGCAGGCTGAGAGAGGGTGGCTGGCCCAAGGTCACCCAGTTCATGACTGAGTGGAGATTTGAACTCTGCTCTCCCAGGTCACAGTCCCAACACTAATCATTACATCACACAGACTATAAGATTTAAAAGAGGATTAGGCAAATTCCAAGGAGGATGAGACAGTGGCTACTCAACCTGATGGATATATATCGTTCTACCACCGTGTCAGAGGCAGATTGAGGGTTTCTCATAGGCATCTGCTTGACCACTGTGAGAACAGGATGCTGGACTAGGTGAACCATTGGCCTGATCCAGCAGGCAAGTTTTTGGGAGGTGTTAAAAAAGGTACTGTCACAAACACTCTTAAAATGACTGCTTTTTCAGCAGTACTCAAGACTGTTTTGTTTTGTTTTGTTTTGTTATGGTGAGCCACCATGGAAATCCTTTTATTTTAGGGTGCTAAGGACACCTTTAAAATGTAACCCTAAGGAGTGCACTCGGGGAGCGTTGCCGCTGGATCTGCTTTACCATATCCTGTATTGACTTTTGAGTTAACAATTTGCTTCTTCTGCCCGAGCATTCACACAAAGGTGGGTTCGGCTTTCTAACACACACACACACACACACACACACACACACACACACACACACACACACAACCTGCTGTTTTCACAAGACTATTTGCAGAAGAGCCAACTTTGTGGCTGATGTCGGATGCAAAACAGATAATCTGAAATCCGCTTAGCTTCTAGTCTAGTGCGAGGGAGTATGGTCAACCGCTGGGCATGTATTGTTCGTCCCAATCCACCCTCAAAGGATGTGCTGTTCCCTGGTTGGTTAGGCCTTTTGGATGTTAGCCCACAACTACCCACACGCAAGTTGCGAGGTTCTTCCCAGCCCAAATAGGAGACTGAAGATAAAAATCTGGAAGAGATACTTATCTATGCAACAACACGCATCTCTGGGAGACGCACCTGTGTATAACAGCAAATAGTGCAGATAACATTGGCAAAATATTGTTTTGAATAGAATGAGAGCTCCAGACAAAGCCCTGAAGCAGAACCCAAGCATGGTTCCTACATGTCTCTGATGTAGTGTGGCTGGAAGGAATGGAGTCATTTTGCAACCCACCCATCGCCTTGCCTTGCCTTATTGTACATGTACTTTGAATATGCTCTGATGGTCCCTGTTTATTTTTGGAGGCAGTGATGCTTCTGAATAACAAGCCACAGGAAGGGAGAGTGCTCTTGTGCTTGGGTTTTTCTTGAAGGTTTCTCACAGGCATCTTGTTGGCCACTGTGAGAACAGGATGTCAAGACTAGATGGGTCATTGGTCTGATCCAGCAGGCTCTTGTCCTTGCCAGTGGCAATCTCAGCCTTCTGGTCTCTGTCATTGACCAATTATTCTCCTTGCCTGCTTTTTGAGGCAATTCTGGGATGCTTTTTCAAAGGTGACTTGTTCCTGTTCTTCTTCTTCTTCTGTTAATCCCTTGCTTCCCTTTGCAGTTTTCTTAAGAGCTAAATTTTGGGTGGCTGAAAATGTGTGTGTGTGTGTGTGTGTGTGTGTGTGTGTGTGTGTGTGTGTGTGCATTTTTGCCCCAAATGCACAACTATATAAATGGCGCACACCCACAAACATGATAGCATGATGTAGTACACCGGCGGTCATTTTCTAACAGAAGGTTGCCATGCTTATTTAAAATACTTTTCTACAGCTTTTAAAGGTCAAAACATTCTCAAGGCAATTTGCAATGTAAAACCTGAAACTGTGTGTGTTCGTGTGTTTTTATTGCAAGTATCTAAAACGACAGTATTAAAACAACATTCCAAGTTGAAACGAAAATAAAGTAATAACTGTACAAACAGCGAGCATCAATTAAAAACAGACAGAAATATCCACGTCTACAGGGCCTGTGTAAAAATAGGAAGGGACCCAGGCATAGCTCTCTCATGGAAAGCCATTGCAGCGCATCATGACCAAAAATATGTGCCAGATGCCCTGCACATGTTTTGAACTACATCTCTCCCAGACAGACAGACAATGGTCAGAACTGATAGGAGTTATAGTCCATAACAGAGGATTCCAGGTTGGTGAAGAATGGAAAAAAAAAAGATTTTCTGGCCAGCTGTACAACTGAATGGGGTGTATCAATGTGAAGAAGCCAGAGTCTGCATATGAGCTTTCTAAACATTTTTAAAGACACAAGTATTTTAATGTATTAAATATTTTCAATAAAATGAAAGTAACAAATTGGTCATCACGCCTGAGACTTTGCAGGACCAGGATATGCGATGGGATGTGTGTTTCTGTGGCTTCATTCCTCCTGAGGAATTCCTCTTGCACATTTTGCTATATATTTCTGATTTTAAAAGGTAAAGGGCCCCCTTGACCGTTAGGTCCAGTCGCGGACGACTCTGGGGTTGCGGTGCTCCTCTCGCTTTACTGGCCAAGGGAGCCGGCGTACAGCTTTCAGGCTTAAAAACTGACTCCTTTTTAAAAATATATATATTTATTGAAAATTTTCTCAAACAACAAAACATACAAAAATACAAAACACAAAAAGAAAATACAAAATACAAAAAATACAACACTACAAAAAATACAAAAAAGAAAGAAGAAAAAAATTCTAACTTATAACCCTTATTTCCAATCTATTGTCTTCCTCATTCCTCCTCCTTCTGCGATTATTTACATATCATCCGTAGTAAACTCTAAATCTTATATAATTTCTAATTATTACTTTAATACTACCTTATTTCCCTATCTTTTACATCTTATCCTTTTATATTACTTCTTACTTCTTAATTAAATTATCATTAACTTCTAACATTAAAAACTGACTCCTATCCTTGAGAAAGAGCTCAGAAAATACAGGAAGGAAGTTGAGGGGCCCAAGGCTACCACCTCAGCTGTATTCTTGGCCCAGAACTCGTGACATGATAAAAGATAAAATACCTTTGAAGATACATTTTATGAAGGCCTCAGTCCAGGTTCAAGCTTGGGGCCACTGGACACATTTATGGATTTTGAGAGGGTGGCGTGGGCGCCAGTCACAAAATGGCCGCTGGGTGGGATGTGGCAGAATACAGAATGGCAGCCGCATCTGAAAGAGAGAAAAACAAAACAAAAAAACAGGAGCACTACCATCAGCAGCCCCATCGGTGGGTGGGTGGGTAGGCACGAAGCCTAACACAGTGGCTTCCAAGCTTTCTACCTTCTGACATCCATATCATGCCTTGAAAATGCCGAGATTCTCATGAAAACCTTGAAGCCGCCGCTGCTCCACACTTTTTTATCCAGAGTCCCAAGGGCCTTTCCTCCAGGACAGCGTTTCAGCATGTATCGGAAGTTCAGATCCATACGTCCCTATAGCAAATTTATTAGATCCTGCTATCCTTTCCGCCCTCCCCAACCCCAGATCAAATCAGAAACTGAGATGTCTTCTTTAAATCTGGGACTGTTCCTGGAAAATAGGGACACTTGGAGGGTCTGGAATTCCATAGTTTAACGGTGCAATTCAGGAAGATGTGTGGACAACAAACATGGCTGCCCCATTTTGTCTAGTTTGGCCTACAATCTTGTTGTTGTTGTTTAGTCATTTAGTCGTGTCCGACTCTTCGTGACCCCATGGACCATAGCACGCCAGGCACTCCTGTCTTCCACTGCCTCCCGCAGTTTGGTCAAACTCATGTTTGTAGCTTCGAGAACACTGTCCAACCATCTCGTCCTCTGTTGTCCCCTTCTCCTTGTGCCCTCCATCTTTCCCAACATCAGGGTCTTTTCCAAGGATTCTTATCTTCTCATGAGGTGGCCAAAGTATTGGAGCCTCAGCTTCACGATCTGTCCTTCCAGGGAGCACTCAGGGCCGATTTCCTTCAGAATGGATAGGTTTGTGCCCTCCATCTTTCCCAACATCAGGGTCTTTTCCAGGGAGTCTTCTCGTCTCATGAGGTGGCCAAAGTATTGGAGCCTCAGCTTCACGATCTGTCCTTCCAGGGAGCACTCAGGGCCGATTTCCTTCAGAATGGATAGGTTTGATCTTCTTGCAGTCCATGGGACTCTCAAGAGTCTCCTCCAGCACCATAATTCAAAAGCATCAATTCTTCGGCGATCAGCCTTCTTTATGGTCCAGCTCTCACTTCCATACATCACTACTGGGGAAACCTACAATCTAGGGCCACTCAATAAGGACATGAGGCAGACCTGTGGCGGTTCAGGTCCACCCTACTTAAACCTAGCAGGGGACGCACGTCGCCCTCTCCTGAAGCAAAACATGACTGGGCTGGGGGGCTGGAGAGCTCTATAATGGTGGAGAAGCTGTTTCTCATGGAAGTCTGTTGGCCATTATGGGCCTTTGTGAAGAACCTCCAAAACCACTCAGCTCACAAATATCTCTTACGTACATGCAAACACATGAATAATACACGCACGTACACACAACACACACATAATCCCACGAAAGTGGCCTTCGACTCTGCAAAGTCCTTTGTCCCTCTTGGCTGGCAATAAATTGTCACCCTTGCTCGCACAACAATGCGCCCCGGCAGCATATGGAATTTGTCACAGCCCAGCCATTGGCCTGCAACTAATTTAGAGCACAATAGGACGGGCTATGCTCTCCGCGCCCCCCCCACGTCTCCCCGCTTTTCTTTCCTCGCACTCGGTCCGCCGTAATAAACACCATCTGCTTTCCCTTCCTTCTTACGCCGATTTGCAGGAGACTCAACAAAAAGAAAATAAGATGAAAGGACTGACTCCTCGCTGCACCTTGCCCTGTTTGCAGAGCTCAGCTCTTCCAAATAACCTCCCGCAGCAGGGTTTGTGAGAATTTGCTTCTCGACTGGGGTGGAAAGGAAAGGAAAATATAAAATACATTCCATAGGGGCGTGAAACGGCCGAGCCTTTTTAATATTGAAGGAAAAGATAAGGACCCATGCCCCATAAATTTGGCAGAAACAGGTCCATACACAAGGATAGCAAAAAATACAGGCCAATTCAGTGTGTATGGACTGCAACCTTAGTGCGAGGCAGGGCCCAGCCCTAGAAGGCTGTTGTTCACATTGTGTTCTGCAGAAGATAAGGGGGTGCTTGCTGATCTGTGCAGTCACAGAAGATGGTTCAGGAGGTGCTATTCTAAGACAGCCTTTGCCAAGTTCAACTCTCCAGATGTTTTGTGCTATAGTTTCTGGGCTGGTGGGGGGTGGGGTGGGGTGTTCTGGGAGTTGTAGTCCAAAACATCCAGAGGGTTGGCAGTTTAGTGCATGGTGTGGATATTTTTGTTGCATTGATTCGTTTGATTTACTTTAATAAAATAGAAAAAATAAAAAGGGGGAGAAGCTACTGTTCCCAGGGTTCTTTGGAGGAGACAGTGACTTTGATGTGGTATGAAACGGCTTTAAAACTATCGTGCAGATGGAGCCTAAGTTACAGCCTTTCCCCAAGAGAAATATCTTCCTCCTAGGAACACAGGAACACTTGCCTTATACCGAGTCAGATCAATGATCCATCTAGCTCAGTATTGCCAACACTAACTGGCCGCAGCTCTCCAGGGCTTCAGACAGCGAGTCTCTCCTAGCCCTACTTTGAGATACTGTACTGGGGATTGAACCTGGGACCTTATGCATACAAAGCAGCTGTTCTACCCCTGAGCTATGAACCTTCCCCTCTCCGAGCAACCATTAAAAAAAGGGTGGGGAAATAAATGAAGGACTCATTGACTGAGATGCATCTGCGATGGATGTGGGGCGTGAGATGCTCCCTTCACTTGTCTGTGAGCCTATCCTCCTCCCGACGCTGCCAGACGATGTTTACAGACAACACAGGTGTTCATCTGCGTTGCAAGCCCTCTGGCACCGTCCCTGGAACATCGGAGCTCTTTCCACAATGAAGGATTGTGCGCTGCAATCAGAGGTAGCCAGATCTGGGGACCAGAATTTGGCAACTGGCTGAAAAACTGAAGGAAACGAGCATGCCATAATTAGTTTAATTGAGCTAAATTCTATACATAAACAATCTAAGACACGTCGGGGGCCTTCTTCCAAAGGGGTCCCCCAGCCTCCATCCCCTCCCCATGTACCTATCGGTCTCTCACACACAATTACACACAAAATCTCTGCCTGGGTGCCTGCCAGGAGTTTTTTGATAGCTCAAGGCAGGCCAAAAAACTCCCATTGATTGAGCTTTTCATATACTTTGCCTATAGCAGGCATGTCCAACAGGTAGATCATGATCTACTGGTAGGGTGTTCCTGGTAGATCTCTGGCCCCTCAGCGATCTCCTTCCCCCCCCTAAAAGCTCAAGAACTTTGGCTTCCTAAAAAAAGGTCAACAACTTTGGTGCGACAATGGGTAGATCACGGCCAGTTTTTTTATACTGCGGTCTATTGGGAGTTGGACGTACCTGGCCTATAGTATTTCTGTCTTTGAACAGCCTAGCCCACGTTAGCTCTACATTTATCAGAAAGTGGTCACCTTTTATTTTGGCTGGGCTCCTGCATATTCCAGTCCCCTCCTTTTAGCTGCTAAACAAGCCAACATTCAACAGGTGCAGCTGTGGCAAACTTCATCTGTTGAGTTTTAACTTGACTCACATTTGTCTATCCTAAACCTACTACCAAACGACGCTATCAGGTGACTCTGAGTTTGAGTGTTATGAGCATGAAAACTTTGTTCCTGCTGCTGATCACTGAAGCTATATATGAACTAGGAATGCTCCTCAATAATGTAAGAAAAGCCGTGCTTTGAATGGGTCAAAGGCCCATTCAGTCCAACATCCTCACCGCGGCCAACTAGACGCCTACAGGAAGTCACAAGTAGGAACCAAGTGCAACAGCAATTTCCCTAGTTGTGATTTCCAGCTACTTTCCAAGGCGGGAGTCAGGAGCAGGTCAGCAATAACTCACAAGGTGTCAATGAACTTAACTCTTGATTCAAAGAAACAAAGCAGCCAAGGCCTAGTGAGCACAGCAACTCTTCCCGGTGGACTTTGCCACAGTGTCGAGGCAGTTGCAAGGAATGAAGGTCCCTGCCTTCCCATAACTCTCTAAATTTCCTCCTCCCCTGGATTGTTCCCAAGCAATCTGAGACTTCTTTGCTTTGTCTGCCTTTGTTCCGCCCTCTTCATACCTCTTCTGGCTCTGGGAGACCAGGGAAGAGGGAAGCCGGTCGCAGCAGGATGGGGAGTCTCCCTGGCTTCTTCAGCAGCCTACCTCATCTCTGCATAGCGGTCAACTCCCGGATTGAAAAATAAGGGATCAGCAGCGGCGTGGCACTGGAAGTTGCTTCTACGCATGTCCAGACATGTGTAGAAGCGACTTCTGGTGCCACTCTGCCCGACTTCCAGTGCCCAGACATGGGCAGAGCGGCACCCGAAATCGGTTATGCGCATGTCCAGACATGCGCAGAAGGAGCCTCCCTGGCCGGTAGGAGCTACTTTATAAATCCGGGGGATTTACGGGATTTTTTTCAATTCGGGATAACAGCGGGAAACGGATTTAAATACGGGGGTTTCCCGCAAAAAAAGGAGACTTGACAGCTATGTCTCTCTGTCTCCTGGGCCCCCTTCCTCTCCTGCCTCTGAGGCTGGACTGCTCTCTGCCACAGACTCTTCCTGCTCACTAAACCCTGTTACGTCTTCAGCTTCTGACACCCCCCCACTCTGCTCCTTCTTCTCCCTCTGACCACTCATTGTCTTTCTACCACCAACCCCTGGCTCTGAGCCTTCTTTGCTTGGGGGTGTTTCCCAGCTGGTGCCCCCACCACTACTTTGCATCCAAGCCAGTCCATGACACCAGAAGTCATCAGTTCTCAAAGGTTTTGAGGGCATGGAGGTCCTCTTGAAGCAAGGATAGGGAACCTCCAGCCAGCGGGCTTTATATGCCCCAGCTTCCCCACAAGCCCCACCCACCTGCCCCATCCATGCCTGACATCGTTTAATAATTGCACAGTGTCTAGGAGGGGATGTAGCATGGGCAAATGATGTGGCAATCCTGCTTTTAGGGAACATTGAGTGAGTAGTGCTTTGGGGAATGGACACCACTGGCCAGCTTTGGCTGTGTCGGCTTCCTGTATTAACCACTGGGGGGCAATGTCTCTCCTTAAATGAGTACACACTCTAGTGCTCTTAATTCAGATTAGAGCTGGGGCACAGGTTGAGGTTGGGATTGATGAATCCCAAAATGGAATTAAGATTGCCGGAAGAAATATCAACAACCTCAGATATGCTGGTGACACAACCTTGATGGCAGGAAGTGAGGAGGGATTAAAGAACCTTTTAATGAGGGTGAAAGAGGAGAGCACAAAATATGGTCTGAAGCTCAACATCCAAAAAACAACCACAACAAACCCAAGATCATGGCCACTGGTCCCATCACCTCCTGGCAAATAGAAGGGGAATAAATGGAGGCAGTGAGAGATTTTACTTTCTTGGGTTCCATGATCACTGCAGATGGTGACAGCAGTCACGAAATTAATAGAAGCCTGCTTATTGGGAGAAAAGCAATGGCAAACCTAGACAGCATCTTAAAAAGCAGAGACATCACCTTGCCGACAAAGGTCCATATAGTTAAAGCTATGGTTTTCCCAGTAGTGATGTATGGAAGTGAGAGCTGGACCATAAAGAAGGCTGATCGCCGAAGAATTGATGTTTTTGAATTATGGTGCTGGAGGGGACTCTTGAGAGTCCCATGGACTGTGAGAAGATCAAACCCTGAAGGAAATCAGCCCTGAGTGCTCACTGGAAGGACAGATCATGAAGCTGAGGCTCTAAGACTTTGGCCACCTCATGAGAAGAGAAGACTCCCTGGAAAAGACCCTGATGCTGGGAAAGATGGAGGGCACAAGGAGAAGGGGACGGCAGAGGATGAGATGGTTGGGACAGTGTTCTTGAAGCTACCAACATGAGTCTGACCAAACTGCGGGAGGCAGTGCAAGACAGGAGTGCCTGGCGTGTTCTGGTCCATGGGGTCACGAAGAGTCAGACCATTGTCCTTCTGGGCATGTATTTGGTTGAGGTTGCTGAATTAGAAAAAAAAGTAATAAAGTGCATATATGTTATGTGTGTATATACATATCTATAAATGCACATGCCCATACACCACATGTAGAGAGATGGGAGTAGACACGCATAGATCTTAGAGACAGCTCTTGGAGCGGTTACAAGGTAGAGTGATGAATGAGAATCATCTCAACAGCCTCCAGTGACTTTGGCGTTGGCGAGCTCTCCCCCCCCCCCCGAAGATAAAGATGTTCTTGTTCCTGGTGGGAGGGAATGAAGAGAGCAAGGGAAGCAGAACAAAGTGGGGGTCTTGGCTGCTCAGGCAAAACCACCCTGCTCTTCATGCACTGCTCCCATAGAAGAACGCACAAGGTTATCTCCATGCAAGATTGCTCAATTGCTCCTGGTACCAACCTCGGCCCTTTGGTGCATCTCCATAAACTGCCCCCCCCCCCCCCCGGGCAAGGCTGTGATGATGTTTCTTCCACCCATCATCACAGAAGAAGATTCCACCTAAACATTAGGAAGAACTTCCTGACAGTAAGAGCTGTTCGGCAGTGGAATTTGCTACCGAGGAGTGTGGTGGAGTCTCCTTCTTTGGAGGTCTTTAAGCAGAGGCTTGACAGGCATATGTCAAGAATGCTTTGATGGTGTTTCCTGCTTGGCAGGGGGTTGGACTGGATGGCCCTTGTGGTCTCTTCCAACTCTATGATTCTATGATTCACCCTAGCACTGCCAGAAGCTGCCCCTAAGTCACTTTAGCACACACACAGTGCCACAAAGCAGCTGCATTGCATGATCTGAGGGTGGGGGGCACCGGAGGCCTAGATTGAGGAGAGGGCAAGAGGATATGGCCCAATCACCTTCTCAATCCGGCCCGCGGACGGTCCGGGAATCAGTGTGTTTTTACATGAGTAGAATGTGTGCTTTTATTTAAAATGCATCTCTGGGTTATTTGTGGGGCATAGGAATTTGTTCATCCCCCCCGAAAAAAATATAGTCCGGTCCCCCACAAGGTCTGAGGGACAGTGGGCCGGCCCCCTGCTGAAAAAGTTTGCTGACCCCTGAGGTAGCACATGCTCCAGGTGGCAGGTTATGGGGCTGACGAACAGCATCCTGCCCTGAAGATGATGTGGTATGGGAGAGAGAGAAGAGAAAGATGTTGCAAGCAACACACACTCAGTTCCTCCCAGGTTTTGCAGCTCCCAGCTGGGAATGATGGGAGTTGTACTTCAAAACCTATGGAGTGAAACGAACTGGGGAAAACTGGTGAATGGGATTTTTTTCCTGGGTAAGTTTTACTGAAGTTAAGTGGAGAAATAATGGTCATGGGGCAAGTCAACCCTTCTCTTTCCCCCTGGTTGTTCTTCTCCTTTGAGATGTCCTCCTTTGAGCTGTATTTCTCCCACAGAGGGGAATATATATATATATATATATATATATATATATATATATATATATATATATATATACAGGTTAAACAAGGGTCACACACTGCCGACTCTTTTTGCAGGTCCTGCCTATGTGCAGGTACCCTCTTGGAGCAGCTCCACACAAAGGAAAGGGGGCAGATTTGGGGTGCCACGCAGTTGCCCTTCATCACATGCCGAATCTGCCCCCCTCTGCTTTGTAAAGGCTACCTTGGCAACAGGAGGTGGGGGAGAGACAGGAGTCGCTGGCTTCCTGAAAAAAGCCGGTCTGTGTCATAGCTGCCAAGTTATCCCTTTTTTTAAGGGATTTTCCCTTATGCTGAATAGGCTTCCTCGGGAGAAAAGGGAAAACTTGGCAGCTATGGTGTGTGTGTGTGTGTGTGTGTCCTTTCTTTGTGTGTGTGTGTGTGTGTGTGTGTGTGTGTCCTTTCTTTTTCTGCTTAACAAGGCCAAGAGTGAATAGGGGAACATTTCGAGGGGTTGAACATGAAAGACTGAGAGCGGGGGGGGGGGCAAATGAGGAGGGAGGGGACCCTTTGCAAAAACCTCGGCCACTCTCTCTGGTTTCCTCAATCTAGTCGAAGGTGGGGGGGGGGGTAAGAAAAGGGGAGGGACTTGCAGGTGAACTATAGATATATGTTGCATTGGATATGCAAATATATTTTGCAAATAAGGCAGAGGCACCTTGAGCCGAAAGTGGGAAGGGTTAAGAGTTTCAGGCTAGACAAAGTTCTCCTCCGCCCCCCTCCTCCACCCTCTGCTGGAAATCCAGCCCCCGTAAGGCTACCCTTCCCCACTGCCGGGGCCCTCCAGCTTGTGGGGGAGGAGGAAAGAGGAGGCCCTTTTTTTTACTTTTGCGCTCTTTTGATCTATCCGGCGCAGCCTGCACGCTTTTGCAGGCGCGCGCAGCAGCTGACCAGCGCCCTCCTGTAGCCAAGCTGGATGCGGAGAGAAAGGAGTTGAATGCCATTTTCTCCTCCCGTGCTTTTCTTTTCTTTTTTTAAAAGATAGATCTCACTCCTGCTTCTATATATTTGGGGTTTGCAGCTTGTAAGCAGCAGCAGCAGCGCGCAGCTGAGCTCCCCCCCCCCGCTCTGTTTTGGCTGAAGCCCCTGGATTTATTCCGGCTGTGCGCTCTCTCTCTCTCTCTCTCTCTCTCCCTCCTTTGCCAAGCGGAGGACGTTTCCTCTCGCGCGGTTGCCTTGGCTGGGCGTCTCAATGAGGACTCCTTAAGCCGGCGAGCCTTATGCGCGTCGGGGTGCACGCACGGTTCGCTCGGGAGGTTTTCCACCCATTCTCCCCGCCATCAGAAACACGGTTGCCTGGAGGAGGACGGACCGGCTCTCTAGCTGCCCCGCGGCTCCTTATGGAGACGGCCGGGAGAAGGCGGCGGCGCTGGCCGGGCTGCCTCCGAGCTGCGCTGTGGCTTTGCTGCTTGCTCCCGGCGCCGGTCAGCTGCACCTGGAACCGCGCGGGGCTCCAGTACGCCAATCGGAGGTAAGGCGGGCGTGTGGTTACTCCGGGTGGCTTAATGCGGATTGTGCTTTTTAATGCCCAGAGCTCCTTGGGCTAGGCCTATCGAATTGCCTCTGGGAAGCTGGCAAGCCCTGTTGATTTATCTCATTGCAGATAGACTGCTCCTACACAGGGGAGCCCCATGTAGGTTTCCTATTTTATTTATGTCATTCATAGGTTCACCTTTTCCTCCAAGGAGCTCAAAGTGGTGTGCAGGAGTGCTGGCTTGGCCCTGCGACTGTGGGTACCTGGGGCTGTGGGCGTCATACAATGGGCCCCTTCATGGGGAATTTTGTGGGTGCTGGGGCACCCAGCGTCCCAGGGAGTTGGCACCTATGGTGGCATGCATGCCCCTTCCCAGCTTTATGTAACCCTCCACAACAGCCTTGTGAGGTTGGTTAGGCTGAGAGGCAGGCCCAAGGAGACCCAGTGAGCTTCCTGGCCAAGTGGGTATTGGAACACTGGTCTCTCCCAGGTCCTCGTCTGGTGTTCTAGCCATTATGCCGCACAGTCATGTTATTTACTAAGAAAGGTTTCCAGAGTGGCTAATGATCAAATCATACATGAAGCTGCCTCAATACCGAGGCAAGTCATTGGCCCTTGTAGATCAGTGATGGTCACACTGACAGGCAGCAGCTCTCTGGGGTTTCAGGCAGGGAATGGTTTCCTCCCACATATGCAGACGAACTGGTGAATGAATGTAGGACCTGTATGCAAAGTGACCGCTTTGCCATTGAACTGCAACCCTCCCTTTCTGATATTTATTGTCTTAGCTGCTGTTGCCACCCTGGTGGATGAAGGGCAGTAAACAGAGGGAACAAATAGCATAAGAAATAAAAATGAAATGAGAAACAACGGGGCACACACAGAGAAAGGGCTGGGCAGGGAGGAGGAGAAAAGCAAGCTCAACTCAATCAGCAGAGCGTGAGAATCTTAATCTCAGGGTTGTGGGTTCAAGCCCCGTGTTGCACAAAGGATTCCTGCATTGCAAGGGGGTTGGACTAAATGACTCTCGTAGCCCCTTCCAACTCTGCAATTCTATGATATACCAACCAGCTGGGATGGGGATGGAGAGAGTAATGGATGTGTTCAGACTATGTGAATTTGCACCAACTTTTGAAAACCGCCTGGGCTGCTGGCCACCAATGGATCTGGTGACAGTGAATTTGATAAGTTAATTGTGCTCTGTCAGCTCTGAAGTTAGGGTTAGTTCTGAAGGCATGTTTTAAATAACCATATAAAAGTTGTATTAACTTTTATACTTGCAGTGAAGGAAATTAAGGAATGGTGAAATGATAGGACCTCCCCTACCCTCATTTTGAATATCGTTTTAGAGCGCTCCTAGTCTGTATTGCGGGTCTTGCAGGGTAATGACTAATCTAGCTACAGTACTGAATTTAGGTATAAATGGCAAAGGGTAGCTGTGGTTTTGGTTCCCGCATTGGCTCGGGAAGTACAAGCTATGTCAGCTCGCATCAAAACGCGAACCGGATCAAATTTCTCTGCCATCCTTATTTGTGACACGTATTTTTGGGGTAGCAAGTCTTGGTGAAAGGGCCCTTCCAAAGGTTTTGCTAGCAACATTGGCTAGCAATAAATAAAGCAAAGGACACCTGCAACAGTGTACATAGAACAAGGCAAGTTAAGCAAGGGTGGCCCATGTCCCAAATACAGGTGCCACTTGTTCTTTATCTATCACTTTTATATCCCACCAAGGAGCTTGAGACAGCACAGATGGTTCTCCCCCGCCTCGTTTATTCCCCATCCCCACGACAACCCTGTGAGGTCGTTTAGGCTGAGAGACAGTGACTGCCCCTAGGTCACTCAGTGAATTTCTGTGGCTGAGCGGGGAATTGAACCCTGGCCTCCCAAGTCTTAGTCCAACACTCTAACCACTATACCACACTGGCATTCCTAGCCTGGGAAGCCTCATTGGGGAGGGACCTCAGGCCCAGGGACCAAATGTGGCCCTCTGTTCTCCTTTATTTGGCCCCTAGCCTTGCCTTTCACCTTCCTCCAGTGTTTTCGCCTGGCTGGGCTGTGTCCTTGAAGTCTGATGAGGATGCTTGCTTGCTTGCTTGCTTGCTTGGAGGACAGAGAGTCTGTAGCACTAGAAACCAGCCTGCTGTACAAAGGGAGACATTTATGCCTGTTGCTCTGCCCACTCTCAGTTCCTGGCATGTAGCCCCCAGGCTGAGAAAAGGCACTGGGCTCCTGCTACAAAGTCTGCTGCACCAGGTTGAGAGGGGGAAAAGAATGTGGAGGCAGGAAAGGAAGCATTTCCTACTCTTTGAATGACCACAGCTAATTATAGGCATTACCCTGATAAGGTTGGGGGTGGAGCATCCTGGCTCATTCTGGGCCATCGCTTGCCTGTGATGGCAATGCAGGAGTCGGGTAGCATCAAGCGTGTTGGGGCTATGGAATTTTCTGAACCGCCAAGGTGATGGTAGCCCATTGCAGCCATATATGCTTATTTCTGCTTGCTGCATTTCAAGCGGGTTCCGCTCTGGCCTTCAGTAAACACTGCAGTCAAGTGGAGGGGGATAGTGGAAACCTTACTAGGTAAAGGTAAAGGACCCTGTGGTCTAAACCACTGAGCCTCTTGGGCTTGCCGATCAGAAGGTCGGCGGTTCGAATCCCCGCGACAGGGTGAGCTCCCGTTGCTGTGTCCCAGCTTCTGCCAACCTAGCAATTTGGAAGCATGCCAGTGCAAGTAGATAAATAGGTACCACTGCGGCGGGAAGGTTAACGGTGTTTCTGTGCGCTCTGGCTTTCGTCACGGTGTCCCGTTGTGCCAGAAGCGGTTTAGTCATGCTGGCCACATGACCCGAAAAGCTGTCTATGGACAAACGCTGGCTCCCTCAGCCTGAAAGCAAGATGAGTGCCGCATCCCATCCTTATTTGTCCTTTGACAGAGGACAATGGGTTTTGTGTATCCTTGCTAAGTTATACTCTGACACGATCCGAGTCAGACCGTTGGTCTTTCTTCCTCAGTATTGTCGACACTGGCTAGATTTCAGAGAGGATTCTCTCCTAGTGTTATGTGGAGATTGAACAACTGGGACTTTCTGCAAGGCAAATCTTCTGTCACTGAGCTACAGCCATTCCCCTGAATGCCTTCATTGTTTTCCTGATAAGTTAGATAGATTTTTTCCTGAGCATTAAATTATTTTTTGGTGTGACTTGCTTTGGTGGCATTTTTCCCCTCTGTAAATGAATGGTGACATAGAAATATTTCAATTAAATAAAACGGCATAGGCTGCATCATGCATGTACTTTTGGGTCATATCCATGCTATACATTTAAGGCACTTTGATAGTCATCTCTCCCCCCTGAATCCTAGGAACAAAAGTTTTCTGCTCTGCAGTGTTTGAAATTAGCCAGGGGCCAGGTGCATTTTGCACCTGGCTACCGGCCACTTGCGACCAAGTGAAGATGCCCGGGCTCCAGGATGGCACCTGACGTCTCCACCATCTGCAAATGCATGGAGACGCAGGTCAGTTTTGTGTCCAGGGCAGCCGTCTACCAGCACTACCTGGTACACTGGCCGATACCCTACCTGCCCACGGACTGTCTCGCCAGAGTGGTGCAAGCTCTGGTTATCTGCCACTTGAACTACTGCAATGCACTCTACGTGGGGCTACCTTTGAAGGTGACCCGGAAACTGCAACTAATCCAGAATGGGCAGAATGGTGTCCGGGAGTGGCCGCCGGGACCGTGTAACACACTGATCCTAAAGGATATTCATTGGCTCTCAGTACGTTTCCGAGCACAATTCAAAGTGTTGGTGCTGACTTTTAAAGTCCTAAATGGCCGCAGTCCAGTATACCTGAAGGAGCGTCTCTACCCCCATCGCTCAGCCCGGACGCTGATGTAACCTACTCCGAGGGCCTTCTGCTGGTTCCCTCCCTGTGCGAAGCAAAGTTACAGAGAACCAGGCAGAGGGCCTTCTCAGTAGTGGCGCCCTCCCTGTGGAACACCCTCCCTTCATATGTCAAGAAGATAAACCACTATACAACTTTTAGAAGACATCTGTAGGTAGCGCTGTTTAGGGATGTCTTTAATGTTTAATGCTTTTTTATGTTTTGTGTATTCTGAAAGCCACCCAGCCAGATGGGCGGGATATAGATAATAAAATTGTTGTTGTTGTTGTTGTTGTTGTTGTTGTTGTTGAAAAATACGACTTGTCTGGGCCAAAAATGGCAACTAGGCATTCAATTTTGGCGGCTGTAATCCTGGCTTAAGGAGACATTTGGTGCTTAGCTTACATATCTGAGTTTCTAGCGCACTCCTGCCAGCCACAGTGGCTGTGCTCTGCCTTCACAGTCGGAGGCAGCAATGCTTCTGAGTACCAGTTGCTGGAAACTGCAGAAGGGGGAGAGGACTTGGGTTCAAATCCCGCTTGCAGGTTTCCCACGGGCATCTGGTTGGCCACTGTGAGAACAGGATGCTGGACTAGATGGGCCATTGGCCTAATCCAGCAAGGTTCTCCTTGGATTTTTATGTTCTTTCTTGGGGAGGGGCAGCCCTGCCTTAAGGGAGAGCATCCCTTTCAGCCATCGGCAATGCTGGCCAGATGACGTTCTTCCCCAGACCAGGCAGCCTGCCTCCCAGGCGTCATAGGAACAGTGTCTAGGGAGGTCTTGCTGCTGGAGAGCGGAATCGAGACAGCTGCAGAGCGCATCTTGCGGTGGGCCCAGTTTTGGGGTGAGGGGGGGAGGGAGCCCGTCCCTCTTGGCGGGCTGGGATCTTGGCCACAAGGGCAGCCCTGTTGCTGAGTGTTCACATTCCATGAGCGCTAGTGACAACCCCTTCCAGCTGCTCTGGGGTGAGCGGTCGTTGGCCAGCCAGCCAGCCACCCACAAGCCTGAAGCCTCAGGCCCAGAAGAGGCCAGATTGACAGGGGGAAGGCAAGGCATAAAGAGGTTTTTGTGATGGGCTCCGGGGGGGGGCAGTGGCGAGGGTGTCGCATGGCCTTGCTCCAGGAGGTAGGTGGTGGCCGTGGGGCTGGCATGATGCTGAGGAGGAATGTGACAGGAATGTCAGAAGTAGGGGAGTTGTCGCCCCCCCCTTCCATTAACCCCGTGCTCAAGACATGGGGCTTTTTATCAGCCTTTAAGAGTAACCACCTTGACCCCTGTGAGACCCCTCCCCCAACCCCCTAAAAAATGATCAAAGAGACTTAGTAAGTTTCCCGTCCTCATTGAGCCCTTGGACAGCAGACTGGGGTCAGAGTCTGGCGACCTCACTCCATTAGTTCTGCTGGGGCAGGCCTGCTCCATCAGGTCTCCTTTCCTTTCAGCTGTCATAGAAGAAGAAGAAGAAGAAGAAGAAGAAGAAGAAGAAGAAGAAGAAGAAGAAGAAGAAGAAGAAGAAGAAGAAGAAGAAGAAGAGTTTGGATTTGATATCCTGCTTTGTTGTTGTTGTTGTTTAGTCATTTAGTCGTGTCCGACTCTTCGTGACCCCATGGAGCAGAGCACGCCAGGCACTCCTGTCTTGCACTGCCTCCCGCAGCTTGATCAAACGCATGTTCGTAGCTTCGAGAACATTGTCCAACCATCTCGTCCTCTGTCGTCTCCTTCTCCTTGTGTCCTCCATCTTTCCCAACATCAGGGTCTTTTCCAGGGAGTCTTCTCTTCTCATGAGGTGGCTAAAGTATTGGAGCCTCAGCTTCACGATCTGTCCTTCCAGTGAGCACTCAGGGCTGATTTCTTTCAGAATGGATAGGTTTATTCTTCTTGCAGTCCATGGGACTCTCAAGAGTCTCCTTCAGCACCATAATGCAAAAGCATCAGTTCTTCGGCTTTGTCCATGGAGTTTTCTTGGCAGGGATACTGGAGTGGCTTGCCAGTTCCTTCTCCAGGTGGATCACGTTTAGTCAAAACCCTCCACTATGACCTGTCCATCTTGGGTGGCCCTGCACGGCATAGCTCATAGCTTCTCTGAGTTATTCAAGCCCCTTCGCCACGACAAGGCATTGATCCATGAAGTAATCCTGCTTTATCACTACCCTAAGGAGTCTCAAAGCAGCTAACATTTTCCTTTCCCTTCCTCTCCCACAACAAACACTCCGTGAGGTGAATGAGGCTGAGAGACTTCAGAGAAGTGTGACTAGCCCAAGGTCACCCAGCAGCTGCATGTGGAGGAGCGGGGACGCGAACCTGGTTCCCCAGATTACGGGTCTACTGCTCTTAACCACTACACCACACTGGTTCTAGAATAAATAGAATTCTAGAGTTGGAAGGGACCTGTCTTTTGCCACGCTTTCCCTATATGCAGAGTGCAGCATGCAGTTCAGCGATGTAGGCAGGCCTGAGACTGGCTCCCCTCCTTTTGGGAATGAATGGAGCCCTGTCTGTAGGTGGTCTCTTCTGGTTTAAGGACTGTGCGGGGCAGTGGTTGCTGGGCAGCCGAATCCTTGCCTCTCATGCTGAATGGAATGGCAGAAGTTGCTTGAGATCCCTTTGATCTTGCTTCATCCGTGAGGCTGCAACACAATGAAGCTTCTGCTGGGATGCTGGCTTGAACCTCTGGGGTTGTGTAAAAGGTGGAGGCATGCATGATTTGGGGCTGAACTGGTATGTGTGGGAAGAGATAGACCCCAGCCCTTATAAATCTGGCTTTTGACAAGTCAGCAAAGTGTCTGGCCAACATTTGCAACAAACCTGTGTGCTGTTGTTTGTTTGTTGTTGTTGTTGTTGTTTTAAGTGGTGAATTTCAGGAAGCTCAACAACTTTGAGGGAAAGCTTTTCCAGAGGGATTGCAGCGAAAGCAATAGAGCAGGCATCCCCAAACTTCGGCCCTCCAGATGTTTTGGACTACAATTCCCATCATCCCTGACCACTGGTCCTGTTAGCTAGGGATCATGGGAGTTGTAGGCCAAAACATCTGGAGGGCCGCAGTTTGGGGATGCTTGCAAATAGAGGGTTGCTGCATCCAATGTTAGCCCTACTCAGGGTAGACCCACTGAAGTGGCAGTATATGGCTATTGCTATGGCATTGGGCTACAGCAGGCACCCCCAAACTTCGGCCCTCCAGATGTTTTGGACTACAATTCCCATCATCCCTGACCAATGGTCCTGTTAGCTAGGGATCATGGGAGTTGTAGGCCAAAACATCTGGAGGGCCGCAGTTTGGGGATGCCTGGGCTACAGCTTTATCATCGCTGTTGACCACATTGACTAGGGAAAGGTCAGAGGGAAACAAAAACACCTTATCTTCCAGGAATTTGTCTAACCCACTTTTTGAAGCCCTTCAAGTCGGTGGCTGTCACTGCCTGCTGTAGGAGTGAGTTCCACAGATTAACTATGCACTGTGAAGAAGTCCTTTCTTTTATCTGTACTGACTTCCCCAACATTCAGCTTTGTTGGACTTCCACGAATTCTAGTTTTATGCAAGAAGGAGGATTTTTTCCCTTAATCCACTTTCTCCGTAATTTTATACACTTCCATCCTGTCACCTCCTTCTTGCCTTTTCTATAAGCCTGAAAAGTTCAAGTTCATTAATGGAGCACAGAGGGGGCTTTAACTCTTTCCACCCACTGTAATTCTCATCAAGAATATCTCCCCCCTCCCCGCCAGCTGCTATTGGTCCCAGGAGGGGCAATTTTTCTCAAGGCTGTGGTGTGGGAAGCAAATATTAACTGGGCTCCAAAGTCCTAATCTTGTCAGTAGTGTTTCTGTTTGACCCTCAGCCCCTTTTGGGTAGTGTGCTCCCATGTGAAACTGTATTCTGCCAGCTCCCACCAATTTACTGCAAGAGGAACACTGGTGAAGTGGTCCGGGCGTATTGGGAGGGGGGGGAGAGTCAAAGACCCCTTACTATTTCTGCAGCTGCAGGGTCCCAGCAGAGATCTTGTCTCCAGCATCTTAGACCCACCCAATGAGCACAAAAGGGGAGTCTTCTAGCCCCTAAGAAGTCGGCTCCTCCCCCTTTGTGCTGATGGGAGCCAATCAGAGCGAAAGGAGGTGAGCCAGCCAATGAGGATCGGCTCCTAGGGTCCTTCTGGAGGAGAGGCATGGGAAGAACACCAAGGAGGTGTTTAAAGGTAAAGGAACCTCTGACCATTAGGTCCAGTCGTGACCGACTCTGGGGTTGCGGCGCTCATCTCGCGTTATTGGCCGAGGGAGCCGGCGTACATCTTCCAGCTCACGTGACCAGCATGACAAAGCCGCTTCTGGCGAACCAGGTGTTTAGGAACCCTGAAAAACAAACCCAGGGGCTTCTGTCTCAAGAGAATGGCATGCAAATTCTGCTGCGTACAATGGAATTTCACAGAAAGCACTGCCTGGGTCACTCTTAAAGGTGACATTGGAGCCTTCCAAATCATTTGCCCATCTACATGTGCAGGAAATAGTCGATCTAGCTGAAAGGCAACGCATGGAGATCTGCATTGACTGTTGCAATGTTGTTGTTATTATCGAATAATTGTAAAATGGTTGTATGATCAAAGAAGGGGGAGGGGCTGTGTCTCCATGAAGGGACCTGCCGCTAAAGTGATGATAAGGAAGCAGGTCTCTAGCCCACAAGCAGTGGTGAAATCTGTGGTCCTCCATATATTGCTAGACTCCCAACACCCTCCAGTCCAACATCCTGGGATGATGAGAGTTGGAGTCCAATAACATCAGTTGAGCATACCACAGGATCGCCCTGCCTTATTTACACACTTGCCCCACAGGCCTGAGATATCTATTGCCTCCATCAGGGACATGGCAGTGTAATCCTTGCAAACTTAAAAGGTAAAGGTAAAGGGACCCCTGACCATTAGGTCCAGTCGTGACTGACTCTGGGGTTGCACGCTCATCTCGCGTTATTGGCCGAGGGAGCCGGCGTATAGCTTCCAGGTCATGTGGCCAGCATGACAAAGCCGCTTCTGGCGAACCAGAGCAGCACATGGAAACGCCGTTTACCTTCCCGCTGTAGCGGTTCCTATTTATCTACTTGCATTTTTGACGTGCTTTCGAACTGCTAGGTTGGCAGGAAACTAGGTTGGCAGGAAACTAGGTTGGTTGCAAACTTACTCGTATGCAAATTGCACTTTGTCACCGTGTGACTCTATGCGGGCAGCAACCATATTGCGTGAGGGTTCTGTTCCCGGCTCCCGAGCATCCCTGCCCCGTTCCGCCTCTGATCTGCCTTCATGTGTCAATTGGACGTGCTTAAAATAGGACTGCACCCTTAATTTCCAGAAACCACGGCAGTGGTGCTGAATCCCGAAAAATGCAGCAGGTCTATCAACTCACACTTGTGAGATTTTTTATAAGGCATCCCCTCCCCCTGGAAGGGCAAACTGGGATACGCTGGGACACGTACCACCAAACTGGGACAGCTTAGGGAGGGAAAGGCTACTAGCCAATATGGCTGTGCTCTGCCGGCATGATTGGAGGCAATGATGTTTCTGAAGGCCAGTTGCTGGAGATCACAATGCTCTTGTAGGCGAGTCCTGCTTCCAGGTTCCTCGCTGGAGCATCTGGTTGGCCCCTGTGAGAGCAGGATGCTGGACTAGACGAGCCATTGGCTTGATCCAGCAGGCTCTTCCCTGTGTTCTTAAGCCTTTGATAAATAGGAACCCCTTGGAGGGATGCCTCGGCACATCACTGACATCAGGCCCTTGCTGTTCTGAGCCTGCTTGGCCACCCCCAGCACTTGACCCGCTGAAAGGTCTCCATTTAGATTAGATCGGGGCTTGAAAGGCGACCTCCAGATTCCATGTGTTTTGGCAACCTCAGGATCTCGCATTACCTGGCCCTTTTGCCGGCTCTCCTGGAAAAGCTTGCCGCTGCCTGGAATCCAAAGACTTAACGTGTCTTATATGTGCACGCCAGACGGATGGAGAGAGTAGCAATGCTAGGTCCTGCGAACCCCCCACAAGGCGAGTGAGTATTTCCTTTCTCCATCCTGCCAGTCAGGGATTTATGACTCTGGCACGGAAAATTACAGACCTCTCAAGAGCAAGACTTGGCACCAGGTTTCTGGGGCTGGAGGGAATTCCCCTTCCTGTTTGCTCTCTGGAATGCTTAATCGCCTCTCCGGGGCCCTTTTCCAGCCTTTTCAAGTTCTCGCTCTCTCCTCCCCTATATTATGGACACACAGGCACACACACACACACACACACACACACACACACAAACACCCTCTTCCTGGCTCAGAATGTGGAGAGGCAGTTCACTTCAGTGCCAGCGGGGTGTCCATCTGGCAACTCACAGTGTTTTGGTTTCTTGGACCGAGTAAGCTGTCAATCACAAACTGGGGAAAGTCTGGGCTGGGAATATTCCTGGGGTCACAAAGGGCTTCGCACACCGGTTTCAACTGCACGTTTTTGCTTTGGTGTTGTAGCCATTAGGGGCTCGGTGGGAGGGTGCTGGCCTCCTCACCATAGGTGCCAACTCTTAGGGGCCAAGGTCCCTTTGGCCCCCTCCCCCCAGAAAATTGAGGGGGCCGGGCATTGCCATTCAAATGGTGTGAATGTGCCCCGTCATGTGATCAGTTATATAGGGCAGGGCTTACCTGCCCCCTTCCCAATATTTTATTCAGGTTGGCACCACCCCTGACCCCCATTGAGATTCTAGCTCTTGCCTTGAATTTTCTTTCATTAGGGTGGGGGAACCAAAAGAGTAGGGGGAAGATGAAATGATTGACTTGTAAGGGACTTTTGAGGTCATCCAAACAGCCAATAACATAAGAGCCTAGCGGCTGGGTCAGGTCAACACCCCGTGTAGCCCAGCATCCTGCTTGTTCGCGCAAGTGTTTTGCACCTTCCACACAAAGGTGTCCTTGTCAGAAGGCAAGGACGGTACAGTGGTACCTCGTGTTATGTACTTAATCCATTCCAGAGGTCCATTCGTAACAGGAAACCGCTTGTAACATGAAGGTGTGCTTTCGCTAATGGCACCTCTTGCTACTGCCGTGCTGCTGGAGCGCGACTTACACTCGCATCCCGGGGCAAAGGTCGCAATTGTAGAGTTGTCCCAAAGAAACCAGAGTCCTTTCTGTTGGGGATAACGAAAACAATTTTTTTTCTTCCAGTAGCACCTTAGAGACCAATTAAGTTTGTCATTGGTTTGAGCTTTTGTGTGCATGCACACTTCTTCAGAATAATTGGAATGCAAAATAATTCAGAATTGTTGTTGTCGTTTAGTCGTGTCCGACTCTTCGTGACCCCATGGACCAGAGTACGCCAGGCACTCCTGTCTTGCACTGCCTCCCGCAGTTTGGTCAGACTCATGTTTGTAGCTTCAAGAACACTGTCCAACCATCTCGTCCTCTGTCGTCCCCTTCTCCTTGTGCCCTCCATCTTTCCCAACATCAGGGTCTTTTCCAGGGAGTCTTCTCTTCTCATGAGGTAGCCAGAGTATTGGAGCCTCAGCTTCACGATCTGTCCTTCCAGTGAGCACTCAGGGCTGATTTCTTTCAGAATGGATAGGTTTGATCTTCTTGCAGTCCATGGGACTCTCAAGAGTCTCCTTCAGCACCATAATTCAAAAGCATCAATTCTTTGACGATTTATGGTCCAGCTCTCACTTCCATACATCACTACTGGGAAAACCATAGCTTTAACTATACTGACCTTTGTTGGCAAGGTAATGTCTCTGCTTTTTAAGATGCTGTCTAGCTTTTCTCCCAAGAAGCAGGCGTCTTTTAATTTTGTGACTGCTGTCACCATCTGCAGTGATCATGGAACCCAAGAAAGTAAAATATCTCACTGCCTCCATTTCTTCCCCTTCTATTTGCCAGGAAGTGATGGGACCAGTGGCCACGATCTTAGTTTTTTTGATGTTGAGCTTCAGACCATATTTGGCGCTCTCCTCTTTCACCCAAATTAAAAGGTTCTTTAATTCAGAATAAGTGGGGATAATTCAGACTGAAATTCCCAGGTTTCAAAAGAGGTTATTTAAGTATGCCACTATTGCAGCCTGTGTTTTGTTGGCCCCAAAATGGAAAAAGAGTGGTCCCAACTACAGAAGATTGGCAAGTTAAGTTGACAGAATATGCGCAGCTTGCAGACTTAACATATAGAATAAAAGAAGAAGAAGAACATACATTTAGAGAAGATTGGAAAACGTTCATTGAATATTTGGGAAATAACTGTGTACAGCTGAAAATGCTGGCAGCATTAAGATATCGGTGTAAATAAGTTATGATGGATGTAATAATGGAATACTGAATGGTATAGTTTCTGTAAAATATGCAGGGATTTCTGATATGTAAAATGAACCATGAAAAAAGAAGAATGGAAGTCATTGATATCTTAAGGATGTAAAAATGAGTACTTTAAATTATAAAACACACACACACACACACACACACACACACACAGAAACAGTATATATGAAAGAGAGAATTGAAGGGCTACAAGGAACCCCCAAGTGTCATCTAGTCCAACCCCCTGCAATGCATCCATAATAGATGGTGATCGAGCTGGGATAGAAGGACTCAAAAAATCCCTGGGGTACCTCAGACCTATGTTGTTCAGGACTTTGTCAATTAATACAAGGACCTTGAACCTGGCTTGGTTGTACCGTAAGTGGGCTCTAATGGCGGTGCAGCATGTTGTCAGTCAGATGCCCTCACCAGCAGTCTGGCCACCACATTCTGCTGCAGCTGGGGCTTCCGGAAGCTTCCAGAGAAGGCACATAACACGAGGGCAAAGGCATATTCCGCCTCCGCTGCTGTTCCTCAGCAACTGGTGATCCATCCTGTGTCTCTTGTCTCTTTTCAGGAATTGGTGTTCTTACACTGTCACCCGGACGGTTTCCTGTCATATCCAGAATGGCACCTACCTCCAGAGAGTGTTCCAGAGCTGCTGGTGGCCCACAACTTGCACGGGGGGCAGGTGAGGAAGCCGAAAGCATTTGACCAGCCTCCCATATCCTTTCCAGCTTGTTCGCCTCCCCATACACCCCAAAACATGGAAACCGAGCTCTGCCTGCCTCCATTTCCAAACAAGTGGGTCATGTTTGATGGGTCGGTGGGGCTTGACACCTGCCAGTCACCCTGTGTCATATCTGCAGCCGGTGGGCGGGGCTTGGCCAAAATTACCCCGCAGGCCAAACGAGGAGGTGTGGTGGGTCTGTTTAGACATACTGGCTGGTGGTTTCCTGGCTTTAAGACCTCTGTTGCCAATGCCATTTATGTATTTATCCTTACATTGATTCTTTTTATTTCATAAAATGTGCATACAGTGGTACTTTGGTTCTCAAATTTAATTCGTTCCAGAAGTCTGTTCCAAAACCAGAGCGCTCCAAAACCAAGGCACGCTTTCCCATAGAGAGTACAGTGGTACCTCGGTTTATGAACACAATTGGTTCCGTAAGTCTGTTCATAAACTGAAGCGTTCATAAACTGAAGCAAACTTTCCCATTGGAAGTAATGGAAAGTGGATTAATCTGTTCCAGACGGTCCGCGGAGTACTCAACCTGAAGCGTACTTAACCCAAAGCATGGGTGTAAATGGTTCCGGAAGTCTGTTCATAAACTGAAGCGTTCATAAACTGAAGCAAACTTTCCCATTGAAAGTAATGAAAAGTGAATTAATCCGTTCCAGATGGGTCCGCGGCGTTCGTAAACCAAAAATTCATAAACTGAGGTGTTCATAAACCGAGGTTCCCCTGTAATGCAAAACGGATTAATCCGTTCCAGACTTTTAAAAACAACCCCTAAAACAGCAATTTAACATCAATTTTAATATCTAACGAGACCATTGATCCTTAAAATGAAAGCAATAATCAATACACTGTACTATAAAATGAATAAGAAAATATTGTAGATGATAAAAATTAAAATTATTATTATTTCCTTACCTGCACTGATGATAGTCATTGTTTGGATGGGGGGCTTTTTTCCATTTCCGCAGTCACAAAATCAACCAGTCAGTAGCTGAACTGGGTTCCACACAGTCAGAAAAAAACAAATTAACCAAAAAAGCCTCAAAAACAAAAGTGCGAAATAAATAGCAAAAACAAAAGCTCCAAACTTAATCCAGTCTGGAAGTCCGTTTGACTTCCAAAATGTTTGAAAACCAAGGCACGGCTTCTGATTGGTGCAGGAGCCCCAGAAACAATAGCAGACAGCCGCATTGGACGTTCGGCTTCTGAAAAACGTTCGCATACCGGAACACTTACTTTGATGTTTTTGGTGTTTGGGGACCAAGGTACCATGTACAGCTTGATTGTAAAAGCAAACCTTGAAGCTGTTTACAAAAAGAATAAAACTGTATACCTCCTTTCCCCCTCAAGGTGGCCTACAGAATTTTACCTCCCTGCATTTTCTCCTCATATCAACCCTGCCGGCTAGGTTGGGCTGACGGACAGTGACTGGCTCAAGGCTTACCTATGGGGTGTATCATGGCTGCAAGGGGATTTGAACCCTGGTCTCCTTGGTGCTTGGCCCTCCAGCCACCCACTCTGCTCTTCCCTCTACAGCCCCACACTTTCTTTCTGGAGTCGCCCCTTCCCCCACAGAAGCCCCAGGCTCTCTGCGCTTGTCGCTCCTGTTGCCTGAAGAAGCCATTTTGGTTTTTGTCTCTCCTCAGCTATAGAACGATTGTCAGGCCAACGTACAAGCAGGCCTACAAGACGGTCACGGCTCTGCAGTGGAAATGCTGTCCAGGACACACGGGTGCCAATTGCGAGGCAGGTACGAGGCAGCCGGTTTGGGCTGGGTGGGCGCAGAGATCAGACTCGGTTCATAGAATCATAGAATTGTAGGGCTGAAAGGGACCTCAAGGGCCATCCAGTCCAACTTTCCACAATGGAAGAATCAATGTTGGCATTGATATGACCATAATGTGATTCGAGAGCCAGTGTGGTGTAATGGTTAAGAGCGGTAGACTCGTAATCTGGTGAACTGGGTTCGCTTCCCTGCTCCTCCACATGCAGCTGCAGGGTGACCTTGGGCTAGTCACACTTCTCTGAAGTATCTCAGCCTCACTCACCTCACAGAGTGTTTGCTGTGGGGGAGGAAGGGAAAGGAGAATGTTAGCCACTTCGAGACTTCTTAGGGTAGTGATAAGGCGGGATATCAAATCCAAACTCCTCCTTCTCTTCTTCTTCTTGCTACTTTGTACAGATATGTAAGCAAATAAACAGGTCCCCCAAGGGTCTTACGGTCTGAAACAGTGGGGAAGGGGAAAGTGAAGGATGGGCGGCAAAGTTATGTGCCGCTGTCTGGTGTGCAGCCGCCCTGAGAGGCAACGTATTTATCTTAATTTTTTTTTTTGCAACATTTATATGCCATGTGATCGTAAAGGGGAGAAACCTCAAAGCAGTTGGCAAGAAGTCGTCCCAAGGAGCTTGCGAGAAAGGTCCCCTTGCCCTCTGCCTTGCCTGGATTTAACCTGCGCCTTTTCAGCCTGGAAAGTGCGCAAGTTAAATGCGCATAAGATGCGACCGTGCTGTACGGCAACATACAGAAACCCACAACGTTTCAATACTATGAATATTGTAAGATTGCATTAATAATGTCAAACTTCCTGGCAATAGCCCAAATGCCAAGGTTGCTAGTCGGCTTCGCCTCGGTTCTAGAGACAGACACCCCTCCCCTGATGTTTCTCATGGTCCTCCTGCAGCAACTTGCGCAAACCTTCCAGAAGGCTGAGTAGCAGTGTCCCGGGAACTGTGGTTTGCTGAGCGTGCCGAGAGCTGCTACCACAGAGTAGGTGGGACTTGGGTGTTGTTGCGGCTACTCTCGAGTAAAGACCCTCCAGTCTGTGTTGTCTTTAAGAGTTTTATTGTGCATACTATTTACAGTGCAGAGATAGCAGAAAACATGACCGTCTAGTCCAGTTCAGAACCTGGCAATGGCTTCCGTCTGCTTTTCAGCCAGCATAAAAGCCTGGGCACCTCAAAACGCCGCCCCTTTGCCCTACGTGTGGGCGGGCGCCTCAATTCGGGCGTCAGAAGGAGAGGTCTCCCCTCTTGCTGGCTGGGGCGGCGCCTGGGCTCCGATGTCTCGCTGAGCCCCTCATCCGCTGACCCTCGACCAGAGCGGTGCCACGGCTCTGATGCGTCTCTGAGCCCTTCCTGCACGCTCTGTTCCGCATAGCGTTGCCAGGGCTCAGACGCCTCACTGAGCCCTCTCTCCAGTCCGCTCCATTCCATTCCTCATTCCCTTCTCCTGACTTGCTGCTCGTGCTGTCGCTGGGCGAAGTGCTGGTCAGGAGTCCCCCTGACATCCGTGTTGAATGGTTTAAGGTTCAAGGTTCATTACTGTTTCACAAGAATGTGTCTCTCTTTAAAAGCCAGAGGTAAATGTCATGACCTAGTTTTGCAGTTGTGAGGCAGTACAGCAGGTGATGTTAAGTTTGTGTGAATTACGGTGTGTCAGCAATTGGATATAGTATATAAGGAGGTTTGCGTACCTCTCTCAGTACCCTGGGTGGTGGGTCACTGCACGGGTCCCGCTTCTCTAATGTCCTTGTAGTTAATGTAACTTCTGTTATCTTTCTTTAATTAAAACAACTCCTAATTATACTTTGCAGTCTCCTCCGAATGCTTTTTGTGGCGCGGTTACTCAGTTTAAATACGCCAACAGGGTGGCGCTAAACCACTGAGCCTCTTGGGCTTGCCAATCAGAAGGTTGGCGGTTCGAATCCCCGTGACGGGGTGAGCTCCTGTTGCTGTGTCCCAGCTCCTGCCAACCTAGCAGTTCGAAATCACGCCAGTGCAAGTAGATAAATAGGTACCACTGCGGCAGGAAGGTAAATGGCATTTCCGTGTGCTCTGGTTTCCATCATGGTGTTCCGTTGCACCAGAAACGGTTTAGTCTTGCTGGCCACATGACTCGGAAAGCTGTCTGTGGACAAATGCCGGCTCCCTCGGCCTGAAAGTGAGATGAGCACCGCAACCCCATAGTTGCCTTTGACTGGACTTCACCGTCCAGGGGTCCTTTACCTTTTACCACAGAGCAATACGATTTAGAATTCTCTAAGAGTGTTTGCTTATCGAATGCATTTATAAATCACCTAATTATTATTATTATTATTTTAATTTAATGTTCCTGTGACGTGACAGGAGCTGGGCGAGGAGAGGCTACTTGAGGTGGTTCCTAGCTGACGACTCATGTTGATCTTGTGTCTGGGCCCCAAATCCCAAATGGCAGGAGGAAGTTCAATGTCCACTTGGTTTGGGTTGAAGGAAGCAATGACTCAGGATGACCCGGAACGAAGCTGACCGATTCATCCTGTCTCTTTCCCTCCCCTTGTCTTTGAAGCAAGGAAGGATGTGAGCAAGCGCCCAAGTCTCCCAGATGCTAAGATGCACATGGGCAAAGAAGAAATGGAAAATCCCCAAGCAAAAAGCCGGGAGAGTTTGGTGGGAAAGCTGAGGAGCGAAACTTTAGTACTCTATTTATAAAAACACAGAGAGATAGTAGAGTTGGAAGGGACCCCCAAGGGACCACAATTCCCGGGACACTCATTCTCATGCAATGCAGAAATCTTTTGTCCAACATGGGACTCGAACCCACAATGCTGAGACTCAGAGTTGAACTTGCTATTCTCCTCCTCCCTGCCCAGCCCTTTCTCTTTGTTTGTCCTGTCTCTCACCTCATGCTCTACCAACTGAGCTACCCCAGCTATCTAGATGGGATATATAAGACGACAAGATAGAGAGGTCCAAAATAAGGCACGGCATGGAGACAGTGGATAGACACAAGCTTTTCTTTCTCAGTCATAATGCCTGAACTCGTGGACATCAAACGAAGCTGAATGTTGGGAGATTCAGGGCAGTTAAAAAAAGAAAGCACTTCACACAGTGCATGGTTAAAATGTGGAACTCTCTGCCACAAGAGGCAGTGGCTCTATTTAAAACTGGCTCCAGGACACCTGGAGGCAGCAGGGCTTGCATTGGGCATACAGAACAACCTGCCCTGTATTTTGTTGCCTCTCCCAAGCATAAATGGCCAGAGGCAGCTTCCTCTCTCTGCCCCACGAAGGAGCCGGCCCTGTGAATGCCACTGATCGTGGTGACAAGACGGAGGGATGGTTTGTAGCCGGGAGGTAAGCTCCACTTAAACTACTCCACACACTTCCTGAGCCTTAGTGAAGGGTTGCGCAGCCCCCCCCCCCCAACCCAGCTTTGCTTGACTGTGCATGGAAAGGGGGGGGCATTGTCGGTAACTCCAAACAGCAGGCTCCGATCATAACAGGTGGCAGGCAGCCAAGATGTCAGAAGTGATCCGTAATAAAAGAAAAGGGACACCTGGTGCGAAATCCCATTATTGTGAAATCCTACCCCATGGATGGATACTCCCTGTATTGAATTTGGCAGAGCATAGTAGGAAATGAGAGAGGTTTGTGGTGGAGGGGAGACCGACTGAGGCTGGTGGGGGGAGAGGCGGGGAAGAGGGAGAGAAATAAGTCACCTTTGAAAGGAGGCACATTGGCAAGAGAAGAAAACTCTTGAGAGAGAATGCTCTGTTTTGCCAGGGAGATTCAGGATTATAAATTTGTTTTTGAATTGGCTCTTGGTTTCAACATAATTTTTATTCGGATCCCATTTTATTTTAGTCATTTTCTATGGCACGGCCCTAGAAAACTTCGTCTTCCGAGTCTGCCAAAAAATTGCAAAACGTTGTTGTCTTGCGATTTTTTTCGTGCCGCGAGGCGTTCGTCTAGCAAGGTACCACTGTACAATTTTTATGGCAAAGGGTGTTTAAGGAGATAACAGAAATGACTGGGTTAAAGCTGACCAAAAGCCCAGAGGCACCATGATTTCCACGATGTGGAAAGCTATGAAGGACTTGCTCACAAATTTATTGACAGCTGCACAAGTTATTATAGCTAGGAAGTGGAAGGGGCAAGCAGAATATAAAATGGAAGAATGGTGTAAAGAGGAGTGGGATATAGCTATTAACGATAAATTAACATGTGCCATTAAGGTAAGACGGGGAATGTGCAGGAGAAATGATTTCGAGGAGATATGGAAGGTGTTTGTAGAATTTGTACTGTTAAAAAAACGGAAAGGGGTCAAACCATCACAAGAGGTGTTGAAATTTTGGGAGGTCGGATAGTTGCAATGGAATGGTCTCGGTGGTGGGGTGCACATTTTTATCCTTTTTTATTTATGATTATTACTTTGTCGAAATTTAAAATTTAAAAACTAACAAAAGGGGGGGAAAGGACTCTATTTCTGCACCTAAGACACGGAACTTTTAATTGTTCTCTGAGACGCGGAGGAAAAAAGGAAAAGAGGGATTGAAACCAGGACGGCTTCTGTAATTCTGGGACTGCAACCTGGAAAACAGGGACACTTGGAGGGTATGGTCTAAACAAGACTGAGCTAAATGGAGCAATGGTTCTGGATCGGTATAAAGCACTCTGTTCCTGTACTCCAGTGGCGGAGGTAATTGAGAGCGTTTTAGTCAGAGGTGCAGGGCCCCCTCCTCTTCCTCTTTCGACAGGCCCTGCCTGCTTGATCAGCGATCTGTTTTCCTAGGCGTGGCGCTTGCCTTTCTGTGACGGCATCCTTTCATCTCCTGAACCACCTGACCTACGAAGGTGACAGCCTCCAAGGGAAATCATTCGCCCTTCCTGTTTGTCGAGTGTCCCTTGCTGGCTCAGCAGCACAGCCGCCCTCCTCGAGATCCCGTTGGCCCACCTCGTTTCCTTTGCTTGCTGTGGTCATCTCAGACCATTTCATGGCGAAAGCCTCACACGTTTTAATAAAGCATTCTGGGGAAGAGGCAGCTCAATTCAACTTACGCAGGAAGCAACAGCTGGCAGAGGTGGATATCACCGGGAGGTGATAGGATAGCGATCTTCAAATATCTGAAGGGCTGTCCCATCGAAGATGAAGAAAGCTTGTGTTGTAAAAATTTGCAGAGCTACACGGTCCTAGAATTAAGTGGATCCTTGACCCAGGAAGAGTCCAGGTATCCTGGCAGGCAGACGAAGTTTGAGCGTCTCCTGCCTACCAAATAACAGAGGCCAAACCAGGACGTACGAAGCAAGGTACTTTATTAATTAAATAATAAAGCTATTGCAATAGCGATCCGTCCACACAAGCAAGTTGAAGTGAAGGGACCCCGAACAAAGGAAGCTTCACAAATTTATAGGTTTCATTTCCAATAGTACAGAATTGCATAAAAGGTGGGGAAATGGGTTCTGGGAGGGGGTAATCGCGAGAGGACAAAGGGGTTGATGGAATTCTTGATGTAAGATATCATGGTGATAGTCCAGGTAATGATTATGCATGTCTCCTTATTGTTTGACAGGAAGACTCTGCGGATGTGGGAAGATTGTTGATAACACCTGTTTATCAAATAAAATTGTTGTTCTCACTGAAAGTGTGTATTTGAGTCGTGCTCTTTTAGACTGGCTAGGTGGCAGTGTGGTATCAAGAAGAAGTGGAAACAGTCCGTAAAATATGTTGTGCCACAGAGGTGCCTATTAACTTGCAACAAAGTTTATACAAATATTCAACGTTTGCAATAGAGAGAAAAGACTACACTTAAAGTTAAAGAAGAAGAAGATATTATACAGTAACTAATAATACACAGAGAGGATACAATTCTAACAGCGGTAAAACGTTCACAGTTCAGAGCGATGTTTGACAGCTTATAACATTTTATCAAGGACAACGAACTAAAAGCTTAGAAGGGTGCATAAGTGGAAACCTTTGCAAATAGTAGAGTCAAACAATTAATTCTTCAGGATGGCAGGATTTTTTAAACAGGTACAATTTGATAGAAAGGTTCAAGGTATCAGTGCAAGGTTATATTATTGCGGTTTCGTAAATAGATACAGTTTCATACAGAGTAGAGAATAGGGAGATGCATCGGGTAACATGATAGAGGACACCATAACATTACTAAAGGAACAACGGAATAGTTTATTAGGGATAAATATATATATCTTAAAAAGGTCCATGGTTCAGCTGAATCTGGGTCATGAAAAGTACAAGGGAGGGCACCTCAGGCGGGGATTTGGGAGGGTGGAAGTTCCGAGAATGGGTGATCGTTATCGTTTTTGGTTATCTGGCTGGAGGTGCGATTATGCAAGTTTCCATGTGGGTGTGAGACAGGATTTAGCAATGGGTTATGTAAAAGGGTGCGTGTGTTTTCCAAGAGGTCTGGAGGAACTGTCTGGGTCAGCAGGGGATTAATTTACCTTGATACGGCAGAATAGGCTTCTCTTGACTTTTGAACCATGAAGTCAAGAAAATGGCTTCTCTCTGGCTAAACTGTCCCCTCTCTGTACATTGGTAGTCTCGTAATGCATGGGGGCAAATTCCTCTTACCCTGCCCCTTATAACATTTCCCCTCTCTGCGGATTAATTTTTAAGTAATTAAAAATTATTTCCGCACACCGGGGTAATGTACTCCCCACTCCCAAGGTGGAACATCGGTACTATCTCGGGGAACTCAGGGGAAGGACATAACGGAGCTTGAAAGGAGGTTGGGGAGGGCTTTTGTCTGCGGGGAGTTAACATAGCCGGGAAACATTGGAGGCAACAGCAAAGGGAGGTAAGGAGGAGGATCAAAGATAGAGCTAGAAAAAGGGTGCCTTTCACGATTTCCCTGAGCCAGGAGGCATTGGGAAGCCACGACCAGATATCCCAGTCTGAGACCCCTTCATTCTGCACCTCGTGGAGATCTTTTGTTAGGGAATCGATGGCTCGGAGGTGTGCTGTTATATTCAGGGTCTGATCGGATACATACATACAGCACTCCGCCCCGATGAGCTTACAGGTCCCGCCCTGCGCTGACAGGAGGAGATCAAGAGCCAAGCGGTTCTGAATAGAGAGGGATCGGACCTGAGTGAGTTCTGTTAACACTGCTAGCGTGGCGGCCTCAGATTCATTGATGAACCGCAACAAAATATCCGTTAGTTTTAAGATGTCCATATGGTTCGAGAAAGCCCCATAGGCTGGGAACACTGCGCGGAGCCAGGTCTCTGCCTTTGCCTTAGGTTTTAACGGGGTAGTCGGGGACCTCCTGTTTCTCAAGCGGCCGGTAGGTAAGTCCTGGGTTACCCGGAACCCTGGGTGTATGTGGCCGAGGAAGCAGGATCCTCTCATGTGAATACTGACCCACGTATAACCTCGGGAGGAACAGAGCCAGAATAGCCCGCTGAGGGGTTTCCCAATTCGTCCGGTGCTAAAGGCTTCTATGAGACCGTCAATGGGTGATTCTTGAATGAACGGGAACAAGACGGCTGTCAGGGCAGACTTGAGATCAGGGTAAGAACGGGAATGCGTGTGATTCCTGACTAAGGTGAGGTCCTCTCCGGGGTTTATTAAGATCGTAACGGGGCATTTGCTAGAACCCACATGGCTTCCAGTTCCTGTAAATTCTCTACAAATGGGTCCTTGGGACTCACCACTCAGGTATATATACTGTGAAGTGGGCTTTAAGAAAGTAAGGTTCCGGTTCAGGAGGTAGGTACTCTTATACTGTTGGAGGGTGAGGGGGTTTGCAACGAAAGGCACTCCCTGCTCTATGTGGGATGGGATATGGGTGCAGATCCAGCAGTCAGTTAAATTCGTGGCATGGGCGGCCCGCTGAAGGAGCTGGACGTACGTATTACTTTGCCATGCAGAGATATCGGAAATGCGCGGGGGCAAGGGAAGTCCTGTAAGGTTGACGTTTCTAGGGGCAGTGCCGAGGGGCTGTAAAGGGTCCTGTCGGTGGAGTAAGTGTAGGTCAGTTGAGACTCCCCCGCATCTCTGGGGTCCTACATGGTCCCATTCCGTACTAGCCCCACCTCCAACTGAGTGTAACCATCCCTCGACATACCTATTTCCTTCCCAGGTTGATGCCGTCCCTATGTCCCATATACAACAAAATTTTCGAACGCAGATACCTTGAATGGTCGTAGCAGTGGATGGATTGGTACACATGAATCCATAAGTCCAAAAGTCATAATGCATAGAGTCCGTGTATTCCCCCCAAAGTCCTTGTCCTTGTTCTGCGGGGTCAAAAGTCTTAATAGTGGTGCCCCATTGGGTCTGATGAGAAGTTCCATTGTGGCAAGTTAACCGGTTCCAGGAATGGTCAAGGGTAAAGAAAGCACGTCCCAATATAGAGAAGGAGGCAGACCTTATAAGTAATTCCCAGGTTTGGGTGCCTCGCAGTTGGGGTCGAAAGGCATGTGGTAGCCACCTCTTAGTTCCGGGAAGGCAGAATTTGAAGTCTCCAAGGTTGTTCAAGGAAGTAGGGTCAGAGGAGTCGACGGTCCGATGATCCAGGAAGAAGAACTCAGAAGGATTTTCTCCACAATTGAGCTGCTGGGCTGCGACGTAGATGATGAAGGCGAGACAGTATCCCAGGAGCAGGGTCCGGTCCATCTCACGGGTTGGCAGAGGCGAAAATCTGTATAAAAATAAAGAAAGAACTCGACAGACACGATACAGTTAGGGAAGGGAGGGGGTGGTGGTTTTGGGGTTTGAGAAAGATAAGGGAGGAGGGTGGGAAAACTGGGTTGGGTTTTGGGAAGGTGGTATGAGAAAGGGAAGGTAAAACAAAAACTGGGGTTTCAGGTCCCGCTCCCGGTGTCGTGGCATTTCTGTTTCCGGAACTGCATTCGTATGGGTGGATGATCTGGGTCGTCTGGTTCAGGTACTACAAGGATCTTTGACATCCACTTCTCCAGGTCTCCTTGGTCACCTTCCTTGGCTGTTATTGGGATCGAGGTGGGTTCCTCGGGAGGGTCTTGGGGGGATTCGATGGCTGGCGCGGGATTGTCGAGTGGGACGGTGTCTTCGGTGGAGTTGATGGAAGATGGGGAGGTCCTTGCAACGTCACCCAGGTCGTTGGGGTTTGGTGCGGACTTACAGAAGGTGTGATGAATCCAGGCAGAACGTTCAGAGACCTTGATTGCAGTTGGGGTCGTCAGGAGAATCTGGTAGGGTCCTTCCCACTGGGGTTGTAAGGTGGCTCGCCTGTAAGTTTTAACCCAAATCCACTGTCCAGGCGTGAAGGAGTGAGCATCGACATCAAGGGGAACATTCTGACAGGTTGCTGCATAATGGTGTAGTTTCTTTAGTTGTCGTTGTAATTGTGTAACATATACAGTCAGTTCGTTTTCCCCAGTCTCTAGCTCAGAGACGGGGAGTTGGGTGGTATGAGTCGGGGAGGGTCTGGCGAACAGGAGTTCATAGGGAGATAGTTTCAAGAGTCCTCTCGGCTGGCTACGAATATTATGTAGGACTAACGGAAGAGCATTTATCCATTTTAGCCCGGTAGCCTTACAGATTTTTCCCAATTGGGTTTTTATAAGTCCATTCATCCGCTCCGTCTGACCTGAAGAGGCCGGATGGTACGGGGTGTGGAGTTCCCATTTAATTCCAAATGCCTTGGTGACAGACTGAACTACCTCTGCAGCGAAATGTGTCCCACGGTCAGAGTCTAATCGACGTGGAACTCCGTATCTGGGAATTATTTCCTGCATGAGGATTTTGGCAACGGTTTGAGCATTTGCTCGTTTGCATGGAAAAGCTTCTGGCCAACCTGAAAGTCGGTCTGTTATGACAAGTAATTGTTTAAACCCCATACAGTTCGGGAGTTCTGCAAAATCTAGTTGTAGGCTTTCAAAGGGTATATATGCCCAAGGTCTAGACCCTGGTGGTTTGCGTGGTTCTTGTTTTGGGTTGAATCCGGCGCAGATGGTGCAATTTTTGGATACTGCCTTCGCAAATTGGTGTGCACCTGGGGCATACCAATGCCTAAGGATGCTGTCTGCTAGGCGGTTTGCTCCCCAGTGTGTGAAATTGTGTAAAACCCGGAGGTGGCGGGGTACCCAGGCTTTAGGCATTGCTAGACGTCCGTCCGGCAAAACCCACGCATTGTCCCTTTGGTGTGCCCCCAGTTGTTGCCATGAGCTTATTTCTTCTACACTAGCGGTGCGATACATTCGATTGAAGTCTACATCGGCTGGAACTAAGATGGCTTGAAATTCATTTTCATACATTTCCCCTCTCATGGCCGCTGCCTTCTGGGCAGCGGCGTCCGCAATACTATTCCCTAAGGAGACAAAGTCCGTGCCATTTGTGTGTGCTTTGCAGTGTATTACTGAGATGGCCTTCGGGAAATGTATGGAGTCCATTAGTCTTTTCACTAGCGGTGCGTGAGAGATTTGTGTTCCTGCAGCTGTTAGGAATCCCCTCTGTTTCCAGAGGGTACCCGTAGCGTGTACCAGTCCGAAACAATATTTGGAATCAGTATAGATATTTACGCGCTTGCCTTCACTCAATTCGCAAGCTCTGATAAGGGCAATAAGCTCAGCTGCCTGCGCACTGTAGCGCGGGTTTATAGGTGCAGCTTCTAGGATGGTGTCGTGTGTTACCACAGCGTACCCAGTTTGTCTTGTTCCAGCCACGACCTTGGAACTTCCATCTGTAAAGATTGAGATATCTGGGTTTTCCAAGGGAAGGTGGTCTAAATCTTCCCGTGGCCTTTCGGCCAAGCGGACTGCTAAGGTGCAATCGTGATGGGGGGTCCCGTCGTCGGGCAGAGGCAGTAGGGTGGCTGGATTTAGGGTATTGACTCTTTTAATGCGCACGTTGGATGGTGTGAGCAGGGCAGCTTCGTACTGATTTAGTCGTTCGTTACTAAAATGTTGACAGTTTCGTAAGTTTAACAAGGTGGCTACAGCATGTGGTACATTTAGGATTAGTTCTTGATTTTGAACGATTTCTAGGGCTCTGTCCACTAATTCCGCAGCGGCAGCAATTGCCCTGAGGCAACCTACAGTCCCCTTAGCTACCGGGTCTAATTGAATACTGTAGTAGGCGACAGGACGTTCCTGGCCTCTGAAGGTTTGTGTCAGAACTCCGGAGGCTACCCCTTTCTGTTCATGCACGAACAGCGAAAAGGGGAGACGGTAGTCTGGCAATCCTAAGGCTGGAGCGGACCTCAGTTCCCTTTTGATAGTTTCAAAATTTTGTAGGCTTTCTTTGGACCATTCAAGGGGTTCTGGTTCGTCCTTATTAGTCATCTTTACAAGGGGTTTGGTTAATTCTCCATACCCTGGGATCCATGACCTGCAAAATCCGCTCATTCCTAGAAACCCGCGGAGCTGTTTCTTGGTCTTTGGCAGGGGAACCTTAGCTATAGCATCTACTCTTTCAGTTGTCAAAGCTCTTGTTCCGTGGCCAATTATGTGGCCCAAGTATTTTACTTCAGTTTGGCAATATTGTAGTTTTTTTGGTGAGACCTTGTGGCCCTTGTCGGCAAGGGCGGTTAGTAGATGGACGGTGTCCATGTGGCAATTAGTTGCGGAGGTGGAGCAAATTATCAAGTCATCTACATATATTAAAAGGGAGGAGCCAGCAGGAAAGGAGAGGTCTTGTAGGTCCCTATGCAATGCACAAGCAAAAATTGTTGGGCTCTCTACATATCCCTGTGGGAGTCTAGTCCAAGTCAGCTGTCCTTTTTCCCACGTAAAGGCGAACAGAAATTGGCTTTTCTCATGCACTCTTATGGAAAAGAAGGCGGAGCATAAATCAATGACACTGAAATATGTACTATCTGGTGGGATTCCGGTCAAAATTGTATTAGGGTTGGCGGTGATGGCGTGGCGGGGTATCACAAAGTTGTTGATAATTCTGAGGTCTTGGACAAGCCTGTATTTAACTGGGGCACCCGGGGGTGATGGCTTGCGTACCGGCAGGAGTGGACTATTGCATGGGCTGACGCAGGGAACAAGGATGCCTTGATCCATAAAATCCTGTATCATTGGCCTCAATCCTTCTATTGCCTCCTGCGGCAAGGGGTACTGTTTGATGGAGGGGTATGGGACATCAGTGCGGTATTTAATAACAACGGGATCTGCCGATTTTAAGAGTCCCACAGAGGTATTAGTATTTCCCCATAGGTGAACTGGTACCTTGTCAATCAGAGGGGTTGGTATTTCTAAATCAGTCAGGTTTTCTTCCTTTAAAATGCCTTGAAAGGAGACTGCCGCCTCTTCTGGCATGTGGAGGTAGATACCCTCAGTGCTGCAAGTTATAGTTGCCTGTAATTTACATAGTAGGTCTCGCCCTAGTAGGTTGACAGGGCTCGGGGTCAGTAGAAATGAGTGCTCAGCAGTCAGGGGCCCTATCGTTACTTTCGCTGGCTCTGAAAGAGCGCATGTCCTGGGGATCCCATCAATGCCCATTATACGTTGTTTTTGCTGACTGGACCTCAGATGACTGTCGTTTAAAGTTGAGAAAGTTGCCCCTGTATCTAGTAAACACTGATACTCATGGCCATCTATGGTGATTGTGCATATGGGGTCATGGGCTGATAAGGCAATTGTCGGGCATACCAGGGCAAGGTTTGAAGGATCCCCGTTTAATTGTCATTGGTTAGTCTCTGAATTAAGAGTGGGTTGCATTTGCTCCTGGTTAAATTCCAGCGGTAGTTGGAATGGGCGCCGATTCTGGAAAGGGTTTGGCGCTATCGGGTTAGGGTTTTGTGCTGCATTGGATCCCATCCCTAGAGCTGGTTTTGGTGCCACGGTATTTAAGAATAATGGACAATTTCGCTTGAAATGCCCTATTTGATTGCAGAAAAAGCATTGAGAGGTGGTCTCTCGATGCTGGACATTGTTAGCCCTTTGGTAAGGAGAGGCTTGTCGATTTGCATGTGCGTTCATCCCTCTAGGTTGTGTGGGAGCCTTTGAATTTCTGAAGGGGTAACTAGGTTGGGGGTTATATGCGGTACTGGCTGCACTCAAAGCCAAGGCGAGGACTCTAGCATCGTCCTCCTTTTCCTTCCTTGCCTCCTTTTTCTTTTTCTCATCCCTTCCATCATAAATGGTTTTCGCAAGCCCGAGGATCTCACTCATGGGTTTCCCTTCATAGGCTACTTGGAGGGAGAGGAATTTTCTGATGTCTGGACAAGCTTGGTCTTTAAAGAAGCTTTTCACCACTACTTGGTTGTCTGGGGTATCAGGATCGATCCCCCCCCATGTTCGAAAGGCGGTTATTAGCCTGGTATAGAAGGCGGTGGGAGTTTCATCAGGTTCTTGGGTTACCTCCCTGATCTTAGTCCAATTTGTAGATTTTTTTCCCGCGAGCCTTATCCCATGTAAGATGGCTTTTCGAAACGCCTTCAGATACCAAATCCCAGGCGTGGTGTTATAGTCCCATTCTGGTTCGGTTCTAAGTTGGGCTGCAGTTAGAGGCTCGATCCCTGCAGGTTTATTGAGTTGGACATCAGGTAATTTTAGGGCTTCTGTTGCTTTCTCTAAAATCTCCTCCCGTTCGGGCTCATTAAAAAGACCATTCAGGAGCATGTGTACGTCTGCCCAGGAGGGATTATGAGTAGAAAAAATAATGGCAATTTTACGATAGCACATGTCAGGATTGTCTTTTAAGGTCGACATCTGCTGAGCCCAATTCAGTAGGTCTGAGGTTAAAAAGGGAACATGGGAATAGACGAAGTTCGTCCCATCTGAAACTGGGACTGACCTTAAGGGATATTGTCCCTGGGTTTTCTCGGTAGCCTCTGGTTCCTTTTCTATGGGGTCTCTTTCCTTTGTGGACGATCCCTTTAATTCCGATAAAACTGTCACTAGTTGCTCCACTAAATTGGTTTCTGGGTCACGACTACGAGTTCTGCTAGCAACAGGACTTAGCTGGGGGGGTACTTCAGCAGGAATTCGGGCTTCGAGGTTGCCCTGAGGTGCTGGACTTAGACTAGGCATGGCAGGAGTTACAGATCCGCCCTCCACTGCACTCCGGGAGTCTTGGACCTCAGCCTCCCGTTGTCTGTTTGCGTTAGAAGGAGATGGTGCCGGGGCTTCGGCAGGGCTGCAGAGCTGGTCTACCGGCTCTTCTATAATTGTTTCCTGGTACGGTGGGGGTCTTGAACTCCTTTCCGTTATTACTGGCATTTGTGGGGCTGTTGGACCTTCAGTCCCTTTAAGAAGGATTTTTGCCTTTTCAAATAAGTTGAGATATCGAATTTGCAAGGGGTATTGGTCTTCCAGTGTTATTCTTAGTGCAGAGATTCGCTGGGCATTAAGGGAACCTCTCGGGATCCATTTTTCCCCCTCTGGATGGTCCGCAGTGACGCGGATCCAGTCTTTCTGACAGAGTCTTTTTAGCCGATTTTTGTCAAGTTTTTCCACCCCAGGTAATTCATGCCAATGTTCGAATATGAATTGTAATGGGCTTTCATCCTCAGAGTCCCCACTTTGGCGAAGCTTCCATTGAGCTTTGCCACGGCTGGGAGTCTGGGACAGGAATTCCTTTGAATTATGCGCACCCATGTTTATTCTGGCTCTTTATACTGCAGTTCTGGGTCCCCGACCCTGTTCCTGGACACTCTTAACTTCCCGAGTCTATGACTCACCCCCACGTCCTTGTGGTGTTCCTGCCTGCCGTTCGCGTGCACTAACTACTAGGCGGCCTGGTGCAGCTAGATACCTAAGGACCCCCTTCTGGTCATCAATTGCCTAGGGTCCTGCAGCAACTTTCCTGCCTCTTACAATCTAATAGAAAGACTACCTGCCCTGGACGCTTGCCCACGCAATGCCGGGTGGTTAGCCTTGGAAGGAAGGTTTTTTGAAAAGAACGGGTGACCTTGCGATCTAGAACAACCCCGTCACTTCCCGGTGGGGATCGGGGGTGTCTAGGGGCGGCTTCACCCGAAGATTAAGAGCAGAGGAATACGGAAAAAAGGTTGGGTAGATTGCTCAGAACTCCTGCGCAGATTGGCAGGAGCGAGCTGGGTCCGTCCTTCTGGGTATTTCGTTTAACGAAAGGACGGATCCCAAAGGCTCTAATTCTTCTTTATCCCTTATGCCTTTACAGCTTAGCTGCAACTAGAGCCCAAGATAAGAAACAGAAAAGGAGAGAACAGTGAAGAGTGAAGTTTTAGAATTTTAGTTGCTGCAGTAATCAGCCCACCGCGTGTCCCCTTTTAATACTCACGACCGATCCTTTCAGTCGAATCCCGTTGTCTCCAGCTTCCCACTGGTTCCTGAAGAAAAAACAGCCTTGTCCCTTTAAACGTTGCTTCGTCCTGGGGGTCCCGCTTGGACTCTCAATTACTACCAAGCGCCTCGGGTCCTGAGGTTGGTTTACCCCCCTGCAAAAGAGGCAAGGGCGCGCTGGGCTCCCCTTCCTCAGTGAACCCGGAGCTCAAGGCAAAACTGGGTCCCCGAAGTGGTCGCCAAACTGTTGTAAAAATTTGCAGAGCTACACGGTCCTAGAATTAAGTGGATCCTTGACCCAGGAAGAGTCCAGGTATCCTGGCAGGCAGACGAAGTTTGAGCGTCTCCTGCCTACCAAATAACAGAGGCCAAACCAGGACGTACGAAGCAAGGTACTTTATTAATTAAATAATAAAGCTATTGCAATAGCGATCCGTCCACACAAGCAAGTTGAAGTGAAGGGACCCCGAACAAAGGAAGCTTCACAAATTTATAGGTTTCATTTCCAATAGTACAGAATTGCATAAAAGGTGGGGAAATGGGTTCTGGGAGGGGGTAATCGCGAGAGGACAAAGGGGTTGATGGAATTCTTGATGTAAGATATCATGGTGATAGTCCAGGTAATGATTATGCATGTCTCCTTATTGTTTGACAGGAAGACTCTGCGGATGTGGGAAGATTGTTGATAACACCTGTTTATCAAATAAAATTGTTGTTCTCACTGAAAGTGTGTATTTGAGTCGTGCTCTTTTAGACTGGCTAGGTGGCAGTGTGGTATCAAGAAGAAGTGGAAACAGTCCGTAAAATATGTTGTGCCACAGAGGTGCCTATTAACTTGCAACAAAGTTTATACAAATATTCAACGTTTGCAATAGAGAGAAAAGACTACACTTAAAGTTAAAGAAGAAGAAGATATTATACAGTAACTAATAATACACAGAGAGGATACAATTCTAACAGCGGTAAAACGTTCACAGTTCAGAGCGATGTTTGACAGCTTATAACATTTTATCAAGGACAACGAACTAAAAGCTTAGAAGGGTGCATAAGTGGAAACCTTTGCAAATAGTAGAGTCAAACAATTAATTCTTCAGGATGGCAGGATTTTTTAAACAGGTACAATTTGATAGAAAGGTTCAAGGTATCAGTGCAAGGTTATATTATTGCGGTTTCGTAAATAGATACAGTTTCATACAGAGTAGAGAATAGGGAGATGCATCGGGTAACATGATAGAGGACACCATAACATTACTAAAGGAACAACGGAATAGTTTATTAGGGATAAATATATATATCTTAAAAAGGTCCATGGTTCAGCTGAATCTGGGTCATGAAAAGTACAAGGGAGGGCACCTCAGGCGGGGATTTGGGAGGGTGGAAGTTCCGAGAATGGGTGATCGTTATCGTTTTTGGTTATCTGGCTGGAGGTGCGATTATGCAAGTTTCCATGTGGGTGTGAGACAGGATTTAGCAATGGGTTATGTAAAAGGGTGCGTGTGTTTTCCAAGAGGTCTGGAGGAACTGTCTGGGTCAGCAGGGGATTAATTTACCTTGATACGGCAGAATAGGCTTCTCTTGACTTTTGAACCATGAAGTCAAGAAAATGGCTTCTCTCTGGCTAAACTGTCCCCTCTCTGTACATTGGTAGTCTCGTAATGCATGGGGGCAAATTCCTCTTACCCTGCCCCTTATAACACTTGTTTTCTGATGCTCTGGAGGCTAGAGCCTGAACCAATGGGTTCAAATGACAAGAAAGGAGATCCTGGCTAAACATTTGAATCATAGAATCATAGAGTTGGAAGAGACCACAAGGGCCATCCAGTCCAACCCCCTGCCAAGCAGGAAACACCATCAAAGCATTCTTGACATATGCCTGTCAAGCCTCTGCTTAAAGATCTCCAAAGAAGGAGACTCCACCACACGCCTTGGCAGCAAATTCCACTGCCAAACAGCTCTTACTGTCAGGAAGTTCTTCCTAATGTTTAGGTGGAATCTTCTTTCTTGAAGTTTGAATCCATTGCTCCGTGTCCGCTTCTCTGGAGCAGCAGAAAACAATCTCTCTCCCTCCTCCATATGACATCCTTTCATATATTTGAACATGGCTATCATATCACCCCTTAACCTTCTCTTCTCCAGGCTAAACATACATAGCTCCCTAAGTCATTCCTCATAAGGCATCGTTTCCAGGCCTTTGACCATTTTGGTTGCCCTCCTCTGGACACATTCCAGCTAGTCAGTATCCTTCTTGAACTGTGGTGCCCAGAACTGGACACAGTACTCCAGGTGAGGTCTGACCAGAGCAGAATACAGTGGTACTATTGCTTCCCTTGATCTAGATGCTATACTCCTATTGATGCAGCCCAGAATTGCATTGGCTTTTTTAGCTGCTGCATCACACTGCTGACTCATTTGGAAGAACTTTCTGATTGTGAGAGCTGTGTGACAGTGGAATGGACAACCTCGGAAGGTGATGAGCTCTCCTTTGTTGGAGGTTTCTATCTGGAGGCCAGAAGCCCATCTGTCAGAGATTTCTTTAGCTGCGATTGCACGGGCTGGACCAGATGACTATTGGGGTTCCCTTCCAAGTCTCGAATTCTTTGATTCTGTTATTTCGGGGATTTCCCATAAAGGTACAAGTGTGGAAACTCTTTCAGCCTGAGGGGCTGTGTTCCTTTCCGGTCAACCTCCCAAGGGCCAGGATGGGCAGGGCCAGGGAGAAAAGTAAGCAGAGCTGCTTATGTGAAGCTTATTCCACCTCTTTACCTTCTTGCCAGGCAAGCAAGCAAGAGACTTTGGGGTTTAAGGACACATTCCACCCAGGCCAAAGCACTGAGGCAGTGCTAGTGAGAGGTGTGGTCTGGGGGGATAAGTGTGGCAAGAGAAGGGGATGGTATGGGTAAGGTCCTGAGGGCCTGAAAGAGAGACTTGGGGGCCATGTTTGAAAAAAAAACCCTGCAATAAAGCATGCCACATTTCTTCCCATTCCTTATTATTACAATTTGGAACCCCCTCTCCATAAGCAGGTTAGACATCACCACGCTCCCAACAAATGGCTTAAACGCCACGACACGTAACTCTTACCTGCTCCTGGCAAGTCTTCTCCCAGGTTATTTTGTCCCTGCATTTTATTCCTTGGCACCTAGCCTCTGTGATCATAAGGACTGGAAACTTAGAGTGTGAAATGAGAACAGGGCTGATCGTGAGAGGGAGTCATGCAAGGAAAGCGTGACCTTTCGTATATTCCTTGCATTTTCAGTTAGCTTGGGAGCTACTTGGAGGAGTCTAGTAGAAAAACAGGATGCAGGTTTATCAACCAAACAAATGTGTAAACAAATAAATAGAAGGGAGAGCTACCATGCCTTTGTGTGTTCCAGTTAATTGTAGCTTATCTATCCAGGAACTAAACTTCCTTTTTCAGTTTAGGGGTAAAAGAGAGTAAGGGAGGAACAAAATAGTGATATTTAAAATAGTGCATGGCTTGGAGTAAGTGGACAGAAAAAGCCCCCCCCCCACTTAAAATACTAGGAAAGCAGCATTCAATGGAGCTGAATGTTAGAAAATTGAAGACAGACAAAAGGAAGAATTTCTTCATGCAGCATATAATTAAGATAATGGAACTCACTCCCACCAGGGGTAGTGATGGCGGCCAACTTGGGAGGCTTTAAAAGAGGATTAGACAAATTTATGGCGGAATATAAGGCTATGAGGGCTATTTAACTGCAATGGCTATATTCTGCCCCCTCGGTCAGAGGCAGTAATGCTTCTAAATACCAGTTGCTGCAAATCACAAGTGGGGAAACTGACTGTAGTGCTTAGGTCCTGCTTAGGGGAACCCCATTGGAACATATAGTGGCTCCTAAACTTTCCCCCATAAACTCAACCCCAGTGCCCCTTACCCTACAAAAAGCATTATTCAGAATAGCAGTTTGCACGACCCACTGACGAAGATAATTGCAGAATAAAATTCAAAACAGGAACAATTAGTTGAACATTTTCCCCCCCCCCCAAAATCCAATTGAAACTCGGTTTTCGAACATCTCGGCTGCCGAACGTTTTGGAAGCCGAACGCTGAAAACACGAAAGTGAACGTTTCCGTTTTCGAACGTACCTCGGAAGTTGAATGGCTTCCACGGCACGTTTTTCCATTTTCACTTTGCCGACAGCCCTTTGATTTTTGGTTTTCAAACATTTCGGAAGTCAAACGGACTTCCAGAACGGATTACGTTCGAAAACCGAGGTTCCACTGTATTTAGTTTAATTGGTGAACTTGATCTAGTGATACCAGTTTAAACAAACTGGACTGATGGTCATTTTTGCCCCCTGTCACCCCTTACCTCTTAATGCCCCCCCAGTAATCCCCACCCCTAGAAGCCTAGAGATTTCTCACTGCCTCCTTTTTCTATCTTGCCAGCTGCATCGCTTCATGCCTGTGATCTGCACAAACACCCGCCCTCCTTTCTCTTCCATTCCCCTCCTTTCAAAGCAAATATTTACATTGCCAAATGCCTTCCAGTTCAGATTAAGGGGAAAGGGGAGATGTGGTCCTCAGGGTGGTCTCAGGATGAGCCATCGAGAGATCAACGTGTTCCCTTATTGGTTGGGACGGCTGATGACGCCCTGACCTGCTGTGACTTGAAATCAGGATGGGGTGAGTGGGTGGGGACAAGGCAGGGGTGATGGTGACATCCTTCTGGCCACCCAGTTGCGACAGCCTTATGGAGACAACCTTGTCTCAGGCTATATAGCACAGCGTGCCCCCAAATAAGTACTGGGAGGCTGAAGAAAGCTTCTCCTATCTACCAGCAGATAATCAAACTAGTGGTTCAACTACTATGGGATTCACTCCCACCCACAAGAGGCAGTAATGACCAACAAACCTGAAAGGCTTTAACAAAAGATTAGACAAATTTGTGAAGGATAATTATTATCGTTTATCCCCCACCCTGCCTTTTCCCCTAACAGGGACTCAAGGCAGCATACAGATAAAATAATAACAGCTTAAAATGTGGGGGGGGGGGTTGTCATTAAAAACCAATTAAACATTAATAGAATTAAAACTAACCAACCAGCCAACACACACACACACACACACACACACAGAGTGGTCCCTCGGTTTACGAACTTAATCTGTTTTGGAAGTCTGTTCTTAAACCAAAGCCATTCTTAAACTGAGGCGCGCTTTCACTAATGAGACCTCCCGCTGTCGGTGCCCTTCCACCGTTTGGCTTCCATTCGTAGACCGAGGTAAAGTTCATTCTTATACCGAATAGTTCGTAAACAGGGCTGTTCTTAAACTGAGGTACCACTGTGTGTGTTTGTGTGTGTGTGTGTGTGTGTGTGTGTGTATTATATATATGAGTATGCTAGTTGGATGGTTAGTTTTAATTCTGTTAATGTTTAATTGGGTTTTTTTAAAATGATTTCCCACCCAGTTTTAGCCGTTGTATCTCTGTTAAAAACATACAGATAATTACAGGTGGCCCCCTGTTTATGCAGGGGGTTATGTGAAATTGCATATAATTGAAACCCATTGGAAAATCCTGCAAAACCCCTGTTACGCTCTTTTGGTGGTATTTCAATGACATCTTTATGCAGATATTGAAGGTGCGTAAACAGGGGGGTTGCCTGTACAATAAAAAGAAACACTATAGAATAAGGCTATCAACAGCTACTAACTCTTATTGATGTGTTCAGTACTGTCCACTGTCGGAGGCAGTATGCTTAGGTCCTGATTTCTCCTTTAAAGGTAAAGGTAAAGGGACCCCTGACCATTAGGTCCAGTCGTGACCGACTCTGGGGTTGCGGGGCTCATCTCGCATTATTGGCCGAGGGAGCCGGCGTACAGCTTCCAGGTCATGTGGCCAGCATGACTAAGCCGCTTCTGGCGAACCAGAGCAGCACATGGAAACGCCGTTTACCTTCCCGCTATAGCGGTTCCTATTTATCTACTTGCACTTTGATGTGCTTTTGAACTGCTAGGTTGGCAGGAGCTGGGACCAAGCAACGGGAGCTCACCCCGTCACGGGGATTCGAACCACCGACCTTCTGATCAGCAAGCCCTAGGCTCAGTGGTTTAGCCCACAGCGCCACCCGTGTCCTGGGGCTTTCTCCTTTATGCTATGCCTTTGGCTCTTAATTATTCCGTAAGTTGCTTAGAGGTAGCCCCCACACTTTTGTATTAAGGACCAACAAGTTGTTGTTGGTTTTTTTTAAAATAAAAAATAGTAGCTATGGACAGAATGAAAAGAGCTCTGGTGACTTCAGTCCTAAGACCCATCTGATCTGATGCTTCATTTCCAGCTATGGCTGGGCCAGCTTGCAAGCAGAGCAGAGGCATGAAAGCAGGTGCTCTTCCTCTGAGCTATGGCCCTTCCCCTTAAAAAAGGTTAAGTTTCTAGTCCTCGGCATTGTAAATAAAGAGTTGCATTAAATAGGAACATAAGAAGCAGCCTTGTACCAAATCAGACTATCAGCCCATCTAGCTCAGTGCTGTCTACACTGACTGGCAGTAGCTCTCCAGGGACATTCCCAGCGATACCTGGAGGTATCTGCGATTCAACTGGAGACCTTCTGCCTGCAAAGCAGATTCTCTACCACAGAGCTACAGCCTTTCTCCATTGGCCAATGTCGCTCAGTGCTATCTGTACTGACTGGCAGCAGTTCTGCCCCTAAGCAACGGCCCTTCTCCTGTGGCAGGTGGCTCTGTGGTCTAAACCACTGATCCTCTTGGGCTTGCCAATCAGAAGGTCAGCGGTTCGAATCCCCGTGATGGAGTGAGCTCCCGTTGCTCTGCACCACCTCCTACCAACCTAGCAGTTCAAAAGCACATCAGTGCAAGTAGATAAATAGGTACCACTGTGGCGGGAAGGTAAACGGCATTTCCATGCACTCTGGCTTCCGTCACGGTGTCCTGTTGCGGCAGAAGCGGTTTAGTCCTGCTGGCCACATGACGTGGAAAGCTGTCTGTGGACAAACACCGGCTCCCTTGGCCTGAAAGGGAGATGAGCGCTACAAAACCCTATAGTCGCCTTTGACTGGACTTAACCGTCCAGGAGTCCCTTTACCTTTTACCTTCCACTGTGTGATCAGGGTTTGGGGGAATTTCCAAATTCCCTGGCCGGGCTAACTCCACAGAAACCACCCTAGGAATAATTTTCCTCCTGGGGATCTGAAACAGCAGAAAGGCTTTGTTACCTAGCAGAGTTGGGGATGCAAGCTTGGCTCAGAGAGAGAAGAACCAGACGGCAATCTCAGGCAATCCCGTTCCTTTCCCACCCCATCCCAGCATGGGAAGCCAGCCCTCCGGACCAGTGTAGGAGACAGACCCCCACCTGGAGGAAGCCAACTGCAGCTCCAAGTAATTCAGACAGCGGATTTCCTCAGTGACTTCACATGCCAACAGGAACCTCATTCAGAGGTTCTCATACATCTGCTGCCCTAACCCCACCTCCCCCAGGAATAAGCCCCACTGAATCCAACAGGGCTTACATCTGAGCAACTGGGGTTAGGATTGCGCTACAAACTGTCTCTGATAGTGGCGTGCGACAGCCCTATGGCTACATCCACACTGTATTTATTTATTTATGTTTAGTTTTTGTTTATGATTTTCAATTTCATACATTTCAATAATTTTATTATCATTTTAACATTTTGAAACGCAACTTCCTCCCCCCCTCTTCCTTACATTTTTTTTAAAAAAAATTCTGCATATTCCAAATCAACTTAACTTACTCAATGGTCAAAGGCCTGGAAACGATGCCTTATGAGGAACGGCTTAGGGAGCTGGGTATGTTTAGCCTGGAGAAGAGAAGGTGAAGGGGTGACATGATAGCCATGTTCAAATATATAAAAGGATGTCATATGGAGGAGGGAGAAAGGTTGTTTTCTGCTGCTCCAGAGAAGCGGACACGGAGCAATGGATTCAAACTTCAAGAAAGAAGATTCCACCTAAACATTAGGAAGAACTTCCTGACAGTAAGAGCTGTTCGGCAGTGGAATTTGCTACCAAGGAGTGTGGTGGAGTCTCCTTCTTTGGAGGTCTTTAAGCAGAGGCTTGACAGCCATATGTCAAGAATGCTTTGATGGTGTTTCCTGCTTGGCAGGGGGTTGGACTGGATGGCCCTTGTGGTCTCTTCCAACTCTATGATTCTATGATTTATTCATCTGCTTTAAATATATACTCTTATAAAACTGCTGGTTATTAAAATAATCCTGCCAATGTTCTTACCTGTTTACAGTTTGTTTGGTTTTTTGTTTTGGTAAATATTCAATAAACCATTTCCATGCTTTTATAAAAAGTTTGCTGTCTTGATTTCTTATTTTTCCAGTAAGTTTCGCCATTTCAGCATATTCAAGTTTTTTGTATCCGTTCTTCTTTCGCTGGAACTTCTTCTTCTTCTTTCCATTTTTGGGCAAGTAACATTCTTGCTGCCGTAGTCGCATACATGAATAATTTTCTGTTCAGTTTGGGTAGTTCTGTCCCTATAATTCTGCCCACACGGTATTTAAAGCACCAGCATAACTCCTTAAACAGCCGTGGCTTCCCTTAAAGGATTCTGGGAACTGTAGCATGTTAAGGGCGCTGAGAGTTGATCGGAGACCCCTGCTCCCCTCACAGAACTACAGTTCCCAGAGTGGTTAAGCAGAGATCTGGGAACTATAGCTCTGGGAGTGGAACTTGTGGCCTCCAGACCACTCCCACCACCCTTAACAACAGCTCCCGGGTTTCTTTGGCAAAAGCCACAATTGTTTAAATGCTTGGTGGGAAGAATAGTGCCTAGCTTAGGGCCAAACAACTCAACAATGTGGCATGTGTATTTTTTAAGTGTGCTTAAGTTTGGGTGAGCTCCGATCTGGCCCTCGGGCTGAAATAGGTTCCCTGCCACAACCCTAAACAATTCTCCCCTGTCTTTTTCTTCCTTTTCAGAGACTGCTGGCTACCAGGATCCTCAGGACGCTGCTCATGGGGCCACCCCTTTGCGCAGACTGCCAGCCCAGCCTGCAGCTTATTCTGGTGAGGGTTGAGGACCCAAGACGAGTCCTGCAGGGTCAGGCCAATGGCTCAGCATCCTGTGCTCACAGCGGCCACCTCAGTGGGAAACCATCAAGCAGGACCAAAGCCCTAGAGCAGGGGTCGGCAACGTGAGGCCCATGGGTCGGATGCGGCCCACGAAGACCATTTTACCGGCCCATGAACCGCCCCCAAGCCGAGCTGCCTGCTCGGCGAGTCCCCCGCGCGCTGTGTTAAACCAGCGCAGCGCGGGGACTCGCTGAGTGGTGCCGGAAATGGCATCTGTGAATGCGCAGATACCAGAAATCACGTCTGCACATGTCAAGACACCTAAAATCACAATTTCCGGCGATTTCTGGCGTTGCGGACATGTGCAGGCGCAATTTCCGGCATCACGCTGCTTCAGTCTGGCCCACAGACAATCTCTGTGGGAGTGATCTGGCCCACGGCCGGTAAACCTTGCCGACCCCTGCCCTAGATCCATACGATGGTCACCTCTAGGCTTGATTATTGTAACTCGCTCTACGTGGGGCTGCCCTCGAAACTGACCCAGAAACTCCAGCGGGTGCGGAATGCTGCGGCGAGGCTCCTTACGGGGTCCCAGCCGCGGGATCACATTCATCCAGTGCTTTACCAACTGCACTGGCTCCCGGTGGAGTACAGGGTCAGGTTTAAGGTGCTGGTTTTGACCTTTAAAGCCTTATGCGGCTTAGGACCCTCGTATCTGCGGGACCCCCTCTCCTGGTATGCCCTGCAGAGAACATTAAGGTCCACAAATAATAACATACTGGAGATCCCGAGTCACAAGGTGGTTAGGCTGGCCTCGACCAGGGCCAGGGCCTTCTCAGTACTGGCCCCGACCTGGTGGAACGCTCTGTCCCAGGAGACTAGGGCCCTGCGGGATTTGTCAACTTTTCGTGGGGCCTGCAAGACAGAGCTGTTCCATTTGGCCTTCGGATTGACGCAGTCTGACCCCACGGTTACCATTCCCTAAGGTTTTATTTCATAATGGTTTTATCTTATTCGTAGATTTTTAATTTTAAAATTGAATTTTAACATTGTATTAATCTGCGTTTTAACTGAATTGTTTCTTTTATACTTGTGTTGATATTTGTTGTTAGCCGCCCTGAGCCTGGTCTTGACTGGGAAGGGCGGGGTATAAATTATTATTATTATTATTATTATTATTATTATTATTATTACTAGAGCAACCCTCTCCCCTCCTGTGGCTTCCAGCAACCAGTATTCAGAAGCATCGCTGCCTCCGACTGTGGAGGCAGAGCATACCAGTAGCTGTTCTGCCTAGTAGCCACCGAGAGCTTTTTCCTCCAGGAGACCTTCCCCAAGGGTTTTTAAGCAGAGCGCCCTTGCCCTTGGGCTGGTGTATGTTGTCCTACCCAAACTGCACCATTGCTTTCCTCCCCTTCGATCTTGGCATTTTGGGCAGACCACAGAAATGGCGAGGGAGGTTAGGCTGAGAGCACAGTGAGCTTCATGGCCAAGCGGGTGATTTGAACCCCGGTCTCCCAGCTCCTAGTCCAACACTCTAACCACTATACCAGCACTGGGTCTGTGTTGGGTATAGAGCGTTTGAGATTTCTTTCATGGCTTTCAGCTCTTACTTGCTTGTTCCAAGGTCTCTGTGTGTATGCAGTTCAGATTCCCATTAGTTGGATCTTAGCGATGAGTGAAAAATCCTGCTCTTTCCACTCCCCTCCAATAAGGGCAGCAGGGATATTTGTCACGGTTGCAGCACCTCACCAGGGGGCTAATAGAATTGGTTCTACAATGCAAGGCACTAATCTGCCCAGTGTGGGAATTGGCTGAGCTGCCTTGGCAGAGTGCTGGCGCCCCTTTGCAGGATGAGAAATTCCCGGTTGTCCCTCTGGCACTGCTTTCGCAGTAGTGTAAATTTGCCTTCCCCAACCTGGTGCCCACTCAGACATCATCATCGATCATTATTAATAATCATCTTCCACACAATGGCCTCAAGGCAACGTGTGTGTGTGTGTGGGGGGGGAAGCAGCGGGAAACAGTGGAAAGCACAAAAGAACAGCCTCTATATTTAAGACAAAACTTAAACAATGCAAAATAGACACTCAGCACAAAGACCCATTTATCCAGCTGGGAAAGCAGTAATACAGCTGTACCTCGGAAGTTGAATGCCTTGCGACTCGAACAATTTGGCTCCCGAACGCCACAAACCCAGAAGTGAGTGTTCCGGTTTGTGAACGTTCTTTGGAACCCGAACTTCCGACACAACTTCTGCAGGAAGCTCCTGCAGCCAATCGGAAACCACGCCTTGGTTTCCGAACATTTTGGAAGTCGAACGGACTTCTGGAACGGATTCTGTTCGACTTCCAAGGTACGACTGTAATAATAATAATAGTAAATTGTATATTGTGCTATACCCATGGAACTCAGGGCAGTTCACAACATAAAAACACACGCAAAATACATAATAAAAACAAAACGTCTTCAATTGTTTCTGGAAAGCACAGGCAGTTGGTGCCAGTCGTATCTCAACAGGGAGGCTACAGGAGAAGCCGCACTTGCAAGCCCTGGTCAGAGATACTGTGCATCAGGCTTCTGAGATCTTTGGAACCAGCAGGAGAAACTTTCTGCTGGGACCTATTGGGTATAGAAGAGACTTTGTACTACAACACCCACCGGTCCCTCCCAGCCGTACCTGGAGATGCTGGGGGGGTTGATTCTGGGACCTTCTGCTCACAAAGCCAGTTCCTGTACCTTCTGGAAATATAGGCAGCAGACCCATTGGTCCACCAAGCTCAGTGTTGCCCTACAGAAGGCATAGGCAAACTTAGCTCTCCAGATGTTTTGGAACTACAACTCCCATGATCCCTGACCACTGGCACTGTTAACTAGGGATCATGGGAGTTGTAGTTCCAAAACATCTGGAGAGCCAAGGTTGCCTATGCCTGCCCTATAGTGACCGGGAGCAGCGGCTTTCCAGGGTTTCAGGAAGGAGTCTCTCCCAGGTCTAGCTGGAGATGCCTTTTGGGGGATGAGCCTGAGACCTTCCGAATGCAAAGCAGATCCTCTACCTCTGAGCTAGGTGGCCCTTCTCCTTAAAAAACAAGTTAAGATTCCTTCTGCTGAGTAAAGGGTTGGATTAAACAGGAGCCTAGGAAGCTGCATTTTACCCTGTCAGGCCATTGGTCCATCTAGCTTAGCATTTCCTGCACTGACTGGCAGTGGCTTTCCAGGGTTTCAGAGAGAGGATGTTTGCCGGTCCTACCTGGAGATGCAGGGGTGTGTGAGAGTGGGGTGGCCGCACCCACTGATGGCATGTGGTCCTTAGAGAATTAACCAAGGGCAAAGGTGGCCTCCGGGCCACCAAAAATAAATAAACGTTAACTGCCCGTTTTAACTTCTCCCTGTCTCACCTGATTCCCCAGGTTGTTTAAACTGCAGCAAACTCTCAGAGCTGCTGGAGAGGGTCAACTTCTTAGAAGCAAAGGTCAGTCTCTTTCAATATAATTTTATATACTCTTGAAGGGACAGAGGGGTTGGGGAGTCTCAGGTGGGCTGCTTTATCCAATACCTCTCCTCCACCTCTCCAGCCGTATCAGAAATCGTTATTTCAGTGTGGCAGCTTTGGAACTCCCTGCCTATTGATATCAGACAGGTGCCTTCATTGTATTTTTTTTTCTCCTGGTGCCTGCTTATTTTGTTTTTGTTTAGGCAAGCCTCTCCAGACACATGAATGTTAATGTTGTTCGCCGTTAATTCCCCCCCCCAGATGCTTTTCCTTGTTTTTAATTGATAATTTTAATATTTCTTGTAATCAGCTTAGAGGTCTTAGTTCAATCAAGCGGCATGTAAATGTAAAAAAAAAAAGTTATGCAATTTCATCAAAGACCAACTGCATCAGAAGGGAAACAGCTCTGCATGTGGGGGACACAGAGTGGAATGAAAAGGATGCCTTCTTGCCTTCCTAATCACATACGATAGCCAATATAGCTAGCATACTGATCTGAACACACAACCCTCACATACTCAACCACCCAGTGGTCACTCTCTCCTTGCCCCCACCGCCACCATGCCACTTCTAGGCCTGTGTCTCCCTGCTTGTGCATGCGTCAGGGGTGAAGACCTATTGCCTGCTTTTGCTGGAGATGTTTCCCCTTGTCTTCAGGTAGCGACCCTCTCTGCGGCTGAATCTCTGCCCTCTCTGGTTCCCGGCAGACGGCTTCCTCCTAAGGGAGGCGACTCTCCTGATTCTGTGGCCCTGTGGGGCTCCCTGGCTGCTCAGGGGAGCCCTGGGGATGAAAGCGCAAAAGGTAAGCAAGGAAGGAGGGAGGCAGTGGATCTCCAGTGGTCACCTGGGGTGTGGCAGGGTGGGCACAGGAGACGAGGCCTGTTCAGTGGTGGCCCCGCCTGTGAATTCCTTGCCTGGTTAGCTCCAACACTTCCTTCATGCCTTTAGACTCTGGCAGGCCTGATGGGGCAATGCCCCATGAACCTCAGTCTGGCTGCATTCAGCTCTCACCTGCCTGCCTTCTTACATACAAGCAGTCCAGGGGGTGGCCCTGCCTAGCGGCTTCCTACCTGCCAGGGAGCAACCCGGCATTAAATCACACTGAGTAAGTGAAGTTAACTCTTTATTAGATGAAACGAGACCTGTTCCAGGGAGCGAGGCCTAATCAGCACAGCAACTCTTCTGGGTAGGCAGTTGTGGAGGCTGAATGTCTCCGCCTTTCCACAGTTGCCTAAATCTCCTCCATCCTCAGGTCCTTCCCAAGCAATCTGAGACTACGCCGGCGTGCTTGTCTCTGCTCCTCCCTGAACATACCTCTTCTGGTTCTGGGAGACCAGGAGGAGTGGGGATTGTCACAGCAGGAGGGGGAAACACCAGCCTCACTTGTCTCTGCCTCTTGGCTTCCCTCCCCTCCTGCGTCAACATCTGCCTCTGATTCTGGACTTCTCTCAGCCGTAGACTCTTCCAGCTCACTAAACCCTGTAACCTCTTTAGCTTCTGGAAGTTCCTCTTCCCATTCTGCTCCTTCTTCTCCCTCTGACCTTCATTCTCTGTGTCCAGCCAATCTGTGATGCTCCTCCAGCTCAATCTCAGTGGTTGCCCTTATAGGGTCCAAAACTAGAATTAGTTGGCTCCACGTAGAATTGTAGAGTTGGGACTCAAAGAGTCACCTAGTCCAGTGGTTCTCAAAGTGGGTGGTACTGTCCACTGGGAGTCAGTGGGATTACCTAGGAGGCAGGGGGCACAGGAGGTGTAAATGACCACCAGACTTTGAAAAGCTGCTGGATCGAGTTCATCACCTTTGTTGAATTAATTAAACTAAATACCTGTAGTTGTAATTGGATTTTGAATAAATGTGCAATTAATTGTTACTCTTTTAAATTTTATTATGCTATTATTTTCTGTAGTTGGGTTGTCAGAACTGCTAAAGAGAGGGCTATAGCTTGTAAAACTTTAGGAACCACTGGTCTAGTCCAATATAGATATAATCTCTGGCGCCCCCTGCTGTTAGCCTCCCTGCTGTCTGGATGTGCTAACAGATGACAGTGTAGTTGTGCATTTTGTGTGGGTGGCCATCAAGAAGCCTCAGCTTCTTTGTTTGCCTTGTCTGTCCTTTTCTGGCGGTCCTGGGACCTGAGTTTTGTGCTTGTTTTGACGGTCATTAGCCACACTGAGGTTCCCATTCTGGGACAGAACGGCAGGATGCAAATGTTTTAATAAATAAAAGCAAGATGGAGCAAGAAGCCAGTTTGCTCGGAGAGGGTGTGTGTGTGTGTGCGTGTGTGTGCACGGATCCTAAACTCGAGGAAAGTCTGAGGGAGTATCCTTTTATCCTTTGCTTCTTCCTCCCTGAATGAGCCGAAGTGTATGGGTTTAGGCCTCCCTAGTTCAAGGCAACTGTCCTTGACATTTAGCAATGCTGGAAAACAACCATTTTCATCTCAAGAGGGGTGAGCAACCCAATTGCCTGCTAGGCCTCATTTCATGTGGGTGGCAAGCATGCAGGAAAGGGGTGCAGGAGAAGAGAAGAGATGAAAGAGAAAAGGGAGTGGGGGGAGAGAGAAGGAGACAAAGGGGTGTGGCTGAGAAGAGGAGAGAAAAAGGTGGGCTGCCCTTTTTGGCTGCCAGGGGGACGAAGCACTTCAATAGCACACACCGAAATTTCTAGGATGCACTTCCATCGCTCCTGCAAATTACTTGACAGTCTGGAGGTGACCAAAGTCTAGAGGCTTTGCAAACACACCATGCATTGGCTTTAGCAAAGGTGTCACATGTTGCCTTTTCAAGCACATGTTATTTATTTTATTTATTGCATTCATATTCCACTGGGGAGCTCAAAATGATGTGCTGAGAGGCTGAGAGGCAGGGACTGACCCCCAAGGTCACCCTAGTGTGAGCTTCATAGCTGAGTGGGGTTTTGAACCCTGGTCTCCTGGATTCTAGGCTGACACTCTTAACCACTAAACTATGCATTAGATTATTATTATTATTTTTAAGTAGGACAGCATGGGGAAGCTGAGATTCTTTGAAACCAGAATTCTGTGTAGATTTTCTGTGGAATCATAGCTGACCTGCAGCGATTTGGTTTGGGCTGGCTGGCAAAACTGGCTGAGGTTTTCACAAACTGGGCAGCGGCATCCTAAGACTGGCCCTGCCTTCTCCAGGATTGAAGCAGGGACAATGGAGTTTTGCTTCTGATGATCAGCTCCAGCCTCTTCTCTTCTCCTCTCTCCTCCTACCACCCGCCATCTCCTTCCTCCCAATTCCGCTGCCAGCATTGCATTGGGGCTGGTGAGAAGCACACCAGGCGAGGGGGCCAAAATTGAAAGCAGCTGGCTGACGGGGACTGTCCCGGGGCCTGGCGAGGCTTCCTGGCTTTGGCTGGAGCTCTCTGCAGCTGGAAAGGTTTAGTGGTCCTTCCCTCGCTCTGACAGAACATGTGTTTCTGGTTTGGGTGAAGAGAGGGGAGGAGAAGACGGGAATAATTAATGATGGAATATTTCTCTCCTCTTTGCACAAGCTGCAAAAGGACAATGGGCAGAAAGGGTGGCGAGATGTTCTTTCCAGGAAGGGACACGTGCGAGGGCTTCCCTTGTCGCTTTGTCATTCATTGCACCCAACAGGAAAGGTGTGCTGAACCCTGAACATGATGCGCCGTGAACAACTGCTGTTGTTCCCCTGTTGCGTTTCTGCCTTGCAGAGAATGTAAGATAAGATATCTTTATTGTCATTGTCCCCTTGCGGGAACAACAAAGTTACTCGGTTGCTACATCTACTCAGATAAAGCATTCCGCATAATCCAAAATTACTACAAAGCCTAATTAAAAACAGTAAATATGATACAAAATAACAAGTAAAATAGGATGTCCCACATTGACGCAGGGTTTTCGTTGCCTGAATAGGATGCCATGGTGGGGGACCTCAGACTCGCTTCAAGATGGTTGTGTGGCAAAAGGGCCCTTGTTCTAGCGCAGTTGTAACTTGTGGCGTTGCAACCCTAAGACGTAAAAAAAAGGGTAAAGGACCCAAGGACGGTGAAGTCCAGTCAAAGGCGGCTATGGGGTTGCAGCGCTCATCTCGCTTTCAGGCCGAGGGAGCCGGTGTTTGTCCACTGACAGCTTTCCGGGTCATGACTAAACTATTAATAATAATAATATACTGCCCTACACCCTATGGGTGACTGAATCTCCCACTTCCTTCTTCGTGGTCCAGTCATGCCCTCATGGGAGCACTGAGTTCAAATTAGAAGGAGTCATCATTCAAAGGGTTGATGTGTGCTGCATTTTCCAAAACTGCTGGATCGCAGAGGGTGGGATGGGGAAGAGAATGTTCCCTGCCTTTGTGTACAAATGGGGTCTGGCTTAGTTTTCTCTGTCTGTCTGTCTGTCTGTCTGTCTGTCTGTCTGTCTGTCTGTCTCTCTCTCTCTCTCTCTCTCTCTCTGTGTGTGTGTGTCTCCAGGCTTTTCATCCCAGCAGTGAGTTCTGCCCCTGATTGAATCCATGTCTAGGGTTTAAAGTCCTTGTGTCTCCTTGCAGCTGGTAGCAGGGTCACTTAAAAAGCACAGGTGAAGTACAGAGAGAAAAGCAATCCCGATAACACTTTACTGAGCAAAGAGCAGTGTATGATCTGAGGAGAAAGGAGCAGGGAGGTTTCTTCTTACTTAGGTCAGGCCTTGTACATAGCAGAAAGAGATTTGACCAAACGTACAGAGGAAAACTTGCCCAGAACTACACGGCACATGCTGCCTCAGTAAAGATCATGTCACTTTGCCTAGTTGCTAAGCAACACTTCCACCTATCCCGCTCTTGGCCACTTGACTTTAACAAGAGCAGAATTAACCCTTACATTACAAAATGACAAACTTAGTTGGTCTCTAAGGTGCTACTGGAAGGATTTTTTAAATTTTGTTTTGATTACTAATTGAATGATCTCTGCTGCTGCACTTTCAACAGCAGCATTCCAGAGATCCTGAAAGAAGGAAGATCAGGGACACTGTGTTGGGTGTACATGTGTTACACTCTTAACATAGCCTTGCTTGTAGGAGCTCCAGGTAACGTCTTGCCCCCTCTGTATTCAGCAGGTTCTCCAGGACCCAGAGTTAGGCTGAGGACCACCATACCTGGACGGGATGGTATGTACTCAAGCGACTTACAATATTTTAAGGGAAAAAGAAAACATGCATACACATTAAAAGCAGCATTAAAAATTAATTATGAAAGACAATTCTGTTTTTTTAAAAGCAAACAAACGACATCAAAACATCCCACCCATGCAGAAAGGCCATAGATGGCTAAAAAAAAGATCAAAAGATATGTAGCAATAGTGTCAGGCACAAGTTGGGGAACCACTTCTGAAAAGGCCCATTTTCATACTGAGGAAGGGCCGCGTGAAGAAGGGTCTTTGATGACGATTGATAAAAGGAGACTGTGAATTTCTGTGTGAAATGTTCATTTTACATTCATCTTTTCTTTTCCTGTTGTAATCCGAGGTCTTCAAGCAATTTCCCTTTACTTTCGCTTTCTCAAGGACTGAAATTCTCGCTGTGTCTTCGCCGTGAATCTCAGTCTCAACACATCCCTTTTTAGCTATGGCCACTCCATATGTCTGAAGCACACAACTTCCCAGCAAAAGAATCCTGGGAACTGTAGTTTCCCCCCACCGGAGAGCTACAATTCCCAGCACCCTTAACAAACTACAGTTCCCAAGCTAAGTTATGTGCTTTCAGTGTATGTTGTGATCTTGTGAATGTGCACCTTCCTTGACTGTTACCGCCTTCCCTTTCCAAACCTTTTCAGGGAGGCTGGCCTCGCAGGGACCCCCAGGCCCTGTGGGTCCCAAAGGAGACGTTGGCATCCGCGGCCCGTCAGGCGTACCTGGCGTCAAAGGCCCTGCTGGACCACAAGGTAAGCCTCAGGCTGGGGAAGCAAGCCACTGCTCTACAGGTGCAGCTCCGCCTTCTCCTTCCATGGAGGCAGACCCAGGTTCTATCCTCTGCATTTCCAGCTAAAAACAACTTAGCTAGCAGCCTTGGGGGAGACCCCCTCCTCCCAAGTCTCCAGAGAGCCCTGTTTGTTGAATCAGTCAGGGACCTTTTTCTGCTGCTCGAAATGAATCATGTGGAGCAGGCATCCACCAAACTGTGGCCCTCCAGATGTTTTGGCCTACAACTCCCATGATCCCTAGCTAACAGGACCAGTGGTCGGGGAAGATGGGAATTGTAGTCCAAAACATCTGGAGGGCTGAAGTTTGGGGATTCCTGATGTGGAGGGATATAGTTTGATGTTTTGGACTACAAATCCCATCAGACCCAGTTCAGGTGTGGGGAACCTTTAGCCCTCCAGATGTTGCTGAACTACATCATTACCCCTGGCCATTGGCCATGCTTTCTGGGGTTGATGTCTCTGCAACATCTGAAGGGCAAAAGGTTCCCCACACCTGTTACAGTCCAAAACACCTGGAGGGTTTAAGGGGTATTGTTTGGGTTAGTTCTGGGGGTGTATCCTCTAGATCACTGTTTCCCAACCTTGTGCCTCCAGCTGTTTTCGGACTACAATTCCCATCATTCCTGACCACTGGTCTTGCTAGCTAGGGATGATGGGAGTTGTAGTCCCAAAACATCTGGAGGCACAAGGTTGGGAAACACTGCTCTAGATTACGTTCATGCATTTTTTTGTTAGACTTTATTATTACACAGGTGGCGCTGTGGGTTAAACCACAGAGCCTAGGGCTTGCTGATCAGAAGGTCGCCGGTTCGAATCCCCGCGACAGGGTGAGCTCCCATTGCTCGGTCCCAGCTCCTGCCAACCTAGCAATTCGAAAGCACATCAAAGTGCAAGTAGATAAATAGGGACCGCTACAGCGGGAAGGTAAACGGCATTTCCGTGCGCTGCTCTGGTTCGCCAGAAGCGGCTTTGTCATGCTGGCCACATGACCTGGAAGCTGTACGCCGGCTCCCTCAGCCAATAATGCAAGATGAGCGCGCAACCCCAGAGTCGGTCACGACTGGACCTAATGGTCAGGGGTCCCTTTACCTTCATTATGCATTAGCAACGATTTGTTTAATCATATTCTTGATCCCTGTGAGATGTTCTCATCAGCCCATCCATTTATCTGGCTGTTTAAGCTTCCTTTAGAATAGATCTTGCAGTTGTTAGCGAATGATGAAAGAAACCTTTCTTGATGTTGTTGCAAGTTGCTTTGAGCTTGCCTTGCCTTGCAAAGAAACGGCAGCGACTAGGCCAGCAGCTCCCAATTAGCTAAGTACTTTTGAAAATGTTGATATCTCTACATTAGTTTTTGTTATGTAAATGGTGGCACACAAACGCTGGGGTCCACGGACCACCAATTATATATTATTACATTCATATACTGAATTCTCCCTCCAAGGAGCCCAAGGTGGCCTACACGATTCTCCCCCTCCTCATCTAATCCTCACAACAGCCCTGTAAAGTAGGCTAGGCTAGGCTAGGCGACAGTGACTGGCCCAAGGTCACACCCCGTGAGCTTCACGTGGCTCAGTGGGGGTTTGAACCCTGGTCTCTCCCACGTTGTACTCTGATGCTCTACCCATTACACCACACTGTCTCTCATTCCAGTGACGTGGTGGTGTGCGCCATAGGCTCCTCTGCAGGATGAATGTTTGTACGTGTGCCCTCTTTCTCTCCCGGTCTAAAACCTACAGGGGACACACACGAGAGTGAAGCGTGTCTCCAATGTTAAATCGGGGAGGGTATGGTTTGGAAGTTTGCCTCCATGATCAGAAGTCTGGGGGAAAAACAATCATTGTAGCGGATATCTTGAAGTCTCTCGAAGTCTCTCGTAGTGGTTTTTTTTTTTTTTGGAGGGGGGATTTGCTGGGGTGGAAGCAACCCCCCTCCCCGCCAAACAAGGCTGGGGATCTGAGCTCACGCGGAGCTGTGGTCGTACTTGGCCGTCTCTGTGGGTCTACTTAATGTTTATTTGGTTTGGAAAGTGTCCCAGAGAAAGTTGCCTCTGGCCGTTTGGAGTTAAAGCATTAACCAGCCAGCCCAACCCCACACAGACCCCATTCACCACCCTCTTCCCCCCACCCCACTCCCAGGCCTAGCTCTTCTCTCTCTCTCTCGCAAATCCCACTTCTTTGTTCTGGACCTCCCTGAGCTAAAATTTTTTTTTTTGGAGGGGGAGAGCAGGGAGTGAGTGGGAAGGGGTTGCCTTTGCCAAATCCAATCTCCCCCTTCGCTTCCTCCCCTCCCGTCTCTGCACGCTCCCGGTCTTCAGCTGCAAGCCGCTCGGAGCAAAAAACCTGTGTCTCTGAACCCCTTAGCAATGGGGATGCCTGTTGCACACCAGATATTGTCAAACTCCAGCTCCCATCTTCTGACCTGTTGGATGTGCTTGTTGGGGCTGAGGAGAATTGGAGTTTCATCTGAAGGGCCACGGGTTCCCCATTTGCGCCTTATAAGGAGAAGATCACCTCCAATCAGGAGAAGGAGTGGTGTCACCTTTTTTCATCCAGCTATTTCAGCCAGCTATTTAGTTCCCATGGCAACATATTGTCCAAGCTTACATGGCAAACAGGATAATAATAAAAAATTCCTTCAGTAGCACCTTAAAGACCAACTAAGTTTTTATTTTGGTATGAGCTTTCGTGTGCATGCACACTTCTTCAGATACAGTGAAATGGAAGTTTCCAGGCACTTATGTAGAGAAGGGGTGGGGAGGGGTGGGGATGGGGAGGGGGGATCACTCAGAAGGGTGGTGGAAATGGGTGATTGACTGACTGATAGCTGTTGATGACCGGAAACGACTGCAAATGGTTTTGCATGAAAAAGCAAGGGTTGAGATGGCTGAAGATCGCTTATCATGTATAATGAGATAAGAATCCGATATCTCTGTTCAAACCAGGTCCCTCCATGGTTTTGAGCTTGGTGATAAGTTGCAATTCAGCAACTTCTCTTTCCAGTCTATTTCGTTTCCGGTCATCAATAGCTATCAGTCAGTCAATCACCCATTTCCACCACCCTTCTGAGTGATCCCCCCTCCCCATCCCCACCCCTCCCCACCCCTTCTCTACATAAGTGCCTGGAAACTTCCATTTCACTGTATCTGAAGAAGTGTGCATGCACACGAAAGCTCATACCAAAATAAAAACTTAGTTGGTCTTTAAGGTGCTACTGAAGGAATTTTTTTTATTTTACTTCGATCCAGACCAACACGGCTACCTACCTATGGCAAACAGGAGTTCTCAATAAAGCTGGCTAGGGCCTATTGACTTAGCGAAAGGAATTGGGTTGACAGTTTTAGCAGCAGACCCCAGGACATGCATGCCAACCCCAATCCTCATTAACAACATAACGACGACGTGGAGTTTGCCACACGAAGCAGAACCTTCTCAGTGGTGGCACCCTGGCCAAGGCATTTTCCTTTTTATCGAGACCGGGCTGTCTGCTCACATTCTTTTCATTCAAGATTTCCCACAGGCCTTTCAGCATTATACGTAATTTGTATTTGTATCATTTACTGCTGACCTGTCTGTGATTTTACTTGGGAGTCGGCTGCAGTGCTAGTCCTAATCAGAGTAAGCCCATTGAAGTTAATGGATACCACTTGCCCACAGGTGCTGGAAGAAACCCACCTTTCCTGGCTCAGCTCTCATTGCTCACCATTGTGCTGTTTTGTTTTGTTTTGTTTTTTGTTCCAGGGCCTCAGGGGCCTCCTGGTCCCCCCGGGCGGGATGGCGCAAGAGGTTTCCCCGGAGAGAAGGGCCTCCCAGGGCCCCCTGGACCCCCAGGTCCACCAGCCCCTGTGGGACCAAAGTTATCACCCATTCCGGATCAAAGTGAGTAACCTCCCAGGCAAGGGAAGTGTATTGGCCACAGGGGTGGGGGACCTGAGGCCTGCGAGTCAGATACGGCCCTCCTGGCCTCACTACCTGGCCCTTGGAACTCTCCTCAGGCCACGCCCCCTTGGGCAGCCCTGCATCTCACCCTCTTTGAGTGCTTTGCCCTGAGTGGAATGTCCCCTTGAACTCAGATCTTGCTTCCCTGGGTGGAGGACTAAGAGGGCTGCGGGAGTGTAGAAAGGTTTTTGTTTTTTTAACATTTGTTGCCCCGCCCACTTTTGCCTCTGGCCCCGCCCACCGCTGGCATGTGGCCCTTGTGCCTGAGTGCTGAGAAAGGGCTGCTCATTTCCTGGGGTTGTGTGTGTGTGTGTGTGTGCTCAGAGGCTTATTTTGGCAGTAACCGGTATAGAAACCAATACTTTGAATAACCAGCCTGGTTGGTCTCCAGGTCTCACTTATTCCCTGATCTTTCTCTGTTTGTGTAATTCAGGGGACCCACTTCTGTCAAACACCTTCATTGAAACAGGGGTCACTGGTCCGGCTGGGCCGCCCGGCCTTCCAGGACCAATGGGTAAGTCTCTTTTTGGCCCCGTATCTTCACCCAGGGGTGGGGGAATGATGGGCAAACAGCTCTTTGGGGTTTCAGGGAGAATTGCCTGCCAGCCCTACCTGGAAACTCATTTGGGGATTGAGCCTGGGACTTTAGATGCTCTGAGCTCTGGCCCTTCCTACAGAAACAGCAAAAGGTGAAGCTTCCTCAGGCAGGCAAACAGGCAGACCATTGTTCCATCTATCTCAATATTGTCCACACGGACCAGCAGCAGCTCTCCAGGGTTTCAGGAGAGGACATTCCCAGCTGTACCTGGGGAGATGCCATCGGGGACTGAATCTGGGACTTGCAAGGCGGATAGATGCCCTACCTCCATGTTTGGCCCTTCCCCAAAGGGACTCTAGGAAGAGATAGGGAGAAGAACCACAGGATATATTCCAGATGGTGTCACCATGCAGATACCTGTCAAAAGCCAGGTCCGCAAAAGGTGGCCATTCCACCCTGAACGCTTGAAGTGCCCCTCCCCATAGTATTTGTCTGCTGAAATGGAATTTGTGGCTTGCCGACGATCCAGAGACCATGTGAGCTGCATGGACTCGATCCGCCCTCTGAATGTTTTGGACTCCCACTCAGCCTCAGCCGGCCTTTGCAGACCTACCATTCCCAACCACCACAACAGTTTTTTCATGCTTTTTTTCCAACCTTTTCTGCGAGCGTCCTGGTAGGAAACGATACAGCCTGTTGCCATCCATGGCGGATAGTTCAAGTCATTTGATACCTTGATGGCCTCTAGTAGCAAGTTTGATTAAGGGACGCAGGTGGCGTTGTGGGTTAAACCACAGAGCCTAGGGCTTGCTGATCAGAAGGTCGGCAGTTCAAATCCCTGCGACAGGGTGAGCTCCCGTTGCTCGGTCCCAGCTCCTGCCCACCTAGCAGTTCAAAAGCACATCAAAGTGCAAGTAGATAAATAGGGACCGCTCTGGCGGGAAGGTAAACGGCGTTTCCGTGCGCTGCTCTGGTTCGCCAGAAGCAGCTTTGTCATGCTGGCCACATGACCCGGAAGCTGTCTGCGGCCAAACGCCGGCTCCCTCGGCCTATAGAGCGAGATGAGCGCCGCAACCCCAGAGTCGGACACGACTGGATCTGATGGTCAGGGGGCCCTTTACCTTTACCTAGCAGGTTTGATTATTGCACTTTCCGTTCTAGGAAAGTTGCTGGAAGTGTTTTCTGACTGTGGCAGGAATTGTTTTCCTCCGCCTAGACTAGAGCACGGGTCTGCTAGGCGCAGCTGGGAAAGGGAGTCGCACGGTGTTAAGTGGGAGTTGCAACAGATCAGGGCCAAATCCTGCCCCCTGGGGGGTGGGAAGCAACAGCCACAACAAAGCTCAGGGTGGGGTGGGAAGGTTGTAGTTACAGCTGCCACCTTGTGGGTGCTTCTGGTTGGCCACTTTGGAAAAGAAGAGCTTGGATTTGATATCCCGCTTTATCACTACCCAAAGGAGTCTCAAAGCAGCTAACATTCTCCTTTCCCTTCCTCCCCCACAACAGACACCCTGTGAGGTGAGTGGGGGGCTGAGAGACTTCAAAGAAGTGTGACTAGCCCAAGGTCACCCAGCAGCTGCATGTGGAGGAGCGGAGACGCGAACCTGGTTCCCCAGATTACGAGTCTACCGCTCTTAACCACTACACCACACTGGCTCTCCAGTGGAGGTTTGGGGGGCTTTTAACCCTCCGCCCCCAGCTCTTCCCTTCTCAAAGCAGCAAAAACTAGTTGCTGACCAGGGGTGTGAAACCTCTTTCTCCCTGTAGGTCCTCCAGGGCCAGCTGGAATCCCAGGTCAGCCTGGACGTGATGTAAGTAGTACCCCTAATCTCTGATGTGAGGAGGCAAGGGTTTCTGGGAGGAAACAGCCCAATTGCATTTTGAGCTCATGATTTGAATAGAAGGCGGTGTTTTTCCAGGGCCTGGAACCTCCCAGTATTTTGGGACTAACACTTAGCTGCCACGGTATTTGGGGTGGGGAGAGATCCCTTGCAACTGACTTGGAATAATTTTTATTAAAGATTTTATTGAATTGCAAAAGAACAGTCCCTTGCAACTGAGATCCATTGTTGTATTATTATTATTATTATTATTAATTGCGTCTTATGCAAGTCGTGTTATGTTGCTGTTTATTTGTACATCACCTTTCATTCAAACAGGCTCCCGAGAATAAACAGATACATGCAAATAACGATAATGCAAATAACAACAGTGCAAATGCAACACAAAAACTCCCCAAACTAAATCTTAAACTTTATTACTATTATTATTATTATTATTATTATTATTATTATTATTATTATGGGGACTTTATTTTTATTCAAGTTTAACATAAACTAAAACAGTTGAACGAGCAGGCTCCAAAACAGCCATTCAAGAATTTTGAAAACATCTGTATGGGAGGAGAAATCTTAACCTTTCCAAAGTGTTAGAATGCATTCGTTATCACTGTGGGTTTATTCCCCACAGTTGAGAGCAAGAGGGAGCAATAACAAGTACATAAACAGGAGTCCCACTCCTTTTAAGGCTCCCAGTCCAGCAATATCTGGGAGGCTTCAGCAGAGAAGGGCCCAGCAGCATCTCCAGTCAAAGAATATTGGATGCCTGGGAATTAGCCTCAAAGTGGGGGTGCACAAGTCTAGTTGTGGTTTGTGTGTGGGGTTTGTTGCCACAGAGGGTAAAAATCTCAAAGAGGAGGGGAGTCTGGCGTGGGCCAAAACGCCAACCCTACTGCACAGTTGAAAGGTTTGCGGGGTTGGGGAGACCTTGTTTGAAACTGTGACGGTGCTTTCTTTCAGGGGAGCCCCGGAACCCCAGGAGCCGATGGGGCAGCTGGTACCCCTGGAGAGAGAGGAGAGAGAGTGAGTACCAGCCTCCAAAAATCCTGTGCTCTCAGACTTACATCCAAGTTTCATAGCATCGGAGAATTGTATGGTTGGATACATGTAGGAATCACAGCTAAGAATCAGCTTCCAGCTTCCTTAAACTGCGCTGTCCTTAACTAGGCAAATAGAACTGGTTTGATTAGCATCCACCAGCAAGGAACTTCTCTCCACAAGATATAGAGCTGTTATTACCTCTGCTGACGTCTGCACATCAAGCAGCTTTCGAAAGCCTACCTACAATGGCTGGCTGGGAGGTGGCAGCCCTCTGTCCCTCAGAACAGGGACCTCAGTGGAGCACTCAGAGCTCTTAAAGCACTGTGGGGCTGGAGGAACTTCCCCTGTGGGATTTCTCCCAGAGCTATATAAAGAAGCAGGCACCTCCCTCCAGGTCAGGATCGGACATGGGGGTGGGCTCTCGTGTTCGTATATTTCTCCAGAGGACCTGGGTTCAAATCCTGACTGCTTGTTTTAGCACTGTGGGGAACCTTTGGCCCTCCATATGTTGCTGATTTACAACTCCTTTCAGCCCTAGCAAGGGGTTGGTGGGAGTTGTAGTTTAGCAAATTATGGAAGGCCAGAGGTTCCCTGCACTTGCTTTAACCAGGCAGAGGGCTTACTCGGTGGTGGCGCCTGCCCTGTGGAACGCCCCCTCACCAGATGTCAAGGAAATAAACAGCTACAGTCATACCTCGGTTTAAGTACGCCTCGGTTTGAGTATTTTCAGTTTAAGTACTCCGTGGACCTGTCTGGAATGGATTAATCCACTTTCCATTACTGGTACTTTCAATGGGAAAGTTCGCTTCAGGCTAAGTACGCTTCAGGTTAAGTACAGACGTCCGGAACCGATTGTGTTTGTAAACCGAGGTACCACTGTATCTGACTTTTCGAGGACATCTGAAGGCAGTCCTGTTTAGGGAAGTTTTTAATATTTGAGGTTTTATTCTGTTTTTAATCTGTGTTGGGAGCAGCCCAGAGTGGCTGGCGGAAAAAAAATATTATTATTATTATTAGCAGAGGATGAAGAGCGAAAAGGGTTTTTAGGCAGGTCCCTGGAGGGCTCGTGGGGCAGGAGAACCGAAGCATATAGCCATGGACTGCATTTTCAGGGGGTTGGACTAGATGACTCTTGAGGTACCTCTCAACTCTACAGTTCTATGATTCTGTGACTCAGGTTTTCTTTTTTCTCCTCCTTCGTCTCTCCTGTAGGGACCACAAGGATATCCTGGCCGCCAAGGTCTCGATGGAGAACGCGTAAGTGTGGCACAGCAGAGGAGGAGAGAATACCCTGCTAGGGTGGGTGCAAGAAATTTGGGTGGCTAGTGGCAAACTCCAGCAACCAGGGAAGTTCTGCACATTCTGAGAAAAGTCTCTTACACTACATGAGAACTTCCTCGGTCACTGTTCTCCCTGGGACTTTCATTCATTCACTTATTCATTGATTCGTTTGAAGCAGGGCTGGGGGACCTGGGTTCCTCCAGAGAGTTGTTGGACTCCACCTCCCATCAGCCCCAGCCAGCAAGGTCAACAATCGGGGATGATGGGAGTTGAGTCCAGTGACATGTGAGGCCTGCACAGGTTCATCATCCTCGATTCAAAAGCATTTATACCCAGCTCTTCAGTTCCCAGGCTGGCATACAAATCATTTTTTTTTAAAAATCACAGTTCTAATAATCTTTTATACTTCTCCCAAACTTTAAAAATTGCTTTCCTTGTAATATGATTTCAAAAACTTTGATGTACTCTTGCCTTTGCGTACCACAAGTATGCATGCCAGCCAAATCTATTATCATATCCTTCCAAATCTAATAGATCTGTATTTTTTGGTTTTATCCATTCCCGGATCCAGCAAATACAGGAGGCTTCAAAATATAATTTCAAGTCTGGCAGGGAGAAGCCTCCTCTAGGTACTGGATTCTTAACATTACACAGTTATTATAATGGCCTGTCTCCATGCCCAAGACAGCATCCATAATCTGCCTCCCCCCCCTCCGTCCTTAACCCTTATAAAGAAAAAAGCTTTTGTTTTCCTTGACACCCGTATGAAGCTTTTTATTGTATTACATACGTTTATATCATAGGTCACTAATGCGAGTTCTGTGAGGTCATAAGCCTTTATGGAGCCCTTCCAATTCTCACTGATATTCGGTTTTTGCCTGAGGTTGCAAATTCTTTCTCCTGGGCTGGTTATTAATTTCCAACCGCTTCCAGCTTATGGAAACCTTTCTTCATCTCTAATCATGACAATGAGATGTTGCAGTACTCAAATGCTCCCAGAGTTATCTTAATAAATCCATCTTACTAGGTTCCCTGTGTGCTTTTCCAAAATGTTGCATGTAAGATTCTCCCCGCTGTTACAGTACGTGGCTCTTGAACTCGGCACTTTGGCGTTATATGCTGTTTTGCACAATTCAGCAAGGGGGCAAGTGCCATAGCTGGAGTGTCTAACTGCTTGCATGCAGAAGGCTCAATGCCTGGCAGCTCCAGGTAGGTCTGGGAATGTCCCCATGTCTGAAATGCTGGATTGCTGCTGCCAGTCAGTGCGGGCAATACTGTGCTAGATGTACCACTGGCCTTACACTCTGTGTAAGGCAGCTTCCTATGTTCCAACAACTGCAGAAGAGGGTCTAATGCAATTTCCCATTTGAAGGATTTCTTTTGCAATAACATGATCCCCAAAACCTTTGTCTTCTCATGCCTTTTCTCCTTCCGCTTCAGGGTGAGCCGGGGCCCAAAGGTGAACCAGGCGAGAAAGGCACCTGGGTAAGCTTGGAGGGTGGGGTGCGGGTGGGGACCCTCCTTTTCTCTCCTCTTCCCCCACCCCAGATACTTGCTAGCTCAACCAAGGGACACTGAGTCATGGGAACCAGCTGGACCTGCAAAAATCTGCCCTGATCCCCAGCTCTCTGCCCCCATTTTACCCTCATCAACAGAAGCCCGTTTCCACTACTCAAACGTGAGCCAAGTTGGCAGGCTTCTAGGGGGGGTGCGAGAGAGATAATGGGTACAGGAAATGAAGGCGCTTTCCTATTATCTTGAGACCTCCCTAGCGTAGCTGCGCCAGTCTGCTGTATGCAAAACAGCCAAGAGCCTCGCGGCACCTTGAAAGCAGCTTCCCCACCAGCACCTGCTGATTTTGGAACACAATTCCCATCAGCCCCAGCCAGCACAACCTTTCTCCCATCACAAGACTGAGGCTGATGGGAGTTGAAGTCCAGAATCGTCTGCAGGGAGGCCAGATTGGGGAAGGAAAGCTGCCTTAAAGGTTTATTGTGTGACACGAGCCACCGTGAGCCAAAAGCTGCCTCACCAGACATTTTATTTCTCTGAACTCAGTGCGTATTCTGCATGAACAGAACATTTTTTTTGATAATCAAAGTTTTTGCCAAGAAAAACCACGTGATGATCTATATAGACTGTGTAAATCAGGCACCCCCAAACTTCGGCCCTCCAGATGTTTTGGACTACAATTCCCATCTTCCCCAACCACTGGTCCTGTTAGCTAGGGATCATGGGAGTTGTAGGCCAAAACATCTGGAGGGCCGCAGTTTGGGGGTGCCTGGTGTAAATCTTCTGTGTCCACATTTTTGTGGGCTTTTAAGCCTATTTCCACAGCCTTAAAGACTAGAAACTTGTTAGTGTTTTTTAAAAAAAGAAAGCTCCTCATCTTGGAGATGCTGAATTCTTCCTTTGCATGGTACAGCGGGAGAAATAAGCCCAGCTTTCTTGCTGCTGGCCAATGCAGCCTGAAACCAGGACCAGAAGTGTGAGGTTGCCTTTCTCCTCTGGTAGGCAAGAGAACGAGAACGCTCAGGCACGATCCCAACTAGGATTGCCAACTCTTCAACCAGCTGCTGCAGCTCTGCCTTTTAGGAGCAGCTTGGTGTGCAGATGTTGGCAACCGATTGTGGCTCCATACTGCGAAAAGTGTCACGGGCTGATTTCTGCAGATCGGGAGAGTTTTTGAAAGAACAGAGTGGGTGGGTCCATATTTTCTTCTCCCTTTCCAGCCGTTTGGCAACCCTCATTCCAGTCTCCCCTTGCAAAAGCCTCCAGGAGCTTTTATTATTATTATTATTATTGTGCTCTGTTTCATTGCTGCCCCTTGAAATAACATCTGCTCCAATCATCAAAACGCTTGGGTCATCATCACCCATCCCATCCATTTAAAGCAGTATCCTATCACTATTAACAGTCCTGGATTGCCCCCAAAGAATCCTGGGAACTGTAGTTTGTTACGGATGCTGAGGGTTTTTTTTTTAGGACCACCCCCAAATTCCCCATTCCCAAAGCTACAATTGCCAGAGTGGCTAAGCAACAGAGTTGTAGAGTTGGAAGGCATCCCAAAAGGTCCACTAGTCCTACCTTTTGCAGTGCAGTAATCACACCTAAATCAACCCTCATTCCCTGATAATTTGGGGAATTGTAGCTCCGTGAGGGAGACTAGAGAATCTCCTCTTAACTCTCTGCATTTTAAAGGTGGAACCTACCTTGATTTGCATTTTTCAAAACAAGACATGAAAACGAAAATGCGGCCCTCCCTTCAAAACTTCCACATATCCAAATTTTGCAATGCAAAATTTTATTCCTGGAGGGTGAGCCCAAATGAATGCTAAAGAACTGCGGGGCGGGGATAGGTGGGAATTGGTTTGGTTTGGTTTGAATATACCTGGGGTAAGTGTCCAGAAAAATGCATATGCTTGTGGGGGAAAGCATACCAAAGAAAGGCCAGATATTACTACTGTTATTAAATGTCCATCCCGCTCCATGGCAAAATAGTCTTCTGAGAAATACGTCAGGGAGAGTTGCATGTAAAACTCTGCGTGTGTAAGGAAAAACTGAGTGCAAAACTCTTGTGCGTTAGGGGAAAATGAGTCTCAAGTTGCTGTGGGCTTAAAAATTAAATCGCAGAATGGCAGGAAAGTTTGAGAAAACACAAAATGGAGAAAATTTGCCCATTCCTCCTGAACGTAGCCGGGCTCCAATCTGGGTAAAATATGCATTGGATCGTATTGCGAGCTCAGGCAGGCCAGAAGCAAAGGCCATAAAATGAGGCACGGAGAACAGTTCTGCGGGCACCTTGGGCCTTCAGGATGTTGCTGGACTACAACTCCCATGAGCCTCGGCAAACGTGGCTAACAGCCAGGGATGATGATGAGAGTTGTAGTTTAGCAACATCTGGAAGGCCCAAAGTCCCTCACTCCTGATTTGGAATATGCCTCAAAGTCTAGAGATGGGGGGAGGTATCCGGGGATCCTTGTCTGAGGGCTCTTTGCCTGCCTGTCTCTTTTCCTGGCCGCCACCCCCACTGAACCCCACTCTGCCCAGGGGCTTGATGTGCTGGTGCCAGAACTCCTGTGCATAGCTGCCAAGTCTCCCGTTTTCCCCGGGAAACCCCCGTTTTTGAAGCCGTTTCCCGCTGTCATCCCGAATGGCGAAATATCCCGTAATTCCCCCGGATTTCTTCCGGTGCCACTGTGCCCGTGTCTGGGCACCGGAAATCGGGCAGCAGCGGCACCGGAAGTCGCTTCTACGCATGTCTGGACATGTGTAAAAGCAACTTCCTGTGCCGCTGCTGCTGATCCCGTATTTTTCTAACTGGGACTTGTCAGCTATGCTCCTGCATTCTGTCTGTTCCTCTGAGGCATGGAATTGGGACCTTTTTCTGCCCTAGGGGGCTACATACCAGTGGTGGGCATGGCCAGAGGCAGGGCAACATATGTAAATTCCACCTCTGCTCTGTTGGTTGTTACATGTGGTGCAAAAGGGGGGAGAGGAGTCCGCTTTGCATTACCTCTGCCACTGGCTGGGGCTGATGGAAATTGTAGTCCAAAAGATCTGGAGGGCACCAGATTGGGGAAGTATGAGTTAAAGAGATGCCCTCCCCTTGATGGGGAAGACTTGGGAAGGGTTGTAGCTCACTGGTAGGGCATCTGGTTCAATCTCCACCTGTGGATGGGAAAGACTTGCCTGTCTAAAAAACAAACAACAACCCCAAATAATTGCAGAAAAGGCTTCCCAACTCCCAGACTTAATGGACCCCTTTCATCAACTTAGGAAGTCGTCAAAGACCCCCAACCCAAGTTCTTAGGAAACGTGAACGAAATAAAGTCAATAAAAATCAATCTGTAATGGACATTTGTTAATCCCCATTGCTAGGAACCACAAACCGAAGGATAAGGAGTATTGTTGCATTGTGGAATCGTCTTATTAGATGCAAAGGTTCCTCATTGGCACTCTGTACATGCTCGTGCCCTTGATTTCTGAGACTCCTAATTCCCACTACAGTCGTACCTTGGTTTTCGAACAGCTTAGTTCTTGAGAATTTTGGATTCTGAACGCCACAAACCCGGAAGTGACTGTTCTGGTCTGCAAACTATTTTTGGAAGCAGAACGTCCGACGGGGCTTCTGATTGGCTGCAGGAGGATCCTGCAGCCAATCAGAAGCCACAATTTGGTTTCCGAACGTTTTGGAAGTCAAATGGACTTCCGGAACGGATTCTGTTTGAGTTCCAAGGTACGAGTGTATAGGCCACAAGTGCCTTTTCTGTGCCTAGGTCTTTTCAGCCCCAGTACAGGCCCACCAACCTCCAGGGAGGGGGTCAGAATTGACCGCTTTGAGAACCCCCACTGCAGACAGCGCTGAGCTGGACAGATGCTCTGACTCGCTGGCAAGCAGCTTCCACCGTGCTTTTGCTTGTAACTGGAAAGATGTTCCTGCTTTTAGGTTCAGCTGTCTCACTCGCCCCAACTTGGAACGTTGCTTTCCTAGCTCTTACTGGGATAGCTTCCCCTCCTTCCCGGTGGAAGTGAGAGGGACTGTTCTCCCCTCGCTCTGTGTGTTTGGCCCCATTCATTTAAAGCAGTATCCCTCCCGTTCACACAGTTGCAGCTTCCCCCAAAGGATTCTGGGAGCTGTAGTTAGCTAAGGATGCTGAGACCCCTCTCCCCCTCCTAGAGCTGCAGTTCTGAGTGGTTTAACAGTCATTGCTGCTTCCCAGAGAACTCGGGGGACTGAGCGGGAATAGGGGGTCTCGCCTAACACTGCTTAGCCGCCATAACGAACTACAGCTCCCAAAAGGCTTTGCGGGGAGCCATGACTGTTCCGAGTGGCATCAAAGCACTTTAAAAGGAATGGTGGGAATGTGGCCTCAGGGATATAGTTCTGGGAATCTGGTTACTGCATCCGTCTCTCTCTCCACATCCATGCCACCCTCGAGGTCGCTGCATTTGGGACCTCCCCCCCTGCTACTAACCACCCATGCATGTGCTTCTGCTGTGCCCACACACCTGACTTCCTGAGCAAGGAGGGAAAGCTCATGTCTTCTCAACACCAAGCCCAGGCGGCACAGTATCTGGGGCACTGTGCCATTGTGGTTCTTCCGTTAATTTTCTTTGCTTTGGTTTGGCATCCTTCCTGCGGGAGCTTCTGGCTGGACCGAGCAGCCTGCTTCTGTATAAGCCAGCTTTCTCCCTTTGCAAAAGCAGCTTCATCGATTGCATTTAAAGCCCACCTTTCTCCTCCAAGCAGCTACATGGTCCTTCCCCCTCCTCGTTCAACAACAACCTTGCAAAGTAGGTTAGGCTGAGAAGCAGTTACTGGCCCGAGGTGAGCTTCACGAATTTGAGCTCTCTCGGGTCCCAGTCCAACACTATTGCGCAGCACTGCCTGGCAGTGGGTTAACCCTCCGCTTGCTGGAACTTCTGGATCTGTTGGGAAGTCCACCAGTGTTGCTTCCTGGGGGGGTTAAATCTCCCCAAGGCATTTGCCGGCCTGCAACGATGCAGAACGTGGCACCCACTGGTGCCAAGACAGCATCCTCTGCTGCACCTGATGGCAGCTGGCTAGCTTAGCGGGCAGAGGGCGGGCACCTGGAGTGAAGGCAGGGAATCTTGGGTACCAACACAGCCTGGCTCAGGAAAGATTTCTGATGGTGTAATCCAGGGGTGAGAAACCTTTCTTCAGCCTGAGAACCACATTCCCTTTGGGGAGGGGAGGGGAATGCTTGGGGTGGGCAGGGCCACAGGCAAAAGCAGCGATAAGGCAGCTGGTCCAGGGTGCAAGGGGAAGCTGCCCCTGTTTCAGGTTGAAACACACTTTTCCCTCCGACCAGATCTTTCTCTCCCTGCGAGCTGTGCTAGCTGAATGATATTGTTTGCTCAAACTCCTTAACGGAATTGCAGGTGCATGGTAGATACTTGATAGATGCACTTTCGATGTTTGCAATTGTGCCCCTTGGTGTGTGTGTGTGTGTTTTGTTGTTGTCATTGTTTCTGATGGCTGAAACAAATGCGAACGGGAGGAGGGAGGGTTAGGCATGCCAAGCCTCAGCTCACACCCACCCCACCTCCCTCTCACCCTGGCCCTTTTGCACGTATTTGCGCGCATGCACACACGCAACCCCCCCCCCCGCACGTGCGTCCCCTTCACGGCCGTGTCTGTCTCTCTTTCGTCCGCAGGGGGAGGGTTTGCACCAGCTGCGAGAGGCTTTGAAGATTTTAGCTGAGAGGGTTTTAATCTTGGAAACAATGATTGGGCTGCATGGTGAGTAGAGACAGACAGCAGGACAAAATTCCCCCTGCGCTCTCCCCCCCCCCAAGGCCAGGAGGGGTCAGGAAAAAGGGGGCCACCGTGGGGGAGACCCTGCCCAGGTCTGTATGGTGATCTGCTTAGGGCGTTCTTGCCCTGTTCTTGCAGCCTTTTGCAAAATCCAGGGGTTCAACTGAGCCCTTGGCTGGCTACTGGACTGACTCTCTGGGTCCTGTGGGGAGCAGGCCTGGCACAATTCGTTGAGGACGGCTCAGCCATGGCATGGCCTCCATGGCAACGACCCACTGTTTAAGCATGGTGACATCAGGAAGTGGTTGCACACCCAAAAAAAACCCCAATTTTTGTTGTTGTTGGCATCTTTCTTTTTTTTTGAAATTTTGAAATTAATTTTCTTTTCTCTCATTACAAATATACTTATAACATACAGCTTACATAAACATCTCTCCCTCCCCCCCTTTTGACTTCCCTCGACTTCCATTTCTGATTTATTAACCTTAATACGGGAATATGTTCTGCTATTTTCTACAAATATCATATTTTCCCTTTTATTACATTACCTATTCCCTATCCCTAAATTTGTGAAAGTTTATTTAAATCCTACAATCAGATCAATAGTCTTCTTTTGTTTCTGCAAATATAATATAAAAGGTTCCCACTCTTTTTCAAAATCCCCATTTTTCTCGGAGTCTGTGTGTCAGCTCCGCCAGCTCCGCGTAGTTCATCCGTTTTTCTTGCCATTGTTCTTTCGTTGGAATTTCTCCAGTCTTCCGATTCTGTGCTAGCAATATTCTCCCCCCCCCCCCCCGCATACATAGTGTCCTTTTCTCTTTTGGTAAGTCTTGCCCTAAAATGCCCAACAGGAAGGCTTCTGGTTGTTTAACAGAAGTTATTTTAAACATTTTTTTTAATTCATTGTAAATCATTTCCCAATACAGTGGTGCCTCGCTAGACGAATTTAATTCGTTCCACGGGTCTTTTCTTATAACGAAAAATTCGTCTAGCGAATCCCATAGGAATGCATTGAATTTTTTTTTTAAAAAAATTTGCCCATAGGAACGCATTAATTGAATTTCAATGCATTCCTATGGGAAACCGCGATTCGCTAGATGAATTTTTCATAAAACGAATTCGTCTAGCGAGGCAACCTCCGCTCGAAAAATCCTTTCGTTAAGCGGAAATTTCGTTAAGCAGGGCATTCGTTAAGCGAGGCACCACTGTATACCTTAACTCTTTTACAATTCCACCACATATGATAGAAAGTCCCTTCAACCTCTTTACACCTCATTCCCTCTGTGCATTTTTATATATTTTAGCTAGTTTCACCGGCGAGATATACCATCTATACATCATTTTCATGTAGTTTTCTCTTAGCAATATACAACCCGTAAATTTCAAATTTACTTTCCAAAGTTTTGTCCAATCCAGGGCTGTCTTAAGCATATCTGGCGCCCTGGTGCGAAGATCCCTCCGGCGGCCCCCCCCCGCCCCGTTTCCCAGCACGGCTGTCTGGTGGGCGCAGCGTGCAGCACAGCTGCCGCGGGCACAGCAGCACGGCGCCCCCCCTGGCGGCCCGCGCCCTGGTGCATTGCGCCACCCAGCCTTGCCTTAGAGCCGGCCCTGGTCCAATCTTCAAATTGTATATTGTGGCCTGATTTCACTTCTTCATCTTTCGTTTCCCATTCCAAAAGGATGTTATACATTTTCTTTAATTCTCTTCTATTACTTCCTTTTGGAATTTAGAAACCGTGTATGAAAAGCCTTTTTATTGTCCTCTTTAAAAATATCTTTAAGCTGCTTACGATGCAACCAACTTTGAAGATGTTCCTTTATTTCTTCATATTCTTTCAATTCTAGTTTTCCTTCCTGTTCTACTAACAATTCTCTATATGTCGGCCAGTCTCCCTTTTTCCCAATGTTTTTAGTGATAATGCCTCAATAGGTGATAACCACCAAGGTGTTTTGGGTTCTAATAGTTTTTGTATTTGTCCCATACCTTGAACAACACTCTTCTTATTATATGATTATTGAATCCTTTATGAATTTTGGTTTCCCCATACCATAAATAAGCATGCCATCCAAACCTATTGTCTTGTCCTTCCACTGTTATCTCTTCTCTGTCAAGTTTGATCCAGTCTCGGATCCATATTAGGGTTGCAGCGTCATAGTACAGCTTTAAGTCTGGAAGTGAGAAGCTATCTCTCTCTTACACATCTGTAAGTATCTTGTTTTTTTTCCTCGGTTTTTCTCCCATTCCAGACAAATCTTGAAATTTCTTTTTGCCATTCTTTGAAGCATGCAGTCCCTACTATTATTGGTATTGTCTGCAAAAGAAATAACATCCTTGGGAGTACATTCATCTTTATTGCTGCAATCCTTCCTAAAAGGGATAGATCCATCCTGTTCCATATTTCAAGGGTGTTTTTTTTAACTTCTAGCCAAACTTTTTCATAATTATCCTTATATATATTAATATTTTTTGCTATTAACCATATACCTAAATACTTTACTTTTGTGTGGGCTTCTATTCCTATCTTTCTGTTATTTCTTTCCTTTCATTTTCTTTAAGATTTTTAAATAACATCTTAGTCTTGCTTTTCTTTAGTTTAAACGCTGACACTTGACCAAACTCTTGAATTTTTTTCCATTACCAGTACTTTAGGGGGAGAACTTTTTGGATCTTCTACTGTAATTACCAGATCGTCTGCAAAGGCCTTCAATTTATGTTCACTTTTCTTTACTTTTATTCCTACTATTTCCTTATCTTCTCTTATATGTCTGGTCAGCACTTCTGGGACCAGAATACTGTAAACAATAATGGTGATAGTGGGCAACCTTGTCTGTTTCCTTTTTGTATATTACATTTATTTGTTATTACCCGATTTACAATTATGTTTGCATTCTGCTCTGAGTAAACAGCCCTTATCCCCTTATTAAAGTTCACTCCAAAACCCATCTGCTCCATCACCCTTTCAATGAAGTCCCAAGAAATGTTATCAAATGCTTTCTCCGCATCTATAAACATCAACGCTGCTTTCTTCTCATTTCTAACTTCTAGGTATTCAATAATATTCAACACATTTCTAATATTATCTTTAATTTGTCTTGGGAACGAATCCAGCTTGATCCTGATGAATATGATCTTTTCGAACATTTTTCAATCTATTTGCCAACACAAATGCAAATAATTTATAATCATTATTTAACAATGATATAGGCCAATAGTTTTTAACCAATGTTATATCTGAATCCTGTTTCAGAATTAAAGCTATACAGGACTCTTTCCATGTTTCTGGGACTTCACCTGTTTTTAAAAATTCATTCATGGCATCCTTTAATGGGTTTACAAGCTGTTCACTCATTTTGTGGTAATATTTAGCCATTATTTCATCTGGCCCTGGTGATATCCCTGCCTTTGCTTGGTTTAATGCATCTGTCTGTCTCAAGAGACAATGGAGTGCACCTCCAGAGGTGAAGCCGAACCTCTGCGTTAGCAGCACCTAAATGACCTCCCCAGGGCGCAAGCCTGGGCACTGCATATGGGAATCCTAGGCTGCCAAATTGACAAGATCCCCATCTCGGCCTCGCCAATGTTGTCCAAAGGAAAACAGAGCAATATGTTGGGCACCACCTTGGCTGCAGAAGTTGCTAGGAAGGGGCATGCAAGGCACCGTCTTAGGGACTCCATTCTGGATTTGTTTAGGGTTTACTCCAGGCATCCCCAAACTGTGGCCCTCCAGATGTTTTGACTGTGGCCCTCCAGATGGGTTTGCGGCGCTCATCTCGCTTTCCGGCTGAGGGAGCCGGCATTTGTCCACAGACAGCTTTCCGGGTCATGTGGCCAGCATGACTAAACTGCTTCTGGTGCAACGGAACCGCGTGACAAAAACCAGAGCGCACGGAAACACCGTTTACTAGTCACTTGCTATATAGAGAAGCTCTAAGCAACTTAACAAAACTTGTAGAGTGTCATGGTTTTCAAAACACACGCAGAGAAAGATTTCTCAGTCCAGTGTTAGTTTTATTTGTGCTCATACAATCAGTGGTCATGGGAGAGGAATAGAAAATGAACTCTCCAAATAGGGGATCCTTATAGAAAAATTACTCTTACAGCATCGGGCTCTGATAAAACTTATTCCGATTGCTCTCCTTCCTTGTACGGGGATGAACTTTTCTGCATCCAAGCATGGTCACCAGGCAGATAGATAGAGATGGACTGCAGATCTCAGGAAGACCAGCTCATGGTCAAGGCAGAGAGAGGAGGCCTTTGGGGAACACAATGGGGTGGGGCATATTCCCCCCCTCAAAAGCATAGCATGAAATCGGGGGGGGGGGGGATACAATAAAAAATTCAAAGAATATTGCTAACCAAAAGCGATTTTCCAATCAAAGCACTCAAACAAGGCAGGTGGGGAATCGGGACCAGGGTGGGGCTGGTGTTTTTAGGATGGGGTGTTGGTGTGGACACAGATGAACCTAGTCTGGGCCAGACTCGGAGCTAGCCTCTGCTCAAGGCCACACAAATGATCCAAAGAAAGGAGAATATGCAGAGGCAAACAATCCCATAAGCACCACTCTCCTTTTCCTGGCAGTAGATGTACAGAGAACGGCCATATTGCTCACAACCAAGGACTGTTGATGGGGTGGAATCTAGTGGAATTAGACACACACACAAGGCAGATTTTCCCTCCAGGGTATTTTTCTGTCAAAAATGCCCACGTCCCCGAATTTCCTACTGCAGAGTAGCATCTTTTCTTCTTGTTTCACCGAAAATCGAGGCTGTGAGATCCAACTCTGCTTTCCCCGACTTGGTTCCCTCCCCAGATGTTTTGGACTACAACTCCCATCAGCCACAGCCAGGGATGGGGTGGGGGAAGAATTCCGATTCCGTCCGCATTTCAAGGCAAGCCTACCTAATTTGCAGTGTCCACACCAATGTGTGAACCGAAACACAGCCACCCTGTGAAATTTGCACTTCTCTGAATTTTGTGGTGCAGTTCTACTGCCGAGTGATGTGTTCAAAAACACATATATTAGAGTGCATATAAACCATTGCATTTGTGAAAACAGTACTGCTATGGTGTATGGACTAAATGCTGTCCTAGTGAAAAGACCATATAAAGCTACACTATATTGGGGGAAATTGCTTTGCAAAAACCACAGTAACAAAACAGAGCAGTCAAAGCAGTTTGATTCCCCCAGGGTCTCCTATGTAGTCTTGTACTGAACTGCAAAATTTTTCGAAGGGTGGGCAGAGGGCTTCAGTTGCTACTACTGAGCATGTGTAGCAGTTTGAGCATGCTCAGTGTGGGGAAACTGAGGTGGTGGGCTTCTGGTGGCTACACCTCCAATAAGGTAGGAGCTCAGCGCCCTCTGGTGGCGGCAGCAGGAGAGAACAGCCACTTGCTCTCCCTTTCAACTGAGAGCGCAACTTTCTGAGCAATCGTAGGCTCATTTACTCAGAAGTAATTGCCACCCAGTTCAGCTGAGTTTACTCACAGGCAAATGTGTCTAGGACTGCAACTTAAATGCTAATAACAACCCTGGATCAGTATAGCTGATATTTTAATGCAACCATCAATTTATTAGGGTCAGTTTGCGACATAAAGGGCTTTTACCAGACCTCAAACCTCCTTGCATTAATTCATTTCCCCACCTTTCCACTCCAGGGGCATCCCAGGATGTGTGCTAGAGGTGAGGAGGATGCAGAAAGGTGGAAAGCAGGGCTTTTTCCTGGATTGGAATCTCCATACTCTTCCAACATTTCTCCAATGAAAATAGGGGCATCCTATTCCATTATTATTATTATTATTATTATTATTATTATTATTATTATTATTTATTATTATTATTATTCCCCAGCCATCTGACTGGGTTGCCCAAGCCACTATGGGCGGCTTCCAACATATTTAAAAAGATAACAAAAATTAAACATTTAAAAACTTCCCCATACAAGGCTACCTTCGGATGTCTTCTAAAGGTTGCATAGTTATCTCTTTAGCTTGGGGGTTGCATAACTCCATACCCTCCAGCATTTCTCCAATGAAAAGAGGGACATTCTAAGGAAAAGAGGGACATTCTTGGATCAAATCAGAAACCGGGACAGCTGCTGTAAATCCAGGACAGTCCCTGGAAAATAGGGACATTTGGAGTGTCTGCCTCTCAGAAGAGATACCTCTGTAAGTTGGGAGCAGCATGTAGATTTAGACACCCATACTCTCCAACCTTTCTCCGATGAAAATAGGGACGTCCCATTCTATAATGATAATTTTACTATTTATATCCCACACATCTTACTGGGTTGCCCCAGCCACTCTGGGCAGGTTCCAACATATATTAAAACATAACTAAACATTTTTTTTAAAAAAAACACCTTCCATATACTGTACAGGATTGCCTTCAGACAACTCGGGAGTCATTTCTGCATCATTTCCCCCCCAATGAAAATAGGGATATCTTTAGGAAAAGCAGGACAAGGGTTAAACATAAACTATTAATTGATATCAAAGAAAGAGGGGGATTTTCCCTGCCAGATTTGAAAGTCTATTATGAGGCAGCGTGTCTCTCCTGGATCAGGGAATGGTGTACACTACAAAATACAGACCTTCTATACCTGGAAGGATATGACAACCATTATGACAACTGGGATGGCTTCTCTAAATCAGGGACATCCCTGGAAAATAGGGACACTTGAAGGGTCTGGACTCCAGCCTCGTGAGAGCATCAGAACAGTTTTGATAGATCAGGCTGAGTGAAGCTGATCTAGTCCAGCATCCTGCTCTCACAGTGGCCAACAAGATGTCCCAATGGGAAGCCCCACAAGCAGAACATCAGTGGAAGAGCACTCTGCCCAACTGTGAGTCCCAGCATCTGGGATTCAGAAACATTTATTGCCTCCGACAGTGGAAGAGCCATTCTGGCTGGTAACTACTAATTGCCTGAACCTCTGAGTGTGCCTAATCCCCTTTTAATGCAATCCAAGTTGGTGTTGTCACAACCTTCTGTGGGAGCAAGTGCCATAGTTTAGCTCTGTGCTGCCTGAATGAGAACTTCCTTTTCTCTGACCTGAATCTTCCAGCAATCAGTGTCCTTGGGTATCCATGAATTCCAGCGTTTACGAGAGAGGGCGGAGAAACTTCTGCTTTCTCCGTGCAAAGTGAGAGCTGTTAGGGGGTGATGGATGGTGAAACCTTGCCTTGGCATCCTCCGGAGCCATTGGGCGAATCAGTATGTGGCGCCTTAGTGATTCTGGAGGTGCCTGTTCCAATAATAATAATAATAATAATAATAATAATAATAATAATAATAATAATGTCACTTGTGCCCCAGCCACTGAAGAGAACAGAGGTCTACCAATGGGAAGCTTTATTATATTTTATTATTTTATTTTATTTCAAGGAAAAAAACTTCCTGCCTTGGGCTAGCTGACCCTTTTAGATCCTACAGTTCAATGGTGAAGTTAGCTACCAGCACACAGCTCCTTTTATGCGTGAAACTTTGAGAAACAGAACCCCTCTTTTTTTAAAGGCACAGGCTTTTACATGCCCCTGAACCCCATAAGTAAAGAGTGGAAAATCCTGTATCATGTCTTTCAACGACCGGGGGAATTGTCACCTTTATATCTCCTGAGCCCCCTGCCCAAATTCTCCACCTGCAGTCACACACCCCTCCAAAGATTCCAGATTCAGATTCAGACCCCTTTCCCTCTCCCCTCCTCTCCACCCTTTCCCCATAATGAGGGTGAATGAATTTCCGCTCTGCTCTTCTCAATCTCCCATCAGGCCATTAGCTTACGAAGCTTCCTAGAGCAGCAGGCCCAGCTGAAGCTCTTGTCTAGGAGGGTCACCTTGCTGGAAGCTATCATCTGGCCAGGTAACAACAGAGGGGGGGATCCCCCTCTCTCCCTCTCCCCTTTCCCCAGCATGCTGCATTCACCAATGCAGAGAGCCCATGGCCAGGAGATCCCCCCCACTTCGCTTGCAGACATGGGCTTTCTCTCCTTTCCTGTCATCCTGCCCCAAAACTCTGCATGCCACTAGTCCACAATGTCCAGGTTTTTTAAATTCCCCACCCCCTCCATAGCCCTGCTGCGGTCAGAGCTGCTGGGATTTTGCCTTTCCTGACCCATAGCCACTGGGGTGGGGTGGAGGGAGACTTAAGGGGAAGGGATATGCCTGGTGATGGCTGGGGTGGGGAGGGACTGCTCCTCTTCCTCCCCACCCCTCCAAGCATGAGCTCAGAAGTAAAAAATTGCTTGCCTTGCACTAAAAGTTATCGCCAGCGTGAGGGTGTATTGGATTTGTCAGACTGCTGGGTATCCCAACAGCATGGGGCGGGCAAGGAGGAGACCCCTGCCTTTCCGACGGAAGTCTGTGCATGCTCAGTGGCAGTCTCCTCTCAAGCCAGCTTGCACCTTGTAGCTTAAATCTGCCTGGAGGAGGTCGGCTCAGCACTGACCTGCCTCTTCACCCACCTGGGTATGCACCAACCAATCCGAGAAGGACGTTAGCAAGGAACCATTGGCAGAGGTTCGGGTGAGAGAGTCCCGTGGCTGACCGCAGCTAAGGGATTGACTTTGCAGCGTTTTGTTTGCAGCAGCAGCAGCAGCTCCGAAGCAGGATATACGATGGGGGCAGCTTCTCCCCTGCTTCTTGTTCCCTGTCATTCAGATACACTGCCCCTGCAGGTGGGGGTTCCATCTGCCTGCTGTGGCCAGGCGATGTTGCTAAATACCCAGTTAGGCAGCTTTCGCTCCCCCCCCCATGTGTCCTCTGAGGTCACAACTCCCACCAGCACCAGCCAGCATGAATCAAAGGTGGCTGGGAGTTGTAGCAGAACAGCGTTTGGGGAACCCAAGGCTGAGATAGGCTCATTCTAAGGGTGAGATTCCTTCTGCAGTTTCTCCACTTCAAATTAATTTGGAACAGCAGTTAGTTTAGTTTACACTGAGGAAATCAAGTCTTTTGCTCTTGGAAGACACTGGATCTTGCAGTCATCTTTGAATACAGGCATGGCGGGAGGAACCCCCAGAATCCCTAGGGAGCACCCCACACCTTGTTTGTTTTCCTTGAGCAGGGATGGGGAACCTGCAGGCTCTCCAGAAGTTGCTGCACTATAACTCCCTTCCTCCTTGACTGCTGGCCAAGCATGGGACTTCAGCAACATCTGGGCAGCTGTGGGTTCTCCGCTTGAGCCACCTAGACATTTCTCACACCTCTGGAACCATGAGGACCAGAAACTTGTATTCTTTTTCTTTTTTTAAAATCACAAAATGACAACCGAGGTTCTTGGGTTGCCAAATTCCGCAGCGGACAAAAAGCGGCTCAGCTCTGACTCTTGCTTGTCCTTCCTCTCCGTTGACAGAACCGGAACCGGGATCAGGACTGGGCTTTTCCTCCACCAGCATGCCTGGCTACGACCGGGGGAAGCGCGACGAGAGCCTGGCAGCCTACAAGATGATCTCCCACCACCTCTCTCAGAGGAGCGAGGAGGAGACGAAATGAGGAGGAGGCTGTTGGCCTGCCCGTTGGCAGGTACAGACAAAGAGCATCCTTTTGGGGGAGGGCGCGAGAGGCCTCTTTCGGGGTGCCCCCCCCAAGACCCAGCCCCCTTCCTCCCACTTTGGACTGCCCCCCCATGAAGAAGCAGTGGAGAGGCGTGTGTTGAGGAGGGCGCTTGCTTGCCGACAGCTTGCTTCCGTATTTATTTCGCGCAAAGGTGTGTGTGTGTGTGTGTGTGTGTGTGTAAAAGTAACGGTTGCTGCAATGCACCCCACACCTTCACCCCACAAGCTGCTGCCACAAGTAAGCCGCTAAGCATTATTTGTGGCCGCCTGATTGTCTCGTAGGGAAAGCCATTTATCCCTTGGTGCTATTTAAACGGGGATATTTTCCCTCTGCACAGCACAACTGCACCCTCTCCTGTAGCTTGCTGTTTTTCTACCGCTTGGGACTTTGACCTGGAAATTTAACTAGTTTTTCTGCTAAATTTCTCCTGGTCCCTGAATCGCCCCTTTCCCCCCCATAGCCTGGCCCGGGCAAAGATAACGAGGAGAGAAACCGGGCTTTTCTGGACTACTGTTTTCAACCGCAGTTGTGGAAGCTCAGGAGTGGCAGACGTCACAATATCTCTGCCAGGAAAACAAAAGTTTTCCTGCTTTCCGCTCGCTTCTTAAGAATGGGGAGCCCTAGTAGGGTCAGGTCAAAGGGGTTCCTGGGGTTTCTCTTTCGCTTGGGATGCCTGGCAGTGCGTGTTTGTGGAGAGAGGACAAACATTTCCCCTTCCCTGGCAGAAGCTGCCAACGCTGAACTGTGCGGACGTTTTAAGAACTACATCGGTGGCTGTCCCAACAAACGATTGCGTCCTTTGTGATTGGATCTCCGGGTACAATTTTAGCGACTGGATCAGATCCGGCATGCAAGCCGTGTATCCGAAGTTGTCAAGTGGGCTGCGAAGGCGATTCAAACCGAGGTTAGATGTTGCAACAGGTGGGATAGCTGGTGCTACCATGAAGCCTCGAGACGATCAGACTACTGTACTCTTAATGCAAAGTCTTGTGGGCAAAGCAGATCAGGGAGAGAGAAGGATGTGTGTGTGTGTTTATCTATGTGTGTCTGCCTCCATATAATGTATGTACTCTCTGGGATTTTGGCTGACAACAGGGACCAGGTCAATAAAGCTTCACTGAACGCGAGCCTCTGCCTGAATTGAAGGGAGTGTGGAGGGCTTTGCCTCAAAGCCTGAGCTAAGGTGATGCTCTCTGTACGGGTCCTTTGCTGCATTTTATGTTAAATGTCCATCAGGCATCAGCTTGGCAAAGGCTACTTTTTGAAGTCCTCGACTACTGCTTTAAGAGTCATGGCTCCCCCCCCCCTCCCCCAGAGAATCCTGGCAATTGTAGCTTGTGAACAGCCCTGAAAGCAGTTAGGAACATCCAAGGCATTTTTTCTTTCTTTCCTAAAAAAATGTTTAGGGATACTCTCATTTTGACTCCAGAAAAATCACCATTTTATAGTTCCAACTGGGGAAAATAAATACAGTAAATGGACAAAAGTACAAAGATTCACAAAATGTTTAGGGGTATGCGTCCCCCTGCATCCCCCCCAGAAAAAAAGCACTGGGAACACCTTGACGGACAACAGTTCCTAGGATTATTTGGGGGAAGTTGTGGCTCCCACCCCCAACACATGAATCCTGGGAACTGTTATAGAATCACAGAATTGGAAGGGCCCCAACGGGTCATCCAGCCCGCCCCCCTTGCAATGCAGAATTCAGTGTCATCTGTTATTCCTTTGAATGTTTTTAAGAGTGCTTTAAACATACAGTGTGGACGGGACTCTGTTCTGCGTGGGGGTGAGAACACCCTGCCCCTCACTTCAAAGTGGATGCATGGAAAAGGCCCAGATTTGAGCTCTGGATGTTTTTGGTCAAACTCCGAACCCCGGAACTGAGATCCTTGCTACATCTCCCGGGTGAGTGGCGGAGCTCGTAGGCATGGAGAGGGCTCCCTTTCTCACGAACAATGCCTAATGTGTGGCAGCCCAGACGGATTGGCCACTGGGGGCGGCTTTTGCCCGTGTCCCCACCACCTCCTGACACGTCTCGGGAGATGGTTTCCACAAACACCCATGGAACACATGGGAAAACGACTGCAATCAGGAGAAACCTCTGGTTTTGTTATTCCAAGAATCCCCAGATGGAAGAAGCCACTGGGTCTCTTCTGGAGGATTTCCCAAGCGTCTTGCAGCCCTTGATATATGTGCATTGTCTTCCACTCTTGCCCTCTTGACGCACCAGCCTGGCTGGGCTGTATGGAAGCTGCCCCATAGCAACAGGGTGGCCTTGGCTTCAATGGTGGGTCTCGCCCACCTTCCGCTTTCCTTCCTTCCCAGTTGAGTCCACAGCGAATCCCCGCTCAACTCCACCAGCCGTGGCTGGTTTTCTGCCCGGACGCTGGCACCGTTCGGGCTGGCTTGCCAACCTCTGTCCACTCACTAGCTGGTGCCCGGAGGTCACTAGCGTTGAGCGGAGCATCTCTCTGCCGTCACCACAGCTTGGTCTCCGATGTGGCCTCCGATCAGCAGTGAGACGGCACCCTCCACGTGGCTCGTGGCTGCCAGCGCCACAACTGCCTGCTCGGTTGGGAAGCCCATTTTCTGGAGCTGCTGGAGCCTGAAAGGGCAGGGCGTGGGAGGGTGGCATCAATTTCAGGGAGGCAAATTTCACGCGTTGCCCTCTGCCAGGTGAGAAGGCCGCAATCGGCAACCGTAGTATACACATTTAACGTGTGATTTCAAACATAAGTGGATAAAGGCAGGCTGGCAAGCTGGTGACTGCTGGGACTATATAACACTGGTCCTAAAGGATCTGCATTGGCCCCTGGTACGTTTCCAAGCACAATTCAAAGTGTTGGTGCTGACCTTTAAAGCCCTAAACAGCCTCAACCCAGTATACCTGAAGGAGCGTCTCTACCCCCATTGTTTGGCCCGGACACTGAGGTCCAGCACCGAGGGCCTTCTGGCGGTTCCCTCATTGCAAGAAGCAAAGTTACAGGGAACCAGGCAGAGGGCCTTCTTGGTAGTGGCACCCGCCCTGTGGAACGCCCTTCCATCAGATGTCAAGGAAATAAACAACTATGCAACTTTTAGAAGACAACTGAAGGTAGTCCTGAAAGGAAGGTTTTTTAATGTTTATGTGTTTATGTATGCTGGGAGCTGCCCAGTTTGGCTGGGGCAACCCAGTCAGATGGATGACATATTAACAACAACAACAACATATTATTATTATTATTATTATTATTATTATTATTATTATTATTAATAATAATAATAATACCCCGCCCATCTGGCTGGATTTACCCAGCCACTCTGGGCGGCTTCCAACAAAAGATTAAAAATATATTAAAACATCAGTCATTAAAAACTTCCCTATCGAGGGCTGCTTTCAGATGTTTTCTAAATGTCAGATAGTTGTTTATTTCCTTGACATCTGGTGGGAGGGCATTCCACAGGGTGGGCGCCACCACCGAGAAGGCCCTCTGCCTGGTTCCTTGTAACTTTGCTTCTCGCAAGGAGGGAACCGCCAGAAGGCCCTCGGCGCTGGACCTCAGTGTCCGGGTTGAACGATGGAGATGCTCCTTCAGGTATTCTGGGCCGAGGCCGTTTAGGGCTTTAAAGGTCAGCACCAACACTTTGAATTGTGCTTGGAAATGTACTGTTGTCTGCCTGGGGTTACCTGGGGCGAAAAGAGCTTTTAAGCTCTGCTTTGCTTGGGGGGCAAGGCCTGCTCAGCATGCCAGCTCTGGGATGCTCACGTGAGATCTCATGGAGCCATCTGAGATCCCAGAAGGTCTCTCGTGAGCATCTTTAGCCTTTCGGAGTTGGTGTGCTGAGCAGGCCTTGCCTTCTAAAGCAAGGCAGAGAGTTTCAAAGCTCTGTTTGCGCCTGGTCCCCTTGGCGTTACCTGGTACCAAATGTCTCCCCCACCCCACACCCCTGCTAGCCACAGGGTTGGCTCTAAGGGTTTGGGGACCTGCAATTTCCACATACACGCAGAACTCCTGGAACCAAAGCCCCATGCAAGATGCAACTGCCCTCTCTGATGCCCCCCCCCAAACCCCATCAGGAAGGAAGCTTAGCTTTCCCCCGGGAAACCCTTACCGGAGAGAAGAAACCGAAGATTTGGAAAGTTTCACCTCTTCCTCCGCCATATCCTGCAGAGAAGCCTGGATCCCGGCTCGGAGCAGCTCTTCATCCATCAGGGATCTTTGGAGGGCCGAGAAAGGAGCACTCAAAGCCCCGTGGTGGGCGGGGAAGGGAGGCAGGGAACCAGCAGCAACTGACTGACTGAGTTCCTGCTCCAGAGCTGCAGTTTCTCCACTCCAGTAAGAGGCAGGTGGCGAAGCGAGAAAGAGAGGCTGCGTAGGGAAATCTGCTGGGGGAAACGCTTGGGTTGGCGACTCCGGAGAACGAGGAATCCTGGGAGAGAGGAAAAGATAGGCAAGGCTGTGATCTTAAGCCAAAGAAGACTGAAGCTCAGTGGTGTGGCACTTACCTGCAAAAGGTTCCCAGTTCCCCACCCCCACCCCGCACCGCCCCAAATATTTACTTATTATATTTTCAGGTATACATTTCTCCACAATTAAGTATAGAACAATACAGCCAACGACTTCCCTTCTTCTCCTTCCATGGTTTCCTTGTATTTCCAAAATTAACTTGAGTACAGTCGTACCTTGGAAGTCGAACGGAATCTGTTCTGGAGTCCATTCTGACTTCCAAAATGCTCGGAAACCAAAGTGTGGCTTCTGATTGGCTGCAGGAAGCTCCTGAAGCCAATCGGAAGCCGCAGAAGCCCCATCGGACCTTCACGTTCCAAAGAACGTTTGAAAATGGAACACTCACTTGCGGGTTTGCGGTGTTCAGGAGCCAAGGTACGACTTATATTTCCTCCGTCTGGTTTCCCCCTTTCCATTCTATCTTAATCCATATTATACCGTTGAATTTACAATAATCCTGCTAATGTTTTCATTTTGCATGCAACAGTTTTTCTGCAAATGTTTTCCATTCCTCTTTCTTCTTGTTCTCCTGCCCTGCTGGTTAGGCCCGCTAGCTCTGCGTATTCCATCATTTTTCAGCTGCCATGCAGTTGTTACATACATAAATAGCATTTTTCACCCGCTGGCTACCTCTGTCTGTATCATACCCAGAAGAAATGCCTCGGGCTTTTTTGGGACGGGTGTGTGTGTGTGTTCTTTTAAACATTTTTTTCATTTCATTACAAATCATTCCCTAATACAGTGGTACCTCGGAAGTCGAACGGAGTCCGTTCCGGAAGTCCGTTTGACTTCCAAAACGTTCGGAAACCAAGGCGCAGCTTCCGAAACTCCAGCAGCCAATCGGAAGCCGCGTTGGATGCTTGGGTTCCAAAGAACGTCCGCAAACCGGAACACTCACTTCCGGGTGTGTGGCATTCGGGAGCCAAAACGTTTCGACTCGCAAGGTGTTCGGGATCCAAGGTATGACTGTAATCTGAAGTTTCCCAGGTTCAATCCCCGGCATCTCCAAACAGGGCAGGGAATGTCCCCTGCCTGAAATCTGCTGCTCATCTTTTTTTATTGTCTCAAACGACGACTCCTTCGCCCACCCAGCCCTACAAAGAAAACCAGGGTTCCAAATTTACCTGTCTCTCCCGGCGGCTGGGTCGGCGGTGGGGAGGATTTCAGCAGGTCCTGCCGGGGACAGGACAAAGTGGAGGAAAGAGCCTCTTCCCGGGAGGGTCTTAAAGATGATTCCGCTGTGCAGCTTTTCCAGGCGTCTCTCTGATAATTCCAGCGGGGAGAAGACCCCAGCCCAGACTGCGGCGTCAAGGGAAATGAGAACCTAAGCAGACCCTGGTTGCTGGACCCACCTGGTCCAGCCTCCTGCTCTCACAAGGGCCAACATGATGCACCATAAACCAGCAGTTAACACCCAACCATACCTGCCAAATTCCTTCTTGAAAAATAAGGGATCGGGCCGGAAGTAGCAGACCGGAAATAGCGCTGCTGCCATTTTAGAACTCGGCGGAGCATGCTCAGAAGTGACTTTTGATGCTGCTTTGCCCAGTTCCAAAATGGCCACCGCACCAGAAGTCGCACTGCAGCCATTTTGGAACTGGGCAGAGCAGCATCAAAAGCCGCTTCTGAGCATGCTCCGCCCAGTTCCAAAATGGCCGCCGCGCCAGAATAAACCGGGGGAAAACAAAAAAAAATTCGTTTTTTCGGCTGGGAACAGCTGGAAAAACAGGGGTTTCCCGGGGAATACGGGAGACTTGGCAACTATGCCCCCAACCCACCTTTTCGGAAAGGATACAGGCCAGGCCCGTGAGCAGCCCGCTCAGATGCAGGAGGAAAGGAGAGCTGGGGGAGAGAATCCAGCTCAGACCCAGCAGCAGCACAGCCAGCAGAGGAGGGGAAGCCCACCTCCGGGGACCCCCCTGTCTCTGATGCCCTTGGGGCCACCCAAGCAAGGCCAGGTGCACGGGGGTGTAGCCCCCAACAGCAGAGCCGGCCTGAGCACCCTGCAGCCAAGCTAGGAGGAGGTAGAGGAGGGCCGAGGCGAAAGCGCCAAGTGCCGAAGAGTGGAGGTAGCGCAGAGTGCCCTGGCATCGCTCCTGGTGCCAACTCAGCAGTGGAAAGAGGAGCAGGTTGAGGAAGAACAAAGGAGAATCCGTGAGGCACAGGCAGTAGGTCACGAGGCGATACGCTGTGGGGAGGAAACGCAGGGGGTGGTCGACAACGTGCCATTATTATTATTATTATTATTATTATTATTATTATTATTATTGTCCTGTTGAAAATTTTCAGCCGAGAAATAAAGTGGAAAAAAGTCAAAATAAGGACAAAAGGGGGGGGAGTGCTTGAAACTGTGGTAAAATACAATATATGGATACAGAATTGTAGAGTTGGAAGGGACCCCAAGGTTCATCTATCTATCTATCTATCTATCTATCTATCTATCTATCTATCTATCTATCTATCTATCTATCTTCTATATATCTCTATATATAAAAATGTAAAAATCGTGAAACTGCGTGTTCCACTTTTCTCCGTAACCGCTTGACCGATCGTCCTGAAATTTAGACACAATGATCCAGGCCACTCCCCAATCGTTGTTAGAAAAAAAATCCCTCAAATTTCACACCTGGGCAGGTAGAAACCTGATTTTCCTCAAAATAAAACAGTGCCCTCAAGTGGAATTCCTCCCACAGTACACCCCCTCCCTTCCTGTGAAATCTACACCACACCCACAAACCAAATAATGACATCATCAACCAAGCAACTGAAACCACCAAGGCGGCCATTATCAGACTCCTAGGCCCCTGCCAGGCTGCTAGGCCCCCACTAGGCCGGGGTGGGGGAGGAGAGGGTGAGCGCCCGGATCGCAGGTTGCAGCACGGCCTTTGTTTTATGTAGGCCCCTTCCAGGCCCCCACTAGGCCCCGGGGGGGGGGAATAACCCACAGCAACGCACTTGGGGGCACGCCAAGGGGTTTTTACTTTAAAATTTAGCACCACTACTCCCCCAAATCCCCCTCCAAATAACCACAAGACAAAAATACCATACCATCCTTCAAAACGTCATGAGATACGCCGGTCACGGGGGGGGGGGGGACAAACAGAATTGATCATGGATCGGGACACATGGGGGCAGTCACAGGGATTAGCCACAACAACGCGCCACACCCACAAACCCCGCCTCCGCCACGAGATCCTGTAAAACAGGGGGACTCTGAGGCTCAGGGGGATCTGAAGTGGGCCTATTACCCTCCATTTGACAGACTAATGCACAGCAAGACGTGCAGAGCCAGCTAGTACATATATATGAATGTAGAGGGTCCAAGTTCGTTAAAACGCGGCATTCTCCCAAACCGCTTGTCCGATCGCAGTCAAATTTAGCCACAACGTCACATGGGTATAGGCGAGTGTTTCCATGCACATAGATTGCCCACATGTCACACCTGTGCCACGAAAACCAGGTAAAACCCACTGGTTTGGAACCCTGAACTCAGAGGGCCGGGGAAGCTGGGAAATAGAAGGTTGCAACCCTCTAGTGGCGCCTACACTGGTACTACAGCTAGAAAACCTTGGCCCTCTATCGGAGGCTACACTGGTACTGCAGCTACTAGGCCGAATGGAGGCTCGCCTTTACAGACTAGGCCGAATGGAGGTGGGGGCTTGCCTGCCTGTGGTTGGAGGCAGGAGGGGACAGGATAGGTCATGGATCGGGACAGGGTGGGGGGAATCACAGGGATGAGCCACAGCAACGCGTGGCCTAGCCAGCTAGTTTCTTCATATATATATAATTTTTATTAACTTTTCTGTTTTACAATTTAAAATACAGTGGTACCTCTGGTTATGAACTTAATTTGTTCCAGAGGTACACTTTAGCTAATGGGGCCTCCCGCTGCCGCCATGCAATTTCCATTCTCATCCTGAGGTAAAGTTCTTTACTCGAGGTACTATTTCTGGGTTAGCGGAGTCTAACCCGAAGTGTTTGTAACCTGAGGTACCACTGTACTCATTTAAACAGCCTTAAAATATCAATGACTTCCCTTCTCCTCTCTCCATGGTTCATTTTGCATCATATCATAAATCCCTGCATATTTTACATAAACAAAACCATTCAGTATTCCATTATGGCACCCATCAAAACTTATTTGCGCTGCTGAATTTATCTTAACGCTGCCAATGTTTTCAAGTGTACACCATTTCCCATGTATTCAATAAAAAATTTCCAATCTTCTCTAAACGTATGTTCTTCTTGTTCTCTGAAGGCAGCCTTGTTTAGGGAGGCTTTTAATGTTTAATAGATTATTTTATTTCATTTTTCCGTTGTAAGCCGCCCAGAGTGGCTGGGGAAACCCAGCCAGATGGGCGGGGTATAAATAAATAAACTTATTATTATTATTATTATTATTATTATTATTATTATTATTATTATTATTATATAGACCACAAGCTGCACATGTTCTGTCAGTTTAAGTTGCCATTCTTCTTTTGCTCGTTCTCCATTTTTGGGCTAACAAAACATGGGCCACAGTACATAAATAACCTTTTTTGACACCTGGGAATTTCCATCTGAATTATCCCCAGCAGAAAGGACTCTGTGGGGTTTTTTTTGTTTTTGTTTTGGAAAAGTACTTTTAAACAATTTTTTCCCCAATTCATTATGGATTATTTCCCAATACTCTTTTGTCCTTTTGCAAGTCCACCACATGGGAAAGAACGTTCCCTTCAAGGTTCATCCAGTACAACCGCCTGAAATGGAGGAATCAATTATTCTAACAAGTATAAAAATTATTAACCAGCCCTCGTGATTTTTTTTTAATAAAGGCATTCCAAATATCATTATATTTGCCCATACACAAGTCTAAAAGCAATCCATTTGTATGTTGCAAGAGCAGTCATGTCTTCTAGCCATTGTTCAAGGGCATTTTATTATCATCCCAGTGAATCAATATCCATCTTTTAAGCAGAGGCAAATTTACATCGTAATGGCCAAGAATTCTGTAACCAAGAAACAGGGACGGATGCTCTCACTCCCCACCCCCACCCAATCCCTTTTCTGTCAAGTCTTGGAAATCGTAACCCAGAGAGCAAGGACTGACTGGTTGTTGACAGCTGCCCTGGAATCCTGTTGGAAGGGACTCTTAAGTGTCATTTAGTCCAACCCCCTGCAATGCAGCTGTCCCATGCGGGGATCGAACCTGAAACTTTGCCGTTATCAGCATGGGAGCCTTTTTGGGCTTCGAGGGGGCAGGATAAAAACAGTTTGTATCAATAAAAACCCACAAGGGATTCCGGGGGGTGGGACGAGAGTGGTGTGCTGGACCCAAGGAGCCCAGAACGGTTAGGGAGGCAACACACCAGGGGAGGGGGCAGGAGTCTCGGGTAGCATACCTTGGAAAGGGCTGGTGAGCAGGAGGTTGGGCGATAACGCCAAGCTTTCGTCTATGCCCGCCAACCAGAATAGGCAGAGAAGCACCATGAGGGTGAACGATGCAACTGGGGGGCGCCATAACCCCCATGGCCTGCTCCAAAGGCTCTTCATCAGCATGCCCCTAGGGGGAAGGAAAAGACAAGGGAGAAAGTGTCAGGTTTATATTAACCAGAAGGCAGGCAAGAAGCCACCCATTTGCTGAAGCTTTTAATCACTGGTTAATCAGAGGAGCGTACACCTAGTAAAGACTCTGGGATTTGTGGGGCATCCACATTTACAGCACTTTAAGAGTCAGGCCCGCAACCCCAAATAATCCTGAGTTTACTCCTGACGGAGCTACAATTCCTAACCCCCTTAACAAACTACGGTTCCTGGGATTATGCCTGGGGGGCGGCAGGGGGAACGTCAGGTTTGTAGCTCCTAACTAATGGCTCCTGCTGACTGCCCAGATTAACCTGTTAGAATTACCCCAATGATTAATTTGACCACATGGCAACTGAGCTGTGGCAAATTGCTTTGGCCTGATCCTATAAGTCAGCCCTCACCAACCGAGCTCAGCGGCTGAACATCTGCTTTGTATGCAGAAGTTCCCAGCCTCAATTCCCCCAGCAGCAACTCCAGGTCGAGCTGGCAGCGTTCTCTGCCTGAAACCCCAGAGAGCTGCTGCCAGTCAGTGTAGACAATACTGAGCTAGATGGACCTATGCTCAGTCCAAGGCAGCCTCCTCACATTTTTTGGACCACAACTGATTGATGGGAGCCACCAAAACATTGGGAAGGCCCTGGATTGTCAAAGTGCACGCCCAGCTCTGCATTTGATTGGTTTTGGTGCCTCACAATCCCGCGATTAAAGGTCTTACAGGTGAGAGGATTGCCCCTCATCAATGCTGGAACACAGTTTTTCTTCCCATGTAGAGTGAAATCCAGCTGATTCAGACGACCCCAAAAAAGGAGTGCACGATGCACAAGGCACTTATGGAACTCACTGCTGCAGGATGCAACCAGATGGCATTTTGAAAAAGCTGCAACTGGTTTTGAACATAAATGAAATAACTTAAGGGGGGGTATGCAAAAGAGGATACCCTGCACCTTTCACGATTGTGCAGGAGAGAATTTCTGGGAGAAAAGCTCGCATGCCTGAGCTGATCCAAAATTTTTTACAACATCCACCGGCCCAGCATCTCACGACGGGGATGAAGGCAGCCAGATCCTTCCTTCCTTCCTTTTTGATTTGCAGCCTCTCACCCTCAATCTCTGCTGTTTGCAGTTCTTTCCCACTGGGCAAGAACATTGCTTGGAGAAAACTGGGGAACACTCTCTCCCCCCCCCCGGTCCCGCCCCCTATTCCTTTTTCTTTTTCTTTTACCAAGCGCAAGGCTGGCTGCGTGCATGGGGCTGCACCGGCCGGATGGGGCAGTTCGTCAGCCGGCAGAAAAAGACCAGCGCGCAGCCATTTTGGACATGGCAGTTTGGGATCTGTGGGGCCGGTCGGCGCTGGTCCTCTCTATGCGGCTTCGCACATGCTTTTGCAACGAGGCAAGGGAGCGTCGCTAAAGAGGAACAAGAAAGGAAGGAGGTCCGGGGGACAAGATTAGAACTCAGACCCCGTCTGCTTCTGCAAAGTCCTTAGTGGTGGTTGTTGTTTTTTGGAGGGTGGAGGGTAGGAATGAGTTTCAGTTCTCTGTTCTTTTTTGCTGGTCTGTGCAGAAATGGTTTACTCAGTCCCTCCTTTTCGGCACTGCTTACTCAGCAGTGAGGCCCCCAACTTGGCTGGCTTTAAAAGAGGAGAATTTTACAACTAGCCACAATGGCTATGTTCTCTTGTTCCCACAGGCAGAGGCAGCAATGCCAATTGCTGGAAACCGCAGCAGGGGAGAGTGGCTTTACTCTTGAGAGCGGATTTCCACTGCTGTATTGAGAACAGGATGCTGGACAGGGTGAGCCAGCCGCAGGTTCTTCTTATTGTCTACTTAGAAGTAAGCGCCTTTCGTTCTCTGGGCTTTTTGCCCTGGAAATGGGTTAAGGAATTAAGCAACTAAACAGTGCAGTCACTCAGTTCTTAATGATCACCTGCTTATTTCAATTTCTCGGAAATGGGCTTAAAATAAAATTGAAAAATCACGCTTGCATCACTTTTCCAGACTCCAGGCTGCATTTGGATTGCAAGCCTCAAAGAGCAGATAATGGTGGGGTTTGCGACATTTTTGTTGTTCCCAAAATGGAGCATGGTGCCAGTGCAAAACTGATTTCCGTGCGTGGAGCTCCTGTTATGCGGTCTCGGACTGCCTAGGCCACGTGTTCTAAACTAGCTCGCTGGATCATCACCTTGTCATGGTGAGACAGACTCCCTGTTAAGACCGTGTTCATGGAAGACAATCTTACTCGGCTACAAGTGATCGCCAAAGAAGAATAATAAATGTTTAAAGCATGTGTCTCCCCCCCCTCAAGGAATCCTGGGTACTGTAGTTCATTAAGGGTGCTGAGCACTGACAGGATGCCTTTAACAAACTACAGCTCCCAGGATTCTTTGGAGAAAGACATATGCTTTTAATATAAGGGATGTACACAGCTTCTGTCTCCTAAGAGAAGATAAGACGCCCCGAAAGTTGTTGGGCTTTTTATTTTTTAAAGAAAACCCCCACAGTTATTTAGCAGCCCTAATGCTAGACCTCAGAGTGGACCCAGTGAAGTTAATGGGCATGCCTAACCTGGGTCCATTTTTAATGTGTCTATTCTGAATAGAACTAGTATGGGGTGCAAGCCAGTGGAAAAAAATATCCTTTCTGCGTACACCAGGGGTCAGCAACCTTTTTCAGCTGTGGGCCGGTCCACCGTCCCTCAGACCATGTGGTGGGCCGGACTATATTTTTTTTAGGGGGAGGGGAAATGAACGAATTCCTATGCCCCACAAATAACCCAGAGATGCATTTTAAATAAAGGCACACATTCTACTCATGTAAAAACACCAGGCAGGCCCCACAAATAACCCAGAGATGCATTTTAAATAAAAGGACACATTCTACTTATGTAAAAACATGCTGATTCCCGGGCCGTCCGTGGGCCGGATTGAGAAGGCCATTGGGCCGCATCCAGCCCACGGGCCTGAGGTTGCCTACCCCTGGCGTACTCACTAGAAGTCTGCATTTGTATTTGAAAGGTTTTTAGATGTATTAATTGTTTTCTCAAATAAGAGTTCCCTTTCCAAACACAATCCAGAAAATGAAAGGCCAGTCCCAATAGTATAGTTGCTAGCGTAACACATAATCATCTATATTTTATTTTGGTGGTGCTGGGTTTTTTTTAAAAAAAATCTGTCATAAAGAAATATGCTAGCATAATAATAATAATAATAATAATAATAATAATAATATATTATTTATACCCCGCCCATCTGGCTGAGTCTCCCCAGCCACTCTGGGCAGCTCCCAATCGAATATTAAAACAATACAGCATATTAAAACAATACAGCATCACATTGGGGGTCTCCAAAACTGAAGTTGTGGGGGATGTTTCACTGTGAAAAACCCGCGTCCAAACTGTGTTGTACAGTATGTAGGCCCTCAGTTCCTGGGAAATGACAATACCTGTATTTTTTAAAAAAAAACAGTTTCCTTTCTAATTGTTCTGAAACTACAGTACATAGAAAGAGGTGTGCCAAGGAGGGGAACACTTTTTAAAAAGTCAGGAAAATGTAAGGATAGGACAGAAGAAACTCATGAGATGGAAGAACAGGGCAGCTTTGAGAGGTATTGGGAGGGGGGTGCTGCTGGATGACACCCACTGGGTGCCATCAGGGTTTCCAGGAGGTTAGAGACTCAGAACTCGGGTGCAGTGGGAGAGATAGCACAGGTTTCCAAAACTTTGGGAGCCAGTGGGCACATCTGGAATTTTGAGACATCTGCAAAATGGCTGCCATGTATGTAGCACAATTCAAAATGGCTGCCATGGGACCATGTCGGGACCCAACCATGACATAGTGGGCAGACAGACACAAGCTCAGTTTTAAATTCCCACTGGGTGTTTGCTGAGTTGCAGAGATCGTGGAGGAGCTGACTGGAGTTTCTCCACCATCGCCTTACCTACTAGACTGCATCCACATGCTGTGATTTGCCATCCCCACAAGAGCATAAAAAATGCACACACATTTTTCTGAAATGTACATTATTGATGTGCATTATTTTGAAATGGACATTATCAAATGAAAGCTACTGCAGCTGATAGCAATTTAGGACCCCCGTCCTTTGAATAGACTGCTATGGAGGCCAAAGGCTATGATAAATACCGTAACTAGATTTGCACACCAAAACTTCTAGATATTTAAGGTTTGTAGATACTGAAAGAGGTGTTGGATAATGTAACAAAACGCAGCTGCATCCTGTTCATCTTTACTCAGAGTAAAGTGGCAGGCTGCTGCAATCTGGGGGCTCCCAAACTGCGGGCCAGTGAGTTTCACCCATGGCATGTTTGTAAAAATATACCATATTTTTCCATGTATAAGATGCCCCCATGTATAAGACGTCCCCTATTTTTATGGACTCCAATTTAAGAAAATAGAGGCAGATTGCCCCGTGTATAATATGACCCACAGTTTTTCACATAATTTTAAGGTAAAAAGACCTAGTATTATACCGGTACATGGAAAAGTACGGTTATTTAAAACTATGCAGGATCTGTCTCCAGTGTACAGTGGTACCTCGGTTTATGAACACAATTGGTTCCGGAAGTCTGTTCATAAACTGAAGCATTCATAAACTGAAGCGAACTTTCCCATTGAAAGTAATGGAAAGTGGATTAATCCGTTCCAGACGGGTCCGCGGAGTACTCAACCTGAAGCTTACTTAACCCGAAGCATGGGTGTAATTGGTTCCGGAAGTCTGTTCATAAACTGAAGCGTTCATAAACTGAAGCGAACTTTCCCATTGAAAGTAATGGAAAGTGAATTAATCCCGTTCCGGATGGGTCCGTGGCGTTCGTAAACCGAAAATTCATAAACCGAGGTCTTCATAAACTGAGGTTCCACTGTACATTGCAATGCTCACAACAGGAAGAGAAATGGTTTGGGGGTCTGCCAACACCTCCAGCAATTTTCAAGTGGTCCATAGGAGGGAAAGGTGGGGAACTAGTACTGATGTAATCCAGAGGGGAAACCAGTCACCCTGCAGATGTTGCTGTATTCCCAAATTCATTACCCTTGACCACTGGCTATGCAGGCAGGGGCCAATGGGAGTTGTATTATTTACTGTACAGTATTCCTATCCCACCCAAAAGCTGGCACGTATAATTCCCCTCCTCTCAATGTTATCCTGAGAGGTAGGTTAGGCTGAGAGGCAGTGATTGCCGAGGTCACCACCCAGTGAGCTTCATGGCAGAGGGGAAATTGAGCCCTGGCCCTCCCACTAGTTCACCTGACTAGTCCCTGGGAGGCCAGGGCTGGGTGGCTTGTCGGGTCAGGGACTGCCTCCCAGCCTAGCCTACCTCGCAGGGTTGTTGTGAGGATAAAGTAGGGAGTGGGGTGGGAAAGCCATGTTGAGCAAAGAAGATACTGTAAAAACGAAGGCATTTTCTCTACATTCAAAGGAGCTTACTCTCCCACCCCCGCCGCCAATCACCTTCTGGGCAAACCCTCCCAGAGAGCCCGCCCCCTTCCCTAATGTCACTCACACACACCCTCCCGGCGTTTTTCAATCGCTCGGCCTCTTGGACGAGGATCCCTAAAGCCTCCCGGACGGAACCAGCCGCTCAACAGGAGGGGTTGCGAGCGTCCGACACAATTCCACGCTCAAAGAGCCCCTACCGCTCCCTTCCTCCGCATGTTTCCCCTGGCTCTCTTTTTGACTTCTTTGACTGCAACTTGAATTTAGGATAAATACAAAGAGAAGAAGAGGAAGAAAAGAAGTGGCGCGTTCCTTCGCCGCTGCCCCCCCCCCCGCTTTAACATCGCACAGTGGTGCCGCCCCGAGTGGAAAACCTCGCGCCTGCGCAGTGCGCAGCGGCAGAAAGACCGGGAGGACGTTAGTGAGGGAGGAGGCGGCGGCGGAGGAGGAGGAAGAAAGAGAGAGAAAGAAAATGGCGTCGACGGGTGAGGAGAGCCGGGCGAGGCCTAATCTTAATCGGGGGCGGCGAGGGAGACCTTGGGAGCGGGGAGGGAGGAAGGGGATTCCTCCGTGATGGGGGAATTAGAAGGGGGCTCGGGGCGGGAGGCCGGGAAGCCGCGGTCTTTTGTGGAAAGTTCTTATTCTCTGTGGGGGGAGGGAAATGGTTGCCGGGCGGCCGTTAAGTGGGGGGAGGGGCGGCGGCGGGAAGCGCGTGCGACTTCGTGACTGGCTGCGGGGGGGGGGTCAGTAGGAAGAGGGAGGGGCGGTGTCCCACCGCCGTGCGTCTTCTTGGTAGCGTCAGGCCTCTTTTAACCTCGTGGGAGGAAGGGAGGGAGAAAAAGAAGGAGTGGGGGTGGGAGGAAGTGGATTCTGGTGTCGCCCCCGGTGCAGGCCTCAATGCACACTTCCTCTCCTCTTTTTCCCCTCAATTACATTTTTTTAAAAACAAAATTATTTTGTAAATCGACGGGTTGCAAGAGGACTCCCCCCCCCGGGCGCCCGCCCTCCCCGGCTAAATAATTAACTTGATTCAATTTATAAATTAACGAATGGAAAGACGGGAGCCGTGTGAGGTAAGGGAGGGCCTTGAGGGCAAACAGTTAATTTTATTTAGAAACTCATTACTCAGCCTCAAGACCCTTTCTTCCTGTCCTCCCATTAAATTGTAAATCGACAAATTCTCGGCTTTTATTTTACTCTGCTCTTCAACCGAGGCGGGGAGAGGATAGAGAAGAGGGGTGCTGCACCCCCCCCCCCGTGGCATGATGCGCCCGTCCTCTTCCACAAGAACAGTGATGACGTTGTTTACTGTAATAATTATAAATTAACAATGATGATAAAAAATGTCTGGCGCACAGAGAGAATTAGAGAGAAAAGAATACAAGAGATGCGGTATTATCACTAAGCTGCTCTGATTATTATTAGGAATTCCTTTTCTTTGCTGCACCCTGCTTTTCAGATAATAGGGAAGGAGGGCAAAGTACGGCAAACATCTGCCACTTGCCTTTTCACCACTTTTTTTTCCCAGTTTGTTTTTCTTATGTAGGCTTCTGATGAAGGTGGACAGTATTCCACAAATAAAATAACTTCATTAGTCTTGGTATCACAAGATTTGGGGTGGGTGTTACACAGCAGATGTAACACAGCTGCCCTGCTGGAAATTGTGTGTGTACTGCATGTGTTTCATTAATGCATAGGGATGCGTGCATATACCCACCCACATGTGCATGCACGGGGCTGGGGAAGCTGGCCTCTTTACTCCAAAGATAGCATTTTGGGTATATTACAGACAGAAATAAGTACATTAAAATGCTGCTGACAGTTTTTATGTTTGGGGAATAATTCTATTGGGTTTCCTTCTGAGGGAAGATGCATAAGATTTAGCCACATGGCTTGTGGATTCCAGGGGGAAAGTTGAACACATGCTTTTAGCCTCCATCTCCCAAAATGAAGTCAATGGGACTTGTAAATCAAATCAGCTACCTATAAATAGTTTAAAGAATTGTATGTAGTCCTGGCCAAAATGTGTATTGGTATGCACACAAAACATAAACAATGCATTACAATGTATACATTTTTTCAGGGGGGTGTCCTCAAAAGCAGATTATAATAAAAGCAACTCAGGGTGCACTTTTCATTGCAGTCTGTACAGAAGTAGGCTTCCATTCTGTTAGAATAAATTTTTTGCAACAAAACTGATCCAGAGAAGAAATGAAGTGCCTATACAGGTCTGTCTCTGAAAACCACAGGGACAAAAAAATGCCATGAGAGATTACCAACTGATTCTGGTGCAAAAACTGATCCAGGGAAGAAGAATCCCTTTCTTTTGATAGAACATTCAGCAACAGCATGCAACTTAAACAAATTTATCTTGTGTGCTTTCAGCTTTAAAGTAAGCTGGTGGGGATCCAGGAAAAATGAGTTTAGCAATCCCACTCGCCATTGAATACAATGTGTTTTGACTATACTGTACATGATTTTGGATTTTGGCATGATCCCTGGATCATAACCCCTAAGTAAGTTGCAGGCTTACTGTATATGAAGAATTTGGCTTGGGATAGTGAAATTTCTTTGGTGGAGCTCATTTTTCTTTTTTCTTTTGGTCTGTGTTGAATATTAAAATAAGGAGCAAGTAACATATTTTAACATATTTAAGCTATGTTAAACAGCATTTTTAAAAAACCAGCAGGAGAGATGGAAAAATATATGTGTTTACTGTTAGTTTGACTTACTATGATTTTGTTATTCTCACATGTTTTGTCTATAAAGCAGATGGGGGATAAGTTATATCTTTGGGAGATGCTGTGGACTCTGATTAAAGTACAAAAATACATTTTTTGCTACAACAGTAGTAGCACCAGAACAAGAAGAAAAAAGAAAAGCAATCACCAATTTCTCATCTTAGTACAGTGGTACCTCGGTTTAAGAACAGCCCTGTTTACGAACGATTCAATTTATGAACTCTGCAAAACCGGAAGTAGTGTCCCGGTTTGCAAACTTTACCTTGGTCGAAGAACAGAATCCGAACGGTGGAAGGGCACCGGCAGCAGGAGGCCTCATTAGGGAAAGCACGCCTCGGTTTAAGAACGGATTCAGTTTAAGAGTGGACTTCAGGAATGGATTAAGTTTGTAAACCAAGGTACCACTGTACTCATTTCCCCACTACATACATTCCAGAAAACCTCATTGCTGTTCCCTGCTCTAGTAGAATTTTGGGGGGTTTTTGTTTTAAAATAAACTTAATGCCATTAATACTTTAAAACAAAACCTCACCTTCCATTGCTGCAGATGTAAAATATGCAAAACTTAAAAGGACTAGTTCAGACAAGGTGCTCTCTCTGTGGGTATGAGTGAGGAGAGCTAGAGGTCAAACGAGGATCCAAGGGGAGGGGAGAGTATTGGAAGGAGACTTTGCAATATTACTGGGCCTTCAAATTCTGCTGCTGTTTACATTCTTTGTGTGGCATCATTTGTGCTCAAAGTGTGTTGAACTGGAAGTATGGCACCCTTGGCTATCCAAATATTGGCCTACCTTATTTAACAGATTTCATCATCTGATCAAGTCTGTTGCTATTTCATGGTCATCTAATATAATAATTATACATTAACAAGTGCTGATCACTTTAGGGGTCTTTTGGGAGGAATGGTGGGGTATAAATTTTAAAAATACTGTAAGTAGTGTAGTGAAAGAGTAGGCTTTTTGCTTTTTAAGTCGTGAATGGTTTTGTGCATTTGTATGTGCATATTCCAGGTGGCTTAGTGTTGGCCCATTTAGGGTCTAGCCATTAAGGACAGATATAATTGGGAAATCAGCCACTTAATCTTAAAGTGGAACAACCTGGTAAGAGTTGGGACAATTACAGTCTCATCCTAAGTACGGTATGTTTACTGCAAAGTCCTGAGTTCAGTGGGACTTTGCCCAATAAGGATGCCCTATTACTCATACAACAGACCTATTGTTAGCACATTACAAAATTACACACCATTCTTGACTAGGGTAGTTGGAAATTGTGCCTTCTGGCATGTGACTGCTGCATAAATCATTTATGTAGTAATTGTAAAATTTGTGCCGTGATTGCAGCTGTGTAAATGCTTTTAGGAGATAGATCGCAGAATGGGAATTGTAATGGGTAAAGCACAATGCAGATTGTTTTTTAAACTTACAGGTGTATATTGGGGGGGGGGTGTCCAAACAGAATCCCCAGTCTTCACTAGTTCAATAGTGCAATGACTTATTTAATACCCGGTAAAGATAACTTACTGTGAAAACAAGTTTTTAAAAAGTGCAGTTTGGTGGAATAGCTAGCTTACAAATCCACGGTGCCACTGAAATTGGATGTGTATCAAAAGCTTTTTCATTTTTTAAATAAGAGTATCACATGAAAACCAGCTGTTTTAACACATTGGAATGTTTTTTTCATTCCTACTGGAAGCCATATTCTCTTAATTTGTGGCACAAACCATGTACTCTTTTCTTGGTTCCTGAGGATAAGTGCTGTGGGTTTATGAATGCCCTACGTGGCATTCTTAAGTAATGTTTGCTGTTCTGTTCCCTTGTGTAATGGTGAAGAGTAGGCTTCAGTTTTATCAGATTGTGCTATTTTGCATAATTTTTACAAATCATAGTTGTAACCACTTTAAAATCTCAGTCTGCTGGGAGTATGATTGGAATAGTAAGTTCCTGCTTGAAGGTCAGTAACGGCCCACATTCCTCATTTTCATATGTGACAGAGTTACATGGTGGCTTTTGAAGTAGAACTCATTGTGCATAGTTGAATTGATGAACTCTTAAGTCAGTTATGGACAGGGCAGAAGGTTGCAGCTTTTAGATTTTCTTTATTTTGTATTTCATTCAAGTGATCATGCAATTCTCCCCTTCCTAGAGTTGAGAGCTATTTTAAGGAAGTCTGGGGTCCCTGCCCCCATTGGATTGGGCCTTCTTGGTCCCATTTTAACAAAGATCTTTTGCAAATACTAGCTTTTAAAATGGTGTGACAGTGTCACAATGTTTAATCGTAATGTTTGTGCAGTTTGAATCACAATATGGGGATTAAATGTTTAGATAAAGGAAAAAACAGTTATGGACTTGAATTGTGGTAATTGATATGCAGTTAAATTAAAAGGTACAAAATGGATCTTCTCATAGACCAGGGATGTCCAACAGGTAGATTGGTCGATCCCCCCCCCCCCCGGAAGTTCTATGAGCACCTGGCCCCGCCCCTTCTCCCTTCGCTGCATTTTCTCCTTGAAAGGAAGGCGAAGTTTTAGCTGTGAGGCAGGCTGTTTTGCCAGCCCTCCCCCAAACGTAACTTTATTCCCTGAACCCCAATAAAACGGGGGTAAATCACTTCACAGTCTTCTGGAAGTTGGCCACCCCTGTCATAGACCTTTCCTTTGTTGTTGAGTGAAGAGTTTTGCAAATTCTCTTACTTTCCTATAGTAATACAACATTAGACTGTGCAGGTTAAAAAGGTCAAAAGTGTTCATTTACTATATCAGTAGGAATACTGTACATACGGTAGCAAGTGCTTTGCCTTGCTTCCTTTTTCAACATTGTGTATAGTAAAATTTGCTACTCGTGTTGGAGAAAGATCTTAGGACAAATTTCAGGAAAACCTTAGTCAATTTGAATAATCTCAATGTTGACAACCTGGCTTGGCAGCAAAATAAATGAAAGTAGACTCTTTGCCTAATGGAGTTGAGAATATTAAGTGACATTTGGCTGTAAATAAGCAAATGCATTGCCTCTGGCTCCTCTCAAAAGGCTTTTACATCGAGTAGGACTAAGAAATTGTAACTTCCAAAATGGAACTTGAGGTCATAGATGATTTTGGGGTGGGGAAGGGTTAGGTTGAAAAAGCTGTAGAAGTGGTGCCAATCTTGGATTTTAATACACAACAGATTTCAGACCTCCATTGGGAAACCACACGGTAGCTACAGTACTTGTGTGTGGGTTTGCAATAGTGTTGCTTTTAATTGGTCCAGCTTCTCTTCGTGAAAGGGAATCACAAGCTGATGCATCTCAGGGGAGTTTTTAATAGACAAACATAAGGGGGTGGGTGTAACATTAGATTCTGAGCTTATGTTTAGAGGTGTTGAATGATTCCTCCCCCACCCATCTCCTCTTATGCTTGATTTTATGTCTCCTTACCACCTGCAGATTATAGTACCTACAGCCAAGCAGCAGCCCAGCAGGGGTAAGTTAAGTTTCTTTGAAGATAAATATAGCCTATTCTTGAAAGAAGACTTGGTTTAGAATTCCTGTAATGTATTTTATGTTTTAAGGACTTTGCAGAGTTTTAATAACAAACTGTTTTAGTACTGCTGTTTTGAAGGTTATTCATGAAGGCATTGCCTTCATTAGTCATTATATTCTACAACTTCAGTTTTCTTTCTTTCCCCCCCTTCAGCTACACTGCATATGCTGCTCAGCCAGCTCAAGGATATGCGCAGACCACCCAGGTAATAATGAACCAGAAGCCACTTCCCCTCTAAATGCAAATGAAACCACAACCTTTTTGCAAAAGAAAAAGTTGCTAAATGGCATTGCATCTACCCCCATATTTTCTGTTGGGGTTTTTAAAACTAGCTGCTAGAAAGTATATTTCTATTGCTGCAAGTATTCATTCAGGGTGTGTACTCATTCAGTGAGTAGCCATAGCCTTGGGCGCAAGCAATGGAAAGCTGGCTGTTTGCTGCTCTTGCTCCCCTGTCAATGCAGTTTGCTCCTGCCTGCCTGTGTACACAACCCTTGGAAGACAAATGCAGCAAAGCCCTGTGGGAGGGGCAGCCCCCATCGTGTTGAGCCATGGAAACAAAACACGGGGCTGCTATGTGATGGCTGCCAGGCCTGACTTAATTGCAACATGCTACCGGTAGTTGCCATGCAAGATTAAAGTATTAAGGGACTTGGCACAGAAATGAAATTTTAAAAGGGGCTGCGTCATATCCTGAAAACAAGAGAGAATAAAATAACCCTCTTTTTATGTAAAGGAACTGGGAAGCAGCAGTTGATGGCTTCAAGGCCTTTAATTTTGTTAATTTCTAGCTAGGTGCTAGAGGTGTCTCAATTAACTTTTGTTGTCCTTCAGCTAGCTCTTCCTATGTCATGTTGCTTGGGTGCTGGTCAGTACACGGCATGGGTAATAATAATTAATAATGAAGTTTATTTATACCCCGCCCTCCCCAGCCAAAACTGGGCTCAGGGTGGCTAACACTAGATATAAAACAATTGATTAAGGTAGAACTTAAAAACAAGATTAAATACAACATTAAAATTAAAATGCAGCCTCATACGGAAAGGGAAAGTGGGGGAGGGGATCAAGTTGGGTCCAGGCCAAAGGCCAGGCGGAACAACTCTGTCTTACAGGCCCTGCGGAAAGAAATCAGGTCCCACAGGGCCCTGGTCTCATGAGACAGAGAGTTCCACCAGGTCGGAGCCAGTGTTAAAAAGGCCCTCGTTCTAGTTGAGGCTAATATGACTTCCTTCGGGCCTGGGACCTCTGTTACTATTTATGGACCTTAAGGTCCTCCGGATGACGAAACAGAGTGAATTAGACTCATGGAATGGCCAATAATACTTACTAGCTGTTAACTGACAGTTCTACTATACACCTGTCTCCACTTTCCCTGGCACCTCGTGGGTTTGTGGATCTGCTTTGCCTGAGCAGGAAGTTTTAGTGGTACCTCACAAGGCGAATGCCTCGTGCAACGAAAAACTCGCAAGACGAAAGCGTTTTGCGATGTTTTCGGCGCTTCGCAAGACGAAGTTTTTCGGCGGGGTTTTTTTTTGCCGCGGCAAACTGCACTTTGCAAGACAAAATTATCGCAAGATTAAGTGACTTGCAGAACGAATTACTTTTGTCTTGTGAGGCACCACTGTATTTGATACAGGATGTGGGATTTCATCCATCTCATTTCTGTTGCATGCGATTACAGACTTTTTCTGTACAAATCAAATTCTTAAAATCTCTTTTGTAGAGCCCAAAGTTAAAATGAACCCTTTCCCTCTTTGTAGCAGGCCTATGGGCAACAAAGCTATGGAACCTACGGGCAACCCACGGATGCCAGCTATACCCAGCCTCAGACAACTGCTACTTATGGGCAAACCGCATATGCAAGTTCTTATGGGCAGCCTCCAACTGGTAAGTGTGCCTGTGTCTCTTCCCACCCAGTCTCCTTATTTTTTCATTGTGCTTTGGAGGCTTTAAATTAATGTGAGGGTGGGAACTTTTTGTAAAGCAAATTAGACTTTAATATTATGGATCACTTTGGGTACTGGTTCACATTGAGATTGAGACATTGCTGAAGAATGCTGCTAGCAAGATGCTAACATACCTGGGGAATGAGGCACTCTACCGTTTGTGACAGTACTAAGACTCTCTTAAACCTTTCTATTGCTCGAGGATGAGTAGTTCACAAGACTGCTTGCCTGTTCTGATAGTCTGCCCTCTACTTCTTGTCTTGTGCTTTCCACAGTAGAAGGGACCAGTACAGGTTTGAATATCCTGCTCAATTTTGCATGGGAAATGCTGTTCATTTGGTCTAAATTTATGGTGTTAACCCTTTAGGTGGTTTTATTCTAGCAGTAAAACTTGCAATACAGCCCATTCAATGTTTGCTGCTCATGTTACTTTGCAGCAGCATATCTGCTGTAGAAAGGGTGCCATTCATGAGCTCTTTTTGATTACTGTGTTGTATGGATAAAGCTTAAGTATTAAAGTGACAGCTATGAACAAAGATGATTCAAGCTAACCAAACTCAGCTGTCTTCCTGGTGTCCTAAAGGGTGAACAGCATGATTAGACACATTCAGCTGTTGCAGCCACCATCTCTGCATGTTCCATGTTGGTTCCACTTTCAGACATTTACCTCAGTGTTGTCATAAATGCTCTGTAAATTATTTTGCTTGTGCTAAACTGTGTTAAAACTGAAGTTCTGTTCGTCCTGATGCTTTATTTTGATGTCTGAAAAATAGACCTACCTTTTGAAGGTTGTACAGCAACCACTTGATCTATAGTCTGAATTTAAAGTGCATGCAAAAACACTGCAAACAGCATCCTGGCTACAGTTTTAAGTAGCATGTTTTTTCCTTGTGCTTAAAACTAATAACTACTGCGTTGGCAGATCGAGGTTTTAAACAACAGAATGGTGAAACTGTTTCGAGTTGTAGATTTAGCCAGTAAAAATAACTGTAGTTAACGATGCAGATGTTTTAAAATGTTTCCAATTTGGCATATATTTATGAGACCTATAGTTAAATAGATTAGTATAGAATCTCAGTTCTACTACAACTGCTTTACTGGAAATGGCGCAGTCTTTTGGGTTAAGAGTATTTGGAAGAGAGAAGGGACTCAGTGCTAGTGGCACATGTCAGTTTCAGACCTGGCTTCTCAACTGTTGCATGGAACTCCTGCAGTTAAAACTGCTAGTAGGACAAGGCATCAAGACCAGCAGAATGGAATGTTCCCCAAACAGTTCAGTACTTTTTGCAGTTCTACATTTGCCCAAGTAAGAGGTAGGGATGGAGGGTGTTTCCTGAAGGCACTGCATTTGAGCATGCAAAGTAGATACCTGATATATAAAATAGGCTCTCTAAATTCTCTCAGGCATAGCAGGAAGAGGATCTAATTCTTCCTTGCATGCCAAGATGACTGAATGCTTATGCAGGTATATCAAATACTGTACACAGTTGGAAGAATTGCTTTACTTTTCTCAAATCAGCAGCAATTTACTGGCCCAGCTCTGTTTTTAATGATTAAGTTGGTAGGGTAACAATGGAGGAGTCAGTTGTTTAATCTAGTTCTGAGTTTACAGATTTGAAGACCCTGGAAGGAAATTGAAATATTTGAAAAAAGCTTTGTTCAGAAACCCAAGGAGGAGGAAAAATGGGGGGGGGGGTTGGAACATACCACTCCTTTCCTCTGTGACTATTGTATAAGTTGTGAGTATTCAGATGCACAAGGGGGGTGGGATTCTAGCAGTCTTGGGGAAAACAAATATTGTAAGAAAGTAAACAAAGTTGAGAGGAGAGAACCCCAGACCAGCCACATGAAGAATGAGTGTGGTCAGTGAGCACGGATCACAGTCGAACTGGAGGTAAAGCAGAATAATGTAGTGACTAAAATTCGTGTAGCAGCACATTGCTACACTGCAATGTTGTGGTTGGTCCAACTTTCTTTACACCTCACCACAGGAATTTTAGTGTCATAGCTTTTTCATTACAATGTTGGGTCTGCATGATTATTTTTTAGGTCCATATATTGGACAGGGTCCAAGGAGCTCCCTTCAGCCTTCCCCAAGGTTTTGAGCAGTGCTTAGTGGGATTTCTGATTTCCCCCCCTTGGGGCAGCATATCCTGGATACGATTTCTAAGCTGAAGTAGTAGTTGACCACTCCCCCCTCCCATGCCAGTAGTTCCCCTAACTTTTTAATTCCATATTGTTAAATATATTGTTACAAAAGTTGGGAACCACTTCCAATCTCTTCCAAACTGTGGCAAGATTCAAGGTTCCAGCCACTCACAATCCTTACCCATATTTTCCCAGTTCATTTTTTGGTTCTTTTGTGTTACACTTCACCTGGAGCTTTTGAAAAATGCTTCATAAGAGTTTTGAGACAGTACCTTTCACTACAGTTTGGTGCCAGTTGCTTGAAATATGCTTCTAAAGGCTGGATGTTAGAATCATTACAAGAGTCACTGTGGAGGAGTGTCACCGTGATGGTTACCCAGTACTGCTGTCTTTTCAAAGCAGCAGAGAAGGAGAATAGAGCCTTGTTGCTTTATATTCTTTTGTCTGAGAACCTTGTGCATTATGACCGCATATGGGCATGCGATTTGGCTGCTGTCAAACTCTCCTGCACTTTGATTTCAGGCCACAGTGATTTCAGGAGTGTGTGTAAAGTGGCTGTATTTTTTTAATCCCGCCCCAGCTCCCTGCATGTATTAAAATAGCTTATCAGAAATGGGAGCTCTTCTAAATCTTTCTCATTGATTTGGTTGGTTGCTGCATAAGGCAAGTTTTGTTGTTTATCTGGAGGGTTCAAAAGAGTGGCCCTCCCTGCAATCGGAAGTGATAGTAGCACATCATATTGCATAATGTGCAAAATGGTTCTGCTTCAAGTTCCACAGTAACATTTGAGAATTAGTTCTCAAAACTGTTATCCACCTGTACAAATGTGGAAATTTTCAAGAGCTCTAAGTATACTGCCTGATTTACATTTGAAATGAGGCTGAAAATTCTAGTCTGCCATAGATTTAGGACTATAGTTATAATGACTAGCAAAGAGTAGCTGTCCATTCTGTAATCCTGGGAACCATCTTGTGTCATTGAATGGTTGAAATATGCGAAGGCTTCAATCTTTGTACATTGACAGTGGCTTGTGATGGGTTTCCTTTTGCATTATTTCTCCCGTGAAGTGCAAGGGCACTAGTTTTATCGGAATCATCCTAGTACTTTGACATTGCCTTTAGTCTTTTAACTATATTTTGGATTTAGAGATGGCTTCTGGATATGCCCCCCCCCCCAAAGTAGCTCTCTTTAAGCTGATACAAAAAAAAATCATTACTTAGACTCTTCCCTGTCGGTATTTTTAGAAAACAAAGCATTTTTGTTTTCAGGCTTCCTTGACTTCATAGAGCATTTCACTAGGGTCCTTAGTTTAAATGCTTAGACACAGTAATCAAAAGTGATGAGAAGCACAAGTGTGTAAGCTTCTCAATAAGGTTTCTTTTTGTTGCAGGCTATACCGCCCCAACTGCTCCCCAGGCTTATAGCCAGCCTGTCCAAGGTTACGGCACTGCTGCTTATGATACAACCACCGCCACGGTTACCACCACCCAGGCTTCTTATGCTGCCCCATCTGCTTATGGCACCCAGCCTGCCTACCCCACCTATGGGCAGCAGCCAGCAACAACGGCACCTGCAAGGTAACATAGAAATAAAATGGGCTGCATTAACATATACATTCTTATACTTTTGGGTCAGGGAAAAACTATTTGAGAATACTATCCTCTTGTCTGGCTTCTGCCCTACAGCTTTGATAATTCTGTGGTTTGTAGGCACATTCCCCTCCTCTCCACGTAATGCTTGAATGAAACAGAACTCACATGAAGTTCTTTCTATGAATTGCCATGTGGAATAATAGCCATGTATTTTTCTTTCACTCTGGATAAAAAGACAAAATGTATTCAGGCACTAACCCAGGCATCCCCAAACTTCGGCCCTCCAGATGTTTTGGCCTACAACTCCCATGATCCCTAGCTAATAGGACCGGTGGCCAGGGAAGATGGGAATTGTAGTCCAAAACATCTGGAGGGCCGAAGTTTGGGGATGCCTGTACTAACCCCTTAAAACACATCTGGTGTACTTTGCTTTTGGTGTTTTGATTGGCAAGACATTTAAATGGCACTCAGAGTAGGATTCTTTCCCCTCTGTTAATGAAGCACAATTGTGGCTTCTGTGGCAGTCAATGGATGGATTGTACTAAATGTTTGAATCATACATCAATATTAATTTTTATAAGTTTAGTGTATTTAAAATGGTGGCCTGCCCTGTGTGATGAAGGGGAGGGGGATATAAATAAAATTAAAATGGTTTTTTATATTTGTTATCAAAACTCAAATCTTAGCCTAGGGTTTAAGGCAAATCCTGAAGGCAAAATGTCCTGAGTAATCTTCTGAAATATAATTTCCACCTGCAGTTAAGTGTTAACATGTAAAGGCAGTACATAAGGTTGCCAGTGCCTGACATGAAAGGCAGGCAGGGGCTCCTAAAAGATTTATCCCCACGGATGGATTTAATTTTTAGAGCTCAGGATGGCACCAAGCCTGCAGAGACTACCCAGCCTCAGTCAAGCACATCAGGCTACAGCCAGCCCAGTCTAGGATATGGACAGAGTAACTACAGCTACCAGGTCCCTGGCAGTTACCCTATGCAGCCGGTTACTGCACCTCCATCCTATCCTCCCACCAGGTAAGTTTACTGGAATTCTCAGTATGTATCATCTGTTATGTATTTGCTATCTGACTGGATGATGTTTTGTGTGGTGATGGTGGGGGGACCTCGGGCCCAGGTGCTGAATGCAGTTCCTCGGACTGCACCCCTCTCCTGTCCTGCAGCCTCCTTGAGTGCATTTTGCATCCTTGAACCATGTATGCCCTTAAACCATGATTAATGCTCTTGTTTGCATGGATGGAGGAATATATGCATGTGTGGAAGCTTCTGACTTTTGTGTGCCTATGGTACAAAGTTGAATCACATACATTGTCCTGCTCACCTTTGCTTCTGGCCCCGCCCACCACTGGTAGGCAGCCCCCACAAAAGGTTGTCTGTGAGGGAATGTGGTCCTCTAGCGGAAACTCCCGCCCCCCCACTTTAGAGCAGTGTTTCCCAACCAGTGTGCCTCCAGATGTTTTGGGACTACAACTCCCATCATCCCTAGCTAGCAAGACCAGTGGTCAGGAATGATGGGAGTTGTAGTCCCAAAACATCTGGAGGCACACTGGTTGGGAAACACTGCTTTAGAGGATGGTTAGAAACATCAACTCCTTTTTGTGACTTACATCACCTTGGAATGCAGAGGAGCAACAGTTACGATTCTTAATATCTACAGTGGTACCTCGGTTTACGAACACCTCGGTTTACGAACTTTCGGTTTACGAACTATCCTAACCCGGAAGTTAGTAAACCGAGGTGCCGGAGGTCTACTGAGCGTCCGATGCCTTCGGGGAGGCCGGGCCTTCGCTCCGATGCCTCCTGGAGGCCCGCAGCGAAGGCCCGGCCTCCCCGAAGGCATCGGAGCAAAGGCCAAACCTCCCCAAAGGCATCGGAGCGTCGGATACCTTCGGGGAGGCTGGGCTTTGCTCCGATGCCTATGCGGAGGCCGGGGAGCGTTTCCGTGACTGGGCTGCAGTCACGAAAGTGCTCCCCGGCCTCCGCAAAGGCATCAAAGCGAAGCCCCAGCCTCCGGAAGGCATCGGAGCCGGGACTTCGCCCTGATGCCTTCCGGAGGCCGGGGAGCATTTCCGCGACTGGGCTGTGCAGCCGCGAAAGCAGTCCCCGGCTACCGGAAGCCGGGGACCGCTTTCGCGGCTGCACAGCCCAGTCGCGGAAACGCTCCCCGGCCTCCGGAAGGCATCGGAGCGAAGTCCCGGCTCCGATGCCTTCCGGAGGCCGGGGAGCGTTTCCGCGACTGGGCTGTGCAGCCGCGAAAGCAGTCCCCGGCAACCGGAAGCCGGGGACTGCTTTCGCGGCTGCACAGCCCAGTCGCGGAAACGCTCCCCGGCCTCCGGAAGGCATCGGAGCGACTTCGCTCCGATGCCTTTGCGGAGGCCGGGGAGCACTTTCGCGACGCTCCCCAGCCTCCGGAAGGCATTGGAGCCGGGACTTCGCTCCGATGCCTTCCAGAGGCCGGGGAGCGTTTCCGCGACTTGGCTGTGCAGCCGCGAAAGCGGTCCCCGGCTTCCGGTCCCGGCTCCAATGCCTTCCGGAGGCTGGGGCTTTGCTCCGATGCCTTTGCGGAGGCCGGGGACCGCTTTCGCGGCTGCAGCCCAGTCGCGGAAACGCTCCCCGGCCTCTGCGAAGGCATCGGAGCAAAGCGGTTAATCCGTTCTAGGGGGTGTTTTTCCTCGTCTAGAACAGATTAATCAACTTCCCATTACTTTCAATGGGAAAGTTCACTTCGGTTTATGAACAGACTTCTGGAACCAATTGTGTTCGTAAACCGAGGTTCCACTGTATTGGCATACCATGGATAATTATTTACCTTGGTGACCTGCTCCTCAGAGTAACATTGAAGGCAATAGGCAGACCAGCCAGTCATAGCAGCACTACGGTGATCAGTGCAACTTGGTCTGCTTCTCTTTGTTGCCTTTCTCCCACCAGCCACCTGGTTAGTTGTACTGCCATTTACCATGGCAAAAGACTTAAGCAATCTCCAAAAGATATAGGCATCAGAGAAAAACAAAAGTGAGGCTGTATCCTTGGCCACAGCAAAAACACAATAGACTAGTAGTGTTTTGATTTCCTACATGGTTGCAACCTGGTGGCAAAGTACTAATAGTATGCATCGTTCTAGTCTGCAAATGTGCAGGTGTAAGGGTTTTGGGGGTTTTTTTGGTCACAGCTTTGTCAATTTTATGGCGGCCAGTGGTGTGTACTGGTCTGGTTTTCTGTAGTTATAGGTCAGCCTGGGCAAGGGCAAATTATGCATGTTTGCTTATGCTTTTGCACATGTATGGGTGGAAATAGACTGTTTTACTAAGTGCCGTTTTCCTGTCCTTTGACATATCTTTTCAGCTATTCTTCTTCGCAGCCCAGTAGTTATGATCAGAGCACTTACTCTCAGCAGAGTAGCTATGGTCAGCAGGGCAGCTATGGACAACAGAGCACCTATGGGCAGCAAAGTAGCTATGGGCAGCAGCCCCCCACCAGCTACCCACCTCCGACTGGATCATATAGTCAGACTCCCAGCCAATACAGTCAGCAGAGCAGCAGCTACGGGCAACCAAGTGAGTGTTCTTATCAACCCCAAGATGGCAATCGGGACTTTTGAATCAAGGTTTTCTGATTTAAGGGTGGGGTTGGGAAGCTTTCAGGTGTTAAATAAATAAATAAATCAACAACCTCAAAACCTGTGCTGTGTTTCTGCTTTTCAGCTAGCCTGTCTTTCATATTTGTACTTTTTTTTATTAAAAAAAATGCACTGCTTGTCCCATCACCCCCACTGATGACCATCTTTGCTGGGGGTGATGAGAATTGGTGACCCAAGAACATCTGCAGGGGCACAGTTTCCCCAGATTCCTTTTTCCTTCTTTTTTAATATTTTTCAATGCTTTCATTTTGTTATATTGAAACAATATAAAGCAACATATTACAGTACAGTGTTGGTCACACAGTTTTATATCATATTTCTTTTCACTAGTTTGGTCAATGTTTTGTTGTCAATTTAGATTTATTCTTGCTAAAAACAGATCAAGCCTTTTTTGGGCACCTTACAAATAATATATAACATATGGTTGGATTTCTGCCAGAATATATGGGAAATCTGCCCCCCCCCAATGAAGCAGGTAGAAAAGATGCCTCTGTGTGCTTTGCTGGTTGGACCTGTTGGGGTGGGGTGGGAAAGAGTGAAGTAAAGTGTAAAAGCCAGCTGAAAAAAATCAAGTATTTTCCAGCTGATATTTTGTGTACCTGTGACTACCTTAATGAATGCTTCAATTCACCATTGAGGGTCACTGCATGTTAACGTTCTAGAGGAAGGAAATAAATGCTCTTTGCCACTTTGCTAAAATTGCCATGTTGACTATTCCTTAGGTTCATTCCGTCAAGACCACCCCAGCAGCATGGGGGTGTATGGCCAGGACTCGGGAGGCTTTTCAGGCCCAGGAGAAAGCCGAAGCTTGAGCGGCCCTGATAGCCGGGGCAGGGGAAGAGGGGGATTTGACCGTGCAGGCGTGAGCAGAGGTGGGCGGGGAGGAGGAGGCCGCGGCGGAATGGGGTAAGAGCAAACCTTTTCTTCCTCTCACCTAATTTGGTTTTACCCCATAGGGTGTGCAATGGAAAGAAGGGCTGAAAGATGTCAATGCAAACCACTTTTCCATGGAGATAATCTAATTAACAGCGAGTAATATATACGACTAATGAATTCATGGAAACATTTTCTTAACGGGGAATAGGGGCAGGATACATTTTACCTGCAGTTAATTGAGGGTTGGAGGCAAGAGGGTTCTGGGTGTTCAAATTGTGAAACTTTCAGCTCCCTTCCACGATGAACAGAGACGAAACCCTCTGTGGGTTTAAGAACTGTTGGGTTGAACACACACACCCCTTCTGAGAGGTCCGCATGTCATTCATTCCTCCTTGCTGGTGTTTGATATCGCAGGTATGTACCATGGTGTCTGCTGCTCTTGTAAAGCATTTTCTTGCCCTAGCTGTGTGTTCTCTTGGCAGTAGCTCTCTGAGCTCGTGTCAAAGCTGAATAGGCTGTGTCAGGATGCTCTTTGAAGCCCAGAGCTCTCTAGTGTAGCTGTTGCGTGTGTTCAGGTTGGTTTGGAATTTGAGAAGAGATCCTACATGGTGCAATAATAACCAGAATCATAATAATTAAAAATCGCTTACAGTTCTGGATGCAGCTCCATGCTGGAGCTTTCAGGTGTCCCGAATCAGTTCAGCCATTTTAACTGATGGTTGAATCTGGTTTGGGAAGCCTGTTTAGTCAGTACTTGTTTTCCATTACTGGTTTATCTAAGGTGGAAGAGATGGTGGTCAACTGAGAGGCTCAATAATGAAGGGTGTCCTTGTGTGTGTTCCACCCATGTGTATATAGAGCTATGCAGAGTGCTACCCCCAAAACCAAAATGGTCACAGATTTGGACTAGGAAGATGGGAGGGCAGAAAAAAGATGTCATGGGGTCCAGTTGACAGATCAGTTGCCTTACAGTCCCACTGCACATAGCAGTCTTGACTGGCAAAAGAGACACTCTGCATAGCTTTACTAAAATGAATCCAGATGGTTTGAAATCTTTATTGAAGTCCAACTGCTTTTATTGCTTCAAAAGCTGTTCAGTTAATGATCAAGCCATTTTAACATATTGAAGAGTAACCCTTTCAAATTGGCTTGAATGGAAAAGGGCTCCTTAGTTCTATTATAAAGATTTCATCTGTTAGGTGTTCCTAAGATGTGTTTTAAAGTAGATGCAGACACTTGAAATTGCTATCACCACATCTTTCTTCTTTTATAAAGATCTCCCTAAAAAGTAGGGCAATTTCACCCCCATAATCAAAAGCTCGTGTATAGTGGCCTTAGCATTGGGGGAGTGGGAGGGAATGTAACCGCTATAGGCCTTAGGCAGACCCCATTCCCAGGGTGGCCCTATGAAACACTTACTTTGGCCACCAAGGGCCAGGGTAGGGGAACTATGGCCCCTTCCATGGTGTGGTGATGCATTTCAGTGTCTGTCCTGCAGGTAAGGAGCCCAATGTTCTTAACGTGCCCTCTTTCATTGCCTCAATATTTTTTATATTTTCACTGGCTGTTAAACATGGAAACTTTTTAACATGCTTTGTCGCATTTATATGCTACAGGTTACAAAGTGAGAGCCTTGTATACACTTCAATACTTAAAAAGTACCCGTACTCAGTACTCAGCCGGCAGCATAATGAAAAGTGGGACTAGACACGGTGTCCATATGGAGAGGAAAAAATATACATAGAATATTTTTAACCAAATGTGTTCATTGTATAAATGGAAACCTTCTGTAACTTTGGTAACTGCATATAGTACTTCATGTTTGGTATTGAAACGAGAGGGGAGGTGTAATAACTTTAGAATTGTGTAAAATTAAAGTGTAAAAACATGTGTTAAAAAAGGGAAACATTACATATATGGTATATATACTTTGGGAAAAGAGACAAAGCTGCATGCAACAGCTTGGAATTGTGTATATTAAATCTTTTATGGGTTAAAGGTGCAATACTTGCTAACAGTTAGTGGTCGTTCTCCCTCCTTTCTTACTTCCATCCAAATGATTCTTCCACATGCACCCAAAAAGCCATTTTTAGTGGCACTTTATTAATTGGGCACATTTTTGCCCATAAATTATGTTTTGTGGCTTCTCTCCGTCCGGCACCCCCCCCCCATGTTAAAATAATGCACTGATTTGTTGTGCTGTGTTTTATTGTATCCACAAAGCTGCACCCTTAGGCCTTTGTACCCTGGTATATTCTGTAAGTTCTCCTTCCACAGAGACTGTTAAATCCAGTAGAGACCTGAATGTATGACTTTAGTGACTTGTCATCTGAACTGTGTTCTAGGGATTGCTGTATCTTCTTTTTCTCCTTTTCCCCCTCAACTGTTAATGTTAAAGGTCCTCCGCCCAGGAGCTTGGTTTGCAGGCCTCACTCGCAGGAGGCTGAGGGTGCAGTTTTATGTATGCAAAATTAGGAGGGAGTTGACCAGTGGACATAAAATCTTTGTGTGTTTTGATAAGCCAATAAATATATGGAAAGGTTCCATTTTTACTTCTTGGGGGCCAAGTATTGCATTGTTAATACCATTAGCCATGAAAAAAGGGTCCAACTGCCACCGTGGGGCATCCAAACTCAGGCAAGCAAAGGTTGCGTGTGTGTAAAGGAGATTTGAACAAGCTGCCCTGAAGAAAGGCCTAGTGACAAGATGAGAGAGAGAGAAAGAAAGACAGACAGACAGATGCATTGTTTGGATATGTTTAGCCAGTGCCCTTCTTCCCAGTGAGCCCCAGAGGCTCCGAGCGGTACTGGCTTTTTAAAGGGAAAGGCCTTCATTTCTTCGTTTATCCCCCCAGCAGCGCTGGAGAGCGAGGTGGCTTCAATAAGCCTGGTGGTAAGTTTTTGAGCATTACAATGGGATAGTGTTTTAAAAAAAATGCAACCAGAAAATAAAAAGCCCATAATATTTATTAGTTTCATAAGTCGTTAAAATTCCATATGCAACGAGACTTTTAATGGGTACTGCCGGCAATGCCTAGGGGTCTATAAGGTTTTAACCTACGGTTACAGAACGAAGGGTAAACAAAGGGTGATGATGTATGGAGAGGAACTACTCCTTTAATTTGGGGAAGGAAATCATTTTAAGCGGCTTTGGTTTTTTAAAAAATAAAGTAACTGGTGGTAAACAAGCACTGATTGGCCCAAGAAAGCCCCCTTTAACCAAGTGTAATATCAGGTGATGGTTTAGAAAGCTGCTAAAATAGCAAGCTGATCTCGGCAGCAAATGCATAAAGGGTGTGCATTGCAAGTTTTTTTGCAGTGCGGTTGTTGTAAAATTTAAGCTGGTTCCTATGAACCCAGAGAAATGGATCTTGACCCAGGGAGAGCTCAAGGATCCAGGCAAGCAGACGAATTTAAGCGTCTCCTGCCCACCAAATAACAGAGACCAAACCAGGACGTACGAAGCAAGGCACTTTTATTTTTGCTGTTGCAACAGGGTCCTTCCTCTCACACAGGAGAACAAGGAAGGAACCCCAAACAAAGATGTCTTGCCCTTAAAAAGAAATTTGAAATTGGTTTCAGCCCACCCCCCAGAAGCATCATCCATATGTCACAGAAGGGGTGTAGCCCAAGACCCCCCTCCCTAGATTCATCATAGGTACATCATGAAAGGGGAGGTCTGGTGGCAGTAATCTGAGCAGTCTGGACCCTGCCCCCTGCCCCCCAAAACCTAATCAACAAAATTGAGAGATATTTACATTTCCCTGTTTCCCAGCCAAGTTAATCACACCCTTTTGTCTGGCAGTCAGGTATCAGGATGCCAGGGATTATCACTTTAATTCCTGAGACAATGAGAAGGTTCCCCCCACCCCACTTCTTCCTTGCAGAGGAACACCTGGTCAGAGAGAGAGTCAAAATGGTGTCAGAAAGGCCTGTCTTCCTGTGCTGCTTCAGACATGTGCCTGTACATTCATGTACATGTTTTATGAACAATTATTATATATATATAGATATGACCTCAAAATTCTTATAACAATTCCCCATTTGGGGCTATAATTTTTCTTAAAAATTGTTGCCCCACAAAAGAATAACCAGATGTGTTGTTTTAGTACTTTGGGAGAAGCATTTCTCAAAAATGGTCTATGTATTACACTTAACAGGATGGTCCACCAATATTGACTGGAAAGTGCAGTTTGCTTGTTTACCCTTTTGTGTGTTCTCAGGTGTCAAAAGCTAGCTCTCCTCTGGTTGCACACCTCCAACGTGGCACAACAGCAACAATCCCTGGTGAATCCCCTTAGGGCTTTCATATTGACCATGTCGCCTGGCACTCACCATAGCTGCCACAGGTTTGGACATGTCATGAGAGAGATGCCTTTGCCTTGGGCTTTCTATGGGCCTTTATTATAGGCTCTGGCCTTGCACTGTAGGGAGTTGCCCAGTTGCTCTTAAAGGAAGAAAGCTACTTGCACCTTGGATACACTTGCCCAATTAGAACTGACCCAATTATAATTTATACAGCCCCATAAAAACCATTCTGAAAAGGGCACATGTCCAAATTGGTCAATTTAATTCTATAAGGAATCATTCCAGGTAAATCAAGGCATATACACCTTCTTGTATCTGCTGGTTTCATGAATCCTGAAACTGCTTCTTGGTAAAAAGAAGGCTGGCACACTACAAAGTGCCAGGTGAGATAAGGAAATGTGGTCATAAATTGATCTAAATCTCAACAATGGACTATGCAATCGCCTGATCTTTTAGAAAACATGAGTCCTCCATTGGGCGAGTCCTCCATTGGGCGTATAAGGAATAATACCACCATTGGGTGCATAAGGAATGTTACACTATACAATAACTAACTATACATAAAACATGAAAGCAATTACACACAAAAATGCCCCCCCCCTTTTGTGGAAATAACATATACTTGTCAGACATAGGTCAAGGTTTCTGCAGAATATCACGTAACATAAAACATAATAATTATATATCAGTTGTATGTCTTGAGGCCATCATGATCTTGAGACAATTCCGGCTGCTTTTAAATCCTAGGGCACAGAGTCTTGAGGTCAAGGAGAGAGAATGTCCTTGCAATTCACTTTCCCCCTTTGTCCCAAAGTCATTTGACACATTTCAGTATTCCTATATAACACATAATGCACAAAACCTTCAAATTATTAATTATACGCCATTTGTATATCTTGAGGCAATCAGGTGAACTTGAGATAATTCTTGCTGCTTTTGCATGTATCTCCAACAAGGGGGTTTTCTTGTCTGCCTTCGAGTCACTGGGAGGAAGTTAACAGTACTTCTATAACAGCACTTCTAAACCTTGCTGAAACGTTATAGCTTTCTAGGTCCTCCTTCTTAGGTTGTGATCAAAGAGATAAAATGTCAATTTGGTTTCCTGTAAAACATCCTTTTGAAAATAGGCCTGCAGGGGGTTGGGGCCTGAAGATATAATTAGTTAAAAAATAATAGTGATAAATAGTCAAGAAAGGGGAGAATATTCTAGAAATTTCTTCTTGGGGAGCTGCAAATAATATAAGATCATAGTTATTTAATTACTGCTGTTATTGTCTACTCAGTCAGTTTAATTTACTTCACCTAGTTTGGCTGTGGAGGAAACAAAGGACAAAAATTTTGTTAATTAGGACACAATCGATAAGTTATTAACATTTTCCTTATGTGGTTCTGAATTCTCTTTGAGGTTCATGTATCTTGTTTGAAAGGGATTATTATTATTATTATTTACAGGAAAGAATGACTTAGATGCTACATTTGTATGTACAGAAAGAAAAAGTAGAAATACAAAAAAAAAAAGATACAAAAATAAAACAAAATAAAATTTAGATTACCACTCACACAACAATTTTTACCTGGTTATTGTTAGAATAATTTCATAGACATAATGGAAAAACTGATATAATAAATGGAAGCAGATTATTTATAAGCTAAAGAGAAGCGCCAAAGAGAAATGAAATTACTGTTTGTATCTCCTCACTCCTCACTTTTTTTTTTTTTTTTTTTGCTGTGGAAGAAAAGAATTGGCAAAACACTCAATCATTGCTACATTAGAAAAGGGAGGGTTATATTAACATAGGGTAATGCTTCGGGGTGAAATGCAAATGAGAGATAAGTATCCATCCTGAGTACCTGCTAGGAAAGAAATGGAGCCTTTTGTTTGCATAGTCTGTCAACTGGTAGACAGCAATTTTCTATGAATTTCCAAGTGTGGAGGGGCTTGTTTAGGTGGCGTCCCCCCCCCCATTGGGAGATAATTTTGCATTAAGGTTCTGAAAGAATTTCTCCACACCCTGAATCTCAGTATTCTGCTGGAAAGGGAAAATTATTTCATGTGAAAATCAGTCAGGAAATGTTCCTAAAATGTACAGAGTTTTGCATGTTGAACTGGAATTGGCAGCTTCTAAACAGTTGATGGTTCTCAATGGTTCTTTATCTATTTATTTTTACATAAGGAAATTTAAATTTAAGTTTCATGTGCAAAGCATAACCTTGAACCTCTTAATTAATTTATAAACTACTCAAGAGACAGACTTATAGTAGTACTCTGCTATTTATACCTGTGGAAAGAATCTGGCATGTTAAGATTTTTGGAACTTGGCAACCACTTAACCTTGATGGACCAGTAACACACATGAGGTTGTTTTCCCTCAGTGGTTCAAAGCTTTACATTAAGAAATTTGAATAATATTTCATGAGCAGATTATAACCTTTTCGCCCCTTAGTTAAAACCTCATTTTTCTCCTCTATTTTCCTCTTCAAGCTGACATAGCCTCTGTGCATGTACAGAGTTCATGATTCGGCAGTCTATTGTACCATTTTTTAAAGTGCTGCACCTCTTGACAAAATTACCATCTGAATAAAGGAAGGGAAGGGGAAAGAGTAGATTTTAAAATAGGGTTAGATTTTACACAGAAACTCACTTTTCAGTGCTTACAAACACATTTTCTCTCCCTCCTTTTTGCAAGTTTGGAAAGGGTTGGAAGGGATCTTGAGTAATCTAGTCCACCCCTTCTGAAATATGGGGATCTCAACACTATCACTGCCCTTAGGATACACATACATTTGAGTACAGACGCCTGACTGGGAAGGAAACACAGGCTATGCCCTATCACGGAAGCACATGTGTGTACTAAGGGAAAAATAAGGAAGGGGAAGATTAAAAGTACCAACGTTATATAGAAGCCTTTAGCAAACCTTAAGATTGGATAAACAGTTTAAGAGGGAATTTACTTCCTTACTAAAACCATTCTGTCCATTTGAATCAAGGTTAAAGTGACTCAGATAGACATTTGCTGGCTATGGATCCTCTACTTTTAATAACATTTCCCTAGAAGGAACACCATATTCCATAGTCACATGGTGAAACATTACATACAGAGCACATGGCTCCCTTGTGACACAGACCTTAAATATTGTGAGTTCACAAACAAACATTTTCAAGGTTACAATCTCCCTTTTCCCTTCCCGCTCCCCCTTTCTGTACAGAAAGGGGTAGGTATGCACATACACCCCACTTTTACTCTCTAGAGAAAGATTGGGAAATGTTCAAGACTTTCATATGTGCTTAAACTTTAACCCTTAATAGAGAAAGTGATAAAAACTTATATAATCACTCCACAAAAACAACAATTACACTCTTGTTCCAACTCTGAAAACCAATAATCTTTCCTTGCCAGAAAGCAGAGCTGGGCTGAATTTCAACCCATCACCACATCAGACACATTGCCTTTCACATAGCTCTAAAATGGGGGTTAGAAGGGACCCTGAGGTCATTTAGTCTAACCCTCTAAGATACAGGATTCACAAGATTTGAATGAAAATACCAACTTTATATAGAACCCTTTAGCAGATGAGTTTTTTTCCTTAAGAGGTGATATCAGGAGCCCAACACAATTGAAGTTAAAACTAGACTCAGATAGACAATTCCTGGCTAAGGAAGCTCTACTTTTGACAAACAATTCACCTTTATAGGAATAGCTGTTCAATTTTCCTTTAGTCAATATTCCTCTAGTCACTTGGAGGAAGACTCCCTTTTAGAGCCTCTCTCAATAACAAACATTTGCACACCTCATGAAGTGAACATTTTCAAGTTTCAAAATATTTTCAAAGCATTGAGCAAGCATTTTCAAACTTACTACTCTTATTTTCCTTCATCCTGCCCCCTCTTTTTACTTTTGGAGAGGAAAAAATGGCCTTCTACAGCCTCTTTAAAACAAACCTTTACACACTACCTCCACTCTTTTAAATATTTGCCATTGTTTTTGGGTTGATCAAGCCCTTACATAAGATTATTTAAGCAAGCTTGCCTTATTATTATATTATTTTAAACTATGCATGCTTTAAAAAAGGCAGTCTGTGGGTGTCATGGCCAAATTTTACACAAACCCCTAATTTCCTAAACCTGGATTATATCTCTCATTTACTTTAAGGGGAACAATGAACTATAGCAGACACAAGGATCAGACGCACATACACTTCACAGACAACACAGACAACATGTAACATGCAAACATATATAATTTTATACCATAACATACTTTGTAGGATTCCTCACAAAACTTTTCTCATTCAGAGTTCACCAGGGTTAATTTTAAAGCGGAGATTCACTGTATGTTAAAGGAACCTCCTGGTAGCCATTTCCCCTCATCTGGGTGGTCCATAGTAAAGCGGACCCAGTGTTTTTTTCTTACAAAGTTTTTGCAATTGGTTCCCTTCAAGCTTGTCCGCCCCGGGGATTTCGTGCCAATTTAAGAGAACGAATTGGAGTGGACTTTCATCCTCAAAGTCCTTACCGGAGCCAAGCCTCAGTTGTGCTTTGCCTCGGTTGGGAGTCTGGGAAAGGAATTCCTTAGAGTGGGTTGCACCCATTTTACTTAAGCCTTTTTATACTGCAGTTCGGGTCCCCGACCCTGTTCCTGGACACTCTTAACTTCCCGAGTCTATGACTCACCCCCACGTCCTAGTGGTGTTCCTGCCTGCCGTTCGCGTGCACTAACTACTAGGCGGCCTGGTGCAGCTAAAACCCTATTGGAACCCTCCCACTGGTCATCAATTGCCTGAGGGTTCCACAGCAACTTCCCTGCCTCTTACACACTAGACTCATATCCTACTGAACGCTTGCCTACGCAATGTCAGGTCGGAACTGAGGAATACAGAGATACAGAGTAGTAGGAAAGGAACGGGCGCACTTGCAATCTCTGGTCATGGGTCATACCTAACAAAGGTCGCCATGGCAGGGGGGCGTCTTCACCCGAAGATTAAGAGCAGAGGAATAGGAAACAGAGCTGGGATAGCCAGATTCCCAGATTGGTAGAAAAGCGACAGTTTGCTCAGACTTCTGCTCAGTTTGGCAGAAGGGAGCTGGGACAGTCTTTCTGAGCTCTGCGTTTAACGTAAAGACTGTTGCCCTGGACCTCAGTTCTACCTTGTAACTGTGCCTGGCAGCCTTGCTGCAACTAAGGTCCAAAGAGGAGAGTAGAAAAGGATAGTCCAAGTGGAGAAATAGATTTTTAGTTGCTGTGGTTCTTAGCTCACCCAAGGTGTCCCCTTTTAATACTCACGACCGATCCTTTCAGTCGAATCCCGTTGTCTCCAGCTTCCAACTGGTTCCTGAAAAAAAACAGCCTTGTCCCTTTAAACGTTGCTTCGTCCTGGGGGTCCCGCTTGGACTCTCAATTACTACCAAGTGCCTCGGGTCCTGAGGTTGGTTTACCCCCCTGCAAAAGAGGCAAGGGCGCGCTGGGCTCCCCTTCCTCAGTGAACCCGGAGCTCAAGGCAAAACTGGGTCCCCGAAGTGGTCGCCAAATTGTTGTAAAATTTAAGCTGGTTCCTATGAACCCAGAGAAATGGATCTTGACCCAGGGAGAGCTCAAGGATCCAGGCAAGCAGACGAATTTAAGCGTCTCCTGCCCACCAAATAACAGAGACCAAACCAGGACGTACGAAGCAAGGCACTTTTATTTTTGCTGTTGCAACAGGGTCCTTCCTCTCACACAGGAGAACAAGGAAGGAACCCCAAACAAAGATGTCTTGCCCTTAAAAAGAAATTTGAAATTGGTTTCAGCCCACCCCCCAGAAGCATCATCCATATGTCACAGAAGGGGTGTAGCCCAAGACCCCCCTCCCTAGATTCATCATAGGTACATCATGAAAGGGGAGGTCTGGTGGCAGTAATCTGAGCAGTCTGGACCCTGCCCCCTGCCCCCCAAAACCTAATCAACAAAATTGAGAGATATTTACATTTCCCTGTTTCCCAGCCAAGTTAATCACACCCTTTTGTCTGGCAGTCAGGTATCAGGATGCCAGGGATTATCACTTTAATTCCTGAGACAATGAGAAGGTTCCCCCCACCCCACTTCTTCCTTGCAGAGGAACACCTGGTCAGAGAGAGAGTCAAAATGGTGTCAGAAAGGCCTGTCTTCCTGTGCTGCTTCAGACATGTGCCTGTACATTCATGTACATGTTTTATGAACAATTATTATATATATATAGATATGACCTCAAAATTCTTATAACACGGTCAATTTGAGTTTTAACACATGCCATCAAATGGCGGTTGTAAATAGGTAGTTGTGTGTGTGTCGGTAGCGTAGCTTGCAAGGCGTGCACTAACAATCTCTTCTATGATTTCTCTTTCCTGGACGGCAGGACACATGGATGAAGGGCCAGATCTTGATTTAGGTAATTTCAGATAATTCTTTAATTCTGTGGAATGGGTCCCATGTCATTAGTCACCCTCAACAGAATGCAGTCTTTTCTCACTTAAAGTAAAATGCTGCTTGTTCATCTTAATGTTGGAGATTGACAGAATTAGACACTTCTCGGGGCTTTGGGAAAACTGATCAGCCCCTTACTAGTTTTGCCTTCATTGTGGACAGTAGTTATTAAGAGTGTGTCCTTTCACTGAGGGCCGCCCTACACAGTCCTGGAGCTCGTCGTGCCTTTTCTGTGTTTTATTGAGTATGCATTTTTAAACTGTCTGAAGCTCAGTTAAATGGCATTCTTTGAGACTTCCGGTCTCAAAGAAGCCAGTTGTTATTTGTGGTTGCCTCTGATGCCTCTCCTCACTTGGATCCTCTGACCTCCTACCTTTGGGGGGGAAATGGGTAGTAACCCTGTTGGAGGGAGGGATGGGGTCAATGTTTGCTTCCCGTAGCTGTTGGGGTGGCCTGTAGTTGGTGACACATTTTTTCCCCCTCTCAGGCCCACCCATAGACCTAGATGATGATGCTGACAACAGTTCAGTGTATGTCCAGGGGTTGACTGACAATGTGACCCTAGAGGATCTGACAGACTTCTTCAAACAGTGTGGCGTTGTTAAGGTAAGTAACACGATTTGTAAGGTGCCGCCTGTCAAGCTACTTGGTGGAGTTGTGGGGGAGGCGATACAAATCCCCCATGTGATTTGGTTTTTAAGTTTTCCCATGTGTCTTACATTGTCCCAAGAATACCTTCTATTCTCCTCCCCCTGAAAGGAGAGGAGAGATTCCAGACCATCCCTGGAAGACACTGGACACACTAACCACTGATAGTAACAGCTGGCCTTGACACCAGAGTTCTGGGTGGGGAGGTTAAAGGGGGGGGAATTGTTGGTTTGATCTGAATTATTTTTGGACTAGGTGGGTGGGGTTTGAGGTTTTGCTTATTTGTTAATTAGTGGGTCAAAGTATTGTTTTGTTTATCATTTCAGTATTGTTAATATTGTTCACTATTATTTAAATGGGTGATGCGTTCTTTTTTGGGTTTCCCCCCATAAATGTTAGGTTATATGAAATATTAATGCATTATTTCACCTTATGGTATTATTTATTGCATATTTTTCTTTGCTATAAGTTATTTGAATACCTTCGGGTGGCAAGTGACTAATAAGATTAATTAACATAAATAAATGTGTGGCATGACCATCTAAGCCTTAGTAAAGCACAAGGTGGGATTTTTAAAATGAAATTTGATGATGATTAGTCACATAACATTTGCCTTTCTAGGATATTCTTTGAAGCATTTTACTGAATAGTACTTTGGGGTGGGGGTGTTCTAGCCTTGGAATTTACTCCTGTCCAGAGTGTGATTGTCTTCTCTCATCGCCCCTTAGATGAACAAAAGAACTGGACAACCCATGATAACAATCTACCTTGACAAGGACACAGGGAAGCCAAAAGGAGATGCTACTGTGTGCTATGATGACCCACCAACTGCCAAAGCAGCTGTAGAATGGCTTGATGGTGAGTGAATTAGAATATTACAAGTTACAGGTAGGTAGCCGTGTTAGTCTTGCGTAGTTGAAACAAAGTACACCATCTGTATGTTTTCTTTTTGTGGGAAAAGACCATGATTTTTGTTTTTTGGTAATTCACTGACAGTTGCTCCTCTCTGCAGTATTAAGTTCTTATTTTGAGACCCATCTGTGTCTGGGACGGAATCACAGCATCATCTGCGTAAAGTAAGATAGGCAACCTTTTGTCTGCCAGTTTGGGGGCATGCATATCTATCCCTTGTAGCTGTACTATGAGAGAGTTTATATAGATGTTAAACAGAAAAGGGGCCAATATACACCCTTGTTTAACTCCCCTAGTTGTTCTAATTGAGTTAGAAAGTAGACCAGCTCGGTTGCATCTTATGTGAAGTCGTGTATTGTTATAAAGTTTGGCTATTAACAACAGCAGGTGACGGTCAATGGATCATTTGCTAAGTTTGTCCCAAAGTCAGGATCTTATGATGGAATCAAAGGCTGCTTTAAAGTCTACAAATGCTGCGAAAAGATGGGAATTATATTGCGACGTATATTTCTCAGCTGAAAGTTGCAAGATCAGACAGTGGTCTATTGTAGATCTCCCCTTTCTGAATCCTGCCTGTGCGTCATCGAGTATGTTGCTTTTTCTATCCAATCACAGTTTCTCACTGAGATGTCTGATGTATATTTACTTATTATATTCAAGAGGCTTATGGGCCTGTAGTTGGCTAGATCATCCCTAGGGCCTTTTTTATATATGGGGATGATGATAGATATCCCCAAGTCAGGTATCTGTGCTATTCTGTCTATATATGTAAACAGAGAAGCTAACGTGTGCATTTCGATGCATGCACACGAAAGCTCATACCAATGACAAACTTAGTTGGTCTCTATGGTGCTACTGGAAGGAATTTTTTTTATTTTGTTTAGAATATTACAGTTACTGCTGCAGCTGCTGCAATTTATTATCCTTCACCTTAAGTTCCCAGGGTGGGTTACAACTATTAAAGCACAATATTAATATTAAAACACAATATTGATCAATATTAAAAGCTTAAAATTATGAAAGGTGGGTCCTAAAAATACACATCTCAAGTGTCAAAAGCCAGGGTAAAGAGTTTCATCTTGAGCATTCGCCATATAATGAAGGTACCAGAGGCACCTCTGTGGGAAAGGAGTTACACAACTTAGGAGCTACAACTGAGAAGGGAAGGAGGTGGTCTTTCAGGTGTTTGGGGCCTTGGTTCTTTAGGGCTTTAAACACTAACAGAGTTTTCCAAACTTTTCATGTTGGTGACACACTTTTTAGGCATGCATCATTTCGTGATACAATAACTCAGTTTTACTAGCAAACCAGAGGTTAATCTAACCCCTTTTGAGAGAAGTGTGGGGATGTGCAACACACCTTCACTTCAGCCAACACAAATGTGTCTTGACACACAGTTTGGAAAGCTCTGCACTGATATGTTAGATGCTCAATAGCATGGCTGGGGCAGTGGGACACACAGAAGTGTGTGAACAATGCCTGCTGAAATTTCAGAAACCGGAGGAGTGGTTGAGTGTTGCATACTCCTCTCTTTACTTTAGCCTCAGTTATGGAAGCTGCAAAGTTTGTAACTTCCCTCCAAAGGCCTGGCAGGCCTTCATTTACCCAAGCAGTGTGACTTGGATCTACTTGCCCAGTTGTGGGTGGTTCATTCTCTGCAGCAGTGAAGCTCTTTTTCACAGAGAGACTTGTGCTTTGTGTGTTTCAGGCAAAGACTTCCAGGGCAGCAAGCTCAAAGTCTCTCTCACCCGGAAGAAGCTGCCGCTGAACAGCATGCGAGGAGGGATGCCCCCACGTGAGCCACGTGGCATGCCTCCCCCACTCCGTGGAGGTAATCTTTGGCTAACGCTGGCCAGTGCTGTTAGCCCCCAAGGGCTCTGTGGTGTGCTCATGAACTTACCAGATGTCTTCTTTCAGGCCCAGGTCCTGGGGGCCCAGGCGGTCCTGGTGGTCCCATGGGCCGCATGGGAGGCCGAGGTGGTGACAGGGGTGGTGGTTTTGCCCCAAGAGGACCACGAGGATCGAGAGGAAACCCTTCTGGTGGAGGAAATGTCCAGCACAGAGCAGGAGACTGGCAGTGCCCCAACCCGTAAGTCACTGTGTTTCATTCTCTGCTCTCACCAAATTTCTGTGCATGAGAGTCAACATAGATCTTGGCTGGGCTATCCTGGTGAACTCCTGCTTGGTAGTTACCCCAGGATGCAGCTAGGCAATTCATTTATGGTAATATTTTGGGTGTGGACATAGTTCCCAGGCCCTTTTGTTGGGTACCGGCCACCACCTCAGTAATTCACTTACCAGCTCACCTAGAATGTTGCTAGGTTCCTTGTAAGCATGTGTTCCTGCTAGGCCCAATCAGCTGTGTGACCCAAAAGGCTAGATAGCCTGTTTCCACTGACTTTCCTTTCCTTAGTTATTCATGGGAAAGCGTCCTCAAAAGATGGTCCACATGAATTTGCCTCTGGGTAGAGGCTTGCCTTGTGCTCCCCCACCCCAGCTGTGAATGAAATTGTGGTCAGCTGGCTCTCCCCCACCCCAGTTCCCCAGCTTTGGTTGTTTTTTCATGTTCAGCCAAGAAATGCACTTGGCATCTCTCACTAAACACTGGTCCTTTTCCAGGGGGTGTGGAAACCAGAATTTTGCCTGGAGAACAGAATGCAACCAGTGCAAGGCTCCTAAACCGGAAGGCTTCCTCCCTCCACCTTTCCCACCTCCAGGTATGTTCCTCTTGTCCGCGAGCTGGGGTGGGAGTCGGAATATGTGACACTGACCTCTGCTTATGTGATGTTCACAAGGTCCTGGATTCTTGCTTGGAAAACCGCTGCCACTTAGAGGGCTCATATACGGGACAAATAGTGGTAAGGGAACTGTACAGGTGGTATATTTTTCCTTCGTTTGTGTATACACTTCCAGCAGAGTAAAATGGGGAGGTGACGCTGCGTCATTCACAGTCGTCATAAAATGGCCACTGTTGGTTTTTGGAAGCACTGACTGTGGACACATTGACCTTGCCAGGGTTTATGCTGGAGGTGGGGTGGCGCCACATTTGGTGGAGGAGCTGCTCTGATCAGACCTGGCTCCAGCTTTTTGTGGGACTTCGGGCAGGGATCACTCGACACTATCTCTGGGAGTGGGGTGGCTGATGGGGAGCGGTGTGCCCAAAATGGAAAAAAGCCCAAGAATCTCCAGGGGTTGCACCCATGACTCATGGGGGGCTGGCCAGACCAAAAGCCAGGCACATGGTTTCTGGCTTGGACATGCAAAGGGGAGTGTGGTGCAATGTTGGTAGGCCATTGCAGCCAAGCTACTTGCTGGTGGTGACAAGTTAATTTTTTATCCTGGTAATATTCCTCTCCCATATCCTGCAGCAGTCGTAGTCTGCCCAGGAGAGCACATGGTGTTCAATGCTCAGAGCCATGTATGTGCAAGCTGCATGTGGAGATCGAGGGGAGGGAATGTTAAGGGTTGTTGAAATCAGGCACACGTTCCCTTTCCCCTTCTCCTGACTCCCATCACCAATCTCTTGCATGGCTTCAGTTTCACTCACCTTCCCAAGCTGGACAAAATGGGTAATGAGGCTGGCAGGTGCTGGACATGGGGGCGTACAATGGCTTGTCGGTTGAAATCACTTGTTTGCCTCTCTTTGCCCCTGCTCAAAGTGGTCAATATGAGAGAACATTTTGAAACACTACACTGAAACAACAAGCATGAAAGCATCGCTCTCTGTTAAATTAAATCACAAAAGCACAACGGTGGCACCACCCAGCTTTCCTGGAGGCCTCTTGTCTATGGGGAGCCATCCCTCACAATTTGAACCCCTAGCACTTTACGGAGTAGCCATGAAGAGAAGCTATTGATTTGATTCACCAGTTGGTTTAATGGGGATGAGTTTCAAGCTTGCAATATGAGGAAGTTGGGGAGGGGACTTTGCCCAATGCCATGCAACTCCAAATGGCAGGCCCTGGGCAGTTTCAGGAAAGGTGGGGTGCCATGTTGCAAGATGCTTTGAGTCAGTAATTGAGCAAGGGCAAATGGCGTTGTCTTGATTGGTGCCCCTCTACGGGTGTGTTTGAGTTGCAACTTTAATTCCCCTGTAGGCACTGTTGTCCTTATGTGCTGATCTTGAAAACAAACAGCACCAGCCTGCCCTCAATGGAAACTTAGAAGTGGCTGTTTGAAACATCATTTAGAGCCAAGGTTGTAGCCCTCCAAACTACAATTCCCATCAATTCTGACTAGGTACTACTGGCTGAGGCTGATGAGAATTGGAGTCCTGCAACATCTGGGGGGCCACACCATCCCCACCCTGATCTATAGAATCTGGCGCGAAGTGGCCTAGCTGCTCTCTGCTCTGTTTATTCTCTCTCAATGGAGGTGCTTATGGATGTTTTCCTACACTCTCACGCTGTTACGCAAACTGATTCTTCTTTTCTTGTCATCACAGCCTACCTTCTCACATGCTTCCACCAGGCTTCAAGCCTGACTTGGAAGCTGATTGCCCACTTCCTTACACTTCCTACTTGGGCTCAATTTACAGGTGGGAGGGCTGCATACCGAGCTCTGTGTTGGAAACTTAAGAGTTTTGACCCCAAAGCTGTTTTTTCTCTGCTAGCTTGTACACAGCCCATGAGCAATAACTTCAGTTTAAGAATCGCCAGCCTGTTTTAAGGCCAAACATTAAGTTGCACTAGGAGGAGCAGCTCAAGTCTTCCTCTATGGTTGATGTGTGAATCTAGGCTAGTGTTTCCCAAACTTGGATCTTCAGCTGTTTTTTCAGACTACAATTCCCATCAACTATGACCACTGGTCTTGCTAGCTAGGGATGATGGTAGTTGTGGTCCAAAGACAGCTGGAGACCCAATTTTGGGAAATACTGATCTGGGTCTTTTCCTGTAGTTGCTTCCAGTAAGAATGATCAGCAGTTAGGGCAGGTTATGGGGAACCACGTTAAAATGAGGGTATCCTTCCTTGCGGGGACTTGCAGAAAGGGTGAGAACGATATGGGAAGTGGGCATTTGCTGTATGGTATTTTGCTTGCAGCTTCTCTTCTAGCTGCTGTTGCTGCTCTGTCACATGTTGTAAGAACAGGTGCCGTATTTTTAAGCAGTAGGGACTCCAGTAGGGACACACATTCACACCTATACAACACAGACATGTGCCATCATTTGGTCATTTTTGTGGGCCTGGGCATGTCTGGGTCCTGCTGCCTGCGCTTCCGAGGCAAGCCTTCAGCTGCCTGTCTGGGGTTGCCACCTTCCCAGCAACCTTTTGCTCGATTGAGTGGTGCTGTCTTTCTGCACTAGGTGGTGATCGTGGCAGGGGCGGCCCCGGTGGCATGAGAGGAGGTCGAGGAGGCCTGATGGATCGCGGCGGCCCTGGAGGGATGTTCCGAGGTGGCCGAGGTGGAGACAGAGGCGGATTCCGAGGAGGCCGGGGCATGGATCGAGGGGGCTTCGGAGGAGGTCGGCGAGGAGGACCTGGGGGCCCACCTGGACCTCTTATGGAGCAAATGGGAGGCAGAGGCGGCAGGCGTGGAGGACCAGGGAAGATGGACAAGTAAGGATTGGGGAGGGGGAAGTGAGTGGTGTTAACAAAGGGGAGGGGAGGGCTCTGGGCTGCAAAAAAATGGAGGAGGAGGCTGTTAGTAGCGGCCACAGGCTCTTATTTGAAATCTTCTCTCCCTGGGATGTGGTAGCCTTTGGGTATGTGGTTGTGAGTCTGACCCCCGCCCCCCCTTTCCTCTCTTTCCTTTGCCAGGGGAGAACATCGTCAAGACCGCAGAGACCGGCCTTACTAGTGGCAAGCCACCCCCTCTCCCTTGCAGGACTGCATTTACTACCAGATTTATTTTTTAAACCAGAAAATGTTTTAAATTTATAATTCCATATTTATAATGTTGACCACAACATTATGATGATTCCTCGTCTGTACTTAGTATTTTTCACCATTTGTGGAGAAACATTAAAACAAAGTTAAATGGTAGTGTGCTGAGTTATTCTTTTTCTCTCTCTCGTAGTTTTTCCTTTTAAAAATGGTTGTTTAAACTAAAACCCATAAGAAAACCATTGTTGTGAGCATGCTCAGTAAATCTGTGTGGAAGACCCAGGAGGAAGGAAACTTAAAATCTGTAACAATGTTAATGGTTGTGATGTTTTTTAAATAAACTTCCAAATGTTTATAAATGCAACACCTCTTAGCATGTCTTCGCAACAGCAGTGACTCCAGTAGGTGGGCAAGCATCCTTCAGGTTTCCCTGGTGTGTGGTGGCCATTGGGTTCACCAAGGAGCTCTGTGTCACACTGTGGCTTGCAAAGTCCTAGGGCCACTGCCAGTGGAGAAGGACTGAAGCAGGCCTGTGAAGTGCACTTGGCTAAGATACAGCCTGCACCTGCATGGTGAACAGTTGGGGAAACCTCAGGCCCCTTCGTTCTCTGCCCATCCCTTGGGTCTTCCTCAAGTATCCTGGAACTGTGTTGAAGCTTCTTGCCTGCCTTCACAATCTCCTGATGTTTTGCAAAATGGGTGGAGCATAGTCTACTTTGCGCAGGTAAGGGTCACATCCATTGCCCCACCCCCTTCCTCTGGCTCTGTTGACCCCAGGTTGAAAAGGGTTCTTCACCCATTGTAGGTACATGGTTTCCTGTATTTAGAGGCAGCAGTTGCTTCAAAAGCTCCTTAGTCTTTACTATCTCAAAGCTGTATAAAAGCACACTGCTGGGCTCATTAGATGCATTCTCATTTCACCTTCGCACTTTATTGTACCAGACTACAGTTCTGTTCTGGAGTGTTGTGCTCCCTGCAGAAAATCAGCTGCCCGGGCTGACTGCTAGAAGGTTTTTATCAGAAACTATTTTATCTGATCTCTACCATGCTTAGGTAAGACCTCTGCAAAGCTGGAGAGCAAATAGCACAAGCATGCTAAAAGTGTTGATTAGAGGAGCCTGTGCTTAGTTATACATGCATTTGTTGTCTCTGTTCCTTGACTGGTGTAGACACACAAGCTAGAATAATGCATTCAGGTTTCCTGGCTTAAAGAGTATTTTTGAATTTGAAATTCTGTCACTTCTGCAATAAGTATACAATAAGTGTACAACCCTTCATCCTTGCATTTAGCAGCCTTGAAAGACTATCAGTGAAGACTTATCTGTGAGGCTGCCTGCCTTTCATTATGCTCTCCTATGGTTCCTGTGTAGTGGAAGGAAGAAATTAAACTGCAAATCTATTGCATTTTCTAAGAACAGAGGAGGAATGGGGTGGGCGCTGATGGTAATTGCACTTTGGAGTATATCTTGAGAGAGTCTCAGCAAAAATCAATCCAACTCACACCACTGGGAGAGATCTTAAAAAAAACAACCTTATAAAACAAGATCTGCAAGGCAATTCAGTTCTGTGTTACGGGACCAACCTATTATGAAAGCATAGCCAGGATCCTTATGCATACATGAAGGAAACATTCGGTTTCTATTGACCTTTTGTTTCATGATTCTGGGGCTGGTTATATCATGGAACCTATGCAGTACCTAAATCAGATTTGCCATTGTGCTGTTTCACTTATTTATGAAAGTGTTCATATTTCCACAAAATACCAAAGTGGTACTCGGCAATAAAGAAATATAGAAAGGACTAAAACATTTTAAACAATGCAAATCCAATAATACTGCAAACAACACATCAGTTTACAGCTGCCCTTGCTGCATCCAGTCCCAAAATAAAATTGCCTGTCATTCAGTACTCTGGCACCTGCTTTGCATGCAGAATGTCCCAGGTTCAACCACTGGCATCTCCAAGTAGGCCTGCTAAAAGGACTGCCTTCCAATCCATAGATATCTAGATCAGGCATAGGCAACCTTGGCTCTCCAGATGTTTTGGAACTACAACTCCCATGATCCCTAGCTAACAGGCAGTGGTCAGGGATCATGGGAGTTGTAGTTCCAAAACATCTGGAGAGCCAAGGTTGCCTATGTCTGATCTAGATGAAAGATCTTTGTACCTCCAGATGTTAGAATCATAGAGTTGCAAGAGAGCACAAGGGCCATCCAGTCCAACCCGCTGCCAAGCAGGAAACCCCATCAAAGCATTCTTGACATATGCCTGTCAAGCCTCTGCTTAAAGACCTCCAAAGAAGGAAACTCCACCACACTCCTTGGCAGCAAATTCCACTGTCGAACAGCTCTTACTGTCAGGAGGTTCTTCCTAATGTTTAGGTGGAATATTCTTTCTTGTAGCTTGAATCCATTGCTCCGTGTCCGCTTCTCTGAACCACAACTCCCATCAGCCCTTGCAAGAACAGCCAATGGGCAGGGATGGTGGGAGTTGCAGTAAGTAACGTGGAAGAACCAATGCTGAGATCGGTATCCATGGCCTGACTGGGTATAAAATAGTTTCTTGTACTTCAGTTAAAAGTCGACTTCTAAGAGCCAGTGAAGCTTGCTCTTCGAGAACCACCTTGTATTCTAGCATGTTTGCTTTTAATTCTTGGTTTGGGGTGGCTTTTTGTTTTGTTTTTTAATTGATGCTGGCGGAGGGAAAACCTGGGACTACGGTAGTGGCTTTTGGTGGTTTGACCACTAGGTGGCAGCTTGTCCATTTGGAAGTGCAGCATTATTTTTGAGCTATGTCAGAATAAGCTTCCATCCCTGGGCTTTGATTTTCTGGTGTGCCTGAAGGGCTGGACCTCAGGCGGTAGACATCTGCATTGCATGCAGAAGGTCCCAGGATCCACCGGCAACATCTCCCAAGCAGGGCTGCGAAGGTTACTTGCTGAGAACCCCAGAGAACTGTTGTCATTCGGTTTGGGCAAAACTGGACTAGGGCTATCAAGAGAGTGAAGAACCATAGCTCAGTGGCAGGCATTTTCCTTGAATGCAGAAGGTCTCGGTTTCAATCCCTGGCATTTCACGGCAGGGCTGGCGATGTTCCCTTGCCTACCGGTCATTGTGGGCAGTCCCTAAGGGATCCAGTGGCCAGACTAGGTATAAAGCAGTCTCTCCTTTAAATGATCCCTTCATTCAGAATCACGAGGACTAGATTCTTGCTTCATTTGTAGCAGAAGGGTCATAGTTTAGCTGTAGAGCATCTAAGGTAGTTTGTACTCAACAGGTCCCAGGTTCAATCTTTGGCATCTCCAGGCAGGGCTGGGAAAGACCTCTGTCTGGAACCCTGGAGAGCTGCTGCCAGTCAGTGTAGGCAGTCCTAAACTGGGTGGACCAATTGATCTGTATAAAGTAGCTTCCTGCAACTGCCTGTTTTTGCCCTGCCCTGTGTGTGTAAGAATCCATAGAGGATTGTCAGGGCTGGCTGGCTAGGGAAACCTTTCCCCTTCAGCTCTGTCCTTCAGATGACTTAATCTGGTCTCATTTCCTGGAAGCTGATGGGATGCGACAGAACTGTACTACAGCTGAGAAATCCCGACAAGCAGATGCCCGAGAATATTGTTTGCAAATACTTTTAAGTGCTCTGGCCCTGCTGGGGCTCCCAACTTGGGGTGGCTGAGAACCTTAATATGATGAACTCTTTTCTTGGCAACTTTTGCAGTGTGTGTGTGTGTGTGTGTGTGTGTGTGTGTGTGTGTGTGTGTGTGACACAGACATACCAGTGGCGGGTGGGGCCAGAGGCCAAACTGAGCGGAGCAATGCATGTAAATATCCCCACCCCCACCCCGGTCATACAGTAAGCTGGCTTCTACACCTTTTTTCTATCCTCCATCCAGGCAAAACAAGAATGGTATTTTCACAGTTCAATATCACCTTTGAGGGCACCTTTTTTAAAAAACCAAGTGGTATATAAATGTTATGAAAGGGGGGAAATATTACCAAATCAGGGGCATGTCTGGCAGGTGGCTGGGTGTCCTAGGCCACCATTGCCCCCCAGGCCTGGGTTTCCACACCCAGACTCTTAATGTTAAAAAAGCTAAGAATACTACAGGTGCACAATAAACAAAGGAAGCCTCATTATTTTTTTCATCTAAATTTGGTGCAAGCTGTTCTCCATCAAAAGAAGGACAAAAGCAGCTTGTTAGTTTTAGAAGTACCATCCGTGCTAGATCAGAGATACTCCACCCTCATTATGTAAGCTTTGCCTTCCCGGAGCTGAAGGGATGAGAGCAGCTTACAGAAACGTTCCATAGCTGAAAACCATCTAAAGCAAATTTATTTCAAGCTCCAGGCACACATGGATACACTTAAACCTTCCTGCTCTAACTTCCGGGAAATATTTTTTCTTAAAGAGATATTTTTCATCTCACTAGTATTATATGTTGACTATCTCAAACAATTAAGCCCTGAGCCTCTAGAGCAGGCACATCCCCAAACTTCAGCCCTCCAGGTGTTTTGGACTACAATTCCCATCATCCCTGACCACTGGTCCTCTTAGCTAGGGATCATGGGAGTTGTAGGCCAAAACATCTGGAGGGCCGCAATTTGGGGACGCCTGCTCTAGAGTTTGGCCGGTGACCTCATGACAAGTCCTGCACAATGATTGATGAGGTTGCCATGACATCATCACTTCCCACCCAGAAAGCTGTCATGTCATGCTTTTTTTGGGGTGTGTGTGTCATGTGACCTCTCTGTGATGATGGCAGGCCAGCACAGACCAAAAGGCAAAGGTTTTGAAGCCCTTGGTAAAATAGGGAAAGGAGAAAGGACCCAAATGAAAGAGAGGCTGAGAAGTGCTTTGGACACAAAATGCTACAGAATTTGAAATGATCGGTTTTTTTCCTGCTGTGGCATTCACCCCTGGCAACTCCAGGCAGAGCTGGGCCTGGAACTATGGAGAGCTGCTGCCAGTCAGTGTCAAGAAAGCTAGCTGTACAGATCATCTGCCTCATTTATAAGGCAGATTCCTATATTCCTATCTCCTTCCAGTTCCGTTTGCAAAGTCATTGGAGGGTGGTGGTCCCAGGATGTCCATGGATGGGCTGTCAGGAAAAGGCCTACTTACGAGTAGGACCCTGGCAGAGACACATGCCCGGCTGGCATGTCCTCCCCCTCCTGGGCGATCGTTCGGGAGCTTCATAAGCATTCTCCAGCCCGAACATCACAGCGACTGGTGTCAGATGAACACCAGCACACTTCACAGATACGCAGAGGTTTGCGCAGTTGCGTAACAGACTCAGTAGCACAGCATTTGGCTAAACTATTTACACATAGACACACACGGAGCTCTTCATCATGGGTCCCTCTCTCTCTAGCACAGGCATCCCCAAACTTCGGCCCTCCAGGTGTTTTGGACTACAATTCCCATCTTCCCCAAACACTGGTCCTGTTGTTAGCTAGGGATCATGGGAGTTGTAGGCCAAAACATCTGGAGGGCCGCAGTTTGGGGATGCCTGCTCTAGCATCACACAGCAAAGAGAATGAACAAAGGAATAACAGTCCCACTTAGGAACACAGTAAGACAAACATCCTGTCTACGTCACTTCCACTCTGTGGAATGAAAACACATACAGTCATATGACAGACAACAAACCTATGACTGCACACGGGGAATGAATCTCCCAACATGGGCTACCCGGGGCTGCGGCAGGAGGGCAGTGACGCAGGGAAGGAAGCTGAATGGGTTATGGCACCTGCATTTCTAAGGCGGTTTTCTGGCACTAAAGAACTGTTCCTCTACACATTCAGAGCAAAGGACCATGGCTCCATAGCAGAGCACCTGCTTTGCTTCCAGAAGGTTCCAGGTTCAATCCCCGGCATCTCCAGGCAGGACTGGAAGAGACCCCCACCAAGAACCCAGAGGAGCTGCTGCCAGTCAGTGTAGACCAGGGGTCCCCAGACTACGGCCCCCGGGCCGGGTACGGCCCAATTAGCCTCCCAATCCGGCCTGCGACGACCCCCGCCGCCCGCTGCCGCCGCCCGCTCTTACGGCACGGCGACGATCTTCAAAATCGGCAAAAAATCGCTGAAAATCCTTTGTGTGCATGCGTATGGGCCTCTCCCGACCCAGAAGAGGTCATTTCCGATGCACTTCCGGGTCGGGGGAGGCCCATACGCATGCGCACAAGCGATTTTCGGCGATTTTTTCCCGACCGTGTGCGCATGCGCACGGGCACGCACTCCCCCGCCCTCCGGCCCGCTGCGCGCGCACTCCCCTACTCTCCGGCCTGAAGCCCGGTAAGTCTGGGGACCCCTGGTGTAGACAATATTTAGCTAGATGGAGCGATGGGGAACGACTGTAGCTTAGTAATAAATCATCTCAATAAAGGTTGAGGTTGAGGTTGAAGTTGAATCCTGACAAGACAAAAGTACTGTACTGTTTTGCGGGGACAGGAGGCGGGCAGGTGTGGAGGACTCCCTGGTCCTGAATGGGGTAACTGAAGGACGAGGTGCGCAGCCTGGGAGTCATTTTGGACTCACAGCTGTCCATGGAGGCACAGGTTAATTCTGTGTCCAGGGCGGCTGTCTACCAGCTCCATCTGGTACGCAGGCTGAGACCCTACCTGTCCGCAGACTGTCTCGCCAGAATGGTGCATGCTCTGGTTATCTCCCGCTTGGACTACTGCAATGTGCCCTATGTGGCATAGCTGCCAAGTATCCCGTTTCCACCGGGAAAACCCCTTTTTTCCTACCGTTTCCCGGCGGTCTCCCGTTTAGCTTTTTATCCCGATATTGTCCCTTAAAACTGCTTCTGCCGGCGGCCATTTTTCTGGTGCCGCTTTGCCCTTCTATGGGCATCAGAAAATGGCGGCGCCAGAAGTTGCTTTTACGTGTTTCCGGTCATGCGTGGAAGCGACTTCCGGCGCCGGCGCCGCCATTTTCTGGTGCCCATAGAAGGGCAAAGCGCCACCGGAAGTTGCGTCTACGTAACTTCCGGTGTCGCGGGCTGCCGATCCCGGATCTTTCCGTCCAGGACTTGGCAGGTATGCCTATGTGGTGCTACCTTTGAAGGTGACCCGGAAGCTGCAATTAATCCAGAATGCGGCAGCTAGACTAGTGACTGGGAGTGGCCGCCGGTACCACATAACACCGGTCCTGAGAGATCTACACTGGCTCCCAGTACGTTTCCGAGCACAATTCAATGTGTTGGTACTGACCTTTAAAGCCCTAAATGGCCTCGGTCCGTTCCGCCCTCGGAACGCCCTCCCAGCAGATGTCAAGGCAATAAGCAACTATTTTACTTTTAGAATACAACTGAAGGCGGCCCTGTTTAGGGAAGTTTTTAATGTTTGATGCTGTACTGTTTTTAACATTCGGTTGGAAGCCGCCTAGAGTGGCTGGGGAAACCCAGCTAATAATAATAATAATATATTGTTGTTGTTGTTGTTGTAGATTAGAAATAAGGGAAGTGAAGGAGAAAAATTAGAGGTTGTAGATAATATAATGGCAAGAGATAAGTATAGTTAGAAATAAGGATTTTATTTTATTCAGAAGAAAGATTTAGATAGAATATAATAGGATTAAATGTAAAAGATATAAAAAATACGGGAATATTAAGTAATAAGTAGAATTTATACTACGTCAGAGGACAAGATGGTTGGACAGTGTTCTCGAAGCTACGAACATGAGTTTGACCAAACTGCGGGAGGCAGTGCAAGACAGGAGTGCCTGGCGTGCTATGGTCCATGGGGTCACGAAGAGTCGGACACGACTAAACGACTAAACAACAACAGAATTTATACAAGATTTAGACTTTACTACAGAAGTGATGAAAAGAATCACAGAAGGAGAGGGAACGAGGAAGTCATTAGATTGGAGATAAGTTTAATAAGTTAGAATTTTTGTTTTTTTATTTGCATTTTTTGTATTGTGGTATTTTCTGTATTCTGTATTTTGTTGTTGTATTGTTTTTTCTTCTTCTTTTCTCTTTTCTGTTGTGTGGGTGTGTATTTTTATATGCCTTGTTGTTTCAGAAATTTTTTAAATAAATAATTTATTATTATTATTATTATTATTATTATTATTATTATTATTATTATCTGCTTTGGAAGCAGAAGGTCCCCAGTTCAATCTCCAGGTAGCACAGGAAACATCCCCTGTGGGCTTGATGGAGCAAGGACAGCTGCTTATGTTCCTATTCTTCATGTGTCTGGGTTTCCAATGGGTCCCCCTTTTTCCTCCTCCTCCTCTATTTTGAATTCGCCTTTTAAGCTACGTGCAGCAGAGACCTGTTTTCTGCCCCTTTTGCTCTGCAATGTTCTTTATCCACTTATCCTAACGATGGCCAGAGTCTGAAATGTGCATGCTCCATTGGTCGTGTGCCCTATGCACTTTAATTGCAGAGGGCGTTTCCTGCCATTGCTTTTGTCTATGGGGAACCTGGGTTGGGTACATTGAAAGAGCTCGGTTGCTGCTTAATAATTGAAGCGCTGTACTCTGTTCTTTCATGTGTTGATGTCTTGCTCTTTTTTCCAGTAAATGATACAGAGGAGGCAGGAACAGATCCCGCCCTAACTTAGCCGAATGTCTGGTTAGAGCTAAGGAAGCTTTTAATTATGATGATCACATCTACTGGGCTTGCCAGCAGATCTTTATATGACAGATTAAAACATGGCTTTGTATTCTACAAACAAACCATAGCTACTTGTGGCTTTGGAACAAACCACAGTTAATGAAGCCCAATAAACTGTGGCTTGAGACAAGAGTTTTCAACCGAGTCCCCAAGTTTCAAGGAATAAAATTAGTCCCAGGAGAAAGGAGTGTGAGATCACAATGTGTGTGCGCTCAGTTGTGAAACTACACTGCTTGGGAATAGGCCCTGGCAGGCCAGCAACCCACAACTCCATTTGTACAATGCGATAAATGTGTTGAAGGTACATCCCAACCATAGCTCTCTAATACTTTCTGCAAGCAAAGCAGATGCTCTGCCCCCTGAGCTACCACTCTTCCCCTGAAGAGAAATTAAGATTCTAGTCCTTATTGTTCTTTTAAAAAATTGAGTTGAATTAAAAAGGAAGCATTCTAAGTCAAACCTATTGGTTCATCCAGCCCAATATTGCCTGCACCAACTGGCAGCAGCTCTCCAGGATTTCAGGCAGCAATCTGTTTCCCAGCCCTGCCTGGAGATGCTGGGAATTGAACCTGGGACCTTCTGCATGCAAAGCAGATGCTCTACCACTGAGCTACAGCCCTTCCCTTCTGCACAGAGGCATCTCAACAGCAGGTGGTAGCATTTTACAGGATACAGTTCCACTCTGTTGGGTTTTCCCTCTCCTTTGAAAAATAATAGATCTGAGTGCTTTGCCAGCCAGAAGTGTAGCCGCAAAGGAGATGCAGGGGGGGGGTGCAAGCCGTTGCCAGATGTTACATTAGAAGGAGAACGTAATTGGAGAAGATGGGAGCGGCGAAGGGGGGAGAGATAATGGGCTCAGAGAAGTTGATTCAAATGAATAGAATTGGGTACCTCTGGGGTGGGATGGTTGGCAGTTTAGGGCAGCCGCCAAGGCCCCCATCCCCACAAGGGGGCTCTCCACCACCACCTTAAATGGGCCTTAAATGAGACCCATTTCACAGATGGAAAACTGACCAGAAGCACTCCCCTGTCTCGCACATCCCCTCTGCTAATGCACTACTCAGTAGTGACTACTGTGAGCAGGCAAGAATGGTACAGTCATACCTCGGGTTAAGTACGCTTCAGGTTGAGTACTTTCAATTTAAGTACTCTGCGGACCCGTCTGGAACGGATTAATCCACTTTCTATTACTTTCAATGGGGAAGTTCGCTTCATGTTAAGTACGGGCTTCCAGAACCAATTAAGTACTTAACCTGAGGTACCACTGTATTAAGAGGAGGAGGAACAGACTGGAAGTCTCTGCCATTTCTCTGTGCATCAGACTTGATAGTTAAATAATAATTAATGCTGTAAAACTTGTGAATTAGTACCACCAAGCACAACAAATGTGCTTGCAATATTTTCCCCCGTTTTGCTTTTCGGCTTGATAGATTTGTTTTCCTGTGTACCAGTGCTTTCTTTCAGGGGGTACTCAATGGCATCCAGTACCAGCACATTTTTTTCCATGTGGCACTTACTGTAACAACTTCATGGGGAGTACCGGCACCTATTTTTCTAGGGAAAAAGCACTGTATATATGTTGTGAAACGCCCTGAGATCTATGGATGAAGGGTGGTAAGCTAAGCAGGGTCCATTATGGTTTCAAATTGGATGGGTGACCAAGTGTTGAGATTCCTGCATTGCAGGGGGTTGGACTAGATGACCCTGGGGGGGTCCCATCAAATTCTACAATTTTGTACCAAAAAAAAATGAAGAATTTTATTTATTACATTTATATCTCACCTTTCCTCAGTCCAGCGCTGAGGGCCTTCTGGCGGTTCCCTCGTTGCGAGAAGCCAAGTTACAGGGAACCAGGCAGGGGGCCTTCTCGGTAGTGGCACCCACCCTGTGGAATGCCCTCCCACAAGAGGTCAAAGAGAACAACAATTACCAGACATTTAGAAGGCATCTCAAGGCAGCCCTGTTTACGGAAGCTTTTAATGTTTGATGGATTTCTGTATTTTAATATTTTGTTGGAAGCCGCCCAGAGTGGCTGAGGGAACCCAGCCAGATGGGCAGGGTATAAATAATAAATTATTATTATTATTATTATTATTATTATTATTCCTTCAAGGAGCTCAAGGTGATGTACAATTTACCCGGCCTCACAGACATTGTATCCTCACAACAGCCCTGTGAGGTAGGTTAGGCTGAGAGACTCTGAATGTGAACTTCATGGCTGAGTGGGGGGATTAGAATTCAGGCCCTAGTCTGACACTCTAACCACTACACCACCACTGGATGTGTCAGTTACAGTATTTTTAAGGGGATAAAAAGCTGAGATTCTGGGTTCTATACCCTGGGCCACATTTGGCTGTGCCATTGTGAAATGGACACAGCCCTGTCTTCATGGTCTGGGAACTAGGTCCTGGACTCCATCTCCCATCAGCCCCAGCCAGCTTTGGTGCCCCATAGCTGCGCTAGCTGGGGGCTGATGGGAGCTGTAGTCCAGAGGACAGCAACCTTTTTCAGCCGTGGGCTGGTCCACTGTCCCTCAGACCATGTGGTGGGCCGGATTATATTGGGGGGGGGGAGAACAAATTCCTATGCCCCACAAATAACCCAGAGATGCATCCTATATAATAAAGTGCAAGTGTCTCTGCGTCCAGTATTCCCTGTGTCCCTGGGTTTGCGCTACTGCGCATGTGCCCCACAGACACAGGGATTGGACACAGAGACTGGACGCACACGCGTGCGCGCTCTCCCCCCCACCTACCGTTTCCCTGCGGCCGCCAACCGCCGCTCCCGGCCGGACTGAGCGTTGGCGGGGGCGGGGGGGAGAGTGTGTGTGTGTGTGCGTCCAGAAAGGACAGGTCCCGGGGTTCAGAGAAGTGCTGCGCAAGCGCTTCTCCGAACCCCGGGATGTCTCCTTCCTGTTGGCGGCTGGGGGAGAGGAAGGAAGGAGGAGAAAGGGCTGCTTTCTCCTCCTTCGTTCCTGTCCTCCTGCTGCCAACAGCAAGGACAGGTCCCAGGGTTCGGAGAAGCGCTGCGCAAGCGCTTCTCCGAACCCCGGGATGTTCTAGCGCCCGTTTACTCAACGGGCTGAATTACACTAGTTTTAAATAAAAGGACACATTCTGCTCATATAAAAACAGATTGAGAAGGTGATTGGGCCGCATCCGGCCCACGGGCCTTAGGTTGCCTACCCCTGTTGTAGTCCGAAACATGGAGGGAGTGTGCCAGGTTGGGGAAGGCTGCTTGTGACTTGCCGGAAGGGCAGGGGAGGACGCCGGCCGATTTCTTGCTTCCTAGTATCTGGGTGTCTTTCAGGCTGTAATATTCCTCTGGCTTTGTTCAGCTGGGGTTTGTTTTGTTTCAAATCTTCAGACTGAGCCAATGAGGTCATGACTCAGCCGCTGACAAATCCCGGGCCAACTCTGCTGTGCAACAGGCAGGATGAGGTCACCACCCGTTTGTCTGAAGCTGGAGACAGGCAGTGGTATTTCTAGAGAGTAGAAAGCAGTTGGAAAGGGCCTGCCGCTCATGTGGGCGTTTGCACTCCCCCTCGCCGTGTTATCCCCACAACAACTGTGCTAACTACAACTTCCATCACCCCTGTGACCATTGCCCAGGGTATTCGGGGCTGATGGGAGTGGTATTCCAACAACTTCTGGTGGGTACTGTGTTGGTTACCCCCAGAGGTGTAATGCAGGCATCCCCAAACTTCGGCCCTCCAGATGTTTTGGACTACAATTCCCATCACCCCTGACCACTGGTCCTGTTAGCTAGGGATCATGGGAGTTGTAGGCCAAAACATCTGGAGGGCCGAAGTTTGGGGATGCCTGGTGTAGTGGCCTAGGATCTCCAGGTACCTAGAGACGTCCAATCAGCATGCAAGGGGAGCATTTTAGCCACAAAGCCTTATCACCCTTTGCGCTGATTGGAACAACCAGAGCAAAAGGGGGCGAGTCAGCTCTTGAGGATGGGCTCCTACGGTCAATCTGGAGAAAGTGAGCAGGATTAATCGATTTAGAAACACTGAAACCACAGGGTTCTCTAGTTTCAAGACAACGGGGTGCGGGCCTTAGTTTGGGGACGCTTGGACTAGATCAAGGGAGGTAATAGTACCACTGTATTCTGCTCTGGTCAGACCTCACCTGGAGTACTGTGTCCAGTTCAAGAAGGATACTGACAAGCTGGAACGTGGAGTCTCCTTCTTTGGATGTCTTTATGTTTTGGCCTACAACTCCCATGATCCCTAGCTAACAGAACCAGTGGCCGGGGAAGATGGGAATTGTAGTTCAAAACATCTGGAGGGCCGAAGTTTGGGGATGCCTGCTCTAACCACTACACCACACTGGCTTTACAGGACTGGCTTTACAGATATCAAGAAGGTACCCAGATCTTACTAAATTTCTTTGGACCCTTTTGGCACAAGGGTCAGGAATCGTTGCATTTAGTGAACAGCATAATCACTGGTTCATAGAGATCACCACCTTTCCTCCCTGAAAGATGAAGCACCCTGTGTGAACTCGAAAGCTTGCCCATTCCTCCGTCAACACGGAGCTTCTGGAAAAGATTGTCTTACCTCTCCATGCAGCTTCCATTACAGGTTGCGCTAAATTATTAAAGGACTGTAGACGATGTGAAAGAAATATATTAAAGCAGCTTAAATTATTTAGTATTTATTTTGGCACCGAGGGGAATGTGTTTCTGTCTGTCTGCTGAGGGACATAGCGTGCCGGATCCCTCCCTCTCTCTTGGAAGGTAAGTCTCACTGTCCACATGCAAAATTGTCAGAAAACATGCACAGGCATTTTCAGTCTCTTTCCAAATTCCATCTATTTCCGCCACCCCATACAGCCTACCGTGCCACAGAGAAAATAAAATTAAAATTAAAATCTGCACATAGACTACAGGACCTCTTTGCCTGGAATACAAGGACCCTGGAATATGAGGATCCTGTTAGGAACCAGCTTTGCAAGTAGAGTTGGAACACTTCCCCAGCATTCAGTGCAGCATTTTGAGGCGGAAGGTGCCAACACGAAGAGGACTAGTAACGTAGACAATTTCTGTTAAATTCATGGAAGATGAAGCTATTAGCCACAACGGCTATGTTCCACTTCCCCTGCCAGAGGCAGTATATTCCTCTGAAAACCAGTTGCTGGGAATTGCAAGTAAGGAGAGTATGATTGCACACTGATCCTGCTTACGGGCTTTACATAGACATCTGCTAGCCACTGTGACAAAGGATGCTGGACTAAGTGAGCCATTATCCTGATGCAGTAGCCACACTCTTCCTATGATCCTATTCTCTAGAATACCATCGCAAAACCAGTGTGGTGCAGTGCTTAAAGCAGTGCTTCACAAACCTGGGTCTTCCAGCTGTTTTCAGACTACAGTTCCCATCATCCATGACCACTGGTCTTGCTAGCTAGGGATGATGGGAGCTGTAGTCCAAAAACAGCTGGAGACCCAGGTTTGGGAAATCCTGGGTTAGAGTGTCAGGCTAGGACCTGGGAGACCAGGGTTCAACTCCCCACTTGGCCATGAAGCTCACAAGGTCATAGAATCATAGAATCATAGAGTTGGAAGAGACCACAAGGGCCATCCAGTCCAACCCCCTGCCGAGCAGGAAACACCATCAAAGCATTCCTGACAGATGGCTGTCAAGCCTCTGCTTAAAGATCTCCAAAGAAGGAGACTCCACCACACTCCTTGGTAGCAAATTCCACTGCCGAACAGCTCTTACTGTCAGGAAGTTCTTCCTAATGTTTAAGTGGAATCTTCTTTCTTGTAGTTTGAATCCATTGCTCCGTGTCCGCTTCTCTGGAGCAGCAGAAAACAACCTTTCTCCTTCCTCTATATGACAACCTTTTATATATTTGAACATGGCTATCATATCACCCCTTAACCTTCTCTTCTCCAGGCTAAACATACCCAGCTCCCTAAGCCGTTCCTCATAAGGCATCGTTTCCAGGCCTTTGACCATTTTGGTTGCCCTCTTCTGGACACGTTCCAGCTTGTCAGTATCCTTCTTGAACTGTGGTGCCCAGAACTGGACACAGTACTCCAGGTGAGGTCTGACCAGAGCAGAATACAGTGGCACTATTACTTCCCTTGATCTAGAGATGCTATACTCCTATTGATGCTTTTTAAGCTGCTGGTACTGACCTTTGGGCTCTCACTGCGCCTCAACCTAACCTGGCACACAGGGCTGTTGTAGGGATTAGAGGAGGAGGAGGAGAAATACATTCGTGTGTGCTACCTTGAGCTCCTTGGAGGGAAAAGTGGGATATAAATGTAATAAATAAAATTGTATTGTCCCCATCCTCTTCTTACATCAGTGATAGGCAACCTTTTGAGCTTGGTGTGTCAAAATTCGCCAAAAAACCGAGCATAACCTGGGTGGTGTGTCACTTCGAGAAAAAAACCATAATTTCGTGATATTTATAGTTTAAATAACAAAAATGTATAATTGTAATATATAACTGTATTTAATAAACCAGAAACTAATTATTTAACCAAACCCAAAAACCTACAAAGTGCCCAGAGTTGCTGAGCTTTTTGGGGGGCGCTGCTAACCAAAGTTTTGGAGGTTTTTTTGGGGGGTGCAAAAGTTGCTTTGCTTTTGGGGGGGTTGCCCCAAAGCTGCTGCGCTTTTTTTGGGGGGGGGGGAAGAGAACAGAAATAAATGACGAATAATACCTTCGCTGGAACTAACACGCAACACCGATATAGTCTGCCAAAGCATCAAAAAACCCAGCACTGAACGGGTTAAAAAACGAATACTGTTACACCCAATCATTGTCTGCCAAAGCGCCAGAAAAAAACAGCACAGAAAGGGTTAAAAAACCAATCTCTGGCTACCAGCAACAACAACAACAACAAAAAAGGAACCGGGTTTTAACAGCAGAGACAAGTTGTACTGGAGACAAGCTCTAGCAGAGACAAGCTGTAGGAGGAGCGGAAGAACAAAAGGGGGGGGGGACCAACAACAACAGCGCGAATGGGCCGATGGGGCGCGTGCCAGCAGTGAGGGCTCTGCGTGTCATGTCTGACACGTGTGTCATAGGTTCGCCATCACTGTCTTACATGATGAATTCTACAAAGGCCAAAATAAGGCTAAGGAGGAGGAAGAAACTGACAGCCACCATCACCTCCTGGAGTGGTTGTAAGCAGGAAGACAGGTAAGTGAGGGCTGACAGAGAAAAATAATAATAATAATAATAATAATAATAATAATAATAATAGTAGTAATAATAATAATAATTTATACCCCGCCCATCTGGCTGGGTTTCCCCAGCCACTCTGGGCGGCTCACAGCACGTTAAAAATTGTAAAACATCAGACATTAAGAACTTCCTGATATACAGGGTAGTCTTCAGGTGTCTTCTAAAATCAGGTGGTTGTTTATTTCCTTGACACCTGGCAGGAGGGTGCTCCACAGGGCAGGCACCACTACTGAGAAGGCCCTCTGCCTGGTTCCCAGCAACCTCACTTCTCGCAGTGAGGGAACTGCCAGAAGGCCTTCGGAGGTGGACCCCAGTGTCTGGGCTGAACGATGGGGGTGGAGACACTCCTTCAGGTATACTGGGCCGAGGCTGTGCCACATTTGCACCAGCTGTTGCTGCTGAGTACACAGGCCCAAGATCACAAGGTGTGTTGGTTACTGAAGGTTGGAGAGGGGTGGTGGTGTCAATTCAGCACGCTTGCCGTCTGTGGTAAAGAAAATGTGCAAATAAAGGACACCCCCAGCTAGGTGGAGAGAGGACCTTGCCCTTTCTGATTATTGACCAGACAGGAGAGATTAAGGGTACGGCCCGGGGCAGTGGGCATGAGCTGGCTTTCTCTGGAAAGGAAACAAGGCAACGACACCTCCCTATTAGCACCCAGAGTCACAGAATTGTAGAGTTGGAAGGAACCACGAGGATCATCTAGTTCAACCCCTGGCGATGCGGGAATCCTTTGCCCAATGTGGGGCTCAAACCCACAACCCTGAGATTAAGAGACTCATGCTCTACTGACTCAGCTATGCCAGCTTTCTGTTGTAAGAATATAAGAGCCCTCATGGATTAGGCCAATGGCCCATCTAGTCCAGCATCCTGTTCTCATGGTGGTTGACCAGATGCCTTTGGGGAAACCTGCAAGCGGGACCCCCAAGTACAACAACCCTCCCCCCTCCTGTAGCTTCCAGCAACTGGTATTCAGAAGCATTACTGCCTCTGACTATGGAGGCAGAGCATAGCCATCTTGGGTGGTAGCACCCATTGATAGCCTTCCCCTCCATGAATTTGTCGAACCCACTTTTGGCCAAGTTAGTGGCCATCCCTGCCTCCTGTGGGAGTGAGTTCCGCAGTTCTCGCTCCCCTGAATCTTCCCACATTCAGCTTCCTTGGATGCTCTTGTGTTCCAGTGTTACGAGAGGGAGGAAAGCATTCCTCTGTCCACTTCCTCCATACCGTGCCTCATTTTGTAAGCTACTATCATGTCTCCACTTACTCTTAGCAAGACCATATAACACCACCCCTGAAAGACCTACATTGGCTCCCAGTACATTTCCGAGCACAATCCAAAACGTTGGTGCTGTCCTTGAAAGCCCTAAACGGCCTTAGCCTACTATACCTGAAGGAGCGTCTCCACCCCCATCATTCTGCCTGGATACTGAGGTCCAGCTCTGAGGGCCTTCTGGCGGTTCCCTCACTGCGAGAAGTGAGGTTACAGGGAACCAGGCAGAGGGCCTTCTCGGTAGTGGCGCCCGCCCTGTGGAACGCCCCCCCATCAGATGTCAAGGAAATAAACAACTATCTGATTTTAGAAGACATCTGAAGGCAGCCCTGTCCAGGGAAGTTTTTAAATGTTTGATGTTTTATCGGCTTTTTAATATTGTTGGGAGCCATCCAGAGTGGTTGGGGAAACCCAGTGGTTGGGGCGGGGTATAAATTATCATTATTATTATTACGCAACTTTTCTCCAAACTAAAAAATCCTAAACGCTGCAACCTTTCCTCAGAGGAGTCTCTCCATTCCCTTGACCGTTTAGGTTGCCCCTGTCTGAACCTTTTCCAACTCTCCCCCCGGAGGGTTTGTGCTTTTTTTTTGTTCGTATATTTTGTAATTTTGCATTGCATTTTTATGTCGTGAGATCTGCAGGTGAAATGTGGCCACACCATAAATTTGTACAACAGCATTACGATGATGGCAGCATTTATTCTTTAGCACAGAGACGGGCTTCTTTGCCTGTGTGAGAAATCCAGAAGAGCATGATGGGCGGGTGGTGGTGGCGGCGGCAGAGTTCATGTTGGCAGATGAGCGAGCCCCCCCGGCAATGTGTGTGACATTCTTGGGCCCTGTGAGTGTGTTGCCTGAGGAACGATGGACTTCCCCTGTTAGGGCAAAATTCTGGGTGCGAGAATGCTCAGCCACCCAGCTCATCAGGCAAGGGCCTGTGGTCGTTGCGGAGTATAAAAGGAAGGAGTCCAGCCACGATCCGGAGCAAACAGCAAGGTTTATTACTGCGCAGCAGGTTCAATGCCAGACTGAACACCGTGAACAGGGCTGCAAGAACTTTTAAAAGTTCCCACCACCATCCCATAATGCACATCGAAAGCATCATACATACATCACTTGTGACAGGGTAAAAGGTTAGAAAAGGGGAAGGTGCAAGGGGCATTAGCATGGAGGTAAACAGGATTAACATAAGGTAACAATGCACTATGTCCCAGGACATTGATAAGCAAGTACCAGTAAGTATCTGGGAGGGATCCTTGAGTACCTGGCGGGGGAAAACAATGGGTCCAGGTGTGTGTATTGCCTCTGGCTTCGGAGGGTTGGGAATGGCAGGAGATGGTACCTGAATGTATTATGGATATACAGAGGAGCACCACCCTGGCTATGTGACCTCTTCGCTTAAAGGATTATGGCTGTTCCCTGCATCCCTGAGAGCCCTTGGCCAGAGTAGCAAAAGGGGGTTTCATTTAGAAATACAGATACACGGTATTCATTCATAAAGAAATATGGTTACATAGAGTCTCAGGCAACAGAGAAAGGGTAGGAAAAGGAGCCTTTATTACACAGGGCTTGATCTTGAGGGGTTCGTGTTGGTGCGATACTAGAGTGGTGTTGTAGGATCAGACGGGGTCCCCTTGAGGGCATTTGTGCCAATCTTGATTCCCAAATGAAGCCTCATTTGGGTGCCCGCCCCTATAAAATTTCCTAACATCCCCTAACCTAAATCAGCTTTTAATGAGCAGTGAAAGGCCACGTGTTGCTCAGCTCTTACGGTGCTTCAAAGATGTTGTGTTGCTACACAAAGGCCTGGACAACTTGGGTTCAGGATACCTTAAGGACCGCCTGAGACCTCATGTCTCAGGTCCATCACTGAGATCCTCTGGAGAAGCATGGTTACAGTAGTTGCCCCCCCCCCATGTTAAGAGATGCTCAGCAGGCCTCATCCAGGAATGAGGCACACAGCGGTGCCAGTCCCATGCTGTGGAAGACTCTTTGAGCAGAGATGCTTCAGGTAGAGTTGCCGCCTTTGGTTGAGCAAAATACGGGACAGGTCAAGCAAAATAGAAGGGGTGGACATTGGGGGCCTTTAAATTACTTTACCTGGTGTGGAAATGACTTCAAAGCAATCCATTATTACAATGATCAAATGGAAGCTATCAGCAACCGCAAACATTCCAACAATATTAAAAAGGAAATCCTCCCCACCTGCTGAATATCTGCCTGCCAGGAAGATGATAAATGCAGAAACCCAACCAAAAAAGAAAAGAAAGAAGTTTTCTTGAAGAAAGAAAGAAAGAAAGAGAGAAAGAAGGAAGGAAGGAAGGAAGGAAGGAAGGAAGGAAGGAAGGAAGGAAGGAAGGAAGGAAGGAAGAAAGAAAGAAAGAAAGAAAGAAAGAAAGAAAGAAAGAAAGAAAGAAAGAAAGAAAGAAGTTTTCTTGAAGGAGCGTCTCCACCCCCATCGTTCTGACCGGACACTGAGGTCCAGTACTGAGGGCCTTCTGGTGGTTCCCTTGTTGCAAGAAGCCAAGTTGCAGGGAACCAGACAGAGGGCCTTCTCAGTGGTGGCGCCTGCCCTGTGGAACGCCCTCCCATCAGATGTCAAAGAGAAAAACAGCTACCAGATTTTTTAGAAGACATCTGAAGGCAGCCCTGTTTAGGGAGGCTTTTAATGTTTAATAGATTATTTTATTTCATTTTTCTGTTGGAAGCCGCCCAGAGTGGCTGGGGAAACCCAGCAAGATGGGCGGGGTATTATTATTATTATTATTATTATTATTATTATTATATATTATTCCGACAGGCCTCTCTGCATTTAAAAACCTCCTTGAACAGCCAGTCATTTTAATGATTGTTCTGTACTGCTCTTAATGATTTTATTTTATTTTAATGTTCTCCTGCCACCCTGCTGTTTTTTGAAAGGGTGATCTATAAATACTTTTATTAGAAATAAATAGGAGCAGAGGAGGCTGCCGGACACCGAGTCTGGCCATTGGTCCACCTAGCTCAGCACTGCCAGCAATCATTGGCAGAGGCTCTCCAGGGTTTCAAGCAAGAGCCTCTCAGACCTACATGGGATTGAACCTGGGACCTTCTGCATGCCAAACATATGTTCTACCACTGAGCTATGATCCTTAAAGTAAGATTCTAGTCCTCGGGATTCAGAATATGGGCTGATTCAGCAGAAACATAGGAAGCTTCAATATAATGACTCAGATCCTTGGTCCACCTACCTCTGTATTGTTTGCCTGTATTGTGGTTTGTTTGGTTTTTTTTTGTCTCTCCCCCCCCCCCCAACTGCACCTAGAGATGCTGGGAATTAAAACCAGGCCCTTCTACACACAGAGCAGATGTTCTACCATTAAGCTAGGACCCTTCCCTTAAAAATAAAGGAAGACTTTAGTCCTCAGGATTTGGAAAATGGGACTGATTTCGGCAGGATGCTTGAGTCTTTCCCAGACCTCCCAGGAGGCTCCGGGGATTGAACCTGTGACCTTCTGCATGCAAAACAGATGCTCAAACCACCGGAGCTACAGGCATCCCCTCCAAGAAGAATGCAGGGCACCCTTTACACATGTCAACCAGGCCGTTGGCAGCGAAATAAAAGGTTGCTGTCTCTTTAACACCCAGCGGAGTGGCTTTCGAGGCCTATTTGGGTCTTTTCCAAATTCCAAGCAGAAAATAAAAGAGGATGTATGTTTCTCTTATCCCCGCCACCCCCACCCCGCTTAGCAACCCTTGTTTCTCTTTCTTCCGTCTGTGTGTTTCTCAGAGGGCGAGGGGGAAAAAACCCAGGGAGTTCCCATAGCAATTGGGAAGCACAAGACTCCCCACCCCACCCCCTTCCCGATTCAAAGAGGAACAGAGAACCCAGAACAGAGCCCTGCAGACTTGCGCCATTGAACCAGGCCTCAGCTCGGAGCACACTTAAATCAGGATTCCTCATTTCTGGGGGCCTCCAGCACAGCTGGGAGGTGATAGGAGCCTGTCTCTGAAGCATTTGGAGGGCACCAGGTTGGCAAGGCTGATTTAAGCCATAAAAGCAGAAATTTCACGGGAGCTGCTGCAATCCTCTCATTCAAACCAGGAGTTGCCTGCATCAATGAAGTTGATTTATCAGTTGCATTTTTGCACTCAAGGATAGCCTTGCTGGATCAGGCCAATGGCCTATCTAGTCCAGTGTCCTGTCCTGGTCTCACAGTGGTCCGACAGATGCCTGTGGGAATACCTGCAAGCGGGACCAGAGCACAAGAGCTCTCTCCCCCCTCCTGCGGTTCCAGCTCAGAAGGGTTACTGACTCTGACTGTGGAGAAAGAGCACTGCCGTTTCCTGGATACCAGCCATCGATAGCCTTCCTGCCCATCAATATGCCTAATCCTCTTTTCAAAGCCATCTAAGTTGGTGGCTTCAAAGTGACTTATCACAGTAAAACAAAACAAGGAAAAGCATAAAGATCAGGTAAGAACTCCAATGCCCGACTGTATTTAAAAGAAATGATGATAATGGCATAACCACTGGGCATGTGCAGAGTGCTCTTCCCTCATCCTCTCCCCCTTCGTGGATCTTCTGTTCTAGAAATTCAAAGTGCAATGTTGGGAAAGCAGGCTCTATTCCCCCATCCCCAAGGCAATTTACAGCACCCTCCCCGACCGCAGTGCCAAACCAGGATATCATCCCTTCAACTCTCAGCAAGGGCTTCTGAGCTTGCACAGAGTACTTTTCCTCCCTATGGGCAGAGCCAGCCTGCTCCTACATATCTGAGCTCTATGGTTAGAGACCCACCATTTCCCAATAGGCTTGGGCCCCAGTTTCTCTTACTATAGAATTTGGGGCTGGGGGTGGAGGAAATCATAATTATTCCCCTTTGCTCCCCCCCCCAAAAACCCAAGAGCATAAGAGAGGGACTCCCAAGAAGGTGAAGCGGGACTTCACCCCAGGCTATCCCGGAAGCCCTCAAGGCAGCGACGCTTCCACCTCCTGGAAAGAGCAGGAAGGGACAGCGCTCTTGTGCCCCGTCCTGCTTTGAGGGTTTCTCATTGAGGCATCTGCTTGGCCACTCTAGATGGGCCCTTGTGGCCTTGATCCAGTAGCCGGGTCCTTCTTAGGAAAGAGCGAGCGCCTCCTAAGCATGTGCAGAGCGCCTCTCTCTGCCCCCGCCACGCGGAGCTCAGCCTGCGCGTGGGCAGGCCCTTTGCGTCACGCACGCTTGGAAATCCCGGGCACCTCTCCTCTCCTCTCTCTCTCTCCCTGGAGAAATGAAGCAGTGACCCGACGAGGAGCAGCAGTAGCGAATGATGGGCGTGTTTCGTCCCTGATCCGGATGAGATCAAGGCGCCGGCAACGGGAAGGAGGCGGTGGAGAAGCAGGAGCAGGCCAGCCGGGGCTGCTCCAGACCCCCGCCCCGCTCTCCCCGCTCGCCGCTGGAGGGGTCATGGAGGCACTGAGCCCCGGAGGCGGGTAGCCAGCCAGGGCGCACCTACCCAACCTCGCCGCGCCCAGGCGCGTTCCTCTCTCCAGCTTCCTCCCGGCCGGGCCAGCGGCTCCACCTCTTCCTTTGCCTCTTTGAGCCGCTTAATTCCCAACAAGCGATTAGCAGGCTCGGATCGGATCCTGCGGCAGGCGGCGCTTCCACCTCCTCCTCCCGGCTTTGCCTGCTGCTGCGCGGCTCTTTTCCCTCCACCGACGGCGCGCTGCGCCTTGGAGAGGTTCCTGCTTCCTTGAGGGGGGCCGGCGCCGGCCAAAGGGAGACGACGACCCCCACCCCCACCCCCACCAAGCCTCGATTGCTTGTCCCTCCCCACTGGAGACAGGTCGCCGAGGCTGCTGCTGCTGCTGCTTCCCTCTCTTCTCTTCGCCCCCCCGAGGGGTCTTTGAATTCTCTCCGTGCGCCCTTGGCTCTTCTTTGGCCCGCGCGCGCAAAAACGGAGGGGGAAAGTTACCGGCGAGGGAAAGGCGCACGTGGGAAAGGGAAATGAGAGAGAGAACCCGGGTGCGATGACGCGTGGCTGGTGTTTGAAGGACGGGGAGGGGTGAACGACGTCCTTCCTTCTCTCTCCCTCCCCGGGGGGGGGAGTCCACGTTGGGTTTGTGTATCCGCGCGGGGAGTGTCTTCCCCATCCCGCCCAGATCCGGGGAGAGAAGCGAGACTCCGGTTCGTCATGGTTATCCGGGTGAGTTTATATGATAGGATATGGTTTCTTTGCGGGGTTGGGGGGGGGGCGGCTAGCTGTTGGACGCGCGGACGGCATCTGCACGGGTTAGGATGGCTGGGCCTGGTTCAGACGTGCGGGCCGCGCGGTGGAAGGCTGCCGCATCAAGTGATGACTTGCATGTGTGAACAGGATGGGGGTGGGGCGGCGGTCACCCTCGCCGGTCAGACTTTCTTCTCTCTCCGCCTCAAACGCGGCGGGCTTTTTTCCTCGGGGGCTCGGCACATTCGATTGCCCTGCGCTGAGCCGTCGTGATCCGTGTGGAAGCCTCCGAACCCGTGAACAGGTTCCTCTGGAAAGCGTCGCGTGGGTGGGAGGGGTGTAGAAGTTTGCCTGGGTTGGTGTCCCATTCACGTGCTCAAGCCCTCCATGGATGCTCGACTGATAAGCTTGCACGTGTGAACCCCCAGAAGCATGACATGGGGGATTGAGGAGATGGGTATTCATGGTTTGTCTGTGGTGGCTCATCCAGTACTTGATGAATGAAATATGAAATTGTGTGTCTCAGCCCAAATTGCTAAGCTGTGTGTGTGTGTGTGTGATCACACACACAATCACAATCTTCCTCCCACCCCAACTGTATCTAATTTGTTCTAGCCTTATCAGGAGCCCTCGAATCGCAGAGTGGTATTGTCTTTCCTTCTCATATGACAGGTTTGAGAACTTAATACTGAGTCATTGTGTCTCTCAGGTGCTGCAGGGTCATCGCACCTGCCCACCTACTCAATTCAGTCGTGATAGGGGCAGGAGACGGATAGCTCAGTGGTTAGACCATCTATCTGCCTTGCAGCCAGAAGGTCCCCAGTTTAATTCCCAATGGCATCTCCCGGTAGGGCTGGGAGAGGATCGATACCAGAAACCCAAGAGAACTGCTGTCGGTCAGTGTAGATAATACTGAGCTATGTGGACCAGTGGCCTGACTGGCAGCTTCCTATTTAATTCAGCTCCGCTTTTAGAATCATGAGGACTAGCATCTTAATAATAAGGACTAGCGTTTATCTTGTTTTGAGGGGGTACAGACAATACTGAACTGGATGGACCAGCTGTCTGACTTTGTACAAGGCAGCTTTTAATGTTCTAACCAGTTTCATTCAAAAGGAGTTAGAATGTGGCTATGATTTTTAGGGTGAAAGTGTCCTATCTCCCCAGTTTATCTTATCTGTGCTTCTCCTCCTCTTAAGTTCCAAGCTGCAGCAGGGAGAGAAATGGTTGCGGTAAATGAAACAGACCTGTTTTGATCTCGGTCTGACTTCTGCTTTTATAATTGGATAAGCCCCAGGTTTCAACATATAGGTTTGTTTCCCCACCTGACTGTCTGAGAGGGCTGTAAAGGTAATCACAGTTACTGTAGAGACACAGTGATGTCTATTACGCCGGTGTGATGTAATGGTTAGAGCAGGCATCCCCAAACTGCGGCCCTCCAGATGTTTTGGCCTACAACTCCCATGATCCCTAGCTAACAGGACAAGTGGTCAGGGATGATGGGAATTGTAGTCCAAAACATCTGGAGGGCCGAAGTTTGGGGATGCCTGGGTTAGAGTGTCTGGCTAGGACCCTGAAAGACCAGGGTTTGAATCCCCACTCAGGCATGAAGCTCACTGGGTGACCTTGGACCAGTCACAGCATCTCTTAGCCTAACCTACCTCACAGAGTTGTTGTAAGAATGAATCGGGGAGGAGGGAAACCATGTACACCACCTTGAGATCCTTGTAAGATAATGGTAATAAATAATGATACCAAGTCAGTCCTTTGGTCCATCTAGCTCAGTGTTGTCTACAATGACAGGCAGCGGCTGTCCAGGGTTTCAGGCAGAAGGCATTCCCAAACCCCACCTGGAGATGTTGGAGAATGAACATGGGATCTTCCCCACGCAAGGCAGTTGCTCTACCCCAGTCCTTGTCTTCCTTACTTTCAGAGCCAATGTCTGGGTTCCCTTTTAGCTACATCACTGATGGATACCAAATTTACCCGAGTCTTAACACACCATCAAACCTTAACGCGCACATCGATTTTCAGAACCTTGAAACCAAAAGAAGTATTGGCTGGCGAATGTAAACGTGCCATCGAATCTAATGTGCAACGTGCAACTTAATTTTCACTCCCCCAAAAGATGAGCATTAAATTCGAGTAAATACGGTAATAAATCTAACACGTAGAATCTGTGCCACGGGATGTGGTCGTGGCCAGTAGCACAGGGAGCTCGTGAAAGGGGATTGGACAGATTGATAGCGGGCAAGTCTATTGATCGGTTTCAGCTATTGCAGCTAAGACTTTCAACCCCAGTGAACTATTTAGCTGCATGGCAGGTTAGGGGCTTTGTTGCAGGGAAGATCTGGGCTCCCAGAGGCATCCGGCTAGCCGCTGTCGGAAGCAGGAGGCTGGGCCAGGTGGACCTTGAGCTATTCCAGCAGCTACTTATTGCAGCCTTATTTCCATTGTAAGTTTGGCCCCACCTGCACTCTGTACATCTCAGGCAGTATCATACAACTTTAAATAGTCATGGCTTCACCCAAAGAATGCTGGGAATCCTTCCCATGGAACTCTGGGAATTGTAGCTCTGAGAGCGGGTCTCTCCTGACTCAGCACCCTAAAGGAGCTACACTTCCTAGGATACTTTGGGGGAGCGGAAGCTGTGACTGTTTAAAGCGATATGACATTGCTTTAAATGTTATATCGCAGGTGGGGCCTTTGTTCTTCTCCTCAAAGACCTCATTGGCTTATCCCCATTTTATCCTCTCAATGATTGGTTGAGAAAGAGGCCATGGAGTTCAGGTGGTGATCCCTGTGTGCTGTTGAATCTGATTCACTAGCCAGGGTATAAATAATAACATGATTGATTGATTGATTGCATTTTTATCCCCCTTTCTCTTTAAGGAGCTCAAGGTGGTGCACAAACTCCTCCCCATTTCTTCCTCACAACAACCCTGCAGTGTAGGTTAGCCTGAGAGGTGGTGACTGGCTCAAGGTCACCCCTGCTGACCTTCACGTGGCCAAGTGGGGATTTGAACCTGGGTCTCCCAGGTCCCCTGAGCCCAGTGCTCTAACCACTGCGCCACACTTGCTCTCAATGCCAAAATAGTGCCTTTCATTCTTCATTGCGAGCTCCCCAGCAGCGGAGCACCCTTTCAACTGGCACCCTGCAGAATCTGTCAGACTACACCTCCCATCAGCTGGCTGGCTGGCTGGGACTGATGGGAGTTGTAGTCCAACCATATCTGGAAGCCAGCAGGTTGACAACAGCTGCATGGCTGCCTTTCCAAGTTGAAGGCATCCCAGCTGCATCCCGTGGAAGGAAACCACTGATGAACGAGTTGGGACTGGGTGTAACTTGGGGATAGATAGTAGAATCATAGAATTGGAGAGTTTGAAGGGTCATCTATGCCAACCCTCTGCAATGCAGGTATCAAAGCTAAATCACCTGGCTTTCGACCACTTGCAACCAAGTGAGGATACCTGGGAGCCAGGATGTCATCTGACATCTTCCCCATCTGGGGATCATTGGATCTGGACTGTTTTCACACACTAATACCCCATCCTGTAGAATTCTATCAGTTTATCTGTTCGGTCAGAATGAATTTCTGCCATCAAATTGCTTTTTCCGAGCAGCCTGAGCAGGAACATTCACCATTAAGAAAAAGAGGCCGGGATAGGCCAGTACTGTATATATATGTGGACCGTCCCTGGATCAAGTGACTTTTCTTCTTTAAGAACCAGTGTGGTGTAGTGGTTAAGAGTGGTAGACTCGTAATCTGGTGAACCGGGTTCGCGTCTCCGCTCCTCCACATGCAGCTGCTGGGTGACCTTGGGCTAGTCACACTTCTTTGAAGTCTCTCAGCCCCACTCACCTCACGCAGTGTTTGTTGTGGGGGAGGAAAGGAAAGGAGATTGTTAGCCGCTTTGAGACTCCTTCGGGTAGTGATAAAGCGGGATATCAAATCCAAACTCTTCTAAGTTCTCAAAGCTCTTAACCTACCTAGCTGAAAGGCTGTTATCTGAACTAGCCAGATGTTTAATGGAGAATCAATCACAGCCAGTCCTTTAGAGCTGAGCCACAGACTTGCCCCCAAAATGGCAACTAGACACCCCTCTTTGGCAATTTCAAGCACACCTGCCTACGGTAGCCTCCCTCTGCCAACGGCCTGGGAGCTGTTTGTGGAAGGGCACTTTGCCTATGCTCTGATGCACCCATGCTTTTGCTCTCACCGATCCCTGAGCTGCTGTGAACGGCAGCAAACTAAACCCTTGGGCTGCTTCTCAGACTGAAGCCCACTTAATGGGTGGGTCAGGTTCTGTACTGTGACTCCCCCCCCCCCAGGATTAGGCCACTGTGAATAATAATAAGAGAGAGAGGGGAGGTGAGTACAAAGAGATTCCCTGTCCCTCCCTGAAGTTCACAGGCTCTGAATGGGAACTTTGCCCCTGAGTACGTGGGATGAGTCATCCTTACCAGCAGAGGGACATGAGCCAGGAAGAAGTTTGTTTAGGCACCTGAAAAGCACTGAGCGAGGAGGTGGCTCAGTGCCTGGTTGGTTGGTTGGTTGGCACCTGAACCAGCAAATTCCCCCCTCCAGGGCCTCCATGGAAACCCTCCTGACCCCCCCCCCAACTTCTATTTGTGCAGACTGGACCACCACCACCACCACAACTCAGTTGAGAGGTTCTCAACCGGATTGCAGACTTGAAGCTCTGCAGTGGCTCCCCATTTGTGGAGGTTCATGTGGTGCCAACAGTTTTAGGCGCCTGCTGAAAACGGTTCCTCTTTAACCAGCCCTTGGGCTGATGGGCATCCGATACCCTTTGAAATGTGTTGTTTGGAGGGGGAATAGTTGGTTTGTTTTTTGCCCTTATTTTTATTTTGTTTTTCAAATGTATTGTAATTTTATGTTGTGAACCGCCCAGAGATCTTACGGACGAAGGGCGGTGTACGGATTTAATAACAATAATTTTAAAAAGCCGGGCCACCAATTTGGGCGGCTTTAAAGGATTAGGTTAATCTGTGTAGGATAAGGCTACTCTGTGTGTGTGTGTGTGTGTGTGTGTGTTGAGTTTTCCAGTGTGCCTCCGAATGGCAGTTGCTGGAAATCGCAGGTGGGGAGAGGGCTGTTATGCTCAGATCCTGCTTGTCGACTTCCCAGAAGAGGTATCTGGCTGGCCAGTATGAGGTCAGGATGCTGGACTAGATGGGCCACTGACCTGATCCAGCAGGACTGTTCTGATGTCCCTGTGCAGAGTTAGAAATTCCCCAGGTGCGTTTTGCTACTGGCGCAGGTCCAATTGCAACTACGCTGAGATTTCTCTGCCTTAGTCCATCATTAATACCACTCCCATTTCCGCTCTGTGAGTTTCTCCTTCTTGCCGGTCCAAAGTGAATTGCTGTATGAGCAAGCTACCGTCAAGCAATGCAGTTGAGATCATAGAATTGTAGTGTTGGAAGGGATCCCTGAGGGTCATTTAGTCCAACCCCCAGTCCGTTGTGGCAACTGCAACCTAGGTTTAAGGAGCCATTTGGCACCTAGCTTATATATCTGAGTTTCTAACACTGTTCCTATGCTATGTTCTAGCTCCACTGTCAGAGACGATATCAGTGGCTGGGAATAATCAGTGATTTTTTTTTCTTTAACAAATGTTTAGAGGTGCTCTCATTTTCCTACTCATATTGAAATACTGCCCCTCAATGAGGCCAAACTAAGATTCTCAAAATGTTTAGGGGTATGCATACCCCTGCACTCCCCCCCCGAAAAAAGCACTTGAAATAATGAGAATAAGAATGATAATGATAATTTATTATTTATAGCCTGCCCATCTGGCTGGGTTTCCCCAGCCACTCTGAGCGGCTCCCAATAATATATTAAAAACACAATAAAACATCAAAGAGTAAAATCTTCCCTAAACAGGGCTGCCTTCAGATGTCCTCTAAAAGTCAGATAGTTGTTTATTTCCTTGACATCTGATAGGAGGGCGCCACCACTGGGAAGGCCCTCTACCTGGTTCCCTGTAACTTTGCTTCTCACAGTGAGGGAACCAGCAGAAGACCCTCAGAGCTGGACCTCAGTGTCCGGGCTGAACGATGGGGGTGGAGATGCTCCCAGGGGTATGCTGGGCTTTAAAGGTCAGCACCACCAACACTTTGAATTGGGCTCAGAAACCGCAAGCAGGGAGAGAATGGTGTCACACTCAGGTTTCCCAACAAGGAAAGATTCCAGTTAGGTCAGCGATTTGCAACACTTGTTCTTGCCTTGCAGCGGGTTCAACCCCAGGCGCCCTTCTCGCTCTGCAATTCTGTGAATGTAAAGTGGGTGATTTAAGGCCCTGCCCCTGCTGTCAAGGGTCAGTTTCTCTCTGTGTGTGTTGTAAATTGTGGTATCTTCTGATCTTCTCCCCTGCCAGTGATGAGCTGTGGGAATATGCAAGATGGCTGACCAGAGTAACATCCAATCGGCGGCTTCCAAGAGCATCCGCCCCTTCCGCTCCAGCGAGGAGTATCTCTACGCCATGAAGGAGGACCTGGCCGAGTGGCTCAACACCCTCTACGACCTCGACGTCCAAGTGGAGAACTTCATGGATGTCCTGGAGACCGGCTACGACCTCTGCCAGCACGCCAACAACGTCAACCGCATTGCGCTGGAGTTCCAGCAGCTGCACCCGGAGGCGGCGGCTCTCATGAGGATCCCGCAGAAGGAGGTGGTCTTCCAGGCCAAGAACGTCACGCCGGGCTCCTTCATCGCCAGGGACAACATCTCCAACTTCATCCAGTGGTGCCGCCAGGAGCTGGGCATCCAGGATGTCGTGATGTTTGAGACCAACGACCTGGTGCTGAAGAAGAACGAGAAGAACTTCGTCCTTTGCCTCCTGGAGGTGGCCAGGAAGGGCTCCAAGTTCGGGATGCTGGCTCCCATGCTCATCCAAATGGAGGAGGAGATCGAGGAGGAGATGAGGGACCAGGTGGCCTATGGCGAGCTGGAGACGGAGGAGGCGAGCGAAGTCCTGGGGCCAAAGTCTCCTGTTTACCCCAGCAGAGGCCAGAGGATAACTTTGTGTGACCTCAAGAACCTGGATGAGCTGGTGAGTCTCTTCTGTCCTGCTGGCATCCTCTTTATTTATTTAAAATGTGTCTCCTTTTACACACGGAACCTTTCTCCTGGCTGTAATTCTGGAGGGCTGGCTAGCAATTGCGTCAGCATATTTATTGAGTCATGTAAATGTTTGTTTATCCTGTTATTTTAAAATATTTCTATCCCAGCGGGTAACAAACAGCCACAACACAGATATAACCCTCTTCTGGAGGGGGGGAGATCCAAGTTAATCAATGAACAGGATCCAACCTGGTTAAGAAATTTCCAGCATTACAGAAGTAACAGAACTGAGCCAGCATAGCATTCGAAATTCCCCAGGCAATTTTTGCTATTGGCATAGGTCCAGTTGCGACTATGTTGAGATTTCTGGGTACCAATGCTGGCAACCTCTGCCTTAGTCCATCGTTTATGCCATGTTCATTTCCATTGTGTGTGTTTCTTCTTCCTGCATACTAGGACGGGTGACTTGTTGTAAGAGCAAGCTACAGCAAGCAATGTAGTTGAGATCATAGATCTGTTGCACTGGAAAGTCAAAAGACATTCCGTTGTGGCAACTATAACTGAGAGTTAATATGCCATTTGGCACCTAGCTTATGCACCTGGCTTTTCTAACACTGAGCCAGAAGTTTCCTCCTCCAACTTGGTGCCCTCCATATGTTTTGCACCATCAGCTTCCATCACCAACCACCACTAATCATGCTATCTGGGGCTGATGGGAGCTATCTCTAAAACATCTGGAGGGCACCAGGTTGGGGAAAACTGCTCCGTCCACTGGGTTTCAGGATTGTGTAGGTTTCAGTCTAAATTCTGTGCTAGGTAGAACAGAATTCTGCAACCTGGGTACATAACGCATTTGCATGGCATAGTTTTGCAGAATTTAATTCTGCTTTGATAGTCACGGGGAAGGGCAAAGGCACAGAAGCTACTACATTTCATGACCAGGATCAATCTCATTCTGCAGCTCCTTTAGTTACTGCATCTTTGGCAGGCGTCTGCTTCCAAGCACATTTTTGCAGCCATGAGGTCTAGAATCTTGTTTGTTTGCTTTTAAAGGAAAGCTGAGCTTTTTCATTCAGCGGAATTCTGAGGCTGGCATCTTGCATCCTCTCTGTGTTCCGCAAAGTCGAAGCTCAGTGATTAGTGTGTTTGCTTTGCACACAGAAGGACTGAGGTTCATTCCCCAGAAGGACAAGGAATGTCCCCTGTCGGAAACCCAGGCAAGCTGCTGCCGGTCAGTGCAGACAATACTGAGCTAGATGGACCAATGGTTCAGTGGCAAAGCATCTGCTTTGCATAGAAGAAATCCTACAATCCCTGATGGCATCTCTAGGTAGGGCTGGGAGAGACTCCTTGCCCGAAACCCTGGAGAGCTGCTGCCAGTCAGTGTAGGCAGCCCTGAGCAGAATAGACAAATTGTCTGACTCATTATAAGGCAGCTTCCTATGTATGCACAGCCCTCGGTATTCTCAGTCTACATTTGAAGGGGGTGTCTGGGATGTTAGGGGAGGGCTAGTACCTCTGGTGGGGGGCACATCGTGCTCCTTCTGAGGTACTTTGTCCACAGCTCTCAGCCGCAACTCCTAGAAGCTGTCAGCATGCAGCAGCTGCCACACCCTATGAAAGGGGTTTGACTGGCCGGCTAAACCAAAATAAAAAAATTCCTTCCAGTAGCACCTTAAAGGTAAAGGTAAAGGGACCCCTGACCATTAGGTCCAGTCGCGGACGACTCTAGAGTTGTGGCTAAGGGAGCCGGTGTACACTTCCAGGTCATGTGGCCAGCATGACAAAGCCGCTTTTAGCGAGGCAGAGCAGCGCACGGAAACGCCGTTTACCTTCCCGCCAGAGTGGTACCTATTTATCTACTTGCACTTTGACTAATGCAGGCATCCCCAAACTTCGGCCCTCCAGATGTTTTGGACTACAATTCTCATCTTCCCCGACCACTGGTCCTGTTAGCTAGGGATCATGGGAGTTGTAGGCCAAAACATCTGGAGGGCCACAGTTTGGGGATGCCTGGACTAATGGAAAGAATTTTTTTATTATTTTGTTTCAACTACGGCAGACCAACACGGCTACCTACCTGTAACTGCGGCTAAACCGAGTGAGGGTAGCCATTGGGATTCAAACCCTCGGTGAGTTAGGGATTTCCAGACGACGCCAATACTGGTTCCAGTGGTCAAGAATGCAGTCTCTGCACATGCTGTAGAGAGAAGTGAGGTGCATCATCAACTTGGGAAGGGAGCCCATTTAGGAGAAGGAAAACTCTGGTCTTAAATCTCCCCTGCCTTGTGGGATATCTTTGGGAGAAGAAAAGGCTAAGCCTAAGGAGTAAACCCTGCACAAATCCAGAGTGGAGTCCCTAAGACGGTTGGAGGGTGCCTTGCATGCTTCCTTCCGGTAACTCTTGCTGCCAAGCTGGTGCCAAATGTCTTGCTCTGCTTTCCTTTGGACCACATCAGCGAGGCCAAGAGGGAGGGGGTCTTATCGTCTGGGCAGCCAAGGACCTCCATACACGCTGCCCAGGCTCGCGCCCCAGAGAGGTAACTTTGGTGCTGCTAAAGCAGGGGTTTGACTTCACCCCTGAAGGCACACTCCATTGTCTCTCTAGTTAGGAGGATGCCGACCTTTGAGGGAGAGCAAGAAATGGTCCGATAAACTGACAGCTGATCAGGCTGCAGATGTTTATGAAGTGAAGGCAGCGCAGGGAAGACAGCGCACGGCTGTTTGCTGTGTTTGGGGCTTAGCATCGCTGTCCGCTTTGAACTGAAATGCCCAATTGAGGATCAGCCAAGCTGCCCAGCTTGGCAAGCTTAGGCTTCGGGCTGTTGTGTGATTTAGATCTGCAGGCTATTTGCGGTTTGCTTCAGTGGATATGGGAAAATTCCTCTTGTTTAAAACCCTCCTTTTAAAAATATTTGGCAGCTGTCAATATGGGATTCTCCTTCGCATGCCGTTTCCCTAAACAGAACACTGTTTATTCATTTGCTTTCCGTCTCCCTTTGCACACAACTCATCTTCAGAGTTCCTTTATCAGATCTGCAGATTCCCCCCCCCCAACCATCTTTCCCGCCAACGGTCAGCATCGTAATCGAGTCGATGTGGTCTAGTGGTTAGAGTTGTCAGACAAGAGCTGTGGTGCTGGGAAATCCCTACTAAGGACCTGAAACTTTCAAGAAAAGCTAAGCTTCCCCCCCTCCCTCTCTTGGCACTAGGAATTCAACATTTTTACAGAATCACATAACTGTAAAGCCAGAAACGACCACAAGGAGTTTCATCTGGTCCATCCCTCTGCAATGCGGGGGATTTTTTTTATTTACTTTAAGAGAAATGGAATTTGTTTTATTTTATTTAATAATATTTATGCACTGTTTGGTTTTGGGAAAACTTCTAGGCAGTTTGCAGGAAATATTAAAAGTATCAATTAAAAACAATTTAAGATAAAATATTAGTATAAAGAGATTAAAAACATGTCAACGTTGATGTGCCTTGAATAGGCTTGCCTAAACGTTTTGAGTGGGCACCAAAAAAGTAATACTACAGTGAACATGCCTGCCTGATTTCAATAGGCAAGGAGTTCCAAAGTGCTGCCACATTAAAAGAACAATTTCCTACCTGTGTGGAACAGGTATTGCTTGGCACTTGGCACAGCACTAGTTCCGCAGATCGAAGAGGTTTAGTGGACATATATGTGGAAAGACGATCCCGCAAGAGACTCCTGCCTCTCTGTATTTTACTGTTTATTTACAAATACAGTCATACCTTAGAAGTCAAACGGAATCTGTTCCGGAAGTCCGTTCGACTTCCAAAACGTTCGGAAACCAAAGCTCGGCTTCTGACTGGCTGAGGAGCTTCCTGCACTCAATCGGAAGCCTCGGAAGCCCCGTCGGACGTTTGGCTTCCAAAAATAGTTTGCAAACCAGAACAGTCACTTCCGGGTTTGCATCGTTCAGGAGCCAAAACGTTCGGAAACCAAGCTGTTCAAAAACCAAGGTACAACTGCATAGTGTTTGAGTTCATCAATACAGTTGTCATAAAATTTCAAGTAAATACACGCATACACATGTGCACACACACATCTTGCAGATAATTTTAAAAATTCAACATTCCAAAAAGATTACAGTATATAAATATACTGAAAATTTTGAATAGATAGATCCACTGAAGCAAAACTATATGTAAGTACACAAACATTTTTTTTTCTTAAAGGAGATGCGGACAACCTCAGGCCCAGGAAACAGTCCTGTCTACCTGGCCCCCGAAATCCTCCCCAGGGCGCACCCTTTCATGACCCTGCTTCATGCCCCAGGTGTGTCTTTACCTGCCTGGAATGTGCCCTCAAAAACCCATCATGTCTCTTGTTTGCCTGGATGGAGAGGCACAGAGGGGTGTGTGAGCTTGTGAACAACGTAATGTAGCCCACATTCATTGCTCCGCCTACCCTTGTCTCTGGTCACACCCACCACTGGCATGTGGCCCCTGGAAGGCTTCCCAGAAGGGAATGTGACCCCCAGTCTGAGGAAAAGTTCCTGGGGGGAGTGAAAGACTAGAGGCTCTGCAGTCCTAGCTCCTGTGGCCTGATGGAATGACTGTTGGAGACCAATTTTGCTCTTTGCCCATTCTGCAAAATATGCTTCTCTGAGCCTCTGCAGATCTGCTCAGCAGAATCCTCGGCAACACAGAGATCCCCCTTCCCTGGGCTGTTGCAAACTGCAGAAAACCTGGGCAAAGAGATCTTATGGCACGCTGAGCTTTGGTGCATGAAAATAACTGGCTTCTACTCCAAAATTCAGCGTGACGTGAGTTTTTTCTCCCAGGCTCACGGATTTGGTGAGAAGATCTCTGCGTTACGCTGAGCTCTGAAACGGGTAGAAACCCCCCGTGAGAGATTTGTGGGATCTGCGTGGCTGCAGGGAATCCCTCCCCCCCCCCGCTTCCACAAATCCTATGATATAAGTGCAGAGGACCTGGAGAAGGGTTAGCAAGGACCACAATAATGTCTGGCTGCTCAGGCAAGCCAGTATCTGTAGACCGCTGCACTTCCATGTTAAATTGGCTTTTCACCTGCTGAAACAATCCGTCACGGTATCTGTGCAGTGAGGCACATTCGCTAGCCTCCTATAGAAACAATTGGCGGGTTGCTGCCAGGTGAATTGCTCTGATTCACTCTCATGCTGTTAACTCTGAGACCTCTTAATGTTTCTTGAGCCGGGATCATTAAAGGGACTCGCCAACCCTGGAAGCATTCTGGAAGGTGAGAGCCATCGTCCTCACCACTTTGAAAACTGGCCGAGTTCTAAACACTGCAGTGTACAATTAATTGACCAAAAACATTTTTTTAAAAAATGGTTTGGTGAGTTCATCCTGCTTTGTTGACTTTGGATCTGAAGGATAGTTTCTGCTTTGAAAGTGTGAAATACTATGTGCCTTAACAGTGAAGCTGTGCAGGGCCGGCTCTAAGGCAAGGCTGGGTGGCGCAATGCGCCAGGGCGCCGGACCGCCAGGGGGGCGCCGCGTGGCTGTGCCTGCACCAGGGTGCCAGATACGCTTAAAACGGCCCTGAAGCTGTGTTTTGTTACTGTTGACACTTAGGCTTTTTAATAAACAGCCTCCCTAAACATTTCCGCAGGAAAACACTTCGCTAATAAGGTGCTACTGAAGGAATTTTTTTATTTTGCTTCGACTCAGACCAACACGGCTACCTACCTGTAACTAGAACTTCGCTAATAGTTTGGCACATAACCTTGGGAATAACAGTGCCATTCATTTTGCTGCTGGGTTATTTCTGAGGTGGACAAATATTATGACTCTGCGTCTCAAAGGAGGACACATTGGGAGCACAGACGATGCTCTATCGAGGCAGCGCTCCTTGAACGAACGAGAGAGTTCAGGAAAGTCAGAAAGCCTACAAGGGCTTGTCAGTAGATGGCAGAAGGCCCTTTACTCAGAATCCCCTGGAATGCTCCCCTGGCTGAGGAGGGTTTATTTCCAAGGCGGCCCTCCATAATTTATGGAACTCCATCATCCTTATCCAATAGCCATGCTGCTTGGGCTGATAGGAGCTGGACTCCCAAGAACAGGCATCCCCAAACTTCGGCCCTCCAGATGTTTTGGACTACAGTTCCCATCTTCCCTGACCACTGGTCCTGTTAGCTAGGGATCATGGGAGTTGTAGGCCAAAACATCTGGAGGGCCGCAGTTTGGGGATGCCTGCCCAAGAACATCTCCTTCCCTCTCTGATTTTTGACAGGGACCAACTGTGTGCACCCCGGATACTGCCCACGAATCAACTCACTGTGCAATGCCAGGTGAGATCAATAGGGGCGGGCAAGTTATTTTGCAGAGAAGCTTGTCCTCCCCACCAAAAAACTGTTACAATTCTGGTTGCCTCACCTCAAAAAGGATATTGTAGAAGTGGGAAAGATTCAGAAAAAGCAGCCCAAATGATCAAGGGGGTGGAGCTACTCCCTCACAACAAGGAAAGGTTGCAACATTTGGAACTTTTTAGCTCAGAGAAAAAGGCAAGTAGGAGGCAACAAGATAGAACTTCGTAAAATCATGCATGGCATGGAGAAAGTGGAGAGGGGAAAGCAATTTTCTCCCTCTCTCCTGTCACCGGAACCAATACACGAAGCTGAACGTTGGAAGATTCGGGACTGTTGAACTACGGAACTCTCTGCCACAGGAGGCATTGATTGCCACCAACTTGACAAGCCAATGAGCCATGATGGCTGCACTCTGCTTCCACGATTGGAGGCAGCAATGCTTCCGAATACCAGTTGCTGCAAACCTCAGGAGAGGGCTCTCGTCCCTGAATCCTGCTTATTGGTGCCCTCCCCGTGCCCGGCCTCTGTGAGAACAGGATGCTGGACTAGATGGGCCATAGGCCTCATCCAGCAGACTCCTTTATGTTCTTACCGGTGTTTATGGTTGGGATGACAAAAAACCAGTTCTCACCATAGTGGTCCATTGGGTGGGTGGGAATAAAATCCCAAGCTCTGCTGTAGGCCCAATGCCTTTATTAGGAGCCGCTCAAATGTCACAAAATAGTGAGCATGTCTTAGAAGTTCTCCGGAACCCTTAATCAGGCTAAGATGCTAAACAAAATGAGAGGGAGGAATAACACTGGCATGACGTCAAAGCCTGGGGTGTTCTGCATATTGTAACAGGATCTGGAGACACGAGGCTCCACTAGGTGCTCAAAAGATGATGGGTCAGCCGGTTGACTCAGACCACAGTCACACCATCTGTTTAAAGGAACATGAGACACTTTGAGCCGTCATGGCTTCCCCACCCCCAAGGAATTCTGGGAGCTGTAGTTTTGTCAAGGGATGCAGAGCACTGTCAGGAGTTTAGTGCTGCAACAGTTATATACCACCTTTATCTTCCAAGGATCAAACGATGGTGCAATTTCATCGTCACAACAACTCTGTGAGGTAGGTTAGGCAAAGAGATGGTGACTGGCCCAAGGTCACGCAGTGAGCTTCAGGGCCGAGTGGGGATTCGAACCCTGGTCTCCCAGGTCATAGTCCAACACTCTTTAACCATTACACCACAATTCTCAGAGTTCCCTATCAAGAGGGGTTGACTGTGAAACCGCCCTGGGAACTGTAGTTCTGTGAGGGGCATGGGGGGGTCTCCTAACAGTACTCTTAACAAACTTCAGCTCCAAGGATTATTGGGTGGGGAACCATGCCTTTTTAAAGTGGTATTGTGGATGGGGTGAACGTGGCCAATAAGTGATGCCTCTCAGCCTCTGGTTTGCCTACAGCGCCTGGCCCCAGTGGTAGACTGCCCTGACTCTGGAGGTTCTATCCAGCAGGTTGTGTTTTCCATTCCTTTGCATACACAACCATGCACGGCTCCTGCTTCTCTTCCCTCTCGTCTTTGATTCTAGTAACTGAAAGGCGTGCAGGGCGGAGGGGAATGTTGAAGAGAGAAAAAAAAGCATCCGTGGCAGACGTGTGACTCTTTCTTGGATCAAACGGATGATCAGTGGATTAATATTTGAATCAGGGCCAACCCTGCCTGCACACGGGAGCTGCCAGTGACCTGAGGAAGCTTCCATTGGCTGTCCTGCTTTGCACCACCGCAAAGCATCTGCTGTGTGCTGCGTAGCTGTCTTTTGAGCAGAAAATACTTTGGAATTGGCCGTGCTTGCGGTTCTGTCCAGGTCTCTCATTCTGTGACCAGGTCTCTCATTTATAACATTACAGGAGCCATGGATGATCCAGGCTATAATTTTCTGGTGGGGTTAGGATTCAATAGAGAAGCTTTGCACTTTCTCTCTTTTCCCCCCTTTCCCCCTCCCAGCAGCCTGAAATGAATGCCTTTGGATAAATTGCTGACTTTATTCTTAGACGCAGTGTCCTTGTTTTTGCGGCTCCTCAAGTGGAAACTTGCAGCAATGTCTGCTTGCTGCAAGGTGTGAGCCGCCCACTTTGCAAAGGCAGGGAAGCCTCCAAAAAATTCCATGAATGGGGAGGACTCTCTTGTTGGTCTAAGGGGGAGACTCTTGGGGCGAGTTGCCGCTTGCATACTGATGACTCCAACCCGACAGGCTCCCTTTGACTAGAAAAACACTGAATAATGGACTCCAAACTGGTGCTCTGGTGTGTGTGTGTGTGTGTGTGTGTGTGTAGGTTTTGTTCCGTGTCCTGTTTACTCTGCAACTGGGAAGTTAGAGAAGATAGTGCTTTGTTTGCACCCTGCTATTTGGCGGAAAGAGCCAAGTTGATGGGCCAACATCCCTCTTGGGTTGAGGCAAACTCATTCTTCCATTTCTCAGCTGTGTTTTCTGAAGGCAGAATTTATTTATTACAGGTAGGTAGCCGTGTTGGTCTGAGTCGAAACAAAATAAAAAATTCCTTCAGTAGCACCTTAAAGACCAACTAAGTTTTTATTTTGGTATGAGCTTTCGTGTGATATCTGACGGAGTGTGCATGCACACGAAAGCTCATACCAAAATAAAAACTTAGTTGGTCTTTAAGGTGCTACTGAAGGAATTTTTTTATTTTATTTATTACAGTTACATTCCACCTTTCCTCTAAGGAGCTCAAGGTGGCATATGTAGTCCTCTACCCTCCACAACCCTGTGAGGTAGGCTAGGCCGAGTGTGACTGGATAACATAGGCACCAACTACTGGAGGTCCGGGCATTCACAATTTTTGGGTGTGTGTGTGCTCAGCACCCACAGTGCAGACTCCGATGAAACTTCCAGTTTCTACCAAAAGTTGTGCCAGAGGCCCAGTGCAACCACTGAGGAGACGTCGGAGGCCCTGCTAGGCTCCATGAGGCCTCAGAGATCGCGTCGGAGGCCCTGCCAGGCCTCAGAAGCGCCGCTGTGGACCGTCAATGTAACATCATGATATTATTATTAATATTATTAAGTTGCTGCCCCTGCTGGATAGCTCAGTTGGTTAGAGCAGGCACCCCCAAACTCGGCCCTCCAGATGTTTTGGGACTACAATTCCCATCATCCCTGACCACTGGTATTGTTAGCTAGGGATGATGGGAAATGTAGTCCCAAAACATCTGGAGTGCCAAGTTTGGGGGGTGCCTGGATTAGAGTGTGGTGCAGGTAACACCAAGGTTGCAGGTTCGGTTCCTGTTGGGAACAGTTGCATATTCGTGCTTTGCAGGAACTAGATCAGGGGTCAGCAACCTTTTTCAGCCGTGGGCCGGTCCACCGTCTCTCAGACCATGTGGTGGGCCGGACTATATTTTTTGGGGGGAAAATTGAACAAATTCCTATGCCCCACAAATAGCCCAGAGATGCATTTTAAATAAGAGCACACATTCTACTCATGTAGAAACACCAGACATGCCCTACAAATAACCCAGAGATGCATTTTAAATAAAAGGACACATTCTACTCATGTAAAAACACACTGATTCCTGAACCGTCCGCGGGCCGGATTGAGAAGGCAATTGGGCCGCATCTGGCCCACGGGCCGTAGGTTGCCTACCCCTGAACTAGATGATCCTCAGAGAGGGTCCCTTTCAACTCTACAATCCTATGTTTCTATGAATGGCCCAGGGTCATCCAGTGAGCTTCATGCCCGAGTGGGGATTTGAACCCTGATCTGCCAGCTCTTTGTCCAACCCTCTAACCACTACACCTCACCGCCTCTCACCCTGGATGCCAGTTGGAAAAATACACAGCTGGACTTCAAATATCTGCGGTTTTCCTTTGGGCAAAGTTTTCTGCTGCTGTATCTCTGGATCTGCATATAGACATCTTCTCCCCTGCCAAATCACCTCCTTCCTCAACTGGAGAGGCTTAGGGCCTCCGTGCATTTGACTTTATAATGACATGATTAGCAATTAGATTATGTGGTTTTTAAAAGTAAACACCAGGTGCCTAGAGGCAGGAGGAGGAGGAGGAGCGGTTATCAGGAATTCTGGCACGGGGAAGGGAGTTGCAAGTTTTCCCTCCCAATCTGCAATCTCCATGAAATAGCTCCCCACCAACAATTAGCATTGGGGCTAAAGCTTCCCTTTGGCGCCCAGGGAGTGCTTGCTCAGCAGTGTTGATAGTAAAATTGCTTCCTCCTGGTATTTAATATAAGTCGTGTTTGCTAATCTCATCATTAACATGATGATGTTCGATTCAGGTAGTAGGGCCTTAAGGGAAGTCAGGATGGTCAAGAACAGGCATCCCCAAACTGTGGCCCTCCAGATGTTTTGGCCTACAACTCCCATGATCCCTAGCTAACAGGACCAGTGGTTGGGGAAGATGGGAATTATAGTCCAAAACATCTGGAGGGCCGAAGTTTGGGGATGCCTGGTCAAGAACCAGCATTTTTCTCTCTGCAGAACCAGGGTTGTCTGCAAGGGGAAGAAAGCTGTTGACTCTACAGCACCACCACTGCAGCTGGTAGGATGATGTACTGCAGCTGGCAGGAGTTACAGTAGTACAGTGGTGCCTCGCTTAACGAATGCCCTGCTTAACGAAATTTCCGCTTAACGAAAGGATTTTTGGAGCGGAGCTTGCCTCGCTAGACAAATGCGTTTTATGAAAAATTAGTCTAGCGAATCATGCATTGAAATTCAATTAATGCGTTCCTATGGGCAAAAAAAAAAAGTTGAAAAAATTCAGTGCATTCCTATGGGATTCGCTAGATGAATTTTTCACTATAAGAAAAGACCCATGGAACGAATTAATTTCGTCTAGCGAGGCACCACTGTAACATTCCACCTCGTGTTATTTAACCCCTGACATGCCTGGTCTCTCTGCTGTAGGCTGGCATGCTCGCAGGCTCCTGCCTGCCTTCCTCTGAGCCACAGCTGGGACACCTAGCCCTCATAGTTCTTGGCATCCGTCTCTCTGGAGAGACAATGGAGTGCGCCTCCAGGGGTGAAGGCAAACCGCTGCATCTGCAGTGCTGAGGTGACCTCCCCAGGGTGCTACCCTGGCCAGTGTGCCTCGCTGGACTACAACTCCCATCATCTCAAACTCCCTGCCCATGCTGGCTGGGATTTGTAGTCCTAAATATTTGGCGGGAATAAGAGTCTGGCCTGTGTTAGGCGAGAGATGGGAATGTCTGAGCAGCATCCAGCCGCTGTGATGGTGGCATTTTGTTTATTAAATCTTTGGCAAGAGGAAGGCAAAGGATCTTGTGGCCAGCATGCTGTGGGGGGCGGGACAGGACGGCTGAAGAGGACAGAGAGAACACGAGAGACTGCAGGGCCTTCCCCACTTAGCAGATCACTGGGGCCTCTGTTCTCTCTTCACAATGGACGCCTGCCACAATCGAGGCTCTCCAGCCAAAGAGCCAGTCGCTCTCTCCTTGCCAAGACTTCGCAGGCAGAAACTATGGTCCCATCTATACATTTTATAGCAGTGTCACACCACTTTAAGGAGCCATGGCTCCCCCCCTCCCGTCCCCAAGGTATCCTGGGAAGTGTAGTTTGTTGAGGGTGCTGAGAGTTGTAAAGAAACCTCTGTTCACGGAGCTGCGATTCCTAGAGTGGCTTAACAATCAATCGTTCCTCCCAGGGAACTCTGGGAATTGTATCTCTGGGAGGGGAATAGGAGCCCCCTCACAACTCTCAGCGCCCTTGATAAACTACAGCTCCCAGAATTCTCTGGGGGAAGCCATGACTGTTTAAAGTGGTGTGGATGCATGGCATGCAGATGGGGCCAAACTTAAAGGAAATGAAGGACAATTGCTGGAACAGATCAAGGTTTACCTAGCCCAGTCTCCTGCTTCTGACAGTGGCTGTCTAGGTGCCTCTGGGAAGCAGCCCTTCCCTGTGCCCTTTAATCTGATAATGGTTGAGAGTCATCAATAGACCTGCCCTCCACTCATCTGAGGGGAATAGGGGTCTCTCCTATCCACTCTCAGCGCCCTAAACAAATCACAGCTCCCAGAATTCTCTGGGGGAAGCCATGATTGTATAAAGTTATACGATGCTGCTTTGAAGTGTATATACTGAAGACGGAGCCTCTGTTAGCTTTTTTATTTTCATCTCAGCAGGATTCCTTGCATGTTGTTGACTCCTATATCAGTCCCCGGTTTCCTTTTTGTTATGTATGTTGACTGTTTTTCAGAATCAGTCCTCATGGCGGCTTTCAGAGTGGAAGCCTCTGCCCCAAGGAACTTACAAACTTTGGGTTGTATCCAGGGTTGGTTCCTACCCCAGAGCATAGCTGCCAAGTTTTCCCTTTTCTCGCGAGGAAGCCTATTCAGCATAATGGAATTTCCCTTAAAAAAGGGGTAACTTGGCAGCTGTGCCCCAGAGCATTCCCGGCGAAATGGACGTGACGGAGCGGTGCTTGTTAATTTCAACAGCTTCGTTAATTTCAGTCGGTCTGCCCTGAGCCAAACTTCGTTGGAGTCGACCTCATATGCAGTTCGATGCAGGAGCAGAATGTGCGGTTGCTGCGGCAAACAGGTTCTCGGGGCCTGTGGTTGCAGCCTTGACTTATTTCCAAACAACTCATTAATTTGAACCTGATTTGTTTGCACAGAGTTTGCAAGGAAGCTATATGACGTCCGGTGCTCAGCAAGACTTTGTTCTGATTTGTTTGAGGAGAGGTTTTACAATCTTGTGTCAAGTGACTGTTTTTCCGCACTTTTCCGTGGATTTCCCCCTTCACCTTGTTGGCAGTCTTTTGGGGGGTGGGGTGGGGGTGGGGTCACATGCCAGTGGCGGGTGGGACCATAAACAAAAGTGGGTGGAGCAACAGAAACTAATTTACTTGCCTGCCCCGCCCCCTGCATCCAAGCAAGCAAGAGGCATTCTCTGAGTTCGAGGACACATTCTGCCCATGCAAAAACATTCAAAGGAGGGTGCCAAGCAGGAGTGGTGAAGGGGGTGGTTTGGAGAGAGTCCCTAGGGGTCTGGAGGGGTACATTTGATGCCCTGGCCTGCGCTCCCCCCCACTTTTCTGCTCCTTTGCAAGACCCCTGTAAAATCAAGCACCTTTGTGGCTCAAGGTCTAGTAGGGTTGCCAAATTTCAAAAAGTGAAAATCTGGACACAAAAATCTGTTGAGGTTTTTTTTTTTTTGGCCAAAGTTGTTGAGCTGTTTTTAGGGAGATTCTCCAAATTTTCCCAGACATCTCAGCGATTTCCGCCTAGACACTGTTACCAGCTGCCATATTCCAGCTATGTCAGGGAAATTCCGTCTGCATGGCAACCCTAAAAATGGCAGATTTGCCCCGACAAAGCTATGGCCAAAGCCCCCCACACTCTGCTTTCCTTTGAAGTTTCAAAAATAGCTTACAGCTCATGTGCTGGGCATTCACACCTGCAAGCTGACAGCTTTTATGAGCTGCCTCCAGCTATGGTGCGGAGGCCGTGGGCTGAATGGATGTGAGTCAGGAGTCACCAACGCAGATTTGTCTGTTCTAGACGGGCTTTGCTGAAAGAAGACAAGGATGGATTTGTATTGCAATTCACTCTGCGGCCTCGGCATGCGGAAGCTAAAATAAAGGATATGCAAGAACCTTAGAAAATCTGCTGCGTCAGGGCCAGCGGCCCTTCTAATCCAGCATGCTGTTCTTACAGTGGACGAGAGTCCTGTGGGAAATGAGCCAGCACTTTGCACATGGCCAGAGAGACTCTTACCTTTGTGCAACAAAACAAAGCAATAAGTTCATTGGTTTTGACTGACTTTTGCAGAACCCCCAGGCAGTTAAACATCTGTGACCTCCCCACCCGTATTACTGGATTCCCAACTTCTATCAGCAGAAGCCACCCTGGCCAATGACTAAGGAGGATGGCAGTCAGAGCCCTGCAGCATCTAGGAACATAATAAGCTCAGTATTGCTGACACTGACTGGCAGCAGCTCTCCAGGACTTAGTATCATAGTTGGAAGGGACCACGAGGGTCTTCTAGTCCAACCCCCTGCAATGCAGGAAAATCTTTTGCCCAACGTGGGGCTTGAACCCACAACCCTGAGATTAAGAGTCTCATGATTTACCAACTGAACTACCCAGTAGCTACCCAGCATGGTTCTCTCCCAGCTCTTACCTGGAGGTGCCGATTGAGGAATTGAACCTGGGACCTTCGACATGCAAGGCAGATGCTCTGTCTCTGGGCCACAGCCTAGTATAGAGGGCTATTCAAATTTCCCTATTCAAGGGGAAAGAAGGCAATGCTTGTTCTGATGGGCCAGCTGCTCCCCAGAGCAAGTTTGCTGCTTTCTGTCGCATTGCCTGACATTACCTACCAGCTAGTAGAGATAAGTAAGGGAGGCAGCAAGCAGGTGACCCCAAGGGAGGCCCAACCTGTGGTTGCGGTTGTTGTTTTTACCCCCTTTTCATTATCTGGAGATCCTGATTTGCATCTGGATTACTCCCTGTGATAAGAGCCTTTCAGGAGGGGGTGGGGGGGAGGAGCTGAGAGACTGACCTCTCCTGACTCTATAATCTCAAAGCCCTTTTTAATTTAAAACTCCTTCCTGGCCCGATTCCTTGTTAAGTCCACTGATGGCAGGGAGGGAGACCTCTTCGTAGCGTGCCTGGTTGGGGGGGGGCAGGCAGGGGGCGGGCAGAGCCGGTTGCCACAGCTGCTGCCTCTTCAATGGCACTACTGTTGGGTGCCAGGGCAGATTTTGCACTGGGTTTTGCAGTAGGAGGGCAAACGGCTGGCTTTTTTACAGGCCGGGCATCCCTTCCTTGGGCTGTGTGGTCTCGGAGATGACACAGCTCCATACAAAGGGCTATTGACTCACTGGGCCAAGACAGTCCCAAAAGAAACGAGTGCAAATTCTGGGCTTGGAGACGTAAACTGGGTTCCCTGTTATAGCCAGTGCTCTGCAAAACAGGGAGAGGGTTCCCCTACCCCTTCTTCTTCTTCTTCTTCTTCTTCTTCTTCTTCTTCTTCTTCTTCTTCTTCTTCTTCTTCTTCTTCTTCTTTGGCGATTACTTGTAGCTGAGTAAGATTGTCTTCCATAAACACGATTTTAACAATGGGTCCGTAAGTGACTGTGGAGCCCAATTCTGGATCCACACGTCCTTCTACAGTGGGGACATTGGTTTCCAGGCGGGAGTTGATCACGGTGTGGATTTGCCAAGTGTGCCTTCCTCTTAGCACGTTTCTCCCTTGTGTCCTGAGATCGAGTTTCTTCAAAGCCCATGGCACCTTTGGTAAAGGCTTATTCTCCAACTGGAGCGCTTGCAGGCCAGTGTTTCCCAGTTGTCGGTGTTTATACTACATATTTGCCTTGAGACAGTCTTTAAACCTCTTTTGTTGACCACCAGCATTACGCTTTCCATTTTTAAGTTCGGAATAAAGTAGTTGCTTTGGAAGACGATCTTCAGGCATCCGCACAACATGACCAGTCCAACAAAGTTGAAGAATCATTGCTTCAACACTGGTGATCTTTGCTTCTTCCAGTACACTGAACTCGGGGCTATCAGATGAAGCTGAATGTTGGAAAATTTGGGGCAGACGAAAAGAAGAGCTGTGTTGGATCAGGCCAGTGGCCCATCTAGTCCAGCATCCTGTTCTCGCACAGTACATATTTATTTACTTATTGCTCACCCTTCACCCTAAGTGGGTTACAGCCATCAAAACACCATTTTAACCATGGGGTAGCTCAGTTGGTAGAGCATGAGACTCTTAATCTCGGGGTCGTGTTCTCAAGCCCCATGTTGGGCAAAAGATTCCTGCATTGCAGGGGATTGTACTAGATGACCCTCGTGGTCCCTTCCAACTCTATGATTCTAAGTCTTGGAGAGCTGCTGCCAGTCAGTGTAGGCAATACTGAGCTAGGTCTGACTTGGTATAAGGCAGCCTATTGTGTTCCTAGATGCTGCTGGGCTTTGACTCCCATCCTCCTTAATCAGTGGCCAGGCTGGCTTCTGCTGATAGAAGTTGGGAGTCCAGTAATACGGGTGGGGAGGTCACAGATGTTAAACAACAGTTTCAAAAAACTAAGTGTCTCAGAAATAAGGTGGGTCTAAACCAGGTATCCCCAAACTGCGGCCCTCCAGATGTTTTGGCCTACAACTCCCATGATCCCTAGCTAACAGGACCAGTAGTCGGGGAAGATGGGAGTTGTAGTCCAAAACATCTGGAGGGCCGAAGTTTGGGGATGTCTGGTCTAAACCACAGAGCCTAGGGCTTGCCAATAGGAAGGTTGGCGGTTCGAATCCCCGCGAAGGGGCGAGCTCCCATTGCTCGGTCCCTGCTCCTGCCAACCTAGCAGTTTAAAAGCACGTCAAAGTGCAAGTAGATGAATAGGTACCGCTCCGGCGGGAAGGTAAACGGCATTTCCGTGCACTGTTCTGGTTCGCCAGAAGCGGCTTAATCATGCTGGCCACATGACCCGGAAGCTGTCTGCGGACCAACGCTGGCTCCCTTGGCCTATAGAGTGAGATGAGCGCGCAACCCCAGAGTCATCCGCGACTGGACCTAACGGTCAGGGGTACCTTTACCTTTACCTTTATACTGAAAACTATGGAGTTTGCTTGCACAGCAAGGTAGTGTTGGCCACCAACTTCAAAAGGGCTGTGAACACATTTGCAGAGGACCAGGCAATTGGTGGCTACTTAGCAGCTGTAGCTTTATGCCTCTGAATACTAGCTGCTTGGGAATTGCAGGTAGGGAGAATTGCTGCTAGCTGCCAGGTCCTGCTGCCAGGCTTCCCTTGGGGGCACCTGGTTGGCCACTCTGGGAACTGGATGGTGGACAGGCAAGCTCTTCTTATCAGTGTTCGAAATTAGCCACTTGTGACCAAGTAAAGATGCCTGGGCCTAGGATGGCCCTTGACATCACCATCTGGGGATCGTTGGCTCTGGACTGTTTGCACACACTCAGACCCCACCCTGTAGAATTCTATCAGTTATATTTTATCTGCAGAATTGGAATTCATTCTTGGGACCAAATGGCTTTTTCTGAGCTGCCTGAGGAGGAACAGTCACCCTGGATAGGCCAATAGGTCTGGATAGGCCAATAGGTATATGCAGACTGTCCCTGGGGTCAAGCGACTTTTCTTCTTTAAGTTCTCGAAAGCTCTTAACCAGGCATCCCCAAACTTCAGCCCTCCAGATGTTTTGGACTACAGTTCCCACCATCCCTGACCACTGGTCCTCTTAGCTAGGGATCATGGGAGTTGTAGGCCAAAACATCTGGAGGGCCGCAGTTTGGGGATGCCTGCTCTTAACCAAGGCTCAAGGTTGTCATCTGAACTAGCCAGATGTTTAACAGGGAATCAATCACAGCCAGTCCATCATTTGAAAAATAAGACTTGAGAACCATTGTACCCCAAAAATGGCAACCAGACATTCCTTTTGGGGAACTGCAACCCTGTTTGAGCCATTTGGCGCCTAGCTTATAGATCTAACACTGCTTCTTATGCACTTAAGAAAAAGCACAGGTCCAGATTTTGGCGCTCTCCCTCACTCTATTCTCTGCCCAGAGAGAGATGGGTGCTGGTATGTTGGTAGGTTGGTTGAAGTACCCAACCCCCCATCTCTCCTCAGAGGTCCCAGGGAGCATTTTTTTCTGCTTCGTAATGTCCAGGCTCCATGCCCAGCCCTCGGCTTTTATGGACATCATTGTCCGAGTTGAGGAGGAGGAGGAGGAGGGGGCCGTTGAGAACAGACTCCCTCTTGCTTTCCTTTCTCTTTTGAAGCTACCAGCCCCGAGGCAAGAAGCCTCGGTGGACATAACCTGCCAACAATCTTGGACTGTCCAGCTTTTCACAGATGATAATAAACTCGCTGCAAGGGTAACTTGGCCCACACATAAACAAACATGCACACACCGTATGAGCTTGCCTTGTTACTCTAACTACAGCTAGAAATAAATACAGTTGGGGGGGAATGAATGAACTGGTTCCATTATCATAGTTTTGTTTCAACATCATCTCGTCCCATTTCTGCTCTCCCAGTCAGAACAAACGCCGTATGCTCAAACCACCCACCTCCTGTGATCTCCGCTGTGGTTTTGACTCTCTTCCACTATTTCCTCCGTAATTGCTGTTGGTTTCTAAGAGCAGAATAATTGTATTATTAGTCTAAACAGAGGCCCATCTATTCCGCCTTCTTCCCATTTCCTATAGAGACCAGGAGTCAGGTGGCTGCAAGCAATCTTCCTTCCCACCAAGACATCTGTTATGTAGCAGTATATACTGCAGCTGCATATGGAGGTTCCTCTTAGCAGTTTAGGCTGTTTATTTAGAAGGTTTCTTACTTGCCCATAAGATCCTAAGGTGGGTTATGGCAATAGAACAGGCACCCCCAAACTTTGGCCCTCCAGATGTTTTGGACTACAATTCCCATCATCCCTGACCACTGGTCCTGTTAGCTAGGGACCATGAGGGTTGTAGGCCAATACATCTGGAGGGCCGCAGTTTGGGGATGCCTGCAATAGAATATACAGTTATAAAAAGCAGACAAAGCCATTACAGGGATACAACTGTTAGCAAAGCCGCTTCAGTGATGATGCAGGTGGAGTCCAAAGCAGAAAGAAACCCTTATACACACTTTCCTGAAGAAAACTGAACAAAGCAGCGTATAATTTGATGAGGAGTTTTGTCTTTTCTCTCAGGCCCTGCACGCAGAAGGAGGTTTTTCAAGCAAGCGTACAGAGGGGAAACTCCCTCACAACTGCATAGCCAATCAGAACATGCACCATCTCAGCAGGCATCATGCTGCCCAGCCTGGTTGCTAAGCAACGCTCCCACTTGGCCCCCTCTTGGCTAGCTGACCTTCACACTAACTCTGTTAATCCTTAGGGCTGCACACAGAATGATCCCCGCGATTGCACTTCCAGGACAGATGAGTAAAATAGTTCCAAATGGAACAGAACAGTATAACGCTTTATAAACAGTACAAAAAGGCACAAAGCAAAACAAAAATACATTAATTGTCAGAAAGCCTGGATCAAGAGGTATATGGCTAAACCCCTACAATGAAGATGCTCTGTGGGGAGGGAGTTCCTCACTTTTGGGGCTGCCAGAGAGAAAACCCTAAATCATAGCATAGGGACCACGAGGGTTATCGAATGCAGCCCTCTGCAATGCAGGAATCTTTTTGCCCAAGGCAATCCTCGAACCCAGGACCCTGAGATGAAGAGTCTCATGCATTACCGATTGAGCTACAAATGGTTCACTACATTGACTGTAACCCACAATGCTATATATATGACAGTATTGACATAGGGAAGAAGAGGTTTGAACCTCGCTGGGTCTCTGAAGGTGGCTGAATCGGCAGTAAGGCTGTTGAACTCTCCCATATCTGGGTTACTTTGATTTGTGCATTGGGTGTGTGTATGTTTAATTATGTTATGAGAGAGAGAGAGAGAGAGAGAGAGAGAGAGAGAGAATATGTACCCTGGGTTCTTGAATGGCTGCTGCGTAAAATGTGATGAGCTAATCTTTGCCCCAGATCTCTTGAGGTTTCCCAAATATAGTCACCTCTTGGCATCTGCCTGAGGAAAGCAAAACAGGGAAGTCATGGGTGGGCGGCCGGACGGCTGTGTTTTATGGGCAGCTGATTACGTTACGCCAGGGCATGACTAGACAGGCGTACAAAAAGATGCTAATCTATTTGCAGGGTGTGTCAGGCGACAGGGAGAGGAGTCTGATCAGGGCCGAGCCTCCTCTGTTTTCTTGAAAATCCCATTAACATTCTGCATCCAGGTAACCCATATTGGTCCCGACCCATCTCTACACATTGCTGTTACTTGGTTTTTGTTTGTGTGTTCATCGCACTTACATCTCAGAAGCCAGGAAGAGGGGGTGGAATAAAATCCCTATTCCTTCCTCCCTTCTGCCTCTGATGACCGAAACCGGAATCGCATAAGCAAAAGGGGAAACGTTGCAGAATGAGTGGTGCAAACGAGAACATTTTATTTATTCAGTTTTCCATACATTTATTAGGTAAAGGTAAAGGGACCCCTGACCATTAGGTCCAGTCGTGACCGACTCTGGGGTTGCGCACTCATCTCGCATTATTGGCCGAGGGAGCCGGCGTATAGCTTCCAGGTCATGTGGCCAGCATGACAAAGCCGCTTCTGGCAAACCAGAGCAGCACACGGAAATGCCGTTTATCTTCCCGCTGGAGAGGTACCTATTTATCTACTTGCACTTTGACGTGCTTTCGAACTGCTAGGTTGGCAGGAGCTGGGACCAAGCAACGGGAGCTCACCCTGTCACAGGGATTCAAACCGCCGACCTTCTGATCAGCAAGCCCTAGGCTCAGGCGTGTTTGTTAAGAGAGAGGGAGCGCAGAAAACGGCAGTTGGGCAGCAAGCTCCCCAAAATGAAAAGGAATAGCTTGCAAGGCAGGCTCCTGCGCCGATCCCAGGTGTATGATGGGTGCAAGCAGGACTTTCAGAGTCTTCTGAGACCCAGTGGAAGCACAAGACTGCTTGCTCCCCACCTAGATATCTCTGGGGTGGTGATTCCTGGGTGGCCAGGCCTTAAACCCAAGAGACTGTAGCAGGTTTGCCACCGGCAACTTCCTGGCTGTGCACAGCAGAGGGTGGAGTCCTGCCTTGCCTCTTCCAAACCTCTCTGTTTCCCCGGCAAATCTGGAAACAATTGCGGCTTGGAGGGTTTTGGGGTGCAGAAGTCGGCCTGGGTGGTGGGGGCGGACGATCTGCTCTCTGTCTTAAGTGTTCCCAGCTCTTCCTCGCTTGCACTCCAGATGGGAGATGTCGAGAGCAGAAGCGCCCGTTTGCTAACTAACTAAAAATACCAGTTTCGCTTACTCTTCCATCCCCGACCCCCACAACTTTTGTCTCCAGCTTTTTGACTGGCATGGTCCCAACAGCTGTTGAGATCTGGTTGCTGTGGCGATGGCCGTCCACATGTGTTCTGGAAGCCCGCATGTGCCACAAAGATCTCTTGAGCCGGCTGCAAAAGAATTGCAGCCGGCTTGCTGCCTCATCTCCAGCCCGTTTGGGAGAAGCCTTGGCAGATTAGACCCCGGAGCGTGACGAGGGATTTTGGAGGTTAATTTCTCCTGTGCTGCTGAAGATGTTTCTGTCAATGGGGCTATATACTGTAAATAGTAACACCCCACCCCCCACCCCACCCGTGCTCCAATTCTCAGCATCTGCTGCTCTCCAAAAAACATTTCATAACGGATCGGCTGCAGGAGGAATTAATGTGTCTTCATCTGCTTGGAAGCGACATGGAGCGACATGCACATTCAGAATTTTTTAATGGGGTGTGTGTGTGACTCTCTGGCTTGGCAGGGGGGTGGATGGGAAACGGTGTCCATCTAGAAGTGCTGAGGCTTGAAGCTGGCGTAGTGCGGCAGAACTTTTGGATGTGGGATGCTGGGCTGGAGTCTTTGCCTTCTGCACAAAACCTGCGACGTGGCTTTGGGCGAGTCACCCGTCTGTCAAAATAAAACATTTGCAGCAGGCGTCGAGAGAGGGATAGGAGACCTGTGTGTGCACGAACTTAAAAAAAAGAGAGAAATATGCATTCAGGCCATGGCAGTCATGCAAATCCAGGGACATCCTGCTCCCCCACTGCATGATTTATGCACCTTAAACACATTTACACAAAGTTAATAAAAGAAAATGAATCAATGTTCTCATTTGCACAACTTATTCTATGACGTTTACCATTTGGCTCAATGGATTCCGGTTTCGGTCATTAGAGGGAGGAGTCCCTGTCCCCCCCCCCCCCCGCCACCTCCCTGGCTTCTTGAGATTTCGGCAGGCATTGCCCAGGGCAGACTTAAGACTAGAAACTTGATTTTTAAGACTAGAAACTTGATTTTTAAGGAGACAGATGGGAAGCTGGTGTCAGGGTCAGGTGTTGCATTTTTTTTTTTAATAATAATTTTTATTAGATTTTTTCAGAACAATAAATAACACAAAAAGAAAACACTACAATAACACTACAATAAAGAGAGAAAATAGACGCACACATTCAAATTACTTATTCCTTTTTCCTTCACATTATATATCCCCTTTTTCCTTCACATTATATATCCCCTCGGGATTCCCGTCCACTGCGGTTCTTTGGCAAATTAAATTTTTAGCAATTTCTAAACCATTTTCTTCACCTTTTCTAGACTTATTTTACTCCTTTCCATTTAACATATTCATACATTCCACAGTTTCTTTTTAGCCTAATTCTGTCTTAATATATTACTTTTGCATATTTTTTAAAAAAAATATAGCTTAAAATCTTTCCATTCTTCTTCTGTCGCTTCTTCCCCCCGATTGCGGATTCTTCCGGTCATATCAGCCAGTTCCATAAACTCCATCATCTTCATCTGCCATTCGTCCACTGTTTTACATGGGATTTCCAGTTCTTGGCTAGTAGAATTCTTGCTGCTGTCGTGGCATACATAAAAAAAGATACATTTTTCTTAGGGATCTCCTTACCGACAATGCCCACTAGAAATGCTTCTGGTTTCTTAACAAATGTGTTTTTCAACACTTTCTTGAGTTCATTATAAATCTTATCCCAGAAGTCACTTACCAGTGGACATGTCCACCACATGAGGTAAAAGGAACCCTCTTCTTTCTTACATCTCCTAGGCGTTGCATTTTGGATAACCCAACACGGCAGGTGGTCACCATAGACTGGAGCAGAGTTTGATCTGCATTCAAAGGGCACTCACAACTCAAACACCCCGGAGTGTCTGTCAGTGGTGTGTGCATGTGTGTGTGAGGCGAGGAATGACACACAAGCAAAGTTATCCTGCTATATATTTACATTTTGCAAGCTGCCGTGGGAGAGTTTTGCTGCGCAAGGTGGCATCTGAAGGGGCTTTTGAATAAAACAGGCAAGCAAGCCTCTTTGGGACTGTACCACTTCAGAACTCCTGGAGTGGGGAGGCCCCATGTCGGAATTGCGAAAAGCCTGACACCGCCTCCCCGCTTGTAGAAATCTAGCATGTGGCAGAGAGCAGTTCTAAACCCAGCGCCACCTCTCTGCTTGTAGAAATATGATGCCTGTCCTAGATGCTTGTCCCAATGCTACAATTCTGTGATGGTATGATCTCAACTATATTGCTTGTTCCATCATTCAAGAAGGAGAAATACGCACGGTGGAAATGGAAAAAGGTATTCATTATGGAGTAAGGCAGAGGTTTTTCCACTGGGGTCGCCAACCTTTGGCGCCCGGAAATCTCCACGCAGTCACCATTGGTCTTGCGCCAGTAGCAAAACGAGCCCGGGGAATTTTGAACACTGCTCACATGTTGTCGGGCTACAACTCCCACCATCCCTGGCGAGCTTAGCCAATGTACAGGGATTGTGGCATCCGAAGTCCGATGACACCTGGGGACCCGGGGTTGAAGAATTGACTGGCAGCGGCTCTCCAGAGTTTCCTTCCCAGCCCTACCTGCAGACACCAGGGATTGAACCTGGGACCTTCTGCAAGCTTGTTTCCCTTTAACACGTAGGAGAGCAGGAAGCTGACTCATCCCAAGAAAGGCCATAAGTCTTATCGAACTCAACGTTGTCTGCAAAACCAGAGGCAGGGAATCTTCTAGGCCAGGCACCCCCAAACTTCGGCCCTCCAGATGTTTTGGACTACAATTCCCATCATCCCTGACCACTGGTCCTCTTAGCTAGGGATCAGTGGAGTTGTAGGCCAAAACATCTGGAGGGCCGCAGTTTGGGGGTGCCTGTTCTAGGCCCAGAGAGTCAGATCTTTATCTCTCCGTGGGCCAGCTCTGCTGGGTGGGTGGGACTACACACCTGCCATTTGCCTGATGTTGTGAGTCATGGCAGTGGCCCATCTAGCTCACTATTGTCAACACTGACTGGCAGCAGCTCTCCAGGGTTTCAGGCAGGGTCTCTCTCTCGCTCTCCCAGCCCTGCCTGGAGATGCCAAGGATTGAACCTAGGAACTTATGTGTGCATACTACTGAGTTTTGGCACTTCCCTAACACACAGGAGGGCTGGAAACTGACTCGTACCATACCCAGCTCAGTATTCCCTTCACTGACTGGCAGCAGCTTTCCAGCATTTCAGATATGAGATGTTCTCCAGTCCTATTTTGAGATGCCTAGGATTGTACCTGAGCCATTTTGCATGCAAAGCAAATCTATGACCTTGCGCTATACAGAGCCAGGCTACTGGTCCATCTCGCTCAGCTTTCTCTACACTGGCAGGCAGTGGCTTCCTAGGGGTTCGGGGGGGGGGTCTTGTCCCAGCCTTACTTGGAAAATGCTGGGGACTACTGAACCTGGGACCTTCTGCATGCAAAGCAGGTGCTCTGTTGCCGAGCTACGGCTCTTCAGCTTAAACAGCTCTGCTCTCAAATAAAACTGCTAACAGATGTTGTGTCAGAGGTCTCTGTCCTTGCTTTCAGGAGCCCCAACCAAATGTGGAAAAGTTGCAGTCATTTCTGCTGTTTTTTCCTAGTGCAGGAAAAACCCACTTTTCCGCTCCCACCCCCCCACCCCCTTCCAGCAAGAGAGCTATTCTATACAGGCTTGTAAAATTCCACGCATTAAATTTTGTTCCATTGAGGGGAAATAAAAACTCATACTCTTCTGTATCTGCCGCTTTTTATAAAGCCATTTATTTACCTCTTTTCAGAGTCATTAACTCACTTTCCCCAGGGATCACAGTGGCTCAGAAAAACAGATTATTCATCGCTGAAGGTGGATAAACCCCAGAAGATAAGACTAGGATAAAACACTGTGAATGGTCATTGTGGCAGCTTTGAAGCCGGTCACTCTAACCCTGCCCGAAATAAATACGCACTGCATTCAGTGTTAGCTCAGTGTAGACCCATCACAACTAATAGGCATGACTAAGTTAGACCCATTGATTTCAACGGATCTCCTCTGAAAGCAACCCTTCAGACTTCTGTCTGGCCCTCAGGAGCACACCCCACTCCTCAGCCTACTTCGTACCCCCCTCCAAAGTTTTTGCCTAGCTGGAATGTGCCCAAGGAGTCTGACAGTGCCTCTTGTTTTTTCTGGATACAGAGGAGTGCGTAGGAACATAGCCTCTTTGCACAGAGGTCAAATAAATATCCATTGCTCCACCCACTTTTGCCTATTGGCATGTGGCCCCCAGAAGCTTTCTCAGAAGGCAATGTGGCCCTCATGCAGAAAATGGTTCTTCCCCCTTGATTAAGGGGGAGTGTCTTGCGGCCCCTAGAAAGGAGGGGAAGGGGCATCCCTCAGCCTTGGGGCCACTCTAGTAAGAGACCTGATCCATAGGAACAGGAGAGGCTGTCTTGTACCAGTTACAGGTAGGTAGCCGTGTTGGTCTGAGTCGAAGCAAAATAAAAAAATTCCTTCAGTAGCACCTTAAAGACCAACTAAGTTTATATTTTGGTATGAGCTTTCGTGTGCATGCACACTTCTTCAGATACACTAGAAACAGAAGTGTCTGACCAAAATATAAACTTAGTTGGTCTTTAAGGTGCTACTGAAGGAATTTTTTTATTTGTCTTGCACCAGATCAGGTCATCGGTCCATCTAGCTCAGTATTGTCAACACTGACCGGCAGCAGCTCTTTCCTAGGCCTGCCTGGAGGGCTGGTGGGAGTTGCAGTTCAACATATCTGGAAGGCACAGGTTGGAGAAGCCTGTGCCTGGGTTTACTGCATTTGCCTTGCTGTTTTCGATGTGCCTCCCTGAGCCGGGAGGGTGTAAATCACTGCATCTGGGAGCAGCTTTTGGCCTCCTGCATCACCTCCGCCGGCTACAGACAGGGTGGGCCCCTTCCTTGTTTTGAACGGGTTGCCAAGGCTGGAGGCCCAAACATCCCCCAACTTTCAGTCTGTGGCTAGATCACTCTCATTGACAGTCTGCAAGCATCGGTGGAGGGCGGAGGAGTTATTCTCCCTGGTTCCTTCAGGGCCATAGATGTGCTGGCTAGGGGCTGGTTTATTAGGGTCCCCAAGGGCCACCTTATCCAACCCCCCCTGCAATGCAGGAATCGCAACTGAAAAAGGAGACTGCCCCCGTTTGACCCTCACTGCAATCCTGCGAGGTAGGCTTCTGTGGGTGCCGCTGTGGGTTAAACCACAGAGCCTAGGGCTTGCCAATCAGAAGGTCGGCGGTTCGAATCCCTGCGACGGGGTGAGCTCCTGTTGCTCGGTCCCAGCTCCTGCCAACCTAGCAGTTCGAAAGCACGTCAAAGTGCAAGTAGATAAATAGGTACCGCTCCGGCGGGAAGGTAAACGGCGTTTCCGTGTGCTGCTCTGGTTCGCCAGAAGCGGCTTTGTCATGCTGGCCACATGACCCGAAAGCTGTACGCCGGCTCCCTCGGCCAATAATGCGAGATGAGCGCCGCAACCCCAGAGTGGGTCACGACTGGACCTAATGGTCAGGGGTCCCTTTACCTTCACCTTTTAGGCTTCGCACAGGGGCAGGGACTTGTATCAACTTTATTTTGTTGTGGGCTGCAAAGGAGCAGTGTGTTGGATTGTTTGTGATGGATTGTTTGCTAATCAATGACCTTTCTTTTCTTTTCTCTCCACCCCCTCTTTCCCCCTCCCCCTTAGGTAAGAGAGATCCTGGGCCATTGCACCTGCCCATCCCAATTTCCCATGGTCAAAGTCTCAGAGGGTAAATATAAAGTGGGAGACTCCAACGCCCTGATCTTTGTTCGAGTAAGATCTTCTACAAATACATCTCTTTCCCTCCCTTCCTAGCTTTCCTATCCCCTCCCTCCCCCACCACAAAAAAAGAATAATATTTCTGCTGCACTCTAAACCAGTGGTTCACAAACTGGGGGGTACCACCGCCTAGAGCAGGCCTAGGCAGACTCCGGCCTGCCAGATGTTTGGGACTACAATTCCCATCATCCCTAGCTAACAGGACAAGTGGTCAGGGATGATGGGAATTGTAGTCCCAAACATCTGGAGGGCCGGAGTTTGCCTATGCCTGGCCTGGCCTAGAGGGCGATGGGATTCCTTCTCAGGGTACTAAGAGGCAAGGGGGCAGCAGGAGGGGGGGCACTGAAGGTGTAAATGACTACCAGACTTTGATAACAATTTTTAATTAGTTTTCAATTACAATAATCCAATGATTATCAGACTTTGAAAAGCCCTGGATCAAGCCCGTCAAATTTGTTAAATTATTTAAACCACATAGTTTTAATTGGATTTTGAATAAAACGTGCAATTAATTGTTACTGTTTCAAATTTTATTGTGTTATTATCTTCCTTAGTGGGATGTACAAACCACTATCCTGAATAATGCTTTTCGTAGGGTAGGGGATGAGTTTATGGAACCAAAGGGGGGGGTGGCCTCCCCTCCCCCCCAAAAAAAGTTTGGGGACCACTGCTCTAGACTCGGTGACATCAGATAATTATTGCTATTGTCATTGATTGCATCTATCGGTAGCTTTATACAAAGAAAAAGCGTCAAAGGTACAATGAGGAAAATGTAATACAATGAGCAAGGCAGAATCCCTTAGATGCTCATCCAATGATGTATAAGGGCAGAGTGTTACCTGACCTGTTACAAGACAAGCACCCCCATAGGGGGCAATTGAATAATAGAATTGGAAGCTTCTCCGAGACTCATCTGGTCCAACCCCCCCCCCTGCAATGCAGGAATCTCAGCTAAAGCATCCTTGACAGATGGCCATCCAACCTCTGCTTGTGGAATGCCAAAGACCTGATTGAAGGAAACGGTCTTAGCCTGGGACCTCAAGACTGGCACCAGGCCCATCTCCCTGGAAAACACCCCTGAACACACCTGTTCACATGTCTCCCTCCCTCCCCTGTTCCAGCAGCTCACTTTGGGTAGCGTGCCACTGTTGGGCACCACAAGGTCTGGGCTGTTTTATATGGGAGAGCCGGTCCTTGACGAGCTTTTAGACATTTAAGAGCAATAATCTAAAACAGCGTTTCGCAATTAGGGGTCTGCGGAATGGACTCAGGGGGTCCACTGCCCCACCCCTTCTCTCCCCCTCCCAATTAATTTTTTTGTCATTTTTGCATGGCAATATCACAAAATTTATGGTCCGTTTTAGCTCACCCTGATTTTTCAATACGTTGGCCAAAATGGGTTTTGAAATCACACCGCGGTAACGTTTTTGACCTGGCAATAGACAGCAATATAAGCAGGGCAGCCGATTTCAAGGCACCGCCGATCTGAGCTGCCTCCCCTGACCGTTCTATGGACATGACTCTGCTTCCTCTCCTCCCTCCACCCCCCGGATCTCTGCAGCTGCCTCATCCCCGCGCCCGATCTCCAATTCCAGACATTGTGATATATCTGAATATCCCATGTTGGAAACCAGATATCGCTCAGCCCTAGTCTGTTTTTTAGTGCAGTCGTACCTTGGATCCCGATCACCTTGGTTCTCGTCCGTTTTGGCTCCCAAACGCCGCAAACCCGGAAGTGAGTGTTCCTGTTTGCGAACATTCTTTGGAAGCTGAACATACGACGTGGTTCCTGCAGCCAATCGGAAGCCACGCCTTGGTTGTTGAACATTTTCGGAAGTCGAACGGACTTCCACAACGGATTCCGTTCGACAACCAAAGTATTACTGTATACCTAAAATCCTTTGCTTATTAGGGGCTTCCCCCACATTTTGTTCAAAAAATTGCTTTGCAGAGGTATCAATTTTTTCAAAAGTAGGGGGTTCCATGCCTTGGCTTTTGAAAAACAGATGGCCGCTCAGTAATTAGCTAATTGGGAACCACTGATCTAAAATGCAATTGCACCTGTTGCACCCCACCCAGAAATTCTCTTCTCTTGCCTTTCCAAGTGAGGACCCGCCCTATTGATCCCGCCGGGAAAAACCTGCTCACCTGATGTGGGTTTTTTTTGCATTGCCCACACAGGTGCTGAGGAACCACGTGATGGTGCGGGTCGGCGGGGGCTGGGACACCCTGGAACACTACCTGGACAAGCACGATCCATGCCGCTGCGCCTCTTTCTGTGAGTATGGAGGACTTCGGCTGCACACTCAGCCTGTAGTTGAAGCACACAGCTTCCTCCCAAAGAACCCTGGGAGCTGCCATCTGCCCCCACAGAGCTGCAGTTCCCCACGCACTTAACAAGCCGCACTTCCTGGGATTCTTGAAAGCTGCGCACTTTCAGTGTGTGTGTGTATGTGTATGTGTGTGTGTGTACACATCATGCAACACCCAGCAGATTTATCCAAGGCAGGGATGCTTCTGAATACAGTGGTACCTTGGTTCTCAAACTTAATCCGTTCCGGAAGTCAGTTCCGAAACCAAAGCGTTCCAAAACCAAGGCGCGCTTTCCCATAGAAAGTACAGTGGTACCTCGGTTTATGAACACAATTGGTTCTGGAAGTCTGTTCATAAACTTTCCCATTGAAAGTAATGGAAAGTGAATTAATCCGTTCCAGATGGGTCTGCGGCGTTCGTAAACCGAAAATTCGTAAACCAAGGTGTTCATAAACCGAGGTTCCACTGTAATGCAAAACGGATTAATCCATTCCAGACTTTCAAAAACAACCCCTAAAACAGCAATTTAATATGAATTGAAAGACCTGCATTGGCTCCCAGTACGTTTCTGAGCACAATTCAAAGTGTTGGTGCTGACCTTTAAAGCCCTAAATGGCCGCGGTCCAGTATACCTGAAGGAGCGTCTCCACCTCCATCGTTCTGCCCAGACACTGAGGTCCAGGGCTGAGGGCCTTCTGGCAGTTCCCTCGCTGCGAGAAGCCAAGTTACAGGGAACGAGGCAGAGGGCCTTCTCGGTAGTGGCACCCGCCCTGTGGAATACCAGACTTTCTGAAGGCAGCCCTGTTTAGGGAAGCTTTTAATCTTTAAGAAATTAGTGTATTTTAATATTTCTGTTGGAAGCCGCCCAGAGTGGCTGGGGAAACCCAGCCACATGGGTGGGGTATAAATAATATATTATTATTATTATTATTATTATTATTATTATTATTATTATTATTCTATCTATCGAGACCATTGTTCCATAAAATGAAAGCAATAATCAGTGCACTGTACTATAAAAGAAATAAGACAGTATTGTAGATGATAAAAATTAAAATTAACATTTTTTTTCTTACCTGCACTGATGATAGTCATTGTTTGGATGGGTGAGGTGGGGTGGAACTTTTATCCATTTCTGCAGTCACACAATCAATCAGTAGCTGAACCGGGTTCCACACAGTCACAAAAACAAAAACTGGAAAAGCCTCAAAAACAAAAGCACAAAATAAATAGCAAGAACAAAAGCACCAAACTTAATCTGTTCCGGAAGTCCATTTAACTTCTGAAACGTTCGAAAACCAAGGTGCAGCTTCTAATTGGTGCAGGTGCCCCGGAAACAATAGCCAACAACCGCATCCGATATTCGGCTTCCGGAAAACGTTCGAAAACCGGAACACTTCCGGGTTTTCAGCGTTTGAGAGCCAAGGTACCACTGTACCAGTCCCTGGAGACCACGGAGGAGGGACAGAGTGCTCTTGTGCCCAGATCCTCCCCTGGGCTTCTGATTGGCCATTGTGAGGAGAGGGTGACAGGCTGAACGGGCCATTGGCCTGATCCAGCAGAAAGGCTCTTCTGATGTTCTTAGAGAACTTCCAGTTCCAGTGGCAGTCTAACTTGGCTCTTTGGGGCCTTTGGCCGCTGTGAGGAAAGGATGTTGGACTAGTTCGATCAGCAGCCTTATCCTGCAGGCTGCTTTTTTATGCCATCTTGGGGAATGTGCTTGCGCATAATGTTAAGCCAAGATTTCTGGATCTTTCCCAGGTTGGGAACCTGCCTTGGCACGATCCTTGGACGGGCTGCCATTGTTTACAAACATTGCTCTCCTGCCCCCCTCCCCAACCCCGCATTGTAGGCTCAGCAAGCCATGCTGTGAGCCTTCTGTTTTCCTTCCCAGGAAACTGACCCCATAGCAGCTGACTCTGAGTCTTCCTGTTGTTCAGCATGAAACGGTATTAACCTCAAAAACGGCTACATAATCAAGCCTGGGAACTTTCAACTTCTGAAGGTGGGGATTTGCTGCATTCTCGCAGTGCCCCCTTGTGGCTGGTGGCCATCATAGCTTCCTTCCGCGTGGGTTCATTGCGCTTTGCACAAAACAGTGACCTGGAGTTACCCTGCTTGTTGTTGTTTTTCCTCTGCCTCCTGATTGGCTTGGATGCTGAGCCTTGCGACACTATGGGCTAGAACAGGGGCCAGCAAACTTTTTCAGCAGGGGGCCGGTCCACTGTCCTTCAGACATTGTGGGGGGCCAGACTATATTTTGGAGGGGGGAAATGAACGAATTCCTATGCCCCACAAATAACCCAGAGATGCATTTTACATAAAAGCACACATTCTACTCATGTAAAAACACCAGGCAGGCCCCACAAATAACCCAGAGATGCATTTTACATAAAAGGACACATTCTACTCATGTAAAAACGTGCTGATTCCTGGATTCTCCCCAAAAGTGTTGGTGCAAAAGCTTGTGTTGCAGATGAGACAAAGGAATGGAGCAATGAGGGGTTGGGCTAGGGAGAGTCTGGTGAGACAGCTTTGTAGATCAGTTTGCAGAAGCTGCTAGTCCACAAGGATGTGCACAGCTGACGTTAGCCGTTTGTGAGCTTTGAGAAACATAAGACATGAGTTCGCTCTCCAGGTAGCCGGGTAGTATCAGAGAACTGTAGAGTTGCAAGGGACCTCAAGTGTCATCTAGTCCAACCCGCTACAATGCAGGAATCACAGCTAAATAATCCCTGGCAGAGATTTGTATTAAATTTGTTTTAATGTGGTAAATATATATACAGTGGTGCCTCGCTAGACGAATTTAATTCGTTCCACGGGTCTTTTCTTATAACGAAAAATTCGTGCAGCGAATCCCATAGGAATGCATTGAATTTTTTTTGAATTTTTTTTTTGCCCATAGGAACGCATTAATTGAATTTCAACACATTCCTATGGGAAACCGCGATTCGCTAGATGAATTTTTCATAAAGCGAATTCGTCTAGCGAGGCAACCTCCGTTCGAAAAATACTTTCGTTAAGCGGAAATTTGGTTAAGCAGGGCATTCGTTAAGCGAGGCACCACTGTATATGGAAAAAATAAAATAAAAATGATTTTAGAATCCCTGACAGATCCTTGCTTGCTACTATAGAGCAGGGGAACCTAACTTAGGAGACACAGCCAGAAATAAGCTCTCTTTCCCCCCCCCATTAACAAGGTTCACCAAATATTGGCTTGGCTAACCAGCCAGCCATTATTGTCATCCCACCCTGTGTCCACTGAGAGTTTGGGAGAGGGTCTTCCCTCATTGGTTCAGGGTGAGAAGAAGGTAGGAAACAATAAGAGACCTCTTCCTCTTCTGTACTTGCTTGAAAACGGCAATGTAAATTAAATCTCTGAGGCAGAGTTCTCTCTTGCCACAGGTCTGGGAGTGCTCGTCTCAGGCGATGTGGCTTGTGGATGCTTGTCTATCCTGGGGATGGAAGGCTGTTTTTGTTTCGCTTCCCTTTCCTCACTCGTCCTGGTGTCCTCTCTCTTTCTCTCTCTCTGTTGCAGCCCACCGCCTGAACCAGACCCGGGGGCTCGGATTCTCCCCCCAGAAGACGGTGACTCCAGGCAGCCCTCAGACGGGCAGCCCCAGCGCCCAGCGCCGGGCTGAAGCCATGAGCCAACACAAGCTCTCCGAACCCCTCCGTGGCGGGGATAAGCGGCTCTCCGCTGGAGGGGACCCGAGCCACACGAAAGGGGCCCGCCCTGGACACCCGGCCAAGGGACCGGGAGGAGACCACACCCCTCCACGGCAGGTGCCAGGGGCTCCTTTGACCGCAAAGCACGAAGGGGTGCCCTCAAGGTCTGGCCAGAGCTCTGCCAGCCCACTGAGGGGGCCCCCAGTTCACCGGGACACCTGTGACTCGCGGCCGTCCAACACTCTCAGGTAACGTAGGTTGTTTTCTGGCTGGAGGAATCTGCCTTATCCCAAGTTATTCCCTGGGTCCAGTTAACTGGTCTACACAGACCAGCAGTAATTCTGCAGGGTTTCAGACAAGGGGTCTTTGCCAGCCTTACCTAGTGTCAGGGGCTGGGCAGAGAAGGAATGGTGGAGACTGCCTCCCTAGCCTAATAATAATAATAATAATAATAATAATAATAATAATAATAATAATAATCCTATATAATAATGTCCCTGTGTCCCTGCGTCCAGTTGTCCCGTGTGTCCCTGTGGTACTGCGCATGTGCCCCAGGGATACAGGGATTGGACAGCAGAGACTGCGCGCGCGCACTCTCCCCCCCTGCCTCCTCCAACCGCTGCTCCCGCCGGACACTGCCTCACTGCAGGGCACGTCAGGGAAGCGAGGGTGGAGGCCGGCGAAGGCCTCCTCACAACCCTCCCTGGCCCGTGAGAGGAGCGGCGGTTGGAGGAGGCGGGGGGGAGAGTGCACGCGTCCTTCCTGTCGGTGGCTGGGGGAGAGGAAGGAAGGAGGAGAAAGCGCTCCTCCGTTCCTGTCCCCCTGCCGCCGACAGCAAGGACGGGTCCCAGGGTTCGGAGAAGCGCTGCACAAGCGCTTCTCCGAACCGTGGGATGTCTGCTTCCTGTCGGCGGCTGCGGGAGAGGAACGGAGGAGGAGAAAGCAGCGCTTTCTCCTCCTTCGTTCCTGTCCCCCTGCCGCCGACAGCAAGGACAGGTCCCAGGGTTCAGAGAAGCGCTGTGCAAGTGCTTCTCCGAACTCTGGGATGTCTGCTTCCTGTCGGCGGCTGCAGGAGAGGAACGGAGGAGGAGAAAGCAGCGCTTTCTCCTCCTCCGTTCCTGTCCCCTTGCCGCCGACAGCAATGACAGGTCCCAGGGTTCGGAGAAGCGCTGCGCAAGTGCTTCTCTGAACCCCAGGATTATCTAGAGCCTGTTATTGAACGGGCTGAAATACACTAGTAATAATAATAAATTTATTGTTTATATCCTGCCCATCTGCCACTCTGGGTGGCTCCCAACAGAATATTAAAAGCACAATAAAACATCAAACATTAAAAACTTCCCCGAACAGGGCTGCCTTCAGATGTCTTCTAAAAGTCAGAAAGTTGTTTATTTCCTTGACATCTGATGGGAGGGCGTTCCGCAGGGCAGGCGCCACTACTGAGAAGGCCCTTCCAGAGAAGAAGACAGTTCAGAATCACAACAGGGATTTGAGGGAGGTCACAGCTCAGAGGCAGATGAGGGGGAAAGTTGGGAAATAATGGGAGAGGAGGAGGAGGAAGAGGAAGAACCAGGAGGGCAACAGCTGCAGGACACAGTGTCTTTAGAAAGCATCCCAGACCCACGCCCCTCTCTCAGAACCCGGCAAGCCTTGAAAATAGGAGAGCAAAGGGCTCGGAAGCAAGGGGCCCTCAGCGCCACCTATATAAGAGATGATGAATGAGGAAGTGGGAGAAAAGGGGGTGGAGACTCACTCGGGGCAACGCCATTATTCCAAGAGGCCGCCTTCCCAAGCCTCTCTCTGTGAATATTGAATAAAAAGCAGGTGGTAAGGACTTTTCCTTGTCTTATCCGTTCCTGGCAACCTGCCGTGGGGGTTGGTTCCTCTGCCACCTGCCACCTGGAGATGCTCAGGATCTTTGTAATACACGCACAGGGTAACCCTCTCCTGTGCAGAGATGTTGTTAAAGCAGCGCAGACCAGACTTTTGTGCAGATTGCTTGGGAAAGGTCAGTCCAAGTCACCTGAGCCTTGGAAAGCCCATAGACTTTTCCAAGAGTGCCGCTCGTTTGACTTCCTCCTCCAGCTCTGTGCCATTCTGAAGGGAGAAGATCATTAGGCAGGAAACGGCTTTTAGTATCTCCTGGATAAAGGGAAGCTTACGAGTAGGACCCGGGTGCAACAGCACTTTCCCCACTGCTGCCCCCCGACAGTGGAAGGGGAACATAGCCATCATGACAGCCATCCCCTCTGTGAACTTGCCTAGTTGTTTTTTCAAGCCATCCAACTTGGCAAGCATTGCTGTATCCAATAGCTAAATAGATTCACGAAGGCACAGAGAGCCTTAAGGTGCCTCCTCGGGGTGGCTGCAATGGAAATCCTCCTCCCTTAGGCACCTGCTTCACTTAATGATGGAAAACGTAACCTGTACAACTGTCATGGGAAACAGCCAGCCAGTGGGCCTGGGATAGCTCAGTCAGTAGAGCATGAGACTCTTAATCCCAGGGTTGTGGGTTCGAGCCCCGTGTTGGGCATTGCAGTGGGTTGGAATAGATGACCCTTGTGATCGCTTCCCACTGTATAATTCTATGATTCATTACAAATGATCTAAATGATCTAATCCGACCACCTACCCTTGCAGATGTGTTTTTTTGGGGGGCAGATGCCACCTCCACAACCTTTCCCTAAGCCTGATGCCATTTGACACCTTTCCACAATAATGACCTGATTTCCAATTTCAACTTTTTAATAAGTTTTTTTAAAAAATTGAAAATGTGGTTTCATCTATAATTGTTGTAAGCTGCTCTGACATTTATTAACTTATTTATTCATAAAAATGTTTGCATGCTGCTGTTGTTGTTTTTTAAAAAATCAAAGCGGATGTATTCCTAATCGCCTGCGTAGGCCAGGGGGAATAGAAAAGCTTTCAGCAGGCATTTAAAAGTTGCCTGCTGAATCTCTAGTGGCAGAATGTTCCACAGGACTGGGCCGACGACACTATTTGTTTTTAAATTTATTAAGTTTATATACTGCCCTTCATCAAGAGATCCCAGGGTGGTTCACAGAATGAAATATAAGATAAAACACAAGTAAATAATTAAACCGATAAAACAATAACCACCACCGTTGTTGTTGTCAAACAGTCCTCACCAATTCAGGGAACAAACCACGACGCTTTGGCAGATGACATCAATGCTTGAACTGGGATATAAGAATTCAGGCTTTGTAAATTAGCACAAAAAACTTGAACCGGGCTCGGTAGTAGATGAGCAGCCACAGCATGCTTTTTAAAGAATGGTGTTACGGCAAGAAACTCAGAAATCTTTTTGTGTGGATAAATGCTAATGCTGCTAACCACCACAATCGCCTTTCCCCCTCCGCTCTAGGCCCCCCAGAGCCCGGCGTCTTTCTGGAGACAGTGATTCCTCAGCGTCCTCCGCACAGAGCGGCACACTGGGGAGGCGGCACAACGAAGATGGCGGCAGCAGTGGCCCAGCGCTCAGGAAGGAGCCTGGGCGGCGGCTGGGCGAAGGGACCGGCCCTCAGGCCCACGCCAGCCCGAAGAGGCAGCCGGTCAGCCGCAGCCAGTCACGAGACCGGGTGGGCTTGCCAAGGCCATCTCTGGCGCCCCGGAGGACTGAGGCGGAAGAACGCGGCCGCCCCCGGATGACCAACGGGCACCTCAAGCCGTCCATGCAGCAGAGCCCTCGCCCACGGGCACGAAGCCAGGGGAGGCCCACTGCGGAGCCCACCGTGCTGGTCATCAGTCGAGGTAAGGACGGGCAGCACTCTTGGGCGCGGGCTGAAGACCCCAAGGAGAGGCCTGGGGGCTCTGGAAGAAGCACTCCCAGGACCCGGAGCCCAGCCAGGTGGGCGCCAGGGACCCCGGTGGGGTCTCGGAGCCCGACACTCGCCAACCGCAGGGGGTCTCTCCCCGCCACGAAAACGACAGATCCCCCGCCGCGGACGCCGCCTCCCTCAGCCTGCGGGACTCAGAGGCAGAAGCAGCCAGCTTTGGGGGGATGCCGTGGGGCCACGAAGCAGCAGCAGCCCCGGCCTGGCGGGAGCGGGCACTCGCAGCAGCCCTCAGACAGTTTAGGGCGGGAGCTGGAAGAGCTGGCTCACACCTTCCGGACCCCTCTGCGCCTGGACCCAAGCCAGGAACAGCATCTGTTCCGGCGACTGGAGGAAGAGTTCCTGGCCAACTCCCAAATGATGGGCCTGGTGGTGGATGGAGAGCCAGAGCAGCTGGAGCCGCTGGGCCGGGCCTGTGACGGCCCACGCCTCCTGCAAACCACCCCAGATCAAGGAGCCGCCGACTCGGCCTACTGCTCCTCCAGCTCGTCGTCGTCGTCCCTCAACTTTTTCAGCAAGTACGGCCTCCCGGGCGAGGCAAAAGACGAGCCCAAGAGGAACGCCGCCTCCCAGAGGCCAGGGGTTCCTGAAGCGGGTACCATGGTGCCCCCCGACTTCCACAATGGCTCGGCCGACACCTGCGACCTGTGGGACTTGCCGGTGCCTCTGGAGCGAGCCACACGCTGGAGGAAGCCGGCTCTGTCCAGCTCCTCGGACGAGAGCAATTGCTACGTTGGCCTGAACGATCTGCAGGAAGTCCAGGAAGGGGTGGAACTTCCCGAGCCTCTGATGGACAGCCTGTGGGGCGTCATGGAAGTGGCCGGTACGGACTCGGGCTCTCTGCCCCGCGAGGCCACCGAGGGGTCCCCTGGGGCGCCCGCTCCCTCCGAGGAAGTCGTGCTGCGCCCCAAGTCGTCCCTCAAGAAACCCGACCGTGTGCCTTCCATCTACAAACTCAAACTGCGCCCCATGATCAAGCCTCGCACCGACTCCCAGCCGGACAAGACCCCTTCGAAAATCCCCACGCCCCTCAGCTACAAGGCGGCGGGGGTTGGCAAGTCTCCAGCAGGGGGCGCCTCGCCCAAGGAGAGTCCTTCGAAGCGCCCTCCGGAGCAGTACCGACCCTGGGCAGCCTTCCACAACGTCTTCGCCTCCCTTGTGGAGCCTTCCCACGGCCCGGCGGAGTCTGGGGTGGCCGACGAGGGCGCCTGGGCATGAGGGGTGCCAGAGGGCAACCAGTTGCCTCCTCTCTCCTTCCCGGCTGCTTCAGATGCCCAGCCTTCCTTCCTTGTCCCTCGGGCACCGCTCCTTCGGTGACCTCAATATTGCTGCTGTTCTGAAAGGATTGTGTGGGTGGAGATGCCTTTGATTTCTAAGGTGGTTCTTCCATTGGGGTTTGTTTTCAATTGTGGCTGGAGAGTGGCATGGCTTCGTAGAAAATTTATGTGTATGTGTGTGTGAGTGTGTGTGAGAGAGAAGCTTTCAGGGGAAAGTCCTTGGACACTGGATAACACAGCGAGGAGCTTCTGACATGGTCCGATATTCGCTTGCATCGGCCGTTGTAAAGTTCTTTTGAGTTGGCTTTGATCGCCTTCCACCCCCCTCCCCAGTCTTCCAAATCGAGTAGCACTTTTGACCTCTAAACCTCTTGCTCCCTCCTCATTTAACCCATGCCTCAGCTCTGACCCCCTTGGGCAGCTTCCCTTTGGGGGTGTTTTAAAAAAGGCACCTTCCCCGCCGAGTGGACGCTATAGACCCTTGGGAGTGGTGACTCAAAGTGGGAAGGTGTTTAATGTGCACAGGATGGGGGAGGCCCCACACAGAGACTCTGGGAGCTGCTCCCCACTAGGCAAGCTTGACAGCCTTGACGGCAAGCTTCCGATTGAGCAGATTTATCTATTTTTTAAACGAGTCACGCTTTTGGAGAGAGAGAGGGTCCCGCTGAAGTCTTGCACATGAATTCCTCTTCAGGTGGACCCTCTCGGCGTCCTGGGACCTGGGCCGTTAAGACTCCTTTCCCCTCAACCAGACCTCCCCCCCTGCCCCCCCAAATGTACTGTAGGTGTGTTTAAATAATCTATGCATATTTATATAAATACAACAGAGTGTGTCCGCTCGCCTCCTGAGCGCTGCCTCCTGTATAGTGCCCGCCTTTCGACCCCACGAATGTAGCTAATTGAACTGACCCACGAACTCTCAGAACCCAGAAAGTAAAAAAAAAGAGGACAAAATCATGTGTTCTGACTCTGTGCCTTTATTGCAGAAGTGTGAAGATGGGTCAATGTGAACCAGTCCTAGGTGTGTGTCCCCCCAGGGAACATGTTGCCCTCCAGATGTTGTGGAACTGTCCCTAACCATTGGGCACACTGCCCGCCGAAGTCGATTAATTTCATAAAATTTACTGCTTGGTTGTTCAACCACCCAAAAAACCTGATCGTGGTTTACAAAAAAACGATAAAAATAGTAATACAGACTTAATGGCAACAATTTAAGGCTTTCAAAAAGTTAAAAGAGCAATAGACTAAAAGCAGATTAAAACTCTCGTCGGCTTTCTAAACGGCTGGGTAGGCTTGTCTAAAGGAGAACATTTTTTTTAGCAGGTGGCGAAAAAAATACAACGAACAGCCCCTGCCTGAAATCAATAGGCAGGGAGTTCCCAAGGTGCAATTTCTTACAGATACAGGACGGGTATTTTGTGGCGCCTGTAAGGGTGCCAGCCCCAATGGGACTTGGAGTACAACTACCTCTGGATGGAAGATCAAGCATCGCCATTGGCTGAGATCCATTGCTCAAGAGCATTTGAGAGGACGTTATCACCTGCTGCCGCCCCCGCCCGCCCCCCCCCCCGGCAAAAACCCCTGCCATCACAATTTGCAAGCACGACATAACAAGGGACCTGGTTGAGGGTGCTTTATAGATGGTCCAGTATTGCACCGCTGGAATGGGGAGCCCTTTCTTGGAGGCTATGTTAAACAGATGATCAGTGTCTTGGAAAAGAAAAGGAGTCTGGTGTAGGAGACCCTCGTGTGCTGTAGCCTCTGACCCAGAGGTGATGGTGGCAGCTGCGGAGAAGGGGGCAAGGGGTCCCTAAAACTCTTGAGACCCCCCCCCAACCTGCAACGCATTTCTGGGGAAAATAATCAAAAGCAAGCCAAACACTCGATCCCAGCCAACAAAAGTTTGATGGGGTGAAGGGGAGAATTGTGGCTTTTAATGAACGAGACCTTTTCTCCTCCCACTTGCCCTCGACTCCTGTTTTGTTTTTGCAACACACTAGTCCACATTGATCACAGCTGAGTGCAAAAGCAGCACTGTCCGTTATGAATGGACGTGGCGCTGGCGATTGTGCTATTGGCGGGTGGGCGGTTGTGGACGGGTCACCTCGTGATGAATTCCTGAGAAGGCAAGCAGACATTGCGAAACTGGTTCCCTGGTCTTAGAAAGGAGGACCCTCCCAGTCTCGTGTGTGTGTGTGTGTGTGTGTTTTCACAGACCTCATCGAAGCCTCTTGAAACCGCAGGATGTCTGAGGCTTCCGAGGAGCAAGCAGCTCCCTCAAGCGTTTTGCATGCAGAGATTTCATACAGGGAAAGAGGGCGCTTATTTCCTTGCAGCAAATCAAACCGTGGGCCCCTAGCCCAGTAATGCCCACCCTGGCTGGCAGCAGCTCTCCAGGGTTTCAGGCAGGGTTTGTCTCTCTCTTTCCCAGCCATACCTGGAGAAGCCGGGGATTGAAGCCGGGGCCTTCTGCATGCAAAGCAGATGCTCTACCACTGAGCTATGGCCCAACAGATGCCTCTGGAGCGTCACGTGGGACCGCGCAAAGGACTGGATCTCATCTGTGGAGCCAGAAACAGTCACCCATTTAGCTGAGTTCAGGCCTGAGATGCTGACAATCCATACGGCTGCTTCTCTCGTGCTAAAAGTGGGCATGCAACTGGGCCCCTCTGTGCAAGAGCCCCAAGCTGGAGAATTGACCGGTAGGCTTACAGGACTTGGCCAGTTGCCTGAATGTTGTCCACACTGACCGGCAGTGGCTTTCCCGAGCTTGCAGGTTGGGGACATCCCTAGGGGAAGCAGATGCTCTACAACTCTTGCTCTTGCTCCCCCCCTAAAAATAAAGATTCTAGTCCTTGCTGTTCTTTGAAAGGGTGGTGGTGAATTAATTAGGAAACTGCCTTATGCTTAGTCAACCAAGTGGTCCACCTAGCTCAGTGTTGTCGACACTGACTGGCAGCGTCTCTCCAGGGTTTCAGGCAGGGAGTTTCCCCCAGCGATCCTGCCAGGGGTGGAACACGGGGGCAGGTGGTTTGCTCCAGAGCCACAACCCTTCCCTTGGAAAATAGAGGGTCTGGCCTGTGCATTTTACGTGAAGACTGCCCGCTAGTTATTTCTGGATGCTATACTGGGACCTACAGCCTTGAAGCCTTCAGCTGCCCACTGGCTCCAGATCAGAGGCCCCATCCTCTGCTGGGCTCACTCCTGAGTCAGTGATTCCCTGACTCCCTCCTCCCCACAACTGGTTACCTGCCTGCAGTGACCGAGTCTGGGGATCCACCTGCTATCTAAAATTTCCCATCGTGTCCTTTAGAGGTGGCAGCCTTCCCAAGCCAATGGCATTGTGGGGGAATCAAAATGGCAGAGGGGATTCTCAGCCACAGGCACCTACCATCCATGACAGAAAACTGGGCTACGTGGATTTTGGCTCGTGGCACGGCTGTTGCCCACTCGATGGCACCCCAAAACTCCACTCCCACACACCCCTCCAAGGTGCTCATCACACCAAGCAGAACCCCCCAGGGATTTCAAGGGCAAACACGGCCCTGGTGGCCGAGATGTGGCCCTCAGATTCCCACTACTGCTCCAATGTCCGAACCTCTTGGAAAGGTGTTGGGGGGCACCACATTGCAGGGGGTTGGTCTAGACGACCCTCCCGACTCTACAATTCCATTGTTCTGTGAGCACGCCCCCTTGTGGCCGGCAGGGTCTCCTCACATCAGGCTGCACCTGTTTCTGTGCAGCGCCCCCTGGAGGCGCATGGCAGAGTGGTTGTTCCTGCAGCCTCGGGCCAAGACGCTGCAGAGGAGCTCCTTGAAGAGGAGGACGATGTGCCAGTTGAACTTGGCCGAGCACTCCATGTAGCCGCACTTCCAGCTCTTCTTGACCAGCAGCGAGAGGGCCCGGCGGGGGGAGAAGCGTTGGCGCTGCAGATCTCGCTTGTTCCCCACCACAATGATGGGGGCTTCGCCCGTGCTGCTCGCCCTAGGAGAGGAAGAGGAATCCCAAGTTCATAGAGTAGAAAAAGAAGGTCAGAGCCATGCACAGACCCCAAGCCTCCAGGTTCTTCCCAGCCTCGGGCCCTCCAGAAATTTTGGGCCATAACTCCCCTCTGTCCCAGCCAAGTGGCAGTCCAAAATGGCCCTGCCGGGTGGGGTTGATGGAGGCGCAGGTCAATTCTGTGTCCAGGGCAGCTGTCTACCAGCTCCATCTGGTACGCAGGCTGAGACCCTACCTGCCTGCAGACTGTCTAGCCAGAGTGGTGCATGCTCTAGTTATCTCCCGCTTGGACTACTGCAATGCGCTCTACGTGGGGCTACCTTTGAAGGTGACTCGGAAACTACAACTAATCCAGAATGCGGCAGCTAGACTGGTGACTGGGAGCGGCCGCCGAGACCATATAACACTGGTCCTAAAGGATCTACACTGGCTCCCAGTACGTTTCCGAGCACAATTCAAAGTGTTGGTGCTGACCTTTAAAGCCCTAAACGGCCTCGGTCCAGTATACCTGAAGGAACGTCTCCTCCTCCATCATTCTGCCCGGACACTGAGGTCCAGCACCGAGGGCCTTCTGGCGGTTCCCTCGTTGCGAGAAGCCAAGTTGCAGGGAACTAGGCAGAGGGCCTTCTCGGTGGTGGCGCCCGCCCTGTGGAACGCCCTCCCAACAGATGTCAAAGAGGAAAACAACTACCAGACTTTAAGAAGACATCTGAAGGCAGCCCTGTTCAGGGAGGCTTTTAATGTTTAATAGATTACTGTGTTTTATTTTGCTGTTGGAAGCCGTCCAGAGTGGCTGGGGAAACCCAGCCAGATGGGTGGGGTATAAATAAATTATTATTATTATTATTATTATTATTATTATTATTATTATTATTATTATTATGTGGCCATGCTGCGCAGGGATGATGGGAATTGTAGTCCAAAGTGGCCGTGTTAGCTGGGCTTATTTCTCCCCATGCAAATAGCTGTGTTTCACTGGATATTTGAAAGTGGGACTGGGCTTCTTTCAGGCTGCCATCCTAACCCCATTTACCTGGGAATAAAACACACGCTGAGTTCAATAGTAGGCCTTCCGAGTAGTCATGTTGCACCACCAGATGAGTGGTTACTCGGAAGTAAATCCCACTGAATTCCCCAAGACCGATCTATATGAGAGGTGGGTTGAGGACTGCAGCCTCACTCTGGAGGGAAAAGCAGCTTTCCTCATTCTGTGCTCCCCGCCAAATCTACCCCCTTCTCTCCCATCGCTCACCTGTTCTCCTGTATCTGCTGACGGATCATTTTCACATACTCGAAGCTTTCTGGGCTGCAGATATCGTACACCAGGACGTAGGCATCAGTCTTCCTCAGCCCTCGGGATTTCAGATCTGACCACTCCTGGTAAGCGAGAGGAAAAGATGGGGGAAGCTGGTGCAACGGAAAAGGGACATTGTCACTCAGCTGCATTGTACGGAGTCAGGCCCATGGGTCCATCCAGCTCAGTGTTGTCAACACGGACTGGCAGTTGCTCTCCAGGGTTTCAGGCAAGGACCTTTTCCCACCCCTATTTGGAGATGTGGTGGGGATTGAACCAGGGACCTTCTGCCTGCAAAGCAGATGCTCTGTCACCAAGGTACATCCCTGTCAAATTTGTATCCAGATATAGAACAGGGACCCAGGTGGCGCTGTGGTTAAACCACTGAGCCTAGGGCTTGCGGATCAGAAGGTCAGTGGTTCGAATCCCTGCATCGGGGTGAGCTCCTGTTGCTCAGTCCCAGCCCCTGCCAACCTAGCAGTTCGAAAGCACGTCAAAATGCAAGTAGATAAATAGGAACCGCTACAGCGGGAAGGTAAACGGCGTTTCCGTGCGCTGCTCTGGTTTGCCAGAAGCGGCTTTGTCATGCTGGCCACATGACCTGGAAGCTATACGCCGGCTCCCTCGGCCAATAATGAGAGATGAGCGCGCAACCCCAGAGTCGGTCACGACTGGACCTAATGGTCAGGGGTCCCTTTACCTTTACCTATAGAACAGGTAGGGAACCATTTTCATCCTGATGCAAACCTTCTCAAAGTTAATGATAACAAAAATAGCTATAATAACTACTTATAATTACTACCACTATTAATTACATTTATTCATTACTTGCCCCGCTTTATTTTGTCTTATAAGTATGGGGTGAGTTCATAAATGCAGCGGCGGAGCTTCATGCTCCGCCACCAGGGGTGGAGAGCAGGCGCGCTGACCCCAGTGATGTGGCGCGCGGTCTGGAGGCGGGGCGGGGCATGCTTTTTGGTGGTGGGGTGCGCCGTGCGCAGTGATGTAGCGGCGCGTTTTGGGGCGGGGCGTGCTGTGCGCAGTGGCGTAGCGGCGTGTTTGGGGGTGGGGCGCGCCATGCGCAGGGGCAGGGTGCACGTTTTGGGGCGGGGTGGGCAGCGGCGATGCTGCCCCTGGGATCACATCACTCGGGGCACGCCCCTCCCACCGCCCCTATCTTCCTACGCCCCTGCATAAATGTATTATTATTATTATTTATTGAATTTGTATACCGCCCTATACCCAGAGGTCTCAGGGTGGTTCACAGAAAAGATCAACACAAAAACCACCATATATATATATATATATATATATATATATATATATATATATATTCAAAATAAAAACAACAACCTTGTAACATCCCTCCAAAAAGAGCTGCATTTTTAAAGGGTATAGGGTGTCAAACCGATCAACTAAAGGCCTGGTTTAAACGTAAGGTTTTTGCCTGGCGCCTAAAGGTAAACTTCCCTGGCGAGAACATTCCACAGACGGGGAGCCACTGCAGAGAAGGCCCCGTTCTTGTGTTGCCACCCTCTGGGCCTCTCAAGGAGGCGGCACACAAAGGAGGGCCTCAGGAGATGACCTCAGGGTCCAGGTAGGTTAATATGGAAAGAACGGTCCTTGAGGTATTGTGGTCCTGAGCCATTTAAGGCTCTATAGGTCAAAACCAGCGCTTTGAATTGGGCCCGGAAACTAATTGGTAGCCAGTGCAGTCAGACCAGAATCGGTGTGAATTATGCTCAAACTTTCTTGCTCCGGTGAGCAACTTGGCTGCTGAATTCTGCAGCAGCTGAAGCTTCCAAACCGGCAGCCGTATATATAACACATTTCAGTAATCTAACGTTGAAGTTAAAAGAGCACAGGCAACAGTAGTTAGGCTATCCCTTTCCAGATAGGGGCGTAGCTAGGCCACCAGCCGAAGCTGATGGATGGCACTCCGAGCCACTGAGGCCACCTGAGCCTTGAGCAATGGCAAAGGATCTAGGAGTACCCCCAAGATACTTCAGAGGAAACGTAACCCCATCAAGAGCAGGTAACCTCCCAGCCATCTGGTCTAGACATAAAATGTCTTAAAGCAACTTACGATCCTGAAAGCATACTGGAAAAGCTTCAAACAATATCAAAAGAATAAAACCACACGTTAAGTGCTCATCCTGCAATATGATGGAAAAGGACAAATCCTGCCCCACCCTGCTAAAAGATGAACACAACAGGCTACAACGTTCTTGCATCGTATCATCGCAATTAAGAACCAACCGCCTGGGTCAAGAAGAGAGTCATTGCCCAGTGCCTAAAATTTGATGGTGACAATGCCAGGCAGTCACATTTCTCTGGGGAATTTCAATCTCCCAGGACATTCTATACAAGATCTCAAAGTAGCTGTTTTATTACAGAAAAATTTCGGAAACAGACTGGAAAGAGAAGTTGCTGAATTGCAACTCATTACCAAGCTTAAAACCATGGAGAGACCGGGTATGAACAGAGACATAGGATTCTTATCTCATTATACACGATCAAGCTTTCTTAAGCACCTTAGCTTTTTCCTGCAGGACCAATTGCAGTCATTAACAGTTGTTAACAGTCATCAACAGGTTTACCACTCCTATCAGCCAATCACCCATTCCCACCACCCTTCTGAGTAATACCCCTCCCCACCCTCTCACTATACACAAGGGTCTGGTTACTTCTGTTTCAGTGTATCTGAAGAAGTGTGCATGCACACAAAAGCTCATACCTATGACAAACTTAGTTGGTCTCTAAGGTGCTACTGGAAGGATTTTTTTATTTATATTTTGACTCTGGGGAGAATGTTCTGCAGCCAGGGGGCCACAACCCTCCCCACCCCCACCTGCATCTGTCAGTGGTAAGCGGAGCCAGAAGCAAAAGTGGATGGGGAAACACACACACACACACACACACACACACACACACACACACACCGCTGTAACTTAAATCCATCTCCATCTTTAGATCTCCCTTTGGTCTCACCTCCTGCAAAACACAGGCAGGGCCTCCACATCAACTGAAGTCAACTGTGAAATGCAATTAGCAGCTTGCTGAAGCTCAGAGGATGGGATGGAAACAAAGCGTTTATTTTTAACCCAGATAGTAATAATGAAATACCATGAAACTGGGGAGCAGGAGCGCTGGGGGCCTGTCACCCCCATGTCTTCTTTTCCTGAGGCTGCCACTCATTTCTGGAGCCTGAACATTTATTTCCAGGCAAGGAGATCATCTCCTGAAGGGTCCCTGCCCTGCACACCTCAGGTGAATGTGTCATGGAATTCTACTCAATATTGATCCAGAGCAGATTCCAATGTGTAGTTAGCAGAGAGTAAAAAGTTAAACACGTTGCAGGATTCCCCCAAAAATAGCCCAGAGGCAATTGTATTTCATCCAGCAGTGCTTTAATGCTGCTGAAGGCAAATGAGCATAATGGTCACAAATCATCATCATTATTATTATTATTATTTGTACCCTGTCTCCGTCTGCCGTGGCCACCGCAGCACGAAGCGGCCAGGTGAGCCGGGAGGCGATGCATCCAGCCTCCGCCTCTTCCCCGCCAGAAGAGCTGCCCTCCAGCCCCGCCAGCAGCGCCGTCCTCCCTAAAAAAAGGTTGACAACTCTGGGAAACGGGGGGGGTGTTATCAGAGAGAACTTTGCATCACGGCGCCAGATATACTTAAGATGGCCCTGTCCACAGACAGCTTTCCAGGTCATGTGGCCAGCATGACTAAACTGCTTCTGGTGCATGGAGGACTGTGACAAGTGCCAGAGCGCACGGAAACGTCATTTACTTTCCCACCACAGTTGTACCTATTTATCTACTTGCACTGGTATGCTTTCGAACCGCCAACCTTCTGATTACCAAGCCCAAGAAGCTCAGTGGTTTAGACCAGAGCACCACCTGTGTACACATACGCACACAGTGCTATTTTTCTAGAAAAAGAGGTGCTGGAGCTCACCACAAACCTCTCCCTTGTTCCCCACCTGAAAGGAGCTGGAGCTGAGCTGGGGGGTGGGGAGCTCTGCATATATGCAACCTGGACCTAGATGTGGGGATTGCAGAGCATTCACATCCTATGAGGATCTGGCTTCCCCCATAAGGGCAGCAATGGACTCAAAGGACAGCAAGAAGCCCCCCTCCGTGTCTCTGATCTAGGGGTTCCTGAACCTTGCTTCTGCCAAGCCTGATCAAAAGGTACGGTCTCCCAACAGTTCCACCTCCTTTTGTCCGCTTAGAATTTAATTCCCACTTCCCAAACCCCTCTCCCTTCTCTCTCACTGAAGCAGCCACCTGCTCCTTTGGAACCAATGACCGACCTTTGTCACGCTGTGGCCAAAACATCTGTAGAGCACATCACAAAATAAGTTTGCTTGCAATAGGGTGTTGCACATGTCCCATAAGAACACGATAAGAGCCTTGGTGGATCAGGCCAATAGCCCATCTAGTCCAGTACCCTGCTCTCGCAGTACTTAACCAGGTGCCCCAAATGGGAAACTTTTAAGCAGGACCCGAGCCCAAGAGCAACTCTCCTCTCCTGTGGCTTCCAGCAGCTGGCATTCAGAAGCATTACTGTCTCCAACCATGGCTCCAACCATCTTGGGCAATCATCTTTTAATACCATCGTGGCTTCTGGCCACCACTGCTCCTGTAGCAGTGAGTTCCATAGTTTAACTAGGCAGGGGTTGGACTAGATGACTCTTGGAGTCCCTTCCAACTCTACCATTCTAAGGACTTTCTTTTATCTGTCTCACATCTTCCAAAATTCAGCTTCATTGGATGCCCACCAGTTCTGGCATTATGAGAGAGGGAGAAAAACTTTCCCAATATCCACTTTCTTTAGGCCAAATTGCCTCTGACAGGAGGGGAAGAAAACAAGCATGCGGACTAGTTCCATCTTTTGCCTGCCTTTCATCTGCGGTGCTTTAAATGTGGCTGACCCTAAAGAAAGCTTTCCGGTTTTTGTTCTCACCTCCCATCTCCCTTATTTTTCTGTCTTCTTTCTATTCCACGCACCCTCTGCTTCTTCAGAACTAGCCTTCCTGTCATCCACCGGAACTCACATCTTGCCCCTAAGTGAAGGTGGGTCATCTGCAGGGTGGGTGTGGCTGAGGGGGGGGTTAGCCTACATTTTCATCAGCCGGCATCACAAACTCAGGAGATTGTAAAGGAGGATCAAATACTATTTTTGTATGCGACAACCGCGGCTAGGACTTTGTTAGCCCAAAAATGGAAAACTCAGGATTTACCGACGATTGAAGAGTGGCAGACAAAAATGATAGACTATGCGGAATTAGCAAGATTGACTAGCAGGATCTGAAACCAGGGAGAGGCAAAGTTCCAAAAAGAATGGAGTAAATTTGTCGACTATATGGAAAAGAACTGTAGAAGTTTAAAGACACTTGCAGGACTGAAATAAATCCTACGAAATGACTTTAAATAAGGAGCAAGGAACTGCAAGATAAGAGTTGGAAAGAAAACCAAATGAGGGGAGGGAGGGAAGTCAAAGCTCAGCAGAGCATTGGGAATTAGAGATATGGGAATAATTGTTAAAAAGAGAAAATGTGTGTGTGTTGTATTTGTTTTTGAATGTTTTGTTTTGTTTAATGTGTTTATTTGGAAAATTTAATAAATTGTTTTTTGTTTTGTTTTTTAAAAAGCAGGCATCACAAACTCTTCCCTTTGGCTTACTATTTAAGGATTCTTAAAAGCCAGAGTGGGGAGATGGGAAGCTTTGAGAAACAGCTTGAGTGTTGGAGGAGAGTGCCAAAAATTGAAGAACCAAGTTAACTCCACCCCCACCCCCTTTTCATTACTTTATTTTTGGACCGGCAGTCAAATCCCACAGACATTAAGAGAACCGTTGTTACTATTTCTGCACAATTTTGCCTCGTTCCGCTAGCTATGGGGGAGATGCAAGGAGGGCATCTCCTTCAGCCACACATCTGGGTTCCAAGATTTCACCAGACCAAACTCGTACACTTTCAAGCAGGGAAGGGCTGCTGCAGCTCACAGGCAGAGCATTTGGTTTGCATGTAGAAGGTGCCAGGTTCAATCCCTGATGGCATCTCCAGGCAAGGTTGAAAAAGCACCCTGCCTGAAACCCTAGAGAGCTGCTGCCAGTCAGTGTAGACAACACTGAGCTACATGAACCAACGGTCTGACTGCTACATACGTAGGCTGCTTCCTACGTATGTATCTCTCTACTGTTATTATAATTACTTTGATTTATTACCTGCCCTTCATCCTAAGGTCTCAGGGTAGATCACAACCAGCGGCGTGCAGTGAAGTTTTTCCTGCTGGACACATGACCTGGAAAGCTGTTTGTGGACAAACACTGTTTCCCTTGACCTGAAAGCAGAGATGAGTGCCGGCCGCAACCCCATAGTCACCTTTAGCTGGACTTAACTGTCCAGGGCTTCTCGAATAAGGTGCGTCCTGCAGTTCGAGTGTCAAAGGCCAGGGTAAAAGAGGTGCATTTTCAGCATATGGAAAAAAACCTGCACTGTGCAGGTGTCAGGACACCTTCTGCGGAGAGGGAATTCCACCTCTTAGGAGCTCCCACAGAAAATGCATAAGGACTAGAGGCATTTGTTGTTGTTTGAAAAAGTGAAATGTGAGATAGTCGAAAATCATAATGGACAAGTCTATCAACAGTCTTCAATAGCCTGGTCCCTGGAGTGGAATGTCCATGTTTGGAGGCAATGTGAGTTGGGTTCCAGAAGATGGTGACCAATGGCATCCTGCCCTTTCCCCTTCACTCCGGTGGAACTGCTGGATATGCACTGTCCTAATTATGGCAGTGAGATATTTTACTTTCTTGGGCTCCTTGATCACTGCAGATGGTGACAGCAGTCACGAAATTAAAAGACGCCTGCTTCTTGGGAGAAAAGCAATGACAAACCTAGACAGCATCTTAAAAAGCAGAGACATCACCTTGCCTACAAAGGTACGTATAGTTAAAGCTATGGTTTTCCCAGTAGTGATGTATAGTAGTGAGAGCTGGACCATAAAGAAGGCTGATCGCCGAAGAATTGATGCTTTTGAATTATGGTGCTGGAGGAGACTCTTGAGAGTCCCATGGACTGCAAGAAGATCAAACCTATCCATTCTTAAGGAAATCAGCCCTGAGTGCTCACTGGAAGGACAGATCATGAAGCTGAGGCTCCAATACTTTGGCCACCTCATGAGAAGAGAAGAATCCTTGAAAAAGACCCTGATTTTGGGAAAGATTGAGGGCACTAGGAGAAGGGGACGACAGAGGACGAGATGGTTGGACAGTGTTCTCGAAGCTACCAACATGAGTTTGACCAAACTGCAGGAGGCAGTGCAAGACAGGAGTGCCTGGCGTGCTATGGTCCATGGGGTCACGAAGAGTCGGACACGACTAAACAACAACGATTATGGACCTGACTTACGTACAGCAGAGCACAGGGCCTTGGTGTAAAATCAGACCTTGCAAGGAGAGTGGAGTTCTCCAGGCTTGCCTGCCAACTCACCCAGCCAGCTAAGCAAGCACATTTTACTCCTGCTCCGTGCTGCCTTGCATGAGAGTTTAGGAAAATGCTTACACCAAACCTTTCCTGACCTAGTGCAATCCAGGTGTTGTGGACTACAATTCCTTTCAGCCCTGGCCAGGCATGAAGGAACGTGTTGCCTAACAACATCTGGTGGGCCTGAGTTTGCCACCCCTGGGAAAGAACACAGTGTTAAGTAACAAAACGAAGCAAGCTGTCCCAACGGTGGAAGTAGAATATAGCCATGGTAAAAGCGGACCCCTGACCATTAGGTCCAGTCATGACCAACTCTGGGGTTGCGGCGCTCATCTCACATTATTGACCGAGGGAGCCGGCGTACAGCTTCCAGGTCATGTGGCCAGCATGACAAAGCCGCTTCTGGCGAAGCAGAGCAGCACACGGAAACACCATTTACCTTCCCACTGTAGCGGTACCTATTTATGTACTTGCACTTTGACGTGCTTTCGAACTGCTAGGTTGGCAGGAGCTGGGACCAAGCAACGGGAGCTCGCCCTGTTGCGGGGATTTGAACCGCCGACCTTCTGATCGGCAAGCCCTAGGCTCAGTGGTTTAACCCACAGTGCCACCTGCGTCCCAGCTGGTGGCTATTAATTGCCTTATGCCCCCAGGAATTTCTCTAATCCCCTTTTGAAGCCACCCAGGTTGGTGGTCATCACTACCTGAAAGGCTGCCTTCTTCCCTCAGTGTATCTGAAGAAGTGTGCATGCACACAAAAGCTCATACCAAAATAAAAACTTAGTTGGTCTTTAAGGTGCTACTGAAGGAATTTTTTTATTTTTCTTCCCTGCAGACCCTCTTAGGTGCTAAGACTGGCAGAGGCAGCTCTCTTGGTTGTTTAACTGCCCTCTGGAGCTGCAGTGGGTGGCCCAGGAGAGGGAATTCTGTGGGGTCCTCTAAACTGTGAAATTCCCTTCCTCTCCACAGGGGTGCAACTGGCACCTTCATTAGACACTTTTCGGTGAATGCTGAAGACACACCTCCTTCACCCTGGCTTTGGATACTTGAGGTGTATATTTCTAGGGTCTGCCTTATTTCTGCAAGTAGTTTCTAATGGTTTTCAATATTGAGCTTTGGTTATTAGGGTGAAGGGCAGGTAATTAATTAATAATCATATGATGCTGATCACTGGGCTGCTGTCAAGGCAAACTGGATTCTAAATGTGCTATGATCCACTTTGATTATTATTTTTAACTAGTCTGGTTTTATTACTTAGTATTTTTTGATGGTGTTTTAAAATGTGTAAGCTACCTTGAACCCCAGCTTGGGAGAAGGGTGGGATATATAATATAATAGTAAATAATAATAATACATTGAGTGAATCCCCTAGTTCAGGCATAGGCAACCTTGGCTCTCCAGATGTTTTGGAACTACAACTCCCATGATCCCTAGCTAACAGGGCCAGTGGTCAGGGATCATGGGAGTTGTAGTTCCAAAACATCTGGAGAGCCAAGGTTGCCTATGCCTGCCCTAGTTGAACAACCCACATCATATTTCCATCATACCTAACAGAGGACCCTGATCCAATTAGAAAACTAACCAATCTGGCCTCAGCACAGCCACACTGTATCCCGCAAGTGATCTGTTGTTCACTTGTAGAATTCACTTGCATAGCCAAATATATTGGGGGGGGTGAGTTTGGGTTGAGTTGTGGGGAAGAGAGGATTTTAATAAAAGCCCACCTGAGAGCTGTTTGCTGGGAACGCCGTCAAGTAAGGGACATCCATAATCTTCATGTCGTACATGTTCCCGTTGAAAATGACAGAGGGCCGGTAGGTACGGCGGCGCTCCGTCGGGCTGTAAGTCTCTGTAAAGTCGTGGGATAAGAACTGACGGATAATGGCCGTTTTGCCCACCTTCGGGGCTCCCAGGACAGCCACCGACAGAGTCTCCACCATCGTCTTCTTTCAGGACCTTGGATAGTTCCCAAACTCCCCCCCCCCCGCAAGCGATCGGAGGAGAGAAGTGTATTAACCCACAGACACCTCGGCGGAGCGGGGCCTGTCTCGGAAGGCGCCCCAGGTTAAAACTTTCGGGCAGAGGCTCGGGGCTCCACTCAGCAGCACGAGCAGAAGCCCCCCACCTCTCCATGCAGCGCTTTAAAGTAAATGAAGTAATACCAATTGCCCATTAAAGTAGGAGGGAGGCGGTGACACCATGAAGTCCAGAGTCTAAAATTAGTTCTCTGCGCCACTGGCTTGACTTGATGTTGACTTCAGTCGGTCCTCGCAGCAAGACATCAGATCCGTGCCGTTGCTTTGAGCCGCAACCCCGCTCACTTCCTTAACGGACCGAGTACTATTAATTCATTATGACTGTTGTTTTGCTACTCCGAAAGTCCCCCGGGTCTACAGTCGCTCAGCTGGGTTCTCCTAAGCTCACCTCGTTGAGGGTGGCTCCTCCTCAGCCCGTCTCATCTTAGTCTCTCCTCCACTCAAGATCAAAAAGTCCCCCCCCCTCCAAGCTCTTCTCAAGTTTGCGTCAATCGAGCTGCTGTCCCGGGAACGCAGGATGCCGGCTGAGCCGCCCTCAGGGAAAGAGATTTCACGATTCACTGGAGAGATGAACTCACCGAGTCGAGAAAGGGAGAAAGAGGCGACCGGAGCTTGAAGGACAGCCGCTCCGGGATCCCTGGTTGGCGAGCCCCGTCCCCAAACTCCATCCGAATCGAGCTGCTTTGAAGGGCAGCGCATGTGCCAGCAGCGAGCTGGTTCCCCCCCCTCACTTTTTCTGCTCTTCTAATCCAATTAGAAAGGAAGGCGAGAAGTTCTCCCAAATATTGGAGGAGGCTGGGAGACCGAGACGGCGGACAGCTGTCACTCCAGATCCAGACCCGCCCGGCTCAAGATCCTCGCTCCGAAACGGCGCTCAACCTTGAGGAACGGGACGCCAAGCCAACCTCTGCCCCGCTGGCGCGCAGCCGGCCGTGCATCGTTGCTGCTGCTGCTGCCTGCCCGGCTCCAGCGGCGCCCTCCCGGCCCCGTCCTCATGCTGGACCCTGGCCTCGCCTGCGGATCCCGTCCGGGGGAGGGCTCGCGGCTGCTACCGTACCTCTCCCTTCCCGAGCGCCGAAGATGGAGCGGAGCGCATCGCTCCTCTTTCAGCACCCTGGACAGAGCACTGCGGTGCTGGGCGCCCGCCTTTCCCCGGCGCTGCTCAGAGTTCCAAGCTGCGGCAGAAGGAGAAACCCGCTCTATGCCTACTCGGAGAGAGAGGTCAAGCACGTGAGAAGGGCGAGGCGGGGAAGGAAATGCACGGGTTGTGTGTGTGGTAGGGGGAGCGAGCGAGCGAGCGAGCGAGCAGGGGAGGCGCCTCTGCCTGGTGGGGGCTGGAAATCTGTTGGTTAAGCAATCCAGCGCGGGAGAGGGAAGGGTAGGAGGACGAGCTATGTGGGAAGAGCAAGAGGGTTTGCGTTGCATCTTCTCTCTCTCTCCATCCCGCTCCCCTCCTCACTTCCCAGGGATGCAGAAAATGTGACTTCATAGTTCGCTGCTACAATGCAGCCTTTCCTTCTCCAGACGTGCAGCAGAGTTCAGCCGAGGAGCAACCTCAAGGCATCCGAGTCTCTTTTGTGGAGCTGCCCGGGTCCTGGGGCGTCCCTTCTAGAAAGGAACGGGAATGTAATGTATAAAAAGTTGGCTTTGTCTTCTGAACTTACGAAACTTACGAAAATGGTGAGTCATCCGGCACTTCCCGGAAAAGGCTCGAGGTCTTGACGAGCTGCAAATGTATTTACACTTATGCATAGCTGCCAAGTTATCCCTTTTTTAAAGGGATTTTCCCTTATGCTGAATAGGCTTCCTCGCGAGAAAAGGGAAAACTTGGCAGCTATGCACTTATGTGACTACGAGGCAGGTGATTTGAAGAGGGAAAGATGTGTAATTGATTGACAGGGCCTCATTCACATTCAGCTGGTTGTGTGTGAGTTTTAACAAGCAATGAGTATTATGATTACAATGCACAATCAACATTTGTTTGTTTGTTTGTTTGCTGTTATTAATTACCCGCCCTTCACCTCAGGGTCCCGGGCAGGTTGCAACAATCAAAACACAACAGTGAAAACAACTTAGAATCACAGGAAGAAGCTGGGTCTCGAAGAAAGTCGGGGTGGTGTAGTGTAGTGGTTAGAACGTCGGAGATCAGGGTTCGAAATTCCACTCAACCATGAAGCTCACTGGGTGAACCTTGGGCCAGTCACTGCCTCTCAGCCTAACCTACCTCGCAGGGTTGTTGTGGGGATTAAATAAGGAGAGGGAGAAATATGTACATTACATTGAGCTCCTTGGAGAAAAGTTGTGCTATACTGTGAATGAAATAAATGTACATCAGAAATGTCAAATTGTCTAAAATGCATTCCTTAGTGAAGGTTTTAAATGGGGGGGGGGGCAAGTGAACATGATTCATTTTCACCTGAAGTGTACCAGCCAATGCAAGCTCTGGACTTGAATTTATTTTAACATTTCATTTTACTAAAAGAGGAACACCACCCCCTCCCCCATTTTAAAGAGGTGCATTGTGATCTACCAGGGAAATTGGGAATTTTAAGTTTGTTTATGTTGTCATTATTTGGGCCTGAGTGAATTTCTACTGATTTTACTTTTCTGCCGTTAAACTTCAGTTTCCTGATGGTTAGATCCATAGAGGGACTATGAGCCTTGGCACTTCCCTTAGTACACAGGAGCACAGGAAGATACTCAGTATTGTCTACACTGACTGGCAGCAGCTCACACGTTTTTAAGTTATTAAGTAATTAGCAAGTGCCAACTGGGACCTTAAAAAAAAAAGACTTCCAGCTATGCTGGCGGCAGGTGTGTGTGTCTCCATTCTAACCTCAGGGGGGCAGTGAAGATATAAACCTCACAGTTCTGCAGTCTTTACTATGAGAATTGGGCTCCTCTGCACCTTTGATGGAGGAAGCTTCCAGACTGTCACTATTTGGGGGCTGAGATTAAGTCACATACTGGCGAATCCAGGTTGAGCCACGGAAATAGATTCGGAGCTCTTGGGGAAACCCACCCCGACTCAAAGAGTGTAGGCAGAGCATAACTATCGTGGCTAGTAACCATCGATGGACCTTTCATCCATGAATTTGCCTAATCCTCTTTTAAAGGTTGATGGCTATTTCTTGTGGAGGTGAGTTCCACAGTTTAACATGCACTACATGAACAAGTCCTTCCTTTTATCTGCCCTGAATCTTCCAACATTCAACTTTCATTGGATGCGCATTAGTTCTAGTGAAGCAAATCAGAGTGAATGCTTGTTATACAAGCCAGCGTCATTTAATCACCCTTCATTGAATGCTCAATAAACAGGTTGTCTCAAGATGCCCTTGGTTAAAGGAGAGCACAGGAACCAGTAGGAACCCTGCCTTATACTGAGTCGGACCACTGGTCCATTTAGCTCAGGATTGTCTGCAATGATTGACAGCGACTCTCCAGGGTTTCAGGCAGGAGACATTCCCAGTTTAATCTGGAGATGTTGAGTCTTGAACCTGGGACTATCTGCATGCAAATCATGTTCTCTGCCTGTGAGCTATGATCCTACCCCTTTAAAAGAAAAGGAAGTTACTAGTCCACATGGTTCTAATTAAGGGTAAGTGGAAACACAGGGGGCTGCCTTCGTATTGTTGACACTGACTGGCAGTGACTCTCCAAGGTTTCAGGCAAGCAGTCTTTCCCAGCCCTTTCTGGAGATGCCATTGAAGATTAAACCTGGGACCTTCTACATGCAAGGCAGATGCTCTACTGCTGAGCTAAGAAAAATAGTTCAACAAGAAAAAGTCCCAAGATAATTATTTTAACGAGGAACATGCATGGCGGCTTGGCCTTGAGTTGATTAACAGCACAGTTTACTCTGAGATAAGTCTTTAATTTCCCAGCTACATGTTCATAGGACTATAGAAACCAAAGTATATTTGGCGTTCCCACCACCCGTGAAAATTGCTGTGAGAAAAATCACAGAGTACCCACATCTCCACCGCTAACCAGCTGTTTCTAACAGGAAATCGTGACAACTTTCCAGCATTCCAAGTCTGCTCTGGAGACCCAGCACAGTGGAATGTGTAGGAGAGCAGCTCCCTGCCTTAAGCCTGCTGCTAACGAAATGATTTAATTACCGCAGCTATAAAAAGAAATATCAGCCTTGCACTCAAAACACCCGACTCAGCCTGATCGAGAAATGAGGAGTCTGGCAGGAAGGTGAAGGTCTTAATGAACCATCAAGAACATCGCAACTCTCCCCAGACTTACTGCTTAATATTTGCAAATGTCAGAACATAAGGCGAGCCTGATGGATCAGCCCAGTGGCCCATCCAGTCCAGCATCCTGTTCTCAAAGTAGCCAACCACATGCCCCCAATAGGAAACCCTCGAGCAAGACCCGAACACAAGAGCACTCCCCCACGCTTGCAGTTTCCAGCAACTGGTATTCAGAAGCATTACTGTGGAGGCAGATCATAACCATCATAGCTTGTAGCCATCAATAGCCCTCTCCTCCGGGAATCTGTCTGATCCTCTTTCAAAGCTGTCCAAGCTGGTGGCCATCCCTGCCTCCTGTGGGAGGGAGTTCCATAGTTTAATTAGGCACGGTGTGAGGAAGTCCTCCTTTTTACCTGTCCTGAATCTTTCCAACATGCAAGTGGGAGAAGGGCAGTAGCTCATTGGTAGAACATACAGAAAGTCCCAGGTTCAATCTGCAACATCTCCTGGTGGGGCTGGGAAGGTCCCATGCCTGAAACCCTGGAGAGCTGCTGCCAGTCAGTGCAGACAATACTGACATGAACTGGATGAATGGGAGACTGTTCTACTCCTGTTCCTGCAAGGGTAGGCGGTTTAGAGACTCTCACAGACCCCTGTTTTCCAGGTGAGGATGCATGAAAGAGAACATTCGAGCAGCTCTGCTGGATCAGTATCCTGTATCCCAGGGATTCCCAAACTAAGGCCCGGGGGCTGGATGCGGCCCAATCGCCTTCTAAATCCGGCCCGCGGATGGTCTGGGAGTCAGCGTGTTTTTACATGAGTAGAATGTGTCCTTTTATTTAAAATGCATCTCTGGGTTATTTGTGGGGCCGGCCTGGTGTTTTTACATGAGTAGAATGTGTCCTTTTATTTAAAATGCAACTCTGGGTTATTTGTGGGCCATAGGAATTCATTCATATATTTTTTTTCAAAATATAGTCCGGCTCCCCACAAGGTCTGAGGGACAGTGGACCGGCCCCCTGCTGAAAAGGTTTGCTGACCCCTGCTGTATCCTGTATCCCACAGTGGCCCTTCCGACGGCTCCAGAAAACTTACAGGTGGGGCATGAAGGCAACGGTGCTCCTTTACTGTTACTCAGAAGAACATAAGAAAAATCTGGCTGCTGGATCAGGTTCAGCCATCTGGCACAGCATCCTGTACTCACAGCGGCCAATCAAATGTGGGACATGAACTCAACAGCCCTCCTCCTGCTTTTGATTCCTCCCAGCAACAGGCCTTCAGAGACATACTGCCTCTGTCGGTGGAGGTAGAACTTAGCTGTTGTGGCTAGTAGCCATTGAGAGCCTCCATAAATTGGAAATGGACACTGTGCTTACAGAAGGCAAGGCAAAGGTGTATAGGGCTGCCAGACTCAATAGAGGACGGGACTTCTGTGCCTTTAATTGCCCTGCTCTCTTTTGAGTCTGGAAACCTTAAAGAGAAACCAGCAGTCCCTTTGTTTAATTTCCAAGCAAAGGGTCTGCTGGTTTCTCTTTAAGGTTTCCAGACTCAAAAGAGAGCAGGGCAATTAAAGGCACAGAAGTCCTGCCCACTATTGAGTCTGGCAACCCTAAAGGTGTTCAAAAGTTGCAGATTCGAGTTCCACCCAATTCACTTTTTAGGGTGGGCCAGAACTGTACATACTCACGGGCTCCCAGCAAACTACTGCCCAGCAGCAGCAGCAGCAGACACTGCCAAATTAGCCAGCCCCTGAATATTACCTGGAGGCAAGGGAACAAACAGCCTCATCCAACTTAGCAACTCCAAGTGGGATACAATATCTCCCAATTGGGAAAGACCCTCTGCTGTAGACCCTGGATAGTCATTGCAGGCAGGGCATAGCCAATTCACAAACCCAGCTTAAGGCTCTTTTTTGCCCATGATCTTAATCTCCTGGTCTTCATGCAGACACATAGCAATGTGTGTGCTTAATATATTTATTGCCTTCCGCACATATGCCTCGAGGTGATGCAGAAACCTCAATAAAACAGCTAAAGGACAGTTAAAAGCTACAGAAAATGACGCCAGATAAATAATAAAGAAAATTCAAAACAGATACCCAGGGAAGCATTCATCCAGCTGGGAATGCTTACAGAAATGTATTCAGTTGTTCCCAGAAAGTGCAGAGAGGGGACACCTGTTATATCTCAACAGGCTTGCTGTTCCATAGCAGCATAGCTGCCAAGTTCTCCCTTTTTTAAGGGAAATTCCCTTATGCTGAATAGGCTTCCTCGTGAGAAAAGGGAAAACTTGGCAGCTATGCATAGCAGAGGGCTGACAGTCTGAAATCCCTGCTCCGGGTTACACTGGAATTCACAAGACGAGCTCTCCTGCAAGCCACAGTGATTTACTGGGTATATAAGCAATTCTCATCCCCCCCCTCTCTTGTGTGTGAGAGAGGGAGGGAAGGATCTTGATTGTCTTGGACAGGCAGAACTCCGAGTTCTACAAAGAAACACAATGACCTCTGAATGACCCAAGAACACCCCCAGATGCGTGTGCAGCTGAAAGAACCTTGAATCCCCTTGTTTCTGCAAAAAAGATGAAGATGCTCACAGTCTGTACATCTTCCTGCACAGGATGTAAACCACAAGACAACGTTTAAGGCTGAGGGCCAGTCTCTGCCCGGTGGTTCCGTGATTGCAAGCCTTAAGTCAGGCCCCTTTTGTTCAATGAACTTGATCCGTTGGCTTGTGTGAGGGGAAGAAAGCCCGGCTGCCCGAGTTCCTCGAGAATGCTGTTCCTTCCAGAATGTTGAAATCACTTGATTGTCCTGAGCTGAAAGCAGCACAAAGGGGGCTGCTCGCTGCAAGGAGGCCGTCAGCTTCCACTTGGCACAAAAGCTCATCAGGAGGAGGAATTTCTGATTGCGGCAAAAAGCGCAGCCTGCTCTCGCCAGAGGACGGGCTCTCATCACTGTCTGCACTGTGGCAAATCGATGTGGGAATGAGATTAAGAGAGCAGACAAAGATGGGCTTAGCAGACCCTCATGGATGCCAGTCAAAAACACTCTCCGTGGGGGGAATGTCACGCGAGAAAGATAATCGCATTGTAAGACTTCCCCAAGCTGGTGCCCTCCAAGTGTTTTGGACTACAGCTCCCATCATCCCCAGCCGGCATGGTACAATAGTTTTAAATCCCCACTCCACTCATTTTAAGCATGTTACATGCCACCCCAATCGCAGAGCAGTCAAGCGCTTACCCAGGGTTCTGTTTCCTTGGAACGGGGGTCAGCAAAGATTGTGGTGCCTTTAAGATATATGCAACCTGAGCAACCTGAGCACAGGATGGAGCGGCTCACATCATTAACACTCCAAGAGATCTTGATTCTCGCTTAGCCACCGCTTTGGATCCAGCACAGAGCTAACATGTCTCTGTGTCTCCAGCTTCCTGCTTCCAGCTCCCCCACAACAGTGGCTGTTCTTCTACTGAGCAGCTAGGCAAGGGGGTGTGAAGAAAAGGCCCACCCATTAGCCTGGAGTTCGCCATCACTTATTGGTAGTCACTTAGTGGGACGTGAATGGCACTGTGGTCTAAAACACTGAGCCTCTTGGGCTTGCCAATCAGAAGGTCGGCGGTTCGAATCTCCACGACGGAGTGAGCTTCTGTTGCTCTGTCCCAGCCATAGCTGCCAAGTTATCCCTTTTTTAAGGGATTTTCCCTTATGCTGAATAGGCTTCCTCGTGAGAAAAGGGAAAACTTGGCAGCTATGGTCCCAGCTCCTGCCAACCTAGCAGTTCGAAAGCACACCAGTGCAAGTAAATAGGTACCACTGCGGCAGGAAGGTAAACAGCATTTCTGTGTGCTCTGGTTTCCATCACGGTGTTCTGTTGCGCCAGAAGCGGTTTAGTCATGCTGGCCACATGACCTGGAAAGCTGTCTGTGGACAAACGCCAGCTCCCTCAGCCTTTGACTGGACTTAACCATCCAGGGGTCCTTTACCTTCTTCTTCTTTTACCTTTTTTATTGGTATATCTTGCAACCTAGCTCATTCTTGAGGGCACTTGTTCCTAGTTAAGATCACTGTCCCACAAAAGAAACTCATCTGACTAGTTCAGCAACCTCTTCTTGTCCTATTTCAACCTCACTGGACACGGGACCTCAGCAGTTAGAAGGGACTTAGCGGATCAATCAGAACAGGCATAGGCAAACTTGGCCCTCCATATGTTTTGGGACTACAATTTCCATCATCCCTGACCTCTGCTTCTGTTAGCTGGGATGATGGGAGTTGTGGTCCCAAAATATCTGGAGGGCTGAGTTTGCCTATGTCTGATCCAGAAGGATCTCCCAAACCTACAACAATATTTTTTTTAGCCCAAATAAGTGCAGGAAGTACTGTGTTAAGAGTATACAATCACTGTGTGGCTGTGAAGGCAGCAAAGGTAGCTTTCCCGCCTCCGTCACACCCTTTGGTTTTACAGGTGTTAGATCAGGCATCCCCAAACTGCGGTCCTCCAGATGTTTTGGACTACAATTCCCATCTTCCCCGACCACTGGTCCTGTTAGCTAGGGATCATGGGAGTTGTAGGCCAAAACATCTGGAGGGCCGCAGTTTGGGGATGCCTGTGTTAGATGCTGACAAGGCCAAGGTCCTGCCAGCAATCATGTTGCAGCATTTTGCAGTAGCCACAGCTTCTGGATCAAGCGCAAGGGAAGCCCCACATGTTGGCGGCGTGTTCGCTTTCCACACACTGCATGGAGGTAATGTTTATATCCGAAGCAGTGTAGAAATGGTGTGTGTAAACAATACGGCACTTTCAGCTTTCACCCCGGTTTATAAAGGCCAGACAAACTGGGTTGAGGCTGCAAGGAGCTTCCTAGAGGAGCAGGAAATGGACTGGGCTCCTTTGGGGTTTGCGGAGGGGAGGCGGCGCGAAGCACGCCTCTTGCGCCAAGAGAGCGGCTGTTTCAGATGGAAAAGCTGAACGTGTAGCTGGAAGGAATTAGCACATTTAAGGAGCAGATGGGCAAAACTTGCGGAGAGGAATAAGCAGACCATGTGACTGTTCAGAGTGGAGGCAGCCTGGCAATATAAAACAGAGGCATGGCGAAAGAGTATTTTAGGAACAAGGTTTGAGGAATGGGGAGAGTGAGACGTCAGGTTTGGCAAAAAGGAAAACAAGAACCCAAGTCTACTATCAGGGCTGAGGAACTTCTTTTTTCCTGCTCCAGGGGCTGCATTCCTTTCTGGGGGACCTGCTGGGGGCCACATGCCAGTGGTGGGTGGGGCCAGAGACCCAGGGTTCAAATACTGATCCATCAATGGGTGAGTCACTGATTTCTTTTTTGTGTGCATTTTTTTTTAAGAAAAGAAAAGTTTGCAAGTCGAAGTGGAAATGTGGAAAAAACAAAAAACGGAGAGTGCCCCCAAACTGGCAGATCAGTCCTTCCCTACTGGATGTGGCTGGAAGCAGAATAGAATAGAATAGAATAGAATAGAATAGAATAGAATAGAATAGAATAGAATAGAATAGAATAGAATAAAATAAAATAAAATAAAATAATTTATTGGCCAAGTATCAACCATACTTGGAATTTTGCTTCGGCTACATTGCAATGTAGGGGACCCAGGTGGCGCTGTGGTTAAACCACTGAGCCTAGGGCTTGCCGATCAGAAGGTCGGCGGTTCGAATCCCTGTGATGGGGTGAGCTCCCGTTGCTCGGTCCCAGCTCCTGCCAACCTAGCAGTTCGAAAGCACGTCAAAGTGCAAGTACATAAATAGGTACCGCTACAGTGGGAAGGTAAATGGCGTTTCCGTGTGCTGCTCTGGTTCGCCAGAAGCGGCTTTGTCATGCTGGCCACATGACCTGGAAGCTGTACGCCGGCTCCCTCGGCCAATAATGCGAGATGAGCGCGCAACCCCAGAGTCGGTCACGACTGGACCTAATGGTCAGGGGTCCCTTTACCTTTACCTTACATTGCAATGTAAAGAAAAACGTACCTCATACATTGCAATGTAGTCGAAGCAAAATTCCAAGTATGGTTGATACCTGGCCAATAATCCTAGATTCAGGAAGCGCAGTTTGGCAGGGCTCTGTTTACATCCTCAGGCTCGCAACTGGACTTCTGGTGGATTCCCAAGGCTCTGCCACAGCGCCTGGCTCTCCTTGGCCTAACTGCTGCAATAGAACAGCACACACAGAGAGCTCTCGCCCACAAATCCGTGCAGCTCACTCAGCAAAAATATAAAAAAACTGGGCCAGTGGACAAGCATCCCAGCACATTGAGAGCTTTGATGCCAGGCTGAGAGGCGTTTGACAGGTTTAATAGGATGGGGACAATATCCAGGAGCCAGGAGGAGTGGCGGTGGGAAAGGAGGATAAACAGCAATGGCTTTTTAGCACTATGCAAAGAGAGGCAGGGGAGAGATGCCCTTGCAGAAGGAGCCAACAGAAAAGGCCAGATTTTAAGAGTCTTCTTCACCAAGCCTGCAAATAAGCACTGGATAGTGATGCAAAAGATATACAGTATATATCGAACTGGTTGATCCTTGTACTTGAGCAGTAGTGCAGTTTGATAAATGTGTAGTCTGCTGGAATACGACTCCAATCAGGCCCCACAGCCGTCATAGCCAATAATCAGGGATGATGGGAGTTGCAGTTCGGGGTGGGTCCCTGGTTTTAGACCAGCCTCCCCCGACCTGGTAGGGACCCAGGTGGCGCTGTGGTTAAACCACTGAGCCTAGGGCTTGCTGATCAGAAGGTCGGCGGTTCGAATCCCTGTGACGGGGTGAGCTCCCGTTGCTTGGTCCCAGCTCCTGCCAACCTAGCAGTTCAAAAGCATGTCAAAATGCAAGTAGATAAATAGGAACCGCTACAGCGGGAAGGTAAACGGTGTTTCCATGTGCTGATCTGGTTTGCCAGAAGTGGCTTTGTCATGCTGGCCACATGACCTGGAAGCTATACGCCGGCTCCCTCGGCCAATAATGCGAGATGAGCGCACAACCCCAGAGTCGGTCACGACTGGACCTAATGGTCAGGGGTCCCTTTACCTTTACCCCCAACCTGGTATGCTCCAGGTCTTTTGGGTTCTTATCATCTCCCCAGCCAGAATGTCTATGAAGTGGAGGGCACCCACAGCAGGAATGAGAATATATGAGCCTGTCGGATCAGGGCAACGACTCATTTAGACCGGCATGCTGGTCTCATGGTAGCCAACAAGATACCCCAATGAGAAGCCCACAAACAGCACTTGAGCACAAGAACCCCCTTCCCTCCTGCAATTTCCAGCAACTGGTATTCAGAAGCAGGGCTGCCTCCGATCGTGGAGACAGACAATCGCCATCGTGGCTAGCATCCATCAATAGTCCTCCGCCTTCACGAATTTGTCGTATCCACTTTTAAAGCTATCTATGTTGGTAGATAATAATAATTTATTATTTATACCCCGCCCGTCTGGCTGGGTTTCCCCAGCCACTCTGGGCGGCTTCCAACCGAATATTAAAACAGTACAGCATTAAACATTAAAAACTTCCCTAAACAGGGCCGCCTTCAGTTGTCTTCTAAAAGTAAAATAGTTACTTATTGCCTTGACATCTGCTGGGAGGGCGTTCCACAGGACGGGTGCCACTACCTAGAAGGCCTTCTGTCTGGTTCCCTGTAACCTCACTTCTCGCAATGAGGGAACCGCCCAGAAGGCCCTCGGTGCTGGCTCTCAGTGTCCGGGCTGAATGGTGGGGGTGGAGACGTTCCTTCAGGTATACAGGACCGAGGCCGTTTAGGGCTTTAAAGGTCAGTACCAACACTTTGAATTGTGCTCGGAAACGTACTGGGAGCCAGTGTAGATCTCTCAGGACCGGTGTTATGTGGTCCCGGTGGCCACTCCCAGTCACTAGTCTAGCTGCCGCATTCTGGATTAATTGCAGTTTCCGGGTCACCTTCAATGGTAGCCCCACATAGAGCGCATTGCAGTAGTCCAAGTGGGAGATAACCAGAGCATGCACCACTCTGGCAAGACAGTCCGTGGGCAGGTAGGGTCTCAGCCTGCGCACCAGATGGAGCTGGTAGACAGCCGCCCTGGACACAGAATCAACCTGTGCCTCCATGGACAGCTGTGAGTCCAACATGACTCCTAGGCTGCACATCTGGTCCTTCAGGGGCACAGTTACCCCATTCAAGACCAGGGAGTCTTGATATCACCGTCTCCTGAGTGAGTTGCATAGTTTTAACACTGTGTGGTGAAATCCTGTCCTGAATCTTCCAACGTTCATCTTCATGGGATGCCCACGGGTCCAAATCCTGCTCACTTTCTCCGTCATGCTTGCATTTTATAAACTTCTATCATGTCACCTATTACAACCCTTTTCACTCTGTTGACCTCCTGCCTAGACTACTGTATTGCACTGAAAGTGGGGCAGCCCCTGAAGACAGTCCAGAGACTGCAGCTTTGAGATGTAGCTGCACTAAAACTCCCACCATCCATGATTGTCGGTGGCTGGTACTTCTGGGGTCCTGGAGTCCGACATCACCCAGAGGGGCCCCATTGCAGCTCTATAGAGTTTGGAGCAAAGTAAAGGTCAACACATGCGGAATTCAATGGAGCTCGGGTGTTCTCTTCCTAAAGGTAGGGTTCACACTTATTGGGTTGCCGAGCATTCTTTATTAATTCCGTGGGTGTGAACACCTGCCTGCTAGGAGGCAGCCGTGATAGTTGGCACCAGCTGCCTGTGGGCACATTCACACAACATCCTCACACATTCGTTGCGACAGACAGCCAAGCCTTTGCCTACACAGCACATAGGGAAAACAGACGTTTTCCTCCTTTGAGGCAGTGCTGAACATTTGGGACAGACTCAAGTGTTCCAATTTTTTCATGGAGGCCAACACCAGCAGGAAAGAAATCTCACTCCCCACCCTGACCCCAAATATAGGAAATTGCCTAATCCCAGGCCAATATGGTTCAGGCATCGCATGCTTCATAACTGATGCAATACTGACAGCTGTCTGAGTCCTCCCATAGGACCATTAAGCCGAGTCTAAATTTACCTAGATGCCCAGGATCTGTAATCAGATCTTTTTTTTTAATTAAAAAAAAGGGTTGGGATGTCAGCTATTGAACTTATTAACCTTAATGGCTGCATTCAATTTCCACTGTCAGAGGCAACAATGCTTCTGAATTCTAGTTGCTGGAAACCACATGAAGAGAGTGTGCTCTTGTGCTCAGATTCCGTTTGCAAGCTTCCCATCCGGGCATCTGGTTGGCCACTGTGAGAACAGGATGCTGGACTAGATGGGCCACTGGCCTGAACACAACAGCTGTGCAGGACCAGGCCAGTGGCCCATCTGGTCCAGCATCCCGCTTTCACAGTAGCCAACCAGATGGCCCAATAGGAAGTCCACTAACAGGACTTGAACACATCACTCCCCTCTTCCGGTTTCCAGAAAATGGTACCCAGAAGCAATACTGGCACAGACTATGGAGGCAAGAGCATAGCCACTGTGGCTGGTAACAATGGATACGCCATCTCCTCCTCCTCCATGAATTCGCCCTGCCGTCTTTTTAAAGCCGCACGAGTCAGTGGCTCCTGCAGGAGTGAGTTCCGCAGATTAACCAATTGTTGAAGACGATACCGAGGCAACAGTCTGACTCGGTATAAGGCAACATCCTTTGTTCCTACAGACCTGTTGGCATAAATGTCAGGCAGCAACATCTGCAGGGTCACCAATCCCACCTCCCTTGCTTTATAAGCAAGTTATCACCCACCATCCCACCCCCCACGCGCAGAGATCTTTTGGTTTTTTTTAAGGCTGGGCAAAGAAAGCACAAACCACTTCACTTTTGTTTTCAGCACGAGGAGCGTTTGATTGTTTATTCAGATGAGAGACTAGCAAGACGGCAAAGGGTGGGGTGGGGTGGGGTGGGGGGAGACGCTAAGGTGGTGAATGGCCATCCTCACCCCCCCCCCCCTGACTCGCGCAGCCACAGCACGGTGCGTGTGATCTCACACTGCTTGTTGAACTTCTGTACATGTACAAAGGGAAACAACAAAAAAGAGAGCGGAGTGCAGGGCTCTCGAGAACAGGCAGAACGTCAGCCGAGGGGAACAGGGAGGCAGGAATTCTGAAGTTTACATGCAACACACACACACACACACAGAGCAAAATCTCCCATCCCCTCTCCAGAGATCTTCCCAGCACCTCTCCGTTTTCCCTGAAGCTGAAGACCGGATCCTGGTTGCTCTCCAACATCCTCCCACCCCACCCAAACCCTCACCCCCCCTTGCCGGTTGCCAATTTTTAGGCGATTTAATGCCGTCATTTCAGAAGCGTTGAAAACACAGCTTGCGTCGGGAGGGATTCGATTCCACAAAGAGAGGGGCAGGCTTGGAGGGGTTTTGGGGTGGTTTTTGTTTGTTGGTTGGTCCCAATGAAATCTCACCACCGCTTCTGGGATTGGGGGGGGGGGAAGGTGGGTTTGGGAGGGAAGGGGCAGAAAAGAGATGGGAGGGCAGCAACAGCAGCAGCAGCACATGGATTCAGTTCTTCAGGATGGTTTCGTAGGCCTGGAAAACGTGCTGGGCCACTTCGGGAGCCCGACACTTCAGGGATAGCTGCAGGAGAAAAGGAGGAAATATACTGTATGTATGTATTTATGTATGTATCACTCTCTCTCTTTCGGAATGCACAAGTGCAGAGTTTCTACTAGGCCAGCAGTGTTAGTAAACTGGAGCATAGTTAATCCAGGAGACGGGGGAAGAGAGAAAATTAAAAGACGACATGCTCAGAGATTAAAAGGAGGATGGTTATGCCAAGTTATCAGGGGGTGGAGAGTTGGCAGCTGCAGTTTTAGCTCAAGGCGGCCTTTTCCAGATTGGAAGTTTCCCCTCCCCTCCCTCCCCTGAAACAAATGCCACATCTGCACCATATAATCGAAGCACTGCTTTACCGCTTTAAACAGTCATGGCTCCACCCACCCAAGAATCCTGGGAGCTGTAGTTCGTTAAGGGGTGCTGAGAGTTGTTAGCAGAGAGCCTTACAGTTCCCCTCACAGAGCTACAATTACCAGAGTGGTCAACCCCTCTTTCCAGGCATCTCTGCAAATTGTAGCCCCATGAGCGGAACTAGAAGGCTCTCTCCTAACAACTCTCGGTGCCCTTAACCAACTACAACTCCCAAGATTCTTTGGGACTGGGGGGGGAGGAGCCATTGCTGTTAAAAGTGGTACCGCAGTGCTTTAAATGAATATTGGGGACACGGCCAATCCCTCCCTCTGTTAAAGGCGCTGATGTCGGCAAGGGACAGGGGTAGTGGGACTTGCAAGTCCAGTGTCATCAGAAGGCTGCGAGGTCAGTGGAACTGCTCTAACCACTACACTAGCTTTTCTCTCTAGGGTTTTTAGAGACAGCACTGGTCCAGCTTGTGTTAATAACCTGGGAAAGTGAGGGGTACCCATTAGGGCGGTTCATTAAAAAACTTCTGTTTTGAAAATGCCTGCTCCAAAGGTCTTATCTTTTAAACTCTTCCCTGGTCTCCTTGCTGGTCCTAGTAGGACCAACTTATCTAGTTAGCCTTAGTGATCATTTGATGTTTACTGACTGGGTCCCCCCCCCCCAAAAAAATGACCCCTGAATTTTTTGAATTTTATTGACATTTATGCTGCATTTATATTGTGTTTTAAGCTGTTTTTAAGTCACATTTTAATCATTATTATTATTTATTATTATTATTTATTATTTATACCCCGCCCATCTGGCTGGGTTTCTCCGGCCACTCTGGGCGGCTTCCAACAAATATAAAAATACATTAAAATATCACAGATTAAAAACTTCCCTAAACAGGGAACGCCTTTAGGTGTTTTCTAAATGTCAGGTAGTTGTTCATCTCCCTGAACTCCGATGGAAGGGCGTTCCACAGGGCGGGCACCACTACCGAGAAGGCCCTCTGCCTGGTTCCCTGTAGCTTTGCTTTGCTATAATCAATGTTTTATATCTGCTGTTAGCTGCCCTGAGCCCGGTTTTTAAACCGGGAAGGGCAGGGTATAAATTTATTATTATTATTATTATTATTATTATTATTATTATTATTATTATTATTATTATCATCATCTTCTTCTTCTTCTTACTATACTAGGGATTATATAGCTGTATCAGTTAATATCTTGACCCTGCTCCACTGAATGGGAATTTCAGCCTTCACGAAATAGGAAAATGGCCAAGTAAACAGCTATTTTCATGGAGGAGGGTCAAGATATTAACTGATATGCATGAAATTTCAGATATAGCTATATACTCCCTAGTGTATTAAGATAAGACATTTGGAGCAGGCTTTTTTTTTTAAAAAAAAAAGTTTTTATGAACCACCCTAGTACCCATTGAAAGGGCAGGTTGGCCTTGCCACATAAGGTGAAAGGAGAAACTCTGGTTCTGAGCCATCTGCTGAACTACAACTCCCATCATCCCTGACTATTGTGGACATGGTTGCTAATGCTGATGGGAGATGGGAATCCCACAACATCTGGATTAACACCTGGATTAACACCCATTCCTTCCCCCCGCCCCCATCACCAGTGTCGTTGCTCTTCTGAAGTCTTCCCCCCTCCCACCACTGGCACAATCTGTTATTTGTTAGGATGGTGCTTGCTTGGTGGTGCAGCACTGCCAAAAAGAACATCAGGCGCAAGCTGGCAGGGGGAGGGGCTGGAATAAAATGGTAGGGGGTGAAGTGGAAAGTAAGCAGCTGGATTCAGAAGATTTCATTTTTTAAAATAAAAATAAAAATGAAAAGCACACAAATATTCTGCTAACCTCCAAATCCTGAAAGATCAGGGAGGGGCGGGCCCATGGGGAGGGCGGATGGACATGGAAAAACAAAAACACACACATACAAATAGATTAAATTGTCACCCCAAATGTGGGGGGGAAGAATGTTTCATAACCAAAACAGGAAGGAAAAACAAGAGCATGCCACCAGTTCTATCCAATGGGGCAGCATGGGGCGGGGAAGCAGGTGGATATGTTTTTGGTAATCATGTCTCATTTCAGATGTATGGAAAGGGTGGGGCCCCAAATACTGAGGGAACCAGAGAGACTTCTTGGTGGCAGCACCCTAACTATGGAATGCTCTCCCCAATGAGGCTTGCGTTTTAAGAAATTCACAGGCTTTTTAACCCAGCCCATTCCTCCTCCCTCACCTGGTTTGTTTCTTTTTTTTAAGGCTGCTTTCTTAGGCACTGTGCAAAAATTAGAAATTCCACAGACCTGATGCCAGCAGTCAGCCAGATCAGGCACTTGTGGGCCCTAGTGGTGTGTGTTTGATAAGTTGTGGCGCGGCCGGGTCAGGTTGGAGAGGGACACTTGGCCAGTGCCCAACCCAGCTGGCTACTTGCACCAGGCCTGGGGTATCTTACTATAGAATAATACTGCAAGGTTTTCATCACTTTGTCCTCGTGGGTTGTTTTCCAACATTCTAAAGGGAGGGGAAAGGTCATTCTGTGAAAACAGAGTTGGCATAAGATGGGAAGGGAAGATCTAAGGTGTTATCTGTGGGGTGAGCAGGTGGGCAATGATTTTTGCACCACGCCCAGCAAATTTTTAAAGCACTTGTTAATATCACAGATTCATCTATGCCTAAAACAATGATAGAACTATACAGAGAACCTCTGCAAAGAGCAGGGAGGTGCACAAGAAGGGCCATACCGTGAAGTTATTGCTCCCAGGTTGGATCCGCAGCTCTGCCAGGACCCAGATGCCATTGGTCAGTTTGAGGGACTGGTACAGCATGTCTTGGCCTTCAACATTCCTCTTTGCAATGGTGAAGATGTTGCTTCCTTGAAGCTTGCTGCTAACTGCATCTGTGGGACCAGATACACACACACACACATGCAAATAAATTGTGGCGCTATTGCACATGCACACAAAACGGACTGGGCGCCAGCTCTCAGATGAAAAGAAAGAATCAAGTTCCTAGTTCTTATGTTTGCAGAAGAACACTGCTGCTGCCTGTCAGTGTAGATCAGGCATCCCCAAACTTCGGCCCTCCAGATGTTTTGCACTACAATTCCCATCATCCCTGACCACTGGTCTTCTTAGCTAGGGATCATGGGAGTTGTAGTTCAAAACATCTGGAGGGCCGCAGGTTGGGGATGCCTGGTGTAGATAATAGTGATATGGACCAATGAGTCTGAGTCAGTATAAGGCAGCTTCCTAGGAAAATTAAATTTATTCAGTACATTTCCATCCTGCTTTTTCCCCTCAAGGTGGCTCAAGGTGATGCACATTCTTCTTCTCCTCCTTCTTTAATCCACATAAGGACCCTGCAAGGGAGGTTAGGCTAAGAGGCAGTGACTGGCCCAAGCTCACCCAAGTGAGATTCATGGCCAAGTGGGGATTTGAACCCTGGCCTCCCAGGTCCTAGCCTGCTAGTCTGGCACTCTAACCGCTACACCACAATGGGTAATGTAATGGCACTGCCCCACCAAACTCAGTCAGCCCCCACCTGCAAGTCTTCCTACTTAACCACCAGCCCAGGGCTTGGGAGTGTCTGTTCCTCCTCCTCCTCCTAAGTCTTGTCTCAGTGCTGTTCCTATAGAACTCAGAAGGGATGACGACAGAGGAGAAACTAAGAATGAGTCGGCTCTGCCTGTCATTGGCTCTGGCGCCACCTACTGTTGGTCTCCCTGCCTTCTGCCCTACCAGTCCCAAAGGGCACTGGTTGTCACAGGTCAAAAGGCTCTCTACTAGAGAGTCTCTACCGCTGGGTCCATACAAGTGGAAGTGGCAGCATGCCTAGGCTCCTTAGTATAGCAGCACACCAGTTTACAAATACCAGCTAGCCGTTGCCGTTATGTGCCTAGGAACCACATCAAAGCTGGGCTGAGCTCTCTGGAGAACAGGAGGGCATGTAAGCACACGGCCAGCAGCTATTCTAGATTAGACAGCTCTCTTCTCACCTGAGCCGAGAGGGCAGTCTTTGATCTGAAACTGTGCTTCATTCTCGTTGGGGATGTCCTTCCAGGTAGCCAGGAACATCTGTCGCTCTGGAGGAGGGAGAAGCAGAAGCGGGTTGGACGTGGGGGGGAAGAGGGGAAAGCCTTTCCAGAAAAGGGCCCCTCCTTTAAAGAGAGGCAGGAGCCACTTCTCCTAAGAAACCTGGGTCTGCAACTGCTTTTATCACTGAGCTACCAGCCTCTTCCCTAGGTCTAGTACTCCTAAGTGTGTAGAATGGCAGGTGCTTCTATCTTTACAGTGGTCTTCAAGTCTCACTTGGGGTCCAGCATAAGGAAGGTGTTGGAAGACTCGGGGCAGACGAACAGAAGCACTTCCTCCACCCAGCATCAAATGAAAACTATGGAATTTGCCCACAGATGTGGCGCAACCAATTCTCTGAGGGATTTAAAGGGGGATTAGTCAAATTCATGGAGGGTAGGAGCTATCCATGGTCATTTTCATGCCTCTGCTTTCAAGAGGCAGTGCAGGGAATCACAAGAGGAGGATGTGTAGATGTTGCACTCAGGTCCTGCTTGTGGGCTTCTCATTGAGGCATTCAGTTGGGTCCCTGTGAGAACAGGATGCTGGACTGGATAGGCCCCCTTTGGTCAGATCCAGCCACTAGGTTCTTGCTGAGTTCTTATGGAACCCCAGTCTCTCTGCTCTGAAGCTTGCTGAACAGATCTAGGGGAGTTAACCCCACTCTCTGTGGCACATGAAGACTTGGGCCACCTTCACACCACAACATTTAAAGCCCACTCTGTACAGTCAATGGCCTCCCCCTGCCCCCGAGAAACCTGGGAGTTGTAGTTTGTTAAGGGCGCTGAGAGAGTTGATAGGAGGCCCCTGTTCCCCTCCCAGAGCTACGATTCTCAGAGTGAGTTAACCATCAATAGCTCTTCCCGGGGAACTCTGGGAAGTGTAGTTCTGGGAGGGGAATAGGGAGTCTCTCCTAACAAGATCAAACTACAGCTCCCAGAATTCTCTGGGGCAATCCCATCAGGGTATAAAGTGGTATTGCCGTGTTTAAAGCACATGGTGTGGATGCGGCAAAAAATACTACTCCTGGAGGAGGCACCCAAGTCTTTTTCGTCCTTCCAGCTTGAGGGTTTTCCCGTCTTCTGCATCCCAGACTCTCGCCAACCTACCCATTTTCCCATCTTCCACAAAGAGGATGTGCAGAGGGTAGAGGGTGCTGAAGTAGAACACATCTATGTTGTTCTTCACGGCCACCTGGAACCAAACAGAGAAGCGGGGGGAAGAAGAAGAAGAAAAGATTCTCTGGCTAGGCTGGGACCCACCAAGAGACATTCCAGAGCTGGGCTAGGAAAGCAAGCCGCAATTCTGCAGGAGCACAGAGCACGGGACAGAACTTTGTTTCAGAATACTACTCAAGTTTCTAGCCCTTAAGACGTGTTCACATGTGTTATGGACAAAGCCTGCCGATACAGAAGCCAGTGCCTTGTAAACGCTTGCACTTCCACTGATTTTCCATAGAACTGTACAGAACCACTAACATAAATACTTGCCGAATTGCAAGTATATCACCTACAATTCCGGGCATCCCATTGGAGCATCAGCTTGGCCACTGTGAGAAAAGGATGCTGGGCTAGGCATCCTTTTGACACAGGGAGGTCTCTCTTCCAGCCCAGGCTGGGGATTGAAGCTGGCACACGACCTGGGGCTTCCTTCTGCATGCAGAGCAGGGGCTCTGGTGCTGAACTATGGCCTCTGCACCACATGATCTGCTGCTGGCCCCATGATGCCGCCTTGGCTCACCTGGAGGTTGTTCAGGGGGTCCATCTTCATGACCGAGCCGACCGTGTTGAGGGGAAGGGAGATCTCCACGCTCTGGTTCGGAGCAAGAGGGGCGTGGACCTGGAGGGGTGCGGCGGGGGCCAGGCCAAAGCTGGAAGGGAACAGCCGGTGAGAAGGGGAGGGGGCACACAGGGGTTGCAAGGGATACGGAAGAGGAAAGACAGCAAGATGCAGTTAGCGGCGGCAGTAGCAACAACAACAACAACAACAGGCTTTCTTTGGCAAAGGAGTTTAGATGCTGGGTCGCTCTCCATCAGGGAGGCAGGAAGCTGACAAGAGTGTGAGGGGTACATAAGAAGCTGCCTTATAGACTGGGTCAGGTGCATTGGTCCATATCATTCAGTATTGCCTACACTGACTGGTAGCAGCTCTCCATGGCTCCAGGCAAGGGACACTTCCAGCCCTGCCTGGAGATGCTGGGGTATGAACCTGGGAACTTCTGCTTGCCAAGTTGCGTCTCTTCCAAACCGGTCGGAACAGGAATTAATAAATGGCACAGACACATCATACAACCGAACACAATATGCAAGAAACAATAAGAATCCAATTCAATATCCTACCACCTCCAGCAGGGCGCATTACAAAAGGCAAAAATAATAAATAAATTCCCCCTTAAGTCAGTGTTTCCCAAAGTTGGGTCTCCACCTGTTTTGTTTTGGGGGGTTTTTTGGACTACAATTCCCATCATTCCTGACCACTGGGTCCTGGTAGCTAGGGATGATGGGAGTTGTAGTCCAAAAAAAAAAAAAGAAAGCAAAAAGCTGGAGACCCAAGTTTGGGAATAGCTTCCTTAAGTGGTCTGCCAAGAACTTCAGCAATTTTCAAATGTTCCGTCGGGGACTGCTATCCCTGGCCATGCTATTGGGCGGGTGCAGTTTAAGTCTGTGGGCCTGCCCAGTTTTGACTCTGGCCCTGACCACCGCTGCCATGTGGCTCCCGGAAGGTCGTATATGAGGGTATGCGGCTCTCGGGCTGGAAAGAATATTCCCCACTCCGTCCTAGCTAGATAAGCCTCTTCAGTCAACTTCTTAGAGGGTGAGGTTGGTTCATCAAACCAGCCATTCAGCGACACAAAGATCATCACAAGAGGCTCCCTGGCTATGACGCCCCCTCTGCATGCGAGGACTTCCTTGTGGGGGGCTGGGGCACACTGGCTTTTACCTGTTGCGGTTGAACTGGATGGCAAAGTCAGACATGACTTGCAGGGCCTTGTTGGAGAGCACAAGGTCCATGGAGATGGAGCCCACTTGCCGGCTGAAGGTACCCGAAATCTCTAAACCCTTGGCCTTCACCGCCGGGAGCCAGACCTGAAATGGCGCAAGGGGACATTAGTTGATGCATTGGGGGTAGATTGTGCAGTTATGGCATGGAACTTAGCCATAACGTGATGAGTTACGGTCGGCACACCTGGAACAGCCAGATGCTGCGGAATCTACTCTGCTAAGTTCGGGCGGCACAGAGCAGCAGAGTCGCGCAGGGGAAACGTGCCGGAACGTTTTGTTGCTGTTCCAGGTATGCCGACCGTAACTCATCACGTTATGGCTAAGTTCCATGCCATAACTGCGCATAGATTCCTTCATTGCACATATAGCAGGGCCATCGCTTGCAATGAAACCACCGTCACAAGCCTGGAAAATCTGGAACTCTACTTGGCAATCGAGGAATACTTAATATTATTTATCTATGCAAATACAACTTTTATTCCCACTTTTTTTCTTTCATTACCTCTGTTATTTAACCCGGGTGTGATTTGTTTTACGGGTTTTTTTCCTTTTCCTTTTCATCTGTTGTTATAATTGCTCTTGGAAGTCGTAATAATAATAATAATAATAATAATAATAATAATAATAATACTGTAATAATAATAATAAATTATTTATACCCCAACCATCTGGCTCAGCCTCCCCAGCCACTCTGGGCAGCTTCCAACAGAAAAATAAAATTAAATAATTTATTAAACATTAATAATGTTTTTCTCTTTGAAATCTGATGGGGGGTAGCTGTTTTTCTCTTTGAATTCTGATGGGGGGACGTTCCACAGGGCGGTTGCCACTACCCAAAAGGCCCTCTGCCTGGTTCCCTGCAACTTGGCTTCTCGCAACGAGGGAACCGCCAGAAGGCCCTCGGTACTGGACCTCAGTGTCTGGGCAGAACGATGGGGGTGGAGACGCTCCTTCAGGTATACTGGACCAAGGCCGTTTAGGGCTTTAAAGGTCAGCACCAACACTTTGAACTGTGCTCGGAGACGTACATTGGAAGCCGATCGCCTTGGCACTCGAACGTTTTGGCTCCCAAATGCCGCAAACCCAGAAGTGAGTGTTCCAGTTTGCGAATGTTCTTTGGAACCTGAACGTCTGGCACGGCTTCTGATTGGCTGCAGGAGCTTCCTGAAGCCAATCGGAAACAGCGCCTTCGTTTCCGAACGTTTTGGAAGTCGAACAGATCCTTCTCTAGTCCAATGCACTCATGGAGCACCTAGGGAGCTCAGGCCCTCTCATTCCCTGTTGGGGCCGGCCCTACCATTTGGTCTAGGCAAAGGAAAGAAGCCCGTTACCCACAGAGAGGTGCCAGGCATCTTACAAGCAATGGTACCAAGAGCCACTTGGCCCTTGGTTCCTGGCACTCCTTGGAGGCCAGTGCTACTCACCGTTTTGGGAGCTACGTAGGACCCGGACAATGTCCCCACGCCGCCAGCCAGGTCGAAGAGGTCTCCCAAGCCCCCGCCCAGGGGTGCTCCCAAGTTGGAGGGCATGACCGCGCTGGGCGCTGCGAAACTGGGGCCCCCCATCTGCAGGGAGACAAAGGCACCAAGGTGTTACAAGTTCACAGAGGCAATTCTAAAGGCAGTGGGGTGGCTGGAGACACGAGCCTACAAGAGGTGGCTTGAGAGTAGGGAGCAGAGGAGCAAGAGATATTACACAGAGCTGCAGCGGTTGGCGCACCTTCGGGAAGGGCCACTTCGTGACTTACAAGAGGCGGCAAATGCAGAGGCTTTTATAGAAATCTGCCTAATATTGAATCAGACCATTGGTCCATCTACCTCCGGCCTTGTCTACATTGACAGGCAGTGGCTCTCCGAGGTTTCAGGCAGGACAAATTGCAAGCCCTACCTGGAGTTGAACCAGGGAGCTTGTGCAGGCAAGAGCTGCAGACCTTCTCTGCATTTATGGACACACACAGGACGGATAAACCCACACACGGGACGGACGGACTGGGAAGGGGGATTCTCCCAAGTACATGCCATTAACACACACACACACACACACACACACACACACACACACACACACACCCCTGTTGGATCAGACTAATTTATGTATTTAATTAGATCTGGTTTGTTGCATTTTTAGTGTACTTTGAGATGATCAGGTAGAAGGCAATGAACACTGCTAAGAGTAGCATCCACCTCGTCTCTCTCCCCCCCCCAGCCCCGGTTTCCCAGCAGGAAAGAGTGGAGGGAAGGGGGGGAGGGAGGAAGGGGATGGCTCACTGACGGGAAAGCTAGTAAGAGGGCTGGACCATACCCCTTCAGCTTCGTCCCCCATCTCCAAGAAGCAGCAGGCAAGTTGGAAGAGAAGAGACAGCCACATGCAGAGAGAGAGAGAGAGAGAGAGAGAGAGAGAGAGAGAGAGAGAGAGAGAGAAGCCAGGATTTGGGGGGTGGGAGGAGGGAAAGAGACAAAATAAGAAGGGGTGAAAGAGAGGTTAGTCACTCAAGACTACAACACACAGATGCTATCAGCCACGGCGCTACAAGACAGCTCCCCACAAGAAGAACACAGCACCCCCTCTGCCCTGCCCGTTCTATAATAAATAATAATAATAATAATAATAATAATAATAATAATAATAATAATAATAATATATTATTTATACCCCAGCCACTCTGGGCGGCTCCCAACAGAGTATTAAAAACACAATAAAAGATCAAATATTAAAAATTTCCCCAAACAAGGCTGCCTTCAGCCTGTCTTCTAAAAGTCAGATAGTTGTTCATTTCCTTGACATCTGATGGGAGGGCGTTCCACAGGGCGGGTGCCACTACCAATAACGCCCTCTGCCTGGTTCCCTGTAACCTCACTTCTCGCAGGGAGGGAACCACCAGATGGACCTCAGTGTCCAGGCTGAATGATGGGGGTGGAGACGCTCCTTCAGCTATACTGGGAATCGTTCACGCTGAACAGTTTTGCCTCTGCAAACTCCCAGCGGAGCTTTGAGCTCGTGTCCCTGCTAGTCTTGCAAAAAAGTGGCTCATCCTCCACTGTCCCATGCATGCCTAACTATTTATGTCCTAAAGCAGTGGGTGGCCAACGTGATGCCCTCCAGTTAAGACGACAGTTCCCATCATCCCTGACCACTGGGATATGTTGCCTGGGGCCTGATGGGAGCCCAGAAATAAACAATAAATTTATTTACTTGGTACACTTTGACCTGTGAATCTTAGCTGACGAAGAATAGTCGAAACAGGGCCTTGTCCTGATCTTTACTGGAATTTATCTTTATTTGCCTTCAACATTGGGATTGATTCCCATTTAAGCTCCGCATCACATCAATAAAACCTTGTGAAGATTTTTTGAAATCCATCTTCTTTTGGCCTGAGTTCTTGCAATTTATCGTTTATTTCTGGACTTTCCCAAGAACTCCAATTTCCCCTGATGGGAGCCCGGCAACATCTAGCGGGCGCCTTTTGGCCGCCCTGATCCAAAAAGGGTGTGAGAAAGGCCCGGACAGATTCCCCAGCTGCCTCTCTGTGCAAAACGGGAACAAAGATTAATGGATTGTGTCCAGTTGTTTTAAGTCATATTCAGAGTAGGGAAATGAAAAGGCACGGCTAAGCCCACATTCACACTGCACATTATTTATTTTTATTCTTACTGTTAACTACGACTGTTGTTGTTGTTGTTGCTGAGGCTGCTACTGCTGTTATCTATTACCTGCCCTCCACCCGAATGTCCCTGAGCGGGTTACTGAATTAAAACACAATTTGAAACAACGGACAATAACAAAAAATGAGGTGGTGGCTCCTGAAACATACACATCGTGCCAAAAAGGCAAGAGTGAAGAGGTTATGTCTTCAGCCCTTCGGTGCCACTTTAAACAGTCATGGCTTCCCCCAAAGAATTCTGGGAGCTGTCGTTTGTTAATGGCGTTGTTAGCAGAGACTCCCCCATTCCCCACACAGAGCTACAATTCCCAGAGTTCCCTGGGAAGAAAGATGGACCATTAAACCGCCCTGAAAACCGTAGCCACAGGAGGGGAATAGAAGGGCTTCCTTACAACGCTCAAGGGGAATTCCCAGAATTCTTTGCGGGGAAGCCATGGCTGTTTAAAGTGGTATCCTAAAGCTTTAAATGAATGAACGCGGCCCAACTTGGTTCCATTCATTTCAGTGGGCCTACTCAGTATAACTTAAGTTGGACACAGTCTTAAAACACACAGGCAGCATGAAACATATGCAGACAGGTAACCAACAGCAACAGAGCATAACGTCAGCGGCCACATTTAACGCTGCTGTTTTCGAGTATTCAAAGTCCTCCAGTGAAAACGCAGCACCCTCTTGCATTGCAAATCCTTAGGAGGGCAAGATTAAGACTTACCAGGCTGTCCAAGCCGCCGCCGAGAAGGTCGACGGCGCCCATCTGCACCGATGAGGTGGCAACCGGAGGACCGCTCACAGGGGGTCCCAGGTCAAGGTTCAGCAAGTCTCCCAGGAGGTCTCCTTGGGTTGGGATGACGGCTGGCTGCTCAGACTGGGGGGCCCCCGCTGGAGCGACATCTGGGCTCTCTGCGCTTTCACTCCTGTGTTCATAGTGTAGGGTGAGGAGGAAGAGACGAAGAAGACAATTTAAAAATGGCCTGCTTCCTTCCTTCCAAAAAAGAGAGACATAGATCAGGAGTAACCAAACTGTGGCACAATGGCACATGTTCCACCAGTGGTTTGCATGCTTCATTGGGGGGGAGGCGTGTTTCATTGCCTGCCTGCATAAAATATTCATATATAATCAGTGAATTTTCTGTCTGCCGTCACGATTATAATATGCTGTGTGATGGTTAATTGCATTTTTATCGCTTCTTTAATTTCTCATAATGCATTTTATTGCATCCCGATCCAAATTCAATGGAATAAAAATAAAAACCAGCAATAAAAACCCAATTAAGTATCATACAGGATCTCATCCAGCACACATGGCTTAATGATTATTCTGCCTGCTGTAGCAACTGCAGTCTGCGGAGACCATCAGCAGTTTCCAAGTGGCCTGGGGTGGGGGGCGGAGTGGAGTTTGGGAACCACTGACTCAAGAGTGTGTCTTTCTCTAGATCAGGCACCCCCAAACGTCGGCCCTCCAGATGTTTTGGACTACAATTCCCATCTTCCCCAGCCACTGGTCCTGCTAGCTAGGGATCATGGCAGTTGTAGGCCAAAACATCTGGAGGGCCGAAGTTTGGGGGTGCCTGCTCTAGATCTCTGGACTCAAAGAAAAGGTTCGTGAAAAGGTACTTGTATAGATTTAGATTTGGTAGAAATGTGAGTTAATTACTGTTTTCGTTTGTGAAAATTTAATAAAAAATTATTTTCCAAAAAAGAGAGAGAAAAAGGTGTGTGTCTATTTCTGCCACCCAGCCACCCTACCCCAGGGTCCCTTAAACCAGCAGATGGGTGGAATCCAATGCAGAAGTTGTGGCTAGCAGAAACCGGCTATGCAACAGATTGTGAAATCTACTGCAGCAATCTGGCACGGTGACATTTTGCTGGCACAGCACATTTCTCCAGTGGAACCTGTGGTAGGTGATTTCAGCTTTGTGCTACATTGGCTACAACCACGGCAGTCCATGAATTGGTAACCTTGAGGCTAATCACTGGAACATGCCCTATGTGGGGCTGCCCTTGGGCCTGGTTTGGATGCTCCAGCTGGTGCAGAATGCGGTGGCCAGACGACTGACGGGGGCATCTGGCAAGCAAAACGAGACACGGCTCTTAAAACACCTGCACTGGCTGTCCCTCTACTACTCAAGGCATTAATTTGCAAAGTCCCAGACAACTTAGGTCCAGGGTGCCTCAGGGACCACCCGAACCTTTGTACCCCAAGCTTGATCGGTGGGGTCACCTGCAGGGGTGCCACTGGCCATTCCTCGAGTTGGCAAGACAACAGCGGGAAACTGAGCCTTTTTCGTGTCGTTGGCCCAGCCCTGCGGAACTCTCTGCCACTAGAAATCCGGCAGGTGCCTTCTGTGCCAACTATTGAACACCTGCCAAAAACTCTTCCTATTCTGCAGGGAATGTCGAACGCACCTTTCCCTAACAGTTTGCTGGTTTCTTTTTATATATATATGCTTTCTCTTGTATGGCGTTATGTATAATCGTTGCAAACCACTCTAAGATTTATTTATTTTTAATGCAAGGCGGTATGTAAGTATTTTTATAAATAGAATGGGAAAAAAGGCCAAAGACCAAGTGGGCTGCAGAGAGGAGCAACAGAACCCCCTCTCCCTGCACTACCACCACCACCGCCACCAAAGGATACTCACGATCCTGTCCGTGGAGGGAGGCTCTTGTGGACGATGCCTCTGCTCCCCTCCACGAAGGCGGTGGGGGGCTTGTGGTAGACGGAGGCCAGCGTGCCGATGTAGCAGATCAGCTCGTCCAGCAGAGTCGGCTCAATCAGGTCCGTCTCTTCAGAGATGAGTGGCTTCTCTGCCAGAACCACCTCCTTGGCCGCCACAGGATCGGTAGAGAGCAGGCGCCAATAGATGTAGCCACGGTCCCTCAAGTCGGGGTTATCCGAATCCTAAGTGAAAGCATTTAAGGTGATGGACATAAATCCAGGGCAAGTTTAAAACGGTTTAAGTATTCGCTTGTGTTTTTATCTTGTGTTTTATTATGTGAACCGCCCATAGCTGCCAAGTTTTCCCTTTTCTCGCGAGGAAGCCTATTCAGCATAAGGGAAAATCCCTGTAAAAAAGGGATAACTTGGCAGCTAAGGAACCGCCCTTGGTATATAAATGTAATAAATACGGATCTTAAGACTCTCCTCGGGTCACACCTCCTTCCTTGGAGTGTTTTCTCCTGGCTTGGAAGTGTCCCTGAACTCCAGTCGGGCCTCTTGCTTGTCCTGGATAAGACATCCCCAAACTGCAGCCCTCCAGATGTTTTGGCCTACAACCCCCGTGATCCCTAGCTAACAGGACCAGTGGTCAGGGATGATGGGAACTGTAACCCAAAACATCTGGAGGGCCAAAGTTTGGGGATGCCTGCTAGGGTTGCCAGACTCAATAGAGGACAGGACTTCTGTGCCTTTAATTGCCCTGCTCTCTTTTGAGTCTGGAAACCTTAAAGAGAAACCAGAAGACCCTTTGCTTGGAAATTAAACAAAGGGCCTGCTGGTTTCTCTTTAAGGTTTCCAGACTCAAAAGAGAGCAGGGCAATTAAAGGCACACAAGTCCTGTCCTCTATTGAGTCTGGCTACCCTAATGCCTGCCCTGGATGAAGGGGTGAAAGAAGTGTGCAAGTGTTGCGCAGAAACTAGCCTCTTGTGTACAGAGGGTAAAATTTGCATCTGTAGCTCCGCCCAGTTTTGCTTCTGGCCCCTCCTACCCCTGGCATGTGGTTCTCAGGAGGTTGCCCATGCTGACAAAGCTTCCGCACCCCTGGCTACCTTGCAGAACCCCTGCAAGGACGTAAAGGGGGCCTCCAGCTTTAAAAAGGCCACCTCTTCTTCTCTTACCTGTGTAGCCAGACTGAGGACCTGCTGGACCAGCTCCTGGGTCTCGGTGGGCTTCTTCAGGAAAAGCTTCACAATGGCCGTCAGGAGCTGCAGCTGAACCTGCAATGGACGAAAGCAAAAAGAAAAGGGGACTGAACTTAGGATCGTCTGCTTGCAAAAGGTGGCGTTCTACTGCTACCATCCTGGAAGAAATTGGCACAAGCAGTCAGAGCAGGAAGCTGCAGGAGGAAAGGGGGCACCTGCGGGAGGTGAAGTTAATGTGCAACCTGAGAGGTGCATCACCCAAGACAAAACCTCTAGGATTCCTGGGGGGGTGCAAGATCTTCCCGGGACCGAGGTCGGCTGCAAGGCACCGTGGAGGGGAAATCCAGAGGGAATCGTAGCAGCCTTTGCTGCCTAATCCTCAGCCACCCCACGTGGGAGACTCTGCCCCGTCTCACCTGGGTACTTTCGTCATGGAACCCTTCAAGGAAGCTCTCCAGAAGCTCGTCCGCGTTGTCTATGCGCTCTGCGTATTCGCCCACGATCCAGATCATGGCTGCCCGAGCCTCGGGTTCGTCGAGGGAGTCCAGGTTCTCGCACAGGGTGGCGATCACGCTCTCGTACCTGCGTGTTGGGGGGGCGGAGACAGGAGGGGTGGGAGGAGCTAAGAGACAGCGGAGAACCAAGTGCGGCGCAGCGGTTAGAGAAGCATCAGATTACGACCCGGGAGAGGACCAGGGTTCAAATCCCACCATTTGGCCGACTGCCCCTCCTCAGCCTGACCTACTTCACAGGTCTGGGGGATTAAATAAGGAGAGAGAGAGAGATAAAGAACCATGTTAAGCCTCCTTGAGGCCCTTGGTGAAAAGGTAGGATAGGAATGCAGTAAATACATAAGTAAGCCAGGGGAGCTTCCTGGATAGAACCTTTCAAAGGCAAGGAGCCAGCTCTGCATGTGCTGAGCATCCATCCCATGTCATCAAGAGCCAGTTCTGATGCAAAAAATAAATAAAAGAAAAATCTACGGCTCTATATTTCTGGCTAGGTTTCATTGTATCATTATCAATTGCCTTCTCATGGAAGGGACCCCCGAGGGTCATCTAGTCCAACCCCCCTGCACCGGGGGGAATCTTTTTCCCAATGTGGGGCTCGAACCCACGACCTTGAGATTAAGAGTCTCGTGCCCTATCGACTTGAGCTATTCCAAACCACCAGTTTTAAAAACAGCAACTAATAAGTTTAATAAATAATAAAATCGTCCCCATGTGTTATCAAAATGGTAACTTTTCAAGGAGAGGCAAACCAGAATAGAACTGAGGGTGGGGTGGGGTGGGGAGGGGAGGGGGGGGCTCCTAGCCTGACCTGCAGCCATCCAAAAGGAACTCACGTCAGCAGCTGGGCTGATAAGAAGGGGTTTCTTACTTGTTGGGGTACTTCCGGAAGATGTCCTTGATGACGACAATGGCTTCCTGGACCACATAGTTGACCTTGGTCTGGATGAGGTCAAGCAAGGTGCTTACACAACGCTCTGCCGATTGCTGGGCAGGAAGAAAGGGAAAGGTGGTTGGGGCTGTGTTTAGCCAAGAGGCTTAGGAGAAACTACGGATGCTTGCTTTAAAGAGGGAAGTTAAAGGACATCTAGGTTATCTCCCAGCAAAGGTGGGATGTCAGCAACAGGAAAGCCAGGAATTTCCTGGCTGTAACAAAACAAGAGTCACATGCAGCCTTCTGCATACTAGAGAAGACCAATTGGGAAGGGGGAGGCAGGATCCCCATGCTATGAGCGATGTCTCCTACGCGGTTACTTTTAAAAAAAACCCTGGCTCCCCACGCAAAGACGTGTCGATCTCCAGCACTACGGACACCGCTTGCCTTGAAAAACGAATTTTAATGTTGGAAGGTTCTGTAAAGGTCAAACCCCCTTTTCCGAAGAGGCAAGATCTACCGGATGTCGTGAGAACGTAAGAAAAACCTGCTGGATCGGGCCAGCGATTCCAGCATCCTGTTTTCATAGGGGCCTACCAGGTGTCCCGAAAGGGAAGTCTGCACACACGATTCGAGTGCAAAAGCACTCTCTGCTCCTCTCCCTAATGTCTTCAGCCCCCACCCTCCCCAAAAAGAGAAAAGGGAGGGTTCACAACACATTATACAAAATTCATTTGTGCTCTCTGCTACTTGCAGCCTCTAAATGCCCGAAAAGCCAAGTATGTTTGAAGTTAAGCCTTTTGCAGAATCAGGCGACTCTCCCGGATAGATGGCAGCCTCCCCCAAACTGGTGCCCGCCAGATGCTCTGGATCACACCTTGGCTCACCTCGACCTTAATGGCACACCGGCCAATCGCCCGGACGGCTTTCCGCACAAAGTCCACGTCGACCTCTGTTGCGTACTCCTTTAACTCGGCAAGCACCTATCAGAAGACGTGGGGCAAAGAAAAAAACGAAAAAGCAAGCCCAGGACAGAGCATGCTCAGTAACTTTGGAATGCTGAGTGGCAGCTAGAAAATGCACACACTGAAAAACTGGGGCAGGAAGGAGAGGAGAGTGGAATGCCTTCTTTAGAGGCAATAGCTTCAGCCTTCCCAAACAGCGGGTGCCTTCCAGATCTTGTGGGACTGCAATTCCTTTCAGTCCTAATCCTTGCAGGGCAGTGGAGACTCTGAAGCAAATTCGGGGGTGGGGTGGGGAGGAAGAGAGGAGGATTTACCTGTGCAATGTTGGCCTGCGAGGCTAGGCGGATCATGATATCCAGCTTCTCCAGTTTGACGTAGATCGGGTCGTTGTACTTCACAAAGAAGACTTTCATCTCGTGTTTGAGGATTTCAGGTCTGGGAGAAGAGGAAAATATGTGATTAAGAGATCCTAAGAAGAAACATGGCGACCCAGGTGGCGCTGTGGGCTAAACCACTGAGCCTAGGGCTTGCTGATCAGAAGGTTGGCGGTTCGAATCCCTGTGACGGGGTGAGCTCCCGTTGCTTGGTCCCAGCTCCTGCCAACCTAGCAGTTCGAAAGCACGTCAAAATGCAAGTAAATAGGAACCGCTATAGCGGGAAGGTAAACGACGTTTCCGTGCGCTGCTCTGTTTCGCCAGAAGCGGCTTTGTCATGCTGGCCACATGACCTGGAAGCTGTACGCTGGCTCCCTCGGCCAATAATGCGAGATGAGCGCGCAACCCCAGAGTCGGTCACGACTGGACCTAATGGTCAGGGGTCCCTTTAAGAAGAAACATACCCAGCTGTGCAACTTATAAATTGCGAAAGAGTCTTTAAGTGAAAACAGAAGTTTTCATTTAGTAATATCATAGAATGGTAAGAGTTGGAAGGGAGCACGGCAGTCATCTAGTCCAACCCCCTGCATTGCAGGAATCTTTTGTCCAACGTGGGGGCTCAAACCCACAACCTTGAGATTAAGAGCCTTGTGCTCTACCGACTGAGCTATTAGGCAACACAGCTCTCGGAAGTGTCATTTTAGGATGAATCGTGTGCCTTGTTAGCACCGGTAATTATACTGTAAATCGAAAGTGAAACTTTGAAAGTAGGTCCCATGTTGCAGGTTGGGAGTCAGAGGTGGGTCTCAGTTTCGGACCGCTGAAAGATCTACCTTCTATACTAACATATGATCTTGGCAGCTCGCATAGCAACTGCAACTCAATGGAAAACAACCCCCAAATCTTACACCGGACGCTTGATACCACTCACTCTGAAATATAGCTATAATGGAGAAAACTATGCATAATTTGAGATTTCGACAAAGGTCTAGAACCTCCAGACACTTTTCATTTGATCTGGCATTCCTTTAATTACGTTTTGTAATGGAGCCATCATTTTCAAGTCAGCCCTCGTCACAAACCTGGCAAATCTCAAACTATACTTGACATTTTTACATCCTTAAGATATCAATGACTTCCCTTCTTCTCTTTCCATGGTTCTTTTTACATATCATAAATCCCTGCATATTTTATAGAAACTATACCATTCAGTATTCCATTATCACATCCAACATAACTTATCTACACTGTTGAATTTAAGGCTGCCAGCGTTTTCAGCTGTACAGTTATTTCCAGTATATTCAGTAAAGGTTTTCCAGTCTTCTCTAAACATATGTTCTTCTTGTTCTTAGTCTGCAAGCTGCACATATTCTGTCAACATAAGCTGCCATTCGTCTTTGGTTGGGACCTCACTCGTTTTCCATTTTGGGGCAAACGAAACATGGGGCGCAATAGTGCCACAGATAAATAACCTTGTTTGACACCTGGGAATTTCAGTCTGAATTATCCCCCAACAGAAAGGACTCTGGGATTTTTGTTCTCTGGGATGTTTTTTTTCCAATTCATTGTGGATCATTTTCCATGGACTTTGGTATTTTAACCCACGTGCCTGTTTTAGAGATTTGCTTCTCATCTTCTGGTTTTTCAGCTGTTGCCACAACAGCTTCTCTGTTTTATATTCATTATAAAAGGAAAAAAAGGTAAAGGTAAAGGGGCCCCTGACCATCAGGTCCAGTCGTGTCCGACTCTGAGGTTGCGACGCTTATCTCGCTCTATAGGCCGAGGGAGCCGGCGTTTGTCCGCAGACAGCTTCCGGGTCATGTGGCCAGCATGACAAAGCTGCTTCTGGCGAACCAGAGCAGCACACGGAAATGCCGTTTACCTTCCCGCCGGAGCGGTCCCTATTTATCTACTTGCACTTTGACGTGCTTTCGAACTGCTAGGTTGGCAGGAGCTGGGACCGAGCAACGGGAGCTCACCCCGTTGCAGGGATTCGAACCGCCGACCTTCTGATCAGCAAGCCCTAGACTCTGCCATTTAACCCACAGTGCCACCTGGGTCCCTATAAAAGGAAATACCTTTAGCAAAAAAAACCCAACAAACCCAGTTCCATGCCTGAGAGTATCTCACTGTATCCCTGGAAGCAGGGCTACCCATCAACCAAACCACCCTTGCCCACCTGCAGCCAACAGAGCATCCATCATCACCTTTTCTGCACAATGAGGTTGATGTTTCGGAGAGCCACGTATTGCAGCTCCGGCTCAGCAGACAGCAGGGTGACGAGCGGGGGAGCCAGCTTCTTCAGCAAAGTGCCGTAATAATCCAGGTCCTTCGACAGCATCTCCATGAACTTCATCAGCACTTTCACAGCCGAGAGGACCACGGCGGAGTTAGCGTGGGACAACCGGGGTGTCACTCGCTCACAGATGCTGCCCGGGGGAGAGGGGGGAGGAGAGAAGAAAAAGGAAGGTGCAGCAGGCAAATGCCAGAGGAGATTTTTCACAGGTGCACAGAGCCACTGACCCACCAGCCCAGCCTCCGAGCTGCAACCAACAAAACCGTTTTTGCGGCCCTGCACTGCAGCCATTGGGTAATCTGGGAAAATGGCAGGGGAAAAGAAGAGTTGAGCTCAGGAAACCAGCAAGCAGGACCTGCGTTTTCCAGTTGCTATTTACAGTGTTGCCTCGCTAGATGAAATTAATTTGTTCCACGGGTCAATTCGAGTCCCAGTTTCCCATAGAAACTTAATCAATGCGTTCCTATAGGCTCCGGGGGACTGGCAGCGGCATACAACGGGGCTTTGGAGAAGGTCTCCGAAGCCCCGTCCGATGCCGGCTGTGTGCAAGGCGGCGGGGCGAGAAGCTCTCTTCTCCCAGCCACCACCTTGCCTGCCTCCCCCGACACGGGGTGTAACTTTGGAGGTCTCCAAAGTTGCGCTCCGTGCCCGGGGTGCGGGGCGAGAGGCGGCGGCGGGGGAAGACCTTCTCCCGCCGGCGCCTCTCGCCTGCTTCCCCTGACACAGAGGTCTCCGAAGTTGCGCTCCGTGCTGGTGGTGCAGGGCGGGGCGGTGGCTCTGGGGGACGGAGCCGAATCGCAGCGGGCGCTGCTTGCCCCCGCCTGTCTTCCCGGAGCCAAGGGGAAGACAGGCAGGGGGAGGCCGCCGCACCTCCGCGTTTCGGCTCCGTCCCCCCTGGCAAAGGAAGATTAGCTGTCAGCTTCCCGCGCTGACAGCTGATCTTCCTTTGCCGCTTTCTATGGCCGCGCGTCGTAAGACGAAGCAGCGGTCATAGAAAATTTTGTCGTCTTACGAATGCCTCGCGCAACGCAAAACTCTTTCGTCTAGCGAGTTTTTCGTTGTGCAAGGCATTCGTAAAGCGAGGCACCACTGTATTTTCATTTTTAAATTAAATTAAATTAAAACTGTTTAATATACAATACAATAAAAAACAAACTGATCTAAAGAAAAACAATAAAAACACTCTCCGTGCCCTTACCACAGCAAAAAGACTGATACTGATGGATTGGAGAAATAAAAATGTGTCTCGCTTCTACGATTGGATTGAAGACTTACACAAACTCGCAACATATGAACAACTTGCATATAAACACAGACTTGCCACGGATAAATTCAATGTTACTTGGAATCCATTCCTACAAATACTGTAGTTGGTTAAGATCTGGTGAAGTACAGTAACAACCAACAACCTTGTAAAATATACAATTTTGAGGCCCCGCCCCCTTTTATTTCCCCTGCTGCATGGGTGCTGTTTTTCTTTTTCTCTCTTTTATTTACGTCTCACCATGTTTAGTGCACATATGTACTTTTTGAGCTTTCAATAAAGATGTTTAATAATAATATAAAAAACAATAAAAACACAATACAATAAAAATAAAATACAAAAAAGAAAAGAAAAACAATAAAAAAGAAAGAGGAGGAAGAAAAATACAAAGCTTCCATCAGCTGCTGGTTTTCAGAAGCACGCAGTTTCCGACTGGGGAAGCCAAGAATAGCCATTGTGGGTAGTAGCTATTGATAGATTTGCCCTCCCTGACTTTCTCTCATCCTCTTTTAAAACCATTCACGTCTGTAGCCATCAGTGCCTCCCAGGGCAGCAAATTCCATAGCTTAACTTTTCTCTATCCAGTTTTTCCATGTCTCCTCTTACTCGCGTTTCCTCTAAACCTGATGCCCTTTCTAAAAGAAAATCTCCACATCTGTACGGAGTCTTCTGAAACTTGGCTTCGTTGACAACAAAAACAGAGGCATGGGACAGACAGATAGGCATAGACACACACACACACACAATTGCACACAGACTGGGCTGTCTACAAGCAAGGAAGGGCACCTCACACAATGGTGCCTGCAAAGCAGCACGATTGGCACGAGCTCGAGTAAGCGAGCCAACCCGCAGCTCTCACCTCTGCGCCTCGCGGTCATCCTTGGGCATGTAGTTGGCCAGGCAGTCGAGGATGAAGATCTGGCCCCATTCCGTACACTCGTTCAGGGCAGTCAGCAGCTTGTTGATGGACTGTGGGTTCAAATCCAGCAGGTTGCTGCTGGGGTGAGATTCTGCTATCTCTGAGAGCGCTGCTACAGCATTAGCTACCACCTGGGGGGGGGGAACAGAGGAGAGGAACCATCTGTGAAAATAGGAACATGGGAAGCTGCCTTATCCTGAGTCAAATCGTTAGTCCATCTAGCTCAATACTGTCTACTCTGACTGGCAACAGCTCTCCAGGGTTTCAGGTGGGAGTCTTGCCGAGCCCGCCAAGGGTTGAACTGGGACTTTCTGCATACAAAGCGAATGTTCTGCCACCTGAGCTACAGCTGCAGGTCTGTCTATCTCTGTAGAATTCCCAGAGTGCTCCAACAGTCAATCTCTCTTTCCCAGGGAACTCTGGGAATCGTAGCTCCGTGAGGGGAATGGGGGCTTCCTCTATAACAAACCAGAGTTCCCAGAATCCTTTGCAGGAAGCCATGACTGTTTAAAGTGGTACCGTAGTGCTTTAAACGTAGGGTGTGAATATGACCTAAGTCTTGTAGGCCTCACCAGGAAATAGTTATCGGCAGCTCTTGCCTCTAAAAAAAACTCCACAGAAAAGCCTCTTGGAGGCACCGGGGATATAGAGATGTGTAGAAAGCAACACACCCCTGCTCAAAAAGAAAGAAAATTAAACCAAATGTTATTGTTGCGTGAAGCAAGGCTTCCTAGCAAGACCGCTATTTCTCTCAGCAACCCACAGGCCCAAGGAGCATTCGAGGCCATTTGGCCTAAATTAAAAATTCATTTGGAACTTCTGCAGAGGCGGCCGATAGTTCTCTCATGACGTTCCTTTTAAAAATGTAGGAAGCCTGGAGCGGGGTGGGGTGGGCGAAAGAAAAGGAGCAGCACTCGGGTTGGGCATTTTCCCAACGCTGGTTAAACGTGCAAGACAGCAGGCAGCACTTTGCCGCTCAACTGCTTCCATTTCACAGATGCAAGTTTGGCTCCAGGCCAGGTGCTGCAATCAGAAAGACAGCCTATCAGGGGGGCCTATTCCTAACCTGCTATCTTTCCTTGTTTTTGGTAATCATCACGGATGCTAGCAATTCCCGGTGGCCCCTACACATTTGAGCTAACCATGTAAGCCGGGAACGGAGGAGAATAACTCTTTGCAGCTGGTTCCTATACTACAAACTTAGCGAAGGCTGGGAGTAGTAGTTTCCTCCCTTCAACTACCTGGGAATCCCTCCGGAACCAAAGCCTTTAGCGGAGCCTGGTTCAGCTGGGGCAGGGGTGTAGCAGCCTGGACAGCCCCCCTCCCTCTCCCCCCAGGCAAGAAGTGGGTCCATCACCATAGGATTGGAGTCGGAGATGAGGTCCTTCAAGGTGTCCAGGAAGCCCTGGTCCTCCACCAGCTGCGCGTTGATGTCGTGAAGCTTCGCCACGCAAACAGCTGCCGTCTTGCGCACGTAAGGGTCCTCGTCCTTCAGGCACTTCCTCAGCGGCTCACAGAGGTACTCTGTGATCTTATCGACCCGGATGCAGCCCATCGTGCGCACCGCCAGGGCCCGGATGAGAGGGTTGGGATCTTCGCAGTCCTGTTGGGTATGGAAAAGGCATTGCAGAGTTGGGAAAAGGTTCGGAACAGGGCAACCCAAATGATCAAGGTGTGGAGCGGCTCCCCTATGAGGAAAAGCCGCAGGGTTTGAGACTTTTTTTACTGTGTTTCTCCGAAAATAAGACACCATCTTATATTTATTTTTCCTAAAAAAACACACTATGGCTTATTTTCAGGGGATGTCTTATTTTTTCCCTCCTGCTGCCGCGGCCTGCATTACTGCTGTGCCTATTACTATGTCTTATTTTCGGGGTATGGCTTATATTCCTTGAATGCTTAAAAATCCTGCTACGGCTTATTTTATGGCTACGTCTTATTTTAGGAGAAACAGGGTATTTATACTTTTCAAGTTTATACATTTCATTAGTTATAGAATCGATTTAACATTTCAAAGTTTGACATTCTTCCGCTCCCCTTTCTGTGGTTCCTTAAATTTATTTTTTTAGTATCTTCTGCATATCCAAATTCATTTAATTTGCTCATTTAATCATCTACTTTAACTATATACTCTTATGAAACTGCAGGTTATGACAAAAATCCTGCTAATGTTTTTATCTGTTTGCAATTTATATGCAAATCTTCAATAAACCATTTCCATTCTTTTAGAAAAAGTTTGTTATCTTGATTTCTTATTGTTCCGGAAAGTTTCGACATTTCTGCACACAGTGGTACCTCCGGTTGTGAACGGGATCCGTTCCGGAGGCCCAGCCGCATCCCGAGAAATTTGCAACTGGAGGTGCCAGTTCTGCGCATGCACGCGGCACGGTTTAGTGCTTCTGCACATGCGCGTGGCACGTACAGCACTTCTGTGCATGCACACGCAATGAAACCCAGAAAAATACTTCAAAGCTGGGGTTTTTGTTTGCTTTTTAGCTTCTCGTTGATTTTAATTCACTTTCGAGGGTTTTAAAATAGTTGAGTCATTTCATTGTTTTATTCTTTTTGTAAGACGCTTTTGAGGGTGTGGTTATTGTTGTTTTACAATCAGGCAGCTTTCAAATTTTGTGAAATAAATAAATAAAACTTATTAAACACACACACACACACACACATGCAAAGAAAGATCGAAATGCTCTTCCACTGGGGAAACAGGCACTTCCATTTTTAAAACTTTACAGAGAGCAGGTGCTGCTCCTGCTCCTGCAACTCACCTTGACAAAGGTGTTGACAGCCATGATGGCCATGTCTGGCTGGCTCTTGGCATAGTTCATCAGGTATAGGTAAACCAGCTTCTTGAGCTCCAGGTTGTCCGTCTGCATGCAGTTCACGACGTCGGGGAAGAGAGCGCTGGAAACGGAGAACAGGCAGGCGGTGTGAGGAACCAGGATACAGATGGGGGAGACACACACATACACACACCCTTGACGCCAGGCAGTGCTGCTTTATAGCAGCTGGTCAGCGGGCCAGGAAAAATGTAAGCCTTGGAAATAATAGTTAATAACGGTGGTGATTTTATTATTTATACCCTGCCCATCTGGCTCAGTTGCCTCGGCCACTCTGGGAGGCTTCCAAAACACACATAAAAACATAATAAAACGTCAAACTTTTTTTTTTAAAAAAAAAAACTTCCCAATGCAAGGCAGCCTTCAGATGTCTATAGCAGGAAGACAACAGGCAGCCAAGTTGGAGGTAGCATGCCTCTGAATTCCAGCTGCTGGGAGTAGAGAGGGGGCTGTTTTCGCACACAGGTCCTGCTTCTGGACTTTCCAGGGGCGCCAAGTGCTGTGGCTTGGTGGTAGACCACCTGCTTTTCATGCAGACGGTCCTATGGTTCAATCTCCGGTGGAATATCCAGTAAGGGCTGGGAGAGGCTCCTGCTTGAAACCCTAGAAAGCTGCTGAGGGCAGTGTGGTTTCCCTTGGGTCTCCAGCTTTTTTTTTTTTGGACTACAGTTCCCATCATGCTAGCTAGGGACGATGGGAGTTGTAGTCCAACAACAGCTGGAGACCCATATTTGGGAAACCCTGGTATATAGACCGTACTGAGAGAGATGGACCAATAGCCTGACTCAGTGTAAGGCAGTCACCCGCACGCCTGTTTCATTCAGCTTTTTATTTAGAACCTTGAGGACTAGAATCTTAACTTAAAAGTCAAAGCTAGATGGACCAACAGCCTGGGCTCTGCATTAAGCAGTGCCCTGTGTTCCTACCTGGTTGGCCACTGGAAGAACAGGATGCTGGACCAGCCGGGTCTGTGGGTCCCATCCAGGGGGACCCTTCTTGCCTTCTTAAGAACCGGGCAGCTAACTATGATACCAGATTGCCCTCTTGGTTTAATAACAAAGCAAAAACCAATACAGTGCGGACCTGCTGCTCCCCAGGCCAAACTTAAAAAAATAGATTTCTCCTCCCATCGCTCCACCGGAGAAAGATGAGGAATACCTAACCCTACCAGGCCAGCTAGAAAAAGATCTTAACTTTTCCCAGGTTGCTGTGCCAGACTTGGACTATCTGCCTGAAGGCTTTGCAACTGCTTTGCTAAATTAAGTCTGTCCAGACAGCTTGTTGCTTGTTTACACTATTCCTGCACAGAACGACCACTGGACGATCACACCGCTGAATGCTTCCTACCCCACCCACCCCGACGTTAATAACCAAAAATTCCCTGCACAAAGAAATCCAGCCAGAGAGCTGTGCTAACAGAGGCCAATAGGATTTCTAGCCCAGAACAGATGGAGGGCAGTAGGGTGGAGAAAGCAGAGTTAAATGCTATTTTTTTCCATCCTCATTTTTTAAATCAGTACCTGTGTTGAGATTCACAGCTCTGGCTTCACCATGCAGAGGCCTCTCCTCCTGCCCCCGACTACTACGTTTTCCCTCCCCCTTCTTGTTATCGTGCATTGGTTCCTTCAAGGTTAGATTGCTGCAATATGCTTTACGTGGGGCTTCCCTTATGCAATTACTGGCAGGAGCGTGACCTTGTCAGCATACAGCTCCTCTGCTCAGAGAGCCGCACTGGTTGCTCATTTGCTCCCGGGCCAAGTTCAAGGTTGTTACTATTAGTATATAAAAGCCTGGGACCAAGTTTACCTGTGAGGTCGTCTTACCCCATTGATGCCCCCCTCGACTGCTCTGATCTACAGAACTGGTACAGTTACATGTGCCACAAAATACACGTTCCACATTTGTAAGAAAATGATGTATTTAGTGCAGCAATGCTGACACTTTGGAACTCCCTGCCGATTGATATAAGACAGACGCCTTTGCTGTGCACTTTCTGGTGCCTGCTGAAAACATTTCTGTTCAGGCAAGCCAATCCATGTGTTTTAATTTCGGTGCGGGCTTCCCACCCCACCTCCCCTTATCATTGGTTTTAATTAATTTTTGAATGCAGAATTTTAGAGTTGGAAGGGACCCCGATGGTCATCTAGTCCAACCCCTTCTAGTGCAGGAATTCTGCCCACAACCATCCCCGAGTGGGATCAAACCACCAACCTTCTGGTTAACAGCCAGACGCACTGGACCCATGGCACCGCAGAAGGGTTCTATAAATAGTTGCTTTCAACTGTTTCAGTGTTCTATTTCTAAATTGCTTCGAGGTTTTGCCATGACCAAGTGGCATATACAAGCCTTGTCAAATAAATAAAAATGAACAGAATTGCTCCCTGGTCCAATTTCAAAGCCGCAAAATGCTTAGCACTTGCGAAGAGTCCTGCTCCCTGAAGGTCAAGGACACAGCCGACCTCCTTAATCCAAACAGAGAAGCCTGGAATCCGGATTATTTCCTACGCCACACATCTTTAACTGGAAGAGAGGCTGACGGCTTGAAGCTGTGGTGCGCAGAAGGCCAGAGACCAAGTTAACGAAACCAGGCAGAGGGCCTCGTGAGAACCACCATTTGTGGTTCCACCTCTCTCTCATTTCCAAAATGACCATTCTGGGGACAGCGTCAGCGAGCCGAGGGCCAGGAATCTCTCAGCTCGGCTCTCATGACAACAGAACTCACGTTAGAAGATTCAGGGCAGGGAAAAGAAGGGACTTCTTCACCCAGTGCATAGTGGAAATGTGGAACTCCCTCCCACAGGAAGCAGCGATGGCTACCAACCCGAATGGCTTTAAAAGAGGACTGGGCACATTCATTCAGAATAAGGCTTTCCATGGCTACTAGACCAAATGGCTGCGCTCTGGCTCCACAGTAGGAGGGCAGTAATGCTTCCAAATACCAGTTAGCGGAAATCATAAAAGGGGAGTACGCTCTTGTGTTCGGGTCCTGCTTGCGGGCCTCCGATTGGGGAATCAAGGTGGCCACTGGGTGGCCTAGATGGGCCACTGGCCTGATTCAGCAGACCTTTCCTATGTTCTCAAAAATCACAGCCATGCTTAAAACTACCCAACCTAATAATAATGATGATGATAATTTTATTATTTATACCCCGCCCATCTGGCTGTGTTTCCCCAGTCACTCTGGGCAGTTTACAGCACATAAAAAACCAGACATTTAAAATGTCCCGATACAAGGCTGCCTTCAGATGTCTTCTGAAAGTCAGACAGTTGTTTATTTCCTTGACAACTGATGGGAGGGCGTTCCACAGGGCGGGCGCCACTACCGAGAAGGCCCTCTGCCTGGTTCCCTGCAACCTGGCTTCTCGCAACGAGGGAACCACCAGAAGGCCCTCAGCACTGGTCCGGGCAGAACAATGGGGGTGGAGACGCTCCTGCAGGTATACTGGGCCAAGGCCGTTTAGGGCTTTAAAGATCAGCACCAACACTTTGAATTGTGCTCGGAAACGTACTGGGAGCCAATGTAGGTCTTTCAGGACTGGTGTTTTATGGTCTCTGTGGCCACTCCCAATCATCAGTCTAGCTGCCACATTCTGGATTAGTTGCAGTTTCCGGGTCACCTTCAAAGGTAGCCCCACGTAGAGCGCATTGCAATAGTCCAAGCGGGAGATAACAAGAGCATGCACCGCGAGACAGTCTGTAGGCAAGCAAGACAGCCTGGGGAAGAGAAACCGTTGCTGGGGCTTCACCGTGAAGCATAATCTACCACGTAATCCATGGGGAAGGCAATAGGCTCAGTGGGAGAGCACTTGCAATGGGGCAGAGCATCAGCCACTGAGCCCCAGTTGTGCTGGCTGGGGCTGATGGAAGTTGTAGCCCAACAACTATTTGGAGACCCCCCAGAATGGCTCAGAGGATGGACCAACGCATCTCCAGAATGGCAACGTACCTGACATCTTTCCCCACCGTCATGGACGCGATCACCTTTTTCACAGCTTCCTTTTTCTTCTCCTTTTTGTCGCTGTTGAGCTCAGCCTTCAGCTCAAATATCTCCCCTGGAGAGAGGAGGAAATCATGGAAGTTTAAATCAGGGTGGCAGGAGGTCCCGCTCAGCACCCAGGGAACGTACCCCAACAGGCAGGATGGCAGCACTCAAGAGCAGTAGCTTACATAGGAAGCCCAGTCTAGATCAGTACTGCTAACACAGACCTACAGCAACTCTCTATGGCAGTGTTTCTCAACCAGTGTGCCTCCAGATGTTTTGGGACTACAACTCCCATCATTCCTGACCACTGGTCTTGCTAGCTAGGGATGATGTGAGTTGTAGTCCCAAAACATCTGGAGGCACACTGGTTGAGAAACACTGCTCTATGGTACGTACCAGTCTTTCCCAGCCCCACCTGGAGATGCCCCTGGGGGTTGAATCTGGGACCTTCTGCAGACAAAGCAGGTGCTCTACCTTTAAGCTACGGACACCAAAAGAATTAGAAAATGCCAGGTGACCAATGGCACATCTAGCCCAGTATTGTCTACACTGACAGGCAGCTGCTCTCCCAGGTTTCAAGCTCTCCCAGCCCTGCCAGAAGGCTCTATCATGGAGCCAACACTTGCTCATGCGTCCTGCCTCCATGATTCAGGTTTTCAGAGTCTGCTTTGGCAAGGGGGCGGGGAAGGGGGGGGGAGAGAGCAAAGCGACGTGGGAAATGAATCAATATCCCGCTTCCTATGCTCTCCAACCAGCTTATGAATTATTTTGCAGGTTTCTGAATTGCCGCTCATCCGAACAAATCCCAGCGGCAGCCGACAAAATGCAGTATGTAATAATCCTTCAATTTAAAAAAAGATTAAGAACAACTAAAAACTAAAATCATCCGTTGCCGCAGCTGCCCCGGTTCCATAGAACAGCATCCCTGTTGACATATGGCATGCTCCCACCCTATGGAAACAGGTGAAGGCATTTTTCTGTTTTGGCCGGCTTTTCAAGCTGGAAAAATGGTTTCTGCCTTAGGTTTAAAAACAACGCAAAAGGAACAAGCTACCTTCGGTTGTTTTTCATACCCCTTTAGAAATTCTTTTTAGTCGCTTTGCACAGTTGTGAAGTTGGCTTGTTTCAACAGGCAGCAGTTAAGGTTAACCACAGTTTAGGGTTTCAGCCTGGGTCATGGGGGAGCTATGCCCCGTCTCTGAAGGCATTGCAACAAGCATAGGCATCATTTCACTTTTAACAGTTTACTTCTGGTATTTTGATGCTGCGTGCTTAAATTTTGCTTGTGGTTTCATGGCTGTTAAATTATATGAGCTGCTTACATATACCGGTGCAAGGTGGTATGCAAGTTATTGAAATAAATGGGAGGGGGGAGCCTATAAGTTGCCTTGAGATACTGTATATGCAAAAGGGTGATTCATATAAATTCATAAAAATATTAGAACCTCCAGACACTTGTTATATGTTTTGCCTTTTCTTTAATTACATGCACAACGGAACCGAACTAGACTTGACAACCAAATAACACTAATATTATTCACGAGAAGGCAACATTTATTCTCAATTTCTTCTTTTGCCTTTGCTATTTTAACCCATCTGCAGTACTTATTATTGCAGTACGGTACTTAATCTGTGTGCCTATTTTATTGTTTTGTTGTTCAAATTATAATTTTCATCTGTCTTTATAGCTGTTCTCTCTGTTTTTTTTATACATTACCAAAAATATAAAATAACTAACTAAAAATAATGTTTCTTTAAGTTCCCCTGCATGGATGAGAGTTTTCTCCTTGTTTGAAAAGAGGGGGAGAGATTTCTGCATATTGAAAGATAGCATTTCAGGAAGGAGGCAAGCATAGAAAATAATGGTGACCGGGAGCCTCGAGGGGGTGACTGGAAGTCAAAATGGAAGTTTTGTTGTAAGAATTTAATTTATCATTTGAAAATCGTAGTATTCTTTGGTTCTTTTTGGTTGATTGTAATTTTTCTTGCTAAAACTAATAAAGCAACAAACATTAAAAAAGAAAAAAGAAAAGAAAATGTTGATGATGATGATACCCCTCTGGGCAGCTTACAGCGTATATTAAAATGTATATTACTCTGGGTGGCTTGCAACATAGATGAAAACATTAAAAAAGCACATCAAACATGTCTCCCTGATATGTTTTCTATGTGCAAGGAATGGCTTCTCCTCCTATGATTAGGGAGATTCTAACCTGCCACTCTGACATGGAAAGAGTCCTGGAACAATTTTATAGCCTTGATTGCAGTTTGTAGAAAGAAGGCTCTAGACCAGGCATCCCCAAACTTCGGCCCTCCAGATGTTTTGGACTACAATTCCCATCTTCCCCGACCACTGGTCCTGTTAGCTAGGGATCATGGGAGTTGTAGGCCAAAACATCTGGAGGGTCGCAGTTTGGGGGTGCCTGCTCTAGACACACTTCTCTCTCTCTCTCTCTCTCTCTCTCTCTCTCTCTCTCTCTCTCTCTCACACACACACACACACACACACACAATCTAAAAGCAACCCATATTACCTTTCTTGGTGGTGGTGAAATACTTGGAGTCTGACATCTTGGTTCCTGGTTTATTGCTGCCTCTGAAAAAGAAGAATAAAATATAGCAGGCAGCAGAAGAGGAGGAGGTTTTTAATGCCCAACGAACCCTGAAGGATAAACAGAGAGAGGAGGGAAGGACACAAAAGGAGAGAAAGGACAAATTCAGAGAGTAAAAAAAAAAGGAGGCAAAAGAGAAACCAGCATTTTGGAGGAGAGGCTCTTATCTGGGACTTTCAGAGATGCCTTAACAAGGTTTGCCAGAGGCTCCTAAGTCCCGGGAAGGAGCCTTTGGCAGGGCGTGGAAGGGGGAGTTCTCAGAAGAGCAACCGTGGTCAGACCCACAAATGAGGTTTTAAAAACACTACGAGCAGAGAGACACTACCAGGTTTGCTGGATAACTCCCCCCCACCCACAAAAAACACACCAGCTGGGGAGATGCCAATAATAATAATAAAAAAACAACAACAGCATATTCAGTGGCAATGAAAGGATCAGCAAGGCAGTTCTAAAGAGAAGTTCCACACACACACACAAACTGCAAGCTGCAGAAGCTTCAGCAAAAGAAATCTGAGAGCAATTGGATCCCTGAAGGAGGAGCATAATACAGAGCTGGTTCTTTGAAGCCACTGTCCCAGCCGGACTAAGCACTGTTGAACTGCTTTTCCTGACACTTAAGGACTGGTTCAGACATTAAGGCCGATTCTACAGCTTGGTACTTCGCTCACCATGGGAAGCTGTCTGAAGTCCTTAGTCCATCTGGCGCAGTACTGTCTGCACTGACGGGCAGCGGCTCTTGATGGCTGGAGAGACCCTTGGGATTGAACCCAGGACCTTCTGCATGCAAGGTGGCTGCTCTACCACCGAGCTACAGCCAAATGGCTCACTCACTGCTGTTTCCCTTTTCCTGGTTTGTGAGGCAAACCGCAGCTTTTGAGAAATCATCTGAATGCCGGGGGGGGGGGATGCTTTGCACTTTCTTGCAAATCTGCGCTGGAGGCATGCAACTGGTTTCCAGTCCTGGGTCTGCGAGCAAGCAAAAAGATATTTCGCTAGTGCAGACCAAAACCAGCAGAAAGAGGGAGGAGGGAATTACGATATGGAGGATGTAAAAAAATAAAATAAAAAATCCCAGTATTCAAGACTTGCTCACGTTTCACCAAAATGTGGCTGGCTGTGACATCTGAGCCAGCCTCAGGTTTTTGGAAACCGCACATTGAAACCTAAGAAAAGAGCCTTGCTGGATCAGGCCAAAGGCCCATCTATTCCAACATCCTGCTCTCACATTGGCCACTCCGGTGCCTGTGGAAAACCCACAAGCAGGACCTGGACACAACGGCATTGTCCCCTCCTGAAGTTTCCAGCAGCTAGTATTCAAAAGCATTATTGCCCCCGACTATGGAAGGCAGCGTACAGCCATTGTGTTCGTGTATTTTCATTATTGCGTTTTATCTTGTTGTAAATTGCTATGAGAAGCGATTTGCAAATTTAATAAAACTGCACTCACGCGGTGTTCATCTCTTTCTCCTCGCCCAGCAGCAGGGAGAGTAAGATTGTAAGCTGCTTGGGGCAAAGACCTGTCTCATTCATTGGTTGATTGCATTTATATCCCACCGATGAGTTTAAGGTAGTGTGTGTGTGTGCGCGGGGCTCTGCCCCTCTCCTCAATGAATTCTCACAACAACCCCGCGAGGCAGGTTAGGCTGAGAGGCAGCGACAGGCCCAGGGTCACCCAAGAGGCCAAGTGGAGATTTGAACCCTGATCTCTCAGGTCCTAGCCTGACACTCTAATTCAGGCACCCCCAAACTGCGGCCCTCCAGATGTTTTGGCCTCCAACTCCCATGATCCCTAGCTAAGAGGACCAGTGGTCAGGGATGATGGGAATTGTAGTCCAAAACATCTGGAGGGCCAAAGTTTGGGGATGCCTGATCTAATTATCTACCCCATGCTGGATACACCATGGTGCTACAAAAACCACCACTTTCAAGGAGATCTTCAAATTCAGGAGGCATCACATCACTTGTTTATCTACTCTTCCCTTTCCACTCTCTTCAGGAAACAATGTGGTAATCAAGTTGGTTCAAGGTCTCTGGAGTGAGATTTTTCACAGCACAGAGCCAACCCTGTCCTGCACAGATGTCCAGCCTGACCCAAAGCCACCCTCCTTAATTACTCTGAGTCCTCACTGTTGCAACTCAGAAGGACGCAGCTGGTCGCTGCAATCTCAGAAGACCAAATCAGCATAATTTTTATAATCTAAAAGGAGAGCTATGAGAAGGAAGCTCGGATTTGTTCGGTGACTTTCAGTCCTGTGTAGGGGTGGGTGAAATCCACATTGCTCCGATGGGAAAGCCTTAGAAGCAATGACCTCACTGGAGAAACCCCTTCCAGGAAACTGCCATGCCCTAGCCAAAGTCTTTCTGTAGCAGCTAGTTGACGATCTCCACTTTTTAGATTGCCAAGTGGTTTTTAATGTATATAGGTATTGTTGCAAACCAGCTTTGATTGTGTGTGTGTGTGTGTGTGTGTGTGTGAGACATGTTGTTGTTTAGTCGTTTAGTCGTGTCCGACTCTTCGTGAGCCCATGGACCAGAGCACGCCAGGCACTCCTGTCTTCCACTGCCTCCCGCAGTTTGGTCAAACTCATGTTAGTAGCTTCGAGAACACTGTCCAACCATCTCATCCTCTGTCGTCCCCTTCTTGTGCCCTCAGTTCTTGTGCCCTCCATCTTTCCTAACATCAGGGTCTTTTCCAGGGAGTCTTCTCTTCTCATGAGGTGGCCAAAGTCTTGGAGAGGTTTGATCTTCTTGCAGTCCACGTGACATAGTGGTATATAAATGTTTTGATTATTTAATTATTTTATTTTATAAATAAATACATTTTATCTCTCACTTTCCCAGTTTTAAAAAACATGTTCTCCTGTTAATGGCAGGTCTGCAAATAACATCTTCTAGTCTCCAGAATCAGCCCTGAGCGCTCACTGGAAGGACAGATCGTGAAGCTGAGGCTCCAATACTTTGGCCACCTCATGAGAAGAGAAGACTCCCTGGAAAAGACCCTGATGCTGGGAAAGATGGAGGGCACAAGGAGAAGGGTACGACAGAGGACGAGATGGTTGGACAGTGTTCTCGAAGCTACGAACATGAGTTTGACCAAACTGCGGGAGGCAGTGCAAGACAGGAGTGCCTGGCGTGCTATGGTCCATGGGGTCATGAAGAGTCGGACACGACTAAACGACTAAACAACAAGTCTCCAGAATGAATAGATGATTCACAAGTGGAGTGTGCGTGGGGTGGGGTAGGGGGAACATGGATCAATTGTGTCAGAATATAGCCGCCAGCACACTTGCTAATCACCTTTTCTGTGTTTTCGAGGACTGAAGGATATCACAAGGAGGCCAATACCATAACGCCCTTCTAAGAAATCTATGGTGACAAAGCCTTTGGAGCCCTGCGAGTACAGTTCTGGTTGCTACACCGCAAAAAGTATATTGTAAGAGTTGGAAAAGGTTCAGAAAAGGGCCAGCAAAGTGATAAAAGTGATCAAGGGGATCACTGAGCAAATGCTGCTGGCTTTGAGACTTTTCAATTTTTGGAAGAAAATGTTGAGTTAAGAGGAAATGCAATAGGAAAACGATGCACGGCATAGAGAAAATGGACAGAGGAATGTTCTCTCTCTCTCTCTCTCTCTCTCTCTCTCTCTCTCTCTCTCTCTCTCTCTCTCATAACACTGGAAGTCAGGGACACCCAAGGAAGCTGAATGTGGGAAGATTCAGGGAAGGTAGAACTGCGGAACTCACTGCCACAGGAGGCAACGATGGCCACCAACGTGGGTGGCTTTAGAAGAGTTTGTTTAAAAGTTAAATTCAGGGAGAAGTCAGGCTCTCAGTGTCTACTAGTCCTGATAGCTATGCTCTGCCTGCACGGTCAAAGGCAGCGGTACTTCGGGATACCAGTTGCCAAGAAACCACAGGGGACAAGAGTGCTCTTGTGCAGAGGCACTTGGCTGGCCACGGCGAGAACAAGATGCTGGACCAGATCCATCCAGTACATCTTATGTTCTAAAAGTGATAGAGCCCTTGACTTAAGACAGGGGGTGAGGAGACCTATAGGGCCAGCCAGAAGTTGTTGGACTACAACTCCTATTACCCCAACTCAGACTGATGATGCCTGGAGGGCACAACGTTGGCTATCCTTGCTGCAGATGCTGTACTAAAACTCTGACGGCCCCCTGCCCCTGGTCAAGCTGTGGCTAATGGGAATCCACCACCTCTGGAGAGTTACAAAGCTAGCAACATCTGGCTGCAGCTGCCATTCACAGGTTCTTCAACAGCAGGTCTGGAAAATGGAAGGCACCAGATTCGGGATGCCAGGCTCTCTTTTCTACCCGTTTTCACTCAAAAGGGAAGTTGGCATGTAATATGAGAGTTCATAAAATGGTAGGCTCCAGATGTTTGAGACTGCAACTCTCAACGGCCCCCTGCTGGCTGGGCTTGATGGGCATCACACAGCCCAAAAACATCTGGAGGGTGTGTCAGGTTTAATGCTTTTATCTAAGTTTAGTGCTGGAAGAGCAGCGAGTCACGAGGCGGAGGTTATTTTGTAATTACGAGGAAGGGAAACAGAGAAGTCAGAGAAAGGAGAACCTTCAGGGGAAGCAGCTTTCCTCGAAGCCTGAAAATAGGCAAGCATCTCCCTCCCTTGAGTCATCTGCAAGCCCAGCTGCAAAGCAGCAACTCAGGGTGTTGGGAAACCAAAAAGTAGCTTTCCCTTGACGTTCTTCAGGGCTGGCCTAGGCAAGCAGAAACATCAGGTGGTAGAGGCCCAAGATGCCACAGCATACTATGCCACTTCCAAACCTGGAGGTGGAGAATCACATTTTTTTGAAGTTCCTGCTATGTGGAGGAGGAATTCCTTGCAAGTAGAAATCTAGCACAGCAGGCTAGTTTTCCACCTGCAGGCTGATTTTTTTGTTTGTTTACAAGGGAGAGTTTATGTAACAGTCTGCATTTACCCCCTTTGGGGGGCTTCTCCTATCCCCTGCTTTCTTTCTTTTTTAAAGTAATTTGCTTTTTCAAACCTTGCGATTCAAGCCTGCCAATACTTCCCTCTTGAACAAGGAAAGCGCTATTTGGGTTATGTGAGCAACGGCACGGACCAAGGAAGTTCAGAAACAGAGGGAGATAACCAAATAATTTGTTAAGCAGATCTCACACAACTGGGCTGTTACAATTGATGAAGGGGGGCAGAGGGTTATCAGTGGCTTGCAATTCCTAAAAACATAAATAAGCAGAGTTCACCCTACAGGTCATTTGCCCTTTGCAGCAAATTCTTGAACAACTCCCCCCTACTTGTTGTGAGGGAGTTGAAAGTCCGCTAGCTAGAACTACAGGCTTAGAGACCAACAATCCCTCCAAACAGGCAGGAATTGACATTAAACATGGGATACAAAGCAGAGGTATTTCTCCCACAGAACCGCTTTTTTGCAAACACAGGAGTACGTATGTCAAGATGAACAGCCTCATAATATATACCTTAGCTCAATAATTCCCTTTGAGTAACTTTGAGCAGACACACAAAGGACTGCAACATGAGTGCCTCGACAATGTTTAAATTAAAACAACCTTCTCCCAACCTGAGGCCCTTCAATTGTTTGGGACTACAACACCCATCATCCACAGCAAGCACATTCTGGCTGTGGATGATGGAAGTTGTAGTCTAAAAACATCTGGAGGGCTCCAGGTTGGGGGAATGACTACTGTATTTAGAGTGTTAAGGTGAAGAATTTGCCTAACAGGCATACATTACTACCCTCACACCTACAAAAGGAATGGGATGAAAGATAACCAGAAAACCAAGCACAATGATTCAAACAAGAGAGAGGGGGGGAGAGATCTCAGGGAGAAAACAGTGCTGTAAATTTAGTCCACAACTCTTTACCTTGTTTGCCTGCTCACCTACATATTCTCAAGTTAGTTACTTGTGGCATAAGGGGGGGGGGAATCCAGGAAAATTTAGCTGCCTGTTCATTTCAATGTGATTCTTACTTATTGCAGCAACCAAACCAAGTGAGTGTCCAATTAAAGGAAGCAGCAGGAAGATCTAGCGACCACTTGGAAGTCCTGTGGCAATGTTCTAATGCACTCCAACACCACTTTAAAAGTCGTGGCTTCCTCCCCCCAGAAAGAATCCTGGGAACTGTACAGTGGTACCTCTGGATGCGAACGGGATCCGTTCCGGAACCCCGTTTGCAACCAGAGCAGTGCGCAACCTGAAGTGCCGAATCTGCGCTTGCTTGCCGTGCGATTCGGCGCTTCTGCACATGACGTCATTCGGTGCTTCTGCGCATGTGCGAATCGCTGAACCCGGAAGTAACCCGTTCCGGTACTTCTGGGTTCGGCGCGTTCGTATCCTGTGGTGTACGTTTGTTAAGGTTGCCGAGAGCTCCCACAGAGCTACAATCTCTAGCAAATGACAGAGGTGAGATTTGCACCAGGAACTTCCCTGCCTCTATATTCATTACACCATTGAACATGTTACATCACAACAGGCCAGGACTGGGACGAGCGTCTGCTTTGCATGCAGGTTCAACCCCTGGCATCTCCAGGTAGGGCGGGGGAAAGACCCCATCTAAAACTCTGGACAGCCACTGCCAGTCAGTGTTGGCAATATTGAGCTAGTTGGAAAAGGTCTGACCAATAAGGCAGCTTCCTATTTTCCTATACCACTAAGGGTGCGCTTGATAGACAACTGCATGGCAATCAATCATAGCTCACAGCTGAGTGTACCCAAAAAAAGGAGGGGGAAAAGACGTCCTTATGTTCCACTTCATGGATTGCATCTTGTGTGCTGTGATTCCTGCATTGCAGGGGGTTGGGTGACCTTTGGACTCTGCAATTCTATGTGTACACTTAATACTCAATAGTGTTCCCCCCCTAAAACACACACATACACAATGTGTGCAGTTGCCCTTTTAAAGGGGTAGCAAACTGCCAGGTATTATTGGACTCCCATCAGCCTAGGCCAGAACGGCCAATGGTCAGGGACCATGGGAGCTGTAACCCAGTGAAATCTATAGGGCCTAGATTCCCCCACCGCACCCCCACACAAAATACTGCCACAGCGCAAATGCACATTACACAACCTTGGATGTTTTAAAAAGAAGCAGAGCCCCTCACCCAGTTACATGTCAGAGGTCGAGGAGGGAGTATGTTGACCTTTGCGCTGTACGACCAGAAAAACACACTAGCTTGTTGGTCATTTGTTGCCCAACTGACCAAGCCAGACAATTCCCAGCAACTAAGATATTTCTAGGGAAAAGAAAAGAAGACTCAAGCCTTGACTGGAGACTGGTACTGTAATATCTTCCAAAATCATGAAACCCATTTTCTCTTACTCAAATACACTTTGTGCATGCTCAGGGATCACTGGCTTGTAGTCTTTTTTAGAAAAGAAGCCCAAGCCAGTGATTAGAAACAGATGCAGTGGCTGGACCAGAGCCCAAATTACACTCCCCCCCCAAAAAAAATGCAATATTGTAAAGTTCACAGAAACATACACACAAACAAGAGGTAGGACAATCGACCCATGACTATTAAAAGGCTTTCACGGGTCTTGGGGGGGGGGGAGTTTAAGACCTGACCTGGACTATGAGGGCATTGAGAGGGGAAGCAAAGAGCTAATGCGATGGGGCTCTCCAGACATCACTTAGAAAGTGGGGACCCCCTCAGCAGGGCAGCCAGTCTCCTATTCTCCCCCTTTCCCATAAGGAGGTAGGGAGGCCAAGTGGGAGGGCTCCCCACCTCCATGCACAAATGCGGGCGCAGCATCTTTTACAGCCCCTTCCCCATTGAGGGGCAGGCCAGGCTTCCTACTGCCCCCTCCCCATAGATATAATATAGGCAGGCAAGTAAAGGTCTATCCCTGTTGCCCCCAATGCATAGAGACAAGCATTTTTTTGGGGGGTGTCTCTTACAGTCCCCTCCTCAAGGGCAGATGGACAGGCAGGGTCTCCTATTGCCCCCCCCCATAAGCAGGCAGGGAAACAGGCAGGCAGGTGGCAGCAGCAGGGGAGTAATCTCCTATATTCCTTAATCTCCAAGAACAGACTGAGAGGGTGGCGGCGGCGGGGAGGGGGGTGTTTCTTACAGACCCCTCCAAGGGGTAGACAACAAGCAAGCAGGAAGGTCTCCTCATAGCCCCTCTCCCCATAAGCAGGCAGCCGGGGGGGGGGAGCAATCTCCTCTAGCCTGAAGATTATGTACGGATAGGTAAGAAAGGCAGGCAGACGGACCTCCCTCCTCAAGGGCAGATGGACAGGTCTCCTACTGCCCCATCCCACCCCCCCATAAGCGGACAGACCGATGGGTGGGGAGTGGATATCCCCTATTGCCCTCCAGGCAAGCAGTCTTTCACGGGCCCCCAAGGGAGGGCAGAGAGAGAGCTTCTTACAACCTGCCCACCCCATAGCTGAGTAAGCCGGCCGGGTCTCCTACACGACCCTCCTCCCCATAAGCAGGCGAGGTGGGGTAGAGGTATCTGCCCTCCAACCTCAAAGTACAGCCAGGCAAGGAGGGGGGGTCTTTCATAGACCCCCCTCCCCAAGGGGCGAGCAAAGCAAGCTCCCTACAGCCCTCCCTGCCCCATAAGCAAGGTAAACAAGCTGGCAGGGTCTCTGCCCCACGACCCTCCTCCTCACAGTGGGGGCAAAGGGGCTCTGACCCCCCCCCCCGCTAGAGCACGCAAGCATTTAACCCTTCAGGGGTAGTGGGGTCGCTCGGGGGCTCGTCGAGCAAGCAGCCCCGGCGGGCCCTCACTGCCTACCTCCGGGGCCGCTGGCGCTGAGCTCCTCTCCGGCTGCAGTCGCTTCGCCCTCTCTTGGCTCCGGCTCCAGCGGAAGTGACGGCGGGAGGAGGAGGAGGAGGAGTGGGAGGAGCAGCCCGGGATTGCGGGGGGGGGCAAGAAAATGCCACGCAGAAGCACTGCCGGGGCGGGAGGAGAGACGGACCGGAAGGAGGGCGGGGGAAGAGATAAAGAGAGGCGCCGGCTTCATCCGCCCGGCCTATCGCATTTTGCCCTGCTAAGTCTTTAAGGAGCTGCTGGAAGTAATTTTTTTATTTTGTTTCAAGGGTTCTTTTGGTTAGCGAGAGGTTCTTTCTCTCCCTCTTTCCTTCCTTCCTAGGCGGCAGGTATAACGGGCAAGGCCCCGAAGAGCCTGCAGTAATGGTTATTAAGAAGATAATAATAAAAATAAAAAAGGTCGAAACTGTTCTGTTTGGTTTTGTGGTTAATTTTTACTGTTTTATTCTCTATGTGGTTTATCTTTATGCAAACTGCTTAGATCTTCTAATGATTAAGTAGCATAAAAATTCAATTGTCAGAGGGTCGTCATGGCTACTCTAGAGTACGTAACTCCGCTTGAGTCCAGTTTGTCTTTAAAGATTTTTATTGTGCATGGTATTTACAGTGCAGAGATAGCTTAAAACATGACCTTTCAGTCCGAACCAGAATCCGGCAATGGCGTACATCTGTTCTTACACCAGCAAAGTAGTCGGGGCACCCCAAAACGCCTCCCCCTTGACCTGTGTCGCAGTGCTCTCAACTCTTGCGCCGGAAGGAACGATGCCCTCTCAGCCTCCTCCCGGTCAAGGTGGTGGAAGGGCTCTCCAGCATCCTTGAGCCCTTGTCTACATATCTCCTCCCCTGAGCTTTCCCATCGTTCCGCACGCTGGCTTCTCTCTCCCTCAGAGTTTCTCCCCTCCCCCCTGGCTGCTTCAGACCCACTGCTGCTCCCTGTGCTTGGCGAGGTGGATGTTAGGATGATGGGGGCTGGCTCCCTGTAGGGAGTCACCCTTACAGCAATGAATGAATGAACATGTCTGCAGCTGCTCCTTCATTGTTGTGAATGAGCCAGCCCCTAAACAAGAGGAGGCTTAGCAATGGAGATGACTGTCCACTTTGTGTAGCTGTTTCTTGCTCAGCTCTGTTTCCCATTTCCCGTTTGGGATAGAAAACCCGAGATGGTGGGCAACTCAGCATCACTACTGATCTCTCCAGGAACTGTTTACTCTGGGCAGGCCGGGTCTTCCTGTTATATACCTGCTGGGATTGACAAAGCATCTGACCCTCACCTGAATCTCATAGCTCTTCTGACAAGTGCTTTGGTCTGCCCACCAGATACCAGGCACTCTACTATTCAAATTAGGCCCCAGTGTTTATTTTACAATCCCCTTCTCAATTAAGTAATCACTCTGGAACTTTTCTTCATTAGTGCCACTTTGTTTTGTACGATTCCTTGCAAATGAAGGAAGACAACTTTTCTGCTTATATATGTTGATAATATATTGGTTACCATACTGAGGACAAACAAGATTCTACAAAAACATGATTGGGTCCAGGCCTGGCCAGGACATAGGCGTCCTGACTGTGCAAAGGTGACCTATGTGCTTGCTTGATTAACAGCTGCTAGGAACTTCAAGGTCCCTGTTCTCCCTTATTATGGTCTTGGTACTGGACCTGGAGACTCCAATAGAGAGCATTCCATGTCAAGAAGGAGGGCAAGTGGGCACCCTATCAAATGACAGTGCAGGAGCTACACGGAGCAGGGCCTTTTCACTGGTGGTGCCCACTGTATGCCTCGCTCTTCCCAGACCTGCTTTCTTTTGGCCTGTATTTTGAAGCTTTATAATTTAGGAAGACTTTGGAAGAACTGGTTGACAAGTCTTATCAGTTGCTGACGTATGAGCAGATTTTATTTGCTGCTATTCTGGGCTTCTGGTGCACCAGGGTTTACCCCAGCATAATAGGGATACAATTTATGAACTTTCTCCTTTATCTGCACAGCAAGGGGTGTTCAGTCAACAATGCAAAGGCTGAGCAGAAGCATTCCCTGCTGGTTACCTGCTTTCAGCAATAGGGGTTGCTGTTTGGTTGTACCCAATTGGTTAGCTATCAGATTCTAGAGCTCCCTATTGGTGGCTCTTAGGTAATTCATAAAACACAGTGTTCATTCATAAAGCAGTAACATAAATCTCCATTGCTACATATTGGGTGTATATGTACAAGTTTATGGCCATGCTGTATGTAGTGCTTATGCGACTGTGAATAAAAGGTGGCTGGGCTCATTGTCTCGGGGTTTGCGGGGGGGGGGGAGGTGACAAAACTGATTTCCAATAAGTGCCCCCCTTTATTTCCATAACAAGTCCTTTGAGTCTGTACACCAGGGACCCAGAAGGTGCAGGGCTTGTCAGTCCAACCCCTGCACAGTCTCATCAGGGCTGACCTTAAGGCAATTGGAGCAATTTGGCCAAATTGGGCCCCACATGCCGCTCCTAAGAGGGCCCCCGCACCAGGGCAATCTAGATGGATTTTATTTATATCCTTAAGATTTTGCAGACTTTGGCTGTGAACTGGGGCCCTACAAAAAAAAAAAATCAAGTTGGGCCCCACTGGCTAGTCCTGAGTCTCATAGTTGCTGGGCCTGAGATGCCCTGCCCTTGTATGAAGCCTTGGGTTTACAATTTTAGGAGAGGGGAGACTGCGGCACTGGGGAGTGGGCAGGCTGGCAAGGCCCCCTAGACTTAGAGGCCCAAGTTGCCCTGCCCTCACATGAAGTATTGGGTTTGCAATTTTGTGAGAGGAGAGACTGCCCGCTGGGGAGTGGGTGGGCTGGTGAGGCACCCTAGATTTAGAGGCCCTAAGCTTCAGCCTACTTAGCCTATATATAAATCCGGCACTGTCCAGGACAAGGAACATGTGGCCTTTTGAAACTTGTTGGGGCTCCAATTCCCACCTCTCCTGACCATTGGCCAGGCTGGGCTGGGAGTTCCACAACATCGGGAGGCCAGAGGTTTCCCATTTGAGATCCAGCTCAGTATTGCCACCCAGTGTATAAAATTCTGCACAGTATGAGTGGGCTTTTCTCCCACACAATACTAGAATCCAATTATTGTCCCTTCTAGGACATACCCTGAATAAATCTTTTGCAAAAGGTCTTGCACCTACTGTAATGAATCTTGGACCTGTGAAAACTCTCACCCGACTAGCAAGCTGGCAACGGACCACAGCAAGCTTTCCATAAGCCAATTCTGGACATAATGCAATTCGCAGCTTCGTCGCCATGGAAGCAATTATGAGATAAAGAGCCAAAGGGAGCAATTTCTGTGTCTTTTCGCAGATGGACGTGTGTGTCGTAAGCCTCGTGTGTCCTTCCAAGTGCACATTTTGAACCCTTCAGACTGTTTTGGAGCCGGGATGAAGCCAGGACAATGAGCCATTTGGAATTACGGTATACAGCATGGGTGTCAAACACAAGGCCCGGGGGCCAAATCTGGCCCGCCAGACCTTGTCATGTGGCCCGCCGAGCGCCCCAGCCAGCGGGACCCAGCAGCGGGACCTTGCTGCTGAAGCGCCGCTCCGACAAAGCGCCGACAAACAGCTGGGGGTGGGGGGGTAGAAAGGTGGCTGGAGCAGCGCTGCGTGGAGCACCCCGAGCCACAGCAGGAGAAGGAGGAGGCAGCTTGCCAGGTCAGCTCCCAGCAGCGCCGCACGGAGAGTCCCGAGCCTCTGCAACGCAGCAGTGCTCTGTAGCACTTTGAATCCTCCTGCCACGGCTCGGTGCCTGGAAACGGCTGCTGCTGCTGCTGCTGAAGCACAGACAAAGCACCCAGCAGCGCTGCGTGGAGGAGGAGGATTCAAAGTGCTACAGAGCACTGCTGCGTCCCAGAGGCTCGGGACTCTCCGTACGGCGCTGCCGGGCACCGACCCGGCAAGCCGCCTCCTCCTCCTCCTCCTCTTGCCTCACCTCCTCCTCCTGCCGCGGCTCAGCCTCATGAACGTGAGCTCAGCAGCGGCTCAGCCTCACGAACGTGCAACTCTGAGGCTTTACGCACTTCTCCTAAAACGGACACCTGCTGCCTCACGCTGCACGGGAAATGCTTTTTGCCCCTGGGTCCCTTCGCGCTCTTTTCTGGCGCTGAATCAAGGCGGAGACCCCCCCTTCCCTTTCTTTCTTCCCCTCTCTCGTTCTTATTCTTTCTTTCCCTCTCCTTCCTTCCTTCTTTGTCTCTGTCTTCTCTCCCTCTTTCTTTTTCTTTCCTTCTTTATTCCCTTCCTTCTTTCCTACTCTTCTTTCTCTCCCCTTTCCTTCCTCTCTCCCTCCTGCTCCCTCTTTTCTTTCTTTCTTCCTTCCTTCCTTCCTTTCTTCCTTCCGTCCTTCCCATCTTTCTTCCTCTCCCTGATTCTTATTCTTTCTTTCCCTCTCTTTCCTTCCTTCTTTATCTCTGTCTTCTCTCCCCTCTTTCCTTCCTTCCTCTCTCCCTCCCACTCCCTCTTTTCTTCCTCCCTCCCTCCCCTCCCCTCCCCCTCTATCTCCTCAGAAACATAGGATGCTGCTTTATACTTCTGGCCCTTAAACCCTGGAACCAGGAGAACAGCTCCATTGAGTCAACCTCAGCCAGTCCCTTTGGTGAAGGGTGGTGGCTCACTGGCAGAACATCTGTCCTGCATGCAGAAGGACCCCAGCATCTCCAGGTACCAGTAGCTCTGCAAAGATCCTGCATGAAACCCTAGCGAGCCTCCACCACCCAGTGCAGTTACCAAAAATCATTTTTCAATAAATTGTACAATAATTGTACATTTGAATATCTACTTGCCATTATTCTGACTATGTTAGTTATTACTTACATTATTACAAAAAACAGTAATAATTGAATGCAGTGACAATAATTTATGATAATAAAGAGTGGACACATAGTCCTACAGATACAACCGGCCCTTTGAGGGTGACCAAACTGCTGATGCGGCCCCCGATGAATTTGAATTTGACACCCCTGGTATACAGCAACAATGTTCAGAGTTAGCTCCCTCTAATGGCAAGAGGGTGGTGCTGTGGTCTAAACCACTGAGCCTATCAGAAAGTCGTCAGTTCGAATCCCCACGGTAAAACGGCATTTCCGTGCGCTGCGCTGGTTTCGCCAGAAGTGGCTTAGTCATGCTGGCCCCATGACCCAGAAAAACTGTCTGTGGACAAACTCTGGCTCCCTTGGCCAGTAAAGCGAGATGAGCGCCGCAACCCCAGTGTCGTTCGTGACTGGACTTAACTGTCAGGGGTCCTTTAACTTTACCTTTTTACTGGCAAGGGTATATTTATTTCTATACCTAGAAGAAAAAGCACTGGTGGTATGTATTTTTAGTACAGTGGTACCTTGGTTTACAACCACAATTGGTTCCGGAAGTCTGTACTTAAAACTGAAGCGTACTTAACCTGAAGCGAACTTTCCCACTGAAAGTAATGGAAAGTGGATTAATCCGTTCCAGACGGTCCGTGGAGTACTTAAACTGAAGCGTACTTAACCTGAAGTATGAGTGTAATTGGTTCTGGAAGTCTGTACTTAACCTGAAGCGAACTTTCCAATTGAAAGTAATGGAAAGTGAATTAATCCGTTCCAGATGGGTCCGCGGTGTTTGTAAACCTAGGTGGTTGTAAACCAAGGTGGTTGTAAACCGAGGTATGACTGTACAGTATTGTAAACTTTCCTGCAACCTTCAGGTGAAGGTAGTATACAAAGAAGGAGGAGGAGGAGGAGGAAAGATACTGGTTTGTATTGATGAAGGTTTAAGAGATCTGCAGCTGGCTAAAACCACTAACTACTAAACTTCCTCCCACTGAAATAGGGAGGTTGGGGGTGTGAATCTGAAATAAAACCGGAGCATTTTCTCAGCTCTTTTGGGCCTGTTCCCTTAGCAAAGGGAAGCAGAGGGGCCTCCTGCTCATACTGGTAGCTAGAACTTTAGAGTATGCAAAGGATACCTGCCCACCTCAGCAGCCTTTCAGCCACACGGCTTTGGAGGGGAAAGTCAGACAGGCCTCAAGAGAAACTTGAGAAAGAAGGCTCTTTTAATCATATGTGGTGTTGCAGTAAGGTTAAAGCTTACTGGGAAATAATATATTATGAATTAAAAAGGATGTTTAAAATAACATTTGTAAATAAACCCAGAAGCTTTCCTTTTCGGAATTATAGGGACCCAAACTGTATAGAAATTTATTCATGTATGCGACTACAATGTTATATAGTCCAAAAATAGTCCCGACGAAAGAAGAATGGATACAAAAACTTTGCAGAAATGGTGAAACTTACCGGAAATCAAGAACTTGTTATAAAAGAATGGAAATCGTTTATTGAGTATCTGCAAACAAACTGTAAACAAGTAAGATCCTTGGCAGGATTATTGTAACAACCTGCAGTTTTATAAGAGTATACATTTAAAGTAGATGAATAAAATGATTAAGTTAATTTGGAATATGCAGAAAATGTATAAATAAATAAATAAATAAATAAATTTAAGGAAACTGCAGAAAGAGGGAGAAGGAAGTCGAGTTTTGAAATGTTAAAATGATTGTAAAAGATATATATTAAAAAAGAGAAACTCCTGTCCACTCTCTTATCCCAACTCCCAAACCTGATGAGCAGGACTAAGGATGCCACCCTTAATTCCCCCACCCCCACCTGCCTCTACCGTTCATTTAAGAACCTGCCTACCTGAATCTCTCTGGCTCCAGGCGGGAAGAAAACACTCTCAGGCCCCAGGCCAATATGGGGAGGAGGAATTCAAGTGGGGGAGGAGGAATTCCTACGCGGCCCCAAAATATTTGGCGACTGGAAAGACACCGTACTGAGCGGAGACCTTTACGTCCGACGGCCAACCCAATCCTCCGCTGCCTACCCTGGGGCTGCCTCGCTTTTGCTGCTGGTAACTGGAGGAGCCGGGCCACTCCGCCCACGCGGCCGCCCGCTCCATGAATGAATGGAAGAACGCATCAATGAAAGCGCAGACAACAACAAGCGCCGAAGGAACGAATGAATGAAATGGCGCAGCAACGAGAGCGCCCAGTCAATCAACGAAGGCCAAAGGCGACAGCAAAAGCCTATCCCTCGGCGGAACAAAAACGCGAGTGGGAGGAAAAGAGGAAACGGGTGGGCAGGACGGGACCTGTTCTTTAGGAGGCGGTTCTCCAAACTCCCTCGCTGCTTCTCCCAAGTGCACCTTTTCTGCTGGGACTGGGAAAGGATTGGACGTTATAAGAACAGGATGCTGGACTACTAGGTGGGCCTCTGGCCTGATCCAGAAAAGTTCTTCTGATGTTATTGGACAAGACATCCATTCAAAAAGTAGACTGTCCTCTGAAAAAAAAACCTGGACTCCCTGGTCACTCTGAGTTAGAGATCAGAGCTTAGTACCATAAAATCAGGATAGTAAACATGAATAACTGGAAGAACTCGTGGACATCTGATTAAGCTGAATGTTGGTTAAACTGTGGAACTCTCTGCCACAGGAGGCAGTGATGGCCACCAAGCTGGATGGCTTTAAAAGAGGATGAAACAAATTCATGGAGGGGAGGGCTGTCAATGGTTACTATCCACAGTTGGAGGCAGCAATGCTTCTGAATACCAGTTGCTGGAAGCCACAGGAGAGGAGAGGGCTCTTACTCCCTAGTTCTGCTTGAGAGTTTCCCACCGGGGGGCATCTGGTTGGCCACTGTGACAGCAGAATGCTGGATTAGATGGTGGTCAGATCCAGCAAACTCTTCTTACAGTGTGGAGTGGATCCACCTTATGCTACCTCAGCCCACCTTGGCTCTCTTGAAATTTCAGCGAATTCTACAGAAAAACAGTGTGCTCAGTCTAAAGGTTTTCCCCCCTTAATGGTTTGCAAGCTCCCGCCTAAAGCAGCTGAACCCAGATTTTATTTTCTTGATTTGGAATGGGGGGGCTTCCTCCATGGACTAAGCTTCCTGCGAACGTGCCGCCGTGGATCAATATCCATGCACAATTCACCCATAAAAGTATGGTAGGATAACTCGCTGTTGAATTGTCTGCAATAAGCTCTCCTGCCTACTGAGACAGGAAGCTGCAGACAATTGCTGGCGAGATCCCAAGAGCTATGCAACAAATTTTTGCAAATGCAGCAATCCCCCTTAGTGTGGCAGGTTTCCAGGGGGAAGGGGGGGGGCAGGAGACCTTTTTTTCTGCTCCTGAAATCTTTGGAAGAGTGCTGGTAATAGGAGGGTGCCCCACCACCAAGTATATAGATAAGCCTTTTTGCAAGCATAAAATAGTTTCCTGGTGGTTCTAGGCAGCAGCTTGCGAAGACTGCAGAATCGGATTTTACAAGGCCATTAAAAACTCTGCCTAGCGACAGCCGCTGCTGTTGTTTGGGAAATGAAGCTGACACCATTCCATGTTCAATGCTAGATGCATCAACTGCAGGAATCACCTTATGTTCTTCAGCATAAATTCTATAAATGTACATAGGCTTATTCTGAGGCCAGTATTGTATACTGTACACCAGGGGTTCCCAACAAAATTTTCTCGAGGACCCCTCATCGAGCCGCTATTGTGACAAGTACCCCCATTAATTCCTAATCCTAAAATTAAAAAGTGAGAGCCAAATTAAGTCTTTTTATATTTTATATTTATACGTTTTTTTACAGTTACAACAGAGTACTCCATCAGTATACAGTTAGTTTTAATTTTCAGTTCTTAATGAGATGAACCACTTTTTAACCAATGGTCCATTTTTAACTACGCGAACTGTAGCTTCTGCGAAAAACAACGCTTTGTTTACAAACACTACTGTTTTGCAAAGAGGCAGCGCGCGCCAGGGAGGAGGGAGGGGAATGGAGAAGACAGGGTACCTGCGCAGTAGCGCACAAATGAAGCCGACGCGCACAAAGCATCTTGGGGAGGTGAGCGTTAGTAGTACTCTTTGCAAAACAGTAGTGTTTGTAAAGCGCCACCTAACGGCATACAGCAGAACTACTGCCTCTATCTAATTCTGGTTTTGCGCTAGACTCTGCTCATGCAGGAAGCGGCCAAAACAAAAAATCTGTTATCATACGAAATATATTTAATATATTTTTTATTCTAATAGCATCTTGCGGACCCCTCTGGCATAGCTCGCGGACCCCTGGGGGTCCCCGGACCACCTGTTGGGAACCACTGCTGTACACTGAATGGCAATGGCTAGCCAGGGTTTCAAGACAGGACATTCCCAGACCCACCTGGAGATGCTGGTGATGGAAACACTGATTTATGGCTTTTCCCTTAAGGCATGTGAGCATAGCAATGTGCCTTATACAGAGTCAGACCATTAGTCCACCTACCACATGCAAAGCAGGTGCTCAGCTTCTGGACTATGATCTTTCCCTTTTTAAAAAACGTTAAGATTCTTTTTTTTTAATTTAAAAAGATCTTTATTTCAAATCTTTAAAAACATTACAAAATAATAACACACACACAAAAACCAATAGAGGAAAATCACAAAACTTAATAGAAATTATAAGAATATCCAAAAACAAAGCAAAACACATAAATAAATACACCAAAACAGAACAACTTTTCCTCCCCCTCTTCCCACCCTTTCCCCTCCCCACTTCCCCCCACACTTTCCCGACGTTAAGATTCTAGTCCTTATCTTTAGATGGGACTGAATGAAATAGACACACAGGACTGCCTTGTACTGAGTCAGAACACTGGTCCATCTAGCTTAGCATTGTCAACACTGACTGGCAGCGGCTCTCCAGGGTTTCAGGCAGGGGTATCTCCCAGGCCCACCTGAAGATGCCGGGCATTGAGCCTTCTGCATGCAGAGCAGATGCTCTGCCACTGAGCTTCCATGCAACGTAGAAAATGTAATGTCAGAGAGAACTTTTAGTTCATGAGGCTGTTTAGTTGAGACAGGATTACGGCATGGGTGTGGGAGGAGGCCCGTGCTATAAGTTTGTAATGCCCCCTCCCAACAATGTGTGGGTCCTGTCTGCATGACAGACCCTTTCAATATCTGCTGACTGCTATCATGCCTCCCATTAACCTCCTTCTCTTCCGTGAATTTGTCGAATCCTCTTTTAAAGCCGCCAAAATTGGCGGCCGTCAAAACATCTTGTTTCTATCTTCACAAAAGGAATTTTGCATGTCACCTGGAACGAAGAACAAAAACTGGTGGTCTGCACATATGTGTATGTGTATAAATCTATAAATCTTAGATGAGAGAGAGAGAGAGAGAGACTTTGCTGCCAGCTCACCTGGACCACACACCTATTCCAGCATCCTTTCCTCGCAGTGGCCAGCCTAGTCGAAGCCTGCAAGGATTTCCACTCTGTTTATCATCATGCCACCCCCAGTGCAGCTTGATGCATGTATCAAGGAAGAAGTGCAAGCAGGGGGAAAAAAGGAAGTAGAGATCTATTCCCCAAAGCTACCCACTCAGCAGCCAGAAAGAGCCACTAGGGCTGTTTCCAAAGGGCACTTTCCAAAGGATGCTGGTCGACATAAAAGCACCTTGTTCCAAGTGCACAAGGATCCTGATCCAAAGGCGGCTGCAGTCGATGTGCAAAATGTAGTAAAATGAGGCGAGAGGAAGAGGAATTTAGGACTGGCCAAGAAGTTATTTTTATAAAGATAAAAGAATGCACATGGATGGGGATGAGTCTAAGGACACCCCCCTCCATTCTTAACCATAAAATTGTGCCCCAGTTAACATCCAAGTCTGGTTGTGGGATCTCAGTGCCAAAGTTGGCACTGAGGGGACAGGGGGCGGGCAGGTGTGGGGGACTCCCTGGTCCTGAATGGGGTAACTGTGCCCCTGAAGGACCAGGTGTGCAGCCTGGGAGTCATTTTGGACTCACATCTGTCCATGGAGGCGCAGGTTAATTCTGTGTCCAGGGCAGCTGTCTACCATCTGGTACGCAGGCTGAGACCCTACCTGCCCGTGGACTGTCTCACCAGAGTGGTACATGCTCCAGTTATCTCCCGCTTGGACTACTGCAATGCGCTCTACATGGGGCTACCTTTGAAGGTGACCCGAAAACTGCAATTAATCCAGAATGCGGCAGCTAGACTGGTGACTGGGAGTGGCCGCTGGGACCATATAACACCGGTCCTGAGAGATCTGTATTGGGTCCCAGTACGTTTCCGAGCACAATTCAAAGTGTTGGTGCTGACCCTTAAAGCCCTAAACAGCCTCGGTCCTGTATACCTGAAGGAGCGTCTCCACCCCCATCGTTCAGCACTGAGATCCAGCGCTGACGGCCTTCTGGCGGTTCCCTCATTGCAGGAAGTGAGGTTATAGGGACCCAGACAGAGGGCCTTCTCGGTAGTGGCACCCACCCTGTGGAACGCCCTCCCATCAGATGTCAAGGAAATAAGCAGCTATCCTATTTTTTAAAAGACATCTGAAGGCAGCCCTGTTTAGGGAAGTTTTTAATATTTAATGCTGTATTGTTTTTAACACTCAATTGGGAACTGCCCAGAGTGGCTGGGGAAACTCAGCCAGATGGGCGGGGTACAAATAATAATAATAATAATAATAATAATAATAATAATAATAATAATGTTAAGCCTCATCCTGCCAGCATTTAGATGGAGTTGGGGAAGATCTGTAGCCCAGTGGTGTAGCTTCTAGTTTGCACACAGCAGGTTTCAGGTTCAAATCCCTGGCATCTCTAGATCTGTCAGGGCAAGGTTTCTTGTCTGAAAACCTGGCAGGACAAATCAGAGACTCTTGTAGCCCAAAGTATCTGGAAGGGCACCCGGTTGGAGAAGGCTGGAATGTGTCTACTGCAATACTACGCCTAGGTGTGATCTGGTTACATCAGCTAAGCAGGTTCAATCCAGGCCAGTCAGATGCAGGAGCCTTCAGGGAAAAGTCCTGAGGATACAGAGATGTGATGCTGTTGCATCTCTGGACCAGGAGATGGTGCTCTTTTCCCTCAGTGACAAACCTGTCCAGGATAGGGAGAGATGGAAGAGGAAGGATGAGGCTGCCTTCCTGCGGGGGAGGGTTGTTTTGTTTTTTGTTTTGTATAAATATGCATGATTATAACCTGATCTTGTCTGAGAGGCTGGAGTTAGGGAACCATGGCTGCAAATGCTGCAATTAGATGACAAATGTAAGACACTGCATTCAAATCCAGTTATCAGAATTGCACAATGACTCCCATTTCCCCTGTCTGCCCTTAAGTTGCAGACATGTAGATTCAATGGGCTGAGAGAAGTCAGCGTTGTAGCACTGCTGGACCTGATCTGTGCCTGGAAGGGAGACTGTCTTTGTAGCCATGCAGAGGTCAGAGGTTTCTGTGCACACGACTCTGGGTTCAACCCGGGACTTTCTGCACGGAAAGCAGATACTCTGTCTCTGAGCTATGGCCTTTCCCCTTATAACGTTAAAATCCTAGTCCTCATTGTTCTCAATAAAGGGCTGGATTTAATAGGAGTCTAGGGGGCTGCCTTATACCAAATCAGTCCATTGAGCTCATTATTGTCTACACTGACTGGCAGCGTGGCTCTCTAGAGTTTGAGGCAGTTCCCCCCAACACTACCTGGGTTTGAACCTGCCTCCGAAGCAGATGCTCTATATACCTTTGAGCTCTGGCTGTTCCCCTTATAGTCCCGATAGTCTAAAATTGCTCCTCGTGCAGGTAGCTACTCGCAATTTAACCCACGCCGTTAGCCTGCCAGTCCTGCCTCTAAAGCAGGCATCCCCAAACTTTGGCCCTCCAGATGTTTTGGACTACAATTCCCATCTTCCCCAACCACTGGTCCTGTTAGCTAGGGATCATGGGAGTTGTAGGCCAAAACATCTGGAGGGCCGCAGTTTGGGGATGCCTGCTCTAAAGTCTCTGCAAGCAAAGTGGGTGGCCCAAAAGGCACCTCCAAGCCAGGGTGCCCCCTATTCCTGCTCAGTGCTAATGATTCAGCACTCTGGCTCTTGAAGGAGATGCAGAGAGCAATGCGGAGGGGGGGGTGCCACTCCTGCAGCCCAAACACCCAAGCCCTCTCCAGATGCAGATGAGGCTGGGGGTGGCAGCAGGGCTGGGGAGGGCGGGGGGGGGGGAAGGAGAGGCTTGATGGACCTCTAAGATCACCTTTCCTCAGGAGCAGTTCCAGACGCCAAAGCTGTTAAAAGCCACAGAGAGGTTTTGCATGGATGGTGAGAGGCAGGAAAGAGCGAAGGAGCTGGCAGGCAGGTCTGAGGTCAGAAGCCAAGGTGGGGAGGTGCGGATTGTGAAGGAAAAAGAGAGAGCCCAGGAGGAAATGTTGTGCTAGGTCGGAGGAAACATTTTGGCACTGTGTTGGAAAGTTCCTGGTTTGCAGAGCATCCTGGGGTGAAAATGGCTGTGTGTCGGATAGAGAGATGTTTTGCAGAAGTGCTACAATTTGTTAGTTATGCTCAGTGTGCTGAGATGCTCCTTAAAGATGCTGTTTGAGCTGGATGCTATGACCAGAGCAGTGCTTTCAGCAGCGGCTTGCCCAGACTACGTATCACAGGCAGACAATTTGGTGTTCTCTGGTTGCTGGAAACCAAAAGGAGGGAAGAGTAGCTGTTGTGCTCAGATCATGCTTGCGGGCTTCCCACAGGCGTCTGGTTGGCTGCTGTGAGAACAGGATGCTGGACTAGATGATCCACTGGTCTGATCCAGCAGGGCTCACCCGATGTTCTACCTATGCTGTGGACTACAATTCCCATCAGCCCCAGGCAGCCAACAGCTGGGAGCAATAGCCTTCAGCCCCCCAGGCTTAAAATCGAAAAGACCTGACACACAAGGAAAAAGGCATGAGGAGGGCAGAGGAGAAAAGCAAGCTCAGGCAATGGTCCTTCAATTTGCAGCTTTTTGCAGCAACAAGCTGGGATGGAAACAGTTCAGGAGGCCTTGAGGAAGGTCTGCTGTTAGGTGACCGTTGGGGAGATACAAAAGCAGCTAGCAGAGGTGATGGAATTGCCCTGCCTTCCTCTTGTGTCTGCAGCCTGATATGGGAGGAGGGTATGTCTACAATTACTGAGAGGCACGGTAAAGACACTCTGCATATTTTTAGTAACACTATTTTTAATTTTACTTCCTGCCTTCTAAAGCTGAGTCCTGACACTGAAAAGCTGAGCTGGGGCTCATATTAAGGCACACGATTGACATGACATATGGAAGGCAAGGTGAGACCTTCAGCTGGACTCACCTTTGGTACCACAGAGAGCAGGTGTGGGGAACCTCTGGCCGGTGGGCCAATGCCCCCCCCCAGTCCTCTCTATCTGGCCTGCAGGAGCCTCCCAAGGTCATATCCCTCACCTTTGAGGCTCTGGGTTATATTATTTGTTAATAGGGAGATCGGAAGCTGCCTCTGTCCTGACTGGCTGCATCTCCCCAGGCCTTTTGCAGCCCCACCTGGAGATGCTGGGGATTGAACCCAGGACATTCTGCATGCAAAGCAGATGCTCTACCACTGAGCTACAGCTCTTCGCTATACTGATTCTAGACCCATCGGTCCATTTAGGTCAGTACTGTCTGCACTGACTTGCAGGGTTTCAAGACGGAGTCTTTCCCAGACCTTCCTGGAGAAGCCAGGAATTGAACCTGTGACCTTCTGCATGCAAAAGAGATGTTTTCTAACCACTGATCTACAACCCTTCCCCTTCTGCCTGACTGCCCTGGAACATTTGATCACATCTGACTCTGGTTTATATATTTTAAACACACAATATCCATCGTTATGTCTTTATTTCATTGGCATTGCCTAACTCGTAATTGATTTAAAATGGTATAATGTTAGCCTCATCAATATGAGTTCTTTATTTGGATTGTCATATTATGTTTTGAAATGAATTTGTATTGGACATATTATAGAGATGTGTGGGTTTATAAACTGGATTGTTGTTGTTGTTGTTGTTATTATTATTATTATTATTTTCAGCCAGACATTTGAAAATAATGGGGAATATGAAAAAGGGTCATGGCTCAGTCGCAGAGTATCTGCTTTGCATGCAGAATGGCCTGGTTCAATCCTTTACATCTCCAGGTAGGTCTAGGAGATGCCTGGAAATCCTGGAGAGCTGCTGCCAGTCAGTGTAGACAACACTGACCTGTATGGACCAATGTTCTGATTCAGTATAAGGCAGCTTCCTATGTTCCTGTTTCTTTGCTGCTTAGTACGCTTTAAAGACTGGGATTTTATTTAGCCATTATTTTAATCATTGCGTTGAGCTTAATAATTATTGTTGTTTCATTGATTCATCATCGTAGCCACTTTTAAGTTGCTGCAGTTTCATTGCAGTGTTGGAAGAGTCAGTGGGGGAAGTTTGCCACTTAAAAATCCTTACTGGTTATCTCATTTGAAAAGCTTATTCAGACCCCAATGACTTTGCAGAAGGAGATTAGCTTATCTGGACACAGAACAATTTACAGTAGCCCCAGCTGGTTTTAAGTCACGCCAATCAGCCTCCACCTGAAGAAATCCCCCCTGATGCAATTTGCAGAAATGTGGATTTTTGGAATCTCCAGCCTTGGCATTTGCAGGGGCACAGGCGGCCACTCTCTCAGGACACAATTCAATTTGCACTTGAGTCCAAAGCCAGCGCCACTTTTCAGAGCAGAGTGTCTCAGTTATTTTAGGCTGCAGGTGGAAGGCAGACAGAAAGGAGGCATTAGACAAATTCACAGGAGAATCCTACCCTAAACGCCCTCTGCCCTGTATACCTGAAGGAGCATCTCCACCCCCATCGTTCAGCCCAGACTCTTGAGGTCCAGCGCTGAGGGCCTTCTGCCAGTTCCCTCACTGCAAGAAGCCGAGTTACAGGGAACCAGGCAGAGGGCCTTCTGCCCTGTGGAACACCCTCGCAGCAGATGTCAAGGCCATGAGCAACGATTTTACTTTTACTTTACTATTTTACTTTTAAAAGACAACTGAAGGCGGCCCTGTCTAGGGAAGTTATTAATGTTTGATGCTGTATTGTGTTTTTGATGTTTGGTTGGAGGCCGCCCAGAGTGGCTGGGGAAGCCCAGCCAGATGGGCGGTGTTGAATAGTGGGTAAGAAGGATGAAGACACAGCTCTCAAAATAACCAGCTCTTTATTCTAGCTCCGAGTCCAGACTGAACAGTAGCTTAGCCAACTGGCTTATATAGTACTCAGTAACTTGCAACAGTAACAAACTTCCCCTAGCTACCCAATCAGTGAACAGCACTCTCAATCCTTCATTTGCATGTTGTGGACCTGAGTGAGAACTGCAGCCACAGTGGGCAGGGTAAGAACTGCAGCCACGGTGGCCAGAAGGAGTACTGCAGTTAACTTAATACATAACAGGCGGGGTATAAATAAATATCAGGCCCGTCCTAGCCATAGACGCTAGTGGCGCGGAGAACCACGGCGCCGGGCGCTGGAAGGGCGCCAAGTGAGCGCAGGGTTCCGGTGATCTGGCCAGGACTGTGCTCCTTCTCCGAGGACTCCGCGTTGCGCCTCCTTCTCGTTTCCCCAGCGCTGGGTTCCGCTCAGTCGAGCTTCGCCACCAGCGCGCGCACAGCGCCCAAGCAGCTCTTGCTGGTCCCGCGGTGTGTGCATTGGTGGCGAAGCTTGACTGAGCAGAACCCAGCGCTGGGGAAACGAGAAGGAGGCACAACGCGGAGTCCTCGGAGGTGGCCTCCCGCTGCTGCCGCGGTCCACCTGGCACTCCCGGGCCCTTGGAGAGGCTCTGGAGGGGAGCGCTGGAGGGAACTAGCGCCAGGGCACTGGATGGACTTAAGACGGCCCTGATAAATATATTATTATTATTATTATTATTATTACCAATGACGACTAGCCCTTGAAGGCTGGTCCATCAGTGTGAATGGGGGTACTGCTGCACCACCCTCAGCAAGAGACTCACAGGCCTTGACATACCTTAGATGCCTGGACTCTTAGGAGCCAAGGAGAGGAGCTGCTTGTCCCTGGCTGGCACCTTTTTCAGTGGCTGGGCAGGCAATGCAATCTTGGAGTCCCAGCACAACCCTTCCCTGTGACACAAGGCCAATTGACTGGGGACATCTTGCAGGTTTGCGACTCCAAGCAGCCCTCCATCTTTTTTCCATCTTGCCTGACAACAGCAAACTTGAGAGAAGTCACTGCAGGGGAGGAAGATGGGGGTGGGGAGAGAGAGAGAGAGAAAGAGAAAACATTTTGCATCAGCAGCGACAAAAGGGATCCCTGAAGCCTGCGAGATGCACAATTGCCGTTTGTCCTGAGATGATCCGGGAGAACAGAAGAGGAGCCAATTTTGCTCAGGAGCAGAGAAAGGAGAGAATGTCTGTAGCAAGGCAGTCCCACGGCAGCAGCAGGGGCCTAAAGAGGGAAGAGGATGTGAGATGCTGTTAGGTGAAAGGTGTTATGATACAGTCTTACTGTGAGAGAGCAGCTCTCCTGTAGCAGTTAGCACCTGGGTTTAGCATTCTCCCCTTTAAGCATGGCTTCCACTGAGCGCCCCTCCAGAGGTCCTTTTTATTCTGCGTTCAGGATTGTCTGTGCTGAGGATGCTATTGGAGTGATCCTGCTTTCCAAAAGAAAGAACCTTTTCACACAGCAAAAACTATGGAACCTGCTCCCGCAGGAGGCATTAATGGCCACCAATGGCATTAAAAGAGGATTGGACAAATTTATGGAGGAGAATAATGAAATGGCTATGCTCTGGGTGGCTTACAACAGAAGAATGAAATAAAATAATCTATTAAACATTAAAAGCCTCCCTAAACAGGGCTGCCTTCAGATGTCTTCTAAAAATCTGGTAGCTGTTTTTCTCTTTGACATCTGATGGGAGGGTGTTCCACAGGGCGGGCGCCACCACCAAGAAGGCCCTCTGCCTGGTTCCCTGCAACTTGGCTTCTCGCAACAAGGGAACCGCCAGAAGGCCCTCGGAGCTGGACCTCAGTGTCTGGGCAGAACGATGGGGGTGGAGACACTCCTTCAGGTTTACTGGGCCGAGGCCGTTTAGGGCTTTAAAGGTCAGCACCAACACAATATTCAGAAGCCTTGCTACTGCTGACTGTGGAGGCAGAGCATAGCCATCCTAACTACCGGTAATAGCCATCAAAAGCCTATACCTGAAGGAGCAAGACGTGAGGTTACAGGGGACCAGGCAGAGGGCCTTCTCGGTAGTGGCGCCCGCCCTGTGGAACGCCCTCCCATCAGATGTCAAGGAAATAAACAACTGACTTTTAGAAGACATCTAAAGGCAGCTCTATTTATGGAAGTTTTTAATGTTTGATGTTTTATCGTGTTTTTAATATCCTGTTGGAAGCCGCCCAGAGTGGCTGGGGAGGCCCAGCCAGATGGGCGGGGTATAAGTAATAGTAAGTTGTTGTTGTTGCAGTTGCTGGAAATCACAGAAGGGGACTTTGCTCTTGTGCTCGTGTCCTGCCAGAAGTTTTCCACACAGACATCTTAGTGGCTCCCATGAGAACAGGATGCTGGACTAGATGGGTCACGGGCCTGATCCGGCAGGGCTCTCCTTATGTACTTAATGCTGTTTGTGCCTGCAAAAGTTTATGGGCGAACATACTGCTTCACTTCCCATTCGTGCAAGTCCTGTAACTACCTGCAGAAATCCTGTAGCTTTTCATGCCACAAATACCACAGGGTTGCTGCTGTCGTTTTGGACTTGCTTTTTCTGAGTGAGTGCCCCTCCAGATGGCAGCAATATGTTATCATTCAGGCCAGCATCGCAGAACGGCTAATAAAGTGGAATGATTTGTAGACGGTCTAGAATAGAACCCCGCACTCAGGATGTGCTGTTTGCAAAACGTCCTGGGCTGGTTTTGCTGCTAAGTGTCAAATCTTCAGCTTCTTTAAGAACGCAAGTGCCCCACTGGATCTGGCCAAAGGGGCCCCATCTAATCTGGCATCTCATTCACACAATGACCAACCAGATACCTCTTTACGAAGCCTGCAGGCAGGACCTGAGTGCAAAAGCAGCACTCGCTCCCGACTTGAGATTTCCCCAGCAGAATGAATAAACTAATTGTTGACTCCCTTCAGAGCACAATAGCTGAAGGAATCTGTGTTCTTATTTGCTGTGACTATTCCAATGCTGCCTTTAAATCAGGGCCAGCCCTACCTTTGGCTATTCCCCTCCCTTGAATGGCAGAGCTGAGTGTGCCAACCAGCATATCATTAACCCCCTAAAGAAACCTACTGCTAACCTGCATTCCATTGTCTTTTGCTCTAGAGCTTGGAGCTGCCACTTCAGCAGCAGCATTCGGGTGGTGCTTGTGTGGCTGTGTTGCTCTCCTGACTTCCCAACACTGGGCATCATGGCCACTTACAGGGAAGGAGGGTGAGTGGGTGGCAAGGCAGCATAGAATCATAGAATAGAATCATAGAATCATAGAGTTGGAAGAGACCACAAGGGCCATCCAGTCCAACCCCCTGCCAAGCAGGAAACACCATCAAAGCATTCCTGACAGATGGCTGTCAAGCCTCTGCTTAAAGACCTCCAAAGAAGGAGACTCCACCACACTCCTTGGCAGCAAATTCCACTGCCGAACAGCTCTTACTGTCAGGAAGTTCTTCCTAATGTTTAGGTGGAATTTTCTGGTTCTCAGAGAGGCATACAGCCTTCATCGGTGGGGGTGGGGGTGGGAACATAGCCATCAGAGCTCTTGGGGTCGGTGAGGGGCAGAAGGCATGGAGATCCGTTGCAGTTCATGGGCCATAGCTCAGCAGCAAGGTCTCTGTTTTGCATGCAGAAGGTCCCAGGTTCAATCCCATTTCCAAGCAGAACTCCTAGCAGTGGCTCATTGTCTGAACTCCTAGAGAGCTGCTGTCAGTGTTGACAGCTTTGGCAGCGTCAAACTAGATCAGGCATCCCCAAACTTCGGCCCTCCAGATGTTTTGGACTACAATTCCCATCTTCCCCGACCACTGGTCCTATTAGCTAGGGATCATGGGAGTTGTAGGCCAAAACATCTGGAGGGCCACAGTTTGGGGATGCCTGAACTAGATGGACCAATGGTTTTGACTCAGTATAAGGCAACCTAAGGGGTGGCTGAGCCCATGCAGATGGCCCCAGTTTCAACCTCTGGCAATTTCAGGTAGGGCTGGTTAGAGAGATTTCCCATCGGAGACCCTGAAGAGCTGCTGCCAGTCAGTGTAGACAATACTGAGCAAGATGGTCTTACTGGGTATTTACAATTTCTTACACTTCTATCCTATATTTTCCTCCAAGGAGCTCAAGGTGGTGTCCATGTTTCACTGACTCCCCGTTTTACCCTCACAACAACCCTGTGGGATGGTTAGGCTGAGAGACTGTGACTGGCCCAAGGTCATCCAGGGAGTTTCATGACCGAGTCAGGATTTGAACTCAGGTCTCCCAGGCCCTAGTCCAGCACTCTAACCACTACCGCACCACTGGGTCTTCCTATGTCCCTATGCAGAGAAGTTCTGTACAGAGAAAGGAGCTAAGTTTTTTGTTTTTTTAAAGCACGCTGCCTATTAATTTCCCTGTGTCCATTAACATCTCACTTAGGAGCAGTTTTCGGTGGGGGGATAATAAATGAGGCCCATTGCCTAATGAAATGCATCCAACTGGCTTTCAGCAGCCTCCTCGCAGCGCTGTGAAGGGCATCCAGAATCTGGATGGCGCAAAAGGAATTGGCAGCCCCATTAAATGGCTAATGCAAAGAGATGTGTGATTCGATTAGCTCCTCTTTATCCTTCCCATAATGCCTGCATCGTCACAGAGAGCTCTGTAGACACTGTACAGCTGTTCCCAAGGAGGCTCTTCTCCATTCAACAAGGGATGCCTCGTGGTTCCATCGGGTAGGAAGCCCTTAGCAGCAAATGAGGAGAGTCGTGAAGGTGCAAGTCCCAGTGGCAGAAGTGGCTGCTGTAACCATTGTGAATGGTAGGGCAGAAGGCAAGGAGCCCAACAGTAGGTGGCGCCAGAGCCAGTGTCGGGCGGAGGCAACTATCTCTATTTTCTCCCCATCTTCCTCCCTGCTGAGATCTATCAAGGGACAACACTGAGACTTAAGGAGGGGGAAGTTTGTGGACCAGAACCACCCCTTGAGCTGGTTGTAAGTAAAAAGGCAGGGAGGCAGGCTGGCTAAGGGCAGACAAAATCTGGTGGGGCATTTCCGCATTTGCCCTAGTGCAGCATGCTGTTCTCAAGGAGGCCAGCCAATGCCCCCAATGAGAAGCCTTCAAGCAGGACCTGAGTACAAGAGCCCTCTCCCCTCCTGTGATTTCCAGCAACTGGTATTCAGAAGCATCGCTACTTTCTCAGCTCCTGGTAACTACCTGGATGAAAATACTGTACTTTTCCGTGTATAAGACTATTTTTCCCCCCTTCAAAAATCATGTTAAAAATTGGGGGTCATACATCATTGTGGGGACGTGGTATTGGTTGCTGCCACGAGTCGTAGATCGTCCTAGGTCAGGCATCTCCAAACTTCGGCCCTCCAGATGTTTTGGACTACAATTCCCATCATCCCTGACCACTGGTCCTGTTAGCTAGGGATCATGGGAGTTGGAGGCCAAAACATCTGGAGGGCCGCAGTTTGGGGGTGCCTGTCCTAGGTGGCTGCGGCAAGTTTTGGTGATGATCGGCTGCCATTGCAGCAATTGGGTGGGCGATTTGCTGTTGTTTTTTGGTGATGGGACATAGGATAAGGGCCACCCTCCCCCCCCCCCCAAAAAAAGCTCAACAACTTTGGGGAATACCCGCCCATTTTCTTAAATTTGAGTCCCCCAAAATAGGGGGCGTCTTATACATGGGGGCGTGTTATAAATGAAAAAGACGGTACTCCCTCACTCTGTCCTTTAGCTATACCCCTTAGAGGCGTGTGCTGAAAGGAGGCCAACCTCTCTTCTTCTGCTTAGCTTATTCGGTGGGATTCTCTCTCTGGTGCTCAGTTTTCAACCACACTCGGCTTCAGTGTTTTAAAGTTTCCTGGAGCTCCCCCCCCCCCCCCGCGCCGGCTCACTCCTCTCAATGTCACACTGATCTCTCGTCCCTCTCCTGCACCCTGCCAAGATGCTCGGCTGTATTGCCTCTTCCAGCATTTCCCCACAATTGTTGACGAGGTCAAAGCACACGGCAGCATTTTCTTCCCTTTTGCATATTCACTGGAAGAGGAGCAGATTCCCCAGATGTGCTGAGGCAAGCCAGCTCTCCTTGGCTTCCATTGAAGCTGGAATGCTCAGCATTTGGTGTGTGTGTGTGTGTGTGTGTGTGTGTGTGTGTGTGTGTGTGTGACTATATCTAACCCTGGCTGTCAAACAGCAGCCTCTGAGCCAGGAAACGGCTGCGTCTTTAAAGGAGGAGGAGGAGGAGGAGAGAAAATGCTCTATCATATTCAGCAACTGATGGGTTTCCTGCTGCCCAGGGAAATAGATTTCTCTGAGCACTTTACTTGTGGGGGTCAGAGGAAGCCTTTGCCTTTTAGAAATGTCCTCTGAAGGACAGAGCAAATAGACAGGGAGCATCCTTTCAGGGAGGGATTGCTATGAAATGCCGGGGTGAGCTTCCAGAAAGAGGAGCGCCAAAATAGTATTCTAGAATAGCATCCCAAATCTGTCAGTCTAGCTATCTCAATCTCCTGAGTTTTTCCCAGGCTGGGTGAGAGGGCTGTAAGCTACGATGTGGGTGTTCAGTGAATCATACAAAAAAGGAACATGGGACACACTCCTTGCTGAGCCTCAGGCACATGGTTAGCTGTGATTCCTGCATTGCAGGGAGTTGGACGAGATGACCTTTGGGGTCACTTTCAATTTTCCAGTTCTCCTGTTCTATTATTCAGTGACTAAGTGCGGTGTTTCCTTCTCCAGCAGGCGTTAGGCGGCAGTCTTCCATTTTGTGATAGTCTTCAGTTTTTCTCATTTTATCTCCCCATTTCTTGTTGGTTGGCATCCCATCTGTCTTGGGAGACAACGAAGTCAAACTGTAGCCTTTGGGTACGAAGTCAAACTGTTGGACGGTTGCAGCGTCTGCTGTGGCTGTTGAGACCAATATGGGAGAGTCGTGTCTTGTTGCTGCTGCTGGGGCAGATGAAGGCGCCCAGTTGTGCTGCTGCAGATGCACCATGGCTTGCCGATCAGAAGGTCGGCGGTTCGAATCCCCGCGACGGGGTGAGTTCCCGTTGCTCGGTCCCAGCTCCTGCCAACCTAGCAGTTCAAAAGCATGCCAAAAAGTGCAAGTAGATAAAGAGGTACCGCTCTGGCAGGAAGGTAAACGGTGTTTCCGTGCGCTGCTCTGGTTTCGCCAGAAGCGGCTCAGTCATGCTGGCCACATGACCCGGAAAAACTGTCTGCGGGCAAACACCGGCTCCCTCGGCCTTTAAAGCAAGATGAGCACTGCAACCCCAGAGTCGTCTGCCACTGGACTTAACTGTCAGGGGTCCTTTACCTTTACCTTTTAAAAACTCTATTAAGTAAAGGAACACCACTTTAGCTAATGGGGCCTCCCGCTGCCACCGCGCCGCCGGAGCACAATTTCTGTTCTCATCCTGAAGCAAAGTTCTTAACCCGAGGTACTATTTCTGGGTTAGCAGAGTCTGTAACCTGAAGCGTCTGTAACCTGAGGTACCACTGTAGATGCAATAGAAGGATAGGGGGGAAATGGAAACCGGGGGAGGGTGGGGAGGAAGCCCGGGGATTCAAATAATCTTCGATGTGTAAAGATTGAAAATGTATATGAATATTTCTTTTAAAATATGAAAATAAAATATTTTAATAAATAAATAAAAATGAAGAAAAACCATTCTAGCTTAGTTTAAAACATTCTAAAAACATTTACAATTAAAAACATCTCCAATTGGTTACAGTGAGAAACGTTTTAAAAGCATTTGCCATTTAAAACATCATTCTATTCAATGATTACGGCAGGGGTAGGCAACCAAAGGCCCGGGGGCCTTCACCTTCTCAATCCGGCCCGCGGACGGTCCGGGAATCAGCATGTTTTTACATGAGTAGAATGTGTCCTTTTATTTAAAGTGCATCTCTGGGTTATTTGTGGGGCATAGAAATTCGTTCATTTCCCCCCCACCCCACCCAAAATATAGTCTGGCCCACCACATGGTCTGAGGGACGGTGGACCGGCCCACGGCTGAAAAAGGTTGCTCACTCCTGGATTACGGGGTAGCCAGGAGCAGTACACCCATTGAAATAAATGGCCATGATGGCTAACTAATGCCCATTCAATTCTGTGTCCAGGGCAGCTGTCTATCAGCTCCATCTGGTACGCAGGCTGAGACCCTACCTGCCTGCAGACTGTCTAGCCAGAGTGGTGCATGCTCTAGTTATCTCCTGCTTGGACTACTGCAATGCGCTCTACGTGGGGCTACCTTTGAAGGTGACTCGAAACTACAACTAATCCAGAATGCGGCAGCTAGACTGGTGACTGGGAGCGGCCGCCGAGACCACATAACACTGGTCTTGAAAGATCTACATTGGCTCCCAGTACGTTTCCGAGTACAGTTGAAAGTGTTGGTGCTGACCTTTAAAGCCCTAAACGGCCTCGGTCCAGTATACCTGAAGGAGTGTCTCCACCTCCATCATTCTGCCCGGATACTGAGGTCCAGCACCGAGGGCCTTCTGGTGGTTCCCTCGTTGTGAGAAGCCAAGTTGCAGGGAACTAGGCAGAGGGCCTTCTCGGTGGTGGCGCCTACCCTGTGGAACGCCCTCCCAACAGATGTCAAAGAGGAAAACAACTACCAGACTTTTAGAAGACATCTGAAGGCAGCCCTGTTCAGGGAGGCTTTTAATGTTTAATAGATTACTGTGTTTTATTTTTCTGCTGGAAGCCGCCCAGAGTGGCTGGGGAAACCCAGTCAGATGGGCGGGATATAAATGATATATTATTATTATTATTATTATTATTATTATTATTATTATTATTATTTTCAATGGGTCCACTCCTTTTTCGCAGCATGGGTCCACTCTGTTGCACAGGAACATAGGAAGAGAGAGGGGTGGTGCAGTGGTTAGAGTGCTGGGCTAGGACCCCCCCAGGTTTCAATCCCCCACTCAGTCTTGAAGTTCACTGGGTGACCTTGGGCCAATCACTGCCTCTCAGCCTAACCCGCCTCACAGGGATGTTGCGCAGATTAGTTGAAGAGGGTGGGAGAACCCTTTAATATACACCACCTTGAGCTCCTGGGAGAAAAAAAGGTTGGATGTAAATGCAATCAATAAATGAAAAACAAAACTTTTGGTGACTACGGCCCAGCTGCTGCTGCTGCTGTTAAACTACACACACACACACACACAGAGAGAGAGAGAGAGAGAGAGAGAGAGAGAGAGAGAGAGAGAGAGAGAGAGAGAGAGAGAGAGAGATTTCTTTTGAAAACAATGATGATGGGGATGAGTGGAGAGATCAAGGTTGTCTGCTCTCCCTCCGCCCCCTCCTGGACGGAAACTTCACTCTCCCAGTTGGAGTTATCTCAACCCGCCCCCTTCCCTGGCGCGACATGCGGATCTGCACAGCCGCACGTATGAACTGGGCCAGAAATAGGACCGGACTGGCATGACCTGGCCCTCTGCAGCAGCGGAGGCGGCCCCTCCCTCCTGTTCCCGCACCTGGATTGCGGTAGGAAGCCCTGGGCCGGGAGGGAAAGAATTGTCAATACCAGCAGCTCAGCAGCAGCAGGCGCCCACCCCTCTCTTGCGCGCTCAGAGGTAGCCCCTGCTGCTTGCTCCAGCCACATGTCACAAATGGCATCTGAGAGGGAACAGAGGGGATCGTCTGCGGCGTGGAGAAGTGGGTGGATCGGGGCGGATATGGGTACAGGAAGGAGTCGTGAAAACGAGTGAACAGAGGAAGCTGGTGTGAGTTCTGCAAAGAACATACAAGGTCCCTTTTCTATTCTGGGCAGGGAGTGAAATTGACCACTCCGGCTGCTTTATGCTGAGTCAGACTTATTCACCGACCTAGTTCAGTATTGTCTACACTGACTGGCAGCAGCTCTCAAGGGTTTCAGGCAGGGGTGATTCCCTGGGGACGCCAGGGAATTGAACCTGGGGCCTTGTAAATGCAGAGCAGATGTTCTACCACTGAGCTATGGGCTCCTTCTTGAGATAACCCCACAAGGTTCAACACAAGTCCCGGGAGAAGCTAGCTGGGAACAGGATGCTGAACTAAATGGGCCATTGGCCTGAACTAGCAGGGCCACCCCAGCTCTGAGACTGTAATAATACTAGTAATGCCACTTCGTTTGAACACTCAGTTCCAACCTGAGCAGTCTCTAGTGGTGGCTGGTGTCCCTTGAGACATGGAATAGGATGGAAGGGAAGGAGCCCAACAGTAGTTGTGGTACCAGATTCAAGGACAAGCAGAGCCAACTACTTCTAGCTTTCCCACCATCCCTGGCGAGTTATAGAGAGAAAGATCAAGGAGAAGGAAACTGACAGGCAACGCCACCCCCTGGACTGGTTATAAAGTCAGGTAAGCAGGCTGGAGGAGGCATCTGCTGAGATTGGCACCCCATTCATCAAAATGGGGCAATCTCCCATGCCTGCCATTTCCAATGACCTACTGAATCCACCTTCTCCGCCTCATTTATTTATTTAGGGATGGGAAAGACACTCCCTGTCTGAAGCCCTGGGAAGCCTCTGCCAGTCAGTGCAGACAGTACTGAGCTAGATGGAGCAATGGTCTGATTCGATATTAGATAGCTTCCTATTTATTGCAGCTCTTCTTCGTTTTAGAACCATAAGAACTCGTATCCTAACTTATTGTTAGGGGAAGGGCTGTAACTCAGTGGCAGAGCACCTGCTTTGCATGCAGAATGCCCCAGGTTCAAACCCCAGCATCTTCAGGTAAGGCTAGGAGAGACCCTTGTTTGAAATTTTGGTGAGCCACCGCCAGGATGTGTAGATATCAACTGGATATTTATTTTTTTATTGCACTTACATTGGGGTGTATGGGGTGTTAGGGGAGGGGTAGTACCTCTGGTGAGGGGAAATGTCCTGCTCCTTCTGGGGTGGTTTGTCCAGTTTTGGTCCTCACCTTGCACTCAGCTCTCGCCTGTGGGTCCTGGAAGCTGTCAGCATGCGGCAGCAACCACAGGCTGGGAAACAGCTTTGACTGGCTGGCTAAACCAGGTGAGGGTAGCCAATGGGTTTCAAACTCTCACTGGGTTAGGGACTTCCCCTGCGTGCAAAGAGAGGCTTGGCAGATTGAGCAGACAAGACCAATAGTAGGTCCAACAGTCACGAAGGCAGTTTCCGCACATGCTGCAGAAGTAAGTAAGGGGCAGATGGGGCTCCTAAGCCTGGGAAGGTAGCCCATCCAGGAGAAGGAAAAGTCTGGTCCTCTGCTGCCTTGCAGGATATCTTTGGGAGAAGAAAAGGCAAGGAGTAAACCCTACAGAAATCCAGAGTGGAGTTCCTAAGACGGTTCATGGGCAGCCCAGGGCCTCCAAACAAACTGCCCAGGCTTACACCCCAGGGAGGTCACTTTGGTGCTGCTATCCCAGGTGGCGCTGTGGGTTAAACCACAGAGTCTAGGGTTTGCTGATCAGAAGGTCGGCGGTTCGAATCCCTGCAACGGGGTGAGCTCCCGTTGTTCGGTCCCAGCTCCTGCCCACCTAGCAGTTTGAAAGCACGTCAAAGTGCAAGTAGAGAAATAGGGACCGCTCCAGCAGGAAGGTAAACGCCGTTTCCTTGCGCTACTCTGGTTCGCCAGAAGCAGCTTTGTCATGCTGGCCACATGACCCGGAAGCTGTCTGCGGACAAATGCCGGCTCCCTTGGCCTATAGAACGAGATGAGCGCCGCAACCCCAGTCGGACATGACTGGACCTGATGGTCAGGGGCCCCTTTACCTTTATCACAGCAGCTTGACTCCCCCTGCCCTGAGGCACACTCGTCTCTTGAGACAGAGGAATAGCAACAATTCTTATATCCCACCTTTTTCTCCTAGGAGCTGGATGCTGTATCCACAGTTCTCCCCCTCCTCACTGAATCCCCCCAACAACCCTGTGAGGTAGGTTAGTCTGAGAGACATTGGCTGGCCACCAAGGTCAACCATGGCCAAGTGGGGATTTGAACCCCAATCTCCCAGGTCCTAGTCCAACACTCTTCTCCAGCCCTCAGTTTAAATCAGGGGTGAAGAACCACAGTCTCAGGTGTGGGAGACATATGCAGCCCTCCAAGCCTCTTGTATCTGGCCCTCAGGCCACGCCCTCCCTATGCCACGCCCCTCGCTGGCTCTGCTCCATCTCCCTCCCCTTGCGCTTTTGCCCCTCTGGGATGTGCCAGTTCTGAATTCCTTGGATGGAGAGAGACTCTGTTTGGGTACAAACTTCTGAAATGTGCCCGGCTTAACTGTAGCCTACGATACCGTCGCATCTGTTACCCCGCCCATTTTTGCCTCCTGCCACGCCCCCCCCATTGATATGCAGCCCCTGTAAGTTGCCCATGAAGGAATTTGTGGGCATGAACCCCGAGACCCTTTAAGTAAAATTAACCACCACATACTTCCAGTGGAAGGAGCCCGAGAACCTCTTAACAATGAAATGTGGATGTAATTAATGGGTTCATTTGTTCTGATTACAGGTTATAAAATACAATGAATGCTGTAAAGGAAAAAATAGTATGATAGAGTAGCTCGAATATTTTATTAAACAGAAGATGGTTAATCCTATTTGTAATATATTGTGCTTTAAATAAATGTAATCTGAATCCTGAAATATTGTTTGGTGGGCTAATTTACTGTATATTTATACTTTCAGCAATTACTTTTGTAACACAGTTTGGTATGGGTATTTTTTTTTAAGTGTCAGAATCTGGAGAAAGAAAAATAAATCAATAAAACCACCATACACCTTGAGTTGGGGGAGGGGGAGACATGAGCCCCAGGACCTTTTCAATTACACTAAAGTCATATACTGAGTGGGGACTCCCGAACACCAGTCCCAGATCCTTTCAAACAATTCAACCATCACATATCTCAGGATGGGAGGTGGAGGAAAGACCTAAGCTCCGGAACCTCTTAGGGAATACCGCCCCACCCCCCTAAATAATATATCTCACGTTAGGGGTAAGACACATAATTTGAGCCCCGGAACCTCTTTTCAAACGAGGAACCCTTCTCCGTAAGTGTCTCAGGTTAGGAAGGCGGGGCACGACTTTGAGCCCCGGTACGTACTGAAAAGCTCTGCAGAGTTTTCCTTTGGCAGGAGGGGGTGGGATGCGGGCATACGTAGGTTTTTGTGTGAGAGAGAGGGGGAGGGGAGAAGAAGCCGTTTCATCTCCTCCTCTACCACCCCATCTCTTTCTTTCCCCCTCCCTCCCTCCTTCCCTGCTCGCAGAAGGGGCGGCCCCGGGATGCTCGGCGGCCGCCTGCGTGCGGTATATAAGAACCGCGGCGCTCCCTTCTGCCGCAGTGGCCTCTCTGGCGTGTCGCTCCGACGGCAGCGGCGCCCTCCCCGCCACCACCATGATGAGCTACGGCATGGACACGCTTTATAGCGGCCCCTCGTACCGCAAGGAGCCCGGCTTCGCCGGCGGGCGCTACTCGACGGCAGCCGCGCGCTCCGCAGGCGGCAGCGGCTCGCTGGCGTCGAGCGGCTTCCACTCGCAGTCGTGGTCGCGGGGCTCGGCGGTCTCCAGCTACCGGCGTTTGGGGGCGTCGTCGGCGTCCGGGGCCGCGGGCGTCTTGAGCCAGCTTGGCTCGTCGACTGAGAGCCTGGAGTCGTCGCTGAACGGCGACCTGCGCGGGCGCAACGAGAAGGAGGTGCTGCAGGCTCTCAACGACCGCTTCGCCGGCTACATCGACAAGGTGCGGGCGCTAGAGGAGCAGAACCGGCAGCTGGAGGCCGAGGCAGCGGCGCTGCGGCAGCAGCAGGCCGGACGCTCAGCCATCGGGGAGCTGTACGAGCGCGAGATCCGCGACATGCGCGGCACGCTGGTGGTGCTGAGCGCCGAGAAGGGGCAGCTGCAGCTGGAGCAGGAGCACCTCGAAGAGGATCTGGCGCACCTCAAGCAGCGCCTGGACGACGAGAGCCGGCAGCGCGAGGAGGTGGAGGCGGCCATCCGGGCGCTGGGCAAGTACGCCGACGACTCTCAGCTAGCCAAGGGCGAACTGGAGAAGAAGTTGCAGGCGTTGCGCGAGGAGAGCCTTTTCCTGCGCCGCAGCCACGACGACGAGGTGGCCGAGCTGCTGCTCCAGATCCAAGGCAGCAGCGCCCTCCAGGTGGCCGTCGAGGCTCGCGACGCCGCAGCCCGCTCCGACGTCACCTCTGCGCTCAAGGAGATCCGCGCCCAGCTCGAGGGACACACCGTCAAGAGCTCCATCCAGTCCGAGGAGTGGTTCCGAGGTGAGACTATAGACGGGGCAGGCCATCCCGGAAAGGAGGGGGGGCGTCAGGGAGCCCCCCCCCCCGACGGTGGGATAAGAGAGCTGCGCGGGAGGGGGGCAGCTTTGTCCAAAGGAGGGAGGGGGAGGTCACCCCACCCGCAACCCTTCCAGGGACATGGAGAGGGCCGTCGGGGAACCTGGGCGGGGGCAGCAGCTTTGTCGAAAGGGAGGAGGAGGCGGCCACTCGGGAACTGCCCCAAGAATAGGAAGGAAGAAGGAAGGGGACGCCGGGGAGCCACCCGAGAGCCGGCCGGGAAGTAGGGCTGCGTGGGGAGGTACCTTAGTCTAAAGGGGGTCGGTCGGAGAACCATCCTGCAGTTAGGAAGGAAGGCGTGCCGGAGAACCACCTCAGCGGCAGCAGAGGGAGAAAGTGCTGTCTCCTAGCAGCCGCTTCATCAAAGGAGCGGCTAGGAATGGAGGGGGTGTCCCCCGCACTTCATAATCCAAGAGCGGATACAGCCCCCCGCAACTATTTGGAAGTTTCAAAGCTGGGAGCGCGCCTTCGTTGGGAAGGGTCGGCGAATGGGGGCTGGTGGGTTTCATTAATGGTCCCCTTTCTCCCCCGCCCTCAGATAGTAGGGAGCAAAGAACCAGATATGATTCATTCCTCTCCAGGACTATATTTTTCTGGCTATTATATTAATAATGTACCGCCTCGTTATAGTCAAGCATAATAATATGTCATCAATAATTGCAAATTAAATAATTGGTCGTTGTTAGCTGTGAAAAGGAGCGCTTGCAAAATTATCTGCTGATTTTTCTTCTTTTTGGATAAAGAGCCATTTCATCTTGGGGATATTCAAGGGCAGGCTGCGAAAACTTCACACACAAACATACCGGGGAAATCCTCTATTTCTTCCTCTCTTCCCCCCTCTCACATTCGCCTCCCTCCCCATCCCTGAAATCGCGCTCCTAACCCAAGACAAGAGGGAAACAAGTCGCATGGAGCGGAGGAATCTCCAAATGTATTTTTTTTCCGGGGCGGGGGGTTGTACTCTGCGTGCCAGGGTGGGGAGTGGCATCCCTTGATAAGCCATTACTCTGCAAAAATGGAGACCTTGTCATAGAAGTCTCCACGCAAAGGAAGGCGTTGCAATGGGGGCGTGTCCTTATCTCAGTGCCCCCCCAGTACGTCTAAATAGCTTCAACTGGGAAACCTATGATAGCAACACTCTTACAGGTAAAGCTTAACTCCCCCCCTCCCCAAGTGAAGCAGACGAACCGCGTAGAATTGCTTGCATAACATAGGCCAATGCAGTGGACAAGATAATTCTGCAGGGGCGACGGGGGGGGGGCGGCACTGTTCATCGCCCCACCCCAGCTGCTGAGCTGGGAGTGTGTTGGAGGGAGATGTCCTGCCATGGAGGTCAGGCACGCTAGCTTAGATCGAAAAAGATTAGGAAATGCGTTGGGAGGGGAAGAAATGTTGAGGGAAGGGGTGGATAGTCTATTAAAGAAGTTGGGAGGTGGATGAAAGACTCTCTTTCCAGATTCTATAGCGAGGGAAGGAAGACTCCAAAAGGGCCGGGGGGGGGGCGGGCGGGGAGAGAATGCATTCAGGGGCTTAGGGGGCAGTGGTGAACTTTGGGGATAGCTGGACTGTGGGCGCGTTGCTCCATTGCACCAATACGAGAGGGAGGGGAGGAGAGAGGGAGACTGATTCAGCACTGTGGACAGCGGTGGAAGGAAAGTACTGTACAGTATTGCGCCGTCACTCTTGGGGGGATAGAGGAGGGTGTCCTGCAGTTTCTACAGGGAAAAAAAAGATGAATCCATGGCTCTCCTTGGTGCAAAGGCGGCTATATCCCGCCCCCCTCCGGGAGGAGAACGAAATCTGTCACCAGACCTATCCGTACTGCGGAGGTACCTAAGAAAAAGGGGCCGATCCGCCTTGCTGCAGAGAGTGGGGAGAGAAAATGGTGGGAGTAACCATGTGTGGGACGAGGTTGGAGGGGGGGGACGCACGCTGTGTCTGGGGGCCGAGCAGAGGGGCACGTGGCGCCGCTCCGCAGTCTCTGCTGAGTCAGTCCTGCCTCCTGCAGTAACTTGAAGCCAAAGTCAGCTGCACGCGGGGAGGGGGGTTGTGGGGCGGAGGCGGCTGCCAGGCTGGCGCAGCAGGGTGTCTGACTTTTCTTCTTACAGCCCCTCCCCTCCCCTCTCCTCTCCTCTCCTCCCCAGGGCCCCGATCCTCTCCCGCCGCCCCATTTCCCCTCCTCCTCTGGCCATTTCCCAGTTCCCATGGGATCCACCCACACACCTACCTATTGAAGCGAGAAAGGCGCGCTGAAGTGGGGGCGGGGCAGGGACGCCCCGGAAAGGCTGGTAACGTCGGGATCGGATGCAGTTCGGGCGGTCCGTCAAGCGCTCGCGCCTCCCAATGAGTTAGGTGGACCGTGGGAGGGAACCTAAGCTGTTTTACACCGAGTCAGACCATTGGTCCGTGTAGCTCACGGCTACACTGCTACCCCAGAGATTCCTGGATGGGGACATTCCTAGCCCTACCTGGAGACGCCGAGGATAGAACCTGGGACCTTCTGCATGCAAAGCAGGTGCTTAACCTTTTTGCTACGACCTTTCCCCCCTAAACGGAGCCCTTTCTACTCCCAAGCACGGGCCGATTTCAGGGACTGCAGCAAAAGCAAGTTCTCAGAACCAGCCGGATAGTTGGACAGTTCGAGTCACGGTCTCTACCACCTCCTAGCCGCTCTTTTCCTCTCCATGCGCCCCTGGCCATGCTAACCCGCAATCAGCGCCCCCAGGGTGTGGTGGAATGACGCTGTCCAGGGTCCTGATCCAGCCATTTTCCCCAGGACGCTTGCTTTATCACGTTGACAGGCGCGGGGCAGGGGCAGGCGCTGTCCGCGGTGCTGATCCTCATCCTTTGTGCCGTTGTCGGCGGGGGTCCTGATCCCGCTGTTCGATTGATTGGTTGCATTATATACGGTATATCCCACCGTTTCCCCGCAAGGAGCTCAAGGCACCGTACCTGGTGCTCCCCCTCTTCATTTAATCCCTGCAACAACCCTGTGAGGTAGGTTAGGCTGAGAGGCAGTGACTGGCCCAAGGTCACCCACTAAGTTCCATGGCTGAATGGCGATTTGAACCCTGGCTCCCCAGGTCCTAGTCTGCACCACTTTAGACCATGCACAAAGTCTCACAAAGACTGGCTCAGAGTGCTACTAGTGGAGAGAGAGAGAGGCTCCCATCACAATGCCACAATTTATTCCTTGGATTGGTGAGGGGAGTCACATATAACTTCTCCCTAAATGTACCTCCTCATTCTTAGCATTGTAAGGGGAAGTTAGCAGGAGGGACATACCTTTACTTCCTACAGATTGGAAAAATCCCTGCTGTTGTTGCAGTCCAGCTTTAACTAAGTCACCCAGTGTCCAACTCCCTTGTCTTTCCTTAGCCATTCCTGTTTGGTAGCCACCAGCTCTACCTACCCTCCTCCTTTCATAAAGGAGGGCAGCTGCAGGGATGTGAGCCAAATATCTAAGCTGGTTTTCCCACAGGCATCTGGGTGGCAGCTGTGAGAACAAGATAGTGGACTGGATGGGTCATTTCCCTGCTCCAACAGCCAAACTCTGTTTATGTTATTGTGAGAAATTGAAAAGCCTGGCATATGGTGGCACCAGGTTATTATTATTTATTCAACTAAATGTTTCATATAGCACTTTCATTGTGCAAAAAGCAGCACATCTCTTTCCTTTTCATTGGGGGTGCAAACTGCAACACATACACACACACACACACACACAGAGAGAGAGAGAGAGAGAGAGCTTCTAGAATTATCTGTCCCACAAGTCCTTTTAAAGTATGTTGCTTGACAGCTCTTCAGCATGCCTGCATTGTGAAAATGGCACAGGCTTAACAGTGAGTGGGATGTGACCTAATGGCTCTATTATAGTCCTGTCAGGCAGGTTCCTGTACTGAAAGGCGGCTTCAGATGAGATCGTCAGGTTGGCCCCGCAAAAGCAGTTTGATCTGCCTAAAGAGAACCACCAACGGAAAGTAATTGAGATGGACACCTGAAGGTCACTCAATGCAGACAGGTCAATTTTAACACACACACACCCCTTTGCTCACAAGACGAGGTGCTAAAAGGATGGTTCTTCTCCCCAATGCCCCATAGTATGGTCATTTGTAGGGGCTTTTTGAGTTCATTTTCACTACTGATTTTGGCTCCTGTGGTTATTCTAGGTGAAACCATCCAGACATCGTAACATATTGTCACTTCCTTAATTTCCCAATGGAGTAGTTAGTGATGGCCACTAAGCGAAAATGTCACACCACCCACATACAAGAGGCAGGTTATTGGCAAATGTGGGGAAGATATATGGCTTGCAGGATTTAAAAAAAAGTGAAAGGAAAAGAAAGGAAAGGGGTTATGAAGTCCCCCAAATGCAGGTGGGGGGGACTGTTTGATCATGTATACAGATTGAGTTTGTGAGGGGTGTTATGGCTATGTTTATTTAATCTATTCATATCTTGCCTTTTTACAAAAAAAATGCAACCTTTAAAAACATTATTTTAAAAAACACAAAAATAATAACAAACCGGCTAAAAGCAATAATTAAAATACACCAGAACAGATTTAGAACCTGCAGTTAATATACATTGCTCTCTGACCGTGGCTTAGTGATCAGCATTGTCTGCACTTTAGTTTTCAAAGGCGTGTCTGAATAAGAAGGTCTTAGGCTGACAGTGGAAATATAACAAAGAGGAAGCCAGTCTAACCTCTCCTTGGGAAGAAAAGCTACTGTATGGGAGCAGCCGCAGAAGGGGCTTTCTTGTGGATAACCACCTGCCGTGATTCAGATGCTGGTGGGATTGAGAGAAGTTCTAATTTGGCAGCACAACTGCAGTAGTGATTGATGGTAAACTAATCCCCATGCACCAGGCTTCCTGTCCTTGATCCCACAGTTGCTATGCTCTCCCCCAAAAGAACCCTATGGCAGAGGTAGGTCTTTCCCCAACAAGAATGGCTGCCTGCAGGCCCAGACATCACCAAGGCCAGCCCATCTGGCAAAGTATGTTGAGGTTGTTGAGACCAGCTCTCCCTTTCTGAGAGGGGCGCCTCCTATCTGGAGGTCTGGAGTGGGGTTGTGTGAGCTTTGAAGATGAAGAAGAGTTTGGATTTGATATCCTGCTTTATCACTACCCGAAGGAGTCTCAAAGCCGCTAACATTCTCCTTTCCCTTCCTCCTTCACAACAAACACTCTGTGAGATGAGTGAGGCTGAGAGACTTCAAAGAAGTGTGACTAGCCCAAGGTCACCCAGATGTAGATCAGTCAGGGCAACTGTCAGCTAATCTGTGTCTTCTAAGGCTGTCACTCCTCAGACACCATACAGTCTCTCCACCAAGAAGGGGAGAGATTTGAAGTCTCTCTCTCTCTCTCTCTCTCTCTCTCTCTCTCTCTCTCTCTCTCTCTCTCACACACACACACACACACACACACACACACACACACACACCATTGTCTTTGGAGGCTGTTTGCGCTCCCTGTAATACTGAGTTCAGGTGGTTGAGTGCCGACAGGATTTGAGCTCAAAATTGGCCAATGAGAAAGATTTATAAGCATGCTTTGGTGAATCCTGAAGTCTGCAGCAGTACAAAATACTTGAAGGAAAATTAAATTAGGGGACTCCGCCCCCCCCTGAAAAAGCCCACACAACCAAGCAGCCAAAACCAGCAGCCCCAGGAACTACGGAATAATGAATGCCAATTGGAACAGGCAGAAAACCAAGAAAGAGGGGTAGGGGAGAGAATAACTGGTTTGCTTGAGCCTTTTAGAGTAGGGCAGGCTGGAAATCTGAAAAGGAGCGCTCTTAACAAAGCGTGGGGAGACACTGCAAAATTTTGTTGCGGATCCTACTATGAAGAGATCAGTTGTGTATGTAGGTGGTTTGAAGAAGCATCTCTCTTTTTTGGGAATAATATTTATTTATTTTCCTTCACCAAACCTGTACATTTTCCCCCACATGCTTATTTACATATACATTTGTTTGTTACATTTTTCATACAATATCTCGAGCCCTCCTTTCCCAACAAAGAAAGGGAAGGGTAGGGGGGGGGGAACGAAGAAGAAAAAGAAGTTAAGAAAAATATATGCAAATACAAAAAATAAAAAGAAATATCTTGTCTTTGGACTTCCTGTTATCTCCATCAGCATACTTTTTCCTCTTTTGTCATAGAGTGTATATTCAATCCATGCTATCTCTATTTTTACATATCGTTTTACACTCCTATTGCTTTAAACAACCCATTTTCTACAAATCCAAGCAATTTTATTCCCTTTTTTACTCAAACGCTATCATAGAAATTTTGTTCTCAGTGTATTTTCTAACATATTTCTTGTACCTATCCCATTTTTTAAAACAAATTCTTCTTTAACCTTTCCTCTCAAACTGTTTGTTAACTGTGCCATTTCGGCAAATTCCTGAAGTTTATTTTGCCAGTCTATAAGTTTTGGAGCTTCTCTTTCTTTCCATCCTTTGGCATCTCAAGCAGCAGCATGGGCTGTGCTCTGGGTCAGAGGGAGGTGGGGCAGGGGGTTGGTTCAGCCACTCTAGAAAGCAATCTCTGTAGACGGCGGGTCCTCCTCCTCGCTTGGAGAGACTGAGCACCACCACCACCAAACCAGGATGTGTCCTCCTCAGCACCAACTGTTTAAATCATAATTCCTATGCAGTTCTTAAAAGACCAGGTGTTTTGCAGTATTAGCATCCATCTGCACACTAACCCTGCGAGGTGGGTCATCATCACCCACATTCCTGGGGAGGCAGGCACAAGAGCTAGCTTCTAAGCACATCCTTATTTTCATAGAGATATAATTTTTATTGGTTTTTGCACACGTTTTCCAAACATAACATCCCATCTTATACAATATAACAAACCTTTGACTATCACAGCCTAGGACCTCTGTCCACCTCGATTAATGGTTTTCTAACTTTCTTTCTGGTTTTGCATTTTATTTTAATAGTTATTGCTATTCCTATTATTGTTTAATAGTTATTGCTAAATAGTTATTCCTAAATAAACTCCTTCTTAGTCCTTTTTCACAATAATTCATATAGTTCTCCTTACAAAACTTCTTGCAATCCTACAAAGCACAGCCTTATTTTCAAGATGCAGGAAAATCTGTTAGTCTATGTTAGTTTCCATTGGTCAGGATCCATCCATTTATGGCCACGAACACACAGGTGTTTCCTTCTCCTCACCCTTCATTTCTGAGATCACTTAAACCGCACAGTCTTTTTCTAACCGACCTCATCTATTTATTTTTTTTGCTCTTCCTACCCACTGCTTGCCCATATCATTTTTCTATGGTCCCCTAGCTGGAAATGATCCTGGGAAAAGCTTATTCTATATGGCGGTCATAGCTGAGTGGGGAACAGTCCTAGCTCAGCTCTAGAGCATCTGCTTTGCATGCAAAAGGTCCCAGATTCAATCCCTGGCACCCCCGAGTGGTTTTAGAAAAAGACTCCTGTCTGAAGCCCTGGAGAGCTGCTGCCGGTCAGTGCAGACAATACTGAAATAGACAGACCAACAGTTGGGCTCAGTTAAGCAGTTTCATATGTTCCTACCTGTATTCAGAGGTTAACTGCCTTTGAATGCAGAGCTGCCCTGAGCAATCATGACTTATTTCCCAGCCACAGGTGGGGGGGGAGGGGAGGAATCCTGCATTTATTTCAACCCCTTTAAAAATATTCCTAAATCAGAGGCTGCTATCCTGCCTTCTGCAGAGGAGAGCCATATGTTGACTACACATTAGAGAGGCAGTGTGGTTCAGTGGTTATAGTGCCAGACTTAGGACATGGGAGGCCAGGGCTCAAATTCTCACCCAGCCTCTCAACTTATCCTACCCACAGGGTTCTTGCGGGGATTAAATGGGGGGGGGGAATACCATGCACGCCACCTTGAGCTCCTTTGAGAAAAAGTGCAATAAAATAAAATGAAATAAATACATATTTATGCAACATGGAGAATACAGCATTCGTTTAGGCTCCATTCCATTTGCCACCTTTACTGCTGCTGATCCTCTCTGGAGGATCAGAAGTACCAACACATTAAGGTTTGTTTTTCAGGATGCTGCAGTAAGCAATATGTGAATGCAGCAGGCGCCCTTCTCAAAGAGACAAATGATGTATGAGCAGAGGTCAGAAGAGCTCACAGCTACTTAATAATAGCATTCAACTGATTTGGGTTCTGTTTTTTTAAGTTGCGCCTTTTCTTTTTTAATTTTAGCAGATCATTAATGACCCCAATTAAAAGGAAAAACCCTTCATCATCATCGCAGCACGGGCGACTGGAAAGCAGAGAGGGAAAGGGGGTCACATTCATTCTCTGCATCTATCTGCCTGCATATGTGGCAAGGCAGTAACACGGATTATTATCCCTCCACAGGATGCCATCTGAAAATCCAAATTCCCCTCCCCTCCCTCTTGCATCTGGGAGCTAGGAAACCCCTGCTGAATCTAGTGGGTGATCAGGATCTAACCCTCCTTTATAGCCAAGGCTGTATACCTTTTAGCTTACAATGCTGCAAACACGCAGCAAGCTAGCAGCTTAAATAATACAAAACACAGGCAAGAAGCATAAAAATCAGTTGTGGTTTTTTTTTTTGTGAAGAGCGCATATTGAGGCAAGACTATGTGTACAATTGGGAGCAAGATTCATTCCACTTTTAAAGCTGAACAGCTTTAAACGAGTGCAAAACCAGTATATTGTTGTTGTTGTTTTTTAAAAAAACAACCTCTGTTAAGAATGTTCTAATAATGCACAGTTCATCCCCCACTCCCCGGAACTTGCCTAGTTCCAGATGATGATGCTGAATCATGTTGCAGATCCCAGCAGAGGGGGGCTGGGCTGCCCTTTCGTCTCAGGAAGTGAAGTGATGGAGGCTTGGAGGTTCCCATCAGGAGCTGGCCAAAGCAGCTGAATTGTCTTAAGCCTATTATTATCCCTTCCTCCTCTCTTGCCCCCATCTCTCTGCAACTGTGCTAGCTAGGGCTAGCTAGAGCTGGAGGGGGTTGGGGCAAGTGGGCCGGCATTGCAGTGGTGTGCGTGGCCAGTGGCAAAAAATGGGTGGAGCAATAGGCTTCACTGCCGCCTGTGTACCATAGGCTACATTTAAAAGGTAAAGGGACCCCTGACCGTTAGGTCCAGTCGCGGACGACTCTGAGTTGCGGCGCTCATCTCGCGTTATTGGATGAGGGAGCCGGCGTATAGCTTCCAGGTCATGTGGCCAGCATGACAAAGCTGCTTCTGGCGAACCAGAGCAGCCCACGGAAACGCCGTTTACCTTCCCGCTGGAGCGGTACCTATTTATCTACTTGCACTTTGACATGCTTTCAAACTGCTAGGTTGGCAGGAGCTGGGACTGAGCCACGGGAGCTCATCCCGTCATGGGGATTTGAACCGCTGACCTTCTGATCGGCAAGCCGTTAGGCTCAGTGGTTTAACCCACAGTGCCACCCGCGTCCCAGCTATCCCCTTATTTAGTGATTTTGCCAGACTGGAATGTGACCCTGAAATGTGATTGGACGAATTCATGGTCTGGAGGACTAATTCATTGAGGACCAAGCTATTCATTGAGGCTGGTAGACATGATGGCTGCACTTTGCCTCCACGGTTGGAGGCAGGGCCGGATTTAGGTTTGGTGAGGCCCTAAGCTACTGAAGGTAATGGGGCCCTTTATATGTCCAGCTGTCCTTCGTCAACAACAAATTGTCACTGTTTTTTTTTTGTGTTGAATATATGCTATATGGTAATTTGTGGACCTAATAGGTATCGAAAGCCATTTGCACATGTTGCCATGCAACCAGTCCGTGCAGAATGTAGGCACCCTATATGTAGAAATGAGGAAACCAGTGATATTTTAGGGAGCAGGCTAGCAGGCGGGGCTCATTACTTACATTATAGAGGCCTACACAACACCAAACACTGTTGCTGTATGTAGGTTTTGTTTTATTTGTTTTTTATCTTATATTTTGGAAATGTACATCCAGGTTTTTTTTCCTTTAAAATTTTTTTTGGGGGGGGGCCAAGAGAGTGGGGCCCTAAGCTATAGCTTATTTAGTTTATACATAAATCTGGCACTGGTTGGAGGGCAGTAATGCTACTGAACACCAGTTCCTGGAAACCACAGGAGGGGGAAAGGTTCTTGTTCTGGGATCCAGCTTCTGGGCTTCCCATTGGGGCATCTGGGTGGCCACTGTGAGAACAGGATGCTGGATTAGATGATCCACTTGTGTTCTTGTGATCCTGCCTCCTACTTCCCTGGCTAGAGAGAGATGCCCGTAGAAAGCTCTGAATTGTGCATGGCTTAAATGCAGCCTGGGACACGGGTGGCGCTGTGGTCTAAACCACAGAGCCTAGGGCTTGCCGATCAAAAGGTTGGTGGTTCGAATCCCCGCAACGGGGCGAGCTCCCGTTGCTCGGGCCCTGCTCCTGCCCATCTAGCAGTTCGAAAGCACGTCAAACTGCAAATAGATAAATAGGCAACCCCAGAGTCGGTCACGACTGGACCTAATGGTCAGGGGTCCCTTTACCTTTACCTTTAAGGGGATAGCAGAGAGCCTGTCACTGAGGTCTGTCACATAGGAAGGGGCACAGCATGTGAAGAGTCTCAAAGGCTGCATCAAAAGCCCCTGGGGGCACATTTGGCCCCTGGGACTGGAGTTCTCCACCTCTGTTTTAGACCGTTGTGGATGGAGTAGGATTGGCCTGTACTTGGTGCTCTTTCCTTGACGATATATTTTGGCATGCTTTGCGACTGGATAGATGCTGTTTCTCCTTTCCCTTCCCCATGTTGCAGTGAGGCTGGACAAGCTGTCAGAAGCGGCCAAGGTGAATACCGATGCCATCCGTACAGCACAGGAGGAGATTTCCGAATACCGCCATCAGCTGCACTCCAAAACCACCGAGCTCGAAGCTCTCAAGGGGACGAAGGAATCCCTGGAGAGGCAGAGGGCCGACATCGAAGACCGCCATCATGTTGATGTCCTCTCCTATCAGGTAATGTGTGGCCCAATGGCAGCTGCCCATAACAGACTTCCCCAACCAGGTGCCCTTCAAATATCAGGTCTCATCAGCTTCCCACCAGGACTATGGATGGGGCCATAGTCCAGTGATATATAGGTTCACCACCTGGAATTAAATCCACCAGTCTTAGCTGTATAACCCAAGGGTAGCCCAGGATAAGCCAAGCTCTCTTAGGCTGAAAACAGACAAGAATGTTTAAGAAACGAAGTGTTGAAACTTCTCCCACTGCCAGCACTGAAGGAAGATCTAACGACCACCCTTATGAACATCTGTCTGTGGATTGAAGAGGGTGCCAGGGGCGTAGCCAGGATGAAAATCAGGGGGCAAGGGGCGGGGCCAAGGGGAGGGGCCAAGGGGAGGGGGAGGGGCCACAATGGGGCAAGGAAAGCTCCCTTTTCCCTTGCCAGCTTTCCCTCCTCCCGCCCCAGCGATGGCAGAGGGGGAGGAAATCGGGCTGCTCCGACTCCCTCCTCCCCCTCCGCGATCGGCAGGCGCGAGGGGGAGCCAGGATCAGCCCGATTTCGGGCTTCTCCGACTCCCTCCTCCCCCTCCGCGATCGGCAGGGGCGAGGGGGAGCCAGGATCAGCCCGATTTCGGGCTTCTCCGACTCCCTCCTCCCCCTCCGCGATCGGCAGGGGCGAGGGGGAGCCAGGATCAGCCCGAAATCGGGCTGCTCCGACTCCCTTCTCCCCCTCCGCGATTGGCAGGGGCGAGGGGGAGCCAGGATCAGCCCGAAATCGGGCTGCTCCGATCCCCTCCTCCCCCTCTGCAATCGCCGGGGCAGGTGGAGGGAAAGCCCCAGAGCCGCGCAAAGCGGTTGCCTGGCTTTCCCTCCGCCCGCTCCACAGCCAGCCATGGAGAAGGGAGACGGCACCGGGCGGGCAGCGGGGCAGGCTGGCCAGCGGCCCTGCTTCTAGGGGGGGCAATTGCCCCCTCCTGCCCCCCCTGCCTACGCCCATGGAGGGTGCCATCTTTCCTTTTGCCCCCCGCAGAAAAAAAGGGTGATAGTCAATGACAGTCCTACTCAGAGCAGACCGGTTGGAGTTAATAGGCATGAGTAACTTTGGTTTGATAATTTCAATGGATCTATTCTGAGTAGGGCTTACAGTAGGTGTAGTTTGTTAAGAACTCTTAACACCCTTAGGAGTCCCCTGTTTCCTTCTGAGAACTACAGTTTCCCAAGCGATTTAACAATGAATCCCTCTTCACTGGGAACTCTGGGAATTGTTGCTCTGAGAGTGGAATAGGGGCCTCTCCCAGCAACTCTCCGCACTCTTAACAAACAGCACTTCCCAAGATTCTTTGGGGGGAGCCATGACATTATAGTCTAGATGAGACCTAAGGCATACAGCTATTTTTTTTTTTAAAAAAACAGAACTTAGGTGGATCTACACACTGGGGGGGGGCACTATAAAAAGTTAGAAATGAAATCGTTAAAAAAAGAAGAAGAAAAAGCTATGTAAAAATCGCACAGATTTTTTTATTTGCTCTCTGGTGCCATCTCGTGTTGCATGTTTATAATGCATTCAAAACATTGGTGGGTTTTTTTTTAATAAAAAAAAACTAATGTAGCTGAGTCCCTTGTTTGGTTGGCTTGAAGATACCCCCCCCCCCCCTTAGACACACATGCAGATAAACACCATACAAACAACGCTCCTCAAAGCAACCTTATTATGAGTTGTGTTTTGTTGATGCTCCTAACCTGGACAGCTTGTGGATCCTAGAATATGCTGCCAGAACCCTTTGCAAGAGACTCAGGTTCTTTGACGTGGAAAGACCAAAAAGCTAGAATATGGCTGCTGTAGAAGAGAATGGAAAGCCAAATGCTTTAGTCTCAGGCAGTGGTCCAGGGCAAGAAGTGCATTTTGCCTATACAGTATGCACAGCCCTCCCTGACCTTCTCCCAAATGGGCAAGCTTCCTAACAATACTGGCACCATTTAGCAGTTCTTTGCTGTAAATGTCACATTTATAGACATGCCCCTTCAACATACTACATTCCTGTGTGTCTGATCATTCTGCAGCCAATGGAAACCGGCCTCTCCTTGCACTGCTGAGCACATCTCCTTATTGTTATTTTTGTTTGGATTTATTGCACTTGTATCCCACCTTTCCTCCAAGGAACAGAAGGAGATGTATATAGGGCTCTCCCCCCTACAGTACTCACAACAGTCCTGTGAGGTTGGTCAGGCTGAGAGGGGTTGACCTGGCCCAAGGACACCTGGTCAGTTTCCTCATGGACCCTGGTCTCCCAGGTCCTAGTCCAACACTCTAACCACTACACCACACTCCCAAGAAGTGGCAGGTGCCCACCCTTAATGAGTTTTCAGTACCACAGGTTGCCACAGGATACTGATGGTTGACATGTTGCTGTTAGTGCTTCGGCAACAGTTTTTTTTTAATCTGCCCTTGGTTTTCTGTTATTTGTAATTGGTATTTGCGGTTTCAATCCTTTTACTGCCCTGGGATCACTTTTGTGGTGAAGGGTGGCTTAAAACTATCTTTAAATACCTTTAAATAATTAATAATCACACACACACACACAGAGAGAGAGAGAGAGAGAGAGAGAGAGAGAGAGAGAGAGAGAGAATATTTAAGAGTGAAATCTCTTTCTTCCCCTTACAACTTGAACATCTTTGACCTGGATGCAGTTCAAGTGGGACTGCACTGGTTTCGGTGCATGCATAGCCCTCCCATTGAACTGAATGGGGCTTGAGAGTGCTTGGGTTTGGGCTAGATGAAATGCAGGCAGATTTCAGGCTTCTGGGATCTACTTTGCTAGTTACTGGAAGGCATCAGAGGCTGGTCAGAAGTGCCACCAACCTCTGCCTGCCCTCAGCCAGCCCACCACAGGCCTTCCTTCTTACTTACGAGTCCAGGGAAGTGACCCTGGCTGCCAGCTTCCTCCTCTATCATCTCATTGTTGCCCCTTGTAGAACTTGGCAGGGAGGAGGAGGGCGGAGACAAAACTTAGAATTAGTTGGCTCTGCCTGCCATCAGCGCCCCCTAGTGTTGGGCTCCTTGCCTTCTGCCCAAGCGGCCCCAGTGGGCATTAACTGCCACTGGTAGAGGCCTGAGACACACCAATTGCAGCCTAGTCGAAGAGGCACACACTCCAATTGTAATATGATGATAATGATAACCAGTGCTTTTTTTTCTGGGGGGGACACAGGGGGACACATACACCTAAACATGTTGTGAATGTTTGTACTTTTGTCCATTTGATGTACAGTCGTACCTCGGGTTACGTACGCTTCGGGTTGCGTACTTTTTGGGTTACTTACTTGGAGGACCCGGAAGCATTTACTTCCGGGTTTGCCTGCGCTCATGCGCAGGAGCGCGCTTTCGCAGTTGTTCGGGTTACGTACTTTTTGGGTTACGTACCGCACCCTGGAACGAATCAGGTATGTAACCCGAGGTACCACTGTATTTATTTTTCCTGATTTGAACTATAAAATGGTGATTTTCTTGAGTCAAAATGAGAGCATCCCTTAAAAAAAGTTTGTTTGTTTTCAAGAAAGAAAGCACTGACAATAGCTACCTGCCCAACAGGTCACAATGTAAAATATACCATTAAAAACAATTGAAAACAAATTGCAACCATAAGAAGAGGTTGGGTCCTAAAAATAAGACATCTCAAACATCAGAGGCTAAGATAGAGAGGTGCGTCTTCCGCATACAACAAAGATTGAATAATGCCATTGCCAGAAGCACCTGTGTGTGGAGGGGATTAGAAGTCCGGGGGTCCTTTACCTTTTTACCTTACCTAGAAGCCCAGGAATCCCTTTTGAGTATTTGCACACTGTTCTCCTGAAACTGAGGAACCTGGTGCCTTCAGGGTTCCTAAATGCTTACCTTTGGAAAATAAAGAGCAGCTCCTCCTCCGTGTTCTTCCTGCACTCCTTCTCCAGAGTGACCCTAGGAGCCCATCCTCAGGGGCTTTCCTCCATTCACTCCGATTGGCTCTCATCAGCACAAAGAGCAAAACAACTTCATGCTGATTGGGCAGATCTAGGATGCTGGTGGCTACAAAAATAGTACCGTACTTTTCCGTGTATAAGACAAGGTTTTTAAACTCTAAAATAATGTTAAAAACAAAAGCAAAAAAAAAAAAATCTGGGGCCATCTTATACACGGATAGTGCATAGAGGGGGTGGGTGAGTGTTTGCAGCCGTGAGCTGCAACTTGTCAGTGACGATTTGGTGGGTGATTGGTGGCTGCTGCAAGGGCTGCTTTGGATTGGCTGCCGCTGTGGGTGTGCGATTGGTGGCTGCTGAGCGGGCAGGCGTTTGTTTGCTTCTGCAACATGAGCGATCGTGAGCGTTTGTCAGTTGGGTTAGTGATTTTCTTGGGACCCTCGTACCTACAGGACCGCCTCTCCTGGTATGCCCCGTGGAGGACCTTAAGGTCCACAAACAACAATACTCTGGAGATCCCGAGCCATAAGGTGGCTAGATTGGCCTCTACTAGGGCCAGGGCCTTTTCAGTATTGGCCCCAACTTGGTGGAACGCTCTTTCACAGGAGACCAGGGCCCTGCGGGATTTGTCATCTTTCCACAGGGCCTGCAAGACAGAGCTGTTCCGCCTGGCCTTTGGGTTGGACTTAGTCTGACCCCTGTGTTTTCCTCCCTCATGGCTTGGATTTATGGACTACTTAAAATGAGGCTGCATTTTAAATTTTAATACTGTATTTTAATCTGTATTTTAATTAATTGCTTTTTATGTTTTATTGTAATTTTATTGGTGTGAGCCGCTCTGAGCCCGGTTTTGACTGGGGAGGGCGGGGTATAAATAAAAATTTATTATTATTATCTCCTCCCAAAAAGCTCAACAAACTTGGGCAATTGCCCCGCCCCCAAATATCTCAACAACTCTAGGCCATCTCCCCCCATTTTCTTAAATTTGAGTCCCCCCAAATAGTCTTATACATGGGGGCGTGTTATACACAGAAAAATACAGTAATAGATCTTTGATTCCTCCATGACCCTGGACCGGCCACTACCCCACACTGGGTCATCACTGTGGCCCTTCAGCGTCAGTCACCTCACACTCTGCCTAATGCTAGGGCCAGCTTCGACCCTGCGGTTCACTCATTGGCCGCCTTTCATTCTGAAGATGACCCACACCCTTCCTTGCCTCTCTTTCATAGGAGAGCATCGCGCAGCTGGACAATGAGCTGAGGAATACCAAGTGGGAGATGGCAGCCCAGCTGAGGGAATACCAAGACTTGCTGAATGTCAAGATGGCTCTGGATATAGAGATTGCAGCTTACAGGTAAGTGTCGCTTCATATCCCTACTCTGAAAGGCTCACAGGTGTAAGCCCTTCCTCCTCCAGACACGGCATCGTTTCCTTTCATGCTGTCGTGCACAGACTCATCGCTGTGCCTGTCCAGCCTTGTTTTCTTCACCTCGGTCCTTCAATTCCACTTCTCCACAACCCACTCTTTCCTTGTGTTTGTTTATTTATTTATTTATTTATTTTGTAAAAAAATATTTCATTTTAAAATGTATACCCCGCTTTTCTAGGTCTCATAGTGGCATACAACGACTTTTTTTATTTAATGTACAAGATTTGAAACAAAAATGAAACCTCCAACCTCAGAAATTTAAACAAAGAACACCTGAAATATTTTAAAACATCAGAGGAGCACTCAGGACACAAAAGCTTCCTGGAATGAAATGGTTTTAATCAGGCACCTGAAACTCAGCAGGGAGATGACCTATGCCTGACTTCTAGTGGGAGGGAGTTCCACAGAGTTGGGCCCACACAACTGAAGGTGCAGCTTCTTGCTGAGATGAGTCATGCTTCTGGTCCCTGGGAGACCACTAACCCTGCTTCCCTGGGTGAGTTTTTAATTAAAACTGTGGAGTTTTACTTTGGCTGGTGAATCATATTTATTCCCTTGGCCTCGTTGCCAGGAAACTGCCTGGAAAATAATGGCAAGATCTATGTCTAAATAGAGACATAGATCTAGCCATTATTTTCCAGGCACTTTCCTGGCAACGAGGCCAAGGGAATAAATATGATTCACCAACCAAAGTAAAACAAATAGATACTGGTCATCTTCACACCACACACTCAAAGCGCTTTGGTACCACTTTGGCTTCCCCCAAAGGATTCTGGGAGCAGTAGTTCAGTAAGGGTGCTGAGAGTTGTTAGGAGACCCTTATTCCCCTTCCCAGAGCTACAATGCTCAGAGTGGTTTAACAATCAATCCCTCTTGCCTTGCCAGGGAACTCTGGGAATTGTAGCTCTGGGAGGGGAATATAGGGGTCTCCTATCAACTCTCAGCACCCTTACTGAACTACTGCACCCAGAATCCTTTGGGGAAGTCATGACCGTTTAAAGTGATATCATAGCGCTATAAATGTATAGTGTCGATGTGGCCATTTTTGTACACCCTCCTGGTTTTCTGCATGGCGATTGGTACTCGCAGCTAATTGGTTTAGCAGACTCTGACTTCCTTTGATTTCTCCCACCCACCTTTTTTTTGGAAACAGGAAGCTCCTGGAAGGCGAGGAATGCCGCATGGGAGCTGGGCTGGGCCTCTTTCCTTTCCCTGAAGCCCTCCCCAAAGCCCCCAGCATTTCCACCTACATCAAGGTCAAGAGCGAGGAGAAGATCAAAGTGGTGGAGAAGTCCGAGAAGGAGACGGTGATTGTGGAGGAGCAGACCGAGGAAGTTCAAGTGACTGAAGAAGTCACGGAGGAAGAGGGAGGTGAGAAAAAGGAAGAGGAGGAGGAAGAGGGAGAAGAGGAAGGAGAGGAGGGAGGAGAGGAAGAAGAAGAAGGAGACGCAAAAGAGGAAGAAGAACAGGGAGAATCTGAAGGAGAGGGTGGTGAAGAGGAAGAAGAAGAAGAAGAAGAAGAGGGAGAGGGAGAGGCAAAAGAGAAGGAATCTCCAGCAGTGGAAGAAGCTCCAGAAAAAGCACCAACACCTACAGAAAAAGAGGTGAAATCTCCAGACAAGATTCAGTTGCCAGTGAAGGATGATGCCAAATCTCCAGCATCCAAGTCTCCAGCTCCCAAGTCTCCAGCATCCAAGTCTCCAGCCCCCAAATCTCCAGCTCCCAAGTCTCCAGCTCCCAAATCTCCAGCTTCCAAGTCTCCAGCTCCCAAATCTCCAGCTTCCAAGTCTCCAGCTCCCAAGTCTCCGGCGGTTGCCTCCCCGACGCAAGAGGAACCTAAGTCCCCAGGCCAAGCAAAGTCTCCAACAAAGGAAGAGGCCAAGGCTCAGGCAACAAAATCTCCTGAAAAGCCCGCATCCCCTACCAAAGAAGACGCCAAGTCTCCGGCAAAAGCTCTATCTCCCACCAAGGAGGAGAGCAAGTCTCCGGATAAGGTCAAGTCTCCGGCAGCAAAATCTCCGGAGAAAGGGGCAACCCCGACAAAGGAGGAGTCCAAATCTCCAGGGAAGGAGGAGGCGAAGTCCCCAGAGAAAGCTAAGACCCCACCGAAGGCCAAGTCACCTGAGAAGGAGAAGCCGCCACCGAAGGAACCAGCCAAGCCACCTGCGAAGGAGGCCAAGGCCCCCGCCAAAGAGGAGGAGAAAGCTCAGGTGAAGCCAAAAGCAGAGGAGGTGAAGAAGGAGAGCAAGAAAGAAGAGGAGCCCAAGAAGGAGAGCCCGGCCAAGGATGTGCCAAAACAGGAAGCCAAGGTGGAGGAGAAGAAGGGGAAGGAGGAAGACCAGAAGAAAGCCACCAAGCCGGAGCCACCTGCCCCAGAGAAGAAGGAGGAGGCCCCTTCCAAGGCAGAGGATAAAGTGAAGGAAAAGGAGCCCACCAAAGCAGCAGCGAAGGCCAAGCTGGAGGCAGAGAAGGAAGCGGAGAAAGCCAGCAAGAAGGAGTCGGAGCCAAAGGCTCCAGCCCAAGAAGCGAAGGCCAAGGAGCCGAGCAAGCCGGCCGAGAAGGAGGCAGAGAAACCCAAGGTGGAAGAGAAGAAAGAGGAACCCAAGAAGGAGAAAGCGGAGCCCAAGAAGGAGCCGGAGGAGAAGCCCAAAGCTGAAACCAAGCCCAAAGAACCAGCCAAGGCGGAGGTCAAGGAGACCCCCAAGGCTGAGCTGCCAAAGGAGTCGGCCAAAGCCACCAAGCCCAAAGCTGAGAAAGTGGAGAAGTCGTCCAGCACAGACCCCAAAGACAGCAAAGCTGCAGAGGCGGCGGCCGCGGCAGAGGAAAAAGCGAAGAAGAGCGAGAAGTGAGAGGGCGGAAGCTGGAGGCACCCGGCGGATGTCGGAGGAGCTGTTCAAGGGCCCTCCCTGCCTCAGGACGGGCTCCCTTTTCGCCCTTTCCAAGGCTGGACCTTTTCTGCTTAGGCGAGTGGTGACTCTCGCTCACTCGCCGAGGCGTGGAGCTCATGTTAGCAATATGTTTATGTGAAAGAAAAATAAACAAGACACCCCAAATAAGCAATGAACCGAGCCGCCGTCGCCACCCCCCCCCAAAAGGTGGTTCAATAATGTTATGATAGCTTCCATAGCAGAATGTGATATACGCAGAATGCCACATTTAAACACTTGAATTTATTTAAGAAACGGGGAGAGGGAGGGGAGGGGAATATCCAGAGCAAAACTTGACTTCCCTTTTCAAATAAGTGCATTTATTTCCAAGTATGGGCAACGATGGGTCGAATGCAATAAATGAATGTATGCAGTTAGAGCTGGGATTTATGCTTCGGGAGATGTACAGTAGGCTAGAGAATTCCAAAATGATCTTTTAAAAAAAATGCCTTGTCTTCATTTTCACACTGTCGAGAGCTTCATCCAATAGCTGGTCTCAGGAGGAAGGTCATTCAGGGCGCGTTTTATACCGGAAACCTAAATGGGTTTCAAAAGTGGTTCCGTTGCTTCGGTTCCTCACCTCCATTCTTTAAGGGACCCTGGGAAATACAAGTTTACCATGGATACCGAAAAGGGATTTCTCAGCAGAATCCCTTTGCAGGAGAACAACGGTTCCCGATGTTTTCTGGGAGGGAGCCAGGCCGGTCAAAACCGGCTGAAAACCTGGCTTAGGTTTGACGTATTAGATGTGCCCTTTGTCATTAAAAAAAAAAACCATTAAAAAAACCCATGCACCATGCACACACATGCACACACTCACCCACCCACCGGAAAAAAGAAGTGCACTACAGCAAGTCAAACGTTCACTTCCAGTTGCTTCTGTGCAATAAAAGCAAATGAAAATGCTTACAAAGAGCTGACTATCTCCTTTGTGTCATGGTCTCCTTTCTGGGGTGTCAAGAGGGAAGGTTTGGCAGGTGGAGCTCAGTGGTGAACGATTCGCTTTGCATGCAGAAGGTCCCCAGTTCAGTCCCTAGCATCACCGCTGAAAGGGATCAGGAAGTAATGGCCAAGATCTTGGGGAGTCGTTGCCGGAGTGAAATCCTGGGCTCAGTGAGCAACAACAACAACAACAACAACAATTTATACCCCGCCCATCCGGCTGGGTTTCCCCAGCCACTCTGGGTGGCTTCCAACAAAATATTAAAATACAATAGTCCTTCGGATATTAAAAGCTTCCCTAAACAGGGCTGCCTTCAGATGTCTTCTAAAAGTCTGGGAGTTGTTTTTTCCTTTGACATCTGGTGGGAGGGCGTTCCACAGGGTGGGAGCCACTACCGAGAAGGCCCTCTGCCTGGTTCCCTGTAACTTTGCTTCTCGCAGGGAGGGAACCTCCAGAAAGCCCTCTGAGCTGGACCTCCGTGTCTGGGCAGAACGATGGGGGTGGGAGGGGAGGTATACTGGACCGAATGCTCTCTGACCTCAACTTCCTCTGTTCCTTTAACTAGGCTGTTAGAAACCCTGAGCATTAGGGACTGAGATGCACTTGCCTAGGCAGCTCATCCCAGTCTAAGGCTTCCAGATGGGGAGGTCAACTGGCTTGCATGCAGAAGGCCCAAGGCAACTGCTGCCAGTTAGCAAATACAAGATTGAGATGGACCAGATGCTGTATAAAGCAGCTTCCTGTATTTCTGCATCTTAAGGGAAGGCCTGGGATTCAATGGCAGAGCACCTGCTTTTCATGCAGAAGGCTACAGGCCACAACCCTGTCCTGTGGCGCTGAATTCTAAGTGCTAATATATATATATATATATATATATATATATATATATATATATATATATATATTCTCAATGTAGAACATCTGTGCATGCAGAAGGTCCCAGGTTCATTCCCCAGCATCTCCTGGCAGAATGCCCCCTGCCTGAAACTCTGAAGACCTGCTGCCGGTCAGAGTAGACAAAACTGAGCTGAGTGGTCTGCATAAGGCAGCTTCCTCTGTATCCCTTGGCATTAACTCACTGTCCATCGGCTTCCTGCCTAACATTACCTGGTTCCCAAGCTTGCTCATATAATATATATGAGCATCCTAATGTCCTCATAAGTAACCTGTACTACTTAAAACCAATGGATCCACTGGTCTTCTTAATGGATCTTCCTTTTCGCCTTTGGTTTGGCCCCAGGTGTGCTTCTGCTACAAGTCCAGCCTATACCCAAGTGGCTTTCCCACTTTGCAGCAGTATTTTCGATTTGGCACTGCAACCCGCACCCTTGTTTTGCACCTTGCTCAAGGCTGTCCTAGATCCTACAAGTATGCAAGCTGCCTGCGTTCACTCTAAGACTCCTCACCGATTGAGAAATTGTCCTGATCTGCAGCTTGCAGAGTTATATGACACCTGCAGACAATTGAGCATTCATTCCTATTTGTCCAGTACAACTTCCCAGTGCGTATTCCTATCAACTTTCTATGCTGCAAAAAGTCTGCCTTCTTTGGGAGGGGAGGGAAAGATCTTGTTGCACAAGAGCACCAAACCCACTTAATTGCGTACTGTGAATTTGCTGGTATGTGACTGAATCCCATTCACAAAACAACAATGCCCTGGAATCAGCTTTTGTTTGTCTCATTCTCCTCCCAGCCCCAAATACAGGGATAATCACACATGGGGTGGGGTGTGTATGTTACACCGATCCTTCGTGTACTTGAATCAGCCTCGCTGGGGGTTTCCCAAAAGCAGTTATGAGATGCATCTCAGATTGGAGAATTCAAGCTGTGTTTATCAGTGCAGTAATAAAAGCCAGACAAGCGTCTATGTGGAGGAGCGAGACTTTGCACAGATCTTTGTCCGGTTGCCTGCCTGCCCCTTTGGCTCTGCATGCTCTTTCTACACATACAACAGCTTTCTGGGATTTCTATTTTGCTTCCCAACCACAAAACATCCAGAAGTGAGTTACAATGAGAATGAAGCACAGCAATAGCTACATATAAACATATTTAAAAAAAACACAGGACAAAGAACATCAAATTATTATTGGTGCCGCATTGGGAAAACAAAACATCTTTGCCTGGCATCCAAACAATGACAAATCTGGGGCCAGGTGGGCCTCCCTGGGAAGAGCATTCTAAGGATGGAGAGCTGCTATGAAAAAGGTCCCATTCTCTTGTCGCCATTCTCCAGACCTCCCTTCCTGAGGAGCTCAGGTGATAATTTCAGTGTCCAGAAAGGTTCATTTAGGCCAGGGGAAGATGTTCCTGAGCTTTAATGGTCAAAATCAGCATTTTGAAATGGGTTGGATTGGAAACAAAGTGGCAGCCAGTATGGATGCAGATAAACCTGCCAGTCCAAGACATTTTGCCATCTGAGGCGAAGGCCACGATGGTGTCCCTATTCCACCTACAGAGGCTGATCAGATGAATCTCATTGCAATAGGATCGTGTCCTCCTGAAGTCAGCAGGATAGGTTACTGGGTGCTGAGCAGGCCACTGAGCCCACACAGCATCTGCCGCCTTAGGCACCTGCCTCATTTTGCCTAATGGTAGAGCCAGCCCTGCCCACCAAGTCTTCCAAGCAGGTCTTCTTGCTTGCAGAGAAATCCAGACCCATTCCAGCAGAGAACTGGGCCTGGCTGAGGCCGATGGAAATGTAGTTCAAAGCTTCTGGTGGGCACCAGATTTTGGGGAGGCTGCTCCAGATTCAATCTATTCCTGTGCACACCACCACACAGTCGCTTGGCTTTTCAGTCTCAGATGATAGGAGCTGTATCTTGCGGGCACCACATTGCCTACCCCTGCTTTAGTGGAAGGATTTCCCTTCCCTTTATTCCTGGAGAAAAAGAGCTCAGTTGCTCTACATGGAAAACCCATTACAAGGTGAAAAAGACTTTGGCACTTTTGTGACGAAAACCCAGGAGGGGGGAAAAAGAGAAAATATCTGCACAATTACTTAACATTAATTAGCAAGAGCCAATTCAAAACAATTCTTGGCGGCTGCAGGAATTGGAAAGGCGTCTGAAGACCAAACATCAAAAATGAAAGTTAATTGGATATACATAGGAGTCATCAGGAGAGAGAGAGAGATGCAAAGCATTCTCCTTGTTCCCGGGCGCAAGTGCCCTCTGCCAATGTCATTTCATAACACAATGTCTCACTGAGTGGCTCTGGTGGTTTGCATGCAGAAGAGCCCCTGGTCCGAGCCTCCAGCTAAAAGGATCAGGCGACAGGGAGAGACCCGCCTCTGCCCCGAGACCCTGGAGAGCCACTGCCTGTCAGAAAGCAGAAAGATCAAAAGTAGGCACAGCCAGAGCCAATGATAGGCAGTGCAACCCTCTGCCTGCCTGCCTGCCTGCCTGGAGGCAGGTAGCCTGGGTCAGATTGCTGCAGGGCTTCCATTTCTAGCCCATCTTACCTCCAGGGAATTCAAGGTGACTTGTGGTTCTCCCCTTCCCCATTTAAACCTCACAACAACCCTGTGAGGTAGGTTAGGCAGGCCCACGGTCACTCAGTAGGGTTCTTGAGTGGGTAGGGGTTGTTGTTGTTTGTATACCACCCTATACCCGGTCTCAGGGCAGTTACAACGTAAAATCACAACATAAAAACACGAGATAATACAAATAAAAACAAAAAAACAACACAATAACCCACCCACCCCGGCCACATTTTTAAAAGGCATCGGATGTTAATCAGCCAAAGGCCTGGTTAAAGAGGAACCTTTTTATCCCGGCAACTAAAGGTGTATAATGAAGGTGCCAGCCGAACCTCCCTGGGGAGAGTGTTCCCCAAATGGGGAGCCACTGCAGAAAAGGCCTGGAGGCGGCACACAAAGAAGGGCCTCAGAAAGATGATCTGAGTCTATGTAGGTTTATATGGAAAGAGGCATGAGGGTTCTGACAGGGTCCTAGAGCAGGGGTTAGCAACCTAAGGCCCATGGGCCAGAAGTGGCCTGCGGAGGTCATTTGACCAGCCCACAAGCTGCCCCTGAACTGAGCTGCCCACTTGCGTGCTGCGCTAAACCAGCACAGCGTGGCGCAGGGACTCACTTCCACCGCGCCAAAAATTGCGTCTGAACATGCACAGGCACCGAAAATCACTTCTGCGCAGACGCTGAAAATCGCAGGTGTGTGCACAATCTGGCTCCGTGGGACCAATCCGGCCCAGGCAAGATAAACCTTGCTGACCCGCCCCAGAGTCTTCCTATCTCCTTCTCAAGCCTAGTTAGCACTTTCTCAGCTTTAGGCAGGAGGTGGGAAGGCTCCAGGACCCTGCCAGAGCTTTGAGCCACCTTCTCAAACCCTGGCTTTGGGAAGACAGTCTGAGGGCTGTGAGATGTGTCAGATTTTGGTCTTGCCCTCCGCATTCCACATGATAAGGCAGTGTTCTGTGGGAAGTACTTTTGCAGCCTACTTGGTATAAACAGCTGGACCCTGAGTCAAAGAGAAAAGTGAGCTAAAAGTGAATTATTGCACCTGAGGAATAGACGGCCGCCCTTGCGGCAGTGGAACCCTCAACAGAGAATGCTTTGAGTGTACAGGGGCCCTAGTTGCTTCCAAGCTTTAGGCAAATCCTCCACTGTTAACTGCCAGAAGTGGACCCCCAGAGGACATATCTGACATAGGTGTGCTTGCCCAACAGTGACCCCTCGGGGGTTGAAGTCTGCACCAGAATAAGCATGGTCTTTAGTTCCTCTTGTATCAGGTGAAAGGAACCTTTGGCCTTCCAGATGTTGCTGAACTACGACTTCCAATAGTCCCAGCAAGCATGGCCAACGGCAACATCTGTACTTCCAGCAACATCCAGAGAACCAAAGGTTCCCAACATCTAGTTTAGACGTTCAAGGTATCCAAGGCATGTTTGGTTGAATGCCAACTTACGGGGCCCCTATGCCTAGCCAGAGGATTGGCTCATGAGGGCATGCTCAATCGCTAAACTCTCTTACAGAGAGTAAGGAAGTCCCCATTGACCCGCGAAAGATGGCTACCACAAGCAGCTTCAAGGGGGTCAACAAACAGGAAGGTGAAGCGACCTGGAAAAATCTGAGCATGTCTAGGGTGGGCTTTTGGAGCTGCAATCCGAAATGTCAGGTGGCCACCAGGTTGAGGAGCACAGGTTCTTTGATACAGGCTGGGGTGGGGTTGGGGGGACCAGGAACAGAGACAGACATGGGATTTGTGTCTCCCTGGAAAACCTTTGCTGAAACTGTTCTGAAGTGGGGCTGTTATTTGCCCGCCTTGCAGGACTGTTGTAAAGAAGCACTTTGAAAGAGAAAACACTCTACTAATACTGAATGTAGTTATGGAATCTATTGACTGCTGCAGGACCCCGTTGAAGAGAGAGACACTGTGGGTGAATTCCTGTTTGGCAACCAGCGTTTTTATTTTCCAGTGAAAGTGGGCACAGGAATGCAATGCAGCAAACATGCCCACCTTTTCACAGCATCTGGACCGTGGATGGAGGCCTGGCTCCGGCACTCTCCCAGAGCCCCAGATCCCTTCCCCATAGCTCTCTCTCCCTTATGATTTCCTGCAACTCCTCTTCCTAGCTCTGTGCCCACATCCCATCCTCCAGCACTCTCCTTTTCTGCGGGTAAAGAAGCAAGTCAGATGCTGAGGCTAAAAATAGGCTCCTAATGGAAGCTGCAATGCAGTCCTCTCTTCTCGGCATCCTTGCGTTCGGGCGGCAGGGAGCCAGCTGACTTGGCAGAAAGATGAAGCCAGGAAGGCAGTTTTCTGAAGGTGGAAATGGAGACCAACCTGCCCCAGGCCCTGTCAGCTTCCCCCAAGGAAGCCGGGGAAGATTTGAACAAGAGGGCCATGCATTTGCCAACAGTAGTTCTGGCTTCAGCAAGCCCAATTACATCTCTCCCCACAGCAGGGACAGTTTTTTCCCCCCACCCTCCATCTAGCCAGGCTATCCGCTCTGCTTCTCAGTTGCAACTGCCAGCAGCCCACTTTAGTGCAAGTCAGGCTCTGGCATGGATCCTGGCAGCTTCGAAGCTCCGCGTTCTCTATTTTAAAAGTGTGGCAGGGATCCGAGCAGCATGGGGGGGCCAGGAGTCGTTTTGTACAAGACACCTTTCCCAGGCAGGTGCAAGGAAAGCGATGGCTTCAACTTCCAAGACGGATGCGTCTTACCAGTGTCTTGCCTCGATAATGGACTAGATGAGAGCCAACAAACTGAAGCTCAATCCAAATAAGACTGAGGCACTGTTAGTGGGTGGTTCCCTAGACCAGACGGGTGGGAAATCACCTGCTCTTGATGGGGCTACACTTCCTCTGAAGGAGCAGGTTCGTAGCTTGGGGCTACTCCTGGATCCTTTGCTGTTGCTCGAGGCTCAGGCGGCCCGGAGTACCTTCCATCAGCTTCGGCTGGTGGCCCAGCTACGCCCCATTCTGGTCAAGGATAGTCTTAACTACTGTTGTCTATGCCCTGGTAACCTCAAGTTAAGATTACTGCAATGCATTATACGTAGGGCCGCCTCTGAAGACGGTTCGGAAACTTCAGCTAGTACAGAATTCAGCAGCCAGGTTACTCACCGGAGCAAGATGGTTTCAGCATATTACACCGATCCTGGACGGACTGCAATGGCTACCAATTAGCTTCTGGGTCCAATTCAAAGTGCTGGTTTTGACCTATAGAGCCTTAAATGGCTCAGGGCAATACCTCAAGGACCGCCTCTTTCCATATGAACCTACCTGGACCCTGAGATTATCTTCTGAGCCCCCCCCCCTCGTGTGCCTCCTCAAGAGGTCTGGAGGGTGGCAACACGAGAACCGGCCTTCTTTGCAGTGGCTCCCCATCTGTGGAATGCCATCCCCAGAGAAGTTCGCCTGGCGCCTTCATTATTCACCTTTAGGCACCAGGCAAAAACGTTCATTTTTAACCAGGCCTTTGGTTGATCTAATTGACACCCTAAGCCCTTTTAACAATGTGGCTCTTTTTTGGGGTGGTTACTGTGTTGTTGTTTTCATTTTGATTATATATATTGTGGTTTTTATGTTGGTATTTTCTGTGAACCGCCCTGAGACCTCTGGGTATAGGGCAGGCATCCCCAAACTGCGGCCCTCCAGATGCTTTGGCCTACAACTCCCATGATCCCTAGCTAACAGGACCAGTGGTCAGGGATGATGGGAATTGTAGTCCAAAACATCTGGAGGGCCGAAGTTTGGGGATGCCTGGTATAGGGCATTATATAAATTCTAATTCTAATAATAATGCGGCTGTAGGAAAACAGACACCCCATTTGCCTGTGCAGAAGTTACATGGTTCTTAAACCACTTATGGGGCACAGGGCTTTGCAGCTGATTGATACTGCTTTTGGCCCAGCTGCCTCTGTACCTGCCCTGCACATGAGAACAACTGCAGAGCATCTGGGTGTAGCCAGAAGGGCTGTGCTGATGTTGCCAGGGTCAAAACCTCACCCTCTGTTTCAAATAAGCTACATGAACAACAAAAGGCAACTCGTAAAAGCACACACTCAATTTAATATTTAAAACGACACCCTCTACAGATAGAATGGAATGGATAAAACCACTGAGGTGGGCAGAAATCTCTGGCGAAAGTCATCGACAGGATGAAGCTGGAACTGTGCCAACCAAGAATCCCAGAGGGCAACAATTCTCCTCTCTCTTTCTCCTCACATCAAGCTGCCTGGAGGGAGGATCCCAGCCGCAGAGGAGTCAGCGATGGCTGAAGAAGCCCTGAGGATGGTTGAACTTGAAGGGCTTCATCCGACTGGGGCCCCTAGGAAAGAAGAGAGGTTCTTGAGTATCAACAGCTATTGCGGGACGGCTCTTCTCATCAAATGATTTCAAAAATCTGTGGATCCCATATCAGGATCATGATGAAAGGGCCTTTTAGAAAGTCACACTTGTACCTTTGTAGAGATCTGCTGGCTGTAACAGAGGAAGATGATCAAGAATTTTTAGGTCCAGGGTACCTCAGGGATTGCCTGAGCCCTTATAACCCAGCTTGATCAATGAGATCATCTGCTGGAGAGTCATTGGTCATCCCCAGAGTTGGTGAGGCTCATTTGACAACAACAAACCAAGCTTTAGAGTCATTGGCCCAGTCCTGTGGAACTCTCTGCCACTAGAGATTCAGAAGGTGCCTTCTGTGCCAACTTTTAAATGCCTGCTGGAAACTTTTCTATCCCATCAGGCCAATGCAGGCAATTAAGAATACATCCTTCCTCAGTGGTTAGTTAATGACTGTTTTAAAGCTTTTTAATGGTTTTGTTGTATGGTTTTATTTTTGTAAACCATTTTGATTTATTTTTAAAGTGACACAGTGGTATAAAAATATTTTTATAAAGAAAAATGAATAATTTTTGCACTGTGCTAGAACCTGAAAGGGCTTGGCTAGCTTGAGCTAAAGTAATGCTATCCTCTTGGCAGTGAATTAAAAAGGCAAGGGCCTCCGAACCCAAAGATCTTCCACAAGGAGGGAAAAAGGATGCCAACTGCTATACGAGAGAACACTAAGGACAGTGCCACCTTTTAACTCAAATAGGTGGTACATAACATGAAAGCAAAACACCAAGGGAGTCTGGATTTTAGGATGGAATCTACGGTGCACTTCCAGAAGTCACAGAATCTGAGCCTTTGTCTTTTAAACCCCAGTCCTCATGAAAGTCCCCTTTCAAATAATCAGTACAGTATAGTCGTACCTTGGGAATGCCCTGGAACTCATACGTTTTGGCTCCCAAATGCCGCAAACCAGGAAGTGAGTGTTCCGGTTTGCAAACGTTCTTTTGGAACCTGAACGTCCGACGGGGCTTCCACGACTTCCGATTGGCTGCAGGAGCTCTCTGCAGCCAATCAGAAGCCACCATTTGGTTTCGAACGTTTTGGAAGTCGAACGGACTTCCGGAACAGATTCAGTTCGACTTCCAAGGTACGACTGTACAGAACCAGGAAACTGTGCATGAGAGCTCTTGGCAAGCTTGACGTGGTGGCTCCCAAGCTTTACACAAGGCTACCAACCTTCTTGGCTTTATAAGGCAAAGTCATGACAGGCAAAACTACTGATGGCCTTGCTCCACTGCCAGAGACATTATGCATCTGAATGCCTGTTGCTGGGAATCCCTAGTGGGGAGAGTGATGTTGCGCTCAGGTCCTGTTTGAAAGTGTCCCAGCAGGGTTCTTGTGATGCCCCTTTGCTTCCCCACCAACCCCCTCGCCACCCCAACATTCATTGATCACACCAGCTGCCCACAAATACCTGATCTCCACTCTCTCCTTTTTATTTGAGTGGATTTACACACACTTCCGCCTTTGTGAAAAGAAACAAAGATTCTGCGGCTCTGGCTGTCTCACAGCATACCCTTCCTTGCTCCTTTCAACTGCCTTTGTTAAAGTACATAGGTGCTTGAGAGGAGGCGGGCAGAGCCCCAGTCACAATGCCACCAAATGTTGGGGGTGCAAAAATCAGAAAGCGCCACGGCAGGAGATGAAAAACGGGAGACAGCTCCCAGAAGACACTGGAGATGAGATCAAAGCGCCAAAATCCAGGGGAATTAACATCTTTCTGCTAGAGATAGAGCTCACTGTTCCTCCCCGCTGGAATAGGAATAGGCAAAATGAGCCCTCCAGAAGCATGAGCAGAAGTGCCAAGTAAGGCTCATAGCTGTACAAGGTGGGAAAAGATAAAGGGCGGCGAGGGAAGGAAGAGACAGCAGGAACAAGGTGTGCCAAATTTTTTGGGAGGGGATAGAGAGAAAAACAAAGCCCCATGTAGGTCACAGCCAGTTAAAAAAAACACCACAGCTTTCTACACAAGGTGCATAATGAAGCTGCCTTGTATGGAAGCTGCCCATCTACCTCAATAGTGTCTCCACTGACTGGCAGCAGCTCTCCAGGCATCAAGTTGCTCACTTGCAACTACAGAGGTTCTTTCACCCGGAGATGGGCCAAAGCCTGGGCATCTTCTGAAAGTGCACAAACCCCCTCTGCCCCCCCCCCCAAAGGTCTGGCTACTCTGCTTTAGATGTGCCATAGCGTGAGTGTCAGGGACCATGCTGAGGAGGGCTGCACTGAAGAAGAATGGTGGGAGCCACCCCCTTCCCCTGATCCTGAATCTTCGCAGGAGCAGGAGGACAGTATAGATTTGGAACAGTGGTTTGCGGAGGGGCATAGTTCAGAAGGCAGAAGCTGGAAAATACTGGATGGGGAACAGCTAGGAGAAGAAACACTGGGAGAGCGAGGGTTAACAGATTCACAGTCTCTGGATGGCATTCACCCCCCTTCTCCAAAGACATGGAGAGCTCAGAAAGTTTTAGAACACCAAGCGCAGAGAGTACAAGCTCAGACTACAAGATGTAGGAGTGACATAGATTAATAAGGACCGGGGGTGGGGAGTGAGCCTTAATTGGTAGCACCGCCATTTCTAGGAGACATGTTCTTTTCTCTCTCACTGTGATTATTAAATAATCTAACAGGTAAGACTTCCTTTTGTTTGATCTTCTTATTTACTGCCACAGGGGAGGAAGCACATTCCCTGAAGTCTGACAATGAGACACACACATGCCCTGCTCCTCCTTACCTGACGAGGCGCAGACACATTTTCTCTTGCGGAAACTCCTTGGGCCCCTCCACACTGTTGTCGTGGGTCTCTGTCTCAAGGTAGACGTCCAGGACGACACACAAGCGTTGCAGCTGGTTGGTCAGGAGCTGGTAGCCTGGCTTGGGACCGTACAGCTCTTTGTAATAAACAGAGACCTCGCTCTCCATGGCCTGCAGAGAACCAGAGAAGGGAGAGAGAAGGAGAAGTTGAAAAGGGGTCCCTTGGAGATTGCCCAGCCATGTCCTGTATCAGGGTTGGGGAACCTGTGACTCCCCAGATGGAACTCCCATCATCCCTGATCATTGACCACGCAAGCTGGGGCTGATGGGAGTTGGTGGGCCATAGGCTCCCTGGTTGAGAGTCCTCTTCCCTGGGTTTGGGCCCAGCACCGTACCCGGATGTTGTCGTCGTTGCTGTTGGTTTTCTCCCCTTTCCAGTTCAGGCACAGGCTGAAGATGGGAGGCATGGAGGAGTAGCCTGGGTTCAGCACGACCGCTGCCTGCAGCTTGGCTAATCACAGAAGGGAAGGGAATATCATCATGGAATGGTCAAAATTTCTAGCCCCTCTTGGTTTATGAGGAAACACCAAAAAAAATGGAGACATGCACAATGAACCTGACCACTGAACAAAGGTAACCCACAGCTTTACTCGTCGTTCTCTTGGCCTCGATCACAACTGGCAAGCGGCCCCTGGAAGGCTGCACACAAGGGAATGCAGCCCTCAGAATGAAAGCAGTGGCTTCCAGCAACTGTTAATCTGAAGTATTACTGCCTCCAACCGCGGAGACAGAGCACAGCCATTGTGGATTTGCTCTGCCCCTGCGGCTGGAGGCAATTACGTTTCTGAATACCAGGTACAAGAAACCACAGGAGGCGATAGGGGTCTCGTGCTCAAGTCCTGCTTGTGGGTTTCCCACAGGCAATCTGGTTGGCCGCTGTTGAGAACAGGATGATGGTGAACTAGATGGGTTGCTGCCCTGACCCAGCAGGGCTCTTGTGACTCTTATGTTCCCCACCTCTGCATGGCAGCCATGCCTTCTTCTCAAGCCTGTTTGGGGTGGGGAAACACAGGAGAAAGAGAATCACCCACCTGTTCCTCTTTCTATCAGGGCCATGTAGTACAGGTGTGTGTCCTCGGCCAAACCGGCCTCGACGACATCTTTTGTGTAGGACAGCTCCTGCAGTGGGAAGAGTGAGAAGCAGGCGGTGAGCTGGGTCTAGAGATAGGGACACTGCGTGTCCACACACAACGGAGTCTCTTTACAACACAAACGCAGATCAGATGGCTCAGATCGACACACAGTGCAGAAAATGGGCAGCTGAGGCCAGCGATGAGAGATGGAAAAGCTAGAATAAGCATTCCACTTCCAAAAACTTATTGCCTCATTAAAATAGTAATCATCTGTCAGGCTTCAGGGAATCCGATCCCCCTCCCTCATAGCAGGCTGCCAGTAATGGAAAGGCAAGAAGCTCATACCAATGTATTTTAATCAATATTCAGAAAGAGACATAGAAATGCCGTCTCTTGGATAATAGTGTTGCTCCAAGTAAAGTCCTATCCCCTCCACCTCTGCTATTATACGCCATCCCTACATTGGCTGATCTGTGCTTTCAGCCTCTGAGCTTTCTGTTCTCCTACTTTCAATGCCTGCCAAGTTCGGGGGGGGGGGGCGGTCGGTCTAGAATGCTTTCCAAAGACACTGAGTCTGTCAGCTGTCTCTCCCCTGGTGCTTCTTCTTCCTGCTGCTCTCCCAATATTTCCCAGCTTCTCCCCTATACAGCCTCTGAACTATGACCTTCTGCAAACCACTGTTCTAAATCTATACTGTCCCCCTCTTCTCTGGGAATTGCAGCAGGAGGAGAAGGGGGCGGTCTCCACCATTCCTCCTCAGTCCAGTCCCTGACATAATGATAACGATAACAGATACGATACCAACCAAACTGAGCAAAGCTGTAATTGACTCTCCCTCCACATGGCTATTCTTAAGCAGCATGCACACATATATGATTTTCAAGTAAAGCAGGAAGCATTCTTAGATGTAGCATTGAAATGACATTAAATGGGCTTTTTTGATCCCTTCCCTCCCAGCTCAAATCAAGTATTTCAGGGCAGCCTTTCCCCACCCGGTGGTTTTGGAGTACACCCCAGCCAGCACATCTGTTTTTGGCCACAGCTCCCCATCAAGTCCCAGACAGTCCAGAACAGCTGGCGGGCACCAGATTGGGGAAGGCTGGTTTAGCAGGTCAATTCTTTCTCACAAGACTCCACTTACCAGGTAATCCTCGTACGTGAGCGCTGTCCACTTCACCAACCGTGACACAATCTTTGCCGGAAAGAGATGCTGGCACTCGCTGGAGACCGGCAGAATGCCATGCTCTGAAGTCCAAGATGGAAAAAAGAGAGTAACATAAATATGATCGAAGAGAGTCCCCTTTCCCTAGCAAGGTCAACATGTTATGTTCAGAAGTGGCAGCTTGAAGGGCAAATCTGGCTGCTGAACAATTGTGGCTTTAGGTTCCTGTCATATATGGTTAAGCAAAAAAAGGTTCTAAACCTCTGAAGGCTCAAAAGAGTTCTGACAGGTAACAGCTGGTGGTGAGGCCAACATGCTGATGAGCGATAAATTAGCACAAAGCTTGCTCCATTGGAGATGGAAGTGGGGGTGGGGGGGGAACAGAGAAGTGCTTGGAAGCTGCAAAGGCAGTGTTTGACCAAGATTGTCCCAATCAGTGACAAGCAGAAGATGTACTGCAGCGGACCCAAGGATCCCTTGGCTAATTCCCAGTGAGCTGCTGAATATCTGTTGGTTGCTAGGACTCTTGCCAAAAAGGCTGGGTCAGGGAGATCGTGGTCTGATCCCACAAAGGAGATAGGGCTGTGGGAACTGGCTGGTCAATTCCCATAGCTTGGTGAGCCCGATCTGGACCTTGGGCTAGCCACCCACTTTTAGACCTTTGTCTTTAGAGAGGTTCAGTGTTCGCCCCATACTACTCAGTGCTCTGAAGATTCCATTGTCCTGGCTACGTTTCAATGCATAGCTGATAATTGTCAATCACACCCAGGACACCTATTCGGACACATGGAGTGTGTATAGAGAGCCAGTGTGGTGTAGTGGTTAAGAGCGGTAGACTCCTAATCTGGTGAACCGGGTTCACGTCTCCGCTCCTCCACATGCAGCTGCTGGGTGACTTTGGGCTAGTCACACTTCTTTGAAGTCTCTCAGCCCCACTCACCTCACAGAGTGTTTGTTGTGGAGGAGGAAGGGAAAGGAGAATGTTACCCGCTTTGAGACTCCTTCGGGTAGTGATAAAGCGGGATATCAAATCCAAACTCTCTTCTTCTATATTAATTTATATGTTCAAGTTAAGATCAGTGGGATATTTTAACGGTCTATGAAGCTGATATGTTTCCTTTCCCCTTCTATTGTAGCTTCAAAACTTTACAATTTTGGAGAAAGTCAGTGGAGAGAATGGGGGGGTGCAATCTGGATGAACCCCCTCCACATCATCTCCCTGCCAAAAATTGCCTCTCAAAGCTTTTGCCCCCAAAGGAGCCACTACAGCAGCTTCCAGGGGGTGATTTTTGTCAAGGAAACAGGCATGGGGAGAATAATTACTTACAATTCCCCCACTGCCCATGCCTGTGCCCCGGGGCTCCCACAGCTGCTTGTTCCTAACTGAAGAAATTTAGCTGCTTCTAAGCAAGCAAAAATGCTTTTTAAGTTAGATGTACTAGTTAGGCCTGGACCATAAAGAAGTGAGAGCTGGACCATAAAGAAGGCTGATCGCCGAAGAATTGATGCTTTTGAATTATGGTGCTGGAGGAGACTCTTGAGAGTCCCATGAACTGCAAGAAGATCAAACCTATCCATTCTTAAGGAAATCAGCCCTGAGCGCTCACTGGAAGGACAGATCGTGAAGCTGAGGCTCCAATACTTTGGCCACCTCATGAGAAGAATCCTTGGAAAAGCCCCTGATGTTGGGAAAGATTGAGGGCACTAGGAGAAGGGGACGACAGAGGACGAGATGGTTGGACAGTGTTCTCGAAGCTACGGACATGAGTTTGACCAAACTGCGGGAGGCAGTGCAAGACAGGAGTGCCTGGCGTGCTATGGTCCATGGGGTCACGAAGAGTCGGACACGACTAAACAACTAAACAACAAGTTAGGCCTGGAGGTGGCAGATTTGCATCTGGGAGGCTGCCACCTCAGATTACAGGTAGGGGGCTCCCATGATGCGATTCTCTATAGAAAATAAAAATCTCTGCACCCAGAAAACTAGCAGTGTCAGAGGAAATGGGACTCTAGCTACATCTTCCTGACATGCTAGGTTTTTTTGTTCAGGGATTATTTGTTGTATGAAGGAACATTCCACCTCACTTTGTAAGTTGGGGCTGAAATGAGTCCCAGGCGTGGGGGTGAGGGGCATCTGGTGCTCAGAGTGTGTGTGGTTGTTGGAATCCAGAGTGTCACTACTGGGGGAAGTAGCAAGGCAGCTGGGATTTACCAAGGGAAGCAAACTGCTTGTGTAGAGCAAGGCGGGACTCCAGCCTCATCTTGAGCAATTTCATCGTCCTCTCCATGTGGCTAGCACTCAGCGAGTTATCGGCAATCACAGGATTCTGCAAATGGGATAAAGGCAAAAGTGACGTTACCTCCACACCACTGAGGAGCCAGGAAACTGGGCTGGCTTGACCAGATTGGATTCTCTCGCAGCTGCAACCTATTTCCTTGCACAGTCTCATCTGAGATAAACATTAGGAAGAACTTCCTGACAGTAAGAGCTGTTCGGCAGTGGAATTTGCTACCAAGGAGTGTGGTGGAGTCTCCTTCTTTGGAGGTCTTTAAGCAGAGGCTTGACAGGCATATGTCAAGAATGCTTTGATGGTGTTTCCTGCTCGGCAGAGGGTTGGACTGGATGGCCCTTGTGGTCTCTTCCAACTCTACAATTCTATGATTCTATGAGATAATAAAAGCTGAGGCCCCTACATCATCCAGATTCCTCTGTGCACAACATTAAAACTTGTCCTTATGCTGACAGACAAGAGAATGCTGGATAAAGTCATAGAAGTGATCATCTAGCCCAGGGGCCAGCAAACCTTTTCAGCAGGGGGCCAGTCCACTGTGCCTCAGATCTTGTGGAGGGGGGGGGGAGACTATATTTTGAAAAAAATAAATAAAAATGAACGGATTCCTATGCCCCACAAATAACCCAGAGATGCAATTTAAATAAAAGCACACATTCTACTCATGTAAAAACACAGATTCCTGGACCATCCGTGGGCCGGACTGAGAAGGCAAATGGGCCGGATCTGGCCCCCAGGCCTTAGTTTGCCTACCCATGATCTAGCCCAGGCATCCCCAAACTTCGGCCCTCCAGATGTTTTGGACTACAATTCCCATTTTTCCCAACCACTGGTCCTGTTAGTTAGGGATCATGGGAGTTGTAGGCCAAAACATCTGGAGGGCCGCAGTTTGGGGGTGCCTGATCTAGCCCAATCCCTGGCAATGCAGGAATGAATATGCAGCTGTCCCATATGGGGATCGAACCTGCAACCTTGGTGCCATCAGCACCATGCTCTAATCAGCTGAGCTATCCTAAGAATAATTGCTGAGTCCTCCTTCCACTGCCCTGGGACTCTGCTCTCATGGTTTGGAACCACCTAAACATGCACAAACTTTCTCACACACCGACTATCTATACCCACACAACACACACTCACTTCCATAAGAAGAGCCATGCTGGATCAGGCCAATGGCCCATCTAATCAGGCACCCTGCCATGGGCATAGCCAGGGGGGTGCAGCTGCTCCCCCTAAAACAAGTAAATAAAAATACTTAACTGGCCAACTGTGTCTCAGATAACCCGGTTCTGCCCCCCAACATAAAACCTGACCCACCTAAAATAAATCCTGGCCACACCCATGCATCCTGCTCTCACCGTGGTCAACCAGATGCCCCAATAGGAAGCCCATAAGCAGGATCCAAGCAAAAGAGCCCTCTCCCCTCCTTGAGGTTTCCAGCAACTGGTGTTTGGGAACATTACTTCCTCCAGCTGCAGAGGCAGAGTGCAGCCATCACAGCTAGTAGCCATGTCCCCCGTAAACCCCCCAGTGCATCTTCATTCACCTGCCCACAAGCAAACGCTAACTCCATTTGCAGTTTGGAGAACTGGGTCCAGCAGTGCCGGCAAAGGCTGCCTATCGAGATTTGGGCTGCCTCTTCCCCCTTGTTCAAATGCAGCTCTGCACCTACCTGGGGCTGATCCTTGGGGAAATGCAGGCCCCCCAACTTCTGCACCCACATGTAAGGGTGCCCCAGTTCTGCAACGTAGTCGTTCAGGGACAGGATCCTGGAAGACACAGGGAGGGAGGGAGGGAGGGAGGGAGGGAGGGAGGGAGGGAGGGAGGGAGCAGGTGAGAAGCCATGAAGGAGAGGCCTAGAAGGCAAGCACCTCTGCCCATTACCAGCTTACCCGACTTTATCGAACTGGAACTGGTTGGCGGGGTTTGGAGTCCTCTTTCCGTGATCTCCGGGATACAGGCAGCTCAGGAGGGTGTCGGGGCACAGCAAGTCTCTAGAAAGAAATAGGAACAAGCGATGTGAAACTCAGGATCCTCCTGGGCTACCCTTTGTCGGAAGATCCAGCAAAGAAAGGGAAAAAGTCATTATTCACGCAGCAGAGTTAAACTATGGAACTCGCTCCCACAGGAGGAAGCAACGGCCGCCAACCTTCGATGGTGTTAAAAGAGGATTGGGCAAATTCATGGAGGAGGGGCAAGGCTGTTGATCGCTACTAACCACTATGCGTAGGCTCTGCCTCCTTGGTCGGAGGCAGCAATGCTTCTGAATACCAGGGTCTGGGAACCGCAGGAGGGGGAGGAGTGCTCAGGTCCTGCTTGAAGGTTTCCCAGACAAGACAATCTGGGTGGCCACTGTGAGAACAGGATGCTGGACTAGATGGGCTCTTGTGCAACTGTGTTTCATTTCCATCTAAGTCGGATCTGCCAGAGAAAAATCTCCCCGTATGATCGACCCTAAGATTCTGTGCAAGTTTACTTCTGCTGCGTTGCCATGGGAATTCTGCAGGGACCTCTGTTGTGTGTGTCTGTGTTCTCCTCCCCTCGCCCGCTGGAACATTCTGACGTCGCTCAGATCTTTCGAAACTCCATTTTGCATCCATTCCCGTCGTCTGCGCTGTCCCCCTTTCTAAATGGGCCGCAGACTGTCATCTCGCAACGATGAATCTGGAGTTGTATGCAGGCCTGCTCTGGATTCTCTTCAGATCATATAAATATTCCCCCTCCCCTTTTAGAGTTGAATGCAGGCAGTCCCCACAGCTCCCCCCTTTCCCTCAAATGCTGCCAACAGAAGTAAACGGGTTCTCTGATCAGCAGTAGATTAGACTGAAAAGTCACATTAAACACAGATAATGAGGGCCACCGAGAACCCTGTGTTTAGGCAGGAGCACAATCGGATCACAGCATTCGTGGTTATCAGCGACTTTAAGAATGAGGGTAGTTAGCCAAGCAGGAAGTCAGGTGACTGAAGGCTACCACCAGGCATTAACAGCAGAACCGCCCAAGGATGAATAATTGCGCTGGCACATTTACATCCGCTTTTCCCACTGTTAAAACTGCCTTAATTGGGAGTGTGCGTGTGCATGCAATAAACAAAGGTTTAAGTGGTGCTCTGCCTAACATCTCCGCTTTAACTATAGTTAACGTTAGACATGGTTTAGTGTTGCGTGTGAAGCAGGCTACTGCAGGGGAAAGAGCAAGCTGCTTCTCCCAAGCCTATTTGGGCAGCTGTGCTTCCAAGCCAGATTTCCACACACACACCCCAACACACACAATTCCAAAGGGAATAAAAGTTCCACTCCTTGAGGTGAGGTAACTCACAGAGCAGAAGAGGAATAAGAGGAAGCAGCCTCAGCAGAGAGACTCAGCGACCCTGCACAGGGAGAGGAAGCGATTACTCTGCTAGAGAGTAATTAAATCAGACAGGGAGACGAGATGCAATCAGCCCCCAATTTATCCTCGCCAACTCAACAGAGCACCAGAGGCACATAGGGGCGACAGGGAGAGCGGGACTGCCTCTCTGCATAGATCCGTTTGTTGGTTTTTTCCCTGCTATCTGACCCATAGGAATGCTTCTCTCTCATCAGGCTCCTCCCTGTCTCGCTGCCAAGATAAATTAAGAGATCAGAGACAGATCTTGTCTCTTCCGCTAAAGTCTCTCCGCTCTTTAGGGGCGAACGAGGCTCAAGAGGGGATATATAACTGCAATGCCTACAAGCGACATGCAAGTGACTCTGCAAACTCGTGTGCCCACAGTGCCCCCTGGCGCAACTCGATGGCAGTGCCCATCTTTTGTACAGCCCCAAACAACGTATTGCAGTGTAAGGCAGAAGGCCAAATTCTGCCCAGTTAGATGGGAAAGTTCAGGTTGGGGAATTTTTAGGCCTGAGGTTCTGGCTGATTGTGGTTTAATGGGAGGCCCACTGCTCCGTTACACGGACCAGAAGACTCAAGATCTTCAGTATCTGAGAACAGCAGCTGACAAATCCTGTTCTCTGTTACTCCATAATAATTCTTCAAATTATGGAACCGTTAAAATTCGCACTTGTGTATGCTAACCGACTCCAAATGCAGGGCAGCAACTGTGCCTGCTTGTTTCAAGGTGCTGCCTTCTGTATAGTTAAGTGGACAATTTAACAAGACCCAAGGTTAACAAATGGTTTTGCCTGTGTAGAGCAAGAGATGTGAGTCTGTTGATGCTTCTGCGCTGTAACCTATATAGTGAGCACAGAGCACGGGTGCAGAACCCTTTTGGCTCCACAGGCCAAAGCCTTATCTGCCACGTGGGGCCAAATGTGACAGGTGGGCGCAGCTCACACCATGTCAAAATCCCAGAAGTACTCTTCTCACAGTGGCCAACCAGATACCTGTGGTAAACCTGCAAGCAGGATTCGAAACACAAGAGCACTCTCCCCTCCTGTGGTTTCCAACAGCTGGTGTTCAGAAGCAATTATGCCTTCAAGGGAGGAGGCAGAACACGGCCAGCGTGGTTGGTTGCCATGGATAGCCCTCTCCTCCTGAATTTGCCTAATCCTATTTTAAAGACATCTAGGTTGGTGGTCATCACTGCCTCCTGTGGCAGAGAGTTCCATAGTTTCGGCCCAATCTGGAAGGGGAAGTCTATGTGTGTGCATGTAAAAAGGGGGGGCAGCAAGGGGAAGGAGACTTGCAGAAGCTTTTGTCCCTCCCTCCCTTTAAGGTCTGGGGACTAAAAAGTAAAGAGAGGGAGAGATTTGCAAAGGCTTTGCAAGTCTTCCTTTGTGTTGGTTTAGTTCAGTTCTCATAAGGAAAGCAAATCCCTAGGCTCAGAAGTTCTCTGTCCTGCAAAGAACACAGGAAGTGACCGGCTGCTTGATCAGACCAAAGCTGCTCCTGTTCTCAAAGTGGCCAACCAGATGCCTCTTCTGGGAACCCCGCAGGTAGGAGCTGTGTAGTGATCCCCAGCATACTGCCCCCAACAGTGAAGGGAGAACACAGCCACCTTTTCTACTTGGCTCTGGTTGGCAGATCTTGGGGTTCTAGTAGATCCAAATCGCTAACTGCCTGCCCACCCCTGATCAAGATCTAAGGCAGGTTAACATTGCTTCTCGGGTCCGTAAATGAGGTACCTCTTTGCCAGGTGCTGCAGGAAAAGGGTACGCAGAAAACACTCACAAACTTTCCGCATCTCAGAAAGACTGCACTGGAATCTCTCCTTTTTCTTTGGGGGTTAAAAAACAACCACCACCACCCACCGGGCAAAGTAGAATTCTGCCAGGAGCCACAACAGCAGGTTTGCTTGGCAACACCTCTTGAAATAATTTCCCAGCTGATCCCACCCTCGGCTCCTGGGATCCATCAGCAACAGCCTGTCCTCACCCCCCTCTGCGTCAAGCTCACCCGGCACTGATGGGCATAGACATCTCCACAGCTGCCGTCACCTTGGCTTTCGTCGTCATGACGTTGAGGTTCATCAGATAGTAGAAGGTGAGGAGGAGGAGGCTGCCATCTGCAATGACATAGCCAATGCCAGGGGTTTAGGAAGGGAGAAGGCAATGTGTCGAGCAGGGAAGGTGCAGAGAGAGAGAAAGGAGAGAGCAACAACCTCCAGTTGTGCTTAAACCATTGTGAGAGGATGGGGAGGAGGGTGAACTGCTCCCATACCTGTTGGAACTCACTAGCTATAATACATGGAGAACCTCAGGCTTGTGAGCCAAATATGGCCCACCAGGACTCTCTACCTGTCTGGCCCTCGGGGCTCTCCCTCTCCTAAGCCACACCCCTTCTCCACATACAGTGCCCCTCCCTGGCCCTACTTCATACCCTCCTTGAGGGTTCTTTTGCCTGGCTGTAAATATATCCCTGAACTCAGATAACGCTTCTCGCTTGCCGTTCTCCAACCAAAGAAATGTGTACAAAAATGCATGGGAGGAAAGTGTGTATTAAAAAGCCACGTTTTAGTGAAAGTAACATGCAAAACTTCCTCTAAGGCAAAGTTGCTTGAATATCGGGAGAAAGGCGCAGGAAAACGATTACAATTTTTTGGTGAAAGTGTGTTGTGTGTGATCAAAGAATTGCAAGCTGCCGAGGAGATGTTGGGGACCAGCCTAAGACTAGAAAAATGAGCAACTAACTGATACAGAAATTGACATATTCATGCACCCCTAACTTCCAGAGAAGGGAAAGATCCCCAGTTTAGGGCCACCAACAGATGAGCCGCTTTGCTCTCTTACGTACCTTTGCATTTCAGGTCGACGGTGACGGACAGTGGGTGCCTCTTGAGCATTTCCTTCCGCTTGTCATCCAGCTGCACCCCTAAGGTTGGGCGGCGACGCTTCTAGAGTGGGGAAGGGAGAATCACGACACATTCCTGCCTCCACTCTCCCAACGCGCTTCCCCTGCAAGTCTGCACTTTGTTTGCTGTGGCTCTGCACCACACCTGTTGCACCCTGGGCTGCTGCTACCTGTCCTGCCCATGTGCTTTGAAGTGCAAGCGTGAGATGGGCAGCAGGGAGGGACAAGCGCAGCCACCCACCCATCCCCACCACTAGGGTGGCCCAATCTTTCCATTTTCCTTTGAAGGGGCTGTTGCCCCATTCTGAATAAGCTCCGTTTCAAAATTCTAAATCCAACACCACAGAGGAAAGGAAGTGCTCACGAGGAACAAAGGAAGTTGCCTCATATAGAGTCAGACCATCTAGCTAGCTCAGTATCACCTACACAGACTGGCAGTGGTTGTCTGTGGTTTTAGGCAGGGCTTTCCTGCCCCTACCTGGGGATGCAGGGAATTGAACTTGCAACGTTCTGTACACTGAGCTGCAGCTCTTGAGTATACAAAGTCAGAGCACCGGCCCATCTAACTCAGTATTATCAGTGGTTCTCCAGGTTTTCAGACAGGGAGTCCTTTCCCAGCCTTACCTGGAGAGGCTGGGGATAGAATGTGAGACCTTCTGCAGCCAAAGTAGATGCTCTACCACTGAGCTATGCCCCTTTCTGCAGTCCCTCCCAAGTGAGGGCCAGGGAGAGCCAAAAGGAAATGATAACGCAGATGACCAAAGGAGATGGTTTTGTTTGTAAGTGCATCACCAAGTCCCAGTATGTCTGTGTTTCTCCCCACTCTGTTACAACCCTGATGATGGGAATGGCACACAGGAAAGGCCCTTCACTTGTGGTTTTTAATGGGGGCGGGGCGGGTGAATGACAAGGCACATTAGACGTGAAAGAACAGGTCTAATGGCAAACAGGATACCGGTTTCAAGGCAGAAGGAGACACCTCCCCACAACTTCCCTTCCCTCCCTGCAATTTCATCGCGCAGTGGGGATGTGGAGCTCTTACCGTAGTCTGCTCCTCCTCAGCATCCGAGTCACTCTCATCATCTGTGAATCCAAATAAATGAATGCTAAGAGCCTGGCTGCATCAGGACAAAGACCTATTTAACCTAGCATTCTGTTCCAACCAGATGCTGGTGGAAAGCAAACAAGTAGGACACAAGTGCAACAGATCCTTTAGTGATGGCCGCCAACTTGGACGGCTTTAAAAGAAAGGACCGCCTCTCTCCATATGAACGAACACAGACCCTGCAATCATCACCCAAGGTCCTCCTTCGTGTGCCTCCCCCACGAGAGGCCCAGAGGGCGGCACATGAGAACGGGCCTTTTCTATGGTGGCTCTCAGCTTATAGAATGCTCTCCCCAGGGAGGCTTGCCTGGCACTTTCGTTACATTATCTTTAGGCGCCAGGCAAAACGTTCCTCTTCTCCCAGGCCTTTGGCTGATTAAACAATCTGTGTCCTTTGTTTGTTATTATAGCATGCATTTATTTATTTATTTTATATTGTAAACCACCATGATCTTCGGATGAAGGATGATATAGAAATTTAATAAGAATAATAAATGCACGGAGAAAGAGGCTGGCAACGACCACAAACCATGATGGCTATATTTCACCTCTGCCAGCAGAGGAAGTATGCACCTGAATACCAGTTGCTGCACATAGGTCCACTTTAAAAAAATTCCTTCAGTAGCACCTTAAAGACCAACTAAGTTTTTATTTTGGTATGAGCTTTCATGTGCATGCACACTTCGTCAGATACACTTGAAACAGAAGCAACCAGAAACAGAAATTTCAGAAACAGACTGGAAAGAGAAATTGCTGAATTGGAAATCATTACCAAGCTTAAAACCACGGAGCCACCTGGGATGAATAAAGACATAGGATTCTTATCTCATTATGCATGATCAAGCTTTCTTTAGCCTCAGCCCTTGCCCCCCCCCCCCGGCAGGACCTATTGCAGTAATCAGCAGTCATTAACAGCCATCAACAAGTTTACCACTCTTACAGCCCATCACCCATTCCCATCACACCCACACCCACCCACCCTCTGAATATATATAAGGGTCTGGTTGCTTCTGTTTCAAGTGTATCTGACGAAGTGTGCATGCACACGAAAGCTCATACCAAAATAAAAACTTAGTTGGTCTTTAAGGTGCTACTGAAGGACATTTTTTATTTTGCTTCGACTCAGACCATGGGGCAGCTGTTTGGCCACTGTGAAGACAGGGTGTTGGACTAGGTGGGCCTTTGACCAGAACCAGGGCTCCTCTTATGCTCCAGTAACGAAGCAGCAATTCCTCCCCAGTTATGGAGCACGTGTATCCAACTGCAGCCAGGGCATAGACACCTTAAGGACAGAATCTCCTAATTTCCTCTTTACAAGTTTAACAGTTTTGATTAGCTTTGAGCTCAGTTTTAACATGCAAGCTGCTAGTGGGCCACCCATATTTTGCGGCCCTTGTCAGACTGTGACTCCCCATCAGCCTTGATCCTCGGGCGATGCTGGCAGGGGTTGATGGGAGCTGCAGGGTAGTAACTTTCGGTGGGCACCAGTCTGGGGCAGAACAACTTCTGTCAGACCCAGCCAGCCAGCATGGCAAATGGGAAGGGATGCTGGGAGTTGTGGTCCTGGAGTGTGCCAAGCCAAGGCAGGCTGGTGGTCTATGCCAAATGGCGGCTGCTCTCTGGGACATTTCCCAGCCCAAGCTAAGTGGGAATCCTCTCGCTGGAGCTCCTGAACCTGGAAACTTATGGAAGCAAAAGGACATGCTCAGCTGAAGAGCCATTCACAGCAAGTGAAGGCAGCTTATGGACCCTCACTCACCCTGGAAGTCCTCTGGAGGTTTGCAGAGAGCTTTGGCTTCCTCCACGTTGCCTTCGATAGCCACAGCCAGCTTCTTGTCTGTGAAGGAGATGACGTTGTTAGCCACACCTCCCCAAAGATGACTCCCACAAACTCCGTAAAGCTCGGAAGCAACAAGGTTCTCAAATGCAGTTGCTTCATCAGGTTTTGGGCAGCTCTGCTCTCTCTCTCTCTCTCTCTCTCTCTCTCTCTCTCCCTCTCCCTCTCCCTCTCCCTCTCCCACAACCCTGCAGACTCAGGGGAGCCAGGGATCAGATTAAGGGTGGGGGTGGGGACACACCCACGTGACAGTCTTCAGATAATGTCATGCTTTCTGCAAGGAGCTGTGAAATTTGACACCTCTGCGCCCCTTCAAAGCTCAGCTACCTTGAAATAATAACTTACCACAGGCCTGGCCGTAGGCACTGGCTTGGACAAAGAGCACATAGAGGGGTGGCGGGAGATGCCTGGCCGTCTCATATTGCTTGTGAACCTGGTCAAAAGGCATGGAAAGGTACTCCTGGACAGGGAGTGAAGCCTGGTAGGAAAGAGGACCGACAGGGGGGGAAAATGGGGGTTATAATTCTGTGGTTTGGGCAGTGACCCATGAGACCAGGTTGGCACCAAAATGCCCCCAAAGATGCTGTTTTTATTACGCTACGTTGTCAGTACGTGCCCTTTCATTATTACGTATATTATGCTTTAATGCACAGGGGGCAGGAACCTGTCACCCAGGGGCCGCATGTGGCCCCCTGCCTCATTTGATGTAGTCCCTGACACCTCTTGAAGCTACTCTAGTTCTTATATCCTAGGAGTGGGGAACTGCAGGTTCAGGGTGCCCCTCCTCCAGGACTCTATCTGGGCCTTGGGACTCTGCCCCAGTCTGCACCCCTCATGGGCCCTTGTCTGGAACCCTCCTTCAAGTATTTTTGGCCTGGCTGGGCTGTGTCCTTGAACTCTGATCACGCCTCTTTCTTGCCTGGGTGGAGGACAGAGCAGGATGTGGGTGAGAATGTGCAGAAACTGAGCTTCTGTACATAGGGGGGAAATTACACATGCTGTCCCACCCATTTTTGCTTTGGCCCCACCCACCACTGGCGTGTGAAAGGTCTGGTGGCTCCAACAACCTCGGGAGGCCTGTCCAACCCTGTTATAAATAATAATAATACCATAACTGCAGTAGTAGTAAAATAACCAGCATACTGAAGGAGAGGGAAAGGCAACGGTCTCTGACAGAGTCAATGGGGCTTGTGATAAAAGTCCCACCTAGAATCTGTTCTTACTGAAAAGCGCTCATATATATTCAGGTTTTCTTTCTCCGCAGCAGGGATGGGAATCTGTGGCCCTCCAGAGTCTGCAGGACTCCAACCCCCCAGCCAATAGTTAAGAATGATGGGAGATGTAGTCCAGCAACCTCCCGCACCAGCTCTGTAATCCATGCTTTGGATGTGTATCGAAGGCCATCTCCCATGCTGCACCAACCGAGTGTGTGGGTTTCTTAACCTCCTGCTGAGAACTCCTAGAGCAACTCTTTTTAAAAGCCTGACCCACCTGCATGATGCTGTTGAGCCGAGGCTGGAGGTTACTGAGGTACTCCTTCTTCACTTCTATCTCTTTCAGGATCTTCTCTTTGTTTGCCAGACTTTCTTTGTACTTCTCTGCCAGCCTGCACGTAAGAGATTCGCAGTTACTAACAAGCGGCAATGTTTCCGGAGAAAGTAGAGGAGGGAGAAGGGGGACACACACATAGCCTGGGAACACAGGAAGCTGCCTTATAGTGACTCAGATCAACGGTCCATCTAGTTCAGTATTGTCTACACTGACTGGCAGTGGCTTTCCAGAATTTCAGGATGGGATCTCTACCTGGAGGACCAAACATGGGGGCCTTCTGCATTCAGGGCGCTTGCTCTTCATAAGAAGCTGAATTTGTCCATTTGGCAGGGGGTGCTCCAGGGTTTCATGCAAATGGCTCTCACAGCCCTACCTGGAGATGCTGGGGAACTGACCCTAGGATCATCTGCATGCAGAGCAGCAGCTCTACCACTGACATTTCAGCCCTTCTTCCTCAAGTCCTATTCTCGTAATATTTATAAACTTGGAACACTGTGGGACCACTCTTCTAAATTTCCAGGTCTGTTCACTTTTTGGCAATCTTTAAAATGCACGGTCCTCTGCCCCCGCAAGCATGCCAACATCGCAGACTGTCTTGCCAGAGTGGTGCATGCTCTGGTTATCTCCTGCTTGGACTACTGCAATGCACTCTATATGGGGCTACCTTTGAAGGTGACCCGGAAACTACAACTAATCCAGAATACAGCAGCTAGACGGGTGACCAGGAGTGGCTGCTGAGACCATATAACACTGGTCCTAAAGGATCTTCACTGGCTCCCAGTACATTTCTGAGCACTATTCAAAGTGTTGGTGCTGACCTTTAAAGTCCTAAACGGCCCTGGCTCAGTATGCCTGAAGAAGCATCTCCACCCCCATCGTTCAGCCCAGACACTGAGGTCCAGCTCTGAGGGCCTTCTGGTGGTTCCCTCCCTCTGAGAAGTGAGTTACAGGGAACCAGGCAGAGGGCCTTCTTGGTAGTGGCGCCTGCCCTGTGGAACACCCTCCCATCAGATGTCAAGGAAAGAAACAATTATCTGACTTTTAGAAGACATCTAACGGCAGCCTTGTTTAGGGATTATTATTATTATTACTACTACTACTACTATTCTGCTGTGAGCAGTCCAGAGTGACTGGGGAAACCCAGGCAGATGGGCAGGGTATTTATAAATAAATAAATATTATTATTTGCTTCTTGCTTTCATTAGCTCCGTTTAGGCTATTAGAAGGACTGATACTGCAGAGCGGAAGGAAGGGGCGGAGAACCGTAAGCTTGCTCAAAGCCACCTGGCAGCTGCTGGGCTATCCTACTCACCGCTTGCGCTGCTCCAGCTCCCAGTCGAGGCGGGAGAGTGTCTGCTGGTGGGGATCAGCGAGTGTAATCTCCGGCTTGCTGATTTCTGCAGGGGCCTCCTTGTAAAACTCCTCCACGCTCACTAGCTCAATCTCCTCATGCTTGGACCTGAAGGAAGGGGTTCAAGAGAAATATAAATAAGTGGGTGTGGGTGTGGAGGACCTTCCTCTATACCCAAGATCACATGTAGCCCAAGGACGGCAAGGCTGAGCTAGCTGCAGTTCAGTGACAGCTCTCAAGTTGGGCCTTGGAATGGGCTTATCAAAGTTGTGCAGACCAACTGATAATGGTAACTTACAGTTCAAACTTCTAAAAAGCTATTTTTTTATTTTGCAAGTGGCCAGGCTTGTAATAATGAGATGCTGGAAGAATTTGGAGGCTGCATCTTTGACAAAAAGGATGGTCAACAGCACTTGAGGAGAAAAAGATGACTAACAAAACAAAATTGGCGCAAGGTTTGAAGCCTCATTAGTCTACTGCAGGGGTTCCCAAACTAAGGCCCGGGAGCCGGATGCGGCCCAATTGCCTTCTAAATCCGGCCCGCGGACGGTCCGGGAATCAGCATGTTTTTACATGAGTAGAATGTGTCCTTTTATTTAAAATGCATCTCTGGGTTATTTCTGGGGCCTGCCTGGTGTTTTTATATGAGCAGAATGTGTGCTTTTATTTAAAATGCATCTCTGGGTTATTTGTGGGGCATAGGAATTCATTCATATTTTTTTCAAAATATAGTCCGGCCCCCCACATAGTCTGAGGGATAGTGGACTGGCCCCCTGCTGAAAAAGTTTGCTGATCCCTGGTCTACTGGCTAACTTTTGGGGGTGTTTCCACCCTCCAGTCACATCCTTTTTTTTTAAAGCTACTTACTTAAATTCCAGGCATTTTGTGATCTCCTTCTGCAGGTGCATGACTTCATACAGCAGATTTTGAAGCTGCAGGTGATAAGCATCCACTTTCTGCTTTGCCTGTTAACAGAGAGCACACAGCGAAATCATTACAAGACAGGGCAGTGAAAAATCCAAGTTCCTGCGGCTGAGACACAAGGCCAGTGATGTGACCTCAAAAAAAGTGGCAAGTTGGTGAGACTGAACTGAGATCCCAGAAGATTTACATTGGGATAGGGAGCCTTTTTCAGTCCCGAGGGCCATATGCTCATGTGGGCAACCTTCCAGATGCCACCTGCCAGTGGTGGGCAGGGCCAGAGGCAAAAGTAGGCGGAGCAACAAATGCAAATTTTATTTTGTATACCGGTAGTAGGCTGGTTTCTACACACATACTCAACACACCTTTCTCTGTCCTCCATCCAGGCATACAAGAGGCATGATCAGAGTTTGAGGACACTTTCCATCCCATCACTAAGGGGAGGGAAGTAAGGTCTGGGAGGGACAAAGCTTGGGAGGGTACATGGCCTGGGGAGAGTCCTGAAGGGCTACATTTGGCCCAGAGTCTGATGTCCCCCATCCCTGATTTACATATGCAAAGCATACAAAACAACAAATTTAATTTTACCCCATGGGGAAGTGTGTTTTAAGAAAACACAGAAAGCCATGTTGTCGGAAAACGGTGTTGCATTATCAATACCAATACAATCTCACTTCTTTTTAAATAAAATTTGTTAGCTCCATCTGTCCAAAATAACGGGTATTCTCCTATCTGTCCTCCTCACTTGGATTTGAATGTTCAGCACAACACACAAGTAGGGGTGAAAGGGTGGGGTGACTGGCCCTTCCCTGGTTCTCTGGACTCAACTATACCTCGTGGGTTTGATCCCTTCCCTTCTTTAACCGGATGTGAGCCAAACGGTTGAGTTTCTTCAGGGTCATGAAGTGGACGCAGCTCTGGATGCGACGCTCCTCGATCTCGGAAGCCTGAAAGGCAGAGAGAGGGGGAAAAGAGGAAGCTGATCAGGACGGTCCTTAATTTTCTTACCTTTATATCCCACCTTTCTTACACCATCATGGAACCCAAGGTGGTTTCTGTGAGGTTTCCCGGTCTTCATCCATCTAAGCACTGCCCCAGACCTGCTCAGCTTCAGCAAGGTGAGAGCCTCATGTGCCTTCAGACCACAGCCCAAGACCCAGTTGTGTACCTAACTCCCCTGTCTCCTAAATCTGCCAGGCTTCTCCTTTCCTCTTTCAAATATCTAAATTTTGCTAGGGTTTATCTACCCCCCCCCAAGCCCCCGGTCACCTTAGGATGCCTTGACAGGGGTGGGAAAAATATTTTTAGCCAGAGGATTGGATTCTTCCCGGGGCCACATGCCCATAGCTGGCAGGGATACAGGCAAATGTGAGTGGGGTGGCTAATGTAGTTTTACCCTTGTACATTAAGCTTGTTTCTGCTCACACTCTCACACTCCTCTCTACCTTCAATGCAGGCACGCAAAAGTCAATTTCAGAGTTGAAGGAGACATCCCAGCCAGGCAAAAACACCTGAAGCGAGGCTAGTGGAGTGTGTGTGTGGTTGGGGAGAGTCCAAGGGCCACACAGATGGCACATATGGTTCCCCACCCCTGCCTTACACTGTCTTTGTTGCCTTTGCTCTTCAGCTCCTGGATTTCCGCCATAAGCCTCTGGAGGTCCTGGCAGGTCTCTTTGTAAAGTTCGTAATCTTTGCTGGGGTCCCGCAGGTCCATCTCAGCCTCTTCACTGTAATATTTGGCATCCTGCAAATGGGAACAGAGAGGGCACTGCAAACACCATCACCACCCTTCCAGTTTATCATGTTTCAGAGACCATGCCGCATTAAAGCTCAAGGAGAAAGTAAGTTTAAGTTTGAGTACAGCCTTCCACAGCCTAAGAGGGAAAGCTCCAGGCCAGGTGAGAACACTGGCTAAGCATTTCTCAGCGCCCCCTCTGAGAATCTGTTTTCAAAGACAGGAGAGGTAGCGCTACACTAGGGGCATCACAGCATCCTAGTCACTAAAAGGCTCCTTCAGATGGTTCTTGGGAGTTATATTAATTTTGAAGCAGTAGAAAGGGTAAATTATGCCCACAAACCTGCAGCACACAAGCCTGCTACACCTCGAGAATGAAATTTGATGAAGATATCATTCTCTATGTCTGGAAACATCTGCCCATTTTGGCAGGCAGCAAAACCAGGGGGCTTGACTGAGCCCCGGGCAGATTCCTACACATGGTTGGTGGGCTGTGTTAAGGCTCCGTGGGTCACGAATTGGGCAGGCTTGCTCTGAGACTCTCCCACCCCCTTTTATTCCTGACACTCTTTACTACTTTTAGCTCACCAGAAAATAATTGGTTACTAGTCAAAACCCAGGTGCAGTTAAAATACAGTAACCCCAAGTCTAGAGTGTCTTTTACATGCATAACTCCAAACCGCTCTGTTTTCAAAACAGCATCTAAGAAGCCCACAAGTACCTCTGTTACAATGAAACTACCTGATCAGTGTCTGGCCGGCCCCTCTTGCCTTCCGGTGGGCCTCCATCTGTCCGAATGACCTTCGGCTTCCGTTTCTTACTGGAGTCTGACGACATTTTCTTAAAACACAAGAATCTGAAAATCCATGAAAAAGGGGCAGGGGGGGGGGTCAGTTAATCTCACACAGACTCAGGTAAAATCTACTTTCATATCAACCATTCTGCAAGGCAATGTGGAAAGTGTGCCCGTGACCACCAAAGGATTATTCCTTTATTATTTTAAATTACCCAGAAACATTCAGATTTACCACTGGGCATAAAAAAATATGCAGAAAGAGAGGTGACTGCAGGAAATGTCATTCTGCATATAATATCCTAACAGGAGATCAACACCATATAATATAGGAACTGGCTTTTCAGCATGGTGGTCCCTACTCTTTCGAATCCCCACCCCTGGTGCCTCCTGTTTTCTTTTTGGCACCCACTGAAGACTTTCCTCATCCAACAAGCCATCTAAAGTGGGGCTTTTTATCCCAGTCGGTACATGTACCAAATTCAAAGCTTATATATTATATATATAAGCTTTGAATTTGGTATATATAATACAATAAGCACCCTCAGCTGCGCTTAATTCTTTGGGCTCCTTTAAAGGAAGGGAGGACGATGAAGAAATTTGATCAATAAAACAAAACACAGAAGTCAAGAGGGGTCCCAGGCCTCATTACCTTTGAACCACAATGACAACCTTTTAAATACAATTAGTTTGTATTTCATAAGAAGTTCCCTCCCCATCCTTGGTGACTGTAAGACTATATTAACTTATGGTCTGTGTGTGTGGTTTGGGAGCTGCACGGCCAGGGAAAAAACAATGCTGTCCAGGGTTGTAAAGACTGCAGAGAGAAAACCGAGTGCACTCTTCCCACCTTGGATCAAAAATATGCTTCCAGGTGCCATAAGAAAGCTGTAGAGATAGTGCAGGACAGTGTGCACCCTGGAAATGATCTCTTTCAGCTTCTGCCTTCTGGAAGAAGGTACAGGGTTATGAAGACTAGGATTAGCCGCCTGAGAAACAGTTTCTATCCAAATGCGATTTGGGTTTTAAATGCAGTGTAAGGTAGTCTCTATGGGAGTATATTGTATTTAATTATGGGGTACCAGAGTCTATTATTTGGGGGGGGGGTAATCAGGATGGGATAGCAGGCTTGTTGGTTTTGAATGTCTGGTGTAGATTATTATTATTTTCAATTTCGTTGTTCTGTATGGACCTAATGACAATAAAGATTATCTATCTATCTACAGTAATGCCCTTGGGTAAGTGTCTGCGCGTGTTCAGAGGAGTTCTTCTCACCTGCAGCCGCCGCCACAAGTACCAAGAGGCTGAGCCCTCGCCCAGAGAACGAATACCTCCCGGGGCTAAAAGCCCCCTCCCCGCCACCTGCTCTGATTTGGATAGGGAGGGGGGTATTGGGAGCGGCAACCCCACCCTCAGAGGACAGAAGGGAAGAAAGAGGGAAGCCGTTAACCGACGGTCACGCGCCCCCTCCCCCTCCAGCTCTCACCGATTGATCCTCCTTCGTCCACAAAACCTTCAGAGCCCAACCGGAAGCACCGAATCGGAAGCGCGGGCAAAGCAAGGCGGCCACCGACGAAAAGGCTAGAGCGTCGGCGCAGGGTTGTTGTTGGTTTTTTTATTCCTCTTCCGCCCCCTAGTGGCGCCTCGTGGGTGCTTACAGGAAAGGAGGGAGCAGCTGCTGCTGCTGCTGCTGCTGCTGCTGCTGCTGCTGCTGCTGTTTTTTCTCCATCCCCGCTTTTCCTCTCCTCCCCCCGCTTCTTGAAAAATAATATTTTATTTCATGTTTATATTTTTACTCTTGTATTATAATTTAACGATAAGCATGGCTGTTATAGATTGAAGCTTCTCTGCCTTATATAACAATCTTACCACCCTTTGCTCAGTGCCGGATTTACATATAAGCTAAACTAGCTGTAGCTTAGGGCCCCACTCTTTTGGGGGGGGGAGGGCAAAAATTTAAAGAAAAACAAAAACCTGGATGTACATTTCCAAATAATAAAATAAAAAACCAATAAAATAAAACCTACATACGGCAACAGTGTTTTATGTTGTGCAGGCTCCTATGATGTAAGTCATGGGCCCGGCCTGCTAGCCTGCTCCCTAAAATATCACTGGTTTGCTCATTTCTATATATAGGGTGCCTACATTCTGCATGGACTGGTTGCATGGCAACATGCGCAAATGGCTTTAGATACCTATTAGGTCCATAAATTTCCATATAGCATATATTCAACACAAAAACAGTGACAATCTGTGGTGGACAAAGGACAGCTGGACATATAAAGGACCCCATTACCTTCAGTAGCTTAGGGCCTCATCAAACCTAAATCCGGCCCTGCCCCTGCCATAGGGGCCAACTCCTAGGGGCCCCGGGGGCTTTGGCCCCCACAATAATATATTTGAGGGGACCAGGCATTCCCATTCAAATGGTGTGTGTGCACTGCATCATGTGATCGATTACACAGGGCGGGTATTACCTTGGCCCCCCACAATATTTTATTCAAGTTGGCACCCCTGCACCCCCCACCACACATGTGTGTATGTGTGCTCATATCACAGTGCACTGGCCCAGACTGGCTGCTGGGAGTTGAAGTTCCAACGTGTAATTAATATGTTGTTTGCATTTTATACCCCACGTTTCCCCTCCAGGAAGCTCAAGGTGAGCACATGTTAATTTATATGTACAGATAACAAATATAAGCCTCTGAACAAATTTAAACCGTGGCGGGGGTTTCACACACACTGTAGCAAGCCAAAAAATGGCTTATCTTCTGAGTTAGCCAATAAAACTCAGAGACAAGAGGAGTTAGGAGTCCCATTATGTTTATTGCAAAGCAATAAGGTTACAGTCGAATCTTTTCGCAAAACTGCAACCCCGCCCAACGTGGGGCAGAGGAATTTATAACATTTCAGACAAAGGATTTCGATTTAACCAATCATATAAATCATTACATCATTTTATATTTTATATTCATCATTACCTCATTTCATATTTAATACACATGCGCAATAAGCATCGCTATCTAAACTTTGATTCTCACCGTGGTCTGTTACATATTGTTAGTTTGCATGTACTGTATGGGAACCTGTGTTACGTGTAGATGCAACAATTTATGTTCTAGTTTATGAATTGCTTCTTTGTGATTGACGTATTAGCTGACCTTCTATCCCAGTAGGAACGGCTTCTTGCTGAATCATCGGTTTCTTTAAAGTAACAGGTTACCATCATTCACTAATATAAGCATATTTCAGGATTTATAGGGATTTACATTATCACCTTAATTGTTGCCCTTTGGGCCCCTGCTACAACACCACCACCCCACTGCAGCAAGCTCAGCAACCCCTGTAAGCAAAGTCCCAGCGCAAAATACTAAAGTGGGCACCCCTTTCGTTTGCAAGCGTTTGCCACAGTGCAAGGATGGGAAACCTCCGACGCTGCAGATGTTGTTGGAGTCCCAACACTCCCGTATTCCCTGGGAAACCCCCGTTTTTCCAGCACTACTACAGTTCTCTGCACCCTTAACAAATTATGGTCCCCAACATCTTCAATGGCTATCAAAGTAGTATAACAGTTACAAGCAAGTAGCTGTGTTGGTCTTGCGTAGTCAAAACAAAATAAAAAAACTCTTTCCAGTAGCACCTTAGAAACCAACTAAGTTTGTCATTGGTATGAGCTTCCGTGTGCTTTCTAAGGTGCTACTGGAAAGAATTTTTTATTACCAACAACAACAACAAAATCGTTTATTTTGAGGACCATGCCTGTACACAAATATCAACACAACAATAATTAAAAATGTTAAAATTCATTACATACTACCCCAACAAAACCTTCATCCCACAAAACAGAAAGAGAAGGAAAACAAGCAACGAGTTAAACAGACGATGAAGGGGTCTTTACTTTAACATCCATAAATCTTTCCCTGGCCTTCATGGCCTTCATCACAAAGACCGCTACCACATGGGTAATTTGTGGGTTAGCATCAACTAACAAAAATTTTATTCTATCTTCAGGATTGATTATAGAGTAGGGTATAGTTTGCAGCATCGCGTCTCTAAAGCCCGAGTAAATGGGACAATAGAGTAGGTAATGTATAAGATCCTCTTTAATTTTCATGAAGCAAGGGCATAAACGGTGTTCTGCTGGGATTTTTGTAAATCTACCGTACCGGTCAGGTATGCAGTTGGCAATGTTTGAAACCGGGCCATTGTGAAAGCTCTCCGAAGGGTGGGATCAGTGATATCCACCAGGTAGTTGGCACAGATTTTGACTGCCTTTACTCGGGGGAACCGGTAGGAAAACCCAGAATTTTTTTATCTTCGTGGTGTCTAAAAAGGCGTCTTTTTCAAAGATCAGTTTGAGAGTATTAAACTCGGGTAGATTGTATCTGGATACAATATCTAATAGGTTTTGACGCCAAATAGTATTATGTTGTAAAGATACAAAGGCTTGTTTAGCCAATAAGGTGTTTGAGGCATCTGTGCGGTTGATGAAAAAAGGCATAAATCTTAAGTGGGCCCTGGCAGACAAAGAAGGTAATCCTACTTCCACTCTTGATTAGCCCTTTTGTCTCCCCCTTCCTCCTCCAGAGGTGCTAGGACAAGGGTCAGCAAGGTTTACCTTGCCTGGGCTGGTTCACTCCAGTGGAGATCCCTCTGTGGACCAGATTGCACATGCACACCCACGTTTTCCGGTGTCTGCGTCTGCACAGACGCGATTTCCAGTGCCGTGGAAGCGAGTCCTTGTGCCGCGCTGTGCTGGTTTAGCGCAGCGCACGGGGACTCGCCGAGCGGCCGGTTCGGTTCGGGGGCGGCTCGTGGGCCGGTTAAACGACCCCTGTGGGCCGCTTGTGGCCCACAGGCCTTAGGTTGCCTACCCCTGTGCAAGGACATCAGAACCACCACACGGGTAAGGATCATGCACTGAAGTTTCATTTGCTTAGCATCTTCCGCTACACCAAGAGACATCTAGGCCCCCGTAGGGTGGGAACCGGGGCCCGGGTTTTCGCTATCCTGTGTGTCTTCTTTTCTGACTCTCGGCTGGGCCAGCAAAGGTGCGTTCAGAAGTGAGGATGTGCTGGCTGGGCTGGCACTTTGGATAGATTCAGTCGGACTGTTGTCAGCAGTCCTGGAAGAGAAAGAGAAACCGCCCCCGTGAGGAATCCCTAATATCTCATGACGGCGGTGCGTCTGCGCCGCCTTTGTAGATCCCACTGACACCACACAGTCATGGCTCCCCCCCCAAGGAATCATGGGAGCTGCCATTGGTTCAGGTTGCTGAGCCTCATTAGGAGAGACCCTTTATCTCCCTCACGGAGCTACCATTCCCAGAGTTCCCTGGGCAGAGGGATTGCTAGTTGGACTACTCTGGAAATTGTAGCATTGTGAGGGGGCATTGGGATTCTTCTAATCCCCTGTTTTGTGCTTTGATATGGTATTTCGTGTTTTTATATTGCGTTTTTATGTTGCAGCCGCCCTGAGACCTGTGCATATAGGGCAGTACAGTGGCACCTTGGTTCTCGAACTTAATCTGTACCAGGAGTCCGTTCGACTCCCGAAACCGTTAAAAAACCAAGGCGCTGCTTCTGAATGGCTGCAGGAACTTCCTGCACTCAAGCGGATGCCACATCAGATGTTTGGCTTCCAAAAAACGTTCGCAAACCGGAACACTTACTTCTGGGTTCCTGGCATGTGGGAGCCAATTAGTTTGACAACTAAGCCATTCGAGAACCAGAATACCACTGTATACAAATTTAATAAATAACAACAACAACAAACAACAACAAACAACAACAACAACTATCAGCACCCTTTCCAAACTACAGTTCTCAAGATTCTTTAGTGGGTTGGAGCCATGACTGTTTCAAGTGGTTAGACTGGCCTCGACCAAGACCAGGGCCTTCTCAGTACTAGCCCCGACCTGGTGGAACGCTCTCTCTCTCAGGGGACTAGGGCCCAGCGGGAGTTGTCATCTTTTCTTAGGGCCTGCAAGACGGAGCAGTTCCGCTTGGCCTTTGGACTGACTCAGTCTGACCCCGGTGTTACCCTCCCCTAAGGTTTTATCCTACAGATATTTAAATGAGGTTGCACTTGTAGATTCCTAATTTTAAAATTGAATTTTAACATTGTATTTAATCTGGATTTCAATTGAATTGTTTCTTTTATGCTTGCTTTGATATTTTTGTTGTTAGCCGCCCTGAGCCCGGTCTTGACTGGGAAGGGCGGGATATAAATAAAATTATTATTATTATTATTATTATTATTAAACAACTGTTTTAAAGTGGATTTGTTAAAGACTGCTTTTTAGGTATATCAATGTGTTTTAGTTTTCGTTGTCGTTTCATTTTATTTTTTAAATATTTTTTATTAATTTTCTTTCCTCATAACAAATATCAATATCATCATTTAACAACCCCGAGAAGGGGGTCTTGTCATCTGGGCAGCCTAGGACCTCCATACACACTGCCCAGGCAATCCCCAAAAATAGGGAGGGGGGTCTTATACATGGGGGCGTCTTATAGACGGGAAAATATGGTAATATAATAATATTCCACTTTAAATGCACAGTGCAAACGAGGCCTTACAAACTGTAGCATATATATACAATTCTGGGAGTTGTAGTATTGCAAAGGGAACTTGTGACCTATCACTGGGAGCCCTCCCAGAAGGCTACAATTCCCAGGACCCATGCAGGGAAAGAAGGGGGGGCCATGACACCCCAGAAAAACAATAAATGCCATGCCCCTTTCCCTTTTCCCTTCTCACAGGGTCTGGAAAAGTCTTTCCCACTGATGAACTTGAGATGGGAACATTTAGGGCCTGGCTCAAGGCCATGGGATTTTTCTAGCAGAAGCGCCTCAGAGACGCCACCATACCTGCCAAGTTCCTCTCTGAAAAATAAGGGACCGGACCGAAAGTAGCATACCGGAAGTTGCGCAGTGGCCATTTTGGAACTGGGTGGAGCATGCTCAGAAGTGACTTTTGATGCTGCTGTGCCCAGTTCCAAAATGGCCGTCACACCAGAAGTCGCGCTGCAGCCATTTTGGAACTGGGCACAGCAGCATCAAAAGTCGCTTCTGAGCATGCTCCGCCCAGTCCCAAAATGGCCGCCACGCCAGAATAAACCGGGGGGAAACAAAAAAAATCCATTTTTTCGGCTGGGGACAGCCGGGAAAACGGGGGTTTCCCAGGGAAAACCGGAGACTTGGCAGCTATGGACGCCACACAGGCCAGCTCTTTGTGCCCATTGTCAAAACGAAACACCACCTTGCACCAGCGGAACGAGGACCAGGAATGTGTGGACTCTACCTTGGAATAGTGGAGGGTTTCGCCCTGCTGAAGGTGTTGCTACCCAGGAATGAGGAACGGCAGCCACCGGGGCTCAGCATAACAGGATGAAGGTTGACTGTACTGCTAAAAACAAAGAAAGGAAATGGTTCGCCATTGTGTCTCACTTTTCCCACCAACTGGCCTCAAGGTGGCCAACCAACACCCACACAAGCACAGTTAAAACATATTAATACCCCCCAAAGTATCCTGGGAACTGTCTTTTCCCCATTATAGAAGGATAACCCAATGTATCCTAAACAAACGACAGTTCCCATGGTTCTCGTGGGTGTTCATGATGTATACAGAGCCTTAAGCAGGTAAAATACATAAGTAGGAGTTGAACAAACTGCATCGTACTTACAACAGCCAAGGCAAAAGGCCTGTCTGAATAAAAACATTTGATCTCCTAGTGTATGCAGCTGGATATTTTCTTGCATTTTGCTACACCGGGGAAGTCGTTTGCTTGCTATGCATCTGGATATCTTAAGATATCATAACTAAATTTTGCATAAAGGTAAAGGGACCCCTGACCATTAGGTCCAGTCGTGACCGACTCTGGGGTTGCGGCGCTCATCTCGCGTTATTGGCCGAGGGAGCCGGCATACAGCTTCCAGATCATGTGGCCATCATGACAAAGCTGCTTCTGGCGAACCAGAGCAGCACATGGAAACGCCGTTTACCTTCCCGCCGGAGCGGTACCTATTTATCTACTTGCACTTTGACGTGCTTTCGAACTGCTAGGTTGACAGGAGCTGGGACCGAGCAACGGGAGCTCACCCCGTTGCGGGGATTGGAACCGCCGACCTTCTGATCGGCAAGCCCTAGGCTCTGTGGTTTAACCCACAGCGCCACCCGCGTCCCTAATTTTGCATAGTGATTCCTAAAATCAAGGAACAGGTTTTCATCTTTGTTTAAATCCAACTGGACACTGTTTTGAATCAAGATGGTGGACTGAACCTTTCAATACTACACTGATCTTAACCACCAATATCAAAACTGCACAGATTTTTTGTTGTTGTTTCTTCAAATTCCCAAGGAACATGGGCCCATAGCAGCTAGTACATAATAAATAAAATCCATTTTTTTTCAATGAATAAAGCCCTGTATTACGGTATTACCTACCTTCCCTTTACTGGATTAAGATTACTTAATTTTGTCACATTTACTACCTCTCATACTTCCATTGTCCACTTGTAGGGTGAATAGGGTGCTGCCCCACCAACCTCAGCCTGCTCTCTTCCAACCCCCACCTGCCTTCCTTCCTACTTAACTACCAGGGGAGGGGTTGGGAGTGTCCATTCAATTCCCTCCTCCACCTCCTCCTCCTCCTCCTCCTCCTCCTCCTCCTCCTCCTCCTCCTCCTCCTCCTCCTCCTCCTCCTCCTCCTCAGTTTCAGTGTTGCCCTCATATAATTAAGCAGGGAAGAGGATGGGGACAAAACTCAAACTAGTTGGCTCCGCCTTTCATCGGCTCTGGCGCCACCTAATGTTGGGCTCCCTGCCTTCTGCCCTACCAGTCCCCATCGACACCAGCCACCGCTGCATCCAGCCCACCACAGCCTCCAAGCGCCAGTTGAAGACCAGTCTCATTTGCACTTGCTGCTTAGTTGTAAGATCTTCATCTGAAGATCTCAGGGTAGTTCACTAAATTTGAAAAAAAAAAAAGTTGGTGATGGCCACCAAACTGGATGATTTTAAAAGCGAGGTGGAGGAGGCTACTAACTACAATGGCTATGCTCTGCCTCCACGAATGCTTCATGGTATTGTTTTACCGCATGAGGCCTGTCAAAGTTTCTGTAAAAAAAACCAACAACCCACTTTACTACAGTGTTCCCCAAATTTGGGTCTTTTTGGACTACAACTCCCATCATCCCTAGCTAGCAGGACCAGTCATCAGGGATGATGGGAATTGTAGTTCAAAAACAGCTGGAGACCCAGTTTTGGGAAACACGGCTCGACTACCTTCTTAACGTTCTCTATCCCACCCATGCATTGTGGGATGGTCTTGCCACTTTGAGCCCCCCCCTCCCCACCCTTCAATCAGCTCCCACCTCTTTTGATTGACTGGTGATATGCCAACCTGGGGCTGCTTCAAGTCCGCGTTCATAGAACCCGTCGATCTTTCTGCCTGTTTGGGGGTGGAGAGGGAAGGCTCATTATTGCCCAGTCCACCAAAACGGACAGATTTGTTGATTTCCTACAGGGGGGGGGGGGAAGAGCGCGGGGCAAAGCATCTTGGCACAAACCTGCTTTGGGTAAGGACCAAAGACTTTGGGCATGGCTGCAACAACCTGCTCCGAAAGCCTGGCCTGGCATGGCACGGTCTTCCTTGCCCGCCTCTCCAACTGTGATGCCCTCTTGGCCGCTGAAAAGGAGTAAAAAAGTAGTTTGTTACAGGTGCTGGGAGTTGTGGTCCTGCGACAGATAAGCTCCAGAAACCGGGGTTCCTCGGGGAGAAAGTAACCATGTCTTCAGAGGCATGGCATGTCCACAGCCTCTCCTGGCTGGAGCAAAGTCCAGAAGTAGCCCCTTCCCAGCCCTTCTACCTAGAGGAAGGCAGGACCAACCAAAAGCGTAGTTGCTGGCCTTCTGCATTTCCCGTTTCAGCTGTTCCACCTCTTCTTGAATCTCCTCCATTTCCATTGAGTTGCTGTGTTTGAACAGTGAAGAGATCTTGGCCTGGAAGAGAAGGGTTGGCTGGGTGGAAGAGAGGCTGGACACCATGGCAGGGCTGGAGAAACTTATCCTGACCTGTCACCACCACTGCTGCCACCCCCACAGGCCAAGCCAGGACAGGTGGGTGGGACAACCCCCCTGTCAATCACCTGCTGTCAGGTGGGGTTGCCCAGCCTGGTGGGTTTGCATGGGGATTAGATGCAGGGCTAAGAACGGAATACATTCAATTTTTGTTGTACGGTATATTAGGGTGATGACTTTTTCAATGTTTTTCTCAAAAATTATGTCCTGTAGCACAAATGGATGAACGTTTGCCTATTAATGACTAAAATGAGGTATATTCCATTGAAATATTTAAAAAGGTTATGCACAAACCATTTTAAATAATTTTGTATGCCGTTTTATCATTTCATAAAATTGTATTAACAATTCTATATATATTTCGTATCAAATTTGGACACAACGCCACATTCTACAATGGGGAGTGTTCTTAGCAACATAGGGTATACAAATGTCACACCTGCGCAAGGTAAAAGCCCCTTTTGGGGACCTCAAAACTCAGCCAGCAGACCCTGCCAGGCATGCTAGGAAAAGAACCTACAGGAGAGGTAGCAAAACATCGTCCTCTAGTGGCGTCTATACTGTTACTGCAGCTAAAAAAAGCTTCCTTGTGTGTTTGATGGCCCTATGTAATGTTGTATATATGTGTCTCTAAAGCTTGGGTTCAATTTTATATCTGCTTACAGTGACTTCAAAAATGGTCAAAAAACTGATAAATAAAAATTTTTAAATCATTTTGTGCGTGAGGTTTTTTTTTTTACTCAAATCTCTTTGAAAGTAAGATTTCATCTAATCTTTAATTAAAGCTCATCAAATTTTGATACAGGGAAATGAGGTTGTAAAAAAGTCATCACCCTATTAGCAACCCACTGATGTGGATTATTGGGATACGGCAGCACTCTGAGAGAGACTTGCACTCTGATGCAAAATTCTGCCATTAAATGCTCAACTGGCACAATGAGGGTGAGGCATCTCAGGCCCCTGAACTGGGGTTTATTCTCCACTGTGCTGAATCATGTCTGGAAGCAGCTAGTTTACTACGAAGAGAGAAAGAGAAGCTCTAAATACAAACACGGCACAAAAGAGGCAAGCCTCAAAATCCAGAAAACTTCCGTTTCGTGGCTTGCCTCTTCTTTTTCTTTTCTCTCTCGACCCTCTTTACCAGACATCTCGAGGTGCCCCGAGCTTTACCTTCAAGTAGGATGCCATACCCGCCTCCTCACTCTCCAGCTGCTTCCTCTTGCGCACAATCGACTCGCAGATTCCTGGGTTCTGCTCCATTTTGGTGTAAAGGTCCTGCAGGGCTTTCTGGGTGTACGTCAGAGATTGCTTCTCAAAGTCCTCTGGGGAAATCCGCTTGCAGAAAGAGACGTAGAGCGGGGATTCGTTGTCAAATTCACCCAAGATCTCCATCTTATCCCTGGAGAAGAAGGTAAAGAAGTTGTTGATTTTAATTATTTTAGTAATTTATTATTTTAGTAATCGCCTTCCGCAGTCTCCTTTTTATGATTTTCAGTTTTATAAATTTCAATAATTTTACAATCATTTTAACGTTTTAATGTTTTAATCATTTTAACATTTTAAAGGAAGAACAAGGAAACAGTGGGGTCACTTAGAGGAGAAGATGGTGAAATGCGAACAGGGGACAGAGAAAGGGCAGAACTCCTCAATGCCTTCTTTGCCTCAGTCTTCTCCAAAAAAGAAAACAATGCCCGACCTGAAGAATATGGAGCAGATGATTCAGCAGGGGAAACACAGCCCAGAATTAGTAAGGAGGTAGTACAAGAATACTTGGCTAGTTTAGATGTATTCAAGTCTCCAGGGCCAGATGAACTACATCCAAGAGTATTAAAAGAACTGGTAGGGGTGATTTCAGAACCACTGGCAATAATCTTTGAAAATTCCTGGAGAACAGGCGAAGTTCCAGCAGACTGGAGGAGGGCAAATGTTGTCCCTATTTTCAAAAAGGGGGAAAGAGAGGACCCAAACAATTACCGATCTGGCCACAGTGATCCATGCGATGATCACCTCCAGGCTTGACTATTGTAACTTGCTCTACGCAGGGTTGCCCTTAAAGCTGACCCAGAAACTCCAGCGGGTGCAGAATGCCGCGGCGAGGCTCCTTACAGGGTCCCGGCCGCGGGATCACATTCATCCAGTGCTTTACCAGCTGCACTGGCTCCCGGTGTAGTACAGGATCAGGTTTAAGGTGCTGGTTTTGACCTTTAAAGCCCTATGCGACTTGGGACCCTCGTACCTACGGGACCGCCTCTCCTGGTATGCCCCACGGAGGACCTTAAGGTCCACAAATAATAATATTCTGGAGATCCCGAGTCATAAGATGGCTAGATTGGCCTCTACTAGAGCCAGGGCCTTTTCAGTACTGGCCCCAACCTGGTGGAACGCTCTTTCCCAGGAGACCAGGGCCCTGCGGGATTTGTCATCTTTCCGCAGGGCCTGCAAGACAGAGCTGTTCCGCCTGGCCTTTGGGTTAGACTCAGCCTGACCCCTGTGTTTTTCTCCCTCATGGCTTGGATTTATGGCCTACTTGAAATGACGCTGCACTTTAAATTTTAATACTGTATTTTAATCTGTATTTTAATTAATTGTTTTTATGTTTTATTGTGGTTCTGTTGGTGTCAGCCGCCCTGAGCCCGGTTTTGACTGGGGAGGGCGGGGTATAAATAAAAATTTATTATTATTATTATTATTATTATTATTATTATTATTATTATTACTGCCCAGTCAGCCTGACATCAATACCAGGAAAGATTCTAGAGCAGATCATTAAGCAAACGGTCTGTGAGCACCTAGAAAGAAACGCTGTGATCTCTAAAAGTCAGCATGGGTTTCTGAAAAATAAGTCATGTCAGACTAATCTGATCTCATTTTTTGACAGAATTACAAGCCTGGTAGATGAAGGGAACACTGTGGATGTAGCCTATCTTGATTTCAGCAAGGCCTTTGAGAAGGTGCCCCATGATATTCTTGTAAAGAAGCTGGTAAAATACGGGCTAGACTATGCTACCATTCAGTGGATTTGTAACTGGCTGACTGACCGAACCCAACGGGTGCTCATCAATGGCTCCTCCTCATCCTGGAGAGTAGTGACTAGTGGGGTGCCATAGGGTTCTGTCTTGGGCCCAGTCTTATTCAACATCTTTATCAATGACTTGGATGATGGGCTTGAGGGCATCCTGAGCAAGTTTGCAGACGACACCAAATTGGGAGGGGTGGCTAATACCCCAGAGGACAGGATCACACTTCAAAACGACCTTAACAGATTAGACAACTGGGCCAAAGCAAACAAGATGAATTTTAACAAGGAGAAATGTAAAGTACTACACTTGGGCAAAAAAAAAATGAAAGGCACAAATACAGGATGGGTGACACCTGGCTTGAGAACTGTACATGTGAAAAGGATCTAGGACTCTTGGTAGACCACAAACTTGACATGAGTCAGCAGTGTGATGCAGCAGCTTAAAAAGCCAATGCAATTCTGGGCTGCATCAATAGGAGTATAGCATCTAGATCAAGGGAAGTAATAGTACCACTGTATTCTGCTCTGGTCAGACCTCACCTGGAGTACTGTGTCCAGTTCTGGGCACCACAGTTCAAGAAGGATACTGACAAGCTGGAACGTGTCCAGAAGAGGGCAACCAAAATGGTCAAAGGCCTGGAAACAATGCCTTATGAGGAACGGCTTAGGGAGCTGGGTATGTTTAGCCTGGAGAAGAGAAGGTTAAGGGGTGATATGATAGCCATGTTCAAATATATAAAAGGATGTCATATAGAGGAGGGTGAAAGATTGTTTTCTGCTGCTCCAGAGAAGCGGGCACGGAGCAATGGATTCAAACTACAAGAAAGAAGATTCCACCTAAACATTAGGAAGAACTTCCTGACAGTAAGAGCTGTTCGGCATTGGAATTTGCTAGCAAGGAGTGTGGTGGAGTCTCCTTCTTTGGAGGTCTTTAAGCAGAGGCTTGACAGGCATATGTCAAGAATGCTTTGATGGTGTTTCCTGCTTGGCAGGGGGTTGGACTGGATGACCCTTGTGGTCTCTTCCAACTCTATGATTCTATGATTCTATGAACGTTTCAAAACTCGAGTTCCTTTCCCCTCTTTCTGCGGTTCCTTCATTTTGTTTTTTATATTTTCTGCATATTCCAAATTAACTTAATTTACTTATTTATTCATGTACGTTAAATATATACTCTTATGTAACTCCAGGTTATTACAATAATCCTACCAACATCCTGATCTGTTTACATTTTATTAGCAAATATTCAATAAACAATTTCCATTATTTTATTAAAAAGTTTGTTATCTTGATTTCTTATTTTTCCGGTAAGTTTTGCCATTTCTGCATATTCCATACATTTTTGTATCCATTCTTCTTTCTCTGGGACTTCTTCTTCTTTCCATTTTGGGGCAAATAACATTCTTGCCACTCTACTGTAGTCGCATACATGAATAAATTTCTATACAGTTTGGGCACTGTTCCTATAATCCCCCAAAAGAAAAGCTTCTGTTGTTTTTTACAAACGTTATTTTAAACATCTTTTTCAATTCGTTATAGTCTCAAGGCTGTTTACATATATACCTATTTGTGCGCATTCTCGGTGATGTGGAGACGGTCACCAACTTGGATTTCTTTAAAGGGGAATTAGACAAAAATTCATGGAGGGGAAGGCAACCTATGGCTATGTTCTGCCTCTATGGCTGGAGACACCAGAAATGAATTTCGTGGGGTGTGCAGGGGTCACAGAAGAGGCAAAGTATATTTCTAAGCAGTGAGCTGTGTCCCACAGGCTACCATTGTCAGTTTGCATTTCTTAGTACAGAAAGTATGGATCTGATGTGTAGAGATCTTTCCTATTCTAATTAATTCAAGAGGGTTCTGGAAGCTTCTGGAAGCTTCTCTGTGTGAAAAAAGCAAGCAGAAGGTTCATGATGTTTGGGTTATTCCAGGCTTCCTCAACCTCAGCCCTCCAGATGTTTTGAGACTACAATTCCCATCATCCCTGACCACTGGTCCTGCTAGCTAGGGATCATGGGCGTTGTAGGCCAAAAACATCTGGAGGGCCGAGGTTGAGGAAACCTGAGTTATTCCTTCAAAGAAGCTGAGTACAGCTGGTTTAAACGGATTGTTATCTCTTTCTGTGAAGATCATGCTGACTATAATAATTGGTCAGAAGGACCCTGGGTCTTTACTTTCTCTCTTTTCCTTCTGGTGTGGTGTTCTGTATGCTTAGTGTTAAGGTTTAGACTTATCATGGACATACCCAGCGAGGGGCAGGGGGGCAACTGCCCCCCCAGAAGGAAAAATAAAATAAAATAAAATGGTTATAAAGTGATGAAACAAAACAAAATTAGGTAGGGCGATGGTGAATAATCAGTTGTTTACCACACTGAAATGGTGTAAAAACCGAGAAGTATCTCGAGCCACCTAGCGACTGGTAGAGGAATCTATGTCAGCGCCAGCCATTGGGATTCAAGGGAGGGAGAGGTCTCTAGCGGGCTCTAGCAGAGAGAAGAGGGAATCTTCTAGAGGGGTCTAGTGAGTTCCGCGTCACTAAACTGAGCCACCCGCTATTAGTTTACCTTCTTATTTACATTTAGAAGACATCGAGGCTGCTTAAATGGATATAAGAAACTGGTTCCAAAAAGGTAAGTTAAGTAATTTATGTAGAAAATTTAATTTTACAGGGTAAAGACCTGGCTCAGAAGTACAATGGGAGAGGACAGACTGACTGGGTTGTGTTTGATGAGCGTCCATCGGAAATTCTTCAAGGAAAATCAGGACTGGATTGAAACGAAAGTTTTGAACAAGTTTTCTTCAAACCCAAGAAAAATGATATTAGTATAAGACCTGTAACTAGAATAATTTTTTTAAAAGAAAAATTCAAGCAAATAATTGTAATAACTACCATAATAAAGCACTGCTATAATTATATATAATTTTATTAAAATTTTGGTTTCATTTGCCTTTTCTGTGCTGAAATGTCACAACCTGAAGGACCATGGCTTGCCCCCCCCCCCCAGTTTTGATCCTGGGTACGCCCCTGAGACTTATTATAAGTTCTTGTAAGTTTAAGTGAAGTCTGCTGCAACTGGATTTCTTATGGACAGTGCCAATCCTGAATGTATTGGATTTGTGACCATTAAGCTCATTTGCCTTCAATAGCAGTAAAGCTCTGCTGGATGAAATACAATGGCCCCTGGTGTATTTTGGGGGAATCCTGCAACGTGTTTAAGTTGTTACTCTGTTAACCATACGTTGAAATCTGCTCTGGATCAATATTGAGTAGAATTCCACGACAACCATATCTGAAAGACAAATAACAGCAGTGGAGCTGCTTCGGGTTTTTTTGGGGGGGAGGGGGCTCTGGTTCTGTCCATTGAGGCAGTATGATTCTGAATGACACTTCCTGGAAACCACGAGAGGGGAGAGTGCTGTCGTGCTTAGGTCCTGCTTGTGGATTTCCCATTGGGGCATCTGGGTGGCCCCTGTGAGAACAGGATGCTGGACAAGATGGGCCATTGGCCTGATCCAGCAATCAGTCTTATTGGATTCTTATGCTTTGAGGTTTTGTGGGGGTGGGTTCATCATGACTATGGCATACGTGGAAGAATTAAAAGGCCCTCCCTGTGTGCAGCAGTCGCAAACTGTAACGGGGCCTTTCGCAGCTATCTAGGCACATTAAATGCAATCACGTATTTGTCATGGGGTCCAGTTCTTTTCCATTTCAGTTTTTTGATTGCAACCTCAATCAGAACGAATGTGAAAAGGCGAATGTACAGATTGATAAGAAAGACTGGAACAGAAAGTGGAAGAGTTAGTTTTAAAATGTTAGCGTCAGCAAAAAAAATACGGGAAAGTGCTCTGGAAATTATATTATGATGTTATCTAAGTCCCTAGTTATTGAGCAGAATATACGACTCTACAAATCTGCCACGCTGGAAAGGATAGCAAGAAATAAGCTCTTTCTATATAACATGCAGTGGAGTTGCAGGGCAACTAGGAAATTTCGGTCAGCTGAGTTCAGGAAAATGGGTGTCATTACAAAATGCTTTATAGCTATTGGACTGAGGCTAGTGTTATTGTCTTTTACTGCTGAAAATATGCAACAGAACTTATGTAAGAAACGTTAATACGTTTCTTGTTGGCAAAAGTTTGCTTAGTAATAGCAGAGAACTCTGCTCACATTTAGACCATGAATTTAAAACATTACAATGCCATTTTAAATAAGCAAAACTACCCCCCCCCCAAAAAAAAACCTGTGGGAGCTGTAGTTTGTTAAGGGTGCTGAGAGTTATTAAGAGACCCCCCATTCCCCTACCAGAGCTACAATTCACAGAGTTCCCTGGGTGGAAAAAGCGCCGAAAATCCGTTGTGCGCATGCGTATGGGCCTCACCCGACCCGGAAGTGCACCAGAAATGACCTCTTCCGGGTCGGGAGCATAGCTGCCAAGTTATCCCTTTTTTTAAGGGAAATTCCATTATGCTGAATAGGCTTCCTCGCGAGAAAAGGGAAAACCTGGCAGCTATGGTCGGGAGAGGCCCATACGCATGCGCACAAAGGATTTTCGGCGCTTTTTTCCCAACCCGGAAGAGCGCTGCCGCGCTGCGCGCCGTAAGAGCGGGCGGCGGGCGGCGGTGGTCGTCGCGGGCCGGATTGGCAGGCCAATTGGGCTGCATCCGGCCCCTGGGCCGTAGTCTGGAGACCCCTGGTTTAAAATGTCATAAGAGTGTTTTAAATGCATGGTGTGAAGGTGGCGTTAGTGTTGCCCTGCTTTGGAGAACCCAGCAAGGAGGGAGACGAGGGGAAAAACTAGAATTAGTTGGCCATGCCTCTCATTGGCTGAGGCTCCTCCTAACAATTGGTTGGCCATTAAGTGGGTCATTAGTCCAATCCAACAGGCTCTTCTTATATTCTTAAGAGGCAAAGACTCGGTCGTAACTCCCTCTGTGTTCAATGGGAGTTGCTCCCCACGAAGCGTGCGCAGGATTACAGACAAAACCTTACAGCGGGTGCAGTGACTCTGCTAAGGCAAACGACTAACTAAAGTGGTACCTCTATTTGGCTGGTGTTACTTATTTCCAAAGGCTTTATAGACCTGCAGTAGCCAAGTAGCTGATGCCTGGGGCCAGCTAGCCAGGAAAGGAGGTGCAGTTTTGACTCTGAGGTGGCTGGTAGAGAGCAGCTTTGCAAGCCAACCCATTCTGCTCTGACCCCCTATAGCTCCCAGCCTCAGGAGGAATTGTGACATCAGAGGCAGAGGAGCCAATCCCTTACGTGTCCCAATTGTTGCCTCCAGCTGTGCAATTGTGGCATCACAGATCAAAAGCAACCAATCATCATTCCCAGCACTAGCTATCAATGGCTACTAGCCTTGATGGTTATGTTCCACCTCCATTGTAAAGGCAGTACGCTTTTGAGTACCAGTTGTTGGAATAACTAGAGGGGAGAGAGCACTGTTGCACATTGACCCATCTAGTCTGGCATCCTGTTCTCACAACGACCAACTTTCTGGGGTTCGCAAATATTATAAGGCAACTGTCTTCTACTGAACCAGACCAGACCAGAACCAGATAGGTGTCTATCTAGCTCAGCAGCTACACTAACTGTCAGCAACTCTCCAGGGTTTTAGATAGGTGTCTCTCCTACGGTAGTCCTGCCTTCTACATGCAAGGGCCTTCTAGATGCAAGGCGAATGCACTGTCACTTAGCATTGCTTTTAAAGTCCTCATGAAAACTCACCAACATTTACACGGAATTTCTCCTAATATTCTAATTTTTGATGCTGTTTTTGCCCAGTATACATTTTTGGCAAAGCCATTTCCCACAATATACAGGTGTACCTTGGAAGTCAAACGGAATCCATTCTGGAAGTCTGTTCAACTTCCAAAACGTTGGGAAACCAATTGGCTTCCAAAAATAGTTCGCAAACCGGGACAGTCACTTCTGGGTTTGTGGCGTTTGGCAGCCAAAATGTTCCAGAACTAAGCTGTTCGAAAACCAAGGTACGACTATAATGCCTTATTGCATGTGGTTATCATTTTTATGCATGCATGATTATTATTTTTGCAAATTACTGTGCTGGTGAACTGCACTGCAAAATTTGGAGAAGGGCAAATTGCAAAGGACACCTGTGTTTCGTCTCCCGTATCATTTCACCGTTATGTATGCTGGGGAAATGAATCAAAATTCTTCCCCGTCTGATGAACTGCTGATTGTCCACAATTTGCCAGGATATAAAGTGGCCACTTTCCAAGGATACCAGGCGGAGTGTGTGGGAACCATGACATCTGTGTCAAGCTGAGGATTTGCAAATACAAGGGGGTGGGGACAGATAAAACAGTTTTAGGTGCCTGCTTTTATTTTATTCATGACTCAGGAAGCAATCCCTTTGCTGTAGAAAACACACAACGGCTTTATTGACCTTGTCTCAATCCCTCCAGGATCAGCATGCGTGAGAAGCAGCAGCGAGGGCAAACATCAGTTGCAGTATTTCCTCGTGTCCAGCTGTTTATATTCCTTTTGGTACGGAGCCCCTGCAAAGCAGATGGCCGCACTACGGTCGCACTCGCAGACGAACGCCGCACACTCATCGTTGTCATCTGAAGCAGGAAAAGGCCACGTATGAACTGGGTGACTTCTCGGGAGAAGGGCCTTAGCTGAGTGGAAGAGCACCTGCCTTGCATGCAGAAGGTCCCAGGTCCAATCCCTGGCATTTCCAGGTAGGGCTGCAAGAGATGCCCTGCCTAAAATGCTGTCTGAGATCCCCAGAGAGTCACTGCCAGTCAGTGCAGACAACACTGAACTACATGGATCAATGGTCTCACTCATTATTAGGCAGCTTCCTATTTAATTCAGTTTCTTTCTTTTTAAGAACCCTAAATTCTAGAATCCTAATTTGTTTTAAGGGAAGGTTTGTAGCTCTCTGAGAGCATCTGCTTTGCTCCCCTTGACTGAGATCTCTCACAAGCTCCACTACTGAAGACAAGAACATAAACGCAGGGCTACCTTTGAAGGTGATTTGGAAACTGCAATTAATCCAGAATGCGGCAGCTAGACTGGTGACCAGGAGTGGCCGCCGAGACCATATAACACCGGTCCTGAAAGACCTATATTGGCTCCCAGTACGTTTCCAAGCACAAAGTGTTGGTGCTGACCTTTAAAGCCTTAAACAGCCTCGGTCCAGTATACCTGAAGGAGCATCTCCACCCCCATCGTTCTGCCCGGACACTGAGGTCCAGCGCCGAGGGCCTTCTGGCGGTTCCCTCCCTGCGAGAAGTGAGGTTACAGGGAACCAGGCAGAGGTTCAGCATCCAGCTCTCACAATGGCCACTCAGATGCTTGTGGGAAGCCCAGAAGCTGGATCCAAGCACAAGACCCTTTCCCTTCTGTGGCTTCCAGCAAGTAGCATTTAGAAGCATTGCTGCCTCTGACCATGCAGGCAGAGAATTGTCACTTTGGCTAGCAGCCATTGATGAATTACAGTAGAAATTGGAGATCTTGGTAAAGTCCAGAAATAAACAGTAAATTGCAAGAACTCAGGCCAAAAGAAAAATCTTTGTACATTATAAGCAACTCAACTCTTTATTTAGAAAACAGAATGTAATTTTGATGTAAGGTTAGTTATTCATAGATATACCTGTAATGTTCATTTAAACATATTCTCTGTCTTATACATATGATAACACTTTATGTTTAGAGATCTGAACGAATTTTTGTTATTAGGAGAATTATTTTAAGATTCATTTCTAATTTTTCCAATATTCCAGCTGATGAAGAATTGTTGAAACAGGGCCTTGTCCTGATTTTTACTGGAATTTATTTTTATTTGCCTACTATACTGGGATTGATTCCTATCGGAACTCTTCATCACACAAATAAAACCTTGTAAAGATAGATTTGAAATCCATTTTTCTTTTGGCCTGAGTTCTTGCAATTTACTGTTTATTTCTAGCAGCCATTGATAGCTTTCTCCTCCATGAATTTGTCCAATCTTCTCTGAAAGCCACCTGTTTACCTCTGGGATGGAGTACCTGCAACCAGTGCTATTTTTCTAGAAAAAGAGGTACTGGAACTCACCATGAACGCCTCCCTTGTTCTCTTATCATGGCTATGGCGCCTACCTGGGAGACACCAGAAGTTCCAGCTGAAGAATAAAGCCCTGTAACCATACAGATGTCAACCCAACACCTGCTGACCATTGGCCACACTGGCTGGGAAGGGGGAGTGGCCGGGAGTCCAGCATTATCTAGATCAGTGTTTCCCAACCAGTGTGCCTCCAGATGTTTTGGGACTACAACTCCCATCATTCCTAGCTAGCAAGACCAGTGGTCAGGAATGATGGGAGTTGTAGTCCCAAAACATCTGGAGGCACACTGGTTGGGAAACACTGATCTAGATGGCCAGGAACTGTGTCCATCCCTGATTTAAGACAGTGGGGATTTAATTTGGAGGCTTGTGGAGAGAAAGCTGAACTAGGCCCTCTGACATAGCCAAAGCAGGGTGGTGGCTGCATTTACCGCTGCAGGTGACATCACTGCCCGAACAGCTGTACGTGTAGGTCTTGGTGTAAGGGTTATCTACGAGGAATTTGCACCCAGACTTCTTATTGGCCTCACTGTAGCAGTTGTCATGGATCTGGCAGCACCTATTTGAAAAATAGAAACATTTGAGTTGATTCAACGAGCTTGGGAGACACTTAGGAGCTGCCTTGGTTAGTGAAGGACCGTTGATTTCTCTAGACCACGTCACAGCACACGTTTAAAGCACACCAATTCACTTTAACCAGGAGAAAACAATCAGCAACGATCAGTAAGTATAAAGGTAAAGGGACCCCTGACAGTTAAGTCCAGTCGCGAATGACTCTGGGGTTGCGGCGCTCATCTCACTTTACAGGCCGAGGGAGCCGGCGTTTGTCCGCTCCGCAAACCGTTTTTCCGGGTCATGTGGCCAGCATGACTAAGCCACTCCTGGCGAAACCAGAACAGCGCACGGAAACGCCGTTTACCTTCCCGCCGGAGCGGTACCTATTTATCTACTTGTACTTTTTTTGCATGCTTTCGAATGCCACCGACCTTTTGATCGGCAAGCCCAAGGCTCAGTGATTTAGACCACAGCGGCACCTTTTTCTAGACCATGTCACAGCACACATTTAAAGCACACCAATCCACTTTAACCAGAAGAAAACAATGCAACGATCAGTAAGTTAAAACCAATTAAAACCAAGGATAAAGTAAAAGGCCTTATTGAAACACATGTCAACATTCTATACCACACTAAAATATTAAGTTAATATAAAGGCAGAACAGGTATTATGTGGCACCTCTAACAGTGCCACTTCCACAGATCGAAGCAGTCAAGTGGGCACATACCGGCATCAGGGTAAGGTGATCTCGCAGGTAAACTGGTTCCAAGAGGTTAAGGGCTTTATATACTAATAGCTGTTGCTGTATGTAGATAGATCCCTAGATCCAAATGTGGGGCAGAATACCCTCCAATAAGAGAGAACCACAGCAAAACACAAAAACACACAGCAAAGTGAAGAGCAGGAATATACGCTGTTAGACCTTTTAAATATCCTGTTTTTAAGTCACTTGTATACAGCACTTGCCCTTTCTATCCCTTTAGAACAGCAGAGACCACACTATTTGATAAGTTTAAAAGAATAGTTTACTTACAAACTTTAAAGGTCAAATTCATGTGCTTTTTCCATGCAGCAGCCAGAAAAACGCAGGTAAAAAGGCTAAGTTTACAAAATATGGCAAATGTTTCTGAACACACTGTCTGAGCTGGGAGCAGTCAAGCGCAGACAAACTATCTGATCAGCTTCACATAGTAGAAGTGAACAAACAACAGAAAGAAGGCAAACAATAAACTTTGCTAACTGCCCACTGGAGTTATAGGTAGGTAGCCGTGTTGGTCTGATGTAGTCGAAACCTTCCAGTAGCACCCTAGAGACCAACTAAGTTTGTCATTGGTATGAGCTTTCGTGTGCATGCACACTTCTTCAGATACACTGAAACAGAAGTCATCAGACCCTTATACTGTATATAGTGAGAGGTGGGGAGGGGTTTTACTTAGAAGGGTGGTGGGAATGGGTGATAGACTGATAGGTGTGGTAAACCTGTTGACGACTGATAACGACTGCAATTGGTCTTACAGGAAAAAGCAAGGGGTGAGATGGCTAAAGATAGCTTTATCATGTATAATGAGATAAGAATCCAATGTCTTTATTCAGACCAGGTCTCTCCATGGTTTTAAGTTTGGTAATAAGTTGCAGTTCAGCAACTTCTCTTTCCAGTCTATTTCTGAAATTCTTTTGTAATAAGACAGCTACTTTGAGATCTTGTATAGAATGCCCTGGGAGATTGAAGTGTTCTCCTACTGCAGGCATGTCAAACCTGCGGCCCTCCAGATGTTTTGGACTACAATTCCCATCTTCCCCAACCACTGGTCCTGCTAGCTAGGGATCATGGGAGTTGTAGGCCAAAACATCTGGAGGGCCGCAGGTTTGACATGCCTGTCCTACTGGTTTCTTGTGTCTTGTGACTTGGTCAAGTCTAGCAACAACAGCTTACTCTGTGGTCTTAACTCCTTAATGCATTAACCTGAACTAAACATGATAGTTATATGAGGCCGCATTTCCCACAGGAGTAACACCTTGAACTTGGCCTGGTAGAAAACGGGCAACCAATGTAGATCTTTGAGCAGAGTTTTATATGCTGACAAGGCGCCTCTTCTGCCAGCAACCATACTGCAACATTCTGCAGTAGCTGCAGCTTCCAAATTAAGTGCAAGGTAAGCCCCAAATACAGCAATTTTTTAAAGGTAGGTTTGTTGCAGTAGAGTCCACTTTAAGTGCAGAAAACTGAAGTTCTGGTATGTTCTTAAACCCCTCCTGCAAAATACCGACCGCCTGCAGGTACCCTAATAAAATTAGGAGGTGCAAAGCCTTGGAACACGTTGGGAACAGGGGGGCAGAGGGCAAAGATGAGAAATTTGCTTACTTGTCCAGCTCATCGACCGGTGTCCCGCTGCCCCCCAAGCCACAGTAGCAACCATAGTTTGTATAATCCTTCAACGGGTCACTGCTAGGAATGGTGCATTTGATCATGTTATGGAACTGCAACAAGTTCCTAGGGATGGCGGCAGTGTCCGAGCCCACTAGAAAGGAGACATAAACTTCCCACAAGAGGAGCTCGGTTAGGGTTAGGTTGGAATTTCCAGGCTTCTGAGAGCTGAAGCGTATTCCTGCCTGCTTTAAACGCAAGCTGGAAAGTAAAACCCCACCCCAAGGGTGCATTCCTGAGGCCAGGCTGCCCTTCAGTTGGACCCTTCCAAGGCCCCTCACTGAATGACCGCCCATCCAGCACTCTCTCGCTCCTCGCTTGGCGTGCCGCATTCCCTGGACGGCGGGAACAGATCAGGCCCACGGATGGGGGAGGCGGGCAAGGGGCAACCCCAGCACAGCCTGCCCCAGTGCGCCTCTGTGTGAGCATCAGGGGGTTTCACCTGCCAAGGGCTTCAGCAGCCAGCTGTGTGTTCCCCTCTGCACAGCTGGGCAGGTGATGCAGTGGAGCCCTGCATGGGGGTCGCTCTTGCAGTGTTGGCAACTTGCCCATCCGAGTGCTGGCAAGCCACACTACAGTGCTGGCCAGGGAGCACACCAGGCAACGGAGGTGGTGTGCCAAAGGTACCATGAATAGTTAACCAAGAAGCACGCTTCAGAGGGAACCCAGCTAATAAAGGAATTTATCCCCCCCAAAAAACACAGCATATCCACTTCCCGTTTCAGTGGGAACACCCATTCATCCCTTAAGACAGGGGTCCCCCAAACTAAGGCCTGGGGGCCGGATGTGGCCCAATCGCCTTCTAAATCCGGCCCCCAGACATTCCGGGAATCAGCATGTTTTTACATGAGCAGAATGTGTCCTTTTAATTAAAATGCATCTCTGGGTTATTTATGGGGCCTGCCTGGTGTTTTTATATGAGTAGAATGTCCTTTTATTTAAAATGCATCTCTGGTTTATTTGTGGGGCATAGGAATATGCCCCAAAATATAGTCCGCCCCCCCCCCAAGGTCTGAGGGACAGTGGCCCCCTGCTGAAAAAGTTTGCTGACCCCTGCCTTAAGAGCCACAACTTACTTGATGCCAAGATTAGGAACCGAGCAAGGTTCATCCTGTCAGCTGTTAAGTCCTCGCAAAAAGGGGTTTCCTGTAGGGCGTTCGGCCTCTTTATACCTTCGCTTTCACCTTGGTCCCCAGCAAAATTCAAGATAAGATACCTGGAGGTTTGTGTGTGTTTACCTTTATATAAGCATTCCTCAGGTGACCTGCTGTTAAATGTTCAGGGAAGTCAGAAGCCCAAGGCAGTACAAGTTCCTCAGCTATGTTTCTTAAACATTTGTCATTGACAATGTTGCAAGCCCCTGCTACAACAACAGTTCACTAATAGAAAAACAAGAACAGAGCTCACAGGACGCACACACTAAAACCCCCAGCAAGAAGTGCCAGTTGACAGTGGACAGTTGATAGTGCCTGCATTTGCTAGCCATTAGAACATCTGCCAACGCTTATACGATTGGTTCGAACGCGCCTGGCAGCCAAGGATGTGTAAAACCCAATATATAACACTCCTCCCTGCAACTTCCTAACAAAAGGAACAAACATAGTCATCAAGGTGTGCCGGCCTTTTCCGCTCCCTCTGGGACCGTCACGGTTCCTTTGCCTGAGTGGGTGACCCAGGAGGTTCCTCCGGTTCCCGCGATCTGAGTGGGGCGGTCAGCGTGGCTGGCTCTGAAGGGGTCATGGCCGATGGAGCCACTGAGGACTTCGGCCTGAAGTTGCCCTGCTGGGGTAACTCAGTCACCGACAACCCATCTCCCACAGAATCTCCTGAAGTACCCATTTCTCTGTCCTCTGGTTCCACTTGAAGTTCCGTGTTCAGAGGTAACCTGGTTCTGATCTGGTCGCACTGGAAAATGGGGCGGCGGCGGGCGGCGGAGGGATCCGTCGCACCAAGGCGCCAGGGCGCCAAAGGTGCTTAAGACGGCCCTGTGCAGACTCAGGCCTCTGGTAGCTGGCGGGAGCTCATGAATCCCATCCTCGTCGCCACTGTTAAATGTTCAGGAGAGTCAGAAGCCCGAGGCAGTAGAAGTTCCTCAACTATGTTTATTAAACAGTTGTCAGTGACAACGGTTCACTAATAGAAAAACAAGAACAGAGCTTGTAGCAGGGGCCCAAAAGGGCCACAATTAAGGTGATAATGTAAATCCTTATAAATCTTGGAATATGCTTATATTAGAAGAGTTATGGTAACCTGATGCTTTAAAGAAACTGATGATTCATCAAGAAGCCGTCCCAACTGGGATAGAAGGTCAGCTAATACTGTACATCAATCACAAAGAAGCAATTCGTAAACTACAACATAAGTTGTCACATCCACACGTAACACAGGTTCCCATGCACGTAAACTAACAATATGTAACAGATCACGGTGAGAATCAAAGTTTAGTTAGCGATGCTTATTGCGCATGCGTATTAAATATGAAATGAGGTAATGATGAATATTAAATATACAATGATGTAATGATTTATGTGATTGGTTAAATCAAAATCCTTTGTCTGAAATGTTATAAATTCCTCTGCCACACATTGGGCGGGGTTGCAGTTTTGTGAAATGATTTGACTGTAGCCTATTGCTTTGCAATAAACAAAATGGACTCTTAACTCCTCTGGTCTCTGAATTTTATTGGCCTAACTCAGAAGATAAACCATTTTTTTGGCCATGCCACAAGCTCACAGGACGCACGCAAGAAGTGCCACTTGACAGTTGATGGTGCCTGCGCTTGCTAGCCATTAGAACGTTCGTCTGCCAACGCTTATACGATTGGTTGGAACATGCCTGGCAGCCAAGGATGTATAAAACCCAATACATAACACCTGCGATTAAACCAAGGCCACCTGAAAGCCAGCCATCTTATTTTCCAGGACTCTGCTTAGCTATCAGCTTTCCCACAGAAGAATGTTCTTTTTTAAAACTTTTGGGGCAGTGTGTCAGGTGCTGGTGGGTAAAAACTCTGCAGACCAAAAAATGGGACTCCTTTGGGGCTTAAGTTACCCCATGGGCTGGAGGTTCCCCATGCCTGCTATATGAGGCCACCCACAACTGCAGAGAAAATTGTTCATACCGTTGGTTACATCTCCTGGGAGTTGGTTTTCCAAGGACTGCTAAACTTGAGTTCCTTTCACCTGGAGAGTTGCTGGGGATTGGGACCTGGGAACTTCTGTGTGCAAAGCAGATGTTCTACCACTGAACCATTGGTCCATCTAGCAGTTTATTACCTACACTGACTGGCAGCAGCCGCTCAGGGTCCAACAAATGATATTCCTTACCCTTCCTGGTGATGCCAAGGACTGAATCTTAGGCCCTTCTGCACACAAAGATGGTGGTCGATTTTATTGTATATAGCCAAAAGGCTTTACAATGGACGAGAATAAAAGGAGAACTCTCCTCTAAGATCATACACGTAACCTGTAGCAGTTTACAACATGTAAAGAAATTTACAACATTAAGACTTAAGACTGGAGTGCATTCACAAAGCTGGAATGCAGCTTCTTGGCTGGCAGTGCAAATTTGGTTCCTTCCTTGGACAGATCGTGAAGCTGAGGCTCCAATACTTTGGCCACCTCATGAGAAGAGAAGAATCCTTGGAAAAGACCCTGGGAAAGATTGAGGGCACTAGGAGAAGGGGACGACAGAGGACAAGATGGTTGGACAGTGTTCTCGAAGCTACGAACATGAGTTTGACCAAACTGCGGGAGGCAGTGGAAGACAGGAGTGCCTGGCGTGCTATGGTCCATGGGGTCACGAAGAGTCGGACACAACTAAACGACTAAACAACAACATCTGCTAGGAGTTCAACTGTCATTTCCTGTGCGGACCGACCCGGAAGCCAGTTAAGAATTGGCGATATAAATTTTGCTCTGGCCGTTGTATACAGGGGGAAAATCAGCAGATAAGTGTGTAATGTCTTCTACCTGATTGCATCCAGATATACATTTGTGATGCATAAGGGAAATTCCCCGAAATCTCCCCTCCAGATATGACAAGGGCATCTGCTAGAACAGGGGTTCAGCAAACTTTTTCAGCAGGGGGCTGGTCCACTGTCCCTCAGACCTTGTGGGGCGCCAGACTATTTTTTTTGGGGGGGGATGAACGAATTCCTATGCCCCACAAATAACCCAGAGATGCATTTTAAATAATTCTACTGTACTCATGTAAAAACACGCTGATTCCTGGACTGTCTGTGGGCCGGATTTAGAAGGCGATTGGGCTGGATCCGGCCCCCAGGCCTTAGTTTGCCTACCCATGTGCTAGAATCTTAGTTCTGCAAAGGTCCTGCGTAGTGGTGGGAAGATCGGAGTCTCAAGGTAATGGGGCCTTGAGTGATAGGTCTTAATTTGGGGGTACGAAGTAGAGTAACGGGCGGCAATGATGGATGTTCTGTCTTACGTTGGCATCCTGATCAAAAATCCAGTTTCCAATGTCACGTGGGCTAAGGGCTAAGTAGTTCTCCATTTGAAGATTATAAGCCCTAAGCCAGGCATTCCCAAACTGCGGCCCTCCAGATGTTTTGGCCTACAACTCCCATGATCCCTAGCTAACAGGACCAGTGGTCAGGGATGATGGGAATTGTAGTCCAAAACATCTGGCGGGCTGAAGGTTGGGGATGCCTGCCCTAAGCTTATCTTGTTACTTTTGTGCCCAGCCCCCCGGTCTTCCACTGAGCTAAGCCCAACCCAACAACATCTGGGAAGTCACAGGTTCCTCATTCCTAGCCTAGTATCAAGTGTATAACACGATGCACAGGGTGGAGAAAGTCAATAGAGGAAAGCTTTTCTCCATCTCTCATAACTCTAGAACTCGGGGACATCCAACCAAGTGGAAAGGTGGAAGGGTTCAAGGCAGACAAAACTCCCGCAAGAGGGAGTGACCGCTACTGGGATTCTCTCCGCACAAAAATGGAAGGATGAAGTTGCCACCAAAGAACAGATAAGTAAGGCAATGGGACTATGCAGAATTGGCAAAGTGAACGGCCCAAATAAGAGAACCTAACAATGATGGCTTTGTGGAAGAACAGAAGCCCTTTTCGGGCTATTTAAGAAAATACGATGAACTGACGAGCAGGATTAGGACTATGAGCAACAGAAGGAATTAAGAAAATACAGCATCAATGGGTCGGAATAAGAGGCAGAAAGTACTGTGCAGCAGAGGGGGAGAAATAAAATGGAAAATGGAGTGGGAAGTTGAAAAAAGACAAATGTATCATGTATTGAAGTGCATAGGTCTAATTCTTGAAAAGTTAATGAAAATTTACAAAGTGGAAGAGGAAAATTCATGGATGAGAAACATTCATGGATGAGGTGGTCACCAACTATTCACGATGGTGATGTTCTCCCTCCATGCTTGAAAGCAGCAATGTTTTTGAACACCCCTTGCTAGGAATCACAGGCAGGCAGAGTGCTGTTGTCCTCAGGTCCTGCATTTGGGATCCCCACTGGGGCATCTGATTGGCCACTCTGAGAACAGGATGCTAGACTAGATGGGCCGTTGACCTGACCTTATGTTTGCTAATCTTGCCGTAGGCTTTGCCCTGGCTCTGCTACATTCCACTGAATTGCCAACAGCTTTGCAAACAAAACAGGCAGCTGAGAGGCAAATTACATAATGAGCAGGTGGCTGGATCCCCACACTCCTGCCTTTCCAGGCCTCAAAGGACAAGTCCTGGTGATGCCTTTTCCCGGCTTGAGGGCCACGTTCCCTCCCGTGTGACCTTCTGGGGGCCACACAGACTGCTCGTAGCACAGACCTCTGCCACAAACACACATGGCAATCCATTACTTTCTTCTTGGCCCCCTGAAATATATACAGCTCACACGGTGCAGCAGTTAAGAGGGACAGACCTGGACCTGGGAGACCAGGGTTCAAATCCCCACACTTGGCTAGGAAGCTCACTTGGGTGTGGCTTTGGTTCAGCCATTGTCCCCCAACCTAAACCTTCCTTGCAGGGTGGACGGGTATTACACCTAAACATTTTTGGTCTTCAGCCTAAAAAATAATAAATGACTTCCTTTGGTCTTCCAGACTGCTCTTTCGACATAGCATCTGTTTTTGTGACCTCAGGTTGCTTCAATTCTCTCCCTGATCCTCCCCTCAATGCATCAACAAAGTAGCAGTGGGACAAAGTTCACACTCAGGTTTTGTTATGTACTGTAAGCTGTGTTTGAGATTATATATTATGCCATTTGTCTCAGAAAAAACCCAGTAAAACTCAATATAAAATGATTAATAAAAATATATAGGGATGCTGTTGAAGGGATAGCTTAGTCAGTAGAGCATGATGCTCTTAATCTCAGGGTTGTAGGTTCGAGCCCCACGTTGGGCAAAAGATTCCTGCATTGCAGGGGGCTGGACTAGATGACCCTCGTGGTCCCTTCCAATTCCACAGTTCCCTGACACTGATCTACAAGTTCGGTATTTCACGGATCTGGAGGAGAGGAAATTTTACTCTAGCCCCACAATGGACAATCAATACACACTGCCACACACAGTAGTATATTAAATATTTTATTGCATGTGCAGCTAGGCTGTTTTAACATGGTCCCTAGGCAGAAGAGCACTTAAAATAAGAACAAGCACAGCCTCACTATGCTACACAGAGATGGGTAATTGGTCAAGAGAAAAGATGAATTGTGCCATTGAGAGGACCTTGTCTCTCTCCACCTCCTCTCTTAACTCACAGCTGGGCGACCACATTTAAACCACCAGGGATTTTTCGGTCTGTGCATTATAGAGAGACCAAGCTAAGCAGGCTAGGAGGACGACACTTTTGGCCTTTCAGAGGCTGCAGAACTACAACTTCCAACAAGCAAGGCCAGCGTGACCATGGGAATTATAGTTCAGCAACATCCAGCAGGTTATAAAGGTTCCCCACACCCGAAGTACACATTCAATACATTACCGAGAACGCTACCCTGTTGTGCATTATAGTCGTACCTCGGAAGTTGAACGGAAACCATTCAACTTCCATTCAATTTCCAAAACGTTTGGAAACCAAGGCGCGGCTTCCAATTGGCTGCAGGAAGCTCCTGCAGCCAATCGGAAGCCGCAGAACCCGCGTCGGATATTCCCCTCCCAGCACTACAATTCCCAGATCGGTTTAATAATCAATCCCTTTCCCCAGGGAACTCTGGGAACTGTAGTTCCAGGAGGGGAGCAGGGGCCTCTTAACGAATCTCAAGATAATTGTGTATGCCACAACAAGCAACAGCCAGCACCCCCCTCAGCAGCTTCATCCAAAGAATCATCAGCCTCTGGAACAAGCCAGACTGGGTCGCCCATCTATGGCAACACGTCAAGCCTCCAAGCTTCTCAGCATCAAAAAGATGAGCTCAGCAGGATTCCGACGCACCTTCTGGAAACCAAGAGACCGGAAGGGAAAGGGAGGAGGAAGGCAAGGAGGTGGGTCTCCAGACAAAACGGCAAGAGAAGGTGGGGGGCAGGTGATGGGGTGAAGAGAAGGTCAGAAAAGAGTGCAGAGAGGATCCGGGCGAAGGAAAATGCGTCCAGCTCAATTTCTTTCTGCGTGTTTTGTGCGGAGAGAGGGCGCCTGGCGACAGCATCATTGCAAGGGGGAGATCTTCAAGGGGATCATGATTCGCGATTCCATGCTCCGGACCAGAGGCACTGCAAAAGGAAAACCCGGTGGTCACTCGGCAAGGACACAGAGCAGAGGATCCTGCCTCTCACTGCCCCCTCCACCCTCACCCTCAACCGGGAGCCCCACACAAGCTCTCTGGTCCAAGGACACCAAAACCGAGCACTGACAATTCATAGAAGGAAGGACTTCTCCAAGGACTGAGTTCTCCCAGGGGGAGAGGCCAGCAGGAACTCACAAGGCGCCAGTGAAGTTAACTCTTCGAAGAGACAAAGCGGCTCAGGCCTAGTGAGCACAGCAAGGCTTCCCAGTAGGTCTTGCCCCGATGAGGCACTTGCGAAGACCGAAGGTCCCCACAGCTCCCTAAGTCTCCTCTTCCCCCATGTTCTTCCCAAACCACCTGGGAATTCCCTGCCTTCATGCCTCCTTTGGTTCTGGGAGACCAGGGAAGAGGGAAGCTGGTCGCAACAGGAGGGGGAGACTTCCTGCTTTCTTCAGCAGCCCACCTAATCTCTGCCCCTTGGTCCTCCTCCTCTCCTGCCTCTGATTCTGAACTGCTCTCTGCCACAGACTCTCTCTCCTCACTAAACCCGGTTACCTCTTCAGCTTCTGACACCTCCTCCTTCCAGTTTGCTCCTTCTTCTCCCTCTGACCAGCTAACTGTCCACAATGGCAAAAGCAAGTCACCTGGTGCCAGGTGATTGACAGGTGGGATGGCCACGCCGCCTGTCAAACTTGGAGGAGGGTGGCAGATATAAGTGTTCAGCCCACTGGCCAGATCTAGTACAGCACCCCTGGTGTGAGGGTACACCTGGATAAGCAACTCCTGAATTTCATATTCAAGCTCAAAAGAAGAATTTTGGAAATGGGACCCTAAGGATTAGGGGGAAGCAAAGCTTTTTCCTGCAGAGGATGTTCAGAAAAACAGCTTCTCTAAGCACCAGGGACTCTGTGAGAGATCAGCCAAGGCAGGGAGTGCAAAAGAAGTGCTCTCATCTCTGTCTCATTCCCAGAGTCTGTCATTGGTTCTGGGCTGGCTCCCCCTAATGTTGGTCTCCTGCCTTGCAAGCCATCAGCCCTGAATACCAGCCACCACTGTGAAAAAGATGCCTCACCTGTATAGTAAACGTTCTCATCCCACCCTCGCTTTCTCCAGGCAGCGTTCCTCGTCTCCTCTCGAGACTGCAGGTCCCTGTAGGCTAGAACGACAGCAAACCACAACATCACAGTAAAGCTCGTCGACACGGGAAGCTTTGTGGCCGCTGCATAAAGTGGTTGACTCATGTTAAGCAGCAGAAAAAGCTAATGCAGTCTTGGTAGACCACAAGCTTAACATGAGTCAACAGTGTGATGCAGCAGCAAAAAATGCTAACACTATTCTAGGCTCCATCAACAGAATTATAGTGTCCAGACCAAGGGGAAGTCATAGGACCACTCTGTTCTGCCTTTGTCAGGCCACACCTGGAGTGCAGTTCTGGGCACCACAATTTAAGAAAGATGTTGACAACCTGGAAAGGGGGCAGAGAAGGGCAACCAAGACATGATCAAGGATCTGGGATCCAAGCCCTATGAGGAACAGTTGAAGGAAACTGGGTATGTTTAGACTGGAAAAGAGCAGGCTGAGAGGAAATATGATAGCCATCTTCAAATATCTGAAGGCGGGAAGGGGGGATGTCACATGGAAGAATGAATGGAAGGTAGGACTTGAACCAATGGCTTCAAATTACAAGAAAGGAGATTCTGGCTAAACATCAGGAAGAATTTTCTGACAGTTAAGAGCCTTTTGATAGTGGATAGTCTCCCTTGGGAGATTGTGGGCTCTCCTTCCTTGGAGGTTTTTAAGCAGAGGTTGGATGCCATCTGTCATGGATGCTTTAGCTGAGATTCCAGCATAGCAGGGGGGTTGGACTTGATGACCCTTGGGGGGGGGGTCCCTTCTATACAATTCTCTGTTTCTATGAAATGTACAGAAGGGCAGGCAATTCAGGGGTAACCCAATGGAGCTCATGGCCACAGGCTTTTTGAGAGGGGTGTAGGGATGTCTTCCCCCAAGACCCTCTGGATCTTTTGGACTTCAACACTTTTCATCAGCCCCATTTGGGCAGCCACTTACCCCACAAGTGATGCACGATGTACAGCTCCCCGATCTGTGAGAAGAAGCCGCCCACAGCTTCCTGGTTCTCTTGGCGATATTTAATGGCCCGTGCCCTGTTCACCAATCAAGGGAGAGAGCAAGACGCAAACAAGTAATAAATGAATCGCTATCATTGGCCATTTCTGCCCTACCCAAAGAGAGAACAGCAAACCTGCGCTTGCCCCACGACTTCAGGGATGTAGCCCTCCAGAGGTTATGGGCCTACAACTCCCAGCCAGCAGCCAACATGGCCCCAAGTGAGGGATGATGGGAGCTATAGTCCAACAGCACAGGCTCCCCAGCTATGCGATGGGTGCATTGCGTCCTTCGAAGTGCGCATAAAAATGCATGCAGCACAGAAAGCAACGTACAGTGGGACCTCGACTTACGAGCTCCTCGACATCCGACGTTTTCGACTTACGAGCGGGAAAAGTGGCTGCGCGCTTACGATTTTTCCGACATCCGAATGGAAAACCCGTTCGCGGCTAGATGCGGTTTCCTCGACTTACGAGTTTTTAGATGCGGTTTCCTCGACTTACGATTTTTTTCGTTTCCAATGCATTCCTATGGGAAACCGCTTTTCCTATGGGAAACTTGACTTACGAAGTTTTCGACCTACGAGTGTGCATTCGGAATGGATTAAATTCGTAAGTCGAGGTCCCACTGTACAAAAACAGTGCCTTAAGGGGAAATGGCAAAACTGTCTCTTTCACTTTTACCTAACGAGCAAAGTCTATGTGTTAGTAGAAATCTAAGTACATAGAAACCAGTATTTCCAAAAATCTCTAAGTGGTAAAAAACAACAACCCACACAACCCATTTATGTAGCAAAATGAACTTAAGTTTGGGATAAATGAGGAACTGAAATTGACACACCCACCACTATTTGTGGAAGCTCAAAGCTGGCTTCATGAAGACAGGCTTGGTTTTTTGCTGCTTATATCTACAATCCTGACGCAAGTCCCACTAAATTCAGTGGGGCCTACTCCCAAGGAAGCAAGGTTAAGCTTTCAGCCTTAGAAACCTTTTTTCTTTCTTTTTTCTGAAAGGGGCAGTGGAAGCTACTCCTCCTTGTACGGTCTTGTAAGGCCAGCAGCTCCACCTCCCGTAAATGATCTTTTGGATAAAGGCACATAAAAGGTATTTGAAAAATCTGCTTACCAGTTATTTCCCCACTCAATCATGGTCCCAGGCTGAAAGCAAAAGGGAGAGGTGATGTGCACAGCTTGTAGTCATGATTGCAAAACTTCAGGGAAAGCTCTCCCGAAGAGTTGTGGTGAGCTTCCCAAGCTCAATCTTTTGGGCATGTAGCTTCATTGATGCACAGGAAACTGAAGTGGTGCTCCAGAAACCTACTAAAGGGCGGGAAACTACAAGGAGGAAGCATTTGGAGGAAATGACTCATTGTTTCAGTTGTCTCTACACTAATGCACAGAGTATGGGAAACAAGCAAGTCAAATTTGAGCTTTTAATACACGATGGAAAATATGACCTAATAGAAATTACTAAAACCTGGTGGGATGAGACTCATGACTGGAATGTAGAAATTGCGGGGTATAATCTATTCAAAAGGAATAGTCCAAAGAGGAAGGGCAGGGGAGATGCATTGTACGTAAAGGATATATACACTTGTGAAAAGATCCATGACCTGGAGCACGGAAGGCAGATTGAGAGTATATGGGTGAAAACTGTAGGAGAGCGAAACAACAGTGACCTTTCAGTTGGGGATGTGTGTGCTATAGACCTCCAAGCCAGACTGATGCCTTCCTAGAGTAGATTACCAAACATTCAAAATGGAGGGATACAGTAGTCATAGGAGACTTCAACTATTCCAATACCTGTTAGAACTCAAATTCTGCAGAGAATGCAAGGTCCAACAAACTCCTCAATTGCCTCGCTGACCATATGCTTTCCCAGAAGGGCGTCAGATGACCCGATGGCCCGTGTAGGTTTCATATTGGCAGAAATGTTCCAGGAGATATTAGTACCCTGAGCTGTAACATCCGCCCCCTCCCTAACATTCAGCCCCCAGAACTCACTTTCAGCTTGTACGTCCTCAGTTCATAGATATTGGGCCCAGGTCGTGGCAAAGGCTCATTCCAAAAGCTGAACTCCAATAGCAGCTGGTTTCTTCGGGACAGCAGCATTTCGCTCCTCTCCTTCCGGAATTCCAGGTACTCCTGAAGAGGGGGAAAGATCAAAAGGGTCACTTCGGCACTTAGCTGTGGGCTTTCAGTACTTTCCATGGGGGGGGGGGGCATGATCCAAGAGAGTGGGCTAGTGTTGTGCTGTGTAAGCATGGAATTTGGTTCTTATATTCTTTCAAGCGAGTTTCTAGTCCTCACTGAAAGTCATGTGTTGACAGTACTTATATGTCAGATGGTTATTGTTTGGGTCAACCCAGCCAGAGTTTGAAGGTGATCTGGAAACTGCAACTAATCCAGAATGCAGCAGCTAGACAGGTGACAAGGAATGGCTACCGAGACCATATGACACCGGTCCTGAAAGACCTACATTGGCTCCCAGTACATTTCCGAGCACAATTCAGAGTGTTGGTGCCGAACTTTATAAAGCCCTAAATGTCCTCGGCCCAGTATACCTGAAGGAGCGTCTCCACCCCCATCGTTCAGCCCGGACACTGAGGTCCAGCTCCGAGGGCCTCCTGGCGGTTCCCTCCCTGCAAGAAGTGAGTTTACAGGGAACCAGGCAGAGGGCCTTCTTGGTAGTGGCACCCGCCCTGTGGAACACCCTCCCATCAGATGTCAAGGAAATAAACAATTATCTAACTTTTAGAAGACATCAGAAGGCAGCCCTGTATTGGGACATTTTTAATGTTTGATGTTTTAATTCTGTTGGGAGCTGCCCAGAGTGGCTGGGGAAACCCAGGCAGATGGGCGGGGTATAAATAATAAATTATTATAGTTAGCCAGGGACTTGAACCAGGGGTCAAATGCACAAGCCTAACACTCTACCCAGAGGGTATCCAATGTGGTAGGGCCACAACTCAGTGGTAGAGCATCTGCTATGTATGCAGAAGGTCCCAGGTCCAATCCCCAACATCTCCATGTTAGGCTGAGAGAAACTCTTTGTCTGAAACCCTGGAGAGCTGCTGCCAGTCAGAGTATACAACACTAAGCTCGCTGGACCAAAGGCCTTCCTATGTTGGCATGTTCCAGGTGTCCCATCATTCTTGATCGAGGGCCATGCTGGCTGGACCGATGGGAGTTGGGGACCCCCAACATCTGGAAGGCATCACCTTGGCTACTCAACTGTGCCATTAAGATTGCTGCCGGCTCTTTGCTGCAGAGACCAGCTAGCCAGATGTGGCCTGGCAGTGCCACCACCGGCTTGCCAGCAGTACACCTGGAGAAGAGAGACCTGTGCTTGGTACCTGGTTCTGTTTCAGCTTGTTCATGCAGTCCACGAGGGCTGGGTAACCACCGGTGAATCGCCAGAGGTGCACTAGGACAAGAAGAGGAGAGCCTCAAATCCGTGCAAGCCCAAACAAAGAAACAGGCCAGAAACCCCAGCTGAAAGCGAACATCCACGTGGCTCACTGCTAGAGCATCCATTTTGCATGCAGAAGGCGATTGTGGTTGATCAAGTCTTGAAATTCCCCTTTTTTTATCGGGAGGAGGAAGGGCTGAATCTCGAGAGCCTCCTTTGGGAATGCACACAGCATCTAGTAATTGTGGATGTATTGCTCTTGCACATGAGAGTCTCTGCTTCTCAATTTGTGTTGTATTATTTTATGCACTGTGGCTTGCCGTTGTTTTACTGATTGTAGTTTAGAAATCATGTATTGTAATTGTCAAGAGTGGATTTCTGTTTAATTTTTATATGCTGATATTATTATTCTATACTGTTCTAATGATTGTTGAATGTTACTTTGTTTGATGCAGGTTACTTATTTTAAAGTTGTGTTTTATTATCACATTTTTGTATTGCATTAGATTATTATAAGGTGTACATTCTTTGTTTCTTTTTTTTACTTGTTGCTGTTTCTTTTTTTTAAGTGTATTTATTAAAGATTTTCTCAAACAACAAAACATACAAAAATACAAAACACACAAAGAAAATTACAAAACATAAAAAAGAAAAAACAAGAATACAAAAAAATACAAAAATGCAAAAACAAAAATTCTAACTATAACCCTTATTTCCAATCTATTGACTTCCTCATTCCACCTCCTTCTGCGATTCTTTACATATCCCCCGTAGTAAACTCTAAATCTTATATAAATTCTAATTGTTACTTTAACTATACCTTAATTCTTTAATCTTTTATATCTTATCCTTTTATATTCTATCTAGATCTTACTTCTTAATTAGATTGTCCTTAACTTCTATCAATACTTATTTCACACCATTGTATTATCTACAACCTCTATTTTATCTCCCTCACTTCCACTAATTCTAATCTATTATACGTTTATTCTTTAAATAAATTTAAAATTTCTTCCAATCTTCTTCCACTGCTACTTCACTCCGATCCCGTACATTCTTTGTTTCTTCAGCTTGTAAACCACATTGAGTATTTTAAGATAGAAAGACGGTATACAAATTGAAAGTGATGATGATGGAGGTTCTGATTAGAGGCAGTGGCTAACAGATTACGGATTTGTTTTTTTTTTTTAAAAAAAAAAAAGACGGAGGGGGAGAATGGGCTGAATCACTATGGCTCCCCGAGTCATATGCAATGAACTTCCTGTCAAGGTAGAACTCAAAGGCCCCTAAACCCACCCTGCATGGTTGGCCCTGCCCCCTCACCTGCCTGGTCCTGTTCACCGTACCAAGTATTCCAGTTGCCAACCAGGTCGCAGGGGTAGTCCGAGTCCGAGTGCAGCTTTGGAAGTACCTGCTCCCTGCAAAGCAGACATGGAATCGACAGGCAAGGTGGGTATAGCCAAGGCTCACATTTATTGTTAGCAGCAATTATTCATAACAATACCTACGGCATCACCTTAGTCCACATTTGTCCCTTCAACCACTTCGATCAGCAGAACTGGCACTGTTACAAGTACCACGTAATGCCTGCTCCGCATTTGTAAAAACTTGATATTTTAGTGTGGCGGCACCTACACTTTTGGTTTTGTTTTATTCAATTTAATTCAAATTTATTATTACGGTTCTTGACCAGCACACACATAAATATGCAGTACATAATAAAAGAAAAACAATAATAATCTAAAAATAGGCAATAAGTATAAATTTTAACAGTTGTTTAAAAGAAAACTGATTAAAAGGAGTGTTACTACTTAGGGACTACAGCGGTTAATATCACTGGATCCTCTTTAGCTAGTCCTGAAGATGTTCTGAAGATATTTTGACACTGCTAATTAGATTAGACTGAATTTTTATGGTTTTATTATTGTCAGTTTTATACATTTCAATAATTTTACAATCATTTAAACATTTCAAAACTCGACTCCCCCCTTTCTGCGGTTGCTTAAATTATCCCCCCCCCCACATATTCCAAATTAACTTCATTTACTCATTTACTTTAAACATATACTCTTTAAAAACTGCAGGTTATTACAATAATCCTACCAATGTTCTTATCTGTTTGTAAATATTCAATAAACTATTTCCATTCCTTTATAAAAAAAAAGCTTGTTATCTTGATTTCTTATTTTTCCTGGTACGTTTTTGCCATTTCTGCATATTCCGCAAGTTTTTGTACCCATTCTTCTTTCTCTGGGACTACTTCTTTCCATTTTTGGGACGAGTAACATTCTTGCCACTGTAGTCACACACATGAATAAACTTCTATAATGTTTGGGTAGTTCTGTCCCTAAAATTCCCCAAAGCACCTACACTTTGGAACTCCCTGCCTGTTGATATCAGGCAGGTGCCTTCACAGGCGGACCTAGTATTATGAAAAGTTGAAAAGCGTCTCTCTCTCTCTCTCTCTCTCTCTCTCTCTCTCTCTCTCTCTCTCTCCACACACACAATTTAATACACCTCTAGCTATTGTTGTTGTTTATTGGATTTTAAATTATGTTCCTCCTTACACACAGCCCCTGCCTCTAAAAACAAGGCTGAGAACACACTATACTTTTAAACAAATGCTGTCTGATTTTTTTAAAGGAAAACTTAGGGGGGGGGGCAGAATGCAGTACCTGGAAAGGACAGGATGGATGGAATGGAGTGTCTGGGGGCCCAGAAATGGAAAGAAGATAAAGTCCTGACCAGGAAGAATGGCAGATGAAGCTTATGGACTATGCCAAAATGGCTAAAAAGACTGGAAGACTCAGAAATCAGGAATACTAAAAATTTTAATAAGGAATGGGGGGAAATTGTAACTTATCTTAAAGACCACTGTAAACAGTTAAAATCGTTAGTAGGATTGGAATATCACTTGTAGTTTAAGGATGAATTCTGGACATAATGGAACAGGTAAAAAGATTTGTATCATCATAAAAGATGCCAGAGGAAATTATTAATAATAGGGACCCACAAAGGGGAGGATGGAAGTCCAGGAGATTCCTTGGAATCTTGTTTTTATGATTCACACTTAATATGTCTCCACCCCCATCGTTCTGAGGTCCAGTACCGAGGGCCTTCTGACGGTTCCCTCGTTGCGAGAAGCCAAGTTGCAGGGAACCAGGCAGAGGGCCTTCTCGGTGGTGGCACCTGTCCTGTGGAACGCCCTCCCATCAGATGTCAAAGAGAAAAACAGCTACCAGATTTTTAGAAGACATCTGAAGGCAGCCCTGTTTAGGGAGGCTTTTAATGTTTAATTGTTTTATTTCATTTTTCTGTTGTAAGCCGCCCAGATGGGCAGGGTATAAATAATAAATTGTTGTTGTTGTTGTTGTTGTTGTTGTTGTTGTTATATATCTCTGTAAAATTTTAATTTGAAAGACCAAATAAATAAATAAATATTTTAAAAGGAATGGAGTCTCTGGGAAGATGGGAGTAGGAACTGGACGGCTCCCTGAACACTGCAGCAGAATTCCCGTTTGTGGAATTTTATTATTGAATTGCACTATGCTGTCGTTAGGGCCTTTAAAATAACCTCTCTTCTCAATCTCAGGATTCCTGACAGCGGGAGAGACTTACGTCAGGTTGTTATAGGCATCCAGGCACTCAGGTTTCACATTGTGGACTGAAATGACAAAGAAAACAGTTGCATTTGGCTTAGCATCAAATGCAAAACAACGGGGAGGGAGGAAGAGCGGAGGAAGCAACCGAGCTTGCAGGAAAAGAGTCTCCTTGAACAGCACCAACTCGCTCCCCTGGTGAGCTAGCAGGGAAATTATTTGTGGCTGCCCCACAGCACCACAGAAAGCATTCTGCACCAAAGAAATAACAACACATTTCCTGAAGCAACAAGTATTCTGGCCAGATAAAAGACCCATCAAGAATCCAGATTCTATTCCAGAATCCAGATTCTGTTCTCAAATTCTCAAGTAACGGCAACAGGGTGTTTTGTTTTGAAATGGAATCCTAGAACTGTAGAGATGGAAGGCACCCCAAGGGTCATCGAGTCCAGCTCCCTGCGAGACAGGAATTATGGCTAAAGAATCGCTGACAGGTGGCCCATTCCACCAGTGTTTAAAAACCTCCAATGAAGGGAAAAGGCCACTACCTTCCAAAGGAGCCCATTCCACTGTCAAACAACTCAAAAGTTCTTCTGAACGCTCCGTCAGAATCTCCTTCCTTGTTGTTTGAATCCATTGGTTTGGGTCCTATCTCCTGGAGCAGCAGAAAAACAGCTTGCTCCACGTGACAGCACTTCAGATACTGGGATATTATTTTTTGTGCATTATTCCTGCTTAACCAGCACACTTAATTCTGAGTGTCTGTTTGTCTGTGTGTTTATTATTTGCATCTTGCACAGAATTTGGAACTTCTTGGAGGCAAGAAACAGATTTGGCGGTGGGGTGGTGGTGGTTTGACTAAGTCTGCCATGGACCCTGATAGATTGGTTGGAAGCAGGCAGCAAGAAGTCACTATATCACAGGCAACAGAGACTGTCAATGTAGCTTCTGTAATCATGAGGTCGAGAAACTTGACTCGTTGCCCTCCAACCAATGCCTTAATATTAAGCGTTTCTCCTTCATCCTTTTACAACACCTGGCATCCATTCATCTCCCATTTGAGACGCAACCATCAATTGAGACAGCCTCCCCAGATCCGGAGAAACATATGGAGAGACCTAATTGGACTAGACTTTAATACGCATTATAAACTTCTTCTAAGCAGCAGTTCCAGCTTTAAGCTGCTGCTATACTTTGTTTCCGAGAAATAACACACCAGCTGCTATTGCTGTTGGTTATTGTACAGTCGTACCTTAGAAGCCAAACAGAATCCGTTCCGGAAATCTGTTCGACTTCCAAACCGTTTGGCAACCAAGGTGCGGCTTCCGATTGGCTGCAGGAGCTCGTCTGGCATGCAATTGGAACCCGTGTCGGACATTTGGCTTCCACAGAATGCTTGCAACCCGGAACACTCACTTCTGGGTTTGCAGCGTTCAGGAGCCAAAATGTTCGACTGACAAGGCGTTCAGCTTCCTAGGTACGACTGTATTTTGAATTACGTTTCTTATATGTGAAAAAGTAAAATAATTATAATTTAAAATATATACTGTACCGTATATTAAAAAGTTTTCAGAAAGCCAAAGTTCTGCACCAAGAAGCTTCCACGGTTTTTACGCAAAGCCTGGAAGACTCTTCGTCTATCACCTACCTCCCCACGCTGCTCTGCTGAATATATAGACATTCGAACTAGGTTTATCCAACCCATCTTATATAAGTTTCCTGGGCATTCGGAACACCACATCTCCCTATTACTACAGGACGAGAGCCCAGAAATCACATATTCAGTTGCCAGATTTTGCGCTGCCATGATAGGTATCCGACGAAGAATGGTCTATACTACAATTCAATCCTAAACTGAAGGCCCATATTGTTAGATCCGCACTTCTGAAGCCCACCCCATATAGCTGTATTAACTGATCTTTTAATTTTTCTTATAAATTTTTGCTCACCCATCGTCTATGCTTAATTAAGTATTCTATGTATATGTTTAAATCTACGTTTGGTTCTTGTTCCCCTATATTTAATAATTATTCGCTTAGATTCATACTGTCATGCTACTTATTTAGATGTTTACGGTCTATGACCGTAATAAAGTAATAAAATAAATGCTTTGCTGGACAGAAGACAGGAAATCTGCTGCTGGTGGTACTGCTTAGTCCTTACCCGTGGACCAGCCCTCTGCCCTCACCCGAGCAGAAAGCAACAGAGAGGTTTATGGCCAGAGCAGAGGGGAAAGGAAGCTTAGGGGCAAGGGGGGTGGCGGCTCACACTGTATCTTGTACAGGTGGTTGGTCTCTTTCTTTGACAGGAGGTTGGAATGAGCATCCTTTCGGGGGTCCACTTTGTGGACGAAGAGGGAACGGAACCAGCTGCTTTCGTGGTCTTTGGAGTAGTCCCTGAAAGAAAACACAGGTGTCAGAAACATAGCTGCCAAGTCTCCCGCTGAAAAATGTGGGATCAGCAGCGGCGCGGCACCGAACGTTGGCTAGTCCCAAGCGACACCGTAGAAGCAACTTCCGGTGCTGGCGCCGCCTGATTTCCGGTGCCCGTACATGGGTAGCGCAGTACCGGAAGTCACTTCTACGCATGTCCGGACATGCATAGAAGCGACTTCCAGTGCCGTGCTACCCATGTCTGGGCACCGGAAATTGGGCGGCGCCAGGACCCAAAATGGAGCCTCCCTGGCAGGTAGGAAATCCGGGGGATTTACGGGATTTTTTCCAATCCGGGCTGCCAGCAGGAAACGGTTTAAAATACGTGGGTTTCCCGCAAAAAATGGGAGACGTGGCAGCTATGGTCAGAAAGGCAACCCACAAAAGGAAAGAGGAGGTGGCAGCCTTCGCAGCAAAACATCCGGACCAGGTTTCTGAATTGCAGTGCACCTGGTTGCCTATGGCGAGTGAGAAATGACCTCCAGGCGACCAAGGAACAGGACAAATGTCGATTCATTACTTCTCAAAGGCCAATAATGAGTTTCAGTCCCTATAATTTGCATAAATCAGCATAAGGGTTCTGAAGCAGGTAGCCTTCCTTGTTTTAAGTTATTATGCCCTTGTGTTGTGGATAATTCTGCATCAGTTCACATGGGCTCTTAAAAAAACGAGCTGGTAGAGGACAAATGGAGCATTTTGCAGCTTGGAAAACTGCTAGTGGTTTAATTTAGTTTCGCATACCAGCTTGCTCCAAGCTTCATTCCCAGCTGTAAAATGGGTGCAGCTGAAAACATTTTTGTTCAGGCAAGCTTATCCAGACATGCAGAATGTCAGCATCTGTTTGAATCTGCTTTTTACCTTATTGTTGATTTTAAAATTATTTTAAAACAGTTGTTTAAAACTTTTTTAATGGTAATTTTAACATTTTGCTCTTTTTGCAAACTGCTTTGAGGTTATTACAATCCATCGGTATATAAATCTTGTGAAATAAGAGTGAAATGTGAATCAGACAGACCCCACATTTCACCTCTACCCCCCCCCCTGCAAAATCTAGGAGATGAAGAATAATAATCCAAAACTACGTCACAAGGTTGGATAACTGACATGAAAGGGAAGTTTACGGTACAAATATGGTTATGTAGAAATTCTGATCAAGCTTCTCTCTCTCCCCACGTAAAAATAAAATATCTCTCTGCAAAAGCTGCAAAATAAAAAACGAACGGCTTCTCTCGAACACAGCTCTACCGAGCAATGGGTACCATTCCAGTCCAGCGAATGTTATGGATCTAATATTCTGCCTCTGATCTAAGATGGCAACTAGATAAATAAAGAGAGAGATGGGGAGAGTGAGAGAGAGAGATACCCTTTCTTTGAGGCCAAGACCTTTGCACCAATGCTGATCATTCATTAACTTCAGAAAATAGATGGTAAACAATCCATCAGGGAGGCAAGGATCCCCACTGGCCCCTTCAGGGGCTGCGACTATGTGAACATGGACACCAGTGTTCCCCAATCTGGTGCCCTCCAGCCATAAGATGCTGGGGTCGGTGGCAGCTGGAGTCCAAAATTGCTGGAAGGCACCAAGTTGGAGAAGACTGACCTGTTATCCAAGGACTCGTAGCTAATCTCTAGTCTAGTCCAAAATTCCAGCTTTCCAAATACAGTAATTTGTTACTTACAGCGCAAGCCTAATAAGTCCATCTACTCAGACAAAAATCCTGCTAGATTCAGTGGGGCTTACTTGCAGTTCAATGGGATTAGCTTTGCAGCCTAAGGCGTCATAGAATCTTAAGAAGTTGGAAGGGACCCAAGGGGCATCTAGTCCAACCCCCTGCAATGCAGGAATCTTAGCTAAAGCATCCATGACAGACAGAAGAGGGAAAAGAGAGAAGACTCTCAAAACTCGCAAGAGTCAAGCAAATGAGTACTGTACAGTATTTTAAAACAGAAAGGGTTGAATCCAACAAAGTCAAGAGCAGGCCCATTGAAGTTCATGGCACTAGGTTAAGTAATGTCCATTAAGTTCAATGGGCCTCCTATGAGTAGAACCCCAACGTTGGATACGACCCTAAAATCCACTGCGTTTTAAGAGCACCCGGTGGCAAAAAGCCGCCCCTGTCGCTTCCAGCGCCAGTCCTCACTAGCCCTCCAAGAGCGCAAAGTGAAAAAGATCCTTTTCCTTCCTCCTGGGTTTGTTGCGGGCCTTGGTTGCGATCCTAAGGCAGACTTGATATCTCCCCCCCCCTTTTTTTTTTTTGCTGGAGATTAACCCTTTGGCACCCGGGGAGCGCCCGTGGCGCAGGCAGAGGCGCAAGACTTTGGGCATGGAGAGGTGCGCAAGGCAGCATCGGGGGAGGGCTCCGGGTGGGGATGAGAGGGGAGGGCAAGCTGCTCACCGGGCCCCGCCGCTTCCGCAGGCCAGGCAAGGGTCTCCGCCCCGCAGCGCCGCCATTAGCAGCAAGCGCCGCGCCGGCATCCCGCACGCCCACGTCGCCATCTTCGCTCTCGCCCGCGGCTCCAGCAAGACCCGGCCGAGAGGAGGGAAGAGGAGGAGGAGGAGGCGCCGCCGCCGCCGCGACGCTTTGGGGCGGATCTAGGTGCTCAGATGCGGCACACCACCGCCCCCTCCCCGGGCGTGGGAGGGACCCCTGGGGTCTCGTAACAGCCGCAAGGGGGCGTCAGCTGCCGGCAGCCTTCATGCGGACTAGCCACCTGACACTATCCCTTTAAAGCGCGTTCGAAGGGCAGGCTTTCCCGCAAGGGATTCTGGGCCGTGTAGTTCACCCTTCGCAGAATTACAATTGCCGGCGCCCTTAACAAAACTACAGCGCCCAGAATTCTTTGGGCGGGGAAAAAAATGCTTCGAAGGTTGCCGCGTTTGGGGCTTTTTTTAAGTTTAGAGAAAAGGCGATTAAGAGGCAACACGACGGAAGTTTGCAAAAGTATGCATGGAGCTGGGGGAAAGCTGTTCTCCTGTGAGTTCAACAGCATTCTTGGTGCCTTAGCTTCATGGATTTTAAACTTTGTCCCAAGGACTTTGTTATAAGAATTTTGAGGTCATATATATATATATATATATATATATATATATATATATATATATATATATATATATATATATATATATATATATATATATATATATATATATATATATATATATAATAATAATAATTGTTCATAAAACATGTACATGAATGTACAGTACAGGCACATGTCTGAAGCAGCACAGGAAGACAGGCCTTTCTGACACCATTTTGACTCTCTCTCTGACCAGGTGTTCCTCTGCAAGGAAGAAGGGGGGTGGGGGGAACCTTCTCATTGTCTCAGGAATTAAAGTGATAATCCCTGGCATCCTGATACCTGGGTGCCAGACAAAAGGGTGTGATTAACTTGGCTGGGAAACAGGGAAATGTAAATATCTCTCAATTTTGTTGATTAGGTTTTGGGGGCAGGGGGCAGGGTGCAGACTGCTCAGATTACTGCCACCAGACCTCCCCTTTCATGATGTACCTATGGTGAATCTAGGGAGGGGGGGTCTTGGGCTACACCCCTTCTGTGACATATGGATGATGCTTCTGGGGGGTGGGCTGAAACCAATTTCAAATTTCTTTTTAAGGGCAAGACATCTTTGTTTGGGGTCCCTTCCTTGTTCTCCTGCGTGAGAGGAAGGACCCTGTTGCAACAGCGAAAATAAAAGTGCCTTGCTTCGTACGTCCTGGTTTGGTCTCTGTTATTTGGTGGGCAGGAGACGCTTAAATTCGTCTGCTTGCCTGGATCCTTGGGCTCTCCCTGGGTCAGGATCCATTTCTCTGGGTTCATAGGAACCAGCTTAAATTTTACTTCAACTTCTTAACTTTCTCGTGTTTTGTCGCTGCTTTACATAACTGATGATCCTCGCCCGCCAACAAACAAAATTCCAGCCAGTTTGAGGGACGGTTTGCTTGCTTGGGAAAGCTGTTCTCATAACGCTAGCACTCCTCACCATCAATATTTGTATATTGCTTAATACCCCAAACCCCTGATAAAGAAAAACAGGGGGGGTTGGCTTTTGCTGCCCAACTGCCCCAAGGGATTGGGCCTAAATCCATAATCCGTCAGAGATGAATGGATGGAAGCAGGTCGGCAGTGAAAGCAAGGCAGATCTTTATTTTCCTGTTGCAACTGAGTTCCCTCCCCTCCTAGCAAGGAGGCAAGAGAGACCCAGAGCCCAGAAGAAACATCTCTTTTAAGGGTTTGCATTTTGGCGTGGAGAAGAAGGACATCCTCTCTACAGTTAAAAATTACATCTCACACTAGCTGTACCCGGCCACGCGTTGCTGTAGCTGGTGTCGGCGGTTGCGGGGCCCGGCCTGCCTCTCGCTGCGAAGGCGGTTGTGGGTCCCAGCCCGCGTCTTGTGGTGTCTGCGTCGTCAGTGTCTGCGGCTGAGGGACAGCCTGCCTCTCATGGTGGAGGTGGTGGTAGTGGTGGCGGGGCCCGGCCTGCCTCTTGTGGCGTTGGTGTGGGAAGTAAGTAGTGTCGAGGTCCGGCCTGTCTCCTGGGCTGGCTGTCGGCCTCCCTTTCTGTCCGGTGAGGATAGGCGAGGCCCGGCCTGGCCTGGCTCTCGGGGCGTCAGCATGGGAGTTGCGGGGCCCGGCCTGCGTCTCCCAGCGGCGGTGGTGGTGGCGATTGCGGGGCCCAGACTGCCTCTTGTGGCGTTGGTGGTGTCAGTGGCTGTGGGTGGTGTGAGGTGAGGAGCGGCGAGGCCCAGCCTGCTTCCCCAGGCTACCTGCCAGGGCAGTCTCGAGCAGGTCGGGCGCCCTGGCGCTGAGGGGCAGAGATCGCTCCGGCGCCCCCGCCCTCGCAGGGTGCAGCATGGCTTCCACGCGGCTTTGCCGCGCAGCGCCCCGCCTACCGGCCCAGCACCCTAGCGCACCGCGCCACCGGGACTCTACCTAGAGGCGGCCCTGCTACCTGCTGCCCTCCCTCTCCATCCTGCGACTATGGATCTGGTGAGGTAGGAGGAGGGGGCGGGAACGTGGAAACGTTCCACCACCCCCTCCGGTTCCCCGAAGAGTCTATGACGTCCAACAGATGGCACTATTGCTACACAAACAGATACGGCATCTGTTCCTTTGACGACCACTGGAGGGCGGTATTTGTGTACACAAAATCATGTTTTTACCTGTGACAGGTACGGCACCTATATAATTTAAGCTTATGCAAACACTCGCATATTGGAATGGAACGTTGTGTCAAAATTTCAACGCAATCGGTCAAGCGGTTTCTGAGAAACGTCATCATACACAAACATGGACATTTTACATTTCTATAAAGGTGGGGTTGCTGTGGCTCAGGCAGGCCAAGGTGTGTTATTCTTGAATATCTAGCAAGTTTGACATAGTTCCAGACACAGTTTACAGAAAACATTAGCATCTGATAAGACAATTAGGATGCCAGCAGGCATCCCTCAATGCAGAGCATCTGAGCAAACAATGACATAGGAAAGAAATCCATTCACGAAAGTCCCCTGTTCTCACGCAAGGAGGACTAAGGAGGCAGAGGAAATATTGAGAGTCTTTAGCAGAGCCAAGATGGCTTTTGGATTGCTCTCCTGTACTATTTTAGACAGGTGGCTTATATATTTATGTATGTGTGTTTACCTTGTGCAATTATCGACATTTTTTCTATATTTGAGACCTTTGAATTTCTATAACACCTGTAAGCAGTTTACATAAAACACAAAAAGGTATTTTTAAAAAAAGAATGAAAAATGCAATCAAAACCAAAAATACAAAGGAATACATTGGTAAAAACAGAGAAGCCATTGATGAAACATTGAGTTGTTGTTTAGTCGTTTAGTCGTGTCCGACTCTTCGTGACCCCATGAACCAGAGCACGCTAGGCACTCCTGTCTTGCACTGCCTCCCGCAGTTTGGTCAGACTCATGTTGGTAGCTTCGAAAACACTGTCCAACCATCTCGTCCTCTGTCGTCCCCTTCTCCTTGTGCCCTCCATCTTTCCCAACATCAGGGTCTTTTCCAGGGAGTCTTCTCTTCTCATGAGGTGGCCAAAGTATTGGAGCCTCAGCTTCACGATCTGTCCTTCCAGTGAGCACTCGGGGCTGCTTTCCTTAAGAATGGAAAGGTTTCTTTTCAATAAATAAAAAAAAGAATGGATAGGTTTGATCTTCTTGCAGTCCATGGGACTCTCAAGAGTCTCCTCCAGCACCATAATTCAAAAGCATCCATTCTTCGGCGATCAGCCTTCTTTATGGTCCAGCTCTCACTTCCATACATCACTACTGGGAAAACCATAGCTTTAACTATACAGACCTTTGTCGGCAAGGTGATGTCTCTGCTTTTTAAGATGCTGTCTAGGTTTGTCATTGCTTTTCTCCCAAGAAGCAGGCGTCTCCCAAGAAGCAGGCGTCTCAATTAACATTGAGTTAAATATCAATAAATCACAAAACAGAATAGTGTGATTAATCTTAATAGCCCAACGATGCCTGCTTAAATATAGGTCTTTAGGAGGTGTTTAAAACTTACCACTGTTTTCTGCTTCATGAGCAGCTTGTGGAAGGGTGTTGCCAGTGTAATCATTTTTCTTTTTGTCTGCCGCATTAAAATCAATAAATTTAACTGAAAAGAAGAGGATTTGCTGCTCGAGGGTGACAGAGCCTTTGATCCACCTTACTTTTGCAAACCTAAAGGTCCAGTGTGAGACTGAATACCTCCAGCAAAATCAGGAGGCAAGCAAAGATGGCAATTCAATAATTATAACAGAAATACATAGCAAAGGCCCCCGAGTGCAGCTTACTGGTAATCTAATTCAAAACATAATATAGCAATCCCAAATAAACAACCTGATTCCAGTAATCCTCTGGAAATGAATTTTTAATCAAGGCTTATCCCACGATTCGTGTACACATTTCCCAAGCTTTATACTGTATACATATTTGTAAATCGTCTCATCTGAATCCTTTAAAAATGTCTAGCAACTTAAATATGTATTTATTAAAGAGCCACCAATAAACACATTTTCTGGCTTCCTGCGGATTGAAATGTTCGAGACAAAACACGAAAATCAGGACACGCAGTCATTGAGCTGGAGACAGGAGAACGAAAGCAGAAAAAGGAGTCGGGTCCAGCAATTGCATTTCAATTTAAATGGGAGCGAAAGGATGTCTGGGTGCAGAAAATAAAGTCTGACATTGACAAATCCACTCTTGGGCTTAATTCTTTTTCTATTCTCAGGGAAAGGAGAATTTCAATTGCTCTTGGCAAAGCTCCTGAAGAAAGTGAATTATCTCTATTCTTAAGGAAGGTGACCCACATTGAGAGATTGGCCAAAGAAACACAATGGGCGTCTCAGGGAAGAGCCTGATTCTGAAGAGATCAGGGCCCCTTCACAGAGCCTGGTTCATTCCGGGTTGCCCCAGCCACTCTAGGTAGCTTTCAACATACTTAAAAAAAACATTTAACATTTTTTAAACCTTCCCTATGTGTAAAGGGCTACCTTTGGTTACTTATCTCCTTGGCTCAGGAGTTCCATAACTCCGTACCCTCCAACTTTTCTCCAATGAAAATAGGGATGTCCTAAGGAAAAGAGGGTCATTCCGGGATCAAATCAGAAACTGGGACAGATCTTGTAAATCCGGGACTGTCCCCAGAAAATAGGGACTCTTTTGAGGATCTGGACCTAAGGTGCAAGGACCAAATGTGGCCCTCTAGCCCTCTTTATTTGGCCCTTTTAACGCCCCTCAGGCCACACCCCTCACTGATCCTGCTTTGTACCAAAAATCAGAGGTGGGGACCATCAGAGCCAGGGGCACAACATGACCCCCGCCAAGCCTCTCTGTCTGGCCCTGGGACTCTCCCCAGGCCACATCCCCTCCTGCACCTTGCTTGGGTGTTTCTGCTTCATTGGACGGTGTCCTTGAACTCTGATTGTGCCTCTTGCTTGAAGGATAGAGTGTGTTGTGTGTGCCTACATGTTTGTGTGTGTAGAAACTACGGTAGCCCACTGTACAAAGGCAAAGTCAACATTGATTGCTCCACCCGCTGTTGCTCCTGGCCCCGCCTACCCCTGGCATGTGCCCCGCCCCCGAAGGTTGCCCAGAATGGAATGCGGCCCCCCTGTTGAAAAAAGGCTCTGCACCCCCATATTAAAGCTTTCCACTTGGCTAACAATCAAATGTTGATGTCCTGAGACCCATACGTGCTTCTGGTTCTCATGTATGTAATAAGCAAAAATCTGCCCTTATTCCCTTATGGCAGGGGTGGCCAACTCCCAAGGGACTGCGATCTACTCACAGAGTTAAAAACAGGCAGTGATCTACCCCCATTTTTGGGGGTTCAGGTTGAGCTTTTTTTAGGGAGGAAAGCCCGTTTTTTAGGGGTTCAGGTCAAAATTGTTGACCTTTTTTAGGGGAGTCGAAGTTGTTGAGCTTCTTTGAGGGGAGCCAGTGATCTACCAGTGATCTACCACGATCTACCTGTTGGACGTGCCTGCCTTATGGGGTACACAAGAGCCCTTATTGCAGTGTTTCTCAACCAGTGTGCCTCCAGATGTTTTGGGACTACAACTCCCATCATCCCTAGCTAGCAAGACCAGTGGTCAGGAATGATGGGAGTTGTAGTCCCAAAACATCTGGAGGCACACTGGTTGAGAAACACTGCCTTATTGGGTTCTCCATCGGTCAGAGAATATAACAGAGGCCAACCAGAGAAGTTTGAGAAGCAAAGCCTTTATTTTTGCTGTTGCAACAGGGTCCTTCCCCTCACGCAGGAGAACAAGGAAGGAACCCAGAACAAAAGAGAACCTCCACTTTTATCAGTTTTCCCATCACCAAGAAACATCTCCAATACATCATTCCTACCTCACAGCTATGTGATCAATACCTCACAAAAAAGGTAGAAATCTGAGCACTTTTGACACCTCTCCTAGTCCTCCTCTCACCCCTCCCAAGTGTGAATTCCTAAACACAAAGAGAAATTAACATTTTCGTAAGAGTTGATCACTGTCTTTTGTTCGGAGGAGTCTTCTATTGTGAATGAGATGGCTAGCAGTCTGGCACCATTGATGGGGAAATGTCCAGTTGGCAGAGCCTCCAACTTACAGGATTATGGCTCCCAAGTTGCTAGTCATGTGGAAATGTGTGTGTGTGATTCAGTGGGGTGGGGGAAATTCCTACAACAAGATGGATATCACTAATTCTGGTCAGTTTGGGAGAGTCAAAATGGTTTTCAGGCCTGTCTTCCTGTACTGTTTGATTGGTAAATTTATGAACATTTATTATATATGTGTGACCTCAAAATTCTTATAACATGTACAAAGTACAAAATCATTTTTTTCTCTGAAAAAATTGAATTGTTTTGGTCCAGACAGAGCTTGCTCAGTAATAACGCTTAATATATTATATTTGGATGAGAGCCAGGCACAGAGACTTGTAATCCGGCGGAGAAGATGAAGTCTGGAAACATAAGCAAGTGAATAAATAAAAAGCAACAATTTTCTTTATTTTTTTTTTAAAGCCCTCAGCATTCTTTGGTATAGGCCTTAGGGTATCATAGCAGGGCTACAACACTTAATGGATAAGATGAATTGATTTTAAAAGGTGCCTCTAAGTAATTGAGCGGCAAATGTTTAACTACATTAAAAACACAGGGAGCAGCTTTCCGCTGAGTCAGACCTATTGGTCCATCTAGCTCAGATTGGCAGCAGCTCTCCAGGGTTACAGGCAGGGCTATTGAATGAATGAATTTATTAATACGGTCACAGACCAGCATCAAGGCAGGGCTATTCCCAGCCCTACTTGGAGATGCTGAGAACTGATTGATTTCATTGCATTTGATTTGTATTTTACCTCTTTCTCCAAGGAGCTCAGGGTGACGTCCATGGTCATCCCCCTCCTCGTTTAATCCCTACAACAACCATGCAAGGTAGGTTGGGCTGAGAGAGGCAGCGAATGTCCCCAGGTTCCTCCAGTGAGCTTCATGGCCAAGAGGGGATTCGAACCCTGGTCTCTCAGGTTTTAGTCCGACACTCTAAGCACTACACCACACTGGCTCCCAGGTTTAACCTGGGGCAACATCACTGCGTATAATTTAAGGGCCGGGCTTACGGCATATATGGCCCATGACGGCATCTCTCTGCTGGGAAGTTGATCACTGATTAGGGTGTTACAAATGGCTTGCAGACAAGGCTTCGGTCTGCACCTTCAACGCTGTGCTGGCCAGCTTGGGGAAGTGAATTATGAAAGCCTTTAATACCTTTGACTCTGTAAATGACCCACAGTGACAATCGGGAAGATACAGCATCCACTTGGGAGGCTTAGCATGTGCTTTGAGGGAAACAGATCTCTTTGGAACAGCACACTGGCTGAGTTTCAATAAAGCATTCCCATTGCTGGTGATCGATGGAGGAGCTATAGGCAAGTCACTGAAATAAGTGGATCAATTGCCTTGCACCAGCCGCGGAGAACTGATTGCTAATCGCCTGAAAAGAACCCTCTGACACTCATGCAAAATTCCCCATGTGTTTGCGCCTGAAGTTAATAAGCTTGGAGATAATAAATGGTTAAGTCAAGAGGAAGGAACCTCTGGCCCATGATACTATTGTAATTAGTCCTGCAAAGGTGTTTCAGCCACACTGCACCCACTTGCTTAAATTGTCAAAAAAGAGAGGTGTTAGCAGGTTATTGAAAACCAGGTGCCTTTAGCTGGAATCCTTGAAACCCCTGAAGCACTGGTGGCTTGGTTTGCTGAATAACATATGGCCCTCTGTACATGCTCAGAGGTGCTTTCAAGTTCAAGCAACCTAGAGTAAAGGCCACCACATTGATGCCACAATGATGTGCCACAGGTGTAAACATTTCCCCAGTCCAGGTATCATAGGACCGATTTGTGACAGCTCAGACAAGGGAGCCAGATCACACCATCTAGGTGTGATGATACTGACAAAGGCTCTGTTTGTACATCACAAATCATTGCTTTGGCGCTCCCTGAATATAAAGAATATAGCAGTGTGAATCGCTTTTGGGCGACATTCAGATTTGGAGTAGGCAAAAGAAAGTAAAACTATGGAACTCAGGACTGCATGAGATGAAGTGATGGCTATCAACCTGGATTGCTTTAAAAGGTGACTGGGCACATTTATGGGGCACATTTATGGGGCGCCACCAAAGGCTATGTTCCACCTCCACTGCTGGAGGCATTGCACTTCTGAACACCATTTGCTGGGAAGAGGTTGAGAGAGTGCTGCTCTTGTGCTCATGTCCTGCTTGCAGGTTTCCCATAGGGGTATCTGGTCAGCCATTGTGAGAACAGGATGCTGGCCTTGGAGGGGCCATTGGCCTGATCCGGCAGGCTCCTCTTGAAGAGATCTAATTCTGGAAATCCTGGACCAAGATGTCTCAAAAGAGGAGCTGACCACTTTTCACTTCTTGGTGAAGTTCAACCTAATAATAAATAATAATTCATTACTTACTGTAAGGGGGAGGGCTTATAGGGAAAAGCCCCCCCCCCCCTCATCAGGTCGAGTTCCTCTCAGTAAGTCCAGTAGCAGATCAGATTACAGGAGTCAGGACGCAGAGAGGGAGGGAAGAGCCTCAACACCGAGTAGAGAAGGAAGCAGCTGGGGGGGAAATGACGGGAGAGCAGTCAGAAGGACGGCCCTTCCCCTCCCGACGCCTGAATTGAGGCGCACGGCACCCCGTAGGACGAAAGGGAGGCGCTTTGGGGTTCCCAAGCTTTTATGTTGGGCGCGAAACAGAAAAAAGCCATTGCGAGGTTCTGACTCAGACTAAGCAGACATGTTTTCCAGACTCTTTGCACTGTAAATATAATGCACAATAAAAACACCTTAAAGACAAGCAGGTGTGGAGTGCCGTTACTCAAGAGTAGCCACAATAACCTCTGACACATACCCCACCCCATCTGACTGGGTTGCCCCAGCCACTCTGGGTGGCTCACAACAAAATACAGTATAAAGAATAGTATGTGATACATTAGACACTCATCTGTAAGAATAGAGCTATAACTTTACATTGATTGGTCTATTTCTCTTTTAAAGCCATCTAGGTTGGTGGCCATCACTGTCTCCTTGTGGGAGGGAGTTCCATAGTTAAAGAAAAGTCCTTTTTTAAATCTGTCCTGACCCTTCAACTTCCTGACATTCAGCTTCAACAGATATCCATGATACTAGTTACAGGTAGGTAGCTGTGTTGGTCTGACGTAGTCAAAACAAAATTTACAAAATCCTTCCAGTAGCACCTTAGAAACCATAGATACCTATGAGAAACTTAGTTGGTCTCTAAGGTGCTACTGGAAGGATTTTTATTTTTATTTTGTTTAGATATCCACGAGTTCTAGATGTTCTGAGAGGATAAAAACTTTTCCGCTTAGAAATCTATTTTCTCCATTTCTTTCTCTCTTTCGCTAGGGGGCGCCCAAGGCCACCCCATTCCCGGCCCCGCCTCTTTTCCTGCCTGTCCGCTTTTCCAAGCACAAAGCCGAGGCGGGAGCCGGTCACTCTCTCTCCCGAACTCCTATGGTCTAAAGCGGGGAGCGGGTGGGAGGGGAAGAGGGTGTATGTCGGGCTGAACGGCAGCGCCGCTCGACCAATCCATGAGAGCGGAAGACGTCGAGTCCCCACCCACTTCCTAACATAGGTGCTTAAAGGTGACCACAAGCCTAACAAAAACTATACAGACACTTCCGGTCCCCTATCGAAAGTGCTGAGGTGGGTGGGAAAGCGGCAAACATGGTAAGAAATCATTACGTGGGGAACCGCAGTACATGGTCACCTATTAAAGAGCTACAGAAATTCGGGGTGACGGGGGATACAAAGCGGTTCCTGCCGCCTTATCCCCGCTCGTCGTTTGCGCCCCCTGCAAATGGCTGCCGTTCGCATTGAAGCCGGAATGCATGACTCTCGCATCCCTTCACAGATCCCTATGCGTCAGGGGTGGGTGGGGGAGTGGGAGAGGCCTGACGTTCCGCCTCCGGGGAGGACCTCTCAGCCAATGGGAAGAGAGTGGCGAGGAGTGGCAGGTTAGGCTGTGATGGCTGAGGTGAGGGGCAGTTTCCCAGTCAGGGAGGCGGGTGGGGAGTAAGAGAAACGTCCCAGGGAGATTTCCCTCCCCTACACCCCCCGCCACTTTGGTGGGTCCGAAAGAAGACCCCCCTCCCCGCGCCAAAACTGCCCTCGTAGGAGCATCTTCCCCCCTTCCCCTCCTCATTCCTGGGCGTGAGACCCTCCCCCATCCCTTTGCGCCCCCACCCCCTGCCCCCATGTAGCCCCCCTAAATATCACCTCCGTTTCACAGTAGGAATTCTAAGTCCCCGTTCCCATATTGAATACTTGGGTCCTGACCCTGATCAAACTCCTCCCTCCCTTTGCAACTCTTCCGCCCTCCCCATAAGTATATCAATACGCCCCCCCACAAGCCTCCACCATTTCTCACTCAGAAGCCCCCCCCCCCCAATTTCACTTCACCCCCTTTATGCCCCAAAATTCTACCCCTCCCCTTTATACTGAGTTTCTGGGGTTGTGTATTATCATTGTCATTATTGCCATTATCTTTCTTCTTGACTTTCTGGCAGGGTTTCCCCCAAAGAGCCCTCTGCGCTCCCATCAAATTGCACGCAGCAACATCTGCTTTGTGGAATTGGGACCCCCCCCCAAAAAACCACCCACATTATCACTTCTTAATAAGGATGCTTTGAGTCAGATAACTCCGTCCTCCCATCCCACCCCTGATCAGAATTTGAGGAAACTTGTCTTTACAGACCCTCTCAAAATAACATTGCAAAACCTTACCTGCCACCTTTTGTGCAACGCTGCAAAACCTTACTTGCTCAGCTCTTAACCTAAGCACAACCGAGGCCCTGTTGACCAGCTCTTGCCCATCCACTATCCCCAAATCTCTTCTGGTCGCTGGGGACATCTCCCCATTTCTGAAGGCTGAACACAGTTGTTGGTTCATAGCAAGAGTGGCCCGGCAGGTGCGTGGGTGGTTTCTCCCCCAAACATTTCTTTACATTTCCTCTTCCCCTGTCATTTTGAAAGGAGAGGTGCCCTTATTTCCATTATCCTTTAACACCCTATACACTTTCCTTTGACGTAGGAGATAAGCACTGAGGGGCACAGACAAGTCCTAGAGACCTGTTAGATGTCCTGCTGATCCATTAGCTTTCCCCCCCCACCCCACAACACCCCAGAAAAGCCAAGAAGGGTGAAGTAGTTCTCTGAGATTTCTCTCATTTGACCCCTCAGTGTTTGCATCTGCACGGTGAGTAGAGGGGTCTGTCTCCCCCTCAAGCAGTCCTCCCATTGTTGGGAACATTTCCCTGAAGTTAGGAGGAAACGATTCCACCCTTTGGGAGCTGGGGTGGCTCCCCAGGGCTTTCGTCATGGCTGGTGCCATTGCATCGCGCATGAGTTTCAGCTCACTGAAGAGAAAGCAGCCCAAGACCTTCACGGTGCGGATTATCACCATGGATGCTGAGATGGAGTTCAACTGTGAGGTAACGGAGGTGGCTGTGTGTTTTTGTTGTTCTGTGTGTTGTTGAAGTTCGGGGTACTTGTGGTTAGAATGTTGCTTAGAGGGGTGTTCTGCATCCGTGGTGCCTTGTGCACCTCCCAAAATGCTTTATTAATTTTATCTTGGACCGTAGGTTTAAGAAGGAAGTTGAAAAGTCGGAACGCGTGCAGAGGAGGGGGGGGGGGGACCAAGACAATCAAGGGCCCGGAAAACAAGGTTTATGAGGAATGGTTGAGGGAGCTGGGTCTGTTTAGCCTGGAGAAGAGAATACTGAGAGATGATATGATTGTTGATTAGTTGTTTAGTTGTGTCTGACTCTTTGTGACCCCAAGGACCAGAGCACGCCAGGCACTCCTGTCTTCTACTGTCTCCCGCAGTTTGGTCAGACTCATGTTGGTAGCTTCGAGAACACTATCCTCTGTAGTCCGCTTCTCCTTGTGCCCTCAATCTTTCCCAACATCAGGGTCTTTTCCAGGGAGTCTTCTCTTCTCATGAGGTGGCCAAAGTATTGGAGCCTCAGCTTCACGATCTGTCCTTCCAGTGAGCACTCAGGGCTGATTTCCTTCAGAATGGATAGGTTTGATCTTCTTGCAGTCCATGGGACTCTCAAGAATCTCCTCTTCAAATATCTGAAGATGGAGTTCTGCTCCAGAGGGTAGGAACCGAACCAATGGATTCAAATCACAAGAAAGAAGATTCTGGCTGAACATTAGTAAGAACTTCCTAACGGTGAGAGCTGTTTGACAGTGGAATGGACTCCCTTGGTAGGTGGCCAACTCTCTGCCGTTGGAATCTGTCTAAAAGACTCTGCCAGGGATTCTTTCACTGTGATTCCTGTGTTTCTGGGGGTTGGACTAGATTACGCTTGGGGTCCCTTCTGACTCTGCTGTTCTGTGATCAGGGCAAAGGGCCATCTAGTGTGGCATTCTCTTCTCGCAGTGGCCAACCACCACTTGCAAGCAGGAGCCAAGTAAAACAGCAACTAACCCCACTGGTGATTCCCAGCAGCAACTGAGATTTAGCGTAGGGCTTGCAACTGCCCTGTCTCATCCTCTGCTAAAGCAATCCAAGCTGGTGGTAACATCCATCTCCTGTAGAAGAGAATGCCATAGTTTTTGTGCTGTGTGAAGAATAATTTCTTTTGTCTGTCCTGAATCTTCCAACATCCAGCTTCCCTGGATATCCCCGAGTGCTAGTGCTGGAGAGAGGGAGAAAAAACTTTCCTCTAGCCACTTTCTTCATGCATAGTTTTATATACCTCTACCTTGTTCCCCCTCCCCTTTAACTCACCTTTTCTGTAAACTGAAAAGTGCCAAACTCTGCCAACCGTTCTAGTATGGGAGTTGCCCCAATCCCTTGCACTGCACTGATGAAAATGTGCATAACGGAACCCTGATGACCCTCTCATTTTTTTTAAAAAAGGAAAAGCTATTCTGGAATGGGTGATTTTTCAGGAGAGGGAGCTAGCAGTGTTGGTTACTTGTTCTCTACCTGCACCTTCCCTGCTCCTGCTCCTGCCTCTTTCTTAGGCTTCAAGCACAGTACAGTACTTGGAAGAAGTGAAATAGGTTAAAGATGGTTCAGGGTATAAGAACGAAGGCCTGCAAATTGGACATTAATGATCTTCAGCAGAAAACCAGAAGGTTAATGGCTCATTTAGAACTGGAACATTTCTCCCTGGAATAATTAGGAGAATAAAGAGTGCTCCCAAGTATATTTATGCACAATTTTCCTGATGGTATGAGCTGTTTGACAATGGAAGAGACAGCTTTAAAAGGTAGTGGCTTCTCCTTCATTTGATGTGTTTAACCAGAGGCTGAGCAGCCAGCAGACTAGATGACTTTTTAGATTCTTTTTTTTTGGTGGGTTTTGATTTATGGACATTCAAGGGCCAAGCGCTTTCTCCATCCTCCTTTCTTCCTCTTTGCAGGATTGATCTTGATCTTGGGGTTGATGGTGCTAGTGAGAGATAACTATAGGTGTGTCAATTATTGTGGTTGTTATAATTTATCACCCACCCTTCTCCCTAAGGTCCTAGGGTGGGTGACAACAGCATAAAAGCCCATGTTAGAAATGGCTTAGAACAGTTGCCAGAAGGAAGGTGATTAAAATAGAACTAACAGGGTCTTAAAAATGTACACCCCAAGTGCCAAAAGCCAAGGTGAAGCAACGCGTCTTCAGCATTCACCAAAAACTGTATAATGAAGATGCCAGACACACTTCTGCACTGTGTAGCACACAAATGAATACGGAATCTAATCAAAGGAGTACAAGGTCCAATCGGTGTGGGCGTGACCCATTCCTGACTTGCATCTGTTGGTGATGAATAGGAATAACAAGATCAGCAGTGTAACTGAAGCTGTAAAGCGAACATAGAAAGCTGCTTTATTCAGAGTCAGACCATCGATCCATCTAATGCAGTTTTATCTGCGCTGACTGGCAGTGGCTCTCCAGGGTTTCAGCCAGGGATCTCTCCCACCTCTGCCAGGGATTGAATCAGGGACCTTCTGCAGGCAAAGCAGATGCTCTACCCCTGCTTCCCCTGTCATTGGAAGTTGTCATATACCAAGACAGACTATTGTTCCATCTAGCTCTGTGCTGTCTGCACTGACTGGCAGCAGCTCCTCAGAGTCTCTCTCAGCCATAAATGGAGATGCTGGGCATTGAACCCGGGGCCTTCTGCATGCAAGGCAGGTAAAGGTAAAGGTAAAGGGACCCCTGACCATTAGGTCCAGTCGTGACCGACTCTGGGGTTGCGCGCTCATCTCGCATTATTGGTCGAAGGAGCCGGCGTATAGCTTCCAGGTCATGTGGCCAGCATGACAAAGCCGCTTCTGGCGAACCAGAGCAGCACACGGAAACGCCGTTTACCTTCCCGCTGTAGCGGTTCCTATTTATCTACTTGCATTTTGACGTGCTTTCGAACTGCTAGGTTGGCAGGAGCTGGGACCGAGCAACAGGAGCTCACCCCGTCACAGGGATTCGAACCGCCGACCTTCTGATCAGCAAGCCCTAGGCTCAGTGGTTTAACCACAGCGCCACCTGGGTCCCTACTCTTCCCGAACTGCTTTCTGCTGCATGCTGGAGATTTGTAGGGTCTTGGGAGGCCAAACACCAGTGTCAAGATCTTGCTTCTGAATTCCACTCCAGCAGCTTCCTACCGGAGCAGCTTTTGTCTGCAGGTTGCAGACCAGCAGAGGGAGTTTGTTACCAAGCTCTTCATTTCAGAAGCGCTCCGGGGAGACTTCAAGCTTCTTCTTTTTGATGCTGGCCCAGAGCATTGTAGGTACAGTTCGAGGTGGCTTTTTTGAATGCTGCAGAAGATTGAAGGTCAGAGCCGTTTGGGCAGGCTGTTGCTGGAGGTGCTGTTGCTGCTTAAACCACTTTTGTGGGAAGGAACAGCCAGCAGGGGAGCATTAGCAATAAGGTGACATGATAGAAGTTCATAAAATGATCCAGGGCACATAGAGAATGGATAGAGAACAGTGTTCCTCCCTCTGACGTAACACTATAATTCACAAGACATCCAATGAATCTGAATGTTGGAAGATTCAGATAAAAGAAAGGACTTGTTCACACAGCCCAGAGTTGAAACTATGGAACTTGCTCCCACAGGCGGCAGTGACAGCCACTGACTTGGATGGCTTTAAAAGAGGCTTGGATTAGTTTTTTGGAAGAAAAGGCTATCAGTGGCTACTAGCCGTGATGACTATGCTCTGCCTCCGCGGTTGGAGGCAGTAATGCTTCTGAATACCAGTTGCTGGAAACTGGAGGGGAGAGGGATCTTGTGTTACTAGGCTTCCCATTGGGATATGGTTGGCCACTGAGAGAAGAGGATGCTAGATTGGCTTTTGGCCTGATCCATCAGGCTCTGCTTATGTCCTTTTGAAGGTTGCTTAGTCAAAACGACAGTGACCCTAATTGTACAATCTTACGCAGGCCTACTTGGAAGTCAGCCCCCTTTCAATTTAGCGGTACCGAATTTCCAGATATGTCCAGGAACGCAGCTTGAATCATAGAAGTACTTTCCCTTGTCCGTGGAATAATTTAGACTTTCTTACTAACATAAAAAGTACGCTACTTTTCTCGCCAAAACAAGAGCCCAAAACATAACATGATAAATACAAGACAGGATATAAGCAGCCTTGTAAAGTACGCCACCTAATACTGTACCACAATTTTAAGAAATCTGTGTTTAGAGGATGTGCTTTCCCAACCAAAGCACTCTTACCAAAAGCTCGCTTTGAAAATGGAATCACGTCTCAACCCCTTCTGTGGCGGTCCTGGTGAACAGCAGGCTTAAAACTCAAGGAAATGACATATTTGTTATAATTATATCCAGTTATGCTATCACATGGATTTTATATGGGAAGATGAAAAAGAATGCCATTATTTTCCAGCAGTGTAAGTAAAGCAGAGATGGGGGATCTCAGGGAATGTGGCCCTTCAGTTCTCTTTCTGGCCCTGGGAACTCTGCCTACACCCCTCCTGGACCCTGCTACACAGCTTCCTTGAGTGTTTTTTTCCCTAGCTGGGATGACCTTGAGCTCCGATTGTGCCTCTTGTTTGCCTGGATGGAGGAGTGTGCAGGTGTGTGTAGAAACTCGGCTGTTGCACAAAGCTGGAATTTGCATTTGTTGCTCCACCCACTTTGCCTCTGGCCCCACCCACCAGTGACATGTGGTCCTTGGAAGGGTTGCCCCAAAGGGAATAATCCCAGGGGTTAACCACCCCTGATGTAAAGGAACAGAAGGCTGAATAAATCTGGAAGACACAATCATTTGAGCTGTCAGAGTTCTGCCTCCTGTTTATTGCCTTTTAAAAGCAAATAATTTCAGGCTTTCCCCAGGACAGAGGTCCCCCCCCCCCAAAGATCCACATCCATTTAGCTGTCCTTCTAAGTTTCTTCCAGCTCAGTGGTATCATGTTTGCCACGAAGTGACAAGTTCTGTATGCGGGTGAGGGTGCTCAGTTCGGATTTGTGTAATGGTGTTTTGAAGAATTTCTCCTCTTCCTGTGATTTTTCCGTTCCAAATTCTTACCGTGTGGAAGTGCCAGCGCTGGTCCCAGCTGATTTCCTGACCTTAACACTCTTGACAGAAAGTGCTTTTGCAAGCCTTGAGTTAAAAGCGAGCTGGAAAGCTCTACAAGAAACCGTAATAGGGGACAGTTTTGAGCTGGCAAATACTCCAGAGATTATCTTACAGTTTATTACTACTTCGGATTCTGAAATGCAGAAATTGGTGAGCTTTTTTTAGCTACCTAATTCCAGCGTTTAGGTTTGAAATTGGTTAGCTTTCTTAACAATCGATAGATAACTGTTCGTCAGAAATGTATTTACTGTATACTCGTTCTACGAGGAAGGCTTGTAGCTCAGTGGTAGAGCATCTGCCTTGCATGTAGAAGGTCCCAGGTTCAACCCCAGGTGGAGCTGGGAAAGACTCCGTGCTTGAAATCCTGCATAGTCACTGCCAGTCAGGGTCGACAATATTGAGCTAGATGGACCAATGGCTTGACTCACAATATGGCACCATCCTGCGTTCCTCAGCATCCTGAGATTGTTATTTGATGAACTGGAAGAATAAAGATACGGTACCCTTTAATCAATGGATTGGCAATATGACATCTCTCGCAACTTATGAACGGACTGCTTACAGGCACAAACATCATTTGGATAAGCATGATAATCATAACATTTGGAATTAGTTTATACAGAATGTAGTAGGCTATTAACATTTGCATAAGTATTAGGATAATAACACTATATCAGTTTATATCAGAATGTATAGGAGTATCTCTTTTTCTTCTTCTTCGGCGATCACTCATAGCCAAGTAAGATTGTCTTCCATAAACATGGTTTTAAAAGTGAGTCCGTAAGTGACTTTGGAGGCCAATTCTGGATCCACACGTCCTTCCACAGTGGGGACATAGGTTTCCAGATGGGAGTTGATCATGGTGAGGGTTTGCCAAGCGTGCCTTCCTCTTAGCGCGTTTCTCCCTTTCGTCCTGAGTTCGAGCGACTTCAAGCTCATACCAAAATAAAAACTTATTTGGTCTTTAAGGTGCTGATGGAAGGAATTGTTTTATTTTGTTTCAAAACCCATGACACCTTTGGTAAAGGCAAGAGTGTCTTATTTTGCATTTGTGTGTGTGTGTGTGTGTGTGTGTGTGTGTGAGTGAGTGAGAGAGAGAGAGAATTATTTCTAATATACATCTTATTCCCCCCCCTCATTTTTCTTTCTTTTTTCTGTCACTTAAAAAAACCCAACCAACCAACCAGCCAGCCAGCATCCTGTGTTCCTAACCTACACATTCCCTGTGGTTCTGGGACACTTTGGAGAAGGGCTGTAGCTCAGGGGTAGAGCACCTGCTTAGCATGCAGAAGGTCCCTGGAGACTCCAGGTAGAGCTACCTGCCTGAAACCCTGCAGAGCCACTGTCAATTTTTGTAGAGAACGCTGCACTAGGTGGACCCAAAGGCCTGACTCAGTATAAGGGAGCTTCCTATGTTCCTGTGGATGATTTAGCACAGCAGTTAACCAAAGGCATTTGTCTTCGTGTGGTTTCCAGGTTTCAAGCGACTTCCATTGAAATCAGCCCGGAAGAGGACTAAAAGGGTGTGTTTATGTGAGAGCGAGTTTATTCGCTTCCCGGTACCTTGTTTGCTGAGTGTTGTTTGCAGGGAGGTGACAACGTGTCAAATAAGTGCACTGACTTCAAAGTGCATTTCTGTTGTGACTTTTCTTATTGCACAGGATTCCGTTCTTCTGGGGAAGCAGGCTAATTGTGCAAAAGCTCCAGAAATCCACTTGAATTTGCCCAACCTGAATTGGCTGGTAGGGGATTAAATCCTACCTGCACAATAGCAACAGTCTCAATGTGCCTTGAGAGTGTTCTGTGTTTAGGAGCGGGAGAGAGCGAGCTGACTAAATGAGGAATTGCAAAAGGCCTTTCCAGTGCAAGCCCCAAAAGTTCACAGTGATCATTTTTACCTTCCCGTTGCAGCGGTACCTATTTGTCTACTTGCACTTTGATGTGCTTTTGAACTGCTAGGTTGGCAGGAGCTGAGACAGCAACGGGAGCTCACCCCGTTGCAGGGATTCGAACTGCCGACCTTCTGATTGGCAAGCCCAAGAGGCTCAGTGGTTTAGACCACTGCGCCACCCACGTCCGCTACTTCTGTATTGTCTGTTCAACAACGATTGAAGGATTTGGGGGGCAGGGAGAGCATAAGTGATTCCTTAACTGTGATTCCTGCATTGCAGAGGGTTATTATTATTATTATTTATTAAATTTCTATACCGCCCTTCATCGGAAGATCTCAGGGCGGTTTGCAGCATTAAAATATGGAATAAAACCACAAAGTACATAATAAAAACAAAAACAGAACAAACCAATAACCCCCGTCCCACAGACTAAATGAGGCTCTCAGTCCCTTCCAACTCTTCAATTCTATAAGTCTGCTGTGACACAGACAGACCGTCTTCATAATAAAACTGGTGCCACTAAGGGATGTATGCTTGGGGGAGAACATGCAGTAGGTAACCCCTCTGGCTTGTGGGCCCAGCAGATGTTCTGATTTGACCCACGAGGTCCTTTTTCTCAGCAAGGTGTTCCCTAGGATTGGTGTCAAAGAGAATCAGCCTCGCCTCCCGAGGCTGTGAGGTATTTGGAGCAGGGTCCCGAATGATGCTCAGAGCATGTGGGAAAAGATCTCAAGCCATTTGTGGCTTTAAAGGTGGAGAGGAGCACCTTGGATTGAGCCTTGAAACTAGTTGGCAGCTCACGCAAATCACGTAGGTAGATAAAATCTGATCGCCCAGGCTCCCATCAGCATTCTGGCTGCATCATGGCTGGCAACGCATGGAAGTTTCCCAGAATTTTCCAAGGGCAGCCCCACACGGAGGTTAACGTGAAGTTGAGAATCCTCAGTTGTACAAGTGAATCTAGGAGCATATCTCATTTTAGACCTGTGTCGGCAATGATGGTGCCTCCAGCTGCAACTGGGTAGTGTGTTTGTGTGCGTATGTTTGCAAAATGGGAGGGGGGGCAGGTGTGTTTGTGTGTGTGCCGGGCTTACAATCTGCTTCCAATGCATAGTCTTCTTTTTTTTAAGGGGTAGGAGGGCTTCACTCTGTTCAGGGCAAACTTTGAAGGGTCACTTGACAGTAGTAGAGTTCCATTTATATTTCACATACCCCCTGTTTTGAAACAGCTGCATTGGTTGCCAGTAGCTTCATGATAGAGTTAACTGCAAATACTGAAGAGGAAACTTTTTATCCTGACCTTTGACATCTGAGATGTATATTTTTAGGGTTCACTCTGTCACTTGTTTTAAACTGTTTCGTATTTTTAATTTTTGTATCCCGCCCTGGGGCCTTGGGTGAAGAGACGGCAATGCATTAAAATAATGACAACAACAACAACAACAACAACAACAACAATAACAATGTTTAAAAATGGGAGGAGGAGTCTAGCTGCTCTGTGGTTCAGTCCCAAGGGCAGCCCCAGGTCGAGCACATTGCAGTAATCTATACTTGAGGCCACCAATGCTTTTTTTCCTATAACAGCCTCTTCTTTCACTCCCGTGAAAGATCTTAACAGTGAAGCTCCATTGAAATCTTTAGTAATCTGATTTACCAACCTTTTGCGGGGGTTTGTGTCACTTTGATTTCTGGATTTTCTTTTTGTTGGGCGGCCTTAATTTGAGGTTAACTGCTTTTAAAACCCATATCTGTTTTAAGTGTTCACTTTCTGTCTATTGTAAGCCACATTGTGGACCTTCATGGTGAAAAACTAGCCTTAAGAAAAAAGAGACAGAAAGGTAATTATTGGTTAAACAGACCCCAGTTTCTGGTCCAGGGATTAGACTTTCCCCTTACAGTCACAATAAATTTCTTCCTGCTGAATTAAAAAAAGAATAAGTAGGCTATAGATACCAACAAATCCCGTCTGTTTGTTTATTGAAGAGTCTCAAGCTGTCAGGATGTTTTAACCCAGTTCAATCATCATTGGAAAAACAGCTGGCGATCTGGCAAGGCTCTCATGTTGCCTGTTTAAGTTGTGATGTTGGATAAATACCCAAGGTTAAAAATAGCTCTCTTCTCTCCTCCTGGACACTTTCCTTAGTATGACCTCCCTTTCCACGCTGCTGCTATCAGGATCTGGCCCTCTGCTGTCCTGCCCTTAATCTGTCTTTCTGCGCCTCGCTTCTGCTCCGACCGAGAGGGCCAGTCAAGTGCACTTCTGTAGCTGTATGTCTGCTGTCTCCTTGGAGGTTGCACAGAAATAGCTTTTAATTAAAAAGTCGTTATCAAGTTGTCGTGCAGCATAAGTAAATAAAAATAGCTTTTTTTTAACGGCGTCTGCTTGCAGCATAGTTAAGTGGCTCTTTAAGGGGTTGTGGTTTTGGGTTTTTTTTGACATCTGTTTGTTGAAGAGGGAAATGAGAGGAGCTCTCCTGATTTTCAACCCCCCTCTCCTTCCTTAGCTCTCATTGTCTCTGAAATGTTACGGGTTTTCTTCTGTGGCTGCTGACCTAGCTCCTGCTGCCGATGTGGGATACCCTTACTGGGGACTTGGCATGCCCCATTATTTATCTGTTGCTTCGGATGCGCATCTCTTGGAAGGTGTCTTGTAAAATGCTCCGGTGTCTTTTCTAAATCCTTTTCATTGCAAATGGAGTAATTCTAGAGATACCACGGTCAGCCACAGCTGGGCACCGGATGATGACAATGTAAGAGCATCAGAAGACCTGCTGAATCAGGCCAGTGGCCCATCTAATCCAGCATCCTGTTCTCATGGTGGCTGACCAGATGTCTTTGTGAAACCCGTAAGCAGGATCTGAGCACATGGGTGCTCCCCCACCCTATGGTTTCCAGCAACTGGGATTCAGAGGCATTTCTCCTTCCATGGAGGCAAAGTGTAGCCCTTGTGGCTAGTAGTCATTGGTAGCCTCCTCCTCCATGAATTTGTCCCGTCCTCTTTTGAAGCCATTCAAGTGGATGGTCATCACTGCTTCCTAGGGGAGGGAGTTCCACCGTTTCCTTGTGTGCTGCGTGAAGAAGGGCTGTCTTTATCTGTCCCAAATCTTTCAAAATTCAGCTTCATTGGATGCCCATGACTTCTAGTGTCACAAGAGAGATGCAGGTGGCACTGTGGTCTAAACCACTGAGCCTCTTGGGCTTGCCAATAGAAGGTCGGTGGTTCAAATCCCTGTGACGGGATGAGCTCCCGTTGCTCTGTCCCAGCTCCTGCCAACCTAGCAGTTCGAAGCACACCAGTGCAAGTAGATAAATAGGTACCGCTGCGGCGGGAAGGTAAACAGCATTTCCGTGCGCTCTGGTTTCCATCACGGTGTCCAGTTGCACCAGAAGCAGTTTAGTCATGCTGGCCGCATGACCTGGAAAGCTGTCTGTGAACAAATGCCAGCTCCCTTTGCCTGAAAGCGAGATGAGCGCTGCAACCCCATAGTCGCCTTTGACTGGACTTAACTGTCCAGGGGTCCTTTACCTTTACCTTTTACAAGAGAGAGAACTCTCCTCTAACCCACTTTCTCTGTGTTGCACATAATTTTATACACTCCTAAACCAATGATGATAAATGAAGTAAATATAGTTGTCATCTCTTTATTCAGAAGAAATTTGAGATGTGTTTTGCTCCCTCTAAAGGCCTAGCTAGTTACATATGTGAAGGGAGGTTGGTTCTTTTCCACATGGTAAAGATTGGATAGAGGTTCTTGTAGGACAGGCATCCCCAAACTTCGGCCCTCCAGATGTTTTGGACTACAATTCCCATCACCCCTGACCACTGGTCCTGTTAGCTAGGGATCATGGGAGTTGTAGGCCAAAACATCTGGAGGGCCACAGTTTGGGGGTGCCTGTATTGTAGGAGATGGGAGGATTACCTTTCTCTGAACCTTTACCTTGGCTGGTTGATTTAGTTACCTGGGAGTGTTTGTTTTGCCAGCACTTTTCTGCCATGTGGCTGCTTTCAATACACTGTTTGCGGCTGGGTGGTTGTGTCCTTGGCCCTTTCCAATTCTGTGAATCAAGGACTCTGAAGTCGAAACAATGAAATTTGTGGCACTGAAAGTGAATGCTCGACCATACATTGTATTTCTCTTACAATTTGTTTATTTAAGAACTTGACAAATGTACACAAACCTTTTAGAAGAAGATTCAATAGAAAGAAGATATACCAAGTCTAAACAGAACCAAAGACAAGAAACTTGGAGGACAAGATATCTGCAAATCTCAGTACAATGAGAATCCAAGGCTTGCATTTAGTAATACCGTATATTCCGGTGTATAAGACGACTGGGCATATAAGACGACCCCAACTTTTCCAGTTAAAATATAGAGTTTGGGATATACTCGCCGTAGAAGAAATACGACCCAGCATATAAGACGACCCCCGACTTTTGAGAAGATTTTCCTGGGTTAAAAAGTAGTCTTACAATATACAGTAAATCATATTTTTAATGCAATCTATGAAATTTTGCCGCTGTATAAAAAATTATCTCCTTTCTGTCCTGTTTCCATAAGCTTTGCCATTGTTGCATCCTATGTTTTGTGTCTCTGTTCTTGGGGCTGTTGGTCTTGTATGTACTCTCCAATATTTAGTGTACAATATCCCCTCCCCCCAAACACCTTTATTGAAAGTTCGAAAAGTACATAATTATATGTGCACCAAACATGGTGAGACGTAAATAAAAGAGAGAAAAAGAAAAGAGAAATAGCACCCGTGTAGAAGGGGAAATAAAGGGGGGAGGGGGGGAACCCAAAACTGTATACTTTACAAAGTTGGTATTGTTCTTCACCAGATCTTAACCTGTTACAGTATTTGTAAGAATGGATTCCAGATATCATTGAATTTGTCCATGGCAAGTCTGTGTTTATATGGAATTTGTTCATATGTTGCGAGTTTGTATCAGTCTTCAATCCAATCGTAGAAGGGAGCCACGTTTTTATTTTCCCAATTCTTCAGTATCAGTCTTTTTGCTGTGGTAAGGGCACGGAGAGTCCATTCACATTGTCCTTTTGTAAGGTTCCATGTTCTTAGTACCGTATATAATTCAAAAGGATATTTTGCTCTGTAAATGTAAGGTTGTTCCGTACAGTTCTGTTGATAGTTTCAGTTACCTTCTGCCAAAAATCTTTCAGCACGGTACCTCTGGTTGCGGACACGATCCGTTCCGGGGTGCCGTTTGCACCCCGAAAAGTCCGCAGCCAGAGCGGACCTTGGAAGTTGAACGGAATCCATTCTGGAAGTCCGTTCGACTTCCAAAACGTTCAGAAACCAAAGCGCGGCTTCTGATGGGCTGCAGGAAGTTCCTGCAGCCCATCGGAAGCCACAGAAGCCCCGTCGGATGTTCGGGTTCCAAAGAACGTTTGCAAACCGGAACACTCACTTCTGGGTTTGGGGCGTTTGGAAGCCAAAACGTCTGAGTACCAAGGCGTTCGGGATCCAAGGTACAACTGTAGTACACCTCTATACACCAGTTGCTGGCATTGCAAGTGGGGAGAGAGTGCTTTTGTGCTCAGGTCCTGCTCGCAGGCTTGCAATAGGGATCTTGTTGGCAACTGCAAGAACAGGATGCCGTCCTAGAAGGGCCTTTGGTCAAATCCAATAGGGCGCTTCTGATGTTTTCCCATGACCCTGAGCTCTTCCAAATAATTTGGAGCCACATCCATGCTGGATCATCATGCCGTCCTGACTTCATCTCTATCCACAAGTGGGCTCCTCTCTCCTAACATTTGCCATAACTTCGTAGCGGGTTGTAATTGCCTGAGGAGTGGTGGTGCGACGCTTGTAGGAAGGACACTGTCCCCATATTAAATTGCATTATCGGAGTGATGCTTTGGCTGCCTGCCAGGTGCAAATGACTCCTGTTGCAGGTTAATAAATAATGTACACCCTGTTAATAGATTTCCGCTCCCCCTTCCCCAAACTCTTGACATCCTGGCTAGAGAACAAGAAGAGCCTGTTAGGGCCCCCCCTTCTCCCATCGTCGGCTGGTTGCTGAGTTTTAAGTGTTTACTTTTAGAAAAACGACAACCAGGAGATGCTGATGAATTGCAGGCGGTCTGCACTTAGTTGAGATCATAAATCCCAGCCCTGCAAAATAACCGGCTTGCGGCACTTAGCCCTCTTTATAACCGGAGTTTATCCACGTATTCCGGCAAGACTTGCAAATATATCTAACAAACCATGTTAAGATAGAGCTAATGGAATATGACAGGACCACCTAGGAGAGAGCATTCATTCTCAAGCTGCTGGCTCAATTTGGGGTGTCTCGAGGCGGAGGGAGAGAGAGTGTGGCCCCCCCCCACCAAGCCCCATTACCCCCAGACGGGAGCCGGGCCATTGCAGCCCTTGCTTTTTATAAATTATGGCTCTGCCTCTAATGCAGTTTTTATTTTGGGGATATAGCTTTATTATATCATTCTGGCCACCACTCCGGATGATGGCGGGGGAAGAGCTGTGATGAGGAGCCTTGCTTTTCTTAGAATCATAGAGTTGGATGAGACCACAAGGGCCATCCAGTCCAACCCCCTGCCGAGCAGGAAACACCATCAAAGCATTCTTGACATATGCCTGTCAAGCCTCTGCTTAAAGACCTCCAAAGAAGGAGAGGTCTTTCAGTTAGTGGTGACCTTCATCAGATGTGTGTGCTAAATCTCACAGCCGCTGTGAGCAAGAATAGTGGAATGGATTGTTAGGAATACAGGAAGCTGCTTTATACTGAGTCAGACCATTGGTTCATCTGGATCAGCCTTGTCTACACTGACTGGCAGCAGCTCCCTGGGCAGAGGTCTTTCCCAGCCTTACCTGGAGATCCTGTCGGGAATTGAACCTGGGACGTTCGGCATGCAAAGCCGCTGAGCTACTACCGGTGTTAGAAACTCAGATATATAAGCTAGGCTGTAAATCAGGCTTACAGTTGCTAAAACGGAATGGCTCGTTGCCATTTTGGGGCCACACAGCTCGAAATTTTTATTTTTCAATATGACTTTTCAGTTCCTGAAATTCATTCTGATTGGGCAGATAAAATATAATGGAATTCTACAGGATGTGTTGCTGGTGTGTGAAAACAGTCAAGATCCAAGGATCCCCATGCAAGCACCTCCAAATGGTGGAAACGTCAGGCGCCATTGCCCGGGCATCTTCACTTGATCACAAGTGGTCGATAGCCAGTACAAAATGCACCTGGCTCCTGCCAAATTTTGAACGATCGCTACCACCCTTCCCATAAAATAAAGATTCTAGTCTTTATGGGTTTAAACCGAGTTATATAGGAAGTTGCTTTATACTGAGTCAGGTCATTGGTCCATGTAGCTCCATACGGTCTACACTGACTGGCAGCGGCTCCCCAGGATTTCAGGCAGGGGTATCTACTGGAGATAACAGGGGTTGAACCTAGAACCTTCTGTGCCCAAAGCAAGTGCTCTGCCACTGAGCTACGGCCCTCCCTGGTTTCCAAATGTTGATCGGAGGGTGCCAAGTCTGCTTTGACTTAGTGAGCACAAGGAACAGGAATGGGTTGAAACAAAACCCCACACAAGGCTTAAGGGCAGGAGATAAGGTTGATGGTAAAAAGGGCTCTATTTTGCTTGCTGCTTCAGAATGCCCAGCCAGAGTGTTGGCTGTGGGTTTCCAGGTACTGACGTGATCACTGCCTATACTGTGTGCTCAAATGGCGCCCCAAAAAGATTTGGGTCACGTCCACACCATTGCTTTAATCATGGTTTCCCTCAAAGTATTCTAGGCTGTAGAATTCCTAGAGCTACAATTCCCAGAAGCCCTTAGCAAACTACAGTGCCCAGAATTCTTTGGGGGAAATGATGCACTTCGAGTGTGCTTTAAAGGTACAGTGCGTACACAGCTTGATTGTAGACGTAAAAGTGATCAGAATAAACACCTGAGGCTGCTCAAACGCCACACATTTAAAGCACACGGTTTCTTCCAAATAATCCTAGTAAGCTGTAGTTTCCCATCGCAGAGCTACAATTCCCAGCACCCTTAGCAGATGACAGCTCCCAAGATACTTTGGGGGAAAACCATGCACTTCAAATGTACAGTTCAGCTTCTCCGAATTGGTTTTTAGCACTGAAGTGAAGGAATCCTACCATATGGAATGAGCAAAGGAGTGCCAGTAAAGTTTGATCTTAGTTAAGCTAATTGCGGAAAGACGTCGAGTGTGGATTTGTTGTTGAGCCTGTTGCCATTCGCGCGTACGTCTCGGAGTCTACGGCTCTCCCAGCAGCCGTTAAATTGGTGTTATGGCACTTGTGAGTCGAGGCATAAAAACCTAATAGCACCAGCAGCAATCAAAGTGCCTGTTTATGTGTGCAGGGCCAAATTGCCACTGCGGAGCAGAGTAGGGCGGAAGCCTCATTGGCATGAAATATCGGCGATCAATATCTTAAAACTACACTTAGAAATCATCTCTCTCTCTCTCTCTCTCTCTCTCTCTCTCTCTCTCTCTGTGTGTGTCTGTGTCCCCTGCTTCCACATCCCTGTCCTATGCGCTAAACACGATGCCTGAGAATGGTCCAAGAACTTCCCTGTTGGCTTTGTGCGGGCTTACATAACACCCCGCATCATTTGCAGTCTGCAGACAGGCTGCCGCTTCCGGGAGGGAGGGCTGCCGCCTCGTTTGTAGCCTGGAGTTTGAAAACACCAATTCCACAGGGTGCAGACCCTGCATCTGTGGATGAAAGCCTCTTTTCCTTGGCAAGGTTGCTGCAGGAATCCTGCATCTGCAAGCCCCTCCTTTCGCCGCCACTTTCCACTCCAGCGAATGGACGGGGCGCTTCGCCACATGGCGTTGTGCGCTCCAGGGCTCTCATTTCACTATTCTGTCTTGGCAACATTGATTTGTAAAATCCAGTTATTCTGTTTGCTTGTCTTTCTGTTGCATTTTCCTTCTTCACCTCCAACTCCTCCAACTGCTCGTTTTTGGATGCTCCACTGTCAGAGGCAGCAGTTAGTTGTTGGAGACCACAGAGGGTGCTCTTGTGCTCAGGTCCTGCTAACCTTTTTCTTCCACTGGCATCTGGCTGGCCACTGTGAGAACAGGATGCTAGGTACGGTGAGCCATTGGCCTCATCCACCAGGGCTCTTATGATACTCTCATATTTTTGAGCTCAAGGCTATTGGTGACCTCAAATGCCAACAAACCCAGGAGGGAAGGAAGGCTAACCAGCACCCGGTGTGGGGTGTCGGGGGTGGGGCTAAGCACCGTGCGGCGCATGCGCTGCTATGTACTGCGCATGCACGTGTGCAGTACGTAGCAGTGCTGCACATGAACCACGCGGCAGTTTGCAGACGGCGGTGGGATCCCTCCGCTGCAGCCGCGAGTGGAGGATCCTCCGCACACGGCTGTCGCGGTGCGATGGTGCCGGCTCACGCTGCCGCTCCCAGGGGTGGCGGGGCGAGCCCCCTGTAGGGTGCCTTGTCACCCCCTCAGAGATGGCACCTGGGGCAGACTGCCCCCCGCTTCCCTTCCTACACCACTGAGCAAACCAACATGTTCGCTAGCCATTACGGTCCACAAATAATAACATATTGGAGATCCCGAGTCACAAGGTGGCTAGGCTGGCCTCGACCAGGACCAGGGCCTTCTCAGTACTGGCCCCGACCTGGTGGAGCGCTCTGTCCCAGGAGACTAGGGCCCTGCGGGATTTGTCATCTTTTCGTAGGGCCTGCAAGACAGAGCTGTTTCGTTTGGCCTTCGGACTGACGCAGTCTGACCCCACGGTTACCCTCCCCTAAGGTTTTATTTATAATGGTTTTATCTTATTCGTAGATTTTTAATTTTAAAATTGAATTTTAACATTGTATTATTCTGTTGTTTTAACTGAATTGTTTCTTTTATATTTGTGTTGATATTATTTGTTGTTAGCCACCCTGAGCCCGGTCTTGACTGGGAAGGGCGGGGTATAAATAAAAATTATTATTATTATTATTCATACTCCCCTCCCCCTGGCGTCGTAGGCAGTGTTGACCCACATGGTGGCTGCTTCACGGGGCTGGTATTACCATCCCTTAGTCTTAATTTGCCCAGTTTTATTTCTCTTGTAATCACTAAGTGAAGCTAAACACTTTGAAATGGCCAAGCTCGACTCATCCTGTACTTGCAGCTGGCATCCGTTCATTGTTGGTAATGAACAACCTATCCATCCCGAACGTATGAAATGGAATATTTTCCACCAGAAAATAAGGCTTGGGGTGGTGGTGGTGGTGGTGGTGGATTCACATTAGTGGTGCCGGTGCCGGGGGGTGGGGGGTGGGGTGCAAGGCAAAAGGAAGTGGGATTAAAACCTCTCTTTGATGCAGTGGGGAGCAGTAGCCACAAGTGGGCAGTGTGCAATAACAGCTGGAGAAGGGAGAGTGAGCTGGAGCAGAGCTGTTGTGCCTTGTGTGAGGATTAATATTGAATGTTATGCCGGTGATCCTAAGACTTGAAAGATACTGACAAGGTGGGAAGGAGCCCCCCCCCCCCGCCTTAGTGCTTCAGAAGAGCAGCCATATGTCTCTCCCTGCAATTTTATCGATTCCCAGAGGTAGAAAAGCACCAGGATCTCGCTCGCTTTATTTCCTACTGGTGTAACACTTTTTTTAAATAAAAAAAAACCAAGCCAAAGCTTTCTTTTTGTACTGTTGATATGCAGCCATTTGAAAGACCACATCTTTTTTGACTGCTCCGATTTCCCTTACTCCAGGTGAATTTCTTTGCTCCCTACTAACCTTTGCTTTCGGGGACCCTGCAGGGAATGGTCTTTTCCTTGAAAGGCCTTTTCCTGATGAGGGCTGCAATCGCTTGGTGCTGACCTGTCAGGGGTGGGCGGGCGAGGGCACTTCTTCATACAGAGCATGGTTAAAGTATGGAACGTGCTGCCACAGGAGGCGGTGATGACCACCAGCCAACCAAGATGGCTTTAAAAGAGAATTAGACAAATTCATGACAAATTCATCAGCTCGGCCTCCACAGTTGGAGGCAGCAATGTTTCTGAATACTAGTTGCTGGAAACCGTAGGAGGGGAGAGGGCTCTTGTGCTGGAATCCTGCTTTTGGGCTTCCCATTGGGGCACCTGCTTGGCCATTGTGAGAGCAGGATGCTGGACCAGATGGGCCACAGGCCTAATCAAGCAGGGCTCTTTTTAGGTCTCCATTGGCAGATGACGAGGCATCTGATTTCTGGCCCTTGACATCCTTCTCCCTCCCTCCTCACCTACTAGGCCAGGCATCCCCAAACTTCGGCCCTCCAGATGTTTTGGACTACAATTCCCATCTTCCCCAACCACTGGTCCTGTTAGCTAGGGATCATGGGAGTTGTAGGCCAAAACATCTGGAGGGCTGCAGTTTGGGGATGCCTGCACTAGGCTGATGAGGGAGAAACGGATGACTCTTCTCAGATGTCTCAAGGAAATTAGGCCAAGGGGTGCATGTGTTCTTAGGTCTGTAGCTCATCCCCTAACTGCTGTAAGGGTAGCCTGGATATGGAAGGCTGAACTCTGTCCTACCTAGATGTATGTCAGTATAATACAGTCGTACCTTGGAAGTTGAGCGGAATCCGTTCCGGAAGTCCGTTCGACTTCTGAAACATTCGGAAACCAAAGCTTGGCTTCTGATTGGCTGCAGGAAGCTCCTTCAGCCAATTGGAAGCCATGGAAACCCCGTCAGACTTTCAGCTTCCAAAAGAATGTTTGAAAACTAGAGCACTCACTTTTGGTTTTCGATCGTTCGGGAGCCAGAACGTTAGACTTCCAAGGTGTTCGGGAGCCGAGGTATGACTGTAATAGGTTTTTAAGGAAGTCTGTATCTTCCCTTCATAAGAATACAAGAAGCGCCCTGCTGGGTCAAGCCAAAGGCCCGGCCTGTGCAGCATCTTCCTCTCCCAAACCAGACTGCCTCTGGCCAACCAGATGTCCAGATGGGAAGCCCACAAATAGGCCCTGAACACAACAGCACTCCCTCCCCATTTGTGATTCTCAGCAACTGATACTCAGAGGCATGCTACCACTGACAGCGGAGGGAGACCATAACATAGAGCCAGGGTGGTGTAGTGGTTAGAGTGTTGGACTAGGACCTAGGAGACCAGGGTTCAAGTCCTCAGTCGGCCATGAAGCTCACTGGGTGATGTTGGGGCCAGTCTCTCACTCTCAGCCTAAACTAGCTCAAAGGGCTGTTGTGGGGATTAAATGTGGAGGTGTGGGTGGGGAAACCATATATGCCACTTTGAGCTCCTTGGAGATGGGATATAAATGCAATAAAATATGTAGAGCGCACCTGGATCAAACGTGGGGCATCTCTTCCAGGTACCCTGGACCCAATCATACATAACAAAACCAGTCCCTGCGTATGAAAGTCACCTGCCTCCTTTCTAATACTTCCCTTTTGTTACCTGCTTTCGCATAACCACAGCATTAAAAAGCCCATGCTTTAATGCCTCCAACTGCTTAACTGAAGAATAATGCATATACGGGAAGGGAATGCAATTGCAACTCTAAAGAGAGAATGAAAGATTAATCCTCAGGGTAACTGCCTGATCAGGTTGCTTTAGCTGTCTCCATATTTCTATGAGCATTGCTCTGCTTACATAACCCATCTCCTTCTCCCTTGCTGCCCTGCATGCTCAAAATGTCTTCCCAAACACCTACAATGTGCCACTTCCATTCAGTGGAAGATGTGCAAAGTTAACCTGGTAGAAAGCACACAGGGATCCCAACGAGTATACATATCCTTATGAAATGGGATACATAATTTAGAGCCTTAAATCTAAATTTGCTGTTGCAACAGAACACGAAGACTAACTGATTGCTTCCCTGCAGAAGAGCAACTAAATTTTGAGATGTGTACACCACTGGTTATTCTTTTATTTCCTTCCCCACCCCCCTTTTTTGAGTGAAGCATTAAATTTGTTAGTGAATTCCATAGTTGCTGCAGTTCTTATTGAATTTTTTACTAGCGAGTCCCAGAGTGGGTTACAACAATTTAAAGTACAGAATTGAAAACAGTCAAAACCAATTAATCAGAGGGATAGGGTAGGCTCTGGAAAAAACACATCTCAGGGGTCAAAGGCTGGGGTAAAGAGAGGCATCTTCAGCATTTGCTGAAAGTTGTATAGGGAAGGTTCTAGATCAGGCACCCCCAAAACTCCGGCCCTCCGGATGTTTTGGACTACAGTCCCCATGAACCCTGACCACTGGTCCTGTTAGCTAGGGATCATGGGAGTTGTAGGCCAAAATATCTGGAGGGCCGCAGTTTGGGGATGCCTGTTCTAGATGCACCTCTGTTGAGAGTTCCACAACTTAGGGGTTGCCACAGAGAAGGCCCTCTCCTAGGTCACTCCCTGCTCCCCCTGAACTTCTGAGGGTTGCATAAGTACATAAGAAGAGGATGCTGGATCGGGGCAATGACCTATCAAGTCTGGCATCCACACTGACCACCGAGATTCCTCTTCTGGGGAACCCTCAAGGAGGACCCGAGGCCAAGAGCCCTCTCCCCTCCAGTGGTTTCCAGCAATTCAAAAGCATTGCTTCCTCCTCCAACCATGGAGACAGAGCATAGCCACCCAAGAGATTGTCAGCTGCAACGTCCTTGATGGCAGGAGCATTTGCCCACCAGACATGAACCCAGTTGGAAACCCCTAAATCAGAGATGGGGAACCTGCAGCCTTACAGATCTTGTTTGATCCCCAACTCCCATAATCTCCAACTGTTGGCCGTGCTGTCTGGGGCTGCTGGGCGTTAGTTTCCACAACAACTGGAGGACTCACAGGCCCCTGCTTCAAATGTTACAGAACAAGCAATCCCTGTGTTGCTTTTGTTTTTCTCCCATGGAGGTCTTATTTCTGCTTTTTCCAGTCTGGGGGCGTCGATGGACACGACCACACACCATCCAAAGCCAACTTGTGTCTGGGAGCAGGAGGCTGTAACTTTTGTTTCCCTTTTCTGCAGGTCAAGTGGAAAGGAAAGGACCTGTTTGACCTGGTGTGCAGGACACTGGGACTCCGCGAAACGTGGTTCTTTGGCCTGCAATACATGATCAAAGACACAATGGCATGGCTCAAGATGGATAAGAAGGTAAGGACAGAACGTCATGGAGCTGAATGTTGGAAGGTTCAGGGCAGAGAAAAGGGAGGAATTATTCCTGCAACGCACTTAGTTAAACTAAGGAACTCGCTGTTACAGGGAGCAGTGATGGCCACCAACTTGGATGACTTCAAAAGAGGATTAGACAGATTCATGTAGGAGAAGAGTATCAATGGCTACTTGCCAGGATGGCTGTGTTCTGCCTCTACAGTTGCAGAGGCAACAGTGATTCTGAATATAGGAAGGGAGAATTCTCTTGTGCTCAGGTCCTGCTTGTGGGTTTCCCATGGGTATCTGGTTGGCCACTGTGAGAACAAGATGCTTGACTAGATGGGCCGTTGGCCTGATCCAGCAGGCTCTTCTTACATTCTCATGGATTCCATGGGGACCTGTTTCTTAGTAAACTTGCCGTAAGATTCCTGCCTCCAATTCCTAGGTAGCAAGTGACTGTGAGTTCATTCCTGTAGCTCAGCTGTAACTTTTGCACAGTAAGCCTGAGTGTTACTAGGCTAGCATATCTGAGCTGCATCTAGTACTGGCTAATTCTCACTGGGGAAGATTTCTCCGAGATGGCTTTCCTCTCCTTAATCTGCTCCCAGGCAGCTGAAGTTGGATGACATTTTGGGACCAGACGTATGTTGTGCATTAAGAGTGTTTACTCAGCGTACAGTTCCCTCTAGCTGGATGTGTTTGCTTTGACTGATGGGGCTTTGCACTGTCTGCTACAAAATCTGTCAAAGGCAGCGGTGTGGTGCCAAGCAAATGCTTATGTCTTAACTAGCGACCTGGGGCTTTAAGCTATGCTGCGGTTTCCTAACTAGGGAAGCTCCGAGTATCAGAAGCTTTGCGGAAAAGAAAGAACTAGGCCAAACTGAGATAAGAGCGAGGAATTGTTTATTGGTGGATGTCCGGTTTCTCTGAAAAAATTGTAAAAAGTCTTAATTCTTTGAGAGAAGTCCCGTGATTTAAACAGGTCCAGCGCCGAGGGCCTTCTGGCGGTTCTTTCACTGCCAGAAGCAAAGTTACTGGGAACCAGGCAGAGGACCTTCACGGTAGTGGCGCCTGCCCTGTGGAACACCCTCCCACCAGATGTCAAAGGAAAAAAACAATTACCAGACTTTTAGGAGACATCTGAAGGCAGCCCTGTTTAGGGAAGCTTTTAATATCCGAAGGACTATTGTATTTTAATATTTTGTTGGAAGCTGCCCACAGTGGCTGGGGAAACCCAGCCAGATGGGCAGGGTATAAATATTATTATTATTATTATTATTATTGTTAACGTATGTGTGGATTTGCCCTGCATCGTAAGGCAGCGTAGGCTTCAACATAATGCTTTGTGCTGCTGGACAGTTGCTGAAGTTTAGTCTGCTCAGTTCTGTGTTAAGCAACTAAATGTGATGCTCCAGGCTTTTCATACATTCTTCCAAGAGATTAAAAGGGAGATCTAATTCTGCAGGTCCTGGACCACGATGTTCCAAAGGAGGAGCCGGTCACTTTTCACTTCCTGGCCAAGTTTTACCCAGAGAATGCAGAAGACGAGCTTGTTCAGGACATCACTCAACACTTATTTTTCCTTCAAGTAGGTGTCTTGTAGGGGAGACTCATGTTTGCCTGACCCAGCGTGAGGGAAAAGTACTTTCAAGTTGGAATGGAGGCATTGCATATTTCGGCAGCCAGGAGGGAGCTGTTGTTTGAAAATCCAGCGTCTGAAAGGGAGCCCTTAAGTGTTTAATTCTGATGCATTGCAGGGGTTGGGCAATATGTCCCTTGGGGTCCCTTCCAACTCTACAATTCCAATTCCGTGATTCCAGGGTCAGAGGTGAGAGTGGGCGGAGCTGTGGGTGTGAACCTTAGCTTTGCACAGTAAACCATAATCCAGCCACACAAAAGCCAGCGTGGTATAGTGGTTACGGGGTTCGACTGCAACCTGAGACCAAGGTTCAAATCCTCACTCAGCTGGTCACTGCCTCCCCGCCTCCCCTACCTTGCAGGGGTGTCGTGGGGATTAAATGAGGAGGAAGAGGAGAACCATGTATGCCCTCTTAAGCTCCTTGGAGTAAAAGCTGGGATATAAATGCAATAAATATATAAATAAGAAGTCGGAGGCTTTTACACCCCCCCCCCCCAATCTAGGGAGAGAATACATTATTACAGTTGAAGGACACATCCCAGTGTGACACACAAAGGATGTGGAAGGGGACCAGTGTTGGGTGTGGCATGGCTTTGGGAGAGAGTCCCAAGGCTAAGATAAAAGTCTGTGTTTCCCTGTCCTAGTCTACAGTGTTGTGCTTGGATCAGGGAAGAAGGCCTGGTCTATTCCTGCTTCGATTGGATGTTTCTATGGGATGTTGGGTTAAGTTGCTGCCTCTCAGCCACCATTTCCCCCTCTGTATAATGGGAGCAGTGACTTACCTCGCTGTGCCAAACAATATTTTGCATGTTTAAACGGGGGTTGGGGGCAGCATCAATTTGGGGTTGGATCCAGACTTGCTTGTATACATAGAGTAGACCAGGGGTCGGCAACCTGAGGCCCATGGGCTGCAAGCGTCCCACGGGGGTTGTTTAACTGGCCCACGAGCCGCCAGCTCGGCGAGTCCCCGCACGCTGCGCTAAATCGGCACAGCACGGCGCGGGGACTCGCTTCTGCAGCGCCGGAAATCGTGTCTGCGCAGACGCCGAAAATTGCAGGTGCCTGAAATTGTGGGTGGGTGGGGGCGATCCAGCCCACGGAGGGATCTCTGCTGGAGTGAACTTGCCCAGGCGAGGTAAACCTTGCCGACCCCTGGAGTAGACGTTTTGAAAAGGGAATCGTGGCCATCTGCTGAGGTTGTCTTTCTTAGCTGCGTTATAACTCCTGTGTTTTTTTAATTCAGGTGAAGAAGCAGATATTGGATGAGAAGATTTCCTGTCCCCCAGAGGCATCTGTCCTCCTTGCCTCTTACGCAGTCCAAGCCAAGGTAAGGACGGTGGCATGGATGGCTATTTTATTTTTCATAAAATTTATATACTGCTCGACTGTAAAAGAAACAAAAAACAAACAAACAAACTCAACAGCTTCAAAGTGGTTTACAAAAAGAATAATTAAATTATCCATAAATACACTTAAAAGACACTTAAAAGACAGCAACTTTAAACTTTCAAAAAAGAAATCAGTGATAAGCGAAAAAACAGATTAAAACACACATTATCATTCTACATATCTGGGTAGGCTCGTTGAAACAAAAAATGTATTTAGTAGGTACTGGAAAGATATCAATAGGCAGGGAGTTCCAAAGTGTGGATGAAGCCAAGCTGAAAATTTCCTACCAATGGGGAACGAGTATCATGTGATACCTGTAACAGTACTGGATTGTTCGGGGGGGGGGGCGTATGTTCGGGGGGGGCGTATACGTGGTCAAGTGACCCTAAGTTGTTACGGGCAATGGGCGGAGCCTAGGCCAGCTGTGGGCAGGACTAGCAATACGGGTGCAGCTCCTTGGTCTCATTTTGATGCTTTGTTGAAGAAACGTCAGAGCTCTTGTCTCCTATATCGCCACCATCATTTATTTATCACCTTCTACCCACATTTCTCAAGGCAGTGTCCAAAATGCAATAAAAACAGTTAAAAAAAAATCTTAGGAAATGACAGCAGATAAGTGTAAAAAGTAGATACTCATAACGGTAGCAGAGACCTATTTATCCAGCTGGGAAAGCCTGTCGGAACAGACATTTCTTTACTTGTTGCCAGGAAAGTGGTGGTAGCAGGTGCCCATTGTATCCCGACAGGGATGCCGTTTCACAGCTGAAAGCCCTGCTTGTGAGTTTTAGTGAAGTGGGCTTCTGATCTCTTTGGAACTTGCGGGAGATGGTCTCTGCAGTGACCTACTGGGTAAAGAAGGGACCCTGCTCATACAACAGGCCTCATTTTGCCGAAGGGCTTCGCTGCAATCTCCCATCGATGGCTTCTCCACGTCTTCAGCTGCAATAGTATGAGGAGCCAGGGGGGGCAGATTCATGCATCACCCTCACCTAGCAAACGTTCATAGCTTACTCTGTTCACTGATTATACCGCTTAACACCTCCCCCCCCCCCCCGGCCTCTTGTGTCATTTCATTTGAAAAATAAGAGGAAAAGAACACTGCTTGAGGGGGGACAGTTGTGTAGAAAAACGATGCTCGACACATAAATATTGATAAATGCTTATTGTTTGATGCTGTATTCTTTGCGGCTCCAACGTCTGGTGACTAATGCATCTTACGTTTTCGTTAGCAAAAAAAAGGGGGGGGGGAGAAGTCATTTCATTTAGGAAACTGACCCGCAGAGGAAGATGAGTCTCTTAATAAGTGTTTACAAAAGACTGCAATGTATTGAGCCCCTGTGCACCATCCTGCTATTAGACCACACGGGCGAGCATTGATAGTCTCCTTTTGCTGCCTGTGCATCACGTTCTCAAGCAGGGGGTGTGTAGAACAGCTCTAATTGGCAGAAAAGTAGCTCTCTGGAGCAGACTTCGCCATCTTCTACCTGTTGAGCTCCAAAATCGTTATTCCTTTGTGTGTTTTCTCCTCAGCACACGGTTGTATAACATTTCTTCTTCCTGTAAAGGAGCTCTTCCTCGTTTATTCCATCTCTTGGCCTTGTGGCTGGAAATATAATGTTGTCATGTACATCTTTTTGAGAAACTGCAGGCAGGGTGGTTCTGCAAATCTGCTTGTCAGTGGTGACTAACCCTCTCACCAGTGGCCAGAAGCAGATTGGGGGTATGTGGGTGTCACGAGAGGGAGCATGCGCCCCGGGTGGCAGGTTAGAGGGGGTGGGAAAACCACACCCTGTGTGGCGGATCCTGCACTTCCCTTCTTAGAAAAGGTAAGCCTAGCCTCCAGTCTTTCTCTGATGAAAATAGGAATGTCCTATTCCACAACAATAATAACAATAACAACGATAAATTTACTGTAAATCAGACTGGGTTGCCCCGGCCACTCTGAGCGGCTTCCAACATTAAATACATTAAACATTAAAAAAACTTCCCTGTACAGAGCTGCCTTCAGATGTCTTCTAAAGGTTGTATAGTTACTTATCTCCTTGGCATCGGGGTCGCAGGACTCCAACATTTCCCCTGTGAAAATAGAGACGTCCTAAGGCATGGGTAGGCAAACTAAGGCCTGGGGGCCAGATCCGGCCCAATTGCCTTCTAAATCCAGCCCGTGGACGATCCGGGAATCAGCTTGTTTTTACATGTGTAGAATGTGTCCTTCTATTTAAAATGCATCTCTGGGTTATTTGTGGGGCATAGGAATTCGTTCACCCCCCACCCAAAAAAATATAGTCCGGCCCCCCACAAGGTCTGAGGGACAGTGGACCGGCCCCCGGCTAAAAAAGTTTGCTCACCCCTGTCTAAGGAAAAGCGGGACATTCCAGGATCAAATCAGGAAGCTGTATGGCTTTTGTAATTCCGGGACTGTCCCCGGAAAATAGGGGCACTTGGAAGATTCTAGGTGGGTGGCCACCTCCCTGCTTCTTTTAATAAGTGAGACCTGGTCATTAACATAAGGCTGCAGGTCTGTGGCACATCTCTCTCCCCACCCCTTTCTCCCATGCCATGTTGACATCAGGGCCAGACTCCTCTTTTATGTTCCTCCTAAAACATCTATGGCCTATCCACGTTGTCTTGGAAGCCGCTGTCATTTTCTCCTTCCTCTTCCTGGAGCAGGCAAGGAGACGGGTCTTTCTACAGAAGCCTGCATGGGACACAAAGAAAAAAAAATACTTTCTCTACTTTGTCCCCCCTTTGTTGGTGCTAGTGGTGCAGACCTTTGTCCTTTAGGGCAAAATTTGTAGAGCTGGTACTCTGGCAAGTTTCCCCACCCTGCATGCTTTCTCCAAAGACTCCCCGCTTACTTTTGCTGCTCCCTCTTTCAAAAGGTGTAGCACAGCCTTCCCCCAACAACAATTCCCATCGGCCGCAGTCAACATGAGTCAGATTAGCTCCCCCAAAACTGGGGGTTAGCCACCCCAGCTGTATTGCAGTCATGCCATTGTGCTCATGGGCAGGTGTTCTTATAAACGTGGCATTTTTTTAAAAAAAGGCCCAATAAATGCCCTTTTCTCAAAGCAATAAATGCGCCAACTCCTTTTCCTAAAAGTGTGAGTCATCGTCATACGTGACTCTGCCTGTTACGGCCTCTTGGATTTTGTAGTATTGCAGCTCCTTCCAGAGCTGCTGCTCCTCCCCCATCCCCCTATTTGTTATTTCTGAAACTAATAATGTTTTGGTATCTTGAATATAAATGTGAACAAATTTATTTGGTGCAAGCGAAACCAGATGTTTGCGTGATAGAAAGACAATCTACAAGTAAAAACATAAACATGAATCAGTGTTCCTTCAAGAAGAACCGTTTTCGTGACACTTTTAAATATCTCGTTTAATTGAAAAGCTCTCTCTGCGTGTGCTTTTTTTCTCCTAAAAGTTTGCAAGGTTACGCAAGCCAACATATCTTGAAGAATGTATGCTATCCTTCATTTTCACAGCCACCCACCCCCTTTCCTAAATTTGAATCGCCAATCCCTCATCCTGGCTCGCTGTTGGTAAATCACTCCTGAGCTATTTGTTAACCGTTCTCTGAACTCATAAGTAAGACTGTCAGCTGATTTAAAGATTATTATTATTGTTTAAAAAATGGTTTTGACTTTTCTCCAGTCATTTAAACTTGAATTATTGCAATGCTGCTGTGAAGGTGCCTTTTCTGGGGATTCGTGAAGGAAGGTGTCTCTCTCAAGGTGCCTGATAAATACAAGGAAGTATTGCTCAGTGTTAGAAGGGAAGTCTACCTCTTAAAAATGTCCCTCTTAAAGATGTCAAGGTTTGCGAGGACTATAGAATATCCATTTTGAAAGCAAAACTCTACCATCACTTTTGGTCAGTTGCACTGTTACTCCTACCACTGGTGTGTTGGAAATGCAGATTGGCTCTGCTAGTGCCTTTGCACAATGCTGACCTTGCTGGTGTTCCTCTACTTCCAGGAAAGCAACGGCAACAGAACTGATCAGAGTATCATAGCCCTTTCCGAATCTCGTTGCTGAGCAGGCAGTGGCGAGGAGTCTAGGGTTGCCAGACTCAGTAGTGGACAGGACTTCTGTACCTTTAATTGCCCTGCTCTCTTTTGAGTCTGGAAACCTTAAAGAGAAACCAGCAGACCCTTTGCTTGGAAATTAAACAAAGGATCTGCTGGTTACTCTTTAAGGTTTCCAGACTCAAAAGAGAGCAGGGCAATTAAAGGCACAGAAGTCCTGTCCACTACTGAATCTGGCAACCCTATAGGAGTCTCCGAGGAACATTTGCCTGAGAGCAGAATCCACATACGAAGTCCGACAGCCCAAAGGTCATGGAGTCCAGTTGATCACAGAGTCATGGGTCTAGTCCAGAGGTCAGGAAATCCAGATGATCACAGAGCCAAGGGTCCAGGCAATAGGTCAGGAAGTCCAGATCAGAAAGCTGAGGCTCCAGCAGGAAGCAGCAAGGAAGGACCAGGAACTACAGGCGTTGTTTCCAGCATCTGACTGCTGCTGAGTGTTTTCTTTATGAAGGCCAAAGCCAGCTGGTTCTCATCTGTGCCTTCTCTCTGTGAAGGCTGATCAGCTGCAGGTGGAGTCACTCCCTCTTCTCCCCCTTCAGGCTGCTGTTCAGCAGGCGAAGCTGACTCCTGGCCCATGACACAGAGGTCAGGTGAGCGCAACTGTCTTTGTCTGCTGCCGGTTAAGTGAGCGTTGCCATCTTCGCTGGCCTGCACCCTTTTTTGTTTTTAAAATAAGGTCCTAATACTTTTATCCAAAAGGGCCACCCCATACACCGAGTTTGGATGGAAGCAGGAAGGAGAAACTCTTTTTTAGTCATTTGTATTCTTTGCCAAGGGGCTTAAGGAAGTGGGCTTGTTTTTCTAACCCTCCTTATTTTACGCTGCATGGTGACTCTGTGAGGTGGGTTAGGTTGAGAGATAGGGACTGGTTCAAGGTCACCCAATGTGGTTTCACAAAGTGTGGATCTAAATCAGGGGTCAGCAAACTTTTTCAGCAGGGGGCCAGTCCACTGTCCCTCAGACCTTGTGGGGGGCAAACTATATTTTGAAGGGGGGGGGGAAATGAACGAATTCCTATGCCCCACAAATAACCCAGAGATGCCTTTTAAATAAAAGCACGCATTCTACTAATGTAAAAACACTAGGCAACTCCACAAATAACCCATAAAAGGACATACTGTATTCTACTCATGTAAAAACATGCTGATTCCTGGACCATCCGCAGGCCGGATTTAGAAGGTGATTGGGCCAGATCCTGCCCCCAGGCCTTAGTTTGCCTACCCATGATCTAAATCAGGCATAGGCAACCTTGGCTCTCCAGTTGTTTTGGAACTACAACTCCCATGATCCCTGACCACTGGCCCTGTTAGCTAGGGATCATGGGAGTTGTAGTTCCAAAACATCTGGAGAGCCAAGGTTGCCTATGCCTGATCTAAATGGGAGTGCCATTTAGCACCACTGCGCTGAGCAAAGGCATTTCTTACTCGCCTCGCTCCCACAAGAGGTAGTGATGGCCACCAACCTAGATGACGTTAAAAGAGAATTGGGCAAATTCATGAAGGCTTTTAAGGGGTGCCGGCCATGATGGCTATGCTCTGCCTCCGTAATGGGAGGCAGTCATGCTTCTAAATACCGGTCGCTAGAAACTGCAGGGGGGGGAGAGTTGCTCTTGCACTCAGGTCCTGCTTGCAGGTTTCCCACAAGCATCTGGTTGGCCACTGTGAGAACAGGAAGCTGGACTAGATGGGCTTTTGGCCTGATCCAGTGGGTTCTTCTTAGTTTCTTACGCATTTCATCAATTTTTGTGCCTGCTCTTTCTGTGCTTCGATTGGTTAATGGATTGATTGCAATTTTAGGATGATGATGGATTGCATGCTGCATCAGGTGTCTTATACTGAAAGGTGGCTTAGAGATTATAGAAGCAACAATAAACATACTTGTGAGGGACAGGGGATACCGAGAGGTCCCTCCCATCATAAGTTCCAGCCCATCCCCAAGCGCTGGGGAGAGCAGGGAGAGTTCTGCCTCCAGCGGAGAATCAGGAAGTGGTGTCCGAGGCTCAGGCAAGGTAGCGGAGCCACTGACCAAGGTGAGACAGGAAGGGGGGAGCCCGGGGGGAAGGCCAGTCCCGCCGATGCCGGAATTATGCAAGAAACGTCGGGGGAAGAGGCTGGGTCTCCCCAAGCTTCTTTGCTGGAAGAAAACGCGCAAACCTCCATTCGGAGGTACTGACACCTAACCGCAAGCATGTATATAGATCGCTCTGACCACTGTAAATAATCAGCACTTAATAAAAGCCTAAAAGGACTATGCTGTGAGGAGTCGTTACTCTAGAGTAGCCACATCAGCATCTCTGACAATACTGATTAAAATCCACCTAGCCTCATAATCAGTCCGTGATGGACTCTGGAGTTGCACTGATGAATCTGTTAAGAGCCCTCCCCATAATTTTTAGTATTTTCGACTGCCCGAAACGGTAAATCCATTCTCCTTGGACATAAATGAGACTCTTTGGATCACACCCTTCTCTTGGTGGTTGGGTTCCCCCCCAAATAGCTCTGCTCCTACCGAAACCAGTGGGGAGCTGTCAGGTGCCCAGTGCCTCCCTGGATGTTCCCTTACAAAGTTTCTTGCATAAATTGGAGTTGAGTCAGATGCTGATGGGGCATTTCCTTCCGCATCTGTGCCAGCTCCAAATTTGGCACTTCCGCCTTGAAGCCCCTCTTTTCTCGCACTGAACGTCTTTTACCGCCTTGAGGATGTGTGTGGGCAGCTTGTTGATGCTGATTGTCAAGCTCCGTAGCATGTCTCCCCCCCCCCCCTCCATCCTTGCTCAAAACTTTTAAATAGAGGCTGATTGAGAAGGTCTTCTGACTTCCTGCCTTTGCTTTATTTGATCATTTGTCTTCCTTAAAAAACTGCCGTGCAGGACTCTCCTCCCCTCTGACTTTCCTCATGGATGTTGAGGACGTTCTTTGCATACCGGGGTTAATTACTGTATGAAATCACGTCCTGGCTTTATAAGTGAATGATGGCAGGACTTTTGGCAGCTCTTTCATCGATGGGTCAAAATGGAATCAAAATATTTCCGGTATATATATATATCTAGATGTATTACTTGTAAATTGCCTTCTCTTGGAACACCCATTCAGGGGGCGGCTGTTGCGTGCCCCTTTGTACTGAATTCCTTCTGCATGTTCTATGGGAGCATCTGGCTTGAGTTCTTAATTTCCAAATTGACAGTTTCATTGGGCTTCTCGCTATTTGAAGGGTATCGGCTCAAAATGATGGATCGTATGAACCCTCGTGAATAATGATTTTGGTGCTCTTTAGTGGCCCAATTTAGGTAAAAGAGCTTTTGGCAGGCAGATTGGCTGCTGTCTCCAGCTGCTCATCTAAATCTTGCTTACATGGATGAAAGTTAGGGTTTTTTAAACTTTTTATTTTTCATGTATAACAATAGCATGTAAAAAAAAATCCAAGGTGCTCAAGGCAGCATACAGAGCTTTCCTCCTCCCCGTTTTATCTTTACAACAACCTTGCAAGGTGGGTTAGGCTAAGAGACAGTGACGGTCCCAAAGTCACCCAGTGACCTTCGGTCAGTCCAGCACTCCAACCACTACACGAATCCTGGCTCATATTTGGTTTGGTATGCAATACATACTACCTTTTGCATCATTATTTTAAAAAATACGTATGGGGAATCTGAAGAGCAGTGCACTGTTTCATTGCAGCACACCAGATCTTTCCAGGATAGTTATTGTGGCCCCAATTTCACTAGGTCTTGACCCTGGCATGAGCCCATGCCACAAAATCATCTTCCCCATTTGCCTCGTTGCTGGTACTTGCTCTGTCCATTGAGGCTATATTGCCGTATTAAAGATTTTCCATTCTTGAAATGTTCCTCCGTCTTCCAGTTTTCCAATTTCTTGGTCTTCTGTGTTGCATCTTATCTTGACTGATTTTCTGCCCCTACTTTTTGCTGGTTTAGAATCTGTTAAAAATCCAGGTAAATTATGAGGGTGTTTCCTTTATTGGTAAGATGAAAATGCATTGCATATTAAGAAATTTACAAGGTGTTTTAACCGCCCCCCCCCCACATTCTAACCAATTATAGGCATGCATTGATGCCATTAAAGGATCTTTTCCTTCACACTGCATTCTTCAACTTCTTTTTGTAAAAATAAAAATAAAAATCTGAATAAAAATGGTGTGTGTGTGTGTGTATTTCCCTTTTATTCCTGGTCACCACAGATTTATTGTAATAATAACAATTTTATGTATGTACTGTGTGTATCTATATACTTAGTAAAGTTCAGAATAGGCAGTGTCTTTTTTTTCAGAAACAAAAAATGATTCCTTCACACAAAATAGCCCTATTTACACACACACAAAAGCCTTCCTCAGACTTTTTGTAAAGGAAAACATGTTGAAATTACTGCTTGGCGATAGTCATTGTGCGCTTTTCCCTGAGCTGTTCCGCCCCACTCAAACCTTTGAGAAGGTTGCCCCAGCCCAATTTATTTTCTGCTGCTCTGTACTGCCAAAATAGTTGTCAGACTTTTGTTCCCATATAATGGCCACAGAATCCTATTTTGCTTCTGTTGTGTGGAAGATCTGCGCCCTGAAAGCTATAGAAAACGGCATAAAGTCAACAGTTGCAGAATCTCCTGGAACTGACATTGATGTGGAAGAATTCAGGAGAGCAGCTTGGTCAGAACTAGGGGTGGGCGAGAAATTCGGTTTGATATGCAATTTAGTGCACGCTTACCGGTATCTAAATTTGCACATTCTCCCAATCTCATGATGCAGGTTTCCAACCAAAAAATGTTGCACAAAACGCATATATTAGGGGGACGTTTGCACAAAAATGCATATATTAAAAAGAGTCTGCTGGATCAGGTCCATAGCCCATCTAGTCTAGCATTCTGTTTACACAGTGGCCAATCAGATGCTCCTATGGGTAACCCAAAAGCAAAATACAGGCACCAAGTCTCCCTTCCTGTGGCTTCCAGCAACTGTTATTCAGAAACATGGCTGCCTCCAATTGTGAAGGTGGAGCATAGCCATCCTGGCTAGCAGCCATCGAGAGCCTTCTCCTCCAGATATTTGTGCAGTCCTCTTTTAAAGCCATCCAAGTTGGCGGTCATCACTGCTTCCTGTGGGAATGAGTTCCATAGGTTAACAATGCACTGTGGGAAGGAGTCCTTTCTTTTACCTGTCCTGAATCTTCCAGCTTCCAGCTTCCTTGGACATGCACGGATGTGCTTAAGTTTGTGCACACTCTGTAGTTTGCAGCTGCACCAGGGGTGGGCAGCCTCAGGCCTGTGGGCCAAATGCAGTCCTGCAGGCCTCTCTGTAGGGGCCCCTTGGGACTCTAGCTCTGTTTCTTCTCCCAAGTGCTTTTTCCCATATGGAACATAGAATCATAGAGTTGCAAGGGACTCATGGAACATAGAATCATAGAGTTGGAAGGGACTCATGGAACATAGAATCATAGAGTTGGAAGGGACTCATGGAACATAGAATTATAGAGTTGGAAGGGACTCATGGAACATAGAATTATAGAGTTGGAAGGGACTCATACAGAACATAGATTCATAGAGTTGCAAGGGACTCATATGGAACATAGAATCATAGACAAAAATAAATAAATAAAAATCCTTCCAGTAGCACCTTAGAGACCAACTAAGTTTGTCATAGGTATGAGCACAAAAGCTCATACCTATGACAAACTTAGTTGGTTTCTAAGGTGCTACTAGAAGGATTTTTTAAATTTTGTTTTGACTACATCAGACCAACACGGCTAAAAAAAGGTAAAGGGCCCCTGACCATCAGGTCCAGTCGTGTCCAACTCTGGGGTTGCGGCGCTCATCTCGCTCTATAGGCCGAGGGAGCCGGAGTTTGTCCGCAGACAGCTTCCGGGTCATGTGGCCAGCATGACTAAACTGCTTCTGGTGCAACTGGACACCGTGATGGAAACCAGAACGCACGGAAATACTGTTTACCTTCCCGCCGGAGCGGTCCCTATTTATCTACTTGCACTTTGATGTGCTTTCGAACTGCTAGGTGGGCAGTAGCTGGGACCGAGCAACGGGAGCTCACCCCGTTGCAGGGATTCGAACCGCCGACCTTCTGATCAGCAAGCCCTAGGCTCAGTGGTTTAACCCACAGCGCCACCTGGGTCCCTACCAACACGGCTACCTACCTGTAAATAGAATCATAGAATCATAGTTGGAAGGGACTCATCTAGTCCAACCCCTGGCAATGCAGGAATACGCAGCTGTCCCATATGAGGATCAAACCTGCAACCTTGGTGTTATCAACACCATGCTCTAACCAGCTGAGCTATCCCGGGTCATGCCCTTGAACTGCGGCAATGCCTCTTCCTTCCCTGGATGGAGAGATGTGTGCAGTGTGCATTTGTGTGGGTGTATAGAAACATGCAGCATTGCCTACTAACATAAGCGTCACACCCATTGCTCTGCCCACGTTTTACTTTTAGCCCTGCCTGCCACTGAAAGGTTGCCCCCAAGTAGGGATGGGATTCACTGTTCTGTACCTGTTCATCTTTTGATCACATTGTCATTTCTCAAACTCGGCCTGCAGCGATTCGCTGAACGTGTATGGTCTCTTGCAAAAAGAGTGTTATTATTCTTCATTCTCCTGACGGTGGCATGATTGCCTCTTGCATAGAATGCATTTCCCTGATATGTGCACATTTTTCGCTATTTGCAGTACCCACGGCTGTTATTGATAGCCCATCCTCAAGTATCCATCTGGCCCCAGGGGGTGGGAAAACAAAACAAAAGATTTAAAATCAATATCTGCGGGTGAATGGCACAGACCATCAGCGGGACACCCCTATGGGGAAAAAGCATTTACCGTAACATATCCTTTCCCCTTCCTCTTCTTCTTGAAAGCTTGTAAAAATCTTATTTTTTTTTTTAAAAAAAGTTGTATTCCATTTAAACCTATTTGTTAATATAAATAAACAACAGCAGCAATAACTATTTTAGTGAGATTCACATTGTAAACGTTTACACTAATGCGAAACATTTTTGCGTTACAGAGCATCACCCACTGGGTGGGTGGGAGTTTGGATTGTCTCTGTCTTTCTCCATGGAAAAGAAGTGTCTGTTGTTTCCTCTTCTGCATGAGAAACAAAATGAAAAACACGATATTAATATATGCTGACGAGAGTACAGAAAACTTGTGTACTTTGAAATGCCCTCCGTTTTGTACAGCGGTGTGTGAGACTGCCTCTGGGAAGCTCAGAGAATAAGTCTTCTAGAATTAAAAACGGAGATTCTGATTTTAAGGTTTTGTGGGGTTGGTATGAGGCAAGAAGCTTTAACCAACACAGGCTTGGAGGTGGGGGGTGGGAAGCTGCATTGACCCCACCACAGTCAAAGTCCAGAGTTGGATTGCGCTATGCTTTCCTTAACAGAGGAGAGAATTGTCTTCTGGTCTGATGACGATTAAATAAAGAAAACTTTACAATAAACAGAAGGTCATTTTCTGGCCTGTTAAGATAATTTATCAAACGCCCTTCACCCTAAGGTCCCAATGTGGATTACGACGTTAAAATACAGCATTAAAAAAACCCAGTTCAAAGCAACTTGCAATCATAAACATAAGGTGGGTCCTAAAAATATGCACCTAAATTGACAATTTAATTGTTACTGGTGTGGCGTCATGGTTAGTGTTGGACTGTGACCTGGGAGACCGGGAGACTCAGTCATGAAGCTCATCTTGGGCCGGTCGCAATCTCTTAGCCTAACCTACCTCGCAGGGCTGTTGTGAGGATGAAGGGGAGGGGAGAACCATGTACACCACCTTGAGCTCACTGGAAAGTAAAGGTGGTAAATAAATATAATAAATAATAATACATAAATTAATTTTTTAAAAAAACAACAGGGTAAAAAGGTGCATCTTCAACATTGTCCGGAATCTGTATAACGAGAGTGCCGGGTGCACCTCTGTTTCATTCAGCGAATGAATTTGGGAGTTGGGACCTTGACCCTCCTCTAACAATAGATCTCTGCCTCTTCATGCACCAGGGCCTGTCTCTGTCTCTTTGTGCGCCAGGGCTGGATAAGTACCCCCGTTTTAACACTACACATCCCTGTCTTGTGTTTTTTCCCCTCCAGTATGGTGACTACGATCCCACTGTTCACAAGCGTGGCTTCTTGGCCCAAGAAGAGTTGCTCCCAAAGCGGGTAAGGCTCTGTCTTGCTTCGTTGGACATAGGCAAAGGTGAAGAGGCCTCAGCTCTTAGTCAGAGAGCAGCATGTTGGGCCTGAATCCCCAGAGAGCTGCTGCCAATCAGTGTATGCTGAGCTAGAGCAGGCATATGCAAACTCGGCCCTCCAAATGTTTTAAGACTACAATTCCCATCACCCCTGACCACTGGCCCTGTTAGCTAGGAATCATGGGAGTTGTAGTCCCAAAACAACTGGAGGACCGAGTTTGCCTATGCCTGAGCTAGAGGGACGAGTTGGTCTTCTTCGGCATAAGGCAGCTTGCTGGCTTCCTTGGAAATGATAGCAGAACATTAGAATTGCCTTTCCCCCAAATGCACTTTCCAGATTGGGCTCTGCAGCTCTGCTGAAGATAATGACCATTATTTTGGTCTGCTTCGCAAAGGCTCTCGGATGGGGAAGGGCTGTAGCTCAGGGGCAGAACATCTGCCTTGCATACAGGGGGTTTCAGGTTTTATCCCGAGCATTTGCGGGTAGGGTTGGAGAAGACTTCCTATCTGAGCTGCTGCCAGCCAGTGTAGACAGTACTGAGCTAGATATACAAAGGCCCTGACTCTATATAAGGCAGTTCCCTATAGCTCAGGCTTCCTCAAATTCGGCCCTCCAGATGTTTTGAGACAATGCCCATCATCCCTGACCACTGGTCCTGCTAGCTAGGGAGCATGGGAGTCTGCCTGGGCTGCTAATGTAATGGTAAAGGTAAAGGGCCCCCTGACCATCAGGTCCAGTCGTGTCCGACTCTGGGGTTGCGGCGCTCATCTTGCTCTATAGGCAGACAGCTTCCAGGTCATGTGGCCAGCATGACAAAGCTGCTTCTGGTGAACCAGAGCAGTGCACGGAAACGCCGTTTACCTTCCCGCCGGAGCGGTCCCTATTTATCTACTTGCACTTTGACGTGCTTTTGAACTGCTAGGTGGGCAGGAGCTGGGACCGAGCAACGGGAGCTCACCCCTTTGCAGCGATTCAAACCGCCGACCTTCTGATCAGCAAGCCCTAGACTCTGGTTTAACCCACAGCGCCACCTGGGTAATGAACTGTAAATGATGAACAGGAAGTGGTTTGTTTCCCTACTTTGTTGAGATGCAAACCTTGGTTGGGAAAGGCAAGTAAGGTGCCGTGTCCATGCCTCTGTCTGTCTGCTTCAGTTACTTATACTGAGCAACAATGGCTCAAAGACAATATAGTACCACTTGATGAGCCGTCCTGCAGGATGTGGCATTTCAAACATGGTCTAACTTTGACCATTAGCCTGCACTGTCCATTTCTGAGACAAAACTGCAGGTAGGTGGGGCTTCCCTGAGCTAAGTTACTTTATAAATCCTAGAATCCTAGAATTGCAGAATTGGGACTTTCAGCCCAAACACCTGCAAACATAGCTAAAGACTCCCTGCCAGATGGCCACCAAACCTCTGCTTAAAAACCTCGAAGGAGAGTTCGCCACCTTCCAAGGTATTCCACTCCACTGTTTAACCAGCTCTTTAACCTCAGAAAGTTCTCCCCAATGTTTAATTGGAATCGCCTTTCTTGTAATTTGAATCCATTGGTTTGGGTCCAGTCCTCAAGAGCAGCAGAAAACAAGCTTGCTCCATCTTCCATGTGACAGCTCTTCAGATATTTGAAGATGTCTTTGTGTCTCACTCTTCAGGTGATAAACTTATACCAGATGACCCCAGAAATGTGGGAAGAAAGAATAACAGCTTGGTATGGCCAACATCGAGGCAGAGCCAGGTGAGTCTTTGCATCCTCAGTGCCCTTTTCAGAGCACTTTGAGGGTTTTTTGTTCCAATCGAGTGGTATATAAATTTTACGAAATAAATAGTAGCTGGGATACCAACCAAAGTTTTTACATTCATAACCATGAGAGCTGGAAATTTGAAAATTTGTAGGAATCTGAAAAATCTTAAGAGTTGATGTGCAGCCTGCTCTAAAAGCAGAATCTCACGTCCTTTGTTTTAAGGATGGCAGCAAAACACAGGTCTGATCAGGGAATAATGGACTAGTAACTTATGCTTATGACCTAGAGAAGGGATCCTTGTGGAAGTCCTATAACACTTAGACGTCTCTAAGATAAGCATAGAAAATGGGTAGCCTCCCTCATTTTGTTTTGCTCCTTTCCCTCCATAATAGTGGAGGCTGACCGAATAGGGAAACTGGGACAGTTCCCCACCAGCCTCCCTTCTTATTTACAACCAACCCATGGGGTGGCCCTGCATCTCATTGGTTCTGGTTCTGCCTGCTTTTGGCACCTCTGCCTTCTGCCCTTTGAGTATCAGTACCACCAACCACTACTGCACCCTACAACACAGCAGTGGGCAACTCTTTATTTTCACTAAGGGTGATCAACTATGCCCTTGAAATTTAGGGTGTTTGGGAAGGGGGAAAATAAAAATGTCATATTTCCTTTGCGGAACATCCATTTTAACAGAAATTAGGATGCAGTAAACCTGCAGGAAGGGATTTGCTGTGGATCCTTTTTTGCTTATATCTCTTACATATAATAAAAAGGGAAGGTTGTCATCATGTAGCAGTTTGCTTGGCCACTGATAGGTGGTGATGTGCACTATACTGTGACAATAGACTTCTGAGAGCTGCTGGAGCAGTGGAGGAGGGAGAAAGAGGCAGGCAGGCAGCTGCAAATGGAGGTGTTTTTTTTTTGCCAGGAAGGGTGGTTTAGGGGAGGTGCAAGGGAGGATTACGGTTGGCCAGAGGGATGTTGTTGCCAGACAGAGTTGGCAAGCAAAGTGAGTGATGGCAGAGCCTCTAGTTTGTGTGTGTGCTTGTGTTTGTGAAATACCTTGAGACCATCTTGAGCATGCTGCGTAATATCTCTGTGAAGCTAAGAACCCGTCTTATTCCTTTGTTCTCTCCCAGTCTCCTGCATATTCCATAAGGTCCTGTTTCTGTCAAGCTTTTGTAGCTCTAAACCAGGCATCCCCAAACTTCGGCCCTCCAGATGTTTTGGACTACAATTCCCATCTTCCCTGACCACTGGTCCTGTTAGCTAGGGATCATGGGAGTTGTAGGCCAAAACATCTGGAGGGGCCGCAGTTTGGGGATGCCTGCTCTAAACTGTCTGCCCCACTGTTCACATTTACAGGGATGAAGCTGAAATGGAGTACCTGAAGATTGCCCAGGACCTCGAGATGTATGGCGTGAACTATTTTGCAATCCGGGTAAAAGCCCCAAGTTTTGCATTGCACTTTTTTGGGGTGGTGGTGGTATGAGGGCAGGAGGCCCTTGAACAAAAGAAGAGGGGAACCAGTTGTGCGGAAGGACTCTGGCCAGCAGACTCTGGCTTTGCTAAAGATGCCTTCCATAATGCAGAGGAGAGTTTGATGTACTGGCAGCTTTTCTGCTGTAGCCTTACCTGCAACCAGGAAAGGGCCGCTGAGAGGCTTCCCCAGGGGGATGAATGCGTCACTTCTGCTGCAGTTCGTTCTGCCTCGGGAAGCCTGAGTGCTCTAGCTCTGCCTCCTCCTGCCCTCCCTCTTTGGTCAGGTTGATCCTGTAGAACAAAGGTTTTTGGATTTGTGAGCACATTTGCAAATGGAATACACTGTCGCGAGCAACACACCCACCCACCCACACCCCATAACTTATTCTACTGGCTTTTTTCAATCTTAATTCAGGGAAGAGATCTAGTTCAATGGAAGAGTATTGCTTTGCATGCAGAAGGTCCCAGGTTCAATCTCCAGAGTCTCCAGTTAGGGCTGGGCATTTCCCCTGTCTGACTGAAACCGCAGAGAGCCGCTGCCAGTCAGTGTAGACCAGGGGTGGCCAACTCCAAAGAGACTGCGATCTACTCACAGAGTTAAAAACTGGCAGTGATCTACCCCCTTTGGGGGGGGGGTTTCAGGTCAAAGTTGTTAAGCTTTTTTTCAGGGAGGAGGAAAGCCCCGTTTTTTAGGGGTTCAGGTCAAAGTTGTTGAGTTTTTTTTTTAGGAAGGAAGAAGGCCCATTTTTAAGGGGTTCAGGTCAGAGTTGTTGAGCTTTTCTGAAGCGGGAGGAAAGCCCTCTTTGGGGAGGGGGTGAAGGGCTAAAATGCTGCACATTTTTAAGGGCAGTCAAAGTTGTTGAGCTTCTTTGGTGGGAACCAGTGATCTACCACAGATGTCCAGTGATCTACTGGTAGATCACGATCTACCTGTTGGACATGCCTGGTGTAGACAATATGGAGCCTGGTGGAGCAAGGCTCTGACTTCACACCAAATACAAAGCATAAAACTAAAAGGAAGAAAAGAAAATACTTCTGATTCTTCGTCTATCAGCTTTATAGTCTTCTGCAAAACCCTTGCTCCATAATAGCATCTAACTCTTCTGCTTTCTATAGACCAACCTGTTTTCAGTCTCCCAACCAGCTTCATTTTACATGTTCGTGCAAAAGTCCATAAGGTGCCTTATAGCAAGGCTCTGAATTCATATAAGGCAGCTTCCTGTGCTTGAGTGTGTTCACTGGAACTCAGTGGTAGAGCATCTTATTGGCATGTAGAAAGTCCCAGGTTCAATGCCTGGCATCTCCTGGAAGATCTAGGAGAGATTTCCTGCCTGGAACCCTGAAGAGCCACGGCCAGGCAGCGAAGGCAATACTGAGCCAGATGGCCCAATGGTCTAATCAGTATAAGGCAGCTTCATATGCTCCTAAAAATTTTTTGGGGGGAGGGAGACAACTTGACCAGGGGAAACCTGTAAGCACAAGGGAAAGCCTCTGTGTGTGCATGTGCACCCACGGGTGCTGCACTGGCAACCCCTACCATAGAATTGTTGAGCCACGGTGGGATGGACCTAGGTGGGATTCATGTGTCAGATTCGCTGAGCCATTTCAGATGGAGACAATGTAGAATTGTAGAGTTGGAAGGGACCCCCACGGTCATCTAGTCCAACCCCTTGCAATGCAGGAATCTTAAAAAGAAAAGAAAAAGAAAGATTCATGACAGATGGCTATGCAAAAACCTCCAATGTTCTCTTTCCTTTAGAATAAGAAAGGAACCGAGCTGCTGCTGGGCGTGGATGCCTTGGGCCTGCACATATATGATATGGAAAACAGGCTGACCCCCAAAATTTCATTTCCGTGGAATGAGATTCGGAACGTCTCTTACAGCGATAAGGAGGTAAGGCACACTCCTCTTGTCCACCTCCGGTGTCTCTGTCCAAGTGCTGATTTGAGAAAGCGGCCTCAGGCACCTCTTCCTTCCTGCTGCGGTTCCCAGGATACCTTAGGGGAAGTGATGCAGTGGAAGTGGTTAGAGGGTCAGACAAGCACCTGGGAGACCAGGGTTCGAATCCCTACTTGGGCATGTGAAGCTTGGGCCTATCACAATCTCTGAGCCTAACCTGCCTCTCAAGGCTGCTGTGGGGGTTAAATGAGGAGGGGGAGATCCATGTCTGCCACCTTGAGCTCCTTGCAGGGAGAAAGGTGGAATGTAAAGACAACAAACAAACAGCTGTTAAAGCACTAAAAGAGTTCATTAAATGTACAGTGTACAGGGGTGTGTGTGTGTGTGCTGTGGTCTAAACCACTGATCCTCTTGAGCTTGCCGATCGGAAGGTCAGCGGTTCGAATCCCTGTGACGGGGTGAGCTCCTGTTGCTCTGTCCCAGCTCCTCCCAACCTAGTAGTTTGAAAGCATGCCAGTGCAAGTAGATAAATAGGTAGCGAGAAGGTAAACAGTGTTTCTGTGTGCTCTGGTGTCCCGTTGTGCCAGAATCAGTTTAGTCCTGGTGGCCACATGACCCGGAAAGTTGTCTGTGGACAAACACCGGCTCCCTTGGCCTGAAAGCAAGATGAGCACCACAACCCCATAGTCACCTTTGACTGGACTTAACTGTCCAGGGGTCCTTTACCTTTACCTACATACAGTGTATATAAATTCAAATTCTAATAATAATAATAATAATAAGAAGAAGGATGTCCTTTTGACTGTGGTCTGTCTGGCACAGGGATGGCCAGAGTGGCTGCACCTTGCTTTCCATCAACCCTGGACAATATGTCCAGGAGGCAGGGATGATGGGAGTTGTAGTCCAACAGCGTCTGACTTGCACCATGCTGGCTATCCCCGATATAGCAGGACTGCAGAGAATCCCTTAACCTCCTGGACTCTGCAGTTCTTTAAAAACAGTCGCCGGTTTTAATTGGTAGAGTGGTTCCTTGCTCCCCTGTCCTGGAAAACGTTGACTGCGGTTTTCTTTCTTTTAAGACTGATGCAAACAGTGCAATGCAGACAAAATTAGCAGTGGCTTTTTCTTTTTTGGTGGGAGGCGGGCAGGAATAGGAGAATTGATAACATTTAAACATTATCTGGTGAGGGCCAAGAGCTTAAGGCGTTCTACTTCAGTTATTATTATTGCTGAAGCTTGAAGCAATTAGTTTATGATGCGCTCTTTTTCATTTTCATTTTTAAAAATTACAGTGTTGGATGCATAATCTTATTACAGTTAGCATTCTTGTGAGATCCTTCCCCCCTCTCCCTTTTCTGGCTATACCCAAGTTTTATCAGTTTATGTTCCCCCCACCCTTCCCTCCCATAACTGTGTACAGTATTCCACCAGGAATTGAGAGGCCCAGGACCTCGTCTGCTGGGCCTCGAACATAATAGCCTGTAATAGAGCCGCCCCTCGAGGGAAGGATCTGTCATCTTTTATCACGTCAATAATCCTCGTAATAAGACTGCCGCAAGCGAGATGTGACACGATAGTAAGCGGGGCTTAATAGTGGCTCAGGACAGCTGTACCGAAACATCAGAGGTGTTTAATCTAGTGTGTCTATTATCAAGTGCACGCCTGGGACTGCAGTGGTCCTCGTGGCTGGCAGCAAATCCTTGGGGATTTTTTTTCCCCTGCCAGAGTTGAGATCTGAGGCTCCGTGCTGCTGTTTTGTCCTATTATTTGTTTTGTTTATTGATTGTGTTTAATTCCCACCTTCCCCCGTCCCCAAGGAGCTCAAGGTGGTGTATCTGGTTCACCCCTGTCCCCCATTTAATCCCCACTACAACCCTGCGAGGTAGGCTAGGCTCAGAAGCAGCCACTGGCCCAAGGTCACACAGTGACCTTTACGGCTGAGTCGGGATTTGAACCCTGGTCTCCCAGGTTCTAGTCCAACACTCTAACCACTACACAGCATGGCAGATCTGCTTCCCATTCTAGGCAGGCTGACGACTCACCTGGTGAAACAACCCAACACGCTCCTTTGCTAAGAAAAGAGACAGGGTGGCGCTCTTTCTCCCTCTCTCCATGCACTTGAGAAATAAAACTTTTTATTCAGTGCAGCCTGTGAGCAAAGAATGCTTTGATTTCCACTTTATCTGGGTATTCCGGGAGAAGGGAGGATGAAGGAACAGATCCCCCAAATTGGCCACCACAAATTTTGGTGCAGTGGCTACCAGCTGGATTCCAGGCATTTGTTCAATTTGTCCTCCCTCGCTCTTCTCCTTTGCTTACTGTGGGATCTTGCTTGCTGCGGGATCTAAGTTTGTGGGGTGTGAAAACGGCTGGAGAACACTGAACTTCCCCAAACCGATGGAGTGATTGTCCTTTGACTGATTCTGTGTTGGCAGCCAGCTGGAAAATAAAACTTCAAGGTGTGTTCACCTTTAAAAGGAAAGGCTGCAGCTCAGAGGGTGGAGGGTCTCCTTTTCACACAGAAGGTCCCAGCTATCTCTTCCAAGGGATGGGAATGTCCCCTGCCAGTCAGAGTAAACAATATTGAGCCAAATGGATCCAAGGCTCTGACTCAGTATGGACCGGGGTTCTGACCCATAGCTTGGTGCCTAGAGCATGTGCTTTACATACAAAGGGTTCTTCCCCAGGTAGGTTTGGGGAAAAGGCTCCCTGCTTGAAACTCAGGAGAGCTGCTGCTAGTCAGTGTTGGCAGTACTGGGCTGGATGGACCACTGCTCTGACTTGGTATAAGAGAGATTCTGGTGCTCCTTTCCGATGTGCATAAGACTGGGCTCAGCTATCAGGGTGCACCCCTCTTCCTTTATTTCATTTTCACTGCACTCTTTGACAACTCCTTCCTCCCTCGCAGTTTACGATAAAGCCTCTGGACAAAAAGATCGACGTCTTCAAATTCAACTCTTCAAAGCTGCGTGTGAATAAGCTGGTGAGTCTGAAGGAGGATGCAAGAGTTGCATTGTGTGGCAGCCTCTCTGCTGAGCAGCCAGGCATCCTTCCAAGGCAAGGGGCCCCGAAACAGATGGTGGCTCTGGGGAGCTGGAAAAGTTGCACTGCAGACCTAGAGAGCCGGTGCCAGCCCATCTGCATGAGCCTTATGCCCTCCAGATGTTATGGGATGCAACTCCCACCAGCCTCAGCCCAGCCGTATGATGCTGGGGCTGATGGGAGCACAGCCTTATTGGCTGCTTGGCATGCTGAAGGTCCCTGGTTTAGTCCCCAAAGGCATCTCTAGGTAAGGGCTGGGAGAGATGCCCTGCCTGAAACCCTGGAGAGCTGCTGCCAGTCAGTGTAGACAGTGTATACCAGGCACCCCCAAACTTCGGCCCTCCAGATGTTTTGGACTACAATTCCCATCTTCCCCGACCACTGGTCCTGTTAGCTAGGGATCATGGGAGTTGTAGGCCAAAACATCTGGAGGGCCGCAGTTTGGGGGTGCCTGGTGTAGACAGTACTTAGCTATATGGCCCTATTTAGAGAGAGAGAGAGAGAGAGAGAGAGAGAGAGAGAGAGAGAGAGAGAGAAAGCATGAGACTCGTAATCTCAGGGTGGGTGGGTGTGGAGAGAGAGAGAGAGAGAAAGTGGATGGTTTTGTGAGAGACTCTTTCTACTGCATGAAAGGCCGGGGAACAAGCCCGCCATTGTTGTTGCAACAGCAGAGGCCTGGCTTTGTCTGAATAGCTGGCAGATTCTGCTTGGAAAATTGGTCTCTTGGAGCGCTGGGGAAACGGCAAGCTCTGTGGTCAAACACTTTGCTCAGGGCGTCCATTGTTTTTCCTCCTTTTGAACTCCCAACTCCTCCTTCTGATCCCCATTCAAGAGCTGCATATAAAGGGGGCTCTTCCCCTTTTCCCCTTTTCACCCAGAGTTTTTTCTGAGCTAATCCTTCAAGTAAGGGATCAGTCTGCCTTATAGAGACAGCTAATTTCCAATCCACTCATGTGTTTATTATTTATTGGAGAACTGCTGCCAGTCCCTCTGCATCAACCTGATGCCCTACAGATGTTCTGGACCACAAATCTCTTCTACCCCAGCCAGCACAGCCATGCGATGTTGGGGCCAATGGAAGTTGGCTGAAGATGAGTGATGGCACATCCATTGCACTAAATAGTCATATTGTTTTTAATTGCATTTTTATATTTAAACCCCCATCTTCCCTCCAAGAAGCTCAAGACAGCATGCATGGTTCTCTTCCTTCCCATCTTATCCTCACAGCAACCCTGCGAGGTAGGTTAGGCTGAAAGGGACTGGCCCAAGTTCACCTAATGGGGTTTATGGCTGAGCAGGGATTTGAACCCTGGTCTCCCAGGTCCTAGTGCAGCACTCTAACCACTAAACCACCACTGACTCTCTTTCTCATTTTGCATTTTATTGTATTGCAATTTGAATTGGAATAAAATGCCAAGGATAAGTAACAAAGGAAGCAATAAAACACGGAGCTAAATGCACCAGCAGTCTAATGGCAGAAGGCAGGTTACTAGATTCCTTGATACCATTTATTTAGAATCATGAGGACTAGAATCTCCATTTTATTTTTATTTGGAAGAGTTATATCTCACTGGCAGAGTCTCAGGTTCGATCCTGAGCATCTCTAGGTAGGGTCAGGAAAGACAGTCAGCCAGCGTAGACTATGGATGGGGGAAGCTGCGGCCTTTCAGGTATTATTGGACTGTGGGCTCCCATTAGCCTCAGCCAACATAGGCAATAGTCAGGAATGACCGGAGTTGTGGTCCAACAACATCTATAGGACCACAGCATCACCACTCCTGATGCAAACAAAGCTGTGCTAGATGTCCCAATGGTCCGATTTGGTATAAGGCAGCTTCCTACAATGGTCACGTGAGAGACAGTACAGTTGCTACACGGAAGCCACCAGAAACAGTTCTCCCTTGGCATTATTGACGGCTGTGGCATGTCTCAACATGGTGGGGTTGGCACGCAGTTCTGTGTAACAAGGTGGGGTGGAGGACAAAAGTGTTCTGTTTTCAAATGCTTGGTGGCGTGAACACAAATTTGCCATCCTCTTCTCCTCTCCTGGACCAGATCTTGCAGCTGTGCATTGGAAACCATGACCTGTTCATGAGGAGGAGGAAAGCAGACTCCCTGGAAGTCCAGCAGATGAAAGCCCAAGCCCGGGAGGAGAAGGCCAGGAAACAGGTCAGAGAAAAGGAGGGTCCTGTTCCTTTCTTAACAACTATTTCTATTGCTCACTCGGGATCTCTCCGGAGGAAACTGCTGCAACATTGGCATTGCTGCAAACTTTCGGCACCTGTGGGTGAGAGCTGACAATCCCAGGCAAATTTTGCAGATTTCTGGAAACTCGGGGCTGCGTCCGACATTCACTGTCTGCTAGTGCAGTTTTAAGGTTGCACAACAGTGGGATCCAGTGCTACAGCTGTGCCGGTGGAAGCCCGTTGTGCAACAGATTGGGCAGCCTCTGGGGCATAGAGATACCAGCAACTTGCTTATGCATTCTCTCAAAGAGTACAGCGAAAGTGCCTGCATGATGTCAATAGGCAGGGAGTTCTAAAGTGTAAATGCCGTCGCACTAAAAAAGATTGTGTTATTACAAATGCGGAACGGGCATTATGTGGAACCTGTAATGCTGCCAGTTCCACAGATCAGTGTGTTTGGGTTGGCATATATGGGGTAAGGCAATGGTTCCCCAACATTTTGGGGTCACCGCCCTTTTGGTACCATAAAGTCACCCCATTGCCCTCTACCCTACCTTATAAAATGCATTATTCAGAATAGCAGTTTTCACAACACAATAAAATTCCATAGAATCATAGCATTGTAGAGATGGAAGGGTGATCTAGTTCAACCCCCTGCAACACAGGAGTTAACTGCAAATAATAAGAATAAGAATAAGAACAATAATTTATATATACCCTGCCCATCTGGCTGGCTTTCCCCAGCCACTCTGAGCGGCTCCCAACAGAATATTAAAAACACGATAAAACATCAAACATTTAAAAATTCCCTAAACAGGGCTGCCTTCAGATGTCTTCTAAAAGTCAGATAGTTGTTTATTTCCTTGACATCTGATGGGAGGGTGTTTCACAGGGTGGGCGCCACTACCGAGAAGGCCCTCTGTCTGGTTCCCTGTAACCTCACTTCTCGCAGTGAGGGAACTTCCAGAAGGCCCTCGGAGCTGGACCTCAGTGTCCTGGCTGAACGACAGGGGTGGAGATGCTCCTTCAGATATACTGGGCCTGATATTCCAAATGCAAATGGTTAGTTGCACATTTATTCAAAACTCAACTCAAACTAATTAGCTAAATTCAACAATATTGATGAGCTTGATCCAATGTTGCCAGCTTTTCAAAGGCTGATAGTCAGTTACACCTCCAGCAAGCCCCCTTGCCCACCCTCTTGCATCTCAGAGCGCCTCCAGCTAGTCCTGCCCACTCTGGGATCCCACTGGGGCAAGGCAATCCCAGGAGTAAACTGGTTCCAAGCCTTCAAGGACTTTATATACCAACGGCAACACCTTGAACTTGGCACTGTAAGAAATGGGCAACCTGTGCAGATCTCTGAGCAGAGGTGTTCTGTGCTGACATGGTCTCCCTCCCGCCAGTAACCATGCTGCAGCATCTTGCGCTGACTGCAGTTTCCGGGTCAATCGCCGGGGAAGCCCCGCGTAGAGTGCATTGCAGCAGCCCAGCCTTGCAGCTGCCAGTGCCCGAACTACCAGGCCAGAAAAACGGTGTCCACTCTGCGGGCATACAATCTTTAAATGTTGTCCATCTTCTCCCCTGCCGCTCTGTAAACCTATTTCTCGGTCGTGGCGCTCGTATGTTTGCTGTGTCTTGGGGAGGTTGGCTGCGGTTGTGGGAGGGAGGGGGAGCCGTGTCCTAATTAGATGGTGATGGAATGCGAGCTGCTCTTCCGCCGCATGCTGCCTGCATGCTAATTCCGATCCTGGCCTCCTTTTATCCGCTGCGGGTCAGCCCAGCCAGCAGACGCGCCGCATCTCAGGCCGCAGCATGGAGCCAATGAGCACATATCAGCAAATTGGATTGTATGAATCATGGTTTTCTGCTTGTAGACCTTTTCTACTTGCTGAAACCCACACAGCTAATCTGCGCGGTGCTGCTCGGAATATAGATTGCCACTTCTGGGGAAGCGGTTAGGCAGCCGCGGCTGCGGCCAAGTGCCTCTGTGTGCCAGGGGACGCTCAGTTTACGGGAAGGTTAGGTTAAAAGTACTTGTCTTGGATTTGCCTGTGTCGGTGATGTTACGGCTCTTGGCTTAGTTCCATGGGCAGTGATAATAGTCTCTCTGGGTTGGCTGCCTTGCACCCAGGTCAACTTGAGCTTTAAAAAACCGAATGGGTCCAAAGGAAAATGGGGGATGCATCCTGAGTTCTGGGAAGAGGGGAACGTGTTTTGTCTCGGGGAGTGTCACCCAGTGCATAAAGGCTTTAAATCCCCCCCCTCGGTGCTCCCCTTGGGACTGGTTTGGACGCTCTATTTGGTGCAGAATGCTGCAGCTGGACTGTTGGTGAGGTCAGACTAACTCCAGCACAGAGCACCAGTGTTTTAAAGGTCGCACGGTCTACCCATATACTACCGGTTTAGATTCCAGGGTCTTGTATGCATTTGTAAGGCCCTTAGCAACTTGGCCAAGGATAACTTGAGAACTGCCTGGCTCCTTACATCACACTGTGTGATCACTGAGGTCATTGTTTCTTGGATGCATGACTCAAATCCACTAGAGCATCGTGGGCTCAGTTATGTTGCATCCCCTCACGCAGGCCCAATCACCGTTGAATTTCCAGCACCTAGTGCATAACTTTTTAAATTTCTGCAGGCATCTCCAGCCATTTTTTTTTACTTCCACGGCTAGTTTTTAACTGATTTTGTCTCTCTTAACCTTCCTGCACACTGCACAGAGACCAAGATATGGCCAACAGAGGTTAAATGTGTTGCTTATGGAGGGCTCCTAAATTGGAAGGTGCTGAGAGCACGGAGTCCACCGAGAACCTCCACGCCGGCCTCTTCCAAAGGGTCTACTAGCAGCCTGGCAGCAAACCCTGCTCTTTAACAAAGCATCTAAATTGCTTTGTAAACCTGGATTGCGGAAGTGGAATTGATTGTGGCGAGCAGATGTCTGAATTCTGTCGCACGGCCCTGATAAATTGGATTTCTGTTCGGTGCAGAATGCCTACGATCTGCATGCCTCGGTTGGCTATGTACTATTTTCTGCCATCCTCACTTCCCCTCCCCCTTACTCTCCCCCCCACCCCCAAGATGGAACGCCAGCGTTTAGCTCGAGAAAAGCAGATGCGGGAAGAGGCAGAGCGGACGAGGGACGAGTTGGAGAGGAGGCTGCTGCAATTGAAAGATGAGGCGACGATGGCTAACGAAGCCTTGGTAAGTCTCTCTTCAGGAGGTGGCGAGCCGCCCACTGCAATGGCATGGTCCCGTTAACATGACATGCATGGTAGAAGCAAGACCCCTCTCCTCAGAAAGACTTGTCCTTACCAGTCAGAGTAGATGCTCCATTCACCTGTATTCAGACTCTGCAACATCAAGCTTACTCGTTTGGGGAAGGGTGGTGGCTCAGTGATCAAACACCTGTTTTGCATGCAGGAAGTTGCAGGTTCAATACCTGTCTCCTATAAGTGAAAGCCTGGAGAGCCGCTGCCAATCAGTGTAGATGGTAGTCTGGTTCAGTATAAGACAACTTCCTGTTTAATTCAGCTCTTCTTCTTTTTTTAAGAAGCATAAGGACTAGAAACTTGGTTTATTTTTAGGGGAGGGGTAGTAGCTCAGGTGGGACCCAGGTGACGCTGTGGGTTAAACCACTGAGCCTAGGGCTTGCTGATCAGAAGGTCGGCGGTTCGAATCCCTGCGTTGGGGTGAGCTTCCATTGCTCGGTCCCAGCTCCTGCCCACCTAGCAGTTCGAAAGCACATCAAAGTGAAGTAGATAAATAGGGACCGCTCCGGCGGGAAGGTAAACGGCATTTCCGTGTGCTGCTCTGGTTCGCCAGAAGCAGCTTTGTCATGCTGGCCACATGACCCGGAAGCTGTCTGTGGACAAATGTCGGCTCCCTCGGCCAGTAAAGCGAAATGAACACCGCAACCCCAGAGTTGTCTACGACTGGACCTAATGGTCAGGGGCCCCTTTACCTTTACCTAGTAGCTCAGGGGTAGAGCATCTGCTCTGCATGCAGAAGGTCCCACATCATCCTGGTTTCAGATGCAAAGGACGGGCGTCTGGTCACCACAGTGTTGGGGAAATGGACTCTGATAGTGCAGTAGGGAGCCTTAACCACTCTTGTTGGACTACAACTCCCATCAGCCCCATGTGGAGGGCACTAAGCGGGCAAAGGCAATTGTGCCACCCGCAGCAGGATAAGTTAAAATTGCTCCTGTGGTCACCAGCCCATTTGAGCTGGTCTTCCTTCTTTTCTTTTCTTTGAAAAAATAATTATTAGTCAATAAAAATTCCATTCAACATCCTGCTAAGAGGAAGGTAGACTGATCCTGCCGGAATGGCTCGCAATAGATGGAAAATGAAAAGCAAGGAAGAGGAAAATAAAAGACTTTCTGCATTCTGGTGCAGTTGTTTTACAAGTGGAAAAGACCACTGGCTGTGTGTCTTTTGCATGGAGAGTGTTTCAGGGAGGCCGAGGGGTTGTTCCTTTCCAGCTTCTTTCTGACTGCTGCTGGGTGGGAATGTCACTGACAGAGGTTTCCTTCTCATGAAGGTGGGCAACCTTTATCTGTACTGGAACTCTTCAGACTCCAGATGGTGGTTTGACAGACAGACAGACAGACAGACAGACAGACAGACAGACAGACAGACAAACTGCATATAAAAGGTTAGCATCTCAAGGAGAAATGTCATAGCCAGATTTCTTCTTGAGTTGCTAGTTTTCTGTGTGCCTGGATTTCCTTTATTTTCTTCATCGAGTGACATTCAGTCCTGGGAGTCCCAATGCGAAGTGGTATGGACCCCAGTTTAGCAACTCAAAGGAAGTCCAGAGTCTGTTGCGGGAAGATTTTTTAAAACAACAACAACAACCAAATAACAGAAAATAAAGAAATAAACTTTGTCAGCTGACATTTCCCTTTGATCCTGACTTAAAACTTTACAAATTAATATAGGCAGTCCATAAATCCAAACAGGGGAAAAGAAAGATTTTTTTCACCCCTAGCTAAACTGTGGAACTCTCTCCCTTATGAGCAGTGAAGGCCAGCAACCTAGATGGCTTTAAAAGAGGACTGGACAAATGGATGGAGGAGAAAGCTATTGCTGTCTACTAGCCAGGATGGCTATGTTCCCCATTTACTGTTGGGAGCAGTAATGCTTCTGAATATCAGTTTCTGGAAACAGCAGGAGGGGAGTGTGATAAGATCCTGCTTGCGGGCTTCTCATAGGCTTCTCATAGGTTTGCCACTGATAACAGGATGCTGGACTAGATGGGCCGTTGGCCTGATCCAGCCGGCTCTCCTTGTGTTCTTAGGTATCCAAATGAGATTTACGGTGATAAGCTCCAGCTCCAATTGCAGAAAGGGCAGTGAGATCTTCAGCCCCCCGAGTAGTACAAAGTGGGCATTTATCCTTCCAATATGAGCCTCTTTGCAACCGTGAGGGGTGGCATGGGTCATGTTCATTGCCCATCTGTTAGGAAGACTTTTGACCACAGACCATAAGAACATCAGATGAGGCTGTTGGATCAAGTCAGTGACCTTAGTCCAGTATCCTGTTCTCACAGTGGCCAGCCAGATGCCCCAGTGAGAAACATGCTAGCAGGATTTGGAGGTCAAGAGCCTTCTCACCCCCCTGCGGTTTCCAGCAACTGGTCTTCAGAAACATGGCTGCCTCCAGCTGTGGAGGCAGAGCATAGCCGTCATGGCTTCTAGCCTAACCAGTGGCACATCGCCGCTACGTCAGAGCCCCTTGTGTGTCATTCTCCACCCTTCTTGCCCAGATGAGATCCGAAGAAACGGCCGACTTACTGGCCGAGAAAGCTCAGATCACGGAAGAGGAAGCGAAGCTCCTGGCTCAGAAAGCCGCCGAGGCGGAGCAGGAGATGCAGCGGATCAAAGCCACGGCCATCCGGACCGAGGAGGAGAAACGGCTGATGGAGCAGAAGGTGCTGGAGGCAGAGATGCTGGCGCTGAAGATGGCGGAAGAGTCGGAGCGAAGGTCAGGCGCGGAGGAAAGCGCACCCACTGGCTTGGGGGCTTTGCAGCATTTCATTCCTTGTTTTTGTTGGTATTGTGTTGTGTCCAGTGTAGCACAAAGTTAAAGTCTACTAGTACTACTACAACGCGGGTGGCGCTGTGGGTTAAACCACAGAGCCTAGAGCTTGCCGATCAGAAGGTCGGCAGTTTGAATCCCCGCAACGGGGTGAGCTCCCATTGCTCAGTCCCAGCTCCTGCTAACCTAGCAGTTCGAAAGCACGTCAAAGTGCCAGTAGATAAATAGGTGCCGCTCTGGCGGGAAGGTAAACGCCGTTTCCGTGCGCTGTTCTGGTTCGCCAGAAGCAGCTTAGTCATGCTGGCCACATGACCTGGAAGCTGTACACCGGCTCCCTTGGCCAATAAAGCAAGATGAGCGCCGCAACCCTAGAGGTTGTCCGCGACTGGACCTAATAGTCAGGGGTCCCTTTACCTTTACTATCTTCTAAAAGCCAGATACAGTGCCTCGCTTAACGAATGCCCTGCTTAATGAAATTTCCGCTTAACAAAAGGTTTTTTCTAGCGGAGATTGCCTCGTTAGACGAATTCGTTTTATGAAAAATTCATCTAGCGAATCGCGGTTTCCCATAGGAATGCATTGAAATTCAATTCATGCGTTCCTATGGGCAAAAAAATAATAATCAAAAAAATTAAATGCATTCCTATGGGATTCACTAGACGAATTTTTTGTTATAAGAAAAGACCCGTGGAACGAATTAAATTCGTCTAGCGAGGCACCACTGTAGTTGTTTATTTCCTTGACATCTGATGGGAGGGTGTTCCACAGGAAGGGAGCCACTACTGAGAAGGCCCTCTGTCTGGTTCCCTGTAACCTCACTTCTCGCAGTGAGGGAACCGCCAGAAGGTCTTCGGATTTGGATCTCAGTGTCAGGGCTGAATGATGGGGTGGAGACACTCCTTCAGGTATACAGGGCCATTTAGGGCTTTACAGGTCAGCACCATGAAACATACTCGGAGCCAATGTAGGACCTTCCCAGCGGTCGCCAGTCTAGCTACCGTGTTCTGGATTAGTTGTAGTTTCTGGGTCACCTTCAAAAGTAGCCCCATGTAGAGCGCGTTGCAGTAATCCACGTGGGAGATAACCAGAGTATGCACCACCCTGGCAGGACAATGGGCAGGCAGATAACGTCTCAGCCGGCATACCAGATGGAGCAGCCACTCTGGAATTAACCTGCACCTCCATGGACAGCTGTGAGTCCAAAGTGACTCCCAGGCTATGCACTTGGTCCTTCAGGTGTGGGCATGGCCAATGAGCATTGAATGATCTGAAGCACTAGAGAAAGTTCAATGAGATGCCTCTTATAAACCAGTTCAGTACAGGTGAACTCCTTGATTTCCTTGGAATGGCGTGTTGTGACCCCATCCTTTTCACATACACTCTGGCCCCGCTGCAATCCCTTGCTTTCCCCCTCGCCACGCACACACTTCGGCTGAGCACCCTGGCGCCGAGATGCACCATCCTGCCAAGCCCTTGGGCCTGGGCCCTGACTGGGTTTTCAGCTGCTCAAGATCCTCCACGCTGCCGTCTCCAAAGCATTCAGATGCCATTAATTAAGTTTTTCGCCTCTAGATATTAAAACACCAAATTCATTACTCTCCCCCTCCCTTGTCCCAGTATCTCACTCCAGATCTCCCCCTCCTCTCCCGGCCAATCACGAGGCTCCCACTGCATGCCAGGCCTCCGTCTCCGTGGTCCTCTGGGCATACAAGGGCCGCTGCCAAGGGCTTTTGTCATAAATTACATTCATTAGTGGGTGAATTAACAATAGCCTTAATTTTGTTTTGAACTGCTACTTTCCCCCGCTCCTGTGTCTGGGCTTCTGTCTTTGCCCGCTTGGTAACTTTTTCCTCCTTCCTTTATACCTCCACCCTGCTTGTGAAGAACATCAACGCCGGATATTGTACTTATTTTCTCTCTCCTCTTCCCCCCACCCCCACCCCACCCCCTCAACCGCTTCAGAGGAACCTGTCGAGGATGAGGGGTAGGCAATGGTTCTTGAAACCTCCAATGCCGTAATTCAGTGGTGCTTGTCTTTTCTTAGATGGGTGATCCAAACCACCCTTAGTGGCATGAGATTAGTGTGTAGAACAAGGCTGAGGGAAACCTCTGGCCCTCTGGATGCTGTTGGACTCCATTTCCCATCAGCCTCAGCCACCATGGCCAGTGGTTAGAACTGGTGGGAATTGTTGTCCAGCAACATCCAGAGGGAAAAAGTTCTGCAGCCTACATTTTAGAAGATAGAAGCTTCTGCTGGTGGGTGGGGTGGGTGGGTGGGAAGCAGAACTTGTCCTGGACAAGCCAAAAACCAGTTTTTCTCTCCTTACCCCCTCGCCCCCTCATTTCATTTCATTTCTCCTTCCCTGGACAACAGTCAAGGTGGATGAAGCGCTGCCGTTTCCTGCCATTTGGGGAAGGAGAGATGCAAAAGTGGCATTGTTGGTAGAGGAAGCCTTTGCCATCCGGGTGCCATCCAGATGATTTGGACTGCAACTCCCATCATCCCCAGGCAGCACAGCCATTTTGGACTTCAGCTCCCAGCATGGTGGCTGGGGGCTGATGGGAGTTGCAGTCCAAAATGGCTGCGCTGCTTGGGGCTGATGGGAATTGGAGTCCAGATCACCTGGAGAGAACTGTAAAAACATTGCCAGGGTGGCAAAGGCTAGGGTAGAGTGTTGGATTTGGCCCACCACTGCCTAGTTAAGGCCCTTGACCTCCTCTTTCGTATTTTGCTTGTGTGCAGGGCGAAGGAGGCCGATCAGCTCAAGCAGGACCTCCAGGAAGCTCGAGACTCTGAGCGAAGAGCCAAGCAGAAGCTATTGGAAATAACCAGCAAGTCGTCTTACACAGTAAGAAAACGTTTTATACATAGGGGCACCATTTTGCCCCTGGTGACTCTGTGCTGCTTGCCCCTGGGCATCCTCTGAGATCTGCAACCCGAAGCCCAGCATTGCAATTATGCAAACTGAGCAGAGCTGTTCCTTTCCTTACTTTATATACAATTTCCTGCTTTTCTGCAGTGGCTCCCCTTTTGTGGGATGTTCCTCCCAGGAAGGTTTGCTTGGCACCCTTCATTACAAATTTTTAGGCGCCAGGCGAAAACTATCCTCTTCTCCCAGGCCTTTGGCTATTTAAACAATCTATGACCTTTTAAAGTCTGTGTGTGTAGCAGGAGGGGTTATTGTTTTTGTTTGTTACCATGTTACGCATTTTTGTTTCTTTATATTGCAAACCACCCTGTGATCCTGGGATGGAGTGCAGTATAGACATCATCATCCTCATCACCACCACACCTGGTGTTGCTTTTAGCAGAAACTGCTCAAAGCTTGTCGCTCCAGTTTTCTATGAGGTCTAGAAATTTTATTCATTTTAAAAATGAAAGCCGTGGTGATCAGGGGTTCTGCTTCAGTGTCTGCATTTCCATGTTACAAATCAAAAGCTATAAAATTCTTCCTTTAAAAAAAAAGAAAAGTTGGCAGGGGGCGCTTTGGGGATTCTTCCTTATTGTCAGGGCTCCTACAAGACGACCTGCTGTGTGTTTGGTGATCATAATCAGCCAGTTTTCAACTCAGAGTAATTTGGGCATCTGTTCCCGGAGTTTTCAGCACATGGCCGGCTCCTTTAATCCCTTTGTCATCATCACCCTTGGCAGAAAAATAACAAGACCGCCAATTAAACCGGAAGGCCACAGACTTTTTTACGAGGCGCGAAACACTGGGCTTTTGTTAAACGCCCACATTTGTTATCCGACAGAACTTGCCGTTACGGAGCGGCGCTGAGCTTCCATGTTCTGCAGTTCTGCAGTTCTGGTGTCCCATTTATTCCGCTTTGTTCGTAGCAAGCACTGTGCCGGGGCTTGGATTCGATAGAGCAAAGAGCAGTGCAATGCAACAGAGAACACCCCAGTCCCAGAGGCTCTTAAGTTGGAGAGAGGGACACGGGCAACTTTAAGAATAAGATAAAAGTTAAAGGACTGCGCCCAAAGTAGCGCTGAGTAACGCATCCGCCCAGTGCAAGGGTTTCTGATTATCTGATATGGGTTCCCCAAACCTCCAGAGCAGATTTGGGGCACGCAGGGGGTGGGACGTCCCATTGTGGAAGTGACCACGCTACACCTGGATCCGTAGAAAAGCCATGCGGAACTGTTACAAACCCAGGAAGCTGCAGTCAGACCATTGGTCCATCTAGCTCAGTATTGTCAACACTGACTGGCAGCAGATTGCCAGGATTTATGATGTAGCACAGGGGTCCCCAAACTAAGGCCCGGGGACTGGATGCGGCCCAGTCACCTTCTAAATCCGGCCCACGGACGGTCCGGAAATAAGCATGTTTTTACATGAGTAGAATGTGTCCTTTTATTTAAAATGCATCTCTGGGTTATTTGTGGGGCCTGCCTGGTGTTTTTACATGAGTAGAATGTGCCCTTTTATTTAAAAATTCATCTCTGGGTTATTTGTGGGGCATAGGAATTCGTTCATATTTTTTTTAAAAAAATATATAGTCCGCCCCCCCCCCACAAGGTCTGAGGGACAGTGGACTGGCCCCCTGCTGAAAAAGTTTGCTGACCCCTGATGTAGCACATCCCCACCTATTCCTGCATCCGTTGGGGATTGAACCCGGGGCTTTCTGCATGCAAAGCAGATGCTCTTCCCTCCTGAGCTATGGCCTTCACCACAGCACCCCCACCCCAGTAATCAGCATGTCTTGCACCCCCCCCCCTCACTAGGATGGCCAAGTCTAGGGTGCGGGCGGATTCCTTACCTGGGAAGACTCCTGCTAGCAACCTGCTAATAGCAACACAGAAGGCAAATACATATTTATAATGCCATAGCAGAAGCGTGTGAAGCACTGCTTGATAGTGTCCATCACAATTGAGGGGATTCAAATGATGCATTCTCTCACATACACGCACAACCAGCATTTAATTTAGAGCTCTGGGAAGCTTCCAGCGCCCCCAGCGCTGAATGGTTCGCTCCTATTACACAGAGAAGGGTGTTCAAGTTGTGTTTTGCGCTGTCACAAATAAACCCCATAAACAGGTTTCTTTTCCAGCAGTTTTACCCAGGCTCTCTCGACATCCCAATTTGTCTTCGATACCGCATCACCCTGAGTGAGTGTTTAAACAAGCAGAACAAAGGTGGCTTGGGTTTAATGCCCCCCCAGGCTGTCTGCTAACGTTCAGAACCTTTTAAGAGCACTGGCTGCAGTGCCGAAATGAGCCTGCCATTTCTAGCCAGAGGCCCCTTGAGTTGAAACACCAGTTGCTCGGGTGTTCTGTCAGAGACAATCTTCGGAACAAACACTCTCAGCCTGTCTGGCTTTCCCCTACAAGAGCCCCTGACTTTAAATGGGTCTGGTGCCAGCGATTGCGCTTGTGGCGATTGCAATTCAGGACAGACTAAGCACTTCTTCACTTCTTGAGTGCCCACTCAAGATACGGAAAGAAATATGAAAGGAGAGTGGCCTACGTACCAATTAATTTTAGGAGCAGATAGGGACAAACCAACTCTGAAAACAATATGATGAAATTAAAAGCCACCTAACAGACTGGTTACAATACTTCCAGTTAAATCAAAGATTGGCCATAGATACAAAAGAAGGAATTGCAAAAGAAACACCCAAATTCGAAAGAGAATTAATCTTTAATAAAGGAAAATATAGTTCACAAATTTATGACTACCTTCTAGAGTGGGAAGTAAAAGAAGAACAAGTTAAAGCAGTTATGGTAAGATGGGCGCTGGATTTTGGATACAAGAAACTATTTAAACTTACCTTTTAAAAAAAACCCAGAGATCTTCTTTCTAGGTATACTTCCATCAGAATTTTTTTAAAAAAAAAACTAAGATCAATGTTCATGTATGCAATTACAGCAGCAAGAATTCTTGTGGCGATAAATTGGAAAAGTGAAATATTACTAAAGATAACGGATTGGCAGACACTTATGATAGAATATCTACGGTACAACTAGAAAATTGATGGGAAGAGTTAGAGGAGTCTCAAATCAGAAAATATGTGGAGAATGGAGACTATTTAAGAATTATTTAAGATTATATTGTACTAAGTCTACCATATTAGCAGAATTTGAATGATACCTGTAAGTGATAAAAGGTAGCAAATACTTCTTTTTTGACTAGATGGAAATGATACAAAGAATATAAAACTGTGCGGGGAAAAATAACGACAGTACATACAGTATAATGAGAAAGATTGGGAGTTTTATATCCAGAACTTTTATTTAAGTGTTCCTTAAGAAGATATTGTTGTTGTCTCCCCGCTCCCCCCATTTCTGCTTTTGTACATAATTTCTTCTCTTTTTCTTTTCTTTCCATTTTTTTTCCTTTTCTTCTTCTTCAGTTTTCTCTTACTTTACCTTTTTCTCTTTTTTTCTCATTATTGCTGAAATGATTTTTTATACGTTTTCACATGTATGTATTTTAAACCAATAAAGATTTTTAAAAAAAAAAAATACGGAAAGATACATCCCAGAAGATGTAGCAATGGCCAGCAACTTAGATGCCTTTAAAATAGCATTAGACAAATTCGTGGAGGATAGGGCTATTGATGGCTACAAGCATCACTTGTGTTGCTTCTGAATAGCAGTTGCTGGAAACCACGGGAGGAAGGGCACCCTCTTGTGCCTGGGTCCAGATTGTGGGCTCCCCCTAAGCAACCTGGTTGCCCACTGTGGGAACCGAACACTGGACTAGATAGGCCACTGGCCTGATCCAGTCTGGCATGGGGAACGTAGGAAGCTGTCTTTAGACCAAGTCAGACTTAATCGCTCCATCTAGCTTAGTAGATGGCATCAGCTCTTCAGAGTTCCAGCAGCTAACATTCCCGTACCTACCTGGAGATGCTGGGGATTGAATTTGGGATCTTCTGCATGCAGAGCAGATGCTGTACCACTGAGCTATGGCCCAATCCCCCCCAAAGGCGGAAGGGGCTGAATGAGGAGGATGAACCAGGAAGATGGATGGAGATGCAAGGATTGCAATAAGTTCGAAGCAGGACCGATCTCTGAAAGACTGGCTTATGATGACAGAAGCAACAGCATTTTTCACAATCACCTGACCCCTCTTAAAGATTCATTGTTTCTCTCCGTAATCTTCACAACAACCCTGTGGTGCAGACTTCGCCAACCTGGTGCCCTCCAGATGTTTTGGGCTACCGGTGCTGGCTGGGGCTGATGGGAATTGTCATTCAAAACACCTGTAGGGAAGGATGCTGCAGAGTGTGGCTGGGAAACCTTTCACCCTCCTAATGTTGCTGGACTCCAACTCCCATCAGTCCCAGCGAGCGTGGGCAATGGTGAGGGAAGATGGGAGTTGTAGTGCAACAACATCAGGAGGGCCACTCCTGGTATAGAACTTCCATGCGCTCTCTCTCTCTCTCTCTCTCCTTCCTAAGAATTCACTGTTCTTTTAAGCCAGTGGGGCTGGCAGGAGTTGTAGACCAAAATATTTGGAGGGCACCAGGTTGGGAAAGACTGACCTGATCTCCTCTAACCATCACCTTGGCTGGTACATTTCTGGATAGGCCTGTCTAATCAAAAAACAATGTTTTGAGAAGGCACTGAAAAGATTACAGTGAGGGTACCTGCTTGATGTCAATAGGCAGGGAGTTCCAAAGTGTTGGTGGGACCACACTAAAACGTTGGTTTCTTTCCAGTGCTGTCACATATGTAGTAAGGTTTGCAGTGCACTCTGAACCTTTGAAATGCTGTATGCAGTTGCTAAGCCTTATGTTATTTTGAATTGGGAGCGTGTGTTGAGTGAGAGAGGGAGAAGGACTATTCTACCTGGGGTCGTCAGGCCCTAAAGTTCATTCATTGCGAAGGTGAGATGCAAAACATTCTGGTGTTCAAAGCATCCTGGTTTGGGAGGACTGTCAGTCGCACGATGAGCATCAGGCCAGTGTGTCCTTGACTAAACTCTGCAAAACAAAACAAGGCTTCCTTATCATGCATGCACCCCAGGTTTTCATTGGGAGCTAATCAGCAGGCATTGCGAGTATATTTTTGCCCCGGGAACCGAAGTATAATTAAGAGGAAGATTGTAAGACAGCGGCAGTTTGAGCTCCACCCCTCCAGCTGCATCAATCCCAGAAATGTTTCATAAGAGAAGCGCTTCTCCTTTTTGAAAAATACAGCCCACTGCTATCTCTCCCGAGCATCTCTTAAAGGGGCCTGACACAGTCCTCTTTCTCTCGTGGCCTGTGGGGATGCTTAGAATGCCAACTTATTTGCTCTGAAAGGCAATGATTCTCACAGGCGGTGAACAAGAATATTTCAGAATCATTGCAGTTCGGGTGCTGTTCCTCTCATTGTCCCTTGCTCTCCCCAGGGTTGTCTTGTTGTGCATTTGCAGTAGAGAGGCATGCAAAAACTAGCAGGAGAGCAATGAGCAGGCAAGATGCTTACTGAGGGGTAGCTGTGTTGGTTCAAGCTAGCATACCTACCATGGAGTAAAGTTACTTATTACAGGGTGAGACTGCCTGCTGCTTGAAACTGGAGCATTGGAAGACATATCAGTGGGTAAATCCCTAACACTTTAGTTCAAGAGGGAGACACAAAGAAGAGCATGTTGCAGTAATCCAGGCATCCCCAAACTTTGGCCCTCCAGATGTTTTGGACTACAATTCCCATCTTCCCCGACCACTGGTCCTGCTAGCCAGGAATCATGGGAGTTGTAGGCCAAAACATCTGGAGGGCCGCAGTTTGGGGATGCTTGCAGTAATCTAACCTAGAGGTTACCAGAGCAAAGATGCCAGAAGTTTTTATTTTAGATGTGCGAGAAGTCACCCAGAGTGGCTGGGGAAACCCAGCCAGATGGACGGGGTATAAATAACAAAGTTATTATTATTATTATGTTAGGTTATCCCTGTCCAGATAGGGGTGCAGCTGGGCCACGAGCCAAAGCTGATGGAAGGCTCTCCATGTCGCCGAGACCACGGGAGTCTCAAGCAACAGCAGTGGATCCACAAGTACCCCCAAGCTACATACCTACTCCTTCAGAGATGGTATGACTCCATCAAGAGAGGGGCACCTGCCATCCATCTGGTCTAGGGAACCATCTGTACCTCAGATGCAGAGTCCCTGGTTTAATCTCCAGGAATATCCCCTGTCTGAATCCTGGATTGAGCTTCAACTTCTTGGCTCTCATCCAGTCCATTACTGAGGCAAGACATCGGTCCAGCACATCTTCTGCTACACCTGCGGATGTAAAGGAATAGCAAAGCTATGTGCCATCAGCATATTGCTGACCCCCACCCCCCCTCAGTGGTTTCATGTAGATGTTAAGCAGCATAGCGGGTAAAATTGAACCCTGAGCAACCCCACGTTGAAGGCTCCATGGGGACGGACAACACTCTCCAGGCATCACCCTCTGGAAACGAGACCTGCAGCCACCGCAAAGCAGGTGTTTCCCACAGGCATCTGGTTGGCCACTGTGGGAACATGATGTGGGACTAGATGGGTGATTTGACTACTCCAACAGGCTCTTTTTATGTTCTTAGGTTCTGCCAATCTTACCGACTTAGAGGATCTGTAGGGAAGTAGGTGGCCTTTTAGATATTTGGTGCCTCCGTCATTAGGACACAGTAGCACACAGACTCACACCCGGGAAAAGCAAGGGAAGGTTAATAACTGGATGGAAGGTACTTTGCATCGCTGCAACAGGCTTCAGTGGCTTTTGTACACATTGTTCTTCTCCGGCATCCACATTTCAGCCAGGACCTGTGGTCTAAACAGTTGTGCTTGACGTTGATCTCTTGAGGCTTTTCAAGTGAGTTGTAAAATCCATTCAGCCTGAAGCCCTTCTTCTTGGCATCAGCTGTCCGGAAGAGTTATGGCTATCAGCTCCACTGCTCTGACCAATTTGTAGTGCGGGTTTCTATCACACATCCCCGGCACTGAATAAATGTCAGATTCACAGGCTTGTGGCATTGAGAGGCACAAAAGGCCTACCTGGTCATGCCACGAGGCAGGATCATCTATCCGCCACTCATCTCCCACTCCCAGCTGCCCACACAACCCCAATGCGCTTTGCAGAAGACATGGCAGAGCAAAATTGCTCCACGGGGATTCAGAGGCGAGCCAATCCACAAGGCAAATAAAACCACCCCATCGCTAGCCCAGCCCCAGACATAGCAGTCAGAATCAGAGAGCAACCAGACTCGTGCTACAGGAATTGTGATCTGTGCAAAAAAACCTGCTGGAGTAAAGCCACGTCCAGCAACCTGTGAAAAATAACAGAGGGGTTAAGTGTGTTTCCTGCAGTGAGACCAACTGTACTCTCTTACTGGCATTAAATTAGATGCAAGAACACAGCTGGTTATTGATGGGGCCAGGATGTTCATAAAGCGTCCAGGCACCTGCTGCTAGGTATGTCTTGTTATCCAGGTGCCTCTTTGTTCTCACCTGTCCTGCTAAGAAACATTATGGGCAGGCAACTACTGTTGACCTCAACCTGGGCCTCCTTGTTTTAATTGCTGTACTGATTTAATGGGGTTGTTGCATTGCATGTTTTAGTTAGGGATGTTTATATGTTAATGTTATAACGGGATTGTTTCATTGTCTGTTTTGATTCTGGATGCTTTTATCTTTTAATATTGGCATATTGGTTTTTATGCTTGTAGCCTGCTTAGTTGCCTCAGTTATAGTTAGATATTACCCTATTAAAGTATATCTGTATCCCCGTATCCTATAATGGCTCCTAGCCACAATGGCCATGCTCTGTCTGCATGGCCAGAGGCAGCAATGCTTCTGAATGCCAGTTGTTGGAAACCACAAAAGGGGGAGAGTGTTCTTGTGCTCAGATCCTGCTTCTGGTCTTTCCCTTTGAAGCATTTGGTTGGGCACTATGAGAACACGTGGCTGGACTAAATGGGCCTTTGGCCCTGATCCAGCAAGCTTCTTCTGATGCTCTTCTAATTCAGGATAGAGGACAGCATTGCAACATGAAATACTATCAAAATTAAAATGCAAATCTCGGCATCAAGCGGCATATACATTTTTGACTGATAATAATAGCAACCTGCAGTGGGTGATTAAGCTCTGCTTTGCCTTTAGCAGCCGATGAACTCAAGCTCAACGGCGCTCCCTGCTGACATGCCAACCTTCAACCTCATCAGCGAAAGCCTCTCCTTTGACTTCAAGGATACTGACATGAAGAGGTTGTCCATGGAGATAGAGAAAGAGAAGTGCGTTGTTCTCCTTCTTGGCTGTGGTAACTTATTGTCTTGTGGCGCTGCATGGACACAATGCAGTTTCCACCCACCCTTCTTTCTTTCAATGTGACATTTAACTTAAAAGCATAGGAAGCTGACAGAGATCATATCAGACCATGCTTCCATCTAGCTCAATATTGTCTACAGCATGACGTGGGGCCTTTGGACCAATCGTGGCCCACCAGGAGGGTTCACGTTGGCCCACGAGGCCATTTCCCCCAAACCATGCCCACCTGTCCACCAGCTGATGTCACTGGAAGATGTCAGCTGTTGGGGGCTGGATTCAATCCTGCTGTGTACTGCTTCATCAGCTTGGACCCCACTGGGAATGTGCAACCAGCAGGATTTAACCCTCCATTCATCAGCTGGTGGGTGCAGGGTTCAGTCCTCCTGGGTGCTGTTCCGCTAGTGCATACCCAGCAGCAGACGTGCTGGTGAAGCAGACCCCTCCTCTCACCCTCAACTTGTACCATCGGGTGGGACTGTCCATTTCTCAGTCACTTGATGTCATCATGATGTCAGGTGATTGACAGTCGGTTGGCCCCATCTACCCGCCAAAGTTGTCCAGTGGGGGTGGGGAGATAGTGATCTGACTTGCTGGGCCAGAAAGGTTCCTCATCCCTGATCTACACCAACTCTCTAGGGCGGAGATGGCAAACCTCAGCCTGGGGGTGGGGTGGGGGTGGGAATGTGGCTGTCTGATTGGCCCTCAAAATTCTCTCCAGTCTCCTAAGCTTTCTCAACGTGGGCACTGCAACTATCTCAGATTTTCCCCATGTCCCACTACCAAGGAAGGGTAATGTTCCGATCTAGTGGAGATTTGCAGTTCCCGGTTCAGGACCATGGACAGCGACCCGTCGATCGATACCAAACATCCAAGTTGTCTCAGCAAAGGTCTGGAGCTGAGTTTTATAGCAGTGTTTCAGTTATCTGGAAGCCCTGCCACTGTGTGCTGGTCAGTTAACTGGCCAGCAGTGCTTTCTTCTGCCCCCTTTGTTTTCTTCCAAGCAGTGGGGTTTCAACGTGTGGGAAATCTCACATTAGAATCATAGCATTGTAGAGCTGGAAGGCACCATGAGGGTCATCTGGCCCAACCACCTTCAATGCAGGGATCTTTTATCCAATGTGGGACTTGAACCCATTGCCTGAGATTAAGAGTCTCGTGCTCTACTGACTGGACTATCCCAGCACCATGGGACTCTCTTGATCCCCTGAGGGGTCTCTGGACCAACCATCAGAGTCTGGCGACAGTGGTGTTTGCTTGAGGTTCTGGGGAGGGGGTGCAGGGCGACCTAAGCATGGGTCCGTCTCCTCCCTGGAGCTGCAATTCCCAGAGTACTCTGCCTCTGACAAATCTTGCTCTGAGGCCGTGACAACTTTGCGGGTTGCTCACCCTTCATCATATTACCCAAAGACAGCTGAGCGGTGTCATATTGCAGTCATGTCTGCACACCTCTGTCTTTTCTGGAGTAGAAAAGGTAGTTCCGTGGCTCAGGATTTAGCTGTGATTCCTGCATTCCAGGGGGTTGGACTAGCTGGCTCCCTGGGTCCCTTCCAATTCTATGGTTCTGAGAGTTGCAACTTCTGAATTGCATATCTGACTACAATGTCTGTGGCTGGTCTGCTGGTCCAGATGACATTCAGTCACCTGTTCCAGACCTGCAGCTTTGTGAGGATGGGTGGGAAAGGAAAAACAAAACAACAACCCACCTCTGCTTTAGTGAAGCTTTTTTTGGGTGGATTTCAAAGCAATGCCATCATTTTCATCCTCCAGGCAGCGCTTCAGGGATAATGAAATGAGAAGCCTATCTATTTCAGCTGCGTCTGCAAAAATTGTTTGGTTTCGCAGCTAACGGCAGGCACTCTGTGTGTCTCTGTGTATCATTGCTCAGGGTGGAGTACATGGAGAAAAGCAAGCACCTCCAGGAGCAGCTGAACGAGCTGAAGACGGAGATCGAGGCTCTGAAGCTGAAGGAGAGGGAGACGGCGATGGATATCTTGCACAGCGAGAACAACGAGCGGGGCAGCAGCAAGCACAACACCATCAAGAAGGTATCGTAGGCCACGCCACTGCATAAAAAAACGGGATTTCTTGGTGCGTGAAAATGCGGCCAAGCTCAATTCAGGACATGTCGCACAGGGAGAGAGAGAGAGAGAGAGAGAGAGACCTTGTGCTGTGTTTTGGAAAGTGTCTTTATTTAATTCACTTATTTTTATTTCATAAAATTAAATATACAACAGCCACCTCAAAGCTGTATGCAAAAAGAACAAAACATTGACGTTGTCAGTAAAAAGCAGTTAAAAATGGCTATTGAAAACACTGAAAAACAATAATAGCTGAAATCGACGCTAAGCTAAAAAGCAGATGAAAATGCACTTCAAGATTCTACGTTAGCCTTTGCCTTAAATCAAAATGCTTCCAGCAGGTGTCACAAAGGGCACCGTGAAGCTGCCTGATCTCAATAGGCAGGGAGTTCCAAAGTGTCTGTGCTGCCACGCTAAAATGCTCAGTTGCTTACAAACGTGGAACCAGTATTGCATGGCGGCTGTAAAAGTGCTGCTTGTGTTTAGTAATTTCCAGTGCTTTTTTTTCTGGGGGGACGCAGGGATACGCATACCCCTAAACATTTTGTGAATCTAAGTTTGGCCTCATCGAGGGGCAGTATTTCAATATGAGTAGGAGAATGAGAGTACCCCTAAACTTTTTTTTTTGGTTGAAAAAAAGAACTGGTAATTTCCTTAGAGACCCTGAGAAGACCGGGGGAACCTTTGGCCTTCCAGGTCTTTCTGGAACTCCCAGCGAGTGTTTCTCAGCCACCTAATGCTTGGTAGTGGTGGTGGTGGGAAGGAATGTTTTCCCATTCCACCAGAAATTTAATAATAAAGGAGACAGGTGCACCTGACTAGAGGGGGCATTCCATAACCGGGGAGCCACCACCGAAAAGGTACTGCCACTGGTCAGCGTCCAACCCCTATTGCAACAGCACCAAGACAAAAAAAATAGCAAAAAAATAACAGAGGAGCTTTACAGTTTCACCTTGTTCCTAGAAACTGCCCGCCCCACCAATGTCGCTCACAGTCCCTCTCCTGCAGCAGGTTCTTATAGGGATTCCAAGAGCAGGGGGCAGAGGAAAGTGCACAGTATGTGGCTGGAGATCTCCTTCATTTTATAACACGTAGAGCTGCGGCAGGGAAAGAGTCTTGGAGTGAGAGAGGGGAAAGGCGATACATTTCACAAGGGCCGTGTTGGATTCCCCCCACAGAGGCCGACATGGTCCACCTCTGTGACCGGCCAGTTGCATAAAACCAGGATCTTTTTTCTGCCGTTGCAGCCCAGCAGCTGGTATTCAGCAGCCTACTGCTCCTGGATGGGGAGGTTCTACTTAGGCATGATTTCAGAGCCTCATTTCCCATACTGCTGATCTCAGCCCCCCCCCCCCCAAGTTAAAAAATTCAGTTGACTGTTGAATGTCTATGCTTCCCTTTGTGTGCCTCGTTCAGTTACAAGAGGAATAATTGCCTCAGCTCTCTGCCAGGTTGACCTGCTGTTTCGAAATCATTCTTCTCCCATCGTTACGGGATTCAGCAATGTTGAAATATTTGCTGAGCGGAGGGAAATCTTTGGATTGCCTTAAATATCTCTTAGGAATCCCAGGAGACTTTGTCAGCAAAGGAATCTCCCCTTTAAGCCAAAGATAACAAGCCTTCTATTAAAAAACCCCTCGGCAGATGGACGAAGGATCGTTGTAGACAAGAAACCTGAGCTGTGGGTCTTGAGTTGCTTCATCTCATCTCATCTCTGCTTTGTTTTATTTTGATTTATTTCCTACTCTGATTTTGTTTCTTTATTTATTCATTAGTTTCATTTCTGTCCCACCTTTCCTCCCCTTTCACCTCTAAGGAGCTCAAGGCGGCAGACATGGTTCTCCCCTTCCTCCTTTAATCCCCACAACAACCCTGTGAGGTAGGTTAGGCTGAGAGAGGCAGAGACTGGCCCCCAAGGTCACTCAGCAAGCCTCATGGCTGAGCGGGGGATTCGAACCCTGGTCTCTCCCAGCTCCTAGCCTGCCACTCTTAACCACGGCACCGTATTGGCTCGTGACAGTACCGTCAACATATTTCGAACCAGGACCCACCTTTTAACCTCAAACCAGGACATGGGACCCATTTCTGTTTTCTTTTTCTTTTTTAACTCTATATGTCCAGATGCAAAAGAGGCTCTTGTATCATTAATATGTAGAAAATATGATTTTAGGAAGGGCAGCTTGTCGTGTCGGGATGGGCTGAAGTGGGGCGGGCGGGGAGGGGAATCGATGCACCCCTGGCCTCCGTTCTGTGGCATTACTGCTGCTTCCCAGGAGGGGGAGAGGGAGGGTCAAGGTGCCAGGGTGACTGCCGTTATCCTGGTGCACCAACAAAACCAGTCCGAGGTGTCTTCCGGTGCCTATTGAAATCACACTCTCTACCTTTTTTCCTTGCTGCCTGCAAGGGATAGCTTCAGAGCAGGTCTTGTGCTGACCTACATTGCAATTTAAATAGATAGAAAGAAAGATCAATAGATGATAGATAGATGATAGATAGATAGATGATAGATAGATAGATAGATAGATAGATAGATAGATAGATAGATAGATAGATAGATAGATAGAGGTTGATGCCCACTGCTGCGACAGGTGAACACTCTCCTGGCCCATAGTTATTTCTTTCATTAAAATGTATATACCGCTTAATTGCAAAAAACAAAACAAAACACCAAGCAACCCCTCAAAGCAGTTTACAAAGAATAAAAGAGTGATTTTCGGCTAAAACAACTATTCAAAGCAGTCAAAAGACAAAATCAGCAATGAACTAAAAACAGATTAAAACATAATCTAATTTCTAATTTATTATTTATACCCCACCCATCTGGCTGGGTTTCCCCAGCCACTCTGGGTGGCTTCCAACAGAGAAATAAAATAAAATATTCTATTAAACATTAAAAGCCTCCCTAAACAGGGCTGCCTTCAGATGTCTTCTAAGAATCTGGTAGCTGTTTTTCTCTTTGACATCTGACGGGAGGGCGTTCATCCTACATACACCGACATCCTACATGTCTGGGTAGGCTTGTCTAAACAAAAACGTTTTTAGCAGGTGCTGCAAAGAGTACAGTGAAGGTTCTTTCCTGATGTCAAGAGGCAGGGAGTTCCAGAGGGTTTAAGTGCTGCTGTGCTAAAAGTATCCAACTGCCGGGCTTGGCCTGTAGCATTTTGGTGCAGGGGGAGGGACATCCGCTTGCCCTCCAATGAAAATGGAATACAATCCTCGCCCAGGATGTTTTCCTGTGCGAGTCCTGTTGAAGTGAGACTTTGAGTGGGCCTTGGGCAAGAGAGTTTCCCGGAGGAGATAGTGCCCAGTGAGCTATAGAACCACCAACCCAATTTTCACACTTTGAGGAAGACGCGACCTGGGAACGTTGACACTCTCGATTTCACAGAGGACCTCTTTTTGTGTGTGTTTGTTTCTCATTTTGCCGGTTTAGCCTCAAGCCCAGGGCAGAAGACCTATCTGCATTTGAGACCTTCCAAGTAGGTTATTCCAAGATTTCTTTGCGTGCGGTGATGGGATGGCCACCTGTCTCTTACTAACCCCTGCATGAGCTTGCTTGTGGAAAATCCGCTGCCTTTCACCATGTGCGGCAGGGCGGTTGGAGCTTGTTGCCCCGTGGCAGGGTCCTTGCGAGGGTGAGATCTGGCAAAAACGGGTCTGGAGCTTTATAGTATCCTTCCTCCCGGAGGGTGTGATGCTGGAGGAGACCTCTCCTTTTTGGGCATGTCCCCCTGCTTTCGGTGCAATTCTACCAGTCCGACACAATCAACACATTGACAAGTCTTTACACAAGGGGGTGTTTTATTGGGAAGGAAGGCAGCAAGCAAATTTTTAAAATATTGCTCCACCACAGGCTTTGCCAGCCTGGAGCCCTCCGGATCTTTCGGACTGCAACTCCCATCAGCCTCTAGTCACCATGGGTATATGGTGCTAAAGGCGCACGGTCATGTCATGCTGGCAGGGGCTGATGGGAGTTGTAGTCCAAAAAGTCTGAAGGGCGGCGGGTTGGCAAAGGCTTATCCTGCAACCTGCGCTTCTTCACTGAGCCCAACAGATAAATAATACCACATTAGGAAGTTTATTCACTTAGCGTACATCCGAATCACAGCTGTGCATCTTTCTCCCGCCATCACACAGGTAACAGCAGATGTTAACGGTTGCTCGTTCATTTCTGGGCCCAGTTAAAGGTGCTCACATTTAAATCCCTAAACAACTTAGTCCCCAAATTTGAAAACACTGCCTCTTTCCCTACAGACTCTCTCGGGTATTAAAATTGCCAGAGGGGCCCCTCTTGGTAGTTCCTCTGCCCCCAGAAGTTCAGTGGATGGGTGAATCAGGAGAGGGCCTTCTCTGTGGTGGCTCCTAAGCTGTGGAATTCTCTTGCCACAGAAGCAACCCTGGCACCTTCATTATGTGTAGGCTACAAACATCCCTCTTTACCCTGACCTTTGACGCTTGAGATGTATCTTTTTAGGACCCACCCTTTACCCGTGGCTGTTAACATGCTTTAAACTGTTTTTCATACTGTATTTCTAAATTGCTTTAACCTGCCCTGGGACGTTACGGTGGAGGGTAGTGGTAATGAGAAATCGTAGAATTATAGAGTCGGAAGGGACCACAAGGCTCATCTAGTCCAGCCCACTGCAGTGCAGGAATCTTTTTGCCCAACGTGGGCAAAAGCTCGACCTTTCCCAATTCTTTGCCTCCTCTTCAAAAAGCGATGGCAAAGGAGCATTTGCACAAAAACAGGAGTGATGCCTCCTCATTTCAGGCTGCATGTGTGATGGGGAAGGGAGGGGCAGATACCTCTTCCTCTGCCCCACGAAGAGAATCACCACCCTGCAGGTAAAGTCATCTCCTGCCCACTCCCCTCATTAATCACCCCCTCCCTTGGCAGCCGATTGATTTCCCCTCCTCCTTTTTTAACTTCTGAAAAATAAATCTTCTGAAACCTTTTTTTGAAGCTGCTGCTTTTGCTCTCTCCCGTTACAGTCGAGCACTTCAAAGCTGCTCCGTGGTCTTTGGAAGCCTTCGCTCAAGCTTCCTCATTGGCTGGTGCTCTGGCACCTCTGCTTCGTAGCCCAGCGGTTTGCTCTGCAGAATAGTTCAGATCTTGACGAAGGGCAGGAATGCCACCCAGGCTGTTCCTGCGGGACGATCCTTAATTGGAACGGCTTGTCATCGTTGGCACCTTTCAAGATGGGCCGTAGTGTGTGTGTGTGTGTGTGTGTGTGTGTGTGTGTGTGTGTGTGTGTGAAAGCGGGCTTTCAGAGCCTGCTAACTGGCCACACTAGCGTTACATAAGGACATCTGGAGAGCCTGCCAGTGGCCCATCTCGCCCAGCATCCTGTTCTCACAGTGCCTGTTGGAACCCTGCAAGCAGGATCTGACCACAAGAGCAGTGTCCCTGCCCTGTGGTTGCCGCCAACTGGTAGAATAATAGAGATGGAAGGGATCCCCAAGGCTCATCTAGTCCAACCCCTTGCAACGCAGGAATATTTTGTCCAACATGGGACTTGAATCCATGACTCTAAGAGTGTCATGCTCTACGGACTGAGTGGTTGCTACCTCCAGCGGTGGAGGCACAGCAGTTGTGAGCATAGCAATTGTGGCTAATAGTCGCCGATAGTCTTTTCCTACATGCAGTTGCCTCATCCTCTTTTAAGGTCACCCAAGGGTGGTGGTTATTACTGCCTCCTGCGGGAGCAGGTTCCCCAGATTAACCAGTATATGCTGCGTGAAGAATTCCTTTCTTTTCTCTGTCCCGGATCTTCCAACCTCCAGCTTCTCTCAACACCCACCAGTCCTCAAGTTACAAGACAGGGATAAAAACTTTCCCCTGTCCACTCTCTAAATTGAATCCTGAAAGGGAAGAGCAGAAAGAATGATAATATTGTTCCCCCATGCCATCTCTTCCCCGGAGCTGTTATTTTTGGTGGCTCTTATTTTTGATGCGAGTCACTTTTCTTGGTCATCAGAATTTGCTGGCCTTCTCCTTGATGCTCGAATCTTTATAAGAACACTATGGACTTTACCTCTTGACTAGAATTAAGCACTATACTTTGTATGTTCTCTGTTCATTGAGACAGCAAACAAACCTCCTCTTGTGCTAATCTTGCTAGGAAAAACAAATCCAGAAAATGAGCCAAGAAGAACTTGATCTTACACTTTTCAATCTTCTGAGTAAACGTCTTAGCTTGGAAGTCGAACAGAATCCATTCCGGAAGTCCATTAGACTTCCATAGCATTTGAAAAGCATAGTGCAGCTTCTGATTGGCTGCAGGAAGTTCCTGCAGCCAATCGGAAGCTGCAGAAGCCCCGCTGGATGTTCAGCTTCCAAAAGAACGTTCGAAAACCAGAACAGTCACTTCCAGGTTTCAATCATTCGGGAGCCGAAACATTCGAGAACTAGGCTGTTTGAAAACCAAGGTATGACTTATGGGACACATTATAGAGTTGCATAGGAACATAGGAAGCTGCCTTTTCTGAAATCAAACCATTCATTCATCTAGCTCAGTATTGTCCACACAGACTGGCAGTGGTTCTCCAGGATTTCAGGTAGGGGAATCTCTCCCAGCCCTACCTGGAGATGCTGGGTTGTTCTGCATGCAAGGCAGATGCTCTTCCACTGAGCTACGGCCCTTTCTCGAAGGAGAAATAGACAGATCCCTGCCTTGTGCCATGGACAACTTAAAATTTTATACAGCATTTGGGAAGACAGCCCTCAGACAGCAACAGAGGACGAATATAAGGAAATTCAGTTCCACATACTTAGATTTCCTTCCACTGGGAGGCTGCAGACCGAAGGTGCTAAACCAAAGCTTTATTGGCAGAGGTGGGTACGGAAAGATAATTTAAATGGGACGCAAGAGCTGGTCCTGAGAGGGGGTTAGGGAATTTGTTTATTAAAAGTCTCTCCTTTCTGCTGTAAAACAGCCCTCGAGACAGCAAGGAGCCCTCAGAATAATGCTCAGGGGGTTCCAGATAGAAGCAATGTGACAATGCTTAATGTTTGGCACCTGGGTTTGATTGGTGCTTTATTTCAAGGACCTCTGGATCTGCAGTTTGACAATACTGCAAATTCTATGTCCTTTTAAAATGTGTTTGTGGGAGGATTTTTTTATGGTTTGCTTTTGGTTTTTTTAAAATGTATTTTGTGTTCTCATTTTGTATTTTTGTGTTGTGAGCCACCCTGTGATCTTAGGATGAAGGGTGGCATGCAAATTTAATAAATAACAACAACAACAAGGAGGGAGGAAGGAACACATGGTGCTGCCCTACACCGAGTCAAACCATTGGCTCATCTAGCTCAGCATGGTCAACAATGACTGGTAGCAGCTCTTTAGAGTTTCAGGCAAAGGGTGTTCTCAGCCCTACCTTGGGGTTAAATCTGGGACCTGCTGCATTCCAAGCAGCTGCTCTGCCACTAAACTACAGCTGTCCCCCCCCCCCCCGGACTTAGATCCATGCAGCACGGTCGGATGCTCCACCTCCGAGCTATGTCCTCTCCTTTGCTTTCAGCCGGAGGACCCTCCATTTCAGAGGGTTGGACTAGATGACCCTTGGGGTGCCTTCCAACTCTACAGTTCTGTGATTCTATGTCCCAGTTCCGAATCTCTCGTATGGGTAGAGGCCCCTCTGTGATGAAGCCCTGCAATGGAACAAGGGTCATGTTTGCAATCTCCCGAGTTTCCCTCTCCACCTTGGATGGAGCCTGCAGAATTTTTCATGTTTAATTATGTGGTTAACATGCTAATCCCCTTTTTATGAGCTCTGGGGGCGCAGCACAGACATCTCTTCAGGAAGCTGATTTCCTCTGCACGTAGCACTCTGGCTTCGCTAATTCCAGCTGGCTGAACTTCAGGGGGGCTGGCTGCTGCTTCAGACTTCAGAAGAATGTAGGAGACTGGGTTTGTTTTCTTTCTTAAGGGTCTCTCATTCTCTCTATGCCTCGGACTTCAAGGGTTTCCTCTTAGGCCAGGCTGATGAATCTGTGACGAACGCTCAACAGGAGCAGGCAGGATTTTAGAGCAGCTTCAAACTTGTTTTTCTCCTCCCCCCCCCCAAAAAAAGAAAAAGGGCATGCATTTTGCCTGCAAAACAGGAAAGAGGGGAGCCAGAGCGATCCAGCTCTCCTTTCTGGGAAAGAGTAGGCAGCTGGCATGCCTTCATAAGAACATTAGAAGAGCCTGCTGGATCAGGCCAATGGCCCATAGAGTCCAGCATCCTGTTCTCACAGTGGTCAACCAGATATCTTTTCTGGGAAGCCCACAAGCAGGGCCTAAACACAAGATTGCTGTGGTCTCTAACAACTTGGTGTTCAGAAGCATTCCTGCCTCTGACCGTGTGTCAGGCTTCAGGGAATCAGCTTCCTCCCCCATGGCAGTAAATAAGAAGATCAAATGAAAGGAACGTCTTACCAGTGAGGTTCTTTAATAATCACAGCAGGAGACAAAAGTACACATCTACCTACGGTGCTCCCAATTAAGGGTCAACCCCCCATCACTATTAATCTACGTCATTCCTATGTTTTATAATTGGAGCTTGTACCACCTGCGTTTTCTGTTCTAACACTTCCTGAGCTCTCTGTGTCTTTGGGGAAGGTGTGTGTGTGTGTTGAATGCTGTCCAGAGACCTTAAATCTCTTAACCAGGGGTCTGCAAACTAAGGCCCGGGGGCCGGATGTGGCCCAATTGCCTTCTAAATCCGGCCCGTGGATGATCAGCATGTTTTTACATGAGTAGAATATGTCCTTTTATTTAAAATGCATCTCTGGGTTATTTGTGGGGCATAGAAATTCGTTCATATTTCCCCCCCCAAAATATAGTCTGGCCCCCCACAAGGTCTGAGGGACCGTGGACCGACCCCCTGCTGAAAAAGTTTGCTGACCCCTGGTCTTAACCCTCTCTCTTCCAGTGTTTCTTCTCCTAGCTGTTCCCCATCCAGTATTTCCCAGCTTCTGCCTTCTGAACTATGCCCCTCTGCAAACCACGTTTCCAAATCTATACTGTCCTCCTGCTCCTGGGAAGATTCAGGATCAGAATCAGGGGGAGGGGGTGGGGGTGGCTTTCACCATTCTTCCTCAGTGCAGCCTTCCTCAGCATAGTCCCTGACAAGAGCAGAGCCATCATGGCTAGTAGCCACTGATTCTCATATCCATGAATTTGTCTCCAGTCCTATTGTTAAGCGGGTGGCACTGTGGTCTAAACCACTGAGCCTAGGGCTTGCTGATCGGAAGGCGGAGGTTCAAATCCCCACGATGGGGTGAGCTCCCGTTTTTTCTGTCCCGGCTCCTGACAACCTAGCAGTTCGAAAGCACGTCAAAGTGCAAGTAGATAAATAGGTACTGCTCCGACAGGAAGGTAAACGGCATTTCTGTGTGCTGCTCTGGTTTCACCAGAAGCGGCTTAGTCATGCTGGCCACATGACCCAGAAAAACTGTCTGTGGACAAACATCGGCTCCCTCGGCCAGTAAAGCAAGATGAGCGCTGCAACCCCAGAGTCGTTCGCAACTGGACTTAACTTTACCGTTACCTTTTATTGTTAAGCCACCCAATCTCATGGCCGTTGCTGCTTCCTACTGGAGCGAGTTCCATAGCTTAGCCATGCACTGCATGAAGAAGTTCTTTCTTTTATCTGTCTTGAATGTCTCCATGCCTTCCCTCACTAAGGCTCACTACAACCCACAGTCCTCTTAAGTAGCTAGTTATTCTCCTCCGTAAAACTTCAGAAAGGTTCTGTTAGTACACCGTCATTACTCTGGTGGAGAGCTGGATTCAGTGGGCACCGCAGTTCCTTATCCTCCCCACTCCCCCTACATAGGCCTTTCCACCTGTCAGCCGTCTAGCGCAGGCAACCTTGGCACTCCAGATGTTTTGGAACTACAACTCCCATGATCCCTAGCTAACAGGGCCAGTGGACAGGGATCATGGGAGTTGTAGGTTCCAAAACATCTGGAGAGCCAAGGTTGCCTATGCCTGGTCTAGCGTCACAGTGATTATTGGTGCCTACAATCCCGCTTTCAGCCCTGCCCCATTGAATTAAGCAGGGCTTTCTTTTTAAGAAATGTGTATAGAATATTAGTCTTTCAGATGCAGATTGGAGAGAAAAAAATTAAGCTGTACTTCTGTTTCAAAGGGTATACAGTGGAACCTCGGTTTATGAACACCTCGGTTTATGAATTTTCGGTTTATGAACGCCGCGGACCCATCTGGAACGGATTAATTCTCTTTCCATTACTTTTAATGGGAAAGTTCTCTTCAGTTTATGAACGCTTCAGTTTATGAACAGACTTCCGGAACCAATTACACCCATGTTTCAGTTTATGAACGCTTCAGTTTAAGTACTCCGCGGGCCCGTCTGGAACGGATTAATCCACTTTCCATTACTTTCAATGGGAAAGTTCGCTTCAGTTTATGAACGGTTACTTCGCGGACCGTCTGGAACGGATTAATCCACTTTCCATTACTTTCAATGGGAAAGTTCGCTTCAGTTTATGAACGCTTCAGTTTATGAACAGACTTCCGGAACCAATTGTGTTCATAAACCGAGGTACCACTGTATTATATACTGAAAGGAAATGGATTCATGAAAGCTAATTTTTTGTGGAGTGGCTACGACACCTCCAGCCTATGTTTACTCAGGAGCAAGTCTCACTCATTTCTCAGACTAAACGTGCATAGAACTGCAGCCTTTCTCTGTGCAATGCTTATATTCTGCATTCCTATAATGCTATGAAAGAGTAGCAATAAATAATAATAATAATAATAATATATTATTATTATTATTATTATTATTATTATTATTATTATTATTATTATTATTTTATTATTATTTATACCCCGCCCATCTGGCTGGGCTTCCCCTGCCACTCTGGGTGGCTTCCAACAAACATTAAAATACATCAAATGTTACCGTCTATTGCTACCCTTCCATTACATTATCAGAAACATTTCTCTTCTGAGTTTTATGAGTGTGTTCAGCCTTTTGCATCATGATGCTGAGCTCTAGATACTGTTTCTCAGCTCAGGTAATAAAGCCTTGCTTTCTTTACCGCTGGTGTGCCCAGTGTGACTGGTAGGGTGGAAGGCAGGGAGACCAACAGTAGGGGGAGCCAGAGCTAAGACCAGGTGTAGGATCATAGAATCATAGAGTTGCAACGTCACCAGCTTAAAACGTAGCTGGGTCATTATTCTTCTCAGCCCAGATCGGAGCTGGTTTGGGGTCAAACTTATCAAAAGGCAGCATTTCCCAAGAAATGACAGGATAGATATGGATTGTGGCTAACGTTGTGTGTACCCCAGTTCGCAAGAGCGCACTAGACGCAGAGTAGGCAGGAGTATGTACAGAGCCTAATTCAGCTTTTGCCATTTTCCTCCTTCCTGCTGAGTTCTACAAGGGCAACACTGAGGCTAGGGAGGAGGAAACTGCTTGAAAGTAAGGAGGCAGGCAGGTGGGGGCTGGCGGAGAGCAGGCTGAGATTTGGGGCACAGTGCCCCATTCCCCCGTTTGCAAGATGGAAGAGGGAGGCCTGAGAAGTTTAGGGGTGTTAAAAGGAGATTACTTAGATGCCAGGGTGACCTTGTCTCTGCAAAACGCAGCCTCTGTGCCGTTTGCCAGTGACAGGTAAATGAGATGCTGTAAACTTTTTATGCTGCTGAAATACAAGGCAAGGTTGGCAGCATAGCTTTTTTTAAAGGGATGAGGTATTGTTTGCATTTTTAAGGGCCTGAAACTAAATGTTGCATGCAGATCTGTGCCATGGCACCCTGGTTTCTTGAGAAAAGCTGTTCTGAGAGGGGGGGATTTGGAGTAGTAAGTAGCATGTGTGTTAACCCCTTTGGCTACATGCTGTTTCAAATCAATCCCTTAAGAACACAAGAAGAGCTCTGCTGGATCAGGCCAATGGCCCATCTAGTCCAGGATCCTGTTCTTACACTGGCCAACCCGATGCTCCAATGGGAAGTTCCCAAGCGGGACCTGATCACAACAGCACTCTCCTCTTTTGAAGTTTCCAGCGACTGGCTTTCAGAAGCGTTGCTGCCCCCCAACTGTGGAGGCCATCATGGCTAGCAATAGCTTTCTCCTCCATGAATTTGCCCGGTCCTCTTTTAAAGCCAGTTCCGTAGTTTTAATGAGCGAGTCCCACAGTTTAATGATTTGGACGGAAGAAATGGCTTCTTTGATCTGCCTTTTCAAAAGGGCTTTTCTGTCTCTCACACATCTATAGGTAGATCCAGAGACTCCAAGCTTCCTTATTTCTTTCTCTGGAGTCACAGGAAGCCCCAGCTGAGATTCCCGAGTGGAAACAGACTACTAACTCGGAGTAGTCCCATTTCCGCACACCCCACGCCGTGGCTGTTTCTCCTCCTCCTCCTCCCACTTGCCCCTCCTCCAGTTTTATTGGGGAAACAGCCTAAATGGATTTGGTGGTCTCATTTCAATTCTGTGCAATTTTTGCCAAGCCAGCAAAAATGGGGGGGGGGGAGGGGACCCTGCAGTTATTGGGTTAACTAGTGCAAAATGAGCTTGACTGCAACAGTTATTGCTTGCTCCAAATCAAATAAAAGCCCCGGGTCTCCTGGGGGAATACAGCAGCCTCCAGGCAGAAGGAGCAAAGAAGGAACACCCCCCCCCCGGTTTCTTCTCCTCCTCCTTTCTCCTTCTGGCTATTTGATTGCTTTCCTCTTCTCTCCCTCTCCCCCACCCCTTCATATATATATTTTCTTTGATTCGTCCTATTCTCCTTCCTCTCTCCCCTCCCTCCCTGCAGGAAGGGGGTCGGATCGCACAATGGCGCCTTGTAAAATCAATTTTCTCCCTGTGACAAAAATGCAGTTTGCTCTTAATCACCCAGGTTTGGCTTGCACGAAATCTTGCTGCGTGCGATGGCACACACATGCTTCCTTCCCCCCCTCCCCGCCTTGCATCTGCGTCGAAGAAAACAGCCCACACATTCAGAGACACCTGTAGTAGCAGAGGAGGAGGAAAAGCTTGGGTCTGATCTTGTCTCCTTCTAGAGAAGGGGGATGCTCGGAGAGAAGCAGCAGGTGCTGGGGTTGTTTGGGGGCATGCATCTACTTCTCGTAACCGCCAGGCTGTTTTGGATAAAGAACGGCAAGCATGGGGAACGGGCGGCCTTTGCAGAGCCGGCCCTTCTCCCTGCAGGCTTTGGCGTAGGAGGCTCTGTGCCACCGAGGTGTGCAAGTCGTTTGCCACTGATTAGCCCGACGCAGGGAAGAGTGAAATTGGTAGTTTCCAGAATAACAGGGCGAGATGTTTTGCTGCAGGATTGCCCTCTGCATTTAAAAACCGGGGGAGAGGAGGGGACCTCAAACCCAGGGACTGAATATGCCCCCCCAGCCTCTTTATCTGGCCCCCATGGCTTTCCCCAGCAGCACCACTGGTGCCCCCTGCTTGGCACCTCCTGCATGGCTAGATGAGAGAGGAGAATGTGTAAAAACTGGCCTGCTGTTGGAGGTGGTTGAAGGGCAGCATGACCGGTGGGGTTGCAATGGGTGCCGTGTTGCAGGGGGAGCCACAACAATGCTGTAGGATGGAACGTGAGAGGTGGGGTAGGGCGTGCCAAATTTTAGCATTGCTGCTGAAATTTGAGAGCCTGGAGTCTGCCGCCGCTAGTCAGAGGCAAAGCTGGAATCTGCTCGCTTTGGCTCCTGGCCCTGCCCACCAACAGCACACAGCCCCTGGAAGGTTGCCCAGGAGGAAAATGTGGCCCTCTGCCTGAAAAAAAGTTTTTTATTTAAAACAGACACCCAATCAGGGTAAACTAGGTTGTTCCCTCTTCCTATTTTATATTTTATTATTGCATTTGTAGCTCACCTTTTTCTGTCCAAGGAGCTCAAGATGGCATGCATTGTTCTCTTCTTCTGCACAACGACCCTGCGAGGCAGGTTAGGCTGAGAGGCAGTGACTGGCCCAAGGTCACTCAGCGAGCGGCATGGCCGAGTGGGGATTTGAACCCTGATCTCTCCCAGGGGCTGACACTCTAACCACTACACCACCATTGGCTCTTGGTTCTCCTGTCCCACTGGTGTAGCTGTTCTGGTCCCCCTGCAGGGTCTCGAAAACCCTGCGCCCCCCCCCCCCAACACAATTCTGCGGACGCCAGGTGAGACTCCTTTGAGCTCGGAACGCCTTTCCGCTGGGCTGGACATGTCAGCCTTTGTCATGGCTGCCCACCCTCCATCCAAGCGCCATCAGTGAGCAGCCACCCCCCAGAGCTGCTACGAGCCGTCTCTACAAGCAAGGTGGCTGTCAGAAAAGCAACAGGCTGGTTTGGCAGGTGATGAGATGCCAGCCAGAGCCAGAGCAGATTCACCTGAGCAACTGATGCCAGGAGAGCAGGAGGGGAAGGGGACAGGCTGGGGGCAACGTGCCCCTGCTTGGGATCGTTTTGCAATGGAGAGACACACACACACCAGTATTTCATCTCTCCCCCCCCCCCCGCGTTTCTGGCTGAGCTGCTGTTTTCGACAGTGAACCGTTCCCCGCAGGATCAGAGGCAGAAAGCGTCCGTCCGCTCAGCCAAGAGCAAACTTAATTCCTCCGGCGGCAGGCAGGGATGCACACAGCTAGCTTTAATTGGATGTGAGGAGGCAGCCGTGGAGGAGAGATGTGGGCCAGACCTTCAGCGTCTGGCGGGGAACTCCTCAATTTGCGAGATTCTGCCTAACGGTGCTGGGCTTCCTCCCACACTCCTTGGCTGGCAGAGGCAGCGCAAATAAGGCTTTGCGCAGCTCTGTGGGATCTCCCAGATTGATCTCCTTGGGTAAAATCCTGCCCTCCCAACACTTTAAAAATAGACACCTGCACTTGGAGGCAAGCAGTGTTTCTGAATACCAGTTGCTGGAAGCCACAAGAGGAGCGAAGGCTCTTTGGCTCGGGTCCTGCTTGCTGGCTTCCTGCAATAGCAGTCTGGCTGGCCGCTGTGAGCAGAGGATGCTGGACTAGATAGGCCAGTGGTGGCCAAACCTGGCCCTCCAGCTGTTTTTGGACTACAACTCCCATCATCCCTAGCTTAACAGCAACAGTGGCCAGGGATGATGGGAATTGTAGTCCCAAAACAGCTGGAGCGCCAAGTTTGGCCACCACTGAGATAGGCCATTGGCCTGATCTAGCAGACCCATGTACAGTGGAACCTTGGTTGTTGAATGCAATCCGTTCCAGAAGACCGTTTGACTTCCGAAACGTTCGACAACCGAGGCTCAAAGGGCTGTCAAAAATTTCAATGGTGAAAATTGAAAAATGTGCCTCGGAAGCCATTAGACTTACGAGGTGCGTTCGGCTTCCAAAATGTTCAGCTTCCTAGATGCTCAAAACAGAGGTTCCACTGTGTTTATATCTTTACTTTATAGTTCATTCATGCTGTGATGGGGGACGGGGGACGGGGACTAGCCTGTGGCCCTCCAGGTGTTGCTGGATTCCTAATGCTGTTATTATAACCATATTGGTGTGAATAGGGACCACACTTTCTGACTTGCCTTTAAACCTGAGTGTGGCTTATAATGGTGTTTTGGTAGATAAAAGAGCCAGGATTTCATAGATTTTGTTTTAGGAATGCAGCCTGCATTCGGGGGCAGCTTGTATTCAAACAGATACAGCACGTTTTTAAAAGAATTTGTTCTCTGCCAGCCACAGTTTTTCATAGCGTCAATACTTCACTGAGCTAAACCTTTCTTCTTCTGCATGTCACGTAGTAGGATGAAGTTCTTGTGAGGCTTTAAATACACCTGATTTCACACACCCCGCACCTGTGCTAACTTTCAGATGGTCTTGATTTGTATACTTGATGCTGGAATTATATTTGTAACCATCCCATCCATTTCAGATCCATTGCAGGCTTCATACAAAGGGCTGTCCCGTGGAAGGTGGAGCAAGCTTGTTATCTGCTGCTCCAGAGGGCAGGATCCGAGCCAATGGATTCAAATGACAATAAAGGCGATTCAGACTAAACTTTCTGATGGCAAGAGCTGTTTGACAGCAGAACAGGCTCCCTCAGGAGGTGGTGGTCTCCCCTTCGTTGGCTGGCCGTTTCTCAGGGATATTTAGCTGTGATTCCTGCTTTGCCGGGGGTTGGATTAGACCCAACGCTTCCATGATTCTGTGATTCCATGACCTCCATCCACTTACAGGCTGCCACCAAACCGAGGGGAGGTTCTGCTCTGTCCTCTCCCTGTTTAGCATCAGGCTGGTGCCAGAAGCGGCCAGGATTGTCTGCGCTTTTGACCTAAGAAAGTGTGCATATGCAGACCAGAAACTAGGCAGCCGTTCGCTGCCATCGGAGGCTGCCACTGGATACATTCCAGCAGAGGGCATTAAGCCTCTGCAGTAGTCTCCTCTTCAATCCAGCACTCCCCCCCCCCGCCCCCAGCAAAAAGTAGTTGCAAAGGAAGCTGCCTAATCTATACCCGGTCATGCTGTTGAGCTTGCTGTTGTTTAGTCCTCCCCGTTGCTTGCTAACAGATCCTTTAAAACCCGAGTTGCCAGGACCCGTGCCAAGCCGCATGATCAGCTGTAGGGCCAAGGAGCTGGTGTGCAAAAGGCATTTGAGGCCAGCAGGTGTGGGAGGAGCAGCCAGGGAGGCCTGTGAGGGTGAGTTACGGTGCACTCAACGCTTCCTGTAAGAGGCTGTTTCTCAGCAAAACACCCGACCCTTTGACTGGAGCCGCTCACGGCTTTGTGTCTGCCGGAAATAATGTTCCCAATTAGCTAAGCACCTTTTAGATGCGCCGCACCTCGTTTGATAATCTGGGAGGCATGATGTGTCCTAGGATGCCGATTAAGGAGGTAGTAATCAAATACTGCAATTATCTCATAAGGTCTGCAGCGGGTTCCTTTCACAGTCACCTTCCTGCAGTATTGCAATTCACACAAACATACTCTCTCCTTCCTGTTGAAGGGGCTGCTGGCTTTGTCCTGTGCCCCGAAGGGATCTGGAGAAGGGTGTTTACATGAGAGAAGCCAAAGCAGTTTAGCTGTCACCGGCTTCTGCCTGTGCATCTCGGAGCTATAGATCTCTGAAGAGGAAGCCGGGGGGTGTCTTAAGAGAATTCCACGGCGCTCTTGCGAAACGGATTGCCAGAGTCTTCACGGTGAAGCCGTGACACTTGCCATCAAGATAGCTTGTGCATGTTTCACTTGTGGAAGTTTACAACTGCAATGGGTTGGGGGTTGGTAAAAAGCAACTTAAACTACTGGTTTAAATGGGTGATTGTTGTTTTTCTAGTTATTATTACTAATTGTTAAGGAGAAGGGCCGTAGCTCAGTAGCAGGGTCTCTGCTCAGTGTGGAGAAGGACCCAGGTTCAATCCCTGCCATCTCTAGGTAGGACTGGGAGAGAACTATGTCTGAAATCCTAGAGGGCTGCTGCCAGTCAGTGTAGACATTACTGAGCTAGATGGTCTAATCACCTGGCATGGTGTAAGACAGCTTCCTGTGTTTGTTTGCTTGTTGGTTTATTATTTTATTAAAACATTTCTAGACTGCCCTTCAACCCTTTGTGATGTGCAACAGTGATATGCAATATGCATGAGTAAACTTAAACATGTCACCAAAATGAAACAGAACAAATGAGAAAATTAAAAACCCATCTGAGCTAACTGAGATAACCTGCTTTAAAAACACCTTGGCAGAAACGAGTGTAAAGTCAGTGTTAACTATACTCCTGTGGGAAGGCCATTCCAAATGTTTGAGGCTACAAAAAACAAGGCTCTTTTCGCTGATGGTGGATAACTAACCACACTTAGGATAACTAAACTCACTTAGAAGCTGATATAGGAAGAGGCGCTCCTTCAGGTACTTGAGTCCCAAGCCATTTCTCAGAAGCAAATAGGCACCCAGCATAATAGGTGTGGTGTAATGTGACTAAATCCTGATGGGCAGGGAGATGATATTACAAATGACGGGAACACCAGGTACTGGGGATAATAGCTACATTTATGCACAGGAAACTGAGGCAGTGCTACTGGAACCTACTAAAGGGCAGGAAACTATAAGAAGGTAGCAGGGAATGACTCAGTTGTCTCTATACTAATGTACAGAGTATGGGAAACGAACAAGATAAAGTTGAGCTCTTAATACAGGTTGACAAATACGATCTAATAGACATTATGAAACCTGGTGGAATGAGACTCATGTAGAAATTGGGGGTATAACCTATTCAAAAGGAATAAACCAAACAAGAAGGGGGGAGGAGTGGCATTATATGTAAAGGATGTATAAACTTGGGAAGAGATCCATAACTTGGGGAGTATGGAAGGCAGCTGGAGAGTATATGAGTAAAAACTGTAGGAGAGGGAAACAGCTGTGACCTTTCTGCTATAGACCTCCAAGCGGGATGGAATACTTGAATGCAGATTACCAAATTACTGGAGCAGATTACCAAACATGCAAAAAGGAGAGTTATAGCAGTCATGGGAGACTTCAACTACCCTGGTATCGGTTGGAACTCAAACTCTGCTAAGAATGTAAAGTCCAACAAGCTCTTCCATTGCCTTGCTGATTATTTAATTTCTCAGAAAGCAGAAAGACAAGCTGGAAGTACTGGGAATCTTGGGAGGCAATGATCATGTCCTCTTGAGTTTCATGATACAGAGGCAAGGGAAAGCTGGGTGTAGCCAGGCATGCACTCTGCACTTTATGAAGGTTGATTTCAGAAAGCTTAAGGAACTGCTAGGTTAGTTCCCATGATCAAAAATGCTTAAAGAGAAGGGAGTCCAAGATGGATGCGAGTTTCTTAAAGGTGAAATATCCAAGGCACAAATGCTGCTGACAATTCCAAGAAGAAAGAAAAGCGGGAGGCTTCTAAAGAAACCAGTGTGGCTGCATAAGGAGCTTACAGATGAGCTGAGATTTAATAAAAGCATGTATAAGAAATGGGGGGGGGGGGAAATTGTGAAGGAAGAGGATACACAAGTAGCCAACAGTTGCAGGGAGAAGGTCGGGGGGGAAGCTCAGAATGAGCTCAGGTTTGCAAGAGAGGTTTAAAACAGTAACAGGTTTATTCTGCTATGTTTGTAAGAACAAGTGAGTAGTAAGTAGGTCTTCTGCATGGGGAGCATTGAGAATTGCTATTGGTTAACAGAGAGAAGGTGGGACTGCTCAACATGTGTGCAGAGGAAGCCAACTAAGATGATCAAGGGTCTGGAGGCCAAGCCTTATGAGGAACTGTTGAAGGAATTGGGTATGTTTAGCCTGGATAAGAGGAGACTGAGAGGAGGTATGATATCCATATTCAGGTATCTAAAGGACTGCCACATGCAGCCCTTTTAAAACAAATACCGGCAACACTTTGAGCAAAACACTTTGTCACGGTCCGGTCGGCGGGCGTCAGGACCAGAGGCAAGATGGTGGTGAAGAAGCAGGAACAGGAGCAGGGCTGAGGGTCCAGCAGCAGGCAGTTGCAGGGTCAAGGAGCAAGGCGTTGGCAAGGCGAAGGTCCAAGGAGCAAGGAGCAAGGCGAAGGCTCAAGGAACAAGAAGCAAGGCGAAGGCTCAAGGAACAAGAAGCAAGGCGAAGGTCCAAGGGTCGAGGATCAAGGCGTCGGCAAGGCAAGGGTCCACGGAGCAAGGATCAAGACATCGGCAAGACAAGGGTCCAAGGAGCAAGGATCAAGACATCGGCAAGGCAAGGGTCCACGGAGCAAGGATCAAGACGTCGGCAAGGCAAGGGTCCACGGAGCAAGGATCAAGACGTCGGCAAGGCAAGGGTCCACGGAGCAAGGATCAAGACGTCGGCAAGGCAAGGGTCCAAGGAGCAAGGATCAAGACGTTGGCAAGGCAAGGGTCCACAGAGCCAGAGGCCAGATGCAACCAGGCAGGGATACCGTTGCTGTGGCAAAGAGCTGAAGGGAAATGCTGGGCTTTTATCCCTCCCAGCTCCTTCCACCAGGTGCAGTGAGATCTCAAGTGGCCTCACCTGGGTGACTACTCCTTGCCTCTCCAGCACAAGCTGAGGTCTTCACCTGTGTGGCCACGCCTTGCTTCCCCAGCACAAGCTGAGGCAGGCCCCAGTCCTGCAAGGCACTACAGGCCCCAGAGCCTGACTCCTGCCCATACTCCTGACACACTTTGGCATGACAGAAGTGCATAAATTTATATGCATGGCTTGAAGAATGTGGATAGAGAAGGGGGAAAAATATCCCTCTCACAATGCTAGAATTCATGCACGTCCCATGAAGCTGAATGCTGCAAGATTCAGAACAGGCAAAAGAAAAGACTTCTTCATGCAGCATATAGCAAATCTGTGGAACTGTTTCCTGCAGGAGATGCCACCAACTTGGATGGCTTTAAAAGAGGATTGGACAAATTCATAGACCCAACAGGTTCTTCTTAGGTTATCAACAGGTGTGCAAAATGCACATTGCTTGGCGATGGTTCAGCTATTGATGGCGGTTCCAAAATCCTTCCAGCCCCCTTCAGAGGTTTTCATGCGGGTCTGTTTAAATCAGACTTTCCTTCAGAAGCACGAGGATGGGAATCTTATGTTAATCTTTATGGAAAGGTTCCTAAAGCTCAGTGGTAGAACACTGGTTAAGTGTCAGGCTTTGGGGAATAGGCTTCCTCCCCCATGGCAGTAAATAAGAAGATCAAACGAAAGGAACATATTACCAATTAGATTCTTTAATAATCACAGTGAGAGAGAAAAAGAACATGTCTCCATAGAAATGGTGGTGCTCCCAGTTAAGGCTCACTCCCCTCCTTCCGTCCCTATTAATCTACATCACTCCTATGTCTTGTAATCTGAGCTTGTACCCTCTGTGCTTTCTGTTAACTAACACTTTCTGAGCTCTCTGTGTCTTTGGGGAAGGGGGGGGGGGGAATGCTTTCCAGAGACTGTGAATCTGTTAACTCTTTCTCTTCTAATGTTTCTTCTGCTAGCTGTTCCCCATCCAGTGTTTCCCAGCTTCTGCCTTCTGAACTATGTCCCTCTGCAAACCATTGTTCCAAATCTATATTGTCCTCCTGCTCCTGGGAAAATTTAGAATCAGGAGGAGGGGGTGGCTTCCACTATTTCTTCCTCAGTGCAGCCCTCCTCCGCACGGTCCCTGGCAGTAAGGCCCTAGGTTCAGGCCCAGATATCTCCAGCTTAAAAAAAAGGGGGGGGAACGGGTTTTCAGGCAATGGGAAAGATCGCTTCTGAGTCATCCCGCTCAAAAGTAGACAATTCTGGCCTCAGGTGGACGAATAGCCTGGCCTGCAAAGGGACAGATGCATATCTTCCTAAGAGAATATTTGTCATTTGGAGCTCCTGGCATTCCTGTTAAAATCCCTCCAACCTCTGTTGAAGCCTATCTTGTTACACACCCCTCTCCATTATCATACATATTCCTGTGCCCACACAAGCTCTGGCATTCATTGGCGGGTGACTCATTTTTCCTTTAGACAGTGAGATGAGCCGCAGAGAGAGAGAGAGAGAGAGAGAGAGAGAGAGAGAGAGAGAAATCCAGAGGGGCAAAATACACTTGGAAAGACCAGAGTCCTTTTGAATAGCACTCCACGCTCTGTCGAGGTCACTCTCCGCTTGCCATTGTCTCTCCGCTCCTTCTGATTACAGAAAAGCGCAGCGGAGACGAGTACATCTGATTGCTGGCCCGGTGGGGAAGTGAGCGCGGAACATTGCTTATAGAATCATAGTTGTGGAGCTGGAAGGGACCCCTGGGGGTTATCTTGTTCAGCCCCCTGCAATGCGGGAATCATTGCTAAAAAATCACTGACAGGTGACCATCCAACCTCTGCTTTAAACAGCTCCAACAAAGGGAAGTCCACCACCTTCTAAGAAAGTCTCTTATGCTGCTGAACGGCTCTCGCCATCAGGGAGCTCTTCCTGATGCTTAGTCAGAATCTCCTTTCTTGTCATTAGAATCCGTTAGTCCAAGCCCTGCTTGTTGGAACTGCAGAATGCTCCATCGTCAATGGGACAGCCCTTCAGATATTTGAAGATTGCTATCTGTCAGGGACTGGGCAGAGGAGGAATAGTGGAGACCGCCTCCCCTTCCTGACCCTTCCAGGGAGGAGGAAGAGGAAGACAGTATAGATTGACAACAGGGGTTTGAGGGAGGTCGCAGCTCAGAGGCAGATGAGGGGAAAAGTTGGGAAATCATGGGAGAGCCAGAACAACAACACCCAGCTGACACGTTGTCATTAGAAAGCATTCCAGGCCCTCCCTCTCCCAGAACCCGGTGAGCTTTAAAAGTAGGAGAGCAAAGAGCTCAAAGACAGAGGGCACGTAGCAGCACCCGTAGAGGAGGCAATGAGAATGACGAAGTAGGAGAGAAGGAGGGTGGAGATTAACTTGGGACAACCCCATTATCCAAGAGGCTTTATTCTATAGCCTCTCTCTGTAAAGATTGAAATAAAAAAGGACGGTAAGAAACTTTCCCTTGTCTTTATACTTTCCTGGGCAACCAGCCAGGAACCGCTGACAGCATCCTGATACTATCATATGGCTTGGCGTTTCTCAAACTTACTCAACTTTAATGTGGGGAGGTGGGCTTCTGGGCATAACTCTACCCTTTTCTAATAGGGCCGTCTCCCCCCGCAACACCTGGCTCTATGCGGATGAGGGTATATGGATCATTTCTGTTGGATTCTTATATGAAATAATAAATATATAACATATCAAAGCCCCCCATCCTCATCACAGGTACATTTACACCAACAGGTCGATCACGATCTAGTGGTCGATCGCGGGGTGCCCCTGGTCGATCCTGTTCGATCTTTGGACCCCCTGAGAATTGTTACCCCCCAAAAAAATGAAAAAAAGCTCAACAACAGTGTCAATGGGTGCTGTTATATACTGTGAGTAGATCGCAGACTCTTGGGAGCTGGACATGCCTGCAGGAATGATTCTTATCAATCCATGCAAATAATTGTTAGATAGATAATTGCATTTCTAGTTCACCTTTTTCTCCAAGAAGCTGAAAGCACACATGGTTCTTCCCCCTCCTCATTTAATCTCCACAACAACCCTGTGAGTTAGGTTAGGCCGAGAGAGGTAGTGACTGGTCAAAGGTCACCCAGTGGACGTCATATGGCCAAGCGGGGATTTCAACATGGTTCCCCCAGATCCTCATTTAATCCACATAACAACCCTGTGAGGTTGAGAGGCAATGACTGCTGCCAGCAGCTTCAGCAATTCCATCAGAAATTTCCCACATGCCTTTCCTGCCTCCTCTTTTGCCACTGTAAGGACCAGTTGTATACTCTTTAAAAAAAGAAAAAGAAAAAGCCTGGCATGTGTTAGATTTTGTTCCCATTCATCCATGCACACCTGCTTAAGCTTCACAGCTGCAGCGTTCCTGAGAATCTTTGCTTTCTGCGAAGCATCTGCTTTCCCTGAAATGCTTCAAGGTTCTGGTGCACCACTGATCCTTAATATGGCTGTGGGAGGCAGGGAGGGAAGAAGGTGCATTGTTTCCCATTCTGCGCCGCATTTGTCACGTGCAGTGCTGTTTCTATTCTGCCGCAGTTCGTCTTCTGCCCCAAAGCTACGGTATCCATCTTGCTACCGACTCTCGCAAAATTATGTAACCTATGTGATTAATTCCATCAATCATGTTGTCTTATTCCAGGTCTTCAGTAGGCACCCAAAAGACATTGCCTATGTAAGATTTAACGGGGGGGGGGGAGTTAAGTGTAGGGGCCTCCACAAAAAAGGCCTGACTCGTATAGAATAGACCTCATGAGAAGATGGCTTCTGCAGGAGTCCCTCTCCTGCAGAGCTCCGTGATCAATGGGGTATATAAGGGGTGAGATGCCTTTTCAGATAGCCTGGTCACAGTAGGACTCTATGCACCGAAGCCAGCACCGTCTGGTAGCTAATTGGCAGCATTTGTGGAGTAGGAGGTGCTGAGATCTGCCAGGATGTCTCAGCAGAACCTCCATGAAAAGAAGCAGTATATCTGAACATCAGTTGCCAAGCTGGGAAAGAGCCACCCCCCTCCGGGGTCTACACATGTAGTAGCTGGAGGCATTTGGGTCTCGACTGGAGAAAATAAGATACTGGATTAGCCGAAGGGCATTTTTATGTGCTCTAGCAGGCTCAGACATGTCTCGTTCCGGGCAGAAGGCAGCTCGGTGCTTCCTTCCGTTTCCCACCATTCCTTGAGGCAGTTTTCCACAGCAGAGCAGAAAGCCAGCACCCTCTTTTATTATATTCCTGTGTGTTTTGTTTCTCTCTCCACCAGCTCACCTTGCAGAGCACAAAGTCCCGTGTGGCCTTCTTCGAGGAGCTCTAGTAAGCGAGCCGGTTCTTTGCTCCTGAGCCAGCGCCCGACTGATGCGGACCCTCCGTTTGAGGACTCAGCCATAGCCGGCCACGAATCCCTCCTTCCTGGCTGCCCCCTGAACTGTGACCCCCTCTTCGCGCATTTTCGAAGAGTTTGGTGTGATGCTCCCCTGCTTCGTACTTTTGCAGTTTCTTTGTTTTTTAATAATCTTTGTATAACACACGACTGTGACATACCATTTAGCTTCTTCTTCCTTTCTTTTTAAAGTGTTTGTATTGATTGTGACTTGTATTAACGTGCTCCCAAGACGGGATGGGTGGGGGCACCAGCATGAGACCCCTTTTCACTTCCCGCCTCTCTGTAGGGGCACGACGACGCTCCCTCCTGCGGACGAGAGAGGCTGCTCTTTCCCATCAAGGAGCCTTTAACATCTAGTATTCTCTGTCGGCTAGTGCAAGACCCCTCGTGCTCGCGGGTAGCAGTGTTTAAAGCTTGCACGGCAAAGGGATCCGGCGCAACAGTTGCACCGGAGGAAGCTTGTTGGGGAACAGCCGATCCTGGCGCAACAGCCGGTTCTTGTTGCACAATCCGTTGTGCCGCCATCGAGGGTGCTGCACTCCCGTTCCCCCTTGCGCAACAAGGACACTGCTAAGTGACTTCAACTTAGCCCCCTACGTTCTGAACCAAATGGAAGGATCATCAGGGAGCCTCTCTTAGACGTCAAGCTCTCTCCTTCCTTCTGAACCATGCTGGCAGAGGGTCATTGAGTGGGCTCTGAAGGAAGCTGTCTTCAGCTGAGTCAGACCACTGGGTCCATCTAGCTCAGTAGTGTCCACACCAATTGGCAGCGTCTTTCCAGGATTTCGGGCAGGGGGTATCTCCCAGCAAAAGCAGATGGTCCTTCCCCTATGCCGTCTTGACCTCGGTTGCATACAGAGAGGTCAAACTCTGTACAAGGCTGGTGCTCAGTGTTTAAAAATCCCAGGTTGTTTTGTGGGGTTTTTTTTGCACTTTTTGTTTCAAGGCGTATCATTTTAATCACAGGATTTGGGGTGGGGGTGGGGGATTGCGCAAAAATCTGCTTCTCACAAGAAGTAGGATAGCATCAGGAACAGGGAGGGCGAAGTATGGGGAATGGGGGGGCCCAGAAGCCCCAACCCGAGGTGCTGTGGAATATACAGGGTCTTTAGATGCACAACAACAGAGCCCCTCCGCCATTTGGCCCCTGCGAGATGTCCTGCCCCCCACCCACGCTAATCCACTGTGAAATTTTGAATTCTTAAATGACAGGGCAGGCGCCTCTTTGTAAAAATTTCTTTTCTTTCTGCTTTTTAAAGTTAAATTGAGTACTAGACTGCAGTGGCTTCATGCCTGAGAAAATACGTGTAGCTTTGCAAGAACACTCAGCATTCACTCCTGTGGGATGACTGTCAGGGAGCAACATGCATACACAAAGCTACTCTCCCTCTCCCTCTCCCTCAGACACAAATCCCTTTCCTTCTCAGCTTCTAGCATTCTGATCTTCGGTCATTTAAAAAGGAAACCCGCAACTCTTTGTGTACTGCAATACCTCAGCGAGAGAGACGATCTCTCTCGCTCAAAAGCCTCAGATGAATTTTCTAGCTTCCAAGCCTTTGTGTTGCCCCTGGTCCCGTTGATCTCCTTTTTTGTGCTGCTATCAAGGGATGCAATGACTAAAGGGGCCTGCCATTTTAAAGGTGGAGTTTCTATCACTCTCAAAGTGGTGCTGTTACCAAAATAAACATAAAACCCCAGCCATGTTAGTTTCCCACTTCCAACATGGCCACTACCCCTTGTCTTGCCTTTCCTCGTTTTCTGATCGGTCGAAACGATGGATTCGTACACGTTCGAAAAGATGAGGAGTGGAGGGACCAGTGGGAGGCTGAGCTTATAAGCAAAGGGTTGTTTCTGGGGTTACTAGTAGCAGCACAGTGAGAAAGGCCCAGTCAGTCTGAACCTGGCCATCTTGTTTGAAAGATGCCAGATTAAAGGTGCGTTGGGTGATGCCCTGTTCAGGATCCTCAAAACACCGACTTTGGTTCTGCCTTGCCTCACTCAAAATTGGATGTAAGCAGTTGGAGTTTCTGAACAGCTGAAAAGAGAGTATCTTGCTTTTCCAGGCAAGTAAGAGAAATAAAACACTTGGCGAAAGTTTAGGATTGGACAAATTCTTGGAAGATCAGTCAACGGCCACTAGCCATGATGGCTGGGTTCCACCTCCACTGTCGGAGGCCGTACGCCTGCGAATGCCAGTAACGGGGAATCACAAGTGCAGACAGTTGCCGTTGTGCTCAGATCCTGCTTGTTGGCTTCCCATTGGAGCATCTGGTTGGCCACCGTGAGAACAGGATGCTGGACTAGATGGGCCATTGGCCTGATCCAGCAGCCAGGCACTTCTGATGTTCTTACAGCAGCTATCTCTGTCTTTTGCCGGTAATGGCAAACCATGTTTTGGCTTAGTTTGTCAAAGCCATTTTACAGTCGCTTTTTTAGCTTTTTTAAGAGCAAACTAAAACGTTTTTTGAAATGCTGGTGTGCATCCTCACTTCACATGGGCTGTGGCCCAAATCGTTGTACTGTGCATTTATCTGAATCCTTGAGAGAGCCACGGCACTTGCAGTAAAACAGGGCTTTGTTTCTTTAGACGGCTGCCTTGGGTGTTACTCCAGCGGTGTTCAGCCATTAGTAATTGGGCCAGATCTGCAGAGCTCTTTGTTGCCAGAGTCCTGACCATAGCTGCCAAGTTTTCCCTTTTCTCGCGAGGAAGCCTATTCAGCATAAGGGAAAATCCCTTAAAATAAGGGATAACTTGGCAGCTATGGTCCTGACCCACCCTCCACTATCGATAGAGGGCTGCCAGTGCCTTCTAGCCACGATGGCTTTGCTCTGGAGGCAGTGATGTTTCTGAATCCCACTTGCTGAAAGTCACAAGAGGAGAGACTGCTCCTGCCCTCATATTCTGCTTTCTGAGTTTCCCAGGGGCGTCCGGTTGACCCCTGGGCATAGCTGCCAAGTTATCCCTTTTTAAAAGGGATTTTCCATTATGCTGAATAGGCTTCCTCGCGAGAAAAGGGAAAACTTGGCAGCTATGCCCCTGGGAGAACAGGATGCTGGACTAGATGGGCCACTGGCCTGATCCAGCTGGGCTCTTCTGGACCTCACTGCTGAAATGCTCAAAAGACCACGTCCCAGACTTAAAGATATGGCCTGTGCCCACCCTGCATTGGTGGCACATCATTTTAAGCTGGGTTTTCTCTGCATCACATATTCGCAAACACTTTTCGGAAGCAGGCAAGTCAGGCCCTGGAACCACGCGTGAGTCGAAGTTGCTTTTTTCTGCATTGCCTATCCAGGGATTGCCAATCTTCTTTTTTAAAAAAATTGGGCAATTTTGGATTTTGGAGTAGGTGGTGTGGGTGCCACTCCCTCTGGTTAGTTCTCTCGTTCACCCAAGCGTTGTCCGACCTCTCTTGTTGCATTTGGCTCCTGTACTGCAAATTGGGCAACCATGGAGTAAAAGGCAAGGAGGGTGTGAGATGGTGGAGACAGCTTTGCTGCCTGAAATACGAAACAGCAGCTGACCCTCAGCATGGTCTCTGACTGGAGGTAGGTAATGGCCTTCCAGATGTTGTTGAAGTCATCATCCCTGGCCATTAGATCTTGGTGGCTTCTGGGAATTAGTAGTCAACAGCAACAACAACTGGAGGGCCAGGCATTCCTTGCCCTTAAATTAGGGTGTGGGGGCCCAGCCTTCAGACACATTTGATCTCTGGGGCCTCATGTCACTGGATCCCAGACATGCAACTAGCCCAGATGTTCAACCCAGAGTTTGGTTCAACAACCTTTCCCCCACCCCGACTTGTTTTTGCAGATGGGAGTTTGTCTCTCTTGATACTATTATTTTTTACAAAAAAAGTTTGTACTGAATCTTGAAAATGTATATCTGAAATTCAGATATCTGGCGCATCCTCAACCCCCCCCCCCATTGTGTTGTTTCCTTAAGAGGGGTCTTGATATGGACAGACCCTATTTTCTATTCCCATGGATTGTTATATACTCTGCAGAATTGATTTGTTTCTCATTTGGGGTTTTAATAAAAATTCCAAGCACTTGGAGAGATCCGCTGTGGGCGGCAGTTCTTGTCATTTGTTCTCAAACATGGGTGGGCTTCAAGCGTGCAGGTTCTGCTTTGATTCCTACCCCCACCCCCGAAACTGGATGACCATCAGCCAGAGGTGAGTGCAAAACAATGGCTTAGAAAGAGCAGTGAACAGGCTTGGAAAAGGACTATCTCTGGGTGCATTTCAGGCCAGGAATTTAACTGAGTATATGAAAGACCTCCTCCTTCCCTACAGACCCTCTTGGGTTCTGAGATCAACAGGGGAGGGCCCTCCTTTGTAGTTCCTCTGTCCTCAGAGACTCAGCAGCGGTGGGGAGAGGTGGTGGCCTGGGAAAGGACCTTCTCTGTGGTGGCCCCTAAGTTGTGGAACTCCATTCCCACAGAGCTGAGCCTGGCACCTTATACAGCTTCTGGCGAATGCTGAAGGCCTACCTCCTCACCCTGTCCTTTGACACTTGAGGTGTACATTTAAGGACTCACCTTATCTTGTGATTGTAAATTGTTTTAAAGTTCATAGAATCATAGAGTTGGAAGAGACCACAAGGGCCATCCAGTCCAACCCCCTGCCAAGCAGGAAACACTATCAAAGCATTTCTGACATATGCCTGTCAAGCCTCTGCTTAAAGACCTCCAAAGAAGGAGACTTCAAAGAAGTTGTCTCTAATATTGTCATATAACCTGCTCTGGGGCTCTAGCCTGAAGGGTGAGAGGATGATGATACCCAGTGGTGGAGGAAGGGGGGGGTGTCACCACGGGGGGGGCATAATGAGTTTTCTTTTTTTAAAAATGGGCTCACGAAACTTTTTAGGAATGATGTGGTGGCTTAGGCGCCTGCATGCTGCCTGAAACAGCAGTGTGGGGCTTGTGTCTGCCTACTGCCTCTCTCTCAACTGCCCTACAGCTGAGGAGGAGGTGTTGAAGAGGCTCCAAGCATTGGAGAGGCTTGCCCTGCCCCCATGGGCATATTGCCCTACCCCGGGCTGCAGGACATCCCCACACACCTGGCACCCAAGCGGCTAGCTACGCCACTGATGATACCTTCCCATTCCTTTCTCACAAAAAACTATTCCTGGCTATCCCCCTACATACACACCTTTCTTCACTTCAGCAACCTTAATTGGGAGATGGACTGGGGGGGGGAGCCCTGGCTATAGCTCAGGCATCCCCAAACTTCGGCCCTCCAGATGTTTTGGACTACAATTCCCATCATCCATGACCACTGGTCCTGTTAGCTAGGGATCATGGGAGTTGTAGGCCAAAACATCTGGAGGGCCGCAGTTTGGGGATGCCTGCTATAGCTGAACAATTGGAAGTCAGAAATTCAGCTTTTAAAATACAGGTTTAAGTTTTGATTACTAAATGGATAAACATTAATGCAAGATGCAACTTCCGTGATGGAGTACTGCCAACCATCACGGCCAGAATCCATAAAAGTGGGAGACAGGCACCCAAATCACAATCATCATCTAGGGTTGGATCCCATATTAGCCCTACTCAAGAGTAAACCCATTGGAATTAATGGGCACCTGGTTGGCCACTGCTGGACTAGATGGGCTATTGGGCTGATCCAGCAGCTGCTTCTTATGTTCTTATAGGTTAGTAAAAAGATGAGGAAGTATTGCATGTGAGCCTCCACAACCTGCAACATGGGATCTCCTTTTAATGCTTTTTTAAAATTAAAGCTTGTATAACTGCATTCCTACACCCCTCTCTCTGCCTTCACCAATCTCGTGCCCTCTAGATGCCTACCAATATTCAAAAAAATAAATTAATAAATGGCGGCAAATTCTGTATAGCTGAAAGAATTAAAGAATGTAAAACACAATGCATGTCGATTCAAATACATTCTGTTCCAGCGTAGAACAATAGCAGAATCATCTTCTCGAGTTGCATTCCAGGAACAATGATTATCCACAAAGGGTGAGAAAAGAACTCGTCTTTGTGTGTTTTAAGACTGCGGTGACATAGAAGGGTTGCTTCAGTGTTAGTAAAATAGGTGACTTACAAAAAGCCATGTCGCGGGTGTAATTCTCCCTCGAAATATCAAAGATCCATTATCTAGGCTGAGACTTGAAAGGCATATCAAATGGTGCATTGGGAGTTCACTCTGCAGCAAAAAGTAATGCAGTGGCACAGCTAGAGGCTTCAATAATGTCTGGATAAAGTTCTCGTGCCCTGGTGAGGAAAGTTTGCAACATTTGGGACCTTTTAGTTTAGAGGAAAGTTGAGTAAGAGGTTACATGATAGAATTGTGTAATGTGATGCATGTATGGTATGAAGAGGGTAGAGAGAGCAGTTTTTCTCCGATATCCAGAGAAGCTGAAGATTCAGAACAGATGAAAGGAAGTCTTTCTTCACAGTGCATAGCTGGGCTACGATTTTCAGGTTTTCAGAAAATCGTAGCTCAACTATGCACCGTGTGAAGAAAGACTTCCTTTCGTCTGTTCTGAATCTTCAGCTTCACCAGTGTCAAAGCAATGATTCTTCGATATCAACGTTTCCCAGTACGTTTCCGAGCACAATTCAAAGTGTTTGTGTTGACCTTTAAAGCCCTAAACGGCCTCGGTCCAGTATACCTGAAGGAGCGTCTCCACCCCCATCGTTCTGCCCGGACACTGAGGTCTAGCGCCGAGGGTCTTCTGGCGGTTCCCTCGCTATGAGAAGCCAAGTTACAGGGAACCAGGCAGAGGGCCTTCTCGGTAGTGGCACCCACCCTGTGGAATGCCCTCCCACCAGAGGTCAAAGAGAACAACAATTACCAGACCTTTAGAAGGCATCTCAAGGCAGCCCTGTTTAGGGAAGCTTTTAATGTTTGATGGATTTCTGTATTTTAATGTTTTGTTGGAAGCCACCCAGAGTGGATCAGCGGCACCAACACTACTGGAGTAACCATGTAGTGCCGTATGTTGATAAAAAACAAACTGACCCCCCGAAAGCCAGCAGGTTTGAACCCAAAAAAGACCCGCGGCGTAGGGTCTGTTGGGAGTTTAATAAGGGACTCTGCCAAAGGCCCAATTGCAAATATACTCACGAATGTGAGAAGTGCTTGGGTCAGCATCCGGGGGTATCCTGCTTCAAGGGGAAGCAGTCCTTTCGGGGGGCCAAGGGCAATTTTCACCAGGGCCCCAGATACCCCCCCGGTGCCTCCCACGGAGCAACCTCAGGACAGAATAGAGGCTAACTGTTCTCTAGCCATGGCCTACTCCCCTGTGAAACTGAACCCCTTAAAGATGTTGCTAGCCCTATACCCTAACAGACCTGCGGCTCTGTACCTGGAGGAGGGTTTCTCTTCAGGTTTTCGCATCCCCGTTCGGATCCCGCCTTCCACTACCCACCCACCAAATCAGAAGTCAGTTAGGGAGCGTCCCGATATAGCCACCAAAAAGATAAATAAAGAACTATTGGCTGGCCGGGTTGCGGGCCCATTTTTAACTCCACCTATAGCTGACCTCCACATTTCCCCGCTAGGCATAGTTCCAAAAAAGGCCCCAGGAGAATTTAGGTTAATTCATAATCTTTCTCACCCAAAGGGTAGCTCAGTTAATGACGGTATCCCGCAAGAGCTTTGTACGGTAAAATACGCCTCCTTTGACCACGCAGTGAAGCTGGTCCGCCAGTTTGGCAAAGGGGCCTTGATGGCGAAGTGTGATATCGAATCGGCCTTCCGCCTCCTTCCTGTAAACCCCCACGACTACAAATGGTTGGGTTTTAGGTTCGGGGGCGCTTATTTCATCGACAAAGCTATGCCCATGGGATGTTCCGTCGCATGTTCGGCCTTCGAAACTTTTAGCACATTCCTGGACTGGGCCCTTCGTGCTAGGACTGGTCTGTCAGGTGTCACACATTACCTAGATGACTTCCTTTTCGTGGGTGGAGCGCACAGTGTTGACTGCGCAGGCCTCATGAAGGCCTTCGGTTCCCTTACATGCGAACTGGGGGTGCCGCTTGCAGCTGAAAAAACTGAAGGACCTGTGTCTCGTTTGACGTATTTAGGTATCGAATTGGATACGGTAGCCCAAACCTCGCGTCTACCGGCTGATAAACTAACAGCCCTTAAGGAGTTGATTAGACAGCTTATTCCCCGCAAAAAAGTCACGTTGAGACAAATTCAATCGCTACTAGGGCACCTTAATTTCGCTTGCAGGGTAATCTCACCTGGGCGCCCCTTTTGCCTAAGGGTTGCCAGGCTCACTGTAGGATTAACCCGACCGTTTCATAGGGTTCGCTTGCCAAAAGGGGTCAAAGCGGACCTGGTGAACTGGCTGACCTTTCTAGAACAATACAATGGCGTATCTTTATGGCAGGATAGCATTTCACTATGTTCAGACTTTCAGATTCATTCTGACGCAGCGGGCGCATTGGGTTTCGGGGTATATTTCAGAGGGAGATGGTGTGCTGAACCTTGGCCTCCTAGTTGGAAAAACACAGACATTACTCGGGATTTAACATTTCTAGAATTCTTTCCCATAGTGGTAGCAGTGCATCTTTGGTCGGACGACTTCAGGAACCGGAGAGTCTGCTTCAACACGGACAATCAAGCGGTAGTCAGTGTGCTTACCAAGCAATCTTCGCGGTCGGAGAGGGTGTCTGCCCTCCTACGTCATTTTGTGCTGCGCAGTCTCGAGTTAAATATGCACTTCTCAGCCAAATTCGTGCCGGGGCAAAATAATAATATCGCAGATGCTTTGTCTCGTTTCCAGATGGACCGCTTTCACTCATTAGCACCAGATGCGCAGCAGTATCTAGAGAGGTTCCCGGAACACCTATGGAACCTTGGAAACGGGAAATCCTAAAGGGAGTATTTGCTTCCGTGGCCCCCGCCACCCTTAGCTCCTATAAACGAGCATGGGCAGAGTTTCTATCCTTCCGACAGAAGGGTGCTGATGCGCGCCTCGAGAGCCCACCAACCCCCGAGGAGGTTATGCAATACGTGGTATACCTCAGAGGGCTGGGTCGCGCCGCCAAGACTCTTGGCATCCACACTGCAGCTATCACCTTTTTCTCAAAATCTCTTTATCTTACAGACCCGTGCGATAACTTCCATTTGCGCAGAGCAATGGAAGGCTGGCGTAGGCTGCAGCCTCCTGTTGCCGATTCCAGGCGGCCCATCACGTTCGAGATGCTTACCCAAATCCATAGGCGATTGAGAACTCTTTGTTGGTCCAAATTTGAAGCACGGCTGTTTTCAGCAGCCTTTTCGATAGCTTACTTCGGGGCCCTTAGGGTTGGGGAAGTGGTGTGTGAGGACCACCCTGATGGTGTTACCCGGGGCATATTATTACGGGATCTATCGCTTTCCGAAGCCCAAGCTATTGTACGCGTCCGCCACTCAAAAACGGATCAGAAGGGGAAAGGCGCTAGCATTCGCCTCCCTGCGACAGGCGCCGTTGGTCCTTGTCCAGTGAAGGACACTAGGCGGTATCTTTATCTCCGACCGCCGGGTCCTGGCCCGTTACTCATTCACCATGATGGTGCTCGGCTCACTCGTCAACAATTTACCAGGGTACTTCGCAAAGCCATAGCATCTTGCGGGTACAACCCCACAGAATTTTCTGCCCATTCCTTTAGAATTGGCGCTGCCACTTCCGCTATGCACCTAGGCTTGTCAGCGGAAAGGATCCAAGAGATGGGGAGATGGAAGTCGAATGCTTACAAGCGGTACATTCGCACGTAGGTTGTCTCTGGTGGCTCATCCGGCGTTTCATCTCTACTTTTCAGGTTACCATTTCATCCGGGTTTGGATAGCGGGGCACAGTATAGTGCACTGGGCCCAGAGAAGAGCAATTGAAGTTGGTCTGGGATGCGGACTCGGCCTTCCAGGAAATGTGGAGGTTTCCTGGATATCCAGGAGGGGTATGCAGTGGAACGAGTTGCTGCCGATCATCCAGGCCCGGGCTGCCTCACTTGGCCCCCCAGATGTCTTGATTGTGCAACTCGGGGAAAACGACTTAGCCTACCGCAACGCGGTCGATTTGAGGAAACATATATTCAAAGATTTTGACATTATGAAGGAGAGTTTCCCGCGGATGACGTTATTGTGGTCCTCCCTGCTGGAAAGGCGCTTTTGGCGCGATGGCCGTTGCCCTAAAGCCTTGAACAATTCCAGGAGGCTTTTGAACTCAGTCGTGGCCCGCAGAGTGTTATCCTTGAATGGTCGGGTTATACAGCATCCCACCCTGAAACGAAGTGAAGCAGCCCTCTATCGCGATGATGGCGTTCACCTTTCTCCGATCGGGAATGACGCCTGGCTACGGAACGTTATTGCTGCCATACGAGATGTCCTGAATAATGTAGAGCTTAAGTAGGCGAATAAGAGAGTAGGGTCACACTCCCCCGTTAATAACTGAATTCATATCTTAAAGCAATTTAACCAAGTGCTAAATTACTAATTAGGGCTACGCTGAAATTAACTTCTGGGTGATTATAACATGTGAGCGGATTGGCGGCGAGCCTGGGGGGGCTCGAGTGGCGGTTAGGCGTTGGAAATTTGCATAACAATAAGAGGAGGAGGGGCAGATTGCGTCATCACCTGCCCAAATTTGGAGAAGTAATTCCGTTAAAGGATTCCGGGGGCGAGGCTTGGTCCAGAGCCTGGAGTCGCCAGGGCCGTAAGGCACGCCCCGTACGGTGGCCACAGAAGGAGTTCCGGTTGATCGGCATCGCCGGGTTCCTTACTGGTGGTTAACTTCTCACGGACTTCAACACACGGGTTGGAGTCGGATTTAGTCTGATAGGTTCCAACGCCTAAGCCAATTCCGCTCAACATGCATATTTAATAAAGTTGTGGCCTGAACCACCCATTTAACCTTTAAATTATGCGTCACGTGTCATTATTACACTGCTCGGAGGGCATTGCCACACAAAACCACTTCCGTGCCTTTGCCGGAGGTGGAGTTGTGGGCAGACCAAAGAGCCCATTGCGTAGGGGCTGCAGTGTCAGCCCCTACGCAATGGAAGTTCCCGCCTGCGTCACCCACGCCCTTGTCCAATAGGGATGAGGGGGCGGGGCCGCAGCGTTTAAACCCCGCCGCGTAGCCGGAACTCACTCTCTTTCTCACAGTTCGCCGGAGCGAACAGAAGCACCCGCCCACCCGCCCCTTAAAAAGAGAATAGGGGGCGCTGCTGCGGACCTGGTCGGTTGCCTGGTTAGTCAGTGGACCGGGTAGGACTTTTCCCATACTGGGCTAGCCATGATGGGTTTTTCGCCTACCTCGTAGCATGTCGTCACAACTTAGGTTAGGCGGTTAGGCGTTGGAAATTTGCATAACAATAAGAGGAGGAGGGGCAGATTGCGTCATCACCTGCCCAAATTTGGAGAAGTAATTCCGTTAAAGGATTCCGGGGGCGAGGCTTGGTCCAGAGCCTGGAGTCGCCAGGGCCGTAAGGCACGCCCCGTACGGTGGCCACAGAAGGAGTTCCGGTTGATCGGCATCGCCGGGTTCCTTACTGGTGGTTAACTTCTCACGGACTTCAACACACGGGTTGGAGTCGGATTTAGTCTGATAGGTTCCAACGCCTAAGCCAATTCCGCTCAACATGCATATTTAATAAAGTTGTGGCCTGAACCACCCATTTAACCTTTAAATTATGCGTCACGTGTCATTATTACACTGCTCGGAGGGCATTGCCACACAACTGCATTCCTACACCCCTCTCTCTGCCTTCACCAATCTCGTGCCCTCTAGATGCCTACCAATATTCAAAAAAATAAATTAATAAATGGCGGCAAATTCTGTATAGCTGAAAGAATTAAAGAATGTAAAACACAATGCATGTCGATTCAAATACATTCTGTTCCAGCGTAGAACAATAGCAGAATCATCTTCTCGAGTTGCATTCCAGGAACAATGATTATCCACAAAGGGTGAGAAAAGAACTCGTCTTTGTGTGTTTTAAGACTGCGGTGACATAGAAGGGTTGCTTCAGTGTTAGTAAAATAGGTGACTTACAAAAAGCCATGTCGCGGGTGTAATTCTCCCTCGAAATATCAAAGATCCATTATCTAGGCTGAGACTTGAAAGGCATATCAAATGGTGCATTGGGAGTTCACTCTGCAGCAAAAAGTAATGCAGTGGCACAGCTAGAGGCTTCAATAATGTCTGGATAAAGTTCTCGTGCCCTGGTGAGGAAAGTTTGCAACATTTGGGACCTTTTAGTTTAGAGGAAAGTTGAGTAAGAGGTTACATGATAGAATTGTGTAATGTGATGCATGTATGGTATGAAGAGGGTAGAGAGAGCAGTTTTTCTCCGATATCCAGAGAAGCTGAAGATTCAGAACAGATGAAAGGAAGTCTTTCTTCACAGTGCATAGCTGGGCTACGATTTTCAGGTTTTCAGAAAATCGTAGCTCAACTATGCACCGTGTGAAGAAAGACTTCCTTTCGTCTGTTCTGAATCTTCAGCTTCACCAGTGTCAAAGCAATGATTCTTCGATATCAACGTTTCCCAGTACGTTTCCGAGCACAATTCAAAGTGTTTGTGTTGACCTTTTAAAGCCCTAAACGGCCTCGGTCCAGTATACCTGAAGGAGCGTCTCCACCCCCATCGTTCTGCCCGGACACTGAGGTCTAGCGCCGAGGGTCTTCTGGCGGTTCCCTCGCTATGAGAAGCCAAGTTACAGGGAACCAGGCAGAGGGCCTTCTCGGTAGTGGCACCCACCCTGTGGAATGCCCTCCCACCAGAGGTCAAAGAGAACAACAATTACCAGACCTTTAGAAGGCATCTCAAGGCAGCCCTGTTTAGGGAAGCTTTTAATGTTTGATGGATTTCTGTATTTTAATGTTTTGTTGGAAGCCACCCAGAGTGGCTGGGGGAACCCGGCCAGATGGGTGGGGTATAAATAATAAATTATTATTATTATTATTATTATTATTATTATTATTATTATTATTATTAACTCCATTGGACTGGTCATGTTGTTTGAATGCCTGATCATCGTCTTCCAAAGCAACTACTCTATCCCCAACACAAGAATGGAAAGTGGAATACTGGTGGACAACAAAAGAGGTTTAAAGACGCTCTCAAGGCAAATCCAAAAAAATTAACACGAGCACTGATAACTGGGAAACACTACCCTGCGAGCGCTGCAATTGGAGAACAGCCTTTATCAAAGATGTCATGGACTTTGAAGAAGCACAAACTCAGGGCGAAAAGGAGAAACAAGCTAAGAGGAAGGCAACGTTTGGCAAACCCTCTCCATGATCAACTCCCGCTGGAAACCTATGTCCTCACTGTGGAAGGATGTGCAGATCCAGAATTGGCCTCCACAGTCCCTTACGGGCTCACTGTTAAGACCGTGTTCATGGAAGACAATCTTACTCGGCTATGAGAAGTTGAGCTACAGAAGAGGCAGTGATGGCCATTGGGATGGATGGCTTTAAAAAGAGAATTGGACCCATTCACAGAAGATAAAGGCTATCAATGGTTAAACCACAGGAGGGGAGAGTGCTCTTGTGCTTGGTCCCTGCTTGGGGGTATCCCACAGGCATCTGGTTGGCCAGAATGAGAGCAGGATGATGAGTAGGATGGGCCATTGGTTTGGTCCAACAGGCTCTTCTTATGCTCTCATAGGTGGGGGACCTTAAGCCTAGGAGTCAAATGTGCCCATAAACTTCTGCCAATGCTCATTGCTTGCCTGGGTGAGAACAATAGAGAGGGTGTCTGTAAGTCGGTGTCAAAGCAAGCCTATTCTACAAAGGTGACATTTCCCTTCACTGCTACTGTCTCCACAGGCACGCAGCCCTCGCCATCCTGTGCTTTCCCTGGCAATCCCCGCCCCCCTTTTGCTTCATTATCTCCCTCTCTCCCAGCCCTTCCTCAAACGCTCTTGCTCCTCATTCCTTGCCCTGAATACTTATGTAATCTTGTTTTGCCTGTCAGATGCCTGCCCCCTTTCTGTGCGCCAAAGGCAGCTGCGTCTCGCTGCCAGATAGTATGATCCCTGGATATTCCCTGTCGTGAAATGCTCTGGTGCTTAAGGGATGCCAAGCTGTGTCAGTCGAAAAGCTCTGCTTGCTTCAAGGGAGAAAAGGGGAGCAAGCAGGTGGGGTGTGTGTGTGGGGGGGAGAAACATGACATGCAAATCCAGCTCTGCCAGGCCAGTTGTTTTTTGTTTGTTTGTTTGTAACTTTTGCATTGGTATAAGGAGTTTTGCATTAGCTGGAAACAAATCCTCATAAAATTACAGTTTAATTACATAAAATTAAAGTTCCAGTGGGCCCTGAAAAATTATACGCTGTTTGGTGGGATTTTATCGTATATACAATGATTACAGGCACACAGAACTCCCTTTGCACAGTGCAATGTGCAAAATTGGCTTTCCTGATGGTAAGGAATACTTCTCCAACCTACTATTAAGTCCCTCCAGGATATACTGTGCTGTGTTTATGTACCTCTGTTCTGTTTTGTACTTCTGTTATGATGATTCTATTAATTTATTTGATTTACTCAATATATATACAGTCATACCTTGGTTTTTGAACAGCTTAGTTCTAGAACGTTTTGGCTCCCAAACTAATTTTGGAAGCCGAACATCCGACGGGTCTTCCGCAGCTTCCGATTGGCTGCAGGAGCTTTGGTTTTCAACGTTTTGGAAGTTGAATGGACTTCTGGAATGGATTCCATTTGACTTCTGAGGTATGACACACACTCTCTCTTTCTCCTTCTCTCTCTCTCTCTCTCTCTCTCTCTCTCTCTCTCTCTCTCTCTCTCTCTCTCTCTCTCTCTCTCTCTCTCTCTCTCATCTATCTATATCTATCTACAGTGGTACCTCTACTTACAAATAACTCTACTTACGAATATTTCTACTTACGAATGGAGCTCTGTCCGCCATCTTGGATGCGGTTTAGATAGGATTTTTTCTACTTACAAATTTTTAGATAGGGTTGCTTCTACTTACGAATTTTTTCTCCCAATGCATTCCTATGGGATTCGACTTACAATTTTTTTCGACTTACAAATGTGTGTTCGGAACGCATTAAATTCGTAAGTAGAGGTACCACTCTATCTATCTATCTATCTATCTATCTATCTATCTATCTATCTATCTACCATCTAGCTATATTTATCTATCTATCTATCTATCTCCGAGGGCCTTCTGGCGGTTTCCTCACTACGAAAAGTGAGGTTACAGGGTGCCAGGTAGAGGACCTACTCAGTGGTGGCTCCCTCCCTGTGGTACGCCCCCTTGTCAGATATCAAGGAGATAACTATACAACCTTTAGAAGACACCTGAAGGCAGTCCTGTATAGGCAAGTTTTTTAAATGTTTAATGTTTCGTTGTGTTTTTATATATGCTGGAAGCCACCCAGAGTGGCTGGGGCGACCCAGTCAGATGGGTGGGGTACAAATAACAAAATTATTTGTAGTAGTAGTAGTAGCCTTTAACTTTGTGCTACATTGGGCACAACCCAATGCCAACAAAAACAAAGAATGAAATGGATGATGCATTTTTATATACAGGATACTTTAGGATATATATTGGTAGAAATAGGGGGAAGCAGTATTGTAATATAGTAATTGATGAACCTGAGAGAGAGATGAGTGGAAGTCAAATAGGAGAGGAGGAGATAAAGGGGGATAATTAAAGGGGAATATAGGTGGAATATATTTGGAGTACTATGACTGTAATAATCTTGAGTTTGAATGAGTGAAGTATTTTTGTCTGTATTCCCTTTTTCTGTATTTTTCTTTTTCTTTTTCATTTTTTTTTCTTTTTCTGTTTTCTTTTTTCTTTTTTTGTTTTGTTTCTTACTCGTAATTCTTTTAGGGCTACGGGTATTACAATTTAAGTTGGATTTAAGTTGAATGTATGAATTTAATTTCTAACTTATATTCTTATTATCAGTATTGTTATTATTTCATCATTATTTTTTATTATATATGATTTTGTATGTTATTATTATCATTTCAAGTGTGTGTATGTGTTTATGTGTGTGCTTATTTTAATTTGAATTTCAATAAAGTTTATTTTAAAAAACAACAAAGAATGAAATGCTGCAAAGCCCCCAAGTCGGTGGGTGCGCTTTCCTCCCCGCCTGACCTTCGCTCCAACTCTTCCACCATCTTCAGCGCCAACATCTCTGCCTCCAGCACCTTCTGCTCCATCAGCCGTTTCTCCTCCTCGGTCCGGATGGCCGTGGCTTTGATCCGCTGCATCTCCTGCTCCGCCTCGGCGGCTTTCTGAGCCAGGAGCTTTGCTTCCTCTTCCGTGATCTGAGCTTTCTCAGCCAGTAAGTCGGCCATCTCTTTGGATCTCATCTGGGTAAGAAGGGTGGAGAATGACGTGCAAGGGGCTCTGACGTGGCAACAGCCAAATGTCAGGTGTCAGAGAGAGAAACAATTATACAACCTTCTGTAGACATCTGAGGGAGCCCTGTACAGTGGGAAAAGGGTAAACGGACCCCTGAATATTAGGTCCAGTCATGACCGACTCTGGGGTTGCGGCGCTCATCTCGCGTTATTGGTCGAGGGAACCGGTGTACAGCTTCCAGGTCATGTGGCCAGCATGACAGCCGCTTCTGGCGAACCAGAGCAGCACACGGAAACGCCGTGTACCTTCCCGCTGTAGTGGTACCTATTTATCTACTTGCACTTTCAAACTGCTAGGTTGGCAGGAGCTGGGACTGAGCAACGGGAGCTCACCCCGTCGCGGGGATTCGAACCACCGACCTACTGATCGGCAAGCCCTAGGCTCAGTGGTTTAACCCACAGTGCCACCCATGCAGTGGTACCTCAGGTTACAAATACCTCAGGTTAAAAACACTTCAGGTTACAGACTCCTCTAGCCCAGAAGTAGTACCTCGGGTTAAGAACTTTACCTCAGGATGAGAACGGAAATTGCGTGTCGGTGGCACGGCGGCAGCAGAAGGCCCCATTAGCTAAAATGGTACCTCAGGTTAAGAACGGTTTAAGGTTAAGAACGGACCTCCGGAACGAATTAAGTTGGTAACCAGAGGTACCACTGTATCGGGATGCTTTTAATGCCTGATGTATTGTGTGTCTTTATCAGGCATCCCCAAACTGCGGCCCTCCAGATGTTTTGGCCTACAACTCCCATGATCCCTAGCTAAGTTTGGGGATGCCTGGTCTTTATATTCTGTTGGAAGCCACACAGAGTGGCTGGGACAACCCAGTCTGACGGCCAGGGTGTATAGATATAGATATATCACTTATTTAATTTATTTGTATCCCACTTTTCTCCCAAGATGAGATTCAAGGCAGCTTACAATTAAAAACAACATTATAAAATATAAAAGCAATAAAAACCAATGAATTAAAAAAAACCCCACAATAATTAGAATACAGTACATCAGAACACATTTAGAACTAGCAATTAAAATCCAGTTTGCCCTAACAGCAGCCAAGAGATCAGCATCTTAGTTTCTAAAGGCCTGTCTGAACAGGAAGGTCTTAGGCTGCTGGTGGAAGGATAACAAAGAGCAAGGGCAGTCTGACTTCTCTTGGGAAGGAATCCCACAATCTGGGAGCAGCCACAGAAAAGGCTCTGTCTCGGGTCACTGACAACCATTCTTCTGATCTCAATGGGACCAAGAGAAAGTGCCCACTGATGGATCTCAGCAGCCAGGCAGGTTTGTATGAGAGAGGTTGGGTTGGGAGAGACACCCTGCCTGAAACTGGCAGTCAGTGTAGGCCAGTGATGGGCAACCTTTTGAGCTGGGTGTGTCAAAATTCGCCAAAAAAACGAGCATAACTCGGGTGGTGTGTCACTTCGAGGAAAAAAAAACAATAATTTCGTGATATTTATAGTTTAAATAACAAAAATGTATAATTGTAATATATAACTGTATTTAATAAACCAAAAACTAGTTATTTAACCAAACCAAACCAAAAAACCCTTATTTATCACAAAGTGCCCAGAATTGTTGAGCTTTTTGGGGGGAGCTGCTGACCTAAGTTTTGGAGGTTTTTTGTGGGGTGCAAAAGTTGCTTTGCTTTTGGGGGGGATGCCCCAAAGCTGCTGTGCTTTTTGGGGGGAGAAAGAGAACAGAAATAAAAGACAAATAATACCTTCACTGGAACTAACACACAGCACTGACATAGTCTGCCAAAGCGCCAAAAAACCCCAGCACAGAACAGGTAAAAAAATGAACGCTGTTACACCCAATCATCGTCTGCCAAAGCGCCAGAAAAAACAGCACAGAAAGGGTTAAAAAACCAATCTCTGGCTACCAGCAACAACAACAACAAAAAGGATTGGAGGAGGAGGAGGAGGAGGAGGAGGAGGAGGAGCGGGATAACTAATGGGGGGTGGCAACAACAACAGTGCTAATGGGCCGATGGGGCGCGTGCCAGCAGTGAGGGCTCTGCGTGTCACGTCTGACACACGTGTCATAGGTTCGCCATCACTGGTGTAGGCAATACCAAGCTAGATTGGCCAATACCAGTCTGACACAGTACAAGGCAATAGGAGTATAGCTTCTAGATCAAGGGAAGTAATAGTACCACTGTATTCTGCTCTGGTCAGACCTCACCTGGAGTACTGTGTCCAGTTCTGGGCACCACAGTTCAAGAAGGATACTGACAAGCTGGAACGTGTCCAGAAGAGGGCAACCCAAATGGTCAAAGGCCTGGAAACGATGCCTTATGGGAGCTGGGTATGTTTAGCCTGGAGAAGAGAAGGTTAAGGGGTGATATGATAGCCATGTTCAAATATATAAAAGGATGTCATATAGAGGAGGGAGAAAGGTTGTTTTCTGCTGCTCCAGAGAAGCGGACACGGAGCAATGGATTCAAACTACAAGAAAGAAGATTCCACCTAAACATTAGGAAGAACTTCCTGACAGTAAGAGCTGTTCGGCAGTGGAATTTGCTGCCAAGGAGTGTGGTGGAGTCTTCTTCTTTGGAGGTCTTTAAGCGGAGGCTTGACAGCCATCTGTCAGGAATGCTTTCATGGTGTTTCCTGCTTGGCAGGGGGTTGGACTGGATGGCCCTTGTGGTCTCTTCCAACTCTATGATTCTATGATTCTAAGGCAGCTTCCTACCAGCTCTGGTGTGGCTCCCCGGCCTTGTTGCTGCTGCGTTGCTGCTGTTAATCTGAACAAACTCCCCTTGTCGCCTCCCGCACCCAGAGCTCCAGATTCTCCTGTGTCGCTTAATGAATGCACCACCAGAATTGTTTATCTTTTCTGTTTGCACAATCCCAGCCATTGAAAAAAGGAAAAGGAGGCGAGAGAAAGAAACGAAAATTCCCGGGAGATTAAATTTAGCTTTTGATGAGGATGATGGTTCTGCCTGTCATATTTTATGCACTCTCCCCGCTGCACCCCCACAGCAACAACAACTGCCTGTATTTCCTAAATTCAATAATTGGCTCAGACGAAGGAGATGGGTTTGCTTCGGCTCCTCTTTCTTCCTCCTGTTCTTTTCCCCCCTCCAGGAGCCAGACGGGAGGTGCGGATGAGCGGAGGCGAAGAGGGAATTCACTTCTCTTTGGTGACAGGGGAAAGGATGGATGGAAGAGGGGAGGGAGAAGAGAAGGAGCCTCCTGTTCTGAGAACAAGCCTGCAAAATAAAATAAAAAGATTAAACAAGAGCATCGCTGACCTAATTTCAGCATCAAGCAGAGAGAGAGGGAGAGATAGGAAGTCTCCCTGGTATAAATAATGCAGCTTTTCTGCATCGGTGTCTTGTTGTGACGGAAAAGTTTGGCTCTGCTCAGGAGGAATGAAGCTTCCGATCTCAGCAGAGGCGGTGGAAGTTGGCTTCCCCCGTGTCTCCTCTCTGCAAAATTGACAGGAGGTTTCCGTGCGTGACGGGAGGGCCTCCTGCTTCACCACTGCGTTTTTATCCTTTATTGTTCTGAGCCCTGCAACCTGCAAAAAAGGGGGGTGGACTGTGTCTTTGGGATTGGCACGAAGGGTAAAAGGATTATTAAGTGACTCAGTGGCTTTGATGGTGTAGAATTACAGAATTTTGCAGCTGGAACCTGGGACCCAAAGAGTCCTCCAGCCCAAGGCTTCTTTCCAAGAGACATAATAACATGCTTCTGGATGAGACTGATGTCCCCATCCAGACCGCTGTTCTGTTCTCACAGTGACCAACCGGAAACCCCAGTGGGTATCAAGCAGGATTTGAGCACAAGAGCAGCACTCTCCCCTCCTTGTGATGGTGTAGTGGTTAAGAGCGGTAGACTCATAATCTGGTGAACCGGGTTCGCTTCCCCGCTCCTCCACATGCAGCTGCTGGGTGACCTTGGGCTAGTCACACTTCTTTGAAGTCTCTCAGCCCCACTCACCTCACAGAGTGTTTGCTGTGGGGGAGGAAGGGAAAGGAGAATGTTAGCCACTTTGAGATTCATTCGGGTAGTGATAAAGTGGGATATCAAATCCAAACTCCTCCTCCTCCTCCTCCTGTGGCTGCCAGCCAGTGCTGGATTACCAAATAGGCAGAGTAGGCATTGGCCTATAGGCCCCACACCTTTAAGGGCCCCTGCTACAATGGATCAAAATAATATTGATTTGATCTTGAAAGAAAATTACAACCAAGCTTTCTTAGTTCAGTGTTATCCCACGAAAGCATGCACATGAGGGGGGTGAGATTTTGACTGCCCAGGGGCCTCCACAATGTTTAATCCTGCACTGCTTTCAGCAACTGGTATGCAAAGGCATTGCTGCCTTTCCAACCATGGAGGCAGAGCCTAGGCATTGTGGCTGGTAGGGATGGCTGTGCTGAGTGCTCTGCCTCCCTGGTCAGAGGCAGTGATCCTTCTGAATACCAGTTTCTGAGAATCACAAGAGTGCTGTTGTGGTCAGGTCCTGCTGGCAGGACTTCCACAGGCATCTGGTAGGATGATGGGCTAAATTGGCCACCAACCTGATCTCCCGATGATCTTATGTATGCACAGCTGAAAATGCACTACTTACCAGCCAAGTCTGAGTGTTAGAGATTAAACCCACCATTCAGGACATAACATGGACCTTGTTAATAGAGGCCAGCTCATAGCAAGCATAGGAAAAAGTTAGCTGTGATTCCTTGATTGCAGGGATCAGACTAGATGACTGGGGGACCACCAAGGAGGGAAAGCTCAGAGCCTGGAGAGTGGTAGTGGGACAGCGATGAGGGGTCAGAGGGAGAAGAGGAGGTGTTGGAAGTTGAAGAGACAACAGGGCTTCATGAGCTGTGAAAGTCTGTGGCAGAAAGAAGTCCAGAAGCAGAAGAATCGGATGAGGGAGACAAAGAGGCAGAAATCAGTCTGATTAGTGAAGAGTCACAGGTGTTCCCCCCTCCTGCTGCGACAAGCTCCTCCTGCCCCCAGTCTCCCAGAACCAGGAGAGGCATGAAACGGAAGGAGCAAAGACAGACACGCAGGCACAGCCTCTGATTGCTAGGGAAAAGCCCTGGAGAGGAGGAGACATAGAGTCTGTGGGGCAGTGGGGACTTTTGATCTTGGCACCTGCTTCATGGGGGCAAGACCTGCCATGGATGAGTTGCTGATACTTCACCAGGTCCAGGCAGACCGGTTTTTGTTTTTGTTTTGTTTTTGCTAATAAAGCATTAACTCCAACATGCATGGTTTGTTTTACTGCCGCCTCACTTCTGACATGGCCCTTGTGTCCCTTCCAACTATATGATTCTATAAGTCCTATTGTTTCATCCCACCCTCAAATCAACCTGGGCAGGGATTGTTTTATGGTAGTAGCCAGGAATGTACCTGACATTGGGTTCCTTGCTTGCCCAGTGTTCTCTATGCTTGCCATTCTTAGGCAATGGCTCTCTCCCAGACCTCAGTACTCACTTTTCTGAGCTGTGCAAATGCTGTTGAAGAGGGGTGTTTGTGTGGATGTCAGGGAGCTGTCAATGAGCCAAGTCAACCACAGGGCAGACGTGCGCACACAGAAGCCACAGAATGCAACCAGCTCTTTAGTAACAGAAAATAACAACATTTTTGGTTCACCTTACTCCAGCTAAGTACTGTCAGGAGTATGGGCAGGAGTCAGGCTCTGGGGCCTGTAGTGCTTTGCAGGACTGGGGCCTGCCTCAGCTTGTGCTGGAGAAGCAAGGAGTGGCCACTCAGGTGAGGCCACTTGAGAACTCACTGCACCTGGTGGCAAGAGCTGGGAGGGATAAAAGCTCAGCATTTCCCTTCAGCTCTTTGCCACAGCAACGCGATCCCTGCCATGTTGCATCTGGCCTCCTGTTCCTTCATCCTTCGCCTTGCTCCTTGCACCTTCGCCTTGCTCCTCGACTCCCAGACCTTCACCTCCACCTCCGCCTTGCTCCTTGACCCTCGGGCCCTCGCCTCCGTTACGCCCTGCTTCCCTACCTTCGGTTCCTTGACCCTGCGACTGCCTGTTGCTGCACCCTCAGCCCTGCACCATCCGGACCCCGTTCCTGCTTCCACACCACCATCTTGCCCCCGGTCCTGACGTCCTCAGGCGGGCCTGCTACCTCCTGCTACGACCAGACCATGACAGAAACATTGCCGAAACTGGCCATTTGCTCCACACTTCCTCCTGGAACCTTTTGCTCTGGATCAGGCATCCCCAAACTGTGGCCCTCCAGATGTTTTGGCCTACGACTCCCATGATCCCTAGCTAACAGGACCAGTGGTCAGGGAAGATGGGAATTGTAGTCCAAAACATCTGGAGGGCCGAAGTTTGGGGATGCCTGCTCTGGAACTTCTCAAGCAAACGAAGGCTGTGTCAAGGGGTGTGAGCTCCTCCTCTGGGCCTGTCTGGCCCATTGCTCAGCAATTTGCAGGAGTCTGCTCCGTCGAGGTGTCAGAGGGGGAGGAGAGCCAGCAAGACTGGGACTGTTTTGTTGCTGGATAGCTGCCCCACTCTCTGAATCCTCTCTGTTTGAGTCTGCACTCAACACTGTGACTCTCGGCCTCTAACCCTGTCCTGGAAAACCCTCCTGGTCCTGAGCCCCGCTTGATTGCTCAAATCCCTGCTTCTAGCACCATCCAGCTTGTCCTTCCTCAGACTGCTCCCCAGAGTCCCACCACCACCACCACGATCCAGGGGGGCTTTGGGGCAGATTGTGGGATGGAACACTGGGGCAGACAAGTCACAACAGTTCCTAGAGTGTCCGCTAACAGGAACTTACCTGGAGGGACACCTGATTAAGTTCCTGTTACTAAAGACATGCAAATGAGATGGTCTGGCTGGGACAAAGCCTCTGACCAGCAGCCACTCTCTCTCTTAGCCTTCTATCCTCTGATGGGAACACATCTCCAGAGAATCTATAGTTAGGATGGTTCTCCCTCTTGGCCTGCTGCCAAGAGTGAGACCAAATGGAGCCTCACTTTACTAAGTAGTCTCCACATGTATATACTTGTAACTTTTCTAAGCAAGCCTGCCTTTCTGAGATTATGCTGTTAACTCAGGATGAAACTGTAAGTAAACTCTATCTTATTTTATAAACACTGTGTTGTGTATTTCTTTTAAGAGGGACAAAGGGGACTTTGCCGGGAAGTATAATATTGTACAGGTTTTAGCAAACCTGAGCGTACACGCTTTGCTGCGAACAAAAGGGGAATGTCACTCTGCTGACATTGGAAGCTTGCTAACACAAGCTTGGATAGGATCTATCTAATAATATATCCCAATCCACATCCCTAACATTCCCACGCAGATGGCTCCCACCCCACCACTGTTCCTCATCCAGCCAGTCCCTGACAGCGGAGAAGAAAAAGAGGTGTGGGAGCCTTGGTTGGAGCAATGACCACCCCCACCCCCTGCCAGACTTGACTAAAAAGCTGTCGCATCCGGACAATGAAACAGCCAGCGCCGCAAATGAGGCATGCCCAGCTGTCGAGAGCGGGGAATAAACAGCGGCGAACCAAAGGAGGGCATCTCTTAGGGGAATATGTGGAGGGGACCCAGCCAGGATTGATCTTGGGCCATTTTGAAAAATGTTATGACAGCTCCCGAACAAACAGCGTGCTGTTTTTGAGCCACCGGAAAGCAATCCATCTGTACGAGATTAACACAAAGCGAGCAAGCGCTACTCGGACAAGCTCACAGCTGACTCGAGAATGACTTCTGTTGTTCACTGGTGCTGGGGGAAATGATTGACTAAGAAGGGCAAGGCCTGTCTAGTCAGTCCCTGGTAGCGCAGAGGCAAAATAAAAACCATGTAACTGGCAGCTTCTTTTAGCTCGTTGAAAAGATTCGGAGAGGGGGGAAATGTACTTTTTTTTTTGAAATAATACACATCAGGGGAGGGCTGTAGCTCAGTGGTAGAGCATCTGCCTTGCATTTAGAAGGTCGCAAGTTCAATCCCCACCTGCTCCAGGTACAGCTAGGAGAATATCTTTGAGAGATAGCATGGTGCAGTGGTTAGAATGATGGGAGAGACCAGGGTTCAAATTCCTGGATGTGAGGGCGATCTGGCTGCGACATCTGTCACCCCATTGATCGCCAGGGTTGATTCGGCTGATCTGGCTGACTAGGTGGGTGTCCCCTTCCTCCCTCACCGCTCCATGTGCGTCCCTCCCGAAGCTGCGCGCTCGGTGGAAGAGGACGACCTTCCCAGATAGAAGGAGTGTACCGTTCTTCGGTCAAGGGTATACGATAGCTGCGCTCCCCTGCTAGAACCTCCAAACAAGCTCAAATTCCTACTTGGCCGTAAAGCCCATGGGATGACCTTGGGCCAGTCACAGCCTCTCAGCCTAATCTGCCTAACAGGATTGTTGTAAAAATAAAGTGGAGAGGGGGAGAAGTGTGTAAGCCACATTGAGCTCCTTGGAGAAAAAGGGGGCTCTAAATGCAACAATAATAACAATCCATTCTTTGAAATTTGCAGTGATCCAAATTTTGTGGTGTTGTTATTGTTGTTGTTGTTGTTTTATCAATGTGGAATCAAAAGCACGGACCAAACAATAATCAAAATTACAAATGTAGGAGCAATACAGAGGTTGCATGTTCAAAATAAACAGAGAGCAGATGATATAGAAAACTAAACGTAGCAAAATTCATCATGAAAACTAAATTTTGCAATTTGGTGGTGTGGGAAAGTGTGTGTGTGTGTGTGTGTGTCAGAGAGAGAGAGAGAGAGAGAGAGAGAGAGAGAGAGAGAGAGAGAGAGAGAGAGAGAGAGAGAGAGAGAGAGAGAATTTGGCATGTAATAAATGAAATTCCACCAAACAGCACAGAAATACTCCTGGTCTTCTTTGCCCCTAGAAATGTATGATTTGTGAGTCATATTCTCTGCAATCATCAGAGACCACATAGTTTTGCCCCATATTTTGCAATGCAGTTCTGCATCCAAGTAAAGAGTGCATGATATTTTTACACATTCTTACTAACAAAAACATAAGGTTGAAGGAGATTTATGGCACAAAACATTTATTTGCAACTGTTTACCAAACATGCACAAACCTTTACCAAAGAAAATCAATAGCTGGCTAGCTCAATTGGTAGAGCACGAGACTCTTCAACTCAGGGTCGTGGGTTTGAGCCCCACGTTGGGCAAAGGATTCCTGCATTGCAGGGGGTTGGACTAGATGACCCTTCCAACTCTATGATTCTAATGACTGGCTATCTTGTGGCTTGTGACAACTCAAAATCATAAATACAAGCAAACTTAACCAAAGGAAATAGCTTTGAAAGCGGTAAGAGCAGCAAGACTTTAAACAAGACGCAAGGAAGGTGTTTTGCTTTAGGCTCTAGTCTGGTCAATAGTACAGTGGTACCTTGGTTCTCAAACACCTTGGTACTCAAACAACTTGGAACCCAAACACTGCAAACCCAGAAGTAAGTGTTCTGGTTTGCGAACTTTTTTCAGAAGCCGAACATGCTCCATTTTGAGTGTTACGCTTCCAATTTGAGTGCCACACTTCTGTTTTAAGTGTTACGCTGAGATCTGTCTGTTTTGGCTATTTATTTTGCGTTTTTGTTTTTGCGGCTCTTTTTGTTTTTGACTGTGTGGAACCCAGTTCAGCTACTGACTGATTGATTGTGTGACTGCAGTACACTGTTTATTGCTTTCATTTTATGGATCAATGGTCTTGTTAGATAGTAAAATTCTTGTTAAATTGCTGTTTCAGGGGTTGTTTTTAAAAGTTTGGAACGGATTAATCCGTTTTGCAATACCTTTTATGGGAAAGCGCGCCTTGGTTTTTGGAATGCTTTGGTTTTGGAATGGACTTCCAGAACGGATTAGGTTTCAGAACCAAGGTACCACTGCACAGAAATGATCAATGTACTGAAAGTCGCTTCCTGCCAGCCCCTCCTTGCTGCCCCCTTGCCTCTTAGCACCCATAAGGTAATTCCACTGCTGCCACCCCAGGGGGCAGTACTGTCCACTTTGGGTACCTCTGCTCTAAATGGAGGCAGTGGTAGTGTTTGCACCTAAACTGAGAGAAAAGACTCTACACAGCTTTTGCATATAAGCAGATAGGCTTGGTGGGAGGGAGGGGGGAGCAGCAGCACTATGATGAGTCGGCGGGTCTGACTTTGATGTGCCGACTCAACATACAGAACTGATGAGTCAGAAAAGGCCTTTTGACCAGAACGATCATTTCTCGATGGGAGGGGGGGAGCGCCTGATTTGATGGGGGCGTATCAAGGCCATGAACACATCTGAAGTGGGAGGGGAGAAAATCTAATTACGGGTGCATGAAATAGGGAAGATAATCCTTGGAAATTGGACAGAAAGGAATCCACAGGTGCCGAGGCGTCATCAAAGAATGACTTTTGTTTCTGGGGCTGCAAAAAGCCTCAGATGTGATGAGAAACTGGCAAAGGGATGAATATTAATTGAAAGTTCATGCACTTTCTTGGTTTAATGGGAGTAGGGGGCTATAGAGGCAGGAGGATCGGCCAGGGCTTGCTGGAGCTCACCTGCACAGCTCATGCCTCTGGGGAGAGATGCTGTTGGACTCCAACTCCCATCACCCCCAGCCTGCATAGCCAGTGAGCAGGAATGATGGGAGTTGCAGTCCAGCAATGTCATGGGTGGTGGTGGCACAGGTTTCCCATCCCTACTCTAGAATTTTGAAAACTGTTGGGAAATTTAGGAAGCTGCCTGATACAGAGTCGGACTCTTGGTCCATGTAGCCTGGTACTGTGGGATATTTAAAGTGCTTTCAAACCATCAATCCATGTTTTGCTAGACAGGCACATGACAGGAGCTGAAGCTAACTGAGTTTCCCTGTAAACTTGCTAGAGAGAACTCCCAATGTGCCCTGACGGGGAGGAAATAGCTGTATATTTTCCCCTACCTGCCTGGGCAAACTCCTACTCTTTCCATCTTTCCGCTCTGCCAGCAATGTGAAGACATCTGCTAAGTCTGAGCTCCAAGTTCAGCCACTGTTTTAAGCTAGACATCATCATCATCATCATCATTATTATTATTTGAAAGTTCAAAAAGTACGGTGGTGATTATGGTGCTGGAGGAGACTTGAGAGTCCCATGGACTGCAAGAAGATCAAATCTATCCATTCTTAAGGAAATCAGCCCTGAGTGCTCACTGGAAGGACAGATCGTGAAGCTGAGGCTCCAATACTTTGGCCACCTCATGAGAAGAGAAGAATCCTTGGAAAAGACACTGATGTTGGGAAAGATTGAGGGCACTAGGAGAAGGGGACGACAGAGGACGAGATGGTTGGACAGTGTTCTCGAAGCTACGAACATGAGTTTGACCAAACTGCGGGAGGCAGTGCAAGACAGGAGTGCCTGGCGTGCTATGGTCCATGGGATCACGAAGAGTCGGACACGACTAAACGACTAAACAACAACAATATGTTCACCAAACACAAACAAAAAAGAGAAAAAGGAAAAAAAACTGTACATAAGGGAAAACAAAGTATGTTTTCATGATTGAATTACCATTTTCAGCCTACCTCAACAAAGCTGCTGTATCTATTACTTTCCAACAAGTATTCTGAGTGAGTAAAAGTTTGTTTGACTTTTGCAATACCGTTTGTTTGATTTTTGTTTTAAGGGGAAGAAAAGAGGGAAATATCAGGAAAATCTGGACTACCTTAAAGTATCCTGGATTACTTAAGCTAAAAGGTTAAAAACTAGCCTACCAAGCTCCCCATTTAAGCTGCAAAAGGATGGCACTCACAGACGTGAGGAAGGAAGGATAATATCTAATAAATATATATTGGACTTCCATGGAGCCCAACAAAGACCTGTCTTGCCCACCCTTGACAGCATCAAAGTGTTGGTGGTTAAAAGGTTAGCGACAGTCTACAGCTCAGCACAGGGTCTCCCCTAAGTGCTTAAAGACACAAGCCTAGTGACACCAATTTGCATGCCATTTACATGCATTTGACACATGCATCTTCAGTGATACAAATACAGACCTCTGAGCAAATTAAGAGGGCAGATGTCTGGGGATGTCTCCTCTGAGCTGCCCTTTGAAGCTCTGTGAGCAAAATAAACAACATTTTAATTGCATTCTTCTTAAAAGGAGGGTGGGAGGGGGGGCAGGCGATCCACAACGCCTGCCATGTGAGAGGAACTGGCGGCAGCTGGAGCTTGGAAGCCCCAGAGATTAATGAGGTTAAATTCTAATTAATACAGCTCCATTCATTTATCCAGGAATTGACACACGGAGATTAAGCAAAATCCGTAGCTCAGAGAGCGAGACAGAGCGAGCGGATGCCAGAGTTAAGGGAGAACAGACATCCCACTGGGGCAGAGATAAGAGGAAGGAGTTTGCTCTTAAACGCAGTTGCTGTTCACTTCGGTGGGACTTGGTGTCAGAGAACCTCCTGGGGGACCCGGTGGAACATGTCTTGTCTGTCTTCTGCATTGATGTCCCTGGTCACCACTTCACCACTGCTTATGCTCAAGGGACCAGGAAACCAGGGATGGAGGTAGGGGTTGGGGGGGTTGGTTGGCTCTGCTTCTTTGCTACAGCCCTTCTCTCAAGTCGTAGGAACACAGGAAGCTGCCTTACATTGATCATTGGCTCACCTAGCTGCGTTATCTACACTGATTCTCTACCGTTTCATAGAATTGCAGAGTTGGAAGGGACTCTGAGGATCAGCCAATCCAACTCCCTGCAATACAGGAATATGCAGTTGTCTCATACAGGGATCAAACCTGCAACCTTGGTGTTATTAGCACCATGTGTCAGGGGCTGGACGGAGGAGGAACAGTGGAGACCATCCCCCCTTCTCCTGAACCTTCCTGAGAACAGGAGGACAGTATAGATTTAGAACAGTGGTGTCAGGAGTATGGGCAGGAGTCAGGCTCTGGGGCCTGTAGTGCCTTGCAGGACTGGGGCCTGCCTCAGCTTGTGCTGGGGAAGCAACGCGTGGCCACACAGGTGAAGACCTCAGCTTGTGCTGGAGAGGCAAGGAGTAGTCACCCAGGTGAGGCCACTTGAGATCTCACTGCACCTGGGAGCAGGAGCTGGGAGGGATAAAAGCCCAGCATTTCCCTTCAGCTCTTTGCCACAACAATGCTTTCCCTGCCTGGTTGCATCTGGCCTCCTGCTCCTTGGACCCTTGCCTTGCCGATGCCTTGATTCTTGCTCCATGGACCCTTGCCTTGCCGACGCCTTGATTCTTGCTCCATGGACCCTTGCTTTGCCGACGTCTTGATCCTTGCTCCATGGACCCTTGCCTTGCTGACGTATTGATCCTTGCTCCGTGGACCTTCGCCTTGCTTCTTGTTCCTTGATCCTTCGCCTTGCTCCTTGCTCCTGGGACCCTTGCTTTGCCTTCGCCTTGCTCCTCGATCCTCGGACCTTCGCCTTGCTTATTGTTCCTTGGACCTTCGCCTTGCTTCTTGCCCCGTGGACCTTCGTCTCTGCCTTGCTCCTTGACCCTGCAACTGCCTGCTGCTGGACCCTCAGCCCTGCACCTGTTCCTGCTTCTTCACCACCATCTTGCCTCTGGTCCTGACGCCCGCCGACCGGACCGTGACAAGTGGTTTGGAGAAGGGCATAGTTCAGAGGCTGCAGAGGGGAGAAGCTGGGAAATATTGGGAGAGGAACAGCAGGAAGAAGAAGAAACACCAGGGGAGAGACAGCTGACAGACTCAGTGTCTTTGGAAAGCATTCCTGACCCCCCCTCTCCCAGGACCAGATGGGCATTGAGAGTAGTAGAACAGAAAGCTCAGAGGCAGAAGCTCAGATTAGCCAACGCAGGGGTGATGTAGAATAGAAGAGATGGAGGGGGTCAGACTTTACTCGGAGCAATGGCATTGTCTTAGAGAGAGTGCATTCCTTCGTCTCTCTCTGTGAATATTGAATAAATTACTTGGTAAGAACTCCTTTTGTTTATCTGCTTCTTGGCTGTCCCTGAGGGAGGGATTGGATTCCGTGAAGCCTGACACCATGGTTAAACTGATATATCCAGTTTCAGGCAGGGTCCTCTTCGAGCTCCACCTGGAGATGCCAGTGATCAAACTTGGGGCCCTCTATGTGTAAAACAACTAAGCTATGAACCCTCAGTATATTGAGTTCTGGGATATTTAAAGTGCAGTCAGACCAACAATTCATGTTTTGCTTGATAGGCACATGATAGGAGATGAAGCTCACAGAGTTTCCCTGTAAACTTGCTAGAGAGAACTCTGTGAGAGACACTCCCATTGTGCCCTGATAGTGGGAGGGAGTAGCTATATATATTCTCCTACCTGCCTGGGCACCCCCTCTTCCCCATTTCTCATCTCTTTCTGCTCTGCCAGCAATGTGAGAACATCTGCAGGTCTGAGCAGACACCATTTTAAGCTAGACCTAAGTATGTTTTTGTAACCGAATTAGCATTTTCAGCCTGCCTGAACAAATCTGCTGTTATCTGTTATTCTTTAACAAGTATTCTGAGTGAGTAAATGTTATTTTTACCCTTTGCAAGTCTGTTTGTGTGATTATTGCTTTAAGGGGGAGAAAAGAGGGAAAATACCAGGAGAATCTGGTCTGCCTTAATGCATTCTGGATTGCTTAAACTAAAAGGCTAAAACTAGCTTATCTAAGCTCCCCATTTAAGTTGCAAAGGGATGGAACTCTACTGAACTCACAAACGCGAGGAAGGAAGGAGAATATCTAAGAAATATACCCCCTCCTAGCATCCCAAAGTGAGTCAAAACATTGGTTCACCCAGCTCAGTATCCTCTACACCAGGCATCCCCAAACTTCGGTCCTCCAGTTGTTTTGGACTACAATTCCCATCATCCCTGACCACTGGTCCTGTTAGCTAGGGATCATGGGAGGTGTAGGCCAAAACACCTGGAGGGCCACAGTTTGGGGATGCCTGCTCTACACCAGCCTTTCTCAGCCTTGGGTCTCCAGATGGACTACAACTCCCATGGACTACCACTGCCCATCCTGGCTAGGAATGATGAGAGTTGTAGTCCAACAACATCTGAGGACCCAAGGTTTCTTCTTCTTCTTCTTCTTCTTCTTCTTCTTCTTCTTCTTCTTCTTCTTCTTCTTCTTCTTCTTCTTCTTCTTCTTCTTCTTCTTCTTCTTCTTCTTATATTCTTCTTCTTCTTCTTCTTCTTCTTCTTCTTCTTCTTCTTCTTCTTCTTCTTCTTCTTCTTCTTCTTCTTCTTCTTCTTCTTCTTCTTCTTCTTCTTCTTCTTCTTCTTCTTCTTCTTCTTCTTCTTCTTCTTCTTCTTCTTCTTCTTCTTCTTCTTCTTCTTCTTCTTCTTCTTCTTCTTCTTCTTCTTCTTCTTCTTCTTCTTCTTCTTCTTCTTCTTCTTCTTCTTCTTCTTCTTCTTCTTCTTCTTCTTCTTCTTCTTCTTCTTCTTCTTCTTCTTCTTCTTCTTCTTCTTCTTCTTCTTCTTCTTCTTCTTCTTCTTCTTCTTCTTCTTCTTCTTCTTCTTCTTCTTCTTCTTCTTCTTCTTCTTCTTCTTCTTCTTCTTCTTCTTCTTCTTATTATTCTTCTTCTTCTTCTTCTTCTTATTCTTCTTCTTCTTCTTCTTCTTCTTCTTCTTCTTCTTCTTCTATTCTTCTTCTTCTTCTTCTTATTATTCTTCTTCTTCTTCTTCTTATTATTCTTCTTCTTCTTCTTCTTCTTATTCTTCTTCTTCTTCTTCTTCTTCTTCTTCTTCTTCTTCTTCTTCTTCTTCTTCTTCTTCTTCTTCTTCTTCTTCTTCTTCTTCTTCTTCTTCTTCTTCTTCTTCTTCTTCTTCTTCTTCTTCTTCTTCTTCTTCTTCTTCTTCTTCTTCTTCTTCTTCTTCTTCTTCTTCTTCTTCTTCTTCTTCTTCTTCTTCTTCTTCTTCTTCTTCTTCTTCTTCTTCTTCTTCTTCTTCTTCTTCTTCTTCTTCTTCTTCTTCTTCTTCTTCTTCTTCTTCTTCTTCTTCTTCTTCTTATTCTTCTTCTTCTTCTTCTTATTATTATTCTTCTTCTTCTTCTTCTTCTTATTATTATTCTTCTTCTTCTTCTTCTTCTTATTATTCTTCTTCTTCTTCTTCTTCTTATTATTATTCTTCTTCTTCTTCTTCTTCTTCTTATTATTCTTCTTCTTCTTCTTCTTCTTCTTATTATTCTTCTTCTTCTTCTTCTTCTTCTTATTATTCTTCTTCTTCTTCTTCTTCTTCTTATTATTCTTCTTCTTCTTATTATTCTTATTCTTATTCTTATTCTTATTCTTATTCTTATTCTTATTCTTATTCTTATTCTTATTCTTATTCTTATTCTTATTCTTATTCTTATTCTTATTCTTATTCTTATTCTTATTCTTATTCTTATTCTTATTCTTATTCTTATTCTTATTCTTATTCTTATTCTTATTCTTATTCTTATTCTTATTCTTATTCTTATTCTTATTCTTATTCTTATTCTTATTCTTATTCTTATTCTTATTCTTATTGGTTTTGTTTCTTGCTGTCGAAAGGCCCCAGACAGGTTTTTAAAGAGGCACTGTGGCATCTGTTCAGCATTCTCCATCACTTCCTCCCAGACTTAATATCCCTCTCATTCTCTCGAAGTCCACAGGATGCAGGACGTTCGCTCCTCAACCCCATCAGCGCAATGCACCAAAAAAGTCAGAGATGAATGACTGTGTTTAAGAGACTTGATAGTGGCTTGACAGAGGAGGTTTCTCTTCCGATGGCGAATGCACACATTTGTGTCTGGCTCCCTCCCACCCCGTTCTTTCTTTCGACCACCGTTGCTTCGCGTCAAATGGGCCGTGCAGGGTTTTGAAATCATATGAAAGGCTGCAAGACGCATTCCACAGAGGCAAATGTGGGGCGATCATTCAGTGCATAGTTAAACTATAGAAATTGCCCTCACAGGAGGCAGTGGTAGCCACCTACTTGGGTGGCTTCCAAAAAACGACTGGACAAGTTCTCAGAGGAGAAAACTATTGATGGCTACTGGCCATAATGGCTGCGCTCTGCCTCCATAGTCAGAGGCAGCAATGCTTCTGAATACCATTTGCTGGGAATCACAAGTCGGGAGAAGGCTCTTGTGCTCAGGTCCTGCATGTGGATTTCACATAGGCACCTGGTTGGCCATGGTAAGAACAGGATGCTGGCCATTGGCCTGATCCATCAGGCTCTTCTTATGTTCCTAAGATGCGAGCATACATCAGGGGAACTTTTTTTCCACCAGCCGGGTCACATTGTCCAAGGGGGATGTCAGTTGTGGGCGGGGCCAGAGGCAAAAGTGGGTGGAGCCGGGGATTAAAAACTCACCTATTCTTGCAAATACCTAGCTCACAAGTAAGGCAACTGTTTCCATAACTGTTTTTATATAGGGAAGTGATGATATTGCACATTGTTTTGGAATGCCATATGGGAAGCAAATGATGATAATTATAAGTGAGGCTCCTGTATTTAATATTGCGCCAGCAACAGGGTCGGATTGAGGTTTGATGAGGCCCTAAGCTACTGAAGGTAATGGGGCCCTTTAGATATCCAGCTGCCCTTTGTCAACAGCAAATTGTTGCTGTTTTTTGTGTGTTGAATATATGCTATGTGGTAATTTATGGACCTAATAGATCCCATCTAGATCAAGGGAAGTACATCTGGAGGGCCGAAGTTTGGAGATGCCTGATCTAGATCAAGGGAAGGAATAGTACCACTGTATTCTGCTCTGGTCAGACCTCACCCGGAGTACTGTGTCCAGTTCTGGGCACCACAGTTCAAGAAGGATACTGACAAGCTGGAACGTGTCCAGAGGAGGGCAACCAAAATGGTCAAAGGCCTGGAAACGATGCCTTGTGAGGAACGGCTTAGGGAGCTGGGTATGTTTAGCCTGGAGAAGAGAAGGTTAAGGGGTGATATGATAGCCATGTTCAAATATATAAAAGGATGTCATGTAGAAGAGGGTGAAAGGTTGTTTTCTGTTGCTCCAGAGAAGCGGACACGGAGCAATGGATTCAAGCTACAAGAAAGAAGATTCCACCTAAACATTAGGAAGAACTTCCTGACAGTAAGAGGTGTTCGACAGTGGAATTTGCTGCCAAGGAGTGTGGTGGAGTCTTCTTCTTTGGAGGTCTTTAAGCGGGGGCTTGACAGCCATCTGTCAGGAATGATTTGATGGTGTTTCCTGCTTGGCAGGGGGTTGGACTGGATGGCCCTTGTGGTCTCTTCCAACCCTATGATTCTATGATTCTAATAGGTATCTAAATCCATTTGCTCATAACAAAATAGGAGCCTACACAGCATAAAACACTGTTGCTGTATATAGGTTTTATTTTATTTGTTTTTCATCTTATATTTTGGAAATGCACATCCAGTTTTTTCCCCTTTAAATTGTTTTGGGGGGCCCAAGAGAGTGGGGCCCTAAAGCTATAGCTTGTTTAGCTTATAGTACTGTATGTGAATCCGGCACTGACCAGCAATCAAGAGAGAGCGCAAGAAAAGTGTGCTTTGCCCGCTGAATCAGAATCGCTGTCCAGGGTGCTGGATGCTGCTGGGATCAGCGTTCCCCACTTCCAGATCTCCATTTCGGGCCCAATGCCTGAGGTTTGCGGAGGTGCCCCCTTCTGCATTCCGCTCACATCGCCACCCTTCTCCTTCTCCCCGGCTTACCGCTGGCAGTAATTTCAGGCCGGAGAAGCGGCGAGAGGGCAGAGAGAAATATAGATTGTGTGGGTAGAGGGGACAATGCAGGTTGTCTGATTGGTGATCGAGAGCATTTATCTCCACTGCGGCTGGGAGATGGAAAATCACCTCTGCTCACTGCACACACACACAGAGAGAGAGACACACGCAGCCCCACACACACCCTGCTGATTGTTCAGCTCATTGACGGTCTCGAATTCAGAATGCCGCTGCCACGGCAGAGATCAGAAACTTATGCAACCATCTATCTGCACAGGGCGGTGGGGGGGGGGCCCTCTAGCTATCCAAGGACCGCCTGGCTCTCATATGCACACTGCTATCAAGCCAGTGTACTAAAGGAGTCAGTGGTGGCTGGTGAATGTTGACATGGGGGAGCACAGGGAAGGGCAACTTACGGCAGGTTAAGGCAATGTCTTGCCAAATGCAAGGTGGTCCTTCTAAGAGATTCAGGAGCAATTCAAAACACAAGTGAGTGAGAAGGAGGAGGTTTTATTCCTAAATAGCAAGCAATATACACAGGTGAAACTCAGAAAATTAGAATACAGTATTGTCGAACAGTGCATTTATTTCAGTAATGCAACTTAAAAGGTGAAACCAATATATGAGATAGATGCATGACATGCAACGCAAGATATGTCAAGCCTTTATTTGTTGTAATTGTAACTATCTGTCGTTAGGCGGGTCAGTTATAAATGGAATGTAATTAATGAAATGTAATAGCGATGTTTATTTTTGCATTATTGTAACTATTTGTTTTATTACTGTGGAATTTCCAAAAGAAAGCATTTGTAACAATTAAAAGAAAAATAAAAAATAATAAGTTGCATTGCTGAAATAAATGCACTTTTTGACGATATTCTAATTTTCCGAGTTTCACCTGTACATACCAGACATGCACTTCTATCTGCCACTTGGAAACCCTAAAGAAGTGGTGAAGTGACTCCCCCAGGCAGCCTTAGATTGCATGGCCCTGCAGCCGATCAGTCCACGCGTGAGCTTCTACCGTAAATCACTCTGCCCAAACCATCTGATTTTATAGATACTGTAGCCATCTCCTCCCAATGCCTCCCTTTCCAATAACATTCAAGAAGGTTCCCAGCTCTAACCTCCCAGACTGATTAAGGCAGCTGTGTGTGTGTGTGTGGGGGGGTTCACCTCCTCCCAACTTATTAGGACATCAAAAAAGGTTCTCACACCTTCAAAAACTTAACAGCTGCCAGGGAGAGGGAAGGAACAGAGGCAGGAAGGGTAATCATGTTAGAATCACTACCCCCTCGATATACAGTTGGATTTCCCATACAGGCAAGGTTCACAGTAGCCAGAACCAATGAATTGTGTGGGTTTTTTCCCATCCTCCCTTGCAAAGACATGAAGAACTGAGCATGGTTGCAACCCTGTGTATGCGTGCAACGCTGCAGCTGCTGCAAGCCTGAGTCAGGGAAAGAGGCGTGTGGGCATGGTGGCGGCAGCCCCGAGTGCCTGCATGCCCCTTTCCCTGTCTTGGGCTGGCAGTGGCTTGGGCTGGACTCTTTTTTTGCTAAATAAAAAAAATTCCTTCAGTAGCACCTTAAAGACCAACTAAGTTTTTATTTTGGTATGAGCTTTCGTGTGCATGCACACTTCTTCAGATACACTGAAATAGGAGTCCCCAGGCACTTATGTGGAGAAGGGGTGGGGGTATCACTCAGAAGGGTGGTGGAAGTGGGTGATTGACTGACTGGTAGCTGTTGATGACTGAAAACGACTGCAAATGGTTTTGCATGAAAAAGCAAGGGTTGAGATGGCCGAAGATCGCTTTATCATGTATAATGAGATAAGAATCCTGTGTCTCTGTTCAAACCAGGTCCCTCTATGGTTTTGAGCTTGGTGATAAGTTGTAATTCAGCAACTTCTCTTTCCAGTCTATTTCTGAAATTCTTTTGTAGTAAGACAGCTACTTTGAGATCTTGTATAGAATGTCCTGGGAGATTGAAGTGTTCTCCTACTGGTTTCTCTGTCTTGTGGTTCCTGATGTCAGATTTATGTCCATTTATCATTTGGCGTAGGGTTTGGCCTGTTTGTCCAATATAGAGAGTGGAAGGGCACTGTTGGCATTTGATAGCATACACAATGTTAGAAGATGAGCAATTAAATAGTCCTGAGATTGTATGTTGGATGTTGTTGGGGCCAGTAATGGTGTTGTCCGGGTGTATGTGGCAGCAAAGTTGGCATCTGGGTTTATTGCAGGCTCTGGTACCAGTGTCCATGTTAAGTCTGGTGGTTGTATTATTGTGGGTGAGGAGTTGTTTAAGATTGGGTGGCTGTCTGTCTTTTTGCTCTTCAAGATACGGCAACCCTAGGTTAAAGAGGCAGCAAAGCTAATGGAAAAGCAAGACCTGCTGGCGTGTTAATACTGTCAGCCCCTCCGTCTTATGCCCAGGTTGCATATCTGCATGCATAAAGCCAAGACACAACAGTCTCTGCCAACCTTCATTCCAAGGAAAGTGAATCCCAGCTAAGCGCTTGGAACCCCCAAAGTCTCTCACCATTCAGAGACTGTGGTGGGGTGTAACAATAAAAGGGGAGGAGGGTGTGTGTGTGTTTTATTTATTATTTGTTTGTTTAATTGATTAGATTTATATACCTCTCTCCATCAAAATATCTCAGGGCTGCTCAGAAGATAAAAACACAAGATAAAAGCACGAATAAATAGTTAAAACAGGAACAGCAAAACAATACTCCCTCACCACTCCTACAAAGGCCTGGTTGAAGAGGAATGTTTTTGCCTAGCGCCTAAAGATCTATAATCATAGAATCAAAGAGTTGGAAGAGACCACAAAGGCCATCCAGTCCAACCCCCTGCCAAGCAGGAAACACCATCAAAGCATTGTTGACGTATGCCTGTCAAGCCTCTGTTTAAAGACATCCAAAGGAGGAGACTCCACCACACTCCTTGGTAGCAAATTCCACTGCCGAACAGCTCTTACTGTCAGGAAGTTCTTCCTAATGTTTAGGTGGAATCTTCTTTCTTGTAGTTTGAATCCATTGCTCTGTGTCCGCTTCTCTGGAGCAGCAGAAAACAATCTTTCTCCCTCCTCTATATGACATCCTTTTATATATTTGAACATGGCCATCATATCTTCACCTTCTCTTCTCCAGGCTAAACATACCCAGCTCCCTAAGCCGTTCCTCATAAGGCATCGTTTCCAGGCCTTTGACCATTTTGGTTGCCCTCCTCTGGACACGTTCCAGCTGGTCAGTATCCTTCTTGAACTATGGTGCTCAGAACTGGACACAGTACTCCAGGTGAGGTCTGACCAGAGCAGAAGACAGTGGTACTATTACTTCCCTTGATCTAGATGCTATACTCCTATTGATGCAGCCCAGAATTGCATTGGCTTTTTAAGCTGTTGCATCACACTGTTGACTCTATAAGAAAGGCTTATTGGTGTGTGGGGGTGTGTGGGTTTTCCCCCTTGTTTTTATCATGTGTTTTGTGCTTTTATATTGTATTTTTGGGCTGTGCACTACCTTGATGTGTGGATGAAGGGCAGTATACAAATTATTATTAAATTATATGTTATTAGATGCAGAAAGACTTTTTTTTGACAAGTTGCTGTTCTCAAATACAGGCATGGGGCACATGTCACCCTCTGGGTGTTTCTCTCCAATCCGTGGCCCAAAGTTGAGCTACCACCATCCATATCCTTTGCCATCCCCCCCATCCCCCAAGCTGAGAGTCTTTCTGTGACTGCTCCGCTCAGGCCCCATCCTGCCAATGTCTGGGTAGGAGGCTTGGTGTTATTAAAAGGATGCCTGCTCCCCATTACAGCCGGTGACTCGGTGCAAGGCAATCTTGGCCAAGCAGGTTTCCAACAAATTGAATAAACTCTGCCGCTGTTTTGCCGGCTGTTTCTCTGATTGTCAGCTCACTTTATCTCTCCCGCCAAGTCTTTGCAGCTTCCCTGCCTAATAAGGGAATCTCTCCTGCCCTCAATTTTCAGGCGTCTCTGTCTCTCCCCCTGCTTTCTCCCTTTTCCCTTCGCTGAAGGAATAAAAATCATCCAGGCACATTTCTGTGTCAAAGGGAACATGGGTTTCTTATCAGCAAGGGGCAGGATCCTTGCAAATTGCATATAATTGATGCAAAGCCAACCACCTTGCACAGGGGGACGCAGGCGGCGCTGTGGGTTAAACCACAGAGCCTAGGGCTTGCCGATCAGAAGGTTGGCGGTTCGAATCTCCGTGACAGGGTGAGCTCCCGTTGCTCGGTCCCAACTCCTGCCAACCTAGCAGTTCGAAAGCACGTCAAAGTGCAAGTAGATAAATAGGTATTGCTACAGCGGGAAGTGCTTCCGTGTGCTGCTCTGGTTCTCCAGAAGCGGCTTAGTCATGCTGGCCACATGACCTGGAAGCTGTATGCCGGCTCCCTCGGCCAATAACGCGAGATGAGCGCCGCAACCCCAGAGTCGGTCACGACTGGACCTAATGGCCAAGGGGTCCCTTTACCTTTCCCAACCACTTTGCATAGATTTTGCTTATTTGGATTCTGCTGGGCAGGAGGGCATGGAAGCCCCAGCCTTGATCCCTGGAAAAACCTTAGCTCTTCCTTCGACAAAACAGCATCAGAAGATCCCTGTTCCAGCAAGCCAGTGGCCCATCTACTCCAGCATCCTGTTCTCACAGTGGCCAACCAAGTGCCCCCTCAAGCAGGATCAGAGCACAACAGCCCTCTGCCCACTTGGACTCCCAGCAGCTGGCAAAGACATTCTGCTTTCATACTGGGCCAAATTCAGAGTATTGCTATTATTATAGGAAGCCATTAAGAACTTGGGGCCAGTTTACTTGCAAGATCACCTTACCGCATGTACACCCACTTGGCCACTTTGATGGTCAGAATTGACACTGTTACAGGTGCTGCATCATTCCTGTTTCCACATCTGTAAGATTTTGATTTTTTTTTAGTGTGAACTTTGGAACTCCCTGCCAATTGACACCGAGCAGGCGCCTTCATTTTACCTTTTATACAGTGCCTGCCAAAAACATTTTTTGTTTTGACAAGCTTACCCAGATATGTAGAATGTTGGTGTGTGTTTTAATCTGTTTTTAGTTTTGCTGATTTTTTAAAAAAATGTTTTAAGTAGTTGCTTTTAACTGTTTTTACCAGTAGTTTTATTATCTTTATAAACCACTTTGAGGTTGTTGGGTGTTTTTTTATATTATAATCAAGTGGGGTATAAAGTTAAAAGGACCCCTGACTATTAGGTCCAGTTGTGACCTACTCTGGGGTTGCGGCGCTCATCTTGTGTTATTGGCTGAGGGAGCCGGCGTACAGCTTCCAGGTCATGTGGCCAGCATGGCTAAGCCACTTCTGGAGAACCAGAGCAGCACACGGAAATGCCGTTTACCTTCCCGCCGGAGTGGTACCTATTTATCTACTTGCACTTTGACATATTTTCAAACTGCTAGGTTGGCAGGAGGCGACGCCACATGGCAGCAGCTCTAGCAATGAAACGCAGCGCCAGGGTCATCCCTGTTGGCGGGAAGGCAGGGGCGTACCGGCCAGCCAGCCAGGGAGGAAGCGGCGCGCTGCGGGACCCAGAATTCACCACTTGCCTGAGCCGCTTCCCCCTCTTCTTCCTCCTCCTCTTGCTAAGCAGCTTGGACGGGTCGGAAGCGCCTCGCGGCGAAGTCCCCGCCAGGCCCGGAGGAGGAGGCGCACGCCAGGTGGCTTCCCCCCACAGCCACTTTCAAAGGTGGCTCGTTGGCATCACTGCCAACGAAGCTGCTTGCGCTTGTTTCCTCCAGCGTGGATGGCGCCCGCTGGGCCACGCGGCCTCCGGGCCATGGAGATGGCGAGAGCCGGGGAGCTGCCCATGCCCCGGCCGGGGCTGAAAGGGGTTGGTGGCATAACCTGGCAGTGGGACATCCCGGGCAACTGGATCTGGCACCTGTAAGCAACAGGTGAGGGATGGCGGGAAGCCTGGGCTGGTGGGCGGGAAGCCAAGGTGAGAGCAGCTCCGCTGCCCGACTTGGTGGCGAAACGAACCCGCCGTTCAGGGTGTCTCCTGCTGGCGCTGCTCCAGCTGCCCACCTTGCTCTGCCTGGATGCTGACGCTGCCTTCCAAGGGCAGCAGCTCCCGGGGCCCCAAGTTCTAAATTTTGGGAAAGGGAGGGGGCGCCAGAGGGACCTTTGCGCCACGGCGCTGGATGTGCTTAAGACGGCCCTGAACATAAGCTTCTCTGAATGTTCATTTTAAATCAGTTTCTCTGCAATCTCCACCCATTGTCCTCCCTGAGCATCAGAGTACAACCCAGATCTTGTCTGTTATTCTCGGCTGAACAAAATTTCATTACTGTCCTAATAGAAATCCTTTCCCCCACTGGATCTGTCCCTCCCTCCCCTGGAATTGTCGGCAGAGCTTCATTAATTGCAGAATAATACCCCCTCTTCAAATCCAGCACCTCCTAATTTCATAAAACTGGTAACATTCATGCAACAACGGAGGCGACAAATTGCCTCAGATCAGGCTGCAAAAAAAAAAGAGGCCTTCTAAGTGCCGGTTCTGCGACAACACAGCTTGGCGTGGCATTGTGCTGGGGAACTGTTTTTGTGGACTGATTCCTTTCATAGAACAACAGCAAAGGAGGACTGAGATGAATTTAAAGGGATAATAATTGTGTGCAACTGTTCAGGTGAAGTGGGTGATAATTGTGCCAGGCCTCCCTGACGAGGACGGAATATGCGCAGGTAAGATAGAAATTTGTGAAGTGGGGTCTGCAAAGTCCTTTCATATGAACGTCAAAAGAACCTGATGGATCAGGCCAATGGCCCATCTAGTCCAGCATCCTGTTCTCACAGTGGCCAACCAGATGCCTGTGGGAAACCCGCAAGCAGGACCCGAGAACAAGAGCCCTCTCTCCTTCTGTGGCTTCTAGCAACTGGCTTTCAGAAGCATTGCTGCCTATGACTGTGAAGGCAGAGCACAGCCTTCAGGGCTAATAGGCCTCTCCTCATCAGATTTCCCTAATCCTCTTTTAAAGCCATCTGGGTTGCTGGCCCTCAATGCCCCCTTAACTCTGCAATGTTTCAGCCAGAGGTGGGTAGGTTGAGATCTGATGATAGATGGCGTGATTTGCTGGAGAATAGCAAAAATTCTTCCTGCCAGCCTAGCAATTCGAAAGCACGTCAAAGTGCAAGTAGATAAATAGGTACCGCTACAGCGGGAAGGTAAACGGCGTTTCCATGTGCTGCTCTGGTTTGCCAGAAGCGGCTTTGTCATGCTGGCCACATGACCTGGAAGCTATACGCCGGCTCCCTTGGCCAATAATGCGAGATGAGCGTGCAACCCCAGAGTCGGTCACGACTGGACCTAATGGTCAGGGGTCCCTTTACCTTTATATTTAGCAAGAATGTTGACTCCCAATTCTTTTACAATAGTATTGTTATGATTCTGTACATGCCGGATTCCTATAATCCCTGGATGCAGCCTCTGTTAGAATTTAATCAAGGCTTGGGGTGTTAAACTGCTTGCCAGACCTGTCAAATCCCTGGATCTAGTAAGTGTTAAAAGCTGATGAAGCCATGTTATGCTTCCTGTTTCGTGGTGAGCAGCTGGGTGATGGGCCATTAAAAGGACAAAGGAACAAGGACAAAGGATCGAGTGGCCTTGGGGCAAGATGGCAAATGGATGGGGGTCCCACCCTCAACATATAAGGCCAGAGTTTAGCGTAGACTAGAGAACCAATAACTGATTGGTTCAAAATTGGGAAAGGAGTATGACAAGGCTGTATATTGTCTCCCTGCTTATTTAACTTATATGCAGAATTCATCATGCAAAAGGCTGGACTGGATGAATCCCAAACTGGAATTAAGATTGCCGGAAGAAATATCAACAACCTCAGATATGTTCATGACACAACCTTGATGGCAGAAAGTTTTGCCTGCTATTCATTTTTTTGGGGGGTTGAAGCAATATGCCAGCTGCAGAGCCACTGCCGCTTCTACCCAAGACCCAAACCGCATGCCCTGACATTTCATTTTACTTAACATGAAAGCACTGGTGCTGATCTTATAATAGCAAGGCAAGTGTGTGCCATAGCTGCCAAGTTTTCCCTTTTCTCGCGAGGAAGCCTATTCAGCATAAGGGGAAATCCCTTAAAAAAAGGGATAACTTGGCAGCTATGGTGTGTGCATGTGCAGGAGTTTTAATACTGGGACCTAACAAATCTCTGCTGGAATGCCGGTTACAGTTTCAGATCGATCGAAGAGAAATGAAGGCTCTGTTGAGAGAGTCCTGAGAAATTCAAGACTAGCTGAAAGTCTGGCGGGCCACGAAACCAGCAGCAGGACAGAAGTCAAGCCTTTTCGATCTTTTTTTTTTTGTTCAGTGCAGCTGCTACGGAGTCCAGGTTGGGCCAAGACATTTTGCCACCCGAGTCTGGAGATGGTCAGATCCAGAAGTGGAGTGGGAAGAGATCAGGGAGCTAGATGACCTCAGGGAGGGCCCTAGTAGGATGGGGGAAGGAAAATTGTGGTCGCAACAGCTGCCTGAGCCTGAGGAGGGGGTCAGTGATTTAGGGAGTAAGGAGCTAGATTCAGGAGAGGGACCAGGCAGGATTGTGTGTGTGTGTGTGTGTGTGTATCTCTATCTCTATATAATGTTATTAATTTTTATTTCATGCCATTTATATACTGCTTGATTGTAAAAGCAAGCCAACAAATTATAATAGTAGTAATAGTAACAACATCAACAACAACAACAACATAACAATATAACAATATAACAACAAACAACAACAACAACAATTTATTTATACCTCGCCCAATCGCCCATCCGGCTAGGTTTCCCCAGCCACTCTGGGTGGCTCCCAACAGAATATTAAAAACATGATAAAACATCAAACATTAAAAACTTCCCTAAACAGGGCGGTCATCAGATGTCTTCTAAAAGTCAGATAGTTGTTTACATTTCCTTGACATCTGATGGGAGGGCGTTCCACAGGGCAGGCGCCACTACCGAGAAGGCCCTCTGCCTCTTTCCCTGTAGCTTCACTTCTTGCAGGGAGGGAACCTCCAGAAGGATCTCCGTGTCTGGGCTGAACGATGGAGGTGGAGATGCTCCTTCAGGTATACTGGGCCAAAGCGGTTCACAAAAATAATGAAACAATAATATTACCGATGAAAGCAGTCCCAGGAGCACAGAACTTTGTCATGCAGAGGTGTGTCTGTGTCTTTTCCGCCATACAGCTTTTGGTGAATGCTGAAGACACCCCTCTTTGACCCCTGAGATGTGTGCTTATAGGACCCACCATATGCTTGTGAATACACTTTTGCGCTTTGTTTCAAGGCGTATCATTTTAATCACAGGATTTGGGGTGGGGGATTGTGCAAAAATTTGCTTCTCATAAGAAGTAGGGTAGCATCAGGAACAGGGAGGGAGAAGTATGGGGAACTGGGGGGCCCAGAAGCCCCAACCCAAGGTGCTGTGGAAGATATAGGGCCTTTAGATGCACAACAAGAGAGCCCCTCCGCCATTTGACCCCAGCGAGATGTCCTGCCCCCAACCCACGCTAATCCACTGTGAAATTTTGAATTCTTAATGGACAGGACAGGTGCCTCTTCGTAAAGATTTCTTTTTAGCTTTTTAAAGTTAAATTGAGTACTAGACTGCGGTGGCTTCATGCCTGAGAAAATATGTGTAGCTTTGCAAGAACACTCAGCATTCACTCCTGTGGGATTCACTCCTGTCGGGGAGCAACATGCATACGCTAAATCAGTACAATCTGTTTAAACTTCTGAATTTTAAATGGTTTCAACCCACCCTGGGGCTACTAGTGAGGGCCGGTAATACATTGGAGAAGAGGAAGAGGAAGTACTAATGGCCGGCAAAAGTTTGACCAACACACCTGAGTCAACACGACACTTTGTGGTCAACTTTTCTGGCAGATTGAAAGCTTTAAACCACTGGGCATGTCATGCTCCTGACCTCTTGGACGCTTAAAACTAATGAGGGAAAGAGGCAGGAGCAGATGGCTTCATTAAAGAGCGGTTGACCTTAGATTAGGGGGCAGTTGCTGGCTAATTGGCTGGCTTCCTTTCCTACAAGACAGAGCCTCAGTTCCTGCCTAGGAGAACGAAATGGACAAGGGAAACTTTGTCCACCTACAGGAAACGGCGTCTCGATTTGCTGCATGCAACATTGCAACAAGCTGCACCTGTCGAACTTCTGGCTGCCATGTTATGTGGCCATTTTGCACCTATTGCAGAGTAGCGGCTGGAGTGTTGCACTGGGAGACCCGGGTTCAAACCCTGACGCAGCCATGTGAAGCTCACTGGGTGATATTAGGCCAAGCACTGCTTCACAGTCTAACCTACCTCACATGGTTGTTGAGATGAAATGAGGAGGAGGAGAACTGTCATCCTGAGCTTCTTGGAGGAAAGCTGGGATCTGACATCCAATGCCCTCTTTCATGTGTTGTTTGTTGTTATTTTTTATAATGTATTTTGTGCTTTTTATACTGTAATTTTATATTATGGACTGTCCTGAGAACTATAGATGAAGGGGGTGTATATGAATTTAATAAAGAATAATAATGATCACATCAAAAAAACCAAGATCATGGCCACTGGTCCCATCACCTCCTGGCAAATAGAAGGGGAAGAAATGGAGGCAGTGAGAGATTTTACTTTCCTGGGCTCCTTGATCACTGCAGATGGCGACAGCAGTCACGAAATTAAAAGACGCCTGCTTCTTGGGAGAAAAGCAATGACAATGATCTTAAAAAGCAGAGACATCACCTTGCTGACAAAGGTCCGTATAGTTAAAGCTATGGTTTTCCCAGTAGTGATGTATGGAAGTGAGAGCTGGACCATAAAGAAGGCTGATCGCCGAAGAATTGATGCCTTTGAATTATGGTGCTGGAGGAGACTCTTGAGAGTCCCAAGGACTGCAAGAAGATCAAACCTCTCCATTCTTCAGGAAATCAGCCCTGAGTGCTCACTGGAAGGACAGATCCTGAAGCTGAGGCTCCAATACTTTGGCCATCTCATGAGAAGAGAAGACTCCCTGGAAAAGACCCTGATGTTGGGAAAGATGGAGGGCACAAGGAGAAGGGGACGACAGAGGATGAGATGGCTGGACAGTGTTTTCGAAGCTACGAACATGAGTTTGACCAAACTGCAGGAGGCAGTGGAAGACAGGAGTGCCTGGAGTGCTCTGGTCCATGGGGTCACGAAGAGTCGGACACGACTAAACGACTAAACAACAACAACAACAACAATGATCACAGTAATAGTAACAACAACAACAACAACAATGATCACAGTAATAGTAACAACAACAACAACAACAACAACAACAACAACAACAACAACAACAAATTGCTCTAAGAAATAGTTATAATAGTTGTTTATTCCATGAAGAGATTGAGCCAGTTAGGAAGCATAGGAATATATGAATCAGAGTCAGACCATTGGTCAATCTAGCTCACTGTCGTCCACACTCATTGGCACCAACTCTCTAGGGTTTAAAGATGGGACTATTATCAATCAATTATATGCCAGAAAGTGTGTTAAAACACATCAAGGTTCTGCATGTCTGGATAGGCTTGCTTAAACAAAAACATTTTAAGCAGGTGCTGTAAAGAGTACAGGGGTGGAACCTGCCTGGTGTCAAGTGGCATGGAGTTCCACAGTGTGGAACAAAACCCCAAAACATTTCTTACAAGTGTGGAGGGTGTAAGCACCATTAACAGACTCAGATCCGCCTGTCCTTAATTTGCTCCCAAGGAAGCATGCAAAGAATGGCACCCTCAGCCAGGCAGCACTCGGCAACAAGAGACAAGCATCCGTTCTGACCCATCTTCTCCCCGGTAAGCCACACCCGTGCTCATTTGGCCCACGCTTGCCTCCTCTCTGATTACTCTTCCCGGTGCGCACTTTACAAGATGGTTCTTTGAAGGAGCAGACGGAAGCAGCAGGTTGCGCTGCAAATCCCAGCGCCTCCCTTGTTTCCCGAGATTGACAGCTTTGCAGAAGTGGTATTCATTGCCTCTTAAAACATGCTGGCTCCCAGGTTGCACTCCCACCCTCAGATGGAGAATGTGGGGGTGTGTGTGTGCTCTATCTCCTAGATGAACGTTCAAGCAAGGATCAACATAAGAACATGGAAAGAGCCTGTTTGCTGGAACGGGCCAGTGGCCCATCTAGTCCAGCATCTTGTTCTCACACTGGCCAACCAGATACCTACAGGAAGCCCGCAAGCAGGATCCGAGCACAAGAGCCTTCTCCCCTCCTGCAGTTTCCAGCAACTTGTATTCAGAAGCATTGCTGCCTCTCACCATCATGACCAGTAGCCATGAGAAGCCTTCATGAATTTGCCCAATCCTCTATTAATTACAGTGGAACCTTGGTTTATGAACACCTCGGTTTATGAATTTTCAGTTTTCGAACGCCGCGGACCCATCTGGAATGGATTAATTCACTTTCCATTACTTTCAATGGGAAAGTTCGCTTCAGTTTATGAACGCTTCAGTTTATGAACAGACTTCCGGAACCAATTACACCCATGCTTTGAGTTATGTACGCTTCAGGTTAAGTACAGACTTCCGGAACCAATTACACTCATACTTCGGGTTAAGTACGCTTCAGGTTGAGTACTCCGCAGACCCGTCCGGAACGGATTAATCCACTTTCCATTACTTTCAATGGGAAAGTTCGCTTCAGTTTATGAACGCTTCAGTTTAAGTACTCCGCGGACCACCTGGAACAGATTAATCCACTTTCCATTACTTTCAATGGGAAAGTTCGCTTCAGTTTATGAACCTTCAGTTTATGAACAGACTTCCGGAACCAATTGTGTTCATAAACCGAGGTACCACTGTATTGTTAATTGCTTGTCTTACAAAGTACCTGAAAGCAATCGACACTAAATCCCATAAAAATGTAAAAACACAATTCAAATAAGAGAGTAGGAAACACATCCTTAATAGATGATTGTCTTAGACTTAGTTGGCTCAGACTGCCGTTGATGGTGGCGCCACCTACTGTTGGACTCCCCGCCTCCCGCCCTACCAGTCCCGATGGGCACCAGCCTCCACAGCTCTTCCTCCTTTCTCTCTGTTAATGACCTCAGCTCCATCACCTCCCAGCTAGAACACTGCCTGCATATTACCTCTCTCTCCTCATCTGAGAGTTTTGTATAAACACGCTAAAATGAGCTTCACGTTTCACTCAATTAATTGCTTCAACGGGGACACACCTGTGCAATCAGCACTCAGACACTATGGGATGGATGCGGTCTCCTTTAACCTGTTGGCTGCTCACAGCTGTTGCTAATGTCTCCCTGGGGTGGGGAGGGATGAAGGCAGGTGCGGGTGCAGGTACCAAGATACCATTTGGCGGCACTTCTGAATGAATTGGACCATGTCGTGTTTTCGGGGGGAATATGACCCTGCAGGTTAGGGCGCCGAGGGCTCATTTTATGGGGCACTGTGGAATCAGGGGGTTTTCACCACAAAACATTGCAGGGGGCCTTTTGCCATTGTTTGGCACCACTTGGGAGTGAATCGGACAACTTTGGGTTTTCGGCAAAACCGTGACTTCGCTGGTTAGGGCACCGAGGGGGTTGTTTTGTTACAGCGCCGAGGGCTCATTTTGTGGGGCACTGAGGGCTCATTTTATGGGGCGCTGTGAAATGAGGGGTTTACTCTGCCAAACATGGCATGGGGCTTTTTCCTGCATTTGGCACCACATGGGAGTGAATTGGAGGATGTTGGGTTTTCGGTGAAACCATGACTCCTCAGGTTAGGGCACCGAGGGCTCATTTTGTGGGATGCCGTGAAATGAGGGGTTTTCACCGCAAAATATTGCAGGGGGCCTTTTACCATTGTTTGGCACTGCTTGGGAGTGAATTGGACGGCATGAATGTCCTGATAATACCCTTCAATATAGGTAAAGGGCCCCCTGACCATCAGGTCCAGTCGTGTCCAACTCTGGGGTTGCGGCACTCATCTGGCTCTATAGGCCGAGGGAGCCGGCGTTTGTCCGCAGACAGCTTCCGGGTCATGTGGCCAGCATGACAAAGCTGCTTCTGGCTAACCAGAGCAGCGCGCGGAAACGCCGTTTACCTTCCCGCCGGAGCGGTCCCTATTTATCTACTTGCACTTTGACATGGTTTCGAACTGCTAGGTTGGCAGGAGCTGGAACCGAGCAACGGGAGCTCACCCCGTTGCAGGGATTCGAACCGCCGACCTCCTGATCAGCAAGCCCTAGACTCTGTGGTTTAACCCACAGCACCACCTGGGTCCCTCCAATATAGGGATGTCCTATTCAACAACATTTATACCCCACCCATCTGACTGGGTTGCCCCAGCCACTCTAGGCAGCTTCCAACATATATAAAAACATAGTAAAACATTTTTTAAAAATCTTCCCTATACAGGGCTGCCTTCAGATGTCTTCTAAAGGTTGTATAGTTACTTATCTCCTTGGCCTCGGGGGTTGCATAACTCCATACTGTTTCTCTGATGAAAATAGGGACGTCGTAAGGAAAAGTGGGACATTCTGGGACCAAATCAGAAACCAGGCTTATGTAAATCTGGGACTGTGCCTGGAAAATAGGGACACTTGAATATCCCCTGAGTGTTTGGATATCTGTATTGGATGCCTCTGAGGTGTTATTTTGCTTCTGGATAGAAGACATAGAATCATAGAGTTGGAAGAGACCACAGGGGCCATCCAGTCCAACCCCCTGCCAAGCAGGAAACACCATCAAAGCATTCTTGACATATGCCTGTCAAGCCTCTGCTTAAAGAACTCCAAAGGAGGAGATTCCACCACACTCCTTGGTAGCAAATTCCACTGCTGAACAGTTCTTACTGTCAGGAAGTTCTTCCTAATGTTTAGGTGGAATCTTCTTTCTTGAAGTTTGAATCCATTGCTCCGTGTCCGCTTCTCTGGGGCAGCAGAAAACAATTTTTCTCCCTCCTCTATATGACATCCTTTTATATATTTGAACATGGCTATCATATCACCCCTTGACCTTCTCTTCTCCAGGCTAAACATACCCAGCTCTCTAAGCCGTTCCTCATAAGGCATCGTTTCCAGGCCTTTGACCATTTTGGTTGCCCTCCTCTGGACACGTTCCAGCTTGTCAGTATCCTTCTTGAACTGTGGTGCCCAGAACTGGACACAGTACTCCAGGTGAGGTCTGACCAGAGCAGAATACAGTGGTACTATTACTTCCCTTGATCTAGACGCTATACTCCTATTGATGCAGTCCAGAATTGCATAGGCTTTTTTAGCTGCTGCATCACACTGTTGACTCATGTCAAGTCTGTGGTCTACCAGGACTCCTAGATCCTTTTCACATGTACTGCTCTCAAGCCAGGTGTCTCCCATCCTGTATTTGTGCCTTTCATTTTTTTTGCCCAAGTGTAGTACTTTACATTTCTCCTTGTTGAAATTCATCTTGTTTACTTTGGCCCAGTTGTCTAATCTGTTAAGGTCATTCTGAAGTGTGATTCTGTCCTCTGGGGTATTTGCCACCCCTCCCAATTTGGTGTCATCTGCAAACTTGCTCAGGATGCCCTCAAGCCCATCATCCAAGTCATTGATAAAGATGTTGAATAAGATTGGGCCCAAGACAAGAACCCTGTGGCACCCCACTAGTCACTTCTCTCCAGGATGAGGAGGAGCCATTGATGAAATGGAGTAGACCCAGAATGGGAGATCTGTGGCTATGGGTGGGTGATGGGGATTGGAATTCATCAACATCCAGAGGGTCACAGTTTCCCTATCCTGGGCACAGACTTTCGCATTTCCCAAGTTTGTTTCCTTGACCCTTCAGTCCTCAGCTTCACCTGTCTTAGCTCTGCCTCCTCCTGCTGATTCTTAGCTTGCTGTGCAATTGTGCAGCCCAGCTCTACTCAAGAAATAAACCACACTGGTTGGGGTTCTGCTGGAGTTGTAGTCCAAAATATCTGGTGGGCACCAAGTTGCCAAAGGTTGCATTAGGCTTTCCAGACGCCATGTCTTGTGTGGCATGAAAGAACCAGAAATGGCTTTGCTATCGTTGGGCTCCATCTCTCCAGGGCCTCCAAGACATTTGAGATGCTGAAAGTGTCTGAGGGTAGCTGTTAATCAAAGCCACTGTGGGTAACAGGCAGCGTAAGGTTGGTGGCAGGGCTGAGAGTGATTTTTAATCTTGCCAGTGCCTTTGCCTTGTCCTGCTAAGCTACTTCCAACCCTGGGTGCTAATGAATGTTACTCACACTTCCTGAAATGTGTGGGAAGTGCTGTCCTCCTGTTCGACAGAGAAGTCCTGACTCTGTTCCCCCGCAAAGTAGCTCTGCTGGAAATTAGTAAGAATGTCCTTGAAGGAGAATGGTGATGAAGCCAGATGAAAGCTGGGAAGATGCTCTGTCTGAAGAAGATCTTCAGTGCAAAGTGAAAGCTCACATCTTCTTGTATCATGAGATGTCATATCATAGGAAGGGCAGGCAACCTCAGTCTCCAGGCTCAAATCTGCCTGTCCAGACCTCTGGTCATCTCCCCTCAAAAAAGATACTGTAGATTCAGTGGTGTAGCATGGGGGGTGCAAGGGGGGCGGCTGCACCGGGCGCAACATCGGGGGGGGCACACTCACACTCACAGCTCTCTCGTCCTCGCCCTCTCTGGCACCGTCCGCTCTCGGAGGCCTCTGTCCTTCGGGGCCCTGGCCCTGTGCCCCGCTCCCTCGCCCATCTCTCCCTTGCCGGCCCACGTATCCCGTCGCCGCCTGAGCTGAGGGCTGGGCTGGGCTGGGCTGAGGAGCCAATTCAGCCGCGCCGCACCCAGCAGCGGCAGCGCCGTCACCGCTGCGCACAGGAGCGCGCCCGAAGAAGCGAGCGCGAGAGCGCGGTCTGAGGCTGCGAGGACAAAGAGCGAAGGAGGCAGCAGCAGGGAAACAGGCGCCTTCTTCGACCCTGGCAAGTCCACCCCAAGCGAAGGACTCTTGGGGGGAGCTGCCCTCAGCCGAACAGCCGGCTCTCCCTCGGGGCGCTTCTCCTGGGACTTGGCCAAGAGCTGCCCGCCCGCCCAGCACGCGCGCCGGGGTCCGCCGGGAGGCGAGGCGCCTGCCTTTCCCACTCGTGGGGGCTGCCGTTGGCAAACACAGGCGGGTGAGGGTCGCCGAGGGAGGACTGGAGCAGGATAGGGGAGGAAAGCTGTGCCCAGCACGTGAAATGATCCACTCCCACCCAGGCTTTTGGAGGACCCCATTTTCTTTTGATCTGACAGGCTCATTAATAGCCAGCCCCCCCCCAAGAATGGGCAATTAATAAAAGCCACTTCAATGGCCCCATGGGCTATAGCCAAGGAGGGCAGGGCGGCAAGGAGGGCAGGGGGCGCAAATTACTTGCCTTGCCCCGGGTGCTGACAACCCACGCTACGCCACTGTGTAGATTTGGAAAAGGGCAATGGAAATGATCAGCAGGGTGCAGCATTTTGGGTTTTTCAGTTTAGATCAGGGTCTCCCAAACTTGGGTCTCCTGCTGTTTTGGGAACATAACTCCCATCATCCCTAGCTAGCAAGAAAGGGGTGATGGGAATTATAGTCCGAAAATAGCTGGAGACTCAAGTTTGGGAAACAATGGTTTAGAGGAAAAGTGAAGCAACATGATAGAAATTTATAAAATCCTATATAGGATGGGGAAAAGTGGATAGGGGAAAGTTTTTCTCCATCTCTCATAAAAGGTAAAGGGGCCCCTGACCATCAGGTCCAGTCGTGTCCGACTCTGGGGTTGCGGTGCTCATCTCGCTCTATAGGCCGAGGGAGCCGGCATTTGTCCGCAGACAGCTTCCGGGTCATGTGGCCAGCATGACAAAGCTGCTTCTGGCGAACCAGAGCAGCGCACGGAAACGCCGTTTACCTTCCCGCTGTAGCGGTACCTATTTATCTACTTGCACTTTGACATGCTTTTGAACTGCTAGCTGCTGCAGCAATCTCCTTTCAACTTTTGAGAGGTTGGTGGTCCAGCCCACTGAAGGGATGAGGGATCCGGCCCACTGTTGGAATCGAGTTCCCAGTCCCTGGGATAGAGCAAAGGTGTGAGAAAGCTTAAGGAGGGTATCTCCTTTGAGCCTCCAAACAGCACTGGAAGGCCCTTGTTCAGTGTGGCTAGAGCCCCAAACAGGAGAAAAGGGGGATACGCTGCAATATTTTGTTGCAGCTCCCCACTGGTTTGTTCCTAGTGTTTTCATCACTGCATCTTCCCTGACATGGAAAGGCTCAGCTTGCTCTGTAAATGGGGTGGGGGGGTTAGGTTGGGGGCGAGACATGAGAGGCCTGCAAAAGGAATACACACACTTACACAATCAATAGAGAGCAGAGTCAAAATCGCTCTTGCAATTTCAGGTAGTTACAAACATTTCTGAAAGGCCATCAAGCTCTCAAGGCAGAGCCAGTTAAATTCCTTTTCCCGGACTGCCCATCAACTCAACTGCCAGCTGCCAGCAACTGCCCAGCTTGTACAACTCTTTTTGGGACCTTTCAAAACAAACTTGCAGAGCTTGTATTTTGCAAGCGGGGGGGACGGCCCCCCCAATCCTCCAGCATTCTTAAATGCCTCTAAATGAAGCAAAACGGAGCAAAGGTAACTCATTTGTTTTTGTTTCTTTCTTATTGGCTTGACATGTTGGGCACATTCCACTTCCCCTGACATAAATAGGTTCTATATTTCATTATCTGTGCCAGAGGATAAACGCTGCACACATTTCCTAGGGGAAGAAGCTGGTGTAAGGCTGCCTCTCTAACGTAGCTGGCTTCATCGCTAACTTAGAGATGGAGCAATCACTGCTCTGTGTATCATGGTGCAAGGGCTAAGAACGACAAGACCTGATCTTTTCTCCAGATTGCCTTTTGCTGAAGCAGAACATTTTTATGGACCGTAAACTAAAGTCACATCCACACTAGATATGTAAAGTGTTTGGCTTTAGAATCCCGGGGACTGTAGTTTGTTAAAGGGGCTGGGAATTGTACCTCTGTGAAGGGGTAAACTACAGTTCCCATGGAAGTTTGGTGGGAGAAGCCCTGATTGTTTAAGTGGTATAAATGTACTTTAAATATCTAGGGTGGGTGTAAGATAAAGGCTTAAAGACATTCCATCAATGCTTTTTGATGACTACCAACGACAAAAAAGTGTTGTTTGTGAAAACTGCCTGAAAAAATTAATCTGTGCAGAGGTGGTGGTTGTTTTAATGCAGAGATATCTGCAACTGAACTTAAATGTTTAGGTAAAATGAGAAATGAAGGGAAGCAAAATTTACCCTCCCTACTTATTAGGTCAAAAACAAAGTGACTGACAAAGGTCCGTATAGTTAAAGCTATGGTTTTCCCAGTAGTGATGTATGGAAGTGAGAGCTGGACCATAAAGAAGGCTGATCGCTGAAGAATTGATGCTTTTGAATTATGGTGTTGGAGGAGACTTTTGAGAGTCCCGTGGACTGCAAGAAGATCAAACCTATCCATTCTTAAGGAAATCAGCCCTGAGTGCTCCCTGGAAGGACGGATCGTGAAGCTGAGGCTCCAATACTTTGGCCATCCCATGAGAAGAGAAGACTCCCTGAGAAAGACCCTGGTGTTGGGAAAGATTGGGGGCACTAGGAGAAGGGGACGACAGAGGACGAGGTGGTTGGACAGTGTTCTCGAAGCTACGAACATGAGTTTGACCAAACTGCGGGAGGCAGTGGAAGACAGGAGTGCCTGACATGCTCTGGTCCATGGGGTCATGAAGAGTCGGACAAGACTAAACGGCTAAAAAACAACAAGTGACCACAGATCAGAAATATGGAGTGACTCATCCCTTATTCCTCCATAATCACACCGGAGAGGAAAGTTTAATGCACAGAAATGGAGGACGCCAATGTGTCCCCCCCCTCCAGATCTTGGTGGACTGCAACTCACACCACCCCCAGAGATGAGGGGGAAATTTAATTTGCATCTAAAATAGCATCAGATTTGCACATCCTGCAACGTGAGAACCAACCCTGAGCTATCCTTTGAAATTTGCGCACATCCAGAGACTACAAAAATGGGAAAGCATATATACATACATACATACATACATACATACATACATACATACATACATACATACATACATACATACATATACACACACACATCCCTGGATGGTTAAGGCCAGTCAAAGGTGACTATTGGGTTGTGGTGCTCATCTCGCTTTCTTTAAAAAAAGAAGAAGAAAAGGTGTTTATTAGCAGTAATTTGTACTAAAACACTGAAGAAATTCCAGGAGGATCGTTTTAAAGGAAGAAATTGGCAATTCACTGAAGAAATATAGAGAACTGAATGTATGGATTAGGAAAGAAGCAAAACAGAGAAGTGAAATTGACAGATTCTTCCATGCCTAGCCAGGGATGAAGGCCGTTGTGGACCAAAACAATCTGGAGGACACCAAGGCCACATTCACACCATACAATTGAGAGAGAAACAGGCGGTTTAAGAAAATCCATTTTAATGCAATATATCTATTAACAATGCAATACAAGCCCACGTGAACAAGACTTGACACCAGGCAGGCTAAAAATCCCATATCTAAAATAAATACATGGAGGTGAAGGGGAGGCTGGGCTCTGCCCGGCAACCAGCTTCCACCTGGGAGTTATGGCAATGATAATATCCCATTAAAGAATAATATAAATTAGTGTGTGGTTAAATAATACAGCAGCAGTGAGACTTCTTGGATCCCCAGCAGTTTCTGCCCAAGGGCCAGGCAGGGGCATGAGTGTTCGTGCTCCTTCCTACAACACCTTAGTCGGCGTGGTTACATTGTGCAGGGGATGTCAAAAGTCTCGGCATGAAAGTCAGCGGCAGGCGAGATTCTCCCCAACCATCACTGCAGCATCTTCCTGGTGGGAGGGGACTGCAGTTGGCATCGAGGCGACCCATCCTCCTCCTTTGGCTCCCCGGTGGCATCCAGCAACTGCTGCATGTAACAGGACGTGCCGAGCAACACGTGACCCGTCGCTTGCATGGTGAAGAGGGTCCAGCGTAAAGCTTCCCTGGGGGGTGGGGGAGAAAGAAAGAGGAGGCTTGTCAGAGATTCGGCTCGCATTCAGGTAGGATTCTGAAGAGGAGAGATCTTATGCCCTCGTCTCCACTTCTCCCGCTCTCGCGCCCTTATTAGGGCTCTTCAGGGGGAGAAGGAGATCAAAATAGACAGCCGACAAGTCTCCACGGCTTCAGGATGCTCTTCCTGAAGTTTTGGGGGGCTGTGCGCTCTGCAGACCCCCCCAACCTCCCAAGAGACAGGAGTAAAATCTCCTGCGTCCGCCGGCGATCGCGCTTAACCCGGAAGTGAGATCTATCAATGTTCTGAGCAGGTATGCACAGGGCCGGAGCAAGCCGATTGGGCGGCTGGGGTGGTTCATGTGCCCTGCACCCAGGGGCGGGGCCAGCTGCCCGCGGGGCGGGGCAAGCTGGTGCAGGACTCTCCATGGAGTCTGCCTGCCTCCTCCCACTCAGTCGCCCTACAGCTGAGGAGGAGGCAGCGGGCAGACCATTTGGGGAAGTGCGGAGCCTGCGGGCGCCCAAGCCACCGCGTCACTCCCAGGAGAGACGCGTGGCTCGGCTGCGGTGAGTGCCGCCCGGCATTTTGTCCCACCCCCCCAGTGGTGACACCCGGGGTGGCCCACCCCCATCACACACCCCTTCCTCTGCCCCTGGGGATGCATGCTCAAGACACAGTTTTCAAGGGCAAATCTATTCTTGCAACAGGGCAGGGAAGGCAATGCCACTGTCCTCGATGATCGCCCCATGCTTGAGCAACCGGAAGAAGCGGTAGTGGTGGTGGCTGCGGCTACATTCCCATTAGCTACTGTCCCCCCCCCCAAATGCTACAAGGGGGACAATGATTTGGCTAAAATTGGGAAGGGGCAGTGGGTTTTACTGATAGCTCAAGTGTTTGAACAAGATAATGTTTATGTATATTTAGTGATCTGATGTGTGGTTGCAGCTTGAGCCCCCTGTTAAGGGGGGAAATGCAATATAACATTGGAATCTAGAAGCAAGTTGTCTCCAAAACAGTCAATACCCACATCAATGGGTGAACCCAACTAGTCCATTTTCTAATTTATCCCAGTCCTCAATTCTCCAAATTTCACATTAGTTTGAATTTTTAAAAAAAGGGTCCTCATGAAAATCCACCAGCGAATTTCTCTTTATATACAGGTGCTTATTTGCAATTTTGCCCAGCATACACATTTTTGCAATGTAATTTTTTCATTTTCAGTATTATATGCATTTTTAGGCAGACTTTACCCTAGCCATTTGCTTTTTTTTTACACATTGCTTGGCTGGAGGACAGCACTACAAAAAGTGTGAATTTTGCAGAAAGACCACATTTTGGCCCACACATTTTGGTTCCAGAAGTGTGAATTAGTTTGTCTTTAAACGTGAACTGCATTGAATTTCTCCTCCATCAGGTAGGTCTAATTCAGTTGAGCTGAGAGACAGACTGATACTCACATCATTATCCTCTTGGCCCCATAGCACTGTACATCATAAGACATGCTGTATGTCCCATAGAGCGTGGCCTTGACATTCAGGCAGCCAATGAAGTCCCGAGGGTCAGTCTTGTACAGGTCAAAGGTTACACAGGCCACGTCAATCCTGCGCCGGGGCTTGTGGGACAGGGAGAGCTGGTAGCCTGCTGTCTGCCAGGAAACAAAAAGAAAAGTAGGCTTCCGATAGGCCCTGTATACCTAAAAGTGTACCAGTGAAGTCTCCAGGGGCAGCCCCATATGTAAAGCATTGCAGTAGTCTAAACATGTTGTGCACATTAAAATAGCGGCAGCAGGAATAAACATCATTTGCTTCATCCAAAGTCAGGAAAGAAAATGGACCAACTTTGGCCCTAAATAGTTTCTTTTAAAAGGAATCTGCATTGCTTAGACCAGGTGTCGCCAACTTTTTGAGGCCTACGGGCACATTTGGATTTTTGAGTAGCTGCAGTGGCCCCCCCAATCACCTCTTCTTCTCTCTCCCTTTTCCACAGATCACCTTGCCAAAGATGTAGAAAAAGTGCACCCTTCATTTCCCAAGCGATCTGGGAAGACTTGTTTCCAGTAGAATTTGATACGCCTCAAGAAAGCACATAGAGTTGGATGAGAAAATGGGATAGAGACTTTTCCCAACAACCTCCTTCAGCAATATGAGTTTTTCAAGGGAGAAAAAAGGGAACCTCCCTCCACCAGCTGTCAGGGACTGGATGGCACAGGAGAAATGGGAACTGAGCCCTCGGTCTGATCGGCTCCTCTCAGAAGAGAAGGAGTGGGAAATTTCGACTCCCATGTCTCCAGCAGTTTCGGGAGGAGAGGGAGACAGGGATGATGTACAGCTGAATGAGGAAACGCCTAGTTACAGGATAGTGGAGAAGGAGGGAGAAGTTAGAGAGCAGACAGCAGAGACCTCCCTGGAGAGTTTGGGAGACCCTCCTAGTCCAAGGGCATGCCAGTCCCTCCGCATTGAAGAACAGAGAAGGTGGAGGGATGTGCCTCCTGTAGGTTTCCAGGATGTTGTGGGAGACGGAAGAGGAGGGACTAGGAGTGGCCAACGTCTCCTATGCATGGAGACATGGATCCTTCGTCTTGCAACCAGATGACTGAATCAAAATACGAACTGTGTGTTCTTCTTGCCTCTGAGGCTGCCAGGGGAAGAGAGGATACTCCCTGCCTGGCACCACCTCATGACTAAGGGGAGAGTTGAGTGGAGGTCAGGGGAACTCAAGAGGTTTTGTGGGCATTAGGAGGAAGCAGTGGCTTAGGAAGGGGGGTGTGGTGGGTGAGGTCTGCCCCAGGTGTCATCACTGAGAGGGGTGACAAAACGGCAAAAATATGTGGTTTTGAAAAAAATAACTTCTGCACCCACCGCAAGCACCTTCCTACGCCGCGGGAGGGGCACTCTCCCCTCGAGTGATTTCCAGAAACCAGAAGCATTGCTGCTTCCAACTTTGCAGGCAGAGCACAGCCTTTATGGCTAGCAGCCTTCGACAGCCCTCTCCTCCATGAACCTGCCTAACCCAGAGACGTAGCTAGGTAAGGTGGGGAGGTACTGAGCGCCATACCGCGGGGCCTACAGCGTGCCGAAGAAGAAGAAGAGGAGGAGGAGGAGGAGGAGGAGGAGGAGGGGAGTAGTAGTAGTAGTAGTAGTAGTAGTTTGGATTTGATATCCCGCTTTATCACTACCCGAAGGAGTCTCAAAGCGGCTAACATTCTCCTTTCCCTTCCTCCCCCACAACAAACACTCTGTGAGGTGAGTGAGACTGAGAGACTTCAGAGAAGTGTGACTAGCCCAAGGTCACCCAGCAGCTGCATGTGGAGGAGTGGGGAATCGAACCCAGTGCCTGAACCACGGGTCTCTCTCTGAGGGGGGGGCAGTGGGCAGACTGCTTGCAAGCTCCGTGCTGCTTTTTCGAGAGCGTGGGGCTTGTGTCTGCCCACTGCCTCAGCCGCCCTACAGCTGAGGGGGAGGCTGCGGAGAGGCTCCACATAGTGTGCCCTGCCTTGGCTCGCCCCGCCCCCATTGGCAGGTCGCCCTCCCAGGCTACGCTGTTGGGAGGAAGACCTCAGGAGTGCCAAGCTGGTGATCCTGGCTTAGACCCCGTAACATGTGAGAGATAAAGGTCTATGCACACACCTTTCAGCCTAGTAGAACATGATCACCTGGAAAACCCTATCCAGGTTCTACCAGCAGAGGGCTTAGCCCACTGGCTCACCTTAGCTGGGCGCCATGTCTGTCCTTTGGTCAACACCAGCAAGACTGTCCCATCCTCCAGAGTCTGGAAGAACTCCTCTGTCTCGACGGTGGTGCCATCCTCATCCAGGACAATGGAGATGTTGCCCGCTAAGAGTAGGGCACTGCGTACCTAGAGAGAAAGCGCCGGGTTCAAATTCCATCTGCCCCCTTGCCCCATCCCACCTTGCTCCTGGCAGAGGGCTCCTAGAACCGCTCACCTTCTCATGGAGATCCCTCAGGCTGTCGGCCATGATCCCCTTGCGGACGGTGCGGTCGCAGTTGCTGACTCGGTAAGGCCGGGCTTGAGGAGCGTTGGCTGACACACACCTGGAAGGATGGATGGAATCCATCAAATGTTGGTTTCTCAGTTAGTTTCCCAGTTTAAGGGCCACTAGCCACCTCACTGCACCGGTTGGAGGTTATTGAATGATAGCCAATGTTGGTTGTACTCAGAGTAGACCAGGCATCCCCAAACTGCGGCCCGCCAGATGTTTTGGCCTTCAACTCCCATGATCCCTAGCTAACAGGACCAGTGGTCAGGGATGATGGGAATTGTAGTCCAAAACATCTGGAGGGCCAAAGTTTGGGGATGCCTGGAGTAGACCTATTAAACTGAATGGGCACGACTAACTTGAGTGCATTCATTCCAGTGGATCTACTCCAAGTAAAGGTTAGCTGGATAGATCCCGTCATGTAAATCGCCTTGAGCTGGTTGCTTAGAAGGCAATTAATAAGTTGATGGACTACGCCGAATTGGCAAAAATGACGGGGAAAATCAGAAACAAAGATGAAAACTTTAATAAGGAATGGGGGGGATTTATAATTTATCTTGGAGAACACTGTAAACAATTAAAAACATTAGCAGGATTGTAACAATACTTGTCATGTAACAAGAACTAAGGATATAATGGAGGTTTAATATTGTGGGGAAGGAGCGGGGAAGAAATTAAAGTCATCATGAATATTCATCAGCATTTTTAGCATGCATTTATTATTAAACCATAGAGCCTAGGGCTTGCCGATCAGAAGGTCGGCTGTTCGAATCCCTGCGACGGGGTGAGCTCCCGCTTCTCGGTCCTGCTCCTGCCAACCTATCAGTTTGAAAGCACGTCAAAGTGCAAGTAGATAAATAGGTATTGCTACAGCGGGAAGTGCTTCCGTGTGCTGCTCTGGTTTGCCAGAAGCGGCTTTGTCATGCTGGCCACATGACCTGGAAGCTGTATGCCAGCTCCCTCGGCCAATAACGTGAGATGAGCGCCGCAACCCCAGAGTCGGTTACGACTGGACCTAATGGTCAGGGGTCCCTTTACCTATTATTACATTTATAGCCCCCGTGTCTGCTCAAGGCAGTCACAGCTGACCACCCTTAGTCACGAGGACTGCCCTGCAGGTACTTACTTGGTGAGGGACCGAGGGGATAGCAAGCACAGAGACTTCTTTGCGTAGTCCATCCTTGAGAAAGTGTGAAGTTTTTGGTCTAAAGTAAACTGCAGGGAAAGAGAAAGCTTGGTTAATAGAGCTCCGCAGGAAGCTGCCTCTCATGGAAGTCTTTTAAGCTCGATATTGCCCACAATGATTGGCAGCATCTCTCTTGAGCAAATGCTGAGGCAGATGGTGTCTCCCAGTCCTAACTGGAGATGCCAGGGATTGAACTGGGGAGGCTCTGCATGCAAAGCTCTGCCATCCCTTTGCATCGCCCCCTTTTGGAGGGTATAGTGTACGGCCCTGCCAGCAGTGTTAAGGATTGGAGTCAGCAGTCCTCTTAGGCCCCATGCACACTATATATTTAAAGCAATATTATACAACTGCAAACAGTCACAGCTTCCCCCAAGGAATTCTGGGAGATGTAGTTAGTTAAGGGTGCAGGCAGTGGCTAGGAGACCCCTATTGCCCTCACAGACCTACAATTGCCAGAGTGATTTGACAATCCAGCCCTGTGCCCCAAGGAACTCTGGGGATTGAAGATCAGGGAGGGGAATAGGGGCCTTTGAATTGCTCCTAACAAAACACAGTCCCCAGAATCCTTTCTGGAAAGCCATGACTGTGGGTCATCATAGTGTTAGATGACTTGACAGGTGGGTGGTCCTGCCAGCCGGTCAAACTTGGCCCACAGGGATGGGGAGATAAAGATGTGACCCTCCAAGCAAAAGAGGTCCACCATCTCTGTATCAAAATATTATCTGGGCCATCCAAGGGCCATTCATATTAATACAGGAAGTCAATTTGAAAAGCAATTCCTCTCCAAAATAAGGTGCTGGCTAATCCAGCGACCTTTTGTTTCAGCAAGTACTGTACACAAGATGGTAAATCCAATGAGGGAGATCTCAGTCAGAGCAGCAGGAAAAATACAGTCATATAAGGAAAGAAACCAAGGTCGACTCAAGCCAGTGTTTTAGTGGGGCAGTTTTTTAGAGTGTAGTGTTCAAAAGGATGCAGCAATTAGACTTTCCCAGTTGAAAGGCAGCCTGCTGTGCCCCCAACTTTGCACCCCAAATTAATCTGTGCATTCCAAAAGGAGATTATTGGTACAGCAAAGAGTTCCCCCCCACTCCAGAGAAGAAGTGGAAGTCTCATGATAAGGCAGCAAATAAATTGAGGGGTTGGGGAGGGAAGGGACATGATGTCCCAGCCCCAGTAGAAACATTGGCAGCTGCCCTATAATGAGTCAGACCAGCAGTTCATCAAGCTTAGTGTTGTCTACACTAACTGGTAGCTGCTCTCAAGGGGCTTCATGCAGGGAACATTCAATCCTGAATGCAAAGCAGATGTTCTACCATTGAGCTGCAACCCTTCGACTAAGAATAAATCAAGATTCTAGTCCTTATGGTTCTATTTAAAAAACCTAACAGAAATGAAGTAAACAGGAAGCTGTCCGGTACTGGGTTAGCCCATTGGCCCATCTAGCTCAGTGTTGTCTACACTGACTAGCAGCAGCTTTCCAGGGTTTCAGCCAGGCGACATTCCCAGCACCGCCTGTTTATTTGAATGTAGCTGAAGCCATTGCAAAAAACAAAATTCATAGATCAGAATAAAATACACACTTTCGCATAACTTAACGGGAGAGTAAGAAATCAAGATAACAAACTTTTTTTATATACAAAAGAATGGAAGTGGTTTATTGAATTTTTACAGATAAATTGTAAACAGATAAAAATGCTGGCAGGATTATTGTAATAACCTGCAGTATATATTTAAATAAAATAAATAAATGAGTAAGTTAATTTGGATATGCAGAAGATATTAAAATGATTTTAAGGCACCACAGAAAGAGAGGGAAGGAAGTCACGTTTTAAAATGTCAAAATGATTGTAAAAATCAGTGAAATGTATATATCTGAAAAGTATATAATTTTTTTTAAAAAAAGAATAAAATACACAGTTAAAATAGTGATTAAAATCAGGCATTCTGTTAGAGAAAGAGTTTGCTCCCCTGAAAAAAATTAACTCAGGATCCCCCCCAAAATGTTCCTCCTTAAAATTGCTTCTCTAAAGACAGAATGGGCCACTTTTTTCAGAAGTGGGGGCGGACGGGCGGACCTGTCCCTTAAAAAAAGTTAATCCGATACCCAATCGATCTGTCAATGGACTGACTTAAATCTTAGAAAAGGGCTGCCTATAAACCCTTGTAGATTGGGCAAACCAGTAAGTACTGGGGTGAATCTTCAGACACACAACCTACCTTGAGATGCTGAGGATTGAACCTGTTGTGCAAAGCAGATGCTCTTGTCGCTGAGCTATGGTCCTTCACTGCTGAGCGACCATTGGTTCCTCTATTTCCCAGTAAGCTATAAAACCCTTTCCCTAAAAATAAACTTTCTAGTCCCTCTGGTTAAAAAGAAAAGACCTGAATGAAATAGGAATCTGCCTGAGCTGGAGATGGCCAGATTCGAACCTGGGACCCTTCTGCATGCAAGGCAGATGCTCTGCCCCTGAGCTTCCTCACCTTAATAATATAACGGGCTCTGCTGCCTGCAGGCAATGCCCGTGGCCTTTTACTTACTTTCACCAGATGCACTGCTCTGAAAGCACTTCTGGATTTTGTCCCAGTGCCCTCTCTGTTTATAGAAGCAAAGCTCTCGTCTGCCCTTTGAACAGGGACAGGGAGGGGCTGCCAAAAGGGACACAGTGTCTGCCAGTCTCACCAGCCCAGTTGCGTCAGGTGGCAAGAGATGTGGCAGGAACAGCAGCGGTTGGGCAATCGGGCCAGATTGCTGGGCACCAAGCAGCGTCACCCAATTCTGGGGGCGGGGAGAAAGAGTCATCATGCTGACTCAGATCCTGTTATGCCAACAAAGCCTGAATGAATGAATGAATGAATGAATGAATGAACCATTGGCCCATCTAGCTCAGTAATGTCTACACTGACTGTCAGCCGCTCTCCAGGGTTTCATGCAAGGAGTCTCTGTCAGTCCCACCTGATGGGACCTTTTGCATGCAAATTCTGATGCTCCAAGTCATAGCATAAAATAAGTTCCTTGTGGTTCTAAAATAAAGGGGTGATTTTAAATTAGAAGCCATTGGCCCATCTAGCTCAGTAATGTCTACACTGACTGGCAGCGGCTCTCCAGGGCTTCAGGCAGGGGGGCGCTCCCAGGCATATCTGCAGATTGAACCTGGGGCCTTCCGTGTACAAAGCAGATGTTCTACCACTAGGCTATGGCCCTTCTCCTAAAAACAAAGCAGGATTCTAGTCCTCATGCTTCAGAATAAAGGGATGATTCAAGCAAGAAACTGCTTTATACCAAGTCGAACCATTGGACTGTTTAGCTGAGTGTTGTCTACAAGGACTAGGAGAGGCTATCCAGGGTTTGAGGCAGGGGATCCCTCCCAGCCCCACCTGGGAATTGAACCTGGGACCTTCTTTGTGCAAAGCAGATGCTCTGCCACTGAGCTATGACCCTTTCCCAACAGAGCAGAAGGAATCCTAAGGTCATATAGGGCTTATTCACACTTCCCTTCCCTCCGCTCTTTCCAGGCACAGCCCAAGTTTTAAAGATCCATGTCTAAGCACCCCCCCCCCTTTTCCCTCTCCAGAAATTTCCAGTGAAACCCTGCTATTTAAAGCTCATCGGAGCAAACTGCAACCTGCAGAAAACTCAAATTGACATTTGCTCTGATTGAGCACTAAAGAGCGGGTTTTCCTGGGCAAACCAACCAACCAGTCTGACATGGAGCTTTTAAGCACAGGCCTGTGCCTGGAAAGAGCAGGGCAAAAGCTAAATGTTGGATAATCCCTTAGTCCAGAACTGGGGCTCAAATTACCTGCGTGGCCATTCCTGCACTTGGCTACACAGCACATCTGGAGTCCCAGAGCTGAGGAGAGCCACAAAATCACAGCAGAGGTGAGACCGGATGGAGCTAATTGCCTATTTTCCCAGTCCTAAATTCAGCCCTCCACATTCGCATCTCAGTTTGCAATTGGGGTGGGGGGAGTGAAATCATCATGAAAATTCACCAGCATTTTCTTGCCAACTTCTGTTAATATGCACATTATTGTATGCAATGCATGAGTATAAAACTCCCCTAAAGCAATTAAAAATGCTATTTCCACTAATACTGCATTTGCGCACATGCACGCGCGCGCGCACACACACAAAATTTATCACAGCATGTGCCTTTTGTACTTATTCCTAGGCTGAAGAATCACATTGCAAAATTCAGAGTCGGGCGATCTTCAAAGGGCAGCAATGTCTTGCATAGCATATTAATTTGGAAACTGAGTTGGGGAAGAAGTTTGCTTTCAAATGCAAACTGGATTAAACCTCCCCTGCCAGGAATCAGTAGTGCAAAATCGCTGCCCCGCTCCTGAGCACAGTTTGCCCACAAAAACCTGGATTCAGTCCTACACATTATCATCCGAAGTTGTGGCAAATCATAGAGTTGGAAGGGACCCAAGAGTCATCTAGTCCAACCCCCTGCAATGCAGGAACTACAGCTAAAGAATCCTTGACTGGTGGCCATCCGACCTCTGTTTAAAAACCTCCAGTGAAGGAGAGCCCACTGCCTTCGCTATAAGGTTATTAAGTCTAAAACGGGCTACCTGCCCTACGGTCCTTACCTGCAGTCTCAGGTTGGTACAGTGTGCAGACTGAGATTTATTCCCTCACCAGCTCCTTGCAAGAATGAGACTTCTGTTTACGCCCCGGAAAGCTGAACGCCCATCTCTAGATTACTAGAGCCAACCACTGGCTTTGACTTCAATATCCCTTCTCCACCCTCAAGACGTCAGCTCTTTCCTTCCCCGTCACAAGGTGGCCATGAACTCTGTACTCCTCAAACTTTAGCCAGATGCTATCACATGTTCACTGTCTTTATTCTCCCCGGTTTAGCAACAACTCTCTTCCGCTAGCATCTTTTTTTTTTTTAAAAAAAAGAGTTTAATTAGAGTTTATAAAGATAAATACAAAACTTCAAAGGTCTTTTTTGTCCAGCGTTAATCTGAAAAAGATCACATGCTGAAAAAGAGAAAGAAAGAAAAGTTAGAGAAATAAGAAAGAGGATAAAAAAGAGCTTAAAAGAGGAGATAGAAAAGATAAGGTTCAGAGAACTTCCAATTCTTAATCTGTCCACTATATGTAAACATATTGATTGGCAGCTGCCTTTAAAAAAAATAAAATAAAAATAAAGGAAGAGTATATAAAGGCCTTAACAGCTTGGGACCAGCCTGCATGAGAGATCACCTTACTTCGTAACCACTTCAACCGGTGGAACTGGCACGTTTACTGGTGCCACATAATACCTGTTCCGCAGTTGTAAGAAATGTATATTTTAGTGTGGCAGCACCTACACTTTGGAACTCCCTGCCTATTGAGAGCAGGCAGGGGCCTTCACTGTATTCTTTTCGGTGCCTGCCAAAAACATTCCTCTTTAGAAAACCCTAGCCAGAGCTTTGTGAAGTTGATGCGAGTTTTCATCTTTTGTTTTTTTTTAAACTTTTTTTAACCTTTTGAAAGTCTGTATTATCGTTCCTATTTTTTTCCCTATTGCTTTCTCTTTCTTGCAAACTGCTTTGAGGTTCTCCTTCTTCTTACAATCTAGCAGTGCATGCACTTTATGAAATAAATAAAATAAACGAAACTCGACGATCAGTAAGAGTATAGAAGAATGTGGTGCTGAAACTGCAACTCTTGTGCTAAGAACTGATAGCAAGTTTCTGGTCCTCATGGTTGAAAGAGATGCACTCATGCTTCCAAGGGTATTACCTCCCCATGTCCCAGAAGGTTTTGAGCAGTTTGGTGGCCAAAGCTCTAGCATTCTCCCCGATGGGTGATCACCAATACATGAATTGTGCAAATTGCATGCGCTATACAGATCACACTTTGTTACTACACACATACAACCCCTGGATAAGGTTAATACCAGGTTGTTGGAAATACCTAATTGCAAGAAGCAGCAGCAACAGAACAGAGGTTGAAGGTAATAAATGCTTTTATTTTATTTTATCTTATTTTATTTTTATTTTTTCTTTCTTCCTTTTTATTTTAAATTTTCCCCTTTCTAGATCTTGGAATTTATAGTCATTATTTTCAGTTTTCATATACTTTTTGTATACATGGTTTTTTCAGTTTTTTGTATATTTAATTTATAGTTATATGTCCCTTTTGTGTTTGTTTTCTTTGAATCCATTTCATGTTCTTTGTGTATTTACGTTATTATGTATTTAGGTTATATATGATGATTTTTTATGTATTGTTTTAAAAGAAATAAATAAAGGTTTTTTAAAAATTTAAAGAAGAAGGTAACAAATGCTGAAATAATCCAAGATGTGTATGACTCAAAATGCATACTGCAGCTTAAAATGTAATTTAAAGTTGTGCATCATGCGAGAAGGCGGATAGGGAGAAGTCATGCCCCCCTCCTCTCATAATCCCAGAGCTCAGGGACATCCAGCGAGACTGAACGCTGGAAAACCCAGGTCAGAGAAAAAGATTTCTGAACACAGCACCTAGTGAGAAGGATGGGATTTGCTCCCACGAGATGATGCAATGGCCACCAAGTCAGGTGGGTTTCCAAGAGGTTTAGATAAATCATGGAGGAGAATAACGCTCTTAGGACGCCTCCAGTCCACTGTCGCTGGGAACTGCAAGGAGTTAAAGAGCACTGTTGTGCTCGGGTCCCGTTTGTGAGTTTCCTGGAGGCATCTAGTTGGTCACTGAAGAACAGGATGCCGGGCTAGATGGGCCTTTGGCATGACAAGTTAAGGTTCTTATATTCTTATGGAATTGCATTTCAGTCCAATCTCACAGATAATTAATAATAATAATAATAATAATAATAATAATAATAATAATAATAATAATACAGTCATACCTCTGATTAAGTACGCTTCGGTTTGAGTACTTTCAGTTTAAGTACTCCGCAGACCCATCTGGTACGGATTAATCCACTTTCCATTATTTTCATTGGGAAAGTTCGCTTCAGGTTAAGTACGCTTCAGGTTAAGTACGGACTTCCAGAACCAATTACACTCATACCTCGGGTTAAGTATGCTTCTGGCTGAGTGCTCTGCGGACCCGTCTGGAACGGATTAATCCACTTTCCATTACTTTCAATGGGAAAGTTCACTTCAGGTTAAGTACGCTTCAGGTTAAGTACAGACTTCCGGAACCAATTGTGTACTTAAACCGACGTACCACTGTAATAATAATAATAATTTATTTATACACTGCCCATCTGGCTGGGTTCCCCCAGCCACTTTGGGTGGCTTCTGACTGGATATTAAAAACACAATAAAACATCAAACATTAAAAACTTCCCTAAACAGGGCTGCCTTTAGATGTCTTCTAAAAGTCAGTTGTTTATTTCCTTGACATTTGATGGGAGGGCGTTCCACAGGGCGGGCGCCACTACCGAGAAGGCCCTCTGCCTGGTTCCCTGTAACTTGGCTTCTCGTAATGAGGGAACCGCCAGAAGGCCCTCGGAGCTGGACCTCAGTGTCTGGGCTGAACGATGGGGATGGAGACGCTCCTTCAGGTATACTGGGCCAAGGCCGTTTAGGGCTTTAAAGGTCAGCACCAATTGTGCTCGGAAACGTACAGAGCCCAGCTGAATGATTATATCTAGTACAATGGTCAGTGAACATGTCACCATAAAAACAAATGAATAGTTCTGCTGGATCAGGCATGTACAACCCATCTGGTCCAGAATCCTGTTCAGTGGCCAACAAGATGCCTGTGGGAAACTGGCAAGCAGGACCTGAGTGCAACAGCTGTCTCCCAACTTCCAATTCCCAATAACTGATGTTGAGAAGCATGCTGCCTCCTACAGGCGAGGTGGAATATAGCCTTCTCCTCCAAAGGGTCAGTGCAGTTGTGGAATGCTCTTACTGGGGAAACTTGCCTAGCTCCTTCATTACATATCTTTGGGTGCCAGGCAAAATGATTTCTTTATAACCAGGGCTTTGAATGATTAAATCTATGGCCTTTTAAATGTGTTTGTGGGAGGCAGGTTTGTGTGTGTGTATGTTTTGTGCTCTTGTTTTGTATTGTTAGGTTGTGAATCGCCATGCGATCTTTGGATGAAGGGTGATATACCATCAAAGAATAATAGTCATAATGCAATCTGGTTGTCAACCAGAAGGTTTGTGAAAACAATAAAAAATAATCCTTCCAGTAGCACCTTAGAGACCAACTACATTTGTCATAGTATGAGCTTTCGTGTGCATGCACACTTCAGAAGTGTTTGTGGTTTGAGCCCACCCATGGATGGCTGTGCGCAGAATTCCTGCATTGCAGGGGGTTGGACTAGATGGCCCCTGGGGTACCTTTCCAACTCTAGAATTCTATGATTCCATGAATTTGCCTATCCCCCCCCAAGTCATCCAGATTGTGAACATTACTGCCTCCTGCTGGAGTGAATTCCACCATTTATGTGATGCAAAACCCCGGATCAAACGCCACAGTCAGAGAGAACTTTATATTATGCCATCTCATTTACACACCAGCCTTTTCCCAAGGCTTCCAAGCCATACATTCAACAGCCAAAATAGAAAAGGAGATCAACCGAGGCCTAGACGTCCTTGCATCATCTAGCCCACAGACTTGCAAACTTCAAAGTTACCAGCTTCTATAAATAATCTTTATTATTATTATTTCAGGACACTAAAGTTTCCATATAAGACTACCTTAAAAGCAATTATAAAGTAAATGTCACAGTTATTGTAAGTAAATGTTAAAACACAGCAAGCTTGCTAAATCACACAAATTCCGTAACACAAATCAAGGTACTATAAAGAGTGCATATAATCGATAAGGTGTGTGTGGGGGGGACATTAAACCATTCTTTTGAGTTCTCTAAAGAACGAGGTGAGAATACAGAAAAGCTAGGTAAGTTTTTTTTGAAAGTTTTTTGCTTTCAAGAAGTGGGCGGCACTTTGTCCTGGGTCTTAGGCAAGTCAATTGAAAAATCTTTTAAAAATAAATAAAAAAAAGCTCAACAACATTTGGGGTGTCCCAGTCAGTCAGGTTACTGTGTTTTAGCAGACAGCCATTTTACACATGAAAATGGTAAAATAAAACAACAACAACAACAACAACAACAACAACAGGGACTGACATTTCTTCTCCTTAACTTTTAAAGGATAAGTCATTTCCCAGGGAGTGGTGGGAGCTGAAACCCAGTAACATTTAGAGCAGGCACCCCCAAACTTTGGCCCTCCAGATGTTTTGGACTACAATTCCCATCATCCCTGACCACTGGTCCTCTTAGCTGGGGATCATGGGAGTTGTAGGCCAAAACATCTGTAGGCCAAAACATCTGGAGCCACAGTTTGGGGATGCCTGATTTAGAGGGCACCATGCTGACTTCTGCTAGACTCAGAGGTTACAACTAACCCATGGTCAGGCTGCAAACCCCATCCATGACTAAATAAGGATTTGAACCCAGGCCTCGCCTGTCCTGGTCTGCCACTACACCACATAATAAGCAAAGGCAGCCACGTTGGTCCACAACAACAAGCTCTAAAGTTCAAAGTACGGCAATATAGAACCAGTATGGCCTAGTGGTTAGAGCATAGGACCTAGGAAACCACGGTTCAAATCTCCACTCAGCCAAGGCGGCTCTCTTAAGCCAATTGCTACCTCTCAGCCTAGCCTACCTGTTTTTGTGGGGATTAAATGAGGAAGCGGAGAATCATTTAAGCCACCTTGAACTCCTTGGAGGAAAAGATGGGCTATAAAATGCAGTAAACAAAATAATTATAACAAAAATAGTTGGAATAAATAAATAAAAATTATCCAGTTTTTAAAAATTTCGACTGCATCAGACCAACACGGCTACCTGCCTGAATCTAAAAATAATTGGGGCCAAAAATAATTAGGGCCAATTTGTTAGAGCTTCCTCACAAGTGGAAAAAAATGCAGGCTGTTATAAGAATTCTAAGGTCTCAAATATAGATTAAATGTTCACAAATGTACAAGGCAAACATATACATATGTATATAAACCATGTGTCTGAAATAGTACAGGAGAGCAATCCTGAAGCCATTTTGACTCTCCCAAATTGACCTCCAACATTTCTCTGCAAGGAGGAAGGAAATGGGAAAAGCCCCCCCATTGTCTTTTGCTTGCAAATCCTGTCTTAAGGGCGTATTTGTGTATGAACAGGGTGAGCCTGTGACCTGGGACTCAGGAACTAAAGTATTAACCATCACAAAAGAATGGCCAGGCTGCCCAGGTAATGCAATCAGTGACCATTATCAGGTATCCTGGCAGATAAGATTTCTGCTGTAGACAGCCTCTTTCTGTGATGTATGTAGGATGTTTTAGGGGGGTGGTCTTGGGCTACAGGGGTGGGCAATTTCAAAAGTCTATATAAAGGCTTGAGCACCATTGTTCAGGGTTCTCTCCTCCCTCCTGCGTGTGGTGAGTGAGAACCCTGTTGCAACAATGTACCGGTAATAAAGATCAGCCTTACTAGCCCCTTTGCTTCTCAATATTCTCTGGTTGGCCTCTGTTATTTTCTCCTACCGATAGGGGACCCACTATCGGTTCTTGGATACCCCATAAGGTAAAAGGAGCAGTTTTTTTTCTTATAACAAGGCAAAGGATTGCAACTTTATTAAAATTCTGGCAACCAGCCCCCAAATCTTTTAGCAACAAGCCCAGAAGTCAAAAGCAAAGCTTCCTTGTGGTCAGGAAGCAACAATAAGAACAAGAGGTCACTAGAGCTTAGCAAACCCATAAACCACCATGACTCAGTCACAACCTTTCTCCCACTTACCAGGCTTCCTGGTCCCTAGCATAGAGTATTTTGCTGGTTATTTTTTAAGGACAGAGGCTTGGCTTATATAGCTGGACAAATCCCGCCTCCCCCAAGTTAAGCCAGCCTCCCATCCTAGAGGCAAGCAATCTTGGGTGGGGCAAAAGCAAGTTTGGCTCAAAGTGGAAATGATCACCCTGAACTCTTGTTTCCACACAGATATATAGTGGAATCAAGCCCCTTTGGGAAGGAAGCTTAACTCTCCTCCAGTGGGAAGGAGGAGTGAGCAGTTTAAAGAAAGAAGCTGTGCCCAGGAGATGTTCTCCGCCTTCTCAAGATGCAGAGGGGTCTTGGGCCTTTAAGAATTGGCCACAAGGGTTGTGCCCATTTAAGGAGGTTGTTGCAAAGCAAGGCAGCGACAAAGGCTACCTGGCGGCACCTTAGTTCAACAATTTGGAACTGGCAAAATAAGCTTTTGAGAGCTGGCATCCACTTCTAAGGTGCAGGAAGTGCATTTGTGCATATTGGTCAATGCACTTTATATTTCATTGGGTCTGTTGGCAGGAACTGGTACATAGGGTTGTAAACAGAACACACACATATACAGTGTGTGTGTGTGTGTGTGTGTGTGTGTGTGTGTGTGTGTGTTTGTGTGTACAGTGCTTTATTCTGAGGGGGTGCAGGGGTATACATACAAACATTTTGTGAATCATTGTACTTTTGTCCATTTACTGTATTTATTTCCCCGAATTTGAACTGTAAAATGGTGGGTTTTTGAGTCAAAATGAGAGTACCCCTAAACATATTTTTGAGAAAAAAGCACAGTGTGTGTGTGTGTGTGTGTGTGTGTGTGTGTGTAAACTTCCTAGGGATGCGGGTGGCGCTGTGGTCTAAAGCCCTCTTGGGCTTGCCGATTAGAAGGTCGGTGGTTTGACCTGTCCCATCTCTGCCAACCTAGCAGTTCAAAGCACACCAGTGCAAGTAGATAAATAGGTACCACTGTGGCAGGAAGGTAAACAGCATTTCCATGCACTCTGGTTTCCGTCACGGTATCCTGTTGCACCCGAAGCAGTTTAGTCATGCTGGCCACATGACCCGGAAAGCTGTCTGTGGACAAACGCTGGCTCCCTCTGCCTGAAAGCAAGATGAGCACTGCAACCCCAGAGTCGCCTTTGCCTGGACTTAACCATCCAGGGGTCCTTTACCTTTTTTACCTATATAAACTTTCAGTGTGAATTATTACAATGCATTCTATGTAGGGCTGCCCTTGAAGACAACTGAGAAAATTCAATTGCAGCAGCCAGAAAACTCGCCAGGGTTCCCTTTAAATCTTGCACAACCCCTGTTTTAAAACAGCAGCGCTGGTGGCCAGTTCGTTTCCAGGCCCAATTCAAGGCACTGTTAGTGTTCTAATCCTGAAACGACTCAAATACCTGAAAGACAACCCACTTTCCTATGGACCTTCTCAGGTGCTAAGATCGGCACAGGGGGCCTTCATGGTATTTTTTCCCCACTCTCAACAGGTGCTGGTGTGGGTGAGGGCCTTCTCTGTGGTGGCCCCTAAGTTGTGGAACTCCCTCCTTACAGAGGTGCAAATGGCACCTGAATTATACAGCTTCTGGCGATTGCTAAAGACGCACCTCTTTACCCTGGCATTTGATACACGAGGGGTCTATGTCTAGGACCCACCTTGTTTATGTGAATGTTAAGTAGTTTAATGCTGCTTTTAATATTGTGTTTTAATGGGTTTGGGATCCCCCCCCCCACACACGGGCCACTTATTTTCAGGCAGAAGTGTAAGGATTGCAGCCTAAATTAGAGAGAGAAGAGTCTAAAGGCTGCAACCCCTTACTCTTACTCATGAGAAAGTCCTATTGGACAAGGTAGGCTTTAAGCCAGGCATCCCCAAACTTCGGCCCTCCAGATGTTTTGGACTACAATTCCCACCATCCCTGACCACTGGTCCTGTTAGCTAGGGATCATGGGAGTTGTAGGCCAAAACATCTGGTGGGCCGCAGTTTGGGGATGCCTGCTTTAGGCTGTAATCCTACCTTCACTTCCCTGGGAGTAAACTCAACTGAATTCAGTGGGACTTAAAAGAAGAGAAAGATGATGGACTATGCTGAAATGGCAAAGAAGACTGCAAAGATCAGGCACCAAGAAATTTAATAAAGAATGGAATAAATTGATAGAGTACTTAAAGAACACCATAAACAATTAACAACATTGGCAGGATTGATATAACAGTTATAGTTTAATATTTTTAAGGTTAAAAGTGGATATAAACAAAATTTGGATAGATGTAATTAGATCCAGTAGAAAAAGATATACCGGCACTGTATTTTTCTGTCTATAAGACGACCCCTATTTTTTGAGCCCAAAATTAAGAAATAAATATTTTAAACATTCCGTGTATAAGATGACCCCCAATTTTAAACTTAAAAAAATTGGGGGGGAAATATAGTCTTATACACGGAAAAATGCGGTACATTGGAAACCAGGAGGGAGGCAGGAGAAGTGTGGGGATTCTGGGAATCCAATATTTGTATAAAAATTTTTTCATGATGGAATGTAAATGAAATTTGAAAAAACCGAAAAAGAAAAAGAATTCAGTGGGACTTACTTCTGAGTAGACATGGTTTGGCTGACAGCCTCAGTTCTAAGCAAATACGCACAGGATTGCATCGGCGGGCTACCCTTGTCCTCTTCAAAGTGCCCACACCTCTCAACGTTAAAAAGAACAGTAAAGGCACCCTCTCTCTTCAGGTATTCAGCCCACCAGGTATAGGAGGTTGGCCTGCTAAGCTGTATTTTTTGGCAATCCACACCCATCTTTCCCTACTGTTGGCATAACATAAACTTAAGAACCTAGGAGAAGCTGGATTAACCCAGTGGCCCATTTCGCCCAGCATCCTGTTCTCACACAGGCCAACTAGAAGCCTCTTGGAAGCCAGCAAGCGGTACTTGAGCACATGAGCCCTCTGTCCTCCTGTTGCTTCCAGCAACTGGGATTCAGAGGTATGCTGCTTCCAGCCATAGAGGAAGCACATATCCTTCAGGATTAGCAGCCATTGCTAGTCTTAACATCAGTCCTTTGGCTTAAGCCAGGCATCCCCAAACTGCGGCCTTCCAGATGTTTTGGCCTACAGCTCCCATGATCCCTAGCTAAGAGGACCAGTGGTCAGGGATGATGGGAATTGTAGTCCAAAACATCTGGAGGGCTGAAGATTGAGGATGCCTGGCTTAAGCACTGGCTCTCCAGGGGTTTCAGGAAGGGGACATTTCCAGCCCTACCAGCAGTTGCCAGGGATTTAACCTGCGGCTGTCTGCATGCAAAGCAATTTCTCCACCGCTGTTCACATTGACTATCAGACCATTGATTCATTTTGTTCAGTATTGTCTATACTGACTGCCAGCAGTTTTCCAGCGTTTCATAGGACGGTCTCTCTCCTAACCCTACCTGGAGATGACAGGATTTGAACCTGGGCCCTTCTGCATGCAAAGCAGATGCTCTACCACTGAGCTACGACCTCCTTCCCTGCAGCATAGGATTGCCTTCTAAAATGGTATCTTATGCAACACCAGTGAAAAAAACATATTCCTTAACTTTGTATTTAAAATCCAGTTTTTTTAATTTTAAAGAAAATGCACACCACCCATTATGTCTGAAATATTGTATTTCTTCTAAGATGGTATTTCTTCAATACTGGATTCCCTGAACTTTTGAAAATCTGCACACCCCAACCCTTTCTTTCTTGAATAAAACACGGCAGGTGAGGGATTTCTCTCAATGACAGAAAGGGGGGGGGGAGATTTGTGCGGAAAACCTCTCCTACAGACACAATATTCAACCAAGAGGCTGAATCCTTCTGCGAGCCTTCGACTCGAGCCTTTCTTGTGTCCAGAAAGGGCAGCCGTCCCTTTTCCTTTTCCCTTGTAAATCTCCAGCTGCAGTCCTTTGTACACCTTTAACTACAGAGCCACTGTTGGCTTCTCCATAACTCTCCGCCAGCGCTGCCTTTGCCCTGTCAGTTCCAATGACAGCGAGTCGTGTCTGGCTTTCAAATAACAGCAATTCCTCCAACCGGAGAATCTCCCTGCCCTTGAACGGCTTGCCTGTTGCATGAGACAATGTCACAATCCATCGGATCTCTCTGCCGGCATTTAGAAAATGCTTATCAGGGCTGATATCTAAGCGCCAGGCACAGGACCTCCTCAGATGTAGAGAGTGCCTGCGGGTGAGACAACCAAATTCTAACTTGGATTGGGAGGAGGTGTGATGTGATTTCAATGGTGGATTGGAAGGGCAAGAAGGAACCATCTTCAGAATCACCTTGCCAACAAAGATCCGTATAGTTAAAGCTATGGTTTTCCCAGTAGTGATCCTTGGAAGTGAGAGCTGGACCATAAAGAAGGCTGATCGCTGAAGAATTGATGCTTTTGAATTGTGGTGCTGGAGGAGACTCTTGAGAGTCCCATGGACTGCTAGAAGATCAAACCTATCCATTCTGAAGGAAATCAGCCCTGAGTGCTCACTGGAAAGACAGATCCTGAAGCTGAGGCTCCAATACTTTGGCCACCTCATGAGAAGACAAGACTCCCTGGAAAAGACCCTGATGTTGGGAAAGATGGAGGGCACAAGGAGAAGGGGACGACAGAGGACAAGATGGTTGGACAGTGTTCTCGAAGCTACGAACATGAGTTTGACCAAACTGTGGGAGGCAGTGGAAGACAGGAGTGCCTGGCGTGCTCTGATCCATGGGGTCACGAAGAGGTGGACACGACTAAACAACTAAACAACAACAAACAACAATAAGAAGAACATCGGGAGAACCTGCCCTTCTAGCTCAGCATCCTGTTGGGTGTGGAGGCCTTTTAACCAGGCCTAGAAATAAATTCAGACCTTCTCAATCCAGCCCGCAGACAGTCCGGGAATCAGCGTGTTTTGACATGAGTAGAATGTGTCCTTTTATTTAGATAGATAATTTATTACAGTCGGAGACCAGCATATAAAACACACTTGGGGGTACAATCCCAAAAGGAACACAAACATTTAAAACATTGAACAATAGTAAATTTAGAATTTATAAATGTGGTAAGCGTATAGACGCTAAAAACTTTGAGATAAGTTTAAAATGCATCTCTGGGTTATTTGTGGGGCATAGGAATTAGTTGTTGTTTTTTCAAAATATAGTCCGGCCCCCCACAAGGTCTGAGGGACAGTGGACCGGCCCCCTGCTGAAAAAGTTTGCTGAGAGGCAATGATAGGCCCAAGATCAGCCACTCAGTGAGCTTCATATGGCCAAGGGGGATTTGAAACCTGGTCTCCCGGGTCCTAGTCTGACACTCTAACCCAGTGGTTCCCAACCTTTTTTTGGCCCTGCCCTGCCTAAGCATCTCTAAAATCCTGATGCCACCCCCCCATGACATATAATTCTTATTATTCGAAAAGTGATCTCCTATTCACATGGAGGAAGCCTAAAGGGCCATTAACTTGGTCTAAACAAACTTCCAAAGAACATGGCACCCATGAAAGAGAAAAATAAAAGAACGAAAGGACAGCTGAAGTACTGAGGAAGAAATCACTAAGAAATTGTTAAAATAATAATACTAATTGTATGAAAAATTCACTGTTAATAACTCATTCTCAAATTGCCCCCCCCCAAATCAAATTGCCCCCCTGTGGGGCGTGTGCCCCATGTTGGGAACCACAGCTCTAACCACCGGTGCAGAAGCCGGTTCCCTTCACAGGGCCTTCTGCGCATGAACAGAGGCGCTTTTGCTTGAGGTGCCAGGATGTGTGAAAAATAAGGCATTGCTTCTTCCCGTACAGTATGCTCACTTTAATTCCAGTGGCAGGGAAAGCACAGCGAAGTGTGCAAAGTGTCTCTATGTGAGAGCAAGCGAGCGAAAGAGAGGTGGGGGGAGGGAGGGAGAGATGAAGAGAGAGAGAGAGAGCGCTTGATACAGCTCCCTTTGGAACTTCTTCATCGACTAGAGTGAGTGGAGTCGCTTGATTTAAACACAGCTCTTTGCTTGCCCAAAGGCTCACATCCAACTCGGCACATTTAATTACCTAAACCCCTGCCTGGCTCCTTCTAAGAGCAAGTCTCTAATCTGGAGACAGAAATAGCCGGGTCTTATTGCTCTGGCATGTAACTCTGTGTTGTGCTGATGGCTAGCAAACATCCCATGTCAGAGGCAGCCAAGAAATCACACACACACACACACCATTTTGAACAATATTTCCTCCCACTCCACACGTGTCTCAAATTGTTTTCATCTTAAAACCTCTTCCTGCTTTTCAGACATGGTCTGCTGGTGTTTCCTCTTTTTCACCAAGAAGGAGGAAATTTCAGGCGTGGCCTTTGGAGAGAGGGATGGATCCAGCTGCCCATTTCACTTTATCTTGGTTTCTCATTCTTCCTACCTGAAATCCACTTCTTCCTTTTTCTGCAGTGCTAACGTGATTTTTTTTTTAAAGTCCCCATGAAAATGCACCAACATTTTGAAGAGCCAATGGTGCTGTATGTAGTGGTTAGCGTGTTGAGCTAAGTCCTGGAAGAGCAGGGTTCAAGTCCCCACTCAGCCATGAAGCTCATTTTGTGTGACCTTGGAGGTCAGCCGCTGCCTTTTTCAATCTAGGACTCAGCTAGGTAAAGGTAAAGGGGCCCCTGACGATCAGGTCCAGTCGTGTCCGACTCTGGGGTTGCGGCGCTCATCTTGCTCTATAGGCCGAGGGAGCCGGCGTTTGTCCTCAGACAGCTTCCGAGTCATGTGGCCAGCATGACTAAGCTGCTTCTGGCAAACCAGAGCAGCGCACGGAAATGCTGTTTACCTTCCCGCCGGAGCGGTCCCTATTTATCTACTTGCACTTTGATGTGCTTTCGAACTGCTAGGTGGGCAGGAGCTGGGACCGAGCAACGGGAGCTCACCCCGTTGCAGGGATTCGAACCGCCGACCTTCTGATCAGCAAGCCCTAGACTCTGTGGTTTAACCCACAGCGCCAGCTACAAATAAAACGTTTTAAATGTGTTGTAAAGTGCAATATACAAATGGGACGCTAGATGGCGACAGTGAGCTATGCAAAAATTCAGTGTATTTTTCAAAACTTTTTTAAAAAGCATTTTCACATAGTTTTTTATATGTGTGTAGATTCCACCCTAATCTGCCTTGCAGGGTTGTTGTGGAGATTAAATGAGGAAGGGGAGAATCATGTACACCCCCTTGAGCTCCTTGGAGAAAAAGGTGGGATATAAATGAATGAATGAATGAATGAATGAATGAATGAATGAATGAATGAATACTGTACATTTCCCCTAAAAAAGACATTTGTGTGCGGTTTTGAGAAATGCATATCCATTTCACAAATCACGTCCTGTAATATAATAACATTTTTGTACATTGTATTCTCTAACGTACACATTTTTGTACAGTTCGGTTGGAGAACAGCGTTGCAAACGTCGGGGAATTTTGAAGGATAGCTGTGTCAGCCTATGCACTTGGCTAACAGTTCTGCAAGGAAGGAGGCCAATGAGAGAGAGAGAGAGAGAGAGAGAGAGAGAGAGAGAGAGAGAGAGAGAGAGAGAGAAGGAAATAGTTGACTTGATGTATGGATTAGTTGATCCACTCATTCCTGGGAATACCTGGCTTGGGAGGCAGATCACTGTCAAGCAGGGGGTTTGGTCTTTGCCCATAATTCATGGCGCAAACCGAGCAGAGGGACGGCAGCGTCAATCCATTTCTGCCTTGACACACAACTGTGCCAGACTTGTCTCTGCTGCAGCCCGAGGCTCTGAAAATGTCTTCAATAATGTAAGACACTTAAGAACAGAGGGGAGTGCGTGATCTGTTAATTAAGAGCTAGTGGCACATCTGCAACTGAACTTTTAAAGTCCAGGATGGAGGGAGGAGAGCAGACTGGTCATTCGAAGCCAGTGTCCTGGTCAGGCTCTCAGACGGGAGGTGCGGTGGCTGAGCCTCGCTCCTCCATCAAGAGCGGCCTCCAATAGCAACACTGTGGTCACCATCTGTTAAGTGATGGCACTGCTGCTTGCCTGACAATAGAGGGCAGTAGTGTAGTGGGCAGATTCAGAGTGTGCCTTCACCCACACCCCCTTCTGAAATTATACAACTTTCTAAGATTATACAATCGTCTTATTATCATGCAGTAATTATAATTAAGGGGTGCATGCCCATGTTGCCTTTTAGATACAGTCATACCTTGGAAGTCGAACAAACGTTCGGAAACCAAAGCGTGGCTTCCGATTGGCTGCAGGATGCTCTTGCAGCCAATCAGAAGCCACGGAAGCCCCGTCGGACATTTGGCTTCCCAAAATAGATCGCAAACTGGAACACTCACTTCTGGGTTTGTGGCATTCGGGAGCCAAAATGTTTGAGAACTAACCTGTTTGGAAACCAAGGTACGACTGTAGTTCTATTTTCTGTACATATACATGGGCAAATGATTTAGAATGCCCCAATATTTTCTTTATGTGGTGTTTTCCTTGAATTCCTATTGTACATAACAGAAGTTGCACCTCATTCTCGTGAAACTGAAGCACCTTGTGTTTTCAGGGTTCCTAAATGCTAAGCTTTGGCGCATACGAAAGAACAACTCCTCTGTGTTCTTCCTACATACCTTTCCCCAGATTGGCCCTAGGAGCCGATCCTCAGAGACTGACTTACCACCTTTCACTCTGATTGGCTCCAATCAGCACAAAGGGTGAGAAGACATCCTCACATTGGCTAAAAAGGTCTGCGTACATGCTGATTGGGTGCCTCTAGGATGCTGGAAACAGGGACCCTGCTGCAGAAATAGCACCAGGTCTTCGACCCTGCCCCTCCCCTTGACCCTGGACCCTGGACCCCTACTCCATTGTGGGGAGGGGAGGGAGGAGGGGGAGGCAAACGGAGCCTGGCATGGCATGTGCACTGCGCCAACCTGTCTCCCCCGCTGGTATGTCAGCACCATTCCAACCTCCCCGCTTCCCCCCCCACCTCTGGTAACCAGCAGGAACCTGGAGGTCAGGTGAGCACTGCTGCCCCCAACAGGCCACCTGCTTGTGGCAACTCTGGCATGAAGGGCCTAAAGAACTAGTCTGCAAGCTATCGATCAAAACAAACTCAAGCTACATCTGGTCTCTTAATTACAACTCTTCACCGCAAAGGTCAGCCTAGTCTTCTGGTGAATGCCTTTATTACAGAACTCCCGAGGAACCATGCAAAGAAGCTGATTTGCAAAGTCGCAGCACAATCGCCGTTTAACAAGCCTTCTGAGTGGAGATCTTTATCCCAGCTGGTACCTGAATTGGATTCGAATTGATTTTACCTATGTAGTGTGTCGTTCTCTTAAACTGATAAGTGTAGGTATACTCTAGGGCTGCTGCCCCTTCCCATGCTCCACTCGCCAACCTCACCGACCTGCCTTCTCCCACACCTGCAGGCAAGTGAGGGTAGGCTGACGTTGGCGGTGCACTATCCTGATTTCCCTAACAGAGAAGTCCCCACTGATTCCGCCCCTGGTGAATCTGACCCACGGCGACTCTTTGCTGCCAGGGTCGCTTTTCCAAATCCAGTCCCTGGCTGCTGAATTTCTGTGTATGATGCCGCTGGCATCCCTCCTTGTTGCCGTTTTGACCATTATGTTCCTTTCCATCACAAGAGCTTCCAGTGCAGCTTACAACCCTCATCAAACAACCAATTAAAACCCAAAACAGCCATTAAAAATGGAATATACTACAAAGCAGCCCTAACGGCACCCTCTTCCTGCTTCAAAGAGAATTCTAACTTCCCACTTTATCTGGTGGATTTTCCCCACTGGATTTTTCACAGGGTCAGCCCATCTCTTTCCCCCAAAACTTGAGTGTACCAACATCTGAGTCGAGGGCCAAGCCTGACATTTTGCTCCCTGGAGCTCACAGCTCTTGAATCCCCAGAGAGCAGAGTCCAAAAGCATAAAGGAGGAGGAGGAGGTGTTGGACGTGGGGCTGGGATGTGTTTTGAGTTCTCTTGGTGATCAAAGCCCTGCCTGTTGATGGGTAAAGAGACCCCAGAGGCCTTTCTGACTTGGGATCAGCACAGATCAAAGGCTGCATTCTGTGGGGGCTTTGCAATGTTTATTAATTAAAGCAAGGGAACAGAAAAATGAGCATTAATTGCTCAACTGAGGATATAAGGTGGTGGTGGTGAAATAAGAGAAAGTGGATGGTTATGGGCAGAGCCACACTACACATTTAAATAATATTCCATGCATATTTAAAGCACATGGCTCCCTCCCAAATGATCCTGGGACCCCTTGCAGAACTACAATTCCCAGCGCCCTTAACAAACTACAGTTCCCAGGATTCTTTGGGAAGGTCATGTGCATTGACTAGGATTTAAATGTATTTTGTGGGTCTGCCCTGTGTTATTGCTCTGCACTGGGGAGATTACTTCTTCCTTTCTTTTTTGCATTTGCTTGAGCACAAGTGAAACCTACTACAGTCATACCTCGGTTTAAGTACGCTTCGGTTTGAGTACTTTCAGTTTAAGTACTCTGCGGACCATCTGGAACGGAGTAATCCACTTTCCATTACTTTCAATGGGAAAGTTCACTTCAGGTTAAGTACGCTTCAGGTTAAGTACAGACTTCCGGAACCAATTGTGTACTTAAACCGAGGTACCACTGTACACAATTAAGGATCCTCCTTTCTTCCATCTGTACACAGCTAAAAGTCAAATCCCCTCAAAAAGTTCCTTCATTGGAGGTTTTTAAGCAGACGTTGGATGGCCATCTATCATGGATGCTTTAGTTGAGACCTCTACATTGAAGGAGGTTGGACTAGATGACCCTCAGTGTCCCTTCCAACTCTACAATTCTATGATTCTATGAAATAGATCAAATATTGTTTGCACAGTAATGCAGCGTTCATCAACACATAAGCACTTGATATGACAACTATATTAATGTTATAGGTTTAAAGGGCTGAGAACCCCCTTGAACTCCCTGGAAGAAAGACAGTTTGTTGTTTCATGCCATTTCTATCCTGCCTTTAAAAATATAACTGTTATCCAAGATTGCTTGCAATGCCAAACTAAAACCATATGGGGCTCTGCCCCTTTAAAATCCTTGCTAGCTCTCAGCTTAGGGGCAGGGTTAAGCCAATCAGAAGGCATGCTTCAGTATTTAAGTACTCAGTTACAGCCTTGACCAATGGAGCAATGTCTGCCTTTCTGGGGAGCTCTCCAAGGTGCTGAAAAGCCCAGACATGCCTTCCCTCTGCAACCCTGTGACAAATGACCTGGCTTGGAGTATAACGGCCACACAATCATCATGGCAGGCAGGTAAGTCTATGTGGCTGTACCACAGTTGCACTTGACGTGCTTTCCTGGCCGCTGATATTAATAGTTGTGTTGCAAAGTGCAGTGCAATAAAGGTCTGCTCTGGTGGCTGCTTCCCCCAACCACTGGCAACGCAGTGTCCCTCGCATCTCTCCCGTTAAAAGAGGAAATACATTTCGATGAAAGAACTGGCTGTTCTATGTCCGCTGGACCTGCCAAGAAGGCAGGCAAGACGTACGTCTACGGGTGTAAGTCTGTAACAAAATGGAAGAATATTGCTCAAGGTAACCAAGGCTGTGTGCTAATCATGCCAGTTTTTCCCTCCCTCCCCCTTATTCCTCTTAATGTTTAACCCAGGCATCCCCAAACTTCGGCCCTCCAGATGTTTTGGACTACAATTCCCGTCTTCCTCGACCACTGGTCCTGTTAGCTAGGGATCATGGGAGTTGTAGGCCAAAACATCTGGAGGGCCACAGTTTGGGGGTGCCTGGTTTAACCTCATCATTGGCCTGAGTGATCTGGGTTTTTTTGGGGGGGGGGCTTTCTAAAGCAGCACAAGTCATGTGTAAAGTTCAGCACAGCAGAAAGACAGAAATAGTGCGGTGTAGCCATTAGAAATCCAGTGCTTCACTTAGCAATGAAACTCAGTGGGTGACCTTAGGCCAGTTACAGCCTCTCAATTTAACCTACCTTGTAGGGTTGTTGTGCGGATGAAATGGGGATGGGGGAGACCCTAAAACCCCTTAGGGGATACACTACCCACTCTCATCCCTTTATATACAGACCTAGCTGCTTCCTGGTCCTTCTATTTTAACTGAAAACAAATCCCTAAGCAGTTTGCGTAAAATGGTATGAAATATTTATTAAGAACAGAAATAAAAACAGACTTTAATAGCAGCTGCCACAATATAGGTAATATACACAGGTGTTTTTTTTACTAACAGTTGTGCATAATAAAATAAGATGTCTGGGTAGCCTTGCCTAAACCACACAACAAAAAGATTTTAGCTGATGCAATAGAGAACGTGCCTGCTTCATATCAATAAAATAATTGAGTGTGGGGAAGGAAAGAGTCTGAAGAATGGATAAGAGAGACTTGGCTTTCCCCTGGAAACTGAATTAGGCTGAAACATAAACTGTAGCCCATGAGTTTGTGAGTCAAGTGAATCTTGGGCTTCCTTTGATGAATGGTGAGAATCGTTTCCTCAGGGAACCACAAAAAGAGAATGTTAAGTCCATTTAATTCACTTAGCAAATTCTAATGCAGGCTCTGTTTAGTTATGGACACTCCAACATCTAAAGGAGTTTTCTCCCAACTTGGCACCCTCCCCTGCTGGCTGGGGCTTGATGGGAGTTGCAGTCCAAAACATCTGGAGGGCACCAGGTGTTGGTCCATTGGGATGGCCCTGTCCTGTCAACCTCTGCCTGCCTTCACCGGCCTGCTTTCTTCCTTACAAGCAGTCTGGGTGTGGGGGGCTTGTCTTTCAGCTTCCTCCTCTTCTTCCTTAGTCTCTAGGTTGCCCTTGTAGAACTCAGCAGACAGGGAGAGGGACAAAGCTAGACTTAGTTGGCTCCATCTGTCACTTGCTCTCTGGCGCCACCTTCTGTTGGGCTCCCTGCCTCCTGCCCTACCAGTTGTGATGGGCACCAGCCACCACTGCTTATCCCTTCCTCACCTTCTCCATCGAACCACTTAAGCAATCCGCTCCACATCCCAAAACACTATCCAAACACTACATAATGAATGCAGATGGTGTGTACTTTGTAAATGATTTAGAGGTACACATGTATGCAGTTCATTTATAAAATGCAAGTGATCCACTTCCAGGCTCATCAGGCAACCTTGATGAAATATGCAAAGGGACAAGAGTGTTTCTATGGTGGGTGGACTGGGAAGCCAACACCACAGCCACAGCCATATGCTGAGAGAGAGAGAGAGAGAGAGAGAGAGAGAGAGAGAGAGAGAGAGAGAGAGAGAGAGAGAGAGAGAGAGAGAGAGAGAGAGATGTGCATTATTATTATTGGAGTCAGAGAACATACTAAAGAAAAAGTGCAAGGTTTCATTCTTGACAATCTCCTGTAAATTTGCAGTTGAACGTCAAGGCATCCCTTGCAAGACCTCAGCTGCTTTGCAGCACATACTTTTGGAAACCTGAGTTGCTAGAGAGTCCGAAGGTGACTTACTAATAAGTAGGATGGACCAGATTTGGATAACAGCTTATAACATGGAAAAGACTTTTTAAAGAAGACTTCAGGCGTTACTCCTAAGAAAGGGAACTTAGTGGGATCTGGCTGCATACTATAGTAAATATTGATGATGTGTTCAATTCTCGGACACCACCTGAGGCAATGAATCCTAAGAACATAAACGCAGCCTGCTGGAACAGACCAACAGCCCATCTGGTCCATGCCCTCCAACAGTTCTCTGATGAAAATAGAGACGTCCCACCCAACATTTCTCTGATGAAGATAGGGATGTCCTATTCCATATCCTCCAACATTTCTCCAATGGAAATAGGAATGTCCTAAGGAAAAGCAGGACATTCCGGGATCAAATTGGAAACTGGGACGGCTTCTCAAGTCAAGTCAAGTCAATGTTTATTATGGCAAACAGCCAGCATATTAAACCAGAAATTCTGCATAATTCTCTACATGAACAATAAAAGCAACTGATATGGGGTTTTAACAGTCAATATACAATACTTAAAATACAGGTCCAGCGGAATAAAACACCATAAAAGAATAAGAAATTTAACTAAGAACTGTAGCCACAATATCATCATCGGAGGGCAGGACAAATTGTTATAATATGTTATTCAATAAAAGAGAGATTTACGTTTTTTAATAGCTAAGGTGCAGAATTTGGCCACAGCGTAGGATACTTTCACCATCTACAGCACTTTCACCATCTACAATTCCCAACAATTGTTAATTGGAGGTATATGCACCTGAGAGTAGCCATTGTAGCTAGTGGCCATTGATATCCTCCTCCAAGAATTTGTCTAATCCTGCTTTAAAGCCATCTAGGTTGGTGGCATCGCTCCATCTTTGTGGGAGCAATACAACTTGAAACGCAGTAAGTCAAAACTGCCAATCATTGTTAAGAGGAAAGGACATCTGTAAATTACATTTCGTTCCATTAACTCCCTGGATCCATTTTCCCATTGTACTGACTCTCTAGATACAAAACAAGGCACCAAAAATAAGCGAGCGAGCCTTTCACTCTCTGCCTCTCCCAATTAATCAACTAAAGCTTCATATGACTAACCCACTGATTATGGTAGATTAAGCTACTGATTAATTGGATGGATAATCTTGCAGGGCCCTGTCATAAGAGAACAGGATGCTGGGCTGTGTGGGTCTTTGGCCTGATCCAGCAGTCAGCTTCTTTTTATGTTCTTAATTTTTTTTAAAAAAATTCCTTTAGTCACTGAGAATTTTGATCAAGTCCAACCAATAATGTAGGAAACAAAGTATAAGAAGCCCATGGGAAATGCAATTTCCCCAAGGCAAACTGTTCCCCAAGGTCAGCAGTTCTTAGGAAAACTGCATTTCCCAAGGCTACCAAGCTATCATGCCCTGCAGCACACACTGGACCTGTGAGTCTTGCCTCTATCTCTAGCCACGAGGGTGCCTCTAGAAAATTCTCACTTGGGCACCAGTTGAGGATTTGGCAGTGTGCATAAGCATTTAATTAGCTAAAAGCTCCTTCATTAGCTGGCAGCCTGCGAGTAGATATCATGTGACATGCTTAGGCAGAACTTTCTGACATTAAGAGCCGTTCGACAGTGGAATGGACTTCTTTGCAACGCTTGTTGTTGTTTAGTCGTTTAGTCGTGTCCGACTCTTCGTGACCCCATGGACCAGAGCACGCCAGGCACTCCCGTCTTCCACTGCCTCCCGCAGTTTGGTCAGACTCATGTTGGTAGCTTCGAGAACACTGTCCAACCATCTCATCCTCTGTCATCCCCTTCTCCTAGTGCCCTCAAACTTTCCCAACATCAGGGTCTTTTCCAGGGAGTCTTCTCTTCTCATGAGGTGGCCAAAGTCTTGAAGCCTCAGCTTCAGGATCTGTCCTTCCAGTGAGCACTCGAGGCTGATTTCCTTCAGAATGGATAGGTTTGATCTTCTTGCAGTCCATGGGACTCTCAAGAGTCTCCTCCAGCACCATAATTCAAAAGCATCAATCCTTCGGCGATCAGCCTTCTTTATGGTCCAGCTCTCACTTCCATACAGTTCTACAATTCTACCATTCTCCCAGCATATTCCAGAATGTGATCCAGTCTGTTATCTAGGACTGTGCAGCTGAGCTTCCTTTCAACTCTCCCCCACCGGCCACCCCATTCACGAGTCATCTAATGCACGCCTCACCAGAGGTATCTAATGTCATGTCCAATTACATCTAGTTAGGGTCTAATCTTCTATACAGTAAGGCAGTGCTCACCTTGAAGGATTCCCAGCTCTCATTTGCAGTGCCAGGCCTTTGCTCACACCTGCGCTGATGCGGTAAGTACACAAATTAATCAGGAGCTCCAAAGAAGGAAGGAAGGAAGGAAAGGGGGGAGGCGAGAGAAAGAAAGAAAATGTCCCTAAGTTTCTCGCCAATCAGCGATGACAAAGGCACTACAGCATGTGGGAAATGGGCTGCCATTCACTCCCGAATGAGCTGATTGCTCTCGACAAATGGCCCCTGAATAATAAGAAAAGGCTCCAGCCGTGTACCAGGGATACATCAAAGTCTCTGCAGCTGCATCAGTCCAGCTGAACACAACACATTGCAAGTGAGAGAGGGAGAGACAGAGCCCTTTTGTGGCTTTCTGTGAGCCGCGGAAAGTTCCAGAACCAGTCTTCTTGCATGGTAGGTTTGCTTGCAAGGCAGCAGTTCTGAAGACTCATGGCAAGTTAACAACAACAACAACAACAATAGTGCAAATCGTTCCCTCTAATACCAAAGACGGGTGGTGTGTGCCAAAAGTTTTTTTCCAGCCAGAAATGAGAAACGAGAAGGTATCGACGTGCTCAGTGAAGTGTAGGTGGGTTCCCACAAGGCAAGACACAGTGATAACAGCAAGAACCTTTATTGAACTATGTAACTGGGAAACAGAGGCAAAGCAACTGCTTATATAAATTTCTGAAAGCCTGGGCCATGCCCACTCCCAACGTGATTTGCTGTCTAAACTTCCAAACTGCAAATCACGACTCAAAGTTCAAGGGCCAATGGCAGAGGCCAAATCCGGAAATGTTCTGTGATTGGACAACAGGTATCGAATCAGAACACAGGAGCTCAGAATCCTTAGTCCAGACTCAAGCTCAGGCAAACACAGACCACTGAATACATAACACTCAGGGAAACCTGAATGTTTGCAGGTGTGTTTGTGTGTGTGTGTGTGCATGCGCAAAAAAAGAAGAAGGAAAAAAGCCCAATGAAGGCTGATTATGCTCAGGAATCATAGAGTTGGAGGGGCCACGAGGATCATATAATCCAACCCCCTGCAGTGCCGGGGAACCTTTTGCCCAACATGGGACTTGAACCCATCATCCTGAGATTAAGAGGCTCTACCAACTGAGCTATCTTCTCCCACAGGCTGTTGCATACCGGGAGATTAAACTGGGATTGGGGTGGGAATGGAGTTTTATGGAGGAAGGAGTCACTGGCAGGAACCGACTTGAGGACGTACAGCAGCATTTGGTTGCAGGTCCTTCCACTTCTGTACGTTTGCAAATAAATGGGAGTGCGGGGATTGGGGAGCAGAGAGACAACTCCACACTCCCTCAAGTAGTCAGGGTGTGTTAGCCTTCCCCTCCCACCATCCAAAGGTCGCTGCTTGCCGTCTGGAAGTAAGGATTCAGACGTCTGTCTCCTTCTCCGGCTACGTTCCAGTTGCCAAACCATTCCTCTCCAGCTCCCATGCAAGCAGGTGGGGTGCACTCAGTAGCTAGGAGTTACCAGCTGTGGTTGCTCATTTTAGAGAGTATCTTCCAGCCATCAGTCCACATTGGAAAATATTTTTCTGCAAAGAATTATTCACATTCTTTTGTACTTTGCGTAAGGCAGTCGACCGATTTGCTGGTTCTGTCACCTGCATTTGGGCTTGGCCTCACTTTGACATAGATTTGAAGTCCATTCCTCCTACCCCCAAAATTATGGGAACTGTAGTTTACCCCTAGCAGAGTTACAATTCCCAGCACCCTGAACAAACTACTGTTCCCAGGATTCTTTGGGGTCCTTTAGATGTACAGTATGGCGTGTGCACAGCCTTTGATTCTGCGATGCAATTAGCAGTCTCTAAGGTGCCATTGGAGTCCTCCGTGGATTTGCTACAGCAAACAAAATCAGGCATCTTTTGGGAAGGTGGGTGGGGAGCGACAGAATTAGTGTTCCCTGCGAAGAGGAACTGATCATTATCCTGCACTGTGAACTGTAGCACTGCGTTTCCTAGCACAATTCAAAGTGTTGGTGCTGACCTTTAAAGCCCTAAATGGCCTCAGCCTAGTATACCTGAAGGAGCATCTCCACCCCTATCATTCAGCTCGGACACCGAGGTCCAGCTCCGAGGGCCTTCTGGCAGTTCCCTCACTGCGAGTAGTGAGGTTACAGGGAACCATGTGGAACGCCCTCCCATCAGATGTCAAGGAAATAAACAACTATCTGACTTTTAGAAGACATATGAAGGCAACCCTGTTTAGGGAAGTTTTAAATGTTTGATGTTTTATTGTGTTTTTAATATTCTGTTGGGAGCCACCCAGAGTGGCTGGGGAAACCCAGACAGATGGGCAGGGTATAAATAAATTATTATTGTTCTTATTCTTATTCTTATTATTTGCAGTTAACTCCTGTGTTGCAGGGGGTTGAACTAGATCACCCTTCCATCTCTACAATGCTATGATTCTATGGATGGGTGGGGTATAAATAAATTGTTGTTGTTGTTGTTGTTGTTGTTGTTGTTGTTGTTGTTGTCGTTGTCGTTGTCGTTGTTAAAACTCTCAGCACCCTTAATGTACTACAGCTCCCATGATTCTTTGGGGGGAACACACGCCTCTTTAATGTGGTATGATACTGCATTAAAAATATAGTATAGATGTGACCACTTGGTGATCATATAGACTCAAGAAACCGAAAATGACATACTTGCTCATCACTGCGGAGTGGGCCCTGATGTTCTAGAGCAGGCATGTCAAACCTGCGGCCCTCCAGATGTTTTGGACTACAATTCCCATCTTCCCCAACCACTGGTCCTGCTAGCTAGGGATCATGGGAGTTGTAGGCCAAAACATCTGGAGGGCCGCATGTTTGACATGCCTGTTCTAGAGGTTGCTCATCCTGGAGGATTCTCTGCAGCATCAGCCAAGCACCTGCTTCCCATCCTGGCTTTATGGGGACTAAACCCCTCCTTGCCTGGAGTCCCTTCTCTGCCCTCCCTCCTCCCCTCTCCTCCCTTCCCACCCTTTTTCTTTTGGCGAACGCATCCTGATTTCTCCAGTTTGGGCTTTGCCTCCCTCTCTGTGCCCCTCTGCATGTCAGAATGGATCAGATCTAAAGTGGGACAGCTCAGAGCGTGGCTTTAATTTGATACTCTTTCCTTGTAATTTTAAAAGGCAGTCACCACCTTTACATGCGCTCGGGCCATGAATTATTCATGTGCCAAACTTGCTGCTGTCCTATATTCCTGCTCGCTCCTCAGACTCGGGCGGCGGAGACATCTGCTGCTCTGTCCCTCTTGCAAACGGGAAAAAAAACACCATCCAGGTGATAGTTGGACTGCCTCTTAGTAAGTCACAAATCTGCTGGGAGCTCAACAGTAGGTGGCGCCAGATCTGATGACAGAGCCAATGATGGGCAGAGGCAACTGATTCTAGTTTTGTCCCCATTCTCCTCCATCCTGAGTTCTACAAGGGCAATACTGAGACTAAGGAGAAGGAAGAAGCCAGCCAAGACCATCCTGTAGTCTGGATTTGTTGTTTGTTTGTTTGTTTGTTTGTTTGTTTTCTCCACCCCCATCGTTCTGCCCGGACACTGAGGTCCAGTACCGAGGGCCTTCTGGCGGTTCCCTCATTGCGAGAAGCCAAGTTGCAGGGAACCAGGCAGAGGGCCTTCTCGGCGGTGGCACCCGCCCTGTGGAACACCCTCCCATCAGATGTCAAAGAAAAAAACAGCTACCAGATTTTTAGAAGGCATCTGAAGGCAGCCCTGTTTAGGGAGGCTTTTAACGTTTAATAGATTATTTTATTTCATTTTTCTGTTGTAAGCCGCCCAGAGTAGCTGGGGAAATCCAGCCAGATGGGCGGGGTATAAATAAAATATTATTATTATTATTATTATTATTATTATTATTATTATTATTAAGTATTTTCTTGATTTACTAAAGTATGTGCCTTTTCTCTCTCTTTTCAGGTTGTACAAATCAGTTGTTATGAGACGTTAGTGCTGAGTACAGTATAAGGCTGGGAAAGAAGAGGGGGAGAGGAGTGTTAGGGTGGCAAGACTTATATTATTTTGTACAGTGTACATGTGGGGTTTTGCATCAGCGTCAACTAGGTAGGTTCTCTTTCCATCCGTTTATTACATTTCCTTGGTAGTGAGAGGTATTGGGGGCAGGGTGTGGTTGGTTGGCTGTGGTTGGCTGCAGTGGGGTGTGTTTGCATTTCTGAGGGCTTGTTGGGTCAGGGTAGCCGGATTGATTCATATGGATTCTTGTCGTTTTCTTGTTGGGCTCCGTATGTGATAAAGGGGAGACATACTGGGTTGAAGGTGTCCTCTTCTATTTGTCCCCGTCTGGGTTTAAGTGAGAAGGCAAGCAGGGTGGCTGAGAGCATGTGGAGGCTGCTTGGGGCAGTGACCCCATTCTCTCTACTTAGCCAGATTTCACTGACTCCCTGTGTGTAGCAATCTAGCACGTCAGGGAGAAGAAAGCTAGTTTGAGAACTCCTCTCCCCCCGTGCTTGCTACCTTTCCACAAAGTAGGGGGGGTGTCGAACATGGGGTTCCCACACTGGCATCTTGAAGTGGTACAGTCCCAGCAAAGCTATACCACACCCACTTTCTGAGCATGGATGCCGGCTGGAGGAAAATGCATTTGGCGTCCTGCTACTATTTTAATTGTTTTCTCCTGGCTGTGTGTATAATCTACAATCTTGGCACAGAGTGCCTTGCCAAGAAAAGCCGAAGTCTTCCCAGCCTCCGGGGCTAGAAATCTGCTTCCTGAGATGCTCGGAATGCAAACACGATAGGCAGTGTCAATATTTGTGCATTGCTTGGTACAGTCGTGGGATGTGTACTGCACACTGATCTCCCTCTCTCTCTCCTTGTGACTTTGTGGCCACACCCCCTCCCTGGCCACAAACCTCTCTCTAACCATACCCCCTTCCCCCCCTAGGCCACACCCACCACCAACTTCGCTTGACATCCTCGTTGAATGTTTTTGCCTGGCTAGTATTGCGTCCTTCCAGTGCTTCTCAAACTTGGGCCCCTGGTTGTTGTTGGACTACAACTCCCATCATCCTTGGCCACTGGTCCTGCAAGCTAGGGATGATGGGAGTTGTAGTCCAACAACAACCAGGGACCCAAGTTTGAGAAGCACTGTTTGAGCACTGGTAGTGTGGCTTGCTTGACAGGATGGATAGAAGACAGAGAGGGGTGTGAAGAAACTAGCTACTCTACCAAAATGAAATGTGCCTCCATCGCTCCACCCACTTTTGCCTCTGCCTCCACCCACCACTGGTATGCATACTCTCCAACCTTTCTCAAATAAAATAAGGACATCCTATTCATTATTATTATTATTATTAGTAGTAGTAGTAGTAGTAGTAGTAGTAGCAGCAGCATTATAATCCCAGCAATCTGACTGCGTGGCTTCCAACATATACAAAAAGATAATAAAACATGAAACATTAAAAAAAAAAACCTTCCCCTATACCTTCAGATGTCTTCTAAACATTGTATAGTTACTTATCTCCTTGGCTCGAGGGGGGGCACTTAACTCAATACTCTCCAACATTTCTCTGATGAAAATAGGGGCATCCTAAGAAAAAGCGGGACATTCTAGGATCAAATCAGAAACTGGGGCAGTTTCTGTAAATCTGGGACTGTCTCTGGAAAATAGAGACACCTGGAGGGTCTGGCAATATGTAACCCTAACCCTAACCCTAATCCTGGGGCCCAAGAGTCGGAAGACACCCTAAACATAATGTCAGCACACCATACTTAACAAAAACCCTACATGCTACCATGAAAAGGGGTTGTCAGTTTACCACACTGGGCCAGGACCAAGGCTCTTGGGCTAATTCACAAAACCTTGAGCAGCTTCATTCCAAAGTGTTTTTAAGGGCTGCCTGATCTCTGTTTGTTTTACTGATTGTACCGCATATTTATATCCCACTATTTTCTCCAAGGAGCTTGAGGTGGCATACATGGTCCCTCACACCCCAATCCTTCTTTTAATCTCCACAACAACCCTGTGAAGTAAGTTAGGCTGAGAGAATACAGTGATTGTTCCAAGGTGAGCTTTATGGCTGAGTTGGGGATTTGAACCTCGCTCTGTCCCAGGTCCTAGTCCAGCACTCTAAGCAATACACCACGACGGCATTCACTGGAATGAAGTACTTCTTGCGGCTCCTCCACCATGTTCCTGAGGTTCCCGGTGGCCATTGCTAGAGGCTGAGCCTTTACTGTGGCAGGCCCTGCCCTATAGAACTCTTTGCCACTTGAGGTTTGGCAGGAACCGTTCCTGCCTCCTTTTCAATGATCAGAAGGTCGGCGGTTCGAATCCCCACGACGGGGTGAGCTCCCGTTGCTCGGTCCCAGATCCTGTCAACCTAGCAGTTCGAAAGCACGTCAAAGTGCAAGTAGATACAATAAGTACCGCTCCAGCGGGAAGGTAAACGGCGTTTCCGTGTGCTGCTCTGGTTCACCAGAAGCGGCTTTGTCATGCTGGCCACATGACCTGGAAGCTGTATGCCGGAGCACCGCATACCCAGAGTCGGTTACAACTGGACCTAATGGTCAGGGGTCCCTTTACCTTTTTTAAAAAAATGGCACGAATCAGGCAGGCCTCTGCGATGTGATCTTCTGTTTACTAACCACTATTTATTAATGCTTTAGCATAGGTTTTTACTGCTTTCATTGTTATTTTGTATGAGATACGATGCCTTGCTGTATTTTTTAAAAATGAAAGTGCATCTTATAAATAAAGCAGCGTGTGTGGGAAGGCGCTGCATGCCTCCCCCCCCCCTGTTTCCTAGCCAAGGTCCCTTCCACCCTTGGAGGGGGGAAGTTCTTACCAGCATCAACATACTTCTCTGCTAGTCCCTAACAACGCAGGCTCGTATTATTTATTAAGCACATCATCTAGAGATGCTCCGAGGCAGATCTCTAGAGAACAGAGGCTGAGCCAGAGAGAAGATGGTGTGAAGGGAATCCAAATGCATTTGGAGAGACTGCCTGGGGTGGGGAAACTTTTTTCTCTCTCTCTCTGTCGTGGGTCTGAATTACTTCTGGCGCCACCTGTTGGGGCCACCTTCCCATACCCTCCAACATTCTTCAAATGAAAAGAGGGACATTTCTCACTCTCCCCCAAATGACCTTCCTTGACACACACACACACACACACACACACACAATTTTGTGGTGAGTGCCACCCCAGCTCCACAAACAGGACACAGCGCACATGCTTTCCGCCGTCCTGGGGAAACCCCTTAATCCCGATGTTATTTTATTCTTTGGTAGATTTACAAAAAGAAAGGGACGCACCAGTAAATAAATGTTAGAAAGGGGCAAGGATTAGACACAGATGCATTTTTTAAAGGCTCAAGACTCCTTGTGCTCTTCAGAGAGCCAGTGTGGTGTAGTAGTTAAGAGCGGTGGACTCGTAATCTGGTGAACCGGGTTCGCGTCTCCGCTCCTCCACATGCAGCTGCTGGGTGACCTTGGGCTAGTCACACTTCTCTGAAGTCTCTCAGCCCCACTCGCCTCACAGAGTGCTTTTTGTGGGAGAGGAAGGGAAAGGAGAATGTTAGCCGCTTTGAGACTCCTTAGGGTAGTGATAAAGCGGGATATCAAATCCAAACTCTTCTCTTCTTCTTCAGTGGCGACAGTGATGTTTGGGGAAAGAGGGACATTCCAGAATCAAATCAGAAGCTGAGATGGCTTTCATAATTCCAGGGCTGTCCCTGGAAAATAGGGACAATGGGAGAGTATGCATTTCAGAGTCAAAGATGGAGGGCAGCAGAGCCAAATAGCACCCCCATTTTGTTGTTCCCTTCTGCCACCCGTTTTTCTCTCACTCTGTTACTCCAGGGGTGCAGAACCTCAGGCCCAGGGGGCCCAGATGCAGTCCTCCAGGCTTCTCTCTGTGACCCGTGGAAATCTCCCCCAGGCCACACCCCCTCTCCACAGGCCACACCCCTCACTGGCACCGCTTTGCACACCCATTTGTTCTTTTACGCCTCTAGACTATCTCCAAGAATGCTGATAAATATGCATATAGACAGTAGCTTTCCATACAAAGCTATATGTTACATTCAATGCTCCACCCACTTAAGCTGCAGGACCTACCTACCACTGGGTTTCTTCTCCTCCATTTATTTATCAGGGGCCATAGTGGATAGCCCAGTGCAGATGCCAGAGAAGTGCACAGCAGCTATGAAAAGGGCAATGCCATGTCAGGGGTCATTAGGAGAGGGGGGGGTGACAATAAAACTGGCCACGCCATCATCCAAATTTTGGTGTATTTGCACTTCAAATGTTGTGCGCAGTTCTGCTTGCCTCGTCCCCAAAACAGTATTGTAGAGCTGGTATAGATTCAGAAAAGGGCAACCTAATTGATAAAGGGGAGCAACTCCCCTTTTAGGAAAGGTTATACCATTTGGGGCATTTTAGTTTCGAGGAAAGGTAAGAGGGTACACAATAAAATGATGCCCTTTAAAATTATATCCCTATAGGATGGTGATTAATGGCAGGGAAACAGAAATGGGTTTGGTTTTTTCTCTCTTTACTTTGTCTTGTCTTGTTTTCTCGCCTCCCCTTTTTTTGTTTGCAGATTGCAATAAGAAAAGAAGATCAAGCAGATGCTTGCTGGTGGAATGTTTGCAGTGATGTCTGAGTTATCCCAGGAATCTTAACTCCAGGGTTTCCTTTTGACACCATGAGGCTAGCAATTGGCCAGGCGCCCTTTCTCGGCAGCCTCTGCATCCTAGGGATGGCCAAGCTGTGCCCAGATGCAATTAAACTCGAGCTGGCTGGGCACCGAGAGTCCTTGTTAGTGCACAGAGTGAGATTGTAAGTGCTTGGGCTTGTCTGAGAGCCGTCGCTTTCGACGGAGGCTCCAGCTGGCTGGGAGGGCTCTTCTCTGTCGTGTCGGGGCTGCTCAAGCGAGGCAAGGCCCAGCCCCTCCAGATTGACATGGTCCACACCCGATGCAGCATCAACCGCACGACGGGGATGGAAATTCCCAGACGATCTTTGGTGCTCTGAGCATCAGCTTCTCCAAATGTCACTGCACACCGAGACGTTGGCCCGTGTGTTGAGGGATCAAGGAACCTGCTCCAGCCCAGGCTACACCTGACACTTTCCCTGTTTACACACACACACACACACACACACACACACACACACACACACACTGGACCATCAATGAGCAATGCACTCTATGTGTGTGTGGGGGTGCTTGGGTCTGGTTTGGTAGCTCCAGCTGGTGCAGAACGCAGAGGCCAAAATGCTGATGAGATCATCTGGCTGAAAACAGGTGACACCATTTGTAAAAACAGCTGCATTGGCTGCCTAGCTACTATCAAGCCAGGTTTGAGGTTCTTGTGTTAATGGATGAAACCCTGAACAACTTAGGTCTAGGGTATCTTGGGGACCACCTGAGCCCTTATTTCCCAGCTCGATCACTGAGATCATCCGCGGGAGCATCGTTGGTCGTTCCCCATGTTGTTGAGGTTCATTTGACAGCAACAAGAAATGATTTGTATCACTGGCCCAGTCGTTCCCTGCCAAATGAGACCCAGCAGGTGCCTTCCGCGCCAACTTTTAAATGCCGGCTGACAACTTTTCTATTCTGTTGGGTTCACACAGGCAATTAAGAATGCACATTTTCATCATAGTTAGCTGGTTTCTGATTTAAATATTTTTAATCACCATTATCACAATCAATAATATTTATATACCGCTTAATATGCAAAACGCTCAAGCAGTTTACGGGAAACACAGTAAGATAGTGGAAAATAAAGAAATGTATCTACAACATTCAAAAATGCAAAGAAATACTTTAGTAAAAGCAGAGACATTCAGTTGAAAATCGGCAGATAATAAAACAGAACATTGTGGTGCTTTTTATATAGTTTTTGTGAGGGACAGGAGCTATAGACTGCCCCCTCCCATCGTGACAACCAGTTCCTCTCTGAGCACAAGCGGGAGCGGGGAAGGAGATGAAACAGGAAGTAGAGGGCAGGGCTCTGACAGGGTCACAGAGCCCCTGCGCCGACCGGGAGAGGAAGGAAGGGAGAGGGGAAAAGGGAGGCAGGAAAACACGGCTAGAAGACCCCTCCCTCCAGTTCCGGAGCTGCGCATGAAGAAAAGGGGGAGGAGATTGGGGATTCCCAGACTACTTTGTTGGAAAAAGATGCGGGAATCCCCATTCCGGGGTACTGACCCAGACTGAGAACATGTACATTGTACAGCTTCTGCACTGTAAATAGTCTGCACATAATAAAAGCATGAAAAGGCAACGTGTCAGAGTCGTTACTCTAGAGTAGCCGCCAGCGATCCTGTGACAGTTTTTATAATATGTTTTTATGTATAATAGTTGTAAACCACGCTGGGTTGTTTTTTGTTATTGATAGCGGCACATAACATTTTTTAAATAAATAAATAGACATGTTCACTATGCTCATCTGCAGCCTACACTAAAGGCTTTGCAGCACCATTAGAGTCATTATCCCATCTGCTTGGCTACCACTAGCCAAGTGATATTCCCATCAGCTGGCAAGAGCTCTCTTATGGTGGAATGTACTACCTCAAAAGGGGATGGACTCATCTTCATGGGAGGTTCTTAAACAAAGCTTGGGAGATCACCTGCCAGGGATTGTTTAGCATTGCAGGGGGTTAGATGATGGCCTTCCAAGTCCAAAATTCTATGATGGCTTTCAGAGGCATATACAGTACCATCTCTGACAGAGGAGGGAGAACACAGCCATCATGGTTAGCAGCTTCGAATCCAATGTGCCACCCTTCAGACTAACTCCCAAGGGAGATGCCAAAGAAAGAAACACCAGCTGTTGTTAGCTTTCCTGAGCAGGTAGACAATTAGTGGAGTTCCTTCCCTGCTTGTCTGGCCTTCTCTTATATATGTCCCCCCCCCATCCTGCCAGCATAAGGGCTGCAGCTGAATTTCATGCAGCCTTCAAACATCTGTTCTCCCAGGTGAGTTTCTTCCATGCTCGTGAGTCACCCGAACATTTCACATTGCTTGAGTCACCTCGGCTGAAGATGTTCTTCTGAAATCTTTGCCAGCTGGTCAGCAAAGAAAGTCTTCCGTCCTTTCACGCAGTGCAGAAACCCGTGAAGGTCTTTTGAGGGCTGAGCTGAAATTTCTCAGGACCTTTTTTCCTGCTGACAAATGTTTTTGGGAGGTTTGTTTCTTTCTTCTTCTTCTTCTTCTTCTTCTTCTTCTTCTTCTTCTTCTTCTTCTTCTTCTTCTTCTTCTTCTTCTTCTTCTTCTTCTTCTTCCCTCAACCCCCTGCTTGCAAATGTTTCCTTCGAATTTTCTCTGTCTTTTTTGGCAGAGAGATGTAGGCTTTCCAATAGTGCTGTGCTGAAATCCACCCTCTGATTTATTGAAAGTTTTCTTCCTCTTAAAAAGGAGGCTTCATAGGAAGCTGCCTTATACTGAGTCAGGCCATTGGGCCCATTTAGCTCAGTATTGTCTACACTGACTGGCAGAACCTCTCCAGGGTTTCAAGCAGGGTTCTCTCCTAGTCTTGCTTGAAGATTTTTGGTATAGTCGTACCTCAGAAATTGAATGGAATCCATTTCAGAAGTCCATCCGACTTCCAAAACATTCAGAAACCAAAGCACGGCTTCTGATTGGCTGCAGGAAGCTCCTGCAGCCAATCAGAAGCCACAGAAGCCCCGTCGGACATTCAGCTTCCAAAAATAGTTTGTAAACTGGAACACTCAGTTCCACTCAGTTACAGCATTCAGGAGCCAAAACATTTGAGAACTAAGCTGTTCGAAAACCGAGGTACGATTGTGTTATTATTTCATAAAATTTCTATACTGCTTGATTGTTGGGGGGGGGGCTCAAAGCAGTTTACAAAAGAAGATAAAACAATAAAGTTACCAATAAAAGATTTAGAACTGTGATTTGAAACATACTGAGGGTTAAAACCGCAATAAAATAGACGAAAACAAATTAAATCTCCTACAAACTTTCTAAACATCTGGGTAGGGTTGTCTAAATAAGAATGTATTTACCAGGCACCAAAATGAATACATCTCCAAGCCTAATATCAATAGGCAGGGAGTTCCGAAGTGCAGGTGCTGCCACACTAAAAAGGTCAAGTTCTTACAGATGTGGTGCTGGTATTAAGTGCTGCCTGTAAAAGTGCCAATTCCACAGATCAACGTTGTTGAGTGGGCACATATGGAGTAAGAGACACCTGGGATTGAACCTGGGACCTTCTTCATCCAATCACGGGCTGCTGTATGACGGAATTCCTGGTCCCTAAGTGGGCTAAGTGGCCTAGAGCAGGCATCCCCAAACTGCGGCCCTCCAGATGTTTTGGCCTACAACTCCCATGATCCCTACCTAAGAGGACCAGTGGTCAGGGATGATGGGAATTGTAGTCCAAAACATCTGGAGGGCCGAAGTTTGGGGATGCCTGGCCTAGAGTGAGCCACTTTCCTTTTGCACCAGAGCCAAGGACATGTATGACTACTTTGCATGCCAGACCTGTATTTGCTAATCGTGCTTGTCAGTTCCTGTGGTTAGGAGGCCTCATTCATCTCACGCTTCTTTGCTGCTGATGTCTTCCTCTCCTTTTCTAATGGGAGGGGGGAACTGACATCTTTTGGGACAAAGCCACCATCTGCCTCCCTTCTCTCTCTACTGCCTTGTCTCTGATTCATCCCTTTTCTCTCTGCTGCTGTCCTTTTGTTATTTGTCCTGAGTATTGTTCCCCAGGCACAAAGGAGGGGTGGGGGTGGGGGAATGAAGGAAATCAGAGAAGGATGTAGAGGGGATCAATTGTCCTTCCTATCCCAAGGGAAAATGAGATCTCGGAGACTCTTGTAGATGTCGTTAATTAATTAAGTCTCCTTCCATTTCCAGAATAAGGCACGTTTGTTGTCTTGATCAGCAATGTACTGTCTAGACCAGGGGTTGGCAACACTCTGGCCAGTAGGCTGAATGCAGCCCTCCAACCCTGTCTATTGTGCCTGCAAAACACTCCCCAGGTCACAGGTCTCATCAGCCCTGCTCCACATCCTCTTCAAGGAGCTTTGCCTGGCTAGAAAATGCCCTTGAACCATCATAACGCTCTTGCTTTACCTGGATGGAGGATAGAGAGCTACCGTGTTTTCCCTTTTTTAAGACACCATCTTATAACTTTTTTCCCCTCAAAAAAACACAGGGTGGCTTACTTTCGGTGGGATGTCTTATTTTTTAATTACCGGTACGGTTTTTATGGCTCAGGGCGCTGGCTCAGGGCACTGCTGGGCTCTCTTGAGTGCTCGACGCTGCAGCAGCCACCAGTTCCGGGTGGCGGGGCGGCAGGCGTCCTTGGCTGGGCCAGGCGGAGACCGCTAGCTCAGGCACTCTGCCCGCCACTGCTGGGCACTCCAAGCTCCTTGGCCAGGCCAGGCAAGGAAGAAGCAGTGAGCCCAGCAGTGGCGGCAAGCACGGAAGCGGCAGGGACGGCAGTGGACGAGAAGGTGGAGCGCAGGGATGCAGCCAGCAAGGCGGGAGCACAATCAGCTGTTAAGCGGCGCTCTTTGAGCGCCGCTTCACAGCTGATCGCGCTCCTGCAGTGCCGGCAGCATGGAGTGACTCTGTGAGTTGAGGTGCCTGTGGGGGTTGGTTTCCACAGCGCTGAAGTATGGCTTCTTTTCGGGGTATGTCTTGTATTTCTCAAATGCTTAAAAACCCTGCCATGGCTTACTTTATGACTACGTATTAAAAAAGGGGAAACAGGGTACAGGTATGTGTTTGACTTTTGCTTAGTCAGAATGTTGCCTGCCATAGAAAGGGAATGTGGTCCTTGGGTTGAAGAAAGGCAATCACCATCACTAGAAAGAGGCCACAGCTCATCAGGGGTCCTCAAACTAAGTCCCAGGGGCCAGATGCGGCCCAGTCACCTTCTCAATCTGGCACGCGGATGGTCCGGGAATCAGCATGTTTTTACATGAGTAGAATGTGTCCTTTTATTTAAAATGCATCTCTGGGTTATTTGTGGGGCATAGGAATTCATTCATTTATTTTTTTTCAAAATACAGTCTGGCCCCCCACAAGGTCTGAGGGACAGTGAACCGGCCCCCTGCTGAAAAAGTTTGCTGACCCCTGGCTCAGATGGAGGCAGGTTCAAGACTGCCTGAGTTGACTTGTGCTGGTGTGAGGTCAGGCCCCTGGACAGCAACCAAATGTTAGGTCTGCTTTGGAGCTAGATGTTCAGGACCATGGACAGCAACTCCTTGGCGGAAAGATGATGTTGTCTCAGCACTGCTGCACAGTGTTGTAACCTAGCTTGGGGATCAGAAATGAAGTCCCACCTCCTGAGTGCTGCAACATGCTGAATAAAGGGCCAGCATTCACTGATGCAGCTGTTGGTTCCTTCTAAGGAGTGGGGAATTGTGCTGTGGATACTTTTCTTTTCTTTTTTAATCCTCAAGGGAGTCTGTGGTCCATTCCTCAAAGATCTAAGTGCAAGTCAATAAGCAAAAGTGCAGCCTTTGTGTCCGAGGCTTAGATGTGGGATCTGGTGTTAGTGGGTCTACTCAGGATTGTCAAGGGAACGGCTCTGTCTCCTTGGGGCTACTAATGTTTAGGGACTTTATTCTTATCCAGCAGAGTTCTTCTGTCTTTTGCTTTTGCCAGCTCAAAAATTCCTCTTCCTTGTCTTTTTCTTATTCGTTTTTATGAGTTCCAAATTCTCTCGTCAAGGAAAGCAAATTCATCTTGTACTGCCTTAATTTTTTTATGATTTCTGGGCCAGCGACCCGCTCGCTACTCCCATTCCAGGACAAAGGAAGGCTCTCTTTGTATATAACAAAATAAAATTCAAATGAGATGGGAGTTCTCAGAGATTTTCCTTGACCCGGGGAAAGACTCTCATCAACATCATCCCACATTTTAGTGAGGAAAGCACAAAGCAAAACCTCTGAGGTGCTTCATCAGGCTTTGCAAATGGTGCCTCAGGGCCCAGTTATCTTCCACTCCATTTTAATTACCCTATAGGCTCTGGCAGCCTGTCCCATCCTGCTGTGGATATCTGAGCAGTAGGAACACTCTACATTAATGGGGGAGGGGAGTAGTCTTGGAGTAAAAGAGAGGGGTGGATGAGAAGATTAAGACACATCAAAGGAGAAGATAAAGACTGATTAAAATCAAGCACCAGGGCTGAACATTCCATCTGTGAACTGATCTAGGGCGGATTTCAGCACCACATGTACTGTATTTATTTCACACAAGGCAATCGGGCCAATTTTGCATATCTCCTGGAAGGTAGGAAAAGAGGCTTAAGGGCTCCAGTCATAGTAGATGTCATGGACTCAGAGGATGCTGGGAGGCACCAGCTGGGGAACACCAAAGAGACAAAGGCTCAGAGCCAGGGGATGATGACCAGTGGTCAGAGGGAGAAGCCTGGGGGTGGGGAGGTGTCAGAAGATGAAGAGGTTACAGGGTTTATTGAGTTTGGCGAGTCCATGGCAGAGAGCAGTCCAGAATCAGAATCAGAGGCAGAACAGGAGGAAGAGCAGGCTAAAGGTGGAATAACTGCAATACAGACAGACAGACTCTATGCATGAGCAGAATGTATCAGCAGGTCCTAGGAAACCCCAAAGTTTGCACAGGGACAAAGAATCTTTGATGGAGAAGGGACCCAAAGAGGAGACCCCAGAAAAGTCCAATGCGGCTGAGCATGCTCAGTAGGCATGGAATGCCAACTGACCTGGGATGGGGTGGAAAAGCGGAAAGTAGACTGAATTGAATGGAACAATCTGGAAAGGGGGCTGGCTGGCACACCAAACGGGAGTATTCCAGTATTTTATTCATTTTTTGCAGGTCATATCTGCTCATTCATGTGTAGAAACAAACAAGTCAGCTCTGCATTTCACATTATCATTGCAGTGAGGTCAAAACGTGTCCTCTACCCCCCAACTGTGTCATTCCAGATTTTGGAAGTTGAGGCTATCCATGGCTACTCGCCATGACCACTATGCTCTGCCTCAATGGCTGGAGGCAGCAAAGTTTCTGAATGAATGAATGAATGAATGAATGAATTGATTTATTACTGTCACAGACCAGAGATATGGAAAGCGTCTGGATCCCAGCTGCTGGGAGGAGCCACAAAAGGGGAGAGTGCTCTTGTGATTGGGTCCTGCTTGTGAATTTCCCATAGGAATGTCTGGTTGCCCCAAAAGTGAGAACATGATGCTGGACTACACTGGCACCAACTCCAGGGGGCCCTGGGGACCCAGATGCCCACAATTCTTTTGCTGTGGGTGCCCAGTCTCCACCCCTGCTGCCACCACCACATGCTGCCTTACCCCTGGCACAACAAAGATCCGACAGCGGAGGCACAGGCCCCAGTCCAGTCACCACTGCGGTGCCGGAATGCCAGAGGTAAGGCACACTACGTGGCAAGACATGTCACATCATGCCAATGTCATGACGCATGGCGTTGGACATCCATGGTGTGGGGCGCAAGTCAGCATGCCTGTGGGACTAGGTGGGCCATTGGCCTGATCCAGCAGGGCTGCTCTGATGTTCTTATGAATAGGATCCTACATCTCATCCCCCAGGGATTTGCATCTTACTACCGAGGGATTCATGTAGGGTGCACATCCTGTATCCACAGGCAAATCTCACCCATCTCAGTGTTAGTAAATGATGCTGATGATTAACTGCACTAGAGGACCACACCAAAAAAAGTTGCTTTTCTTTTCCTGATGAACTCTTCAACTTGGGTAAAAAAAAAAGGTCAATCCTCTTATCTCCTTTGACTTTTTATCCTCAGAAGATTGATTCTTCTCCTTGCCCAAGATAGCAGGTGCTTTATCCAAATAGCCTCTTTCAATTTATAGCCCAGTGCCTGGGAAAAGTTAATGTTTATAGCAGTTCCATGTGCTTTTTATTTTATTGCTCCTATAAATTATCCGCCTTCTTCGTGCTAGGGCAGCCAAACTCCTTGCCTCCTCTCTACCCCCATTCCCACATTAAGCTGCAATCCTGCTTACGTTTTCCTTGGAATAAGCCAAGGAACGTCCAGTGGACGTCCAGTGAAGCTGAATGGATGAGGATTTGGGACAGAGAAAAGAAAGCATTTCCTCTCGCAGCGCCTAGTTGAGCTATGGAACTCACTTCTTCAGGAAGTGGGGATGCCCACCAACCAGTACGCCTTAAAAAGAGGATTGGACAAATTTGCTACTAGTCACGATGGCTATGTAAGTTCATTGCCCGCAGAGTACCAGTTTCTAGGCTTGAATGCAAATGCAGGCAATCCAGTAGTGCTCCCTGTTGCATGTGATGTCCTTTCATGGGTCCTCACTCTTTCAGGCATCGCAGGGGGCTGGACACTACAATTCTTTGAGGCAGGCATCTGTAAAAGAGCACTTGGCATGAGTTGAATTGTGCAGTGCAGACCACACCAATAGATTCAGCGTCCTTTACTCTGCCACACAATAGCAGTCTCTTCTCTTCCTTTCATTTAATTCCCCCACTCCCTATTAATCAGCCTTTCTGACAGCTCATCCATCCTTCCAGTTGGCCAGCTCAGCACCAGCACTCCATGCAAGGCTCTTTCACAGCTGTAACCCCCCCCCAACACACAATTTTTTCATGTGTTTTGATAACTTTCTTTGTTGATTCCCTGCTTGCTAAGGTGTGTTGCAAACCTGGGCATCAGCCTCTGGCTTGACTCCTAATCAGTAGCTTCAGGATGCATGGCAGATGGCCCTCGGGGCAAAATCAAAGAGCAAAGAGGAACAACACAGTTTCCGATGATTTTGTTGAACTACTCTGTTCAGTATTTTTGAAACCGTGAATGAGCGAAGTTCCTATTGGCAGTTTGTGGACAATTATGGGTAGATCTGTTAGGATAAACATAAGATAGAATCATAGGATTGAAAGTCCAACCCTCCCGCAATCCTTTACATTCTAGCTATTCAGCCTCTGTTTAAAAATCTCCAATTAAGGAGAGTCTACCACCTTCTGAGGATGCGGGTGGCGCTGTGGGTTAAACCACAGAGCCTAGGGCTTGCCGATCAGAAGGTCGGCGGTTCGAATCCCTGCAATGGGGTGAGCTCCCGTTGCTTGATCCCTGCTCCTGCCAACCTAGCAGTTCGAAAGCACATCAAAGTACAAGTAGATAAGTAGGTACGACTCCGGCGGGAACGTAAATGGCCTTTCCGTGCACTGCTCTGGTTTGCCCGAAGCAGCTTAGTCATGCTGGCCACGTGACCCGGAAGCTGTATGCCAGCTCCCTCGGCCAGTAAAGTGAGATGAGCGCCACAACCCCAGAGTCATCCGTGACTGGACCTAATGGTCAGGGGTCCCTTTACCTTTACCACCTTCTGAGGGGTCTGTTCCACTGTCAAGCAACTCTTGCTGTCAGGAAGTTCTTTCTAATTTTTAGTCGGATCTCCTTTCTTGTCATTTGAATCCATTGGTCCAGGTCCTCTTGACTGGAGCAGCAGAAAACAAGCTTGCTCCATCCTGAATGTGACAGCTCTTTTGATATTTGAAGATGACTATTGTATCACTTCTCAATCTTCTCTTCTCCGGGCTAAACATACCCGACTCCTTCAGTCTTTCCTCATAAAGTTTGGTTTCCAGAACCTTTTATCATCTTGGTCTCCTCATCCTGCACCCCTTTTGGCTTGTCAAAAGTTCTGCTGTGCTTTGTGAACATTCTGGCAAGTATGGCATTTACACTAGTTAGAAATCTAGACCAGGCATCCCCAAACTTCGGCCCTCCAGATGTTTTGGACTACAATTCCCATCATCCCCAACCACTGGTCCTGTTAGCTAGGGATCATGGGAGTTGTAGGCCAAAACATCTGGAGGGCCGCAGTTTGGGGATGCCTGATCTAGACACTCAAGGACGGCAGAGGGATTGGGATGAAGAGTGTACCGATTTAATTATTGTTTCTTCATATATACTGTGTTCTTGAAAATCAAGTCAAATATTGACAAGCTGGAACATATGCAGAGGATACAGATAATAAAGGGGTCTGGAAACCTAGCCTAAGGAGGAACGCTTCAGGGAGTTGGGTATGTCTGGCCCGAAAAAGGAGACTGAGAGGAGGAGATACGATAGCCATCTTCAAATTACCTGTGGCACAATGAGCCGGTGCATCAGGCTGTTAACCAGAAGGTTGGTGGTTTGAGCCCACTCAGTTATGGCTGTGGGCATGATTTGGTTGGACTAGATAACCCTTGGGGTCCCTTCCAACTATGATTCTATGGAGGCTGTAGGTGGTATCAGAGCCAAGGGCTGCTGTTTGCTCCTGAGCCTTTTTTTCTGGAGTCTGCAATGAAGGGCTTCCTTTCCCTGGCAAACACTTTGGCTTGAATCCTGAGCACATGTACTTAGAGGTCCTGCTGGAGTCAATACATTACAAGCAGACAAGGTCCTTGCAGGTCACCAACTTGGATGACTTCAGAAGACAATTAGATAGATTCATGGAGGAAGTTAATGCTATCAGTGGTTCTGGAGGCTGTGACTCAGTGGTATCCTTTGCAGATACACCTGTTTATACTGACATGATCTTTCAATCCTGTTTCGGTTCCTGCATTTCGATGGAATTGTTTCATTGTTTCATTGCATATTTTAACTAAAGGTCACTGAATCATAGAATTGTAGAGCTGGAAGGGACCCTGCCAATCATCTAGTCCAACTCCCTGCAATGTAGGAATATGCAGCTGTCCCATATGATATTTATAGTCCTAGCGTTTTAATGAGATTGTTTTACTGTGCATTTTCATGATGGATGCTTGTATTTTAACGCTCATGCGATAACCTGCTTAACAAGCTTCTTCTGACATTGCGATATATAAATGAATGCCATGCTTTGCCTACTAAAGGTCCCAAGTTCAATCCCCAGCATCTCCCTGGCAGGGCCAGAAGACACCCCGACCTGAAACCCTGGGGAGCTGCTTCCAGTCAGTGTAGAAAATACTAAACTAGATGGACCAAAAGTCTGAGGCTTCTTTCTTCGGAGCAACTGTCTTGGCAGGAGGGAGCATGGCCAGAGGTCTTGGGTTCCAAGCCACCAGTCTCAAAACTGAGATCAGAGCCTGGGTCTTATTTACCCTTTGGCAGGGGGATATAGTGTAGATGGACTCAAATGGGTCCTCTGCTGCCAAAGTCCTGAATCAATCCTTCAGGGGGGGGGGGGGACTAGTTGGAAACTGAAACCGATGCGAGCTTCCGTGCAAAGCTTTGGTTAACTGTTAATTTTACATTTATAAATGACAGGCTTTGGAGAGATTGCATATTTCTTCTCTCATCCCCCCCCCACTTTAATTCCGTGCATTCACAACACTAGTTCATTTGTCTGCAACTGTCACTTTTCTGTATCACCCAATATTTCACTTGAGATAAATTCATTTTTATGGCTGATCCATAAATCTCGCAAAGAAGGAAAGAGGGGCTGTTGGAGGGAGAAGGAGCTTTATCATTTGTCACTCTTAACAAAGTGTAAATGGGATGTGAAAATTTTGGTTCATGCTCCCTACAGCCCTGGAGCAGTGCTAAGTGGTGGCTGTTGGGGCTGATGGGGAGGGAAGGTAAGGAAGTCAACAGCAGGTGGCGCCATAACTGGTGAGTTCCTTCCTGCTGAATTCTTAAAGGGAGGAAGGAAGAGGAGGAAGCTGGTAGGCAGAACCACCCTCTGGGATGGTTGCAAGTAAGAAGGTAGTCAGGTGGGGGATCACTGCCAGGCTTCAGGGAATCCCCCTCCCTCATGGCTGGCAGCCAGAAATGGGAAAAAGACGTTCTTACAATGGTATTTTATTCAATATTCATAGAGAGAGATGGATAATGCCACCTCTCAGGTAATGGCATTGCTCCGAGTAAAGTCCCACCTCCTTCCGTCTCTGCTTTTATACGCCATCCCTACATTGGCTGATCTGTGTTTTCTGCCTCTGAGCTTTCTGTTCTACTACTCTCAATGCACGCCGGGTCCTGGGAGGGGGGGGGCGGGTCAGGAATGCTGTCTAAAGACACTGCATCTGTTAGCTGTCTCTCCCCTAGTGTGTCTTCTTCCTGCTGCTCTCCCAGTATTTCCTAGCTGCTCCCCTCTGCTGCCTCTGAGCTATGACCTTCTGCAAACCACTGTTCTAAATCTATACTGTTCTCTTCTCGGGAAGGTTCAGGAAGAGGGGGGTGATGGTCCCCACTATTCCTCCTCAGTCGAGTCCCTGACACTCAGAGCAGACTGGGGTTGGTGGGGCCATTTGCCTTTATGGGACCACCGCCCTGGAACTGCTTTGCAGGGGTGGGGAGAGGTGGCTGGAGGTGAAACTCTCACCCAGCTGGAATCAGAGAAAACCCTCAGACTTTTTAAAACAACAACAACAACAACAACAACAACAACAACAAAAACCTATGGTGCCCACCAGCAGATGACAAATCCATCTTTCCAGCAGCCAAAGACTTGAATCATCCTAAGACATAGAGCTAGACGTTTTTCTGGAACTCTCCCAATATGCCAGCAAGTTTGGAAAACTCAGCAATGGCCAGAGGATTGGAGAAGATCAGTCTACATCCCAATTCCAAAGAAGGGCAGTGCCAAAGAATGCTCCAACTACCGCACAATTGCCCTCATTTCACACGCTAGCAAGGTTATGCTTAAAATTCTACAAGGCAGGCTTAGGCAGTATGTGGACCGAGAACTCCCAGAAGTGCAAGCTGGATTTCGAAAGGGCAGAGGAACCAGAGACCAAATAGCAAACATGCGCTGGATTATGGAGAAAGCTAGAGAGTTCCAGAAAAACTAGAGAGCTAGAGAGTTCCAGAAAAGCTAGAGAGTTCCAGAAAAACGTCTACTTCTGCTTCATTGACTATGCAAAAGCCTTTGACTGTGTCGACCACAGCAAACTATGGCAAGTTCTTAAAGAAATGGGAGTGCCTGATCACCTCATCTGTCTCCTGAGAAATCTCTATGTGGGACAAGAAGCTACAGTTAGAACTGGATATGGAACAACGGATTGGTTCAAAATTGGGAAAGGAGTACGACAAGGTTGTATATTGTCTCCCTGCTTATTTAACTTATATGCAGAATTCATCATGCGAAAGGCTGGACTAGATGAATCCCAAGCCGGAATTAAGATTGCCGGAAGAAATATCAACAACCTCAGATATGCAGATGACACAACCTTGATGGCAGAAAGTGAGGAGGAATTAAAGAACCTTTTAATGAGGGTGAAAGAGGAGAGCGCAAAATATGGTCTGAAGCTCAACATCAAAAAAACCAAGATCATGGCCACTGGTCCCATCACCTCCTGGCAAATAGAAGGGGAAGAAATGGAGGCAGTGAGAGATTTTACTTTCTTGGGCTCCTTGATCACTGCAGATGGTGACAGCAGTCACGAAATTAAAAGACGCCTGCTTCTTGGGAGAAAAGCAATGACAAACCTAGACAGCATCTTAAAAAGCAGAGACATCACCTTGCCGACAAAGGTCCGTATAGTTAAAGCTATGGTTTTCCCAGTAGTGATGTATGGAAGTGAGAGCTGGACCATAAAGAAGGCTGATCGCCGAAGAATTGATGCTTTTGAATTATGGTGCTGGAGGAGACTCTTGAGAGTCCCATGGACTGCTAGAAGATCAAACCTATCCATTCTTAAGGAAATCAGCCCTGAGTGCTCCCTGGAAGGACAGATCGTGAAGCTGAGGCTCCAATACTTTGGCCACCTCATGAGAAGAGAAGAATCCTTGGAAAAGACCCTGATGTTGGGAAAGATTGAGGGCACTAGGAGAAGGGGACGACAGAGGACAAGATGGTTGGACAGTGTTCTCGAAGCTACGAACATGAGTTTGACCAAACTACGGGAGGCAGTGGAAGACAGGAGTGCCTGGCGTGCTATGGTCCATGGGGTCACGAAGAGTCGGACACGACTAAACGACTAAACAACAACAAAAGACATAGAGCTATATTCAACACTGTTCCTGCTCAGAGTAGACTGGTGGGAAGCAATGGATGTGACTAATAATGGATCTACTCTGAGTGGACCAGCTCTGGAGACAACCCATGGACTCAAAGAGCTGGGTAGGATCCCAGAGGACATCTAGATCAGGCATCCCCAAACTTCAGCCCTCCAGATGTTTTGGACTACAATTCCCATCATCTCTGACCACTGGTCCTGTTAGCTAGGGATCATGGGAGTTGTAGGCCAAAACATCTGGAGGGCTGCAGTTTGCGGGTGCCTGATCTAGATCAATCCCCTATTAAGCACAGGATCTACTGCAGGGGTCAGCAAACTTTTTCAGCAGGGGGCTGGTTCACTGTCCCTCAGACCTTGTGGGGGGCCGGACTATATTTTGAAAAAAATTATGAACAAATTCCTATGCCCCACAAATAACCCAGAGATGCATTTTAAATAAAATGACACATTTTACTCATGTAAAAACACCAGGCAGGCCCCACAAATAACCCAGAGATGCATTTTAAATAAAATGACACATTTTACTCATGTAAAAACACCAGGCAGGCCCCACAAATAATCCAGAGATGCATTTTAAATAAAATGACACATTTTACTCATGTAAAAATACCAGGCAGGCCCCACAAATAACCCAGAGATGCATTTTAAATAAAATGACACATTTTACTCATGTAAAAACACCAGGCAGGCCCCACAAATAACCCAGAGATGCATTTTAAATAAATTGACACATTTTACTCATCTAAAAACACCAGGCAGGCCCCACAAATAACCCAGAGATGCATTTTAAATAACATGACACATTTTTACTCATGTAAAAACACACTGATTACCGGACCATCCGTAGGCCGGATTTAGAAGGTGGTTGGGCCGCATCCGGCCCCCAGGCCTTAGTTTGGGGACCCCTGATCTACTGTGCAAGATGCAACTACACCGTCCCTGCAAGGTGGGTGTCCTGCCTCTGCTTAAATATCTCCAGCAAAGGAGAGCCCACCACCTCCAGTGGCAGTCTGTTCCACAAGGTCATGGACAAATGCCAGGTCCTCTGGGACGCCTTCCACCAGAGCTTCTGGGAAAGAAAGTCCATGTGTCACTGACACGCTTCAAGGGCGGTTGTTATGAAAGGGCCAAGGAATGAGCTGTCCTGCCAGGGATGAAGTTGCCTCGTGTAAGAGCCATCATCTTACTTAAAATACCCAGCTGACAGAAATGGCACAAAGAGGAGGAGAGGTAGATGTCTCAGGCTACCCTCTGTTTCCTCTACCTGTCAGGAACACTTGGAATGACAAGGCGGGCTGTGCTAATTAAGTGCCGCATTGATGGAAAGCACATCATCACCCACCCATGTTAATAATTCCGGCACGGACTATTAAGGAGACACCGCTCTCCTTTTCAGACTCAGATGCCACACACTCTTGACATCTGTCTCTACCCACCAACCTTGTGCCGTCCAGACATTTTGGACTACAAATCCCATCAGTTCCCAGCCAACATGGGGCTGGTGGGGAGTTCACGGTCCAAAATAGCTGGAGACCAGGATAAGAACTATCGTCGGAAACATCTGTACGACACCGTCTTGCAGAAGGCTGCTTTGGATATAGGAGTGATTGGCAGCTTTAGCAGAGGATTGGACAAATTCGCAGAGGAGAGAGCTATCAATGGCTACTAGTGATGGTGGCTCTTCTCAGCCTCCACGCTCAGGCCCGGTGCGTCCATTTAGGTGGACTAGGCCATTGCCTAGGGCGCGTAAATGGAGGGTGCGCTGCTGAGCCTGCCCCGCAAAAAACCCGTACCACCGCTGCCCACGCGCTCCTCCCGCCTATGGAGGGGACGCCGAGAGCTCCCCAGCGGCGGCAGTAGTGGCGGCAAGCGCCCGCAGCCGAAGCCTTCAGCTATGGACGACGACGACGCCCGCCCGCCCGCTCACCGAGGAGCCCCCAGCGTCCCCTCCACAGGCGGGAGGAGCGCGAGCCAAAAGGAGAGCTCAGCGCCCTCCCACCCACGGAGGTGACGCTGTGAGGTTCCCAGCGGCGGCAGTGAGCAAGCGGCGGCAGCGCCCGCAGCTGAAGCCTTCATATAGGGGCGCTGCTGCCGCCGCCGCTGCTCGCTCGTTGCAGCCGCCGCCGCTGAGGAGCTCAAAGCATCCCCTCCACAGGCGGATTGGCGCCAAGATCCCCCCTTGGCCCGCACTCCTCCCGCCAATGGAGGGGACGCAGGGGCATCAGCGGTGTGTGTGCGTCATAACATGGGTGTAGACAGGGGGGGGCAGGAGGGGGCAGCTGCCCCCCCCTAGAAGCAAAAAATTATTGTATTTTACAGACCATAACCAATACTTTGCCCCTCCAAAAACTGAAGTGGAAAGGGCTTTGCTTTAGCAAGAGCAGCTCTCCACTTGCTGGGGGCGGGAACACAGCTGTAACAAAAACACATCAAATAAATAAAGCAAAGTGGCTACCAGTACTTAAGCAGTTAAGACAATGGAGCAGAATATCCCTTCAGGCAAGGTCCACCCTATTCACCCTATTGTTATTCAGTGGGAGTTGTTAATGGGCATTCAGGGATCGCATTAACAGTTCTATTGACGATTTAATGAGGGTGCAGAGGATTCAATTTGACTAAGGTGGCCCTGCAAGGCTAAAAGGAAGTGAATAAGAAGGGGGGGGGCTGTAGCTTTGATATACACAGTGATGTTTATAAAAAGCATTGGTGTTCCAGTCTGCCCCTCCTCCTGCATCTGTATACTGTAAATCAGGGGTGGCCACCTCCCAAGAGACTCTGATCTACTCACAGAGTTAAAAACTGGGAGTGATCTACCCCCTTTTGGGGGGTTCAGGTCAAAGCTGTTGAGTTTTTTTAAGGAAGGGAAGCCCTGTTTTGGGGGGTTTAGGTCAAACTTGTTGAGCTTCTTTTAGGAGGGAGGGAGGCCCATTTTTGTTTAGGGCTTCAGGTCATAGTTCAGCTTTTTTTAGGGAGGAGGAAAAATTTGGGTGAGCTTTTTTTAGGGGTGCCAGTGATCTAGCAGTGATCTACCACAGACATCCAGTGATCTACTGGTAGATCACAATCTACCTGTTGGACGTGCCTGCTGTAAATCAAGCAGAGAGAAAGCTGCTTACAAGGCTCCTGTACATCACAGCGTCACCCAGAGGCACCCACAAATGTGAGTTATCCCTCTCTCTATTTCTTCCTTCCTTTCCTCCCTCTTCCATCCTCAATAAAATACTGGGGGGGGGGGGGCAGATAAGCCCCACATAGAAAGCCCATCAACATGGGGGGGGAGGACTCTTTAAAATACAGTATTTACCAGTAATTTCTTTTGGGGGGGGGAGGCACCTAGGCCTCTAGGAGTTGGCTGCTATGCCTAGGAAAATTCAAGAAAGCAGAATCATGCATATGCTATGGTAATATATCAATAGAATCATGGAATTGTAGTCGGAAGGGACCACAAGGGTCATCTAGTCCAACCCCCTGCAATGCAGGAATTTTCCCCCAATGTGGGGCTTGAACCCACAACATGGTTGAAATATTATGCTGATATGCAGCAACGCCTCGGAGCCATCGAGACTGCGGCCCTGTCTTGCCTCGCCCTCGCCTGCCCTGCCACCCCCTCTCCCCTGCCCGACCCTCCCATCCTCTTGCTGCAGAGTTCCAGCTTCACAGCATCACCCAGAGGCACCCACAAATATGAGGTATCCCTCTCTCTATTATTCCTTCCTTCCCTCCCTCTTCCATCCTTAATAAAATACTGGGGGGGGGGCAGATAAGCCCCACATAGAAAGCCCATCAAAATGGGGGGGTGACTCTTTCAAATACGGTATTTACCAGTAATTGGGGGGGGGGGAGAGGCACCTAGGCCTCTAGGATTTGGCTGCTATGCCTAGGAGTAGGACAATTCAAGAAAGCAGAATGATGCATATGCTATGGTAATATATCAATGGAATCATAGAATTGTAGTCGGAAGGGACCACAAGGGTCATCTAGTCCAACCCCCTGCAATGCAGGATTTTTCCCCCAAGGTGGGGCTTGAACCCACAACATGGTTGAAATATTATGCTGATATGCAGCAACGCCTCGGAGCTGTCGTGACTGCAGCCATGCCTTCCCTCGCCCTCACCCGCCCTGCCACCCCCTCTCGCCTGCCCGACCCTCCCGTCCTCTTGCTGCAGAGTTCCAGCATCACAGCGTCACCCAGAGGCACCCACAAATATGAGTTATCCCTCTCTCTATTTCTTCCTTCCTTCCCTCCCTCTTCCATTCTTAATAAAATATGGGGGGGGCAGATAAGCCCCACATAGAAAGCCCATCAACATGGGGGGGATGACTCTTTCACATACGGTATTTACTAGTATTTGGGGGGGGAGGCACCTAGGCCTCTAGGCGTTGGCTGCTATGCCTAGGAGTAGGACAATTCAAGAAAGCAGAATGATGCATATGCTATGGCAATATATCAATAGAATCATAGAATTGTAGTCGGAAGGGACCACAAGGGTCATCTAGTCCAACCCCCTGCAATGCAGGAATTTTTTCCTAAGGTGGGGCTTGAACCCACAACATGGTTGAAATATTATGCTGATATGCAGCAACGCCTCGGAGCCGTCGTGACTGCGGCCGTGCCTTGCCTTGCCCTCGCCCACCCTGTCACCCCCTCTTGCCTGCCCGACCCTCCCGTCCTCTCCAGCCAAGCAGGGTAGCCGCCGCCGTTGCCAGCCCCAGAAGCACAAGGTGGCCGCTGCCGCCGCTGCCGCCACCACGATGTCGTCAGGCCAGCTGGCCCTGTAGCCCCGCCCACGTTCCCACTTTGTGGCCCCGCCCCTGAATGATCATGGCTTGCCCCCCCTAGTTTTGATCCTGGCTACGCCCTTGCGTCATAATGCATGCACCCGGGGGGCGCCAGAAGGTGTTTTTGTCTAGGGCGCAAAAAGCCCTAGCACCGCTCCTGTCCACGCTTAGAGGCAGTGATGCTTCTGAATACCAGCTGCTGGGGAACACAGAAGGGGAGAGGGCTCTTGTACCCGGGTCCTGCATGAGAGTTTCCCGTGAGCATCTGCTTGGCCACTGTGAGAACAGGATGCTGAATGAGATGAGTCACTGGGCTTCATCCTGCAGGCCCTGCCAATGTTCCTGTGTTGTGTTTCTACCACCATTCCCATTCTGTTTCTGCAATCATTGCTAGTCCATTCCATAGGCAGGCAAAATAAAGACTTGAGAGCCCCGGCGAGCCCCCCCCCCCCCGGGAGGTTGAGGCTCTGGAACAAAAATACCATAGATCAAAAGTGAATGTGTTCACAAAGCAAGGAACTAGGACGGATGCACTTTGCATGAGAAATGGGCCTTTCATCCTCTAATGCAAAACAACAAGGGAGTTTGGGTGGTCAGAGAAGCAACTGTGTTCAAAGGGGCCTGCCCTGCCCCACTGCCTAAGGTAAAGGTAAGGTAAAGGAACCCCTGACCATTAGGTCCAGTCGTGACCGACTCTGGGGTTGCGCGCTCATCTCGCATTATTGGCCGAGGGAGCCGGCGTATAGCTTCCAGGTCATGTGGCCAGCATGACAAAGCCGATTCTGGCAAACCAGAGCAGCACATGGAAACGCCGTTTACCTTCCCGCTGTAGCGGTTCCTATTTATCTACTTGCATTTTGACGTGCTTTCGAACTGCTAGGTTGGCAGGAGCTGGGACCAAGCAATGGGAGCTCACCCCGTCACAGGGATTCGAACCGCCGACCTTCCGATCAGCAAGCCCTAGGCTCTGTGGTTTAACCACAGCGCCACCTGGGTCCCCTGCCCCACTGCCTACAGGGAAGCAAAGGGAAGGGGATGTGCTAAGACCAGGACAGAGCAAACTACCCTGGCTGGCTCCTTTGGGATTGTGAATGAAGAGAAGGCAGGACAGGGCAATCATGATGAATGGGAGAGGGGGCGGAGTTCAGATAGAGTTCAGCAGGAAACGGGATGGCGAAAGTGCTTAATGAAAGGGAAAGGCTCCTCTCTGGAGCCCTGGAGAGCTGGCTTGACCCAACAGGCTCTTCTTATGTTCTTAACCCCCAGCATCATAGGGAGTGCCTGCGATGCCAGCTGGGGCCGATGGGAATTGTAGTCCCAACATAGCTGCCAAGTTCTCCCTTTTTAAAAGGGAAATTCCCTTGTGCTGAATAGGCTTCCTCGCGAGAAAAGGGAAAACCTGGCAGCTATGAGTCCCAAACATATGGATAGGGTTGCCAGACTCAATAGGACTTCTGTGCCTTTAATTGCCCTGCTCTCTTTTGAGTCTGGAAACCTTAAAGAGAAACCAGCAGACCCTTTGCTTGGAAATTAAACAAAGGGTCTGCTGGTTTCTCTTTAAGGTTTCCAGACTCAAAAGAGAGCAGGGCAATTAAAGGCACAGAAGTCCTATCCTCTATTGAGTCTGGGAACCCTACATATAGAGGGCAGGGAAGAGGGGGCAGGGAGGCTGATATCACTATCCAAATCACCTGCTCAATATTCATGTTGCAAACCTGACTGAAGAAGCCCTTTTAAGCCTCATTTGTGAGAAGAGAAGAGAAGAGGAAGAGAATAATAATAATATAATAATAATTTATTATTTATACCCCGCCCATCTGGCTGGGTTTCCCCAGCCACTCTGGGCGGCTCCCAAAAGAATATTAAAAACATGACAAAATATCAAACATTAAAAACTTCCCTTTAGAAACATTAAAAACAGGAAGAGTTTGAGAGGCGTCTGGGCAAAGTTTCCTCCAGTAGGACCCTTAGTCTCAGTGGCAGCTGCTACCTTTGGGACTGGTTGGGCAGAAGACAGGGAGCCCAACAGTAGGTGGCGCCAGAGCCAATGACAAGCAGAGCAAATGAATTCTAGTTTCGTTTGCTGAGTTCCACAAAGGGCAACACAGAGGCCAAGGAGGAGGAGAAAGCTGACAGGTGGTGCAGCCCCTTGGACTGGATGCTATTGGGGAAGGCTGTGGACCGACTGAGTGGAAGCTGGCTGTGGACAGACTAAGGTTGGGGAGCAGTTCCCCATTTGCCCCCATAGACCAGCCTCTGTTGCCTACTCTTTCAGTGGGTACTGGCAGGCATAGCAAGTTGCAGTTGGGGGCCAGCGATCTAAGCTATAACCTCTTCAATTTCCCACAATGCCCTAGAGAAAGAGGCACCCTGGGAAATTAAAATGGAGGTTCATTCTAGCCAGGTGTCACTGCTCAGAGGGCAGGTTCAGACAATCTTTTTAAGAGGGGGCAGAGTAGGCATCAGTAGGGGGCCCTGTTAAGGCGTTGCAGCCCTCACAACTGTGCAAGGATTCAGGTAGTGGTGTTGATCCTGCTCAGATTTAACACCCCCTCCTCCCCACTTGCCTGAAACCATTGTCCCATGAGGACTAGAAAGCTGCCCAGAGATTGACAGTTAGAGAAAGAAAATGAGCTTCCACCCAGGGAAATAACAAAAACAGCAAAAAAGAAAGAAAGAAAGAAAAGACTTTGGGAGAATAAAAAGGGGCTTTTACAAACTGTATGGGGAGAGAAAATCTCAGGGACATAAATAAATGAGGCAGGGATGATTAAATTAATGATAACTCAAAGAAAAAATGTCTTTAATTGCTGAAACATTCTGAAAACGTGTGTTAAAATAAAAGTGATGTTGGGATAATAAAGGAGTAGAAGAGAATCTTGGGGTGGAAGTAAGAATATGAATGAACCCTGCTTGGCTTGGTGGCAGATTTGGCAAGGGATCTTGACTCCCATTGCATCGCATGTGGGTCGAGATCATGTGGGGCTCATGGCACTAACAGGATTAGGAGATGAATTCAGCAGAAAAGGCTCACGCTTCACAGAAGGAGAAGAGGAGAAAAAGAAATGCAGGCGATGTGGTTATCTGCGGAGGATATAGCAGAGCAATTCAGAAGCAATCTGGGCCTTGGCTTATTATGACGAGTCTAATTAGGAAACCTATTAAGATAATGGAACAAAACATACAGTAAAGGGAAGACCTGCAAAGGTGAGATGCATTATTGCAGGCTTGGAAGGAGAGAAGGTAATGGAACCAGCCTTAACTGGATTCTTCCTCAATTCAGTAGTTTTGTACTTCTGGGATGGTTTTGAGAGTCAGACATTGTCCACATTTTCACCATACATTTAAAGCACCATGATACCACTTTAAACAGTAATTGGTTTCCCCTAAAAGATCCCGGGAGCCATAGTTTGTTAAGGGTGCTGAGATGACACCCCTATCCCCCCTCACAGAGCTACAATTCCTAGTGTCCCCTGATTCTTAAAACACTCTGGGAATTGTAGCGCCAGGAGGGGAATAGGGGTCCCATGGCAACGCTCAGTGTCCTTAACAAACTATACATACCAAGAGTCTCTGTGGGGAGCTATGGCTGTTCAAAGGGTATGATACTGCTTTAAGTGTAAGGTAGGTGTGTGTGTGTGTGTGAGTGAGTGAGTGAGTGAGTGAGAGAGAGTCATAGAACTGTAGAGTTGGAAGTGATGCCAACAGTGATCTAGTCCAACCCCTTGCAAAGCAGGAAACACAGGTTAAGAATCCCTGACAGATGACCACCCTGTCGGTTAATCAACATCCTTAGGTCTAATTAATGTATGAAAGGGTTAATGTCATAGAGTAAACTGTCCTGCCTGGCATGGCTAGGCCACTCCCCTTCTCCTTGGGAGGCAGGAAGTCAGGCCTATTGTTCCTTCAGTCTACCATGTGAACAAAGAGGTCTGGGCTGGTTGCTCCAAGCTCAGACCACACAGCCTTTTTAGAAGTCATCCTTGTGTTTATGTACAAATAATTTGGGAACTTTTACCACTGTAATGAAGCCAAGTCTTACTGCTTGTATTTTCTGAATGCTGTTTGGAAAAGCACATGAATCTGACCTTTGGAGAATTTTTAAGTAAACCATTTTTAACTTCCCGAATGTGCGGTCTTTTCCTATGCTGGGGCAAGAGGGAAACTTTGGAATGAATTCACAAAGGCATGTTTTAAAGGTCTAACAACCTATATTTCCACACTTCGCTTTGTTTCATATTTTGTCATTTTAAATTGCTGCTGGAGCTCTCTCACCAAAGAGTACTTGCCTCCAAAACCTGGATTTTGGCACCTAGGAATTCTCCTCTTTATGCCTAATTTTCCCTTGCACACCACCACATCCAACCTCTGTTCAAAAGCCTCCAGTGAAGAGAGTTCGCTGTCTTCTGATGATCGTCCATTTGACCCTCAACCAACTCTTACCATCAGAAAATTCTTCTTAATGTTTAGCTAGAATCTCCATTCTTGTACCTTGAATCTGTTGGTTTGGGTCCTGCCTTCTGGAGAAGCAGAAAACGAGCCCTTCAAATATTTGAAGATAACTCTTCAGTCAGGTCTTCTTTCCACAGAGAACCCTCCAATCACAGTGTGGCTAGGAGACAGAAGTAACAGTGGTTTATAAGAGAGAGAAGCAAAGACATGTTTTTCCAACTGTGTGTGAGCCCTTTCTCCCTGGAGATGGAATACTTGCAAGGGTCCCTCTGTCGATCACTTCTTTGTCTTTTTGCGCACAAACAGCTGCCTTTAAGCATTTCCAACCCATTCCACATAGCACTTTCCTAAACTGTACTCCCATTTCCCATGTGTTTGGTTGTTGTTTGCACTTTAAAGGCGGAGAATCATTAATAATCTGATCTGTGTGCCTTTTGAAAATTGCCCATGAAATGGCAACCTTTTCCTCTACCCATGTCTGAAATTTCACAATTCCCTTGAGAGAGCAGGAGAACTGCAGCAAACATCATGCCAGCTGGATCAAAAGCAAACACAACAGTTATGGGCAGCAGAAGAGCAGCTGGATCTCCCCACACAAATAATATTAACATTTTCCCCAGCCACTCTGGGCGGCTTCCAACCGAATATTAAAAACAGTACAGCATCAAACATTAAAAACTTCCCTAAACAGGTCCGCCTTCAGTTGTCTTTTAAAAGTAAAATAGTTGCTTATTGCCTTGACATCTGCTGGGAGGGCGTTCCACAGGGCGGGTGCCACCACCAAGAAGGCCCTCTGTCTGGTTCTCTGTAACCTCACTTCTCGCAATGAGGGAATCGCCAGGAGGCCCTCAGCGCTGGATCTCAGTGTCCGGGCTGAACGATGGGGAACCAACAAAGCAATGAGGAACCAACAACACGGCCTAAAGCACACCAGTTTCAAAAGTAGATCCAGGGAGTTCAAAGGGGCTTGCTCATGAGTAAGAGATCTAGGACTGCAGCCTTAATGGAAACAGGGAAAACAAATTAAAGAACAACAGAACTGAAGCTGGCTTCAATAAAATGAAGTTCTGATAATGAAAACTAATGGTATGTATGTATGTATGTATGTATGTATGTATGTATGTATGTATGTATGTATGTATCCACCTCTTTCCTCCTCTTTTTTCTATTTCCAATCACCCAACCAGCCAATGTGGCCAATGGCCAATGATGCCAGTGATCTGGAGGGCCACAGGTCTCTTGTGGAATCCTGAGCTTCTGATCTGCTGGGAAATCCTTCAGCCTGACCGAGACGGACGCATTGTCTGGAGTCACCTCCATTAGTCATCCTACGTGCGCACAGCTTTCTTTGCAAAGGTTGGTCAGTGGCATCAATATTTCATGCCACCGTCCCCAGTGAGTTCCTAAGAGCAGAGTTGAGATAAAGGAGTCTGAACAAGCAGGACCTGAACATAATAGCAACACTCTCTCCTCTTGCAGTTTCCGGCAACTGGTATTCAGAAGCATTTAAAAAAAAAATAACAATAGCCTGTTGGATCAGGCCAATAGCCTATCTAGTCCAGCATCCTGTTCTCACAGTGGACACTCAGATACCTGTGGGAAACCTACAAGCAGGACCTGAACACAAGATTCTCCTCCTGTGGTTTCCAGAAACTGATATTCAGAAGCCAAGCCTCATTAGGAACAGTTGAGAGGACTGAATGTAGGGGACTCCCTGGTCCTGAATAGAGTCACTGTGCCCCTGAAGGACCAGGTGCGCAGCCTGGGAGTCATTTTGGACTCACAGCTGTCCATGGAGGCGCAGGTCAATTCTGTGTCCAGGACAGCTGTCTACCAGCTCCATCTGGTACGCAGGCTGAGACCCTACCTGCCCGCAGACTGTCTCACCAGAGTGGTGCATGCTCTGGTTATCTCCCGCTTGGACTACTGCAATGTGCTCTATGTGGGGCTACCTTTGAAGGTGACCCAGAAACTGCAACTAATCCAGAATGCAGCAGCTAGACTGATGATTGGGAGTGGCCACAGAGACCATAAAACACCAGTCCTGAAAGACCTACATTGGCTCCCAGTACGTTTCCGAGCACAATTCAAAGTGTTGGTGCTGACCTTTAAAGCCCTAAACGGCCCAATATATCTGAAGGAGCACCTCCACCCTATAATTCAGCTCGGACACTGAGATCCTGCATTGAGGGCCTTCTGGTGGTTCCCTCACTGCAAGATGTGAGGTTACAGAGAACCAGGCAGAGGGACTTTTAGGTGATGGCACCTGCCCTGTGGAACGCCCTCCCATCAGATGTCAAGGAAATAAACAACTATTTGACTTTTAGAAGACATCTGAAGGCAATCCTGTTTAGGGAAGTTTTATAGTGTTTGATGTTCTATTGCGCTTTTAATTCTGTTGGGAGCCGCCCAGAGTGACTGGGGAAACCCAGCCAGATGGGTGGAGTATAAATTTATGATTATGATTATGCGGCCCTCAGAAGATTGCCCAGAACAGAATGTGGCCCTTGGGCTGAGAAAAGGTTCTCCACCCCTGCCCTAGTTTCTCATCATGAATCTTTTATACGAGGCCACAGTCGCCTTGCTATGGTGCGTGAGGGGGAAATGAGCTAAATTATGTACCGCTCAGAACCACAGATGGTTCTACAATCGTGCAGATCAAAGATAATGAAGAGGGTCAAGCTCCTGCTGCTGCAGTGAAGTTGTAATTTTTCTCTCGCTTCTCTCCCTGCCGGCCGTGTCTCAAGCAACTTTGATTCATTTTCTGTCTCTCCTGCTCATCCCAAGGTCACATCTACAGCTCCTACCTGGTGATCTGGCTTCTTACCTTTAATTTTTAACACAGGGTGGGGGAATCTTTTGGGTCCAGTGGGCCAGATCCCTTTTTGTCCCCGCCCTAATGGACCAACTTGGGCAGTTGGGTGGGACAACCCACCTACCAGTCCTCAGGTGCCATAACGCTGTCAGGTGATTGACACCTGTCAAAGTCCCTGGAGCAGTGCTTCCCAAATTCCCAACAGTCAGGGGCGGGGGAACTTCCAGCCCGGAAACTGAATGCAGATCTTTCAAGTACCTCTATTTTCCAGGGACAGTCCCTGATTTAGAGAAGCTGTCCCAGTTTCTAATTTGATCCCGGAATGTCGCACTTTTCCTTAGGACATCCCTATTTTCATCAATGAAATGATTTTTTTAATATATGTTGGGGCGCGGGTGGCGCTGTGGTCTAAATCACTGAGCCTAGGGCTTGCCGATCGGAAAGTTGATGGTTTGAATCCCTGCGACGGGGTGAGCTCCCATTGCTCGGTCCCAGCTCCTGCCAACCTAGCAGTTTGAAAGCATGTCAAAGTGCAAGTAAATAAATAGGTACCGCTCCGGCGGGAAGGTAAACGGCATTACTATGCACTGCTCTGGTTTCGCCAAAAGCAGCTAGGTCATGCTGGCCACATGACCCGGAAAAACTGTCTGCGGACAAACATCGGCTCCCTTGGTCAGTAAAGCGAGATGAGCGCCGCAACCCCAGAGTTGTTCACGACTGGACTTAACTGTCAGAGGTCCCTTTACCTTTACCTAATATATGTTGGGAGCTTCCCAAAGTGGCTGGAGCAACCCAGTCAGATTGGCATAATAATAATAATAATAATAATAATAATAATAATAATAATAATAATAGGATGTCCCTATTTTCATCAGAGGGGATGCAGGTGGCGCTGTTGGTTAAACCACAGAGCCTAGGGCTTGCCAATCAGAAGGTTGGCAGTTCGAATTCCTGCGACGGGGTGAGCTCCTGTTGTTCGGTCCCTGCTCCTGCCAACCTAGCAGTCTGAAAGCACGTCAAAATGCAAGTAGATAAATAGGTACCGCTACAGCGGGAAGGTAAACGGCATTTCCATGCACTGCTCTGGTTCGCCAGAAGCGCCTTTGTCATGCTGACCACATGACCTGGAAGCTGTACGCCAGCTCCCTCGGCCAGTAAAGCGAGATGAGTGCTGCAACCCCAGAGTCATCCGTGACTGGACCCAATGGTCAGGGGTCCCTTTACCTTTATTTTCATCAGAGAAATGTTGGAGGGTATGTGAACGTGGTCCTCAATGTTTCTCTACCTGGCCCTTGGGATGCTTTCTAGGCCATGCCCCCTCCCAAGGACACACCTCTCTCTGGCCCTGATTAACAATCTTTTTGATAATGTCTCTTGTTTGCTTGGTTAGAGAATGGAAAGTTTTGTGTAGTGTGTGTGTGCATGTTCACAGAAACCTCTTCCGTCGGGCTGTAGCAGACTGTCCAAAGCTTAGAGTCACACCTGTTGCTCCACCCACTTTTGCATCACCTGACCCTTGGAAAAAGCGATAAAAGTGTTGGGAGTGAGCAGTAGCTCAGTGACTAGAAACTACAGAAGGTTGCAGGTTCAATCCATGCCTGAAACCCTGGAGAGCTGCCGCCAATCAGTGTAGACAAGAACAAAATGGACTCAGTGCAAGGCAGCTTTCCTGCGTTCCTCTGTTCCTCTCCTCAGCCAGAGAAAGCAAACAGCTGTTTAGCATTCTTGGGTACCCCCCCCAACATGAAATTGCTCCCCTCTTATGAACAGTGATAAGCCGCCCCTAAAATCCCCAGAGACCAAGGAGAGGCCATTGGAGGAGCTGCTTTGCATCTCCCTGAAGACCGGCAAACCTTCAGGGTAATTGTTAATGGACAAAGCAGGTTTATTAATATGCACTCATAGGCCCACACTGGATAATTGTGGTTTGCCTCAATGCGCCATAGTTTGGGGTGGGAACTTTGTCTTAGCTGGTGCTGAAACCAGAGACTTCCTGAGGCATTTTGCTGCCAGTGTGGCAAAGATGGCATCGTCCCAATACCACGTACAACAGCTGGCTGGACTGGCAGTGGGATTTTACTTCAGGCTGGTCCTCTGCCACACCTCTAAATCTGTCTAATGGTAGGGCTGGCCTTGGCTAAAGCTGGGAGATGAGTTGCTGACTGCACTCTTCGCACAGTACATTTCAAGCACATGGTTTCTCCCAGAGCATTCTGGGAAACGTAGTTTACCTCACACTGAGCTATCATTCCCAGCACCCTGTAGGGTAAACAGTATTGTTGGGATATATTTGCTATCATCATCTGTTTTCGTTTACTACCTTCATTATTTCTATCATTAACATCTCCTTTTTATGTTTTGACTTTCACGTATTTTTATTGATGACAACAACAAGAACATTAGTGGGGAAACAAAGAAACCCATCACCCATTGTTACATTTAATAATAAATTGAATCCAAGAAGAACTAAATCTAATTGTAAGAGAGCCAGTGGTGATCATAAGTGGTTAGACGGTTTGGACTAAGGACCTGGGAGAGACCAGGGTTCAAATCCCCACTTGGCCATGAAGCTTACTGTGTGATTTTGGGCCAGTAACTGCCTCTCAGCCTAACCTACTTCGCAGGGTTGTTGTGGGGATTAAATAAAGCGAGAAAAAAATATGAGCTGCTTAGAGGAAAAGGTGAGATGTAATTGCAATAAATAAGTGAAACACAAAATAATAAGAAAGAAACATAACTCATGGGACATTGTAGTAAGGATGTACAAGTAATCCCTGGAATGAAAGAATAAACCCATTTTGCTAATTAAATGTAGGACCACATATACAATTCCATAGAGAGACAGGAAGGGGAGAGAGAGGGAGGGAGGAATTCAATATAACACAATCATTCTGGCAGCGCAAGCATTTTCGCCAGACAGAATGTTGCCACATGATAGCCCTGCGTTCCACCACCAGAAATACTTTTTGGAGGGTGAATCCAGCGCATAGGAGGATTCTTCTGCTAGCATGACTTGCTAGTTGAATCCTTCCCATAGGTTTGTACCCAACATCCGTCATACTAGGAAGAGGCTCATTGCAATGAATGGACACGACTAACTTAGGTCCATTCATTGAAACAGGCCTATTCTGCATAGAATATAGTTGGGTGCAACCCATACTGGATTTTAAATGTCATATGGCTGCAGCCCACCCTGGGACCTTGTAATAAAAGGCGGGGTAAGGGTGGGAGTGATAAACAAAGCAGTTTTGCTAAATAAATGCAGGGTCACACAGACAATCCCTATAGTCCTATCCAATGTTGATCACACTGGGGGTAGGCCAGCTGCAATTAATAGACATGGCAAGCTTGCAGTATAAGGAATAAAACTTACAGCAGAACAAGTGTTTCAGAATTGGCGGCTGAGTTTGATCCTTCCCCACCCCGGGCTTCCTTCTCTGTTCCCTTTCCCTTTAGTGTAATTTTTATTTTTATTTAGATATTCTGGGCAGGAGGGACTGCCTTGTTTCAGTTGTATGTAACCCACCCTGGGAGAGTTTTTTGTCTGAGGAGCAGAGCACTTTAAATATATAAATAAAAACCCAGGTCCATTAATTTTAATGGGTTTGCTCTGGGTGGAATTTAGCTGGATTGAACCCAGATATATAGCTGGCCACACACACACACACACACACACACACACACACACACACATATTGCATTCAGAACATCTAAGGTAGATGCTGCGTCTCAGTCGTGCAGAGATTTCAGCTGCTTCTCTATGATTGCTTTTATTTTTAATTGAATTCCCCTGACCATGCTGAGAGCAGTGGAAAGGGGTGACTTTCAAACATGAATCGCAGCCTAGATTCTCATTTAAGGCAGGGAATTCATTTGCTGCAGAAGTTGCAGAGACATTTCCCCCCAGAATAAACAGTTTCTTTTTAAAAGGGACTCCCGTCTGGTTAAAAATAATAGAATCTTTAACATCTTTCCCCATATCACTAATGACGCCTTTGGGTATTAAAGGCAGAGCAGTGGAACGAATCCAATTCTCTCTCTCTCTCTCTGCTCTCGCTCCCTGCAAGTTTTTGTTGTTGTTTTTCCTTCCTTCAGCTCGCATGGTGAAAATAGGACAGTGCCGTTCTTTAGCGGCCTTCCCCAACCTGGTGCCCTCCAGATGTTTTGGGTCACAACTCCCGTCAGCACAGTCAATAGACAGGGGTCGTGGAAGCTGTATTCCAGCAGAATCTGGAGGGCCATAAGTTCCCCGTTTCTGATATAGGCTCATGTCCTGTCCTGGCTTTAACTGGAAGACCACAGGAGGACACAAGGCAGGCCAGCAGTTTCAGCACCATGGAGAGCTCTAAGTGAGCTACTTGCTCCTGGAGTGCCTCAGCCTTTTATGCTTCCAGGGGCAACACATTCCTCCCACATCCCTCTCCTGTCTCAAACAGTGGGAGGCTGTGTGGTCCAGGACATCAGATTGGCAGAAGACTGGTGAGAGAAGAGAGCACAGAGAAGAAACAGGGAGTTTGGTTCAAAAGAGAAAAGGAACTAAAGGGAAAAGGCTGGAGTCAAAATCTTGTCACACCCCCCCCAAAAAAAAACAAGCCTGTAGCCCAAAGCATCTGGAAACCTGCCTGGCTGGTGAGGGCCATTCTTTGCTCTCCAGGTAGGATTGCCAACTGACCAGGAAAACACCCAAACCCTGTGTTTATTAATGCCGCTTCGATTGCAATAACGAAAGTGATAGGTGGAGCTTTATATAGCAGAGAGAAAATCACTGTCAATTGCTAAAGCCCTTGTGCCTTCAAAACACAGAAACATATTGGTGGACTGATTTTGGTGTTAGCTGTTTTTACTCCTGCCACCCTTTCCTCAGTTTCTCCATGTCAGTTATTAAATTCTAAGCTAAATAGTACAAGGGACATTTCCTCTGTTGCTCTGAACACTTGTACTTTGAGCTGCTTTACATGCGCTCCAGTTTCACTGTATAAATCATTCCCCCACTTCTGATGTTCAAGCTGTGAATGCCAATGATTATGCCATCGTGGTAATGTAGCGACCTACAGTTTGGGGGCCATGAAGCTTGAACTCTCATTGTGGGGGGGGGGGCGCCTTTCAACCAACAACGAGGCCTGGGCAACCACTGTTATCTTCTTCAATGGGGTTGTTCCACAACAGATCGTGGCACCTTTACAACATCTGTGCTACCGACTCTCAAACTTTGGGATTGTTGAAATATATACAACCAAAAATCAATACATTTGAGTCACGCAAATAAAATTGTGTCTGCTAGACCCCCACATTTTAAGCAATGTGGACATAATAATAATAATAATAATAATAATAATAATAATAATAATAATATATTATTATTATTATTATTATTATTATTATTATTATTATTTATACCCCGCCCATCTGGCCAGGTCTCCCCCGCCACTCTGGGCGGCTTCCAACACACATCAAAATACATTAAAATATCACAGACTAAAAACATCCCTAACAGGGCTGCCTTTAGGTATTTTCTAAATGTCAGGTAGTTGTTTATCTCTCTGACCTCTGATGGGAGGGCGTTCCACATGGCGGGTGCCACAACTGAGAAGGCCCTCTGCCTGGTTCCCTGTAGCTTTGCCCTAGGTGCTGGATCTCAGTGTCCGGGCTGAACGATGGGGGTGAAGACGCTCCTTCAGGTATACTGGACCGAGGCCATTTAGGGCTTTAAAGGTCAACACCAACACTTTGAATTGTGCTCGGAAACGTACTGGGAGCCAATGTAGATCTCTCAGGACCGGTGTTACGTGGTCCCGGCGGCCGCTCCCAGTCACCAATCTGGCTGCCGCATTCTGGATTAGTTGCAGTTTCCAGGTCACCTTCAAAGGTAGCCCCACGTAGAGCGCATTGCAGTAGTCCAAGCGGGAGATAACCAGAGCATGCACTATTCTGGTGAGACAGTCTGCGGGCAGGTAGGATTAGGGGAATTAGGGGCCCTTCTGGGATAAGGGGCCCTGAAGCTGAAGCTTCATTAGTTTCACAGTAGATCTGCCCCTGGTAGTGAGACCAATGGGTGGAAAGGCAGGGACCCCAACAGTCATTGGAGCCATTGCCAATGACAGGCAAAGCCCAGACAATTTGCACTTTGTCCCCAACTTCCTCCTTGCTGAGTTCTACAAGGGGTAATGCTGAGAGATAGGAGAAAGAGCCTGATAGGAGGGGCCACCCCCTGGACTCGATGCCAGTAAGAAAGCAGGCAGGGGGCAGCTGGCTAAGGGCAGGTTGAGGCAGGTGGGGCAGTGCCCCATTGGCCCTAATGGAGAGGCCTCTGTTGTCAAAGCGAGCCTCTACTGCACTCAGGTAGTCAAAACAGCAGCACCATCACAAGGGAGAATGGCAAGGTTTGCAGAAGGCACAACCCCAAATACAGCCCAATGAGGACAATGCAAGGTCAATGGCTACAGAATGATGCCTGGTTGATGAGAACAGGGACATGGCAGAGGCATTGGAGGCTGGTCCATCAGGGTGAATGTAGTACTACCCCACCAACCTCAATCTGCCTTCAGTCAGTCCCCGACTGCCTTCCTTCCTGCTTCCAACCTGTTTAGGTGATAGCTCCTGACTGTCGGCTTCCCTAACCTGAGTCTCAGTGCTGCCCTTGTAGAAGTGGGTAGAAGGTGGAGGGTGGGGAGAAGCCAAGAATGATTGGGTTCCACCTCTCATTGGCTCTGGCTCCATGTCCATTTGGTCTCCCAGCCTTCCATCCTGTCGGTCGAAATGGACACCAACCACGACCAGATGTCCATGGGAGGGGAAAGGGAACGCAATGGAGCATCGAGGAAAAGGGAGTGGCTGGCTGGCAGCCATACTGCAGCTTCATCTCGCAGGGCCCATTTGCAAATCGTGAAAGCATCAGCCACACAATCTCCAGGTTTTTCCAGAGGTCATGCTGCCCTCTGCATCCCAGCTCTCAAGTCACATGTTGACTGTTCCTGTGGGATGTAACAGAAGCTGTCAAATGCAACATTTCCTGTTTGCCTAGAATGGATATGCAGAAGAAGGTTGGTCCAGCCAGCTGAACTTCCTGTTTCACCTGGTCTGGAGCATCCTTCCTTTGCATGTGACCAGGTGGTGGGGATGACCCTTCCAGACCTAACAAAAGGGCCAGTCATGCAGCCACCTTCCTCTTTTGATGCCTTTTCTTCTCTTGCACTACCTTCTCGGTAGTGGCACCCGCCCTGTGGAACGCCCTCCCACCAGATGTCAAAGAGAAAAACAACTATCAGAATTTTAGAAGACATCTGAAGGCAGCCCTATTTAGGGAAGCTTTTAATGTTTAACAGACTATTGTATTTTAATAATTTGTTGGAAGCTGCCCAGAGTGGCTGGGGAAACCCAGCCAGATGGGTGGGGTATAAATAATAAATTATTATTATTATTATTATTATTATTATTATTATTATTATTATTATTATCTTGGACTGCACTGCTGGCTCTCAGCCAGCAGCATGTGGGATGAGTTCCCATATGGGATGAACTCAAACCCTCTTCTGTAACTCTAAGCTAAAGCTTGCCTTCAGGGATCCAACTGTGAACTGAATGTGAGTAAACATCTTATTGCTTTTAAAAGAAGACTGTTGTGTCTTTATTCTTTTAGGAGGGAATCAAAGGGGTCTTACCAGGAATAAGAGAACTTAAGAGATTCTAACAAATCTGCAACTAGCTTCCTGCTGTGTAAAAGGGGGGATGTAACTAGCGTGAGTTAGGAAGGATAATATTTAATCAATATATCCTCTCTTGCTACCCACAACATTCCCACAGTTCCTTCGGTGCATCTATGCCTGTTACCTTTCTGTGTTGGGAAAAGGCTTCGTTGGCTGTGTTTCTGAGAGTCGACCCACTGTTAAAAATGCGGGAGAAGGAAGGGAGCAGCCATTGAGATGGAGGCCACCCTGCCTGAGTCCACAACAGCTTTTCCAGCCGCCACGCAAAGGATTCTGAGAGGTCAGAGAGGGCAACTGAATCCATTGAAGCCCAGCTGTACGTTTTGGCGAGATCCTGGAGGCTGCGGCAGCATGCCTGAGACCCAATGCATCGCGGACAAAGGAGAGGCCAATTAATGAACAGACTGAACAACAAAGCAAATGAGCAAGGCATTAAATGAACATTAAGTAAATGAATGTGAGGTGCCAGCATCCCACAACCACCGCTACGAGGCACCCAGTTGCTAATAGCTTCCAAACCAATTTCTCAGAACTACCCAAGGGACTCCCCCCGTGGACTCGTAACTCTCACCTATGGGGAAGGCAGGAAAAAAGAGAGCAGAAAGGGATCAGACAGGATAATGATTAAGAAGGGGAGGGGGATATGTGGATATGCCGACGCATTTTGGGAAGAGGACTTGGATGGAGGGCAGCTTCGTGAAGCCTCCGGGCCAAATCTGGTCTCCCCTCCACAACCCCAAGGTGTACTACGTTTTTATTATTGCTATTATATCTATTTATGCCCCACTTTTCTCCAAAGGTTCCCATATTTTAAAACAACATTATAAAACACAAAGAAAAATGGGGTGGCGGTGGTTAAGAACAATAATTAAAGCATATCAGATCATACTGTATTTTTCTGTGTATACCCCCGTGTAGAAGACAACCCCTATTTTTGGGGACCCCAAATTAAGGAAATGGGGGGTAGGAGATTGCCCAGGGTTGTCGAGCTTTTTTAAGGGGAGGTTGCTGACAATCGATCACCCGCCTGAACGCCGCTGCCAATCGCACGCCTCGCAGAAGCCACCCATCGACAGCCCGCTCGCCACCTTTTCTTTATAATAAAAGAACAGTGCCTTATAGGCGGAAAAATGCGGTATTTAGAACCAGCAATTAAAATGTAGTTTGCCCTGAGTGCAGCCCAGGGGCCAGCATCAATGGCATCTTAGTTTTCGGTCTGAACAAGAAGGTCTGCCAGCAGGAGGATAACAGAGAGGGAGGGACACCCACAATACTGAAGCACCCACAGAAAAGGTTCTCTTTCAGGTCATCGCCAACAGTGTTTTTCCGAGGCAGCTTTAAGGGCAACCCTGCACAGCACACAATGCAGTAACCCAGCCTTGAGCTTAGCAAAGCAAGGAAGGTTTGCATCTTTCCTGGACGCTGTATCCCAGTGTTGGGGAAGCAAGGATGCTGAAGCTGGTGAACTTTTTTACCTGCCGTGCAACCTGTCAAGGCACAGCCCCTCTGTCAGGGGGGGGGGTGGTAGCAGCATAAGCTTAGTGGGGAAAGGAGACCCAGCTCATGGGTTTAAAACAGGGGTCAGCAACCTTTTTTTAAAAGCCATGGGCTGGTCCACCATCACTCAGACCATGTGGTAGGCTGGACTATATTTTTTGGGGGGGGGGTGAACTCTGCCCCACGAATAACCCAGAGATGCATTTTAAATAAAAGCACACATCCTACTAATGTAAAAGCACGCTGATTCGGATCGTCCGTGGGCCGGATTGAGAAGGCAATTGGGCCGCATCCGGTCCACAGGCCTTAGGTTGCCTACCCCTGGTTTAAAACATTCAGGAATGGGGGTGGGCTTTTAACAAGGAGGGGGAAGATTATATACAGGGCCGTCTCAAGCCGGTCGGGCACCCTGGCGCCATGGAGCGGAGATCGCTCCGGGGCCCCCACCCTGGTGGGCGGGTGCAGTGTGCAGCGCCGCCCTGGCACCCCGCGCCACCGAGACTACCCCTAGAGCTGGGCCTGATTATATATAAGCAAGAACCAGGCTTGAGCTCAGACAGTATCAAGGAGCCCATGTATTGGTAATGAGGACCTGGTTTTCTCTCTCTGCCTTACAGTGTAAATCATTTTTTATGCTGTGTAAACTTCGGGTGGCTGTTGAGTTCATCTGCCACCCTAATTTGCACATCTCAGGGGTAACGCCATGCTCACTCAGTGCAGCTCTCTTTCGCCCTCTAGTGGCTGCTGCATCTATGCAGGGGTGTGTGTGGCAGGCCAGTGGAGGATTTTCCAATGCAATTTGCCCACTGGGAAAAGTGGGTGTCCATTTCCCCCCAAAGAGTCAGCAATGTCTTCATTTCCAAAATATTTCCAACTGGCTTCTTTAGGAATGTCCTTGGTCCTTAGTGCTGCATCAAAAGTTTGCAGTATACAGGAGGGAGCAGAACATCTGATGAGCCATGAGTGAGCAGGCTGATGGACTATCTAGCCAGTGGTAGATCAGGATGCCTATGGGAAGCCTGAAAGATGGGTATGAGAGCAACCACACACTGCCCACCTGTGATTCCCAGAAGCCATAGATAAAACAAAAACTGAAATAATGGGCTAATGCTGCCAATTTCTTCAAAAGTCTAATACAATACAAGCAGCATGCAAGGGCACAAGATTCAATCAAGTTTCAATCAAATATTATTAGTACAAAAAGAAAACAATAAGAGAACCATATACAAACGCTGACACAGAAGCCAAAACCAAACGTCAAGCAAATAGCATATACAAATAAATACCGAAAGGCAAACCAGTCTTTATGGTCTTAGAGGCTATGTAGCGGTCAGCAAAGTGGCAGCAGGTCGAACGAAGTGTCAATAATAGACAGGCTGCTGGCGTTTTTCACCTGTTTCGCCCATATGACGGGCTTCTTCAGTAATTTCTCCTTCTGCTTTCTGTTATGTTTAATACATTCAAATTCGTATGAAACCACTTATTTTGGCTTAGGCCACAATGCTCAAGTTCTTATTTCAAAAGGTTCTCTCATGCGGCTTTGATACATTTACATATTCAATTTCTTATATTTTCTTAGTTTGAGCATGTATTGACTATTGAGCATGTATTGGCTTAGTATATGGTTCTCTTATATATGGTTCTCTTTGTATATGGTTCTCTTATTGTTTTCTTTTTGTACTAATAATATTTGATTGAAACTTGATTGAATCTTGTGCCCTTGCGTGCTGCTTGTATTGTATTGCACCTGTGATTCCCAGCAACTGGTATTCAGAGGCATAATTCAGAGGCATAATGTCCCCCTAGGCTTGGTGCAGGACTGCATAAATTGCACCACAGAGCATCCCAGAAAGTCCAGAAAGTGATTGAGGTCCCTGGTGATGTCCAGAAATGTCAATTCCCACAGTTCAACTTCTTAGATCAATAATCAGAGTAACACGTGCACTCAGCATTTACAAGGTGAAACTTGGAAAATGAGAATATCATTAAAAAGTGCATTTGTTTCAGTAATGCAACTTATTATTTTTCTTTTAATTTTTACAAATGCTTTCTTTTGGAAATTCCACAGTCATAAAACAAATAGTTACAATAATACAAAAATAAACATTGCTATTACGTTTCATTAATTACATTCCATTTATAATTGACCCGCCTAATGACAGATAATTACAATTACAACAAATAAAGGCTTGACATATCTTGCTTTGCATGTCATGCATCTATCTCATATATTGGTTTCACCTTTTAAGTTGCATTACTGAAACAAATGCACTTTTCAATGGTATTCTAATTTTCCAAGTTTCACCTGTATATTGCCCCATTCCAGACAGTCTGTAAGCCTCTATCTAGGCCACTGGGTCAGGCCAATGGCCCATTTAGTCATAGAATCATAGAATTGTAGAGTCAGAAGGTACCCCAGCGGTCATCTAGTCCAACCCCCTGCAATGTGGCATCCTGTTCTGGCAGCGGCGGGCCAGATGTCCCTATGGGAAGCATGCAAGCTGGGCATGAGTGCAACAGCCCCTCTGCCCCCACCTGTGGTTCTCAACAGCACTTATGCAGAGGAACAATGCCTCTGGAAGTGGAGGGAGAAGACAGCTACCACGGTTAGTAAATGCTGGCAGCCATGCCCTTACTGAATTTCTCTAATCCTCTTTTAATGAGAGAGGCGTTCATTGTATAAGCCCCGGCAGATCCTGGCTGAGAGTTGTCAGACTTCCCGGCAAGTTCCTGTGCCGTGATATTGACCTGAAGACCGAAGAGTCTGTCCCTCCCCTGCATGTCTGCAGGGCTGGAACAGGACTGGAAAGACCCTTCCCACAGAAACAGAGGTCGTTGATTCAAGATGAGAACCCCGGGTCAACCCACTCCAGGGGAGCTTTTGAGAAACTCTTGTTTTCCCGGTCGCTGCACCGCTGAGCACTTGAGGGGATCCGGGTAAGAGAGCGGATGAGAAGGAGGGCACTCAGCACTCAGAAGGATGCGGCTCCCAGTGTGCCAGTCTGTTCCTACCGCAGTGTCAACACTCTGGTAGGAGCCCAGTCGTAAGCAGAGCTGATTAATATTTGCAGAGCACTTTCGCAATGAGAGGCGCTGAGCGGGGTTAAGACTGCAAAGCTCAGGATGTGGCTGTTGGAACCTCACTGCGTCTGGGAGTCGGGAACAGCTGGCCCCACTTGGGGAGCTGGAGAGGTGCCTTGCGGTGGTGCGGGCGTGGGGGTGGGCAAAACCCCATCTCACAGCACCATGTGGTTAGAGTGGGGAGTGACCAAGTCCCCCCCCAAAAAGGCCACATTCCCTTGGAGATTCTCTCTCTCTCTCTCTCTCTCTCTCTCTCTCTCTCTCTCTCTCTCTCTCTCTCTCTCTCTCTCTCTCTCTCTCTCTCTCTCTCTCAGAATTTAGCCCAGTGGTAATGCTGCAGGAAGTGGACACACTCATCTAATTCTGCACATTTATTTATTTTTATTTTTATTGAGTTCTACATTGCAAATTTAAATTCAAGCATGAAACATCATCATCATTTAGATTCCCTGAATCCTTCGACTTCCTTCCGCCCTTCCATGGTTACCCTTCTCCTTCTTTTTTCAACTGCTTCTCTTAATTTTCTCTATTTTTTTAAAAAAGAATCCATTTCCACCATAGCTTTTCGTACTTTACAAGCATTATTCAAATCCTGCCCGCGTTTTTAGTTATTTACAATGTTCTCTTCAGTACATTATAAATTTCCCCCCATTTTCTTCAAAGTTCTTCTCTCCCTGGTTTCTGATTTTTCATGTCAGTTTTGCCATTTTGGCGTAATCCATCATCTTTATCAACCATTCAGCTCTGATTGGGACTATATTTAATTCAACACATTTAGGGAGCCTGAGGTATACCAGCATATGAAGAAATGTATTTGAGCCCCCCTCCCCAAATTCCCCAGGGGAGTCACCTCAGGCAAAGACCGCACACCTTACCTGCAAGTATTTATAGCAAGGATAGGGGTGTGCTGGTCCTCCATCTGTTTTCCGCCTCCAGGTTGTGGGATGTAATCCACTGGGAGCAGTCAAGTACAACATTCCTTGTTTTGCTAGAGTGGACATGCAAGGGAATGTTTGGTCCAGCCAGTCAAAACTTCCTGTTCCTCCTGGACTGGAGCATCCTTCTTTGTATGTGACTAGTAGGTGAGTGTGACCTTTCCAGACCTGGTAAAAAGCCAAGACACACTGCTACCTTTCTCTTTTTTCGACCTTCCTGTTCGTCCTGTCTGCTTCCTGCATCACCTGGACTGCACTGTTGGCTGCCACAGCAGTTCTCCAGGTTATCCTCCATACGGGGTAAACCTGTTTGTACACATTTGTAACTTTAAACCTAAAGCCTGCCTTCAGGGATTGCACTGTGCTCTGCCTGATTGTGAGTAAAACTACCTTTTGTTACTTATGAATAAGACCATACACCGGCAACCTCTGGCCCATGGGCCGGATACGGCCCACGGAGGCTGTTTATCCAGCCCATGAGCCGCCCGGTCACCCAGCCACCCACTCGGCAAGTCCCAAGCGCGCTGCGCTAAACTGGCGCGGTGCGGTGCGGGGACTCGCCGAGCGGCGCCAGAAATGGTGCCTGCGCCTGTGCAGACGCTGGAAATCATGTCTGCAGCTGCGCAGATGCCGAAAATCACTTCTACGCAGACGCAATTTCCGGCATTGTGGACATGCACAGAAGCGAGCCCCAGACATGGGCAGCGCGGAGCCGGAAATCGCTTCTGCGCATATCTGACCTATGTCCGGCCCATGGACGATAGTCCATGCGAATGCTCTGGCCCACGGCCAGAAAACGTTGCTGACGGCTGAATAAGACTGTGGTGTCTTTATTCTTTTAAGAGGGATTCAAAGGGGTCTTACCAGGAATATTAGAGCATATCTCAGTCTGGACAAGCCAGATTGAAATGCTTATCATCTTAAGAAAATCACAAGTTTGCAACCAGCTTTCTGCTGCGTAAGAAGGGGAATGCACTCTGCTAAGTGAAGAAACTTGCTAGCGCAAGTTAGGAAGGATATTCCTAAACAATATACCCTCTCCTGCCACCCTCAACATTCCCACACAGGTAGCACAGTCAGTGTTCACAAATGATGGGAGTTGGAGACCAGCAGCACCAGGAGTGCCCATCAGCCTCAGCAAGCACAGACAACGGTCAGGGGGACGATGGGGATCTTGTTGTTGTCCAACAAAAGCTAGAGGGTCACAGAATCCTTAGCCCTAGACTTCAGGATGGCTTGGAGGTTAGAGATGCTGAACCCCAGATGGGCAATACTGACCCCTTTGCCTTCCACTCAGGAGCCATAAGTAGCTGACCCAATGGGACGGTTGACAGAGCACAGGAGGCTCCTAGCTTGAATCCTCTCTGATACTAAGAGGCAGAATCCCCTTGTGATGCAACCCCCCCCCCCCCCGGTGATGTATCAAGGTGGGCCACCCACATGCCTGTTGTCAGGCGCTGCATCTGTTCAGCCACCCCCGTGAGAGGAGCAGAGTGTGCCTGCGGAGGTTGAAACGAGGACAGAAAATTGACCGCGCAGCTCTAAAGAATAAAAATGAAGTGGCTGCCGGGAAGAAGGGGGGAAACGGCAACATCGAGCTGGAACAAAGACACAGCTGTTGTGTACATCTCCAATGCACAGCTGCTGGTGGGTTAAGGCTGTGGGAGACTGAGGGATCTCACAAGTCCAGCCTTTCCTAGTTGAAGGACAGAGTATGGGGGGGGGGCTTAGCCCAAGGGCCATATTACCTTCCAAGCAACTGCTTGAGAGCCATGTGCCAGGGGAGGGTGGGGCAACAAATGCAACTCCTTACCCCGTTTTGCACAGTAGGCTGGTTTCTTCACACCCACAGACATCACCTCTATCTATCCAGGCAAGCAAAAGTCATCAGTGGTGCTTTTCTTCTATATATATGTCAGGTGGCAGAGGAACCAGCTCCCAAGGCAGGTTGCCAGGAATGGATAAGACAAGAGAAAGTCATAGAATCATAGAATCATAGAGTTGGAAGAGACCACAAGGGCCATCCAGTCCAACCCCCTGCCAAGCAGGGAACACCATCAAAGCATTCTTGACATATGCCTGTCACGCCTCTGCTTAAAGACCGCCAAAGAAGGAGACTCCACCACACTCCTTGGTAGCAAATTCCACTGCTGAACAGCTCTTACTGTCAGGAAGTTCTTCCTAATGTTTAGGTGGAATCTTCTTTCTTGTAGTTTGAATCCATTGCTCCATGTCCGCTTCTCTGGAGCAGCAGAAAACAACCTTTCTCCCTCCTCTATATGACATCCTTTTATATATTTGAACATGGCTATCATATCACCCCTTAACCTTCTCTTCTCCAGGCTAAACATACCCAGCTCCCTAAGCCATTCCTCATAAGGCATCGTTTCCAGGCCTTTGACCATTTTGGTTGCCCTCTTCTGGACACGTTCCAGCTTGTCGGTATCCTTCTTGAACTGTGGTGCCCAGAACTGGACACAGTACTCCAGGTGAGGTCTGACCAGAGCAGAAGACAGTGGTACTATTACTTCCCTTGATCTAGACCAGGCATCCCCAAACTGCGGCCCTCCAGATGTTTTGGCCTACAACTCCCAGGATCCCTAGCTAACAGCAGCAGTGTTTGGGGAAGATGGGAATTGTAGTCCAAAACATCTGGAGGGCCAAAGTTTGGGGATGCCTGATCTAGACGCTATACTCCTATTGATGCAGCCCAGAATTGCATTGGCTTTTTTAGCTGCTGCATCACACTGTTGACTCATGTCAAGTTTGTGGTCTACTCCTAGATCCTTTTTACATGTACTGCTCTCAAGCCAGGTGTCTCCCATCCTGTATTTGTGCCTTTCATTTTTTTGCTCAAGTGTAGTACTTTACATTTCTCCTTGTTAAAATCCATCTTAAAATTCCTTATCACCTGCTTATTACTCGATATGGTGGAGTCATGTTTGAAGACGCATTGTAAGCAACTTAAAATATTAGCAGGATTGACAGCAAACCCATGCAGTAGGAAATAATTAAAAGGGAATGCAAAGGGAAAATAGCAAACAGGCTTGAACTGGGTATGCAGTAACAAAAATATATAACCACAGAAAGAAGGTTTGGGTTTTTTAAAAAATTATATTTGTAAAATGAGAAGGGGGGGCACAACCTGGTAGAGTCAACTGAGTAGGTTTGTCCCTATCCTCCCCCTTACTGAGTTCTGCAAGGGAAACACTGAGACCATCAGGTGGAGGAGGAAGCTGACAGCTTTTCTTATCAGCTTTGTTTCTGTTTGACTCCTTTCTCAATAAGTATATACACTTTTGGTTTAAGGAATTTTCAGGGGGTGGGTTTTATTGGCTCTTTCAAAAAAAAAACAGAGCAGTTTGCCAAAGGCCACTAGATGAACTCCTACCAGTAATGAGATTTAAACAAGGGACTGCCTGGTGCACAGCTTAGCCTTTCAACCATGCTGCCAAACAAGGTTCTCTATTTACACAATCGTGTTAAGTCGCAGGAACAATCCTCAGATTTGCTTCATCTTTTGCTTCCTGTTAATAGGAGTTCTGCTGTGTGCTTTACCATTTAGTGCGCAACAGGGATACACAGGAGCCGACTCCTAGAGGAGGAGGTCCCTTCGTCCCCTCCGAAATAAAATATTTGAGGCAGCCTAGCCCCGCGCCCAAAGTTGATAGGCATTACCATTCAAAAGGTATGTGTGCACTGTGTCTTTTAATCAAATATGCGAGGCAGGGCTTACCTCCCTCCCCCCAATATTTTATTCAAGTTGGCACCCCTGGAATAGGACCCTGCCTTATCCTGAGTCAGACCATTTGCCCATCCAGCTCTATACAGTCATACCTCGGGTTGCGTCCGCTGCGGGTTGCGTTTTTTTCAAGATACGAACGTGGCGGACCCGGAAGTGTTTACTTCCGGGTTCCGCCCTGCGCACATGCGCAGAAGCGTTCTGCATGCTTCGTGCATGCGCAGAAGCGCTCTATTGCGCTTTCACACATGCATGAAAGCGCTACTCGGGTTGTGGACTTTTCAGGGTGCAAACGGCACCCCGGAACGGATCAGGTCCGCAACCCAAGGTACCACTGTATTGCTTACACCAATGGTGTCCAAACCTTTTTCAAAGAGGGCCAGATTTGATGAAGTGAACATGAGTGAGGACCGGCCAATGTTGTTGAGCTTTTCTTTCTTTTTTAACATTTACACTTAGGTGTTGAGGAGACAGAAGAGAACAGTGACTGTGGTCAAGCTTCAAAGAAACAAGCTCTCCATTATTACCGACATCTCCTTTCCTGGGCTGCTTCAACTCTTGAGACTCTACAGCAGCCTTTGCCAACCTGGTGCCCCAGATGATGGAGACTACAACATGCAGCAACAGCATCAGCAGCACCAACAGATACTGTAGCATGAGGACTGAGGCATGATTTGATGAAGTGAACATGCCTGCTCTAATGCGAAGGGTGAAACTGAGATCTTCAGGACTGCAGCTGAGGGATCCCCACCCACTCCTGCTTGCACGCACGCAAGTAGGAATGGGATTGGGGCTGCTCCAATGGGGAGGCTTCGTGCTGCCTAACTGAGAGATCCCTGCCCCCTCCTGCTTGCACGTAAGTAGGAATGGGATTGGGGCTGCTCCAATGGGGAGGCTCCATACTGCCTAACTGAGAGATCCCCGCCCCCTCCTGCTTGCACGCAAGGAGGAAGGGGAAACATGGCAGTTGAGGTCAAGGCAGGGCCGGATTTAGATGAAGAGAGGCCCTAAGCTATTCCATTTGTGAGGCCCCTCCCCATCCCCACCCTCACAACTAGAAGGAAATGGAAGAGTGTTATAAACAAAATTGAGTGAAGCCAAGGATGACGACGGGTATTTAAAATTCTGCCATTCACAATGTCGCCTCTAAAGGAGATAATATATTATTGTTGAATATCATGGTGATTTATAAAAATACATAAAATTAACACTGAAAAACTTTTGCAATAACTGAACTCTCCTGGTTACAGGTAGGTAGCCGTGTTGGTCTGAGTCGAAGCAAAATAAAAAATTCCTTCAGTAGCACCTTAAAGACCAACTAAGTTTATATTTGGTATGAGCTTTCGTGTGCATGCACACTTCTTCAGATACACTAGAAACAGAAGTGTCAGACCCTATATATATACAGAGGGTGGTGGGGGTGGGTGGGAATGGGAGATGGGCTGATGGGAGTGGTGAACTCTCCTGATGAGTGTTTTGGTCTGCCCACCAGATACCAGCCACTCTACTATTCAAATTAGGCCCCAGTGTTTTTGTTACTCACTCATGTTCACTTCATCAAATAATCCCCTTCTCAATTAAGTAATCAATTTTAATCTAGAATTTAAATTCTCAAAACTTTCTTATTTGTTAATTCAAGCAAGTAAACTACTGCTCTAACTTCATTACAAACAGTATTTCTACTTGCAACACACTTGAGCAAACCTGCTCCTCTTCCTTTCACAGATATTTTGTTGCCATTTGCAACTGTAGCTGCCTCTGATTAGTTATCATTTAACTCTTGGGGGAAATAATTAGCATTACACATCATATGCATGGAAGTTGCCAAACCAATTAACCAACTGGAAGGATTACTGTTAATAGCACCAGTTTTCCTATAACTTGTTATTGCTGGATAATTTTGATGAACTGCAAAAGGATTTCTGGTTTGCTTTCTGTTGCCACCCTGGAACTTTTCTTTATTAGTGCCACTTTGTTTTGTACGATTCCTTGCAAATGAGGGGAAACAACTTTTCTACTTGTATATGTTGATAATATAATTTTGGTTACTGAGGACAAACAAGATTGTGCAAAAACAAGATTGGGTGCAGGCTTCGCCAGTACATAGGTGTCCTGACTGTGACAAAGGTGACCTGTGTGCTTGCTTGCTTGCTTGCTTAACAGCTGTTGGGAACTTCAAGGTCCCTGCTCTCCCTTCTTATGGTTTTTGTACTGGACCTGGAGACTCCAATAGAGAGCATTCCATGTCAAGAAGGAGGGCAAGTGGGCACCCTATCAAATGATAGGGCAGGAGTTACATGAAGCAGGGCCTTTTCACTGGTGGTGCCCATCGTATGCCTCGCTCTTCCCAGACCTGCTCTCTTTTGGCCTGTAGTTTGGAGCTTTATAATTTAGGAAGACTTTGGAAGAACTGATTGACAAGTCTTATCAGTCGCTGATGTATGAGCGGATTTTATTTGCTGGTATTGAGGGCTTCTGGTGCACCAGGGTTCACACCAGCATAATAGAGTTGGCAAGGATGCCAGAAGGGATACAATTTATGAGCTTTCTCCATTATCTGCACAGCAGGGGGTGTTCGATCAACAGTGCAAAGGCTGAGCTGAAGCATTCCCTGCTGGTTACAGAGTCCATTCATAAAACACAGTGTTCATTCATAAAGCAGTAATATAAATCTCCATTGCTACATATTGGGTGTATATTTCAGCAGTTGAGAGTACAGGTTTATGGCCATGCTGTAGTGTAGTGCTTATGCGACTGGGACTAAAAGGTGGCTGGGCTCATTGTCTCGAGGTTTGCGGGGGGGGGGGAAGAGAGGTGACAAAACTGATTTCCAATAAGTGCCCCCCTTATTTCCATAACAAGTCCTTGAGTCTGTACTCTGAATAGTGACACCAGGGACCTAGAAGGTGCAGGGCTTGTCAGTCCAACCCCTGCACAGTCTCATCAGGGATGACCTTAAGGCAATTGGAGCAATTGGGCCAAATTGGGCCCCGCATGCAGTTCCTAAGGGGCCCCCTGCATCAGGTCAATCTAGATGGATTTTGTTTATATCTATAAGATTTTGCAGACTTTGGCTGTGAACTGGGGGAAGGGGGGAATCAATTGCGCCCCACTGCTTCAAATTGGCCCCCACTGGCTAGCCCTGAGTCTCATAGTTCATAGCTGCCAAGTTCTCCCTTTTTTAAAGGGAAATTCCCTTATGCTGAATAGGCTTCCTCATGAGAAAAGGGAAAACTTGGCAGCTATGATAGTTGCTGGGCCTGAGTTGCCCTGCCCTTGCATGAAGTCTTGGGTTTACAATTTTGGGAGAGGGGAGACTGCGGCACTGTGGAGAGGGCAGGCTGGTGAGGCCCCCTAGATTTAGAGGCCCCAGTTGCCCTGCCCTCGCATGAAGTATTGGGTTTGCAATTTTGGGAGAGGGGAGACTGCCTGCTGGGGAGCGGGGGGGGGGGGCTGGCGAGGCCCCCTAGATTTAGAGGCCCTAGGCTTCTTCCACCGCCATCGCTGCAGCATCAACGTCCCGAACGTGTACTGTAGTATTTATTTATTTATTTAGCCATGCCCATTAGGAGTGACGCAGCCGGGGACTCCCTAATAGTGCGGGGGCTAGACACACACACACACACCCGCGCAGAGGGGAGAGCTCGTGATGAGCCCGCAAAAAGGAAATGGTTTTTGTGGGCAGATGCTCAGGGGCCGCAAGAGATTGCTTTTTCAAAATTGCCAGGGAGGGGTGGGTAGTTGGGCATTTGAAACCAGCCCGAGGGCCGCAAGTGGCCCCCGGGCCAGAATTTGGACATGCCTGGCTTACATTGACTGGCGACAGCTCTCCAGGGTTTCAGGCCAATCTCTCCCAGTCCCACCTAGAGCAGCCAGGGATTGAACCTGCGACCTTCTGCATGCAAAGCCTATGCTCTACTACTGAGCTTTCCACTATACCGCTAGCTCAGCTAAGCCAGTGTTGACCACATTGACTGGCAGCAGTTCTCTGTGTTTTAAACATGCAACCTGGAGATGCAGTGGGATTGAACCTGGGTGCCTTCTGCAAAGTGTGTTATGTGTTCACTTTCTCTCTTTTTGTCTTCGGGAGCCTTTGTGTGTTCTGAGAATCACCAGGGGGTTGGTGCCCACAGCATTCGCTCAAAAGTCCAAATGTATCCAAAATATTGGTGACCCTGGAAAAAAAGGCAAGATGCCAGCTCTCTTCCTGTGCAAGAAGGGAAGAAATCTAAACCCTTTTGAGCAACAGCTCTAAGAAATCACACCGGCAACATTTTCATAAGGCATCCTCCAAAGACAACAGCCGAGACGGTGGTTTATGAAGTGCCAGGGAATGGGATCTGTTCCTGGGAAATAGGGACAGTTGAAGCATATGCTGTGAGCCCGTCGGCTATTTGTGCAATGTCTGCAAAGAGTGCTAAATGGCCCTCCAGCCTTTCTGGGTGACTGGCGCCAGCAGAACCTTACAGACACTTCAAAACATTACGCTGCAGAGTTGATCTCAGCGTCACATCTGCCAGGTGAGTCTGCAAGCTTGGCACAGACCAGCGATGCCAACAGAGGGGCTGACTGCACCTTCATGCAGCAAGCAGTCCTCTTCTGTCTGAGAGGGAGCTTGGTGCAGTGGTTAGTGTCAGACTAGGAGCTGGGAGGCCAGAGTTCAAATCCGTACTTGGCCATGAAACTCACTGGCGGATTTTGTAGGCCATTCACTGCCTCTCACCCCAGCTAACCTCACAGGGTGGTAGTAGTACAACCCCCTAAATTCACCCTTTGCTAGCAGTGCCTGGTCAACCTACACATCTGCCAGCTCCACCAAGCCTGGAGGTCTGTCTCCATCCAAGAGCCAAAATCTCCCCATTTCAGCAAGTGAGGCCCTTCTGTGATCACTCAGGTGTGCCTCTGCTTCTTATAAGTTTGCAGAGCTGCTTTTAATCAATGGCAAAGTGAGAAATAAGTAGAAAAGAATCAGGGTTTGAGTGCAACCTGGAAATAATTGGGGTGGGTGGTGGGTGGGAAGAGAAGGTTTCTGAGCTGGAATGGATTTCTGATCTTCTGGGCTTACCCCTCCACCCCCGCACTGGCCTTCTGATGAGGACAACCGATTTCAACAGTGATGCAGCTTGGGAGCAACCAGTCATCTAGCTCAGGGAAGGAGGAGAGAGAGAGAGAGAGAGAGAGAGAGAGAGAGAGAGAGAGAGAGAGAGAGAGAGAGAGAGAGAGAGAGAGAGAGAGAGAGAGAGAGAATTACCCTGGAGATTGAAGTGTTTATTTGAGTGTCTTTTCATTTTCATAATTGACATGCCCAGCAGCCGCAGTTCCTGCCTCCCTGTCCACAGCTGCCAATCAAAAGTCATGGAAATCTCACAGAGAGCGAGGCCCTTTTGTTTAGCAGATCTCTCCATTCAGGAGGCAAGTGATGTGTGCTTCAAAGCTTCAGCTGTGTGCTTTCGGCAGAGCAGGGGGTTCAAGGAGTGTGACACTGAACCAGGAGGTGTGCAGTGCAAGGCCAGTCCAATACCTCAAGGGGCCCTTGGCACAGTACCACGGGCCCCACCTCGACACCACCCTCAACCCATTACATGCCTCTTCGGCCAGTGCTAGGATCTTCCATTCACATATCCATTCATAAATTGGCGTCAGTTGGCATGATGCCATTCTCAGGCAAAAACAATCAGTTCCTGCTCCCTAGGAGGTGACATTCCTTGTGATCTGAGCAGTTCAGCCAATGGCAGTCCCTGGGGCTTAACCCAGGCAGGCAGCTGAGTCAATCATCAGCAGAGAATCCACCATCAGGGTCTCCACTAGCCGCCCAGAGTGGCTGGGGCAACCCAGTAAGATGGACGGGGTATCAACAACAACAACTATTATTTATTTATTTATTTATTTATTTATTTATTTATTTATTTATGCATACATACCCTGCCCATCTGGCTGGGTTTCCCCAGCCACTGGGAGGTTTCCAACAGAAAAATGAAATAAAATAATCTATCAAACATTAAAAGCCTCCTAAACAGGGCTGCCTTCAGATGTCTTCTAAAAATCTGGTAGCTGTTTTTCTCTTTGACATCTGATGGGAGGGCGTTCCACAGGGCAGGCGCCACCACCGAGAAGGCCCTCTGCCTAGTTCCCTGCAACTTGGCTTCTCGCAAGGAGGGAACCGCCAGAAGGCCCTTGGTACTGGACCTCAGTGTCTGGGCAGAATGATGGAGGTGGAGACGCTCCTTCAGGTATACTGGACTGAGGCCATTTAGAATCATAGAATCATAGAATCATAGAGTTGGAAGAGACCACAAGGGCCATCCAGTCCAACCCCCTGCCAAGCAGGAAACACCATCAAAGCATTCTTGACAGATGGCTGTTTTAATCATGTTGTCATAGAATCATAGAGTTGGAAGAGACCACAAGGGCCATCCAGTCCAACCCCCTGCCAAGCAGGAAACACCATCAAAGCATTCTTGACATATGCCTGTCAAGCCTCTGCTTAAAGACCTCCAAAGAAGGAGACTCCACCACACTCCTTGGTAGCAAATTCCACTGCCGAACAGCTCTTACTGTCAGGAAGTTCTTCCTAATGTTTAGGTGGAATCTTCTTTCTTGTAGTTTGAATCCGTTGCTCCGTGTCCGCTTCTCTGGAGCAGCAGAAAACAACCTTTCTCCCTCCTCTATATGACATCCTTTTATATATTTGAACATGGTTATCATATCACCCCTTAACCTTCTCTTCTCCAGGCTAAACATACCCAGCTCCCTAAGCCGTTCCTCATAAGGCATCGTTTCCAGGCCTTTGATCATTTTGGTTGCCCTCTTCTGGACACGTTCCAGCTTATCAGTATCCTTCTTGAACTGTGGTGCCCAGAACTGGACACAGTACTCCAGGTGAGGTCTGACCAGAGCAGAATACAGTGGTACTATTACTTCCCTTGATCTAGATGCTATACTCCTATTGATGCAGCCCAGAATTGCATTGGCTTTTTTAGCTGCTGCATCACACTGCTGACCCATGTCAAGTTTGTGGTCTACCAAGACTCCTAGATCCTTTTCACATGTACTGCTCTCAAGCCAGGTGTCTCCCATCCTGTATTTGTGCCTTTCATTTTTTTTGCCCAAGTGTAGTACTTTACATTTCTCCTTGTTAAAATTCATCTTGTTTGCTTTGGCCCAGTTGTCTAATCTGTTGTCTAATCTGTTTAGGGCTTTAAAGGTCAGCACCAACACTTTGAACTGTGCTCGGAAATGTATTATTATTGTTGTTGTTATTATTATTATTAAACATCCCACAGCAAATACAGAATTGGCCCAAGCTAAAACCAGTGTGTTCCTGGGTCTGGGTTTGCATTGATTCATTTTCGTGTCCACATTCTGCTTTCATTTTAGATCATAGCTGCCAAGTTTTCCCTTTTCTCGCGAGGAAGCCTATTCAGCATAATGGAATTTCCCTTTTAAAAAGGGATAACTTGGCAGCTATGTTTTAGATATATTTTAGATCTCTCTGTGGCTTGTGGTTTCTATGTTTTGACATATTGGAACAGACCAATGGAGCTAAATGCATAGGTTTGTTTTGATGTTATAAGACCATGTATATGGTTGCAGGGTTTGGGACTTTTTAGTTTAGAAAAATGGTGAGGCGGCGACATGCTAGAACTTTATGAAATCATGCATGGCGCAGAGAAAATGGATAAAGAAAGTTTTCCTTGTTCTCTCATAACGCTAGAATTTGTAGGCGTCCAATGAGGCTGAATGTTGGAAGATTCGGGACATATAAAAGGAAGGGCTTATTAACGCAGTGCAAACTACAGAACTCATGACTGAGGTGGCGAGGCAGTGTGGTGTAGTGGTTAGAGTGTTGGACAAGAACCTGGGAGACCAGGGTTCAAAATCCCCACTTGGCCATGAGGCTCACTGGGTGATGTTGGGCCAGTCACTGCCTCTCAGCCTAACCTACCTCACAGGATTGTTGTGGGGATTAGATGAGGAGGAGAACTGGGTACACTGCCTTGATCTCCTTGGAGAAAAAGGTGGGGTATAAATACAAACAAACAAACGAATCTGTTAATGACCACCATGATTCAGGTGGAAGGCAGGTTGCTGCTCTATCCACAATTCTGAAGTAAGATTCAGCTGCCCATCTGGTCAGATTCTTTATAAGGAATGTAGGGGTGCCATCTTGCCCTCTGCCTCACAATATCTTGGCTGATTCCTGTCCCTGGTTTATCTTTTTCTCCCTCCCGCATCTTGCAATATCTGGTTTGAGTGCAAGCCGCTGGAGTTGTTGTTCTTCAAGGCTCACGTCCTTTTCCAGAGTTAAACCTCAGGGAGCAAATGTATCACAAGCATTGATGCATGTGTGTGGACGTAATTCCATAAGAACGTAAGAAATGCCTAGTGGATCAGGCCAATGGCCCATCTTGTGGGAAGCCATCAAGCAGGATCTGAGCACAAGAGCCCTTTCCCCTCCTGTGGTTTCCAGCAACTGGTACTCTGAAGCATTACTTTCTCTGATAGTGGAGGTGAAGTATGGCCATCATAGCTAGTGTACCCATTTATGGAGCCTCCCTCTGCATAAATTTGTCCAATCCTCTTTTAAATCCATCCAGGTTGACGGCCAACACTGCTTCCTGTGGGAGCAAGTTCCATAGTTGCATGAAGAAGGACTTTATTTTATCCTGCATCTTCCAACATTCGTTTAAAGTCCCTGCATTTAAACTCTGCCTGCCAATTCATTCATAGTACCTGCTAATGTATATTTTGAACTGTTGGTCGTCGGTTGTAAGGCAATTACAGTTCTCAAGTGTGCCATTAATCAAAAGCACAAACACACTCCTGGGTTTTGCAGAAGCTGGAGTGTCTTCTCCAACAACGTGGAAGTGTGTGTGTGTGTGTGTGTGTGTGTGTGTGAGAGAGAGAGAGAGAGAGAGAGAGAGAGAGAGAGAGAGAGAGAGAGAGAGAGAGAGAGAAGGTCACCTTGAGCAGTCATCATACAATGGGTGCCCCCCGTTTTCATCTATAAAAAGGCGAAGAAATTTTCCTAAGACCGCATCCACAGCTCATCTTTAAAGCCTGCAGCTTACCCTCAAAGAATCCTGGGAACTGTAGTTTGTTAAGGGTGTTAAGGAATTGGAGCTCTGCAAGGGATGTGCTGTGGTTCTCAGGCTTATTGGAGGAAGCCATGCACTTTAAATGTGCTGCGAATGGATGGTGTTGGGGTGCCCTCGTATCTCTCTGGCCCTAAATCGCACCAGGTCTTTAAGCAGAGGCTTGACAGGCATATATCAAGAATGCTTTGATGGTGTTTCCTGCTCGGCAGGGGGTTGGACTGGATGGCCCTTGTGGTCTCTTCCAACTCTACGATTCTATGTGTCTCTGTAAATTCTATAAGTTTCCTCAACTTCAGGGCCAGCCCTACCATTAAACAAAGTGAGACAGCAGCCTCAGTTGGCCAAAGAAGCTGGGCGGGGAGTGGCGGCAGCGTCCTGTAGGACAGAATGGGAGTGCCAGGTGGCCTGCCTCATGTTAGTCTTCTTTACTCAGGTGCTGTGACAATTGCTGTCCCGTTACCAGTGGTGAAGCAAGATCATACATCTGCCGGTCTGGCCAGCTTCAGTACATGGAAATAGCTTTAATGGAGGATTGGACAAATTCATGGAAGCTACTCATGGGTACTAGCCACGATGGCTATTCTCTGCCTCCACCATCAGAGGCGATGATGCTTCAGAGTACCAGTTGCTGGAAACCACAGGAGGGAAAAATTGCTCTTGTGCTCGGGTCCTGCTTAAGGTTTTCCCACAGGGCATCTGGTTGGCCACTGTGAGACCAGGTTGCTGGACTAGATGGGCCACTGGCCTGATCCAACAGGCTCTTCTTATGCAAGCGAGAGAGCACCATTTTCTGGGCAGCTCAGGACCTCCACACACACTGTCCAGGCTTGTGCCCCAGGGAGGGTCACTTAGCTGCTGCTAATGCAGCAGTTTCACTTCACCCCCAAAGGTACGCTCCATTGTCTCTTGAGACAGATGGATACCACCCACCACCACCAACAATCATAACTCAGTGGTGGAGCATCTGTATTGCTTGCAGAAGGTCCCAGGTTAAATCCCATGCATCTCCTGGCAGAGCTGGGAGAGACCCCTGTCTGAAAAACTGTAGAACCTCTACTAATCAGTGTAGACAACTAGGTGAACCAATGGCTCTGACTCCGTATAAGGCAGCTCCCTGTGCTTCTGTGTTCCTTTGTTCTGTGCCCCAAGTGGCAAAGCTTTCAAATCATGTTCAAAATCATACAGTATGCCATACCAGTTAGAGTGTCAGGCTAGGACCCAGGAGACCAGGCTTCTCAAATCCCCATTCAGCCACATGGGTGACCTCCAGCCATACAGCCATCATCTCTTGACCTAGCCCACCTTGTTGGGCAGATGAAATGGACACAGGCGAGGGAGAAGAAACATGTGCAATGTCTTCAGTTCCTGGAAGGGAAAGTGGGATATACCGTATTTTTCGCTCCATAAGACGCACTTTTCCCCTCCTAAAAATGAAGGGGAAGTGTCTGTGCGTCTTATGGAGCAAAGGTACTGGACAGCAGCGGGATCCCTTGAGCAGAGGGATGCCTCTGCCACTGGAGCCATGGCTCCCAGTGGTGGCGGAGGGAGGAGCAGCCCAAAATCAGGCTGCTCCCCCCTCCGCCGCCGCCACTGCCAGCAGCAGAGGGGCCGACAGCCTGAAAGTGGGCTGCTCCTCCTTCCACCGCCACCACCAACAGTGGCATTGATTCAGAATATTTTTTCCTTGTTTTCCTCCTCTAAAATCTAAGTGCGTCTTATGGAGCAAAAATATGGTGCATGCAATGAGTGAATAAAAACAACAGCAGGATCCAGAGATGCTGCCTTGAAGTGTCCATCGTTGTGGTCTAGAAGAGATGGGAGGCCTTTCTCGTCCCATCTGGAGACACTTTAGGCTAGGGCCAACAAGGCTGGTGCCTGTGCCCACTTTGCACGCAGTGGGTCCTGGGTGTTAAGTGCTCTACAGACCAGGGGGCCCAACCAGCAAAGGCCCTTGTGCTGCGGTCTGAATTCTGGACGAATGAGCCCAATGGAGATGGTGCTTTGTTTTGTTTTTTTAAGTGCTGCCTCTGCTCTTTCTCTCTCCTTAATCCATTCCCATCCCTCCCTACCATTTTGGGCTCCCCCTCTCCAATCAAACGATGGCTCCTTTTCTTTAGGAGATGCAGGGGATTTTAAAATAGATGAAATGCTTGGCCAGCAAAGCGGGAGGCCTTTGAATATGTACTACAAAAGATATGAAAGAGAACAGTAAGGCCAAACTGAGAGTGGCTGACTGCATACAAGGTGTGTGGCTGCCTTGCATGGAGAAGGCCCTAGATCAGGCACCCCCAAACTCAGCCCTCCAGATGTTTTGGGACTACAACTCCCATCATCCCTGACCACTGGTCCTGTTAGTTAGGGATGATGGGAGTTGTAGTCCCAAAACATCTGGAGGGCCAAGTTTGGGGGTGCCTGATCTAGATCCAACCCCCAGCATCTCCATTAGGGCCTCCTGTTTGGAACCCTGGAGAGCTGCTGCCACTTAGTGTACACAATACAGAGCTAGATGGACCCAAGGCCTGGCTCACTATGAGGTAACTGTGGTGGTGGTGGTGGTGGGGTATACGGGCACTTCGTGGCTGTTGCCATTTTTTAAATTTTCAGGTGGGATCTACAATCATGTACCAGTTTGCCCAGTCAAAGATGGTTTGGCGCTCTTGTGCAACAAACCTGCCTCCTTAAAACACCAGACATTTTTGCAGTAAGGAAAGTGACTGGGAAACGCACTGGAAACCACAGAGTAACATTTGCTCTTGGTGTAACATTGCCTGACCTCCCCACGAGCAAATCAGAACAAGTGCTCAATAAACAGCCGGCGTCGTCTAACCTCCCTGCAAAGAAATCAGGAGTGCTCAATAAACTGGTTCTCCACTGCCCTGTGTGTCTATTGTCTTCCTTTTCCACCCACATAAAGGATGGTTTGAGAGGCCCAAAACAGCACCCAGAAGGAACGAAAGGTTCTTTCCATTTGTACCTACTGCTTGGCCAGGCTCCAGGTGTTCTTAAGCCAACAACCTGCGTGTTCCAGGGCTGGGAGGACACACAAAGCCCACCCAGGTTATGGGAAGCAGTAGCTGAGCAGTCAAAGCATCTGCCTTGTGTGCAGAGGGTCCAAGGTCCGATATCCCAGTCACTGCCAGTCAGGGTTGACAGTACTGAGCATGATATATAAGGCAGCACCCTCTGTTCCAGGGTTAATGGACAGGGGGAGGCTTTCTGCCTTCTGTGTGTCGGTGCGGTGTGCTCCCCAAGGGCAGCCAAATGTGCAGTGCTCAAGTGTGGCGTGTGTGAGATGAGAGGTGGGTGGAATCTGAGCAAGGAGGTGAATGCTTCTCCCCACCCACCCACCCCCACCGCCCGCTCGCTCTCTCCTGCATGTTGCTGATAGTTTCCTCCTATTGATTTAGATGTTCCGCCACTCAGATGTTCATTTGGTTGGTAGGGGGGGGGAGTCATGTGTGCATTGGAGGCGTGCTGGGTGTGTGCGTGAGAGGGGGAGACCGAGGGAGCAAGCAAAAGCGGGAAGAAGCCACACCGCTACACCGATTAGAGAGGCAAGACTGCAAGAGAAAGGGAGATTAAAATTTAAAAAAATAATTAGAAAGATTCTGCCACTGAACTCCTACCGAGGGGAAACTTGCCACTGGGGTGGCACCCTCTCCCCCCTCCTCCTCTTCTCCCACCTCCTCCCCATGTGCAACCTCAGGAAGCTGGCCTAGAGCCATGCTGTGCAGCATCTAGCTCCACGAGGTCTTCTGCAGCTGAGTATTTTTTTCAGGCTCCAGCGAGGAAGGATTGCAGCCTTGCATTGTGACACGCTCAGAGTCAGCAGCAAAGGGACAAGAGAGTTGCGCTGGTAAATGGAGAGGAACTGATTCCTCCTCTTCCTCCCCAGTTTCGAAGCTGGGGGTTTAGGAATTGGCTGCGGCGGGTGGCGAGGAGGGGGAGGAATCCTTTCGCCCCCGGAATTTTGCCACTTGGTTATTTGGATGCGGACAACAGGAGAAAGTCTCGCTGTGCTGTTCACCTGTGCGGAAGCAGCATCGGAGGCGGTTTTTGGACAGAGAGAGAGAAAGAGAGAGAGCCCTTTCCACCGTGGCCCTAAATCTCTTCGAGGCCGGGGTGGCGAGGCTCCGATTTCAGCCCGAGTCGTCGGGATCTGCCGCGCCAAGGATCTGTTGTGACTAACATAACAACCACTTAAAAAAATTATTAAAAGAGTTGCGGTTTCTGCTGTGGTTGGGGACAAGGAAGGGGCTTCTTCTCTCTCTCTTTGGCGCCGGGAAGACCACAGGTAGCCCCGTGGCAGTTGCGAGAGCCCTGCCCCCCTTTCCTGCGCTGCTGTGTGTCCGGCCAGGTCGCTTCCTATGACAATTGGGATTAAAGTTTGGCTTTCTGAGAGCGGCTGCCACCATGCCTTTCCACCCAGTCACCGCGGCGTTAATGTACCGGGGCATTTATACCATCCCCAATATCCTTGCAACGGAGCAGCATCCTGTTGACATACCTGAGGATGAACTGGAAGGTGAGTGTTTTGGGAACAAGCGTTAAAAACAACAAAAAACTGGGGGGGGGGTTGCTCTCTTCTCTCTCTTTTGGGATGAGAGAGATGGTCCGCAGCGGTGACAAACAACCAAGGTAGAGATGGTGGCATCTCAGACCCGGGGTTTCCTTCGGTGTTGACTTGGGTCTGTGCTGCAGGTAGAGAGGAGAGGGTAGGATGGGACCAGTTTGGGGTTTGTTTGGATTTTTGTTTTGTTTTTGTTTTGGTCCTAGGGATTCCACCAGTCGAGGAACTGGAGGTAAACCCCGAAATACGCATCAGCCAGAAGGAGATGGATGAATGAAGCTATTGTGTGCGCGCGTGTCAGAGATTGTGTGTGTTTGCGCGTATACTGTAAATGTCACCTGGGACGACAAAGGGCAGGAGGGCGAGGAAAGAGAGGGGTCAGGAAGGGGATGCAAGCCTGGCCAAGTCCGGATCAGGTCCGGGAAGTGAGGCGGAAACTCGAGCAGCCTCAGGACAAGGAAGCTCCCCCACCCCGTAAAAAGGGATCTGGTTTGTTGAGGGAAGGCTAGAGGAAGTGGGGTGGTGGAAGGACCAGAACCAGGTGCCTGTGAGTCCGATAGGGGGTGTCGCAGGTGGGGAGAAAACTTCCATCCGCGCCCCCGCTCTCTTCCCCTCCCTCGCTTTTGCAACCACCATCTCTCTGCGTCTCTCTCTCTCTCTCTCTCTCTCTCTCTCTCTCTCTCTCTCTCTCTCTCTCTCTCTCTCTCTCTCTCTCTCTCTCTCTCTCTCTCTCTCTCTCTCTGTGGGACGGGAGATTTTCTGCAGTCAGTGCGTGGTGGTGGAACAGGTAGCGGAGGTGTGCATTGAGGGTTTGCTCCGGGCGCCCATTAAGGAGACGGACTCCTCCATGCGTCTCTCTCGCCAGCAACAAGGCACCCACTCCTGGCTTCATCTTGGAGTTGTAACTTGGGAAGCACGCACAATAGCAACCCTCCTTCCTTTCCGAGATGCACCTGGGGTTGTGGATGCCCTAATGCAGGTGGGGTGCCCCACCACCACCCGGTCTACTTTGGGCATCACCAAGCCTGACGGCGGTGGCCCCAATGCAGAAAAATGTATGTATGTATGTATGTATGTATGTATGTATGTATGTATGTATGTATGTATGTATGTGTCTTGGGGAGGGGTCTGTGCCTGCTGCACCCGAGGCTGTAAAGAGGGAATCTCTCAACCCCCCATCACCTCCGTTCCACAGCTCGCCCCCCCCCCCAAGAGCTCCCGACCGTTCACTGCGCTTCCCCCTATTGAAATTCTGCTCGCCTCTCTTGAAGAATCCAATCTGTTTGGGTTGAAGGGGAAGCTGAGTAGAAGGCTCTCAAGCACCCCCCCTACACACTCAATCGCAACCAGCCCCCTCCCCATCTCCGCCGCCTTCCCTTCCTTGCCTCAGTCAATCTATCGATTTGCCAAAGTCATCAGAGAGTGGCAGGGCGAGCGGGGTTGTTGTTATTATTTTTCTTTTTTAGGAGAGGCTTAATGGAGATTGGCAGCGGGGTAGAGAAAGCGGGGGGAAGGGGGCGAGCGGTCAGAGCTCTTGAGTGTGTGCCGGGGTGGGCAGGGGTCGGCTGTTGCTGTGTGTGATGACTGAGAGCACGGATCAACAAGTCCCCTATCCGAAAAGTAACAAGGTCCTTAAGGAGCTGGCCCTGCTAGTCTTATCTCTGTGGGAGGGGTTGTAGTTCAAATGCTTTGAGTGCAGAAGGTCCCAGGTTCCATCCCCGGCCTCTCCCTGCAGGACTGAGAAGGTTGCCCATCTGAAACTCTGGAGGGCAGCTGCCAGTCCGTGTTGGAAATACTGAGCTAGGTGGACCGATGACCTGACTCAGTATAGTGGAGGGCAGTAGCTCTGTGTCAGAGCACCGGCTTTGCATGCAAATGATGTCAGGTCAAACCATTGGGTCCATCTAGTTCAGTATTCCCTACACTGGCTGGAAGCAGCTCTCCGGGGTTTCAGAGGAGAGTCCTTTCCAGCCCTCCAGGGATCTTCTGAATGCAAAGCAGCTGCTCTACCACTGAGCTACCGCCCTTCCCCTAGGATGCATCTCATCCTAAGGAGCTAACCTTAAGGATAAGTCAGATCGTTGGTCCGTTTAACTCAGTATTGTCTGCACTGACTGGCAGTGGTTCTCCGGGGTTTCAGTCCTCCCTCTAAAGCTGTTTTCGGACACTACACTGAGGGTGGTTTTTGAACCTCTTTTAGCTTGCTCGTTCACTTAACCCACTGCTGCGTACTCTCACTGGCAGTTGCTCCCTGGGGTCTCAGGCCATTGACCCTTTTAGCTAGGGAGGCTGAACCAGCAGCCTTCTTCAAAACATGCTCAACCACCAGCTCTATCAGACAGGAGAAGGCTATGGATAGCTACTAGCCATGTTGCCTATGCTCTGCCTCCACCATGGGAGGCCACCATGCGCCTCAATACCAATTGCTGGAAACTGCAGGAAGGGAAATGCTCTTGCGCTTTGGTCCTGCTTGTGAGCCATGGGAGCATCTGGTTGGCCACTGTGAGATCAGGATACTGGGCTAGGTGGGTCAGTGGTGTGATCCAGCAAGCCCGTCTTATGTTCTTATGTTCCACTTGCCTCGCCTAGTGAAAGCTGGGCTAGATTTTCTGGTGCTTCCAGCATCCTTAGAAGCTCCGTTTAGAAAGGGCAGGGGTGGCTTTTTCCTTCCTAGAACTATTATTATTATTATTATTATTATTATTATTAATCACCCTTCACCCAAAGTTCACAGGGTGTTTCGCAACATAAAACACAGAATTAAAACACAATACACTCACACACCCATCTAAAACAGTGCTCCTATCCAAGCTGATGTGTTTATTGCCCGCAAAAAACCAAGGTAGGCTGGGTCATCTGGAAACAATGGTTTGCCTTTACTCACTGCTGGGCAGTGCATGGAAAGATACTTGCCATTGCCCAGTTATTCCCCATCAGTTGTGCCAAACTAGCAGCCAGAGAGAGGAGGGGATCACGTCCTAGGCAAGCCCCCTTGGCAAACAAGAGCTGCCTCCTGGGACATCACTGCTGTGCTGGATAATATCACTGTGCAGAGACCTCCTCTGAAAGTCCATTTTGCCATCATGGCTTTCCTCTGCATGTGCCTAATGGGGTGGGGGGGGGAGCTGCCTTATACTGAGTCAGACCATTGCACTATGTAGTCCAATATTGTCTACACCTACTGGCAGCAGCTCTTCGGGGTTTCAGGCAGAAACCCATATCCTGAAATGTCAGGGACTGAACCTTTTTGCATGCAAGGAATGTGCTGTACTAAAGGAAGCTGCTAAATCATACTGAGTCAAACCATTAGTTCAGCTGGCTCAGTATTGTCTACACTGACTTGCAGCAGCTCTCCGGGGTTTCAGGTGGGACATTCCAAGCCCTACCTGGAGATGCCAGGGTTTGAACCTGGGACCTTCAGCATGAAAGGCAGACCCCCCTGCCCTAGGAGGGTGTCTTATTCTGAGCCAGACCATTGGTCCATCTAGCTCACTCCTGAACTAGTTGTGGCAATCCAGGGTTCCAGGTGGGGGAAGTCTTCCTTTCCTAGCCCTGCTTGGCGATTCCTAGGATTAAACCTGGGACTTTCTGCATGCAGACAAGATGCTCTTCCCCTGAACCCACAGCCTGTCCGTCCTATAAGGCTCTCCCTGCAAGCAGGGACCTCAGTTGCAACAAGTTACTCTAGATGGCGGAAGGGAACCTCTCACCCTACAGGAGAGAGTAGAGGGGGGCATTTGGGGACACCCTCAAGGAAGGGTCAAAATCTGCACACTCTGTTGTTGAGTCTGCTCTTCACTGAGATGGCTTCCCGACTGCAGAGCCTGATATTACTGCCTCACACATGCAGTGGAACAGACGGCGAGCCTTGGGCATGGCGTGGTGGTATCTGTGCTGGCTTCCTTTTTGATGCAGCAGTCATAAATGGGTGGGTAGTGGCATCCCCAAGACCACCTCTCTCTGTGCGTCATGGAAGCACAATACATCCACTGATCACCTAGTTTGCGGTGGAGGGAGCAGGTAGAAAAGAGGATGGGTCTCCTGCACCTTTCATAGTTGCGTAAAGGAAAGGGGGATTTCAGCAGGTGTTGCTCGCCATGCCAATGATGATGACTGAAGTGCCTTTTGTACTCAACTATTAAAGGAGTGGAGGCACGATGGACCACTGGAGGATGCCTGTACAAAGGAAAAGAGGAGGTTCCCTTACGTTGAGTGGGGCCCATTGCTCCATCTAGCTCATTATTGTCGACACTGACTGGCAGGGTTTCAGGCAGATAATATTCACTGCTTCATCTGGAGGTGCCATTGGGGATTGAACCTGAGACCCTCTGCATGCAAGGAAGGTGCTCTACCGCTGAGCTACTGCCCTTCTCCTAAAAATAAATTAAGATTCTAGTCCTTATGGGTTTTGAGAGAGAGAGAGAGAGAGAACTGAATTAAATAGGAATCGGAACATTGGTCCAGCTAGTCCAGTAGGGTCTGCACTGACTGGAAGCAGCTCTGCAGGGTGTCAGACATGGAATCTCTCCCAGCCCTACTATGGCAGGGATTGAACCTGGGACCTGCTTTGCCACTGGGCTATGGGTTTTCCATAGTGCCTTCCTCAAGGTTCTTCTCCAAACTGTGCTTTTCCATAGCTCATAGCATCTTTTGACTCATATCTGATCATCTGACACATGGGTGCCTATTCTCCTCCCAGAGCTACAGTTCCCTGAGTCATAGAATCATAGAGTTGGAAGAGACCACAAGGGCCATCCAGTCCAACCCCCTGCCAAGCAGGAAACACCATCAAAGCATTCCTGACACATGGCTGTCAATTCCTCTTCGTTGGGAATTCTGGGAATTGTGGCTCTAGGACAGAATAATAGGGGAGGGGGGGGGGTCTTCTAACGACTCTCAGCACCCTGAGCAAACTACAGTTCTGGGTATTCTTTGGGGGAAGCCATGACTGTGCTTTAAATGTACAGTATGAATGCTGCCCTAACCAGGCAAATCAGGAACCCTTGATGATCAACTGCAAACCATCCAGAGATCTTCCAAGTGTTCCTGGTTGGTGAACACTGGCTGGCAGCAGCTGTCTAGTGCTTCAGTCAGAGAGTCTTTCCCAGCTGACTCCCAGAGGTGCTGAGGATTGAAACTGGGCCCTTCTCCATGCAAGGCAGGTACCCTACCACAGAGCCAGGGCACTTCCCTTACCACCCAGGGAGCTACCCGAAGCAGATAATGGTCCATCTAGCACATCATTGTCTGCAGTGACCAGCAGTGGTTCTCCAGGGTTTCAAGGTGGAGTCTTTCTCAGGCCTTCCTGGAGATGCCGAGGCTTAGGCTCCTGGGACCTTCTGCATGCAAATCCAGTGCTCTGCCACCAAGCTACAGTCTTTCCTCCTCCAAGGTTCTCTCGAAATTCAGCAGCATGGAATGGAATTCATCTCAGTCTTAGTGGACATGCATGCAGGTGACCAAAACTATGCACGAGCACTAAGGTCCCAATGCAGAGGACAGGTTGGCATCTCACAGAATGGAGCTGGTGGCATAGATTCCAAGCTGTCAACATCACCGCAGTGTGTAGGACAGGCTTGCTTTTCTTGTGCACCTTCACCAACAAGCAGCAAAAAGGAACACCTGCTTGTCTTTTGGATAAATGGGGGAAAGACAATTGTAGAATCAAGGAACAGAGAATGTGGAGAAACAGCAGTATTTGGAGCATAGCAATCTGTAATAATACGGCAGGTGGTGAGTTTTAATAGGCAACAAAGAGAAACCCAATTTTGTTTGTGATTTAATGAGAAGCTTCTTAATCGCACTTCTTCTCAAACCAGGACGTGATCTGGTGCGCAGAATACCCTTCGAAATTTGCCCTCCTACGAATTTTGCAATGCAGTACTCCAACCGATGTGTACAAAAAAACCCCCCATATCTTAGGGGGGGAGGCTTGGAAATGTATACATTTGTGAAAGTAACCGACAAAAATACATTAGATCAGGGGACGTAGTTGCAAAAAATGTGTATATTAATCAAAAACGGCACACACACACACACACACACAAGTATTTATTAGAAGAAACTCATTCAAAAATGCTGATGGATTTTCCGTGAGGATTTTAAAAATTATTATTTTGCAATAAAGAAATAAATTGTGAATTGCTGCGGAAATGTGAAAGTCTGAATGTATGATTGAAACACTGAGAAGCAGAGCAACCTAAAATGGGCTGATATCTCCCATGGAGGGGTGAGGAGGAATCTCTTAGGATGATGCTGGGGGTGTCACATGAGCTCCTATTATTATTATTATTTTATGCAAAATGTTGAAGGGCATGAAGATGTACCTTGGAGTTCTCTGCAACAGAGCAGGGACCTTCCTGCACTACATCTCTCCACCACTTCTTCAGTGCCCGGAAAGAAATAACAAAATAATAATAATTGCCATCTCAGTAACTGCCTAGGCGAGGCACCCTGTGTGATGCTCAGGTTGCTTCAGAACGATGCAAAGTGTTGGGGTGAAATCTCAGTAAATTGCGGCTGACTCCTCAAGACCTTACTGGCAGGGATGCTGCCTAGCAGCCGGCTGCTGGGATCTCATTGCAATCTAACATTACCATTGATTCATACAATATGCCAGACCTAGGAAAGTGATGGTTTGCTCTTCGCCAGCCACATGGGTAATGCAACACAGGGGTGAGAGTATCTCTCCATCAAAGCGCATCATTGTGCTTTTTATATAATGCGGGCAAGGGGGCTATAACTTGGAGAACGCAGGAGCTGGTGGCAATGCTGCGCAGATTACTGTTGCTTATCACTGCCGATACATTTGTGAGGGCAGTCATTCTCGTGGTTCATGTTGTCATAATCATGATGGAGAAGGTTAGAGCTTTCTTGGGTTCAGGACAAGAGACAACCATTTCAAATTCTTTACTGTGTGAGGGTTGGGGTTGAGGAAGGCTTCTCAGCATTGTTTAAAAATCTCGCTCTTGGGTATACGCATTGGGTAACTCAACCCAAAATGCCCAGGAATATGAAACTGCTAAAATAAAGCCGAGATGGGCAGCATTTGCTGTGGTCATTTTGGAACCTCTCTGGAAAACTGCTGTTGGCATTAGCAAAGCTGTGTTCGCAATGTTACCAATGCAATGGAGGTGGGTGGGAGGAAGAGAAGAGGGGAAGAAAATGTGCCTTTGGTGTGCACAACTGGCACCCAGAGCCATTTTTGTGGCTTCCGATTGCAGTCGCACTGTGTGGCATTGAGGAGCAAGTTGTATGTTTCCCACAAACAGGTGTAATGAGGCCGTGATTGTTTTTAAATGAAAAGCAGCTGCTGGGGGGCTGCAATTCTGAGCAGATAAGAAGTGTGCTTAACCCTTTGTTTGCACTTCATCTTCCAGCTAACATCCCACCCCTCACCGCCCTGTGGGCAGATTCTAGATGTGTGATTACTCAGGGCTTCCCCCAGATCGACCTGAGATTTATTTATTTAATCTAGAGATTCCTGTGCTGTAACAATCCTGGCTTCATCAGCTAGTTACATAACCTGCTCTCAACCCGCTCCCACTGTGGTTCATAACTGGCTCTTCATGCCAAGTTATGCCAAGCCACAGTTTCCCATGATGTTCAACACAAGAAAATGCCAGCGGTGTCAGTTTACAAGATGAGATCTGAAATCTGGTTCAGACTATGCCATCTAATCTTGGACATGTCTGAGGGCGTCAGATTGTAAATCTGGGAGCTGCCACTTTTACAATCCACAGGGCACCCAATATAGAGTTGCTCTGCAGTATTGTGGGAAGCTGAAATGCTGGCTCGTCGTGAACCAGAGAGCTGATCAGAGCTTTGCTGATGTTGCTGCAGCCAGGCAAGTCCACTGAGGGTCACCACGTAGGAGAGCGTCCAATGATGTAGGAAGGGGCCCAATGGAAGGCAATTTGCTGGTGAGGTGTGCCCCACCTTGGAACTGGCTCTGGTGGAAACAGCAACCATTCCCCGTTGTTTTTGCTACACACACACACCCCAAGAGCTGGTAGATTGCCTTCTCAGTCTGGGAGTTCTATTGTTATTTCCACTCCTAAACAACTATTGATTCACTTTTCGGTGACACACCATATGTTTAAAGCACATGGCTTTCCCCAAAGAAAGGAACTGTAGTTTACCCCTCTCAAAGCGACCATTTCCATTTTACAGTTCTCAGGATTAAACTCATGTGCTTTAAATGTGCTCTCAATATACAATGTGTACGCAGCCTTCCTCCATGAGATCTTCTCGGAGTAAACAACTGATGGTGAATCTCTCCCAAAATAACTTGCCCAGCCAACTGTGTTTTTTGACCGTGATGCCTTTTTAGAATCCTAGAATGGTAGAGTCGGAAGGGATCCAATGGGTTGCCTAGTCCAACCCCCTACAGTGCTGGAACCACAGCTATAGAATCCCTGACAGGCAGCCATCCAACCTCTGCTTAAAAGCCTCCAATGAAGGCGTGTCCACCACCTCCCAAAGGAGTCCATTCCACTGTTCAACAGCTCTCACCATCAGAAAGTTATTCCTAATGTTTAGTTGGAATCTCCTTTCTTGCCATTTGAATCCATCGGTTTGGGTACTCCCCTCTGGAGCAGCAGGAAACAAGTTTGCTCCACCTTCCATGGGATAGCCCATCAGATATTTGAAGATGGCTTTCCTATCACCTCTCGGTCTTCTCCTCTCCAGGCTAAACATACAGGGCCGGCTCTACGTAGACCCCCGGTGGCGCAGTGCACCATGGCGGGGGGCTGGTAAGCTGGGTGCCGGCCTGGCGTGGAAACCAATTGCGCCCTGCGAGGGCGGGGCGGGCGGTGGAGCGATCTCCGCCCCTCAGCACCAGGGCGCGCGATCTGCTCAAGACGGCCCTGTAAACATACTCAACTCCCTCAACTATAATAATAATAATAATAATAATAATAATAATAATAATAATAATTTATTTATACTCCACCCATCTGGCTGGGTTTCCCCAGTCACTCTGGGTGGCTCCCAACAGAATTAAAAGTGCAATAGAACATCAAACACTAAAAACTTCCCTAAACAGGGCTGCCTTCAGATATCTTCTAAAAGTCAGGTAGCTGCTTATTTCCTTGACATCTGATGGGAGGGCATTCCACAAGGTGGGCACCACTACTGAGAAGGACCTCTGCCTGGTTCCCTGTTAGCTCGCTTCTTGTAGTGAGGGAACCGCCAGAAGGCCCTCAGAGCTAGACCTCAGTGTCTGGGCTGAACAATGGGGGTGGAGACGCTCCTTTGGATATATTGGGCCAAGGCCATTTAGGGCTTTAAATGTCAGCACCAACACTTTGAATTGTGCTTGGAAACATAGTGGGAACCAATGTAGGTCTTTCATGACTGGTGTTTTATGGTCTCTGTGGCCACTCCCAGTCATCAGTCTAGCTGCCGCATTCTGGATTAGCTGTAGTTTCCTGGTCACCTTCAAAGGTAGCCTCACGTAGAGCACATTGCAGTAGTCCAAGCAGGAGATAACCAGAGCATGCACTACTCTAGCGAGGCAGTCTGCAGGCAGTAGGGTCTCAGCCTGCGTACCAGATGGAGCTGGTAGACAGCTGCCCTGGACACAGAATTGACCTGCGCCTCCATGGACAGCTGTGAGTCCAAAATGACTCCCAGGCTGCACACCTGGTCCTTCAGGGGCACAGTTACCCCATTCAGGACCAGGGAGTCCCCCACATTCAGGACCAGTTGAGTCCCTTCAACTGTTCCTAACGAGGCTTGGCTTCCAGTGCCTTGATCAATCCTTGGTCAATCTCCTCTGCACACCTTCCAGCTTGTCAATCTCATCCTTGAACTATGGTGCCCAGAACTGGACACAGGTGGGCTCTGACCAAGGCAAAATAGAGTGGTACTATTAATTCCCTTGATCTGGGCACTCAATTTCTGTTGAGTTAGCCTAGAATGGCATTAGCTTTTTTATGCTGCAGCATCACATTGTTGACTCACTATGAGAACAGATGTTCTCGGCTTCATTTCACATAGTGACCATTTTGAACCTTGTAGCATTGTTAGTGGGAACCCCTGGAATTTTGCCTGCTTTGCAAATCTGTGCTATTATTCGACCAGTCTCCTTTCAGCTTCTCCTGCCCGCAGGGAGACATTCAGCAGGAGCTCAGCTCTTAAAAAGATGGTAGCAAGCGGGTGAAATGGCCGGTGGTTTGCTGCTTCTGGTTTGAATAATGAAGCTTGTGGGAGCCTGGCCAAGTCTTCCTGTTTTATTTATTTCATGAAATTTATACATTGCTTGGTTGTAAAAACAAAACAAAACAAAAAACCATTGGGGTGGCTTACAAAAGATAAAACAGTAAAATCAGGGGGGGGGGATACAATCTTAAAACATACAAAAATTGAACTAGTAAAACAGATTAGAATTGCCCCAACCTTCTAAGCATCTTGGCTGCAGACAGCATGAGTTTGGGGGGGGGGGCTTGCTCTCTCTCCCCCAACCAACAATATGCCCTTTTCCAAAGAAATTGCTGGTTATAACATACACTCCAGGTGTCCTCACTGAGCGAGGGCATCCCCTCTTCCTGGCTTCCTGTTTCCAAATAAATCATGATTATTCCCTTTGCAGTTGTTTTGAGCACATTCCAAATGTTGTTTATTTGCGGACGGAGGCCATAACATTTTTGAAAACCAGTTGCTAGAAACCGCAAGAGGAGAGAGAGTGCCTTTGCAATCGGGTCCTGCTTGCAGGTTCCCACAGCATCTTGCTGGCCACTGTGAAAACAGGATGCTGGAATACGTGTGCCCCCATTGGCCTGATCCAGCAGGGGCCTTTTTGGTTCTTAATGCTTCTGAGTATCAGCTGCTGGAGACTGCAAGAGGGGGAAATGCTCATGCATTCGGGTCCTGCTTTGGGGCACCCGAGTGATCACTGTGAAAATGAAATACTGAACAAGATGGGCCATTGGCCTGATCCAGCAGACAGAATGGAAATCTGAGAAGAATGGAATGGCAGGTTTCTTGAAAGGGGATGTTCCGCACTGGGTTCTGAAGCAGGGTGTGCAAATTAGGCAACCCTAACATAAAGTTTCATCTCACAATGGATCTGGATGTGCTTTTCCACAGAACAGCTGCAGCTCAGAACATATTCAGCTACATTTATTATCTGAAGTGGGCTGGGAAAGAGGCTCAGGGACACGGCATCCTGTCTGTCTGTCTGTGCACGTTCCCGCAAAGTAACTTTTTTTTAATAAAAGAAATGTGTCTTCAGAGATGGGGACAAGGGGTATTTTAGGGAAAGGGGGTTGTTCTTTTGAAGTAACAGTTGGCGTGTTTGCATGCTGGAAATTGCTTCTGTGGCTAGCTCAGGTGGTTAGTGTGTGGTGCTGATAACACCAAGGTCACAGGATCAATCCCCATATGGGACAGCTGCATATTCCTACATTGCACAGGGTTGGACTAGATGATCCTCAGGGTCCCTTCCAACTCTACAATTCTATGATTCTACAAAATAACTTGATACAAATTAGATTTTGCTTTACCGGCGAAAGCAGCCATCTTTATTAATTTGTTGCATAACGTTTATACACCACTCAATAGTGTGGGTTTTTTTGGGGGGGGGGACCACACCTCAAAGTGGTTTACGGAAAAAGATAAAACAATAAAAATATCAATAAGAAAAAATAACAACAACGATTTAAGACTTAAGTTAAAATAACAGTAGACTAAAAAAACAAAAACAAAACTCACATCAATGTGCTAAACATCTGGTTACGCTTGTCTAAACAAAAAGGTTTTTAGCAAGCGCTGGAAAGAGACCAGTGAAGGCACCTGCCTGATGTCAATAGGGCGGGAGGTTTGAAAGTCCTGGGTTCAAGTCTCCCTCTGTTGGGCTGCTTGGCACAAAAAAGCATGTTCATTGCACACACAAAAAAAGAAAAAAGAAAGGCAGGGAAAATAATCCCGCGAATGAGAATCTTATTCAGAGAAGTGTGGAGAGAGCAAGACTATGGCTTAGGGGGGGAAGCATCCATCTTGAATGCAGAAAGTATGAGGTTCAATCCCTGGTGTCTCCAGAAAGGGCTGGGAGAGAGTCTTGCCTGAAACCATGGAGAGATTCTACTAGTCAACACTGAACTCGATGGACCAGTGGTCTGACCTGGAGTAAGGCAGCTTCCTCTATTTAAACTTGTATTTTATTCTTTGCACTACCCTGAGCTTTTGGGCTGATGGACGGCATAGGGGCCCTGGGTGCCCTGGGTGCCCATGCACCCACAAAATTCCATGCGAAGGGGCTGAGCACCCACAAATTTTGGTGCCCGAGCCATGCATGCTGCATGGCACCCACAGCCCTGAGCAACCACAGCTGCAGGGCCAAGATGGCACTCCTGACGGACGGTATATAAATTTAAGAGATACATTAAAAATACAGGGTTGGGCTTAGATTCACCTTACTCAGAGCAGTCCCACTGAAATCAATTGGTTTATGTAAGTCAATGAAGGACCACAGCTCAGTGGTAGAGCACCTGCTTTGCATGCAGAAAATCCCAAGTTGGCATCTCCAAGTAGGTGTAGGGAGGACTCTTACCTGGACAGCTGCTGCCAGTCAGTGTAGGCAATACTAATCTAGGTGAACCAGCCATCTGACTCAGCATATGGCACCTTCTTATGTTCCAATGTGCAATGCAATCTTAACCACATTTGCTCAGAAGTAAGTCCCATTTGAATTCAGTGGGGTTAGGTAAAGGTAAAGGGACCCCTGACCATTAGGTCCAGTTGTGACCGACTCTGGGGTTGCGGCGCTCATCTCGCGTTATTGGCCGAGGGAGCTGGCGTATAGCTTCCAGGTCATGTGGCCAGCATGACAAAGCCGCTTCTGGCGAACCAGAGCAGCACACGGAAACGCCGTTTACCTTCCCACTGTAGCGGTACCTATTTATCTACTTGCACTTTGACGTGCTTTCGAACTGCTAGGTTGGCAGGAGCAGGGACCGAGCAACGGGAGCTCACCCCGTTGCAGGGATTCGAACCTCCGACCTTCTGATCGGCAAGCCCAAGAGGCTCAGTGGGTTAACCCACAGTGCACACCCGCATCCCAGCGCCACCCGCGTGGGGTTACTTGCAGGTAATTGGATCCTCAGCCTGGATCCAATTTACCGAAGAGAATTTAGAAGAGGTCTTGTGGAAATAAATTCCTCCTTCTCTTCTCCATGACCCACACCACGTTCGTACCTTCTGGGGGGTGATGCTACTTGGATCTGGGGGTTCCTGTCTGAGAAACTTCGCTGCTCTACATCCACATCATGCCTGGTGGGTATAGAAAACGAATTTGCATTTCCCTGGTCCTCCTGGGGTGATTTACAGCTCTGGACACCGCAGGAGATAAGGGTAGATCAAAGTCCAATGCATCACAGCCCAGGTAAATAGAAATCGAGCGCAGCTGGTAATCGAGATGGAATTCTAGCTCTCTTTGCAGGAAAGGACATGTGTAGGTCTGAGCTGCGATGCTCAATGGAAATGATTGTTATTCAGAAAGGGAAAAATTGCGCTAGGCCAGTGTTTGTCAGCCCGATACCCTCCAGGTGTTTTGGGTGGCAACCTCCATCAGCCCAAGCCAAATAAATGGTCATGCTGATGGGTCCACAATATCTTGTTCCCACACACTGTGTAATAGCTATATCAGGGGTCAGCAAACTTTTTCATCAGGAGGCCGGTCCACTGTCCCTCAGACCTTGTGCAGGGCTGGACTATATTCTGAAAAATATAAGTACTCTGCAAGCCAGTCCCACAGCTGCCTCTGGACCTGGAGGAGGAACGCACTCTGCACGCGCTCAGGAGCGCATCTCGGCGCCGGCCGCTCACCGGTGTTGTTGACAAGCAGCAGCTACTCCATTGGCCCATCCCCATGGAGCTCCCTGGTGGCACTGCAGCCCATTGTCCGAGGCCAGGTCGGCGGGCAGGCCATGGCCGAGTGCGCCACCAGCAGCAGCATCAAGCCGGGAGCCAGGCGTGGGGCCAACAGACATGCCAAGCTCCGTCTGAAGCCCTGTGACACGCCCGGTCATGATGCCCATGGTGTGGCCCAGACCCACCACCCACCCGCCAGCCTCTCCATCTCAGCACCCTCAGAACGCGGGCAGTGAGGCTTCGGATTGGCTGCAGGAACTTCCTGCAGCCAATCCGAAGCCATGCCAGCGTCGCCGCCCACCCAGAGGCGTCCACACTTTGGATTGGCTGCAGGAGCTTTTTGCAGCCAATCTGAAGCCCCACCAGTGTCGTCGCCCACCCAGAAGCCGTGCCAGCGTCGCGGAAGTCAGTCCCCACACGACAAGGTGTCTGCAGTACATGGGGATTGACTGAGTGGTCGGCAGGGTCCGTGGGCCGGATTTACAAGCCTGGGGGCCGCATCCGGCCCCCGGACCGTAGTTTACCGACCCCTAATCTATATGAATCCTCTGGGAGCTGACATCCAGGGATTTGGAACATAAGAACAATAAGAAGAGCCTGCAGGATCAGGCCAATGGCCCATCTAGTCCAGCATCTGGTCAACCAGATGCCCCCAAAGGGGAACTCGCTAGCAGGACCTAGAAGCAACAGCACCTTGCTCCTCCTGTGGCTTCCAGAAACTGGCATTTAGAAGCATTACTGCCTCAACTGTGGAAGGAGAGCAAAGTCACTGTGACTAGTAGCCGCTGGTAGCCTTACCTTCCATGAATTTGTTTAATCCTCTTTGAAAGCCATCCAAGTTGGTGGCCCTCACTGCCTCCTGTGGCAGTGAGTTCCATAGTTTAACTGTGCATTGGATGAAGAAATCCTTTCTTTTACCTGTCCTGAATCTTCTAACATTCAGCCTCATGAGATGCCCATGAGGTTTAGTGTTTAAGAGTAAAAGAGTGGGGCAGAAAGGTGAGAATGTGAAAGCACTATACAGTTGTACCTTGGATCCCAAATGCCTTGCAAGTTGAATGTTTTGGCTCCCGAACGCCGCAAACCCGGAAGTGGGTGTTCCGGTTTGCGAACGTCCTTTCGAACCCAAACTTCCGACGTGCGTTTCACAGCTTCCAATTGGCTGCAGGAGCACCTTGGTTTCCAAACGTTTTGGAAGTCGAACAGACTTCTGGAACAGATTCTGTTTGACTTCCGAGGTACCACTGTACTGGCCGCCTGTCAGTTGTCCAGAATTGGTATTATTTAGAAGTGCCCGTTGCTTGACCCTCACAAGCAATTGAGCTGCAGCATCTGAGCCATCTTCAAGGACAGCCCCATGGAGATTGCACTACGGCAGTCTAGCCTGCATGTGACCAGGCCAGGACACATGCAACTCTGGCAAGGTCCATCTTCTTTAAATGAGGTTTAAACAGCTGGCAAGTCAGTCTCAGTGGATAAAGGGGTTTTATTATGGCCACAAGAGGCAAAAAATTGTAGGGATCTCTGTGGTGGTGCCCAAGGGAGTTGTGCAATTACACCAGGAGTAAACTTATGGACTGCAATGTAGCTGATTTTTTTGATGCAAAATAACAAAATAGAAGCTTTGGGCTGCAAATAATAAACAAAGGAGGGAATATTTTTCTGGAGACCCAGAGGGCAGAGGGAGCTTCAACTGATCTTCACTGGAGTCGCCTCCGGCAGCATTTGGAGAATGGAATAAAACGCCCTTGGCATAGCAAAATTTTTGTAGCTGGAGGGGAGAGGAGGAGAAAATATCTTCCCATAAACGCAATATTTTCTCCTCTGCTTTTTCTTATTATGTTTAGAGGACTCTGTTTATATTTATTTATTGAGTGGGCTGTCAAAGCTTCTCCACCGGCTGCTGTGAATCAGAGCTCAGCTGGTGCACCCTGGTGCCTTCGGATCTAGGCCCAAAGAGGAGGCAGCTGCCATAAATGGGCGAGGGGGATGTGCCTGGCATCTCCACTAGGAATGATAGCAGTGGAAAGCAGGGCCGGTGCTAGGGTTTTTTGCACCCTAGGCGAGATCACCTCCCCCCCCCCATTATTAAAAAATAAAATAGAAAATAGAAAATAAATAAAAATAGAAAAAATTACAAAGTAGAAAAATTAAAAAATTAAATAAAATAAAAAACAGCTGAGAGGTGTGGCAAGGTGGCCCCAGGCTCGCACTCCCCGCGCACCTCCGGAGCTTCGTGTGGGGAGCGCGAGCCTGGAGCCACCTCCACTGCAGCTGTCCGCTGTTGAGCGGCTTCAGGACGCTCTCTGGAGGCACGCGCGTGCCTCGGGATAGCGGCCTGAAGCCGCTCAACAGCTGACAGCTGCAGTGGAGGTGGCCCCAGGCAGCACCGGGGGACGGCGGGCGGCGGGCAGGCTGGCCAGCGCCCCCTCCATTTGGGCGCCCTAGGCAGCTGCCTAGTTCACCTAAATGGATGCGCCGGCCCTGGTGGAAAGAGAGTGCCAGCCTCACTAAAGAGGCACTGGGGGAAGAGCCATAGCTCAGTGGTGCCTGAAACCCTAGTTATTTACTTGTTTTAATTTTATTCTGCAAACCACCCTGAGATCTTATGATACAGAAGAGTATCTAAATATAATGAAGAAGAAGAAGAAGAAGAAGAAGAAGAAGAAGAAGAAGAAGAAGAAGAAGAAGAAGAAGAAGAAGAAGAAGAAGAAGAAGAAGAAGAAGAAGAAGAAGAAGAAGAAGAAGAAGAAGAAGAATAGCAGCCCTGGAGAGCTGCTGCCAGGCCAATGTTCTGACTCCGTCTATACAAACTTCCTATGTTCCTATTTAATTCAGTCCTTAAAAAAGAAGAAGAAGAAGAAGAACCATGAGGACTAGAACCTTAATTTATGTTTAGGGAAAGAGTCATAACTCAGCCATATAGCCTCTGCTTTGCGTGCAGAAGGTTCCAAGTTCGATCACTGGCCTCTCCAGGTTAAGCTGAGAAAGACCTGAAACCCTGGACAGCTGCTGCCGGTCAGTGCTGGTAATACTGAGCTAGGTGGACCAAGGACTGACTTGGCATGAGGCAGCTTCCTGTGTTCCCTTTCCTTTTGCCAAATGCACCAGTCATTGGTTAGAAAGCTGATGGGGCCTCGATGAAATCTGTGTCTTGGCTTCCCACCCATTAAAACCAAAATCACCCCCTCTACAGCTTTCTAAAAACTGGGGTCATATACAAAAGCGCAGGGGGCCAGCCCTCCCTCCACCTGCAAGATTAGAATTCAAGCCCTATATTTTGCATGAACTTCACTTTGCTTTTCCTGCTGTGCAGGCTGATTGAGACCCGGACAATTTGGGGTCTGCCTAAGATCAGTTCAGAGGCTTGTGTTACTCTTGTGCATTTGGGCGTACAGGGAATAAGTTTCTGGGTTCTGCATTTGCAGTGCAATCCCAGTTTAAGTACTGCTGCATTTGATACAAAACAGGGTGGTTTCCCCCACCCACCCCCCACACACAGTAGGCTTCAAGGACCGCCAAATTCGCTCTGTCTGGCTGTCTCTGAAGTTTTCGTACATACCGAGGGAATTCCTGGCAGTAAAAGGACATCACTCTCTTGGGATCCATTATTCCTCCCTTATCAGTTCCATTGAATTACCAGGGTGAGCAGGATCCACACCACAGGTGGTGGAGGCATCTGGGATCTAGAACAGAGGGGGATTCCAACACCCATCAGCCCCAAGGCAGCATGACCCAATGGTCAGAGATAATGTTAGTTAGTTAGTTAGTTAGTTAGTTAGTTAGTTAACAAAATTTATATCCCATTTGATTGTAACGTAACCTCTAAGCAGTTTACAGGAAATGCTAAAATTAAAAGTACTTTCCCAAAAAACCCAGAGTCCTTTCTGTTGGGGATAATTCAGACTGAAATTCCCAGGTGTCAAAAAGGGTTAAATAGTATATATATGCTACTACTGCGACCTGTGATTTGTTATCCCAAAAATGGAAAACGAGTGAGGTCCCAACCAAAGAAGAATGGCAACTTAAGTTGACAGAATACGCACAACTTGCCGACTTAACTTACAGAATGAGAGAACAAGAAGAACATACATTTAGAGAAGACTGGAAAACATTTATTGAACATAAGGGAAATAATTGTGTACAGCTGAAAATACTGGCAGCATTAAGATAAATTCAACTGTGTAAACAAGTTTTGATGGATGCCATAATGGAATACTGAATGGTATAGTTTTTGTAAAATATGCAGGGATTTATGATATGTAAAATGAACCATGGAAAGAGAAGAAGGGAAGTCATTGACATTTTAAGGATGTAAAATGAGTATTTTAAAATGTGAAACAGAAAACTTAATAAAATTATATCCCCCCCCCAAAGAGGAAATGTTAAAATTAGCAATTAAAAGAGTTTAAAACAATTCAAAACGTTTAAAAATATAAAAATTAACAGTAAAAGGCATTAAGCCACATCAACACCTACGTGTCTGAATAGGCTAGCCTAAACAAAAATGTTTCAGGCAGGCTCTGAAGGTGCCCCTCTGATATCATTGTGCAGGGAGTTTCGAAGTGTGGGTGCTGCCACACTAAAAGACCCGCAAGTAAACTGTTCCCAAGCTATTAAGGGCTTTATATACTAAGAGTTGGGGTCCCTTCCAACTCTACAATTCTATCATTCCTTCAGGGGCAGCGCAACTCTGCCTAGGACAGGTAATTAACCAACTGAGGATGGGAGTTGTATTCCAGCTACACCTGGAGGGGTACAGTTCCCCATCTCTGCTTTAACTGAAGCCACAGACCATGATCTGTAAGTGAGTATCCGCTGGACCAAGCCAAGATTGTGTCATACTTCAGGCACCGGACCTATTTCCACCATATCCTCTTGTGTCTCACAGTAACGCCATTACTCCATTGAACGATGGAACTCACACCTGTAGGAAGCAGTGACAGCCACCAACTTGGATGGCTTTAAAAAAAGGACTGGGCAATTTCATGGAGGAGAGGGCTATCGATGGCTACTAGCCATAATGGCTATGCTCTGCTTCCACAGTCAGAGGCAGAAATGCTTCTGAAAACCAGCTGTTGAAAGCCACAGGAGGGGAGACAGGAACCACAAGCTGTGTGTGATTCAGCTTTTGCCCAGGTGGAGGATGAGAAGGGCCTGAGATACAGATCGCCCGATCTGCTGCCTGCTCTCTGGCTCAACAACTTAGATAGGGTTGCCATATGTCCAGAAAACGCTGAAATGTCCAGCAGCCCAACAACTTCTGTGTTCAGATCTTGAAATATGGCAACCGTAACTTAGAGCAAAGATGGAGAATCTCCAGATGTGTGTGTGTTTTTGAATTCATTTTTTAATTTTCAGTTTTACAAACAATAACAATGAAAGGAAATACAAACATCATATCCCCTTTTACTTTACTTCCGCCCCACACACACCTTTTGTGGATCTTGATGTTTTAATTTTCATTCTGCATCTCATCACTAACTTCAATTATAAGTCCTTAATCAATACATAGTTCAAATTTTTACTACAAGTTTTCTGTCAAATCTAACTAATGGAGGTAGTTGCTTACCATAATTTTTGCAACCTTCTAGGTGTTATTGGACTCCAGCTCCCATCAGCCCCAGCCAGTATGACCAACAGTCAGAGATGATGAGAATTGTAGCCCAAAGACACCCAGAAGGCCACACATTCCCTACACTTGTTGTAGATAATAAAATAATGATGATGATGATGATGATGATGATGATGTATTTGTACCCTGCCCATCTGGCTGGGTTTCCCCAGCCACTCTGGGCGGCTTCCAACAAAAATTTAAAATACATTAAAATGTCACACATTAAAAATGTCAGGTAGTTATTTATCTCTTTGACATCTGATGGGAGGGCATTCCACAGGGTGGGTGCCACTACTGAGAAGGCCCTCTGCCTGGTTCCCTGTAGCTTTGCTTTTTGCAGTGAGGGATCCACCAGAAGGCCCTCAGCGCTGGACCTCAGTTTTCGGGCAGAACAATGGGGGTGGAGACGCTCCTTCAGGTATACGGGGCCGAGGCCGTTTAGGGCTTTAAAGGTTAACACCAACACTTTGAATTGTGCTCGGAAATGTACTGGGAACCAATGTAGGTCTTTCAGGACCAGTGTTATATGGTCTCGGCGGCTACCCCCAGTCACCAGTCTAGCTGCCGCATTCTGGATTAATTGCAGTTTCCGGGTGACCTTCAAAGGTAGCCCCACGTAGAGTGCATTGCAGTAGTCCAAGTGGGAGATAACCAGAGTGTGCGCCACTCTGGCGAGGCAGTCCACGGGCAGGTAGGGATTCAGCCTGTGTACCAGATGGAGCTGATAAACAGCTGCCCTGGACACAGAATTAACCTGTGCCTCCATGGACAGCTGTGAGTCCAAAATGACTCCCAGGCTGCGCACCTGGTCCTTCAAGGGCACAGTTACCCCATTCAGGATCAGGGAGTCCTCCACACCAGCCAGCCCTCTGTCCCCCAAGAACAGTAGATGTTTGGACACTATCCAAGAGGTCCAGCCTGCACCTCCACCATTCCTCCCTCTTTCTTCCTCGGGTTGCCTCTCAGCTAGGGATAGTGCCATCAAGGGATAGTGGAACAGACCTTCTCTCTCCTGCTCCAGCCCCACTTCCCCATTCCCCATAACTGCCACCGCATTCCTGAGCCTCCACTGGGTCTGTCACGACAGATCAGTGATGATCAAAAGAAAGGGCTACCCCCGTAGAGAGGGCTGGTTTGCTTCCTGTAAAATCCATCGCATGGGACAAATGTTCCCATTATCCAATGCCCAAGGGACCTCATTTCCGTTGACAACAATTGCTTTGAATAAAGAAGAAAGACGGGGGTCAGTTTAAAAGAGTTTTGCTGCCTCTGGTGTTCACGGTGTAGAACTGCACTATGGTGTTCCAGCTCTGGAGGACTTGGTTAAAGTCGATTAATGGAGAGTCATTCTGGTCCATGTGTATGTATCTATTATGCATACATGCAAATACATAGATGACAGATAAGAGATAGATAGACAGATAAATGAGCAGAGTGCAAAATTAACCCAGTAGTCATGCAAAATGTGGAGAAGATAGATAAGAAGTTTTTCTCCCTCCCTCATAACACTAGAACTCATGGACACCGAAGGAAGTTGAATGTTGGAAAAGTCGAGACAAATAAAAGAAATTCCTTCTTCACGAAGCACATAGTTAAACTGCGGAACTTGTTTCCACAGGAAACACAGTGATGGTTACCAACTTGGATGAGTTTCAAAGAAGATCAGACAAATTAATGGAGGATGAAGCTGTCAATGATACTAACCACAATGGCTATATTCCACCTCTACTGCCAGAGTCAGTAAATGCCCTGGAATACTAGTTACTGGAAATCACAAGAGCACTGCTAGCCCTGCTTTTGAGCTTTCCTTTGGGGCATCTGTTTGGCCACTGCGAAAACAGGATGCTGAACTAGATGGGCCTTTGACCTGAACCAGCCTGAGACTTCAGGATGAAGGGTGGGCAATAAACCATTACCACTACCACCATGGAATGGCATCTAGCATTCAGAATACCAGTTGCTGGAAATGTAGGATAGGAGAGAGCTCTTGTACTCAGGTCCTGCTTGCCGGTTTCTCATGTGCATCTGGTTGGCCCCTGTTGAGAACAGGATGCTGCAATAGATGGGCCCTGATCCAGCAAGCTCTTCTTAAGTTCTTATGACCTTCATCCTGCAAACATGTGCTTTTACTACTGAGCTACAGCACTCCCCAGAAACCTTTCGCATGTAGCCCAGTAACAAACGAAGCTGCTTTAGGTTGAGTCAAGCCAGTGATTCATTGAGACCGGCATTGGCCGATCTGACTCACAGAAACACTTCAGTCTCAGCCAGAGGTATTTCCCAGCTCTGCTACCCAAGGTGTTTTTAATTAGTTTTGGAGAACTCATCTAACCCCTGTTTTGAAACAGCTGTATTGGTTGCCAGTTCATTTCCAGAACCAATTCAAGGTAATCACTATGGTGTTTAAAGCGCCAGGTAACTCAGGCCCCAAACACCTGAAAGACCCCCCCCTGGCTGTGGGGGGATCCTCTTAGTAGTCCCTAGGTATCTGTTGACAGGTGGCCTAGGAGAGGGCCTTCTTTGTGGCAGCCCCTAAGTTGTGGAACTCCTTCCCCATAAAGGTGTGTCCAGCAACCTTCTTTATGGCTTCTGATGTATGCCAAAGACTCACCTCTTTACCCTGGCCTTTGCCAATTATTGAATTTTAAAGTGCTGCCCCTCACCTTTGGACCTTAGAGTAGAGGATGGGTAAATAATAATAATAATAATAATAATAATAATAATAATAATAATAATAATAGTGTGATGCTAATGTGCAATACCAAGAGGAAGATCTACCAGGCTTGTGTGTTGAGCATGCCACTTTATGGAAGTGAATTGTGGGCAACTTACAACTGTCAGGAGTGACGCCTCAACGCCTTCCATATGTGCTGTGTCAGGAGAATTTTGGGTAACAGAATTTGGGTAACCAATTTGGCAGACCAACTCTGCGTTACAAGATGTCTGCAAACCCTATCTAAAAATTCGTAAGTAGAAAAAATCCTATCTAAACTGCATCCAAGATGGCGGATGGAGCTCCATTCGTAAGTAGAAACATTCGTAAGTAGAGTTATTCGTAAGTAGAGGTACCACTGTATATGGCATTGAGGAAGCATCTCCCTAAATGTGCATGCCTGCTGGGAAAACAGGAGCTTCCAGGAAAGGTCATCTACCGTACTCATTTTGCCCGCACCATAACTCTCCCTCTCCCTCTCCCTCTCCCTCTTGCCACACACACACACACTGTGCATGTATTTAATGTGCCTGTTTCCACTTGACTGAAATTGAAGAGGATGTTGAAATCCTGAGCCGGGAGTCGGTCTGCAGTACCTGTCCATTAAAAAAATAATAATGTGCATTTCACATTTGAACTTCACATCTTGAATCATCTCGAGGTGTGTTGATGAGCCACTGGAACCCCCGGAGGCACCGATTATGCTTCCCACCATCAGGCCGTGACTTGCTTGCATGCCAAATGTATAATGAATGCATTTTTATGCGTCAGGCTCCGGAGAACTTTGCAGACCTCCTCAATAGCCAGCTTTGGGGACATGGTCCACTTAATTCATATCTGGCTCCTTGATTGACTTCTGTCAGCAGGTGGTGATCATTCCCTTGCTGTGTGCGAAGGGAGGGGGTGGCTGAGTGCCTCAGAGATGTCAGTATCAAGAAAGCTGGATTTACAATGCTCTTGGATTCCGGAGGGACTCTGGAAAGAATACAGTGGATGGATCAGTGTCATAGGATGGAGTTTTTCCAACTAGGTTCAGGAGACTTTTAGGGCTTAATGTGGATTTCTCAAAACAGTAATGTTAGGTGAGATTCCTTGTAAAGACAGATGTCTCACAAAGACATTGAAAGTCAACCTTCCTGTGTAAAGTGCGTCTGTGGGGGGGGGGAATGACTGCCTTGCTGTTGTGGGGGGGAACAGGATCTCCCGTGTTTCCCTGAATGCTTGCAGGGTATGCAATTCCATGCATTTGGGGACCCATTTTTGCCATCTCTTTGTATGTTGGTAGTGCTGCTGTTGTGGCTCATCTTAGATCAGGCCATGACCAGGTGTTGGGTCCCAACCCACCAGTGGCAGATCAGTGTTCTAGGGCATAATCCCAACTCACATGGAGCTACAATGAAGTCCCCGGGATGCCTCTAAAGCAGGTGTGGGGGACCTTGGACCCTTCAGAGGTTGCTAAACTACAGCTTCCATCAGTCCCAGCAAGCATAGTCAATGACAAGGATTATGGTAGTTGTAGTTCAGCAACCTTTGGAAGGCCACACCTCTAGACTATGCCCCACAATTTTCAGCTGTGTGTCAGAGTTCCATAACTGCTAGATTTCTGTACAGCTCCCCTGTGTGATAAACCTTTGGGCTACATTGGTAGCCTTTTCTGGGAGGTACCTTCAGGCCCTAGACTGACTGTGCTGATCCAAGCTGGCCACTGGAGGATCAGCAGGAACGAGCACAAGAGGACTTATTGCTCCAACTGAGCCTTGCTTGGCCAAGCAGCTCTTCCTGATCTACAGTGTTTATCTGTAGTTGCTCCTTGGTCCTGCATCTTACTTTCTCCTTTGGTCCAGACTTCTGACTTCTATTGAAGCGGAATATCGGAAAATTCATGAAAGACAAAAGGAAGAACATCTTCTCACAGCACAGAGTTGCAACTATGGAATTGTCTACCACAAGAGAGAGAGCAACGGCCACCTACATGGGTGGATTTAAAAGAGGATAAAACAAATTCATGGAGGGGAAGGTTATCAATGGCTACCAGCCGCAATGACTACATTCAACCTACTCTGTTGGAGGCAAAATGCCCCTGAGTACCAGCTGCTGGGAATCACAAATGAGGATGGGGAGAGACCTTCTGTGCTCTGGTTCTGCTTTTCAGCTAACCACAGTTTCCCGGTTTGGGTGTAATGGGAAACAGTGGTTTGGCAAAACCCAGAAGTGTTCTGTTACAACACACAAGAGAAGGGATGAGTAGTTCAGGCATAACACTATTTCCTGGTGTCTGTGTGAACTGGATGTTGGAATAAATGGGTCTTGTACCTGATCCAGCAGGGTTCTTATGGGATGCAACAACCACCATGGGGGAAGGCTGATTTGGGACACAGGAAAGTGCCTTATGCTGAGTCCATCTATCTCAGCATTGCCTTTCAATACCAGTTGCTAGGAATTGCAAGTGGGGAGAGAGTGGTCCAGCATCTGAGCTTCCCTTTGGGACATCTGTGAGAACAGGATACTGGGCTGGATGGACTTTTGTCCTGATCCAGTCGGACTTGTATCACATTCTTATGGATGGCTTTAATAGGGGATTAGACAAACTCATAGAGGATAAAGCTATAGAGGCTATAGAGGATAGAGCCAGGGGGTAGGAGGGCTCTGAATACCAGTTACTGTACTGGGGATTGCAGGTGGGGAAAGTGCTCAAATAACATTCTTATGTTCCTGGGATCAGCAGTTGTGCTCAAGCTTCACTTTCATCTCTTTGCTTCAAAGGCTGCGGCATCAAGTTGTGCGCAAACCCCAAGTGATCTCTTTTTTGTGCCAGAGTTTGGCAATCCAGCTGAAGACACACTATACTTCCAGAATGTCTTTGATAATGCCCTTTGGGCCACGGGCACCTCAGAAGCCTGGACACAGCATCAAAGAGAATACTGCTTTGAGGAGTGCAGGAAGGTCTGATGAAAAGACAGGGAGGTAGGAAATGATCCTGTTTAACATAAGAACACATAGAAGTATAGTGGACCCTCCGGATACGAACTTAATTTGTTCTGGGGGTCCGTTCGCACCCCGAAAAGTACGTAAATAGAGGTGCATTTCTGTGCATGCACACAACGGGATCGAGCGCTTCCTCACATGCTCAAGGCACACAAAGTGCTTCTGCGCATGTGCGCATGGCGAAACCTGGAAGTATACACTTCTGGGTTTGCTGTGGCCGTAACCTGAATATTCCGTATCCAGAGGGATATGTAAGCAGAGGTACGACTGTAGTGAGTTTTGCCCAGGTGGGCTGAGATGGAGAGAAGGGGGCTTGCTCCCCAGGCTCAAATCAAGGTGCTGTTCTTAGCTTAGAAACGGACTTTCCTGAAGGCTACAGTTGTCATATGGGGCTGTGCTCCAAATCTCTCAACCCTGAGAGGCAAGGCTGCTGTCAGATGCAGTAGAGAAGAGAGGGGAAGTTTCTTTAGCCCAAGGACAACCTCTTGGGGGCCACATGCAAGTGGTCTGCAGAGCCGGAAGCAAAAGTAGCCAGAGCAATGGAATGGCAATTTGACTTTTGTACAGTAGGCTTGTTTAAAGCAACCCTGGATAGCTCAGTTGGTTAGAGCATGGTGCTGATAACGCCAAGGCTGCAGGTTCAATCCCCATATGGGACAGTTGTATATTCATTCCTGCATTTCAGGGGGTCGGACTAGAATCAGGGGTCAGCAAACTTTTTCAGCAAGGGGGCCGGTCCACTGTCCCTCAGACCATGTGGTGGGCCGGACTATTTTTTTGGGGGGGGAGGGATGAACGAATTCCTATGCCCCACAAATAACCCAGAGATGCATTTTAAATAAAAGGGCACATTCTATTCATGTAAAAACACGCTGATTCCCGGACCATCCACGGGCCGGATTTAGAAGGCGATTGGGCTGGATTTAGCCTCCGGGCCTTAGTTTGCCTACCCACAGACTAGATGATCCTCAGGATCTTTTCCAACTCTACAATTCTATGATTCTATCCTCCTTCCAGGCAAGCAAGTGGTATTGTCAGAGTTCAAGGGCAAATTACAGCCAGGCAAAAACATTCACCGAACTGTGTGAAGTAGGGTCAGTGATGGGTGTGGCCTAGGAAGAGGGTGTGTGGTCTGCAGCGAGGGCGTGGCTAGGAAGAGTCTTGAGAGCAAGGCAGAGAAGGCCACAAAATGCTGGTCTATCCAGCTCTCTGCACTTACTGGCAGTGACTCTCTCTCTGTGATTTCAAGCAGGGAGTCTCTCCCTGTCCTGCCAGGAGATGTCAGGGAATCAACCCAGGACCTTCTACATGCCAAACAGATGCTCCTCCAACCGAGCTATAGACCTTCCCCCAGCCAGCATGGCATCTGTGCATGCACATTTCTGGTACTGGTTCCATAATTTTGGGGGCCCGTGGAAATGGCACCTTCAATGGACACTCCCAACCTGCAAGAGGGTGAAACGTGCAAGCTGAGAATTCACTCCAGCTGCATCAGTTCGTCTTGGATACTCTGTGGCAACTGGAAGGAGTGGCACTGCCAGGGCTGGGACCGGGGTGGACCCTCTTTGGGGCAAATTCCCATCCTAAACACCTTCCAGAGCTAGTCCTAGGATGCACACAGTGTTCTGAGGGCAAATGCAACTGCTAGTTGCGCCCGGGGTTCACGCCACTGTGCAGAGAACTGCAAAGTTTTGGTTGATAATCACAGGCTGCCCGTTTGTTTCTGGGCCCAGTTCCAAGTACCTATGAAGCAGGGACAGGGAAGTGTTTTCCTACGCAAGGTTCTCTGAGCGAGTCCCACGGACTTGGACACTGACGCAGGCTGTGGTGCACATCTCAGAGGCTGGCAATGCTCCAGCCCCCACGTCGATCTCCTCATTAATTCCACCATTGTCCTGTCTCCCCCGCCTGGTTTCACAGTCTGCTCAGTGCCACCTGCCTCCCCCTGCACCAGCGGACTCTTGAACAGGACTGAAGGTGCCCCGTGTACGATGGATGTCCTTGCATGACGGCACCTTTGCTTGCTTGCTTTTAACTCATTTATCCAGCTTCACAAAGGGCTGTTGCCATGGAGGGCAGGGAAGGGGGAGCCCGTTCCTCTCAAGGGTATTGCAAGCCTCTTCCCTGAACTTGGAAGGGCCATAGCTGAGTGGCAGGGCGTTTTCGGCGCATGCAGAAGATTCCCAGTCCGATCCCCTGCATCTCCAGGTAGAACCAGAAATGCCCCTTTCCTGAATCCATGGAGAATATTGTCAGTGTTGACAATCCTGAGTTAGATGGGTGCGACTCAGTATAGTAAAGGGGTGTAGCTCAATGGAAGAGCATCTGCTTTGCATGCAGATTCAATCCTTGTCATCTCCAGGTAGGGCTTAGGAGAGATCTCTACCTGAATCCCTGCACAGACTCTGCCAGCCATTGTTGACAAGACTAAGCTGGATGGACCAACGGTCTGATGTACTATAATGAAGGACCATAGCTCAGTAGTCCAACATCTGCCTTGCCTGCAGAAAGTACCAGATTCAATCCTTGACGTATCCAGGTAAGGATGGGGGTGTCTCCCTGTCTGGAATCTAGGAGAGCCTCTGCCTGCCAGTGTAGACAATAATGAGCCAGATCAGGCATCCCCAAACTGTGGCCCTCCAGATGTTTTGGCCTACAACTCCCATGATCCCTAGCTAACAGGACCAGTGGTCAGGGATGATGGGAATTGTAGTCCAAAACATCTGGAGAGCTGAAGTTTGGGGATGCCTGAGCTAGATGAATGAACAAGTCCAGCTTCCGCTTCCAAACTTTGCAGCTGACATTCGAAAAGCCCCGAGTCTGTCCTTGAAGATACAAGATAGAAGGACAATGCATAAGGCCAGCCCTCTGTCCATCTTGATGGCATCAAGTGACCTGATTTGCCTGTGTTGGCGATCAGCTGGTTGTCGTTGCTGATCAGTTGATCAGCAGTGCCTGGAATCCCCTACTGGCCCAGCTGAAACTTTACCTGGCCCACACCTGACATCATACATGATGGCACATGTAGGGAAGGCCATTTGGCCAAAATTGCTACAAAGGGCAAATGGGGAAGTCTGATGAGTGTTCTCCCACCCTTGATCTATGGCCTTCCAGCAGATGTGGGGATCCTTTGGCCCTTGGGATGCTTCTGAATTATGTGAGATCGTAAGAAGTGCCTACTCGATCAGATCCATCAAGTCCAGCATCCTGTTATCAAAGTTGCCAGTTTCCAAAGGGAAACTCTCAAGCAGGATCTGGGCACAAGAACCCTCTTCTCTCCTGTGGCTTCCAGCAACTGGTCCTCAGAAGCATTCCTGCCTCTGACCATAGAGGGAGAGCATAGCCATTCTGGCTGGCAGCCCTCCATAGCTCTCTTCTACACAAATTTGTCCAATCCTCTTTTAAAGCCATCCAAGTTGCTGGCCATCAGTGCTTCCTGCAGGAGTGAGTTCCAAAGCTTAACTGGCTATCATCCGTGCTTGCTGGGGCTGATGGGAGTTGTAGTCCACCCAGCAGCCTCTGGAGAGCTAATGGTTTCCCTGTCATCTGCTTTACAGGATCTTCTCGTTCTCCCTGCAGCCCCCCCCTCCAGTACCTGCTTTTCAACTCTGCAGCCAAGTGTCCCCCACCCCACCCCCTGCCCTGGGGGCTCTCAAACCCTGCAACCAGCCCCCCCCCCACCGTGTGCTCACCCATCCCAGCCAAGTGAAATTAATTTCACCATGCAGGTCCCATGAAACGCTTGCCTGTGTAAAACACTTGCCTAAATGCCGAACGGTATTATGTGCCTCCGGATTCGCTCCGTCTATTAATTTCACAACCCTAATTTACCAAACCACCAATCAAATGTTCTTTGGCAATATTTGTACTTTATCACCCATGATGTTTAATTGCTCGTAGCTTTCCCGCTTTCCAATACTTTTCGAGGTGGTTCTCTGTTTAATATTCAAACCAGGCACTGAAATGAGACACATCAATCGAACCGTGTGGTTATGAAAACCTTCTTTTCCTTCTCCTTCTCCTTTTGCCTTTCCTCTCTTTCTCTCTCCCCCTCTCTCGCCTTGGCTGGAAACGGAGGCTGTATCTCGCTTCCTGCAGAATGTGGGCAGGACTGCACTGCAACCTTGTTGGCTTCGGGAATAATGGCTTGGAAACGGATCCTTCTCTCTCTCTCTCTGGCTAATTTCCCTTTTGTCACAGACAAGATGCCAGCAGACAGAGAACGACAGATGTTAAGCCTTTGTCATAGTTAGCCTGGGCTTGTCAAAGTCAGGATGGGGAACGGAGCTGAATGGAAGGAAGTTTTCCAAACTGCGCTATAAATATACTGTAGTCAAACTCAAAACCACATCTTTAAAAGCAATTAGGCGAAAGGCATCTTTGCGGATTAATTGCATGGTTTTCAGTGGATTAACCGGTTGATTAAATCTGCATGCAAATAGGACAACGGCCCTGGAGAATGATGAAAAGGGCTCTTCCTTTGATTTTAGATGGTGGGGATCTCAGGCCAGGAATCCACATGCAGCCACCCACCCACCCCTTAACATGGGCGTAGGCAGGGGGGGCAGGGGGGCAGCTGCCCCCCCTAGAAGCAAAAAATTTTAATGTATTTTACAGACCATAACCAGCACTTTTCCCCTCCAAAAACTGAAGTGGAAAGGGCTTTGCTTTAGCAAGAGCAGCTAAGTCTCCGCTTGCTGGGGGGACGGGACACAGCAGTAACAAAAACACATCAAATAAATAAAGCAAAGTGGCTACCAGTAGTTAAGCAGTTAAGACAATGGAGCATATATCCCCAGGCAAGATTCGATAGCTGACCATTTCACCCTATTGTTCTTAAGTGGGAGTTGTTAATGAGCATTCAGGAGCATTAAGAGTTCTGTTGGCGATTTAATGAGGGTGCAGACTCAGAGGATTCAATTTGACTAGGGTGGCTCTGCAAGGCTAAAAAGAAGTGAATAAGAAAGGGAGGGGCTGTAGCTTTGACAGACACAGTGATGTTTATAAAAAGCATTGGTGTTCCTCCTGCATCTGTATACTGTAAATCAGGGGTGGCCACCTCCCAAGAGACTCTGATCTACTCAGAGTTTAAAACTGGGGGTGATCTACCCCCTTTTGGGGGGTTCAGGACAAAGCTGTTGAGTTTTTTTTAAAGGAAGGGAAGCCCTGCTTTTTGGGGTTTAGGTCAAACTTGTTGAGCTTCTTTTAGGAGGGAGGAAGGCCCATTTTTGTTTAGGGCTTCAGGTCATAGTTCAACTTTTTTGAGGGAGGAGGAAAATTTTGGGTGAGCTTTTTTAAGGGGTGCCAGTGACCTACCAGTGATCTACCACAGACATCCAGTGATCTACTGGTAGATCACAATCTACCTGTTGAACGTGCCTGCTGTAAATCAAGCAGAGAGAAAGCTGCTTACAAGGCTCCTGTACATGCAGAGTTCCAGCATCACAGCGTCACCCAGAGGCACCCACAAATATGAGTTATCCCTCTCTCTATTTCTTCCTTCCTTCCCTCCCTCTTCCATCCTTAATAAAATACGGGGGGGCAGATAGGCCCCACATAGAAAGCCCATCAACATGGGGGGATGACTCTTTCAAATACGGTATTTACCAGTAATTGGGGGGGGGGGAGGCACCTAGGCCTCTAGGAGTTGGCTGCTATGCCTAGGAGTAGGACAATTCAAGAAAGCAGAACGATGCATATGGTATGGTAATATATCAATAGAATCGTAGAATTGTAGTCGGAAGGAACCACAAGGGTCATCTAGTCCAACCCGCTGCAATGCAGGATTTTTTTCCTAAGGTGGGGCTTGAACCATGGTTGAAATATTATGCTGATATGCAGCAACGCCTCGGAGCCGTCGTGGCTGCGGCCATGCCTTGCCCCGCCCTCGCCCGCCCTTCCACCCCCTCTCGCCTGCCCGACCCTCCTGTCCTCTTGCTGCAGAGTTCCAGCACCACAGCGTCATCCAGAGACACCCACAAATATGATTTATTTCTCTCTCTATTTCTTCCTTCCTTCCCTCCCTCTTCCATCCTTAATAAAATACGGGGCGGGGGGCAGATAAGCCCCACATAGAAAGCCCATCAACATGGGGGGATGACTCTTTCAAATACGGTATTTACCAGTAATTGGGGGGGGCACCTAGGCCTCTAGGAGTTGGATGCTATGCCTAGGAGTAGGACAATTCAAGAAAGCAGAATGATGCATATGCTATGGTAATATATCAATAGAATCATAGAATTGTAGCCGGAAGGGACCACAAGGGTCATCTAGTCCAACCCCCTGCAATGCAGGATTTTTTTTCCTAAGGTAGGGCTTGAACCATGGTTGAAATATTATGCTGATATGCAGCAACGCCTCGGAGCCGTCATGGCTGCGGCCGTGTCTTGCCTCACCCTCGCCCGCCCTGCCACCCCCTCTCGCCTGCCCGACCCTCCCGTCCTCTCCAGCCAAGCAGGGTAGCCGCCAACGCTACCAGCCCCAGAAGCACAAGGTGGCCGCTGCTGCCACCGCCACGATGTCATCAGGCCCGTCGGCCCTTTAGCCCCGCCCACTTTGTGGTCCCTCCCCTTCTGTGCCTTGGCCCCACCCCTGAACGACCATGGCTTCCCCCCCCCCCCTAGTTTTGATCCTGGCTACGCCCCTGCCCCTTAAGCCTCTCTATCTGCCCCTTGGCACTCTCCCCAAACCACACCCCCATCTTCCCACGCCACACCCATCACTGGTCCTGCTTCACACCTCAGTTGGTTTTGCTTGGCTGCGATGTCCCCTTGAACTCTGATAAAGCCTCCTTATGGCTTGGGTGGAGGAAAGAGCAGGGTATGTGTGAGAGAGTGTAGGAACTACCCTACCATACAAAAGTTGCTCCGCCCATGTTTGCCTCTAGCCCCGCCCACCATTGGCACATGGCACTTAGAAGGTCCCCTGGAAGGGAATGAGGCTCCCTGGTTGAGAGAATTCTCTCACCACTGTTTTAGATTATAATGGTACTGGTATGTGTCCCAACAGGGAAGCCTCAGAAGAGGTATTCCTTCCTGGGTGAAAGGTGTTAAGGGTAATGGTTTAATTGACACAGAAATGAAGAGTGGCTTAACATAGGGTTAGCACAAGTCTGGAATTTCCTGGGCATATCCAGAATACAGTGTCTGGGCAGAAATGAATGAAATGAAATGAAATGAATAGAGTGTCTGGGCAGAAGAATGCCTAGGAAAATCCTGGTTGTGTGGCAGCCCATGTCAGCAGTGTCATTTTTTTTTTGCCAATTTCCCATAAAAATAGCCCAAAAGCTTAAAATTAAAATAGCCCCTCCCTTCTTATGCAGGTCTACGACCGTAAGAAAGATTTGTTGTTGTTGTTGTTGTTGTTGTTGTTGTTGTTGTTGTTGTGTTCTTAAAAAAGAAGTGAACAACTTAGCCGCCAATCCCCTCCCCCCCAAAAAAAAGGCTCAACAAATTTTCTGTCCGTATTTTCACTGTTTGAAATATGGCAACCCTAGCTAAAGGTATATCGCAGAAGATTTAACATGGGGTTCCACCATGAGGCTATACTGAAGCCAAGGAGAGCACTTTACACATTTGCTAAGTTAATGATTAATTAACTGATGGTTGTCTTTCTGGTAGCTAACATTTGAGAGTTGTAACCTTAGATCGTGTGAGAGGTACTGGGTTGCAAATCTCCATTTTGAAGGGAGTTGCCTTTGTGTCTTTGTCTCCCAAACTCAATGGAGTGAACATGTAAAACAAAGCTCTCCTGAAGGGAGAGTAAACAGTCTGCTGGCTGGAATTGTTTGGCTGTTTTATCTGTGGAGAGAGAGAGAGACCTTTGCTTTTAGGTCTCTTTGGATTATTTCATATTTTCTAAGATGCTGAGCCTGTGCTGGACAGCACAAGAAATTGTATGCATATTTTGGACATAACATTTGATGTATTCTGTTTCATTTTAATGAGTTCTGCCAGAAAAAGTTTAATATTTTAATATTTTTATGGGTCTGGGCAATGATTTATTCCAAAAGGAGTCAGTTCTTATGCTTCCAGTTGCTTCAAACTGCAAAAATATTAATATCTGAAACAAGAGATGCAGAGGAAAGTCTCATCTAAGGTTTGTAGGTAGTTGTATTAATGAAAGCTATTCATCAGCCAAAAGGTTTTTCATCCAATGAGCCAGCCTGTGGCAATGTGGTGCCCTCTGGATGTTTTGGACTACAACTCCTATCAGCCCCAGAAAGCACAGCTTTGCTGATGGGTCTGGCTAAGAATAAGGTAACTTCCTACATTCTTATTTTTTTCATCTATATGCAGCCGCTGGGAGAGATCATCAGGGGGTTTGGGCTGGGTGTTCATCAGTATGCAGATGATACCCAGCTCTACCTCTCTTTCAAATCAGAACCAGTGAAGGTGGTGAAGGTCCTGTGTGAGTGTGACTGGAGGCGGTTGGAGGTTGGATGGCGGCTAACAGATTGAGGTTGAATCCTGACAACACAGAAGTACTGTGGGGGGGGGGACAGGAGGCGGGCAGGTGTGGAGGACTCCCTGGTCCTGAATGGGGTAACTGTGCCCCTGAAGGACAAGGTGCGCAGCCTGGGAGTCATTTTGGACTCACAGCTGTCCATGGAGGCGCAGGTTAATTCTGTATCCAGGGCAGCTGTTTATCAGCTCCATCTGGTACGCAGGCTGAGACCCTACTTGCCTGCACACTATCTTGCCAGTGGTGCATGCTCTAGTTATCTTTCGCTTAGACTACTGCAATGCGCTCTATGTGGGGCTACCTTTGAAGGTGACCCAGAAACTACAATTAATTCAGAAGGTGGCAGCTAGACTGGTGACTGGGAGCGGCTGCCGAGACCACATAACACCGGTCTTGAAAGACCTACATTGGCTCCCAGTACGTTTCCGAGCACAATTCAAAGTGTTGGTATTGACCTTTAAAGCCCTAAATGGCCTCGGTCCAGTATACCTGAAGGAGCGTCTCCACCTCCATCATTCCCCCCGGACACTGAGGTCCAGCACTGAGGGCCTTCTGGTGGTTCCCTCACTGCGAGAAGCCAAGTTACAGGTGAAGTAAAATTTACGCTGGTTCCTATGAACCCAGAGAAATGGATCCTGACCCAGGGAGAGCCCAAGGATCCAGGCAAGCAGACGAATTTAAGCGTCTCCTGCCCACCAAATAACAGAGACCAAACCAGGACGTACGAAGCAAGGCACTTTTATTTTCGCTGTTGCAACAGGGTCCTTCCTCTCACACAGGAGAACAAGGAAGGAACCCCAAACAAAGATGTCTTGCCCTTAAAAAGAAATTTGAAATTGGTTTCAGCCCACCCCCCAGAAGCATCATCCATATGTCACAGAAGGGGTGTAGCCCAAGACCCCCCCTCCCTAGATTCACCATAGGTACATCATGAACGGGGAGGTCTGGTGGCAGTAATCTGAGCAGTCTGGACCCTGCCCCCTGCCCCCAAAACCTAATCAACAAAATTGAGAGATATTTACATTTCCCTGTTTCCCAGCCAAGTTAATCACACCCTTTTGTCTGGCACTCAGGTATCAGGATGCCAGGGATTATCACTTTAATTCCTGAGACAATGAGAAGGTTCCCCCCACCCCCCTTCTTCCTTGCAGAGGAACACCTGGTCAGAGAGAGAGTCAAAATGGTGTCAGAAAGGCCTGTCTTCCTGTGCTGCTTCAGACATGTGCCTGTACTGTACATTCATGTACATGTTTTATGAACAATTATATATATATATATATATATATATATATATATATATATATATATATATGACCTCAAAATTCTTATAACACAGGGAACCAGGCAGAGGGCCTTCTCGGTAGTGGCACCCGTCCTGTGAAATGCCCTCCCACCAGATGTCAAAGAGAAAAACAACTACCAGACTTTTAGAGGACATCTGAAGGCAGCCCTGTTTAGGGAAGCTTTTAATGTTTAATAAATTATTATTATTATTATTATTATTATTATTATTATTATTATTATTGAAATCAGCCATTTATTCTGAATACTGAGGATTAGAACCTTACTTTATTTTAAGGGAACAACCGAAATTCAGTGGTGGAGCCAGCTCTCTCTCCATTGCTTCAAACCACCCAAAAGTGTTTAGGCAGCTCTGTTATTTACTTATTAGTAAAAAGAGGAGGGCAATAGCTCATTGGCAGAACATCTGCCTTGCAAGCAGGAGGTCCCAGTTTCAGTACCTGACATCTCCAGGTTGGGCTACCTGAAACCTTGGAGGGCAGCTGCCAGTCAGTGTCAGCAGCACTGAGTTAAGTGGACAAGGCAGCTTCCTATGTTTTGCTGTTTCAATAGTTGGCCCCTTCCTTTTTTGCACAGAGTGCTCCAAAAAAGCCAGAAGCAGTATTCATGAATTCTCCATTTGCCCATTTCACCTCTTCCAAGCTAAAGGGGTTCACACGGAGCCCTCAGCCGCCTTGAAAACATGCTCGCTGCAGCAGCAGCTGAACAACAGTCATAACTTACCAACCAATAATTCATTTCCAAGAGCAGAGGAATTTGGGCCACACACACACACACACACACACACACACTGTGACACTTCGGTTTCAGGTTTAATGTTCCTATTTGTTCAAATGCCCAATTTCTACACTGATTTATATTTCTTCTCCTTTCCATTTATCTTTGCTCTGTTTGAAACATTTAAAAGGGTCTTTCTTCAGCAATAGAAATGGTGGAATAGGAGGAAGGGTGTTATGTAATTCAAGCCCCAGGATGGGGAGGACACAAGAGATTCGCCTCCTACCTTGACCTCCTTCATCACTTTATGCAGGGTTTGTTAAATGCTGTGGGAGCATCCCTTGTTTGCATGTGCACCACTGAAATGAAATGGTGGGGAGTGGTGCACATTGAGATTGATAGGGTGGGAGGCAGGGAGCAGAACAGTAGGTGGCGCCACAGCCCGTGACACGCAAAGCCAACTAATTCTAGTTTTGCCCTCATCCTCCTCTCTGCTGCAACACTAAGACTAAGGTGGAGGGAGGTAACAGGTAGGGCCACCCCCAGACATGTTGTAAGAAAGAAGGCTGGCAGGTGGGGGCTGACTGGGAGCAGACTAAAGTTGGTGGGTCAAAATGGACTTCCACTGGGTGGTGATATTTTAAAATTTAACGTGAAATGTTAGCTTGGAATATGGAATGTCCTGAGGCTCCTTGAGGGTTTTTGCCAATGGATCTTGTTGGCTACTGAGATAGCAAGATGCTGGATTTTATTATTATTATTCATACCCCACCTCAATCCATCCAGCCTTATGTCACGTGATCTTAATACAGCAAAGACCCTTATTAAACAGAGGATTATAGATATAGAAAGACAGAAGGATTTGAGTAAAGTGCCTCACTTTCTAATTGAGGAGGAAAGGAGATACTTGGCCCGCCCAGCCAGATATTTATTCCACCTGGAAATACCCTCTCATATTCACTTTGGCCCGTAACCGCATAATGCCTTCAGCAGTTCTCCAAGGGAAGTACAAACGGATCCCTCTATGTGAGAGATGGTGCCTGTGCGGATCAGGAGAAATGGAATCTATCGGCGATATACTTTTGCGATGCTGCTTCTATGAGGAGGTGCGAGGCGAGCTTATCCACACTATACTGGCAGAGCTACCTGGACACTCGGATAATTTCTATATAGAGTGGCTTCTTTCCGACGCTAACTCTAATGTGTCAGCGAAGGTAGACAAATTCTGTGCTAGAGTCATAAAAATTCGGTCTAATCTAATTAGCAGTGTCCAAATATCTTCAGAACATCTTCAGGACTAGCTAAAGAGGACCCAGTGTTATTAATTGCTGTAGTCTACCTCCCTAAGTAGTAACACTCCTTTTAATCAGTTTTCTTTTAAACAATTGTTAAAACCTAAATTTATTGCCTATTTTTAGATTATTGCTGTTTTTCTTTTATTGTTTTATGTATTGCGTATTTAGGTGTGCTGGTCAAGAACCGTAATAAATAAATCAATCAATTCATACCCCACCCACCTGGCTTAGCTGGACCATGGGCCTGATCCAACAGGGCTTTTCTGATGCACTTAAATGGTCTGAAGCTCAACATCAAAAAAACCAAGATCATGGCCACTGGTCCCATCACCTCCTGGCAAATAGAAGGGGAAGAAATGGAGGCAGTGAGAGATTTTACTTTCTTGGGCTCCTTGATCACTGCAGATGGTGACAGCAGTCACGAAATTAAAAGACGCCTGCTTCTTGGGAGAAAAGCAATGACAAACCTAGACAGCATCTTAAAAAGCAGAGACATCACCTTGCCAACAAAGGTCCGTATAGTTAAAGCTATGGTTTTCCCAGTAGTGATGTATGGAAGTGAGAGCTGGACCATAAAGAAGGCTGATTGCCGAAGAATTGATGCTTTTGAATTATGGTGCTGGAGGAGACTCTTGAGAGTCCCATGGACTGCAAGAAGATCAAACCTATCCATTCTTAAGGAAATCAGCCCTGAGTGCTCCCTGGAAGGACAGATCGTGAAGCTGAGGCTCCAATACTTTGGCCACCTCATGAGAAGAGAAGAATCCTTGGAAAAGACCCTGATGTTGGGAAAGATGGAGGGCACTAGGAGAAGGGGACGACAGAGGAAAAGATGGTTGGACAGTGTTCTCGAAGCTACGAACATGAGTTTGACCAAACTGCGGGAGGCAGTGCAAGACAGGAGTGCCTGGCGTGCTATGGTCCATGGGGTCACGAAGAGTCGGACACGACTAAACGACTAAACAACAACAATAAGCAGGCATGTGTAGGATGGCTCAATCTGTAAAACATGAGACTCATAATTGCAGGGTCATGGGTTCGGGCCCCACATTGGGCAAAAGATTCCTGCATTGCAGAGGGTTGGACTTCGATGACCCTCGTGGTCCCTTCCAGCTCTATGGTTCTGTGAGTCTATGACTGCGGTGTTCGACATGCGGGCACCTCTTGATTGTTTACGGAGACATCATGCAGGCCGTCACGCAAGCTTGACAGCTATCAAGCACTGCCAAGCAGCTAATAGGATGGTATGCCCACTGTCAGATTCTATCAAGGACTTAACGCAATTGCCTACCAACCCGCAAATGGTCCAGTGCAAGATCTCATTACATAGAGCTATCAAATGCAGTCAAGCTCTGAGCACCACAGGATGTCAATTCGAGTCATCAAAGATCCTGTGAAGAGTCAGAAAAATAGTTAAGTGTTCTAAAAGAATAAAGGTAAAGGTAAAGGGGCCCCTGACCATCAGGTCCAGTCGTGTCCAACTCTGGGGTTGCAGCACTCATCTCGCTCTATAGGCCGAGGGAGCCAGCGTTTATCCGCAGACAGCTTCCGGGTCATGTGGCCAGCATGACAAAGCTGCTTCTGGCGAACCAGAGCAGTGCACGGAAATGCCGTTTACCTTCCCGCTGGAGCGGTCCCTATTTGTCTACTTGCACTTTGATGTGCTTTCGAACTGCTTGGTGGGCAGGAGCTGGGGCTGAGCAACGGGAGCTCACCCCGTTGCAGGGATTCGAACCGCTGACCTTCTGATCAGCAAGCCCTAGACTCTGTGGTTTAACCCACGGCGCCACCTGGGTCCCTTCTAAAAGAATATCCAGCATCAAAATTGTCTTGCAGTTGTCCAGGTTTGAAAAAGTTAACTCAAGGACCTTGCGGTGTAGGTTGGTTGGTATTAAAGGGGGGGGGGACACACCACAGGAGCCAGGTATCATTTTTCTTATCGACATTTATGTTTATGGGAACAGTAATTGAGAGGAGTTATAGTGGATCTGTGTGCAGTGGGCATGCCATAGTGCTCTGCAGCCCACGTGCCCAGGGTCTTAAGAAGCTGGTGCATGCTGCCATCACACAAGGGAAGATTCTTCAAGTCCAGCCCTTAAAGTCTCTCAAGCAGCCTTGCCCAATCTCTCGCCTGTTCCTTGTCTGTGTTTTATTTACTGTGGACTGAAAGTGTTTTCCGTGTGGGTGTTTGCTTGTCTGTGTATAGTTTCTGGGCATTGCTAGACAGGGAAAATTAAACTGCTGATACCCTAATGTCATAGAATCATAGAGTTGGAAGAGGCCACAAGGGCCATCCAGTCCAACCCCCTGCCAAGCAGGAAACACCATCAATGCATTCCTGACATATGCCTGTCAAGCCTCTGCTTAAAGACCTCCAAAGAAAGAGACTCCACCACACTCCTTGGTAGCAAATTCCACTGCCGAACAGCTCTTACTGTCAGGAAGTTCTTCCTAATGTTTAGGTGGAATCTTTTTTCTTGAAGTTTGAATCCATTGCTCCGTTGTCCGCTTCTCTGGAGCAGCAGAAAACAATCTTTCTCCCTCCTCCATATGACATCCTTTCATATATTTGAACATGGCTATCATATCGCCCCTTAACCTTCTCTTCTCCAGGCTAAACATACCCAGCTCCCTAAGCCGTTCCTCATAAGGCATCGTTTCCAGGCCTTTGACCATTTTGGTTGCCCTCTTCTGGACACGTTCCATCTTGTCAGTATCCTTCTTGAACTGTGGTGCCCAGAACCGGACACAGTACTCCAGGTGAGGTCTGACCAGAGCAGAATACAGTGGTACTATTACTTCCCTAGATCTAGATGCTATACTCCTATTGATGCAGCCCAGAATTGCATTGGCTTTTTTTTATAACCTATGGTGCAACCGTATTTGGAATACTATGTACAGTTCTGGCTGTCTCACCTCAAAAAAGATATTGTAGAGTGTTGATAGGTTCAAAAAAGGGCAACCAAAATGATCAAGAGGGTGGAAGGACTCCCCTATGAGGAGAGATTGCAGTATTTGGGAGTTTAGAGAAAAGGAGAGTGAGAGGTGATATGATAGAAATATATAAAATGATGCACAGCATGGAGGAAGTGGACAGAAATGCTTTCCTCTCTCGTAACACTAGAGCTGGAAGACATCCAGTGAAGCTTGAAAGAGTCTGGACAGATAAAAGAAAGGGCTTCTTCACACAGAGTTAAACTATAGAGTTGCCTTCCCCCCCCCCTCCGGAGGCAGTGATGGCCACCAACTTGGCTGGCTTTTTGAGAGGATTGGACAAATTCGTGGAGGAATGGCTGCTAGTCATGAACGGCTGTGCTCTGCCTCCACAGTCGGATACAGTTACTATGTTTCTAAATACCGGTTGCTGGAAACCACAAAAGGGGAGAGGGCTCTTGTGTTCGAATCCTGATTACAGGCTTTCCGTAAGCTATAGAAGTAATGGAGAAATTTGGCCAATTGGCAGGATTCAAATTAAATAGACAAAAAACCAAGGTTATGGCAATGAATATGACGAAAGAAGAAAAACAGGAATTACAGTTAAAACATGGACTCGACGTGGCTAAAAAGGTAAAATATCTGGGAATATGGATGACAGCAAAGAATATTAATCTTTATAGTGACAACTACGAACAAGTATGGAAGGAAATAAAGAAAGACCTGGAAAGATGGACTAATATGAAAATGTCATTCTTAGGAAGAATTGCAACAATAAAGATGAATGTATTACCTAAGATGTTATTCCTATTTCAAACTATACCTGTGGTTAAAGGTACGAGGCAATTCCAAGAGTGGCAAAAGATTTTATCAAGATTTGTCTGGCAGGGGAAAAAACCTAGAATAAAACATAAAATTTTGGTAGATAAGAAAGAAAGAGGTGGATTCGCCCTGCCAGACTTGAGACTTTATTATGAAGCGTCTTGTATCTGTTGGATAAAAGAATGGATAACTCTAGAGAATACGGACTTGTTAGATTTGGAAGGTTTTAACAATAGATTTGGATGGCATGCATATTTATGTTATGACAAAAAGAAATCACATACCGGGTTTACGAATCATGTGATAAGAAGATCTCTATACGAGGTGTGGGAAAGAAATAAAAGGCTGTTAGAGACTAAAACACCCTGGTGGGTCTCACCAGCAGAGGTATTAACAGTTAAGAAAGTAAATATGGAGAAGAGGCGGGCCACGTATGAGGAAATCTTGACGAAAACTGAAAAAGGATGGAGTTTAAAACCTTTTGATGACATTAAAGGAGTGTTAACAGGATGGATAGAATACCATCAAATAAATGATGTGCTTAAAGAAGATAGAAAAATAGGTTTTGAGGATAAAAGATCCAAATTTCAAATAGAAGTGCTAGAAGGCAAAACAAAGCTTTTGGCAAAGATGTATGATTTGTTGTTGGAGTGGTATACAAAAGATGAGTTGACAAAAGAAGTGATGATTAAATGGGCAAAAGATTTGGGGCATAATATTGAATATGATGCGTGGTTGAAATTATGGAATCAAACTTTAAGATTTACAGCATGTACTGCCTTGAAAGAAAATGTATATAAGATGATGTACAGATGGTATTTAACTCCAGTTAAATTAGCTAAAATGTATAGAATGAGTGACAAAAGTTGCTGGAAATGTAAAGAGAAAGATGGTGAATTTTATCATATGTGGTGGACATGCGAAAAAGTTAAAAGATTTTGGGAAAGTTTATATAACGAATTGAAAAAGATGTTTAGATATACTTTTCCAAAAAAACCAGAAGCATTTTTGTTAGGAATAATGGGAGGAGAGATTAGAAAAGAAGATCAAACATTGTTTATGTATGCAACAACCGCGGCTAGGACTTTGTTAGCCCAAAAATGGAAATTATAGGAATTACCTACAATTGTGGAGTGGCAGACAAAAATGATGGACTATGCTGAACTTGCTAGATTGACATGCAAGATTCGTGACCAGGGGGAGACAAGGTTTCAAAAGGACTGGAGTAAATATGTGGACTATATGGAGAAAAACTGTAGATCGTTAAAAACTCTCGCAGGATTAAAATAAACCTTACGAATTGACCAATATGTCAAAAAAGGAACTGCAAAAAAGGGAATTAACAAGAAACCCGCATGAAGGGAGGGGGGGAAGTCATAGCTCGGCGGAGCAAGGTAAAAGATGTGAATATAGGATTTTGTATAAAAGATTGGTTTTGTTAATTTGTTGAATTTGGAAAATTGGAATAAAATGTATTTTTTTAAAAAAAACGAATCCTGATTACAGGCTTTCCACGGGCATCTGGTGAGAACAGGATACTGGACTAGATGGGTCATTGGCCTGATCCAGCAAGGCTCTTCTTATGTGAAATGGGAATTTTTTTAGTTCAGGATGTGGACACATGTGTGTGTTCTGGGTGCAGCCCAACCGCAGACTGTGGGCCTTGACAAATGCCTAAGGATGCCAACTCCCTGATAGTCATCTATTTGTTTGAAGGAGCTGCCCCAGGTCTTTTCTCCCCTCCATTCCCATCTCCCCCCAGTGGCAGAGCATATGCCCGCACTGCCCAGAGCGGGCGTGCTGCCAAGGGGGGCGTGGTGCAGAGGGTGCCCTCCCAGGTGCAGGATAGCCACTCGGGTGCCCGGAGCAGCATGCACCCGGAGGATCCGCCCCCACTGCCCTCACCCTTCCTACGCCCCTGCCTCCTCCCACTGTATTGTCCCTCTGATGCAGGATGTGGAAACAGCTTCCCCACTGGCAAAGGAAGCCCACCCCCCGCATCCTTTCGAGCTGCACACCTGACTAGTAAAACACCCAAGTCTACTCTGTGTGTACACTGGTGCGCATGCAGAGTGCTGCTGTTCTCAAGCTGGTTTTCTGTCACCTGCAAGAAAATTCAGGCCGCTCAGTCAAAGTGGATTCAGAGCTCTTGTGCAACAAACCCACATTCCCAAAATATCAGACCATTTTTTTTTGGTGACAAAGCAGCTGGGAAGTGAGGGATGAGAGCGTAAGTGGTAACTCTAAACATATGTAGTGGACAAGTGTCAATATATTTGTGTTCTGGGATCAGGTTTTCAATGAAATTGATAAAAATTGCTCAACAATATGTCAGGAAGACCCCAGAGCTTGCTCTGCTAAATTTATTTACAGATGATAATATGGACTTGAGAGATAAACCACGATAGGATACTTATTAGAAGCTGCAAGTATGACTATTGCACCATTTTGGAAAGGCCATTAAGGTGCTAATTTAACAGCATGGTATGAAAGGTTTCAGCAGATAAAATCACATGTAAACTAAGAATAGCTAGAGGAAATAAACACAGAGATTGGTTTGCCAGGGACCAGTGGAGTTTTATATCTTATTGCTTATACAAATACTTCAGACAGCAAACAGAAAGTCCCTAGGGTGTACTCCAGAATATGGATCTGTTAAATGTTTGTTCTCACTTTTTATTAATTTAAATATGCTATCTCTGCATTTATATGAACTTCTTTGTGGGTGTCTGTGCATAGAAGCTTCTTGGTGTTTTTGCTTCTGATTTTGTTCAGCTTGTTATGGGGTATATTTCATAACGTCCTTTTGTCTTTTGTTAAATTGTTGATATGTAATTTGAGAAAATAAATAAAAGACAGACACACAGAGAGAAAAATTAGTTGTTTTCAACTGTTTTTTAAAATTGTGTAATATTGTATGTTAATGTTAATGTTTGTTTCCATTGTTGTAACCCACCATGGGACCTGAGGGTGAAGGGTGGATATTATTATTATTATTATTATTATTATTATTATTATTATTATTATTATTTTATTACAGTGGTGCCTCGCTAGACGAAATTAATTCGTTCCACGGGTCTTTTCTTATAGCGAAAAATTCGTCTAGCGAATCCCATAGGAATGCATTGAAAAAAATTTGGAATTTTTTTCCCCCCATAGGAACACATTAATTGAATTTCAATGCATTCCTATGGGAAACCGCGATTCGCTAGACGAATTTTTCGTAAAACGCATTCGTCTAGCGAGGTAACCTCCGCTCGAAAAATCCTTTCGTTAAGCGGAAATTTCGTTAAGCAGGGCATTCGTTAAGCGAGGCACCACTGTATTATTATTCCCTGCTGGATCAGGCCAGCAGTCCATCTAGTCCAGCATCCTGTTCTTACAATGGCCAGCCAGATGCCTGTGCAAAACTCTCAAGGGAGACCAGAGCACAACAGCCCTCTCCCCTCCTGCAACTTCCAGCAACTGGATATTTTCAGAAGTATCCCTGCCTCTGACTGTAGAGGCATCATGATTACAGTGGTGCCTCGCTAGACGAATTTAATCCGTTCCACGGGTCTTTTCTTATAACGAAAAAATTCGTCTAGCGAATCCCATAGGAATGCATTGATTTTTTTTGGATTTTTTTTTTTTGCCCATAGGAACGCATTAATTGAATTTCAATGCATTCCTATGGGAAACCGTGATTTGCTAGACGAAAATGAATTCGTCTAGCAAGGCAACCTCTGCTAGAAAAAAACCTTTCGTTAAGCGAAAATTTCGTTAAGCAGGGCATTCGTTAAGCGAGGCACCACTGTATTAGCCACTGATAGCCTTATCCTTCACGAGTCTGCAGCTTCAAGCAAATCAGAATACATGTTCAATAAATAGCAGATGTTGTCTAACGTCCCTCCAAACAAATCAGAATGAATGCTCAATAAACAAGTCATCTAGTAGCAACCTAAGTGTTTTGTCTGTTTGGAAGAGGGTGGATTCTGTGCCTCACTGGGCTTTCTCCTGTGAAGTGTGTGTAACAGTTTCGGATTTCCAAATGCGCCCTCAAGGCCACAAAGGGTTAGGAGCCCATAAATCCACACATAAATAATAAATTGCCACCTTGCCTGGATGGGTTTTTTGGTTTTTTGTTTGTAATTAAATGGTAGCTTAAGCAAGGAGGGACCGGCTTTGTTTCTGACATCTAACTTGATCTCCTTGCCAATTTCCTGGAATGAATCTGAAAGCAAGGCGTTTTACTGCCCATAAATTTCGAGTGAGGTTTACGAGATGCTGAGGAAGACGAGAGAGGGGTGGCTGGTTACCCTTTCCACCCTGTTCATCTCCCACCAGAGATATCTGGCTGGCTGGCTGGTGGCTGCTGCATGGGAGCACAGGCTGCTGCAGATCCAACAAGGGCACAAAACAAGTGAAGATCACGCCACCCTTTGCATGGAACCAGGTGGCTGTTCTAAAATGTTATAAGCATTCGAGATCCAACTGTCAGGAGTTTGTGCAGGAGCCGGGCCCTGGGACCAGCAGGGCTTTGCAGGACTGGGATCCTCTTTGGCTTGTTCCAGAGAGGCAGGGCGTGGCCACACAGGTGAGGCCACTTGGTATTTGCTGCACCTGGTGGCATGAGCCGGCAGGGGATATAAGGCCAGCATTTCCCCTCAGCTCTTTGCCACACCAACGCACTCTCTGCCTCGCCGTGTGCCTCCTTACCTTTTGACCGTGACTTTGTGCCTTGATTCTTGGACTGTGACTTCGTGCTCTGACCCTCGGAACTGTGACTTTGTGCTTCGACCTTTGGACTGTGACTTCTTCCCTTGTGCTTCTAGACCCTTAGACCTCTGCTCTTCGGACATTTGTGCCTACCATCTTGCCCCTGGTCCTGACGCTCCTTGCTCAGACTTCGCTCGTAAACAGCCCGGACCATGACACCAACCTGCTTCCATCCGGGGGGTTCAGAGCAAATCAAAATAAGGTTGAATAACACCATAGCCATTTAGGGCTTTTAGTTTAGAGAGGTGGCATCATAGAAGTTTATAAAATTATGTGTAGCGTGGCGAAAGTAGATAGAGAAAAGGGTTTATCCCTCATTCATAACACTAGAACTCGGGGACATCCAGTGAAGTTGAATACTGGAAGATTCCAGAGCAAGACCTCTAAAAGGAGTTGTCAGGAGCAGCCCTGTTCTCATGTCCTGGATGTTCTGAGAACAGCATGTTGAACTAGATGAGCCACTGGCCTGATCCAACAAGCTCCTCTTATACTCTCTGGTATGGATGGGAGCGAGATTCAATTCCATTGATATTAAAAGGCAAACCACCTGATTCTAACTTTCCCAAACAGTATGTAGACCTCTGAAAGTTGCACTTTGCCAAATGTTGAAATGTAGCATTGTGTTTAACCAATTAATGTGTACAAAACTGCATATTTTTCCATCTCCGCCGCATCAAGCAGTTGGTCCCTTACCTCTCTCGCCCCGATCTGGCCACAGTGATCCATGCGACGATCACCTCCAGGCTTGACTATTGTAACTCGCTCTACGCAGGGTTGCCCTTAAAGCTGACCCAGAAACTCCAGCGGGTGCAGAATGCCGCGGCGAGGCTCCTTACAGGGTCCCGGCCACGGGATCACATTCATCCAGTGCTTTACCAGCTGCACTGGCTCCCGGTGGAGTACAGGATCAGGTTTAAGGTGCTGGTTTTGACCTTTAAAGCCCTATGCGACTTGGGACCCTTGTACCTACGGGACCGCCTCTCCTGGTATGCCCCACGGAGGACCTTAAGGTCCACAAATAATAATATTCTGGAGATCCCGAGTCATAAGATGGTTAGATTGGCCTCTACTAGAGCCAGGGCCTTTTCAGTACTGGCCCCAACCTGGTGGAACGCTCTTTCCCAGGAGACCAGGGCCCTGCGGGATTTGTCATCTTTCCGCAGGGCCTGCAAGAGAGAGCTGTTCCACCTGGCTTTTGGGTTAGACTCAGCCTGACCCCTGTGTTTTCCTCCCTCATGGCTTGGATTTATGGCCTACTTGAAATGAGGCTGCATTTTAAATTTTAATACTGTATTTTAATCTGTATTTTAATTAATTGTTTTTATGTTTTATTGTAATTCTGTTGGTGTCAGCCGCCCTGAGCCCGGTTTTAGACTGGGGAGGGCGGGGTATAAATAAAAATTTATTATTATTATTATTATTATTATTATTATTATTATTATTATTAGATTCTGGGGTAAAGTGTGCATAAAAATGTATACATTTTTTAAAATAAAAATAATACAAAAACGCATTCTGCTTTGCAAAACCATGTAGGCTGGGGGGAAATGAATACAAATACACCTGTCGAGAGAAATTTGCACTAAAATTATGGTGAATTTTGAGGTGGACTTGTTTCTTAAAAGAATTGCAGCCTGATGTGGAAATGAGGAGAACTAAACTTAAAGGTAAAGGTAAAGGGACCCCTGACCATTAGGTGCAGTTGTGACCGACTTTGGGGTTGTGGCGCTCATCTCGTGTTATTGGCCAAGGGAGCCGGCATACAGCTTCCAGGTCATGTGGCCAGCATGACTAAGCCGCTTCTGGCGAACCAGAGCAGCACATGGAAACACCATTTACCTTCCTGCCGGAGTGGTACCTATTTATCTACTTGCACTTTGATGTGCTTTCGAACTGCTAGGTTGGCAGGAGCTGGGACCGAGCAACAGAAGCTCACTCTGTCGTGGGGATTTGAACCGCCAACCTTCTGATCGGCAAGCCCTAGGCTCTGTGGTTTAACCCACAGCGCCACTTGAGAAACCGATATTGATAACCGATATGGATAAAACTGAGAAACCAAAATTGACAAATTGGCCTATTCTCAAAGCCTGGTCACAAATGATAGTAGCCTAAATAACAACCTTTCCCCTCTCCCTGCAGAGATCCGTGAGGCATTCAAAGTTTTTGACCGGGACGGCAACGGTTTCATCTCCAAGCAGGAACTGGGCACAGCAATGAGGTCCCTTGGCTACATGCCCAATGAGGTGGAACTGGAAGTCATCATCCAGAGACTAGACATGGATGGTAAGACTTTTTGGAGAGGGGTGGGGAAAGTTTTGGATGCTTCCCCCCCTTTTGTTGCTCTTCTCTTTTGAATCGAACTCCCTGTTTCTTCTGTGTGCTCTCTTCCCTAACTAGCCTTCCCCCAATCTGGTGTCCTCCAGATGTTGTGGACCAGGCAGCAAAGACTCCCACTCCTTGAGGAAGAAATGGCATTTGGGAGGAGTGATCTGTCCTTGAAGGCAAAAAAGGCTTCAGTCAAGTCCTAGGCACTCTAGGAGCAAGTAGCTCACTTAGAGCTCTCCGTGGTGCTGAAACTACTGGCCAGCCTTGTGCTCATTTGTCAAATCCCTGTGCCCTCTCCCTAGTGCTATTAGGCATGGATGTGGGGAATAGAGAGGTGACATGTTTGGGGGAGGGGTGCTCAATCTTGATTCTTCTTATCCCACCTTCACCCCACACCTTTTCTAGCTTGCGGGAGGTTGCCTTCCCTCCCGCACTGAACTTCATGCGCGTCCCCGACTGATGTGCCTCTAATGTGACCATTGACAGAGCTATTACAGATTTGATGTCCCCCAGCTAAAGGGAATATTTGTCTTTCAGAGAAGAGTTTCATCCCAGAGTTGTAAAAAAAGGTTGACAGCTCCATAAAATTCAAGCTGCGAATTTGCCAGCACTCAGAATTGCTCTTATCTCTGGGCTGCTTTCCATGGAAGGGATTGATATTAAAGGTGGTAAAACTGATCCTACTTGGCTGGCTCCAGAGAGTAAGCCAACTGGACGCAGGTCCATGGCCCACAGATTCAGGAAGGGTCCATTCATAGGGGCAAGGGGCACCCATGGAGTAGCTGAATTCTATCCCTTCTTTTGCTTTTCTACCTTATGTGATGGCCCCCATTAGCTACTGCTTTAGAAGGCTGCAGAAAGAGGCATGATTTTCCCTCTTGCACCACCTGAAGCTGCTGGGTGTTGTAGTCCAAAATAGCTAGAGGGCTCCAGCTTGGGGAAGACTGCTTAATTAGGAGAAAGGCCATAGCTGAATGCTGGAGCTTCTTTTTTACAGGTACAAGATCTCAGGTTCAATCCCTGGCATCTTCAGGTAGGGCCAGGCATATCCCCAGTCTGAAACCCTGGAGAGTTGCTGCTAGTCAGTGTAGACCAGGCACCCCCACACTTTGGCCCTCCAGATGTTTTGGACTACAATTCCCATCTTCCCCAACCACTGGTCCTGTTAGCTAGGGATCATGGGAGTTGTAGGCCAAAAATCTGGAGGGCCGCAGTTTGGGGATGCCTGGTGTAGACAATACCAACCTAGATGGACTAATGATGTGACTCAGTTTAAGGCAGCTTGCTACCTTCCTAATTGTAGCTCTGTGGTAGAGCATCTAGTTTGCATGCAGAAGGTCCCAGGTTCGATCCCCGGCATTTCAAGGTAGTGCTGGGAAAGTCCCTTGGCTGACAACCTGGGGAGCCACGGATGGTCAGTGTAGATAATACTGAGCTGGGTAGACAAGTGGTCTGACTCAGTATAGGTTAGCTTCCTTTGGCACAGCACATGCATTGCATGCAAATTGTCTCCAGTTCAATCCCTGACATCTCAGGGTAGGGCCAGGAAACCCTGGAGAGCTGATGTCGGTCAGCTCAGATGATACTGAAGTACATGGACCAGTGGTCTGACTCAATATAAGGCAGCTTCCTATATTATTAACTTTAGCTCAGTCAGTAGACCATCTGCCTTGCATGCCAAAGGTTCCAGGTTCAATTCCTGGCATTTCCAGGTGAAGCTGGGAGAGACCAGTGCCTGAAATCCTGGAGACATGCTGCTGGTCAGTGTAGATTATATTGAGCTACATGGACCAAGGTCTAACTCAGTAGAATAAAGCTTTCTATCTTCCTCTTTTACTAACGGTCAATTATAGGTGCATGGAGAGGAAAGCCATGATGGAAAAGTGGATTTGTGGAGCAGGTGTCTGCACAGGGATGTTATCCAGCTCAGTAGTGATACCCTGGCTGGCAACTCCTGTATGCCAAGGAGGCTTGCCCAGGAAATTGGTTTTCTCTCTCACACACACAGGCTGCCGGTTTGGCCCAGCAGCTGGGGAATGACAGGTATCTTTCTGAGCAGCCCAGTGGTGACTAAAGGCAATCCATAGTTTCTGGATAACCCAGCCCACCTTGGCTCTGCACTGGCAAGAAGCACATCAGCTTGGATAGCGACATTATTTTCAAATATGTTTGGGGGAAATAGTCTGAGACCCCAGAGAGCCACTGCCAGTGAGGTTAGGCAGTGGTGTGCTGAGTGAACAAGTAAGCTGACGTGGTCTAAATGAGTTTCAAGAAATCACCCCTGGTGTCTGAATTGATCCTAAGTTCACAGCCTGAAAGCAGCCTTAGTTGGAGGGCCGTTGCTCAGCAGCAGAGTACCTGCTTTGCATGTGCTTTGCATATGCAGAGTAACTGCTTTGCATATGCAGAAGGTCTCCCAGGCTCAATCCTTCATTACACACCTTTTGGTGCCAAACAAAGCCACTTCTGCGCCTGCTACGGAGGTGGGGTTGTGGGCTGCCCAACTGAACCATCGCATGGGGGCTGTGTGCTCAGCCCCTACGCAATGGAATGTTCCCGCCTGCGTCACGCCCGGACCGACCAATAGGGCCGGACGGGAGGCGGGGATTGGAGTTTAAAGTCCCCCGCAGGCAGGAACACGTTCTCTTTAACCCCTGTTCGCCAGAGCGAATGTTTCATTACACACCTTTTGGTGCCAAACAAAAACTTTCCTCTTTAACCAGGTCTTTGGCTGATTGACATCCAATGCCCCTTTAAAATGTGTTGAGGGCAGGGGTTATAGGGTTGTTCTTGTTTTTATTTTGTGTTTTGTGTTTTTATTTTGTGATTTTATGTTGTGAACTGCCCTGAGACCTGTGAGCATAGGGCAGGATACATGTTAAACAGACAGACAGACAGACAGACAGACAGACAGACAGACAGACAGACAAACAAACAATCCAGGACATCTCCAGGTAGGACTGTGAAAGACTCCTGCCTTAAATCCTGGAGAACCACTGTGTCAGGGACTGGACTGAACAGGAAATGAGCTCTCGATCTGATCGGCTCCTCTCAGAAGAGGAGGGGGAGTCAAAAGAGGATCTCTGAGTACGGCTGTTCTCCACTAAGATGAGGTATGTCCTAGGGCAGGGGTGTCAAACTCAAATTCATCGGGGGCCGCATCAGCAGTTTGGTCACCCTCAAAGGGCCGGTTGTGTCTGTAGGACTATGTGTCCACTCTTTATTATCATAAATTATTGTCACTGCATTCAATTATTACTGTTTTTTGTAATAATGTAAGCTCATTCCCGCCCCCATGTGGATCACATTCCTGCGTCGTGGCGCGTGTGTGGGAGGGGATGTAAACGAGGGAAATTTGAAGAAAAGGTGGGGATCGACGGCTTCGGGGTGGGGGGTTCAACTAAACCTTCTGCAGATGGAAAGAGGGCTTCCCTCTCCCGCCCTGCGCACACCCAAACCCCGCTAGGCAGGATGCCACACGCTGCATCCCACCCCATGCTTTGGAGAGGGGCAGGAACATGCGGTGCAGCGCCAACTCCCTGCTTTGCTTTTGCATCCTCCCTCCTCAGCGCCAGAGTCCCTTCCCCTCGCGCTGAGGGAGGGCAGCGGATTTCCCGAGGAGGAAGGCGGCGGCGGCAGCCCCAGTGGACGTGCATCTTCGCCTCAGAGCTGCTCTTCCCCCCACCCGCACTGTTGTCGTCTTCGCCGCCGCCTCTCCCTACCGGGACTGCAGGCAGAGGAGGCTTGAAAACCTCCCCCCCCAAAAAAATTCCCCTCCCACCTACTCAAACCGCGAGGCAACTCCATCTGGAGCCCTACATCACGAGGGGCTGAGAGGAGGCGGCGGCAGAGCGGGAAGAGCAGGAACCCGTGCCGTCGCCGCCGCCTCCCTCCCGGCTGCCCCCCGGGGAGCAGCTCCGCCGGAACTGAGAAGCCAAAGGTCGGCTCGGGGGTGGGGGGCAGAGCAAAAGCCAGGCACCCTCCTGAGTGTCTATGAGGAGAAAACGGGGGAAGAGGGAAGAGAAACCTGGCTCCATCAAGAGAGCGGCTGTTGCGCTTCGCCTACTTCCCCCTCAGGCTCACTCCGCGTCCCTTTCGCCCGCTCGCTCGCCCACCTCCTGGATGCAGCCAAGGAGAGGAAGGGAAGCGGCGGGTGGCGGCTCCCCAGTGCCGCCTCACTCGCTCTCGGAGACAACAGCAAAGCCTGCCAAAAAACCCCCCAGCGCTGCTCCGTCCCGGCACCAACTTTGCCGGCGGCGCCTGTAGGGCTTTCCTACCTCCTCGGCGGGCTTCCTCCTCCTCCTCCTGCATCTCACTTCCCCGTCTGGCCGCTGTGCCACCGCCTCCCTCAGCCTCATTCGAAATTGAAATTCCCTGGCCAAGGCCGTCAGCGCGGCTCCAGCGCCCTGGCCTCCGCCTGCAGCCCCGCCCCCGGTTTTGACCCTCGGCCAATCGCAGGCTCCAGAACTACTGTCAGTGGATATTGTCGGCGGCGGCTACGCGGGCCACATGACGAGGTCTGGAGGGCCGGATTAGGCCCCCGGGCCTTGTGTTTGACACCCGTGTCCTAGGGGAAGGGTGGTACCTCAGTGGTAGAGTACCTGCTTTTCACGTAGAAGGTCCTAGTTTCAATCTGTGACATCTCCAGGGAATTCTGGGAAAGACTCCATCCTGAACCCCTGGAGAGCAGCTGCCAGTCAGTGTAGACAATACTGAGCTGGATGGACCGATGCTCCGACTCAGTATAAGGCAGCTTCCGGTGTTCCCGCGCTGATCAGCTGGAGAATAATATACCTTCATTTTCTGCTGCTGCCTCTGGGCGGCCTCTGTTGCAGTGACAGATGAACAGAGCTGTCCGTGTAATGAAGATAATTAACTCTGGCATTCCCCAATAATTATCCAGAGGCCATGCCAGCTCATCTGATCTATGCACCAGATCACCAGGGTAGATATAAGATCCCCAGAGGGATGGTGTTTTCAGCCCAACTCTATTTCCTAGGTTATTGACTTCCTTGCTGAATTTTAATCTGTGAGCTGGTTACCTAATGGGATTTTTAACCTTTGTGCCTGTTTCTTTGGGGGCAGCTTTGGGGGAATGGAGGGGGAGGAGGTCCAATCAGAAGGAATGGCTGTTTGTCAAGGCAGCTGGGATGCAAGAGCAAAGGCAGTGAAAGGCAGTATGTGAAGCGATACACACAGCAGCAGAGCATCTAGCTAGCATATATATATATATAAAATCTTCTAACACATGCACTAATGGGAACTGAATTGGTGGTGACTGACCAGGGATGAGATATATAGGGGTCGTGGCAAATAGCTTGATTAAAATGTTGGCCCAGAGTGTCTATCAGTGTGGAGGGGGAAGGTGAATTCCATGCTAGGGCTCATTAGGAAAGGGACATAGAATTATTATTATTATTAACTGCCAGAATCATAATGCATTTGTACAAATCTATCCTGTTACTGCACCTGGAAAACATGTCAAAAAGGATACTGCAGAGCCGGCCGGCCAGGGTGCGTCAGAAAAAGGGCAATCAAAATGACCAAGGCGCTAGAGCAGGCATCCCCAAACTGTGGCCCTCCAGATGTTTTGGCCTACAACTCCCATGATCCCTAGCTAACAGGACCAGTGGTCAGGGATGATGGGAATTGTAGTCCAAAACATCTGGAGGGCCGAAGTTTGGGGATGCCTGTACTAGAGCAAGCCCAGGCTTTCCCTGACCCATAAAAATGGACCCTGTGTTTGTCTTTGAATTTCCTTAACAGTTTGTTTGTTTGTTTGTTTAATTAAATAATTAAAGCAACCTTACAGGAGAAGCTATGTGACTAACACAACGTATCATTTGCACCTCAGAAAACATTCTGTGTGAGGCAAAGCTGAAAAGCAAACATATCCCTTCTCAAACTATTTAGAGACAAACAAAAGCAAGAAAAAACTTGCCATATACCTGTATATATAAATGTAAGACTTTCATCACGTAGGTGGTTGGCAAGCAATACAAGCAGGAGAGGTAACCCCTAGTAAGAACACATACTTCGAACACTAGTGTGCCCATTTGGTTGTTTTCTATGAAGCATTGCTAAGAACAATTATTGCCTTCCACAAAGAAGTTGCCTGCCTGTGAATATTTTTTTACAGATTTTAGTATTGTATTTTTATATGGTTTTATCCTGCCATGGGGGCCTGATGCTGCCTCGTTTTCACCTGTGCTGGTGTCTGTCATTTCCAGGCGATGGACAAGTGGACTTTGAGGAGTTTGTGACGTTGCTTGGCCCCAAACTTTCCACATCTGGCATCCCAGAAAAATTCCACGGCACTGACTTTGACACTGTGTTTTGGAAGGTAAGGAAACACCGATTCCCGCCCCCCACCCCCAAAACCTGATGGTTTGGCCCTCTTTCTTGATTTTACTGCAGATATATGTACTGAAGATGCGTATTTTCCCATTTTTCATGGTGACTGGAACTGCTGGTTCACACCAGGAGGTAGGCATCACCATTTTTCTTAATTATGTCATGCTGCTTCATGCTTCCCAGCTCAATTTCCATCTCGCAGAGGAAGGGAATGGGGATTCTTCAGGGTGTTTCTACATTTTATGGCAGCCTCCCCTCAGCCTGGTGCCATCCATGTGTTTTGGACTACAACTCCCATCAGCCTGCATGGCCTTCCACTCTTTGAGGTAGGGATGGAATCTGGGAGAAGTGATGGTGAAGTCATAACAGGTTTCAGACATCATTGGAGCAAGCAGCTCGCTTAGACCTCTCCATGGTGCTGAAACTACTGCCTGCCATGTGCTTTCACCATGGTGCTGAAACTACTGACCTGCCTTGTGCCTTGTGGAAGGACATTAGCCTATTAGGGATGGTGGACCTGTGGTCCACCAGATGTTGCTAGACTACAGCTCCCATCATGCCTGACCATTGGCTATGCTCGCTGAGCTGATGGGAGCTGTAGTCCAACAACATCTGGCCACAACCGCCCTATCCAGCCTACATGAAATCCTAGAACAGCCTTCCCAACCTGGTGCCCTTTAGATGTTTCAGACTACAACTCACATCAGCCCCAGCCAGCATGACCATGTTCTTATCTACCCTACCATCATACAGCAGTGCTGGTTGGGGGCCGATGAGAAATGTAGTCCAAACCCTCTGGTTTTGTAGTCCAAAACCAAGTTGAAGGAGGCTGCTGCTGGGTTTGCCCCCCCCCCCCGTCTTTAAAACAACGTCCACAGGGTCACTTTTAGCAAATCAATATCTCAAAACACTCTGTTCCCTCCACTGTTTTCAAGTAGCCCCATTTGTGCAAATATGCCACACAGCCAGTCTCTGATTGCCTTGCCACCTTCCTTTAAAAGAACCCTGGGTCTAGAATTACAAACACTAGTCTTTGACTAAGGAGCTTCTCTCTTTTATCTTAAGATTCATAGCATTGAGCCTGTTCATGCAAAGCCCTAACAAGGGCTCGGTAGTCTCTTCACGTGAACCACATTCCTCTTGGCCTGGGACGGAACACCATTTCCAGCCAGTGGGATGAATATTTATTTATTTAAAAATATTTACATGCTGCTGTGTCAGAAAAATCCATATCAAAGCGCTTTCCAGCAATAAAACCATTCAATGAAAACCATAACGAAGGTTAAAACAGACATCAATTAACCGTTGTGGAAATATGTATCGTATTTTTCGCTCCATAATACACACCTGACCATAAGACACACTTAGTTTTCAGAGGAGGAAAGGGGGAAAGCCCCGTTTTTTTGGGGGGATCAGCTCACAATTGTGCAGCTTCTTGTGCAAAGAGGAAAAGCCCCATTTTTAAAGGATCAGCTCAAAGTTGTTGAGTTTACTTTGCAAAGGGAAAAAATCGTGTTCAACTCACAGTTCTGCAGCTTCTGATAATCTAATCAACCAGATAATCCAATGAGCCAGTCACATGTTGCTGGGGAAACAAACAGCCTCCCTCTGCAGAACAGTCAACAATGGAGGCCTGGGCAAGGAGACGGGGCCGGAAGGGAGCTAGCATCCCTTATCTCCCTCCCTGATCTCTTGCAATCAGCTGCTGAGTGGCTTCCTCTTTCCCTCTTGTTAGCCTTTAGCTCTTTCTTTTTTTAAAAAAAAAAAAAGCACAATCTGCTTTTCACCCCTTTGGCAATTTGGCTCCAGGGACCACACATTCGCTCCATAAGACGCACAGAGATTTCCCCTTACTTTTTAGGAGGAAAAAAGTGTGTCCTATGGAGCAAAAAATACGGTACTCTTAATTGGCTGCATAGGCCTGGCACAATAGTAAGGTTTTCAGCATAGAATGTGCCTGCTGAATATCTATTGGCAATGTGTTCCACAAGACTGGCCCAGTAACATTAAAGGCTCAGTTTCTTGTTGCTGTCAAATGAGTCTCAGCAAGTCAGGGAAAGACCAACGGTGCTCCTGCAGATGATCTCAGATTTTGAACTGGGGCATAAGGGTTCAGGCGATCCCTGTGGTACCCTAGAGCTAAGTTATTCAGGGCTTTGTAAATTAACCTTGAACCTGACTTGGTAGTAGATGGGCAGACAGTGCAGCTGTTTTAGCAATAGTGTCTCATCTCCTCTGACCAGAAGCTCCTGTCAGTTGTCTGGCCACTGCATTCTGCAGACCTGCACAGAGTGTATTACAGCAATCCAGCCTCGATGTTACCAATGCATGGGCTACAGTGGTCAGGCTATCCCTCTCCAGGAATGGCTATAGTTGATGAAGCTGGTAAAAGGGTCCCCAAACCTCCCCTGCCCAGAGCTGCTTTGAGAGGTGGATAGAGCCACCCACTTGTCAATCACCTGACACCACAATGCCATCAGGTAGCATATTTCCTTTGCCCATGTGGTTTGAAATGGAACTGGAAGTCATTCCTTGGATACAACCCAATTTCCCATCATATCCAATCATTGGCCATGCTGGCAAGGGCTGATGGGAATTGTAGTCCAACAGCATTCTGGAGGGCACCACATTGGCTAACCCTGGTGTATGTGTGTGTGTATATGTGTGCTCCCTGGCTCAACCAAAGCTCCATGCAATGGAATCGGGAGCTGTGGCCATCCTGTGACGACTGTCCCCACCTCTGCAGTGCGACATGCAGAAGCTGACGGTTGACGAGCTGAAGCGGCTGCTGTACGACACTTTCTGCGAGCACCTCTCCATGAAGGACATCGAGAACATCATTATGACGGAGGAGGAAAGCCACATGGGGAATGCAGAGGAGTGTCCAGTTGATGTGGAGAGTAAGCAAATCTTTGTCAGCACTTGGGTCACTGGGTGCCATGGGATTTCAATTTGGGAGCCATAAGAATAATGGGAGCCATGGGAGTTGGACATCAGCTCCATACTTACCCTTCTACCAGCTGGCCATAAAAGGGAACTACATGCCCTTCAATCCCATAGGCAGGAGCATCTAGGTAGAAGCCTTCCAGCCAAGGTGATGAGGAAGGAGCCAATCATCTTCTGCTTCTCCCTATAGGTAGGATAGCGGTTCTTTAAACTGAACTAAAAGTACTCTGGGAAGCCACACGGTTGTCCCTTGGTACCTCTCCCCATCCACCTAGCCATCTGATCCAGGACTCAAAGGGATGGGGTACCTTTGGCCCTAGAGAAGTTGTTGGACTCCAATTCCCATCTTCCTTTGCCTAGCTTAGCCAGCCGTCAGGGGTGGTGGGTGCTGTAGTCCAGCAATGTCCAGAGGGCCAACAGGTTCTTTACCCCTGCAGTACTATATACCTGGGCAAGAAGCAGTTCTACAGGGTCTCTGGCTGGCATGTTCCCTAGCCCTGCTACACCAAAAGAACCAGATCTTATGCATAATGTTCATGAAGTCCAGGCTGTCCTCAGGATAAATTGAACTAGACAGCGACCCTCCAGCAGGTACTCAGTAGTTCAGGAAGCTTCCTCACCTAGAGACCCTCACTGTCAAACTGAGTGGGGCAAATTAACTCAGCAACCATAGGGACACTGGGAGCTGCCTTATATCAAGTCAGGGCATTTGTCCATCTTGCTCAGTATTGCCTACACTGATTGGTAGCAGCTTTTCCAGGGTTTCGGGCAGGGTTCTTGCCCATGGCTGTCAGGAGTTGTCAGGAATTCAGCCTGGGACCTTCTGCATGCAAAGCAGATGCTCTACCACTGAGCTACAGTCCATCATTGACGTTCTTCACTTTTAACCCACTGGCTAGGGTCAGTCTCTATTCCCATTCTCCCAGCTATTTGGGTACCCATCCCTCAGGCCTTCCTTTCCTCTCAACCTATTCAGGGGCATAAGGGACGGCGGGTGGCGCTGTGGTCTAAACCACTGAGCCTCTTGGGCTTGCTGATCGGAAGGTCGGCGGTTCGAATCCGCATGATGGGGTGAGCTCCCGTTGCTCTGTCCCAGCTCCTGCCAACCTAGCAGCTCAAAAGCACACCAGTGCAAGTAGATAAATAGGTACCGCTGCGGTGGGAAGGTAAACGGTGTTTCCGTACGCTCTGGCACTCGTCACGGTCCTCCATGTGCCAGTAGCGGTTTAGTCATGCTGGCCACATGACCCAGAAAACTGTCTGTGGACAAACACCGGCTCCCTTGGCCTGAAAGCGAGATGAGCGCCGCAACCCCAGAGTCGCCTTTGACTGGACTTAACTGTCCAGGGGTCCTTTACCTTTTTACCTTTGCCTATTCAGGGGCATGATTCACCCGCTAGCAGCCAAGCTCAAAGAGGGGAGGGAAACCATCTTTTTGAGTTGTCTTCTACAAAGGCTGTAGTATCTAACTCTCCTTAAGAAACTGCAGGACCTGGGAACCAAAAGGCAGGGCAGAGCAGGTGGTTAGCTGCTTAGTGTCCCAAAAGGACTGAGGACTGGGACAAATGTCCCACATGCCCCATGTCGATCCGGCCCTGGCAAGGCCACAACATCAGCAAGTCCTGTCCGTTCCTGCGCTAGATCTTGCTCACTCGTCTTTTGTTTAATTAGGAAAGTGGTTGCTCTGTTTAGGCTATGAAGTGCTTTGAATGCTAATGCCAATGGTGGCTGAAGGGGGACTGGTGGCGGAAGAATGGCTTTGCATGCCAAATCACACCAGCCCAGGGCGGCGGAGGGTTGGCAGTCAGTGTGTAGGAAGGAGAAAGTCTCAGAAGTTGGATATATCACTGGAAAAAGATCCCCAGATATTGCAGGGAGGGCAGGGGCTCCAGGTTGAAGATTTCTCACGGACATCTGTAAGAACAGGATATACCATTGTCTGATGGTTTGGAAACCCAGCATCCATGCTTCCAGGGGATTAGCAGTATTTGCTGGCATGTGTCTTTTATTCTCCCAAACAGCTCCGATGTTAATATATGCTGTAAGGGTGTGAAAGTGGAACTGAAGAACCAGGAAGATCAAGTATTTTTTTTTAAAAAAAGAAAAAGATTAGAGTACATTCCTAATTTACTTAAAAGACCACTGTAAACAGTTAAAATCATTGGCAGGGATGTAATGACACTTGTAATGTGGAATTAACGATGGTAACTATGGCTATGTGACAGTTAGATAATGGTAAAAGATGCAGAAAATCTAATTTTCAATAAGAAATCCACAAAGGGAAGGAAGGAGGTCCGAAGGTTCAAATGAACCTTTCATTTCAATGTTTGAAGTGTGTGTGTGTGTGTGTGTCTCCAGTAGCACCTTAGAGACCAACTACGGTAAGTTTGTTCTTGGTATGAGCTTTCGTGTGCATGCACACTTCTTCAGATACACTGAAACAGAAGTCACCAGACCTTTATAAAGTCAAACCTCCGTTTGCGACCGCCTCCGTTTGCGACCGCTTCGGTTTCCAGCCACCGCAGATCCGGAAGTGTTTACATCCGGGTTCCGCGGCGCTTGGATGCGCAGAAGTGCTCTATCAACGCTTCGCGCACGCGCAGAAGCGTGCCTTCGGCGAGCGACCAATTCGGGGAGTGACCTGCTCCGTGGAACGGATTGCGGTCGCAAACCGAAGTACCACTGTATATAGTGAGAGGGAGGGGAGGGGTATTACTTGGAAGGGTGGTAGGAATGGGTGATTGGCTGATATGTGTGGTAGACCTATTGACGACTGTTAATGACTGCAATTGGTCTTACAGGAAAAAGCAAGGGGTGAGATGGCCAAAAATAGCTTTATCATGTATAATGAGATAATAATCCAATGTCTCTATTCAGACCAGGTCTCTCCATGGTTTTAAGTTTGGTAATAAGTTGCAATTCAGCAACTTCTCTTTCCAGTCTATTTCTGAAATTCTTTTGTAATAAGACAGCCAATCACGAAAGCTCATACCAAGACATTTCAAGATATATTTCTACTGTGTCAGACCAACACGGCTACCTACCTGAATCTAGAATGTTTGAAATGGTTAAAGTTAAAATGTATAAAATTTTGTAAAACACACACACACACACACACAGAGAGAGAGAGAGAGAGAGAGAGAGAGAGAGAGAGAGAGAGAGAGAGAGAGAGAGAGAGAGAGAGAGAGATGCTCATGAAGGTTCTGGCCTTCAAGGGCTAGACTAGAGAATCTTTAAGCCGATCAGCTATCCTTTCTCTGCCGCCATCCCAAAGTTTTGCCACTGACCTCTGTGCTCTCTCTTTTCTCATTCTTGCTTCAAACCACCCTTCTCCTCCTCCTCTCCCTGTTCCTCTCCTCCTCATCTTGCTCCCTCTTCCTCAGCCTGCTCAAACCAACAGATCAGACAGACGTGTGTCCGTAAAAGTCTCATCTGCGCCTTTGCCATTGCGTTCATCATCAGTGTCATGTTGATTGCTGCCAACCAGGTGCTGCGAAGTGGGATGAAGTAGCCACAGCTGGATGAATGGATGGGCGGACGGACGGACGGATAACTGGAGAGATGGACTTCCTTGAAGAACAAATGGAGAAAACAAACTATACACATCTATAAATACCTATAGCCACGAGGGCCAGGGGTGGGGTGGGTGGGGGGAACAGTAATTCCTCCACGACAAGCCTCCTGCACACACACCCATAAACTCCCCTCCCATCCCTCCTGTATTTGGAGGGGGGGTCCCCCTCCTTACCAGAGATGCTGCTGTCTTCTCTCAGCAGGTAGCATGGTCTCCCCCTGGGGTGGGTCCAGCTCAGTCCGGCTGGGGAGTCCCTGGAACCACCCCCTCCCCACGGTGGAACTTTTAAACTCAACTTCAAAAGCATGTCGACGTGCATGGAGACCCCACCCCACCTCCCAAAATCTGAGTGATGCAATACCGTGTGCTTTTATAACCAGATATTAGACTCCTACAAATATATATATATATATATGAAATTATTATTATTATTATTCTTATTATATATAATATACATATATATTTATGATAAACTGAATAATCAGTTAAGCAATACACTTGCGTCAGGATTTTCCAATCCGAGATTCAGGCGCTGCATGAAGATTAAACACTCCAAGGGCTGGACACGAATCACTTGCTGTTTGTAATTTCATCCGACCTCCCCCCTTCCCAGCAGGCCATTTGGGGGCATCTATGCACTTTTTTCTCCCTGCCCCCTACCCTCCCCCAAAAAAACATCTGGGAGGGAGGGGCTTACTAGAGCCTGCTTTATGTGGACCTGGGGGTTATTCAGATGGAGGACGTCGGCCAAAGGTCGGCTTGCTCAGAGGAGGATCCACGCCTTGGTGTGGCCTCTGTAACCGTTCTCTTCATGTGAACGAGCTACGGCAGGCCACACCAGGCGCGAGGAAATCCCTTCTTCCTCCTCAAGGGGGCGCTGGGCCAGAATGTTCCAGGAGACATAAGAGACTCCACCTCCTTTGTGCCCTGAGTCGTCCACTCACGACGGTGTCACATCCTGTATATAAAAAAAAGGTGTCCAGAGAGCACCACTGACATCCCAAGCTCCGCCATCTTTCCAGCTGCAAATTTCCCTTCCGCTAAGCCCAGTGTAATGTCATCCGGCTAGAGGGAAGGTCTCTTTTCCAACAGTGTTTTGTCTTGAGGTGGAGACGTCTGAGTGATGGAGCTATCACTGCTATTCCTGGGCAGCCTGCCCCAGCAGTTAACGATTTCCCCTGTTTTAAAAAAAAAAAAAGAGGAAGGAAGGAAGAGGAAAAAAAGAGAGATATCTATCTATCTATATATATATTGTGCCTTATTTCTGATTTGAATTTGTCCAACTTTTAACTTGCAAGCTGTTGGTTCTTGTTATACTATGGCTAGATCAAAGAGACTTTCGCTCTTCCCATGCTTTCTTTCCATGAATGTATTTTGTGCCGCAATGAGTCAATTCTTAAACTTTAAAGAAAAGCTAAGCAGGTCCTTTTTTCCTCATGTCTGTTGCCCTTTCCCGCTTCTGTTTTTTTGGGAAATGTGTTCTGCTCATAAATGTACACCGGAAGCTGGTACATTAGCATAGTATGGGGCACTGCCCCACCAAACTCAGTCTGTCGTCAACCAGCCCCCATATGCCTGCCTTCTTACTTACAGCCAGTCCAGGGTGGGGGGTGGGGGGGTGGACAGGGGAGACCCGGCCATCAGGTTCCTCCTCCGTAGTCTCAGTGTTGCCCTTGTAGAACTCAGCCGGGAGGAGGATGGAGACAAAACTAGGATTAGCTGGCTCTGCATGCCATTGGCTCTGGCGCCCCCTAGTGTTGGGCTCCCTGCCTTCCATCCAACAATTCCCTATGGGCACCTCCGGATCACGTTAAATTTAACCCAGCCTAACACTAGAGCTGTTCAGCAGAAACCCCTCAAGTGCATGAGAGGGGGGCCGTGGGATCGAGACTGAAGCACGTGCCAGTCCCAACCCCTCAGCATTTGGTGTTCATCAGAAAGGGCCTTCCATGCATCCCAGGTGGTTGGACTAGAAGACTCTATGATTCTAAGCATGCAGCTGTGAGAGCGGGGCATGTTGGCACTGGGGGCACAGCCAGAAAGAGTAGTCCCACTTAGTGCATGTTGAGGAAGTACAGATATCTGCAGGGCTGTCTTGAGCAGATCGCGCGCCCTGGTGCTGAGGGGCGGAGATCGCTCCGCCGCCCGCCCCGCCCCCGCAGGGCGCAATTGGTTTCCGCACGGATTCGCCGCACGGCGCCCTCCTTGCCAGGCTGGCGCCCAGCTTACCAGCCCCCCCCCCGCCATGGTGCACTGCGGCCACCGGGGGTCTATGTAGAGCCGGCCCTGGATATCTGAACAGGCAGGTCCCCCCAGATACATTTTGCTCCTAAGTTGATGGAGAAGACAACTCCCTGTCTTGATTCCATGTATAAAAGTTGACTAGACTGCCTGTTGAACCTTAATCCAAATGTGGTGATGAGATAGCGCCCTCCATGACGCCAGAAGTTGCACGCTAGGCTACGGAGTGGAGCAAAGACATGGCATGTAGCATTCACACCAATGCCCTCCAACAGAGAGGAATTGGCCAGGGGGTCTTAGGAGGAACAGCCAGAAGCTGCTGCCATGGTTCAAGGATGCCTTGTCTTGCCTACCGGTAGAGCTGGCCCTGTGAACATTCCCTACTTTGCGGGGAGTATTTTATGCCTCAGAAAACTGAGATGTCTTTAGTGTAAATCCACTCATCAGTTTGAGGTTTAGACATCATGCTGACTAGATGAATCATGTATCTTTGGGACAGCACTTGTAGCCTGAACATCAGAAAGAGATGGAATTGTTAGTAACCGTATTGTGAAGCTACATTTCCCCTGCTCTTGGGACTGGCCGAAGCAAGCAACGGACATCATGGGAGTTCTCTGCCTTGAATTCCTGTGTATTTAGCCCTGTCCAGTTCACACATGTGCATGCCCTTCAAGGGGATGGCTTGTATACATGACTAGGCCACCCAAGACATAATACCAACAATGGACCCCTCCTATTGTGTCAACCTGTATCATGGTTCTCTATGGAGTTTTCACATGTTGCGTTTTTTTTGTTGGCAAGTGTGGATTGGCTGCTTTTAGGGGGAAGTTAGTGAATGTCCCTGAATGGTCAGTAGCTGATGATGTGAATGAAACACTCCAGCCACCCACTTTAAAAAGGCGAATCAGAGGCAACATCGTAGAGGTTTATAAAATGCATGCATAGGAAGGAGAAAGCAGAGAGAGAGAGAGAAAGGTTTTTCCTCCCTCTCTCATAACGCTAGAACTTGTAGAAATGCTATGAAGCTGAATGTTGGAAGGTTCAGGACAGACCAAAGAAAGAACTTCTTCATGCAGTGCGCAGTTAAACCATGGAACTCCCTGCCACAGGAGGCAATGATGGCCGCCAACCTGAAAGGGTTTAAAAGAGGGTTGGGCAGATTCGTGGAGGAGAGGGCTGTCAATGGCTGCTAGCTAATATGGCTATGCTCTGCCTCCGGTGTTGGAAGGTATATCCCTCTGAATGCCAGTTTGCTGGGGCTCAGAAGTGTGGAATGTTCTCTTTCACTCAGGTATATTATTATTTATATCTTACTCATTTCATTTATATCCCAACCTTTTCTCCAGAGAGCTCAAGATGACGTACACAGTTCCCCCCTCCTCATTTAATCCCCACAACAACCGCATGAGGTAGGCTAGGCTGAGAGGCAGTTACTGGTCCAAGGTCACCCAGTGAGCTTCATGGCCAAGTCGGGATTTGAACCCTCGTCTCCCTAGTCGTAGTCTAACCACTATTGGCTTCCCAAGGGGATCCAGTTGGTTTTTGTGAGAACAGAACATTGAACTAGATGGGCCATTGGCCTGATCCAGCAGGGCTTTCCTTGTGTTGATAATATATTGTAAGACCAGGATGTGGTTTTTTTCCCCAAACATATATTTAACCGAAAGAACAAAACCACCCCCTCTGCTTTTAAATCAACAGATGAGCTATTGCCAAATAAGCTAGCATAGGAGATACTGGTGTGGTAGCCAATGTAGTGCCCTCTAAGGGCTTTTGGGTAAAAACTCCCATCATCCTTGACAACTGCCTATGCTCGCTGAGGCTGATGGGAGTTGAAGTCCAATGACATCCAAAGGGTTCCATGCTGGCTACCTTGTCCACTTCCAGATGTTTCAGACTACAACTCCCATCAGCCTCAGCTGTGCTGGCTGAGGCTAATGGGAATTGTAGTCCAGAACTTCTGGAGGGCACCAGGTTGGTGAAGAATATTAGAGAGCTTCTTCCATGGTCAATCATTTGTGTATTAGGGTGAGGAGGAAAGGAAGCGATTTGGCAGAATTGGGATGTCAAAAACCTGTCCTGGTTTTTTATCAGGGACCTGGGATCAAAAAAAAAAAAGTAAGCTTTTGAGGACAAAAAAAGGACAGAACCCAGAATGAGGTGTGGACTGCACTATATATATGCACTTTCCTTGGCAACCCCCCCCCCACACTCTCCCACCCAATGAACGCTATCGGCATGAATGTTCAGGTATAGCTTTCCATTTGGGGCTGCTACAATAGCAAAACCACACCAGAATCCTCTCTGGCCAGTTTCAGATGGCAAAGGCGACCCCACCCGGTGGCAGCTGGCATCTACCAGCATCTTTTCTAAGACCTGCCTTTTAGTAATATGTGAAACCACTCCCGATAAAAGGGAAAACCATGAGATGTATTTGAGGATTTTAACTGTCACACATTTTTCTGAAACCGATGCACACAGCCAACAGAAAGTGCTGAGCACCCGGAAGGATCTGTGCATCCAGATGCCAGAAACTAGCTACAGAAGCTTCTCTCTTTGAGCTAACAGGTGTTAGTGCAGGGGGTCACCAAACTAAGGCCCGGGGGCCGGATGCGGCCCAATCACCTTCTAAATCTGGCCCATGGACAGTCCGGGAATCAGCATGTTTTTACATGGGTAGAATGTGTCCTTTTATTTAAAATGCATCTCTGGGTTATTTGTGGGGCATAGGAATTTGTTCATATATATTTTTTCAAAATATAGTCCGGCCCTCCACCAGGTCTAAGGGACAGTGGACTGAAAAAGTTTGGGGAGCCCTGTAGTTAGTGCTTCAGGGGCACTTTTTGGCAGGGAAGAGGAAGAGTTTAGGGTTGTTGTTTTCAAACCGTTGTGTGTGTTGTAATCTTAATCCTGCTCTCTCCACCACCGCAAGTGCTGTTTCTTTTTTTGGGGGGGGGGAACCAGACACATTAAGTGCATGCTTTTACTTCCATATCTGACTTTTCTATCAGGGTGTTGTTGTTTTTTAATAATAATTTTAAAAAAATCCAATCATGGTGAGGATAGAGGGAGGAGTTGTATCCAGCAATTGGCAGTCTCAGTCTGCTAGGCGAGACCCTCCATTGGGCAGAGTGAGGTGGAATACATGGAGTAAGTAATGATGGCAAGGGGTAAGTAATAGTGTCCCAGCCCTAACTGGAGATTGAACTTGGAGTCTTCTGCATGCAGATCAGAAGCTGTATCCCTGAGCTATTGTCCATCACTATACTGAGTCAGAAGCTTGGTCCATCTAGCTTTGGCTATCTACACTGACCGCGAGGAGCTTTCCGGGGTATAAGGCAGAGGACATTCCCAGTCCTACCTGGAGTCCTACCTTTGGATCTTCTGCAGGTAGATGCTCTGCCACTGAACTATGGTCCCCTGTGATCTGGGTCAAGGACAGGTAGCATGGGATGATGGGAGTCGTAGTCAACACATCCGGAGGGCCCCAGGTTGGGGAAGGTTGAACTAAAAGTTGCCATGACAAAAACCCTGCTGGAGCAATTCACCAAGGTGTTCGCAATAATATGCACATTCTCAGAATTTATTCAAAAATGTAAGCCCGAGGGGTTTTATTTTTAAAAAAGAGTCTTGGTTCTGTTTGCAATGCTCCTGACAGAGCGAATACATTCCATTGTTACAATCAAAGAGGGAATTGCTCGCCATCATTTATAATAAAAGGCATCAATCATACTGCTAATTTCTAAATAAAGAGCTCTTGGTTGCTGTTTGTTTTTTTTAAGTATAGATTAAACAATTCAGCCTGCTGTGCATTATTAACCATAATTTTTGCATGCTGGTGACAATAGTCCTTTCTGTTGTTTTTCTTTGGGGGGGGATGCCTGTCAATTTGATGGGCAGGTTATGTGTGGCGAGGGAGGTGGTAGCTGCTCTTTTCCAAGACTCTGTGTGTGTGCATTTGTGTGTGCACATGCATGGCAATGCAGAATGTGTCTTTGTGCTGCCTAAACATATTGCACCTCTCTGTGATAGTCCTGTAAGAGCCATTCATGCAGCAGATAGTTAAACTCTGGAACTCACTCCCACAAGAGGCAGTGATGGCCACCAACCTGGATGGCTTTAAAAGAGAATTGGACATGTGCATGGAGGAGAAGGCTAGTAATGGCTGTAGCCATAGTGACTATGCTCTGCCTCCACAGTTGGAGGCAGTAATGCTGAAATCCAGTTGCAGAAATCCATAGGAAAGGGGAGTTCTTTTGCGCTCGAATCCTGCGCTCGAATCTTGCTTGTAGGTTTCTCAAGGTGGTCACTGTGAGAACAGGATTAGATGGGCCAGTAGGACTTGGAATGGTTGATACAATATTAATAATGAACAGGACAATCCCTGGCTTCTAATCTAAAAATGCACACACTGCATTTTTATGCATTTCCCCAAAAAACCAACTTCAATTCAAAATGAGGAAAAGAGCTGTAGATATTCCTGGAGCAACTTGCTCACTTGGAGCTCTCTGTGGTGCTGAAACCAGTAATCACCCCTGTGTTCTCTGTGTGCTGCTGAAACTACCAGCCTATCTGGTGCCCTGTGGGCTCCCAATCCAAGTCAAGTCAGGACTTGGGACTGCAGCTCCAATAAGCCCCTGCAAGCATGACCATATTAAATATTGCATTCTGATGCACACACACACCCCCCAAAAAACAATTTCAATCGGAACTGAGGAGAAGAGCTCCAGATATTCCTGGAACAACTTGCTTGCTTAGAGCTCTCCATGGTGCTGAAACTACCAGCCTGCCTGTGGACTTCCAGACAAGTTCAGTTCAGGGCATTAACCTATATTAACTCAACCTGGTTCCCTTCGTATGTTTTGGACTACAGCTCCCATCAACCAAAACCAGCATGACCCTATTTTGCTGGGGTTGATGGGAATTGTCATCCAGGTTTCGGAAGACTGCTCTAGAGAAAATATTCTCTTACCTTGCACAGCTATAACCAGATAAAGTGTTTCATCCCACAGCAGCAAAGCCTGTTAAAGCCTCACTTAACTTTAAGGACATGCTAAGTTCCACAAGGCACAGTGAGCACAGATTTAACTCAATTCTCTTAAATGCTGCAGCTGATATTAGCTTTGACCTGTTGAAGACAAGGCGATTTGACCGTGCGACCAGGATCAGAGAACGCATACCCCTGTGTCTTTGCCATAACGTTGTGCTCAGCTATAATTCCAGCTCTGCAAAGAGGGATGTGAAATGCGTTACTAATGAAAACGATGCCCCGTTTACGTAAAATACTTTCTTGAGATCATTTCTGCCTGCATTCTAGGCAGAAGTCTCTGACACTTACCTAATGGATGATCCTCCTTTAGTCCCACAAATTATGAATTTTTAATAGGAAACATATTAAAATAATAAATAAAAATGGGGTAAACTCCAAGAGTCGTTAGCAAATCCCCCAGCACTATATCTGCAGATCCGCTGTCCTCCCCCTGCCCTGGTGTGCCTTTCAAGTCCTAGGCCTCCCACCACACGGAAGCAACCATTTAATTCAGAATATGAATTAATCTGGGTTTGCTTTTCCTCCAAATCTGCAACCTTAGAAATCTGGAGAATGACCCAGGCTTCTTTCGTGCTCCCTCTGTTCTCTGGAATTGCCATCTTTTCTGGATTTCCTTGATGCAGAGCAATCTGACCCAGCCACCGTTAGTTGTTCAAATCCACCATTGTTCAAATCCCTGTCTTGTCCTTCCTTGTTGTTGTTTTTTGCCCCAGATCTGATTTTTTTTGTGCTTTTTCTTCAACAAAAACACAATTGCAACATCCACCCGTCCAATGTGGGGCAGGCAAAGTGTTGTTGAGACTTCTAGGGCCTCTTGTGCCTTTAATTTAAAGTTCCCTGTTTTCAGGTCCTGCTGGTTTTATTGCTCTCTGACCTTCAACAGTGTCTTAACTGGCCTGATGACAAGGGAGCAACTTTTTATTCAACACTGCAGCGAACCCTTGCTTAAAGAGACTTATTTCCAAAGAAACATTATAACTTGGAAGTCGGCTGTAAGGAAAAGACATTGCTGGAGAAGATGGTACTATTCTGAGGGATGGTATGGAGACTTCATTTCAGCTTCACTTCCCACTAACGGCAGAAATGCAATGCCTCGACCATACTGCAGGGATCCAATGGGAAAGTAAAGGCAGCGACCACACCCAGGTGATCAAATCCCAGCTCAATATGCCAGGTCTAATGCATTCACCCATAACCCCTTTACTTCTATGAGAATATAAGAAGAGACTGCTGGGTCAAGCCAGTGGCCCAACCTGTTCTCGCAGTGGCCACCCAGATATCTGCAAGAAACCTGCAAGTAGAAACACAACCACAAGAGCACTCTCATCTCCTGTGCTTTCCAGCAACTGGGATTTAAAAGCATTTTAACGCAGGTGGTACACTAAGCCAAGGGCTTGCCGATCAGAGGGTCAGCGGTTCAAATCCCCGCAACGGGATGAGCTCCCATTGCTTGGTCCCTGCTCCTGCCCACCTAGCAGTTCGAAAGCACGTCAAAGTGCAAGTAGATAAATAGGGAAGGTAAACGCCATTTCCATGCGCTGCTCTGGTTTGCCAGAAGCGGCTTAGTCATGCTGGCCACATGACCTGGAAGCTGTACACCAGCTCCCTCGGCCAGTAAAGCGAGATGAGCGCCACAACCCCAGAGTCGTCCGCGACTGGACCTAATGGTCAGGGGTCCCTTTACCTTTACTGCCTCCCACCATGGAGGCAGAGCATAGTCCTCAGAGCTAGTAGCCATTGATAGGTGCCTCCTCCATAAATGTGTCCAGTTCTCTTTTAAAGCTATCCTAGTTGGTGATCACCAATGTCTATTGTGGCAGCGAGTTCCATAGTTTAACTATGCACTCCCATTTGCCTCTTCCCTTCATATGGGAAAAAACCAGAAAACTTCAATCAACTAAGAAAAAAGATTCCACCTAAACATTAGGAAGAACTTCCTGACAGTAAGAGCTGTTCGGCAGTGGAATTTGCTACCAAGGAGTGTGGTGGAGTCTCCTTCTTTGGAGGTCTTTAAGCAGAGGCTTGACAGCCATATGTCAAGAATGCTTTGATGGTGTTTCCTGCTTGGCAGGGGGTTGGACTGGATGGCCCTTGTGGTCTCTTCCAACTCTATGATTCTATGATTCTATGTAGCTTTCCATTACATATGAACCAGGAAACTATGGTTAATGGCTTCCAAACAAGCTAGACAATGAAGCTGTGGTTTAAAGCAGGTTTCCAGATCCCAGGTTGTTAGAAAGCCATTAAACATAATTCCTGGTTCACCCGTTGCAATGGCTTCCTGAATTAGAGAAACAAGGAGGGATATGGTTGCAAAAAGCTTATGAAGCCAGGATTTGATCTTGTAGACCATGTCATAATGAAAAAAAATCATTCCAGTAGCACCTTAGAGACCAACTAAGTTTGTCATTGGTATGAGCTTTCGTGTGCATACACCAGGCATCCCCAAACTGCAGCCCTCCAGATGTTTTGGCCTACAACTCCCATGATCCCTAGCTAACAGGACCAGTGGTCGGGGAAAATGGGAATTGTAGTCCAAAACATCTGGAGGGCCGAAGTTTGGGGATGCCCGGCATACACACTTCTTCAGAGCACATGAAAGCTCATACCAATGACAAACTTAGTTGGTCTCTAAGGTGCTACTGGAAGGATGTTTGTTTGTTTGTTTGTTTGTTTGTTTGTTTGTTTCGACTACGGCAGACCAACATGGCTACCTACCTGTAACATGTCATAATGAATGAGAATTCTCAGTTTAGACTAGGGGCGGAGGAGAAATTTGGTTCAGTGCACATTTAAAGGGGAACCTGACTCATTTGCACTTCCTGAAATGATACACGGGAAACAGCCGTCCTCCCAGATTCACCCTAATCTGAATTGAACAGTGGAGTTCTCCAGCCAAGTTATGCATTAAAAAAATGCATGTACTAGGGTGAAGTGTGCATAAATGTGCATATGTTACTGAAAGCAACGGACAAAAAAAGGTAGGGAAAACTGATTTGGGAAGGGGGAAAAAGTGTATTAGGCAAAGTTCCATAAAATGAGTATATTAAGAGAAAATCGCCTTAAAATACTGATGAATTTTCCTGAGGACTTTTTTTAAAAAAATCGCAAACTGATGTGGAAGACTAATGAAAAAATGAGGAAGTGAAATTGACATATTTGCCTATCCTTGATTTAGACACCCTGCTTAATGGAGGTTCAATAAGGATACATTGCATGAGGCTATCCATAGGAAGTTGCCTTATACAGTGGTACCTTGGTTTTCAAACTTAATCCGTTCCGGAAATCCGTTCCAAAACCAAAGCGTTCCAAAACCAAGGTGCGCTTCCCCATAGAAAGTAATGCATTAATCCATTCCAGACTTTCAAAAACAACCCCCAAAACAGCAATTTATCGTGAATTTTACTATCTAACGAGACCATCGATCCATAAAATGAAAGCAATAAACAATGTACTGCAGTCACACAACCAACCCAACAAACAGTAGCTGAACTGGGTTCCACAGAGCCACAAAAACAAAACGAAAAAGAGCCGCAAAGACGAAAACGCAAAATAAATAGCAAAAACAGAGAGCGTAACACTCAAAACGGAAGTGTGGCACTCAAATTGGAAGCGTAACACTCAAAACGGAGCACGTTCGTCTTCCCAAAAAAAATTGCAAATCTTCCAGGTTTGCAGTGTTTGGATTCCAAGTTGTTTGAGTACCAAGGCGTTTGAGAACCAAGGTACCACTGTACTGAGTCAGATCACTGGCCCTTCTAGCTACATGGACTGGCAGTGGAACTCCAGGATTTCAGCCAGGACTCTCTTCCATCGCTACTTGGAGATGCCAGGGGGATTGAAGCTGGGAGCTTCTGCATGCAGGTGTTCTGACCACTGAGCTACGGCTCTTCTCCAAAATCCCAGCCCCTTTTTTTTTTCCTTACTTGACAGGATTGGCCATGCTCAAGATGCCTATTTCTGATCCATGCATTTTCTGGTCTTCTTATTTTAAAAAAAAAAAGTGTCTGGTTTGCTTTGCTTGTCTCCAATTTCCTGTTGCTATGATAAGTTATAGATCTGTACATTTGTATCTCCTCCCTCCCCCTTCTCCCAAGCCCAGTTCAGGAAGCTTAAGTGCATATCAGACATGGTAAATGACACACAAATTTGCTAAAGGGGAAAAAAGCTTTTTCCAAAGCTGTCACTCTGCAATCGTTTATAAAAGGAGGCCGTGGGTGTGTGTGTGTGTCAGTAACTGGAGTTCTGTGCGATTGCTGAATTATGCCTTGCAGGACACACACACACACCAGAAAGAAAAACAGCAGCAACATCACCTCACATTAGCAGTAAGAACAACACATCAATTCTAATTTAAACCTACATATTAATATAAGCAGTCTATGTGTTCAAATAGATTGATAACAAGACAGTGCGATGCAGCAGCAAAAATAGCTTTGAAAAAGGTAATACGAATTCTTTGCCACAGCAACACAAGTATAGCATCCAGATCAGGGGAAGTAATTGTGCCACTCTACAGTGGTGCCTTGGCTTACGAACTTAATACGTTCCTGAAGTCCATTCTTAAACCGAATCCGTTCTTAAACCGAGGCGCGCTTTCCCTAATGAGGCCTCTCGCCGCCGGTGCCCTTCCACCGTTTGACTTCCGTTCGTAAAGTTCACTAACCAGAACACTACTTCCGGTTTTGCGGAGTTCGTAAACATGGCTGTTTTAAACTGAGGTACCACTGTATTCTGCCTTGGTTAGACCTCACCTGGAGTCCTCTGCTCATTTCTGGGCATCATTGTTTAAAGATATTGACAAACTGGAAGGTGTGCAGAGGGCGGCATTAGGAACAGTTGAAGGAACTGGGTACGTTTAGCCTGGAAAAGAGGAAACTGAGCGGCGATACTATAGCCAACTTCAATCATCTGAAGGGCTGTCCCGTGGAAGGTGGAGCAAGTTTGTTTTCTGATGTTCCGGAAGGGAAAACCTGAACCAATGGCTTCAAAGGATAAGGAGATTGCGACTCAACATCAGGAAGAACTTTTTGACAGCAAGAGCCATTCAACAGTGGAACAGTGGGCTCTCCTTCATTGGAGGTTTTTAAACAGAGCTTGGGTGTCCATCTGCCAGGGATCCGTTAGTTGAGATTCTTGTGTTGCAGGGGGTTGGACTAGATGACCCTTGGGACCCTTTCCAACTCTATGCTTCTATGATCCTTTGCCATCTATAGATAATGCAACCATCCTGCAAGAGGATTTGTTCCAACTCTGCAGTTCTGTGATTCTAACTCTCTGCTTCAGGGTGCTCAGCAAAGGGACCATGGCACAGGAAACAGATTCCAAAATTTAATGCTGGTCTCAGGCTCATGAACGCAGTGGTGCCCTGAGAAAGATGAGATATTGCAAGGGTGAGGAATCTCCAGCCCACAGGCCATTCCTGGACCTCCAGAGGAGTCCAGTTCAGCCAATAAGTCCACTCCCACCCCCCAGTTTGTGATGCCAGCTGCTGGGCAGGTTGGTGGGGGTTCAATCCTTTGTTGGCACCTGTTCTCAGTAGGGGTGTGCAGACAAAAGCAGCAGGATTCAGTCCCCAGCATGTCGGCTGATGTGTGGTTTGTGTGTGTGTAGGGGTTAAACCACTGAGCCCCTTGGGCTTGCCGATCAGAAGGTCAGCTGTTTAAATCCCCTCGACAGGGTGAGCTCCTGTTGCTCGGTCCCTGCTCCTGCCAACCTAGCAGTTCGAAAGCACGTCAAAGTGCAAGTAGATAAATAGGTACTGCTCTGGCGGGAAGGTAAACAGCGTTTCCGTGCGCTGCTCTGGTTCGCCAGAAGCAGCTTAGTCATGCTGGCCACATGACCCGGAAGCTCTACACCGGTTCCCTCGGCCAGTAAAGCAAGATGAGCGCCGCAACCTCAGAGTCATCTGCGACTGGACCTAATAGTCAGGGGGCCCTTTACCTTTGGGGGGGGGGTTAAATGCTGTTCAGTTTGGCAGGATCCCATGCAACCTCCTCTCTGATTCAGGAAGGGGGTTGCTTGGAAACTCCCGTTTAATATGAAGGCTTTCCCCTTCGTTTTAGCAGATTCTGGTGAAAAGCCTCTTCCTATTTGTAGAGAAGAGGAATGAAACAGCTGGCAATCCCTTCTGAGTGGAGAGATGCTTTCACAGTACCACCAACCCTCCCTCCCTATTCAGAGTCCCACCACAACTGTGCCAGTGACCACTGGCACGGAGAAGCTGAATGAAAGGGGGGAGGGCATGAATGTGGAGGGAAAGCGCAATGCATTTTAACAAGCTCTTAATGGAAGGCAACAGCCAGGAGCAATCTAGAGCGATAGGCTGTGGATGATGACCCATCAAGCTGTTTCCAGCCCCCCAGCAACCAACCTGCGATCTCTGGCCCTCCGTCCAGGCACCTCCGGTCAATAGGCTATACGTGCTGAATTAATACCCCACTGGGGCACATGCTGCCTGCACTTCCCCCAGCCAATGGGACAGCTCCTTTCCGATGGCACTCTTTAACAAGTTCACCCCTAACAGCTGGCACATCAGTGATGCATTGTGCCATTACGGCTTCCTACTCACAGCACTCAAAGGAGAATACAAGGCTATAAAAAGCTGGTAATTTATGACTCCCCACAGGTAAACTGTGAGCTCTGGGGCTATGCTCACACAACTCAATGGCTTCGGAGTTTGAGGAACTTCTTCCCTGTCCCCTTGCAATGGCTTCTGCTCTAGACACAGAGCCACATGTGTACGTACGTGTGTGTGTGTTTTTAGATCAGTGGTGGCCAAACTTGGCCCTCCAGCTGTTTTTGGACTACAACTCCCATCACCCCTAGCCAACAGGACCAGGGGCCAGGGATGATGGGAATTGTAGTCCCAAAACAGCTGGAGGGCCAAATTTGGCCACTACTGGTTTAGATCAAAACATGGGAGGTGGAGTAAGCATGTTACATAGCAAACAGTGATGAATGACAGGTTAAATTTCAGTTCCTGTTTGGATAAACTATATTTTTTTTTAATATGCTAGAAATAGCATAGAAATCTGGAAAAGAAAAAAGAAGTGCTAATATAGCATTTTTTCCAATTTTTCTGAAAATTTCCATTTTTTTCCGGAAAAAAACCAGGGTTTTTTTCCGAGCTTCAAAATTTCCGGGAATTTTACATCTCTAGACCTGGTTACTGAAAGGCCTGGCTCTTCGCCTTTATGAACCTACCTGGTTTTTAAGATCCTCAGAGCAAGCCCTGTTCTCCCAGTAGATTGGACCCAATTGGCGAGTCAGGCCAATGATGATGAGATGTGCAAAGTCCAGCAAAAAAAACAAGGGCCACAGATCTCCCATCGCTGCTCTGCAATGAGGGCTTTTAAACGGGCAGCACCTTCGCAGGTGCCCAGTGATGCCAGCCCTTGCCATCAGCACACCAAGCACAGTGCCCACACCAGCTGCCCACACCTGGCACACAAACAACAGCATATGCAAAGCAACAGCCAAGGGCCAAATCTTAAACACAACGCTGGGCATGTGCAATGTCACAGGGGTTAAAACTCTTGGCGTTCCCCCGGCGCACATTTAAACTAGGCAGCAAAGAGAAGGAAGTCAAACAACGCAAGTTTGGACACTCAAATGGTACTGCTGATTTAATATTCTCTCCCACACACATGTCCCAAAATCTTGGCTCTGTAGAAATATAAACATTTATGTTTACAAGTACACACGGAAGTACAAATTTCAGCTGAACTTTATTTAAACGACGACAATAGATATTCCCACCATCTCCAGGTAAAGCAAAGAAACCAAGTTGGAAGGACTGCAAAATCCAGGGGTTCTTACTGGGGTGGTTGATGGCATCTGTGGATTAGGATGGTTTCCCCCCCCCCCTTCCCCATTTTCTTCTGCTTTCATCATCCAGAATGCTTCCTCCTTCTGAATTTTCTCTCCCAGGGTTGGTGGGTCTTAGCCCCACACCCACCATGCTTTGGAGCCACACTGTGGGAAGATGAGCCCTTTGGATCTGGTTAATGCAAAGTTCACCCCTCCATAACGTCCCCAGTTTTGCTGTTAACCCCCACAGTCCTGACAGCGGAGCCGCAAAGGAGAGAACGGATCTGCAATGGAGAGCCTTGAGATGGGGGAACCTCTTACAGACCACTCTACCCTGGGACACCCTTTCAAGGACTGCCAGAGCGAACCCCTCAGTGCCCAATCTTCCATTCTTCCAATCTTGCCCCTCAGTGACTTCTTCCATTAGCAGTTTTCACATTTTCTTTTTTCTCATCAAACCATTACGTTAAATAAGGTCCACTTCGTTTTGATTCTCCTTTGCGTTTTCCGCATTATATTTGCATGAACGTGAGCAGCAGTCAATAATCAGAAAAGCTGAAAGGGTATACATGTACATCCGATATGAGGGATGGGGAGGATGTGGCGGCGCCCCAAGATTCCAGCTCCAATCAGCACCAACCAACACGGCCACCGTCTGGGGAGGATGGGAGCTGTAGTTCAACATCTGGAGGCCCCCAGGTTCCCTGTTCCTGTTGTATTTCCTCCGCAACACTGGGAGCAAAGGCATAAGGGACACCGGCTGGTGTTCCGAAGGGCGTCCTGGTTGTGTCAGCACAGTCATCCCCATTGGAGATTGGGTGGGACCCGCCATCCACCAGGAGGCGGAGCCTGCAGGGAAGGTGGAAGATCCTGGACCGAAGGCCAACCAGGTGGATACTGGAAAACAGACTCTTCCTCCGAGAGGGGACTGAGAGAAGAAAAGCACAGCAGTGGAAATCAGGTACTTTTTATATTAAAAAAAAAACCCTCAGCCCTCCAAGACTCCATATTTCTACAGAGCTGTTGCAGGGCTCGGGGTGCAGCAACAACATCTCGGTAACCTTTGCAACAACAACCCTGTGAGGTAGGGTCAGTGTCAACATCTCAATATTGCAAACAGGGAGGGTCAGACTGGAAGGTCATGGCTTGGCTGGAGTCACCAAATTAGGGAAACCCCGAGGTGAGATTTGAAGAATGCACTTCCTGGCCCACGGGTACAAGTTCTTGCCAAAGTTCTGTTAAAGTCAGACTGTCTTAGGTGGGACTTTGCTGTTCCAGATGTTGCTGAACTGCAACTCCCATCATCCCCCGACTGCCGGCCAGCCTGCTGGGGCCCATGGGAGTTGGAGTCCAACAACATCTGGAGGTCTCAAAGGTCCCTGTCCCCAGTCTACCTGCAGTGGCTCTCCAGGGTTTCAGACAGGGGGCTTTCCCACACCTATGTGGAGATGTCGGGCATTGAACCACACTGGCCAAGTAGCTTTCCACTTCCCCTCCTAATGCAATTAAGAACGTAAGAGCCTGGTTGCTGGATCAGGCCAATGGCCTGTCAGGTGGCAGAGGATGCAACCCCCACGGCAGGTTGCCAGGAATGGATAAGACAAGGAAAAGTCCTTACCGACTGCTTTTTATTCAATATTCACAGAGAGAGGCTTGGAAACACAGCCTCTTGGAAAAATGGCGTTGTCCTGAGAGTGTCTCCGCCCCCTTTTTCTCCCACTTCCTCATTCGTCACCTTGTCCCCTATGGGTGGCGCTGAAGGCCCTTTGCTTCTGAGCCCTTTGCTCTCCTACTTTCAAGGCCCCCCCGGGTTCTGCGAGAGGGGGCTCTTGAATGCTTTCTAAAGACATGCGAGTCTGTCAGCTGTCTCTCCCCTGGTGCTTCTTCTTCCTGCTGCTCTCCCAATATTTCCCAGCTTCTCCCCTCTGCAGCCTCTGAACCCTTCTGCAAACCACAGTTCTAAATCTATACTGTCCTGTTTTCAGGAAGGTTCGGGGGGGGGGGGCGGCCTCCACCATTCTTCCTCAGTCCAGCCCCTGACATTCACCTTCTTCCAGCTGTTGCCCTCCTGGTGTTCCCTCTTCCTCCTCCTCCTCCTCTCCCATTATTTCCCAGCTTTCCCCTCTCTGAGCTGTGACCTCCCTCAAACTCCTGTTGTAATTCTGAACTGTCTTCTTCTCCTCTGGAAGGGTCAGGACGGGGAGGCGGTCTCCACCATTCTTCTTCTGCCCGGGCCCAGGCATGGCCCATCTAGTCCAGCATACTGCTGTCAGTTTCCAACCCTATGCACTCTCCCCTCCCACATTGCTGCTTCCAACTGTGGAGGCAGAGCATTGCCATCACCTAAATCTCGCCCGCCCCCAGCTGCAGATAGCACATTACCTGTCAGTCTGAGCTGTGCCAAGCCGCTTGGCTCTCTTCTCCAGCCACTCATCAATGGTGCCAGGCGTGGCGACTGCCTTGTCCTGCCGCTGCTCTTTCGCCCTCCTCTCTTCTGTTTTTTTGGAAAGACGGACAAGGGCAATCTCATTTAGCCCGACAGCCTTTCGCCCCATTGAACACACTCAGAGTTATTTCTCCTTGTATTCCTGCAGCTGACAGTTCTGGCCCGGGCGCTGTGGTTCCCTTTACGGAACCACCTTCCCAGCTGCCGTTCCATCTGCGATTTGGCCACTTCTGGGCGGATGGCTCTGCCTTCCCATCTTATCCAGTCCTCCACCTACACAGCTCCAAATCCTGGAACAGCTTTTTTTTTAATAAGAACAACAGCAACAACGTCCTTTGCCTTGGCAGAATTTGTACAGGCTTGTACCAAGCGTGGATCACCAACAGGGGAGAGTGCCAATGAGACTCACAGGTTGTGCACAGAGCAGCAAGAGAAGGGCCAGCTGCAACTCCTGTTTCAGAAGACAGGTCCTTGTAGCTCTCCGAAAACAGACAGAAGAGCCACAAGAACATCAAAAGAGCTCTGAAGGATCAGGGCCAATAGTCCAGCGTCCTGTTCTCACTGTGGCTAACCAGAAGCCTTTTCTGCTAAGCCCACAAGCCGGACCCAAATACCAAGAACATTCTCTCCTCCTGTGGCTCCCTGCAACTAGAATTCAGAAGCATTACTGCAGGCATCCCCAGACTCAGCCCTCCAGATGTTTTGGGACTACAACTCCCATCATCCCTAGCTAGCAGGACCAGTGGTCAGGGATGATGGGAATTGCAGTCCCAAAACATCTGGAGGGCCGAGTTTGGGGATGCCTGCATTACCGCCTCTGACCGTGGAGGAAAAGCGGAGCCTTCGTGGTGCTGTTGGTCAGTCTTCTCCTCCACAAAGTTGCCCAGTCCTGTTTTAAAGCCATCCCAGTTATCGGCTATCCCTGCCTTCTGCAGGGGTGAGTTCCATAGCTCAATGGAGCAATGGCACGGCTGCAAGGCACAAGGAGGAGATGCTGGAAACAGGTTTGGTGCCTGAAGTATTGACACAACCTTGGCTTGGTGCAACTGAGTCGCTGAGTTTGTCACTGTGTGAGGAAGCACTTTTGTCTGCTCCAAATCTTCCAACGTTCAGAGTCGTTGGAGGTCCTAGTATTAGGAAAAAGGGGGACCTATCTTGTGGGATCAAATTCTGCAGTTTAAGTGTTAGGAGCAGTACAGTTGCTGGAAACTCCAGGAGGGACTCGAGTCTTTGCTTGCAGGCTTGCCACTTTGATGGCCACTGTGAGAACAGGATGCTGGATTAGATTGACTATTGGCCTGATCCAGTAAATAATATTATATTATTTGTACCCTGCCCATCTGACCAGGTTGCCCCAGCCATTCTGGGCAGCTGCCAACTTACATAAAAACATAATAAAACATCGCACATTATAAAGATTCCCTATACAGGGCTGCCTTCAGGTGTCTCCTGAAGATAATATAGTTACTCATCTCCTTGACATCTGGTGGGAGGGCATTCCACAGGGTGGGCACCACCACTAAGAAGGCCCTCTGCCTGGTTCCCTGTAGCTTCACTTCCTGCAGGGAGGGAACCGCCAGAAGGCCCTCGGAGCTGGACCTCAGTCTCCGGGCTGAACAATGGGGGTGGAGACACTCCTTCAGGTATACAGAACCGAGGTCGTTTACGTCTCCAAAGGTCAATGGTGATCGGAAACACACTGGGAGCCAATGAAGATCCTTTAGAACCAGCATTATGTGGTCCGGGCTGCTGCTCCCAGCCACCAGCCTAGCTGCCACAAACACCATGATGGCTATTAAGGTAAAGGGACCCCTGACCATTAGGTCCAGTCGTGACCGACTCTGGGGTTGCGTGCTCATCTCACATTATTGGCCGAGGGAGCCGGCGTATAGCTTCCAAGTCATGTGGCCAGCATGATAAAGCCGCTTCTGGCAAACCAGAGCAGCACATGGAAACGCCGTTTACCTTCCCGCTGTAGCGGTTCCTATTTATCTACTTGCATTTTGATGTGCTTTCGAACTGCTAGGTTGGCAGGAGCTGGGACCGAGCAACGGGAGCTCACCCCGTCACAGGGATTCGAACCGCCGACCTTCTGATCAGCAAGCCCTAGGCTCAGTGGTTTAGCCCACAGCGCCACCTGGGTCCCATGATGGCTATTGCTCTGCCTCAATTGTCAGAGGCAGGAATGCTTCTAAACATCAGCTGCTGAAACTCACAGGAGAGAAAAGCGAACTTGTGCTCAGTCCCTGTTTTCTGGCTTCCCACAGGCATCTGGCTGGCCACTGTGAGAACAGGATGCTGGCCTGATCCAGCAGCCAGCATCTTCTTGCACACAGCTGAATTTCTACACCCTTGGTTCAGGAATCTGCGCAGGCTTGGAGCTGTGGTTTCCCTGCCACTCGCTTACAACTGGGGCAGAACTCGCACTCTCACCCTCCGTCCCCGAGCAGGGACACGGGACTGATGCCCGTTGCAAAACAAGCCAGCCATGGAAATCTTGCCTTGGTGACCCCCATCCCCAGGACAGTCTCTCCCTTCAAAGGAGGCCCGTGCTGTTGCTTTTTATTACGGCTTTGGTGCTTTAATGCATATTCGGGGAGGGGAAACATCCTGGCTCGTTGACATTAACAGCGCAATCACGGGGGCCCGAAGGCAGAATAAGCCAGAGACAGCTTGAGTGATTGCAGGAGGCAGTCGGGAGGAAACGTTCCATTCATCAGCAACAAGAACACAGGTTCCTGGGGGCAGCTGAATACCAAAAAAGCAATGGGAAAGGGGGGGGAGAGAGAGGGACTTGGCCAACACTTCTCCCCATACTAATGATCAGATCACCCTGCCCAGTCCCCAGAGGAAACCATTCCAGAACAGAATGCAAAAAAGGCATCTCCTACCACCCACCCCGGAGGACCCCCCCCCACACACACAGAGACACCTCCTGCAGGACCCACCCTCCTGCCAACCACCTGCTCCAAACTAAGACAGTGCCATATGTCATGCTTTTAAGCAAAATGTTAAACATTTTCCGACAGGGTGTGAAATTAACAGCCCACCACTCCAGCAGAGTGAAGGATCGCGCCAGCTTGGCAGTGGCAGCCAATTATTCTTCCAGCCTGCTGAATATTCATGAGGGCAGCCGGAGAAAGAAGGGGGGAAAGAGGGAGGAGTAGCCAGAAACGGGTAACATGGAAGACTCTCCACCCCACAACCTCTCTGGTTTAGCTTCAAGAGAGGAGCCAAAAACAGGCTTTTCCCACTGTTGTGGAATGCCCTGCCCCATCCATCATCCACTCATTGTTTCATATGCCTTGCAAAGGCATCTTTTAGCCCAGGCTTTCCCTGGCCCTGTTACCACTGAATTTCTGATTTGTTTGTTCGTAATAAGGGACCCAGGTGGCGCTGTGGGTTAAACCACTGAGCCTAGGGCTTGTTGATCAGAAGGTCAGCGGTTCGAATCCCTGTGACGGGGTGAGCTCCCGTTGCTCGGTCCCAGCTCCTGCCAACCTAGCAGTTCGAAAGCAGGTCAAAATGCAAGTAGATAAATAGGAACCGCTACAGCAGGAAGGTAAACGGCGTTTCCATGTGCTGCTCTGGTTTGCCAGAAGCGGCTTTGTCATGCTGGCCACATGACCTGGAAGCTATACGCTGGCTCCCTCGGCCAATAATGCGAGATGAGCGCGCAACCCCAGAGTTGGTCACGACTAGACCTAATGGTCAGGGGTCCCTTTACCTTTACCTTCCCTGGCCCTGTTACCACTGAATTTCTGATTTGTTTGTTTGTAATAATACTGGGTTTTTTTTAAAAAAAGTTGCAGCTCCATTTTCAACAATACTGTTTTTAAGTAGCCTTTATGCATATCGCTTAGAGGTGTCAAACTATTGAGTGGTTTAGAAATGCTTTTAAAATAAATGAATCGCAAATTTCCTGTGTCGTGCCTGGCCTGGCCCTACACTTGCCCAGGAAGGGTATAAAACATCTTGCTTACCCCCAGCCTGTCCAAGTGAAATTCATATTGCTTCACCTCAATGTGGGACTTGGACAAGCCCCCCCCCCCCGCCACCCCTAGCTTTAGCCTCTTTTCCATACTTACAGAGGAAGCTGTCTTATACTCCGTCCACCTAGCTCAGTATTGTGTACACTGATCAGGATTTCAGCCAGGCACCTCTCTACCTGTCTACCTGGAGATGCTGGCGGGGATTGAACCGGGGACCTCCTGCTTGCTAGACACCCGACCACTGAGCTACGGCCCTTCCCCAAAGACAAGGGGATTATTGTTAAATTGTCAATAACTTCCATAAAACAGAAACGCTGCAGCCATTCCCTCCCATCCAAGTTCCGGCTTCTGTAATGCTTTGTTCCAAGAGCCCCCCACCCCCCCCAAAAAGCATTGTGGGTTCAGCTTATCTTGCTCAGAACTCCTGGAAAGACAGCAAAGAAAGCTTAACCCCAACTGAGTGTCCCTTTCTGCACAGTGGGGACACGAAAAACCAATTGCTGCAGGCTTGCCAGATGCCAGAAGTCTAGGCAGCAGGGTCGTCTTTGCAGGGGAGAGTCTTTAATTAAAAAGGTTTCGATTTGCAGAAATCAAGCAGAGGAGGTGGGGACAGAGAGTTTTGCTCCCCTGCCTTTCTCTCTCTCCAGCTGATTCAATTATATTTGCTTTTGCCCAGCCCATTTACCCTACATTGATAATCAATAGCGGTATAATTGGTGAACAAACACAACAGGAACCGGGAACAGCTGCTCGGATTTCTCTGGCCTTCCCTGCCTCCACTTTGCAGTGGAGGTTGCGGAGTTGGGGGGGGGGGCTGCGTTTGGGGAAAGATGCCCATCACAATGACCACAGACAAGGCTCGGGCAAGAAGCCATCCTCAGTGCCATAGCAGGCATAATGTAACACAGGAGAACTCCAAGAGGTGCTAGCTTGCTCTCAGATTAAAGGCAGCCTAACAGCGATTTGCACAGGGCTTACATAAGGGATTGGCACTTTCCCTTATGTTTATCCCACACCCTGTTAGGGCTACGGGTGCCTACATTCTCCAGACCCCATTTACCTTGCACATGAGCATTCAGCTGCTCCAGATCTTCCTCTGTCATGTGGGAGAACCTGCAGTTGGGGCCGAAATCACACCGTCCTGCCAAGAGATCCAAAGCAAGGACAACTTTAAAGAACAAAACCACTGGCCTCGGGGGACCAAAGGAGCTAACCACCACAGCAGGACCAAGAGATACAGGTGAAACTAGGAAAATTAGAATATTGTTGAAAAATGCATTTATTTCAGTAATGCAACTTATTTTTTATCCTTTTACAAATGCTTTCTTTTGGAAATTCCACAGTAATAAAACAAATAGTTACCAATAATACAAAAATAAACATCGCTATTACATTTCATTAATTACACTCCATTTATAATTGACCCGCCTAACGACAAATAATTACAATTACAACAAATAAAGGCTTGACATATCTTGCTTTGCATGTCATGCATCTATCTCATATACTGTTTTGGTTTCACCTTTTAAGTTCCGTTACTGAAATAAATGCACTTTTCAACGATATTCTAATTTTCCAAGTTTCACCTGTATTACAGCATTCAAGAATTGTCAAAACGTGCATCGCACACAAACACAAACACACACACACACACCCTTTCCATTACCGGCAGTATGGCCCTTCCTGTGTACAAAACTCCATTCGCGGGATTTTTATATAACCACTTGAGCAAACGAATTCACTTATTTATTACGGTCCACATCTACTGCCTCCTGCAGCAAATTAAAAATTAGGGGGAAATAAATGCACTGTGACAGCTACTAGTTTCAGCGATTTCAAAAGGGTGGGAAGACAAATTCATGGAGGCTTGTTGTTGTTGCTGTTTAGTCGTGTCCGACTCTTCGTGACCCCATAGACCAGAGCACGCCAGGCACTCCTGTCTACCACTGCAGTTTGGTCAAACTCATGTTCGTAGCTTCGAGAACACTGTCCAACCATCTCGTCCTCTGTCGTCCCTTTCTCCTAGTGCCCTCAATCTTTCCCAACATCAGGGTCTTTTCCAAGGATTCTTCTCTTCTCGTGAGGTGGCCAAAGTATTGGAACCTCAGCTTCAGGATCTGTCCTTCCAGTGAGCACTCAGGGCTGATTTCCTTCAGAATGGATAGGTTTGATCTTCTTGCAGTCCATGGGACTCTCAAGAGTCTCCTCCAGCACCATAATTCAAAAGCATCAATTCTTCGGCGATCAGCCTTCTTTATGGTCCAGCTCTCACTTCCATACATCACTACTGGGAAAACCATAGCTTTAACTATACAGACCTTTGTAGGCAAGGTGATGTCTCTGCTTTTTAAGATGCTGTCTAGGTTTGTCATTGCTTTTCTCCCAAGAAGCAGGCGTCTTTTAATTTCGTGACTGTTGTCACCATCTGCAGTGATCAAGGAGCCCAAGAAGGTAAAATCTCTCACTGCCTCCATTTCTTCCCCTTCTATTTGCCAGGAGGTGATGGGACCAGTGGCCATGATCTTGGTTTTTTTGATGTTGAGCTTCAGACCATATTTTGCGCTCTCCTCTTTCACCCTCATTAAAAGGTTCTTTAATTCCTCCTCACTTTCTGCCATCAAGGTTGTGTCATCTGCATATCTGAGGTTGTTGATGGAGGCTTACTGATAGACAAGTAGAACCTCCAAGCTCAGAGGCAGTATATCTTTAAACGCTAGTTACTAGAAGGCGACAGCAGAGGGACAGGGCTGCTGCCCTCCTGCAGGCTTCCGAGAGATATCTGTTTGGCCGCTGCAGGGAATCTAGACCAGATAGGCCTTTGGTCAGATCCAGCAGGGCACCCCCACATATTTGATACTCTTCTCCCTGCCCCTGAGAACAGCTTCTTGGGGGTGGAAGGAACCCAATGAAAAGAAAAGCATACCTGATAGCAGGAATTCCCGACACGGCTTCTTACTCTGCTCCTCCTGCAGGATGGTTGCACTATCTGTAGATGGCAAAGGATCATAGAAGCATAGAGATGGAAAGGGTTCCAAGGGTCATCTAGTCCAACCCCCCCTGCAATGCAGGAATCTCAGCTAAAGCATCCATGACATGCGGCCATCCAACCTCTGCTTAAAAGGATGGAGAGGATAAAATGAGGTGAGGGGCATTGCTCCGCACATCCACTAGGGCAAGCAAGAGGCGTCCCACAAGAATCCCACCCAGGCTTACAATTCCATATTCCCTGTCGGGGGCAGTAAATGCCTCTGAATACCATTTGCTGGGACTTGTAAGTGGGAAGAGAGTGCTGTTGTTCTCAGGTGCTGTTTGCGGGCTTCCCCTAATAAGCATCTGCTTGGTCGCTGAATGGTGGACCAGATAAGCCACAGGCCTGATCTACCCGAAAGGCTCTTCCTTCTTATGAAGCAGCCTCTTACCTCGGAACAGATCGTACCAGACCTTCTTGGCCCGGAGGTGCTGAACCCCGTTTAGGTGCTTCTTCCTGTTGTGGAGGTTGTCCTGGAAAGAGCGGTTGCAGTAGTCACAGAAATAGCGCTTCCCCATGGAGACGCTTGCTGAAGGGAACCTCTGCAGGGAAGATCAAACACTGTTTACCCACATGTCAATGAAATGATCAGACTTTGGCTTCTTTTCCTTGATTGCACAGCTTTGCTATAGGTTTACTCCCACAAGATGTAGTGACTTGGGGGACAGCTTTAAAATGAGGATTAGACAAATTCATGGAACAGAAGGCTATCGTTGGCTACTAAGCCCCAATGGCTATGTTCTCTTCTTCACTAATGAAGGCAGTACGCCTTTGAATACCAGTTACTGAGAATCACAAGTGGGAAAAGAGCTGGTGTGCTCAGATCTGGCTATGGGCTTCCCAGAAGAAGCATCTGTTTGGTCACACTGAGAACAGGATGCTGGACTAGATGGGTGTTTGGCCAGATCCAGCAGACAGGCTCTCGGTACATTCTTACAGCTTCAGAGACTACAGCTCCCCCTCTTCCACTAGCCTCATTAACACGCTAGTAATATTTATCTTTGCAGCCTAATACTATTTGTGGGCTCATTTACCAGGCTGACTTAATAGGGTCTATTGCAGTAATGGCAATCCCATGCGCCTATAAATCTGATCAGCATTATTGCATACCGCTTCAAGAACCATGATGGTTGATAATCAGTATATAAATATCGTAGAAATTATTTAAAAACAACAACAACACTACAGCCCAGCAGAGGAGACTAGTCTAATTTATGGCTGAGTCAGAATCATTTTGGGCTTCATCGATCAAATCAGCTCATTTGCTGTCCAGAATGCAACTGAGAGTTGCTTCGAATGCTGGAATGGTGGTTGCAAATACCATGTTTCCCCTTTTTAAAGACACCATCTTATAACATTTTTTCCTCAAAAAAAAACACAGGGTGGCTTACTTTCGGTGGGATGCCTTATTTTCTTGTTACCGGTACGGTTTTTACGGCTCAGGGCGCTGCTGGGCTCTCTTCAGTGCTCGGCGCTGCAGCAGCCACCGGTTCCGGGTGGCGGGGCAGCAGGCGTCCTTGGCCGGGCCAGGCAGAGGCCGCAGGCTCAGGCGCTCTGCCCGCCACTGCAGGGCACTCCAAGCTCCTTGGCCAGGCCAGGCAAGGAAGAAGCAGTGCGCCCAGCGGTGGCGGCAAGCACGGAAGCGGCAGGGACGGCGGTGGACGAGAAAGCGGAGCGCGGGGATGCAGCCAGCAAGCCGGGAGTGCGATCAGCTATTAAGCGGAGCTCTTGGAGCACCGCTTCACAGCTGATCGCACTCCTGAAGTGCCGGGCGCATGGAGTGACTCTGTGAGTGGAGGTGCCTGTGGGGGTTGGTTTCCGCGGCGCGGAAGTATGGCTTATTTTCTGGGTATGTCTTATATTTCTCAAATGCTTAAAAACCCTGCCATGGCTTACTTTATGACTACATATTTTAAAAGGGGAAACAGGGTAGGCCAGAGTCTAGTAGTGGCACCTAGAAAGCTACTAAAGTCATAGAGGCACAAGTTTTTTGAGCCAAAACCATAAATAAATATGGTGCTAGTTTCCCACCCACTCTATTACTTTTGAATTTGTTTGGGGGTTTTTTATTCTTATAGCTACAATGGGAAAACAATTGCTCATGTTCCACCTCTGATGGGGCATTTCTGCTGGTTCCCAACTCCCCTGAGGTTCGCTTGGCCTCTACTGGGGACAGAGCCTTTAGCATGGCAGGCCCTGCCCTGTGGAACTCACTGCCAGTAGAAGTTTGACAGGAACCATTACTCCCTTCTTTCAGATGTCTTCTGAAAATAGTGTGATTTAGACCAGCCTTTGCAACGTGATTTTTTTTTAATCAACTGGTATTTATGGACTTTTTTGTGATGTTTTTAGTGATATTTTATTGATGTTTTCATTCTTTTTGCAACTTGTTTTTTTTAATAATAATAATAATAATAATAATAATAATAATAATAATTTATTTATACCCTGTCCATCTGGCTGGGTTTCCCCAGCCATTCTGGGCGGCTTCCAACAGAAAATTAAAACACAATAATCTATTAAACATTAAAAGCCTCCCTGAACAGGGCTGCCTTCAGATGTATTCTAAAAGTCTGGTAGTTGTTTTCCTCTTTGACATCTGTTGGGAGGGCGTTCCACAGGGCAGGCGCCACCACCGAGAAGGCCCTCTGCCTAGTTCCCTGCAACTTGGCATCTCGCAACGAGGGAACCGCCAGAAGGCCCTCGGTGCTGGACCTCAGTGTCGGGCAGAATGATGGAGGTGGAGACGCTCCTTCAGGTATACTGGACCAAGGCCATTTAGGGCTTTAAAGGTCAGCACCAACACTTTGAATTGTGCTTGGAAACGTACTGGGAGCCAACGTAGATCTTTCAAGACCGGTGTTATGTGGTCTCGGCGGCCACTCCCAGTCACCAGTCTAGCTGCCGCATTCTGGATTAGTTGTAGTTTCCGAGTCACCTTCAAGGGTAGCCCCACGTAGAGCGCATTGCAGTAGTCCAAGTGGGAGATAACTAGAGCATGCACCACTCTTGCTAGACAGTCTGCACGCAGGTAGGGTCTCAGCCTGCGTACCAGATGGAGCTGATAGACAGCTGCCCTGGACACAGAATTGACCTGCGCCTCCATGGACAGCTGTGAGTCCAAAATGACTCGCAGGCTGTGCACCTGGTCTTTCAGGGGCACAGTTACCCCGTTCAGAACCAGGGAATCCTCCACACCTGCCCGCCTCCTGTCCCCCACGAACAGTACTCCTGTCTTGTCAGGATTCAACCTCAATCTGTTAGCCACCATCCATCCTCCAACCGCCTCCAGGCACTCGCACAGGACCTTCACTGCCTTCACTGGTTCCGATTTGAAAGAGAATGCAATTTATAAAGCTTTAAACAAGTAAACAAACAAACAAGGAATTAGGCACCCAAACATTCCTAAGATGAATCATACAAATGTTACTTTAAAATTGCTTCAAAATCTGTTTGTCTCTTCAGACATTGCCAGGTTCTTTGATGTTGTCTTTGCTGCAAAAATCTTAATGCAGCTGGCAATCTGAAGTAATCTCTGCTGATGAATGATTGGTGGTAGAACATGTGTTTTGCAAGCCCCCTTCCCCCAGTTCAATCTCCAGCATCTCCAGGGTTTTGTTTTGGGTTTTTTAAAGATCAGGTAATAGTGAGAAAGGAACACAGGAAGCTGCCCTACATACCCAGACAAACTTTTGGTCTATCTAGCTCATTGCTGTATTGCCAATACTGGCAAGCAGTGAACACTCCTTGTTCTATCTGATGATACCGGTGAAAGTCTCACCGGTACTTTGACAAAGTAATAATAATAAATAAAAATAAAAATGTGCACCCCCCACCCCCGAGACCATTCCATTCTAACTATCCAACCTCCCAAAATTTCAACACCTCTCGAGATGGTTTGACCCCTTTCCGTTTTAACAGTACAAATTCTACAAACACCTTTCATATCTCCACAAAATCATTTCTCCTGCATATTCCCCGTCTTATCTTAACAGCACGTGTTAATTTACCATTAATAGCTATATCCCACACCTCTTCGTACCAAAGTCTCAGGCTTAATCCCCAGCATCTCCCGCCAGGGCTGGGAGCGTCTCCTGCCTGAACTTCTACAGAGCTGCTGCCAGTCCGTGTAGACAATACTGAGCTAGGTGGACCAATGGTCTGACTCAGTACAGTATAAGGCAACCTGGATGGACAAATCCTGATAGGAAGCAGCTTACCATGCCATTGTAAATGATAAGAGCCGAGGCCATGGGCGGCAAGGAAGTAACGCAAAATAGACCAACAGACCACTCACCTCCCTTTACACAGACGACATCACAGGCATCGCCCCCCACACCTGGTAGAAGAACCCCGCAGGCAACATCTCTAACTATAGTCCTCTATCCAATCCAACTAGCAGCTGTAGTTTGGGGCAGGCTTCTAAAATCCCCAGAAAGCACACAAGACTACGACTGCCAAAGGCATGAGCTCCTAAAGATCACGTGACACGAACCGTAGGGCATCCCGGGAAATGAAGTTTATCTATCCGACAGACTACAGGTTAGGAGGCTGGAGCGGGACTCCAAAGCCCATCATCCCGCGCGGGAAAAGCCTTCATTACCCATAAAGCTTTGGCAGCCGGAGAGGCCGCCCTTTGCTAGAGGAGGCGAGAGCTGCGCGTGCGCGGTAACTGAAGGCTGCTGAAGATGACTCTCGCCAAGCAGGTCTATCGAGTGCTTTTACGCCGCACCGCTACCTTCGCTTTCACGATCGTGGTGGGCGCCTTGCTCTTCGAGCGAGCCTTCGACCAGGGCGCGGACTCCATCTACGAGCAGATTAACAAGGAGGTAAGTCGACCTGTGGGGTCGCGCAGGCCCGAGCCGGGGACTTGCGTAGAACGCGGGCCGCGGTTGCGCGAAGGTCAAACGGGGCCTTCATATACGAGAGGCCCCGGCTTTGGGCCTCTCGCGCTGCTTCGAAACAACTTAACGCCTGCCTTGGGACTTTGTCTGTCTTACATGGGGCCACCTGGAAGGTACGAGGGAAAGCCTCCCAAACAAGCGAAGGCCAGCGGGTCTGGAACGATGTGTAGCTTGCAATGACTACGGTCTGTTAAGATCCTTATTTTATCTTTCAGCTTGCATGAGAGGGGTGAACGATCTTAACTACCAGGATTGTGAGCATAGCGGGGTAATGAAAGAATTTAATCAGTCACTAACACGCTTTAATTTATAACACAACAACAGTTGAGACTACTGTTCCTAGAAGTCTTGGGGAGAAGCCATGGCAGGTAAACTATAAACAAATAAGCTGCGCCGAGTCAAGACCCAAGTGCCTACTCAGTGCTGAATTACATGCATGAACTTTTATTGTGCTAGCCAAAGGCCATGACATTGTAATTCTAGGGTTCTTGCCACCCATTATGATCTGTTAGTTCAGCTGTGAAATTTGTAGTTCAGGCTGTGCAGCATCTATTTGAGAAGAACAGATGTTTCACCTTATACATGGAAGAAAACAATGCCTTGGGCTTCTGGGAAAGAGCTATAGGAAGTGACTGCTTTTGCAAATAAATCAAGATCTCTTGCTCCCTCAAAAGATTCAGCAATTTCTCTCCTGCTGCCCTGAATGCTTGGAACTGCTTTCCAGAACACCTGTGGGATGCAATCCCATTTCTTCAAAATTCCTCCATCAAGCTCATGTTTTCTGTGAAGCATTTGCCACAACCTTCTAGTTTTCATGTCCTACTGTAACTATAACCTTAAGAATGTGTAGCTGAAATAATGGCATATTCTTCCTGTTTTATCTTTCTCCACATCTTCCCTGTGACAAATATTCAGATTGTAAGCTCCCTGGGGCAGGCACCTATCATCTGATCATCATCATTTTATTTTATAGGCAGTTTGGTAATCTATAGAGATGATAGAAACCAAGCTTTCTTATTCTGAGGGTTTTTGTAGTTGGCATATATCTGGATGTTTTATTCCCAATGTGGTTGTACTTTTGGGGGAGAATTGAGGAGGCCACAGCACTGATTTTGAGGCAAAGAGAAAGTGTTAAAGGCAGAGAAAGAGAACAGTTGACAAGTAAAGAGTGCAGTTATATGAGAAAATGAGGGTGCATAATATAGACTAGGCATCCCCAAACTGCTGCCCTCCAGATGTTTTGGCCTACAACTCCCATGAACCCTAACTAAGAGGACCAGTGGTCAGGGATGATGGGAACTGTAGTCCAAAACATCTGGAGGGCCGACGTTTGGGGGTGCCTGATATATACTTTAATGCTGTAGTCCTAATTACACTTTTAGGGGGTAAAAAGGTAAAGGACCCCTGGATGGTTAAGTCCACTCAAAGGAGACTATGGGGTGCAGCACCCATCTCTTTTCAGGATGGAGGAGTAAGTTCAGTTCAACAGGACTTCTGAATGAACATATTTAGGATTATACTGGAATGACGACACTCCTATCGTGTGCAGGTTATCAAAGCAGATACCTCTATTACCTTTATTTGAAATCACCTTGGGCGTAATATTGAGTGGTATTGCTGTGCTTTGCAAAATACCACCCATTAATCCTGGGGGCAGTAAGTAGTGGACTGTGCCAGGTTGCAAACACGCATTCCTGAGGCTGTTACTTAAGATTACTGTATTCTTGTCTCTCTTATGATGCAGAAACTCTGGAAGCACATCAAGCACAAGTACGAAGAGCCACGTGACGAGTGAAGGAGATGCTGGATTCCTGATGGGCCTTCTGTGATCTTCACTACAAGCTCTTCTTCTTGACCACCAGCTGCTGAGGCAGAAAATGTTTGTCCATATGTGGCAGTTTGATCCAGAGTGCATCCTCTCAAGAACAAGCTACCTGGGGTTATGAACTTAATGTGCTGAAATGTAGCGTAATAAAATACATTCTAAGACATTGTGCACTTCAGACCTTCCATTTTAATTTCCTCTGAGCTGATTCCTTAGAAATGTGGGACTTTAGCTCTCTATTTTTGGATAAATAAATAAAAATGCATGAAAAGCATGCTATTCTGTGCCTGCTCTAACCTAAAAATCTGCAGGCATTTATAGGCTTAAGGCTAGTTTAAGTGTCTGCTTTCTAAATACTTGCTTATTTGGAAAGCCTCAAATAGAGAGATGCAAAATCTTCAAGCAGATCCGCACTGAACGGGGCTGCTTTCTGTTCAGGGTGCCAACCTTGTCCTCCATCAGGTTGGTTAATCTGTGATCCTCTAGAAGTTGTTGGACTACAACTCACATCATTCCAGACCACTGATTGACCATGCTGGCTGGGGATGAAGGCAGTTGGAGTTAAGCCTATGGAGGGGGCACAGGTTAGAACAATTCCTGCTCTATAAGATGACGAGACTCAAGCAGAGCATTCCACTACCACCCTCCACCACAGGTTTACTCTGGAAGACGGCCATTGGTGCAGAACCTGTGGCACCCTCACATGTTGCTGGACTACAACTCCCGTCATCCCTGACCACTGGCTATGCTAGGTGGACCTTATGGAAGTTCAGCAGCAGCTGGAGAGCCACAGGTTCCCCCCACCAGATGTAGACTGTACTGAGCTAGATGGACCAATGGCCTGAACCTGCTATAAGCCAGATCCCTTTGTTCTTAAGTCTTTTAACTCTGCATTTGCTACAGTGCTGGACAAATGGAAAGAATTCTTCCCTTTCTAACTTGTAATAGTTGCTGACGCTTCATGATCAGTGCAGACAAGGTAAAACCATTATGCAGGAACTGACCAAATCAGCAAAAAAACTTATGCTGCCTTCCTTTTGGCTGATTTCCATGCTGCAGTACTGACTGAAAATGCCATCCTATCAGATTTCAAGTGTCTGTTCCGGGGGGTCACCTGCTGCTGAGCTGGTGCACTTCACCGATTCAAATCTTGGCACTAGACTTCATGTGGAATTACATTAGGTAAGGTTCATTGCTAAAGAACATCCAACTGACAGGCTGAAGTTTTTGTTCCTTATGAGAAAACTTCAGTGCACAACTTGACACATCAATGCTTTTCAGAGCTGTGTCAAAGTGTATTCTAGCCCATCACCACCTGGGCAGGCCCCAGGGGTTCTCATGGACCAGCTGAGGCCGGTACATTTATTGTATGCCCAGTATCAAAATAACATTGATGCCAGATACTTGAACAGCTGTGTGCTGGGAGAATAGGAGAGCCCCACAGCCTGGGCGTAAGCACAAGACACATATTTAATGGACAGGAATCTCTCAACCTTGCCGAAGTTTGAACTGGCTGCAATTATCGAATAAAACATTTGACAGAATTGGGGGGGGGGGAGAGATGGCTGACTATATCAGCCTATTAGTGAAAAAATGTACCGGTAAGTGGAGAGGCTAGTCAAAGTTCAAAAGTGGGACGGGGTGTGTGAAATCAGGAAGTACATATTCTAACATCTGTTCCCCCTTTCTCTTTTGGAGGGATAGGGAGGAAAACTGAATGCATGCCTTTGTTCCCAATTCTTTCCCCAGCCTTTAGCATTTTGGGGAGTCTTCAGGAAGTGGCAAGTACGGTAAGGCCTCTGCTGCTAGAGATCTTCATCCCCATTTAGGCTCATGAGATGCCTACACAGATTTCACACTTGCCTACTGTAGAGCACAAAGTACAGTCAAAGTTCAGTTTTCAAACGTCTCGGCTGCCAAACGTTTCAAAAGCTGAATGCCGAAAATCCAGAAGTGAATGCTTCCATTTTTGAACGCGCCTCCGGTTGAACAGCTTCCAAGGCGCGTTTCTCAATTTTCCCCATTGAACTTGCTGACAGCCCTTTGATCCTCGGTTTTTGAGCATTTCGGAAGGAGGTTGCAAATATAACAACATTATACAACAATAATAGCCCAGACCATGGTCTGAAGATACATGAGGTCACCATCTTGCTTGCTGGAGCTAGGTTGGTCTGGGCAGCGAGAAAAGAATTGACATGATGCAGGATTGAAAGCATGAAGTACTTTACACAATCCTGATGCGTAACTGAGGAATTCGCTAGGAATAAAAGTTGGAGGTGATGGCCAACAATCTCAAGATTTCTTGAAAAGGGCATTGGCCCCACTATTCAGGTGGACATAGGAAGTTGCCTTGTATGGAGTTAAATCACTGGCCCGTTTAGCTTAGTATTGTCTACACTGACTGACAGCAGCTCTCCAGGGTTTCAGGCAGGTGCCTTTTCCCAGCCCTACCAAGGCATATTGAGGATTGAGACCTCCTGCATGCAAAGCAGCTGCTCTACCACTGAGCCAAGACCCCTCCCCCAGAAGTAGTACCCTACCTGCACAACAGAGGCTAGAGGCAGAACACAAGTAGCCCCTCACTTTCACACCCTGCTTGTGGGCTTGCAAAAAAGAGCTGGTGGAAAACATGGTGGACTAGTTGGGAACTTGATCTCATCCATCAAGGCTGATATATTATTATTGGTGCTGACAAATGTTCACAAGGAACTGCCTGCACAGCAAGGTCCATTGTGTATGCATAAATATCTTTGTCGCATTCCCCTATAAATAACAATGCACAGCTGTTGCAGTTCTCTGTAATGGGTTGCTGGTTGTTACATGCTGATGCTCTCCATAAGCAAGGATGGAAAAGTACTGTCCCTTGGGATAAAGGCATTGCACTGTGAGCCTCCAAGAGGAAGAGTTTCCCCTTCTCCACCTCTTCAGGAAGGGATCATGCCTTTGTTTCGCTTCCGGTCTGCCATGGCACGCCGATTATGATTAGCCCTGGTCCCTTTGCTGGCTTCTTTCTTCCTGCGCTCCTGGACTGTCTCTCGGCTCTGGCCATGTCCCTTGGCGCTGCCCAAAATGACACCTGAATTGTCTGGCTTGTGCCTGTGTAAGAGGAAGAAGAGAAGTTTCATTGCTAAGTTCCACCAAATAGGCACAAATAGTGTCAGAAAAGGGTGGGGAGGGGAGGCAGTTCAGGCCGACAGAAACTTAATGGGTCTGAGCACCAGAGGGTCACAGTAATCCTGAAATGCAAAATCTGTAGAAAAGACAGGGACAGCCGTCTCAGAAGTGATACTGCTCTATATGTCAAATGTGGCAATGTCCAAGTAACAAAAAGTCTTTAAAATTCCGCCAGGGGAGCAGTGGGCCTCCAGAAGGTGCTGTACATTTCCCATCATCGCTGAACATTGGTCATGCTGGGCAGATGGAGGCAGGAGTCCAACATCTGGTAACACCCCCCCCCCCCAGGTTTCCCCTCCCAAGATTGCTGTGCTTGTTTATTATTAGACATTGTACCCCATCTTTCCTTGAAGGAGCTTGAGGCGGCATCCGTGACTCACTCCTTCCCCATTTTGTCCTCCCACAAACCCTGTGAGTTAGGTTAGGCTAAGAAACATCAACTGGCTCAAGGTCACAGAGTGAAGTTCATGGCTGGCTGAGTGGGGATTTGCACGCAGGCCTCTCAGGTCCTCATCCAACATTCTGGCCACTAAACTGCAAAGGCTCTCAGGTATACTTCTAAATATTAGTCCCTCAAAGTAACAGAACACTAGAGATATACTATTCTACATCCCACCAATCAAAACTCTGACACTGCCTCTTTTATTTCCTTCAGACATCTGAAGACAGGACAAAAGGACTAAATCTTGCGTTAGTGGAAGACACTTCAAGTGCCCTCACAATAATACTGGGGTCACAGTTATGATTTGTAGACATGATTGTGCCTTAGGATAGTTAGTCATGGAAGTAGCCCTTGATTTAATCTTGCAGGGCGCCCAGGACCCTCATCCAAGTGGTTCTGACCAGTAGTTTGCGACTGTGCTCACAAAGTTATCAAATTCAGCACATATGTGAATGGAAAGCCCAACATATTAACAGTGATATTTCTAGGAGGGGGGGCAGAATAAAAATGAGGGAATTGGTGAAAAGAAAATGGGAGAGAGTAAGGTGGGTCACATCCTTTCAAAAAGGCCGGAACATAAGAAGAGGCTGCTGCATCAAACCAATGGTCCATCTAATCCAGCCTTCTGTTCTCACAGTCTCTATAGAAAACCTACAAGCAGGATTCAAGCACAAGAGTACTCCTCCTCCTGCCATGGTTTTCATTTGAAGCATTACTGCTTCTCACAGTTAAGGGTGAACATAGCTATCATGGTTAGTAGCCAGTGACAGCCCTATCCTCTATGAATCCATCCAATCCTCTTTTCAAGCCATCCAAGTTAGTGATCGCTGCCTCCTGTCGAAGCGAGTTTAACCACATAGTTAAATATGTGGTTTGTGAAGAAGTAGGAGGCTCAGGGTTAAAAAGAAAAGGTGGGTGGGAAAAGAGGAATTGACAGTGAGAAAAGACACTGAAATAAAATGCATTTAAATGCTAGATAAGTTAGAAACTAATCAGGGAAGCAGCTGGAATGAGGTACAACAACAACAATAAAAAAATACCCCGTCCAGCTGACTTGGGTTGCCCCAGCCACTCTGGGCAGCTTCCAACAGATATAAAAGCATAATAAGACATCAAACATTAAAAACATCCCCATAAGATTAGTGAGGGTCAGCTGACACTCCCACTTAAAAAATATCTGCTGGAGAAAGTCCTCCAACCCTTTGGAGTGGATTTAAGGGGATGTGGAGGACTAAAATGAGGAGGGGTAATCACCCAAAAGTTTTCCCCACCCCATTCATCTCTGATGGAAGCTTTCCTGTCAGCTGAGCAACTCAGCTGGATACAGCACACAGCAAGTCACTGGGCCTAGATGGCTTGCAACCAAGAATTCTTGGAAGAACTCAAATGTGAATTTGCTGATCTTCTAACAAGAGTACGCAACCTTGTTCATGAAACTGGTTTTCATAGCAGAGGATTGAAAGGCAGCCAACATAACACCCCTTTTAATATGGCACAGAGGAATTTCAAGTCTCACGGATATGGCAGCGGCAGCTAGATCAGCTGTTTGTTGTGAATGGTTGTCAGATGTGGCCCTCTGTTTGAAGGTGTCCCCTGTTTTGAGGGCTGTCGTTCCATATGTGGTAGAAAGACCAGGAGCCACAGAAGGGGAGTTGCATCTTACCCTTTCCTGGCGAGGAAAGTCATCCGCCGGGCTTCAGCTCTCTCCCGCAGCACAGCTGGGTCCTGCACAAAGTGGTCCTGCTGCACATGAAGGAAAGAATGGAGCCCCAGTTCATTTCCAGTTCAAAATGCTGGTGGGCCTTCCAAGTGCTGTTGAACTAAATCCAATGTTGGGCTAGGCTGGCTGAGGCTGATGGGAATCACAGCCCAGCAGCATCTGCAGTGTGGATGAAGGGGAGGGGCCCCACCTCCCTCATCCCCGCAGAAAAGGGGCTAGTCCTCAGCAAGGCAGTATGCACTTTGTTGTGGAGATGGATCTTTGGGGCCCTTTGCACTTCCCCTATCTACCCTCCGCTCCATCTTACTTCCCCTCCCTCCACTGTCTTCTCTGTGTTGAATTTCAGCACTGTAACTTCCTCAGGGCAGGGACCTATCTTCTTGCTGCTGCTCTGTACAGCCCCACAGGCTGTGGTTATCATTACATCTCCATTGGCTGAAGCACATCAGCTCCACTTAGCCACAGGGACCTTGGAGGCCTCCCCGGCCTGTCCCAAAAGAGCCATCTCCCCGGAGAACAGCACTGCAAGGGTTTGCCTCACAACCCTTCCTTCAGAGCTGCCCTGCAACAATCACCTTTGCAGCCCCCTTTTCATCAGCTGCCGCCAACTCCTCTTCATTGTCATCTTCCTCGTCCTCTTCTTTCTGATCTTTTGGTCTCAGAACTTGAGGGATGGTAAACGGCCTAATGCAGGGAGAAATGAATGGATGAGACGTTTCAAGGAGAGGGATTGCTTTTCAAAGTACTCTGGGAATTGTAGCTTTGAGAGGGGAAGAGGGGTCTCTCCTAACCCTTAAAAAAACTACCGTGTTTCTCATATTATAAGACATGTCTTATATTTATTTTTTCCTCAAAAAAACACACTATGGCTTATTTTCAAGGGATGTCTTATTTTTTTCCTCCTCCTCCTGCTGCGGCCGGCATTGCTGCTGTGCCTATCACTATGTCTTATTTTCGGGGTATGGCTTATATTCCTTGAATGCTTAAAAATCCTGCTATGGCTTATTTTATGGGTATGTCTTAAAATATGAGAAACAGGGTATAGCTCCCAGAATTCTTTTGGAGAAGCCATGACTGTTTAAAGTGGCATCACAGGGCTTTAGTTGCATGGTGTGAATGCGTCCTGACTGTGGAAAAACATGGGACCTAGCTGAGAATGGAGGGAGAGGGAGTGAGTGCCCTTCAAATCACACTTGCTGCACTACACAAATGATTATGGCAGGCTCCATTCAGAAAGGCCTCTTAACTCACCTCCTGCTGATCAGCTCGTCATCTGAGTCGGCATCGTTTGCTCCCACCTGGTTGCCATCATAGGTGTCATCGTATTCGTCCTCATAGTCATCCGGGTAGGAAAGACCTGCTCCGCTCTGCTCTGGGACCTCCTCCACTATCACAGAGTACTGGCTGTAGCGCTCCCTCTGCTCATTCACAAGGCGCTTGTCATTCACCAGACTTTTGGTTGTGGCTTTGTCAATCCTGGGAACACAAGGAAAGCCCAGCCAGATCAGAACAAAGGCTGATCCAGTCCAGAATCCTGTTTCACACAGAAGCCCCTCGGGAATGGCCATAGGTCAGTAGTGGAACATTTGCTTCAGAAGTTTCCAAGGTAGGGCTGATAAAGACTCCTCTAAATCCCAGAACACCACTAGCAGTCAGTGCACACAACTAGATGAACCAGTGGCATGACTGGGCATTAGAGAGCTTCCCACGTCTTAAGGAAAGGCTGTAGCTCACTGGCAGAGAATCGGCTTCGCATGGAAAAAGTCTCAGATTCAATCCCCAGCATCTACAGGAGCTCTGCCCCCTGCTCAAAAACCCAGAGAGCCACTGCCAGTCAAGTGTGGGCAATACTCAACTTGTACCAATGGCCTGGCTCCGTATAAGATACACAAAGTTCCTATTTAAATCAGCCTTTAATTTGGAACCATGAGGACTAGAATCTTACCTCATTGTAGGGAGGTATTCGCTGTTATACAGTGGCAGAACACATGGCAAAAGGTCAAAGGTTCAATTCTTGGCATCTCCAGGTAGGGTTTAGGGGACAGCAGCTGCCAGTCAGTATATAGACAATACTGAGTGAAATGAACCAACAGTCTGACCCAATATAAGGCAGCTCCCTATTTTCCTGCTAGGCCACTAAATGGTCTGATGTTTAGCCATTTATATACTCCATGAATTGAACAATGTCTATATTATATAACCACATTGTCATTGTAATGTGGAAGCGCTGTAGCTCAGTGGTAGGGCATCTGTTCTGACGAAGGTCACAGGTTCAACCCCCAATGGCATCTCCAGGTAGCGTTGGGAAAGACTCTGTGTCTGAAACACTACACTAGATGAACCGAGGGGTCTGAGTCAGTGGCCTCCTATGTTCCTATGTGACCGCTCCTTATTCTTGAGCATGACACCTTCTCCTTCCCTTGTCTCTGGCCTATCCCATTTCCCTGGCTGGCTGGCTCCCCACTCCCTTTGGAATGGCACTTTGGTTTTGAGATCCCAGACAAGCAAGTGACATTTTGGACTTGTCCTTTCTGCAGACATCTTCTGGTGATACTGCCTGGGGCTGTCGTGCTGGGCCCTGATCCTGCAGATGCTAAGCCTGGAACTCCCACCAGCAACCTACACTTTTGATCAGTGCCACACCCCCTATGCTTCAGTAAGCCTTACCAAGGAACAATGTCAAAATCTGCTTCCTAACTGCCAATCCAGCAATTTATTGTTATTACTTTGCTCCCGGGGATATACAAGGTATTCACGTCTGGGCTTTTCCGTGCAGCATTCCTCTCATACCATGGATGGAGGATCACGTCTCAGGAGCAAGTGCAACTGGAACAACCAGCTGCTTGAGGCATCCCAGTGTCGACTTAATGAAAGGCTTCCTTGGAAGCACAGAAGCAGAGGGGAAGTCCCCTCCAAGGCTCCACCCTTGGCTTTCCTTACATCAGGAAACAGCTAGAGGGAGCTACAATTCCTAGAGCGGTTTGAAGAGTGTAGCTCCAAGGAAGGGGATAGGGGTCTCTTCCTAAGAACTCTCAAGACCCTCAACAAACTACAACTCCCATAACTTTTGGAGGGAAGCCATGACCATTTAAAGTGGGATCACAGTACTTTAAATGTATGGTGCAAATGTGGTCTTAATCTTAAAACAGCAAAGCGATTTTTAAAAAATTATCAGAGTGCCTTGAGAGCAGCAGGTGGGCAGACTTTGCTGGTTGGGGCATATGGGAGTTGTAGTCCATAGCACCTGGAGGCCAGCAGGCTGGTGAAGACTGATTCAGGTGGTATTCTGGCATTATAACAATTGGAGGCGGGGATTAGAAAGGTAACAGGGGTTGTGAAAAGGAGCTGCACCACTCTAAACAATGGCGAAAAACAGATTTTGTTTTTAAAAATACCGGTTACAACAGCCAGCACTCATGATAACACTCCAGAAGTCAACCTCTGCTCTCTGAAAAATGGCCCTTTCCAGATTCCTTCCTACCCATGGTAGGAGGAGAGGGGAAGGGACAGAACCTTCCTGCGCCGAGGATGTTAAAAACCAGAGCACTATGAAAAAAGAACAATGCCCAACACCGATGGCTAAAAAAACAGATCTACCAATCCCAACCCATAGAAATTACGCAGGGCAGGTACAGGAAAGCTTTGGCCCTCCAATTGTTGCTGAACCACAACTCCCATCATCTCTGGCTATTGGCCATGCTTGCTAAGGCTAATTGGAGTTGTTTTCAGCAACACCTAGAGGGCTTCTCCTGGTGTAGGGTCTTTTATCTTTACTGGTAATATTGCTTCCTAACTTGACAGCCATTGATCAGACACAGCCTGAAAGGGTTGTCCAGGCTCCAGGCAACTCACCTCTTGCCTTTCTGCACCCGGGAGAGATCCAGAGAGTCCTGGCTGAAAACATCAAACTCATCATTCTGGAAAACGTTGCATCGGGAAGTGAGGAGAGGTGTTGGGTCTGGCTTCACTGACCTGACAGAAAAAGATGAAACACTCCCAATTTATATTATTTATTATTGCGTTTATATCCCACTTTTCCTTCAAGAGCTAAAGGTGACGTAGATGGTTCTTCCTCTTCCCCATTTTATCTGTACAACAACCCTGTAGGAGAGCTTAAGCTGAAAGAGCAGATGGCCCATGGTCAACCAATGAGCTTTAACATGGCTATGTGGCTATTTGAACCCTGGGGACGCAGTTCTTAATTCAGCACTCCAACCACTACACCACTCTCTTCAGAAGCACAATCTTTAAAAATTCCTCACAAAACCAAGCAGCAGCCTGTGGCTCTGGAAATGCAATTCTATGCCCACTAATCTGAGACCTGCACCATCCAAACTCAACAGGGCATGCTTTTGAGTAGACATGCACAGCAGACATATGCTGTAGCTGATTTAAGGGAATTTCAATCAAGGTCATACACCCGGCATCCCCAAACTGCGGCCCTCCAGATGTTTTGGCCTACAACTCCCATGATCCCTAGCTAACAGGACCAGTGGTCGGGGAATATGGGAATTGTAGTCCAAAACATCTGGAGGGCCGAAGCTTGGGGATGCCTGTCATACACTAATACACTGATTATAAATATACATATTTATAGATAATATATAAATATGTTATTGGGTTATTGTTTTTATTTTATATATTGTGATCTTTTCTGTGAACTGCCCTGAGACCTCCGGGTGTAGGGTGGTATATAAATTCAATAAAATAAATACCGTAAAATAAAATAAAATAAAAAATAGCACCACTGCCACTTTTTTATTCCTAGTCAAATGCCTGGTTTAAAAGAATGGTTCTTTCCACAATAAGGTAAAAATCAGATTAAAAGCATCCTTGAAACTAGAAACAAAGAAAAATAATGTGTGGATGGTCCAGGTTAAACCCACCACTGATGCACTATTATTGTGTCCACAACATGCCATGAAAACAAAATTCACAACAAACAAACAAAAACAAACAAACATGGCAGTCTGCAGGGGCTACAAGTGGGTAAGAGAAGCAACTCCCCCACCCAGATCTACCTGGGCATTGCTCGGTCCAGCTTCTCCAAGGCTGCCACCAGCTTGTCCTCCAGAACGTTGTTGATCACCTGCTCTACGCTGTAGTTGTACTCCTCCAAGCAGGCCAGGACAAAGCCTTCTCCAAGATCAGGGAGCAGGTCCTTTACTTGGGAGATCAGGGAATCCAGCTCCACCCCAGAGACCTTGCACACAGGGGCCGCGGCTGCTCCAGCGTACTAGACACATCAAAGGCAACAGGGAGTGTTACCCCAGGAGAGTCACAATGCTGAAAGTAGCTGGGTGTGCAGAACCACAGCCGGGGGCAGGGTGGGGGGTGGTTGCCATCAGGTTATCATCAAGTTTTTGTGCCAAATATGCATAAATCAAATTCAGCGCCCCACAACCCTCTCACTTTTCCCCATTATCTAAATTCACTGCAGGCTCAAAGCAGTTTCCATATGAAAGAGGCAAACATGGAACGGAGGGTGAATCTCTCAGGAGCAGCAGGGCACACTTTGTTCAGAACACTCCTTACAATCAGCCCAGGGAGTGGCACGACCTGTAATCTTAGTCTCAGTACTGCCCTTGTAGAACTCAAGAGGGAGGTCAGATAAAACTAAAATTAGTTGATTCTGCCTACCAGTGGGCACCACCAGCCACCTCCCCCCCCCCCCGCTTTCTACCTGACAATGGTCAGGAATGATTGAAGTCCAGCAGCATTTGGGGGATGGGACACAGGGTCCCCATCCCACAGATATACAGGCTCCATGGCTAACATAGGTAGCTCCCCGACAACCTTGTTCCCCAGTTCACAGCAAGTCAAAGCTAGCAACATGCCCTGAAGACTCACCTCTGTGTGGTTTTCCTCCCTGAGTGTCTCTAGCCCTTCTGTATTACTGGGCAGCACTGGAGCCATGGTTTCTGACAAGGGCAGGTCGTGGGCTGTTTTTTTCCTCCTGTCCACTCCCTCCCAGGCACTGTCCACTCCTTGCAGGATGTAAGCTGTCCTGGTCTCATCTCTGCCCAACAGCATTAAGGCACCACACACATGAATCTGATGTAAATCACACACAATGTAACTATAAGCCCGGGCATTCAGGGCAGATGTGCAGGGGTAGGTTGTGGATCGTCATGCATTTGGGGAAAGATAACCTGCACATTCTCAGAAGCACCCTTGATCCTTATTGTTACTGATTCCAAGCCTGAATTGTGGTGAATGCCTGCATTCATTAAACCTTGAGGAGAAGCAATGTTTTGGAGGATGCAAGCCAGTCTTCCCCAATGTGGTGCCCGCCATAGGATTTGGACTACAACTCCCATCAGCTCCAGCAAGGCAAGTCCAAAACATCTAGAGGGCATCAGGTTGGTGAAGTTCCCCAGAAATGCCAGCAGAAAAGGATACAGGGTTGAGGAGGCTTGCTGGAGGAGGCTCACATCATCTGCTACAGGAAAGAGTTCATCATAGTCACGGAGAAACCTGCAAACATAAACACTGCACAATTACAAGGGAGACCTTCCCAGCAAAAATCCCTGCCTTGTGAAATTTACACGCAAAATGGACTGCCAAACAGTTTCAATGGCTAGGGAGGTTTTTTAAAAGTGCAATGAGCCACCAAAACCTGGGTGAAAAAGATGTATCTCTTTCAAGCCAGTTGCTCCACTGTACACACATGCACACACTTTCTCTAGGCCCACTGTTGTTGCCGGACAAAGCAGGTTTGCAGCACGGCTGTACTGACTGGGGCTGATGGCTGCTGTAGGCCAGGCTGCATTGACAGAATACATTCCAGAGGCTGTAAAGGACCTCCAACACCCAGTCAGGACTCTCACCTCCTCTCTTGAAGCACTGAGGTGAAGATCTGCAGGAAGTCTTCTATGTAAGGCTGTATATTATCACAGCTGAAACAAGAGGATAATGTTAACAACAACCAAGGAACCCGTATAGGCTCAGGTGCAGCTTGTTCGTCCAGGGGGCTGATCCTTGGAGTTGGGAGAAAGAGGTCCTGGGCCCAGTTCCCAGACAAGCCCACGTTCCTAGGAAAGGAAGCTAGAGCTCAGTGGCAGAGCACACCCTGTACATTCAGGGCTCCCAAATACAGTTCTGACATCTCAAGTTAAAAGGTTCAAGTGGCAGGTGATTGGGAAAGATACTGCTCTGCTCCAAATCCTGGAGAGCTGTAGCTTAGTGGTAGAGCATATCCTATGCATGCAGAAGGTTCCAGGTTCCCCTAATCTCCAGGTAGTCTAAGAAAATACCCCAGAAAGCCACTACCAGTTAGTGCAGGCAATACTGAGCTGGGTGGACTAATGGTCTGACTTAGTACACTGAAGGGCCGTCGCTCAGCAGTAGACCACCAGCTTTCCATGCAGAAAGTCCCAGGTTCAATCCCAGTACCATCAAGTAACACTTGGAATGTCTCCTGTCTGAAACTCCGGACAGTTGTTGTCAGATGCTGAGCTAGATGGACCAATGGTTTGGCTTGGCATAAGGCAGCTTCCTGTGATGGGAAAGGTAAGAGAGCATCTGCTTTGCACGCAGAAGGTCCTAGATTCTTTCCCCAACATCTGTAACCACTATCTGTTTCTAAGGTTTCTTTCCTGGTGTCATAAATGAGTGTGTATGTGTGTAAGGGCAACCCACTGCATGGAATCTATGCGCGTAACAAGTACATACCTGCTTTCCAAAATGGGCTGAAGGCACAACTGGTTTACGATCATATGGAAAACTTCTACCATCTTCTTCCGAGAATGAGACAGCCTCTTCCACAAATCTGACAACAAGCTGATGGTGGGGAGGGGAGAGAGAATTTCTGACACAGAAGCAAAAGGAAGTTGTAGTGGTAGTTGTTATTACTATTATTTTCTTCAACCCACTCTTCATCGCAAGGTTCCAAAGTGGGGTATATACGTTCAATAAAACACTGAATAACATTAAAACTTCACTTAAAGCCATGATTAAGTACAAAGGGTAGATTTAACTAACCAGTCCTGCTGGTGAAAGTCCAGGCCAGGACTTCTAGCTCAATGGACCTTCCCTCCCATGATGCAACCTGAAATCCAACATCTGAAATGGCAGCAGGTTGGAGAAAGCTGCTCTAACCATTATACCTCACTGGCTCTCCCTCCAGCCCAATCAATTGCAGCAGGGAACAGGAACAACGCAACTGAGCAGGATGAGTTACTAAATGAGTAGGGGTTAAATCCTGCTCAGTTCAGCAGGATTCCATACAACCTCCTTCCTGAAATTAGCAGGAACCCACAACTAAAACGGGGTGAGAGAGCCTTTGTTGTAGCTGCACTTTGCACCTGCTGTCATTGTGATGTCAGGCAACTGTCAGGTGGGCAGCCCCGCAAGGCTGATCCTGATCAGGATCTGGGGCCATGGAGCCCAAACGTTTTCCCACCACCTGCCCTTAAAGGATGGTGGAACTTCAGGTGCACTGCAGGAGCAAACTGGGCATATATATTGCAGGGCTTGTGCCTGGAGGGGACAGCTGCACTTATTTCAGAGGGGAATGGTCACCTCCACAGGAAACATACCTGCTGTCCTCACGTTGCCTCTTCTTAATAGCAGCCTCCAGCTCAGGTATCACCAGCTCATAAAATGCAGCAAGCCTTTTTTGAAAAAAGTGAAACACACCTAATTGTGATTTAGATATATACTATACAGTATATATATATATAGAGAGAGAGAGAAATCAAATCAAGGAAGGCTATGTGTACAACATTCTAATATTGATAATACAGAGGAAGCTGTGCAGGGTCATAGCTCTGTCTAGAGTAGGTATATTCACATGGTGCTCCACAGATGCTATTTTAAATCTGGTACTGTATGCCTTTTTCAAAAAATGGTAAGCTGCTCTGACACATTTGTTTTTTTAGTAAGAAACTCTAGGAAACACTTTTTATTGTTCATACCATTTGGTATAGGTACTGCCACACAGCAGTTGCTGGTTCTATTATTCTTGATGAGTGATCGCCTTGGGATGTTTATTCTATCTGTCATTAACTGATCTGTTTCAATGCTTGTTTTATGACGACCTTAAAATAATATAACAGAATCAAACCGGGTTGTTAGATTGCTGTGTTGTGTTTTAAAATGATTTAGTATTTGTTATTGTAATGATTTGTATATTTTGTTTTTAAGCTGCTTTGAAAAGTGTCACGCAAATTTAAATAATGATAAAGATAATAAATATAGATAATGATGAAGAGGATGATAATAATGGATGCTCTCTCAGCTGTAACCTTTTCTGGGGCAGCGTTCTTCAACCTGGTGTGATCCCAGTGTAGTTGGATTACATCTCCCATCCTCCCTGACCAAAGGCTAAACTGGCTGGGGATGATAAGAGTTGGAATCCAACAACACATATCTAGTGGAATTGAAGCATATGCACGCACACACACACATGCGCGCATACACACACACACACACATACACTCACTCACTCACTCACTCACACAGAGGCAGCCTACTAATATACCTGTAGCAGAAGTCATGCTTTTGGAATGTCTGGCAAGCCAAAGGAAAGACATCCAGAAAGGCCCAGAGGGTGATGCAAGTATCACACAGGTACAGTACAATATCCTTCAGCTCCTAGGAGGAAAAGAAAGGAAGGCCTTTCATTATAAAACAACACAGATTTTAAAGCACAATTTAGTTTTTCTTTTAAAAGTAAGCTGCCAAGCAAAGCAATTCCCTGCCCTAGATTCCTCCCCTCCCCCTCCCTGCCCCAGTCTCTGGGTTCACTTCCTCCTCAGAGTTGGCATAACATAGCACCTCAGAATCTGAGCCAGGGAAGTCCTAAAGCGTACAGCTCCATTATTAGGCCCACCACAAGCGGTAGCATTAAGGACAGCAAACCGAAGATTCTTTACATCAGATTTAAATTTTAAGCCGGCTTTTTCCTGCCTGATGCCCTCATAACATTTTAGACCAACTCCCACAAGCGTAGCCATGCTGTGGCTGCCGGGAGTTGTCATCCAAAACATCTGGAGAACATTTAAGCACATAAAATTCCATGCAAGTGAGTGATCAGGATAGCAAATGAGGGGCGGAGCTCCTCCTCAAGATTCTTTGGGGGAAGTCTTGTCCTTTAAATATATGGCGTCTATGCAGCCCTGATCCACAATTCCCAGCTGTCATATAAACACACACACACACACAATCTTCTAGCATTTGCAGAACCAGATGAAATCAAATTTACAGGCAGTATATTCTCCTCATTTTTCATGAGAAACTAGCCTGCTTACCCCACCACCCCATCTCCCCAAATCAGTGTTTTCCTTTGCCCCCTAGAAAAATTATTGCAGATGCCCATGATTCTGAAGAAGTGTGCATGCACACGAAAGCTCATACCAATGACAAACTTAGTTGGTCTCTAAGGTGTTACTGGAAGGATTTTTTTTATTTTGTTTCGCCCATGATTCTGTTTATCAAAGAATACAAAGGAAGGAAGTGTTCAGTGAGATTTCAAAACTGAACACATAAAATATCAATACAGAAAAAAGTGTACAGCAAAGCACAGCAAAATTCATGTGATGAGGAAAAGCTGCCTCACCCAGTCACAGGACAGGGAAGGGAATGTGTTACCAGCAACCATGTGCAGAATGAGACATAATCTGTTGCGAGGGGGTGGGGAGAGAGAAAGTATCTGTGGTGAAGATTAAAGCTGAGGCCAGGTTTGGAGGAAGTACATTGGTCCCAGGAAATACCTGCCCCACCCCACCTGCAGAGGAATATCCCCAGGAGTCAATCGGATTCTTTCCTCCAGCTTCTGTGGTGTGGATGAAGCCCCTTCACACTGCAAGCCACATGTATGCAGAATGCTGCTGAGTACCTAGAAGGCACAAAGGGTCCATAAGCAGAATACAACTGGGTGCATTTTGCCTTTTATTGATGGTCATCATCTGACCAAGGTTATTATAGCTGTTTTGTTGTTGTTATTAATAATAAATAAATAATAAATAATATTTTAATATTTTAAATAATAATAATAATTTAATGTATTTATATTCCACATTTATCCCAAGCTGGGATTCATGGCAGCTTCCAATATTTAAAAACATTATATAATACAAAGTAATTACAGTGGTGCCTCGCTAGACGAACTTAATTCGTTCCACGGGTCTTTTCTTATAACGAAAAATTCGTCTAGTCAATCCCATAGGAATGCACTGATTTTTTTGGGGGGGGGGTTGCCCATAGGAACACATTAATTGAATTTCAATGCATTCCTATGGGAAACCGCGATTCACTAGATGAATTTTTTGAAAAACGAATTCGTCTAGCGAGGCAACCTCTGCTTGAAAAATCCTTTCGTTAAGCGGAAATTTCGTTAAGCAGGGCATTCGTTAAGCGAGGCACCACTGTATATAAAACTAGTTACAAACAATGATTAAAACACATCGGAACACATTTAGAACCAGCAATGAAAATCCAGTTTGCCCTGACAGCAGCCCAGAATCTTAGTTATCAAAGGCCTGTCTGAACAGGAAGATATTGGGCTGCTGGCTGAAGGATAACAAAGAGGAAGCCAGTCTAACCCCTCTTGGGAAAGAGAGCAGCCACAGAAAAGGCTCTCTCTTGGGTCACCAACAATCGTGTTCTGGTGTTGATGGGACCAAAAGAAGGTGCTGAGCTAAGGATCATAGCACCTGGGCAGGTTCGTAGGATTTTTCAAGTCACCTGGGCCCAAGCCACATGGGACTTTATAGGTCTGCTCTCCAAGGAAAGAACTCCCTTCCTTATAAAGGGGGGCCAGGGAGCATTTTTTTCAGCTTTCAGTTCACATTTCCTTCAGGCCAATTTTCCGGTGTCTGTGTGTGTGTGTGTGTGTGTGTCAGTCACACTGGATATACTGGCTGGGGGCTGATGGGAACTGGAGTCCAACAACATTTGTTTCCCCACAACTGGGGAACAGAGCTCCTCAAATAAGCCCAACAAGAAGTTACAACCTGAAGAACTGTAGGCACGGTTTCATCCAAGTCACTGAAATAGCTTGGCTGCTGAGTAAAGATGTTTTCTGAGGGGTGGTGTGGAGAGGGAGGAAAGAAGGAAGGAAAGAGAAAAAGATTGGTTTCAGGCAGGTTAAAATATCCAACACCATAAAAGGCTTCACACTTAATTAGGAGATCTCCATGCATCCTCTTCATGTTACACGTAACTCATATTGGCCTGGTTTGAATGTTGCATTAAGCCAAATTATGGTTTACACATCCCTCTCTATTTTCCACCCAGGCAAGGAAGAGGCATTATCAGAGTTCAAGGACACACTCCAGCCAGGCAAAAACACAGAGGGAGGGTGTAAATCAGGACCAGTAAATACCAAGCAAAGGCTTGGAGGGCCATATCTAGACTCCAGGCTCAAGGTTTCTCAACCCTGCATTAAAGCTTTAATGTCCCTTAGCAATGGGCCATTTTGGAACAGCCCCTCTTTTAAAAACTATTGCAGCTGAATGCTGGTTTTCTGTTTCCTAGTAAAGAAATAATGGAGCCTGACTTGACCAAAGTGAAAGTAATATTAAACAGTAAATAAAGAAACAGACACTTTACTCCTACAATTAGTTAAGCCAATTGGACTGAGGAAAGTGGCAGATTTGATTTAAATCCTGATTTTTAGAGGGTGCCGTCCCCCAACAAACCCATCACTTCACACACACACACACACACCCATTCCCTCACTAACCAATCATCTTATGGAGCAGAGGACCGTTGCCTTTTCCAAAGAGCACACACAGATCCAGGATTTTGGGGATATCAAACAAGAAGTTATTGTAAAGGATCTCTCCAAAAACAGATGGCGTGATGAAGTGATCCTAAAAGGGGGTGGGAAGAGAAAGATATTGAAAGATGCTTACGGATAACTAGCAAAGTGCCCTTTGTCATCATGACAGATATGAAGGGGCAGCACATACTGCAAGCACCCTGAGGGGGTTGGGGCGGGATGATGCACATGTGTGCGTAATTGCGCTTCACTCTGTGATGTAAAAGTTTAAGAGGACAAAGGACAAGCCAGTCTTTATAGTCAGAAGGAAGAGCACAAGCCCTTGATTTAGGGGCTGGCCTGGAGAGATCTAAAAGTGCTCTGGATTTTGCTGCCTTTACAGACGCATCCTTTGACCAGTGTATATTTAGGGCTAAAAGGCTCCACAGAGTAGCTTTTAAGTACCTATAGGCATTTACCACATGCCCCCCAAAGAACCTCCAGGGCAGCTCACAGCATGACAAAAACATAGCACCATGATCAATGAGCACAGATTAAAATTCATCTCCCTAAATCAACACATCTTAAAGCCACAAACACTGTAAAACAGGATAAAATTGCACACAAGCAGCCAGCCACCCCTCTGTAGCTGCAAACATCCACATAATATGCCTAAGGACAGTGACAGAGCAGGACCTATGAGCATTTCCCGGGGTTTGATTTTCATAGCATTGGTACCACTACTGAGAAGAATGTATTCCTTGGCTACATCAATCCGACCAGGCATCCGCAAGTTTCAGCTGAGCTTTGGAGGCACTCAGAAGGAGGTATACAGCTTTTCAAGTGCCTCTGAAGCCCAGCACAAGACCAGGGATGCCTCTTGCTTGACTGCCAGAAACCAGTTGAAAAACCCATCAGTGGATGAGGTGGGGGCACATGGTCCTGAATCTAACTCCAGAAAAGTGGAAGGATTCACAGCAAATAGGTTCCTCCAATGACCTTAGTGAACAAAGAGGGTCATATGTGAGAAGTACCTGGTTGTTGAGAGAAGTGGTTAACCTATGGCATTTCAGATGTTGCTGGACTACAGCTCCCATCACCCCCAGCCAGCATGGCCAATGGTCAGAGATGGGGGTTGTATTCCAGCAACATTTAGATGGCCACACATTTAGACACCTGTGCTTTTAAAAGTTAAGAACAGTGGCTTGTTTCCAATGTTAGCTCTACTCAGAGTAGACCCACTAAAATCAATCAACATGGCTCACTTAGGTCCATTAATTTCAGCTGGTCTACTTTGAGCATTGGATACAATCCATCTAAAAAAGGGAAAGAGAGAGCCAATGGTGTTCTTGCAGAGAGAACCAATAGGAACGGCCAGTTTTGCCTTATTTCTTACAGGATGTATTGAAGTTACTTCTATGAAGATTAACTTGAAAAGAGTTGAGGTAATTAAGGGCAGGGAGCCTCAGGCATGGAGACTTCCCTATCTGGCCCGCAGAAGTCCCCCCAGGCCACACCTCCTCTCCCCAGGCCACACCCCCTCAGTGTGTGAGGTGCTTTGCTTTGCTTTGCTTTGCACCATGAGTATTTTTGCCTGGCAGGACCATGTCCTGAAACTCTGATCAAACTTCTTGCTCGCCTGGATACAGGACAGAGAGGGGTGTGTGTGTGTTGAAACCAGCCTACTATGAAACGTTAAGCTTGACATTCATTGCTCCGCCTACTTTTGCCTCTGGCCCTGCCTGCCACTGGCATGTGGCCCTCAGAAGGTTCCCCAGAAGGAAATGCGGCCCTGGGGACGATAAAGGTTTTCTCCCTCTGAAATAAATAACCTCCATGGAACTACATCTCTTTGAAGGTTCCAACTAATTGAACCTCCCTGGTGGCAAGACAATTTATGTACATAGGGGCCCCCAGAGGAAACAGCTGACAGAATATTGGATCAGGACCTAGGTTCAAACTGGGCTCCTCTTTGGCTGAAAAGGCACCACACATGTTATTTGTGAAGGTGAAAGGAAAGAAGAAAATGTTCTTTCCTACCTTGGCCTTCAGGACAGAATGGGCTATATACCTAAACAAATACATTTAACATTTCCCAAAAACCATTTGAACATATTGGAGCGTAACTGTGCTTCTATTCATTAATGACTAGGGAATGGCACTTGAATTTTATATATATATATGAATCTCCAGGTAGAGGCTATGAAGGGAAAGCCATTAGGAAAGACAAACAGAAACCTGCTATTTTTCCACACACAAAAACATGTACGCGCATCTCAAAAGCAGGTTGAGTAAAGAAATTATTTACTTTGGACTCCTTGTGAGTGGACATGCGGAGGAAGGTTAGGAAAACGTTCCGATGGAGGCATCTCTGGAGGTCATTCACCTCTGGAGGAAAGTCCGCCACTGTGTCAAACTTGCGAGGGGCGTGGCGCAGGTATGAATCCAGGCATTTCTGGAGCGTCTCATCAAATATCACCTGCCACAAGGAAACAAAAGGCCTCATGGGGAAAAGAAATCTGGCTGCCTAGAGCGGGACAGCAGATTACCACAGGAACTTATGTCAGTCTATTGCACATTGAATCAACAAGTGAGCAAAACATTTTAAGATGAAAGATGTGCCAAAAAAGCAAAGATTCCAGGACACTTGGAGGGGACGGGACACTTTCAAAGTTTCATTACACCACACATTTATCCTGAGTGTAATGCAGAGGCCTGGCCTCACCCCCTTGACAGATTTTATAATACTCATTTACAGAGTCAAACATGCTTCATAAATAGGACCACTGACCATTTTAATTGCCTTTAACTGGCTGGTTAAGCCTATTGATTCACATATCAAAATCTCAAGCTATTTATTTAATAAATAAAAGAATCTGGTAAATAAAATGTCACAGCTTGAATAAAATATGATCCTGAATACTATCTTTTTACTCTCTATTCAATAACACCAGAGACTCAAGGTACTCCTAAGAAAAACACAAAAGGTGTGCCCATAACTCTCAGCCTCAACTATCAAAACTGCATGTTGCATTTTTTTTCCTTATTTCTAGCAGCAGAAATGGGGAAGCCCACCCCTCAATTGCTGTTGGACCACAAACTCCCATCATTCCTGCCTGCCTGCAATGCTGGGGTTGATGAGAGTTGGGAGTGCAACAGGACCTGGATGGCCAAAGGCTCCTCACCCCTCCCCTATGAGCTCCTTACTGATGCTTCTACTGTGTTTCCCCAAAAATAAGACACTGTCTTATATTTATTTTTCCTCAAGAAGACACACTACAGCTTATTTTCAGGGGGTGTCTTATTCCAGCAGGAAGGGCTCCACGCGTGCGGAATGGCTGCGGGCAGTGAGCTGTTGCCGGGAGGCGCCGCGTCCATGTCTTATTTTCGGAGTGTGCCTTATATTGCGGAAATGCGTAGAAATCCTGCTACGGCTTATTTTATGGGTATGTCTTATTTTCGGGGAAACAGGGGACAGCAGGTGCAGGAGTGCTCAAATGAAAGAAAAAAGGGTAGGGCTTTAAGAGTTGTGAGTACGGGTGAACCTGAGGGCTAGGGATGAAATACCCCTGCCCTGCCCCCTCCTTGACTGCTTTCACTTGACCAATATGTGTCCTTGAACACAGTTAATGTCTCTCGCTTGCCCGGATCGAGAGATGTGTGTACGACTGGGGGTGTAGAAATGCCTGACTTCTTCGTGGCTGAAACTTACAGTAGGCTACTACAGAAAGGAACGATTCATACCTTTTGTCTCACCCGCTTTTGCCTCTGGCCCCACCCATCCCTAGCACATGGCCCCCAGAAGGTCGCCCAGGAGGGAAATGCAGCCTCCAGCATGAAAAAAAGGTTCACCACCCCAGTGTAGAAGGAAGACTTATACTTTTATCATCACCACCAACACACCTACACATGCTTCTTTCTTCCTTTACAAAAGTAATGATACCTGGCACCAGAATTTGTCATGAGGCAGAGTCAAAAGCCAGTCCAGGTCATCTGCAACAAACTTGGCTCTCTCCCAGAACTCCTCCAGCAGGGCACGGTCGCCTCTGGCTTTCGGCGGGGGCTTATACAGCACAAAAGACCGCTCTGTTTTCTTTTCAGGATGCTGCAGAGAGGGGGGGGGAAATGCCACGGGATGTCAGCAGGTCAAAGACTAAACAGAAGTCCTCGGTGTTGACTTTCTGAGCTATCTCAAGAACCTGGGCACACCAGGGATAATTCTCCTATTTGTCAGAAACTTGGCCTGTGGTTTAGCAGAAATCCAGCCCCCTCATTTGTTGCTGCCTTTGGCTTGCTGGCTGCTCCCATTTCTCTTTCATCGCAAGGGGCCGGCTGAGTGGCGGTTTGGGGAGAACTCCTTGTTTTGCAAATGACACTTTTAGAATCCTGCAGAAGTCACAACAGACACTGCCTGGCTCCAGTTAAGATAAGAGCTGGCACCTTCCTCGTGCTCCCGTGTTTTCAAAACTAAAATAGCAGAAGCTGGATGGAGAGCACCCTTTGGATGTGTTGAAGATGTGCCAGGATCCTGCACTAACAGCCACAACATAGTATGAAAATGGAAAATCCGTATTCCAGGGGTGGCCAGTGTCCATTGGGACCGGTATGGCAGAAGGCATGGGGGTCAATCAGTAGATGGAGCCAAACCAATGAGAGGCAGAGCCAGCCAACCAATTCTAGTTTTGTCTCCATCCTCCTGCTCCCTACTGAGCTCCATGAGGGCAACACTGAGACTAAGGAGGAAGAAGCTGACAGGCAGTAAGTGAGAAAGCAGGCAGCTGGAGGCAGACATGTTGGAGTGCCCTATTTGCCCTAATGGAGTAGTCTCTACTGTGACTGTGCACAGGTGACAGCTTTTCAAGGGAGCTGGAAGGGGGAATTGTGGATTCAGTGCTACTCATAGGAAAAGCACATATCCATTTATTTTGCTCCATGTGGTTTAGGTTTTGCTTTAGTTCTTCCATTTTTAGTGTCCTACTGTGGTTTTTGATGAAACTGGTTTCTAGAGAGCTCGCTGGGAAAAGTTTGAGAAGACCTTCCTGGAGTTGCAGAGTGAGAAAAAAATTGCAAGCCAGAGAGGTGGCCAAATGAGATTTCTGGTGGGTAGGGGTGGGGCTGTGGTGCCCCAAACAGCAACTGGCTTTTCCCCATAATGAAGAGGATAAATTATGCAAAATAGAAACAATGACAGAATGCATTAGACAAGATAAATCCTGTATATTTGCATAATTTACACAGCTTGCTAATTTCAGCTATTTTTATGGCAGTTTCTGTTTTTAGTGCAGGAAACCTACAGTTCAGTGGGCAGATGCGAGATCACTAGGTTTCCCGTTATAACCAGGAATGCCAGGCAATAAGAGGAAGGGAATTCTCTGTTTTGTTATTGTGCTTGATTTGCTTTTGGACCAATTGTCTTTTTAGAATAGTAAAACAGCTTAGTGGTAGAGCTACTGTTTTGCATGCAGAAATCCCCAGGTTCGATCCTCAGAGTTTCCAAGTAATGCTAAGAAAGTGTCCTGTCTGAAACCTTCAAGAGCATAGGACCAATACGTAGAAACCTGCAACCAGCCAGTGTAGACCCAGAGAGGCCCTCTAGACGTTGCTGGGGTGCAGCTTCTACCATCCCTGACTATTGGTCATGCTGCCTGGGGGATAATGGAAGTTGGAGTCAAACATGCTCAGGAAGGTTCCCCACCCCAAGTTAAAGGAGTCATACACTGCATTTTCACCTCTTAGCTAATTTTATTCTATGCATTAACAAAAATAAGAAGAGAATGGGTCAGGCTTCTGAACTGCAAAAACACAAAAGCACTCCTCCGCTTACCAGGGCGGGTAAAGTTTTCATCTTTCCAGTCAGTGAATCTTTCTCTGTAAACTGGAGCTCATCCAGTGGCAATGCTGGCATACTGCCGTGTTATCTCTGCCTTTAAAACACAAGCACATAGGCACAGGTTGCATCAGGAACTGTTTCAAGAATGCACAACCAGCAACAAGCAAGACAGGTTGATCCTAGTAAAGCAGCCACACCTAGAGACATCAGCTATGTTTTTTACACAAACAGAGGAGCTGATGTGCAACTCAGGAGTAAAAGTATCTGTGGGCTTCCTGCACAAGGCCCAGAGAGCTAAGCATAATTTAGAGATATTGGTCATCGCTTTATGAATAGGCACCAGGGAGTGAGGGAATTTTAAGGCGTACAGAGCAATACAAATATCCTGTGGTCTAGCTAAATGGTTAGAGCTTATGCCTTGTATGCAGAAGGTCCCAGGTCTGGTCCCCAGCATCTCATTGTGGAGCTGGGAGAGACCTGTCTGAAATCATGGAGAGCCACTGCCAGTCAGTGGAGGCAATACTGAAATGGATGGATCAATGGTCTGGCTCAGTATACGACAGCCTCCTCTGTTCCTATACTGTCATCTAGCCAAGCTTGTTTCCTATTACTAGCGTTATTGGGGCTCTCTGGAATGCAGTTGGGAGATAACTATAAGAGCTCATGGTATATTTCTAAGATGCCCGAGCTGTTAATCAGAGGTATATCACACTTGATGATCTCTCTACTCTATGCAGATCTGATGTCATTTCAAAACACAACAGGAGGAGGTGAGTACAGTAATACATGTGAAAAGGATCTAGGGGTCTTAGTATACAACAAACATAACATGAGTCAACAATGTGATGCAGCAGAGGAAAGAAAAGAATAAGAACCAAAACGGTATGACTCTCTTTTTAATGCTTCCCTCAAGGAGGGGAGATGAAATCTCTGAGCATATAACCACTGTACCCTTACCCGCCTTTCAATTATTTGTTTGTTTGTTTGTTTGTTACATATATATCCCCCCTTCCCCATTTCAAGGAGCTCATGGCAGTGTACTCCTCCCAGTTTTATATCACAACATCCTTGTGTGGGAGGTTAAGGTGGGAAGGAGCCGGTTGCAGTGAGGTGGTTAGGGTGTTGGACTAGGACCTGGGAAGCCAGGGTTCAAATCCCCACTTGGCCAGGAAATTGACTGGGTGACCTTGGGCCAGTCCCTACCTCTCAGCATAACCTACCTCACAGCGTTGATGAGAGGATAAAATGGGGAGTGGAGGGGGGGGAGAGAGAAATCCAAGTATGCCACCCTGAACTCTTTGGAGGAAAGCAGGGATATAAAATATAATGATACTTTTAAAATAATATAAAAATAAATCATTTTTTTAATAAATAAAAAAGATTATGTCACCCAGTGACAAAGTCAATGCTGTCACTGTCGCCCAGCCTAATTACAAGGTGTTTTGAGAGGATGGGGGCGGGGCAGAGGGAGGGAGGGACGGACACTGCTTTGAGCTTCTTCGAGGAAGGTTGGGATGCAAAATAGAATAATGAATGTAAATAAATATTAATATTAATACTGTAAATGTGGGTGTGTATAAAATGAAGTCACCCAATTGCTGAAGGGGGCAATCTGGCCACTTCCTCTCAACCGGACCTACCTCACAGGGTTGCTGAGAGGATGGATTGGGAGAGAACCAGGTATATCGCCTTGAGCATTGCCTTAATAAAACACAACTATTTTTTTTTAAAAAAAAAATAATGTAAATAAGCAAAGTCACCCAGCACCAACATCACTGCTGAAGGAGCGTCTCCACCTCCATCGTTCAGCCTGGACACGGAGCTCCAGCTCCGAGGGCCTTCTGGCAGTTCCCTCACTGCGAGAAGTGAGGTTGCTGGGAACCAGGCAGAGGGCCTTCTCAGTAGTGGCACCAGCCCTGTGGGACGCCCTCCCATCAGATGTCAAGGAAATAAACAACTATCTGACTTTTAGAAGACATCTGAAGGTAGCCCTGTTTAGGGAAGTTTTAAATGTTTGATTCTTTATTGCTTTTTATTATTTTTATTATTAATATTCTGTTGGGAGTCGCCCAGGGTGGCTGGGGAAACCAGCCAGATGGATGGGGTATAAGTAATAATTTATTCATTTATTTATTTATTTATTCTTATTATCATTATGCTGAAAGGGGTTTTCGAACCCACTCCAGCCCCTCTGCCTAACCTCCCTCACAAGGTTGTTGAGAGGATGGGGAGGAGGGAGGGAGTCGGACACGCTACCTTGAGCTCCTTGGAGGAAGGAAGCCAAGGGTTTAACAAAACATAACTTTAAAATAATGTAAAGGGTGAACTTTAAATATACGGTCTTCCGGTGACGACATCATAGCTGATTGGGGGGAATTCGAACTCGGGGCTCCACGCTGCCCAGCCACCCACTAACGAACCCCGAGTGCCACGACGTCACTGGCCACCAACCCCCTCCCCCACCAGCTGCCACGCCGGCCGTGTAACGTCATAACGGCCATTCCTCCGGCTCGCGCGCGCGCCTGCCCCGCTCCTTTCGGTTCATTCCCCTCCTTCCCTCAGAGCACCCCGCAGTCAACCACTGACCCGAGGCCCGGACGCCCTCCTGCTTTCCCGGCCGCTTTCGTTTCTTTACGACAAGGCTCAAATAATAGTCTCCCACCCGGTTTTCCCTGCCGGCCTAGTCCTTCCGGGGTCGAAGAAGCGCTTCCGGTTCGGAGGAAGGTCCACTGAGATAACAAACGTAGCAGTTGTTTTCGGCATATTACCGGTACGCTCCTCAGCAGGGTAGAAGCTATGGTTCTGTTTGCAGTTTTTGCAGGTGATAAAGGGTTGGATCAGGATTTAGTCATACTTAAGTGTAGACCCATTGAAAGCAGAGTTAAGTTCAATTCAACAGTTTTCAGTACTGTATGCCCACACTTATTTACATTTCTATATTAATGTTTATCAGAAATTTGGTTACTCAGATGCTCCATGGTGTTGAAATTTGGGGCTCTGACTAAAACTCCATTAAAGTTTTGGAAGAAGAGAAGAAGAAGAAGAGTTTGGATTTGATATCCCGCTTTATCACTACCCGAAGGAGTCTCAAAGCGGCTAACATTCTCCTTTCCCTTCCTCCCCCACAACAGACACCCTGTGAGGTGGGTGGGGCTGAGAGACTTCAAAGAAGTGTGACTAGCCCAAGGTCACCCAGCAGCTGCATGTGGAGGAGCAGAGACGCGAACCCAGCTTCCCAGATTACGAGTCTACCGCTCTTAACCACTACACCACAATGGCATAACACCCACCCCCCGGAAACTATACTCTTTGCCACCAAGAATATTTGTAGCTCTTCCATGCTGGGAACCAGGGAATCAGCCAGAGGGCCTTCTCGGTGGTGGCACCCGGCTGCCTTTTTTTAATGGTGTTTTATTGTGTTTTAATATTTTGTACAGTGCTACCTGGAATTGGGTGATATCCAACTCCCAGGAGCTCAAGGTGGCATACAACAGTATTGAAATGGTACAATCGCAATGGAATCCTATGTAAATAAGCAGATACTTCTATATCAGGCATCCCCAAACTGCGGCCCTCCAGATGTTTTGGCCTACAACTCCCGTGATCCCTAGCTAAGAGGACCAGTGGTCAGGGATGATAGGAATTGTAGTCCAAAACATCTGGAGGGCCGAAGTTTGGGGATGCCTGTTCTATATGTTTGGCAGTAAGGATGTATATGGGACCCAGGTGGCGCTGTGGTTAAACCACTGAGCCTAGGGCTTGCCGATCAGAAGGTCGGCGGTTCGAATCCCTGTGACGGGGTGAGCTCCCGTTGCTCGGTCCCAGCTCCTGCCAACCTAGCAGTTCGAAAGCACGTCAAAGTGCAAGTAGATAAATAGGAACCGCTACAGCGGGAAGGTAAACGGCGTTTCCATGAGCTGCTCTGGCTTGCCAGAAGCGGCTTTGTCATGCTGGCCACATGACCTGGAAGCTGTACGCCGGCTCCCTCGGCCAATAATGTGAGATGAGCGCACAACCCCAGAGTCGGTCACGACTGGACCTAATGGTCAGGGGTCCCTTTACCTTTACCTTTAAGGATGTATATACAGTGGTACCTCTACGAATTTAATGCGTTCCGAACGCACATTCGTAAGTCGAAAATAATTGTAAGGCGAATCCCATAGGAATGCATTGGGATAAAAAATTCGTAAGTAGAAGCAAGCCTATCTAAAAATTCGTAAGTAGAAAAAATCCTATCTAAACAGCATCCAAGATGGCAGACGGAGCTCCATTCGTAAGTAGAAACATTCATAAGTAGAGTTATTCGTAAGTAGAGGTACCACTGTACAGTATATATAAACAGTTTACCGGTCTGCTAACCAAATGGTGGTTCAAATGATAACACTGTCTCCTGTGTTTTGTCATTATGTGTGCCTTAATACAAAAGAAGAGTAATATTGAAGAGTAGGAAACCTTGCTGGCTATGGTTTATACTGCATTTTAGCATAAGCTGTAGGAATCATCTAACCTTGTGCCTCTTAGTTTGTAAATGAGATTAAATCAAACCATGTTTGGGGGTGTGTGTGACTTTTTAAAACTAAAGCCACTATACAGTGGTACCTCGGGTTAAGAACTTAATTCGTTCCGGAGGTCCGTTCTTAACCTGAAACTTTATTTAATCTTAAGTACCACTTTAGCTAATGGGGCCTCCCGCTGCCGCCGCGCCGCCGCCACACAATTTCTGTTCTTATCCTGAAGCAAAGTTCTTAACCCTAGGTACTATTTCTGGGTTAGTGGAGTCTGTAACCTGAAGCATCTGTAACTTGAAGCATCTGTAACCAGAGGTACCACTGTAATTTGTGGGGAAATTCTCAAGTAGGACTATCTGCTAGACATTGGAGCACCAATAATCCAAATTATCTAAGATAAAGATTCTCCAAATTTTTGATACATTTGCCCTTGCTGTCCTGGATACATGGTTTTTCCTCTCCCCACTTTATCCTCAGAATAACCCTGTGAGGTACCATAGATTAGGCTGAGAGACAGTGGCTGGTCCAAGGTCACCCAGTGAGTTTCATTATGGCCGTGTGGGGATTTGAACCCTGGTGTCCCAAGTCCTAGTCCAACACTATAATTGAGAGGGAGTGTACACTGCCTTGCGCTCCCAAACTTAAATTGTCAGAACTCAATTCTATGCATGTTTACTCAGAAGTAACTCCCTGCTGTGTTCAGTGGAGTTTGCACCCCAGTCAATTTGTTTAGGATTGCAACCTAAAAACTGTTTTGAAAGTTATTCTCTCACAACAGGGAAGGAACCTAGGGGAAATCATTCTGTAGAGTGAGAATGCTTAGGGCCTTCAGCAGTCGACAATTCTCAAAATTTATTTATGGCAGGATCAGGCAGTTTGCAGGCTATGGGCCACATGTGGCCCATGACCGAATTTCATGGGGGTGTCGAGGAGAAGGAAGAGAGGGGGTGGCAGAGAGAGAGAGAGAGAGAGAGAGAGAGAGAGAGAGAGAGAGAGAGAGAAGGGGTGTTAGAAAGGGTGCTGGCTGAGACAGATAAGAAGAACCTGTTGGATCAGGCCAATAGCCCATCTAGTCTAGAATCCAATTCTCACAGTAGCCAACCAGATGCCTGTGTGAAACCCAGAAGGAAATTTGAGCACAAAAGCACCCATCTGTGCCCCAAAAGTTATGAAGAGCTTTAAGAAGAAGAATGGCAAAAGTGTGTCATCACTGGCTCATGTTCCAATGAAATGCATCAGAAATAAAAACACAAAAAAGGAACGGTGCCCTGTCATATAAAAGGACAGGGAACTGACCTGATTCTCAGAGAACAAGATAAAAGGATTTTCCTCCCCAGTTCCCAATTTTATCGACACAACAACGCCTGTGAGGTCGGGACCAGTCCAAGGTCATCCAGTGAACTTCAACATGGCTGAGTGGGGATTTGAACCCTCGTCTTCCGGGTCCTAGTCCGACACTAACTACCACGTATTGGTGTGTTGTTATTGTACAAATAACCCTTGCCAGCGGCCCAGGGCCAGCTCAAGACATTTTGCTGCCTGATGGCACCCTCCCCAGGGCACATAAGAAGCCAATTGGATTAACAGCTGAATCTTACTCTGATCCTGGTGAACGAACAGTATCTTCCACTGCAATTAGCAGCCGGCTGGTGTAGTGAGTACAGGGGTACTGCTGTGGCCACTCCTTGCACTTCAGCAGCTGTTGCCTAAAACAGCTGCCTCACTCTGCCTCATTGTAAGGCTCAGGTCTGTCTTGAAATGTATTCATATATTATAGATAGTGGCACACATGGTTCTCCCTCTCCACATTTTAATCCTCAAAACAAGCTTGCAAGGTATGTTAGGTTAAGAAGCAGTGACCGCCCTAAGGGTCATGCAGTGAGTTTCATGGTCAAGTAGGACTTTCAACCACAGCCTTCCAGGTCCTAGTCCCAAACTCAAACCACTATGCAATGCTGCCTTACTTTTGTGTTTCATCTGATAAGTACTTCTGCCTCCTTGTCCCGTTTGTGTGTACTGCCCGGTGACTCCTGTTCTTGTCTCCAGCGACTTCTTAGCTCTGACGTTCCTGCATTCTCCAAATCCTGCTATCTCATCTATTCCTAGTCTCCCACTTTGGGAAGTTTAGGCAGTAAGCTCCTGGGAGCTGGGAGCTGCCTTTCCTCTCTCTCTTTGTAACACTCCATAAAGCAGGAATAGGGAACCGTGACCTTCCAGGTGTTGTTGGGCTGCAATTCCCACCCTCTCTGTCCACTGGTCATATTGGCTGGGGCTGATGGGATCAGACCTAGGACCTTCTGAATGTAAGATGCTCTACTATTGAACTATGGCTCTTCCTCAATGTTCTACTGACACTCAACATTTCCTGGATAGTGAGCATGCTCAGTTTTCTTTGGCTTGTTTTCAGGAGGGGGTTGCTATTTAGGTTTCTGGAGTTTTAAAATATGTTTGTTGTACGCCTGCCAATCTCAGTGTTTCCCTCACTCACACACATGCCGACACTTTCCTCCAATTTCTCAGTGACCCCATTTTAGCTCCAGCCCAAGCCCCTTTGGCACTCATCACTTGAGCTTGCTATTAGAGGGAGTAAACGTGTTAATTCTTCTTCTTCTTCTTTGGTGATCACTCGTAGCCGAGTAAGATTGTCTTCCAAAAACACAGTTTTAACAATGAGTCCGTAAGTGACTGTGGAGGCCAATTCTGGATCCGCACGTCCTTCCACAGTGGGGACATTGGTTTCCAGGCGGGAGTTGATCACAGTGTGGATTTGCCAAGTATGCCTTAATCTTAGCACGTTTCTCCCTTGCGTCCTGAGATCGAGTGTCTTCAAAGCCCATGACACCTTTGGTAAAGGCTGTTCTCCAACTGGAGTGCTCGCAGGCCAGTGTTTCCCAGTTGTTGGTGTTTATACTACATTTTTTAAGATTTGCCTTGAGACAGTCTTTAAAACTCTTTTGTTGACCACCAGCATTACACTTTCCATTTTTAAGTTCGGAATAGAGTAGTTGCTTTGGAAGACGATCATCAGGCATCTGCACAACATGACCAGTCTAGTGTTAATATACTAGAGGAGACAGACTGTATTATTCTCGTTTGTAATTCACCGTTATTCAGTATCTACTTACCGTATTAACATGCCAGCCTCTCCTCTCCTCTCCTCTCCTCTCCTCTCCTCTCCTCTCCTCTCCGGAAGGAGATTGCAGTGGGTAGAGTTTGTTTGCCTTGTACTTCAAGGGGCTTGGAAAGCTGCTTAGAATGCTGTAGACTTAATGCTCTCTTTTTTTGCATCTTCTAAATTATTTATTTTTAAAGAAACCATGGATGACCTATGTTTAATTTCCTTTGGCAGACATCCTATACCCAGGTGCAAAATGAAGCCCAAACCATTTACAACTGGGCTGCTGTTGTTATTTGTTTGTCTAAGCTGTAAGTTGCCTAATACAGGGCAGTCTTTAGGAAACTTACAATCAGGTTTTATTAAAAAGGCTTGCCACTGACGAAGCTTATAATATCTGAGGTTGAGTAAATTATGCAAAAAATTACAAATATGGGGAAGGTTGTAAAGCCAGAGCCAGTTTTTGATAGCTGAAACATGAGGCTTTGCATTACATTTTTCCTTTCGTTTTTATATAACTACAGTAAAGTAAAATGTTCCTTATAGCTACAATAATGCAGAAATGTTGTAGGACTATATGCAAATTTGTAATGGTATTGTTTTGAACTGGGTTGCTTCTGAAACTTGTTGAAAACAATATGCAGGCCAAAGGCTAGGATCTAAAGAATGACAAAAACATGGACAGAACAGTATTTTTTGCTGCTCTTTATTCCTTTGAATAAGGATCCAGGTGGCGCTGGGTCTAGGGCTTGCTGATCAGAAGGTCGGCGGTTCGAATCCCTGTGACGGGGTGAGCTCCCGTTGCTTGGTCCCAGCTCCTGCCAACCTAGCAGTTCGAAAGCACGTCAAAATGCAAGTAGATAAATAGGAACCGCTACAGCAGGAAGGTAAACGGCGTTTCCATGTGCTGCTCTGGTTTGCCAGAAGCGGCTTTGTCATGCTGGCCACATGACCTGGAAGCTATACGCCAGCTCCCTCGGCCAATAATGCGAGATGAGCGCCGCAACCCCAGAGTCGGTCATGACTGGACCTAATGGTCAGGGGTCCCTTTACCTTTACCTATTCCTTTGAATATTTCAGACTACCTTTACCTATTCCTCCTGATATTTCAGACTACATTTCCCATCACTTATAAATAACTGAGGAGGATTTGGCACCCTGATATCCCTTGTCCACATTCAGTATTCCTTCATTCATCTTACCATTCTGACTCAATGTGGCAGACACAAGGCTTGTCCACCATCTGCCTGCTTTCATACAACCGGTCCAGGGAGTAGCACTGTCAGTTTCCTCCTCCTTAGGGCTCATCCAGACTTCATTTTGCACCACACTATCCACCAGGGGAGTCTTTAGCATATGCACCACCAGGGTGCAAAGATCTGTCCAGCGTCCCCAAGTCTGACAAGCATCGCCGTTGTGAATGACAACAGCTGACGTGGCACATCTTTGATAAATGAGCGCACAAAGTCAAAAGTCCTTTAGTGAAACAGTAGGTATACATTTCGGTAATACCTAGGTATATATGCATTTTGTTTTTCTAGCTTGATCAAAATTATTTATTATTTCATTACAGGTACATAGTTAAGAGCTAAGGCGGCTTCAGCAGTGGGCACCTGGCGCCCCCCAGAATTCGGCGCCCGAGTGCCCCACATCCCTTGCACCCCCAGGTAAAGACGGCCCTGCTATCCATGCACAGGTCTGGACTTTAAGCTCTATGACCAAGCAGGTGTTTTCTTGTCCCAACACTTTCCCTGGGGAAACCTCTGTGTTACTGTTGAAAACGTGATTGCCGTTTGCTCCAATTCAGTAGTAAAATGCAGATTTCCCCAGGGAAAGTGCCAGGACAAAAAAACCCTGCTTGCACACAGAGCTTTAAAGCCTGGACCAATGCCTAGAAATGCAGCATAAAAAGAAGTCTGGATGAGCCCTTAGTCTCAGTATTGCCTTTGAGAAACTATAGTTCTTCATCGGCACTATGCATTTAAAGCAGTATCATACCACTTTCAACAGGCACAGCTTCCCCCAAGGAATCCTGGGAACTGCAGTCTGTTAAAGGTGCTGAGAGGTCTTAAGAAACCCTTATGCCCTGCACAGAGCTTCAGTTCCAGAGTTCCCTGGGAAGAAGGATTGATCGTTAAACCACTCTGAGAATTGTAGCTCCATGAAGGGAACAGGTGACTGTTAACATAGGTGCTGACTCCTAGGGGCTGATGCATTTGGGGGGGGGGGCAATGGGTTTTTAGATGAGACCAAGAGCTGCAACCTTCAGTTGACCATTGAGGGACAAAATAGGCATGATTTCATTCACACACTTGTCTTTAAAAAAGTAAATAGCAGTCACAGAGGTGGTGGGGATAATCTGAACCATGACCTTTTTAGGAGTAAGGGCTCCATCACCCTTCCCCTCAATACCACTGTGGTCCTGATCTGGATTACGTGGAAGCGGGCTCCCCACTTACTATTTGTATTGGAAGAAACTCTCCTTCTTTGTGGTGGTGGAGTCTCTTCCTTTGGAGGTCTTTAAGCAAAGGCTAGACAGGAATGCTTTGATGGTGTTTCCTGCTTGGCAGGGGGTTGGACTGGATGGCCCTTGTGGTCTCTTCCAACTCTATGATTCTATGATTCTCCCATTTGCACTGATGGAAGCTCTCCTCCCATTACAAATAGCTGGCATAAACTGCCCCCACCCAATATTTTGAGACCATGGAAGGATAAAGGGCTAAAGCCCCTTCCATGCCACAGTCCTCCTGATGCAGCTCCGGGCCCCCTCTATGCATTTTCTTCCTTCCTTTGTTAATAGCTGTACAAGGGCTAAAGCAGGGTTAGTGAACCTGTGTTGTATTGTTGCACTACAGCTCCAGTCTTCCCAGGCCATTGACCATGCTGGTTGAAGCTGATGGGAGTTGTAATCCTCCAACAACATCTGGAGGGCCACAAGTTTCCCTATCCATGGGCTAAAGACACACACACCAAAATCACACAGCTAAACTGGTCCTGAAAAATAGCTCAGAAGGACCTCATATTTTGGCAGGAGCAAAATCTGGACGAGATCCTAATGCTTTCTAGACAAAGGAACTGTAGGAAATGGAGTTTGACTTACATAAGAAGAAGACCCGTCTCAGAGGCTGATTTGCTGCTAGGAAGCTGTTGAGCGCTGAATGCACAACTATTGAATGGTCCAGAGTGTCCTGTCCAGTCAAAGCCTGGGATGAGTGCCTTGACATTGCCTGGAGGTTTGACAGATATATGTTGCTAATTGTCTTGGCTCTGTTTGAGCACCAAGAGAACCTTTTTGGCTCAGCCAGTGATAAGCCACAAAGCAGCATTCTCCCTTTCAAAGAATGCAGCGTGCAGGAAAAGATGCCAGAGTCTTCCCAGGAGATAGACGGTTTGAGGTTGGCTTTTAATTTATTTGTTCATGTCTCATGCAAACTGCAAAAAATTGAGATTGAGAGCGAGAGAGAAAAGTTTTCCAAAGTTTCTGGGTTCTTTAAATGTCAAACAAGTTCCCAGCTGACAACCTCACCATTTACAATTTTTAAAAACTGCTTTTCTGTATGTTTAGAAAGATTCTCTGTTCAAAGTTCTTTTCCACCAGCTCCTGCTACTCTCAGCTGCGGCCAAATGAACTTCCTTCTTGCATGGAAAGAAGGCTACTGTTGATTCGTCACACTTTTATTTATTTTTTTCCAGCAGAATACAAAAGGGTGTTTGCAGACTGAAGGTTGTGATGGTGGGTTGTTGTGGTTTTGCTGTTTGTATTTTCTTCTCACAAGTAGGTCAGAGAACCCGAAGCACAGGAATAAGTAATGTTATAAATCTAGGATATAAATTAGAGGTGGCGAACCTCAGGTCAAATGCAACTCCCCCCAGCCCGCCATGCTCCTCATTAGTTCTGCTCTGTGCAACCTCTGTTAGTTTTACCTGGCTGGAATGTGACCTTGATGGATGGGTTAATATGTTAATTTCAGTTTTTCCAAGTTTCTCCTTTTTCCAGTCTTATGTTCAGTTTCTCACAATTCCACACCAGTTTGTTTGTCATCATGATCACTATCCTTAAAATTCACCGGCACCGTAGTGCGAATATCTCCTTACAGTTTGTACTTTTGCCTAATATACACATTTGTGGAAAGTAATTTCCCCTAAAATAATGTGTTTTGAAACGTTATTTTTACTAACATATACATTTTTATGCATACTTTACCTCAGCATGTGCATTTTTGTAGACCTCACTGCAAAATTCATAGTACAGATTTGTGAAGAATGGCTGTGTTTCCATTCCAGTATTGTTTCAGAAAGTGCAAATTAGATAGGTTCACCTTTCGATGCAAACTGAATTGAATTTCTCCCCCATCCCTACTTTGTGTCCCCTCTGTGGGTTTTACCTAGCCTGAATGTGTCCCTGGACTGAAATAATAACTCCTGCTTGCTTGCCTTGGATGAAGGATGGAGAACTGTGAGTGCCTGGCCACACCCACCAATGATATGGCAGCTGCTGTCACTGTATTCTTTTGAGTGCTTGGTAAAAAAATTTGTTTAGGCAAGCCTGTCCAGACATGTAGAATGTTGGCATGTGTTTTAATCTGGTTTTCAGCTGATCGTTGATTTTAATTATTTGTTGAGGTTTTGAAATAGTCATTTTAAACTTTTCTAACCAATAATTTTATTGCTTTATTCTTTCTGTAAACTGCTCGGAGGTGTTTTTTTTTAACAGTCAAGCTATATGTACATTCTAAGAAATCAAATCTAAAGTATACAGTCCCTAGAAGGTTGCCTATGAGGGAATGTGTGCCTTGGGGTAAAAAAAGGTTCCCTACACCTGAACTATATCTTGTCCTATTCTCAGATGCATCTGGGAAGCCTATGAGCAGGGCATGAGAACAATGCCTCTCCACCATTTACGATCCTAAGACATACGGTACCTGTCTCTGACCTTGGAACTCCTTAGATGTGTAGCAGTGGTAGATCTTGTCACTTCCCTATGTGTGTTGCATGCTTAGAAAAATGTTATTCTTGCAATCCTCGAGTCGCCTTGCGCAAACAGGATTAGGCTCATGCTTTCCTTCCTGTTGCTTTTCTCTTTCAAGGGACTCCTTTTTTAATATTGTTCACCCCGTCAGAACAGATTATTTCATTATTCTTTTTATTTTACTGTTTGTTTTATGGTACTTTTCTGAACCAATGTTCCAAAAACAAAATTGTGCTCATAGCAACATAGGAAGCTACCTTATACTAAGTCAGGCGATTGATCCATCTAAGCCAGTATTGCCAAACACTGACAGGCAGCAGCTCTCATGGGATTCAAATGGGAGTGTTTCCCAGGCCTATCTGGAGACATCAAATCTGGGGTGTTTTGCATGCAGAGCCAACGCTGAGTGCCAGCTGTTCTTCAAGAAGCTGATAAATATGGTTTGATCTTCATTTTCCATTGCTTGTGAAAGACATCCAAAGCCTAGAACATATTCTACTGTACAGATTACAGTGAAGGTGGCATTTCCTGCTTCTTTTTAGATGTAACTTCCAAGGACAGTGCCCCTTTTTAAAAAGAGAAGGACTTGGGAACATGTGCAAAGAATAGCAGCCATTGTCTGTAATCTACCACTGACACAGATTCTTCCTTGCGCTGGTGTCATATTCCTGCACTTCTAGAATTGGAGTGGAACCAGTTTATGGAACTGCTCTAGTCTGAATCAGCCATCTACCGTAAATCTAACTTTTGCAGGTTTGTTCTGGCATCTTGGAATGCCTTTGACACATTCATCTTTGTTTCTTCCAGCAAGGTAGGACAAAGGATTTTGTTACAACTCTGTGTTGACGATAAAATCTATTTGCTCAAGGAATGTACTCCTTTGATTGCAGGAAGTGAGGTTTCTCAGGTTTAAAGGTCTATAAAACTAAAATGTCATTTTGTTAGGGTGGCCCAACTGCATTTTTTAAAAATCAAGTATTTAAATATCAGTTTTATTTTCTTACACGTATGGCAATAGAACCAATTGCATGATCTGATTCTCATTTTCCCCCGATTGGACCCCAACTTACATTGCTGCAAATAAAATCCTGGGAATGCAATCATCTGTGTCTGATGTATGAAGGCCAATATCATTATAATCTTCACAGCCACTTCTAGTCGTTATTCTTCATTATATGCAAATATGGAATTTTCGTTAAGTCTTGCATGCCATGCAAGTTCCGACCGCGGACCTGTTCACAGGTATGCCCTCCCAACATCTTGCTGGCACTCCTCACCCAACTGCATCTTTCACTTGAAACAATTGTCACACTTTGCCTAATTGTAGGGCTGGTCCTGTCACAAGTGCATATGTCATTGGCTTTTATTTTTCCTCATCTTTAATTACCGTACCCAGAGCATTCTGAAGTGCTATCATTCATGCAGGGGAGGAGAAACAAAGCCCAAAGTTGGTGATCACCAGCAAAGGTCCATTCTCCGTACCTGTTGCAACATTTGCCCTATTTTATAGCCATTTCCCTTTAAGCTAAAACAGATCATAAAGATATTTGCGAAAGTTCTGCTTTTTCAGCACTGCTGTGTATTTCCTCTGCTAAGCCTCCCACCACACTTCTGTTTTTGATAGTTGGGAAGTGAAATTGATAATGCTCCAACAAGGTATTCCCCAGATGTTTATTCTAGACTGTGAGAACTGATTGTAGCACAAAAATGGGAACCACCATACAGCTTGCCATACCTCTCTGGTGCAACTAGAAATCTCCCCTGGTCTTTAATCCAAGGCAACTAGGTTGACTTGGGTTCCTCTTTACCCAATTTCTGTCTTTTGTTGGAAAATAAACGTTATGCCCTTCCTTTTGTTCCGGCTTTTCGGTTTCAAGTGAGAATATCGTACGGCCTTGAGGACAATATTCTAACCTTTACAAATACATCTTCAAAGAAAACCCTCACCCAACAAAAATATTATTTTCCCCCAGGTTGTTAAATAACTGACATTCATATATTTTTTTCTGTGTATGTTTAATTTTAATTGTATTTTTTCTTTATTCTTGCATGCCATTGAATTGTTTTTAATTATATTTTAACTGTTTGATATGTATTAACTTTGCCGACAAAGGTCCGTATAGTTAAAGCTATGGTTTTCCCAGTAGTGATGTATGGAAGTGAGAGCTGGACCATAAAGAAGGCTGATCGCCGAAGAATTGATGCTTTTGAATTATGGTGCTGGAGGAGACTCCATGGACTGCTAGATCAAACCTATCCATTCTGAATGAAATCAGCCCCGAGTGCTCACTGGAAGGACAGATCCTGAAGCTGAGGCTCCAATACTTTGGCCACCTCATGTGAAGAGGTGGAAAAGACCATGATGTTGGGAAAGATCAAGGAGAAGGGGACGACAGAGGATGAGATGGTTGGACAGTGTTCTCGAAGCTACGAACATGAGTTTGACCAAACTGCAGGAGGTAGTGGAAGGTAGTGGAAGACAGGAGTGCCTGGCGTGCTATGGTACATGGGGTCACGAAGAGTCGGACACGACTAAACAACAACATGTATTAACTGTTTTTAATTCTGATTTTTAAATGGCTGGTAACCCCGTCTTTGCTGGTGAAGGGCGGGCAATAGATTTAATAATAATAATAATAATAATAATAATAATAATAATAATTAGAAAACTTTTATTGAATATATGGAAAATAACTGTGTACAGTTGAAAATGTTGGCAGCATTAAGATAAATTCAATGTGTAAATAAGTTATGATGGATGTGATAATGTTATACTGAATAGTATATTTTCTGTAAAATATGCAGGGATTTATGATATGTAAAATGAACCATGGAAAGAGAAGAATGGAAGTCACTGATATCTTAAGGATGTAAGAATGAGTGCTTTAAACTGCAAAACAGAAAATTTAATAAACATTATTATTATTATTAAAGGCACATATTCTTAAAGGCATTACATAATTATTGTTGCTGATTGGTTTTCTTTTGTCGGAATTCGCCTCATAATGAACGCTTCCCTCTGTGTCGCTGCGAAAGGAGCCTTCCCCTCAAGGCGTTGGGACGGGAAGAGAAGGAAAAGGGAACTTTTTAATTTCATTTTAGTCCGCGTGGAGAGGCAATAGTGGCCAGCTCCCTTCAGCCCTGAGCCGGGAAGCAAGAGAAGCAAAGCCGCCGCTGCCACTACCACCACCACCTCGGGAAGACGACGACGAGACGCGCCCCCGACCCGCCTCCCACCGTTTCCCCCTCAGGAGGAGCGTCGAGCCAGGAGGCCGCCCTCGCTCGCGCTCCTTCCCGCCCTCCATCGCTTTCCCCACCGGGCTCCTCCTCCTCCTTTCCCCCGCCCGCCCTTCGGTGTGTGGCCCCGGCCGCCATGTTGTTGTGGTTGTGAGGAGGGAGGCGGAGGCGCCGAGCCGCAGAGCCGAGGCGAAGGCGGCGGCAGAAGCAGCAGCGACGACGACGCCGAGGGGAAGCCGAGCGACCACCCCCCTCCGAGCCGCCGCCCCCGCCGCCGCGCCCCGTTGGGGGGTGGGGAGGAGGGACCCCCGCCATGGCCGGCCGCTGCCACCGCCGCTGGGTAAGGAGGAGGAGGAGGAAGAGAGGCAGCCGAGGAAGAGCAGCAGCAGCCCGAATGGGAAGGGAGAAGGACGGCTGAGGAGCGGGGCCCGGGCCTGGCGTCTTATTCCTCAGGCAGCTGCGGCCTGGCGTATTCCGGAGCAGGGCCTTTTTCTCGGGCCGGAGGGGGGCGAGAGAGAGGAGGCACTTTCCACCCTTCTGGGGTCTTCGTGTCCCCCCACCCACCCCAAGGCTTCAGGGCCGCCGCTTCTCTGGGATTCCTGCTTCTCTTCCCACTGCAACCTTTGTTTGTTTGTTTAAAGTCTCTGCCCTTGTCAAAGAGAAGAAGAGGCCGCTTTGCGTTCTGTGTCCTTCGTTGTTGTTGTTTTGTTGTTGTTTGTTCCTGCAAGGTTTTTCCTGTTAGCGTTGTCCTCTGTTATCGCCGGTGTGTCAGGGTTGCCCTCCCTGGGTAATAAGAAGCGTTGGTAAATAATAACGGAGGGCAGGGCTAATAGGGATACTTAATAATGAATGGTGGTGGTAAATAAATCGCCCTGCTGCTTGGTTATGTTAATATTAGAGTTGTTTAGAGCGCTTCTTCTTCTCACTGTCCTTTTTTTCTGGCGGGGGGGGGATACTGGTGGTCTTGGGACCTCTCAGTCTTATTACATCGTGTTATAGATAATATGTTGTATCCAGTGCTGCTCAGAATAAACCTACTGAGATTAATGGACCTAAATTAGTCGTGCCAATTTATTTTGATGAGTTTGCTCTGAGTTGGAGTTGGCATTGGATACAACCTTACATGTGTGTGTATGTGTATGTACTCTCTCATATGGTGATAACAGCCCTGTAAGGTAGGTCAGCGTTATTGTGAATGGGGGTGAGGCGGGTCATGGGAGAGAATAACTGCTAGCGTAAGGCCGCCTGATGAGTTTGTGGCCAAGGTGAAAACTGAATCTGGACTCTTCTGTCTCGCTTAGGAGCATGCAGCCTGCTCCTGTGCCTCTTTTTTATTCTGGAGTAAAGTCCCGCTGAATTCAGTAGGGCTTACCCCCACAAATAAGTGGGCAAATTTACTTGAAAGTAAGGCTTGCTGTATTCAGTGGGACGTAGTTTCAAGGAAGCGTACACGGCCCCCAAATTTTGGCCTCTTAACTCTTGCTCAACTGCATGGGACATTTGAGGAACATAAACATACATGTAAGTAAATAAAGAAATGCAAGGGGTGCACCCATGTTTTAGGCCTGAGACTAATTTGTTTGGCAGAAGATTGAGTTTGTTCATTCCCCCCCTTTCCTCCCATATGGTGTGTTTCTATTTTCCCCTTTTAACCCTAGAGCTGATATTTTGGTGTGTTTTTTTCTCACCTCCCTGTACATTGTCTCCCTACCCCCAGTTTAATGTTATCATCAGCACAAAGTCATCTTTGTTCTCCACAATAATTAATATCCAAAGTAACTCCCAATTTATGCTTCCATCCTTGCCCTCACCATGCAGATTAGACCACATTGAAAAGGGTGTACAGCAAATCCACCCATTTGTGTCTCTGTAATCTGCTATGAGTATGATTTGGTGATTGAAGCAGTGCTGTAAATGACCACTTGCCATGTTACCTGTGGCAAGTGTAAATTGCCTCTGGAGACTAGCAAAGGAGCATGACAAACGTTGGCTTTTAATATTGTGAAGACCATAAATGTCTAGACAAAAAGATGTGTGCCCTTACTGGTTTGGGTTAACTTTTGTAGATTTTGATCTGCAAGCTAAAGGATACTGGGGGAGCATTTAATCTCTTTTAAGTGATCTTTGGAATGTGCCCAGGTGAGACCTTTTAACTCTTACACACCTTGTGTATGCATGTGTGTAATGGATGAGTTTCGTGATATTTCCATTCATCCTCATTCTGCACAACTGTTTGCAAGGTTGCTGGTGCTACCCACTGCGCATAGGTGACTTTTGCATGCTCAGCATTGTGTGGTATATCTGCATATGAAAATTAAGACCATTGTGAGGAAGCCTGGGTTAATCACCTTCTTTCCCACCCCTGTATCCTTCACCTTTCCAAAGGACTACAACATCCCTTTATTGGTTCAGAGTTGGCTCTGTATTCAGATATAGAGGTTTATCTTTCTACTCCCCTGATGTATTAAACTAGGTTTTACCTAAAGTGGATAGCGACATAGAACTGAGAACATGGACTTTTATGTGGAAAGACTGGGTTTTACCACTGCAGGGGTGTGACTAGAAAGTCAGAATGGTGATTTCAGAATTACAGTATTGTTGTGTCATGGGACTCTGTTTTTACCTTTTCTGAGGTAAAAAGTTGTGTTGGAGGCCATGTTCCATTTGTGGTGTTCTGGATATGGGGTGTGGTGTGCCATGCTGAATTGGGTAGACATTGTTATGTGATTGCTTGCAGGTTTACAGGAGTCTTGACTTGAGTTTGGTTCTGGACTTGAAGCAGTTCTTTCATCTTGAAAGTAGGCAGTGATTGCTAATTTCAGGTTTTCTTGCATATAAATATACTGTTGCTGGAATTTGTTGTTTTTGAAGGCCATTTCATTCTATACTTTTTACTATAGGCTTCACAATCTCTTCCAGATCAGTCTGTCTAGCTGTAAAGAAGGATTTTTTTCAAAACCATTCACCACCGGCACAATCCTAACCATGTCTACTCAGAAGGAAGTTCTATTGCATTCAGTGGGGCTTACTTCCAAGTAAGTGCAACTAGGATTGCAGCCACAGATGTTTCCATATCTTTGCCTGGGAGCTGAAGACAATGGTCATGAGCAGGGGTCCCCAAACTAAGGCCCGGGGGCCGGATGCAGCCCAATCGCCTTCTAAATCCGGCCCACAGGCGGTCCGGGAATCAGCATGTTTTTACATGAGTAGAATGTGTCCTTTTATTTAAAATGCATCTCTGGGTTATTTGTGGGGCATAGAAATTCATTCATATATTTTTTTTTCAAAATATAGTCCGGCCCCCCACAAGGTCTGAGGGACAGTGGACCGGCCCCCTGCTGAAAAAGTTTGCTGACCCCTGGTCATGAGTGATTCAATTGTATAGTATTCCTAAGGCTGCAATCTTATGCACACTGACCAGAGTGTAAGCCTAATTCAACACAGTGACACTTCCAACTAAACAAGCATAGGATTGAGCTGCAGGCTTCAAGTTCAATGGAAATCTATCAATTAAGTAATGGGAATCCCTTGGAAATTCATCCTCAGGTCTAAGTGACCCGTGCCCTTTAAAACCTGTGTTATGCTGAGAAAACATGTGGGATAGAGAAGGCCCAGCTTTCCCTCCCTTGTCCAGTGTCCACCATGAGTGGAATGTGTATGTGAGGACGGGGTTGCTTGGCCTGGGCTGCCAGGAAGGTATTGGATATATCCACTGTGTAGGTGCATACTATTTAAATGTTCAACATTGCTTCCACATTATCTTATCTCTACTACTTATTGTGACATGATGAATGGTCACTGCTGCTTCCCTCCTCCTCCATCTGCTGCTTCATTAATCCAGAACTGGAATGTGTTCTATCAGTACTTTACCTATGGATACATGGAGGGATTTGAATATTTCAGACGTGTAGGTGAAATGGAACATCAGAGTGATGAAAAGTACTGAGTGTTGTATGGAAAGATTTCTCAAAGTTTCATGTGACAGAGGGCAGGTAGATATAGGAACATTGCCAGGTTTTGAAGGAGTAATGATATATGGCAACTCCCCTCCCTGTGCCTAGTGCCTTCTACTTGTTGTGGACTACAACTCTCATCATTCCCGATCATTGACCATGCAGGTTGGGACTGATGGGAGTTAGGGTCCAAAAAATCTGGAGGGCACAGAGTTGGGGAATGTTAATACAGTACTGTACTGTATATGAAATTTGAGGATTGCCTAGTGTGGAGTAAGTGCATACCAGTAGCTTCAGGTGGTTGGGTATTGCTTGGTTAGTAGAAGACTGAAGAATGGAACTGCAGTCTGCTGTGTCATTTTGTGTGTCAGCAAGCAAAGCATCTCCTAATGCATGTTGCCATGCTAAGCTGTGTATTGAGACTGTAAACTGCAAAGGTGTTAAGACAAGGGGGGGAGCTAAGATTAATGCAAAAGAGATACTTAATGTTCAAGGACAACATTGCAGGTGGTTGTTATGCATAAGGGAATAAATAATCAAGTATGAGGAAAGAAGGCTCTCTACCTTTGATACTTCAGGTAAATTTTACAGCTTGTTAAAGAATGATTCCAGCTGCTTTTAAAATGCTCGCACTAGGTGTGCTTAATGGATTTGACTAAAGTTTTAAATCCTCAAAAATTATGTTACTAAGTTTTGGATTTTCCCAGAACATGGGAAGTTGCGTTATGCAGAGTCTGTCTATTTCAGATGGGTTTCAGGGAGGAGTCTTTCCTGGTCCTAGTTGAAGATATTGGGGATTGAACCTGGGATCTTTCACATCCAAAGCATGTGGTCTGCTGAGCTGTGGCGCTGAGTAAATCCCATGAAGATGCTTTGCAGCTCACTGGCTATAAAATAGCAAACACTGTTGTTACAGGGAAGATTTGCCACTTGGCTTTTTGTAAAATGTTTAGGGCTTTAGGCAGGTTTTAGCAGTATCTGTTGCTTGAGATGGCTAGTAGTAGTCGGTTTGTGCATACCTGAAGCAGAACCTTGTGTAGGCACACAAAATTTATTTTCCAGAAAAATATCCTATAGAAAACACAGGAAGTAAAACCAACAGAAGTAAAACCAACCAGCCAACCAACCAACCTGTATGCATAACTTGTACAAGGTGGCATGCTGTATGCCATGGGTAGGCAAAGTGGAACCCTGCAGATGTTTTGGACTACAACTCGCACCCCTTATCATTGGATTTGCTGCTGGGAGCTGTAGTCCAAAACATCTGCAGGGTACCATATTGGCTAGCTGTGTTGTATGCCATACAGTGTGGCATATCACCTGCCACCAGGGTTCCTCACTGAAGCAATCTTTCCTTCAGTTTATTTGCACAAACCTGAGGCTGTTAGCTTGGATCCCAGAATAACTTGGGGTTGCCAACACACAAGGGAGGGAAAGGGAGCCTTCTCTGCCCAGGCTCCAATGTGCACTTCTTATTTATTTATTCATTTATGACTCGCTTCCCATGAAACATCCTAACATCCTACACAATTTCAAATTTAATACAAATTGGGATAAAAATCCCCCCTTAAAAGTCTTGTTGAAAAATGAAGATCTGAAAAGACAGTAATAAGACTGCTCCTTTCTGACATGTAATGGGAGGGAGCTCCAAAGGGTAGATGCTGCCATACTAAATTCCTGATTTCTACTTTGTATAGAACAGACCCTGTGATGAGATGATATTTGCAAGAGGCCCTCTCTTCCAGAGTGCAATGATCAGTTGGATATGTAAGGGTGATAAAATCTTGACTCAAGTAATCTGCAGTATTTTAGGGTTCTTGTTAACTTCCTCCTTCCCATATTGTATAAAAACTGTTCCTTTGCATGCCGGATCATGGTTTGAGTCAACTGGTTTATGACCCAGAGTGTGAGCTTCCAGGCAAACCATTGTTTGTAGCTGTGTTTCCTTTCATTTCCAGTACACTAAGCACTTCACAAGTTGATTCCTGTCTATGGAAGCAGTGGTGTGGTTGTGTAACTATGGTTTGTCAGTTCAGATATCATGCCCATCATTCATTCATTATGTGTGATGCCAGAATTGAACCCTATGCTGAACTTTGAAAATAAGTTTCTCCTGTAAGAGAGAGTTTTGCTTCTTGTATGGCTGATATACACATACTGACTAGAGAAGCCTTTCTCAAACTTGAGTCCCCAGATGTTGAACTACAACTCTCATCATTCCTAGCCAGCATGGCCAGTGGTCAAGGATGATGGGAGTTGTAGTTCAAGAACATCTGGGAACCCAAGGTTGAGAAAGGCTAGACTAGAGTATTGTGTTTCAGGTCAGTTATCATAAGGGGAAAAGAAAGATGAGACTCATTGCTTCATTCTCTTTCCTTGGTGATTCTTGGTCCATAAGCAAATCACATCCTGGGTAGGATATTTTTATTAGGGATATGATATTTTATTAGGGATGTGATGAAGTAATCAAATCTCAAGAAGGTCTTTTAAGGAGTGCAGAATCCTAGGCAAACATTATAGCTAAGGTGTTCCTCATAGAGGAGGACATGCTTCTGGCTGATTTGAACCCTTTAAAATTTGTGGATGTGACTTTACACCCAGGAGCACAGCATATAATTCTCACTGTTCTGTAAAGTGCTTGTCTGTGCATTGTGACATCATCTGATTTAAAATGGGAAGAGAGAAGCTGTTATTCCAAATTCCGTTTTCAGAGTCTGGGAATAATAGCCTCAACTGGTATTTGCACATGTATTTTCCTGCTTGTACAAGCCAGGCAAGTAGGCTTTATATGTCACATCATATTTTTAAAGACTTGAGATCTCAGGAATCTCCACTTAGAGTGGGAAACAATTCTGCGTGGAACCCTGGAGAGCCACTGTTAGTCTGAGTAGAGTAGACAGTATTGAGTTTGGTGGACTAGTAGTCTTAGGTTTAAGGCAAGTGGTTCCTGCCTTCTGTTACCTGCCCTATGCATGGCAAGTGGAAGCTATAGTGTTGACCAGGAGATCATGTCTAATTACCTGGGAGGGGAATAAAAATGCTATAAAAATGTAATGGGTTAAAGTATATTTTCTTTACTCCCAATTCAGTCCTTCACTCTCATTTTTCTTGCATTCAGCATGGTTGTTTGTTTAAAATAAACAATCAAGCAAATTTAGAGGCACACTAACAATTTAAACATTTGCCAAAAGATTACACCCAGAAACAAAAAAATGAGTTACATCATAGTACCATCTGAAATGTGAAGCATGAGCCCTGTCTGAAAAGGCCCTGTAGATTTACCTGCAGCTTAAGGCCTCTGCTGCTGCCAGCTGCCTGCATACCATTCCCTTTTTGCAAGCTTACTCTTGGGGGTAAGGATAGCAACAGAGAGGGCTTGTGGCTTTGAAGACCTCAGACGTGATGTTGAGGGAATGCTTATTGCTGCCAGGAAGCATTGGAAATGCAATTTCTATTATTTTGTAATGTAGTGAACGCTCTACATTTGACACTGGAAGCATCAGGAACTAAATTTCCCATGTTTCCTTGTGTCAGACTGGGAGGTGTCCCTGCTGTCGTTGTCATCTCCATGCAAGAGTAAGTATGAGGAAGGGGCTGGAAGGGCTGCTTTGATGGCACTGAATCTAACCTCCTAGGTCTTTGGCAGGGACTTGGAGTGGGGGGAAATGCTTGAACTTTCTGTTCCAAAGTTTCCCATTGCAACTGTGCAAGATCTCTTAACTGGCTGAAGGCAAATGCAGTGGATATCTTAAAAAAGGAAGGGTCCATGGGATTGTGTGCTTCCTAGAGATAACTAATAAGCTTGGCAAGTAGAACAAAAAAGCAGCTTAAGCTTATAAACAAGCTGAGCCAGTTCCTAGCAATCTAAAGTTTTGAAGAGCATTTTTATAAAGAGCAAACAGTGTCACCTTAGTTCAGCTTCCTCTGTTGGTATGGTGAATGGTTTAACTGAGAATAACACACTAGATTGAAAGCATTCATACACCTATTTGATGACATTCATGCGACTTATAAATTGGAGAAATATATTAGAGCATTAGGTTGGGCTGTTGGAGAACTTCGCTAATAATAATAATTGTTGGTGTACAAGAAGATTTGGCTGGGATCTGCTTAGTCAGTTCTAGTCACTTTTATTAGTCACCTAGATGAAGGGTGTGACATAGGCCTGGCTTTCACTGTGGTGGTTAGCTTGTCTCTGGATGTGGCACTTCAGAAAGGTGCGGCTCACGTAATGAAATGCTGCTCCATATACGGTATATATAATAGATAATATCCTTGCACATTGAAAACTAGGGAGACTGGTTCTAGCCTTAGCCTAGCCTTCTCTCCCATTTCCTAGTTTTCTGTGCAGAGTGGGTATTTTGTATGGAGAAGCATTCCATTACGTGTGCCCATACCTGCGGTCTAAAACAGGACAGCTCACGTTCAGGTCAACCACCTCAGTAGAAACAAGACCTAAGAAGGACTGATTTAGAATTCAAAGTTTATATTGGCCAGTTAAAGCACTTGCTTGGAAACCAAAGACAAATGCCAAGTTGTTACTGACCTCAAAATAGAGGAATTTATAAACTGGTGGAATTGGTGGGTAGCACTTTTTTTGGGGGTGGGGTAGAAACGAATCTACAACATGACAGTGACAACAGAAAATGCAAATTCAGTTTTGAGGTGCAATAACAAATATGGCATGCCAGATTAAATTGTGTACCTTCCTTTAAAGGTCAGCACCAACAAGTAGTTATTGGGAATGAATTTCTCTTCTCCTCCCCTTGCTCCCAGCTAATGTGCCACAAACAACTTACTTTGTAATGCCTTATCAGGTGGAACAGTAACAATTATGAGGGCTAGTAATTTTGGGTTATTTGCAAAGCTTTTATAAATGGAACCCCTTCTTCCTTTGGCACTAGGACTGTCACTAGTCCCATAATGAAACTTCTAATATGCAAATATATTGTCTGATTTGTGGGAAGGGCATACCTATTTCTTGTTTCTGTGCTTGTCTTTGATTTGTAACCCTCCACCAGCTACATTTCATGCTGGAAGAGGAGTACTCTTTTAGTTCATCATAATTTTTTTTAAATGGTCTGCCTTGTTTGCTCTAAACATAAATGTCATGTGAAGTGAACTTTCTCTGATCTAGTCTACTGCTTCAAGTAATATATGTTGTAACTTAATTTCTTAATTAAACTTAATTTTAACTTAAGTAACTTAATTTTCTGTTATGTTTCTGATAAATTAATAGATAAAAGGAACCAATTACCTTGACTTAAAAAAGAACATTGAGGATGCTGAAGGGATCTAGAAGACATATGAAGAAAGGCTGAAGGAACTGTGAGTTTAGCTCAAAAAGGATTTTTCTACCTTTGTGGGGACTTGTTTGCGAGGCTGTTATAATGTTGACTGTTGTCAAATACATATCCAAAAACTACAGAAAAGCTGTTTAAATTTTGCACTGAAGATTAGCTAAGAAGCAGTGGGTTTAAACTACTGGAATCTAGACTGAAAACGGAGGGGGGAGTTTTACAGCAGTAACAGCAAGATGATAATAGGCTTTGGTCAACTGCATACGTTTTGTCTTACAAGTTACTGGTCTCTTTCTACTTGTTGATGTTGACATGAGCCGTGGCAGAAAACAAAAGTGTGGTTCTTCCAAGGGCACTAATAACTGCAACAGTATTCCCTTGTACTTAATCAATTTTAAGAAGTGCTTTCATTGGTGAGAAATGAGAATTTCAGCACCTGTGTGTTTACTGCAAAAATTCCAGAACTTTTTAAAGTCAGCAGAGTCGGAGTTACATTCTGCAGCCTCCTGGAGAACACCTAAGTTGGGAGGGAACCAAAGAATGAAGTACTGTATAAAGTATTTTTGGAACAAAAGTGAAATTTACCCATAGCACATTTAAACTGAATGATGAATTCACTGTTACAGTTCTATAAGCTATACTTGTTCAAAATGGAAAATTGAGTGTTTTTAGTATTTCATTGTCCTGCATATTTCTATTGTATTATTTGTGCAACTGCTTCCAGGTTGCATAAGTAAAACTGATAGATACAGGTTTGTTTATAATAAATCTGTGAATTGTGAATTCATTTTCATACATTTCACAGATTTATTACAAGCAAACTTGTATCTATCGGTTTTACTTATGCAACCTGGAAGCAGTTGCACAAATAATACCAGATAATAATAATAATAAATATGTGAATTGTGAAGTCAGTTTTGATTCATATCAATTTAATGCCACCACAGTAATATAAAATTTTGTCCACTCACTAAATAAATTGTTTACAATTTGTAATACAGTTTTGTTTGCTCAGAATGTCAGGGGCTGTTACCTAGCTCTACCCATTCCTATTAAGTCCTTAACTTGAGCGTAATAAGGGACAGCCCTTCGGCGATTCTGTTCCTGGAACTGGCACCCACCCTACCATCGTGTGTGGAATCACTGGTTTTCATTCTCATGCTTGCAAAAAGATCTCACAATCTTGATAATCTATACCAGCTCCCTTAACTCGGGGTTTTAAAATCTCTTGTCCCAGCTTGGGACGGGGGAACATAATTTGATTCCCTGAAAAACTGATATGTTAGTATCTAGGACTTTGAAATACTGATTCATCATTTAAAAGGGCTAGTGCTGAAAAAGCTGGTATGGTTTCTAGGAATTTGAAATATCTTTCTCTTCCTCCATCATGTTCACTCTTGCCCTTAGCATTGCTGTTGCATTCTTTTTTGAAGAATGGTATGCTGGTTTACAGTCTTTTTAAAAAGTGGCGCATGAGGAAAAGGGGGGAAACTTAGGAGATATCAGGTACATCCTTGGTTTCTTCGGTGGACTGGGGGTTGTTAACACAAGAAGTGAAAGGCAGGGTGTCCAGATTGATGGCCATGTCCCCTCTCACAATTTAGGAAGTCTCATAAAGGACACAAGAAGTGCTCCTTTAGTAGCAGCAGATCATCTTAATCTAGAGGGAGAAATTCCTCTAGGTCTCAGTCCCCAGCACTGCAGCTCTGTGCTTGAAGAAGAGTGTTACTATACTTAGGAAACATGTCTCTTAGTGCAGTGATGGGCAACCTCTTGAGCTTGGTGTGTCAAAATTCGCCCAAAAACCAAGCATAACTCGGGTGGTGTGTCACTTCGAGAAAAAACCATAATTTCGCGATATTTATAGTTTAAATAACAAAAAGGTATAATTGTAATATATAACTGTATTTAATAAACCAAAAACTAATTATTTAACCAAACCAAACCAAAACCCCCTTATTTTTCACAAAGTGCCCAGAGTTGTTGAGCTTTTTTTGGGGAGCTGCTGACCAAAGTTTTGGAGGTTTTTTGGGTGCATGCAAAAGTTGCTTTGCCTTTGGGGGGGGTGCCCCAAAGCTGCTGCGCTTTTTTGGGGGGGGAAAGAGAACAGAAATAAATGACAAATAATACCTTTGCTGGAACTAACACGCAGCACCGACATAATCTGCCAAAGCACCAAAAAAATGAGCACAGAACGGGTTAAAAAACTAACGCTGTTACACCCAATCATAGTCTGCCAAAGCGCCAGGGGAAAAAACAGCACAGAAAGGGTTAAAAAACCAATCTCTGGCTACCAGCAACAACAACAAAAAAGGATCCTGGTTTTAACAGCGGAGACAAGCTGTAGGAGGAGCGGGAGAACAAACGGAGGAAAACCAACAACAACAGCGCGAATGGGCCGATGGGGCGTGTGCCAGCAGTGAGGGCTCTGCGTGTCACACATGTCATAGGTTTGCCATCACTGTCTTAGTGTGTCTGTAGACTACTACTCCATGTTCAGAGAACAATCTCTTCCATGAATGGCAGGGGAGTGGGGGGGGGTAGTCTTAACATGTGATAATAGAACCATTTCTTACTGCAGCTCTGCTGGTATTCTGCCAGAAGCTGCTGTTTGTCCAGTGGGGCTGGCTCAGAAGCTAACACTAGAACACAGGGGAGCAAAGTATACATAATTTGGACAATTTAGTTAGGATAGTTGCATTTTCAAGGGACCAGTGGAGGCAAGATGAGAGTTTTTCCCCAAATGAAATTTTATTGAGAAACTCTACAGTTTACTATTTACGTAACTGTGAAGACAGCTCTGTTTAGGGTAGGTTTTAATGTTTAATAGACTATTGTATTTTAATATTTTGTTGGAGGCCGCCCAGAGTGGCTGGGGAAACCCAGCCAGGTGGGTGGGGTATAAATAAATTATTATTATTATTATTATTATTATTATTATTAGACTGATGGGAGAAGCTAATGTTGCAGTGAGATTGTGTGGTGAATTGCTTCAGATACTGAGGAAAAAGGAAGAGGAAGTTGCAGTGAGAATTCAAAAGCTGGCAGGAGGAGTAGAAGAAAGATAGAGGGAGAATGAGAGAGAGAGAGCATTTGCAATAATACTCTGGAACACGGGAAGGAGGAATCGGGGTTCAGAGGTGCCAGAATGGGCATCAAGCTGAGAGCTCCAATGTCTTCATTAAGCCAATGTCTGCCTGCCAGCAGAACTAAATAAAAATGTACTTCAAGGACTGTGGAAAGACACTCAGGAAAGGGGATTCTAGAGACTCACTGAGTTCAGGGTTTGTGAAGCCATTTAGCCTCTGTAAAGACTCACAAAAGGAACAGCTGATCATGGACTGATTGCTTGACGGAAACAGTGAAGCATCTGAACCTACAGTGTTGTGTACTGCACTTCTTAGAAAAGCCACTTCCCCCTCTTCTCGCCACTTCGTCTTATCTCACACAAACATGAACATCTTGCTGCTGATAAGTAAAGAGTTGATCTATCCCAGAAAAAGTGATGCGTGTATATATGGCCTCTCCATCTCTCTTGTGATTAGCTTATAGTTTCGCTTCTATAGATCAGTGCCCTGCAATTATCAATTTGAAATCTGGTCACTACTAGAGGCAGTAATTTAGGAGGGGATATTCCTGCTGAGCTCTGAGAAGTTACGTTGGGGAATATAGTGCATGGAGAAAAAGTTCATATTGCTAGCAATGGGTCCTGTTAGGTGCCCGCGATTCCTTAGCCTGGCTAGATACAGAGTTACCTAATTACAAAACTGCAGGTTTAAAACTGTTATCTGTCACATCAAAAGAAATAATGATATGCTTTTGTTGAATACAATTATTGAGTTATAACTGCGGACCAAATTTTGTTTCCCAAGAGTCCATGGCAACATTTTACGTTGCACCTATATTACTAGATGCATGAAATCCAGTTGAATTGTTGCCAATCGAGAGACTGTTAAATAGGAAGAGGAAGGCTGTAGTTTCAATTTATGGTGGAATCAATACATATTGCATGCAAGTTTGTAAGGAAATAGCACATTTGGTGGGAATTCTTCTATCGTCACTGTTGTTAATACTCCCGGTAACAGGAATTTGCTGTGAACAGGGGTATTATATTCTGGTTGGGTGCTCATGATCAAATTATGCTCTTTGTCTGTATGCAGTGAACCTTTCTTCTTTATTATACAAGCTCCCACAGAAAGATAATGTACCTTTTCATTTTGGAAGGATCATGCTGCCCCCTCCCCATGTTTAATTTTCTTTTGTTAAGCAAACATTTATTGAGATCTAATGATTTTCCCACTACTGAATTATTGTAGGCTTTGGTTTATGGATTAAAGTTTTGAATATAGATCGCTCTTCTGTACAGGACATCTCATTCTCGGGCATGATGTCAGACTTCAATGTCTGCCAAGTAGGAACTTACTCATGCTTCAAAAAAAACTGTTACCCCGCTGGAAGTATTTAGTGAAAGCCACACAGGCTGCAGTGATGGAAAGTACAAATCTGCCACAATGGCATTTTATCCTCCACAAGTAAGGAGGAATAGAAATGCTTTGTATAAGTTCAAACAAAGAAGGGATGGTGAAAGTTTGAAAGCTGGAATATTTGCTTGTGTGCAAGTTTGAAAATATGAATATATGTAGCTTTCTTAATACTGAGTCTGATTATTGGTCCATGGACCCCAGTATTGTCTAATATTTTGTTGGAAGCCACCTAGAGTGGCTGGGGAAACCCAGCCAGATGGGCGGGGTGTGTGTGTGTAATAATTTTATTTTATTGGAAATCTTTACTTGTTAAATCTGGGACCTGCTACATCAGGGTGGTTCCCCCCAGATGATGATGTGCTCTAACTCCCAGCATCCCTGCCTAGCCAGGAATCAGAGTTGATGGGAGTTGTAGCCCAGCAACATCTTGGGGGTGGGGACACACAGGCTTCCCATCCCTTTCCTACATTCTAAGCATGTGCTCTACCACTAAGCTAAGGCCTAGTACATGAATCATAAGTAAGACATTCATGGCTATTTTAAAAGTCCATCAGGATGGCTGAGGGGGCATGGGAGATTTATTATTATTATTATTATTATTATTATTATTATTATTATTATTATCATTATCATTATCATTATCATCCTGCCTTTTTCCCTCGCAGGGATGCAAGGCGACTTAAGTCTAAACTAGGAGAACGTGTTATCAGTGGAAGCTGTCTTAAGAATGTTCTGTTTTTCAGCATGTCATCATCACATGCATCCCTGTTTGCTTGAGATATCACTTAAGAGCTTGTGACAAACATAGAGCGCAATGCTATGTATATTTTCTGAGAATCTAGCCTTGCAAGGGTTCCTCTCAAGGAAGCATGCACAGGGTTGCAGCTTTTGAAGAGTAGCTTGAACAGTTTGTCATATTTGTAAGCAAGTGGTGCTTAAATTAGTTTTTCACGTGAGAATTAAAAGGCAGGTGTTTTGAGAAATTAACCGGATTGGGGAAACTGAGCTGGGTCTGGTTGCCAATATCCACAGTGTACGTGGTACTAAATATACATCCTGCAAAACTGATTTCAAATAATTGTTAGTGCATGTGTTCGTTTTCTATACCTTTGTATACAAAGTGTTGTGTAATATTTATTGTATTAGGCATCATCATGTGGAACAAGCCACTGACATTTCAGTGCTCAGGAAGTGAGCCTAATGGCCTGTTCAGACAGTTTCCTTTTTTTTCTTTCCCCACCTGATGGAGTTTTTACCAGTCCTGTTTTTGTTTTCTCCTCTTGTGGGGAAGAAAAGTTGGAACTTACAAACAAGTGTGTGGGTGAAGAAATGACTGCAGAAGCAACAGCTCTGGGGAATGTATTGGTCGGCCCTTTTAAATGAAAGTCTTGCTCCATGACCACAACTATCTCCACCCAGACCACGTCTAGTCTCTCCCTTCCTTGTTTTTAGCAAAATATGTTTTCAGGATTTTGTATCAACCCTTGTGAAATGGATATATTGGAAAGGAGGAGGAGGTGCACTCGGGCTTTGGTGCCTAGTTACAGCTCTGTGACCTGCTGAATTACTGCCTGTTGTGCAGATCCGAAGGGTTTTAAATAGCAGTCAAGTCAAGACAATCTAACCTTACCTGAAAGGGAGTGCTGTACAAATTGTGTAATCTTTCCATCATTAGAACAAAGGTTTCAGACTAGCTAAGACAGTAGGTTTTAGTGGATCGTTTTAGTGGCAGGATGGCTCACAGGTGGAAACATAGAAGGAAAGTTTTGGGATTAGGAATGGATTGTACTGGACAATGTTTCTGCTGTATATATGATGCCTAATTATTCTGGGGTGGGTGTGTATGAATGAAGCAAATTATCAAACTGGTTTGAGAGGACTTTGCCCTGAAAGGGGTCATATAAGTACAATCAGTAAAAAATAATAATAAATGATATCATTGGATTTTGAGTAAGCACTTGAAATCTACCTTTCGTTCTGTATTTCAAGCTCAGCTGAGATCATGGCTAGCTACCCCCAACTTCCAAAATTATTAATTATCCCTTTATGCAATCGTTCTTGCTTCCTGGAGATAAAGTAGTGAGCTCCAAACGGGTACAAGCTACTGAAAAATACATTTTAGTGCATGGACATCTTGAAAGCATTGATAAGATTAGAAGAATGAATGAACTGGAGGGTTAGAAATAACAGTTTACCTTTACTGCTTAAATGCTATTTTGGGATGAAGGCTGTTCATTGCTAGTATTTATATTTTGCTGTGGCTAGTTAAGCAGGCTTCTGAGGTGGCATACACCAAATAACCATGAATTCAGTTTGATTACAGCATGGCCTTTCGTTCTTTCTGCTTTCAGTTTGAAGTAACAGAACACTGAACCAACGCCTGGAATTTTTGGAAGGAATATTCTGGTACTAGCTGGTAAGTTAATAGATGGTTAGTAAAAAATGAAGCTTTAGCATCTCAACTTACTGTGTTGAACCTTCTGGTAGTCCGCATCTGCAGAATGTGAATGTATGGGGAAGGGCCACACCTCAGTGGTAGAGCACATGCTTTGCATGTACAAGGCCTGTAATTCAGTCCCTGGCATCTCCAGGTATGACTGGGAAAGAACCCAGCCTTAAACCCTGGCAAGCTACTGCCAGTTGATTAGCAAAAGATAGAAGGGTGTGCCCCCATTTGTGGCATATTTCTGTGCACAATTGGAGGTATTCCATATGGTCACGAAGGCAGAAATAGGGAGTAGCAGTTTGTTCTGATTCATCTGGTGGAATCCTTGTTATGGAGCTATTCATTTCGCTTTTCAGTTGAGCCAGCTATGTAGACCAAAAAGCTTTCCACTCTTACCTGCTTCAGCCTGTAGCCTCTACTCCATTCAGTCTCCAGTTAGGAAAGACTGACATGGGCTTTATATGTGAAGCTGTTATGATTCTGCCCCCAATACTTTGTTCTGTATTGTCTTGGATTATGTCATGAAGTATGGATAGGCATTAGGTGAACATGACAGCATTGTCTGTGGTAATATTTCAGTTGCGGGCATACTTGCCATGAACGTACGTGTGTGTGTGTGTGTGTGTGTGTGTGTGTGTGTGTGTGATGCACCATACAATGTGAATGGAATATCACAGGTGTGGGCAGGGTTAACCCCACCTTCTGCACAACAAACAGCTTCAGCAGTGCATGAACTGCATGCTATGTTGGAGAGGCAACCAAGCCATACCAGTCTCTGCAGTCCTCAAAAGTTCTTTGCTACTCAGTAAGAATCAGAGTGCCTTTAGGACAGCCATGTTGCCAAATAGATGCTAGTAGAAAGCTGCCAAAAGGCTTCATAAATGAGTTATTATTGAATTTATCGGACTGCCTTTCCCATTTCCATCTCACCTTGCCCACTGCATTCTCTATGTCCCATCTTTGGGGAAGGATTGTTTGACTGGGATGAGAGTGAGGGCCTTCTCAGTCCACTCAAACTATTCAACACATTGCCCCAAGAAGTCAGGGTGACACACACACACACACACACACACACACACACACACACACGTTAGAGTTGAAGTTGTTGAATACTTATTTATTTTTAAGGGCAGGCTTTGCCTTGATGAAGCAGTTTGCTTTATTGGTTCTGCCTTTTGCTATTGTACTGTATTATACAGTATTTGTGTTTTGTCTTGGTGTTGTAGTTTTTATTGTGAAGCTGTGAGCTTGCTTGTTGTAAGCTGCATTGTTTAAAAAAAATACAAATATTTGCAAGCTCCAGTTATTAGGCAGCTCAGCAGTGTTTTTAGTTAAATTATCTTCCTAGTACAGTTTAGTTATACCAATCAATCAAATGATTATTAAAGTCAACAAACCATTAAAGAAGGTATAAAAAATGAAATATGAAATCTCAGCCTCTTAGTGGCCAAGGTATCCCCCCCCCCCAAAAAAAAACACATATTATGGCCATTAACCCAGGCTCTGAATTTGTTGCACAGAAAGCTGGCATAAAATGTTCCTGTAACAGACAATAAACTCATTATTAGACTTCTTTCCAGAACATTTCTTATAACTCAGTATTATAATGGCTTTCTAACTTTTTAGTTAGACCAGCATAAGGCATAATAGGGAGAGTATTGTAAGCAGCCCTGATTCATTTGAGGGCTTAGTTAGGATATCGGCCTTCTAAATAAATAAAGTTAGAACTTTGAGAGGCTTATAGGGCTTCTCGGAAGGCTGTATTTCATAGTGATATTCCAGGTAGTTGAACATATTGCAGATCTCCGCGCTAATAGGCTAAATGGCAGCCCAGAGAATTGCTTGTCTTTGTACCTTTCTTGAGGTTCCCTGTTAACAGTGACGTTAAAAGTGAATTCATAATCATGGCAGGTGAGCTTGGTTAATAAATAGAACAGCCAGAATCCAAAGAGCTACTTTTGATGTGCCTCAGGAGTTAAGTGCACCCTGCAGGACTTGTTTCTACTTTTGTTCTTTGAATGGCAGATTCCAGTACCATTTTTTCAGACTCTTCAGAGCTTCAGAAATGGTTTGCTTTGCAGCATGGACATCTGTTATAATGCAAGTTCAAATCAGTCTTTTAAAGAAACCCAGCAACCAATAATTCAGAACAAATTTGAGTGAGTCAGATATGCTTTGAAAAAATCAAATGGTGTTAATTAAAAGCCTTTGCCTATATTTTGTCATATGAACTCTGTTTTCTTACATCTGTACTTGAGTTTTTTTAGAATCCAAGTGAATATCTGTTACTTATTTACTAATAGTAAATGTGTTGTCCTGTTTGCTCACTTTCTAATTTTGTCTTTCAGATTGTTACATGATATACAGCGCTACAGACAATTGAAAGCAGGGACAAGGCTCTGCCTATTAACCCGACTCTGTCATGGTAAGCATACAAATTCTGTTAAGCTTAATCAGGACAAGGCAGGTTGAAGCATGAGAAAGTAGGGTGTGACCCTTGGATGTATACAGTAGGCTGTACTACACTTGGGGATTATATTTCATTCAAAGGACAGAGCTGTTTGAAATGAGCAAGGATTGGTACGGCTCATTTCTGCCCTGTTGAGTACATAATAAATAGCTGCCAGGTTCCAACAAAGCACCAGAGTTAGGGATTCAAATTACTTACAGTATTACTAACTTTTTCTTTCTGTTCCTGGAGAAGGAAAGTGGCTTTGATGTCCCACCCCTTCAGGGTTTTAGATGTCTAAATCACATCCTTCAGCACAGTTAATACACAATTTTTGGCACCTTGTGCACCATAATTTAACTCTGTATTTAATATTCATGGGGCATAAATTCAATTTGTCATCACTTTGAAACTAATCTGGAGTTCCATGCACTTAGATTACATTTCTGGGCGTCTGACCAGTCCAGGTGTCAAATACAAGGCTGATCTGCTTTCTCAAAATGGCATCTAAAATAAAGGGGGGGGAAATAAAAAGAGTTGCATTCTTTCATATGTTTATCATGAAGTGAAAAAGATGTGTAAAATATATGTTTTGATACTGTTCCAAGTGAGTTTACAATTAGTTACAGTTGTCAATTATTTAATATTTTTTTTAAGAACCACAAGTTTTCTGAAGTACGTAGTGCTGAGATTTCTCAGTGAGTCAGTACCATTAAGCGGGGGAGGGAAGAAAGGGAAGTTTCTTTTGAGTTTTTATTTGTTTTAGTCTATCGTTGTTTTAACTTGTTGTTTTAAATCATTGTTGTAAACTTTCCTTGTGATGATGTTATTGTTTTATCTTTTTTGTAAGTTGCTTTCAGGTTTTTTTCTACAACCAAGTGGTGCATAAATTGTATTTAATTTTTTTTTGTTTATTATTTATTTAAAATTTCAAGGCATTCCAGACCTGAGTGATACCTCTGCAGGCAGCAGGTAGAGGGTGCGCTGCTCAGTTCCTGTCTTTTGAGTCAGTTGAGAACAGGGAACTGTTCTCTCCACATTTGTGTGGGCACCAAGAGGCCAGCAAGCTAAAGTCCTGTGTGCGCCTGTCAAAAAGGTGGTCGGTTGTTTAAGCCTAAAGGGATGGTGACAAATTTAAAATTAGAGGCTTGTAATAGCAAAGCATTTCATTGGTGCATTGCAGTGATTCCCCACAACCCAACCCACCCCCAAAAAACTCAGTCAGTGAAAAGATTTAGTATGTATGGGTGTATAACTGTTGAAATAAACTGCATGATCTGTTTTTTTCAGGATGAAGAGACTCAACACAGCCTTGAATGCATCCAAGCTAATCAGATCTTCCCCAGAAAGCAGCTGATCCGTGAGGATGAGAATCTCCAGGTAGTCACCCGACTCTCCTTTGCCCTCACAGCAGTGACACATGGGCAGATCTGATGGTTCTTTTTCTAGCCAAGATCAGACACTTGATTATCTTAACTCATGGGACTCTTAATTCAAACCCTGTTGCTGCACTTGTGAGCTTGATTGCAAAAGTTATTTAACTGTGTGTTTCTTAGTTGGAAGTTTTCCTGTAAACCCATCTATGCTGTCTGCAGCATGTCTCTGAATGCCACTTGCTGATGAACGATAGACAGGGAGGGCTCCTGTGCTCATGTCCTGCTTGTGGGCTTCCCACAGGCATATTACCTGACCATTGTGGGAAGCAGTCTGCTGGATTCGATAGGCTTTTGGTCTGATCCGTCAGGGCTCTTATGTCCTCACTAGGCTTAATCACTTACTTTCAAAAGACCTTCTCTTCCTTCCCTTCATCTTGTTAGAATTAATTACTCAGCTATACAGTATATATTAAAACATTGGACTTCTTTGTGTCACACTTTCCTTTCCTCTGTGTCAATTCTTCTACAATTGTTTATAATACAGGAAAACTTCCTGCTTTCTGAAGTAGCTCCAAAGGTTTTATTTCTGTCCATTGGTTATACAGTTGTACCTTGGTTTTCGAACAGAATGCGTTTCGGAAGTCTTGTTTGAATTCCAAAACCAAGGCACAGCTTCCGATTGGCTGCAGGAGTATCCTGCAGCCAATTGGAAGCTGCGGAAGTTGCGCTGGACGTTCGGCTTCTGAGGCAAAGTTCGCAAGCTGGAACAGCTACTTCCAGGTTTGCGACATTCGAGTTCCAAGTTGTTCATGAACTAAGCTGTTAGAAAACCAAGGTACGACTGTATTTCTATCCAACTTGATATTGAACTGAGGTGATGTTTCAACTCTGTAGCAGTCCCTTCTACTACTGCTGGAGCTACGATTATTTGGGGCAAATCTCCTTTTGGTGTTTTAGATTGTCTTTGACTCCCTGTTCAGTGTGGAAGGTGGAGATGACTTCTCTACATTTTCACAATGGGCATCTTGCTGAAACAACATGGAAGTGGAAGGCAGCCGCTGCCAAAGGTGTCTTTGGTTGTGGCTGCCTGCCATATTAATGTTGTTTCAGCAAGAATCAACTTACTGTGGGAACATTCAGCTGCAACTGCTTCCACCAAAATATGCCCCTCTTAATGTTTTGTGACACAGCTTAAAGCCCTGTTCTGTCAGGTGTTTACCCAAAGCTTTCTGTGGCTTTTAACAACTACATGCACGTCCTTGTCATCTTCCGTCAAGATCCGTATGCTTTGCATTTGAGGTGTGAGTGAGTGAACTCCTTGAGAATCCACCATCAACTTGTTTACATAAAACTTATTTCCCTCCCCCTCCCCCTCTCAACAGGTCCCATTCCCCGAACTTCATGGGGAGAGCACTGAATACGTAGGTCGAGCCGAAGACGCCATCATTGCACTTTCCAACTATAGACTTCACATCAAATTTAAGGAATCAATTGTGAATGTAAGTCTTCACGTCTGCCCTGGCTGTTCACGGCTAGAGATCTTGCTGGTTATGTTGGTGGGAAATGCATAGCCACCCATTCCTTATATATTTGGGGTCATATCACGTAACTGATAAATGTAAGTTAGGAAACAACAAGGATCCAGAATGAAGAATTGTGTCCATCTCCCTGCTGCTGTTCTAGATAACTAACTTGCAGTTCATCTTTCCTCGTCCTGGTTCAGGGTGGGGAACCTTTGGCCCTCCAGATGCTGCTGACTGCCTAGGATATTGGGAGTTGTAGCTCAACAACATCTGGACGGTCAAAGGTTCCCCACACCTGTCCTAGCCCTGCTGCATTTCTTGTTCTTGGTTGCCTTATTATTATCCTTGATTGCACACCTTTTTGGATTTGCTTCTTGGCAGCTGTAGCTCAGCTGAACAGCAGTAGGTCTTTGGCCCTTGCAAACTTTCCAGTCCGTTTGGTAGTAATTTATTGAGATTCCTGCTCTGGTTTTGGGGAACCGAGCTGTAAGCTTGCATAATATGGCTGCTGCCAAGGATCCTTTGAGACTGGTGGTGCCATGCAAATGTTTTTTCAACCCCTGAGACCACATGTCAACAGGTAGTAGAATAGTAGTATTCAGTTTTCCACTGATGGGAGTATATAGACCCACTTGTAGAGAGCATGGCTCATTGTCTGTGCCCAGCATTCCTTGGGTTGTGGTCCATGTGCTTCAGCTCAGAGACCTGGGAAAGTAAAATGCATGAGGTTGTTTGGAAATTGGAAGAGGCTGTCATGGAGCATAACAGTGCTCTTTGTATAGTAGCTGTTACATGCAATGAATCATGCTGTTGTTGAAGTTACTTTCTCCATGTCACTCAGTGACCTGTTAGAAATATCTGGCTTTCTTAGGGGTGACAGGGAAATCTATACAATTTCTGACCCTGATGAAGAGCACCTAGCTCAAAACTTGTTAGGCACTCAGTTCCCTAAATACAAAACAAAAACCAGCAGTGACTTCTGGTGCTGCACACAAAGAGCCTTATTCAAGGGAGAATTTATTGTTATACTGCTTAAAATAGATTCCATGGGACAGAGTTCCTTGGTGCCCCCTTGCTGTGTGCTAAAGTGGATAGGCAGTCTGAATTTGTTTTTGCATTTTTAAAATAAATAAATGATTAGGACTAGAAGTGCTTTTGTGTTTTTTTTTGTGTTTGGTGTGTGTGTGTGTGATATGTTAAAACAAGTTAAAACACTTTCTTGGTTGCAGCTGCAGTCCTCACCTGACAACGCAAGTAATGTTAGTTTTGCTTCGTAGCTTTTCACCAGCTGCAAATCATGTGAAATTATGCGATTCATGTTGGTGAGATGAGGTAGAATCAAAACACATTTTGCTCTTTCGTAATGAAATCTGGATGTGTATACTAATCCTAATAGATGAGTGGAAACAAAATTGATACATTGTGTTGAAAAGCTACTGTACTGACTCCTAGGGTAGTTTAGAAGTACAGTATCTGCTTCAGTGTCACCGAACAAGTAATACTGCTGTAATTCTCAGTATTCTGAGATGCTATTAATTTCCATACTTTAGTGTGTTTATCTGATCATAGGGAAATGTTTATTAATTTAATCATTCTAGTTAAAATTTACAGTGCAGTTTAATACACTGATTGGAATGTTGAGTCCTGACAAAACTGCTGGCACTTAATGTTGTAATACTAGTTGAGGTTATCCCCCATGTGACATCCTGAATTTTTGCTTCTGTGCCTCTTGGCCAGGCAAAAATTAGTGCTCCTGAAGTCACTCGATATTGCACATTGGCAGTAGTAACCTGGGCCCCCAGCATTCATGTTTGGTATGCAAGTTAGCTGGCTAATAGAAAGGGAAATTCAGCTGAGAATATCCAAAGCCTGCCTTTTGGTTTCATTCTAATTTTGTCCTTTGTTTACAATTCAATAGAGACTCTGTAAACTTGCCGCTTGTGAGCTCTCAGTAAGTAAAACGGTGTTGCTGTGTAACATTTTACTGCTGCACCTTTGCTTGGGAAAGAATAAACTTGTGTGGCCAGTGCTCACCTTGCAACACAGGCTGGGGCTGTAATGCATGGTGCATTTTGACTGACTGGATAAATTCATGGATCGCATAGCAATAGGAACTTGATGTTCCCTTTTGAAAAAGCAAACAAAAGTCTCAGTAAACGAAACAATAAGCTGATGGAATGGTTGCTTTCAAAAATGTTGACTTATTCATCCTTGGGATTGTTTGCAAATTCAGCAGTGATACACACTCTGCGCATCAAAACCTGAATGCCCAGGTTTATCTCTTGGTTGGCTCCATCTAAGGCAGGCATCCCCAAACTTCGGCCCTCCAGATGTTTTGGACTACAATTCCCATCATCCCTCACCACTGGTCCTGTTAGCTAGAGATCATGGGAGTTGTAGGCCAAAACATCTGGAGGGCCGCAGTTTAGGGATGCCTGATCTAAGGAAAGTGTTTAAATCGTGGCATTTGGTAAAGCTATGGGAACAGCAGCAGTAGCAGCAGCAGCAAAAGAATTATAATTTGGTTCAAATGTCATAGATTTGAAATGGGACTTCTTGTAAGTTTGTAGTAGGTACAGTGAACTAAAATTTAAAGGGTCAAACAAGGGAAGTTTAACGACACAGTGAAACTTATTTCCTGTTCAGTTCAGTTAATATTTAGGATTTTTGCCCCTCTACTCATGGGCAATAATTTAGTTTCACCAAATGTAGCTCTCTTCATCTGCAGTCCATAACAAATTCAGACACATAGCAGGAATATTAACATTTGTTGAAAATCATTTTTTTAATTAAAGGTAATAAACATGCTTAGAGATTTCCCACTGTAAAATGACACTGGTGGGTTTGGATAGCTTTGCATGCTCACTGAACTGAAAACAGGCAGAATGCTTTGTTCATCATTTTACTGATACTATCTTATTAGGGCAATGCTGCCTGACCGAGCATTTTGTGTTTTGGAGGCTGAACTAACTGCACGGTTTTGTGGTGTTCTAAAGCACGACTATTGAACACAAGAAGAATCTGGCTGCTGGATCAGATCAAAAGCCCACCTAGTCCAGCATCCTGTTTTGTGCAGTGGCCAACCACATGGCCACACAAACAAGACATGAGCGCTGTAGCCCCTTTCCCCACTATTTTTCCCCAGCAGTTGGTATTCACTGCATGCAGCCTCTAACCCTTGAGGTAGTTCCTAGCTGTTGGCATTCTCATTCCTGAACTTGTCTGGTAGAAAGGCAAATGGAATTGCCAGAATGCTTGGCAAAACGAGATGAAGGAACTGTTCCAATAGTTCTCCCCCCCCCCCCCCCGGAAGCAAATGCTCCACTTTTCATAGAGAATACTGCGGAAGACTGTATTTAATAAAGGAGGGTTGTTTAGAGGAAAAGAGAGAAATGGAACAGATGGAGGCAAGGAACAGGGCAGGAGAAAAAATAAGGAGGGCAGTAGGAAACATCTACAGTATTTGAACTAATAAGAAGTGATAAAGAGGAGGTTTTAATATGAGAATCTTGGTAAGGAAGTTTCAACTCTGCAACTGAGATCTTGGAAAGGTTCAAGGAAGGATACACAGGGAGAGACTGATGCACAGCACAAATTCTTGAAGCAGACCAGGTTCCAGAGTAGGACAAAGATGTGAGGAAAGTCTTTGACTTAACAGAGAGCTTGGGCTCGTTTGGTCACAAGGTTTCTGAGCAGAAATTCTCAAGTCCCCTCTTACTACCTCCCCCCCTCTTCCTAGCATGAAACCTTGGTTTATTGTCCATTGCCACCCTCTTTAGGCCTGTGGCAGTATTGATGCCAGCCTAGCTCCATCTCAGGCCAACAGCTCAGGATGTGGGAATATTTGTTTGCTTACTGCTGTATCATAAAAATATATCACAGTGGTTTGCAACTATATAAAAACATAAAACCAAACAATAAAATCATAAGCAGTTGAAAACAAAAGCAGAAAGAAATTAAAAGCAAACATCAATAGGCCATTATGGAGGATGTACTCTTAATTGCCTCCATAGGCCTGGCAGAATAGAAGAATTTTCAGCAGGTGTTTAAAAGTTGGCACAGAAGGTACCCACTTATGTTGCCTGCCCCCCAACCCGAAACATTGCCCTGCTCTGTCTTTGCACAGCTAATGCATTCCAGGGACCCTGGGGCCATGGTGACTGGTGCCCATAGGGACTGGCAAGGTGGAAGTCAGGGAGACCAACATTAGGTGGAGCCAGCAAATTTTAGTTTCTCCTCCATCCTCTTCCCTGCTGGGTTCTGCAGTGCCAACTTCAACTAAGGAGGAGGAAGTAGCCAGCTGGAGCCAGCCCCAGTAGGAAGGCAAGCAGGTGGGGGCCGGCTGGAGTAGACTGATATTGCTGGGGCAGTGTACTGTTTGGCTTAATGGGTAGCCTCCACTGGCCTTGAGGCAATGCTGTTGCTTCGTCTCACTGGCTGCCCCCATCGCACATGGGCCTTCTCCTGTTCGATGGGTGTGCACCTTCTGCCCAATCAGAAGTTCACGGCTGCCAAGAGAAAGAAGTGATAAACTTGCATAACACCTCATATAATGGACATAATTATGGTGAGTTGGTCCATATGGTGATTGCTAGAGGGGTGTAGTTGAGAATACACCATAGTTTCTGTAGGGTTTCTGTCAGCAGAAGCTGTAGCAGGACAGATTGCCCATTTCTACATACTAATATAGGTGTGGTGTTTTATTTATCAATTGTAAGTTAAAGGCTGCTGTTTACTCTAAAAGGAAGCAGTACTGAATTTGGGGATACTGTTGAAGTGGAGGCACAGGAGAATCCAGTATCAGAATTGTGAAGGGCAGATTTTCCCCTTATCCCAACAGTTGCTCTGTAAAGAACTCCCCCTCCCTCCCGGCCCAAGGAGTGAATGAAGGTAAAACAGGAGTGGAAGAAAGTAAAACAGGAGTGTGGTTGTTTCTTAGGTTTGGAGATGAGAAAGGTGCACTGCACGAGAAGTCTTGCATGACCAAACCATATAAGCTGGAGAACTGTCTCTCTCTATGTGTGAGATAAATGTTACTCTCTTTTCCTATAAAATTGTTGCTGCTTTAAACATAGAACTTAAGTGATTGCCTTAAAATGTACTTTATAAGTATCATAAACATAAAGTTAAAAAATTCCTTCAGTAGCACCTTAAAGACCAACTAAGTTTTTATTTTGGTATGAGCTTTCGTGTGCATGCACACTTCTTCAGATACCATGCACACTTCTTCAGTGTGCATGCACACGAAAGCTCATACCAAAATAAAAACTTAGTTGGTCTTTAAGGTGCTACTGAAGGAATTTTTTAATTTTGTTTTGACTCAGACCAACACGGCTACCTACCTGTAACTATAAACATAAAGCATGTTTTAAGGAAGGCAAGTGTATGTCTCTTACATTTGTGTAACACTTCTTGCATTTGGTGAAATTTAACCTAGTCCATGGAAACTTAATGCTATAATAAATGTGTTAGCCTTTAAGATGCCGCAAAATAGGAGTCTGTTTATATGCTGTGTCATAATTACACATGTTCCTTTTCCATGACTCAACTGTACCTGTTCATATGGGAAGAAAATGAGGGACAGTTGTCTAACAAATCCTTATATTAAATGCTGTGAAACTGTGTCAGCCTTTTTTAAGCAAGGTCATTTAATCTTTTTAATCACAGGTTCCATTGCAGCTTATAGAGAGTGTTGAATGCCGGGATATATTTCAGCTTCACTTGACTTGTAAGGACTGCAAAGTTATCAGGTATGTGTGTGTATATATATATACATATAAATTATCCTAATGGTTGTACACGTTACACTATTACAAGGAAGCATGGCCTGCTAAAGATTGGTATCAGTGCCCTGTTTAATAATTATTGCTTGGTCTCATGACTGCGCAACATTTTCTCCCTTGTCTTGTATTGTATCAATAGAACATTGATAATCCACTGCAGCAGTTCAACTTTTCAGTTGAAGGCATGCAGTTGCAGGACTACAACAAATTATCCATCTCCCTCCATTGGGGATGCCTCAGATTAGCTGAAACAGTTTATTTCGTTGTGTGTTCATTTTCTCTAATTGTTGTTATTTATTATTATTACATTTGTGTAGCACACCTCGTCCGAAGATCACAGGGTGATTCACAACACACAAATACAAAATAAGAACGCAAAATGCGTAATAAAAAACAAACAAAAACCAATAGTGTACTGCCACCACCATGAACTTTAAAAAGGCCATTGAATGTTTAATCAGGCAAAGGCTTGGTTATAGAGAAACGATTTTGCCTGGCACCTAAAGATACCTATTGAAGGCACCAGGCAAGGTTGGGGGTGGGTGGGTCAGGGAGCAGGCCACAGACGGGAAGCCACTTGCATGATTTTGCTTCTTGCAAATGGTGGCCTTTCTTCAACTTAATAATAATAATAATAACCATGGCTATGGTCTGAAGGTTTATGCAAAGAACCCGATATTAAAAATGGATGATCTTGAGGTAATGGTAATATTAACTTTGCATTTTTGCATACTAGAGTTCATTTGTCATAAAATATATACAGTGCAGCTTTTGAAGCCAAATGCCAGTGTGTTCTATCTTCTTGTCTGCTTTGAAGCTGAACTTTCACTGGATTCTGTGGCTTGGATCTCTCTGGGTGAGAATTAATAGATTTCTATCTGGCTTAATTTTTATTTTATTTTTACAGATGTCAGTTCTCTACCTTTGAGCAGTGTCAAGAGTGGCTTAAGCGGCTGAGCAATGCCATCCGCCCTCCTTCAAAGATAGAGGATCTCTTTTCATTTGCTTACCACGCCTGGTGTATGGAGGTGTATGCTAGTGAAAAAGAACAGCATGGTGATTTGTGTCGACCAGGTACGATGCAGACATTCTTTGTGTAGTCATATAGATAAATGAGCTCATTCCAACTGATTGAGTTACAGGTAGATAGCCGTGTTGGTCTGCCGTAGTCTAAACAAAATTTTTAAAATCCTTCCAGTAGCACCTTAGAGACCAACTAAGTTTGTTATTGGTATGAACTTTCATGGGCATGCACACTTCTTCAGATACACTGAAACAGAAGTCACCAGCCCCTTATATATAGTGAGAGGATGGGGAGGGGTATTACTCAGAAGGGTGGTGGGAATGGGTGAATGGCTGATAGGTGTGGTAAACCTGTTGACGACTGTTAACAGGAAAAAGCAATGGGTGAGATGGCTAGAAATAGCTTTATCATGTACTGTATAATGAGATAAAAATCCAATGTCTCTCTTTAGACCAGGTCTCTCCATGGTTTTAAGTTTGGTAATAAGTTGCAATTCAGTAACTTCTCTTTCCAGTCAATTTCTGAAATTCTTTTGTAATATGGCAGCTACTTTGAGATCTTGTATATAGAATGTCCTGGGAGATTGAAGTGTTCTCCTACTGGTTTCTCTGTCTTGTGATTCCTGATGTCAGATTCATGTCCATTTATCCTTTGGCATATGGTTTGTCCTGTTTGTCCAATATAGAGAGCTGAAGGGCACTGTTGGCATTTGATGGCATACACAATGTTAGAAGATGAGCAATTAAATAGCCCTGAGATGGTATGTTGGATGTTGTTGGGGCCAGTAATGGTGTTTTCTGGGTGTATGTGGCAGCAAAGTTGGCATCTGGGTTTATTGCAGGCTCTGGTACCAGTGTCCATGTTAAGTCTGGTTGTTGTATTATTGTGGGTGAGGAGTTGTTTAAAGATTGGGTGGCTGTCTGTAGGCAATGAAAGGTCTTCCTACCAGAGCTTGAGAAAGAGAACTGTCGTTGTCTAGGAGAGGTTGTAGATCTCTGATGATGCGTTGAACTGTTTTAACTTGGGAGCTGTATGTGATTACTAGTGGTGTTCTGTTATTTTCATTTTTGGGTCTGTCTTGCAGCAAGTTCTCTTTGGGTGTCAGTCTGGCTCTGTTGATCTGTTGTTTAACTTCATCAGGCAGATATTTTAGTTCTAAAAAGGTTTGAGATGCTGGTGGATTTTTGCCTGTGAAAAGTTACAAGGTTAAGGGAGTGAAGGGTTTAATGGATAAGTTTTAAAGCTGCCACTATTCAGTTGCCTTTTTTTGGTTCATTGTTTGTGGCTGCTTTCTCCAACATGCAGCTTTCCTGCTATTTTTATTATTATTTATGCACTTCTTCATAGGCAGTGCAAGCCAATTGCACATTTCATAAGCAGCGTTAGGATGTCATGTCACCATACATCCGTTCAGTCTTGACTATGGGATGCCACAAAGCCAAATCAGAGCAATAGCAATGTGTTCGGCCTTCTTTCATAATGGGTGAATATTCTGGCCTCATTTTGCAGACCCTCTGGAACAACAAGCTGAAATGGAGAGAAGGCATTTTGTGGTAATAAAGTGCTTCCCTGCCCCCCTCTTTTGACGTAGGCCTATAACATATGCATGTGCAGAACTTTATTATTATTATTACACTTTATGCCATTACTATAGAAGGTCATCAGGCTGGGTTATGGCTCCACCTTCTTATAGAAATGGAGAACTACCTTTCAGGTGAGAACCAACAGTTCTTTCTGCTAATGCTATCTTCATAATAGAAACAGGCAGTTACAATGCAAATGATGCTTCACTTGTTCTTGCTCTTGAAAATTCATATTGATATAGGCAATTCTCTGCAGAGCGGAATTCTTGAATTCAAACTCAACTCAGTTGAGAGTTGACCAAAATTATACAGTGGTATGAAGGTGCTGCTGAGAAGAGCTGTCAGTATTGCAATTTTCTGGCATAGACCAAGAGAGCTTTGCTGCTGCACGACATTCAGTGAAAACTTTGGACCTGATCCACAGTCAAGAGGGGTTTTACCATATTCAGGGAAGCTTACTTAACCCCTTCCGCTCAGAAAGGGGAATTAGCTCTAACTGCAAGTCATCCTTAGACCATAGAATTGAAGTGAAGCACGCTCTTGGCCCCATCCGCTGGCCAGGGGACAGTTGGTATGTGTATCATCTTATGACCCTGAGATTACGAGTCTCGTGCTCTTCCGACTGAGCTACTAGTGCAGGATATTTGCAGCTATTAACGAACCTGCATTTTTCCCAGCGAATGTTTGCAAATTGTCTTTTGCGTGTGGAGTAGCATCATGTGTTCCTCAAACAGACCAGCCTAATTGTACAAAGTGATAATAAAAGTTGGCTGAGCGCTTTTTTTTTTTTTTACAGAGGGAAGAAGTGCATTGAAACTAGAATGGGGCAGGCAAATACCAACCAATCTATAAGGGGCCTTAGCTTAAAGGGTCTTCAGCTAATAATCAAGAAACAGCTTACTATTAACGCATCACTGAGTGCAGAGCCAATTAAAATAACACAGTACCGCTAAAGATGGCTACTAAATTTAGATTTTCATGGTTGGCATAAGCAAAGCAGATTTTCTACTGTTTTAATTTCTTAACAAAATCACTGGGGCCATCTCATATTAAGTTATTTTTATTCTTTTCCTATTGTCTTCTTTTGTTGTAGGAGAACATGTAAGTTCGAGATTTAAAAATGAGGTTGAACGGATGGGTTTTGATATGAACAATGCCTGGAGGATCTCCAACATCAACGAGAAGTACAAGTAAGTTCTGTGGATGCTTGCAGACAGCTGGCACCAGCCTAACTTTTATTGAAGTACCGTAGGCATTTTGGAGCAGAGCATATCATAGCCCTTGCTGTGGTTGGATGCACTTGTAGATCCTGGTACTGCTGATGATTTGGAACTGAGCGGGTGGGGTTTCTTAGCTTTATAGCTCTGAAAAGCAAAGTGATAGAGCACCCCACGTAGCTGCCATTTTGTAGTCCTGTTTCTCAGCATCCATGAAACAGGCCTGCAGACATTGCTATCTGCCATCTAGCCTCAGAGGGCTGCTAAAACAAATAGTGCAAGCTACCTAAACACTTAGGGTCTCCTGTCCAATTTCTACCTGGCCTTAAAAGATCCAGGAGCATCTGAGAATAAACAAGCAGCAAGGTTGGGTCATGTAATATAAAGCTGTGTCTGGCAACTTGGAAACCATTGTTGCTCTCCCAAGGTGAGTGCTAAATTATAAGATTGCTCTGTCCTTGAGAAAGTAGTGCTGACAAAGGATTGTGGAATAAGGGAAGACAAGGAAAGAATACTTGAGCTTCTATGTTGGAAGGGTGCTAACCGCTTGCAGTGGAAGGAAACCAATGCTGTGGCTATACATGCACGGCTTTAAAAATGTCCTCCTTTTCCCACACAGGCTCTGCAGCAGCTACCCTCAAGAACTCATAGTTCCTGTTTGGATCACAGACAAAGAGTTGGAAAGTGTGGCAGGCTTCCGATCTTGGAAACGCATCCCTGCTGTGGTTTACAGGTGAGGCCTGCACTGAAGCACCCACTAAATTGAATGTAAAGTGGTGTGTGTGCTTTTTATCACCTCGTCAGGTGCTTAATCAACAGCTTGGCAACTATGAACTACAAAACTGACACCACCATCTTCCTTTGGGCTATGGAGCATTGACCCCAGATGCTCAGCTGTAAGCTAAGCTGGCTGGGACTTGTTCCTTGAGTGACTCCAGCTGGCCCTGCTGCAAAGCCCACAAGCCCTTCAAGATGTGTAGGAATGATTGGATAAATGGTGGCTGTCTCTGTAGTCCAACAGTTGTGAAATAGTCTCCCCAGGGAAGCCCATCTGTTTCTCTGATTATGGCTTTTTTGGCATCAGGTGCAAAATAGTCTTCCTTTTAATTTTACTTTTATGTTTTGGTGCATTTAGACCCGGGCACATTGCTTTCCTTTAAATGATTTTGAGGCCGGTTTTTATAATAATTATCTTGCTGGTCTGCTTTCAGTTGTGTTTCTTTGGTCCTGATTTTGCACTGAATTCCGAGTTTTTATGTCATTTGTTTTGAGAAATGCTTTATTGACTGGATTTTATTTGATTTATTTGTAAACTGCCCAGGGGACTTAGACGAGCAGTCTAGAAATGTTGGGTTGTTTTGGGACACGGCACAGGTTATGTAAAACTATAGATGGGCTTCACTGACTGCCTGTTTCTGAACAAAAGGCACATCTAAAGTACGAAGCTGCTGATCATCATTAACTTTTGGCAGTTTGTCACTGATCTCTCTTTAGGATTAACCGGGCAGCCTCCCAGTTCTAGACATCTCTGCATTATAGACATTTTATACGCGTCAACAAAAACTGGTTGAAATTCTGACTCTTGTATAAGTGGTCCTAGATCTATTGGTTCAGTTACTTTGAAATTTGTTTCTTGAGTATTCTGACACAATTCTCTTTAAATCCTAGCTTCATTTTTTTACTGCGTTTTGATTACAAATGTTGATTCAAATGAAATTCAGTATGAAATACTGTTTTAATAGGGCATACATTAGAATGTCCTATGAAACAGTATTTCATTGAAAGTATTTCTGCTTTAGAAAGTCAGAACCACTTTTGGAATTCTACAGTAAGGTGGCAATTCCTATGTCACTGTGCTTTTGCTCTAGCATTACCTGCACTTAGGGCCCTGTTGTGATGGCTACTGTTAGCTGTTTCATTTCTGTTTCCTATAGGCATCAGGGCAATGGGGCGGTCATTTCCCGTTGTGGGCAGCCAGAGGTCAGCTGGTGGGGCTGGAGAAATGCTGACGACGAACATCTTGTCCAGTCAGTGGCCAAAGCTTGTGCCTCAGATTCCAAGTCTAACAGCAGTAAACTAGTGAATGGAAACTGTTCAAGAGATTTCTCCAACGGAGGGGATCTCTCTGATGTAGAATTTGGTAAGTTTGATTATCTCTTTGTTTCTCAAATGTTGCATTTTGGAGTCTCCATAGAGTTTGAATGGCAGTTTCCCCTCTGATAGGGATTTCAGCCTTTTGCCTGCAGTTCTTTGTGCTCTTGTGTGTAGGACACCTGGATGCCTGCTCTGCCTTGGAGGGGGGGGGGGAGGATAGCCAGGGTCCCACTCATATCATTGATGGGCCATAGCTTAGTGATAGAGCATCTGCTTTTCAGATTCCAGGTTGAATCTCCAGCATCTCCAGGTAGTGTTGGGAAAGTTTTCTGCCTGGAACCTTGAAGAGCTGCTGTTAGTCAGTGCAGATAATACTGAGCTACATAGATTCAGCAAAAGGTGACCTCCTATGTACATAATGACAGGGTGGAATGATAACTGCAGGAGACAGTTTGCAAGGAGGAGCAAAATGGCAGTTGGTTCTAGCCAGCCTGGTGGGGTGGGCCTTGTGGCCTCATTTCTCCCTCTTCTGTAACCAGGTTGAATCAGCTACTGCTGGTGCTGGAATTAGACATGAGGAATGTGTTCCACTGTCAAAAGCAGCTCCTCTGTCTCTTTCTTGATCTCTTCTATATGTGCCGTAAGCTGCCATGGAATCCATGTGTCAAGTGTGCACTTTTTAAATAAGGGCTGCAGAATAAGCTGTTCTCTCCTTTTCTCCTTCAGATTCCTCCATCTCCAATGCTTCAGGAGCAGAAAGTCTAGCCATTCAGCCTCAGAAACTTTTGATCTTGGATGCACGTTCTTATGCAGCTGCAGTGGCAAACAGGGCCAAAGGGGGAGGCTGTGAATGCCCAGGTGAGTAGCCGTGCTATGCTCTGAGCATTGTGCCAAAGTGTTTACATGTGCAGAGAAGGAGTGGGAGTGGAGACCTTGTCTAAACCAGATCGAGCTGCTCAAATTTTGGTTACCAGAGTAGCTACCATTAATGCAAGGAGGTTGGAAATGGGGTGTATGTGCTAAAAAATGTTCAAATCTAGTAATTTAGATCCAGTCTCTGAAGCTAAACTACCGTATTTGATGATGGAGTCCTTACCAGGCTTAAACAAAAGTATAGGGGGTTTTTAATTAAAAAAACCCAAAAAACTCACCTTGTTTTGTTTTAAGGAAGTGAAGGAATTGCACTGCATGGCCAAATTCACTAAACCATGGTGTTTAGTGTTGCACCTGAATTTCGTCACAGAATGCAGAAGTTGCAGGTAGCTTTGGGCTCATGTTTTTTCCCTGTTTGTAATTTGTAACAAAGAGCAGATTTTAGTTTCACCCACATTGGTGAAACTCCAGGTTGTTGCAGATTGCAAACAAGAAGTTTTTAAATTCCTTCTCCTGATGTGCAAAAGAGGAAGGAAGGGGAAAATTGAGAGAGAGATCTGCTTAAATTTCTGGAGAGCCACTACTGGTGTGGTGCAGACAGTAAGGAGATCGATCGATCCAGGGGTCTGATAACAAGGCCAAACAAGTGACACCCTGATTCTCTGTATGATTCAAAAGCTGCAATAGATGTCAGCTTAAAAGTTTATAATATTATGGCACACACTCAACCAATACTGTACATGGTGAAAAACTGCATGGTGCACCGGCCAGGTGCACCTTATTTATGAAGACCTAATGATTGTAATTTGTTTAAAAATTGCAAGATGCTACAGAAGTCCAGCGTGAACCCATACCTCCACCCTCCAGGCGGCATTCTAATCGTACCAAAAAAACTATGCAACTACGTCAACCATCCCAAACAAGTGCCGGTATTGGGATCTGTATACTTGAAATTCCTACACACAAAGTTAGCCCATGGAAACAATTGAACTTGTATGTCTATAGTTACAGGTGCTGCTACCTGGCAGTGGCTCAGGAGTATAGTGGCTGAAGAATGTGCCACTGTTGTCATGCTAAATTGCCACCAGAGAGGGCAGGGGGTGAGGGATAATATCCAGACAGGTCCTGAGCATGCTGACACTACACAACTCTTATTTTTCAACTCCTCCACTGCCATGTCCGTGTTGCTAACTAAGGGGGTTGTCTGACTTATGTTCACTGGTGATAACAATCAGTTTCAAACCACTTCTATAGATAGAGACCATTGTTCCCAGCACGCAGTCCAGTAGATCAGTAAGTTCATGTGTTTTCTTTAGACTGTGTTAGAATAACTCCCTCTATTCTGTCATAACAGTCGTCCTTTGTCATGATGTTTGGTGTGCCTGAGAGAACCTCAAAGGCTAGAAGAGGCTGATGGGATAATAGCGCTTAGCACAGGCCCCAGCTGCTGCTGGCTCATTTTTTCAGTAAAGCTCCTTCATTCATTTTGCTTCTGCCTTGTTTGAAGTGCCTTATCTTCTGCTTTTAACAGAGTATTATCCAAACTGTGAAGTAGTGTTTATGGGGATGGCAAATATCCATTCTATTCGGAAGAGCTTTCAGTCGCTGCGTTTGCTCTGCACACAAATGCCGGACCCAGGAAAGTGAGTGACATGTGCGCCTTCTCTCTGCTCCCCCCCAACCGCACTGTTGTCCCCTTGTGCATCTCCCCTTCCTAGCACACACACTGTATTAATAGGTTTATTGGTATTGCTTTTTAAACAATCTAATCCTCAGTCCTCTTTTTGTCGTTGTAATTTGCATGCCTTCCACCAACCTTGTGCCCTCCAGATATTTTTGGATTGCAGCCCCCATTATCCCCAGCCATCATGGCCATTTAGAAGGCACCAGGTTAGCGAATGTTGGATTAGTTATTAGATAAGAGAAAATGTAACACTTGTAAATGTATATAAATGAAATTAGTATTTTTTTATAAAAAAACCCTAGGTTTTAAAATCCACCTACCTCCAGACCTGTTGACCTTTGCTGTTTCCCCACACAAATTAGGAGGGTGCCCTAATACCTTACTGCCAACACACACTCCTGCATTGTTGGCATGTGTGCAAGCTTACCTTTAGGGGGAACCTACCTGCTGTTACTGTTCTCTTTGGGAACCTTGGATAAACTTCTGAGACACCCCAAGGTCTCTGGAAATAGAGACTTGGATACCCACTATCTTAAGCGATTTATACTTTTTGATGCAGAAGAAAAAAGTATACTCCCTCCACTTGTTACTGAAATTTGCTCAACCTACAAACTTCACTTTAACAGAACAAAGAGGTCAAAACTATTCTCCCTTGTTGATCTGCAGCTGGCTGTCAGCTCTGGAAAGCACCAAGTGGCTGCAACATTTGTCTGTCCTTCTGAAATCGGCACTTCTGGTAGTTCATGCAGTGGACAGAGATCAGCGGCCCGTCTTGGTGCACTGCTCAGATGGCTGGGACAGAACCCCGCAGATAGTGGCTCTGGCTAAGCTGCTGCTGGATCCATATTACAGGACCATCGAGGTTCGTGGCATGGGAAATAAAACAGTTGGGGGTCCTCTAAATCGTATTTGGAAAGGTTTATGGTGGTGGCTCTTCTAAAGAAGAGCATCTGTGTCAGGTGTGGGGAGCCTTTGGCCCTCCAGATGTTGCTCAGCTGCTATCCCCATTGTTCCTGGCCATTGGCTATGCTTGCTGTTGTAATTGAGCAAAATCTGGAGAGCCAGTGGTCCCCCACGCCTGATCCATGTGCTTTCCTCCAAACTGCTGAAGAATAGACTTGGCATGAAATAAAATGGATTTAATGCTGGAAGGGTTTGGGGGGGAGGATGCATAGGAGAAATGGGAGTTTGTGTCCGAGAATGAAATAGGTAGTCTGAGGTAAGGATCATTTTGAGGTGCTATTAAGGATGGCAGAGATAGAAACATGGATCTGGCCCTTGGGGTACCACCTGTGTGTAAGCTCTTTTCCAGAAGCCTCGTTGATGCAAATGAGAGCAGCTTTTCTTCATTTCAGTGGGGCTTGCCCATGAGACTTCCATAGTGAATTTGACCCCTTGTTGGTTAATTGCTAGGAGGGAAAGCATTTTGGGTTTTCTACCTCATGCCAACATATCTTAGTTTGGCTTTGTGGACTTGAGCCTTGTGTGAATTTAATTCAGTGGTGCTTCCCTCAGGGTTTCCAGGTGCTTGTGGAGATGGAGTGGCTGGATTTTGGCCATAAGTTTGCCGATCGCTGTGGTCATGGCGAGAATTCGGATGACCTGAATGAACGATGCCCAGTGTTCCTGCAGTGGCTCGACTGTGTCCATCAGCTCCAGAGGCAGTTCCCCTGCTCTTTTGAGTTTAATGAAGCATTCCTTGTGAGTACTTTTACACACTGCTTCTAATATTTTGAACCGTTTCATAGTTCAGTATTTGGATATGAAAAGGAAGCTACCAAGCCAAAAAAACAAGTAAAAAAAAATAAAAATCTATCATTGGAGTCTGCAGAAATGCTTACTCATCGAGGATAGTTAGGTATGTTCTATAGCGTTATTTAAACTCTGAATTAGAAAATCACATTTGGAGTTCACATTAAACTCACATATTTCAGACCTGCGTATTTGTGGTTTGGTGGTGTGTTCAAAAGAGAAATCAAGAGATCCTACTTTTCAGGCTTGTGTGCCAACAGTAATATAGGTGCATCCTTTCTATATAGGTCAAGTTGGTGCAGCACACATACTCCTGCCTCTTTGGTACATTCCTGTGCAACAACGCGAAGGAGAGAGGTGAAAAGCACACCCAAGAGAGGACCTGTTCAGTTTGGTCTCTGCTGCGAGCAGGAAACAAAGCCTTCAAAAATCTGCTTTACTCCTCCCAATCAGAATCTGTATGTACTTTTTATTGTTTGCGCTCCTATAAAAATGTAATCAGTCTGGTGCACATAGTTCTTTTTCTCTTTCCCATTCCCACAACACTCCTGTCAGGTAAATCAAGATGAGGGGAAGTATGATGCAGCTACCGTGTTTCTCATATTATAAGACATGTCTTATATTTATTTTTTCCTCAAAAAAACACACTATGGCTTATTTTCAAGGGATGTCTTATTTTTTTCCTCCTCCTCCTGCCGCGTCCGGCATTGCTGCTGCGCCTATCACTATGTCTTATTTTCGGGGTATGGCTTATATTCCTTGAATGCTTAAAAATCCTGCTATGGCTTATTTTATGGGTATGTCTTAAAATATGAGAAACAGGGTATATATGTGATTGCAACTTAGTGGAGGCAGGCAAATTCTACTTCAAGGCAAGGCACTTCAGCCTCTCATTGAAGCAAGAGTTTGTATCTAAAGAGGGTAAAGGAACCTGGTCTTCCAAGACAACGCAAAACACTGCATTAGGTGACCCAACTTGGGCAATATGTTCTTGCGCTGAACAAAGTTTCATGAAGTCAGAAAGACTCTCAGAGCTACAGCACTCTGAGAATAGTCTAAAGATGTAGGACACGGTCCCGCAGGATGTTCCTTTCTGCAAACCCCCTTGAGATGAGTGGGAGCTGGGCAAGAGCACAGTAGTGCTCTGAGACAATTGGTCTGAAGGTCCATGATGCAGTTTGAGTGTCTGTCCCCATATTCTGTCTTCATGGGAAACACCTGGGAAGTGTGACTTGAAAGCAGCAATTAGCCAACATTTGTGGTGGACATGCTGTACTACTACTCAACTATTTTAGATTCAGAGCAAAAGGGCTGTTAGGTATATAATGAACTATAATTTCCTTATAGGCCCCAAAAGTGCTTCTTGAAACTGACTCTTTTGACTACAGACATTCAGTGATCTTCAGTTAACCAATTTTGCAGCTGTTAATAATGTCAAAAAACTCTTAAGGCTTCAAGTGCGCACTCCCACATCCTTGTAATGCTGGTAATGGTCTAGCATTACATGCAGCCACAGCAAATGTCACCCAACTGTAGGGAATGGAGTAGGTTTTGTGTTATTGGGGGTATATTGCTTGAGAGGGAATGTGTGCTGAAAGGCTCATTATTATTATTATTATTCTAAAAGTATGGCTGTAAATAAGATAGCTAAATCATCTGGGAAAATGCATGTAAACCACTCTGAGCTCTTCTGAGACACAGAACGGCATAAGTGCAATACATATAATAATACAATTTGTGGATGCACTACACTGCTCATCTGGTTGTTTTAAAATAAGTTGCCATTTTAATATAACATTCTTGGTGTTGGGCGTTTGCTTGCTTTCTCAGTCCTTGCAATGATTCATCCTTTTTTGAAATAGTTTGTTCCCTTTCTTAATTAGTGGCACTGTGGTGGCTGAGAGCCTGAGCAATGAGCTGGCGGGAGGGGCTGTATCAGTTGATGGGGTGAGCAAACAGAGGCCATTCCAATGTGTCCGGTAGGGGCAAGATTCAAATGGCTGCTCTTGAATATATTCAAGATTAACCTGCGACTGCAAATTAAAATGCAAGGTCAGTCAATCTCAAACCTTAATAAAAGGATTACAGCCTTCTTAGTAGTCTGTCCGTCCCTCCTCTCTCTCTCTCTCTCAGGTGCTGTATCCTGTGTGCCACGTGCGAAACCTCATGCTGTGGAGTGCCGTTTACTTGCCATGTTCTTCCCCTTCGACCCCTGCGGATGACACCTGTGCCCCTTACCCAGTCCCAGGTTCCAGCCCTGAAGACCAGCCTCTGGGCAGGTGAGCTCAGAGTTCAGATGATGTAATGTAAGTAGATGTTTGACAGGTGAGGGAGTTGCCTCTATCGCTGTCCATGTGATTAACAAATGGCAGTTTTCAAGAGTTGTTGAGAGAGGATAGCATCATGCGAAAGATCATTATCTGCAGGCGTGATTGGCCGTTAACAGCTGATTTCTAACCTGTAATTAGAAACAATTCTCAGCAGTTTTCTTTCTTTCCTCTCAAGGCTGCCAAAGACAAGGTCATTTGACAATCTGACAATGGCTGGTGACAGCAGCGTTCTGACAACCAACCGGCGTAGTAGCGACCCCAGCCTCAACGAGAAGTGGCAAGAGCACCGCCGGTCCCTGGAGCTGAGCAGCCTTGGGAACCCAGAGGAAGACCCCTTTGACGGAGAATGTGTGAGCAAACAAGGCAGGACTCTGGTTGGAGCAGAGCTTTCGGTGGCTGTAGCAGAGGGGCAGATGGAGAACATTTTGCAAGAGGCTACCAAGGAGGAAGTGAGCCTGGAGGAATGTGTGAGGGGCGTTCCGGAAACAGCAGGTAAAGAAGGGGGAGAGGACGCCGCTCTTGATGCGGAAAGCAGGACTGAGAACCTGGACAGCTCTACTGATAACATGGGTGGGAAGACTGAACTGGATACAGCAACTTCATTAGACAATCCAGTTTCCAGCCCACAGATGGATTTACAGGGTGCTTTTGAGCTTCAAGGGCAAGATGTCCAGAAACCATCTCAGGTGAAGGAACTACGGCCTGGCTTTTTGGGCAATGCTGCAAATAGTAATAACATTCAGAGAGCAGAGGAGGACAGTGTTAGTAGGCTAACTGTAGAGGTCAAAATCCCTCAGGGCACTCCCCAGCCCAGCCTACCATTTCCTGTCCTGCATGAGATGGGAACATCAAACATGGAGAGCTCTACAGAAACTTTAACAGAGAATGCGGCAAAGACGGAACTGATCCAGAATGTCTCTTGCCATTGGCTCCATCCCATGGACAACAGTGCTGGCGAACTTTCCCACACTGTCGAAAGTCGGCCTGAGAACGAGGACTCGATAGAGCTACACAAACTGGCAGCGAACCTAAACAGGACTACTAAGAGCAGCAGCTTACATGACCCAATGCCTTCACCTTGTGCCTTGCCTTTAGCTGACTATAAAGAGATTGTGTGCAATGGAGAGCTGGAGCCTGAGAACAAGGTGGCAGAGAGCCCAGCAGGGTTCAGTGTTACCCAGAAATACCCTGCACCAAACGGACACTGTGTGAACGGGGAGGAAGGCAGGGTAAAGGCTTCCCTCAGCCGACAGGTCTCTACAGCTAGCTGTAGTTCTGCCCCGCTCCATCTGAGGAATTTGCACCACAAGTGGGTTCATGCTATTCCAGGCCGGCAGCAGACAGCAAACAGCCCGGACCAGCCTGCCCGGAGTCACCTGGATGACGATGGGATGCCAATCTATGCTGATGTCATTCAGCAGCGCCTCCGCCAGATTGAAAGTGGGCACCAGCAGGAAGTGGAGACTTTAAAGAAGCAGGTGCAGGAGCTGAGGAGCCGTCTAGAGAGCCAGTACCTGAACAGCTCACTACGTTTCAACGGGGATTATGGGGATGAAGTGGTAAGTTAAGTGACCTCTGCCATTATTGTGCAAGGAAAATGGATCCTTGGAAGTGACTCCACAACAAAAGGCTACCTTGATACATATGCCCACTTCCCCACAGATATATATGGCACATTGATAGCCAGAGGCCGGGGGTGGAGGGAACCAGCCTTTCCCTGATTCACAATTTTTTTTCTCACTTGGTTCACTGGAGATAATTCTGATTCATTACAGGCAACTAGATGAGTGCCTAATTTGCAAAGCTGCTCATGCTTTGGAAAGTGTGTGTGTGTGTGTGTTTTAGTGCCAGTAAAAATGGCAAAGCCATACATGCTTTATTTGGTTGGGGAGGGCCACTGCCTTGTATAAACATTGTGTAAAGATTTATTGATGTTGTATCAGGACTTTTTTATAGTTATTAGCAAAAGACGCCAAAGTACTGCTGCAGCAGAGACTAATTCATTCCATGTCCTGTCCAAGTTCATTGAAATGCCTACGCACCGTTTAGGCCCGTTAAAAGGTCTCTACAGTCCATGTAGATTTACATCACTATACACCAGTTTCTGCATTTTCTTTTAAGTGGCCAAGAGTCCTCCCTCAAAAGAAGCACCCCTGTTGCATCATTTTTTAACCTGTCGGTGGTTTTAAGAGGCAGTTCTTCGTGTCATGTGTTTATGAGTGCAGGTGTATGGATGCTTGAGGCTGCTTCAGAATTTTAAAAAATGCATGTATAACATAAAGCATGAAAACAGGGTCGATCGTGATGTGGCATGCAATGGGATGGATCATCAGCTGGCAGTCCTTGATCCAAATGTGTTCTGCTTACCAACGTGAGATCTGTCAGTGTGACATTCAAAGGGGAATCAGCAACTGTGAAACGGTGGTTAGTACCCAGCCAGCCATATGCCCCCCATTCTTTCCAGTGCAGCCTGGATGAGAGAGTGCATCCTGAGGGCTGACCAAAGCAAAATTGCCAGTAAGTAACCAAATGAGTCAGGAGGGTGAATAGAGAGATGGGTGGATAATTGGAAGGTAGGCTGTTGGGCTTGTGCTTGGCTCTGGATTGGCCCTCCCAAGTGATGTAGTTGTCGTCTTAAAGGTTTTGGGTGCGGTGGGAAGACATTAAGACCTCAGTTGAAACTTCATTTCTACCCTGATATATAGAATAATCCTAAGGTAGGATTGGGGAGCCTCAGCCCTGGGAGCCAAGTGGGGCCCTCCAGGCCCCATCTGTTTGCTCTCTGAACTTTACCCAGGCTACACCAGCTCTATATTGCACCCTCCTTCAGTGTATTTGTCTGACTGGAATGGATTGAGAATAGAAGAGTGTGAGAGTGTTTAAAAAGCTTATCCTACTGTGCAGAAGTAAAATTCACATCCATTGTCCACTTTTGCTTCTAGTCCTGCTCATCACTGGCACATGGCCCCTGGAATGAAACGTGGTCCTTGGGCTCGAAAAGCTTCCTCTTCCGTGTTCTAAGGAGAAAGGCTTGTCCCATAGACTTCTGCTGCATGTTGAGTAGAACTGCACAGTAGCTGGAAAACTGGTATTTTAAAAATAACCAGTGTTTTGTTTGCACAGCCTTAAACTGTCTGAAACTGTCTAAGGGATTTGGCTGACAGGAGGATGCTGCTATGAAGCAGCAGCACCTGCGGTTCTGGCACAAGTGGGGTGTCTGAAGAGTTTATTCTAGCTTCTTCCCCCCCAGCTGGCAAAGCCTGCAAGAGAAACTAAGTACCCCAGATCTCCTCTCATTTTCTTCCCATTTTTACCCAAAGGGTAAATGTCTTCTGGCCACTGTTGCCACTCCACCACTCCACTGTTGCCTCTCCCAAATTGCTTGTACACCCACAGTTGCTCTAGTGAAGCCCCACTCTGTTCCCCGTCCCCCACAACCAGTGCTGTAGAGCTTAAATAGTCTTTTCTTCATGATTGTATTATATGGTGCTCTGCATGGCGTACAGTTTTTCAAATGAATCGGAAAGCGACTGGGTCTATTCGGGGATTCCAGTGTTTACTGTTGGAGCTTCTGCAGCACCGTATTTATGCCACAGAGCTCTGTCTTCTGCTCCACATCACACACCTTTTCAAGTATCTTACCATATAGAGATAACATCAGCACCCCAATCATTGCCAAAATATATGAGCCGTGAAAGTATATTGCTATCAGATCTGCTCATGGCAACATTTGAATTTTAGCAATGAGTTTGGGTTTTCTGTTTTGCAGAACTTTTGAGGAACTTGTTAGAAGCCACCTCTCCACCCTATCCCATAATCTGATCTCTGAGCAGGAGGTTCAGAAGGATTCCCTCTTCTCAGCTGCCTAATCCATGTTCTGAGGGGTTGGGAGTAGGTTCTGTTCAGCTGTGTTTGTTTGCCAACAGACTTCAATCCCTGACTCGGAAAGCAATCTGGATCAGAACTGTTTGTCTCGCTGCAGTACAGAGATTTTCTCTGAAGCCAGCTGGGAGCAGGTGGATAAACAGGACACAGAGGTACAGGCAAAATCCATCTCCGTGGCCTTCCTCTCCCTTTTCCTTATATCGGCACCTGCTACTAATCACCTGGCACTACTCTGTATCCCTTTGGTTCTGACATTGGTCTCTTGAAACCTCTTCCCTCTTGTCCCTGTTGTCTCTAATACTGAAAAACCTGTACCTGTGTCAAAGAAGCCCCTAAGATGTCAGTTTTCTGCCTTTGGGACCTGCACTGGGAAATGATGAAAGCATTTTCCTTGACTAACACGTGGTGTGTCAGTGTGCTTGGCTTATTTAGCTATGTAAGTGTGAGAGGAAGTTGGGGGCCTTAGCTCTGTTTGTGAAAACTTGGTATTTGAGATGCTCAGTTAGAAGATTCTTCTGTTATTTGGCCAAAGATGAAGAAACAATCCTTCCTTCCTTCCTTCCTTCCTTCCTTCCTTCCTTCCTTCCTTCCTTCCTTCCTTCCTTCCTTCCTTCCTTCCTTCCTTCCTTCCTTCCTTCCCTCCCCTCTGTTTCCTTCTTACTTTCTAAACCTGTGCTGTGTTGCTTGTATTTAAGTTCTCTCTCTCTTTATGTCTCTGTTCCCAGGTGACACGATGGCTTCCCGATCACCTGGCTGCACACTGTTATGGCTGCGACAGTGCATTCTGGCTTGTCAGCAGGAAGCACCACTGCAGGTAATGCATGTAGGATGGATAGTGGGGGATGCAGGTATGCTGTTCTGCTGCCATGTCCTGGAGGGGCTCCTCTTTCTTTTAGCCTCTGGCCACTTTGCCTTTTATTTTTCCTTGATAAGATCACTCTCCCATGTCTGACCATAGAGCCACACACTGCAGTGTTATAGCAAAGGTAGACACCCACTGCATAGTGTTCTTCTTGCTGAGTCCATCATGGCCAGTGTCAGAAGGGCTTAGCTTTTGACAAGCTTTAAGAGTGTTATAAATTTTGTCAGTTAAAGTACTATTTATACCACTTTAAAGACTCCTGGCTTCTCCCAACTAATAGGAACTGTAATTTCTTAAGGGTGGAGAGAGTTGTTAGGAGGTCAGATTCCCTGGTGGCTTTGCATTGGGGCTTAAGTATGAATCCTAAACTTCCCACCAAGACACAGTAGATGGTGGTTTGAGAAGAGCGACGGAACCCTTTTGCTTTACACCTGCAGTCATTCTCTTGGCTTAAGGCATGTTGTTGGAAAATCCAAGGGGCACCTCCCTTCCAGTTAACATGTGGGGTGCGGGGCACAGTCACACTGGGAAGTTCTGTGCAAACTCCATTGAAGGGAATGGGAGCTGTAGAAAAAGCACAGGGCTTGCACAGAAGAACTTCCCAAAGAATTGCAGTGCCATGAATGCAGATGATTATCTTTCTTACTCTCCTACCCTTAATGCAGGGGTTCCCAACCTAAGGCCCGGGGGCCGGATGCGGCCCAATCACCTTCTAAATACAGCCCGCGGACAGTCCGGGAATCAGCATGTTTTTACATGAGTAGAATGTGTCCTTTTATTTAAAATGCATCTCTGGCCTATTTGTGGGGCATAGGAATTCGTTCATATTATTTTTCAAAATATAGTCCGGCCCCCCACAAGGTCTGAGGGACAGTGGACCGGCCCCCTGCTGAAAAAGTTTGCTGACCCCTGCCTTAATGGCACCCAAACTCCACTTCCTGTGGTACCTGCTTCCTTTCTAGAGCCTTGTACGTTTTTTGTACATTCCTGAAGAACTGTCTTTTGCAGAAGCTTGTCTTATTGCTTCATATCTAAGGTATTAGAAAAGTGCCGCAAGTCTGCATACACCAGATTATTATTATTTATTACCTTTGTATCCCGCCCTTCCTCCTAAAAATGCTCAAAGTTGCAAATATCAAAACGTTAAAGCAATGCAATTTAAAATAATTTTTTAAAAAACACACGTATAAAACATATAAAACAATTAAATGTAAAACGTTTAAAAGCTGTCACTAAAGCGTAATTTCAAGGTTGCCATGGCCAGCATCTTTTAGCCATCAAATGCCTTGGGTAACCAGGAATGTGTTTCAGGGGGAAGTTAAAGTCAGTAATGAGGAAGACAGGCGCATCTCACCCAAGAGGGCAATTCTGCACCTGGGGAAACACCACTGAGAAGGCCCTGTCATAGGTCAGCACCAGCCAGGTGGCAGTCAGGTATAGTGCTGCCAACAAAGCCTCCCTTACCAATGAAGCACCCCAGCCTTTTTTAGTGGGTTTGCTTGTCTCAAACTTTCTCACTAACTTGTTTTGTTTCCAGTCAAGCAGCACCACCAATAGGCTCCATGCCTCTCTTTCTTTTAGAAAAATATTCCTGGGCTTACCCTGCCAGTTTAGCACCTGGCCCATGCTCTTCCTTTTACACTGCATTCTCTGCTTCAAGCAAATGTTTAAATCACCTCAAACACAGAGGTCCTGTGCTTTGCCCTGAAGTCTGTTTGAACAGGAGCTGAATATTCCATTCTATTGCTTCATCTTCTAGCTGTGTCAAGTCTTCTTAGCTGAGAAGGCTTCCAAAGAACAAGTAGGAGCTGATTTTGAGGTTTGATCCATCTTGAGACAGTGTGTGCCATGTCCATTTCCTCAATAGTTTCCCAGTCTGATTTCTGTGGCACTCTTTATTTTATATTAAAATCAGAGGCACGTGTCTCATATCTCACCACCACCACCAAAAAACCCCCCAACCAACAACAACAAAACCCAAACCAGTTTATTTCCTACAATAAGAAATGATGTTTCTCAGTGGAGGCCATGCACTGTGTTTCTGCACGTGTCACTGTTCTTGCCATGCCTACTGATTGGAGGAAGGTGGGTCCGAAGAAAGATGCAGAGATGCAGCAGGGACAGCCTCTTCCATTGCTGGGCCATTGTTGGGCTTGCAGGGGCCATTTAACTTCATTTCTCACAGCACACTAACATTTTTTGTTTAAAACATAGCTGTATATTACCTTTTTCAGGCTAGCAGGAAAAGACAGTGGTCTCATCTTGCCATTTCTGGGGGGGAAACCACAAACCCTCTGATTTAGTCTCCCCTCTGAGCTTTTTCTCCCCTCCTTGCAGGGACCCTGACTGTGTTGATCAGACCCGGTGAGCATTTGGAACAGCCTCTGCTTGCATTTCTCCGATAACCTCTTCAAACTAACCTTTGACTCCCTCCCCTGCACTCTTCTTGCCCATAAATCGTTACACCTAAGACGAATGGTAGCAGCCCAGTTGGATATCGAGGTCTGTGGGCCTCTTTTCACATTATACTAATAAGCCTCTTTGTTTCATACTCCATACTGCAACTTTGGCTAACATGCAAGTGGCTTATCTCCAGTGAGTATTTCAATTATAAGAGCAGGCAATTTCTGTGTACTGAATGGTAGCATCCAGTTTGGTGGAGCGGAGACACCCTCCTGATTACCTGTATCACTGCAGCTTACCTGCTAGGGCTGCAGCAAAGGCAAGGTGTCCACCCTGCCCTGGCCCCATCCAGGTAAGCTGCAGTGACACCAGTGTCAGGAGGGCAGCTCTATCCCGCCACATCTGCCACCACTTGTATATAGAAATCAACAAATTATTTTAGCCTTTTTCTGTTGAATTTGGTATTACAGAGAACTGGCAGCTGTTGGGGAGTTCTTGAGCAGCACACAGAGAGAACCTTACCAATCACTTCTGAAATAGCACAAGGGTGAAACAGGCCTTATTGGTGGGCTAACGGGCCCTGAGTAGGGGACAAGGCAGCGTGAGCATTAAGGTCTCCTCTGCTAGCCAGGTGGAGTAGAGTCTCTGAGAAGGAATATGACTATGACACTGAGGGCCAGGAGTCTGGCAAAAATCCTGAACTGGGTATAAGAACATGCGTAGGGACTAAGTGATCCCTTTGCATGAGATTTGAACAGATATACCCAGGCAGAAAATTCAACAATTAGTCTCTCTTTTACATAATGTCCAGGAGTTTCTCTTGAAAGGAAATACTTAGTCTTCTTTTGGCAGCTAGGTCTTGCTGTGAACCATCACCCTTTCAGAATCTTCACCGTGCGGGGAATTGAATGGCTTTTTCAAAGAGTGGTCTGTCTTCACTGCCTTGATGTTTTCACTCCTGCTGTTCTCTCTTAGAGCAGTGTTTATTGGAGTCCATAAGACGACTTCCAAACCACCAGCCCAAGTCTAGCCCTGAGTGAGTGATATCTAGAGGTTGCTTTGCCATGCTGGAAAGATGAAAGTTCGTGAGATGAAAAATGGCGGTTTCCCTTTGCTTGTTACATCGACAGTTAACAAAAGGAGAAACCACACCCTGGCAGGAACTCTTTAAATAAAGCCAGTTGCCTCCTATCTCCCACTATTATGCTACTGGAGAAGAACAGATTAAACCTGTCGTGAGGTGCAAAACAATTCTTACTTAATTCTTACTTAATGCTTGCCTATATTTGCAAGTTAAAGATTATGAACCAGGGACCTTTTCCGCTGCTCAGAGCTCCATTTGGGGGAAAGCAGGTTTGAGAGCAGAAGTGGGAGGTTGTGGGGTTCTAGTTGCACACAGGACCCCATCCCTGCCCCAAGATGCATGTGCTGTTATGGCCCTGCTGTGACTGACAACTGACAGATGTGTCAGCTGCTGCATCCCTCATTCACTCAGTATGTGGGCTGCATCTTTTCTGGCTGCTCACTGCGTGGCTTTGCATGGTCCCCATGGACTCACATTTTCTTTGTGCTGAAAGACAGTGTTGCTGTAGTTCCCTTGAGCTTCAGCTGGCTCACTTCTGGCTTATGTAGGCTTTTTTCTTTTGGGGGGAGGAGTTGACTGGCTTGCCAGTCTTCAAGGCTCGATTCTAGTTAACTTCTTTTTGGGAAGCAACAGCCAGGAGCAGACGGAGACATAGCTGAAATATTCCATTGCACTGAAGATAGGCACAAAAGAAAGTTGTGGCTCGGTTACAGGCTCTTTCCACCCCTCCAGATCACCATTTCTGGACTGGCATCATAGCAAACATCACCATCCTGTGGCGCTCTGACCCACTGCAATGTGCAGGGGGGAAAGAACTTAACCCTCTACCACCCAATCTGCTCTTTGGCAACTAGGCCAAAGGCTGCCCCCCCCCTTTTACCCTTTTTCTGCAAGCACCAACTTAAGACATGTACTGTTGTGGAAACTGCATTCCTGAGTTGCAAATTTACTGTAATTTCTTCTCTTCCTGTTCCTGACTGAAGGAATTGTGGGAATGTCTTTTGCTCCAGCTGCTGTAACCAGAAGGTGCCGGTCCCCAGCCAGCAGCTCTTCGAACCCAGCCGGGTCTGCAAATCCTGCTACAGCAGCTTGCATCCCAGTAGCCCCAGCCTTGACCTCGAACTGGACAAACCTATTGCTGCCACCTCAAACTGAGACTCCAGCGTGGAAGGAAAGCTGGGAAGAGACAGCACCACCTCTCCCTGCTAAGCAGATACGCACATTTCTCTGCTGACTGAAGCTGGTAGGACTGGAGAGAAGCCTTGCACTCTGGAGTTGGGAGGAGAGATGATGACATGCTCAGAGGGACAGGATGCTGGGCCAGTACTGGTGGAGCAGAAACCCCTCCTTTCCAGCTGTTCCTCCCAGTGTCATTTTCATCCACCTCATGTAAATTTTGTGTGGATTTTGCTGGAAGACGAAGAAAAGAAGGTCTGGAATCTTCCCCGCTGGCATTTCTGTTGCCCTGCTGTCGGAACTGTGCTGCAGACGGATAATTCCACCTTGCTGTGAGAGGAAGGGTAATCGGTCCAGAGACCTTGTGAATACCTTTTAGCGTCAGTGCTTATGCTTTCTTTTTTCCAGTCACTCCTGTTACTTCCCAACAGCAACCTGCTGTTTGGGAAGTTGTTGCTGCTAGAAGAAATGGGAGCTGCCTTCTCAAAAAAAAAAAAAAAAAAACCTCTCTCCCTCTCTGTTCTTAGAGTGGGCTTAGTTATCCTTGCTACACGAAAGGGCAGGCGGGGGACGGAATTGGTTGCAGCTCTCCACATTGGGCAGTCCTTTGCTGATGTTGGCAGACTTGTGGCTTAAAGTAGGCAATGCCTGGACCACTTTGGCTAAAGAAAGTGTACGCTTGTTTGAGGGAAGTGAAAGGGAAAGGCCATTCCTGTTCAGGGTTGTATTTTTAAACTGGCACCTCAGTGTAAGACTCTTGTACATGCAATTTGTTTTGAAGGAACTGGTGTTTGGGCTTATTAGTAGCTATTAAAATGCTATCCTTGCCCCCACTTTTTTTCTTTCGTAAAAAAAGATAGTTTACACAGAAGGCAGAGCTGCTTCGCTGCACTGGGAAGGCTGCATGCAAAGTCAAATAATACTGTCGGCCAGGCTCCCCCTCTCACAAGGAGAACCCCAAAGCAAATGGGGGATGGCTTTGATTTGTTGGTTTTTTTTCTACAGAGGAGAGTCAGCGAAAACTGGTTTGCCAAGGCCCCAAACTAGGGCATTTTAAAAACTGCCCCCCCAAATATGTAAAGATAAAACTCACTGAAATAAAAAATGTGCCCCTTACATTAAAATCACTTTTCTACTGCTGTGCTATGAAGAGTTTTGAGTCCCCCTATATTTATTTTAATATCGTCTTCCCAACCCAACCCTGCCAACAAAAAACCCCTTATAGGTTTTGCTTGGTGGGTGTGAAAATAAATACATTTTTTCTGCAATTCATTTGCTAGGGGAAGCTGAAGCAGCTTCTGCCTAATATTCCACCAAGTAGTGATGTGCCTCTATCTTCCTTTCCTTTCCTCTGCCCCAGCCTGTAGAATTTGACTACTGAACATCTTTCCCTTATCACACAGCTGCCACCACTTGAGACTGCCTCAGCTTGAGATGTCTTCCTCATGGCACAAGTTCGTAGGCAGCACTGAGCTCCCTGTGGTTCTTACACATTGTGTGGGCAACTGTACCCAAGCCAGCAACTGCCGGGAATGTGTGGCAATGCCATTAAAGCCCTTCAACCATACCAAGGGGGGCTGTGTATTAATAGCAGCATGGAGGAAGAAGAGAGACTCCAGGGAGGTCATTTCAAGCAGCAGTGGTGTAATAAGCAAACCAATCTTCTGAAAAGAGATTGCAAACTTAGAATTAACCTATTGCCAAGATAGGGCAATGCCTTCTAAAGTGACGTTTTAGAGTGTATTGGAATACCTGATAGAAGAAAGCCCTGTCAGCAAACTTTTGTTTGTTTCCCTGTTCTCTGTGAAAAGGTGTGTGTGTTGATTACAACACAGTCATACAAAGGAAGCATTTGGGAATGAAAATCAAGCCTTTCCAAGAGGCATAGGAAGAGACTTTGCACCTTTTCAGGCAGCTTGGGGGATGTACGTAGCTTCTTTGTACTCCTTTCTTCCAGCAGGGAGAAGGGGCAATACAAAGCCTGGCTCTAAGTTGGCTTTTGGAATTTTAATATGAATTAAAATGCCATGGGAATATGCAGCAAAGATGCATAGCAATCTTTTTTAAATAGAGGTGGGAGTTGGAATGGAGTAAATGGAGTTTATCTGTACTTATCCATTAAAGTGGGTGAATAGAGAGATGATTTTTGAAGGAAAAGCATAATTGTGGCAGTGTGGTTTTAATGGTACAAATAGATGGTGAAAACAAGGTTTAATATTCTGCAGTTCATAACGACAGGTGCCAAGAGGTTCTGATACGGGTTTTTTTTGCGGGGGGTGTCTGTGATGTACAGTGTGAATAAACGCTTGCAGCTCTTAGTCTTTTTGATCAATGAAGCACTTTTTTATTAATATTTTATTCTTTGTATGTAAAGCAGGACACTCGCGCCACATAGCTGTATAAAACTCTTCTCTCCTGAAGAGGAGCGCAAAGTTGCTCCTTTATATTTTTCAATTTTCTTTTGTCAAGAGCAAGACGTAAATACTTTAGAATTGTTAAATATATAAATAAAAGTGAATAAAGTTTAGAATTTTGCATGGGAGCACTTGCTGACCCACTTCCTACTTTTTTTTAACTTCCCCACCCTTCCGTAAGCTGGAGAAATGTGCTGCTACGTCTTTTTTCCTTATCACTGGTTTGGGCAGGGTGGTGGCAGTGGCAGTGGCACAAAGCCTTGTTTGCCTTTGGAAGCAAGTTGACCTCTTGAGGGTTTTACTAGTATGAGATGCCCCTCCTCCTGTTCCTAGGCAAGAGGAACCAAAAAACCTTTCAAAACCTTCTCGTGTATATATATGCGCACACTGTGTTGTACAAAATGCTGCCATGCATGTGCTATGAGAGACACTGGTGTACTACACAGCTACATCCCTCATTGTTCACACAAGAAGAGGACACTGCATCACCAATTGGGTATTCTGCTTGAGGTGTGTTTGCTACCTCAGTGGCAGGCAGTAGGTAAGATCTAAAGCATTAAATGACTTTCTCTGCACTCCCAGTTTACCATATAAATCTCCCAGATTACCATATAAATCTGCTAACAGAAGCAGAAGACATCAAGAAGAGGTGGCAAGAATACACAGCGGGATTATACCAGAAAGATACGGAGATCTCGTAAACCCCAGGGAGCCAGACATCCTGGAGAGTGAAGTCAAATGGGCCTTAGAAAGCACTGCTAATAACAAGGTCAGTGGAAGTGATGATATTCCAGCCGAACTATTTAAAATTTTAAAAGATGATGTTGTTAAGGTGCTATACTCAATATGCCAGCAAGTTTAGAAAACTCAGCAGTGGCCACAGGATTGGAGAAGACCAGTCTACATCCCAATCCCAAAGAAGGGCAGTGCCAAAGAATGCTCCAACTACCGCACAATTGTGCTCATTTCACACACTAGCAAGGTTATGCTTAAAATTCTACAAGGTAGGCTTAAGCAGTATGGGGACCCAGAACTCCCAGAAGTGCAAGTTGGATCTTGAAGGGGCAGAGGAACCAGAGACCATTGCAAACATGCGCTGGATTATGGAGAAAGCTACAGAGTTATAGAAAAACATCTACTTCTGCTTCATTGAGTACGCAAAAGCATTTGACTGTGTCGACCACAGCAAACTATGGCAAGTTTTTTTAAAGAAATGGGAGTGCCTGATCATCTCATCTTTCTCCTGAGAAATCTCTATGTGGGACAAGAAGTTACAGTAAGAACTGGGTATGGAACAACTGATTGGTTCAAAATTGGGAAAGGAGTATGACAAGGCTGTATATTGTCTCCCTGCTTATTTAACTTATATGGGGAAGAAATGGAGGCAGTGAGAGATTTTACTTTCTTGGGTTCCATGATCACTGCAGATGGTGACAGCAGTCACGAAATTTAAAGGCGCCTGCTTCTTGGGAGAAAAGCAATGACAAACCTAGACAGCATCTTAAAAAGCAGAGAAATCATCTTGCCAACAAAGGTCCATAAAGTTAAAGCTATGGTTTTCCCAGTAGTGATGTATGGAAGTGAGAGCTGGATCATAAAGAAGGCTGATCGCCGAAGAATTGATGCTTTTGAATTATGGTGCTGGAGGAGACTCTTGAGAGTCCCATGGACTGCAAGAAGATCAAACCTATCCATTCTGAAGGAAATCAGCCCTGAGTGCTCACTGGAAGGACAGATCCTGAAGCCAAGGCTCCAATACTTTGGCCACCTCATGAGAAGAGAAGACTCTCTGGAAAAGATCCTGATGTTGGGAAAGATGAAGGGCACAAGGAGAAGGGGACGACAGAGGAAGAGATGGTTAGACAGTATTCTCAAAGCCACCAACATGAGTCTGACCAAACTGCAGGGTTGCAGCCTAAGTGCTTGCAAATTGGAAAGGTTCCTGGGGTTTAAACAGAGTCTCTTTGGTTTGCAGCAGATAATTATATGGGCAAAGACAGAGCCTTCAGTACTTACTAGTTGGGATGCATACACACACACACTGCTTTGGAACCTATATAATTTAACCCTGTTAATATCTGTGTGTGTTGACAAGTGTACATGAAATGTAACTGGGAGGTATGCAGATGTCCAATGGAGGAGCCACATTCCAAACTTTTTGACACACTGCTGTGCTGCCTTTTCTCAAAAGCACTCAGTATTCTATTTATGCCCCTTCTGAAGATAAAACAAGAGCCCCACAGTTGGATCATGTCAAAGGTACATCTAGTCCAGCATCCTCTTTCCAACAGTAGACAACCAGATGCCTCTGAGAAGCCCATCAGCAAGCCTTCACTCACTATTTCTGAGCTGGTATTGAGGCATGGCACCTTTGAACTTGGAGGGTGCATGCAAACCATCACAAATAGTTGCCACCGATAGCCTTACCCTCCATGAATTTATCTAATCCTCTTTAAAAGCCTTTTAAGCTTTAGTGGCCATACAATATCTGGTGGTATCAAGCAAATTCCTTTCCAAGCAATTTCTAAAGCAACCATTTTCTGTATGCAGAGAACTTGTCACACTCTGAAAGCAATCTTCTGCCACTGTCCTTGCAAGGGAAGATTTGGTTTATATTCCATAATGAGCTAGAAGTTGATTTTGCTGAGTGGTCATAACATACCTGTATGTCATTAAGGTAGAGGCACAAAGAGTAACTTGGGGATCTGTTCAATTGTGACTTGCATCCAGCCTTGGGCTCATACACTCCTTTCCATATCCTCATGGCTGTTAAAAGTTAATAATTGAAAAGAGTTGAATGCACACACTTGAATGCAGTGTTTTGTGACAAGAAAGGGCTGTTTGTTTCTCAGCTTTCCACTTTTATTTACTGCAGTCTTTGCCAACTTACTTCAGAGTAAGCAATACCTTTTTATCAGAACTGTCTCTGTCCCCAGTAACTTCTTTTTTCCAGGATAGTGCATGGCATCTCTTCTGCCTTCCTTCTTACAGTCTTCCTTTCAGAACTGGGTGTTTGTCATAAACCAAGGAAGTATCCAGAGAAGCTGCTCCAGTGCTATAAGACCCAGCTTTGTCTTCACTGTCCACAGGGCACATGTCTTGGTGACACCATCTGTAAGAGTTGCCGCAAAGCCCTTTGTGTAAAACTGATTTAAACTGGAAATCTGGTTTTAAATTTTAAACCCATCAATGATTCTCCTACTGCATTAAGAAGAGGTGGTGAACTCTTGGCCTCCAGGCCATAGGTTTCCCACCGGGCTAAAGGTTTGCAAGAAACTGCCCTGATGTATGTTGGAAACTAAATACCATTTCTTTGCCATAAGCATCAACATTTAATATTTATATTTAGTGAAGAGATTTGAGACCATCTGCTCTGCCACCCATGTTCTGGAGCCTAATGATCACAAGGCACATGTGGTCACTTTAGAAAACCAAATAGGGCAGCCTACTGGATAGATTTGACGGACCACTCTGAAATGGGTTATGTGACCACCTTCCCACCAATATCACACAGCTCTGTCCTCTCATTATGTCCCTCTCTTCCTTCCCTACATGAATACAGCCTGGCTCTCTAGAGCCGAATGAGTTTGTCTGATCTAAACTGCTCCTCTTCAGCCTTGACAGCTGCACTGACTTTCAGAATTCAGGACTGCCGCCCTTTCTTAAGCAGATAAAAATATGAATATGTTTGTGCCATCTCAGAACTTGCTTTGGAGGATGGACTAAGCTTATTTAATACCTCTGAGCAGCATAGATGTCTGTGGCTGATGCATTCGGCCTGGCAGCATATTCCAGCAGGAGAACTCCTATGTAAAGCAAATATATAGGTGGTTAACATTATTCTGCAACAGCAGAGGGGAAACCTCTGGTCCAGCGGTCAAATATGGCTCTCAAGCACCTCTTAACTTGCCCCTTAAGACTCTCCCTAGACCCACCCCTTGCCACCCTTCTGTCATATCCTATTTGCATGTTTAGGCTGGCTGGAGTATTCCCTTGAGCTCTGATAATGCTGCTTGGCTGGAGGACAGGGGTGCATAGAAGGTACTCTATTGTAAAAGGTAAAATTTACATTTATTTCTCTACCACTTTGGGTTTGGGCCTTACTCACCACAGGTATGTGGTCCCTGAAAGGTTTCCCTGAATGGTATGTAACACTCTAACTGAAAAAAGTTCCCCATGCCTGTGGCAGAGAGATCTGCCAGTCATACATGAGTCATTCTGCCCCATGGACTAGTATAGACTAGTCTGTGAATATTCCTCCACCCCCGTATACACCTAATGCCACTAAAGTAACAGCAGTCCAAAGAACTAGTGCCATCTCTTTCCCACCCCTGCCTGGTGTTTTGTCTTTGCCAAACTTAATTCCAGAGGCAAAAGCTGGAAAATGAGGTTTAAACTAGAAGGTAATGAAGATAACATTTCCAGATGGGTGTATGCCTGAGGAAGTAGTCAATAGATCAGGTAGTCACAGGTGGTGGAACAGATAATGGCAGTGGTTGGGAGCAACAAGGAAAGGTGACCTGGCCATTGCTTTCTCTGAAATCTGATCACTGGCAGCCTGCTTGCTTAAAACTACAGCTGTTCACACGGACAGGAGATTGTGCATCCATCATCATCTTAAGAATTCTGAGACACGTTCTTAGGAACGATTATCTCAATGAAAATGAACTACCGTATTCCAGCTTGATGTGCCGGCTTTCCAATAAATTCAGTTCTGTGTTAGTAACTTAAATCTTTTTGATCTCCATTGATCTGGTACTACCTTTTTGTGTACTGCTATGTGACATATGATGTTAGTTGCACTAAGGGAGCCAGACTCTCCTTTGTATTGGGAACTAGAACACATTTTGTGCCTGTCAAAAATCCTCTTTTGATTGTCACAGTATTGGAAACAGCTGCTTTTCAATTATGGATTTCTTCTCCCTATCCTAAAGTAAATTTTAAAAAACCCACCTTTTAATCATTGCGCAATCAATTCAAAAAAATCCCACCTTTTAATAATTGCTCATAGACTCGCAATGCAGAGTTGTGTTGGAAGATCACCCAGGAATGCCTGGTGATCATAAGCTTCAGCCTACTGCACTGAATTATCCTGTAGTAAGCTGGCAAAGTGATTATTTAACAGCAATTTTCATTACCTCCATAGATCCGTGCCAGAGCATAGGCAAAGTCTCTTGCAGACAGCTGCATCCCGGCTTCCCCCTCTAGGCTTATTTTCTGAGTGAACTGTCTGAGTTTGTGGAGAGCATTTTGAACTATTTGCACAGAAAGTTCCAGTTCAGAGTCGCTAAGCGCCACCTTCAACCTGGCCTGCAAGGAAATCAATCACATGGTGATCAGTTTTTCTCGAAACAGCCACTACTGCTGTCCAATCTAAACCATCTTTTCAGCTGTTAGCAAATCTGAACAAAAGTTTACATTTTCCCCCAGGCAACTATGTTGATCTGAACAAGAAAGAGCCTTGGGGTGTTATCACATTGTGCAATGGGGAGGGGAGGGGAAGTCCATAGTCCTCCAGCTATTGCCAGACTATGCGTATCATTCCTGAATAGTGCCCATGCCAGCTAGCTGATGGAGACTCCAAATCCCATGTTGCAGCTTCCCAACCACACCTGGAGGGCCATGTCCCCCTCCCTTGGCATAGAATAAACACACATGATGTTAAGATGGAATGAAATACAAAAATGCAGCTGGGATCAAATATGTTAAACCTCTAGTCAGAGCTTTCCAAACTGTGTTTCGTGCCATGTTAGTGTGTCGGCTGCAGTGTGTAAGTGCAGCTGGTATAACTTTCCATTTGACAGCATGGTTAAGAATCAAGCCATCTATGCAAAATGCTATTGTCACCTCTTAATAGAGGCCTTCTCCTCAACCTGTTGCCCTCTGCATTTTGGACTACAACTCCTGTTTGCCCCTGCCAGCATGATGGTTAAAAGTATAGTGATTTCTTAAGAATCAGACCTTTAGGGTTTTGGCACCTGCCCTCTGCTCCCTTTGAACATTAGGTGCCACCTCTGTTGCCTCTTTGGTACCTGCGGAAGACCTTCCTATTTCAACAAGCCTTTTAAGTGGTTATATTTCCCAGTCTTCATATGAAGTTGAATGGTTTTTAGATGTTTGATTGTTTTATTGCTTGCTTACTGCCCTGGGCTCCTTTGTGTGGAAGGATAGAATATCAATTTAATAAAATTACACACACACACACCATCAGCCCCTTCTAGCACAACTCTGTTGGCCATGGCTGTTGGGAATTGCAGTCAAAACCATTTGGAGGGCACCAGGTTGGAAGGTAGGTATAGTTTAGGATTACATTTGTAGCAGTGACATTAAAAGTAATGAGTGTTGAGGAACACAGTAAACAGTGTTGAGGAATGCTCACCTGGGCAGTAGAGAAAAATGCATCCAGCACTTTCCCTTGGCTCTTGACAAGGGAGCGCAGAACATCCAGAGAGAGGATATTGGTTGTTCCTTCCCAGATAGTTAGCACCTGTCAGGGAGTCAGAGGAAAAAGTGGGACAGCAAACAAAATTAAAAGGGAAGCCAAAATCTAAGATGCTGGAGAAAAGTTGAAATGTTAGATTAGTAATGCATGGAAGAGTAAGAACAACTGCATGTCACTCCAGATGAAACATTGGTCCTGAAATTTCTGCAATCTATCAATCTCTGCTAATCTGTCACCCTCCAAATGTTTTGGACGACAACTCCCACCAGGTCTAGCATTACATGGCTGTGCTGGATGGGACTGCTAAAAATTGTAGTCCAAAAGAACCAGAGGGCTCAAAGCTGGCAAAGACTGAAGGAAATAAAAGTAGAAAGCTGATAAACAAATTGCCCTTTCTGGTCACAAAATACACTGGTCAGCAAGGTTTTTGAGTTGGAAAATGAGTAGCAGAGGATGCTGAGCTCTTTCCCGACAGGTGCTTTCTATCTCTGTGATGTTCCCACCCAGACTATATTAACAAGAAGCAGGCCATGATTTTTAGGGTGTGTGAGCCACACAGGGATTCCTGTCCCACCTGCCTGCTGCTGGGGGACTCTCAGCCCTGGAGTCTGGCCTCACCACTGTGTCCCCAGCCCCCTTGCTGAATGTCTGCCTGGCCAGCGTCGGGGTGGAGTGGGGATTTGCCAGCCAAGGGCCGTGTCAGTCAGCCAGGTTTCTCCCTGCATGGGTGGGCAGGGCCGTAGCCCCACTTGATTCTGGTGGCGAGGGATGAGCTAGCACGCAGGCTCCGTGAACCCTCCATGCCCCATGTGGGCACACCTAGTAGTATTGGTGGTGAGGGAAAGCCTGGCATGGTGGATTCTCTGGGCCCCGCGTGCCCTGCCCCCGCCCAGTGAGCACTCACCCCCAGCCACCAAAAACGGACAGAAGACTGCTGTTAACCAGTGAGAGTGGAATGGTGGCGCATGTCCTCATCTCTTCTCTGATGAAATGCAATCTCCCAAATATGTTTGCATAACTGTTCCTTGATAAGTACTTTTTGTAGCTGAGAACTGGTCCATCTTTCACAATCTACCAGCTGAGCTCATTTGTTACAGCACACAGAGGGTTGGGACATCTTAGGAGACTTACAATCTCACTGTTAACCAGTGAGAGTGGAATGGTGACATGCCCTCATCTCTTCTATGATGAAATGCAGTCTCCCAGATGTGGTTTGCAGTAGAGAAGGGATTGTAAGGGCTTCATTTCATGTTTCTGCAGTGTATCGTGTAGTCTGATCTTAACCTGGCCTATATCTAATTTGTAAACAGACATTTTGGGGGTGTTGCTTGATCTAGGGTAGGGTGGGCACTGCCCTCCAACTAATATTTGCATATCTATTCCTTGATAGTGCTCCTTGTAGCTGAAAACTGGTCAATTTTTCAGACTCTGCCAGCTGTGTTCATTTGTTACAGCAGACAGAGGGTTGGGATATCTTAGGATACTTATACCAGCTTACTATAAATATTCATCTTTGAAGAAATAACATTGCCACTGAGGAATTGTAACTAACTCATGATTAACACATGCCGTTAAATTTTAGTCCCTGGTATTTGGCGAGTAAATCCAGTTACAAGCTATAGGGACACAGTTTGAAGCTGCTCTTTCTATCAACAACTGGTGCATTCTTAATCCTGGAGAGGGAAACAGATACAGAGAGTACATTTTTGAACTGCAGAACTTTTACCTGGAAGAAGAGTGAAAATAGTTAATTCTAATGTGAGCTTAGACTTCTGTGATAAGCGATGTCTAAGCTCCGGAAGACTCTCCAAATAATGGAGCCACCACCAAGATTCTGAAGCCAGTTTTTGTCCCCTGCTCTACCTCAACAGCACTGCTATAAGATATACAGTAGGTTCAGGGGCGTACCCAGGATCAAAACTGGGGGGGCAAGCCATGGTCGTTCAGGGGCGGGGCCAAGGCACGGGAGGGGCCACAAAGTGGGAATGTGGGCGGGGCTACAGGGCCAGTGGGCCCGACGACTCTGAGGCGGCGGCTGCAGCCGCTAAATGAACCCCCTAAACTCTCTCACACGAAATTCCCCTGCTCTGAAGCAGGGCCATCTCTAGGCCCGGGTCTGGTGGCGTGGGGTGCCAAGCCACCAGGGGCGCCGCTGTGCCCGCTGAGAGGCGCGGCGGAGGCCGCCCCAGGCGCGCCTCTCAGCTGTTCATCGGCTTCAGGCTGCTTTCTGGAGGCGTGCGGGCCTGGGGCCGCCTCCTCCGCGTGCAGGGGCGTCGCAACAGGGGGCGGGCAGCACCCCCTGGCCCAGGGCCGGCCCTACAGCCAGGCTGGGTTGCGCAGGGCTTTAGCCCTCCAGGCGGCAACCGCGCTGTGAGCTGCGCCTGCCGTGCCGGGAAACGGGGCGGGGTGGGGGCACCAGAGGGATCCGTCACACCACGGTGCCAGGACGCTAGGTATGCTTAAGACGGCCCTGCTCTGAAAACACCGCTCCCATCCATTTACGGCTAGCCACCCCCCTGAAAAACCCCTTTGGGCCCCGCTTTCCCTCCTCGATGTCCCCCCGAAGCCTTGCCAGTTCCCACCCTATATATCTGGGATGGGGAAGGAGCTCAGAGGTCTGCTAGTCCTGGGGGGCCATCCCCCCGTGGCCTGGGAGGATACTGGGGCCCCCCCTCCCCGCCAAGCTGAGGCCCTCGAAGAAGAAGAAGAAGAAGCTGCCACCGCCGCCTCCCCATCGCAAGGGAGCAAAAGATGGGAAAGGTGGGGTGGCGCAGCGCAGCCAAGCGAGCAAGCGAGCCCCCCCAGCTGTGACCCTACGGTGGCGGCAGCGACTCCCCCGCCCTCAACGCCCCTCTCTCGGCAGGGGCAGCAAGGGAGAGCGGCGGGGGGGGCACATTGCAAAGAAGGAAACAGCAGCCAATGCCCGGAGAGGGCAATGCACGCAGGGGGAGCGGAGAGCTGTACCGCCCCCCAAGGCAGCTCCTTTCCTATTGCCGGGGGTGGGGGGCGGCGAGGAAGGGTCACTGCCGCTGGGCTACTCCTGCCGCCGGCAATCCAGCGCAAACGCCCCCACACAGCTTCCTTGCAGCAGCCACGACCACCGCCTTTGGGCGCCGCCCCCCACTCCTCCTTTGTGGGCTTCTGCCCGCCGAGGCTGAACTGGCTCCTGTCGGTGCACTTTCTCTCCCGGCCCAGGAGGAGTCTCAGTAGCAACTCCTAACTCAGGAGGGGGGGTAGGGGGGTGCGGAGGGAGGAAGGGGGCGATTCCCAGCCCGCGGCGCCGACGATCGCAGTGCAGCCTACCGGGAGTCAGAGCGTGGCAGTGGCTGCAACCAATGCAGGGAGCCGCGTCTCCTTCACTTGCCAGCCCAGCAGAACTCTTAGGCAGGAGAGGTTGCCGCCCGGCAGGGCTTTCCATTGGGAGGCGCGAAGGCTTTAGTGGGCGGGAATTGGTGCAAATGTAGGCAGGGCGGGCACCAGCAGCATGCACCAGCAGCATTTCCTCCCCCTCTCCCCTCCCGTGTCAACAAGCGAGGCGCCTGCGCAGGGTATTTGCTTCCCTAGTCGGGCCCGCAGTTTGGTCTTCTGGGGGGGCAGCTGCACCCCCTGCCCCATGCTGGGTACACCCATGAGTAGGTTGCTGAAAGAAGGAGAGGCTAAGAAAAATGCCCTTTTTTCAGGGTGTGGGTGTGTGACTTAATACCTGGGCATCCCGCAAAGCTCCTGCCAGGCCTGTATCTTCCATGTAGCCCTGCCCTCCAAAACACTCCAGCCCTTCTGAGATAACCGCAACAGCCTGCAAAAAAGACATCCAGAGATCTGCCCCGGTCTCACAACCACTTGGCCATTAAACAATTACCAACTTTAGTTCTTTCCTTTCCTTTCCTCTTCTCCCCCACAATTAGCATCTGGCTCCTATGTTAACCCTTCCTTGTTGCTTCAGAGCCCAATATGTAACTAAACCATGAAACCAAATTCTAGGCCTTGAAACACTACCTGTTTCCCAGTGTAAAGTTTGGCAACAGGCGTCAGCAGTCTAAGCATGTGCTGGTCTTGCTCAGTGTCCTTATTGGTTTCTTCCAGTCCAAGCAATCTCCCTATCTCCATCATCAGCAGGAATGCTCCTCGAGCTTGCACCTGCAGGAACAAGACAGCCTGGGATCATTGGGGCAGGGTGGAGAAGCACACAACGTTCTTACAACAAGTAAAACTCGGCTGGAGAAAAAAGGATTTCATATTGGGCAAGGGCTGTAGCTGAGTGGCAGAACACCTGGTTGGCATACAGAAAGTCCCCGGATCAATCCTTGGCATATCCTGGTAGGGTTCCCTGCCTGAAACACTGGAAAGCCAATGCCAGTTAATGTAGACAATAATGAACTAGATGGAAAATGATGTCTTACTCAGTATAAGGCAACTTCCTATGTCTTAATGATTTTAGCTTAGTGATAGAGCATTTGCCTAGCATGCATTAGGTCCCAGGTTTGATGCCAGACATATCCATGTAGGGCTGCCTGAAATCCTGGTTCAGTGCCCGACATATCCAGGTTACCTGCCAGAAATCCTGGAGAGCCATTGCCACCACCTCTGGTCACTTCTTTTTGCACTCCCACTGGTAAGCCCCCACCCCACCTTGAGACAGAGAAAAACACTACATACACAGGCATTTTGCTTTTCTAAGGGAGCTGCTGGATCCAACAGAATTCATCTGAGGTCTGAAAAGCACATGGAGCTGAAAGAGGCTGTAAGAAAGAACCTCACTCTTCCAACTTCCTCCTTCGGCTCTACCGTATGTGCTTTTCAAGGGAGAAAGAGGAAACCACCTTCACCTCATGACCAAGAAGAATGTGACTGTGGTGGGGAGTCTCATATGCTTTGTAGGTGGCAGGGGAAGACTTCAAGGGTCAAGGTCAAACCAAACCAGCACCTCCAAATGCTCACCTCCATTCGAGCCAAAGTCTGCATGTGCAACGGGTGAGCCTTCAGGGGTTTTCCAAAGGCTTCCCTCTTGGTGGCATAATCCCTTGCCAGGGTGATCACTCTGGAGATGGAAGGTAATTTTTAGCTAATTGAATGCACTTGGCTATTTTTCCTGTATTCCTCTCATATCATGCTGTAATTATGCTTTAGATGCACCACTTTGTTGCTCACATACAACAAACACCCTACCCCCTAGATAGCTCTGATTCACAACACAAAGTCAGGGAGGATTCTTGTTAGCTGGCAAGCCCATTGGGAGATCACTCAAATCTGGCTTCAGAAAGTGGCAGAATTTGGAGCAAGGCCTCTCCTGATGACCTTAGTGCTCAAAAAAGGTCACATGTGAGAAGACACACCCCAAAGTCACAAAGGCCACAGCTGTTGAGTGACTAACCTGTGGCCCTCCAGATGTTGCTGGACTACAACTTGCACCAGCCCCAGCCAGCATCGCCAATGGTCAGAAATGATGGAAGCTGTAGTCCAGCAACATCTGGAGGGTCTCAGGTTCCCCACTCTTGCTCTGATTGAGGTAGCTAATTGTAGCTCACAAGCAATACAGTGGTGCCTCGCTTAACGAATGCCCTGCTTAACGAAATTTCCGCTTAATGAAAGGTTTTTTCTAGCGGAGGTTGCCTCGCTAGACGAATTCGTTTTATGAAAAATTCGTCTAGCGAATCGCGGTTTCCCATAGGAATGCATTGAAATTCAATTAATGCGTTCCTATGGGCAAATATATATATATATAAATTCAATGCATTCCTATGGGATTCACTAGACAAATTTTTCGTTATAAGACCCGTGGAACGAATTAAATTCTTCTAGCGAGGCACCACTGTAGTTTTATTTGAGAGATAGTAACGTGGAAGTTACCATCTGCACCATACACCGCATGTACATGATTCTCCCAAAGGAATCCTGGGAACTGTAGTTTACTACCACAATTTGGAAACCAGGAGTTTTAAACAGCATTTTTACAGCTAACCTCATCTTACTTTAATGCTTATTCAGACAGCAGCATGATTGGAAGAGCCATAACTAAGACCAAGGGCCCAGTAGGTCTTAGGGAAGGGGACATGAATTACCTTCTCATGCATGCAACTGCAGCAATGACATTGTGGATCCTAGAGATGGTCAGCATGTTTACAATGGAAGCCACACCCCGGCCCTCCACAGAGATCTGAAAGCATGAAACAGAAAAAAACAGAATAAGGTTAATTAGCATGGACTGGGTTGCAGTTTTGTAACAGGAAATCTATTTGCTTTCTCTCATTTTCTCCCTGGGGCATAAAACCCTATACAGTTTTACTCTGGAAGCCAAACGGAATCCATTCCAGAAGTCCGTTCGACTTCCAAAATGTTCATTAACCAAGGCGCTGCTTCCAATTGGCTGCAGGAAGCTCCTGCAGCCAATTGGAAGCCGCGGAAGCCACGCCAGACATTCGGGTTCCAAAGAACGTTCGCAAGCAGGAACACTCACTTCTAGGTTTGCGGTGTTCGAGAGCCAAAACAATCGACTTGCAAGGCGTTTGTCAACTAAGGTACAACTGTAATAACCTTTCCGCCTGCCCATAATTCCTAACCAGAGCAGTGGGAGCTATGCACAAATTCTTCAGTCAAGAAATATGTACACACAGTACAGTTGCATAGATATATATCTAGCCATAAGGAGGGGAAGAGCAGCTTTTGGTGGATTGGACCAAAGGCAATCAGAAAGCAGTTTACACACACCCACACCCACACCCACACACCCCTTTGTACAATAGGCTACTTTCAACACACACACCCCTTTATTCTCCATCCAGACAAACAAACACCATTATTGGAGTTCAAGGACACATTCCACCCTGGCCAGGAAAAAAAACCCTTGGGGTATAAAGCAGGGCCAGTAGGGTATGTGGCCTGAGGAGTTTGAAGGCTCAGAGAGAAAGACCTGGAACACCGCATTTGGCCTCCAGGTCTGAGGTTCCCCATTTGTGAGGAGATTGGAAGGTAGAGGCTACAGAGTGCATTGGGAAATCCTGTGAAGGATGCTGAAGCCTCACCCCGCCATTCTACCCTGCACATGGATATACCAAAGAGGCCTGCTCTTAGTCTTCCTCTGAGTACCATAGTACTCCAGAAGGCATTGTTCAACAGGTTTGGTGCTATTTCTTTTTTGCTAGTAACTTGGTTTTCCTAAGGAGGCTGAAATTCTCATCCATAATAATAAATAATAATAATAATTTATTATTTATACTCCGCCCATCTGGCTGGGTTTCCCCAGACACTCTGGGCGGCTTCCAACAGAAATATTAAAATACACTAATTACTTAAAGAATAATAGCTTCCCTAAACAGTGCTGTTTTGGCTGTGTGATGTCTGCTTCTGTCCCTGCATGGCAGCTCCAAGCATGGGCAAAATCCACAGAGAGCTGCCCTGCTCCAGAACACCTTCCTTTCATTTGTCTCATACCAGGGAAGTAGAAACTGAGCTTTGGAGGAAGTTTTCCTCCGCACCTTTTTCTCTTTTGCTCACCTTGAGTGTCTTGGCTCCATTTAGGAGCAGCTCCGCGGTCGGCAGTTGCCTTGTGCCCAGCTTGTCTTTCAGTCGTTGTATCTCAATCCCATTCAGCTTCCCTTCCTCATCGCGCATCTTCAGGTAGAACAGAGACAGACCTTTGGAGCCCTGCAGCCAAGAATGCAAGGGTGAGAAACACTGACTGGTAACAAGGAGAATGGAGCTAGAATGAATGCATTGTGCAATACATTACTGCAGCAATGGGGAACGTCCAGCCTGTGAACAAAATTAGGCCAGGCAAGGGTTCTCTTTGGCCTGTGAAGCTGTTTTCTGCAATCCAAGCCCACCTGATCCTCACCTGACATCATATGTGAAATGAGTATGTGGCAGGTAAAGACATGGCTGTAAGGGGACAATCAGGATCCTTAAAGTGTACTACTCTGGATAGTTTCTTGGCAAACAAGGTTTGCTGTCAGTGTTGATCAACTGTTTGATGGTGTTGCAAGTCCTGCAGGGACTGGATATGCTACAGAGTTCTCAAGTGGGAGCTTCTTAGTGCAGCTGATTCCTGCCCAAAGTGGGTTCTTGCTATAAGCGCTGATCAGCTGATTAACACAGCAAGGCCCAATGGATCATGTGATGTCAGGTGAGTGGCAGGTAAGTGGCCCCAATGCCTGTCAAAATGGCCAGTGGCGGACTCTGTTTCTCACCCCACTTCCACATTACTGATTACTGCTTGTGAGCTGGTCCTTCAGTTTCCCCAGCTAGGAATCTGACCTGCTGTATTTGTCCATCTGCAGTCATGCTCCTTGCCAGTGTCAAAGTTATATCTGAATCGGTGGCCGAAGTAAACCATTTCAAGCCATGGAGACTGTAGCTGCCATCAGGGAGTTCCAGGGCAACTGTCTCTGTGCCATTAGCTGCAAGAAAAGAACACCCATTCTTAGCTGCTGCTGATCTTCACAAATAACCAGCACTGGCTTCAAGCTGAAGAAAAAGCAACATTATCATTCAGCAGTGTAGCCAAGAAAGGAAGGTGACACCTCAAGAAACTTTGGGGAAAGGCCATGGCACCTGCTTCATATACAGATGTTCCCAGGATCAAAACCCGGCATCTATAGGTAGGGCTGGCAAAGACCCTGGACAACAGCTGCCAGTTCATGTAGACAATACTGTATAAGGCAGCTTCCTATGTTCTTAAGGTGAAACTCAAGCAATAGGTAAACTTAAGGAGCTATAATGTTTGCAATCCATAGGGTTGGCTATATCCTACCCACCAGCAATGTTGTCATGGTGATTACTATGGGCCTGGCCTATGTGACATACTGGTAATAATAATAATTTATTATTTATGCCCCACCCATCTGGCTGGGTTTCCCCAGAAGCCTGCGGATAGATCTGAGTTTAAGTTTCACAGAATCACATGAGAAAGCATTAGAAACTATCATATTTTATTCATATAGTCATGGTGGTGCTATGAATTAATTGAATTTTTAAACTGTGAGACTGCACATGCTTAGAGTATTATCTTTCTTATTACCAGGTTGGTAAATTGTTTTTCATTTGTTCATTTTTCTTCTCCATTAGAAGTGTGGAAGCAGACATTATACACATGGCCATCTAAAGGACCTCTTCCCATGCCTCAACAGACCATTAGGCTGATGGTATAACCTTATCTAGCTGCACCACTACTCATTTCTTAAGGCATTTTGTATTGCACTCTGTGTCAGACTTCCTACTTTGGGGTATACTTACCAACATCAGAGCCCCCTCTGCGTTCAGTCATCCACTGGCCGGAAGTCCAGAATTTGGCAGGGTCACGTGATGTCAAGTGGAAAAAACCTTCTTCGAGGGGCTTGGGGATCCCCAAGGACTGTTCAGAGTTGCAGGAAACAGACGGGAGAAAGAAAAACAATCAGGATTTCCTCTTGTGGCTCCTTCCACAGCAGCCCAAAGCTCATTTGTCCTGTCATTTGTTGCTCCTCCCTCATTATTCCTCTGCATGCTTTGGGAGATCAGGTGGGAGGAGAGCTGGTCTCAGCAAGAGGGGGAGACTCTCTAGATTCTGCAGCAGCCTGCCTCATTTCTGTCCCCTGGCCCCATTCCTCTGACACCTCTGAGTCTCGACTGCCCTCTGTCACAGCCTCTTCCTGCTCACTAAACCCTGTTCCTTATTCAGATTTTGACACCTTCCTCTAATCATGCATCATTGTCCCACCACAAATGCCCTGGCACTGAGCCTTCTTCACCTTGTGATTCCCTTGCTGGTGCCTCCCACCACTCCTCTGCATCCAACCAGTCCATGACAGTCTGGCTAGGGTTCGGTGAGATGCAAAGTCAGGCAAGGGAGCTTCTCCACAGAGTTCTTATACCAACAACTCCAGATAGTCAGGATTAGACTTTGGTCTTCTAAATTTCAATGGCGCCCTGTGCAAGGCCAAAATTCGGAGCCCCTCCCCGTGGCCTCTTGCCTTCCGTTCTGCTCTGTTCACTGTGGTGCCCTTCGGGCTCAGAGCCCAGTGTGGTGGAACCAGTTGCTCTGCCAAAGATCTGCCTCTGAGATAAGGACCAAAAGGTTTTTCAGCAGAGCTGGCTGATATGCATCACTTTGGATTTAAGCAGAGCCAGGATGCCACATATGCACCAGTTTTGCTAACTCCCAATCTGGCCTTATTAGGGAAGGCCTTGGGGAACTGAGGAATATGTCTTATATAGAGCCAGACAATTAGCATAGTTCAGTATTAGTTTAGCATAGGCATCCCCAAACTTTGGCACTCCAGATGTTTTGGACTACAATTCCCATCTTCCCCGACCACTGGTCCTGTTAGCTAGGGATCATGGGAGTTGTAGGCCAAAACATATGGAGGGCCGCAGTTTGGGGATGCCTGGTCTAGCAGCTCTCCAAAGTTTCTAAATAATAGTGTTGTGAATGGGGTTTTGTTTTTTTGGTAAGGAAAATTTATGGGTAGGGTGTTTTACTTTGGTAGCAACATTCCAGAAATGAATCTCTGACAGTCTAATTCAGAGCAATGCAATATAGTGTTCTACCTGCTGAGCACTGACTTGTGATCTCACCTCTATTACTTTTGCTGCTCCATCAGTCATGGCCAGAGGACACGAAAAAATACCAGAAGAAGGTGCGAAAAGGTACAGTTTGGCAATCTGATGAATGCGGCTGTGGAAGGAGAAACAAAGGGGAAAATATATTTGTTATAGAGAGATGTCAGCTACACAAGAACACAAAAAGAGCTTGGCTAAAGGCCTATCAGGTTCAGCACTCTGTTTTCACCATGGCCAAGCAGATGCCTCAATGGGAAGCTCACAAGCAGGACATGAGTGCAACAGCAGTCTTCCCACTTCCAATTACCAGGAGATGGTGTTCAGAGGCATACTGCCTTCGACCATGGAAGCAGAACATAGCCATCGTAGCTAGTAGCCATTGATAGTAGCCTTACATGAATCTGTCTTGCTATCTTTTAAAGCCATCCAAATCGGTGGCCAATCATTACATGCTGTGGGAGTTCTACTGTGGGAGTGCTTTCATCTAGAAAAGTGTCACCATCCCCACTGTAGGGACATTTCATTTTGAATGGCACTGGAGGTATATGGACATGTTCACCACCCTGAAGTGTGGCCAACTGAGTCTGCAGGTGTCAACTAAATTTGTACCTCCAGTTAGAGTATCTCCTCTCATAAGCTTCAGCAATCAGCCCCTCCTCAGCCGAGATCTCCTTCATCCTCTTCCAGGCTGGGCAGGTGATAATTTCATCCACACGCCGCCCCCAGGCATCAAACTGCTTAAGTTGTGGAGGGTTTAACTCACACTCGCGTCCCAGGAGATCAATTTCATCCTTCACACGAGTCCCAAACTGTTCAAGGTCCAAACTTACATCAGCAAACACCTGCAAAGTAAAAGAATGTGGGCAGATGGACAAGTATGTATGTATGTATGTATCTATGTATAAATAAATAAATAATAAAATAAAAACAAAACATCACAGCAAGCAGAACATAAAACAAAGTATTGGGCTCCCTGTATGACCTCACTGGTCTCTGGTACTGTTCCTTTTAAACTGAGTATTATGTACTGCTGCTATTTGAAATGGTCTTATGCTATAAACTAAGAATCAACCCTGCCGCCTGTACTTTTGGACTTTCCTTGGAGACATGGCTTGGGAGACTGTCTTGCAATTTAAAAATTTACTACTTAATAACTGCACGTACATAATGACCCATACATACCGTAGTTCACCTTTCACCTGCTTCAACTAGCGAGGTTTGTTTTTAACTGCAGACAGCAGCTTGGGAACAGGGCAAACTGCTGGCTTCTTGCATAACTTTTAAGCAAAGAACAAACAGCCATTTGGCTTTTAAATCAGTGGAGGACAAGATAGGTAAAGGTAAACCTGACCATTAGGTCTAGTCATGACCGAAATGTCACAGGATTGGGTCCATCTGGCTGCCCATCTTCTTCTTCTTCCTCCTCCTCCTCCGCCTCCTTTGTGTCACAGTTGCTCCTTATAGAACTCAGCAGGGAGGTGGATGGGGACAAACCTAAAATTGGCTCTGGCATCACCTGCTGTGGGGTTTCCTGCCTTCCACTCTACCAGTCTTAAAGGGAATCAACCACCACCTGTTTGGATACTCTAAATGTCCTATATGTGAAGGATGTAATGTAATTGCTTTTGTTTAAATCAGAGGAAGTAATCAAATCTGTGTAAATTGTCTGTGCAAACGAGCTGTGATACTTGCATTGTAGGGAGTTGGATGAGATTAACCTTGAAGTCCCTTCTAATTCTACAATTCTAGGAGTCTCTAGAGGTCACAGAACATTGTGTGTGTGCACGCGCGCATGCCTTAAATATATATGTGTGTCTATATATATAATATAATATATAAAATACAGACCTCAGTGGGTAGCTGTGATTTCAAGTAATCCTGAAGAAAAGCATCTTCCAGGTATGGATTTCCAATCCTAGGCTGTTCTTGACAAAAGACTCCAATTTCTTTCCTGGAAGAAAGCTCCCTTGGGTGTTGTGAGGAGCATTTTCGATCCATGGGCTCCACTTGCTGATTCCAGCACTTTTGATTCCCTGCTTGCCCTAAGCTTTGCAACCAAAAATTGCAGTTTGACAGCTTCGGCTTGCAAGGCGTCCACATGACCAAAGCCAACCAACCAACCAAAAGCCAAAAAGCAAACCAAAAGCAATTGAAAAAGAACATAGTGTCCGTGTTTGTTTCACCTTGCACCACCTCCCGCCTCCAACAACATGACTAAAAACTGAAACAAAGTTCCTGCAAGGAGGTTCAGTAAAGGCTGAAGCCAAAACCGGGATGCTCCTGCGTGCATAAACAAGTTTTTAAAAAGACAGCTTCTCTGCGGAGGAGGTGGCAGCGGAGCTGGCGGAGCAGATTCCCTCCCTCGACCCGATCCAACTTTATTTGCAAGAAAATAGGAAGCTGCCCCTTAGTCCGTCGAGCGCAGTATTGTCCACAAACCCTGGCAGCAATCGCTCTCCAGGTTTTCAGGCAGGAAGTCTCTCCCAGCCCAGCCTTGGAGATAGATGCTTTGAGGCACTGAACCCGGATTAATGCTTTAATATGAAACTAAATGGGCTAGATTATGGAGAAAGCTAGAGAGTTCCAGAAAAACGTCTACTTCTGCTTCATTGACTATGCAAAAGCCTTTGACTGTGTCGACCACAGCAAACTATGGCAAGTTCTTAAAGAAATGGGAGTGCCTGATCACCTCATCTGTCTCCTGAGAAATCTCTATGTGGGACAAGTAGCTACAGTTAGAACTGGATATGGAACAACTGATTGTTTCAAAATTGGGAAAGGAATACGACAAGGTTGTATATTGTCTCCCTGCTTATTTAACTTATATGCAGAATTCATCATGCGAAAGGCTGGACTAGATGAATCCCAAGCCGGAATTAAGATTGCCGGAAGAAATATCAACAACCTCAGATATGCAGATGACACAACCTTGATGGCAGAAAGCGAGGAGGAATTAAAGAACCTTTTAATGAGGGTGAAAGAGGAGAGCGCAAAATATGATCTGAAGCTCAACATCAAAAAAACCAAGATCATGGCCACTGGTCCCATCACCTCCTGGCAAATAGAAGGGGAAGAAATGGAGGCAGTGAGAGATTTTACTTTCTTGGGCTCCTTGATCACTGCAGATGGTGACAGCAGTCACGAAATTAAAAGACGCCTGCTTCTTGGGAGAAAAGCAATGACAAACCTAGACAGCATCTTAAAAAGCAGAGACATCACCTTGCCGACAAAGGTCCGTATAGTTAAAGCTATGGTTTTCCCAGTAGTGATGTATGGAAGTGAGAGCTGGACCATCAAGAAGGCTGATCGCCGAAGAATTGATGCTTTTGAATTATGGTGCTGGAGGAGACTCTTGAGAGTCCCATGGACTGCAAGAAGATCAAACCTATCCATTCTTAAGGAAATCAGCCCTGAGTGCTCCCTGGAAGGACAGATCGTGAAGCTGAGGCTCCAATACTTTGGCCACCTCATGAGAAGAGAAGAATCCTTGGAAAAGACCCTGATGTTGGGAAAGATTGAGGGCACTAGGAGAAGGGGACGACAGAGGACAAGATGGTTGGACAGTGTTCTCGAAGCTACGAACATGAGTTTGACCAAACTACGGGAGGCAGTGCAAGACAGGAGCGCCTGGCGTGCTATGGTCCATGGGGTCACGAAGAGTCGGACACGACTAAACGACTAAACAACAACAAATGGGCAGAGGTTTCCGTCAGGTGGAGGTTTTTCCCCCTTCATGTCAAATAGAATCCTACTTAAATTCAGCGCCCGCCTGAAGAGACCGTTGGAGTCGACCGTTGAATTTAGGCGGGAAGTGGGCAGGATTCTATTCTGCCTGAAGGGAAATTGCGGCTTTCCCTCCCACCATCGCAAAACTCCCACAGATATATAGGAAAGGAAAGGTGCCCCTTAAATTAAAATCACTTTTCTACTGCTGTGCTATGAAGAGTTTTGAGTCTTCCTATTTTTATTTTAACCCAAAAAACCTTTCAAAACCTTCTCGTGTATATATATGCGCACACTGCGTTGTACAAAATGCTGCCATGCATGTGCTATGAGAGACACTGGTGTACTACACAGATACATCCCTCATTGTTCACACAAGAAGCATCACCAATTGGGTATTCTGCTTGAGGTGTGTTCACTATCTCAGTGGCAGGCAGTAGGTAAGCTCTACAGCATTAAATGACTTTTTCTGCACTCCCAACATACCATATAAATCTCCCAGTTTACCATATAAATCTGCTATAAATTTCTTTCTCCTTACTCCCTTTAAGCGGCCCAGCCAAGTATCCCACCATAAAACTAGAACTCTTCCTAGCACTTTTCTTTCATCTGATCTGTTTTGGCAAGAATCTCCATGTTTATAGCCTTCTCTGTCATCTCCCCTGAGAGCTCCATCACACTCTCTGTGTGTAAACCATCTTGCAGGTGGGAGAGACTTGATATGAACATTTGACCTGTAGTCTTTGGTCTGTCTGGTGAGGCTACCTGGAGCCGCCAATCCCTGGATTCCTTTGTGGTTCATTAGGAGCTGCTAACACCCATCTGTTGTCTTTGTCCATGGAGTTCTCTTGACAGGGATACTGCAGTGGCTTGCCAGTTCCTGCTCCAGGTGGATCACGTTTAGTCAAAACTCTCCACTATGACATTTCCCTCTTGGGTGGCCCTGCACGGCATAGCTCATAGCTTCTCTGAGTTATCCAAGCTCCTTCGCCATGTCAAGGCAGTGATCCATGAAGAAGCAAAATAATAAGAAGAAATAATGAACAAAAGTGGAAAGGACCTAACAGAAGCAGAAGACATCAAGAAGAGGTGGCAAGAATACACAGAGGAATTATACGAGAAGGATATGGAGGTCTTGTACACCCCAGGTAGTGTGGTTGCTGACCTTGAGCCAGACATCCTGGAGAGTGAAGTCAAATGGGCCTTAGAAAGCACTGCTAATAACAAGGCCAGTGGAAGTGACGATATTCCAGCCGAACTATTTAAAATTTTAAAAGATGATGCTGTTAAGGTGCTACACTCAATATGACAGCAAGTTTGGAAAACTCAGCAGTGGCCACAGGATTGGAGATCAGTCAGAACTGGATATGGAATAACTGATTGGTTCAAAACCGGGATAGGAGTACTTGTGTCCCTGCTTATTTAACTTATATGCAGAATTCATCATGCGAAAGACTGGACTGGATGAATCCTAAAATGGAATTAAGATTGCCGGAAGAAATATCAACAACCTCAGATATGCTGATGACACACCCTTGATGGCAGAAAGTGAGGAGGAATTAAAGAACCTTTTAATGAGGGTGAAAGAGGAGAGCGCAGAATATGGTCTGAAGCTCAACATCAAAAAAACTAAGATCATGGCCACTGGTCCCATCACCTCCTGGCAAATAGAAGGGGAAGAAATGGAGGCAGTGAGAGATTTTACTTTCTTGGGTTCCATGATCACTGCAGATGGTGACAGCAGTCACAAAATTAGAAGACGCCTGGGAGAAAAGCAATGACAAACCTAGACAGCATCTTAAAAAGCAGAGACATCACCTTGCCGACAAAGGTCTATATAGTTAAAGCTATAGTTTTCCTAGTAGTGATGCATGGAAGTGAGAGCTGGATCATAAAGAAGGCTGATCGCCAAAGAATTGATGCTTTTCAATTATGGTGCTGGAGGAGACTCTTGAGAGTCCCAGGGACTGTGAGAAGATGAAACCTATTCATTCTGAAGGAAATCAGCCCTGAGTGCTCACTGGAAGGACAGATCCTGAAGCTGAGGCTCCAATATTTTGGCCACATCATGAGAAGAGAAGACTCTCTGGATATCAGCCCTCAGTGCTTACTGGAAGGACAGATCCTGAAGCTGAGGCTCCAATACTTTGGCCACCTCATGGGAAGAGAAGACTCCCAGGAAAAGACGCTGATGTTGGGAAAGATGGAAGGCACAAGGAGAAGGGGACAACAGAGGACAAGATGGTTGGACAGTGTTCTCGAAGCCACCAACATGAGTCTGACCAAACTGCAGGGTTGCAGCCTAAGTGCTTGCAAATTGGAAAGGTTCCTAGGGTTTAAACAGAGTCTCTTTGGTTTGCAGCAGTTATATGGGCAAAGACAGAGCCTTCGGAACTTACACACACACACTCACACAGCTTTGTAACCTATATAATTTAACCCTGTTATTATGTGTGTGTGTTGACAAGTGTACATGAAATGTAACTGGGAGATATGCAGATGTCCAATGGAGGAGCCACATTCCAAACTTTTTGACACACTGCTGCGCTGCCTTTTCTCAAAAGCACTCAGTATTCTATTTATGCCCCTTCTGAAGATAAAACAAGAGCCCCACAGTTGGATCATGTCAAAGGTACATCTAGTCCAGCATCCTCTTTCCAACGGTAGACAACCAGATGCCTCTGAGAAGCCCATCAGCAAGCCTTTACTCACTGTTTCTGAGCTGGTATTGAGGCATGGCACCTTTGAACTTGGAGGGTGCATGCAAACCATCATGACTAGTTGCCACCGATAGCCTTATCCTCCATGAATTTATCTAATCCTCTTTAAAAGCCTTTTAAGCTTTAGTGGCCATACAATATCTGGTGGTATCAAGCAATTTCTAAAGCAACCATTTTCTGTATGCAGAGAACTTGTCACACTCTGAAAGCAATCCTCTGCCACTGTCCTTGCAAGGGAAGATTTGGTTTATATTCCATAATGAGCTAGAAGTTGATTTTGCTGAGTGGTCATAACATACCTGTATGTCATTAAGGTAGAGGCACAAAGAGTAACTTGGGGATCTGTTCAATTGTGACTTGCATCCAGCCTTGGGCTCATACACTCCTTTCCATATCCTCATGGCTGTTAAAAGTTAATAATTGAAAAGAGTTGAATGCACACACTTGAATGCAGTGTTTTGTGACAAGAAAGGGCTGTTTGTTTCTCAGCTTTCCACTTTTATTTACTGCAGTCTTTGCCAACTTACTTCAGAGTAAGCAATACCTTTTTATTTTATCAGAACTGTTTCTGTCCCCAGTAACTTCGTTTTTCCAGGATAGTGCATGGCATCTCTTCTGCCTTCCTTCTTACGATCTTCCTTTCAGAACTGGGTGTTTGTCATAAACCAAGGAAGTATCCAGAGAAGCTGCTCCAGTGCTATAAGACCCAGCTTTGTCTTCACTGTCCACAGGGCACATGTCTTGGTGACACCATCTGTAAGAGTTGCCACAAAGCCCTTTGTGTAAAACTGATTTAAACTGGAAATCTGGTTTTAAACTTTAAACCCATCAATGATTCTCCTACTGCATTAAGAAGAGGTGGTGAACTCTTGGCCTCCAGGCCATAGGTTTCCCACCGGGCTAAAGGTTTGCAAGAAACTGCCCTGATGTATGTTGGAAACTAAATACCATTTCTTTGCCATAAGCATCAACATTTAATATTTATATTTAGTGAAGAGTTTTGAGACCATCTGCTCTTCCACCCATGTTCTGGAGCCTAATGATCACAAGGCACATGTGGTCACTTTAGAAAACCAAATAGGGCAGCCTACTGGATAGATTTGACGGACCACTCTGAAATGGGTTATGTGACCACCTTCCCACCAATATCACACAGCTCTGTCCTCTCATTATGTCCCTCTCTTCCTTCCCTACATTAATACAGCCTGGTTCTCGAGCCGAATGAGTTTGTCCGATCTAAACTGCTCCTCTTCAGCCTTGACAGCTGCACTGAAATTCAGAATTCAGGACTGCCGCCCTTTCTTAAGCAGTTAAAAATATGAATATGTTTGTACCATCTCAGAACTTGCTTTGGAGGATGGACTAAGCTTATTTAATACCTCTGAGCAGCATAGATGTCTGTGGCTGATGCATTCGGCCTGGCAGCATATTCCAGCAGGAGAACTCCTATGTAAAGCAAATATATAGGTGGTTAACGTTACTGAACTATTGTCCAAGTAACATTATTCTGCAACGGCAGAGGGGAAACCTCTGGTCCAGGGGACAAATATGGCTCTCAAGCACCTCTTAACTTGCCCCTTAAGACTCTCCCTAGACCCAACCCTTGCCACCCTTCTGTCATATCCTATTTGCATGTTTAGGCTGGCTGGAGTATTCCCTTGAGCTCTGATAATGCTGCTTGGCTGGAGGACAGGGGTGCATAGAAGGCACTCTATTGTAAAAGGTAAGATTTACATTTATTTCTCTACCACTTTGGGTTTGGGCCTTACTCACCACAGGTATGTGGTCCCTGAAAGGTTTCCCTGAATGGTATGTAACCCTCTAACTGAAAAAAGTTCCCCATGCCTGTGGCAGAGAGATCTGGCAGTCATACATGAGCCATTCTGCCCCATGGTGGGCCTTTGTGGCATATAGACTAGGCTGTGAATATTCCTCCACCCCCGTATACACCTAATGCCACTAAAGTAACAGCAGTCCAAATAACTAGTGCCATCTCTTTCCTACCCCTGCCTGGTGTTTTGTCTTTGCCAAACTTAATTCCAGAGGCAAAAGCTGGAAAATGAGGTTTAAACTAGAAGGTAATGAAGATAACGTTTCCAGATGGGTGTATGCCTGAGGAAGTAGTCAATAGATCAGGTAGTTACAGGTGGTGCAACAGATAATGGCAGTGATTGGGAGCAACAAGGAAAGGTGACCTGGCCATTGGTTTCTCTGAAATTACACTGGTCACTGGCAGCCTGCTTGCTTAAAACTACAGCAGTTCACACGGACAGGAGATTGTGCATCCATCATCATCTTAAGAATTCTGAGACACGTTCTTAGGAACGATCACCTCAATGAAAATGAACTACCGTATTCCAGCTTGATGTGCCGGCTTTCCAATAAATTCAGTTCTATGTTGGTAACTTAAATCTTTTTGATCTCCATTGATTTGGTACTACCTTTTTGTGTACTGCTATGTGACATATGATGTTAGTTGCACTAAGGGAGCCAGACTCTCCTTTGTTTTGGGAACTAGAACACATTTTGTGCCTGTCAAAAATCCTCTTTTGATTGTCACAGTATTGGAAACAGCTGCTTTTCAATTATGGATTTCTTCTCCCTATCCTAAAGTAAATTTCTTGCCTCTTTTACATTAAGAGATTTTACACCTGCCTGAGATGAGTCACTTGCTACATGGCTGTGCATCCAGTAAAAAAGAATGCCACCTTTTAATTATTGCTCATAGACTCGCAGTGCAGAGTTGTGTTGGAAGACTACCCAGGAATGCCTGGTGATCATAAGCTTCAGCCTACTGCACTGAATTCTACATTATCCTGTAGTAAGCTGGCAAAGTGATTATTTAACAGCATTTTTCATTACCTCCATAGATCCGTGCCAGAGCATAGGCAAAGTCTCTTGCAGACAGCTGCATCCCGGCTTCCCCCTTTAGGCTTATTTTCTGAGTGAACTGTCTGAGTTTGTGGAGAGCATTTTGAACTATTTGCACAGAAAGTTCCAGTTCAGAGTCGCTAAGCGCCACCTTCAACCTGGCCTGCAAGGAAATCAATCATATGGTGATCGGTTTTTCTCGAAACAGCCAGTACTGTTGTCCAATCTAAACCATCTTTTCAGCTGTTAGCAAATCTGAACAAAAGTTTACATTTTCCCCCAGGCAACTATGTTGATCTGAACAAGAAAGAGCCTTGGGGTGTTATCACATTGTGCAATGGGGAGGGGAGGGGAAGTCCATAGTCCTCCAGCTATTGCCAGACTATGCATATCATTCCTGAATAGTGCCCATGCCAGCTAGCTGATGGAGACTCCAAATCCCATGTTGCAGCTTCCCAACCATACCTGGAGGGCCATGTCCCCCTCCCTTGGCATAGAATAAACACACATGATGTTAGATGGAATGAAATACAAAAACACAGCTGGGATCAGATACGTTAAACCTCTAGTCAGAGCTTTCCAAACTGTGTTTCGTGACATGTTAGTGTGTCGGCTGTGTAAGTGCAGCTGGTATAACTTTCCATTTGACAGCATGGTTAAGAATCAAGCCATCTATGCAAAATGCTATTGTCACCTCTTAATAGAGGCCTTCTCCTCAACTCCTGTTAGCCCCTGCCAGCATGATGGTTAAAAGTATAGTGATTTCTTAGAATCAGACCTTTAGGGTTCTGGCACCTGCCCTCTGAAATCTGCTCCCTTTGAACATCAGGTGCCAACTCTGTTGCCTCTTTGGTACCTGCAGAAGACCTTCCTATTTCAACAAGCCTTTTAAGTGGATATATTTCCCAGTCTGCATATGAACTGGAATTGCTTTTAAGATGTTTTATTGCTTGCTTGCTGCCCTGGGCTCCTTTGGGTGGAAGGATATAATATAAATTTAATAAAATTACACACACACACACACACCATCAGCCCCTTCTCTGTTGGCCATGGCTGTTGGGAATTGCAGTCAAAACCATTTGGAGGGCACCAGGTTGGAAGGTAGGTATAGTTTAGGATTACATTTGGTAGCAGTGGCATTAAAAGTAATGAGTGTTGAGGAACACAGTAAACAGTGTTGAGGAATGCTCACCTGGGCAGTAGAGAAAAATGCATCCAGCACTTTCCCTTGGCTCTTGACGAGGGAGCGCAGAACATCCAGAGAGAGGATATTGGTTGTTCCTTCCCAGATAGTTAGCACCTGTCAGGGAGTCAGAGAAAAAAGTGGGACAGCAAACAAAATTAAAAGGGAGGCCAAAATCTAAGATGCTGGAGAAAAGTTGAAATGTTAGACTAGTAATGCATGGAAGAGTAAGAACAACTGCATGTCACTCTGCTAATCTGTCACCCTCCAAATGTTTTGGACGACAACTCCCACCAGCTCTAGCATTATATGGCTGTGCTGGATGGGACTGCTAAGAATTGTAGTCCAAAAGAACCAGAGGGCTCCAAGCTGGCAAAGACTGAAGGAAATAAAAGTAGAAAGCTGATAAACAAATTGCCCTTTCTGGTCACAAAATACACTGGTCAGCAAGATTTTTGAGTTGGAAAATGAGTAGCAGAGGATGCTGAGCTCTTTCCCGACAGGTGCTTTCTATCTCTGTGATGTTCCCACCCAGACTATATTAACAAGGAGCAGGCCATGATTTTTAGGGGGTGTGAGCCACACAGGGATTCCTGTCCCACCTACCTGCTGCTGAGGGACTCTCAGCCCTGGAGTCTGGCCTCACCGCTGTGTCCCCAGCCTCCTTGCTGAATGTCTGCCTGGCCAGCGTCGGAGTGGAGTGGGGATTTGCCAGTCAAGGGCCGTGTCGGTCAGCCAGGCTTCTCCCTGCATGGGTGGGCAGGGCCGTAGCCCCACTTGATTCTGGTGGCCAGGGATGAGCTAGCATGCAGGCTCCGTGAACCCTCCATGCCCCATGTGCGCACACCTAGCAGTATTGGTGGTGAGGGAAAGCCTGGCATGGTGGGTTCTCTGGGCCCCGCGTGCCCTGCCCCCGCCCAGTGAGCACTCACCCCCCAGCCACCAAAAAAGGACAGAAGACCGCTGTTAACCAGTGAGAGTGGAATGGTGGCGCATGTCCTCATCTCTTCTCTGATGAAATGCAATCTCCCAAATATGTTTGCATAACTGTTCCTTGATAAGTACTTTTTGTAGCTGAGAACTGGTCCATCTTTCACAATCTGCCAGCTGAGCTCATTTGTTACAGCACACAGAGGGTTGGGACATCTTAGGAGTCTTACAATCTCACTGTTAACCAGTGAGAGTGGAATGGTGACATGCCCTCATCTCTTCTATGATGAAATGCAGTCTCCCAGATGTGGTTTGCAGTAGAGAAGGGATTGTAAGGGCTTCATTTCATGTTTCTGCAGTGTATCGTGTAGTCTGATCTTAACCTGGCCTATATCTAATTTGTAAACAGACATTTTGGGGGTGTTTCTTGATCTAGGGTAGGGTGGGCACTGCCCTCCAACTAATATTTGCATATCTATTCCTTGATAGTGCTCCTTGTAGCTGAAAACTGGTCAATTTTTCAGACTCTGCCAGCTGTGTTCATTTGTTACAGCAGACAGAGGGTTGGGATATCTTAGGATACTTAGGATACCAGCTTACTATAAATATTCATCTTTGAAGAAATAACAGTGCCACTGAGGAATTGTAACTAACTCATGATTAACACATGCCGTTAAATTTTAGTCCCTGGTATTTGGCGAGTAAATCCAGTTACAAGCTATAGGGACACAGTTTGAAGCTGCTCTTTCTATCAACAACTGGTGCATTCTTAATCCTGGAGAGGGAAACAGATACAGAGAGTACATTTTTGAACTGCAGAACTTTTACCTGGAAGAAGAGTGAAAATAGTTAATTCTAATGTGAGCTTAGACTTCTGTGATAAGCGATGTCTAAGCTCCGGAAGACTCTCCAAATAATGGAGCCACCACCAAGATTCTGAAGCCAGTTTTTGTCGCCTGCTCTACCTCAACAGCACTGCTATAGGATATACAGTAGGTTCAGGGGCGTACCCAGGATCAAAACTAGGGGGGGCAAGCCATGGTCGTTCAGGGGCGGGGCCAAGGCACGGGAGGGGAGGGGCCACAAAGTGGGAATGTGGGCGGGGCTACAGGGCCAGTGGGCCCGACGACTCTGAGGCGGCGGCTGCAGCCGCTAAATGAACCCCCTAAACTCTCTCACACGAAATTCCCCTGCTCTGAAGCAGGGCCATCTCTAGGCCCGGGTCCAGTGGCGTGGGGTGCCAGGCCACCAGGGGCGCCGCTGTGCCCGTTGAGAGGCGCGGCGGAGGCCGCCCCAGGCGCGCCTCTCAGCTGTTCATCGGCTTCAGGCTGCTTTCCGGAGGCGTGCGGGCCTGGGGCCGTCTCCGCCGCGTGCAGGGGCGTCGCAACAGGGGGCGGGCAGCACCCCCTGGCCCAGGGCCGGCCCTACAGCCAGGCTGGGTTGCGCAGGGCTTTAGCCCTCCAGGCGGCAGCCGCGCTGTGAGCTGCGCCTGCCGTGCCGGGAAACGGGGCGGGGTGGGGGCACCAGAGGGATCCGTCACACCACGGTGCCAGGACGCCAGGTATGCTTAAGACGGCCCTGCTCTGAAAACACCGCTCCCATCCATTTACGGCTAGCCACCCCCCTGAAAAACCCCTTTGGGCCCCGCTTTCCCTCCTCGATGTCCCCCCGAAGCCTTGCCAGTTCCCACCCTATATATCTGGGATGGGAAAGGAGCTCAGAGGTCTGCTAGTCCTGGGGGGCCATCCCCCCGTGGCCTGGGAGGATACTGGGGACCCCCCTCCCCACCAAGCTGAGGCCCTCAAAGAAGAAGAAGCTGCCACCGCCGCCTCCCCATCGCATGGGAGCAAAAGATGGGAAAGGTGGGGTGGGGTGGCGCAGCGCAGCGCAGCCGAGCGAGCAAGCGAGCCCCCCCCCAGCTGTGCCCCTACGGTGGCGGCAGCGACTCCCCCGCCCTCAACGCCCCTCTCTCGGCAGGGGCAGCAAGGGAGAGCGGCTGGGGGGGGGCGCATTGCAAAGAAGGAAACAGCAGCCAATGCCCGGAGAGGGCAATGCACGCAGGGGGAGCGGAGAGCTGTACCGCCCCCCAAGGCAGCTCCTTTCCTATTGCCGGGGGTGGGGGGCGGCGAGGAAGGGTCACTGCCGCTGGGCTACTCCTGCCGCCGGCAATCCAGCGCAAACGCCCCCACGGAGCTTCCTTGCAGCAGCCACGACCACCGCCTTCGGGCGCCGCCCCCCACTCCTCCTTTGTGGGCTTCTGCCCGCCGAGGCTGAACTGGCTCCTGTCGGTGCACTTTCTCTCCCGGCCCAGGAGGAGTCTCAGTAGCAACTCCTAACTCAGGAGGGGGGTAGGGGGGTGCGGAGGGAGGAAGGGGGCGATTCCCAGCCCGCGGCGCCGACGATCGCAGTGCAGCCTACCGGGAGGCAGAGCGTGGCAGCGGCTGCAACCAATGCAGGGAACCGCGTCTCCTTCACTTGCCAGCCCAGCAGGAGAGGCAGGAGAGGTTGCCGCCCGGCAGGGCTTTCCATTGGGAGGCGCGAAGGCTTTAATGGGCGGGAATTGGTGCAAATGTAGGCAGGGCGGGTACCAGCAGCGTGCACCAGCAGCGTTTCCTCCCCCTCTCCCCTCCCGTGTCAACAAGCGAGGCGCCTGCACAGGGTATTTGCTTCCCTAGTGGGGCCCGCAGTTTGGTCTTCTGGGGGGGGCAGCTGCACCCCCTGCCCCATGCTGGGTACACCCATGAGTAGGTTGCTGAAAGAAGGAGAGGCTAAGAAAAATGCCCTTTTTGCAGGGTGTGGGTGTGTGACTTAATACCTGGGCATCCCGCAAAGCTCCTGCCAGGCCTGTATCTTCCATGTAGCCCTGCCCTCCAAAACACTCCAGCCCTTCTGAGATAACCGCAACAGCCTGCAAAAAAGACATGTGGTATGTGTACATTCCCATTAACCTTGAACACCCAGAGATCTGCCCCGGTCTCACAACCACTTGGCCATTAAACAATGACCAACTTTAGTTCTTTCCTTTCCTCTTCTCCCCCACAATTAGCATCTGGCTCCTATGTTAATCCTTCCTTTTTGCTTCAGAGCCCAATATGTAACTAAACCATGAAACCAAATTCTAGGCCTTGAAACACTACCTGTTTCCCCGTGTAAAGTTTGGCAACAGGCGTCAGCAGTCTAAGCATGTGCTGGTCTTGCTCAGTGTCCTTATTGGTTTCTTCCAGTCCAAGCAATCTCCCTATCTCCATCATCAGCAAGAATGCTCCTCGAGCTTGCACCTGCAGGAACAAGACAGCCTGGGATCATTGGGGCAGGGTGGAGGAGCACACAACGTTCTTATAACAAGTAAAACTCGGCTGGAGAAAAAAGGATGTCATATTGGGCAAGGGCTGTAGCTGAGTGGCAGAACACCTGGTTGGCATACAGAAAGTCCCAGGATCAATTCTTGGCATATCCTGGTAGGGTTCCCTCCCTGAAACACTGGAAAGCCAATGCCAGTTAATGTAGACAATAATGAACTAGATGGAAAATGATGTCTTACTCAGTATAAGGCAGCTTCCTATGTCTTAAGGATTTTAGCTTAGTGATAGAGCATTTGCCTAGCATGCATTAGGTCCCAGGTTTGATGCCAGACATATCCAGGTAGGGCGGCCTGAAATCTTGGTTCAGTGCTCGACATATCCAGGTTCCCTGCCTGAAATCCTGGAGAGCCATTGCCACCACCTCTGGTCACTTCTTTTTGCACTCCCACTGGTAAGCCCCCACGACACCTTGAGACAGAGAAAAACACTACATACACAGGCATTTTGCTTTTCTAAGGGAGCTGCTGGATCCAACAGAATTCATCTGAGGTCTGAAAAGCACATGGAGCTGAAAGAGGCTGTAAGAAAGAACCTCACTCTTCCAACCTCCTCCTTCGGCATTATGTGCTTTTCAAGGGAGAAAGAGGAAACCACCTTCACCTCATGACCAAGAGAAACATGACTGTGGTGGGGAGTCTCATATGCTTTGTAGGTGGCAGGGGAAGACTTCAAGGGTCAAGGTCAAGCAAAACCAGCACCTCCGAATGCTCACCTCCATTCGAGCCAAAGTCTGCATGTGCAACGGGTGAGCCTTCAGCGGTTTTCCAAAGGCTTCCCTCTTGGTGGCATAATCCCTTGCCAGGGTGATCACTCTGGAGACGGAAGGTGATTTTTAGCTAATTGAATGCACTTGGCTATTTTTCCTGTATTCCTCTCATATCATGCTGTAATTATGCTTTAGATGCACCCCTTTGTTGCTCACATACAACAAACACCCTACCCCCTAGATAGCTCTGATTCACAACACAAAGTCAGGGAGGATTCTTGTTAGCTGGCAAGCCCATTGGGAGATCACTCAAATCTGGCTCCAGAAAGTGGCAGAATCTGGAGCAAGGCCTCTCCTGATGACCTTAGTGCTCAAAAAAGGTCACATGTGAGAAGACATGCCCCAACGTCACAAAGGCCACAGCTGTTGAGTGACTAACCTGTGGCCCTCCAGATGTTGCTGGGCTACAACTTGCACCAGCCCCAGCCAGCATCGCCAATGGTCAGAAATGATGGAAGCTGTAGTCCAGCAATATCTGGAGGGTCTCATGTTCCTCACTCTTGCTCTGATTAAGGTAGCTAATTGTAGCTCAGAAGCACTAGTTTTATTTGAGAGATAGTAACATAGAGGTCACCATCTGCACCATACACTGTAAGTACATGATTCTCCCAAAGGAATCTTAGGAACTGTAGTTTACTTCCACAATTTGGAAACCAGGAGTTTCTTAACAGCATTTTCACACATAGACCAATGGTACCAAATAGTATGCGAAACTGCCTTACTAGAAAAATTAACCAATAAACTGAAACTGATACGGGGACAAATAGAAGAAGCTGCCTTCATCCCAGTATGGCTCCCCTTTATCACATACCCAGCCTAAACAAGACAACGACAAAAATCCACAAACAGCATACGAATCAATATGGCTAACCTGATTCAAAAACACCCACCACCAAAGGAACACAAGCAAATAGCAAAGAGAACCTGCACAAGCGACGCTGACACAAATCCCCACATATACATTAAGTAAAATGGAAACGTCGCATCCCAACCCCACCTCCACTCACCATGGCTTCCTCCACCTCTTCCCCCCTTTCCTTCCTAATGTAACACTAATGTCTCAACAAATGAAACTGACCTGTAGAAAATGTAACTTGAAAAAGAGACATTGCACATACTTTTGTAAACCAAGAAATCTTTAATATACATTAATAATGTTAATAAATCTGTTAATAAACATTTAAAAACACAGCATTTTTACAGCCAACCTCATCTTGCTTAAATGCCTATTCAGACAGCAGCATGATTCAAAGAGCCACAACTAAGCCCAAGGCCCAAGTAGGTCTTAGGGAAGGGGACATGAATTACCTTCTCATGCCCGAAACTGCAGCAATGACATTGTGGATCCTAGTGATGGTCAGCATGTTTACAATGGAAGCCACACCCCGGCCCTCCGCAGAGATCTGGAAGCATGAAACAGAAAAAGCCAGAATGAGGTTAGTGGGCATGGACTGGGTTGCAATTTAGTAAAAAGGAAATCTATTTGTTTTCTCTCATGTTCTCCCTGGGCATAAAAGCCTATAATAACCTTTCCACCTGCCCATAACTCCTAAGCAGAGCAGTGGGAGCTCTGCACAAATTATTCAGTCAAGAAATAGTACACACAGCACAGTTGCATAGATACATTCTAGCCATTAGGAAGGATAGAGCAGCTCATAGGTTATAAACAGCAGGATTGGGGTGAGGGGGCAGCTCAGTAAGCAAAACAAACCTGAAACATGCAAACAAACGATTGATGCAATTCTTTGGTAAGGATCAGTGTAACAGAAACATAAAGGGCATGAAGACAAAGGAACAAATTTTCGAGGGTGCCAGTGGTGGGTGGGACCGTGTGTGTGTGTGTGTGTGTGTGTGTGTGTGTGTGTGTGTGTGTGTGTGTACACGTATACGTACACACACACACACACACACCCCTTTGGACAATAAGCTACTTTCAACACACACACGTCTTTATTCTCCATCCAGAGATCTGAAAGCATGAAACAGAAAAAAACAGAATAAGGTTAATTTGCAGTTTTGTAACAGGAAATCTAGGTATTTGCTTTCTCTCATTTTCTCCCTGGGGCATAAAACCCTATACAGTTGTACCTTGGAAGCCAAACGGAATCCGTTCCAGAAGTCCATTCGACTTCCAAAATGTTCATAAACCAAGGCATTGCTTCCAATTGGCTGCAGGAAGCTCCTGCAGCCAATTGGAAGCCGCAGAAGCCACACCAGACATACGGGTGCCGCAGAAGCCACGCCAGACATACGGGTTCCAAAGAACGTTCGCAAGCAGGAACACTCTCTTCTAGGTTTGCGGTGTTCGAGAGCCAAAACAATCGACTCGCAAGGCGTTTGTCAACCAAGGTACGACTGTAATAACCTTTCCGCCTGCCCATAATTCCTAACCAGAGCAGTGGGAGCTATGCACAAATCATTCAGTGAAGAAATATGTACACACAGTACAGTTGCATAGATATATATGTAGCGGAAGAGCAGCTCTTGGTGGATTGGATAAAAGACAAAGGTGTCAGAAAGCAGTTTACACACACACACACACACACACACACACACACACACACACACACCCCTTTGTACAATAGGCTACTTTCAACACACACACCCCTTTATTCTCCATCCAGACAAACAAAGGACATTATTGGAATTCAAGGACACATTCCAACCTGGCCAGGGGAAAAAACAACCTTGGGGTATAAAGCAGGGTCAATAGGGTGTGTGGCCTGAGGAGTTTTAAGGCCCAGAGAGCACCACAATTGGCCTCCAGGTCTGAGGTTCCCCATCTGTGAGGAGATTGTAAGGTAGAGACCACAGAGTGCTTTGGGAAATCCTGTGAAGAATGCTGAAGCCTCACCCCACCATCTTACCGTGCACACGGATATACCAGGGAAGTAGAAACTGAGCTTTGGAGGAAGTTTTCCTCCGCACCTTTTTCTCTTTTGCTCACCTTGAGTGTCTTGGCTCCATTTAGGAGCAGCTCCGCGGTCGGCAGTTGCCTTGTGCCCAGCTTGTCTTTCAGTCGTTGTATCTCAATCCCATTCAGCTTCCCTTCCTCATTGCGCATCTTCAGGTAGAACAGAGACAGACCTTTGGAGCCCTGCAGCCAAGAATGCAAAGGTGAGAAACACTGACTGGTAACAAGGAGAATGGAGCTAGAATAAATACATACCGTGTTTCCCCCTTTTTAAGACACCGTCTTATAACTTTTTTTCGTCAAAAAAACACACGGTGTCTTATTTTCAGGGGATGTCTTAAGGCTTGGTGATTTCAGCTTGCCTCCCTGCCACCCGGAACCAGGTGGAGCGCCCAGCAACACGGACGGAGCGCTCAGCAGCACCAGGAGGAGTGCCCCACCGTGCCGGGCGGCGGGGTGGCAGGCTTCCTTGGCAGGGCCAGGAAGAGACGAGGCCGCTGGCTCGGGCGCTCCTGAGTCCTGACCCCAGCCGCTTCCACACGGCAGCAGCAAAAGAGCCGTGCGGCCACATGGAGAGGCGAGCGCCCGAGTGGGAAACGCGCTCTCTGCAAAGCTCTGCACTCATTTCATCCGCCCGACGGGAAAGCGAAGTGGGGAAGAGAAAAAGAGCCGCTTCGGTTTTTTCTCTTTTTCTCTTCCCCACTTCGCTTTCCCGTCGGGCAGATGAAGTGAGTGCAGAGCATTGCAGAGCGCGCGTCTCCCACTCGGGCGCTCGCCTCTCCAAGCTCTGCACTCACTTCATCCGCCCGACGGGAAAGCGAAGTGGGGAAGAGAAAAAGAGAAAAAACCGAAGCCGCTCTTTTTCTCTTCCCCACTTCGCTTTCCCGTCGGGCGGATGAAGCGAGTGCAGAGCTTGGAGAGGCGAGCACCCGAGTGGGAGACGCGCGCTCTGCAAAGCTCTGCACTCACTTCATCCGCCCGACGGGAAAGCGAAGTGGGGAAGAGAAAAAGAGCCGCTTCGGTTTTTTCTCTTTTTCTCTTCCCCACTTCGCTTTCCCGTCGGGCGGATGAAGTGAGTGCAGAGCTTTGCAGAGAGCGCGTTTCCTGCTCGGGCGCTCGCCTCTCCATGTGGCCGCACGGCTCTTATGCTGCTGCCGTGTGGAAGCGGCTGGGGTCAGGACTCAGGAGCGCCCGAGCCAGCGGCCTCGTCTTTTCCTGGCCCTGCCAAGGAAGCCTGCCACCCCGCCGCCCGGCACGGTGGGGCACTCCTCCTGGTGCTGCTGAGTGCTCCGTCCGTGTTGCTGGGCGCTCCACCTGGGCGCTGCTGGGTGCTCCGCCCGGCGCTGCTGAGCGCTCCGCGCTGCAGCAGCCGGTTCCGGGTGGCATGGAGGCAAGCTGAAATCACTTCGAAAGGTGTTTTTAAACGCCATTTTCCCTCAGGGCTGACTTCACTAGGCGCGTGCTACAGGAGCCAGGAACAGCTGATTTCCCCGCTACAACTTATCTGTATCTCCGCGCTCTACTTCCTTGCTTTGCCCGCCGCTGCTGAGCGTTCCACGCTGCAGCAGCTGGTTCCAGGCCCCCAGCTGGCAGGCATGGAGGTATGTCTTATTTTCGGGGTATGTCTTATATTTCTCAAATGCTTAAAATGGCTGCCCTGGCTTACTTTTTGACTACGTATTAAAAAAGGGGAAACACGGTAGTGCAATACATTACTGCAGCAATGGGGAACGTCCAGCCTGTGAACCAAATTAGGCCAGGCAAGGGTTCTCTTTGGCCTGTGAAGCTGTTTTCTGCAAACCAAGCCCCCCTGATCCTCACCTGACATCATATGTGATATGAGTATGTGGCAGGTAAAAACATGGCTGTAAGGGGACAATCAGGATCCTTAAAGTGTACTACTCTGGATAGCTTCTTGGCAAACAAGGTTTGCTGTCAGTGTTGATCAACTGTTTTATGGTGTTACAAGCCCTGCAGGGATTGGCTATGCTACAGAGTTCTCAAGTGGGAGCTTCTTAGTGCAGCCGATTCCTGCCCAAAGTGGGTTTTGCTATAAGCGCTCATCAGCTGATTAACACAGCAAGGCCCAATGGATCATATGATGTCAGGTGAGTGGCAGGTAAGTGGCCCCAATGCCTGTCAAAATGGCCAGTGGCCAGTGAAGGAACCTGTTTCTCACCCCACTTTCACATTACTGATTGCTGCTTGTGAGCTGGTCCTTCAGTTTCCCCAGCTAGGAATCTGACCTGCTGTATTTGTCCATCTGCAGTCATGCTCCTTGCCAGTGTCAAAGTTATATCTGAATCGGTGGCCGAAGTAAACCATTTCAAGCCATGGAGGCTGTAGCTGCCATCAGGGAGTTCCAGGGCAACTGTCTCTGTGCCACTAGCTGCAAGAAAAGAACACCCAGTCTTAGCTGCTGCTGATCTTCGCAGATAACCAGCACTGGCTTCAAGCTGAAGAAAATGCAACATTATCATTCAGCAGTGTAGCCAAGAAAGGAAGGTGACACCTCAAGAAACTTTGGGGAAAGGCCATGGCACCTGCTTCATATACAGATGTTCCCAGGATCAAAACCCGGCATCTCTAGGTAGGGCTGGCAAAGATCCCTGCCCGGAACCCTGGACAACAGCTGCCAGTCCATGTAGACAATACTGACTCTGTACTGTATAAGGCAGCTTCCTATGTTCCTAAGGTGAAACTCAAGCAATAGGAAAACTTAAGCAGCTACAATGTTTGCAATCCATAGGATTGGCTATATCCTACCCACCAGCAATGTTGCCATGGTGATTACTATGGGGCTGCCTATGGGACAGAAGCCTGCAGATGGATCTGAGTTCAAGTTTCACAGAATCACAAGAGAAAGCATTAGAAACTACCATATTTTATTCATGTTGTCCCCATGCCTCAACAGACCATTAGGCTGATGGTATAACCTTATCTAGCTGCACCGCTACTCATTTCATAAGGCATTTTGTATCGCTGAAAGCACTCTGTGTCAGACTTCCCACTTTGGGGTACACTTACCAACATCGGAGCCTCCTCTGCGTTCAGTCATCCACTGGCCAGAAGTCCAGAATTTGGCAGGGTCACGTGATGTCAAGTGGATAAAAACTTCTTCGAGGGGCTTGGGGATCCCCAAGGACTGTTGGGAGTTGCAGCAAACAGACGGGAGAAAGAAAAACAATCAGGATTTCCTCTCGTGGCTCCTTCCCCAGCAGTTCAAGACTCTGTTGTTTTGTCATCTGTTGCTCCTCCCTCTTTATTCCTCTGCATGCTTTGGGAGACCAGGTGGGAGGAGAGCTGGTCACAGCAGGAGGGGGAGACTCCCTGGATTCTGCAGCAACCTGCCTCATTTCTGTCTCCTGGCCCCATTCCTCTGACACCTCTGAGTCTCGACTGCCCTCTGTCACAGCCTCTTCCTGCTCACTAAACCCTGTTCCTTATTCAGATTTTGACACCTTCCTCTAATCATGCATCATTGTCCCACCACAAATGTCCTGGCACTGAGCCTTCTTCACCTGGTGATTCCCTTGCTGGTGCCTCCCACTACTCCTCTGCATCCAACCAGTCCATGACAGTCTGGCTAGGGCTAGGTGAGCTGCAAAGTCAGGCAAGGGAGCTTCCCCACAAAGATCTTACACCAGCAAGTCCAGATAGTCAGGAGTAGACTTTGGTCTTTTAAATTTCATTGGGGCGCCCTGTGCAAGGCCAAAATTCAGAGCCACACTGTTCCAGTGTGGTGGAACAAGTTGCCCTGCCAAAGATCTGCCTCTGAGATAATGACCAAAAGGTTTTTCAGCAGAGCTGGCTGATATGCATCACTTTGGATTTAAGCAGAGCCAGGATGCCACATATGCACCAGTTTTGCTAACTCCCAATCTGGCCTTATTAGGGAAGGCCTTGGGGAACTGAGGAATATGTCTTATATAGAGCCAGACAATTAGCATAGTTCAGTATTAGTCTAGCACAGGCATCCCCAAACTTTGGCCCTCCAGATGTTTTGGACTACAATTCCCATCTTCCCCGACCACTGGTCCTGTTACCTAGGGATCATGGGAGTTGTAGGCCAAAACATCTGGAGGGCCGCAGTTTGGGGATGCCTGGTCTAGCAGCTCTCCAAAGTTTCTAAATAATAGTGTTGTGAATGGGGTTTTGTTTTTTTGGTAAGGAAAATTTATGGGTAGGGTGTTTTACTTTGGTAGCAACATTCCAGAAATGAATCTCTGACAGTCTAATTCAGAGCAATGCAATATAGTGTTCTACCTGCTGAGCACTGACTTGTGATCTCACCTCTATTACTTTTGCTGCTCCATCAGTCATGGCCAGAGGACACGAAAATAAACCAGAAGAAGCTGCGAAAAGGTACAGTTTGGCAATCTGATGAATGCGGCTGTGGAAGGAGAAACAAAGGGAAAAATATATTTGTTATAGAGAGATGTCAGCTACACAAGAACACAAAAAGAGCTTGGCTAAAGGCCTATCAGGTTCAGCACTCTGTTTTCACAGTGGCCAAGCAGATGCCTCAATGGGAAGCTCACAAGCAGGACATGAGTGCAACAGCAGTCTTCCCACTTCCAATTACCAGGAAATGGTGTTCAGAGGCATACTGCCTTCGACCATGGAAGCAGAACATAGCCATCGTAGCTAGTAGCCATTGATAGTAGCCTTACATGAATCTGTCTTGCGATATTTTAAAGCCATCCAAATCGGTGGCCAATCATTACATGCTGTGGGAGTTCTACTGTGGGAGTGCTTTCATCTAGAAAAGTGTCACCATCCCCACTGTAGGGACATTTCATTTTGAATGGCACTGGAGGTATATGGACATGTTCACCACCCTGAAGTGTGGCCAACTGAGTCTGCAGGTGTCAACTAAATTTGTACCTCCAGTTAGAGTATCTCCTCTCATAAGCTTCAGCAATCAGTCCCTCCTCAGCTGAGATCTCCTTCATCCTCTTCCAGGCTGGGCAGGTGATAATTTCATCCACACGCCGCCCCCAGGCATCGAACTGCTTAAGTTGTGGAGGGTTTAACTCACACTCGCGTCCCAGGAGATCAATTTCATCCTTCACACGAGTCCCAAACTGTTCAAGGTCCAAACTTACGTCAGCAAACACCTGCAAAGTAAAAAAATGTGGGCAGATGGACAAGTATGTATGTATGTATGTATAGGGTAAAGGTAAAGGGACCCCTTACCATTAGGTCCAGTTGTGACTGGTGTACAGCTTTCAGGTCATGTGGCCAACATGACTAAGCCGCTTTTGGCGAACCAGAGCAGCACACGGAAACGCCGTTTACCTTCCCGCCATAGCAGTACCTATTTATCTACTTGCACTTTGACGTCCTTTCAAACTGCTAGGTTGGCAGGAGCTGGGACCGAGCAACAGGAGCTCACCCCGTCACGGGGATTCGAACTGCTGACCTTCGGATCGGCAAGCCCTAGGCTCTGTGGTTTAGACCACAGTGCCACCCGCGTCCCTATGTATGTATGTATAAAAAAATAAAAAAATAAAATAACAATTAAATAATAAAAAACAAAACATCACAGTAAGCAGAACATAAAACAAAGTATTGGGCTCCCTGTTTGACCTCACCGGTCTCTGGTACTGTTCCTTTTAAACTGAGTATTATGTACTGCTGCTATTTGAAATGTGCTTATGCTATAAACTAAGAGGGGGAGGAGGAGCCCAAATAGGTCATGGGCTGACGTAGGGTGGGGGGATAGATAACCCACAGCAACGCACTTGGGGGCACGGCAAGGGGTTTTTACTTTACAATTTAGCACCACTACCCCCAAAAAATCCACAAGACAAAAATAAATACCATCCTTCAAAACGTCATGAGATACACCGGTCATGGAGGGGGGGACAAACAGAATAGATCATGGATTGGGACACGTGGGGGCAGTCATAGGGATTAGCCACAACAACGCGCCACACCCACAAACCCCGCCTCCGCCACGAAATCCTGTAAAACAGGAGGCCTTGCAACCACAAAAACAGCTATTCCACCCCAAGCCCAAAGCCTCTTCCGGCGGCTGCATTAATAAACGCCTGGCAGCATTAGGCAGTCTTTCATCATTTCTCCTAACACGCACTTGGGGGCACAGCAAGGGGTTTTCGCTTTATACCGTAATTTAGTGGGTGTTGTGTCACATGCGAGGCTCTGGCGGCCATTTTAAGTAAGGGCAGTCATGCCCCTTTTAACCTAGGCTTTACCGTGCTTCTCCAAAAATAAGACACTCTTATTCCTAAAATAACCCCACATTGGCTTATTTTCAGGGGATGTCTTATTTTTTATTATGCGTCCAGCCTTGCCTATTCCTTGGGGCCCTCCAGAACTGCGCCTATCACTATGTCTTATTTTCAGGGTATGGCTTATATTGCGCAAATGCTTAGAAATCCTGCTATGGCTTATTTTATGGGTATGTCTTATTTTAGGAGAAACAACTGATTGTAAACCTCTGCGTCTTTTTTAAAAAACAACAACAACCATGCACTTTCTCTCCCCAGATATTTGCAGTGGCCACCCCATTTACAATTCCCTACCTTCCCCTTACCACTTCCTGGGTTTTTCATGGAACTGAACAACTCGGGTGCTTCAGAACGCACTTTCTGTTGCCAGGCCCTTACAGGTCCCGGGCCAGGTAGATAATGTGGCCCTGTTTTTAACCCTTTTGTTACTTTTTTCATTTTAATGATTGTGAATATGCTGACCGAGGCCCCCTTTAGATTCGGAGGCCCGCATCAAGTGGCCCATATGACCCCCCTCCTTCTGTCTGGGCCTGTCTGTTGCTACGGGGCTATGGGGCTTCGCTATTTGACCCCCCCCCCGGGTTGGGATTCTTTAAGTAGTTCTCTGGGTCCCAGGGCGCATCATCACCCCTGATCCTTAATCTAAATATATAGAAATGTTCACGATGCGTGCGCAGGGGCCAATGTATGGAGATACAGGGGGGAGGGGACAACAGAGGGCTCAGACAAAGTAAATACTGGGAAATGGAACCCAGAAACTGACAGCTCCTTCTCCAAGGCTGGGGGCCAATGTAGGAAGATACCGGGGTCGGGGCCAACACTCCCCAGGGACAACAGAGGGTTCAGACAAAAGTGCATGCTGGGAAATAGAACCCAGAACCTAACAGTTCCTTTTCGAAGGGTGGGGGCCAAGGTATGGAGATACAGGGGGGAGGGGTGAACACTCCCCAGGGACAAGAGGGAAGGGTATCCTACCGAAACACAGGGATGAGCCGGGGTGGAGGGAGGAGGGGCATGATACGCCATGGGGAGGGGATCACAGGAAAGAACCACAGCAACGTGTGGCCGGGTCAGCTAGTATGATATATAAAATACAGACCTCAGTGGGTAGCTGTGATTTCAAGTAATCCTGAAGAAAAGCATCTTCCAGGTATAGATTTCTAATCCTAGGCTGTTCTTGACAAAAGACGCCAATTTCTTTCCTGGCAAAAAGCTCCCTTGGGTGTTGTGAGGAGCATTTTTGATCCATGGGCTCCACTTGCTGATTCCAGCCTTTGGAAAACGCGATTCGCCTCTTGCCCCAAGCTTTGCACTTTTGATTCCCTGCTTTCCCAAAGCTTTGCAACCAAACTTTGCAGTTTGACAGCTTCGTCGTCCACATGGCCAACTTGCCAAAACCAACCAACCAACCAACCAACCAAAAGCCAAAAAGCAAACCAAAAGCGGCCGAAGAAAGAACCTAGCGGGCGCGTTTGTTTCGCCTTGAGCCACCTCCCCCTTCCAACAAAGGTCAGTAAAGGCGGAAGCCGGAACGGGAGCGATTCTGCGTGCATAAACAAATTTAGAAAGAGACAGCTCCTCGGCAGGCCAGGAGGCCAATTGCCCCAGAGGTTTGCATAAAAAAAGAAAAGAAAAATGGATCTCTTTCCCTTGCTCAAGCAGCCGGCAGGATGAGGCTGGCGAGCAACGGCGAAAGGAAACTTCATAGATACACCTTGCAAAGCACCGATTTGAAGGTTTCCCCAACTTCGGCAAAAGGAGGAAGAAGAGGAAGCAGCGGAGTTGGCGGAGCAAACTCCCTCTCTCCACCCGATCCACCTTCATTTGCACGAAAATAGGAAGCTGCGTTCTACAACTAAGTCAGCCCATTGGTATTGTCAGCAAGCCCTGGCAGCTATCGCTCTCCAGGTTTTCAGGCAGGGAGTCTCTCCTCGCCCTTGCCTGGGGATAGGTGCTTTTTAGGCACTGAACCCGGATTCATGCTTCAATATGAAAACAACAACATGACTAAAGAGGTCCAGTAAAGGCGGAATACGAAACAGGGACTACGACGCCTCCTGCAAAAGACAGTTTAGAAGGCAAGGCTGGAGGCGGGAACTGGGACTTTTAACAAAAGAAAGGACCCCTTTCCCTTGCGCAAGTAGCCGACAGGACGAGCCAGAATTGAATGGGACCTTGCAAAGGGCAGGCACCTCTTTGAAGGTTTCGAGGAAAGATAGGAGGCGGCAGCGGAGCTGGCGGAGCAGATTCCCTCCCTCGACCCGATCCCACTTTATTTGCAAGAAAATAGGAAGCTGCCGCTTGGTCCATCGAGCTCAGTATTGTCCACAAACCCTGGCAGCAATCGCTCTCCAGGTTTTCAGGCAGGAAGTATCCCCAAGCACAGCCTTTGGAGATACAGGTTGATGCTTTGAGGCACTACCCGGATTAATACTTCAATATGAAACTAAACGGCCAGAGGTTTTCCCTCAGACGGAGGTTTTTCCCCTTCATGTCAAATAGAATCCTGCCCGCTTCCCGCCTAAATTCAGCGCCCGCCTGAGGAGAACGTCGGAGTCGACCGTTGAATTTAGGCGGGAAGCGGGCAGGATTCTATTCCGCCTGAAGGGAAGCTCGGTCTGAGGGAAATTGCGGCTTTCACTCCCGCCGTCGCAAAGCTCCCCCAGATACTCCTTTGGAAACAAGGAAGCAAACAAACATCCCCATTGCTTGCCCCAACTTCCAGATAGCCTAATTAGAGGTCTGGAGAGACTCAAGTTTCTTCTCAGTTTGAAAATAGTCCTCTGTATATATGATCCTCAAGGGAAATGCTCTCTGCACTTGCTCAGGGACACATCAGCTGACCTTCACGCGTTCCAGGGGCCGCTTAATATTCATTTCTTAAATTTATAATCCCGCCCTTCATTGCAAAGGAGCCCAGGGAGGCAAACACTTAAAAACAATACAATTAGAACTTCCAAAAGCAGTTTAAAAAACCTCTGGAGAGAAATTCACCTGCTCTCACAGCTAAACATTTAAGGGATTGTGTCCAACTGCTCAGGGTAAACCTGTGGAATTTATTTGATTTAAATGAGTCACACCCACTAACTTATTGTATGGTACAGTGTATAATTGTTGGGAACTACTCAGATATTGTTATGAGTATACACACATTTATTAAAAATAAATAACCCTCTGTGGGTCTGCTCTGAGTAGGCCTAGCATTGGGTGCAACTCAGAATTGCCAGGAAGGGTGTCTGTCGGCCATCAAATGCACTGGATCAGGGGTCAGCAAACTTTTTCTGCAGGGGGCTGGTCCACTGTACCTCAGACCTTGTGGGGGGGGTGGACTATATTTTTGGGGGGAAATGAACAAATTCCTATGCCCCACAAATAACCCAGATGCATTTTAAATAAAAGCACACGTTCTACAGTATTCATGTAAAAACACACTGATTCCCGGACTGTCTGCGGGCCGGATTTAGAAGGCGATTGGGCTGGATCTGGCCCCTGGGCCTTAGTTTGCCTACCCATACACTGGATAAACAGGAAAAGTTTTGAATTACTGTAATCCTAAAGGTTGCAGACAGACGCACCTCCTAAAGCAAAAATTAAAAAATTCATTCAGATACATATCTGAGGAAGTGTGCATGCACACGAAAGCTCATACCAAAATAATAACTTAGTTGGTCTTTAAGGTGCTACGGAAGGAATTTTTTTTATTATTGCTTCGACTCAGACCAACACGGCTACCTACCTGCACCTCCTAAAGGTTGCAGACAGAAGCAGACAGACGCATCATGGGCATAGCCGGGGGGCAGCTGTTCCCCCCTCAAAAAATCAGTACAAATCAATACAAATTTGAGGTTCTATCCCCCACTGACAAAAGTTTGCCTCCCCTAACAAAAGCCTGCTCCTCAAGAAAAATCCTGGCTACACCCATGGAGCAATGGGGAGCAACCACCGAGAAGACCCCGTCACAGTTCACAGCTAAGTGGGCAACTGCCCACGTTGAAGCCATGTTGTTGAAAGGGCTGAGGGTTTGACACAAATTAAGCGCCGCTATGAAGTGTCTATGCAGATTCAATACAAAATGTAGGGAGCGTGGGGAAGAACATCACCTCTCCCCTGCCTTATGAATTTTTCAGGAGTAATCTCCCAAATTCCTACCTAAGGTTTTGAGTGGTGGCAAAACATATGAGACCTGAACTTCTGACATGGCTAAGTGTTTTATCACCGGGGGGGGGGGGGGGCGCAGAGGTTCTTGCTGTGGACATAAAGGTTTCACTTGTGTAATATCTTTCTTGAACAGCATTCATTTAACTTTTGTCAGGAACTGAATGATCTGGGGGCCAGCCGCTGTATGGTCTCCCAATCATAGAATTGTAGAACTGTAGAGTTGGAAGGGATCCCAATGGTCATCTAGTCCAACCCCCTGCAATGCGGGAATCTTTTTGCCCAAACTGGGGCTCAAACCTGGGAGACTATACAATCTATATATAAAAAAAATGTAAACTGGGTATGTTCCTTCGTCTCCAATGTTCAACAAAACCGCTTGACCGATAGCGTTGAAATTTGGACACAAAGTCAAATGTGGCTACCCGAGTGACCCCATACCGTTTTCAAAGACAGATGTGTCACCTACGCCAGGTAAAAAACCCAAAACCCCATGTTTCAGAACTCTCAAATCATACGAAAGTGCGTGCTGGGAGCACAGGAGAGGTTGCAAAACAGCGCCCTCTGGTGACAGCTATGACAGCTACACTGGTACTGCACCTAGGAAAACTTCCCTCTCCACAGCATCTCGGCTTGGCCTTGCAGACTAGGCCGCTTTCCAGACTAGGCCAAGTGGAGGTGGGGGCTTGCCTGGGTGGGGGATGTGGGGAGGAGGGGGCGGGATAGGTCATGGGTTGGGACGGGGGGGGGGAGTCACAAGGATGCGCCTGTGTAAATATTACACGCGTAAAAGAGGGGGACTCTGAAGGTGTGGGGGTAGTCTGAAGGGGGACTGAGGCTCCATTTAACAGACTGAGCCACAGCAACGCGTGGCAGGGCCAGCTAGTTCTTTATATTATTATGGTTCAAAGCAGTAACTGAACCAATTTTCAATACTCAGAAAATGTGATTCTCAGTAAGAAGTGAAGCTTTATGCTGTTCACTATCCCTGTGTGTCACACTCATTAACTTTGTACTTATCCTGAGTCACATAGACCATTAGTCTCCCTACTTCTGTCCTAGTTTAAGGCAAAGGTCTTTCTCTAGCCTGCCATCTGAGTCCTTTTTATTAAATTGAAGTTGAGGCCTTTCTGCATTCCAAGTATGTGTGTAACCGGGAATGAGGTAGGAGAAGAGGGAAATAACATTATTCATTGTCTTGAATAACATGGATGAAAGGTGCCGACCAAATTATAAATGCAATTATTTTAATCAGTGACACGTGAATAAAGGGCAGCTAAAACTATTACACACAATCAGGTAAGCCATCGCTGTTGAATAGTGCGTAGGTCAATCTTGAAAATCAACCTCCAAAGCTTAACAGTCCTCAAAAACTTTTGCTAGCCTGCCATACTTATGGTAATCATTTGGAGTCTAAAATTGGGGCAGCCAGGGAACAGCTGAAAATTGAAATCCCTGGTTGCCTAGAAGTAACTCTTTCTTATCATAGGCATATCTGTCTTCCTGTAGGTCCAACACTCCATGGAAAACAGTTAACTGAACGAATATGGCTACTGCTCAACTCTTGCATTCTGGGCAGAAGCCCAAAACTTTGAAGGTAAAAAGCATACCTGTAGTATTATTTTAAGAAGAAAATGTAGACCTCCAATTTATTCATTTGTCTTCTAAAGCAAATAGGAAATATGTTTTCATCATTTTCAGGAAACGGCTCTGTTTCCAAACCGAGTTGCCACTGAGCAGCAGTCTATGGTTTTGGTGAAAAGGCTGCTAGCAGTTTCAATCTCCTGCATAACTTACCTCCGAGGGCTCTTCCCAGAAAGCTCTTATGGAACCCGCTATTTAGATGGTAACTTTTGCTGCCTTTGTCTCTTTTGTTTCATTGAGCTCTTGAGTTATTACATGTCAGGCTTATCCACAATGAAGTTTAGGGACGCGGGTGGCGCTGTGGTCTAAACCACTGAGCCTCTTGGGCTTGCTGATTGGAAGGTTGGCGGTTCGAATCCACATGAACTCCCCTTGCTCTGTCCCAGCTCCTGCCAACCTAGCAGTTCGAAAGCACACCGGTGCAAGTAGATACAGTAAATAGATACCACTGTGGTGGGAAGGTAAACAGTGTTTCCGTGTGCTCTGGTTTCCATCACGGTGTCCCGTTGCGCCAGAAGCAGTTTAGTCATGCTGGCCACATGACCTGGAAAGCTGTCTGTGGACAAACGCCGACTTCCTCGGCCTGAAAGCAAGATGAGCACTGCAACCCCATAGTCACCTTCGACTGCACTTAACCATCCAGGGGTCCTTTACCTTTACCTTACATTGAAGTTTAATGTGAATTTGAAGCTGCTCTCTCTGTCTTTGTCTTTATCTTTGTTTCTCTCTTTGCAAATATAGTGAGATGTACACATAGGAAAAGCACAATACTTCCGAATTCCAATGGAAGAGCAGTTAGTTTGAACTTGAAGCCACCTGTCCGGAAGCAGCCAATATTTGGTACCTGGAAATCAACTTGATAAACACCAGTTAACTGCATTATTTTTCTTCCTCCAGACATGTCCCTAAAAATTCTTCGAGAAGATAAAAGCTGCCAGGGTTCACTCCAGATAGTCAAGTGGTAAGAAACAGAAATCCCAAATGATCAAGAAGATACCATAGTGGATATTGATTGTAGCAGATGCCTGGCTCTACACAAACTCTGTACATACACCCCCCACCAAGGTTGCTACAAAAACCAGATATTTATATAATCCTTACTATTGATTAACTGGGCACAGGTTTTACATTCCAGAGCATTCCTTCATATTGTTTGCTATGAGCTCTAAACTCCATTTGGCAACTAAGAATGTTATCACTTTATATATACAGTATTTGGATGAATGTTCATTCATTAATATATCTGCTCCAGCAGGATTCAAGGGTGCTTTGATGCGCTGGAAAATAACTATGTAAGTTTTTATTTCATTTATATTAAACCGTGTTTTAAATATCATGAGATTTCACCACAAAGTTACAGAACGTAGGGAAACCTCACTGCAAAATTGACTGCTCTTCACCTCTTGCCTTGAATGAATTGTCTTGACCAAAGAAAACTGTTCCTCTAGAGCTGTAAGGTTTGCTTATGCCATGTCTGCAACTGGAGTAAATATGGAGATGTCCATGAATCAAATCAATTTGCAGACTATTCTGCATGTTGTGCCTGATAGTCAGTAATTCAATAAGTAAGTTTGAACCAGACTCATGATGTGTGTGTGTGTGTGTGTGTGTGTGTGTGTGTGTGTGTAGTTAATTTAAAAAATAGATGACCATATGATGTTATGATAATTATCCCAGTCCAAAACTGCTGCTTGATATGCAGATGTTGAACGGATGCAGTTTTTCTCTAAAGAGGGAGATTCACTGACAGGAAAAGTCACATTTGCAAAAGCAGTTGTCAAAGCACCATTTAAAGAAAAAGATAGCTGTCCTAGGTACTTTTCTTTGTTTAGTGCTTGTTACTTTGGTTGCTTATTTTTTTAAGTTATAATGCTAGTTCTTTTGCTATATATCAATGGCCAAGCCAAACACTCTGCAGGATCTCCTGACATTTTTTTTAACCTTAAAGCATTCACAATAAGTGCGGGGAAAATATTTTGATCAGAGGAGAGGTGCGGGGAAAATATTTAAGAGAGGTGCACAGCAATTACAAGGTTCTATTTGCATCTGTATTTGTAGCATTTAGAAGCAAACCAATCTCTTTTGGATCTGTTCTGTGTCATTCTGATTTGATTTGTTATTCAGGTCCAGGTCTGATGTTAAATCTGAAAATCTGTTTCATCCCTATTGACTATAATAGAGATTCTAAAAATAACTACAACACATTTTCCTTTTCACATAAGTAGATGAAATTATGCTAAGAATGTGAAATCATGACCCAACTCACCCTCATTTGCCTCCTTATTTGGTGTACATTGGGGATCAGGCACAATACAAGTACCCATTTCCCTCTTTCTCTGGGCACTGAAAAGAGGGTGTGTGTGTGTGTGTGTGTGTGTGTGTGTGTGTGTGTGTGTGTGTGTGTTTTAGCACAGGGGGAAGTGTTAAACAATCCATTACCCCGCACCTGCATTCATCAAAACTAAAATCCCCCACAACCACTTCAAAGGTAAAAAGAAGTCGGCAGATCTAATTTGGCCCTATGAAAGTAGTTGAGATATATCAAGCACTGGGTTAAGATTACCTTTTTCAGTTGCATGTGGTACAGAAACTGATTTTATAAGATTTATACAGGTGGGCGCAACTAGCAAAAGGAATATAAACCTAAAGCTACCGTTTTATGTGTAATTAATCCAATTGGCCACAAGATGTCAGTTATGTTTCTTGCAATTCCATCTACCACTCTAAGTGGGGAAAAGACTGTACAGTATTGGCACCAGTGAGAAGTCTCTCTCCCCCATCCTTTGGGATGGAGATTTGCATCAGGACCACAGCTCAGGAGGGTAAGTTTAACACCCCCACCCCATATGCTGTAGTCTCATTTCTGATAAGTCCTTCTCAGCAACTGCTATTTACAGTAAAGACAATTTTTGCAATGTTAAAACACGTGTAAAATGGCATCTGAGATATTTCTTTGAGTAAACAATTTAGACTTGAAAAGTTGCATTGTTCAGTCGCCAAGATACCACAACACACCCAAGTAAAAAAAAAGCCCCCTCAGTCCTGAGCTATTGGAAATAGTAGCAGTTTAAGGGAAGAAATGATGGGGACGTTTTAAAATGAAATGCTGATTTTTGATAGTTCTTTTTTTCCCCCCAGCTACATATGGCTGTTTTGACAGTAAGTAGCACATGAAATCAATTCACAGAGGATTTCCTCTTCTTCTGTTTGGAAAGAATAAACATTAATTTGGCCTGACCTGCCTTGGGCAAAGATTAAGATATTTCAACAATGTATTTTACCTCAATATCTTGACACTTTCCTCAAGTATTACTTCCCACTGTGATGTACACTCCGCAATCTCTAACTTGTTTGAATATGTTTACAAGTGCTATCTTTACACATCTACATCTTTTTATAAGGTTTAATACCTGTTCAGTTTGCACCAGTCTCTACCTGCCCCAAGTCTCTGGGTATTGTAGTTTGGTGAAAGTGCTGAAAATTCTTTATTAGAAGTTTTTAGTTATTTCATTAAACTACAGTTCACTGTACAGCTCCGGGCCAGCCCAATACATTTTGGCACCTGAGGTGAACCACAAAATAGTATGTCCCCCACAACCCCACCCTCAGCCAGGGAAGAAAGGTTGAGTGAAGATCTACACTGGGAACAAGGGTGGGGCCTCCTATGGGTCAAAAGCCTCTACAGCAAGCATAGGCAAACTCAGCCCTCCAGATGTTTTGGGACTACAACTCCCATCATCCCTACCTAACAGTACCAGTGGTCAGGGATGATGGGAGTTGTAGTCCCAAAACATCTGGAGGGCCGAGTTTGCCTATGCCTGCTCTACAGAGGCAGCATTGGGGAAGCAGATGGTCTGACCTCCAAACGCAGCAGCAGGTGATGCGTTCCATGGAGGCTCCTGTGGATCCTGCCACCTGAGGCGGTCACCTCACCTTGCCTCATGCAGGAGGGGCAGCAGCCCTCGTACAGCTGATAAATCATAGCCAACAAGTTTGTTAAATGTAGGATTTCTTTATTTTCTATTGACACAGTAAACACAAGGAGACTAATGTTTAATCACAGATACTGAGTTTATTGTAGATTTTGTTGCTAATAAGAACAACAACAACAACAACAATAAATAAATAAATAAATAAATATCAATACATAATAGTTACAGGTAGTTAGCCGTGTTGGTCTGACGTAGTTGAAACAAACAAACAAAAATCCTTCCAGTAGCACCTTAGAGACCAACTAAGTTTGTCATTGGTATGAGCTTTTGTGTGCATGCACACTTCTTCAGATACATAATAGATTTGCTGTTGGAATTTGGAGGGATGAAGAGGGTCTTTTTCACCACCCTGGTTTTTCCCCACAAGAGTGAGAGTTTGTACTCTACTCTTCCCCATGTTGCAAAGGATAAGAAGCCCTTATCAACCTAAGGGCCACATCATGGACAACCTCCTGGGGGCAGCATGACAGTGATGGGTGGGGATCAGTGGCAATGTGGGCAGAGTTCTAGTTACAAGTACTGGTAGGTAGCTGTGTCGGTCTGACATAGTCAAAACAAAATAAAAAATTCCTTCCAGGAATACCTTAGAGACCAACTAAGTTTGTCATTGGTATGAGCTTTCGTGTGCATGCACACTTCTTCAGTGTGTGGGCAGAGAAATTGATAGGACTCTTACTTTTGTACCATAGGCTACGTTCCGGTCATACAAAAGTCAGCTTTATACACACACACACACCACACATCTCTCCATCCAGACAAGCAGGGAGCATTATCAGAGTTCAAAGACACATTCCAGCCATGCAGAAACACTCCAAGAAGACGCAGAGAGGAGTGTGGCCTGGAGATTGCTTGGGGGCTGGATCGAAAGGTCTATGGGGGCTGACAGTCCCCCACCCCCTGAACAGCAAGCTCCAAACACCACGCTTTGCAAATAGCTGAAATGATTGGTTATAAAAGCTTATTCTTCTTGCAGCCTGTTGTTCATTTAGTTTTGACTGTCCCCATTAAGTAGTGTCCAGGAGAGGGCAGTTTTTTCACTTTGCATGGTAGACTATTGTGGCTGTTACGCTCGCTTTTGATAGACAAGTAAAAACCAGTCTCATTGCCCTAATGGACCTCTCCAGACTAGTGTTTTATGGCAGGTGCATTCTGCATCATGTTCTTAACACAATAATAGTGCATTAGTGGTGGATTTATTCTGCTTTAGTTTATTCTGAGATACTTCCCCAATGCTACCATATTATTTCTGTCTGGAGGGGCAGAGCAACGAAAGAACAAGAATAAACCAGAACATTTGTACGTATAAAAAATATAGCAAGTTATGGGATCTTGCACTGATTGGAAGGCACAAACAGTATTGAAAGTGGGATCATGTGTGACTGCCCCAATAGCATCAAGAGAACAAGTAATCATGAATGTGCACTAAAAATTATGTCAGAAGAGGTCCCATGTTTCTGCAGTTGCTACTCTGAGATATTATGATTGAAATTTCCACAGGGAAATGTGTATTAAAATCTGTTGGCTTTATTAAAATCTATTAAAATTAGAAGTCTAGAATATTGGGTGGTTTGGTGAACTGACTACAGGTATCTATGTGGGTGCTGCTGCTTTATTAATTCCCTGAATGAGAGCTGGGGTTATGGAAAGTTTTGCAAGACAGATATTTATATACACATCTCACAGTTTCACAGTTTGTATGACTAATTACAGATCCAGGAAAGATGAGTAAAAGAAATTCCTGCAGTGAGATTTATAGTCTACCTGTGATCAAACAGAATTGTACTTGCTTTATTTTTACTATGAAAATTCAATGCTAACTCAGTCTGCTTTCTTAAAACAGATCTATACCAACCCTAAAGAACCTGAGGTAAGAGAAAGTAAAAAATCAAGTAGGCAGAAATTATGCTTTATGTTCAAGTTAGCCAGATTCTCAGTTTCCACCACCAACACATGCATGCTTGGGACATAGCTTCCTGTGTTATACTGAGTCAGGCCATTGGTCCAGCCAGTTCAGCTTTATCTACAATGAGTGGCAGCTGCTCTCCGGGGTTCCAGAGAGGGATATTTCCAGACCTGCTTTGAGATGCTGAAGATTGAACCTGGGACCATTTGCATGCAAAGCTGGTGAGCTAAAGCTCTTTCCTTTGCTAAATAGAGAGAGGACAAATCTTTATTTTTTAAAAAGAAAACCAGCAAAGGCACTCCTAGACAATCATTTCTAAGATCTACAATCATCATCGGGACTAAGCTGAAGCCATGTGTCTTACCGTACTTCAGTTTCCAATTGCCCATTGGATCTGTCAGCAGCTGAAGGAAGTGTCTGGCAACAAGCCCTCCTTTTGCCATTATGGTTGGGTTTAGAACATCCACAGTCAGCAGAAGAGGGAGGTGTCAAAACCAGCTTGCAGTTTTTATCCTGAATTATTATTATGTTTTATTTGATTTTTTTGGTATCATTTTTGTTCATTGTACTGTAATTGCTTTGTGCAGTTTCATTTTGTTAGCTGTCTTGATCATCCTAATGAGAAGGCTTGATGTGAATTAAACCAATACACATTTGAGTATAATCACAGCATCTCCCACGCTGGGTTAGTGAACCCATTTATGCTTATTTCAGTAAAAGCAAGCAATTTCATACGTTTTCTGCCCTCCTTCAACTGTTGGCTTTTTCCATACACAGTTTCTCTTAGCATGACAGATGATTTAGGCTAGCACCATTGTACATGGAGTACTAAATGTTCCAGCTAATTAGAGCCAAAGTAATGTAATAAATGGTCCGTGTATGGATAAAATAACATTTTATAGGACAAACATAAAGTTTTCCGTGTAATGGCATCAAGTGCCATTGCAACACAGTAATGATATCTAAGGACAAAGCAATCGACTTGAAGAAGGGAGGAAAATGTCAACAGATAGCTCATGTGCTTTAATCTAAGGAGATCTCATGTGGGAATTATTATATGGCTAGAACATCCCATGATGGTCAAAAGTCTATTTGTTACAGTAGCAAGTTACAATTGGTCTTGCTGTTTGCTTTTCAATCTCCAGCACATGACAGAATTTTACCGGTTCAAGTTCAAGTATTCAAGGAGTGGACCTCAGATGGACTTTGATAGGTAAACACTTCATCATTTAATTTCTTGGGCAAATACAATGAGAGAGATGCTTGCCTTAAAACAGGGATGGGAAACCCTTTTCAGCTTGTGGCCAACACTCCTTCATGGGAAACCTTCCAGGGGCCACATGGCAGTCCTAGGCCTAGGCAGGGCCAGAAGCCAAAAGGAGCAGGGTCTATTTTTTTTTTAGAAGGCTATCCAGCAGTCAGGTGGGATGCGGGTGTCGCTGTGGTCCCAGCTCCTACCCACCTAGCAGTTCGAAAGCACGTCAAGTGCAAGTAGATAAATAGGTACCGCTCCAGCGGGAAGGTAAACGGTGTTTCCTTGCACTGCTCTGGTTCGCCAGAAGCAGCTTAGTCATGTTGGCCACATGACCTGGAAGCTGTACGCCGGCTCCCTCGGTCAGTAAAGCGAGATGAGCACTGCAACCCTAGAGTCGTCCATGACTGGACCTAACGGACAGGGGTTTCTACGCTTCTCTCCATCCTCCATCCAGGTAAGCAAGAAGCATTATTCAAGGACAACCCAGAACCAGGCAAAAGCTCTAGAGGAGGGGCAGTGAAGGGCATGGTCTGAGGAGAGTCCTGAGGGCTGGACAGAGGCCTGGAGGGCTGCATTTGGTTCCCTATCCCTGCCTTGAAGTGTTTAATTTGAGAAAGCTGCTGTTATGCAGACAGTTTTGTTTGTTTGTTTTTTGTTTACTGTGTAGTGCCTTTTCACATGCAAACTACTTTGCAGTCTATTATTGCATGTCTCCTACAGCAAGCCTGTGAACTAGATAACTATAAGATTCCTCTTTACAGTATTAAGGGTGCAATCATGTGTCCACCTCCTAAGGAGTAAATCATATTAAATACAGTGGGACTTGCTTCAGGGCAAGATCAGGATCAGACAGAGACAATAGTGAGTGGACTCAGGCCCTCAGGCCATCTTCTGATTTGACAGGTGAACTGAGATGTATTATGGAAACTGGACTCCAAATTGCACACTTTCCTGTCAGATGGTGCTTTCCCCACCACTGCCACCAGGTGGCACAAATCAACAGTTCTACAACATCATATACAGTACCATCTAGTTAAAATACCCTGTACAACCTAGAATTCAGATTTTCTTTGATAAGCCACTTCACAAGGTACTCATGATGTACCTCCATGGTGAAAAAAGAATGTTAATGTGATTTGGCACTTTCAATTATCCTCTTGGATATCTCACCACTCACTTTGCACCTAGTCTTCTCACTGTGTGAACTGGAGCTAGATGTCAAGATCTGGGTTACAGGTTTAGAGGTGCTGAAATAAACCTGTTCAGCTTGCTTTAATTAAATCTTTCTTAGAAGGATGAGCACATACTCTCCAGTGGCAATCTAATTGTTTCTGAAATTGGTTCCTTATTTCTTAGATCGGATTCATAGATACAAATGCTGAACAAATGAGTATTCATAACCATTTTTAATTTTGGAGCTGTGCCCTTTCCACAGTCATAATGTCAATTCATGTGTTAATGACAAATGTTGTAATTCCAGGCAGTACCCCACTGCAAATCCGTCTTTCCTATTTATCTTGATTATAGTGGTGAAAAGACTCTGCAGCCCTTTTATATCCTTACTGTAAAATGTGTCAGTGGGTATTCTATATTTGCTAGTGGGGCATAAGTGGCAGTGGTTACTTTTGCGACTGAAAATCATTTTGCTATTTTGGCATCTGCTGTTGCTGTGAGATTGATGTCCAAATCCTGTAGAATGGTTAGATGCTATAGCCAAAAGGTACACACTGGCTTGCATTGGTGTAACTACCCTGTTTCTCCGAAAATAAGACTTAGCCATAAAATAAGCCGTAGCAGGATTTTTAAGCATTCAAGGAATATAAGCCATACCCCAAAAATAAGCCATAGTGATAGGCGCAGCAGCAATGCCGGCCGCGGCAGGAGAAGGAGGAAAAAAATAATAGACATCCCCTGGAAATAAGCCATAGTGGTTTTTTGTTTGTTTGTTTTTTGAGGAAAAATAAATATAAGATGGTGTCTTATTTTTGGAGAAACACGGTACAGTGTTATCCTAAGTCTGGCAACTCAATCTGCAATCTTATCAGAAGAGGCTGCAGCAGCATATCACTGTACATGTTTCAAGTTGCTTTGTTGTAAGTAGATCTGTGATAGCTGAAGTGTCTTCAGATGGCACATACCTCTTGTCCTGTCCTTGGCCCTATTTGCATGTGTCCTCCACTCATTATGGAAGGTATGATTACACAGAACACAGAACACTTCAGAGTCAGTTCTAATGTTCCATAGGTTGTTCGCTCCCACAAATAATTTATCATGTGAAATTATATGACTACTGTGAACTCATGTAAGATCATTGCTCCGATTCCATGAAACGGACACATTGTTAAAGATTTCCCAACAGATGCAATTAGATTTGGAATCTTGTGTGTGTTCAAGGCTTTCATGTCACATTGCTCATGCAACTATTCACACGAGCAGTTATTCATGAGAGCAGAACTGTCCATAACTATCAATGGCGCATCATCTTGCAACTGGCTCATGCTCCTGTGGGTTCAGACTCCTAGGGGGTTGGCTTATAAGTTGGCGGAAGGACCAAAGTTCAGTAGCAGAGCACATGCTTTCCATGCAAAAGGCCCAAAGGTTTGGGAAAGACTCCTGCCAATGGGACCAGTGGTTTGACACAGCACATGTCAGCTTCCCATGTTGTCAGTACACAACTATGCATTGTGCTGGTATTGCATAGGAAGTAGTGTCCCTTGCATCTGATTCTGCACATCTATTTTCTGGTGCAGTAGTTTATAGGATTATATTGGATTTCAGTTCCTCATTCAGTAAACTGTTTCTTGACACCTGTTGAGTGTATCTACTTTTTAAGTTTGTTTTATGCCTTAATGTTGAGCCATATGATTTGGAGCAGACTTTGACTTCTTTATTGTTTCAGTCGTGACAGTCAAGGGAACTTTACAAATGGAGGGAACGGTGAGGAAATTAAGCAAGCCAGCATCTTGCTGATCCGCAAACTGTATGTCTTAATGCAGAATCTTGGACCGCTGCCTAATGACATTACATTGACCATGAAACTGTTCTACTACAATGATGGTAGGTGATGAGACTCCACCTTTCTTGGCTTCCCCTAATTTAATTCTCAGGACTAGCACATAACCAAGGAAATTGGGGAACTGCTATCAAAATGTATGTCAGAGTTTGCAGCCTGAAGGCAAATTGGTTGTCAAGGTGGGCAGCAGGAAGGAATGGAGGGGTCATGTGAGAACAGCTACATACCTAAGTGGTTCCTTGTCAAGTTGGGGACCACAGGGGTCTGTCCACAGGGTTCTGTTCTTGTTTAAGATCTTTATAAATGACTTGGATGAAGGTATTGTTATGCTCATCCAAACAAACTGGGAGGGGTAGCCAATGCCACAGAAGACAGAATCAGGATTCAAGATGAACTTAACAGATTGGAGAAGTGGGCCAAAACTAATAAAATGAATTTCAATAATGACAAATGTAAGGTTTTAGGTTGGACAAACAGCTGCACAAACATAAGATGGGAGACACCTGGCTTGATAGTAGTACATGTGAAAAAGATCTAGGGGTCTTCGTAGACAACAAACCTGAGTCAACAGTGTGATGCAGCAGCAAAGAAACCTAGGCTGCATCAACAGAGTATAGTATCCCAATTAAGGGAAGTAATAGTCCTGCTCTATTCTGCCTTGGTCAGAGCACCTCTAGAGCACCACCCAGCTCCTGCCCACCTAGCAGTTCGAAAGCACATCAAAGTGCAAGTAGATAAATAGGGACCGCTCTGGCGGGAAGGTAAACGGCGTTTCCGTGCGCTGCTCTGGTTCGCCAGAAGCAGCTTTGTCATGCTGGCCACATGACCCGGAAGCTGTCTGCGGACAAATGCCGGCTCCCTTGGCCTATAGAGCGAGATGAGCGCCGCAACCCCAGAGTCGGACACAACTGGACCTGATGGTCAGGGGCCCCTTTACCTTTACTAGGTGAAAAAAACCAAATGGGTTCAAATGGCTGGTTTCAAATATATAAAATGCTGTCACATGGAAGAGGAAGCAAGCTTGTTTCCTCCTGCTCTGGAGGCTAGGACCTGAACCAACGGGTTCCAGTTACAAGAAAGGAGATTCCGACTAAACATCAGGAATAACTTTCTGACAGTAAGAGCTGTTCACCTCCCTCAGGAGGGAGTGGGCTCTCCTTCCTTGAAGGTTTTAAAGCAGAGGTTGGATGGGATGCTTTAATTGAGATTCCAGCATAGTAAGAAGTTGGACTCACTAGATGACCCTTTGAGTTCATTCCAAGTTGACAATTCTGTCATTCTGGGAACTTTTTTTTACTGAAAAGCGGTGTTAAAATGCTATACAGTGGTACCTTGGGTTAAGAACTTAATTCGTTTTTGAGGTTCATTCTTAACCTGAAACTGTTCTTAATTTGAGGTACCACTTTAGGTAATGAGGCCTATTGCTGCTGCCGCGCCGCCACATGATTTCTGTTCTCATCCTGAAGCAAAGTTCTTAACCCGAGGTACTATATCTCGGTTAGCGGAGTCTGTAACCTGAAGCGTCTGTAACCCAAGGTACCACTGTAAATAACAAACAAACAAAAAATGTTGAAACAAACAATTCATTTCGATAATTTCATTGTTTTATTCTTTTCGTAAACCACTTTGCAGGGGTTTTGTTTTACAATCAATTCTTTCACATAAATAATAAATAAACTAAAGATGCACGAAATGACATGGAGTACAATATCTAATGAACTTGCCATGGTTGTTGTTTCTTCTGTTTTCTTCAGCTGCCTAGCCTAGCTTCTTGCTCTGGGGACTGCTTTTCCTTTTGCTTCAGGCTGTGCAGCACAGGATTTCATATGTTTTTCCTTTGCAGTCACACCCAATGATTACCAACCCCCTGGCTTTAAGGAAGGCAACATCTCTGATTGCCTGATTTTTGATGGTGACCCAGTGAACCTCAAAGTCGGGTCAGTCTCCACTGGGTTCCACATTATGAAAGTGAGAGTAACAGCAGAGAGCAAACGGATGGGGTTGCTGGAGAGCAATCTGGTTGAGGAGAATGGTTCCACTGAGATCTCCCATCAGGGGCTAGACTGCGATGAGGAAGAAGAGGAAGGCAACACTAAAGTAAAGGAATAGGTTATACACGATATCATTTTCCTGAATCCATTGTTGTATGTGTTGTAGTAGGGGGGCAGCCCTGTATAGGGAAATTTTTAATGTCTGATGTTTTACAATTTTTATGTGCTGTAAGCCTCCCTGAGTGGCTGGGGAAACCCAGCCAGATGGGTGGAGTATAAATAATATAAATAATAAAATTATTATTATTATTACTATTACTACTACTTAAAATTCTAGATTTAAAAGGGATTGAATGGTGGTTGTGTTTGACCATGCTGCTGAAAGAAGACATCCTATTATTAAAGCATCCACTGCACAATATCTATTCAGGCTTTCTTCAGGGCAGGTTGTTTCACAGGCAGGGTGGTGGACTGCTGAACAGTCCTTATGCTCAAGAAGTTATTTCTAAGGGCATATCCAGATGTTTGATAGGTTTTTTTTTTAAAACAAGAAACAAAAAAAGACAGCAGCAACAAACCACCAGGGTTGTATAGAAAGGAACATAGGAAGCTCCAAATTTAATCAGTGGAATAATAAATCAAAATCACATATTATTGTTTGCGAAATAATTAACTAATTAGCAGAGTTAGTCATGAACATGCAGATAACTCTTCCCTCTACTGAACTGAATGAAAAAGAATCCATGTGCTGTAAATTGTTTTACAGAACCTTCAAGTTGATGGCATGAAGTTGGACAAAAAGAGGATGCATGAAGGGAATGCAGATTCAGAAGGCAAAAACAGTTTATATTTTAATCAAAAGGGAGCAGGTATTTCTTTATTCATTTGAAATATTTTTGTGCCACCTTTAACAGTGATAACCTTCTCAAAGTAATTTATAGAATATAAAGCTATATATAAAAAAATACTAGTAATGATTAAAATGATAACTATCAAATATGAGTCCAGCAATCAGTTAATAGCAACTATAAACATCAGAAATAGCCAGGCACTTAAGGCCTGTTCATAGTCAGGCAAGGAACTATGCGTACATCACACAGAAGAGCATATCATAGGGATGGGGCCACCACCAAAAGGCCCAGTCTCATGCTTGCCAAGTGAAGTGCCCCCCCCTTTGAAATAGTGCTTTCTGGTATTACCAAGGGCTCTTTCTAGGGCCTGTGATAGTCGGGAGTTTATCTCTGCAGGTACCGGAAGCTAGCCAGGAGCTGTTTAGTTCAAGGTGGAACTCAATGTGTTTTGACTATACAGTATGGGATTTTGACTTCATGCGCTATTCCCAGAACGTAACTCCGTCATAAGTTGTGGGTCTGTTGTATTACAATTTTATGCTGTCCCAGTGTTTGCCTCTATTTGCTGGAGGTTAAGACTACCAATGGCTTCTGGTTATGATAGCTATTCTACTTACAGGATCAGAAGTACCATGGCTCTAAATACCAATCACTAGGAAGAATAGTGGAGGAGGGCTACTACTTGGGGCCTTCCCATAGATGCTTAGTTAGCTACTGTAGAACACATGGATAGAGATAGGCATTTGGTCTTATGCAGTAGGGATTATGTTCTTATGACTGATCTGGTGTCCAACTAATTAAAAGAGATGCATTTTCATTTTCCTTATTTAGCTCCTTTGTATTCAGTGATTTGTCTGTATTGTAAATTTGTGTTTATCAAAATCTTTTTGTTTTTTAAAGGTGTATATTTAAATAATAGAGTATTTTTTAAAAGATGTCTACCTGAAATAGCATAATGTTTATATATATACCTTCTCGGTAGTGGCACCCACCCTGTGGAATGCCCTCCCACTAGAGGTCAAAGAGAACAACAATTACCAGACCTTTAGAAGGCATCTCAAGGCAGCCCTGTTTAGGGAAGCTTTTAATGTTTGATGGATTTCTGTATTTTAATGTTTGATGGATTTCTGTATTTTAGAATTTCTGTTTTGTTGGAAGCCGCCCAGAGTGGCTGGGGGAACCCGGCCAGATGGGCGGGGTATAAATAATAAATTATTATTATTATTATTATTATTATTTCAGAAACATCTAGAAAGACTGGTGTAAAAGGAGCAGAAAAAGCACCTCATCGGGTGAGCATCACTACATTGTAAATATGATTAACAATAGCTGATTCTCTGACAACCAGTGCCAGTTCAAGGCATTTTTCTGCCTGAAGTGGTATACAAATGTTCCTCTACCCCTAACTTGGACCAACACTTCAGTAAGTCTTCATGTACCATGTAGAAATCAATTGTTCCCTTTGCACCCTGAAGTGACACCTGAAGCTGGAGAATGTGGCTTACTGTCTTTGCTGGCACCACCTAAAGCCAATGTATCTGCATTTTCAGTAGGAGTCCAGGAAGTTTGGAAAATATTTTGCAATAGTGCACAACGGAATATCACCTAAAAAGCAAAAAACCCAAATTGTGATTCATCTGAAACAGCTAGACCTTCTAGCATTAGGCCACACCTCTAACCAATCCCCAGTGCCACATGATGGTGCCAACATTAGATGAGAACTTAATGTTTGTTTTCAGCTTTTAGGGAATGCTTGGAATCAATGCTGACATTCCTTAAAACAGCAGTACAGGTAGTTGTGTTGGTTCTGTCAGGATGTACACACACACACACAACCCCTTAGGATTGCAGCCTCAGTCGCCTGCCTGCAAGATTAGAGTGGTAAGACTGGCCTGTCTTACAGGAAAGGATTTCTGAAATAAGTGTGTACAGACTCTGAACACCACAAAAGTGCTGTGTAACTGTTTGCAATGTACAGCACACAGTAATGCATAGCCAGATGAAGGTGATAATAGAAACTTATGTAAGGAAAAATATACTCCAGTGCTTCTATGAACATCTTGCAATGTTTTTTAAAAGAAAGCTGAGGAGGACAAGGGTACTGCTAGAGGGTTTGGCTTCATAGAGTAAAAAATGCTCATTAACCCTGTGTCAGCCCAAAACATTTCAGTGCTTGAGGCAGAAAGTCTCAGTGGCAGCACAGGAGAAAAATATACATACTGTAATATATTTAAAAACTGAAAGTTTGGCGCCCTGTAATGGTGTCCGAACTTTGACCCACGAGGCTACTGACTCAGTGTATGTGGTATATTTTGAAATGATGACATGACATTTTGTCTGAAGTAATCATTGAGTAAGTTTAGGGCATGTTCACGTCAGCCCTTGTCTCTTGTATGAAAAAATAGGAAGGATACAATTTTGCACTTCCTTTACTCAGCAGTCTGAAAGTGCTGACTCATTGAACACACACCGTGGATAGTGGCCCTCATTAAAATGGCATGATTCATGCATGCTGCAAATTTGATGACTTGTATTAAAGTAGAACACGTTAGTACTGGGCACTCTACTCTCAAGGAATAGATGGGGCACATTCTTCCCTCTACTTTTTGTCACCACAGTAATTAATTTCTAGCATAAATAAATAACCATTTTCATTGGCAAATTTATCAATGGGGAAATGGACTCCCATTTTTCAGAGACTCTATTGACTACAGGCAAGATCATGTGGACTACTTCAGGGAAAAAGAACACCAGGTTGCTAGACAAAAGCAGTACACTGATCTCAAAATGCCATTACTTTGTGAATGATTCATTCATTCTGTTCCACATACCACAGGGACTTTCCCTTCCCATTGTCTCACTAGGAAGTAGGCAAGCCAAATAAATGGTTAGCACATACTTTAGTGGAATCAGGCTCACAAAGAAAACCAGACTACAAAAATTTGAATATAACATTGTGGGTAAGAAAGTGCAGTAAAACTAGGCAAGAAAGATCAAAGAATGTATTAGGGTGATCTCATTTTGTAGCTGACTCTCCTTTACTTACCGTAGCCCGGTATACAGCCAAATTAAGCTGAAGTACTTTGCTCAAGAGCTAACTAATAGGGAGATGGGAACCTGTGGTCCTCCAGGTGTTGATCGCACCACCTCAGACTATTCCTATATATTGGCAACTTTGGCTGGAGCAGATGGGAGACAACAGGAGGGCCACAGATTTCCCATCCCTGTGCTAATGCATTTAAGGGTGTTCCAAGGTTCTCTTTTAAAAAGTTAAAGTCAGTTCCAAAGGGGAAAATTTAGAAATAGAAGGGAAGGCTGATTAATCCTTTCTGTGTCCACCATTTCTTTACTCTAAATCTCACCCATTTCATGCCCAAATAACTTCCTCTCCTATGAGATTCAAAGTGTCCATTTGCAAGGATAATGTGTGTTTGGAACCCTGTGCTAAGGAAAGCAGCTTTGAGGGAGGAATTATGAAATGGTGAGCAAATAAAATGTTAATCAACCCACCCACCTTTGCCAGTTCTCTGCTCTAAGCACTCATTCCAGAAAAGGGCTGGGATGCTGTTGCACACATTAGCTGTAATGCAGCTTGTAAATTCCATTAAAACTATTGCATGTACCCGCTCACTTCTCTCTACCTTCTTTTGTTCCACTGATCTCCCTCAGTTCAGACACAGATCAGTTTATGTCAGATCCGAACCCACATCATTTGCATGTGAAATTTTCCCCTTCTTGGTGGATTTCAGTTTCCCAATAGCTTGTCTGGGTTTCTGAGTCCCCACTCATATTCCATAATGACATATCTCATTCTATCTCTCTATTTCTAATAGGAACTTTTAAGCTAATGATCCAGGCAATATAGATTTGGGTAACCTCAGTAGATTGTATTCACTAACCTCCCTGCTATTTTATCTTTATGTTTTACTTATGCTTGCCATTTTTTGTAAATAAACATATACTGGTATTCATTTAGATTAAGAACATAAAAAGAGACTGTCTGCTGGAGCTGGCTAATGGCCCATCTAATCTAGCATTCTGTTCTCATAGTGCCCAGCCAGATGCTTGTAAGCAGGACCTTTTCTTACATTTGTTGGTCTTTGCTAACTCCCTTAAATAAGCAGGATTTCAACTGGTATTTTAAAAAATAATAGTGTCCATTTCAATAACATCTGTGGCATGCACACTTCTCCAGTAATGATCCCCACAATAATAGTTCCATGAACATGCATGTTCGATACGGTTTCACATATGCCTGTACAGATACATGAGTAGTATCAGACTACCCCTATGAAAATTGTTACAATGGAATGGATTATTAAGTTGCTCTGGGTGACCTAAATGTATTTTACTTCTAAATCTCTTCCATTTAGCCATAGTGTCTGCCATCCAGCTGACACACCCATTGTAGTGGTATCACATTTACTGATCACTCAAACAAGTGCTGTTGCTAGGAACATGTGGCAGTCCCGACCCACACCCCCTCCAGCCACCAACTGGCTCTTCCCCATCTATCCATCCATGCTCCACACAGCATGTTAAAAGTGTGCCTAAAGAAGTATTGGGGCAGACAGACTTTCCCTGAAAGCAGCTCTCTCCCCTTCAGCAGGAACTCTCAGACATACCTCCATCCTTAACATTGCTCTTGGCAGAAGGACTGCTTTTCCTAGGACAAAGAAAGCCCCAAAGAAGCAACAGGGTGGAGCAGAAACTCTTCCACTGTTGTGATTCCAGGGAAGGGCAGAAAGGATGTTTGCCTGAGACAAGGGCTATCTAGGGAGCAGATCTTTAAAAAGATGAAAATGCCTTTCTTGCAGAGTCACTTTTCTAATGATATACACACACATTCAAATGACAGTGGAGATACTAGTATGGAAGGAATTTCACAGAAAGGGGTGGCTTTACTATTCACTTGCTTTTCATATTTTCCCTTACCATATTTGGTAAAAACTAGAGGTATATATAGGCTTTTTTTATATAAAAAAACAAAAAACTATGGAAGATCCTGGGCCTGGGCCTCAAACATTACAAAAATGACATATTTGAATGAATAGATTCATGGCTACCATAAGTTTCCCCTGGCATAACCCTGTTTCCTTTTCACTCATCTTGTTGCTGGCTTCCATCTGTCTTGGGAGACGATGGAGGAGTATGAATTTGAGAAGTTCTAGGAGAGGCAGGAATTACTAATAGTTTGGACTCTTGTGCTAGTCAATTAATTAACCTGGCTGCTTGTTTATATTTGGTGCTCCTGGTTAAATTATGGGGCCGAATTAAAGGGGCATTCTCCCAATATTATGATTTATTTGCTATGGTTTATTTATATACTGTATTGCTTTTTGGCCCAAAGGCTTCCACAACAGTGAACAGCATATTAATACAAAAGAAGGATACAATAAATAAAACTATATAAATACCCAAATATCCACCAACCATATTTATCCCTTACATCATCTAATCTTGAAGTTCAGCCTCTAGCCTCACTCCTTGCCACACCCTCTCCTCAGTTGCAGTGACCTTTGAAGCAATCTGTAATGGGAGAAGAACTAGAGGGAGCAAATTAGTAATCAGTTGGATTACTTACCACCTAACTAAAAGGCATGGGAAAGTGCCATGCATTAGGTCTACTCCATCCTTCAACCACCTGTACCATCACAGGATGGGAGACAGGCCAAGAAGAGAAGAGTGATATTCTGATGAAGCTGAGGCAGCTGCGATAGGCCTGAGGGCCCCGTTTGCTCATGAGGATCCAACTGAGAGCTGAATTGGATTCTTGTTAAATGATTTTTCTTTAAAAACTGATTTAACTGTACCTTCAGATGATTGCTGGAGTTGTAGTTCCACCAAGAGAACTACACAGCCATTTCTGGACCAGTCAAATGATTTCCCCGCAAGCATTTCCACTGACCAGCATTGACACTCTTAAATGAAGTGTCTTGTAAAATGGAACTCTTAATCTAAAGAAGCTCTACTGTACATTGCTTTTGGTGTGGAGAAGGTGGCCATATTAGTCATATCATCTAATTGATCTAATTAATTGGAGCCTATAGTATGAGCATGAGGCAAGGTTAGGTGGGTAGATCATGTTTAATTCCTGGCCTCTCCAGGAAGTGCTGGGAAAGACTCCTGCCTGAAACTCTTCAGAACTGTTGCCATTCTGTTGACAATACTGAGCTAGGTGGAACAATAAGTCTAACTCAGAATAAGACAGTTACAGGTAGGTAGCCGTGTTGGTCTGACGTAGTCGAAACAAAATTAAAAAAAATCCTTCCAGCAACACCTTAGAGACCAACTAATTTTGTCATTGATATGAGCTTTCGTGTGCATGCACACTTCTTCAGATACACTGAAACAGAAGTCACCAGATGCTTATATATAGTGAGAGGGTGGGGAGGGGTATTACTCCCTCCTTGTGGTGGGAGTGGGTGATTGACTGACTGATAGCTCACTCCCACCACAAGAAGGGAGTAATACCCCTCCCCACCCTCTCACTATATATAAGCATCTGGTGATTTCTGTTTCAGTGTATCTGAAGAAGTGTGCAGGCACACGAAAGCTCATACCAATGACAAACTTAGTTGGTCTCTAAGGTGTTGCTGGAAAGAATTTTTTTATTTTGTTCAGAATAAGTTTCCTATGACCCTGAGCACGAGTAAGGACCACAGAATGGAAGACAAGACAAATCTGACCTATGGGCATTCTCCTGAACAAGCTTTATTGAAAGGAAGCTTGTACGTCAGAGCATCCCAATAGAATGTGACCCAAAACATCTGTCTTCAGTTTTGCAACAAGGCATGTTTGCACCAGTGTCTCTCCCATTCACTTCAATAGAACTTCTACATTTGAACTTACTTGTGCTGTCAGCTATTTCAGTTAGTGTATGTGCATGGGGTAGGGGAAAGTTGCTGTTTTTGCCTTAGGCATCAAAATGTCTTGGTCTCAGGCCAACCCTGCATGAGCCACAGCAGAAGTCCCTATTCGTGCATTTTAAATTCCCAGCCATTTGATGGTGGCTGTGGTGGGGAAGTCAGCTTAATCCTGTGTGCTTAACTTCTCCAGTCTTCAGTGAAGACTTTTTAAAGACAGTCCCCTGTGCAAAGACTGGACTTCTCCTTTTTGATGATGTGGGGTTGAGGAGATCACTGCATTAATAGAAGTAACAGAAAACTGTGGGAAATGCTCCTCTGTCTGGCAACTCCTGCATTTACTCTTAGGCCTAGGTTAGAAATGGTTGCTTTCTAACAATTTGAGGTTTCCTCCCTTCTATAAAAGGTAGAATAATATTTATAGACCAGCTGGAAGAAAGCATTTGAGCCCTCAAAAGCAGCATTTCTGCAAAGGAAACACAGTCCTTGTGGTTGCAGTTCTGCCACTGTGTACAGAGTAAAGAGGTACACTGTGAGACCTGGCTGTGCAAAGTTTTATCAACTATACCTTGAGCTGTGTGCAATCTGTGGGTGTCTAAAAAGCCAATGAAATTTCTGCATTTGCTCCGTGCACAGAACATGGAACCTCTGGCCCATTAGATATTGTTGGATTACAACTTCCACAACCCCTGATCATTGGCCATGCTATCTGGGGCTGATGAGAGTTGAAAAGCAGCATCTTAAGCGTCACAGTTTCTTTATCGCTATTCCGTGCCCAAAAATAATTTATACAGATTAAATGTTTGTTTTTACATTTATGATTATGATTAATCATCACTATCATTAAATAATTCTGTGGAGAAGGGAACTTTCCTCAGGGTCAGAAACAAGGAAGTGCAGCCAATTGCAATGAAAGAGTGCTGTGGTGCAGGGGTGTCAAGTTGAATAAAATGGGGGGGGCTGGTAAGCCCCATCCTACATAATCTATCACATGACAAGATGTGCACACACACACTATTTGAATGGCAATGCCCATCAACTTGGGGGAGGGGTGTCAAATATTTTATTGGGGCGTGAAGAACCTCAGCCCCTAGGACTTGGCTCCTATGCTGTGGTGTCACTTAGAAGCCATGGTTAGAGCATTCTCTTGGTACATAGACCATAGAACATAGCCTCATGATGGAACAAGGATGAAAGCTGTAATCCATAACATCTGGAGGGCACTAGGTTGATGAAGGATGCTCTAGTCGGTACTATTCTTGTCCCTCTGCTCTGAACCTTCCCACTACCTGGATACAATTAAAAGACCTATAACAAAATGGTTTTCAATGAAATATAATAAGCTAAGCCTGGGACACGGATATTTTGTGGCACAATCTGATGTATGAATACAATTAAAGAAGATTCAGAAAATGGGCTGTTGGCCTTGGGCCATGAATGTTGATTAGGGTAGTTGGGTGTGACTGTGTGTTACCTTTGTTTGATATTGAAGCACATTCAAAAGGCTACAGTCTTCTAGTGCTGTGGCACTCAAACTGTGTACTTCTGGTGAATCCTGGAGTTCCACAGAAGCTTATCAGTGGTTCCTCAATGAGAAGTAGGGATGGGTTAATTTTGGTTTCTCCCAGTTTCTCATTTTCCATTCTTAAATTTGGTTCTCCATATTCCTACATCAGTTTGTGATTTTTGTTTTAATCCTCATGAAGATTAATCAGCAATTTAGTGCAAATTGCTTCTAGTAAACACAGTTTTTCCCAATATACACAATTTTGCAAAGCAATTTCCCAGCATATAATAGATTTGTGTATGTTATTTCCACTCATATTCATTTATATGCACACTTTCTCCCAATATATGGATTTTTGTACACATTGCATGGCCAGAGAGCTGCATTGCAAAATTCAAAGACATACAAATTTCAAAGGGTGGTTTGTTTCAGTTGCTTTATTGTTTTTGATAGTGCAAATTAGGTAAGCTTCCTTTTAAATGCAAACTGAATCGAATTTCTTCTGAAGCACAAAGAAAAGATGCATAATGTCTGAAAAGATTCCATGAGAAGCAGGCTCGCTTCTCTCTTCCACTAGATAGGTTCCCCGTCAATGTACAGTTGCATGTGGATGTTGAGTATGTTCTTCAAGGTGACAGTCTCAACCAAGACCTAGCTAGACAGACTGCTTAATGGTTTTTCTCTCTCCTGTTGCAGCAATTGTAATGTCCTGTATGATTTTTAATTGTATTTCTCTTATTTCTTATATTTCTTATATTGTATTTTATTATATTACAAGTTGTGCTCCATAGATTTCAATCTGTAACACAATAAGAAATAACAGGAGGAATGAAAATACATTTTAAAATCAATATTAATAATTAATGCAGATATGCTGCAGCCCACCTGAATGAAGCTTGCAGACCACGGATGGTCCGTGGATCACAATTTGGGAATATTCTGCAATATGTTACAGTTCCACCAATCTTCCTGCAAGTATTCCTTAGCAGAAAAGTTGATGGGGAAAAGTTTAGTGAATAGTACACAGTTTGAAATACACTACTCTAGAGAGGCAGATGTGCCTAGAATTACAATATATACTGAAGGACCAATCTTTCCCATTACTCTTGCAGAAATTGAGACTGGACAGTGCTTTTGGCCAGGAGGAAGCAAGTGGCCCAGTGAAGAAGAGGAAGGTCAGCATGCCAGTCAACTCCATTCTTGCAGCTCAGCAGCTATGACTGCCATGGACTGCTTTGCTTTGACTATAATGTGCTTGTAGACACCCTTCCTGTTTATTGTGGCTTCTAATCTTTTACCTGCTTTAGTGAACTCTCCATGCACAGAACATATCTATATTTTGAAGAGGCTATATCTAGTTTCCTGTTTTAAACCCTGTGTGGAATAGACACACACACACATATATATGTATAGGGTGTAGTTACTTTGATGCTATATGGCTAAGCTAGAATGAACCTACATAGATTCTATAAGGTTTGGGGGTGTTTGGAGTTGTTGTTTTTGCCACACTGATAGAAACATCCCCCATTCTTTGCTTTCCAGTCATTTCTATTGAGCTTGTATCTGTCACTTGGTTATTAATTGTCATTTAAGATGCCACAGTCTGAAAATGCAAGTTGTAGCTCAAACTGTAGCATGATAGAGTTGTTTCATTGTCTACTTCCACTTCCCCAAGCAGTTGAAGGTTTTGGGGACAGTCACCATAAGATCCTATTTATTCCTTGTAGATGAGAGTACTGAAGATTTGCACTCACACTCCATAGTCCGTTAATTTACAAATATTCAGGTATTTACCGTATCTGCCTTCTGTCCACATAAAAAGTCTCATCTCTCATTCCGTGGCTCACCCCACGCCAAATTGTCACATACTACACCTTTTCCCAGAGGGAGGGGCTCTTCAGACAACAGCCCATTTCCTGTCCATTAAGTGACACTGCCCCTGCCGTCCCTGCAAGTATGGACTACTTTAGCACTTCTGTCTGTTTAACAGTTCTAGTTATGATATGTGCCAGGGAATCTATTGCCACTTTACACCATTTAAATTTATGTTCTATTTAGTGCTAGAATGCTTTTCCATCTGTATTTCTTTTTAAAATGAGGATATGCATACAATAGTGCTTAACTGAAATACAGTTATAGGGGTCATTATAAAACTGATTTAAAAAATTCCTATAATTGTATAAATATAAATGGTTTCCATACTAATATTACAAAGAAAATGAATATATGTCTTGTAAATAGATAATTAATTAATTAATTGGAAGTTTTAAAATGTAACTAACTTGTTTACTTCTTGTCCCAAGTTCCCCAATTCCTTCTTAGCTACCAAACTCTAACCATTAATAACTTCCTCTCTTTTTTCTCCTTAAGCACAGCTGTTAGTTTTACAGTATTTGATTGTTCCAAGAGTTCACTTAGAAGGCCCATTTAATTAGGTTTCCAACATCTTGCAATATGTTCTTTACAAGATTCTGGCCAGTGTTATCATAAACAATACTTGCGTTTGGTGTCATGTCATTTTGCATTCCTTTACATAGTTTGATAGAACTTTCCATTTCAAAACATTTTTTACTAGCTTTGAAAGTAATAGCACAATTGCACTAGAATGAACATGTGCTTTAATGCAAATTAAATCATTGATGAAAAGGCTAGATTTTAAAAGCGGGGGAAATGGTTGTTCAAGTGAATTGTGCCTGTCCTACATACATACTTTTATCCATCCTGTGGATGAAAAACAGCAGGATGAATAAACCACAAAAAAGCCACTATATCCCTGAAATATGGGAAGTCAGGGTTCATCTACACTTTTGTTTGGTCCATGACTTCTAGGTTTGTTTGTTTTTGTTCTGCTGCTTTCCCCAGGAAAACCCGCTGTATACCACTGAATCAGAGTAAACATCAATCAGGTTTTTTGTGGATTGACATTGTTCCAATTCAGTGGTAAACAGCAGGTTTTCCTGGGAAAGCAGCAGGACAAAAGAAAATCCTCTCAGACCTGTGCCTAGAAGTCATGGACCAAATGGAAGAAATCTCTAGGCAAAAGGAAGTGTGGATGAGACCTCAGTCAGTTGCCTTTCCTTACAGCAGAAGACCAATGATTGGCTAGCACTAGGAGCTTCCTGTCTGGAGGCACCTTAAGACATCCCACACTGAGGATCCTACAGGGTGACTGAAGCAAGGGACTCAAGCCACATGGTACAGTAAAAGATAAATATGAGGACCAGCCCTTATGAAATCTAATGCATACCAGATGCAGACAAAGTATGTTTCCTGGAAGTAATCATATTGCAAGAAGATATCTCCTTCATAAGTCAAGTGATGTGCAGAATGAGGCTGATTATGCACATGTTTTGAGGGTGGCGTCACAACTGATTTGTTATTCCCCAGAATCATCTGCCTCGTTGGTTCCAGAAACAAGCAATGTTTTTATGTAGCTTTTCATATGGCCACACTTCAGGTTGTGTAATCCGGCAGTCCAGGAAAGCTCACAATGAAAGCTGGAATGCGTGGGTGGTTTGGGGAATTTGTAGGAGGCTGTAATGACATCTGTGGGGCACAATATAATCCATCAACCCCCAGCAGCTAATGAATTCATGAAATCCAAACTCTGTAGTGTACTAGCAGCAGATGCAAAGTGGCATTCCACAGGGACTGAACCAGGAATATTCTGCATGCAAAGCATGTACTCTTCCACTGAGCTATGGTTTTCCCCAAAATGTTGGGCCAAACTAAACATGGCACAGAGTACTTTTATCTTGTCAATACTTTAAGTGGCAAAACCACTGAAGGGAAAAGGTTTAACATCCCCAAAAGCCCTCTGTCATTTGACACTGAAGGAGAGACATGATAGAGCCTTATACACTGATGAATGGTGATGTTCCACTCTCATTACACACAAATGCGGAGTCAGTTAATTGGCATTAACTGTATTTCTTCACATGATGCCTGTGGAAAGCCTGCAAGCAGGACCAGAGCATGAGAGCACTCTCCCCTCCTGTGGTTTCCAGCAACTGGTATTCAGAAGCATACGGCCTCCAACTGTGGAGGCAGAGCCTAGCCATCATGGTTAACAGCCACTGATAGCCTTATGCTCCACGAATTACTCTAATCTTATTTTAAAATTCAAATAATAATAATAATAATAATACCTTACAAGTTTGTGGCCATCACTGCTTCCTGAGAGAGCAAGTTATGTAGTTTAACTAAGCACTGCATTGAAAAATCATTTTATATTCCAACATTCAATCCCAAATGCTGCAACCTTTCCTCAGAGGGGAGTTGTTCCATATTTATCATTTTGGTTGCTCTTCCACAACTCTACAGTAGCCACTCATCCCTAGCTATAAACACACATACAGTACATAAATTGGCAGAAGCTTATAAAATAATTCTCAGATAAGATGAGGTCAAAGTTGCTTACCTGTTTGTTTGTTTTTAAATCTCCTTAACTAACTAACCAACCAACCAACCAACCAACCACAAACTAACACATTTACATATTATAGGGAGGCATACTTATTTTTGCCCTTCGGACAAAAGACAAGAAACTGTGTAACACACATGTTGGTAAAAGTGTGAGTAATCCAGAAAGTCACGTAACATCTTTTTGATCTGCCACCAGCATGAAAATTTCAGTGCGCAATAAGCATGACCTCTTCGAAAGATTCTGTGTGATGCAAGTTAATGACTTCTGCAGGGTTTTTCAGGAAACTGGTGAATAAGGGGAACTCTCTTTTGCGGTCACCTTCCTGCATGCCTTTGCTGCAATACTTCACAGAAACCTCACATCTTCCTTCACAAATGTTTCAAATTTCCCTAAACAACCAGGTAGCATAGATTCAAGCAGAAGCAGCACCTTGATGGGGCTTTGCCAGGAAAAACACCAAAAGTGGTTAGAACATCTGCAAGCCACTTCCTTAGACTTCAAACCTATTTCAAGTTTTGAAAGCAGGGAGGCAGGAGGCAACTATGACTGTTATCTTCTGTCCCTGAAGTCTCTTGAGTGAGTTACATGTTGCTCACTGCGGTCAACAGCTTTTGCTTTTGGTTAGACCGCTGCTTCCTCCTGATATGGAAAGGGGGCCGATAGCGCAAAAATGAAACTTTATTATTGCTTCTGGTAAGGAAGGCAAGGTCCCCGTGCTTTTCACATTGTGTAAAAGGGTTTTTAAGCAAAAGGGGAAGGACTCTTTAATTCTATACTTGATCAGTGGCATTTGCCGAAATTCCCTACTTTGCTCACGTATTAATTTGGCAGGATCTCACATACCTTGCAACATTCCTCTGGTGAAAATAGGGACATTTCTCACTCCCCCACACAACTGACCCTCCTTGACACCCCCATTTTTGTCCTCCCACAAGAGCATTTTATATCAGAAGAAGGGCAAATGCCAACACCATCACATGTCCTGAGAAAAGCCATTCATCCTTATTTTTTTATTTTATTTTATTTTATTTTTTGGTAGATTTACAAAGAAGTAAATTTGAGAAAGGGGCAAGATTAGATGTGGACACACAAAGTTTTAGTTTTTTTTAAAGACTCCTTGTGCTCCTCTCTGCTCCCTCTCCATGTGCCCTATTTTGTACTCCCCCTTTGGTGGTACATGTGACCGGCCTACCGTGACTTCACCCACCTGGTTCCCACCACCCCAATCAAAACAGGCACCCTTGGGAAAGCCTGTGATTCACCACTTGACAACTCATTTTTTCTAGGTCTTCGATGATCTCATTGTCTTCAGAAAATAGGTGTGCTTTATGACTGTGCACCTTTACCCTTAAAAGAGGCCACAAGAAATTTTTTGAAAGGGAAATTAAGGAAACTTTCCTAGTAAGCCTGTAGTTGTAAGCGTTGTGAGGTTCCTCAAGGATGTTAAGAGTCCTCTTGCCATAATTTTTTATTTTTCGCTTCAAACAAACAAACAACTATTTTCCTTGTGGAGATATAAGTGAAAATAGGGAGGCAGTATTCTACCCAAATAGCCAATACTTTTCTACCTTCCAGTGTTGTAGCTGATTAATGAGAAGGCTTTGGGCACTAATTTTGAAAACAAGTTTTATTATTTTATTAAAACAATTTAACACATTCATTCAATCCTAAGTCTTTTTATTGAAGAAAAAACCCGCTTGACTTCAGGTCATCTAGTAAATGTCTCAAGGACTGCAGCATTAATAAATATATTCGGTGGTAGTCAACATGAGTGAATAGTGAGATGCAGCAGCAAAAAACCTAATGCTATTTTAGGCTGCATCAACAGAAGTATAGGGAAGTAATAGTACACTCTATTCTGCTTTGGTCAAACCACATCCAGAGTTGAGTTCTGGGTACCACAATTTAAGAAATATATTGACAAGCTGTGCAGAGGAGGGCTACCAAAATGATAAAAGGTCTGGAAGCCAAGGCTTATGAGGAACATTTGAGGGAGTTGGTATGTTTGGCCTGGAGACATAGCTGCCAGGTTTTCCCTTTTCTCGCGAGGAAGCCTATTCAGCATAAGGGAAAATCCCTTAAAAAAGGGATAACTTGGCAGCTATGCCTGGAGAAGAGGAGACTGAGAGGAGATATGATAGCCATTTCCAAATAGCTAAAGGGCTGTCACACTGAAGATGGAGCAAGCTTGTTTTCTCCTGCTCTGGAGGCTAGGACCTGAACCAATGGGTTCAAGTTACAAGAAATGAGATTCCGACTCAAGATCAGGAATAACTTTCTGACAGTAAGAGCTGTTCAGCTCCCTCAGGAGGGAGTGAGCTCTCCTTCCTTGAAGGTTTTTAAGCAGAGGTTGGATGGCCATCTGTCAGGGATGCTTTATTTGAGATTCCTGCATTGCAGGGGGTTAGACTAGATGACCCTCGAGGTCCCTTCCAACTTTACAGTTGTAGGATTCTATAATTCTATAGCCAGGTAAGTTTTATTCAAATTAGACCTAATGAAAATAATGGGTCTAATTCTGTCATGTTATTTCAGTGAAGCAACGTTTGAGTAAAATTTGGTTAAATACCACCCATTAGATTTAAGCTTTTCTTTTTCTACATTGGCTTAAATTGACCATCCTGAGTGGTGGGGGCAAGGATTTTTAAGCCCAAGGGCCTCATTCCCTCCAGCGTGCCAGTTAAACCTCTGTGCTTTTTTTCACATTTTAAGAAGTATGTCCAGTTACAAAGACATTTCTGACCAGCTGAGCAGAAAATGGCATGACCCGCTCCAATCTTTTTGCCTTTAAGAGTCTTTGATGTGCAGAAATCGGCAGTAAAAACTCATGGCATTGAGATGCAAGTGTTATTATATCTAATGTCCGCACACCAAACTGCTGTTAAAAGCACAGGAGCATGGTCTAGTTAAAAAGCTGAGTTTCTTACTGATCATCTTTCAACAGCCTTTACAGTTACACAACATAAGCCACCCCACCCCCATTTTACCCATGCAACACAGAATGTCCTTTCCCCCCCGGAAGTTTCTGTAACTGCAGGTCTCAGCATGGTTTACCCCACTGACCGGAAATTGTTTTAAAACCAACAATTCTTGAGCACAGCAGAAACGAGAACTCAGCACATTGGTCACTAATTGCTATGCAAAAATTTTAAAAAATGAAGGTATTTGTTTTCCTGTTCCACCAATCTCTCACCAGGAAGACAATGGAATTGTCGACTGCAAGGGACAATCTTCCATTTTCTGTCATCTTCAAAGTAAAGAATGAAAAAATTAAGAACACCCAAGCCAGTGCCATAGCTACGGGGGGGGGGGGGGCTAGTCAGTTTTTTGTTGCCCCAGGTGACACCTCTAGAGGGGCACTATTGAGGCTCCAGCCTCTGTGTGTGTGTACGCAAATGCACATGGTGGGGGGCGGGTACTGAACTGGGTCTTTGACCCGAGTGAAATGAAGCCTAGTTTCACCTCTGCCCAAACCTACATACTGAAGCACTAACAGTGTTTGTCCATCTGTTCTGTGACCTGAGACCTCCGGGTACAGTATTGGGTGATACAGTATATAAATTCAATTAACAACAACAACAGCCACAAATAGAGTTCTATGGCACCTTAGAGACCATAAAGTTCTATGGACTTTGATCAATCTCTCAACAGTTAGCTAGATAAGCAGAGGGGTGCCTAAATTGACCGGATTATGTACTGCATATATAGATTAGCACAATGAAGGATGAAGAATTTGAAAAGCATGAGTCAAAAAGTGAATGAATTACAAGGAGCAACTGAAAGTGTGCCGTATTCTCACGTAAAGCTCAAATATATGCAAGATAAAATCAGAGTGACAGCAGTCATTGGTAATCAGTTAGCACAGCATTTCAAGAGGTGCTATCAATTTCTGGATGTTTGCAGATGGGAACTTAATTTTCAAAAGACTCATTGATTCAATGAATCATTGGCAACCGTTGTTTTTAATATAGGATTTTCCCTGTAAATAGTAAATCGGGATTAAATGGAGGCGAGGAGATATGGGATGGGATTTTGATGCCAACAATACTATATGGATGCTGGGGAGTGAATAAGGAGCACCCATCCCATAATAACCCCCCGTCTGCAATTACCCCTTGTGATGGAAAAGCCACCTGAATCCTGACTCAGACCAAATTCAGTAGTGTCAGATTTGCAAAATGAATGATGAAGCGAGTGCTGTCTCCCTGTTAAGTAAGTAGTGCCGCCTTAAGTAATGTCTCCAAGCATGAACTGAATTCCCACGTATGCGTTCGTGTTACTAATCCCATTCTACCAACTCTTGAGCGTCATGACTTCATGACTCAGCGGGTTTTTTTGTCTGAGAGAGATCACACCGAGGGCAAATCTCCAGATTCCCCAGCTCTTGACCATGTGGTTTGTGCCATAAGTCTAGTGAAGTGAACAACAGATGATGTTTTAATGGGTGCCGCAGAGCGTGTGTAGCAGAGTTCGCAAAACTATTTTTGCCTTGGCATGCTCCCAGGGACTGGACAAAAGACACATTCAGCAGCAGTCAGACAGCCTCCCGGTGAGTCAAAGGCTTCCAAACTAGACCTTTTGAAGCTTTGTAAAGCTGGAACAGTCCACAAACCTATAACCGTACGGCATGGGATAGATCTGGCGACAAGTGATCCTTTGAAGTTCACCTCTATGAATTCAATTTCCTGCTTGATTTCCTTGAACCCAACAGAAAACTTCACCAAACCATTGTGTTTGTTTATGCTGCTGCTGCTGCTTTTTTTTTTTAATTGACATCAAGCTAGACGCAAGACTACATGATGCCTCATAAAAAGAGCAGTGTATTGCTCACTGGCTGATTACATCAAAGAAATTTGACTCCTGAATCTGATTTTTTTTTCAACAGCAGGAAATTCTGTTCTGATATAACACAGGAGTTTGGTTGGGGTTTTTTTTTACAAGCTTTACATTCCTTTGACATTTCCCAAATTTCCTTTCCCTACTTACTATTAATCTTGTTTTCTTTTTGATCCATCTATTAATTAGTGCTGAAATAGTTTGGCCTCTGCCTTTTTCTTTTCTTTTTAAATTAGAATTAAAGAGTGCTGTAGTGCTTGCTTCTTAAAATTAAAATGAAAAGCCTCCTGGTTGACTTTTTGCTGCTGCCATTTCCAAGCTTCAAATTTAGCTGTACATTTAATATATTAAAAGTTCCTTGAGTTGCAATTGACTTTCTATATTTCGGCGGGTAAATTGCTGCTGCCATTTCCAAGCTTCAAATTTAGCTGTACATTTAATATATTAAAAGTTTCTTGAGTTGCAATTGACGTTCTATATTTTGGCGGGTAAATTGATAAAAAGCACTTTTAACACCGAATAAAACACAGATTGTTAAAAGGCTTAAAACATTTTTTAAAATTATAGGTGAATTGACCTCCACCCAGCATTTTTGTGTGAATTTCTATTACTAAAAGAACATGAAAAGCCCTGCTGGATCAGGCCAAAGGCCCATCTAGTCCAACATGCTGTTCTCACAACCAGATGCCTCTAGGAAGCCTATAATACATATATACTTTAGTATGAAATTTTGCCTAATGTATACAGTTTTGCAAGCAGTTTGCAATGATATAATTATTTTAGTATGCTATTTTCCCTAATCAATGCATGTTTAGGCACACTTTCTCCCAATATATCTTTTTGTACGTTATTATTGGGTTGGAGAACTTCATCACAAAATTCAGAGACGTGTGGGATAGTTGCCTTTTGGTTTGCAGACCATTTAGGGAGGTGTGAATTAGGCAGGTTCATATTAAAATACTTCTAGAACCAAATTTCTCCCGTGTCCCTAACCAGTGCACCAGCTGCCTGCTATCGCTGTACAAAATAGAAAGGAACCCTTTCCAACTCATACAAGAGTCGTCTGACTCAAGAGCCGCAATTCCTGCTTTTGCTGCTGCCCCTCTAAAAATTATTTAAAGACATCAGGAAGTACTTGGAGATCTGCTGAGTAAGAGTGAATTCTACAAGCATGTGCCTCAGTTCCTGGAAGAAGAAGAAGAACAAAGTTTTTTTCCGTATGGGTCGTGACAAAGGGCCCTTCAGAAGGTGGGAGAGGGATAAAGCTGTGTTTCATTAGCAGAGAGATGTCTACTGTATAGTCCTGCGTATAAGACTACTTTTTAACCCAGGAAAATCTTCTCAAAAGTTGGGCGGTACATGTTCCTCACTCACCAGCAGAGCTGCCCAAGTCATTTTTCTGCCAGCTGTGAAGCAAAAGATCCAGAACACATCTCTGTAATTTAGGGATGTATCCAATGTAGTGTTAAGTTAAGGTCACTTTGTGGCATGCTTGCTCTGCCGGCAAAACTTTTTTAAAAAAAAATGTCAGTTGATAGTTGTTGCGCAAGAGAACGCATAAGTAAACTGCTGGTAACTGTTGCAAAATAGGTTACGTCATCTGTTGCCCAATGAGCTTTCACTAGTCCAACTGTTGCACCGGATCCCTTCGTTGTGCTAGCAGACAGAGGATACAACCCACAGAATCCAAATGGATCAGAAGTTGAATCATACTTCAACACTGGCGATGAGCCTCCTCCAAATGTCAAAAGGACACGGAAAAGGGACGGTATCTACAATTTACAAAATACTACTTCAAAACCCCACAGATCCCCTGGACACGATAAAACGACAATGGGAGGATGACATAGGATATGAAATCAACCCTACCCAATGGACTCGAATGTGGTAGAAACCCCCCTTTCAAATCTATATCAATGAAAAGAAAAGAACTCTCGTTGAAACTAACTCACAGGTGGTACCTGACTCCACGAAAACTATCACTAATACGTTCCGGAATCTCATCAAAATGTTGGAGAGGATGCACTTCCACAGGCATATATCTCCACATGTGGTGGGAGTGCCCTAAAATCCTAAAATCATTCTGGAAGACACCCATGCAAGAAATTTGTAAGATAACTAAGCAAGTGCTAGAAATTACCCCAGAATTGGTTTTACTAAATATCTTTCAAGATAACAATGCTCACTCAGATCACAAAGAACTTATAATCCATCTGTTGTCAGCAACCAGCAACCAGAAACATCATAGCCAGGCACTGGAGGGACCTGTCAGGGGTAAGCATGGACCAATGGTACCAAGTTGTATGGGAAACAGCCCTACTAGAAAAACGAACCAGTAAGCTGAAACTGACACGGGGACAAACAGAAGAAAATACCTTCACCCCAGTATGGTTCCCCTTCATCACTTATACAGCCCAACAGGACAACAACAAAAACTTACCGTCAGCATACAAATCAATATGGCTAACTTGATCAAAACACCCTCCCTCCCCACTCACGCAAGAAACTAAGGATCATCACAGCCAACCACAAATGAACAACCACATTCTAAGACAAATCCTGACCTCTCTCACCAACAAAGAAACACGAACAAACAACAGAGAACCTGCACAAACGACGCTGACGCCGAACCCCTACACATATCAAGAAAAACAGAAACATCGGCAATCCACCACACCGACTCCCCATCCCACCCACCTCTTTCCCCCCCTTTCTCATAATGTCTCAAGTAAAATTGATGTGTAAAAATGATGCATGGGGGAAAAAATATGAGACATTGCACTACCTTTGTAACCCAAGAAAATCTTTAATAAAAATAATTACCAAAAAAAACAAAAAAAAACCACTGGTGATGAGACAGTATCCTCTACTGCAGTGGTGTAGCGTGGGGGGGGGGATGGCGCCAGGCACATTTATTGAGGGGGCACAACCAGGCACCCCCACAAGCAAGGGCATAGGAAGGGGGTGGGGGTGCAGTCCGCCCCAGGTGTCATCCCTGAGGGGGTGACAAAATGGCACACTGTGAAGAGTGGCAATTACCGTGGGGCCTGGCCGGCAGCGTGCCCAAGCCACGTGTCTCTCCTGGGAGTGACGCGGTGGCTTGGGCTCCCGCGCTGCCCGAAATGGCAGCATGGGGCTTGCGTCCGCCAGGCAGACTGTGGGTAGCTCGCTGCACCACCCCCTTGGGCGGATCGCCCTGCCCCCGTTGCTCCGGGTGCTAGAGCAGCTAGCTACGCCCATGCCCATTGAGGCCAGAGCTGAAGGGAGTGACACACCGGGCTTTTGGGGCTGGGGGCGGAACGGAGCCCCATTCTCCATATGGCTGGTGAAGGGACACCCTCCCTCTGGGCTGACTGAAAGGGAGGGGGAGGGGGCCGCCACCGCCCATCAAGGAGGGAGGAAGAGGGTGTGACCTAGGGGCAGACCGCCCCTCACCTCCGCTGGGCTCTGGCATGCAAGGTCTCTTCCTATACTGGGGGAAGATGGAAACTTCGGAAGGAACTTGGAAGGGCATATTTCAAAGGTCTAACAGCCTATGTATCCACACATTACTTTTCTGCATGTTTTGTGACTTTAAATCTCTGCTGGGGTTCTCTCACCAATAAGTACATGCGCCAACAGTCATCTCAGTATTTTCTACACTGACTGGCAGGCACTCCAGGGATTCTCTAGGCCAGGGATGGGGAAGGTCAGGCCTGGGGGCTAAGTGAAGCCCCCCCCCCCAGGTCTCCTTCCCTGGCCCTCAAGACTCTCCCAGGCCATACACCCTTCTGAACCACACCCATTCTCTGTAGCCACTGCATCCCCTCACTGGTCCATCTGGGCACCCTTCTTGAAGCCCTTTTTTTTGGGGGGGGGTGGCTGGATAGATTATATCCTTGAACTCTGATCATGTTTCTTGCTTGAATAGAAAGGGATGTGCAAGTTTTGCCTGGAGAAAGGCCCTGTCTCCAGTCTCTGTTACCTGTAGTTGGAAAGGCCTGGGTAGCAAGTGATAGGAGAGACACTTCCCTGCCTCCTGACACCCTGAAAAGTGGCCAAGCGAAAAACCTCCTCCCAGGCTGTCAGTATTTTGCAGAAGGGGTTCAGGGACATCCTGGAACATCAGGTTTGCACAATGAAAGTCTGAGAAAGGGCTCTGCTGCCCCAGTGCAACAAGCAACGGGCTTTTAAACAGAAACCTTATGTGGTTTGGAACGTGACATGAAAATGGAGTGGGAAGTGTGGACTGGACAAACGATTAATAAGCATAGCTGCCAAGTTTTCCCTTTTCTCGCGAGGAAGCCTATTCAGCATAATGGAAAATCCCTGAAAAAAAGGGATAACTTGGCAGCTATGTTAATAAGATGTCTAAACACACCACACAAACAACTCAGGATTCTGACTGAACTCTCCCCAAACAAATAAGGACAAATGTTCAGTAAAGAACTGGCATTGCATAAGCAACCCCACGAGGTCTGTGAAAGCAAATCAGGATCAATCAATACTCATTAAACAGGTTGCCTGACCTGGAGACAGGAACGAGATTCAATTCAGTTCACATTTTAAAAAGCAACCTACCTAATTTGCACTTTCTGAAACAATATGCAGACTGAAGCACCATCGTCCTTTGAAATTTGCACTTCTCTGGATTTTGCAACGCAGTTCTCTGGCCAAGTAATGTGCACAGAAATGCATATAATTAGGAGAAAATCTGCACTGAAATGCAGGTTAATTTTCATGAGGACTTCTTTTAAAAAAAGGAAAACCGCACAGTGGCATGGGAATGTGAAGAGCTTAATTTAAAACATGAGAGAGAGGGGGGGGAGGGAGGGAGGGAGGGAGGGAAATTAACTTGGCAGATTCATTTATCCATAGTCTGACCTGGTATTAAATAGCTTCCTGTGAAACTGAAAATAGCCAGGGACAATTCAGGGGACAGGCAGCTGAGTCACATGCACTTGTGCCCACCCCGAGTCCCTGCTCATTTTACTTGGACTTGTGAAGGAGAACTCATCAGATCGTGACCCTTGAGCTTGAACCTCTTTGTCTTTCCCATCCTTAATACGGTAGTACCCAAGACCTGCCGTGTAAAGACGGCTCCCTCTCCTGCGTCGGGTCGAGCTCTGCATGGGATGAGCTCAGAACAACTTTCCCCACCAGCCCTGGAAGAGCGCCATTTGAATTCCGCTTCCTTGGGCCCTCAGGACGTCTAAGAATTCAAAGCCGGTGCCAACTATTTCACTGAAGACGCTCAAGGGGGTATGGCTGGAGCAAGGATCAATGCAACCTCTTGATTGGAAGCAGCAGCATTCTCAGTCCAAAATATGCAGCCTCAGGGAAAGCAGTGACATCATGGTCTACTTATGCTGCCACTTCTCTTTTGCAGAGCAAAAACCGCAGGAAACGTTGCCTGGACTTGAAACTGGCCTTGGGATAAGATGGAAAAAGTTCAATGCATGTAGGCGTGCGTACAAGCATTGGGTGTGTAGGCAGGCCTGCTGTCAACACCGGATTTAGGGTGGTGTGGGTGGTTCCCCCTCAAAGGGTGCCAAGCTCGGGGGGGGCGAGCCAAGGAAGTGTGAGATGGAGGGCATGAAAATAAGCAATATTATTGGGGGGGGTTGTCCTTGATCATGGCGTCATATGACCATGTTGAGGCCCCAGTAGGACCACAACAGCTGACACCAGCACCTCCCACCATCATGTTAAAAAAAATTAAGGCAAGAGATATTACCATATTTTTGTTTGTTGCGGTGAGACCATCCATTGCCCCAGTGGAATCTACAGGGTGGTCTAAAACAGGGGTCAGCAAACTTTTTCAGCAGGGGACTGGTCCACTGTTCCTCAGACCTTGTGGGGGACTATATATTTTGGGACTATATATATATATATTTTGGGGGGGATGAACGGATTCCTATGCTCCACAGATAACCCAGAGATGCATTTTAAATTCCACTCATGTAAAAACATGCTGATTCCCAGACCATCTGCAGGCTGGATTTAGAAGGTGATTGGGCCCCCAAGCCTTAGTTTGCCTACCTATGGTCTAAAAGGTGTGGAGGCTTGTTGCTCTAAAAAGCTTTTGATATAGATGTTGCTGGCTGCAGGTGGGATTTCAATAGCCCAGCAATGGGAAAACCTTGACAAATCTGCATTTGGCTGTATGGTATAAAGAATTTATTCACTTCAGCTATTTGGATTAAGAACCCAATAGAGGAACAACTGGGAAATCTTGGCTATGGGGTATGCATGAAATGCCCCAAACGGCCTCAGCCCAGTATACATGAAGGAGCATCTCCACCCCCACCATTCTGCCCGGACACTGAGGTCCAGCGCCGAGGGCCTTCTGGTGCTTCCCTCACTGTGAGAAGCGAAGTTACAGGGAACCAGGCAGATGGCCTTCTCAGAAGTGGCACCCGCCCTGTGGAACACCCTCCCATCAGATTTCAAAGAAATAAACAACTATCTGACTTTTAGAAGACATCTGAAGGCACCCCTGTTTAGGGAAGCTTTTAATATTTGATGAATTATTGTATTTTAATATTTTGTTGGAAACCCAGCCACATGGGCGGGGTATAAATAAATTATTATTATTATTATTATTATTATTATTATTATTATTATTATTATTAAAATGAGTATGGGGTAGATTTTGACTCTGGTTCCACCTACCACTTGCATGTGGCTCTCAGCCTGGTAGTGGATCATGTAGATCAGGCATCCCCAAACTGCGTCCCTCCAGATGTTTGGCCTACAACTCCCATGATCCCTAGCTAACAGGACCAGTGGTCAGGGATGATGGGAATTGTAGTCCAAAACATCTGGAGGGCCGAAGTTTGGGAGGGGAATGACATACACCATGTGTTTCCAGGGGGGTAGAGGATAACAGAACCATTTTATGTCCCCTGGTGGGATTTTATTTCTTATGCTTTGGGCTTTGAAGCTCAATATTGATGTGCCACCATTTCTTTCTCTTATTAGTTATTGTTTGTCTTCCTTGTACAGTTGTACCTCGGAAGTCGAACGGAATCCATTCTGGAAGTCAGTTTGACTTCCAAAATGTTTGGAAACCAAGGCGCGGCTTCCAATTGGCTGCAGGAAGCTCCTATGGCTTCCAATTGGCTGCAGGAAGCTCCTCCAGCCAATCGGAAGCCGAAGAAGCCGTAATGGACGTTGGGTTTCTAAAGAACGTTTGCAAACACTCACTTCCGGATTTGCAGCATTCGGGAGCCAAAATGTCTGAGTTGCAAGGTGTTTGTCAACCAACGTACGGTATACTGTAATACCCTGCTACCACACTTTTGGGTTGTTAATAATGTTAATAAAGGTTAAATTTGGGGCAGGGGGAGTATGGAGGTTAGCTGCAGCTGAGAAAAGAACCAGTAATATAATGGTGCTGAAAGGAAAACGAGATGCCTTTTTTATACTATGTATCTGGTTGTGGGGGGTATGATCATGTTTAGATGTCTAGTTATATGTGTTATATATCTATGAAAACCAATAAAAATTACATTTTCAAGCAAACATTAGGCTTCAATGCAAGAGATGAGAGAGAGAGAGAGATTTTATGCCGTTTTCATTTGATGGTGACCCTAGCTAATTCACGAACAAAATGGGAACCGAAAAACAGCGGTGGCTTTGAGATTCTCCAAATTTCAAAATGCAGTTCTACATGCATATGTGAAAGAACATTGTGCATCCATGAATGAGAATACCATACCAACATGCACTGTATTAGGGGAGATTCCTCTTGCCAGAATTTGTATATTAGGCAAAAAAATGTGTCCAAACGTGTATAAATAAGGAGAAATTCACATTGAAATTTTGATGTATTTTCATGACTTTATTTATTTATTTGTTTATTTTTTAAAAATGCAAGCTGATGTGGAAGTGTGGAGCACTGAGCTTGGAGATGGGGAAACGAGAAACCCAGAGAGGCTAGAATTGAAAGATTTGGTTACAGGTAGGTAGCCGTGTTGGTCTGACGTAGTCGAAACAAAATTTTAAAAATTCCTTCCAGAACTAAGTTTGTCATTGGTATGAGCTTTCGTGTGCATGCACACGCACACGAAAGCTCATACCAATGACAAACTTAGTTGGTCTCTAAGGTGCTACTGGAAGGAATTTTTTATTTATTTTGTTTTGACAGATTTGCTCCTCCTGACTCAGTGCCGGGAAGAGAAGCACTGGGTTCGGCAGCCCCAGCCCAGTAACCCCAAGGCCTTAGGGCTCCAAGTACCCCTCATGTAGCTTCTCCTTGCAATGCTATGTCAGGGCCCAGAGCAATTCGGAGGAAACGAAGATGATGATGGTCAGCAAGGATGTAGTTCAGAGACAGAGCAATTGTTGAGAAACGGGCAATCAGAGTGATCAGAGAGGTGGAGCAACTCCCCCTAGGAGGAAAGGTAATGACATTTGGGGCTTCTAAGTTCAGAGAAAAGATGAATATGATGAAGCATGATGGAAGAAAGCAGGTGCTGTCATCATACTAGTCATTTTGTGGCTGAAGAATTCTGTTCCTGGAAACCTCAAGATCATTGGATGGAAGAATGGGGTCGTTTTCTTTTGGAATGTGTTTAATTGTAGCTTCTTTTAGATTTTTTGCTTAATTCTAATCCTTCTTAGAAGGCTTATATCTGTTTTGGAACATTGTTTTTGAATTGTGTTTCCATTTGCCACCCTGGGCTACTTGAGGAAGAAGGGGCGGGATATAAATTCAATGAATGAATGAATGAATGAATGAATGAATGAATGAATGAATGAAGCCAGGGACATTCAATGAAGAGGAAGGTCGAGAGATTCAGGACAAATGAAAGAAAATACTTGTTTGTGCACAGTTAAAAGAAGAGGCAGCGATGGCCATTGACTTGGATGGCTTTAAAAGGAGAGGAGAGAAATTCTTGGAGGAGAAGGCTACCAATAGGTCCTAAGCTAGATGACTATGTTCTACCTCCACTATTGGAAGCAGAAGGCTACTGGATACCAGTCTCTGGGAATCTCAGGTGGGCAGAGCGCTGTTTCATTAAGGTCTTGCTGGTGGGTTCCCCATGTGCAACTGGTTGGCCACTGTTTCATAATGCTATTTTAGGTTGCATTTTGTGTTTTGATGATCTAGGTCTGTACGCAATGCTACTCTAGCTCAGACTCACTGGGGGGGGGATGCACTGGCATGACTAACTTAGGTTTATTAATTCTGATGTCTAGTTCAGAGAAAAGGCTAGCGAGAGGTGATATGAAAAAAGTTTACGAAACGATGCAAGGCATGGGGAAAAGGGAAAGCCTTGCTCCTCCTCTCATGACGCTAGAATTCGTGGGCATCAAATTAAGCAGGAAGTTGGGAGACTCAGGTAAAAGAAAGCACCTCTTCGTGCAGTACATCAGGCTTCCTCAAACCCTCCAGATGATTTGAGACTACAATTCCCATCTTCCCTGACCACTGGTCCTGTTAGCTAGGGATCATGGGAGTTGTAGGCCAAAACATCTGGAGGGCCGCAGTTTGGGGGTGCCTGCAGTAATGCTTCTGAATACTGCTGCTGGAAACCAAAGGAGGGGAGAGGGCTATTGTGTTGGGGTCCCACTTGCTGCTTTCTGAGTGGCCGCTGTGAAAAGAGGATGCTGGGGCCATTGGCCTGATCCAGCAGGCTCTTCTTATGCTTGTAGCACAAGAGAAGAGCGAAAGTGGCAAAGCACCATGGCACAGAAAACCTAAACCCCACTCCGTCTTCACTAGATGCCCTGCGGCAAGATTCCTCTCCACACCCAGGCTGGGTGGCACAGGATAGGATTTATGAGGATCACAGGAAGTAGAAAGATGGCTCTTTGCCCTGCCAGCCATCAGAAATAGAGATTAAATGGATCTGGGGTGTGGTAGCACCTGGAGCTAAATCCTCTATGTGGGAGTAATTGAGATTAATTACCGACTTCCTTGATGTATGGAAAGAGTTTATGGCATTTCCGCCCACTGTTTAGCAGTGAATGTTGAGAGCGGGCTTGGGATTTTCAGGAAAAGTTGGGAGCTGCCTCCTGGGTACCACGTCACGATGTCACTCGACTGCGTGTTGCGTATTTTATTATGCCTTGCATTTATATCCCACCTTTTTCTCCAAGGAGCTCAAGGTTCTCCCCCACCTCATTTAATTCCCACAACACCCCTGTGAGGTAGGTTAGGCTAGGAGGCTGTCACTGCCTCCCAAGGTCACCCAGTGAGCTTCATAGCCAAGTGGGGATTTGAACCGCAGTCTTGCAGGCTCTACTCCAGTTCATCGCGATGTTCAGTCAATGTCATCTTCTGGAAGATGTTGCAAGACGGCATCTGCACTAGAAATCCATATTGATTGTAAAGTGGAACCTCAACTTACGTACGGCTCTACTTCTGTATGATTCGAGTTATGACCTTCAGTAGGTGCTTATGAACTTTCCTCTAGATATGAACAGAGGCCTTGCCAGCAGCCCGGAGCTCGCCCAGCCGGCTGTGGGATAGCGCTGGGGCCTCCGCTGCCAGAGAGAGGCCTCCAGTTTGCCGGAGCTCACCCCGCCGGCTGCGGAGCAGCGCTGAGGCCTCTGCTGCCGGGGAGGGGGCCCCCATCCCACCCCCAAAGCCGTGGAAGAGGAGCCGCCTGCAAGAGACACAGCAGGGCGCACAGCAGGGCGCACTGCAGCCTCAAACCCCGCCGAGGAACTAACCTGAGGAAGTCCAGAGACAAGGGCGTCTTAAGGTTATCTGGCGCCGTGGTCCAGGGATCCCTCGGGCGCCCCCACCCCCCCTTTCCCTCCGGGTGGGGCAGCATCTCCCCCTCGGGCCCCTTTACAGCCACCTTGCTCCCCCCCCTGACGACGCCATGGTGCACCTTCTGCTTCTTGCACCTGAATCAGCAGCTCACTGAGGGGCTTTGGTGAATGTTGAGGAGATGGATTTGGGTGGTGCAGGGTTAACTTGGCATCTGATTCAAGTGGATGTGGGGCACGCATTCCGGATATTTTTGGATTAAAGATTAAAGGTTTAATTCTGAGGTCTTTGAAAACTCTCGCCGACGAGATGCCCCATTGTGCCAGCTGTCCTTTCCGTCCGAGGAGTAGGGATGGAATTTTGGGTGTCTGGAAGACAAGTATCACTTTGCTGAACCTGCGGGTGGAGTTTAGTGGAGCCATGGAAATGAGGTCTATTTGTGATATGGGAATACATAAAAGGGCGCGTAAATGTCCTTTTACTGAGGTCTGGGTGAACCATCTTGGGGCCCCAGGACTTCCCCTATATATGGTTAGGCATATCCTATTCGGCAGAAGGAGAAGAGATTGTTTGGCTGGCTTATTTGCAGTAGCGTGTCCAGTTTCGTTTGGTTGATTTAGCTGGCTCTTGGGGCCACCTAAAGGCCTAGCCAGTTGATGTTGATTTGGCAGATTAGGCAAAGTGGATAGGTCAGAGGAGAGTACTTGCAGAAGCTTGTCCATCTGTGTGGTTAATCCATTAATGCTTTTAAAGATGCAGCATAGAGTACGGGTTATTAGTTCAAGCTGATATAGGCCCAAGTTATCGTCTGTGACTGTCCCAGACCCCATTGCCCCTCCTGTAAGTCCCCCCAGTTCACTGGTCTTTTGCTCCTGGGAGGGCGACTCTAGAGGGGCGCTTTGGGCAGGTGGGGTGGGTGCTTCTTGCCCACCGCAGGCAGGGCCGACGATAGTGACGCCGGACTCACGCTCCGCTGGACTCACACCGGACTTGTGCTCCGCCGGGCAGGGCCAGGCCTGGCAGGCAGCTGGAGGGGCCAGCACAGCAGGCGGGGACACTGCCAGCTGTGGTCCGCCTCTGCCTCCGCCTGCTCGGCTGAAGCGGCTGTGCGGTGCTGCCGTCCAGGGAGCCCTGGCTGCCGCGCCGATGGGAGGTTTACGGCCGGCTTCCCTGCAACAGCGCCCGCAGCCTGAGAAGAGGTGGGCGAGGGCGGCGCTGCTGGCAGGACTTGAGGCGGCTCCTCCGGCAGAGAGGAGGCTCCGGGCGCGGTGCAGCATGGCGGAGGCACCATCCAGCGCCCTCCAGAACTTGTTGCTGTGGCACCTTGCGCCAGTAGCCTCTATGGCTAAGAAGAACATGGCTTAGCAAGAAAAAAAGTGACTCTGGCCGAAGTGAATCAGCTCTTTACTGACCCTTGCCCCACCTCCAGCTTGTAGTCAGGTAATCCCACCCACCCTCAGTGCACGTAAGAAAAAAAAATGTTAATTTTTTTCATCTACAATACTGTCTTATTTATTTTATAGTACAGTACATTGATTATTGCCTTCATTTCATGGATCTATGGTCTTGCTAGACAGTAAAAATCCATGTTAAATTGCTGTTTTAGGGGGTGTTTTTCACCATCTAGAACGGATCAATTCACTTTCCCATTACTTTCTATGGAAAAGTGCGCCTCTACTTATGTACGTTTCTAGTTATGACCAGACCTCCAGAACGGATTATGGTTGTAAGTAGAGGTTCCACTGTATACCAGTTTGTTTGGCCTCCTCCCTCCCTCCCTCCTTCCCCCAAGGAATCCTGGGAATTGTTAATCAGGGAAGTGCCCCTCCCCTTCCTGTAAATTCTATGATGCCTGCATTCACTCGGAGCATCAGCAGAAAACAAATCTTGTGTAGATAGAACTCTCTTGCAGTTAAAGATTGGAGGGCTGCTTCATTAGGACTACAATTTCCTTTGCCTTTCACCTGCTTGCCTTTCAACGTACAAGCAGTACAGGTGTGGGGGGGGGGGGTCCCCTGCCCATTTGCTTCCTCCTCCTTAAACTCAGTGTTGTCCTTATAGAACTCAACAAGGAAGGAGGATGGGGACCAAACTAGAATTGGTTGGCTCTGCCCGCCATTGGCTCTGGCGCCACCTACTGTTGGGCTCCCTCCTTTCCGCCCCAATCGCATGAGCATCAGTCACCACAGTGATTTTTTATTATTATTATTTTAATGCAGTTGTGTCAACTCAGAAGTAAGTCCCATTGAGTTTATTGGGCTCACTCTCAACTTACCTGAGAGTTAGGATTGCAGCCTTACTTGAGGAATCAAATTAGTTTTTATCAGTTTTTAAGAAGCATCATTTGTTCTGTATTTTTCGCAGCAGATATCACGTCTGTGTGCAATGTTAGGAGGCCCAGTTCCATGTCTCCTAAAAATTGCCTAGTTTGGCTCTCAGAAATCTGTTGTTTTATTTTATTTTATAATATATTTTTATTAAAGATTATTAGTTCACAAAAATATGTGTCTCAGAAATCTGTTATGAGGCTCCTATCTGTCCTTACAGAAGTACTGTCAGGGACTGGGAGAGGAGGAATGGTGGAGACTGCCTCCCCAGCCTGACCTTTCCAGAGAAGAAGACGACGACAGGGAGATCACAGCTCAGAGGCAGATAATGGGAGAGGGGGAAGAAGAAGCACCAGAGGGGGGAGAGTGGATGGTCAAAGTGTCTTTAGAAAGCATTCCAGACCCCCCCCTCCCAGAACCTGGTGGCCATTGAAAGTAGGAGAGCAAAGAGCTCAAAGGAAGAGGGCACTTTTCAGCACCTGTAGTGATGATGCATGAGAGAGGGAGGGGGTGGAGACTCACTCAAGGCAATGCCATTATTCCAAGAGGCTGCAATCCCAAGCCTCTCTCTGTGAATATTGAATAAAAAGCAGTTGGTAAGAACTTTTCCTTGTCTTATCCATTCCTGGCAACCTGCCGTGGAGGTTGGATCCTCTGACGACTGACAAGTACAGTTCCCAATATCCCCCAAGAAGATAACTGTTAAACCACATTACACTTGTAGTGTGGTTATGAACATAGGATAGAAGAAGCTCTACTGGGCCAAAGGCCCATGTAACCCAGTATCCAGTCCGCCAGTAACCTAACCAACCAGGTGTCTGTGGGAAGCCCACAAACAGAAGCTGAGTGCAACAGCAACTCTCCCCTCCAGCGGTTTCCAGCAACTGGTATTCAGAAGTGCACTGCCTCTGAAACTGGAGGTGGAACCAGGCGCGTAGCAAGGGAGGGGCGTAGGGGGCGGGCCACCCCTAGCTCCAGTCTTGCACGGGAAGTGTGCAGGGGCAGCGCCACCGGCCCCTGGCCTGCCTCTTGCCTCCTCCAGCCGAGCGTGCTGCCCTCGCGTGCCACTGCCCTCGCCACCGCCGCCCGATCGCGCCACCGCCCTCGCCACCATTGCCCTCGCGCCTCTGCAAACGGACTGTGCATGTGCAGACATGCACAGTCCATCCTGGTGCGTGTGTCGTGACGTCACGACGCATGCATCAGGCCGCGTCGTGACGTCAAGATGCATGCACCAGGATGGACTGCGTATGTGCCGCCCTGGGCACCCAAGCGGCACCATTCGCCACTGGGTGGAACACAGCTATTCGTAAACATAATTTTATATACCTCTATCATGTCCCCCCCCTTTAATTTTTTTATTAAATCAAAACACCCCTTCTTGAGGGTGGGAACCCTACAACCCTCTTTCACTGTAGGGCAAGGGTGGCGTGTCCCATTTCACCACTTAAGGCGAATCTCGAAGGGCTACTTTGCCCTGCCACTGCTACTCCTCCCCCTGCCACAACTTACCTGCTCCTGCTGCCGCCACCTGCTGTACCACCACTGTGCACCTTTTTGCATCCACCGCTGGCGGAGAAGCAGCATCACCATTGGCACTGATTTTTTGATCAAGGACGTGCTGATTTCGGGTGAGGGCTCACCCGAAATGGATGCGATTTTGTGGAAACAGGCACTGCTTGCAGAGGTGCTTCTCTGCCCCTGAGGTGGTGGCAGGGCAAGTGGGGCACCTGGGTGTGTGGTGAAGAAGAAGAAGAAGAAGAAGAAGAAGAAGAAGAAGAAGAAGAAGAAGAAGAAGAAGAAGAAGAAGAGGAGGAGGAGGAGGAGGAGGAGGAGGAGGAGGAGGAGGAGGAGGAGGAGGAGTTTGGATTTGATATCCCGCTTTATCACTACCCGAAGGAGTCTCAAAGCGGCTAACATTTTCCTTTCCCTTCCTCTCCCACTGCAAACACTCTGTGCAGTGAGTGAGGCTGAGAGACTTCAGAGAAGTGTGAACTAGCCCAAGGTCACCCAGCAGCTGCATGTGGAGGAGCGGAGACGCGAACCCGGTTCCCCAGATTACAGGACTACCGCTCTTAACCACTACACCACACTGCCACCTAGGAGGCTTCTGCCGCTTGAAGCGGCGTCCTCCCCACGTCTAATGGTTGGGTCGGTTCTCTGATATAAGGGGTAAAGTGTCTAAATCTTCACTTACACCTGATTGTTCCAGCCCTCAGAACACACTCCCCACTCTCCAAGACAGCTTTATTGTCTTCCCCTGAAAAGTTTCCATTTGAATTGGCCAAAGAGATGCTCTCCCCCTCCCCATTTCCCTGAAGAGTTGTTTCACCCGCCTGGTTCAGCCCAAAGACCTTGCCTGTCTTCCCACGACTGTATCCTTTCACCTCTAGTGGCTTGCTCTTCCAGAGAGTCTCACTGTGGAACCGCCCAAGGTCTTCTTTCTCTTTCAGGACTGACGCCAAGCCAGTTCCTCCTCCTCCTCCTCCTCCTCCTCTATATTTCAACCAAATCCATTCTCTTGCAGTCATTTCCGGCAGGAATTTTTTTGTTCTCAGAACACGTGGAGATGTCTGTCTGTGTTGTTGCATTGACATGTTTACGGCTGCCAATATGTTCTGCAATTTCCCTTTGTGGCACGGAAAAAGAGAAAAGGAAAGATGAAAAGAAAGGCAATTAAAAAAAGAAAGAAAAGGAAACGTTGGAAGGAAACGCCTTCTTGGTTTTGTTTTTGCCAGGTCATCGGGGCTGTGGTTGCTGTCAGACAGGAGGCTGAGAGACACAAGAGTCAAGAAGGGGCCTCTCTTGTGGCTTCCCAGTTTGATTTTGCTTTCCAGGAAGTAGAGTTTGTACGTGATGGGTGCCTGTATACAAAATACCCCCTGCCCTACAGTGCTGAAGAGCTTTTATTGCCTGGACTTGGAAGCACAACAGGGAACACTTTAGGAATAGGACTTGCCACCTTTCTCAGACTGGGGCGCTGAATTCTCTTCTGGGCCATTTTCTCCAGGGACCACATTTCAGTGGTGGGTGGGGCCAGAGGCAAAACTGGGTGTAAATTTCACCTTTAAACAGGAAGCTAGTTTCCCTCTCTTCATTCTCTATCCAGGCAACTAAGAGGCCCTATCGCAGTGCAAGGACACATGGAAAGAAAGAAAGAAGCATTTCGCTCAGTTGGTAGAGTATGAGATTCTTAATCTCAGGGCCATGGGTCCATAGCTGCCAAGTTATCCCTTTTTTACAGGGATTTTCCCTTATGCTGAATAGGCTTCCTCGTGAGAAAAGGGAAAACTTGGCAGCTATGCATGGGTCTGAGTCCCACATTTGGCAAAAGATTCCCGCATTGCAGGAATGACCCTTGTCATCCCATCCAACACTACAATTCTATGGTTTCCAACCAGGCAGAAACACTCAAACTGGATTTTTACTGCTGCGTCTAAATGTATACTGATGTATTGTTAACTAACGTTTTAACTAGTATTTCACTTTTGTGCTTTATAGTGATGTTTTTAGATGCCGGAAGCCGCCTTGAATCCCAACATTAGAGGAAGGCAGGATATAAATTCATAAAACAATAACAATAAAGAAGATGTTGATGGACTCTCAGCAGTTCTGTTGGGTTTTCTGGCAGGGAGTAATGGGAACTGGAGACCAACAGCAGCTGGAGGGCCACTGGTCCCCCCCCCCATAGCTGCCAAGTCTCCCGTTTTCCCCGGGAAATCCCCGTTTTTCCAGCTGTTCCTAGCTGAAAAAATGGGGTTTTTTGTTTTTCCCCGGTTTATTCTGGCGTGGCGGCCATTTTGGAACTGGGCGGAGCATGCTCAGAAGCGACTTTTGATGCTGCTCTGCCCAGTTCCAAAATGGCTGCAGCGCTACTTCCGGTCTGCTATTTCCGGCCCGGCCCCTTATTTCTCTGACAGCAACTTGGCAGGTATGCCCCCCCCCATTCCTCCCCTACATGGACCCCACTTTCTTGTTGAGACTCCATCATACCCAGTAAATATTTCTCTGACAGCAATGGCATTGTGCCCCCTCTGTCAACCCATTACCACCACCTTCATCTCTCCGTCTATGATGTGGCAATTCAGTTCAGAGACTATTTGTCCTTACGATTCCAAGAAAGCCTCAGTGGAAACTTTACAGAGGCAAAGTGTGAGCGATAAAAGGCATCAAGGCAGATTAGATGCTAGCCTTGATTGCCAGATTGTATCTGTCAAGAGACCTCAGCTTCCATTCCCCCCCAATAGCGTCTTTTCATAGATTCTTTAGTCTCTCAGCAATCTTTTTATGGATATGGACTCTCGCGAGGCAGACATCCATGGCAACCTTTCCCAAGCTGGTGCCCTCCAATTCTTTTGGACTGCAACTCTCATCAACCCCAACTGGAATGGCCATAGGTTGCAAGGATTGATGGAAACATAGGTGTGCTGGCTGGAGGTGATGGGAACCGAAGTTCAATACATTGGTGTGGGCCAAGTTGGTAAAGACTGACCTGAAAAATAAATAGCATTGCAAGCCTTTGGGTGTTTTCTTGGGGCTCTGTATGGTAGGCTCATTTTCACACACACTTAGACAACCCTCTCTCTAAATAGGTGGTTAAATAATTAAGCAAACCACACACATGACAAAACGGCACTTCACAAATTACAGCCTTACCTTGGAAGTCAAACGGAATCTGTTCCGGAAGTCCGTTTGACTTCCAAAACCAAACCAAAGCACAGCACGACTTCTGATTGGCTGCAGGAAACCAATCGGAAGCCCTGTCGGACATTTGGCTTCCAAAAATAGTCCGCAAACCGGAAAGTCACTTCCGGGTTTGCGGCATTCGGGAGACAAAATGTTGGAGAACTAAACTGTTCAAAAACCAAGGTACAACTATATAAAATCAATGATAAAATAGTCACATATAATTAAAACATGCAGTAAAACAATTCAATCAAAATGTTAAAAAACATCCGTCATTAAAATATACAATAAAACAAGCTTGTTTAAAAGGATAATTCAAACAGAAAAAGAGCAATTAAATCAATTAGATCAAGAGAAGCTCCAGAGAAGCGGACACGGAGCAACGGATTCAAACTACAAGAAAGAAGATTCCACCTAAACATTAGGAAGAACTTCCTGACAGTAAGAGCTGTTCGGCAGTGGAATTTGCTACCAAGGAGTGTGGTGGAGTCTCCTTCTTTGGAGGTCTTTAAGCAGAGGCTTGACAGCCATCTGTCAGGAATGCTTTGATGGTGTTTCCTGCTTGGCAGGGGGTTGGACTGGATGGCCCTTGTGGTCTCTTCCAACTCTATGATTCTATGATTCTATGATTCTAAGTGGTTCAGCTTCTGGGGAATGCTTATCTAAACAGGTGCACCTTCAAGAGCCAGGGGAATGCCAATACTGATGGAGCCTCTCATATTTCAGTAGGAAGGGCATTCCACAACACTGGTCCCACTGGTGATAAAGCCCCTCACAAGCCAATGATCACCAGGGTGTGCCAAGCTAGCCAGACTCCATTTGCCGATCTTATTGCCCTGACTGGGTGGTGAAGTGGAAGATATTTTTTATGGTAACCTGGTCCAGAGTTACCATAAGGTAAAGGTAAAGGACCAGTGACAGTTAAGTCCAGTCGCAGATGACTCTGGGATTGCGGCGCTCATCTCGCTTTACGGGCCGAGGGAGCCAGCGTTTGTCCGCAGACAGTTTTTCCAGGTCATGTGGCCTGCACGACTAAGCTGCTTCTGGCACAACGGAACACCGAAACCAGAGCAGCGCACGGAAACGCCATTTACCTTCCCGCCGGAACAGTACCTATTTATCTACTATTTATCTTTTGGGCGTGCTTTCGAACTGCTAGGTTGGCAGGAGCAGGGACCGAGCAACAGGAACTCACCCTGTCGCAGGAATTCGAACCGCCAACCTTCTGATCAGCAAGCCCAAGAGGCTCAGTGGTTTAGACCACAGTGCCACCCATGTCCTCAGGGGTTTCTAGCAGGACCTTAAAACTAGTTCAGCACCTAATAGGTAGCTGGCGCAGATCCCCTTAGAACTGGTGTGTTATGTGCCCAAGAAAGAGCACCGCTTGCCACATGGGTTGCAGCATTCTGCACCAGCTGTAGCCTCTGGGCCAGCTGCAAGGGAAGGCGCGCACACAGGGCATTACAGTAATCCAGAACTGGTGCGGCTCTGCTGCTCTCCCTGCTTGCCAACACATTTGAAGACGATTCTACCCAATTCACACTTTCTGAATCAATACAGGAACTGAAATACAGAGACCCTTTGAAAAGTCTCCCTCCTCTGAATATTACAAGGCAGTTCTCCAGCTGAGCAAAGTGTACAAAAATGCATACCCTGGGGTAACAATGTGTGTTCAAATCCATCTTTTAATGAAAACAATGTTCAAAAATCCTTCTGTACAGGAACATTGCTTTGAAAAAAAAATGTGTGCAACATATTGCATGTCAGCATATGTTTATTAGGAGAGCCGTGCAGCCAAATGTGGGCGGAGAGGTTTCATAAGGGCTTTTATTCAAAAGAATTTGAAAAGTGATGTGGAAATGTGGAGGGCTGAATTTAAGATGAGAAAAATGAGAAACCGGATTGGAGGGATTTGTTTTGCTTCGCTTCTGGCCCGTCCTTGTACTCCAGATTCGTTCCCCCTGAACCAAAGAACTTCTCAAGAAAAAGGCATTTGCATATTTTCACAGTGATGGCTGTGATCTTAAGCACACTGAGATCTTAATTAAACATGGGAAAATGCTCCTGGCCCAAATTACAGAACTCTTCCAGGTAGCGTTTTCAACTGTAAGGAGGTTCTTTTTCTCTTTTTTTATGCTGGCTGCTCTCCAATGCTGCAAATACCACGCAGAATGTGCCTACGTTTCCTATTCATAGAGAACCGAAACTGATAACAGTGTAGCAGCATGATCAACGATTTGATCTGATTAAGTTACTGAACTCAATGCAAGTGCATAATCTTATCACCGGCTCTTGCTGTTTTCCAGCCCCAATAGCGTAATGTTCCACAATTCTCATGCCACTGAGAGCTTAGCAATTCTAAAGAAATTTCCTTCTGAGGAAAGACGATTGTATACTAATGATGCTTTTGCAATACCTGTTTATAAATGCAAAGGTTGAGCAGGTTGGCAGTGAGCAGGCAAATGGTAGACATGGGCTTGCCATGGTGTATGGTGTGTGGTCACTCTTGCTCTTCCCTTGACCTGAGTGGAAAAACCAAAAAAAAAGGAAGATGCAATTGAGCTTGACTTCCCTGTTACATCCAAATCCAGATTCGCTCAGTAAACCGTGGTTTGGTGTTATGTGCAAAACAAAGCATTGGTTATGTTTTAAAACGATCAAGGGGATACAACAGCTTCCCTACGAAGGAAGGTTGCAGTGTCTTGGACTTTTTAGTTTAGTGAAAAGGCGAGTAAGAGGCGATTTGACATTATTACAAATTATTACAATTTACAAATATTACAAATTACAAAGTATTACAAATTATTCATGGCATGGAGGGAGTGGATAGAGAAAAGCTTTTCTCCCTCTCTCAGAACACCAAAACATCCAATTAAACTGAACATTGGAAGGTAAAAGATGTAAGAAACGACATAATAATAATAATAATAATAATAATAATAATAATAATAATAATTTATTTATACCCCACCCATCTGGCTGGGTTTCCCCAGCCACTCTCAGCGGCTTCCAAAAAAATATTAAAAATACAATATAACATCAAACATTAAACATTAAAAACTTCCCTAAACAGGGCTGCCTTCAGATGTCTTCTAAAAGTCAGATACTGTAGTTGTTTATTTCCTTAACATCGGATGGGAGGGCATTCCACAGGGCGGGCGCCACTCCCGAGAAGGCCCTCTGCCATGGAACTCGCTTCCACAAGAGGTATTGATGGCCACCAACACAGGTGGCTTTAAAATGGGATTTGACCAATTCATAGGGGAGAGGGTTATCAATGGCTGTCAGCCCACCATGGCTATGCTCAGCTTTCAGAGTTTGAGGCAGCAATGCGTCTGAATACCAGTTGCTGGAAACATCAGGAGGGAAGAGGGCTCTTGTGTTCTCGTCCTCCTTCCAGGTTCCCTACAGGCGTCTGATTGGCCACTGTGGGAACAGGATGCTGGATTAGATGGGCCACTGACCTGGCCCAACAGGCTCTTCTGTTCTTGTGTACAATGTGATCGATATGTCTTTGCATTGGGAGCTGTGACATCCATTGCCTTTTTTCCCTCTCCATCTGCTGTTTCAGTCACTGTTTGTGTCAGTCCAAAAACACTAGTGTCACCAGAGGACACAAGATGTTCCGTGGCAATGTTTTGACAACCCCGTCCCCCTCACAAGGGCAGTTTAGGCTCCCACATGACACATCTGTATGACAGATGCATTTTTGCTCCCGCATCAGAACTTTTGCACGCAACCAGAAAGAAAGGGAAACTCCCCGGGAAAGGTTCTCCCTGGGGATGGCAAGGGGACTCTCACAGCTGCTGTTGTAACAGCTTCGAAGGAACCATCATGTATTCCATCATGTATTGTGAAGGTTCATTGATTCCTGCATGAACCTTGGCCATAGAGCTTGGTTGGGCCTCCGTTGGAGGAGCCCACTGATTCTAGCCTCTGGGACCTTATACAGTATTACAGCATAGGTGGGGGGAAATTTCAGATGGATGCAGAATCAGGAGGACGGCAGGGACTTAGTGAACGGACACCTGTGAAATTGACGTGGCCCAAGATGTCCATTTTGAGATCTTACAAGGGCATCCTTAAATTCATATCTGTGAAATGTTTGCCTCTATTTTTTCAGCCCGAGGGCCACATTCCATCATGAACAACCTTCCAGGGGCCGTATCCCAGTGGTGGCTGTGGCCAGAAGCAAAAAAGCGGTGGGAGCAAAAGGCATGCCTCTTCCTGTTGCACAGTGTGCCACATTCCAGTCATGCAGTCATCGGAGGTTCCTATATTATTATTTATTAGATTTGTTAGATTTATTAGATTTCTATTATTATTTATTAGATTTATTCATCACGAGATCTCAGGGCAGTTGACAGGACAAAATGGAAGGGAAAAGCACAAGTAAATAGTTAAAATGAAAACAGCAAAGCAATAACCTGTATAACACACCTATCAATGGATATTGCTGTGTTGGGGCAGGTGGATCACTGCCCTACCAGCCTCAGTCTGCCATTAGCCAACCTGCCTGCCAATCCAGAAGGGTTATCAGCTTACTCCTACTTAGCCTCAGTGTTAAAAACATAAGAAGAGCCTGCTGGATCAGACCAATGGTCCTATCTAGTCCAGCGTCCTCTTCTCACGGTGGCCAGCCAGATCCCTCAAAGCCCACATGCAGGACCTGAGCACAAGAGCCCTCTCCCCTCCTGTGGTTTCCAGCATTCAAAAGCAACTGTGGAGGCAGAGCATAGGCATCGTGGCTAGTAGCCACCAATAGCCCTCTGCTCCATTAAAGGAGGGGGGAGGGGGCAAAACTAGAGTCAATTGGCTCTGTCATGGGCTCTGGTTCCACCTACTGTTGGGCTCCCCGCAGGTCCTTGCAGGCTAAATTTCTGCAGTGCACCTGAAGCGCTGGGGTTTTGCACTCTAATACCAGTACTAGGGCCGGCCTTATCATTAGGCAATAATGAGATGAGCGCTTCAGGCAGTGAGGGGCTCTGGCTCCACCTACTGTTGGCCTCCCTACCTTCTATCCCAGGGGTGGCCAACTCCCAAGAGACTGCGATCTACTCACAGAGTTAAAAACTGGCAGTGATCTACCCTCCTTTTTGGGGTTCAGGTCAAAGTTGCTGAACTTTTTTTAGGAAGGAGGAAGACCAATTGAAGGAAGGGGGGGTTAAGGTCAAAGTTGTTGAGTTTTTTCAGGGAGGAGGTAAAATGTTGAGCTTTTCTTAGGGGAGCCACAGTTGTTCGGCTTCTTTGGGGGGAGCCAATGATCTACCAGTGATCTGCTGCAGACATCCAGTGATCTACCGGTAGATCACGATCTACCTGTTGGACATGCCTGTTCTATCCCACCAGTCTCAATGAGCAACCATCCCCACTGCCAAGAGCTATTATCACAGCTCCAGGAGCCAACACAGCCAAACAGTGAGGGTCTGGCTTGGGAGAGTCCTGAGGGCCTGATAAACAGGCCCGGAGGGCCGCATTTGGCCCCCCCCCAGGCCTGAGTTCCCCCACCCTTGGAAGTATCAGATTAAAGTTGTTCCAACTGTTACGAAGTTCAGGAAATACCATATCCACTTTTGCTTCCTTTGATGAACAAAAAAAATAATAATTCAAAAATCATGAAATGAAACCCTGGTGAACTCCTGGCCAATGTCTCTGGCCTGACTGAGTTTGCCGAAAAAGGTGTTTTTGGTTTGCTGTGCTGCTCGGTGCATGCTGGTGTGAGGCAGTAAGAACTTGCATGGCCAGATGGAAAGAAGAAGATAGAGAACTCTGGCTTGGTTGCGGAAACCCAGTTCTTGGGAAGCACGTGAACAAGGAGAAAGGATGCAGCTCAGCGGTAGAGCAACTGCATTGTGTGCACAAGGTCCCAGGTTCAATTCCCAACAGCATCTCCAGGTAGGACTGGGAGAGAGATCTCTGCCTGAACTCCTGGACAGCCAGTGAGCTGGAATGGACCAGTGGTCCGTTTTTGTGTAAGGCAGCCAGGGGCGGAGCTAGGAGGCGTAGGGGGTGGGCTGCCCCAGGTTCCACTATGGGGGGTGACAGTCAGCGCCCCACCCAGCGACTCCCAAGGCGAGCCCCTACAGCCTCCCGGTAAAAAGCCTGCACGGCGCACCAGTGGGCTATCTACCTGGAGCCTGGACGCTCCGTTTAGAAGTCGCGGTGCATGCATCGTTACGTAGCGACAGCGCACCCCCCCCCCCGGTGCATGGCAATTTGCCGCCCCCGGGTGTCGCAGCGGCTTGCTACGCCGCTGAAGGCAGCTTCCTGTGTTGCTATGCACCAGTCTACATCCTTTGAGCATTTCTGCCCTTGGAGGGTGAAAGTGCATCTTGCTTGGCTGGATGGAGAGGTGTAATTCTGCCTGCGTGGTTCTGGTGCCTGCATGTCTAAAATGTTGCCTCCTGAGCAACCTTTGCCCTCTGTCCCCTCCCATCACTGGCACGCAGCCCCCACATCAGGTAATGTGGCCCTCAGGCTGAAAAGGTTTCTTCATCTCTGCCCTAAAAGCTCTGAACGTCCGAGACACTCAACCCCCGACTTTCTTTCCATTTGGTTACGCTAGAAGAGGCTTCACGGTTACCTAAGAAGCAAGCAGATGCTTTAAGCAAGCGAAGAGTTCCAGGCTGATCATCTGGGTGTAACTATACAGCCGAGAGCCCACAGGCTTTCTTTTCTTTCTTAAAGTCCGTTTAAAAGGGCAACCGAAAGAAGAGATTTGTCCTCCAGCTTCACCATCCCGTGCCCTGCGGAGGCAGCAGGAACAGGCCTCTGATTCTACTTGCCCCGAAAGGGCAGGGCCTCCGTGCCTCAGAACCAAGGGAGAGCCTGGATTAAGCGTTTGGCTGCCGTGGGTCTGCGTGACGCAGAACTCCGATGCCTTCTCAGCGGGACAGTCAGTGACACATGATGAGACCTTTTCTCTGCAGGGAAGTCTAAAAGGAGCCATCAATGCAGCACTTGTCCTCCTCCGCCATTGTCTGGGGGCTGCCAAAAGGACAAGCCGGCCTCGGCTGCCTTGCATCACCAATGGCCAAAGGTCATCCCTCGACACCCCTCGTGATTTCTTCCCCTCGGGGAGCCCAGGAAAGGCCTAAGCAACCTGACGGGGCATGTCGTTCCTCCCAAAGAGAAAAGGGATTTTGCATTCCCCAGAGACGAAGGGCGATGATCAAACAGGATCTTAGCTCATCCGCTTTCTGTCCGCTTTCTGTCTCACTCCAGGGAGGTTTGGCAAGGCTCCTGCAAGCCTTTGGCGGGAGGATTTCATCACTTGGCATGCAAAATCACAATCGGCTTCTTGTGCACTGATACAACCCAGTTTTCATTAGCCGGAGGAGGAGGAGGTCATTGTCCTTTGGAAGACCTAGGTGGTCTGAGCTTAGCTAAATGATGGAATCTCAGGGCTGGCTGCGGCTTTTATCTGGTGCTTTCGCCTGCCCTCCAGCCTTTCAAGCTTACAAATCATCATATGGCTCCTTCCCTTTGGCGCTGGGGGGGATTTTCAGTATGTGAAGGTCCAGACTGCCTCTCGCTTATTGCTGCCTCACAGTCTGGTTTTCTGGAAAATGCACACCTGCATAAGTTTGCCAAGTCGGGAGCATCCCAAACCCCGAGATTTCAGGGCCCTGAGACCTAGGGGTAGCCCCTGGTGATAATGCGGAGGGAGGCCCCATTTGATGTTGTTCAGGCAGCCTCTGGTGATGTCGTGGGGACAGACCCAGGAGATGGAGGTTAATTGGGAGAGGGGAGCAGACCCCCTCCCCCTAGAATGCCCATGCTACAATTCACAGCCAGCTGCTTCTGGGCTGAAGTCTGCAAGCTGCCTCCTCCACACTCTTCTTAACAATTTATTTGACACTCTCACTCCCCTGGAGTGAGACACTCACTCCCCTGGAAATTCAAGCCCTCCTACTCAGGGGTCAAAGGCCAGGGTAAAGAGGTGCATCTTTAGCACATGGCTGAAATTATATCAATGAAGGTGCCAAGCGCACCTCTGTGGGGAGGCAGTTCCAGGGGCTGCCACAGAGAAGGCCCTCTCCTGGGCTACCCACCGACCACCCACGTCCAAGGATGGTGGACCCAGCAAGAGAGACCCATTTTACTACATTTTGAAGCAAGCAGTATCACCATCTAAAGAAGGGGCCACCGACTCCAGAGTTTAAAATGAGCTAACTTCACCACTGTATTCATGGAGGCCGTGACAATTAAAAACAGGTGCGGAACGTGTTTTCAGTCAGAGGCAGTAAGCTTCTGAACACCGGCTGCTGGGAATCACAAGTGCTGTTGTGCTCAGGTCCTGCTATAGGGCTTCCCATTGGGGCATCTGTTTGGGGATTGAGAGAACAGGATGCTGGACTAGATGGGCCACTGGGCTGATGGAAGTGCCGGGCGATTCTGATGTGCTTATGAATAACAGTAAGAGAGGGCTGTTGCCTTAATGCCCAGCCTGTGAACTTCCTGGAGCCACCTGATTGGCCACTTTAGGGATACGTACGGGAAGCTGTATTCCACAGTGGCCAATCAGATGGCTCCAGGAAGCTGGACTGGACAGGTTTTTTTTGCCAGATCCAGCTACTGTATGGGAGTCTTCAGATGCTCTTATGGTCGAGACGCGTTCGGAAATAGGTAAAAGCCAGGCAGATCGGAAACAAAACAGCAACGACAGGGTTGTTCCAGAACTTCTTTTTGGAAATGTTTATTTTATGAAAGGCATTCTTTCCATACAAAAAACAAAAAGTATAAAAAAAATTAAATATTTAAATATTGCACAATATATTATTCATTCGAGACACGCTCTTTCTAAAGTCATATAAAACAAGTCATATAAAATCCTGCGCTCTTCAGGGCATTACCGCTCGTCTTAGCCCACCCTGGGTGTGTGGGTGTGTGAGACGAGTGACAATGCCACGCACCGGAACGCATCCCTCTCGCCGGCGAGAGGGGGGCATTTCAGCAGCGGTGGGGCAGGTGGGGCGCTGCCTCTTGAGCTTCTGCCGACTGAGGCGGGTGCTTCACCCCGCCTCGTGGGTGGGCTGGCAGTGCGTGCGGGTTAAAATGGCGGGAAAGTGGCCTCTCCCTTGGTAGGACTGCATAGGAGGGAGCGGCGAGTACTGTCAGAATCTTTGCCTGGATTTCCCTTCAGTGGAAGGCACATTGGCTACCCTATTGCCAAAGAACAAATAAATATACTCTATTATTATTATTATTATTATTATTATTATTATTATTATTATTAAATTATATTATTTATACAACAAAAACAAATCACTAAACATTAAATATCCTCACACCATCCCTCCAAGGAGGTAAGTCGTAACTGGAGTTCTGGTGGCTAAGCATAGGAAGGTCCTTTCCTCATATCTTGAGGAAGGGGGGAGGGAAGAGAGGTGGACCACATCTGGTCCCATGAGTGCAACCTCTGGTGCGAAGAAGGCATGGATTGCAGTGAAGTGTCCAAACAGGCCAGCTGAGTGCAAAGCAAATTCAAGCATTTTTTAAAAATCGGGTCCCAGACCGCCACTATATTGCACCATACATTGCTGGGAAATGTCAACATTCACCGGTCAGTCTGAGGATTCCTTCCCAGACACATTCTTTTTTTTGGAACAGGACCAAAGGCTCTTCTTGCCAGAGAAGAGTCTCCCCAGCCCCAACTTTAATATCACACGTGGCAAAGTGCCTTTTTTAATTTCCCCTAGACTTTCAAGAATCTCTGTATCATGCAGTGTTTTAAACTATGATGTTTCGGTTCTGGGATTTTGACTCTCGGTATCCAAGAATTCGGGAAGTGGCCCTAGTTCAGTGGCATCTGATATCTATGCAGGAGGTCCCAGACCGAGATCCTGGAGAGCTGCTGTCAATCAGTGTAGACAACACTAAACTAGATGGACCCATTAGTCTGTCTGTATAAAGCTGCTTCCTATTTTCCTATAATTGCTGTGTCGTCGTTTTCTATCTCTACTCTGGAATGGGTGGTTTTAAAAATATATGCATACTTTTAAAAATTGCTTGCCCATCTGCATTTGTGTTTTTTCCATATGTTATCCTGTCACCTGTTCTAACAACTATTGATATACTCGCAGAGTTGCAACTATGAAGAGCTGTTATTATAATAACAACAATGCCATCTAATAAATATTATAGTTGTAGAATCATGCTTACTCTTGAGCCACTGGTTATTTCTTAAAATAAATATACAAACACCCGCAGAAATCTGGTGACCCTTTGAGAAAGCTTGGCTCCATTACGATCCATAACTCTTGGGCGATCTTGCCATCTGCCCCCCACCCCCATTAAAAAGGGGGGGGGGAGCCCAGGCATTGTGCATTGTGCATATGCCAGTATTTAAATGTATGCCTACTACGGTACTACTAATCATAATTACCCTTTGCTTAACACTGAAAAGAGTTGGGCGGCAAGAAACCCCAAATCACCTTGAAACTGGCCAGTGTCAACATCTGAGACTGAGCATAGTAAAAAAGAAATTTTAAGTTATGAGCTTAAGAAAAGAACCCTTTTTAGAGGGTTCAAAGCATATTGCAGTCATACCTTGGTTTAAGTATGCTTCAGTTTGAGTACTTTCAGTTTAAGTACTCCGCGGACCTGTCTGGAACGGATTAATCCACTTTCCATTACTTTCAATGGGAAAGTTCGCTTCCGGTTAAGTACGCTTCAGGTTAAGTACAGACTTACGGAACCAATTACACTCATACTTCGGGTTAAGTACGCTTCAGGTTGAGTACTCCGCTGACCCATCTGGAACGGATTAATCCACTTTCCATTACTTTCAATGGGAAAGTTCGCTTTTAAGTACACTTCAGGTTAAGTAAAGACTTCCGGAACCAATTGTGTACTTAAACCGAGGTACCACTATACATCATCTTGCCATAATCCTAAGGACAACCCTGTAAGGAAGGTCAGTATTATTATCAGTACTATTGCAGATCAGCATGGGGTTCGTGTTGGGTAAGGCAGAGAGAAAGACAAGAGGGCTCACCAACACTTTTCTTTAGCTCTGTGCTTTCTAGCACAGACCTGCGGTTTTCCAGTCCGTGTCCAAGCCAGTGGTGTGTGGTCAGTGGACAAGGGGGACTAGGCTAGTCCCCTAAATGTTCCCCTGGCGCCTCCTTCCCAAGGCCTGGGAAGCTTTTGCCTGGCTTAGGGAAGGAAGCAGGATGCGGCAATGTCACATGCACAATGTTGCATCCCCCACCCCAAATTGCCACCGCAAGCTGGCACCTCTGGACCCAATTTTTCCTCTACAAAAAAATTCAACAAGCGTTGTTGTTGCTGCTGTTGTTTTGCCCTGCCAGTTCCCCCAGGAAAACATGCTCTTTCATGCTGAATCAGAGTCGTACAGAATCATAGAGTGGGAAGGGACCCCGTGGATCATTCCTGCAATGCGGGAATGTGCAGCTGTCCCGTACGGGGATCGAACCTGCAACCTTGGCGTTATAAGCACCATGCTCTAACCAACTGAGCTACCCAGCGACAAACAGCAATTCAGGTTTCAGAGGCAAAATTCAGTGGTGAAAAAATGTGTTTTTTTGCTGGGAAAGCACTGGGGCAAAAAAAAAGAAAGAAAAAGTGCTTGGACAGGGAACTTAAAAGCATGGATCAGTGCCTAGAAATGCAGAGCAAAGCTATGTGTAGATGAGCCCACAGACAGGGAGACAGGGAGACAGGGAGAGGCTTAGTGACCGCCACTTAGTGAGATGGGCTGCAATCCTAACCTGGTTTGTTCAGAAGTAAGTCCTACTGGATTCAATGGGGCTTACTCCCAGGTAAGTAAGGTTAGGAGTGCAGCCTTAATCACTCAGGATAGCAGGAGCTTCCCTGCTCCACATACGGGCTCTGGGCTGAGCACCGATTTAAACTCCTTTGACAATCCTGGCTGTGAGTAGTGAAGGCTGTGAAACTGCGCTAAGTAACTGCGAACAGGTGTGCAAAAGCTTATCATATCACAGTGAGGTAGCTGAGGTAGATGGGTGTGCTCGGGGCCCCCCTCCCCCCAGTAAACATTTCTCCAGAACTCTGCAGCCCCCCCCCCCAAGCTTTCCTGATCCAGAAAGGAAAAAGACCCATGGGGAGGAATTACTGCATGATGTCATCCCAAAACATGTTGGGTTGACGTTGCAGGCAAAGAGTTAGCATGGTCTGACGCGTAAGTTCATCTCAGCCTATGGCATTTCCCCAACGCCTGAGCGATGAGGGGGATGGTCTCTGTGTACATCCTGAGGGCCCAGCAGCCCTGCTTCTTCTTCTCAAACGTGCCCGTTTCCTCCGAGCCGTAGGTAACCTTCACGTCGGTGACTTTGTACTCGGAGCACAACAGGCAGGTGAGGTTGGCTAGGAGGCCTTGCGTTTTGGCGGTGGTGTTGTTGAGCCGTTCCAGCAGGTCCTTCCTGTCGTTGTTCTCCTGGTCTCTGGTGATGTTGCCCAGAGAGGCGTTGAAAAAGGTGAAGATCTTGTACAGCGAGATCAGCATCTCTTTCCTGGTCCGGTTGTCGAAGGAGGGGAAAGTGTCTTTGGAGACGCAAAGCGATTTCACCTCCGCTCTGTTGAAGGGCGAGCCTTGGCTCTCCAGCTGCTCAGGGTAGAAGGAGGAACCAAATTAAGAGCTGGTGTTGATGCACATTTTACTTTATGCTACTTTTTTTAAAAAAAATACCCTTGTTATACACATCTGGCCAAAAATAGCTCAGTCAGTAGAGCATGAGACACTTAATCTCAGGGTTGTGGGTTCGAGCCCTACATTTCTGCATCGCAGGGGGTTGAACTAGATGACCCTCGTGGTCCCTTCCAACTCTACAATTCTATGATCTGGATAATGTGCTTTTATCTTTCATAGTGTTTTTTTAATGCTGGCCTTTGGCAGTAACAATCAAGCTTTGAGAGCGGGAACCAATGTTTATAAAGCGCCTTTGTTAAATCCCACCTAAAACCAAATTAAGAAGCACCTTTCTGGGAGTGGATTAATCTGTTGATTTCAGGTTCTCCTTCCAATCTTAGGTTCAGTTTGACACATTTCCGTATCTTTGGTGATTTTATTTTACTTTTCAAGGTCCTCATAAAAATTCATCAGCGATTTAGGATGGCTTCCTCCTAGCACGTATATTTTTGCATGCAATTGCCCCTTGTGTACACATTTTTTTAAATCACTTTCCCCTAACAGGATGCATTTTTGCATATTATTTTAACTAAGATATTCATTTTGATGCAAACTTTAATAGATGCACACTTTTTGTTGAAGGACCACATTCCCTTACGAATAACCTTCTGGGCAGCCGTGTGCCATTGGTGCGCGGGGCCAGAAGCAAAACTGGGCGGAGCAACAAATGCAAATTTGTACAATAGACTTGTTCAGAGGGACCCCAGACTACGGCCCGCGGGCCAGATGCGGCCCAATTGGCCTCCCAATCCGGCCCGCGACGCCCCCCGCTGCCCGCTGCCGCCGCCCGCTCCTACAGCGCGCAGCGCGGCGGCGCACTTCCAGATCGGGAAAAAGCGCCGAAAATCGTTTGTGCACATGCATATGGGCCTCTCCCGACCCAGAAGAGGTCATTTCCGGTGCACTTCCGGGTCAGGGGAGGCCCATACGCATGCGCACAAATGATTTTCGGCGCTTTTTCCGACCTGGAAGCGCGCCACCACGCCAGTAAGTGTGTGTACGCGCACTCCCCCGCCCTCCGGCCCGCTGCACATGCACTCCCCTGCCCTCCAGCCCAAAGCCGGGTAAGTCTGGGGACCCCTAGACTAGTTTCTATACACACACACTCTCTCTATCCTCCATCCAGGAGAGTACGCATCATCAGAATTCAGGGACATATCCCGGCCAGGCAAAAACACTCAAGGAGGGTGCAAATCAGGTGTGGCCTGGGGAGAGTCCCAAGGGCCAACTAGACTGCCCTGGAGGGCCGCATTTCTGTGTCTGAACTTCCCAGCCTCCCCTCTACACCAAAAACTTACATAGGCATCAAAGAGACCCGGGGCTGACAAATTGAGACGTGTCACTTGGCACTTAATTTGATTGAAGACTGTATCTCCACAAGGGCCGATGTTGTCACACATGAGGTTCCGCCTGTTCCTCAAGAGGGGTTTTCCAGGAACCAGTCGGCAGTGCATGGCTAGCAGCAAAGGAACAACTCCTGTGCGGAAGAGAGGAAGGAAGAAAGGATGCGTCAGGGTTTTCTGTCCAGTAGGGAAACAATGTGCCCCAGAACCAAACATACAGCAAGTAAAGAAAGAGAAGCAGATGGCTCTGGGTGCTCAGCCTTGAGTTCTGCTGAATTTCAAATGCCAAACGCTACCCAGGGCTAACTGTGCGACAGAGCCAGCTTTGCCTAATGCACACATGTAGTTATTCGCTTATTTTGCAAGGAATTCCCCCTGCCATAATGCATCTTTGCACATCATTTTCACAAATGCAGATAAAAGAAAGGACTTCTTTAGGAAGCGCAGTGTTAAACTGTGGAACTCACTCCTACAAGTGATGGTCACCAACTTGGATGCCATTATTATTATTATTATTATTATTATTATTATTATTATTATTATTATTGATGTAGGTAAAATTAATAAATGGTAGGATTTTGGCTATTTGTGGTATGAAGGGAGAATGTTAGCTGCAAAGGAATTCCTGGGCTAGCTTAACCAAACCAGCCTGGCTGGCTGGGGGAAGAACAGGCCTGTTGGCATTACAAAAAGGTGATAGTCCTTTGGCCTGGGGAGTCAGATGTTGTTGTTGTTGTTTTATTCATTCATTCATTCATTCATTCATTCCCCACCGTTTTCCCTGATGGGAATTAAGGTGCTTACAGATAACAATAAAAACCTCTAAAAACATATCGTAGAAAAAGCAACCAGTGAAAAAGAATTAAACATTAATAATTATATGAAAACAATACTGAAAAACAGCTTGGCATTATTATTATTATTATTATTATTATTATTATTATTATTATGTTTGTACCTTCGAAAGTGGACTGGACAAATTCATGCGAGGACAAGGTTTTCAATGGCTGCTAGTCACAGTGGCTATCCTCTGCCTCCACTGTGAGAACAGGGTTAATTTTAAAATTATTAACCCCTTAACGTTGTTTTCTTGCCGCTTTAATATAATTATTTTATATTTCTCACTGGTGTTTTTTTAAAAAAATATATTTTACGTTGTTTTTAATTCTAGATTTAATAGTGTGCTTAATGTATCCTATTGTGTTTTATGTGCTCTGTTTTGCTTCCTTCCTTCTCTAATGGTTATTGATCAAAATAAATATATAAATGAAAAATATAGATGTGAAATAAATAGATGGGCTATTCATTGGTGGCCATACCTGATGGTCTTACTCAGGGGTCAGCAACCTTTTTCAGCTGTGGGCTGTTCCACTGTCCCTCAGACCATGTGTTGGGCCAGACTATATTTTGAACGGGAGGGGCGGACGAACGAATTCCTATGCCCCACAAATAACCCAGAGGTGCATTTTATATAAAAGCACACATTCTACTCATGTAAAAACACGCTGATTCCTGGACCGTCCGTGGGCTGGATTTAGAAGGCGATTGGGCTGGATCCGGCCCCCGGGCCTTAGGTTGCCGACCCCTGGTCTTAATCATACCTGTCTGGATTGATTAATCATCCCTCGCCAAACACCACCAGTCCTGAAACCGAATTGTAAATGGCCTCTCATTACTTCCCCCTGATTTTCTTTCCTGTCTACTCCTCCTCTTCCAGACTACTATAGCCGGGTGTGTGCCTCCCTCGCTGGCCACCCACAGCTCCCATGTGCTATTGTTTGATTCACGCAGCCTTGCCCAGCCAGCGTCACCAGAATTCCCCTCGGTTCTGAGTGACGGGTGGCAACCTTCCCAGATTTCATAACCGCCGGCCAAACGATGTCAAATATGCAAAGCAGTTCCTACCGGGAACATCTCCAGCTCAGCATCAAAGCAGCAATTCAGGAAAACCTCTTTCCTCCTTTCCCTGTTATTTCTATTTTTGACAGTAGGAGGAGGACTGCCCACTAGGCAGGTGTCCCACAAGAGTTAAAAAAAGAAGAAGCAGGGCATAGGAAGCTACCTTATACTAACCAGCTTAATATTGTCTGCACTGACTGGTAGCAGCTCCTTAGGTCTCAGGCAAGGGACATTCCCAACCCTACCTGGAGATGCCAGGAACTGAACATTAGGGCCACCTGCATGTGAAGCAGGTGTTCTGCCCCTTAGCTATAGTCTTTCCCCATTGGTCCATCCAACTCAGTAGTATCAAGGGTCTGGCAGTCAAGCTCAAGCCTGATGAGGAACTGTTGAAGGAGCTTGGTATGTTTCGCCTGGAAAAGAGGCGACTGAGAGGAGATGTGGTAGCCATCTTCAAATATTTTAAGAACTGTCATGTGGAACATGGAACCTCGGATTTACAGAAGCCACCTTAGTTTCTGATCTGATCCTTGGAATGTCCCAATTTTTCATAGGATGCCCCTATTTTCAGCGGATAAATGATGGCGGGTATGGTAGGATGTCCCTTAGCGCCGGATTCAACCCTGTGGAGGCCCCTAGGCAGTCAAAATCTTGTGCACGAGCTATAGTGGGATAACACTGAACTAAGGAAATTTGGTTGGAATTTTCTCTCAAGATCAAATCAAGATCAAATATCTGAAGAAGCGTGCATGCACACGAAAGCTCATACCAATGACAAACTTAGTTGGTCTCTAAGGTGCTGCCGGAAGGAATTTTTTAAATTTTGTTTCGATCAAATCAATATTATTTATGATCTATTGCCAAGAGAAGGGACCCAGGTGGCGCTGTGGTTAAACCACAGAGCCTAGGGCTTGCTGAGCAGAAGGTCGGCGGTTCGAATCCCTGTCACGGGGTGAGCTCCCGTTGCTTGGTCCCAGCTCCTGCCAACCTAGCAGTTCGAAAGCACGTCAAAATGCAAGTAGATAAATAGGAACCGCTACAGCGGGAAGGTAAATGGCATTTCCTGGCCACATGACCTGGAAGCTATACGCTGGCTCCCTCGGCCAATAATGCGAGATGAGCGCGCAACCCCAGAGTCGGTCACGATTGGACCTAATGGTCAGGGGTCCCTTTACCTTTACCCTTTACCTTTATTGCCAAGAGGCCCCTAAAAGCCTGGGCCCTGCGACCCCTATTTTCACCAGAGAAATGTTGGAGGGTATGTGCAAGAGAGAAAGCGGGGGGAACTGAGCGAGAGAAGGCAGACGATTTCTCAAAAGAGAATTGCAGAGGCTACTGCCAGCCAACTAAACCCACTCAAGGTGTTCAGGGAGAGGAGTTTCAGTACCAGTGGGTATGTGCCAAGGCTGGGCATGACATCTAGGCAAAGACAATATGGTACACGGGCTGGGCAAGGCCTGGGAGGCAGCACCAAACTCCAGAGATGTGGGCACCAGAAATGGGGAATCAATCCTCTTGTCCATGGGCCTAACTCTCCCCACCAAAGATCTCAATCTGAGCCCGTTCCCCCCCTAGCCATGCCCACCCACCCATCAAACTTAAAGCGAAATTATCCCAGCTGATGGGATGTTGAGGACGAGGAGAGTCTTGCTCCAGGAAGAGGAAGCGGTTTTGGAAAACCACTGCTGCTGCCATGGAGGTTGTTCGATAAGGGAAATAGCAGCGCATGACATCGGCAGCCCTGACTCAAGGAGGTGCTGGCGATAGCATCTCCCGGAAGAACAAGGCTTCCTAAGATCTGCAGTTGATTCTGTGCTATGCATTCAGCTCTGTTTCTCAAGAGTCAGGCATGCTGTCCAAAGGGGTCACACTAATATCTCTTTGCAAGGACAGGCAGAAGCTACTCCTCAAGTGAAAGCAATCACATTTCCAAGGATGGAAGAGGTGATTTGTTGCTGGGTAGCATTCAGGTTCAACATTCCAAAAACCATCCACTTCCACATGGATGCCTCCAGGAGCCCATCGGCTTCCCCTTTTGCCATTTTTTCCAGGCAGGTATTATTAGTCAGAGGTTTGGTTCTGTCTGCCAATCATGGATAAGTAGCCAAAAATTGTCTAGCCCTTTCTAAAAAAACATATTGTAGCTAGTGTCTACAGACGGGCAAATCCATCCATTTCTTTTTCTCTCTTGTTTCTTTCAATCTTACATTCAGTTTGCTACATTTCCACATCATTTTTTGGATTTTTAAAGTTTAAACAATGCATGTTCTCCCCCCCCCCATTATACACTTTTTTGGGTATTAAATTTTGCCCAATACGCCCATTTTTTTGCATTCAGTTTTGCCTTTTAAAGCACATTTTTGTATACTACAAATAATCATAATCAAAATCACAATCACAATCATAATCATAATATTTTTATGCCACCCATCTGACTGGTTTGCCCCAGCCACTCTGTATTGAGTTTTTGGTGGGAAAACTGCATTTCAAAATTGGAGAAAGTGTGAAATTTTGAAGCATGACTACATTTCAGTTTGTACAGTGTACTGTTCCAGGAAGTGCACAATAGGTAGATCCAAATTAAAATGTGAAGCAAACTGAATTTATCTCTTATCCCTACTAGTGACCATTAAAATGTCTTGTGCTGGTGAATTCTGATGGCGCAGCCTTAGAATCTACACACTTTAATAAATGGGCATGTTTTCTTTTGAAGGTGCTGGACAACCCTGAGGTTTTGGTTTATTATTATTATTATTATTATTATTATTATTATTATTATTATTATTATTATTATTATTATTATCCAGGTTGCTTTATTAGCCATTAATTCACCAGCTGAAGAGTTCTAGCAAGAAGTTATTCATCCCGCTAACACATGAGCTCTTGCAAAGCTCATCTTACTTATATTCTAGCTTTGCAGGGGGTTGGCTTAGATGACCCTCAGGGTCCCTTCCGACTCTACAATTCTAACTGCCATTTTAAAGGTGCCAGAGGGTGCTGAGGTTTTGGGGTGGCTGTTGCTTAAAACTTTTCTGGGTTGTATCATTTGCATTAATTAACAGCTCAGGAGCTCTAATAAGTTGTCCACCTCTTGGCAGCTGAGCTCTTGGGAAGCTTATCTGGCTTATTATTTTAACTGCCAAATGCAGTGAAGAAAGAAATGCTCTGTAACACTGATTTAGATAAGCCTGACCAATGGGGTGGGGGCGGGAGCCTGTGAAGCAGGAAAGGAGACCAAATCAAAGAATCCCAAACTGGAAGAACAGAATAATTCGTTAGAGAGGCCCAAAACCTTGACAACAATTACCAGACCTTTAGAAGGCATCTCAAGGCAGCCCTGTTTGGGGAAGCTTTTAATGTTTGATGGATTTCTATATTTTAATATTTTGTTGGAAGCCACCCAGAGTGGCTGGGGGAATCCGGCCAGATGGGCGGGGTATAAATAAATAAATTTATTATTATTATTATTACAGGTTAGCATACCTCCATTCTAGGTTGGAATGCTCCCTGTGATGGGCTGACTACAATCGGAGCTGCTTCAACCGCTGGATAACATTTCCCTTCTTTCCAAACTTCCTTTTGGGAGGGGAGGGGGATTAAAATGTCTAATTCGATATGTGAAGTGTTTCTCCCAACAGCCAGAAATATTTGGGGGGGGGCGGGTGTGTGGAATCTTTCAGCAGTCAACTTGCTAGTTGCCAGGAAGTTGAGCAGAAGTCTGCCAAAAATCTTATCCAGGTTGCATTACCCATTAATTCACCAGCTGAAGAGTTCTAGCAAGAAGTTATTCATCCTGCTAACACATGAGCTCTTGCAAAGCTTATCTTACTTATATTCCTGCATTGAAGTTGAGCAGAAGTCTGCCAAAAGGGGGGGGGAAGGGAACACATCTTTTTCTCACTCTGCCCCCAAATGCTCAGAGGTCTTGGCACTAGAGGGATAGAGTTGAAAGTTCAACCGGGGTCACGCTTTGGACTGCAGAGGGCAGAAGGCGCTGACAGCGGTCCTCAGTGAACTTTGGAAAGGAAAAAGAGAAGGAGAAAAAGACAACAAAGAAAAAGTAATCTGAACTGGGGTAAGGTGAGTTACCTGAAATGATGTCTCTCATTGTAAGCTGCATCCTGGAATGACGTAAGAGAAATGGAAATGGCCGTTGGCAGGAGTGTTCATTCAGAGAGTGGTGCTTAATTCTGGGGGATGCCACTGGTTTATATATACTGGTGAGCCTGTGTTGTAAGAAAGGGGAGGGAGATTTCATTGAGAGTGGAAATAGTGAGCCCTTCCGAAGAATGAAAATGTTGAGGTCATTACATTTGTGGTTTTTCTGGTTCCTCCCCATCAAACCCCCCCCCCCCTTACTCCACACCCGAATGTGGCTCATTTTGGAATTGTTTGATACGAAATTAAGTGGGCAGATAAAATAACAACCACTTGAAGAAAATCATCAGGCTCCTGTTTTCCCTGCCTACATCAATACAATCATGTCACGAGTCATCGCAAGGAAAAGAGCTGTCAGACCAAAAGTTTGACATCATAGGCTCCCCCTCCCCTCCACCTTCTGTTCCCACCCCACCCCCACCCCTCGCCACAGAGGGGAGTACAACTTTCACTTTTGTAGCCCAATGATTTCCCCTGGGAAAGGCACTTTCTTCAGCGTTTCCGAGAGGCTGGGTTGTACAAAGGTAGAAGCACACCCACGCATGGCCTCGTTGGGAAATTATCGGGGCAAAACAAGAAGAAAAAAACGGAAGCCGGTGGAGGAATTTCTGTGGAGGAAATAAAAAACCAAGAAAGTACATGAAAAGTTTGTTGAGTGTGCGTTTGTGTGTGTGTGTGTGTGTGAGAGAGAGAGAGAGAGCTTTATCGCCCCCTGGTGGGCACTTTGGAACATCAACGGATTTGTGTAAGAAAGCTGAAATCCAAACCTAGAACCAGCGCTTTTTTCTTTTACCTTAAAAAAAAAAATGTTTAGGGTTACTCTTATTTTGACTCAAGAAAATCACCATTTTATAGTTCATATCGGGGAAAATGAAATACAGTAAATGGACAAAAGTACAAAGATTCACAAAATGTTTAGGGGTATGCGTACCCCTGCGTACCCCCAGAAAAAAGCACTGTACAAAGATGTTTAAAATCAGGCACTGCAAAGCACTGGCACCCACAGATATCGTACCCTCCAACATTTCTCTGATGAAAATAGGGACGTCCTATTGCATGAGATACTAATATTTTTATTATTCGTACCCCACCCATCTGATTGGGTTGCCCCAGCCACTCAGGGCAGCTTCCAGCATACAGTATATAAAAACATGATTTCCGGGTCATGTGGCCAGCAGGACTAAACCACTTTTGGTGCACGGAAACACTGTTTACCTTCCTGCTGTAGTGGTACCTATTTATCTACTTGCACTTTTTAGCGTGCTTTCAAACTGCTAGGTTGGCAGGAGCTGGGACCAAGCAACAGGAGCTCACCCCGTAACGGGGATTCGAACCACCGACCTTCTGATCAGCAAGCCTTAGGCTCTGGGGTTTAACCCACAGCGCCACCCGCATCCCTGATGTTACTGAACTATAACTCCCCACCAGCCCTAGCAAGCACAGCCAATGACCAGGGGGGTTGGGAGTTGCAGTTCAGTGATGCCTGGAGGGCCAAACATTCCCCACACTTGCTTTATAGCAATGACAGGGAACCTCAAGCTGGTGTGTGTGTGTGTGTGTGTGTGTGTGCGCGCGTGCGCAAATGCATCCCCTTCCAGGTTTCCGTGTCTGGCTCTTGGAACACTTCCCAGGTCATGCCCTCTTTCCTCAGGTGACACGACTCATGGGCCTTGCTTCACAGCCTGAGAGTTTTCGGCTAGCTGGAATGAGCGAGCCCAACACTGATGACGTCTCTTGCATGCCGGCCTACTGGCATGCAAGACGTGAGTGGTGCTGTGGTCTAAACTACTGAGCCTCTTGGGTACTGCTCCGGCGGGAAGGTAAACGCCGTTTCCATGCGCTGCTCTGGTTCGCCAGAAGCAGCTTAGTCATGCTGGCCACATGACCTGGAAGCTGTATGCCAGCTCCCTCGGCCAATAATGCGAGATGAGCGTCGCAACCACAGAGTCGGTCAGGACTGGACCTAATGGTCAGGGGTCCCTTTACCTTTACTTTTAACATCAGGGGGTAAAGGTCTCGCCGCCGCTCCTGCTATAAAGTGTGATGTTGATGTTGGAAATGGGATGTTTAAATATCTGGACTGGAGTTTCTCAACAGAGTTGAGGACTCAGGAATTCCGTTGCATTGTGGAAATCTTGAGGTTTGAACTCTGAGGCCAGAAGGGGATTCTGGTGAGAATGACCAAAAAGAAGAAGCTGGGCTCTGGGAGACAGAGAGAGAAAAGGAGAAGTCGCATCCAGTATCAACAAATTCTACCTGAAGTGAGTTTCGAGAACAGAAAATGTGATCATTCCGACGCAGGCAGTATCTGGGCTGGAGCTGAAACGAAACTGCTCAGGAGACATTCTCCCTGAAAAGGTTTCCGGGGATTTTTAATCATCTGAATGTAAACTAGTCATCCTTTAAACGTCAAAAAATACGTCAATATCCATTGAACGAAACCTCATGTTGAGAAGCTGACTTTTGTCCCACGGAAGAAGTACTAGAGAACTGGGGATTTATTACGTGCTAGCTATTTCTAACTGTTAAGCAGGAAAAGCTGTCTAAGATTGTTGTTGTCATTCCCAATGCCATTCCCAGCGTCCAAAGATCACTGAGTGTGCCCATAACTCAGATTGCTTCTTCAGATTGCATCCTTACCCACAATCAGGTGGTGATGGTTCCACACAGAACTTCATATAGCTTTCTTTTTAAGGCAGTGCCCTTCCCTACAACCAAGATCCTTCTATATTAGAGATCATAGAGGTCATAGAATGGTATGGTTGGAAGGGACCTTGAGGATCATCTAGTCCAACCCCCAGCAATGCAGGAATATGCAGCTATCCCATAAGGGGATTGAACCAGCAACCTTGGCGTTATCAGCACCGTGCTCTAACCAACTGAGCAATCTAGGCTTGTTTACTCAGAAGCTCCCTTACAAGGTTAATTAAAAGCTTCCCCCCCCAAAAAATTAAAAGCTTATCCCTTGTGACTTCTGCTCCTGTAATTGCTCCTAGTGCAGCACAGTGGGGTATTAATGATGACTTGCGCCTTAACCAGCAGCATTGATTTGAAATGGAAACGGGCTGTAATCCTTGAGTTATTGACCATTTTTTGTTTACCTCTGCTGCAGAAGGAATATTAGCTGATGCTGCAAATTCGTTGAATTGTATTAAAAAATTGCTGCAAGCCAGAGCTGGTGGGCAGGCGGGCAAACAGGAGGACAACACTGCAAAGGCTGGAATATAACAATTTGACATTGCAACCGTATCTATATATGCCATCTATAAACAGCATTGATTGCATCCTGATGCTCTGGAAAGTGAGCGAGCAACAGATTGCAAATCCATAGTGAAGTCTCGTGTGGAAACAAACAGACACACTAATTAAAATACCCCCCCCCAGTTAATCAACCCAAGCTACAGTTGATTAATCAGTGAAGCCCATTAAAATGTGCAACTCTTATGTTTTTCCCATCCTCTTCATGGGCGTAGGAAGCCTTGAAATTCCTCTACGAAAGTTCAAGTTGACAGTCATCTCATGACCTTACACTTTCACTCATGTCTAGACGGGGATGTTGGCCAACGTTGGGGAGTCAGAAGAGCAGAGGGCTCATTTGGCACCAAGACAAAATTTTATTTCTATCCTCTTCCCTCTTGATTTCTTGCCGATCTGCCCTGCCCAATTCCTGTTCATACACAGAGGGGGAATCCTTCCCTCCCCCACAACACGCTCCCCACCGCTTCCAGAATCATAAAGGAGAATATTTAACATCAAAGAGAAGCGAAAGAACTCTGTTCCTGCTGCACTAGCCCACTGGAAATGTGTGCTCAGAATGAGACCACACATTCCAAAGGGAAGGGTTGTAGCCAGTGCTTTTTTTCTTTTTAAAAAATGTTTAGGGGTACTCTCATTTTCCTCCCCCCCCCAAGAAGAAAATGCACTGGTTGTAGCTCAGTGGGGTAGCATTGACCCTCACCCAGCTACAAATGCCAGCATCCTTAACAAACTACACCCCCCAAGATTCCTTGAGGGAAGCCGTGTGACTTTAATGTATGGTGTGGATCTGACCTCTGTAGTCCTTACAGGGAATTAGAAGCAGTTTTCCTGTGTTTTGAATGGGGAGATGATCTCCGGCTACCTAGAGGCGCCAGGGATTGACCCCGGGACCTCTTTATTGCTCACCTTCCAAAGGCAGGGATGCGAGGGAATGTCTCCTAACCTTTTCCTGTTGCTGTGGTTATGCAAATCCTCCTTTCTTTCTGGGGTGGGGGCCTGGGGGTGGACAGGACGGGATGGTAAATTTCAATTAGGTTTCTCAGACAAGGGCTGTTCCGAGCTGACATTTCCTTTCTGAATCAACATGGGCAAGAATTTCCCTTTTTAGGCAATCACCAGCCTAATCGATGACATCTTTTTTTGCCCCAAATCTTACACAATGTGTAAATCTTACAAAATGCTTGGTACCACTCTGGAATATAACTATAATGGAGAAAACTAAGCTCAATGGTTTTGGCAAGAACCACTTTTTAGGGCATTTTACATATACAGCATTGTTTTCGAGGCAGCCCTCTCCACAAGCCTGAGGGCACGTGGACAATTTGTTCCTCTTTTATTTGCCTGGAAAAGATGAGCTACATTCACATTTGTTCTGATTTGTGTGCAGGGAGGTTAGATAATGTTGTGTCAACATTGAGTGTTATCTCACACTTCCCAGTAAATTTCCCTATCTTGCTTTCCTTATCTATTGGGCCACAGCTTTGTTTGCAAGGTTAGATCACACTGAGCCAAAACTGAAAGCTATTGCACACTTCCCAGTGCATTCTCTCCCTTCCCCTCACTTCACTTTCCTTTATCTTTTGGGAGAGTGGTTTCCTTGCGCAACACCTCCCAGTTGCACAGCCTCAGTTTGCGGGTATGGGTTTGAATCCCACCTGAAGATAGCGAGAGCCTGGAACTGAGAGATAGCAATGGTGCCGTGTGGTTAGAGTGGACCTGGGAGACTAGGGCTCAAAGGCCCACTCGGCCCTGAAACTCACTGGGTGACCTTGGGCAAGTCACTTTCTCTTTGTCTGACCTACCCCACAAGGTTGTTGTGTGAGGATCAAATGGAGGGGTGGGAAGAAGCGTGTACGCCACACCTTGAGATCCTTGGAGGATATCAATGTAAAAATAAATAATAGCAAACTCCCATCAGCCCCCATCCAACATGGTCAACGGCAGACCCTATTTTTCAGGGACAGTCCTGGAATTACAGAAGTGCTCCCACTTTCTGATTTGATCCTGGAATGTCTCACTTTTCCTTAGGACGTCCCTATTTTCATCGGAGAAATGTTGGAGTGTACGGAGTTATGTGACCCCCTCAAGCCAAGGAGATAAGTAACTATACAACCTTTAGAAGGCATTTTATAAGCAGCCCTGAAATGTTTTTGTGGGTGACCTCCAATGCTAGTCCTGCTCAGAGCAGACCCGTTTAATGGATCTGCTCTCCGAGTGTGACGTAAAGGGCATGTTTACACACCAGGTGCACCTATGAACACAAAGAGCTGAGCCGTACACTCATGATTCACACACAACATTCAACAAGTGTGTGCACCAGGGGAGGGGAACCTCAGGCACACATTGTGAACCGATGTGACATCTTTGGATGAAGGGCGGTATATAAATCTAATCAATAATAATAATATCATAGCTGCCAAGTTTTCCCTTTTCTCGCGAGGAAGCCTATTCAGCATAAGGGAAAATCCCTTTTAAAAAGGGATAACTTGGCAGCTATGATAATATGCGGCCCTGCAGGCCTCTCTAACTGGCCCTTCCATCTTTCTACAGGCCACACCCCCTCACCCACAGGCCACGCCCCCTCACTCACCAGCCTCCCTTCTCACACTCTCATTGAGTGTTTTTGCCTGGATGGAAACTGTCCTCGAACTCTGAACGATACCTCTTACATTAACTGGGCAGCGGGTAGCCGCCCCCACCCCTTCCATAGCTACAGCTCAGAAACAGAATATCTATTTACTTATTTCATGAAATTTATATGCTGCTTGGTTGATTTTTTTAAATAAAAAAAACCAAAGGCAGATCACCAAAAAGGAAATAATGAAATGATCGGTAAAACAACAGCAACAGTTAAAAACAACTATTTGATGCCTTCGAGAAATAATTGAAGCTAAAAAAACCCACATTAAAACAAGTGGCAACAGTCTACACGTGTGGATAGGCTTTGCCTAAAGAAAAATGCTTCGAGCAGGGACTGAAAACACAGTGAAGGCACCTGCCAGAATGAGAAAATATGAAGTAAGAAAATCTTGCAGTTAAACTGGTCCCAAACTGGATTTCTCCCTTTTTCGGCTGATAACCTGTGGATATCTCTCTCTTGTTTGTGGATGGGACCATTTTGGCTACAGAAGGCTAATTCTCCATTTGCTATTAGTCTACTAGCAAAGGGGTGGTATTCCACAGCTGGAATGGTCCTAAGATGCTGAGATTGTCTGTGGTGTTTAAGCAGTAAGCAGGGGCAAGAGTTGACTAGCCAGGGCTGAGATGGAATTTCTCTGCAGCGATAATGTATCCCCAAACCCCACCCAGCACCACAGGGAATTTTCTGGAGACCTGAACAGAATACAAATCTGCGTGGCCTTTTGGCTAGGAAGAATGATCTCTCGTGGGGGAGTCTTTTATACAGTCCAAGAAGCAGAAAATAAGTGTTTCACTCCTGTGGCTTGGGGAAAGTGTGGGGGGCACTCTGGCCCTCCTGAACTCATTGGACTACAATCCCAGCATTGCCCCCTAGCCAGCACAGGAATCTGTTTGAACAGAGTCCAAAGTCAGCTGGTGAGCTTTGTGAGAGGATTCGAACCCTGATCTCCCAGGTCAAAGTCTGACACTCTGACCTCTATGCCAGGCCGGCCTCCCAGGTGTTCTACCTCTCAGCAAACACTTTACGTATCAGATAGTCTGCTCCTGGAGCTGTATCCATTGCAGGAAAAAAATGCTCATTTATTTGTTCATTTCATAAAATGTATACGCTGCTTTATTGTTAAAAGCAATCCTCAAAGCAGTTTACAAAAATGATGAAACAATAAAATTACTGATAAGCAAAATCGACAACAGCAATTTGAGACTTTCAAAAAGTTAAAAATAGATTAAAACTCGCGCCAGATTTCTAAACATCTGAGCAGGCTTGTCTAAGCAAGACTGCTTTTAGCAGCTGCTGAAAAGAGTATGCACAGTGAAGGCGCCTGCCTGATATCAATAAGCAGGGAGTTCCAAAGTGTAGACTGATTTCTTTACAAATGCAGAATAGGTATTATGTGGGTATTAGTATCAAAACAGCAAGACGTCGAATGATGTCCATGGTTCACTCAGGGCAAATGGTTTGACAAACCATTATTAAAATATGGCTCAATCTGGATCAGGTGAAAGAAGATCTGGTCAAATGTATTCAGTTAAAAATAATAATATTCCAATGACTATCTGAGGGGAAATGTGGGCTTATTGATCCACATTTTGATCCTAATGAAATGCCAATTGATTCTCCCGTGTAACTGTACATTTCAGGACACGAGCAAGGGAAGCTTCAGAGAAGTTTCTGTGCCATTACTGAGTTGTTCATTGAGGAGACTAAGGTGGAATCTAAACACATATAAAAACTGCTTTGAAGCGTTTTAAAAAATACCGTACTTTGAATTTTCCATAAGGCTCACCAGCGCCATCTAGTGTCACATTGTATATTGCACTTAAAACACACTTAAAATGTTTTATTTGCAGCTAAATAAAAAAAATTCTTCAGTAGCACCTTAAAGACCAACTAAGTTTTTATTTTGGTATGAGCTTTCGTGTGCATGCACACTTCTTCAGATACACTGAAACAGATTATTTGCAGCTGTTATAGCTGAGCCCTAAGGCTGGATCTAGACACATTTTTAAAAAAACTTTTCAGGAAAACGCGTTGTAAACCTCATAATGGGAAATCACGTTGCTGAAAGATGGAACTCCACAGCGCCATCTAGTGTCAAAGTGTTATAATGCATTTAAAACACTTCTTTTTTTTACTAATGTAGCTGAGTCCCCCAGATGAGCTTCTGAAAAGCCCCAGAATCCACTTGTCCCTGATCTGCTGCTCGCAATTGTAATTGTAATCCTTCTACATTGTAATCTTCCTTCCAGAGTAGCGTATTTCCATTAGCAGGGCTATAGAAAATGGTTTATATTCGTTGCTGGTCCTACTCTGAGTAGACCCACTGAAATTAATAGAAGTCACCAACTTAAGTCCATTAATTTCCATGGATCTACTCCGACTGCATATTGGGCTACAACCCAGTATGAATAATATCAGTTCAAAGTACTGTAAAGGCTTCTGGACTCTTTTGCAAGACTGATAAAATAGGCAGGGTAACATTTCTGTTGGATGTTGATTTTGGCATTAGAATTATGTATGCTTTTGGGTTCCAAGGATGTCTGCATAAGAGCCTTTCCCTGGTCCCCTTGCATGAGGGGGCCCTAGGAAAATGCATTCACACTGTTTCCAGGGTCCCCTTTCCATCCACTGCAAAGAGATCACTTGCATGAACTATAAACAACCTATGCTGGGCCTAGTGCTACTTTCGGGAGAAGTCCCCACGCCTGCCTCAGGGACTGGGTGCCTTGAAAAAATGCCTAGGTTCCCTTAACTCAAATTTCCCTGTCTTCCTACAATAAGAGCATGCAAGCATTCCAGTGGCAAGGAGTTCCTGATCTGCAATCTTAACCCCACCGCCAACAAAAATGTAAGTCTAGTAAAAGCTCTCACTTCAGCTGTTCAGCATCTTTCATAGCTTGTGCCCCAAACACAGCAACAACTGAGCTATTCTGTACACACATCATTCAGTGCCTTGCTGGATATAGCCTCGAAACATTACCTTGCTCGCTGTCTCTGATCTCCAATGTTCTCTTTGGAAGGAGCTCAGATCAGCAGCGAGGCAGAGGAGACGTCAAGCGGCACTCGGATTCACACTCAGCTGAAGCGGGTTGTGTAATTTGAGTCACTTCAAAGCAAGATGTCGGAAGAACTCCTTCTCTTAGACCCTCTTTTATCTTTCCGAGACCTTCTTGAGAATCCAGCTTTTGGGGCTGCCACAAGCCTCATCTATGGGTAATCCATTGGTTAGGCCGTCCGCCGTATTGTACCAAATTGGGGTAGAAGGGGGGGAAAGGAGCTCAGATCCACTTGCCTTCAAAGCAAAGCCTTCAAAGAGAGACTGACTCACGGATCCGGCTGATTCTTGCTCTCCATCCTGGGCTGTGCCCAGAGGCCGGTCCAGTGAGAGGGGAACAACTGACTGTCTTTGATCTCATGACCAGACAGCGGCTGCCTCAGGGGCTTTTTTGGACTCCATGAGGCTCTCGTTCACCTTGCACCATTGCAGCCCCATAGGGAAAGCTCAGTCGGTAGAGCATGAGACTCTTAATGTTCAGGGCTGTGGGTTCGAGTCCCACATTGGGCGAAAGATTCCTGCATTTGCAGGGGGTTGGACTAGATGACCCTTGTGGTACCTTCCAACTTCCGATGATTACAGCTGGCCAGTGGCTGTAGTCTGCCTCCACTGTTGGAGGCAGTATGCAGGGGCACCTGTTTGGCCACTGTGAGATGGACTAGATAGACCATTGGTCTCATTCAGCAAAGCTCTTCCAATGTTCTTAGTCCTGAACAGTGGCGGAGCCTCATACTCCGGCACCGGGGGGGGGGGGTAGAGAGCAGGTGGGGGTGTGGCGTGCGCACATCCCAGGGTGTGTGGCGCGCCGCTCGCGGGGCGTGGCATGCATCCTGGGGGCATGCCACGCTGCCTGCGGGGGTGTGGTGCCCAGTGCTGGGGGGCAGCTGTGATGGCATCCCCCCCCCCGGGATCATGCTGCCAAGGGCGGTGTGTTCCCCCCACCCCCCTCTTCCTCCGCCAGTGGTCCCGGATGCGTCTATTTTTCAGTAGTAAAAAGATTCCTAGGCACTGTCTCCATAGGGTGTGCTGGAAAATTTGTTTTATCCAATTTTAATATGGTGCCTGCCAAAGCACCAGAAAAACTGCCTTAGGACAGTGATGACACGTGTGTCAGACGTGACACGCAGAGCCCTCACTGCTGGCATGCGCCATTCGTGCTGTTGTTGTCCCCCCCATTTGTTCTCACGTTCCTCACGCTACAGCTTGTCTCCACTGTTAAAACCTGGATCCTTTGTTGTTGTTGTTGCTGCTGGTAGCCAGAGATTGGTTTTTTAACCCTTTCTGTGCTGTTTTTCTGGTGCTTTGGCAGACGATGATTGGGTGTAACAGCGTTCTTTTTTAACCCGTTCTGTGCTGGGTTTTTTGTCACTTTGGCAAACTATGTCGGTGCTGCGTGTTAGTTCCAATGACGGTATTATTCATCATTTATTTCTGTTCTCTTCCCCCCCCCACACACACAAAAGCGCAGCAGCTTTGGGGCACTCCCCCCAAAAAGCAAAGCAACTTTTGCACCCCCAAAAAAAACCTCCAAAACTTTGGTCAGCAGCTCCCCCCCAAAAGCTCAACAACTCTGGGCACTTTGTGATAAATAAGGGTTTTTTGGTTTGGTTTGGTTAAATAATTAGTTTTTGGTTTATTATATACAGTTATATATTACATTTTTGTTATTTAAACTATAAATATCGCGAAATTATGATTTTTCTCTCGAAGTGACACACCACCCGAGTTATGCTCGGTTTTTTGGTGAATTTTGACACACCAAGCTCAAAAGGTTGCCCATCACTGCCTTAGGACGTCCCTATTTTCATTAGAGAAATGTAGGAGGGTATGGCGTTATCCAACCCCCAAGCTGTCTGAATGTAATCCAGTATAGGGAAGGGTTTCTTTAAAAAATGTTTAATGTTTTCTTATGTTTTTGTTTTTATTGGAAGCTGCCCAACCCAGTCAGATGGGTGAGGTATAAATAGTTAAAATTATCATTATGGAATGGGATGTCCCTATTTTCATCGGAGAAATGTTGGAGGGTATGCTTTCTTCTGGCACACCACCCTCCCTAAAAGGTGTACCTGGACACTCTAGGCCAGGCACCCCCAAACTCGGCCCTCCAGATGTTTTGGGACTACAACTCCCATCATCCCTAGCCATCAGGACCAGTGGTCAGGGATGATGGGAATTGTAGTCCCAAAACATCTGGGGGACCAAGGTTGGGGGTGCCTGCTCTATACCTTTTCAGTTTACTTTCTCTGTCCCTCTCTGAACTATTCCTAGTTCCTTATAGAAGAACCTAAGAAGACCCTGCTGGATCAGGCCAGTAGCCCATCTGGTCCAGCCAGGTGTCCCAATAGGAAGCCCAGTAGCAAGATCGGAGTGCTCTCGCTCCTTGTGATTCTCAGGCTATTGGGAGCATACTGTCTCCAGCAGTGGAGGGAGAACATAGCCCTTGTGGCCAGGAGCCATAGAAAGCGTCATTCTCCATACCTGTAAGTGACGGGTTTTACTCTGCCTGGTAAAGGCGTCCAGCTGGATCTCTGATCACCCCAAGGATCTGGCAACCATTTCCGCCACTGCTGCAGGCGTTCCTCAAGAGGAGCGAAGCTCACCTCTCACCTCCCTTTGCTGCAAGTTACCGGATGAGGTTTGGAAATCAGGGAGGGAGATATTTCTGCAAATGCAGTTGTGAAACAGAGGCAAATCTCGTTTGAGAGAGCTTAAACCAGATGGAGATGGTTGCGAGGCCACCTAAAGTTTCCGAACATAATGGAAAATTGAGGGCGTAAGAACACGTGCCTTCCGGATCAGGCCCATGGCCCGTCTAATCCAGCATCCTTGTTCTCGCAGTGGCCAACCAGATGCCCCAATGGGAAGCCCAGCAGCAAGATCTGTGCCTGAGAGGGAGCCAGTCGAACCACCCTTGGGAGCGAACTCTACAATCTGGGAGCAGCCACAGAAAAGGCTCTCTCTCGGGTTACCAACAGTTGTGCCTCTGAAGCCTAGGAGACTGAGCGAATATGCCCACCCAAGGATCGTAGGTCAGGTTCCTATAGGGCAGGCATCACCAAACTGCGGCCCTCCAGATGTTTTGGCCTACAACTCCCATGATATCTAACTAACAGGACCAGTGGTCAGGGGTGATGGGAATTGTAGTCCAAAAAATCTGGAGGGCCGAAGTTTTGGGATACCTGCTATAGGGCAATGTTTCCCAAAGTTGGGTCTGCAGCTCTTTTTGAACTACAATTCCAACCATCCCTGGCCATAGGTCCTGCTAACTAGGGATGATGGGAGCTGTAGTCTGAAAACAGCTGGAGACCAAAGTTTGGAAAAGACTGATATAAGGAGATTTAATCTTTCAGGACCCAGGTGGCGCTGTGGGTTAAACCACTGAGCCTAGGGCTTGCTGATCAGAAGGTCAGCAGTTCGAATCCCTGTGACGGGGTGAGCTCCCGTTGCTCTGTCCCAGCTCCTGCCAACCTAGCAGTTCGAAAGCACGTCAAAATGCAAGTAGATAAATAGGAACCGCTACAGCTGGAAGGTAAACGGCGTTTCCATGTGCTGCTCTGGTTCGCCAGAAGTGGCTTTGTCATGCTGGCCACATGACCTGGAAGCTGTACGCCGGCTCCCTCGGCCAATAATGCAAGATGAGTGCGCAACCCCAGAGTTGGTCACGACTGGACCTAATGGTCAGGGGTCCCTTTACCTTTACCTTTAATCTTTCAGCTAGCATGGGCCCAAGCTCCTCACTTTCCAAGACACAGCACAATGACCCCATAGAAACGAGCCTGCAAGTTATCACTGAATTGTTGAATACCGTGTTTCTCCAAAAATAAGCCATACCCCGAAAATAAGCCATACCCCGAAAATAAGCCATATCCCGAAAATAAGCCACCATGGTGTTTTTTTTGGGGTTTTTTTTGGGGAAAAATAAATATAAGACAGTGTCTTATTTTTGGAGCAACACGGTATGAGAAGCTTTTGCCCTGATCCAATGATGAGCTTCATGAATGTGGCTGCTTAAATGTGCACAGCATCCAGTGGATGCGGACTTCAAAACCACATCAAAGTGTGGGTGGTCTCTATCCACAGAGCTTTGCAGAAGATTGGGTGGGTTGCCTTCACACCTGCATTCCACCTTCTAGGCTCCTGCTTGTCACATGGGAGATATATTTTTATATATCAATTTGAGCAGGTTCAGGGGTCTTGCTACAGGCTTCAGTTCCTCTTGTGGTTACTCGTCAACATGGTTGTGCTAATATTCTATAGCAGTTGCAGAGAAAACCCGAAGGTGCGACTGTTCACAGAATTCAGTTTCCTGCAAACTGAACTGTTTTCTTTTTAAAAATGCAAGTTTCTAGTCCTTATGAGTAAGTGCAAGAGATGGTTGAGAGTGTGTGGGCAATGCATGACATAATATCTCAGAAGTGAGAGTGTTTGATGAGTAAAATATCCAGTGGTCACAGAATGAGGAATCAGTGAAATATATAGGGAAACTCAGGACCATTTCACCCATTAAAATGGTAGCCAATGCACAACCCACATTCACACAGAGTTTCATAGAATCATAGAATCAAAGAGTTGGAAGGGAACAAAAGGATCATCTAAGTCCAATCCCCTGAAATGCAGAAATATTTCATCCAAAGTGGGGCTCGAACCCACGACCCTGGGATTAAGAGACTCATACTCTCCCGACTGAGCTATCCTCTGTGCTAGGTAAAGGTACCCCTGACCGTTAGGTCCATTCGTGACCGACTCTGGGGTTGTAGCACTCATCTCGCTCTATACGCCAAGAGAGTCGGCGTTTGTCCGCAGACAGCTTCTGGGTCATGTGGCCAGCATGACAAAGCTGCTTCTGGCAAACCAGAGCAGCACACGGGAATGCCATTTACCTTCCTGCCAGAGCGGTACCTATTTATCTACTTGCAATTTGACGTGCTTTCGAACTGCTAGGTGGGCAGGAGCTGGGACTGAGCAACGGGAACTCAACCCATCGCAGGGATTCGAACCGCCGAGCTTCTGATTGGCAAGCCCTAGGCTCAGCGGTTTAGACCACAGCGCCACCCGAGTCCCTATCCTCTGTGCTAATTTCCCGCATTAACCAAAGCAGAGCTCAACATTAATGAACTGATTAGACTTCAGTAGATTACAAAGCATTTGATCAAATACAATGGTGAGTGAATTTTAATGGTCAATGAATTGATCCGTCAGTTAGGAAATGGTCACTGAATTTGTCAGTGCATTTTAATTGCAAAAAAACAATTTTTAATCGAAACACTTCTTAAGTTTCTCTTTAACACTTAGAATTTTCAATTACCACTTGCAAATTTTTGTAATAGGGATTCCACAGCAGCCACTAAATGGACTAGATTTTAATTGATTAAAAACCATTTGAGCAACTAAAAATGTCTTTCCCCCTCCCAACCTCCCCGTGACCTGCCCGGTGGATATAAATGTATCAAAGTTGTGTTTAATATCAGAGCTTGCCTGCTATGACTCAAACCAACATCATCTGGAAACTACGGGACTATGGTGTGTGTTCTCTTCCTTTGTATGCAAATATATGCAGAACTCAATTGATTACCAAATTAGGGAACATAGGCAAGTGCCTTCTAATGTGCAGAGGTGCCAGCTAGAACAAAATATTGTGCGGGCCCAGGCAAGCCCGGCCCTGCATAATCGACCACATGACGAAGGGCACACACACCATTTGAATGGGAATGCCCATCAACTTTGTGAGGGCCTGGCCCCCTGAAATATTTCATTGTGGGGGTCGAAGCCCCCACAGCCCCTAGGAGTTAGCTCCTATGCTTCTACTGGATCAAACCATTGGTTCATGCAGCTCAATGTTGTCTGTACTGACTGGCAGTGGCCTCTCCAGGGTTTGCATGTGGAGACGTTTTAACCACCCCCGAAATAAATTCAGACAAGACTCAAATTTTTGGTTTGGTTTTTGGCAGAATTTAGGCCACAACTTTGATTACAATCAAGTGAGTGGTTGCATAGGCTCTGGTTCAACTAGCTCCCTGCACCCTTGCAGGCAGCGCTGACCCTGGGCACCAACCATAGGTCAGCCTTGGGTAAACACCTGGGACAATGGCAAGCAGGGGGGTCTGCTAGGCCTCCATCCTGATGTCAGGCTCAGGGCACAACCCCTCACAAGGAAGACCAACCATGAGTCTGTGGATTCCTTTAGAGCAGGCATAGGCAACCTTGGCTCTCCAGATGTTTTGGAACTACAACTCCCATGATCCCTGACCACTGGCCCTGTTAGCTAGGGATCATGGGAGTTGTAGTTCCAAAACATCTGGAGAGCCAAGGTTGCCTATGCCTGCTTTAGAGGAATACCCAATGCATAGGGATGGCTAGGCATCCTGCCACCCCTATCCACCTGAACCAGTGCCTATCCGCAACCTTACAAGTTGTGACGATTTGCTACACGGCAGGCGAAACCCAAGTGGCACCAGCCAAGTGGGGGAAATTCCTGCCGTGCCCCTGTCCCAATGACAGGCGACACACGATGGCATAGCAAGGTCAAGCGCAAGCCCTAAATATAGGGAGAGTTGGGTTGGTGTTCCGATGCACAGAGCCCAAAAGAGGAAGCTCGGGGACACGTGCATGGGCTTAAATAGAGGTCCCTCAGTCGCTTTGACTGGCGTCCCTCCGGCCCAATTGCACCCAGGATTGAGGAACCACCAATAGGGTGTTCTGGCTATCCAAACGTGCCCACCCACAACACAGGGTCTGGTTGCCAGGTCACTCCGCAAGACGTGCCCTCTTGTTGGGGAGGACCTGATTTCTCAGCCCAAAGCTGGAAATGAACCTGGGACCTTCTGCCTGCAAAGAGCTGGAGCTCTCCTGCGCTTCCTCACTTCTCTGCATCTTTCCCCACAAGTTCCCCGTGGGTTCAGTTCACAGCATCTTGAGGTGGGGCTGGGAGAGACCCCGCTCTCTGAAACCCCGGAGTGTTGCTGCCAGTCATTGTATGATGCTAAGCTAGATGAATCAGCTGACCTCGCTTGGAATCAGGCAGTTTCCTATGTCCCTGTATCTTAAAGGAAGGGCTGTGGCTCATTGGTAGACCATCTGCCTAGCATGTATCAGGTCCGAGGTTCAATCCCCATCATCTCCAGGTAAGGCTGGGAGAGACAGCTCTTTGAAACCTTAAGAGAGCTGCTGCTGATCAGCGTTGAGAATACTGAACTGTAAAAATAGGTAAAGGACTCCTGGGTGGTTAAGTCCAGTCAAAGGTGACTATGGGGTTGTGGCGCTCATCTTGCTTTCAGGCTGAGGGAGCTGGCATTTCGGGCTGAGGGAGCTGGCAGCCAGCATGACTAAACCGCTTCTGGCGCAATGGGACACCGTGACGGAAACAAGTGCACAGAAACGCCATTTACCTTCCAGCCACAGCGGTCCCTATTTATCTACTTGCACTTTGACGTGCTTTCGAACTGCTAGGTTGGCAGGAGCTGGGACAGAGCAACGGGAGCTCACCCCGTCACGGGGATTCGAACTGCTGACCTTCTGATCAGCAAGCCCAAGAGGCTCAGTGGTTTAGACCACAGTGCCACCTGTGTCCCATACTGAACCGTGTGTGTGTGTGTGTGTTCAGCAGTGTAGGAAGCCGCCACATCTCCCGGGGAGGCAAACTGCCATGCACCTAGGCAGCAGTGCAGCGCTACGTAATGATGCATGCGCATGCACACTACGTAAAGGGTAGCGCCCCCCCCCACCTGTGACTCCAAAGCCAAGCCTCCAGCCTCCTGGTAGAAAGCCCGCTTGGTGCGGTGGGCATGCTGCACCAAGCGAGCCTTTCTACCGGGAGGCTGGAGCTGGAGATGTGTGCCCCTGTGATGGCGGTCACGCCACGGCAGCGGCGGCTGTCGTCGGGGGAGGTGGGGAGGGGGCGCTGCCCTGCACAGACTGGAGCCCAGGGCGCCCCGCCCCTAGCGCCCCCCCATTGCTACGCCCCTGTGTGTGTATATATATAGGGACGCGGGTGGCGCTGTGGTCTAAACCACTGAGCCTCTTGGTCTTGCCGATCAGAAGATCGGCGGTTCGAATCCCCGCAATGGGGTGAGCCTGCCAACCTAGCAGTTCGAAAGCACATCAAAGTGCAAGTAGATAAATAGCTCCCGCTCCAGCGAGAAGGTAACAGGCGTTTCCGTGCGCTGCTCTGGTTTTGCCAGAAGCGGCTTAGTCATGCTGGCCACATGACCCGGAAAAACTGTCTGCGGACAAACTCCCTCGGCCAGTAAAGCGAGATGAGCGCCGCAACCACGTCCCATACTGAACTGTATGGTTCATTGGTCTGACTTACAAGGCAGCCATCTATGTTCCCATGTAACTCCTAAGAACATAAAGACGAGCTCTCCTGGATCAAGCCAATGGCCCATCTAGTTTAAGTAACCTGTTCTTACCCACAAGCAGGATTTGAGCACAAGAGCACTCTCCCCTCCTCCTGAGGCTTTCTGCAACTGGTATTCAGAAGCAATACTCTCTCTGTGACTGTAAAGGCAGGGCATTGGTGGGTCTCTTGTCTCAGTGGGTAGAGAATGAGACTCTTAATCTCAGGGTCGTGGGTTCGAGCCCCATGTTGGGCAAACAATTCCTGCATTGCAGGGGGCTGGACTAGATGATCCATGAAGTCCCTTCCAACTCTATGATTCTCCTCCATGAATTTGTCTTTCAAAATCATCCAAGTTCGTGGCCATTACTGCCCCCTCACGGGAGTGAGTTCCACTGTTTGTCTATGCTTTCTGTGAAGAAGTCCTTTCGATCATCAGTTCCAGCATTCTGCTTCTTGGAAGGCCCACAAGCTCCAGTGTTATGAGAGAGGAAGAGAAATGTTTTCTCTGCCCACTCCCTACATGCTCTGCATAATTTTATTTTACACTGTATTTCACATTATCTGAATTGCACATTTCAATTGAAAACTAACAGCCAGTTCTTTGACATTGGGCCTTGGGCTGTACATATGGAGCCATTGCTGAAGTTGCTTTTTTAAAAATTAAATTAATTTATTTGCTTGCTTATTTAAAATAGTTATATTGCACCTGACCTCATAGCTCAAAGGCGGGTAACTCAATAAGTGAAACGGAATTTACAATGGCAAATCATAAGATTATTTATTTTATGAAAATACAAAAAAACCAAACAAGATTTATATTAATATCAGAAAATAGGTCAGTGCAGGTGGAACATAATTATTCCACAAAGTCACATTCATACAACAGAGGCTGAATGCTTTTACTTATACAAATATACGCCATCCACTCTGGAAGAATAAATAAACCTGAGAAAACAAGTCCCATCTGCAGGACAGCAATGTGTTATTAACTTAACTTTTACAAATATGTACATATGATATAAATATTGCCTGCAACGTTTTAAATAGGCTTTCCCGGTGCAAAGGTGCTCTCCTAAAAATAAAAATAGAAGTTTCAATAAATAATAGAACCTTAACATCAGAAATAGAAATAATTCTATATACCATACTGGTCACTGGCTGCTGAAAGTCTAAAAATTAAAAGGCAGTGCGTTGTCTCCGAAGGCAGTCTTCCTCAAAGGAGACGCATTTAAGTTAATGAACTTGTCTATATCTTACCTCCACTGATATCAGTGGGTCTCTTCTCACTGGGCCTAGCCTTGGATGCAACCCAGTATCATATTAATTTAAAAATATATGCATTGTAAATATCTTCAGTAAACCCTCTCCATGTCCAATTGCCTGCAGAAGAACTCAGGTGTGCCGGTGACATTTCTGAAAGATTTTCTATGGCAGTGCAGTTGTCCTTCCCCCACCCCCCAAAAAAACATAGGGTGTTAAAATCTCTGATCTGTAGCAGCTTAGCTGTAGTTCTGTGCTTATTTATGAACATCATCGCTGTGCATAGCTCATGGGAGGCACTACATAAGAACGTAAGAAGAGGCTGCGGGATCAGGCCCATTTGTTCCAGACTCCTGTAGCCACAGTGGCCTCCCAGTAGCCTTTGGGAAGGACCGGAGCACTCTCCTTTTCTGTGGCTTCCAGCAACTGGTATTCAGAAGCATTACTGCCTCCCACTGTGGAAGCAGGGCATAGGACCCTCTATGGTCAGCCACAATATCTTTATCCTTCATCCATTTGTCCAGTCCTCTTTTAAAGCCAGCCAAGTTGCTGGCCATCGCTGCCTCATGTGGCAGAGAGTTCCGCAGCTTAAACTACGTGCTGCACGAATTAGCCTTGTCTTTTATCTGTCCCGAATCTCCCAACACTCAGCTTCACTGGTTCTCCATGAGTTACGAGGCCAGGGGAAATACTTCTTTTCTCTGCCCACTTTCTCGCAGAATTTTCGAAACGCCTATTATGTCACCTCCGACTTGCCTTTTCTCAGAACTGAAAATTCCCAAGCGCTACAAACATTCCTCATCGGGGTGCCGCCCTGAGTAAGCCTTGGCTACAGGTAACTTGCTGCAGCCAAGACAGGCTCATTGAGGCTTACTGCTGAAAACTTCCCCCTCCCCAGGCAGTGTCTCTACACTGGGAAAGGGCCCCTGATCTAAATATGCCACAGGCAACTCCCAGCATCATCTCCCTCCTGAAAGGTGTAGACTCCATCGCCAAATAGAACCCGGGGGTGGAGCTATGCAGATGAAGAGGAGGGGCCATGCAAATGAAAGCTGGCTCAGTTTTCTGCGGCTTTGAGTGATGGTTTTCCAATGCGAGTAAGCAACTCGACTGCAGCCTGAGACATGGTCCAAGGAGGGCGTTTGTGTCACCTGAAACCATGGGTTTACCAGCCTTTTTTTGCCCCGGGGGGGGGGAGCAAATGTAGCCCCTTTCCTTTCTCTCTAATGCATTGCAGAGGGTTGGACCAGCTCTACAGTTTCCTATGGTTCTATGGCTAGCTGCCGTTTCGTTCCCATGGGAAAGCCACAACTTGGGTTGGAAGTGAATGGATGATTCCCTTTAGATCACAGAAACAACTTCTGCCTAGCAAAGGGAAGAGCATTTGCCTGTCAAAATCACATGCCGGCGGCTGTGGGGCTTCTGCTCCTTCTGCAACATGCAGCGATTTAGTCAGGCAGGGGATATTGAATCACTGCGGGGAAATCATTGGGCTACGATGGACAGCCATCCTCAGCTGGCCTCTGCTGATGCCCTGGAGTAACCTCTGAAGTGGATCCTTCCCAAGGATCTATTGCTGGAATCAAAACAGCAACAGTCCTTCAAATGCTAATTCAGGTTCCCCCCCCCCACCCCGCTTTTATAATTTGTGCAATCTTAACTCGCTCCCTACATTGTATGTTGTATAGCAGGCACGTCCAACAGGTAGATCGTGATCTATTGGTAGATCATGGGGTGTTCCTGGTAGATCTCTGGCCACTCAGTGATCTACTCCCCCCGCAAAAAAAGCTCTACAACTTGGGCTTTCCAGAAAAGCTCAGCAACTTTTGCTTCCTAGCAAAAAAGTGGGCCATCAGATTAAGTTCCACTATCGGGAATTCAGGGGACTGGGGATTCAGGACCCTCAACTGTTTTATATAATCAACTTTTGATTATGTTCTGCTGTGTATATCGCAATGCTCATTCAGTTCCATTCATTCATATATTCAGTTCCATTCATTCATTTGCTCCCTAAAAAAAGCTCAACCACCTTGGCTTCTCCAAAAAAGCTCAACAACTTTGATCCATCCAACGACAATGGGTAGATCACTACCAGTTTTTTTACACTGTGAGTAGATCACAGTCTATTGGGAGTTGGACGTCCCTGTTGTATAGATATGGGCGTAGTCAGGGGGGCAGCTGCCCCCCATAATCAATACAAATCAATACAAATCTAAGGTTCTGCCCACCCCTAACAAAAGATTGCCCCCTAACAAAAATCCTGGCTACGCCCATGTGTATAGATGATATCGTTTCGAAGCGTAGCAAACCAACCAAGAGAAAAGTGTTCCTGTCCATGTGCAAAGTACATTCTGTGTCGGCGACACACCCGTTTCCTCAGCGGGAAATATAGGAGGCCCCTTTGTGCAACGTGCCGGCTGAGGAAAAGGCAGTGAATCTCTGCCCCGATAGCGTTCCTCTTCTTAATACAGTACTGCCTTCTGTTCCGCTCTTCTTGAATTCTGAATCTCAGGCCTGGCAACAGCCTATACTGCGCAGAGCCTGGAGGCAGGAAATAAAAGCTGTGAAGCAAGACTGAAGAACAAGTGCCCTAGTTCAGTGGTTAGAGCATCTGCCCCGCATGGAGGGGACCCCAGGTTCAGTCCCCCCCCCAATCTTCAGGCAGTGTTGGGAGAGAGCGAGAGACCTAGTCCAAGACACTGCAGAGCTGCTGGCGGCCAGTGTAGACAATACTGAGCTAGGTGGCCTCCGCTATAAACTGTGTCCCTAAGTCAGCAAAGGGCCATAATCTGTGTTTTGAAACATGACATCCAAAGGCCTCTTCATGTCTTGAGGGCACCGCTTCTGCATTTGGGCTGGTCTTGCACGCAGATGCCTTCTGAGTTATTATTGTCTTTCGGGGAGGCTGATGAAATTCCATGTTTCTTTTCTTTCTTTCGAAAAACAACACGCTTTTGATGAGTCAGCCAGAAAGCTGCAGCCAGCTAAGTCCTGTTTCTCTTTTTCTGACGCTCTGCCCCTTTCCCTTTAGCTAGGTGCTTTCTGAAGGCCTTTGCCAAATGGCCAATGAACTTGGAGTAGTTCCGGAGCACCCGGCAGCCGTCAATCTTTTGCTGGAAGGCCGATGGGCCCGTGGGTCTCGCTGGGAGGGTGACGGCGGGCAGAGTCAGGCCCTGCAGGCAGAGGGAGCACAGAGTATTGGTGACCAGGCCGGTCACTTGTTTCTGGGCTTCTTCCAATTGGCTGTGCAATGCCTTGTGGGGACCAATCAGGCTGCTTTGCTGCTCTCCGATGAGCAAGAGGGACTCTTTCAAACAGAGTGCTGTCCTGTACAACTCCAGCAACATAAGATTCTGTGGTTTCCTAGCGATGTTGCCATCTGGGAACCAGGGAACTGGCGTCGTGCTGCAAAGCTGGTCCGCATCTTGCACCAAACCCATATGGGTCAACTAGAGACAAAATCAGAGGCATGTCAATTATTGGCATATCGATGAAGAATGGTTTCCCTTCTTTGGATATATTATCAGGGAGGGATCTTCCCATATCCCTCTGGCTTCCCGTTCTTCACTACAATGGGGGTATTTAAATCTCGCCTGATATTCAGTGAAGTATTATTGCAATTTGGCGCACAGGTTTGCTGCTGTTATATTTCATTCTGCTTTTTCTTTGTTACTTACCTGCTTTTTCGGTGCCTACATGCTTTTGTTTATAACGAATTTTTTTTAAAAAAAGTTCAGAAAGTCATTTTTGGCATATGTCTTTTAATTCAAACCAACAGACAGAGGCTGGTCTAGCCCTGTGGATTGCTCGGCCAGTAGAGCGTGAGACCCTTAATCTCAGGGTCGTGGGTTTGAGCCCCACATTGGACAAAAGATACCTCCGTTGCAAGGGATTGGACTAGACAACCCACATGGTACCTTCTAATTCTATAATTCTCTGATTCTATTAGAGCAAATAGGGGGCTTTGCCCTCTCAGCTTCAGTCTGCCCTCAGCCAGCGCCCACCTGTCTGCCTTCTTATTTGCAACCAATCCAGAGGGTTGGGACCTGAAGTTTGTTAAGGGTGCTGAGAGTTGTTAGGAAGCTCCTCGTCCCCCTCTCAGATCTACAATTCCCAGAGTTCCCTGTGAAGAGTCAGGGACTGATTGTTAAACCACTCTGGATTGTAGCTCTGGGAAGGGAATATGGGTCTCCCAGCCACTCTCATCATCCTTCACCAAGGCCGGCCCACCTATTAGCCCTGCTGAGGCAGTTGCCTCAGGCGGCAGGCTGGGAAAAAGCTGGGTGTACAGCAGATCTGAGGAGCCTCCATAGCCACCTGCCAAATATTCGTTTTCTTCTCTTCTGCTGCTCTGAAGGCCCTCAGAGCAGTGTGCCACACGACACCACCTGGCAAGAGCAATGTCAGTTCTGCCAACTTCTCTCCAGCCTCATTTTCTCTCCCCTGCAACTGTCAATGCGCCAAGGCTTCCCTGGGCCACCTCAGGTGGCAGCAGTGGCAGATTTTCACTCTCCTTTAAGCAGCAAAATGTCTTTGGCTGGCCCTGCCCTTGACAACCTACAGTTCCCAGAATCCTTTGGGAGAAGCTGTGTCTGTCTGAGTGGTCTCATAGTGCTTTGAATGTCTGGTGTGAATGTGGCCTTCGTCTCAGGGTTGCCCTTGTAGGACTCAGGTGGAATCTACACACAGATAAAAAACCGTTCTGAAAATGCTCTTTATAAAAAGTGTTTTAAAAAATACATTGAATTTTCCATACGGCTCACCATCGCCATCTAGCGCCACATTGCATATTGCACTTTAAACACGCTTAAAACGTTTTATTTGCAGCTGTATAGCTAAGTCAGGCATCCCCAAACTTCGGCCCTTCAGAGGGTTTGGACTACAATTCCCATCATCCCTGACCACTGGTCCTGTTAGCTAGGGATCATGGGAGTTGTAGGCCAAAACATCTGGAGGGCCGCAGTTTGGGGATGCCTGAGCTAAGTCCTCAGTAGGGGACGAAACTAGAATTAGTTGGCTCTGCCTGTCATTGGCTCTGTCGCCACCTGCTGTTGGCTGTGCTGCCTTCCTCCCTACACCAATCCCACTGGGCGCCAGCCATCACTGATTCAAACAGCTGATATTGCCGAAATGTAGGGCAAAGCAAAAAAATCTGAAGAGGGCAGGATTTCTCTACCACTGAGGTTGCTGGAATGAGCAACAACAGCAGGCAAACAGGAAGCCCAGTAGGAAGTATGTCATAGAATAGCAACTTCCTGTTGTGGTGTGACAGAATGTGGCCTTCTGTGTCAGGCTGGCAATGAGGCAGATTGTTGATTGTCCCCCAGATGTGTGTCAAAGCACAAGTGTGGGTTGTATACATTGACAGGCTATGTGTGGGCATACAGATGAACAGAAATGGCAGGGCCAGCCCTACCCTTAGGCAAAGTGAGCCAACCACCTCAGGCAGCAGATACTGAAGGGCAACAGTAGTGGCTTCTTGCTCCTCTTAATCCATTCTCCTCTGATTTGCATGTTCTGGCCTGCTGCCTCCAGAGGGTTGTAACCAATGCTAGTCCTACTTGGAGCAAACCCATCTGTCATCAATGGGGTGCGGGTGGCGCTGTGGGTTAAACCACAGAGCCTAGGGCTTGCCGATCGGAAGGTCTGCGGTTCGAATCCCCATGACGGGGTGAGCTCCCGTTGCTCGTTCCCTGCTCCTGCCAACCTAGCAGTTTGAAAGCACGAAGTGCAAGTAGATAAATAGGTACCGTTCCGGTGGGAAGGTAAACGGCGTTTCCGTGCACTGCTCTGGTTCGCCAGAAGCAGCTTTGTCATGCTGGCCACATGACCCAGAAGCCGTCTGCTGGCATATGCTGGCTCCCACAGCCAGAAAACCGAGATGAGTGCCGCAACCCCAGAGTCATCCGTGACTGGACCTAACGGTCAGGGGTCCCTTTACCTTTATGTCTGTCATTATTGTTAATTTCAATGGGTCTACTCTGAGGGGGACTAACATTGACTACAACTCAGTATCCTGTCCCCAGGGTTGAAATAAGATCCAGCTAACTGTATTATTGGTTGCCAGAGAAATGCTTCTTTCTGGTGCTTTTCTGGAAGTGCAGAACATCTGGAGGGCACCAGGCTGGGGAACTGTGATTTGGACTGCAGTCCTAACCCAGTTATCTGGGAGAAAGCCCCACTGAATTCAATAGGACTGACTTCCAAACAGGGGTGGGTAGAAATTCTGATGGAAACAGGGAGTGGAAATTGCTAAGGTTTGGTTTCAGTCCGCAAACAAGATGTGTTTGATTACATTCCTCACCATCAGCACACTTGCATTGTTTCGTTGGCTCTGAAATTGATGTGGTGGAATAACATAATGACAACATCATCATCATTATTATTATTATTATTATTATTATTATTATTAAAAGCAATAGAAGACAGCTTGGAGTCATTCAATGGCATACAGAAATGTGTTTTGTGCAAAATTAGAAGACCCACTAGATTGAATAATAATTAACAATACAGTGGTACCTCTACTTACGAATTTAATGCGTTCCGAATGCACAAAAAATTGTAAGTTGAATCGCATAGGAATGCATTGGGAGAAAAAAATTGTAAGTAGAAGACCCTATCTAAAAATTCGTAAGTAGAAAAAATCCTATCTAAACTGCATCCAAGATGGCGGACGGAGCTCCATTCGTAAGTAGAAACATTCATAAGTAGAACCTTAAAGACCAACTAAGTTTATATTTTGGTATGAGCTTTCGTGTGCATGCACACTTCTTCAGATACACAATTTTTTTTATTTTTTTATTTTTTTATTTTGCTTCGACTCAGACCAACACGGCTACCTACCTGTATTCATAAGTAGAGTTATTCGTAAGTAGAGGTACCACTGTAATATTAACTGCCTGCCCTTCACCCTGAAGCCCAACAACTAAAACAGCATTTTGAAAACAACTTACAACACCAGAAATGAAGTGGGTTCTAAAAATATCCATCTCCAGTGTTGAAAGTCAGGGTAAAGAGGTGTATCTTGTGTAACTGAGCACACAAATGATCTAAATTATGTAATTCCGCCACAGCGGGACAGATAACATCGCTTTTGCAGAAGGCAAACTGCAACAGAATGTAAACAGAGTTGTATGTGAGGGATACAGGGGTAGGATAGCAAGTGATTCCTTCTTACACCCCTACTTCCGAGTAGGCATTGCTCTGTTACGCCCCTACTTCCGAGTAGGCATTGCCCTTGTGTGAATAAATCCCAGTTTACTTACATAGGACATGTAGAGTTCCCGGGCAGGCCTTCTCATCGATATAACCAGTTGCTTTGTTTGGAGGAGGGTCTCTGAACAGGCAAAGCACAGTTGGCAGGAGCTGGAGCTGGAATTCACCGGCAGCACACCCAGGAGAACAAGTGGGGTCACCACAACTGGATGAGAAGATAAAGACAAGGAGCAAGTGAGACAGGCAGAGTCCACGGAAGACGGCTGTCTCCAAAGTCCCAAGGCAAGCAGACTTGGGAGTCATTCAACGATATATGGAAATGCATTTTGCACAAAAATCAGGAGATTTTGCCATTAAAAATAATCAGGCAAGCATTATTCCTCCATGAGCTCAACAGCATCCAAGCAATCTTTTTTAATTTATCCACAAGAGCAGAGATTTCGAACCTTTTTGAGTCCACGGTTCCCTTGACCAACTGCGTTTTTTCTGTTACAACCCTGTGGGGCTCAGGATCCCAGTTTTGTCACCCCTTGCCTGCAGCCCCTCAACCTTTTTCAAACACCACACCACCCCCGTGGAGCATTTCCTCAGCCTCCTCTCTTCTCCCCTCTCCTTGGGAGTCCTCTGGGCAGCTGCTGCCACTGCCACTGGTCTATGACAGGCATCCCCAAACTTCGGCCCTCCAGATGTTTTAGACTACAATTCCCATCATCCCTAACCACTGGTCCTCTTAGCTAGGGATCATGGGAGTTGTAGGCCAAAACATCTGGAGGGCCGCAGTTTGGGGATGCCTGGTCTATGAGCTAATCCCCCACCCAGCCCCAATGAGCGGTGCCTCCTCACACTGCCCCACAGGGACCTGGGAAGAGGATGCCCCCAGCCTTAGTGGCCCAAAGGAGACTGGGCAAAGGTGAACATGAGGCCAGCACCTTACCTTGGGAGGCAGCAGTGGCAGCAGCGGGTGCTGCCAGGCCTGCATGGCAGAAAGGCTCCCCTTCAGCCCTGGGCTCTCAGCTCCCAGGCAGGCCTTGCAAGGGCAAGAAAAGCCAGCACAACACCTGCTTGCCCGGTCTCCCACTTGTCTGTCCATTTCCGACAGCAAGGGCTGGCGGACTGGCTGGCCGGGCTCCCTCGCCCACTTGCTTGCTTACTCCGAGGCCGCCTCAGCTCTTGGCAACCAGCCCCAGAGGCACCATTTGCCTGGAGAGCTTGTAGCCAGGGCTGCTGCAACAAAGAGTCATGCAAGCCTTTGGGGACACGAGAGGGCATCAGAGGAGGGAGGGAATCATAGAGTTGGAAGAGACCACAAGAGAGCCAGTGTGGTGTAGTGGTTAAGAGCGGTAACTTGTAATCTGGGGAACCGGGTTCGCGTCTCCGCTCCTCCACATGCAGCTGCTGGGTGACCTTGGGCTAGTCCAGGCATCCCCAAACTGCAGCCCTCCAGATGTTTTGGCCTACAACTCCCATGATTCCCTAGCTAACAGGACCAGTGGTCAGGGAAGATGGGAATTGTAGTCCAAAACATCTGGAGGGCCGAAGTTTGGGGATGCCTGGGCTAGTCACACTTCTCTGAAGTCTCTCAGCCCCACTCACCTCACAGGGTGTCTGTTGTGGGGGAGGAGGGGAAAGGAGATTGTTAGCCACTTTGAGACTCCTTCGGGTAGTGATGAAGTGGGATATCAAATCCAAAGTCGTCTTCTTCTTCTTCTTCTTCTTCTTCTTCTTCTTCTTCTTCTTCTTCTTCTTCTTCTTCTTCTTCTTCTTCTTCCACAGGGGCCATCCAGTCCAACCCCCTGCCAAGCAGGAAACACCATCAAATCATTCCTGACATATGGCTGTCAAGCCTCTGCTTAAAGACCTCCAAAGAAGGAGACTCCACCACACTCCTTGGCAGCAAATTCCACTGTCGAACAGCTCTTACTGTCAGGAAGTTCTTCCTAATGTTTAGGTGGAATCTTCTTTCTTGTAGTTTGAATCCATTGCTCCGTGTCCGCTTCTCTGGAGCAGCAGAAAACAACCTTTCTCCCTCCTCTATATGGCAACCTTTAATATATTTGAACATGGCTATCATAGAAAGAAGAAAAAGGACAGAGGCCAGTGTTGCCTGTGGCCATCATTCAGGGCGCCCTAGGGTGCCACGGCACACTGGTTGAAAACCACTGCGTAAGAGTTTCTGACTGGCCCACTGCTGGGGGTCATTAGATATTTCTAAAGCAGGTTGACCTTTTTCCACAAAGGAATAATGGGTTAAGGTCTCAAGATAACTACATGGTGTGTTGGTGGGTGCATGTTGTATGCATGCATGCATGTATGTAAATATTACATGTATGTGCTGTATGTGTATATATATATTCCTTTTATCGGAAGACAGCCCTGTTTAGGGAAGTTTTTGTGTGACATTTTAATGTATTTTAATCTTTCTTGGAAGCCGCCCAGAGTGGCTGGGGAAACCCAGCCGGATGGGCAGGGTACAAATATATTATTATTATTATTATTATTATTATTATTATTATTATTATTTTATATTCCACCTTTCCTCCAAGGAACTCAAGGTTATGTACATCGTTGTCCTCCTCCTCCCCATAGTTTATCCAAGCAACAACCCTGTGAGGTAGGTTAGGCTGAGAGTCAGGGTTGGACGCAGTGAGCTTCAGGTCCCGGTCCAATGCTCTAACCACTACACCACACTTGTGTGTGTCTATACATGTATGTAATACACATGTAGTACACATACTGATCACTCTATTGGAATAATTTGCGCTTGCAAATTAAGCAAAAGTGGCAATTAAAAACCGTGGTGGCATACATAGCATAGATTGAAAGCACACAACTTGCCCAAAAGAATCCCAGGCATTGCAGTTTACCCTCGCAGAGCTAGAATTCCCAGAACTACAGTTCTCAGGATTCTCTGTGTGGGTGGGAGAGATGTGCTTTAAAGACCTCTGCATGCAGAAGGTCCCTCTCTCTGTACCTGAAACCCTAGAAAGCTGCTATTTGTCCGATTGGGCACTTGTGGAATACATCAAGGATGTGAATCCGCTGAGCTTCCATACGTATATCTGCATTGCTGGCTGTGGCTGATGGGAGTTGTGGTCCAAAACATCTAGAGGGCACCAGGTCGGGGAAGGGAGCTCAAGGTGTGTTCAAAAGCTGGGCGCAGTGCTGGTTCCCCATGGAGTCGGTTTCCAGCGCCTTAGAGGTAAACAGCCACGACGCACGACGGAGGAGTATACCAGTTGCTGGGAACAAAACATTGCAGTGGGTCATACCCCATGCCAGTCCTACTCAGAGTAGACCCGTTGAAATTAATGGGCAAGGCTAACCTAGGCCCATTAATATCAGCAGGTCTGCTCTGTGTGGGACTAGCTCTGGCTACAATATTCTGTACTTCAACCATTCCATTTATCTGCCTAGCTCTGTCTTGTCAGTCCTCTGATCACCTCATTAACAAACAAACAAAAAAATAACTGTCAGAACTGAGTAGCACAAATGGAAAGAGGAACTTGAAAAAGAGCAGGGAAAATTAAAGACACAGAATAGGCCAGCATCCCAGGCAAAAGGAAGGAGAGAGTGAGATTCACCACCTACCGAGACAAACGGCAATCACCTGGGGCTTCCACACCATGCTCAGACCGCCACGGGGTTGTTCAGCCAGCCACTGCTTCTTCGCGAATGGCTAAATGAAGGTGGAAGTTGATTCTTCCTCCCAACCCCACCCTGCTTGCTGATTAGCCAAACTCTGCTTTCAGGGTGTGACATTGTGTGGTGGAAAGAAAAGAAAAAACGAGAAAAAGAAGAAGCACCGTGGACCAGCCTCAATGAGTCTCTCAATGTGCGGTCTCCCACAGGAAACACATCCTGCCCCTGGGTCTTCGAATTATGTTCCTCGAGGTCATCGGGTTTTGTGGGTGCCAGCTATCCAATACAGTTATCTTGCCAGTGTCTAACTGGGTTACAGAACCCCACTTCTCATGGTAGCAGGGCTCCAACGATTTGGTGTCAAAACTAGGGCGGGTGGTTATAACTCAAAGCAGTGGTTGACTTTTGCCACCCTGGGGCCCCAAATGTTTTGGACAGCTATTCCCATCATCCCAGCCAGCATGTCAAATTTAGACTATAGCGCCCATCCTAACAGCCATGCTAGCTGAGGCTGATGGAAGTTGTAGCCCAAAAAACACTGTACTGAGACGCATTGTCCAAGCTCGACTTACCCACTATATTATCAAATATAGAGTGCCTTGCTTCCCCGCCCCCCCCCCCCCCGCAGGACCAATTGCAGTCATCAGCAGTCGTTATCAGCCATCAACAGGTTCACCACTCCTATCAGCCCATCACCCATTCCCACCCCCACCCCCCCACCCTATGAATATAAATAAGGGTCTGGTTGATTCTGTTTCAGTGTATCTGACGAAGTGTGCATGCACATGAAAGCTCATACCAAAATAAAAACTTAGTTGGTCTTTAAGATGCTACTGAAGGAATTTTTTATCAAATATAGACTCGGTGTGATTTATTGCAGTGCTTGCATGCGTGATTTATAGTCGCATCGCCTCAAAGTGTTAACAGACCACAACAAATAGATAGTTCTTACTTATTTTTTACCCTGCTGTTCAGCCCAAAAGGCTTCTGTAGCAGTTTTAGGTAAGATCAATAACAAACAAGGCAAACAAGGCAGCCTAAAGGCCCACAATCTAAAAAACTGACACAAAAGGAAAAAGGGAGGAGAAGAGAGAAGAGAGGAAAACAAGGAATTCAGACACCAGTTCTTAAGTTCTTAGAATAATCAACTTGAAGGGAAACAGTTCAGAGAAAAGTAAGGAGTCATCTTTCTGCCTGCTGTTGGCCACCAACTTGGATGGCTCTCAACTAAATCATGGAAGAAGATAAGGCTATTGATTGTGGCTACTAGTCATAATGGGACGTGGCTGGCGCTGTGGGTTAAACCACAGAGCCTAGAGCTTGCCGATCAGAAGGTCAGCGGTTCGAATCCCCATGATGGGGTGAGCTCCCGTTGCTCAGTCCCAGCTCCTGCCAACCTAGCAGTTCAAAAGCACATCAAAGTGCAAGTTGATAAATAGGTAGCGCTACAAGCAGGAAGGTATTTACCATCTCAAAGGAATGGCCAGGCTACGCAGAAAATGCAAGAAGAGAAGCAACACCCTCAAATTTCCCATTGCTCGGTCCCAGCTCCTGCCTACCTAGCAGTTCGAAAGCACATCAAAGTGCAAGTAGATAAATAGGTACTATTCCGGTGGGAAGGTAAACAGCATTTCCTTGTGCTGTTCTGGTTCACCAGAAGCGGCTTTGTCATGCTGGCCACATGACCTGGAAGCTGTACGCCAGCTCCCTCGGCCAGCAAAACGAGATGAGCACCGCAACCCCAGAGTCGTCCGTGACTGGACCTAATGGTCAGGGGTCCCTTTACCTTTACCTTACTAGTCACGATGGCAATGCTCTGCCTCCACGGTTGGAGGCAATAATGCTTCTAAATACCAGTTGATGGCGATCACAGGAGCAGAGAACGTTCTTGTGTTCGGGTCCTGCTTGTGGGTTTCCTACAGGCATCCAGTTGGCCACTGTGAGAACAAGACGCTTAGATGAGATGGGCCATTGGCCTGATCCAGAAGGCTCTACAGTGGTACCTCGGTTTATGAACACAATTGGTTCCGGAAGTCTGTTCATAAACTGAAGCGTTCATAAACTGAAGCGAACTTTCCCATTGAAAGTAATGGAAAGTGGATTAATCCGTTCCAGACGGGTCCGCAGAGTACTCAACCTGAAGCGTACTTAACCCGAAGCATGGGTGTAATTGGTTCCGGAAGTCTGTTCATAAACTGAAGCGTTCATAAACTGAAGCGAACTTTCCCATTGAAAGTAATGGAAAGTGGATTAATCCATTCCAGACGGGTCCGCGGAGTACTCAACCTGAAGCGTACTTAACCCGAAGCATGGGTGTAATTGGTTCCGGAAGTCTGTTCATAAACTGAAGCGTTCATAAACTGAAGCGAACTTTCCCATTGAAAGTAATGGAAAGTGAATTAATCCGTTCCAGATGGGTCCGCGGCATTCGTAAACCGAAAATTCGTAAACCGAGGTGTTCGTAAACCAAGGTTCCACTGTACTTAAAGTTTTTATGCACTGGGAAGTGTAGGGTGACTTGCTTTGACACAATGTTTGGCTAGCCTCCCTGCAAACAAACCAGAGTGAATGCACATTATCATAACTAACTTCATCTAATCTCCCTGCAAACAAATGAGGATGGGTGCTCAATAAACATCAGGTCATCTGGAGTCATCCTCCATTGCCTCTGCATGCACTTTCCTGCCTGTACAGTGGGAAAATGACTGCAAGACTACTGTCTATTTTGAAATTTCCACCAGCCTGATGGCGGAAGCGGGTAGGTGTTCCTCCTCCACTGGTCCAGTTTCTTAAAAACTGCAAGACAGCAAATCTGCTGTCGGGATCTCTTTTCCAAATAGTTTGTTTTGACTCATGGACTGGTTCTATGCAGTTTCAGAATCTCACATTGGGAGCCTTGGTAAAGCCGAGGTGAGAGAAGCAACGAAAAGAATCCCCGGCGGTTTGTGGTCTGTTTCCACTCTGACTAGGCAGCTGTCTATGTACTGATGAAATTTCTGACAACCCTGCCACAATGGCAAACAGCTCCTTTATCTATCTGGGCATCGTTTTGCTGGCTTGGCATATAGGATGGAAAGCCACTACATTGACACAATGGAGAGAAGACCTTTCCTCCCCAAGAAGACCTTGTATCTATGATTTTGTACCTGAGCTTGCTCCTTTCCTCCTCCCTCCAAAACCCATTTTCCTTTTGTGTCTTGTCTTTTGTAGATCAGACTTCTCCAACCTAGAGCCTTCCAGATGCTCTGGAGTACAACTCCTGCCTCCAAGGCGAATCTTTCAAACGTGCAGAACACTGTTCCAAACTGAAACGCAGCCATCCTCGAAATATTGCAACCTCTCCAAATTTTGCTACACAGTTAGTTCTCCAGCCAAGTAATGTGTACAAAAAATGCATACAGTTGGGTAGAATGCACATTAACATGCATATATTACTGAAAAGAACATACTGTACAAGAAAATCTGTTCTATTTGGGAAAATTGCTTTGCAAACTGATATGGACGTGTGGAGAGCTAAACTTAAGATTGGGAGGAAAATGAGAAACGGAGAGAAACTGGAATGGGCACATTTTCTCATTTCTGCTCCTGTCATCCCTGATCATTGACCATGCAGTGTTTCGAGAGAGGGAGGAAAACATTTCTATCCACTTGCTCCATGCCAGGCATACATAATTCTATAAACTTCTATCATGTCACGTTTTAATCGCCTTTTCTCTAGACTAAAAAAATCCCCAGTGCTACAACCTTTTCTTGCTCCATCATTTCCCAGCTCCAATGTCCTTTTTGAAGGGCGGCTGCCAGAACTCACCAGAGATTTGTACGATCTACCGTAGATTTGTATAAGGGCTGTATGATATTGGGGTTTTTGTTTCCCAACAATCCCTTAGCATGAGACAATAGACCATTCTAAGTGATGACTGCTGCAGTTTTCCAAGAGGAATCATCATAGGTGTGATATGCAAAACATTTCCAGCAGGCTTGGTCTGGGAGCACCCCAACTGTGCCTCAAGCAAGTCACCACGGTCTCCTTTGATGCTTTGTGATTCCACTGCCCCGCGTAGATTTTTGTCATGTTTAATGACTGCAGGGTCTTTCCCGAGTGCCGATATTGACATAGCTGGCTTATCTACCACACAGAGATTGCATTTCTGCAGCGTTTTTGACAGTTGCCCTCTATTGCCATCCAGGGAGGGGTGGGGGGTGGGGGACTCCTCCTGCATCTTGCTAATGAGAAAGACCACAGCCCAGTGGCAAAGCATGAGGTTACATGCCAAGGATTCCAGCTTCAACCTTTGAAAATCCAACACTTAAAAGGAGGATTGGGGGAAAATATTTTCCCCCACCCACCTGCCTGAAGGAGAACCACTGCTGGATTAGATAGCGCCAGGGCTGGGGTGGACAATCTGACCTAGTTAATAGAAGCTTCCTGCATTCCTAGCTTCATTGATACGGCCAATACAACTTTGACTGAGGTTTCCTTTTAGAACTTCTAAAGAAGCTCACTTGGAGCCCAGTTTAAGGTGCTCAGGTTTGTGTTTAAAGTCCTCAAACGACTTAAGCTCTCAAATATCAAATACCTACTAGCCCACTGACCCACTTGCAGGCGTGCCAACTCTATGGGGCTTAGGCCTCTATGCCCCCCCATGTCCACTGGGATAGGGTTCAGCCCCGCCCCCCCCCATTTTGAGGGGGCAGAGCAAGCATGGCGGGATGTTTCCCTGGACAGTTTTAATGTATTTTCTCCTGCTTTTAATATATGTATGGTTTTTTTCTGTCAAACTGACTTACCATGGCAAAAAAGTAATAAAAATAAATTTAAGTAATCATTATAAATTTATTAATCATTATAAATTTAATTAATCATTATAAATTTAATTAATCATTATTAATAATAATAATTATAATTATTATTTAGGGACCCAGGTGGCGCTGTGGTTAAACCACTGAGCCTAGGGCTTGCTGATCAGAAGGTCGGCGGTTCGAATCCCTGTGACGGGGTGAGCTCCCGTTGCTTGGTCCCAGCTCCTGCCAACCTAGCAGTTCGAAAGCACGTCAAAATGCAAGTAGATAAATAGGAACCGCTACAGCAGGAAGGTAAACGGTGTTTCCATGTGCTGCTCTGGTTTGCCAGAATCGGCTTTGTCATGCTGGCCACATGACCTGGAAGCTATACGCTGGCTCCCTCGGCCAATAATGCGAGATGAGCGCGCAACCCCAGAGTCGGTCGCGACTGGACCTAATGGTCAGGGGTCCCTTTACCTTTACCTTTAATTATTATTTTAATATTCTATTTTTATACTGCTGGGACCTTGTGGAAAAGGTCAGATAAAATGCCATCAAATTGCCATCAATCATTTTCCTTAGGTTCTGGGGTATTCTTTTGTAGAGTCGTACCCTGGAAACCGTTCTGGGAGTCCGTTCGACTTCTAAATGTTCAGAAACCAAAGCGTGTCTTCTGATTGGCTACAGGAAGCTCCGTCGGACGTTCTGCTTGCAAAAATAGTTTGCAAACTGGAACGGTCACTTCCGGTTTTGTGGCATTCGGGAGCCAAAACATTCGAGAACTAAGTCGTTCGAAAACCAAGGTACGACTGTATTCCTTCTCAGGGATGGAGTTACTTTGTGCTCCAGCGTCAATCTGAAATAATTATTAGCATTTCCTTTGGGCCTCTATGGAAGGCTGGCAACAGCTTCCTCTGCTCCGGCGTCATCACTTATTGTGGTTGCGTCTAAGCAGCAGCCTGCTTCTTCTCAGAAATGTTCCGAGTCCTTTACTTGCGTATCTGCTTGCATGCCTGTGTGCGCTTCTGAAATGCTTTGTCATAGGCTGCATCACCCATCCTGCATATCTTGCTGGGGGTGAGCTCCCCCCCCCCCACATCTGCTCCCCGCATGCGACGTGCAAGGAACCTAGGAAGCAGCCTCAGAACAAGTCATGCCATCGGTCCATCTAGTTCAGTATTGTCTACACCAGGCACGTCCAACAGCTAGATTGTGATCTACCGGTAGATCACTGGACGTCTGTGGTATATCATTGGTAGATCACTGGCTCCCCCCAAATAAGCTGAACAACTTTTGCTCCCCTAAAAAAAAGCTCAACAACTTTGACCTGTACCCCCCAAAAGGGGGTAGATCACTGCCAGTTTTTAACTCTGTGAGTAGATCGCAGTCTCTTGGGAATTGGCCACCCCTGGCACTCTACACCATGGGGAGGCAAAGTAAGGCCCGTGGGCCAGATCCGGCCCAATCGCCTTCTAAATCTGGCCCATGGGTGGTCCGCGAATCAGTGTGTTTTTACATGAGTAGAATGTGTTCTTTTATTTAAAAAGCATCTCTGGGTTATTTGTGGGGCCTGCCTGGTGTTTTTACATGAGTATAATGTGTGCTTTCATTTAAAATGCATCTCTGGGTTATTTGTGGAGCATAGGAATTCGTTCACCCGCGCCCCCCCCCCAATAAAAAGAAAAATATATAGTCCGGCCCCTCACAAGGTCTGAGGGACAGTGGACGGGCCCCCTGCTGAAAAGGTTTGCTGAAAAGGTTTGCAGTGGCTCCCCAAGATTTCCAATACAGAGTTCCAACCCAACCAAGAAATGCCATGGGACCTTCTGCATGCAAAGCAGATGCTCTCTTCCCACTAGAGCGGATGCCTCAGGCCTTTTGAACCAATACGGATCAGAAAACGTGTATAATTTTCTTTTTTGGCGAGGGAGGAACCCCACAACCATCAATGTTACAGAAGCCCAAAGGGCTTTAACTTGGGCATTTAGCATTGCTGGTCCCATCTCAGCTTTCCAGCAGAGAATCACATCCCTCACTGCTAACTTAAGGCCATCCCTTGAAGACCTTTTTATGCTAACAGGCCTATAGAGCTACCGTATTTAAACTTTCGAGTGGTGATTGGTGTCCTTTGAGACTGATAGTGTGGAACACAGGGAGGCCAAACAGTGGAACGCCCTCTTATCAGATGCCAAGGAGATAAGGAAATATACAACCTTTAGAAGACATCTGTATAGGGGAGTTTTTTTAAAAATAAAAAAAGTTTTATATTTTATTATGTTTTTATATATGTTGGAAGCCAGCCAGATAGGCAGGGTACAACTAAAAAAATTGTTGTTGTTGTTGTTGTTAAACAGGGGGTGGAGCCAGAGTTAATGACAGGCGGAGCCAAATAATTCTAGCTTTGTCCGGATCAAGATCAAGTGTCCAGTAATGGGCACCAGAGTTTAAGAACGATGGCTAGTTACAAGCTGGAAAGTGGGCAGAGGCAGGTGACTAAGATGAGTCTGGAAACCAAGCCTGTTTTATTACAGAAAAAGTTCAGGAACAGACTGGAAAGAGAAGTTGCTGAATTGGAACTCATTACCAAGCTTAAAACCATGGAGCCACCTGGGATGAACAAAGACATAGGATTCTTATCTCATTATGCATGATCAAGCTTTTCTTTAGCACCTCAGCCCTTGCTTTTTCCCCGCAGGACCAATTGCAGTCATCAGCAGTCGTTAACAGCCATCTACAGGTTTACCACTCCCATCAGCCCATCACCCATTCCCACCCACCCCCACCACCCTCTGTATATACATAAGGGTCTGACTCTTCTATTTCAAGTGTATCTGAAGAAGTGTGCATGCACACGAAAGCTCATACCAAAATAAAAACTTAGTTGGTTTTTAAGGTGCTACTGAAGGATTTTTTTTTGCAAGCCTTATGAGGAACAGTTGAAGGATCTGGATATGTCTAGCCTGGAGAAGAAAAGACCGAGAGATGATATGATAGCCACCTTGAACTATCCGAAGGGATGTCATGTGGAAGACGGAGCAAGCTTGTTTTCTGCTGCGCCAGAGAGGAGGACTGGAACCAATGGATTCGAACGACAAGAAAGCAGGTTCTGGCTAAGCATTCAGATGACATTTCTGACGGGGAGAGATCTTTGACCGTGGAACATGCACACTCCATCGGAAGGTGGTGCACTCTCAGGGGTTGAACGAGATGAACACTGGAGTCCCAATTCCATTATTCTATCCTTGCTGAATTCAACAAGGGGCAACACAGACCAAGGAGGAAGAAGTTGTCAGGCATTGCCCCCCCCCCCGGACTAACTTGTCAGTAAGAAGGCAGGTTAGGTGAGGACTAGCTGAGTGCAAAATGAGGTGATCACCCTAATTCAGCTCCATTGAAACCTTCTTGATCAGCCAGTGATTCTGATAGTGATTTTGGATTGCTTTTATTGCCTGTGCTTGATTATATTTGTCTCTATTCTAGTATACTGCCTTGATATTTAACATGAGTTGGTGGGATACAAATATTTTTATTATACAGTGGTACTGGAAGTGAGAGCTGGACCATAAAGAAGGCTGATCACCGAAGAATTGATGCTTTTGAATTATGGTGCTGGAGGAGACTCTTGAGAGACCCATGGACTGCAAGAAGATCAAACCTATCCATTCTGAAGGAAATCAGCCCTGAGTGCTCACTGGAAGGACAGATTGTGAAGCTGAGGCTCCAGTACTTTGGCCACCTCATGAGAAGAGAAGAATCCTTGGAAAAGACCCTGATGTTGGGAAAGATTGAGGGCACTAGGAGAAGGGGACGACAGAGGACGAGGTGGTTGGACAGTGTTCTCGAAGCTACGAACATGAGTTTGACCAAACTGTGGGAGGCAGTACAAGACAGGAGTGCCTGGCGTGCTATAGTCCATGGGGTCTCGAAGAGTCGGACACGACTAAACGACTAAACAACAACAACCTTGGTTCTCAAACTTAATCTGTTCCAGGTGTCCGTTCAACTCCCGGAACCATTCGAAAACCAAGGCGCGGCTTCCGATTGGCTGCAGGCGTTTCCTGCAGCCAATCGGAAGCCGCGCCGGACGTTCAGCTTCCGAAAAATGTTTGCAAACCGGAACACTTACTTCCGGGTTTGCGGCGTTTGGGAGCCGATTTGTTCGGTGACTAAACTGTTTGGGAACCATGGTACCACTGTACGTTTGAGCTAGTTAATTTGGGCAACTGGTATTCAGGGGTCTGGCAGATAGCCTTGTTAGAAAAAACTTCCCTTAAACTGAAAAGTCTCTAGGACTTTCCTAGAGACAGGTCTTATGCAGTGTGGTTTGAATAAGGCAGCCTATGGATGGAGGCTCCCTCCAGTTTATGCTGCAGTATGGATTACAGGAAAATACAATCAATAAGATACAACACATCCATGCTCTTTCTCTTTCTCTTATTTTATTCTCATGAAATCTCTGTTCGTATGGTGTACACCTGATAAGAAAGCAAGGGAATTAAGATGTAACATTTTGGCTTGATTCATCACACGTTCATCATATTGGTAATTGTCGTGTTATTTTCTTTTTTTCAAATAGGCAGGCGTGTTTCTTAAGCCACAATAATATTTAGGCTGTGTTCATGTTCCCTGATGCTGCATAGTGAGTTACTTCTGGTATCTTCTTTTCCTTCTGTATTTTTTTCCATTTATCATTTTAAAGCTTCGACAAAAATGATAGTTAAAAAAATAAATATTTTAATATAAGAAATGGGTACCAGGCAGTGCTATTATTTTCTAGAAAAAGAGGTTCTGGAACTCAACATGAACGCCGCCTCCCTTGTTCTCTTACAATGGCAATGGAGCACACCTGAAGTGTGCTGGAACTGAGTTATGGCGAGTTCCGGCTGGAAAAAAGCCCTTACTATTTAATAACTTGTAAAAAAAAAAAAGTGCCCAGCACCCTAGCCCTGCCCTTCCCTTCCCTGCCACTGTTTTACAGAAATGCTTTTCTTTCAGTTTTTTTAAAAAAGATCAGGAGATCTGAACTTCCATGTCATTCTAGCTGGCCAGACGCAATGTAGGCAAAGTGAGAAAGAAGGAATATTATGTCGTCTCACCAAGCGAGATAAAAAAAGACGAGTGGGCATTGGGGAATCCCAGACCACTGCTGGCGTAGGGTTGACTGGGGGGCTCTCCCCAGCCTGGAAGGCCCTCTACTTTGCCCCTTAAATTCACTGGAAAAGGATAAGAGGAAACACTTTACAAAGAACTCGGTTTAAAAATAGCCTCTGTGGTTGGCTGTAGACTATCACGGTCTGTGGTTTCTTAATCTTACTTGCTCTTCAATAGACGTCACTGTGGCCTCATGATTCGGGAAAGAGCAGGAGGGCATTGCAAGGGAGGGAGCTTCAAGCTTCACTAGAACGTCTCGAGAGTTGCCCTGCCCAAGCATGTCCTCGGCGGTGCCGGGCAGTTCAGAAACTGCTTGCCAAGATGGAAACATTGCCACGTGAATGCCATGGTCTTCTGCATGAGCCCAGCTGTGTTCAGTATGGCTGGATCAGAGGGGAGGAGAGGGCCCGGGGGGCTGGGGGATTAACCCCACCCCACCCGTCCAAAACTCTGGATTGCTGCTGCCTGTCAGTGTTGCCAACACTGAGCTAGGTCAGGGGTTGACATGGTTTTACCTGCCTGGGTTGGTCAAGTCCCGCAGAGATCTCTCTGTGGGCCGGATGATGCGCGCGATTTCCGGCATCTAGACATGTGCAGACTCAATTTCTGCTGCCACGCCACGCCGTGCAGGCGGCTCGGTTTGGGGGCGGCTCGTGGGCCTGTTAAGCTGCCCCCATGGGCCGCAGGTTGCCGACCCCTGAGCTAGGTGGACCAGTGGTCTGACTCAGTGTAGCTTTAGCTCAGTGTATGAAATGTTTGGGTTGACTTTTACAGCCCAGCTCCTGAGTAGACTCAGTCCCCACCCACCCCCGCTCAGCAGTCCATTATCTGTCCGAGAAGAATGGATGAAGACAGAAAACAGTAGAAGAAAAGCAAGGAAGATCTTTATTTTTCTGTTGCAACAGAGGCACCCCACCCCGCTCACCCTGCAAGGAGGTGAGGACCCTAAACAAAGGTGTGTAACAGCTTTTAAAGGCTTTAGAAATTGCCCAACCCCTTAAACAACGACCACCCAAAATCAGGAGGAGGGTGAAAGGTTGTTTTCTGCTGCTCCAGAGAAGCGGACACGGAGCAATGGATTCAAGCTACAAGAAAGAAGATTCCACCTAAACATTAGCAAGAACTTCCTGACAGTAAGAGCTGTTCGACAGTGGAACTTGCTGCCAAGGAGTGTGGTGGAGTCTCCTTCTTTGGAGGTCTTTAAGCAGAGGCTTGACAGCCACTTGTCAGGAATGCTTTGATGGTGTTTCCTGCTTGGCAGGGGGTTGGACTGGATGGCCCTTGTGGTCTCTTCCAACTCTATGATTCTATGATTCTATCACATGAGCATCACAGAAATTTGAGAGTGTGGCTTGTCTCCTGTTTGCCAATATAATGCTTGCTGATTGCATTATCCTGACAATCTGGGCTGCCTTTTGAAACGGTAAATACCCTAGTTTCTGAAACCATTGTCACAGACCTCCCCGGCCCTATCCATACACAAATTACTGTATGCTCTTTTGACAGCATTTGAAGGATTTGAAAGGGAAAAGGAACTATTGGGAAAGGTTTTTCCATATACTTCTACTGCAGAGGAAATATCTAGGGTCATTAAGAGAGTCAAGATGGCTTCTGGATTGCTCTGTGTACTCACATAAAGCATATTTATTTTTCCTGGAACTCAACTCAATACTTTATTACGGCCATAGGCCCATATCATATTTTTCCTGGAACATTTCCTAACTTTGAAGGGGTGGGGGGAGGATTCTAAATATTAGAATAGAAACCAAAAACAATGCCAACTGCCACATTCATTTTTAAAAAAATGAAACCCAATTTTAAAAAATAGGGCTGTATCCCGTGGGGGCGAGGGCATGCGGTGCAACACTTTGTTGCAGCAGGTCCCCCTTGCAGGAACTGATTCTCAGAATAAAGAACAGCTTGCTGAGGAGTGTGGTCGTGCACTGCCCCACATCTCCTTTGTTCGAAAAGCACCCTGGGACTCCATTGCATGAGTGGAATGCCATCCGAAGGGTGCCGCATGACTTCAGCCTGCAGGGGCCTGAGGAATTCCTCTGTGATTCATGGTCCATACAGTGGAGGCAGTGATGTGGAGCAGCATCTAAGATCCGGTAGCTCCGGGTGGAGCCTCTTTCCAGTTTACCAAGGATTATCCCACTGTCTTATTACAGAAAAAATTCAGAAACAGACTGGAAAGAGAAGTTGCTGAATTGCAATTCATTACCAAGCTTAAAACCATGGTCTGAATAAAGACATTGGATTCTTATCTCCCGTTTTCCCCGGGAAATCCCCGTTTTTCCAGCTGTTCCTAGCTGAAGAAACAGATTTTTTTGTTTTTCCCCGGTTCATTCTGGCGCGACGGCCATTTTGGAAATGGGCAAAGCAGCATCAAAAGTCACTTCTGAGCATGCTCCGCCCAGTTCCAAAATGGCGGCAGCGCTACTTCCGGTCTGCTATTTCCGGCCCGGTCCCTTATTTCTCTGACAGCAACTTGGCAGGTATGCTTATCTCATGATAAAGCTTTCTTTAGCCATCTCACCCCTTGCTTTTTCCTGCAAGACTAATTGCAGTCGTTAACAGTCATCAACAGGTTTACCACTCCTATCAGCCAATCACCCATTCCCACCACCCTTCTGAGTAATACCCCTCCCCACCCTCTCACTATATATAAGGGTCTGGTGACTTCTGTTTCAGTGTATCTGAAGAAGTGTGCGTGCACACGAAAGCTCATACCTATGACAAACTTAGTTGGTCTCTAAGGTGCTACTGGAAGGATTTTTTTATTTTTATTTTGTTCCCACTATGCAGTTACATCCTGTCACTTCCCAGTCACGGAGGGCAGAGGTACAGTCGAGAGAGGACCTCAGGGCAAGGGCCGTTGGAAGCATCTTAGTAGTGACAGCCAGCCCAATAACATGCCAAGTGATGTCATTCGCCAGCTCCTCCATTGGCCCAGGGAATCGTCTGCCAAGGACATCCGTCCTTGCTGGAACGCTGTAGATTCGTGGAGTTTCGCTTAAGTCTCCTGTTTCATTAGAAGGGAAAGCACAAAAAAACGGCCTGCTCTTTTTAATCAGGTCCGTTCACGTCCCTAAATTAGTCATCTGACTAGATTTCAGAGACTTTCTGCATCAAGGGCCCATCTAGTCTGAAATCCTGTTCACACAATGGCCAACCAGTCGCCTCTTCCTGGGAAGGCCAGGAGCAGGACCTGAACTCAGCAGCCGTCTCCCACCCTCCTGCAGTTACCAGGAGCTGCTATTCAGAGGCATAATAGATACCCGTCTAGCCTCTGGTGGAAAGTTATCTCGTGTTAGTTTCGTATGAATGCATTCCTATCCTGCCTTTCACAGTATGAGAAAACTCTGAAAGGTGCCTAACATTAAAATCAAACATCTGAATTAAAATCCAATGCACATAAATATATTTTTAAAAGTCATTCCTCTTTCGAGAAGCCTTCTATAATCTTTATATCAGTTGGTGTTTGACTTGGATTTTAGGAACGGGTTTTTACATTTATGAGTATATTTTGTTTTGTTTTGTTAATCAAGTTTATATCCCACCCTACCTCCAAAGGAGCCCAGGCCAGCAAACACACAAATAATGAAACCTTTAAGACAGCTAAACATAATTCCAATGAAGATTGCAATTGTTTTAAGTGTGTATATTTCTGTTTTATATAAGTAATTATATTGTAAATTGCTTCGTGATGCTTCATGGACTGAAAAATGGAACACATGAATCAATGAGAAAATTAATACCCCCAAAAATGTCTTTTACACATCAAAATAACAGCAGCCCAAATCCCAATTTCTTGTTAGATGTCCAAAGAGCAAAAGTTATGTGCTCTTTTGCGGGGGCCAACATGCTCTTCTGGCTGGCACAGGCTGGCAGCAGCTCGGGCTGTCCTCTTTTCCGCTCTTCAAGATATGGCATTCCTATCCGGATCTCCAACCTCTGTTTGAAAACCTCCAAGGAAGGAGTCCGCCATTGGGTAAGATCTGGACTTTATTGATTAGAAAGCAGTGTCTATAAAAGGACTAGGCTTTCTGAGTCTGAAGCATGGGAAGTCAAATTTAAATTTGTATAATTTGGCAGAAGATTTGGATTAATTGTTTAATTGGTATTTGTATAATTTGTATCATTTGAAAATGGATTAGATACTTAAATTGGAAAATCCAATAAAAATGTTTATTAAGGAAGGAGTCCGCCATTTCTTGTGGGAGACTGTTCCACTGGAAAACTATCAATCCATTCATTCATTCATTCATTCATTCATTCATAACCCACATTTCTTCCTGATACCGGTAGGACTTAACATTAGCTGTGTTTCCCAAAGAAGAAGAAACAGCCCGATTGCCTCAAAAAGCAAGAGTCTGGCTCCCTCTGTTGACCAACCCTGTCATTTTCACATTAGCCAACTATTTTAACTCTGGTTACAGGTAGGTAGCCGTGTTGGTCTGAGTCGAAGCAAAATAAAAAAATTCCTTCAGAGTAGCACCTTAAAGACCAACTAAGTTTTTATTTCGGTATGAGCTTTCGTGTGCATGCACACTTCTTCAGATATTTTATTTTAACTCTGGAAACAGTAGGGGGGGGGGGACAACGCAAAATCCTCTCAAAATCCCCCCCCTTATTTTAAAGCAGCAAAATCAGGTGCATAATTTTAGAAAATCTTCTCCAAAGGCAGGAGAAATTATACAGCAGCTTCTGAGGAAATGGGTCTACCAAAAATGCTTTGAGGTGGAGGTTTCACAATCAAGCAGTTTATGAAATAAATTATGAGATGAAGAGAAAGCAGGGGAAGTTTGGGACCCGGCTCTTTAAAAGCATCTAATGCAGTAGGGGCACCAAGAGGCAACAGGGCTGGAGGGGTAAATGGCGATCAGACCTCAAAAAGCTGGTCCCATCAGATCAACTTCATCCATTTTGCTGAATTAATTATAAACCAAATTGTTTCAACTGGATTTTTAACCATTGCGACTGTTTTGGATTCTGTTGCGTTATTACCATATCGGCCTGAAAATAAGCCTCACTTTTCCCCCAAATTCCGACCGTGAAAAGTTAAAAGTGCGTCTTATATTCGCAACCTTATGGTATGCAGCCAGGAAAGCGGGGCAAACAGCACCAGGAGCGCGGCAAGGCGGCGTCCGCCCCGTGCGTAGTTCCCATCCTCTCCCCCCCAAGGCCGGGAAGGGAGCGAGCGAGCAAGGGGGGAGGCCTCCGAAAACGCAGCACGCCCCCCCCCAAGTATGCAGCCAGGAGCTTCGAGGAAGGGACTGGCTTGTATTTGGGTATTTTTTTTATTCCCCCCCTCTAATTTTAAAGGTGTGGCTTATATTAGAGTGCTGCTTATATTCAGGCCAATATGGTATCAGAAGGTCGTCAGTTCGAATCCCCGCGATGGGGTGAGCTCCTGTTGCTCGGTCCCAGCTCCTGCCAACCTAGCAGTTCGAAAGCACGTCAAAGTGGCAAACCTGTTGACTGTTAACGACTGCAATTGGTCTTACAATTGTCACTGACCGTTGAAGGGTTGGCAATAGATTTCACTGACTCATACGGGACAGTGTCCCTGCTCAAGTTTCCTTCTGCTATGTGGCCAATGTATGCATGTAACTACAGCTTTTGCTGAAGTTGATCAATGCCCTTTATATATATATATGGTTTATTTATAACTCACCTTTTTCTCCAAGAGCTCAGGATGGCATACATGGTTCTCCCCCCCCCCCCCAAAAAAATCATTTAATCCCCACCACCATCCTGTGAGCTAAATTAGGCTGAGAAGCAATGAATAGCAGCAACAGACAGACAACACGATAATGTTAGCAAAACAATGAAAAGGTAAACCACCGTGAAGTGCAAATATTTAAATGTATATGCACCAACAACCTTCACATATACAAGGAGTTTCAAAAATGTATACAAAATCTCATGCTTGAAGTCTTAAAAGTCCAGTATAAAGTGCAATAATCAAGTCCGATAGAAAGTGCTATGATGTATCATGCGTTCTTATCTCTTCCCATGTGTTCTTATCTCGTCTGACGGGTGGCCAGCTTCTTCCCCGTTTCACAGGAATGGTTTCCTCAGGGGGCGGATTCTTTCAAAGGTTCATGTGTAAAAGCTTAAGAAGACTACCAAAGCTCACAATTCTGATTTTTGAAACTCCTTGTATATGTGAAGGTTGTTGGTGCATGTACATTTAAATATTTGCACTTCACGGTGGTTTACCTTTTCATTGTTTTGAGAAGCAATGAATGGCGCAAGGTCGCCCAGTGATCTGCATAGCCACGTGGGGATTCGAACTCCCATCTCCCAGGTCCTACAACAGGCATGGCCAAACTTGGCCCTCCAGCTGTTTTGGGACTACAACCCCCCACCATCCCTAGCTAACAGGACCCGTGGTCAGGGATGATGGGAATTGTAGTCCCAAAACAGCTGGAGGGCCAAGTTTGACCATGCCTGTCCTACTGTCTAATTACTACACCACATTGGCTCTACAAATAATCATAATGATACCCACCAGACTCTTAATCTCAGGGTCATGGGTTCGAGCCCCACGTTGGGCAAAATATCCCTGCACTGCAGTGTGTTGGATTAGATTATCTTTGTGGTCCCTTCCAACTCTGATTTATTATTATTTACTATTATTTCCAGAGAATATTCTGGAAAATACCATCCTCTTTTTTTTTCTGGGGGAAACAAAGAAGTATCAACATTTTGGCTCGTGTCTTTTAAGTCAGTGTTTCCCAACCAGTGTGCCTCCAGATGTTTTGGGACTACAACTCCCATCATTCCTGACCACTGGTCTTGCTAGCTAGGGATGATGGGAGTTGTAGTCCCAAAACATCTGGAGGCACACTGGTTGGGAAACACTGTTTTAAGTGTCATGTTGATTTTTTAAGTCGGCTCTTCCATCCCATGGATAGATTTAGATTCTGGGCTGAGAATGTAAAATTTATTGCCCGTGTCTTGACAGCGTTACTACATAAACAGCTCCTGCAGAGTTCCCACAGGCCCTGCTCCCTGCCAGGGAGAGGCCGCCCTTCAAGAAAAGCTGTAAAAGAAATTCCTCTGCTGACAGGAAAGTCAAGTCTGGGTGTCGTTGTTCTTTTAATGCCCAGTTTTTCACCACCCGTCTTCCTTGCCGGCAGCTGCTAAACAGGATTGGTGTCTCATTTTTACGGGCTTCTGTTTTCGAAGGCTGTACAACGCAAGAACAGTCTCTGCTGGATCAGGCCCCTGGCCCATCTAGTCCAGCATCCTGTCCTCACAGCGGCCAACTGGGAAACTGTGGGAACCTGGCAGGCAGGATCTGAGCACAAGATCGCTCTCACTTCCTGTGGTTTCCAGCAACTGGCATTCAGAAGCAGTACTACATCCAGATGTGGAGGCAGAACACAGCCAAACACTCAGCTGGGATCACGCAGAGGGACGCGGGTGGCGCTGTAGTCAAAACCACAGAGCCTCAGAACCACGGGAGCCAGTGTGGTGTAGTGGTTAAGAGCGGCAGACTCGTAATCTGGGGAACCGGGTTCGCTTCTCCGCTCCTCCACATGCAGCTGCTGGGTGACCTTGGGCTAGTCACACTTCTCTGAAGTCTCTCAGCCCCACCCACCTCACAGAGTGTTTGTTGTGGAGGAGGAAGGGAAAGGAGAATGTTAGCCGCTTTGAGACTCCTTCGGGTAGTGATAAAGCGGGATATCAAATCCAAACTCCTCTTCTTCTCTTGGGCTTGCTGACCTTCTGATCAGCAGTTCGAATCCTCTGTCCCAGCTCTGCCAACCTAGCAGTTTGAAAGCACAGCAGAGCAAGTAGATAAATAGGTACCGCTGCGGCGGGAAGGTAAATGGTGTTTCCGTGCACTCTGGCTTCCATCCCATTGCGCCTGAAGTGGTTTAGTCATGCTGGACACACGGAAAGCTGTCTGTGGACAAACGCCGGCTCCCTCGGCCTCAAAGCGAGATGAGTGCCTCACCCCACAGTCGCCTTTGACTGGACTTAACTGTCCAGGGGTCCTTTACCTTTTTACTTATAGCCATGGGCATAGCCGAACACTCGGCTGAGCAATGTGTGACTGTTAATGTTAAAAATCCGGAAGGGGAAAATTTCTGTGGTCCGCCCCCCCACCCCCACGCTTCCCTTGATGCCCTAAACATGTGTTTATTTTGCTTAATGGTTATTCCAGCTTTGATTAGACACAAATCACCTGCCACAAGTATTATTTGCAAGAAATAAATGACCTTTATTGACAAAATGTAAAACTATGCGCACACGCACAAACACACACAAATAATGTAAAGGACTTTGCATTCTCGCGGCACACAAATTGGCTTTCATTGGTGTAGTGTTGAAAAGAGGTTTCGCCGGGTAATTCGTCTTAGAACTCAGCCAGGAATCCGGAACTAGCAGCCAAAATGAGGAATGTCAGTAGCTGTGAGTTACCCCCCTATGAGACCCTCTCGCTTTCTTGAGATCTACATAGGAGGTGATCCCCTTATCTGAGCACACCTATTCCCAGCCCTGTATTAAAATACTGGGGGGGGGGGAATTCAAGGAAGCCATCATGGGTCTCCATTCCCTTGCGTTCTGCCAGAGGTCTTCCAACAGTGCCAGGTGGCTGCGCAGGAGTTCTCAGGTCGGGTTTGGCATCTGCAAAAAGCTTCGTTCTCAATATAAACTGGCACAAAAGTTTCAAAGGCTTCCAAGACTGGGAGGGTCTATTTCAGGCTCTGTGGGATGGAGAGAAATGAGGGCACCACCATCCCACACAGGGCTTGGGCCAGCCCACCCAGAGGGCAAGGACTCCAGCCCTGATCAAACCTACCCAGCTCCCATCACTCCTTTGTGGCTGCCTGCTGAGACCTAGCCCTTTGCCATGGCCTAGAGCAGGCATCCCCAAACTTCGGCCCTCCAGATGTTTTGGACTACAATCCCCATCTTCCCCGACCACTGGCCCTGCTAGCTAGGGATCATGGGAGTTGTAGCCCGAAACATCTGGAGGGCCGCCGTTTGGGGATGCCTGGCCTAGAGAAAGCACAGCCAGTGTCACTTGGCAGCTGTGCTACTTCCCCTTCACCTGTGTGCCAGGTGAGAGGACTAGGGATGAGCAAAAAGGTGGCCACAAGGGGGGGGGGCATAAAGGAAACACACTGTACAGCTCTTGGGCAGAGACTGACAATGCCCTGTCAGCTCTAGCTAACTGGCAACCGTAGAAACCCAGTTGTGCAAATGACAGACAGCCACACCTTTTCCTAAAGCTCTTCCCGAAATAAGCCTGAAACCAGACGTAGCTGTGGGAACTTACCCCGACTAAAGGGGTTGCACTTCACTTGGTTAGCAGGCCCAGATACTGGCAACCTGCTTTATTAATATAGATTTTTTAAAAAGAAACACAAACAGGATAGGTTAGCTTGCAAACTGAAAAGTTCCAGTGATGCAAGGTTGAGCCATCACAACCGGGAAAACTACATTCAAAGCTGCTTCAAAAAGTTAGCACCCAGGAAAGGTCGAGAACTCGCCAAAGGCTCACGTCGATGCACTTCTGGTTGCCCAAGGCCCAGCACAACAACAACCCCCTCCCCCCCAAAAAAAACCCCGAAGCAGACAGGGAGGCAGCATTCTTCAGCTCGCTCTGGTTCCCTAGCGGGGAAGGACCCTCGATGTCTTTCACCACGCTGGCTCTCTTTGGGGAAGCAAAAGGGCTCCGACTCCAAACAAGAACAGAACGAGGGTGCCTTTTCCCTTGAGATGAAGCCCAGCAACTCAGGTCTGGCACTACCCTCCTTACAAAGCACCTGCCATCTGGAACGGCTCCAAAGGTCTGCATGATCTTGACGACCCCCTTCTCCAGCACGGAGCTCTTCAGCTGCTTTGGCGTTCTGGTTGTTTTCAAAACAAACAATACCCAAAACACAAATCAAGTTCTCCAAGCTGGATCAGCATACATAGCAGAATAAGCTGGAGAGAGCTACGGGCGCCGGTTTTAAGTTGCTCGGAGCAGCTTCTGTAGGGGGCAGGCATCCAAAAATAGGGTCCCCCACCGCCACCAACCCACTTTCCAGCTTACCCCACCTCCGTCTTCTGTTCTGGCTGCTTTGACTGGGCTGCTGATTCTGGCTCAGCTGCTTCTCCGTCCGTCTGTCTGTCTGCCCCCTCCTCCCAAAAATCAAATGAAATCAAACACACGGTGGAGGGTGATACATTTCTCAGGATACCTGGCATGAGCTCCTTCGCCCGTAGCCCAAAGGAAGGAGGAGCGAGAAGAATGTGACTAACTTCATACATCATCATACATCATTATTATTTTTTAAAGTATATAAATGCTTCATGATAAAGCACAATAAGGCACCCTCATGTTTTAAGGCCACATGAAATAGAGGAATTTTGTGTGTGGGGGGGGGTTCTTTCTCAAGTCCTTCTCCTCACCCTCCTCTAGCTCAAAGATCTGATGAAGTATCCTGTCCATTAAGGAATTGCGGGGGGGGGGGGTCGTGCAGATGCTGACAGATGCCAGCTCCAGCCAACTTGGCAACATCTGGAGGGGACACCTGGAGGAATGAGTGTCACCTTAATACTGTTAAAACGGGGGGCACTGTCCCAGCAGAAAGCAAAGAAGGAGCAGGACAGGCATCGGTGGTTCTTAAAACAGCCACTGGGCAAGCGGCCTACAAATGGGAACTTGGCTAAGGTTAGAGTTAAAAAACAACAACGATGATCAATCACTTAGGCCACAGTCCCACCATAAACAGTTAAAGCCCTATGGTGCCCCTTTAAACAGTCCTGGCGTCTCTCAAAGAATTATGGGAGCTGTAGGTTGTTAAGGGTCATTGGAGGAGACACACACCCTGCACCCGCCCCATTCTCCTTCCAGAGCTACAATTCGCAGAGTGATAACAGTCAATCCCTCTCCCCAACGATCTCTGGGAAATGCAGCTCTGGGAGGGGAAATAGAGGGTCTTCATAATTTTAAGCACCCTCAATGAACTACGACGCCCATAATCCTTTGGAGGAAGCCAGGACTGGTTAAAAGTGGTATCCTAGAGCTTTAAAACTTGTGGTGTGAATGTGTGCTTTTTGCCAACCACCTCAACAAGGAATGGCCCCAGTATTTCCCAATCTTAGCACTGTGGATCAAAAAAATAAAAATAAAAATCACAATAATAAGTAAACTGTGCAATTCCAACAAATTAGCAACCACAACGAAAACAACAAGAAAAAGTTCCAGGCTTGTCTTCCTATTGGAGAATCTCAGGTAATGTGCAAAAACAGAGAGAGAAATTGATTCTCCAGAAGCCCATCAGGAGCAGGAATCCCCCTCCTTGGCTCTAGATACAGCTAGGCCGAGGACTAAACGATAGGGCCGGAAGGCTAGAGTGAGGTTTGGAGAATACTAAAGTCTGACGCAGGCAATCGGAACTGATTGACCAGGTTCTGGGGAGTTGTCTAGATAAGGCACAGGTTGGGGCTCCCCTCTTGGGAGCGAAGGAACAACAGCTCTCCTCCAGCTAGAGGGAGACGCACCAATCGCTCCACGTTCCCAAAAAAACACTGTGAAAAAAGGACAGCTCGGCTCACACTCAGGGCAAGTGGCTTCCGCCTTGCTCCCGGGAACACCAGGTGACAGGCGCAGCAGAAATCGGCGTACATAAAGAGCCAAGGGGCTATCTCCCACTCTCCTGCCGTGTCTGAAGCACTTGGGTCACGTTATCAATGCCGTCCTCTGGAACCTGGAAGAGATGGGGAAGGGTAGCAAACCGGCTGTACCAAATAGCATCTCCTCCCTGCAGTACAGCTCAAAGAGGATTTAGAATATTATCTTTTCATTTAACAAAATTTATACAGTAATACCTCGGTTTAAGTACGCTTCGGTTTGAGTACTTTCAGTTTAAGTACTCCGCGGACCTGTCTGGAACGGATTAATCCACTTTCCATTACTTTCAATGGGAAGGTTCGCTTCAGGTTAAGTACTCCGCAGACCGTCTGGAAAGGATTAATCCACTTTCTTTTACTTTCACTGGAAAACTTTGCTTCAGGTTAAGTACACTTCAGGTTGAGTACTCCGCGGGCCCGTCTGGAACGGATTAATCCACTTTCCTTTACTTTCAATGGAAAACTTCACTTCAGGTTAAGTACACTTCAGGTTGAGTACTCCGCGGGCCCGCCTGGAACGGATTAATCCACTTTCCATTACTTTCAATGGGAAAGTTCACTTCAGGTTAAGTACGCTTCAGGTAAAGTACAGACTTCCGGAACCAATTGTGTACTTTAACCGAGGTACCACTGTATGCTGCTTCAGTGCAAAAGACAAACAAACAAACAAGGCCTCTAAATAAAACATTAAAACGATCATATATTTTTAAAAATTAGGTAGGCAGCTGCTCACAATTTGGAGGATGGCCCGACTGACTTACCAGGGCGTGGTCAAAGTTGAAGGTGCTAATGTAATACGCAGAGATGTCTGCATCGGCGAGAGGTTTGGCAATCTGAGCCACAATCCCACATTCATCTGGGGAGGCAAGAAGGCAGGTGATAAGTAAGAAAAACCCTCCCCTTCTCTTAAGCACTGATTGGACCTGGGCAGCACAGGTCACATGCACAGCGTACATCTAAAACGCTATGATACCACTTAAGCTGTCCTGGCTTCCCCTTCCCCCAAAGGATTCTGGGAGCTGCAGTTTGTTAAGGGTGCGGAGAGTAGTTAGGAGACCCCTAAATCCCCTCCCGTTTCGCAGAATTCCATTTCCCAGAATTCTCTGATTGGCCATTAAACCACTCTGGGAACTGTAACCCTGGGAGGGGAATAGGGCGCTCAAAACAACTCTCAGCACCTTCAACAAACTACAGCTCCCAGAATTTTTGGATGTCTTCCCCATTGATTATAATATGGCAGCCAACACCTTCCTTCCAGCGTTTGATCACATGGCTTATGTTTTATTTTATTTATTTAAATACACACACACACATAATATCCCACTTTTCACTATGTTGAGCAGCTTAGACCAAAAAAATATACAAACTATATATATGAGCAGGGTGGCACTGTGGGTTAAACCACTGAGCCTAGGGCTTGCCGATCAGAAGGTCGGCGGTTCGAATCCCCGCGATGGGGTGAGCTCCTGTTGCTCGGTCCCTGCTCCTGCCAACCTAGCAGTTCAAAGTGCAAGTAGATAAATAGGTACCGCTCTGGCATGAAGGTAAATGGTGTTTCCGTGTGCTGCTCTGGTTCGCCAGAAGCGGCTTTGTCATGCTGGCCACATGACCTGGAAGCTGTACACCGGCTCCCTCGGCCAATAGAGGAAAATGAGCGCCGCAACCCCAGAGTCATCCGTGACTGGACCTAATGGTAAGGGGTCCCTTTACCTTTTGGTAGCTCTTAAAATAGCCCCACTAAGGCTGTACCAGCTGCACAAAACACATTTTTACTAGATAACAAGTGCCAGATTTACATATAAGCTAAACAAGCTATAGCTTAGGGTCGCACTCTCCTGGGAGCCCCTAAAAAATTTAAAGTGAAGAAAACTGGATGTACATTTCCAAAATATAAGATAAAAAACAAATAAAATAAAACCCACATACAGCAACAGTGTTTTGTGTTGTGGAGGCTCCTATTTGTTATGTGCAAATGGCTTTAGATCCCTATTAGGTCCATAAATTACCATACAGCATATATTCAACACAAAAAACAGCGACAAATTTGTTGTTGACAAAGGACAGCTGGACATATAAAGGGCCACATTACCTTTAGTAGCTTAGGGCCTCATCCAACCCTGTAGATAACCCACACTTACCAGGTAAGCATGGCTTAAAAGGGAAGGGAACAGAAAGCATCAGCTCTTGCAAGATCTCGCTACCTGCTCGCCTGGAGGAAATTCTAACTCGCCACAGGTGATCAGGTAACTGAGCACTTGCAAGGCTGTACTTTATGGCTAGCATCTCATACTATTAAAAACAACAGCCGACCCTGCGGCTACCAGTTAAGACCGGCCACAAGGAAAAGCAGAGCTCAGAATGTCAGGATGCAGACACTCACTTACCGAAGCCCAAGGGCTGCCCACCGATCCTCACCATCCTCCAGAGCTCCCCTGAGGAGCTGGTCAGCAGGAGGTCGCTGGGGAACCTGGGAGGAGACAGGAGAATTTAGTCACTGCCACCAGGCACCTTTTGTAAAGCCCCACACCCAAGTGACGCTCTGCACTTTCCGCCCTCCAGCTGTTTTTCCTGCCACACAGCAACACACCAGCATGATCGCATCCACACCACGCATTTAAAGCACGCGGCTTAACCAGAAGGATAAAAATCAATGATATTTTTTTAAAAAATTGGATTCTTTTAAAATAAAATGCTTTTTGAGGAAAATATATTACCATCCAAAGGTTATTCCATCATGAAATAAAGATTAGTTTTTTTAATTATGTAGAATAAGGTTGTATATGTTTAATTTTTTTTGGTAAATAAATTCCATTAATCCATTCACAATGTCATGCTCTTCCAGAGGTTTTTGTAAGATTATTGGGCAGTTTCTCTGCCTGCAAGATATTATCACAGATGCTTGGTTTACTTTTGCAGTTCTCAAAACTGAATTTGACTCAACAGAGATCACATGCCTCTTCTTCACAGCAAAAATGTTATAACATGAACAGAGTTGAGAAAAAGACCTTAATCCTATTGTTCTACAAACCTATGAATACAGAATCAACCCCTTCAGTGCTAAGTTTCAAGAAGTTCAGTGAATAGAATAAAAACAATATTTTTCTGATTGTTTGGAGTGGACAGTATTTAAGTTTTTCATGTGTAGGCTGGGCTGACAGTCTAAGTTTCCTAAAATATATATATTTTGTTTTTGTTTAGCCAAATTACTTAACAAACATGGATGTTTGTTTAAGCAAATAACATATGCTGTAATGTTATTGTTTCAGTTGAATAAATCTATTTAAATTCTTATTATTATGGTAATGATTATTTTTCTCCTTCCTAAGAACAACAGAAAAGTTGTCCAAATACAGTATGAATGATTAACCTATTAAACTGGGGATAAAAAAACTAATATGAAAAGTTGTTATTCTAAAAATCTTCATCTACCAGCATATTAAAGTTACACCAGCAAGAATAAGTCTTTATGTAGAAAACTATGATTTAAATCAAGCCTTACTGACTAGTGATTTAAATCGTGATTTAAATCAAATCCACCCTGCTGGGAACTGTAGTGCATTATCTGTGCTTTTACAGTGCTGCATGGATATGACCCTTATTCCGAAGACTGCCACGTGACAAATAGAAATCTCAGCCAAACCACTGCATGAATTCCAGCAATTGCCTAGGAACACAGCAGTGGGCAATTCCCTAAGGCAAACTACGAGGTGCTGTCGCAGGGCTTTCAAGCAGGAAAGGGGATTCCTGCCCTGAAAGGCCCCCCCCCCCCACCAGGAGATGCTTCAACTGGCACTGCACATTGCCATCATTTGTGAAAGACGTTTGTGACCATTCTGGGAATATACTGTGTATGCAGTTCTGGTCCCCTCAACTCAAAAAGGTTATTGCAGCGTTTGTAAAAAGGTTCAGAAAAGGGCAGCACAAATGATCAAGGGAATCCAGCGCCTCCCTATAAGGAAAGGTTGCAGAGTTTGGGAGCTTAGTTTGGAGAAAAGTTCAAGAGGCAACATAATAGACCTTTATTAAAAGACGCATGGCAAGGCGAGAGCAGACAGAGAAGAGTATTTCTCCCTCTCTCATAACCACTGGAACTTGTAAGCCTTTTGACTGATATACTGCACTGGCATGCTATGCTAAATTTCATTTTGTGGGAATGTTCAGCGGGGCTGCAAACAGACACCCCCCCTTCCTCGAAGCAATTAATACGAAAATGAGTGCGGAATTTCCATAATGTTCTGCTACGTTTCCCAGAAGTGGCTTCTGAGTCATGGAAAAGCTCAAATATAATGGGGAAATTAAGAGTTAGGGAAATGTTAGGGACACGGAATAAACCGCCGTGTGAATGCAGCCCTACTCTCAGAAAACATTTCATAGAATCATAGAATCATAGAGTTGGAAGAGACCACAAGGGCCATCCAGTCCAACCCCATGCCAAGCAGGAAACACCATCAAAGCATTCTTGACATATGCCTGTCAAGCCTCTGCTTAAAGACCTCCAAAGAAGGAGACTCCACCACACTCCTTGGTAGCAAATTCCACTGCCGAACAGCTCTTACGGTCAGGAGGTTCTTCCTAATGTTGAGGTGGAATCTTCTTTCTTGTAGTTTGAATCCATTGCTCCGTGTCCGCTTCTCTGGAGCAGCAGAAAACAACTTTTCTCCCTCCTCTACCGGTATATGACATCCTTTTATATATTTGAACATGGCTATCATATCACCCCTTAACCTTCTCTTCTCCAGGCTAAACATACCCAGCTCCCAAAGCTGTTCCTCATAAGGCATCGTTTCCAGGCCTTTGACCATTTGGGTTGCCCTCCTCTGGACACGTTCCAGATTGTCAGTATCCTTCTTGAAATGTGGTGCCCAGAACTGGACACAGTACTCCAGGTGAGGTCTGACCAGCGCAGAAAACAGTGGTACTATTACTTCCCTTGATCTAGATGCTATACTCCTATTGATGCAGCCCATAATTGCATTGGCTTTTTTAGCGGCTGCATCACATCAAACTTTTAATTTAATAAAAGTTTTCCTGCTACCTGCAACAAAGCTGGCACTTACTTCTTCTTGGTCTCAGCATCCATGACGATGGAGATGTAGCCCTCGATCAGCGAAAAGGCAAAGAAAGTAATGGAGTCGAGGTCCTGGCTGGCTGAAGCAGCTTCTTTTGTGGGGCTGAAAAATGGGGTGAGGGAAAAACACATGAGTTGCTAAAATAAAGGACTGAATAGCACTAACTGACCAGCTTTTTAAAAAACTGGAGGGGGGGATCATAATTTTTTATTTGTTTTCAACTACAGTCCAATAACAGCCTCATTATAACAATACCAATTTATATGTCAATTATTAATACCAATCAAATACCAAATTATATAATTTAGTTAAAGTGGGCCCTCCGCATGCTAGAATTGATGGTGTAATGATTTTTATTTATTTCTGCGTTCCAAAATCTTATGTGTTTCAATTACATTCTGGTCATAATAATGATCCCTTATACAACAACTGCAATATTAATAACTTCTATTCATGTTGACACATGAAATGGATTTATAAGACTGCAAATGAGGAACTCAAAACTATATCCTTGTTCTTCTTGTGTGTGGAAATTATTCTGTCTGTGGTGTTTCTTCTTGTCCTTGTAAGATATTATAGCTTTATTTCTTTCCTTCCAGCTGAAGATATATGAGCAATTATCTTCCAATTGAATTAAATTCCAAGTCCTCTTAGCGTGATTCAGTTCACTCCATAAATAATAAAGGATGGGGAAGAGTCAGCTCTAACTTTCCACCGTAAACCTTTTGCAAAATAGAGGTTCCCTCCCATTTTCCGGTTTTTTTTTTACGCACACTTTTCCATTTGTTATATTCCATATTTATAATCCAATTTCTTCCATCCTCACTTGTACAAATATAATTTGAACTAACATTCAGAGGAGGGTTGCTAAATCATAAATGTAGAGAAGAAAATTTTAAATAAAGAAACCGTAGACTCCCCGCTCCGCCCCACTGTCTATTGCACCGAATGAAGTCTTATCTCAAATTCAAACCTTAAAGTCCTTGCTGTTGGTGTGTTCCGCAGTTTGTGACCTCATCTCTTCTAGCACGCGCCTGTACTTTAGCCCAATTAAGCTCCATTTAACAGGAGAACCTCTGCTTCTTAATGGCGGCATTGGAAGGTTTTCGGCAAGCGAAGGGCTTTTACACACACCAGCTCCCTGCCCCCTGCATTCCATGCAGGAGGGAGAGCCAGGTACCGAGACAAACTGCGAGTGAAGCCCGTCCCCCCCGTCCCTGGGGAGAATTTGCAAGGATGATTACCCTCAATCATTCTTGCTTTTCCTTCGCCAACGAACTCCCTGCTGTCGTGGGGGCTGCCTCCACTAAGACAGAGCGGAACCGGAAGCTCCCAAAACAATTAAGTTTTGATCTTTGCACAGAAAACAGACCATGGTTGGTGTCCGCTACACCTTTGCTGTGCTCTTACCTGTTTGAGTAGAACAGGACATCAATGAGGATTGTGGCGATAGCGGGCAAGGAGTCTGGAGAGATGCTCAGGATACAGAACCTATTTTGGGGGCTCTGCACAGGATGGACAGTGGGGTTCACATCTAAGGACAAGAGACAAAAGTGTTAAGACACCTGACACGGCAACAGCCAGAATTCCCAAGCAATTGGCTTGGACCAGACAAGGGAATGCCTTGGCAATGACAGGAGAATTTCCAAGCAGAGGAGCAGGGCTGAATTGCATTTGCACAACACCTGCAGCAACAGCCCATTTGGCTAACAGCCATCTTCATTTTCTCCCTCTCATTGCACTAGAATTTGGAGACATCCAACAACGTTGAATTTTGTTGTTGTTACAATTTAATACCCACCCATTCACCGTAAGGCCCCTCTTCTCTTGCAATCACAGAAACATGGCGAGTCCTAAAAACCCACATTTCGAGTGTCAAAATTTCAAACACTGCTCAGGTCCATATAGTTTGGTTACTGGATTCTTTTAACTGCCTGCTCAATTTTACCTTTATAGTTTTTTATGTTTTAAATCTGCAGTTCTCAATGTGGGGCACATGCCCCACAGGGGGGCAATTTGATTTTTAAGGGGGTCAATTCGAGAAGAAAATAAATCGACTGGATATCACTAAATGAGGAGACTTGAGACTGAAGCAGACTAAATTGGTACCCAATATAAAATCTCTCTGCAGCAGCCATGAAGCACAAGGATCTCACTAACTTTAAGTCTAATTATCGTGAGGTGAGCTCAAATTTTATATTTACGCATTTCAGTTTCCTATTATACGTTTTGAAACTTTATTTGCTACTTTTTCATATCACTTCATCTTGTTGTTGTTGTTACAATTTCTCAGTACTTCACCTGTCCTTTCGTTCTTTCATTTTTCTCTTTCATGGGTGCCATGTTCTTTGGAAGTTTGTTTAGACCAAGTTAATGGCCCTTTAGGCTTCCTCCACGTGAATAGGAGTTCACTTTTCGAATAATAAGAATTTCCGTATTTTTCCATATATAAGACTAGGCATTTTTTATTTTAAAATTCTGCAAAAAAAATTGGGGGTCATCTTATACTCTGGGCAATCTCCCCCCATTTTCTCAATTTGGAGTCCCCCCAAAGAGGGGGCGTGTTATACACGGAAAAATACAGTGTATGTCACAGGGGGGAGGCGTGCACCAGGATTTTAGAGATGCTTGGTGGGGCACGGCCCAAAAAAAAAAGTTGGGAACCCCAGTTTTAAATGTTTCCTGGTTTTCTACTAAGAGAGTGGCGACTGATAAAAAAAAATATTTTAAATCAGCCAACAGCTCCCAGGGCTTTGTTTGCAAGGTTAAAGCACAAATCCCCCTATTGTCTAAGCAAAACAAAAAGATACTTTCTTCTCCTCTGAGCATCAACACAATGGATGAACTTTGTCCCCATCGGATTGGCCTGACATATTTGATAAAACAGGGTGGCGGTGGAGACAAGGAATCCAATTTCAAAGGCTCCAAAGGAGGCCATAAAGTTACACAGAGGCTGTTTCCACTGCAGCCCTCTCTTGTTCCAAAAAACTCACCTTGCTTTGGCTTGAGGAACCCGTTGGTCACGTCGTCACAGCTCGCGGGGACCGGCTCCCCGTTCACCTCCTTGTAAATATCGAATTCGCCTTGCAGGGTGTGGATCACGACAGGGAGGTCCTTCTCCCGCACCTGGAAAAAAGAGCCACGGTCGTCGCCGGTGCAGAGTGGCAGCTGGTGCCCTTTGGGGTGGGTAGGGAGGAAGGCAGGGAGGCCAACAGTAGGTGGCGCCAGTGGCAAGTGGAGCCAACTAATTTGAGCATTTTTCAGGGCCGATGCTAGGGTTTTTGGCGCCCTAGGCGAGGTCACCTTCTGCCCCCCCCCCCAGTGTGAATGGCTAGCCCGCCCCTCGCCCGGCAACGGCGGGAGAAGAAGAAAAAAAGGAAGCTGCAGCCTCGCTCGGCCAGCAGCTTCTTTTTTATTTTTTCTTCTCCCAGCGTTGCCGGGTGAGGGGCGGGCCAGCGAGGAGGGGCGTCATGCCAGTCAGCCACTAGCGTGGCGCCTCACTAGCCCGCCCCTCACCCGGCAACGTCAGGAGAAGAAAAAAAATAAGAAACAAAGCCACAGGCAAGGGCGGCGGCTGGGGGGTTTGGCGGGCAGGCTGGGCAGCGCCCCCTCCATTTTGGCGTCCTAGGCGATGGCCTAGTTCGTCTAAATGGACGCGCCGGCCCTGGTCCCCCATCCTCTTCTTCCTTCAGTTCTACAAGGGGAACACAGAGGAGGAGGAGGAAACTGACAGACAGGGCCTCTCCCCTTCATTGGTTGTAAGAAGGCAGGCAGGTGAAGGCAGGTTGAGGTTGGTGGGGCACTGCCCCATTTGCCCTAGCTGACCAGCCTCCACTGGTGGTGGCCCAAGAGGCTGAAAGTCTGCAGATCGAATACTGGCTCTGGCCAAAACTCATCTGATGCCCTTAGGAGAATCTCCTTTTGTTATGCATAAGATCAACAGCCTAGGAAAGGGGTCAGCAACCTTTTTCAGCCGTGGGCCAGTCAACCGTCTCTCAAACTACCTGGTGGGCCGGATGATTTTTTTGGGGGGGGGGGGAATGAACGAATTCCTATGCCCCACAAATAACCCAGAGATGCATTTTAAATAAAAGCACACATTCTACTCCTGTAAAACACTAGGCAGGCCCCACAAATAACCCAGAGATGCATTTTAAATAAAAGGACACATTCTACTCATGTAAAAACATGCTGATTCCCGAACCGTCTGCGGGCCAGATTGAGAAGGCAATTGGGCCGCATCCGGCCCACGGGCCTTAGGTTGCCTACCCCAGGCCTAGGACAAGAGTTTTAGGAACCTCGGGCCTAGGTGCTAAGTGTGGCCTTCTAAGTCTGTCTATCTGGTGTTCGGCCACACCCCACATTGGCGTTGCTTCGTGCCCTCCTTGAGTGGTTCCTGCGTGGCTGGAATGTGTCTTTGCACTCTGATCATGCCTCTTGCTTGTCCAAATGGAGGATAGAGAAGGAAGGTGGGAGTGTGTGCAGAAACTAGCCTACTGTACAAAGGTTAAATTTACATCCATTTCACCTCGGGCACTGCCCAGAACGGAATGTGGCCCCCAAAAGGTTGCCCAGAACAGAATGCGGCCCTCAGCCTGAAACCAATTGTCTACCACTATCCTATGATTAAAGAAAACAGGTCTTTTTTTCCCCTGGGCCACATTCACACCAAACATTTGAAGCATTATAACACCACTTTAAACAATCATGGCTTCCCCCAAAGAATTCTGGGAGCTGTGGGGGTTGGAGTTTGGGCCTTTGGGAAAACAAAGCGCTCAACCAGTAAGAGCCAGCCCTTCCTCAGGTGGCCTCCTCCCCTTACAATTGTCAATTGTCTCCTCTGGGGATGGGGGGGGGGAATCACCCCCAAAGACTCACCAGGATGAAGTCTGTCTGATAGGTGGAGAGCATGAGCACCGAGACGTTGTGCTCTGCCAGTGGTGCAATGACGGACTTGGCGATCTTGGTGACCCCAATAGGCTGGAGGTTGGCGGAAGCGCTGCCATTGGATGAGACATTGAGCACCAGCCAGGTGGAATCTACGACTTGCAGGAACTCAGACGGAGGCAGCTCTGGAAGACAAGGGTGGGGGGGAGATCCAAGATTTGTTTTTGTGCTCCCCCCCAAAAAAAATAGAATACTACTGATGAAGTACAACTTATGTTCATCAGCTAAAATTACAAATATTACACACAACTGTCTACGCAGGTCAAAGCCTGAACTAAATCTCTTTATCTTCCTATATACATAAGAACGTAAGGCTGTCGTCACAACAGGACAGCAGGCAGGCAAGCAAGCAAGCAAGCAAGCAAGTGGGCAGTGCTGGTGGCCCAAGTGAGCTGTTTAATGGAGGGAGGCAAGCATTCCACAGAGGTTTAGCAAGCAGGGGGTGGGGCTTTGGCAAAGCTGTGAAAAGACAGTGAAGGAAGTGGGTAAGGTCGAATGAAGGGGGTGTTGCTCAGATGTGGAGGAAGGGTGGTTGACAAAGGGGTTGGCAGGTAGGCAGGGCTGACAAGCAGAGAAAACGGGGCAGTAGCCCCTAGTATCCACAAAAAAGATTACCCGAACAACCAAGTTTATCCCCTTGCACAGACCTGCAAGATTACGTAGATTGGGGAAATTCTACTCGCAGCAATGCACCCTATTGAATATTACAGGGTGATGCATCTTTTTGTACTGCAGAGTGTGTAGCACTTAGGAATGTTTAAAAAATATGGATTAAACTGTTTGGAGGGACTTTTAATTAAATAAACAAAATGGTGCTACAGTTTTTACATGGAAGTTGTTTAAAAACAAACAAAAAACTTGTCTCTTATTTTAAAATGATCCAGGGAACTTCACAGAATTTTGATTTCCAGTGAGGTTTTGGAATCAGAAGCAGCAGTTTACTGCAAGACCCCAAGACCCTTGCCTCCCCACTTCCCTGCCAATGGGCTCTGATGTCTTTGGCAAGCCCGTTCCCACCTAAGACAAACTGTCCCTCTAACCAGCGATTTTAGCGCCCGCTCTCTCTCTCTCTCTCCCTCTCTCCAGAATGAAGCAGAGCCAAAAAGGGGGCTTGGAACAGTCCCCAGCCAAGGAGGGAAGCAAGTACACGGCGTTCTCGGCCAACAAGGATTCTTGTTGATTCAGCTACTCCAGAGATTTAATTCAGAAGATAAGAACTGCCTTTGCTCGACCAGACCAAAAGACACAACGAGGATGAACTAGAAGAGGCTGCTGGATTAGACCACTGGCCCATCAAGGCCAGCACCCTCTTCTCACAGTGGCAAACCCGCAAGCAGGAACCGGGCACAAGAGCACTCCCCCCCCCCCAGCAAGCGGCCTTTATAAGCCTTAACATAGAAGACGCCTGCTGAATCTCTATTGGAAGAGCACCCCAAAATTTAGAAACCTGCACTATTCAAGGTTCTAAGTCAGAACTTTAACCCAAGCTTCTAACACTTACAAATATCCAAGAGATGGCTTCCTTCCCTACAGACCTTCTCAGGTGTTAAAATCTGAGGTGTGTGTTTTCACCCTATTCCTGTGGCTGTAACCTGTTTTAACTCTTCTTAATTTTAAGTTTTAAATTGCTGTAACTCACCATGGGGCCTGCTGGTGAAGAGTGGGTAATCAATTTAGTAACCGTCATAATAACGATGATGATTTAAAATAATAATAATAATATTGAGGATACCTGCTGAATCTTTACTGGCAGAGCATTCCAGTTTAGAACCCTGCACTGCGCAATGTTCTAAATGAGAACCTTACTTTAACCCAAGGTTCTAACTCAGAATGTTAACTCAAGATTCTAACTTGCAGATATTCGGACGCAACACATGATAGGGGTGGGGCCATGAGGAACTCAACAGACGGGTGCAAAAGGTGTTCCTGCTCCCCCTCTTGTGCCATGGGAAATGTACAAAAGGCAGCTGGCTTGGGTGCCAAGGCACATCCACATACCGTATCTACATTTATTTATGGAGGGAGGGGGCAGTGCAGGTGGGAAGCAAAGCTGTTGCGTTCTTTGCCGGCGCTGCCTACCCTTCCCAACGGAAGGCAAAGGGTTACTTTCGAATGGGCCTTTTGGGAGCTTCTGTTCCAAGGAAACAGGATGGAGTCCTTCAGAAGAACAATGGCCCACCAGGCTGTAGAAATCCTGGGAACGAGAGCAATGATTTCTCAAAAAAAAACTTCAACCAAGAAAGCACCAGAGCTTTTTATCCAGAGAATTAAAACTGCATCTTGACTTCTAGCGGGGGGGGGGGGGGCGAACACTGGCAAATCAGCTGCTCTCAATTTCCAAGGGGGCGGGAGGGTCAGAATGGCCCTTTTAAGAGAATCTGGTGTGAACGAAAGCAAACATCTCGGAGGCAAGTTATCAAAGTTGTGTAAATCCCAGTCACTGCCTGGAGAGAATGCTAAACACTGGAGATCCCAGAGAAGGACCCCCCCCCATGGCCTTTCCAGGTTGCCTATACACCATACAGTACTGCAGCACCCATACTTTGGAACTCCCTGCCACTTGACATCAGGCAGGCATCTTCACTGCACTCTTTCTGGTGCCTGCTTAAAATATTTTTGTTTATGCGTGTATCAGGACATGGACGGCACACAGAATGTTGGGTGCTTGGACCTATTTTTGCGGATTAAAAAAAAAATGTTTAACATATTTTCTTTTCTTTTTTTTACTGGTAATTTTATTGTTTCCTTCTTTCTGTAAGTTCTTCCGAGGTCTGCTTGTTTGTTTTACAATCGAGCGGTATATGAGATAAATAAAATGGGGGGAACCCCCAAAATATCCTTTGGCTGAGTAAAAAACCAAGACTTCACCTGCCTGGCCTCTTCCAGCTTCTCTCACACAAGCAGCCAGGTAGCCACAATTATGCATCACTCAAATGGACTGTGTGTGTGTGTGTGTGTGTGTGTGTGTGTGTGTGTTGCTTTTCCATGGGAACGGCACCAAAAGAAATCACAGCTTGGGAAGGCCACGCCTTCCGTCCGCTCTGAAAAATGTCCTGCCAAAGCCATTCTGGAGTAGATCCAGGAAGCAGCTATACAAAAGCTGCTGTTGTCAGCAGTGACCCGGGGCAGCTTCCTATCTCCCTTCCTGTGGCCCTGCTCCCTCTTCCCCATGGGGTAAATAAAACAGACGCGCACAATACCAACATCTGCTCTCCATCTGTTCCCTCCTATACTTGGAAAAAGCAGAGAACAGCAGGGAGATTTTCTTTTTCCTCTCTCTCTCTCTCAATCTCTTGATAATGCTCAAAATTAAGTCCAGGGCGGGGTCACCTGGCAAAATTGATCAACAGCACATAGGAAGTTGCCTGCCTTATAATATCAGTGTGTTAAGTCCCTGCAGGCCAGTATTTACCTGCTCTGACCAGCAGCATCTCGTACTAAGGAAGGATACTTTTCATTTTTTAAAAAAAAAAAAGACTGGAGATGCCAGAAATTGAGCCAGGGGCTGTCTGCATGCAAAGGATGTTGCCTGCCAACCCCCATAAAAAAACATCCTTTTCTCAGGGCTTCCTGGACTAGATGAACTTTTGCTCCAATCCAGCTAAGGCTCAGTGGCAGGTCCTAAATCCTTTCCCCACATTGCTTTTTGTCCAGGCGTTCTGAGACCCATAAGGTTGGGTTCTGATCCATGCATCTGAATCCTCAGAATTTTCCGTTTTATTTTTATCTTTATATTACTAGTGTTTTTATATGACTAGGTTTACAATACTTTTTTGTTTTAAGGATATATTGTTCAGCTTTCTTAGATCATATGTGAAGATTTTTTTTAAAAAGTACCATATGAATGCTCTTAAATAACTGTAAACTCCAACCAAGGTGCCAGTTAAGACCCAAAAGGCATAATAACCTTGTGATAGGCCATTTCACCATCAGAGAAAAATGCTTTTTTTAAAAAAGCAAAGAAAATTAAACCCGGAAAATTGCATTTTCAGGGATGGGGAATTATTCATATTCTATCTGGCATTTTGGACTCTCCCCAGGCCCCGCCTCCTCTCTCGTCTTGCTTTACACCAGGCACCCCCAAACTTCGGCCCTCCAGATGTTTTGGACTACAATTCCCATCTTTCCCAACCACTGGTCCTGTTAGCTAGGGATCATGGGAGTTGTAGGCCAAAACATCTGGAGGGCCGCAGTTTGGGGATGCCTGCCCTACAGCCAGATGTGGGAGAGGGGTATGGGAAGAGTGTAGACACTAGCTCAGTGTTTCCCAACCTTGTGCCTCCAGCTGTTTTTGAACTACAACTCCCATCATCCCTAGCTAGCAAGACCAGTGGTCAGGAATGATGGGAATTGTAGTCTCAAAACCTCTGGAGGCACAAGGTTGGGAAACACTGCACTAGCTTACCCTACAAAGGCATCACTTTACATTCATTGCTCCCACCTATTTTTCCCTCTGGCCATGCCCACCACTGACATGTGGCCCCCAGAATATCACTCAGAAAGGAATGTGGCCCTGAGGCTTAAAAAGTAACAGCTTAAGCCCCAAGTATTCCTTTATTGGCATGTATAAGCTCTTCCTTCACCATAACATTCCCCCTTGAGGGTTTCACGCAGCTCTGTGCAAGTAACCCCGGTGACACACACTAAATTAAACTGAATCAACAGCTGTCGGAAATGGCAACAATACCATGCTGGGAGTCAACACACAGAAAGGACAGACATTGGTACCTTTAAAGCCTTCTTCATCCAGCATGATCGTATAGTCTTCAGGAGTCTCTGTCAAGCTGAAGAATTTGCACCTGGGAAGACAGAAGAAGAAATTTTTTTTAAATTTTTAGCCAACTGCACAAATGTTTGCTAGCCTTTGAAAATAGCACCCTTTGAAAAAAGCACCCAGAAATTTCAAGTAGCCCAAGGTGTGGCAGGCAGGCAGGCAGTTTTGAAGGGAGTCAAATATATATTATATATATATATATATATATATATATGCATGCTACATATATATGCTACATATATATTACTCCACATGCATCTGCTTCCAAATCATTTCCAAGCCTAGCACAAGTGCCAGCTGCTACATGCAACTAATGGCTGGCTAATGGGAGGCAAAGTCAACTCAGGAACCTGCCTATTACATTCAGACCACTGGCCCATCTAGCTCTGTACTGTCCACAGTCCGCACAGATTGGCAGAGTCTCTCCAGGATTTCAGGCATATTATTTTATTATTATTATTAATACCCTGCCCATCTGGCTGGGTTTCCCCAGGCCACTCTGGGCAGCTTCTAACAAAATACTAAAATACAATAATCCATCAAATATTAAAAGCTGTATTAAAATATTAAAACAGGGCTGCCTTCAGAAGTCAGATAGTTTATTTCTCTGACATCTGATGGGAGGGCGTTCCACAGGGCGGGTGCCACTACCGAGAAGGCCCTATGCCTGGTTCCATGTAACTTCGCTTCTCGCAGTACGGGAACCGCCAGAAGGCCCTTGGCGCTGGACCTCACTCAGTGTCCGGGCTGAACGATGGGGGTGGAGACCCCAGCCCTACCTGGAGAAGCCAGGGATCGAAGCTGGGACATTCTACAAGCAAAGCAGATGCTTTGCCACTGAGCTACAGCCGTGCTTATTCTAGTTTTCTTCCCATTCTCTCATTCCCATTCTCCCTTGCAAAATTCCAGCAGACGCTTCTGCAATTCTCATGACAAAAAGCTTGAGGGGAGAAAAACATGACCCCATCTATTTCTCAATCCCTGGAAGTTTTTGAGCAGAGGCTGGGTGGTCATTTGTCATGGATGCTTTAACTGAGAATCCTGCATTGCAGGGGTTTGGACTAGATCAGGCTTCCTCAAACTCGGCCCTCCAGATGTTTTAAGACTACAATTCCCATCATCCCTGACCACTGGTCCTGCTAACTAGGGATCATGGGAGTTGTAAGCCGAAAACATCTGGAGGGGCAAGTTTGAGGAAGCCTGGACTAGATGATCCTTGGGGATCCCTTCCAACTCTACAATATACTATTCTATTAATTCTATTTCACATTTCTACCGGTAGGAGTCAACATCAATTACCTAGATAGAACTGTAACTGTTCAGTTCTGCTTCTACCAAGAGGGCATAGGAATTTGTTCATTTTTTTCCTCCAAAATATAGTCCGGCCCCCCACAAGGTCTGAGGGACAGTGGACCGGCCCCCTGCTGAAAAAGTTTGCTGACCCCTGTTGCTGCAAGTTATATGCCATTTCAGCAAAACACAGTTTAAAAACAAACCAGAAACTCCTGACAGCCGAGAACTTGCAATTGTAACATACCAAGAAAGTAAGGTAAAATATTACGAATGGCGAATAAATGTTCTGATTGCTGTAGAACTAAATCCATTGGTATTTTGGGGAAGAGAAAACCAATCCCAACTATGCATGGAAGAAATTCAGATTATTTCACTACAGAAACTTCCTAATTCCATGTTGAAAATAAACCAGGCAGTGGTGGATCCTATGCAAGGCAGAACTCCATCCTGAGGATTTTAACAGAACTTGGGGCAGTACCGCGATTTTAAAAGGCAACAACAGCCAAACCCTACGCCAAAGGATAAATGGACATAAATCTGACATCAGGAACCATAAGACAGAGAAACCAGTAGGAGAACACTTCAATCTCCCAGGACTTTCTATACAAGATCTCAAAGCAGCTGTTTTATTACAGAGAAATTTCAGGAACAGACTGGAAAGTGAAGTTGCTGAATTGGAACTCATTACCAAGCTTAAAACCATGGAGCCACCTGGGATGAATAGAGACATAAATCTGACATCAGGAACCATAAGACAGAGAAACCAGTAGGAGAACACTTCAATCTCCCAGGACTTTCTATACAAGATCTCAAAGCAGCTGTTTTATTACAGAGAAATTTCAGGAACAGACTGGAAAGTGAAGTTGCTGAATTGGAACTCATTACCAAGCTTAAAACCATGGAGCCACCTGGGATGAATAGAGACACCGGATTCTTATCTCATTATGCATGATCAAGCTTTCTTTAGCGCCTCAGCCCTTGCTTTCCCCCCCCCCCCCAGGACTAATTGCAGTCATCAGCAGCCGTTAACAGCCATCCACAGGTTTACCACTCCCATCAGCCCATCACCCATTCCCACCCACCCCCACCACCCTCTGTATATATATATAAGGGTCTGACACTTCTGTTTCCAGTGTATCTGAAGAAGTGTGCATGCACACGAAAGCTCATACCAAAATAAAAACTTAGTTGATCTTTAAGGTGCTACTGAAGGAATTTTTTAACAGCAGCCTTGGATTGCCAAAAGACCAAAAATTTAACAATGGTGGTGTCTGAAGAATTTTTATTTCACACACCCCCAACCCACCCCTCATTCGCTCCGCAGTGTTGGGGACTCTAAATCTTGATGTGATCTCATGTAACCTCAGCCGCTACAGAGCTATTTGGACTGGGCTGGGTGATGGGACTACGAAACCAGAACATGAGCAATGAAATTATCTGCTTCAGATCAGTGATTCCCAAACTTTTTCAAGCCACCATAAACTCATTCCCAGTGCCCCTGAGGGATAGCTCCATCGGTAAAGCAGGAGGCTCTTAATCTCAAGGTCATGGGTTCGAGCCCCATGCTGGGCAAAAGATTCCTGCATTGCAGGGGATTGGACTAGGACGATGCCTTTCAACTCAATGATTCACCACCCTATAAAATGCATTATTCAGAACAGAAGTTTGCATGACCCACTAAGGAAGGTAAATAGCACAATAACATCCAAAACAGTAGCAATTAATCGTGCATTCATTCAAAATCCGATTTAAACTAAAATTAATTAATTCGGCACAACTGATAAAACTTGATCCAGCGATACCAGCTTCCCAAAGTCTGACAGTCATTTAGCAAGAGTCTTAGATAAGAGGCTTAGATTACCATCTTTAGTTAACTACTTCGCTGCTCAGCAAACTCTTAATGTGGACAAAGGGATACCAGTTTCCCAACATCTGGGATAGGTCACTCAGTAGAGCAGGAGACTCTTTTAATCTCTGGGTCACAGATTCGAGTCCCGCACTGGGCAAAAGGGGGGTTGGGCTAGATGACCCTCGAGAACCCTTCCAACAATTCTACAATTCTATGATTCTAAGTCACTTAGCAGGAGCCTATTTCCACTGCCCCCTAGGGGGGCAGTACCTCCCATTTCGAAAACAGCTGCTTTAACTGAAAGAGCACAACGCAGGGGCTCTCTCTCCAATTCCAGAATCCAAACGCAGGACTCTTGCAAGTGTGGAACTCCAGAAGTATTTCCCTGTGGACTGACTTCTGGAGTTCCAGACTCGCAAGAGTTCTCTTCTCCCCACCCCCCACCCCCCGCAATGCATGCATTTTTTATTCTGGAATCGGAGAGGAAGCCCCTGTGTGTATTTATATATATTGGAAAGAGAGGGGCTGCCAGCCAAATGCGAGATCCAGTTGGAAGGGCTGATCCTGTAATTGTAATTGACCCTGTAATTGTTTGCTTATTCTCTGCAAGGCGGGTGAGCTGAGGGTGTTAGTTAGGTTGTTTTTGCCAGCCTTTGCAAGCCGACTGTAGGAGGAAAAAAGTAGGGGGGGGATACATTTTCAATCCTAAGGGAAGGATTTTTATTTTATTTATTTATTTATTTATTTATTTTAAAAAAAAACCTACTGGTTTTTTTCCACATTTGACTCCAAGCACAAAGGGTGGGAGTGCTTATAAGTGGAACGTATTTAAAACCTTGGCCTGCAATTTGGAGGGACTGAAGGGCTTGCTTTGAAAAACAGGAGAAAGAAGCAGAGTTCCACCAGCAAGAATAGTCTGTTGTTACTACAAGAATATTACCACTTGCTTACCCAACACCCAGCTTTTAACCCTTAGTTTGGGAGAAGAGGCACACAGAGACCAGATTTGCCTGTTTGAGGTAGGGTTGGGTCTTCAACTGCTTGTCCTCTGGGCTTTAAACAGGGTAGCACATTCTGCGTTACAAGATGCTGAGCAAAGAAACCGGCTGCCAAAACAAGGCTCACACATTTAACCCAGATAAAGAAACAGAAGTGTTTTCAATAATTCCCTGAACCAGAGTTTGCAGCAAAGCACCCTGCGTATCCTATAAGATCCCACGCGAAGCAAGAGTTTGGAGGCAATCCTTGCTATGTCCAAGTGGGGTCAGGATTGCATCTGCCACCACACACGACACACCCCTTCTTGGCTCAACAGCAGGATCCCTTGGTACAAGCACAGAGGACCCAGTCCTCTCCCCAAATGAGGTTTACTCAGAAGGCTCCACACACTCCCTACAGCTCGCAGGTACGTGGGCCCAATCCTGCAGCGACAAAAGAGGCTTTCGCACATTGCACTCAAAACAATGCACTCTTGTGTTTGTGCATTCCCACAACCTCCTAGTAGACTCATATACACGCACGGAGGAAACCAAACCCTTGAGAGAGAAGAAAAATGTGGTCCAGTTCTCTCTCTCTCTCACACACACACACTCACACACACACATACATACAAACACCATAGCTGCCAAGTTATCCCTTTTTTAAAGGGATTTTCCCTTATGCTGAATAGGCTTCCTCGCGAGAAAAGGGAAAACTTGGCAGCTATGACAAACACAAACACACACACCTCCTTTACTCACCGACACAACCGCTTGGACCACATGTGCACGTACCCCCCTACACCCCAATCCACACGTTCAACATACCACCTTGGTCCATCCCCACAACTTCGCAGTATGCACCCAATCCTTTGCGGCACTTGAGCGCACTTAACAGGGACCAATTCTGCCCCTTCCCCAAAGGGCTTCACTCTGCGGATGGTGCACAACACTCAGCACGCCTCCTTGGCCCATCTTCCCACAACCTCCATCTACACGTGCGCGGGCTTATAAAAATGGGGCTCGGCAACCTTCGCTAAATGAAGCCTTCTCCTCGATACTCTCGCACCCCCTTTCCGTCCTTCAACCCCTTGGTACACGCGAGTGTGAGTACGCACGACACGCATACACGCCGCTAGGAACCCGAATCCGACCCCGACCCGGTGGGGCACCTGCTTCGCTGGGGCAGCAGCAGCATCTTGAGCAGCGGGTGCGTGTAGAGCCAGAGGCCGCCGCGAGCCAGGCTCAGCACCCGCACGCGGGGCTCCAGGATCCGTAGGTCCATCGCGGCGGCGGCCCGAAGCGCGCGTCTCGGCAGCGGCAAGGCCGGATCGTAACCCCGGCGCTCGGCTATAGGCGAACCCGGGGCCGCGGCGCCGCCTCCTCAGCCAGGCCTGGCCCGGCCTACGGGGAGGAGGCTCGCCCGCCCCGGGATCCACCCACCGCCGCCTCCTTTCCGCCCCTTGGCTGGCTGCCTGCCTGCCACCATGGGCGCCGCTGGAAAGAGGAGGGGTGTCGGGACTCAGGCAGCCCACCTGAGAACGCAGGATGCTGCCTTATGTCGAGCCGGACCCTGACCCACTAATGATATAAAATAGAAGCACCTTCCTTGTTCTCTTTCCCTCGAATGAAAACGCTGAGCATGGAAAAAGTCGCCTCTCCTCCCAAGTGTGGAAAATTTCAGCCCCGTGGCCAAATTTTGTGGAAAGTTACAGGCCGCTTTGATGACTGCTCAGTTCTAAAGAGACCTGTTGTGCAACTGCCTGGCTACTAAGTTTTATTTCTGGTAAATCCAGGTCGTACTAGGATATGCTTTAATCTCCAGCATTCAAAAAGTCAAGAACTGCAGCTGCCTTTCCGCTTAATCCTCAACACACTGCTACGTACCTGTGTCCTAAAGTTGTAGCAACGCTGCATTTGACAACCTGGTGCCCTCCAGATGGCTTGCACTACAACTCCCATCAGCCCAAGTGCTGGCAGTTCTCCCCGCCTCCCTCCCCTGTTGTGCAGAAAGGCCAAGAGAGGTCTTTACAGCTGGGAAATTCTGTTTAAATACACACAACACACACACATCAAAGAATTGTAGAGTTGGAAGGCACTGGGGGAGCTGCATAATGCATGACAAATGGCCAGCCAACCTCTGCTTAAAAACCTCCAAGAAAGAAGACTTCTCTTGGGAGTCTGTCCCCCTGTCGTTCTTCCTGATGTTTAGTCAGAATCTTCTGTCTTGTAACTTGGAAGCCATTGGCAGGGCCGGCCCTAAGGCAAGGCTGGGTGCCGCAATGCGCCAGGGGGCGCCGCACTGCGCCCGCCAAACAGCTGTGCTGGAAAACGGGGGGGGGGCGCCAGAGGGATCTTCGCACCACAGTGCCACGGCGCCAGCAGGAGCGGAGCTAGGGCTTTTTACGCCCTAGACAAAAACAGCTGCCGCCCCCCGGGCGCATGCGCCATGACGCACGCACACCGCAGATGCCCCTGCGTCCCCTCCATTGGCGGGAGGAGCGTGGGCCAAGGGGGGAGCTCGGCGCCCTCCCGCCTGTGGAGGGGACGCTTTGAGCTCCTCAGCGGCGGTGGCAGCAGGGAGCGGCGGCGGCAGCAGCGCCCATAGCTGAAGGCTTCAGCTGCGGGCGCTTGCTTGCCGCTTGCTCGCTGCAGCCGCTGGGGAACTCACAGCGTCCCCTCCGTGGGCGGGAGGGCGATGAGCTATCCTTTTGGTTCGCACTCCTCCCGCCTGTGGAGGGGACGCTGTGAGTTCCTCGGGGAGCGAGCGGGCGGCGGCGGCGGCGCGGGTGTATTGCAGGGCAGGCTCGGCAGTGCCCCCTCCATTTTCGCGCCCTAGGCAATGGCCTAGTCCGCCTAAATGGACGCACCGGCCCTGGGCGCCAGATATGCTTAAGATGGCCCTGGCCATTGGTTTGGGTCCTACCCTCCAGAGGAGGACAAAGCAAGCTCGCTCCATCTTCCGTGTGATAGCCATATTTTTCTAGAAAAAGAGGTGCCAGAGCTCACCATGAACTTTCCCCTTTTTCTCTTAGAATGGCAATGGTGCCCACCTGAGAGGTGCTGGAGCTGAGCTTGGGAGGGAGCCTTGACAAAGGTTCTCTCCTGGCTCCCTAACCCAGCAGGCTTTGCACTGACTAACATCCTATATCCTTCTAAATGTGTTTGTGGGAGGTGGTGTTATAGAAAAACAACTCCCCAAGGGACTGAGTCCTCTAAGTCCATGATCAGTCAGAGATGAATGGATGCCGGCAAGATCCATAGAAAGCAAGGCAGATCTTCATTTTCCTGTTTCAACAGAGTTCCCTCCTCTCCTTGCAAGGAGGTAGGAGAGACCCACAACAAAGGTTAAAGGTAAAGGGGCCCCTGACCATTTGGTCCAGTCGTGACCGACTCTGGGGTTGCGGCGCTCATCTCGCGTTATTGGCCGAGGGAGCCGGCATACAGCTTCCAGGTCATGTGGCCAGCATGACAAAGCCGCTTCTGGCGAACCAGAGCAGCGCGCGGAAACGCCGTTTACCTTCCCACCGGAACAGTACCTATTTATCCACTTGCACTTTGATGTGCTTTTGAACTGCTAGGTAGGCAGGAGCTGGGAGTCGGACCGAGCAACAGGAAATTTGAGAGTGTTGCTTCTCTCCTTGCATTTTCTGCATAGCCTGGCCATTCCTTTGAGATGGTAAATACTTTAGTTCCCTAATCTCTTACTTATTGATAGTTTGCTCAGCTTAACAGACACTTGCCAGACTGTATTTGCTGTATTTGCTGTAAGCCCCTACAGTCCAAAGACAATTAGAAAGCTTTTTCCATTTCCTTCCTCCTTGCAGAGAAATATTTGAGGTCAATTTGGGAGAGTCAAATTGGGTTCAGGATTGCTCTCCTGTACTATTTCAGACATGTGGTTTAAATACGTATGGGTTTGCCTTGTAGATTTATGAATAATATTTATTCTGTATTTGAGACCTTAGAATTCTTGTAACAGTGGTATGGAGGGTTCTGTTCTGTTCTTGTTTTTATTATGTATTATGTGTTATTATCTTGTATTTTTATGCTGTTAACTGCCCTGAGATCTGCGGATGAAGGACGGTGTAATATTTAATCTATCAATCAATCAATAATCAAGGACCCCCTTGGGCTTTCCTCAGAGCAAGACAGGAGCAAGGCAAAGCCTCATGCGACTGGCAGATGTCCAGCAGCAGCAGAACAATGGGGGAGTGTCACAGTGGCCGGAGTGGGCTACTTCAGAGTAACGACTCTACACAGCTCTGCATTTTATCTTTTTATTGGTGCTGCGTATTTACAGTGCTAAAGGCAGTGCTATTTACAGAGACACCTCCCGAGGGGCTCCAAGGGCGTCGGTGACGACTGAAAGCCTAAAAACTCTGTGCTGTCCGAGCCGGTTGGTGTGAACACCTCTCCCCAATCCCTCGAGCTCCCTCCTTCCGCCTGAGAAGACTGAAATCCCAAAAAGTCCGTGGCGTCAGAGCTGGTGGGGGTAAAAATACGCTGCCAGTCTGCCTCTTCCTCTGACGGGGTGGACCTCGGAGACGCCCATACCTCTTCCTCCGGGTCCTCAAACTCCGCTTCCCATCTCCACGGTGAACTGCTCTCTGTGACCTCCTCCCCTTCCCCCTCCCTCTCCCTTTCCATGTGCCAGGGCTTGGGCCTGTGTGGGAAGAGGGCGTGGAATTCTTCCACCAAGAATTCCTCCTGTATCTGAGTGGCTGGGACCCATTCATTCTGGGAAGGCGGGGCATCCTCCCATGCCATGAGGTACTCCAGGCCTCCCACCCCTCTCCGTGAATCAAGGATGGCCGTGGCTTCATTGAGTTGCTCCCTGCCTCCCCTCTCCCCCCCTCCCTCGGGGGTCTGTTCGCTGCCTCGGAGCCTGCTGCTTTCCCTGTACGGCGACAGCAGCGATCTATGAAATACTGGGTGCACCCTCATGTCCTCTGGCAGTGCCAGCCTGAAGGCAACCGGGTTGACCTGTTGCGTGACCGTGAAGGGGCCTAGCCGTCTGGGTGGGAAGGCCCTCCGAGGACAACCACACCTTGTCCCCCACCCTGATGACCTCCCCCTGTCGCCTGTGGCGATCTGCCCCCTTCTTGTACGCTTCCTTAGCCCTCTCCAAGTGTTCTCTGAGCTGCTGGTGCACCGTCTCCAGTTCCTGTGCCCAATCCTCTGCCTGTGGGCCCTCCTCCTCCTCCTCCCCCTCCCTCTCTGGGAAAGATCTGAGGTCGTAGTTGGCCTTAAAGGGCGACACCCCTGTGGAGACGTGCACCGCATTGTTGTAGGCAAATTCTGCCAGTGGCAGGCGATCCACCCAGTCCGTTTGCCTCTGGCTGACGTAGCGTCTCAGGTACTGCTGCAAAATGGCGTTGACCCTCTCCGCCTGTCCATTGGTCTGCGGGTGCCGAGCCGTCGACAAGCTGACCTCCACCTGCAGGAGGTTCATGAGCCGCCGCCAGAACCTGGAAACAAATTGGCGGCCTCGATCCGAAATAACTCTTAAAGGTAATCCATGCAGTCTGAATACGTGGTCAACAAACAGTTTGGCTGTCTCTTCTGCAGAGACCGCCCTGGCACACGGTATAAAATGGCACATTTTGGACATAAGGTCCACCACCACCAACACTGCGGTCTTGCCCCTGGACGAAGGCAGGTCTGTGATGAAGTCCATGGACACTACTTCCCACGGCCTGTGCGGTGTGGCTAATGGCTCCAGCAACCCTGCTGGTGCTGCTCTGACCACCTTTGCTCGCTGGCAGGTGTCACAGCCCCTTACATAGTCCCGAACATCCTCCCGCACCCCTGGCCACCAGAAGTGTCTCATGACTAGGTGAGTGGTTTTGTCCCTTCCAAAATGACCCGCCGTTGGGTTGTCGTGCATCTGCTTGAGGACCTTACCTCTGAGCTGGTTGGTGGGCAGGTACAGGGCTCCCTTGTAAAAAAGCAGCCCCCTGCGTTCTGCAAAGTCTTTTGCTTGCTCCCTCCCCCCTCGCAGCTCTCTGAAGATGCGGTTGGCAAACTCATCTGCTGCCGTCAGTGCTGTGAGTTCTGCCTCGCTCACCACTGCTGCTCCGCAGGACCATGCCGACGGGGGAAACACGTGTCGTGGTGCTGGTGGCAACTCCTCCTCCATGTACTCTGGCTTGCGGGAGAGGGCATCCGCCCTGACATTCTGCTCCCCCGGTATGTAGTGGATGGAGAAGTTGAAATGCGAGAAGAACTCTGCCCACCGTATTTGTCGCTGGTTGAGCACCCTGGCTGTCCTCCAGAACTCCAGGTTCTTGTGGTCCGTGCACACCTGAATGGGGTGCTTGGCACCCACCAGGAAGTGTCTCCAGTGTTTAAACGCAGAATGGATCGCCAGAAGCTCCTTATCAAACACCGTGTAGTTGCGCTCTGGCTGGGTCAGTTTTCTGGAGAAAAAGGCACAGGGTCTCCACTCTCTGTTGGCATCCAGTTGCAGCAGGATCGCTCCCACCACTCTGTCTGAAGCGTCGGTCTCAACGCGTAGGGGCGCATCCTGCACCACGTGGAACAGGTTCTGGTCTGAGGCAAACACCCTCTTGAGGCTTTCGAACGCTGCTTGCGCCTCCGGTGTCCATCTGAACTTCTGCTTGCCTCTCAGGCAGTCAGTGATGGGAGCCGTGACCCGCGAGAAGTTCTTGAGGAACTTCCTGTAGAAGTTGGCGAAGCCTAGTAGGCGTTGGGCATCTTTGCGCGTCCTGGGGCTGTGCCAGTCCAGGATGGCCTGCACCTTGTCCTTGTCCATCGCTAGCCCCTTGTCTGACAGCTTGTAGCCCAGGAAGTCCACCTCCTTGGTGTGAAACTTGCACTTTTCCAGCTTCACATACAGGTGGTGCTCCTTCAGGCGCTGCAACACCTCCCTGACATCCTTCACATGCTGCTCGGGGTCAGTGGAGTAAATAAGGATGTCATCCAGGAAGACCAAGCAGTTCTTGAAGAGGAGGGACCCCAGGACGTGGTGCATGAAGGCCTGGAAGCATGCTGAGCCCCCTTGCAAACCGAAGGGCATCACCAGATATTCAAAAGAGCCCAGAGGCGTGAACATCGTGGTCTTCCACTCATCGCCTTCCCGGATCCTGATCAAGTTGTACGTCCCCCTCAGGTCGAGCTTGGTGAAGATCTTGCCCCTGCGTGCCGCTGTCAGCAGATCGTCCACTCTGGGCATTGGGAAAGCCACCGGTTCCGTCATGTTGTTCAGCCGTCTGAAGTCCACCACCAGGCGGCGCTGTTGGGTGTCCTTCTTGTCCACCCAGAAGACCGGGCTGCCCCCTGCTGCCTTGCTTTCTCTGATGAACCCCCTCTTGAGGTTCTTGTCGATAAACGCACGCAGATCCTCCAGTTCCTGGTCTGACATGGAGTACAGCTTGGCAGGGGGTAGCGTGGCCCCTGGCACCAGGTTGATCTGACAGTCAAAGGACCTGTGTGGGGGTAGGTGGTCGGATTCCGCTTCGCTGAAGACTTCCTGTAGGTCCCAGTACGGCTTGGGTATTGCCTCACCCCCCTTGACGTGCATGGTGGCCACCGTGGCTATTGGAGGCCCCTCCCCTGGTTGGTGCTGCATGCAATGTTCCAGACAAAAGTCTGATCCAAACGTGATGCATCTCTGGTGCCAACTGATGGAGGGGTCATGGCGCACCAGCCAGCTCATGCCCAAGACGATGGGGGGGGGTCTGAGATGGTGGTGACGTTGAATGCCAGTGTCTCTGAGTGCCGTCCCACCGTCATTCTCATGGGGGGGGTCTGATGGGTGATGGCCCCTCCCAGTAACTCCCTGCCGTCAATGGTGGAGACGTGCAGGGGAAAGTCCAGCTGCAGAAGCTGGATCTGGTGTGCTTCTGCAAAGTCCCTCGAAAAGAAGTTGGCAGATGCTCCGCTGTCAATTAAGGCAAGAACCGTCAGGGGGTACCCATTAGGGAGCGTTAGTGTCACTTCTAGAACCACCCCTGCTCTGGGGGGGGGTGGGCTGGCGCTGCTCCTCGCTGTGCGGGTGGGTGGGCTGGGGCTGTTGTCTGCCGATTGCGCCTGGCTGCTGCCCCTTGTCTCCTGCAGCCAGGCTGTCTCGTTTCCCTGCTGTGGTGCTGCGTCCGTGGGGGAGGGCACAACCGTTCCCGCCTTTCCTTGCCACTCCGTGCGATGTGGGCAGTCTCTGACGAGATGCTGAGGGGAGTTGCAGAGAAAGCAGTTCCCGCCCCTTCCCTCCTTGCATCTTGGCGCCGCTGGGGTTTGAAAAGTCCGCGCGCGCTATCAATTTCCATGGGTTCCTGGTCTTGGCCCGCCCCTGGCATGGCCTGGGATGGCTGTTGGGGGAGTGGCTTCTCCTGCGACCGTGGGAACCAAACTCGCTTTGCGCGCGTTGGCTGCTTGTCGTTCCATCGGGATTCCTGTCTCACCCCCACCGCCAGAGCCGCTTTGCTAAGCTGATCCATATTACTGGGCTTTGGACCTCTCGAGAGCTCATCTTTCACATCCTCATGCAACCCCAGATAGAACGCAGCTTCCATCGGAGACGAGTGCAGTTCCCACCCCAGTCTGTGCACCAGCATGGTGAATTTCGCCCAATATTCGCGAACTGTCATTTTTCCTTGGCGTAAATTATGCAGTTCCTCTTTGGTATGGTCCATATGGCTATCAGACGCATACATTACTTTTAAAGCCTCTAAAAATAGTTTGACATCCTTCATGCAAGGATTTTTTGCCGCGATTAACGGTCTAAGCCACTCTCTAGCGGCCCCAGTAAGGTGTTCCACTATAAACGCGACTCTGTGCGCATCATCAGGGAACTCATCATGGTGCAGCTCAAGGGCATACAAGATCTCAGTCTCAAAGCCATTATATTCCCTCGGATCTCCATTGAACTTGCTTACTAGGGTCCCCGCTCTCCTTCCTGGCAGCACTTGGAGTTGGGGCCCCCCTCCTCCCTTGTTTTTCTCTGCATCCAACTTGTTCTGGAGGTCCACCGCTACCGCCCTTAACTGCTGCTCTTTTTCCTGTAGCGCTCTCACCTGTTCAGCAAGGTTTTGCCTGTCCTCCTTGACCTTCTCCGTTTCTTGCTTAGCCGTCTTTAATTCCCCCTGTGCCTGCAACGCCAGTTGCTGCAGGTCCTGCTGGGCTTTCTCCGCGATCTGCCGCCATTTCTCCGCTTTTGGCGAGCTCATCCCGGCAACCCCAAAGTAGCCCCCAAAAAAGATTCGGAGGTTGCTGTCACAGTGGCTGGAGTGGGCTACTTCAGAGTAACGACTCTACACAGCTCTGCATTTTATCTTTTTATTGGTGCTGCATATTTACAGTGCTAAAGGCAGTGCTATTTACAGAGACACATCTTATCCGCTTGAATCAGAACCTCCAAATGGCGTTTGGCGCGTTTTTCTCCAACATAACAACTTGGGGAGACCCATCCTCTTCCCCCTACGTTTTCTGCGCAATTCCGGAGTTGGGGGGGACAGGTCTGCCCCCCTTGCTTCCCCCTTCCTGTCCCACCTGGGATGCTGGCTCCGCTACCCTGTCTGAGCCTCGGACCCCACTTCCTGCTTCCCCACTTGAGACGGAACTCTCCCTGCTTTCCCCTGCGCTCGGGGATGGGCTGGAACTCAGAAGGGGAGGGACTTCGCGATATCCCCTGTCCCTCACAGGGAGCCATTTACCTAAGACAATTAACTCAGCTTGATGGGAGTTGGAACCATAGAATCAGAGTCTTCGAAGGGAAGGACCACGAGCGTTATCTAGTCCAACCTCTTGCAATCCAGGAATCTTTTGTGCAACACGGGACTCAAACCCATTACCCTGAGACTAAGAGTCCTGTGTTCCACCAACTGAACTATGTGTCCAAAAACATTTGGAGGGCAACAGATCCATCCCCCAATCCTTGCAACAGAGCACAGAGTATTCTATAATTTGCAGTCGAACTGCTAGGTTGGACTGAAGGCTGCAAACTGCATGCACAGTTGTCTTAATAATTATTGCTATAGGTTTGGGGGAGAACCCCCCAAAAAACAGACTCTTCAAAAGTGTCCATATTTTCCTGGGACAGTCCCAGATTTACAGAAGCCAGCCCAGTTTCTGATTTGATCCTGGATTGTCCCGCTTTTCCTTAGGACGTCCCTATTTTCATCGGAGAAATGTTGGAGGGCATGGTGCTATGAGACCCCTGAGCCAATAAAATAAGTAACTATACAACCTTTAGAAGATATCTGAAGGCAGCAATGTATAGGGAAGTTTTTAAATGTTTGATGGGGCTGGGGCAAGTCAGTCAGATGGGTGGGATATAAATAATAAAATTGTTGTTGTTGTAGTTGTATAGGACGTCCCTATTTTTATGGAGAAATGTTGGAGGGTATGCTAAACCCTAGAAATTAATAAATGCTAGGATTTTGATTATTTGGGACAGGAGTCAGCAAACTTTTTCAGCAGTGGGGGGCCGGACTGTATTTTGAAAAAAAAAATGAATGAATTCCTATGCCCCACAAATAACCCAGAGATGCATTTTAAATAAAAGGACACATTCTACTCATGTAAAAACATGCTGCTTCCTGGACCGTCTGCGGGCCGGATTTAGAAGGCGATTGGGCCACATCCTGCCCCCGGGCCTTAGTTTTGGGATCCCTGATTTGGGATGTGAAGGGAGAAATGCAAGCTGCAGAGGAATTCCTGGGCTAGCCTATGAAAAACAACCTGGCTAAGCTAGGACCATCAAGAAACAATACAGGGCCATTGGTAATGCGAGAGATGCCCCTCCTTGCCCTGAGGTGTGAACAGAGACTGGGGGATTGGAAGGCTGCCTAACCATAGCTGCCAAGTTTTCGCTTTTCTCGCGAGGAAGCCTATTCAGCATAAGGGAAAATCCCTGTAAAAAAGGGATAACTTGGCAGCTATGTGCCTAACAGGTGACAGGAAAAGAGAGTTTTTAGCAAGGTGCTCTGCCAGGAAGAAGAAAGGAGAAGAAAGACTGGGATCCATCTTGGGCAGGCTGGCTGCTTGCTGCCTGGGAGAAAGGCCTTGGACTCCAGGGCTGTACTGCTGCAAGGTTCAAGCCCCTCTTGAAATAACCATGCTGTAAGATCTGTACTCCCTCCATGCAGCCCAGAGGTGTAAATAGGTAAATAAACCGTATTTCTTCAAGCTGTGACAATCTCCACTGTGTCTCAATCCTCCGAAGGAACACAGACCCTGGGTTCAGGCAAACTTGGGGACTTCACGTCAGACCTGAAGAGCTGGCAACCCTTTCAAGAATGTCCTTTGTTTGCAAGGATAAAGGACAGAGGAGCATGTGAATTCATATGGAAACTAGTGTACAAAGGACGAATTTACATCTAATGCTGCGCCCACTCTTGCCTCCAGCTCCATCTGCCATGTGGCCCCTGGGAGGCTCTCCAGAAAGAAAGGTGGCCCCCAGTCTGAAAAATATCCCCTATCCTTATTTTGCAATTTTCTTCTGAACCAACTTCTTTTTCCTAATCCCTGCCACTCATTAATCACCTGGAGCCAGGGGGTTAAGCCAAAGTGAGTTACTTATTGATTTTGTACCTTTGTGTCGCCTTATCCCCTTGTCTATGATCAACCAGTTGCCTTCTGACTGATGCCACCACCAGGACATAATTCATTCCCTTATGGCAGCAATTTCCAGAGGGGTCACCGCATTAGACTTCTGCAGCAAAAGCAACCCTCCTGCAGGCTAGGGATTTCCTTGAAGACGGGCACTTTTATTATAGCATAAGCTTTCCCAGACTCGACAACCTGGGCTCACGTTCCCATTCATTGGGCACCCCTTGAGTTTCCAGTGCTGAGGTTTTAATCTGTGTTCACATCATGGATAGCTCAGTCAGTTAGAGCATGGTGCTGACAACACCAAGATTGCAGGTTTGATCCCCATATGCAGGGGGTTGGACTAGGTGATCCTCAGGGTCCCTTCCAACTCTACAATTCTATGATTCTATGACGTCCTCCAAAGGGCAAATGTATCCACTTGGTTAGAAAACACTAATGTCTAGTCACTAGTGGGTTGTCTCTCAAACCAGGTTCGCACCTTCACAGGAAAGAGAAACCCAAATGGATTCAGACCCTCCAAGTGTCCTTATTTTCCAGACACAGTCCTGGATTTACAGAAGCCGTCCTGGTTTATTTGATCCCAGAATGTCCTGCTTTTCCTTAGGACGTCCCTATTTTCATTGCAGAAATGTTGAAGGGTGTGCCCTATGGGGAAAGGTTGCAAGTTTAGAGAACAGACTGAAGTTAGACAATCATTTTCAACAGGTCTCTATAGGGGGCCTATTGTTGGATAAAACCCCAAACTAAGGCCCGGGGGCCAGATGCGGCCCAATCGCCTTCTAAATCCGGCCCACGGACGGTCCGGGAATCAGCATGTTTTTACATGAGTAGAATGTGTCCTTTTATTTAAAATGCATCTCTGGGTTATTTGTGGGGCATAGGAATTCGTTCATTTCCCCCCCCCCAAAAAAAATATAGTCCGGCCCCCAACAAGGTCTGAGGGACAGTTTACCGCCCCCCTGCTGAAAAAGTTTGCTGACCCCTGAAACCCATACTAACTGGAGGTGCATGGAATGGGAATGATTTGGTGATTTAACAGGGAGCATTAAAATATAATGATGGAGGATTGGGAAAGGTTGTGGAAAAAATCTATTACATTCACTGCATGTAATGTACTGAAAGAAAATGTTATGAAAATGATGTATGGATGGTATTTAACTCCAGTAAAATTAGCTAAGATGTACCATACACATGACAATAAGTGTTGGAAATGTAATGCAGTGGAAGGAACCTTTTATCATATGTGGTGGACTTGGCCAAAATAAAAGACTTCTGGGAAAGAATTTATAATGAATTGAAAAAAGCGTTGAAAAACACTTTTACAAAGAATCCAGAGGCCTTTTTATTGGGATTAGTCGGGAGAGAAATACCCCAAAAGGATATTACATTCTTTTTATATGCCACAACAGCAGCTAGAATCTTGATAGCGAAACAATGGAAGACTCAAGAAATACCGACGGTGGAGGAATGGCAGATGAAGATGATGGAATATATGGAATTAGCTGACCTGACCGGGAGACTCCGGGACCAGGGAAAGAAATCAGTGGAAAAATAACAGTATTGAAATTGAGTAATAAGAAAGGGTTTTTGATGGACATATAATGCTGTAGCTTAAGAAAATAGTTTTGTGTTGAAGAAAGGTTTTGGATGGAGTAAGGTATAAATATATTTGGAATAAGGTAAAAATGGGATATGAAGTAGAAATTGCTACCGGTAATAGTGGAGTATGTAATGAATTGCAGTAAGGAGGATCCGAGGAAGTCTCAACACAATGATTAGAGAAGAGGTTAGGACTATGAAAATTTTTTGTTGTGTTTTGTTCTGTTAATGTTTGTTTTCTTTTGAATTGTTATTATTGTTTGTAGTGTTTTTTTTTACTTTAAATGTGTTTATAAAAAAAAAATTTGGGGAAAAAAACAAAACCAGGGAGCATTAAAAAGGGGAAAGACTTGTCCCTTCGAAACCAGTTGGACCATGTGCAAAAGACCACATGTAACTTGATAAGACTACAATATAAGATAAGACTGCAATCCAAAGGGTAACTGGAGCCCCACAGAAAGCAAGATAAGACTGTGATCTAATCATGACAACAGTGTCCCGTTTGACAATGCTGCCTTTCTTTTTTACCCTTTGCTAATCTAACACTTCTGTGGGGGGAAAGAAGGTCAGAAGCAGCCCTGATTAAATCACAAACTGAAAAGAGCGGAATTTGCTGACACATTTTTTGATTCAGCATTTCTATCCCAGAACCTCCCTTTGAAGTTTTTGTGTCGAGGCACTCCCACTTTTGAGGTTGCAGAGGTCGTCATAGCAAATGTCATCATTTCCCCCTCAGCTCTCTTAAGTTCTCTTTGTGTGTGTGTATGCTGTAAAAAAAAAAAACCTGAAACATAATACTTGGGAAATCATCAAGTCCAACCGTAAGTTTTAATCTATTCAAAAAACCTAAGGTGAGCCCTGCAGGATCAGGCCCATCGAGTCCAGCATCCTTTTCTCACAGTGGCCAACTAGATGTCCTTTGGAGGCCTGTAAGCAGGATCCGAGGGCAAAAGTTCTCCTGGGGTATCACCTTTGTTCTGGCAAAATACAAGACAGGGTGGGTCAGGGGGTTGCGGTGCAATTTCCCCCCCCCCACCTGGTGCTGAGATGACTCCAAAGCAATCCATTATTGCAGCCTAAGAGGACGGTCCCTCTGGAATTTCACACAGACATACGAATTTGCTAATTTGTCTGTGCTTTGCTACCCAGAGCTTAAATGCATGACCTCTCACACACATACAGCAATATACATACCTCCCATCAGATGTCAAGGAAATAAACAACTATCTGACTTTTCGAAGACATCTGGTCTTGTTTAGGGAAGTTTTTAACGTTTGATGTTTTATTGTATTTTTAATATTTTGTTGGTAGTCGCCCAGGGTGGCTGGGGAAACCCAGCCAGATAGGCGGGGTATAAATAATAAATTTATTATTATTATTATTATTATTATTATTATTACTATGCAAGCAACTGTCATTCAGAAGCTTCGCTGTCTCCAACCATGGAAGAAGCAGAGTGAAACCTTTATGGCTAGTAGTCATTGATAGCTTTCATGAATTTGTCTTATCCACTTAAAAAACAAACAAGCCACGCTTTTATTAAAGATTTTCTTCTGCTACAAAACAAACTGATGAATGGGGGAAATTACATCATTCGTCCCCACTTTCAGTGAGACACTCTTTTGGCATGGACCTGCTTCCTACGCCAGGCTTAAGTTGTGTCATGTTCAGAGAAGGCAAATGGGACTCTGCCCTGCCTGCCTGCCTACTTAGCCAGCCCAGGGGGTGGGCCTGTCTATCCATTTCCTCCTCCTCAGGGTTGTCCCTGTAGAACTCAGCAGGGCCAAGGATGGGGACAAGGCAATGAGGAGTTGCTTTGGCCTGCCATTGGGCTCTGGCGCCACCTGCTGTTTGGCTCCCTGCTTTCTGCCCCTCAACATTTCCAGGGGCAAAGATGTGACCTGGGACACACCCAACTCTGTCTCCTCTCAAGATTCCTGCTGGCTCAGGGCGGATTCTTTGAGATCAGTATTGCCCTCATCAACCTTAAGTAAAGAAAAAGAAAAAATCCTTTAGCAGCTATGACTGTGAGCACGAGAAGATGCTTCCAGGAGTGAGGAAAAGCTAAACTTAAGAATGTTGTGCTTCCTAATGAGCATCTTCTCTAAATAAGTAGCTGAAAGCTTCTGAAAAACAATTGTTTTCATTAAAGGCTAATGGTTTCTAGGTGCTAATGCAACGCCCAGACATGTGAGAATGGCAAGAGGGTTCTCAATGGCTTCTTGTTGTTGTTTATGGAGATAATTGATGTTTTCTGCATTCATTCCTTCCAAACCACATCTGGGAACGTTGGCAACCACACCTCAAGAGAAAGACTGAGTGTTGGAAATTTCAGGACAGACAAAATAAAGGGTCTCCTTCGCACAGCACATAGGTGAACCTTGTGAAACTCACTCCCACAAGAGGTAGCGATGGGCAACAACTTGGATGGCTTTAAAAGGTGGTTAGGCAGATTCATGAAGGAGGCTGTCAGTGGTTACCAGCTGCTATGGCTACATTCTGACTCCAACATCAGGAACCGCAGGAGGGGAGAGTGCTATCTATCTGTCTATTGCATTTATATTCTACATTTTTCTCAATGGAGCTCAGGGTGGCTTACATAATTATTCTCCTCCTCCTCCTCATTTAATCCCCACAACAACCCTGTGAGGTAGTTTAGGCTGGGAGTGAGTGACTTGGCCCAATGTTGCTCAGTGAGTTTCATGGCTGAGTGGGGATTCAATCCTGGGTCCTAGTCCAACACACTAACCACTGCACCACCTTGGCCGTCAAGTTCCTCTTGTGATAACAGGAAGCCTGGCACCAGGTCTAACACCTTCCTCTTCCAGCTAGGGCTGGGTGAATCCGACACTGTGGATTTCTCTCACTTTCCCATTTTCCTAATCTTAACCTGAGTTCACCACATTTCTGCATCAGCTTGCAAATTTTCTTCAATGGCCTAGTGAAAATTCACCAGCATTTTTGTGCCCACCTCTCCTAATAGACCCATTTTTTGCTTGCAATTTTCCCGGACATGATGCAACTTGCAGGATTTCCCTCTGTCTCTTTTTATGCACATGACACACCACAAGCTCCGCAGGCCTGGACTGACGCTAAATTACAGTACTTCCCCCCCCCAAAACCTATCTCTTGCAGATGCCTCCTTCCTGTTCCAACCTGTCTGCTGGCATCACTGCAAAGCTTCTCCATGTGCTGCTAACCCTCGTCATCCAAACTCTGCCAGGTGAGAGAATGCTTTCTCAACTGTCAGAAAGGTACGGAAAGCGGGTCTTGTGACAAGGGCAGCTTTCAGCCAAGGTGCATCTTCCACAGAGGAAGTCATCGCAAATGTCGAGGAAATCTGCCTGGTGTCAGGGAATTCTCTGAAGACAAGGACTGGGGAATACATTCTATGGCAGACCAGCTTCTCTCCAATGGAGAGCTGGAGGGGGAAGAGTCGCTCCCCTTGTCCACAGTGTGTTCAGAAGTAGAGACAGAAGCTGAACAGCTTAGGGAGGAGTTACCCAGTTTCAAGATAATGACAACAGAACCAGAAGGGAGGGGGCAGAAAAAAAAAGCACCGATTACAACCATCAAAACTTATTTACACTGTTGAATTTATCTTAATGCTGCCAATGTTTTCAAGTGTACACAATTTCCCCCCATATATTCAATAGACATTTTCCAATCTTCACTAAACGTATGTTCTTCTTGTTCTCTGTATGTTAAGTCTGCAAGCTGCTTTGCAATTTCATCATCTCAAGAGTCAACAGACGATATCCTCCAAATGCCATTTTTGGATGTCTATCTAGCATAGTGTTTAGTCTTTGGAAGAAGATAATGATTGTAATGTCTTTCGGTCTCTTTTGTACCACCGTATTGACGCAAATCTCGCTGGACCACAATGCTAAACTGCTAGCAGAGAGCAGGTTGTAGGTCTGCAATGCATCGCCAAAGCTGCAGTCAGTATTGCTGGTGTGATAGATTTGCTTCATGTTTTCACCCTTGATGGGGAACATCCAAAAGGGTGGGAGTTTTGGAGAAACCGGGTTGCTGATTACAGCCAGGAATTTCTTCTTATTAGATCATGGCTAAGTCCTGAAGTGATGGCTTCTTCAAGATTTTGAGTCCAGTGACCCTAGCTTCCTCACTAAGGCTTGTCCTTGAACAGCAGGCAGAGTTGCATTCATCTCCCAAGTAACCTTCCAAACAACCATGGACTTATAACTGACCTCCCAAATACTAACATATGTAGTGAGTCACTTACTTCAAGCTTACATACTGGGCTAAGTTCAAGGTCCTGGTTTTGGTGTATAAAAGCCCAATACAACTTGGGACCAGGAGACCTTAAAGATCCTCTCACCCTGTACATAGCCGATGCATAATTCTATAAACTTCTGTCATGTCACTTCTCACTAGCCTTTTCTCCAAAGCATAAAGCCAATATTGCATGAGACCAATGGTAATGTTTTTTGAGGGGGCTTCAGAATGCAGGCCCAAACCTCAAAGAACACTTCATCCGAAACCCATGCCCTTAACTTTGAAAGCTAGCATCACACAAGGCATCGGGGTCAAGCAGAAAAAATGGATGGGCAAATCCCTTCAATGATTTACCCGTTTGCCACATCGCATCTTCATCTCCAGCTTCATATTAACCAGCCATCCTCACAAGTCGAGTTTTGTTGATCAGAGAACTGTCTTTTTGAAGGTGCCCACGCAGAAGTAGTTCTTACTGCCGGGATTTTCCACCAGGGATTTTGCTCTTAACGCAAGATGTCGGGGACCTCCGGATGTTGTTGGACTACAACTCTCATCATCCCTGACCATCGGGCCATGCAAGCTGCAGCTGATGGGAATTGGAGTCCAACATTTGGGGGTGAACTGCAGGCATAATTAGCCTTGCCAGACTCACAAGGTCCATGGTCCTCTGTCCTACAACCACCCAATGTCATATGTCAGGTATGGAGCAGGTAAAAACTTGGCACAGCTGACAGGCTTGTTTGTAGGCATTGCTGTTCATCTGATGGGCAGTTGACTTCACAGTGCAGCATGAGGGGCTTCTGAAGACACCTCGCTCAGCATTTTGAAAATGTCAATGGCCCATCTAGTCCAGCATCCTCTTCTCCCAATGGCCAACCAGATGCCCCAGTGGGAAACCAGAAAGCAGGACCTGAGCACTTGCCCCTTCTGTGGCTGCCAGCAGCTGGTATTCAGAAGCATTATTGCCTCTGACCATGGATGCAGAGCACAGCCATCAGGGCTAGTAGCCATCACTATCCCTTCTCTCCAAGAAGCCCTCCAAGTTGGTAGTCATCCCTGGCTCCTGGGGAAGTGAGTTCCACAATGTGTGTGTGTGTGTGTGTGTGTGTGTGTGTGTGTGTGTGTGTGAAGTCCTTTATTTCAGTGTTTCCCAACCTTGTGCCTCCAGCTGTTTTCGGACTACAATTCCCATCATTCCTGACCACTGGTCTTGCTAGCTAGGGATGATGGGAGTTGTAGTCCCAAAACATCTGGAGGCACAAGGTTGGGAAACACTGCTTTATTTCACCTGTCCTGAATCTTGCAACATTCATCTTCATTGGATGGCCACAAGTTTTCGTGTTATGAGAGAGAGAAACTTGTTTCACTATCAACCCTACCCAGGGTGTGTGGAGGTAGCAAAGAGGTTTCCCTATCCAGATTCTACAAGGGCACAGGTTTTCTCTCCAAGCCCTAACTAAAGAGTTTACTGAGAGTACAAGGCAGGGGAAACCAAGGAAGGGTTTGTGCAAAACCCTTTGCTTTTTTTGCTTAACTGTCGAGGCTCTGCAAAAACGCTCAATATTTTTGCTTGCTGCCTTACAAAGTGCTTTCAACAAATCTAGCAAGTGGAGATGTTGCAGCATGATTAACTGCGTGGGGAAACACACCCTGTCTCAAGAGTGTTAGCTCTACAAATGATTCCTGGTGCAGGAGTCAGAAAACATTTCTTAAATTAAAAAACACAGACACACACAAACCAACAGCCAGCTGGTTGAGGGTGGGAAAATGATCTACTAGCATGAAACACATGTGAGTTACAGAATAGCCTATACATGTATTTAGCCAGATTCCAGGGAACTCCTCCACCAACCCTTCACTCACTTCCTTAGCAGAATGTCACTTTTGACGCCCCGCTGCTCTGGATTAAGGATTAAAATGTGAGTGGAATTCGGCAGACAAGGAGAAAGCAGCCCCTTTCTACCTAAACACGTCGCTGGAGCTTCAAAACAGATCAAAGGTGAAGGGACAGAGCTTAATTCCCCCCCAAAAGTCCCAGGCTCAGTCTAGACTCTAAGGTCACGTTAACATGGATGCCATAAAACGAGTAACCTGCTTTCCAATGATGGCCACTAAGTCAACAAGCAGTATACATAGATCAGGGGTCAGCAAACCTTTTCAGCAGGGGGCTGGTCCACTGTCCCTCAGACCTTGTGGGGGGCCGGACTATATTCCTATGCCCCACAAATAACCCAGAGATGCATTTTAAATAAAAGCACACATTCTATGCATGTAAGAACACCAGGCAAGCCCCACAAATAACCCAGAGATGCATTTAAAATAAAAGGACACATTCTACTCATGTAAAAACACGCTGATTCCCGGACTTTCAGCAGGCCAGATTTAGAAGGCGATTGGGCCAGATCTGGCCCCTGGCCCTTAGTTTGCCTACCCATGACATAAGATGCTTAGGAAAGCAACCCACAGGGTGGGCTTTTCTGCAGCAAAGACCAGTGAGGAGAAAATCGAAACGGAATTTATAGAAGTGGTTGCAGGCTCAGCTGCCAAAGACACTTGCAAAGACTACTTGCCAGGCGGCTACCAAATACTCACTTCTTTAACCGCCACCGTCCAGTCCCCCCCCCCAATACCCAACAGAAAGCCACTCAGACAATGCAGACCATTTACATAATTCTGGTTTTATTTTGCCTTTTGTAGAAAACACTTTCAGCTAATGATTTCCTGTTTTTTTTAAAAAAAAATGCACAAAAATAACTCCAGACCCATCAGTAACAATCTAGCACTGGGGGAGAAGGAAGGCAAGCCCCCACCTCCCCACCCAACCTGGACACACAACCCCCTGGGATGGGACTGTGCAGATGAGGTCGGCGATCAGAAAAGATGGCCTCAAGTGCCACTGCGTCACCCCATCCTGACGGATCTGTGTTGAAGGAATGAAAGGGGGCCTGTGGAGAGGAGGGAGGGGCCTCTCATTGAGCCTTCTTAATAAACTGCAGTCTCCCAATTTTTTTGCTTTGGCCAGGAATTAAATTGTTGCCCATGGGAGCCTTCAAGAACAGGGAAGGTTCAACCTCAGCCTGCAAAGGGGTTAGAGAGAAAATGAACAGTGGCAGGGGTTTTGCATTTCGGAACCAACCATTCCATGAACAGCACCGTATCAGTTGGGAGGCAGGGCCACAGGCAGCAACCAATGGGTGCTGCTCAGTCCCTTCTCTCTGGCCATTCAGGGTTCAGCTTTAATTCCATCAACTGGGGGAGGTTGTAGGTGAAGGACCAGGGCAGCCTTCTGAAGAATGAGAGGGTGGACAATGGAAGTGACTAATGCCTTGGAAACAAGCTGCCTCAATTTCCAGGGCGTCACCGGCAGAGCTGGGCATCAGCTCAAGCCAATGCTCAAGGGCCCAAATGGCACACACGACGCAGCAAAAGCTAACACATTTCTGCAGCAGTTCCTTCTACAGTATAAAGAAAATTGGTCCAAAAGTGAATGGTGATTTCAGTACTCCCGATTCCAGCATGGAAAACCCTTTTGAGAATTTTGGTCAAGACAGCAAGGGAAGGTGAACTTGTTAGTTCTCTGACCTTCACAAAACTCAACCATGGATGCATAGAACAGGTCACCCGATTGCTTTGGCGTACAGGGCAGAAGACACTGGGGTAGGAGGGGAAGAGATCGGGCCCTCCAGGAGCAGAAGGATTTCCAGATCCACGTCAGGGCCACCAGCAGGCACCCGCAATGCTTGGGCAGTAGAAGGAAGAGTTTCATCAGCTGATGTGAGGAACCCAAAGGGAAGGGAAGAAGGCCCAGAGGGGGATGTTGAGAAGGGAATGTCAAAACGATAGAGAGCACACAGCTGCTCCCATGATCGAGGTTGGAATGCAGGTCCTGTAAGAGGCAAAGTCTCGACTGCAACCCTGATTGCGCGAATAAAGAGTGACAGGTGGCTAATAGGCCAAGAGAGCCAGGGAATGGATGCAAGTTCCATCCGCTGGAACAGAGAGGGCCACCATCAGCCAGCCAGCCTGGCTCCTGCCAATTCCCCACAGAACAGATACATTGCCAAAGCAATGATGTTGAGTGCGTAGCAGGAAATAAACCTGTATCTATACCTGCATGATCCTCACACACCAAACCCTGCAGGTGCACAGCAAGGGCAGCGCCCCGCCCCATCCTGTGAAGACTTTGCAACAGAAGGCAGAACAGCAGCTTCTTGCTTTAGCCTTTCCCACGGGAGACACGAGAGGTGCACTTGTTGTGCCTCACCTCCGGGCCACCGGGGGGCACTGCTGCATACAGTTAAGATCAAGCTAGAGAGCCCCTGCAGTCCTACCTCACCTTGAGTGCAACAGCAGAAATCCTCAGAATCTCAGCTACCCACTCACCCCACCCATGGGTCGCTGGCTCCCTCTGGCTGCAGAGGCTACTAAGACAGGTGGCAGAGCAGGCCGGGTGGTGGTGGTGGTGTGGAGTTCAGCCACCCAGTTTACAGGTAAGTGTCCTCGCTCTCTTGAGAGCTGAGGCTCTCCTTGGACTGGTGGAGGAGAGAGGACTCTGGCTCCAGCAATGTCCGAGTCCCGTTTTCTTCGGGGATGGGGCCGTTGACCGGGGTGCTCTTCCCTTGGCCGCCTCTCTTGTTCCCCTTCGGCGGTTTGGTCTTGCGGCCCTTGGGTGAAAGTGTGGTGCCGGGGGGCAAGATGATGGAGGGCGAGGGCTCCAGGGCTTTGCGGGAGTAGGGCTCGGCGTCACTGATGGCCTTGGCACCGTGGAAGCGGGGAGGGGATTTGCACTGCAGCTCCCCGCGGGTCTCTTTCCACTTCTTCAGCTGGATCAGGTGCTCCCTCTCTATCTGACGCTCTGTCACTGGCAACTCTATGATCTAAAGGAGGACCAAACAATTAATACATCAATAGCCAGTTCATCCTTGGGCATCATGCCAGAAGATGGTACAGAACAGAGGAACCCAAAGTTTAAGGGTACAGTGGTACCTCGGGTTAAGAACTTAATTCGTTCTGGAGGTCCATTCTTAACCTGAGGTACCACTTTAGCTAATGGGGCTTCCAGCTGCTGCCGTGCCGCCATCACACAATTTCTGTTCTCATCCTGAAGCAAAGTTCTGTAAACCGAGGCACCACTGGTATTCTGTCCCCCTCCCCAAATATCCACCAGGTTCAGCTTCTTAAACGTGGAAATGCATCAATATCCACACATTAACTTCCATTCAATAAAAACCAAACAAATGTTTACTTCTGCTCTCAAGACGCAAGCTGAATTTTGAAAGGTACCAAGTGCACAGGCTTACTCAAAAGATGAAAGAGTGCCTATCTTCTTGAACTGTCTGTGCCTTCTCTTAAGTTTCCAGAAGCGAGATCTCTGCCACACATTGCTCACCTCAGTGAGAGGGGGTTTCCTTCTGCCCTGGGAACACCTGGGACTGAAAACAGGGCCCACCTCCCTCCACCTCTCTTTAAGGAGGGAAGCTAAAGAGCCTATTGCAAGTGGGGGACCCTAAACTTGAGTCCACCCCAGGGGCCGCATGTCAAAGTAGGTGTGGCCAATTATTTTTAATGGACGAATTTGGAGGGTCTGGAGTGGGGGGGCGGCGTTCACGGCAATCTTTTCAAATTACAGTAGTCGGGTACCCATAGGAGCAGTCAGGTATAAATAAACTAGAGGGTGGAGTTTCAGGTCACAAAAGAACTATTGGGGATCCAGATTTGTCCCATGGTTACAAGGTTAGCTGCCCCTTGCCTAGGAGAGTCACTAATATACAAGTGACTAATCTTCGGGATACAACCCCCTGCAGAATACTGATTACACTTTGTGCTTCTTGAACAGTTAAGGCAAAAAGCAAGGGCTGCCTGTATAGCACAGCACAGTGGCAACCAGGAAAGACTCTACTTTGCCCTTTTGTAAACCAGTTATAAAAAAGCTATTCCAGCAGAGGGCAATGTTGCCTTGAACACATCAACATCCCAACAGGAATAAAGTTTCCTTCTGCAGAGTACCCCATTGGTCTGCCTAGCCCATTATAGTGAGTTCTGGCTGGCAGCTTTTCCAAGGCTTCAGGCAAGACTCTAGAAGCAGGTGCGCACAGTGAGATTGAACCTTCAGGCATGCATGGGCTGTGTTTCATATTACTTTTACACACTCTGGGACCTTCTGCTGAAGGAATCATAGAATCAGCAGAGTTGGGAGGGGCCACAAGGGTCAGCTAGTCCAACCCCCCGCAAGGCAGGAATCTTTCACCCAACGTGGGGTTCAAACCAAAGACCCTGAGATTAAGGAATCTCATGCTCTACCAGTTGAGCTAACATACAACAACAACAACAACAACAGGTGAGGGGTGGGCAGAAGGTAGACTTGGATCTACCTGAACATCTTGGGATGATCTGCAGTAGATCCATAAGGATTTCCAACTCTTGACTGTTTCAGCAGGAGCAAAACAAAAAACTAAACAACACGCCCATGTGACACAGAATTCTAGTTCACTAAGCTTGACAAAGAGTTCTGTGTAGCCTGGAAAGACACACAATGCTTCAACTGACACAGCTTGTGGTATAGTCAAATCTGTTGTTTTTTTTGAAAGAGAAGTAGCAGTTCAAACGCAGCACATTTGCCACGAATCTCAGGGAAATCCAGTTCTGGCTGCGCTTCTCCAGAACCACAAGTTGGGCCTTTTTTGGGAACTCTGAGCTGGTGTGGCTGCCTACTGACTTGGGGGGACTGTGGCAGCGATCAGTGCTATGAGTTGCACTGGGGGAAAAGTGACTCCTTCAGTCTGATCAGGTGACCAACTTACAGCAACGTGCAGTGAGGAAACCCATTGAACAGCCCCCACTCCCGCCTTACCTCTTGCACAAGGAAAGTCTCCTGCATGATCTTGGGGTTCAGGGCCCTCAGCCGTTCCATTGTCTCATACTGCCCCTGACAGGACTTGAGCTTCTCAGAAGAGCCCAGGGTGTGCTTCAGCAGCACCAGACCCACTCGGAATATAATCTTGACTCCTGGAAAAGAAGAGCAGGCTGTCAAGTTAACTATCAATGGTGTGGAACAGTCATCAAGAGGCAGAATACAAGTCAACCTACCTGCCCCTCCCAATTCATTTAGAATACTTCTGTCCTGCTTTATAACCCTGAAAACAGGCATGTAGAAGTCTCAGTCCTGGGGGCCGGATAGGGCCACCCCCAGGCCTCTCAACCTGGGCTCTCAGGACTTGCCTCAGGGGCCACACACCCTCCCTAAGCCACATTGCCTTACAGATCCTGCTGCACCCCCTCCAGGTGCTGATGCCTGGATGGGGGATGGAGAGGGGTGTCTAGAGAACTCTCTGACTTTGGTGTGTGTGCACTATACAAAGGTGAGACTTGCCCACTTTTGCCTCAGGCCCCGCCTGAGGTTGGACACAAGGAACTGCTGCCCTCAGGCTGAAAAATGGTTCCCCACCCCTGCCTCAGAGACAGAATTGGCCCAAGCTCTGTTATGCTGGTAAAAAACTGGGCCTATCTAGGCTTGGTGGTCACCTTCCTCAGCAGGAAATGTCCAATGCCACCTGATCAACACACGCTCAACATGCAGAGGGGGTCTTCTACCTTCCCATTCTTCCTCAAGTGAAAGGAAGTATGGCTTTACATTTAAGAGAAGAGCCATCAGTGTGGTGTAGTGGAAGGAAAGAGAGTGTTAGATTTTGAGCCAAAGGGTGTGGGTTGAAATGCCCCCCGTCCTCAGCTACAAAGTCTCTTGGTGATCTTGGATCTCTCTCACACACAGACCCCACAGTGTGGATACAAGGATCAAACATGCTGCATATTGCTGCCATCCAGATAGTACACAATCTGGGAATAAAGTTCTGGGATTCCTCAATATAAAGATGCATATATGCCAATTGCCAGCAGGAGGCAGCATTTCAGCACAAATGGATTCTCCCAAAGTGGAAGATGAAAGTTTGGCATAGAGAATGCTGCTTGCCCGACATCTGCAGTTTTAGGAGACCCTCACGCTTATGTGACCTACCCAGATATGGGACAACCTTCCGGGGGCCACTTTCCAGAGCTAGGGAGGGCCAGAGGCAAAAATGGGAAGAGCCTGCTATATATAAAGTAGGACAAATTTGTTATCAAGGAACCTGGGAACAGTAGCCCGTTCCAGAAAGAAACTTTCTCCAGTGGGCTTAAAATACAGAGACAGGGAAGCTGTGGCCTTCCAAATGGTCGTGGACTCACATCAGCCCTGACCACTAGTGATGCTGGCTACTCCTGGAGTCCAGTGATATCAGGGGGGTGGGGGGGAACAGATTTCCCCAGCCCGGGCATAAAAAGACCCCCCTCTATGGTTGTGGAGCCAGAGGCAGGAGGATGAGCTGGGATTATCCCTCACCCTAATGCAGCCAAGTGCGCCTCACTCTCTCCAGTTAGCAACGCGATTCAAGGGCCCCACCCAAGACGGTACCTTCGCAGAAAAACATGTCCCAGACACGCAGCACGGAGCTCCAGGGCAATGTCCTGGAGAAGGCGCACATGAACCACTCCGTCATGTACAGGATGGGGTCAATCTTCTGCTTGCTCAGATGCTTGTAGGCTACAGGGGAGACCTTGTGCAGGAGAGAGAAGAGGATCTCCCCATCCAGCTGGATGGCCTCCTGCACATGGAGAGAGAGAGAGAGGGAGGGAGGGAACTTGGGTCAAAGGGATAAGAAAAGGCCTGGTTTGTCAAAGCACCACATGCTCCATTCCTGCTGGTCACACGACTCCCTACTGGTCACATGACGGGTTGAAAGCAGAAAGAAAAGTAGGGAGATGCCTTATACCAAGTCAGGCCACTGGGCCCATGCTGCTCCGGGCTGTTTACACTAAACTGGCAGCACCTCTCTGGCATTTCAGTCTCCCCCACCCCACCCCCCCAGCCCCAGGGGATTGAACCAGGGACTGTCTGCTTGCAACAGCAATGCTCTACCACCGAGCATGCTTATGAGGAAAGGTTGAGGGAATTGGGTGTGGTTAGCCTGGGGAAAGAGAAGACTAAGACAGGCTTCCTCAACCTCGGCCTTCCAGATGTTTTTGGCGTACAACTCCCATGATCCCTAGCTAGCAGGACCAGTGGTCAGGGATGATGAGAATTGTCTCAAAACATTTGGAGGGCCGAAGTTGAGGAAGCCTGGACTAAGAGGTGATACAACAGCTATCTTCAAATATCTGAAGGGCTGTCCTATAGAAGATGGGAGCTGGTTTTCTGCTGCTCCAGAGCAGAGGACCCAAACTAACGGATTCAAATGAAAAGAAAGGAGATTCCGCCTAAACATTAGGAAGAACTTTCCGATGGTGAGAGATGTTTGGCAGTGGAACGGATTCCCTCACTCTCCTTCATAAGATGTTTTTGAAGAGAGGTTGGACGGCCCTCTGTCAGGGATTCTGTGCTTCCTGCATCGCGGAGGTCCGGACTAGATGACCCTTGCGGCCTCCTCCAACTCTACAATTATATTATTCTATGTCCCCATCCTCCTCCCTGCTGAATTCTACAAGGGGCAACACAGACTGAGGATCGACGAAGTCGCCAGGCAGTGTCAACCCTGTTCTCCCAAAAGGGGCATTCAGGATTGCTCCAGTCACTCACCAGCTTCTCACTGTAGTAGCCAGGAAGGTACTTTTCGCAGATCTGCACAAGGCACCAGAACGCTTGCTGAGGGCAAAAAGCAAAAAGAAGGAAAGGCATCACTCTGCAGCACAGAACAGAGCTGATTGGAGCAACATAGCTCTAGAGTGCATTCAAAGTGGTCCCTGTGCAGACTGATTTAACACCCACCCCACCACTTTCCCCATTTCTGCAGACCCATGATGGGAGAAGCTGCAACAGGGAAAATTCTCCCTTCTGTTGCAACTATTCATAGCTGCTTCATGTACCCCACTCACTCCCAATGCTCCCAGAGAGGCAACATTGTAAGTGAGCAGCACACAGAGAGCAGGAAGCTGCAGCCATTGGGACAGAGCAGCTGCCCGGACATCTCCAGCTGTTTCAACCACATCGAAGCTGGGGGTGGGTGGGGTGGAATGCACAAGAGGCTTCTTCGGCTCACCATATGGAGCTGTGCCTGACATGCAACACCCTGTGTGGATAGGTTTGGCTAAAGATTCCCGGGAATTTGGGGTGCAAATCCAGGGCCATAGTTACTGGGTCCCAAATTGCTTTCAAAGCAATTTGAAAGAGAAGTGTGAAGTGCCACTGCAGGAAGAGCCACAAGGACCATGTCAGACCATACAGAGACCACCACCCCTTTAAGCAAATTTACACAGACAGCACAGGATGTGTATAGGGGCTGAAACACCTTCTCCCCCCCAAGTGCTGGTGACCCAAACAAATTCAGAGTCCTTTGTGCCCATTTTGCAGTTGTTGGTTTTTAAAAGCCAAAAAAATCCAATTGCTGATCATGTGGTCCTTAAGAAAAAAATGGGGCTGATGAGTCATTCTTGGCCTGTCAGGGGGTCCAATGAGGGTCTGACCTGTGGAGCCAAAAAAGGTTCCCTATCCCCGTCTTAGATAGGTTGAACTATGAGGGGAGAACTATGACTGGCACCTCAAGCTCCTTGGAGGTAAAGTTGGGATACAAATGTAAGAAATCAATCAGGGAAGCTCTGTTCAAAGCAAGGCATCACCTACCTCCGCAGGCATGTGCATCAGCAAGACTGCAGCAATTGGGGCTTGGGCCTGGCAGTAACCTTCCTCCGGCCGATAGAGCGTGTAGGCCTTCAGTACCCGGGATAAGTCTTGCTGCCTGCAGGGAACCCATACCACAGGCATGAGGACTAAGGTAATGCAAAGTCTGCCACTCATAAGTGGAGCCCCCAAGGACTCAGAATTGCACGCAAGCCAGGAGAGAGATGACATCCACAGTAAGGATCACAGAACAAACTTCAGCTTAAAGAATCCTGGGTTCAAATCTTGCCCGTGCTGCTGCAAACTTTAAGCACACTTGGCACTGCCTCTTTGCTGCTGCACCACCCCAGCTGCCACACTGGGGAGGCCTACCTTGCAAGGTTGTTTTAAGGCAAGGGTAGGAAACCTGTGGCACTCTGGATGTCACTGCACCACAACTCCCAGCATCTCTGACCATTGATCATGCTGGTTATGGAGAGACAGGAGCCCATGAACATCTGGAGGGCCACAGGCTCCCATGTCCTGTCCAAAGAAGGGTTGCTTTTACTGAAAGGGCTCTGAGTGGTTGCAAAGCGGTGTTAAAACCAAAACCAAAACGTCATGTTTGGCTACCTGAAAACAACCATGCTTGTGGTTTGCTTAGTAGAATTTCCATTCCCTTGGCAGAGCCTTGGAGATTAGCTAAGCTTGGAAGTTCTCAATGAAATTTCAAAGCGGTTCTCCTTGCCCCTCACCATGAGCTGAATTTCAGTTATCCAAAGAGGGAAGGACCCTAGCGATCAGGAGTTGAGACTTTGGCCCCTTGCCCTTTTCCATTACTAGCAAAAGCAGGGAGACGGAGGTAAGAGTACAAAGTTGTAGAACTACAACCGATGTAATCACACCAAATCAAGATGCAAGCTTGCTTATTTGCCTGAGTCACGGAGGCAGCAGGATTCAGCTGCCCTTGGTGCCAAAAGGTAGCCTGAAATACTGCACCAAATGCACACAGCCCTGTGAATATCCCTAACAATAATAAAACAGATTGACGGCAGCTGGTGACTTCCATGGTCTGAAAGGAAAGTGAACTGCCTCTATTTGCCCAAGGGTATTGTTTTCTTCCCACACCAGGCAACCCTCCCACCCCAAAGATTTGTCAGGCATGCCCAGATCTTCATCTCTTTGTATGCCAGACATGCCCAGGTGGTCAAGGCAACCTGAATACCTGGCAGAGAGAACTTCCTTATAGTCACTGCCCTCTGCTATTCCACTTTCCTCAGCCCCTGCCAGGAAGATAAGAGGCTCAAGTGGGGTTGCCAGAGAGATTTCAGACAATGCCAACAACGCAACGCTAGGCAACCTGCAACACACACCTAAAGAAAAGCTTTAAAGAGAAGCCTGGCCAACGCTGGGGTCACCAAGCCACTGGGAGGGGAAGGTGGGTGCCCATGTGCCTGCCTTGAACAAGAAGGATCAGCTGGTATTTGACAAGAGGAGAGACATTCTGGCTTACCCATGTCCTCCACGAGCAACAAACATTTCGTGGAAGGGAAACTGCCTGTGGAGATCCCGTTCAATCACATCCAGCCACTTGGGGTCTCCTGGCGCCAAATCCAGCTCCTGGGGAACAGACAGAGTAACCACTTTGTGAGTTGTGAGACTGATAGAAAATGAGTTGTTGAGAGAGGGTTTCCCCCCAAGTATACAAGGCGATCTCCTTTGGACTGATGCTGCTAAAGATATACAGTGGTGCCTCGCTAGACAAATTTAATTCGTTCCACGGGTCTTTTCTTATAATGAAAAATTTGTCTAGCGAATCCCATAGGAATGCATTGATTTTTTTTTTGGAATTTTCTTTTGCCCATAGGAACGCATTAATTGAATTTCAATGCATTCCTATGGGAAACCACGATTCGCTAGACGAATTTTTCATAAAACGAATTCGTCTAGCGAGGCAACCTCCACTAGAAAAAAAACCTTTCGTTAAGCGGAAATTTCGTTAAGCATGGCATTCGTTAAGCGAGGCACCACTGTACCAAAGTGGATGCTTAGAGATCCTTGTGCAGGGGGAAATTAGTGGACTACCTAGCAACAGTAAAATGGGCAACGACAAGACAGACTCTCAAATGAGGGAGTGTTGAGACTGTAGGTTAAAGGTGAGGACAACAAGCACCACCTCCCTCCACGACTGAAGGAGGAGGAAATGTACAGCCCAATAAGAACATCAGAAGAGTCAGGTGGATCAGGCCAATGGCCCCTCTAGTCCAGCCTCCTGTTCTCACAGCGGCTACCCCAGATGTCTGTGGGAGACCCTCAAGCAGGACCTGAGCACCTTCCCCTGCTGTGGCTTCCAGGAACCGGTATTCAGAAGCATTACTGCCTCCAACTATGGAGGCAGAGCATAGCCATTGATAGCTTTATCCTCTGTGATTTGACACTAGAGGGGTTGAGACAGAAAACACAGTATCCCTGAACTAGGGTGCACATGACAGGATCAGAGAAAGCTGCCTTACACCAGGCCAGTCCATTTGTCCATCAATGGCTATCAACCCTGATGGCTGTGTTTGCCTCTTGATCTTTGCCTCTGCCCATGTTTGTTCTCATTTATATATGCAGGCACAATGCCACAGAGAAGGAACCCCCTTTTTGTTACTTGCGCTAGAGAAATTATTCAGCACCAAAACGACATGTTCAATTTCTTGTTAAGGGTGCAACGTCCAGAGACTTGGTTACATTTTAGCACCTTTTTGCAGACTTTGCCCTTTAAATGTGAGTTGCCTCATAGGATCAGAGCAGGGTCCGAATTACACACAATGTTAAATGCATCTTTACATTCCACCTAAGTCACATGGACTTTTCCATCTAAGCAACCGAGAAGTCAGCACATCACGCGGTAGCAGATGCCCTTGGAAAACACTGCACTGTAGGAATGGGGGCAGAGAGGTCGACTTATCCCGCTTCGAGAAACGCCTTACATCAAATTTCCCGGAATTCTGCTCCAACTTGACTTTGCCTCCAGAGAGGTACTGCCAGGCCCTACCCCGCAGTGATGGTGGGATCCCCTTCTGGCATCGCAGTCGGATCTGAAAAGGCAAAGGAGTTATTGCCAAGGTGTGAGAAAGCCATATACACAGCATGCAAGAATTGCACATGAACACAGAAAGCAGGGTCAGGCGTCCCAGTGCCTGATTGGATTGCTTGTAGGATGAAACTTAGCAGAAGGCTGTGTGTTTAGTAGCTCACAGGCCCATACAAAAGACTCCTCTCTTTTTACCATGAGCTCAAGGCTCCCCTTAAACATCTGTTTTATTGTGCGTTGACAATATTGGAAAGGTGACATGTGAACTCATTCTCAATACTGCTTGCACTTACAAACACTCCGAGTTGGGCAGACTGCTTCATTTCCAACAGTGCACACCCTGTAGCTTCTTGCTAAAACCTTGTAACTTTTCATGCCACAAAAGTTCAGAGGGGTGGGGGGGTCACCTACTTTCATTGAGCTGCAGTGCACAAGAGAGCCCCTCCAGGCAGCAGTATTGCTGCAACGCTGTGGATGCACAGAACAGCTAATAAGCTAGAACAATGTGTGGGCGGTCCAGTATAAATTCACCATTAATGCACTATTATTGCATCAATGACATGCTGCAGAATACAACAACACCACAACTCTACAGGAACAGCTAGGGTGATAGCAGCAGAAGCAAAAGTGGTGCTGCCAATTAACTACACGCTGGCATATTTTATCCGTGCTGCTCTAAAACATGAATTTCTTTTTCCTACTTTTCTGTGTTTGTCATTTTATTTGTGATCTTTTTAAGTTGCTGTAAATGGCTTAAGAGATTTTCTTTGATATAGGAAGCAGTGTATATCAATCCCCTAAATCAAACACTATAGATTTGCATGGGGGTGGGAAGCTAAGGGGTTCCTTAGAAAAAATTCAAGGACCACTCCAGAACAGCAAAGCATGTTGGGATATGGATAGGAGGGGGAGGGGCTGTGAATGGGCAGAGAGAAAAGTCAACACGGGATGCAGTTGCTTTCATGGGAAGGCGCCAGAGATTAAACACTGGAAAGCATAAAGGAAATCTGAAGGTCTAGTGCAGACAGAGGAGTCAGCAGTCTAAGGCAGGGCCTGGCCACAAGAGTCCACATCCGTGAGAGCCAGTTGCAGATGGACCTTTCTCTCCCCCACCCCACCCAGCCCAGTGTCTGTGGGAAAGGCAGCTTGCACTGCTCATGCCAAAGGCAACTTCGGATGCAAACTCCTACCTCCTGCCAGACTCTTTGATGTTGGGGTGGAGGAGGAGCCAGGGAAAGCACAGGAGAATAAACGGACAGCCTCAATTCACAGGTGAAAGAGGGAAGCATTGAAAAGTTTGCAGTTGTCAGGGCCCCCAGAGGGAGCAAGGTTCAGCCCATTCTAGGAAAGAGCTTGAAAACACAGGCTGCAGAGCCGATGGGCTCCCTGTGGGGCTGGCACATTGACAGAGAGAGTGCTGCCAGGAATTTGCAGTCACAAAGTGAAAGGCCTCCTCTGGGATGTGCCAGGTGCAAATTCAAAAGCTGACCTGGGGAAGTAGGCAGAACTTTCCAGAGTCAAGGAGGCTTCAGAGAACCACACAATCCCTTTAAACCCACCCAACCACCTCGTGCCCAAGTGGGGGCAGGCATGATTTGGCACCATTGATTCAGGTTGCAAAATCCAACCACCTTTTGTGCTGGTGAATACAAGTTAAATTGGGCACAAAATTAAGAGGGGAAATGTATTTTGGAATGGTACTTGCAAAATGCTTTTATTTATTCTGGTTCTCCCACCCAGCCACCCGTAACCAGGGAAGTTGGCCTGACAGGTGCCCCCAAGCTACTTACATTCTACCTCCTCTTCACTTAAGAGGAAAGTTGGGGAAAGGGGGGGCAGGACTGTGTTAGGGCATTGCTGTGCCCCATATGATGAAGCATGGTGTCTGTTTCAATAGTTCCTACAAAATCCTAAGCAGCATCCTAGTCTTCACGGTTGCACAGAAAACCAGGGACATTACCGGATGAGCCTTTGGTATTGTGTAGAAGCTACCAGTTTGTGCCCTACACATTTTGGCAAGGCATGTCAGACACTGATCCAGTTCACCAATCTGATTATACTTCATTTGGGGCTTCTATCTTTGTACACTCCCACCTTTGATCTTTCCAGAAAGGCGGGTGCATATGTGTGTGAGAGAGAAGTTGGGATGCACCTCCGAAAAATACAGCAGAGGGATTTTTGTGTAAGAAGTGATCAAAGTATTTTGGGTAAGAATGTTAAGATCCCTGCCGGACCAGGCCAATGGCCCATCTAGTCCAGCATCCTGTTCTCACAGTGGCCAACCAGATGCCTGTGCGTAACTATCAAGCAGGACCAAAGCACAACAGCACACTCCCATCCTCTGGTTTCCAGCAACTGCTATTCAGAAGCATTACTGCCACCAACTGTGGAGGCAAAGCACAGGCATCATGGCTAATAGCCATCGATAGCACTCCTCTCTATGAATTTGTCCAATCCTCATGTAAAGCCATCCAAGCTGGTGGCCATCACTGTGGCAGTGAGTTCCATAGCTTTAACTCTGTGCTGTGTTGAGAAGGACTTCCTTTCATCAGTCCTGAATCTTCCAATAATCAGCTTCACTGGATGACCCCAAGTTCTGGTGTTACGAGAGAGGGAGGAAAAACTGCTTGGCACTCACTTTCTCTACACCATACAAAACTGTATATTTCTCAGAGTGGGATTCTCTCCCTACTACTCCCCCTTCATTTCTTTCCCCATTAAGTGAAGCCAAAAGCTTCGCAAAAGCGGACAACAACCTGCCAGAATGGTTATGGCTCATAGCTGCCAAGTTTTCCCTTTTCTCACGAGGAAGCCTATTCAGCATAAGGGGAAATCCCTTTTAAAAAGGGATAACTTGGCAGCTATGTTATGGCTACTTTCGCTACCTTCCAAACTCTGGCTTACCCATATCAGTCCCAACTTCCTAGTTCTTCTAGTTTAAGTTGTTGTTGTTGTTGTTGTTTAGTCGTTTAGTCGTGTCCGACTCTTCGTGACCCCATGGACCATAGCACGCCAGGCACTCCTGTCTTCCACTGCCTCCCGCAGTTTGGTCAAATTCATGTTCGTAGCTTCGAGAACACTGTCCAACCATCTCGTCCTCTGTCGTCCCCTTCTCCTAGTGCCCTCCATCTTTCCCAACATCAAGGTCTTTTCCAAAGATTCTTCTCTTCTCATGAGGTGGCCAAAGTATTGGAGCCTCAGCTTCACGATCTGTCCTTCCAGGGAGCACTCAGGGCTGATTTCCTTAAGAATGGATAGGTTTGATCTTCTTGAAGTCCATGGGACTCTCAAGAGTCTCCTCCAGCACCATAATTCAAAAGCATCAATTCTTCGGCGATCAGCCTTCTTTATGGTCCAGCTCTCAGTTTAAGACTGCATGCTTAAAGCTGACTGTGATCACCCCCAAGGGAGCTTCGGCAGGGGGAGCTCTAAGCCTGTCCTATGCCACACACAGCAGGCTCAAAAGTGCCAGGGAGTGTCCCAAAATACACACACAGCAGTGCTATCCTGCTTGGTGACTTCACAGGCAGGAAGGAAACAAGACAGGAGGAGCTCAACTGGATGCTGCTTGTTGAAAGCTCTGTCTCAACAGAGCTGAGCCAAGCTCCTCTCGATTAGGGAGGCAGATGGATTCCAGCTTTGCATGGGGGGCAGGGCAGTGAGACAGAACAATTAAAAGGCCCAGCAGGACAAAGTATCCCTGGGAATTTCTGGGTACAGAGTCACTGATCTTGGCAGGGAGGGCAGGTTCTGTCTGCACAAAAGCAGAAGCTGTTATCATGGGATGAGCCGACAGTGTAAACAGGGAAAAAAACGGGGATTCCCAGCCTGTGCATACAAGGAATTTCATGCAGGATAACAAGTCCTGTTGAGAGATCCCTGTCCACAAAGCCTGTATGTTTAAGCGACCCCCCCCCCAATGATGGGGTTGAGGAGGGAGCGCTAAGACCAAGAATAAAATGTTAAACAGGAAATGCTTGGCCTCACCATCAAGCCACAATTATTCCTACTGCTTTTGATTTTGCTTTGTTTTTTTAAAAAAATTCTTACTATTTGAGTCCGGAACAGAAAAAAAAACTTGGAAGACCTAAGAAGCACCTTAGGGCCAAGCTCCGTCTGACAAGTATCTTGAATCACTGCAGGTTGCATTATGTCACAATGGATTTGTGGGGTTTATCAATGAATTTGCTTTACTTGGCCAAGTTGGTCAGCATACCGATTACTAGGGACTGCAGTCACTGCCATGAAAGTCAGTGAGGATTAGAGATGGCTCTGTTTGGTCAGCAAACCACAATTTGGAAGTCATGCAAGTGAAGGCCTCAGACTCTCATTCTGCAAGCTAGAATTGTGAACCACAGTTTGATCAGTGGCTGGTTCATGAGGGTGAATAAAGTACTGCCCCATTAACCTCAGCCAGCCCTCACCAGCTCTGCCAGGGGGTGGCAAACCTTAGCTTCAGTGTTACCTTTGCAGAACTCAGTAAGGGAGACAATGCCATCAAAACCAGAATTAGTTGGCTCTGCTTGTCTTTGTCCCTTCTACCCTACCAGCCACTGCAGTTTGAGCATGGCTCAGATGTTTAGGGTGAACTGTGGTTTGCGCTAAACAGAAAAAAAACAGAACCCCAGAATTGTAGAGTTGGAAGAGACTTCGAGGGTCATCTTGTTCAACCCCTTGCAATGCAGGAATCTCAACCAAATCATACATGGCAGACGCCATCAAATATCTGCTTAAAAACCTCCAAGGAAGAAGATCCACCACCTCTCATGGTAGTCTGTTCCACTATCAAACAGCTCTTACTGTCAGAACGTTCTTCCTGATGTTTTCCCTACAGTGCAAAGGGAATGTGAGGGTATGAGCTTTCAGTATGTCCCTGATCATGAGTGTTGTATCTGAACCGAACTTTGTATGAAGGACGGTATATAAATTTAATAGACAACAACAACAACAACAACCTAGCAGGCAGGTCTTAAGCATTCTCTCCTCGTCCCCCTCTTTCATCCAACATATGGAGCTACCTAACAGGGGTGTTTTACAAATGAGACAATCAAAGAGCGCTCTATACATGTCATGCATTAGTATTCCATATAGAGAATGGACAGGGGTGTGAGTTACCAATTCCAGCAGGGTTAGGAAGACTCTTGCATGCCCATGCAAGCACAAATCCAAATGTTATCATATTGGGATAAACTGACAGTATAAAGAAGCCCACAGTGGGTTAAGTACATCCTGGGATTCCCAGCCTGCTTAAACAAAAGCTTTGATTCAGGATAATAACACCTGCCAAGAGGCTGACTGGAAGCCTTTCCCAGCAATCTGTGGCAAGCTTTGCAGCATGGCCAAGTCAGATCAAAGCAGAAAGGGTTTTGCTGACACACAGAGGCAGGGCAACACAAGCCCTGAGCTCTCATCACAGGGACACATTTTGCATCAGGAAGCCTGCCTTGGGTAGAAGTATAGTTCAGGCCGCCTTGCCTGTTTGAGTGCTCGGTCTGCTCTCAATCAAGATGTTGGAATGCAAGAGGCAGAAAGGGAAAATTGTGCGAGGGCAAGGCAGTCTGATTCCCCTTCTGATGCATCACCATGATACACTGCCAAAAGCCCTTGATGTGGAAGATGTTATGGAATGCAGGATGATCTGCTGCTAAAACTGACCATCTGGGAAGGTGGAGTCCTCTCTCCTAACCTGGAGGACAGAAACAACACCCACCCCCACCCCCCAAAAATATGTGCACTGACTTTTGCATCATTCATGTGATTATCTCATGTTGCAAATTGTTTTGTTTTTTTACCATTCTGGCAAAGAAAGGAAGCAAAGAGCACAGGAAACAGAGGAAAGGTAAAGTCTGTAGGGAGTGGGTCACAGGATGTATCGCTCTGCCCAAGAGTGGCTCTACACATCAACTGTGGCTATAGCAGACAATAGTGTGGCAAAGGAATGTTCAGAAAGTGTTAAAGAGCATGATGTGGCGAAAGAAAGAGGAAGAGGGCAGCAGCCATCACTCGACGCTTGACAGGCGACTCACCTTTTTGTGTTTCTTTGCCATCCACTTGTCCCAGTTGTTGAGCATATCTAGCCACTTGGACTCCCTCTGCCTCAGCACTTCCAATGGCACCTCCTCCAGCCTAGGAAGATGAAGGTAACAGGTCAATTTACCCATCTGAAGGTGATCAGTCTATCACAGGAGGGAGAAAGCTGTGGGCCTCCAGGTGTGGCTGGACTACAACTCCCAAAGCCCTCAGCTCTGCCTAAGACTGGCAATGAGAGGCAGCAGGTTCTGAACAGTGCATGTTGGGAACCTTTGGCCCCTCAAGTTGCTGAACTATACCGTCCATTGTCCTTGGTCTGTTGGCCTTGCTTGCCAGGGCAGATGTGAGTTCAGAAGCATCTAGAGCAGAGCTTTCCAAACTTTTCATGTTGGTGACATGCTTTTCAGACATGCATCATTTTGCCACACAGTAATTCACTTTTACTAGCAAATAGGAGGTTAAACTAACCTAAGGGGTGAGCAAACTTTTTTAGCAGGGGGTGGCTATGTCCATGTACACACTGAACTCTTCTGCATCATAATCCGCAACCTCCTGCACTCCCATCACAAAGCAAGCACCCTCTCTCAACTGTAATCCATGAGTCACTCTGCCAATATGCAAACTGCAATATTATTAATATTAATAATATAATAATATATTTACATGCCACTCATCTGACAGGGTTGCTACATTCTGCCAAATATTTAAGGCACACCCACCACAACAATGGGACTGCTATAATCATACTCCTGCTGCATTCAGCACCAGCTACAGTCCCTGGACCAACCCCAAGTGTAGCCTCTCTAGCCCCCCCCCCCCAGCACATGACAGTAATTGGCTTAGTATACATGGAAACCTGGGAGAAGGGGACCATATTATCTTGCACCTCAGGCAGCAAACAGTCTTGAGCCAGACCCAATAAACCCCATCTGCGCAGCACAGGAGGGGGGGTAGCAGAGCTGGGGCACCCCATCAGTGAGGAAAGCAACCACCAACACAGAACAGGCACCAGCTACGCAACTCCCTCGGTTCAGTAAGCACAACAAGTTACCATACAATCTGCAAATCGGGGTCAGGCAAAGTTTTCAGAAGTTGGGCCAGGGATTCGGGAGGCATTTTTTTTAAAATGGAAAAAAGGAAGTAGACAAGGCCAAACCATCCCGCCCACCTTGGAACTGAGCTGGCTGCTCCAACTTTCTCTGCCGGAAATATGCATTTATGGAATTTCTAATGCTGAAAAGCCAAAGCCCAGTCCACTCACTTCCTCCCCCCTCCGGGCCTCTTGCAATGCAAGAAGAGTAGCAGAAGGGAGAAGCCGGAACAGGCTGCAGTCAAAAGACTGGGCAGATAGGAGCGACAGCAATGCACAGAGAATGGCTGGTGAAGGAAATCGAGCCTTAAACATCATGTCCAGCAGTTCACTGGCTTGCTTTAAGTAGGGCAAAACTCTGTGCCCAAGTAATACCCAATAGTGGTGTGTGTGACCCCAGCAGGATAAATCAGACCATTTTTTCCCAGGTCACAAAGTCAAAAATTAAGAGGATTTTTTGACCTGGAGAATTTTGTACAGATCCTGTCAACTAGCTGGAGCTTTTTCCAAGAGCACAATAAGGCTTGGCAGAGGTGACCGAACTGGGGAGGGGGGATTTCAAGCACAGCATAGGAGCTGAACTCTCACCACTTTGTGGCTAACATGGGGCCCTTCAGATGTCAATGAACTTCAACTCGCATGAGCACCAGCCAGCATGGCCAATAGTCAGTGATTATGGGAACTGTAGTCCATCGAGGGCCAAATGCCACCCTTGGTAGGAAGAAAGAAGGTGGGGAGAAAAATCTTCTTGGGTCAATGCACAGGTGTGCCTGCCCATGATAAGTCTTAAGTCACCCTTTACAGAGAATCAGCCCTAAACCACAGGTGGAGAACCTTTTTCAGCCCAAGGGCCACATTCCCTCCTAGAAAACCTTCCAAGGGCCACAGGCCAATGGGGACAGAGCAAGCAATGCAAACATTAGCTTAGTACAGCAGGCTAGTTCCCACACACATTCACACTTCCCTCTGCATCCAAGGAAGCCAGCAGAATCAGAGTTCAAGGACACAATCCAGCCAAGCAAATGCATTTCAGGTGTGAAGCAGAGGCAGTAAGTGGAGCAGCCTGGAAGGCCACCTTTTGTCCACAGGCTTGAGGTTCTCCACCAGCGCCCCAAACCTTCTCCAGGTGCTTATTTTCAAAACACATTCTCCCCAGAACTGGAAGGGTTCCCCATCCCCATTACACAGTCTCAATCTAGATTTCATTCTGCACACCTGCAGATGCAAGACATAAGCCAAGGCCTGCCGATAAGCACAGCAATTGGGCAACAACAGTGCCTCGGTGTATCAATAGGCGTAAGTCACCACCAAGGCCAGTTTCCCTTGTACAAGTCTCAACAAGCAGCCAATAACTGTATAATCAATAACTGTACATGGATTTATTTATTTATTTATTACCCTTTTGAGTCCCTTGCATCCTCAGAGTACTAGAAAATGTACATTTTAAACCCACTTACTCCAGCAAAGGCTTAAGGTAGGCAACAGAACTAAATGCCAAGAATTCTTTGGCTGATTGTGCTGAGATTGTGCCAAAGCACCTGGGTTGTGTTTTTTTTGGGGGGGGGGAGAGAAGAGAGAACCAGCTCTGTGCCTGGCTTAAACTGCATGCAATTCTCCATCAGCATACTCTCCTCTTTTTGTCGCAGAGTGTATATTCAATCCATGCTATCTCTGTTTTTACATATCGTTTGACACTCCTATTTCTTAAGGAAACTGATTTCTGCAAATCCAAACAGATTTTTTCCCTTTTTTACTCAAACGCTATCATAGAAATTTTGTTCTCAGTATATTTTCTAACATATTTCTTGTACCTGTCCCATTTTTTTAGAAATTCTTCTTTAACCTTTCCTCTCAAACTGTTTGTTAACTGTGCCATTTCAGCAAACTCTTGAAGTTTATTTTGCCAATCTATAATTCTTGGAGCTTCTTTTTCTTTCCATCCTTTGGCAATAACAATACGAGCCGCTGCTAATGAATATAGAAGGAGTTCTTTTGCCTGTATGGGAATATCTTTTTGAAAGGTGATACTTTCTCTCTTTTTTCTCCTTTCCCTTTTTTCCTCTGGGAAAGGAGGATTAGAAATACGATACGAAAAATTGTAACAAACATACATAAATGTATATGTGTATGTATATGTATGTATGTATATGTATATGTATACAAGCATGAAGAACAATGTTCAGGTTTGGTGATGGGAAAAAATAAATATCATTCAAAAAAATAAATAAACTACATGCAATTCAGATGTGGGCACTGGGCATTAGGGAGCCTATAATGCACTCCAACACCTTCTGAGCCAAGCATGAAGGAAATGGGAACCATCCATTGCAAAAAGACTCAAACATTCTCCACAGATGGCCAGCATTGGAAGCTGCTTTACTAAGAGGTCCAGCACCATCTGGAGGGCCACAGGTTCCTCATTCTTGGTGCAGGATAAACAGGCACTCTAATGTATTTGCCTCTTGAATCACTTGGCTGAGGCAGTGAGGCCTGCTCATGGGGGGGGGGGTTTAGAGAGGAGGAGGCTAGGGATCTTTTAATCCGATGCTTGGAATGGAACCAACTGCTTGTGCTTGAGGCTCTCAGGGCTGCCTAAACAGGCCTTTGTGTACCTCTGCGAACAGGCTAGACGATTCATCAGGAGTTCGGGGGGGCTGGACAAGGTCCCCTTTGTTTTCACATGGGGGCTGGAAAAAAGCCGGGATGCAGAACGGCCTCAAGAGGAAGTAAGTGCACAGCTCACTGCCAGCAGACACACCAGGTTGCCTCTCTGACGGCCTTCTGGTGCCACACACAGCAGGAATGCCACCTAGGCACAGTTTGAGGCCCCGGTTCAAGTGTGCCAATGAACTCGCATCAAGAACAGCCTACCAGGGCCAATCCTCTGAGTCTACAGTGATGCTAGGTGAAAGCACAGGAACATAGGATGCTGCCTTATACAGAGCCAGTACTGCCTACACTGGCTGGCAGCACCTGTCCAGTGTTTCAGAAAGTGAATCTCTCCAAGCCCTACCTGGAGATGCCAGGGATTGAACCTGGGACCGTCTGCATTCAAGCTCTCCCACTGAGCTATGACCCTTGCCCAATCTTTCTAGGAGAGCTAGCACACAGGTGGTGAGACAGGGCTGTGTGCCAGCAGCAAAGTCAAATCAGTTCACATCTTCCTGGTGGGTTCTCTCTGGTGCCACCATTAACCACCTTTCGGTGGCGGGTAAAAAAATTTATCCCAGGTATTTGGGGAATTACTGCGGTTGTGCTTTCTATTAATGGCATGTTTTTGGTGTTGAAATCTTCTTTCCATAGGTTATTGTATGGCTCTTATTGCAACAAACTGATCCCCCAGCCCCAATTTTATGTCAAGCTTTACACTCCTAAAATGTTTTAAGTTGCTCAGAGACTCTCATGCGCAAGCAACTACCGGTAATAAACTGAATAAACATCAAACAAATGAGTGCCTCTGTCCAGTGGTTCCAGCACCACAGTCAGCAGATGGGGGCCCTAATGGAGCAGGACTGGCTCACCACATTTTGGAGTAAGTGAAGCAATACATATTACCAACAAAAGAGGGAGGGTGGTGGTGGTAAGGTAATTAGGCTCTGGATTTAATAGTTTAGCTGCATGACTACCTGTTACAGACTGGCCTAAGGCAAGTTGTTTTTTTCTCAGCCTCAATTGCACACACTCACCACTGCAATGGAAGGAATAGTGACCTACCTTAAAGGGTCTGTTAAGGATCACCGACAAAGTCAGCAGAATCATGGTGTTACTATGACTGGAAAGGACACGCCCTGGCAGTTTCCCTTGGATGGCAAGAAAGAACACTTATCCCCTTTCACCACAAATTTGGCTGCTAACCCATTAATCTACCCCAGGGGTCAGCAACCTCAGACCATGTGGTGGGACGGACTATATTTGGGGGTGGTGGTGAACTAATTCCTATGCCCCACAAATAACCCAGAGATGCATTTTAAATAAAAGGACACATTCTACTCATGTAAAAACACGCTGATTCCCGGACTGTCCACAGGCCAGATTGAGAAGGCGATTGGGTCGCATCCGGCCCACGGGCCTTAGGTTACCTGCCCCTGATTTACCCCAACAGCAGTCACATGGGGAATACCAGGAGGCAAAGGGCCATCCACACCTGCCATCTCTAGCCTGCCTGCTCTAACTCTGTGTTCATCATCTCAGGTCGTCCAGACGGTGACAGCACAAGAATGCATTTTTCAGTGGTAGCTCCCTGCTTGTAGAATGTTCTTCCCAGGGAAGCAGGCCTGGCACCATCACAGGCTACTTATAGGTGCTAGTCTTTTGGCCTTTAATTTGGAGGGTGCTAGACATCATGGTTTCTGTTAGCGGGTGGGATTTGTTAGACTGCTTTTTATGTATATCAATGTTTTCAGCTTTTGTTTTGGCTTTACATTGGTTTTAATGCTTCTTTATATTATATTGTATGCCATAAAAAGTGATTAGTAAGTCCAATAAGTAATTAATAATAATGATAAACTTAATCTAGAGAAAACAGCCATGTTTTTCTTACACCTCCTGACCTAGATAGCCCCATCCTTTTAATCCAAAATGGATATAAACCATCTGCTGTGGCCATAAATCTCTCTTCCATCCACTCATTCATACACACCCCATATGGGCAAGTCAAGAAATACCACTGACTCACTCGTAAGGGATCGTGAGGAGACAGTTGAATCCCCTCCAGAGAGAAAATTCACTCATCCCAAGCATGGTTAAGGGGTACATCAGCAGCAACCCTAACCACAGTTAACATTAACCAGGGTTCCTTCTTCTGAACCCTGGGCACAAAACCTACATTCAAACTGCTATGCTTGCACCAGGTCCACAGAGTTGCCAAAGCCGATAATGCAAATCTGACTTTTTGCGTCAGATAAATCAACTGTGCTTGCCTGACCTTCCTGAGAACTTGAAGCCTGCACAGGTTGATTTAATAATACAATCTGCACCAGTTTATAAACAGTTTGGCGACACACTGCCTAGCTGCATTGGCCCTATTCCAGGCAAGATTACCGGTTTCAGGCCAGGGAGAAGGAGTAACAGACAATTATAATCTGTGAATGTGGTAGAGGTTCTAGGAGCAGGAAGCCAAGCAAAGTTGCATTGACAGATGCAGTCTCAGTGCAGGAGGGTGACCAGAGGCACAGCTAACAGAACCAGCACAACTCATTTTTTCCGGGTGTTGCCGAAAAAGGAGACATAACTCTAGAAACAAGCAATGCTGCCAAACCAGACTAAAATTAAAACTGGGGGCAGCCAGGACAGCACATTCCAGAGAGATCTAACTGGCTCTTTGCACAGAAGCGTGTGGCCTTACTGAATCAAGAGTCCATGATGCAGGGGCTTCCCCCCACCCCATCAGCAGTTTAGGGGTTTTGAGAGCCAGCAAGCCTATGAAATTCTTGGAAATCCAGCATGTCTAATAAAAACTGAAGCCAGAGCGATAAGCAAGGCAGCTTTCATCCAAGACCTGCCCATTTTATTCCCCAGTGAAAAGCTGCTTCAGTTTCTGTTAGACCTGATGGGTTTCTGTCAACTCAGAATTCCCTGTTTGCTCTTCAACTCCTGGCTGATGATGGAAAAGCCAACATTACACCTACATATGGGGTGAGAAATTTGGGTTGGTATGAATCTGAAAGTGAACCTACCTAACTCACACTTGCTGAAACAATATGCAAACTTTAAAGCAGACACCCTTCAAAACTCACATTTCTCCAAATTTTGCAATGCAGTTCACAAACAAAAAAATATATATGAAAGTACAAATATCAGGGGAAAGCATACATAAAATGCACATATTAGTAGAAAACATAGCAAAAGGCATTTAATATAAGGCAAAACTGCTAACAAAAAAAGCATTATCAGGAGATATGTGCACACTAAAGGGCTGGTGGATTTTTGTGAGAACTATTTATACAGTCGTACCTTGGAAGCCGAATGCCTTGGCTCCCGGACTCCTGGAATGCATTCTGTTCAAGAACTGAGGTACAACTGTATTTTTAAAAAATCAGAAACTGATGGAGAAATGTAGAGAAGAGAACCTATAGGCATGGGGAAATGAGAAATGAAATTGACACATTCATCCATTCCTAGTTACACCCAGCTTCTACCTACATAAAGAATTGACTGCCATCAAAAACAGGCTCAAATATAGGAGTCTCTACAAAGCACTTCTGGAAAGATGCTCAGGCCCTGCCTTTGGCAAACCTCCAAGGAAAAGCAGTAGCCACAAGATCTATTTATTTATTGGATGTGTTCTAAAACTCTACCTCTCCATGTGCTCAAGACTGCTTATTAACAAAAACACACATTAATTCTATAACCAAACCATTCTGGGAACACCCACACACAGCTGCAGCAGTATTTTATTTAGTCATTGGATTGAGTGACAGATTCTGACTCTGCTCTTAAAACGGGCTGGGGGGGGGGAGAAAAGGGACTCCCAGAGCAGTTTACAAATATCAATCCCACCAAAAGTTAGCACCCTCAATATTACGGTCTTAGAGACACAACATAAGAGGGAAAAGGGGCAGAAAGGGAGAGATGAAAATCAGCACGAACAGTTCTGTCATTCCACCAATCCTTACTTAATAGAAGCCTCGAAAAATATGGCAGTTACATTTTTCTCCAAGGGGAGGTACCAACACATGGAATATTATTGCATAATTTGAGATTCCAAGAATTCTGCTAGTGATGTTTCTGTCTTCTATAAAGGGATATATGGAGTCCTATGACATCTGGAGGGCCATAGGGTCAGTAGAGAGGGTGTGGTCCTCTCCAAACATTACATCTCACCCTGCTTGCTGGATTTCCTCTAGCGGACAGTTCAGGATGAATTTGCACTCTCCCACCACCTTAACACTATTCAGGGCTCCTTGCTTCCTCTCTACTTACAGAGCAGAGAAGACAGCAAGAAACCTGGGCATAAGAAGCATTTCAAATCTTTTCTTTGGGAGGGTGGGAAATTAAGGTCCTAATCTGGCTCTACTGGGAGAAGCATTTTTAGTTAAGGTATTCTCCCAGCCTCCTTCTCCGGGCTTGCTCCGTTTTAATCCTACAACCACCCTGTGAGGTAGGTGAGGCTGAGAGCGCACCCACCCACCAGCAAACTTGAGGGCTGGTGACAGAATTTGAACCTGGCCCTCTCCAGTCCAAACTCAACCTTCTAGCCTCAACAACACACTGGCTCTCCAAAGTAGTTCTCAATATGCACTGGCCATGGATGCATTGGGAATGCCAAGTCAGTGCTTCAAAGCTCCCCACTCTCTCTGCATCTCAAGTCTCTGCTTGTATACGAGCTGCCATTTTTCAGTCAATGACAATTGTCTCAAGAAGGGGGGGGGCAGTGTGCAGATAGTCAGCCTTGCTCTTTTGCACAAGAATTGCCAAGTATGAACTCCTCCAAAATTCACGGGCAAGCTTTAACAGCAGGCTCATCCGCAGCTCCAAAGTGACACCCACCCACCCTTTTCACAAAAGCGAGAGATTTTCTCGCTCCTCCTGTAGGAAGGAGATTTTGAAGGGAGCCAGATAAAGCTGCTTATCTGACAATGCTTAAGCCAAGTGCACATCAATGCGCAGAAATCCTGCACTTGGATGGAAAAAACCAGTTTTGCAGCAGACAAGAATTTGGCATGGCTTGACGGAAACGGAACAGCAAGATCCTGGAGCCTGGAATAGCTGCCAGAGATTCATTCCCTGCAGATTCTAAAAGCACTGGGCCTTCTTCTAGCCCACGTCATGTAGCTGGTGCCTGCTAAACTTCTATTACTGGTGGTGGAGCAGATGAGACATCTAAGCCATGTGTCTTCCTAACTATCAAGGCCCAGCTGAACCTACATGCTCAGGCCCATGCTTCACTAGATAGGAAGCTGCCAAATACAGAGTCAGACCATCTAGTTCAGTGTTGTCTACACTGACTGGCAGTGGCTCTCCCAAATTTCAGGCAGGGGATCCTCCCAGCCTTTTATACAGTGGTACCTCCGGTTGTGAATGGGATCCATTCTGGAGGTCTGGCTGTATCCCAAAGTTTTCTCAACCAGCTTCTGCACATGCACCGGTAGACCGCTTCTGCGCATGGGCGAGCAGAAAAAAACACTTCCGGGTTTGCAGCTTTTGCAACCCGAAGTTTACGCTACCCGAGGGTAACGTAACCCGAGGTTCCACTGTATATACCTGTAATGTATACGTGAAGAAGCTTGTGAGTTAAACTGATTAGGCAGGTATGCCAAAAGGTGGGGTGTACTTTGTGTTTTAAACACAACATTGTGCACCAAAGTAACTCAAACTTTAAGAAGTACAACTTGTGAGTCATGTTCAAATCAAGCAAAGCGTGTAATGTCCAGTGGCAAAGCTCCTGGCAGTGATCAGCAGCGCTGCCCTGAAGTCTCTGGCTGCCACTAGCTCAGTTGCTCTGACTCTTAAAGAGGTCTTGCTGAGCTGTTCTTACCCTAGAGAAGCAGGGCACATGGATGGACCTAGGGAAGGAGATGTAATCAGCAAGAATATCAGAAAAGAAGGTCCGAGAGGAAATGGTCAGAACGAGGGCAGAGGGGAGAAAAACAGAGGAAGGAGTCAGAGTTGGAAAACTAGGAGGCCACATAAGTCAGCTTAAGAGGTGAGGAGTCAAAGGATATAAGACTTTGGCTGCAGGCCTCTGAGTAAATCCCCAGCTGGTTGACCACAGGCCAACAACACAATGAAGTTTGGAATACTTCAACCACCAGCATAATAAACCACCTCCGGCTAGCTTACTGCTAAGCCAACTGCTCTCAACCATACCCATCTCAGAACATAAGAAAAATCCTTCAAGCTTTTTACTCTGGAAGAAGGCCTGCCACCATGCTTAAAATGGACTGTAAACTGTACAACGTCCCTTGCCAACCCCTTCAGTCACCAGCTTCTATTCCCAAGTTAAGCCCTAGCTTTCCTATACTCTGGACTCCTATACTCATAAGGCTTTACCCCTTCCTTCATTCTGATCCCTTGCTCTCAACAACCCATTTCCCATTTCACTTCCTCAGGTTGCTGCTTTCCTCTGCTTCCTTAACCTAGGTGTGAGGAGCCTCTGCCTCACCGCTGTTGCCCCTTATGTTCCTGAACTACAGCTCCCATCAGCCCCAGCAAGTGGCCAATGGCCATGGATGATAGGTACTGCAGTTCAGCAATGTCAGGAGGGCCAAAGGTTTTCCATACCCACCTTAATACCCACAAACAGCTTTTTAATGACCAAATACAGGTATTGGGAAGTGAGAGATAATAAAAGCTTCTGCTCCCCCATCAATCATGTACTGGCTTTATCAAAGTGTTTTTAGCTTGATTTACACACTAGATTTGTTCCGCTTCTTTGTCAGAAAACAAACCAGTGGCACCGCTTGCTTCATTGCGATAAAACAGCTCAGTTAGAATGTGGCACATCCCCCAGGCTAATCACTTTTGCAACAGCATCCCAATCCCACCACTCTGCCTACTGCAGCATTACTTTAGGAACTAGATGGGATTTTAATGTGGAGCAGAGGCCCTGCTTTGACCTAGTTTTAAACCCACAGTTCACACACACCACTTACCCTCCTTTTTTTAAAAAAAGAGCAAACCACCAGATTCATTAGGCTAGATCTTGCTTCTGATGCTGTTTGTCAGCACAGAACAGATGAGGATGAGCTGCTAATAAATCCAATTTTAGAAAGACATGTTTATTTACAGGCAAGCTGTACAAGTATTGTCAAAACATATGGGGAGGACAGCTCCCCACATTATACTTTAAATGACAGATGCCCAGAACCTGACATCTCACTCTGCCCTTAGGATGCAGGAAATTGTTTACCCAACTCTAAAGGCATATTAGACCTGCACCATTTGCAAACAACTATTGAGGTAAAAAATGGGTCGTTGCAACTTAGCATGAAGGAAGTTCTGCTTTTCCTCCAAGTTCAGGAGTGTGTTGCCTCAACAATTCTGAGTCAATCTTTCGTAGGTGCGGCCAGTTTTAGGGCTATAATGTCCACTTGCAGCAAAATGATGACTTAATGAGCTTTAACCTAGGCTTTTAAAATAGTTTCTAGTTAAAGAAGGATTTCTACATGTATTTGGCTCAGCCGGAAAAGAAGAGCCTGGCCAGTGGCCCATCTAGTCCAGCATCCTGTTCTGGCCAGTCAGATGCCCCAATGGGAAGCTTGTCAAGCTAGAACTGAGTGCAACACATCTCTCCCCACCTGGATTCCTGGCAACTGGCATTCAGCCTCCTGATTGTGGAGGGATAACACAGACAAGGTGGTAGGAGGGAAGAGGGCTCTGGACATCTGCTTTTGGGGGAACTGATGCTGTTCTTTTTTTATAAAAAATGAGAATATTTAAGAGCTGTCCCACACCCAATTTACAGGTATGCCCCACCCAGTATGTTTGTATGCAAACATAATATTACATGACATCTCCCCACAAGGAGACCTGCCCTGTCCAGGTCTTATTATTCATTTATTGTGCATGGTGAACTCTCAAGGCTGCTTGCCTTTTGCAAAGATATTGCTTATGTTTATCTCATTTACTGAAACGACAGGGAACTTTCTTTCTATTGAAGGTTATACTCCTTTCAAAGGTAATCAAGTGGGGGCCACTTGCTGGTAATGGGTGGGGAAAGGTCTGACATCTGGGGTGAAATACCTTGCCTTTTTCTCTCTGCCACCCCCCTTTCCTTCCCTCCTTGAACATAAGAAGAGCCTGCTGGATCAGGCCAGTGGCCCATCCAGTCCAGCATCCTTTGCTCACAATGGCCAACCAGATGCCTTTTCTGAGAAACCCACAAGCAGGACCTGAGCACAAGAGCACTCTCCCCTCCTGTGGTTTCCAGCAACTGGTATTCTGAAGTATTATTGCCTGCAGCTAACTGACCAATTGTCTGTTTTGCCCCCCAATATATAGTCTGCCTCCCTAAAATTAATCTTAGCTATGCCCATATCCCCGGAACGTACGGTAACCCTTATGCGAGTTTAAAGTGTCTTGTACTTTGCCTCCTGCATCAACCTAAAGACAAAAGCAGATGCACAGCCCCAAACAGGCAACTCCCAAATCACAAACAAAACTTGAAAAACAAAACAAAACCTCTCAATTTTTTTAAGAAGGGGGTCTGGAAAGGCACCTGAATGGGGAAGGCTACATTAAGCATACTTTCAATGTACCACTCAAAGTGCTTAATGCAGTCTGCTGGTCAACCTCCCAGCTGCGGAGGTCTTCCACTGTTTGCCCCCAGGCACCCATCCAAGCAGGATGTATTTGCCTCCTAACACAGCTGCATCTGTTCTCCCTCTAATCTTTGTTTTTCTGTTCTCTAGTCCCTTTGTCACCATCTTTCCTGGAAATGAGAGACTTTGGACCAAAGTAATATTTAAAACTGCAGCAAAATCAGAGCAATCTGGAAAAGGCACCAAACCGCTTCTCGCACATTAACAGGATGTGTATTCTATGTGCGTGCATATAAATTATGCAGCACGGTCTCTCAATCCAGACCTCAGGCCTCTCCCTAGCCATGCCTCCTCCCCAGGCTTCACCTCCCAACATGTCCTTAAACTGTGATCAATGCTCTCTCCTACCTGGATGGGGAGAGGGGTGTGTAGAGAACCTTTTGATGTATGCTTGTCTGGAAAACAGAGTAATGTACAAAGGAAAGAGCCATGTGTTGCTCCAGCCACTTTTGCCTCTGATCCCATCTATTTTTTACCCCTTTGCCCTGCCCACACCTGGCAGTGGCTCCTGAAAGGTTGCCCGTGAGGGAATGCAACCCTCAGGCTGAAAAATGTTCCCCAGCCCCACTGTGGTCAATACAGGGCAATGGCCTGACTTAGCATGGCAACTTCCTAGGTTCTTGACTCCAGCTATGGAATGAAGCAGCCCTTTAGCATGCCCCGTGGCATATGCAAAGTGCCTGTAGCTACAGGGCAGTTCATGAAACAAGGATTAGGCAATGAGAATAAGATGAGAGTGTGTAGCTTTCACAACAGCCACTTGCTGCTCACCTGCAGTGTGGAATAATTGCCTTCCTGGTCACCAGGTAAGGGAAGTCTGATAAACAGGAAGAGAGAGGCTGTTGTTGGATCATTCAGTTTCCTTTCAGGCTGTTGTCGGGTAACAAGCAACACTACAGCATTATGTGTGGGCTAAAGGATAGGCTATTGAATGCTCATAAGCCAAAAATAAGTAATAGGTTAGGTTTGTGGAATTATCTGCAAGCCTGAGATAGCAGAAGTCTCAGTAACTGTTTGTTCCAAGTCAGTGGTTTCACTTGCAACCTTTGTGCCAGCAACCTAGGAATGTGAAGAGATCTAAAAGCACCACAAACAGAAAGGGGGGGGGGGCTACAAGCCTCTAATCAAACTCTGATAACTGCCACAGAGCCGTGAGAAAATAAGTTGGTTTCTTTAGACCTCACAGCTGCAGAGTTGGAGAGCTTCTGAAATGCTTTTGAAAGGTTTAATGGAAGGTAGGTTAAGATGGAAGAAACCTTATATCCTTATGCTATTTTAAAGCAGAGGTTGGATGGCCATATGTTATGGATGCTTTAGGTGAGATTCCTGCATTGCAGGAGGTTGGACTAGATGACCCTTGGGTCCCTTCCAGCTTGGGGATTCTATGATTTTGTTTCTTTTGAATGGAGCTTTAAATCCACTGATGGCTACCAGGATACTCTGCATCTCAGATTATTATTGAATTGTTTTGCTTAGAACAGAAACTCCAAGCAAAAATGATCATGATGAAAGTTCCTAAGAGATGCATTTTGCATACAGTCGCCTTGACTCAAATGTTTGTTGGCCTCTTTTAGCCCTGGAGAGCTGCTGCCTGTCAATGAAGACAATGCTAAGCTAGATGGACCAATGCCCTCGCTCAGTATAAGGCAGCTTCCTAGGGGTCTTTCCCTTAAATTGCTATCTGACTTTTTGTTGTTGCCAGTTCCTTAAGAGGAGCAATTTTTTGTCAAGGCTCCAGCCAGGGAGGAAAACCCCATCTTCTCATTCATTCCATTTCCAGTGGGGAGAAGTAGAAGGCGGACTCTTATGTTCCAGATCAGGCATCCCCAAACTCGTCCCTCCAGCTGTTTTGGGACTACAACTCCCATCATCCCTAGCTAACAGGACCAGTGGTCAGGGATGATGGGAATTGTAGTCCCAAAACAGCTGGAGGGCCAAGTTGGGGGGTGCCTGTTCCAGTTTGTCATCATTCAAGGGTACTTATCAGATGCACATAGGTTTTCCTGATCACCTGGACCTGGACCTGAACCTGGAACTCTTAAGACTGCAAAATAGCCCAGTTAATATTGCCTCCAAACCTCTGATCATACCCTTTGGATTGGTCAGTCAGGACTTAGGGATGGCACCATGCTCCCTAGCTAATGGAGATGCTTCTAGGCTACAGTAATGCTGTGCCCATCCACGGTACTGCAGCAGACTGAACTGTGGAATCCCGATACATCCTAAGGCCCGCCCTCAAGTTGATGTCACTGTTCATATGACCAGGGGACAAGATCAATCCCTCATGGGGCCTCTGAGCTCAAAGAGGTAGTGGGGGACACAGCACTCAGTTTGGGAGTCACTACCACACTCAGAGCAGCCAAGGTAACGGGGACTACTTTCCCAAATCTCCTTTCATTGTTCCAACGTTTTCTGGGTGTTTTGTGCAACAGCATAGCCTCCCAGCAAAATGAGATTCCTGCTCTCATCAACGAAGCAACAAGAGGGAGTAGCTCTGGCACCAGCACACTGGAGTAGTGGCTGCTTGCTCTCTCCTTCACTCTCACTTATCTCCTCTGCTACATATTCCAGACACTCCTCCTGCATGTTAAGGAGCTCTCGCAGTCTGGCAAAGGCTCTCATAAAAAGCAACATTCACTCAGTCTGCATATCCTCCAACAGCCCTGAACATCAACCGTTTGCTATGTGTGGGTGGCAAATATTAACTCCTAGTCTCCATGAACTCAACCAGAGAAACCCACACTCCAACCCCTTTAGTCCAAAATACCAGCAGTGCTCATCTCAGACATTTCAAGTAAGTATCTTTGATTCAGCGTACTATTTTCTTCCTAAACACACCAGATCTCCTCTCAATACTAGAAGCAACTAAATTAAGTCAACTGGGCCCGGTAAGCAATGGCTTATCTTGGAACCCCCAACAAGGGGTAGCATTTGGGGACACAGTAAAAGCTAACAGGTCTGCTGTGATTGGATGATCAGGCTGTCCAGTTGTGCCCCTGCTCCTTTCAACACAAGGCAGTCAGAAAGTGCTGGACAATATTTCAGAGCTAGGTATATGCACACCAAAAGCGAGTATCCAAGATGTATTTCCTCAATGAAGGCAGTGCCACAATTTTATTTTTAGTTGCTAGGAAAATACCAGTTTCTCTCCAGCTACCACATTCATTGAGATTCCTACCAGAAGAAGGCAAAGCACAGACAGTGCAGGCAACCTTTTAATAAGTGGCAATATCTAATACATATAGGCCAATGCTCCAGGCATGAGCGGAAAGGGAAATCAGAGTTGAGCAACACAGATTCCTCTGCCATCTCATGTCCAACGCCTACACTGTCAGTAGATTTTGGATATACAGTATTGTGTAGGCTCAATGCTCCCTCGCAGTATAGCCCCCGTTTACAAGTTCTAATCCCAATTTATGTTTTTTTTAAAAATAAACAAAAACAGGGTGTTTTCACTGCTTTAAGCCTACCCTCCTATTTCTCTCTCCCTCACCCATTCTGTGAAGCTCTTGTGATTTTTAATCCGCCTACTGGCATACTGTTTGCAGGCCCCCACTCCCATTGTTCCAGGGTAGTGAACAGGATGTGTCATTTTCACTTCCTCATTTCTGACAGCAAAAGTGAAATTGACAAGCCCATTTGAAAAACAAACAAAAACAAATCCAATTCTGCTGAACTCCTTTACAGCCAACCAGGATCCACCTTCAAACTCAGGCTTCAACACAGAGCCCACAGCTTTCCCTGGGTGAGCTTCCACCACCAACCTTCTGGTTAACAGCCAGTCACACTGACCCATTATGCCGCAGAAAAGCTTCTATTTCATATCTTTATCCTTTTCTGCTTCTGCTTCCCCCCTCAGGTGGTCTGAACCATCATATTGCTTGCCGGTGTGCAAAAGTGGCCAAAAGCAGCTTCACTGCATAGTGGAGTGTGGCTATTTCCGCACCTAACACCTGCTTTTACCCTGAAAAAAGCAGCTGTTTTAAGCGGGGAAATGAGACAGTGGCGGCACCACTGATACACCCCACTCAAGGTCCATTTGCAAACCACTTGTGAGTCACAGCTCACTGAATGAAGCTCAATAGTTTAGGTTCTGCAGTTAAAGGACCCAATGCTCCTATCCTAGGAAGAGGGGGACGAGGCTCAACAGTACTCTTTCCCCCTTCGCAGCAAGGCATCTTGTCCCTATAACTCACAAAGGTTGGACATGGCAGGCTTGGTCACCTGTAGCAAAAAAAACCCAAAAAACCAATCACCTCTCCACATGATCAAACAGGGAATCATTTGGGAAGCGGGAAAAGACAGCCTCTTCACTTCAGCATGCATTCAAGTTTTTAATGTGCCACAAATGACTATACTGTACATCCATATGCATTGGCAAGCAGGCTGGTAATCTAAACCAGGTGGGAGGAAGCTTTGGCCCTCCAGATGTTGCTGAATGGCAACTCCCACCATCCCTAAACACTGGCAATGCTCTCTAGGGCTGATGGGAGCTGTCATTCAGCAACATCTGGAGGTTCAAAGTTCCCCACACCTGATCTAAACAGCCATGACTCCCCCTCCCCCCAGGGGGAGGCTTCTGACGCACCCCTTTGCCCCGAGGGTAGCAGAAAAAGAAGCCGAAAAACAGCTGCTTCAAAACTCCCCCCCCACACACATTTGCATGTGTAATTTTTATTGTCTCGATTCGTTGTACTAACATTATTGTAAACTGCTTTGCAGGATCCATCTGATAAAAAGTAAATAAATGCCTTATAGAAATATAATAAATTATCTGTGGGTCTATTGGTAAGGCTGGGTTATATTTTAATTGCTGGGTGCCTATGAAAGGAAGGCTGCCCTATGGGAAATATTGCTATCAAGGCATGCTTTTTACAGCATCACGTGGGTAAGTGAACAGTGCCAACTGGCTGGGATGGGCCAGGTGTTTGATGCTAGCCAGCTTACTACCTTTCCACAGGGACCCTGCTCTCACCAAAACAGGTGTACCTACTCTCACACAAGAGATGTTGGAATGCAATACACGTCTCGTTTGCAAGGTGTGCATTAATCATTCCCCAGGCTCGCCCACCCCAGAGTGTCACGGGTTACATGGCTTCTTCCTCCCACCTTTACTTCAGTTCAGAGGATATCATGCTCTTCAGTTCCAAAAAAAAAAAAATCATGCCGAAGGGAATGTTTCCTCTACATCAATTGTCTTCTTTCAGAATGGGGAGGAAGCAGGCCACAGAGTCAAATCCATACAAAGCAAAGCAAAACAAAACAGTTGCTGCTTCTGTGGCGCAGCAGAAAAAAACGCTTTACAATCATTAACCTGCCTCACGGTCAACTGAAAGAAGGGTAATTATCCAAGACAACTGCCCAGTGAGACTCATAACTCAGTATGTCTTTGGACATGATCATCTACGCTTTACAGCAGACCAGCCCCTGAGCTGGAAAATTGCTTTGAGGAAGCCCAGTTCCAGGTTGGTTCAGATAGAGTAAAGGGACACAGACTGCAACTTAAGGAGCTTACATAAGAAGTCAAAACATCCTACGATGGAGGGCACCCCCTCCAAAACAGTGCATGAATACTTGGGAAAAGAGGTTGATTTCAAGAGGACCCATATAGCAAGCCCTAGCCTACTGCCATCACCCACCCAATGGAGACTGGGATGAAGGTATCCCAGAGAAGGGGGATTTGGCAATCAAGATCCATTCCCCAAGCCAAACATCTGCATTTCTAACGCCCGCCTTACTCTGCTACCCTCAGACAAAGCTCCTCTTGACTTCAAAACAAGAATACTCCCTGCACTGCAATTCCCATGTCATCCAGAATCAAAAACAAGGGGGGGTGTTTCACTCTGGTCACCCTCAGGCACTTGTGGCCCAGATGCCCATAGACTGGGTTTGCTGCCAAAGCCTCCATCCCTCAGTTGTTTTAATGTCTCAGAAGGGCTCTGGTACTGTTAAGAGGGGAGGCTCAGCAGCAACAACTTCTCACTATTGTTGCACTGAGACAATTTCCATTTTTCCTCCACCCCTCACTGGGAAGAACAGGGGAGGCTGCCCCTAAACCTGGCAATCCAAAATCTACACATCTTCCCCATTCCATGCCTTAGTAAAAAGGTAAAGGGGCCCCTGACCATTAGGTCCAGTCGTGACCGACTCTGGGGTTGCGGGATTCATCTCGCGTTATTGGCCGAGGGAGCCGGCATACAGCTTCCAGATCATGTGGCCAGCATGACAAAGCCGCTTCTGGCGAACCAGAGCAGCACACAGAAACTGCGTTTACCTTCCCGCTTGTAGCGGTACCTATTTATCTACTTGCACTTTGCCGTGCTTTCAAACTGCTAGGTTGGCAGGAGCAGGGACCGAGCAACAGGAGCTCATCCTGTCACGGGGATTCGAACCGCCGACCTTCTGATCGGCAAGCCCTAGGCTCTGTAGTTTAACCCACAGCGCCACCTGGGTCCCTGTACTCAGTCCCTAAACCAGTTTCCAGACTCAAGAGTTCTAAATAGAGAGATGGGAGAAGAAAAAGTGTGAAAACCCAAGCTCCTGAAAAGTGCCTTCTACTCAACCATACCCTGGGACAGGGGTCAGCAACCTTTTTCAGCCGTGGGCTGGTCCACCATCCCTCACACCATGTGATGGGCTATATGGGGGGGGGGGGTTGAACGAATCCCTATGCCCCACACACAACCCAGAGATACATTTTAAATAAAAGCACACATTCTACTCATGTTAAAACACCAGGCAGGCCCCACAAATAACCCAGAGGTGCATTTTAAATAAAAGGACACATTGTACTCATGTAAAAACACGTCAATTCCCGGACCGTCCACGGGCTGCATTGAGAAGGCGATTAGGCTGCATCTGGCCCACGGGCCTGAGGTTGCCTACCCCTGCCCTGGGACATCCCAGGGAGGAGCTAGATAGGAGGCTTCAACCAAGTAGGCTTGGCCCTATTTTATTCTGGGCCACAGTGGAGTTTAAAGTAACAAGAGGTCCTCAGAATCCCTTTAATCACACATCCCTCCAAGCCAGGTGGTGGGACACACCCCAATCTAGGCAGGCTGGAGCCCTGGCACCTCTCTGAAGGCAACAGACATCTGTAGCAAAAAGCGATATTCTTCAGCCTAGGGTCATCCTCAGATACAATGAGACTCTCAAAAGCAAAGGAACCTCTGCCCATGGGGAAAGCTTCCTCCATCCCATTTGAGGTTACAAAAATAGGCAGCTCTTTGTGCTTTACTACTAAAGCAATTGCTTGCCCACCTCTCTTCTGCCTAGAAACAACTTTCAACACGGCCCACAAAAGCAAGAACATCTCTGCCCAAGGAAAGAGCACCCCTGGCCATCAGGGTTACACATGCATACACATAGACCATTCTCCCTTCACAGGGCTCCCCGTCAGGGCTCATCCCTCTGGGATGCAAACAGCACCCCCTCCTCACCCCACGAAAGGAGTGCCCCCTTGCCCTGGCTGCTGGGGATTACAGAAATTTACAGCCACTGGTTGTCCAGCCTCACCCACCCAGCCCGCCAGCAAGACAGGACAATTCCCAGAAAGGCAAGAGTGCTCCTGCCCATGGCGAAAATTGCCTCAGCGCCACTGGGCTTAGAGAAACTGGCCCTCACCACTCCAGGAAGGGAGACAAGCCAATTTCCTCAAAAGGCAACCGGGGGTTATAACTTTTGGGTGCAAACCCCAGCCCACTGGTGGGTGGGTGTGTTACAGAAACTTAAGTCACCAGCTGTTCACCCTCACCCACACCTACCCACCCCCAGGAGTGACACAAGCCAGCTCCCAAACAGGGAAGAGTACCCTTGCCCACAGAAAGAGCGCCTCTACACCACAAACATATAGCTACCACTTGCAGTTTCCCTTCCACAGGGTTTTCCTACCACGGCTTATCATTCTTGGCACAGAGAGTACCTCCTGACCATGGTAAAAGTGCCTTGTGTGCGTGAGTGTGAGAGAGACAGAAACTTCCACCTACCACCCTCCTCAACAATATGGGATGCCAACTTGAATAAAATATTGGGAGAGGCAAGTAAGCCCCACCCCGTATAATCGATCGCATGGTGCTTTGCACGTACACACCCTTCGAAAGGCAATGTCCACCAACTTTGTGGGTGGGGGCGGCCCCCTCATATATTTTATTGGAGGGGGCCCGGCGGCGACGATGGAACCTATGCCAATAACAGAGACAGGCCAATTTCCGGGGAATGGCAACAGTGCCCCTGCGCATGGCGAGAGCGCCTCTGTCGCACTGGAGGCTGCTACAAAGTGGTGGGAACCGAATACCACTTGCCTCCTGATTCTGGCCGGCCACTCCTGGGCTCGAGGCGAGCTCATACCCACCCACTCCCGAAAGGGGCAAGAGTGCCCCTGCCCATGGCAAGAGCGCCCAGCGCGCACCCTCCGCCCCACGCCACTCACGGCGCCTCCTGCTCTGCTCCGTCTCCGCTGTCGGCGACGAGGAAGCCGAACTTGTCGACTCGGCGCTCGCCGTCGGAGCTACTGCTGCCGCCGCCGCCGCCGAACGAGCTCCGCGAGTCCATCTCGCTCGCCGCGGCCGCCGACGCCGCCTCGTCTTCGGCAGCGTCGTCGTCCTCCTCCGCCTCGGCCAGGGGTCCGCGGGGCGCAGAGCCCATGCCGCTGGCCTGAGCGGCAGAGGCAGCCTCGCCGTCGCCGCTTCCTCCCGCTCGGCTCTTGGCCATACGCGGCCGCCTCAGCGGGAAGGAAGGGGCGCCGCCATCGGCCGAAACCCACAGTCGATCCGGCCGTGCCGCCTCTCCCTCAGCCGATCCGGCCACGCCCATTGGCTGAGCCATCGCTCCCTAGCCCGCCCCTACGCAGCCAGCATTGGCTCTCAGGCGCGGGCGAGAGCCGGCGGCCTCGCAAGCCTCTTGAATGGAAAATGGGCGGGAAAGGGAGCGCGAGCCGGCAAAGCTCTTGGCTGTCCGAGCTGCCAATCAATAAAACGCTTAAACACCTCCCCCTTCTCCTCCTCCTGCTTCTCACCCGCCAATCCAGTTGACCAGGAGCGCGGTGTTTCCTCCTCCGCACCCGCCTCGCCTCCTCCACACTCCTCTTCCATTCACTTTCCACGTAACACAAAACTTGGAGAAACGCGGAAGGGGCGGGCGGTGGAGGAGAGGAAGGAGGTGTTTTCCAGTGATACGGTCCTGTGGAATAGATGCAGCTCAAATGTATTCAACAGCAGGCTGCAATCCTATACCCACTTTTGGGGGGGGGGGAGTAAGCCCCATTGAATTCAGTGGAACTGATTTCAGTGTAAGCAAAGCATTTATGGGATTACTTTGTCCCGCTTCGGACAGGCGGTTATGTAGAGGAGATGCAAGTCCTGTTGGGTTCTGTAATAATACAGCAGCGTTTATAAACCATCAAAAACATACAGTATACTATACTGTATAATCTCGAATGGTAAAACCAGCCTGCTCAGCTATGTAGAATGCTGGTGTGTCTTTTAATGTGTCCCCCTCCCAAAAATATTTTAATGTTTTCACATTTTTATTCAAGGATCATCGATCAGCATTCAACAATCTCCCTCCCCCCAACCAAAGCACCAAATGTCTATTTGATTACAAAAAACTTTCACATAATTTCAGTTTTTAAGCAAAAGTATCATATGTTTTATTTCACTGGTGTTTTTATTTTTTTCTGAATGTTTTACAAAGTTGCTTTTAACTGTTTTTATCGATAATTTTATTGTTTTATTCTCTTTGAGGTGGTTTTTTTTTTACAAACGGTGGATAAATGTGGATAAATCATATACCAACAATATATACACAGCTAGGTCGCAGAAAAGTTTGGCTGCCACCCCCACTTTCAGTAGGAAAGCTTAGGCCATAATAAAATTGGTAATCTCTAAGGTGCTGCAAAACTCTTTGTTGTTTATGTGCAAATGCACCACACCAGTTGGCACTGCCATCACCCCCTAACTGGCATGGGAATACCTCCATACAAAGGGCGCATTTAACAATCTGGAGCTGGGGAGAAAGGGCCATAGCTCAGTGAGAGAGCATCTGCCTTGCATCATGCAGAAGGTCCAGGATTCAACCCCTAGCATCTCCACATAGGGCTGGGAGAAGCCCCTTCCTGGGATCCTGGACAGCTACTGCCAGTCACTGCAGACAGGACTGGGCAAGTCCTAGGTGGGCAAGTAGGTCTGACTCAGTGTGAGATGCCAGCCCAAGCCAATGTCATTGCAATTTTCCTTTCCATTCAACTTGGCTGGCAACATAAGAACATAAGAAGACCCTGTTGGATGAGGCTGCTGCCCCATCTGCTCCTGCATCTTCTTCTCACAGTGGTCAGCTAGATGCCTCGGCCCAGTATATCTGAAGGAGTGTCTCCACCCCCATCGTTCAGCCCGGACACTGAGATCCAGCTCCAAGGGCCTTCTGGCGGTTCTCTCACTGCGAGAAGTGAGGTTACAGGGAACCAGGCAGAGGGCCTTCTCGGCAGTGGCTCCCTCCTTGTGGAATACCCTCACACATCAAATGTCAAAGAAATAAACAACTATATGACATTTAGAAGAAATCTGAAGGCAGCCCTGTTTAGGGAAGTTTTTAATGTTTGATGTTTTATCGTGTTCTTAATATTCTGCTGGAAGCCACCCAGAGTGGCTGGGGAAACCCAGAGAGATGGGCAGCGTATAAATAAATTTATTATTATTATTATTAGGGTTTCCCATAGGCATCAGCGAGAAGTGAGGTTACAGGGAACCAGGCAGAGGGCCTTCTCAGTGGTGGCATCCACCCTGTGGAATGCCCTCTCATCAAATGTCAAGGAGATAAACAACTATTTGACTTTCAGAAGACATCTGAAGGCAGCCCTCTATAGGGAAGTGTTTAATGTCTTAATGCTTTTATACAGGGCCGTCTCAAGCAGGTCGGGCGCCCTGGCGCTGAGGCGCAGGGATCGCTCCGGCGCCCCCGCCCTTGCAGCGCGCAGCATGGTTTTCACGTGGCTTTGCTGCGCAGCGCCCCCGCCATGCAGCGCCCTGGTGCCCCACGCCACTGGGACTACACCTAGAGCCGGGCCTGCTTTTATATATGTTGGAAGCCACCCAGAGTGGCTGGGGAAACCCAGTCAGATGGGTGGCATAAGAAGAAGAAGAAGAAGAAGAAGAAGAAGAAGAAGAAGAAGAAGAAGAAGAAGAAGAAGAAGAAGAAGAAGAAGAAGAAGAAGAAGAAGAGGAAGAAGAAGCCACTATGAGAATAGGATGCTGGACTAGATGGGACATTGGCCTCATCCAGCAGGCTCTTATGGTGTTCTTCCTGGATTTCCTATTAACTGGAAATACTTTGGAGTTGCATATATTTTATTAGGGAGAGAGGATATTGAAAGGTGAGGCACAACATGAATGCAGCTTACAGCACAGCAGGATAGTTTTGTCAGTCCTTTGCAGCATCCAAACCATAAGAGTCCGCCGGATCAGGCCAATGGCCCATCTAGTTCATCATCCTGTTCTCACACTGGCTAGTCAGATGCTTCGGGGAAGCCTGCAAGAAGCACATGAGCACTGGAGAATTGTGCTCCCCTCCTGTGGTTTCCTGCAACAGGCATTCAGAGGCACATTGAAGGAGAACATAGTCATTGTGGCCATGAATTTGACTAATCTCTTTTTAAAGCCCTTTTAAAGTTGGAATGAGCACCCAAGTTTCCTCCTTGCTTTCAGGCAGGGCTCTTGCGACTTTCCCAACTGCAGGACAGCCAGAAGTTCAGCAAGTTGAGCTTTTTCCTGCAAGTGCTCTCCCCAGCCGGGATGGTGACTGCGGAATAGATCAGTCCATTTTTCTGAAAGAAATACAGTACTGTATTGATGGCTGCTGCCACCTTCTGGTGGCAGGCTAGCATTGGGTTGTGGGAGAGAAGGGAAGCAATGGCTCATTCCATCACCTCTGCTAAAAGGCTGGCTTCATCAGGCCTCTTTGGCAGCTGAACTGTTTTCAGCTGCTCCTTATAAGAGCTACTATTTAACTTTAAGAATGGGCACCTGACTTGTTTTTCCCCTCTTCCCCCCATGCCCTTTTTTCTTTTGTGCTATGTCTTTTAGAATGCAAGCCTGAAGGCAGAGACTGTCTTGTTTTTAACTAACTGTATGTGAGTTGCTCTGGGAGCCTTTTCTGGATAAAGAGTGGGGTGCAAATGCTCTAAATATTTATTTTTTATTTCTATTAAATTTTTATTCAATTTTCTTTTTCTATCTTTCCATACATCTCATATCAATAACATTTATATTGCATCACCTCCTCCCTTCCCTCCCGGGCTTCCCTCAGCTTCCACTTCTGGTTTGTTTCCCCCTTATTACATACTGCTGTTTCTTAAAAGTCCACTATATCATTTCTTTGTTATTTTAAATGTCCTTTGTTAATAAAGATGTGACTGTTTCTTTAAATCCTGCTATCAAGTCAATAGTCTTCCTTTGTTTCTGCAAATATATTATACTGTAAATGGTTCCCACTCTTTTTCAAAGTCACTGTTGTCCGTTTCTCGGAGTCTGTCCGTCAATTTTGCCATTTCTGCTTGGTTCATCAATTTCTCTTGCCATTGTTCTTTAGACAAATGCTCTAAATCAGAAATGGGGAACCCCTGGTCCAGGGGCCAAATATGACCCCCCAGTTTCTCTGTCTGCCCCTTAGCTGAGAGGGGCAGGGAAGATATGGCATTCCAGGGAGCCGTAATTCCTTGATTGCAAAGGGTTGGACTAGATGACCATTTGAACCCCCTCCCAACTGTACAACTGTATGTTTCTATGATTCCTCCAAATGGTTACCACCTGCCAGCAATTTCCTAACCATTCCTGTGAGCCTTTCGTCTTTCATTTCCCCAGCAAGAGATGGTATCAGCTGGTAACTAGAGAAGGGGGATAAATTCAGCTCAGTTTGTCAGAGCCCTTTGAAATTCGGTCTGCTCAAAATTTTGCACTGCACACGACGCTTTCAAAAGTGCATCTGTTAGGGGGAAATGTGCATGCATTGGCGAAATATTTAACCTGGGGCCGTCTGCATGCAAGGGAGATGTTCGGCCACTGAGCTATGGCCCTTCCTAGGTGATGAAGCGCAGGTAAGATATGCAAAACATTACGCCTTAGGTTACGTAAATACAATCCTGGTAACACAACATAACAGGCTGTTTTTGACTATGTAACTTCTATTTCAAACACAATTCAACATATACCGGTAATATCTCACCAAGTGTAATTCCATAGACCACACATCATGCAAACAAAATATATCAAGAGAAATTTTGTTCCATGTTTCCGTCATACAAGAATATGGTATGTAAACTTGTTGTTTAACTGGTATGTTATGTTACTTACTTTGTATAAGGATTATGTTATATCATGTTTGTTTAATTTAGAGTATGCACAGCTGACGAAGCCCGGTAGGGTGAAACAAGGTATTATCCCAGAATCCTTGTCGTGCCATACCTTCAAGTTTTCCATCTGATCCGATATCTATATACAAGGAACATTAGAATCCCCAAAGCTTCTTCTTCTTCTTCTTTGGCGATCACTCATATCCGAGTAAGATTGTCTTCCATAAACACGATTTTAACAATGGGCCCGTTAAGTGACTGTGGAGGCCAATTCTGGATCCACACGTCCTTCCACAGTGGGGACATTGGTTTCCAGGCGGGAGTTGATCACGGTGTGGATTTGCCAAGTGTGCCTTCCTCTTAGCACGTTTCTTCCTTGCGTCCTGAGATCGAGTTTCTTCAAAGCCCATGACACCTTTGGTAAAGGCTGTTCTCCAACTGGAGCGCTCGCAGCAATATGTGGAACACCATAAGATAAGCATACCATATTGTGGTTATTGCCAATATGCCAATTTAGGAACCGAACGAACTTTTATCTCCTGACCATCCATTGGTCTTTAATTTCTCTTGATATGTTCTGTTTGCCTGATGTGTTGGTCTACGGAATTACACTTGGTGAGATAGTATAAGTTGAATTGTTTGAAATTGAAGTCAAAAACAGCCTGTTACGTTGTATGGGAGCAGGTGAGACAGTCAGTGCAGGAGTATAATCTAGGAGTGCAAAGTCCCTCTGCAACTTAACAGAAGGAAGAAGGACGTGGGTAAACTGCCCTGTTTTTTCCCTTCCCAAGGTGGAGCAGTACATTTTCTCCCTCGCTCCCATCAGTAAGTGGAGACAAATTGATGCTGTTTAAAAATTGATCAATTTCCTGCTAAATGGCTGCATCGCATCAGTGGCTTTGAAAAGTGCTTTATCAGGCACATGGGTGAGATCCCTCTGTCTCTTCCTCTCCTCTCTGAAACCCCTTGATAACAAGAATGTCATTTCTACCAGGTCTGGTGTCACCATGCATTATCTTTTAAGAGCTTGACACCCCAGGCAGACTTACTGGAAAGCGATGCCCTTGCTGTCCTAGGTTTGGGCTTACCTAGGGTAGGCGAAGTGGTAGAGCAACTGCTTCACATCCAGGTTCAACCCCTGGCACCCGCTGCCTGAAAGTCTGGAGAGATGCTGCCAGTCGGTGTTGGCAATACTAAGCAAGATGGGCCAATAGCCTATCTCAGTATAGAATTCAATATTAGGAATGGTGTGGAGGGAAGGAATGAGGTCTGAAGGTTTGAAAGAACCGCTTTTTATTTTTGGAAATGTTATTGTTATGTATTAGTGTATATAGTTTTCCCTCAGGTCCTCAGGTCCCTGACAGTTGTTTTAGGAGGGAACTTTAGGAGGGAACTTTAGGAGGGAACTTTGAATTATGTTTGATACATTGTTTGAGCCAGCCTCTATAAAAGCAGGCCGGCTCAGCAATGCAGTTCAGTTCTGTTCTGGCTTCCAAATAAAGAACTTCTTGAAGAACCGCTGTGTTGTCGACCCACTATTTAATACTGGCGACGAGGATAGGATTGAAGGACAGCAGAGCACAGCCAGAATCGGACATGCAATGAGCTGATCACTGAGCAAAATCACTGAGCGAAATCACTGAGCGAAATCACATTCAGAGCTGACTGTTCTGGCTAGAGCACTGTACGCCCTCCATCGCCATCCACGTAGGCATCGGAACCATGGCTTCATTCGTGCCTCTACCGCCGTTCGCACCAGCCTCTGAATCATGGGATACGTACTTTGCTCGGTTCGCTTGCTTCCTCCAAGCAAATATGCTGACAGCGGTGTCTGATGAGCGGAAGCGGGGTCTCTTCCTCAGTCTGTGCGGCCCCGAGGTATTCGAGACAGCCCGGGCCTTGGTTGCACCTCTAGCCGTCGAGGAAGCGCCATGGGACACACTCAAAGAGAAGCTCCGTAACCACTATGCATCCAAGCCGTCCAAAATTGCTGCCCGTCATGCGTTCTACCACCGAGATCAGGCAGAGGGTGAGTCGATCAACAACTACATTGCTGCGCTTCAAAGGGCCGCCCTGCACTGCCAGTTCCGAGACTTAGAAGACGCCCTGATGGATCGAATTGTCTGCGGAGTCCGGGACAACCATCTACAACGGCGCCTCCTCGCCATGCCAGACCTCATGGTGCAGAAGGCCATTGAGGAGGCCACGGCCTCAGAAGCTGCTGAATTCTATGCTCAGGCGATCCGCAAGTCCAGCAACCCACACTCCACTAAGAAGCCAATTCAGGTGCACCACGAGGAGGTTAGCAGCCACGAGACTTCTTCTTCAGATGAAGCGACCCACTATTTAATAGTTATGTTTGTTGTGTATAACTTTTATGTAAAACCAATAAAAAAATCTAGTCATGGTTTCCCCCAAAGATTTTTGGGAGCTGTGGTTTGTTAGGAGTGCTGAGAGTTATTAGGAAACCCCTGTATTCTCCCTCCCAGAGTTCCCTGGGAAGACATCTTGATTGTTAAACTACTCTGGGAATCATAGCTCTGGGAGGGGGGAGGATCTAGGGGTCTCCTAATAACTCTCAGCACCCTCAACAAACTACAACTCCCAGGATCCTTTGGGATAAGCCATGACTGCTTAAAGTAGTATCACGGTGGATGGTGTGAATGCGGCCGTAGAGAAGTCCCCAACCTCTGCCTTCAGTAATGCTACTGCAAAGCTATTATACTTTCAGCAGAAACCCCTGAGATCAAATCTGTCTGTCTTGGAGGGCCAAGGAGAAGGTGGAGGAGCTGCTTCAGGATTAATGGGCAAATTGGCAAGGAAATGAGCCCGATGGATCTGTGCCTTTTCTTGGAGATCAAGAAACGTCTGCCAGATCAGCATTTCTGTTTTGTTTCACAGCAAGAGGAAAGTGTGGCGAGAGGCAGCGGCGTCATTGTGATGACAGTGTTGGGTGAGGGAATGGATGGAGTCCAACCCAGGGTTCAGATCCTCCACTCAGTCGTGGCGCTTACGTGGTGTTCATCAGTATGCGGATGATACCCAGCTCTACCTCTCTTTCAAATCAGAACCAGTGAAGGTGGTGAAGGTCTTGTGTGAGTGTCTGGAGGTGGTTGGAGGATGGATGGCAGCTAACAGATTGAGGTTGAATCCCGACAAGGCAGAAGTACTGTTTGTGGGGGACAGGGGGCGGGTGGGAGTGGAGTACTCCCTGGTCCTGAATGTGGGGGACTCCCTGGTCCTGAATGGGGCAACTGGTGCGCAGCCTGGGAGTCATTTTGGACTCACAGCTGTCCATGGAGGTGCAGGTCAATTCTGTGTCCAGGGCAGCTGTCTACGTGCCCACAGACTGTCTCGCCAGAGTGATGCATGCTCAAGTTATCTCCCGCTTGGACTACTGCAATGCGCTCTACGTGGGGCTACCTTTGAAGGTGACCCGGAAACTGCAACTCATCCAGAATGCACCAGCTAGATTGGTGACTGGGAATGGCCACCGAGACCACGTAACACCAGTCCTGAAAGACCTACATTGTCTCCCACTACATTTCCGAGCACAATTCAAAGTGTTGGTGCTGACCTTTAGAGCCCTAAATGGCCTTAGCCCAGTATGCCTGAAGGAGCATCTCCACCCCCATCATTCTGCCTGGACACTGAGGTCCATCTCCGAGGGCCTTCTGGCAGTTCCCTCACTGTGAGAAATGAGGTCACAGAGGGTCTTCTCGGTAGTGGCACCCTCCCTGTGGAACACCCTCCCATCAGATGTCAAGGAAATAAACAACTACCTGACTTTTAGAAAACACCTGAAAGCAGCCTTGTTTAGGGAAGTTTTTAATGTTTGGTGTTTTATTGTGCTTTTAATGGGCGGGGTATCAAACTATTATTATTATTATTACTACTACTACTACTACTACTACTACTGTGTGACCTTTGGTCAGTCATAAGACCATAAGAAGAACCTGCTGGGCCAGGCCAATGGCCTATCTAATCCAGAACCCTAGCCACCAAGATGACCCAAGGGGGTCACAAGCTCAAAACAGGTCTCCTGTCATGTGGTCTCCCTCCAACTGGTATTCAGAAGCATTGCTGCCCTCCTATAGAGCACAGCCTTACCACAGTGCAAGTGGCTTCCTTCCAGCAGGCCAGAAGGCCACCATCCAATCCACACACCATCAGCCTCTGGGCTTTCTCCCTTGTTAATCATAGAATCATAGAATCATAGAGTTGGAAGAGACCACAAGGGCCATCCAGTCCAACCCCCTGCCAAGCAGGAAACATCATCAAAGCATTCCTGACAGATGGCTGTCAAGCCTCTGCTTAAAGACCTCCAAAGAAGGAGACTCCACCACACTCCTTGGCAGCAAATTCCACTGCCGAACAGCTCTTACTGTCAGGAAGTTCTTCCTAATGTTTAGGTGGAATTTTCTTTCTTGTAGTTTGAATCCATTGCTCCGTGTCCGCTTCTCTGGAGCAGCAGAAAACAATCTTTCTCCCTCCTCCATATGACATCCTTTTATATATTTGAACATGGTTATCATATCACCCCTTAACCTTCTCTTCTCCAGGCTAAACATACCCAGCTCCCTAAGCCGTTCCTCATAAGGCATCGTTTCCAGGCCTTTGACCATTTTGGTTGCCCTCTTCTGGACACGTTCCAGCTTGTCAGTATCCTTCTTGAACTGTGGTGCCCAGAACTGGACACAGTACTCCAGGTGAGGTCTGACCAGAGCAGAATACAGTGGTACTATTACTTCCCTTGATCTAGATGCTATACTCCTATTGATGCAGCCCAGAATTGCATTGGCTTTTTTAGCTGCTGCATCACACTGCTGACTCATGTCAAGTTTGTGGTCTACCAAGACTCCTAGATCCTTTTCACATGTACTGCTCTCAAGCCAGGTGTCTCCCATCCTGTATTTGTGCCTTTCATTTTTTTTGCCCAAGTGTAGTACTTTACATTTCTCCTTGTTAAAATTCATCTTGTTTGCTTTGGCCCAGTTGTCTAATCTGTTAAGGTCATTCTGAAGTGTGATCCTGTCCTCTGGGGTGTTAGCCACCCCTCCCAATTTGGTGTCATCTGCAAACTTGCTCAGGATGCCCTCAAGCCCATCATCCAAGTCATTGATAAAGATGTTGAACAAGACTGGGCCCAAGACAGAACCCTGTGGCACCCCACTAGTCACTACTCTCCAGGATGAGGAGGAGCCATTGATGAGCACCCTTTGGGTTCGGTCATGTCCCTGGTTTATGAGGAAAGGAGAGCAATCTGCTGCAGTGTGTGTGTCATTTTGGAGTAAAGAAAGACCGACGTACTGTGCAGTTTTCTAGTCCCCAATTGACACATAGAATCAGACACATAAGAGTTGGAAGGGACCCCGGCTGTCATCTAGTCCCTGCACATAGTCATCCCTGAGTGGGCTCGAACCACCAACCTTCTGGTTCACAGCCAGACACACTGACCTATTATGCCAAGAGATGTGGACTTAAAACATCGCTTGATTGTCACGTCTCACATAGGAAGCTGCCCTATACTAAGTTAGACCACTGGGTCTATCTAACAAAGTTCTGTCTCCACTGGCACAGAACATTGGCAGCCCTACCTGGAGATTGCGGAGATTGAACCCAGCACCTTGGAAGTGTTGAGATATAATTTACTCAGCTTGCACCGAAGGCTGATGTGTCTGCATGGGAAAGAGCAGAACTTCCACATTCCCCTCTTCCTGTTGCTCTGAAGCAACTGATTTCAGTGGTATACTACCACTGGCTCTGGAGGTTCATATTACATCTATGCGCAACACATTTAAAGCACATGGCTTCCTCCCCGCAAGAAATCCCGGAAACGGTCGTGTGGTTAAGGGTGCCAGGAATTCTAGCTCAGTGAGAAAGAAGCTAGAGTTCCCAGGATTGGGAAGCCAGCCATGTTGAATTTGCTTTAAATACATGGCATAGCTGCCAAGTTTTCCCTTTTCTCGCGAGGAAGCCTATTCAGCATAAGGGAAAATCCCTTTAAAAAGGGATAACTTGGCAGCTATGATACATGGTGTGGATGTGACCATAGGAGCCAGCTCCTTGGGGCTGAGGGGTCTTTTCCGCACCTCCAATAAAATATTTGAGGGGGTCGCCGCCCCCCTAGTTAAAGGTCATTACCATTCAAATAGGGTGTGTGTGTACCGTATCATGTGATCAATGGGGCTTACCGTACCTCCACCACCACCCCAATATTTTATTTTATTCAAGTTGGCACCGCTGGATGGGACCCCAATCATCCCCTTGCCATACTGCCTGGGAAGACCGTCTAGCCATCCTGCCTCAGACCCATTTCCTCAAGGTCCTCTCCTCCTCCCATCTCCCCACAATATACCTGATTGGGTCGAAGAGCTCTGTGTAACTCCAAAGTGGGCGTCCCTTCCCTCCAATCAGACGGCGCTCCGAGTGTCGTGGTGCTGCTGCTGCTGCCGCCGCCGCCGCCGGCGGCGGCGGCCAAACCAAAGGCGCTTTCAGTCTTTGCTGAGCCCGTCGGGAGCGATCTCTTCTTCCCCGAGCCGCCACCTCTTCGGCTTGGCCTGGGAGCGAAACCTGAGAGTTTTCCCGGGATCGAGGTGGGCTTGGCTCGGTCTGCCTTTTGGCCGCCGTCCCTGAACGAACAGGAGCGAGGAGGCGAGGGGCTGAGCGAGGTCAAGCGGCTCCCTCTTCGGCCGACGGAGTAGCTCTTTCCGCCGCAGGGCAGGGACAGCAGCAGGCGTGCGCTCCTTCTCGGCTCGCGTCCGCCCCGTCGAACATTTTTTCCTCCCTTCTTCTTCTCCTTCTTCCCGCGCCGGCTTCATGGAGGGCTCCTCTTCGCCGCCGCCCGCCTACTCGGACCTCAGGCGGGGCCTGGGTAAGAGCAACAGCGGCGCCGACCTGCAGATGAACGGCAACGAGGAGGCGCCGGGCCCCGAGGAAGAGGAGATCCACGCGCCCAAAAACTACCTGTGGCTCAGCATCCTTTCCTGCTTCTGCCCGTCCTACCCCATCAACATCGTGGCCTTCGTCTTCTCAGTGATGGTAAGCCTTGGGTGGTGTTTTTTTTGGGGTGGGGGTTTAAGGGGGCGCCTCCTCGTCGGGGCCGGAGCGTCCCTATCTCCACGATCGCGCGCCCTCCCCAGTTCATCGCCTCCTACTGGGCAGCTCTTACTTGGAAAGGGGAAGGACAAAAGGGTTGCACTGTATTCAGTTGGACCCTACTCAGAGTAGACCTTTTGATTTCTTTCCAAGCCCTACTCAAGAGAATATTGGTTGGAATCAAGGGGCACAAGGTAGCCATGCCCATTGGCTTCAGAGGGTTTACTCTTGAGTAGAACCAGCATTGGAGACAATTCACTGACATTAAAAGGACACCAGTTAGCCATGTTCCTTACTTTTAGTGGGTCTAATGACAACCCCAGCTGACCCCTGACTCCCCTGGACTATAGAGGGAGGCAACACAATACCCCCTATGAAATGTATTTTTCAGAATCTCTCCTTTCCAGCTTCAATCTCCACTGCGTCTTTAGATTCCGATCCACTGCAGGTGTACTCAAAAGTCCCATGGAGTTCAAACAGGGGCTTGCATCTAAAGAAGCAGGGATGTGATGGCAGCCCCGACCTATTAATGGTTTGCTCAGAAGCAAGCTTCCTGGGTGATATTTAGCTGGGCTTAACTTTCCAGGAAGTGCAATTGATGGTTTCAAGAGGCAATGTTAGGGGGGGAGCCTCCAGATGTTCCGTCATTCCATTGTCAGCCCACACTTCCCCAAGCATTTCTGCACCACTTTCCTTCCTGAAAAAGCCCCCCTTTTTTAAAAAAAGGTGAATTTATTGCCCGAGAACACTTTAACCGGACTTCTAATTGCTCAAGCCTAAATTTGCAGGTATGCAATTGAATCCTTCTCCCAAAAGAACCACAAGCTGTGTATATACATATTGCCAGCTTAAAATCCAGCTAGGTTGTTCTTTCCCCCCCAGTTGGGATCAAAGCCAGGGTGGTGTGTTTTTTGGGGTGGGGTGGGGAGGGAATGCAGCATTTTGTAAAAATCAAATAAAATGCAGAATCATAGAATTCTAGAGCTGGAAGGTGCTCAAAGGGGTTGTTTGGTCCCTACCATAGCTGCCAAGTTTTCCCTTTTCTCGCGAGGAAGCCTATTCAGCATAAGGGAAAATCCCTTTTAAAAAAGGGATAACTTGGCAGCTATGGTCCCTACTCCCTGCAATGGAGGAATCGCAGTTGAGGGTAGATTTTATCATTATTTATTATTGCATTTATCTCTCTCCCCCCACCTTCGACCCAAAGGGGTTCAGAGCAGCAAAAGGCTGATAGATGTGGATTGAACCCAGGGGTGGGAGCGCAGTGGGCGCAGAGTGAAAGGGAAATGTATGTTTACACAGCCCCAATCTGGAGGGGACCTGAGATCACTCTTGATCCTAAGCACTGCTGAGTTCAGTGGGGCTCACTGTGCTGTTGGGCAAGCCTATGTTAAGGTTGTAACCTTTTTTCTCAAGATTTTGTATCAGTACTGGACAGAAGTTGTGGTTTCTGTAGTGCAAAGATCCTGCTTTTCAGTCACTTGCCTTGATTATCTGGCTGTCTTCTGTCTGGAACTTGTTCTCCTCCTTCTGATGCCCGGTTCATGCAAACCTTGCAACAACCAGGGCAGTGTGGCGGTTGCGGCATCAGACTAGGGATCCGGGAGAGCAGGGTTCAAATCCTCCCTCCCTCACTGGGCGACTTTGCGTCACTTCCCAACTCTCTCGGCTTAGCCTACCTCACAGGATGGTTGTGAGGATAAAATGGGGGAGGGGAGAAGAACCTTTGGGCTCTTTGAAAAAACGGGATATAAATGCAATGAATAAATACAATTTCAGGAATATGCACCATTGGTTTTGATTATATATATATATATATATATATATATATATATATATATGACACAGTATATATATATATATATATATAGACACACACACACACACACACACACACACACACACACACACACTGTATACAGTGGTACCTCTACTTACGAATAACTCTACTTGCGAATGTTTCTACTTATGAATGGAGCTCCGTCCGCCATCTTGGATGCAGTTTATATAGGATTTTTTCTACTTACGAATTTTTAGATAGGGTTGCTTCTACTTACGAATTTTTTCTCCCAATGCATTCCTATGGGATTCGACTTACAAATGTGCGTTCGGAACGCATTAAATTCGTAAGTAGAGGTACCACTGTATACTAGAGTATAAGCTGACCCGAATATAAGTCAAGGCACCTAATTTTACCTAAAACAAAAAACAAACTGGGAAAACTTATTGACTCGAGTATAAGCCGAGGGTGGGAAATGCAGCAGCTACTGGTAAATTTCAAAAATAAAAATAAATACCGTCCTATGCCTTTCCCAGCTGTCGGTGGCAGGGTGGGGGGAGAAGTGGCGAGGAAGGATCCCTTCCTTGCCGCTTCTCCCTCCCCGCCGCCTCGCACAGAGCAGGCATAGGACAGGGGTTTGGAGAGTCGCAGCACAGTGCTTCTCCGAACCCCCAGTCCTGTGCCTTTCTCCACCGCTGCCCGCCTCACTCGAGTATAAGCCGAGGGCGGCTTTTTCGGCACATTTTTTGTGCTGAAAAAGTAGGCTTATACTCGAGTATATATATATATGATAATGAGCAGTGAGTGATTGTGTCTTGTGCAGCAGCAGGCATAGTAAAGATAGAACAGCAAAGTTAAAACCAGAGAGCCAGTGTGGTGTAATGGTTAGCATGTCAGACTAGGACCTGGGAGACCAGGGTTCAAATCCCCGGTTGGCTATGCAGCTCAACCTTGGAGGCCAGTCACTGCCTCTCAGCCTAAGCCACCTTGCAGGGTTGTTTTGCGGATTGAATGAGAAGCAGGAGAAGCACACATACTGCCTTGGGTGGATCTGGGTCAATTTGGGATTTGGGTGGATTGGATTGAGGCAGCCCTGGGTAGCGTTGGCTCAGATCAAGTCCAGCTGAAGCAATCCCGGGCTGTCAAAATGCAAGGCAGTCTAGTGGCAAGGAAAGCAGGGAGAAATACCCTGTGTGACTCTGTAAGCTTCCTGAATTGGGTCAGGGCCTGGATCCAGGATGGGTGCAAGACAGGACGGGAGACCTGCTCAGCCCTCGTATGCACACATGAGGAAGATGTGCACAAGTCTTTTATAGTGGTGCATGCTTTGTTGGCAAATTGTCATCCTACCCCCCTGGCAATTCTAAACTTTCATCTCAAACGGCCTCATCCCAATCACCGTTCTTTCCATTCCAGTGCCTTAGGTGTGAATTTCAGAACAGAGGGTAGTGAACTCCCTTGCCCTATGTTCTGGCAGATTCTATATGGAAGTGAGATCCGGGAAGCAAAGATGGTTTAGGAGCTCTAGCCTGGAAAAGAGCGTGAAACCGGCTCGTTCCCCCAACCCACCACCCCTGCAATGAAAAAAAAAAATACCAGCAAGCTCTGGGGTCCTGGTAGGATGCAGTTCGTGACCAAAACTATAGGTTTATTACAGCAAACTTAAAGCAGGACATTTAAATTCTTAAAGCATAACACTTCCAGCAGCTGATAAAAATGATCATCAGTTGCTCTGATGAAAAGGATGCATTTAAAGGGTGATTTTGAAACTTCTGTTTTGTCAGTCATTATAATATCTCTCTTTCTCTCTAGGAGGTGAAGATCTGTGGCCCATTTTGGCCCATTTTGCAGTTCTGCCTGTCTCAGGGGTAGAGAGTGCACTTCTGCATGCTAACTGCTGTCTCCTTCCCGACATTGGGGTAGGGTTGGGCTCAGTGGTACGGCATCTGCCTTGCATTCAGAAGGACCCAAGTTCAATCCCCAGCATCTCAAGGAAGGGCCAGGAAAGACCCGTCTGAAAGTCTGGGAGAGATGCTGCCAGCCAGTGTAGACAATACTAAGCTAGATGGACCAATGGTCTGACTCGGTTTATGGCTGCTTCCTATGTTCCTAGCTGCCAACCCAGAAGCCCAAGAGGAGTGTGAAGGCTGAGGTTCCTGTGACCAAAGGCCCATTCAACAGCCCAACCTAGCCCTGGCTGTCATTTACCAGATTGAAAGATTTTGACCCATGCTCTTCAGCCGAGGGTGGGGGGAAGCTTCCCAGAGTGGCTTACAGCTATCAATAATAAGACGTGGCTTATAAGCTAAAAGATACAACACAAAAGGAAAAAGGAGGAGGAGGGAGGAGGAAGAAGCAAATCCAGGTGCTAGGTCTTTGCTCTGGAGTTCTTGTAACAACCAGCTGTAATAGGTCAAGGAGGTAAAGGGACCCTGACCGTTAGGTCAAAAAGAGGAGATGCCAAAACAGGAGGTGTGCATGTGTGTACATGTGTTTGTGCGTGCGCATGCAGGCGCATAGAGGGTTCTGGATTCGGGAGATCAGAAACGCTTGCAACTCTCTTTTTTTCAATAAGTGCAGCATTGGACTGTGCAAATGAGTCTGTTTTGCAACAAATGTACAGTATATTGTTCTCTCCGTATTGATTGCTCACTCAGTTCACAAACCTCACACCCCACATTAGTCCCCTAGAGCTTCCCCTTCCCACCTCAAGCGACTGCTAAGCTTCCTATTCACCTTCCCAACCCCATTTTTCTCTTCTATTCTGCAGTCCCACTCTGCACCCCCCCTTTTCACAAGCATGCTCATGACTCCTCCCCCCTGCCATGTTCCTTCAGTTGCCTCCATCCCTGCTTCACACATACCTCTGCTCTTGTTTGCAACCACAACATTTCACCTGTCAATGTCCCTCCTTTCTCGCTCCCATGACATGGCCGCTGGTGTTGTGCAGCTTGCCTCCTCACCCCACCCTAACTTCCTGCAAATCTGGGATTTTGATGCGACACCCAAAATCCTCCCAATGGGGGGCCACGTGACGACAACCTTACATTTTTATGCATATAGGAAGATAAGTGTAGAAGTGTGGGTTGGATACGTGCAGGACATGGATTATCCATTCCGAGAGAGTCCATTTAGCCAACCTAATGGGCTGCGGTCTATTACTTGCACAAAGGGAGAAATGGCTGGCTGTTTCAGAGCCCTGAGAAATTAGGAGAGGCTAAGGGTGTGTGCTTGTGTGCGCCAAAGAACCTTGAAGCACATTCTGTCTGCAGTTGGCAGGATGGTGGATTGGAGACAGAAGATATTTCACTAAGAGAGATGGCTTCTCCCCCATCTCTCTGGGGACCATAAAGCTTTCAAACAGCAAGGGTTATTTGAGAGCTCAAAAGAGATGCCTCGAATCACTATACTGATGTCTCGCCCTCCTGATCTGCTCTTTAAATAATGGGTACCATTTTCTCGCCATCAGAGTTAATGGCTCAACAAAAAACAAGTACAAATGGCAGCAGCCCAGTACAGCAATATCCAACTGCCCTGTCCACGCTCGTTCCTCTGCATCAAAGGTGGTGAACCTCTTCCAGCCAGAGGGCCACATTCCCTTCTAGGCAATCTTCCAGGAGCCATATGCCAGTGGTGGGTGGAGCCAGAAAGAAAACTGGGAGGAGCAACAGATGCAAATTGGACCTCTGTACAGTAGGCTAGTTTCTACACACACACACACACTCTCTCTCTCATAATCCAGGCAAGCAAGGGGCACGATCACAGTTCAAGGACACAGTCCAGCCAGGCAAAACACTCAAGGAGGGTGCAAAGCAGGGCTGGGGAGAAGAGGTGTGGCTGGAGAGAGGTGTGTGGCATGGGCATAGGTGTAGCCAGGATTTATGGGGGGGCAGGGCACCCCACCTGGCATCATCGTTTGTCTGGCTCTGCTTAGAGCATTCAGAATGAAAGGTTTCAGCTGTTTTTAAATGACTTTCTTTTGACCCCAAGAGCTCAGGAAAATCTGTCCAATTCTTTCTACAATTTCTATTTTTAGTTAAGTATTTTTATTTATTTATTTGATGGGCATGGGGAGAGTCCCATGGGCCATGTGGAGGGTTGAATTTGGCCCCCAGGCCCAAGGTTCAATAGAAGCTTATAAAATTATACACAGCTGGGAGAAAGTGGATAGAGAAAAGTTTTTCTTCCTCTCTTTAAGGCTAGAACTTGTGGATATCCAATGAACCTGAATGCTGGAAGATTCGGGTCGTCTTCCTGAAAGGTTAACATGGGGCTTGGCTCTAAGCGATGAGGAGGCCTGAGCCCCTGCAGAAATTCAGGTGAAGACGAACCTCTTTTGTCAGGCTTTTAGAGGTGGAGAGGTTTGATGAGTGAAGTATTGGAATATAATATATATGATAAGAATAATATTGGAGAAAACTGGATATTGAAACCTGCTTAACCTAAATCATATATCCCAGTTTTACAGCGGCCCTTTAAAGTACGCTTCACACAGAGTATACACAGTCAGAAGTTGACCTGGCTAAGAAAACACCACCAAGAGCGTAGGGAATTATCTCCCTTTTATGAAACCCCTTACTAGCTGCACACTTGTAAAAGTGTGCAGATGAAAATACAAACGGTTGGGTTTCTTTAACTGAAAAACAAACTGACTCTAAAGAGACTTGAAACTAAAGATAAATGCTTTCTCTCTTAGCAATGTTATCTACCCACTTTCCAAAACCTCCCACAAACCTCCCATTAAACTACCCGAGAATTAACAGCATTCTAGCATTATAACTAAGCAATCATACTAAGATTCAACTAAGGAATATCTTAAACTGAGAGAGTGATCTACTTAGAGATGAATCAAACTGAAAGATCTAACTAAGAGATACAGAAGGCTTTCTGGCAGAGCCTTATATACAAGAAGCAGAGTCCATGCCTGTGGGCTATTAACAGAAATCACCTGCACCTGTTTCTCTTAAACAGACAGTATTTACATTAGACCGGCTCTAAAGTAACTTGACTATTCAAAAAATCCAACATGAAGGACGTCACTTTTCCTGCCTTAGTTTATACAGGGAATGTATGTGAATTGTTTCAGATTATTTCGTTGCGTGGTGGCTGTGGCGGTGCAGAGGGGTATGAAAGCACCTTAATTAATAAAACGAAACAAACGTCTTCATCCAAAGCATTTTTAGCTTTCTCTCCAGCTGAAAAAGCCTCCCACAGTGGTTGACAAAGATCAATAACAAGGCAACCCTGACCTTTTAGAGTTGCGGCCTAAAAGTCACGTCACAAAAGGAAAAATGAATGGGGAGGGAGAAGGGGGGAAGCCTTTGGGCTTACAATAGAAAATACGTGAAACAGAAGAGGGCAGGGGAGAAATGAAGCCATTTCATTTAGGGGAAAACAAACCACAATCCTTGGATCTGATGTAACACAAAAGCCAAGGCTTCTTGGTTTGTTTGTTTATTCTGCTTCCACCAGCGGAGGATGGAAGAGGAGGCAACTGGGCAGTATATACCAGCCTGCTGTTCTTTCACAATAAACCACAATAAGCCATAACATCCGGCTTATCATTACATGCAAACATGGCCATCAACTCATATAAGTCAGGGTAGGGGAACTTCAGGCCCAGGGTCCACAACCGGCCCTCCAGCCATCCCTGCCTGACCTTTGGCACTCTCCACAGGCCACACCCTCCTTGAGGTCAAATTTAAATATGTTGCTCCACCCAGTTGTGCTTCTGGCTCCACCCATTTGGCCCCCCAGAAGGTTCCCCATGGAAGCAGCAAAGTCATAGCTGCCAAGTTTTCCCTTTTCTCGCGAGGAAGCCTATTCAGCATAATGGAAAATCCCTGAAAAAAAGGGATAACTTGGCAGCTATGAGCAAAGTATTTGTTTTGAATTGTCTTATGGATAAGCTCTTGCAAGCCTCCCACAAAACCCAAGTGTAACGAGAAGCGGAGGAATGCCCCACATGATATATCTGCTGCATTGCTTCTGAAAAAGGGCCAGATGAGAAACTTGACCCACTAGCAATTTCCCTCCAGGCCTGCAGTTCAGCTAATGCATCTCATCGCATGTACAGCTGAGTAGACCTCCACCTTGTTGTGTCGCTGATAGGATTCATTCTGTCTGCTGAACGTCTTCTTGAGGCGCTGGCATTCTAAAAAGCTTGCATCCGCCGTGAATCACCTGTCCTCCCATCCTGCCGCAATTTATGACAATTCCTCTGAGGGGAGGAGAAAGAGGGTGTCTTATACTGAGTCAGGCTGCTGATTCCAGCTAGCTCAGAATTGTCTGCAGTGGCAGAGGAACCTGGGGCGCGGGGAACTTCCCAGCGGCACACACGCGATCCCATACGGTCACTGTGTGAGAGGCAGCCTGTATGGACGCGAGCAGCACCCATACTAACTGCATGCACACCCTTGGCCGCTCTACAGCTGGGGGGGGGGACAGTGGGCCATCTTTACACACACACCCTGAGTGGTGCTGGGGGCAGACCGTCCCCTCTGCACCCCCCTCGTACGCCCCTGATTGTCCACACTGACGGAAGTCTCTCCCAGCCCTATCTAGAGCATAGCTCCCAAGTTCCGGATTGGAAAATCCGGGACCAGCAGCCGCGCAGCGTCAAAGCAACTTCTGGTGCCGCTCTGCCCATTTCCAAAATAGCCACGGCACCAGAAGTCGCTTCAACGCATGTCCGGAAGTGCGTAGAAGCGACTTCCGGTGCCGCTCTGCCGATTTCCAAAATGTCCGCAGCGCCAGAAGTTGCTTCTATGCACTTCTGGACATGCGTAGAAGCGACTTCTGGCGCCGTGGCCATTTTGGAAATGGGTAGAGTGGCACCAGAAACATGGCCGCCAGCAGGAGCTGCTTTCCGGGGGATTTACGGGAGATAAATCCATTCGGGAGTCCAGCAGGAAACGGTAAGATAATACGGGGATTTCCCGGACAAAACGGGGTACTTGGCAGCTATGATCTGGAGATGCCAAGAATTGAACCTGGGGTTTTCCGCATTCAAGGCAGAAATTTGACATGGGCTGGCCAAGTCAGGAAAATGCAGAGGGAGGATTTGGGGGAGGCCTCCAGTGGGATGTGGGTCACTTGCTGGGAGTGGGGGAATCGGCTAACAAGGATTCCAGAGTGGGGGGCTTCCTCAGCCTGCTCTCTCACCGCCTCCCTTTCCAAATTTGGTGGAGAACTTCTGTCAGACACAGCTGTCTGATACTGGGAATAGCTCTGCCTTCCCAGAGGAGAATAGTTCACCAGTCCCAGCCACCTCTCAGGTGGTAGCGACATGTTCCCTGTCACCCAAGCCCAGGAGGAGCCCAAAGAGAAGGAAACAGAGGGCTCTGCCTACTGGGCATTGCAAGAGATTGCAGAAACTCTTCCAGCCGTAAGATGAAACCACCCCAACCCTATAGGCAGAACAGTCATCCGTTCAACTTTCAAAGCTTTGCCAGCTGGAGCACCTACCTTTGTTGTAGCTGTATTGAGGATTAGCAAGATCACTGCAGATGGTGACAGCAGCCACGAAATTAAAAGACGCCTGCTTCTTGGGAGAAAAGCAATGGCAAACCTAGACAGCATCTTAAAAAGCAGAGACATCACCTTGTCAACAAAGGTCCGTATAGTTAAAGCTATGGTTTTCCCAGTAGTGATGTATGGAAGTGAGAGCTGGACCATAAAGAAGGCTGATCGCCGAAGAATTGATGCTTTTGAATTAAGGTGTTGGAGGAGACTCTTGAGAGTCCCATGGACTGCAAGAAGATCAAACCTATCCATTCTGAAGGAAATCCGCCCTGAGTGCTCACTGGAAGGACAGATCCTGAAGCTGAGGCTCCAAGACTTTGGCCACCTCATGAGAAGAGAAGACTCCCTGGAAAAGACCCTGATGTTGGGGAAAGATTGAGGGCACTAGGAGAAGGGGACGACAGAGGACGAGATGGTTGGACAGTGTTCTCGAAGCTACGAACATGAGTTTGACCAAACTGCAGGAGGCAGTGCAAGACAGGAGTGCCTGGCGTGCTATGGTCCATGGGGTCACGAAGAGTCGGACACGACTAAACAACAACAACATTGTCTAAAGTGCCATAAAACAGCAATCTGCCTATGTACCACAATAATCTAAGGATAAAAGCCTTTGGAAAGAGTGTATCAATGTTCTTCAGCAACTGGGAGCCAAGGCAATGCTCTGCCCCTAAACTATGGCCATTCTCAAGGTTTCGTTCTGCTCTGATCTGAGGGAGGGAAAGTGAAGGTTCCAGCACCATGGAGAGCTCTGAGCAAACCACTTGTTCCATCAAAGGTAGAGGTGGACCGAGGTCCTCATGTGTATTCATGAAAACAATATACAAACATGAATTAAATTAGGGTAAATGTCTTGCAAAAAAAAAAAGGTGCGTATATTTGCCCAAAGGGCATACAAAAATCTGTCTATACCTTAACAAATGTCCAGATCCGTGCATATTTAAAATGTTGAGTCTGCCATATTGATTCACAATGGTGGCCAATATCAAAACATAGTTAAAAAACCGCTCCCTGATTTCAGGGGCCATTGTGCCAAATTGCTTGTGTCACCTTAATCGTAAATAAATAGAGGATTTAGCTTTTTGCCCTCAGCTTTCATCTGACCTTTTTGTAGTTCATATGCTAGGAATTGAACCTAGAACTTCTAGATGTTGGTGGCTATTGCTGGCTCTTATGGCAGTGAGTTCTGTAGTTTAACTATGTCCTGTGTGGAAAAGTCTTTTGATCTGTCCCAAAGCTTTCAACATTCAGTTTCATTTTATGTTCCTGAGTTATAGCATTAGGAGAGAGGGACAAAGCTGTTCCACATCCATTTTCTGTGTGTCATCCATCATTTTGTAAGGTTCTATCATGGCACCTCATACTTGCCTTTTCTCTAAACTAAAAAATCTCGAATGCTGCAAATTTTCCTAATGGGAGAGTCATTTAAACCACAAAGTCAGCTACAATTCAGGAGCAAATAAATGTCAGTAAAACCACACCTAAAAATAGTTTGCCCTCTTACACGAATGCCTGGCCAGTACAATGATATCTGTGGCCTCCAGGTAAAACCAGAATCCCTTTCCTCCTCCGCTCTACCTCGCACTGCTCAGATGAATATTCTCCCAAGTGGGCAGGCGAGCCTTCAAAGTGCAGCTCATAGTTAAATTGCTGTGGGATTTATTGATCAGCAATGGTGAAGCAATCAAATGTACAACGAATGCAGCAGTCATAATCAGCTCCTGGATAAATGGCCGCTTCTCCCCTGGCGTTGATTGGGAATAGCCAGTGTGGTGTAGTGGTTAGAGCAGGCACCCCCAAACTGTGGCCCTCCAGATGTTTTGGCCTACAACTCCCATGATCCCTAGCTAACAGGACCAGTGGTCAGGGATGATGGGAATTGTAGTCCAAAACATCTGGAGGGCTGAAGTTTGGGGATGCCTGAGTTAGAGTGTCAGGCTCTAGCACCCGGGAGACCAGGGTTCAAATCCCCCACTCAGCCATGAAGTGCATTGGGTGACCTCAGGGCAGTTATTAACCTACCTTGCAAGGTTGTTGTGGGAATTAAATGAGGAGGGAGAGAACCACGTACACACAGTGGAGAAAAAAGTGGGATATAAATGCAATGAGTACATAAATAATAAATAAAATTATAAGGGGGGGGACAAAAAAAATCTGTGCCTTTTTGAAATCAGTGGTTAAAATCGGCACAGCTTTTAAGGGTTCAGTCACGATATATTTTAAGAGGTGTCAGAATGTATGACAGCTTTCCAAAATATATACAGTAGTAGATTTGGTGGGGGGTGGAGAGGGCAGGAGAATGAAAAAACTGTGAGCTGGTTGTTAAAGGATTATGCCCATGATTTATTCATTACTGAATTGATACACAGCCCTTCCTCCCCAAGGATCCCAGGCCGGCAAACAGATACAAAACTGTAAAAAGAAAAAGAAAAACATTATAAAACAGATTAAAATGTCCTAAAATCAATTCCAATCAAAAACATACTTCCAGCCTATGTTCTAGAGTTGGCCAGGCGCAGTTTTCTTCAGCCACCAAATGCTTGGGTGAAAAGGGACAACAGAGTTCACATTGGGTGAACTCTCCTAGAGAGTTAATAATGATAGAGACAGGCACACCTGGCTAGAGAGGGCATTCCACAACCAGGGGGGCCACCACCAAAGAGGCCCTGTCACAGGACAGTGCCAGCCAAGCAGCCCCCCGGCAACAGCAGCTCCAGCAGCAAGGCCTCACCCGCCAATGGTGGCAAAAAGAGTGAGAATGGAGGCACAGGTTGGTTGGTGTTTTTTTTAATGAACATTGCATTTCTCCTCTGTAGGCATTAAACAGTTACGCACAGGGAGACATAGAAGGGTCAAAAAGACTGGGCCACACCGCACTCCTGGTTGCTATCGCAGCGATCCTCATTGGCCTCGTGCTGATCGGTATCCTTTGTGCAGTTCATTTCACTACGGTAAGTCAGATCCCGCCATTCTCCAGCCAATGCGCTAGAACTTGATGCCATCTTTAACAGCGCTGTTAATCTGCGGAGAGGGGAGAGATGAGAGGGAGGGGGCAGTTCTTTCCAGTACTGTAGTGGATACTCGCAGCTATGGCAGCTTCTAAGATTATGCTATCTTATTTAATCTGTGTTTCTTGTGCTTTTGCATGCTTAGAGGAGCAGGGCCAGCACTCAGGACTGCCCACTGTTAGAAAAACGCTCGGGGCAAACGCCAGACAGTCCTAGATTCCAAGCACTTTCCTGTGGCCTCTCCCTGGCTGCCGCTACCAGAGCAGTCCAGAGGGCTGGTAATATGCGATCCTGCTCTGCTGAGAAGAACACACACGATCCATGCATATTTCAGCAGGAAAGAAGAAGCCAAAAGTAGAACTAAAGCTACTTTATTTTAAGGCTTATGTACACAGTTCATTCTCTGTATCTCTGCTCCAAAACTCCAAAAGCACAGAGCTTTTCTTACTCCATTGAGAAGCAGAAACTGGGGGGGGGGGGAGAGAATACAAAAAACATCACATGGTCAGGAAGAGAAAACATACAGACTTCCTCTCTCACGCTGAAACTCAGACTCGCTGTGTGAAAACCAACAGACACATTATATTGCTGCTGGAGCACAGAGGTTTTGTAAAAATCCCAACACCCACATCCCGGGGGGGGGGCATTGCCAACTCCTGGAGCTCCAGAAAGCATGGATAGGAGCTGAGAGAAGGGGAGACGGCCTCCGCTCACCTTGCCCCCTTCTCTTTGGGCAGAGGGGGCCCAGAGGAAGAGGGTCAATCAATGGGGAGCGGTGACTTGTAGTGTAGCGGCAGGCTCAAAGCCACCAGCCCCTTCTGAGGTTAGGCAGCCTTCTAAAAACAGTCTTATTATTTTTCAATAATTAGGGGTGCATTGCAACGATCAATGCAGATCTCCATGGGTTGCCTTTCAGCTAGTTCTACAATGTTCCATGCATGTAGATGGGCAAATGGTTTGGAGTGCTCCGATATCTTCTTTTGGAGCAAGTTACATTGTTTTCCGTGAAGGTCCGTTGGATGAAACAGAATTTGCACCCCGTTCCCTTGAATCTGCAGCATCTGCTGTTTTCAGTCTTCCCAAATGCTTGGGCTTTGGAGCAGCTCTGGGTTTTATTTTATTTTTAAGATTTTTTATTCATTTTTACAATTTGGCGTCAACATAACATTTCCCCCACAACACTTCCTCAGACTGGCAGGCATGCCTCGGCGATACTCCGATTACCCAGATGCATAAAAACAAAAACAAATAAACACACATCGATCAAGTAACACGATATGTGGAGATTCTTCGAATCTCGTGACTTCCCCCCTTCCCGTCCACGGAGCCTAGTTTTAAAACATCTACAACTGCATATTAGTTTGTACTCCAGTTACTATATCAAACCATATTACAGTATCCATAATATTTTTTACACTGTCAAAATCCTGCTCTTCTTTCCATCTGCTTACAGATAAATAACTTGTAAAATTTCCCCCATTCTTTTATAAAGTTTTTATCCTCTTGGTTTCTGAGTTTTTCAGTCAGCTTTGCCATTTCGGCATAGTCCATCAGCTTGGCTTGTCATTCTTCTCTGGTTAGGGGGCAGTTCTGGATTTAGGGCAGTGTGGGCCGTCGTCGACCCCCCAGCACACAAGGTGCCAAGCCTAGGAGGTGCAAAACAACAACAACCACTTATATTTATAAGGGCACCTACTGAGAAGATCCATAAAAAGCAACTGTACCAAAAGGAATTATTGCAAAAATGAGAAGTATTTCTGGGGGTGGGGGAAGCATCACATTTTCTCCTTGCTCAGGCTGCCAAGTTTCCCGTTTTTCGCAGGAAACCCCCCGTATTTAAACCCATTTCCCGCTGTTATCCCGAATAGAGAAAAATCCCGTAAATCCCCTGGATTTCCTACCTGCCAGGGAGATTCTGGACATGCGCAGAACCGATTTTGGGTGCCGCTCTGCCCATATCTGGGCACCGGAAACCGGGCAGCGCCGGCACCGGAAGTTGCGTAGAAGCGACTTCCAGTGCTGCGCCACTGCTGATCCCGGATTTTTCTTACCGGGAGCTGGAGGATATGTACCTGTTTGGAACATGCAGAACAACTCCTCCTTGGCGTTCTTCCCATGCACCTTCTCCAGAGTGACCCTAGGAGCCCATCCTCAGTGGCAGACTCTCCTCCTTTCACTCCAGTTGCCTCCAATCAGAACATAGGGGGAGAAGGCTGCTTCTTGGTAGCTAAAAAAGCTCCCCTTTCATGCTGAGTGGGTGACTCGAGGAGGCTGGGGACAGGGACCCTGCTGCATAAATATGAATGGGTCTTTGACCCCAACATGACCCCAGACCAACACGCCACTGGGCAACTCACAGGCTCTGGTTAAATTCCCGAGAAGCCAAAGCTTTCATTTTAAGAAATAAAGTCTCTAGACCTCATGAGCTGAAACTAGTGGAGCTGTTTTTTTAAATACAGTGGTACCTTGGTTCTCAATCGCCTTGGTACTCATACACCTTCATTCTCAAACACTGAAAACCTGGAGGTAAGTGTTCCAGTTTTCGAATGTTTTTCGGAAGCCAAATGTCTGATGCTGCTGTCAGCTATTGTTTTTTGGGGGCGCCTGCACCAATCAGAAGTTGTGCCTTGGTTTTCGAACAGACTTCCGCAACGGATTAATTTTGGCGCTTTTGTTTTTTTGCTATTTATTTTGCATTTTTGTTTTTGAGGCTATTTTGGTTAATTTGTTTTTGTGACTGTGTGGAACCCAGTTCAGCTACTGATTGACTGATTGTGTGACTCGGAAATGGATAAAAGCCCCCCCCCCCCAATATCCAAACAATGGCTATCATCAGTGCAGGGAATTTAAAAAAATTTATTTTAATTTTTATCATCTACAATACTGTCTTATTTATTTTATACTACAGTACACTGATTAGTGCTTTCATTTTATGGATCAATGGTCCCATTAGATAGTAAAATTCATGTTAAATTTCTGTTTCGGGGTTTTTTAATTTTGCATTCCTTTCTATGGGAAAGCACACCTTGGTTTTGGAACGCTTTGGTTTTGGAACAGACCTCCGGAGCGGATTAAGTTTGAGAACCAAGGTACCACTGTAAAAAAAAAAAAACTGCGTAAAAGCAGATCAAAGGAGCAGGCAAGACCAGTGACATATGAAACAGCCCAAATACGTTAAAAACATTCTTTTGTGATTTCAGGTTCTGAATGAATAATAATGAGACTAGTTGTAGTAATGACATCTGAGTGTGCAACCCTGTGCCCACTCCCCCTGCCTCCCCATAAATCTTAGTCCTTCCTCCGGATATCCCGAGGAGGAGGCCAAGGCTGCAACCCTATCCCCACTTACCTGGGAGTAAGCCCCATTGTACCCAGTGCGACTTCCTTCTGAGTAGACGCGGATTGGGTTGCACTGTAAAGACCCCAGAACTTCAAAGTCAGGCTGCATCGCCAGCTGGCAGCCTTACCTTGTGACGATGTCGGATCTGAAAGGGAAAGTTGCATAAGGGAAAGGTGGAAGGAAGTGGATAAATTTAGCCCAAAGAAGATTAGGGGGGGGGGGAATTCCGTCAAGTATTGAGACGGAAGATGGGAAATGCTTGCAAGGCTTTCAGCCTAAGATGAGAAGAGGCACCTTCCCAGAGGCATCTGGTTGGCAGCTGCAAGGAAACGACGCTAGGCGAGGTGGGCCTTTGGCCTGATCCAGAACCCAGGTTTCCCTATGCTATGTCCTCACTCTCCTGTCAGAACCAGTATGCTTCTGAATTAACAGTTGACAAGGGGAAAGATGATAGAGAAAACTCCCCCCCCTCTCCTAACACTAGAACTAATGGACATCCAAGGAAGCGGAAGATATGGGATGGATTAAAACAGGGGCCAGCAACCTTTTTCAGCCGTGGGCCGCTCCACAGTACCTCAGACCATGTTGTTATTATTATTATTATTATTATTATTATTATTATTATTATTATTATTTATACCCCGCCCATCTGGCTGAGTTTCCCCAGCCACTCTGGGCGGCTTCCAACAGAAAAATGAAATAAAATAATCTATTAAACATTAAAAGCCTCCCTAAACAGGGCTGCCTTCAAATGTCTTCTAAAAATCTGGTAGCTGTTTTTCTCTTTGACATCTGATGGGAGGGCATTCCACAGGGCAGGCGCCACCACCGAGAAGGCCCTCTGCCTGGTTCCCTGCAACTTGGCTTCTCGCAACGAGGGAACCGCCAGAAGGCCCTCGGTACTGGACCTCAGTGTCCGGGCAGAACGAGGGGTGTGTGGAGATGCTCCTTCAGGTATACTGGACCGAGGCCATTTAGGGCTTTAAAGGCCAGCACCAACCCTTTGAACAGTGCCTGGAAAAGTACTGGGAGCCAATGTAGATCTTTCAAGATCGGTGTTATGTGGTCTCGGCGGCTGCTCCCAGTCACCAGTCTAGCTGCCACATTCTGGATTAGTTGCAGTTTCCGGGTCACCTTCAAAGGTAGCCCCACGTAGAACGCATTGCAGTAGTCCAAGCGAAAGATAACTAGAGCATGCACCACTCTGGCGAGACAGTCTGCAGGCAGGTAGGGTCTCAGCCTGCGTACCAGATGGAGCTGATAAACAGCTGCCCTGGACACAGAATTGACCTGTGCCTCCATGGACAGCTGTGAGTCCAGAGTGACTCCCAGACTGCACACCTGGTCCTTCAGGGGCACAGTTACCCCATTCAGGACCAGGGAGTCCTCCACCCCCACCCGCCTCCTGTCCCCCACAAACAGTGGTGGGCCGGACTATTTTTTTTTGGGGGGGGGGTGAACGAATTCCTATGCCCCACAAATAACCCAGAGATGCATGTTAAATAAAAGGACACATTCTACTCATGTAAAAACATGCTGGTTCCCGGACCGTCCGCGGGCCAGATTAAGAAGGCGATTGGGCCGCATCCGGCCCCCAGGCCTTAGGTTGCCTACCCCTGGATTTAAGAAAAAAAGGACTTCTTCACGCAGCACCTTGTTAACCTGTGGAACCTGCTCCTGCAGGAGGCAGTGACAGCCACCAACTTGGATGTCTTTAAAAGAGGATTAGACAAATTTGTGGAGGATAAAGCTCTCAGAGGCTACTAGCCATTACAGTGAAGCTCTGCCTCCACGTTTGGAAGCAGTAAGTGCTTCCGAATAGCAGTTGCTGGAGACCACAGGAGAGGGCTTCTCAGTTCCCCATAAAAGGCATCTAGTTGGCCACTGTGAGAACAGGATGCAGGGGGCTAGACGGACCTCCTTTGGCCTGGATCCAGCTATAGGGCTCTTCTGGAGTGTGAAACAATAAGGTTGATGGTCTGAACCGTAAGAATGGGGCAGGAAATGAAGGGAAGGCTGGTTTCACACATGCAGGTATCACCAGGTTTGCACTTGTAGGTCAGAAGCAGCCATGGTGGCCCAACAGCCATAGGCAAAGGTGTCCCATCACCTCATTCTCCCATGGAGATGGCTCACCCACTCAGCTGAAAGGCTGGGGAGGGATGTAGCTCAGCAGTAGAGCATCTGCCTTGCGAGCAGATGGTCACAGGTTCAATCCCCGACATCACCAGGTAGGGTTGGGAATTTCATAGCTGCCAAGTTTTCCCTTTTCTCACGAGGAAGCCTATTCAGCATAAGGGAATTTCCCTTTAAAAAAGGGATAACTTGGCAGCTATGGAATTTCCCCAGTCTGGAACCCTGGAGAGCCGCTGCCGGTCAGTGCAGACAATACTGAGCTAGATGGACCAAATCATCTGATTCGGTTCGGTATAAGGTAGATTCCTATAGCTGAATAATCCTATGCCCGAAACATGTGCAGCAGGGTATCATCAATCTGATCAGACCCACGGCCCACTTTTAACCCAAACAGGCTTTGGAGGCCTCATTTCTTAATCGTTCACCATCTATTTGCATGGCTGTGGTGTTTTTTGTTGCGGCCCACTTTGGATCAGACCGTGACCCACTAGTGGGTCCCAACTGACCAGCTGAAGACCAGTGATGTATAGGCATGTGTGAATCTACTCATGGGTGCTGGTTGTGCAAGTTGGGTGCAGAATTTGGGGTGGGGTGGGGACCTCGATTTTCATTAAAGAGGGGATTTAAGTTCCTAGTCCCTAAGACTATGAAGAACATGTTGAAAGTGTAAAACAGGCATGGACAAACTCGGCCCTCCAGATATTTTGGGACTACAACTCCCATCATCCCTAGCTAACAGGACCAGTGGTCAGGGACGATGGGAACTGTAGTCTCAAAACATGGAGGGCCAGAGTTTGCCTATGCCTGCAGATCTGTGACTCTTCTCTCTCCTTAACTATGACCTTCCTTTCCCCTTTAAGTCAGGTGTGGGAAAACTTTGCCCCCCCCCCAATGTAGCTGAACTGCACCACCTACCACCTCTGGTCATTGGCCCTTCTTGCTAGGGCTGCTGGGAGTTGTAGTCCAGGAACATCAGGAGGGCCAAAGGTCCCCCATTCCTGCCTCTGTGTTAAAGCTGTGCTTTGCTGCTATGAGCGCCAGCGGCTCTGGTAATTGCCCAGGGTGTGGCTGATTGCTTCTTCTATGTTAAAACAAGGAAGGCTTTATGAAAACACCAAAAAAACAAAACAAAGCAAAATCCATTAGTGAACATCAAACCATTTCCTGACAGTCAGGAATCCATTGATTTTTCGAGATCGCCCTGCCCTGATACATAATTCAGCGCGAACTGGCAGCGAGATGACAGCTACCAGTGGAGACTTAATGCTTCTGATTCAAAAGAGTATTGAGCCACTAATGCAGTGGGTTGTTTGTTTAATGGGAACAAGGGCTATTAAATAATGTGTCCATTAGGCCTTGAGGATGAATAATTTAAATAAGGCAATCAAACTTTCTAACTTTCTCTCTCTTCTTCTTCTCTCTCTCTCTCCCCCCCCCCCGAATTCTCCTCACTTCTCTTTGGGGGGGGGGAACCACCATTATTTTTAACACCAACACAGCACGTCATCTGACGACCAAGACTTCGGATGGGAAGCGTTGCCCGTCTTCAAACCTCTGGGAAAGGCACAGGGAATCTCTGGCAAAGGAAAGGAAAACAAGGATCCTTCAGTCCAGATGCTTTGATTCCAGTCGCTGGTGAACAGATTGCGTCCGCTATGGCTGTCCACAGTGCTGCATAAACCGAGACGAGCATTAAAAAAAAAAAGTATTTCTTAAGGAATGCTGTTAATAGAGAAATGCTTCCAATTCGCTTTTCAAACCCCCATGCCTCCGTTTTCCTGTATGTTGGAGGTGGTACCTCTATTCTCGCGACACACAAAAAACTCCTCTCCCTCCATCCTACTTCGTAGGCATCCGGGCTCACCCTTGTGTGCAACATCGCCCGGGTCAGAGGCGTTCGCTGGCTGAACTTTTTGGATCACTGATGGATGCAAGGACCGAGCTGGAGGCGCAGGCCGGACAAGGTGGGCGGCTGCCCTGTGATTTTTGGGTTGACCTCTGCTTCAGGTCCAATAACCCCATTGGTGCCTCTCAGGACAAAAAATTAGAATGCTTTCCCAGCCCATCATACATCTTTGATCTACTATGGCTCTACCCTCTCTACAGCTTCAGAATTATCACCTGAGTTTCTCAGTCCAGCATGGATATTTAGAAAGCTGCCTCATTGGTCCATCTTGCTTAGTATTGTCTTATGCTGACTGGGAGTGGCCCTCCAGGGTGTCAGACGAGAGTTCTTTCCCAGTCCTACCTGCAGATGCTTGGGGATTGAATCTGAGACTTTCTGCATGCAAAGTAGATGCTCCACCACTCCAGAGCCAAGGCCCTTTCTCTGTCTTCCTTGAACTGCCTTCTCTCCAGCATACCTGCCAAGTTCCTCTCTGAAAAATAAGGGACCGGACCGAAAGTAGCATACCGGAAGTAGCGCGGCGGCCATTTTGGAACTGGGCGGAGCATGCTCAGAAGTGACTTTTGATGCTGCTTTGCCCAGTTCCAAAATGGCCGCCGCGCCAGACGTCGCACTGCAGCCATTTTGGAACTGGGCAGAGCAGCACCAAAAGTCGCTTCTGAGCATGCTCCGCCCAGTTCCAAAATGGCCACTGCGCCAGAATAAACCGGGAAAACAGCTGGAAAAACGGGGATTTCCCGGGGAATACGGGAGACTTGGCAGCTATACTCCAGTCCAGCTTTCTCCTCACTTTTTCTCCAAAACTAGCTTCTTCTTTTGCAGAAATGTTTTGCTATCTCTTTTTACAGACTCCCATTTCTTTGACCAGGCCTCTGCTACGTGTTTGTGCTTGTCCGGCTGTGTATGATGTCATGTGTGACTCAAGAGGACAACTCGTCCTGAGAGTCGGGGAAGGTTAGAAGGATGGTGCTGGCGAAGGGAGAACAGCCTGGCCTGCTCGCGTGCCTTTAAGGACAACTCGATCTTAAAAACAGAAATCAGCAGGCAGAGCTTTCCTCAGCATGGAAATTACATTTAAACCGCCTAACTTCCCCCAAAGAATCCTGGGAACTGTAGTTCTGGCATACCCTCCAACTCGTGGTAAGAAAAATCCAGGATCAGCAGTGGCGCGGCACCGGAAGTCGCTTCTAAACATGTCTGGACATGCGTAAAAGCAACTTCTGGTGCGAGCGCTGCCCGATTTCTGGTGCCCAGACATGGGCAGAGTGGCACCCAAAATCGGTTCTGCGCATGTCCAGACATGTGCAAAAGGAGCCTCTCTGGCAGGTAGGAAATCGGGGGGATTTATGGGATTTTTCTCTATTTGGGATAACAGCGGGAAACGGGTTTAAATACGGGGGTTTCCCGCAAAAAACGGGAGACTTGGCAGCTATGAGTTCTGGGTATTGTAATCCTGGGTATTGCAGCTCAGGGGTAAACTACAATTCCCAGGAATCTCTGGGGAAAGCCATGTGCTTTGAATGTTAAATTTGTAGGCAGAGCACATGACTGAAAATCACGCTTCAGTTAAAGGCACCAGCCAAATTTGGGGTGGCTGTAAATTGGCAAGTGAAATGTAATCAGGCTTCACATGCATTTTGATACCCTGTAGGACAGGCACCCCCAAACGTGGCCCTCCAGATGTTTTGGGACTACAACTCCCATTATCCCTGGCTAATACGACCAGTGGTCAGGGATGATGGGAATTGTAGTCCCAAAACACCTGGAGGGCCGAGTTTGGGGGTGCCTGCTGTAGGAAATGCTCTTTTCCCAGGCCAGATCCTGAATGGAATGGGTTGTAGCCATTCCATGTCAACCTACTCAGAATGGACCCACTTAATTGACATGGTTAACTCAGTTCTCTTAATTTCAATTGGCTAACTCTAACTTAGTTAGATACAGCAGAATGGAAACTTTCTATAGGGTAGGGAGAATAAATTTTATTTTATTTAATATTTATTAAATTTGTATAGATGTCAGGGAGGTTCACAACATAAAATGCATCCCCCCACCTTTACAAGTAAGGAAATATGCCGTTAAAAGTTTTATCCCTTCCCTTCCATCACCATAATCCAACTTAAGGGATGTTACAAGGAACTTTCCCCGAGGGATAAAGGGTAATTGTGATCACCCCGTATCCGATACTGGATTTTATTTTATTTTTAATTAACACTTAAATGTCATGTCTGAAAAAGGGGGGGGTTCAATAAACTTGTATTGGTTTGTATAATTCTTTGTTCAAATAACTTTAATGCTTTATTTAGGACTTCTGTAAAGGATCTGCTCCCCAGCGCATGGGACAAAACAGAGCAAGAAAAGGGTCAGAAAAGGGTCACCGAAATGATTGGAGGAATGGCTGAAGCATTTTCCTTACAAGGAAAGGCAAAAATAAAATGAAAAGCACATGGAAGAAATACAACGAAGGATGATAGTGGTTTATAAATTTATATGTGGTGTAGAGAACGGAGGAAGAAAAGATGCATTGTGACTGTTATCAGGGGAAAAAACTGCTCCTTTTCCCTTATAGGGTACCCAAGGGCCCGTATAGAGTCCTTATGTAGGTTCTCTATCGGTAGGAGAAAATAACAGGCCAACCAGAGAATATTAAAAGCAAAGCAGCTAGTAAGCCCGATCTTTATTGAACTGTTCCAACAGGGTCCCCACTCCCCACACGCAGGAGGGAGGAGAACCCTGTTATAGACTTTTGAAATAACCCTGATATAGACTTTTGAAATTGCCACCCTGTAGCTCAAGACCACCCCCCAATACATCATACACACAACACAGAAGGGGCGGTCTATCACAGAAGGGGCGGTCTACAGCAGAATCCTGTCTGGCAGGAAACCTGGTGATCGGTTTACCTGGACAGCCTGGCCATTCTTTTGTGATGATAAATACTTAATTCCTGAGTCCAGGTCACAGGCTCACCAAATTCATACCCAGACATACCCTTAAGACAGGATTTGTGAGCACAGAGACAATGGGGAGGCTTTTCCCACTTCCATCCAAACTGCTGAGGAATATTTAAGGACTGTTTTCCTGTACTGTTTCAGACATGTGTCTATATATTTATGTATGTGTTTGCCTGGCACATTTATGAACATTTATTTTATATCTTCTTGTTGTTGTTTAGTTGTTTAGTCGTGTCTGACTCTTCGTGACCCCATGGACCATAGCACGCCAGGCACTCCTGTCTTGCACTGCCTCCCGCAGTTTGGTCAGACTCATGTTCGTAGCTTCGAGAACACTGTCCAACCATCTCATCCTCTGTCGTCCCCTTCTCCTAGTGCCCTCAATCTTTCCCAACATCAGGGTCTTTTCCAAGGATTCTTCTCTTCTCATGAGGTGGCCAAAGTATTGGAGCCTCAGCTTCACGATCTGTCCTTCCAGTGAGCACTCAGGGCTGATTTCCTTAAGAATGGATAGGTTTGATCTTCTTGCAGTCCATGGGACTCTCAAGAGTCTCCTCCAGCACCATAATTCAAAAGCATCAATAAGGTAAAGGGACCCCTGACCGTTAGGTCCAGTCATGACCAACTCTGGGGTTGCGGTGCTCATCTCGCGTTATTAGCCGAGGGAGCCGGCGTACAGCTTCCAGGTCATGTGGCCAGCATGACAAAGCCGCTTCTGGCGAACCAGAGCAGCACACGGAAACGCTGTTTACCTTCCCGCTGCAGCTGTACCTATTTATCTACTTGCACTTCGACGTGCTTTCGAACTGCTAGGTTGGCAGGAGCTGGGACCGAGCAACGGGAGCCCACCCCGTTGCGAGGATTCGAACCGCCGACCTTCTGATCGGCAAGCCCTAAGCTCTGTGGTTTAACCCACAGCACCACCCGTGTCCATTTTATATCTTAGACCTTATAATTCTCATAACAGTGACACAACCAGGGCTTTTTTAGGTGGAACTGACAGGAACTCAGTTCTGGCACCTCTCAGGTGGGTGCCATTGCCATTCTAAGAGAATGAGGGAGGTGCTCTTGCTGAGTCCCGGCACCTCTTTTTCTAGAAAAATAGCATTGGACACAACTATAGTACTTTAGTCTACACATCTCTCCACTTTAGTTTTCCCAGTGTTACCTCATGATTGCTGTCCGTTAACTGGAGAATAAGTGTTGGAGCAGTAGTCTCACTAAAGATCATAGCCCAAGAACCTGATTATGATAATTCCAGCACATGTGTATGGAATTCATAGAATCATAGAGTTGGAAGAGACCACAAGGGCCATCCAGTCCAACCCCCTCCAGCAATTGTAATTTCTACTCTTCATTAAGCTAGCCATAAAGGAATCAGATGTGATCCTGTTACAATATTTTTTGTTTTTGTACTACAGTATGGTGTTAATGTTCTGTAGCTGTGGCAGCATTCAGACAGGTGTTTATTGCAGAATCTTTGCTGCTCATGCAGGCAAGACCTATTCTGCAAGATCCACAGGATGTCATTGGCATCAAAATGCCAGGCTGCTCGCCCCCCCCCCCGCACCCTCATTTAATCAGGATTTACCCTTTCCGTGGGAAATCCAGTGAGTTTTTTTTTTAAAAAAAACCATTGCAAGCAACCTGTTTGTGATATCTGAATAACCCATTCGCAGTATTAAACGCCCGGGGGGGGGGGGAATGTTTTTAGTGCCAAGTAAAAGATGGATGGCAATGTTTGCTCGCTGCCTGGGGTGAGTAAAGGTGATCTCGGACCAAGCAGACTGCGGACTAAAGAGCCCTTGACGTATGTGTTGGCTTGGGAGAAACCAGCTGAGGTCAGAGTCATCAGGTCCACATTGGGTCTCATCCAGGTTAGCAGTACACAGGACCAGATTTGGGCAGGCCACCAGCTATGCACCCCATTCATTTAGTTTATGAAGTCCAAATGATGTGTTTTCTTGTTTGCCTATGAGTGGAGCAGGGCCGCATTTATCCATTTATTTGCTTCAGGCTTTCACTGTCTCGTGATAGCTCTTTCTCTGTCTTTCACACACACACACACACACACACACACACACACACCGTAAAATAGTTTCCTTTTATGTACCACCTCAAGTTCTGCTGTGCCATTCCCTGTGCCTCAAAACCAAGTCGTCGTCCCCCCCCCGCCGCCCCCCCGCCACACACGCATTACAGGCAGAGACAGATGGGAAGGTAAATTGCTGTCCTCAGCTCCTGGATCAGATTAGCCTCCTCCAGGTCTTTGGGACAGCTGGGCTCTGTAAAACAGCGATGTGTGTGTAATTCTGATATGTAACTTTAGAGCAGGGCAGCTAAATATAAGAGATGAGGGCCCAGTGAAGATATAAGCAACAGGCTTCTGCAGGGCTCCTTTCTCCACCAAATAGTGGAAAATTATCATCAATAAGACAAATGTGCAGGCAAATCCACTCTAAAGCATCCATGTCAGAGGGCCATCCAACCTCTGCTTAAAAACCTTCATTCATTTTGTTTACAAACCATCTTTCCTCCAAGGAGCTCAAGGTGGTGTACCTTGTGGGATTTCCCCCTCTCCACTCTATTCTCACAACAGGCCTGTGAAGTAGGCTGGTCTAAGAGATAGTGAATGGCCTGAGGCTGCCCGCAGAAGTTCACATGGCTGAGTGGGGATTCGAACCCATGTCTATGCCAGGTCCTAGTCCAACACTCTAGCAACTACACCACGCTGGCTCTCTATAAACACGAACATTCCTTCGAATGTTGAATTGCCCTGGTTAATCGCAGTAAAAAAAAAGGTAAAGGGACCCCTGGCAAACCAGAGCAGCACACGGAAACGCCGTTTACCTTCCCACTGTAGCGGTTCCTATTTATCTACTTGCATTTTGATGTGCTTTCGAACTGCTAGGTTGGCAGGTTAATCACAGTATTCCCCTTTAAAAACTGGTCCCTAAACTAAACCAACCGGGACAGAAATGTGAATGCAATTGTATGACACCTGAATTAAAAGCAAGAGAAACCACAAAGCAAAATTCTAAATGACCGAATCAGACCATTGGTCCATCTAGCTGAGTACTGTCTGCATTGACTGGCAGTAGCTCTCCGGGGTTTGAAGCAAGGGCTCTCTCCTAGCACAACCCTGGAGAGGCTGGGGATTGAACCTGGGACTTTCAGCTTGCAAGGCGGATGCACTGCCACCAAGCTACGGACCTTCCACTCTGCCACTGCAGGACAGGCCTTCCTCCCCTTGGCGGGAGTAGGAGTCCCGCAACATCTGAAAGGGCACAGGTTTCCCATCCCTGCTCTGAAGCAAAGGTAGGTAGCCTGTAACCCCCCAGAGATAATGGTTGATAGGGCCGGGTCTCCCATGTGGCAATGTGAAGTGACTGTCTCAGGTGGCAGGATCCACAGGGGCAGCAGATCTAGCCTGCTGTGGCACGATCCTTGGAGGCCAGATCTTCTGCCTCCTCGGCAGTGCCGCCCTCTTGGTGAATAGGACCTGGTGCTTCTTTCATCCAACCCCTGGGGAAAAAATGATGAGGGCTGCCCTCTGGGTCTTTCTGGGCTCTGTACCCAATACTTCCCCCACTGTGACAGCCTTTGATTTCCAGTTCAACCATCGGGCAAAGTTGATCCTCTTCCCCTTGGTCCCAGTGGGGATCTTCACTCACCCCTTCTTCCCTGGTTGTGTGGGCAGAGGGGGGGGATCAGGGGAATATGGGAGTTGGTAGTCCAGCAACCTCTGGAGAGCTACAGATCACTCACGCTTGGTGCCCCAAGAAAAGGAAAATGGAAGCCCCTTTTGCAGAGGGAGGAAATCTTTGGTAAGCTTTAGCCACAGCCCTACCACTGACCTATCCCTTGGCTATCTGTTGAATGTGAGCAACTTCGGAAGTCCTCAGTTATATCTCAAGTGGCAGAGAGCCAATTGCACTTGCAGAACTTCAGCCCTCCTCTAAGAAAAGCCACCCTACTCCTTCCTCGCTCCACAAGGGTCCTCCTATGCCGCTCAGCTGCACCGCCAAGGCATTTAGGGGGTGAAATATCATCCCGACGCTTGGGAAGTTGTTAAACTGAGTAGACTGGAGAGGAGGAACAGCTTGTATTTAAACAGCCATCAGAGACTTCCAGGGCTTATCCGAGGTGTCAGCTTGCAGCCCTGGAACAACACGAGTATACTTTTGTATTGGGCCATGTAATCTTGGAAGAGCCGTCACAGTTCTCAAGCGACAGCCCAGGGCTATCTCAGGAGAAGTTGTCTATTAGGGCTAGTGGGGCACTGCCCCACCAACCTCAGTCTGCCCTTAGCTGCTCCACACCTGCCTTCTTAGTCGCCGTAATAGGAGGAAGATGGAGGCAAAAATTAGAATTAGTTGGCCCTGCCTGTGATTGGCTTTGGTGCCACCTACTTACTGCTGGCCTCCCCGTCTTCCATCCTACCAGTCTCAGCAACTAGGTTAGTTATCTATTTGGAATGATCCAGTAGACAGTTGCTTTCCTCAACAAAACAGGCTCGCTTGCAACCTGATAACTAAAAAAACAACAGAGCAGGCCAGTGCCTCTTCTATAAGTCCACAAGGGAAGTCCAACAGTTGTTCTGTCAGGAACTCCCAGAGCCCTTTTATGTAGCCTTAGGAACTGTTGCCTCTGCAAGCATCTAGTGCAGGCATGGCCAAACCTAGCCCTTCAGATGTTTTAGGACTACAGTTCCCATCACCCCTGGCCACTGGTCCTGTTAGCTAGGGATGATAGGAGTTGTAGTCCCAAAACACCTGGAGGGCCAAGTTTGGCCATGCCTGGTCTAGTGCCATAGGAAGCCTTACCGTATATACCTTGACCAGGACCAGTGGTTGAGTGAGCTCCGCCTCCTCCAGAGGAACCAGCTGGCTGTTAAAGGGCCCCCCTGCCTTATTCAGCAGTCTTTAGTTCCTGCAGGGTTGGGAATCAGAGGATGGTAAGCCTGTGTCTTCCTGTTGGGGTGATTCGGAAGGCAGCCCTGGTAGCTCTTCCCCCAGGGACAACGGCACCAGAGACTTGCCGTCTTCTGAGCTTGCTGCGTGGTATCTGGGTTCTAGAACTGTGGAGCTGGATGGGACCCCAAGGATCATCTAGTCCAACCCCCTGCGATGCCATGTCAGAGGCAAGGAGGGCTAAGGGAACGGGGAAGATATCCAAGGGCGGACCAGGTCAGAAGAACGGATATTATGAGGGGCTGAGTACTGTACATGCCTATCTCTAAACTGGGCTAATGGAAATTGAGGTCCAAAAAACATATCAGGTTGTGGAAGGCTGTAGTATGGAAAGTGCTTCTGTAGGTTGCAGTCCACTAAATCAGATCCACTGAGTGTGGTGGTGCCTATTGCTAAACAGTCTGTTGCACCAAAAATCCAAAGACATGGATGGGGAACCTGTCCCCCCCCCAATCTGCAAATGTTGTTGGACCCCAGTTCCCCTCACCTCCAGCAAGCATGACGAATGCGCAGGGGTGATGAAGTCCAGCAACCCCTGGAGGGCCACAGATGTTCCTAATCCCCGCAAAAGTCTTGAAGCATCATTCCAAATATTTTAAGACAAATCATGGTTTAAGGTTCAAGGTGTTACTATTAGCATACAAATCCATTCACAGCTTGGGGCCAGTTTACCCCCCAAGATCACCTTACCCCGTATGTGCTCACTGGACTGCTTCAATTGGCGGAATTGGCACTGTTACGGGCGCCACATAATATAGGTCCAGTATCTGTAAGAAATCAACCTTTCCATGTGGCAGCACCTATACTTTGGAACTCCCTGCCTGTTTATATCAGGCAGGAAGTGCCTTCACCGTACTCAGATATGTAAAATGCTGGTGTGGTTTTTTTAAAAGAAAAAAAATCCTTCCAGTAGCACCTTAGAGACCAACTAGGTTTGTCATAGGTAGTTAACCTCTAAGGTGCTACTGGAAAGAATTTTTTAAATTTTTTGTTTCGACTACGTCAGACCAACACAGCTACCTAAGGGGTAAAGGGGACCCCTGACCATTAGGTCCAGTCGTGACCGACTCTGGGGTTGCGCGCTCATCTCGCATTATTGGCCGAGGGAGCCGGCGTATAGCTTCCAGGTCATGTGGCCAGCATGACAAAGCCGCTTCTGGCAAACCAGAGCAGCACATGGAAACGCCGTTTACCTTCCCGCTGTAGCGGTTCCTATTTATCTACTTGCATTTTGACGTGCTTTCGAACTGCTAGGTTGGCAGGAGCTGGGACCAAGCAACGGGAGCTCACCCCGTCACAGGGATTCGAACCGCCGACCTTCTGATCAGCAAGCCCTAGGCTCAGTGGTTTACCCACAGCGCCACCTGTTATGGAATCTTTTCTTATGAAATAAATAACCAATTTTGCTACCAGAGCAGGCAGGAGTTGGGTACCTGTGGGCTTCCAGGTTTTGTCAGGCTGCAGCACTTGTCCTCACCAATCAACATCTGACCAATGATCAGCAATGGGTGGTGATGGTGGAAGTAATTTAATTACACCCAGAGGGCCACAGGTTCCCCACCTCTACTTAAGGGTGCCACACAAGGATTTATTTTTATTTTCGCTACTTTTACTTCTGAATAAGCACGTGTATGGGCTCGCAGCCTCTGAGCGCGTGCAGAGGGAACCTCTGAGCATGTACGGAGTGCAATTTCCTTCCCTCTATTCCTCATACATTTCCAGGAGTCTGTTGGGCGGCGCGGGGGTAGGAACAACTAGAGACGATGAGACTTGCAGGCGCGTAACGCTTTCGTAGAACTCTCGCCTCAAGAGCAGAAGGGAAAAAGGCGACGCGGCCCCTTTAAATCCCGGCAAGCTCCCGCGCCGCCCCGCCTCCTGTCTGCTTCGCGCACCCGCATGCGCAGTAAGAATTAGAGTTCAGCTACGCCGCCAGGCTCTCCCCGAGACCGGAAGTTGTTGCGCAGGCGGCCGGGGATAAACCGGAAGTGGCGGGAACGGCTGTTGCCCGGGGACCCGGAGAAGAGAGTCGCGGAGCCGCTTGCAGGTGAGTGAAAAGGAAGTGGACGGGCGCTGCGGCGATTCCCGCCTCGGTCCACGGCACAAAGAGGCTGGTTGAGCCCCGGAACCTCCCCCCCCCGGCCAGGAGAGCACAGGGCTCCTGAGCATGTGCAGAGGACAATTCTTTCACTGCAGCACCACGGGCTGTTTAGCACGCGAGTGTTGCTGTTTAATGCGAGGTAGGTCCGGGCTGAGAGGAGATGACTGGCCCAAGGTCACCAAGCGAGCCTTTTTAAAAGCCCATTTCCCTGCGCAGCGCTAGAGGTGAAAGGAAGGTTCTTCGCGCACATCCGGTGCCACTTGCCTGTCAGACTTTGAATTTATATGTTAGATATATTAGGAACTGCCTCGAACCAGATCAGGTTATTTATCCCTTTAGCTGAGTGTTTTATAGTTCCGCCAACAGTGGCTCTCTGAAGTCTTTAGCACAGAGGGTCTTTCCTTTCCTGTTGTTGGATATCTTTTTTTATATAAGTGGGGATATTTAAATAGTTGCAAATATTAGGTGCGGGAGATGTGGGTGTGGGTGTCAAAGGGTGAGTCAGTCACAACTTGAGCGCAACTTGCAGCAATGTGGTATAAAAACGTAAGGGCCATACTGGGTCAAGCCGACAGCATCCTGTTCTCAGAGAAGCCAACCAGATGCCAAGGCATGGGTTCGAGCCCCACATTGGGCAAAGGACTCCTGCGTTGCAGGAGGCTGGATTAGATGACCCTCGTGGTCCCTTCCAGCTCTATGACTATGCACGTTCTGCCGGATGTCCTGCTTGACTGGTGGTACTTAGGGGTTGCATATGTTACGGGGTGTGTGTGTGTCCTGAAGTACAAGTCACAGCTTGAACACAACTCACAGCAGGTGAGAGCCTTGCTGGATCAGGTGAAAGGGGACTCATCTGGTTCTAGCATCCCGTTTTTACACTGGCCCAAAGTGCAATAGCACTCTGCCCACCTGCGATTCACAGCTGCTGGTATGCAGAGGAGAGGCGTTTACTGCCTCTGATAGATAGCCATCGAGAATAGAAGCCTTATCCTCCATGAATTTGTTGAATGGTCTTTTAAAGCTGTCCAAGTTCGTGACCGTCGCTACATCCTGTGGCAGCTAATTTCACAGATGAATTAGATGCTGTGTGAAGGAGGACTTCCTTTTTGTCTGTCCTGAATCTTCCAACTGTTCAGCTTCCCGGGTTCTAGTTTTTTTTTAGTCTTGTGCATGCTTAAAACTTAATAGCTTTATTTAGTAGAGCGCACTTTGTTGGAACCTAGGTGAAGTGTTGTCCTCATTTGAAAGATGTAGGGGTATTGGGCTAGGAAGAGGGAGACCTGGGTTCATATCCCCCATTAATGTTGTTGTGTGATCTTGGTCCAAGCATACATACTCAGGCTCACCTATCTCACAAGAGATGGGAGAACCCTTATGTTATCTTGAGCTTCTTCGAGAAATGGCTGAATATTTTGTTGGCATCCGTCTGTCTTGGGAGACAATGGAGGAGTGTGCCTTTGTGGGTGAAGTCGAAACTATTGGAAGGTTACAGTGCCTGTTGTGGCAGTAGAGATTGATAAGGGAGAGACATGTTTTGTTGCAGTTGGGGCAGATGACAATTAAAACGAATTTATTTATCTTGCTTGGCCTTCTGAGGAGCACAGGTTGCAGATTTCCCCTTCTATTTTATCTTCACAACAACCCTGTGAGGGAGATTAGGTTGATAATGTGGCCCAAGGTCATCTAGTGATCTTCATGGCGGATGTTGCTCCTCTGTGCTGCTCCTTTCAGCTGGAGATGCTTCCAGGGACCTTCTATGCTTTCACCTCATTCCATTTTTATTTTTTATATTCCATCCTTCCACCAATTAGCCAAGGGCCCTTTTGCTCCCCTCCCCATTCTTGCCTTTCAATATCCCTGTGAAGTAGTTTAGGCTGGGAGGGATGGGGAGTGAATCAAGGTCACCCAGTGAACTTCCTGGCTAAGTGGGGATTTTGAACCCAGGTCTCTCAGGCACTTTAATTGTGACACCACACAGGTTCTAAGCTTCTCTCTCTACAGGACACAATCCTTATGTGCCTGGTGTTTAACCCCACCCAAATGGCATCATTGGCTTCAAGACAGGAAACAAACAAACAAACAAAAGTCAATCAATCAAACAAACAAACAGACAGACAGCAGGGCTTTCAAACCAGACCTCTGCAGTCAAAAGCCAGCTTGTCATTCTCCTGCCCATTGCTCATTAGATTGTGAGCTGGGCTGTTTGTTTATGCCGAATGAACAGCCCCTGGTTTCTCCGCAACCTGATTTTTTTGCAGACATTTGTGGCTGCCTTTCTCTTTGGGATCTGAAGAGCAATGGGGAACACAAGCAGTGAGCGGGCCGGTGTGGAGCGTCAAGGGAGCCACAAGACACCTCGGAGAGATAGCGGAGGAACAAAGGATGGAGACCGGCCGAAGATCTTGATGGACAGCCCTGAAGACGCTGACATGTTCCACACTGAGGAAATAAAGGTATGTGACCTCAGGCGTTTGCCCTCATTTGCTGGGAAACCCGAGCAAAAGGGTTCATGCTGCCATTTTGAAGGATGTGAGACGGGCGCCAGTTTACTCTTGCAGAAGCTCCAACAGCCAGTTGGTTATTCTCTTTTTAGAGAGGGGAAATCGGCCATTGGGTTACGTGAAGCGTTAGTACCACTCAGAACAGCCCCACTGAAAGTAATAGACATAGCTAACTTGGATCTGATAATTTCAGTGGGTCTCCTCCAAGTCAGACCTAGGCAAATGCTGAGTCATTTGAATGTCTGTTTCCTCCTCCTTCACCCTCTGCTAGGAGGTCAGATAATGGTATGTAATAATAAAATAATAATAATAATTTATTATTTATACCCCGCCCATCTGGCCGGGTTCCCCCAGCCACTCTGGGCGGCTTCCAACAAAATATTAAAATACAGAAATCCATCAAACATTAAAAGCTTCCCTAAACAGGGCTGCCTTGAGATGCCTTCTAAAGGTCTGGTAATTGTTGTTCCCTTTGGTGGGAGGGCATTCCACAGGGTGTGGATGTAGGCCCAATGGAGCAAAAAAATATTATTTATGTATGCAACCACGGCTGCACGGATGCTATTGGCCCAGAGATGGAAAGATGATAAAGCCCCGACCAGAGAAGAATGGCAGATTAAGTTGGTGGATTGTGCCGAAATGGCAAAAATGACCGGAAGAATCAGAAAGATTTTAATAAGGAATGGGGAAAATTTATAAGTTATGGGTAAGATTTTGGGAGTGCCTGGAGAAAGGAAAGGAAGAAGTGGACCCTAAATGACCCACCCCTAAGCCACTTAAACTAAAACAGATTGCGGAACTGAATTTTTACCGAGACTTGGCCATTACACCGCATATTCTTCCCTCCCTGTCCCACGCAGCTTGGCAAGGAAAAAGAAGAATTCCTGGCCTGGCAGCATGACGTCGAGGTGAATGATAAGGCTCCTACACAAGCTCGGCCAACCGTTTTCCGCTGGACTGGAGGAGGCAAAGAGGTCTTTCTGTCTGGCTCTTTTAACAACTGGAGCAAACTTCCACTGACACGGAGGTGAGCATCTTTGTGGCTTGGTCTGGGCTACCTTCATTTGCTGTCTTAGTGTGGAGGCCCAATATGTTTAAAAGGGTATCTACGGTGTCTATCCTTACTGCAATTTCCTACAAGAGCAGGAAAGGCGAAGGATGTGGGGTTGAATTTTTGCTCACAAAACATTTTGTCTCTATGTACCCCACCCGCACTCTAGTTGTTATGAATGGGAAGAAGACATTGTTGGTATATTTTTATCCTGTTCTCCGTAGAGCTCAGCGGAATGCTTACAGTCCCTCACTCTTTACCTGAGCTGGATGCGGCTGAGGGGAGCCGTAGTCCAAAACTTCTGGAGGGCGCCAGGTTGGCGAAGGCTGTTTCAGTTTGCTTAGCTGGGTTGAAATGATGTTTCTGGACCCAGTGAAAGGCATTCTCAAGAATACCTTTGAAACATCGTCCCTTGCCATTTCTGCAATCTGCCATCTTTGCAGAAGCTCCAGAGCAACTTCAGGCATTCCCAAGGGGCTGAGCTTCGCGCCATGCTCAAATACTGTTGGTGAAGCCAATGCTCATTTTCAAGAGCGGCTCACCCTTATGGCCATGGGGAGCCAGTCTTGCAACAAAACATCGCTGCAAATCCCCAGCTTCTAAGCAAGAGCGACCTGCAGTCGCACTCACAGACAGCTGTTGGGGTTTTGCTTTGGGTGGGCAGGACGGTACTGTCTGTTTCATTCCAGTATATTGGGGTGGGTTGTCTACCGAATGGGAAAAGGCAAAAATTGTCCTGATTGGATCTCTCTTCAGATTCAAACTCTTTTTTATTATTATTTAGCTGATTCGCTTTTTAGGGTAAAGGATTAATTGTACCCCCTCCCTCTCTCATTCATAGCCACAATAACTTTGTAGCCATTCTCGATCTCCCAGAAGGCGAACACCAATACAAGTTTTATGTGGATGGTCAATGGACACATGATCCTGCAGAGGTAACATTGCCTTTTTCATTCGTCTTACTTGGCCATCATGAAGGGCTGGCTCATGCATCCATGCCTCCGCCTTCTTTAATTTCTCCGTGATTGGTGGCTGGCAGCTGAACATGTGAAATGCCGGGTGCATTGGAAAGCGTGTTGTTTTTAGGTACGATAGTTCACATCAAAGGTGGTGGCCCATTTACACACGTAGGCCATCACTTGACGTTGCAGCAAACCAATTTTGACAACTGACTTCTTTCTGTAATGAACCAGTGGGGCACCAGCCGTTGGTCAGACACTCAGCCGAAGACTTCTCCTTTTTTAAAAAAAATCCTCCTACATCCTTCCCATGGGAAGGCCTGAGATTCGTTCTGCAGGGCCTAGGTCTATGGCCCTCCAGATGTTGCTGACATCATCCCTGTCCATTGGCCACAGACTGGGGCTGATGGGAGCTGGAGCCCAACAATCTGGAGGTTCCCAAAAGCTGAGGGGTGGAGCCTATTCTAGGGATGCAAAGTAGAGCTTTGCTGGTTTCTATTCTGTTCCTCCTCCTCTTCCTTCTCCAATCTCTTCCCATGAGGCACCCCAAAGCGATTTACAAGCTGCCCCTTGGTTTTCATCCTAGCCTGTAGTAACCAGCCAGCTGGGGACTGTCAACAATGTCATTCAGGTGAAGAAAACAGACTTTGAAGTATTTGATGCTTTAATGGTGGACTCCCAGAAGTGCTCAGATGTATCTGGTAGGTATCTTGGTGTCGTGCTTCTCCATGATTGGGGGTCCTGTGTTGCCTTGCTCCAGGGTTTAGTGGCTAGCTGTGCACTACAGTGGTGCCTCGACTTACGAATTTAATCCGTTCCGAAGGCACCTTCGTAGGTCAAAAAATCCGTAAGTCGAAAAATACCATTGGAAACGCAATTTCACATAGGAATGCATTGGAAATGGAAAAATTCGTAAGTCGGAGCAACCCTATCTAAAAATTCGTAAGTCGAAAAATCCCTATCTAAAACCGCCGCGGTTTCCTTTCGGATGTCGAAACATTCGTAAGCGCGCGGCCATTACCCCCATTCGTAAGTCGAAAAATTCTGTTGTTGAGTCGTTCGTAAGTCGAGGTACCACTGTATTTGTGTCCTGGCAGTGGGGATGGTCTGAATGCAGTTTTAACCCTGGAGGACTTTGTTCCTCCCAGCACATTATTGAGAGTGTCAGTAACCACACGGAAGGTGGTTTTTGAGCAGACATTGTGCACTTAAGCGTCTCAAACAGTTTTTCACCAAGGACTCCCAAGTAAGCTTAGCAGTCGTGATCCTTATGGATCAAAGAACGGAAAGCACCAGGTAGGAATAAATGGACATTTCTCACAGTGGAGGGATGTAAAAAGTGTCCTCTTCACCGGAATTGGTATTGGGGCCTGTGCTTTTTAAACTTGACCTGGCGTTAGGTGTGAGCAGCGAGGTAGCGAAGTTTGCTGATGGTACCAAATTGTCCAGGGTGGTAAGAACAGCATCACCATTCAGAATTAAAGGCTTCGCCCGAATGTTGTTCTGCTGTCTTAGAATATCCCGTGGATGAGCTAGAAGAAATAATCTAGCTATGCAGATGTTGATCAGTTACTTTCTGAATCTTGTAACTGTTTTCAACACCGAGTTTTAAATTGTCGTAGCCCTCCCTGGGGCCTGGTGGTGAAGGATGGGGCAGTAAATTCAACAATGATAGTAATTTTTGTTGTTGTTGAAAATGGCATTGCAGGGAGTACCGATCTCTCTCAAATGGGCAAACAGGCAGTAAAGTTTGCTAAACGGCATTCAGTAGTAAAGTGTAGAAATCAAGTAAGTAAACCTTTGGGGATTCAAGACTACGGCTGAAATGGGAAGTTGTTTAGAAGTGCTTTCCCCCAAATAGACCCAAGGTTAACCCTACGTGCCTCCCCTCTCTCCCCGCTACTCTCCCTGAGCAGAGCTGTCGAGTTCACCCCCCGGACCCTACCACCAGGAACCCTACATCTGTAAGCCGGAAGAGCGCTTTAAGTCCCCCCCTATTCTCCCTCCGCACCTCCTGCAGGTTATCCTAAACAAAGACACTGGGATTTCGGTGAGTAGAGAAACGTGAAGATAGAAGCAAGCCCCCGCTTTCCCCCCCCCCCAAATCAAATTCACTGTGTAAGCTGATGTGTCCTTGGGGCAGTTTTTATGTGGGGATTCTCCATTTGAAAACAGAGGGTGCGCAGTGAGACTGCGCCACTGAAACTCAGAATTGTTTGAATTGACCTGGGGAGGGGGGGGGTTATTGGTTTCTTTTGTTCTTATGTGTTTTTATCTTGTATTTTTATGCTGTGAACTGCCCTCAGATTTACATATGAAGGGGGATGGTATACAAATACACGGTAACTATTATTAGTAATAATAAGCCTTGCCCCACCTTGCATCCTGTTTTCTTAATAAACTGGTCATGCTTGGGTTTGCATTTCAGAAGCTTCCACAGGAATGGAAAAATTCTCTTTCATGCTACAAAAAATATATATGTATTTGGTAGGTGTACAAGAGTCCTCTGGTGGCCCCTAGTGGCTTTCCTGATTTTGCATTCAAAGTTCTAAATAGGGCTAGGCGACATAGTGTCCGAAAGCGGTTTGAAGTCCATATTGGGATATCGGTTTCATAATTTTTGACCTGGCAATGTATCGCAAATCTTGATGTGTGTGCGCACGCTATGCACAAATCACAATGTGGGGGAAACCAGGGAACCAGCCAATGTTTTCCTTGATTCCTGCAGCCCATTAACTCTGCTCCACTGCCTCGTGCTGGGAGCAGGCAAATCACAAGAGCAGGCGCCGGCAAAAATCACGATGCGGGGAAGCCAGCCATTGCCTCTACATAGCGCTATCCTTATTTCAGATATTGTGATATACTGGTGATATACCAAGGGAGACTCCCAAGAGCCGGGTACACAGCCCCAGAGGGCTGCATTTGGCTCCCAAGCACTCTACCTGATTTAGGACTAGGGCTGGGCAATACTTGGTTTTCAGCAGAATATCACAATGCTGAAAACCAGATATTGCCCAGCCCTAGTCCTAAATCAGGTAGAGTGCTTGGGAGCCAAATGCAGCCCTCTGGGGCTGTGCACCTGGCTCTTGGGGGTCTCCCTTGGCCACACCCTCTCCTTAAGCTGCACCTCTCTCCCCAAACCACACCTTCACTGACCCTTCTCTGCCCTTTCCTCAGAAGCCTATGCCTGGCTGGAATGTGTCTGTGAACTGCGACAGTGCCTCTTACTTGGCTGGGTGGAAACGACAGTGGTGCAGAAACCTGCCCCTTGCGTGTTGCTGGCATGTAGCGATGCTCCACTCACTTGACTTTGGCGCCACCTGCAACGGCCATGTGGCCCCTGGCAGGCTCCTCAAGAGGGAGCGTGGCCCTTGAGCTGGAAATGGGTTCCCCAGCCGTATCCCGAACTACTCTCCTTTGTTGCCCCTCTTTAGTGCGATCCTGCCCTGCTTCCCGAGCCGAATCACGTCATGCTGAATCACCTCTATGCCCTTTCCATCAAGGTAAGAAGGCGGCTTAAGTCGTTACTGTCTGCCTGCGTTTAGACAGCTCCGTCTTCTGATCTCCCTCTCTTCACAAATCTCTCCTAGGACGGGGTCATGGTGCTCAGCGCTACCCACCGTTACAAGAAGAAATATGTCACTACGCTGCTGTATAAACCCATATGAAAGCACTGCTGGGTGCCCGGGCGGATGGAGCAGTGGAGGGAACAAACGAGAAGTGTATGCTCTTTGAAACAGTAGCGGACTTGCTGTTGAATCGTAACGCATATATATACATATATGTATATTTTTAAAAAGAGCCCAAATTTGCCTCGCTCTTTCTCTCCCCCTCCTGCTGTGAATGTTCTTTAGCCCCACAAGCAGGTACCCACTTGTGCTGCCAATCAAGGCCGTGGGTTTTTGAGGGGGTTCGTTCCCCTGTAACATTGCGGGGATGGGGGGCGGGAATCTATGAAGACGCACAAGCTGCCAAGGGCATTTAGTTTGCAGTTAATACAAACGAATTTTTGAACTGGGCACCTGGAATGAATGGACACCTTCAACCGTCCAAAGTCCCCAAAGTGGCTTTGCTTTTTTTCGTACAGCAATATGTGTAAGAGGAGGTGTTTCCCTTCTGTAGCAATCTGGGCATACCCTTATAAATAACTTATTTTTTGTTCTCCTCCGTCCATGCCCTCCCTGGTCACCTCTTGTAACCTGGGCGCTACTTGCCAGGCTCCAGATCACTGGCAAAGGCAGCCAACTCTGCTTACTTTCCAGCAGAAAATGCTTGGCACATCTTTCAGTTTACTGCAGCTGGACTGATGGCTTTAGGTTGGTGGTTTCGCTGTCCAGTGGCAGCAGGATGTTACGAAGAGGCTAGAAGAGTCGGACACTGCTGTGAAGCTTCGGGACCAACCCTTTCTGGGTCCTACAAGCCTCCTCTTCCCCCCTTTTACCGCCAACTGATTGGATAGCTTTCTCAGAAATGTGGCTCCTTTCTTTCCAAAGATTAGAACTCCCAAGCAATATTGCTGGCCCTGCTCTAGGGTTGCGAGGGGAGGTGGGCTTTGCACCCCAGGCCTTCACGTCCCTACGCTAAGGAATCAGGATGCTTCTCCTCTCAAACAGCTGTAGCCTCCCCTTGTTTGTGGAAGGAGGCTTGTCAAGGGGCTATCCCTCCCATAAAAGATAAGCTGCCTGCTTGTCCCCCCCCCAAAAAAAGTCTAATTAATGTGTTGTCACACCAAGGTGCCTGCACTCCCTAGCCTAGGGTTGCCAAACTCAGTAGTGGACAGGACTTCTGTGCCTTTAATTGCCCTGTTCTCTTTTGAGTCTGGAAACCTTAGAGAGAAACCAGCAGACCCTTTGCTTGGAAATTAAACAAAATGGTCTGCTGGTTTCTCTTTAAGGTTTCCAGACTCAAAAGAGAGCAGGGCAATCAAAGGCACATAAGAAGTCCTGTCCACTATTGAGTCTGGCAACCCTACCCTAGCCTGTTGTGGCACCAGCTTGTGCCTTCTTAGCCAAGTGGCCCTGCGTGGTTTTTTTCCTTCTGATTCCTTACCGATCTTTTGAGGCCACCAGGCAGTTTTAATGCTTTGAGTAGTAGCTGAAACTGACATGTAGCTAGAACAGGGGCTGGCTAACCTGTGGCTCCTCCAGGGGTCTTTGGGCTGCAACCGCCTTCATCCCTAACCTCGTCTGACCAGCAGTTTCGGACAGATGGGAGCTGGACGGCTCCAAGCTCCCATCCCTGCTCTTAACCACCGTTGAGAACAGTATTTCACATCTGCTTTTTTAAAAAATCTTTTGTTTGCGCTGTTTTATTGGTTCTCTTCAGTTTTTTAAATAAAATAAATTTACATACTGAAGAGCGAGCCTTTCCTTTGCACCTTTCTCGAAAGGAACACAGGTTAATTTCCTGACATTATGGCAAAGATTGGAACTCATACTGTCACCTGTGACCAGTTGCAATATGTGAGAGATGCCTGTTGGGTAGGGCAAGACAAAGGTCCGGGGTCACGGTGGTTATATGGTCAGGTTTACAGAGTGCTGGAGGTCAACAAAAAGATTGTCTCGCAGTGGAACTAAGTTAGCTACACTACAGGCAAATGTAATGGTCACTATATAGTTGTCTCTCAACCTGTGATCCCTCTTGTTTCAGGGCGGGTAAGTTATTTCAGCCTGAGGGCCACATGCCAGTGGTAGGTGGGGCCAGAGGCAAAAATTGGGTAGAGCGACAAATGTAAATGCTACCTTTGTACAGTAGGCTAGTTTCTACTCAAACAGCCCTCTCTAATCTCCATCAAGCAAGGGAGGGACATTATCAGCGTTCAAGGACAAACTGGAGGGCAAACTGGACAGGTCTGGAGGAGGCTGCATTTGGCTCCCGTCTAAGGTTCCCCACCCTCTGCTCTAGTTATTTTCACTATGATGAGGAAGATGAGCTAATCGAAAAGATCAGACTCTTGGACCAGGCAGGCAAAGAAGCAAATGTCCAGGGTCATGCAGATTGGGGCAAAACAAATTCCTAACTACACATATGTGCTTGTAGTGACTGACCAAGAAGAGAGTTCTGGAGGCTATAACTGATAGCTTGGTGGATGAGGCCAGAGGTCTATCAAGTCCAACATCCTGTTCCCTGGCTGCAAAGTCCACAAGCGGGAACTGAGGACAACACAGCAACCTCTCTCCACTTGCAATTCCCTGTAACTAGCATTCGGAACCATACCAACTCTTGACAGTGGAGACTATATCTGTTATGGCTCATGTAACAATGGCAAATCCTCGAATTTGTCTAGTCCTCTTTTGGAGTCAATTAAGAACGTAAATTCAACCATGCTGGATCAGGTTAACCATTAAGGGCTGATAAAGAATTGAAGTCCGATATCTGCAGGGCCGCATGTTCCCCACCCCTGCGTCAAAGGTCTAAAGCGATATTTAATTAGGACAAATTAAGAAGTCATAATGAGCAAGCTTTTCACATTAAAACTTCTCTGCTGGGTTAAGCAACCATGCATAAACAGCTCTTGCAGAGGCTGAATCACCATACCTAATAACATTTATCTCATATAAATAGACACACACACCCTTTTTCTTACATAATCCCAAGCTCTTCTGAACTATTTACTGCTCCCCCTATTTTTAAAAACATTTTTAAATTAATAAACCAAATATTGCACATCAGTGTGATATTTTCGCCCTAATAAATGGCATTAGATTCGCTGCATTTGAAATCCTTCCCAAGACTATGAATGAAATCTTCCCCACCTGCAATTTTTGATGACTATAAAACTGGGGAGATAAGGGAAGCAAGTGGCCAGTTTTAGGTTAAGGGGATAAGTCTGCTGGACGGCAACTCCCAACTCCAGCCAGCTCTACACACAGCTAGCACAACTCGCTGCCCTTGACATTTCATTGTTGCAGACCACACCCACTAGCAGGAAGCACAGCTGTGTTCACCAGGAGTTGAGCAACAGCACCAAGTGTATTCTCAGAAAGTTCCCTGTTAGCTTCAGAGCCGTGGGGCGGTAGATAAGAGCCCCCCCCCCCCGTTGGAACAGCCTTCCCCAAACTGGGTCCCTCTCATCTGTGCCCTAGTCAGTTTAGCCGGTGGTCAGCAGTGGTGGGAGATGTAATCTAACCATTTGTGGAAGGCTGTGGTAGGTCATTTGGAATGGAAGAATGACTGCTATGATGCAGTACGGTCATGTAAAATTCAGTTGCCCCAGAAACTCAGCTTCCCAGTTCTGGCCCTGACAGCTTCAAATATGGAAGTGTGTGGGGCGGGGGCTTTGCAGATGAGATCTCAGAAGTCAGATGAGTAACTGAAGATGTGCAACGCTTGGGGGGGCAGACCTTCAAACCCTGCATACTCCTCCCCACCATGAGCAAAATGCAGAATTATGCACAACTAGAGATGATGGACAAAGGGTGGGCAGCCCACTAAGTGCGGGAGAGCAGAGGAAAGAGAATGCTTGCTTTGTTTAGTTCACCAGCAGTCCTCCCCCCCCCAAAGAAACACAGTTTGATTATGAATCTTATCGACAGGACTGAAACAGTGAGTCTTAAATAAGTATATTTATGTGCACATTGAAAGAAAAATAAAGGAACATTTGTAAACAAGCTTGCAGTTCATTTATACATTCAAGATTAGGCACAACAGAAGTCAAAGCAGTTTGATTTTTTTTTTGTTTATGCGGAGCATCACTATGAGCTATATGGAGACCAAAAGGTGGTGGGTTAAGGTGGTGGTTGGGGGCGGGGTGGGCATCGCTTACTGGTAACCTACCCACAGCAGGCTGGGAAAAGGTTAGGTGTACAACTCATCAGGAAACACACTTCAGTTCCTGTAAAGCCGATAGTATTAGACACACACGATCCCTGTAGAAGAATACATCAGACCCTGTATAAACTGGCTTCGTTTAAAAATAGAAGTATTTACATTATAGTCTGAACTTGCATTCTCTCTTGCCAAGCGTTACTTGTTTTGAGATGTACAGTCTGAATTAACATGGGGAATAAGTTGTTGCTGGGGGTTTTTTATTAAAAAAAACAACAACCACCTTGAAGCTGTAGGGGTGTTGTTGCTAGGAAGAGGGCAAGGAACTATTCCCCCTTTGTTGTTTTAGGATGGTGCTTATGGGAAGCCATTGGCTTGTGTGTATCTGCCGGCACCGCTGACCAGCTCAATGTTTAAAAATGGCTTCCTAATGAGGACGGGATAGCTTACTCCAAGACTGAAGATGGAGAGCTGGAAGTTTAGCAATTACTGCTGCTGCGTTCTAGGAGGCCTGGCAGCTTTTATCCTGCAGTAATGGAGAGGGTTGGGACGCTCAGCTCATCCCTGTGACTTCAGGTAACAACCATGGAAGCCAAGCACTTGCAGAGTAACTTCTGACAATTTATTTACAGTCTTGCTACTTGAAATATTAATAATGCCATCTTTCTGCCTGACGGGATGGCAGACAACAAGTGAAAGTTCATATATATATATTTTTTAAAAAAATCCCCCCCCCCTTTTAAAAGGCAGTGGTGAGTTATAAAGGCTCTGGGAGACAATGATGGAAGATATGCTCTCCCACCTGCCTTAGATGCTGCTGCTCCTGTAGGAAGGAAAAGGTCACTGCACCATGCCAGTCAAGAGTGAATTTTGTTTTTATTTGATTATTGTTAACAACAAGTTCAATACTTTTCCAGGTGGAGTGTGAGTTGGTCCTGTTGTTTCTTTACCTTTTCTGCAACCATTAAAAGGTAGTGACGACAAATTCTATATTGTAGTTATGCTTGAGAACTTCATTGACGCTAACAAGCTTCTGCTTGCAAATTTAACGTTACCATTATTTCTCCGTGGGATTCCCTGGAGGGTGAGGGCGAGTAGCTGAAGACGCCTTTCCCCAGCCACCGTTAAAACAAAGGGCTGGTGGTTGAAAAGAAAGATGCACACTTTACAATAAAAAAGTAGAAACTGATTTGATTTCCTTTTTTTTGTTTTGTTTTTTACGAATATAAAGTTTCTTGTAAATATGTACAGTCCTTTGAGCTATTCTATAGCAGGAAGCATTTCACAAACAAGACACAAGATATACACTCTCAGGACTCGACAAGCCGAGCTTTCAGGTCACGAGGGACTTTTTTTTCCATGAGATGCAAAGACCTTAAAAACCTTTCAGAACACCCAGACCCAGAGGCAGAAGTCTCAACATGTTTCCTGACAAACCATCTGATATAAAATAGCCCGGATATACAACAGACCAGACCCTGTAATCCACAAGACCCTCCAGAAGGGCACTGATTGAAGCAGAAGAGATTTTAGGTGCCTCTCCAGTAGGGCAGCACCAGCTGGCAAAAGGAGTAAGCAGGAGAGGCAGAGTGGGATATTTTTGCTCTTGCCAGCTTGGAGTGAAACGCAGCAGCTAAAGCAAATCGAATGGCCGAAAGCCTAAAACTTGGAAACTTGTCTGCCTCGGTGGCTCAGCAACACCCGAACGTGAGAAGCTATAGAGGGGATTGCAGCTGGGAGGCAAAAAGTGATGGAGAGATGTTTGGAAGAGTTCGCCAAAGCTGTTTTAAATTTGCCTTTATCCCCACTGCCGGGAAGGGGTGGTCCGTTGCTGTACCAGGAATGGGCAGCCTGCGGCTCCTCCAGAATGGGAGCCAAGTGGGGACCTGACGGAGGCAGGAGCAAATGGCACGGTGAGAGCACCTGCTCCCCAAAAGTTGCTCTGCCTGCCTTTGACCGCCAGGTGAAGCCATCAACCCATTCCCACTGACTGTGGGCCTCCAGATGTTGGGCTATGTCTCCCACCGGCCCCGGCCAGTGGTTATTATGGGCCCAATGCCAACAGGAGGGTCAAAGGTTCCCGGTTCCCTGACCTACCCAAAAAAACTACAAACCACACTATGGCTTGTTTTGTTCCCCCCCCCCACTTCTTTGGTAGCATCTGAGCGCTGGTTGCACCGCTGCGGCAAGGAGGGCCTTTCCTTTAGCTTAGCCTTTATCCAGTAGATAGTGGTACGTTTGTGGACAGGATCCTGCCTAGTGCTGGCTGGGGATGGGAATGTCGTCGTGCCTCGCTAAGTTCTGTTGCCGTGGAATCGAAGAACTTTTAAAGCTCATTCTCCTTCAGTGCCAGTTTCCCCAGTAAACAATGATGGTTATTGTTGCAGCATAATCTATAAAGGCTTCAGTTTAAGTTAACACGGGAGGTACAAGATACAATATCTAGCAAACGCAACTGAAAAGGAGACTGCAGCCAGGAGGATGGTGGTGTATAGGAAGCATGCAGGGAGCTGCCATGCAGAAAACCTGGGTAAGAGAGAGGGAGGTTTTACACCTCCGTACTGCTTTAGTGCAGAAGGACAGAGAGTGAGAAAAGTGGATCATCACGACCACTTATTCTGTGTTATCACGGGATATTTGGGGAGAGCTAAAACAGGACGTTCCCTTCCCTGTAACCCGGCTGACGGCAGAGCTGCACTTAACGGGTTTTTTTTTTTCTCTTTGGGAATCCTAAATTCCAAAAGGTTTTGGAAGGAGCGGATGGACTAAATTGATCAGGCTTTCTCTAAAAGCTCTACAGCAGAAGCTAATGATGCTGGGTGTGGAGACACGAATCGCTGTGGCCTTTTGCCGGTTAAAGGGCTTTCCCAGAATCCCAGCATCCTTCCCAAATGCTGATATAAGCCCACCTTTCAAGACTTAGGTGAGATTCCCCATCCCATCTGACTTCCGTTGATGGGGGTGGGGGCGGGGGCGGGCTGGTAAAAGGCTAAAAGCGAAGTATAAAAAGTCCATGAACTGCTTGAAAGAGCAACGGTAGTAACAAAGTGCTCAAAAAGAGGGAAGGGGAAAGGAGAGAGAGGGGAAGAGCAAAACCGAACTGCAGGAAGCTGCAGGAAAAGAAACTGAGATGCAAACGATCCTTGCGAGCAACTTCGAGTCCTGGTGGATCGGATCCTGTTGCCAGAGCAATTGTTTTGGGCCCAGTGCTGTCGGCTGGGTGGGTACCTGGGCAGCTAAGTTAAGAAGTGCATCTACTCAGTACATTTCCTTGGCTCTTCCTGCAGTTCAAGGGGAGGCTTGTGTAGCTTATACTGACGATTGGTCCCAGACCTGTTGCAGAAAGGAAGAAAATGACATGAAGTTCAGCAGGTGCACTTGGCGTCACGAGTTCCTAGAATTGTTTACAGCAGCGCTGGGCTGAGATTCTCTAGCGCATACTGCTTAGTAGTAAATAGAGGCTACTGCCTTGTGGTCTTCAGATGAAGGGTGGTATAGAAGCAACGTTTTCCAATAGTGCCTTTCCCCAATATCCACCATTTGGGGCCCTACAATCAACAGGGAGGCCTTCTTGGTGGTGGCTCCCAATTTGTGGAATGCCCTCTCTAGTGAGGTGCATTGGCCTCCCTCATTACTAACTTTTGGAGGGAGCTTTAAAACATTCCTGTTTAGCCAGGTATTTGATAGCTGAATTACCTGTCCCTGGCAACCTTGACATTATTAGGTTTGAGAGTAAGTGACTTACTTTTAGAACTTTTAATTGTATTGTTTTAGTATTGCTAGGTTAGCCGCCCTGGGCTCCTTTGGAAGAAGAGTGGCATATAAATTTAATAAGCGATGAATCGGGATCATTCCTATATTTTTTTCTAGTATGAAGGGCAGAATTGCTCACTGGGAATTGCTACAATCTGAAGCTATCCCACACAATCGCACAGCAAATTAAGAGATTTCTGCTTATACATGAAGCGGCATACAAGTTAATTAAATAGATGGCAGAGCTGGGGTTTTCAAATTGTAGTCCATAGTAGGATGGTGGCCCGCAAGCTCCTTTCAAGTGGTTCATAGAAAGTTTGCAGAACAAATCAATAATAAGTCCTCTACTTTAGCTCCCCCCCCCCTGATGACAATATCAAGGCAGTTTTGACCAGGGGTAGATTCTCCAACAAGGAAATAAGGCCCTGCCATAGAGCCCATGATTTTCGTAATATGGTTCTGGGGAGGTCAACTAAATTTACCCCTGAAAAATTAACCAGTGATCTGGCCTAGTGCCCGTGATGTTTCTTAATATGGCACTAATTTCAACAATGATGCCTGTGCTGAAGGATAAGTTCAGTTTACTTCATATTTAAAATCCAGAAGCAAAACTTGGGTGTGCCCCTCCAAATTGTTACCAACCTAAATCAGTATCAGAATGGTCCAATTTTGTCAGCTGCGAATTCCTGGTTTACACTGGATACATTTTGTCAGATAGCCTACAAGGGCGGGTTTCCCTGGCTGCAGTTCAGCTAATGCACACACACTGTTTGGACTGATTTCATTTCACAGCGGCGTGCTCGTAAGGGTTTTGTGTGAGTGACACACTTCCCTTTGCAGAATAACAAGATAATAAATGTTCAGTAATCTTTCGAGCCCCGCTGCAGCGCGCCCAGCAATTCTCAAGCGGTCCACGAGAAAAGAAATAGAAGAGAAGAGTTTGGATTTGATATCCTGCTTTATCACTACCCGAAGGAGTCTCAAAGCGGCTAACATTCTCCTTTCCCTTCCTCCCCCACAACAGACACTCTGTGAGGCGAGTGAGGCTGAGAGACTTCAAAGAAGTGTGACTAGCCCAAGGTCACCCAGCAGCTGCATGTGGAGGAGCGGAGACGCGAACTCGGTTCCCCGGATTACAAGTCTACCGCTCTTAACCACTACACCACACTGGCTCTCTCTGTAACAACTGCTGTAAAAGAGAGATTGCTACAGAGGAGAATCGGCTGGAATCATCAAGGGGCACTAGGCTTTTCCCTCTGCCTGGGATCCTTTTAAGGAGGAGCGGCTGCTTGAGTATTTACTCTGGCTCTCTCTTAACATTTTTGTGGGGAATGTTCATAGCCCTATTTTCAGGAACAGGAATGTATTTGTGTTTTTACAAAAATACTTTTAAAACATTAAGGTTTTGTTTTGGATTTCTATCGTTTGCATTTGCATGTTTATTTGGGGGGGGGGTGCTTTTTGGCTAATAAAAGGCAGCATATAAATAAACTGTTAAGGTACGATAAATGGTGCAGGACAGTCCAGCTTACCTTGTTGACTTGGGAGAGGGGAGTCCTTGCTCCCCCCACCTGCATCCGTCCCCTGCTGCTCTCCTCAAACAGCCTCCCGGGAGACCTTTCCCTGCGGGTGCTCAGGACCCTGCCAGGAGATTTCTCCCTCTCTAGCGGGCGCCCAGGAGACTTGTCCCTACGCATCTCCGTCCTTCCCTCTCGATAGCGATGGGGTGTGCTTGGCTCCCGAGGGTGGCTCGGACCTTCCGGAGGCCCAGGGCTTGACGCTACCCGCTTGGTTATGTGCTCGTTATATGTCGGGGGGCCTCTCTTGTTCGGACTGCTGTCATTCAAAAACAATGGACGTGGACAGCTGAGTGACAATAAAAACCTTAACGTTACATTTTTATTTACAACAGCAAAACTCCCCACTGTGCCTTTTCCCCTTGCTCTGCGAGGCCGTGCTTTTGGGACGAACGCAAGTGTGCCGCTGCGTCTGTAACGAAGCAGGGGTGGCAGACTGAAAAGGGGAAAATATTTCTCTGTTGTGGCCGCCGAGACCACATAACACCGGTCTTGAAAGATCTACATTGGCTCCCAGTACGTTTCCGAGCACAATTCAAAGTGTTGGTGCTGACCTTTAAAGCCCTAAATGGCCTCGGTCCAGTATACCTGAAGGAGCGTCTCCACCTCCATCGTTCTGCCCGGACACGGAGGTCCAGCACCGAGGGCCTTCTGGCGGTTCCCTCGTTGCGAGAAGCCAAGTTGCAGGGAACTAGGCAGAGGGCCTTCTCGGTGGTGGCGCCCGCCCTGTGGAACGCCCTCCCAACAGATGTCAAAGAGGAAAACAACTACCAGACTTTTAGAAGACATCTGAAGGCAGCCCTGTTCAGGGAGGCTTTTAATGTTTAATAGATCATTGTGTTTTATTTTTCTGTTGGAAGCCGCCCAGAGTGGCTGGGGAAACCCAGCCAGATGGGCGGGGTATAAATAATAAATTATTATTATTATTATTATTATTATTATTATTATTATTATTATTATTATTATTTAACATGTGGCAGAAACCCTGCACTGCTGTGTAACCAGCCCCTAACATGTAACATTTGGATCCAATCTAGTTCTGCCTCTGGGTTGCCATCCCTCTATCAGCCACCAATCTTCCATTGATAGCCAGCTAGCCATTGATAGCCAGCTCCTCCATGAATTTATCTAATCTGCTTTTAAGTTCATCTACGTTGGGAGTGACCAACGCCTCCTGATGGCCACACACACTACTGCTCCCCCCCCTTAAAAACCAACAAAAACTCCTTTACATAGCCTGGTCTCCTTTTCACCTTTCACTATCTGGATTTGTACTTTGCTCTCATTGTCTCAGCTTTCTCTTTTTCCTACACCTCTCTCTTGAGATAACGCAGCCCATCCTCTGCATTCCACTGAAACAGGCATCACTTAACTAAATAAAAAGCCTTGTTCCCAGATCTAAAAATCTTCTCTCTTCCATCACCATTCTTATCCTCTCGGCCACCTTTGATGCAGATGCTTGCGAGCATGCTCTTCAGGGTCAACACCTTCCACATCTTTGGATCTCTGTAAAACCCTGATGGTTTCATTTGAGCCCAGCTGAATGCAGCCCGCTTCAGTGTTTTCCCTGGAGGTCTTCCTCCGTTCCAGAGGACTCTGCCATGATCTCACAGCTATCTAAACACAGGGTGATCTTCATCAGGTCTCATGAACTTCCAGGCTTACGTTTATGCTGAAGGTATTCAGACCTCTCCCTCTTTCCTTCTGCTAGTCCTTCAGTGGCTCATCACTGCCCACAATATGCCCAAATCTGGACAGCTCCTCTTTCCCCTTCATCCTCCCCCTTGTCATTGGGTGCAGAGAGTAGCTGATAGCACCACTACCTACCCAACTGAGTGAGGTAAGGCATGCTCAGCTTCATCTTCTATTTCCCCCTCCTTTTTTGCTCAACCGAGACTTAAGCAACATTGTAAACATCTGTTCCTTCCCCTGCATCTTCTTGGTTAAGACACAGATCCACGTTCTCACCATCACTTAGCCTGGACCACCACTTTCTTTCAGTGGGATCCCCCTTGTTATTACACTTTCTTCTCCTCAACTTGTCCCAAAACTCTGTCTCAAACTACTCAGTTTACCTCTCCCTTTGGGGAATGGGCATAGCTGAGCAGTGGAGACTGTGAAAATGGGATGCTGGACTAGATAGGCCATTGACCTGATCCAGCAGTCTCTTCTTACGTTCTTAATGGGTCTTCGCTGAGCCGAACTTACATTGGCATGAACAACGTATCTTTCTCTAAGGCTTTTCTCAGCACTTGCTTTCCACGCAATCTTTAATCTTCTCCACTTTTCTTCTCCAGTCAACCTGATATCTAAGTAGGTGAAACTGCACCTGGCTCATCATGTTCATCTACTGCCACCATGCTTTCCCCATCCTTCCAAAATTAGACGGCACCTTGGGGCAGGGGGGGGGGGTCTCCCTTTCCCCCCTCTCCTATAAATGTAAAGCTGTAATATTACTTCTTACCTGCGCGTAGTAGAGGGGACTCGGTGGAGTTCGTTGTTTGATTCCTTCACTAAATTCCCCTTGCAGCAAATAACTCTCAGCTTGTCCTGGTAGGAAGAGGCCAGGTAAATTGCTCCTGATGAAATCGCTGGACCCAGGTAGCGAGGGCTCGGAATATCCAAGTGGGCTCGTGCTGGAGTGCTGGGAAGAGAGGGAAGAGTGCTGTCAGGGATTGCTCTAGCAGTGAGCATTCCCTGACAATCGCAGAAGAGAGGCACCCTGGCTCAGGCAGCATCCTAGAGCCCTTACTGCAACCTCAGACAGGATATCAGGGGGAGGGATCAGGGGAAGTGTCCAGCGGGGAGATGCCTCGCCCCTTTAAGTTCATGCCTGACTTAAGACATTCCAAGGTGCGCAGGCGCAAAGGGAGGAGGGCAGGAATCCCATGCTTACTATGCTGGGGGAGGAGCAGACGCCAGGCATTGGGAGAATCTTCGTCAGACTGATCGAACATGCATTCTTGATACTGAATCACATTGTAAATATCAGGCCAAATAAAAGCCTTAAAGACAGAATGGCTGTGGTACTAGTTTCTCAGAAGTAGTCAAACAAGGACCGTGACAAGCGCCTTTAAAATTGGCTCTTAAATCTTGCTTTGGCCAGTTTGGCCTCCACAGTTGTAGAAGGGCAAGCAGCGAGGTGGCATATTTACTTACCCGAGGGAGGCTCGTGCTTGGATCTCAATCACTTCGAGAGAGTTGAAGTGCGTCACAAACAGGTAAGGCTCCCTGTAGGCTACAGCGAGAACAGTGCCAGGAACAAAGATGTATAAAGTAGTCAGGGAACTCACAAGAAAACATCCCAAGAGCCTGGGCCAATGGCCCATCTTGTCCAATACCCTGTTCTCAACCATGTGCCCCAATGGGACGCCAGCAAGCAGGACCTGAGCATAACAGTGCTCTCCCCACTACTGGCATTCAGAGGTATACTGTGTCCAGTGGAGGTAGAATATAGCCATTGTGTCTGATAGCCACTGATAAGCTTGTCCTCCGTGAACTTGTCCAATTACCTCTTAAGAAGTGCATGTCTTGCCCACCTACAGGCCTACTTCTGAAAATGTTTTAGATAGTTGTTCTTAACCATTTTCACCGATTTCTTTTACAATCAAGCGGCATATAAATTTTACGAAATAAATAAAAACCATGCCAGATTTTTGAGTTTTTCTTTTGTAAAAGAACATCTCTATTTTAGCCAGGGATGTGGGAACCTGTGACCTTCCATATCCAGCTAGATTCCCAGCTCCCAACATCCTGGGCCACTGGCCATGTTGGCTCAAGGCCATCACCACCAGGAAAGGCCACAGGTTCTCCCTCCTTCTCTGCTGAAGGTCCTTCTACAAAAGGAAAGACAAATGCCCCCCCTCGCTATTTCTACAACCCTCGGCACCTCCGAACACTGGAAAAAGATGGGTGCACAAATAATCACATGACAACGAAAATCACACGAATGCTTACCGAATGCTAAAGGCAGACGACTCCATTTCAGGTCATCTGAGCGACTGCGCCTTCCATAGGAGTCTACAAAGACGCCAAACTCTGCAGGGGGACGGGATGACACACACACACACCCAACAATCACCACCATTCCATTTCAAGCTATTATTCTTAAGAGAAATGAAATGTGAGTTTGCCAGGATTCCAGAGCTCCACGAAGCAGTAATTGCAGTTGTTGGATGTGGGAGCAATTTCCCTTTGAAAAACCCAGAGCATGCGCTGAACATGCAGTTTGATCTTTGGAACTAAGCTGGCCTGAGAGTTGCCAGTACCTGAATCGCCCTGGAAAGCTCCAGGTGTGCTGCTCTGAGCTCCTTGGGAGAAATGGGCAGAGGCTGAGCGACACACGGAACTAGACTTACCATGAAAGCAAAGCAGATACTCCTCCCTCTGCCCTGTAGGGTTCACCTGGATGATATTGATTGGAAAACTGTTGGTGGATGATGCAAACACAGCGGAAGCTAAAGTATGGTCATTCTTGTCCAGGAATTCTAGAAGGCACAAGAGAATTAGATCAGCGCCTATTTCATTTTAAACAAAGGTCATGTCTCAGTGCTAGAGCATCTACTATACATGCAGAAGGTCCCAGAATCAACCCCCAGCTTTGCCAAGTAAGGCTGGGTCAGACTCCTGCCTAAAACCCAGGAAGAGCCATTCCAAAGTCAGTGTAGACCAGGCACCCCCAAACTTCGGCCCTCCAGATGTTTTGGACTACAATTCCCATCATCCCTGATCACTGGTCCTGTTAGCTAGGGATCATGGGAGTTGTAGGCCAAAACATCTGGAGGGCCGCAGTTTGGGGATGCCTGGTGTAGACCATGGGTAGGCAAACTAAGGCCCGGGGGGCTGGATCCGGCCCAATCGCTTTCTAAATCTGGCCCGCGGGCGGTCCGGGAATCAGTGTGTTTTTACATGAGTAGAATGTGTCCTTTTATTTAAAATGCATCTCTGTCTGGGTTATTTGTGGGGAATAGGAATTCGTTCATCCCCCTCCCCCCCAAAAAATATAGTATGGCCCCCACAAGGTCTGAGGGACAGTGGACCGGCCCCTTGCTGAAAAGGTTTGCTGACCCCTGGTGTAGACAGTGCTGAGCTAGATAGACCAATGGTCTGATTTTGTTTAAGGAAGATTTCCTACACTCCTATGGCTGAGGCAGGGCAGGCATGAAGGCGACAGCCCACCCCTGCCACACATCCTGCTGAGGACTTAAAGCACTAGCTCTTCAAAGCACGGTTAGGAAGTGATGCCTACCCTCAAGGGTATACTGCTTCATCTCAATTTCGTAGAACTTATTTGTTCCAATGATGATGCTGTAACTGGTGAAATGAATGCAGCTGCAGGGCTCCGAGGTTTCAATCTCCTGCAAGGACGGAAACAAAAGCGCGGACATACAAGCCTCGGTTAGCCTACTTGGATTATACAGCACCCTGACCGGAGCAGAGAAAGGTAGTTAGGATTAAGAAGATCCTAGGAATCTGCCCGGCTGCAGTCACAAAATCCAAGGTAAGTCTGGAGTTTCTGGGCTTGGGAATGTGACAACGTGACAACTGCATTGGCTTAAGGCTTGTTCAGTCTCACTTTGAGGAGAGTGGTAGAGGATTCTGGGTAACACTGGTGGGCAAGGGATTTAAATCCTTGCTCTGGAGGAACAAATAATAATGCCCATCGGCATCCTTCCAACTTGTTGGCTTTAGTCTCTTTCTTGAATTATGGGGTCCAGAACGGACCTCAGCATTCAAGGTAAAGAATTATAAACCGAGTTGCTGCATTTAGCCCCTTGCAACTAGACTACCAACTGATGAATTGCTAGTAAGCATCTGTGGGATTCTTGGAGCACAGATTAAATATCAAACAGGGCTGTGTATCCTATTCTACACTGACAGGCCAGTATAGGATCACCACTACGTATTTTTGCATCAGTCTGATTCTGTGTGGCAACGTGTAATGCCCAGGGGAATAACTTACACTGAATATTTATGATGAAGACCAGGCATCCCCAAACTACAGCCCTCCAGATGTTTTGGCCTATAACTGCCATGATCCCTAGCTAACAGGACCAGTGGTTGGGGAAGATGGGAATTGTAGTCCAAAACATCTGGAGGGCCGAAGTTTGGGGGTGCCTGATGAAGACTCTATATGGTTGCAGCTTGGTCAGTGCAAAGGCAAAAATGGGTGGAAGGCAGGTTTAGTTGTAACTGTTAGGATTTCATAGTAGATTCTGTTCCACCTTAAACAGGAACAGGCTTGGAAGAGGATGTTGAATGTGTCACATGATGTATACTTCCGTTTGTTGTGCTATTGTAATGTTAGTTCTCTTGCTTTTGCTTTGCTGATGAAGACAGACACGTTTTGTCTATCTTCCGAGATGCTTTAGAATAAACGCTTGTAAATATGCAAGGACTTCTCTCTGAGTCTTCTTTCTTGCTGCTGCTGCTGCCAAACCACGCTGATCGCTGGAATGGACTCTGCAGATAACGTGTCCAGACTCCAAGGAGCCTGGATCGTGTTACAGTTGGCTACCGGAGGGAGAAGACACCCGGCAGATGCATACCGGGGGGGGGGGCTTGGTGGCCCAGGTCTTCTGAGTGTATGCTAACAGTAACTAATGGAAGAGTGGCCAGGCTATTCACCATGTCAGGGTTGGGACCAACTGTTGCCAGGCAAAAGGGGACTGCATTGCAATTACAAACTTTACCTTCCTGATGCAGAACTTGCTGAGGCTCTCATTATAGCGCAGGACCACCACTTTGTTGGGCATCGCTGCACAGATGCACAGCCCATTCTCGATCTGCATGTGAAAGATAACAAATAGTGCTATTTTGTTGCACACAACCTTGAAATCTAATATGACTCAGGGTGACATACAAATGTCTTAAACAAATAGTGGATGCATGATCTTGAGATGGGGCCTAACAACCCTTTTGATCATCATAGCCTGCGTTCCAGGGTTCACTGTATTAAGAGGCAAATGCAGAGCTTGGGGGTCCTACCTTGCCAGCAGCAAAAAGATGACATCCTTTCACAGCCTCAAAAACATTTGGAGAGACATCAGGCTGGGCTGGCAGGTGGGACTGGGCCAGAGATTGCTTAACTTTCTTCACGTCAACGAGACACAGTGCCCTCTCATCCCCTGAGGAAAGAGACAAAGGAGCAGAAAAACATTTCTAGCTAAGCCAAAGGAGCAAAATAACAGAAGTAAAAGCTTCACGCTGCCCACACACCTAAATGGCATCATATCACAAAGAGCTGGTTTCTAGAAATATTTTGTGTCTAAACAGCACTGGAACTTGTTCCGTTCACTGAAACTGAGTTAAGTCCTACTTCCCAAATCAGAAGGATCATCAAAGAAAGCTTAATAAACTTTTATCAACTTCTGTTTATTAACTTAATGGAGGAGGGGCCAGAGCTCAACAGCAGAGCACTTGCTCTGCATGTAGAAAGTTATCAGGTACAATCTCTGGTCGGACTGAGAATATTCCCTGCCTGAACACCTGGAGTGTTGCTGCCAGCCAGTGTAGACAATACTGAGAATACTAAGCTCTGTGTAAGGCAACTCCCCATTTTCCTAAATTTGATGGTGCAAAGTATAGTTGAAGATGGTTGCATACAAAATAAACCATCCAAAATCATGGAAAGGTGTTTTTCAAAACAAGGACAAAATTGCCGATGCAATTCTATATGACTAAATGCAAACAAAACAAAAACAAGGGGGCAAGGAGAGAGTTACCAACACACACACACACACACACACACACACACACACGCGTCCTGAGAGTGCAGAAACGCCACACGGAATGCCGCATTGGCCACAAAATCTGCCATCATGTAAATTAAGGTTTTTTCCCCTCTTTTCCTAAAAGCAAGTTTTTAGCTATTATGGTTGGGTAAGGTGTGCCTGCAATGCCCACTGGAGTTTCAGGAGCCTGATGAGGAAGGCTGACGAGGAAACATTCAAATTGACACATAGAGCTCCATTATAGCGGAATACATAGCTTCCCGAACTCTACCTGCTATCATGAGCAGTTTCTCCAGATCCTTGATGAGGTGCACTTGGAAGACGGCACCAATTCCCGGGACATGTGTTAAAGAGTTCTTCAGCACATTCAGGGCATAAAGGCCTTCCTCAGCACCCACTAGGACCACCTACAAAAGGGGTTTATGAACAGTCAACACGCAGAGAGAGAAAGGCTACAGGGATGCTATTAAAAACCACCACACCACCACCAAAGGAAGAAATCCCAGAAGGTCCAAAACTAAACAGGTTCCTTGTTCAGTTTGCTTATTCCCCAGCATGGCAAAGCAAGAGTTGGCAGAATCCCCCATTACCTGGTCACTGAAGGGCAGTGTGCAGTTGATATCCAAACGGTCCTCCCCCTCCAGCTTCAGGAGAGAATTTCCAAGGAGCTTCTGTGAATGAGAGAAAAGAAGAACTAGCATGGTGCACAGCAATGATACAATGGAAACTTCTTAAACCCAACTAAAAAGCTATATTTGCCAAAGACGTCGCCGGAAGCAGGCTAAGGCTAAGGGTGGCCAAGTCTGAAAGACCACAGTGGCACAATCCTTTCCATCTAACCTTTTGCCATGGGGTGGACACGTGCCAGTAATCCTGCGTGGCTACTAACAATAACAACAACCGTAATAATAAACAATACTTTCCCACCTTCTTCACAGAAGCACATGAGAGAAGAGCCCTCGGGTACAGATCTTACCTGTGACAGCAGATCTTCACTCCACAAAGATGGCTAGATTGGTCTCAGCTAGGGCCAGGGCCTTTTCAGTATTGGCCTCGACTTGGTGGAACGCTCTCTCACGGGAGACCAGGGCCCTGCGGGATTTGACATCTTTCCGCAGGGCCTGCAAGACGGAGCTGTTCCGCCTACCTTTGGGCTAGACTGAGTCTGACCACTATGTTTTTCCTCCCTTACGGTTTTGATTTGGGCCATTTTAAAATGAGGCTGCTTTTTTTAAAAAAATTAAATCTAAATTGTATTTTAATCCGCATTTTAATCAATTGCTTTTCTTTCTTTTACGTTTTATTGTAATTTTATTGATGTCAGCCGCCCTGAGCCCAGTTCTCACTGGGGAGGGCGGGGTATAAATAAAAAAGTATTATTATTATTATTATTATTATTATTATTATTATTATTATTATTATTATTATGGAACACAAGCACACACCTTCTTGCTAGCCCCACAAAGCAAGTTGCATGCAAGAGTAGATGCCAGGGTTCCTTTTGCTAAGAATGTAAGGAGAGCCTGCTGGATCAGACCAGTGGCTCATCTGGTCCAGAACCCTGAAAGTGGCCAGTCTGATGCCTATGAGAAACCTACAAAAACAACGCTCTCTCCTCCTGCAGTTTCCATAAACTGCTATTCAGAAGCAGGCTTTCTTTGACAGTGGACAGTACTCCATGCTCCTCAAGGGACACATACAGTGGTGCCTCGCTAGACGAAATTAATTCGTTCCACGGGTCTTTTCTTATAGCGAAAAATTTGTCTAGCGAATCCCATAGGAATGCATTGAATTTTTTTTTGCCCATAGGAACGCATTAATGGAATTTCAATGCATTCCTATAGGAAACCGCGATTCGCTAGACGAATGTTTCATAAAACGCATTCGTCTAGCGAGGTAACCTCTGCTCAAAAAATCCTTTCGTTAAGCGAAAATTTCGTTAAGCAGGGCATTCGTTAAGCGAGGCACCACTGTATACGCAGCCTCCAATCATACGTCCAGTACCTCTTTGTCCCTCCTCCCATGGATCACATGGCTCTCTGGTTCTTTCCTTCTCCCGCACCCTTAGCAAACTTAAATGTTTGCATTTCGAGAAGGAAAGAAAATATCTTCCTGAATGGCAGAAAGGCCACCAAATCAGAACTCCAGCTGCAAACCAAAACGGCATGTTTCTCCAGGGCTAGATTAAAAGATGCATGCCCAAAACGTGGCGAATATGCTTCCACAGCAGGCTCACCTTTGAAATTGTGTGTGTCTGGATGCATCTGCAAAACCCAAGCCACACCTTTAAAAATATATTTACATTATGATTGCTTGATAAAAGGCCCAGAGTGTTGTCATTAGATTTATTTTGTGCTTTAGGCCCTTAGTCAGAAATGTGATGCAAATGGTGAGTACCTAGGTTAGGTTACGCTGGGTGGTGATGGCTGTAAATTGATGGGAAACAGGAATTGCCTAAATGCAAATAATATTCTGTTCTGGTTATTAAAACATCTTGAAGCAATAAGGGGGGGGAACAGGCTGGTTTTAAAAAATATGATTGGAAGTTTGCGGAAAGGGTAGGCGTGGGTTAAAAAGTTATAATCATGTGTTTATAGGCTGGATTGCATGGAAAAGTCCGACACTGGCATGAATTATGGAATTTGCTGAGATTTCTGGGTATTCTGGGTCCAGGGGAAGGGGGGGGGGAGAATGAAGTATTAAAAGGGAATTTCATTTCTGGTAAAAATTTAAGTTGGGGAATTATTAATTAGAATTGTATGTATATTAAAATTGAGTTATTAGATAAAATTTAAAGATGATAATTAGAAAGGAAATCCTATTAGATCTTAAAATAATTGGTACGTTGTGAAAACTGCTTTGTAAGGAAATGAAATGAGGAACCAATGAGGGGAGATCCGGGGGAGTCCAAATGAATTGATGAGGATATAAGATTATTAGATATTTTTATTTTTTCTTTGTTGTTGTTTTTCTTTTATATATTGTTTTTTTATTTTTGCTTGTTTGTTTTCTTTGTTTTTCCTGTGCCCATTATTCTTCTTTTTGCTTTTTGTATTTTGCATTCTATGTATAAAATCAATAAAGATTATTTAAAAAAATAAAACATCTTGAGTTAAGTTTTAACAAAATCAGATAGTGCCTGTCCAAGAGCTTATTTATCATCCAACATAATTTGTTAGGATGCAGGAAGGGTGGATATTTACTTACTGAGCAAATGTGATAGAATTCTCCTTGTCTATTTTTTTTCCCTTAGAGGACTATGTTAAAAAGGCTAGAAATATCCCTCTTTTTTAAAATGAAAGAGGATCACCCCCCCTCCAACCCTCAATGTTTTTACTTACAGCATCAGCCTCAGCCTTTTCCCTGGAAACTCTTCCTCCAGCAACTATGGATTCCAGCGCATTGACCCAGCGTTGCTTATCAGGAAAAGTGGGTGTGAGTAAGTAGAGAGTCCGGCCAGGCCAGCACGTGGTATGAGGATGAGATTCCAGCTTCAATATATATGGCACATCTGTTACCAAAAATCAAAGAGGTTTAGGAAATGGGGTGGGTGGATAAAGACCTAGAGGTCAAAAACAGCTTAAGGTGGAATCATAGAATAGAATCATAGAATCATAGAGTTGGAAGAGACCACAAGGGCCATCCAGTCCAACCCCCTTGCCGAGCAGGAAACACCATCAAAGCATTCTTGACATGCCTGTCAAGCCTCTGCTTAAAGACCTCCAAAGAAGGAGACTCCACCACACTCCTTGGTAGCAAATTCCACTGCTGAACAGCTCTTACAGTTAGGAAGTTCTTCCTAATGTTTAGGAGGAATCTTCTTTCTTGTAGCTTGAATCCATTGCTCCGTGTCCACTTCTCTGGAGCAGCAGAAAACAACCTCTCACCCTCCTCTATATGACATCCTTTAATATATTTGAACATGGCTATCATATCACCCCTTCACCTTCTCTTCTCCAGGCTAAACATACCCAGCTCCCTAAGCTGTTCCTCATAAGGCATTGTTTCCAGGCCTTTGACCATTTTGGTTGCCCTCTTCTGGACACCTTCTTGAACTGTGGTGCCCAGAACTGGACATAGTGGCGCTATTACTTCCCTTGATCTAGATGCTACACTCCTATTGATGCAGCCCACAATTGCATTGGCTTTTTTAGCTGCTGCATCACACTGTTGACTCATGTCAAGTTTGTGGTCTACCAAGACTCCTAGATCCTTTTCACATGTACTGCTCTCAAGCCAGGTGTCTCCCATCCTGTATTTGTGCCTTTCATTTTTTTGCATTTCTCCTTGTTAAAATTCATCTTGTTTGCTTTGGCCCAGTAGTCTAATCTGTTAAGGTCATTTTGAGGTGTGATCCTGTCCTCTGGGGTATTAGCCACCCCTCCCAATTTGGTGTCATCTGCAAACTTGCTCAGGATGGAAAAGAAGTTTAAAGTATCTTGAGAAAAATGCAATCAGGAATGATGAGCCTCAGAAATCAAGGTCACAGACATAATAATAATAATAATTTATTTATATACCGCCCATCTGGCTGGGTTTCCCCAACCACTCTGGGCAGCTCCCAACAGAATATTAAAAACACGATGAAACAGCAAACATTAAAACATTAAAAACCCAGCCACATGGGTCCCCCCCCCCTTCAAGGTATCTTGAGAAAAATGCAATCAGGAACGATGAGCCTCAGAAATCAAGGTAAATTGAAATAACGAATAGGACCACACCGTTATTTTCTTTTAAAAAGATACCTGAAAAAGCCAGAGTTCTACCACAGCCAGCTGATGTGTTAACACAGGCATGTCAAACATGCGGCCCTCCAGATGTTTTGGACTACAATTCCCATCTTCCCCAACCACTGGTCCTGCTAGCTAGGGATCATGGGAGTTGTAGGCCAAAACATCTGGAGGGCCGCAAGTTTGACATGCCTGTGTTAACACATCAGATGAAACACAATTGACCTCACCTGTCTTAGCAGTGTTTAGGAGCTCAGTTGCGCCCACAGCTCCATGGACGGTCACATCTCCGTCTGGAGGACACAGCTCAAACTCCTCCGAAGGCCTCTGCCCTGCTTTGGCAAAGATATAAGTGGGAGGACAAGAGTATGACGGGAGAATGGAAACTTGTACGACAAAGAAATCAGAGAGAAAAACGAGTGTCGGGGGGAGAAGGCACTTCACACATTAAATTTCACGTCATTCTTGAGGGCTGGAACAAATTTAAGGTAAAAGGCCCCTCCAGACATACTTTTGATTGCACATTCACAATGATTTGTGCGCAAAATGCTATCAGTTATACACAATTCCACTTTCAATACCGTTGGTTTTTTTTGGGGGGGGGTGTCATCATACTGCTTCATTTCTAGCTAATGCACACCCCGTGACTTCGTGCTAAAATCAGCATCATTTTTGTCCCACTTTCATTGCACTATAGGCCCTCTGGACAGCAATAACAGGGTAGCCTTGGGGAAGAATTGTGGAATGGACTAAAGCGGAACCAATCTGCCGCTTAGGAACTCTTTGCCGTCTCAACAGCATGTTGCCAACTAAACCCACAATAAAGCACCAGCCTGGAGGGGCACTAAGACAACTAGAGCAGAAGTTTTCAAATTGCGCTTTGTTCCTAAGGGGCGGGGAGGCTCTGGGGTACCTCGGGGGGGGGGGAAGAGAAGATCAGTAATGGCAGAGAAGCACCCCTGAAAGATAACGTACCTGTCACTACTGATCTTCTGATCAATGGCTCAGTCACAGAGAATGTTGGGGGCATGGTCAGTTTGTGTGGCGCAACAGCAATCAGCGCCCCATATGTGCGGCAAATGCAGCCAATCGTAGGGATTATACTGGAGGCGCACAGGGGCAGCTCCTTGGCGGTCAGATGCAGAAAGGGTTCTCCAAGTGCGAGGCGTTACAAAGAGTGATGTCCTAGAGTATTAAGCCAATCTCCCCACTTCCACAAAGTTCAAACGTTTTTAGTTCAGACAAAGTTATGCATTGAGAGGCCATGTCAGAGGAGACGGGGAAAGCGAGTCAGATGTTAAGAGGTTACCTTCTCTTGCTTCTGTGTCATAAACAAGCACTTTAGTTCCTTCCAGAACTATATACTTCCTGTCCCAGCCCTGCTGCCCACGCTTATTATTTCTGAAAACACAGAAAGAGGACAAAACTGCGTTAGAGGCTTGCGCCAAAGGTTCCCGATTAGCGTGGTCAGCCAACCTCCCGTAGGAGTTTTCACCAGCAAACAAAGAGAATCGGCTTCACAGCTACAGTCTACGGAGCGGCTCCTCCTGCGGCGGCAGCACCAGCAGCTCTGGGCAAGCAATTTTAGCGCAGAGACTCACGTTTGTACCTTGGCACCTTCATCCATCCTTCTAGCCGTAAGCTGCTGCTTGGCTCTTTCAGCTGCAGACCTGGAGAGTTCAGTTTGTCCCGGCAGAAGGCTTCGGAGAAATGCGTGGCATATTCGGCAGGCAAGCCACAAGTAGCCGGCAAGCAGGTTGAGCACTTTGGATGGCACATCATCTGACATTCTGGCAGGGGGAGGGTAGAACGGGAAGAGGGGAAAACCTTATAGAAACATTAGGATTTAAGGGCTATCAAATGTAGCACCAAATTAGTTGCTTAGCGGTATATACTTGTTGTGCAAGGTATGCTACTAAAAGTTGTTGCATAACAAGCTTCTGCTAATGTAACTGTAGTGCTGGATTTCTTCATTGCTCAACCTCTAAACTCCACCATCTGCTAGTGCAAAGGCTCTTGCAGGCAATGAATGGTGGATATAGACCTGAACTTAAAAACTTCAGGTAAATGTATTTTAAATCTTCGTTGGAAGCCGCCCAGAGTGGCTGGGGAAGCCCAGCCAGATAGGTGGGGTACAGATAATAATAAATAATAATAATAATAATAATAATAATTATTATTATTATTATTATTATTATTATTATAGGATTTTTCACAAAAATCAGAATTGCTTGGACTCAAGTCTGCACCTACCCAGTATCATCACATGTTCTGGTTCACACTTCTTGGCTTTAGGTACATCCATTCTTCCCTTTCTGGTGCCCTATCCAAGCTGCTTTATTATTTATACCCCGCCCATCCGGCTGTGTTTCCCCAGCCACTCTGGGCGGCTTCCAACAGAAAAATAAAACACAATAATCTATTAAACATTAAAAGCCTCCCTGAACAGGGCTGCCTTCAGATGTCTTCTAAAAGTCTGGTAGTTGTTTCCCTCTTTGACATCTGTTGGGAGGGCGTTCCACAGGGCAGGCGCCACCACCGAGAAGGCCCTCTGCCTAGTTTCCTGCAACTTGGCTTCTCGCAACGAGGGAACCGCCAGAAGGCCCTCGGTGCTGGACCTCAGTGTCCGGGCAGAATGATGGAGGTGGAGACGCTCCTTCAGGTATACTGGACCGAGGCCATTTAGGGCTTTAAAGGTCAGCACCAACACTTTGAATTGTGCTCGGAAACGTACTGGGAGCCAATGTAGATCTTTCAAGACCGGTGTTATGTGGTCTCGGTGGCCGCTCCTAGTCACCAGTCTAGCTGCCGCATTCTGGATTAGTTGCAGTTTCCGGGTCACCTTCAAAGGTAGCCCCACGTAGAGCGCATTGCAGTAGTCCAAGCGGGAGATAACTAGAGCATGCACCACTCTTGCTAGACAGTCTGCAGGCAGGTAGGGTCTCAGCCTGCGTACCAGATGGAGCTGATAGACAGCTGCCCTGGACACAGAATTGACCTGCACCTCCATGGACAGCTGTGAGTCCAAAATGACTGCCAGTTTATGAAAGTTGACTTGTTACTGACATGACTTTAGATCAGGAGTAGCCAACTTGTAGTCCTTCAGAAGTTGAGGACTACAACTCTCATCATCTCTGATCACCGTCCTTGCCGGCAGGGGCTGATCAGAGATGTACAGTGGTACCTCAGAACTTGAATGTAATCAGTTCCGGAAGACCGTTCGGCTTCCGAAACGTTTGAGTTTTGAGGTGCAGCTTCTGATTGGCCAAAACAGCTAGGTTTTTGCACAGCGGAAGCCACGTTGGATATTCGGGTTCCGAGGAACGTTCGAAAACCGGAGCACTTACTTCTGAGATTTTGGCGTTCGGGAGCCAAAACATTCAAGAACGGAGGCGTTCAAGTTCCGAGGTACCACTGTAGTCCAAAGCCTCTGGAAGGCACCATACTGGCTACTAGAGTCTTAGATTGACATAACATACATCAGCTGCTTGACAGGAAAGCAGAATCCAGGAATCTGGAGTTACTGTGCCTACATAGGCTGTAGAAAGCTTGCCTTGGATCATGTTTAGAAATGGGAAGGCCTGGGAAAAACCTGGGAAAAACAGCCAGGTCCCCCCCCCCCCGTTTTTCCCCAAAGCCCCTTTTTCCTGGAAAAATACAGCTTTGTGGGGAAAAACAGGGGGGAAACTGCCCCCCCATTTTTCCAGTCCCCCCCCCAGGTCTTTCCACCTCTAGTCATGTTGCTTTTTATTATTCTATGAAACAAAAAGGTTTGTAGGTTAAATTTATAAATCACACCTTTCAGGCTCCAGTGAAACAAAAAGACTACTTACTGGAACTAAAAATAATGTTAAAGAACATTAGTAAACATTTGATGACAGCAAAACATACTTGACTGCACTCGGAGAGGTCGCTTTGGTACACGTGGGAGTCAGCTGTTACGAGCTACTGGTCTCTGCAGCCACAGCAGCAGCAAGGCAACAACAAAGCAGCAAGTAACAGCTAAGAGCTTGTTCTGTGGCAGTTGTGAAATGAGTACCTCTGCAGGAGACATGATCAGCTTTGTTCTCCAAGACCAAGCCTGCTTAATAAAGGTCACCAAGGTTTTCCTAAAATGCTTGAAATCCATCCACGTCCCTTTTCCACAAAGCTGAGAACTTTATGGCATTACTGTCGAGCCCTAGGGCCCCATTTTGTAGAGAGAGAGAGAGAGAGGAGAAGCTGTGCATCATTTTCCATTGCCGTTTTATTTTGGCACGATAAGTAGAAAGGGATTGACCAAAGGAATACAGGATGAATACTGCTAATTCATGAAGTCTCTAAAGCAGTTTACGATAATTTGGTGTGTGTGTTTTTTTTGGGGGGGGGGGGACGACATACTTATTGTGATCTTAGAACAGTAATGAATGAAATTGAGAAAGTGTGAATTTGCAGAAAAGCCAACTCCAAACTCTCCAAACTCTGAGGTAAATTTGGGCTGCAGTCTTTGAAGCCACTCTAGCTAGTGATTAAGAGACGCTGGCTCCAGCTGATGGAAATGAGCCATCACCAGGCATTGGTGTAGCTGTTGTGATGTTATGGAATGTTTACTAACATTTTGCTAAGGAATTCTTTAAAAAATTTTTTTTGTTTTTTAAAAATCTGTCAGCCTACAAGGACAAATAGGGCTATATTGTGAAAACCTTTCTTGAGGCAGAGCTGGCATGAAAGGGAACACAGATAACAAGCTAAATTGGCCAAGAGAACAAAAAATTAGATAATATGGACATAACATTAGGTATTATTACTCTTCCAGTTCGGCCTCGTTGCCACCTTTGTTTCCTTGCCATTCTTACCAAGACATTTAGACGCCTGTCGTCCAAAGTGAACTGTATCCAAGCAAACTGCACATTTAGTTGCTCTCATGTTCAGCCCCACATTGAACCGGTGAGGGATATTGTGATGCATCCGTTCTTTCAGACGCCGATTAAACTCTGGGGGGGGAAGGAGCAAGTAGCAAAGCACAGTTAAAAGCAGCTCGGCAGCTATCAGCACTTCCTTCTCTCTCGGCTGCCTTGGTTGGTACCTAACTAAAAGGTCTTTAGGTAGGACTGCGCAGAGTGGTAAATTTTACAATCCTCCCTAAGGCACTTAATATGCATGTCACCAGCAAGCATATGGCTGGTGGTGGCAGAAGCAGCACACATACAGTGGTACCTCTACTTACGAATTTAATGCGTTCCAAACGCACATTTGTAAGTAGAAAAAAATTGTAAGTCGAATCCCATAGGAATGCATTGGGAGAAAAAATCGTAAGTAGAAAAAATCCTATCTAAACCGCATCCAAGATGGCGGACGGAGCTCCATTCGTAAGTAGAAACATTTGTAAGTAGAGTTATTCGTAAGTAGAGGTACCACTGTACTTGGAACTCAACTGGCCAACACATGTGAAAAGGAGACTTTAGGAATGTAAGAAGATGTGTTTTGCTAGTTCAGACTATTAGCCCAATCCTGTTTGGGAGTGGATTTCTATTGTCACAGGTAAAGGTCCCACCTGTCACCAGCTATCTGATGGCTTGAGCTGGAGGCTTCAGGAATTGAGCTGGGGACCTGCAGCCTGCCCACCCTACCGCTGAGTTAGCTGCCCGTCCCCATTTCACCAAGCACTGCTGTCACAAGTGTGTGAGGCAGAAAAGCAGCCTTTTGATTTCCGTTGAAACAGGCTGCTCCCACCCCTAAGCACAAATAACTGAATGCGGATGCAATTGCTTACTTATTTAAACAGTGGTACCTAATCCCTCGGGCCAATAACGCGAGATGAGCGCCACAACCCCAGGGCCGGTCACGACTGGACCTAATGGCCAGGGGTCCCTTTACCTTTACCTAATCCATTTGTTGTTTTTCAGAGGTTTGGCAGAGAGATCGCGCCAATTCTACAAAAAAAATATAAAATGCACTGTGGAAATAAGTGCTAAATGAATGGGTTTCATGCGGCAACATGGAGTAAGAAAGGATGGTGATTTAAGAGCAGCGAGACTCAAGCAGCGCTGCTGTTAGCACTCAAGATATATACTCGGGTTTTGGCAGGAAAGTTAATACGTGCCAAGTGTTTAGAGCTGAGGCACACCGGAGTTTAAAATCACAGGCCAGCCAGTTAATTTTAACTTTTGCAGATGAAATAACAACTAGCATTTATAGTGCTTGGAGGGTTCAAAGCACGTCACGTAATTATCTCAGCAATCCTGATTATTGTGTAAAGCACAGGAGGCTAACATCATCCGGCCAAAGGGCCACGCTGCCTTTCTGAAAGGCCCTTGGGGGCCTGAATGCTAGAGGGGGGTATGGCCACCCCACACTTATGCACACACCATAGCCCCCTCTCTGCGGGGAGAAAGGATAAAACTCTCCTCCCTCTTGCTCAGCGGATATATCACTGGGCTCTCTGACCGCTTGGTCTTCCAGACAGGAGAGCCACGGAAATCTTTCTTCATTTGCCGGGAACTCCTTTCTATTACCAGAGCACATGGAGAGGGATAATTCCCAATGCCACTGGGGGAGTGGGGCAGATAAATTGCACTGGAGCTAGCAAGCCGCTGGAGAAGGTTTGATGGGCCAGATAAGGCCTGTGGTTCATCACCCATGTTATAAGGTATGCCAGAATTATTCCTATATTTTAAATTGGGGGGGGGGGTTGATGCTAAGAGACAGGGCTTTTTTAAAAGGCATACATCATATTCACAACCAATAAGAGGTTTAAGCTGTGGGCCTTTCCCTCAGCTCAACAGTACACAATAGCCCTAGACCTGCAAGGCCTCTAGACCGGGCACAACGGTACACCAGCTCTAGACCACATGACTGAATCACACGGACAAGTACACCAACAGACCTGGCAGACAAGCCGTATGAACTTCAGACATCAATAAAAGGGAGACAAGCACCGCAGAAGAAACACGGAGAAGTCACACACACTGGAGAGCTGATAACTTGTGTATACGCTGAATGTCATTTTTTAGGCGGCAAAGGGTTCAAGTCCTAGCGGCTAAACAGATCTGGAAAGCTAAAACAAAATCTTAATGGCATGAGATACTGGAATAGTCACGGGTGGGCATGGAAGACAGCCAAGTAGCTGCAGAAGCAGGTTGTCTGAAAAGGGTTCCTGAAAGCCACGTCACACATTATTGGGGGGGTTTTGCAGGGGGGGGGGAGAGATGGCTCAGCATTTGAGAAAAGATGGCTCAACAGGAAATTGGCCACCCTAGGCAAAAAAAGGAGGACCCAAGATTTTCAATTAGAATAATCCAAGATAATGCCCGAGGGTGCAAGTAGGAGGAACGGCTCATGAAAGAGACTTGGAAGCTGTAGAACGAGTTCGGACCGGAAGTACAGGATATTAGGATAACCACAGCTGGGTAAGACGGGAAAGCCTCTTATTCAAACTTATCACCAATAATTAGGGAAAAACCTGACAAATTGTTGGAAGTATAAAGTTCAATTTTTCGGAAGAAAAAGGCAGCATTGAAAACTATTAAGACAGATCACTATCAAGAGAACAGGGTGGGTCCTAACATGTATCTCAAGTATCAAAGGCCAGGGTAAAGAGGTGCTACTTCAGCATATTTCTACTAGGAAGAAACCCCTTCTTTATGTTGTCGTTTCTGTTTGAACCAAAATCTTCTGCTTATTATGTATACAGCTCCATCACTGTATGTGGCACTTTGGAATAAAATAAACATCCTGCAAGGAGGCAGGACCAGCCCCAAAGAGCTCAGCATTTCTATATACACTTGAAAGGGAAAGGGAACAGAAGGGTTTAACTCTCTTTCTATGGACAAACTGTGCAATTCTATAGACATTTGCCAAGCATCAAGTCCCTTTGTGTTTAGTGGGAGGTTTGCTCCCTAGCAAGTGTGCTTGTGATTAAAATAAAGAGATCACCCTTACATACAACACTTGTACTTTTAAGCAGCAAAGCACAGAATTTCCCGCCACTCCAGCCTATGCCTGCCATCATCCCAGCTGATTTGTGTTTCCGAATTGACATTTTCACTATTTCTTTATTATGAACTTCATATTGAGCTGCTCTAAAGCCTACCCCAGGCCCTGCTACCGAGTCTCTCTTAATAGGGAAATGCATAAGACCGAGCCTGGCACCTCCTACGTGCAAATAATTTTGCTGTGTGACAAAGCGACGGTGGTCCTTGAAATGGAAAACAAAAACAAAAAGCAACTTTTCATTTTCTCTGGAACTTGTAGTTTGCAGAATGAATCTAATAGCAGCCAATTTATTCCTTTATTTTAAGAAGACTCTACTTGTTCTCTCCCTTTCAACCGATTTCCATTTAAGTTATTTGTTGCTTGGTCAAGCCAGACTTTTAGGTTGAAGAATATTATGAAAAGAATGATTACGAAGGCTTGGGTCATGATAGAAGAGGAAATGATTGGGGCGGGGGGTCATTTTCATTTTCACGGGAATATATATCTATATTTCTCTCTCTCTAATAAGTTTCCAAGCCTCCTGATTCCCTTAAGGTTGCCAAACTCATGGATATGCTTGGTTAGAAGGTGCATAGATGAAAGGAGGGTGTTGAGTTGAATCAAGGGATGGGGACTCTTCCCATACCCACCCCACCCCCTCAAAGCCTTACCCTCTGGTGTGGAAGACTCCTTTCTGCGGCTTGAGGGAGGAGCAAGCAGACTGATGGGCGTGGGCTGGTGTTCTGGTGACCGGACTATGGCAGACATGATGATCTGCTGCCTGGCCGTGGCAGGAGTGGATGGGTGAGGGTGGTCTGTAATTTTCCTATGGGCAGCTACAGATACACATAAATAGTTAGTCAACTCCTCCCCGGCACAAGGAGCAGCCGTGGTTCTAACGCAGCCTTAAGAGTTACAGCCTGCAGCAAAGGTGTTGCTCTATTGGATCCTCAACAGCAAACAGGGGGAAAGGGGGGAGAGGATGGGGGGGAAGAGAAAAAAACATTTCACTGCTACAGAAAACACAAAAACATGAGACAGGCGTTTGGACTAAAAACGGTCCTTCTCTCCAGATGCAACTTTTCAGTAGCCCCCTACCTTCCTCTCGAGCAGATCTGAGTTCAATGCGCGTTTTCTGAAGGGCGTCCTCCAGCTCAGCAGAACGGGCCTTCTCCTTCTCCAGCGCCACCTTCAGCTCATTGTATTGCAGAGGAACCTGTGTGGGTAAACAAGGGTCCTCTTTCCGTCGACTAAACAGGCCCTAGCAACAGAAACACACAGACAGCTCCTAACTCCTAGTAAGTGACGGTTTAAACTAGGGGCAGGGAAACCTAACTAACTGCAGACCAGAGGGTCTGATGGTATTCCTCAGTTCGATAAAGAAAGAGGTTAAGGTGTGGCAGTGGAGAGAACCTGGAGCTCTCTCCCCCACTCAAATGGTTTTCGAGAAGCTTATCTGGGCAATTGCTAACATTTTCCATCCACCTCGACGGAGAATTCTGTGGGTGGCATCCAACGGGCGCTAAAAGCTGAAGTTGCTTAGTGGCATGTCTGTTCCGCTGGTGAAATGTTTTGCACCAGGGGGACATCACTGTGCAAGGGAATGTATAAGCAGGCTGCTAACTTTATTTCACAAGAGATTGAGCAATCTGTTGTGCGGATTTGCGTCAGCGGATGGAGAATGCTGTGTACAGCTCTCCCATCTCCACTGCCGCCTCATCTCTGTCTAAGACAGGCACCCCCAAACTGCGGCCCTCCAGATGTTTTGGCCTACAACTCCCATGATCCCTAGCTAAGAGGACCGGTGGTCAGGGATGATGGGAATTGTAGTCCAAAACATCTGGAGGGCCGAAGTTTGGGGATGCCTGGTCTAAGAGCTTGTTAGTAACAAAGGCGACACCCGGCCGTGATGAACCTGAACAGCCACTCCTGCCCTTATTTGCAAACATTTATTTCCACGGTTTGTTCCCACATTTCAGCATAAAAGCAGGGAAGGCATGCACTTTCCCCAAATTGTTCCAAGTGGGTTCGCTCAGAGAAGAAAGAGCAAAACACTCCACCATCATGTGCCGAAACTGTCTTTACAGCATCCTCTTATAGCTTGGGCATGTTTTTCCTTCAGCTTATGGCTTAATATCAAGACACCGCGGCTAATCATTTAGGCCAGGTTCCAAAGACAGACTTCAGGCACACACAGGGGGCTTGTGCACACCCAGCAGGATTCTGGGGCACACGGAACTAGCTGCAAGTGTTCCTTGGACTCCAGCCTTAGGTTTGTTTTTGAAACACCATGTGTAACAACCACCTGATTCCTCTCACCTTTTTCTTTTTGGCTGGCTGGTCCATCTTTGCTTGCAGAAAGTCAATGAGCTTGGTTTGCTGTGAAATGGTGCCCTCCATTTTCACCTTTTCATGGGAATAGAGAACCTTTGAAGTACAAAAAAAGGATGAAAAGGAAAGATAGAAAAAACCCATATATTGTGACACATGTCCATGTAGACAGCAAAACAATCCCAGTGGAGGATGTGTGAAATCCAGAGCATAAGGCATTGCATTTTCTCACCTGGATATTTTCTAGCTGGTACTCCAGGTCACTCCTCTCAGTCTTCAGAAGATCTGCCCTATCCAAAGCCTCTTGCAGGCCTTGAGTCAGGCGAAATATGTGATTTTTCTGTAGATCCATTTGTTGCTGCAGCTTTGCTTGCTGTTGGTAAGAAGGAGAAATCCAGATTCAGGGGTAGTGAACTTCAGACTGGGGAGGGCAGGTGTCGAATGTGGCCCTCTAGGCCTCTCTATGTGGCCCTCAGAAGTCTCCTCAGTCCACACACCCTCACTGGCTCTGCTTCACACACACACACCCCAAGTGTTTTTGCCTGACTGGCATGTGTCCTTGAACTCCACTAATGCTTCTTGGATGCCTGGATGGAGATGAGAGATGGCTGTGTGTGTGTGTGTGTGTGTAGAAACTAGCCCACTGCATGAAGGTTAAATTTACATTCATTGGCCCACCTACTTTTGCTTCTGGCCCCACCCACCACTGATATTGGGCCTTTGGAAGAGGCTGCTCAGAAGGGAATGCGGCCCTCAAGGGGAAAAGGAAAGAACCCCCAAGGAGGTTTACAAAAAGAATAAAGCAGTAAAATTATCAATAAGAACAGTTACAGCAGCTCCATTAAAATATTCAAAGCATAATAATTAAAATCAACAATAAGCTGAGAACAGATCAAAACACTTTCCAACACCCTACATCTCTGGGTTAGCTTGTCTAAGCCAATATGCTTTGACTAGGTGCCTAAAGTACAGTGAACAGTACCTGCTTGATGTCAACAGACAGGGAGTTCCAAAGTGTGTGGATGTTGCCACACTAACAGATCAATTTCTTACAAATGCAGAACTAGAATTAGTGTCAGTTCTGCAGATTAACGTGGTCGAGTAGGTATATAAATGGGGGGGGGGGTGAGTTCAGTGGCTTTTGTAGTGGCTTGGTCTCCCTTCCCTGAGACCAGAAACTCTTGCAAAATACTAAAAAAAAAAACCTTTCAGAATAAACGAAGTAAGGATTAAGAAAAAATATGCATTAAGTATACAGAATTATTGGATGTGGAACATGGGCTTTTGTGGTGCAGGAGTATTCGAAGACATTCATCTACCCCTTCCTTGTCCACAATGATGAAAGAGAGTCAAAAATCCAAAAATCTATGAAGAAGTCATCGAAAACAAATTGTGCAGATCAAGTAGAGTGTATTTATGCAGCATTTAGTTAGTTAGTGGAGAGAATATATTCCTATTAGAGGATCTGGTAATATTCCATGTTCTAAATCCCTTTTGGCCTTAAAACTATGCCCATGCAGTCTGCATTTTAAATAGAATCCACTGCTTTTCCAAAGGCACAAAAATAAAAAAAAACCCTAAAGACTGATACAGTATATAGAAAAGGTCAAGGTGGTTGAGACTTGGCAATAGAGTATTATTAGCCGGCATAAATACACAGCAGTGTCATTTTATTTGCCTTTCCAGTGGCAGACTTCTTCATTAAGGAAGGGGGGGCAACACATGGGGGTTAAAATCAGCTTCCAAGACAACTGAGAGCAGATCTCTACCTCAAAACCTAACAGTGCAATCCTCTACATGTCTACTCATAAGTAAACCCCATTGAATTCAATAGGATCTACTTCCAGGGAGGTGTATACAGCCTAAAACAGTTATGCATCACTATCTGTGATGGTTTTAGGAGCTGAAGTTTGACGAGATGCTGAGAATTCCCTGCTAAGTAACCCCATCTTGCATCTTCTGCCCACCATCAGAGAATTTCAGAGTACAAACTGAAGGCCAATGACACAACACCACCTTAAATGAAGCTAGGTGAGCCTGGGATTGATCAGTGCCTGGATGGCTGACTGCCTGGGGACCACCAGATGCATGCCCCATGATGAAAGTAAAAGCAGGATATAACAGCAAGCAAATATGTGCATGCATAAAAATTGTAATTCCCAGGGAAGATGGAGTTATTATTTAACCAGTAAAGTCTGTGGTGTAAAATACCCACTGTGTGAAGCTGGGCGATTTCATAATCTCTCCCAATACGGATGGATGGCATCTCATTAGGAGTTGAGTATTACCTCTTCCAGAAGCCTCTGCTTGAGTTCACGCTCTGTCTCAAGCTTCTGTTGCAGGCTACGCGCATTCATCTCCAGCATTGCGTGCTTCTTCTCCAAATCATTAAGCTAGATAGAACAGATATACTGACATTAACACTTCCTTCCCCACTGGGAACAAACTGATCCTTATTTTTAAAGGATCTCCATCATTTTTCTTATCTTCCAACAGGCATACAAAGCTGCCTTATACAGCAGTACCTTGATTGTCGAATGGCTCGGCTCCCGAACAAATCGGCTCCTGAACACCACAAACCCAGAAGTGAGTGTTCCGGTTTGCGGCCGTTTTTTGGAAGCTGAACGTCCAACGCGACTTCCGCTTGAGTGCAGGAAGCTCCTGCAGCCAACTGGAAGCCACGCCTTGGTGTTCGAAGGGATCCGGAAGTCGAACGGACTTCCGGAACGGATTTAGTGTGACAACCAAGGTACCACTGTACAGAGTCAGACCATCAAGTCCATCTAGCGGGGCATTATCTATCCTAGCTGGCAACAGTTCTCCAGAGTTTCAGGTAGGGAACCTTTTTCACAGCCACACCTGGAGATGTCGGGAACTCTACCTGGGACCTTTGGCCTGCAAGGTGAATGCTTCAACCACTGAGCTATGGGTCCTCCCCTTTGCTCCTACAGCTCTACCACACTCAGCTGCCCTAAAGTCTCCTAATTTCTTAGAGGACTCCACCCTTTCTCCCTTGCTGCCCTGTTTAACTCCCTCTGGGAACACCTAAGTAGCTTCATTTCTCACTTCCACTAGATAGCTTTAAAAGAGGACCAGACAAATTCATGGAGGATAAGGCTATCAATGGCTACTAGCCGTGATGGCTATGCTCTGCCTCCGCGGCTGGAGGCAGCAACGCTTCTGAATATCACTTCCTGAGATTCTCAGGAGGGGAGAGGGCTCTTGTGCTCAGGTCCAGCTTGCATGTCTTTGACAGGCACCTGGTCAGCCACTGTGAGGATGCTGGACTAGATGGGCCACTGGCTGATCCAGCAGGCTCTTCTTATGATCTTATTTTTTTTTCTTTTCTAGGAGGCCTCCAGCTTAATACAACTTCACTGCCTGGCAGATGGCCGTCTTATTAAATATCTCCAGCCAAGATCCCCTCCCTTGACATTCAGTTCCACTCTCAAGCGGCTCCTATGTCCCCTTCCTTCAGTTGCCCACTCCCCGCCTCTTTAAATTTTAGACTATAAGCTCCATGTGAGCAGGGACATGTCTCTACTCTACAAAACGTATTATATATTCAATGCAACGTATCAAAGAAACAGTAACTGTCACACATGAAAAGAGCGATTTGCATTCATTGCATCTAAGCCAAATTAAGGTGAACTCTGGCCAGACTTTTGGCATTTCAGAGCCATAATTATAACATGCTGTAAGGGTGACTCCCTACAGGGAGCCAGCCCCCACCATCCTGACGTCCACCTCGTCAAGTACAGAGAGCACCAGTGGTTCTGAAGCAGCCAGAGGGGGAGGAAGAGACTCGGAGGGGGAGAGAAATCAGAGGGAGGAACAATGGGAAAGCTTGGGGGCGGAGAGATGCAGACAGGGGCTCAGGGATGTTGGAGAGCCAGGGCACCAACCGCTCAGGGAGGAACCTGAAAGGGCATCGCTCCTTCCGGCGCAAGAAGGAGAGCGCCAAGACATAGGTCAAGGGGGAGGCGTTTTGGGGTGCCCCGACTACTTTGCTGGCATAGGAACAGACGTACGCCATTGCCGGATTCTGATTCGGGATGAGAGGTCATGTTTTAAGCTGTCTCTACACTGTAAATAATTAGCACAATAAACGTCTTTGAAGACAAACTGGACTCAAGCGGAGTTACTCTAGAGTAGCCACGACGACCCTCTGACACATGCTAAAGGATTTTTTTGGCTGTGATGTAGCCTCTGGTCCAGCTGATTTTGTTAACGCTGTATGATGGAAAGGTGCTTAAAAAACAACAACTAACTAACCTTGTCGGAAAGGCTCTCAGCCTTGAGTTTTTGCTCCTTTAACGCTTGCTGGAGAGCCAAGATTTCTGCTTTATGTTCTTTAACAGCAAGCTCTACCACCTGACGGGATTCAGTGATGCGCTGATCAGCTCGCACCCTGCATTAAAAACAAGAAATACATTTTCTTAAAGACTCCTTTCCTGGGAACTGATTTCTTCCACGGATCCCGTGGTATCAGATGGGATCAATGCATAGGAACTGTTCCAAACTTCTGCTTTAAAGAAAGCCATCATTATACCACATAACGTATCCACACCTGCTGTGCTGAGAGAGATCCAAGTTGCCACAGTGAGAATCTGGAATCAAAGCCTAGCGCCATATGGCAGTACAGAAGAAGACAGTTGGCAAATCACCAGAGTGGCTGTTTTCCAATTCCACATCCCTTGTATAAGCATAAAAAGGGATCTGTAACTCAGTATAATCCATATTAAAACTAGGGCAGGCCTGGACTTTAATCTTTGTCCTCAGCTTTCATGGCCCCTGCTTGGGGGCTGTGAAAGTAGAGACGTGAGTGGGGATGGCTTCCTGGATGCTTGCTGCTGTGGGTTGCCATTTTTATTGCCTCGGAACAATGAGTTGTGTTGCAATATCTCTCCGAGAGACACTTGGAGAAAATAAACATGTTGGCCAGCAAAAGGACGAAGACTGTAGCACTGCCTTCCTCCCCCAAAAGGTGAAATGCTTCCTCGCATTTTCATCAGAACCCTCCTTCTGAATTCAGGCAGGTCTTTTGGCATTTCAAAGCCCTAGTTGAAAGATTCCTAGTTTGAAACTCTGTAGATCAATTTGGAATTCACCCAAAGGAAATTGGAAGCTAATATGAATATTTAAGCATAGCAAGTCCTCAACCAGTAGTCAGGCCACCATTATGGACCAGTTGTAGTTTTAAGAGGGTTCCAAAGGCAGCCCCACCCCCAGCACATTGAGGAACTGTAACATGGATGTTGATAAGGCATGGGCGATGGTGGCCAAATCAATTTGTCCCAAAGGGGATGTCGTGCACCAACTATGTTTCTGCACCATCAAGTGTAGATGCCACATGGACATCTAACTGTTGAGTCCGTTCCAGCAGCAAATTCCTGGTTGAAGATTCTGTCCCCAATGGCAGAGGCAGAACCAAATGGTTAAGGATGTCAAATGAAGAGGAAGGCAAGCCCTTGGGCACCACTTCCAGTTCCTAAAATTAAGAGCAATCAGGATGTGACTGCTTGTTCTGGGACAGAACTTCAGAGCTAGCAATACTTCTAAGTACCAGTTGCTGGAAGCCACAAGAGGGGAAAGTGGGCCTTCCTTGCCAGTTTACCACAGGCATCTGGCTGACCACTGTCAGGACAAGAAGCTGATTTAGATGGGTTATTGACCTGATCCAGCAGGTTATGTTCCTCCGCAACCCAGTACAGTTGTACCTTGGATCCCGAATGCCTTGTGAGTCTAACGTTTTGGCTCCCGAACGCCACAAACCCAGAAGTGAGTGTTCCGGTTTGTGAACGTTCTTTGGAACCCGCACATCCGACGCAGCTTCCAATCAGAAGCTGCGCCTTGGTTTCCGAACGTTTTGGAAGTTGAACAGACTTCTAGAATGGATTCCGTTTGACTTCTGAGGTACCACTGTATTTACTTATTGCTTTATTTATATTATGCAGAGCTCTCCAACAAAGCATGCAGAAACAAAAGTCCATACCTGCTTTGTTTCTCTGTATCCAACATTCTCTGCAGCTCTCGAACCCGACACTCGAACTGGGTCTTCTCATCCCCCAGAACATTCCGCCAAGCCTCCCATTGGCGCTCCTTCTCAAGCAGTTCATCATTCAGAGCCTCCAGATCCATCACTTGCTCTTCAAGCATCGTGCAGGTTGTCTTTAAGGCCTCCATCGTCTAAAAACAAAGCCTTTCGTCACTTTTCTAAGCTCTACCTCTGAACCACTGCAAAAATAAGCCTCCTTCATGATGGCGTTCTAGAGCGAAACCTTCCTAGATCAAGAAGTGGGGGGGGGGGGGGCTCTCCAAATATAATACATGAACACAGACAGTCAGTTTAGCTGGTCATACTAACTCTTATCCTCGGCCCAGAAGCAGCTAAAACAAAGGAAAAGGAAGGATCAGGGCTATGGGGGCTGGTGGTGTTCTTCAAGGTCAAACAAAGAAGGGGTGCCATGAGAACAAGTAAAACAGACTACAGTCATAGCTTGGTCCTCGAACAGAATGTGTTCCAGGAGTCCGTTCGACTCCCAGAACCATTTGAAAAGTGGCTTCCGATTGACTGCAGGAACGTCCTGCATCCAATCGGAAAGCCGCACCGTACGTTCGGCTTCCAAAAATCGTTCGAAAACCAAACACTCACTTCCGGGTTTTGAACGTTTGGGAGCCAATTGGAGCCAAGGCGTTTGAGATCGAAGGTATGACTGCAATAGGAAGTGGTCCACAATGGAGCAACTGATGCAGCTGTACCCCTGACTTCCAGGGGTGGGGTGGGAATCTGACCTAACTGAACTGAGACTATTTGTTGGTAGATATTTCTATTGAATTGCTTTCTGAGCAGAAAAACAACAAAAAGCAGAATCACAGTACTTTTACTGTAATGGTGTTCACTGTGACGTCCCACTGATTAACTTAGAAGAGTAAGTTTAATTTTGAGACTTCTGCAAAAGAAAAGGGAGGGCTCCCTGGCAAATGTCTGCTCCTTTTTTGCCTGAAAAAGCATGACCTAAAACACTTCCTGAAGCTCTATGTGGCAAAGAACTATGGTAGTGGTGTGGCCAATGTGCCTTTCAAGGAAATGGCTGCCCCAACTGGCTTCTTGTTGGAAATCCCCTTTATTTAATTTATTTATTTTCTGCCCTTCCTCCCAAAGGTGCCCTAGGAAGCAGACACAGAAGTGATAAAACATGTAAAACACATTTGAAGGATTTCCAATATAGATGCAGACAAAGAAAGACCGTGCCTGTTAATTAATGGGAGGGAATTCCAAAGGGGAGGGGCCACCACACTAAAGGTTGGTCCTCTTGATAAGGCCCTCACCTGCAGATCACAGTGACCAATTGGGTATTTAAGGAGTGAGATGATTTTTCAGGTATCTCTGATAAGCTTCAGAGAAACTGCAGAATCCCCCAGAAGTACAAAAAAATATATTGTGTTGTGCCGTATAATCTTTACTGCTCTGACATCAAATATGGCCGTTATTTCAAGTCAAAATACTCCATGAAATTGTATCTGTTTTCTGCCCTTCAGTTAAAACCAGGATCAGGTTGGCTTATAAACAATTTGGCAAAAATATAGCAAGCGATAAAAACAAGAAACACATTAAAGAGGTGGTGTAAAAAGCAAACAACCCGACACCAAAATCCCACCAGCAATTTGAAAGCCTGGTCTGAAGAAATGAAAAGCACAACAAAGCAAGCCCCCTTGGAGAGATAATTTTTCGTAGAACTGTGTGATGTGGTGGTGTGAAGACAAATGCTTGAATAGGCTAAATCAGGGGTCCCCAAACTAAGGCCCGGGGGCCAGATGCGGCCCAATCGCCTTCTAAATCCGGCCCACGGATGGTCCGGGAAGCGGCATGTTTTTATATGAGTAGAATGTGTCTCTGGGTTTTTTGTGGGGCATAGGAATTCATTCCTTTCCCCCCCTTCAAAATATAGTCTGGCCCCCCACAAGGTCTGAGGGACAGTGGACCGGCCCCCGGCTGAAAAAGTTTGCTGACCCCTGGGCTAAATGGCTCCCCTTCAGTGCCTTCTTCTAACCCTAAGGCTGAGGAAACAGGAACATGAGATGGTGAGCTATGTCAATGGGGACATGTCTCCTTGTGCTCTTGTGCTTATGGATGGAATCTCTTGTGCTCATTAGCAAGGTCTCATACATATATCTTTTCCATTCAATTTTACTGTGTACAAAGTCCACTGCCAATCAAAGTCTGTAGAGTTGACTAGACAACTTGCTGTTGACTAAGTGATGTACTGTGTTCCGCTATCAGTTTGTCACATGCCTTAATAGCAGCCGCCAACATTTTGGATGCTCCTCCTGTATCTTTCTGGGTAAGGTTCGAACGATGGATAAATAAAAGCTTCACAACAACCACTTTAGAAGTTAATATTTTAAAAAAAGATATCTGTGAATCAGATTTTCTAATATCCCTCAATAGAGCAGATGTGTGAAATTCACCAAGCAAAAAGGCTCAGTAAAATCTTGCCACCATCAAGATTAGTAAATAAGGTGTGAGGGAGTACTCCACAAGCAGGGAGTAATACCCCCCCCCAACCCTCTCACTATATATAAGCATCTGGTGACTTCTGTTTCAGGGTATCTGAAGAAGTGTGCATGCACACGAAAGCTCATACCAATGGCAAACTTAGTTGGTCTCTAAGGTGCTGCTGGAAGGAATTTTTTTTATTTTGTTTCGCGTAAATAAGGTGTTCACTCTCTGGCTCCCCCCACCCCCTATGACAGTACTTATTGGTACAGAGTACTGGCATCTCTCTTTTTGCTGCCTATGGCCGTCGTTTTGTGCTGGCACCAATGGCACTTTTATCAATGTACTAGCTGTTCCCGGCCACGCGTTGCTGTGGCTCAGTCTGTTAAATGGAGTCAGAGTCCCCCTTCAGAGTCCCCGCGTGTGATGCCATCTTCCTTCCACGTGACAGCACCCATCACCCCAACGGTTCTATCTCTCCCCCTCACAAACCCTGCGGCCTGGCCGGTTCCCCCGCATTGGTGTTGTTTTCTGTTAAAGGCCCATATTCAGTTGGTTGGCATGTTCTTTTGTGATGTCACTGATATTATGCAGCCAATGGCAGCAGCTGAGGCTACATTGACATCCAGCAGATGGCGCTATTGCTGCACCAAATGATACTGCGTCTCTACCTTTGACGTCCACTGGAGGGCGCTATGTTCCCCCCAAAAAAACCATGCTTTTACCTGTGAAAGGTGAGACATGTATATAATGTGTGTTTATGCAAACACTCGCACATTGGTATGGAACGTCGTGTCAAAATTTCAACGCAACCGGTCAAGCGGTTTTGGAGAAAAGTTGTCGCACACCAACATGGACCTTTTACATTTATATATATATAGATGTGTACCAGCACCTCATTTTTGGGGTTACTTATACTTTTGGGATCCCCCTCCTCTGTTTTCCTCTCCCCCGACCCTATATTTTGGTCACATATTTGGTCTACACTCCAGTCCAACAGGCAATTCTTTAGGTTATTCTGCTTCTGTTGTCCAATTCTGGCACAATCTGATTCAGGATTGTGTGCTTTTAATTGTGAGACGAGAGCTGGCGATAGGAGAGTCCTGACCCTGAGGAGAAGGCAAACCATCAAAGCCCCACGATCCTCCAGTGACTTTACAATGAAAATTCTGAACACCTACTTGCTTCTGGCTGGTAAGCTGCATCTCTCGCTCTGTGATCTCGCGGCGGAGGTGGTCTACCTCGCTTCGCAGCTGCACTACCTCATCATTTGCCCCCGAAGCCTCATCTAGTTGTTTGGACAGGAAGAAATTCTGGTTGTTCAGCTCAGCGTTGTCCTCACTCAACTGATTCAGCTGCTCTTCCAAGTCTGTAATCACCTAAATAAAAAATAATAAGCCGGAGAACCTAAGATAAATGGGGACTAAGGAAAGAAGGTTAACAAGCCCAAGATTCTTAATATAAATGGGGACTAGCCAAGACTTTTTGAAAGTCAAACTTCAAACCCTAAAGAATGGGTTTCTGTAAAGCTCAGTATACAGTCTTGTAGGCTGATACATACCTAACAGATACACACAATGAAAGCTACTTTGAAAATCTGGGGACTTCAGGGGGAGGAACACAGTGGACCGAACATCTTCTGCCAGCAAGTTGCCGATGTGTGATAATTAAGACAAATCTTGGCTATTGAATTCACTCTGGAGTGAACAGGGGATTAACCTCTGATGCTCTGATAAAGCCATGAGTACATTGCCAAAAGATTGTCGTGCAACTGATTGTACAAGAGCCAGCTGTTGCACAAGCTTCTGACAGCACAACTGTTGCGTTTGATTCCTTTGTTGCGCAACCTTTAAACTCTGCTATCTGCTAGCACAAGAGCTCTTGCACTAGCCAAACAGGGAATGTCAGATAAATCGCTGCATCTAAAAACATCAAGGATTTTTCACCAAGTAAAAATTGCTCATACTAAGTCTGCACCTACCCAGTTTTAAGCTGATGTGACTCAACTTGCTTCACTATTGAGCATCACCACACTGCTCAAGTTCACACTTCTTGGCTTTAGGAACATCCATTCTTCCCTTGGGCAACTTTTAAACTTTGTCATCCGCTAGCACAAGGGATCTCACCCATAGCGGACAGAGAACGTTGGATACGGACCTTTGTCTTCAGAAGAGCTAAGCTTAATTCAGCCTTAAGGTATAAAATGCATTAATTGCATTTTAAAATTTTAGTGTCCTATGGCATGACTTTGAGAGTGCATCGTTGCAGCCAAATCCAGGAACTGTAAGTCCACGGTTAATGGTCCTCTCCCCAAACTTGCTGCATGGTAATAAAAGGGCATAAGCAGATTGGTTTCTCTCTCCAAACCTTACACTATGCTATCTGAGGAAAGGTGATGCTAGCTTTCGAAAGAGAGATTTTCATAATACCCAACAGAGAGCTCTTTGAAGAGAGGTGCATTATCTGGAATGCCACTCTCTTAAAGTGCGTTTTTAAAAAAAGAAAATCAAGCAGAACTCGCAAATCGCTAGAAAAAGACACACACACTGATTTAACAAAGACTGGATTTCTAACGTCAGCAGAGTTAAGGACAGCAAGATGAAACGTGAGGGGAAACGTTTGGCAGCACAACAGATTATAAGAGGGAAGTCAATATCAGCGTTAAAATAAGAACCAGGCAACAATGCTTTTGTGCAAACAAGTGATGTCCAATATTTTAAGCAGTACTGTAGTGACCTGGAAAAAACTCCCCGCCCCCAGAAAAATGCTGAATTCAACTATCCCATGTTAGGACACAGGGGTTGGGGAGAGAGAGATAGAAACCAAATGAAAGTATACCATTTTGCTTAACACAGAAAGTCACAATAACTCTGGAATAAGAAAAGCATGGCTTTCTTTTAACAGCTGCTCACACTATTCCACTACAGAGGCAACACTTGCTATAACCACGGGAACAGATTAAAAAAAGCTGTTCTAAAAGACACTGGTCACCTACTAATCTTCTAAAGCACAGCCACAGCAATTTTTGTAAAAAAAAAAATGGAAGTGAAGTTTAAGGGGAAGAAGGGAGAGGGGGAGGGAAGAGGAAAGAAAGAAAGAAGTGAGGGTGGGAATATTTAGCCGGAAAGTATGCCCCATATTACCACTTAAATGTGGACCCCCTCCATTTTAAAAAGGAGACAATCCCTTTTCTTATGTGTAACTTAAAGCACACTACTGTAATGTGAAAGGTATAGTAGAATAGGTATGGGTGGGAATTTTGTTCTTTAGAAAACATATAAAGCTGATAATATATTTCAATTGGTGGTTTGGAAAAGTTGCTGGGAGAGGATGAAGGGCAGCAGCGGGCAGGGGAGAGGAGAAATTAGGGGAAAGTGCTTCTTCAATGTTGTAAACCAGGGGTATTTCCTTACCGCCCACCAGTGCTCGATGGAAGGAGGATTCAGCTTGTGCCATAAAACCCCCTACTGCCCACCTAGAATCCTGAAACGCCCACTAGGTTAACAACACCTGTTGTAAATGAATACTGGTTTAGACTGAAGGTCTTCATCATGGGGTAAAAGGGTCTGTACGTTTTATCCTGGTACACTTGCTTGAGCTGTTTAGAAATAGGATCCCACAAGAAAACAGTTTGCTCCCCAAAGACAACATTTAATCTAATCTCACAAAACAAATTACTAGTTTCTAGCACCATCCAGAAGGACTTCTTCCCCCTCTTCTCTTTTTAAGAGGAAGGTGTCTGCACCATCTAGATGCTGCTGAACTACAACTCCCATCGTCACTGATCATTAGCCAATGTTGGCTGGGGCTGGTAGCAGTTTTAGCCCATTAAATCTGGCAGGCACTATGTTACCTAATCCTGTCCTAGTCCAACTGCTTGTGACTTATCAAAGGTTAGGTGAACAGTTGATTAAAAAGGGTGTTGGGGATTTCTGTTAAGGTATTATACACATAACTCTGAAACGGCAGGCCAAGAATATTCTTTTATCATGACCAACAGTGGTACAGAGCACTTGCTTCCTTTTACGAATGTTCCTTTATACATGGACCCAGATTTTATTCAATTTCTAAATAGTAGGGACTAAAAGAACACTTGAATACCGTGTTTCTCATAAAATAAGACACCGTCTTATATTTATTTCACTCAAGAAAATAAGCAGCAGGGCACGGTGCTGGGTCCCGCTGGGTCCGGGCTCCACGCAGCGCGCGCTGCGGCTCTTGCCAGGTCCCGCCGCCAGGTCAGCGCTCGGCGCGGCACATGCTGCGGCTCTTGCCACGTCCCGCCGCCGGGTCGGCGCTTGGCGCGGCGCACGCTGCTGGGCATTTTGGAGGGGCAGCAGCATCCAGTTCCGGGCGCTGAGAGGCATCTTCCTCTTCCATGGCGCCATCCAGACCTGCTCCCACCACTATGGCTTATTTTTGGGGTATGTCTTATATTTTTTTCAACCCAGGAAAATCCTGCCATGGCTTATTTTCTAGGTGCGTCTTATTTTATGAGAAACACGGTATGTGTTGGCAGACCTCTCATCATGTTGGCACTAGCCAAGAAGGAATTTAAAGAACTTAAAACAGTATGTTGGAAATCACTCTGAATACGCTGGAACTCATTTAACTAGCAAAGTAGACATCAGAGAGAAGGCATACAAAAGGAAGCACTTCCTATTTTAATGTATAATCAATTATGAAACTCATTGCCACCGGATGTTGTCATGGCAACTAGCCTATGTGCATATATCTATCAGTGCCTCAATCAGGCATGATAAATCAAATAGAACGGATTATATTTAGAGGTGACACGACCCCAATTAGCAGGTGTGCGGAGGACAAAAGCAGCAATGTATCACTTCCACTCTGATATCTTCTTTTTGAGTTTCTCTGTGCTGTTTGGCTGATCTCTATTGTAGACAATTGCTAGTTTAAGTGGGCCACTGGCCTGATCGACTAAGGCAAGACTTTGGGTAAAAATTATTGCCCATTGACTCGTCCCCCAAACCCTTCCTTGACAGATAATTAATAATTGCATTTTCCCATGTGCATTATAACTACAAGTGCATAGCTTATCCATACTTTACAGCGCAAGACAAAACACTATGACTCTGCTCAGAAGCAACACTAAACCAAGTGAACCCAGGCCAGGGAGCACACATACCATCAGATCCTCACAGAACCACCAATGGTCCGATAGAACTGTTGGGGCAGCTCCTCCCACACCTTCTCTGCAGCCTGGAGAGGCCCGAGTAAAGGCAGGAACAAGGCAGCACAGATACAATACTTACATACATTCCAATACAGGTGCAGGCTGGAAAAGATCCCTACTTAAAATGCTTGTTGGAAGAAGGATTTCAGTAGGCACTGAAAAGACAACAGAGACGGCGCCTGTCAAGGGTAGGGGATTCCAAAGGGCAGGTATCGCAGGAGGTGCTCGACTATATAAAAGGTGTGAAGCAATTGTTTTGGGTATGCCCCTGTTTCCTTCCTCCTGTCTCCTGGGAATGAGCATGACAACAGACATATTGTACTCTTTTGCTTGAGGATGAAGTATAAAAAACAGTCTAGGAGTCTTGATGCAGTATGGTCTCTACGTATATACATAAACAGCAAAATGTGGTAGCACAAACCATTCATCTTTTCCAAACTCCAAACGACCCTTGGCTTGCTCATATAATTCCTTCATCTAGGAAAGCAACTGCAATATGCAGCTTCCAGTTCTCCATCAAGAATCATCACAGATGGGATCTGGAAGCAAAACCTCCAGTATCAAGGCCCCAAAAGCTTAGGCACAAGAGATAAAACAGTGAGGACCTAACCGGAAGACTATGCTCCAACTTCCGAAGGAAGCAACCCACACACAGTTGTCTATTAGCCGAGCTGATGCAAACAAGCAATTGCTTATATAGCTGAAATGAGCATAGACCAAAAGCAATGAAAGAGATGTTTGGGTTTATGAGAAGTCATGGAAAACTCCTTTCCGTATTTGCATTCTCGATTTCTACATGTGCACCTCTATTCTATTTCTGAACTTGGCCGACTGAGCATGAATAAAACGAAGAGCCTCTTAGTGGGGCTGCACTGTTTTGAATTTGAATAAAAAATTGCACGCGGTGGATTGACGGGGGGGGGGGGGAGTTGTCCCTGCAACCCACAGGAAACAACACCAATTTCAGTTGCAGCTTGGGTTTCCATTTACCCAAAACAAGCACGCACACCCAAGCTGAAGCTCACAGGGAGAGGAGAAAATGCCGGTTGCTTGGGGAAATGTTTAATACAGTCCCAATAGGTTTTGGGATACAGTATAGTCCTTCTTCAGGGGCATGTTTAAAGAAGCAATTCTCATCAAGTGTGTGAAATGACAAATGAATTACTATGGTGGTTCAGGCACACTTGATGAGCTCTGTTATTTGAAACCTCCTTTTTCCTATCATGTGAACAACATAACCCTTAAAACCTCCAGAAGTTTTCTCAACCCTCTTGGAAAGCTCAGGAAAACATGAAGGAGGCTCCCAGAAACGGCAACTTATATGGTGACTATTCCACAATACAACAGAAAATCAACATGCATTGAAGAAAATGCCCAATTTCTTCCAACAGGCTTCCATTTCCTTTTTGCTTCTCCAGGGTTCTTTGGTCAAGATCCAGGGTTCTTTGGTGATTAGTAGCAGTAGGGAATGGATTTTTAACCCCACCCCCTTTTCCTTGATTTCTTTTTTAAAGAAAAAGCAACATGGCTTTGTCACAAAAACAAAGCCTCCAACCTCTAGCCTCGGCCTCCTCTGCGGTGTCAGAATATGTCTCTTTCCTCACAAACCAAGGCAGCCTTGGTACCAATGACACTTTGAGTCGTTTATTTCACTTTCCCTACGGTATATTACGGTATATTTGCCTAACTCCAGTAGCTTCTCTCATTATTGTCATGACATTATGACTTCATAAGGACACGCAAAACCTATGCAACTATCTAGTCCCCTACGACGAGAACAAAAAAAAAAGTTTCCATTCCTGCTTTTGCTCACAACAGCACTCCTTCCAAATCCTTCAGCATCTTTAGCGAGGATAACCTCCATTACCTGAAAGGTACACGTGACAACAAAGCAGCTGAATGTGTGAACTGGAAAGCATTACTTTTGAGGGGATTCAGTGATGTGACAGTTCAGTTTGTGGTATAGTACCTGCAACAGACCCTTCCACAGGTTGAAATCACCACCTGATGTTGCAGTCATCAAATGATGAATATGTATGCATAAACCAGCACTGTTTTTTGCTAACTTAAACAGCTAAAGGTTACACACAAACTAGTAAGAGATATTTGGAGCCACACGACTGTAGTATAGCTCTTTCTATCATACTGAATGATGTGTGAAAGGAGATCCTTTGGTGGCATGTATTTTATGAAGAAATCCAGTACATGAAGCAGCCAAGATGATAAAGGAGGGAATCCTTCATTTCTAAAAGCTGCTTAGTTACTACTTTTGGGGTACACTTACCCCTTTTACAGAGAGTGTTTAGCCATAAGCCTTTCCTCCTTTTACTTACTTGCTTTCTGATTTAAAAATCTAAAACACTAGAGACGTTTCAACTCCTAAAAAATATTTATTTCAAGGCAGACCACTTGTGATCTGTACCTTGAGGGCAAACTACCAGGCAAACTCTCTCTGTGTGTATGTGTGTGTATGTATCGTTCAACTGCACAAAATGTAAAGGTCTTGAAAAGCAGTCAAGGAGCCTTAAAGAGGCTCACCAAAATGCTGATGGCAAGAAAAGGAAACTGAAAACAATAATCTACATGTATGGTTCTGTGGGAAACTTTAGAGCTCCTTCACATTACACACCTCAGTAATGGAAAATAAGACTACATGCAACAATTGCTCAATCTGTTTATTGGCACACCCATGTCGCACTTCAAATGTGACAAGTGTACGTACTGTTTCTTACATTCAGATGAAATACTGTCACTGCTGCAGCCTACAAGTCATTTGGTAGTCATACATATTAGGAACATTTGAGCCTAGCTAAATGCCCTCCTTTGCCTTTCCATCCTACTGTACTATGATAGTTCCCTTCACCTGTAAGGGGGAAAATGTTATCTCTATATATACATCACTTGTTGCAGCTGCTACACCATTCTTATTAGCTGCACTACAATGAGATTTCATACTGGCTTCTTCAAAAACTTGAGAAACACTGTCAATTTTAAATCAGGATAAAATCTCTAAGCTGAGATTCACCTGAGATCTAAAGAAGCAATCCAATCAGTCTTGGTCCTGCTAACTCCTTGAAAGCAAAAGGCCGTGTCATGGACCCTTGTCTTCAAGGAGCAAAATTAGATTGTTTTCCTTCCTTGTCCTTAATTTCAAAATAATTCAATGATCCGTATTTAATACTCACTGTGCAGCTATTACGAAGGGCTTCAAATTTACGCTGGATTTCATCTCTATGAGCCTAAAGGAGGTAAGAAGTTGATCATCAATTTTTTCATACATTACTTTTAGAATCCAACAGCTGTTTTCTTTCTTTCTAAATGAACTGCAGAACAATCTACCAGCAAGCAAAGTTAAAAAGGCAGATGCTGCAGGCTATGAACGCTACCAGGACAAAAGAACCAAACGTTGTGTCGACTTAAGGCATCCTCATGCTTCCGTGTTCTCAGCTACTGGAGCTAAATGTACAACTGAATGCACTGCTTTGTGGCAAATGCCAAAATAATCCTTTTCAGCGTCCTTCAGGAGGTAGCTGCCATTTAATAAGAGTTTTGAAATGGTTTGCCTTGCATATTTTATTTCCACGTCTGAGCTACTACTTCATGGGATTCAAAAATAAATACTGTAAATAAATCCTACACATGTATTTAAGAGTCCACACACAAACACAAAGTGTTAGAAAAGCCTATCATGGAGATTAGGCAAACTTACCAAGCACTTCAGCCACACAACCACAAGCCTAACAAGCAGCCTGATGCCTTCCCAAGGAGTGACCAAACCAACTAATAATTTTATGCTTATTATTGCTTGGATCATGGAAGTCTAACATTCAAAGACATGAAGCATTTCGTTTCAAGACAACTGCGAAAAAGGCATGCACCGTTTTAAGTGTTTTTGCAAGCAAAGTGTGACACAAAGACAAAGCTCATCTTCCAGCCACTGGACCATCTCCCATCAGTCCGATTGAGGCAGTCCCAAGCCGCAGCAAAGGGACTCTCAGGTCAATGGTTGCTCATTGGACATTTCTTCTTTATTCAAGCCAACCCATTCATTCCCAAGACGCCCAAGGCGGAAAACCTGCTCAACCCAAGTCTGAAGTGAATGACTAGAAAATGAACTTTTTCTTCCATCAATCAGCTGAAAGAGGATCAAACAAGACCCTCCTCCCCCCCCCCCTCCCAGCATTCCGCTAGATTTAATACCCAATTCTTGATGGGGTGTTTGAATCATTAGACTGAAACAAGAGCTCTTTTGAGGAAATGCAGATTGTCATTTTAGTGCTAAGTAAAATCATCTCATACAGCATGCCCCTGTTTCTATTGGCCTAGAAGCCAAGTATTCCACATTTCCATTTCTGCACTGGAAAAGATCAGAAGCAGAGCAGTGGCCAACCTTTTGCAAGTGTGTCAGAAGTCCAACGTACAAGACATTGCCATTCTAACAGGCACTACAGCGCATGTGTAGATCTCTCCCACCACCCTCCAAAAAACGAAGAAAGCATTGGGCTAGGTTTTGCCTCGCATCCACTGAGCCAGAGAGGAGGCAGCAGCACAGCATGGCAGAGGTTGGCACTATGGGCGTTTCCAAGCCGCACTGTGACCCTTTCCCATTGAAAGCTTCCTTATATGTTTGTCCAACTGGCCCAGCGTTGTCTACTCTGAGCATCAGTGTCTCTCTGGAGCCCCAAGTTCCGTTAGTTTGGGAGCAGGCCATGCAATTATAGATTCTAGGTAACTTTGGACAATCGCATTACGGAAAGCATTACAGTACAACCACCCATGTGAAAAGTCACCCTATGGTCTCTAACATGACCCACGGACCCTTGGGCTTCAGTCCAGGAGTGTCACAAACCCCTACTGCCTGTGCCACTTATGGCACCCATGCCTCAGGTTGACCACTCATGGGATAGAGCACGGCATTCATTACTCACAAGTTTCCTGTGCTAATATAGTAGCATTTCCTAATAGTTAGCACTCAGGTTATGTGCATCTTTGAACGCAGAAGAGGTCGGGCTTTCCTTCCCCAGGATACCAATACCGCAAGCAATACATGCACAGGTCTACTGCTTTAATCCCTCAAGCCCCCAAGGTACAGCTGCAAAAGCGGTTAAAGGGGTCCCTAATGAAAGACACTGTTCCTTTCATTAGCATCCACGGAGACACAAGCCCACTTCCAGCATTGCTGGATGCACGAAGCCACAGCTGGCAGCCAAAGCAGGAGTTAATAATCTCTACCACCCAACAATTTGGCAAACCTTAAAGTGAAGATCCAGCTTCATAAAGCACATGGTTGTTTATCTGGGTTTTTGTTTTGCAAGGGCAAGATCTTTTTATAATCAGTAGCATATAGTATACATTTAGGTTCAGTTCAGGGGGTGGGGATAAAAAAATAAAATGAAAGAGTACCTTAATGAAGGATTCACTATTTCTGCATAGTAAGATATACAACTGACACCTTTGTTAGGGAACAAGTATAAGGCAACATTTATTTCACCAGCTTCCTTTAAAAACGGGGCAGCACAGCAGCATGAAACTACAATATTAAAGAGAATCCTCACCCACCCAAACAAAAGCACAGTACTTCTGTGAAAAAAAGGGACACAAATCCACAGGAATGATGGTTCTGAAACATCAGTTACTTACCTTTAACCAAGCTTTTTCAAAGTTAAATCTGACCATTCATTTATACAGTATATATATGGGGGGGGGCAGAATGTCACCAAATTTTCATGAAAATAAAGACGTTGTGCTTCAATAATATGCTGTATTTGGAGGTTGAGGAATCTGTGCCCTATGCTGGATTATCTCAATTGAAATCCACATGAAGCTGGCATCAATTCTGCTCTTTCGGGGGTTGAATAGGGTTACAGAGGGACCCTTTTGTCGCACTTCTTGCCTCTAAACCAGGTTATTTCAATGCCAATGCTGTACAATCCTAAAGTAGCAGCTTAGAGACCAATTAAGTTTGTTATTGGTATGAGCTTTCGTGTGCATGCACACTTCTTCAGATACACTGAAACAGTTTCTGTTTCAGTGTATCTGAATAAGTGTGCATGCACACGAAAGCTCATATCAATAACAAACTTAATTGGTCTCTAAGGTGCTACTGGAAGGAATTTTTTTATTTTGTTTCGACTATGGCAGACCAACACGGCTACCTACCTGTAACTAATCCTAAAGTAGTTATGAAAGCATATGGTGTTTCAGAATCCAAGGAATGCTGGATAAGAGCAGGCCCCAGCTTGAGTTCAGTGTTAGTCTATATTCCGATATCAAGGCATAATTCAGAGCACAGAGAAGAATTCTACTGCATTTCCCCCCTTTCAGAAGCCTTGATCATTCACTCTCCTACCTTTTCCTTCTACAGCTTCATGACAGCATCTCAACTCAAGAAAGGACTTTAGGTGCTCTCGGTGCACTCCAATGTTAGCCCACTGCTTGTAAACCCACTGAAAATAATAGACGTGTCTAATTTAGGTCCATTATTTTCAACGGGTCTACTCGGAGTACAAAGCTTAGCTGGTTACAACCCTCATGTTATGCTGGGTAAACTCTTCCGAAAGATCATTCACCAACGGATCATCTTCCCCTCCTCTAAAAAGGCCTGGATGTAAAAGCCTTTGTGTCTGGACTGGGTTTCAAAATGGCAACAGAAATGGAGTTATACTTCTTCTCAATGTCACTTAGCTGTGCTCCTGTTTCAAAGAAACAGGGAGAAGGAATGAGACTGGGGCCCCAAAGGAAGAATTTGAAGACACCATATATGGGCACTTTCATGGAACCCCAAACGACTGTCTAAATCTTGAACGTGCCAGATGACAAGTAGAAAGTAGAACAATGGCAACGTTCTAGTCCTTAAAGGGAAGTCACCATTCCTGGTGAGGCATATTTTCCCTTTACTCTGAAGAGACAAACCCAGACAAAGAAAAACATCACATCTATGGAGGCTGATCCATATGAAAAAAAAATAAGTGTAGATCTGTTAGGAGCACATTTTCAACAAACATCAGAGACATAAGATGAAGCAAAGCAAAACATATCAAGCTAAGCCATCTGCAGATGATCATTCTCAACCAAGGGTAATTTCAAGATTACAATTACAAGCCAGTCCAGAGCACCACTGGATCGTATGCTTCAAGGGCACAGCTCCTTACATCAGCCCAGAATTCTGGAGCTTACCGTCAGAGCTTGAATCTCCTCTTCTGCCTCAGCCGTGGTCTCCTCTAGCTCAGTTTTAGCCTCCCGGAGTTGACTTTCCAGGGCTGCGCGGGCAGCCTGCAACCCCGAAATCTGAGATTCCCTCTCCTGGAGGGTGAGCTGCAATTCTGTAAGCTGCCGCTTCAACTCCAATTTTTGTTCTTCGTGTTCAAGGCTAACCTGAAGAGTTTAAATACAATATTGATACGTACGAACTTCAAAATGCAAGCTTGCTTCAGATCTTTCAGCAATGTCCTTCTGCTTGTTATGTAGGACAAAAAAGTCATCTCCATGCAAAGGAACACCTGGACATAAATCTGATATCAGATGGGATAATAGTCACAAAGCAGAAGGAGAACATTTCAATCTCCCTGGATACTCTGCTTCTGACCCGACGGTTGTCATTCTCCAGAGGAATTTCAAAGGGTGAAATAGCTGAATTTATTTGGGTCTGAAATGAGACGCTGGTTTCCTGTCCTGCTACAGGCCTGAACACAATCACCCTAGAGCTGCCGAGTGAATTATCATGAACTACCACTGCCATGCAGGTTCAATGGGCTTATTTTGCAAACCTTGAAACTCTGAGTTGTCACAAATTGCATTTCTTACATGTTACCATGACAGCTCTATTTTTTGCAAAACGTATACCAAGGATCATACTAAACCCTAAAGAAGTGGCCTCTGATCCACAAAAGCTTATGCCGTGACAATCACAACCCACCACCCATGTGGCCAGATGTACATGAATTGCTCAACTGCATGCAAGGAAGGCTTTCATTTGGAAAGCCCCCCCCCCAACTCACTCTCATATCCCTTTTCAACAACCCCTGCATTCCTTGCAGCTCATTCCTCCAATGAAAACCACCCTCAGAATATTTGCCTCTCTCCATATCACAGATCCACATCAATTTTCACTTCTTCCTTCCTAATACTATGGGATGCCAATTTCTTAATAAATTTACATTTTTGATAGTGAGGATATAAAAATAAGTGTTACGATCTAATACAGGTGGCTCCCCACTTACCCAGAGGTTACGTTCTCCCCACACACACACACACACTGTGTGCATACCGTGTTTCCCCGAAAAAAAGACAGTGTCTTATACAGTGGTACCTCTACTTACGAATAACTCTACTTACGAATGGAGCTCCGTCCGCCATCTTGGATGCGGTTTAGATAGGATTTTTTCTACTTACGAATTTTTAGATAGGGTTGCTTCTACTTACGATTTTTTTCTCCCAATGCATTCCTATGGGATTCGACTTACAATTTTTTTCGACTTACAAATGTGTGTTCGGAACGCATTAAATTCGAAAGTAGAGGTACCACTGTATTTATTTTTCCTCAAGAAGACACACTATGGCTTATTTTCAGGGGATGTCTTATTTTTTTTATTACGGATCCGGCCTCGCCTCTTCCTTGGCACCCTCCAGAACTGCACCTATCACTGTGTCTTTATTTTCGGGGTATGGCTTATATTGCGCAAATGCTTAGAAATCCTGCTATGGCTTATTTTATGGGTATGCCTTATTTTCAGAGAAACAGGTAGATCATGTAAAGTGGGGAGCACCCTCTAAATACCCTTTAAACGCCCTCTGTGCCACTTTCTCTTCAATCCATACCAAAAAATACTGTATCCAAAAATATCCACAACTAGAATTAAAACTCTGGGGCTGGCAGGAGGCTGGAGGATGCACAGGAAAGCAGCTGTTGCTGCTGCAATACCCTGCACGTCAGTTGCTAGGTGGGGAGGCTGAGCAGCGCAAACAAAGTCCCGCTGTGCCTCTGGTCTCTTTGGGGTTTCCTCTGCCCACACTGACGTCCTCTTTGGGCTCTGGGGAGGCCACAAGAACTCACCGACTCTCTCCTGACATTTCTGAGTTTGAACTGACTTATTTATTTTCCAGCACCGTGAGTATATAACTCAGAAGTGAACTGATCACACATAAGTGGGGTGCCGCCTGTAGTTGTCTAAACGTCCAGCTAAGCAGGCTGTTGAGTTTCTCTCTCTCTGGCATTTCTTGTTTTGGCTGCAGTTCAAAAAGCGTCAGCAACACATTTTCAAAATCCAAAACTGCCGTAAGCATTGCCACTTCTGAATAATTAAACCTGTCAGATGTTTATGGCAACCAAGTAGGTTAGCATGCAGTTTTAAGGATGTCACTCTAGAAAAAGCTTCACGTACTGTTCTGAAGGAGGCCAACATTAAAATATGCAATGAGGAAAAAAGAGTCACTTGTCTAGCTAGTCTTCAGATCCAAATTACAGATTGATCTAATCTGCGTACCACTGAAAACTATGCCCATGAAATGTTCAAAATATGAATTTGGTAATGTCTTTAGTCATGAAAAGTGACCCCCCCCTTTTCCCGTTTCTTTTTATCTTTTTCTTTCTTTTTTCTTATTTTCTTTTAATTTTTATTGTGGGAAATATGTCTAAGTTTGTCTATAGTGTCACGTATTGTTAATTTTTTTCTATGTTCTTTGTAATAAAATATTTCTTAAAAAATTTTTAAAAAAGAAAACTATGCCCAAACAGCCCTGTGAAAGACATTCCAAGGAGACCTAAAATAATCATGTAGTAGAGCAGTCACCCCACTTTCTCCCATGACAATAGGCTGTCTCGTCTTGTAGTTATGAACAGACACTCCACAGTTATCCTGTTCAAGGGGGTTGAGAAGCTTCACCTTCATTCACTTGGAGCTACCGCAAGGACAGAGAAAAACTGCCACACTGCCATTTTGCCAGTGCCAGCTAGACAATTCAGTTCCATTTATAGAAGCAGCAGGAATACTGACATTGGCAAGCAAACTTTTACCTCTCGCAATCTAGTCTCCAGCTCCAACAAGCGAGCCTTGTCATTGTGGTCCTGATGACTGATTTTCTCCAACTGTTCCTCCAGCTTACTGTTCTGGGCCTCCAATTTTCCAGCTTGAGTTTCCAGATAAAATTTCTGCTGTCTGAGCTCAGAGATCATTTCTTCTTGGGCTTTCCTGAAAAGTGGGGGGGAAGATGTACTCTAGTCCTGGCCAAAAGCCCTTTCTTACTTTGGGGTGCAAAAGAAATGGCTCCCTAGACCAGGAGTGCAGAGTCAAGCCCATCCAATCATATGAACACTTTTATTTTGAAAAGGTCACATTTATCACCAAAACTGCTGTTATAGAGCACGGATGTAACTTGAGTCTTCTCCCTAATCACAAAAAATATCTGGCCATTTGCCCAATGAAAACTGGCTAATCCTGCAACTGGGCTTTAGGACAAGAAGCTAACTGGTGTTACGCCATTCTGAATGCCAGTTGCTGCAAATCACAGGGGAAGTGGGAGGAGAGTGCTCTTGTGCCTGGGTCCTGGCTTGAGGGTTTCCCATAGGCATCCGGTCAGCCACTGTGAGATGCCGGACTAGATGGGCCATTGGTTCTTATGTTCAAAGTTAAGAGCAACCAATAAGAGCTGCTCCCCCTTAATACAACTACAATACTGACAACACACCTGGAAACAGTAGTATATCTGCTTTCCCCCTGCTATATGACTATAAGGAGTTTGTCCTGTTGTACCCAATTCCTATCCTACTCAGAGTAGGCCCAATGAAACTAATGAGCATGACTATGTCCTTTAATTTCAATGGGTCTCCTCTGAAGAGAACTTAAGTTGGATACAAGTCACCAGCTGTTATCCTCCCACCCAAAGCTATCATTATGCGCACAAGAAATTTGCGTAATCTCAATTTTCCTCGCTCAGAAAATGTCTCAGAGGTTCGGGAACTGAAAATGAAAATTTAAAGCAAAACTTAATCAAGTGGCGTACCAAAAAAATAAAAAGCGGGAAAGGTTACACTAAGGCACCTCACACCAAAGGGACGTTTCTGACGAGCAAGCCTTAATAGACACAGTAGCCAAACAGAAGGCAGTGGAGATTTCAGGGAGTTTCTCTTCAGCTAGAAAAATGCCCTCAAGTCATCGGTTCTTTATGAAAAGCACAGAAAAGGGCTTGTTTCACTAGTACTCCAAACTTCCCCAGGGGGCTGTGAGCCAAAGGACAGCTTCATGCTTACATGTTCCTTTGCGTAAATAGGCTGCTATTTGCTGCAAGCTTATTAGCTTCAGACAGTTCCACTATTCTCTGTTCCAGAGACCTAATCTTTGAATCCATGGCATTGAGCATCTGAAAGAAAGATACCTACAGTTAATATGACTTATGGGTGGCTTTCAAACTATGTTCTGAAGAGCCCAGAGCAGGCATCCCCAAACTTCGGCCCTCCAGATGTTTTGGACTACAATTCCCATCTTCCCCGACCACTGGTCCTGTTACCTAGGGATCATGGGAGCTGTAGGCCAAAACATCTGGAGGGCCGCAGTTTGGGGATGCCTGGCCCAGAGGTTCCTTGGAGGCTTAAGCAAGGACTCCTTAAATAATAAGTTTAGTGGTGGCTGACAAGCTCACTTACCATTAAGGAGCTTCCTTTGCAATGCAAAACTGGGACACATTCTTAATTTGGAGAAGGGCTCAGAAGCTACTCATCAATTCATGTTAGTTGTGTGCGCACAACTACAGCACTCCCCAGAAACTTCTGCTGTATACAGGCATTCCATGGCACATGTGCACAGGGCTCCTGCAGACAAGCCGATGTCATGGGGGATTTGAAAAATGCTGTGTGTGCTTCTTTCAGAACAAAGCAATTCTCTCCAGATATGAATATATACCATGGTCTCTTGCTGAAACAGATCAAATTATTCAAGCTGGGGGATGCAGTCACAGTTAACTGTTATATGGAGCATGTCCGGTTTAGCGAAGCCAAGTGGGGATTCCCATACAGAGGCACCATCAATAATCTGCTCATATTTATTTCTACAGGAAACTAAAACTAGATTAAGAGCACACTACCCTTTGGATATTTGCAGACATATTTCAAGGTATCCCAATTTAGCACAAACAAGCCCTTTGGCTAAGGACCACACAGAAGCTATTTACAATGCAGTTCTCTCAAAGTGCTCTTAGGAAGCTCTTCAATGGCCCAATTCTAGGAATTGCTGCTCTAGTATTAAGCATTTAGGATGAGTGCATTGACTGCATCTCAAGCAAAGCTGATCTAGGACACCACACTGCAATATAAGGGTGTCTTTCTTTCAACACAAGCTCTTGTGCAACACAGGTTAAGGTAGAGAAGAGCAAGGCAGTGATATGACAAGGTTTATATAATTATGCATGGCATGGAGAGAGTTGAGAGGGATGTATTTTTCTCTCACACTGTCACCCTAGTGACCCTGACTGACAGAGGCCCAGTTCGTGGAAATCAAATTCTGGCTTAAAAAGCCAAGATACGCACAAGCTCCATTCACCCACACACAGCCCCATCAAGTGAATGGGGAGACAAGTCAGGAAGCTGCAAGTTAACCACAGCTTCCCATTACATGCAAATCGAGAACTGTGGTTCACAGCTTCCAAACAAGCCAGGATCTGAAAGCCAACTTTAGACCACAACTTCATATCCTGGCTTGTTTGTGTTTGTAAGTAAATCAGAGCTTCACATACTGCTTTCTGTTCTGCAAGAATTTTGCATTTTTCATGGGCTTCTTCCTCATGTTTTCTCAACACGTTCTCGAGCGCATCCTTTTCTGCAATATCTTTTTTCATCTGATGGTCAAGCACCTAAAAGAAAAATAAATACATGCTTACTTTCTTCCTTTGTGCCTAATGTCAGTCTTCATCAAGGGGATGAAGGCGGGCACAAGACATTTTGGTGCCTGAATCTTTTCCTATGGCAAACACTAGGAATATAAGGGAGCTGACCTACACCATGTCTAACCACTGGTCCATCTAGCACAGGGCTGTCTATATTACACTGACTGGCAATAGTTCTCTAGGATCTGGGGCAGGAGTCTTATGCAAAGCACTATGCCCTTCCTCCTTTCTCACTTCAAAGAAAAGGGGCGTAGCATAGATGTAGAGCACAAACCTTGTGTACGAAAAGGTCCCAAGTTCAGACCTCGCCACTGTCAGTTAAAGGACTCGTTGACTCGTTGTTAGCCAAAGTAGGCAGTTACTTGACCAGGCGGGCCAGTGGCCTAAGGCAGCCTAAAGCAGCTTCTTCTGCTCACATATGTTATGTTAAATGAAACATTCTTCCCTTAATGAACATGGGACACTACTGGGAACTAATAAATATGAAGTAGGAGACAGATTTGACCTACTGGAGCTGACTTGGGAAAACTGAAGCTGCTCAAAATTCCCACCAGCAATTTGTGCTCTATGGACCAGAACTGACTGTCTCTCTGCCAGTAAGAATTCCCCAAACCCACTGCACAAAGCAGCTTGGGGCCACCTCTGTTAAAGAGGTCACACTCCCCCCGGTTTACCATGTCTGCTGGATAAAGTGTTTTGATGCAATTCATTTTTCCTTCGCAAATATATCCAAAGGTGTTTTGATTACGGAGAGCAAAGCGGCACAATATGCCATATTGGCTGCAACAGGAATATCAACTGGGTTCCCAGTATAAAATACTAGGCACCACCAGCATGACAGAACAAGTCAGCTAAGCATGTTTACCCACTCCAAACACTGAGAGAGACAGAGACAATGCCTCAGAAGTGCAGGAGCAAGGGAGAAGGAAGCTGGAGATTTTAAAAGGGGTTTTGTGCAGAGGGCCATGCATCTTTTAAGCACGCCTGAAGATAAAAAAGATATCTTTACTTTGATCCTTTCTTCATACATCTGCTCTTTCTGTTTCAGATGCAACTCCAGGTGCTGAGCAGAGAGCTGTGCCTCCCGATGCTTCTCTTCTAATTCCTGGAAACAAAGGTTTAAACATATCAAAGATTAAGGAAGAGGGGGAATGGCACAACATACACACTCATGAAAGGCATGCCACAAACTGCATTTCTTGCTCTGGGGGAGACAATTACAGGTCAGGCCTCATCAGTTAAACCCCCCATTTGGATGGCTCTTCCCACATGTTGCAGCAACAACACATGCTATCACACAAATATACATTTTTTAAGAGACTTGTTGTTGTTTAGTCGTGTCCGACTCTTCGTGACCCCATGGACCAGAGCACGCCAGGCACTCCCGTCTTCCACTGCCTCCCGCAGTTTGGTCAGACTCATGTTGGTAGCTTCGAGAACACTGTCCAACCATCTCATCCTCTGTCGTCCCCTTCTCCTAGTGCCCCCAAACTTTCCCAACATCAGGGTCTTTTCCAGGGAGTCTTCTTTTCTCATGAGGTGGCCAAGGTATTGGAGCTTCAGCTTCACGATCTGTCCTTCCAGTGAGCACTCAGGGCTGATTTCCTTCAGAATGGATAGGTTTGATCTTCTTGCAGTCCATGGGACTCTCAAGAGTCTCCTCCAGCACCATAATTCAAAAGCATCCATTCTTTGGTGATCAGCCTTCTTTATGGTCTCACTTCCATACATCACTACTGGGAAAACCATAGCTTTAACCATACGGACCTTTGCCGGTCTCTACTTTTAAAGATGCTGCCTAGGTTTTCTTTTCTCCCAAGAAGCAGGCGTCTTTTCATAGAATCATAGAGTTGGAAGAGACCACAAGGGACATCCAGTCCAACCCCCTGCCAAGCAGGAAACACCATCAAAGCATTCTTGACATATGCCTGTCAAGCCTCTGCTTTGTTGTTGTTTGTTGTTGTTTAGTCGTTTAGTCGTGTCCGACTCTTCGTGACCCCATGGACCATAGCACGCCAGGCACTCCTGTCTTGCACTGCCTCCCGCAGTTTGGTCAAACTCATGTTCGTAGCTTCGAGAACACTGTCCAACCATCTTGTCCTCTGACGTCCCCTTCTCCTAGTGCCCTCAATCTTTCCCAACATCAGGGGCTTTTCCAAGGATTCTTCTCTTCTCATGAGGTGGCCAAAGTATTGGAGCCTCAGCTTCACAATCTGTCCTTCCAGGGAGCACTCAGGGCTGATTTCCTTCAGAATGGATAGGTTTGATCTTCTTGCAGTCCATGGGACTCTCAAGAGTCTCCTCCAGCACCACAATTCAAAAGCATCAATTCTTCGGCGATCAGCCTTCTTTATGGTCCAGCTCTCACTTCCATACATCACTACTGGGAAAACCATAGCTTTAACTATACGGACCTTTGTCGGCAAGGTGATGTCTCTGCTTTTTAAGATGCTGTCTAGGTTTGTCATTGCTTTTCTCCCAAGAAGCAGGCGTCTTTTAATTTCGTGACTGCTGTCACCATCTGCAGTGATCAAGGAGCCCAAGAAAGTAAAATCTCTCACTGCCTCCATTTCTTCCCCTTCTATTTGCCAGGAGGTGATGAGACCAGTGGCCATGATCTTGGTTTTTTTGATGTTGAGTTTCAGACCATATTTTGCGCTCTCTTCTTTCACCCTCATTAAAAGGTTCTTTAATTCCTCCTCGCTTTCTGCCATCAAGGTTGTGTCATCTGCATATCTGAGGTTGTTGATATTTCTTCCGGCAATCTTAATTCCGGCTTGGGATTCATCTAGTCCAGCCTTTCGCACGATGAATTCTGCATATAAGTTAAATAAGCAGGGAGACAATATACAACCTTGTCGTACTCCTTTCCCAATTTTGAACCACTCAGTTGTTCCATATCCAGTTCTAACTGTAGCTTCTTGTCCCACATAGAGATTTCTCAGGAGACAGATGAGGTGATCAGGCACTCCCATTTCTTTAAGAACTTGCCATAGTTTGCTGTGGTCGACACAGTCAAAGGCTTTTGCATAGTCAATGAAGCAGAAGTAGACGTTTTTCTGGAACTCTCTAGCTTTCTCCATAATCCAGCGCATGTTTGCTATTTGGTCTCTGGTTCCTCTGCCCTTTCGAAATCCAGCTTGCACTTCTGGGAGTTCTCGGTCCACATACTGCTTAAGCCTGCCTTGTAGAATTTTAAGCATAACCTTGCTAGCGTGTGAAATGAGCGCAATTGTGCGGTAGTTGGAGCATTCTTTGGCACTGCCCTTCTTTGGAATTGGGATGTAGACTGATCTTCTCCAATCCTCTGGCCATTGCTGAGTTTTCCAAACTTGCTGGCATATTGGGTGTAGCACCTTAACAGCAGCATCTTTTAAAATTTTAAATAGTTCAGCTGGAATATCATCACTTCCACTGGCCTTGTTATTAGCAGTGCTTTCTAAGGCCCATTTGACTTCACTCTCCAAGATGTCTGGCTCAAGGTCAGCAACCACACTACCTGGGGTGTACGAGACCTCCATATCTTTCTGGTATAATTCCTCTGTGTATTCTTGCCACCTCTTCTTGATGTCTTCTGCTTCTGTTAGGTCCTTACCACTTTTGTCCTTGATTATGGTAATCTTTGTACGAAATGTTCCTTTCATGTCTCCAATTTTCTTGAACAGATCTCTGGTTTTCCCCATTCTATTGTTTTCCTCTATTTCTTTGCATTGCTCATTTAAGAAGACCCTCTTGTCTCTCCTTGCTGTTTTTTGGAAATCTGCATTCAGTTTCCTGTATCTTTCCCTTTCTCCCTTGCATTTTGCTTGCCTCCTCTCCTCCGCTATTTGTAAGGCCTCGTTGGACAGCCATTTTGCTTTCTTGCATTTCCTTTTCCTTGGGATGGTTTTCGTTGCTGCCTCCTGTATAATGTTACGAGCCTCCATCCATAGTTCTACAGGCACTCTGTCCACCAAATCTAAATCCTTAAACCTGTTCCTCACTTCCACTGTGTATTCATAAGGGATTTGATTCAGATTGTATCTTACTGGCCCAGTGGTTTTTCCTACTTTCTTCAGTTTAAGCTGGAATTTTGCTATAAGAAGCTGATGATCTGAGTTACAGTCAGCTCCAGGTCTTGTTTTTGCTGACTGTATAGAGCTTCTCCATCTTTGGCTGCAGAGAATATAATCAATCTGATTTCGATGCTGCCCATTTGGTGATATCCATGTGTAGAGTCGTCTCTTGTGTTGTTGGAAGAGTGTGTTTGTGATGACCAGCTTGTTCTCTTGACAGAACTCTATTAGCCTTTGCCCTGCTTCATTTTGAACTCCCAGGCCAAACTTGCCAGTTGTTCCTTTTATCTCATGATTCCCTACTTTAGCATTCCAATCCCCTGTAATGAGAAGAACATCCTTCTTTGGTGTCATTTCTAGAAGATGTTGTAGGTCTTCATAGAATTGGTCAATTTCACTTTCTTCAGCTCCGGTAGTTGGTGCATAAACTTGGATTACTGTGATGTTAAAAGGTCTGCCTTGGATTCGTATCAAGATCATTCTGTCATTTTTGAGATTGTATCCCATTACAGCTTTTGCCACTCTTTTGTTGACTATGAGGGCCACTACATTTCTACTACGGGATTCTTGCCCACAGTAGTAGATATGATAGTCACCCGAACTGAATTCGCCCATTCCCTTCCATTTTAGTTCACTGATGCCCAGGATGTAGATATTTATTCTTGTCATCTCATTTTTGACCACATCCAGCTTACCTCCATTCATGGTTCTTACATTCCAGGTTCCTATGCAATATTTTTCTTTACAGCATCGGACTTTCCTTTCGCCTCTGCTTAAAGACCTCCAAAGAAGGAGACTCCACCACACTCCTTGGTAGCAAATTCCACTGCCGAAAAGCTCTTACTGCCAGGAAATTCTCCCTAATGTTTAGGTGGAATCTTCTTTCTTGTAGCTTGAATCCATTGCTCCGTGTCCGCTTTCTCTGGAGCAGCAGAAAACAACCTTTCGCCCTCCTCTATATGACATCCTTTTATATATTTGAACATGGCTATCATATCGCCCCTTAACCTTTTTTAATTTTGTGACTGCTGTCACCATCTGCAGTGACCATGGAACCCAAGAAAGTTACTTAAGAGACTTAGGCTACAATTATTTTGCTCGGGCACAGGTCACTCACTCTCTTGATTCAACAGCCTGTACACACAAAAGAAGGGTTGAAACAGCAGGATAAGATGCAGCCTCCAGCCTTCCTGCTGCACCGGCCTTCAAGGCCTTTGGCAAGTGATGCCATCAAGAAGTCACTGAATGGTTCATTACTGAATCCACTTGCATTCATGAGAGGCAAATGCCTGAAACGCATATTCATGAAAATATATAAATAGTATGCAGCTGTTTAAACATTTTCTTGAGGAGCCAGCCACTTTAATGATTGCTTTGCAGTATTTCTAATGGTTTTTACGGTTTTCTATTGCTGTATGTCAACATGAAATTTTATGCGCGGGTGGTACCGTGTTTCTCATATTTTAAGGCATCCCCAAAAAATAAGCCATGACAGGATTTCTAAGGGTTAGTGAAAAATAAGACATACCCCGAAAATAAGCCATGTCGTGTAGCCCCGACCGAGCGAGAGGCGAAGGCGCGGGACCCAGCAGGAGCTCCCTGCCTGCTTCCCCGAGCCGTCGCGCATCGGGGGACAGAGCCGAAGATCGGCGGGCGCTCCTTGCTGGGCTTGACAAGCCCGGGAAACAGCGCCCGCCGATCTTCGGACCTGTCCTGTGTGACAGGCGGGGGTGGGGGGGGAAGCGGAGATCATGCTCCGCTCTCCCCCCACCCCCGCCTGTCACCGAAGATCGGCGGGCGCTGTTTGCTGGGCTTGACAAGCCCGGCAAACAGCGCCCGCCGATCTTCGGACCTGTCCTGTGTGACAGGCGGGGGTGGGGGGAAGCGGAGATCGTTCTCCGCTCTCCCCCCACCCCCGCCTGTCACCAAAGATCGGCGGGCGCTGTTTGCTGGGCTTGACAAGCCCGGCAAACAGCGCCCGCCGATCTTCGGACCTGTCCTGTGTGACAGGCGGGGGGGGAAGCGGAGATCGTTCTCCGCTCTCCCCCCACCCCCGCCTGTCACCAAAGATCGGCGGGCGCTCCTTGCTGGGCTTGACAAGCCCGGCAAACAGCGCCCGCCGATCTTCGGACCTGTCCTGTGTGACAGGCGGGGGTGGGTGGGGAAGCGGAGATCGTGCTCCGCTCTCCCCCCACCCCCGCCTGTCACCAAAGATCGGCGGGCGCTCCTTGCTGGGCTTGACAAGCCCGGCAAACAGCGCCCGCCGATCTTCGGCCCTGTGCTGTATGACGGGCGGGGGTGGGGGGAAGCGGAGATCGTGCTCCGCTCTCCCCCCACCCCCGCCTGTCACCAAAGATCGGCGGGCGCTCCTTGCTGGGCTTGACAAGCCCGGCAAACAGCGCCCGCCGATCTTCGGCCCTGTGCTGTATGACGGGCGGGGGTGGGGGGAAGCGGAGATCGTGCTCCGCTCTCCCCCCACCCCCGCCTGTCACCGAAGATCGGCGGGCGCTCCTTGCTGGGCTTGACAAGCCCGGCAAACAGCGCCCGCCGATCTTCCGACCTGTCCTGTGTGACAGGCGGGGGTGGGGGGGGGAAGCGGAGATCGTGCTCCGCTCTCCCCCCACCCCCGCCTGTCACCAAAGATCGGCGGGCGCTCCTTGCTGGGCTTGACAAGCCCGGCAAACAGCGCCCGCCGATCTTCGGCCCTGTGCTGTGTGACAGGCGGGGGTGGGGGAGAAGCGGAGATCGTTCTCCGCTCTCCCCCCATCCCCGCCTGTCACCGAAGATCGGCGGGCGCTCCTAGCTGGGCTTGACAAGCCCGGCAAACAGCGCCCGCCGACCTGTGCTGTGTGACAGGCGGGGGTGGGGGGGAAGCGGAGATCGTTCTCCGCTCTCCGCCCACCCCCGCCTGTCACCGAAGATCGGCGGGCGCTGTTTGCTGGGCTTGACAAGCCCGGCAAACAGCGCCCGCCGATCTTCGGCCCTGTGCTGTATGATGGGCGGGGTGGGGGGAAGTGGAGATCGTGCTCCGCTCTCCCCCCACCCCCGCCTGTCACCAAAGATCGGCGGGCGCTGTTTGCTGGGCTTGACAAGCCCGGCAAACAGCGCCCGCCGATCTTCGGCCCTGTGCTGTGTGACAGGCGGGGGTGGGGGAGAAGCGGAGATCGTTCTCCGCTCTCCCCCCACCCCCGCCTGTCACCAAAGATCGGCGGGCGCTCCTTGCTGGGCTTGACAAGCCCGGCAAACAGCGCCCGCCGATCTTCGGCCCTGTGCTGTGTGACAGGCGGGGGTGGGGGAGAAGCGGAGATCGTTCTCCGCTCTCCCCCCACCCCCGCCTGTCACCAAAGATCGGCGGGCGCTCCTTGCTGGGCTTGACAAGCCCGGCAAACAGCGCCCGCCGATCTTCGGCCCTGTGCTGTGTGACAGGCGGGGGTGGGGGAGAAGCGGAGATCGTTCTCCGCTCTCCCCCCATCCCCGCCTGTCACCGAAGATCGGCGGGCGCTCCTAGCTGGGCTTGACAAGCCCGGCAAACAGCGCCCGCCGACCTTTGCTGTGTGACAGGCGGGGGTGGGGGGAAGCGGAGATCGTTCTCCGCTCTCCCCCCATCCCCGCCTGTCACCGAAGATCGGCGGGCGCTCCTAGCTGGGCTTGACAAGCCCGGCAAACAGCGCCCGCCGACCTGTGCTGTGTGACAGGCGGGGGTGGGGGGGAAGCGGAGATCGTTCTCCGCTCTCCGCCCACCCCCGCCTGTCACCGAAGATCGGCGGGCGCTGTTTGCTGGGCTTGACAAGCCCGGCAAACAGCGCCCGCGTGCACTTTATTAAAAAATAAGACATCCCTCAAAAATAAGCCATGTCGTGTTTTTTTGAAGAAAAAATTAATATAAGACATGACTTATAATATGAGAAACACGGTATTTAAATACTTTTATAAATAACTCAACAATATAAGTGAGATATTTGAATCTTAAGGCCTGGAATGTAATGCCCTTATTTCAATAAATAAATCCAGAACATCTCCTTCTAGGCCACAGAATACGGCTTCATATTTAACTTACAATCAGTATTATAGTGTGTATCTGTGCGCTTGTGGGTGTGTCTGGATCCTTCCCGAGTTGAGTAGCAGCCACTTTAAAGTCAATAAAAGCTCAGAGGCAAAGATAAATAATTTTAAAGGATTGTTCTTCACCCGTTACCATAGCCACTGACAGCATCCACCTACACTTCCAAAAAACCTCAGACAAAATGTATACTTGGCAATTCTCTTACTTGTCTAGCCTTAGTCTTTTTCAGAGCAGATCCCAGTTTGAGCGGGATCTTTTCTTAGTTAAGAGAAACGGTATGGTGCCGTTTTCCAATAATTTAGAAAGTTTTCTCCAAAGGGATCCCCAGTTACCAGGTCTGGAGTTTGCTCAAGAGGAGATAGGAAGATACCCCGATTTGGGACAGCTCATCTAGAGGCATGTGAGAATATATTGAAAGGGAATACCACCATTAAAAAAAAAAAGTGTCTAAAGCTGCTTGCAAACGAGGTACATTTCTTTGCCAGTTTGGACAGATCCCCCAAACCACAGCTTGCTCTATAAGCGTGGCGGCTTTAAAATGGAACTTCCGTTTTCTTGACTGTTGTCATCAACAACCGCTATGGCCCATCTACTATATACACCAGCTTGCAAGGATGTTGTCAGCACCAACTAGAGAGAGCGAGGGTAATTTCCTGTGCTACAATGCAGCGGTGAGGCTGATCCATCTGGCTGATCCAGTGGTTCGTTAAGCAAGAGGAGCCTTTCATTTCTCTGATGTGTCCTTTTCTAATGCCATTATTCATCTGTTGTGCCCTTCTTAATGTCTTCAATGCCTCATCCTTCAAGGGCCACTTCAGATGTGAACGATTTCCTCTTTGAAACGCACCTCTTTGTAGGCAGAGGCATAGAAACTTTGCATGTATATTACCATGCCTATTTTGCAGCATGCAACATCTCTGAATGCTCCATGTATTATGATCTAATACGTAAGAGGCTTCACAATTCAGTCCAGAATGGGCAAACAAAATCCAGGAAACTGACTGGCTGATTTCCCCAGGGAGACTTGGCCCCCCCCCACACACACCTTTTTTAGTTTTAGCTAATGCAATGAGGGTTTAAAAGGTGCAGCTTTTGTGTCAATCTGGTGCATTGGACTTAACTGAATTCTGCTCTGAGCTGTCCAGCTTGGAATATCACTGAATCACATGGGTCGAGAAGAAGCCTGCAACCCCACACTAATGATACAAGGACATGAAACTGCAGTACCCTCCCCTCTGGAAAGGTTTGAGCAGTTCAAACACCTACTGCTGAACCTTTAATTACAAGAAGGTGTAGATAACCGTTGTTGTTTTTCCATTTGATTGCCTACTTGGAAGCAGCTACCTCTTTTATAAATAAAGATGTTCTGGATTTATTTTAGACTTTTCAAACTGTCTCATTGCAAAAGGCTTTATTTATAAGCCTAAGCAGGTTTCATACTATTGAGAGGTATAATCTGAGGTCTGAAGAGGAAAAGTAGAGGGTACACAAATTCCTCAAGCTTAGCCCTCCCTCACCCTGAATTTTCTCAAATTAACATCATCATCATCTGGTTTTGTTTTTGCAGCAGCCTTTGGAGGATGATGGCCGTGATCTGCTGAAATAGCTTCTCTACAATTAAACAGGGTTTTTTAAAATAAAAAAATGCTCTGTTCCCTTCCCACCCCTCTCCCCGGGGAGGCCCGCCTGGCACTAACCTTGCCATCGTTTCAGTGCCAAGCAAATATGTCTTTGTTTTCCTGGGCATCACAAATGATACAGTGTCTCATTCAATCTGTTTTTAGATCTGTTTATGTGGTTTTATCATTGTATTTTTTGCTTGGTTGTAAATTGTTTTGGGGTGTTGTGTGATTGGGATTAGTAAAGCCCTGCTACAGAAGCTAAGAGTGTGTGTAGGCGTTCATATACCTTGGGGCCCCTCAGACAGTATAACTGTTTCTAGAAACAAACAAAAATGAACAGGCATATATGCATATGCCTGAGTGCAGACAGGCATACAACCACAATGTATATATGGATGCACACATAAGCAAATGGGGGAGCCTGTGCGCACACAGATGCATGTCTAAGGATATGAATGGGTGAGAGTGCATCATACGCACCTAAACACACACAGTTTTTGGACAGGACTGATGCAAAACGAATGAATCTGAAACTGCTGAAATGTCCCTGGGTTGATCCTGCAGCAACAGCTGCAAGTCCCTCTGCCTGGCTCCCCAGTGGACGAAATTCATAAATAACAATGATGAGCATCATAAATAAAAAGTGAAATTCATATATACAGCAAAGAAAGAAATCCTTTCTCTCCCATGCACTGAAAAGCATCCAACCATTTATATTTGGAGAGGAAAGAGTTATGATGACTCATTCGCTTCTTCAACAGGGAAGATGCAGCAGACATTGCAACACAGGAGAGGTTGCCAAGACTTCCCAAGCTGGGCTCTGCAGATTTTATTGTCACACAACTCAAAACACAGGATGGGTACGGAGTTTTATGAAACATGTTTTATTTGAGTTCGAGAGCTTCTGTCAAAGCAACTGGAAATTGTAAGTCTCTCCTACGTGGCAAGCAGGCGTTCTGAAATGACGTTGCAGAAAGGGTTCCCATCAAATTCCACTTATAATGGAATTTGAGAGCGCTACCAGGTGAGTGGGCAGGGATTTCACTGGAACCTATATTACTTCTGACCAGCTCTGCCTAGTTCCCTCAATGTTGCCACATCCAAGGCCAGTAGAGCACGAGTAAGTTATGTGCGCTTCACTTAGCTGTGCCACAGCTATCTCGCATGGGTGCAATTTGCTTGGTTGCACTGCAGCATGGGCACTATAGTGTACTTACTGCAGATTACCTGTGCCAGGATGCAGATGATTTCAGCCTATGTCATGGTCTTGCTGAGGTGGGACAGCCCAGGCACAGTCTCCAGGTCAGGCCTCACATGATTGCATGTTCCTCCATACAATAAGGTTCCTTTCATAAGAACATGAAAGTAACAGGCCTCTCTGTGCTGCTACTCAACAGCTGACATTCAGAGGCACATCTTGAGACATGTACTTGGGTTTAAAGTGGGATTAAAACAAGCACCCCCAAACTTCGGCCCTCCAGATGTTTTGGACTACAATTCCCATCTTCCCCGACCACTGGTCCTGTTAGCTAGGGATCATGGGAGTTGTAGGCCAAAACATCTGGAGGGCCGCAGTTTGGGGATGCCTGGATTAAAAGCATCTAAAACCAGATTTGCAGGGAAGGAGGACAATGGCACAACCTTGTCCCTAACATGCTAGTTTGCTATGAGGAGCAAGTCCTTTGTTTTTGTACTAAAGATTCCATCATGTGAACCACAGTGTGAAGTGGTACATCCCATACATAGACAGAGCTCATTGAGAACTAGGCACTAGTGAATCAAGGCTAAGAGAATCTGGGCCCCGTATAATCCTAATAATAAATAGTGTCAGTCTTTGTGTCAGCCCAGAAGAGACAGAATAGGAAGACAGTCTTGGGGCCCTGTCTTGTTACAAAAAGCAGCTATAGGTTAATTGAGAAAAAAAATATCCAAGGCCTTCTACCAGCTTCCATGTGTCTTCAGATTGCTGTCAGCCACTGAGAAGCCAGCTGGACTCTTCTTTCTGCCACAGCAGCAGAGTCATCTTACATCTGCACAAAAGGCCTCCCACACTAAATGCTCAGCCCTGAACCCAAGAATCAGCATGAAATCCCTTCATTTGGTTTCACCTGGCTCCGGCTACACATTTTAACATCTAGAAAAATCTTCTTTTAAATGTTAACACTTCCCACTGCATCTTATGGAGCTAGTAACTGCGCCCACTATCCCACTCCAGTCTCCCAGCCTACCATTTTGTAATCACTACCCACCAAAATTTTATCCGCCATCTGCTGGATCTGCTGAGATTTCGTCTGGATATCTTCCTTCAGTCGGTTCTCTCTGCGCTCAACCGTTTCCAATCGCTTCACTTGGTTCTCCAGAGAATGGCGCCTTTCCTGTCCGACATTCAGGAAAGCAGAATTGAGGCTAAGGGAGCCCTGGGTGTTCACACGGCAAGTAGCAGTCACAGTAGAAACATTTCAGTACCACTCCCTAAATTACATACCCACCCTTAAAGCTTAATTTAAAAAGCAAATCCAGCAAAAAAACCACATTCTTTATAGAGAAAAAACAGAACTTGAACACAGAAACAAGGATAAATATTGTTTGCTTTAAAAGCAAAAAAAACCAATTCTTTCATTTGACACAACATAGTCCAGTTCAGATATAAAAATAAAGGGTGGTTTATGGCAGGTGTGGGGACGGACATGTTGCTGAATACAACTCCCATCATCCCTGGTCATTGACCATGCTTGCTAAAACAAAAGAAGAGTCTGATGGATCAGGCCAATGGTCCATTTGGAACAGCATCCTGTTCTCACAATAACCAACCGGATGCCTATAGGACACCCACAAGCAGGACCCGAGCACCACAGAACTCCCCATCCCTCATTTACAGCAAGTGGCATTCGGAAGCATTATTGCCTCCAACTGGGCAGGGAAAGCATAACCATTGTGGGTAGTAGTTCTGGAGGGTCAGTGGTTCCTCACCCCTCATCTATGGTTACAAGGACAAGCCAATGTAAGTCTCAGACTCACACAGAAGAGAGGTTTAATAAACCTTCCATTCCTGGTTTAGTCTAAAAGAGCAGCTTCCCATTTCAACCGAACTCAAGAAGCTTGACCTGTACAACCCACAGGGAGTTAAATAAGCCAAGATATCAAACCATGGATGTGATTTGGTATGCCTGAAGTGGACTTTCCGGTTACTCAAACATCTTAAAAGTTAAAAGCTTTTGCCAACCTCTGCTTCGAGCAATTTCTTTTTCATGCCTTCGTTAGAGTCTTCCCGGTTTTGCAACTTCTCCAGTTCTTTCTCGGCTCTTTCTTTCGCTTGGCGTATGTTCTGAAGGAGTTCAGTGGCCTCTGAGCTGGCTTTCATCGCCTTGAAGAATAGGCAGAATAATGCTAAAGTTTTTAACGTGTATAAGATTGCAAGCGCCAATATTCAGCATTTCAGTAACAACTTAATGAAGCAGTTAATCAGTGGCAGACTTTGATACTACAGTGTGTGTGTGTGTGTGTGCATTACTCTCAAACTCTGAACACTGTACAGTACTAGAATACTACTGAATCCTAAAGTTGAGGTAATTTTAATCTGTTTTAGTATTTTAACTTTCACATGTTTTAAAGTAGGGCTGTATTTTTTTTAATGCTCTTACTGTTACTGGTATATCTTTTGTAAACCACTTTGAGGTTTTTACAGTCAAGCATTCTCTAAATTTTATGCAAAATTAAAAATATATTAATCCACACAATCCACACACGTTTCCAGAAATTGAACTAGACTTATTGACCCAAGTAATAGGACATACAGTTAAAACCTTAAGAAAACCTTAATATAATTGCACAGATGAGCAGACTTTCCGATTTACTCAGTGTTCACCTGTTATGCTTGCTGCAATTTATGGCAATTGCCCTTGCTTTAATTTGTCTGGGAGAGGGAGGCACCAATGGGAAAGTGGCAGGGAGAAGAGAAGGCAACTGACTGTTAGGCTCTGACTTAGGCTGGTGGAGCGGCTAGTTTTAGGAAGGCCCTAGCTAAACAAAACACATCTCAAGCAAAGCATGATGAGGCTTCTTAAACCACCGTTGAATGACTGCAGTGCGAAGTGCTTCCACGCCTAATAACCAGAACAACTCATAGTCAATCCTTCCACGGAGCGATACCCACCTTCAAATAAGATTGCAACGTTTCTGCTCAACCTGAAGCAGCCAGCAACACACCCCTGTAAAAGTGCAATACTTCACAGCTCCTTAATTACTCATTAGTGTGACAGGTGCTGTTGCGCCTCCTGCCTGGTAATGAAGCTCATGTAATCCAAACCTTTGTGAATATGCTGGTCAGCTTGCCCACGGTAAATGAACGACTAACCAGAAAGTAATTAAATCTGAAGTACTACAACTAAGAGCATCCCTTTTGCAGAACTGGAAAAATATAGCTGTAAAATAGCAGACAGATCCCCAACATTCTGATGTTGTATCTTTTCACCTTTGCATAGCTGGGGAAATATCCCCCAAACGCCCAAAATTACTTTGGGCAACAAAAGTTAGGCTGAAATGTTACTGTCTGTTTGACAACTGGAAGCACATGTGGCCAATCCATGGCCCATATTTAACTCTTGCGGGTGCCCAATGTAGCTGTAATGCCACAGCTACTGATTTCAGTGCACCTGCCCTGCCTGACCTCTTGTGGTCTAACTAATCTAGAAAGCTACATTTCCTGTTTCCAGGCCCAGAGCACTCCTGGCAGGCTGTATGGTCAAACAGCATCACAGCTTGGTGTTCTCTGTTCAGATTTTGAGGAGGAAGGTGTGACCGAAGTGAGAGCAGAGTTGAAATGGGGGAGCCAAAGCCCAATCCAACCTCCCCTGTGTGTCCTTGCCATGCCCCCCCCCACATATGCACAAGTGTGTTTGAGAATGAGCTGCGGCTCTGCTCCAGCCACACCCACTACCACGCTATGCCACGCCTTCTCTTTCAACCTGTACACAGCACTTCGACGTAACAGTTTTGGATGCTCTACAAGTGATAAACAGCAACATCTCTAACTCATGAAGTAGGTTAGGAAATTAGTGGCTTGTCTCAGGCAAGAATACCCAGGGCTCTACACATATCCACTGCATACTGGCAATTCCTTCCTCTGCAAGAAGTCTAATGCAAAGGGGAAACACTCAGCAGAGAGGTAGGCTTATGTTGGTGGCAAAAGTGTCCATGCATTTTGCAACCACATGTGTACAATTGCATTATGAAGTCTGAGGCAAGGTTTGCTGTTCAGCTGTAAACTGGCATGCATGTTATTTGCATGGTATTACAGGAGTTCTTTTTGGCCTTTGCACAGTAATTACAGATAAAAGGAGACGGGGAACTGTTTTCCTTTTTAAAAGAAACAAACTTTTTAAAAAAGTATATGGAGAAAACAGAAGGCAAATTGTGAGTGGTTTATGTGCCTTTGTTTCCATGGGAAATGACTCTCTGTGTGTGCCCCCAATAGCTTGCCACCAGGCCAATGCAAACCTCATCATGAAAAAGGTCCACACCCCTACATGAAACAGACACACAGGTTCGCTTTACAAGAGAAATTAAGTTCAGTTTTAGTGCCTCATTAGTGCTGAACATGTCTCAGATTGCTCAGGGCAGGCATCCCCAAACTTCGGCCCTCCAGATGTTTTGGACTACAATTCCCATTTTCCCTGACCATTGGTCCTACCAGCTAGGGATCATGGGAGTTGTAGGCCAAAACATCTGGAGGGCCGCAGTTTGGGGATGCCTGGCTCAGGGGCTGCTCTAAAAGGTTTCACACTTTGTATGCAAAGTTCCAGAATAGATGCAACATCGTCCACAAATTATGATTTGGCACCCACCCCATTCATGAAAAGTAGATCCAAATTAAGCAGTTGCAATCTGTTGCTGCTTCAGGGTTCGTTCTATTTTTATAATGTGGCCCCCAGTACTGAAAAAGCTCACACCTGGTGCAGAGCGCCTGATCTGGCCCCCCAGAGTTAAATCTCTACCAAATATTCCAATTCTGGCTCAGCTTCGGTTTTAAAAATAAACACAGGATGACATGTTGTGAAGAGGAGAAAGCACTGAGATCATCACGATTTTGGATCCCAATCCCCCACCTTTCTTCTCCCTTTCCTATCCAAAGCACAATGACTAATTCTGTTTTTGAACACGAGACACCACTCCTCCCCTCCTCTGCATTACGGCTTGCTGGTAAGTCTAAGGAGGAGATGTATAAACTGCATAAGAAGCGACTCACAACTTTTAAGTCGCACGCAAAAGCAATCAATTCTCTTAACACGCACCTATCCAAACCTTACCTTTGTCAGCTTCTCCTGTAGCTCTTGGATTTTGACCTGCTGTTCTGCATTCACCTACAAGGAAGAAAAGAGGCGTGGAAATACTAGGCAGTGTAATGCTACATCCAATCACTGCAGTCCCCCCACACTCTCACGTGATGCTTTCTTAAAGCAGGTCCTCTTGACTAAGGCATCCTCCTCCTGGGTGCTGTTGAATTACAACTCCCACCAATCCCAGCCAACATAGCCAATGGTCAGGGATGATGTGGGCTGAAGTTCAGCAATATCTGGAGAGTACCGTGCCAGCTACCCCAGTTGTCCAATGAAACAAAAAGGGACCCAGTTTGATTCTGGTTGGCTAGCAAAATATTTCTGGGAACGGTACAAAGTTTCTCTTTGCAAGGTGGAAAGGACTGTGGGTTGGTGAAAAGCCATTTGCGAATATGGAGCATTCATTACTTTTCTGGCAATAAGCCATGCTTGAAAAGAAACACCTAGAAGGATTAGAGGTCTAAGGAAAATAGGGTTTGGCTGGTTGCTTATCTACCAACAACACTGCCCACTTGTTCTCCTGCTGCCCCTGGGCCCAATCCTCACTTCAGCCAAGGAAAGGAAATGACAGCCCATTGCTTGACCTACTTGCTCTCCCTTCTTGAATAGGAGGCAAATGTGAAAAGGAATCGCAGTAGAGCCAGTGGCCCAACAATGCCTACCCAGATGCCAGCTCTGCGTCTAGCAAGATGTCAGGGATTGGCAAGACGCTGATGAGTGTGCAACTGGGGGAAGAGGGGCTGAAGTCTGACTCAGGAGAGGGGGCAGTGAGTTGGGGGGGGGGAACTGTTGTTGCCAGGAGGCAAGAGTCAGAGCCTGGGAAGGCTTCGGAGCTGGAGGGTGGAGCACAGGATGGGTCAGAAGAAAAGGAGGAAGAGGCAGGTCAGGCAAGTGAAGGGCCTGGAGCTCCCCCACCCTCTCCTGCACCACTGTTTCCTAGAACCTGGAGGGGACTGAAGAGGGGCGAGAAGAGGAAGCTTCCACATAGGCATAGACTTTGGCTACATGCGCGCAGCCCATCGGGGGGGGGGGGGGAGGTATATAAACTGGTAGAGGGGGAGTGGCCCCCTCCCACTGCAACTGCTCCATTGAGTGACGACCTGGGAATAGCTGCCTAGACACTAGTCCTATGCAAGGGCATTCAGATCCATAGAAATGACTATGTGTCAGCTTTGATAATGAGGAGTTAACTATCTGCCATGTCCACTCCTTTGGCTGGGGAGCGCCCTTGACAGAAACCTACGTCTCCTTGGCACTGCGGATCACAGTACTCCAGTACTACCTGTCAGCATTAAGCTGTCCCGGGGGCCAGTGGCTAAACTGGCCCCACAGGCCAAATACAGTGGAACCTCTACTTACGAATTTAATGTGTTCCAAACGCACATTTGTAAGTAGAAAAAATTTGTAAGTCAAATCCCATAAGAATGCATTGGGAGAAAAAATTCGTAAGTAGAAAAAATCCTATCTAAAAATTCGTAAGTAGAAAAAATCCTATCTAAAAATTCGTAAGTAGAAAAAATCCTATCTAAACAGCATCCATTCGTAAGTAGAAACATTCGTAAGTAGAGTTATTCATAAGTAGAGGTACCACTGTATGCGATTGCTCTCACAAACGTGAAGAACAACACACACACACACACAAGTCAGTAAGTAAGGCTAAACTGCTTTATTTACACATAAACTGGGAGCTCTACGTTATGGCTCCCTCTCTCTCTAGCTTCACAGCCAGTGAAGAGAAAGAACAAAGGAGAACAACAGTCCCACTTAGGAAGACAGTAAGACAAACATCCTGTCTACGTCACATCCACTCTGTGGAATGAAAACACATACAGTCATATGATACACAATAAACCTATGACTGCAGACGGGGAATGAATCTCCCAACAACCTCCCCCGATTTATGCCCTGTGCTGCAGTTCACCTTTGGAACTACTTGCAACTGGATTGGCATTGGGCCATACCATCTTGCACTTCTGATGAGTCATGGCGTCATAGCACTTTGACTATCAGGAAATTGCACAGTTGGCCTTGTTGGTGCACACGGCCATTTGGACGTGGTCCAGCTTCCTTCTCCAAGGAAAATGGTCTTTACCCATACAGCCTTTGGGCAAGGTTTGCTGTCTCTTGAGGACAAACTCTGTACCCTTCTCTAGACTCCGGGTTTTGAGACCTGTGTTGAGCCGCTTACAACAGGTATATATAGCCCCTTCTTTCTGGCATTCAATTCACAGTTCAACTTTCTCCTTGGACTCTCCTTTCTTCATCTCCCTGCCCGTTTTCTCTGGCCTCGGGGTTTCAGTCTACTGCCCCACTCTTCACCGCCCCAGCTTTTAGCCAATTCAGAAGCAGCACTCTTGCCTCCATCCCTTTCTGCTAACACACTGGACTACAGGGTTTTCTCCCTATAGCACCTCATTTTCTCAACTCCAGATCTCCGTTTCATATGCCTACCGTTCCTTAAAGTTCCTGGGTGGTACCCAACTAAACAGCTCCACTAGCACCATGAGTTTCAGCTGTGCAATGGAACGACCCTGCCCCCCTTTTCTCCCTGTGTGCCCCTAAACTTGTTCCAGGGGCTCCCCCAGCCCCCCCAGAGCAGATTTATGGGGTGGGCAAGTGGAAGGAAGGGCAGGGAAGTCACCTAAAACTCATTGTATTAGAAGAGCTGTTTAGAAGGATAGCTCTCCACTTCTAAGTAAATTGTCAAGTATAGCTTGTTTCTCTCGCCCACTCACTCTGCCTCTGGGTTCTCCTACCCATTAAGTATCCCTAACTTGGAAATTTCTTTCTCTTGAACTTTCCAGTCTTCTGCCCTGACTTGCCAACGCAGCTTGTGCCTGTCCTTAAGCCAGCTGCTGCAAGTTCATTTCAACTCACAAAGGTTGAAATGCCACAAAAAGTACAAGGTGGGCAAGTGCTCTCAAGTGGCTAGAGTGTTCATGAAAACTTAACTACAGGGCATCAACTCAGTCTGGAGGGTTAGGATGTTTCATCACCCACACCGCTTACCACAAAACCCCCATTTTCTTACATATATACATCTCACAAGTGCCGGGGGGGGGGGGGGGAGGGGAGAGAGAAACACCACCTATTGATCAGGCCTACTTAAAAATCAAACCACAGAATCACTAAATGAAAAGCCCGTTGAATTCATACTGGGGTTCTATCAGTACAAAACGCCCACAGGAACATACCTTCTCCAGTTTGGAATACAGCTCTCCTACTTCCGTTTTCCCTTGATCTTTAACCTTTAAAAGTAAAGATGAAAGAAAGATGAACCACCCAGCAACAGGATTCAGATCAGACACCGCAGTATGAGCAGCAGTTCCTCAGTTTCAAAGCTGTCTCAATCTGTTATTTCTTCAAACGAACATTAGAAAGTGCAGCTCTAAATGGGTCATGATTTTTTTTTACTGGTATTTAAAATGAATAAATGGGGTCAAAATAAAAGTGCTGCAGTTCCAAACTGCAAATGAATCATGTCAGTAGATCCATTACTAAGTTATGCTAAGAGGAAGGGGGTAAATTGATAAAGAGTGGTGAGAATGGACTCTTTCCTTTTGGAGAACAGGAATTCTGGAATAGATGCATCTATTCCACTTAATTTGCACAAAACTTTTTCCCCATGAACCCTTGATAGGCAGGCAAGAAAAACTGACTGGTAACAGAGAAAAATGTAGATTATTAATGACTATCAGATTTCTGGGGTGTTTTTTTTTAACCATTGCTGCTCCATTTCATGCTATTTTTTCTATTCACTACCAAAATAAAAAGCCTGAATTTCTTCCAAAGCCACGTTTTTTTAATTGCAACCCTATGAAGAGCCTGCTGGATCAGGCCAATAGCCCATCCAGTCCAGCATCCTGTTCTCACCATGGCCAACCCAAATGCCTGTGCGAAGCCCACAAGCAGGATTCGAGCACAAGACCATTCTGCCCTCCTGCAGTTTCCATCAACTGGTATTTGGAAGCATTGCTGCCTCTACCTTTGGAAGCAGAGCGGAGCAATCATGGCATGAAAACTAAGCCTAATGAAGTCGAATCTATTCTCAGTACACATTGGTGTGAGGAGCAAGACCGCCAAAATTAACCCCCCAAACAGAATTCTAGAACCCTGACCTTAGCTACCTTCTGGAGCCTGTTGTGACATTCTGTGGCTTTACGTTTGAACTCTTCAGCAGCCAATCGGGACTCTCTCAATTCCGATTCATAAAGATCACTCCGCCTGCGAGCTGAAATGAGGTCTTCTTCTAACTGATTCATCATTAGCCTCATCTCTTCTACCTGAGCCTGATACTCCTGTGGGAGGAAGTGGGGCGTCACACACTTCAGGAAGAACAAAGGAAAAAAATGGCAACCAGGCAGTTGTGTAAGGAAAAACACAGAGGGAGGAAGCACACACAACCACACAAAGTGAAACACATTTTTGCCGAACACAAAGGTTATGTCCCCTTTCATTTTAAAAAATGTATATATATGGAAAGCCGCACATGAGAGAGAGAGAAAAGTTTTTAAACTCCACCAACACCCTGGATCTATTCCTAGTGTGAGGACTGGATAGCACAAACCAAAGCCAAAGCTATCATCAGCCAATATATTCCACTGAGAAGTAGCTACACACACCTGTTCTTTGATTTCCTGCAGCTTCCGGCTCTGTTCCCTGATGTCATGAAGGAGCTGCAGTGCCTTGTCATCCTCCTGAGACACTTCCATCCGAGCCTGCTCCAGACTTCGCTTTAAGCTCTGCAAAAGCGCAACGTTTAATACACAGCCACTTTGCATGCCGCTGTACCAAGGAAAATGTTATCAGTTATGGATAAAAAACAAACCAACAGGACAGCAAAACCCAAAGCTTGCATCTTAAGCTTCTGTTCAGCTCCAGTCTCCTGCCTCGACAGCAACAAAAGAACACGTCCGCTTGAATGAAATATGGTACAGTGGTACCTCGACTTACGAAGGAAATCCATTCCGCGGCGCTCTTCGTTAGCCGAATCCATCGGTTGTCGAAGCGTCCGTTTTGCGCATGCGCAAAGCGCGATTTTGCGCTTCTGCGCATGCACCGACCGCACGCGCCACTTCTGCGCAGGCGCAGAACGCACACGGGGCGAAAAGACTTCTGGGTTTGCCGACTTCGTAAGTCGAAACCTTCAGAAGTCAAGACATGTCGAGGTACCACTGTATGTTGTTTTCTTAAAAACAAACAAAACAAACAAACATTTTGAAGTGCAATTTAAAGAGCTACATGAGCAAGGAGGACACCAGCAACTATCCCTGCTAAAGTACATTTATGTACTTTATGGACACTAGGTCCAATCTCTTGACACCTCCAGTTAGACCAAGAATTCCTTGGAAAGTCAAAGTATTGGCAATTTCAGATACGCCAATACTACAAAAAGAAAAGGATCAATGTTGGAAGATTCTTTGCACAGACTTCCCTACCAGTGTCAAATAAATGCTTCCGAATCATGACTACCTTGCTTCAGATTTGGTTAAGGAAATAGTCCAAAGTATGTAAACTCCAACAAGCACAATATCCGCTGCTATCTTCTGCATGGAAGACTCAAGCTAAATTTCCTTTGCCTTCTCTGCCATGCTGTCAATTTATCAGGTCATTAATGAATTAAAACCATGTAACAGGCTTACAGTGCTTTGCCAATTAACCACCCCTATTTAATTAAGGCAGCTATGCTTCTTAAGCTCCCTCTGCCATATGCCTTACTGATACATCCATAACAGAAAGGTTTTAGACCAACGGAAGTCGGTGACTTCAGGGGGAACAGGTAGAGGCTCACACTGCATTCTGTGATGTAGGTAGCCAGGTCCTGTTCAAGGAGGGATCGCTGGGTCTCGGAGGCTTTCAGTTCCACCTCCTTTTGGCTAAGTACAGCCTCCACCTCCGATACTCTGCGGTGCAAGCGAGTCATTTCCTGCTCCATCTGCAACAAACATTAAAAGGTTTAAAAGCATTTCCCAAGGGTCTACGAGCAGACAAAGGGTGGATGCACAACTCAAGAGGAAATCTGTCTCTGGAAGAGAGACTAGGCTAGAATTCTGTTTAAATTCAAATACCATGGTTCTGTTCCTGGGAATTCACAGTTCCTTCTCAAGGAAAGGCAGTAAGTCTAAGTCACCCCATTCATTCAAGCCGCTTGTTCCCATTCAGTCATTCTTCGAACCCCAGTTAGCAAAGAAGCCACAATCATTTTTTCACCTGATTATTATTTTTCTCCAGAGATGGGTCACTTTAGCTTTATCCCAAATCCATGTTGGACCAGAGGAGGGCTCCCCCCCATGTCCTTCTGAGGGATCAAATGTCAAGTCCAGCACGGAACAGAAAGAGAAGTAACGGCACACCCTTTAAAGTCTCTCAAAACAAAGAGAGGGGTTTAAAATGTATATCCCAGTGAGTTTTCTTTCAGCAACAGTTCTCACTGTCAAATCAATGAAGCGGCAACAGTTACATAAGCAGAAACCGAAGGACGAAGAGAGGAAAAGAAGCAGCAGAAGAGAAACTTCGTAGCATTCAGAACAGAACCGAAGCTGCTGAGGATTTGATGGAAGAAGAAATGCCACCTGCTGGAAGCCACTGCCGTCACCGCCAGGCCAAGCAAAGGTCTAGAGAAAATCCAGAGCCTCCTTTTGTTATAAAATTAACGGATCTAGAAAGAGACATGACCTAAACTCATCTCCCTCATCTAACTGGTGAGGAGGAAACTGCTCCACCGAAGCTGTGGGCCCATCAGCAGCATCTGGTAGGTCCTTTGGCATACACAGGTTGTAGATCCCTGGAGCAAGGTGGGAGGCTGGCCATGTAAATAAATACCTTGTGGCACTTATCCTGGGTGTCTTGCAGCTCTTTACTCTTAAGGAGGATTCTCTTTTCCATGGAGTTAATCTTGGCTGGAGAATCCAAACCCAAAGCAGACCTTTAAAGGGAAAAAAAGAACCCCAATAATAATAATAATAATAATGTTCATATATTTATGTACCACCACACCAGAGCAGTCTATATGGTTTATAAAAAGATAATTACACACACACGACCCCCCCCAAAAAAAACCTGGTGTTATCTAACTTCAACTCAGAGCAGGCCCATTGAAATTAATGGATCCAAGTTAGTCAGATTATTTTCAGTGGCTCTACTCTATACACGATTAACATTGGCTGCAACTCTGAATATCAGATAATACAACTAAAGCAAAAACATAGTGGCACATTTTGATAAACGCTTTACAGTCAGGTAAATGACTTAGTAACCTGGCCACCACATACTTTTTGTTGTGGACGGACTATAAGAGACATTATTTACTTATGGATATGAGCGGAGAGCTGTTTCCTCCCAGACATTGCTGGATTACAATTCCCAGCTCCCATAATCCTTGACCATTAGCCATGCTGGCTGGGCCCGATGGGAGTTGGACTCCGAAACCCCTGGAGGACCCACAGGTCCTTCCTCACCCCACCCCCACCCCCAGAGGATGCAAAAACCCACCAGAACATCCCTATGAATGTTATTGGGATAGGCTGCAAGATAAATATGAGAATGCCCTAGTTACAAGAGCTGAGCCACTTTATGTTGCTATTAAGCATCACGTAAAGACTTTTTTTTTTCTGAGAAAGGTGGGTATATTATGATTTTCACAAAGGCCACCACAACACATGACAATCTTTATGGCTGTGATTTAGAAGCCAGACAAAGGAAGTAATGGGAAAGACATGAAAAAGGTGTTGTTAAGATAGAAAGACCCCATGGGGTTTCCAACCATTAAGCACAACCTCCATTTAGAGTACATTATTGAGGTCTAACCTAGAGGCATTACTACCGGTAGTAGCTTGCACAGTGTTTGTTAGCATTAGAAGAGCAAAGTGTTAAAACTCTTCATGGGGGAAAAGAAACACCCAGAGATGTGCTTGGTGGCTTGAGAAAGACACTGGCCTGGTTCAGACATCACCATCTCAGTGTGATAGACCAGGCGTGGGGAACCTCTGGCCCTCCAGATGCTACTGAACCACAACTCCCATTATCCCTGGCCATGGGCCATGCTTGTTGGGGGTGATAGGAGTTGTAGTTCATTTCTCCACAACTACGACAGACAAAAGGCAGATTAAGACCCTCTTGCCCCTTACAACCTAGCATGCAGATCCCAGAAGGTTGTCCATGTGGGAATGTGATCCTCTGGCTCAAAAAAAAAAAAATACTAGCTATCCTAACCCCTATACAACATTGCCTGGACAGATCCCGTTGTCTAAAAAAACATCAAAACCTACTCTACATGCCAGCACTGTAGAGCAGTGTTTCTCAACCAGTGTGCCTCCAGATGTTTTGGGACTACAACTCCCATCATTCCTGACCACTGGTCTTGCTAGCTAGGGATGATGGGAGTTGTAGTCCCAAAACATCTGGAGGCACACTGGTTGAGAAACACTGCTGTAGAGGGCCAACGCTGAAATATTCTTTCTGGAACTGGAGCTGTTTGTTGTTAGACACTTTGTATATTAAGAACTAGATTGATAAAACATGTTTATACTCCCCCACCCATCCTTAAATGCTTAACGTAATAAAAGAAAAAGAAAACCACAACATGCACACACAAAAGCTATTCACAGCAGCACAGCCTATTTAAACTAAGCAATTAATAAACTGGTTGTAGATCCCTGGAGCGAGGAGGGAAGCCAGCCATGGAAATAAATACCTTGGGGTAGTTTGAATAGCAAATGCTTACTACTAGAGGAATTTGCAGAAGCACAAATGCAAAGAAAAAGCAGGTGACCTGTCCATAGGAGTACATATACTTGCCAGGGTGCCATTGGTCACTACTTTCTTTTTTGCCGGCTGAGAGCGCCCCAAAAGTGTGGCAGCTCCCCCAACTTCAAGGTTTCCCTGACTTTGGAGTTTCTACGAGGCCCTGCCTTTCTCCAGACTCCAGTTGGGCTTGACCGACAGCAAGTCATACTGATATTTTCTGACCCTCCCCCATGGCTCAATGTAACAGGGACACATGTCCCAGTCTCCTTTCCACACAGCTATGAATTTGGGGGGGGGGGAGAGAGACATCTGCCGCACCAAGCCTTCAAAGCTTGCCTATGGCATTACAAACAAGACCTTGCTCTGCTCTCTCGGAGGAACAACAGGCAGAACCAAAGGTGAACACACTTTGGTTAGTTAACAGGACCAATCGCTATCAGTAATTTGGTGGAATAGAACGTTTTCTCCATGAAGGCCTACCCCAGCTTAACTTTGGGGGGGGGGGGTAGGCGACTTGAGATTTTTATGTTTGTTTCATCTTAGTTGCTGCTTTGGTGATATCACTGTGTTACTGTTATCCTGCTTATGCACAAGTATGTAAGAGCGGCCCTACTGGATTGGGCCAAAGACCCACCTAGTCCAGCATCTTGTTCTTACAGTGCCCCTGGGAAGTCCATAAGCAGGACACAAACCCCCAAGTCTTACGGTACTCTTCCCTCTTGTGATTCCCACCAGTATGTGTACAGAGGCATGCTGCCTTCAACAGTTGGGGGAGAACACAGCCAACACAGCCAACATAGCCTCTGTAACCTAGTCATATTTGCCTTTCCTCTCTACCCGTATCACCAAATTTCTTTCTTCTTATTTCTCTGGATAATTCCTTCTGCAAAGCCCCATTCTGACCTGCTTGCTGGTTTCTCAGACTTCCAGCTCCTGCTTCCACCTTCCTTCTCTAGGCCTTCAAAATGTTCTTCCTGTCAAGGATCTAAGCAGCCAGCATTCCTTCTCCCTATCATACTCTACTGCATAGAACCACAGAATCATAGAGTTGGAAGAGACCACAAGGGCCATCCAGTCCAACCCCCTGCCAAGCAGGAAACACCATCAAAGTATTCTTGACATATGCCTCTGCTTAAAGACCTCCAGAGAAGGAGACTCCACCACACTCCTTGGTAGCAAATTCCACTGCACTTTGACTCATCTCAGGCAGTCAATGTAGAGTTTCACCAACACAAATGCCACTTGCACCCATAGTGTGACTTCAAGATGATAGATTTCATAAAATCATAGAGTTGGAAGGGACCCTGAGGATCATCTAGTTCAACCCCCTGCAATGCAATGCAGCTGTCCCATACAGGAATCAAACCTGCAACCTTGGTGTTATCAGCACCACGCTCTAACTAACTGAGCTTAGATTCACTAACTCTTCTCCCTGGCCCACCATCTCTTAAATCAGAGTGGTGGGGACCAAGGACAGGGCCTTTTCAAAGCTGATGCTATAGCCCTATGACCGGACATCTGCCACACACCTTCTCTTGCTGACTTTAGATGTGCTGCAAAAAACACTCTGCTCAGAAACCCTTTCTATGATTAAGCCTTAGTGTCTCTTTAGGATGACCCCTTAAATTCTTTGTATTGCTTGTGTTGTAGGACACCCTGGAAACATTTTATTTTGGAAGGTACAACTAACCGACTGAATGAATGAATCAATGAAAAAGCATTTCATCCCATTTTTAGTACATACCCATCACCAACAGACTTTCTAATCTGAAGCCAGTTACTAAGGAACTACAATACACCCAACTATGAGAGCGTTTAGTAATACGTATTCCAATGATTACCACATAATTAGGTGAGCCAGCTCCAGATCATTTTTTTAAAAAAACAACAATGACCAAGACACAAAATTCTTCTAACATAATCCAAACTAAGAAAAGGCATACAGCAGGTCATATTAAAGCACGAAATGAACTTGGGGCATAACTTTGTTCCCAAACAAGCACTTACTTCAATATGCTGAATCCAGCTTCGTGCAACACATGGGAAGCTGCCATATGCCAAGTCAGACCATTGGTCCATTTTGCTCAATGCAATCTATACTGGCTGGCAGCAACTCTCCAGGGTTTCAGACAGGGGACATTCCCAGACCTATCTGAAGATACTGGGGGTTGAACCTGGGACGTTCTGTATCCAAAGCAGAAACACTACCACTGAGCTATGCCCTTCCCCAAAACACCTACCCATTTCTTATTACTTACATTTATATAACTACTTCCCCCGCACCCCAGGAGCTCAAGGTGGTATATATGGTTCTCCCCTCTCCATTTTACTCTCACAACAACCCTGTGAGGCAGGTTAGGCTGAGAGACAGCAAATGACCCAAGTAACAGCCCCCACCTCAGTTTTCCCTACAACGCTTTTCACATTTAATAACTCTTCTGTACAATATAATTTAAATGGCTAAGCCTGCTGAGGAAGTATCTTTTCCCACAGGCTGCCTAGAGTTTTTAAAATGCCTTCCATTTAATAAAAGTACTGCCATTTGTTTTTCCCCCTACATTTCAGAACTAATTAGATTTTTCCCCTGCTGCAGTATATTTGAGAAAGGCTACACACCTGGCATCATGTAGGTTTAAGACTACAATTTGTGGTTTCCTCCGTGTGGAGCTGCTTGCAAAGACAATCCAGAAACTCCCAGTCATCCAGTACGTTCCCTAACTGGTGTTCTTTCATTTTTTTATTCTATTCTATTTGTTTTAAAATTATTTTAAATAACTAACTGGCTGGCTACTGGGAGCAGCTAGGGTGCTTATAGCACAAGTGTGGAGGACACCACAGGGCCTGCTAATATCTTTATGGCATGAAAACATACGGAACCTGGCCATCGCGGAGAAGATAATGCATAATATTGTTATGAACTTCGGGGGGGAGGCTAGATCCCTCTAAATGTGTTGTGGGTTTGTGCCAGATCCTCCCCATAATTCTTGGCTTTAGTAAAAGTCAGAATTAAACAAGGTTCGATTACAGCGGGCCAAACACGGAAATTCCTAGGTTTAGCGTACGCAAACAAACCAGGCTATCAGGGCAGGACCAGCTGAGTGCAAGCCAAACTTGGCCCTCCAGTTGTTTTGGGACTACAATTCCCATCATCCCTGACCACTGGGCCTGTTAGCTAGGGATGATGGGAGTTGTAGTCCCTAAACAGCTGGAGGACCAAGTTTGGCCATGCCTGCTTTAAGGAATAAAGCAGAGTACAGTGCCGCCTGCCTGCCTTCCCCGCTGCCAGTCCCCCCGGAGCCCATAGGAACGCACTGATTAAGTTTCAATGCATTCCTATGGGAAACCGCAACTCGCTAGACGAAAAATTCATTACACGAATTGACCCGTGGAACGAATTTATTTCGTCTAGCGAGGCACCTCTGTAAATGGCCCATCAATAAAAACCATCACCAGGGCAGAAGACTCCCAGCCACTCAACAGAGGAGGGCAGTTTCCAAGGTTGGGGGGTGGGGCTTCTTTGCTGAGTGCTAGTGGACAAAGGCCAGGTTTAGGATTCCTAATAGGAATGCTGTAGGCCAGGGATGTCCAACCAGTAGATTGTGAGCTACCGGTAGATCCCCAGCTGATGCTGGTAGATCGCGGGATCCTTATCTTGTACAAAAAGTTATGGGGGTGGGGGAGAAAGCTCAACAAATCTGGGCAATCCACCCACCCCACGCATGTTCCTCTTCCCTCCAATGACAATGGGTAGATCACTGCCAGTTTTTTTAATATACTTGCAGTCTCTTGAGAGTTGGACATGTCTGCTGTAGGCTCTGGGAGCTCCTTGGAGTCAGATAGCAGTGAGAAGGAGGAGGAGGAGGGGCAAAGCTCCACGTGAGCTGGGAATGACAGGCTGGAACTAAGAGACATGGGGAGATGGTGTTTTGGTTGCCCTGGAATCCAATACTGCACTCCTGCAGGAAGCAAGGCCACTAAGAGATGTGAATGCTTTGAACTCTCCACAGTAGATTCAGGTGTATATAAGTGCAAATAAAACACTGTGACTTAAAAGATATGGGTCTCTGCCGTACCTAATTTTCCAAACCCAGCTGGAATCTTGTCACTGCTAGGCAGAGATTGGGGGTGGCGTGCAACAATATAAACGTCTCCAAAGGTTTAGAAACCACAGAACATGTTTATGTGGTATTGTGGGATTTCATTTCTAATGCTACAATACTTATCTCAGGACTCTTTGTCGCCACCAATGGGGAAGTATGGCAATCTTAAAAGCTTATTTACAGGTGTTTGCTCATGTTTTCTCGCCTTGTGCTTAAGAAACTGGTGGCCCTTTATTTGAGGTTCTTCCTCTCGTGTTATTTTTTGTGCATGATTGAAATTTTATTTTTTTTAAAGTGAATTCTTACCCACCCTTCACCACAAGGTCCCAGGGCAGGTAAGAATCATATAGTATCAAAACCCAATAGAACTATTTGAAACAAACAAAAGAATATATACCAGACTATAGAGATGGTCTCTCTCACACACAAATAAATAAATCACTGTCCAATGTCCAAGCATCTTCTGGAACCACATTCCGCCCATCTTAGAAGAATTTCATTAGCTGTTAATTTGTTTCAGGACCATGAAAACCCTAGACAAGAGTCTCGATTAAGGGTGTTTCAGAAAAAAAAACCTCTCCCATACAAGCTCCCCACCCCCTGCAACGTTATAAGGTCTTTGGATAAGGTCCTGCTATGGTTTACCACTCGAAAGGGGCCTTTTTAAATAGTGGAATATCACCTGCCACCACTGTTCCCCTTGAAGTCCACAAAGCAGGCCCATTCCTGTGGGTTTTTGATGAAAGGTTTGATGAGCTATATAGGCAATCCTTTTTTTATAAAATCCTTTTGCTGCCTTGAAAGTTTTTATTGGGTCCCAACTGTTACTAAATGATGCTGTAGGCGTCAGTGTTTACATTGCTTGTAAGCAACCTGGTTGGTCTATTTTGGGACAGAAAGGCAGTTAGGAGACAAAAATAAAAATTAGCCATCTCCTGCAAAGGCTTGCTCTAATTCCTCCAGATGCAAGAGCATCTTCTACAGTCTCTGTCAAAACAATAATTAACAAATATTATCATATATTTGCAAAAGCATGTAAACTATTGCATTGCTTGAACCATGGATGTTTGCCACCTTGGGCTACTTTGGGAGGAAGAGTCGGACAGAAATAAAATTAATAAATAAACAAGCTTGAGCTTGTGGCAGGGCGAGCACAGCAGCACTCACCAGCCCCGTCTACAACTTCAGCTTCCTTTGTGTGCATCTGATGAAATCTCTATAGTACACAATGCAGAATTCCAGATGCACAGTCTTAAGAATGCATGTGACTTTGGACATTGTCACAACTCCTAATGCCGAGATCATGCCTTACAGCCAATGAGGAAATATGGCGCGGGATGGAGGAAGAGAGATGATCCCAATGTAATACCTTAGTTTACCCCAGGCATCCCCAAACTTCAGCCCTCCAGGTGTTTTGGACTACAATTCCCATCATCCCTGACCACTGGTCCTGTTAGCTAGGGATCACGGGAGTTGTAGGCCAAAACATCTGGAGGGCCGCAGTTTGGGGGTGTCTGGTTTACACCATTGAGGTTGGGAACCTGTGGCCCTCCAGATGTTCATCAGCATGACCAATGGTCAGAGATGCTGGGAGCTGTTGTCCAACACCTTCAGAGAAGACAACAGGTTCCTCATCCCTGCTTTACATACACATTAATAGGTTAAGTTAATGCTGGTTTTCCCCAATGCCAGAAACCAGTTTCCAATGCAGAAATAATAATAATAATAATAATAATAATAATAATAATAATAATAATAATATATTTATACCCCACCCATCTGGCTGGGTTTCCCCAGCCACTCTGGGCGGCTTCCCACAGAAAAATAAAATAAAATAATCGATTAAACATTAAAAGCCTCCCTAAACAAAGTGTTTTATTTACCAAATTCTTGAGAACCCTAGTTTCTGCTTTAAAAGAAATTCCATTTTCTGCCCCTCATCAATGTACCTCAGTTACAGCAACACATAAACAGCAGCTTTTAGAGGGTCACTGAACAGGAAGCCTCAGATGTTGAAGGAACTTAGCAGACCAGCTGATGACATTTTTCAAGGCTTGAATCAAGGCTGTGGGTGGTTCTTTCAATGCAAGAAAAAATCAGCCCATATAGACATTCTCCCACCAATTCTCAGCTCATTAAAGTACTTAGTTTGGTAATTAGTTCTCAGCAGTCCTTGCCCAAGACACCTCACTGGTTGAAGCAGAGCCGAACTCCACATACAGTTCACAGGAAGTTGTATCACTTCAGACTGAAGGCGGGGGATCACGTGACAGAATGCCCCTATCAAGTGATACCAAAATAAATTCCCTGCACGTAGAAAACAAGCATGTCGATAACAGTCGTTTCCCTGAATTGCTAGTTTTCTATGTGCAGGGAATTTTAGCTACTTTATTTGTAGGGAGCGCCCTTGCATTGTTAGACTCCTTGCACCAGCACTCCAGAGTGGTACACCCCAGATACAGGTTACCACCACCTCAGTGAAAGATTGCACAAGGTGCTTTAAGGGCTAGGATTCAAATTCAGAGCTTGCTGCTCTCTCTCCTCCCCCTCCTATACTTTATGGCAACAGCAACCTTGCAAATGCCATCACTTTCCTTAGCAGTGCACTAATGTGTTATTAAGACAGGGGAGATTTCACACTCCAGCATGGGTCGCCCTGTGTCACATCCACGCTTGCTAATTCAATCCATGTCTAGTGTCTACTAAACAATCAGTTATTGATCAAAATAAATCAAGGCATGCACATGGCCTTGTGATTTGCAAGATGAAGTCTATAAGCAATGGACTGTGTTACAATCCAGAATTTTCCTTATCAACTGGAATGCCACACAGCTTTTCTGAATGTGGAATTGTGAAATTCTGGTTTCAAATCTGTGTGAAACCAGGATTCCTGGTCACTGACAGGTGTCTGAGACCCAAAGCAACTCAGATGGGGAGCTCAGGCCTTGTATCCAGTATCTAGCTCACAGTGGGCCTGTTGAAATTGGTAGACTTGACTTACTATGCTTTTAAATGTGTTGGAAGCTGCCCAGAGTAGCTGGAGCAACCCAGCCAGTTGGGCAGGGTATAAATAAAAAAATTATTATTATTTTTAACTTTGATGAATTAAATTCAATGAGTATAACTCTGAGTAGGACTATGATTGGGTACAATCCTTTTTCTCCCACACAATATACTTAGCCTACTGTATTTTTCCATCTATAAGACGCCTCCATGTATAAGACTCAGATTTGAGAAAATGGGGGAGATGGCCCAGAGTATAAAACGCCCCCTAATTTTTGAAATTATTTTTTTTGGGGGGGGAACCTAGTCTTATACACACAAAAATACGGTATCTAAAATGCCCCAGTTGACAAGCCTGCTGTTGAGAAATGTCAGTTAACAAGCAGAAAGACACCGTAACTTATTATTCCAGATGACTCAAGCTCTCACAGAAACACCCTAATCTTCTGAAATACACTTTATCTTTTCTACATGAAATATATAGCCATTCTTATAAGACAACAAACATGATAATGATATTCAAGACCGAAAAATGAGAAGGGCAATTAAAACCATTGCTTCCAGATGTATGACCATCTCATAAGCACCCGTCTCGTTATTTTAAAGGGCAAGCTGATCAACCATTTCTATGCAGAATGTCTAGGCTCTTGTTTCATCTCAACAGTTGGAAGACCCTGTTGACTGAGAAGTACCTGTCATACTCCACAATTAACAAAAATGGCTCCCCGAATTTTAAAAATACACAGAGCATATCAACACCACATAAGTAGCGTGGCGCACACTGTTGTCATTTCCTCTCCCTAGGGAACTCTGGGAACTAGTTCTGTGAGGAGGGAGTAAAGCTTTCCACCAGAGAATTTGCAGCAGCTGCACAACACTACAATTCCCATGATTCTTTGGGGGAAGCCATTTCACTTAAACCAATATAAAACTCTATAAAGGTCTCAAGCAGTGCTATTTTTCTAGAAAAAGAGGTGCTGGAACTCAACAAGAACACCTCCCTCCTTCTCTTAGAATGTCAATGGCACCTACCTGAGAGTTCTGGCTGGAAAAAAAAAAGCCCTGGTCTGCAGTATAAAATACAGAGAATCAGAATGTCTAGGCATATGCAGCAGCACGACTTGAAATCTTGAGAGGTTTCCTAAAACTATCATAACTGACCTTGCTACTTTTTAATTAAGTCATTTGAGGATGCTGCACCTAGCCAGAAACAGACAATTAATCTTCTGGTTCTGACTCTAAACGACAATAAATAAACAGTATCTACCAGGTGTACATGAAATTAGCACAATATGTTTGTTAACATATTAGTGCAATATGTTTCTCTTTAAGAAATATCTGCTATTGCAAGAAAATCCTTTACTAAATCCAAATGACATCATTTTCAATGTATCCTAAAAATTGTAAGGTAGCCACAGAAACTGTACCAGCATCCAAGCAGAAGCAAATCAACCACAACCCTTTTACACATCCAAGATAGTCTTCACCAAGTTGCATGCCCAGGTTGGAGGTGAAAAATACATCAGACAGCAAAGCTATCCCATGGGTCATCAATAAACTAATGCCACAAAACATGATCCGTAAGTCAATGAATACAGTGTGCAATCTGGACTTCCAGTTCAGCTAAAATGGCTCAAGTATCATGGCAACAATGGTCTATATATCTCTGTACTGAGATCTATAATCTCAATTATGGACTCATTTTCTGGACAAGATCATACCAAAGAGTTTCATCTATTAGTCTCCAACTCAGTGCTAAATATTAATAGCAGCATTTGTACAATGCTTTCAAATGTTCAAAGCACTCCCTACACATCATCTCATTGCAATCCTTACAACAATCCTGCAAGGTAAGCTGCTGATGCAATTAGCTGCACAAGGCAGGTGGGGGCCACAGGCTGAGCGGGAGATGATTGCCTAAAGCCAGTACATGATTTTATGGCAGAGGCAAGAGTCAAAATAATGCCTTAGCCACTCTTTATTTCTTCTGAAATCGGAGCAGATGTTCTGGAGCACAATTTAAAGTCTCAGAAAAAGTCTCTGATCTTTTATTTCAAGATCTTAATTGTTAATTTGATCACTATTGCTAGTCTAATCTTCAGCTTCCAAAATTTACGTTTTTTAAAAATATAATTACCTCCTTGAATAAAGGTTCATTTGTAAGAAACAGTAAAAAGCCCCGGGAATTGCCCTGCGGGATCGGACTAAAATGACTAGAAGTCTCTGGGCAGCTTACAAGCCGGATGTGAAGGCAACAGCCTTTTATTTTATTTTATGCCCCCAGCATTAGGTATTCACAGAGGTATACTGCCTCTGAGCATGGAGGTTTCAGCCAATAGCCATTGATAACCTCCACGAATTAGCCAATATAAACCCACCGTTCCATCACATAGATAGCGGCAGCTCAAGATGCCTATTGTGAAAGGGAAGATTTCCAGTCTAGCAACCATCTTTCTAGTTCTCATCGGAACATTTTAAAAAGATTTCCAGGAGCGACAATGCCAAAACTGAGCACAAAATAGATCAAGAGAGGATTGCCTCACTGGTGCAGAGGCAACGGCACCACCTTCCAATTCCTGCTTGGTACTCCCTTGTCTTCGTCCCCCACCAGAAAAGAGACACCTGCGAGTAGGAGAACACCACAGGCAGTCAAGAAGCTCCCTTCTAATTGCTGGCCTATTTAAGGTTCCTCTCTGACTCATAACCCTGGGAACATCGTTGGTGCCAGGAGAGGAATCAGATTCGGTTTCCAGGCTTCTCTTTTAAACAAATCATCTTCCACACATGCCCCAAGTGTTCACATTTGAACTGTATTTTTTAAATGCAGGGACCTGATTTGGTTAGACTTTCTACCCCATAATACAACTTGCTTTATACGGAGACATTGGGGGCGGGCTAACAGCACACTGTACGTTGGAATCCCAAGTCAAGTCTCTGCATTTAGCCATTCTTCAATTGGACGTGCTATATACTCATGCTTTACTTCTGGGCAGTAGCAGCAAAAAAATATATATTAAGGGCCCACCAGACCAGAAGGGGCATCATTATACAACTGATGCTCTTCCCTGTATCACTGCCGTATAGGACCTTCTACCTTCCCATAAGACATCCAATCACTATGGACTTCTGCATCATCCATCCTGCAGCTCCAATGCCTCTTTTGACCATGAGTTTTGTCGATTACCTTGCTCCCAGTTTCAGTGGGTAACCTGAGCTGCTTGCTAGTTTGCTCCCAGGAAAATGAACTGCACACCTCTGTGCCTCCCTGGACCAACCTTGTAGACCTAGAGTGCTTGGCAATACTATTTCACACCAATCAAACACACCCCCACCCCTCAACATCTGAAACTCTTCTAAATTCCTCCTAAATTCCTGCAAAGCCACAGAGAGAGAATTCAGTCAAAACCGTTCACTTCCCTCTAGGATGTAGCAGACAGATTCTAAGACGAGGAGCGTTATAGACTCAGAATGAAGCATTCCTTTCATGCAACAATATTGGGAAGGGGGGTGAGAGCCAATGACATGAATCACAGCTAAAGCAAAGCCTGAATCATCTTCCTATAGCAGAGGGAAGACCAGTCAAAAGCTGGGTATTCACATTTCCCCAACCTTACCCCCCCCCCACTCCCCGTTCCACCGCCAAGTACATCAAGCACTGATTTCCCCCTATTCATTCTCTACAAAACAGCAATTCCTACTTACTCTGTTCGGAGAATCCCCAACGCCTTGATGAAGGAGAACCCTACAAATGGCAAATCTTCACCAGAGAAACCTGCAGGGTTCAGCTGGCACAGAGAGGATACAATTCGTGGATTCTTGTCTGGTTCATCGAAATTTGAGGTGTCATCATCAGACTTGATGGTAGGCACAAAGGGGGGAGGAGCTGGTTATTTCGTTAAAAAAAACATAAAGAAGAAGGAACAAAAAAAATTAGCTGCAGTTTGCTGTCAAAGTCCCTCTCGTTCAGCATTGTCAATGGCACTGCAGCTCCTGCTTTTAATCTTGCTAACACCAGCAGGCTGAGCCACTGCTCTCCAACCTATTACAGCAACAAGAGATTAACCCTTTGGCTGCCAACATGGCTACCACTCTGCAGGCAGGAGAATCTCTTGCTGCTTTTGAACCAGCCTTGCACCTTCAAGAACAAGCCAACAACGGCAATATGTCAAGTTTCAATCTTGTCTGTCTGCAGGATGCTTCCCTCCTGATCTCTTTGGACAAGGGAGATCCATCTAAGCAACCTGAATCAATGAAGCAAACCTTGGCTGCTCTGCCTACAGATGGGGTCGTGCCAAACAGAACCAGTAGCACCCGCAGCCTGGATAGCAGACCCTCGCCTCCCATTACTAAATTAATCTTGTCTGTGGAAACGCTGCAGCTGATAAACCCCAGCCCTTTTGAGAATTCATGTTCCCAGCTTTGCTAAAACACCACTGATGGGGCTCCACCGCAGTCTAGCTTCAGTGCTATCAACTCTATCAAATAGGCAAGAGTAAGAACAATTTCTCCCCCTTTAGCTGGCACCCTTAAAGCTCCTGCTCTCAAACTGCTTCATTTTAGCCTTCCTTTAAGGTTTAAATAAAGCAGCAGAGCTACAAAATCTTGAAGAGATATGCTTTTCCCCAAACCATGTTCAGCAGCAGAGTTGCTTGCTGGCGCTGCACGTATACAGAACGAAGCCCTGCTCATTAGGTATTATGCACCTTCATTTGTTTCAAATATGCATTTAATCAAGGGACCCAGGTGGTGCAGTGGGTTAAACCACTGAGCCTAGGGCTTGCTGATCAGAAGGTCGGCGGTTCGAATCCCTGTGATGGGGTGAGCTCCCGTTGCTTGGTCCCAGCTCCTGCCAACCTAGCAGTTCGAAAGCACGTCAAAATGCAAGTAGATAAATAGGAACCGCTACAGCGGGAAGGTAAACGGCGTTTCCATGTGTTGCTCTGGTTTGCCAGAAGCGGCTTTGTCATGCTGGCCACATGACCTGGAAGCTATACGCCGGCTCCCTCGGCCAATAATGCGAGATGAGCGCGCAACCCCAGAGTCGGTCACGACTGGACCTAATGGTCAGGGGTCCCTTTACCTTTACCTTTATGCATTTAATCAATCAATGCAAATCATCACAGAATGCAAATCAGCCAGGTTCTCTTTTTGCTCTGTGAAGCAGAATCCCTTCAGCCAGCTCGCTCCTCATCACAAGCTGGTGAATGTATAGTGTGCTAATGCCGTTACCATGGATTCCGTATAGATCTCCGGCAGCTGAAGGGCTGATGGGAAATGAATGCTGGGAGCCAGCATTACAGTCCCTGCAGTGCAGACTCCCTGCTCCTCACTTTGTGCATGCTCCAGAGTTTAAAGCCTGCCTGACTCCCTCTATTCCTGACAGATGCTGATACTTATCTGACGGACACAGGCAAAACATGAGTCACTACCGGAGCTTACTAGCTCCCTCTAGGCTGCCAGAGCCTTTTGCAACACAGGTTTTTAACTCTTTGCTTTTTATATATATACTTTTAAACCATCGCAAGTGAATGACCAGAATTAATAAGCCAATTTTTTAAAAAAGCGTCTTCCTAATTCACATCACCCAGAATACATATTGGCAGCCTTTCGTGGAGAAAATGCTGACGCTGCTTTCACAAATAGATGAGCAAGCTGATTTTCTCAGAGGTTAAAAGTAACTAAGAGTAAAACGGCAGGGTGGATAACGCAGTGAGGAGATTAATATTATAAGATACGATTTTACATATAGGGATGTAAAGAATGATCTTTTTAAAGCATTGTTTTCATAAATTGGTTAAATTAGATTTTATTTCCCCTCTTCATGGCAGGGACATCCAACTCCCAAGAGACTGTGATCTACTCACAGAATAAAAAACTGGTAGTGCTCTACCCCTTTTGGGGTGCGGGGTTCAGGTCAAGGTTGTTGAGATTTTTTCAGGGAGGGAAATCAATCTTGCATAAATTTAGTTGCTGAAACAAGGATAAAATGATGAACGTATCTTTGGATTCTTTTGAAACGCAAAAGGCCCATTGCAGACTACAGTGGTACCTCTACTTACGAATTTAATGCGTTCCGAACACACATTTGTAAGTCGGGAAAAATTGTAAGTCGAATCCCATAGGAATGCATTGGGAGAAAAAAATCGTAAGTAGAAGCAACCCTATCTAAAAATCCGTAAGTAGAAAAAATCCTATCTAAACCGCATCCAAGATGGTGGACGGAGCTCCATTCGTAAGTAGTTATTCGTAAGTAGAGGTACCACTGTACTTGCTTCCTGAGCTCTTAACCTATGGGTTTATGTGCTCCCTCCGTTTTCAGCCTTAACCATGGTGTAAAAATGCCTGGAACAAGGCAATGCCCAATCCACGACTACCTTCTTACCCAGATTTAAAGTTGGTAGCCAACAGAACAATACCCCGTGGTTTAATGCTAACAATGGAAGAAAGGAGGGAACAAGCCCGTGGAATGTTCTGTAATTTCTTAACCAGGGTTAAAGATTGGGAAACAATCTTGGTGCTGCTAACCAAAAAGCAATATTATTCATCTGCACTCCGAGTTGAAATAGTCTATGACCTAGGGAAAGTAGTAGATGCAGTTTTTAGCAGCTCTGTATTAGGAAAGTATGGGGACCCAGGTGGCGCTGTGGGATAAACCACTGAGCCTAGGGCTTGCTGATCAGAAGGTCAGTGGTTCGAATCCCTGTGACGGGGTGAGCTCCCGTTGCTTGGTCCCAGCTCCTGCCAACCTAGCAGTTCAAAAGCACATCAAAATGCAAGTAGATAAATAGGAACCGCTACAGCGGGAAGGTAAACAGTGTTTCCATGTGCTGCTCTGGTTTGCCAGAAGTGGCTTTGTCATGCTGGCCACATGACCTGGAAGCTGTACACCGGCTCCCTCGGCCAATAATGCGAGATGAGCGTGCAACCCCAGAGTCGGTCACGACTGGACCTAATGGTCAGGGGTCCGTTTACCTTTACCTATTAGGAAAGTACATAATCAGAATGTATTTTTTCTGGTGCCTTCTGAAAGGTGGTTAAAGAACTTCCTTTCTACAGAGATTTTCTCTGTCCTGTAAAATTTATTCTACTTATATCTTTGAAAACATGTTGAGCTCAGCAGCCCCCTTAAGAATGAGCCTTGAATTCCTTCTGCTGCCTGAAGGCAACCAGCTTCCTAATCCCCTTGCTAGTCTTCATTATTGAGCTGCCAGAGAACTTGAGCATGGACCCCTGTGGATCAAGCACTGCCTCTCTGTTCCAGTTCTGGGTTTTGGTCCAACGACAGAACTGCGGGCAATTCCAGCCTGAAGGTGCACATCACAGCCACAGTGCCACCTAGTCTGGGAAGTCAAAAGACACTAGAGGGCCAATCTGGTGTGACTAACTGGCTTAAAGACAGACCCTCAGACCTACTGACTTCTTTCAGTCTGAGCAATCTGTCATTGTGGGAACCACTGAGGTCTCACACCATGTTGCCTGGTGATTGGCCTCCAGCCAGCCCTTTTGCCTGAAAGACACTTGCCCGCCCTCAAGGCTAAGCACCTGACACACTGCTGACTTATCTTCCAAAGCCACAAGCACCTGACCTCCCAGGATAACCTAGAGACTGATTTTATAAAGCAGGGATGGGGAACCTGTAGCCCTCCAGATGTTGCTGGACTCTATCAACCCTGGGCATTGAGCATGCTGGCTAGGGTTGATGGGAGTCGGGTCCAACTTCTGGAGGGCCACAATTCCCCAGCCCTGTTATCAAGGCATAACTGCTTGAAATATTTGGCTACTGCCCTAAACTTATAGAATCATAGAGTTGGAAGAGACCACAAGGGCCATCCAGTCCAACCCCCTGCCAAGCAGGAAACACCATCAAAGCATTCCTGACATATGCCCGTCAAGCCTCTGCTTAAAGACCTCCAAAGAAGGAGACTCCACCATACTCCTTGGTAGCAAATTCCACTGCCAAACAGCTCTTACTGTCACAGCTCTTACTTGCACAGCTGTTCCCCTTTCCCTGGCTTCTGAATCCAGTCCAAAGCAAGTCCCTTGAAGTTGCAAAGCAAATCAGGGAGCTGTTTCCAAAGGAAGAACTATGAGGTGGGAGAGACTTTGTGCTGGCCATCAGGCAATGGCTTTTCCCACCTGTGCCTTGCCCCACCCTCCAGCCGAAGGAGCCTTTAGAAAGGAGTTGCTGCCAAGGGCATTATGTGTATGTGTGAGGTGAGGAGAGGGAGTTGATCATGGTGATCAACTCCCACTCAAAAACCTATGTCCCCACTATGGAAAGAAGTGTGGATCCAGATTTGGCCGCCACGGTCAATTACAGACAGTCGCACCTAATAAGAATAGCTAATAGCAATCGCTTACTGGTGATTTGTTAAATATTCTATGATTTATGTTGCGTCAGTTTGCATTTCTTAGTGCAGAAAGTATTGATCTGATGTGTAGAGATCTTTCCTATTCTACTTAATTCAAAAGGGTTCTGGAAGCTTATCTGTATGAAAGAAACAAGCAGAACGTCCATAATGTTGGGGTTATTTCTTCAGAGAAGCTGAGTACAGCTGGCTTAACTGTATCTCTTCTGTGTCAAGGTCATGCTGACTATTATAAGAGGCCAGAAGGAGGCTGGATTTCACTTTCACTTTCTTCCTGTCTCTCTTTCCTTCTGGTGTGGTGTTCTGTACATAGTATGCTTAGTGTTAAGGTTTTGGCTTATTATAAGTTACGGTAAGTTTAAGTTAAGTCTGCTGCCACTGGATTTCTTATGGACAGTGCCAACCCTGAATGTATTGGATTTGTGACCATTATGCTCATTTGCCTTCAGTAGAAGTAAAGCTCTGCTGGATGAAATATTAATTGCCTCTGGACTATTTTGGGGGGAACCCTGCAACGTGTTTAAGTTTTTACTCTGCTAACTATACGTTGGAATCTGCTCTGGATCAATATTGCGTAGAATTCCATGACATGTTGTACTTGTGATGTTCTGTTGTGTTATTGCTATTCATCATTTGTAAGCCACTTTGCAATTCATGTGAATGAAAAGCAGCCTAGAAATACAATGAATCAAAAAGGCATCAACCCATTATTCCACCTGAGGCCTGGGATGCAGATCCTCCTTTCCTGGCAAGACTTAAAGTCACTTCGTGGCAATTTCATCTACTCTTGGAAGCAAGAAAACCTTCTGCTTAACCAGGGATGGGAACAGGCTAGGAGAAACTGGCATGGACAAGATGTAATGGTGGATGGGTGCTAGAATCAAAACTCTGACCCCTGGAGCACTGTGGAGGCGGCATGGGACTACATTTTAGATGTTATCGTGCATCACAGCTAAGAAGGAATCTCCTCTGAGAAAGCAGGAGATAAACATAACAGAAAAACAGCAAACAACTGTTTGCTCAAGGGAGAGGTCATTTGCACTTAGGTTAATTAGATTCTCTCCTTGAGAAATGAATGCTGCTTCCCATTTCCCTTCAGTAGATGGATTCATCTAAGACACTTTCAAAGGGTCTTAAAACATTAAGTGGTTTATAAATGAATGAATTATTTGGGGGGGGGGAACGAGAATACAAGACATCCCTTCCAAGGTCTTTGATTCTCTTGCTCATTTATCTGTTTAAGATTTTTACCCTGACGTTCCTCAAAAATTTGATGTGGCTAACACTTCAAATGCAACAACATTGGCAGAATTAAAAAGAACACCAAGGAAGTCTCAGAATACAGATGCAACAAAAAGCAAAGGGGGGGGGGAGAACTTTAGGACTGTGACGAACAAGTCAAACTGTGACATCATCTAAAAATAATGCAGTGATTGTTTAGCATTGAAATGTTTTCTGAATTTTTATCCACAAGACTAAAAATATGGCATTGGTATTCAAGATACTTGGCAGCCAACCCTAGCCCAATTGTCAAACATTTCAAACAGAAGGGGCCCACAAGCATTTGTGGACCTGGCAACTTGAGGCTAGTCCCTTCATGAACTGCAAAGGATGGGGTGTCCATGTTATACAAGGAAGCTGGCGGTGTATAGAGGGGAATTAAGAGTATATGGCTCTTCCATTCATGGTCCCAAAGCACTTTCCCTTTGCACCAGTGTTAGGGAACCTGTGGCCCTCCAAAAGTTGCCACTGTACAACTCACATTATTCCTGATCAGTGGCCATGCTGACTGGGGTTGATAGAACTGGAGTCCAACAACAGCCAGAGGGCCACAGGTCCCCCACATTTAAACACATGCTCACAAACTCTGTTCCATTGCAATGACTATTGTTGACTGGAGGAAATCAGCTTGGGTGCTCATTGCCTGCAGGGCACCAGTTGGGCACCCCTAGCCTCTATACAGTGGGACCTCGACTTATGAATTTAATCCGTTCCGAATGCACACTCAAAAACTTCGTATGTCGAGTTTCTCATAGGAAACGCGGTTTCCCATAAGAATGCATTGGAAATGGAAAAATTCGTAAAGTCGAGGAAACCGCATCTAAGAACTCGTAAGTCGAGGAAACAGCATCTAGCCGCGAACGGGTTTTCTGTTCGGATGTCGGAAAAATCGTAAGCACGCGGCCACTTTTTCCGTTCGTAACTCGAAAATGTCGGATGTCGAATAGCCCGTAAGTCAAGGTCCCACTGTACTCTCAAAAATAAAGTATCTTCATTCTGGCTTGTAAAGAACTATTCATTGGTCACCTGTGATTAATAATAATCTTCTCCAGGTGAACAGGAAAATAAGATTCATAAAAGCTCAGGGGAGGTCATTTTAAGAAACAAATGACTCTCCCACTTTTCTTATGGAAATGACTTAAAGCAGCTTAAACCATAAAATCATACACAAAACAGAATAAAGCAGCATAAAAAACAGCATTAAACACCCTCAACCAAACACCTAACAGGAAAAAAACAAAGTCAGCAGGATTTAAAAGAGGAAAAGGAAACCTAGTAAAAGAAACAGAAGGTGATTCCAGCAGTCATTTTCATAAGTCTCTATGAAGAGCCGTATTTTGAGAAAGCAGCAAAAAAGGGGGGGGATAGTCAGGCATGTTTCCTTGGGGGAAGGCATTTCATGATGTCACAGATAAAAAAAAGTCCTGCACCTTTTACTCATCAGGTGAACCCCAGGTCAGCAACAGAATCCAGACCACGACTTCAGATCTTGATCTTAATTAACAGCAATAGGGTACATGTGTTGGCAGATGCATTCATGGAAGTATTTGTAAGCCAACGACTTCACTTAATTTGCTAGCCAAGTTTAAATAAAGGAAGTCTTGTGTGTCTTTATTTTGTCTTAATAGCATTTAGGGAAGTCCAAGCAGCCTTCTCAATGCACCACTTGACAAAATTTCACCCACTACTCGCATCCTTACCGAGAATCTCAAATACGTATAGCACATTTCAAGCACATAGCAAAGCAAATCATTTTCCGTGCATCTCATTTTGTACAACTACATTTGTGGCACTTCAGTGCAAACATCAACAAAATACCCTTTGTACATTATTGTCTCTCTTTATTCCATTCATATGCTCTCTCTGCCATAATAGTACTCAAGGTGGCATACATGATGGATAGGGTTGCCAGACTCAATAGAGGACAGGACTTCTGTGCCTTTAATTGCCCTGCTCTCTTTTGAGTCTGGAAACCTTAATGAGAAACCAGCAGACCCTTTGCTTGGTAATTAAACAAACGGTCTGCTGGTTTCTCTTTAAGGTTTCCAGACTCAAAAGAGAGCAGGGCAATTAAAGGCACAGAAGTCCTGTCCACGATTGAGTCTGGCAACCCTAAGGATGGAAGTGAAGGAAGGGAACACCCCAGAAAGTTGCTGCATAATGTTCGTTTGGAGTGTGCTCTGGGAATTAGTCACCAATCAAGGGCCTAAATTTCATCCGGAACATGTTACTCACAGTTACGGATGCAACTCCAGTCCACTGTAGAAAAGAATGGATGACAGCAGAGGCTTTCATAATCTAGTCTCTCTTTCTGCCCACACAGTAAGCTCTGCACCAGATCAAGGAATTCTTTGCTGACTTTCACATCCTCAGGGAACTTCAGGAACCTCTGAAGTTGAAGCAAAAATAAATCTTACTCAATAGTAAAGAAACCAAAAGCTGAGAGCTGGGATCCAAAGAACTACTTTAGCCAAGCTAAAAAGCTTGCATACCCCCAAAGTGGGCCATTTGGATTTGGATTTATTTTAACATCTCACTAAGCTATACTGCAAACTGCTTTTGAAACTTCCTCCACACCTGAAAACAAAATAAGGAGGCAGCTGTTTGGAGAGACGACAGCCCCAAGTCCTTTCAGGTACATGGTAGGAGCAGCACAGTTATTTGGACCCCAGCCAAAGGGTTATAGTAAAAACATCCAAAAAAAGTCATTAATGAACGGGATATGCACATGCAGCAACTTCACAAAAGCACAGGAAAGCCAAAAAATATTCTTATTAGCTGATGGTGATGTTGTTGTTGCTATATTAGCTATTCTTATTAGGTGCAGCGTACAGAACATCAGATTTCACTTTTTAGTAATGAAAGTTTCTAGCCCTTATGCCAATGATGGGGAATCTGTGGGTCTCCAGATGTTGCTGAAGTCCCAGCTTCCATCAGTCATAGATGTACACTAATGGTCAGTGGTCAGGGGTGATGGGAAATGTAGTCCAGCATCTGGAGGGCTGCAGGTTCCCTGTTCCTGTGCTATGCAAAGCAATGTTTGAAAGCATGTTGACAATGCCTGATGATGGAGACTTTGCCAGTGACTCTGGGTGGGGCTTTACTGCCCCTTCCCAGGAGTAACAGAAGCAGACTAAATAACGCAAGATAAATGATGAGAAATGCATAAATACACATCATAGAAACTCACTTTAGTTGCCACAGAATTTGGGTCAATGGCACAGACTATCTTGCTTTTAATCATGCAAAATGCGCACAGTTCTAGGTAGAATTAAATGTATGATTGAACAAAGTTTTAGTATTGGCTAATCAGCACTAATTTCACAAAGTTCCTGTAGCTAATAATACATCTGTCAATAACGCCCAAAGCACTAGTACAGCAGGAAATAACTAGCAAAGGCTAAGCAATACACGCACACATATGCAGGAAGCAGGACCATATAGACAAACGCTTGGAGCTCTTTTGTTCTGGCAAATTCCACCTTCACATGTACTGAGAACGTTGTTCGTACCTGGAAGTTCATTATGTTATTGAACGTTTTGCTTGAGGTTCCTTCCGTAAATGGTGATTTTCCATACATCATTTCATAGGCAACCACCCCTAGAGACCACCAGTCACATTCTGATCCATATGAACCCTTGCCATTGCTATTCAGAACTGTTAGCATCTCTGGAGCCATATAATCTGGGGTGCCAACTGGCAGTTTGGCATCCACCTGGAAAGTAGAACACAATGGGCGCAGTTACAGCTTATTCTATTGTTAATATACTCTGGAAACCAAGCATTCATCACGTTACTTATGAAAGGAATTTAAGATAACATTTTCTGTGTACATCCCTGAACAAGAAAATAATGGATTTCATTCTTAATACAACATTAACATGATGAACCAAGGAGGAAAAAGGAAATGTGTGTTACATGGGAGGAGTCTGTATTTCGAGCCTTTCAAGTCATAACAAAGCCAAATCTTTTTACCATGGATAACAGATTTTGAAAAGATTGTGATAACACACATTCCTTCCTCCCAGGCATTTGCCTCAACAGCAAAAATGCCTCGCATGAATTATCCACAGTTAATGCTTTTGTCAGCACCAACTTTAGTCATGGTTAATGCTAACCATAATTTCCTCTTTGTCACTACACATAGCACCCAATGTATCATAAGCAGTTTGTAATAGGAAACAAGAACTTCGTCCACTCAAAAACGCCTTTAACCAACTAAATGCCTTTAACCAACTAAGTGCCTTTAGCTAACAGCAAAAGAAATGGCAACTCATCTCATTCATTCAAATCTAGCTGCATCTCTCCTTTCCAATGTGTGAAAATTGCCATGCTACCATTCCCTTCAATAAGCTTAGGTTGCTATATGCCTATCCCACCCGAAATAAGCAGTGGCTTCTACGTAATAGAGGCACACAGGCTTATGAATTAAGTGAAAAATACATTTTAGCACTCTCATAAACTGCCTGGGAGCCTACAGAAACTGAAGCACTTGAGTCTACCAATTGATATGAACAAGCTTCTAGAAGCAAGGATGGGAGAGGATGCTTTTCCTATCTCCTGAACTGTGTCCCCTTACCACTTGCTGTATGTATAGCTACATATACATATACATATACATACATATACATATACATATATATATATATATATATATATATATATATATATATATATGGAGGTGGCAACCCTCTAGCACTATATAGCGTAGCAGACGGAGGTTAGGGAGAGCGAGCTATTTTTTAATGCCTTTCCCAATCCTAAGAGTCTGAACAGCACTTAGGGTTGCCAGACTCAATAGAGGACTGCTCTCTTTTGAGTCTGGAAACCTTAAAGAGAAACCAGCAGACCTTTTGCTTGGAAATTAAACAAAGGGTTTGCTGGTTTCCAGACTCAAAAGAGAGCAGGGCAATTAAAGGCACAGAAGTCCTGTCCTCTGTTGAGTCTGGCAACCCTAACAGCACTACAAGGCTCCTACTCCAATAAGCTTGAAGCTAAGAATAGGAGCACATCCACTATTCTTTATTTGTTATTGAATGGCTCTCTAGCCTACCTTTCCCAAGGAAGACTACAACAAATAAATAAATATGCAAGAAGAAAATGGCAAGACTGACAAAACAAAATAATTAAAAACTAAAGGACAACAGTTCTTTAGATGCCTTTGGCCCAAGCTGTTTAGGGCTTTAAAAGCCAATGTTGTTGTTGTTTAGTCAGGTCCGACTCTTTGTGACCCCATGGACCAGAGCACGCCAGGCACTCCTGTCTTGCACTGCCTCCCGCAGTTTGGTCAAACTCATGTTAGTAGCTTCAAGAACACTGTCCAACCATCTCATCCTCTGTCGTCCCTTTCTCCTTGTGCCCTCCATCTTTCCCAACATCAGGGTCTTTCCCAGGGAGTCTTCTCTTCTCATGAGGTGCCCAAAGTATTGGAGCCTCAGCTTCAGGATCTGCCCTTCCAATGAGCACTCAGGGCTGATTTCCTTCAGAATGGATAGGTTTGATCTTCTTGCAGTCCATGGGACTCTCAAGAGCAGGGGTCAGCCAGAAGTGGCCCATGGGGGTTGTTTAGGCAGCCCTCGAGCCCCCCCCCCCGTACCGAACCGCCTGCTCAGCAAGTCCCCACACACAGCGCGGTGCAGGGACTCGCTTCCGCGGTTCCAAAAATCACGTCTGCACAGACGCAGACACCGGAAATCGCGGGCACACACATTCACACACACGATCCGGCCCACAGAGGGATCTCCGCTGGAGTGAACCGACCCAGGCAAGGTAAACCTTGTCGACCCCTGCTCAAGAGTCTCCTCCAGCAGCACAATTCAAAGGCCAATACAGCACCTTAAATTGGACCCTGAAGCAGATAGGCAAGCGGCATAACGGATGTCATATGGTTAGGGCATCTGGCTCCTGCCAAGTGTTCTTGCTGCTCCATTTTGCCCCAGTTGATGCTTCCAGACTGCTTTCCCCACACAGAGTGCATTACAGTAAGAATGCCTTGCAAGATTTTGTTACAGGTCCCATTAGTACAGTATTGTGATTGCACTTGTTTTGTTAGTGCAAGGATTCATGCTTGGCTTGGGCAACAGAACTTCTGCCCTTCTGCTCCCCAAGTCTGCTCTGAAGGATTGGGGGTACCCTTCCCCAGACATATCTAAGAAGCACATAGGGAAGGAGAAGAAAGGCAAGGTTGCACAAGCATAAAGCCTTGCACTAATGGAACCATCTATTTAGCACTACGTTGGGTATTAATTGTTTACAGATTTCCCACTATCATAACTCTTTCCACAGCAACTCCTTTAACCAGGCATCCCCAAACTGCGGCCCTCCAGATGTTTTGGCCTACAACTCCCATGATCCCTAGCTAACAGTACCAGTGGTCAGGAATGATGGGAATTATAGTCCAAAACATCTGGAGGGCCGAAGTTTGGGGATACCTGCCTTTAACCAAGGAACCCATGCACATTGGGCCTGTGTGTTGCAAAGGATTCTGGGACAAAAAAAATATTTTTGGTTAAACCAACAAGCACAATGACCAATAGACTCAAGAACGCTGGCCTCACTCGGCCTACTTGAGCTGCCCGTACGAACACACCCAACACTCTCCTAGATGGCAGGGGGAAAATTATTTCCTTTAAAAGAAGCTTATTTGACATTTCTGGGAACACAGTCTGAAGACCACTGTTCTTTTAGATTAAATATGCATTAATAAATGCCGTTCGTTTAAGCAGCACAAATTTCCAACTGGCTTTTAAAAGAAAAATTAACAAAAGAATGTAATAATATTATATATCCGAGGCCAGGACTGGCAAATGTAACAAGTTGAGTAATTAGCCAATTTTCATTTCTATATCGAATCATATCCGTTGCATTACTTTAATCAAGAAGCACTTGTTAGCATCACAAGAGACAAACAGTTCTAACGGTAATCAAAAAGACCATTACTCACCATCCACAAGACCTCGGCTACTTAATTACACATTTCAGTTTCTTCCCAAATTAGCAGGAACATCATTAAACTCAAGAACCAGGGTACATTCTAGCTGTCTTTCAGTGCTATCCACTACTTCAGTTTTTTTAACTGAAAGGCACAGCTCTCTCTTCCAAAGTACAGCAATTTGAGAAAACCACATCAACTTAAGCAGAAATCCATATTAATAATGAATATGTAAAACACTCTAAACTCATAGGTAAGGCATTTCAAGAGCCTGCAGTTTCTTGAATATGCATTCAGAGACAATCTGCACTGGGGCATTATTTATAATTACTTTCGGTGTCTGCCACACAGTTATCCATATAGAAGGGATGGCTGACCCATGCCCTGTGAGCTGCCCAAGGTTTTTTTGTGCCTCTCCCAAAAGTTGTCATTCTTAAAAAGGTTGCTAATATTTTCCTTACCAACCAATCACACAGCTCCCTGCTGTGATTCTGCGATGCCAAAAGATCCAGATCCAGAGGAACTATTCACACACTCAAAGAACAGTAAGGCTAGACATAAGCAATTTGGTGAATTAAATACTTTCACCTGTGGTGGCATTGCTTACATTTCTTTTAAAGAAACAGTACACTCATGTCTCATTACTAATAATCTGTATTAAATTAGTGACAACTACAATAGGCACCCGGAGCCAAAAATAAAAAAGCTAAGATGTTTACTTTCCCCATCCATTCTAGATCTTTATTACCTTTTTATCCACCGTCAGTTTGGCGGCAGACCCAAAGTCCACCAGCTTGATGTGTCCTGTTCGGTCAATAAGAATATTCTCTGGCTTAATATCTCTGTAAATAAAAAACCCAAAGCAATCAATAAAAGCTTTCCACAAGACCATAAATGCTTCCCTAATACATTTTGCATTACAAAAACCATTAGAGTGGTAAAATAATAATCCAAAAGGGATGTAGTCAAACACTAGTTCTCAAACTAGTCAGAGTAACACTTTGCAATACCACATGCATCTCACAGAGAAAGAGATTATTTAGAAAGCAAATACTCAAGCAAGTCAGCTGGAACTATATTCCAACTCCAACTGAAGTTGGAAGGTCCAAACTGGGGTTCCTCATGGAGGCACTTGCACTGCTCACAGTCCTGTCCTGTCCTCCACCACATCTTAGAGGGCCAGAGTAGTGTAGTGGTTAAGAGCAGTAGACTCGTAATCTGGTGAACCGGGTTCGTGTCCCCGCTCCTCCACATGCAGCTGCTGGGTGACCTTGGGCTAGTCACACTTCTTTGAAGTCTCTCAGCCCGACTCACCTCACAGAGTGTTTGTGGTGGGGGAGGAAGGGAAAAGGAGAATGTTAGCCACTTTGAGACTGCTTAGGGTAGTGATAAAGTGGGATATCAAATCCAAACTCCTCTTCTTAGGCAATAAAGTTACTGAGAATTCTTCAGTGAACTCGGGAGAGTTTCAAAAACTGATGACGACATTGCAACAGGGTGTGCTGTTCAAATTCTAGAAACCCACTGCCTAAAAGCAGATGTTTGACTCCAGCAATCTTAATAGTATCTTAAGGGTGATGTCTCCAAATACAGTTAGAAGAAAGTATCAATAGCTTCCAAAACGGTTCCCTTCACTGAATTCCAAAACCATCCATTATTCCCAGTGTTGAATTAAGCCTACTGGTGTGAGGCACAGCAACGCTTACCGGTGGGCATAGCCCATTTGATGGACACTATGGATGGCCAGAACTAACTCCGCTAGATAAAACTGAATAGTGCTTTCATCAAGTTGATCCTCATATCTGTTTAGGAAGGACAGAAGATCTCCTCCAGGCTCATATTCCATAACCTTCATGCAATTTCAAAGTAAACAGACAAAAAGAAAGCAAAGCTTTGTGAAGCTCTTCTACTATGAAAGGCGCACGGCATCAGCAAACAAGAATTTAAAAAACATTTTCTGTATTCTCAATATATTCAGCTTTGCTACAACAAAAGAAATTCAGAAACTCTACTCTTTCTTACAATCCAGCAATTAAAGTTGGAGTACGGGACCCTAGATACATCAAAAAGTATTTCTTTTTAACGTGGCTCAACTACAAAAATGGCTGTTCCTTGGGAAACGGCTGTGTTAACTATAGCTGATGGGCTTTGTAGTCCAAAAGAGCTGGAGGGCACCAGGTTGGAGAAGGCTGGTTCTAACTGGTTCTAGATTGCAGTCTTGGCCCATTCATTTATGTCTGAGGTACACATGCGTTTTTCAGGATGTGGTTCCAAAGATAGGCTTGGGGGCAATGCCATGCTGCTGGCTTTGGCTGATAGGAATTGTCATCCAAAGGTGCTGGAGGGCACTGGGTTGGAGAAGGCTGGGGTAGAACACCCCCATGCCTCTGTTCCCCTGCACAATCTCCTCTGTTCTTTCCTTGTGTCTATTTTAAATTTTAAGCTTCTTAGGGAAGGTCCTGTCAAAGCTTTGTGAAGCACCACATACAGCGATGGCTGGCTCAGTCTCTTCTCCCCACATTCACCAGTGTGGCATAATGGTGGACTAGGAGAGACCAGGGTTCAAACCTTGCTGGGCCATGAAACTCACTGGGTGGCCTTGGGCCAGTCCCTGCGTCTCAGCCTAACCTACCTCACAGGGTTGTTGTGGGGATTAAAGGAAATGGGGAAGAACCAAGGACATCACCTTGAGCTCCCTAAAGAAAAAGGCAGGGTATCAATGCAGGAAATACAAATACAAGCACATGCAACAAGATATGGAACTGGGCTCAAGATTATACACTGCCCTGCTCCCTTTGCCTTCTTCGTGCATAGCAGGTAATGTTTTTTTTTATTTAAAAATGTGCGCACACACCCCACTTCCTCCACTGGCTTACATCTCCCACATAAGCAAACTTCACCAGCCAATCAAAATATAGAAACAAAAAAAACCACAGTACAATTAAGCAATATACCAGCATTAAAAAGTGAAGTATAAAACAAACTAAGATACAGACAATAAAAACAGCATTAAAAGTTAAAAACCAAGAAGAATTAAAAACTGCAGAAATAAAATAGATTCATTTGAGAAGCCTTAGGAGAAAAGAAGTTTGCAGTCAGATGTCCAAAAACATAGCAATGTTGAGCTTGCTTCGTTTCAATGGGAAGTCCAGCCACAATGCTAAAAGCACATGCTTGAGTCATAGCATGGTTTACTATAGAGTGTGGCTTGAACCAGAGCACCCCACAAGTATTTCAGCATAGTTAAATAGTGGCTTCTGTATGCACAGAAGAGAATAAAATTCACTCACCACTTCACTGTGTACAGTGGAAGGGGAGAAGCATTACCCATGCAGGCCCGAAGGTATCAAATTCTTTATCAATCATGCTTTTCCCCTTCTTCTTAAAATGTTAACATTTAAATACAGTTTTATAATTGAAAAAAAAGTTAATTAACTGTCAAGTATTCTTCATTCTCGCATTGAAGTATTCACTGTTCTGCAGAAAGGCTCCCGCCTTTCCTAACAGGAAGATTTAATGACTAGTTTCCTCCTGTAATTGCTTTGAAGTGAATGCAGTAAAATCAAACTCTATCCAGTGGTCTCCAGCAGCGAGCAACTTGCTTGGCGTGTGAAAGTGAAAGCTGTCAGCCCACCTGAAGTGATGCTGCAAATACAAAACTCACCAAATAAAGATTCTTTTTGTCTTGAAATGCATAATGCAACTGTGGAATCCAAGGGCTGGTACTCTGGGATAATATATTCCTTTCTTCCTCAAAGAATAATACCTGTGAGGAGCAAATATTAATAAATCATCAACTCCTTGGAGGAACAATAAAGTGAGTGCAGATTTGCATTTTGAAGATTCAGCAGCAACAGTCACTCACATCTAAAGTCTTTCATCTACCATGGATCTAGCTTTCCTGTTCTGAAACTGTCAGCCTTTGGATTTTAAAAACCAAGTTCCTAGCCGTCATGGAGAAAGCTATATACAGTACTGTATTTTGGAAAAGCTGCATGTTTAAAGTTCCAGCATTCATGGTCTCCAATTACATTTTCCCTCCCCACACCCCCTGTTACTCACTTTTTCAAACAATGTCTCTCCCTCCCAAAGAGCACCTCTTGTGCTCTTTGATAAAATACTATATGATTCATCATTACTAATCTGCAACATTTGAATTCAGAATTACTTTTTTGGGAATTATTTCCTTAGCACAGAGCTTAAAGAATTCAACTGCCTATCTCTTTTTTTAAAAATCTGATGAACCTGGCTGAATGACCAAGCTTCTCCATTACATAACTACCTACCTGTTGTGTTTCCAGCAGCCTCCATACGGTCTATTCCAGAAAGCACTGATCGCTCGGTGTATTAGGAGTAGATGAGAAAGCTCTCTCAGCTCTCATTTTTTATCCTCCTGGGTTGTTGAAAGGTGGGGTGGCCTATCTTTCTCTGTCTAAATGTTGGGCGTCAGGTGTCCCATGCATCAAAACTCTGTCTCTACAGGTGTCCCCAAGGTCACACAGCCAAACCTGATCAGAGGATTCATCTCCCTCCCTGATAACCCCCTCCTGCAATTCTACAGTTAAAAAGAGGGGAGTTATTATTCCCCATGGAAATGCTGTCAGCTTCTGTGGCATGTGGCATCCTGTTTTCAGGAGGACCATGTATAGTTCTTGAAAGTTTGAGCTTCCTTTTTAACTACTTAGCTTAGTTACTTAGAGGAAATGGGGGGGGCTTATGCTACCTGTTTCCCCTCCATTCTAATCTCAATGAAGCCTCTAAATTTGGAACCTGGGATTTGACCATACAATTTTTGACAACTCAGATCTTCTGCTGCTTGTCAGACCATATTTTCATGCTATATGCTTTGACCAAGGGGAGGTAACTCACTCCAATATGAGTCGGAAGTTGTCCCCTCCCAGGCAGAAATTTAACCTGCTACTCTTCTGAGTTCTGAGTAAGAGGTTCTGAGTAAGAGTTCTGAGTAAAAGTTAGGATGAAGCAGGAGGTGGTGGCAAATGTAAGATGGGGTGTCGCAAGCCCCACAGCAGCCAAGCACTTAAGAGTTTTGTGCTTCACACAGATGCCAGAGAAGCCCGTTCTCTACCACTTCTATGGGTACAGGTACATCTTAAGTTATTTGATCTTGCTCTGGGGCAACTGTATATTTATATCTGTATCACAACTGGAACTCCTGATTGCATACCCTGTTCACAAGCTTTCTCGCTATGAAAAGGTTATGAGCAATTTGAAGATTATAAAATCAAAACAGGAACTTACATGATCCTGTGCCAGCAGCGTCTCCTTGCTCATCACCTTCATAGCGTACACATCGCCAGTCGCCTTCTCTCTCACTACCTGCACTTCCGCAAAGTGACCACATCCCACCACACTTCTGACTTCAAAGTCCTTCACACTGGGCTGAAGTTCTCGCAATGCTGCTACAGAGTCCGAATCTGTGCAAGATTAGACAGACACTTTACGTTGGAGAGAAGCAAACAGTGAAGTGCAATGTAGAATTTAACTTAAATAAACCATGGCCATCCCATCAATAAAATTGTTCCCATGTCCTCTCCTCAGTCCAGATCTAGGGCACCAAAACTGTTCATGTCTCTTTCTATTAATTTTATTTCATAACACTCATATACAGTACAATGTTCAAAACTCCCATTGTTCAATCTAGGCACATTTTGCGACAGGAAATTTCATTAGTACAAGCAGTTTCTGAGCTCTGGGCACAGTACTGCGCCTAAGATTTCAGATTAGAACTGCAGAGTGGAAGGAAAAGAGGATTCTGCCTCCCCACTTCCAGCCACTCTCTTAAGACTGGAAAAGAGACTTTCTTAAGAATATTAGAGGGGTGGGCAGGAGAAGAACTAGATCATGTGAAAAATGAACATAGTATTAACACTGTTCATATATCACTTGATTGTAACAAAACCTCAAAGTGGTTGTGGCTCAGAACATGTGATGCCCCTTTGTACACAACAGTCAACACATATATCATGCCAAAACTATGCACAAGTCCAGCTGCCAGGTAGCATCTGCCCAACAATTCACCAGACTCTTCCATTTGGGAATATTATTTTCTACACTGGGTAAAAAGGAAGGATGCACATACAAGCCCAATACAATATCCTGCTGTTACTACATGGATTTCCTGTTGCAGTGATGCTGCAGCTCAATGATAAAGTATCTGCTTTGCAGGCAGAAAGCCCCAGGTTCATTCTCTAGCATCTCTAAGTAAGGCTGGCAAAAACTCCTGTGTGAAACCCTGGAGAACTGCTGCCGGTCAGTGTGGGCAATACTACCGTAAGATGTGCTGATGGTCTGGCTCAGAATAAGGCAGCTTCCCATGTTCCTAATGCATACGCTAAACATGTCCTTCACAGAATAAATTTACTCTTGCATTTTAAAAAAGCTGTAAGAAAGCCAACAAGACATACACTTTTTAATGAAGTTGCCCACATGCTTGATTTTCATTAAAACAGGGTTGCTGCATTCTTCGAAAAGCACCATTAGGGAGTCCAAAATGCCTTCTCTGGAAAATGGAGACATCTGCTGCTGTGCCACAGAGGGCAGCTTCCCCTGGTAACGAAGACAAGTACCAGTGAGAGACAAGAATGGAAGAACATTGGTAGACAATTCATAGTTGCTAGCAAAATTAGAAGCATATGTTACAACAGGTCACTATGTGTATATATAAAGGTAAAGGTAAAGGGACCCCTGACCATTAGGTCCAGTCGTGACCGACTCTGGGGTTGCGCGCTCATCTCGCATTACTGGCCGAGGGAGCCGGCGTATAGCTTCCAGGTCATGTGGCCAGCATGACAAAGCCGCTTCTGGCGAACCAGAGCAGCACATGGAAACGCCGTTTACCTTCCCGCTGTAGCGGTTCCTATTTATCTACTTGCATTTTGATGTGCTTTCGAACTGCTAGGTTGGCAGGAGCTGGGACCAAGCAACGGGAGCTCACCCCGTCGCAGGGATTCGAACCGCCGACCTTCTGATCAGCAAGCCCTAGGCTCAGTGGTTTAACCACAGCGCCACCTGGGTCCATGTGTATATATAGAACTGCTCAATTTATTTTTCTACTTTTAGGGTGAATAGTTGAAGCTGGTTTTGATTGTGTGTGTGTGTGTTTGTATGCTAGTTAGTTATATTTCCCACCTTTTCCCTAAAGAGCTCTGGGTAACATATATTCCTTCCTGCACCCTCAAGTTTATCCTCACAAACCTGGGAAGGTAGGTCAGGCTAAGAGGCAGTGACTGGCCCAATGTCACCCAGTGACTATTTGAACCTTCATCTCCTGGCTCCTAGTCCAACACTCTAACCACTACACAGCACTGCTTTAATGGCAACGGTCTACTGTCACACTGGTTAGAGATGGCAATAGAAGTACTGAAAAGCAATAATTAATAAGACCACCTTGTGAAATGAAGAAGGAAATAAGTGTCACCACTGCTGTCTCTGCCTCCTGTACTCCGTTTAACAGAAGTCTTTTAAGAGATAACAAAAAAAAGGGGAGAAGTTCTAATATGAACAACATGCACAAACTGTAGAATGTACAGGATTCCGGAAGGTACCATTTATTTTTATTTATTTAACATTTGCAAACTGTTTAACTATAAATAGAACCTCAAGATGTTACCTGTGCCCCACTGACCGAAATGACCAAGCTCCAATGCATCAGATATTGCCCAATTACACCCCACTTTTGTGATCAGCTGGTGGCTGATGATACCAGTCAGTGGGGTCCCGGAGAGTGAAGCAGTTGTTGGCCCCTCCTTACTGCATGGGAGGTACAGAACTTTGAAGACAGCCACAAATATTTGGCCACAATAAATGTTACTCCTTCAACACAACAGAAAGTTTAATATTTATGAATTGCAGGTGCTGATGTGAAACCAGTATAGTTTACACAATATGGGACAAAAAAACATTTACCTGTAAAAGCAGGTTAAGTCTAGAGACACGGCTGGCAATGGGCTCCATCATGCCTCTCTCCGCAGGATTACACACACCATACTTAAACTTCAACATCTTCAAAATTCACCACCAGCAGACACCTCCGAGGATGGATGCTGTAGTTTGTTTCCAATCTGTGTTAAAATTATTAATTTCAAGAAGTTATAAAAAGTTTGGGCTTCCTTCAAATCACACAATTCTATTAAATTAAATTATACCTTTAGAACAGGACGGGGAAGCTGTGGCCCTTCAATGTTAATGGACTCAACTTCGATCGGCCCCAGCTAGCATGGCCAATGTGTCAGAGTTGATAGGAGGATTTAGAAGACTACAGTTTAGCTACCCTTGAATTCCCTACCCTGGAAGTCCGGGAAATCCCCACTCAGCCATGGGTCTCACTGGGTAATCTTGGGTTAGTCACTGCCGCCTAGCCTAGCCTCACAGGGTTGCTATGAGAGCAAAATGGGGAGAGAGAGAACCACATACAACACACTGAGCTCATTGGAAGAAAAGTAGGGTTGATATGTAACAATAAATAATATTTATTTGGCCACTCATGTGCAGGGTTGAGCCCGGAATAAGATGTGAAGCAACAACATCTGTGAGGCGAAAGGTCGCCGTTTGGTGGTAGAACATCTGCTTTGCATGCAGAAGGCCCCAGATTCAATCCTTGGCATCTGCAGCTAAGGCTGGAAGAAACTCTTGTCTGAAACCCTGAGAGAACTGCAGACAGTCAGCACACTGAGCTAAGGTGGATCCAACTCAGTATAAGCTCACTATGCTCCTGGTTGCAGTTCATTTGCTTTGCATGCAGAGGTCTCATGTTCAATCCCCAGTTTCTCCTACTAGTGCTTGAAACGCCCCCTGGCTTTTTTTTAATAGAACTATAGTTCAGTTCAATCCTTGGCAATTTGAGGTAGGACTCAAAAGCCGAAGCATCTGCGTGGCACACAGAAGGTCCCAGGCTCAATTTCCAGACTTTCCAGGTTACGCGCGTCCCTGAGCATGTGCAGTATGCCTTTCGCCGGTTACCCGCAACCTAGACGTGTACGCGACTTCCAAGGCAGGCTTGAGCCACGTTTTGAAATCCCCCCACCCCCCGGCGCTCGCTCGCTCTCTCTCTCTCTCTCTCTCTCTCTCACACACACACATCACATTACTATAATGTATAAAGCACGTGCATCCATCCCCCCTTTGGAAAGAAGGGCATGACAAACATTTAATAAATCATCATTACCCAACGGTATGTCAGGAAGGGAGCCCCCTGAAGCTTCGGCAGCCTTTTCCCCCAAACGCAACGAGCCACACCCGCCGCCACCTCAGAAAAGCGCCTCCTCCGCCTTTCCCGCCATCCGCGTTTGAATGGACGAAGCGGAGAAGAGACGTCACCAGCTTCCCTAAGCCACGTGACCCGAACACCTCCGCCAATCCGCTCGCCGGGTGACGTCACGAGGAGACGGGAGCGCTCCCTGCTGTCCCCATCGCTCCCCTTTCAAAACAGCAGGGAGAGGCGTGGCCATGGAGCGAGATGGGGCGTGGCCAACTCAAAACGGGCCCTAACGGCTTTTTCCTCTCATCCTGTCAGAGCTCGTATTCCCACACCCTGCATATATAATACAAAAGTCTGCAGTGCTTGCATAATAAGACACAATTATTTCAGGGAGGGTCACACAAACACAATTCCCCCCTCCTGTCCTAGCTTTGTCTTTATGTGGCAAATGCTCCACCACACAGATAACAGCTAGCTAGGAAGTCCCCTCATACTGTTTGCATAGTGTAGCAAAATTAAGAGTCACAACTGTTGCCCCGCCGACTTTTGCCTCTGGTCACACGCACCCGGGCATGTGGCCCCTGAAATGTTGCCATGGAAGGAACATGGCCCTCAGTCGTGAATATACAGTGGAACCTCGGTTTATGAATTTTCGGTTTATGAACGCCGCGGACCCATCTGGAATGGATTACAGTAATTCATTTTCCATTACTTTCAATGGGAAAGTTTGCTTCAGTTTATGAACGCTTCAGTTTATGAACAGACTTCCGGAACCAATTACACCCATGCTTCAGTTTATGAACGCTTCAGTTTAAGTACTCCGCGGACCCGTCTGGAACGGATTAATCCACTTTCCATTACTTTCAATGGGAAAGTTCGCTTCAGTTTATGAATGCTTCAGTTTATGAACAGACTTCCGGAACCAATTGTGTTCATAAACCGAGGTACCACTGTACCATCCATGGTGGCTGGTGTCCATTGGGACCAGCAGAGTAGAAAGCAGGGAGGCCCAGTGGTCAGTGGCGCCAGAGCTAATAACAGGCAACTAAGTTGTAAATATGGAAGCAGGGTTGAGAGACAGCAGACTGAGGATGGTGGGGCAGTGGACCAAAGGGCCACAATAAATGTGATCATGTGTACCCCTGAAAATCCTTTTGAGTGTGCTTCCAGTACAGAAGTTATGGTAGCCTGTTACTTTATGAAACTGATGGTTTTGCAAGTTGCCCCCCTCCCCCCGGGCCAGAAATACAGCTAATACTGTATGTCAGGGGTAGCCAACTCCCAAGAGACTGTGATCTACTCACAAAAACTGGCGGTGATCTACCCTCTTTTTGGAGGTTCAGGTCAAAATTGTTGAGCTTTTTTAGGAAGGAGGAAGGCCCATTTTTTAGGGGTTCAGGTCAAAGTTGTAGGGCTTTTTTTTAGGGGGAAGGAAAGCCCCGTTTCTTTGGGGTGTAGGGCAAAAATGTTGACCTTTTTTTAGGGGAGTCAAAGTTGTTGAGCTTCTTTGGGGGGAGCCAGTGGTCTACCGGTGATCTACCAGAGACGTCCAGTGATCTACCGGTAGATCTCGATCTACCTGTTGGACGTGCCTGCTGTATGTGAATCACAAAGATACAGCTCAAAGCTAGAACGTAAGTTGCTACATGGTACAAATGGCTACACGTAACCCAGGTTCCCAACATGCACAACTGACACAATATAACAACACGGTGGGAATCAGAACTTAATCGGCAGAAATTGCAAGTGCTTATTGCGTACGTGTATTGAACATGAAATGTAAAATTGACGTATATGACGTGGGAATTGAAATGCTTTGTTTGAAATTTTATAAATACCACTGCCTGGACCATCGGGCGGGGTTGCAGTTTTGCAGAACGACTGTAACCTGTTGCTTAGCAATACACAACGCTGGACTCCTAACTCCTCACATTTCTGAGTTTTATTGGCATAGACTCAGGTTATAAGCTATTTTCTGGCTTACAACATTGGGAACTGAAGTCCCAGAAGATATTGATATTGTTGTTGTTGTTGTTGTTGTTGTTGTTGTTGTTGTTGTTGTTATATTGAGGGCATCCTTTGCTTTCAGGTGCTTTGTCTCAGGCCTTAAACACCCAGCAGGAGACCCCAACCAACACCTGCAACTGGTGATGCAAGGGCAGAGCTACCTGCACAGGTAAGGAAGAGAAGGGGATGGGTTCTGTCAAAGACAGCAAAAGCTCCACCTCTCTCCCCTTTTGGTGCATGCATACCACACAGCCTTGCTATGTGGAAACCATGGCTGCATTCATACATTTTAAACTAATCCTGGGAACTATAGTTTGTTATATATGCTGGGAATTGTATCTCTGTGAGGGATAAGCTACAATTCCCAGATTTCTGGGAAACTGACTAAAAAAGCAACAAATGGTGAAAACACGACTTGTGCTGGAACAGTGCGAACTTTGCAGCTGCTGCTGAAGTTGTAAAACAATGTGAACACAGATCTTGTGGAAGCTTTTTGGTAAAAGTTGTAAAACAACGGAGCAATGGAGAACTTTTGAAACAACGATGGGGTATTAGCTCCGCCCAAGGCTTGATGGAAGCATCGGCTGGGAAAAGATAGACATAACATTTTACAACGACAGGAAGGAACACCACGGGTAGAATAAATGTCACACACAGGAGGAATAAGGATATAGCTTCACCTATAAGTTTACAAATCATTTAATGTGTCAAGAGGAATGGATATCTTTAAAATTTCAGTTGTTATATAAGGGATGGTTATTTTGAATGGAATGTAATCGAGAGGAGCAAGATCTCGGGACACAGAAACAAAGTAAAGTATCAAACCATCAATTCTAGCATGCGGGAGGCCACCTAAATTATATAATTTGGCATCTGAATGATTTGGATTAGTAATTGCATTGTAATTTGGCATTGTTATAATGAGGCTACCATTGGATTATTCTAATCGAAAATTAATAAAAATTATTGTCAATAAATAAATAATTGGGTCATTGGTCTGAGCCAAGGAGGCTCGTCTTCTGTACTTGGCACAACCTCCCCTGTGGAAACTGCAGACCACAAGGGAGGCGCACAATGTGACCAGCACCAATTATCAAAGCATATCCAACTGTTCCTCCATAGAGTCATCAACCTATGTGTTCTAGGGCCACTGCAGGCAGGGTTTGGGGTTTGGTTTTTTTTTTGCAGGTCTTATATGGGTTGCAGGGGGTTTGATTCAAGTTTACAATAGTTTAAAATGATATCTGGCGTGGCCTTTTGGCAGGCTCCTGCAACTTTACAAGTTCTATAGCAGGCTTCCTCACCCTCGGCCCTCCAGATGTTTTAAGACTACAATTCTCATCATCATCATCAACAACAACATTTTATCGCATTAGCCGGTTGGCCATAGCACATAAAGGATCCAGGCGGTAACCTACCGCTATTATACAGAGAATGTATCAAATACACTTGCAAAACAGCGAATGTAAAATCATGCTATATAAAACAGAGTTTAGTAAAAACTATGACACATCATGTGTTTTGTCTGTTGCAAAATATTTAGAGAGATCCGAGTCTAGAGAAAGATAGCCTGTCAAAAGACCCCTGAGTTTCAGGGCCTGCAAGATATAGATGCCCACTCCGCAGGTAACCCTGGGGTTAGCGTCCACCAATAGAAATTTCATGCGGTCATCTTCCAAGGCAATGAGCAGAGGAATTAGTAGAAGGAGCCTCAGTCTTATTGCGTCATATAGGGGTAAAAGAAAAAGTGGATAAAATCCTCTCTCTTTCCCTTGTTACACGGGCAGAGTCAAAGGTCCGGGGGGGGGGGGGAGTGTTGGAAAATATACCCTGTAGGAATGCTGTGGGAATGGAGTGGAAGCGGGCAAGTGTGAAGGAATTCCCATCATCCCCGACCACTGATCCTGCTAGCTAGGGATCATGGGAGTTGTAGGCCAAAAACATCTGGAGGGCCGAGGTTGAGGAAGTCTGTTCTCATAGGGGCCAACCCCTAGGGGCTGAGGTCCCTCCGGCCTCCTCAATAAAGTATTTGAGGAGGCCACCCCCCCCTCATTAATAGGCATTGCCATTCAAATGGAGTGCATGCACCACATCATGTGATTGATTTTGTGGGGCGGGGCTTACCTCCCCCCACCCCACCCCCCAAAAATTATTCAAGTTGGCACCGCTGAAAGCAACCTAGCATTGATCTGGTGTCCTCAAGATAATCACAACTGCTGTTCTCTGCTGTTAAGCATGCAAATGCACAGAAGACCTGCTGGAGTGACTGACAACCTCAAACATGTGCCTTTTAACTTTCAGAACTCACACCATCCATACCTGATGCTGTTCAATACAAGACATAACATTTCCATGTGTGTTGTCTTCTTGTTTCAGGTATGAGAAATGGCAGACTGATCTTTTAGGAACAGCTCCTGAATTACCTACCGCTTGAGAGAGCAAGTCCAGTGGTACCTTGGTTTAAGAACAGCTTAGTTTATGAACAACTTGGAATAAGAACGCTGCAATATCAATACTGCTTTTTTTAATTTTATAATACAGTACAGTACATTATTGCCTTCATTTTATGGATCAATGGTCTTGTTAGATAGTAAAATTCATGTTAAATTGCTGTTTTAGGGGTTATTTTTCATCATCTGGAATGGATTAATCCATTTTCCATTACGGTACTTTCTATGGGAAAGCATGCCTTGGTTTAAGAACACTTTGGTTTGAGAACGGACTTCCGGAATGGATTAAGTTCGTAAAGCGAGGTACCGGTCACTGTAAGTGTTACTATGTATTGAGTTATGTCTATTTATGGAAAACTACAAGCATTTTAAAAAAAACCAGCTCTGATAAATATGGTTTACTTGATTGGGTTCTTCCTTACAAGGAGAAGAAGAAGAAGAAGAAGAAGAAGAAGAAGAAGAAGAAGAAGAAGAAGAAGAAGAAGAAGAAGAAGAAGAAGAAGAAGCCAAACAAGGGACCTTCTGTTATAAGAACATAAGAAGAGCCCTGCTGGATCCGACCCAAGGTCCATTCTAGTCCAACGTCTTGTTCTCACAAAAGCCAAGCAAATGCCTATGAGAATCCTGCAATCAAGGCCTGAGCATAACAGCACTCTCCCCATTTGTGATTCTCAGCAACTGGTATTCAGAGGCATACTGCCTCTGACATTGGAAGTATTACACAACCATAATACAGTCTCTTTTTAAAAAACATTGCTGACACATCACTGGTTTGTGGCTGATGCTTTGTGATGTCACTGCTGCCAGAGCAACTGTGTGTCCACATCTGTGAAGGTGCCATCTGTCAGTAGAAGGGTATGGAAAAGTGAAAGAGGAGACACACAATCTTGAGTCTCACAGGAACATGGCAAGGGTTCAGCAGAAAGAACATTCTGAGTTCGAGTCCCTTATTCCCACCATGATGGCTCCAGACATTGACTGGTTGCACTGTCGGGCAAGCCTGTGTAAAGTTAACCTCTTCAGCAGTGACAAACTGAAAAGTGACAAGGAGCGGAAACTGGTCTGCTTTGTGGACGTCTCCTGCCTGAACGCAAAAGAGAGAGGTCAGAAGCCATCTACTAGCGAGTCCAGTGACATGGAACCTATTGGTGGATTTGATCTGGAGGAAAAGGAGATAGTTATAATAAAAGATGAAAACAAAAATTCAGCCAACACTGAAGGAGCTGTCTGCTTTTTCAAGCAAGGCCGCTGTGAGAAAGGCAATGTGGTGAACTGGCTGAGTTGTGACCTTCAGAAATATGCCGCCGGATTCCAACATGCGCTAACCCCTGCGAATATCCCTCAAAAACCCAACCCTTCTGATTCAGCAGCAGAAACAGTATCTCAGGACAGCAGTACTTCAACTTTCAACTGTTCTGGTGCCTAAAGAAGAGCCCTAGATGATCATTTCCATTCTGTCAATAAGCTGTGTCTTACAAACAGCCTGCAAAGAGATCAAGGAAGATCATCAATAAATTTTTTTTAAGAGTGAATAGAAGAGGAGAGAGGCTATTTCATTTCTCACTTCAACAGAGCTTGACAAACATAATCAGCAAGATTCTAGCAAATGAATTTGTAAGATACTGTCAAGAAAACCCAAATTAATGCTGCAATCATCTATACACATGTGCCTGCAGTGGAGGCTGGTTTATTAGGGCAAATGCAGGTACTGCCCAACCAATCTCAGTCTGCCCTCAGCCAGTTCCCATCTGTCTGCCTTCTAACTTACAACCGGTCCAGTGGGTGACAGCATTGCCCATTATCTTCCTTCTCCTTAGCCTCAGTATTGCCCTTGTACAATTCAGCAGGGAGGATGATGAGACAAAAGTAATATTAGTTGGCTCTGCCTGTAATTGGTTGCAGCTCCTCCTACTGTCAGGATCCCTGTATTCTGCTGTTCCAGGTCCCAATGAGCACCAGCCACCACTGCTTACTTGAGAGTAGGAACATATGAAGTTCTCATTCGTCTATCTAACTCAGTATTGTCTACACACTGACTTTCTGTATCCAGGGTTTCAGACAGGGCTATTGTCCAGCTTACCTAGAGATGACAGGGATTAAACTTGGGACCTTTGCATGCAAAGCTTGGGCTCTGCCACTGAGCTATGGCCTTTCCTAACTCAACAGTAATCCCCATCAATCTCAGTGGTACTTATTTCTGAAAAAACATTTATAGGATCACGGTGTACATGTTTCTAGTCAAACTTGTCCCTGTAGTTAGAGGTAGGGTTCTCATTAATTACAGAAGTTCCAGCATTGTGAATGATTGGTATTAACCCAGAAATTAAACAAACCTGTGGAATGAAATAGACATTTTACAAAACATGAAGACAAGGGTGAACAATGAAGAAAATACAGTTCAATTACACACCATGTATGGAGATTAAGGCTTAACTACAGGTGGGTGTGGTGACCAAGGCTGCAGTGCTAACCCTACACCTGAGAACAAGTCCTACTAAATTCAGTAGGACTGCTAAGTATACATCATTCATCCCCAAACTGCAGCCCTCCAGATGTTTTAGCCTACAACTCCCATGATCCCTAGCTAACAGGACCAGTGGTCGGGGAATATGGGAATTGTAGTCCAAAACATCTGGAGGGCTGAAGTTTGGATACATGGTTAAATTGCAATGATTTGGTAGAAGCAATAAGGTGGCCTCACAAAAACCTTCTGTGCGGTAGTTCCAGGCATAAGGGAGATAGTGTAGAGTGATTTAAGGAAGCACGAAGCCTTGGGAAAACTGAGTGTTGGGGAAATACATTAGGATGGTTATAAGGGTGAGGATGCCTTTTCAGTCTGAGGACTACATGACCTTCTGAACAACCTTCCAGGGACCATATAGAAATGGTGGATGTGTCCAGAGGCAAAAAGGGCAGAGCAACAAATGTACACTACCTTTGTGCAGTAGTTAGGGGGGCTGAACTAGATGACCCTTGGGGTCCCTTCCAACTCTACAATTTGATTTTTAAAAAAGGTTTTCTTTAATTTTCATATTACTTTAGGCCTAGTAAGAAAATAATTGTTTCAGAAATATACAACAAACAACATCAGTAGGCTGGTTTCTCCATACCTTTCTCTCTTCCATCTAGACAAGCAAGGGGGTCCAAAGATGCATTCCAGCTGGGCAAAAAATCTCAAGGATGCTGCAAAGGAGGGCCACTGAGAAGTGTGGCCTGGTGAGAAGGGGAGTAGCTGGGGAGGGGTGTGGTCTGGTGAGAGTCCCAAGGGTCAGACGGAGAGACCTGGAGGGCCTTGACCTTCTACCCCTGCTGCATCAGGACCTGGAGGGCCTTGACCCCTGCTGCATCATGATATTACAGCACAGAAGAAACCACAGAGCCTGGGGCTTGCTGATCAGAAGGTGAGCTCCCATTGCTCGGTCCCTGCTCCTGCCAACCTAGCAGTTCGAAAGCACGTCAAAGTGCAACTAGATAAGTAGGTACCGCTCCAGTGGGAAGGTAAACAGTGTTTCCATGCGCTGCTCTGGTTCGCCAGAAGCGGCTTAGTCATGCTGGCCACATAACCCAGAAGCTGTACGCTGGCTTCCTTGGCCCAATATGTGAGATGAGCATTGCAACCCCAGAGTCGTCCATGACTGGACCTAATGGTCAGGGGTCCCTTTACCCTTTACCTTTAAGAACAAAGGAAGGCAATACAGTGGTACCTCAGATTACAAACACAATTGGTTCTGGAAGTCTGTACTTAACCTGAAGTGTACTTAACCTGAAGCAAACTTTCCCATTGAAAGTAATGGAAAGTGGATTAATCCGTTCCAGATGGTCCGTGGAGTACTTAAACTGAAAATACTCAAACCGAGGCGTACTTAAACCGAGGTATGACTATAACATTAAAGATTTTGAAAGCAAAGATTAGTCTTCATCCTGAAAGGACTTAAGGAGCTATACTCTTCAAAGAAATGAAATAGTGTTGTTGGTGTTGGTGTTTTTTAAAACAAACAAACAAACCCAGTGGTCATGTCTGAACCCCTCAGACACAGCTAAAGTAGTCCTTTGGGTCCCAGCCAGAGTACAGGGCAAAAGCAAAGGATGGCATTGAATTGCAACTGAAATTCCTTTGATTATATCCTGTCAGTTTCAGGATTTCGGCCAAGTTTGCTAATCTTTTCTTTTGCAAAAAGATTACTAATTGAAAGGAAAGGACTAAAAATGGATTATATTTTTCTTTTATTTTTTTATACCACACATATACACTCACTGTTGAAGGACAGGACAGAAAACCTTATAGCCCAATCCTAGGCAGAGTCACCGGTAGATGCTCCCAAACCAATAGGTTTAAGATAGTCTCAACTTGTTAACTGGTCTTTAAACTAAATTCTTAAAATCATTATTCCTCAAAATCTCAAATATTGGATATAGAACAAGACCTTGCCTTATGTTCTTGCATGATATTTTGGACCTACAATATATTTTCTCTAATATTGAGTGTTCTATGTCAACAAACCATTCATCCATTTAATTTGCAGCCATGAGTCCATGTTACTGGTTCTGCCTTTCCCATCAGAGTGCAGATTTGAACCCTGATTCACAGCTTAGTGTGGTAACTCATGCAAGAAATGGATGCATGTTGTGGAGAAAGCAGAGAGGTTGAAGGTTTTCTTATCTCATTATACGGTACTAGAACTCAGAGTAATCTAGTGAAGCTGTACATTAGAAAATTCTGAACAATATTATATATTACTAGCTGGCCCGGCCATGCGTTGCTGTGGCTCATCCCTATGTTTCCCCCCACCCTGTCCCGAACCATGACGTATTCTGTCTCCCCACCCTACTTCCCTGCTCATCCCTGTGATTTCCCCCACCCTGTCCTGGCCCATGACCTATCCCGCCTCCTCCCCGCCCGTTCATCTCTGTGATTGCCCCCACCTTGTCCCAACACATGACCTATTCCATCCTCTCCCCCCCAACACCCACCCATGCGAGTCCCCACCTCCATTCGGCCTAGTTTGGCCTAGTCTGTAAAGGCGAGCCGGGGTGCTGTGGAGAGGGAAGGTTTTCTAGCTGCAGTACCAGTGTAGCCGCTGCTAGAGGGTGCTGTTTTGCAATCTCTTCTGGCTTCTTTTTCCCAGCATGCACTTTTGGGTGAGTTGTGTGTTCTGAAACACTGGGTTTGGTTTTTTTTACCTTGCGCAGGTGTGACATCTGTCTACGCAGACGGTATATGCTTCCTCTCACAGTAGCATGGGATGTTGTGTGCAAATTTGAACACTATCGGTCAAGCAGTTTCGGATAAAAGTGGAAACACACCCACAAGCCCTTTTTACATACAGATTGTATTTTAATAATGTTATTTATCCCCTTATTACATGTTTACATTTTCTTACGGGATTAAAGTTGAATTTTAGCCTGAAAAGTAACCTGAAAAAATATATAAATTGATTAAAAGCACACACAAAACCTAGATCCCTAAACTTGCAGCTGCTCCTATTCAGATCTGCCCCACCATTTAATCAGCTATAGCTTTTGGTTTACTGTATTAACCTACCAAGTAACACTTGCAGCCTTAATGATATGTTATGAAGCCAATTTCAAAGAACACACACATAAAGTCTACTTAGTTTTTAAGCTTATATAAATCAGGAAAGACACCCAAATCTTTAATTTTCCTGTATAGAGTGGCTGTCACCTTCTAAGCAAAAACGCAGCACGCGAAGCAAAATTGGGAATGATTGCAGTGGGCTGAGTCCACACACTGCATTGTTCAGAGCTAGCTGCGCTAAAACAAGAATGCCTGTATGATGAGAAGCATGAAAAGAACACAAATGACTAATGCAGGTGCTTTGTTTTTAGTGTAGGCAAGATCAACTGTGACAGGTATATGGTGTAGTGAATTCTTTTCCAGACAAAATCGCAGAAAGACTATAGATATGATTGCCCAGAGCTGTTAGTCTGAATCACTGCATTTGGGTTCTGCACACAGTTAAGATGTCCCCTTCCTAAGTGGCTGAACATATTTCTGCTTCAGTAAAGCTTGGCAGAGCCTCCTACATGTTATTTTATTTCTCCCCTAAATTTATAATTATGTGCTGCTGCCTTTGTCAGACTTGGCTCTGAAATCCTTTATATTGCTGTTGTTTCTTCAGTAATAAATAACTAGTTAAGTCTCTTGTAACCAGTTCTCCCCACTGATGTTTGTGCTGTTTTATAAACATACTTTAAAAAAACAACAACCATAATCTAAACATAGCAATAGCATAAAGGGCAGCCAAAACCAAAACAAAATAAACTCATAAAAAGAGGTCAAAATCCTGGCTTTTTAAAAAAATCAATGACAGGATTATATTTGTTTGTTTCATTGATTTATATACTGCTGTCCATCCAATGATCACAGGGCAGTTTACAGTATAAACACACACAGATATACATGGGCGTAGCCAAGGGGGGACAATCAATACAAATTGAGGTTCTACTCTCCCCTAACTAAGCCACCATCCTCACATCCAAGGCAAGTTGCTCAGACTGAGGAGATAGCTTTTGAGGCTAGGCCAGGAGTCAGCAAACTTTTTCAGCAGGGGGCCGGTCCACTGTCCCTCAGACCTTGTGGGGGGCCGGACTATATTTTGGAAAAAAATATATGAATGAATTCCTATGCCTCACAAATAACCCAGAGATGCATTTTAAATAAAAGGGCACATTCTACTCTTATAAAAACATGCTGATTCCTGGACCGTCCGCGAGCCGGATTTAGAAGGCGATTGGGCCGCATCAGGGACCCCTGGGCTTGGCTTTTATAAGGTCCAATGGGAATCAGCTGACAGAATGCCGAGGCCAGTTGGTACTATAACACAGCTGTACTGAAGCACAGGTGTAAATTTGGAAGGCTTGCCCTGATTCATGACCCTCATGCGCACACCTTCTTTCTTGCACTTTATAGAAAGTCCTGCCCATTTAAGTCGGACTTACAGAGGAGAAATTTATCCTGGCAATTGTTCCACTTTTGTGATATGGCCTTTCCCTGCCAACCCATTCCTCCTCAGCCATTAGCCTAGCCTAGCCAATATTTTGCTGGCTATGATGATCTTAAAGTCATTTCTATTTATTGAAGTGCCAGCTATTTATAGTAATCACTTGCCACTCTGGCGTAGCAGCCATTTTAAATGTGAGTGTTTTTGTAGTCCTAGACTTTAATGATGCCATTCCGCAGTCCACAAGTCTGCTTCCTCACCATCATAGTAGCCACAGTTGATATCAGCATCCTTAAGCAACTGTGACAGGGCTCTGGCGGGGTCCCCTACTGATTCCTGCCTCAGGCTCCTCCTTATATTTTCTCTGGCCTGGTACTCCAAGCAGTTAGATCTAGCAGCATTGCCTAGGCAGGGAGAAGAATGGGACAAAATTAGACATAGTTGGCTCCACCTGTCATTGTCTCTGGTCCTGCCTATCATTGGCTCTGACTCTACCTAATGTTGACATCTCTGCCTTCCAACCCATCAGTTCCAATGAGCAGCACCCACCACTAGACATCTCCATGCATGGAGGAGACTCTAGCCCAGGCATCCCCAAACAGCGGCCCTCCAGATGTTTTAGCCTACAACTCCCATGATCCCTAGCTAACAGGAACAATTGGGAATTGTAGTCCAAAACATCTGGAGGGCTGAAGTTTGGGGACGCCTGCTCTAGCCCATGGTAGGCAAACTAAGGCCCGGGGGCTGGATCCAGCCCAATTGCCTTCTAAATCCAATCCATGGATGGTCCGGGAATCAGCTTGTTTTTACATGAGTAGAATGTGTCCTTTTATTCAAAATGCATCTCTGGGTTATTTGTGGGGCATAGGAATTTGTTCATTTTTTTTTCAAAATATAGTCTCTTCCCCAGCTTCTCTACCCCAGTGTTTTTCAACCACTGTTCCGTGGCACACTAGTGTGCCACGAGATATTGCCTGGTGTGCCATGGGAAAAATTGAAAAATTACTTTATATATTTAAACATAATTTTTATTGTTTTTACAAATTACAAAGAATGGTACATACATGAACACCTTTTCCACCTTCTTCCCACCCACCCCCATGGGTCCTCCCCTGCCACAGAAGTATCCCACGCAGGTGAACAGTCAGAAGTGGTCCATTTTATGATTGGATTTCTGTCCTCCTCCCCCTCCCCTGCCCCCGAAGCCCCCCCTGCCACCAGGAAGCTCCAGTGAACCAGGGCAGTACGCAGGAGGTCATCCATCCAACCATCTATTGTCATACCAAAAGAAGAGAATACAAAAAGAGAAAAAGAGAAAAAAGAGAAGAAAAAAATGACAAAAAAGAAAAAAGACAAAAAAAATTCATCATAATTGTTAAATTCATAATTGTTAAACCATATTTTGTGGGCTTCCCCACCCTCCCCCCTTCCCCGGTTTTCCTCCCTTATTTATCATCTTCAACAGTTTCATAGTTTCATATTTTATAACATACACCTTTATAGCTTATACCACTTTTAAACTAACTATTATCATTTTCACCTAATGTCCAATCACTGAAAAATCAAACTCCCATTTTTTCTTCCCGTGCCTAATTTTTACCCCCTCTATAGGCCTCCATATTTTCACCTTTTTCCAGAATCAATTCACTTTTTAAACCTATAACTATTCCCAATCTAACCTTACACCCCCGAGTACCGGCTCCACCCCACCAATCCAGCAAGTTCCATGGTCAGCAGTCCAGTTATAATCCTATTAACCCATCCTTACAATCACAACTTCACTTTCCCTTCACCCCACCCCCTGTTTACAGTCTTTTGCCATCCAGGCCTCCATATCAGACCCCTGAGCTTCTTCTCTTCTCTGCTTAATTTTTCCTTCTTCCCTGTGGTCATTCTGGAGTTCCAGTAAATCCAATCGTGCCCCCCTCGAAGGGGAGGCACTCCCTCCGACTTTTTGTAGAATAAAAACATCATTTTTTTCCTGGTGGGCTTCATTTTGTGTTATATTATCACAGTCCTCATCCTCCTCTTTTCCTTCCAAATCACAGTCTCCATCATTGTCATTCTCTCTCTCATCTTCTTCAGTTTCAATAGCTTCATCCTCTATGAAATCATATTCTGCCATCACCATCCGGAATTGTTGCTGTAACTCTCGCTGTTGTGTCTCCTCTTGACATAGTTCTATTCTTACTTCCCACATTAAGGTCAAAACAGTCCGCTGAAACTCAGGCGAGTACCTTTTTGTTGACATAGTTCAATCCTGTCGAGGTCAAAACTTGTCACATGGGGTGGAATATGATCGCAGTTTATTTTCTCGACTCCATTTTAACAAGCTGGCTGCATTCTTCAAGTCTTTTTAAAAATAAAGTTCGAACTCACATTTCAAAAGCATATAGACCAAAAAGGAGTTTCCAAAAAGTCCAGAAATAAAGATAGAAATAAAATTTGACTATAAATCCTGATCAGCTCACTGGGTTGTCTGGGCTGCCGGCTCCCGAGGAAAAGAAAGGTCTTTCTTAGTCTTAACCTCTTTCTGCAGGGCATTCACAACCACAGTCTCTCTCCCCTTTTACCCTGCATTTAGGGGAGATTCTCTTTGATGCCTTTGAGGGATCCTTTTAAGTTAAGATCTTCTGTTTACGGCTTCGGGTTTCTGTTTACTGTCTCTTATGTTACCGTGGGGGGGGGGGTGGCTTCCTCTTTTCCCCCTCTCTCCCAGGTCCAAATTATTGCCTTAATTTAAATTCCAAACAATCCAAATTACTCACAGTCTATTCATTTGCTGAATATTCTTGGAAGAATTGGCCGCCTCCACTTCCCAGACACGCAGCTTCGCGCTCTCAGAGCAGCAGTGTCAGCCTGTCTGCCGCGGTTCACCTCCTCGCTCTCGGGGGCTTAAACAAAGCCGATCCGGGGAGGAGAGAGCCCGCTTTTGGCGCCGCCAGGAAAAATCCGTCCCCAAAAAGCTCGATTTGGGGCTTTTAAGGAGGTTTCGCTTCGCTGGAGCGATTCCCTCCACCTCTGAAGCGCCGAGGTCCGCTCCGCTGAGCGGACCCCCGTCTGAGCAAGATGGCGCGGTCAACCGGAAGCCTGGCGCGGTCAACCGGAAGCCGAAAAATTACTTTATATATAGTCAATATAGGCACAGAGTTAATTTTTTTAACATTTTCTAATGGTGGTGTGCCTCGTGATTTTTTTCATGAAACAAGTGTGCCTTTGCCCAAAAAAGGTTGAAAAACACTGCCCTAGCTAACAGGACCAGTGGTCAGTGTTGATGGGAATTGTAGTCCAAAACATCTGGAGGGACGAAGTTTGGCGATGCCTGCTCTAGCCCATGGGTAGGCAAACTAAGGCCCGGGGGCTGGATCCAGCCCAATTGAGGGCCTTCTGACGGTTCCCTCATTGTGAGAAGCCAAGTTGCAGGGAACCAGGCAGAGGGCCTTCTCGGTGGTGGCGCCTGCCCTGTGGAACACCTTCCCATCAGATGTCAAAGAGAATAACAGCTACCAGATTTTTAGAAGACATCTGAAGGCAGCCCTGTTTAGGGAGTCTTTTAATGTTTAATTGTTTTATTTCATTTTTCTGTTGTAAGCCGCCCAGAGTGGCTGGGGAAACCCAGCCAGATGGGCGGGGTATAAATAATAAATTATTATTATTATTATTATTATTATTATTATTATTATTATTATTATTGCCTTCTAAATCCGATCCATGGATGGTCCGGGAATCAGCTTGTTTTTACATGAGTAGAATGTGTCCTTTTATTCAAAATGCATCTCTGGGTTATTTGTGGAGCCTGCCTGGTGTTTTTACATGAGTAGAATGTGTGCTTTTATTTAAAATGCATCTCTGGGTTATTTGTGGGGCATAGGAATTCATGTGTTTTTTCAAAATATAGTCCGGCCCCTCAGAAGGTCTGAGGGACAGTGGAACAGCCCCCTGCTGAAAAAGTTTGCTGAACCCTGCTCTAGCCTCACCTACTGGTGACCTCCCTGCCTTCCATTCCACCAGTCCCAATGGGCACCGACCTGCATTTTCATTTCCCACAATGCCCCTGACCTAACATTCTGGGGCACTGAAGAATATTTTAAATGGTGGCTTTATTCAGCTACTCAGTGCAGATCAGTGTAATGCCACTCCAATCAGACTAAGCCTAACAGAACATGCTGCCCAGGGACCCCTCAAATATGGAGCTGCCCCTGTTGGTGGCCTGGAGGCTGTGATTTTCACTCTATGTTGCAACTGTGATTGTGCCTCTTGAATACCCATGTCTTTTGTGGTTTCCAGAACCATGTGGCATGTATGCTGTCAAAACTACTGCAAAATTCTCCTATGCTAACTAAAGACCTATTTCCTGGTTAGCCAGATGTACAGGCTAAGGCTGATGGGAGTTGTAGTCCTAAACACCCTGAGGGCACCTAGGTTAAGGAAATCTGTGTTAACAGGATCTGCTGCAGTGTGCATGGGTTCTGTTGCAGCCATTTGAAGGGTTTTTCCACAGATGAGTTGAAAGTAGGAAATTAGAAAAACACTGCTCTAGATAAAATTTAAATGTACTTTTTAGAGATATTAGCTACCGAGTTCAAGATCAAGGGGAGAAGTCTTTTTTTAGGGCATTTAGTTTCTTTTTTTTTCTTTTTCAATAGGAGAAACAGTCATCTTGTTATTCAGCTATTACAGAAGGGAACTTAGCAAGGGTGTCAGTGCAGAATCTCTCTTGCTAACAAAGTCTTTGAATCTAAAATTCACCCACACAAAATGGGTGTTGAAATAGATAATTGATATAGAACATATCAGTGACAAACCAGTGCCTGTGCACTTCCTAAAATATCTGGAAATATACAGTCTAATGTAGTGGGTGAGGAAAGCGACTTGTATAGAGAACTTCTTACCTTTTAAAACTTTTTAAAATTCATCTAGAAGAAGGGGGGGCTGAACTTTACCTACAACTCCTCCACCAAACCTGTTCAGTTCCCAAGATTAATGAGCCCAAAATGTCAATCTGTTTCAGAAGCTTGTTGCCAGTCCTCAAAGCACATGTGATGGTGAAATCTTGGCAACAAACTGTATATATATGTCTATAAAACACCATGTAGACTGCCAGGATTTTCTCCCCGAGCTGGTGGAATAGATCAAGCTGCTGAAGAGACGACAGGTGTATGTCACGGAATTCTACCATTTTCCAGGGGATGGAGGGCAGCAGGACTGGCCTCTGGTAGCATACATTTAAAAAAGATTCTGCCTCCCTCCCCCAAAAAGAATAATGGTAACTGTGGTTTGTTAAGGATGCTGGAAATTATAGCTCTGCAAGGTAAGGGCTAAACTACATTTCCCAACATTCTTTTTTGGCAGTGGTGGGGTGTGTGTGTGATATGATTTAAATGTATGGTGTGAATGCAACTTCTGTCCAGTTAACAGCCAACCATTCTACCTGTGACTGCTTATTAACACCATTAATTGATCTTAATTATAAAAGGGTAATAGGGGCAGAGGAACCAGAGACCAAATAGCAAACATGCACTGGATTATGGAGAAAGCTAGAGAGTTCCAGAAAAACGTCTACTTCTGCTTCATTGACTACGCCAAAGCCTTTGACTGTGTCAACCACAGCAAACTATGACAAGTTCTTAAAGAAATGGGAGTGCCTGATCACCTCATCTGTCTCCTGAGAAATCTCTATGTGGGACAAGAAGCTACAGTTAGAACTGGATATGGAACAACTGATTGGTTCAAAATTGGGAAAGGAGTACGACAAGGTTGTATATTGTCTCCCTGCTTATTTAACTTATATGCAGAATTCATCATGCGAAAGGCTGGACTAGATGAATCCCAAGCCGGAATTAAGATTGCCGGAAGAAATATCAACAACCTCAGATATGCAGATGACACAACCTTGATGGCAGAAAGTGAGGAGGAATTAAAGAACCTTTTAATGAGGGTGAAAGAGGAGAGCGCAAAATATGGTCTGAAGCTCAACATCAAAAAAACCAAGATCATGGCCACTGGCCCCATCACCTCCTGGCAAATAGAAGGGGAAGAAATGGAGGCAGTGAGAGATTTTACTTTCTTGGGCTCCTTGATCACTGCAGATGGTGACAGCAGTCACGAAATTAAAAGACGCCTGCTTCTTGGGAGAAAAGCAATGACAAACCTAGACAGCATCTTAAAAAGCAGAGACATCACCTTGCCTACAAAGGTCCGTATAGTTAAAGCTATGGTTTTTCCAGTAGTGATGTATGGAAGTGAGAGCTGGACCATCAAGAAGGCTGATCGCCGAATAATTGATGCTTTTGAGTTGTGGTGCTGGAGGAGACTCTTGAGAGTCCCATGGACTGCAAGAAGATCAAACCTATCCATTCTTAAGGAAATCAGCCCTGGGTGCTCACTGGAAGGACAGATCGTGAAGCTGAGGCTCCAATACTTTGGCCACCTCATGAGAAGAGAAGAATCCTTGGAAAAGACCTTGATGTTGGGAAAGATGGAGGGCACTAGGAGAAGGGGACGACAGAGGACGAGATGGTTGGACAGTGTTCTCGAAGCTACGAACATGAGTTTGACCAAACTGCGGGACGCAGTGGAAGACAGGAGTGCCTGGCGTGCTATGGTCCATGGGGTCACGAAGAGTCGGACACGACTAAACGACTAAACAACAACAATAAAAGGGTAATATACATTTGTCATGGTCTGGATGCATGCACAAGAGTGGTGGGAGGCACCAGGTGGGGAACCCCCAAGGGAATAAGGCTCCGAGCCAGGGGGTTAGTGGTGGGACAGCAATGAGTGGTCGGAGGAAAAAGAGGAAGCAAACTGGGTGGAGAAGATGTCGGAAGCTGTAGAGGTCACAGTGTATAGTGAGAAGGAAAAGGGTGTGGCAGAGAGAGCAGACCAGAATCAGAATCAGAAGCAGAGGCTGGAAAGGAGGGGGGCCAAGAGGCAGAGATGAGGCAGGCTGCTAGAGAAGCCAGGGAGTCTCCCACTCCTGCTATGACCAGCTTCCCTCTTCCCTATTCTCACAGAACCAAAAGAGGTATGAAGAGGGTGGCGCATAGAGAGGCACAGTGATGAAGTCTCGGGTTGCTTGGGAAGGACCCAGGGGAGGAGGAGACTTAGGCAACTGTGGGAATGCAGAGACCTTCATTCCCCACAACTGCCTCATGGGGGAAAGGTCTACCAAGACGAATTGCTGTGATCTCTAGGCCTGGCCTCTGAGTCAACCTTGTTTCCCTGGGTAAATAGTTCCAGGTATCTCCCCACTTAAGCAGGGGTTATGTTCCTGAGTACTACACATGTGAAATTGGGTATAGTGGGGGAACCCCATCTAAAAGCCTGTAAACCTCTGTAAACCCTTGGAAAATGCTTTTAAAAAACCAGCAGCACTTATCAGACTGGCATGAATGGTTGGAATTGTGGCTCTCAGTCTTCCTCATTGCTGGAGGACAATGTGGAAACGACGACAAGCAGGGTAAACTGGTACCCCAAAGTGCTTGGCTGTGGGTTAGAATCACTTGGTGATGATGGTGCAGATGTTGTCTTGCAGAAGAACCAGCTTCTTCAGCTGGTCAAGGTATGTTTGGGCACCCTCCTTATCCATGGATAAGTGTGGATGTTCTTCAGCTTGAAGCAACCCTTGAAGCAGTTCAGCCAACTGGAGCTGGCTTTTAATTTCTTTGCACACTGCTCCCCCTCTTCCGTAGCAGGCTTGAAGCATGCATACAGGCTAAGAGCTTTCTATCGCAAGGTGCTACTGTCGATGGGGATACGCTTGCAGTTCATGTCCTTCAGCCACAGCTTCAGTGCCTTCTCTGTCTTCAGCAGGGACTTGCACCACACCTGGCTGGTGACCTTCACAGTTGCAGGCTTACCCGCTGCTGCTACCCAGATTTCCTTCTCCTGCATCTTAATGGCACGTATGCTTGATTCATTCCTGCCATACCTCCATGCCACAGCTCTCACGGTCATGCCATCTTATAAACAGTCCAATTTATCCTCCAGTGTGGGCACCACTCGCTGCCTCTTGGGTTTCTCAGCACCCAGGGAAAGTGACGATGCCTTGTATTTAGGTGTTGTCTAAAAAAAAAAATCCAAAAACTCAGCCCCAAATCCGCCAGACTCCACCACCATCACTCCCTCCAAAGCTCCTTTCTCAAACTCCAACTCTCCACAGGCCTGAAAGATTGGTGCAAATGCTCGTGGGATTGCAGTTGCAAAGGCTTCTGGAATTGCTAGCCATTGTTCTGCTAATTTTGCACCATTTTGCAGTTTTCCTACTCTTTGGGGGCGGGCTGTTTCCCCCCTTTTCGTGCCTTTGTGCAGGTTAAATAAATTTATTTAATTATTTCCTGGCACAGCACATATGTGCATGACCACATATAATATGGGAGATGCCTGTAACTTCACTGACACTGTGTGATTTATTGCCGACCTGCTCCTGACTCCCGCTGCTGACAAAATACCTCAAATTCTTTTGGTGTGCTTTGAGGATTTTTGCTGCAATATGGCTAACAAAACACATTACAGCAAGTGATAAAGGTTTTCCCAAATAGTATCCCTTTAGTCTGTACATGCATATTTGAATGCTTTCCAATGAAAATATATATGGCTCCAGCACAAGAAAGAGAACAGTCTAGCTAGCCTAGTCCTTTTTGATGAGAGTTGCTTCTGCACCAGAGCAGAAAAGGAATTAAACTGAAGTTTTGACACAAGCTTCACACTGTACTATCCAGCAATACCCACTGCTCTGATCAAAATCCTTCTGGGTTTACTCACAGGCAAGCAAAGATTCTCAGGAATGTTAATTAAAAAGTCTCCCCCAGGTATGTTTTACCTATTTTATTGCTTTCTGATTAGCACAGGCAGGGGATTAGTGATGAATTGCCCCTTGAAAATCCTCTTAGAAATGTTCAAGTGTGGGCTACTTTTCCAGCTATGTTGGGGAAGCTTTAATTACCAGCTTCCTTTATAGGCAAATGAACAGGTGGTTGTACTACCTCCATTTATAACAGTGAAAACTGCACTGGGTCACTTCAAGATCAACACAACAGCTTTCTGGTCACTTGCCACCCAACTACTAAGATTCTATACTTCAGAGGTAGGCCAATTGATTTAAGCTTGTTCTTTTCTCACTGCTGTCCAAACCTCCAGTTGCCAAAAATTCACCTCTTGAGCTTGGATAGTCTTGACACCCCTCTTCAGTTCTGTACACTAGCTTCCTCTTCCTTTCTACATATCGTTTATCACTTGCCTTAGGAAAGGCCTCCCAGGTACAAGAGAGCAAGAGTGGGGAACCTTTCACAGCCCACGATTTTCATTTCCTTCTGGGCAACATTGTGAGATACAAAAGTGGATACAAAAGTGGGCCACACAATTGATGTGCTTTTTACCTGTGTTCGGCTAACAAATTTCTATGCACATTCACACACTTGCCTCTATCTTCCATTTGGGCAAGCAAGAGTCATTATCAGAGTTCAAGGACACATTCCAGCCAAACAAAAACACCCATGGAGGATGTGAAAAAGGGTCAGTGAGGTGTGTGGCTTGGAGAGAGTCTGGAGGGTGAGGCAGAGATATTGGGGGGGGGCTGCATTTCGTTTGAGGACTTCAGCCCAGAATGTGCAATACAGCCACAGTCCCCCCACTCTTATTGGATCCAAAGTTTGCTCAATGGAGCAAGGGCCCTATAATTACAGAAGGCTTTCCCTAGTCTGAATGGAACTACACAGCCCGAGCTGCAAGTCTGTTAAAGTTGCAGGAAACTCTAGACTTCTGCTAAAGTCTAGAGTTGACATGTCTGCAGGACTTGACATCCTTCCGCAGGGCCTGCGAGATGGAGCTGTTCCGCCTGGCCTTCGGTCCGGGCCCAGTTTCACCCCCCTCTAAGTTACCTCTTTGGGCCCCCCTGTAAGTTACCTCTTTGGCCCTTTTATTGGCTCATGTGGGACCAACATGGATAGCTGGTCCTGAAGAATACTTGAGGTTCCTGACCCCTATGTTGTAATTTGTGGGCAGTCATTTAATTTTATCCTGATTCTAATTTTTAAGCTGTATTTTAATCAATTGTTTGATTGAGTTTTAATGTATTTGATACTAGCTGTACCAGGCCACGCGTTGCTGTGGCCCTATGTGTTAAAGTGAAAAGAAAGGAAAGCGAAAGTTTACTGGGTGGTGGGGGTGAGGTTAGTCGGCCTGAGTTTCGGGGCGTCGGGTCCATTGTCTACGGAGGTGTAGGGTCAGCCTGGCTCTCTGGGTGTTGCCTCCATCGGTGGTGGGGCCAGGCTGGTTTTCGGGGCGTCAGCTCCGTTGTCTGCGGGGTATGCTGGGTCGGCATGACTCTCAGGGTGTTGACTCCATTGTTGGTGGAGCCTCCGGGGTCGGCCTGGTTCTCGGGGCATCAGCTCCATTGTTGGCGCAGCCTCTGGGGCTGGCCTTTCTCTTGGGGCGTTGGGTTCGTCGTCGCCGTGGCCTCTGTGGGCGGTCTGGGTCTTGGGGCATCGTTTCCGTTGGCGGTGGGGCCTGTGGGGCAGCCTGGGTCTTGGGGTGTCAGCTCCATCGGTGGTGGGGTCTGTGGGGCCCGGTCTGGCTCTCGACGGCGTGCAATTCTGGAGATGCCTGGATAGGGAGGTAGGAGCAGGGGGGGCAGGATTATGGAGCTATCGCTACACAAAAGTATATGGTGTCTGTTCCTTTGACGTCCACTGAAGGGTGCTATGTTTTTTAAGACAAATTCATATTTTTACCTGTGACAGGTGTGATATCTGTATAATCTAAGGTTATGGAAACACTCGCGGATTGGAATGGAATGTTGTGTCCAAATTTGAATGCAATTAGTCAAGCGGTTTCGGAGAAAAGTGGAAGTTAACAAACATGGACACTTTACATTTATAGATGATAGATAGATAGATAGATAGATAGATAGATAGATAGATAGATAGATAGATAGATAGAAAGATTTGATTGATTGATGTTAGCCACCCTGAGCCTGGTCTTGGCTGGGGAGGGCGGGGTATAAATAAAAAGTTACTTACTTACTTACTTACTTAAGCAACATGTAAGGCTGTGAAGCTTGTGTGTGAGTCTTCAGTGTGCACTTTTGTTGGAGCTGTACAGGGTCATATTTGACCTTATGCATGGACCTGAAATCCTATGGAAACTCTGTCTTTGGGCTTGAAGCTCTGGGATTCCTTGCCTGGAATATAACACTACAGTACTTCTGTCCCTGTTTAAATTTAGATCAGGGATAGCCAACATAGTGTCCAACAGCCATGGATGATGAGAGGTGGAGTCTTAACATCTGGAGGACACTGTATTAGTTACCCTGATTGTTAGAAAGGGTCCTGGTATTTTCCTATTTTCGCTTTGTTACTCTGCTCAACACCTTGTACATTAATGCTGTTATATTGCTAACGCCAATAATAGTATCTGAAGAAGTGTGCATGCACATGAAAGCTCATACCAAAATATAAACTTAGTTGGTCTTTAAGGTGCTACTGAAGGAATTTTTTTATTTTGCCAATAATAATGCTTATCACTGACTGTGTTGTAAGTAGGCCCTGATTGTATGTTGCCTGGATCTTTTTTGCAGGTACCAACTTTGGCTTCTTGAGGGAGGAGGAGCACTTGGCCCATTTTTTAAAGCCTTGTCTTAGAACCCTAGTCACCATAGCAACACCATTGTTTAAATGAGGCATATATAGCCAGTAAGGTTGAAACTGTCATGAAACAATTGAGGACATTGATAAGTAAGTAAAGCTCATGCCATATAGTAAAATGTTTTGTGTTGATGTGGTCCAGTTTGAAAGGATATGATGAAGATCTGCTGTTTTCCACAGATAGAGAAGCACCTTATAAAACCAGTGCTCTGCAATGTCATGCAGGAGCAATTCACAAAGACAAGACTCCCCTTCCCCCCAGGTCCTGCTACATAATAAAGGGAACACTACTTTGAATTAGTTCATATAGCAGCCCCTAAAATCCATGGCTGCATATCAATAAGCTCAGTAGTATGAGAGTATCTCAATAACCTTTCCTATTATAAAGTCCTGGGCAAATCAATCTGATGTTACAGTATACCAGGATCACAGAATCATAATATTGTAGAGTTGGAAGGGACCCCAAGGGGCATCTATTCTAACCCCCATAATGCATGAATATTAACTAGATCATACATGACAGATTGCCATCCAACCTTTCTTTAAAACCTCAAAGGAAGGAGAGTCCATTACCTCCTTAGGGAGTTTGTGGACTGTCAAACAGCTCTTACTTCAGAAAAGTATTCCTGATGTTTAGTCAGAATCTCCTTTCTTGTATCTTGAATCTCTTGGTTCGGGTCCTAGCCTCCAGAGCAGGAGAAAACAAGCTTGCTCCATCTTCCATGTGACAGCCTTTTAGATATTAGAACATTGCTGTCATATCTCCTCTCAGCCTCCTCTTTGCCAAGCTAACATACCCAGTTCCCTCAGCTGTTCCTCTTCAGGTTTGTTTTCCAGACCCTTTATCATCTTGGTCTAGTTTCCCCTCAGAACTCTCTCTCCCCCCCCATGTTTTTACCTGACTTGGATGTGCCTTGAACTCTGATAATGTCTCTTCCTTGCTTGATGGAGATTAGAGAGGGCTGTTTGAGTAGAAAATAGCCCACTGTACAGAGGTGACATTTACATTTGTTGCTGCACCCACTTTTGACTCTAGCTCCACCTACCACTTGCATGTGGCTCTCAGGCTGGTAGTGGATCACGTAGATTAAGAACCCAATAGAGGAACAACTGGGAACATCTTGGCTATGGGGTATGCATGAAATGCCCCAAACAGCCTCAGCCCAGTATACACGAAGTAGCGTCTCCAGCCCAATCATTCTGCCCGGACACTGAGGTCCAGCGCTGAGGGCCTTCTGGTGCTTCCCTCACTGTGAGAAGTGAAGTTATAGGGCACCAGGCAGATGGCCTTCTCAGTAGTGGCACCCACCCTGTGGAACGCCCTCCCATCAGATTTCAAATAAAAAACAACTATCTGACTTTTAGAAGACATCTGAAGGCACCCCTGTTTAGGGAAGCTTTCAATATTTGATGAATTATTGTATTTTAATATTTTGTTGGAAGCCGCCCAGAGTGGCTGGGGAAACCCAGCCACGTGGGTGGGGTATAAAATAATAATAATTTATTATTATTATTATTATTATTATTATTATTATTATTATTATTAAAATGAGTATGGGGTAGATTTTTGTCCCTGGGAGAAAGCAGCTTAGGGAGAACAAAAGGAGATGTAGATAGACATCAACCAGTGGAGGCTGGTTCATTTGGTGGGGCAGTGCCCATCCACCCTAGCTCCACCTACCCACAACTAACCCACACCTTACTTACAATGAGCTTGGTGGGTGGCCCTGGCTGTCAATTTCCTCTTTCCTAACCTCAGTGTTACCCTTGTACAACTCCGCAGGGAAGAAGATGGAATGGGGATGAAACTAGAATTAGTTGGCTCAGTCTGTTGTCTCTGGTTCTGCCCACTATTTGGGCTCCTTGCATTTCACCCTACCAGTCTCAATGAGCACCAGCCACTACTGAGAGCAGTGAGCACTTGGCAGCAGTTGAAGCTTGCAGTCCTTTGCCTTGGATGCTTAGCAGGTGTTGTTGATGGAGAGGGGAGTGGTGTCACCTGAGTGTCATGTCTTAACCCTCTACAGGAGGGAGAAGGGAATTACACTAACTATTGTTGACATACCTCCCCCAGGAAAGGTGCAGTAGCTGTTAGTTCTGTGGCAGCAACATCATTTGCAGGATGCCAGACAGGCTGTGCGGCTCACACTATTGTGTGCTCCAACATCTTGCTGCCGTTTCCCAGCATTTTCCACCTGCCTCACTTCTTCTAATGTCCTGGCCGGCCAGTGGGTTGCAAGGCTATACAGCTCAAAATAATTTAGGGTGACTGATGTAGCAAGAGACAGTTTCATGGACAGCTTCCAATGCATTCATATTTGCCCTCCATTAAATGGCTTTCATTCATAGATTTGGATCTGTGCACTACTTTGATCTGCTTCTGTGCATACCACAGTCAATGGCTGGATGATGACATGAAGGAGTTCAAAGCAAGCTCCCAGCCTGCTTCTGGAAATGGCATTCAATAATTTAATTCAGAGGACGATGACAGAGTTGTTTCTGAACAGGAGATTAATGGATGACCTTGAAGTAAACAAAGCATTAATATCCGACAGAGGGAGCATGTGAAGTGGGCCATGGGGTGGGGGATGTGCTGACATGTCTGGGGCAGGGATGAGCACATTGTTCCGGGTTTGCAAGCCAATGCACTTGAGTGGAACTAGACAGAAGCCATGTGTCTGTGTCTCTCTCTCTGTGTGTCACTTATGTGCAAGGAAGGTGCGAAAGCAACACTGACATATGTGGGAGGTGGGTATGCCCTTTCTCCCACCCAGTCCTCTGAGCTCCAACAGTTTTGGGGCATGGCTTTGTTTGGAGTGGATTAAATCCTGCTCCATATAATCCCTTTGTGTGCCATGCTCTGGAAAGAGGCATTAGAGATTAATGCTAACAGCACAGTGGCTTTTGCTAATCAGGCCAGGAGGATTATAACGGGCTCTACCAGCAGAAGGCGTAATATTGTGGATGCTCATTTCCTCTTGGTGATGAGAAAGGAGAGTGACTGGAAACAATCTCATAGGCTCTGTGAAAGACAAATTGAGTTCAAGCAGAACAAACTGTTTATGGCTGCTTCAGAGTCTACAGACATAGAAAATCAATGTGGAGAAATCTTTCACTTTGAGAGCAATGGCTGGAGTGTTTGAATTACTGTAGGCTGAGTTATTGGGGCTTTACATGGGGTTGCTCTGGAACAGAATTCAGAAACTGCAACTGGCCGATGATGCTGTGGCCAGACTTCTGACAGGGCAAGTTGGAGGATGACTCAAATTATTATGTTGCAGACCTAGAGCTAGTGAATGCTAGAAATTAGTAAAATGGTAGAATTTAGATAATATTTGGGATATTGAAGGGAAAATACAGGGTGCAGCAGTTCTCCTGAATGATGGAAATTCCTGGGTTTAGCAGCCCTATGCAATCTAGTCTCTTCCAGTTGGTTGAATGTGAGCCATTATGTGAGCCAGTAATCTACATATCAGAGAAGGATCCTTGGGTCTGTGCAAAACAGAGTTGCCATTGTTAGCATGGGCAGAAAAAGGGGTTAGGACTGAAAACAGGCAGGGGCAGGCTGTGCCCACAGAGGAAAAAAAGTGCCCTTCTACACAGAAGCTTGGAGCAAGGTGTTCTGGGAACAAGAAGGAGGAAATCAGTAGAACTCCATGCAGGGGGGACTGAGAGTCAGAACCATCTTGGTGGGCTGGCTGAAGAGAGACTGGGACAGAGACATAGAGATGTCTTGGAATCTGATGCTGCACAGCTGTGGGGAACAAGCCCCTCTTGAGATGTGAATGCTGTAAACCCCACACTCACTCCATCTACACCCAGGTGTAAATATGTGTAAAGAAATCCATATTTCTTTAAGACACCACAGTCTTGGCCATGTGTTGACTCCCAATGGAAACACAACCCTGGGTAAGCATCTGGAACCTCCTGAAATCGCGCTACTGCAAGATTGGAAGAGATTGGAAGTGGCATTCAGCCTTCGTAACACTGGTGTCAGTAGTGGGATCTGTGTTCCCTGGTGGAAAGGGCCTAGAAGCAAAGTGTGCCTGAAGTCAAAATGGAGGGAGAAGCAGCAGCACCCCTTGAGCAGGAGTGCTGCTGCTTCTCCAGTTCAAGTGGATGAAGGAGCACCACAATCAGCAAATGGAGCAGTATAGGCAGCGAAGTAACCAAAGGCTGGAGCAGCTTCTGCAGTCACATAAATGGTAGAGACAGCTGTTCAACCATAACAGAATAACCACAACCAGAGTCGATGAGCAGAGTGAGAAGCCTCATTGGAGAGCAAAGTGAGACTCCATGTGAGGTGATCACCTTGTAATGGGTTCATAGAATCATAGAGTTGGAAGAGACCACAAGGGCCATCCAGTCCAACCCCCTGCCAAGCAGGAAACAAAATGACCTACCGGTAGAAGCCCAGCTTCCAGGCATCCAGATGAAGAAGGTAGCCAAAGAGACCTAGAGCTGAGGGGCTACTGATCAATCTTTCTACTTCCAGGGAGCCTGCTGTGGAAAAGGGTGTACAAGAGAAGAAGGGCTGGCAGGCAGAGCTGCTTCAGATTGATTTCACCACTTCCTGGGAGACTGCTGTAGAGGACAAAATGGAGGTGCCCAAGGGCATACAATAAGTGCTGCTAATTGATCTCTCTGCCCCTTGGGAGCCTGCTGGAGAAAAGTGTGCAAGAGGAACTTGTGCCAGAAAAGATTTCAAAGAAGGCACCTCCTCACTGGGGAATACATTCCGCAAATGGAAAGCCGTAACTGAAAAATGCACACACACCCCACCGCTCTGCTTCAGGGTCACTGCCACCCTCTGAGCCTCACTCAGAGGGAGTTATGTTTCTTAATTTCTGACATTGTTATGAGTGTGCTACTAAAGTTTCCTGTGACTGTGGTGGTTTGTTTTTCCTCATTTTGTTTTTGAAATCTGATTGTGTTTTAACAGTACTGTAAGTTGCTTGGAGACCTTTGAGTAACAAGTGACTAAAAGATCGAATTTGTTGTTGGGGCAACCCAGCCAGATGGGCGGAGTATAAATAATAAAATTCTTATTCTTATTCTTATTAGTAATAGTAATAATAGTAGTAGTAGTAGTAGTAGTAGTAGTAAAAACAGCAACTTGGATCCAATTAATTTCAGTCGGTCTACTCTGAATGGAACTTAGTTCGCTACAACACTGAAGTCTTTATTTTTTATTTTAATTTTTAATTTTAAAAATAAACTTTATTGAGATTCAAATTAAAATGAACACACACATAAACTCTTGAAATAATAATGAAAACATACAAAACCATATAAAATAAAAGATCTGAAATTAACAATATTAACAGTAAAAATATAAATTGAAAGTTAAATCCATACATTCAACTTAAATCCAACTCGGAAAAAAGAAAAAATGACAACACTGAAGTCTTTAAGTCGTCAGGGGACCCTTCCTTGAATTCAGGGAGGATCTGCTAATTCGTTTTAGTGGCTGTGAAGAAGGCGTGGAAGGGAAGCTATTTAACACCACGAACCGAAGCTCAGTTTACTGAGAAGTAAATCCTGCCAAATTCAATCGGACTTACTCTCTACCAGCGCCTTTAGGATTGCAGCCAGACTATCACCACCCATCTGGGATGTAATTGAACTCCACGGGCCTTACTTCTGAGGAGACGTTTTATAGGGGTCCGCTACAACATGCCGGATTCCTTAAGGCAGAGTCTGCTGGCGAAAGCAGAAGAGCAATGCCCTTAGAGATGCGCTTTGATGCAGCTGCCATAAATCTTTCTTAGTAAATAAAACAACTGGGCCCAGCGCCAGCCCAGGCCAAGAAGAGCGAAGGGGAGGTTCCCAGGCATGCAGGGGGTTAAGTCAAGGCAGGGCTGCGGGGAGGGGAAGGGGCCGCACCTGTGGGCCAGTTTGTGTGGAGCTACCCGGCTAAGCGAATCAGAGCAGGCCGCCAAACAGGTGTTTGCTGCCGTCAGGGACAAGGGGCGGGGCGGAGCCGGGCTTGCGAGTCGGCTGGCTGTTTGTGCAGCAGCAGCAGCCGGCGGCCTTCCGCGAGCTTCCCGGGGCCGCGCGATGTTTTGCAGGCGCCTCGGCGGAGATGGGGCTCGGGGAGCGGCGCTGCAAAGCTGGGCCGGCGGCAGCAGCAGGAAGAAAAACCACAACGACGACGACTGCTCCTGCTGCTGCTGCTTTAACTCCGCCGAGGGAGGAACGTCCCGATCGCCTTGAGAGCGCGCGGCTCCAGAGGCGGCCACAGCGGGGCGGCGAGGCAGAGTAGGCGGCGGCGGCCCCCGCACGCAAACCCAGGGCGGCTCGGCTCGCATCCGCGCAGGGGCGCACGGAAGAGGCAGGAGAGGAGAAACGCGGCTCCCCCCCGCTGCGGGCTCCGGGCTCCCTGCTCCGCTGGCTTTCGTAGCCTGGAGTGGCCCGGGGCCCGGCCATGTCCGCTTTCTGCTTGGGTCTGGCGGGGCCCGTTTCAGCACCATCGGAACTGGACAGCGCCTGCCGCATGGAACTGCAAGGGCCGCCCCAGTCGACGTCGGCGGGGGGAGCCAAGGACAGCCGGAGCTCGCCCACAGCCGGGCCCGCCGCCGCCCCTGATGCTTCCTCTTCCTCGGCCTTCGAGGTGGGCGGCTCGGAAGGAGAGCTGGAGCTGGAGGAGGAGCTGGCTCTGCTAGCCGCCGCCGGGGATGCTGCGCCCGGGGAGCCCGAGTCGATGGGCCCGGCGGCGGCTCCGGAGCCGGAGCTGCTCTCCCTGATGAGGCAAAAGGAGAAGGATTTGCTGTTAGCCGCTCGGCTCGGGAAAGCGCTGCTAGAGCGCAATCAGGATATGAGCCGCCAGTACGAGAGGATGCACAAGGAGCTGACTGATAAGCTGGAGGTGAGGCGGCCCGGCCGGCCGAAGAGGGCGAGGAGGGGAGGGAAAGGGAAAGGGGAAGCCGCCCCTCGCTGGGGCTGATTCTGAAAGGGAGAGAGCTGCGTGTGACCCGCCCGGAGATTGGGGCCGCGGAGCTTCCTCCTATCCCATAACCCCAGATGTGCAAGTAGGGGACAGTTAATGTGAACTCAGGTTTACCGAAGGCCTAGACCCAGAACCACTCTGGCAGGTTCCAAAACACATTCGTGTGTGTGTGTGTGTGTGTGTGTGTGTGTGTGTGTGTGTGTGTTTGTGTTTGTGTTCTTGAGTCTACAGTCTAGGCCCTGGGTGTTAATATTCAACCAAAGGGCATCTGAGCATGTGCAGAGTCCATATTTTGCGATTGTGAAGGAAGAGTTTCTGAGCATGTGCAGAGAGCCTCTCCCATCAGCTAACTCCAGCCGCCCCCTTTCTTTCCCCAAGACCTTTGCATCTTGGATTGTGACATATAATTTGTCATAGCTAATAAGGGTTAAAGGGCTATGACTTCAGATTTGGGTCTCGGGGTCTTCTGTTTGCAATGTGGGGGAAAGTATTCTGCCCATGCTCAGGACTGCCATTTGTGGGAACCTAACCTAATTTGAGACGTCTGAATTATTCAGGGTACTGGCAAATAGATTGTGCTGCCAGGGCCTAGCAAGTCATGGTGGCTCTAGCTAAGGCCACGGAGAAGGTTTGAGCAGTGGAGCAGAGCACGAGCAGAACTTTTGTGTAATATCGAACTAACCTGAAGTATCTGAAAGATGCAGTCCTGAGAGGAGAGGGGAAGGCCCTGTTTACTGTATGTTTGCCAGATGTCCCTTAATCATTTCTGATGCTACAGAAGACATATTTAGTGCCAGCAATAGATGAAATATAGAAACTGCATGCACCCAACATAGAAATGTCCTTCGTGTGACCAGGCTCTAGCGCTGGGAAGCCCCATCAACATATTGCCCCTATTTGTGGTAAGCTCAGAGTCAGGGAAGCCTGAGGACCTCCAGGCCTCTCTGTCTGGCCCTTGGGACTCTCCTGTGTCACACCCACTCTCCCCAAGCCACAACTCTTTCTGGCCCTGCTTTGCACCCTCTTGAGTGTTATTGTCTGTCTGGAATTTTCATAAAGAAAGAAATGTGTATTCTCCATTTCTAGGGCCTATGTACTGCTCAGTGTGGCTTACAGTTATTTTAAAATCACAGTAGCATATGAATGGTTGGGGGGGGGAATTAGTTAAAAATACAACAGAAAACAGTCTTCACCAACTTGGTGTCCCTCCAAATGTCCTGGACCAGAGCTCTCTTCATCCCCAGCCAGCATGGCCATGCTAATGTCCTTAAACTCTGGTAATGCCTCTTGCTTGTCTCGATGAGAGTCTAGAGACGGATGGATGTGCAGAGAATCTAACCCACTGTACAAAGGTACATTTACATACTGTACATTGTTCCATCTGCTTTTGCCTCTGACCCCACCCACCAACACCAGGCGACTCCCTGCAAGGGAGTGTGGCCCTGGCACTGAAGAAAGATTCCCTAGCCCCTCTATAGGCCTCCTACTTTTACCCATTCAAAGGGAGTTGAGAAAGAATGGGATGGGGAGGTTGGGAGAGACCAAGGATTGCCACCTAAGTAGTACAGATGAGAGCAGGTTGGCTGTCCTGCACATCAGGGAGTGTGTGGGGCTAACCTGTAACCCTCCAGAGGTGGCTGTGTTCCAGCTTCCATAATCCCTGGCCATCGATGATGCTAGCTGGGGCTGATGGGACTTGGCATTGGTTTGCATCTGGAGGGACACAGGTTCCCTTTCCCTGTTTTAGATGTTCTTGGGCTGCAAGTTCCGCCAGCCCCAGCCAGTGTGGGCAATTGTCAGGGATTGTTGGAACTGTCGTGGAAATTCAGAACTTTAGTCCAACGACATTTCGAGGTACACAGGTTCCTCACTTTTTTCTGTACATGACAATTGGAGCTCCATGTGTCTTACCCTGGGTAGGCTCCATGTGTAACTCCTTGCTTATCCTGTTAGTATTTGGACTGTGTCATTTTTGTTTACACACACACACACACAATTTTTGCAAGTAGGAGGATAAGTTTGGCAGGAAGCGACACGCTCATAGTTGCCCAGGTGATCAGCAGCAGTTATGCTGTGCTCCAAGGACGATGCTCTGTCCCACTAGCACTTTCCATGGTTTCATAACTTATTTTGAAGCCTTGATTCTCAAAGTGAGAGGGCCTCCCTAAACAAGCACAGGCAGTTGTCAGGGGGAGGGATAAAATGCCACTGTAGGCCCCTCCTAGCCTAGTTCTGTGGGCATCCTGATTGGATGAGGAGACAGCATGCTAGCCTATGCTCTCCAATCAGTGTGCCCTGAATGACCCTGGCATCCTACAGTGCTGAGCGTGACAGATCTGGGGAAGGTTACAGGTAGGTAGCTGTGTTGGTCTGATGTAGTCGAAACAAACAAACAAACAAACAAACAAACAAACAAAATTACTTCCAGCAGCACCTTAGAGACCAACCAAGTTTGTCATTGGTATGAGCTTTCGTGTGCATGCACACTTCTTCAGATAGAATGGTTGTAATATCCCTGTCACCACTCACCCTTTCTTGATGCCTTTTTTATTTCTGTGGATTCTTTCCCTTTAGGGCAGGGGTGTGGTTCAAGTGACACTTCAAAGGTTGTTGGACTCTTGGTCCCACCAGGCTCATCCAGCACAGCCAATGATCAGGGATGATGAAACTGTAGGCTGTGTACACACTATATATCTTTAAAGCACATTCAAGCACATTTTCCTTCACCGTAGTTTGTTAAGAGTATAGGTTTATTCTGGACCGTTCATGTACCATTCTACTTTATTATATTCTCTGTGAAGCTTCCCCAGAGTTACTGCATTTTGTCATCCGGAGGAGCACCCTTGCTCAATAGTGCAACAAAAGCAGGACAAAGCCAAACCAAAACACAACATTTGCCCCAAGAGTTCTGCAGGTGTAAACAATACTGAAGGCAGGATCATGTATAACTTCCCTGATATTGATATGAGCACCAAATGATAATGAATGCGCAGTAACAAGGATGTCTGGCTGGGTCCTTGATCTACCTGCTCTCCTTCCCACTAAGCCAGGCATCCCCAAACTGCGGCCCTGCAGATGTTTTGGCCTACAACTCCCATGATCCCTAGCTAACAGGACCAGTGAGGGCCGATGTTTGGGGATGCCTGCACTAAGCATTTAGTTACTTAGTTAACAGAGGCTGCTGGAGCAGTGTACAGAATAAAAAACAGGACAAAACACAAAAACCATTTCTAAAAGCAATAAAAATCATTTCTGAAACCATAGCTTACCAATTCTAGAAAACGACAAAACTGTTTCTGCAAATAGGCAACCAATATTCTGTAAGTGACTGGGTCAGCCATCAAGGAAAGCCTAAAAATGTATTAATTAGGTAGCTAAACAAAATGATGTGATGCACCTGCACAATTCTGGCTGGTAATTGATTGCAGAGGGCTGGACTTACAATCCTGAATTCCTAGTTTCTAGGGCAAGCTAACCACACCCTCAGCAGTGCCTGTCTGAGAATTGCCGTTGCTGGGCAGGCATATATTAGGTAAGCTGGTCCCAGTGCTAAAAGTAGAAACCTTGAAATGTTCCTTTTCATTTCCTAAAATTTATACACCAGTTGACTGTTTAAAAAACCCTCAAAGTAGTTTACAAAGAGAAATGTTCCTGGTAGCATATTGGCAGCCAGTGCAGCACCCTCAGAGGTTTGTCACACGGTGTTGAAGAAATGCCCCTCAACAACCTAGTTGCTGCATTCTATACCGGCTGTAGTTTCCAAGTTAAGCCCAAGGGACGCCCCACTTAGAGCACATTGCAAGCAACTTTAATGCAGATGCCTACTAGGCTCTTTTGAGTTTGAATTATATACTGTACTTAAAAACCTCCAAGGAAGGAGAGTCCACCATCTCTTGCGGAAGTCTGTTCCACTGTTGAAGAGCTCTTACTGCCAGAAAATTCTTCCTGATGTTTAGTCAGAATCTTCTTTATTGTAACTTGAATCCATTGGTTCGGGTCCTGGCCTCCAGAACAGGTAGAGGCAATTCAATACTACTGTATGTATAGAGTTTACAGCAGCTGTCCTCGTGCCCTGCTGATATTTTTTACTACAGCTTCCATCAGCCCCTGCTGGCCCAGGCAGTGAGGTGGGGTGGGACCAGCCACCCTGGGGAGGGGGACAGCCGTGTATGCCACCTTGAGCTCATTGGAGGAAAGGCGGGATATAAATAAAATAAATAAATATTCACCACATCATCAATTCTGCTTTCAAACCTCTTTTGACTCTTAGACAGGCAGAATGTTCTGTCTCCAGCCTGCAACTTCTATGGAAAAAAGCATTTTCCTGAAATTCCATCTATTAGCCCTCGTGTGGTGCTGTGTTCTCCCCCACCCTCTTTCTATATAAAATGACCTTAATTCTTTCATGCCTGGAAATGACTGCACTAAATCCTCCAGATGAGCTTTTCATGACCTCCAGCATTAATGCTTTAGGAAACACAGGGAAACCACTGAGAGACCCTTTATGTATCCAGGAGTGATGGAACATTCTATAAATTGCTTCTAGACTGAACTGCTTTGCATACATCTAGCGTCTTGTCTTGAGTCTGACCCATGCTCCATCTTGCTGAGTACTGTTGACACTGACCAGCAGCAGCTCTCCAGAGTTTCAGGCAGAAACCTTTGGAGAACTGCTGCCACCAGTCAGTGTCAATAGCAGTCAGCAAGATGGACCAGGAGTTCAGCTCAGTGTAAAGCAGCTTCCTATGTTCCTTATGGATTTCAGGCACGGAATGTTCCCAGCCCTACCTGGAGACATAGCTGCCAAGTTCTCCCTTTTTTAAGGGAAATTCCCTTATGCTGAATAGGCTTCGTCGCGAAAAAAGGGAAAACTTGGCAGCTATGCCTGGAGATGCCAGCAATTGAACCTGTATGCTAAGCAGGTGCTCTACCACTCAACTATGGCCCTTCACTATTTTGAGTCACACTATTGGTCCATCTGGCTCAGTATTTTCTACCTTGACTGGCAGTACCTTCCCAGGATTTGGGGCAGCGGTCATAAGAGCCCTGGGACATTCTGCATGCAAAGTAGGTGCTCTACCACTAAGCTACAGCTGTTCCCTACTGGGCACCATCTCCTGCTTCCCCATATTTCAAGTTTCTGTAACCTTTCACAAATATGTAGGCCACGCTGGTCTCTGACCCATCATGAGTTTATTTCAGTGACAATATGTAGTCACTGAGCTCTCAATCGTCTCTGCACTAGGTGCAACAACTTCAATCCTGTATGCACTCACATACTTTCTTGGCAGTAAGGCCCATTGAACACTGTGGGCTTTTTTTTTCTAAAGGCATGCAGCATGGCAATCTGAGAGATGGAGCTTGAATCTGGAATCCCTTTGTTCAACTATTGCCTCGGATATAAACTCACTTGTGACCTGAGATATAAACTCACTCAGTCCCTCTGCAGTAAGAAAAAAGAAAAAAGCTAATGCTAGTTTTTATATTGTGTTTCAATGCTGTAACCTGCCCTGGGACCTTAGGGTGAAGGGTGTGTAAATAATAATAATAATAATATTGCAAGTGACCTTCCACACCTGATGCCCTCCAGATATTTTGATTACAACTCCCGTCAGACCTAGCCAGCATGGTCATGCTGAAATCATATGCCTGAAGCAGTTTGGACAATCAGAATTATATAAATACTATGCATTTTTTTTTATTCTTGAATCTACTTGGAGATGAGGTGCTGAAAATGTAATAAGGTTGCTTTAAAAGCTTACTGTGTGCTAGATGCATTCAGAAGGTCCCAGGTTTGATCCCCTGCCTCTCCAGGAAAGGCTGGGACAAATCGCTGTCTGAAACTCTGGAGGGTGACTGCCAGTCAGTGTGGACCACACTGAGCTAGATTGACCAATGAGTCTGACTTGGCATAAAGCAGCTTCCTTTGTTCATCTGGAGGAATTTGAAGGGAGGAGAGATGGTATCATACAGGTGTTCTAGGGAATGGTTTTAGGCAGAGGTGAAAGCAAGGGCGAAGTGGCAGTTAAGGATAGGGATATCAGGGACTGCTGGCCATGATGGCTATTCTGAATACCAATTGCAGGAGGAGGGGGGGTACTCATGCTCTGGTCCTGCTTGTGGGCTTCCCATTTGGACATCTGATTGGCTACTATAAGAATAGGATGCTGCACCCAATGGGCTATTGACCTGATCTGGCAGGCTCATCTTATTTGAGAGAACAAGAGACTTTGGGAGTGCTCCCAGGTGATCTGTTTATTGAGCATTCATCTTGATAAAAGAATAAAAGACAATCCAATGATAAATTTTTGTTACTATATATCTTATATAGCAGGCAAGTCCAACAGGTAGGTTGTGATCTACCAGTAGATCACTGGACGTATGCGGTAGATCACTGGTAGATCATCAGCTCCCCACAAAGAAGCTGAACAACTGTGGCTCCCCTAACAAAAAGCTCAACATTTTACCTCCTCCCTGAAAAAACTCAACAACTTTGACCCGAACCCCCCCCCAAAATAGGCCTTCCACCTTCCTTAAAAAAAGCTCAACAACTTTGACCTGAACTCCAAAAAAGGGGGTAGATCACTGCCAGTTTTTAACTCTGGGAGTAGATTGCAGTCTCTTGGGAGTTGGCCACCCCTGTTATATAGTATTTCTGTATTTTAATGTTTTGTTGGAAGCCGCCCAGAGTGGCTGGGGGAACCCAGCCAGATGGGCGGGGTATAAATAATAAATTATTATTATTATAATAAATTATTATTATATGGCTGCTTCTTTTGTGTGTGTGTGTGTGTGTGTGTGTGTGCACGTGTGTGTGTGTAATTGTATATGGATGTTTTAAAATGGTCTATATCTGTAATGCGTAATAAAGGTTTGGCCAAAGAAAGATTCATCTTGATTTGTTTTCAGTGTTTTCAGAGTGATTGGACAACAGTGGCTATTTAATGAGCATTCATCCTGATTTGTTTGCAGGGAGGTTAGATGGCATTGCGTAAAAGCAGGTGTTATTCCACACTTTTCACAGCATTGTCCCAATGCATTCCTTAGCTCAGAAAGTCTCGTCCTTTGCAGGAAGCAGGTATGCTGCAAAAGGCCTCCTAATTAGCTATAATTGTGTGACCTGAATTTGCTGGTATGTGACTGAATCCCTCCGACAATACTGACTCAGTATAAAGCTGCTCCATTTTCCCATTTAAGTTAACCCTTTGTTCTGAACCACGAGGACAGAGATATTTACTTTTAGGAGAAGGGTCAAAGCATAGTGGTAGGGCAACTGCTTTGCATGCAAAAGATCCCAGGTTCTGCAGGTAGGGCTGGGAACACCCCCTGCCTGAAATCCATGAGGAACATAGGAAGCTGCTTTACACTGAGCTGAACCCTTGATCTATCTATCAGAGAACTGTTGACACTGACTGGCAGCAGCTCTCCAACGGCTTAGACAGGTTTCCGTCTGAAACTCTGGAGAGCTGCTGCCAGTCAGTGTCAACAGCATTCAGCAAGATCAGGGGTCCCCCAAACTAAGGCCCGGGGGCCGGATGCGGCCCAATTGCCTTCTAAATCCGGCCCCCGGACGGTCTAGGAATCTGCATGTTTTTACATGAGTAGAATGTGTCCTTTTATTTAAAATGCATCTCTGGGTTATTTGTGGGGCCCGCCTGGTGTTTTTACATGAGCAGAATGTGTTCTTTTATTTAAAATGCATCTCTGGGTTATTTGTGGGGCCCGCCTGGTGTTTTTACATGAGCAGAATGTGTCCTTTTATTTAAAATGCATCTCTGGGTTATTTGTGGGGCCCGCCTGGTGTTTTTACATGAGCAGAATGTGTCCTTTTATTTAAAATGCACCTCTGGGTTATTTGTGGGGCATAGGAATTTGTTCATATTTTTTTTCAAAATATAGTCCGGCCCCCAACAAGGTCTGAGGGACAGTGGACCGGCCTCCTGCTGAAAAAGTTTGCTGACCCCTGAGCAAGATGGATCTTTTCGTGGGGATCTTTGGCAACATGTCATTGATGCAATAATTGTGCATTAGTGGTGGATTTACACTACACTTTCTGCACATAATTCCTCTTTATTAATTTTCCTGTGATGCTGTGCGCTATAATGCAGCAAAGTGGGACACACACACGAGGACGTTTGTGGTATAAAAACTTACAGGATATCACACTGGTGGCTGATGCCGTTGGGAATTCAGTAGGGTGGAATTCAGCCTCATGCTATTACAGTAAAATAATTATGTCAGCGCAAGCATGCCATTCCTGATAGAATTATCTCTCCTCGCCTCCTTCTGCACCCCTCAGATCCCCTTGATTCCCAGGAGCCAATTTGGGGGAGCACGGGGGAGAAGTAGTGATAAGGCTCATTGTTGAGTCCTACAAAGGCAACACTGAGACCAAAGAGAAGGACACTGACAGGCAGTGGCACTCTGTGGGCTGAATGTGTGTTGGAAGGCAGATAGATGGGGGCTGGTTGAGGGCAGACCAAGGTTGGTAGGACAGTACCCCATTTGCCAAAATGAATCAGTCTGCACTGGGTTTATCAGAGGGAATTTATGGGACGTGCACGGATTGGAAATGAAGCTGTATGTCTACCCCAAAACCTTTGCAGGCCCAAACAGTATTAAAAAGCAGGGTGCCATCTCACTGCCGCAAAACCAACATGAGTAAAAATCATCATGAATGCACAAGAACAATAATAATAACAACTTCTGCAGGGGCCCTTTAGGTGCAAACCAAAGTTCTGGAATGCAGTTGAATTGCTGCTGGAAGATGCTGACAGTCTGGAGGTGCCTGGAAGAGGATTCAGATACCAGTTTTTCTGGCTTCCTTATGTGGAATTGAGAAAGGGCGCCATCTAGTTCTTGACCCCAGAGAGCAAAATGTCTTTGGGCAGCCCTGGCTAGAATCTATATGACTTAAGTGATGCATTTTTAAATTTAAAAAAACGTGCATGGTAGCAGAAAGCGTGAAGGGTTGGAACAGTGACATTTTGACCCTCTCCCCTTCCGTCTCCCCTGTTACACAGCACTTGGAACAAGAGAAGCATGAGCTAAGGCGACGGTTTGAGAACAAAGAAGGAGAATGGGAAGGACGGGTGTCAGAGCTGGAAAGCGATGTGAAGCAACTCCAGGACGAGCTGGAGAAGCAACAGGTTCACCTCCGAGAAGCTGATCGAGAGAAAACGCGGGCAGTCCAGGAACTCTCTGAACAGAACCAAAGACTCTTAGATCAGCTCAGCAGGGTGAGTGAGTCTCATGTGGTTGTCAGAACTGCTCAAACAGCTCCGTGTTTCTTTTGAAGTCCATGCTCTTTCACTGATGTTGCTTCTCTTTCTCTTTTAGATAGATAGATATTTTATTGTCATTGTACTTTAAATAGTACAACGAAATTGAATGCCCTCCCTTAAAAACAAAACAAAAACACAATTACAGTCATACACATACTATACATACACACACCCCTATTCTGTTACACTGTCTTTGTTTAAAGTTGTGGCTTCCAAAGTTTTTACAGTGTTGGAGGAGAAAGTCACTTATGTTTCCTTTTCCTTTTGTGTTGCATATTAGCTCTGCTTCCCTTCTGTGGCAGGTTGCTTTGTATATCTTGAAGGGCTTGGTTTAAGTTTTGCACATTTCACAGTAGCGCGGTAGTCTGCAAGGGTGGGTTAGTGAAGAGCAGTAGTTGGGAGATGGAGGATTGGAGTGGTGTTCAGCTTGTTTCAAACGAAAAGTAGGTGCAGTCCTTGTTTCAGAACTTCATCCCTCACTCAAGAGATTCAGTGGTGTTCTGGGTTTAAATGTATGCTGGAGAACAGATTAAAAACCGGGACTCTCTGAAAGAGAAACTTGCGTGCATAGCTGAGTGAAATGGAATCAAAGAAGGTGGAACTGCCTTGTTTCTTTGCTATGTGAGAGTGGGAACAATTGATGAGCTTGGGGGCGTCATATCAGCATGCCGGCCCGACAGCCCCACCCCTGCCTCCTCTCTCTGTGTTGCCCTCACCTCTTTGGTTCTGAAGTGTGTAAGTTTAGTGATGGGGAGCTGTTTTCAGCATGGGGGCCACATTACTTTGCAAGCAGCATTTTGGGGACCACATGGTGCTGGGTGAGACTACGGTATAGGGGAAAGTGGACAGGGCAACAGATGTTTCTCTTTTCTTTGTAGGCCTGGCTGCATTCCAGCCACACAAAAATCAGTGTGATGTATGACAGAGCAAAGTATAAAGTGATGCATGTTGAGACAAAAAATATATATATCTTAATTTCATATACTCATTCATGGGTTCTGATTCATGTGACGTACCAGGAAAAAGGCCTTGGCTGGGATCATACTAAAGGTAAAAGTAAAGGGACCCCTGACCATTAGGTCCAGTAGACAGCTCAGTTAAGATGTGTGCAGCAGCTGTGAAAAGGGCAAATTCCATGCGAATGATCATTCGTAAAGGAGTTGAAAATAAAATGGCTGGTATCATCCCTGTTAAAAGTGCTGCTCTACACATCTGTTGTGTACAGTTCTGGTCACATCACCTCAAAAAGGATATTGTAGAGTTGGAAAAGATTAAGAAAAGGGTTTAGAGAAAAGATGAGTGAGAGGTGAGATGCTAGAAGTTTATAAAACGTTGAATGCCATGGAAAAAGTGGATAGAGAAAAGTTTTTCTCCATCTCTCTGAACAGTAGAACTCATGGACGTCCAGTAAAGCTCAGTGTTGGAAGTTTTAAAAAAGGACTTTTTACACAGCATATACAGTAGTAGTTAAACTGCAGAACTCGCTCCCAAAGGAGGCTTTGATGGCCACCAACTTGGATGGCTTTAAAAGAGGATTAGACAAATTCATGGAGTACTGTATAAGGTTGTCAACGGTTGCTAGCCATGATGGCTATGCTCTGCCTCCACAATCAAAATACTAGAGGAGGATAGAGTGGTATGGTGCTTGCGTCCTGCTTGCGAATTTCCTTTTAGGCATCTGCTTGGCCACTGTGAGAACAGGATGCTGGACTAGATGGACCATTGGCCTGTTCCAGTAGGCTCTTCTTACATGCAGAGGGTTGCATCCAATGTTAATCCTACTCTGAGTAGGCCATCGAGATGAATGTACCTAAATTAGTCATGTCTGATCATTTCAATGGGACTACTCTGAGTAGGACTCACATTGACTACAACCTAGAGGTTCCTGCATACACACTTCTCCATTCCAGGCAAAAAATGGCCTCGGTCCAGTATACCTGAAGGAGCGTCTCCACCCCCATCGTTCTGCCCGGACACTGAGGTCCAGTACCGAGGGCCTTCTGGCGGTTCCCTCGTTGCAAAAAGCCAAGTTGCAGGGAACCAGGCAGAGGGCCTTCTCAGTGGTGGGGCCCGCCCTGTGGAACACCCTCCCATCAGATGTCAAAGAGAAAAACAGCTACCAGTACCAGATTTTTAGAAGACATCTGAAGGCAGCCCTGTTTAGGGAGGCTTTTAATGTTTAATAGATTATTCTATTTCATTTTTCTGTTGGAAGCCGCCCAGAGTGGCTGGGGAAACCCAGCCAGATGGGCGGGGTATAAATAATAAATTATTATTATTATTATTATTATTATTATTATTATTAGAGGAATTTTCTCCGTTCAAGGGGAAAGTGCTCAGGGAGAGCATGGTGCAAGCCTGGGGATGGGTGCTGGAGAACTAGCCTGTTGTATAAAGGTAAAATTTGCCATTTTTGCTCTGCCCATGTTTGCCTCTGGTCCCGCTCTCCACAGCATGTGGCTCCTGGAAGGTTGCCCAGACGAGTATGCGGCCCTCAGACTGAAAAAGGTTTCACACCCTACTCTAAAAGGATTTGAGCATATTTTTTTCCTTTTCAAAAAGGCTGTGGCTTGGGGCAAAACTAGGCTTTATTTCACCCTGGTCACACACACACCCTTTTGCACATGCACATTTGCATACACACACAGGCTGGGAATCTCAATAGCGCCCCTCTGGAGGCTTCAACTGGGGCAGAAAACCTGGCTAGCTCTCCCCCGTAGCTACGGCTCTGTCAAAGGCCTTAAATGTCTTGGGCCCCAAATACCTGAAGAAAACCTCATCCTTTCCCAACCTTCCTATGCCAATTTCACTTTTTCCTCTGTTTCTCGTTTTTCCAGTCTTATGTTCAACTCTCCACTTTTCTGCATCAGTTCACGATTCTTTATTATTTAAAATTAAAAATATTTTAAAATATTCATCAGTATTTCTGTCAAATTTCTAACGTTCATATGTTTGTGTGCAGTTTTGCCTAACGTCCATTTTTGCAAGCGAAAATTCACCAGCATTTTAATGCAAATTCTCCCCAACTGACACGTTTTTGTACGTCATTTCCCTGTTATATCCACAATTCTGCAAGCTGGTTTTTTGCATATTATTTCCACATACAATATATGCACTCTTTCCCCCTAATAGTTACATTTGGGGTCATGCTATTTGCTTGGAGAGCTGAATCACAAAATTTGGAGAAGGACAAATATGAAAGGGTGCTGTGTTTCAGAAGCTGATCATTAGGTAGATTCACATTAAAAGCCTACCAAATATCTCCTCCATCCCTTGTTGCAGCCCTTCTCTGTGTGCATTTATAGTTTTGCTATGTCTGTTTTGCTAATGAAAAATGAGACCTGAAAAGGACCTTATTACTCAACATGATGTTCTTGAAGATAACGCATACTGGAAAGGTTGCCTGAAAATGTATTGGAAAGGACTGCAGCTCAGTGCTGGAACATCTGTTTTGTATTCATAAGGTTGCAGGCTCAATCCCTAACATCAGGCAGGGCTGGGAGAGAGACTCCCTATCTGAAGCCCTGAAGAGCTACTGCCAGTCAATGTAGACCAGGGGTAGTCAACCTTTTTATACCTTCCACCCACTAAATGCAGGCATCCCCAAACTGCGGCCCTCCAGATGTTTTGGCCTACAACTCCCATGATCCCTAGCTAAGAGGACCAGTGGTCGGGGATGATGGGAACTGTAATCCAAAACATCTGGAGGGCTGAAGTTTGGGGGTGCCTGCACTAATGCATCTTTCTTGGTGGTAAAATTTCCTTACTGCCCACCAGTGCTTGATGGATGGAGGATTCAGCTTGTGCTGTAGAACCCCCTGCTGCCCAGCTAGAATCCTGAAACGCCAGCTAGTGGGTGGTAGGGACCAGGTTGACAACCCCCGGTGTAGACAATACTGAGCTAGATGGGCCAAGGTTCTGAAGAACCATGTACAGCAGGCATGTCCAACCAGTAGATCGCGATCTACCGGGAGACCCCCAGCTGATCCTGGTAGATCGCGGGACCCTTATTGATCGTGGGATTAAGTAAAGTTTACCGAAAGTTAACAAACAAAAGCTGAAGAACTCTGGGCAATCCTCCTCAAAAAATGCTCAATAACTCTGGGCAATCAACCCCCACCCCATGCCCGCTCCTCCTCCATCCAATGACAATGGGTAGATCACTGCCAGGTTTTTTTTAATACGGGGAGTAGATCACAGTCTCTGGGGAGTTGGACGTGCCTGATGTACAGCATCTGTTTTGCATGCAGAAGGTTCCACATTCAATTCCCAACATCTCCAGGTATTGCTGGGATAGACTCCTTATCTTAAACCCTGGAGAGCTGCTGCCAGACAGTGTAGACAATATTGAGCTAAATGGACCACTGGTGTGACTCGGTATAAGGCAGTTTTCTATGTTTGGATCTTCTTGCTGCTTCGGAAGGCATACTTCCCCTTTCTTCAGCTCCTGTATCCTTCCTGTCCCCAGAAGCCAGGACTGACGTGTGCATTTCCCCTCATCCTTCTTGTACCAGAACAGTCAGCGCTGCGGATTGCACAGCAATGTGCCTCAGCCCTCCTTTGCTTCAGGACGATCAATCTCAGCCTGGATGGCTTATTTGCAATTTCCAGAGTGGCTCAGGAGCTCTTGTCGCTGGTTGCTAGGCAACTGTATATCACAGTGTCCCAGTCGGCTGGTGTTGCCACGGAAACAAGGATGGTAGTTCCTGGATTCCCCCCCCACAATTCTGTTACCGTGAGGCTGCAGATGCCGGGGGAGACACGGCGGTGACGTCTGCAAGTGGTCACTGGGGGCTCAGAAAATGTCCTTTTAAAAAGAAATAGCTGTTGAGCAGCAGGGATGTTATAAGGATCTGTCCCTTTTTACCCTATATTTTTTATTATTATGGAACAAGAAAAGCAAATTCAACAGTTTGAGCGTTTATCATTTTGTGATGTTTTTCAGAAGCGAGGTGTCCATATAGTCACAGGGTCACCTGTTTTTGTTGGAGGGGGCTATTCTGCAACAAGTCATTGAAGCAATAATAGCGCATTAATAGTGGGCTTATCCTGGATCATCTACACCAGGCATCCCCAAACTGCGGCCCTCCAGATGTTTTGGCCTACAACTCCCATGATCCCTAGCTAACAGGGCCAGTGGTTGGGGAAGATGGGAACTGTAGTCCAAAACATTTGAAGGGCCGAAGTTTGGGGATGCCTGATCTACACAGCACTCTGCTTTATTAGATTATCTATTTTTTTTATTTAATGTATTTATATCCCACCTATTTCAAAAGCTGGGATTCAAGGTAACTTCCAATATTTAAAAACATCATAACAGAATACAGATAAATAAAACAATTCCACAATCAGGACCTGAGCACAACAGCCCTCTCCCACATTGTGATTCCCAGCAACTGGTATTCTGAGGCATACTGCCTTTGACAGTGGGAGAGAGAGGCAGAAAGAAGCCATCATGGCTAGAAGCCATTGATAGCATTATCCTCCATGAATTTGTCTAATCTTTGAAATCCAGCCCAGTTGTTGGCCATCACTACCTCATGAGGGAGTGAACTGCATATAACTTTGCGCTGTGTGAAGAAGTACTTTCTGTTGTCCGCCTTGTATCTCCTAACATTCAGCTTCATCAGATGACTAATGAGTTCTAGCATTTTCTCCACACCTTCACAATGCATAATTTTGTACACACATTCCACCATTGCTCACCTTTTCTTTAGACAACTTTACACGAACATACAGATGATCGGCTATTTAAATAGTTTCCCATTATCAAGCACAGGAACGATACCTTAGCTGAAATGCACAGTTTATGTATGACGGGGAGGTACTGGCAGTTTGGGGGGTGGTCCAGAGGTTTGCACAAGTATAAAACATGCAGCAACCTTTCATTACAGGATCCAGTTGTGGTTCCTGAATGTGGCTACATTTCTTGGGGCCTACCTCGTTGAGAACATAACTTTTTAAAAAAACCCACTACAACTGTGATCCTTAGCTTGCCCTTTGGATAAAAATAATAAACATTGAAACCATCCTCTCCATGGATGCTCTGGCAGCCATGAAACAACAGGGCTGTTTCTGAAAGCCTTCTTGTAAACTCAAAACCGGGCGTTTTTGGTTTGAGTATATATTCCACTATCTTCCACATACTTAGGTAAAGGTAAAGGGACCCCTGACCATTGGGTCCGGTCGTGACCAACTCTGAGACGCTCATCTCTCTTTACTGGCTGAGGGAGCCGGCGTACAGCTTCCGGGTCATGTGGCCAGCATGACTAAGCCGCTTCTGGCGAACCAGAGCAGTGCACGGAAACGCCATTTACCTTCCTGTCAGAGCGGTACTTATTTAGCTACTTGCACTTTGACGTGCTTTTGAACAGCTAGGTTGGTAGGAGCAGGGACTGAGCAACGGGAGCTCACCCCGTCGCGGAGATTCGAACCGCCGACCTTCTGATCGGCAAGCCCTAGGCTCTGTGGTTTAACCCACAGCGCCACCCGCGTCCCACATACTTGGCAATCCACAAAAGGCTGTTCAACGAACAGCTTACATTGCAAGTAATCCTGTTTTAAAATAGCTTTAACACACAGTCGGGGGTTATTATGGAACAGCGAGGCTATGTCCCCCAGTGGAATTGGTTCAATGGTTTTGTTTTTTCTTTCACAAGCAACAAGATGTTTGGGCTTACTTGTGGCCTGGATGCCATGAGTGGCACACTGTAGCCATGGAGGCTGGTCCACTGGGAAGAATGGGGCACTGCCCCACCAACCTCAGTCCCACTTGACTACCTTTTTGCTTACAACCAGCTTCCTTTTCCGTAGTCTCAGCATTTCCTCCGTAGAACCATCAGGGTGGAGACAAGAATGCGTTGGCTCTGTCTGCCATTGTCTCTGGCCCCACCTACTGCCAGCCTTCCAGCCTTCCACTCTACCAGTCCCAGTGGGCACTACCCATTATGTGGGGGTAACTACTTTGAACACTTGTTTGGGGCCCCCAGCATTATCACTCGTGGGTCTGGCTGTGGCACAGGCCGACATCACACAAGAGTTGCTAAATGCTGCTATGTGGGTGTTGCGGTGCAACTATGAAGCCTACATTGGCTTGAACGGGTTGTCGCAGTGCCTTCTACTTTCCCAACAATCCCAGAAGTGGCAAATTAAAATACTGCCTGAGAGGCTCAAGTGTACTATTCCTGTCTTGTGGGGAAATTGCATTTATTAATTTATAATCTCACTTCCCCGATAAAATGTTCCACGGCAGCTCACCCTGCACTCTTAAATTGCAACAAAAGGCAAATCAATAATCAGCAGTGATAGTTTTAAAAGGAAGATGGACAATCGATGGCTTAAACCCAAGGTTTCACACGCCAATAGAATTAAAATTAAGAGGTCAGGGTGCTTCGTAAATACCTGTCTAAAGGAAGAGCTTCAGTGAGTAGCAGAAGGCTGCTAGGGAGTGAGGCAAATCTAGGATGTCTGTGTCTCCTACTTTCCTCTGTTTGAAAGGCCATCTGGTCCCAAGTTTTTTGTTTTGTTTTTTTTAAGATGAGGAATCCTAAGAAGGGAGAACAGGAATTGGTCAAGGAGCTGCTTATAAGTACCTTGCACTTAGACATTCAAATTTTGGCAGAATGCATAGAACAGCCTTCACAGAATATCATAATGCATAACGCAAGACGGAGCTGTTCCACCTGGCCTTTGGGCTGGACTCAGTCTGACCCCCCCTCTCATATTTTTTTTATGGACCCACGTAGGATCAGCATGGATAGTTGGCCCTGGTGAATATCTGACGTTTTCTCCCCTTATGATATTGATTTATGGCAGGCATCCCCAAGCTGCGGCCCTCCAGATGTTTTGGCCTACAACTTACACAATCCCTAGCTAACAGGACCAGTGGTCGGGGAAGATGGGAACTGTAGTCTAAAACATCTGGAGGGCCGAAGTTTGGGGATGCCTGATTTATGGGCTACCACTAAAACGAGGCTGCATTTTAACCTGTATTTCAATCAAGTGTTTGTTTGTTTGTTTGTTTTGTTTTAAATGTTTTTACTGTATTTTATATTTGGTGTTAGCTGCCCTGAGCCCGGTCTTGGCCAGGGAGGGTGGGGTATAATTATTATTATTATTATTAATTATGTTATAGTAAATGTCCCAATTTTCATAGGAACAGCAGAAGCTACCTTATACCGAGTCAGACTCTTGGTCCATCTAGCTCAGTCTTTTCTACACATTGGCAGAGTCTCTCCAAGGTTTCAGGCAGGGGACATCCCCAACCCTACTTGGAGAGGCTGGGGATTGAATCTTCTGCATGCAAAGCAGGTGCTCTATCATAACCTTTCCTATAAAGGTTTATATAGCAAAAGGTAGATATCTCAGTCTCAGGCTGTATGGGCATTAAAAATCAGAGCGGTGACCCCCCCTGAAGACTTCAGTGATCAGGCAAGGATATAAGGAATCAGGCAGTCCTTGAGATATCCTGGAACCAAGTACCGTGGTACCTCGCAAGATGAATGCCTCGCGCGACAAAAAACTCGCAAGACGAAAGCGTTTTGCGATCTTTTTGTTGACTCGCAAGACGAATTTTTCTATGGCCATGCTTCGCAAGACGGATTTTTTTTTTGCATTTTTTTTTGCTTTGCTTTGTTTAAATTGGAAAACCGCAAGACGAAACCGCAATACAAAACAACTCGCAGAACAAATTAATTTCGTCTTGCGAGGCACCACAGTAGTTAATGGCCTTGTAAATGTCATACACACATACATAATTTTATTTGTATGCTGCCTTTCCATAGTTAAAACCATGCTCGAGGGGGCTTACAACATGAAAAAATGCATAATTACCAGCATAACAAAATGGCCATAAACAATATGTAAAACATCAAAAAGTAAATTATTATTATTATTATTATTATTAATACCCTGCCCACCTGGCTGGGTTTCCCCAGCCACTCTGGGCAGCTTCCAACTAAAGATTAAAACTACATTAAAACATCTGTCATTAAAAACTTCCCTAAACACAACCAAATTAAACAATTTCCACATAAATCATAACAAGATCTAAAATGAAGTTGCAGGGGGGGGGAATCAAAAACAACAGCAACCCTTCCTGCAACAAAACCCTTAAACAATACCCCAACCCAATAGTTTATTCAGCAGCTTCAGCTTTCGTAGCTGGAGTCAGTCAGGGCCCCGCCCTCCAAAGCCAGGTGGGAAAAGGCATGCAAGGCAGGGAGCAGGTCTTCCAGGGCTCACAGCCAAGATGGTAAAAGAACCTTGAAACCTGGCCTGGTAGTGTATCTCCTATATCTATATCTAAGCTGGATGAAAATGGGAACAGAGATTCTTCTTTAAGGTGTCAGAGGACAGATGGTAGATGGCTTAGACGTAGCCCTGTATCAGGACCATAATCCTATTAAACTCTGAGTCTGCACAGACCTGCACACCCGCACTGGCATCTACACAAGAAGCAAACAGATGGTCACTTAGCTCATCATGACACATGGCACTCTCTCTCCCCCACCTGCCTGCAGGACAGCAAACAAAGCTACTGAGGTCACTTGTGCATAAGCCACTTTCCTGGGGTCAGAGTGATGCTGTTTTCCAGTCCCCATGCCTTGCCCTCCTTAGTAGCACAGTGCACACCCTCAGTTCTTGCTGCAATGCATTTTTGTTGCCGGCAGGGGGAGCACTGTATGCACACCAGTTTAAGAAGCACAGGTCGCACTCCACACATATATTTAAGCACTCTTATACAGTACCACTACATCAGTTGTAAAGGTAAAGGGACCCCTGACCGTTAGGTCCAGTCGCGGACGACTCTGGGGTTGCAGCGCTCATCTCGCTTTATTGGCCGAGGGAGCTGGCATACAGCTTCCAGGTCATGTGGCCAGCATGACAAAGCCGCTTCTGGCGAACCAGAGCAGCGCACAGAAATGCCGTTTACCTTCCTCCCGCGGTGGTACCTATTTATCTACTTGTACTTTGATGTGCTTTTGAACAGCTAGGTTGGCTTGGAGCTGGGACCGAGCAACGGGAGCTCACCCCGTCGCGGGGATTCAAACTGCCGACCTTCTGATCGGCAAGCCCTAGGCTCAGTGGTTTAACCCACAGCACCACCCGCGTCCCTCATCAGTTGTGGCGTCCTCCAAAGAGTGCTGGGAACTGTAGTTTGTTAAGAACACTGGGAACTGTAGCTCTGTGAGGGTTCTAACAACTCAGCACCTGTAGCAAACTACAATTCCCAGGAATCTTTGGGGAAGCTATTAATTTTATTTATCTATCTATCTCTACTGGGACGCAGGTGGAAGAGAAGGTTAAGGGGTGATATGATAGCCATGTTCAAATATATAAAAATATGTCATATAGAGGAGGGAGAAAGGTTGTTTTCTGCTGCTCCAGAGAAGCGGACACGGAGCAATGGATTCAAACTACAAGAAAGAAGATTCCACCGAAACATTAGGAAGAACTTCCTGTCAGTAAGAACTGTTCGGCAGTGGAATTTGCTACCAAGGAGTGTGGTGGAGTCTCCTTCTTTGGAGGTCTTTAAGCAGAGGCTTGACAGGCATATGTCAAGAATGCTTTGATGGTGTTTCCTGCTCGGCAGGGGGTTGGACTGGATGGCCCTTGTGGTCTCTTCCAACTCTACGATTCTATGAATCCCTGCCACAGGGTGAGCTCCCATTGCTCAGTCCCAGCTCCTGCCAACCTAGCAGTTCGAAAGTACGTCAAAGTGCAAGTAGATAAATAGGTACCACTACAGCGGGAAGGTAAATGCCATTTCCGTGTGCTGCTCTGGTTCGCCAGAAGCAGCTTTGTCGTGCTTCCACATGACCTGGAAGCTGTACGCCGGCTCCCTCGGCCAATAACGCGAGATGAGTGCGCAACCCCAGAGTCAGTCACGACTGGACCCTAATGGTCAGGGCTCCCTTTTTAAATCTATCTATATCTATCTATCTATCTATCTATCTATCTATCTATCTATCATCTACCTATCATTTTGTATGCCATCCTTCATCTGAAGATCTCAGGGACAATCACAACATAAACATACAAAATGAGAACAACCGAAAACAAAAATGAACCAACACATTTAAAAGGCCATGTAATGTTAATCAGCCCAAGGCCTGGTTGACAAAAAACATTTTCACCTGGCACCTAAGTATATGTAAGATGAGACTCCCCGAGGAGAGCATTCCACAAACAGGGAGTCACTGCAGAAAAGGCCTGTTCTTCTGTTGCCGCCCTCCGGACCTGTCATAGAGGAGGCACAGGAAGAAGGGCCTCAGATGATGATTGCAGGGTCCCGCTTGGTTCATATAGGGAGAGGTGGTCCTTGAGCTGTGGTTGTGGGAGTGCTATAAGAGTGCTTTAAATGTCACGGCAGGATCTGTGCTGTGGAGGAATGGCATAACTCAGTGGTAGATCATCTGCAGGTTCAATCCAACCCTTATAGCTATAGTTATAAATTGTGGGTTGCCATCTGATTTATTCTGATTTTAATCTGATTTTAATCTGTATTTCAGTCGATTGCTGGATTTTATGTTTTAATGTATTATATACTTTGATGTAGCCGCCCTGAGCCCAGTTTGGCCGAGGAGGGCGGGATATAAATAAAAAAATATTTATCTATTTATCTATCTATCTATCTATCTATCTATCTATCTATCTATCTATCTATCTATCTCCAGAGAGGATAAGTGGAAGAGAAAGTTTAGAGCAGCATCCCCAAACTTTGGCCCTCCAGATGTTTTGGACTACAATTCCCATGATCCCTGACCACTGGTCCTCTTAGCTAGAGATCATGGGAGTTGTAGGCCAAAACATCTGGAGGGCCGCAGTTTGGGGATGCCTGGGTTAGAGAATACTGAGCGAGGTCACTTCCAGATGACCTGCGTATTGAGTATTCACCTTGATTTGCTTGCACAAAGTTTGTGAGGAGGTTATGCGACATCAGCTATTTTTTTTAGCAGTCATTCCGATTTGTTTGCGGGACAGTTCTATGAAGTTGTTGTGCCAAGCAATTGTTTATCCCACTCTTTCCTGTCACTTTCCCTACTGCAAAGCATCCTATGTTTGTGGGCAGGAAGTGGGAATTAGTTCCAGCAAGGGAAATAGCACCTCCAGGATTCTGAATCTTTTTCAGCTCAAGGACTGTATTCCATTCTGAGCAGCCTTCTGGGACCACATGCCAGTGGCAGGAGGAGCTAGGGGCAAAAGCAGACAGAGCATTGAATGTAAATTCTCCTTACGTACAGTAGGCTGATTTCGACGCACTCTCACACACCTTTCAGCTAGTCAAAAACACTAAAGGAGGTGTGTTTTTGCAAACTGAGGCAAATGGGGGAGTAATGAGGGCCCTCATTCCTGAGGTTCTCCCCCCCCCCCCGCCTACCAGATAAAAAGTGTAAACTTTGAACCTGATATCCCAGCTGAAATGTTACCTCAGCTATAAACACACTGGGTATGAGGCTGGTTCCATGTCTGATGGGGGAATGCCTTTTCTTTAAAATATAAAGCAGGCAACTCTTTATCAATGGATTATTTCAAATGCTCCGGCTTCCTCCTTCATTCAGCACATCTCATTTTTAGTTGCTGGGAGATGGATGCCTCTGGCGCTAACCGAGGTCTATTTTTACTTTTTGCAAAACAGAATGGTAATGATTTCCTTTGGGAACATCCTAGGGCAATTTGTGAATAACTGGAACCAATTCCTGGTTTCACTTTTTGTTTTCTTTTTAAAAAAAAGCAACATCAACCCTGTAGGAAAGTGGCTATCCCCGAAGCTTTATTCCTGTGAACCTCCAGGTTCTCCACCTGCTCCATCACAGGTTATGCTGTTCTCTTTTGTCCTCTAGTGGTATTGTTAGTTGACTTACCCCAACTACATGTACCTGCTTTGAGAACAGATCTGAAAGTTCACCTGTTTACAGCTACAAGATTTTTGATCATTGCCCAATGGAAGAGCATTAATTCTCCATCTATAGCAGCACATATCGATAAGGTGTAGTAAGTTCTAGCATCTGGTGGAGTTACTTATTTAAGCGCCTCTTGAATCCCAGTTGTATTTTTGGAAATGGTAACCTGGTGGAACGTGAGATTTGCCACTGTCTTACATGAAGCTGCCCAGCCATGATGGCAGAGCCATTCTGCCAGCAGAGATACATCAATGTTCAGTGGGAAGACCAAAACAAGGCAGAGTTCTACATTAAAGCTGTTTGTGCCTTCGATTATTTATTTATTTATTGCCTAGCACTTCCATCTTTTGCAGGCATCGGAGGTGGAAAAACAGCTCTCTATGCAGGTCCATGTCCTCCAAGAGGACTTCAGGGAGAAGAAGTCATCGACCAGCCAGCACATCATACGACTCGAGAGCCTTCAAGCAGAGGTGAGTTCCCCCCCCCCCCCACGGCTGGGATGATCTATGGCACTGGTAGAGAACCTGGAGGGGAAGGCCCATAGCAAAATGGTAGAGGGTCCAAGGTTCAGTTCCCAATGGCATCTCCAGGTAGGGCTGGGGAAGACACCTGGAGAGCTGTTGCCCATCAGTACTGAGCAGTACTGAGCTAGATGGAGCTACTGGTCTCACTCAGTATAAGGCAGCTTTCTATGCTCCTATGTTGGCCCAAAGGCTGCAGGCAAAACACACACGCCCTATCCTGACACTGCAGGCCCATACTTCCTCTACCTCTCTAAGAATTGGGCTATAAAAAAGGTAAAGGGAACCCTGACCGTTAGGTCCAGTCGCGGACGACTCTGGGGTTGTGGTGCTCATCTCGCTTTACTGGCCGAGGGAGCTGGCGTACAGCTTCCGGGTCATGTGGCCAGCATGACTAAGCCACTTCTGGCGAACCAGAGCAGCGCACGGAAATGCCGTTTACCTTCCCGCCGGAGTGGTACCCATTTATCTACTTGCAATTTGACGTGCTTTTGAACTGCTAGGTTGGCAGGAGCAGGGACCGAACAATGGGAGCTCGCTCGCCCTGTCACAGGGATTCGAACCACCGACCTTCTGATCGGGAAACCCAAGAGGCTCAGTGGTTTAGACCACAGTGCCACCCGCGTCCCATAATTGGACTATACTCCTCTAAGAATGGTTTGCTTTATCTGCAGTGTGTGTGTGTGTGTGTGTGTGTGTGTGTGTGTGTGTATGAGGGTGAGAGAGATAATGAGGTGGTGCAGGGATGGAGGGAGTACTATGCCACCCTCCAAACAGCTCCCATCATTGGTTTCACCCCCGATTGATTCCCCCTGAAGTAATATAGTCTTCAATAGGGGGGAAAAATCATACACCAACCCCGGTCTATGGTCCATTTTGCAAGGATTCCAGAAATGGCAATGATTCCACCATTGCAATTAAGACCAATTATGCATTCAGCACAATTAAATGGTGAAGCTCTTCCTGGAATGTTCCATGTCAGCCTTGCCAGCAGGGGTTGAATAACTCATTTTACATAGAATGATGGGGAAAAGTAGACTGAATCTTCCTTCTAGACCACTTAGAGTTGGAGTTTTCATGAATGTACAGGGAGTATTTTTAGTTGCAGGAAAGTATCCAGACATCCAGCCCACTGCTTTCTGGATTCTGAGGGCACATTCACACCATACATTTAAAGCCCATTGGTTTCCCCACCCCCCTCGGCAAGGGAACATGGGAAGTGTAGCTTGTTAAGGGTGCTGGAAGTGTAGCTTCGTGAAGGATAAAAAATACAGTTCCTATTATTCTTTGGGGGGTTGCCACATGCTTTCATTGTGTGTTGAATGTGCTTTAAACATAAGATGTGGATGTGCTTAGAACTAGATTTGGAGTTCTTGCTCCTTTGGCAAAAGTCTCCAGATTTCCACTTTAATTCATGTTTCTAGACCTTATGGTTATAGAAATAACACATGGCACAGGCAAATATAAAATATCTGCTCAAAGAACCCAGAGGCTTGATTAATGCAACTTTGAGCAGGAACAAAAGTTTCTGTATTTCTCTCTTCTCTTTTAGCTTCATTTGGGCCCCCAGATCCTGCCCACCATCTTGAGACTCCTGTTTTCCCAATGACCCATGTGTTTATTCTTTTCTGTCCTTGTCTTTCTTCCCTTTCCCTCTTACTAAACAAACAAACAAACAAACAAACAAACAAAAGCTACAAAACTTCCAATATTGCAGCAAGGTGAAGTGAAGTGGATAAATATTTGTTGCAGTTTTGCATAATTTACTCCCCTTGTTCTGGGAACTCTGGGGCAGCAAAGATGTCTCTTTGGCTTGCTCTACTTGACCTCCTGGCCAAGTAGGTTGGCCATCGTTGGCTTAAATGCAAAGATGGCTTTGTCTATAATTTGTGCTTTGTACCACAATTGCACCCACAGTGGTGCTAAGTTGAAGTCACTCATCAGTATACATATTTGTTCTGCGAGTGAACTGTTTTGTGCCGAAGGAAGCTTGTGCAAGCAAATGCATAGGCAGGTTGCTGGTAAAGGTAAAGGGACCCCTGACCATTAGGTCCAGTCGTGACCAACTCTGGGGTTGCGGCGCTAATCTCGCGTTATTGGCCAAGGGAGCCGGCGTACAGCTTCCAGGTCATGTGGCCAGCATGACAAAGCCGCTTCTGGTGAATCAGAGCAGCACACAGAAACGCCGTTTACCTTCCCGCCGGAGTGGTACCTATTTATCTACTTGCATTTGACGTGCTTTCGAACAGGCAGGAGCTGGACTGAGCAACGGTTCGAATTCGTCACGGGGATTCGAACCGCCGACCTACTGATCGGCAAGCTCTAGGCTCTGTGGTTTAACCCACAGCACCCACCCTGTGTAAATGGCTTCTGCTAGTGCAATATTATACAACAGTAAAACTCAACATCTTCTACTGCAATAGTCCTTGCTGAGAATGTTAGCATCTAGAGGTCTACAGGCTCCCACCCCACTCTGTTTATTAAAAAACAGATTGGAGGGCTGGGGTAAGCATTTTGTTTTATTGTTTTAGAAAAGGTTTCCCCTCCCCACCTTGAGCTTTTAGATTTATTGGTTTCTCCTCGTCAATCCTGACTTGTCCCCTTTCTCTCCTTCCCCGTTCCCTTCCTACTTGACTGTGGAGCAGCAAATCCTTGAAGTAAGTACAAAAGTGGTCCTAGGGTCTGAAATGCATGTCCATCAGCCTCCATTTCTTGCATGTCATGCTTGTGATGCTCTTTATGTCTCTAGCTCTCTGGGTTCTTGGCTTACTTCATCTTCTTCTTGTCTCTGCTGATCTGCAAGAAGAGTTGGGGTGTTGGTACCATCAGTGGAGGCTGGTCCCTTTGAGGAAATGGGGTACTGCTCACGAATCTCAGTCTATCTTCAGCCAGCTCCCATCTTCCTGGCTTCTGAATTGTATCCGGTCCAGGGGGTGGCACTGCCTATCAGCTTCCTCCTCCTCCTTAGTCTCAATGTTGCCCCCATAGAACTCAGCAGGGGGGAGGATGGAGACAAAACTAGAATTGGTTGGCTCTGCCTCTCATTGACTCTAGCACCACCTACTGCTGGTCTCCCTTCCTTCTGCCCAATGGGCACCAGCCACCACTGGGTACAATCATTCATTGATAAAGGATGCTTTAATCCAGGCATCCCCAAACTGCGGCCCTCCAGATGTTTTGGCCTACAACTCCCATGATCCCTAGCTAACAGGACCAGTGGTTGGGGAAGATGGGAATTGTAATCCAAAACATCTGGAGGGCCGAAGTTTGGGGATGCCTGCTTTAATCATTGACATATGCATTGTTTTTAAGTCTTGGTATCTGTTTTGCTGTTTCTCTCTCCCAAAGACCTTAAGACTATGGCGGGGAAACCCAGGGACTTCAAGATGTTGCTTGACTCCACCTGCCATCATCCCTGACCATTGATCATGCTGGCTGCTGGGGCTAATGGGAGTTGAAATCCAGTAACATTTGGCTGGTCACAGGTTCCCACCCCTGCCATTAAAAATTGCCAGGCTGCATCAAGCTATTTCATATATCTTTTTATACATGGTTTTCTTTGTTGTTTAGTCGCCTTAGTCGTGTTTGACTCTCTGTGACCCCATGAACCAGAGCATGCCTTGGAAACTCTCACTTTCTTCTCAAAGCTTCTCCTTTTTTATATCCATGGAGTTTTCTTGGCAAAATACTGGAGTGGCTTGCCAGTTTCTTCTCCAGGTGGATCACATTTAGTCTAAACTCTCGACTATGACCTGTCTGTCTTGGGTGACCCTGCACGGCATAGCTCAGGGGTAGGCAACCCAAGGCCCATGGGCCGGATGTGGCCCAATCGCCTTCTCAATCCGGCCCACGGATGGTCCAGGAATCAGCATGTTTTTACATGAGTAGAATGTGCCCTTTTATTTAAAATGCATCTCTGGGTTATTTGTGGGGCCTGCCTGGTGTTTTTACATGAGTAGAATGTGTGCTTTTATTTAAAATGCACCTCTGGGTTATTTGTGGGGCATAGGAATTCGTTCATCCCCCCCCAAAAAAAAATATATAGTCCAGCTCACCACATGGTCTGAGGGACGGTGGACCGGCCCACGGCTGAAAAAGGTGGCTGACCTCTGGCATAGCTCATAGCTTCTTGGAGTTATTCAAGCCCCTTCGCCACGACAAGGCAGTGATCCATGAAGGGGACATAGTTTTCTACATCTCTATATTATCCCCCCTTAATTGCCTTCTTTCAAAAAAGCCCCAAACATGGTAGCCTTTCCTCATAGGATCATTTTGATTGCCCTTTTCTAAACCTTTTTTTTTCTTTTTGAGATGTGATGACCAGAATTGTACATCAGTACAGTGGTACAATACGATACGATACGATAATCTTTATTGTCATTGTCCCATGCAGAACAATGAAACTGAACATCAAACTTACAACAACCATCAGCCTACTATCCAAAAAATGCATATCGACTCGCTACCCATCTCACCTATACATTATTAACCCCCTAAAAACTCTTAATACCCTTCCTGATTTGCCCCCCCCCAAAACTCTGATGCCCCACAACTGAATACAGACCCTCCCTCACAGACTGCCTCTCGCTGTGTTCAAAACCGAAATCGCTCTTGGATAGAAGCTATTTCTCAGGCGGCTAGTCTTGGTCTTTATAACCCTATACCTCCTTCCAGAAAGCAGAAGCTGAAAGAGATCATTTCCGGGGTGCACACTATCCTGCACAATATCTGCAACTTTCTTATAGCGCCTGGAGGCATAGATTTGATCCAAAGTGGGAAGAGTGTGCCCAATTATCCTCTCTGCAATCTTTACAACCCTGGACAACACTGTTCTTTCTCCACCTGTGCAACTCCCAAACCACACACACAGACCATAGGTTAATACACTTTCTACAGTACAGTGGTAAAATGCCCTCAGCAGGTCCTTTGAGAGATTGTTTTTCCGGAGGATTCTCAGAAAGTATAGCCTTTGCTGTGCTCTCTTCATCAGGTCTTTGCTATTTGCTCCCCATATTAGATCATCTCTCAAATCCATTCCCAGAAATAAAAACACCGAGACCTGTTCCACACACTTCCCCTCGATATTAAGTGGTTGAATATTCAATTTGCATTTCCTAAAGTCCACAATTATCTCTTTTGTTTTCTTTAAATTAAGCAAGAGATTGTTTTCCCTGCACCACCCCACCAACTTCTCAACTTCCTTCCTATAGGCCGCTTCCCCCTCTCCAGCCGTGTGGTACCTCGGTTTAAGAACTTAATACATTCCTGAAGTCCGTTCTTAAACCGAGGCACGCTTTCCCTAATGAGGTCTCCCGCCGCCGGTGCCCTTCCACCATTCGGCTTCCGTTCGTAGACCGAGGTAAAGTTCGCAAAACAGAACACTACTTCCGGTTTTGCGGAGTTCGTAAACCGAATAGTTTGTAAACAGGACTGTTCGTAAACTGAGGTAGCACTGTAATGGGGAACCTCTAGTCTCATTAGGCCCTGCGGGGGACCTAATTTGGCCTCTGAAACCCCCTAACCAAGTTGCACCTCTCTTTTCCACACTGCTGCAAAGGAGCAACTGGGAGCTTTAAGTGCCTTCTTAATAGTTCCTTGGCAAGGAGAGGCTTGAATCCCGCAACAAATGCATGCCGCACTCGGATTGGTTCCACTTGGGACCTGCTCATCAGTGATGGCTACAAATCCCACTTCCTTTGCCTGTGTGCTTTGAAATCAAACTATGCTGGCAAAGGAAAGTGCTTCCACTGATGTGGTGGTGATGTGAGGTGGTTGATGGTTGCACAGCCCACCCCTGTTGGACACAGTATACAATTGAATTTATCTGATTTGCAATTTTATATACCACTTTTCATTGTCTTAAGTCTCAAAGTGGCTTACAATGATAAAAAAGAAAACATTCAACATATAAAATATCAATTCAGCCTAATTCTCAGACATTGGAAATCTCAGAAATTTAAGCATAAAATCTAAGATTTTTTATTTAAAGAATCAGAACATCATTCATAATTCAAAGACCTCCTGAAATAAAACAGTTTTAGCTAGACATCTAAAATTCAGCTGATTTCATTTTTGATCCCTTTCGTAATGATCCATAACATGGAAGATACCTTTTTCACAGCTGCTGTACACCTTGTGTATCCAGAAATTTGGGCTTTTCTTTCTGCTGAAGAAGAGCTCTGAATGTCTCAAAACATTTTTTAGGTTCTTTTAAAGCCTGTCTGCACTCTATATTGCACCTAGCCTTTCTCTGATTTACATATTTCTGAGGGTTTTTTTAAAAAAATTCTTTATGGGACCTTTTGACCTTCTTGTGTGAGAAACAGATTGGATAACGGGAAGGGTCTGGAACTGGTGAACTGATATTTGTGTACTAAAGAATTACAGAGAACAGGACGATTGTGAGTAATAAAACATAAAACGTACGGGCAGAAAATCCCTTCAGTAGCGCTTGATAACCTTGGGCGATGCTGAAAATTCCCCTGACTCTCCCCCACGGGGACTGAGAATGTTTACCGGCCTCTGCTGGAGGTTGCACAGACAGAAAAGGGCCTCAACAGGAAACATCAAAAAACTGGAGACTGATCCATTGGGGCAAATAGGGCACTGCCCCACCAATCTCAGTCTGCCTTTAGCCACAGCCCACTTGCCTACCTTCTTATAATCAGCACTGGCTGTCAAGTTCCTCCTCCTTAGTCTCAGGGTTGCCCTTGTAAAGCTCAGCAGGAAGTTGGAGGATGGGAACAAAATTAGCATCTGTTGCCTTTGCTTGTCATTGGCTCTGGTGCCACCTACTGTTGGGCTCCTTGGCTACCACCCTACCAGTCCCAATGGGCCCATATCAACATCATTTGAAGCCTACTTGTTCTCTGAAAGCTGCTGTTTTTTATTGCCTTCCTTAAATTTTTTTTTTAAAAAAATTATTTTCTTGCCTCTTCATCCTGTCTTTCCCACTATGGAACCCAAGGCATCATACCATGTGGTTTCCAGGCGGTCCTCCATCCAGGCCCTGGCCAGACCCAGACCTGCTTGTTAAGATGCCTTCAGTTCATGCCCAGGACCATTACTGATGCCAAGGGAAAGGGCAGTATCTCACTGGTAGAGCAGCTCTTTTGTAAGCAGAGAGTCCCAAGCGATCAACCACTGGCAACAGAATGGCCAAAAATGTTTCCGCAAGAACTAATGTAAGCTAGAGAGCACTTTTGTGTGGACTAGAAGTCATCGCCTCAAGAGTAGTTCAAGCAGAGACAGGTGTTTAAAACCCCAACAACTCCCATCTTCAGTCAGCGTAGACAATTCTGAGCTAGACGGACCAGTAGTCTAAATCAATGTAAGCTTCTTATGCTCCATATGGTTTTTAAACCCTTCCCTCTTGGCACATTGACTGTCCTTATGCACTGACGGAGGAAGAGGGGGGCAGGGGGAGTGCACCGCCCCCGGCAGCGCGATCACGGTGGGGTGCCATTGTGGTTGCCCCCCGGCCGTGCTGGGTGCCATGCCCCCACAGACGGCGCGCCACGCCCCCCGGACGTGCACCAGCCACGCCCCCGCCTGCTCTCCGCCCCCCCCCCCAGTGCCGGAGCATGAAGCTCCGCCACTGTCCCTATGAACTACTTCTGTTTCTACCGAGCCCAGAAGAGAGGGTGGTTTCTCCATTCTTGATAGCAAGGTACGGTATGTCCGATGCTGTATCTCTTGATCCATTGCAGAAGGCAACTTTATCAAAGTCAACAGAGGGTACTCCTTAGTGTGGTCATTCTCCTTTGATTTGACCTTATCGCATATGTCGTACCCATTGGGAGGAAAGGGAGTGGGAGGGAATGCAAACAGGGAGCAATTGTGTTTTGCTGATAAAGTAAATTAGTTTCTGTAGCATAAGAAGTAATTACCTAAGTTAAAACAAGTGTGAGTGTTAAACAGCCTTTCCCAACTTGTTTCCAGATGTTTTGGACTATGGTTTCCATCGGCCCCAAACAACACAGCCACATAATGCTGGGGTGATAGGAATTGTCTTCCAAAACATCTGGAATGCACCAGTTTGGGAGAAGGCTAGCACAAAATGTGGTGATCATCCAGCAAGCCTAATTGATGGGAGGTCAATTAGACAAGACTGGTATGTTCTGTGCCCAAGCAGAGGTTCTCAGGAAACAGCAGCATTTCCCACAATCCCAGCTATGCAGAGTGCGCTGCTGTCCATAGCCTGAGAAACAAAACCGAGGTTGAGAAAGGAGGATCTGTCATCACCATTAACAAAGTGGAGAAGGTGCAGGCGTTTGAGTGGCAACTCTCTCCAACGCTGTATTGCACAGGCCCTTATTCTCCAATCCCATTATCTACAGAGGTACAAGACCTTATCTGTACAGATGCACCTCGGGAGCCTTAAGCAGGCATCTCTAGCTGCTACTCAAAATACACAAACCAAGTAACCCACAGTTTGGGGATCAATGCCATCACACCCCTTATATTCTAGCTTGGCCTCTGAGATCATGCAGAGGAGTGCTGTTCGTTGTATCAGAGTGGCTCAACTAGAAATCAGGCATTTAGTGTTGCGGGTCCCATGCTGTGGAACACTCTTCCAGCAGAGATTCGGCATGCAGCCTGTGACTTCTAGGCATCTCCTTTCTATGCTGGCAGAGCCAGTGTGGTGTAGTGGTTAAGAGCGGTAGACTCGTAATCTGGTGAACCGGGTTTGAATCTCCGCTCCTCCACATGCAGCTGCTGGGTGACCTTGTGCTAGTCACACTTCTCTGAAGTCTCTCAGCCTCACTCACCTCACAGAGTGTTTGTTGTGGGGGAGGAAGGGAAAGGAGAATGGTAGCCGCTTTGAGACTCCTTCGGGTAGTGATAAAGCGGGATATCAAATCCAAACTCCTCCTCCTCTTCTTCTTTTCTTTTTAGCTGTCTAATTTTTGTTTTTGGATTAGCCAGTTATCTCAATGGTTATCTGTATTCCCCCCCCCCAGTGGTGTTTTATGTTTTAACTTTCAACACTATCCTAGTACTTTATGCTATGGCAGAATGAAAACACTTTTATCAATAAATAAAGAACTGAATTACAGATCCCAACTCTGCCAGGACTGTTTGTTGTTGATTAGTCGTTTAGTCGTGTCCATCTCTTCGTGACCCCATGGACCAGAGCACGCCAGGCACTCCTGTCTTCCACTGCCTCCTGCAGTTTTGTCAGACTCATGTTTGTAGCTTTGAGAACACTGTCCAACCATCTCGTCCTCTGTCGTCCCCTTCTCCTTGTGCCCTCCATCTTTCCCAGCATCAGGGTCTTTTCCAGGGAGTCGTCTCTTCTCATGATGTGGCCAAAGTATTGGAGCCTCAGCTTCACGATCTGTCCTTCCAGTGAGCACTCAGGGCTGATTTCCTTCGGAATGGATAGGTTTGATCTTCTTGCAGTCCATGGGACTCTCAGGACTCTCAGGAGTCTCCTCCAGCACCATAATTCGAAAGCATCAATTCTTTGCGATCAGCCTTCTTTATGAGGACTGTTACAGGACTGAGGCCAGGACTGTTACAGAACCTAATAATATCACCTACAGCATCAGGGGCTCTTTTGCCTGCTCATCTTTCAATGTGGTATATATGCTGTCATCTGCCTGCAGTGTCTTCTGCATTCTGAATAATAATAATAATAATAATAATAATAATAATAATAATAATAATATATTATTTATACCCCGTCCATCTGGCTAGGTTCCCCCAGCCACTCTGGGCGGCCTCCAACACAACATTAAAATACAGAAAATACATAGGACAAATAGGCCAGACTTTTCTATGCAACAAACTAAATGGACCCAAATCTGATTTTAGAAACAGCAATAGACCAAAACCAGTGTGGGGAGATTGAAACTTTCCAAGAACACACTGTGACTGACCTTAAGGTGGGCCATCCTTGAACAAAAAAATATATCTTCGGAGTAGTTTTTAAGATGCCACAAGACTCTTCATTGTTTTGACAAAAAAAATTCCTTCACATCATGTGCCTGTCGTAGCATATCTACATAGGAATAGCCCTGCTGGGTGAAAACAAACTAGTCCAGCATCTTTTTCTCACAGTGACCAACCAGGCGCCCCCATGGGAGTGATCTTGGGTTGTGTCAACCCAACCCAGCGAAATCTGACTAGGAATTGCCCAGAATTGGTTCAGGTTCTGGGTTTTGATTGAATATGGTGCACATCCCTTAGACACACATACACATATTGAGATTTCCAAGCCGACTTAGCTGCAACAGTCACAAAATGCAATCCTTCCACTAAAAACCACTGACAATTTAAACATTAAATTAAAGCTTTTCAACAGAGAGAGGGATCTCCCCCCCCCTCTTTTTTATAGTAAGAAAGAAAATAAATAGACTGTATTATACCTAAATTAATGTTATGGATTTATTTGAGATCTATAGAGATGTTTATGTGCTACACTGGAAGCTCTGAAAACTGGGTGCTGGGGACAGCGGCGGAGCTTCATGCTCCGCCACCGGGGGCGGAGAGCAGGCACGCTGCCCCCAGGGACATGGCGCGCGTTTGGGGGCGTGTCATGCGTTTCGGGGGCGGGGCATGCATTTTGGGGGTGGGGCGGGCAGCCACGGTGGCGCCCCTGGGATCGCGCTGCTCGGGGCGCCCTGCCACCACCGCCCCTATCTTCCTACGCCTCTGGCTGGGGACAAGTAGAAGAAAACAGTCATCATCGGGGTCTGCTTGTGAGCTTCCAGAGGCAACTTGGTGGCTGTTGCTGGTAAATTAGTTTAGCCAGGGTTAGAACAGGCACCCCCAAACTGCGGCCCTCCAGATGTTTTGGCCTACAACTCCCATGATCCCTAGCTAACAGGACCAGTGGTCGGGGAAGATGGGAATTGTAGTCCAAAACATCTGGAGGGCTGAAGTTTGGGGATGCCTGGGTTAGAACAACGGTAGCCAACCTGGTGCCCTCCAGATGTTGTTGGACTCCAGCTCACATCAACCCCAGCCAGCATGGCCAATGGTCAGAAATGATGGGAGTTACAGAGTGGGAAAATCTGGAGGGTACCACAATAGTTACCCCTCGGTTGAAGTGCTGCCCGTGGACTGGAGGAACCCAGGTTCAAATCCCCACACAGCTGTGAACCTCACCGAGTGACCTTGGGCCAATCGCCTTCCTTCTCAGCTCCCGTGGATATAAAAATGAGGATTTGTGAACATTATACAACATTAACTTAAGTGTTAGCTGCAGGTTTTGACGGGTGATTTTATGTACTGAACCCGACTGGAATCTTTGAGAATTTGATTTGGGTGGGGAGGTGGTGGTGGTTGGGGGGGGGGCGGTGGGGAGAACTATGTGCTCTGCTTTGAGCTCCTTGGAGAAGAGGAGGGGTCAAATCTCCATTTGGACTTGAAGCTCCATCGGTGACTTTGAACCAGTCAGTCTTTCAGCCTAACCTACCCCACAGGGTTGTTGTGAAGACACAGTGGGGGAAAGAGGTGGGGGGGTGAACTACACGCACTACTTTGAACTCCTTGGAGGAGTTCAAATAGATATTGGTGTAAAAGTAAAAGAAAAGGAGAAAGTGTATTTGCCCTGAAGCAGCAAGAAGGCCTCTTCCCAAATCTGACGGGGCTGTTTAGGTACCTGGAATCCAGACCATGGAAATTCCCCCGCATTTGACTACCTAAAAGAAAAAGGAGGAAAAGGCCCAGTGTGGAAAGCAGTTGCATAAACATATCTGTTTGTGCTTTGAAGGTGTAAGCAAGGTGCTCCGTGAGCAGACTGAGAGAGGGGGCAAGGCGTCCTTTCATGGTGTTTTATCTCTCTTGGGAATTCCAGAGAACACAGCGGCCTGGCTTCCCTCCTTCCCTCCCTCCTCCTTTGCCTGGCAACCCACATTCCAGCTCTCTAAGAGTTTAAATTCCTCCCCCACACTCTCTTTCTTGCTTCTCCAGTTTCTGGCAAGAGGGAAAGCGGACTCCTCTTTTGACTACAGGTGCAGGTAGATTTTGCACTCATTTCTCTCCTCCTCTCCACCTGGCCGAGTTCTCATTCTCTCCAGACTGGGAAATCGCAAACTCTTGAGACTTACTTTTGGGGTTCCTTTTCCTCCCCACCCCCCTTCCTCCACTTTCAGATTAAGATGCTTACGGATAGGAAGCACGAGCTGGAGCGTCGGCTGAGTGCCATGATGGAAGAAAACAATCTTCTTCAGGGGACAGTGGAGGAGCTTCAAGATCGCGTGTTGATTTTGGAGCGGCAGAGTCACGAGAAGGACATGCAGGTATGGGGGAACAGGGGCTTGGGGAAAGGGGGAGACAGCTGGAAGGAAGGGGCTGATTTTAAATATTGTTATTATGATCGAGCATTGCTGCCAGATCACCAGTTTGGGCACAGGAAGGTAAACATCGTGAGGCTTAGACGAGCAACCAGTATGATAATGGTGATGGCGCTCCAGATAGCCCTGGACTACAACTCCCATCATTCTTGACCATTAACCACATGGGTCGGAGTTAATGGGAGCTGGACTCCAATGAAATCTGGAGGGCTACAGATTCCCCTTCCCTGCTGCATATTCTCGAAGGTTGCTGCAATCCTAGACCTGCTCCCCCATTGAATTCAGTGGGACTTCCTGTTCAAAAAACATTTATTTTAGTTTATTATTATACTTCACAAGTGGGACGCGGGTGGCGCTGTGGTCTAAACCACAGGGCTTGCCGATCAGAAGGTTGGCGGTTCGAATCCCCGCAGCGGGGTCCCTGCTTTGGTCAACCTAGCACTTTGAAAGCACGTCAAAGTGCAAGTAGATAAATAGGTACTGCTCCAGTGGGAAGGTAAACGGCGTTTCCGTGCGCTGCTCTGGTTCCCTGGAAGCGGCTTAGTCATGCTGGCCACATGACCCAGAAGCTGTCTACGGACAAACGCTGGCTCCCTCGGCCTATAGAGCGAGATGAGCACCGCAACCCCAGAGTCGTCTGCGACTGGACCTAATGGTCAGGGGTCCCTTTACCTTTACCTTTACACTTCACAAAAACGTGTATGCCGCTGAACAGTAAATATAATCTTTTTAAAAAAAGAAAAGAAATTGTATTAGTTTTATACAAACAATCATAATAACAAAAACAACTGCAACATAACAAACACATACGCACTACATGAAACAAAAACAAAACAAATAATCATTTCTCTTTTTATCTGATTCACAATCCATTATTATGTGGACTTCCCCCTATCTGATTTTCATTTCAACTCATCTTAAGCATTTTCTTAAATATAGTAGTAAATATAACCTCTTAAGTGGTTTACAGAGAATATAAAATGTGCATTAAAATTGTATTGAATTATATTTATTATGGGTAGCATTGATTTTTATGTCCCCAATTTACCATATTTTCCCGTCTATCAGATGCCCCCATGTATAAGACGCCCATTATTTTTGGGGATTCAGATTTAAGAAAATGGGGGGAGAGATGTAGCCATGTATAAGACGCCCCCTAATTTTTGACATTATTTTTAGGGGGAAAGCCTAGTCTTATACACAGAAAAATATGGTATTTTCTGTCTTAGTGTTTAATTGTCCCTTCAAAGCAGAATGCAAAGCTTTCTATCCAACCTAAGTTGGACTCGCTGAAATTAATGGATCCAAGACAGTCATGCCCATTATTTTTAATGAGTCTACTCTGAGTAAGATTAACTGGATACTGCTTAAAACTTTGTAAAATACAATAACGATTATTAAAGCAAAAGGATATGATCATCCACTTAAAACCACATTATGCCCACTTAAACGTGAACAATAGCTGTTAAAACATTAGCAGCAATGAATAAAAGCAACAGCAGTGAATAAAAAGCAGACCGAAATAAAGAGCGTTTGAGCCGTTTTGGAGCCGTGCAGTGTTTTTAAAAGACATGTAGGATTGTGCTGTAAATGCCTCATTTATGTTTTGTTAATCGTTTAACTAAAAACAAAAGCACAATGTTGTGAATACAGTGAACAGGTGTAAAGGCAGGGTGCTAATTTTAACTAATAAAATAATGGCATCATACAGGCATGTGAAGCTGTGGGAATCCCTCCCCACAGAGGTGTGCCTGGCACATTCACAAAACAGTTTTCATGAAATGCACACACACACATATATATATTAAGACCCACCCTATTCTTCTGATTGTAAATGGTTTAAACTGGTTTTTATCTTGTATTTTATATTGCTGAAGCCTGCTCTGTGACCTTATGGTGAAGGGTGGATGATTATATATACAGTGTAATTATATATATATATATATATATATATATATATATATATATATATATATATATATATTCGTAGGTCAAAAAATTCGTAAGTCGAAAAGCGCCATTCCCATAGGAAAAGCACCATTCCCATAGGAATGTATTGGAAACGGAAAAAAATCTTAAGTTGAAGCAACCCCATCTAAAAATTCGTAAGTCGAAAAAACCCTATCTAAAACCGCCGCGGTTTCCGTTCGGATGTCGAGAAATTCATAAGCGTGTGGCCATTTGCCCCATTCGTAAGTCGAAAAATTCGGTTGTTGAGTAGTTCATAAGTCGAGGTACCACTGTATATATATTGATATATAAGAATATATCTTTATAATTTCCTGTGCCAGTTGCATCAGAACCAGCTAGAACTTCAGGAGGTGAGACTGTCTTATCGGCAACTGCAGCTAAAGGTAGATGAACTCAGCGAGGAGAGAAGCCTCCAGAATTTCAACTCTACCAGCACGTCACTGATGTCAGAGATTGAGCAGAGCATGGAGGCCGAAGAACTGGAGCAAGAGAGAGAACAGGTAGCATCAAAACTCTTGGCTCCAGAAGAATTGGGTGCAGCACAGGTGTGTTTATATGTGTGTGGTAGAGCCATAGTGGACTTTCTTCCTAAAATCCTCCGCCCGCAAATGTTTGTGTTGCACATTCTCCGAATACTCCAGTGTTTCCTGAATGTTCCTGATCTGCATTTGACATCCAGTCATGAACCCGATTTCCCAGTACGTTCTATTTTATGGTTGGCACACATTAATATTTAATGCTAATAATTTATTTGCTGGGGGGGGGAATCAATTCCACAGGGACAAGCTATGAGTCAAAAGTCATGCCTAGCTTGGCCCCAAGTGTGCTTCTTTGTTCGAAACATGTGGGAAAGTGCTACCCTAGGTCAAATGGAGACTGGTCCATTAGGGAAACAGGGGTACTGTCCCACCAACCTCAGCCTGTCCTCAGCCGGTCCCAATTGCTTGGCGCTTCCTTAGACTCAGTGTTGTCCTTATAGAACTCAGCAGGGAGGAAGATGGGGCAAGAGTAGAATGAGTTGGCGCTGCCTGCCATTGGCTCTGGCGCCACCTACTGATGGGCTCCCTGCCTTCCACCCTATCGGTCCCAATCAGCACCAGTCACCACTCCCTAGAACAGTCCTTTCTGCATTCTCCTCACAGCTAAGACTCCAGCTCTGGGAGGCCTACTGCCAGGTCCGATACTTGTGCAGTCACCTTCGAGGGAACGACAGTGCGGATTCTGCGGTCTCCACGGACTCTTCCATGGACGAGTCATCAGAAACCTCCTCGGCCAAAGATGTGCCGGCTGGAAGCTTGCGGGCTGCCCTCAGCGAGCTGAAGAGGCTGATCCAAAGTGTTATAGATGGCACAGACTCCACGGTAAGGTGGGGCGGGGGGGATAAATTCAGCTCACATTTAAAGCAAATCTACCTCATTTGCACTTTCCAGAAGGAAACACAAACCGAAACACTGCCATCCTTTGCAATTCGCGCTTCTCTAAATTTTGCAATGCAGGCAACTAATGAAATTAAAAAATGCACATAAGAGGGTAAAGTGCGCATAAAAATAGCATACAGGTGCATTATATCAGAGAAAATTGCTTTCCAAAACTGTGTATATGGGAAGAAATTGGCACTAAAATGCTGATGCATTTCAATGAGGACTTCTATTAAAAATTTGCAAACTGGTGCGGAAATGTGGAGAACTAGACTTAAGACTGGGGAAAGGTGAAACTGAGAAGAATGAATCTTCAGAGTCACCTGTCCCTAACTGAACTTGGTGTGGTCCCTCCTGGACCTCTCCTTTCTTCCATTCCGCTTGCCAAACCTCTGCTGGTGGTCACTTTTCTTTCTTTGCTTCATTATGGTTGCCAGAGCTCACGGCGAAGTGACGATGATGCCTTAGAAGAACAGATCAAACAGACGAGCGAAGATTCGAGAGCCTTGAGGGAGTTGATGGAAGGCGAAAGGGGGAAACTGAGGCAGAGCCTGGAAGAGCTGCAACAGCTCCATAGCCAGGTAAGCATGCACCTCTGACTTTCCAAAGGCCTGACTATCCCAGCAACCTCTTTTCACCCTGATCATATGCCAATCATTTGCCAATGGGAAACAGAAGCAAGACCTGACCACAGCAACACTCCCCTCACCTGCACTTCCCAGCAATTCAGTTGCACACTACCCTGACTAAACTCCTTTGAGCTCATTTGTTTTCTGTTGCTGGTTTGAGTTGTCATGGAATTACGTAGTTTGTTTACATCGTTTCAGTCTTATTGTCCAGTTAAAGGGAGGAGAGGCTTGTGGCTCTTTCAGTATTGCTGGACTAAGGTAAAGGTAAAGGGACCCCTGACCATTAGGTCCAGTTGTGACCGACGGGGGTTGCGCGCTCATCTCGCATTATTGGCCGAGGGAGCCGGCGTATAGCTTCCAGGTCATGTGGCCAGCATGACAAAGCCGCTTCTGGCAAACCAGAGCAGCACATGGAAACACCGTTTACCTTCCCGCTGTAGCGGTTCCTATTTATCTACTTGCATTTTGACATGCTTTCGAACTGCTAGGTTGGCAGGAGCCGGGACCGAGCAACGGGAGCTCACCCCATCACAGGGATTTGAACCGCTGACATTTCTGATCAGCAAGCCCTAGGCTCAGTGGTTTAACCACAGCGCCACCTGGGTCCCTGGTGGACTACAGCTCCCAAAATTCCTCCTGATGCCTTGGCCAAGAACATTTGAAGGGCCAGAGGTTGCCCACCCTTGGTTTAATTTTTGTTTGGGGTTATTGTATACCAGTTTTGGTTCCAGAGATTGAGGGACAGGTTTTTCCTCTATATTTGGATGCAATTGGATGGTGGGCTGAACCTTTTTAAAGCACACTAATTTTAACCTCTGATTTCAAAACTCCACTGATGTTTGTTTCTTAGAATTTCCAAGCAGAGCTGGTCACAAGTATATTGGTAAAAAAGAGTTGGCCTGGTAAGGCAGACTATAAAAACTGATAAGCATCAGACCTCTGACAGAGGGCCTGCCTATGAAGGCTTGTCCATTAGGGTGAATGGGGGCCTGTCCCACCAAGCTCAGTCTGCCCTCAGCCAGACTCACCTGCCTATTTTCTCACCCAAGAGGAATCTAGCCCAACCCCCTGCAATGCAGGAATCACAGCTAAAGAATCTCTGACAGATGGCCATCCAACCTTTGTTTATAAACCTCCAAAGAAGGAGAGGGCACCCCTTTCCAAGGTAGTCTGTTCCACTGTCAGACAGCTCTTACCATCAGAAAGTTCCTCCTGATGTTTAGTTGGAATCTCATTTCTTGTATTTTCAATCCATTGGTTCGAGTCTGAGCTTTTGCAGCAGCAGAAAACAACCTTGCTCCATCTTCCATCCCCTTAGTCTCAGCATTGCCCTTCTGGGGCACAGCAGGGAGGAAGATAGAGACAAAAGTGGATTTGGTTGACTCTTGTCTTTCATTGGCTCTGGCACCACCTAATGTTGGGCATCCTTGCCTTCTGCCACACCAGTCCCAGTGCGTCCCAGCTGCCCCAGAGCCTGAGGAGGGAGGCCGGCAAGCAAATGCACTGGTATGTGTGCCCGGTTCTGAATCCTATAATCTGCTTCCCCATCTTCCTGTGAACTGATCATTCTCTGTGTGTCGCAGGACGTTGTTGTTGTTGTTGTTGTTGTTGAGTTATCTCTATATATTAAATGGGTTTAAAACCCACTCCCCTCTTCCCCTCCCCAGCTATACTTTTTCCTACTGGATCCATTTTTGTGGTTTGAATGATTGATTGATTGATTGTAAATCCTTAAGGAACATGGACACGTGTGTGTGATGCACAAACTTAATTCATTTTAAATTAAGCTGCTGTTATATTTGCTGAGCCTAATGGTAGGAGATAAGCCCTAAATAAATCGAGAAGACTAGCTGAAAAAAGTAAACAAAGCTATGCAGTCCTCAAAACTCTGCAGCAGCCAATTTTCCATTTCTCTTCTAACTAAGGGGTGGTACTAAGGACATCATTTTTATAGTGTTTCAGCTAGCTGTGGTAACCACGATTTCTGTATTAGTGACATTGAAATGTTCAAAAATCCTGATGTGGTTCCTTTCACCAATGGGAATTACTTAAAACAGCCTCCCTCTAACCTGGAGCCTTCCAGATTGTTAGCCAGCACCAATGAGAGATGTAGTCAAAAACATCTGGAGGGCTACCAGTCTGGCTTAAAAACATGAGGTTTGAAAACCAACATGATGCCTTTTTCAGGTTTTTCTCTGCTGTAGATTCTTTTTAGGAATTTAAGGTTTTAAAATTTATTCCTCCCCCCTCAAAATACACCATTTATAACTGTCGTTGTGATATGACAAGCACAGTTCCCTATCCACGATCTTTTCCTTGCGGCACCTTCAGAGTGGTCAGCCTTGTTCTTGCCATTCAATGAGTGGCAATCAAAGGTTAATTTTTCTTCTGTTTCTTATCAGGTGACGCTACTGAGTGTAGAGATGACTTCACTGAAAGAGGAAAGGGACAGACTCCGGGGATCAGTAGATGATAAGGATATGAGCGAACAACTCTTGAAGGCTATCAGGGATCGGGATGAAGCAATCGCCAAGTAAGACGAATTGTTTTTTTAGAGACCGGTGTGTGGGGTTGTGACACCCAGGGAGAGGGGAAGCTGCATCATGATGGCTTTGTGTGTGACAAGAAGCTCAGTAAAAAGTAAGCCATCATCCCCAGCCAGCATGGTCAACGGTTGGGGTGATTGGAATTGTACCTGGGAATCCTGGAGGGCCACAGGCTCACCATGTGTGATGTAAAAACATCTCTGTTCTTTTCTATATAGAACCATTAATTTGCAATCCTGCAGAGCTGGGGAACGTAGCAGGTAGCCGGAAACTGTATATCAAGCAGATGCAGACCCTCCATCATGCATGTGAATGTGTCTTGTTTTGAATCCATGGAGAAGGGCAAAAACAAACCCCCTAAATGCACAATAATTAATCTGCTGCTTAGTTTATGTCAGCCTTCCCTTTATGTCCCGCTTGCCCTCAACTTTGCCCACAACATCAGAGTCACATGTGGGGGGTGTAGCCATCCACTTACATTGACCAGATGACACACCTAGCATAGGTAGGATTTCTGTACAATAGAAGTGCTCCCTCCAGTGGACACCTGGGGAAGCTGGGAAATAGAAGGCAGAAGAGGTTGCAACACAGCGCCCTCTGGCGGTGGCTACACTGATACTACAGCTAGAAAACCTTGGCCCTCTAGCGGAGGCTACACTGGTACTGCAGCTACTAGGCCAAATGGAGGCTCGCCTTTACGGACTAGGCCGAATGGAAGTGGGGACTCGCCTGGGTGTGGGTTGGGGGCAGGAGGGGACAGGATAGGTCATGGATCGGGACAGGGTGGCGGGAATCACAGGGATGAGCCACAGCAACGCGTGGCCTGGCCAGCTAGTAAGAAATAATTTATTTTCCCCCAAATATAAATTATTTATTAGATTTGTCATACACGGGGACCAGTTGTATTGGGGAAAGCTATGCAATGGTTCAATCTCCTTATTTTCAAGGATTCTGGCATCATCATCACTCAAGGGGACCTTTTCAGCACGTAGAACAGGAAGCATACAGATCTCTGTTTAAAGAGCCATTGTAGCGCTGCCACCTGTTGGCTAAGGGAAGGAACTGGCAACTGCTGAGTTTTGGATGCAAAAGGCAGCTTTTGATATTTTAGTATGTGTGTGGGTTACTGGCTCTCCTGTATCCATGGAAACCAGCTGCTGTTCTGGGGCTGTATGAGTCCCAGAGTTTTTAATATTCATTCAGCAGTCAGGGGATTTTGCAATGCAGGACTTACTGGGAGGGCCTTGTTCTGGTCGTCTATCTTGGAAGCCGCAGGTATATTTTGCTGCAACGTGACCTGTGATACATCTTAAAATACAGGTGTATTTTAAACAAACCTATCCCTCTTTCCAGGCTTTGGGATGGTTCAAGGCAGTAGACAGGTTTAGCTTTGATTCCAGTGCTGTTCCACATAGGGGAAGGTCTGTAACTCAGTGATAGAGCACCTGCTTGGCATGCAGAAGATCCCAAGTTCCCTCAAATCCTCTTGCACTCAAATCCTGCTTGCAGACTTTCTGTATGCATCTGGTTGGCCACTGTGTAAACAGGATGTTGGACTAGATGGGCCACTGGCCTGATCTAGCAGGATATCCTTTTTTAACGCAGAAGCTGTGTGGCCACCTATCAGAAATGTTCTAATAGTAGAATTCCTGCATTGACTGGGGGGGAGGGTTGGACTTGATTACCTTTGATGATCTCTTACAGCTCTATGATTCTGTGAAACGCCATGTATGCAAGTTCACCCTCTTGTACAGTATTTCATACAATCCAGTATAATCATACCTGCCAGGTTGCTGTCAGAGAAATAAGGGACCGGGCCGGAAATAGCAGACCGGAAGTAGCGCTGCCGCCATTTTGGAACTGGGCAGAGCATGCTCAGAAGTGACTTTTGATGCTGCTTTGCCCGGTTCCATAATGGCCGCCGCGCCAGAAGTCACACTGCAGCCATTTTGGAACTGGGCAGAGCAGCATCAAAAGCTGCTTCTGAGCATGCTCCGCCCAGTTCCAAAATGGCCGCCGCGCCAGAATAAACCGGGAAAAAACAAACAGCTGGAAAAATTGGGATTTCCCGGGGAAAACGGCAGACTTGGCAGCTATGAGTATAATGATCACCTTCCCTGACTCCCTAGACCACTTTTGTTAGCACAGTCCTTATAAATGCCTCCAGTCTTCCTTCCACCTCTCAGCCCTTCCACTGTCCTGCTTCGGCGGTGTTTTGAACTCTTTTCAGCCAGATCAGTGGGTGGGTGGGTGAAAGAGGTCTTTCCAGACAGCCACTTCCTCAAATTGTAGAGGACCATCTGGCGGCTCAGGGTGCTTCCAGATTACCTGTTTATTGATCACTCGTCCTGATTGGTTTGCAAGAAGATTTGACCACAGTGGCATTCATTCTGATTTGTTTGGTGGGGTTAGCTGACGTTATATCAAAGCAAGTGTTGTTCCACATTTCCCAGTGCATTTCCTTGTCTCTTTCCTTATCACAAAAAGTCAGATCCTTTGGGGGAAGAGGGTTTGTTGCTCAAGACCCCCAACAACAGGAATTGTGTGACTTGAATTGGCTGGTGAATTGGCTGTGATTGAATACCACTCAAAAGTAGTGGCCGTCTGGAAGCACCCTTGATGTAACAGAGTATGCCATCTTTGTGGAAGGTAGGAAGCAGTGGCACAGCCAACGGGAGGCAGCAAAGGGGAGCATGATGTGCCAAAAGGGAGAAATGCGCCAGGTTTCCCTGCACTATTGCAAGGGAGCATGGGACGCATGCCCATTTGGGCCTTATAAGCTTGCTGTCTACCATGTCAACTGAGAGTCAAGGTGACAGATTTGGTGGGGTCTATGCAGCAGGTATAAGGGACGCAGGTGGTGCTGTGGGTTAAACCACTGAGCCTAGGGCTTGCCGATCGGAAGGTCGGCGGTTCAAATCCCTGCGACGGGGTGAGCTCCCGTTGCTTGGTCCCAGCTCCTGCCAACCTAGCAGTTCAAAAGCACGTCAAAGTGCAAGTAGATAAATAGGTACTGCTCTGGTGGGAAGGTAAACGGCGTTTCTGTGTGCTGCTCTGGTTCAGGAGAAGCGGCTTAGTCATGCTGGTCACATGACCCGAAAAAACTGTCTGCGGACAAACGCTGGCTCCCTCAGCCAGTAAAGCAAGATGAGCACCGCAACCCCAGAGTTGTTCGCGACTGGACTTAACTGTCAGGGGTCCTTTACCTTTTTATACAGCAGTAGCAGCAGCTCAGCCCCCCCCCCCAACATAAGGAGAGCCCGCTGAATCAGGCCAGTATCTCATCCAGCATCCTGTTCTCACACTGGTGAACTAGACATCTACAGTAAGCCCAAAAGCAGGACCTGAGTTGCAACCAAAACTCTACCCACTTATAATTCCCAGCAGCTGGTATTCCAAGGCATACTGACACCTGACAGTGAAAGATAAACATAGCCATTGTGCTAGCCATTAATAGCCTTCTCCTCTATGGATTTGTCTAATCTTCTTTTAAATCCACCCAAGTTGGTTGCCCTTGCTGCCTCTTGCAGGAGCTAAATCTATTGTTTGAATGATTCGTTGTGTGAAAACGTCCTTCCTTTTGATTGTCCCGAATCTTCCGAGGTTCCGCTTTGTTGAATGTCCTGAAGTTCTAGTGTTATGAGGTAGAAAGAAAAGCATTTCTCTGTCCACTTTCTCCACCCTTTCAACCTCTGGTTGAATGTGGGCAGGATGTGGGTCCATAATACTGAAATCCACTCTAAAATATTCATATTTCTACAATAATTAAATAGCTGGGGAAGAGGGAGGTTTGCCTTAATTCAGGGTTTGCCAAACTTGGATCTCCAGCTGTTTTTGGAGTACAATGAATCCCCATCCTTCCTGACTGCTGGTCCTGCTAGCTACCGTAGGGATGATGGGAGTTGTAGTCTCTTAATGTGGAATTTTACATTGTACCATTAAAATCTGTATTTAAAAGTTTTGTGATTGTAATGTTAATTTATGTTGCCCTCCATATATTATCTGTCTGTCTGTCTGTCTATCTATCTCTTACTGTCAACTTCAGCTTCTAATCTAAGCAGTTTACGTGTATAAGAATTGATTATAGAAGTGTGAAAATATAAACCTCCCTAATTAAAGTACATGATAAAACAACCCCATTAAAACATGTCATAATTAACACTTGGATGAAGAGATCAAGGAAAGATAATAGTCACGTCTTAAAAAACTGGCAAAATGCCAGTTGGACTCCCAACTTCCATGAGACCCAGCCAGCATGACCAATGGTTAGGGGTGATGGGAGCTGGCGTGCAATGACATCTGGAGGACACCATATTGCCTTCCTTCATGTTCATGCATGGATCTTACTTTATAATGCTGTTACCCTCTTGAATTGCCACGTTGCTCAGGCTGTTTCTAAATCCAAAAAGCAAGCAATGGCAGAAGTCTCCCGATAAATGAATTTGACCGCCTTCTGCTTTTGCTTTTCAGGAAGAACGCTGTCGAAATGGAGCTAGCCAAATGCAAGATGGATATGATGTCACTGAATAGTCAGCTTTTGGATGCTATTCAGCAGAAGCTTAACCTTTCGCAGCAGCTGGAGGCGTGGCAGGTAAGAGGGAAATCGGAGTGCGGAGTAGCAGCACAGAGCCCGCCTCCCCTCCCCTATGCTCTTAAGTCAGAAATGCTTTGTGGATTCCACCAGGAGTCCCTTTATTGTGCATTCATTCTGATTCACTTGCCTAAACCTTGCACAGTGGTGATGTACACACATGTGCTATTTAACTAGGCCTGATTTTCCTACTTCCCTGTGATCCCTGGTTGACCTTTTCCCCCTCAGTTCTCAACTTCTCCGTCTTCTCCTCTCTCCCTCTCCCCCTCTCTCTCTTCTCTCCTCTGCTTCCAGTTTGCTTCCTCAGGCCTTTTTACAATATGGCTCCTTTGGTTTCTGATCTAGTGTGGCCTTTCTCAGTTCCCGTAACAACAGCTTTAGTCGTACACCCCTCCTGCCTTTAAGGTGAGCGCCCAACCACCTCATCCTGTTTCATCTCATCCCAGTTCAGTCTCACTGCATCCTCTGGGGGGAAAGAATGCAAACATCTCACAGGCACCCACAGAATCAACCTTGTGGGCACATCGCTCTTCTCATCTTCCATGAGCATGTCACAGTTTCTCTCTCTCTTCTCAAAATTACCCTTCTGAATTTGCTTGCCTGTCTTGTGGACTAGTGTCTTTTTTTTTTTTAACACGCGCTTTCCATTCCAGAGCATGGACTTGCAGTAACATCTTGCATTGTTATTATTATTCCAGCAATTGGAATGCAGAAGCATAAATACCTGCAAAGATGGAGGCGTAGGATAGTCATCATGGCTAATAGCCATTGATAGCCTTATCGAGTGCTATTTTTCTAGAAAAAGAGGTGCCAGAACTCACCATGAACGTTCTAAACAAAATCTGCCCTTATTCCCTTAAGGGGCATACAAGAGCCCTTGTAGAGTCTCACAACAAATGTCTCCCTTAATCTCTTAGAATGGCAATGGGGCCCACCTGAGAAGTGCCGGAACTGAGCCCTGGCCTTATTCTCCTCTGCGAGGTTATCTGATCCGGTGTGGTGTAGTGGTTAAGAGCAGTAGACTCGTAATCTGGTGGACCGGGTTCGCTTCCCCGCTCCTCCACATGCAGCTGCTGGGTGACCTTGGGCTAGTCACACTTCTCTGAAGTCTCTCAGCCTCACTCACCTCACAGAGTGTTTGTTGTGGGAGAGGAAGGGAAAGGATTATGTTAGCCACTTTGAGACTCCTTGGGGTAGTGATAAAGCGGGATATCAAATCCAAACTCTTCTTCTTCTTCTTTTAAAGCCATCCAAGCTGGTGGCCATTCCTGCCTCCTGTGCGAGGTCCATAGTTTAACTGTGCACTGTGTGAAGAAGGTCCTTTTTCAAAATCTGTCCTGGCCCCAAAGGCCCAAAGAGTCTAAAGATGGTGTGGGAGGGGGAGTGCTGTAGAATGAATTTGAAAATGAACTAGAAATTGCTCAGTTTTGCTCCAAAATGAATTTAATTCACATTCAGTTCACCTGGCAATTATGGGGGGGCATAGTTTTTTTAAAAACTAATTCAGTAAACTTTGTTAAACCACACTAGTTCATTCCAAGTACTGTTTAGAACTAAATCACCCAGCACATATAGTTCCAGGGTGGGGAGCTCTTGCTTTCCATGCAGAAGGCCCCTGGTTCAATCCCTGGCATCTCCAGGTAGGGCTGGGAAATCCTAGATCAGTCATCCCCAAACTTCGGCCCTCCAGATGTTTTGGACTACAATTCCCATCATCCCTGACCACTGGCCCTGTTAGCTAGGGATCATGGGAGTTGTAGGCCAAAACATCTGGAGGGCCGAAGTTTGGGGATGCCTGTCCTAGAGAGCTGCTGCCAGTAAGTGTTGATAATCTTAAGCTTGATGGACCAACAATGATTTTTCCTCCAAAGACCTCTAAGTGGTGTATGATTCTTCCCTTTTGCATCTTCTTCTCACAACAACCCTGTGAGGTAGGTTAGGCTGAGGGACCGTGATTGGCCCGAGGTCAGCCAGTGAGCTTTGTGGCTGAGCAGGCATTTGAACCCTGGTCTCCCTGGTCCCAGTTTAACACCCGAACCACTACACCACCAATGGTGCTGTGGAGCACTTTGCTCAGCTGGCAGAGAGATGGCGGTTGTTTTGTTTTGGCCCCGTGTGTCGCTCTCCCCAATAAGATGACTCATAATCACAAGCTGAAAACGTCGTATAATAAGAACATGGAATGGAGAACTTAAAACCGCTCCCTGTCTTCCTGTTTAGATCAGCCCTTTATTCACAACCACGATGGCGGGGATCTTTACTTTTAGTGTAAAAGCCAAAGCAAACTGGTAAAGCAGGTGCTTTGCATGTAGAAGCTCCCAGATTCAATCCCCAGCATCTCTAGGTAAGGCTGGGATAGACTCCTGCCGGAATCTCTGGAGAGCTGCTTCCCGTTGCTGCCTATATGAGCACTGGCCTGTAGCTCGGTGGTACAGCAGGTAGGGATGGAGAAAGTCCCCCTCTCTGAAACCCTGGAAAGCTACGGCAGACGGTACTGAGCCAGGTGGACCAGTGACCCCATTTGGTGTCGGGTCCCGTTTCCCCGCCTGTGGCGAAATGGGAACATGCTGTGCTGCAGCCTTCCTTAGCTGGGTTCTGTGGCGGTGGCTACAAAATGGAGGGGATGGCGAGTTCCAGCGAGAACTTGTGCGCTCCGCAAGATCTCACCGGAAGCCAGCACTGCTTCTTGGGCAGCAGAGGTGGCAGACCATACATGGGGTCCCTGCTTTTTTGGTTTCTGCTGCCTGAGGCAGCTGCATCACCCCACCTCATGGGTCGTCCGTCCCTGCTTGGTATATGTTTCTTGCAGTGCACCCCTTCCTACAAGCAGCCCCTCCAGTTTCTTCCATTTGAATTTCCTGTCTCCTCTTTCTCTCCCCAGCTTATCTTGCCTTCTCCAGCCCTCACTTCTGTCTTGATCACTCAGTAGAAATGAGAACAGCCAAGCCTCTGCTCCCATGACCAATGCAACTTGCTTTCAAGCAGGGAGGGGGAATCTGTGATCCTCCAGAGGCATACCTTTCAAGTGACCCGGGGGAAAAAAGGGACATTTCGTTTTCTCTTGTGGGATCTCGCTGGCCATTTTGGGTGCTGCGCTCTTGCATGCTCTCGTACTGCGCTCTTGCCTCGGAAAAAAGCACTTTTTGGGAGAGCGAGCGAGGCGCAGGTCACATGACTCCCCTGGGAGCGTGTCCCGGAAGATGCATGTCTTGGTTTTGCATTGGAAAAAGTTGGAAGGGATGCATAGGTTGTTGGACTCCCAGCTTCCATCATCACCAGCCAGCATCAGGGGTGATGGGAGTTGTAGTCCCACAACTTTGGGAGGTCCACAGGTTCCACACCCCTGCTGTTGAAGCCTGAAATATCTTGTGTGTGTGTGTGTGTGTGTGTGTGTGTGTGTGTGTGTGTGTGTGTGTGTTTTAAAAAAATGAATCACTTCCATTATTCTTTGGGAGGCAGGGGTATTCTAGAAAGGAACCCTTCCTTGGCATGCTCTTTGAAATTGCTAGGCCAAAGGGGATATGCGTATAGATCAGGGGTCGGCAACCTAAGGCCCATGGGCCACAACCGGCCCATGAGTCACCCCTGAACCGAGCCGCCCGCTCCCCGAGTCCCTGTGTGCTGCACTAAACCAGTGCAGCGCGGCGCAGGGACTCGCTTCTGCGGCGCCGGAAATCGCGAGCGCTTGCACTCACGCATACGATCCAGCCCACGGAGGGATCTCTGCTGAAGCGAACCAGCCCAGGCAAGGTAAACCTTGCTGACCTCTGATATAGATGATAGCCAATTGGCCCCTTACTAGACATGTAAAACAGCGGTGGCTGGTGCCCTTTGAGACTGGCAGGCAGGCAGGGAGCCCGACAGTAGGTGGCGCCAGAGCCAATGACGGGCAGAACCAACTAGTTCTAGGTTTGTTCCCATCCTCCTCCCTGCTGAGTTCTACAAGGGCAACAAAGAGACTGAGGAGGAAGAAGAAGCTGGCAGGCAAAGACATCCCCTGGACTGGGTGCAAGTAAGAAGGCAGGCTGGCAGGTGAGGACTGGCAAAGGGCAGGCTGAGATTGGTGGGATAATGCCCTAGTCACCCGAATGGACCAGCCTCTCCATTGGTGTAAGATGAGGCCCCAGAGTTAGGTAACTGGCTAGGTCTGTTTTGCTGATACTGGCGGTGATATGGTAGGAGTGAAGTGTGTGTGTGTTTGTGCATGAGTGCACACACGTCTTCGCTGTGTCCATGTGCATTTGATGGTTGTTCCTAGCAACCGAGCCCTTGCTGTGATGATAACCCACGTGTCGGATGGAAATTCTTGTTTCTTTCCTCTTGGCTTCACTGATTTCTGGCTAATAATGATCCCCCCAACCTTCCTTTTACTGCTAGAGTCTGCTTGTCATGCAGCTCATGGCAAGATTCGTGGAGCTATTTCACCTCAATTTGACATTTAAGTGATCTACAGGCACTACAGTTTAAATAATGGTGCCCAATGCCGTTTGCCATGATGCACAAGGAATGTGCTTCTGTGCAGAGGCAGAACTTACTATGCCTATCTGTGTACTGCATAATACTGCTACCACTAGTACTGCTACTTATACTACTTTTTATTATTAGACATTTTTATTCCACTCTTCAGCCAATAAAGGCTCCCAGAGCAGCTTACAAATAATCAGTGGGAAGACATGTTCTCACAATCGAAGAATTCATGACACAAGAGGAAAACGAGTTAGGGAGGGAAGAGGGGAAAAGCAGGCTCAGGCACCAATTATGAGTTACAGATATCTTGTAACGGGAAGAGTAATGGGAGATAGAATTGGCAGAGGAGGCAAAAGTTGCTGGTTTTCAGTTGAGCCAATGTATAGACCCCATCTCTCCCTCTTCTGCTGAGCTCTCTGCCTATAGGAGCGCTACGCTGGCACAGCCATTTATTTATATGGGTGGGAGGGAGTAAAAGAGAACATTTTGGGCAGCATGACTGAAGGGGGGGGGGACCCCAGAGCCTGAGGAGGGCCAGGTTTTGCTGCTTCTCGACCTTCCCAGGATTTGGCCCATGTATGTTTGTTTTATCCCTCCTGCTCTCTCTTTGTCCTTCCTGTTAACAGCTTTCCTTCTTTCCTTCCTGCTGCAGGATGACATGCAGAGGGTCATTGACCAGCAGCTGATGGACAAACATCCAAAGGAGTGGAGCCAGCCCACCTATTCCTTCTCCAGCGGTCATGGGGCAAAGCGGCGCACCAGACCCTCCCCTTTGCTGAGGCCAGAGCAGCAGGGGGCAGAGCCCAGCGGGGCAGAAGGGAATCGCCTCTTTTCTTTTTTCAAGAAAAATTAATTGGACCAGAGCAACCACTCTCAATTCCTTTTTTTTTTCCTTTTTCCTTTTTCCTTTATTTTTTGAGATGAAGGATGTTGGAGAGAGATTCAGCAAGCCCAGCTTGTGATGGATGACGGCCTCCAATTCCGGTCACAGAAGAAGCCGCCAAAAAAAAGAAAAGAAAAAGAAAAAGGGGGCAAGGAGTGTCCCCCCCCCTTAAGAACACTGCACTAATCTTGCAGGCTGCGTGGTCTGAACTCAATGTTTACATGCGTCATAGTCCAATTGCCGGTCTTCTGTGCGATAGCAATTGAAAAGGACACTCTTCTTTTGATACCTTAAAGCAACATAATAAGAAAACACACAACCTTCAGGGTCTCTTGTTAGGTCCACTCTGTTTCTGCTGTGAGTAATCCAGATGTCTTAAAAGTCATTCTCTTCTGCAAAAGAGGAAACTTTAAAGAACCAGTTGAGATGTGGGAACCAAGGAAGGGGCAGGGAAGATCGAGAAAGGGAAATACCCATGCATTTTATCTGCCGAGTTTCCATTCTTTTCACCAGACCAGAGGGCACCAGGTTGGCAAAGGCGGGTCGTGCTTATCTGTCTATTTCTCATAAGTGAGAGAGAGAGAGCAGTCGTGGCTCCTGGTTTGGGCAGAGCCAGACAGAACTCAACAGATGGAGGAGTGTTTGTGCTCTGTCCTGGTCTCTCTCAGGATGGGTGACTAAGCAAAAATGTAAGCACACCGAAGGCAGATCAGCTTCCATGTCCGCTCTGTTCCCCTGCTCTCTTTCCCAGAGGTTGTGGCTGCAAGGAAATGGGAAGCCAGTTGGAAGTTGCAGGTATGCTGCAGCAAGAGTCAAAGGTGGTGTGTGTGTGTGTGTGTGTGTGTGTGTGTGTGTGTGTGTGTGTGTGTGTAGCTGCTCCTTTGCCTAAACAAGCACCATACCCAACAAGCAGAAGAATCCCTGGACAAATCTTGTGAGAACCAGAGCCCAGGTTTTTTGCAAATCCTTGGGATTCACAGTATTCCCCCCCTCCCCTCCCAACTTTGCCCTTCAGCAAAATGAGACCACTTGCTGTCTTCTAAAACCTTAGGCCAGGGCTGGCCACATGGTGCCTTCCAGATCTTGTTGGACTACAGTTCCCAATATCACTAACCTTTGGCCATGCTGGCAGGGGCTGATGTTGAGTCCAACAAGATCTGGAGGGCACCATGCTGGCAAGGGCAAACGGCAAGTGCCACCCTGCCCTGCCACTGATGGACAAGCGGCGCCAGCCTTGGTGCCAATTTTGGGAGAGATCTTGCACGTAATCCTGAAATCAGCACCAGTGCCTGTGCTGCTTCTCTGCTGGCAGTGGTCTGCCCACAGGGGTGCTGCCTTGGGGGCTTTTGCTGCCTGAGGCAGTGGCCTCACCCCACCAGCCCTGATGTTGGCTATCCCTGCCTAGGTGCTAAACCCCACCCCTTGCTGCTATTGTGAGGTTAAATTGGGAGTGAGGCTCATGGAAGAATAGAAATGAAAGGGGCGTGGCATTTTCACATCTACTGCTCAGATGCGGGAGCTGCTGAGACTTCAGCCTGACTCTCGCTGACTCCCAGCCAGCATGGTCGATGGTCAGTTGCCGCTGACCGATTGAGGGTCACAGGTTCCTCACCCCAGCATAGGTTAAGCCAGATTCCATCTTTTCTTGGTGTGGTAGTGTTCTAGGCTAGGGGTAGCCAAATGGTGCCCTGTGGGTGCTCTTGGGACACCCGACGTCTTGACTATTGGGCCTGTTGAGAATCCATCAACAGGTGCAGGGTAGCACATTTAGCTATCCCTCTTCGAACTGGAGGAAGGTTTGGGGGCAGCCCCAATCTAGAAGTGGCAGAGCTGAGACGCAGGTGGACTCTATGAGAACAAATCCTTTTCCAACCATAGACAGTAGAGTGGACCGCGGGCTCGTGCCCGACGAGCTGGGTGGCAGAGTAACCTCACACCCAGAATTTTCCTTAACAAAGCCCAGCCTGCTGTTATATTTTCTCTTGGCCCTCCAAAAACAGGAACCCAACTCTTGCACCTGCTGCAGATGCCCTTCACAGCTGGAGCAGCCAGCAGAACTCAGGCTAAACTTGTCCCCTATATATTTAGACTGTGTGCACGCTATACATTTGAAGCACACTTCCCCCTTAAAATACTGGGCACTAAAGTTTGTTAAGAGTTGCTGGGAATTGTAACTCTGCAAGGGATAAACTACAGTGCCCAGAATTACTTGAGGGAAAGAATGTATTTTAAAGATATAGTGTGTTACAGCCTTAATCTGGTAACTGGCTGTTAGAGCAGAATGCTTGCAAGGGAAATAAAATTGCTTGTGAAAAGGATGTGGAACCTGTAGTCTATTAGGTGCTGTTTAACTACAGTTACCATCCTGTCCCTAACTTTGTTATCATCATCCTGTCCCTAACTTTGTTGGCTGGGGTTTATGGGCACGGCAGTCCAACAACATTTGGGGGACTGTGGGACAGATAATGCTGATTTATGTAGAAAGGAATCCCTGCACTGTGAGATCTATGCCACCAGGGGTGGGGAACCTGTTGTTACTGGAATCCCATCAGCCCCCAGCCAGCCTGGCCAATGGTCAGGGGACGATAGGAGTTGTAGTTCAGCAATATCTAGAGTGCCCGTAGGTTCCTGATCCCACCATTACACCAGTATGGAACAGAACCCGAGTGGCAACATTCATAAAGGTATTCTGGTTAAAATAGGGTGTAACAGAACCTGTTATCTATACACTGGTTTGGCAGACACCATCTTTGAGCACTGTGGGTCTTCCTTTAAATGTGATATGCCATATTTTTGCCACCTTCTCCTGCAAGGTTAGCTACTGCCCATTGCATTGTGGGATAGCAATAAAGAGAGAACAGGGAGGGCTGGTCTCCCTCCCCCACCCTAAGAAACCTGACAGCCACACTTGTAGACTGTTTCCAGGAGTTGCCAGTCTCCCACCCACGCTCTCTGTTGAGCATTGCCATCTGTCATAACAGCACAGCTCCACCCCCACCCCACCCCCCCAGCCACATCATGTTGTGATATTATTGAACCACACAGCCAGGGGTGAAGGAGTGGGGAGCTCCAATGATTTGAGAGGAGAAGTGGGTGGCTGTAGAGCAATTGCAAGGAGCCACACTGCCAGGTTTATCTCCCCACTCCCTGCATTAGCTGAGAATCCTCACCAGTGGCATCAGTCATTGTATCACTACCTAAAGACCAGACCAGACAAAACATTGCAGATCTATTCAGTTAATTCTTGCACTTAAAAGTACACCACAGTATACTTTGGAACAGGAAAGGGAAAACTGTCCCATCCCACCCCCACCCCCACCTGTTCTGGGGACTGCAACTCCCATCAGCCTCAGCCAATGTGATCCAGCTGGAGTCCCCCCCCCCCACTGTGTTTTAGAGCCTGGCATGCATTTTGCCTGTAAGGAAGAGGCAGACTGATAATGCAAGGGGGCACTTGTAGAGCCTCTGGCTCCCTCCATCATTGATCACTGCCAAGTAGCTAACCTTTCCTTAGGAGGAGCAAAGAAAGCTACAGTAAAACAGTGGCAGGAGAGAGATGGCTCACAGCTCCTGCTTTCCCTGTGTGTGACTATCTGGGATCCTTTCCAGCTTTCTCTGGCTGTGGGTTAGGCAGGCTCAGCGTTGTCAAGGAGGAAGCAGAGCTAGCAAACCCCATGGGTACACTTCAAATTGGAGGTGCAATGGGCCACCAAGTCTATTGCCTATAGCAAAATAGAAAGTAATTTTTACGGGGGGACAGGGACGGACATCAGGATCCAGAGAGGCCCAGTTCCACATGGCAAAACACTGATTCTCATTTTTACCAGGAGGGCAAGAGAGATTGCATGGGTGAATGCCTGTCTGTAATAAAATAAATCCCTGCACATCGAAAACTTGCCTACCAGGAAAGAAGGCAACTCTAGAACATTTCTCCAAGTTTTATGTGCAATTAAGAAGAAGAAAGATGAGAGGAGCATTCGGTCGCTCAGTTCCCCATTATAGAGCCTGAAGTGATATAGCCCAGGAAGTGAGCAGTACATAGCCTTTTTAAGAACATCAGAAGAGACTTTTTGCCAGATCAGGCCCATCTATTCCAGTATCCTGTTCTCACGGTAGCCAACCAGCCCTTTTCACATACTGTTTGATCTAGGCTGTAAGCCAGAGCTGGGGCAAGCCTACAGCCCTTCAGACGTTTCTGGACTCTCAGTGCCCATCATCCGTCACCCACAGGCTATGTTGGTGGGGCTAATGGGAACTGGAGTCTAACAACAGCTGGAGGGCCAGAGGTTGCCCAGCCCATCATAAGGGAACTTACTAGCAATGAGAATTCCCCACAGACCACAGGCAGGTTCTGGGGACAATTTGCACCTCCAGAGACCCTCGGATCTGGATCTGTCAGCATCCCCCACTTCAGCAGCTCAAACCACTTACCCAAAAGTAAAGCAAGATGTGCCTGGGAGCTGCATCAATAGGCTTCCCCCCCCCCCCCCCGCCCAAAGCCCTTGGAAACCAAGCACACAGCAGGGATGAACAGACAGAATGTATCTAGAGGTATATGTACATATTACACAGTGCAGTAATTTTTGTATGTAGCAGTAATGTAAATAAATGTACTTTTTCTATAAATATATATAAGATATTCTATAAAGGCATATTTTAGTAGAAAACGCCGCTCTACTGCTTCTTTTGTAAATAGTTCTCGTCAGAATAAAATGGGTCCTTTCTATGGGTACTGTCTTTCTATGGGTACTGTGAATTGCTCACTGCTGTAGAGGGGGAAGAGGAGCAGCTGTACCCTGCAAGCATTGCTAGACTCCAACTCCCATCAGCCTTGACCACTGGTTATGTTGGCTGAGGCTGATGGGAGCTGGAGTCCAGCAACATTGCGGGGGGGGGGGGAGGAGAGAGAGAGACACCTCCTTTGGGAGTTCCAACAGGGGAAAACACTCCCTTGCTGCATTTAAGCCAGTACTGGGGAACTGCTTGGCGTACTGACATTGTTGGACTCCAACTCCCATCAGCCTCCAGGCAGCATAGCCAGTGGCCAGGCATGATGGGAATTGGGAGTCCAGCAACATCTGGAGGCCCAGTGGTTTCCCTGTCCCTGACTTCAAACAATGGTAGCATGTTAAAAATAATAATTTGTGGTGTTCGTTTAGTGCTCTTTGTACAAATATATGCCAGTTGGTCACAATGCAAATTCATAATACTACAGGACATAGAGTTGAAAACAAAAGCACTTCTCAACAGCTCCAAAACCAATTCAGACAGAATGAATGATCCAATTTCACTATTTAAAAAAAACACACCTTCATTTCCCATAGGATCTTTATTTAAAGCACCTAGGAGAATAAAAATGTCCTAACCTACGGTAGTACCTGATGGTGATGCTGGCACTCAAGGTGGCTTACTTAACTGTTCAGCTTGTAATAATAATAATAATAAATATACCCCGCCCATCTGGCTAAGTCTCCCCTGAGACGGCTGGGCGGCTCCCAATTGAATATTAAAACACAGCGGCTCCCAATTGAATATTAAAACAACACAGCATTAAATATTAAAAGCTTCCCTAAACAGGGCTGCATTCAGATGTCTTTTAAAATTAGGATAACTGCTTATTTCCTTGACATCTGATGGAAGGGCATTCCACAGGGCGGGTGCTGCTACCAAGAAGGCCCTCTGCCTGGTTCCCTGTAACCTCACTTCTCGCAATGAGGGAACCGCCAGAAGGCCCTCAGCGCTGGATCTCAGTGTCCGGGCTGAACGGTGGGGGTAGAAACGCTCCTTCAGGTATACAGGACCAAGACCGTAGACTCTATCCCAGATCTGTCTCTTCTGGATTATAAACCGACTTTAATTTTCCCAGAGATGAGGAGCAGCCATTACTTCTTTATTCAAAAATCTTGTGTATAACCACATTTTTGTACTCCACCCCCACCACCCGCTTTGTGCAACATCTTGTCCCGTGAAGAGTTCTAGGCAACTCAAAAACCTGCCACATTTAGGTTGGCCCCAATAAAGGGGGTGGGCCCAACAAGTCTCTCCCCTCCACTTTATGAAGAAATATAATCTAGCAGATCCCTTTCCAAAAGAGGCTACATACAAGACATTTGCATACAAGACATTTTCCTGACGGGCATATGGAGCCTAACTGGGAGGGTGGGGGGGGGAGAGTCAAAGGAGCCAGAGAAGAAATTTGCACACCTGGTAGTGGGGGAGAAGCAAAAGACAGGAGCCTTGAAGGAAGATTTGGCAGCTTGGCACCTTTATTTTTAGTTTTTTAAAATTATTTAAAAAGCATAATTAGAAAGTTTCAATATACAGAAATAGTCCTAGCAAACCAGTTAGACATTCCACCGCTTGACATCAGCACCGCTAAAAACGCAGCTCTCCCCACCCCCCCCACTCCCCTTTTAATACTCCACAGGCACCACCCACTAGCACTGTCCACCAAGTAAATCTACCACCGTGAAGCCTCCTTTAACGACCGGAGCTTACGCAGCAGCGCTGAGCAAAGACAAGAACCGGGAGAGGTGCTGCTAACGGCATCCTTGGGAAAAGCACCCTATGCTTCAACATCAGAAACCGGGACTGCTGCATTGGCAAAGCTCACACCCACGCCCCCCCCTTCACAAAAGACCACTGCAATATGAGAACATCCCCCCCTCCCTCTCACACAATGAGGATCCACCGTTGCTTCAGTCCGTGAGTTCCAAACCAAGACACCACCACGTTCCATCATTTTCTACGGGCCTCTTAACGCTAGCCATTCCTTCCCAATTGGTTTGCTCAGCTCACATTCTCAATTCTGGAATTAGTGAGAAGTTAACTTACAAGAGACGCACAGAGAAGACAGCTGTGGAAGGTGGGCAGCTGGGATGGATGTTGTCTTTGAGAACAATTTCACTGGCCGAAACCAGTCACATTCACCGCTTGCATGGGAAAAGCCTGAAGAGTCAGACTACTTGCAATGCGATTGCACGAGGGCTTTGTACAACCATAATTGTTGGTTTCCGTTATTCAAGGCAAGCAAAATTATAAGGGTTTTCAACTTAGCCCTTCTTGCATAATTCAAAGTCCAAAGGGTCAGTGATGCTGGAGAGCCTCTTATCAATTTCATATTCAGGGGGAGGAAGGAATCATTTTGGTTGAAAACCACGTGCTCTCCTATAGCCCGGGCCATCTTAATATGCTAGGTGAGCTCATTTTTAAACAACGAGGAGGCAATCCTCTGGTTATTTCCCTCCTAAAGCCCACCATAGCTATTAAAAAAGAACATGGGGGAAAAAAACCTTTTGCTTTCAGCATAACCAGATCAGAAATCCAGTCAAAACTGCACAAACCACAGCAAGAAGCCCCATCCAATACCTAAGAGACCACCTCTGGTCTGATAAAGGACACAGAAAATAGCCTGTTGACACCTGTTAGGTGCAAGCACCATTTGGAAGAGCCAGATGCCCCTTCAGCTCTTAATTTGTGGGAGAAGGGAACAAAGCAAGAGCCACCGAGAATGCTGGCAGCCAGAAATGCACATCCTGTAACTGTGTACAGAATGATGAGTGCAGGAGTGGGGAATAGTTTCTGACAGATTAACACTTTGGTAGCTCTTAAGGATGTTACAGAAGAGAGATTCCACCAGGGTGGGGATAATACTAGATTTAAGTCTCACATCTAATTGCCGAAGATTTCATTTTAACTGGCCAGAGGAGTTAAATTGGGGTGGGGGTAGCCTCTCTCACCCCGCCAGGGAGCGTGGAGAAGAAAGAGAGCACAGCTATTCCAAGAAGTGACAAAGCTCCAGCAACATTGGCTATTTTGGAGTCTGGGGAAAAAGGAATCTCAGAAGGTTTCCCACACAGCCTGAAAAAGTAGCTAAGGCCTCCATCCTAGCCTGAAGGTTAACAAAGGCTGAAGAGGAATGAATGGCAACAAGGGGCGGCTCCACTTAATGACATTGTACTGTACTCTCTGGAGGGAGAGAGAGAAAAATATGAACTCTGAAGAAGTCATGATTGGTCAATAATTAAGAAGGCAGAAGCGACAACGAGGGAGGCGCAGCTGGTTAAAGCAAAATATACATTATGTACAAAACTCTTGAGATCAAAAGTCCACTTGGTAGGCAAAGTCATTTTTGTCTACAAGATGTTCTTGGGGGGGGGGGAATAAGGTAGGAAGGAGAGGGGGCGGAATCACCTCCATCCAATACCTCCTTGGCACTATTGTGGTAAGGTGCCTCCTGACCAAAAAAAAAAAAACGTGGAGAGAACTCATTTAAATAACGGCACAAACTGAGGGGTGTGCGGGGGGGCTGGGAAGAGTCCTCCCGTGGCCTAGCCCAGTGGAATTGCCGCCTGCATCTGGCTGGAAGGGCTGAGCTGTCTGAGGGCGCAGTCTCTGCCGCAGGAGAAAAGGGCATTAGCAGCACCGGTTCTTCTTCCGTTTACTGTTCTTCGTTAGCTTCACCACATCGTTCTGTTGCTGCTGCTGCTGCTTTGCTAGGTTGTCTTTTTTGGCTCGCAAAACCAACTCTGTGATACAGTTGAACATCTGAAAAAGAAAAATGCAAGATGGGAGCGGAGCACTCTGAACAACAATAAGCAACACATTGGAAAGCAGACCAGCAGCAGTCTCTGGCCACACCAGAAGTGGCCAGTTCTAGAATCAGGGGCACCAAAGACATTATGTTAGCTGGCCACTAACTAGAGTTAAGAGCTTGGATAATGGGATCACATGTTCCGTCCCCCTCCCCGCTCTCACCCCTGTTGTTCAGCATAGCAGCTGAACAATGTTGTCCTTGCTTAACACAAACTGAGGGGTGCTATTGAACAAGCTTTAAGAACAGGGATGCAGAAGCTCCAGGTGTTGACAGATTCCCATCAGCCCCAGCACCAGGGCCAATGTTCAAGGGAGACAAGGGGAGGTGTAGTCCAACACCACAGGTTCCCTATCCCTGCTTTAAAAGAGTTGTGAGGGACAAGTGACGTGGTTCTGGATAAAAGCCTTAAGGATACTAAATGGGGAGGGGACCAAAATAAGTGGCAAGTTTTGAACCACAACTCCCATCAGTCCTCATGTTAAGGAAAGGAAATATGTGGCCTTTCACATGCTGTAGGGCTGCAACTCCCATCCCCATGACCATCGCCCCCGCTGGTTATGCCAAAGGACTCTCTTCGCCAGCCTCCAGAAGCAAGTCTATTGCTTTCTACTTCCTACACATCGGGCACTCTGCAGAGAGAGGGATGGTTTCTTCACAACCATGTCAATGCCTTCTTTGGTATGTAGCCTAGAACAGGCAATGGATCAGCAATGCGTTCCTCAGAAGCAACATGTCCCCTGAGGGATTAAAAGTAGGGCCCCCCATCTTTTCCTTGGTTATCACTTACCTCTTCCACATTAATGTTCTCTTTGGCGCTGGTCTCAAACAGCTGGATCCCCATTTGCCCAGCAAATTTATAGGCGTCTTCCGTCTCCACCACTTTCCGTTCTGGGTCATCATTCTTATTACCAACTGCAAGTACCAATAAGTCATATTTAGCATTTATACAGCTCTTCAAGGTGATCAAACCCTTCATATTCTCAGTAATTCGGACAACAGCCTTATGAGGTAGAGCCATATGATGATGACCACATTGCAGGTTGGGGTGGGGGATAGACAGAGGCCAAGAGACAGAACCTTGCTTGCGTAAGACCACCTGAAAAGCTCATGGCTGAAGTGCGACATCAACTGAGAAATTTAATCTGGTTCATAGCTCAATCTGCCACTAGGATTCATTAGCTACCATGGGGAAAGTGCAGTCCTATGAATCAGTCATCAGCTGGCCACAGTAACATGACTCAAAGGCTGCTCAAACCAGGTAGCTTACCTAATATCCGGCACACATCGTCACAATTCTGGTTTATTTCATGCAACCACCGCTTGACGTTCACGAAGGACTCAGCACTTGTGACATCATAAACCACAATAACTCCGTGTGTCCCTCTGTAGTACCTGAGGAGAGAAAGAGATGTATTAAGGCATGTGTCTGTGACACTTTGAGATGTTTCACATGCTTACTTATCGGGGGGGGCGGCGAGGGGAGAGAAACACCAGTACTGTATACCTGAAGCAAGCAAGATGGCTGTGAAGGGCTTGGGGCTGCCCTTAACTGCTTGGACTGGGCAAATAGAAATTGTGATAGAAACAGAAGGGCAAAAACTGGAGCGTTTGAAGTGGGGAGGGGGGAACCACACAAACAGAGAATGATAGGCTGCCTGGGCTTCAGCACTGTGGGGGAAGCACATGATGCAGGAAGTGGAAGCAAGATTCTGTGGGATGCAGTGTTGGCAGAGATGGTTCAGAATCTCAGATTACCATGGAGAAGACTCTGTGAGCCATGGACAACTGCTGTCACCATGAGCTTGAAATGGATTAGAAATTCAGGAAAGAGAGATGAACACAAGAGGAAGATGTTACAGAAGGAACGATGTTGGCTGGACCAGTAATGTTACCGGCCAGCAAGCCATACTTGGGTAGGAAGTTTCCGAGCATGATAGGAATCCAACAGCACTGAGACATGCAAGGCCCATGGAAAGATTTGGTGGACAGCTTTTTTGGTGGAATGATTGTGACATTCACAGCTGCTATTTTGTGGGGAAGGGACCACATTAAGGCTTGGCACACAGAAGGTCCCAGGTGCAAACCCCAACATGTCCGGGTGGGAAAAAATTCTCTGCATGTCAGTCAGTGTAGAACTGGATGGAGAAACCTTTAGCCCTCCAGATACTGCTGAACTATCAGCCCCAGCATGGCCAATAGTCAGGGCTGACAGGAACTGCAACCCAACAACATTCGCAGGGTCAAAGGTTCCCTACCCTGGAGGAAGACAATCCACTACCAGATAAACTAGTAGTCTCAACTGGTGTGTAAGTCAACTTGATGTGCTAAAAGGTGGGTTGTAAGCACCTTTGGGCAGGGACCTGTTTATTTGCTGCCATGAACATTAGATGGTGTAGTATAAGCAAGAGCAACTTGTAGGCAGCCTTACTACCAAGCAAATGGCACAATGGCGGACAAGAGTAGGAATAGAAGTCGGCTTTTACATGTTAATAAGCTTATTGTGCATTAAACAGCATCTGGATTGGTCACCTGAAGTCACCCTGCACACTCCCTTGGTTCCATTTCAGTAGAATTTACCAGATACAGTTTTAAGAACATCAACTGGACCACACAACTATGTTTCTTTGTTGTAACAAATAGAATAACAAAACACAGAACTACACAATTGTAAATCAGCAAGTGTATTGCACATGCTGGTTCAAACCTACTGTGCGGCCTGCAGCATTTAAGCCTTCAGCCCCTCTTCAGGGTGCAACACGCAGAGATGCATGAGTGCACACAAATCCTGGAACAATACCAACTAAATGCTGCAACCTGAACTCTGCTCATGTGCATTATTTTGGCTGAGCTTGCATGCCACTGGGAGGGGCCAAGTGACGTACAGAGCCCTGAAGCCCCACCCTCTGATCATGCAATGTCTCGTTCGGCATTTCCTCTGGTTTCTGAGATTTCCCCTTGCTCAACCCGGTTTTTATGCAGAAAGCTGAGATTCTGAGGAAACTGAATACCACATTGGATGGCTTCCCTGTGCAATTCTGGGGAACCTGAGTGCACACACCCAGTCCTGGGCGTCACCCTTTATTTACCAAGTGGATTAGGGGCAAAGGCATTCAGCAACTTTTCTTGTTTGCACCCAAAATCTTCTTCTGGGTATTCCACACAGGGTACTGATTCAATTCCAAGAGAGCCCCAAGTCCAAGTCACAATGTGGTGTGTTTGCACGCACGCACGCACGCACGCACACACACACACACACACACACACACACACAATCACACGCAGGAAGAGCTCTGCTGACACAGCACCAGTGAGACATGCTGCAGCTGACCCACACTGCCCATTTATCAGATATTCGGCAGTGTCTGGCTGTTTTACCCCCAACACATTTTCCTGTATGAATCTGGCCCACTCAGCACAACCCTCAGAAGATATGCCTCAGGGCCTGAAGGAAGTCAGGGGCCAGTTCAAGCAGCATGCTCAAAGCTTGGCGTTCGTACTACTTCCTGCAGCGATAAGGAAATGCAAGACAGCAGTTTCCAAACAGGCTTTCATGTAAATTGGGGAGACCCCCACTGCACCTCAAGGTATAACGTCTAGTTAAGACTCGCCTTCGTCTCATTTCTAAAATATTTGTATTTGAACAATAATCTATTTCCCCTGCAGATATCTTTTATGTAACATGAATTTTATCTGCAAAGCTCATTTTATAATTTAAGTAACATGCCAACATTAACCTCTTCCTCTGCCCCGAAAAAACAGCAGACATGGAATCAGCTTAATAAAGCAAAGCTGATTTCCTGCCCTGATTTGCTCCTGTTCTGTGAACAAGCATGCCTCCTGTGTTCTGGGCAGTGCAAAGCCCTTCAGCCAATATTTTTTAAAGCATCCACTGGTTGAAGAAAAGCCATCATCTTGTATACACACTACGCATTAAAGGCTTATCAACACTGCAACCTTATATTGGTTTAATGCCACTAACTGCCATGGCTTACCTCAAAGAATCCTGGGACCTGCAGTTTGCAAAAGGTGCTGGGGATTTTCTGTCAGTGATCCTTATCTGCCTTACACACTTCCCAGGATTCCTTGGGGGGAGGGTAACCCTAACCCTAACCCTTCCTTGCTCTCTAGTAAACAACCCACTTGAGACAACAGGCAACAGGGTTTTAAAGACTAAAAGCTGGCAGGCAAATAATCCCCATTCAAAATACACACAGAATCTGGACTCGAGTCATCCAAATTACTTCTGTAGGGCACTTCCTCTTTTGAAGCATACGCCTATTTGCAGCTAGCCGCACATTTCTTTTTGTGAGTAAGTCCTGCCAGAATGGTATGACAACATCTTCAAGAACAGAACAAGGATTTTTTCCCCTCATTTTCCTACCAGTGCAAAAAGGAACTGGGACCAACAGAAAGGCAACCCTCCTACCAAGCTGGGATTCCAGCCTATACTCTTAACATTAGATCATGTTGGGAGGGGTAAGGAACTGGCAACTCTCCAGATGATGTTGAACTCCAAACGCCCATCAGCCCCACCCAGCAGGACCAATGGCCAAAGATGATGGGAGTTGGAGTCCAAAGAATCTGGAGGGCATCACATTGACTACCCTTGGTCTAACCACCACACTGCACAGCAACATCTCACAGGCCACAGGTTAGTCACCTCTGGAGTAGAATCACAGAATCCACATACCCTTATAATATACCTTTCTGTGGATCTGAACTGTCAAATGCTTTGGAAGACAATCTTGGCAGAAAAGCTAGGTAGTAGTAGCAATAAAAATAAACATTACTATTATTGTTGCTATTAAATAGTACTGTGTGTTTATTAGGTGGCAAGTTCTCCTATACTTCCTCTGATATTGTGGAAAGGCACCTTAGCTTATTTAAAGGCAAACTTATTTAAGCAACTACGTAATCATTAAAAGACAGGATGAAATCAAGTCCTTGGGTCAATTGACAATCCCACTGAAATAAACTCACGTAGACGTGATGGTCCGGAAGCGCTCCTGTCCAGCAGTATCCCAGATCTGCAGCTTGACCTTTTCTCCATTAATCTCAACTGTTCGGATTTTGAAGTCTACTCCAATTGTGGTGATGTAGCTGCCTGTTGAGGGAAGCAGCACAAACAAGAAGCAGTCAAGCTAATAAGCTCAGCTGTGCATACAGAACTTCAACGGCCAACAAAAGGGAGGGCCCTGTTTTCTCACCAGAAAACTTTAAGCTTCAAACCCTGAACAATGAAAATAAAACTTTATATTTTGTTCAGAAATAAAGACTGCAAACCCAAGAGCATTTCACAGGGAGAAGAAAATTGTGTTGAGCTCATGCTCATGCTATTTTGAATGGAAACCTTCTCCCTAAAAGACTTTAAATCTTGACATTCAGGACTTTTACATATATATGTTTGAAATGTGTTGCAAGTCGCTTGGAGACCTTCAAGTAACAAGCAGTTACAAGTCAAAATATTTATTATTATTATTAGTTCTGTATGTATGGGCAAATGAGGGGGGGTCCTTGCCCCACATGACCTGTTATACCCAGGATCTAGGGCAGCCATCCCCAAACTGCGGCCCTCCAGATGTTTTGGGCTACAACTCCCATGATCCCTAGCTAACAGGACCAGTGGGCGGGGAAGATGGGAATTGTAGTCCAAAACATCTGGAGGGCGAAAGTTTGGGGGTGCCTGATCTAGGGTGATGAGCAAGGGTGACTTGCCACAGGCTTCCCTGCCTTCAAGCCCCTTCTCTTCTCCTTGAATGTGAATAGAAGCATACTGGAGCTACTTGGATGGAAAGCTCCTCTAGAGTTGTTCTGGGCCCAGCTTACCTGAAAAAGTGTTGTCTGCAAAACGTAACAGCAAACTGCTCTTGCCAACACCTGAAAGAGAAAAGAAGGAATGCTCAAGGGTGCAAACTGAACCAGAGTAGCATATTTTATGTGTTATTTCAACCACTTTAGAACACAAAGCATGTAATACTCTTTTTGTTGGCTACATCTAGCAACAGTACCTTCACATATCTGGGACTCTTAGGTGTCCTCAAATCTGCTTACTAGAGGCAAGTGCTTTGGGTTTTCTGGTGAGCAGGTAACACAGATCATCACACCCAGGAGCTCTTATTTGGCTACAGTTTGAAGATTAAGAAACAGGAGTCCTTCTTAAGAAGCAGGAGAGATTATACCAATCCCCTACCTCCTACAAGCCCCCAACACAAATGAGCAGACCTCATCTCCAACTTCAGTCCTCTGCAGGTGCCAGATAGGGGAGGAAACAGGGTGGTGTCTATGAATAATGGTTGGCTAAAAAGCCATGGGAAGGGGCCACTAGGATATCATTATATGAGCTGGTTCTTAATGACATTATATGTTGCCAACAAACAAGAAAAAAGTGAAGAACTCAGGACAGAGGCTCAATGAATGATTCATTGTAACTCTTGTAATTAAAGTTTTGTTATATATACTATTTTCTAATCATAAGCTACCTTGGCAAGACTGGAGTCTTGAAGAGCAATGCAAAAAAAAAACATTCTAAATGAATAAATGAACAGCATTACTAGGGGTGGGAAGGGACAGGAAGAATAGCTGCTATAGTTCATGCAGGAACCACAAACGAGTCCTCATATCATGGAAATCTCTCCATGTTACCTTTTCTGGTTCAGAAGGTTTACCCCTTACTGGATCGATTGCAAAGGATAAACAAGATAAGAAGTGTATAGTTTCTGTGGACTAGGACAAGCAGCACACTATGTACATTATATAAGCATGTGTTCCTAAGGCCTACAAACCATTTTTTTTCAAGAGAACTAGTAACATTAATATTGGGATTAAATGGTACACATTTTGTTTTTACCTAATTGGGATTAAATGGAATTTCTGATACTGGATTACATTCAGCCAGATGATGACCAATCACTGAATGCTACCTAGCCACTGTACCTGTAATGGCTTGGGAAGCCAGTCATACCACCCTTTGCACAAGCCACGGGGGCGGGGGAAGTTTACAATAAAATCAAATAAGACAATAGTACATAAAATCCATAAACAACACAATCCTTCAAACCACCACCATTCATAACAAATCACTAAACAACAATTACTAATAGTGGCAACAACTACAGTAATTCATTTGTCTCATTGGGTCCCCAAATGGTCTGCTAAAAAACATATGTCTTAACCAACTGGCAAAGAATGGGGGCCAGATGCACCTCATCATGGAGGGAATCTCACATGCAAGGAGCCACCCCGGAAAAGCCCCTGCAAGCACTGAAGTGAAGCCTCCTGCTTTTCTGTCATCTTTCAATTTTTTGAGGGAGCGCAGAAGCCTGGAAAAAATGAACATGGGCATATGAAGCTACCTTATGCTGTCAGACCATTAGTTGACCTAGCCCAGAATGGTTTATTCCAGGCATCCCCAAACTCTGCCCTCCAGCTGTTTTGGGACTACAACTCCCATCATCAATAGCTAGCAGGACCAGTGGTCAGGGATGATGGGAATTGTAGTCCCGAAACAGCTGAAGGGCAGAGTTTGGGGGTGCCTGTCCTAACGTTCCTTTTCAACCAGGACTTTGCCCTTTTAAAATTTGAGGTTTTTGGGGGTGGGTGGGTTATTGGGTTGTTTTTATTTTTATTATGTATTTTGTGGTTTTGTATTTTGATTTTATTCTGTGAACCACCCTGAGACCTCCAGGTATAGGGAGGTATATAAATTCAAATAATAATAATAATAATAATAATAATAATAATAATAATAATAATAATAATAATAGCTGGCAGCGGCTTTCAGAGGTATGTTGTCATCACCCACTGTCTGATCCTTTTGTAACTGGAAATGCCAGATGCTATTATACTAGCGTTCCAGTGCTTGGGCAGGGCAATACAGGCAACTGTCTTACTACAGTGTTGCATGGGCTCCGTGCTAAGCTACCATTTGGTAACTGGTCATCTAGATGCACCAGTTTTTAAGACATCTTAGAGCAGAAAATGGATCAAGAGTGGCTAAACTGTAAACTGCATAAAGATCTCCCACAGCAGAGCCAAGGGAGCAGATGGAAAACTTGCACAAATTAGTGCCACTTCATACATTATGCATTCCCTACACAGGCAGCATTTTCATGTATGAATTAAACAGCGTGAAGCATTTTACACAGCACATATCAAGCATTCAAAACCTTTCACGTACATTATCTCAGTAATTCCAACAACAATCCGAGGAGGTAGGCTAGTATCATCCGTATACTGCAGATGAGGAGTGGGCTGAAATAGTATAATCTTGCCTCTAGCCACCTAGTGAGTTTGTGGTTGAGGTGAGATTGCAAAGGAGCATTTCCTGGCCCATACACAGCTACTATTGCCAATATTAAATCCTCAAAATGTTTTCTAGAGGCATTTATAAACTGTATGCAAAAGAAGAAGAAAAGGGAGGCAGGCTCTGCCCTTGGGTTTACAGTCTAAGTAAGACTAGACACAAAAGGAACGGGGAAATGTAAAACAGCTCTTACAAATGTTAGCTCTGGGAACAGAGAATTGCTTTTAATTAACCAACACTGGAGGCCTCTAAGCTCTCATAGGATGGCCTACAAATCTAAACACCTACATTTCACAGCTGCCTCCTTCCCCATCACATCAACCAGGCACCACATATTCACAATGCAAACTGTACGCCAAGGGCAATCATTACAGAGAGGATTCTCAGAGACTGCTCCATTTTTATAGAATGTCCTTTCTCTGAAGGACCACCAAAAGTTCTAGCCTGAAAATAGTTCAGAGGCAGAGCAAGGCCTTCTTGGTTTTTAAACTAGTTGTGGTTGAAGGGCTGCTTGCTTGGGAAGCCGGTGCTCAAATCCACATTCAGTTTTGAAACTCACAGAGGAAATAATTCCCTTTCCACCTAACCTGCTCAGTTCAATTATTGTGAGGCCACTACTCTAAGCTCTTTGGGAGGAAGGACAGGAAACAATTGATATTAAGCCAAATTACATGTAACATCGCTCCCAGGACTTGGGCCTTGTCACCTGTGCTCTTCCTTGTCCTCCAAACTCTCCACTATTTCAGCATTTAAAATGCAATCTAGCTGGGACAGAGACCTATCCTTTCTGCAACACCACGCTCTAAGGTGTCGTGTATATGAATGGTGCTCCATGGATAGAAATGACAACACGTAGGTGATTCTAACCTTTGGGTAGATGTTTGGTGGCCATGGAGATTAGGAGGAAGCATATTTAAAATTTACTCGTTATTTTCAGTGACTCGGTCTCCTCTCATATCATCTATAATATACTTTTTAAAAAATCTGCAAAATCTTTCATTCATTTTTATTCCTCACATTCAAATCTACCCTCTTCCTCCAAGGAGCTCAGGGCATAATAAATAACAGTCTCCCCTGCTCCTATTTTATTCTCACCACAGGCCTTGAAAGTATGCTGAGGGTTAAGAGCACAACTGGCTCAAGCTATGCAGTAGACTTCTCACCAGTGGCAAGTGGGGATGAACCCAGATTTCACCTGTCTTGAACTACACCCCACCAAAAAAACACATACCCTTCAAATACTTCTATTTTTCAATACCTGACCATACTACAAAGTCTCTATTTTGCCCTTTATTTTAAAATGATGCCTTTAAAACAAGGATGGGACCCCCCCCCCGCCGCCTCTTTGTCCCCACCCACAAGCCATGCCCCTCACTGACTCTGCTCCACAGCCTCCTGCCCCCTAGCGGAATTATGTATCTGAGCTGGGATAATGCCTCTTGTTGGATGGAGAGGTGTAAGTGCATCAATACATCTGACTTTTGAGAGGCCAGAATGTATCCTACTGCACAGAGGCAAGATTTACATCCGTTGCTCCACCTACTTTCACATCTGGCATGTGGCCCCCAGAAGGTTTTTCATGTGGGAATGCTGCCCTCAGGCTGAAAAAAAGGTTTTCCCCTCCTGCTTTAAAACATTAATTAAGAGGTTGTCAGGTTCCAGTTTCCATCTGGTAGGGTTCTAGAAGTAAAATCTCCAGAACATGGGGCAGGTGCATCTAGATTCTGGTGCTCTGGTACAAGACTGGACAGACACAAAATGCCAGTATGCTACTTTCCGCTCACCTCTACAATCACCTCCAGGCATTGCTATCCATATTAGCATTACTCACAAGATCCTCCTTTTATTTGATGCCTGGGCAACCAGGCCGCACTTCTTGGTCCCACCGCCAGATATACCGTAGATGCTTCTCCCATGCAGATAACCATACCAACACAAGGAGGTTTGTAAGTGGGGCCAGGGAGTGTGACTGACACGGAGGATGTGACCAGAAGCTCAGCCCCACTCCCTAGTACAGTAATCATGTGAAGCCACTTTTGAAAATGGTTACTGACTCATGGTAAACATTGTATCCTTGTTTTCACCCATGAGATGTTCGACAACATGCATAGCTTCTAAGAGAAGTGCAGCCCATCAGTTTACTCATACATGCTCCACTGTCTTACTCAGAGGAAAGGAAGCATAGGATTGAAACCTCATTTACAAATCAGGAAGCTCTTGGTTCAAAATGTATCCTCTACCACAAACACACTAGGTAACCTAAGGCAAGCTGTTTCCTCTCTTTCAGACTTGCAACTTGGAGATACCACTGAACTACCTTTCAAGGCTGTTACAAGTATTACGAGAAGACCATGCACGAGGTAACCAGAGCCTGTGTGGTGTAGTGGTCCAGGGATGGTCAACAATGTGCCCTTCAAATGTTTTGGACTACAACTCCTATCATCCTTTATCATTGGATATGCTGTCTGGGGCTGATGGGAGTTGTAGTCCAAAACATCTGGAGGATGCCACATTGGGATTAGACAGTCAAAGACAAGGGATATCAGAGCTCCAAGTCTTCATTCACCTGCTAAGTGACATAGGGCAGGTCACTTTGTCTATACTACCTCACAAGATTAATGTGAGAATAATACAGCAGACAAGAGATAAATATGCATGCCACACTGACCTCCTTGGGAAAAAGGTGTGATGTTTATTTATTTACAATACTTATATTCTGCTTTATGGGTCTGAGCAACTCTCAAAGCAATTTACAAAGGTTTCTCATAAAAATAATCAAGTCTGGTATCAGGAAAAGAAATACTGTAGTATGGTTCCCTCTAGGGTACCAAGATTATTTGAATGGCATTGCCTGCCCTCATCCTTGGGCTTCCCTGGCAGTGTCCTTCAGGCCTCTGCTTACTAGGCAGCAGAGCCCACAGAGTGGGCCTGAGCAGTTAAAGCAGCCCAAGAAGGAGGCAACTGTTTGAACTGATTCTAATATTGTACAGTACTGTATTTTTGTATTGTGGTTACCTACCCTTTGCTTAGAAACAAACAACATAAAGGAGGAATAGAATAAGCATAATAATAATACACCACTGCTTTACAAAGAAATACTCTGCTACCTCTCCTTGACATTCCAAACAAGAGCTCCAGGAAATACACACATACATAAATAGAATATTGTTTTGCAGCAGAAATATACCAGTACATTCATTTCTCTGACATGCCCCCTCCAATCTTCCACAGGCTAGCTCTTCCCAATCCAGTTTCTTTATTAATTTATTACGAACATTTATATCCAACTTTTCATCCAAGGAACTCAAGATGGAGTTTGTAGCTTCCCATCCCCCAGCAGTTTATCCTCACAACAACCTTGCAAGGTAGGTTAGGCTGAGAGGTACAGTGACTGATCCAAGGTCACTGACTGAGTCTCACTCTGACTGAACAGGGGATTTGAAACCTGACCACCTCAGGTCCTAGCCCAGCCATAGCCAACCTAGTACCCTGTGGATGTTGTTGAATTACAACTCCCATCAATCCTGGCCAACTACTGTATTCCTACTATACTAGCTCATTGTTACTTATACTGTGTTCTGTCTCAGGGATCGGAAACTTTGGCCCTCCAGATGTTTTACATCTCCCACCATTGCTGATCACTGGCCTTGCTAGATGGGGTTGATGGGAGCTATAGTCCAACAGCATTCTGAGTGCTCTAACCACTAGGAAACACTAGCCATGCTTCCTCAAAGAAACCTCTGGGGTTCCCCCCCTCCCTCCCTGCACCTTACAAACAAGACTCTTAAAGCTCCAGGGTACAGGCGCTGTGGGTTAAACCACAGAGCCTAGGGCCTGCCGATCAGAAGGTCGGCGGTTTGAATCCCCATGACGGGGTCAGCTTCTGTTGCTCCTGCCAACCTAGCAGTTCGAAATCACATCAAAGTGCAAGTAGATAAATAGGTACCGCTGCAGCGGGAAGGTAAACAGTGTTTCCGTGTGCTGCTCTGGTTCGCCAGAAGCGGCTTTGTCATGCTGGCCACATGACCCGGAAGCTGTACGCCGGCTCCCTCGGCCAATAAAGCGAGATGAGCGCCGCAACCCCAGAGTCGGTCACGAGTGGACCTAATGGTCAGGGGTCCCTTTACATTTACAGATACATACATTAATACAGCGTTTCTCAACCACTGTTCCGCGGCACACTAGTGTGCCGCGAGACGCTGGCTGGTGTGCCGCGACGTGCAGCGACGAGAAGGGCGATTTGCATTGTCACGTGCCTGGCGGCCGCCAATAACCAACACTGACCCACCGGAAAGCAATATTTCTCCTCCTCTTTCCCAAAGCTCAGTGCAAACGAGCCTGGCGGCCGCCAATACACAACGCTGACCCGCCGGAAAGCAATATTTGGCAAGTGTTTCTTACAGTCATAATTATAATATAGGGCGGCACAGAGATAAATCTTTTAACTTTTTTAATGGTGGTGTGCCTCATTATTTTTTTCACGGAACAAGTGTGCCGTGGCCCAAAAAAGGTTGAGAAACACTGCATTAATAAATAGAAAATGAACAGGGGGAGGGGGTAAACAGATATTATTCTCCTCACTTCCCCCACCCCTTGGGGATCAAATCCCTACTCCTCCATGATGAAGCTCACTGGATGACCTTGGGTCAGGCACCTTCCCTCTCAGGCTAGCCTACCTCACGGGGTTGTTGTGAGGGTAAAATGGGGAGAAGTTACGCAGACACCTTGAGCTCCTTGGAGAAAAAAGGCGGTATACAAAATGCAATGCAATAAATAAACCCCCTCTCCCCCTCCCTGACTTTCCCACTCTCCCCTTTGCCCAGCTGCCCGCCCCACCGGCTTTTCCGCCTCACACATCCTCCTCCCCGCTTTTCCTCCCTTCGAGGCTCTTCCGCTCCCCTCCCTCCGCGCGGGCCGGGCCGAACTTCCTATCCTACCTCTCCCACCCCGCCCGGGCCCCGCCCCGCCCGCCGCGCCCCACCCACTCCTCTCCCCCTCCCCCACCCTGCCTCACCGCTGTCGCCGATGATGAGGAGCTTGAAGAGGTGGTCGTAGTCCCGGGCCATGGCCGGCGAGGCTGGGGGAGGGGAGGACCGCCGGGCGCCCCTGGTGCCGTCACGGGAAGACCGAGTTCTCCTCAGGTGGCGGCGGCAGTGGCAACAACAGCGGCGCCTCCTCCTCACGAAGCCGACCCAGCAGCCGGAACTGACAGAAGCGGCGGCGGCGGCAAAGCAAGCGACGGCGACACCCGCCCCCTCCCCAGTCCGCCGTCTCGCTCTTCCGCACCAAGGCGCATGCGCGCCGAGCTGCCCGGGCAGCTGGAAAAACCGCCAGCTGCTCGAGCGCGGCTCGCGGCGCAGGCGCGGCTCCGCCCCCTTGGCTTGCCCTGCCGCTTCCTTTCTTCTTCCTCCCCTACCCGCTCTTCATCAGGCCTCGCTCTCATTCGCTTCCTCTGCCCTTGCTCGACATGGCTCCCGGAGCGACCATTCCCGTACATCTTTCTTGCTCGACGTATTAATGCGCGTGCGCCTGGAAGAGGAAGCGGGTGGGGGGGGGGCGGGAGTCACCTATCAGTAATGTGAAGAATGCAAGGAGGGTGTTTTGTAGCTTTGCGCATGCGGACGCCTCTGTCATCTCACCTGACAGGTTTCCCTGACGGGGGAAGAGAGCGTCTTGCCAGGATCTAGTTCACCTAGGCGTAGCTTCTGGAAACTGTGTTTACTGTATAGTGTGCGGAGGGGAGAGTGCCCCTGAGGGTGTGCAGAGTGCATTCACTTCACCACTGTTGTGTATTGAGTCAAAGGATTTTATATCTGTATTATTATTGTCTGTATTTGCATTAGGATAAAGTAACTGCCTTTTGGTTCCAGAGGGTACAGCTACTATTGGTTCATTTAAGCTGCTGTATTTGGATCCTCTGTCTTATTGGTTCCCTCCAAAAGGCAGCACTGTGATTGCCTGATATTGTTCCCTCCAAAATGTATCCCTTTCTAGCTAGTTCCCTGTCCCTATAAATGTAGCCTTCCTGCCCTCACAGTCAGTCTTGTTCACTTTAATAAAGAGCTGTTACTAGAGAACTGTCTCCAGCATGCTATGTCAAGAGAGCTGAAATCACAAACCCCACGTCACAACAACCACATCAGTGAGCTGCCAGTCACTACATCCAAGGTGGGATCAACCATCATGACACTGCGCTCCTGAGAACATAAGAGTCTGCTGGATCAGGCCAATGGCTCATCAAGACCAGCATTTCTAAAACAGGTCCTGAAGCCAAAGGCTGCAATCGCTACCCACATCTTCTAAAGTGGGATCACTATGGGGGCTGGAGTCAGGCAGGGGCACTTCATACTGTGACAGCTCCTACTGACAGTGGTCACATTCACAACATACATTTAAAGCCCTATGATACCACTTTGAACAGTTATTGTTTTCCCCAAATAATCCTGGGAATTGTAGTCTGTTAAGGGTGCTGAGAGTTGTACTGTGAAGAGGGGGTGATTGATAAACCACTCTGGAAAGGGTAGCTACGGTATGGGAGTGGAATAGAGTTTTAACAACTCTCAGCACCCTTAGCAAATTGCAGTGCCCATCATGCTTTGGGGGAAGCCATGGCTGCTTAAAGTGGCATCATAGTGTTTTAAATGTATGGTGTGGGTGTGGCCAAACTTATTTTACTGCCCCTCTCCTCTACATGGAACAGTCCCCCCATTATTTTTCTTGTGTGCAGAGAACACACTCAGGTCTGCGCTTCTCCTTAGAGCCCTGCTACCAAGTTTTAGGCCTGATGACTGGCCACACAGAGGTGAAAGTGGGACTCAAGTTGCCTCCAGACTCTCACTATTTTGTGTTTGCCCAATGAAAGTGCTCTGTCACCCCAGTGCAACAAATTTGCTTAAAAAATAAAACTAAACAGCAACAGACTTTTGCATGGGGGGAAATGCACTGAAAAGTGTGGGATAAATGATAAATGAGAAAAGTGTAGGATAAATGATGAATGGGAAAACAAAGCCACAAAATAAAGAAATCAGGATGAATGCTCATTGTCATATAACCTCCCTGCAAATGAACCAAAATTAAATATTTAGTGAAGACACGACACACTCTAACCTCTGTGCAAGCTTTGTGAAATCAAATCAGGATGAGTGCTCAACAAATAAGTTTCATTTGAGCTGGAACTCTCAGTGGTTTAGCGCCAGAACCTGTTCTCAATATCAGCACGGAAGCCATAAATTTGTGGCTTTATAAATAAGAGTATTGTGGACATGTGCATAATATTTTCTCTCTCTCACTGCCCTAACCTACACAAGCTTGGGATAAGAGGGAAAGGCTGTCAGGGTGGTCTAAAAGACAGCAGGTTTCCAAGGCAGACTTGGTCCATTGTCTTTGCTTTTTGGAAGTGTTCTGAAAGCATCCTCTCTCCAATGCTCAGCTTCATTGCCTTCAACAGTTCAGTTTGTATCTGGGCAAACACGTACATCAGATGGGCTCGTGATAAAACTATGCTTAGATTAACGTGCTGTGTAAGAGAGCGTTTTTTTCAACCTTTGTGCCTTCTCACTTTAGTGATCTGTATGCCTGTGCTTTCAGCCCCTAATTCCACAAAAGGTGACACAGTTGGTCTGTTTGTAGCCATCCAAATCCCCAATGCCTGTTGTTAGCTGTTCTATTGAGATCAGTTCACCGTTTATGTAAAAAAAAAATCTTTAAACCACACTCCTCCTAAGAGAATCAGATTTCTCAATTGGATTATATTGTAATAGGAGTAGCGAAGCCAGTCAAAGAATCGTTGCACCCACCTCTTTTCTCGAAAACTGCTCAGACTTCCGCGTATGACATCACAGACGATTAACATAAGGCAACCAGAAGCCTTTGCGACGGCTCGTCAGCTTTGTAACTAAGAAAAGGGGGAACCCCACCCCCCTTATTGAATGAAAGTGTGGCTGTGGATATTTTGAGATGCAGGGTGTCTACTGATCGGCACCCCACCTTTTGCCTGGTTGACTGCTCACCATAGCCTGATTAATTGTTGCTTGCTTGGGGACCGAAGGGCCTGCCGAACGAAAGTTAGCTTTGCGCAGTGGCAGTATCGTAGCCAATGAGGTTAATCCGAGGCGCGATTATTGCTAATTGAAAACTTTTCCCAATACCCCGCCATGACGACTTGAAATATAGTCGGCAATGGCAATTTTTGACAGTCTCTACGGAGACTGATTTTCCTGGTATAAAAATAGACTAATGTGATTTTGTTCTTAACTCAAACAAACAAAAGTTTCCAGCAGTGTGTTGGAGGACAACTAAGTTTGTCATTGGTATGAGCTTTCGTGTGCGTGCACACTAAAAACATTCTTCTTCAGATGTTTTTAGCTGTTAGTCTTGATTAGAAAAAGGTGTAGTTTGGTACAATTATAAATACCGTACAATACCTTTATTCCTTTTTATTTAGTGCTGTTATCGTTTGTGTTTTGGGTTTAAAGTTGTAGCTGATTTTTGAGATAATGGGAGTTGTAGCCCAAATATTTGGAGGGCACCTGGCTGGAAAAGGCAGATGCAAAACATTTGTTCTGTGGATGTTGGCTCTGTTTTAGGATGATAGAGTTGTAGAAGGAAATACTGATAAAGTGGCATTTTCTGACTGTAAATACAGTATGTAATTCCTGCATTGCAGGGGATTGGACTAGATGACCCTCGTGTTCCCTTCCAACTCTACGGTTCTATATATAAATTGTTGGCATCTGTCTTGGGAGCCAAGTAAATCCATCATAGCGCCTGAAGTGACTTCCCCTGGGCTGAAGTATGGGCGGTGTGTATGGAAGTCCTGGGCTGCCTTGCTGATGTGGTCCACAGGAAACCAGAGCAATGCGTTTGGCACCAGCTTGGCTGCAGGAATTGCCAGAGGGAGGCGTACAAGATTCCACCCGACCATTTTAGGGACTCCATTCTAGATTTGTACATAGTTTCTTGTATTTTTGTGTGTAGTGCCAAGTCAGACCACGAGTTCATCTAGCTCAGTATTGTCTACACTGACTGGCAGTGCCTCTCCAGGTTTCCAGACAGGATACATTCCCATCCTTACCTGGAGCAGCCGAGGATTGAACCTGGGACCTTCTGCATTCAAAGCAGATGCTGCACCACTGAGCTATGAGTGACAGCCTGCTGTCGAAGTTAGAATGTCAAAGGGCAGGCATCCCCAAACTCCAGCCCTCCAGATGTTTTGGACTACAATTCCCATCATCCCTGACCACTAGTCCTGTTAGCTAGGGATCATGGGAGTTGTGGGCCAAAACATCTGGAGGGCCACAGTTTAGGGATGCCTGTCAAAGGGCCTCAGGAGTTCAAGGCTCCACTCAGCCACCATGCGGAGCTCACTGGCAGACCTTGGAGCAGCCACCCTTCTCTCAGCCTAACCTACCACATAGGGGCTGCGCAGTGAAGATTAAAATGGGGAGGGAGAGAATAATGTAAGTCACCTTGAGGAAGGCCGGAATGCAAATCATAGAACTGTAGAGTTGGAAGGGATCCTGAGGACCAATTAGTCCAGGCATCCCCAAACTTCGGCCCTCCAGATGTTTTGGACTACAATTCCCATCTTCCCCGACCACTGGTCCTGTTAGCGAGGGATTGTGGGAGTTGTAGGCAAAAACATCTGGAGGGCTGCAGTTTGGGGATGCCTGATTTAGTCCAACCCCCAGCAATGCAGGAATATGCAGCTGTCCCATACAGGGGTCGAACCTGTAACCTCGGTGTTATCAGCACCCACCCAGCTGAGCTATCCGGAACATATGTTATAACACTTAAGAGCACATGGCCAGAGCTCTTGTGATGGTTGACCTCCCAGTAAACAACAAGGACATCTAAAGGGGCGGAGATGACAGGCACACATTTCAACAGGCACCCCCAAACTTCGGCCCTCCAGATGTTTTGGACTACAATTCCCATCTTCCCCGACCACTGGTCCTGTTAGCGAGGGATTGTGGGAGTTGTAGGCAAAAACATCTGGAGGGCTGCAGTTTGGGGATGCCTGATTTAGTCCAACCCCCAGCAATGCAGGAATATGCAAATATTCTTATTATCCAAATATTATTATCCAAATATCCAATTATTGTTGTTGTTGTTATTATTATTATTATTATTATTATTATTATTATTATTATTATTATTATACCCGAAGGCATCAGGGCGCTTCGCAGAGCAAAATAAAAAATATAAAACCACAAAAATTGTCCCCACAACAACCCTGCGAGGTAGGCGAGCTTGTGACTGTATGACCCAGCCTAATGACGGCGTGCGTTCCTTCCTTCCTACCCCGGAGGGTCGAATATTAACCTCCCCGGCGAGCCCGCTCACACACATCCCGCGGGTGGCCGCTAGGAGGCGGTGGCGCTTCTAAGCCTATTCGGGGGTCTCTTTCTTCTCCCTCCCTCTGTATAGATTTATGTCGCGGCTTGGTTGGGAGTGTAGATGGAGGGGGGGGGCTAGCGGGAAGCAGCGTGCGCGTACCTGAGTTCGAGCTCGCGCCCGCCTGAGGTAGTTTGCTGCGGCGGCGGCGGCGGCGGGCGGGCGGTTTGTGTGTGTGCGCGCGCGCGCGCGCAAGAGAAAGAGAGAGAGAGAGAAGCGAGCGGGGCTTCTCCGGGACGCGCTGCCTGCGCGAGCGAAGGGAAAAAGAAGCAGCCGTGAGAGGGGAAAGTTGCGGCTGCGCTTCCCTCCAGTCGAGCGGGGAGTGGCGGCCAGACGGCAACATGGACGACCTCGGTGAGCTTGAAGGGCGGGAGGGCGAGGGAGGGAAGGAGGCAGGCAGGAGGTCCGACATGGGGCAACTTCCCCTTCCCCTCAGAGTCGGACTCTTCCCCCCCCCCCTTCCCAAATCGTCGCCAATTTCCCTCACAATTTTGTCTTTTTTCCTCTTCGGACACTACCCCTCCTCTCATAACTCCACCTTTCTTTACTTTTTCTTGAGGGGGGAATCCCCAATGGTGCCTTCCATTATGTCCCCTCAACACCGTTCAGGGTTATTTTTTTTTAGAGGCGTCTAGGTCCGTTATGCCCCCCTTGTTGTTCGTTTTTGGGAGGTCCCCCTTTGCTTGTTTGGCGGGGCCCGCTGGTCTACTTTGATTTACCTTTACTTGGGGATGTGTGTGTGTGTGTGGGGGGGTGTTTGGTGGGGATCTATCACTGGCCCGTTTTGAGATTTTCCCTTACTGTTATTATTATTTATTGAATCTATATACAGCCCTATACCCGGAGGTCTCAGGAGGGAGTCCCACGGATCCATTATCTTTCCTTTTCGTGGGGGTAGGAAGGGTCCCAGTAGTTTATTACGTGCTTCCATTGCTCGCTTATTTTTTTTGGGGGGGGGGGGAGTCCCCGCTGGTCCCTAACTGTTGCATCCTCCAACTTCTTCCCCTTCCCTCCCTACCAGCTTCCTCTCCACCTTAACGGGGCTCTTGCCATTTCCTCCCCCCCCCCAAACAATATGAATATTGTAACATCACTGTAACATCATCCTCCATAAAAGCCTCTCCGCTAAGCCTAACGCCTCCTTCCTCTCACTTTGCTTAAATTCCTTTTGTTGTTAAATTGATTCCTTCTATTCATTTTGTTGTTGAATTGATTCTTTCTTGCTCCCTCCCTGCAAAACCCTCACCTATCTGCTATATCTCCTCTTCACCCTGTGCGCCTTCTGTGTTCTCTCTGCTTCTCCCCTTCTCTAAGTGGTTCCTTTAACTTCTTCACACACCCCACTTGAGAGTCTCTCAGAAGTCAGTAAGGAAGCAATCTCCCACCCCAATTTTCTGGCCGTATTTGAGAGATTTGGGTGAAGTGCTTGATGCAAGTGTGCCTTCAAGTACATTCAGATACAATTTGGAGGTGAAAAGGGTCATTCTTTTCTGAATCTTGCATGTACACGAGAAAGGCAGGCATCTGTTTCTATCCACTAAGAAAACCCCAAAGCTCAGCAGCAGCACACAGCGTTTTATTATTATGCCTGCTAAAATGGCACACAAAGTAGTCAACAAACTTTTTAAATATCCCGAAGCACAAAAGTTTTGCTTTACAAAACAGCCTGAAGAAGTGTGCAGGGGAAGTTGTGAGCTTGGGTCCTACGTGGTGCATCCTTTTTAGTCTTAATAAAGGTATTCAAACTCTTCCTGTTGCTTTGAGGTTTTTATTTATTTATAGGTTCTGCCGACTGTGAAAGTTGTGTAAAGCTTGGCTGCCCCTTTGGATATTAAGTCTGTGATTATGTCTGCAATTGCGTAAGCATGTTTAGGATCGCAGTGTTGCACCTCAGCTATATTTAAGCTATGCAGCTTGGGTTATTGCCAACTAATTCACTCCAAAGGAGACCCTTTGACACTAAGGGACTTCAATCAGTCATGTCCTTTAATTTAGGTCTACTTTAAATTGGGTCTACTTTGAGTATGACCAACAGTGGATACAACCCCTTGTGTTTAGCAGATTATTTTGTGTGTCTTCTCAGTTAGCATGACTGTTCATGCTGATGATTCGTTTTCATGTTCTGGGATTTTATTTATTTATTTTTACATAAAACTGCTTCCGTTTGTCACATGTCTCAATACAGCATTTTTAGGAACTCAGGTTTTTTGTTTTCTGTACAAAAACCAGCAATAAGTAAAAGTTGGTTTTTTAAAAGTTAAAACTTCCTCTCCAGTTTTCCAGCTTTCACTCACAGTCTAGCTACCCTTTCCCAGTCTAGGTTACAATGCACCTAGCCCCTTTTCCTTTCTGCTTCATCATTTCATAGCCTCTGTATGGGCTACATTTTTCTCATTGCTCTTCCTGCACCAGACTCTTGGTTGATCATTTTCCTTTGTTGGCTGCATTCCCCACCCCCTGGAGGGAAAATCTTGGTTGGGATAACTGAAAATGTGCCCAGGTCATAACCTGAATGTCACAGTATATTTTCAGTTTCTTATAAGATTTGTTTAAATGTTTCTGCTACCTGCACATGCTGCAGTAAATGTCACATTTTTATGTGGGAGTTGCAAGAAGTTAGCAAGGCAACCAAAGCCTACACTCTTAAAATGGTTACTCCATTTACTGTAATCTTTGCACACCTTATGCTTTTTACATATTGATGGTTCCACACTAATCCAAATTATAGGCTTTGTGCACCAGAATACATTTGAAGCACATTTAAAACACTTGACTTCCCCCAAAGAACCATGTGAACTGTATTTTGTTAAGGGTGCTGGGAATTGTAGGCTTGTGAGGGGTAAACTACACTACCCAGAATCCTCTGGGTAGAATTAATGTGGTTTAAATGTATGGCATGTATGAAGCCTTTGTGTGTGATTATTGACTGTATCCTGTATGCTCAGAACCTAGTGGAAATTCATATAATATCTTCTGCATATTATATCTACTGTAAAAACCAGGCACACTGCTTTCTGATAATAGTCCACTTACGAATCCTCCATCTCTACCCCATCAAACATTTCTTATTGAGCTTCTCCCTTACCTAACCTATCCCTCCATGTTATTGATTCCTGTTGCCATGTGATCTAAGATAACTGCATGCTCCCCCAAACCTTAACAACAGCCATTGACCCCCAAACATTTGCATGTTGTATGTGGTGTAATATATATGTAACATATTATACCTGCTTTCCAATTTCCTCGTTCAACCCTGAATTGTTTATTGTTCGGATATGGATGTGGGCTTATATTGACTGTTGAGTTCCCTTCATGTTATAGCCTGTTTACTTTAATGTTTTCTAGCACACATCCTTTTCCCAGTAGCAACATCTGGTGCAACCTGAGTTGGCATACATGCTATTCTTTTTGTACTTCATGTTTCTTGCCTTCTGCCCTAAGTTGACTGAACTATCTTCTTTCTTGTGGTTCATGATAGTCATTGATAATTGCACCCTCTGTGTACTTGATGTGAATATTCAAAGGCAGGCTGGGAGAGGAGCTTACCATGTATGCTTATAGCACAATCCACAATACCGTATCTGCTCAGACATTCTGTTGAATTCAGCTGAATTATATTGAGGGGAGGGAGCAGGGTTCAGTGGTAGGGCACTTGATTTGAATGCAGAAGGTCCTTGGTTCAGTCCCCGGCATCTCCAGGTAGAGCTGTGTTTGTCCCCTACATGAAATCTTAGAGAGCTACTGCAGTTTTAAAAATGCTATTCTAGAGTCACCAATGATCAGACTTCGTCCATAACAGTTCCTTTGTCCCTCCAGGGAAATGAGGTTAGAATTGCAGCCTTATTCTTCTAGGATTGTCTCACCTATAATAATAACCACCTTACTCACATGCATCAATTTCTGAAATTGATTTATCCTCTTATCCAGCCACACTTTCCATTCATAGCCTGTCTGGAACTTTTTGTTTCAGCCCTGCAATTCCATTTATACCATTAGACTTCTAGGCATCACACATTGCCTTCTCTTGGCATTGATATTAACAAGACCTGGCTCCTATATTTAGTTTTGGCTTGTAATTTTTGCATTTGTAAAATGATCCCCTTGGACGTGAAATGAGCCATCTGATTTTACAACTAAACTAAAATACAACCATGTTGACGTTGGAGGCTCCTACTATCATGTCATCCTTTCTCCCTATGCATGGATTCTGAGTGCCCTTCCCAAGTAATCTTCAGCACCTCAGGTTTGAACAAGAGTTGAAAAAAACTCTTGGGTGAAGGGCCCTGGAAAGTATTTGCTTCCTACAACTCTTATTGGAGAAAGAATCTGTCTCACAAGTAACCTAAGATCCATTTATGGCATTTTCATCGTTCCTCTAATAGCAACCAAATGTCCTGTTCAGATGTGCTCCAAGAAAATCTCTGTTTTATTACTAGACTTAGAGTATTCAATTACCGTGCTAATTTAAAGTCCGCAATAACACCTACAGAAGAGGAAGTCTAAACTGAGCCTTGACAAATGCACCAAGACACTGTGTCCATCAGCCAGCTGACTACCTGAGACCACCGGTATGCTCTGCACCCTTCATATGGGAGGGTGCAGACTGCTTAAAATGACTGAGAATCTCAGTCATGTGATAAAACAATTCTCAAAAAAGATAAGTTCTCATTGGAGTATAGAAGTCCATCTTTTCCTCTGATGTATTTCTCCTTCCCAAGAACCTGTTAAGTTGTAAGACCAGCCCTTTTGGTAGGCAGACTGAGGTGACTGCCTTAGGGAAGAGGGAGGAGAAATTTGATTCAGTTTGTATTTAAAAGTGAAGCTACCTAATTTGCACTGTCTGAAACAATGTGAATCAAAATCCAGTCATCCTCTGGCATTCACACTTGTCCAAACTTTGCAGTGCAGTTCTCCAGACTAGTAATATGTACAAAAATGCATATGCTGGAGGCAAAGTGTGCATTAATTAGTGCATAGATTAGTGAAAATAACATAAAAATGCATGATGTTAGGGAACATTGCTTTGCAAAAATGTGTACATCAGGCAAAATTGCATACAAACATGCATATTAAAATAAATTTGCACTAAAATGCTGGAATTTTTTTGTAAATTGCAGATTTATGTGGAAATATGATTTTAAGATTAGACAAATGAGAAACTGAGAGAAGCCAAAATTGACTGATTCACACATCCCTAGCATCAGAGAGGGGCAGGGGAAGGGAAGTGGCTGCAAGGTTTCGGAGGACAGTCCTGTGTGTGCATGTGCCACATGCCTTCCCTTTAACTCATGGTAGTCTTAACGCAAAGCCCAAGGGCCACATGTGGCGCTTGAGGCCTTTTCGTGGCCCTTGGCAACTTTCAACACTCCCCCTGCCACCCTTCAGTTGCCTTCCCAAAGCTGGGTAAGCGAGGCGCTGGGCTTTGGAAATGAGGTGTGAGGGCTTTGACAGGATGTAGAACCCTCCTGCCTTCTTCCCAATGCTTAATAAGCACTTTCCCAGCTTTGAGAAGGAACCTCCTTCCCAATTACAGGTGTCTTGCTCAGCTGCTTTGGGAAGGCAGTGTGAGGGCTAGGGGGAGGCGTCAAATTTTGGACTCTCTCTCCCCTCCCCATGCAACAAGACAGTATGTGGCCCACAGGTTCTGTCACAGAGTCAAAGTACTCTTGTGACCCTCTTGGTATGAAAATTTGGACCACCCTGCTCTAACTAGCCTGCTGTTTTTAGAGGCAATGGGAGAATGCTACCCCTTTACCACCACTGAAATGTCAGTTGCCAGTTGGGTTGGCTTGGCTTCTGTAGATGGAATTTGGGAAATGAGGTGGGGGGAGGGGCTTGTCCTTCCTAAGGAAGTAAAATACATTGGGTTGGCCCTGATTGGGTATATCTTAGACCACATCTGCACCATACGTATGAAGGGTAATCAAACCACATTAACAGTCATGTTTCCCTCCAAAGAATCTTGGGCACTGTAGTTTAAGGGTGCTGAGAGTTGTAGGAGACCCCTATTCCCGTCACAGAGCTACAATTCCAAGCTACACTTTTACAATCAATTCTTCTTCGCAGAGAACTGTGGAAATTTTAGTTACATGAGAGAGGAAATGGGGTGTGTGTTTCCTAACAGCTGCCATCATCTTAAACTACAATTCCCAGGATTATTTTGGGGAAGCAATGACTGTTTGAAGTGGTGTGGCACTGCTTAAAACATGTGGCATATGTGGTTCGGTCTGAAGGGTCCTTGGGGGTCTTACTCCAAGGTTTAAAAGCTTTCTCATAATTGTAATTCGTTTTTGTGAACAGTTTTCAACTTTCCTTGAGAGGTTCTCTAGCTAAGCATACACAATTTGATGACGTTTATGAAATGAGCAGAGAAACTTTCCAGTATGTGCTAAGATCATGGGTATTGAAATATACAAGCTACAGCTGTTGCATTCCATAAATTCACTGAGGTATTTGTGACTCTGCCATCTGGTCAGATGGTGTACTGCTGCACCAGTGACTATTCTCCATAGTGGGATGCTTAATCTGTTTTTTTTTTTGTAGGTTTGTCATGTGTATTGTTAACTTGCAGTATTTGAAACGATTTATTTCCAGTTGTATTACTAGGCTTGGTTGTTGGTGGTATAGATGAAAACACAGGAGAGATGATTGAAATTGTTCCCTTTTTCCTGCTGTTTGTTACACACTTAGATTAAGCATCTAGCCCACCCATAAGTTTTCTTGCTCCTACTTTCACTTCCTCATCTGTAAATGAGAGTGAGAAAACCCCCAGTTTGTGGCTGACATGTGTAAAGCATTTGGTTCTCTGAAAGTACATGATATTACAGTGGTACCTCGGGTTACAAACGCTTCGGGTTACAAACACTTTGCTTCCAAACTCCGCTATCCAAGTACAGTGGTACCTCTACTTACGAATGACTTGACTTACGAATGTTTCTACTTATGAATGGAGCTCCGTCCGCCATCTTGGATGCTGTTTAGATAGGATTTTTTCTACTTACGAAATTTTAGATAGGGTTGCTTCGACTTATGAATTTTTCTCCCAATGCATTCCTATGGGATCCGACTTACATTTTTTTTTTTACTTACGAATGTGCGTTTGGAACGCATTAAATTCGTAAGTAGAGGTACCACGGTACCCTGTTTCCCCTATTTTAAGACGTAGTCATTAAATAAGCCATAGCAGGATTTTTAAGCATTCAAGGAATATAAGCCATACCCCGAAAATAAGACATAGTGATAGGTGCAGCAGCAATGCCGGCCGCGGCAGGAGGAGGAGGGGAAAAAATAAGGCATCCCACCAAAAATAAGCCACCCTGTGTTATTTTGAGGAAAAAAGTTATAAGACGGTGTCTTAAAAAAAGGAGAAACACGGTACAGTGGAACCTCGGTTTATGAACACCTCGGTTTATGAATTTTCGGTTTATGAACGCTGCGGACCCATCTGGAATGGATTAATTCATTTTCCATTACTTTCAATGGGAAAGTTCGCTTCAGTTTATGAACGCTTCAGTTTATGAACAGACTTCCGGAACCAATTACACCCATGCTTCAGTTTATGAACATTTCAGTTTAAGTACTCCGCGGACCCGTCTGGAACGGATTAATCCACTTTCCATTACTTTCAATGGGAAAGTTTGCTTCAGTTTATGAACGCTTCAGTTTAAGTACTCCGCGGACTGTCTGGAACGGATTAATCCACTTTCCATTACTTTCAATGGGAAAGTTCGCTTCAGTTTATGAACGCTTCAGTTTATGAACAGACTTCCGGAACCAATTGTGTTCATAAACCGAGGTACCACTGTAGTACCTTGGGTTGAGAACTTTGCCCCAGGATGAGAACGGAAATCGTATGCCGGCGGCACAGCGGCAGCAGGAGGCCCCATTAGCGAAAGTGCGCATCAGGTTAAGAACGGTTTTGGGTTAAGAATGGACCTCCGAAACGAATTAAGTTCATAACCCAAGGTACCACTGTACATTCATGATTGAGGCAAGCAAAAAAGGAAACTGAGAGTTTCATTTTTATTCAGGGACAATACAAGTAGAGGTACCACTGTACTTCTCCTCTAGGAAAGCCACAAACTTCTTTTTCTATGTCCACAGCTTCAGATTCAGAAAATCCGAATATAAAAATCTAAATAGCAGAGAAGCAGATGAGTTTCAACACTTACTTTTGGATGGATGTGATCACCTGTGGTAATTTCACACAATGCATTCTTGGGACATGACATTCTATTTTATCTTCTTAATTGCATCGTGAGTGCTCTCAGTTGGTGTACTTGATAACCTGCTATCCAACTGATCCTTTGCCGATTACTTGCCCCCACAGCAGACACAAGACAGCAGCCATGCAGTCCACACAGACAGGGAAAGGGCTCTCAGGCTGCAATGCACCATGTTCACAAGCACTGCTTCCTATGCTTCTCTCTTTTTTCATTACTTATTACATTTAACTTGCATATTTCTTCTAAGGTGCTCCAGCACCCCCACATTTTTAGCCTCACAACAAACTTGTGAAGTAGGCTAGTCTGAGAAATAGTGATTGATCCAGGGTCACCCAGTGAGTTTTATGGCTGAGTTGGGATTGAATTCTTGTCTCCCTTGTCCTTGTCCAGTACTCTAACAATTGGACCACACAATCCCTGCTTGGGGAAGCTGGGGATCCTCTGTGGATGCTACCATGAAGGGAGCCTTTGCCAACCTGGTGTTCTGCAGATGTTTTGGACTTACAGGTGCCATCAGCTATAGCCAGTGGTGGGAGGATTAGATGGCAGTTGTCGTCCAAAACATCTGGAGGGTGCTGGGTTGGCAAAGGCAGATCTGTAGCTTCATTAGCTAGCAGGCGAGATCAAGACTTTTTTTAATTTCTGTGAACTTTTAGGGTTTTTGTTTTTGTTCTCCCTTCCCCAAAATTTCAGTACCAGCTACAGCTGGAGGCTTAAGGAGTGGGAGTATTGTCTTATGTGAAGGTAATGCAAGGAATATTGGACACAAAGCTTGGAGAGCCTTTCTTGTATAAATCATCTTATTGAAAAGAATGGAAGTATACCAAGGCACACAGTTCTCAGGGACTTTAATTTCAGCTTATTTATTTGTTTCCTATTTTGGAGCTAGAAAAATTCTTCCAATCCTTGGGAGCCTTATCAGCTAGCCCTGTATAGAACTGAGGAAATGTTAGGTGCCATCTATAAGGTGATTTAGGGGCCAAGGTAACCCATATGTCTGAGTTTTTTTCAACACTGAACCACAGTATATTTAAGTAAAAAATACATTTTCTTCAGTAAGCAAAGATCACAGCTTTCTAAATTTTGTCCACTGAAACTAACACATTCACAGTGCATCCTACACAGAGTTACTCAGAAGTAAATCCCACTGTTTTATGTGATGTTTGATCCTTAGTGATATATCAATATTTGTATATCACTTAACTTTTGAATTGCTAGTTTGGCGGGAGCTGAGACAAAGCAATGGGAACTCACCCCGTCACGTGGATCCGAACTGCCGACCTTACGAGCACCACACTCTATAGTCAAATTTGACTGGACTTAACCATCGAGGGGTCCTTTTTTTTTACCTTACCTATCACTTAACTGTAAATAAAAAGTCTGAGTGATTTGTAAGATACATAAAATGTACATTGAAATTATCAATAATTGTCAAAGTTAAAAGCAAGTGTACATTGAAATTATCAATAATTGTCAAAGTTAAAAGCAAGTTAAAAAAATTAAAAAGTGTAAGTAAAACTAGCAGTTAACATTAGAAATCAAAATGTATGTCAGCTGTACATGTCTGGGTAGGCTTGGCTAAACAGAAACAATTTAATCAGATGCCAAAAAGTGTGGTAAAGATGCCTCCTGGTGTCAGTAGGCAGGGAGTTCCAGAGTGATCACTGTTAAACTCCATTCAGATCAGTGAAACTGCACCAGAATTATTAAGTGACATGAATCCAGATCTGTTGTAAAAGATGCTAGGGCAGGGATGGGGGACCGTGCACCTACATCTCTACCCGTGGATATACCCCATTTGTCCCCAATTACAGCCAATGTGACTCGTGACTGGGGAACCTGCAGCTCTCCAGTTGTTGGTGGACCACAACTCCCATTATTGACCTTGACCGTTGACTATGCTGGCTTGGGCTGTTGTGAGTTCTGGCCCCACACCATATGAAGGTCCACAATTCCCTCGTTCCTGTATTTGGGGGTTCAATGCTCTTGTGACTGCTTCTGTTGGACTTTTGGTAGAGAACTTCCTTGTGAAGTGGGAAGCTAGAATGGCGGAAGAGATACTCTGACAGATGTAGATGTGCTGTGGGTCACCTTAAAACATCTTTCCCCTCTCCACCAAAGAATTTTACTGTATGCTTTGAATTTTGTTTTCTCTCTTGGTGCATTTCTCTTCCCGCTTTCTGTGGTAGGGAATTTTTCCACGCTCCTGTAGAAGGCAGCAATACCTTTGCCTGTTTTTGATTGGAGCTCTTTTGGGCCTGAAGTAGAGCACATACACTCACATTAGTCTGTTTTCTCATAGAAAAAAGAGAGAAAGAGCCCTAGCTTCTGCCTGTGAAGCCATTCTGCTTGTTTGAGAGTGGGCTTTTTCTGCACGGGCTTCATTATTGTTAGATGCACTGCAGTGTTTGAATGGTGATCTGTTTCTGGACTTAACTGACTGTTGTTGAAACACCCTCCTTGTGAGCTACAACCAGGAAATGGCTTTAGTTTGGAATGTTGGGTTTTTGTTTTTTGTTTTGTTTTGCTTGCTGAGGTTCCTGAGAGTGTTGCCCCCACTGGGGTATGTATGTAAATTTGTCTGTAACCCCACCAGAGTGAAGAGTGATTCCCCCTTTCCTACTGCCTTCCTCCTTAAGTGCTTCAATTCCCTTGTAAAACAGAGGTGCTATTGTCTTGCAGGACTTGGAAGAAGTCCTGTGCCTGAAGCAGTGTGTGATGCAAAGCCCCCCTTGCCCCCCTTTCTGTAGCATTTCCATGGAAAGTCTGGACTCTGCAGATAACTTTTTAACTCCTTTGTGTCTCAGAGTATGCAAGTATCTGCTCTCCCTGGAGTAATGGATCAATAATACAGTCATACCTCGGTTTAAGTACGCCTCGGTTTGAGTACTTTGAGTTTAAGTACTCCGCGGACCCGTCTGGAACGGATTAATCCACTTTCCATTACTTTCAATGGGAAAGTTCGCTTCAAGTTAAGTACGCTTCAGGTTAAGTACAGACTTCCGGAACCAATTGTGTACTTAAACCGAGGTACCACAGTAAATCTCTCTCTCTTTCTCTCTCCCTCCCTCTCTCTCTCTCTCTTTCTCTTTCATGATATATATCCTATGCTCGCTTTCTCCATGTCCTTATAGCTTTCTGTTACATCACCTATTTCTCTCCGTGAAGCTAAACAGAATATTTAAAAGCGAAAGGCGTATGCATTCTGCCCTGTCCTTTAGAGGCTTTCCATTCCTTATCTGGAGTTGCGTGGCTTACTCCAGGACATCGCTCCTAGGGGACAGTTAAACCTCAGATTTGTTGTTGTTGTTATTATTTATTTCATTTCATTTGTTGTTATTCATTTCATTTCATTTTTCTAATATTAAGAAAAAGATCTCAAAGCGGTTTACACCCTAAATTAAAACATCAAGTAAAACAATCCAGAATAAAACATTACTGAAGCAAGTCAAATATAAAGTATATATTCAAACTAACATAATTAATAGGAACCTTAAAATATTATCTTAAAGATTTCAAAATAAAACATTACAAATGAGGTCTACTACAGAATGCACATTTAATGCAGCAAAGTTAACAGCCTTGGGAAGCCCTAGGAAGAATCCTTCCAGATTTCTTGAATGCTTTCCTCTGACTTTGCCTGCTTCACTGCTCACAAGTTTGCTCTTTAAGCTTAGACATTTAACCAGCATCCATGTAATTTGGAATTCACAATGGTGCCTTTATGGCTTTCCTGAACTCTGATGGCTTGTGAGACCTGAAGCTATTGTGCTAGGCTTGGATCTCTTTACTGCAGCATTGGAGGCAGGGCAGGGTGTGGGTGCACATACAGCCCGTGCAAGGACTGCAGCTCACATTTTGTATTGGCTACGTAATTCGCTTGGCTCTGTCATTCAGAGCCAATAACACCATAATTCCTACAGATGTGAACTTCTGCAACTCTGAATGCTAGGAACATAAGCAGAGGGTGGAATATAGGCTTGTCTACACAGCTAGGAATCCAAGTGGTTATCTTCTATCCTGGTATTATTCATAGTTCATGAATTCCATAGTATTTTAGTACTGTTCTAGATGTGATGGGGGCAGATGCATGTTTATAAGAACATACGAAGAGCTGGCTGGATCAGGGCAATGGCCAATCTATTCCAGCATCCTGTTCTCACAGTGGTCGTTTATGTACATGCCTGTGCTGTTGATATATAACACGAGAATACAGTCCTTTAAAAAAATAAAAATAAGAAAAAGAGCATGTAGGTGAAGGTAACAAATCTCCCCCTTTCACCCCCAGACCATGCTTTATTGCTTTAAGTGGTTTTCTCCCCAGCTGGCTCTTTACTGAAGTTTAGTTGGGATGAAAGTTATTTGAAGTATGAAGGTAAGCTGAAATAATAGAATCATAGAATTGTAGAATTGGTACCCCGAGGGTAATCTAGTCCAACTCCCCGCAATGCAGGAACCTCAAAACACAGTCTTCCATCCAGTTTGAAACCATACCGGACCCTGTTTAGCTTCGCAAATGTGCTAGTAGGTTTGTTGCTGCACCACTAGGAAGAGGGGGAGCGTTTAGCAACCCTGATCTGCCCACTCCATTCTGTGTAAAAAATAAAAATAGATACTCCTCCCTACTTTAAATGTGAACAGGGCAGACACTGTTCAGCTTTCCCACCCCATCACCCTTTGCTGACTCTGTTGGTTCTTTTTTGGGTCATTGCCTTTCCCTGCAGGGAAAATAGGAATTCCACCCACTGGAGATGCTAACTTGAATTATTGTTCACCTGGAATCCCAGGGTTAATGCAGAGTGAGTTAGGAGTCTCCCTGCTGTCATGAGGGATGGTAGGCTGTCTGCTTACTTCAACCTCAAATTCGTCCTTTGAACATGTAAACCAATCGGACTGAAGTGATTACAGGGGTGTTATTGTAGCACAATAACCGACTGTGTAAACACAGCGCTGGGATGGCTACAAAAGGTTTTGTTTTGTTTTTAATGAAGGATTTTAGTAGACAAATACCATGGTGTACCAAACCTTAATGCGATTTGAGATTGCAGTTCTGTCTGGCATGAACAAATAGCACAAGTGGGAGTATCAAGTGGGTACTTAGTCTTCTCAGAGAGAAAAAAACCCTCAGACTCATTCCCCTGTGGTCCATTTAGAAAGCTTGTATCTCAACATGGTGTCCTTAAATTCCTTTTCATCCAAAGAAAGGCACACCTGATGGCCCCAAACAAGCCTTAATCTGAGCCAGAGCTCAGAACTGAGCTTGGTAACTTATTTAAAGCACCAGTATGCTTTGGGGGTCGTCTTATACACGGATAGTGGATATGGGGGATTTCTTTATTTGGAGTCCGAAAAAATAGGGGTCATGTTATACATGGCGTTTTATACATGGAAAAATACGGTATCTGAGTGCAACAGCACTCTCATATCCCTCAACAGTCCCAGTTTACGCAGAGCATCACAGATTAAAGAAGCCATTCGGTGTTTTGGTCTTGTGCTCTGGTACAAATTAGCTGGCTCGCACCAGAGCACAGTACTAAAACATGCTCTTTTGGGGGACTCATGTCAAAATACCAGACCAAAAGACACTCGTTTTTGGTATCATTTGAATCAGCTGGCTCCCGCTAGAGCTTGGGACCAAAACCCTAGCATTCCGATTTTGATCAGTGGGATGCTGGAGGGTATGTACTTTACCCATGTGTGATTCCCAGGAACTGGCATTCAGGGACATACTGCCTCCGACAGCAGATGTAGAACATTGCCAGCATTGTTAGTAGCCATTGATAGCATTATCCTCCATGAATTTATCTAATAAATGCACGGTGTGCCTTTCCCATGCCACTAAGAAACCACAGCTGTCTCCTTCACACGAGTCTATCATTGGTGAAAGCACTTTATGGTTCAGAGATGTGGCAATTTGCTCTTATTTTAGAAATGAACTACTGAGCTTGTCTAAGCAATGAATAGACTCAGGAGAATGGGTTGTATCTAACAAAGCTGTCCTGTTAACACAATGACTTTTCTCTCTGCAACAGGTCTTCCTCTTCCTTTGCCTCCCTCCAAATCTGTTGTAGGTGTTCCCCCTCCCCTCCAGAGCAGATTGAGGGGTGGGGGGAATAGAAAAGGGAGAGGAGATCTTATTGTGCTGGTACATCTGGTGGCAAGTAGTTTTATGGGAGGGCCACTTTGAGGCGGGTTGAATGAGAGGGGTTGTGCCAGGGGCCCACTTATCAGCCCCTAAATTTGAGATGGGGGATTTCAACTCCCATCGGCCCCAGTCACTGGTCAGGGATGATGGGAACTGTAGTTCCAACAGCATATGGAGGGTCACAGGTTCCCTATCCCTGCCCTTAATAAACCTCAAGCAAGTCCAATTGCCACAGGATCTCTCCTCCTCCACGAGGGGAGACTTTGCGGGCGGGACCCGCTCCTCGCGGCAAGCAGTGGGGCGTGTAGCGGCCCCCTGCTGCAGCCAATCCCTGCTGCCGCGCCAAGCCGCTGGCTTACCAATAGGGCCGGCCTGAAGGCGGGGCTTACAGCCATTTAAAAGTGGTGCGGCAGCATTGGAATCTCCTCTCTCCTGCATTCCGTCTCTTGTCCTAAAGTTGGCAAATGGATGTTTAGCTGGCGGTGACTGGAGGGCTAGATTTGGCCCCAGGGCCTCTGTTTCCTTTTCCTGCTGTGTGGGCTTCATGGTCCTTGGCATTTATAAAGCTGGAGCTGTTCCTACTAGCTGTAAGCCTCTCTGGCATTTCAAAAGAAACTCTGCATAAGGAGTAGGGGGAGGGGAAGAAATACCATCTCTTTGACATCATATCATCTCTTATCAGTGCCTCCAGTTGTGCACGTGGGTAAGGCATAACCAAGGACAACTGGTCTCTTTTCACTCCTGTAAAATGCAAGAAAATCTTGTATGTCAGTCAAACCGAAGACAGAGTCATTATCTTACAATTGGATAATTTTAATTCAAGGGCTGGATCTGCTTTTTAATGGACATGCTCCTTTAACTAGTGTTCCTTTTAGGGTTTCCTTTCAGCCGTGTAGCTGATAAGGGCTCTGCAACTGTAGCTCATTGGCAGAGCACAAGGTTTGCATGCAAAAATTCTTAGGTTATAAATTTCCAGTACAGTATCTCCAGATAGGGCTGAAACCCCAGAGAGCTGCTGCCAGTTAGTGTTGTTTGAACTGATGGATCAAGGGTTTGACTTGGTGTATGGCCGCTTCCTATATTCTGATCTCTGCTGCAAGCAGAAGGGTATCAAATTCTGATTTATTAAAAGCAGGTTATATTATGTAATATTTTGTTTTCAGAATGGAATAATTAAGCAAGTTTTCAAGGTGTTAGATGAGAAGCCAGATGCTAGCATGCTCAGAGGCAAGGTATTGAGGAGTGCCAACAGCCCACGCAGAGTTGTACTATAGCACCTTCTCATTAGCCCTGTGCCCAGCCCTGTGCCCTGCAGCACTCAAAAAAATTCCAGCCATTCTAGTGGAGAAACAGAAAACTGGAGAAACAATGACATTGGACGACATCAGCTGTCAGATTTTTTGCATAGTAGGAAGGGCGGGATATATAAATTGAATTAATGAACAAAATATTTAAAATTAAATAGGTTCAGTTATTGGACCTGTGGGGGCTTGGCATTTCAGCAGTGCTGCTGTCAAAGATTCACCACTATTCTTAACTTGCCTTGCTACTGATTCTTGGAAGTGGGGTCGACATGTAGAGGAAACTTCCTCAAATGCTGAAGTGACTACGTAGTTATGGGCCTGGTGTTTCTGGGTGCTAATCCTGGGTGTTGGTCCATTACTTATGTGCTCAAGTCAGAAGTCAGGCAGAGAATGTAGCTTGACAAAATGAAGAGCTTTCCCCACCTCAATAACACATGAACCTGCTGGTTGAACCATTTGGTCCAACATCCTGTTCTCAGAGTGGCCAACCAGATGCCTGTGGGAAACCTGCAAGCGCAACTCAAACACAAGAGCACTTTCCCCTCCTGTGGTACTCAGTGGATGTATGCTGCTGTCCATTGTCTACAATGAGCCACATTACCTGTAATGGGGGACAAGAGAGGCATCTCCATGATAAAGAGATACAGGTACATGGAAATGAACAACTCTGCACCCATGGAAGCAGTATTCAGGGGCAACCCCACACTTGTTTACACTACTCTTGGTTGTTGCCTAGGATTCTTGGGTCAGTAAGGCATGCCTGCATTTCACATCCTGGTTGCTTTATATATTTGTCTGCATGTGATGTTTAAAGGGCCTTGTGTTGCTCCCTTCAGCCCAGTTTTCATAGGGTGGCGTGCATAATCTGTGCATGGTACAAATAGGGCTGGAAAGCAGTATGAAATATGCGGGTGGAGGAAAGGAGCTGGGGTGGTGCAGAGAGGAAGTTTTATGTAATTCTTGGCTGCCTTTCTGGTAATTGTTTTAATCAAATGGAATGCAGCATAGTCCATGGCTTGCTTAGCAGAAATAACCATGTTCTCTCCTCCCACTTTTTAGATTTTGGATCTGGGTATGTTCTTGTTTGTTCTGCAAGTGGTGAGATTTGGACGTGTGTTTCAGGGAAGGGAGTACAAACAGAAGAGGGCTAGGCAGTAATGAGGAAAGGACATGTGGTATTCTGTTCCGAAGAGCTGGAGAGAATCAGGGTGGTGTAATAGTGCCAGGCTATAATTGGGAAGACCTAGGCTCATTCAGACACAAAGCTCCCTGAGTCATCAGCCACACACACTGCATATCCTATCTCTCAGGGTTGTAGTGAGGAGGAGATCCATGGAAGTGAGTCTTCAGCTCTTGAGAATTTCCATTTTTCATTTAAAAGATTAGCAAGCTGCATGCCCTCAGTGTTGTGGAGAAACATGATTGTAGACAGGCAGGACAAGAGGTTGAGAAAAGCTGCTTAAAAGTATTTGTGGTGCAGGGAGATTTTATGCATCATATGAACAGTGGGTCTACTGTCCCACTCAGCCGATTCTGTGTAGCATGCAGAGCTGAAGTGTACATTATAAAAGTTTGATAAATAAAACCACAATGCTACAAAAAGCAGCAATACCATATGCTTAAGAGGCAACCTGTGTTAAAGCTCAAATGTACCAGCATAGTAAAATAAAAAGCACCAAACAATCCTGTCGTAGGAACTTAAAAACAGGTACTTTCCTTATGGGGAGCCTGTAGCCCCTCAGCTGCTGTTGGCACTATAACTCACACCTTCCCTGGGGCTGATGGAAGTCCAAGTCCCAACAGCATTGAGAGGGCCAGAGGTTATTTATCTCTATTGTACACTAAGGTTTAGGCTTTTGCCCTCCATTCAGAGGTGCTCTCTTAACTAGCGGCCATGCTGGGTCATGAGGATAAAGCCTGGAACATAACAATTTTATGCAACTGAGGTCACAAGAATGTATCTTATTTACGCCATATCCTGCTAATAGTTGGGACTTTGATTATCTTGTTCTATCCAGGCTGATGGTTGCTGGCCCCGATTTCTCAGCTTTTCAAAATGATCACTTTTAATCTGTCAAATAATCATAGAGCTTTAACACTTTAAAAAACCACATTCATCCTTCTTATACAGTGCCAGTTTCTTGTCTGATGATTACTTATAAATTGTTTAATCTTTTTGTTTTTGTTTTTAAAAAGCTTCCCATATCTGTCCAAATTTTTTTTGCTTTGCAGTCTATGGTTAACAAAATTGGTCTCTCTTAATTTCACTTTGCAAAGTGAAAGGCAGTTCTGTATTGGGAAGTTTTTAACATTTGATGTTTTATTATGTTTTTGTATTCTGCTGGAAGCCACCCAGAGTGGCTGGGGAAACCTAGCCAGATGGGCGGGGTATAAATAAAATAACAACAACAGTTGCTGTGCTCTCTTAGCGTTCAATCCCTTCTGTTAGAAAGAGCCTTATACAAATACCAGCTAAAGATAAACAAAATTCTAAGGAATTTAACCATAATCTAATCTACTTCTACTAATTAGTATTGCAAACAAAGCATAACAGTTTTTTAAATAAACATTTTATTGAAAAGTTTTTAGATATACATTTCCATATTGAAGTATTTCAGTATACCAATGCATTCAATGACTTCCCTTCTTCCCTTTCCAAGGCACCTTTATTTTAACCACAATTCCTGCTTATTCTTATATATCCATTTGATTCAATTTTCCCCCTTTAGATATGTAATACTGTTGAATTTACCTTAATGCCCCCAGCGTTTTCATCTGTGTACAATTATTTTCTACGTATTCAACAAAAAAATCCCACTCTTCTTTGAATACTCATTCCTCTTGCTCTCTTACCCTACTTATTAGGCCTGCAACTTCTGCGTATTCCATCATCTTAAGTTGCCAATCCTCCTTTTTTGGCTAACAGGATCCAAGCTGTTGTTGTCGTATACATGAATAAGTTTTTCTGACTTCTGGGTACCTTCATCTGAAATATTCTGAACACGAATGCATCTGAGTTTTTTGGGAAGGGTAGTTTGAACATTTTTTAAATCTCATTATAAATCATTTCCCAGTACTCCTTAACTTTTTTGCATGCCCACCACATGTGGGAAAAGGTTCCTTCATTTTCCTTACATTTCCAACACGTACGTATTTCAGATTTATACATCCTAGCTAATCTACTTGGTTTATGCATGTATGCATTGTTTTCATATAATTTTCCTTCAGGGTGTAGCATGCAGTGAATTTCAGATCCTTCCGCAATTTTTCCTGGAGATCAAATTCTATATTATGCCCAATGTCACTTGCCCAGTGTATCATTAAGGTTTTTTTACCAGCTCATTTTTTGTTTCCCAGTCTAATAATAACTTACACATTTTAGATAATAGTTTTTCATTATTCTCTAATAAATCTCTTTCAAAGTGTGAGCTTTGGTCCACTGCAGTACAACTGAAATATACATGTATATTTCATATTATAAATAGATTTTCTTACAAGAATGTAATAAAAATGGCTCTAAAATTATAGACCACACATATCTCTTTTTGGTTCTCCTCTTTATGATTTCAGGAAATACTGCTCATCTTTATTTATAGAGGTGGTTTGAATTCTTGCTTTGAGCTATTAATAGTGCATCTGATTCTTATTTTTTACCAATGGATTCTTGTTTCATGTGTGTGTGTGTGTGTGTGTGTGTATGTATTAATCTATGGTTAATGGTTGGTTTGATTTGCCTTTACTCAAATGCTGACTACCCTGCTAATTTCTGAAAGCAATACATGCTGTTTGTAATTCTTATCTGTATAGCATAATAATTCCACCTTTGCTAATCCTTCATGAATGCTATCCAATGAATTTTGGTTGCTTCATGAAGCCCTTTTTGGAGATTTCTGCATCTTGTGTTGGTGGCCTTCTCCTCCTCAAAAGGGTCTGAGAATGCTTGTGGCTCCATTGTCCTCTGCTGTGCCTAGAGGCAGAACGAAATATTATTTGTTGTTATACCCCACCCCCCAATAAAGGTAGCTAATGTTTTTCTTGGTCCAGGAAACATCCCTGAAGCGTTCCATGTATAGGAGAGGTCTAATTTAGGGTTTGTGTTTCATAGACTAGCTCTATCAGACCTCCCCTCTTCACCTGGCACCTGACAGCAGCCTTTCCATCAGGCTGCCTCAATGGGAGGGATGATTATGATGATAATAATAATACTTAATTAATCATACCCTGCGCATCTGGCTAGGTTTCCCCATCCACTCAGAGCAGCTTCAAACAAAATACTGTATTAAAATACATTCTATCAGCTCTGCCAAAAGACCAGCTCCATCAAGCACCTCATACCCCTGAACGGTTTCTGTGCTAGCTGGTCATTATAAAAACTACTACTGTATTTAAGAATTGGTGCCTGAACCCAAGTTTGCTTTTTTCTTCTTCCCTCCCTGTCCCATCCACCTTTTGTGTCTTGTTCTTTAGATTGCAAGCGGGTCTTGGTTTAACTGTTTTTATGTAAGTCACTCTGATATAATTTTTTGGATGAAGGGTAGGGTAAAGGTAAAGGGTCCCCTGACCATTAGGTCCAGTCGCGGACGACTCTGGGGTTGCAGCGCATATCTCGCTTTATTGGCTAAGGAAGCCAGCGTACAGCTTCCGGGTCATGTGACCAGCATGACTAAGCTGCTTCTGGCGAACCAGAGCAGCGCACGGAAATGCCGTTTACCTTCCCAAAGCGGTACCTATTTATCTACTTGCACTTTGGTGTGCTTTTGAACTGCTAGGTTGGCAGGAGCAGGGACTGAGCAACGGGAGCTCACCCCGTCACGGGGATTCAAACCGCCGACCTTCTGATCGGCAAGCCCTAGGCCAGGCATCCCCAAACTGCGGCCCTCCAGATGTTTTGGCCTACAACTCCCATGATCCCTAGCTAACAGGACCAGTGGTCAGGGATGATGGGAATTGTAGTCCAAAACATCTGGAGGGCGAAGTTTGGGGATGCCTGCCCTAGGTTCTGTGGTTTAACCCACAGCGCCACCTGCTACAAATGCGCTAAATAGATAAACAAACACCCAGTGCTGTTTGTGTGAAATGGCTTATGTTCTGGTAATGTTTCAATGTTCTTTTTATCCTAACATCAACCCCTATTAGTGATGTTATTGTAATGCCCTTGCTACAGATTAAGAACAAAGAGAACCTTCTTCAGACACTTTTTAATGTGTTTTCTTAAGATGCATGTCAAGAGGAGGCCCAAAGAATTGTGATGTCATAATGTGAGAGCTAACTGGTGTGCTTATTTTTCTGTGGCCCACACATAAAATCTAGCATAAAGAACATGTTGGGAAAAACTACAAAAAGGCAGGGAACTTGAGATGGTACTTTTCCTGGCTGTGAGCTGCGTTTTGAGTCTAACTTGCCTGGATTTACTTTGTACTGTCATGTTACTTAAAGTAGATTTTTATATAATTGCTTGATTTTTTTAAAAAAGGCTTCTTCTCTGCTTGTGAAATGTGGATGAATATGCCACTAACAAAATATAGCACATGCCCAATCTTTGCCCCATATCCACTGCTTTTCATTCAGAGTCCCTGTATGACTCTAGGGTCACTTACATGTTTTTTGCTGCCAGTGAAACACCAGGCATTTCTGGGCAGGCAGAGAGAGAGAGAGAGAGCCACTTTGCCTGACCATATGTTGTTTTTGCAGGATATGGTGTGAGCTGTGACTTCTTGAACTCTGTTTCCCAATTCTAAACTAAGTACTGCTTATGAAGCCACAGTTCTGTCGATGACTTTCTATACTGTTGCTTCCTGCCATTTGTTCATCATGTGGGCTGGAGATCTGTGGTGACCCCTTGCCTTCCTCTTAGTAAGGCTGGACAGAAAGGAGAAGAGGAGGTACAGACTTTCCCTTAAATGAGAACACTTTTCCCTTTTTACACAGCTTCCCCCTAGCCTTTACTGGGGCTATGAGCATGTTTTAAGGTTCATGTATAGTTAAGAGCTTAAGCAGAGTGCAGCTGGATCAGATCAAAAGGCCCATCTTGTTCAGCACCAGCCAGTCAGCCTGATGATGATGATGATGATGTAGATGTACCGTATTAAATTTATATCACGCCCTTCCTCCCAAAGGAGCCCAGGGCAGCAAATGTATCTGTAATAAAACCAATTAAAAAAACCCCCAGTTACGAACTTTCAACCAGTGATCTCAGGTTTGCCAGGAACAGATCCCTCTGGGAAGCCCACCAGCAGGGTATGAGAACACGTTCTCCATATGTAACTACCGTACTGTATTGTGAGGCCACTGATAGCCTTATTTGAAATGATTTTGTCTAATCCCCTTTTAAATCAAAGTTGTCAAATCACATTGCATTCCCTGTTAATATGCTGAAAACAAAGAAACCATTCACAGAATACAGTACAATGCAGCCCACAAAACACAATTTGGCCTAAAATTTGATGACCCTACTTTACTGATCAAAGGCAACTTCTACTCAGACAACCTGAGTTGTAATCCTTATCAACTTGCATTGGTAAAGTATGGTTACAGGTAGGTAGCCGTGTTGGTCTGGATCGAAGTAAAATAAAAAAATTCCTTCAGTAGCACCTTAAAGACCAACTAAGTTTTTATTTTGGTATGAGCTTTCGTGTGCATGCACACTTGGTACCTTTATTCTTCTGAGTGATCCCCCCCTCCCCATCCCCACCCCTCCCCACCCCTTCTCTACATAAGTGCCTGGAAACTTCCATTTCACTGTATCTGAAGAAGTGTGCATGCACACGAAAGCTCATACCAAAATAAAAACTTAGTTGGTCTTTAAGGTGCTACTGAAGGAATTTTTTTATTTTACATTGGTAAAGTAGTTGGTCCAAAAATATGTGTCAATTTTTAAGTCTTTGAGACTAATGTGGGATAAAGAGCAGGAGATTTCCAGCCAAGAAAAACGGGGGTTTTTTTGACAGCTAAACCAGCATTTTTCACTGCTTAAACTTAGCCCCCTTTGAATCTATTCTGCTGGTGCACATGTGGAAATCCTTGTGAGCATATGTCTGTGCACGCAGTATATTTATGTTATGCTCTAATGTGCTAGTCCTTAGGATGTCAAAAAGTCTCTTGGTTTGTTAAACTGTCTAATGTTACAGGGGACTCACAAGCTTCCTCTGTGATGTTTTAGGTGGTCCTAATAAAAGTATTGTACTATGGCTACATTTATATTCCCCTCCCCTATTAGACCAGCATAGCAACCTGCAATTAAAGTCTTTGGTAAAAACTGTGGGGTAAGATAATGGTTCTGATTTTACAAATGATGAACTCATGTTTGTTTATAGAATCCCAGGGGCCAGATAGGGAGACCTAGTTGGCCACATTCAACCCTGGGGCCTGTTGCCCCCCCCCCCAGCTATATTAGATGGCCTCCATCTATTGAGTGAGAAATGAGCATCAGCTCTTGGAGAGAGGTGACTTTCTGCAAGACTAAATAATGTTTCTGTGCAAGAGGTGGGTCTTGAAACTGTTTCCTGGGCACATTTTGTTTATAAACCTCTGTCCAAAAGAACCTAGTTGTTTCTTGTAAGTGAGCACACAGCCCTGTGAAGCAGTGTAGGGATTGAACCTTGTGGGGCATGCAGACAAAACTTAATTCAGGTGGAGAGTGCCAAGAGAAATGGAGCCAAAGGGGGCTACTGAGGTAGTAGCATGCTCAGGGAAGTCCTGAGTTTTTAGAAGGAAGAAACTACCACCGCCTGGAAATCTAAGGGGGCTTCCCCCCACCAAAATAAAGTTCCACAGAGAGGACTGAGTATGCTTTGTAGCCACTTAATGTTGAACATCAGTTTATCGTAAGGAAAATTTCTTTTTCTTAAGGAGAGCAGGAGTAGAATGACCTAGAGCTCCTTACAGATTATAGTATCTTGGAGAAATGTATGGCTGGCAGGAACACTTCTCCTAGGAGATGAGCTTAATAAAAGCTCTGTTGGATCAGGCCAGAGGCTGATCCAATCCAGCATTATATTCTCACAGTTGCCAGCCAGATGCCTCAGTGGGAAACCTGCCAGCAGGACCTGAGCTCATCAGCACTCTTCTCACCTGCAATTTCTGACAACTGAGGCCGACTGCCTCCCACAGTGGAGCAAGAACATAGTCATCATGTTTAGTAGCTGCTGGTACCTTTATTCTCCTTTGTGAATTTATCTTATCCTCTTTTGAAGCCATCCAAGATGATGGTCAACACTACATCTTATGGAAGTGAATAAGTCCTTCCTTTGGTCTGTTTTGACTCTTCCAACGTTCAACTTTGTTGGATGACCCTGAGCGTTTCTAGTATTATGAGCATGGAGAGGATGCATTGCTTGTTATTTTATTATAGGGTCCCCTTTCAAGGTAATAGTGATGTACGTTGCCATGCCCTTGGCACATTGTGTTCCTAGTCAAGGTTTGGCAGGAGAGGGAGAAAGCTCTAGGTTTTTTTTGGGGGGGGGGAGGTCCTTCTCTGTGCACTTGACAGTGCCAGTACGAGGGACTGGATTGTGGCTACTGTTTTACCTGTTTTGTATTTCTGGCCTCATTTTGCAAGGGTTGGCTGTAACCAGTGCAACACATCCTTTCAGCAGATCTGGCAGAACCACAGCATGACTTTGGGCAAAAAGCCACGTCTGCTGCAGCTGCATTGGTACAGCCAGTCCTCTTAACTGTATCCCACAATACAGTTCCTTGTGCTTAGAAATCAACTAGAGACCTTCTGATGCTGAACCAAGAGTGCTACCCAGTGTTGGCCTTTCTATAAGTGGGTAAATGTTCTAAATTTAAAAGCTTCAAACTTTTAAAGTTAAGCAGATCAAAAAGATGGTAGTGAGCATCCTTCCATATACAGAAAAAAATATTTAATCTCAGGCATTATTCTTACATTACAATAATTTATATTTTAAATGATGCTAGAAGCATATTTGTTTCTTCGTTAACAAGAATTAGAAAGTTTATCCAGGGCTAATGAAGTAGCAGGTGCATGCTGTGTGTTTTTTTAGTAGGGACAAAATCCCATGTTAGAAATGTTAACTTGAGTCAAGCAATTGCTTCTTAAGACAAGTTTCAAGCTACTTTAACAACCACAGGGCTACTGGAATATACATAGTTATGATATCCAGGGCAAGTTAATGTTTGACTGTTTTAAATAATACTCCACATGTGGTCCAAGTGCATCTCTGTAACATCACCTATGATTGCAAGGACACCCTTTGTCATGGCAGGTAGATTTTATTCCAAACATCCCTCACTTTTCTCTCTTTAACTCCTTAAGAACTGGGGCATTATCTGGAATCTGCCATGGAGTGAGATTGTTAGGCTGGAAGGGACCTGACCTTACCTGCACAGAATTCATCTTTGCCTTGTTAGCTGAGTGCAACTGGATATTGGCAACTGGTTGTTTATTTTTCTATGTAACTGCCTAGTTCCCAGTGGTGATTACCAGTGGCTGCTATGTGAATATGACAGTTGCTGTTAATATTCTGGGGGGCCATTTGCTCTCAGCTCTCCCTGGGATGCAATGTAAAGCCCTGCTTCCCTGCCTATATCATGAGTCCTTGTTTGTGTGTATGTAGAACGTCTTCTTTACAGAGTGAACTGAGCAAGGCAGAAGGTGTGCAGGAAATGGGAGGGCTGCTGCAGTTTATTGCTGTTGCTTGTTGGAGATAACTCTGTTTTTGTGTAGGAAGGAAGTGCTGAGGTAAGAAGGGGAGGGTGCAAACTGGACTTCCTTTAAGCAAGGATGGAGAGGGTGGGGGACAGCAACTGTGTGGAAAGAGGAGCAGGACAAGGGAACTTTTCTCACATCAGCTTGTTGATCCTTGCAGATGTCCCAGAGTTGAAGGAAAGTTACCTCACTCACGGGACGTGGGTGGTGCTGTGGGTTAAACCACAGAGCCTAGGGCTTGCTGATCAGAAGGTTGGCAGTTCGAATCCCCGCGACGGGGTGAGCTCCCGTTGCTCGGTCCCAGCTCCTGCCAACCTAGCAGTTCGAAAGCACGTCAAAGTGCAAGTAGATAAATAGGAACCGCTACAGCGGGAAAGTAAACGGCATTTCCGTGTGCTGCTCTGGTTCGCCAGAAGCGGCTTAGTCATGCTGACCACATGACCTGGAAGCTGTACGCCGGCTCCCTCGGCCAATAACGCGAGATGAGCGCCGCAACCCCAGAGTCTGTCACGACTGGACCTGATGGTCAGGGGTCCCTTTACCTTACCTCACTCACAGTCAGGCTTTCAGTAGATTGGGGATATTTTTCATTTATTTTTATTATTACATTTATATCCACCTTCTAGGGCTTGCTGATCAGAAGGTCAGCGGTTCGAATCCCTGTGGTGGGGTGAGCTCCCATTGCTCGATCACAGCTCCTGCCAACCTAGCAGTTCGAAAGCACATCAAAATGCAAGTAGATAAATAGGAACCGCTACAGCGGGAAGGTAAACGGCGTACCCGTGTGCTGCTCTGGTTCGCCAGAAGTGGCTTTGTCATGCTGGCCACATGACCTGGAAACTATACGCCGGCTCCCTCGGCCAATAATGTGAGATGAGCGCGCAACCCCAGAGTCGGTCACGACTAGACCTAATGGTCAGGGGTCCCTTTACCTTTATCCAAAGTGCTCATGGTGGCGCTCATGTGTCTCCCCCTCTCCATTTTATCCTCACAATAACCCTGTGAGGTAGGTTAAGCTGGGAGACAGTGATTGGCCCGAGGTCACCCAGTAAGCTTCATGTCTGAGTGAGGATTTGAACCCTGGTCTCCCAGGGCCTAGTCCAGGACTCTTTAACTACTACTCTACACTGGCTTTCAGGGTGATTTTTGGTGCAAATTAAAGTTCCTAACTCAGGCGTTGTCACTTCCTTCTATAAATTACAGTTTTTGTCCTGCTCCTTGATTGCTATTAACTTCAGGTGAGAGCCGCCCTAGCTGGGTTTGCTCTGAAGCATAGGCATTGAGGAAAGAACTGTGTACTGTTGCTGTGCCGCCTGGTGAAAAGCACCATTTCATCACTGGCTCTACAGTTTGGCAGGGAACACACTTTTTATTTTTTAATCCACAGCCTTCTTGTCTTACCCTGTGGCGCATGGCTCGGGCGCGCTGCAGGTCCTGTGGTAAGTGCCACCCCCTGGGTAAGTGGCACCCAGTGCGCCCCACCCCTAGCTACATTGCTGTCTGAGTTAACCTCACTCCTCTCCTGTGTTGGAGGAGGCTTTGCTAGTTCCCTGACTTCTCTCTCTCTCTCTCTCTGTTTTTCTTTTTGTGAGAGCTCAAGGACATGACAAAGAGACAATGGTTAGAACTGGCTGGTTTATATATAGAGATGACTACTGCTACTTTATCATGTGGAAATTCAGATTCCAACTTGGTTTGGATAGCTACCATCCCTTTCTACTTTCATTCTATCCCAGGGTCCTAGGTTTGCATTCTGATTTGAGTAATCCTCTCTGGGCAAGCCTACTCCTTTCAGGTAGGAGAGGATCTAGCATCTCTTCATCTGGGTTGGCTCTTTTAGCAGAGGCAGCCAGTGTCCTTTCTGAACGTATGCTTAAAGTGATAAATATACCCACGCCTCCCATTCCTGAACAGTTGCTCACCAAGTAAAACCGTCTTGCCAGGGATTGGGTTACTGCCTGGGATTGTGTCCTCCTTAAATGAGTAGTGAGAGCTAGGGAGGGCCAATTTACTTTGTGCAAAAGGGGTGGGGAGTAGGCTGATGGAGTCTGCCTTTTTTAATGTGAGGGTCTATTTCTGTCTTCTGGGCTCACAAGGACTTCTTAAATTCAGTCTACCAAAAAGATGCCATTCTAAATGCTTCTGTGCTCTTAGAACTTGTGCTTCTACAGGGGCGTGTGGGGAGTTCAAGCTGTAGAAAGCTGTTTGCATTCATTCTGTTAAGCCCATAGCTGCCAAGTTTTCCCTTTTCTCGCGAGGAAGCCTATTCAGCATAAGGGAAAATCCCTTAAAAAAAGGGATAACTTGGCAGCTATGGTTAAGCCTGTAATGAATGAATCTATAGTGCAGACAATTCTTCAGTCATTCTTTTTTGTGGGGTGGGGGCATATATATTGTGAGCATTCCTTTTTCCCCTGACTGCAGTTAATGCACAGATTCTGCTTCACATGTTACAGACAAACTTGTAGAAGCCTGGAATATTTCCACTTTCTAATCCCCTGTATTTCACAACACATAAGAAGAACTCTATTGGATCAGACTACAGATCAATCAAATGCTTGTTTGTAGGGCTGGGTGATATATCGATATATTCAGGGCCATCTTAAGCATACCCGGCGTCCTGGTGCGAAGATCCCTCTGGCGCCCCCCCATTTTCCAGAGTTGACCCCCCCAGTCCTTCCAGCTTCCTTTGGGCGAGGCCAAGAAAGGCAGGCTGCAAACAAGCCCCTCTCCTCACTTGCGGCAAGTCATAAAAATAGTCCCGGCCCAGGAGGACAATCCACACGCTACCAGGCAGGCTGGAAGAGGCGGGATTCCAGCAGCTCCTGTCCCCTCAGCTCCTGTGGCCACGTACGTGAATGCTGCCTGGCCCTGCTCTCCAGGGCGCTTGTACTTTCCACACGTGCTGCGCTCTTACCTCTCCAGTCCCGGCCTTGCACTAAGCGCGCTGGTCGAGCGCCACTGCTGCCGTCTCCGCCGCCGCACCTGGACACAGAGTCCGTGCGCCTCAGGCGAGCCACCACCCAGCCAGGTTTCGGCCCTGCACTGGCTGCTGGGTTAGCGGACCCCAGCAGCCGCAGTCAGTCAGTCAGTCGCCGCCCCGAACCGGGTGGAAGAACGAAGGCAGGGAAACAAGCCCAGCAGCAACCCCCCCTCCCGGTTGCTTGGGCACGGCTGACGCCGCTTGCTATCCCCCGGCCGCCTCAGCATGGAGGGAAGGATGGGGGGAAGGAGGTCAGGTGGGCGCCACGGAGCCAGCGGGGAGAGCCCCAGACTGCGGGAAGACACCTGAGCCTTCCCGCCAACAGGGATGACCCTGGTGCTGCGTTTCATTGGTAGAGCTGCTGCCATGTGGCGTCGCCTCTACCAATGAAACGCAGTGCCGGGGTGAGGGATGAACCTGGCGCTGCAGAGCGGAACAGGGTCATAGTGCCCCTGCTCCGCTCGCTTACCTCCCTGCTCTCCCGAGCGGCGCGGGTGGCGGGCGTGCAGGAGGAGGGGAAAGGGAGGCCGCCGCGCAGCTCCCCCACTTGCTGGGGCGCCCCTCAGCACCCTGGCACCCCACGCCACTAGACCCAATGGGTGAGTTGGCCCTGGATATATTGTCCAAAACCAGTTTGAAATCCATATCATGATATTGGTTTCATAATTTTTGACCTGGCAACGTATTGCAAATTGTGTGCAAAAATCACGTGTGAAAAACGATGAAGACAGCCAATGCTTCTGCAGTCCCTGTTAACTCTGCTGGCTCTGCAATCCCCTTCCTCCTGCAGTGGCAGCAAATCACAAGAGCAGGTGCTGGAACATATCACGATGTGGGGAAAACCGTTAAGCCAGCCAATGCCTCTACATAGCTCCATCCTTATTTCAGTTATTGTGATATATTGGTATATTTAGCTGGTGGTATATCACGATGTTGGAAACCAAATACAGTGGTGCCTCGCTTAACGAACGCCCTGCTTAACGAAATTTCCGCTTAACGAAAGGATTTTTCGAGCGGAGGTTGCCTCGCTAGACGAATGCGTTTTCGTCTAGCGAATTGCGGTTTCCCATAGGAATGCATTGAAATTCAATTAATGCGTTCCTATGGGCAAAGAACAATTCGAAAAAAATTCAGTGCATTCCTATGGGACTCGCTAGACGAATTTTTTCGTTATAAGAAAAGACCCGTGGAACGAATTAAATTCGTCTAGCGAGGCACCACTGTATCGCCCAGCTCTACTTGTTTGCCACACTGTCCAGTTAGATGCTTCTGGGAATCCCATAAGCAGGACATGAGGACAATAGGCTTTTCATGCTGTTGCTCCCCAGCAACTGGTGAGAACATAAGAAGAGTCTGCTGGATTAGGCCCATCAAGTACTGCATCCTGTTCTCACAGTAGCCACTCAGATACCTGTGGGAAACCTGCAAGCAGGACCCAAACACAAGAGCACTCTTGCAGCTACTGGTCTTCAGTGGTATATTGTCTCTAAACCTAGAGGTCGCATATAGTATAATGACTACTAGCCATTAATAGACTTCATTAATTTGTCTCTGACGCTTTTAAAGCAATCCAAGTCTGATGGATATCACCATCTACCCACCACAAGTGGACAACGCTACACTATGCATGGGAAGCATTTGGCCTCCAGGTCATTTGGTCTGGTCTCCCTGGGGTTTGGGTTGACATCATCCATTCTCCCTCCCACCCCTCCAGGCATAACCTTTGATAATGTGTGGGGCTGTTCCTGGATCGTTAACAAAATAATTGTTGGAGTGAATTGAGTTGACAGCTAGGTATACACACAGCCTGAAACTCCTCTTATCTGTTTCTGTAAATGATGGGGGGAGGAATATGGTTAATGTGGGAGGGGGCAATCGCCAGCATTTTTGTGAGAGTAAGGCAATGCCTTTATGTTTTAAGGCAGCTGAGTGGGTAGGAGGCAGACAGCTTATTATTTATGCTGGCTGAGCCTCTGCAGTGTAGTAGGGTGGGCTCCATTATGCTCCTTCATTGCACTCATCTTGTCCTTCTAGCAAGGGCATTCCAAGGATGCATAGGAGGTTTCTGCTCTGTGGCGGGAGTTTAAAACACTGTAGCAAGTGCAGTCTCCAAGCTGTGTGTTAGTTAGCATGAAGGCAAATCACCCCTTCAGTAGTGTTTCACCTAAAGGCTCCTAAAAGGTAAAGGTAAAGGGGGCCCTGTTAGGTCCAGTCGCAGACGACTCTGGGGTTGCGGCGCTTATCTCGCTTTATTGGCCGAGGGAGCTGCCGTACAGCTTCCGGGTCATGTGGCCAGCATGACTAATCTGCTTCTGGCGAACCAGAGCACCGCATGGAAATGCCGTTTACCTTTCCACTGGAGCGGTACCTATTTATCTACTTGCACTTTGACGTGCTTTCGAACTGCTAGGTTGGCAGGAGCAGGGACCGAGCAATGGGAGCTCACCCCGTCGTGGGGATTCTGATCGGCAAGTCCGAGGCTCTCTGATTTAGACCACAGCGCCACCTGCGTCCCTCCAAGAGGCTCCTTGAGAAACATAATTTCATAATTATCTGAAAGGCCCATGTAGCCTGGAGTTAGTTATCCATGAAAATGGTCTAGAAACAGTAGCTAATGCAGAATGCATTGGCTAGCTAGCTTACTAACTGGGACAGAATATTGCAGTTATATCACACAGGTGCTACACCAGCTGCAGTGGTTCTCTGTTTCTTAGCCCAATTCAAAGTGCTGGTCTTGGTCTTTAAAGCCGTTCATGGCTTAGGACCAGGGAAACTATGTGCCTACCCCTATGTTCTTCAGAGAACTGGTCATTCTTCAGAGAACTGGTCTGTAAATGTTGCTAATGATTTGTTAGAAATGAAATAGCTATCATTTTTCTCTGTTTTCTCTGCTTTTATAGAGAAATCTGGGAAATGTTGGGAAAATGCCTTTTCCTTGTTTATTCTGCCTAAGGTTCCTGCATTCTTGGCTGGCAAGAACCAACATGCAGGGATTGCTGAAGAGCCTGCAGCAAAGTGCCTAGAATGAATGAACTCTTCCCCTGTCTGATATGAGGGGATGTGTGCAACAAGGGACGTAGTGAAGGAATGTTTACTGTATAATTGGGGTCACTTGTGGAGTTTACTTAGTGCCTGAGCAGGAACCTCTTATTTCACCTGAAAGTTGTTCCCCACATTTTTGTAACATGCCCTCGTCTTAATATAGGGATGATTTTATGCCAGGTGCATATTTCACAACTTTCCCACTGTATGATCAGCTAGATGCATTAAGACAATGGTAGAATTTGCTTCATGGTACACAAAAGACATATTGCACCTGCCACCAGAGCCCTAGCATTACCTGGATATTATCTGGAGGTAGCTCAATTGCATATTGATTTTGTACAGTTGAGCAACATCCGGTTCAAAGACTAGGAGCCAGCAAGAACAAATAAACTAAGACTTTAAACAAGGGGGCCAGGCTCCAGGCTCAGTCAGTCATGTAATGCTCTGGATTACCTTTGTCTATCACTGCCTCTTATGGTGTGTTCTCTCCCTATTTAAAAGAGAAAAAATCAGTGACCCACCTTGGGGTTATGAGAATAAATAGGAATTGTACTTAAAAGTAGTTTCCATGCAAAAAAAATTATATAGAAATTATTGCTGCATTAAAATATTAATTTCATAGTGGTGCGATAAATTAAGGTCTAGATGTTTGGGCAGAGGCATATTTTGGGGGATATTTTGCTCATCAAAACCTTTTATCAGGAAAACCTCTAAGCCATTATTGCTTTAATGCAGGCATGTCCAACAGGTAGATATGATCTACCGGTAGATCACTGGACGTCTGTGGTAGATCACCGGTAGATCAGTGCCCCCCCCAAAGAAGCTAAAAAACTTTGGCTCCCCTAAAAAAACTCAAAAACTTTGTCCTGCACCCCTAAAAAAAGCTCAGTGTCGCTTTCCTCCTTCCTAAAGAAGCTTAACAACAACTTTTACGTGAACTCCAAAAACAGGGCTTTCCTTCCTAAAAAAAACCTCAACAACTTTGACCTGAACCCCCTACTGGCTACCCCCTTCTTTAATGCTATGGGAAATACAAACGTTTTCAAAATAAATGGAGGGATATCATCAAACCAATCTATATTGTGCTGAAAAATGTGCAAATGCATGAGTTACACAGAACTCTTTATTTGGTTAAGCAAACAGGTATGCATTTCCTACAAGCATTTTCAGAGTTATGCTACTGTAACTTTGTCATTTGTGGACCCATACATGGCTGGTGTTTTGGGGTTTTGTTTTTTTTAAAGTTTGGCTTCAGCCCATGACCAAGTGAAGTGAAGGATGCAAGGCAGGAGTTGTTGAAGCAGGTGAGCTGTGAGTAAGCAAGCTGATTGCTAGCTCGGCAGAGGCTTTTTTTATTAGCAAGAATATGCACACGTTTAGGAGAAGTCTGACCTTTAGCACTGGTGGTCATTCCTTCACCAAGCATAGTTAGAATTTGCATTTGATCCAGGTAATTTGCCCCTGTTGGCACTGGTTGTCTATCCTTCAGCTGATGTGCCTCTGTTGCTGCATATTTTCTTCTCATAGTGAACACAGACAGTATCAGTTGGCTCCTTCAGGACTATAACATTGTAATCACTGGTTATGCTTCAGGATAATTGTCACCAGCCCTTCTGATCAGATCCCACATGAGAGATCAGCACCCAGTATTTCTTCTGTCCTCTTTTACTTCCTATTCCTCATCAGTTGAGCGAGCTGCTAAAGTCAGGAAGGCAAAGGATGCAGGGTGGAGGAAGTTAATGAATAAACCTGTGATCTCCACCACTTAACTGTTTCATAGGCTGGGCTCTCCTTGTTCATTTAGAAACCTCTCCTGCTTTAATTTGCCTGTCTGCCACATTGCCAAGACCAAAGGAAGGAGCTTTTCACCTCGGTGGAAAACATGTTGCTTAAGAATCCATCTTTGCTCACCACACTTTTCTACTGGCTGAGTTTGCGGATCTAGCTTTGTTTCTGGCTGAAGATCATTACTTTGCATTTGTTTATAATGTTATATATAATACATTTATATAGAAGATCTGCTTGCTGGAGGAAAAAGTAAGTTGTATCATAAACTGGGAAAAAAAACAACTTAGAGACAACTGCTTGGAACACAAACTAGTCTAGGTTGCCATGTGGCCTAAATCCTACTACACCAAAAACCCTCTACTTTTTATTTACATAGAGTTGCATCCAATAATAGCCGTAATCTAGTGAGATTAATGGATTTGACAAAATTAGATCCACCAATCTCAGTAAATCCAGTCTGAATAAAACTTACTTAGAAGCAACCCAATAGTTTTATATATTATATACCAACATTTTACATTTATATTTAAATTATATAAATCCCATAAAATAAAACAATCCTTCAAAACTCATAACAAATCACCAAATAACAGTTACTAATAGCACATTAGCAGTCAGGTCTTCTGTTCGAAACCCCTGCTTAGAGATTTGCCTTCACTAGCTGCCTTAAAGTATAAAAGATGAGTCAGTAGGGAGGAAGTTCCCTCCATTTTAAGCTGCAACTTAACAAGTTGCTTCCCAGGCCCCCACACTACTTACTTTATACTGAGGAGGAACCACCAGGAGGGCCTCATCTGTTGATCTTGGAGCTTACCTACCTACCTACACAGAATGCCTGTTTAGAGATGGCACCTCTTAAGGGACCCAGCTGTGCCCCCAAACTTTTACTATATAATGCATGTTCACAACTGCCTTTTAAGCAATAGTCGTTTCTTGCCCGCCACATTAACTTAAGCAGTAAATTCTAATTTTCTATACTGGGGAAAAATATTTATATGTCTAGCCTACCTTACCCTTTCGACTCTGAGAATTGCAGCAGTGTCACCCAAAGCTATTGATAAGGCACTGCACCCTTCACAAATCATTCATGAACAAATGTGAAAGACTTGGTAAACAACTCTTTGAAAAAAGTTAGGGAGTCAAGTAAATTGTCTATGGTGCATCACTTCCAGTTCCAAGCAAGCCTGTGTGACGTATTACGGAGTCATTAATCACTAAAAAGGTCAAAGCAATGCAGTGTCAATTGCTAGAGTTCTTCAGATATCAAGTACTTCTTAGTAAGAGCTTGGGTCACATCCATGCCATACATTTCAAGCAGATGGCTTCTTCCCCCCAAGAATCCTGGGAACTGTAGTCGACACCTTACAGAGCCACAGTTCCCAGCACCCTTAATAAACAACAGTTCTCAGGATTCTTCAGGGGGGAGTATGCATGCTTCAAATGCATGGTGTTGTGACCATGGTCTCAACAGATGTTGGCTATGTTTTTACTGCTAAGACAGCTGTTCCTCTTTGCTTTACCTCTGACTGAAAAGAGGAGAAAAGCAACTATCCAATAATGAGGACTTGTGTTGAATATGTGGGATATTGTCTTTGAAAAGGGCACTACAGTATTTTATGCCCAGGAAGACAGAAATAGTTGCAGTTTATTCCAGAACTCTTTATCTTCCAGGCACCCTAGAAGGAAACAGTGCATTAACTACCATAGAGGTGTGTCCAGCTTTAGCTGCAGCAGAAACCTAACAATGCGAACAAACACTCACCGGGAACCAAGTTTCATCCTTTTCAGAGACTATATTAAACATTTGTTTAAAAAATAAGGGGAAAGCGCAATGGAGTGGGAAAATGTGCCTGTATCAACAAGTCTGCATACAGGACAGGCAGCTCCATTCCCCTCTTTCTCTGGACTGTTGACCTTTGCAATTGAGAATTCCTCCTTCAGTAAATCACAGAGTGGGGTGTGCGTGTGAGAGAGAGCGCAAGCGCAAGAAAACATGATTTGATAATCATTTCATGAGGAAAGTTTTTGTCATTCAGAGCCACACCTTCTCTGATAGAGCTTGAATCATAAACTGTGTACACATAGTCACACAATCAAAGAGCAACAGTATTAGAACAACTGCAGCTTCTCACCCTCTTCTCAGGGGTATGTATTCTGTGCCTTGGGAATCCTTGTTGCATATCGTGTTCCTTAAAAACAAGTCCTCTTTCTAGGCTGTGCTCCAGTTATGTACCCTGAGGGAACTGAGGGGTTCACAGATGACCTTAGAGTTCTTCTAAATAACTTGGAGCCCCTTTAGGCTTAGGTTATGTTCAAGTGTCATAAATATGAGGATGGCTGTAATCGTGTTAGCCTGGTTGTTTGAAATGTATGTTGTGTACTGAGATGACCTCTTGTGGGGAAGGGCTGTGGCCCAGTGGTAGAGCATCTGCTTTGCATGCAGAAGGTCTCAGGTTCATTCTCTGGCATCTCCAAGTAGGGCTGTGAATGTCTCCCATCTGAATCCCCAGAGAGCCTCTGCCAGTCAGTGTAGACAATCCAATAGTTGATCAACTGATCTGTATATGACAGTTTCCTATGTTTGCCTTACAGACAAACACATTAACACCAACATGTAAAAACGCCTGTGTATGTGTATTTCTGAATTTTTCCTCCACACGTATGCAGCATGTAGTTTATACAGGCAGTACTCCTTACTCCCAAAGGGGGTGTTTTACTGTATCCCTGGAGGCACTCTTTTAGTAATCTAATTAAAACAACGCCTACAACATCTTTGTCTTGAAAGACATGCAGGGTGCTCAGACGTTACTTCACCCCTCTTCGCTATACATGGCAAGATTTTATATGTGGGCTGAAGCCTTGAGTTGGTGTATACTTTAAAGAAGCATTTAATAACCTGTGACAATTTCATCAGACAAGCTGATGTGTTATTCACCTAGAAATGTGTTATTCACCTAGAAATGAATCCGTAGGTTGCAGGGTCCTCCAAACATCAACTTACTTGTTTATTGAAATCTCTTTTAGAGAGAGAGCCAAGGGAGATAAATAAAGCAAGCAAAAGCAGATACCCCATTGCAAAATCTCCCTGGCTGAGTATTCAGTTTTGTATGCAGTACAGAGACATGGGTATGCAGTGTTGAGGCACTCTCCTGATCTGGCCATGTAGGTGTGTGTATGCTGAGTACCGTCTTCATAATTGCGTGAACAGTAACCTAAGAGGGCAATAATGTTTTTTCTTCCCACTCTGAACATCTAAAGATTGCTTTATGCACAACATGTTTAGTTAATAGGTGCTATTTCTGCATAGGACCTTAACAAGTGATGAACATGAAGACTTTCCATCTGCTAAGTACAGCAAAATATATGTATGCCAACATCACATGCAGTTTTGTGTAGTTTCCTTTATGGCTGTGATAGCAACATAAGAGGGAGTTCATACACAAAATGGCCAGAAATTTGAGGTCGTCCAGCTACATGTGCATCTGAAATATATACCGTTTCCTTTTATTTAAGTGGTGTCGTGCCACAACCTTTTATGCAATGAAGTTCTTTTTCATGTCAACCCCTGTCTATATCATATACAGTCTAACATAATACCTACTTAGTTTGCTGTGAAAGGATAGTTAGCAGTGGTTTGCAGTGTATGGACTAGGGGGAACTAGGGTACCGTAGTCCCCTAATTGTTCCCTAGGGCTGCCTTCCAAAGCCTGGGAAGCTTCTTCTTGGCTTAGGGAGGAAGGTGCAATGCTCTGATGGGTCTAAGAGCCCTCCTGCCACCTTCCCAAAGCCCAGGAAGCTTTGGGAAGGAGGCAGGAGGGCTCCAGCATCCTTTCAGGGGCCCGGGGCCTTCTTCCGAAAGCCTGGGAAGCTTAAGGTGATACTCACAGGCATGATGTGGCTCCCCACCCCCATCGCCCTCGCCAGCTGGCACCTCTGGCCCTACAAAAAAATTCACTACATGCCATTGATAGTTAGGCAGACATTGCCCTAGAAACACAGCTGGAATATGAGCTTTGTGTGACTCAAAAGCTTACTTCTCGTTTTGAAACCTTAACTGGTCTATTGATAGCGTATTGTCTGGTTTGCCTTCAACCTTTCCTGTGCTCCATTTCTCTTTGAGAGTAGCCTGACTTGGCAAATGTCATCCATTGTTCTTTTTCTTGAAGCGTCTTTTTACAGCAACTCTGGCTGGGATTCACTGCAAGTTGCTGTAGCTTGTTATGCTCCAAACAAAACCTTTCATCTGTTGCAGAGTTTCGCTTCTTGCACTTTTTTCCCTCCCTTACTAAGCAAGGACAGGCTGTGCTAGCTTAAGTATCTAGATTTCTGCCTGCCCCACTTTGCCTCTGCCTTTTTTGAAGGTGCATTTTTATCTGGGAGAGGCTTTTCCTCCCCTTCAAGAATTTGCGATCTGACTCGGCATGTTGAAAGCTATTTGCAGGAGGCAAAATTGCATTTACCTGGCAGGGAACTGAGCTCGTGTTAACTCTTTGCACCTGGGAAGCAAGTGTGTGGGCCGACAGAGTCCTTTCCTAGATTTCTTCGGATATAGAGGAAGAAGAATCTTTCCCGAAATCTCTGCTTCGCACAAAGCAGTGCTTGTGGCCACGTTTTGAATGAGTTCATGACACAGAACTAGTAATTAGTCTGCTTCAGACTTTGGTGGGTTTGTCTCAGAGAGAGGCCTGCTTAGGTTCCTCTTTAGCAAAGCTTCAGGGGCTGAGGAGTCATTACTATCTGGCTTTTCTTTGGATCTTCAGGGTGCTTTGTTGTTGCTATCACCTGCTGTAGTGTCTTGGTCTGTTTACTTTTTTGCAAAGGTAAGGAAGGTTTTATTAATTGTGTTGGTGCTGTGTTGGAAAGACCAGCGGCTTTCTAGAGACTTGGTTTCTGACAGTACAGAGAAGCTCGTTGAAGGGCTGCATTCAGGATAGCGATGCCTGTTGACTTGGCTGGGAGGAGTGAAAGAAAGTGTGTAGGCCCAGAGGAATGTTTTTCAGTCTGAGGGCTGCATTCCTTTCTAGGAGACCTTCTGGGGGCTGCAGTGGTGGGCAGGGCTGCAAGCAGGACAGAGCAATAGACGTGACTCTTATCTTTGTACAGAAGGCTTTGTTCTAGCCATGCAAAAAATTAGAGGTTTCTGTGTACCCCCCCCAAAAAAATCATACATGCATGTACCTTTCACTCCTGGTGAGCAAGAGGCATTATTACCATTCAAGTACACATTCTAGCCAACAAAAGCACTTGAGAAGGGCTTGGAACAGGGTCAGTGAGGTGTGTGGCTTGAAATTGGGACATGGCCAGGTTGGACCTGAGAGTCAGATAAAGAGGCCTGGAGGGCTTCGTTTGGCCCCCAGGCATGAGGTTCTCTATCCCTAATATAGACAAAACCCTCCTTTTCTAATTCTCCTCTTGTATGTCTTCTGTGCAGATGCATTGTTAGCAGACCTGGAATCCACTACCTCTCACATCTCCAAAAGACCAGTCTTCCTGTCAGAGGAAACATCTTACTCGTATCCAACTGGAAATCATACGTACCAGGAAATCACTATACCTCCTCCGGTGCCACCCCCTCCTTCTAATGAGGCCTTGAATGGGACTGTAAGTGAACCTTTAGACCAGTGGCAGCTCAGCATCCCCAGAAATATTCACCAGCAGGTAATTTTGCTTGTCAGTTATGCTCATGGAACTGAGGGAGCCAGTTGTTGGTGTGTTGTGGAGCAACGTATTGTCTGTTAAAATATTTGTATCCCATATTTCAGCTCAGTGCTGGTTTATGGCCATATTGATAAAAGCATTTGCTCTAATAACATAACATGAAAACTTTATTGCCAAGAACTAAACATTTATGGCTTGTGATTGTTTGATGCTTCCAATTGGGATTGGACGCTTCCTCGTTTAATTAGAAGAAGCCTCCTCTGGCCAGCGATCTTCACATTGTGCTTGTTACCAGCCCAGTTTAAATGCTTACATGGAAACTGACTCTCCCCTCCCCACATAGCTCTGAGTAAGCATGGCAGTACTCAGCTTTAGCTGGCAGCATAATGTGAAGATTGCTCAATTTTTCTTTCGGTCTGTAAAGCTAGACCTGAAGGTTCACGCCCTGAAAACACTACTCACAGTCTCCTCACCAGTGCCCTGTCTGAAGCCACAGTGGAATGATGCAGATCTTAATCAGTCACCTTGGGGCTTCTGAAAAAGATAATGTAGTTTTGTAGATCACAGGTATATGAGCCATAGATCAGATTGGAAGAAGCATGAAATGTGTTTCTGGAGGGGGGTGAAGGCTAGCTCTAGGGAGAACAATTTGTTACCAGGTTGCATCCTGCTTGTTCCACATTCCAAGATCCCAGTCATGCATTGCATGTAAGTAGAGGGTGAGCTCTCAAAACTGTTTGGGCCTTTCAAAATGTGGAAGTGGCAACTTTTTGTAAAACTGGGGAGTGGGGGGGGGAGAGTAGTCTTCTTGCATGATCTGATTTTTGTGTAGATCAGTTCTGAAGGAAAGTCACTATTCTAACAGCTGTACAAGTTGGGTTGTGAGCCTGAGTGAGCAGCTGGCTCAGGGCCATCCAATTTGTGTATATTCCTGAGGAAATAAGTGAACTGTAACTATTGCTGCTTTATAAAATAAAAGGTGCTAGGGTTTGATCTGGAAGCCTGTGTGTTAGAGGCATAGCTGCCAAGTTTTCCCTTTTCTCACGAGGAAGCCTATTCAGCATAAGGGAAAATCCCTTTAAAAAAGGGATAACTTGGCAGCTATGGTTAGAGGTAAACTTTGATTTGCTGCCTTCTTACGTTGCATGTTCCAAAGGCTGAATTCACAATGGGTTCTTGGGGTTAAGCTGCAGCTCAGACTAATCTCCAAACCCTGATCTCCCAAATGCTAAGACCAGCAGATTTCACTGACCCACACTGCTTTGCATGCACCCTGCGTTGTTTTTGGTTTTGTTTGTTTACAGCAAGGCTGGGGAACCTTTGGCCTCCAAACATTGCTGGACTACAGCTCCCATCATCCCTCACCCATTGCCTACACTGGTAGGAGCTGATGAGAGTTGAAGTCCAACAACATCTGGAGGGCTAAAGGTTCCCCAGCCTTGCTTTATTAGCACAACTAAAGAATAAAGTGTGCATTACATGGAGCTCCATGTATCTCGCTCCTGACGGTTGAAGGAAAAGCAGCACTTGGGGGCTGCATTTGGGAGCTGGAAAAGGGGCTGCTTATTCCTTCCCAGCTTATTCTGCTTTGTTTCCCCCTTGCTCATCCCCAGACGGCCTCTCCTCAAGCTGCTTTTCTTGGGGGTGGAAAGAGCATTTGGGAGAAGAATATTCTGAGAATATTCTGAGAGAGGCAGCAACCAACAGAGAAAGGGTTAAGGGCCTACTTGCCCTTCCTTGGCCTTTGATTTCAGCTTTCAGTGGCTGCTTTTCATTTTTTTTAAAAAATGTCAGATCTGGAAATGATGGTCAGTGGCTTACAAACAAATTCGGGTTTTAAGCCAGTTTCAAACTCTGGCTTCATATCCTGGTTTGTTCTGATCATAGTGTCTTGAGTGTTCATATAACAGGAAGGGAAGCGCAAAGACACAGGAGAGGGGTTGTCTGCAAGTGCAGCCTCCTCATTTTGACTTAGTTTTGTGTGTTAATGTGACAATTTTATAGGATGGGGTGGGGAACCTTATACCCAGGGGCTGACAGTGGCTCTTCAGGTCTTTCTGTCTGGCCCTTGGAACTCTCCCCAGGCCACACCCATCCCCTGTTCTACTTTGCACTCCAAGTGTTCCCGCCATTTGCTTGTCTGGAAGAAATATAGAGAGGGTTGTGTACAGTATGTGTAGAAAGTAGCCTACTGTGCAGGGGTAAAATTGACATTTGTTGCTGTCCCCACTTTTGACTCTGGCCCTGCCCACCACTGACTTGAGACCCTCAGAAAGTTGTACATTTGGCCCTCGGATTGAAAAAGGTTCCTTAGCCCTCATTCAGTGCTTTGAATTTGAAAAAGGACTACATACTTGTGCAACACAGTAGTTGGGTGAAAGTCTCTTGCACAGAGCTGGTTCTGGAACAGAGGTTTTGACTCGTCTCTCTCCTAATCTCTCTCTGTCTCTCTCCTAATAAATTTAAATAAAATATGCAAATGGTTCTTTCTGCAGCCGCAGTCCCAGTCTCCTGTGTGCAGCTCCAGCACTTCGGTGTCCAGAGAGTGTGCCATCTCTCCTTCACGTGTAAGCGAAGAGGAGCACGTCTACAGGTAGCCCACTATTCCCATGCTTACTCTCCCAAATCCCCCCTACACTCAGAAGCTTATGGTGAAGTCAGGAGCTGGTTCTGCTTGTGGTGGTCAGAAAAATATTGGGCACCCATGTTGATACCATTTCCTGTTTCACTTCAGAGCTAGTTCTTGGGGATCTTTTCCTACTGCATTTGTGGAATAACATTCCATAAACAGGATTTTGAGGTGGTGAAATGCAGTTAACTTTCTCTAGCACAGTGGACTTAGGAGATCAGGATTTTTATTTTCTGCTTTGCCATTCATTTTACATCTGCCTTCGGTAATCGGGTTTTGATCACTGTATCTCCAGCTGTAAAATGGAGATATGGGTGGCTGTCATTCCCAATCAAAGTTATTTTAAAATCTGTAAAACAAAAACACTATTTAAGCCAATCTAGCAAAATGCCACCAAGGCATATAAGACTGCATCATAAATTGAAGCTCTCTCTGTGTGTGTGTGTGTGTGTGAGAGAGAGAGAGAGAGAGAGAGAGAGAAGGAAGGAAGGAAGGAAGGAAGGAAGGAAGGAAGGAAGGAAGGAAGGACAGAAAGGAAAGAAAGAAAAGAAAGAAAGTTCAGGAATATGCAGCTAATTGCAGCTCCATGGTGATGGTTCTTAGAGGCTAGAGTGGCTCTTTATGGTGCAATGGGGAGGAGGTGGTGGGGAGGAGCTTGGATGGATGCCAGCAAGAACAATTACATGTACTTAGGTTTTAATTCCCTTGTACCATAAAGACAAGTGAATTAAGCTATATGCTCCCTCACCCCCAGTAGGTTTTGAAGAAAAATAAGAGAGAGAGCTCCACATCAGGTATATTCTAGGGAAGGGCTTTAACTTTTTGGTGGAGCCCATGCTTTGCATGTGGAACTCTAGGTGCATCAGCCCTCATTGTTGCCAACTCAACAGTAAAACCACAAATGGGATGCAAATAAGCCATTTGGGGTTTATCACTTTTGATGACTTGGAACTGCTTTTATATAGAAGTAAAAACAGCAGCAACCATCCATGCAAACCTATAACGCAAGTAACTTAACAAGGTTTAATAAGAAGATTTGTGTTCAATTCGCTTCCCTTTTGATCCCTTGAACACCAGTTTCCCCAACAAGCAGAAGTCTGCAGAACCATCTCCCACCCTGATGAGCTCTTCGCTAGGCAATAACCTGTCAGAACTGGACCGACTGCTACTGGAACTGAATGCCGTTCAGCACAACCCTCCCAGTGGCTATGCACCAGGTAGGAAGCAATAGCTCTGGCAGCATAGGTAAATTCGATGGTGGGGATCGAATTCCTGTCCCCTGATCCTGGATCTGTTGCCTGCCCCATGCACATGCTGTGCTCTGACTCCCAGTGTAACTGAAATGCCTGCAGAGTTGGAGAAGACACACATTTTGGTGGTCCCCAAATAGGCCTTAAATTATAATTTGAGGAATTAAAATACAGTGAACTGAAGTGCCACATAATATTCATTCTGCACTTGTAGCAAATGGGTCTTTTAGCATGACAGTACCTATAAATTGGAGCTCCCTGCCTATTTACACCAGACAGGTGCTTTTATTGTACTTTTTTTGCTGCCTACTGAAAACATTTTCTTTAAGCAAAGCCTATCCAGACACAGAAAATGCTGACATGTGCTTTAATTTATCTCCCTAAAGTTTACTGTTGATTTGAACTATCTTTTAGATATCCTCTTTGATTGCTTGTTTTTTAAGCTGGTTGTTTCCCCCCTTGATAATTTCTTGTAAACCATTTAGAGGTTGGTTCTGTTACAAGCAAGCAAGCAAGCAAGCAAGCAAGCAAGCAAGCAAGCAAGCAAGCAAGCAAGCATTTATTTCCTTTTGAATAAATAAAATGAATAAAAACCATTTTGTCTTTCTGCTTATAAGATGAAGCCACTAGGAGCCCTTCATTGCCTGGTGGGACTGGATCTCACTACGGTGTCCCAGAGAACACTACCTCTTTGAACACACAATCAGCAACCCCACCGAAGGAGAAGCCGAAGCGGAATGGAGGGCACGGCATTGAGGACGTGTGCCCTAGTGTGGAGAGCCTTTTGGATGAACTGGAAAGCTCTGTGCCCAGTCCAGTGTGAGTAACAACTTGGCCACTTTCTCCCTTCCTATGCGGGGGCTTCCAGGCTGGTGCAGGAAGCAGTTGGTGTCTCACGTCAGAGAATGCAATATTGGCCAGTTTCTGGTTCCTCAAAAGAGAAGGGGAACTTCTTTTCAAAGAAGAAATGGAAAACTGGGGCCCATGTGTCAAGTGTCCACCAAGAGGCGAAGTGCTCTCATGAGCAGGAGCAGCAAGGGTGAAAAGACGCAACCAGGGAACAGATTGGTGTGATTTTGCAGTTTACAAGAGTGGGTCTGAGAAAAAAAGATAAAGAGACTGACAGCATTTAGAGGTCAATAGCGGAAGCTTAACTAGATAGAGGAAAAAGGAAGCCAGTGTAGAGGAAAGGGGAGCATATTGTGTGAGCAGAATGGGTTAAGTAAGCTGCAGTATTCAAGAGGGAGGAAAGAGGTTTCTGAGAGGAAACCGGAAATCTGAGAAGTGTTGCAGTAATCACTGCAAGCAAATAATGAGTGTGCTCGAGAGCATTACATCATTCAGGAAGAAGAAAAAGGTGGGCTTTGTACATGTTACAGAGCTGAAAGCAACAAGGTTCCACAGCTATGACTGTTGAGAGAGAGGGAGAAAGAAAGAAAAAGAGAGAGAATAATTAATTAAAGAGAAATTTTTAAATTAATTAATTTTTAATTAATTTTAATTAATTAAAAGATCAGGATGCAGAGGCTTGAGGGCAGAGGAAACCATGGAAGTGTCTCTTAGAAGGTACTGTGTTTGAGAGGGAGTAGCTCTGTTTCAGTTATATACAGTAGCTCTCTTTCAACTCCCAGCATCTCCAGGTAGGGTTCGGAGAGACCTTGGAGAGCTGCTGTCAGTAGCTGCAGACAGTACTGAGCTAGATGGACCCATGGTCTGACTCTGTACAAGGCAGCCTCCTATGAAAGGGAAGGGGCCATAGCTCAGTGATAGAGCTTCTGCTTTGCATGCAGAAGGTCCCATGTTCAACCACTGGCATCTACAGGTAGGGCTGGGAGAAAACCTTGTCTAAAACCCACTGCTAATCCATGTTAGATGAACTAACTACTGAGTTAAATGAACCCCATGGTTTGACCTGGTATAAGGCAGCTTTGTGTATTCTCAAACGAGGCCCAGGTTCAACCAGATCTGCACGTAATGGATAGTTGTGCCCATGCTTGCCTCAACAGGAGAGTGTACCTGTCTCCAAAAGGATCCAAAGTTTTTATCTTCTGAGTGACAAGAGCCAGATACAAGTGGGAAGATTGTGGATAAAACAGTTCAGAGGGAGGAAGCCTTGCTGAGTGTTCTTGGGAAGAAATGGCCACCTCCCTCTTCTTAGCAGTGTGTGACTGTCTTCTGTCTTTCCCTTAGTCCAGCTATCACTGTGAACCAGGGCGAGATGAGCAGCCCCCAGCGGGTCACCTCCAGCCAGCAACAGACTCGCATATCTGCCTCATCAGCCACAAGAGAACTGGATGAGCTGATGGCTTCACTTTCCGACTTCAAGGTACCCAGTCAATACCATTCTTTCCTTTCCCATTCACTTGTCAGTATGTCACCTCCACTTTTATTTTCCTGAGTCCCTCTCCTCACCCTGCTGCATAAAGCACCACCCCTCATTCCTCCTTTTGGTGTTTGTGTGTTAGAGCGAGCTCTACACTGGCTGCACATCTGTTAAGACCCTGGACATTTGGGTCTGTGATGCATGGATTCATTCTTGCCCTCATGTGGCATGCCTCACAAACTGTACATATTGGATTTTGAAACACAGCACATTCTTTTTCTTCTACTGATTTAAGAACTGAGCTGTCTCTTCAAGGAAGTACAGTTTCTTCAGTCACACATATTGCATACTACTGTATTTTTCCTTCCATAAGACACACTTTTTTCTTCCTAAAAAGTAAGAGGAAATTTCTGTGTGTCTTATGGAGCGAATGCGTGGCCCCTGGAGCCGAATTGCCCAGGGGCTAAAGACAGATTGTGCTCTTTTTTAAAAAAAGAAAGAGCTAAAGGCTAATGAGGGAATGAGAGCTTTGAAAGGAATCCACTCAGCAGCTGATTGCAAGAGATCGGGGAGGGAGATAAGGGAGCTAGCTCCCTTCCGGGCCCCTCTGGCCCCTTGCCTAGGCCTCAATTGGTGTCTGCAGAGGGAGACATGTGATTGGCTGATTAGATTATCTGTCTGGAAACTGTAGAAATAGTCCCTTTCCTTTCCAAGAAGCTGCAGAACTGTGAGTTGAACCCCATAAAAACAGGATTTTTCCCTTTGCAAGGAAACTCAGCAACTTTGAGCTGATCCTAAAAAATGGAGCTTTCCCCCTTTGCAAAAAAAGATGCACAACTCTGAGCTGACCCCCCCCCAAAAGAACGGGGCTTTTCCCATTTGCAAAAAAAGCTGCACAACTTTGAGCTGATCCTAAAAAAAATGGAGCTTTCCCCCTTTGCAAAAGAAGCTTCCTCAAATATTTAATTGGGGGGGGGGGGCAAGGCGCCTAGGCCTCTAGGAGTTGGCTGCTATGCCTAGGACAATTCAAGAAAGCAAAATATTTTTTCTTGTTTTCCTCCTCTAAAAACTAGGTGCGTCCAATGGTCAGTTGCATCCTATGGGGCGAAAAATGCGGTAGTTTGCACATCTCATGTATACCTTGCTAAATATGCAGGAATACTCAGCCCCAAAAAAACCAAAAGATAGGATGGGAGAGGAGAAATTCTAAGCAAGTGGGCTAATGCAAAACCAGAATTGTGTGTGTAATTTATGCAGTACTTGATTGTAAAAACAAACAAACCACCTTTCTTTAAGTCATTTAAAGAATAATAAAATAATTGGTAAAAACAGTTAAAAACAAGTATTTAAAATATTCCAAAAAATAAAATCAATGATAAACTAAAAATAGACTAAAATATATGTTAAGAAGATACCACTAAGAAAGGTATTTTTAATCTCTCCTATTCACAAGGGTGAGGGAGTAGATTACAACCTTTCACATGCATGGTTAAGCACAAAACCATGATAATGCAGTTGTGGGAACATTCTGTTGAGTGTCCAAAAGAATCTGTTAAGAAAAGTCTGGGATAGAACTGTTTCGATATGTGCAGTTTTCACCTGTTTGTGATCTTTTCCGTGTGAACGTAGCAAAATGTAGCAGAACCTATCCAGTTCTTCCTTTTTTGCTGATTTAAATTCATTGTAAAATCCAAGGATGTCGTAGGAGCATTGTCCTTTTCTGTATTGTTGAGAAAAATCTTATTACAAGTAAAGTTATGAGGTGTTAAATTCACATTTTATCGAGCAAATGGAGGGCAAGAACTACAACACATGTCACATAGGAACATGCAGCTATTGGGGTGGAATGGCTCCTTATCAAGACCAACATAGAGGAGACAGCCTGAGAAGTAGCAGAAGAGAGAGACATGCCTGTTGGATAAGGAGTGGGGGAGAAGACACACACACACAGAGAGAGAGAGAGAGAGAGAGAGAGAGAGAGAGAGAGAGAGAGAGAGAGAGAGAGAGAGAGAAGAAGAAGAAGAAGAAGAAGAAGAAGAAGAAGAAGAAGAAGAAGAAGAAGAAGAAGAAGAAGAAGAAGAAGAAGACCACCATGAAAAGGACCCCTTCTTTGGTGAGAGTAGTGTGGGCTTCATTTGATGCTGTAAAAGAAAAAGCAATAGGCTAGGTTGGTTGAGGTGCAGAACATGAGGACAGAACATGGGCAAGGGATTGTGAAAGTGTGAATACAGAGGAGAGTGGTGAGGTTCGGGACCTGAGCACCTGCAGAGAAATCTCCAGATCCCCAGCTTTCTTTTTTATTATTTAAAAAAGAGTAAGCTGCTATCATTTATGGAACCTGAGACATGAAGCAAAATATATAAGTAGTAGTATTTTTGCGAGAAACTCAACTGCTTCCCAGAGCCTTAGCTAGGTGATCTTGCGCCCCTGGAAGAACCGTCCAGATTGCACCCCCTAGCCTCAGACAAATTAGCTCTTCTTTCCGCCTCTCCTCCAACCCTCAACCCCACCCATTCAATTCACCCTCTATTAAAAACCTTTTCTTATGAGGCAATAATCAATACTTTTATTTTTATATGTCAGAACAGCTGGAGCAGCTTGGTGCTTTTTGTTGTTCTTGTTTCTTCTTTTTTTTCAAAAAAAAGATATGCCCACTGTTGATAGATTAGTTTGGTTGCTGTTGTCCTCTGTGCCACTCCCTCTTCAGATTTAGAAAAGCAACAGCAACACTAACAATAAAAACATATACTTTTAACTTAAAAGAATAATAATTGTAGCCCACTTGATTTTCACAAGAAATTCAGCATAACTGGCAAAATTAACTGGTATCTGATGAAGTGTGCATGCACACGAAAGCTCATACCAAAATAAAAACTTAGTTGGTCTTTAAGGTGCTACTGAAGGAATTTTTTTATTTTGGCAAAATTAAAATAAGATATAAAATAGTCCATAATTGCAAAAGAAGATACAAAATAATCCATAATTGCAAACCCAAAAGCTAAAAATAACTATCTCTCCCTCCATCTCTCACTTTTCTCTGTGTGTAAGCAATTATTTTTGAGAAGCTGAACTGTACCTCTCCAGCCCTTTTTCTCTGTGCTTGTGGAGATGACAGCAAACATGCAGTACTAGTTAAAGAAATGGTTAAATTGCAGTCAATAAGTTTGTCAGATCTTCCCCTTCCTGAATGATGGGTATTCATTGTTCCCTTTAAAGTTGGTTGTGCATGTGAGACTGAACATGTAGATTCAGAACAGAGCATTATTGTTTGGTTTAAAGGGACACAGTCTCTGGTCTGTATCTCTTTTCCTGTGGATCCCGTTGCATGAGGATGAGCATGTCCCTCGAATCTTATGTTGCAGGTCCTCCAAGCCTTCACTTTCATTGCTACCAGAGCAAGCAGTGGTGTATCTGTGTGTGGTGGGGATGGTGGCTTCTTGAGCAAGCTTGCGGCTCGTGTGTCACAGTTATGTCAACTGATTGTTGGCTTCCGGGTTGGTTTCTGGTATAACCGATTTGGGTGACCTACCGGTAGTTCTGTGAAGAGGGGAGGAGATAGACAAAACAGTGCTTGCTGGCTGCCAATTGTAAGAAACCGCAGCACCATCTCCAGATTTCCATTCTGCCGCCTTGTTCCTTCTGGCTAGCCTTAGGTTAGTGCCATTTTCCTTTCCCCCCTCACTTCCCTACTCCCCCTTTCCCCTTCTTCCTCTTCCTTCAATTCTGTTTCCATCCTTTTCCCCCTCCCACATTTCTTTATCTTTTCACAGACCTCGTCTACCATATCACTGATCTCTGAACCCTCCCTGGAGCTACTTCCTGGCCCAGTTGTCTCAGATGCAGCCCATGTGCTTCCTAGTATATCTTTCCTGACTACCTCAAAGCAGCAAGACATGGGCCACTCTGGGGGTGTTCTGCACCCTCTGGCACCTCTCCCATTGGAGGTGCTCCATATTGAAGAGGAAAGCAACAGCCCAGTCACTAGTGTGATTCAAGAGCATTCTCTCATCACCCCTTCCAGACTCTGGACTGAGCCCCTGCACCCAGAGGCCTCTGCTACTCTCACAAGCTCAGACGGACCAAGCAGAGAGTCCACTTCCAATGTGAAACTTCTCTCATTTTCCAAGGTGGAGTCATTGCCTGTTCATTCTGATGTAGGAACCCTGAATCAGAGGTTTGCAGAGCAAAAAGGACCTTGGAGGAATGAGCAGAGAGATGGAACCCAGGCTGCAACAATGCTTGTTTCAAGCTCCTGCATAAGTGGCAAGGTGAAAGTGCCAGTGCCACAAGAGTTGGAACCTGTGTTTGATCCAACAGTTGATGCTCACAAAGGGATTGGCATCAACAAAGGAGCTTTGGATGATCTGAACAACTCTAAAGCATCTCACTTTGCACCAAGACTACAATCCGAGGGAGACTGCATCGTGCCAACAATGCACAGACCTGGTCCTTTGAGTGTTGATCAATGGGAGAACTGTCCAGGTACCAGAAGCCACTTGGGCCAGAACATACTGCATGGTACTGAAGTCCAAGATCCAGCCAGGGCAAGCAGCTGTCCTGATGTTGCCGAGAAGAGGCAAGGTCCAGAGAGGGCGCCTAGGAAAAGCAGCCTTCAGAATGCTCTGACGGGTGAATGGAAAGAAGCACTCTCCGGCGTAGCAGCTGCTCCAGGATCGACGGGAAATGCCTGGAAAGAGGAAATGGATCTGATTCCTTCTTGCAAGATTCCTGTGGAGAGGATTTCTACGTCAGGCCAGGCAGGCATCAAAGTGCATGTAGTGGCGAGTGAGCTAGTGTGGATTTCTTCTGCCAGTGCATCTCATTTGGCTGTGCATGGTGTGCTTTTGAGCCCTCTGAATTAAGCTGCTTTGCATGCTTCTCCGAAGTGAGACTTAGTAGCAGCTGTACGGGACTGTGAACTGGGAAAATGCTGCAGGAAAACAACTTTTGTGGCAACCCTTTGCACATTGGCCTCCAGACTCAGTTCCCATAGCATTGTGAAGACATACCAGCCACTTTTATCCTTCTTAGTAGTGGAAAGTGTGGCCTGGAGAGAGAGAGAGGGCCTTGGAAGCTTATAACAATTTGGGCTCAATGGATCTCTTCCTAACAGCCACCCACTTGCTAGATTATTTGTTTTGCGCAACTGGTGTAGTGCAACATTTCCTATAAAAGGTCAAGCTACAAGAAAATCAAACCACCATAAACTAGACTGTTTTGATGCTGCATCTGTTCTCCTACCTATGGAATTATCATGAATATTATTATTTATTAAATTTGTATACTGCCCTATACCCGCAGGTCTCAGGGAGGTTCTCACCTTGATGAATCTGTACACCTTGATGCTCTCATTGAGCTGGCAGGGCAGGATAGTCCAGCGCCTCCATGAATTTACAGTGCACTGTGCATGAAGATACTGCCATTGGTTGTGGTGTTTTAAAGCTGTTCCTAACACTGGATCTAGCACATTTGGCCTAGGAACATAGGACGCCACCTTACACAGAGTCAGGCCATTGGTCCAGCTAGCTCAGTATTGTCTATGCTGTCTAGCAAGAGCAGCTCTTCAGGGTTTCAGGCTTTTCCAGCCCTACCTGGATATGCTGGGGATTGAACCAGGGACCTTTTTGCATGCAGGGCATGTAAACTACTGAGCCATGGTCCTTCCCCTACTGCAACAAATTATTTGTTCTCCCTTATCAGTCCTGTTTGTTCAGCTGACCTGGCTGACCTTGGAAGACCTTTCTCAAGGTTGACTTGCTGCTTGGGGATGGGCCAAAAGGATTTGTTGTTGTTGTTTTCATCCCTCCCCTTGAAGAGGCAATGGCTGCTGTTTTTCCTGCTCCTGGTCACTAACCGTTCTTGAGCCTGAAGCGTGTGCATCCTGTGTTTTTGTTGCCACTGCAGCTCTTGTACTGAAACTGCCATTTCCCTCCTGTTAAGATAAAATCTGTAATCAAGCAGACAAAAGAGACTTCCCACGTGCACCCGATGTGCCGCGACCTCTCGCCACGGCGCAAGCTGGGCCCAGCCATATTTCACAAGACGGTCTCCCAAGACCGCTTGATTGAGGAACTGCAAGACAGGTTGGGCATCAGCAAACCTGAACAGGAGGAGTGCAGAAGTCCAGACAACTGGATGACCGAGGGAGTCATCATTATCTCCAGGCCACTGAAGAAAGAGCAAGAGGGTAGTCAGCAGGTAGAAAAGGTAGAGAATGAAATGCCTTGTGGGTTTTCTTGTCTCTCCTCCAGGAGTCTCCTAACTCTGATATATTGAAAATGGCTTAGGACACATCCGTACAGCACTTGTTAGCATTCAAAGTGTGGAGAGGTAATCCATATCACAGAGAAGCTCAGGAATTCCCTTTCATCCTCTTGGTCCAAGAGAAGAAGCCAGCTTACTGTGTGCATCAACCATGCTGGATGCTCAAGCTTCTGGAGTAGCAGATGAGCACATGTAATTCCTGAAATGAGAAAAGTAGAGATGTGCCATTAGAATGCTTATATGAGTAAGAATCCGCCCCTGACCACCAGTGTTTCATTGGACACCAGGAGAAAGCAAGGGGATTCAAGATGGGTTTGTTGGCCAGGTGATTAACAGCAAGGTCTTAGTGTTTCTTGAGTGTTAAACCTGCTGGAAACCTACTGGAGATTTACTTTTTGTCTAGATGACTCAGATCACCCTTACTGCGTTGGCTTGTGACCTAGATCCCTCTATTTAAATATGGGAACTTGCCCATTTTACATGAAGAGTGTCGGACCCTGGATTTATTAATTTTTGTTCCGTAGATATGGCACACTCAGAGGTAGAACAATATTCCATTTTTTACTAAATGAAACATGATTCCACTGCCACATAGGTTTCTGCAGATTGAAAGTCCATAAAGGCAGATTCTGGCTATTATTCCCCCTCATGTTTGATTATACTTGACTATTGCATTAGTTTTTATAATTTCTGCTTGTTTTGCGTCCAGACTAAGGCTCCACACTCAGGAGTGGGTCACTTCTTTCATTTCATGTTTTCTCCTCCTTTAGTCTATGCAATTCCTCTGGACTAAGTGCCTCTGGACTTGTTTATGTTTTCTTCCTGCTTCCTTCCTAGGTTATAATTCCTGCAGAGTCACCCCTCCCTCTAAGAAGGACGATTGCTGTTCCACCCTCTCCCCCACCACAGTTTCCTAAAGATGTTTCAAAGGCTGCCTCTGTCAAGGCTGCCTTCTCTTCTCCTCTCCCTCATCCTCCGCCACCACCACCTCCCTTGCCACCACCACCATCGGTGCACGTCCCCCAGCTGCGCTATGTGCCACCAGCTCCACCTCCTCACCCTCTGCTCCAGTGGGAAATGCTTCTGGAGGAATGCCCCCCTTCCCAGGCACAGATCCCAGCAGAGCCAGTTGAAGTGGCCTCTCCTCCCAAGATGGTGGTGTCAGTTGGTTGCCAAACGGACGAGGATTCATTCTTCCCACCAGATCAGGCATGGTCTTCTTTCTTTGGGCTCCTGACTTACTAGAATAGTGCCAATGTGAGCCCAGTGGATACAAGGTTCATTTTTGGGGGTGGGTGGGTCCTCCTCTTAGACTGAATGTTTGGGCATCAGCTTATTCTGAGCTCACAGGGAAGAGCAACTATTTGGATGCTCAGGACAGAAAACACATTTTAGCTTTCATAGTGGTACTAAGTATGCATGAGTACACTCTGCCACATGTGCAGAGTTGGGAGTAGTGCCACAAAGGGAATAGTGTGTGGCCCACATTGCGGACGGCGGTTGGATGAAGACTGAGCTAGATGCACAAAGCGGTCTGTGTAAGGCAGCCTACTATGTGTCCCTCTGTGACCCTTAGAAACTTTATTGCACAAGCAGTTTTCTTCTGCCTTCATGAACTGTTCAAGGGTTTCTGGGAGCACCTGAGCTTTTCTTACAAATCCTCATGCTCCATGGTTTTAGTATGGTTGCATAATTGCTCCATGCTGGTGTTTTTATTTTTAAAAGTGCTGCAGACGCCGCCTGTATGCCACATAGCTGAGTGCTCGACTTTCTCCTTCAAGTGGCAATGATCCCAGGCAATGATCAGTTCCAGTTCACTGTAGTAAAAAGGCTGCACACAGGTTATGTGTGGTAAACCCATCTTATGTATAAGGTCAAGATAGACTTTCCTTATCTCGCACACCTTTGTAATACATTTAATGGACAGCCATTATTTCCATTTTACAGATGTGAAGGTTTGGACTCTTAAGCCCTTCATGACTTAGCTAGGACTGGGGTGCAGGACTTTCCCTGAATCCACGTACAGTGGACTTTCTACTGGCTTTCTCACATCACTACAGCTTTCAACCTGCTAGCACTCACTGTGAATTATGCTTTTCAGGTCTCGTATGCTCCACCTCCGGACTGGGGCTCCCAAGTTCTTGCTGTTCGTCCTCCCACTCCTGAGAAGGCAGGGCATCCTCTCTCTCTTTTTTCCCTGTAGCATGGTGTGTGGGAAACACTTCTCTTGGCATAGATTTGATTCTTGCATTGGTAGAATTGCAAGTGTTCTGCAGAAATGCAGTTTTGTGCTTTTTCCCTAGGCTCAGCCTGCTTGCTTGTTTCTAATTAGTATGGGGAAGCAACAGTAGGTCTCTTAAAACCAGCATGATTTTTGAGAGCTTGTGGCATGACCTTTTCAAGGACGCGAGTTTAGTGGCTAGAGAATGGGAGAAGCAGCAACAAACGCTCATGCAGTTTACCAAGTAAAAAGTATGAATGTCTTCCCAGCATGAATTGAGTGAGGCATTTTAAAACAAGGTATCAAATGCTCAAATATATTTAACAACCCCATGAAGAGAATATATGTTTGTTAGGACTTGTCCTTTATTTTTTGTTGTGTTGCTTGAACATATGTATGTCACTGGAATAAAGTAGAATCATTTTCTGGGAGAATTGCATACTGTGCTGTGCCCCAGTCCTATCAATCACCAGTCACCTGTGGCGAGTAAAAACTGACCACAGGTTAACCAAGCGGGAAAAGATGTACAAAATCTGTCTTACTCTCTCTTCTTTCAGGCCATGACTAACTAACGTGTGATCAGGTGGGCTAGTAAAAAACAAACAAGCAGACTACTAATATTTGCAGACTTGCATGTAAACCTGCCATTCTAACCAAGTCAGTAAAAAGTCCAGGGGGAATAGTTTGAAAACATTTGATACAGCAACCTTTTTGAAGCTAAGCAGGTCTGAGCACAATTAGTGTCTTGATAGGAGACTTGTATTTACAGCACCTCGATTTCATTCATGGAAGAATATTGTGTAGTGGTTAGAGTGTTGGGCTAGGATCTGGCAGACCAGAGTTGAAATTCCCCACCCACTCATGAAGCTCACTGCGTAACCATTGGCCTGTCACAATTTCTTAGCCTAACCTACCTCACAGGGTTATTGTGAGTATAAAATGGGGCAGGGGGTGCATGTCGTACCTTGAGTTCCCTGGAGGAAAAGTTAGATGGCCAATCTACTCAAGAAATAATAAATGTGGAAGACAAATGTAATAAATGAAAGTTCCGCCATGTGCATGACTAATACCTACGCTGTGTCCTTTGGCATCATACAGAGCATCCTTCACCAACCTGATGTTCTCTAGATGCTCGATTAATTTATTTGTTTTATTAAATTTATATGCTGTCATTTCCCCCAAAGTGGCAAACACTTTCCGTAATAAGAATACAATTAAAAATAAAATAAAACCACATTTAAAAATTGGTAAAAACAATAAAACATCAGAAGCAAATTTAAGAGATGATGGGAGTTGCAGTTCAATGGCATCTGGAGGGCCCAAAGCTTCCCCATCTCTGCTTTAACCCTAGAAAACCATAGCGAAGTTAGCGTGTACATGTGCAAGGATCAAAGACTTATAGAACAGCACAGGCTCCCATTTGCCAACCCTCCCTGCACCCCATGTGTTAATTGGAACAGAAGGACTTACACCAATAGACTGTGTTATAATCAAAAGTATACTGTGGTGTAACATCTCACGATCAAGTCACACATTCCTTTGGCTGATGTTAGAGCTGGAATTGTCATCGTGTGGGTGTCTTTAGGGCCTTTAAAGCCCTAAATGGCCTCGGTCCAGTATACCTGAAGGAGCGTCTCCACCCCCATCATTCTGCCCGGACACTGAGGTCCAGTACTGAGGGCCTTCTGGCGGTTCCCTCACTGCGAGAAGCAAAGCTACAGGGAACCAGGCAGAGGGCCTTCTTGGTAGTGGCGCCCGCCCTGTGGAACCCCCACCCATCAGATGTCAAAGAGAAAAACAGCTACCAGATGTTTAGAATACATCTGAAGGCAGCCCTGTTTAGGGAGGCTTTTAATGTTTAATCGATTATTTTATTTTATTTTTCTGTTGGAAGCCGCCCAGAGTGGCTGGGTAAACCCAGCGAGATAGGCGGGGTATAAATAATAAATTGTTGTTGTTGTTGTTGTTGCATATTGTGGCACTGGCAGAACAATCTAATTTGGGAATACGGTTTTGTTGTGTTTACCTTGGGAAGCTTGAAAGCATGATCTGAGCTTACACAGCCTTGCCATTTTCATTAATCTGCCTATGGGAAGAGCCTTTTCTTGTGACTACCTAATCCATGGGTCTGTTGATTTGAGGAGACTTGCTCAAACAAAACTGCTGGAAACCATTCATCCTAGCCCTTCACTGTGATCCCTTCACCAGCTTCTGCAATTACACTGTCCTTCTTGTTATATGTTAATGGAGGCAGGAGGTGGCTCAGCGAACTTCCACAGGGAAAGAAGAACTTTAGCATGGTTCTTAACTTTAATAGTCTCTGCTTTGACTCTGTTGTTGCAGTTCATGTCCCAAGGGAAAGGTGGGAACAACTACCCATCCACGACTTCTCCAAAGCCTGGCAGCCAGTTGGATAGCATGCTCGGAAGCCTCCAGTCAGACTTGCATAAACTCGGGGTAGCAACAGTTGCCAAAGGTGTATGTGGAGCCTGCAAGAAGCCAATTGCTGGACAGGTGAGTCTGAAGGACAACCCCCACTTGTTGAGAGTCTTGAGCTACAACTGGGAGGGCTTTAAAAAAATCATATGGATGAACGGACTGGCGATGCTGAAGAAACTGAAGTACTCTATTTATCCACTGGCTAGGTACGCTGTAAGCTCCTCCAGTGACCTCTACCCTGCCCATGAGGGACTGCCCTCTTCTGAGATGATAGGTAATTCAGTTTTCATGCTACCCCAGTCCAGGGATCCACCTGTTAGTAGAACGTTCTCTCTCATTTGTTCTAGACTCCGTGCTTTTTTATGTCTTTGTCACACATATTATGCCCATACTTGAGAGGTGGAGCATCTGCTGGAGCCAGGGCCGTTTTTCCCTCTCTCTTTCCCAGGTTGTCACGGCGATGGGAAAGACTTGGCACCCTGAGCACTTTGTCTGCACCCACTGCCAGGAGGAGATAGGATCACGTAACTTCTTTGAGCGTGACGGCCAGCCCTACTGTGAGAAGGACTACCACAACCTCTTCTCTCCGCGCTGCTACTACTGCAACGGTCCTATCCTGGATGTGAGTCCATGGCGTTTATGCAGTCTTACTCCTCTGGCTGTCCAGCCTTACACTTTCTACCTTGCCGATCCCGTAGCTATGCACACATTTCATTTGCTTGTGCAGTGGGTGCTAGTAATCCCACCCTAGTCTCTGTGGTTTAGAAAATTAAATCACAGTGGGGGATTTCAGCCCACCTTCAGCACGTAGGTCTCCTCTGCATCCAGCCCAACAACCTCTCCACAGGCCCTCCCCATGCCCCCATGCTGCTGAACTGCAGTTTCCAATCAGCTGAGTAGTGGGATTGGGGTTCATGGGGGAGGATACATTTAAACCTCCCTTCCTTATAGTCTTCCCCCAATCCTTGTGCTGGCCATCTGATCAGGGATTAATTTCTCTATTGCTGAGTTCTAATCTTATAAATTCTGATCTGTGTGTGCATATAAGATCATAAGGAGGGAAGGTTTAGAGTATGTATTTTATTACTACTTTTCTACCCCAACCTTTCCTCCAAGGACTTTAAGGTGGCATACACAGTTCTCCCCCTCCTGTCCTTAAAACAATTGTGTGAGGTAGGTTAGACTGTGACCGAATGACTGGCCCACGGTCACCCAGTTGCCTTCATGGCTGAGTGGGGATTTGAACTCCGGTCCTAGTTCTACACTCTAACCACGCCAATGCACTGACTGGTGGAGTGAGCTGCGCATGGAGGAAGAGATTGCTTTCTCAATGGGTTGCTTGCTGTGTATCATTTATCTGTTTAACTTTTACAATGCTTTATATTTCAACCAAAATAACTGTGCGCATCCCAGCAAAAATAACATTTTAAAAAATACAATACAAATTCTGCATTCAGTAGGTAGTAAATACAGTGCTACTGTTACTGCCTCTTTCTCATTGCACAGCACAGAAATGAAGTGAACTGGGTGTGTGAATGAATGGGGTGGGTGGGTGTGCATGTGGGTGTGCTTGTACCATTATACATACAGTCCCTTGCTACTTTCCCCAAGGGAATATGGCCTTTGGGCTGCTGGGAGGGTGGAACTCTTCACCCTTACCTGTATACATGTATGGGCTTCCCGTAAAATGGCCAGTGAGCTCCTAGCCACCTCGTGGGTTCATGTTATCAACACTGCTACATCAGCTTCCACATTTATTTACACGTGGCCAACCTAGCAGTTCGAAAGCACGTCAAAGTGCAAGTAGATAAATAGGTACCGCTACTGTGGGAAGGTAAACGGCATTTCCGCGTGCTCCTCTGGTTCGCCAGAAGCGGCTTTGTCATGCTGGCCACATGACCTGGAAGCTGTACGCCGGCTCCCTCGGCCAATAACGCGAAATGAGCACCGTAACCCCAGAGTCGGTCACGACTGGACCTAATGGTCAGGGGTCCCTTTACCTTTACCTTACTTTTCATATTATATTGAAATGCTCTAGTCTAGTCGGACACAACTAGAGACTGGCAACACACACATTGGGAGCAGCAAGTCTAGGAGTTAGACGCCCCCGTGTGGCAGGTTGAGTGACACTATTCTAGTGTTAGCTTGGGTGTTAATGGGATTCCCCCCTCATTGACCTTGGTTCTCGAATGTAATTCGTTCTGGAAGGCCATTCGAGTTTCGAAACGCTTGAAAACCGAGGCTGCAAATTCAATTGAGAAAATTGAAAAACACGCAGCAGAAGCCGTTCGACTTCTGAGGCGCATTCGAAAATGGAAGCATTTACTTCCGGGTTTTCGGCGTTCGGGTTCCGAAATGTTCGTCAATGGAGGCATTTGAGAACCAAGGTACTACTGTATGTGAAACAGCTGGATTCTGTAAATATAATAAATTGAGATGATCTGGCAAAATGAAGTGAGGGAAGTGAGAATTACAGTAAATAACCATAGAATCCCATATATTTCTCTCTCCCCACCTCACCTGCCAGTCTCATCAGAAGGAACATAGGAAGCTGCCTTATGCTAGGTCAGACCACTGGTTCATCTAGCTCAGCACCTGCTACACTAAGTGGCAGCAGCTCTCCAGAGTTTCAGGCAGGGGATACTTCCAGCCCTTCCTGACCGGGGATTGAACTTGGGCACTCTTGAGTGCAAAGCAGTTGCTCTGCCACTGAGCTATGGAAAAGGCCCCCTCTCCCTTTATGACTGCCAATTTTACTGGCACTGAACTAGGGTTCAGAGTGGACACTGCACAGAAGATGCCGCTTAGTTAAATTGCCACATCCCTCACCTACTTGCAAGATGCAATTCTCTACATTCCTAGTGGTGATGCTCATGCCCTTCGGTTTGTCAGTTCCACTCTGCCACCAAGAAACCAGTCTTGGTGGAAGGAGTGGCATAGCTTGACAGGAAAGCAGGCAGGAAAATCCTGAGGAATCTCAGGATCAATCCAGGGTAAAAAGTAAAGGGTTCCCTTGGCAACTTCTTAGGCTGTAATTTGGACATATTTTGCCCAAGGGTGTGCAAAATATGGAAAAACAGAATTGATGCATAACAACAGGCTTTGTTTGTATCCTTGGCCATATTTGCAGATTTTAGATGCCACATTAAACACAACAAATGATGTATTGAAAAACTGCAGTGGGATAAGGAGAGGGATCAATTATATTCCCAATTTTGTGCTTGAAGGGAGGAGAAGAGTTTTGTTCACCTACATCTTCGCACTCCATTCTCCTCTTCTTAGTTTTAGCCTTCATTTATGCCTTAGAGTACTGTTTCATCCGTTTGCTTTCTACATGGGTGGGGCCCATGAGCAGACATACCACAGCAATCAGCCAGTTAATCTCTGTACTGTACATGTCCCATGGTGTCTATCCATCTGCTGGGGAGTTCATTGACCTTCCAAAGGCAACAGGAGAGAGAGAGAGAGAGAGAGAGAGAGAGAGAGAGAGAGAGAGAGAGAGAGAGAGAGAGGAGAGAGATCGGAAATGCATGTTCATGAAATTCTGGGCTTAATCCATCCAGAGAATCACATTATTGGAATGTTAGTAGTTCAGTTTCCTGGGGTCAGAGGATTCCTCTCTTCCTCTCCTTTAAATACACTTCTTGTCTTATCTACTATCCATATCTCCTCACCATGTTTCCTTGCAAATTTTTTTTTAAGTTTTGGCTACTCATTCATGGTTTATTGTTTCTTTCTATCAGAAAGTGGTGACGGCGCTGGATAGGACATGGCACCCGGAGCATTTCTTCTGTGCCCAGTGCGGAGCATTCTTTGGCCCAGAAGGTATGGTCCCTGAGGGCTGATCCACAGCTTGCATGGCTTGCTTATTTTCAGATGTGTAAACTGTCTCCAAGGTATTGAGCTTGAGGTCTTGTGAGCTGACATTCAAGTGCTGCGAGTGGAATTTCAGCTCAGATTTGCCATTTCTCCCATGCAAGTCATTACTTCATGTTGCAGACACTCACAGCAATGGGCATACATAAATAAGCTTAGTACAGGCAATCCTCTCCCTGGCATTTGGATTGCATAGACTCATGTAGCCTTGCTCCCCAGGAAGTGGAAGTGTAGTGTAACAGCACTGTTCTCAGCCCCAATAGGCTGCTTCTTTGGTAAGTCCAATCCTGTTCATGTTTACGTGGAAGCAAGCCCAACCCCATTCAGCAGGGCTTACTCCCTGGGAAATGCGCACCAGATTGCACATTTGCAGTTGCCTGATGTTGATTCCAGCTTTGATGGTCCTTTCCATTTCTTAGGATCTTTTGGTGATGCCTTTCTTTTATGTCTAGGCTTTTATTTTTGTTCATTGTTTTTTCTTCTTCCCGTCAACTTTTTATTACATACAAATATGTGCAATCTTTAAATGGCTGTTTCTGTTTATGACAGCAGCAATAAATCAATCAATAAAATCGGGTGTAAATTTGTTCATTTTTATTGAATGTTTTCTATGTTCTTTGAGTGCCACATTCAGATTTGGAAAAACATTTTATAAATTCTTAAAATAAAAAGTCCAGGCAGATGCTAATTTTCTTCTGTCCTTTTTTGCTACTTACTCCTCCACCCTGGCAGGTTTTCACGAGAAGGACGGCAAGGCCTACTGTCGCAAGGATTACTTTGACATGTTTGCTCCTAAGTGTGGAGGCTGCGCCCGGGCTATCTTGGAAAACTATATCTCTGCCTTGAATACCCTTTGGCACCCTGAATGTTTTGTCTGTCGGGTAAGAGCACTTCAGGAATTCATTCTCCTTCCTTTCCATTCAGCCAGCTGAGGACATCTATCATCCTGACCACTCTTGGTGTAATTCATGGGTCACCAACGCAGTGCACTCAGGCACACAAGTGCCAGCGGAGGCCTTTCTTGGTGCCCACAGGGTTCCTTCTTTCTCCTGCTGAAATTATGCTTGTAAGAAGCCTTTCATTGTAGACAATAGGAGGCTTAAAAAAACTTAATTGCTGTCAGTGGGAGAGGATGAGTGTGCATGGTTGCATTGAGTGTGCATATGTGTGTGCATGGTTGCAGTGTTTGCATGATGCTCACAACAGTTTCTCCAGTTTGCAAATATTCCTGGGGGGTCGGAAAGATTAGCAACTCTAGAGGACTCTGAAGCAGAAGGATGAGTGCATCCATAAGTGCCCATCTGTAACAGCAAAAATGATACCTTATTCCGTCAGTGTGACAGTACTTTACTTTGGAACTCCTTGCTTATTGATATAATGCAGCCACCATCATTGTATTCTTTAAGACAGATGCCTGATGAAAACTATTCTGTTTTGTTGCAACTGTTCTTAATTTTGTTACAGATGTTTTCTTATCGTGCTCTTATCGTGAGCGGTTTTCCAGAGCTGAGCTCTGGAGCTGCCCTCAGCTACTAGCGCCATGTTTTTCCGTCTCTGATACCTGATTGCAGTCTTGCTTCTCCTCCTCCTCCACAGGAATGTTTTACTCCATTCATTAATGGCAGCTTCTTTGAACACGACGGGCAGCCCTACTGTGAGGTGCATTACCACGAGCGCCGCGGCTCGCTGTGCTCCGGCTGCCAGAAGCCCATCACAGGCCGCTGCATCACTGCGATGGCCAAGAAATTTCACCCTGAGCACTTCGTCTGTGCCTTCTGTCTCAAGCAGCTCAACAAAGGAACCTTCAAGGAGCAGAACGACAAGCCCTACTGTCAGAACTGCTTCGTGAAACTCTTCTGCTAAGGCCAACATTCAGCATTGTTTTTGTTGCCTTTCCAGGAAACCTTGACTCTTTGGACATTGCCACAATTTGGCAACCTGTGGCCTTGGTGGGCTAATCTAGGAGAAGAGGAGGAAAGTGTGTGTTTGTGTGTGTGTGTTTGTGTGTGTTTCAGTGTGTGTGTGTCAGTGTGGGATGGGATGGGATGGGGCAGGATGAGATGCTTACCACTGCTCTGGAAAAGTGGTAAATCCAGAGAATGAATCACATTGGACCATTCACTTAGAAGCTGTATTTTAGCAAGGAGATGCTGAGACTGCCATTGATGCACCAGATGGACAGCTTAGTCAAGCCAAGACGGTTTGGGTGGGAGGCTCTGTTGGGTTGTGGTGGTTGGTTGGTCAGTTGATTGGTTGCACTGGTAGCAAAGGTTCAGGCAGTCAAATAAAAATGGTTTGGGTTTCAGCTTGGGGGCAGTGGAATTTAATTCTCCTCCCCAAGAATACTAAAAGGAAGGCTACGAACACCAGTATGGATTCCACTTTGAAATGGGGAATGGGAAGGGCTGTAGCTCAGTGGTAGAGCATCTGCTTTGCATGCAGAAGGCCCCAGGTTCAGTCCCTGGCATCTCCAGGTAGAGCTGGGAGAGACTCCCTGTCCGAAACCATGAGAGCTGCTGCCAGTCAGTGTGGACAGTACTGAGCTAGATAGACCAATGGTCTGACTCAGTCTAAGGCAGGTTCCCGTTTTCCTAAGTTGACTCTCCCAAGAACACTGTGAAGGGTCAAAAGTGAGCAAGAGAGCACATGTTGCAGTCCCACATGGCAAGGGCCACATTGGCAGATACTGATCTGTGCAGGACTCTTGTGACTGGGTGAGCAACTTCCTTCCTGTCTGCAACCCCTTCCAGGGAGATGAGGTTAAAATGATACTGGAAAAATGCTCAACACCCCTTTTAATCACCACCACATGCATGTACAGAGTGGGTCGCTGACTCTTTTTGTACTTCTACCCTATTTCAAATAGGACAGCTCCCCATTTGGGGATGTTAATTTCACCACCATTACTGCCATCCACTCCTGAGAAATCGTGAGAGTGAAGGTGTGCTCAGTGGGGTGGAAGTGGTATTTGTTTTATATGACAATCCAGAGAAGCGAGGCGTCCCAGCCTTTCCAGGTTTTAGGCGGGGGTGTAGCCTGTGTTGTGATTTTCGCCCGAAAGGCAAGAGAAGCTTCATTTAACAGCATTGACTTCTTTCGCTTGTCTCTCTCTTGCAATCACAAGCACATCTCTCACTCGTGTGAAATATGCCCTAGAGAAACACAGTTCTGAGCAATAATTCATTTTCTATTGACATAGTAAGTTTTTCAGTGTGTGGGTGGGTGTTCTTTCTCTCTTCTTGCCTCTTCTGGTTTTTATGTCTGTGTGTGAGAGAGAGAGCGCGAATGACTTTTGCTATCAAACTGAATACTGTGTGTTTGGGGGAAGATGCTGATTTCTACATTGAGTCTTGAATTCATAACAAAATGACTTTTAAATCTCTTGTATTGAAAATTTTAGTTTTTTGAAATGATTTTCAACAGATGACTTTCATACCTGACAGTGTCTGGGCAGGGCCCTGGTTGTGCTGGTTCCTGCATCCGCAAGCCTTTGGTGCTTTGTTAAACACAACTATTAACATGACAAGTATTGTCTTTTTAAAACTGGGGTGGGAGAGGGGGAATGTGCAACGAGCGTGTATGTGTGGTTTTATTTCATTTTTGCTTATTAAGTAGCTTTTCTATTGATCAGAGCTCAACTGGAACAGATTTCTTTTTTAAAAAATAACTTGTAAACTGCTGTATTTGGAATTGTTTGCCTTTCTCTCAAAATCAGAGCTGCAGATTTTTTTTGAAGTGAGTCTTAAGTTACTCCAGCAGAGAGAAAGAGCTCAGATCTTAGACGTTTGGTGTCAAGCTTCATAATCTGTTTCAGAAGCTGACACTGGGCCTGTGGTCTTAGCCTTCCCATTCATAGAATTAACATAGCTGACCAGCCTTTTTTTTTTTTTTTTGCCCAAGTGTGCCATTACTCAACTTTGCAGTGTGAGACTGCTGTGCTAGTGTATGCTACAGTGTGTATGTGCACACACTGCTGTACCTATGTGTCCTCTGGTGCCTTACCTCTTGTCTACTGAGCCAGGGAGCAGGCAGCAGTATGGCATGGGAGGTGTTGACAGAAACACACTTTTGTCTCTGCTGATCTTCTGGGCCTTGTGTAACTCCATGTGCGATGCTTTGCAAGCCCTGACAATCTGCTGATGTCAGCATTTTTCAAAGCACTGTGAACTGTCCTTTGCATTGCAATCCCCCTTTGGCCCCAGTGCGGCTTTACCTACCCTGTGGGTGTGGTTTGGTGGGATGAATGAGGGAGGCCTGGCAGGCTGAAGGCTCTGTAGCCAGGCCTGTGGATACTCATACTCCAGCCCAGGAGTGCTGTCAATTCCTATTGCCTCTCTTGCATGTGGTCCCCTCCACTGCTGCAAGTTGGCCATTTGTACATTGGCGCCAGCAGGCTGTCCTGAAAGCTCATGACTGGATCGCTCAACTTCTATGCACATGTGCTGGCTTCGCCACCACATAACCATACCAAGCACCCAGGCAAGCCAAAGTAATATTGAGCTTTTCTCGAACTACTACCGGTAGGGACAGGCAGGGAAGAGCCATGATTTTGTATAGCTGTTTCCATAACTTTTCTGCATCTGCTTGCCTCTGTAAACTGGGAATTTCACATGGGGGTGGAGAACAGGACCCCAGGCAGAGGACAGTGAAAGGTGGGGGTGGACTGAGCTGGGTGTGCTGTTCCACCAGCTCCACATCCCATAAGCTAGCCTGCTGCCCTCAGCTGCAGCAGAAGATGCTCCCGCTCACCAGCATTGAAGTCTGATTCAGCTGCCACTTCTGGTCAGCTTTTTTTATCTGGAATGGGAAGCAGCACTGTTTCGTCCTTTGCAACCGGAGCTGGCCTTGGTTGGGGAATGATGAAAAACAATATTGGACAAAAAGTCTGTCAGCTGGTGAAGTGATTCTGAGAGCAGCTGAGTGGGTCTTTCATTTTTGTGGGAGAGTAAAGCCTGCATTGATTTGCTAGTACCAGGCTGCTCAGGTTATGAAGGATTGTGTGAAGTTGGGCCTTTTGGAAGTCTGGGGTGTTGTTGTTTTTTCTGGATCTGGGCATGAGGAGGTATTGCAATCTGATGGAATGGCCTGGTGCTGCCTCTGATAGGTGTCAGATGAAGATACACCATTGTTTTTCTGAAAATACCCACTGTGCTACCATAGCTTTGTGACATTTTAGGCCTGGGGCGCGGTTTCTTTCTTTCTTTTGTTTAACTTTTAAAAATGCATCAGAATGAAGTGGGTCTCAATTAAAGCTTCAACAGATCTTCTGAGAAGGAGGAGAAGGGGAGATTCTCCTGTGGAATGACATTTCTCTCCCCTCTTCCTGTTTTCCCCTTTTGTAAACCTCTAACTCTGCTGGTTTTTTACCCCACTTTTAAAATTCCTGTGATGATGCTAATAAATTTTATGATAATTTTCAGTGTCATTGGTTGTGGCCTTTCTTAAATAAACAGTAAAAAAAAACCACTTTCATAATAAAACAGCAACGTAGCAAATAGAACAGCATACAAAACCCCACAACATTTCAGTACTGTAAATATAACGTTAATTACATGTATGTTGCACTTCCTGGCAAGGAGCTTGACAGTTTCACTTTGGACCTAGAAACACCCTTCTCATGATGTTGCTTTCAATCAATCTCCTGAAGCTACTTACAAGGCTTCGAAAGGCATGGGGCTGGGACAGCTGGAAAGACCTCTCCCATGATGTTGTTGCACCATAAAATACTTTTATCATTTTATTTCTGCATTGGGGGGAGGGGTAGAGTAAGCTAGCAACTTACCGTATGCAGGGGCTACATTCCAGGGATCACGCCTAAAGCCAAAATTGGGTTCAATGGAGGATAGGATTGCCAACGTCTTATTTCTTGTACTCCCACCCCCTTTCCATGTTGCTGAATTCAACATTCTGATCTCAAATCTTTCCTTTGGGCTCACTTACTGGCCTTGGGGAATTCACTATGCTAGAAGCAAAGGGTTATCATCCTGCATATACAAGCAGTATTGTAGGGAAGGGCCTTCACTGTGCAACAGAGTATCTTGCCTTGCGTGCAGAAGGTCTGGGAAACTCCTGCATGAACCCCTGGAGAGCTGCTGCTTGTTATAGTTGTTTAGTCGTGTCCAACTCTTTGTGACCCCATGGACCAGAGCATGCCAGGCCCTGCTACCAGCCTTAAATATTTAGTAATGGCTGTTTATATCTCAATGTTTAGTAACTTGGCGTTTGCAAATTAAACTGCTTGGAAGCCTAAGAGGTATAGTAGAATTAGTAGGTTTTATTTAGTGGGGAACTGCAACCTTTCAGGATCCAGAACAAACTTTTCAGAGGTCCTGTTGAGTGCTTTTTAAAAATCCTATTCTTTCTTTCATAAAGTATCATAGAGTTGAAAGGATCCCAAACGGTCATTTAGTCCAACCCCCTGCAATACAGGAATTCTAAAAAATCACTGACAGGTGGCCACCCAACTGCTGCTTATAAACCTTCATTGAAGGGAGAGTGCACCACCTTCCCAAGGTCATATGTGGAATGTTTCACTGTCAAAACAGCTTTTACCCTTAGAAAGTTTTTTCTAAAGTTCAGCTGGAATTTCCTCTCTTGTATTTTGCATCCATTGGTTCAGATCCTCCCATCTGGAGCAGCAGAAAACAAGCTTGCTGTATCTTCCATGGGGCAGTTGGAAGATGTCTCATATTTACATATTTAAATATTTACATGTGTTTGTAAATATATACACATATTTAAGTTGCAAATCCCTGCCTATATTGTTTTATTTTTTGTAATAGTTCTTACAAAAAAAATATTGTTCAATCGTTTTTGTAAACTGCTTTGAGGGGTTTTCCTACAATAAGAGGTATATAAGTCTGTCTGATTAAATAAATAAATATATATATTTGCAGCCTATATCAGAGATTTTCAACCTTTTGGCGTCTATGGCTCCCTTGACCAAACTATATTCTTTCTGCGGCACCCCATGGGACTTGGGAGGCCAGTTCTGTCGCCCCTTGCCTGCAGAGCTGGCAGCCTCTCCTTTTTCGAACACCCTCCCTTGTGGAGCGTTCCCTCATCCTCCTCTCCTTGGAAGGCCTCTGGGCAGCCACAGTTGCTGCCCCTGGTCTCTAAGCTGCCCCTCACCGCAAAAAGAGGTGCCTCCTCACACTGCCCCGCAGGGGCCTGGGAAGCCCTCCGTGGCCACCCCCAGAGGCTCCATTCGCCTGGGAAGTTTGTAGCCAGGACTGCTGCAACAAACAGCCATGCAAGTCTTTGAGAGGCAGAGATGCAAGAGGGCATCAGAGGAAGGGAGGGAAGGAAAGAAGGACAGAGGCCAGTGTTGTCCGCAGCACCCCTGACCATCACCCTGGTTGAAAACCACTGGCCTATATTTCTCTCTACATCTATTTGCGTTTCTGCCCCAGCAGGGGGAGCTTGCCTCTCTCAGTCTGCACAGCTACAAAAGCGTCCTCTCCCCTTTTCCCCTTTAAAAGGCGGGAGGGGAAGTTTCTTGCTACTTTGGAAGGATGTCTCTTTACGCCAATAAGAGCGGAGAATAGCTCTTCTCTCTCTCCCCCCCCCTCCCCACGCTCTCCCGCCGCTTCCTTTCGTCATCGGCAAGCCTGTCCAATCCGCAGCGAGAGGAAGGGGGAGGAGGAAACCTGCTCGCCGCCGATTGGCCGCGGCGCTCGGGGAGGTTATAAAAGCTTGGGGCAGGGGCGGGGCCGACTCTTTTGCTCCACGGAGGCCTCGTGAGGTAGGTGTGTTGCTGGCGGCGGGCCGGGGAGGCCTTTGGGGCCTAGGTGGGGCCAGGCCTAACCGGAGCCTCTTTTGTCTGTTCTCTGCAGAGAAACACCGGAGTCTTTAAACCGCTGCCGTGCGATCCTTGGGTCACCGCGATGCCCAGGGAAGACCGAGCCACGTGGAAGTCAAACTACTTCCTCAAGATCATCGTGAGTCCTTCTGGTAGCTTGGGCGAGGAGGAACAGGGTTGATGTTCTTATTTCTCTCGTTGGAAACCTTTTCTTTGTGGCACAAGTGAAAAACAAGACAAAAAAGTGTTGCCGGCGAGGGTTTCTCTGAGCATGTACAAAGTACCATTAGTTCCTAGCATCCATTAGATTCCTCATAAAATAAAGAAGAACACTGCCTCACTCTTATTATTTATAACTTCATGGAATTTATCTCGTGCTTGATTTTTAAAACAGCAGCAGCCCTTAAAGCAGTTAAGTGATCAGATAGGTCTAACATAAAAAGGGCCTTGATGGACATCTTAGTACAGCATCCAGTTCTCACAGTGGCCAGGCAGCTGTCTGCATGAAACCCGCAAGCAGGATTTGAGCACAACAGCCCTTTCCCCTTGTGTGGTTTACAGCAACTGGTATTCAGAGGCATTGCTCCCTCAGACTCTGGAGGCAGAGCATAAGCACCCTACATTACACCTTGCAGCAATCATGTAATTAATTCCATTAAGAGATGCCTACAATTATAAGTACATTGTATGATTTGCCCTGAAAGCTATTGGGCACAGGAATTAAGTTGGGAAAGTAATAAGCACCAGGTAAAGAGCGCTTTTTAAAAAGTAATAAATTATTGTAATCACAAAGCAGTACAGTACAGTCTACGTTGGTGAAAGTAATCCTATTTGTATATTGTGCAAAAAACCTTAAGTTTCAAAAGCAGCAGCAGGAATAACAATAGACAATTAAAAAACACTTTTATACGTACAGGATGCTTTTCTGTTTAAGTTGCGTGTATAAGACCAAACCTGGGTAAGACGAAAGGCCCACCTGTCCAAAATACTGTTTTCATAGTGGCCAACCAGTTGCTAATGGGAAGCCTGCATGCAGGACATGAGCACAACTTCGCCCACTTGTTATTCTGAATGATATTGTCTCCATGATTAGTAGCCGCTGGTAGCCTTATTCTCCATGAATCTGTTTATTCCCCATTTAAAACAGCCAAAGTTGGTGGCCGTCACTGAATCGTCTAGCAAATTCTATGGGCTCACCACACCATACAGCTCTGTCCCTATGTTGCAGCATCGGCTCAAGTCTGGAATGTTAGGAGTCTTAAGAATAAGGATCTCTCAGTGCATACAGAATAATGTGGGATTCTAGCCAGACCCTTTCAGCGCTGCATGGTTGGAGCAGGGTCAGATTGTACTATCATGTTGCAGTATTGGAGATCACAATATGAGAAGCAGGAATCTGATGGTTCCTCTGAAGCGTGTACAGTAAAGTGTGACCACAGTTGGCCCATAGATCATAATCAGCATAAATTTGTCTACAGCAGGCATGTCCAACCAGTAGATCGTGATCTACTGGTAGATCGCCAGCTGATCTTGGAAGATCATGGGACCTTTATCAATAGTAGGATTAAATGAAGTTTACCGAAAGTTAACAAATAAAAGCTGAAGAACCCTGGGCAATCCTACCCCCAAAAAAGCTCAATAACTGGGCAATCCACCCACCCCACGCACACTCCTCCAATGACAATGGGTAGATCACTGCTTTTTTTTTTTACTGGGAGTAGATCACAGTCTCTTGGGAGTTGGACGTGCCTGTCTACAGGAATGGTGTAATAATGGGCAAGATAATATATATGAAACACTGAACGCACAAAAATGTTAAGTATTGTTACTGTTACTAATTAGGCTATATGCGGAATTTTGTAAGTGTTCCAAAGCGATTTGTATGTGTTAACCTGATTGTGTGCAGCCGAGAAAGCCAGCACTTTCTGTTTGGAGTTAATTTGTTAATTTAAATGCTTTGCTGTTTGGGATCTGCATCTTACTGCAAGCAGACAGTGTGCCAGCCCTAAGTTTGAAAAGGTTTTCTCAGGGTTTGCTTTCTTTCCGCAGCAACTCTTGGACGACTATCCAAAATGCTTCATTGTGGGAGCAGACAATGTCGGTTCCAAGCAGATGCAGCAAATCCGCATGTCCTTGCGTGGGAAGGCCGTGGTCCTGATGGGGAAGAACACCATGATGCGCAAGGCAATCCGGGGACATCTGGAAAACAACCCAGCTCTGGAAAAGTTAGTGATGTAGCATTTCCTAGGCTCCTTTGCATTAGCAGTTAAAAATATGCATTTTAAAAATAAGATTGAGCCAGTAAGTCCTTTGTTCAAAGTGTTCTTGAGCTGCAAATTCACTAGATGACCCTCTTTCAGTCTCACAGCCAATCTCTGCAGTATAGGGATAATACTGTCCTACCTTAAAGGGTTGTTGCAAAGGTTATTGGGAGCATGTATGTAAAACATTTGTTAATTCTACATCTGGATGTTATTGTTATCTGCCTATAATTTTTGTTTGTTTATAAAGAAACCGGGTTAGAAATTGGATGTTACTAATAGAACATGCCTTGTTTCTCATTAGGCTTCTGCCTCATATCCGTGGTAATGTGGGCTTCGTGTTCACCAAGGAGGATCTGACTGAAATCAGGGACATGTTGTTGGCCAACAAGGTAAGCGGTAACCACTTAGGAGGAAGAGAGTGGCTCTTTCCACCTAAATTGCCCCAACCTGGTGTTCTCCATATGTTGTAGACTGCAGCTGATATAATAATAATAATAATAATAATAATAATAATAATAATAATAATAATAATAATAATAAAAAATAATCTTCCCAAACTACATTCCTGTTTACTATCCTTGCATGCTTTTGCCTGGCAGCAAAGTAGTAATAATAATAATTTATTATTTATACCCCGCCCATCTGGCTGGGTTTCCCCAGCCACTCTGGGCGGCTCCCAGCAGAATATTAAAACAGAATAAAACATCAAACATTAAAAACTTCCCTAAACAGGGCTGCCTTCAGATGTCTTCTAAAAGTCATAGTTATTTATTTTCTTGACATCTGATGGGAGGGCGTTCCACAGGGCAGTTGCCACCACTGAGAAGACCCTCTGCCTGGTTCCCTGTAACCTTCTCACAGTGACGGAACCACCAGAAGGCCCTCGGAGCTGAACCTCAGTGATAAGGAAATAATAAGAGCTTGCTGGATTAGGCTTGTATAGTCCAGTGTCCTGTTCTTACAATTGCTAACCGGATGCTGCAGTGGGAAGCCTGCAAGTGGGACTTGCGTGCAAGGACACGCCCCTCCTGTGGTTTCCAGCAACTGGAATTCAGAAACTTACTGCCTCTAGTAGTGGAAGAACAGCAGCTACTGTGGCTAATTGCCATTAATAGCCTTCTCCATTTATTGTCTTTAAAAGCCTCCCACATTGGGGACCATCACTGCCTGTGGGAGTGAAATTCCATAGTTAACTGCACCTCTTTGAAGAAGTACTTTCTTTCTCCGCTCATGAATCCTCCCAACATTCAGTGCCAATGATGTCTTGGGTTTTTTTTCTCCCTCAGGTACCAGCTGCTGCTCGAGCAGGTGCCATTGCCCCCTGTGAGGTCACTGTGCCAGCTCAAAACACCGGCCTTGGCCCTGAGAAGACCTCCTTTTTCCAGGCTTTGGGCATCACCACCAAGATCTCCAGAGGCACCATTGAAATTCTGGTGAGTGCTTAGTGGCTGTCTATAGTGATAGTGCTTATACTTCTATTATTTTTTTAAAAAAGTTAGCTACCCTAGGTTCTCATGAGAAGAAGGGCAAGTTATAAGGGGTGGCAGGACAAGGAGCAATAATAGTAATGTATACTCCCAAGGCTGGAAAGATAAACACCCACCATTTGGTGGTCTAAAAATCACACTGACCTTTCTACGTTTGAACGTGTATCTTAACCATTGTCAATCTTGTTTGGCTTGTAGGGCAGCTTAATAAATCATCTTTAAGTGTGTGCAGGGGGTTATTGTTTGGATTGTAATTATGTGGTATGTTTTTGTGTTTCTATATTGTAAACCACTTCATTGCCCTTGAATGAAGGGCAATATGTAAGTGTAAAACAAGTCAGGAATGATTTATTGTTTTTCTTGTTAACATGAGCTGATTCTGTTTCTTTTTTCCCTTTTGTTAATTTTTCAAAATATAAATGGTGTGTGTGAGTAATACTATCTGCAAAAGTACTTGACATGACTCACTGGTTTGAAACGAATGAAGCAGAGGGGCCAAGAGGGACTGGGCCTTGGCCAGCCTGACAGGAGAGCGTGTTGCTTTCTCCTTTCAGCACTTCTGACTCAACTGGACTAAACATACATCCCATTGCTGAGAAGGTGTACAATTCTTGTTCTTGTAAAGAAGTTGCTGTTGAATTTGCTGGTTTTTCTCCCCCTCTCGTTTCTCAGAGTGATGTGCAGTTGATCAAGACCGGAGACAAAGTGGGTGCCAGCGAAGCCACCTTGCTGAACATGTTGAACATCTCCCCCTTCTCCTTTGGGCTCGTCATCCAGCAGGTGTTTGACAATGGCAGCATTTACAGCCCTGAAGTCCTAGACATCACTGAAGAGACCCTGCATGGGCGCTTCTTGGAAGTAAGTGGTGCCTCTTGATTTGCGTGGACAAGTGGTCCGCCTTCGCTTGGTGTGGTCTGATTCAGCGGAAGGCAGCTTTGTTGTGCCTAAAGTGGGCCTTCCTATATCCACTTATCCTAGGTGTAAGCCCCACCGAACTTAATAGGACTTACTTCTGAAAAGGCATATACAGTATAGGATTGTGCTGTGACTGTTCCATAAGTAGCTCTGAAAATTGTTTCATTTGTATGGGTGTGTACCTAGTTTGAAGTCACTAGACTACAGTTGGGGGAGTAAAAACACCAGAGGTTGTTCATTTTGCATCGTGAATTTGGGAGAGAAAGGGAGCACCGCTATGGGGTGAACAGGAGTAAAGACTTTTTCTCCTTCCAGGGTGTTCGCAATGTTGCCAGTGTTTGCCTGCAAATTGGCTACCCGACAGTTGCCTCTGTGCCCCACTCCATCATCAATGGGTACAAACGAGTCCTGGCTGTGGCTGTAGAGACTGATTACTCTTTCCCATTAGCTGACAAGGTAAGGATGATGATATGTTGAACTGGATGATGAGTACATAATGTTGAATTGGCAAGAATGGTTCCAGTGGCTACACTTTTCCTTTTTGTATGTGTGCATATATTATTTGAATTTTATATATAAACGTAATGGAGAGCAAGCTAGCATAGCGCGCATCAAGGTACAACTTCGAAACATTACCTAACACCCAAGCACGTCAGGTGCTCTGGTACAATTACGGTATATTGTTCATTTTGAAACTATTAGGTATACCGTGTTTCTCATATTATAAGACATGTCTTATATTTATTTTTTCCTCAAAAAAACACACTATGGCTTATTTTCAAGGGATGTCTTATTTTTTTCTTCCTCCTCCTGCCGCAGCCGGCATTGCTGCTGCGCCTATCACTATGTCTTATTTTCGGGGTATGGCTTATATTCATTGAATGCTTAAAAATCCTGCTATGGCTTATTTTATGGGTATGTCTTAAAATATGAGAAACAGGGTAGTAATAAGTCTGCGAACCCCGAAGTCCTTGAATTCTCCGTTGTCAGTGTAACACCAGATAGCTTAAGACCCTGAAATTTACAGGTGTGGAAGCTGCATTATTGCCCTCTTTCCAAAAAAATAATAACCACATTTTTCACACTAAACCTTAAGTTGAACTGCAACTTAATCTGGTTTCTTGTGATTGTACTGTAGTCTTTAAGGCAGGTTTTGCAGAAAGTTTGGAGAAGCCCATGGGAAAATTCTACCACAAGTTAATCAATCACTCTTTGGTTCCTCCAAACCTCGCCCCCCCCCAAACATGATCCAACGTAAATAGGGAGATTGTTTAGAGGGAGAGCTTGTCTGTTTCTTGAAACCGGGGGTGGGCAACCCTTTTCACCTCTAGGGCTACATTTGTTTTTGGTGGTGGTGCACATAGTAATGGTGGGCGGGGAAAGGGGCAAAAGTGCATGGAGCAACAAATGCAGATTTTGCCTCCCTTTGCAGTACAGTCGTACCTCGGGTTACGACCACCTCGGTTTGCGAACAGTTCGGGTTACGAACTGCGCAAACCCGGAAGTGTTTTCGCCTCGCGCGATTTGCGCATGCGCAAAGCGCGAAAATCGTGCTTTGCGCATGCGCAAAAGGGCGGCGCCCATCGCGTTCGGTTTGCGAACTATTCGGGTTACGAACTGCGATCCGGAACGGATCGCGTTCGTAACCCGAGGTATTACTGTACATTAGTTTCTGCACAGACTTGTGCACCCCTCTCCATCCAGGCAAACATGATCCCGAGTTCAAGTGACACATTCCTGTCTGCAGAAACCATTCAAGGCACAAAGGGCCAATGGGCGATGTATGAAGCTGACTTCGCTTTTTTAATTTTCTTTCTCCATAGGTAAAGGCCTTCCTGGCTGACCCCTCTGCTTTTGTGACTGCTGCTCCAGTGGCAGTTGAGGCTGCAGCTCCTGCTGCAGCAGCCCCAGCCAAGGTGGAGGCCAAGGAGGAGTCTGAAGAGTCTGATGAGGACATGGGATTCGGTCTCTTCGACTAACTTTCAGAGCTTTGTTGTTGTCAATCAGTTGGGGCAGAATGAAACAATAAAATAAAAGTACTTCTCTACAGACCCATGTTGCATCATTGTTCTTGGTTAGTCCTCTGCCAGGGGGAAGCATCAACTTCTCTCCAGTGGTTATGCCCCCCCCCCCACTTGTTATAAAGGCAGGGCCATGCAACTGAATCCATGCCTGGTCCACAGTCAGGGACCTCCCCCATTCACAATTCTAGCCCTCCCTAATCTGAAGCAACAATGCTTTCCAAATTATTTTTCCAAGTTCTGGAAACTTGGAATGATCTGCAGATTTACAGATCAAAGAGTAGTTTTGCCCTGGGCCTCTTACTTCCTTGAGCAAAAAACTAAGAGAGGACTGTGTAAATCAGAGATGAGGAACCTTTGGCTTACTAGATGTTGCTAGAATGAGGTGAAGCCCCCCAGTATTGCTCATTCATTGCCCCATGGAGGTGAAGGAACTAAAACTGCATTCAGTTAACTAAAAAAGATAGGACATAATAAGCAATGGCTAACTCCTGGGTAATATCCTATATCGTATGTATGTATGTACATACATACAGTAAGTATTTTCGAGCTGCTTTTCTGGACAAGTCCAGCCTATCTTAGGGGTTGTGAGGATAAAATGAGGGAAGGAGAACTGTACTACCTTCAGCTTCATTCAGGAAAAAGGTTGGGGTATATTGTGAGTGAGTGAAGAATATGGCAACCACTGTGGGGAAATGGATGTTTGCTCTGAATCAGCAGGGTGGCTATCACACATCCCTACCTACCTAGCGGGGATAGGCTTATGGGAAGTAGGGACACACACTAGTAATTATTACGAGAATTATTATTATGTAGCTATTCTAGTCTGTTGAAACATAAGCAGTGTTGTGCTGCCAATTTGTGAAAGCCTTTGTAGATAGTAATCCTGAGGTTGCTTTTTCTCCTCCCTCCCATTCCCTTTTCCTTTTGTGCTGTCCCTCAGGCCCTGCCCTCCAGTGTAAAATCATCTTACTGATAAGCCACTTCGGAAACCTTGTTTTTATGCCTGGGGAGTGGCACAACTTTCCCCCTATTACTAATAAACAGTCGTCCACAGAAGCTTACACCATACTGAATTTTTCATCTTTAATGAGTTGTTGACAAAGACTGGGAATTAACGGGGGCTGCTTGTAGGCCGCACCCTCACTTTAGCTTAGCCACCACAGAAGGCGAGGTAAAAGGAGGAGGAGCCTCACTTAAGCTACGTCAGCCTGCCTCGCTCCTCCCCTTCTAACAGCTCAGCAGGAAACTTCGTGACGCTATCAGTCTGCGCCCAACGCTCCGAGGAAGTGACGGAGAAGTATTTCCGGGTTGGAGCCGGCGCTATGGCGGCTGACACGCAGGTGGGTGCTGCTTGAGGCGAGGCGAGGGGCGGTACGAGGAGGCGAGAGGAATGGAAGCGAGCCACGGGGAGGCGAGGGCGGAAAGCAGCGGCTCTCCCCTCTCTGGCCGCGGGGCCGCGTCCTCCCTCTCTCCGCCCAGCTGCGGAGCCCCAGGGGCAGGGTTGGAGGAGGGGGAGGGGGAGGTCAAGAGTTGGAGTCCAGCTTTTCTGTTGGCTGTCAGAGGGGGGAGAAACAGGTGCCAAGGACGATAGGAAGCGGCCTTACACCACGCCAGACGCCACCGAGCAAGAGCCCTTCTGCTAAAAATAAAGCAAGATTCCAGTCCTCAGGGTTCTGGAGAAAGTCCTCGTTTTAATAGGAGCCTGCCTCATGCTTAACCAGACTGTTGGTCACTCTAGCTCAGTGTTGTTAGCTCAGCAGCGCTCCGGGTTTTCAGACAGTTACTCTCTTCCTGCCAGAAATTGAACCTGATACCCTTTGCATGCAAACTAGGTTCTCTGTTGTTGAGCAAGTACTGCTCCCCAGGAACATAGGAAGCTGCATTATACTAATGGCTCTTCCAAACTTCTTTTTGTGCCTTGCATCTAGGCACAGATCTGGGATTTCCAGGTCCGTTTCGTAGCAGGTTTTCCCCACTGTTTTCCCTGGGGAAAACCTGCATTTCACCACTGAATTGAAACAAATAGCAATTGGGTTTCCCCGTGCATTGCTGTTTGCTCTGATTCAGTGATAAAACACTGTTTTTCCTCAGTGAAAGTGGCATGGCAGTGAAACCAACCAACCAACCAAAAATGCACTACTGCTTGGACCTGGACCTGGAAATCCCAGACCTGTGCCTAGAAAGCACGGCACAAAAAGGAGTGTGGTTGAACCCTCAGACCATTGGTCCATACACTCAATATTGTCTGCGCAGAATGGGTTTCAGACAGAAGACATTCCCAGACATACTTAGGGATGCCAGGGATTTTACCACCCCTGGATCTGTTTCTTACCTGCCTTTCACCATAAGATCCCAGGGTTACAGTAATTTTAAAATGTAGTGCTGAAAATAGTTAAAAACAAATTGAGTTTGGGAGCTGCTGCATGCAAAAAAATGCTGTGTAACTGAGCTGCAGTTTTGAGTTCTCATGGTTCTGAATTAAAGACGGTTTAAAATAGAAGCATAGGAAGCTGCCTTACAATGAATCAAATCATTGGTCTATCTAGCACAGCTTTGTCTGTCTGCAATGATTGGCAATAGCTCTCCTGGGTTTTAGACAGGGAGTCTTAACACGCCCTACCTAGAGATGCTGGAAATTTAACCTGGATCCTTCTGCATATAAAAGTATATGCGTCACCACTGAGCCACATCCTTTACCACTAGTTCACTATTTTCAGGCTAGCAGCAGTTTTCCACTTGCCAGTCTCTTATTTGACAGTGGGCATAGCTTAGTGGCACAGCACTTGCTTTCCATGCAGAAGATACCAAGTTCAGTCCTCTCTGTTAGCCTGGGAAATACTTCCATTGGAGGTTCTGAATAGCCTCTGCAGGGTAGCCACCATGTTGCCCGTGAGGTGGTGTTGTAGTACTCCCAACTCCCATAGTTCCTGAGCATTGATCATACTGGCTGGGGCTGATGAGAGTTGGAGTCCAACAGCATCTGGAGGGCACCATGTTGACTACCCTCAACACCAGAGTTAGATTAATCGAAGATCTTACTCTGTTTGGGCCAGCTTCCTATGTGATGATAATGTGGCAAACCTGTTGGGTACCTTTGTGTTTTCTGCTAAGCGTAGTTCCTCTTGGAGTGAATGAAATTTGAGAAAACATTAAAACTTTTCTAATGTAACCACTGCAATACACTGCATTGCGACTTTCTCGCTGGGTTGCTAGGGAAACCAGAGCTACAGGTAAAGCTACAGGAGAATTGAAGCGGATGGAAATGGGAACATTTAGTGGACACACTCTGCCAGAATTAGGCTGGATTCAAATACCTCCTCTTCTCTACCAAATAGGTGGCTTTGAGCAAGCTGCTAGGAGTCAGCCTGGTCAAGCTCATAGAGCTGTTAAGGATAAAATGAGATAAAACACAGGAAAGAGCTTTATACCATGACAGGCTATTGGTCTACTCAGCTCGGTATTGTCTTCACTAGCTGGCAGTGGCTCTCTCCAGAATTTCAGACAGAAGTCCTTCCCAGCACTGCCTGGAAATGCCTGTGATTGAACCTGCGACCTTCTGCATGCAAAACAGATGCTTTGCCACTGATTTCTGGCCCTTCCCTCAACACACATGAGCATAGGAAGATGCCTTATATTGAGTCAGACTACTGAGCCATCTAGCTAAGTATAATGTCTATGCTGAGGGTTTCATATAGCAGTCTTTTCCATCTGGGGATGCCAGTTATTGAACCTGCGACCTTCTGCATACAATGCACATGCTCTGCTTTCTGACCTACAGCCACCCCCTCATCCATCTCTGCCTTGGCTTGTTTTCCTGGCCAAGGGTGTTATCTAAGGAGGAGTACCTATCCAAGGGTCTTTTTCATTTATTTTATTAAATTCTACTCTCTTTTTCCTGATTGGTTCCCACTAGTTGCTGGCTCACTAGGAGGCAGACCCAGGACCTGTCTGTCGTTCCTTTCTCAAAATTTGATACTGTGTTAGGACCTTTCCCTTTCCCTTGATTCTATTTTGAGTCTTTCTCCCTTGTTTTCTTTGCCTGCTGTGTGTGTATGTGTGTACTACAAAGAAATAATGAGTAGTAAAGAATCCAGTCAAAAACACTTTCAGGTGAAACTGGCAACTTGATCCAATGCATGTTAAGCTTGCAAGCTGATGCACACCTACCTGAGAGTAAGTCCCAATGAACATTTCTCAAGAGGAAAATCACATAAGATCAAGGTCTTAGTTCAACCAAGGAGCACTAATGCAGATGTACTTTGGACTAAACTGGAGAGGACTAAACTGGAAACCCTTCTCTCCTTCCACCCTGATTGGCTGTTTAGGTTTCTGAAGCACTGAAGAGATTTGCAGTGAAAGTGACCACATCCAGTGTGAAGGAACGAAGAGACATCCTCAATGAACTTGCAAGATGCATCACTGGGAAAGGTATTCACATCCTGCCACAGAAAGGCTCAGTCCCTAGAAATCTCTGGGCCAAATCTGGTCTCATCTGGCCCCTTCATTGCAAACTCAGAGGCAAAAAAGTTTGTCGTTTCATATCCATCTCTTGCTAAAGAACATGAAACGAAGTCCTGCAATCTGAAGATTCTCAGGGCAGCACACATTTTATAAAATGCACACATCAATACAACGATCATTAAACCCTCTACCTTGTTTCAGATCTTCCAGAAGGTGCCGTGAAGGGCCTCTGCAAGCTGTTCTGCCTCACCCTGCATCGATACAGGTAAGAGCGTGAGGTTGGAGTGTCAGAAGATATTCAGAAAAGACTAACCAAAATAAGGGCTTGTAACAGCTGTCCCGTGAGGAAAAGTTAATGTTTGGGGACATGAGGGAGGTGTTCTCCCTCCCTCCCTCTGTGATAGCTGTTTATTGGCGTTTCTGTTTGATTCATGTACATTAAAGTTGAGAAACTTTTTTTAATCCTGAGGGCCACATTCTCTTTGGGGCAGCCTTCCAGGGGGCTGCATGCCATAGGTGGTGTCGTGGACTGGCTGGGTGCAGGGAAGTGGTAGGAGGCATCAGATGGGAAGAATACTCAGAGCCCAAGGACTGGTGGTGGGACAACAATGAGTGGTCAGAGGGAGAAGACTGGGAAGAGAAGGTGTCGGAAGCTGAAGCGGTAACTGGATTTAGTGAGCAGAAAGAGGCTGTGGCAGAGAGCAGTCCAGAAGTGGAGGCTGGAGAGGAGGGGGCCAAGAGGCAGAGATCAGGCAGCCTGCTGAATAAACCCCTCCTGCTGCAACCAGCTCCCTTCCCCCTTGGTCACCCAGAACCAGAAGAGATATGAAGAGGGAGGAGCAAAGACAGACAAGGTGGCTAAGACTCAGGTTGCTTGGGAAGAACCCGAGGGAGGAGGAGTTTCAGGGAACTGTGGGAAGTGGGGGGACGGACCTCTCAACTGCCTCATTGAGGCAAGACCTACTGGGAAGAGTTGCTGTGCTCACTAGGCCTGAGCTGTTTTGTTTCTTTGAATAAAGAGTTAACTTCCCCGACACCTTGTGAGTTATTCCTGACCTGTTCCCTCCTCCTGCCTCGACAGGCAGGCAGAGCAACAAATGTGAATCTTCCATTTGTACAGTACACACACTTGCATGCACCCTGCTCCATCTTCCACCCAGGGAAGCAGGAGGCATTATCAGAATTCAAGGGCATATTCCAAAGCACAGGCAAAAACACCCAAGGAAAGCAAAACAGAGCTGGTTTGAGGGGTGTGGTCTGGGAAGGGTATGGGGCCTGGTAAAAGTCTCAAGGGCCAGATAGAGAGGCTAGTGGGGGTGCACATTTCATCCTTATGTTGGACGTTCTTCATCCCTGATGTAAACATTTGCCATGCTCAGTGAAATAAAGACTGCCTTATAACAATCCAGTAGTTGTCATTGTTTACCTATTATGTTACATGTCTTTCCATTTCAAAGAGACATCGATATTGAGGTCCGGTAATATGCAGATTTGTTTAAATTAACTTAACAGGTTAATCAGTTGAAACGTGGCTTGTTAATAATGTAGGCTGGTAGGAAGGTGCTTACAAACAAGGACAATCAGCTGATTATTTCTGAAACCCTCCAATTTCTTCCCCCGTCAAGAGATGCAGCCTCCCACAGAGCCCTCCAGGCAGCGCTTCAGCAGCTTGCAGAATGTCAGCCAGAAGCAACTGCCAAGAACCTTCTGCAGTCCCTGCAGTCTTCGGGGATCAGCAGCAAGTCTGGAGGACCCAGGTGAGAGTCGCAATTCAGTGCCACGGCATCTTCGGGAACCATTTCTTGAAAAGGTGGCTGTCTGCTTCCCAGGGCCTCTCCAGAACACCCTCTTTATTGTGCATTCGTGACGATTTGCATTTGTAACAGGGCTGGGGCACTTATATGTGATTCCTGCTTTCAATGCTGTTTGCTCCTGCAAAAGCTTTAGGGTAGGCATGCTTCTTCATTTCCGATCACCGCATGCCTTGTAGCTTCCTGCTGAAACCCTGTAACTTCTTATATCACAGATATTACAGGTTGGGAGTTTTTTTGGCTCTGCTTTTGTTGCACTCAGGAGAGCAGTAATATAACTGTTAACATCATTGACTGTTTTTCCTGGAGTTGAGGCCTCATTTCCTTCTCGCTCTTTCTGTGGCAGTAAAAGCAGTGGATCTGCGGCCTTGCAGGCCCTCTCCTGGACTTGCCTGCTCGTTCGCATCGTCTTCCCCACACATGAGAAGAGACAGGGAGAAACCTGGGAGAAACTAGTAAGAAACCTTGACCTCCACTTTTTGATTATGTATTGTATACGTGTATATTGCAGAGCAATTAAAATACAAAAATTGAAAGCAAAAATGAAAAAAAATACCCTCACCCTCTGCATGAGAAGTCTGCATCCAAATCAGACCTCCATTCAAGTCCACATCATATATCCAGATTACATATGTCCACAAAGAATGACAGAAAGTAAAACAACCAAAAATGCTTGTATGAAGTATTTTATACTCATTCTTCACTGTATACAGAGTGAAGCAAAATGGCGCAGGTGACACTGTTGTCTAAACCACTGAGCCTCTTAGGCTTGCCGATCAGAAGGTCGGCGGTTTGAATCCCTGCGGTGGAGTGAGCTCCCGTTGCTCTGTCCCAGCTCCTGCCAGCCTAGCAGTTTGAAAGCATGCCAGTGCAAGTAGATAAATAGGTACTGCTGCAGTGGGAAGGTAAACAGTGTTTCTGTGTGCTCTGATTTCCGTCACGGTGTCCCATTGCGCCAGAAGCAGTTTGGTCCTGCTGGTCACATGACCCGGAAAGCTGTCTGTGGACAAACATTGGCTCCCTCAGCCTGAAAGCCAGATGAGCGCCAGAACCCCATAGTTGCTTTTGACTGGACTTAACCATCCAGGGGTCTTTTACCTTTACAGAATGAAGCTATGCCAATCAACCCTAAAGGGGTCCTTTCGTTCTGCACTTTGTGCCATTCTAAGTTTATTGGCGTGTTTGTCAACAAATGCAAATTTCCATACTTTTTCATGCCAGTTCGTCAAAGAAACCCAGTCCATACATTTCCAGTGCATAGTTACATTGGAGTTCAGCAACATCTGGAGGACCAAAGGTTCCCCATCATTTATACTGGTTCATTCTCTCTTTTTTAAACAGGTGGAAGTTCAGTGTCTGCTGCTGTTGGAGGTTCTGGGTGGCTCTCGCAAGCCGGTGGTGGACGGGGCTGTGAAGAAACTGAACAGGCTGTGGAAAGAGGTGTTGTATACATCTTCTGAGAGCATGACACAGATCCTGATTATTTAGGTCATGGGTGGCCAGCATGGAACCCTCCCGATCATTGTTGGACTGCAACTCCCACCAGCCCCAGCTGGCATATCCAGTAGTTGGAGATTGTGGGAGGTGTAGTCCAACAACATACAGAGAACCCCGTGTTTGCTATCCCCGATTTGAGCTCCTTGAATTAGCTTCTTGGTTGTGCTGATTTGATGTCTTCTCCTCAGAACCCTGGGCTGGTGGATCAGTACCTCTCCGTTATTCTCAGCCTCGAAGCCAGCCAGGGCTACGCAGGCATGTTGGGCCTGCTGGTGCAATTCTGCACCACTCAGAAAGAACTTGACGTCATTAACCGATACAAGGCAAGTACCCCAGGGCATCCTTGGAGAAAGATGTGACTAGTTAGCAGGTTGCCAGCAGGGGCATGGGTTGAGCTTGCACCCAGGGTTAGAATCAGCCGGTGGTGGGACCTTAAATCAGGTTGTGGAGAAGTGGATCCAGTCAGTGGCTTGCATCCTTATCTCTCCAACCCACAGTGTCATCAGGCGACCTGTTTTTGCCCGTGCTGAGGACCAAGCAAATTGTTTGGACTTGCATAGCCCCTTTGACTCAGCAGCATCTTGTAGAATTCCCTTAGTAGGGCAGGTAGGCGTGGCTGGACCAAGTTGTGGGGCGAAGGCAGGGCACTGGTGAGCCTTATTCAGACGGACTCGAGGGGGAGGTGGGGGAGTCCTGGGGGATGCTACCTTTTAATATCTGGAAAAGTAATGCACCTCAAGTTCAGATTCCTGTCTATTGTACATCAAGTACCAGAAATTCTTGCACACTTCTTTTTGGGGAAATAAGGATGGTGTTTACAACTGTGCCTATGAAGTGGGAGGGCTCAAGCAGCAGTGGGGTCCTAAGCCTCTACTTTGTAGCCTTGGTGAACTGCTGCAGCAAACCTTTTCTGTCTGTCCAGTGTCATGGTACATTGCTGAACGATTATAATAGGTGTTCCGTCTTCTTTAGAGCGCCCTCCTTGATTTCTACATGAAGAACATCCTGATGAGCAAGACAAGACCTCAGAAGCACCTGCTGGTGAGAGAAACACCTAGCCTTGAGCATCTAAGGCTGCAGTCCTAACTCTACTCACCACGGGAGTAAGCCTCATTGAATTCAATAGGACTTACTTCTGTGAGTAGACATGGTTAGGATTGTGGCCCTAGTCAAAAATAGTTAGCTAGCTCACTGGGTTAAGTCTGCCACAGCAAACACAAAACAAGAGTACCTTGGCACTCTTTGCAGGCATGCAAATTTATTGTGGTGGAAGGTTTCGTGGCCTAGGGCCTGCTTTATCAGATGAATGAACTATACATACAGAGAAAAGGATTAGAAAGCCGTGAAGCAAAATGGCTATGAAATGTTTCCAGTGTTTCTGCGCTTTGCTCAGTCTAATAATAATAAAAAATAATATTTGTATGCCGCTCATCTGGCTGGGTTGCCCCAGCCATGCTGGGCAGCTCCCAACAGAGTATTAAAAACACGATAAAATATCAAACATTACAAACTTCCCTAAACAGGGTTGCCTGTATACAGGCATTAGAAACAATCCTTACTTAAAAACAACAGCACTTTGAATTTCTGTTAACTGCCGTGGGATTTTGTGAAGAGTCGGTAAGACGTCATATTCGTCATAACAGTCATGCTAGGTGCCATCATAGTCTTCCTGACTTGTAAGTTAAATACCCCTATTATTCCTGACTCGGAGTCAGCTTGCTGGATGGGAATTTGTGCTCTCCCTAGGTGACCAGGCAAGTAGCTATTTAACTGTTCTTAATTATTTAAGTGTAAATTGCCTTTGGACAGTGGTTTGGAAGGCGATGAATAAACTGTAACAACAGCGGCAATAGTAATATTTGCACTAAGGGTCCCGAGCCATGTATTGCATTAAAGCGGGTGGGTTTCTTGCAGGAGAACTGTGCCCCTCTGCTCCGCTATGTGTCACACACTGAATTCAAGGACCTCGTCTTGCCAGCTTTGCAGAAGTCCCTCCTGCGGAGCCCTGAGAATGCAATTGAAAGTGAGTGGCCAGTGGAAGCATGTGCGGTGGGGGGGTGGGGTACATTGCAAAGGAAGTTTGCACCAAGCTGATTTGTCAGCACCTGAGACCCACATAGTGGGGGTCAAGAATGAGCTCCAGCTGGGTGACAGAAGCAGCATTTTGTTCTTGATGTCCATGTGTGGGTGGATCTGTTTTAAGTTTATGCAATAGGCCTTTCATGATTTTGGCTTGAGGTACAGATTCTGTTCATCTGTGGGGGGCACATGTCACATGCCGATGTTGCATTGGAATTCTGTGTTTCATTAGATCACATAAACTCAAAATCTTCTGAAATGCCCTGTGCTTTTTAAAATTATTATTCACAGTATTAAAAAGCAACTTGCCATATAGGTTTTAGAAAAACATAGGCGCTTACAATTCTCTGCAAGTTTGTTTCTTTCGCACCCTGGTACAGGTTTCTTAGTTTTTAGGAAGCAACATCTCAAGTGTCAGCATCTTTGTAGTTCCCAGTTACTTTATTTTGGTTCTTGTGCATCGACCATGAGTGCTTGTTGTATTCCTGTCCCACTTGGAGGCTTCCTTTTGGGGACATCTGGGTGGCTGCCGGGTGAGAGAACAAGATGCTGGACTAGATGGGGCCATAGGCTTGATCAGGCATCCCCAAACTGCGGCCCTCCAGATGTTTTGGCCTACAACTCCCATGATCCCTAGCTAACAGGACCAGTGGTCGGGGAAGATGGGAGTTGTAGTCCAAAACATCTGGAGGGCCGAAGTCTGGGGATGCCTGGGCTTGATCCAGCAGGTCTTGCTGTTGTGAACTCTCAGAGATTGGTCCCCAGCAAACCTGTAAGCTAATTAATGTTAACACACTTCTCTCCTTCCTGTCTTCAGCTATCTCCTCTCTCTTGGCATCTGTGACCCTCGATCTCAGCCAGTATGCTCTGGACATCGTGAAAGGTCTAGCTGGTAAGTTCAATTGTCTGCGCTTACAGAGGCCAGCAGAAATTTCCCTCTATTGCTGCTGCTTTTACCAATGCCATCCTGTACTGTTTCAGGCATAGGCAAACTCGGCCCTCCAGTTGTTCTGAGACTACAATTCCCATCATCCCTGACCACTGGCCCTGTTAGCTAGGGATGATGGGAGTTGTAGTCCCAAAACATCTGGAGGGCCGAGTTTGCCTATGCCTGGTTTTGAGAGTGGAGCTTTGTTATAGTGAGAGCAATTGAGAATGGTTTGAAGCACTTAAAGCCTGGTGGTTGTTTGCCATTCCAAGCAGGTGCTTTTTGGGAGGAGAGGGTGCTAGTCTTCAAGGAGAAGAAAACAATTACTCTTGAGTAAGCGACCCAAACTTTTCATGATTGGCAGGGGCCAATTTTGAATAGGTGGAGAGAAAATTTAAAAGTTGGGGCATGTTTATTTTTCAGAGAGAGGAACTAGGCTGCAGTCATCATGTCCATCTCTCTTCTTCCCAACCCCACTTATTAGTAAAGATAATTGTAAGCTTCTATACAGCTCTGAAGATTTGAGCATTTGTGTTTTGATTTTCTAGGCCAGTTGAAATCCAACAGTTCTCAGCTGATGGATGAGGCTATTGTAGCATTGAAGAACTTGGCTCGGCAGTGCAGCGACCCATCAACAGTGGAGTCACTTGGGAGACACCTGTTTGCCATTTTGGGAGGTGAGTGGCTCTGATCATTCCCTTTTCTTGTGTCACTTGCACCTTGCCTGGGAGATAAGCAGTGTTAGTCCTACTCACAGTGGACCCATCAAAACTGACGGGCAAGTAAGTTCAAATCTATGAACTTTAGATTTGAATGGGGTTGCTCTGCGTATGACCGGCTAAATTCACACCATACCATTAAACTGCAGTGTTGTCACTTGAAACAGTCGTGGCTTCTCCCAAAGAATCCTGGTAGCTGTAGGCGCTGAGAGTTTCCAGGGGACCCCTGTTTCACTCCTAGAGCTGCAATTCCTGGAGTGGCTTAACAACCAGTCCTCCTTTCCCAAGGAACTCTGTGAATTGTGGCTCTTGGAGGGGAACAAACTACAGCTCCCAGAAACGAAGGCGTGAATATGGCCTTACCGTAGTTGGATATCACCCTTTGCCCTGTTTTGCAGTGCACCTAACCTCTGCTTGTGGGGTCTCAGTTGTGGGATTTGAGGAATGGCCAAGGTCAGGAGAGCTGGGAGCAGACTTAGTTGCATATTCCTGTTCTACATCTGGCTTCAGAAACCTCATGCCTTTTCATGGTTCCTGGAAAGTCTTCCAATGGGGCACTTTTGGTGGTCCCCCCCAACCCCCAAATTTCCTGGTTTTGACATAATCGGACGCTGATTATGCAGCAGCAGGTTTTTTTGTTTGTGCCCTAGTTTGCATGAAGAAGGGAGAGGCAAAAAATTTTCCTGTTGGTACCCAAGGCTCATTAATACAGTCATACCTCGGATTAAAAACGTGATCCGTGCAGGAGGCGCGTTCGCAACCCGCAGCACCATGTCTGCGCATGATGCGATTCGGCGTTTCTGCACATGACATCATTTTGTGCTTCTGCACATGCGCGAGCGCCGAAACGCAGAAGTAACCCATTCTGGTACTTCCGGGTTTGGCGCGGAGCGCAACCCGAAAACGCGTAACCGGCAGCGTTCACTGTATCTTGGCCTATTAAGCTGAGATGTGATTGTCCACAGCCAGAGCATTAAAATTTGGGTTTTATGTCTTTTCGAACTTTGAGTCTACGGCTAACCCACACTTCTTGTTGACAGGTGCCGAGGGAAAGCTAACAGTTGTGGCACAGAAAATCAGTGTCCTCTCAGGTAAGGGAAAACCTCTTGGATGGCCTTACAGTCGTAGTGGAGTGTTGGAAGATTCAGGGCAGATGGAGTACTTATTCACACAACGCATAAACTGTAGAATTCCTTCCCATGGGAGGCAGTGATGGCCACCATCCTGGATGGCTTTCGAAGAGGGTTGCACAAATTCATGGAGGAGAATAAGGCTACCAAAGGATATAAGCCATGATGACTATGTTCTGGTTACGTTGTCGGAGGCCGTGTTGTTGTTTAGTCGTTTAGTCGTGTCCGACTCTTTGTGACCCCACCCCATGGACCATAGCACGAAGAGTCGGACTGTCGGAGGCAGTAATGCTTCTGGATACCAGTTGCAGGTGATCAAAGGAGGGGAGAGTGTTCCTGTGCTCAGGTCCTGCTTGCAGGTTTCTCAAAGGCAGCCAGGTGGCCGCTGTGAAAACAGGCTGCTGGACAAGATGGGCCGTGGGTGTGATCCAGCAGACTTTTCAATGTTTTCCTGCAGATACAGAGTTTTTTTTCTTTCCTGTTTTCGAAATGCCAAAAGGAAACGTAGCTCTAACCTAGGGAGTTTTTCTGCTTTTAGGGATTGGCAGCTGTAGCCATCACGCAGTTTCTGGGCCTTCAAACCAAGTTGTAAGCGGAACTATAACTGAACTTTTCATCCCTTTCCTTCAGCAGGAAGGTAAGGTGTCTTATTTTGTGGCACTCTGTCGACTTCAGTGATTGGCACGTGATTGTGAAACACACACTGTTGATTGACAGGTTGCTTTCTTTGCCCCAGTGTCTTTTCGTTTTCTCTCTCCTCAGTCCATGAAGGCACTTTGGTGCACGCCATCTCTGTCCTCGCACTCTGGTGTCATCGGTTCACCACCGAAGTGCCCAAGAAGCTGGTCGAGTGGTTCAAGAAAGCCTTCAGCCTTAAAACCTCCACTTCCGCTGTAAGGCATGCATATCTCCAGTGCATGCTGGCATCCTTCAAAGGCAAGAAAGAGTTCCATTCCTGTGTCTTCTGTGCAATCCCCTCCAATAGCAGGTTTTTGGGGAAAGGCCTCCCTGACTTCTTTTTCTGCTTCCACAGGCAACGTACTTATGCAGGGAGTAGACATGCTGCCATTGCTGATGCAGACGGTTGAAAAAGCAGCAGCACAGAGCACTCAGGTTGCCCTGGTGACGGAAGGTGTGGCAGCAGCCTTGCTGATTTGTAGGCTCTCAGTAGCTGATGCACAAATAGGTAAGCTCCCACGAGGTTTAGAAACAAGTTTCCCTTTTTTGATGGGGTGAAGGAACGATAGGTACAGATGAACAATCTTAGTGCAACTGCATAATTCAGGTTCTCTCTCTTTATCCTCTCTCTTCTCCTTGCCCACCCCTGCGGTCTTCACAGTTGTAAGATCTGCTACAGAATTATTACTCAAGAGACAATTGTGGTGATTCACTTTCCTGCATTCTGCACGTCACGTCTGGATTTATATAGTTAGTTGTTGCATTTTCTCCCATCTTTTTCTCCAAGGAGCTCAAGGTGGCATACACAGTTCTCTCCCCTGCCATCATTTAATCCCCACAACAACCCTGTGAGGTTGGTAGGTTAGGCTGAGAGGCCATGGCTGTGGCCCAAGGTCACCCAGGGAACTTCATGGCTGAGTGGGGATTTGAACCCTGGCCTCCTAGGTCCTAGTCCAACACTCTAACCACTACACCAACATTGGCTCTCATTGGATTGCAATGGCCTCAGACCATTCTCCCTCCCACCACCCATTTCCCCCCTGCCTATGGAAGTGTAGCACTGCTGATCAGCCACCTGAGATTCCTGCCTCTCATGAATTGGTCCTCTCCAATTCTGTGGTTCCACGTGCCCTGGGCTGTAAGATTCATTGCAGTGTTTCATTCATTTTACTAGTTGTTTTGGGTGGTATCCAGCACAGCTATTTCATTTGCACAACGGAACTTCCCCCTCCTCTCCCATGGTTGGAGCAGATTTTGGGGGCACGCAGGGGAAGAGGAGAAGGAAAAGGGGAAATCCCATTATGCAAGCAGAACACTGTTTGTGCAGTGTTGGATACAACCCTTTGTTTTTTATCGATGTGTTTTTATTTTTGCTGAGGTCCAGCACCGAGGGCCTTCTGGCGGTTCCCTCGTTGCGAGAAGCCAAGTTGCAGGGAACTAGGCAGAGGGCCTTCTCGGTGGTGGCCCCTGCCCTGTGGAATGCCCTCCCAACAGATGTCAAAGAGGGAAACAACTACCAGACTTTTAGAAGACATCTGAAGGCTTTTAATGTGTTTAATGTGTTCAGGGAGGCTTTTAATGTGTTTAAAATTACTGTGTTTTATTTTTCTGTGTTTTATTTTTCTGTTGGAAGCCACCCAGAGTGGCTGGGGAAACCCAGCCAGATGGGCGGGGTATAAATAATAAATTATTATTATTATTATTATTATTATTATTATTATTATTATTATTATTATTCTCATCATCATCATCATCATCTCTTTCTTTTCCTCTCCAGAGAACAAACTGAGCAGCTTCTGGCCTCTTGTTCTGGATGAGAAAAAGCAGATTTTCACTTCCGAGAAGTTCCTGCAGTCTGCATCAGAGGAAGGTAAGCTGGATGCCTTTGCTTTAAGGGGTCATCCTCAGGTTTTGCAAAAGGGTTTCCTAAGATGGGCAGGCTTCTGTGTTTTCGGGCTTTGGGGCGCTGTATGTTCTCCTCTTCTGCTGCTTGTAGGCAAAACTGAGTGAGGCAGGTTAGACTTCCTTGTGGACAAAGAAGATGGGCTCCTAACTTTTGCATGTCTCCTTAGTACACTTCCACAATGGACTGTGTTGCCCATGTCTTTGCTGGTAAAGGCTTAATATGCACAGTTCTGCCTCTCTTGTTTCTTTGTTCCTTGGGATCAGATGTCTTTTTAGTTAATATCTTTAGCAAGAAAAACTCAACTGAAAACATGGGAATACTGATAACATCATAGTAAATTAAACACAGTGTAAGGACGCAATCTAGCAGTTCGAAAGCACCTCAAAGTGCAAGTAGATAAATAGCGGGTGTTTCCGTGCGCTGCTCTGGTTCGCCAGAAGTGGCTTAGTCATGCTGGCCACATGACCTGGAAGCTGTACACTGGCTCTCTTGGCCAATAAAGCAAGATGAACACCGCAACCCCATGGAAGGACCTAATGGTCAGGGGTCCCTTTACCTTTTTAAGGACACAGGTGGTGCTGTGGTCTAAACCACTGAGCCTTGGGCTTGCTGATCTAAAGGTCGGCGGTTCAAATCCCTGCGACGGGGTAAGCTTCAGTTGTTTGGTCCCAGCTTCTGTCAACCTAGCAGTTTGAAAGCACGCCAAAAAGTGCAAGTAGATTAATAGGTACCGTTCCGACAGGAAGGTAAACGGTGTTTCCGTGCGCTGCTCTGGTGTTGGTGTTCCGTTGTGCCAGAAGCGGCTTAGTCATGCTGGCCACACGACCCGGAAAAACTGTTTGCGGAGCGGACAAACACCGGCTCCCTCAGCTTGTAAAGCGAGATGAGCACTGCAACCCCAGAGTCATTTTGCAACTGGACTTAACTGTCAGGGGTCCCTTTACCTCTACCTTCAAGGTTGTACATTGTCATGAAACATATTATTCTGGAACATCACAAAAAAATCCTCAATCGCTTCATAAACTTATTGGATCCAAAAGATCCAGTTCTTTATGATGACGATAAAACTAAGCTGCTATAAAACAATACAGTACATGTAAATCAACCAAGTGCCTATTTTTTGATGTTTTTGTTTTTTAATTATTTGAATATCAGGCCTATAATATCTTAGGCAAGCCTTTTGTAGTTGTTAAGTTGCTTTTTTTTTTAAAGGAAAGCTGTGATTCTCTTGGCGAAATGACGTTACGCTTGTGGGATTGTGATATACATGCAGGGTTAGGTATGGTGAATGCAACAACAAGGCTGGCTTCCACACCTTTTTCTGTTTTTCCTCCCCTCATGCAGCAATGTGCACAGTTCTGCAGCTGACAGAACGCCTCCTCTTGGACCACGAGCATCGACTACCTGGTGCTAAAGTCCAGTACGTATAGCTTGATCTCCTTCTCTTGCTTATCAACAAACTCTTGAACCTTCCTCTGAGGCTGAGGGCACCCCCAGAAACTTGCACACAAAAGGCTGGTATGCTTTGGCTCATGATCACACTGTTGTTGGCCGCTTGCCTCCTCCCCATACCGAATCGGACCATTGGCCCATCTAGCTCAGTACTGTGTACCCTGACTGGCAGCAGCCTCTCCGGGTTTTCAGGTGGGACATTCCCAGCCCTAGATTGAACATGGGACCTTCTGCATGCAAAGCAGATGCTCTGCCCCTGACACATGGCTCTCCTCCCTCCTGTCTCTCTCTCCCCCCTTCCTCTCTACCTTGTTTTCTCGCTTTCAGGCAATATCACAAAGCCCTGGCTGCAGTCCTCCTCAGCCGATTGTGGTGTGTCCGAAGGCTTGCCCAGCAGACTGTGAGGAAGCTCCTGTCCTTGCCCAGAGGGTTCAAGTTGGCTTATGGGCTCTTAGAAGAGCTGAGAGTAGTGCTCAGTTCTCACAAGGTAAAGTCCTTACAACTTTTGGGACGAGGTCCAGCCTTTTAAAGTCCTCCATCCTGAGGTTCATGGAGGATAAGGCTAAATACCCACGATGGCTAGGTTCTGTCTCCACTGCTGGAAGGAGCGTACTTCTGAAGACCAGTCGCTGCGAACTGCAGGAGAGGGGGGTCTTTTTGTTGCAATCAGGTCTGGTTTGCAGGCTTCCCATAGACATCAGATTGACCACTCATTCAGCATATTTGCATAATTTATTTGCATAATTTAGACAGTAGAGGAGAAAAAACAAACCATCCATAAAACATTGATAATCCAGACATATTGAACACATAAAACATATAAACGATTCATTAGCCACCATTAAGTAAAATTAAGTAGTTTTAGGTTTGACTTTTAAACATCTCAGCTAAATAATCCTGAAACGATCTCAGTAATTTTGGGAGTATCATCCCTCAGCAGATAATTGGATTGCAAATTCTTTGCAAGCAGATCCTTTGGGCTTCAGAGGAGTTACCAGTTGATGGGAACTACAGGAGTGGGAGAGAGTTTCTGTTGCACTCAGGTCGGGTTGCAGGCTTCCCACAGACATCCATTCGGGCACTGTGAGAACAGGATGCTGGGCTGGATGGGCCTTTGGCTTTGATTCAGAAGTCAGACTCGGCTGTGCTTTACTCTACAAGACTTGGTTCAGCATTGCACTCTCTACCCTTCAGCACTTGCCTTACTATTGCATTGCTTTATATTCACGATTCGTCAGGTCCTGCCCACTGAGGCCTTGCTCACCGAGACAGGAGAGCTGTCGGAACAAGGAAAGACCTACATCCCTCCTCGTGTCCTCCAGGAGACGCTGTGCATGATCTCGTGTGTGTCGGGGCTGGAGGGTGATCCAGAGGAGAAGGAAAAGTTAGCTTTGGAAATGTTGCTAGTAAGCAATCACCCTTCTCTAGGTGAGTAGGAGAGGGGAAAGTTCACACTATGTTATTCTTTGAAGGAGAACTACTTGAAAATGGGTTAACAGATGGTATTTAACTACGAGTAGGCTTGCTAAGATGTATAATAATACTGAATCAGGTAAGTGCCGGAGACGCAAAGAGGTGGAGGGAACGTTTTTTCACACGTGGTGGACTTGTAAAAGCGTAAAAGAGTATTGGGAAGTAATCCATAATGAACTGAAAAAAAAGTTTAAGAGTTCTTTTCCAAAATAACCAAGTCCTTTTTATTGGGGATAATTCAAACTGAAATTCCCAAGTGTCAAAAAAGGCATGCTACTACTGCGGCCCATGTTTGGTTAGCCCAAAAATGGAAAACGAGCGAGGTCCCAACTAAAGAAGAATGACAACTTAAGCTGACAGAATATGTGCAGCTTGCAGACTTAACGTATAGAATCAGAGAACAAGAAGAACATACGTTTAGAGAAGATTGGAAAATGTTTATTGAATATATGGGGGGGGGAATTGTGTACACATGAAAACGTTGGCAGCATTAAGATAAATTCAACAGTGTAAATAAGTTTTGATGGATGCAATAACGGAGTACTGAGTGGTATAGTTTTTGTAAAAATATGCAGGGATATATGAGATGCAAATTGAGCCATGGAAAGAGGAGACGGGAAATCATTGATATTTTGAGGATGTTAAAATGAGTATTTTAAAAGGTAGAACAGAAAATTTAATTATATATTTTACCAGTTGGGTATGTGACGGAAGTAAGGTCTGTTGTGCCTCTTGTAAGTCTCTCCCTCCTTCCTTGTTTCTCCCTTTCAGTAGCAGGGCAGTCTGGCCTTTGGACAGCCCTCCTGATCAAGATGAAGCTGGACCCCGTCGATTTCATCGCCAAGTACCTGGAAAAGATCTTTGACCGGATTGTCACCCAGAGCCCCATGAGTAAGGTGACTAGGTTTGATTCTTCTGCAGAGGTTTTCAAGGGCATCCAGAGCTGAGAGATGATGAAGCTGCCATAGACAACAGAAACTGTGGTCCACTTAGTTTCAGTGCTGTCAACTCTCCAGGGGTGGGGGAACTTTTTCCAGGCCGGAAGCCTCATTTCCTTCTCGGCATCCTTTCAAGGGCTACATGCTAATGGTGGGTGGGGCTAGAGGCAATGGTAGGCAGAACAGTAAGGTAGTTTTTACACCTCACCCTCAGCAGGAGGCATAATCTGAGTTCAAGGGCACATTCCAGACAGGCAAAGCTACTCAAGGTGGGTGCCAGAGGGCCAGCCAGAGAGGTTTAGAGGGCTGTATGTGGCCTGGGGGCCCAAGGCTCTCCCCACACCAGGTCCACTCTGAATAGGCTCTCCAGGGGTGCAGGCAAAGGGTCTCTTTTTGATCTGCTGCTTATAAATTTTAATTGGAAATGGCAGGGATTGGACCTGTGGCTTTCCCCCCTGCAGAGTTGATGATGCTCTACCACTGATCTATGTTCCCTTCCTAAATGCTTCTTAATGGACTTAGTGTGATAAGATTTTAGACCTGGGGGTTGTGGGTTGAAAAATCTTGCCGGTGCTGCTTCTTTCCTGTCTGCAAAAGGACACAGGGGCCCCAGGTGCATGCAGTGAAGAGTGCTGCAAATTAAGACTTACCAGCCCTGAGTGTTGAGAGAATACTATATGGTGCTGTAATTCTTGACATGTGGCTGTTTCCCCTCCCCTTCCTTGTTTCGCAGTCGTCCCTGAATGCAGTGGGTCTGCTCTCTGCCCTCTCTCCCAGCCAAGTCCTCCCTCAGGTCATCAGCACCATTTCCGCCTTTCTAGAAAACCCAGCGCTGTGTCTTGTGACCCAGGAGGAATTTGCTATCATGAAGACGCCCGAAGGGGAACTTTATGACAAGTCCATCTTGCTCAGGTGAGGATGAACACTTGGATACAGGAAGCTGCCTTATACCAAGTCAGGTCATTGGTCCATCTAGCTCAGTGTTGTCTACACTGACTGGCAGTGGCTCTCCCGTTCCAGGCAGGGAACCTTTTTGCCAACCCTACCTGGAGATGCCGGGGATTGAACCTGGGACCTTCTGCATGCAAAGCAGATGTTTTGCCATTGAGCTACAGCCCTCCTTATTTCCTAATAAGACATGTTTTTGACAGGCTGTGCCAGGTTTCCAAAGCACTTTTAGGAGAAAAAAAAATCTCTTTTTAATCACGACATGTATGCCATTAACCTATCGACCTTGTGTACACAGACCACTAAACGATGACCCGTTCCCTTGAAATGTGTGTGCAAACCACTATTAACTAAACTGCTTCGATCTGTGGAACTGGCACTGTTACAAGTGAAACATGATACTCGTTCTGCACATGTAAGAAATCAATCTTTTAGTGTAGCAATGCTTAAACTTCGGAACTCCCTGCATATTGACATCAGGCATGCACCTTTGCTGTACTTTTTTGGTGCCTGCTTAAAACGTTTCTGTTTAGGCAAGCCTGTAGAAGTTACATGTGTCTGAACCCACCTCCAATTGTTGATTTTCATAAGTTTTTAAAATCTCTTTTTAGCTGTCATATATATATATATATATATGTAGAGAGAGAGAGAGAGAGAGAGATACTGTAAATAGTTTGTGTAAAATGCTTAGAGTGGTTTTCATCACAATCAAACCATATATAATTTTTGTTTAAATAAATAACAAATATTAAATGTTTTTTGTTATTTTGTGATAGCTGTAATTGAAGCTGATAACCTGAGATGATTTCATTGGATTGTGCTAATCTTTCTCTCTCTCTCCCCCCTCTCCCTCTCCCTCTCCCTCTCTCTCTCTCTCCTTTGCTGTCTTCAGTGCTCAGCAAGACAGCCTGAAAAAGGCCAACATGAAGAGAGAAAACAAAGCTTATTCTTTCAAGGAGCAGATCATTGAACTGGAGCTGAAGGAGGTGAGGTCTTGCATGGTGGATAATGCCACATTTAGGTCTAATATAAGCCCTGTTTTAAAGCAACTGGACTGGTTGCTCCCCTTAGCATTTAATGTTTTTTTAATGTTTGATGTTTTATGATGTTTTTATATATGCTGTAAGCTGCCCAGAGTGCATCTTCTCCCCCCCTTCTTCTTCTTCTTCTTCTTCTTCTTCTTCTTCTTCTTCTTCTTCTTCTTCTTCCTCTTCCTCTTCCTCTTCTTCTTCTTCTTCTTCTTCTTCTTCTTCTTCTTCTTCTTCTTCTTCTTCTTCTTCTTCTTCTTCTATATTACAGTCGTACCTTGGTTCTCAAACGCCTTGGTACTTGTACATTTTGGCTTCCGAACACCAAAAACCTGGAAGTGCCGTATTTTTCGCCCCATAAAACGCATCTGACCATAAGATGCACCTAGTTTTTTAGGGGAGGAAAGGGGGAAAGCCCAATTTTTGGGGGGAATCAGCTCACAGTTGTGCAGCTTCTTTTGCAAAGGGGAAAAGCCCCGGTTTTTTGAGGATCAGCTCACAGTTGTGCAGCTTCTTTCAAAGGGAAAAAATCCTGTTTTATGGGGTTCAACTCACAGTTCTGCAGCTTCATTAGGAAAGGAAGCCGTTTCTACAGTTTCCAGACAGATAATCTAATCAGCCAGTCACATGTCCTTTGGGGAAACAAACAGCCTCCGCCTGCAGAACATTCAACAATAGAGGCCTGGGCAAGGGGGCGGGGCCGGAAAGGGAGCCAGCGATCCACCACACATTCACTCCATAACATGCACAGTCATTTCCCCTTTTTAGGAGGGGAAAAGTGCGTCTTATGGAGTGAAAAATAAAGTGTTCCGGTATTTGACCGTTTTTCGGAAGCCAAACATCCGATGCGGCTTCCACTTGGGTGCAGGAAACTCCTGCAGCTGATCGGAAGCCACGCCATGGTTCTCGAACTTTTTGGAAGTCAAGTGGACTCCTCGAATGGATTGCATTTGAGAACCAAGGTACGACTGTATTATTATTAAAGCTCTGAATGACTCAGGCATGGACTGAAGGAAAGTTGGATTTAAGATATTCACTCAGTTCTGCAGGGGTTTTTGGAACACTCACCTTTACTCAGCCTGATGATGATGAAGAAGAAGAGTTTGGATTTGATATCCCGCTTTATCACTACCCCAAGGAGTCTCAAAGCAGCTAACAATCTCCTTTCCCCTCCTCCCCCACCACAGACACCCTGTGAGGTGAGTGGGGCTGAGAGACTTCAAAGAAGTGTGACTAGCCCAAGGTCACCCACCAGCTGCATGTGGAGGAGCGGAGACGCGAACCCGGTTCCCCAGATTATGAGTCTACCGCTCTTAACCACTACACCACACTGGCTCTCTCAGTGTGAACCACCTCTCAGTGAATAACAGGGGAAGCATGCCATGTAAAGCTCCCTGAGTTTCTGGGAGAGAAGCGGAAAGAAAATGAAGATGAAAAGAAGACTGAATAGTTTTAAGTTGCATCGACCTTTTTTGGTAGCATTTGATGAGCAACCTGTGATAAATTAAGGCAGATTGCATAGAGCTAGGTGTCTTTTTCTTCTTGCTGCTGTCATCCTGAGCTTGTCTGTCTCTGGGCACAACTCCCAATTCATGTTCATTTTCTCTCCCATCATGTTGTTCGTTGTCTTTGAACTGCTGAAGCTGCTTCCTTTGGAGGGAATGTTGCCACCCGCTTCCCCGTTATAACCAAATAGATGGTTTTCTCTTCTGCAGGAGATTAAGAAGAAGAAGGGGATCAAGGAGGAGATCCAGCTAACCAGCAAACAGAAGGAAATGCTGAATGCCCAGCTGGAAAAGGAATCTCAGACCAGGAAGCAGTTGAAAGAGGTAAGCTATAGCTGGGCCTAATGTTAAGAACATAAGAGGAGCCTGCTGGATCAGGCCACGGGCCAGTCGTATTCTCGCAGCAGCCAGCCAGATACCTGTGGGTGTTACAGGAAAATCCTTGGGCTCACTTGGATTGTCAAACAAAGACAGCAGCCAGGAATATAGGAGCAAAACAGCAGCCTGTAGGCCTGATCATTATTCAAAAGACTGTTGCAACAGGACTTCCACCCACCACGTGGAAGAAGCAGGAAGAAGCCCCGAACAAAAGGGTGCCCCTTCTTTTATAAGCTTTCCCTTTCCCCACAAACCCCTTTGGTGAAGCATCATGCACACATCACAGATACATCATACATATGTCACAAAGGGGGAGGGGTTTTCTTGCCCCCAACCCTCCCTTGCCCTCCACTTTACACCCATCAAGTGATACAATGGAAGTATTTACAAGTTCCTGGTTTTCCCCGTTCAGGTAATCACACTTCTTTGTCCTGACCCAGAACCTAATCCATTTCTGGATGGTTTGTTATTGTCCACATGATGTCTACGTGTCTGTCACCTATTTGCCAGGATGCCAGTGATTATCTCTTATGTAAGAGGCTGCTGTGTACGTGATCCCAGGTTTCAGGGATTATGGCTGTCTTTTACCAGTTTCCCAAGTGCCCCCCCCCTTCGGTAGCCATCTTTTCTGTGAGTAAAATGAAGTTGGAATGGTGTTGATTTGGGGGGGGGTCTGGGGGTGCAGTGTCCCGTTTAACTTGACCCCCCCTTATTAAAAACTTTGGTACCATGGGAAACCCACAAGCAGGATCTGAGCACATGAGATTTCTCCCCTCCAGCATTGAGATGAGAGGGGCTGGGGAGAGACCTTGAAATTACAAGCAAGAATAGGATCTCTCCTCTGAACTGGCACATTTCCACACTCAAGGGCAATGTTTGCTTCCTGGCCAGTGGTGGTGGTTGTTTTAATAAATTTAATTTAATTTAATTTTAAAAATAACATGGGCTGGATCACACCAAACAGTAGCTTAGCCTGCTGCAGAGCATATGTCAACAAATCGTTACCTGTTGCCTCTGAGGACCCTCTTGACTCTGTCTCTAAAGACCACCCCCTCCATCTCCCATTAGCAGATCAACCACCCCACCATATCCACTGGTCACCAGCTGCCGCTGTGGTCCAATATTGTCATGCCATTTGTTTCTGGGTCAGCAAGTCCCTTTCCCCCTCTTACTGTGCTGAGAATATTGATAAAGGAAGAAAATACAGAGAAAGGAATGTACTTATGGGTGTGTTAGTCCACAGCTTGGCTGCTTCTTCCAAGATTGCCTTTCGCCAGTAACCACTGGTTCTATTGCAGCTTGACAATGAACTGGAATCAATGCTGGGTCTCCTGGATGCTGTTCTAAAGAGGAACCCCCCTGGTCTCTCCCAGTACATCCCCAGTCTCATAGGCTTCTTCCTGCCTCTGCTGAAGTCCCCTCTGGCGGCTCCAAGGATTAAGACCCCTTTCCTTTCTTTGGCGTCCTGTGTGATGCCTGATCGGTTGAAGACTTTAGGTTAGTGTTCATATGTGTTTATATCTATCTATCTATCTATCTATCTATCTATCTATCTATCTATCTATCATCTCTATGATGGGGGAAAACTCAGATAAGTTCAGCTTTTGTAGCATAAATATGCAAAAATACAAACAACGTAGATTGGGGTAGCCAGCCAGGGTGCCTTCGCCCCTCCCCAATTTTGGTGCTGGACTTACAACTCCCTTCACTCCTTTCCCCAGGTACTGTAGTGAGTCACGTGACCTTGAGGATGATCAAGCCTGAATGTGTTTTGGACGAATCCTGGTGCCAAGAGGACCTGCCCACTGCTGTGACCAGAGTGGTGACCTTGTTGCACACGCACACTGTGCCTGTCCGAAAGAGCAAGGGAGAGGAAGGTGAGGACCTGCTTCTGATTTTTGCGACCTGATTTGGTTGCTAAGCAACCACTCCCCCCTCGGCAGCTGACTGCCCCGGAGAACAGAATTAACTCTTTCAGTTATGCACTGAATGCTCTCTGCTGTTGCTCTTCCAACAAGTCAGCCATGCCCATTGATTTCAGCGGATCTACTCTGTCAATGGCTGATGTTGGCATGTATGGGCATGTCCTTCTGCATCTGTATCTCCCCTCTTCTTTTCTGCCTGTTGCAGGACCCGTGCCATTAACGGCCCCAGCCTTTTCCTTAGTCTTCCCTCTCCTAAAAATGGTGCTGCTGGAGACTCCCATCGACAGTGAAGAGAAGGAGGAGCTCTTGGTCAAGGCTCTGCAAACGATCACGGTCCATGCTCAGCTGAGATCATCTGCCAGCAGCCAGAGTTTGCTGGTAGACGAGGTCAGTGTTTTCCATGGGGTTGCATCACCTTCAGAAAGCAAGCTGCCATTTTTACTTGGTGGCAGACAGACGTGCCCTACCCCCAGGAGGTTCAAATGAAGCTGAAAATGCAAAAAAAAAGCTGATGCAAGTGTTGAGATACTTTCCTTCTCTCCTTTTTCTCACCACATCCCTCCTCCTCTGCCTCTTTGTCTCGAGAGCCGCCTCCCTCGCCTGACCCAAGATGCAACATACAGCAGCTTGTAGCCATAACAAAAACAGGAAGTACTTCAACATGACTTTAAAACGTTGTAACAGTAATGCAACTGAACAGAGTTACAGTGGTACATTGGTCCTCGAACTTAATCCGTTCCGGGAGTCCGTTCGATTCCTGAAACTGTTCCAAAACCAAGGCGCAGCTTCCGATTGGCTGCAGGAGATTCCTGCAGGCAAGTGGAAGCCGTGCAGGACGTTCGGCTTCCATAAAATGTTTGCAGACCAGAAGACTTCTTGGTTTGTGGCATTCGGGAGCCGATTTGTTCGGGAGCCAAGCCATTCGAGAACCAAGGTACCGCTGTTTTTGCTGGATTGGGGTGTTACATCTTAGTATTCGACTGCTACTTTAACAATGTATCGATTCACATTTTTGTTCTGTTGTAAGCCACTTTGAAAAAGCAGCATATAAATGTAAATAATAACAGCAACTTAATAAGTCAACCGGTATGTACATTTTGTTAAGTACATAAAATACAGAATGCTCACCTGTTGCGTGCCATTCCGAATCCCCCAACTTCATTGTGTGATGCAGATGAATGTTCATTGTTGGTTGTGCAATTGCCTTTTTTTAAACGACAAGTGTTTGTGTTTTTCCTTTTGCCCCTCTTTTCCCCCGGTCACCTGTCAGAACGGACCCGAGTTACTGCCTCGCACAGAGATGCTGCGGCTGCTGAGTAAAGTGATCGGGACAGGCTCTCCACGCTTACAGGTGAGCTGGTCACCCATTCTAGTACAGCAATCACTCACAGACCAGATGCAGAGCCCCCATAGCTTTTTTTATCTGGTCTTTGTTGGTCCTGTTAAACCTGTATTCAGCTCCCCTACTTCTAATGTTGCCCTTTTAATATGTTATGCAGTGCCCGAGTACGTGTGAGCCAGTGTGGCACAGCGGTTAGAGTGCTGGATGAGGACCTGGGAGACAAGGGTTCAAATCCCCACTCGGCCATGAGGTTCACTGTCTCTCAGCCCTAACCTACCTGACAGGGTTATTGTGGGGATAAAATGGAGAGGGGGAGAACTGTGGATGCCACCTTGAACTCCTTGGAGGAAAGATGGTTTATATATGCAATTAATTTAGGTGTCTGCTGAAGACATTTGTGCTTAGCAAGGCTTTCCCTTGAGGGTGCAACCCGCCCATTTATGGAATAACAATTTTATATCTGATGAAATTGCTTTGTTGTTGTTTTGGTTTGTATGGACGGTTCTATGGTTTTTAGTTGGTTGAATCTGTTTTTATTGCTTTCAGTGTGTGTTTTAATGTTATCTTTGTACCCCTTTGATGGCTTTGTGCCGTGAACCCGCCTATGAATTTGTATGACAACAATTACATTCCTTCGCTGTCTGATTTTAAGCTCTCTTGCCTCTTGTCAGGTCTTGGCTTCCAACGCCCTGACCGCCCTGTGTGCCAGCAGCAGTGGAGAGGATGGCTGTGCCTATGCAGAACAGGAAGAAGTGGATGTGTTACTCCAAGCCCTTCAGTCCCCGTGCATGAATGTCCGAGATGCAGCCCTCCGGGTCAGTCGGGATCTCTTTCCAGCCAGCACAGGGGAGGAGATGGGGGGACGGGACAGGTGGCTTCCCATCCACCACTGGAGGAAGATAAGCTTGTAGAGCTGTGTTAGGGAATCCCAGGCCTGGGGGCCTAATGTGGCCCCCTGGGCCTTCACACCTGGCCCTCGGATCGCAGCATGCCCTCCCAATCTTGCTGCAAGCATGTGCCTGCAAAGTAATAGCCTTAATGCATGCGCTTGCAACCCCTGGAAAGGGGACGTCACTTCTCATTGCAGTTTTGGAATACAAGGAGCTTGGGGAGGAAGGCTTTCTCTGACTTGTCCTGTTCTGATCTTCAGGGCTTGATGGAGCTGCAATTGGTGCTGCCAACACCGGACAGTGATGAGAAGAACGGGATGAACCTTTTGCGCCGTCTCTGGGTGGTGAATTTCGACAAGGAAGAAGCAATCAGGACGCTGGCCCAGAGGTGAGAATTTGCTGTCCCACCAAAGAGGTGCTCTTTTATCTTTTGCACCAGAGGCACGTTGCTCAAATGTCAGATGATGCTTCTCCGCCAGGACCTGAGGAAGTGCCTTGACCAATGGACATAGGAAACTGCCTCTGCAGAGTATTGCCTAACAAGTGGAACCCTCCTAAGTCTTGCCAGGGCCTAACAATTATTGGCCCACGTTGATGCAGAGGCAGACTTTTTCACTGGTGGCACCTCGGTTGTGGAATGCGCTACCTGCTGAAAACTCCCTTCGTTGTTGCCCGATACAAAACTGGGGTGGATCTTCGATACCCGGAGGATGACCTTCGCCTTTTGTCTCTTACAGGCTTTGGGAGTCGATGGGTCTGGAGTTGCAGCCTGACATCTGTTCGGTCCTCATTAAAGATGTCATCCACTACGAGGAAGCTGTGCGCCAGGCTGGCGCCGAGGCGCTTTCCAAGAGCGTTGAGCAGTATCGAAGCCAGACGAGGGACGTCATGACAAAACTGATGGAGATCTATCAGGAGAAACTCTATGTAAGCCATTCGCGATGAGGGACTGGAGGAAGGTCTAGAGCAGGGGTTGTCCTTACTGCCCACTAGTGGGTGTTTCGGGATTCTAGGTGGGCGGTAGAGGGTTCTACGGCACAAGCTGAATCCTCCTTCCATCGAGCACTGGTGGGCAGTAAGGAAATTTTACCATCAAGAAAGATGAATTAGCGGGCAATAGGTATAAAAAGGTTGACTACCCCTGGTCTAGAGCAACTGTGGGGAAGAACCTTTGGCCCAGAGGCTCTTGCACTGAGGTGTCTGTGTATCCAGCCCTTGGGACCCTCCCTAGGTCACACCTCTCCTCTTCCCAAACTACATTTCTGTGTACTATCCTTGCATGCTTTCGACTGGCAGTAAAGAAATAATAATATTTATTTATTTATTTATTTATTTATTTATTTATACATACCCTGCCCATCTGGCTGGGTTTCCCCAGCCACTCTGGGCGGCTCCCAATAGAATATTAAAAACACGATAAATACATCAAACATTAAAAACTTCCCTAAACAGGGCTGCCTTCAGATGTCTTCTAAAAGTCAGATAGCTGTTTATTTCCTTGACATCTGATGGGAGGGCGTTCCACAGGGCGGGTGCCACTACCGAGAAGGCCATCTGCCTGGTTCCCTGTAACCTCACTTCTTGCAGTGAGGGAACCGCCAGAAGGCCCTCAGTGCGGGACCTCAGTGTCCAGGCTGAATGATGGGGGTGGAGACGCTCCTTCAGGTATACTGGGCCGAGGCCGTCTAGAGCTTTAAAGGTCAGCACCAAGACTTTGAATTGTGCTCGGAAACATACTGGGAGCCAATGAAGGTCTTTCTGGACCTTCAGTGTCCTCGTTCTGTGATAATGAGCATAAGAAGAGCCTGCTGGGCCAGGCCAGTGACCCACCTAGTCAAGCATCCACTGACCAATCAGATACCCCAATGGAACAGCTCTCCTAACACAGTTACCTGACAAATGATGAACATAAAACAATATAAGTAATTCAAGCACCAGGTGTGTGGAGAGCAGTACTGTTTAAAGCAGGCACCCCCAAACTCAGCCCTCCAGATGTTTTGGGACTACAATTCCCATCATCCCTGACCACTGGTTCTGTTAGCTAGGGATGATGGGAGTTGTAGTCCCAAAACATCTGGAGGGCCGAGTTCGGGGGTGCCTGGTTCAAAGCATTGTGGAATAAAGCACAACAGAACAGAGCAAGAGCCTGGCTGCTGGATCAGGCCAAAGGCCCATCCAGTCTGGCATCCTGTTCTCCCAGTGGCCAACCAGATGCCCCAATGGGAAGCCTGCAAGCAGGACCCAAGCACTACAGCGCTCTCCTCACTTGTACTCGAGAGGTGCGCTGCCCTTGATACCATGGCTGGTAGCTCTTGAGTCAGAGTCTAGCCACATCTACAGGGCCACAGGTTCCCCACCCCCTGGTCTTGATAGAGAAGCTTATGTCTGGCATGGTATGCTTCTGTCCCCATCCCTCCCCCCCCTCTTATTTGTTTTGCACCTGGATTTTGACTGTGTTCAGCTTTTATAAGATCCTTTGCTGGGTTTTCTGACATAATGCCTGTTTCTCTTGAACAGAGGCCTCCACCAGTTTTGGATGCTCTGGGACGTGTGATATCTGAATCTCCACCCGACCAGTGGGAAGCCAGGTAGTCCTTATTTAAATTCTGATTCTCTCTATCCAGCTGAGGTGCTTCAGGCCTCTGACGTTATAAGGCAAGGTGTAAATGTAATAGTTTAAATCGAGGTTTCCTCCAGCTGTTTTTTGACTACCATTCCCAGCATCCCTGACCTGGTAGCTAGTAGGGCTGGGCGATATCTGGTTTTCAACATCACAATATATCACCAGCTAAACATCACGATGTACTGATACAGCACATTGTATGAAATAAAGATGAAGTTATGTAGAAGCACTGGCAGGCTTCACAGTTTTTCCCACATTGTTATTTTTGCATAGTACTAGCTACACACACACACACCTTATTGCCAGGTGAAAAATTCTGAAACCAATATCACAATAGGGACTTCAAACTGGTTTTGGACGAAATATAGATATATTGCCCAGCCCTGCTAGCTAGGGATGGTGGGAGTTGTAGTCAAACAAAAGCTGGAGACCCAGGTTTGGGAAACCCTGGTTTAAAAACATAGGAATGCAAGAAGCTTTCATATGCTGAGTCAGCCTGTCTAGCCCAGTACTGACTTAACTGATAGTGCCTCTCCAGGTTTCAGGCAGGAGACATTCCTAGCCCTACCTGGAAATACCTGGGACCTTCTGCAGGCGGAACAGATGCCGCTCTGCTACTGAACCACGGCCCTTCCAAACCATAGCTACCATGTTACCTTTACAGGTGTGGCATTGCGCTGGCCCTGAACAAGCTCTCTGAGCACCTGGACAGTTCCCAGGTGAAGCCTCTCTTCCAGTTCTTTGTACCAGATGCCCTTAATGACCGCAACCCCGAAGTCCGGAAGTGCATGCTGGACGCAGCCCTCTCGGCACTCAATACCCATGGCAAGGTAGGCTTTAAGTTACATCAGAAGGAAACATCCTTATATTGACTTGGTCTTTTAGTTCATCTAGCTCACCATTGCGCCCGGGTCTTTGAAATCACGGTTAATGCTATTGTATGTGTGTGTTCTACGGCTTTTCAGGACAGCGTCAACTCCCTCCTGCCTGTGTTCGAGGAGTTCCTGAAGGATGCTCCAAACGATGCCAGCTATGATGCCGTCCGGCAGAGTGTCGTCATTCTGATGGGCTCCCTGGCCAAACATTTGGACAAAAGCGATCCGAAAGTCAAGCCGATTGTTGCCAAACTGATAGCAGCACTTTCCACTCCATCCCAACAGGTAAGCTCTTTCTTTTTTCCTTTCCACCTTTTGCGGAGACGGGAGCAGGGTAGGAGATTTTTTTTGGGGGGGCGGCGGGTTCAAGACGCTGAGAAGAGATCTCTGAACCAGTTTTTGCATTTTAGATTCATATTGACTCTTTGGGTAGTTTGGTTACTGCAGTAATCCCCAGGCAGTCCAGCAGGGGGCAGTGGCATACCTCGAGAAACAAATTGATTGAACATGCAGCTGCTGGGAATAGAATGGTGCTTAAGTAAACTGTGTCACCAACATACGGATGGCATCCTGCTCTACTCAATTTCAGTCCATTTTAGGAGCAGCAGTCTCATCCCTGAGTCGTCGGCCATGTTTGCCCTTCAAATTAAGCCATAGTTGAGTGTGATGTGAATGAACCTGTACCAGTCACAGCAAGCCCTGGGCTCACCCACTCCCCTTTCCCCTGTGATCCACCTGCAGATCGAGGGAGAAATTTGAAGATTATTGCTTCTCTTTTTGCTTCATTGCAGTGTTATTTTGTCCAAATTAAGGTTGACGTTAACTGGTTTCGCGTTGCCTTGTTTCAGACTGCAGTTAATATTAACCACAGTTTGGGTGAAATGACAAACTGCAGTTAAGCCAAAGTGGAAGCTTGCTGCCTCTGTTCTCTGGCTGCTTGAGAGGCTTGCTGTGACTCATTTGACTCTACTCACACTAAACAACGGTTTAGCGTGTTGTGCGAATGTGGTCTCTATCTCTGTGCGGGAGAGCTACAAAAGTTTGGAAATGAATTCACATAAGACAGAGGGTTCTGATAATGGTGAGGTCTTTGAGCTTTGGTTTCAGAATTTGGCTGCCCATTATACTTTTTCTAAAAAGCAAAAAATAATAAAAAGAGGCTTGTTTCAAGGAGGTTGCTCCTGACCCCACTTTGCTCCAGGAGATCCAGGAAGCAGTGTCCCTTTTACCTGGTTTGTTTCATGGACCTTCCTTGCTAAAATGGACTAGTCATCAAATCTTTTTTAAAAACAACAGTTATAAAACAACAGTTATAAAAGTGTGTGTTTTAACAATGGGGGGGGCAGTAATAAAAAGTGCATTATATTCCATTAGGGAGCAAATTCCCCACCTGCCTAATCATACCAAATTCACTGGGACGCGGGTGGTGCTGTGGTCTAAACCACTGAGCCTCTTGGGCTTGCTGATCAGAAGTTTGGCGGTTCGAATCTGCATGATGGGGTGAGCTCCGTTGCTCTGTCCCAGCTCCTGCCAACCTAGCAGTTCAAAAGCATGCCAGCGCAAGTAGATAAATAGGTACCGCTGTGGAGGGAAAGTAAAAGGCGCTTCTGTGCGCTCTGGTTTCTGTCATGGTGTCCCGTTGCACCAGAAGCGGTTTAGTCATGCTGGCCACATGACCCGTAAAGCTGTCTGTGGACAAACGCCGGCTCACTTGGCCTGAAAGCGAGATGAGTGCCGCAACCCCATAGTCACCTTTGACTGGACTTAACCGTCCAGGGGTCCTTGACCTTTTACCAAATTCATTTTCTATGACTGCCCCCTGAGTAAGCCCAGGGTAGCTTTTGCTTGAATTGCTTTTGCTTGAATTTGTAGGTCCAGGAGTCCGTGGCCAGCTGCTTACCGCCCCTGGTGCCTGCCATCAAGGAGGACGCAGGAGGGATGATCCAGAAGCTGCTGCAGCTGCTGCTGGAGTCGGATAAGTACGCCGAACGGAAAGGAGCTGCTTATGGGCTGGCCGGCCTGGTGAAAGGCTTGGGCATCCTCTCCCTCAAACAGCAGGAAATGATGGCCACACTAACAGACGCCATCCAGGACAAGAAGAACTTCCGGCGGCGAGAAGGTGAATTGATTGGCAGTTTCTTAACCATCTTAACTTCTTTAAGACTTTTTGTCCTTGATGTGGGTGGGTTTGTCGCTTGCTTGGAACCTCACCCAATGTTCTCTGCCTGCTAGATGATGGGCTCTTGCGCCAGGGGACATGGGGATTTTAATGTTGCGCAACGGGGATCTGGTACAATGGTTCTGCTGGCGGGAATTTGTTGCACAACAGATTTCACAGTCTTATCGCGTGACAAAATTGCCAGCGGCCTGATGCCTTCTCTTGTGTAAAAAAGTGTTCCGTTGGCACAGAACAACACTCGCGACTCACACCAAAGGAGAAACAATGAAGATGAGGTCCAAAGCCTTGATAGATAATCTGCTTTGGACGAAGACAGGAAATGGGCTGAGTGAGGACAGGAAGCAGCCACATACTTCTCAACTCTGAACATTTCCTGCCTTGGATACCAGACGGCAATATATTCACCCATGTGACAACCTGACATGCGTCAAAACCACCTTTCATACAAGGCCAGCGGTCCATTCCGTTGGTGCAAAACCTTTCGCCAGCGGAACAGCTGTACTGCTAAGCAACTTTAACGCGACACTGCATTGGATACAACCCTTAGTTCAGATCAAGGGGGTCCCGGTGCAGTCTTGGCCTGAACTAAAAACTAACCCATGTGTTGCAATAAGAACCAATCACAACAATACAAACACAACACGTAGGCTAATCGTTAGTAGAGAATATATAATAGAATAATGTTGTTGTTGTTTAGTCGTTTAGTCGTGTCCGACTCTTCGTGACCCCATGGACCATAGCACGCCAGGCACTCCTGTCTTGCACTGCCCCCCGCAGTTTGGTCAAACTCATGTTGGTAGCTTCGAGAGATAATAGAATAATGGTATCATTCAAATTACAGGAATAAGCCAATCAAAGTTCACATGTACAATATAACACGGTGGTAGCGAGGCCCGTCAAGCCCTGTGTTCAAAACAGATGTCTAAGGACAGTCTCACAATGGTCTTTTGAAAGTTTCAACAGAAGACATCTCAAAACTTTCAAAAGTAAAGTCTCTCAGTAGTCTTTCTAAAGTTTTAATGGAAGACGTCTCAAAAGCCTCAAAAGGACAGTGTCTCTGAAATGATACTACTGTTTCGTGATAGTCTTCATCAGCTGGAAATAAGATACAAGGCATACAATCAATGAGTGATAACAAAACTGACCTACCTGCACACACATTGTAAAATAAAAGAGAATATACAAAACAGAATAAAAAATAAATAAAGGTACATACCCGATATTCTTCAACAAATTGAAATTTGAATGATACCATTATTCTATTATATATTCTCTACTAACTATATTGTATTGTTGTGATTGGCCTGAACTAAGGCAGTTGCAGTGTTTCTGGACTAATAGTTGCAGCATTTCCCTATTTCAGGCAACATCCAGTGGCTGGGCACCATGATCTTGCTTTTCTTTGAGAAGGGTGGTTGAGACAGAAATTAGAAAGGGGGTGGGGAAGCAGAGATAAGCTGCACAGAAAATTCCAACCCTTTACTTCACTTCATGTTTTGTGCTTGCAGGCTGAGAGAAAGTTGGCGGGGACAGAGCCTCGCCAGTCTGCCGCTTGCCCTGATAAAAGCCTTTTTTGCCTCCCATTTAGGGGCCTTGTTTGCCTTTGAGATGCTCTGCAGCATGCTTGGGAAGCTCTTTGAGCCTTACGTGGTCCATGTCTTGCCCCACCTGCTGCTTTGCTTCGGAGACGGGAATCAGTATGTCCGAGAGGTAAGAAGTGCCTGGTGTTCCCGGGGCAGTAGGTTAAGGACGGAAGAAGCATTGGGCTGCTGGATTAGGCCAAAGCCACCCACCCACCCCCTGCCCAGGTGCAGCACACTGTTCCCCACAGACGCAGTTGAGTTGTTGTTTAGTCATGTCCGACTCTTCGTGACCCCACCCCTGTCTTCCACTGCCTCCCACAGTTTGGTCAAACTCATGTTGGTAGCTTCGAGAACACTGTCCAACCATCTTGTCCTCTGTCATCCCCTTCTCCTTGTGCCCTCAATCTTTCCCAACATCAGGGTCTTTTCCAGGGAGTCTTCTCTTCTCATGAGGCGGCCAAAGTATTGGAGCCTCAGCTTCAGGATCTGTCCTTCCAGTGAGCACTCAGGGCTGATTTTCTTAAGAATGGATAGGTTTGATCTTCTTGCAGTCCAGGGGACTCTCAAGAGTCTCCTCCAGCACCATAATTCAAAAGCATAAATTCTTCGGCGATCAGCCTTCTTTATGGTCCAGCTCTCACTTCCATACATCACTACTGGGAAAACCATAGCTTTAACTATACAGACCTTTGTCGGCAAGGTGATGTCTCTGTTTTTTAAGATGCTGTCTAGGTTTGTCATTGCTTTTCTCCCAAGAAGCAGGCGTCTTTTAATTTCGTGACTGCTGTTACCATCTGCAGTGATCATGGAACCCAAGAAAGTAAAATCTCTCACTGCCTCCATTTCTTCCCCTTCTATTTGCCAGGAGGTGATGGGACCAGCCAGTGGCCATGATCTTGGGTTTTTTGATGTTGAGCTTCAGACCATATTTTGCGCTCTCCTCTTTCACCCTCATTAAAAGGTTCTTTAATTCCTCCTCACTTTCTGCCATCAAGGTTGTGTCATCAGCATATCTGAGATTGTTGATATTTCTTCCGGCAATCTTAATTCCAGATTGGGATTCATCCAGTCCAGCCTTTCACATGATGAATTCTGCATATAAGTTAAAAAAGCAGGGAGACAATATATAGCCTTGTCGTATTCCTTTCCCAATTTTGAACCAATCAGTTATTCCATATCCAGTTCTAACTGTAGCTTCTTGTCCTACATAGAGATTTCTCAGGAGACAGATGAGGTGATCAGGCACTCCCATTTCTTTAATAACTTGCCATAGTCGACACAGTCAAAGGCTTTTGCATAGTCAATGAAGCAGAAGTAGACGTTTTTCTGGAACTCTCTAGCTTTCTCCATAATCCAGCGCATGTTTGCAATTTGGTCTCTGGTTCCTCTGCCCCTTCGAAATCCAGCTTGCACTTCTGGGAGTTCTTGGTCCACATATAGACGCAGTAGCCCTCCCTTACTGCATAAGAACAAAAGAAGCACCTGGCTGCAGGATCAGGGTCATCTCTTCACACACTGGCCAACCAGATCCTGCTGGACATAATAATCTCTTAATTAGCATACATATGCACTAAACACACAAGAAGGAATTCCTTAAAACTAGATGAAAATCAGATAAGAGCACAACTATGTATCACAAGCATAACACCTTAAAAAACATTAAGCGGGTCCTGGCTGGAGACAGAGAAACTCGCTGCAGTCTGTTACTGCTGATGAGTGTAAAAATACATGACAAATGATTGTATGGTGATTCCCCTGGCCCAGGGGCAGCCAGTGCTGAGTCTTCCGGATGTTAATGGACTCCAAATCTCATCAGCTCCAGCCAGCTTGACCAGTGGACAGGAAAGATGGGAGTTATAGTTCAACATCACCTGGAAGGCCACCACAGTGACTACCTAACCTCACATTTAGTTTTCTGGTGCCCCCACCCCTGCACACACGGTTCATTGCTGGAGTGAGACTGATCCTCCATAGGTTCTAATGTTTGGCTGCTGGATCTTGGAAGTGGGTTGAGGCCAGTTGTGACTTCTCCGTTTCCTTCCTTTGAGGCCGCGGACGATTGTGCCAAGGCTGTGATGAGTAACCTGAGTGCCCACGGGGTGAAGCTGGTGCTGCCTTCGTTGCTGGCTGCGCTTGAGGAGGAGTCTTGGAGAACCAAAGCTGGTAAGAAACTGGACTGGGCTTGTTTTTCATTTAAGGGAAGGGAGCCTGACTGACAGCTTTTGGAATGGCTGTAGCTCCTTCGTTCTTGCGGGAAGATTATACCAGCGTTGCCTTATTTTGCCCGGGTATTATTCTCTGCAAAGAGCCATCCTAACTAGGTAGGTTCTTTACAGCTATTGGGAAACCTTAGGCTCTCGAAGTTTATTAAGTGGTTGTAGCAGGGTCCATTGAGGATGGAATTTAGTCTCTGCTGATCACTGTTTTTCTTAGCTCTCCCAAACTTTTGAAGCTGCATGCATGACTGCGGCTGTAATCCTCTGTACACTTAATCTTGGGGAGGAAGGTCGCACCGAGCTTGGTGGATAAGACTTCCTAGTAAGGCTGCCCTGTGGACTGACTATCTATCTATCTATCTATCATCTATCTACCTACCTATCATTCCATCATTCCCTGCCTTCCTGCTCTCCCCACCAGGGTCAGTGGAGCTGCTGGGTGCCATGGCTTACTGCGCCCCCAAACAACTCTCCTCCTGCTTGCCAAACATTGTGCCCAAACTCACCGAGGTGCTCACAGACTCCCATGTGAAGGTCCAGAAGGCCGGGCAGCAGGCGCTCCGGCAAATTGGGTCGGTTATCAGGAACCCCGAGATCTTGGGTAAGAGCTTGTAGTTTGTGTTTGTGTGTGGACTGCTATCTTCCTCTTGAGGTGTGCAAGGTGAAACAAATGGGACAAACATTTCAAATTAAAAATAAAGCACAATAAAACATGAGATTCAGGGAGCTAGCCATCCAACGCTACCGTATTCCAGGATACTCCATTCCCCCACCTGTTTCCTATTTTCCACTCCAGATATTAGGCGTCCTGTGGTCTCTAAGCATACACAGTCCTCATTGGGCTGTTTCAGCAGGGGTTTCTCCTTTGGGATTCCCTGCCCCCATTTCCCCCCTCCTTAGTTCTGAAAATCGTTCAGGCCTGCTGAAATCTCCCTCTTGTTTCTCAGTGACCCCGTTGCATAGTACATAATGGCCTGGACTCTACTGAGTTTGCTATTGGAGGGAGCAGCTGGATCCAAGCATGGAGGTTGGATGTATCAGTGGCTACCAATTATGGAGTCTGGATTAAACCTCCATGTACTGAGGCTGTATACCTCTGAATACCAGTTGCTGACCTTGCTCTAGAACGGAACAGGACTTTATTGACATCTAATGAAACCTTGAGTCTTGCCTGATAGCAAACTGGCAGCCAGGGCATCACTTCCAACAGAGGTTTCACATGTTGTTGCCAGCAGCATTTTGCATATGGGTTACCAATATACGGACTGTTGTCGCCAAGCTATCAGCTGGCTCTTGACTCTGATCCTGGCCTTAGCTTCCTGACCATGTCCTCCTCCTCCTTTTCTTCCGCCGCCTACAGCAATTGCACCCGTTCTATTGGATGCCCTGACCGACCCATCCAGAAAGACCCATAAGTGCCTGCAGACCCTGCTGGAAACCAAATTTGTCCATTTCATCGATGCCCCTTCACTGGCTCTCATCATGCCCATCGTCCAGAGGGCTTTCCAGGATCGCTCCACAGACACAAGGAAAATGTCTGCCCAGATCATCGGCAACATGTACTCCTTGACGGATCAGAAGGTGAGCTGGAGAGATGCTTCAGAGCCGGGGGTGGGAGCCTTTTTTCCGGTTCAAGGGCCACTTGAACTTCTGCAGGAGCCACATGCCGTGGATAGGTGGGGCCAGTCTCAAAAGGGGGTGGAGCAATGAATGTAAATTTTACCTTCGTACACAGCAGGCTAGTTTCTACACACACACCTTTCTTTATCCTCTGGACAAACAAGAGCCATTGTTGCAGGTCAAAGACACAGCCCAGCCAGACAAAAGCATGCAATAGATTCATGGTATGAAACTGACAGCCAGAGGCTAGATGTGCTCTGGAAATCCTGGCATCCACTCATCTCCTATGTGAGATGCAACGATCAATCAAGGCAACCTCCCCAGACCCACAGAAGCACCTGGAAACTTCTTGGACTTGCACCATTGACTTGTTTTGAGTTGTGGTTCCAACCTTAAGATGCAGTTAGGCCTCTTTTTAAGAAAGGACAGACCAGCTGCTGCTATTGTTGTTGTCTATTGTCTTTTAAATTACGTGTATGAAAAAGCAATGGCAGATAGATACAGTGCTTTGTTTCTAAAAAAAATATGTTTAGGGGTACTCTGATTTTCCTACTCCTATTGAAATACTGCCCCTCAATGAGGCCAAACTTAGATCCACAAAATGTTTAGGGGTATGCGTACCCCTGCGTCCCTCCAGAAAAAAAGCACTGGATAGATAGAGATATATAGATATAGATACAGATAGCTATAGATTTAGATAAAATACGCAGGGAGTGGATCATGACTGGTGAGGGGTCTGGCCTGGGTAGGGTTCCGAGGGCCGGATAGACGGCCATATGTGGCCTCTGGATCTGCTGTTCCCCATCCCTGCAGGAACTGCAGCAGGCCCACATATGAAGAAATGGTTCCATGAGGACAGAACCTCTACAGGTCATGGCTGCTGTTTGTTGCCCTCCCAGCTGTGTTTGGAGGGGGCCTGGATGCTAAGTGGAAAACAGGGCGCATGTGTTGTCCGCGCTGTTTGCCATCTGCACCCTTCCAAGGTCCACGTGCACAGATTTCAAAATCCCAATTTGTGGTGTTCATCCCGCTTAACCTGTCCCCCATCTCCATTTCAGGATCTGGCTCCTTACCTGCCCAGTGTGACCCCAGGTCTGAAGGCATCTTTGCTGGACCCGGTGCCTGAGGTACGCTGTCTCGGTGCAGTTTCTTCATTGGGTGGCCTTTTCCTCCCAGTTTCCTACAATCCTTTCCTTTGGACCCTCAGGTGCGCACGGTATCCGCGAAGGCGCTGGGAGCCATGGTGAAGGGGATGGGCGAGTCTTGCTTCGAGGACCTGCTGCCTTGGCTGATGGAGACCCTGACGTACGAGCAGAGTTCAGTGGATCGGTCTGGGGCTGCCCAAGGCAAGGACAGCAGCCTTCTTCCCTGGCATTTGATAAAAATAATGGATTTGGCTGCAAGGGAGTTGGGGACTGGTTGCCTGCTCAGCTCCCCAGCATGTTGCTCAGCCTCACAAAGTTATTTACTTACTATCGGGGAGAGGCATTGTGGTGGTGTGGTTAGATAAGAGTCTTGGACCAGGGCCCGAGAGAAAAGGATTCAAAGGTGGGTTGTGCTAAGAGGCAGTGACCGGCCCACAATGTCGCCCAGTGAGCTTCACAGCCGCCAAGTGGGGATTTTGAGCACAGGTCTCTCCCAGGTCCTAGTCTGACACTCCCACCGCTACACTGCACCGGCTTTCAAGTTACTCTCCGCCCCGTCAAACCATTTTGCAAGATCAGGTCTCTCAATGGCCTACCTCGCAAAGTTGTTGCGAACGTAGAAAACCTGGGAAGCTGCTTTATATGCCGAGAGAGACTTATTTGCCAATCTAGATTCTGTGCCAATATGCGCTCAGCCATTTAGCTGTGGCTCCTCACCCACAACAAGAGGCAAGGTTTAGTTCACCAACGCATTTCAGATTCTGCTTTTCCTGGGCATGGGGCGGGGCAGGAAGCTGTATACGTCATTGAAGTCCTCCAGTCACTGAAATCCCGATTCGGCAAATCCTTGCAGGCTCTGTGATTTTACCAGAGGTTGCCCACACATTGTTTGATCACATCTTCACAAACATAATGGGCTAGCTGTTTGCTTTGTCTTATTAAACCCAGAAAAGTAATAGGTTCTCAGAAGGCTGTTCTGAACCCAGTGGCACCATTCTGCATTTCTATGGGGTCATACACACCCATGCGATCCTGAGCAAGAGAATTACACCAAAACACACCATCTTTTCCAGGTCTGGCTGAAGTCATGGCTGGCTTAGGAGTGGAGAAGCTGGAGAAACTTATGCCAGAAATCGTGGCTACAGCAAGCAAAGTGGACATCGCCCCCCATGTCCGGGACGGTTACATCATGATGTTTAACTACCTGCCCATCACCTTTGGTGATAAGTTCACACCTTACGTTGGGCCCATCATACCTTGCATCCTTAAGGTAGAGTTTTCGGGGCAGGTTTTTGATCCTTCCATCCAGCAGGGATGGAGGCTTGCATTCAAGTCACGAGAATGGAGGAGGGCTATTGCCTCCAAGTCTCTGATGGCTGGATCCAACTCTTAGTCGCTGTGCTGCACCCACAAAACCAGCCCTTGTTGGTAATTTGTACCCTCCTATTTAGGCACTGGCAGACGAGAACGAGTTCGTGCGGGACACGGCTTTGCGCGCCGGGCAGAGGATCATAAGCATGTACGCAGAGACAGCCATTGCGCTCCTCTTGCCTCAGCTGGAGCAAGGCCTCTTTGATGACCTCTGGCGAATCAGGTTAGAGCTGACTTCCCATTCATGTGGCTTGTCACTTGCGGGGAATCTCACTTTAGAATGGGGACAGAGAACCGCATGTCCGGGGGACCAATGCCGACCCTCCAGTCCTCCCTCAGTGCCCTCGGGGCTCTCCAGAGGCCACACCCACACTCTGGTCCTGCTTTGCTGTTTGCTTGCTTGTTCTTGCTCGGCTGGGGTGTGTACAGCTACCCTACTTTTTTTTTTTAATATGTTTTAATGTTTGATGGATTTCTGTATTTTAATATTTTGTTGGAAGCTGCCCAGAATGGCTGGGGGAACCCGGCCAGATGGGCGGGGTATAAATAAATAAATAATAATTATTATATTATTAAAAAGGCCCCTGACCATCAGGTCCAGTCGTGTCCGACTCTGGGGTTGCGGCGCTCATCTCGCTCTATAGGCTGAGGGAGCCGGCGTTTGTCTACAGACAGCTTCCAGGCCATGTGGCCAGCATGACAAAGCTGCTTCTGGCGAACCAGAGCAGCACACAGAAACGCCGTTTACCTTCCCGTTTACCTTCCCTATTTATCTACTTGCACTTTGATGTGCTTTCGAACTACTAGGTGGGCAGGAGCTGGGACTGAGCAACGGGAGCTCACCCCGTTGCTGGGATTCGAACCGCCGACCTTCTGATCAGCAAGCCCTAGACTCTTTGGTTTAACCCACAGCGCCACCTGGGTCCCTTTCATATTATTATTACTACTGTACAAAGATAGAACTCACACTCATGGCTCCACCCACTTTTGTTTCAGACCCTGCCCACCATTGTCATGTGACTCCCAGAGGTTGTGCAGAAGGGAATGTGGGCCCTCTGATGAAAAATGCTTTCTCATTTGTGCTATACATCAATCTTGCCTTACCCGCCCTCTTTTTTTAAATTTATTTTTCAAACAGGTACAGCTCAGTTCAGCTACTCGGGGACCTCCTCTTCTATATTTCGGGAGTCACAGGGAAGATGACCACGGAGACGGCTTCTGAAGACGACAACTTTGGAACAGCCCAGTCCAACAAGGCGAGTGCTGTCCTTTCGTCTCCTGGCTGCTTTGTGAGCAAACAGCTGGAGCCTAGACTAGACAAGACTGTGGATATATGCAGTGTTAGAAACTCAGGTGTATAAGCTGGGCGCCAAATGACACCTTAAACTTAGGTTACAGTTGCCACAACAGAATGTCTGTCCGCCAGGGGGTTGGGCTAGGCGACCCCTTTCTAATGTTACAATTCTACATTTCTGTGATTCTATTGTCTCGGCTACATTGCCTGGCAGTAGCTTGCTCTTACAACAGTTCACTTGTCCCAGTATGCAAGGAGGAGAAGCACACACAGTGGAAATGGAGATGATATTAACTGTGGGCTAGGGCAGAGGTTGTTAAACTGTGGTTGCCAACCCTGACCCCCAGAAATCTCACAATTGCACACAGTAGCAAAACACACACGACACCCGGGGAATTTCAAACACTTGATATATGACTACCCTCTTTTTCCTTTTCCTTTTTTTTTTTTAAAAAAAATAGCCTCCGCCAACCCTTTAAAAAACAAAAACAAAAAAAACAGTGCCTTCTGCTTCACTGGTAAATCTCTCCACTCAGAAATTACTGCTTTCCCTTCTTTGGGAATAAGGGATGTGAAGAGATGAACGATATGATTAGAGATCTCCCAAGGAATGCCTTACCTACCCTGTTTCTCCAAAAATAAGACATACCCATAAAATAAGCCGTAGCAGGATTTCTAAGCATTTGCGCAATATAAGCCATACCCCGAAAATAAGGCATAGTGATAGGCGCAGTTCTGGAGGGCGCCAAGGAAGAGGCGAGGCTGGACGCGTAATTAAAAAATAAGACATCCCCTGAAAATAAGCCACTGTGTGTTGTTGTTTTTTTTGGAGGAAAAGTAAATATAAGACGGTGTCTTATTTTTGGAGAAGCACGGTAGTTTGGCCCTGTAGTATGTTTCTTGCTAGTGTGGAGCACAGTGGGCTTTATCCAGATAAATTCTCAGAGGAGAAGACCCATAGAAATCCATGCATCGTACGTTGCTGTTCCTGCTCGTTTGACTTCTTACCTGCCCTCCACCATGAGGTCCCAGGGCGTTGGTTACATCATTTTTTAAAAAAATACAATATTAAGAATGAAACAAAATAAAAAATTCCTTCCAGTAGCACCTTAGAGACCAACTAAGTTTGTTATTGGTATGAGCTTTCGTGTGCATGCACACTTGGTATCTGAAGAAGTGTGCATGCACACAAAAGCTCATACCAATAACAAACTTAGTTGGTCTCTGAGGTGCTACTGGAAGGAAATTATTTATTTTGTTTTGACTATGGCAGACCAACACTGCTACCTACCTGCAACTAATATTAAGAATGGTTGAAGCAGTTTGCAGTCATAAGAACAGCCTGCTGGATCAGGGCAATGGCCCCCAAGCAAGGCGGCATCCTGTTCTCACAGAGGACAACCAGAAGCCTTTTCTAGCAGAGCCTGAAAACAGGACCTGAGCACAAGAGCCCTCTCCCCTCCTGTGGTCTCCAGCAACTGGGATCCTGAAGTATTATAGCCTCCAACTGTAGAGGAAGGGCATAAGCATTTTGGTCAGTGGCCGTTGATAGCCTTGCCCTCCATAGGTTTGTCCAACCCTCTTTTTAAGCCATCCAAATTAGTAGCCATCGCTGCTTCCTGCAGGAGTGAGTTCCGTAGTTAAAAACTGTGTGCATAGAAAGAACACATACAGTTTCAGTGGGCCTACTCTCACTGTGTCTAACACTAGGTGCAAACCGAAACTTGTTTTCTTGGCTGCACTCCCTTTTTTAAAAAAATAACACATTATTTTTTATTTTTCCAGGCAATCATTAACGCGCTCGGAGTGGAGAGGAGGAACCGGGTGCTGGCGGGACTGTACATGGGCCGCTCGGATACGCAACTGGCTGTCCGCCAGGCATCCTTGCACGTTTGGAAAATTGTCGTCTCAAACACGCCTCGCACGCTCCGCGAGATTCTGCCAACTCTCTTCGGCCTCCTCCTGGGATTCTTGGCCAGCACCTGTGCGGACAAGAGAACAGTTAAGTCTTTGGGCCAACCAACTTGACTCTGCCACTGTTCAGGTGTTAACAGAGTTTCGCTTTATGATTCTGCAACGCAGGGGTGCCGACTTGAATAAAATATTGTGGGGGCCCAGGTAAGTCCCACCCCGCATAACCGACCACATGATGCAGTGCACACACACACACACCATTTGAATAGGAATGTCCATCAACTTTGTGGGGGCCCAGCCCCCTCAAATATTTTATTGTGGGTACCGAAGCCCCCACGGCCCCTAGTAGTCTGCTCCTATGCTGCAATGTAGTGATCATTTGCACAAAATTGGGACTGTGGGGGATCAGTGCTAGATAGGTTGAATTTGTGGGTGTTCTGCTATGTATTCCAGTGGGACACAGAGTCTGTTGGATTTCTGGGAGCAGGTTAGGCACGTGGGATAAAGGGAGACCTCAGCCTCTCATAATGTGTAGGCTTTATGCACTTGTAAAATGGATATCTTATCTCTCTCTCTCATGGAGGGGTTGTTCCCTCTCTCCCTCTCAACCTTTTCCTCCACCTTTCTCCTCATCCTTAAAACTTGGAATGTGAGCTCCATAAGGCAGCGATCTGTTGCTACTCAGTCGATAGCAGATACCAACCTATCATGTGGTCCGTTTCATGCAACATAGGAGTCTTGCCTTTGTTGTGGTGGCACCACCCTTTGGAAGCCCCTCTTGTTAAATATTATACAGGGGTCTCTCTTGTTGCCATTCTGGCACCCGCTGAAGACCTTCCTTCCCCAACACAACTTTTTAGGCAGAGATTTTTTCAAAGCCTGCCATCTGTATTAGAATCGTTTAGCAGATGCTTTAATTGTTTCAATTCCCCCCACCCGTTCTTTCATCTCTCTCTTGTAAGAATAATTGTTTTATCACGTGTGTTTACTGCCCTGGGCTCCTTTGGGAGGAAGGGTGGGATAGAAATGTAATAAATAATAATAATAATAATAATAATAATAATAATAATAATAATAATAATAGGGAAAGCATAATGGGACATTCACGGTGAATAAGAGTGGGGACAAGTAGCCCTTCCCAAGTGCAGTTGTTTTTGCTTCTTTTAAAACCTTGTGACTGGCTCTGTTTTGACACACCTAAAATTCTCTATTGGCAGATCGCAGCACGCACATTGGGGGACCTTGTCCGGAAGCTGGGGGAGAAGATTCTTCCAGAAATCATCCCCATTTTGGAGGAAGGTCTGAGGTCGGAGAAGAGCGACAAGAGGCAAGGCGTCTGCATTGGCCTGAGTGAGATCATGAAGTCCACCAGCAGAGATGCTGTAAGTTCTTGTTCACAGCAGCGGTAACCTGGAACCTGGTGGGGTGGGCTGCTTTAGTTATTTATTTTAGTCGTCATTACCGTGTTTCTCATATTATAAGTCATGTCTTATATTAATTTTTTCTTCAAAAAAACACGACATGGCTTATTTTTGAGGGATGTCTTATTTTTTAATAAAGTGCACGCGGGCGCTGTTTGCCGGGCTTGTCAAGCCCAGCAAACAGCGCCCGCCGATCTTCGGTGACAGGCGGGGGTGGGCGGAGAGCGGAGAACGATCTCCGCTTCCCCCCCACCCCCGCCTGTCACACAGCACAGGTCGGCGGGCGCTGTTTGCCGGGCTTGTCAAGCCCAGCTAGGAGCGCCCGCCGATCTTCGGTGACAGGCGGGGGTGGGCGGAGAGCGGAGAACGATCTCCGCTTCTCCCCCACCCCCGCCTGTCACACAGCACAGGTCGGCGGGCGCTGTTTGCCGGGCTTGTCAAGCCCAGCTAGGAGCGCCCGCCGATCTTCGGTGACAGGCGGGGATGGGGGGAGAGCGGAGAACGATCTCCGCTTCTCCCCCACCCCCGCCTGTCACACAGGACAGGTCCGAAGATCGGCGGGTGCTGTTTGCCGGGCTTGTCAAGCCCAGCAAGGAGCGCCCGCCGATCTTTGGTGACAGGCGGGGGTGGGGGGAGAGCGGAGAACGATCTCCGCTTCCCCCCCCACCCCCGCCTGTCACACAGCACAGGTCGGCGGGCGCTGTTTGCCGGGCTTGTCAAGCCCAGCTAGGAGCGCCCGCCGATCTTCGGTGACAGGCGGAGGTGGGCGGAGAGCGGAGAACGATCTCCGCTTCTCCCCCACCCCCGCCTGTCACACAGGACAGGTCCGAAGATCGGCGGGCGCTGTTTGCCGGGCTTGTCAAGCCCAGCAAACAGCGCCCGCCGATCTTCGGTGACAGGCGGGGGTGGGCGGAGAGCGGAGAACGATCTCCGCTTCCCCCCCCCCGCCTGTCACACAGCACAGGTCGGCGGGCGCTGTTTGCCGGGCTTGTCAAGCCCAGCTAGGAGCGCCCGCCGATCTTCGGTGACAGGCGGGGGTGGGCGGAGAGCGGAGAACGATCTCCGCTTCTCCCCCACCCCCGCCTGTCACACAGCACAGGTCGGCGGGCGCTGTTTGCCGGGCTTGTCAAGCCCAGCTAGGAGCGCCCGCCGATCTTCGGTGACAGGCGGGGATGGGGGGAGAGCGGAGAACGATCTCCGCTTCTCCCCCACCCCCGCCTGTCACACAGGACAGGTCCGAAGATCGGCGGGTGCTGTTTGCCGGGCTTGTCAAGCCCAGCAAGGAGCGCCCGCCGATCTTTGGTGACAGGCGGGGGTGGGGGGAGAGCGGAGAACGATCTCCGCTTCCCCCCCCACCCCCGCCTGTCACACAGCACAGGTCGGCGGGCGCTGTTTGCCGGGCTTGTCAAGCCCAGCTAGGAGCGCCCGCCGATCTTCGGTGACAGGCGGAGGTGGGCGGAGAGCGGAGAACGATCTCCGCTTCTCCCCCACCCCCGCCTGTCACACAGGACAGGTCCGAAGATCGGCGGGCGCTGTTTGCCGGGCTTGTCAAGCCCAGCTAGGAGCGCCCGCCGATCTTCGGTGACAGGCGGGGGTGGGCGGAGAGCGGAGAACGATCTCCGCTTCCCCCCCACCCCCGCCTGTCACACAGCACAGGTCGGCGGGCGCTGTTTGCCGGGCTTGTCAAGCCCAGCTAGGAGCGCCCGCCGATCTTCGGTGACAGGCGGGGGTGGGCGGAGAGCGGAGAACGATCTCCGCTTCTCCCCCACCCCCGCCTGTCACACAGCACAGGTCGGCGGGCGCTGTTTGCCGGGCTTGTCAAGCCCAGCTAGGAGCGCCCGCCGATCTTCGGTGACAGGCGGGGATGGGGGGAGAGCGGAGAACGATCTCCGCTTCTCCCCCACCCCCGCCTGTCACACAGGACAGGTCCGAAGATCGGCGGGCGCTGTTTGCCGGGCTTGTCAAGCCCAGCAAGGAGCGCCCGCCGATCTTTGGTGACAGGCGGGGGTGGGGGGAGAGCGGAGAACGATCTCCGCTTCCCCCCCCACCCCCGCCTGTCACACAGGACAGGCCCGAAGATCGGCGGGCGCTGTTTGCCGGGCTTGTCAAGCCCAGCAAACAGCGCCCGCCGATCTTCGGTGACAGGCGGGGGTGGGCGGAGAGCGGAGAACGATCTCCGCTTCCCCCCCACCCCCGCCTGTCACACAGCACAGGTCGGCGGGCGCTGTTTGCCGGGCTTGTCAAGCCCAGCTAGGAGCGCCCGCCGATCTTCGGTGACAGGCGGGGGTGGGCGGAGAGCGGAGAACGATCTCCGCTTCCCCCCCACCCCCGCCTGTCACACAGCACAGGTCGGCGGGCGCTGTTTGCCGGGCTTGTCAAGCCCAGCTAGGAGCGCCCGCCGATCTTCGGTGACAGGCGGGGGTGGGCGGAGAGCGGAGAACGATCTCCGCTTCTCCCCCACCCCCGCCTGTCACACAGCACAGGTCGGCGGGCGCTGTTTGCCGGGCTTGTCAAGCCCAGCAAGGAGCGCCCGCCGATCTTTGGTGACAGGCGGGGGTGGGGGGAGAGCGGAGAACGATCTCCGCTTCCCCCCCACCCCCGCCTGTCACACAGGACAGGTCCGAAGATCGGCGGGCGCTCCTTGCTGGGACCTGTGCTGTGTGACAGGCGGGGGTGGGGGAGAAGCGGAGATCGTTCTCCGCTCTCCGCCCACCCCCGCCTGTCACCGAAGATCGGCGGGCGCTCCTAGCTGGGCTTGACAAGCCCGGCAAACAGCGCCCGCCGACCTGTGCTGTGTGACAGGCGGGGGTGGGGGGGAAGCGGAGATCGTTCTCCGCTCTCCGCCCACCCCCGCCTGTCACCGAAGATCGGCGGGCGCTGTTTGCTGGGCTTGACAAGCCCGGCAAACAGCGCCCGCCGATCTTCGGAAATGTCCTGTGTGACAGGCGGGGGTGGGGGAGAAGCGGAGATCGTTCTCCGCTCTCCGCCCACCCCCGCCTGTCACCGAAGATCGGCGGGCGCTCCTAGCTGGGCTTGACAAGCCCGGCAAACAGCGCCCGCCGACCTGTGCTGTGTGACAGGCGGGGGTGGGGGGGAAGCGGAGATCGTTCTCCGCTCTCCGCCCACCCCCGCCTGTCACCGAAGATCGGCGGGCGCTGTTTGCTGGGCTTGAAAAGCCCGGCAAACAGCGCCCGCCGATCTTCGGACCTGTCCTGTGTGACAGGCGGGGGTGGGGGAGAAGCGGAGATCGTTCTCCGCTCTCCGCCCACCCCCGCCTGTCACCGAAGATCGGCGGGCGCTCCTAGCTGGGCTTGACAAGCCCGGCAAACAGCGCCCGCCGACCTGTGCTGTGTGACAGGCGGGGGTGGGGGGGAAGCGGAGATCGTTCTCCGCTCTCCCCCCACCCCCGCCTGTCACCAAAGATCGGCGGGCGCTCCTTGCTGGGCTTGACAAGCCCGGCAAACAGCGCCCGCCGATCTTCGGCCCTGTGCTGTGTGACAGGCGATCTCCGCTTCCCCCCCCACCCCCCGCCTGTCACACAGGACAGGTCCGAAGATCGGCGGGCGCTGTTTGCCGGGCTTGTCAAGCCCAGCAAACAGCGCCCGCCGATCTTTGGTGACAGGCGGGGGTGGGGGGAGAGCGGAGAACGATCTCCGCTTCCCCCCCCCCCCGCCTGTCACACAGGACAGGTCCGAAGATCGGCGGGCGCTGTTTGCCGGGCTTGTCAAGCCCAGCAAGGAGCGCCCGCCGATCTTCGGCTCTGTCCCCCGATGCGCGACGGCTCGGGGAAGCAGGCAGGGAGCTCCTGCTGGGTCCCGCGCCTTCGCCTCTCGCTCGGTCGGGGCTACACGACATGGCTTATTTTCGGGGTATGTCTTATTTTTCACCAACCCTTAGAAATCCTGTCATGGCTTATTTTTTGGGGATGCCTTAAAATATGAGAAACACGGTATTATTATGCTTTACATAGAAACCAAAATAAAAAAGAAGAAGGATGTAGTTAACTTAAGGAATGCCGGAAGATAGTAAATATCCGAAACCAAAATCAGACACGAAACAGATTTAACAGATTTAATCAAATTCAGAGTTCCAAGCAACAACTGCTCTAGTAAATTGTGAAAAGATTCCGTTTCCCCACAAGGACGTTGTTATCTTCCTTCTCTGTTTATTAACCATATTTCTAAGTTTACCATGTAAACTTTTCTTCATAGAACCTTTTCTTCCCATTTTGCCAGATAATAATAATAATAATAATAATAATAATAATAATAATAATACACTAATTTCTTAAAGATTAAAAGCTTCCCTAAACAGGGCTGCCTTCAGATGTCCTCTAAAAGTCTGGTAGTTATTTTTCTTTTTGACATCTGGTGGGAGGGCGTTCCACAGGGCGGGTGCCACTACCGAGAAGGCCCTCTGCCTGGTTCCCTGTAACTTGGCTTCTTGCAGCGAGGGAACCGCCAGAAGGCCCTCGGAGCTGGACAGTAGAGCGATGGAGTTGGACAGCGTCACAGTGTTCCGTTGCGCCAGAAGCGGTTTAGTCCTGCTGACCACATGACCTGGAAAGCTGTCTGTGGACAAACGCCAGCTCCCTTGGCCTGAAAGCGAGATGAGCGCAGCAACCCCATAGTCGCCTTTGACTGGACTTAACCGTCCAGGGGTCCTTTACCTTTTTACCTCTTTCTATTATGTACAACGAAACTTCACAGAAAACACAAGTTTGCATTGGTTTCCTGGGAGTCGATTGCACCTTTCCCCACGTGGAAAGAAACCTTCCAGAACCCTCCTGAACTAATCAGAATAGGAAAGATCTCTGTACATCAGATCGAGACTTTCTGTACTAAGAAATGAAAACTTGATTGCACCTTTCCTCTTGTAATCACCATGGAAATCCACCCTGCAGCGGTCTTCCTCTGCCCCCTTTCCAGGTGCTGTGTTTCTCAGAGTCTCTGGTCCCAACAGTGAGGAAAGCTCTGTGCGACCCTTTGGAGGAGGTTCGGGAAGCAGCAGCGAAGACCTTCGAACAGCTGCACTCTACCATCGGGTACCAGGCTCTGGAAGACATCCTGCCCTTCTTGCTGAAGCAGCTGGTGAGCGCATCCGAAGTTCTTTCTCTCTGTGTCCTGTTGGATTAGGAAAGATATGCAACTGTAGCTCTCCATATTTTGAGGGGCTGCAGAGAACAGCCCCAAAATAACTTGGAAGGTGGACTGATTGATGAAAGCTAAATGGGAACCTCTGTGTATAGATGATTAGATTAGATTTCTTCATTGTCATTGTGTAATTACAATGAAATTGGATGCTATCCCATAAAAACAAAAACAAGAAACAAAGCCAAAAAAAAAACACATTTTCAGCCACACATTCACTGTAAAGGAGCATGAGGTGCGACAGGTATTGAGGATGGTGAATCCGAGGAAGGCTGCTGGACCTGATGGTATCAGAGGAAGGGTGTTGAGGGGCTGTGCAGATCAATTGGCGAAAGTCTTTACTAAGATCTTCAAGCCACAATTAACATGCTGATAGAACATTGGGAGCACAGTCTTAAGTTTGTTGTTGTTGTTTAGTCGTGTCCAACTCTTCGTGACCCCATGGGCCCCAGCAATGATGTGCACAGCTTCCGGATACTTGTCTTGCTGGCTGCTGATAAATCTCTGCAGAGACCTCATAGCTAAGTTGGCATTGGCCTCTGGTGGAACGTACACACCAGTTAACATAACAGCTGTGAACTCTCTAGGGCAGTGTTTCTCAACCAGTGTGCCTCCAGATGTTTTGGGACTACAACTCCCATCATCCCTAGCTAGCAAGACCAGTGGTCAGGAATGATGGGAGTTGTAGTCCCAAAACATCTGGAGGCACACTGGTTGAGAAGCACTGCTCTAGGGAGATAGATTGGTCTACATTTAATAGCCACATACTCCAAATCTGGTGAACAGTGACTGCCTACAGCAAATCTCTGAATGTCAGATGCTGAGGACCAGCATCATGGCTTTGGGGACTTCCAGGGGCATTTGGGTGTTGGAAGATGAATCACCGGGCTTGGATTAGGGCTGGGGAACCTGTAAGTGTCCATATGCTACAATTCCCATCTTCTGTGGCCATTGGCTGGGGTGCTGCTGGGAGTTAGCAGAAGTACAGATTCTCCCACCACTGGCTTAAACGGGTCTCCATCTGCTCCAGCAACACAGTTCTTGGCATCTTATGTCTTTGCTGTAGGGGATGGATCTGGCAGGCGGAGAGGATGGGGCAGGCCTCCCCCTGCAGTGGCCAGACCATCAATGGAGCTAATGAAATCCGATTTCATGTTTAAAGTGCTTTTAGCTTCCTGGACAAGTAATGCTTGCAGTGGCTGTAATGGCTGTACATGCAATGGCTTCTTTCCTTCTCCTCCTCGTAGGAATGTGAAGAGACGTCGGAGTTCGCTCTGGATGGCCTTAAGCAGGTGATGGCTGTGAAGAGCCGAGTGGTGCTGCCTTACTTGGTGCCAAAGGTATGTGTGTGAACACTCCCCACCCCGCCCTTTATGTAACCTTTGAAAGTGATTCCCTCTCGGCTCAGTTCCTTGATAAGCAGGTGCAATAGCTCAGTTGGATAGAGTGTGGTGCTGATAATCCCAAGGTTGCAAGTTTGATCCGCGAATGGAACAGCTGCCTATTCCTGCATTGCAGGGGGTTGCACTAGATCAGGCATGTCAAACCTGCGGCCCTCCAGATGTTTTTGACTACAATTCCCATCTTCCCCAACCACTGGTCCTGCTAGCTAGGGATCATGGGAGTTGTAGGCCAAAACATCTGGAGGGCCGCAGGTTTGACATGCCTGCACTAGATGAACCTCAGGCGTCCCTTCCAAATCTATGATTCTATAACCAAAAATATCTTAAGACTTTTCAAGCACGCATATAAAAATCTCAAGGTTTTCGAAAATGCATGTTTCCATCAGAAGTGAGGAATGTAACTGGCTCTTGGAACTCTACTCCATCCACACCCCTCACCAGCCCTAAATTTACACCCTCCTTGAGTGTTTTTGCCGGCTGGACTGTGCCCTTGAACTCTTGACACTGCCTGGATGGGCGACAAAGAGAGAAGGGTGTGTAGAAGCTAGCCTACTGTTCAAAGGTAAAATGTGTGTCTTGTTGCCCTGCCCACTTTTGCCTCTGGCCCCTCCTACTGCTGACATCTGGCCCTCAGGAGGGAATGTGGCCCTCAGATAGGGGGGGGAAACCCTATCTAAGTGTAGGTGGACCCCCCAGAGGGCCAGGATTTGTCTGTTTATATATTTCCCACTTTCCTTAAGAGGAGCTGAAGGTGGAGTACACGATTCTCCTCTCCCAGTTTTATCCTGACACCCATCCTGTAGCGTAGGTTAAGCAGCAGCTGGCCCAAGGTCTCCATCTACTGATGCAGAAGAGGTAGGGATGGCCACCAACTAGACTTCACTCATAGAGGATAAAGCTGCCAGCAACTGCCAGTTGTGATGGCAGTGTTGCTGTCCCCAGAATCGGGGGCAGTATGCTGGGGGACATGGCTGGGAAAATGCTGGCGTGCTCAGGTCCTGGTCGTAGGCTTCCTGTTTGGGAAACAGGTTGCTAGACTAGACAGGGCCGTTGTTCTGATCCAGCAAGGCTCTTCTTGCAGCCTCCAGCGAGGTTGTGGCCAAGCGGGAATTTTAAGCTGGGTCTCGCACGCCGTATGCCAACACTCTACCCGCCATGGCACCATGGTTCTGAGTGTGCACATTCAAGAGCAAGCCTATTGGTTGGTTGATGTGCAACACACCCTTGGGAATTTGGGGTCACAGAACAGTGTCTGGGGGTCAGTGTCCAGGCTGTAGGTCAGACAGAGATGGGGAACCAGTAGCCTTCCCATTGTTGTCGGACTCCATCTCCCATCAGCCCCAGCCAGGGAGGGTGGGAGTTGTAGTCCAACAACATGTGGAGGGCTGCAGGGTACCCCACCTGTTACAGGCCAGTAGTTTAAAATATTCTTCTTATTTCTAATTTCTTGTTTCCCTTAGCTTATTTCTCCTCCTGTAAACACCAGAGTCCTGGCCTTCCTCTCATCTGTGGCTGGCGACGCTCTCACCCGGCACCTTGGCGTGATCTTGCCTGCCATGATGTCCGCGCTAAAGGGGAAGCTTGGGACTAACGAAGAGCAGCAGGTAAGAGTGTTTTTTGGAGAGAAAGATGAGCTGAAGCTATTCATTTTCTCCAATGTGCTCAAGGTGGCGTACATGGATCACACCTCCTCCTTTAATCCCCACAACAACCCTGTGAGGTAGGTTAGGCCAAGAGGCAGTTACTGGTCCAAGGTCACACCCAGCAAGCTCCATGGCCGAGTGGGGATTTGAACCTTGGTCTCTCCCAGGTCCTAGTCTAACCACCACTCCATGCTGGACCCCCAGCAAGAGTCTGGCACTGATAGGAATTCTAGTCCAAAACAGCATTAGCGCACCAGGTTGGTGAAGGATGCTGGCAGTGATGTTGCAAGTGGAAGGTGGCACAGGAATAGAGAAGCTGGAGAGGGGCAGAGAAGACTGCCAGTCAGTGGGCTGCCATTCCCAGTGATAGAGGATTTGTATCATTTCTGTGACATCATTACCCCATTGAGTTTATCAATTGCTTTCTAAACCACTGTCTCAAGGTGATTTACATATAAGATGGTTAGAAACCATCGAGACACCAAAACAACCAATACATTTAAAACAAGGGTAAAAACCCAACAAGGGGCACTTGTGGTAAAGACCCATTATTTCAGCTGGGAAAACCTGTCGGGACAAAAATCTCTTCAGTTGTTTCTGGAAAGTGCTGGTAGTGGATGTCTGTCGTGTCTCGCCAGGAATGTTGTTCCACAGAACAAGGACGGACACACTAAAAGTCCTCCAAGTTACCCCAGAGGAGGCTTCTGAGATCTTTGGGACGTGGTCTGCGGAAGTTTCTCCTACAGGGTGTATAAGGCTCAGGTGGTCTCTCAAGTAACCAGGCCTTATATGTTAGTGCTAGCACCTTGAACTTGGCCCAGTAGTAGCCTGGCAGCCAGTCTAAGCAAGGGGTTATATACCAGCGGTAGTCTGGCCCCACAAGCAACATAGCCACCGTATTCTGCAGCAGCTGCAGCCCCTGAACCAACCCCAAGGGCAGCCCCACAGAAAGCACATTGTAGTAATCCAACCCTAAACGTGTCGCTCCACACCACTCCCTTTTGGCCTTCATATGTCCATTGAACTGTGTGACTAAATCCTACCTTTAAGAGGGCTCACTAAATGGGGAGAAGAGGTCTATTACCTTTAGGCTTTGGACAGCAAGGTGAAGGGATCTCCAGCATGCCATCTTGGGAAGGACTCATTCCCAGGATAAAGTTGCGGCCAAAAACCAACAGGACACCTGTTGCTACTTTTCCAGGAGATGTCGAACTGCCAGGTGGTCATCCTGTCGGTGGAGGACGAGGCCGGGCAGAGGATTATAATTGAGGACCTGCTGGAGGCGACACGCAGCCCCGAGGTGGGGATGAGGCAGGCAGCTGCCGTCATCCTCAACATCTACTGCTCCAAGACGAAGGCCGACTACACGGCCCACCTGCGGAGCCTGGTCTCAGGCCTGATTCGGCTCTTCAACGACACAAATGCCGTGGTCCTGAACGAAAGCTGGGACGCACTCAACGCCATCACCAAGGTAGGATTCAGAGTGAGTTGTTTCGGAGAGAGGGAAGATACTGTGGTTGGTTCGGGGACAACATTAGGGCTGCAAATTTTAGTCAATTGATTAGATAGAGTTTGGTTAGACCCTCAGAAGAGGTGATCTCCGTGTAAGGATCTCTTACCCACAAGTAGGACCCTGGCAGAGACACATGCCCGACTGGCATGTTCTCTCCCTCCTGGTCAATTGTTTGGGAGCTTCAAAAGCATTCTTCAGCCCAAACATCACAGTGACTGATGCCAACTGACATCAGCACGCCTACGGATCCGCAGAGTTTGCGCAGTTGCGTAACAGACCTCAGCAACACAGCATTTGGCTAATCTACCTTCATTTACATACAAACACACATGGAGCACTGCAACATGGCTCCCTCTCTCTCTCTAGCATCAGGCAGCAAAGAGAATAAACAAAGGTCAATAGTCCCACTTCAGGAAACACGGTAAATCAAACATCCTGTCTTCGTCCCACTTCCCGCTGTGGAATGAAAACATATATCATCATGTGATAGACAACAACCCCCTTAATGCAGACATGGGGAATGAATCATCAATGATCAATCAGTTGGTGGATTTTTACCGTGTTGTTTTTAAGGCAACGGCGTTGTAATGCCATTATACCAAGTAGCAGTACCAGCAAGAAAGTTGATTGCATTGCCAAGGAAAAACAAAAGGTTTACACCTTGCGCCCTCTTGAGGCCAATGTAGGGAGGAAGTTCTGTAATTGGGGATGCAGGGAAGGCAGCCACCACCAAGAAGGCCCCATCTCACTTCATCACCCACCCAGAAGCAGCTAAAGTTGGAATAACAAGCAGGACATCCCCAGCAGATCTTAGCACCTGTTTTACCTCCGCTGTTGGCTATTAGCTGTGTTGGCTATGCTTTGCCTCCACAATTCGAGGCAGCAGTGCTTCTGAACACCAGTTTCTGGAAACTGCAGGAGGGGGGTGGGGAGTCCTGCTTTTGGGTTTCCCACAGGGATCTGGTTGGCCACAGTGAGAACAGGATGCTGGACTAGATGGGCCCTTTTCGGTCTGATCCAATAGCCAGGCTGTTGTGTTAATAGTTTGGTAGGGCAGTGCAGGAGAAGGGTCTCTCTCTGGTACCTAATTCCCAAACTGCCCAGCTTCTTCTTCTTCTTCTTTAGGGCTGCATCTGCTAATCCTAGCCCTATCTCTGCTTCTTCCCCCAGAAATTAGATGCTGGCAACCAGCTGGCTCTCATTGAGGATCTGCACAGGGATATCCGTATGGTAGGCAATGATGCTGGCGGAGACCACGTCCCTGGGTTCTGCATTCTGAAAAAGGTAAGAGCTCTGAGCTCCAGTGGGACCCTGGAACGTTATGGTGGTCCCTGCTCTGTTCTGGTTTTCTGTCACTGTTGCTTGTTTCTGTTAAGCCTGCAAAAAAAAATCTCTCGAGAAGAGTGCAAGGCAGGGCTGCCAGCCTAGGTTGATCTTTTCCTTCCTCTGGCTGCGAGAGGGAGAGAATTGGGGGTGGGAGTGGGGGTGGTCAAGGGCAGTGGTTTTCAACCAGTGTGCCATGGCATCCTGGGGTGCACCTTGAATGATGGTCAGGGGTGCCCAGGCAACACTGGCCTCTGTCCCTCTTTCCTTCCCTCCCTTCCTCTGATGCCCTCTTGCGTCTCTGCCTCCCAAAGGCTTGCACAGTTGTGTGTTGCAGCAGCCCTGGCTACAAGCTCCGCAAGTGAATGGTGCCTCTGGGGCTGGTCAGGGGGTGCTTCCCAGGCCCCTGTGGGGCAGTGTGAGGAGGCACCTCTCTTTGGGGCAGGGGCTGGCAGCTCAGGGACCAGGGACAGCTGCAGCAGCTGCCTGGGGGTCTCCCAAGGAGAGGGGAGAAGAGGCTGAGGGAACCCTCCACAAGGGAGGGTGTTCGGAAGAGGGCGAGAGGCTGCCAGCTCTGCAGACAAGGGGTGACAGAACAGGGCTCCTGAGCCCCACAGGGGTGCTGCAGAAAGAATGTAGTTGGTTAAGGGAGCCATGGAATCAAAAAGGTTGAAAACCTCTGGTCAAGGGACTTCCTTAAAAAGGTAGGCAGGATGATTCGTTGGCTGACTAGAGCAGGGGGGGGGGACATCTTTCAACCCAAGGGGTTGGGTGCCCAGTGATGGGTGGGTGGAGCCAGAGGGAAAAGTGGGCGGAGAAATGGGTGCAGATTGTACCATTGTTCAGGAAGCTAGTCTTTCCACATATTCACATGCCCCTCTCTGTCCTCCATCCAGGCAAGAAAGAGATATTGTCAGAATTTAGGGACGCTTTCCAGCCAGGCAAAAACACACACAAACACACACACAAGGGTGCAAAGCAGGGTCATTGAGGGGCGGGGCCTGGGGAAGAGGGTGTGGCTAGGGAGGGTGCATGTCCAGGGGAGAGTCCTGAAAGCCAGCCAAAGGAGCCTGGAGAGCCACATTTGGCCCGCACACCTGGATGAGGGACACCACTGGAATCTCAAAAGAAATCCTCTCTCTGGTCAAGAGGAGGGAAAGCCAAACAGAGAGAAGGGAATATGGCCGCCTTAGGAGCAGGCTGAGGTCTTCCTTTCTCTGCTTGCTCTCCCCCACTAGCTGAGCATAAAGGGGCTATTATTATTATTATTATTATTATTATTATTATTATTATTATTTACTGACCTATACCTGCAGGTCTCAGAACGGTTACAACATAAAATCACAATACAAAACGCAAAATACATACAAAATACATAATAGGATAATTTTTTAAAAAACCCTTCCCTCTTCATTTATTTTACCACTTGTCTTGTTTCCCACCCCACCCCATCCCACCCTTTTACACAGGGTGTGACGTCCATCCTTCCTGTGCTTCGGGAGGGAGTCCTGACGGGCAGCTCGGAGCAGAAGGAGGAGGCGGCCAAGGCGCTGGGGCTTGTGATCAGGCTGACCTCGGCCGAAGCCCTGAAGCCCTCCGTCGTGAGCATTACGGGGCCGCTCATCCGTATATTGGGAGACCGCTTCAGCTGGAATGTCAAGGTGGCGCTGCTTGAGACGCTAAGCCTTCTGCTGGCGAAGGTAAGTGGCGAGTGCTTTTGGCGGTCACTGTGTGTTTAGAAACATTTTGAAAGCAGTATTATCAGAATGAGATCATCTGGACCAGGGGTCCCCAAACTACGGCCCCCGGGCCGGATGCGGCCCAATCGGCCTTCCAATCCGGCCCGCGACGACCCCCGCCGCCCGCTGCCGCCGCCCGCTCTCACGGCGCGCGGCGCAGCGGCGATCTGAAAAATCGGCAAAAAATCGCCAAAAATCCTTTGTGCGCATGCGTACGGGCCTCTCCCGACCCGGAAGAGGTCATTTCTGGTGCACTTCCGGGTCGGGGGAGGCCCATACGCATGCGCACAAGCGATTTTCGCCGATTTTTTTTCCGCCCGTGTGCGTGTGCGCATGCGCACGGGCGAGCACTCCCCCGCCCTCCGGCCCGCTGCGCGCGCACTCCCCTGCAGTCCGGCCCACCGCGCGGTCGGCGCGGCGGGCACCGGCCCGCCGCTCCGTAAGTCTGGGGACCCCTGATCTGGACTGAAGGTTGAGGAGGCCTGCTTAGAAGTTGTGTGCTTCTTTCCTCCAGCTTTCCTACTCACAACAGGCCTGCAGTGCCAAAACAGAAACCACAAGCTTGCTGTCCCACAACAGACCCCCACATTAGTTATGTGTAGCCTGAAAGAGTTTTTTCAAATCACATTTCCTGGCTTGGTCACCTCTAGGAGATGCTTACTTGCCAAAGGCGACTAGAATAAAGTATCTGCTCTCCCTTTTTGCTGGACTGGCTCAGTCGGTAGAACATGAGACTCTTAATCTCAGGGCCATAGGTTTGAGCCTCACATTAGGCAAAAAGATTCCTGCATTGCAGGGGGTTGGACTAGATGACCCTCGTGGTCTCTTTCAACTCTAGGATTCTAGGATTCTGTGAACAGTCCAGAAGTGCTCTCCTCATGTTTCTGTATTCTTTTTCAGTATTTTGGGTTACCCTCAGACTTTTATAAGAAGGTGAGGGAAGATGAAATAGTAAGGTAAAGGGGCCCCTGACCATCAGGTCCAGTCGTATCCGTCTCTGGGGTTGCGGTGCTCATCTCGCTCTATAGGCCGAGGGAGCCGGCATTTGTCCGCAGACAGCTTCCAGGTCATGTGGCCAGCATGACAAAGCTGCTTCTGGCAAACCAGAGCAGCGCACGGAAACGCCGTTTACCTTCCCGCCGGAGCGGTCCCTATTTATCTACTTGCACTTTGATGTGCTATCGAACTGCTAGGTGGGCAGGAGCTGGGACCAAGCAACGGGAGCTCACCCCGTTGCAGGGATTCGAACCGCCGACCTTCTGATCAGCAAGCGCTAGACTCTGTGGTTTAACCCACGGCGCCACCTGGGTCCTAGTAAGGTAAAGGGGCCCCTGACCATCAGGTCCAGTCGTGTCCGACTCTGGGGTTGCGGCGCTCATCTCGCTCTATAGGCCGAGGGAGCCGGTGTTTGTCCGCAGACAGCTTCCGGGTCATGTGGCCATGCTGGTTACCCTCAGACTTTTATAAGAAGGTGAGGGAAGATGAAATAAGTTACCGTAAACATAATTTATGTGTGTGTTAAAGGGTATTGTAGTAGATGATTTTGGTCCAAACACCACTTTGAGCACATTAAAAGAATAAACAAAAACACATCCTCCCAGGACAAAGATAGTAAATTCGCCCAGTGTCTAAATTACTTTTCAGTCCATGGTTGCCCGTCAGGTTTTAGCTGCATGTCATTCATATACCATAATTGCGTCGCCACGTTGCATTTGTGCGATAGATGCAGTTCTGCATTCAGGACCAACTGCTTTGCCACACAACCCACAGCTGAGCTTTGGAACTCATTGCCGCAGGAGGCACCTGTAGGACTACCAGCTTAGGTGGCCATAAAAGAGAACTGAGCACATTCATGGATGAGAAGCCTACTGTCTCATATAAATCTGTTCTTTCTCCACCGTTGGAGGCAGTATGCCTCTGAATGCCAGTTGCTGGGAATCTCAAGCGAGCAGAGCGCTGTTGTGCTTGGGTCCTCCTTGCAGGCTTCCCATTGGGGCTTCTGGGCAGCCAGTGGGAGGGCAGGATGTGGGGGTTAGATGAGCCCTGATCCAGCAGGTCTCTCCTTATGTTCTTTTGTAGAGCTGGCCGTCTTTTGCAATTCGTTAACAGTATTCTACTTTTGAAACAGATTTTCGTAGCATAGAAGAAACACACAATGCTCATGCATTTATTTTTCCTTGCCTTCCAATTGCAGATTTTGGGACACCTTTGCCCTCACATGCTAAGAGCATGAGGGCCAGGATCTTGCCCTTTAAAGCAATACCCTGGGTGCTCTCAGAAAGCCCGCTATGCTTAAAATAGTCCACAAGGCTCTTCTTTGTGCTTCATTCTTTTGCATTGGCTTTGAATCAGAAACCAGAGAATTGATGGGCTGCCATGTTTTCTTGGAACCAGCAGTCACGCTTTTTTGCCGCTGGCTCTGCTGATGTGCTTTCTGCGACACGTTACAGGTGGGCATTGCTCTGAAGCCGTTTTTGCCCCAGCTGCAAACCACCTTCACGAAGGCGCTGCAAGATCCCAACCGCATTGTCCGCCTGAAGGCCGCCGACGCCCTGGGGAAGCTGATTGCCATGCATGCCAAAGTCGACCCGCTCTTTACCGAGCTGCTGAACGGCATCCGGACCAGCGAAGATTCCGGCATCAGGCAAGCGAGATCATGGGAGGCTGAAGTGTCAGTGGACCAAAAGCCACACGGAGTGTTTGCTTCCTGTCTCTTGGCTCGGGGGAGGAGGGGTATCCTGTGACGAGGGACTTCTCCCAGTCACTGCAAGGCAGGATTTCCAAGGATTAGGCTTGACTTGAAGGAGGTGATTGTACCTGACCGGCTGGCAGGCGTTAACTTTTATTGCTGCTTTTCAGGGACACGATGCTCCAGGCCCTGCGGTTCGTCACTCAAAGCGCCGGTGCTAAAGTTGATGCTGCTGTTAGGAAGAACATCACCACGGTGCTCCTGGGCATGTTAGGACACGACGAGGTATTTTTAATTAGTTTGATTTTTGCGGAAGCTGATCTGCCCCATATTGATTGTGAGAAGGCTCATAGCTCAGTGACGGCCTAAAGGGACGCTACCTCCAGCCTTGGAGAGCCACAGCTAGTTGTAGTCACAGATGGGCCAAGGGCCTCTTGGCAGCTTTGTGTGTGCTTGTGCAAAAAAACAATACAGTAGTACCTCTACTTATGAATAACTCTACTTATGAATGTTTCTACTTAACGAATGGAGCTCTGTCCACCATCTTGGATGCGGTTTAGATAGGATTTTTTCTACTTACGAATTTTTTCTCCTAATGCATTCCTATGGGATTCGACTTACAAATTCTTTCTACTTAATAATAATAATAATAATAATAATAATTTATTATTTATACCCCGCCCATCTGGCCGGGTTCCCCCAGCCACTCTGGGCCGCTTCCAAAAAAACAGAAATTCTAAAATACAGAAATTCATCAAACATTAAAAGCTTCCCTAAACAGGGCTGCCTTGAGATGCCTTCTAAAGGTCTGGTAATTGTTCTCTTTGACCTCTAGTGGGAGGGCATTCCACAGGGTGGGTGCCACTACCGAGAAGGCCCTCTGCCTGGTTCCCTGTAACTTGGCTTCTCGTAATGAGGGAACCGCCAGAAGGCCCTCGGAGCTGGACCTCAGTGTCCGGGCAGAACAATGGGGGTGGAGACGCTCCTTCAGGTATACCGGACCGAGGCCGTTTAGGGCTTTAAAGGTCAACACCAACACTTTGAATTGTGCTCGGAAACGTACTGGGAGCCAATGTAGGTCTTTTAGGACCGGTGTTATGTGATCTCGGCGGCCGCTCCCAGTCACCAGTCTAGCTGCCGCATTCTGGATTAGTTGTAGTTTCCGGATCACCTTCAAAGGTAGCCCCACGTAGAGCGCATTGCAGTAGTCCAAGCGAGAGATAACTAGAGCATGCACCACTCTGGAGAGACAGTCAGTGGGCAGGTAGGGACTCAGCCTGCGTACCAGATGGAGCTGATAAACAGCTGCCCTGGACACGGAGTTGACCTGTGCCTCCATGGACAGCTGTGAGTCTAAAATGACTCCCAGGCTGCGCACCTGGTCTTTCAAATGTCCGTTTGGAACGCATTAAATTCGTAAGTAAGAGGTACCACTGTACCACCTTTTCCTCCTGCCATTTCTCCAAGCAGCTCAGGGCCACATATACAACACTTGGTAGAATTTGTCTTGGCTGAAGTCGAGCTTAGCAATGAATCTCAGCTTGGAGCAGCACCTTTTATATACCCTGAATGCGATCACATGGAGACTTTGCATTTAGGAAAACAAGGACGTTTATTAAAGGAAATACTTGGTTGATAGAACTAGGATATTTTCATCTTACTAAGGTGGGGGTGCAAAGGGCCCTGCTTGTTCTTTTATCTCTGTAGGGGGAGGGAGGAAAGAAAGAAAGAAAGAAAGAAAGATGTCTCATCCCCCAAGGGTGGGAAGTCAGAAGTGAGAACAGCAGCCCTAAGGATACAAGTCCAGCATCAGACCTGCACAGGATAGGAAGGTTGGAGAGTCTTCTCTCAATCTTCTTTACCTCCGCTTTAATACAAGATGAGTTTGTTTCCCAGGACTTTCAACAAGTCCTCTCTTCCCTGCACCCCCCCCCCCCCCGGGCCTCACTCGATTCATTTTTTCCACTCGTTCGCAAAATGAACTCACTGATTAAAATCGAGTGATTAACATGAGAGTGACTGTGAAAGGTACAAGGGCGACCTCATGCCAGGCATTAAGTGTATAGGAACAGAACCTGGAGAAAACCAAGTGTGTGCATGCATCAACCTCTGTTATGCTGGAAAGCCTCAATGTTACTTGGGATATTTCCTTGTAGGATGCCACCCGTATGGCCTCCGCTGGCTGCCTGGCAGAGCTGTGTGCGTTTCTGTCGGAAGAAGAACTCGGCAGCGTTCTCCAGAATCACCTGCTAGGTATGCTTTGGCAGGTGGTGCAGAATGATTCCCAGGAGCAGAAAAGGTGTCCTCCCTGTTTGTCACCATAGAGTGGTCCAGACTTTGGGGGGGGGGGGAGAGTACTGTCTTCTCTGTCCACTAGGAGGCAGTAAAAATTATGATGATCGGTTGCACTCCATTACATGCACAATGACAACAGACCTCAGACTAGGTGGTTTGCTAGGGGTTGGGTTGGTTGGAGTGTCCTGGTTCAGTTCTTAAGTTATGGATTTAAAATTTACACTGGGAAAGCTTTTTCAGGCCATTGCCCCCTCAGTTCCACAAAAACATTCCCAGTGCCCCCTACCCTCTAAAAAAAAAGCATTGTTCAAAATAGTAGTTTCCACAACACACTAAGGAAGATAATAACACAATAAAATCCAAAAGAGTAACAATTAATTGCACATTTATTCAGCATGCAGTTAAGACTATTTAGTTTATTTAACAAAATTGACGAACTTGATCATTGATTGCTTGATTGAGTTTATACACTGCCCTATACCCGGGGGTCTCAGGGCGGTTCACGGAATAAAATCAAGATATAAAACCACAAAATACCTAATAAAAATAAAAAAAACAACCCAATAGCCCCCCCCCAAGGGCATAGGATGTAAATCGGATCAACCAAAGGCCTGGTTAAAAAGGAACGTTTTTGCCTGGCACCTAAAGGGACCTATAATGAAGGCGCCAGATGAACTTCCCTGGGGAGAGCATTCCACAGACGGGGAGCCACTACAGAAAAGGCCCATTCTCGTGTTGCCACCCTCCTGACCTCTTGAGGATGCACACGAAGAAGGGCATCAGAAGATGATCTCAGGGTCCGGGTAGGTTCATATGGAAAGAGGCCGTCCTTGAGGTATTGTGCCCCTAAAAGCTATTCAAAGTCGGATAGCCATTTACACCTCCTGTAATCTCAGGGGGCAGTACCACCTAGTTTAGGAACCATTGTTTTAAAATGATTGGCATCCTGAAATGGAGGTGCCGTCCAGATTTTTTTTGGGGGGGGGGGAAATAGGAAGTGGTGGCCTGATGCCATGCTCAGAAACTCTCTTCCTTCGCTCCTGCAGCGGACGTCTCTGGCATTGACTGGATGGTGCGGCATGGGCGCAGCCTGGCGCTTTCCGTGGCCGTCAGCGTGGCCCCCGGCAGAGTGTGTGCCCCCAAATACAGCAACAGTGTCCACGAAATGATCTTTAGCAATACTACTGCAGACCGGGTAAGCGTCTCCTTCCGGTGTGGCTGTCAGGTGTTTCCTAACAGCTTCCTGTTAGGCCCTAAATCCGGGGTGCCCTGATCTGAAAGACAGAACGAGGACCACCTCGAAGGTTGTGAATGTCATTTACCTGCTTCTGCTTCTTCTCCAGATCCCAATTGCAATCAGCGGCATCAGAGGGATGGGTTTCCTTATGAAGTACCACATAGAAGCCAATGGGGGAAATCTGCCCCCCAAACTCTCCAACCTCTTCATTAAGGTGAGCCCCTTTCTGAACGTATGGGATGGACTTTGCTGGTAATCAGAGAGCTGCTTTCCAGGAACCAGCCAGGTGTGGTTTGGCCTGTCCTTTGGTGGCTCTTTCCTTGCTGTGTCCAAAGAGCCTGCATGTAAGCCCTAGAGCAGAGTGGTTTGTTGCACAGCCTCAGGGCCACATGTGGCCCTCGATGCCTTTTTTTGGCGGACCTCAGCAAAATTTGACACCCCAGCTTTGGGAAAATGGGGAGGGGAGCTCTAGGACGCTGCCAGAGCCTCATGCCTCCTTCTGAAAGCCTGGCACAGTGCTTAATCCAGCTTTGGGAAGGCAGCATTGAGGGTTGAGGGTGGTGTCAAATTTTGACCTCCACTCCCCCCCCCCAAAACCTGGCACAACAAGGCAGTATGCGGCCCACAGGTTCCATGTTGAAGTATTCTTGCAGCCCACTTGGTATAAAAGGTTAGACCATGCATTCCCAAACTACGGCCCTCCAGATGTTTTGGCCTACAACTCCCATGATCCCTAGCTAACAGGACCAGTGGTTGGGGAAGATGGAAATTGTAGTCCAAAACATCTGGAGGGCCGAAGTTTGGGGATGCCTGGGTTAGACTGTCCTGCCCTAGAGCAAGAGACTCGTGCAATACCAGCAGGTTCCATGTACCCTCTTCATTGTGAGATTTTTTTTTTATGTATGAGTTTGCTTGGGGCCAGGATGGAGGGTTGAGGATGGGTGAGAGCCAGGAGGCCGAGAGATGCTGAGCGTGTCAGAAGGAGGAATTTGTATCAGTATACAATTAGTCATTGGTATTCTCCCCTAGCTATTGCCTAGGAGAGAGGCCTTCTCAGTGGCTGCTCCCAGACTTGGGAACTCCCTTCCACTGGAGGCTAGGCTGGCCACTTTTTCGTTTTCCTTTTGCAGGCACACAAACACTATTTTTTTTTTGACAGGCCTGTGGCCGCCACCAACTGTCTTCCGACGGTGGGTGTCCTGTGACTGTAATGTGTTTTCACTGTTTTAAATTCTGAATTGTAACTTGTAAATATAATCAGTCTTTCTAAAGACCACTGGCAGAGGAAGAGGAGTGCAGGGGGAGCGCACCGTCCCCGCAGTGCAATCCCGGTGGGGTGCCATCATGGCTGCACCCCCACCTGCGCTGGGTGCCACGCCCCCAGGATGCGCGCCAGCCCCACCCCCGCCTGCTCTCCATCCCCCGGTGCCGGAGCATGAAGCTCCGCCATTGCTAAAGAACTTGTAGTTGCTTGTGTTGAATTGTTTTGTTAGTAAAAAATTAGCTTCTTGGTCGGAACTGAAGAGTGTGTGTGTGTGTGTGTGTGTGTGTGTTCCCCCCTGCAGTGTCTTCAGAATCCATCCAGCGACATCAAGTTAGTGGCAGAGAAGATGCTCTGGTGGGCCAACAAAAGCCCCCTCCCTCCCTTGGATCCCCAGACAATGAAGCCCATCCTGAAAGCGCTTCTGGACAATACAAAAGACAAGAACACCAGCGTGAGGGCCTACAGTGACCAGGCCATCGTCAATCTCCTGAAGATGCGAGAGGGCGAGGAAGTGCTTCAGGTATTGGCCCATCATGGAGGAGGAAGTCAGTTTCTCTTCCCCCTCTCCCCTCCCTTCCTCATGCTCTCTACTAATTGGCAGAAGCATCTTCTTCCTAAGTTGTAAAAATATCCCACCCCCAGTTCTGTGCTGGTGCTAATGCCAGCCAAGTCCTTCGTAGTATGCGACATCTGTCCTCTCTGCTCACTCCCTTGATACGGAACTGCGGACCACCATTCCCCCACCTCCAGTTACCCCCTCAGAAGGATGCCACATCGCGGTGTCATGTTGTTTAGGGGATAATAATTATTATTTCTGTGCCGCCCATCTGACCGGGCAGCTTCCAACAAATTAAACTACTGCAAGACATCAGACATAAAAAATTTCCCTACGCAGGGCAGCCTTCAGTTGCCTTCTAAAAGTTATTTACCGTATTTACTTAAATCGAATGCTCGCCTTTTGGGGCTAAATTGCGTCGAGAAAATTAAGGTGTGCATTAGATTCGACAGCACATTTACGTTAGCCAGGAAATACCTCTTGTGGTTTCAAGCTTCTGAAAATCAAGGGGCACATTAGATTTGATGGCACATTAGACTCTAGTAAATACGGCCTTTCCTTGACATCTGATGGGAGGGGGTTCCACAGGGTGGGCGCCACTACCGAGAAGGCCCGCTGCCTGGTTCCCTGTAACCTCACTTTTCTCAGTGAGAGAGCTGCCAGAAGGCCATCGGAGCTGGACCTCAGTGTCCGGGCTGAACGATGGGGTTGGAGACACTCCTTCAGGTATACAGGGAGAGAATGGGATGTCCTACTGCTTTCATTTGCCACTTGCTAATCGGATGCTGGAACAGGAGGAAGAAGGTTTTCACTCAGACTGGTTTGGGCAAACAGGGCACTGCCCCACCAATCCCCACCTGCTCTTAGCCAGTCCCCCACCTGCCTACCTTCTTCTTACAACCAGTAAGAGGGTGGCTGTGCCCATCCATGGCTCTAGCTCCACCTATTGCTGATCTCTTTGCTTTCCCCGCTGCCAGTCCCAATGAGCATTAGCTGCCGCCACGATGAGCCACAGAAGCGGGCTTCGTGGCCACCTCCCACACCACACACCCTTTCCTCTAATAACAATTATTTCCTGCAGTGCGTCTCCAAGATCCTCGATGCCGCCAGTTTGGAACTGCTGAACGAGAGCTGCCGTCGATCCCTGAAGAAGCTTGCTAGCCAGGCCGACTCCGTTGAGCAGATTGACGACACGATCCTGACGTGATTTTGGAGGCACAGAAGGGAGAGGTGGCCCTTGTTACCCATCCACTGCATCAACATTACAACTCAAAACACCAGTGGAAATGTTTTCATTTTCGAAAATGCTAAATTCTGATGGGAGCTTATGGAAAACAAAGGAAAAAGGGCTTCCGGAGTATTTAATAAAGAAATATACCAGAATAGCCTTATTAAGAGTTCTGATAGGTTAAGTAAATAAATAGAATTTGGCTCCCTCCAATTTAATTTTTTTTTAAAAAAACACACCACAGAATTGGTAGTTGGTCCTGTTGTGAATCTCCCTCCCCCACCTTTGTGTTAAAGGAGCAATTCCCACTTTGTGTAAGTGGAATTAAAGAGTTCTGTGGAGGTTGAGCAGTTTGTTTTGATGTACTGCTGATTTGCTGTTGTTGTAGCTCGGGGGGGGGCCTGCAAATTCTGTAAATCAAAACTTAATTTAAAGAGCCTCAGAAATTGGAGGCGAAAGGGAGATGACAAGTAGGCTGCTTGGGTGACAGTTTAATAAAAAGCTTTGAAACGAAACTCTGGTACTAAAGCATTATTTGCAGATACGCACTTCTGCATGGCACAGGTATGGTTTGCTGCAATTCATTAAAAAGAGCTACTTGTGGTTTTCTAGAATCCAGTGATGTGCTTCCAGGACCCTGCTTAAAAATCACATGCAAGGTTGTTCAGTAAGATCCCTCTCTCGTACGGAAGATGGCAGTAGGAGACGGTGTGTTATCTGATGAGCGAGTAAATCCCATCTGCAGATACTGGATCCCTAAGGGGAAGCTCAGTATATCATAGAATTGTAGAGTTCAAAGGGACCGTGGGGGTCATCTAGCCCAACCCCCTGCAGTGCAGGAGTCTTGCCCAATATGGGGCTCAAACACACAGTCCTGAGCTTAAGAGTCTAATGCTGTACTAACTGGATGAGAAGCCGCCGGGAATGCATACTGCTAAAACAATTTTTTTAATAATTCAAAGCATACAGAAATAACAAAACAAAACTGCCCCTTTCAGCAGAGAGAGCTGATCACCACAAGCAAAGGGATCTGCTCCCTTCACTGAATTACAGGTTGCCGCAGGCATGTAATTCCATGCCTCCTGTCCCAAATTAAATTAAACATCTAAAACTTCAAAGCAGGAAGGACCCTGTGCAAAAGTTAAAATGGCTTTGGCTGTTCAATTCTCTTGTCATTTTGAGCCTGCAGCTGCAAGCGATGGTGGTGCAATTCCAAATGAACCTTTTTTGAGAATGAGCAATTCCAGCCTTTTGAGAGGGTTCTAGAGTGTGGCCCTTAGGCCCTAGCCACGCATCATTCCAGGCGGATGAGCAAGAGTACGTTCTCCAAGTAGACACTCCAGGTGTCGGCTTCATCCAGCTCTTTCTCGGCACGTGTCTGATCTCTTTTTTAAAAAAACAAAAACAAAAAATGAAGCTTTGTCCTTAAGTCTTTTTGACCCGGCCCTTGCAGGGAGGGGGGCTTTCAGCATATCGGCGGAGCGCTGTGTGCTCGCTTAGGGATTGTCACTCGAGACTGTAACCATTGTTTGTAATCGTCCATGGGCATCTCCACAATATATTCACGCAGGAACTATGAAAGAGGCGAGAGGGAATGTGTGACAGGTTGTAAAGGAGAAACATACAGGCCACTGAGCAGGGGTGAAGAACCTCAAGCCCAGGGGCCAAATGTGGCTCTCTAGGGTTCTCTTATCTGGCCCTAGTAACTACAGTGGTGCCTTGCTTAACGAATGCCCTGCTTAACTAAATTTCCGCTTAACGAAAGGATTTTTCGAGCGGAGGGTGCCTCGCTAGACAAATTCGTTTTATGAAAAATTTGTCTAGCGAATCGCGGTTTCCCATAGGAATGCACTGAAATTCAATTAATGCGTTCCTATGGGCAAAAAAAATATTCAATGCATTCCTATGGGATTCGCTAGACGATTTTTTTGTTATAAGAAAAGACCCGTGGAACAAATTAAATTCGTCTAGCGAGGCACCACTGTAAGCTCTCACCTGTCCTGCTTTGCACCTCCCTTGAGTGCTTCTTGCCTGGCTGGAATTTGCCCTTGAACTCTGATAATACCATTCTGACTGATAATACCATTCTGGTTTGTTTTTTGTTCCGCTTTTTGCATGCATGAGGTTGTTGCTATACCTTTGCATGTATACACACCTTTTATAAACAAAAATCTCTAGGAAGAGCACAACGACAAATGGTACCAGCCTTGGCCACCATGCTTCATACCAGGCAAAACGGAAGTGTCTGCTTTTTTCACGGGGCAATAGGCAAATGCCCATTTCATTTCCTGAAATAGTAAGAGGTCTTTCGCAAAAGTGATGAAGAGGTTTTGCACAAGACCTGGAACTCGCATGCTTTTTAAAAACAGGAGCAATTAGGCTCCACACTAGTTTCACCGCCATCTATTTGATGGATCTCTTAAAGGAACAGGTCCTCCTACCAGGTTACTGGAAGCCGAACGGGCAGCAATTGGTGGAAATAGGCACTGGTATTGTTTGAATTGCCGGAAACAAAGCAAGTTTGTGGTTGGAGGACAAGTAAGGTTGGTTTGGTAGTGATACATCATTCCTACTGCAATGTCACCCTGGTGGGAGATCTGGCTTACAAGCTACAAGGCTGGACTCCGGGGAAGGTAAGGGTCCCCCCCCTGCCTCTGCTACTATAGCCCTCTACCTGCAACCCTGCTAGTTCAGCAGTAGGGGAGGGTTGTAGCTCAGTGGCAGGGCAACTGCAGAACTGTCTCCCACGTAGGGCCCTGCCTGAAACTCTGGAGAGCTGCTGCCAATCAGTGTGGACATTACTGAGCTAGATGGACCCAAGGATCTGACCTGCGGTTGTTCCCTGGAGATCCAAATCACACTCGTCTAGTCATTTGGTCAGGAAACCCTCCTAGTCACAGATTTACCTCCCTTCAATACCTTGTGAGTCTTAAACAAGTAAATCCAGCACAAAGTGAGTTAAGTATGCCATTGAGGGCTAATGTAGGGGATGTGTGTATCGTCTTCCCCCAAATTTCCTTTTCCCTTTAAACCTAAAAGCAGATTCAAGAGACTTGTGTGTATAAACAGGAAAAAAGCATGAGGACCTTCTGGCTCATTTTCCATGCAAGGTCGTCCCCCTCCTCTCCACCTGCCATAATTGCTTGTACCCAAGGAGAGGGGTGTGTGAGCAACTTCTAAAAACAAGCCTGCAGGACCACAACACTTATGTGAAAAGGAACTGTATTGGATTTCTCTAGTTGGATGTTCTCTGTTCTCACGCACCCAGAGGCACTTGAGACAAACGGGAAATAGCATTCCTCTCCTGTCCAAGACCCCCCTTGCCCCCTTTTGCCTTGGGTGGTTCTTTAGCAAGCTCAGGTGTTCTCGTCTCGAGGTGGTACGGAAGCAGCTCCAAGCCCGCCACGTCCTCAATTACCTAGGACAGGAGACAGAGCCCAGAGGAAAGTGGGAGTTGTAGTCCAACAACATCTGGGGACCCAGGGTTGAGAAAGGCCGCCCTAAGGGTATCTGCTTGGCCACAATGAGCACAGGAAAGATGCTGGACTTGAGGGGCCTTTGGGGATATATTTTTCATCCCAGGAGTTCAATGGTGTATGTGAAACTGTCCATGCTAATCTTACCCTAGATCAGTTCCACTGTGCGACCCTCCTTGAGCTTCTGGGATGTATATAGAAAGAGGAGAGGAGGAAACACCTCTCACCATACCTGCCAAGTTGCTGTCCGCGAAATAAGGGACCGGGCCGGAAATAGCAGGCCGGAAGTAGCGCTGCCGCCATTTTGGAACTGGGCGGAGCATGCTCAGAAGTGACTTTTGATGCTGCTTTGCCCAGTTCCAAAATGGCCGCCGCGCCAGAAGTCGCACTGCAGCCATTTTGGAACTGGGCAGAGCAGCATCAAAAGTCACTTCTGAGCATGCTCCGCCCAGTTCCAAAATGGCCGTCGCGCCAGAATAAACTGGGGGAAAACAAAAAAAATCTGTTTTTTCCAGCTAGGAACAGCTGGAAAAACGGGGATTTCCCGGGGAATACGGGAGACTTGGCAGCTATGCCTCTCACTCTCAACTCCCTCCTTTGCAAGATGGCAATAATAACGCTGACCCATCTTGCAGAGGCTTTGTACCGATTGCTCCAATAAAAGGAGCACGTTTAAAAAGGTAATCTAAATCCTAAATCATTCTGGACAGAAGCAGAGGCCTGCAGAGCACAGCCTCCCTCCCAGAAGGCCAAATATTTCTTACCAGGATCCTTGAGCTGGAGCCTAATGAACTGAATTTTGTTTTCTCTCTTTTGTCATGGAGAGGCTCAGGGATGAGCAAATCTGCCTTGGGCCCTCTCGGCCCTTTCAGACAGACTCTCCTTCCGCATCTCTCACCTCCACAGCCGCGCAGATGTCCGGAGAGCAGATTTCCCAGATCCGAAGCTCCCCCAACACTTTCAGGAAGGTAGGCGGTCGGATGCGCAAGTCCGGATTCCTTGCAAACCTCTCCAGTTTCTTTAGGACTTTCTGGGTACGCCGGTCTCTCTTGACGTCATCTGGGATCCTGGCCAGCAAAGTGGAGAACCTGGGAACAGATACGAAAACACAGGCATTCCAACGCAAGTGTCCTGGACGGCTTGTGGTGAGCTGTTAGGCCAGCGTTCCCCAAACCTGGGTCTCCAGCTGATTTCAGACTACAATTCCCATCATCCCTGACCACTGGGGTTGCTAGCTAGGGATGATGGGAGTTGTAGTCCAGAAACTCCTGGAGACCCATGTTTGGAAAACATTGTGTTAGGTTCTTCCAAGATGGCATTTCCTCCACGATGTGATGGAGAGCAACTGCATGTCAAAACAGTTTCTCTCCCACCCACCAAATGCCCATGACAGGTCCTCAAGACCAGGGGTCAGCAAACTTTTTCAGCAGGGGGCCGGTCCACTGTCCCTCAGACCTTGTGGGGGGCCGGACTATATTTTGGAAAAAAAATATGAACGAATTCCTATGCCCCACAAATAACCCAGAGATGCATTTTAAATAAAAGGACACATTCTAATCATGTAAAAACATGCTGATTCCTGAACTGTCCGTGGGCCGGATTTAGAAGGCGATTGGGTCGCATCCGGCCCCTGGGCCTTAGTTTGGGAACCCCTGCTCAAGACAATGCTTAAAGGCTGCAAAATCCTCAGATGGGGAACGGCAACACCTGTCCGGCCATATCTACCTCCCTACTGGAAACCGAGACAGGAGGGCAGAACTCTGCCCACTTCCTGGTTTTAAAACACCTCCCCTTGCCCACCGTTTTTGCATGTTTTCATCCCGCTGGGATTTTTTTTTTTTTTACATGCCTGCTGCTCATTGAGAAGTGACTTCCTGTGACCGCTGAGATTCCTGGCCTCCCGGAGGTCACCTGTAAATGCCTCTGTGCTTTCAACTGCCTCCTGACAAGCTAGAAACTTTGGGTTTTGTTTTTAAAATGCCAAGTGCCAAGGTTCTTTGGAAGCTGGCTCCTGATGCCAGTACCCTGTTTTGCGCTCTCCCCGCGGCAAAGCGCTCTGGCTTTTCAGCCCTTCTACCCGTTTCCTCACCAGTTCTCAGACTCGGCGTCTTGCTCCGGCTCTGTCCCCACCATCGACTGCCTCATCCGCTCGAGATCTTTTCGGAACTTGGTGATGCGACTCAGGCACAGGTACTTCCTCGTGCTCTTCTCTTCTCGCCTCCTGCCAATTTAGCTCACGTTTGTTTTTTTTAAAGTGAACCCCCAGCTGCAAGTTCAAATCTGCCCTGTTCTGGTGACAGGGACGCAGGACAGGCAGGGCTGAAGCTGGGAGCCGCAAAGTAAAAACGGGAGGGGTTTTTGAGGCAGGGGGACAGTTTCCCTAAGTAGTAGCAGTTGCCAGGACATCACCTTGTTTGCCTCTACATAGTCACACTGTTATTTCGGACATTGTGATATATCAGTGCATCATAATGTTTAGGTGGCGATATATCCCAATATATGGTGCTGGAGGAGACTCTTGAGAGTCCCATGGACTGCAAGAAGATCAAACCTATCCATTCTGAAGGAAATCAGCCCTGAGTGCTCCCTGGAAGGACAGATCCTGAAGCTGAGGCTCCAATACTTTGGCCACCTCATGAGAAGAGAAGACTCCCTGGAAAAGACCCTGATGTTGGGAAAGATTGAGGGCACTAGGAGAAGGGGACGACAGAGGACGAGATGGTTGGACAGTGTTCTCGAAGCTACGAACATGAGTTTGACCAAACTGCGGGAAGCAGTGGAAGACAGGAATGCTGGCGTGCTATGGTCCATGGGGTCACGAAGAGTCGGACACGACTAAATGACTAAACAACAACATATCACAATGTCGAAAACCAGACATTGCCCAGCCCTAGTTCTGGGCTTGGGCTCATAACCAAGATGGAAGCCAAAATATGATTTACCTCTCTAGGATATCCAGTTGATCATGCAGCCTGAACGCAGACTCGTGGGCCACCTCGTGGAAGATATCCTTCATGTTCTGGAAAGTCTGCTCTTTCCTTTTAAGGAAGAGGCTGGAGGAGAGAGAGACAGAGGGATTAACCCACAGGCTCCAGATCTCTAGAGAGGTCTGGGTAGGTCCAGTTTATCTGCCCAAGCTGGCCAGTTTGGGAAACGGACCTCTCTGGGACAAACAAAAGGGCTTGGGTCGGAAAACCCTCCTCTCCTTGCCTGAGATTCACAGCAACGGGTATTCAGAGGCACACCGCCTGGGACAATGAAACTGGAAGAACGTAGTTAATAGCCACAGATAGCTTGATCCTCCATGAATTGGTCTCATCCTTTCTTAAAAAACATCGCCTTGTGGGAGAGCGAGTTCCATACTATATACTCCAGGGGAAAAAGCCCTTTCTTTTGTCTGCTCTGAATCTCCCACTGTTCAGCTTCACCGGATGGCCTCTGATTCAGCTCCTGGGACAAAAAAGTTCCCCATCCTATGTTTCTCTCCTATGCTAACTCAGCTGAACAGCCCACTAAACTCCCTGCTCTAGAGACAAGAAGGTCGAGAGGTTTTACTAGGGGGCCGCCATACGTCTGGACACAGCTTGTATTCTGCCCACGTAGACAGCGTTTGGACTGTTTAAATGTCCTGGACAATCTGGACATATGGCAGTTCCCCATCCTGCTGTGCAAAGTGCAAAATGGTCTGATTCTCACCTCCTGATGCTATTCCAGGGAAGTTTTTAATGTGTGACATTTTAATGTATTTTTAATCTTTGTTGAAAGCCACCCAGAGTGGCCGGGGAACAAATAATAATAATAATAATAATAATAATAATAATAATAATAATAATAATAATAATTATTATTATTATTATTATTATTATTATTATTATTATTATTATTATTTTGTTTAGCCTGTTTACTATGAATCTTCTTTTCTCTCTATCTCTTTTTCAGTTAAATTTTATTAAGTTTCAACATTTCTAACACAGGCAGTCAAAACACAAGTTCGTCTTTTTTCTTATTTTTGTCAAATTCCAACTCAGTTATTCATGGAGTTGTTCTTTCTTCCCGTCTGCTGCACCCTATCTTCTATCAAATCATAACCACAATGTTATAATTTAGTTACTTCTGTTGCTCGTAGTTCAAATCCTGCTCGCGAGATCATCATACTATTCTTTAAATAGTCCCAAAAATGCACCCATTCTTCCACAAAACACTCATCATACTATGAATCTTCTTTTGGAATTTATGTATGATGTTTGTTTTGATGTTAGAGATGATGCTCAGTTTGGTAGCTACCTGTATTTCACAGAATGTAGAAAAGCTCTGGCTTTTAATCGTACTAGCTGTTTATTTTAAGATATTTCTCACTTACATTGTAAACCCCTAAGGGTTCTGTTTACAGATAAGCAGTATATAAATTACCATACACACACACACACACACAGGTCATCCCCTCTCTATCAGCAAGATAGCAGGGGAAAGGCCCAAATTAACAGCTGCATTTCCCCTTCATCGCCTTACTTTCTGCCACTGAGACATCCCTGGGTGTGTGCAAACTCCTCCTCCTGGGTGATGTCAGAGTTTGTGGGAGGAGCCTCAGTGCGGCCAGAATAGAGTCCCTCCTATTGACCCTCAGGAAAGAAGCCTATCTCCGCACGCCTACCTTTGAGGTTTGCCGTCAGTTTCATCGTCTGAGTAGGTTGCTGTCACCGTTTTATCTTCCCGGACAGTCACCGTCATCGAACTGCAAGGAAATTCAAAGGGAAATGGACACACACAGCTAACAATCCAGGGGAAGGGGGGCAGGTCTGAAATCAGGGGGCTTCTTCTGTGCAAGGACGAGGATATGAAAGTTTGTGGATCCGGGATTATTAGCTCGAGGAATCTAGCCTCAATTACTCAGGGAAAGAATCCCGGGGCGCTTCTCGCATACAGGATTGCTCTTGGCGCCTGTCTCTTCCAGACATCCAGAGTTAGGAGTCTCAAGTAGCTGAGAACCCGTGCTGCTGTTTTGCAACGAGTGCAAGTCCAGAGTTCAAATCCCACCAACGCTTCAGTTTCAAGAGAACGGCCTGCAAGTTCTGTTACGCACAATGGAACGTCACAGAAAACACGATTTAAGTCGCTCTGAAAGAATATATTGGAGCATTTCAAGTCATTTGTCCCGGTGAAAGGCAGCACATTGAGAGCTAGCTGCATTGATTGTAGCAAGGCACCCCTAATTAGTATTATTGGGTCATTATGAGATGGTTGCATAATCCTAGGATGATGCTGAAGGCACCCTGGCTTTCTGAACTTGCCACTACCCTGCTGCTCCCCCTCCCTACCTCTTTGGCCTCTGCTCCCCTGAAGTCTCCTCTTTTGCAGCTCCCGTGCTGGTCTTCTCTTCCTTCGAGGACGAAACTGAGCTGTAAAGCAAGACACTCAGATTTAGCAACATTAGAAGAGTGGCAGACTATATCTATAGCTATAGAGAATATGTCCAAAAATATAGTAGCAATAATCTAACCATGCTAGCTTTCGAGTGATTAAAAGGAAAATACGAAGTGGAATTTAAAAGGAAAGAGATAAGGCGATATTAGAAAGTATTAGATAAATGCTTGTAAGAATGCTGAACATTTTTAGTACACTCAGTTTAAAGAGAAAGTATCTGCATTGGGTAATGTCAGGAAGTCGATTTTTCATTTTCATTTATTTATTTTATTATTTTTTATTTTTTCTCTTGGTTTTTGAGGGAAGAAATAAGAATTGTAATAACAAGGAAGAAATAAAAAAAATGATCTGTATTTAATGAGTGGTATTTGTGGTTTCATGGTTTATGTTATGTGGGAAAATTCAATAAAAATTAATAATAATAAAAAGAAGATTGGCAGACAAAGATGATGGAAAAGGCAGAGCTAGCGAAGCTGACTGGGAAAATCCAAAACCAGTGTGATCAAGCTTTTCAAAAAGACGGGGGTAAATTTATGCAATATTTGAAAGGCAATTGTAAACATTTAAGTCAGGATTGACTTAAGAAGACTTGTAATGCTGATGAGTCTACCTTTTTGCTTTTTATTTAAATAATATGACAATGGCAATGGGAAAAGTAATTAGGAAAAAGTAGAAATGTGATGATATAGTAAATAATTAAGGTAACCATGAATCGGGGGGGGGGGAGTCGATTAGCTCATATGAGCAAAAAGTAATGTGAATAATGAGGATGTATTAGAAAATGGAAACTTAATAAAATATTATATATATATATATATATATATATATATATATATATATATATATATAAGCAAGACACTCCCTCAGCACATGACTCCTCCAGATCCAGGAGTCACTCTGCAGCAGTGGGCATGGAAGGTACTGTCTAGCACAGGCATCCCCAAACTTCGGCCCTCCATATGTTTTGGACTACAATTCCCATCTTCCCCGACCACTGGTCCTGTTAGCTAGGGATCATGGGAGTTGTAGGCCAAAACATCTGGAGGGCCACAGTTTGGGGATGCCTGGTCTAGCAGGTCACCATCATTCTCAAGTGGGCTCTCTCTTACGATACAAAGGGAGCACCACTAAAGATAAAAGAAGACTTCTCAGGTAGCCTCCTATCCAAACATTGAGCACACCGGCTCAGCCTCTGCATGGAGGCCAGAATATCAAGTGGTTATAAGTAGGATTTGACCCAGTCCACTTTTAAAATACAAATCTACGTAATCTGCACTTTCTTTGGTATCAGGAAAACCCAAACGCAGCCGCCCTTTGAAATTTGCACATCTCCAAATTTTGCAACATAGTTCTCCCATCAAGCAACATGCGCAACGATGTGCATTATAGAGGAAGGCATGAGCAACAATGCGAGCATCAGTGCAGGCAATGTACAGAAATACATGATGTTAGGGAACTTTTGCTCTGCAAAGATGTGTGTTTTAGGCAAAATTGCATTAAAAAAATAATAATCACAGAGTTGGAAGGCACCTTGAGGATCATCTTGTCCAACCCCCGCAATGCAGGAATCTTTTACCCAATGTGGGGCTTGAACCCACAACCCTGCGTCCTGTGCTCTACCGACTGAGCTATCCCTTGGGATAAATTTGCATTAAAAAATACTGGTGAGTTTTCATATGGTCATTTTTTAAACACAAACACACACACACACACACAAATTAAAAAACATTTAAAAGTAATCAGACATTAGCAAAACTGACTCCTGGTATTGCCATTGCACCCATAATATTCACACTGAAGATCTCAACTGCTCATCCTGTTCTCACAGTGGCCAGGCAGGATGCTCTGTGGCTTCCAGCCACTGCATGAAGAAAATTCGTGTCTGAATTGTAGTAAAAACCGTAAAAATGAACGATATGGCGCACTGTTCAGCTGCGTCGCTGCCATGTGCACCATGCTCAGTCGCTTTCTCCTGCAGAGTCCCTACCTTTTGCCCTTCTGCCCAAACGAAAATTCGCTCTCCAGCTCGCGCCTCGACAATATGGTGTGCGAGCTGCAAAACAAGGAGGAGAAACTGAGTTTTGCACGTGGCCAGAATGCAGGGATTGAAGCCAAAATGCCATGAGAAATGTCCACCCCACCCCACCCCCCAACATTTGGCCTCTCTTTTGAGATACACAGTCATCTGATCCTATGAGCGGGTATAATTTTCCACAGTTGTCCAATCGGGGGCTCTCTGGGTAGGGCCTTTGGAGGAAATTGGGGAGATAGGAAGACCCTTAAGCCACATTTACATCATATGCGAATGACAGGGCCACTTTAAACTTTCATGGCTTCCCCCCAAAGAATCCTGGGAGCTATAGTTTGATATGGGTCACTAGAAGACACCCCGCTGCTGTCCCAGAGCTCCCTGAGAAGAAGGATCAACTGTTGAACGACTCGGAGACTTGTAGCCCCACGAGGCGGAATAGAAGTTTCCTAATAACTCTCAGCACCCTCGGCAAAACACAACTCGCAGAATTGAGGGAAGCCGTGACTGTTCAAAGTGTTCTCAGAGTGCTCCAAATATATGGTGTGATTGTGGCCTCAGGGAGCAAGCAATGGAATGAGCTGCTGGCTGCGTATGTGGGAATGGCAGCTCCCCAGAGTGGCTGCGGAAACTCAGCCAGATGGGTGGGGTATACATATAGTATTATTATTATTATTATTATTATTATTATTATTATTATTATTATTATTGGAACTGCCAATCCCACAAGTGTCACCCTACATCCATGGAGCAGCGCCAACATAAGAACTTGCTGAATCAGGCCAGCTGCCCATCTAGACCCGCATCCTGTTCTCGCAGTGGCCAACCTTTTCTGGGAAACCAGCAAGCAGGATCCGAGCCCAAGAGCAAACTCCCCTCCTGTGGTTTCCAGCGACTGGGATTCAGAAGCATTGCTGCCTCCGACAGCGGAGGCAGAGCAGAGCCGTCACACCTAGCAACCTTCCACAACCCTCTCCCCTCTCTTCTCAATCTTTGGAATCACCCGAGGAGGAGCATTTAAAAACGCCAATCAGCATTTCAAAGGGACCCAAAATGGTCACTGGAAAAGTTGCAGCGGCCCATGGGTTGGTGAATGCAATTCCATAAAATCATAGAATTTTAAGAGTTGGAAGGGACCCTGATGGTCATCTAGTCTAACCCCCTGCAGTGCAAGAATCTCGGCTCAAGCATCCCTGACAAGATGCCCACCCAGCCTCTGCTCAGAAACCTCCAAGGAAGGAGAGCCCACCACCACCTCCTGAGGGAGGTGAATACTATCAGGAAGTTCTTCCTGATGTTGAGTCGGAATCTCCTTTCTTGTATCTTGAAGCCATTAGTTCAAGTCCTACCCACGGCAACTACTTCCAGCTGAAAATAAGAACAGCGCTCTTTATACTGCGACTGCTTCCACAAAAGGCGCGACATACCAGCCGTGCGTCAAGTTCCAAAACATATTTTCTTTGCTAAAATTCTTCGCCACATCTTCGTGCACCATCTGAAGCAGCGTCTGCAGTTCTGAGAAGCGGATGCAAAAAAGAAAAAGAAAAAAAGGCAGGTGATATAATAAAGAAATTCTGGAGAGGGGTAGTTGTGGCAGCCTAGAAGGGAGGCGCTGAGCTCTTCGGGACTCACGGTAACACATCGGCTCCTCTTCCTCCCTGGTTTGCTTGCTGAAGACGGACTCCATCTCCTCCCCTTCCTTGGCGCTGTCGGAAGGGGGCTGAGCTGCTTCGTCGTAGATGGGCGACAGGGAGCTTGTGCTGGTGAGGGTCGTTTTGCTGTGGGGAGAGGAGATGCTCATGGTGGAAGACCTCTTGGGGACTTTCTTGCCCCGGTACTGTCCTTTCTGGGTGTATTTTCTGCCCTAGAGAAATGCAACAGAAAGCCCATAAGAGGCAGGGCCTCGTCAGGATGGAACTACTGCTTAACGGGGACAGGGATGGACATGGACACACACACACACACACACACACACACACACACACACACACCCCAATTCCACAAAGTATTAGGAAAACATGGGAAACCGATTTAGGCACCTGGCTTGAGGATGAACAAAGGGGCAGACAATGTGGTCAGCTTTGCCTTGACGGACCATTTTGGCACGCATTCAAGGAGGTGCTTTGAAGATGCTATTCTGTTGGGACCGGACGCTTGTAAAAAATTCCGGATGTTATCAAACTCCAACAATATTATGGTGGAGATGCGGCAGAAGAGGATTGGTGCTTTGCCTGCTGTGGGGCTGCCCTATAGGTCAATTTTTTTGGAACGAGGTCTTTTTGGAACAAGACCAAATCCTCTGCTGAGATCTGATTCTAGCACTCTTCTTGACCAGGAGGAGAAATAATTGTGGAATTCAATACAGAGAATTATTGGCTACGTTTCTGGTTGCTGCGTGGATGGAATGCTCTCTTCCAGAGAAGTTCGCCTGGCGCCTTCATTACACACTTTTAGGCGCCAGGCAAAAACGTTCCGCTTTAACTAGGCCTTGGGTTGATTGGCATCCAATGCCCTTTTATAACGTGTTGGGGAGGGAGAGATTATTAGGTTGTTCTTGTTTTTATTATGTATTTTGTGTTTTCATATTGTGATTTTATGTTGTGAACCACCCAGAGCCCTGGGGGTATAGGTTGGTATACAAATTTAATAAACAACAACAGCAACAGCAACAATAGCTAGTTGTTGGAAGTGGGGTTCAGAGCCCACCAAGGATGGATGGTATAAAAACAAGTATGAGGGAGGCGAAGCCTATGTATGGTGGCCTCCAACACTCACTGCAGAGCCATAAGGCAAGCCTCAGTTTTCCCATCTGCAGTATGGAGACAATGACAGCTACCCAGTATAGCATTAAGTAACCACCCCACCGGAGAAAGAATTTACACTCCTGCAATGGAACTGCTTCTCCTCCTCCTCCTCCTCCTCCAACCACACATGCCACGGAAACTGTTCTGAAAGGCTGGCGAAAAACCCCAGAACCCCAGGGTGTCAGGAATGGTGATTTGTTTTATTTTATTTTTTCAAGGCTCTAAACAAAAACTAAACAACTACAGTCGTACCTTGGGTGTCGAACGGAATCTGTTCCGGAAGTCCATTCGACTTCTGAAAACGTTCGACAACCAAGGCGCGGCTTCCGATTGGCTGCAGGAGCTTCCTGCACTCAATTGGAAGCCGCGTCGGACATATGGCTTCCAAAGAACGTTCGCAAACCGGAACACTCACTTCCGGGTTTGCGGCGCTCAGGAGCCAAAAACGTTCAAGTCGCAAAGGCGTTTGAGATCCAAGGTACGACTGTATTTGGAAACTGGCATAAACCGAGTTACCTTTGCATGCAATAGAAAGTGCTCCCATCGAGACTTCACCGTCTTTTCTTTCGCGATGACTTTCAAGGAACTTTTTGCACCGCCGTAGTGCCTAAGGGGAAAAAAAGAAGGGGGCGAGCTTTCAGTGGCTACACCCTGGCTTTTATTCCATGCCCCTTTTGGCTCTGCTGAGATACAACTGACTCTTGGGCCTAGCCACAGATCCTACATCCAATGGCAGGACCCAGTCATGGAAAGTGCCCAGCTTCTGGCTCTAAACACGTGCAGAGTGCTTTTCCTACGGCTAGTGGCCTGTCCTCTCTTGAAAGTATAGAATACGAAAAAAAATAACACCTCCACCCCACCCCCTCCACCTCATGTGACTCATTTGTTATTTTTGTATGTGTGACCTCCTTTTTTCTGTTTGTCTTTTGTTTTTCCAATGTGATTATTTTGTATTCGGAGGAAATTTTATTTGTTTCCTTTGTTTCCTTTTGATTTCTGTTTATGTTAGAAAATAATTAATATTTGCTTAGATTTTTATTTGATGCGCAATTTTGATTTGATTTTAATTTCTATGTATGCTTGGGTATGTTTTGATTTGTTTGATTAGTTTTGTTTGATTTGTAATTTATAATTTCAATAAAGTTTTTCTAACTCTTAAATAAATAAAATAAAGTATAGAATACGGAATTTACAGCTGTGTAGCCTTCTAAATCCAGGGCTAAATTCTTCAACCCAAGCTCATGGGATGACTTTTTTGCATAGTTTACTCACAGCGGTGAAGCCACAGTCAACCTCAACCAACAGGAGTTGCTCTACCCCAGGCATCCCCAAACTGCGGCCCTCCAGATGTTTTAGCCTACAAGTCCCATGATCCCTAGCTAACAGGACCAGTGGTTGGGGAAGATGGGAATTGTAGTCCAAAACATCTGGAGGGCCAAAGTTTGGGGATGCCTGCTCTACCCCATTTTCAGAGCCACCTCCCCATTTCCAAGGTATCTCCTTCTACCAAGCCAGAGGGGGGGGAACCAGCCCCCCCCCCAAACAACCATCACCTGGCCTAACTGCACCAAGACCTACCTGGGATGCCAGCATGTGATCACAGGTTTCATGCTGCAGCCGGAATCCAGCGTCAAAGCTTCCAAGAACCAGTTGAGGGCGCATAGCTGCCGGAAGATAGAGTCGCTGCCAAGGAGAAAAAGAGAGAAAGGCAGGTGGTGGGTTAATTGGCAGACGGTGGGGCTGATTGGCAGAGGGGGTGGGCTCAGGGGCAGCAGGGCTTGTGAGTTTGGGGAGGGGGAAATGGGCCACAAGGCAGAGAACTACGCAACCAGGCTTTGGGCTTGTGGTCCTCAAAAACAACAGTTTAGGTATAACAATAACCACGACAATAATGAATTACTTCAGCCCCACTCATCTGACTGAGTTTCCCTAGCCACTCTGGGCAGCTTGTAACAGAATATGAAAAAAAAAAACCCACAGTGAAACACAAAACTTAAAAAAAAAACTTCCCATACAGGGCTGCTTTCAGAGGTCTACAGAAAGTCGTATAATTGTTTATCTCTTTGGCATTTTGATGGGTGTTCCACAGGGCGGGCGCCACTACCGAGAAGGCCCTCTGCCTGGTTCCCTGTAGCTTCACTTCCTGCAGTGAGGGAACCAAAAGAAGGTCCTCAGAGCTGGATCTCAGTGTCCGGGCTGAATTATGGGGCTGGAGATGCTCCTTCAGGTATACTGGGCCATTTAGGGCTTTTAAAGGTCAGCACCAACACTTTGAATTGTGCTTGGAAACATACTGGGAGCCTCTGTAGCTCTTTCAGGACCGGTGTTATATGGTCCCGGCGGCTGCTCCCAGTCACCAGTCTAGCTGCCGTGTTCTGGATTAGTTGTAGTTTCCGGGTCACCTTCAAAGGTAGCCCCACAGAGAGCGCGTTGCAGAAGTCCAAATGGGAGATAGTGCATGTACCACTCTGGCAAGACAGTGTGCGGGCAGGGAGGGTCTCAGCTAGCATACTAGATGGAGCGGGTAGACAGCTGCCTTGGACACAGAATATATGCTAAACTCTCTTGCAGGTACTGTTCAAGGGAAACAAACACTCTTCCTTTAACCACCTGCTTAGCATCTTCGTATTCCATACGTGGTTATGACCCCCCTTTTCCCAAGGGAACAAATACAAAGGAGCCAAAGTCCCCCCCCCCCCGAGCATGTACAGAGAGCCTTTCCCAGACCAACAAGCCAACTGCAAGTGGTCTCTGAAAAGAAATGGCAAGCAGAGAATCAGAGAGTATTCCCGATGTTATTAACGCCTTTGAACGTACAAATGGGCTTCCGGATGCTTTTCCGACAGCAGGCCGTTGTAGACGGGGGTGAAAGGTCGGACAATTTTCTTCTTCTTCTTCTTCTCCGTCTCTCTCAGAAAGGGACATTCTGTTAGAAAGAAACTTGGGGGAGAGAGGGAGAGACAAAGAGACACAGGTGTCAGAAAACAAATGCACAATCTGTTCTAGACAGGAACTGCTTATTGATCCCATTTACACCCGCTCCTGGCACTCCTTGTCCTCTCTGAAGAACACCCTGACCTGTAGAAGTTAGCACCCCCTTAGACATTTATAACTGCAGAGTCCTGTACAAGGAAAGTGTCATAATAGCAAAATCAGCCTCCTCTTCGGTCTCTTGCATGCTTAACAGCTAAAGATGCTCCTTTAATGAAGGGCTGGGGAATCTTTTTTTAATTTATTTTATTTTGACCAATAATTTTTTTATTGATTTCTTTTTCCAATTTTAACAATTTACACAATACATAATTGACAACTGTGCATCATATAGCTTTTTCCAGCTCTGACTTCCCTCCTCCCCCCAGCAGGTAAATTAAATCAATCCTCTCGCGTATTATCCAATTTTTACATAACATCAGATATTTAGGATTTATCTCATAACCGCTAGGGTTTCCATATCTTTATAATTATCTTTAGCATAGTCTACAAATTTACTCCACTCTTTATGAAATTTCTCATCGTCCTGATCCCGGACTCTGTGGGTCAGTTTGGCCATCTCCATGAAATCTAGCATTTTCGTTTGCCACGCCATTATTGAGGGTATCTCTTGTGATTTCCACTTTTGGGCGATTAATGTTCTGGCCGCCACAGTGGAATACATAAAAAACCTTTGGTCTGGTTTTGCAATCTCTTTATCCATCAGCCCCAGTAAGAAGGCTTCAGGGTTTTTTGGGGGGGGGAGGTGTACCTAAGTATCTTTTAAAATTCATTATACACCGATTCCCAAAATATTTTAAACTTAGTGCACCCCCACCACATGTGGAAAAATTCACCATCTGAATTTTTTTATTTTTTATTTACTTATTTTAAAGGTGATTTATATTGAGAAAAGTGTCTCATGTGCTTAAGGCATAGAGATATTATCACAATTCCTTCGAATACTGATTCAAATTGTGCCATGTGCCATGCAGAGCCTCCACTCATTCCCCCTATACCAGTGTTTCCCAACCTTGTGCCTCCAGATGTTTTTGGACTACAATTCCCATCATTCTTGACCACTGGTCTTGCTACCTAGGGATGATGGGAGTTGTAGTCCCAAAACATCTGGAGGCACAAGGTTGGGAAACACTGCCCTATACTACTGTCCGGTCTATGAGTGCCATTGAGTGTATACCCTAAACCCACGTGCAAGAGAGGCGTTCAAGGGCAAAGCACACGCTCTGCTTGCCAAAAGGTTCGATCCCCAGGTAGGGCTGCGAGGAACTCTGGCAGAGCTGCTGTCGGCCCGTGTAGAAAATGCAGAGCTGGGTGAGCCAATGGTCTGATTCGGTATAAGGAAGCCCCCTATGATTGGGGGAAGGGCAGCAGGTCAAGGGTGGAGCTCCTGTTTTGCAGGCAGAAGGTCTGTGGCTTGATCCCTGGAATCTCCAAATAGGACTGAGCTCCTGGAGAGCAGCTGCCAGACAGTGTAGATGACACTGAGCCAAGAATCTCACTTGGTATAAGGTAAAGGTAAAGGACCCCTGGACGGTTAAGTCCAGTCAAAGGCAACTATGGGGTTGCAGCGCTCATCTCACTTCAGGCCGAGGGAGCCGGTGTTTGTCCACAGACAGCTTTCTGGGTCGTGGCAGGCATGACTAAACCGCTTCTGGCGCAACGCTACACTGTGATGGAAGCCAGAGTGCATGGAAATGCCATTTACCTTGCCGCCACAGCAGTACCTATTTATCTACTTGCACTAGTGTGTGTTCGAACTGCTAGGATGGCAGGAGTTGGGGCAGAGTGACGGGACCTCGCCCCATCGCGGGGATTCGAACCGCCGACCTTCTGATCGGCAAGCCCAAGAGGCTCAGTTTAGACCACAGCGCCGCCCGCGTCCCACTTGGTATATGTAGGACTGCCATGCACCCTGGATCTTAGACCTAAGTCAACCGACAAGCCCTGGTTTTTACTTTTTGAAATATGGCAGCCCAAGGTTACACGGCCGTTTCTCACACTGTCTAAAATGTCTGGAGGGCATCGCCTTGGCCAACTCTGAGCTAGTCAACCTCGCAAACAGGTGTGTGTGTGGATGATCTCCTGAGACGCCGTCAGCTCAGCTCTCAATCGAACCTCAAGATTACCTGATGGCGCCGCTTCGAGGTCACATTTGGAAAAAGGAAACGGCTGTTAATAGATTAAGAGCCCCGAAGAACACCTACTCGGTCAGTTCTTCATCCCCTGAGTCTTCATCAGAGGACGACGAGGATGGATACTGCGGCGGCTGACAGTCAGTCCTCAGCCTCTCCTCCTCTTTCCACTCTTCCAGCCTGAGTGCCTCCTGCCTCTCTAGAGTTTCTCTGCGAAGCATATGGAAGTAGCCCCGGCCAATCTTCACCGAGTTGATCAGATACCTGTTAAAAATGGTGCGAGGTCAAGCACTGAATACGGAGAATACGGGGAATACGGAGATATATTATTCCCCTCCTGCAACCCTCCAGAAGAACTGTCTGTCTCTTTAAATTTCTGCAAAGAGTAAAGGAGCACATGTTGAAAGAAGTCCAGGACCCAAAGGGATTATGGGTTGTCTCAGAGGCATTCCTCTTCCTCAATCTTGTCAGGAGAACTTATTTAATTTTTTTTAAAAAATTAGATCTTTCTGAACACTATTCACAACCCCGAAAGTGCAGTAGCAGGGTGTGACATCACAACATAAACAGGGTAAACAAAATAAAAAAATTCCTTCAGTAGCACCTTAAAGACCAACTAAGTTTTTATTTTGGCATGAGCCTTCGTGTGCATGCACACTTCTGCACACGAAAGCTCATACCAAAATAAAAACTTAGTTGGTCTTTTAGGTGCTACTGAAGGAATTTTTTTATTTTGCTTCGACTCAGACCAAATGGGCTACCTACCTGTAAGGGTAAACAAAGAATTAATAATAAGGAAAAGACAAGGTGACGCGCCAAAAGTAAAGCAAGACGTTCTGAGCTGCAGTGGTTGGTGAATCTTGAGTATCTAAGTCTAATGCAGAGCTGGGCGATACAGCAACACATCGTCCAAAACCGGTTTCGATATTGGTTTCATATTTTTTAACCTAGCAGTATATTGCGAATCTTGATGCAAATCTTGATGTTTGTGTGTGTGTGTGTTATGCAAAAATCGCCCTGTTGTAAAAACCATGAAGCCAGCCAATGCTTCTACGTAGCTCCAATGTCCTTATTTCAGACATTGTGATAACAGTGGTGCCTCGACATACGAATTCAATCCGTTCCGAAGGCACCTTCATAGGTCGGAAAATTCGTAAGTCGAAAAGCGCCATTGGAAACGCGATTTCCCATAGGATTGCATTGGAAACGGAAAAATTCGTAAGTCGAAGCAACCCTATCTAAAAATTCGTAAGTCGAAAAATCCCTATCTAAAACCGCCGTGGTTTCCTTTCAGATGTCGAGACATTCGTAAGCGCGCGGCCATTTGCCCCATTCGTAAGTTGAAAAATTCAGTTGCCGAGTCGTTCGTAAGTCGAGGTACCACTGTATATTAGTACAGTGGAACCTCGGTTTATGAACACCTCGGTTTATGAATTTTCGGTTTATGAACACCGTGGACCCATCTGGAACGGATTAATTCATTTTCCATTACTTTCAATGGGAAAGTTCGCTTCAGTTTATGAACGCTTCAGTTTATGAACAGACCTCTGGAACCAATTACACCCATGCTTCAGTTTATGAACGCTTCAGTTTAAGTACTCCGCGGACCCGCCTGGAACGGATTAATCCACTTTCCATTACTTTCAATGGGAAAGTTCGCTTCAGTTTATGAACGCTTCAGTTTATGAACAGACTTCCGGAACCAATTGTGTTCATAAACCGAGGTACCACTGTATAGCAAAGGCATAGGCAAACTCGGCCCTCCAGATGTTTGGGGACTACAACTCCCACCATCCCCAGCTAACTGGACCAGTGGTCAGGGATGATGGGAGTTGTAGTCCCAAAACATCTGGAGGGCTGAGTTTGCCTATGCCTGCTATATCACAATGTTTAGCTGATGATATATCACGATGTCAAAAACCAGATATCGCCCAGCCCTAAATCATAGGAAATAAAATCCCACTGGATGATTTAAAAGCATTCTGGACCCCCCACCCCCTGGAGTCGTGCGGTTTGTGTGCAATTTTTCCCATGGTAGCCAAAGTCCGTAAGTTATAATACCACAGAGCCAAATGCGGATTTTTTCAAGGTTTCCCATTGCTGGGCTGTTGAAATCCCAGCAGCAGCTAAAATCCAAATCAAGAGCTCTTCGGAGTGACAAGCTGTCTGTCCGCATATTGATGAATGACAGTTGTGGGGGAGCCTGAGCAGGTGATTTAATTGTTTGGGATATTTCTTAATATACTCGGGACCGGAATAATGAAACCTGATGGCATTCCCACCAAAGGTGAAAGGATGTCCCTCAGAGCCCACAGGCCCTCCAGCAATCTTGTGTTGATTGCGACATGATAGGAAACATCTGCACAGGTGTGCAATTGCCATCTGTGCCGCCAACTCCCTCCCATATAATGAAACGGATTTATAGGAATTAGCTAATCGCAGTGATTTCCATTCAGATTCCTGTACTGGAACTGATGGGCACACTGTACGCCTAAACACAGAACCTACAAGGAAGGCGAGCTATTGAATTCCCTAGAGAGATTCTAGCCCATGGGTAGGCAAACTAAGGCCCGGGGGCCGGATCCGGCCCAATCGCCTTCTAAATCTGGTCCATGGACAGTCCGGGAATCAGCGTATTTTTACATGAGTAGAATGTGTCCTTTTATTTAAAATGCATCTCTGGGTTGTTTGTGGGGCCTGCCTGGTGTTTTTACATGAGTAGAATGTGTGCTTTTATGTAAAATGCATCTCTGGGTTATTTGTGGGGCATAGGAATTCATTCATTCCTCCCCCTCCCCCCCAAAAATACAGTATGGCTCCCCCACAAGGTCTGAGGGACAGTGGACTGGCCCTGTGCTGAAAAAGTTTGCCGACCCCTGGTCTAGCCCATAATGGAGGAGTCTGAGGATGGAGTGTTACTCCGAGGAACGCATCTCCCTGACCCAAGCGTTGGACTACCTACAACAGCCTTTGTCAACATTATATGCCTCTTGACATCCGGCAGGCTCCTTCAGTCTGCTCTTTCCAGCACCTGGCAAAAACATTTTCGCTTAGGCAAAGCCGACGCAGATATATTGAAAGTTGCCATGTGTTTTAAACTGGCCATTGCTGAATTTGATTATTTTATTTTTGGTAATTGCTGAATTTAATTATTTTCTGAAGGTTTTTAATCGCTGTGATGAACTGTTTGTTTGTCTGTTTGTTTTAACATGATAATTTAATCTTAACTCGTTTTGTAAACTGCTTTGAGATCCATTATTCATAATAATAATGATAATGATGATGATAATAATAATAATAATAATAATAATAATATTTTATTTATACCCCGCCCTCCCCAGTCAAAACTGGGCTCAGGGCGGCTGATACCAATAAAATTACAGTAAGACGTAAAAGAAAGAAAACAATTAATTAAAATACAGGTTAAAATACAGTTTAAATTTAAAATTTTAAAATGCAGCCTCATTTTAAAGTAGCCCAAATCAATACCATAAGGGAGGAAAACATAGGGGTCAGACTGAGTCCAGGCCAAAGGCCAGGCGGAACAGCTCCATCTTGCAGGCCCTGTGGAAAGATGTCAAATCCCGCAGGGCCCTGGTCTCCTGTGAGAGAGCGTTCCACCAATACTGAAAAGGCCCTGGTCCTAGTTGAGACTAATCTGACCACCTTATGGCTCGGGATCTCCAAAATGTTGTTATTTGTGGACCTTAAGGTCCTCCATGGGGCATACCAGGAGAGGTGGTCCTGTAGGTACGAGGGTCCTAAGCCGCTTAGAATCGTAGAGATAAATGCAACAGTGTAAATAAGTTTTGATGGATGTAATAGTGGAATACTGAATGGTATCGTTTTTTTGTAAAATATGCAGGGGTTTATGATATGCAAAATGCACCATGGAAAGAGAAGAAGGAAAGTCATTGATATCTTAAGGATGTAAAAATGAGTACTTTAAATTGTAAATAATAATAATAATAATAATAATAATAATCACACACACACACACACACACACACACACACACACACACACACACACAAAATGAGAAAATGATAAGAGTTGGAAGGGACTTCAAGGCTCATCTAGTCCAACCCCCTGGCAGTGAAGGAGGAGGAGGATGAATTCCTTATTGCATTTCTATCTTTTTCTTCAAAGGAACTTAAGGTGGCAAACATTCTTCTCTCCCTTCCTCATTTAATCCCCACAACATCCCTGTGAAGTAGGTTAGACTGAGAGGCAGTGATTGGCCCAAGATCACCCAGGGAAGTTCGTGGTCGAGTGGGGATTTGAACTGTGGTTTCCCAGCTCCTAGTCCAACACTCTATCCACAACACCACATTGGTAGACAGTCGTACCTCCGGTTATGAATTTAATCCGTTCCGGGGGTCCGTTCTTAAGCCAAAACCGTTTCTTAACATGAGGTGTGCTTTCGCTAACGGGGCCTCTGGCACGCGACTTCCGCTCACATCCCGGGGCAAAGTTCGCAACAAGGGGCACCTACTTCCGGGTTAGCGGAGCTCGTTACCCAAAGGGTTCGCAAGGAGGACGGTTCGTAAACAGAGGTTCCACTGTATCACCATCGTCACAATTATCATCATAGGATCACAGAATTGTAGAGTTGAAAGGGACCATGAAGGTCATTTAGTCGAACCCCCTGGAATACAGGAATCTTTTGCCCAATGTGGGTCTCGAACTCACATCCCTTCGATTTAGAGTCTTGTGCTCTACCGACTGAGCTATCCCATAACCACGATTCATTTATATCCCACCTTTTCTGCAGAACAGGGACTGAAGGCGGCTCACAAAAAAAACAACACGAAAAGCTAAAAACATATCAAATATAACAGTTAAAAAGCAATTGAACTAAAATGACTAGGTAAACAGTGGCTTCCATCGTAAGACGCATTTGTGCCCCTACAAGGCTGGTGTTCACATATTTAATAAATATATATGTGACATACAGTATAAGAGGAGAAGACCTCATCCAGATTCTAGGCAAATAAAGGCTTGGGGTTCAGAGAGAGATGGAGACAGTTGAGTTTTGCATTGGCTATGAGACTCCAGGAGAAGATTTCTTTCGTCTCTCTCTCTCTTATCCCTCCACCTTTTCTTTTTAAAAGAAGTCTTTTGTCGGATGACAGACGAGACAGACAATGGAAAGCGCTCACTGGCAGCAAAATGGATACATCACGACAAGTTGTTCTGCAGTCCGCGCGCAAAACATATTTCTACCCTGTCCGAATCAGACAAGCCCATCCATCTCCCGAAACATTGCGCGTACCTCCTAAAGTAATGGCTGCAACCGGGTTCAGAACACCCTCTTCCTTCCTAGCAATGCATTAAAACTACTCGAAGGCTACTAGACACTTAACAAATGGAGCTTCTGAATCTCAAGGTGATTCTCCGTCTGCCTGTAACATCCGTGAAATTCCGGACATATGGGAACCCATGTTGGAATGTATAGATTTTGGCAAATTTCCTTTAAAAAAGCTCAAAAACTTCTTTTTTCATTAAAAATATATATTTTATTTACGATTTTCAGGTTTATACATTTCAATAATTTTAATGTCGCTTTAATGGCGTGCTATGGTCCATGGGGTCACGAAGAGTCAGACATGACTAAACGACTAAACGACAACAATGTCGTTTTAACATTTCAAAACTTGACTTCCTTCTCCCTCTTTCTGCAGTTCCTTAAATTTATTTCTAATATTTTGTGAATATCCAAATTAACTTAATTTGTTCATTTATTCATCTGCTTTAAATATATACTTAGGAAACTGCAGTTTATCACAATAATCCTGCCAATGTTCTTATCTGTTTACAAGTTATCTGTAAATATCCAATAAACCATTTCCATGCTTTTATGAAAAGTTTGTTATCTTGATTTCTTATTTTTCCAGTAAGTTTTGCCATTTCTGCATATTCCATATGTTTTTGCAGCCATTCTTCTTTTGCTGGGACTTCTTCTTCTTTCCATTTTTGGGCAAGTAACATTCCTGCTGCTGTAGTTGCATACATGAATAAATTTCTATACAGTTTCAGTAGTTCTGTTCATATAATTCCCAAAAGGAAAGCTTCTGGGTTTGTTTGTTTGTTTGTTTGTTTGACAAATGTTATTTTAAACATCTTTTTCAATTCATTATATATCATTCACAGTAAGCTTTTAACCTTACTACAAGACTTCTTTTTCAGATTCTGCAAAAGCCCAACAACCTTTGTGTCTGGATTTTCACTTTTTGAAATATGGCAATCCTAGAAATGTATGCCTCCAGCAGTGGAGGTAGAACACGGACATTGTGGCTAGCAGCCAATGAGAGCCTTGCCGTCTCTGAATTTGTCCAATTGCCTTTTAAAGCCATCTAAGTTGGTTGGCCACGCCTTCCTCCTGCGGGAGTGAGTTCCATAGTTCGACTATGCGTTGAATCATACCTGCCAAGTTCCTGTGGGTGAAATAAGGTACGAACCGGAAGTAGCAGACCAGAAGTCGCACTGCAGTCATTTTGGAACTGGGCAGAGCTGCATCAAAAGTCGCTTCTGAGCATGCTCCGCCCAGTTCCAAAATGGCCACCGCACCAGAATAAACCGGGTAAAAACAAAAAAATCAGTTTTTCCAGCTGGGAACAGCTAGAAAAACGGGGGTTTCCTGGGGAATACGGGAGACTTGGCAGCTATGTGTTGAATAAAGAAATACTTTCATTTATCTGTCCCGAGTCTCCCAACTGTGCGGAAGCTCTCCATTTCACACACCAATTCCAATCTTTTAAGTTTAGTTCTCCACAATTCCATAGCAGTTTCTGATTTTTATTTTTATTTTTTTAAAAAAACTTCATCGAAATTCAGCAGCATTTAAGTGTCGTTTTCTCCAAATATATGTATACTGTTCCATGCAATTTTGCTTCGCTTGTTCCTTAAACTTGAGCAGTTGCATCCACACAGGAAGGGTGCTGCTGCAACTGGAACTGCAACCATGAATTTTGAACGATGACTGTGTTTCAGTTCGCATATTGTTTCAGAAACTGCAAATTAGAACTGAACTGAATTTCTACCCTGTCTGTACCAGGCAAGCATTATGTTCTGACAGCTCTCTCTCTCTCCCTCTCTCTCAACACACACACACACACACACACACACACACACACACACACACACACATTCTGTGCTGTCCCCGGCAGGTGGCACAAACAAGGGCTAGTCATTTTCACACGAGGGGTGGGGAGGGGGGCAAAGCAAATACCTTTCCATTTAAATCCTCGTTTCAAAAGCATCGTATTTATGCAGCAACTTAATAAAATTAGCCTCTGCCGCCAACTTGACGAGGAGGTAAGAATCATTCATTAAAATGCAAATGCATTTGAGATGAACTTTGGAATGCATTTATTAACAGTAATTGAGCTCCAGCCGGCTGGAAGTCACAACACGGATTTTCCGCCACCTTGCCGACAAAGGCCATGCCTTTCTTGTAAACTAATAACTTTGTCACTGGGAAAATTGAGAGGGCTCCCCCCCTCCCCCGTTTTCTGAGTGCTAATCATTTTCATTGGATTGCTCCGGCTCCTTTATAGGATTAAATTGATATAGATAAAGGTCGGGCTCGTACTGTACCAAAATAAAAATGACCTGGCAGAAAACCAGTGGGTGGGTGGCAAGCTGACGAGGAGCTCGCTTTCATGCTTAATACAACATCATGGGCATATAATTACCTTAAATCGTCTGACCGCCCCGCTGAGCTATTCGTAAATTTGTAACACGGAATTACAAAGGAGTCAAGCTTGAATAGGCCTGATGCATTACTTTGAAGCAGGAGTAGAAACATACTTATCAAAGGGTATGATCTGACGATTATTATTATTATTATTGACCTGTACTTCACCCAGAGGTCCCAGAGCAGGTTACAACAGCAAAACACAGTATTAAAAACAGGTTTAAACAACTGACAATTGCAAAATAACACACCTCGGAGTGTCAAAAGCCTAGGTAAAGAGGTGCGTTATCAGCACTCACCAGAAACAGTATAATGAAGGTGCCAGACTCACCTCCGAGGGGAGGGAGTTCCACACTTAGCGACCACCACATCTGGGCATCCCCAGAACCACCGTACACACTGCCCAGCTATCGCAGCAGTTTGGCTTCACCCCCATAGGCGCACTCCATTGTCTCACAAGACAACGCCAACAACGATAGAGTCTGCACTGTGAGAACAGGATGCTGGACTAGATGGGCCATTGGCCGGATCCAGCAGGCTTCCCCCCATGTTCTTATGTTCTTTACAGAGTTCCACTCCAGGGCAAACTGCGTCTCGGGTGCACAACTGGGAGACGCAGTGCTGTTGCCGGGCCCCGAAAATAGCACTTTCCTTTCATGACTGACGGCGTAGGTAATATTCCACCCATCCAGACACTCAGCTCCCTGTCTGCTCATGTCTGCTGTCTAATTAACGTGAGCTGTCATTCACAGAGAAAGAAAGTCTCTCTCTCTCTCTCTCTCTCTCCCCCCCCCCCCGCCGATCCACTCTCTTTCTCCCCTCTTTCTTTCTGGAACAGAATTTTGCAAACCTCCAGCCGTGACCGTGCAAGAAGCATGTTAATTAGAGCGCTGGCTGCCAAATGGCAAAAAAGGGGAAGAAGCCTAAGATACAAGGTAGCAGAGTACCTGTTTCCAAGCAACTGGCATTACCAGGCATTAGCTGCAGAGGAAGTCTAGTGTGGGCAGGTAATGCCAAAGCACCCAAGCAGCGGCGCAATTTCTCTCTTTCTCTCTGTCTTGCGGATGCTCATCGCATCTCCGACCATGATCACTGCCACACCAACAACCTGATCTGCTCCAGCTGATTTGCTGGCGTTGGGAGAGGAGGGAATTTGCAGAGTACGAAACAACAGCCAAGGCTATGTTTTGAAAAAAATGAATGAATGAATGAATGAATGAATGAATGAATTCCTATGCCCCACAAATAACCCAGAGAAGCATTTTGAATAAAAGGACACATTCTACTCATGTAAAAACACGCTGATTCCCGGACCGTCCGCGGGCCAGATTTGGAAGGCGATTGGGCCATGATCATGAAGCTCACTGAGTGACCTTGCAGTCAGTCAGTCAATCTCAGTCTCACCTACCTCGTAGGGTTGTTGTAAGGATGATATGGTGAGGAGAACTATGCCCCCCCCCACCTTGATTGAGCTCCTTGGAGGAAAGGTGGGGTGCAAATTTAATTAATAATTGTTGTTGTTTACCTGCCTGGGAGCTGCCTCTTTAGGAAAGCTGACATTTCTAGCTTTCAGTTATCATCGGAAAAGGGAAGAATTTGATTCCTTATTTAGGAACCAACGGTTGCTGGTAAAAGGGACCTCTTAACATCAGGAAACATTACTTTCAGGAAACAACTGGAGACCTTTTCGTTCCGACAAGATTTCCCAGCAAGATGAAAAGGTCTCTGCCTTAGGTACTCCTTTTTTGCATTGTTTTTTAATGTATATCTTCTGTTGGATTTTTTGTACAGCTTTCCAAACTGTTTTTAGCATTTTTCATGGCGGGTTTGAAAACTGCCTCAAGGCATAGGTAAAAGGTAAGGAATTAATCAAAATAGAGTTATTATTTGTTGGATTGAATCTGTACCCTGCCCTTCATCCTCAAGGGGCTCATGGTGGCAAACAGGTAACTTGGAGATAAAACTGAAGCAAAAAACATTCTAAAACAGATTAAAACATTACAAAAAACAATGATAACTAAAGACATTATAATCTAGCCAATGATCTCAGGGTTGCCAGAAACTGTGTTCTTCCGCCACCAAATGCCTGGGAAAACAGGATTGTTTTCAAATTCCTCCTGAAAGCTGATCATGATGGAGACAGGCGAGCCTCACTAAGGGAGGCGATTCTGCAACTGGGGAATCACCACTGAAAAGGCCCTGCCGTGGGTCAACACCAACAAGGCAGCCCCCAGTGGCGATGCCACGACCAAGGTCTCACCCGATGTTTGTAATAACAATGCTTTCTGCAAAAGCCCAGTCATCCAGCTGCTTTTCCTATCTTCTTGCTCAAAGATAACTTGTAGTTCTGCTCCTGATCTCCCCAGTGCTCAGAATACGTGCGTCTCTCCTTCCCCATACACCCACTGACATCTTGAGGAAACCTAGTGCAAGGGAGACCTGAAATAGCCGGCCAAAAGAATTAGGACAAATTGCACAATGCACAACTGCCCTAAGATTAACTAGCACCTGCCTTCTTTCTGTTGTTTACTGTCTGTTCTCTGCGGAACCGCTTTTGAAAGATGCTACTCTGGATGAGAATGTCAGTTTGGGGATGTATGTGCCCTTCTGCAGTTGGCAGCGATCGTTTGTCAGCGTACATTTTGTACCGGGCTGTTGCTAAACTCTGCAAGCGGTAAATCATGGCATTTGTACCCACGGCTGATGTTCTTGCTGCAAAAGTCTGATATTCAAATTAATGAGTATATGAAGACCAAAGGAGTCGCCATCACGTGCAATGAGCATACAAATGGAAATTTCCATCAGTTCCAGCCACCTCTGCTCAATTTTAAAGGGTCATCGCTGGAGACCACTTCATTTGGGACTCCCCGCCCCCCTTTAAACTGGCATTTCTCTGCTTTAGAAACCAATGCATGCACCAGCCAAATAAGAACATGAGATGGTCTGTTTTGCCACCTGTGCTTAAGCCTGAACACCAGTCGGTAGCACCTGAGTCTCTTAATCTCAGGGTCGTGGGTCGAGCCCCACGTTGGGTGGAAGATTCCTGCATTGCAGGGCGGCTGGACAACTCTACGATTCTATGATGGCATATTAAATTCCCACCATTGTAAAGGTAAAAAGGTAAAGGACTCATTGACAGTTAAGTCCAGTCAAAGGCAACTATGGGTTTGTGGTGCTCATCTCACTTTCAGGCAACCCAATAATACCCGCCCCCCCCTTCCAAAACACATTTAAAAGGGCATCAGATGTCAATCGGCCAAAGGCCTGGTTAAAGAGGAACATTTTCACCTGGTAAAGGTAAAGGACCCCTGACAGTTAAGTCCAGTCGCGAACGACTCTGGGGTTGCGGTGTTCTCATCTCACTTTACTGGCCGAGGGAGCCGATGTTTGTCCGCAGATAGTTTTTCCAGGTCATGTGGCCAGCATGACTAAACTGCTTCTGGCACAATGGGACACCGTGACAGAAGAAGAAGAAGAAGAAGAAGAAGAAGAAGAAGAAGAAGAAGAAGAAGAAGAAGAAGAAGAAGAAGAAGAAGAAGAAGAAGAGTAGTAGTTTGGATTTGATATCCCGCTTTATCACTACCCAAAGGAGTCTCAAAGCGGCTAACATTCTCCTTTCCCTTCCTCCTCCACAACAAACACTCTGCGAGGTGAGTGGGGCTGAGAGACTTCAAATAAGTGTGACTAGCCCAAGGTCACCCAGCAGCTGCATGTGGAGCAGCGAAGATGTGAACCCAGTTCACCAGATTACGAGTCTACCGCTCTTAACCACTACACCACACTGGCTCCAGAGTGCATGGAAATGCCATTTACCTTCCCGCCACAGCGGTACCTATTTATCTACTTGCACTGGTGTGCTTTCGAACTGCTAGGTTGGCAGAAGCTGGGACAGAGCAACGGGAGCTCACCCTGTCACAGGGATTCGAACCACCGACCTTCCGATCGGCAAGCCCAAGAGGCTCAGTGGTTTAGACCACAGCGTCACCTGCGTCCCTATTGTGCTTAAGAACATAAGAGGAGCCAATGGCCCATCTAGTCCAGAATGCTGCTATCGTTTGAGGACACCTCAGACATTAGGTTGCATCCAGGTAAGTTCTAGTGAGACTAGACCTACTGGAATCAATGGGCCTAAGTTAGTCATGCCTTTTAGTTTCATTGGATCAGTATGATAAGCACTGAATACAACTCAATGGGCTGCATCCAACTAAATAAAGCCACTTTAGAATCATAGAACTGTACAGTTGGAAGGGACCCTGAGGATCATCTAGTCCAACCCCCTGCAATGCAGGAATATGCAGATATCCCATACGGGGATCGAACCTGCAACCTTGGAGCTATCAGCAACATGCTCTAACGAACTGAGCAATCCACTAGCACAAGCACTCTTTTGGCTGTGCAAGGGAACTTCTGCTCCCTCTTGTCTCCCTGTGCTCCCCCTAAATGGGAGGGCCATGGCTCATTGTGTGTGTGTGGGGGGGGTGTCCACCAACCAACGGCAGAGATTCTTCTTTGCATGAAGAAAGTCACAACATCTCCAGGTAGGATTGAGAGAGACCCCCCTGCCTGGAACCCTGGAGAGCCATTGCCAGTACTGAGCTGGATGGACCAATGATCTGACTTAGTATAGTGAAGGGCTGTAGCTTGGAGGTACAGCATCTGCCTTGCATGCAAGGCAGTCTCAGGTTCAATCCTGGGCATCTCCAGGTAGGACTGGATGAGACAAGTGGCCAGACTTGGTTTCAGGCAGCTTCATTCTCTCCTAAATCTCTTCTGGACAGATACTGCCCAATGTCACCTCCCAAGAGGGTGGAAAGCCAGGTTCAAAACCTGTGGCTAGTACAAGGGTGATAAAGCACATCACCTACTTCTGGGAATGAGCTCAGAAAACAAGAGGAGAGTACAGGGATTCCTTCATTTGCAGGTCCAGATCAACAATTTTGCTAGACGTTGATATATGGTATCACACCATCCTTCTTACCTTGTGTGTGCAAGGTCTTTATGGAGGGTCCTCAGGTCCTTTTCTAAGTTTCTAAAAGGCAGGAGCTTCTTCTCAGGTTCCTGTAGACATTGAATGGAATGTTAGAAGAACCTTTGCTGGACAAGGCCAAAGGAGAACCTAGCCCACTGTTCTGTTCTCACGGGTACCTAACCAGAGGCCTTTGGGAAACCCGTAATCTCTGAGATCCCTATTGGCCACCCATCATGCCTCCCTGGGAACTGTGGCTGTGTGATAAACTTGGTTGCATTAAGCCTAAACCTCAAATCACAGGCTAGTTGAGAGACTGCCTTATCCTTTATACTCCCATATGTGTTAGGGATTGGGCAGAGGAGGAATGGTGGAGACCGCCTCCCCAGCCTGACCCTTCCAGAGAAGAAGAAGACAGTTCAGAATTACAACAAAGGTTTGAGGGAGATCACAGCTCAGAGGCAGATGAGGGGAAAAGCTGGGAAAGAATGGGAGAGGAGGAAGAAGAAGCACCAGAGGGGGGACAGCTGACGGACCCTGTGTCTTTAGAAAGCATTCCAGACCCCTCCTCTCCCAGAACCCGGTGGGCATTGAAATTAGGAGAACAAGAAGCTCAAAGGCAGAGGGCACTTTTCAGCACCTGTAGTGATGACACATGAGAAAGGGAGGGGGTGGAGATTCACTCAGGACAACACCATTATTTCAAGAGGCTGCATTTCCAAGCCTCTCTCTGTGAATATTGAATAAAAAGCAGTCGGTAAGAACTTTTCATTGTCTTATCCGTTCCTGGCAACCTGCTGTGGGGGTTGGATCCTCTGACGCCTGACACCAAGAAATCCCTGTGGTCTGTGGGAGAGTCTCTCTTGCAAGTTCCAAAGATCACAGAAGCTTGCTCTGCCATAAGTAGGAGCAGCGCTTTCAGTGTGGCTGCCCCGTTTCGTGGAACAGCAAGATATGACAGGCATACCCAAACTACATCTTCCAGAAACAAGCGGATGCCTTTCTGCTCCATTTCCCAGCTGGATAAACAGGACTCTAGCACGAACGTCCACTTGCTGGGGTTTTCATTTTGCTTCAAATACATTGCTGGTTTTTGTGTTTCTAATGATCTTCTATGTAAATTGCCTTAATGCAGTGGCTTAGAAGGCAATTAATAAATCAAAACTGACAGTCATGTGAATGTGAGAAATGGTCGGTGTGTGTGTGTGACACGAACACACACTTGTGGGTGTGTACACTGTCCTGTCTGAGTGTGCATCCTGCGATAAATTATATCCAAGCTATGCACCAGTGAAATCTGCCCTCAGCCAAAACGCTCATCATTCCCCTGCCAATATTTGGTGTTTCCCTAGGTGGGGCTGCTTCTCCGTTTGGGAACCGATATATTGATTTATTATGCATTTATTGCACATCTATCCAACTTTTTTCCTGCAAGGAGCTCAAAGTGGCATGCATGCTTCACCTCCACCCTATTTTAACCTCAGAAGTACCCCGTCCAAGAGGTGAGGCTGACAGAGGCAGGCCCTGGCCCATGGTCACCCGGTGAGCTTAATGGCCAAGTGGGGATTTGAACCCAGCACTCTGACCAGTACACCACGTTGGCTCTCAAGACAGAGATACAGATCATATTACATTTACCTTTGGTTTCCGCTTCTTAGCACTGACTGGTTCCACTGGTTCTGCCACTTCTTCGGGGCCAACATCCTCTCTGAAGAATCCCTGCAAGAAGAGGCAAAACATTGTCATCAGTACGGAGCGCTATGAGAGATAAATGAGCATAATGAAGATTCAAAGATAGCTGAAGGTATGTCTGGTGAATATACCAGCCTCTACCCTGCAACCTGGTACACCCTCCAGATATTTTGGCCTGTAACTCCCCATCAGCGCCAGTAACGGGAGTCTGAAACATCTGGAGGGCACTGGCTTGAAAGGATGGAATAGACAAAGGCGGTTGTTTTGGGGAGCCAGCCAGGCACAGTGACAGAGCACTAGGTGGAGCCTGGAGCTGCCTAATTGATCTCCTCTGAAAGCGGAGCCACAAAAAGCATTACAGGAGGCTATCAAAATGAAGCTGGGCAGTGAGCATCACAGAGCGGTTGTTAGCCATACGGTGGGGCTTAATAGGGCAGCAGCAAACCAACGATCAGCCTGGTAGAAATGAACCCCTTGTCCTCCTATAAATAAAGGCAATCAGTTCTCCTGAAGCACTTTTCGAGCTTGGCAGCCTGCAGCTCATCTTCCTGGATTGAGCTTGAAAAATGGAATCCCAGGGCAGGGATTCGTTTTTATGCTACCACTAAACAGACACACACACACACACACACACACACACACACACACACACACAGAGCTATCGCTTAGGTACAGCCCTTTACGTATTGCCTTGAACAAGAAAAATTGGTTTTTGTTGTTGTTTTGCATTCAGATGCCAGAACACGCTGTTAAGATTGCAAGGAATGAAGCCGAGCATACCTGGTGCATGTTTTTTGGTTTGGGGTTTTGTTTTGCTATGAACTGAAGCATGTTGTTTTCCTCAAATACAAAATCCGGACATGAAGGACACTACTTAAATGTCTGTATATCTGAGTGCTGGAAGGCTCACAAAGACACAGGTTTGGGGAACAGGAAAAATATTCCAGGAACGATCACTCTCCAAGGGATGGGCCATAGCCCAGGAAAAGGATCTTAGCTTGGCGGTGGTTGTTGTTGTTGCTTAGTCGTTTAGTCGTGTCCGACTCTTCGTGACCCCATGGACCAGAGCACGCCAGGCACTCCTGTCTTCCACTGCCTCCCACAGTTTGGTCAGACTCATGTTCGTAGCTTCGAGAACACTGTCCAACCATCTTGTCCTCTGTCATCTCCTTCTCCTTGTGCCCTCAATCCTTCCCAACATCAGGGTCTTTTCCAGGGAGTCTTCTCTTCTCATGAGGTGGCCAAAGTACTGGAGCCTCAGCTTCAGGATCTGTCCTTCTAATGAGCACTCAGGGCTGATTTCCTTCAGAATGGATAGGTTTGATCTTCTTGCAGTCCATGGGACTCTCAAAGAGTCTCCTCCAGCACCATAATTCAAAAGGATCAATTCTTCGGCGATCAGCCTTCTTTATGGTCCAGCTCTCACTTCTCGCTTGGCGGTTAGAACATCCAAATTGCATGTAGAAGCTCCCAGGTTCAACCCCAGGTTTCTCCAGGTAGGGCTGGGAGAGACTCGCTGTCTGGAAAGCTGCTGCCAGTCAGTGCAGACAATACTGAGATGGGCAGGCACACTGCGATCAACTATCTGCAACCAACCAGGACTTCTGGACTTTTGCACCAGCCGCAAAAATAAAATACAGTGGTACCTTGGTTTTCGAACGTCTCTGTTGACAAATATTTCAGTTTTTGAATGCCATAAACCTGGAAGTAAATGCTTCGGTTTTCGAACACATCTCGGAAGTCAAACATGCCATGTGGCTTCTGTACTGAGTTTTCCGTATTGAGGCTTCTGTATTGGGTTTTCAAATGTTTTGGAACTCGAATGGTCTTCCAGAACGGATTACGTTCAGAAACCGAGGTACCACTGTACCTGTTTACATGTTGTTGTTTAGTCATTTAGTCGTGTCCGACTCTTCGTGACCCCATGGACCAGAGCACGCCAGGCACTCCTGTCTTGCACTGCCTACCGCAGTTTGGTCAAACTCATGTTCGTAGCTTTGAGAACACTGTCCAACCATCTCGTCCTCTGTCGTCCCCTTCTCCTAGTGCCCTCAATCTTTCCCAACATCAGGGTCTTTTCCAGGGAGTCTTCTCTTCTCATGAGGTGGCCAAAGTATTGGAGCCTCAGCTTCATGATCTGTCCTTCCAGTGAGCACCCAGGGTTGATTTTCTTCAGAATGGAGAGGTTTGATCTTCTTGCAGTCCATGGGACTCTCAAGAGTCTCCTCCAGCACCATAATTCAAAAGCATCAATTCTTCGGCGATCAGCCTTCTTTATGGTCCAGCTCTCACTTCCATACATTACTACTGGGAAAACCATAGCTTTAACTATACGGACCTTTGTAGGCAAGGTGATGTCTCTGCTTTTTAAGATGCTGTCTAGGTTTGTCTTTGCTTTTCTCCCAAGAAGCAGGTGTCTTTTAATTTCGTGACTGCTGTCACCATCTGCAGTGATCAAGGAGCCCAAGAAAGTAAAATCTCTCACTGCCTCCATTTCTTCCCCTTCTATTTGCCAGGAGGTGATGGGACCAGTGGCCATGATCTTGGTTTTTTTGATGTTGAGCTTCAGACCATATTTTGCACTCTCCTCTTTCACCCTCATTAAAAGCTTCTTTAATTCCTCCTCACTTTCTGCCATCAAGGTTGTGTCATCTGCATATCTGAGGTTGTTGATATTTCTTCCGGCAATCTTAATTCCGGCTTGGGATTCATCTAGTCCAGCCTTTCGCATGATGAATTCTGTATATAAGTTAAATAAGCAGGGAGACAATATACAACCTTGTCGTACTCCTTTCCCAATTTTGAACCAATCAGTTGTTCCATATCCAGTTCTAACTGTAGCTTCTTGTCCCACATAGAGATTTCTCAGGAGACAGATGAGGTGATCATGCACTTCCATTTCTTTAAGAACTTGCCATAGTTTGCTGTGGTCGACACAGTCAAAGGCTTTTGCATAGTCAATGAAGCAGAAGTAGACGTTTTTCTGGAACTCTCTAGCTTTCTCCATAATCCCCTTCATGGATCAATGCCTTGTCGTGGCGAAGGGGCTTGAATAACTCAGAGAAGCTATGAGCTATGCCATGCAGGGCCACCCAAGATGGACAGGTCATAGTGGAGAGTTTTGACTAAACGTGATCCACCTGGAGAAGGAACTGGCAAGCCACTCCAGTATCCCTGCCAAGAAAACTCCATGGACAAAGACAAAACGTCTACCTGTTTACATGACACTCACACAAAAGCTTGGGCCTGGGATGGTTCAGTCGGTAGATCATGAGACTCACTATCTAAGGGTCATGGGTCCCAGATTCCTGCATTGCAGGGGGTTGGACTAGATGAACCCTGGGGTCCTTTCCAACCCTATAATCCTATGATTCTATGATATGCTGTGTATCTCTTCCCACTTCGATTGCCTCCCCTAAAAAAAGCTCAACAACTGTTTCTGAGGAGTTACTGCTTCACAATATTTTATATACGGTATATATATAAATTATATATAATAATTCTAACACTTCAAACCTTGACTTCCTTCCTCCTTTTTCTGCAGTTCCTTAAATTTATTTTCATCATTCCCTGCATATTCTGAATTATCTTGACTTAATTCTTTTATGCACCTGTTCTCATATATGTCTTTTGAAGCTGCAAGTTATTACAATAATCCTGCCAATGTCTTAATCTCTTTACAGTGTGTTTGTAAATATTAAATAAACCAATTCCATTCCTTTATATATAAAAAAATTGGATGTCTTGATTTCTTATACTTCTGGTAAATTTCACCATTTCTGCATAATCCATTAGTTTCTATAGCCATTCTTCTTCCGTTGGGACTTCTTCTACAGTATACTGTGTTTCTCTACAGTTTATGACAATTTTATGGTATTTATATATATATTAATGTTTCGTAAGTCTCCCAGTAAATTTCTTTTGAAAGTAAAACAACAACAACCACATAGTAGAAACCGCGTCAATTATTTATCTACTTATTAGTTCAATTTATATCCAGCCCTTTATCAGTTTCATCGATCCCAGGGCGGCCGACGCCATAATACCCTATTAAACAGGATGGTAACATTTTGAATAATTAATCCCTCCACTAAAATATAACCAAATAATTAAATAGGTATTAAGCAGTCATGAAATTAAATACGGTAACTACTGGCGGGCTCACTGTGTTTCTGGAGGGCCTGTGGGGAGCAGCTTTTTAGGATGCCAGGTGTTGCTGGACTACAACTCCCATCATCCTTTGCTCAGGTTGGCTGTTAGGAACTGGAGTCCAACAGGTTAACCATCCCCAGGTTAGGGGGGAAAGAGAACTATTGGCTTTACAATTCCATTGTGCGCAACTCTGCCTCTTTCGTTTATTTCAATATTCATCCTTCCGCATCTTGAGGATTCAGAGCAGGTATGAGTGAAATAAAGGCTGCCTTTGACGGACCCAAACCATGGATCCATCCAGTTTTATAGGTTTCTGTCACTGTTTTGAACGTAAGAAAGGAAGCTAACAAATTGAGGAAGGGCCATAATCGCAGGGCAGGCGTGCCAGTTTGCTCCTTCAATTGAGGAGGCCGGCACCGTGTGACGTGCTCATATCACAAGCGCATGCATTGCAACTTGTGCATGTAACACGCAAGTCCTCCTTGGCCCCCCTTAGCTGGAGCCCCTTTTGCATTGTTTTTCAATGTATATCATGAGTTGGATATTTGTACAGCTTTCAAAACTGCTTTTAGCATTTTTCATGTATTCCGCTCTGGTCAGACCTCACCTGGAATACTGTGTCCAGTTCTGGGCACCACAGTTCAAGAAGGATACTGACAAGCTGGAACGTGTCCAGAGGAGGGCAACCGAAATGGTCAAAGGCCTGGAAACGATGCCTTATGAGGAACGGCTTAGGGAGCTGGGTATGTTTAGCCTGGAGAAAAGAAGGTTGAGGGGTGATATGATAGCCATGTTCAAATATATAAAAGGATGTCATATAGAAGAGGGTGAAAGGTTGTTTTCTGCTGCTCCAGAGAAGCGGACACGGAGCAATGGATTCAAGCTACAAGAAAGAAGATTCCACCTAAACATTAGGAAGAACTTCCTGACAGTAAGAGCTGTTCGGCAGTGGAATTTGCTGCCAAGGAGTGTGGTGGAGTCTCCTTCTTTGGAAGTCTTTAAGTGGAGGTTTGACAGCCATCTGTCAGGAATGCTTTGATGGTGTTTCCTGCTTGGCAGGGGGTTGGACTGGATGGCCCTTGTGGTCTCTTCCAACTCTATGATTCTATGATTCATGGTGCATTTGCAAACTGCCTCAAGGCATAAGTAAAGGGTAGCCCATGAGGGCTAGAAGCTTGCTTTTAAAGAACAGAACAGTGAGGCCTTGAATCTTGCTCGTAACTTAATTCCACAGCAGAAAGAGACCTTATTCTAAGTATGGACTGGTTAATTGAAAAGAAAAAGATTCACTATATTCTGTCTGTTTTAGCAATAGGTTTTTAAACTTACATTGTACATTTTTCCCAAGAGGCTTTTAATATATGCATTATTAATGCTAACTGCTAATGTCTCCCTTTCATTTTTCCTCAGCTTTCTGTTTTATTTTTACTAAATTCTCATGTCGCTTGAAATAAGCTTAATTAAACCAGCAAACCAAATGGGAACAAAACGGGAAATGAATTAGTCGAGCTTGAAAAATCCTGATTGCCTTTGAGCTAAAAAGCCTTTTGGGAATGATCCAGCCCATGCTCTTAGGCAGAAATTGTGAACGTGCATATGAGGGAGTAAGGTTTCCATGCTGTATACATTACCTGGGAGTTAGTCCCATTGAACTCAAAGGGCCTTTACATGTGTAAGTCCTACTGAACACATGGGGGTTTACTGAGAAAACATGCTTAAGATTGGTCAGAAAGTCCCACTGATTTCAACAGGACAAAGGTCAGCACATGCTCAGTGTCCCAATTCAAACATTAACCACCTCAATCTGATAAACCATGGTTTATTGGGCAAATAATCAATGTGTCCCTGTGTTTCATCTTCCCTTTTCCTTCTCTCTGCTCTCTCGCACCTTACTGCCATACTTCTGAGGTTTGTTAAGCCACGGTTTCCTCTTACACCTGAACCAGGAAACTGTAGTTTAAGCTCCAACTACAAACTAGGATTTCAGACTCTTGACGATGGTTCGCAAGCCAGGATTGTAGTCCAAGCTTAAATGGGAAACTGTGGTTTAACAAATCCCACATGTACTGTATGGCAGTAAGGCACCCGAGAGAAGGGGAGAAGGGAACAAGCAGCCATAACACTCATTCTTGGTCCTACAGGCCAATGTAGTTATGTCCGAGTCAAGCCTCTATCTTGCCTAAGTCACTCCATGAAATCTATAGGTCTTAAAAGAGCCAATGTTTTGGCAGATTGTGCCTTAGATTTCTTGCATCAGACTTCCTATATTTACCTGTGTAGTCTCAACACCGAAATTTCAGCCTGGCATTGTTTTGTCTTTGGGAGCGCCCAAACAATCTCATTTTATTCTGCTACATCCTCATTTCTATCCAGATCTCTCTTCCATCTCCTGGTCTTCTAAAACATTACATACTACCACCAGCCAGAAGGGAAATGTGCCATTGATGTAATAATAGGGCATTGGTGATGGATTTATACCGGACCGTCCACACACATCATCCCACATTATTAAGTTGCTTAGCAATGTCTCCCCAATGTTATCACATTATTGCCGTCTGGAGGGGCGCTCTTCAACTACAGCACAACAAAAAGGGAGAAGAAAATTTAACCAGAAATTTAACATTTGTGCTATAAAAAGCTACAAGACTTCAGTAGGAAATTACAAGACGAAAAAATGTTTAAAATAACCTTTTCTAAAAAAACAACCTGAAGGCTTCTTTTCAGGAATTCTAGGTGCTGAAATCCCAAAGGAGCAAAAAAGACTATTTATGTCTGCGACTACGGCTGCGCGGATGTTATTGGCCCAGAGATGGAAAGAAGGTAAAGTCCCTACCAGAGAAGAATGGCAGATCAAGTTGATGGATTATGCCGAAATGGCTAAAATGACTGGAAGAATCAGAAATCAGGAAGACCAAAATTTTAATAAGGAACATAGCTGCCAAGTTCCGGCCTGAGAAATAACGGACTGGACCGGAAGTAGCAGACCGGAAGTAGCGCTGCCGCCATTTTGGAACTGGGCGGAGCATGCTCAGAAGCTACTTTTGATGCTGCTCTGCCCTGTTCCAAAATGGCCGTCGCACCAGAAGTCACGCTGCAGCCATTTTGGAACTGGGCAAAGCAGCATCAAAAGTCGCTTCTGAGCATGCTCCGCCCAGTTCCAAAGTGGCCGCCACACCAGAATAAACCGGGGGGAAACAAAAAAATCAATTTTTTCGGCTGGGGACAGCTGGAAAAACAGGGGTTTCCCGGGGAATACGGGAGACTTGGCAGCTATGATAAGGAATGGGGAAAATTTATAACTTATCTTAAAGGCCATTGTAAACTGTTAAAACCGTTAGTAGGATTGTTGTTTAAGGGTGAATTCTGGATACGATGGGGAGATAAGAGATTTGGATTATTATAAAAGATGCAGGAGGAAATGATTAACAGTAGGACCCACAAAGGGGAAGAGGGAAGTCCAAGAGGTTGCTTGGAATGTTGCTTTTATTTTGTATCTCAAACACCAAACAAATATCTGAAAAACCAAATAAATAAATAAATAATGGGGGGGGCAGTTACAAGATGCACACCAATTGGAAATGGAGCAGCAAGTTAGCCCTGAAACGTCTGCAGGTCCAAACAGTACTGAAAAACGGCAGTGTGTATAACTACCCTGATACCATTGTGGATGGAGAAGGCCGTCAGCAACCACTAGACATGATGGCTATGTGCTGCCTCCACAGTCGGAGGCCGTAATGTTTCTGGGCACCAATTCCTGAAAACCACAGGAAGGGAGAGCGCTCTTATGCTTGGGTCCCGCTTGCAGGTTCCCCATTAGCCACTGTGAGAACATGATTCTGCACTAGATGAGCCACTGGTCTGATCCAGCAGACTCTTCTGAGGTCCTTATCTTGAGCACAAATAATGAATGCATGATAAAAAAAAAGGACAACCTCAGGGGGGGGGGAGGTCCCTAAATCTACAATCTGTCTACTTCCAGAGCAGACCAAATGAATGCAACGGGGCTGCTTCTGCAGTCAATTAATTCTGGATTGCTGCCTTTCAGAATTAAAATGCCAGAGCCATTTCTGATGCAAATCCAATTAGTGCCATTCTTGAATTTAGGCTTAGAAACCCTGAGTTATTTCAGTCAGCCTTGGTTCTATTCCCAGGCAGGGTATCTGAAAAGCGCAGAGTTTTTTCTTTTTTTCTAATCTACCCACGGGAGCCAGTGCTTTTGTGTAGGCATGTTTTTTTAAAATAATAATAATCATAATCATCCTATTGTATACAACATCTCCATTTCTGCTTCCCAAATTCTTCTCTTTCTTTGCTTTGTTTCATTTCCATGACCGTTCGGAGGTGTGCCAAAGATTTCAGCTTCTTCTTGCAAACGTCCCCCACATCTTCTGTTTGTTGCATGTTACCAATGAAACTCTTATTGTCCTTGGCAGAGGTTTCCTCTTTATCTATCCTATTCAGTTTCTAGCTTTCCATCCATCAGCTAAACAAGAGGAAAGTGGAGATTATTTCTCTCCACCCCCAACCCACCCCAAGTATATTTTCCAGGAAGCAACTACCTCTGGCCACGGCACTATTATTTTTTAAAAACTGCTTGTTGTCAGGACATGCTCATGAAGTCATTTTTGGCACGGGGACGAGCTTTACTGGAGCCGCAGTTGAGGACCTGATTTCAAGTCTCCCAATAAGCTGCCTCCAACTTTGATTTAAAAAGTAGAGGCAGGGAGGCGAGGTGGGGCCACACTCAAGGTGGAGGAGAGTCAGGCTGCACCTGGGGTATAATAAACACATTTTAAAAAATATGAATAATAATGATACTTGCAGAGCTTTCCAGTACCCCCACAAACCTGCCTGCCTGCCTTCTTAACACTGCTACAACAACTATTTTCCTGCTCTTCACCCTAATGTGCCAGGGCAGATTATAACAACTAAAAAAAAAACCATTAAAAACAGCTCAGAACAACTGAAAATCAGAAAATAAGGTGTGTCGTAAAAAAAATTCATCTCATGTGTCAAAGAGGTGTGTCTTCAGCATTCACCGAAATCTGGAGAGTTGCTCCAAAGCAGACTGCTTGATGCCTTCAGAGCAGGGGTTCCCAAACTAAAGCCCGGGGGCCGGATGCAACCCAATCACCTTCTAAATCCAGCCCGCGGATGGCCCGGGAATTAGCATGTTTTTACATGAGTAGAATGTGTCCCTTTATTTAAAACTAGCTGGCCAGGCCACGCGTTGCTGTGGCTCATCCCTGTGATTCCCCCCACCCTGTCCCGTTCCATGACCTATCCCGTCCCCTCCTGCCCCCAACCCACACCCGGGTGAGTCCCCACCTCCATTTGGCCTAGTCTGTAAAGGCGAGCCTCCATTCGGCCTAGTAGCTGCAATACCAGTTTAGCCTCCGATAGAGGGCCAAGGTTTTCTAGTTGTAGTACCAGTGTATCCGCCGCTAGAGGGTGCTGTGTTGCAACCTCTTCTGCCTTCTATTTCCCAGGTTCCCCGGCTCTCTAAGTTCAGGGTTCCAAACCAGTGGGTTTTACCTGGTTTTCGTGGCACAGGTGTGATATGTGGCCAATCTATGTACATGGAAACACTCGGATACCCCCATGTGACGTTGTGGCCAAATTTGAACGCGATCGGGAAAGCGGTTTCAGAGAACGTCACGGCCTAACAAACATGGACCTTCTACATTTATATATATATATATAGATGCATCTCTGGGTTATTTGTGGGGCCTGCCTGGTGTTTTTACATGAGTAGAATATATGCTTTTATTTAAAATGCATCTCTGGGTTATTTGTGGGGCATAGGAATTCATTCATTATTATTATTTTCAAAATATAGTTCGGCCCCCCACAAGGTCTGAGGGACACTGGACCGGCCCCCTGCTGAAAAGGTTTGCTGACCCCTGCCTTCAGAGCCTAGATGTCCAACTATCAGACCAGTGTCTAGCACAGCAAAATAAACACACTGACAATCCTTACAACATAAGGGTTTCTTGGCACTACAGCCTCACAGAGCAGCTGGTCCTAAGAAGGACAGAAACATTTGCTCCAGATGAGATGATAGATAGATAGATAGATAGATAGATAGATAGATAGATAGATAGATAGATATCAGATCATGCGTGTCTCTTTCTGTTCACTGAGAAGCAGGCGTTAAAAAAATGCAGGGACAGCTCACAGGGAATCTGTTGGAAATCAAAAAGCCAGCAACCAAGGACAGAGTCAATTTGGTCTGCATTTAAAGGTGAAGCTACGTAATTCAAGCTTTTTGAAATGATATATGACATCATGGGCACAGCCGGGATTTATGTTGGGGGGACGGGACAGGACGCCCACCTGTCATCATCCTCTGTCTGGCAAATTTGGAATGAAATGTCTCAACAACAGATGTTTTAAATTACTTTCTTTTGACCCCAAGTGCTCAGAGAAATCTGTCAAAGCATTTCAAATATTCTGATTATTTCTACTTTTATTTAAGTGTTTTTGTTTGTTTGTTTGTTTGATTGATTGGGGGTAGCTGCCCACCCCTGTCCCCTTCAGCTAGGTCCGTGGATGACATGCCCAACCTGTATAAAAGTTATACACGGCAAGTAGAAAGCGAATAGAGAAAAGTTTTTTCTCCCTCTCTCGTAACACTTAGAACAGGTAGACATCCAATGAAGATGAACGATGGGAGATTCAGGACAGATGAAAAAGAACTTCTTCATGCAGCGCATAGTTAAACTGTGGAACTCACTCCCACAGGAGGTAGTGATGGCCACCAACCTGGATGGCTTCAAAAGAGGACTGGATGAACTCAGAAAGAAGGCTATCAATGGCTACTAGCTATAACGGCACTGGTCTGCCCCAAAGGTCAGAGGAAGTCTTGTTTCCAAATGCCAGTGGCTGGAAAGGACAGGAGGGCAGAGGGCTCTTGTGCTTGGATTCTGCTTGTGGGTTTAACACAGGCACCTGGTCGGTGGCTGTGAGACAAGGATGCTGGGGTTAGATGGGCCGTTAGCCTGATCCGGCCGGTCTTCTGATTCTCTTAAACAACGCACAAACCGAAACGGCAGCCATCCTTTCGGAATTTGCACTCCTCCTTCGAAGTTTGCAATGCAGTTCTGTGCGCACACTGGGGCAAATTCTGCCTCAAAACACATAGAAAAATGCACAAGAACGTAAGCTGAGCCTGCTGGATCGGGCCAACGGAAAACCGTTTTGCAAAAATGTGCACTTTAGGGGGGGGGTAATGGTATACACAAATATGTGTATATTGGGAAGATTTCGCAGTGCAAATACCTCCGGATTGTGTGTCTAGAATGCAGCCTAATGCACAAAGGTCAGAGTTCTCTGCCTTTGGCTCCACCCACTGCTGCCATGCGGCCCCCATTAAGGTTGCCATCAATGGGAATGTGGCCCTCAGGCTAGGTTCCCCAGCTCTGATGTATATATTATTTATTTGTTTCAAAGCACTTATAAACTGGAATGTGTTTTTTAAAGACCTTGCGGCGGTGTGCGATTGGTGGGAGGAAGTACAATTAAAATGAAAATGCATTCTAAAACTGATAAAAACGCAGTCCAAAAATACATAGGTGCAGACAAGAACAAATAAAAGATTCGGACTCACAAAACAGGGGCTGATCCATTGGGTAATTAATAATAATAATAATAATAATAATAATAATAATAATTGTACCCCACCCATCTGACTGGGCTGCCTGAGCAAAAACATAAATCTTTATAAGCCTTATGCTCACCTTTTATATTTATAATAAATAAAAGCACATTACAGAAATGCCTTCAGCCACCTTTCTTCCTGAAGGGAACAGAGTCCTGATAAACAGAGCCCCGGGATCTTGTCAAATTGAGAAATGCACAACAGTATGTTCTGGTTTTAATTTTGTTATAAAAAAAAATTGTAGGAAACATGAGATCTGCTGCCTTGGAGGATGCTGGTCTCTCGCTTGAACCCGGCCCCTGAATAACTTTACACTGACATGCGGAAGGAGTGGTCCTATTGCAGCAAAACTGCAAAGTATCACGAGAGCTGTCCACGCTTTTGCCCACTGGTACAGGCTTACTGTCACCACGCAGGCATCCTCCTCGCCATTGTTATTTGACCTTCTGAAAGAGAACTAATCGCTGCTGACATTTTGTGATTGTAATGACAGCTGCAGGCAGAGACTGTATCATAATTGCAGCCTAGGAGCCTTAAAACATTCACTCGGCTTCGATTTCTAGGTTGTGTTCCATTAGTCCCGGGGCCTTCATGTCACAAAGCCATTAAATCATTGTTTTCACTTGACAGTATCATCTTTAGCCAACCCTGCAGTGAGGGGAGGGCGGTTGGGATTACAGTGTTTCTTAAAACTCGCGGCGAGGGCAATTGGCTGTTCTGAGCAATCGTGCTCAAGGAGAGTCATCCCAAGGCCGGGCTCAACCCTCTGTTGGCCAAAAGAAGAAACGCTTGAGAAGTGCTTAAGTTGTCTGTACATGTATTTTGTACTCGGACTGCAAAGGCCGATGGCTGATGCAAACATCTATCTATCTAAAAATCAGGTGCTTAGCTTAGGAATGCTCCTGGATGCCAAGGAGGTTTCTGCAGCCAGAAATGCCTGTCTCTACCACCTTCCTAGGTAGAACAGGTGTTACGCTAAAGGTAAAAAGATAAAGGACCCCTGGACGGTGAAGTCCAGTCAAAGGCGACTATGGGGTTGCGGAGCTCATCTTGCTTTCAGGCCGTTTGTCCACAGACAGCTTCCGGGTCATGTGGCCAGCATGACCAAACTGCTTCTGGTGCAATGGGACACCGTGACGGAAACCAGAGCGCACAGAAACGCCATTTACCTTCCCGCCGCAGTGGTACCTATTTATCTACTTGCACTGGCATGCTTTCGAACTGCTAGGTTGGAAGGAGGTGGGACAGAGCAACGGGAGCTCACCCCATCGCGGGGATTCAAACTGCCGACCTTCCGTTCAGCAAGCCCAAGAGGCTCAGTGGTTTAGACCACAGCGCCACCCACGTCCCCAAGGTGTTAAGCTACTACTACACTGAGTAAGTGTCCACGATATTTTTCTAAGGAAGGAAGATGCAGGATGGGGAACCAAACCAGAACAGGTTGACTCCACCTATGGTGACACCCCACTCCCCAGACTCCGCCTCCCCTTAGGTACCCTGCCACCTGTCAGGGACTGGACTGAGGAGGAATGGTGGAGACAACCTCCCCCACCCCCTGAATCTTCCAGAAAAGAGGAAGACAGTATAGATTTAGAACGGTGGTTTGCAGAAGGTCACAACTCAGAGACAGAAGAGGGGCAAAGCTGGAAGATAATGGGAGAAGGGGAGGGGGGAGAACCAGAGCCGGAACAGCTGACTGACACGTTATCATTAGAGAGCATTCCAGACCCCCCCTTCTCCCAGAACCTGGCGGGGAGTGAAAGCAGTTAAAGTAGGAGAGCAGAGAGCTAAGAGGCAATTAGCCTTAAGCAGCCACTGTAAGGCGGGTGGTGCTGTTGACGAGTGAGAAGGGAAAGGGTGGGAGGAGATTACTCGGAGCAATGCCATTACTCCAAGAGGCTACCTTTCTAAGCCCCTCTCTGTGCATATTGCATAAAATACTTTAGTAAGCAGCTTTCCCTGTCTTTCTATCTCTGGTAGCCGGCCATGGGGTGGGTGGGGGGTGGTACGATTCCCTGACGCCTGACACCACCCTCCCTGGTCCCATGATCACTGTCCACCCTGGGGCTACACCCACTTGTGCTTCAGTAAAGTTCATGTGGGGCTGCCTTTGCAGAAGAGCATCAGGAAACTGCAGCTGTTTCAAAATGCAGCTGCCAAAGTTGTGACTGGAACCAAGCAGATGGAGCCTATCGCTCTGCATATTCTCTCACCTGCCTTGACTACCAATTTACTCCTGAGCGGTGGTCCTTCTCTTGAAGGACCTAAATTCTTTACCTCGAAATTGCTTTCTGAACGCAAGACGTTCTGTCTGAAACAGACAGAGCCTTGGGGACTCCTTACCCCTCGGCTGCGTGACTGGTGCTCTTGTGTATCAGCCGTGGTGATTGCAGGCCTGGGATGAAGCAAGAACGAGGATTTCCTAAATGACTAAAATGCAATTTTTTGCTTTGTACCCTGAACTGGTTCTGGGAAAGGATTTGGATCACTTGAGGAAAAGCGTTCCACAAGATCTCTCTGCTTTGAAAAAAAAACGCACTTGGCTGCATTTTGGCTACACACCAATGCAAAAGATCATTTTTCCACAGCTGAAAACCATCAGTAATAACAACATTTCTATCCCAACTTTCCACCGAAGAGCTCAAGGTGGCATACACAGATCTCCCACCTGTCTCCATTTTATTTTCACAATCACCTTAGAGCAGGCATCCCCAAACTTCGGCCCTCCAGATGTTTTGGACTACAATTCCCATCACCCCTGACCACTGGTCCTGTTAGCTAGGGATCATGGGAGTTGTAGGCCAAAACATCTGGAGGGCCGCAGTTTGGGGATGCCTGCCTTAGAGTCATAGAATTGTAGAGTTTGGAAACTTGTCACGTGCGCCACAGTAGACTTCAAATATTTTGTTGTGGGGCAAGCTTAGCAGCTGCGCTGAACAGGCAGGGGGGGAAAAACACACCAGAAAATGCAAGTGTACATTAAAACTGAGCCTAACGCATCAGCATTAAGGGGCCACTTGGAAAGGCTGATTCACAAAGCCATCATGCTGGCAGCACGACAAAAGCGAGACAGAGGTCATTTGGCAGAAAATGTTGAGAAGCCATTGGAAATGGTCAGGAAAACAAACAGACCCAAGGCGTGAGTTACATACCCTTGGATAAGGAGTCCCCCATTTCTCGTTTTTCATAGATAACTGTCATGGCTAACTGCTATGGCTGGCTGCTTGATGACACCGAAGGACAAAGCCATCCGCTAGAAATAGCTCTGATGATGGTTTAAAAATGAGCTCATTTTTCCAGGCCACTTCTGAACTTTGCCCACAGACAACGGCGGGCTTTAATTACACAGAGCAAATGGGCAAGTGTCAGGGAAGTGTGTGCCAGTTGTGTAGTGAAAAGCCAAAAGAGCCTTGATCCCGGGGATGGTTCAGTTGTCAACAACTTCAGACATTACTTTCTCCCTGTCTTAAAGTCTGGGAGACATAACAAGCGGCCTTTGACAGAGATTGAAATATATGGGAATATAATGATCTCCGTATGCCTCTGATTGTGGGTTTGATGATGCTGAAGACAAACCCTTTGAGCATTCAATACCTGCACCACGCCAATTTAAACTTGCTTAAGGGCTACCCTCTCCGACCCAGAATATTCTGGGAAATGAAGTTCACCCAAGAAGACTAGGGATCCAAATCATTCTCCTTGGCACCCTAGCCAAATTGAATCTCCCAACTAAACTCAGTCTTGCAAATGGGCATACAAAAATTAGTAGCCTTTCCCCCCCTTACTAGCCTTTTTTTTAACTTCTTTTCAACAAGTACCTGTTAATTCCAACTGAAATCAAGATATACTGTGCCCATAGGATCCCCCTGATCCACCAAAATTGTAATTCTATCAAAAAAAGAAAAAGAAATGAGATTTGTCTGGCATGACTCGTTTTTGAGAAATCCCTGCTGGGTCTTAGTAATCACAGCATCCTTCTCTAAATGCTCAAAATAAAAGGTAAAGGGACCATTGGGTCCAGTCCAGACCAACTCTGGGGTTGTGGCGCTCATCTCACATTATTGGCCGAGGGAGCCGGCATACAGCTTCCAGGTCATGTGGCCAGCATGACAAAGCCGCTTCTGGCGAACCAGAGCAGCACACAGAAACGCTGTTTACCTTCCCGCTGTAGCAGTACCTATGGATCTACTTGCACTTTGACATGCTTTCGAACTGCTAGGTGGGCAGGAGCAGGGACTGAGCAACGGGAGTTCACCCCGCTGCAGGGATTCGAATCACCGACCTTCTGATCGGCAAGCCCTAGGCTCTGTGGTTTAACCCACAGCGCCACCCGCGTCGTCCAAATGCTCACAGAAAGAATGTTTAATTATCTGTTCTAGGACCTTCCCTAGTATCAACATCAAGCGGTTGCGTCTTCTCCCCCTCCCCCCTATTGAAGATGGGGACAACATTTGCACGCCTCCAGTTTGCAGGGACCTCACCTGTTCTCCAAGAATTCTCAGAGGCGCAGCAGTTTTATTTTCAAGATCTTTCCTAATAATAATATCTGATCTGACTGGTAATTTTAATGCATATATTGTGTAAACCGCTTAGAGCAGGGGTCAGCAAACTTTTTCAGCAGGGGGCCGGTCCACTGTCCCTCAGACCTTGTGGGGGGCCAGACTATATTTTTTGGGGAGGGGGGATTGAACGAATTCCTATGCCCCACAAATAACCTAGAGATGCATTTTAAATAAAAGCACACATTCTACTCATGTAAAAACACACTGATTCCCGGACCGTTCGCGGGCTGGATTTAGAAGGCGATTGGGCCAGATCTGGCCCCCGGGCCTTAGTTTGCCTACCCATGACTTCGAGGCTTTGAAGATTCACCAGTATATAAATCCTTTAAATAAATAAATGAAACAGCATGCAATAAAATGTCTGCCAAAGCCTCTAAAGTCGTTCTTTGGAAGTTGAACAGCTTAGTTCCCGTTTTGGCTCCCAAATGTCGCAAACCCGACTGTTTAAGTTTGCGAACTATTTTGCAAGCCAAACACCTGACGGGGTTTCTGTGGCTTCTGATTAGCTGCAGGAGCTTCCTGCAGCCAATCAGAAGCTGTGCTTTGGTTTTCGAACGTTTTGGAAGTCGAACGGACTTCTGAAACGGATTCTGTTTGACTTCCAAGGTACAACTGTATTGCTGTTCTGTCCTCTTAGCACATGCGGGAATGAGCCATGGCTGCTGACCCCTCAGCCCCCACTTAATTCAAAGCCTGCCAACTGGGGGATCTAACTACAGGTGCAGAAATTACGCTAGTCAACAAAAATGGCTCCCATTTTCTTCCTGGATAGATGTAGTTACCCATCTCATTACTCATCTTCTTTCTGTATAGCACACAATTACCCAGCGGAGTCTGATTACAAGCGCAGAGCAGGCTGGAAGCATCCCTGACGCTCCAAATTGAAAAGAACAGAAATGTTTTGAGTGTGTCCAGAAAAAGAAAAAGAGAGAGAGGAAAAAAGAGAGTGGAAAAAGTCACCTTTCTTTACTTGGAAGAAGTCGGCTCCTGGGTATCGCAGACAAGCTTGCCATGGCAATTAACTCTCTGAACAGATAAAAAGGGGACTAATATCCCCCTGTGCCGGCTCACTAAGGAATCAAACCAGACCTTTTAACACAGAGCTTGGAACACTCAGGTAATCAAAAAGCCTGTCTGGGGACGTTCCTTGATTTTCAATGAATCAGAGCTGCCTGCCTAATGCACGCCCATCTCTGGAGAGCAGAAGCTGGGATTCTAAAACCAAAATGGGTCATTTCACAGTCCTTAAATGAATACTAACAGGGCTCTGCTGGGCCATTTGGGGACAGCTGCGGAAGAGAGGGGGGGCGAGAAACGACTGCATTCAGCAAGGACTTTCAAGAGTAGACTAGAGGTGCTGTGCTCTAAAAACCGAGTTAAACATGGAGGGGAAATGTTGGGGCTAGGCCAGCACTGAGGGTGGCCAACCCCAAACTCACACCTGAGTTTGTGAACCCGACAACGCAGGCTCACCGAGGGGCACAAATCGTCCTGTTCCATTAATCAGCCAGAAAGAGAGGTTCCTGGTATCTATAGATGAAGGAGCAACCATCAATTGCTTCAGATGCCTTGTAAAGATGTCTTTTTTAGCCCAGGATTTCCCTGCCATATAAAATCAGACCCTGTTTTTATCTATACGGATCTCCCAAATTTCACCTTTATAACACTCTTTTAATTGGCCTTCCATTGTTGTTGTTGGTATTCAGGTATTTATACCGTAGGCCACCTTTTTGTGTGCAGCCCTCACAAGTAGGCACCTTTATTCAGATGGGAAATACTACAATACATTAGAAGCAACAAATCTTAAGAGGCTCAGAAAGCAGCAACACAAAAGCACTGTTATGGAACGGCAGCCTGGAACAGGTACATTTTGGAAGGCCTGTTTGGGGACATGGGAAGTTAGGTTGGAAGGGAATTCCGTAGCAGTGGAGCCACCACCAAAAAGCCCCCCCACCCCTAGCTTATCTTAGTGGCAAGCATACTACAATGCCTCTGTTAACATGCAGGCAAGATCACAGGGGCAAAGGTAGCTCTTTAGTTAAACTTGAAAGCCCTTTAGATAAACCTTTAAAACTCTTCAGGTCTCTTTGCCCAGGATTCAGAACCTAGCAACCAGTGCTACCTGCTGTAATAATCATGTCTCACAAGTAATAATAATAATATTATAATAATAATTTATTATTTATACTCTGCCCATCCGGCTGGGTTTCCCCAGTCACTCTGGGCAGCTCCCAACAGATTAAAAACAGAATAAAACATCAGTAATTAAAAACTTCCATAAACAGGGCTCCCTTCAGATGTCTTCCAAAAGTCAGATAGTTGTTTATTTCCTTGACATGTGATGGAAGGGCGTTCCACAGGGCAGGCGCCACCACCGAGAAGGCCCTATGCCTGGTTCCCTATAACCTCAGAGTAATAATAGTATATAATAATAATTTATTATTTATACCCTGCCCACCTGGCTGGGTTTCCCCAGCCACTCTGGGCGGCTTCCAACAGAAAAATGAAATAAAATAATCTATTAAACATTAAAAACCTCCCTAAACAGGGCTGCCTTCAGATGTCTTCTAAAAAATCTGGTAGCTGTTTTTCTCTGACATCTGATGGGAGGGCGTTCCACAGGGCGGGCGCCACTACCGAGAAGGCCCTCTGCCTTGTTCCCTGCAACTTGGCTTCTCGCAACGAGGGAACCGCCAGAAGGCCCTCAGTGTCCGGGCAGAACGATGGGGGTGGAGACGCTCCTTCAGGTATACTGGACTGAGGCCATTTAGGGAGTGAGTGAACCGCGAGAAGACCCTCAGAGCTGGACCTCAGTGTGTGGTTTAAGTGATTCCACTTAATGAGGTCCACCACCTACTTTTTAATATCACAAGCAAAGAACATACTAAGAGAGCACTGTGCTTACCAGGGGGAGCTGTCCGAGACCGTAGAGAGTGAGTTTCCTTGGATCGAGGTAAAGAGGTTCCCCAAAATCCTGATAGGGCTTCCAGCTGGGAGTAAAGTAGCCTTGTTGCGTGAGCTGTTTGATTCTCCGATGGTAATTCTCCCGGAAGACCTGCTCTCTCGTGACATCCCAGCAGTTGTAGATGGTGTTGCTTCGAGCTTGGACCTTGAGGCCTTTCTGGCTGGGGATGGGCAGAGGCCGGATCACGACAAAGTAACGGGGGTCTGACTTTGGGTGCATAGGCATATTGACAGTGTTGTAGAGCCACCTCGCTTCCTAGGAAAAACCACTCCTCTGAACCTTCACTTCGGTTACTATAAGGGTACCCTTTCTCACACGCACCTCACACCACAAACAGCGCCTGGAAGGATAAAATGCAGCTTCAAAAGATAAAGGCTGCAGATTTGGGTGTTTTTTTAGCCACTCACAAGTAGGAAATAACAACAAACACACAACCCTCGCTTTCGATCCACATCAAACTAGGACCATGATTCCACTAAGCGAGTCGGGCTGCTGCTGCAAGGAACTCAGGTATAAACATCTCTGTGCCTTGGGAACCCAAAGAAAGGTAACTAATTGAAAAGGCAAGGCTGATTTGACAGCCTTGTCTTTGTCCAGGGCTGACTGACAGCAACTGCCCGCAATTAAAATGCCAGCAAGGCTGCACGATTCCCCAACAGATCCAACTTAGAACTGCCACCTGTCTCAAACCACTCTGCTCATAATTTCTCTTAAGAAGTTGCTAAACACAGGCCCTGGGGTGGGTGGGTGTAGCCTCACCCCAAAACAGACCCAGTCCTTATTGAGGCCACTCTACTGCCCTACTGATCAATCTTCCTACTGCTAAAGATAATCAGATCTCAGCTCAAATTATCCTCCTAAATTTTCCCTACCAACCAACCGCACTGATTTCCCCCCTCCCTTTTTTTTACTAGATTGCTGACTCTTGGCCCAAATACAACCCCCAACCTTTAAAAAACAGGGCAAGATTCTAGTCCCTAAGACTTCTCGACCATTTCCTGTTTGAGATTCCCAACGCCAGTCGCCAGCTGGCATCAACCCTGCTGAGCCCTCTTTACTATAAAGACCCCATGTACTTGAGACTTCTCTCCCAGCCCCCTCCTCTCTTTCAGAAAGCCCTAACTGGGACGACCCTTCTTACTGAGTGGATTATTTACAACCAAGCTCAGTCCCAGACAGGGCGGTTTCATGAAGTGAAACAAACCCTTAAAAGACCCTAACCCTCCTCCCGGACCCCACAATCCCTCCCCCACCCCGGAACCCCCCCGGCGTCGCTTTCAAGGCCTTCCCCCCATCTAGAACTTGAGAGCCTTCTCAGGCCCAGCTGGAACGCTCACAGTGGGGAGGGAGCGGGGAGGAAAAGGCGTCGCCTGTTGCCCTTGGCAACCGCTTGGGAACGCTCCGGCGCCGGCTGGGAATGGTCGCTCGTCGCTTTCCGTAGCCGCGGTGCCGTCGGCTAGCTGAAGCTGTTTCCGCCCTTACAATTTTGCCCTCACTTTAATGAATGAGATGAGCGTTCATTTATCGCTCGGTAGGATTGCATCCGAAATGAACTGTGTGAATCCCTCGTGGCAGAATGGAAACAAGAACTTTCTATTCATGACTTTCTCTCCCCCGTTCATTGTAATTTCTTTTAAATGACCTCATATGGTTTATTTTAATTACGTATTGGTGAAAATAGAAGGGTCCGTGGAAGCATGGGCGTAGACAGGATTTTTGTTGGAGTCTTTTGTTGGGGTGGGGTGGGCAGAACCTCGATTTGCTATGTGTTTTTCTGAATTTTATTGATTTAGGGGGGTATCTGCCCCCCACTTGGCTACGGAAGTGGGTATATGAGTAGTGGAAGTGGGTATATGTGTAGATTCTCTCTTTTCCTCTTCTACACTTGCGTGCTTCCTTTGCTACAGTTGCAAAGTTCCTTCTTTGGCAGTTTCACTGAACTGATCTGTTGCTTGAGACAGTGGTGTTTATTGGGGCGTACCCAAAATACCGGTAGTACCCAAAATAGTATGGGACGCGGGTGGTGCTGTGGGTTAAACCACAGAGCCTAGGGCTTGCTGATCAGAAGGTCGGCGGTTCGAATCCCCGCGACGGGGTGAGCTCCCATTGCTTGGTCCCAACTCCTGCCAACCTAGCAGTTCGAAAGCACGTAGATAAATAGGAACCGCTCCAGCGGGAAGGTAAACGGCGTTTCTGTGAGCTGCTCTGGTTCGCCAGAAGCGGCTTTGTCATGCTGGCCACATGACCTGGAAGCTATACGCTGGCTCCCTTGGCCAATAATGTGAGATGAGCGTTGCAACCCCAGATTCGGTCACGATTGGACCTAATGGTCCGGGGTCCCTTTACCTTTTACCTTTACCCCAAACAGTAAGGCAGACTTTGGCTTTCACAGAATTTTTCTTCAAGCCAAGCGGTGCTTGTATTCGTTTAAAGGTGGAGATTGGAGGAGAAGAACCTCTTTTACCTTTTTTCGAGTCCTCTAACTCGAAAATGTGGGTGGGTGGGGAGTTTTTTCCTCCCTCCTAAGGCTAGATCTTGTGGACGTTTAGTGAAGCTGAATGCTGGCAGATTCAGGACAGATAAAAAGAAAGGCCTTCTTCACACAGAATATAGTTAAACTATGGAACTCACTCCCACAGGACAGGAAGCACTGATATGGCCACCACCTTGGATGGTTTTACAAGAGGAGAGGAGAGGAGAAAGCTCCATGGGAGCAATTTTTTTTAAAATGAAAAAGTTCAATAAGCTACTTGTACATTTGAGCCTCTTTTCTCCTCACTATATGGAGTTGGGTATATTGGGGAGGCAGGTAGAATCTGGAGGTCTGTGGGCTTGTTAACAAACTTGAGCTGAACTGGAGGGGGGGGGTAAATAAATGATGTGGGGGCATCCTTCTCCAACTGGGGAGTCCCCAACATAGCATTGATTATCTGCACCTGCCAATACAAGAACAGGAAGATTTATTTATTTACAGCATTTCATATATATACTGCAGTTGACAGACACTGCTCAGACAGCCCAGATTAGATTAGACTTTAATTTGTAAAGAACTTTTCCGCAACTGAAATCGCGTTCAGAATGGAAACAATGACAGCAATTATTATTACTATTTTTTAAATGTGCTCTTGTCCACGGACATGTCAACAATATGTGAAAACATAAAAACATTTCTTTGCAATGGAGTACTGTAATGTTAGCATTTCAATCACAGTTCAGTAACAGTTTATGGGAAAACAGAATCTTAACAGCCAAAACAAAAATCAAGCCAGAACCTCTGCAGAGATATTAAAGTGTCAACACACTGCTCCTGTGTTAAATCTCTCAAATGCTTCTTTTTCAGCAATTCCGGCAGTAGGGGAGGTTAATTGAAAAGGCTGGGAGAAAGAGATCTACATCGATATTTTGTGGGGCAGAGGTGTCTGTGTATGAGGTACCCAAGAGTCCTTTACCTCTTCTAAATTTTTACAGTACCACGCCCCCCAGTGCAATTCACAGTTGCCGCATCACTGAGCTATGATACGTACTTCCCACACAGGATGAAAGTTTTGTTGTTGTTGTCTCAAGAGACAACGGGGTGTGCCTCTGGGGGTGAAGTCCAACCTCTGGAGAATCACAGCGCCTGATGTGGCTGCAGAGACCGGTAACTCATAACTCTTGCATTGTTTTTGCTGCATCTGCAGCACTGAAATGGCCTCACCGGGGTGCAAGCCTGGGCAGTGCATGTAGGTCCTGGGGTGCCCAGAGGACGACTCCCTTCTAAGTTTCACCAATATAGTCAAAAGGAAAGCAGAGCAATATATTTGGCACCAACTTGGCAGCTGGAATTGTTGGAAGGAGGTATACAAGATGCCACCCAACCATCTTAGGGACTCCACGTCTGTAGGCTTGCCATACGTTTGGGAATTCCCAGACACGTCCTCTGGACGCAGGTGGTGCCGTGGGTTAAACCACTGAGCCTAGGGCTTGCCGATCAGAAGGTTGGTGGTTCGAATCTCCACGACAGGGTGAGCTCCTGTTGCTCGGTCCCAACTCCTGCCAACCTAGCAGTTCGAAAGCACGTCAAAGTGCAAGTAGATAAATAGGTACCGCTCCGGCGGGAAGGTAAACGCCGTTTCCGTGTGCTGCTCTGGTTCACCAGAAGCGGCTTAGTCATGCTGGCCACATGACCCGGAAGCTGTACGCCGGCTCCGTCAGCCAATAGAGCGAGATGAGCACCACAACCCCAGAGCCAATCACGACTGGACCTAATGGTCAGGGGTCCCTTTACCTTTAAAAGCTCAACAACTCTGTTCACCTCTTGAAATATGGCAAGCATAGTTTACTCCTCAGCCTTTTCTTCCCCTGAAGATGTCCCACAAGGCAGCGGGTATTACACTGTAATTGTGCAAACTTAAGTTTCTGGCATGTGACTGAACCGCTCCTGCAGAGCAGTGACAGTCTGGAGGCAACCCTGGTGGGTACTTTAAGATGAAAAGCTGTTACGGTTAAGTCTCTGACAGGTTCTTAATGTACTTGGAAAGTTTTGTGTTAGTGAAATTGTTCCAGGGCTCCAGGGGCGTCATCAGAACAAATGCCGTAAGAGAGCATACATACCAAAGGAACGCACTCATCAGCTGGCTCTTTGACAAACGTATTACCAAATGCCGTCGTTCAAAAACGTTTCCGCTCCCTCGACTCTCATCTTTACATGAGGATGTTATCCTGAACAAGGCTCTGGATACTGGGCGAGATTCACCTTGTGTGCACCATCAGTGATAGCGTCGTGGGAGGACGTTTGCTTGCACAATGGGGCTTCCTCCTCCCCGTTACACCCCTGAAATTGGGTGTGTGTGTGTTGGGAGAACCCCCAGAACAGTATATGGGGTGGGGGAGAAGAGAGGGGATGGTCCCATCTGGCAAGTGGCAAGATTTGTGAAAGATAGAACATTTATAACAGTGCGGTATTGAATCCCAACTATTGAATCCTGGTGCCTGAAGTTGTGTAATGAAGTTGCCACACACCTCCCTGGACCTGCCTGGGGAGAGCATCCCACATCTGGAGAGCTGACCTCTGGACCTTATGTGGAGGAGGCACATGAAGAAGAGCCTGAAACGACCAATATGAATTATGCCGATCAAGCAAGTTTGCATTTCCCCCCCTCAATGCTCAATACTCATTGCTGCTGATTCTAATCGTAAGGAGGCGCGAGGGCAGTGAAACTGCCTCTCCCTGCACTAGAAACCTTATTTAGCCCTTCAGTGGCCCTTGCCTACCTGCTTCCAAGAGTGTTGTTGTAACCCTGAAGGCTATAAACTTGCTCTTTGGAATAGCCCTGCTAAATTTATTTAAGACTCCACATTTCCCACATATGTTTCTGTGCTCAAAGCAGTTCACATTTAAAAAAGAAACACAGTTGTAGAATAAGGATACGTCATATAGATATAAAAAAGGATCTTTGGAACTGTAGGATGTTAAGGGTGTTTAAGAGACCCCCACCCCCACCCCCCTCCCAGAATGGTTTAACAATCAGTCCCTCTTCCAATGGAACTCTGGGAACTGTAGATCTGTGAGGGGAATGGGGGTGTTGCCTAGCAACTCTCAGCACCCTTAGCAAACTTCATTTCCCAGGATGCTTCGAGGAAAAGCCACGACAGCTAAAAGTGCTTTAAATGTATGGTGTACAAGTTGCTTTAAATTTGCACATCAGCAAATTTGCATTGAGGTCCTTTTGCCCTAGAAGTTTTAAGCAGCTCATAAGGCACTTGCTTCACACCATGCGTCATTTTATGCATTTTGTGTTCAATTTGTCCCCATGAGCAGCGCATAGAGAGAGGTTCGGAGAGCCAGACTGACTCATTCCAGAAGTCCTGTCACTATCTGAGACACACTCTGAGAAGCAACCTCTGGAAAGGTGAGAGGTGGTGGTCAGTCTCCTCTTCTTTGGTGTTCACTCATAGCCAAGTAAGATTGTCTTCCATAAACACGGGTTTAACAGAGAGTCTGCAAGTGTCTGTGGAGGCCAATTCTGGATCCACACGTCCTTCCCAGGTTTCTGGGCGGGAGTTGATTATGGTGAGGGTTTGCCAAGCATGCCTTCCTCTTAGCTCGTTCCTCCCTTTCATCCTGAGTTCGAGTGTCTTCAAAGCCCATGACACCTTTGGTAAAGGCTGTTCTCCAACTGAAGTGCTCGCAGGCCGGTGTTTCCCAGTTTTCGGTGTCTATCCTACATTTTTTAAGATTTACATTAAGAGAGTCTTTAAACCCCTTTTGTTGACCACCAGTATGACGCTTTCCATTTTTAAGTTCGGAATAGAGTAGTTGTTTTGGAAGACGATAATCAGGCATCCGAACAACATCACCAGTCCAACAAAGTTGATGTTGAAGAATCATTGCTTCGACACTGGTGATCTTTGCTTCTTCCAGTACACTGGTACTGTATTAGTTCACCTGTCTTCCCAAGTGATGTGTAAACAATTTTCGGAGACACCGTTGATGGAATCTTTCGAGGAGTTGAAGATGGTGTTGGAGTGGTCCACATTTCAGATGCATACCAGTAAGGTTGGTAGTACAATAACTTTGTGAACAAGCATTTTGGTTTCCCTGTGAATGTCCCGGTCCTCAAACACTCTAAAACCGTGGTGGTTATATAATAATAATAATTGGTGCTATTTTTTTTTAAGAAAAAGAGGTGCCAGAACACCTCCCTTCTTCTCTTATAATGACAGTGGCGTCCACCTGAGAGGTGCCAGAATTGAATTCCGGCAAGTTCCGGTTGAAAAAAAGCCCTGTCTATGAGGGAAAGAAAATGGTTTCCGTTTATTGATCTGAAGCAGCCAGGCATTGGATCCCTTACTACTGTTGTTAAATTACACCTTTCAATCAATAAATAGAGAATACAGAGAACTAACCTCTTACATGATCATGGCTGTAAGATTGCCATTTACTCAGGGAACAAACTGGAAAGCTTTAATAATACCTCAGAGTAGAGATTGGATAAATGAGCTCTGGGAATTAGCTTTGATGTCAAAAGCATTGTACTACTTAAGATCAAAGAAACGGGATGTCGACAAAACAGATTGCCAGAAGTATGGGTGTAGCAGTCAGTCAAGTTTTTCTCTGTCCTGGTGGCATAGTGGCAAATTCAGAAATTCAGTACGTTTCCGAGCACAATTCAAAGTGTTGGTGCTGACCTTTAAAGCCCTAAACGGCCTCAGTCCTGGAAACCTGAAGGAGCATCTCCACCCCCATCGTCCAGCCCAGACACTTTTGGTGCTTCCCTCACTGTGAGAAGTGAGGTTACAGGGAACCAGGCACAGGGCCTTCTCGGTAGTGGCACCCGCCCTGTGGAACGTCCTCCCAGCAGATGTCAAGGCAATAAGCAACTATTTTACTTTTAAAAGACAACTGAAGGCAGCCCTGTTTAGGGAAGTTTTTAATGTTTGATGCTGTATTGTTTTTAATATTCGGTTGGAAGCCGCCCAGAGTGGCTGGGGAAACCCAACCAGATGGGCGGGGTATAAATTATTATTATTATTATTATTATTATTATTATTATTATTAGTGTACAGTCCCTTCACGATAACCACAGCCAGGCCCCTTCACAGCTACACCTCTTCTAAGATTATACAATAACTTTTCCATTACGCAGTAATGATAATTAGGGGTGTATTGCTACAATCAATGCAGATCTCCATCAGCTTTGATCTACTGACGATGAGTAAGTTAAAGAGCCCTTTGTCATCTTAAGGTAAAGGGACCCCTGACCATTAGGTCCAGTCGTGACCGACTCTGGGGTTGCACGCTCATCTCGCATTATTGGCCGAGGGAGCCGGCGTATAGCTTCCAGGTCATGTGGCCAGCATGACAAAGCCGCTTCTGGCAAACCAGAGCAGCACATGGAAACGCCGTTTACCTTCCCGCTGTAGCGGTTCCTATTTATCTACTTGCATTTTGATGTGCTTTCGAACTGCTAGGTTGGCAGGAGCTGGGACCAAGCAATGGGAGCTCACCCCGTCACAGGGATTCGAACCACCGACCTTCTGATCAGCAAGCCCTAGGCTCAGTGGTTTAACCACAGCACCACCTGGGTCCTTAATGCATGTTTAAAAGATTGCTGCGGATCCCTCGGCCCTCACTTAATTACAGTGGTACCCTGGTTTAAGAACAGCTTAGTTTATGAACAACTTGGATTAAGAACACTGCAAAGCCGGAAGTAGGTGTTTTGGTTTGTGAACTTTGCCTTGGAAGCAGGACATGTTGAGTGTGTTCCATTTGCAAATTGAGTTCCTGGCTGCTATGGGAAAGCACGCCTTGGTTTAAGAATGCTTTGGTTTAAGAACAGACTTCCAGAACAGATTAAGTTCGTAAACCAAGGTACCACTGTAAAAGCAAAAGACTTGCTGCCAACTGGGGATCTTTATAACTGCAGGTGCAAAAATACCACTAGTCAACAGGGGAGACTGCGGCACTCAGTGCAGATTTTCCATCATGGACATCTCTCATTGGCCACTGTGAGAACAGGATGCTGAACTAGACGGGTCACTGGCCTGATCCAGCAGGACTCTTCTTAGCATTTATTTTTTTGGAGCGCTCTGTCTTCCATCTCTAAGTGCTGCCTCCTGCGAGCTTTGTGCCAGCTCTGTTTCTGACCCTGTTATGTTTGTGGCATCATGGTCTCCATGGCAGCTGAGCGGATGATGCTGGAAAACAAGCTGGTGTGTTGTGTGTTGTGTGTGTGTGTGTGATTCGAGGAGTGCTGCCAAAGGCAACTGGGCAACAATTCCTTAGACAGCTGTATCAGACTAAAAGACATGCAGACTTCCATAACTTTTACTAAGAAACCAGAGGCTTTTTTGGTTGGGAATAATAGGGGTAGATAGGGGGACCCAGGTGGCTCTGTGGGTTAAACCACTGAGCCTAGGGCTTGCTGATCAGAAGGTTGGCGGTTCGAATCCCTGCGACGGGGTGAGCTCCTGTTGCTCGGTCCTAGCTCCTGCCAACCTAGCAGTTCGAAAGCACGGCAAAATGCAAGTAGATAAATAGGAACCGCTACAGCGGGAAGGTAAACGCCGTTTCCGTGTGCTGCTCTGGTTTGCCAGAAGTGGCTTTGTCATGCTGGCCACATGACCTGGAAACTATACGCCGGCTTCCTCGGCCACGACTGGACCTAATGGTCAGGGGTCCCTTTACCTTTACCTTAATAGAGGTAGATACAATTGGGTTGGGAATAATAGGGGTAGATACAATTTGGTTGGGAATAATAGGGGTAGATACAACCAGAGGCTTTTTTTGGTTGGGAATAATAGGGGTAGATACAAACGGTACAAAAATTTATTCAGGTCAACCACGGAGACCTGAATGATTTATGCCCAGGGGCGGAAAGAAGATAACGTTGCAACCAAAGAGGAATGGCAGCAAAAATGGTTGGAGTACGCAGAAGTGGCAGAACTTACTGGAAGAAAAAGGAACCAAGAAGACAGAGTTTTTAATTTAGAGTGGAAATCATTTATTAAATATCTAAAAAGTTATTGTAAACAGATTAAACCATTAGCTGGATTAATATAAAGACGTGCAGTGAAACAAAACTAGTTTTGACAATACTGGATAAATAGTAATTAGGTTTAACTTGGATATGCAGTGAAAATAATAAAACAAGCAACTGCAGAAAGTGGGGAGGGGGTCGAAACTGGGTACTGGAATTTGATGTAAAAACATTTGTTTTCTGCAATGGAAAATGGAGAGGGAGAGAGAGAGGGAGAGAGAGAGTGTGTGTCATGCAGGCTGCCTCACTGTGGAACTGGGTGCCAATTGGCATTTCCTCAGCAACCCCGGGCAGATCTGATCCCTACGTCACCCCTGCTGCAGAGCCTCCCTTCCCTGCCTCCTAGGTACCAGGGCTTGTTTGTTTTGTTGACTGGCAAGGATGATCGGTCGTCGTCAGGGCAGGTGGCACAGTGTAGTCAAAAGCAAGTCCTGCCGTGGACTCCTGTTATCTAAGGGCACTGCAAATGCTGTGCCCTCACTTGAGAAGAATTGCTGCTGTTGCAAGAGGAATCATGATGTTGCGGTTTCGGGAGGCAGTCTGGATAATGACCAGAGTCTCTTCCAGTTTCTCGGCTCCTGTATCCATGGGGGTAGAACGTAAGGAACTCGGGATAGCTCAGTTGGTAGAGCATGATTATCTTAATCGTCCGGCTCGTGGGTTCGAGCCCTATGTTGGGCAATAAATTCCTGCACTGCAGGAGGTTGGACTAGATGACACTTGTGGTCCCTTTCAACTCTACAATTCTCTGGAGGCGTAAGAGCAAGCTTGCCAAATCAGTCCCTTTGTCTAGGCAAGGCCTTTGGTTGACTAGTTAAGCACCACAATCAGCATGACCAAAGCCCTCCTCATGTGCTTTATGCATACCTGCCAAGTTCCTTCTTGAAAAATAAGGGATCGGACCGGAAGTACCAGACCGGAAGTAGCGCTGCCACCATTTTGGAACTGGGTGGAGCATGCTCAGAAGTGACTTGATGCTGCTTTGCCCAGTTCAAAAATGGCTGCCACACCAGAAGTCGCGCTGCAGCAATTTTGGAACTGGGCAGAGCAGCATCAAAAGTTGCTTCTGAGCATGCTCTGCCCAGTTCCAAAATGGCTGCTGCGCCAGAATAAACCGGGGGGAAACAAAAAAATCCATTTTTTGGCTGGGAACAGCTGGAAAAACAGGGGTTTCCCGGGGAATATGGGAGACTTGGCAGCTATGGCTTTATGTGCTTCATGTGCTTTAACTGTGTGGTCTGGTTGTGGGGCCAAACCCGCTTGCTTGCCTGGATGTAGAATTGAGAGGGGTTCGCCTGCAACTACTACTGGACAGAGGTACAGTATCTCTGTCCCCTTGTGCCTCTGGCTTTGCTCACCTCTGGCCTGTGGACCTGGGAAGGCTGCCTTAGAAGGATTGAGACCCTCAGGCTGAAAAAAAGGCTTCTCCACCCTTGGACAAAAAAGAAGAAAAACCTGATAGCATACGAGATGCCATTGAGATTCCAGTCACGCCTCTCCAGAGTTTGCACTGATTTCCGAAAGATTGCAGTATGTCTATATCGATGTAAATTGCGGGTCTTGATGAAAAAGGAAAACAAATGGAGTTTTAAAATGCAGCTAATCAGGGAGTTAAAGAGAGGTTAATCCTTATGGATTAATCAAATTGCATGTGTAAAGGGAGGGAAAGGAGGTGAGAGGTAAAGAGGGATGAGAGAGGAGAGGAGAGGAGGGAAGGGGGGGAGGTTGAAATTGGGCTTGGCTCTTTTGAAGCAAAGCTTTCTGATGAAACTTTGGGAGAAATTTAATTTCCCGGCCTCCGTTTGTCTGCTGAGCAAAGGGTAGGGCCACTTGGTTCTTTCTCGGGTGAGTGTTTAGGAACTATTGAAGGCTTCAATTTGCTCCTTGGAAACATCTCAGGGAAGGGGAGTGGGTCTGTACAACTGCATACTCTGCCCCATGCCCTGATGAATGTGTGAGTCATTGAAACCCCACAAGGCTACTTGCTGTGGTGTAGTAGTTAGAGTGTCGGACTAGGAGCTGGGAGAGCAGGGTTCAGATGCGCACTCGGCCAAGAAGCTCGCTGGGTGTCCTTGGGCCAATCATTGGCTCTTAGCCAATTAAATGAGGGGAGGGGAGGGAACCATGAACATCACTTTTATGGGTTTGCAACCATGAACATCACTTTCAGGGCCGTCTCTAGGCCCGGGTCCAGTGGCGCAGGGCGCCAGGCCACCAGGGGCGCCGCTGCGCCCGCTGTGCCCACTGAGAGGCGCGGCGGAGGCCGCCCCAGGCGCACCAGATGCAGCCCTAGGCGCGCCTCTCAGCTGTTCAGGCTGCTCTCCGGAGGCACGCGGGCCTGGGGCCGCCTCCGCCGCGTGTAGGGGCGTCGCAACAGGGGGCGGCCAGGCTGGATGGCGCAGGGCGCCGGCTCTCCAGGTGGCAGCCGCGCTGCGCCCGCCCGACGCGCCGGGAAACGGGGCGGGGGCGCCAGAGGGATCCGTTGCGCCAGGGTGCCAGGCATGCTTAAGACGGCCCTGATCACTTTGATGGGTTTGTCCTAGGTCCTCCTCTCTCCTATATGTGGAGGGAGCACTCAGTTGCAACAGCTTATAGCTGCTTTGCTGGTCTCCTGGGCTGGTCTCTGTTCATTTCCCGACCGGTTTGAGGCTTAAAAGGTACGCTCTCTCCGAAGGTCCAGTCTTCCTTAAGGAGCTGAACTCCTTGAAGAGGCCTCTCAATTTTCTTATTTCAACGTATACGCAGTGCTTTTTTTTTCTTAAAAAAATGTTTAGGGGTACTCTCATTTTCCTACTCGTATTGAAATACTGCCCCTCAATGAGGCCAAACTTAGATTCACAAAATGTTTAGGGGTACGCGTACCCCCGTGTCCCCCCAGAAAAAAAGCAGTGCATATACAACCTTTCATAGAATTGTAGAGTTGGAAGAGACCCCAGGGGTCATCAAGTCTGACCCCTGCAATGCAGGAATCTCAGGTTAAACATTCATGACAGACGGTTCTCCTCCTATCCCTATTTCTTCCTCACAACAACCCTGTGAGTTGGTTAGGCTAAGAGATGCTGACTGTCCCAAGGTCACACCCAGTGCGCGTCAAGGTCAAGCGGGAATTTGAACCCCTGGTCTCCCAGGTCATTGTCCAACACTAACCATCACAACACACTGGCTGTCTAGCGGGGAGGCATATGCTCTCTGTCCCTCTTTCAAGTGAATTGCAGAGGTTATTCTGCACAGAGGAAATGCGTGCATGGTAAAAAGTTTGCTTTTCCAAACATGGTGGAAAGCAATGTCTCCTGGCCTTACCGAGGAGGATCTTCGATTTGAACGCAACAGATGCCATCAGCATGGTTTCCTTCCTTGTGGTGGCATGTTTGGCCAAGAAGGGAGTGCAGAACGAAGGCGTCACCATAAAGAGTAATTGCCCATCTCAGTTTGCAATCGCCCTCTCCTGTTCCATCCTGTCGGGAGCCCGTTTCCCCCTTCCAGATGGGAGCAGGCTCCCCTCTTTAAAATTCTGAGTGCCGGCATCTCCGTATTAAAGTGGATATTAAGCCATAAAGCGTAATATGTTATGACACCATAAAAAGCAGCGTAATTGCTACGGAACCATAAAATGTAATACAGTTGGCTCAGCGGCCATTATCTTCCCCTCCTCTTGCGGCTCTAAGTATTTGAAAGCGTTATCGAACAGCCCGGGTGAGGGCAAAGAGCGCAGCTCAAAAAGCCTCTTTGTTGCTAGAGACTGCAAGCGGAGGAATGACCTCAGATGCCCTCTTCCCACTCCTAGAGGAGCTGACTCCTTTTCTATGCAGTAGGCAGCCCAACCAAAAGTGAACCGGAAAGTAGGGCGCTAGTACGCTCAGGTGGTTTGAGCGTGGTGCTGAGAGCGCCAAGGTTTGAGAGTTCGATCCCCATATGGGACAGTTTTATATTCATTTATGCATTGCAGGAGGTTGGACTTGTTATAGAAATTCTAAGGTCCTACACACACACGGTAAAGGTAAAGGGACCCCTGACCATTAGGTCCATTCGTGACCGACTCTGGGGTTGCGGCGCTCATCTCACATTATTGGCCGAGGGAGCCGGCGTACAGCTTCCAGGTCATGTGGCCAGCATGACAAAGCCGCTTCTGGCTAACCAGAGCAGCACATGGAAATGCTGTTTACCTTCCCGCCGGAGTGGTACCTATTTATCTACTTGCACTTTGACGTGCTTTCGAACAGGAGAACAATCCTGAAGCCATTTTGACTCTCTCAAATTGACCTCAAATATTTCTCTGCAAGGAGGAAGGAAATGGGAAAAGCTTTCCAATTGTCTTTGTATTGCAGGGGCTTACAGCTCCCTGCAAATACAGTCTGGCAAGTGTCTGTTAAGCTGGGCAAACTATCAATAAGCGTAAGAGATTCAGAATCTATCTCAAAGGAATGGCCAGGCTACCCAGAAAATGCAACCAAGTAAGGCATTATCAGGTATCCTGGCAGATAGGAGAGAAGCAACACACTCAAATTTCTGCTGGGGACCACCTCTTTCTGTGATGTATGTATGATGTTTTTTGTGGGGTGGTCTTGAGCTACAGCGTAGGCAATTTCAAAAGTCTGTATAAGAGCTTGCACACCAATGTTTGGGGTTCCTCTCCTCCCTCCCTGCTTGGGGTGAGTGGGGGGCCCTGTTGCAACAGTTTAGTAAAGATCAGGCTTACTAGCTGCTTTGCTTCTCAATACAGTGGTGCCTCGCAAGAAGAATTTAATTCGTTCCGCGAGTCAATTCGTTTTGCGAAAAAATTGTCTTGCGAATCGCGGTTTCCCATAGGAATGCATTGAAATTCCTTTTTTGCCCATAGGAACACATTAATTAAATTTCAATGCATTCTTATGGGAAACCGCGATTCGCAAGATGAATTTTTCGCAAAACGAATTCGTCTTGTGAGTCACCATCAGATCGCAAGACACATTCATCTTGCAAAAAAATTCTCTTGCAGGGCATGCGTCTTGCGAGGTACCACTGTATTCTCTGGTTTTTTCTCCTACCAACAGAGAACCTACATAAGGACTCTATATGGGCTCTTGGGTACACCATAAGGGGGAAAGGAGGTGTTTTTTTCTTATAACAGACTCAATGACCCTCAGGGCCCCTTCCAACTCTACAATCTATGATTCTATGATTCAAATTCTATTGTTACAAGCTGCCCCAATCTCCAGTGGCGAAAGATGCCAGGGGTTCCATGTTTGTTTCCTTGGGATGAAGGTCAGCAAAGATTGTGATGTCTTTAGGACATGCAGTTTTTATTTACACATATTTACAACCTAAGATAGAGGAGCTCATACCCCAAAGTTCTTGCTTCTCCATTCGTCACAGCTTTGGGTCCAGCCCAGAGCAAGGAAGTCCCTGTGCCTCCAGCTCCCAGCCTGGTTCCAGCTCAGCTCTCTCATATTTGCCATTTTTCAAAATCGTTGAGCTTTTTATTTAAGGAAAACCCCGAAAACATAGAAAAAGGACACCTACCGTGTTTCTCCTTAAATAAGGCACCGTCTTATATTTATTTTACTCAAGAAAATAAGCCTATGGCTTATTTTTTGGGGGTGTCTTTTATTATTATTATTATTACCGGTAAATACTGTATGGTTCTGGGCGCCTGCCTGCTCCTGCCGTGGCCGGCGTTGCTGATGCTGGGTCCCACTGGTTCGGCGCACTGCGGCTCTTGCCGGCTCCCGCTCAGTCGGGGCGCGGCGTGCGCTGCAGCTCTTGCTGGCTCCTGCTTGGTCAGGGTTTGGTGCGGTGCACGCTGCGGCTCTCACCAGGTCCCGCTTCGTCGGGGCTCGGCGCGGCACGTGCTGTGACTCTCGCCAGGTCCCGCTTGGTCGAGGCTCGGCGCGGCGCGTGCTGCAGCTTTTGCCGGCTCCCGCTCGGTCGGGGCTCCATGTGGCACACGCTGCACATCCAGTTCCGGGCGCGGACAGGCATCTTCCTTTTCCTCTTCCTTGGCGCCATCCAGACCTGCTCCCACCACTACCCGGTACGGCTTATTTTTGGTGTATGTCTTTTATTTGGTCAACTCATGAAAATCCTGCCATGGCTTATTTTGTAGGTACGTCTTATTTTATGAGAAACACGGTACCTAGAGCAGCTAGGTAAGGTTTGGGCAGAGCCAGGAGTTGTAGCACTTGCAACCTGGTTCATTCTTTTGGTATGTTGATGAGGACACCTAAGTGGCCAGATAAGGTCATTGCCTTATGAAGAACTTTCTTAAATTCTATGCTTCTCTACATACAGGACTCAAAGTATTGGAAGGGACTCAGGACACATACAACCTGAGCATAGGACAGAAGGACTCCCATCACTAGCACCCCCACTTGTTTTCCTATTAGGTTTTAGGGAAGCCTCAAGCAACAGCTTTGGGCCCAGAGACATGTCTGTGTGTCTCTTGGCTTCCAACATCAGCCCAAACTCACAACTCTAGGCAGAACTCAAGAGAGATGTTGACTCAGCAGACTCAGCTCATAACCGACGTGGTGTGTTCCATCAGTCCCTGTGTGGCCGATGGTCGGGTGGATGGGAGTTGTAGTCGCAACTCCTGCTATTCCAGCTTAGTTCAAGGACGGTCTTATACCATACGTGCCCGTTCAGCCAATTCAATATGCAGAACTGACACTGTCACATCATGTTCATTCCATGCTTGCAAGGAATCAATCCTTCAGTGTGGCTGATTACTCTATGGAACTCTCCGCTCATTGATAATAGGCAGGTCTCTTTTCTGTTTTTGGCACCTGCTAAAATAATTTTTGTTTCAGCAAACCTACCCAGGCATGTAATTTTAAGAGTTATTTTTTTAAAAAAACAACAACAAATAATGGTTTTAAGATTGCTGATTTTAATGATGTTAATTTGTTTTGAATATATATTGGTATTTTTAATGTAGTCTGTAGCTTGTCCTTTGTAGACTGCTTTGTAAACAGTTGTCTTTTTAAATTGTGCAAGCAGTATACAAATATACTTGAGTAAGCAGTATACAAATTTCATTGAATAAAAATAAATATGCCTGATATATATACAATATATCTGAGACTTTTCTCCCAGGGAGGTGGGGATAAGGGCAATGCTAGAATGGGGCCTTTTTAGTGGTGGCTCCCTGCTTGTGGAATGTTCTTCCCCATCACTATCTATTTTCAGGTGCTGTGCCTGAATAGCAAAACATGTTTTTTTTACCCAGACTTTTTACCCAGAGAGTATTTATGGTCTCTTTTAGTGGGGTGGGATCTGCTAGACTGACCTTTTATATGTAAATGGATGGAGGTGTTTTTAGGTACTAATTCTGTTTTGGTTTTAAAATTGCTTTGGGTTGCTCTTGTGAAAAAGGGACTAATGAATACTAATCACAATGCTAATGATTTATTTATCTTATATTTATTGCATTTATCTGCCACCTTTTTCTCCAAGGAGCTCAAAGTAGCTGGCATACATGATCCCCCCACCATTTAATTCCCACAACAATCCTGTGAGGTCATGCAATGAGCTTCATGTCTGTGCCGGGATTTGAACCTCGATCTCTTACAGGCCCTAGTCCAACTCTCTAACCACTGCACCACATACAAATGGTAATAATAATAATAATAATAATAATAATAATAATAATAATAATAATAATATAGGATTTACACTCACGATAAGGTAAGAATGCTGAGCTGAATGGAGCAGTAATTTCTAAATCTGTTGCAAATGGGACAACAATAGATGAAATTGTTGTCTGCCAGAGAGGGAACTGGTAAGGCTTTTTACAGGTGGTCTGAATTTCACAGTTCATGGTTTTCCATAATGATACATTACATCTTCCGAGGCCACGCTACTGCATCCTATAATTCTGGTCGCAGTCCAGGACTCAGAAACCCACAATTGTACAGCTGTATTCATTAGACATGCTCCAAGAACATATCCCAGTAGGATCCGGTTTTTATCTGAAGATTAAAAGCTCAATAAAGCCTTGATTAAAGAGAGAGGCGCTCTATTCTCAACACACACACCCTTGGATTGCAGGGTTGCCGCAACCCATATAAATTAGGAATCTTCATAAATGCGATTGCTCACGTTTCATGAAGAAGGTGGCTTGGCAATTTTAACAGCTGCGGAAAGAAATAAGCAAATACTCCCCCTCCCCCACATTTCCCTCCCCACTATGGAACTGTAACAACGGGGCACCTGTTTGATTGCTGTCTGTTGGTCAGAGGCGTTGCAGTTACATATGTGCCAAAAAGATATAACTTCTGCTTATGTGCCTTGTTGTTGTTGTTTAGTCGTTTAGTCGTGTCCGACTCTCCGTGACCCCATGGACCAGAGCACGCCAGGGGTCACAAAAAGAGTTGGACATGACTAAACGACTAAACAACAACAAGGCACATAAGCAGAAGTTATATACAATGTCATACATATGTGCCAAAAAGATATAACTTCTGCTTATGTGCCTTCCTATATACATATAAATGTAAGGCTATCATCACACTGCAGTTCACATGGCCATCAATAGGTGGCCCCACCAACTGCACTGAATGGCAGGCAAGTGAGTGAACAAGCAGCATGGGGGGCAGCCAGCCCAGAAGAGTTGTTTAATGGAGGGGTTGAGGTGCTTCAGAGAGCAGTTTGGCAAACCGCTCTTTAAAGCACCCACCCCCTCCTTTAAAAAGGGAATGGGGCTTGGGGTGAGCTGTGGGGGGATAGCCGAGGGTGAGGTGTAAAAAGAGATGTATTTGGTCAGGTATAAAACCCAGTTGTTCTGGATTACCATCAGCCTTAGCCAGCCATGAATGGAACTCGTGGACCAATCTAGAATGTAGCAGATATACATGTACACACAACTAAAAACTTCAGTTTGGGTTTATTGTTCAATAAAAGCACAAGTCTTATTTGGAAGAGGAAAAAAAGGACATTGCTCCAAACAAGGGCATAATTTCACATGTTTAAGTATTTTCAGACTAATGACATCCTGCAGGTCTAGAACGTACCCACCCCACTCAAAAGTAGCTAATCTTGCGGTTCACGTCAACTTTATGGGGAGTTAGATTGCTTTTAATTAAAAAATGAAAGCAGGAAAAGCTTCCTAAAGGCAGAGAATACCCAACATTTAACCTATCTATTCCTACTGTCATAAATATCTCACATACACCAAAATTATATTAATGACAAACGACTTGTTGCTACGTTCCACATACAGATACAAAATGCTGGAGCATGGCTTGTAAGACCTTGATAAAACCTGGGGTCATAGAGGTGGTTGCACCCAATTAAATCTTGCAGAAAGTAGGCCCATTGAAATGAACAGACCCAAGCTATCCATGGTTATTATTTTGAATGGGTCTACTCTGAGTGGGATTAGCATGGCCTACAACCCCAGGCGTTAATTTGCAACTAGGGAGTGTTTCTATAAAAAGGATTAGTTGATAAGGTGTTGTTGCAATCCCGAGTTTCTGTAAGACTGGCTTGGCCTGGCCTGGCCCAATGCAAGAACAGCCCTTGAGAGAACAAGCAATAATCATGAGAATCTGGCAGGGAACGGGATAAAGACCAGCGCACTGAGGACTCCATGTCTCTCAAGGACCAAGGCGTTCTCAGTCTTATTCAGTAGTTAGACATTGACGCTCCAGGTAGACTCATAAACTTTGGTGGATTACGGCAACCCAGAGGGACAACTTTAGTGCAAAATCAGGGGTGGGTGTGTTGGTGAACCTCCCGGAGCAGCCCATGGTTCAAAGGGCCCAAGAACAGCGCTCGATTGCAGTGAATAGCTCAGAACGTGACACAGAGGAGAGCCGGGTTTTCTGACACTCTGTGACATTTACCTGTCTGGTGGCTCCCAGAGCATCACATTTAACAGGGTGTGGGATTCAGTCACATCCTGACAAATTCAGGTGATGCCAATAAAAAGAGGATTGGGTGCTCTTTGCACAACAAACCTGCTTCTAAACCAAACCAAACTAATGGATGTTTTGCAGGAAGGAAAGTGATGGGGAAAGGCACTGGGAAAGTGGGTATAACAGCTGCTTGAATCAGCATCGTTTGCCTGGCAAACAGATCAGCATGGTTTCTCAATGAATGACGGATGTTGTATAACCTCCACACAAGCTTTGTGCAAATAAAAAGCAGGATGGATACTCAATAGACGGGCTGTTCAAGAGCGATTTCTGACCCTACACTTCTGTATGATTTCATCCAGGCAAGGGGACTACATCTAATCTTAGCATACGAGCCATAGGAGGGATGCCCTGGACCATGGGCACACAAGCCAGCAGCTTTCAAGCAGGGAGAAAGACCTCAGTTAACTGTGGCACCAGGAAGACTGTGCAACTTAACTGAGCAGAGTTACTCTAACTGCTGGAGTAAAGACTTAGTATGTTAAAGTTGCAGCAGAACTTGTCTGAGTCAGACCTGTTGGTCTATCTTGCTCAGTATTTTCCACACTGAGTGGCAGCTGAGTCCAGGGTTTCAAGCACAGAATCTCTCTCAGTCCTACATGGGGGTGCCAAAGGGGGATTGACCCTGCGACCTTCTGCATGCAAAGTGAAGGCTAGATGGCAAATGAGCCCGTATACCTCTGCCCTTCCCCTCCCCAAGGGAAGGACCAATGACTGCCATAGGGCCCCTGCCCTCTTCAAGCTGAAGGAATTTCAAGTGTCATTGAGCTTGTTGCCTCCTCAACCTGTGGAACACCTGGACAGCCTTGGGAAGTTGGTGGGCTGATGTAGTAGAGATTCAGGGAAGGTTGGGCATCACCTGGGGGAAGCTAAGAAGGTCTCAGCACCTGAGAAAGGGCCCACTCCCACCATCCCCTCTAGCCTGTGTGACATCCTGAGTGAGTGCTTGCAAGCTGGGTCAGTGGCAGCCACCATTTTAGTGTCCCACAATGCCCCAACACATCACAGCTGCTAGGAATCATGGGAAATGCACACGGCAATTGGAGCTCACCCAGGCGCCAAACGATCTGAACTGCCCTCCCTTCGGATGCCAAACAGATAAATAACCGCACAACTTTCCGAAGACATCTGAAGGCGGCCCTGTATTGGGAAGTTTTTTATGTCTGATGTTTTGCTGTGTTTTTATTATGTTGGAAGCCACCCACAGTGCAGCTGGGGCAATTTTTTATAATATAACCACCATGGTTTTAGAAGTTGACCGCCACCTCTCACCTTCCTCTGAGAAACATCCCAGAGGTTGCATCTCAGATGGTGACAAGACTTCTGGAATGAATCCCTCTGGCACGGAGGTGGGGAGCCTCAGGTCTGGGGGCCAATTCTGGCCTCCGAACCTCTCTCTATGTGGCCTTTGGGGCTCTCCTCAGGGCATGCCCCTCATTGTCCCTGTTTCGCATTCTCCTTGAGTGATTTTCACTGGCTGAAAAGTGCCCTTGAACCCCGATAATGCCATTTTGCTTGTCTAGATGGAGGGAGGGGAGGGGAGGGGTGTTTGCGTGCCTATGTGTGCAGAAACTATCTGGCCACACAAGGGTAAAATTTGCATTTCTTGCCCCGCCTAACACTGACATGTGGCTGCCTAGTAGAGGGGAATGTGGCCCTTGGGCTGGAAAGTAAAGATTCCCTGCTCATGGCAAGGACCTGGGTCATGTGATTTTAAAAGGCTACTGATACGAAAGCCACACACTGATCTGATTGGAATACTGGGAGGAAGCAGCAGAATGTTTTGAGGAGGAAAGAATGCTCTTTATAAGAAAAAAAAATGTACAACATCAAGTGGCAATTGCATGTAGAGCGAGAAACAGGGCGTAGGGATGAAGGGAGCTGGGAACTTCTAGATGGGCCATCCTTCAGGCGCAAGTAGCTTCTTGGTTCTCCAGAGGTATTTCATTACCATAGCTGCCGTCTCCATACTGGATGTAAGGAGGTATTTGAGGAGCCTCGATGATCAGCAGCCCCTCTGGTGACAAGGATGCAAAAACTGTGACGGGATCCACTTCTCCAGGAAGCCTAGTGAGGGAACATAATGATTCATAAATAACACACACATTATCATTCAGCCCAGACACCGAGATCCATCTCTGAGGGCCTTCTGGTGGTTCCCTCACTGCGAGAAGTGATGTCACTGGGAACTAAGTACGGTAACAGGGCCTTCTCGGTAGTGGCGCCCGCCCTGCGGAACACCCTCTCACCAAACGTCAAACAGATAAACAATCTGAAGGCAAAACAAAATAAAAAAATTCCTTCCAGCAGCACCTTAAAGACCAACTAAGTTTTTTATTTTGGTACGAGCTTTCGTGTGCATGCACACTTCTTCAGATACACTGAAACAGAAGTCTCCAGATCCTTATATATAGTGAGAGGGTGGGGAGGGGTATTACTCAGAAGGGTGGTGGGAATGGGTTTTTTATTTTGGTATGAGCTTTCGTGTGCATGCACACTTCTTCAGAGCACACGAAAGCTCATACCGAAATAAAAAAACTTAGTTGGTCTTTAAGGTGCTGCTGGAAGGAATTTTTTATTTATTTTGTTTCGACTACGTCAGACCAACACGGCTACCTACCTGTAATCTGAAGGCGGCATATCAATTCTAATCATTAATTTTCTTATTTCCCACCTCTTTCTCTGAGGAGCTCAAGGCGGTGTACATGGTTCTCCTCGTCTAAACCCCGCAACAACCCTGAGAGGTAGGGCTAGGCTGGGTGAGGGATTTGAACCTTGGTCTCCCTGGTCTGACACTCTTCCCACTAACCCACACAACTAACAATGAATGAATCAGGCATCTCTGGTAGCTAATCATTTGGCCTTAAATGTAAACAGGGTACACACCCTACACTGAAAGGACACGATTCCCCACCCACCCACAAAAGAAAGATCCTGGGAACTGTAGTTAAGAATGTTGGGAATTGTAGCTATGCAATGGGGTAAAAGCTACACCTCCCAGGATTCTGTGAAGGAAGCTATGTGTTTTAAACATCTTTTAAATTTCTGGTGTGTATTCATAAAGGGGGGAAAGTTTAGAAGGGAAAAGGCTTAGGAGAGGGATTATGCTCGCTTTTCTTGCTTCCCCCCCCTTATTATTTTTTTAAAAGGGGTGTTGTATTGTAATACAGGCTTTGTGTTAAATCTGTGCAAATTCTTTGGCAACTGGTTTGGCCAGATGCCTTCGTTTAAGCTGAGTACAAGCACATCAAAGGAAGCTTTGGCGTTGCAAGCAGGAAAGAAGCATTCCCAAATAAGGAGCTCTTGTGAAACTCAAGAGACAGGCCAGCCATGGCCTAGTTGGGTTCTCAGCGAGATGGTAAACCTGGAGAAGACTCTTCTACCCTTTGTGACCTGCAGTCCCCTGCTGTTATTTTTTTCTTAATGGCAGAGAAAGTTCCGGAGCATGACTCATCGCTTAAAAGTAAACAACGAGGGCCCGAGAGCATGATGAGGCATAGATTCTAAAATAGACATCAAGAAACAACTTTGCAGAGCAACTCCAGGACTGAGCTCAAAGCCCTACCCGAACCATCCATTGAAAGCAGTATGATACAACTTTAAGCAATCTAGGCTTCCTGCAAAGGCTCCTGGGAAATCCATGTGGCTCAGTGTTATCTACACGGAGGCCTCTTCTGCACCGTACATTTAAAGTGGTATCATACCACTTCAAACAGCCACAGCTTCCCCTAGGGTTGCCAGACTCAATAGAGGACAGGACTTCTGTGCCTTTAATTGCCCTGCTCTCTTTTGAGTCTGGAAACCTTAAACCTTAATTTCCAAGCAAAGGTTCTGCTGGTTTCTCTGTAAGGCAGGCATCCCCAAACTGTGGCCCTCCAGATGTTTTGGCCTACAACTCCCATGATCCCTAGCTAACAGGACCAGTTGTCAGTGATGATGGGAATTGTAGTCCAAAATATCTGGAGGGCCGAAGTTTGGGGATGCCTGCTTTAAGGTTTCCAGACTCAAAAGAGAGCAGGGCAATTAAAGGCACAGAAGTCCTGTCCTCTATTGAGTCTGGCAACCCTAGCTTCCCCCCCCAAAGAATCTGATGGTCATTTATACCTTTGGCACCTCCCTGCTGCTGCCCTCTGGCTTTTTAGCACCCCCTAAGGTAACCCCCACTGCCCAGGGGGCAGTGCCACCTGCTTTGGGATCCACTGCCCCACAGCATGGAGCTCTGGCCAAATGGCACCCTGTCCTGTGAGGGGTGGGGAACACTCAAGGATTTCCATGAATGTGCAGAACGCCCCTACTCTAGAGTTCTGAGGGGTCTGTCCCCCCTCCTCTGCTCTCCCAATTAATCTCTGTCTCCATACAGCCTGGGGGCTCCTCAAAATGCCTATCAGCTCTGAGCATCAGCACAAGATAGCCATGAGAGTGACCACGCTGCTGTCACTCCGGGGAGGAAAGGTCAACATTGCTCCAGCCTTACTGGCACCCAGAGAGCCCTGTATCATCTTTACAGGAAAAGGTTCCAGGAGCGTGATGGGCAGAGGTCAAAGAGTCAGCGAGCAAGTGAGAAGGAAGGAGAGGCTTTCCATCTGCTTGCCTGGTGAGCCGATTCTGTAATAAAAATCCCGCCAAGCGGGGAAGGGGAAAGCCTGAATGTCGGTTCAAGGCAGGGAGCACACATCCTTGAAATCCAGGGCAGGCTGGCCTCCGCAGCATACGATGCATTCAGCATCCCTAACAGCTGACCCCGATCAAACTAGTGTTCAGAGAAGTTAACCTAAAGGCAACCATTTATTTATTTTTTTCTGTTAAAAACAGGTTTCCACTAATTTAGTGCCCTTCAGATGTTGGCTGGGGCTGATGGGTAGGGCTGTCAGTTCAGGAGCATCCCAGACCCTGAGATTTCAGGGCCCAAACCTACTGGCGGTCCCTGGGGATGTCAGGGTGACAGGCCCCAGTGATTCTTCCTCTGCACTCTCTCCCACCACTGTCCTCTGGAGACAGAGGTTAATTGGGAGAGGGGAGGAGGAGGAGGACAGACCCCTCAGAAAGTCTATGGAATTATTTGTAGCTTGCTTCTGCCAGGCTTAAGCTTGCAAGGGGCACTCATAGTACATTCCCAGCCGGAGATTCAAGCCCTCTCTCTGCCACATGGAGGGGGCCAGGAAAAACCAGGAGAGTTCAGGTCAGTCCTGGAGATCTGGCAACCCTATTGGTGGGAGTTGCAATCCCAAACATCTGGATTTGGAGTTGGCTCAGGGTTGGCGAACTCGTGGCTAAGTCATTGTTGAACTCCAGCACCCAATCAGCATGACCCACCCCCATTTTAATTTGCCCCAAATCAAATGCCCTGTCCTATAGATCTATGAAATCTGGGTGCCCAGTGAGAAGGGTGGTAAGTGGTGGCACAGCTGGGTCATGAGGAGCCCTTTGGAGATGCTGGAGACCTTGGCTGATCGGTGGCACTGGACCCAGGCAGAGATATACTTTCCCCAGACGTATTTAGAAGCTCCCTGGCAAGGTAAGGTAAAGGACCCCTGGACGGTTAATTCCAGTCAAAGGCAATGAGGTGTGGTGCTCATCTCACTTTCAGGCCGAGGGAGCCGGCGTTTGTCCCGAATGGAGAAAAATCCCGGAAATCCCCCGGATTTCCTACCTGCCAGGGAGCCTCTATTTTGGGTGCCTCTCTTCCCATGTGTGGGCACCGGAAATCGGGCAGAGCGGCACCGGAGGTCGCTTCTATGCATGCCTGGCGGCCATCTTGGTGACGGCCGCTGCCATGCAGCCACCACCAAGATGGCCGTCTGGCATGCATAGAAGTGACTTCCGGTGCCGCTCTGCCCGATTTCTGGTGCCCACACACGGGAAGACTGGCCCCGGAAGTAGCTTCTATGCAACCTCCGGTGCCGCGCCGCTGCTGATCCCGCATTTTTCAGCGGGATACTTGGCAGGTATGAGCTCGTCTCGTCATGTAGATTCAAACCGCTGACCTTCTGATTGGCAAGCCCAGTGCTTTAGACCATGTGCCACCCATTTCCCTGGGAAATGAAGCTGTGAAATACTTACTGGATTTTCTTGGTAAAGTTTTTGGATACAATTCCGCCTTCCATCTGTTGTTCTTCATGTTTACCTGCAAAGAACAGAGGGGTTTTTTTTTGGTGTAGAAATTCCACAGCGCAACAAATTTCCATCAAGCTTGCCACACATTCTGGTTTGTTAACTCAGCTGGTTATTATAATTTCATGTTGCTGGGGAGCGGGGAGGGCGTTAAAGCAGCAGTTCTCAAACAAGCAGACCACCTGAAAATTGTAGGCGGGTCTCAGTGGACTACTTGGCGATCTTTCATTCATATAGCACCAGCATCATTTTCAAATCTAGCATGGAATTATCAAAATCACAGTCCGCGGAGGAGCGCCACTTACCTAGTACATTTTAAGAATGTACTAGGTAAGTGGCAATTTTACCTAGTAAAATTTTAAGAACAATTACCGGTAGCAACTACACTAGCTGCATCTGCACTATACATTTAAAGCTGTACCATCCCACTTTAAACAGTCATGGTTTCTCCCCAAAGAATCATGGGAATTGTAGTTTGTTAAGGGTGCTGGGAATTTTTTACTGTTGCCTTCTAAATAATGTTATGACTTTATACAGTTTCAGCTCTGTGGGGTTTTATTCCTTTGCCCTTACTTTTTAAAAATTGATTTGTCCCTGTAAAGTTTCTTTCCCTTTGTTCTCTGTCGTAGCTTTTTTAAAAAGAGATTTGTTAAACTACAATGAAGGCATTTTGCTGTTGCAATGAATTCATTTTGCTGTTGCAATTTTGTTTAATCCATATATATATATGGGGTGGCCTATGATTGCATGGGCGTACCCAGCGAGGGGCAGCTGCCCCCCCAGAAGCAAAAAAAATAAAATAAAAATACCGTATTTTACGGACCATAACCCACACTGAAAACTGAAGGGGAAAAGTCGCTGTGGGTTATGGAAATCGGGCTGTTTCCGCCCCCTCCGCGGCTGCAGCCAGCAACAGGAACGTGGGAGGGGGGAGGAGCAGCCTGAGCTGGGGGTGGTGGTGGACGGGAGCTCCATCCTTCCTTCCCCCCTCTTTCTTTCTTCCTTTTTCTCTCTCCCTCTCTCACCTCTTCTTTTCTTTCTCTTTCTTTCTTTCTTTCTTTCTTTCTTTCTTTCTTTCTTTCTTTCTTTCTCTTTCTTTCTTTCTTTCCTTCCTTCCTTCCTCCCTTCCTCCCTTCCTTCTCTTCCCTCCCTCCCTCCTTCCCTCTCTCTTCCCCTCTCTTGCCCCCCCTAGTTTTGATCCCAGGTACGCCCCTGTATGATTGTATAAATAAAATAAACAGTGGGATAACATGGGCATAAATAGCATGGGATGCAAGCTGAACTTCTCTGCCCTGAAGCAAAGCAGGATCATTTATTATTTTAACTACTAAATGTTGCTCCCATTTCTTACAATCAAGAAAACCTTATATATATATATATATACTGTATATATATATATATATATATATATATATATATATATATATATGCCAAATATCCTCAAACTATATTAATGATTTTTTGCCCATTAGTTTTTATTAATTTTTCAAAATTGTTAACCAATTAACCTCAAATTACCATATTTTCCAGTGTATAAGACGCCCCTTATTTTTGGGGACTAGAAATTAAGAAAATGCACTATGCACTATCTGTGTATAAGATGACCCCTTATTTTAAACTTGAAAAAAATTAGGGAAAAATATAGTCTTATACACAGAAAAATACAGTAATTCAAATTTAAAAGCTGACTTCCCACCCTTCTCCCATGATGTTGCCATTCCTCCCCTCCCTTTTCTTGCTGCATTATATAACATAAAAAGGTAAAGGTAAAGGACCCCTGACAGTTAAGTTCAGTCACTCATCTTGCTTTACAGGCCGAGGGAGCCAGCGTTTGTCCGCAGACAGTTTTTCCGGGTCATGTGGCTAGCATGACAAAGCCGCTTCTGGCGAACCAGAGCAGCGCACAGAAATGCCGTTTACCCTCCCGCTGAAGCGATACCTATTTCTCTACTTGCACTTTTTAGCGTGCTTTCGAACTGCTAGGTGGGCAGGAGCTGGGACCGAGCAACGGGAGCTCACCCCATTGCAGGAATTCGAACCGCCGACCTTCTGATCGGCAAGCCCAAGAGGCTCAGTGGTTTAGACCACAGCGCCACCCGCATCCCTATTATATAACATACTTTTATCTAATTCAGAACTAAATTTATGATTTCATAGTTTTCAGAAACAATGGATTTCAGGAGAAAGTTTTTCTCCCTATCTCAGAACTAGAACTCAAGAGTCATTTGATAAAGCTGATTGTGGGAAGATTCAGGAACGGCAGAAAGAATGATTTAGTCACACAGTGCATAGTTAAAACTATGGAATTCGTTCTGACAAGAAGCAGGGATTGCTGCCGAATTGAGTGCATTTAAAGGAGGATTAGACAAATTCCTGGAGGATGCAGTTATTGATGACCCATAACCATGATGGCTGTGTTCTACATTCACTGTCGGAGGCAGGGTACTCTGTTGTTGGGAATCACAAGTGGGGAGAGGTGATGTTATATAATTAATAATAATAATAATAATAATAATAATAATAATAATTTATTATTTATACCCCGCCCATCTGGCTGGGTTTCCCCAGCCACTCTGGGTGGCTTCCAACAGAAAAATGAAATAAAATAATCTATTAAACATTAAAAGCCTCCCTAAACAGGGCTGCCTTCAGATGTATTCTAAAAATCTAGTAGCTGTTTTTCTCTTTGACATCTGATGGGAGGGCGTTCCACAGGGCGGGCGCCACCACCAAGAAGGTCCTCTGCCTGGTTCCCTGTAACTTGGCTTCTCGCAACGAGGGAACCGCCAGAAGGCCCTCGGTACTGGACCTCAGTGTCTGGACAGAACGATAGGGGTGGAGACGCTCCTTCAGGTATACTGAACGACCTGCATCCAGGACCTGCTTGTGGGTTTCGAAAGAGGTATCTGACTGGCCACTGTGAGAACAGGATGGACCTTTGGCCTGATCCAACGAGACTTTTATTACGCTCAGACACCAAATGCATGGTTGAACAGGAATGTTTTAAAACTCTACCTACAGGTTAATAATAAGGGAGGAGAGATACCGGTCTTTGCCAGCCAGGGCAGCAGCCAGCAGCGATTTAAAAACATGCTGTGCTCCAATTACTGTGGACGTTACTGATATGCTGTTCAGCTGCTGCGTCTATTTTTGACCTGGCCAATCCTTGTGCCTGGATTGTATTCTTCTAGCTACTGAATGGTAGCTAGATACCAAGGTGGGGTGGTACTGGTATATCTCTGTATTAAATACATATATAGTGGTACCTTGGTTCCCAAACGGCTTAGTTGTTGAACAAATCGAACTGTTGTGGTTTGCGGATGTTTTTAGGAAGCTGAACATCAGACGTAGCTTCTGCTTGAGTGCAGGAAGCTCCTGCAGCCAATCGGAAACTGTGCCTTGGTTTTCGAATGGTTTCAAGAGTCGAATAGACTCCCGGAACGGATTAAGTTCAAGAACTAAGGTAAGTTCAAGAAAAGGTAGTAGCCAACTAAATTTTACTATGAGTAGAACTATTGAGATTACTCGACCTAAGTTGGTTATGTTCATTAATGTCAATGAGTCTACAATGAGTAGGATTAGCACTAGACACAACCAAGTATCTTCATATTTGCTCCATGTTTTGCTTCTGATCACATTTCACTGGTGGGCAACTCTCGCTTGAAGCCATGAATCCGGTTGCAGCCTTTATGCTAAGCATAGGAGTGGAGGATAGGTTCATGGCTACCAGCCAATGAGACGCTTCTCCATGAATTGGTCCAAAAGTCTTTTAACTAATCCAAGTTCCTGTGGGAACGAGTTCCGTAGTTCAATTACGTACTGTACGAAGAAGCCCTTTCTTCTGTCTTTCAGCGCCTGCTAAACACATTCTTGTTTAGACAAGCCTACCCAGATTCTTAGAAATGCTGGCATGAATTTTACCTTTCTGTAAACCGCTTTGAGGTGCTTTTTAAACCCAACAATCAAGCAATGATTTTATGAAATCAATCTGTCCTGAATCTTCCAGCTTTCAGCTTCGTGGGATTCCCCTGAGTTTCAGTGTTATCGGAGAGGGAGAAAAACCTTTTCTCTTGCACTTTCTCTATGCCGTGCATCGTTTTATACATGAGGCTCCAGCATCGCCAGGAACAGCTGCTGTCTGAGGCACCGCCATAAAAAACGCTCAGAAAATCTCTACGGAATGGAATTCCCTGGCAAGAGGGCACCCACAGACTGCCCTCATGGCAGACAGGTTGTCTCTGCCGTCATTCCCAACAGCTTCTGGGCGAATTAGCGAGAGCCTCAGCAGGAGCGAATCCACCTCAGATACAGCTCTGGAGAAACAACTGCTGCTTGCTGACATTCTCTCCCTAGGCCACATTCACACCGCACATTCAAAGCACTATGGTGACATTTTAAACATCCTCAGCTTCCCCCAAAGAATTCTGGGAGCTGTTGTTCGCTAAGGGTGCTGGGAGCTGTCCCCCTCGCAGAGCTACAATTGCCAGAGTGGTTTAACAACAGCATTTATTGTTTATTTATATGCTGCCCACCTGGCTGGGTCGCCCCAGCCATTCCTCCTTCCTGGTCAACGCTGAGAATTATAGTTCCGGGAAGGGAATAAGGGTCTCCTGACAATTCTCAGCACCCTGAACAGACTGCAACTCCCAGAATGCTTTGGGGAGAGGCAGTGAAAGTGGTATCATAGCGCTTTAAATGTATAGTGTGAAAATGGCCTCAGTACATTTAGCATGGATTTCAGTCACCACACGGAACATTGCATAGCTGCCAAGTTCTCCCTTTTTTAAAGGGAAATTTCCATTATGCTGAATAGGCTTCCTTGCGAGAAAAGGGAAAACTTGGCAGCTATGCAGAACATGGGTACTTATTCTAGGCAGGCCGGATGTCTGACCAGCGCTGTGATTATCCATGAACCACCTGTTGATGCGCAGAACAATAATGTAGGGAGAGAGACAGATTGCTATCCATCAACAACCTGATTAAAACTGTTTGCACACTATACTTTAAAGGACATTCAAAACACATTCCTTTCCTCAAAGAATGACAGGCACTGTAGTTCCACCCCTTACAGAGTTAAAATTTCCAGCAACCCTTAAATTGCCCAGAATTCTTTGAGGGGAAGGGTGCGCTTCAAGTACGTTTTAAAAGTATAGTTTGTACACAACAGGTCTCCCAGATGGCTGCTATTTGCGGGTGAGATTCAAGGCTCATCCATACTGTCGTTCAATATTGATAGCCAGTTTCCTGTACCTCTGCATATTCTCCGTTGTCTGTATGATATTTCTCCTCTAAATCACTGTCTTCACACACTTTCTCCTTCCTCAATGTGGATTTTTTAATAAAAAAATACCCTCTTCTCCCTTTTGGAAGTATGAGGAAATCCAAACTGAGAGAAGGGTGTACGACGGCCGCAATTTGTAGGAGAACACCATACGGACAATATGATGGTCGTCAAATAGCCGGCTTTGTCTAACCTCCCTGAAAACCAATCACGATGAATGCTCATGAAGAGATTGTCTGGAAGTGACCTAAGGGATGTCCCCAACTTAAAAATAAATGCAGGAATACTTCCACCTCAGAGATCTCTTGCCTTGAGTGAGCATGTGTGTGCTGTCATAGCACATGGCATCACATGGGGATGGTGAATGCATTTGCAGTGTTACGCACATGCTAGTGCAAAACTGATTAGACCAGCTTCCCCCAGCCAATGACTAGTGGTGGTGTGTGGTAACACAGAGGCAGGCTTTTTCACTGGAGACACCAGTATTGTGGAATGCCCTCCCTGCTGAAATATGAGAGGCCCCATCACTATTGGCATTCCGCTGGCTCCTGAAGGCACAGCTGTTTAAGGAAGCATTGCCCCTGAATTGAACTTGTGATTTTATCATTGTAAATGTTTTCTTTTCTTTTCTCTCTCTCTCTCTCTCTTTCTTTTTTAAAACTGTATTAACTGTCATGCTTCCAAATTGTTTTAACGTGATTGTGCATTTGTGTATGTGTGTGAAATTATGGATTGGCTTCATATTTGCAAACCACTTACAACAAGTCATTTTTTCATATACGTGGCATCAATCTAATCATCATCATCCTCCAATGCCTTCCATATGTTTTGGACCACAACTCGCATCAGCCCCAGCCAATATAATCTACAGTAGTGTATAATTTACATGTGCCATCTTCTGTGGATGGGGGAATATTAGAACTGGTTCAGACATGCATGTTGATGACTAAACCATCAAACAAGGCTGGGCAGTGCCACTACTGGGGAAGTGGCATAGATCAGTGGTTAGGGCAGTTGCTTTGCATGCAGAAAATCACAGGTTGGATTCCTGGGACTGGGGAATACGTGCTGCCTGAAAACCCCAATCACTGCTCCTTCTTAAAGTAGACAGTATTGAGATACATCAGGCACCCCCAAACTTCGGCCCTCCAGATGTTTTGGACTACAATTCCCATCCTGTTAGCTAGGGATCATCGGAGTCGTAGGCCAAAACATCTGGAGGGCCGCAGTTTGGGCATGCCTGAGCTAGATGGATTAATGGCTTGACTTGGTATAAGACGGCTTCCTATGCTCCTTTTATATCAGGGAAGGGACGTAGCACAGTGGTAGAGCATCTGTTTTGCATGCATAAGGACGCAGGTTCGATGCCCAGCATCCCCAGCAAGGGCTGGGAGAGATCCCTTGCCTGAAAGCCTGGAGAACCTCTGCCAGGTAGTGTAGACCAGGGGTTCCCAACAAAATTTTCTCAAGGACCCCTCATCGAGCCGCTATTGTGACAAGGACCCCCATTAATTCCTAATCCTAAAATTAAAAAGTGAGAGCCAAATTAAGAGTCTTTTTATATTTTATATTTTTAACCAACGGTCCATTTTTAACTACGCGAACTGTAGCTTCCGCGAAAAACAACGCTTTGTTTACAAACACTACTGTTTTGCAAAGAGGCAGTGCGCACCAGGGAGGAGGGAGGGGAATGGAGAAGACAGGGTACCTGCGCAGTAGCGCACAAATGAAGCCGACGCACGCAAAGCATCTTGGGGAGGGGAGCGTTAGTAGAATGCGCGCGCTGCCTCTTTGCAAAACAGTAGTGTTTGTAAAGCGCCACCTAACGGCATGCAGCAGAACTACTGCCTCTATCTAATTCTAGTTTTGCGCTAGACTCTGCTCATGCAGGAAGCGGCCAAAACAAAAAATCTGTTATCATACGAAATATATTTAATATATTTTTTATTCTAATAGCATCTTGCGGACCCCTCTGGCATAGCTCGCGGACCCCTGGGGGTCCCCGGACCACCTGTTGGGAACCACTGGCCTAGACAGTAGTGAGCAAGGTGGACCAATGGTCTGACTCAGTATAAACCAGCTTCCTGAGAATCACAGAACTCCAAACAGAAGGCGATCTCAAAAACAAGCAGTTCACACATGTGGCAACCAGCCAGGAATCAAATGACGCACTTTGCTCTCATTCTCCCTGTCTCACAAGCCCGACAGGCTTCAGCTAGATGTTGGGATTGAATGTCACTAACCCCCTGCATGCTTCGGAAAGCAGAGGCCTCCTCGCTTTCAACTTTGTCTCTTGAAGACCCTTGCTCAGGCCCTTGCAGCTGTTGAATCATTCTTATAAAGAGCCAGTCGCGTTAGTGATCATTCTGCATTGTTTTCAACGCTCCTTTAGGCTTCCCTGCATTTGTCTACATTCTTACATATCACTTAGGTATTTTATAGGAGTGGGTGGTATATAGATACTTTAATATCAGATGGGCAGCATATAAATAATAAATTATAATAATAATATTATTACAGTATTAATGCACGGATCCCAGAAAATCCCATTAAAGCACATTAATTCATTCCCCCCCCCCCAGGTTGGGACAATGAAAAAAAGAGGCTTTGGTTGATTAGTTTCCCCGCCTCCCCGTCTTCAAACGGGAATTGAATTTCAGTGAATTCGGAGATTATAAAATTAATCACGATAGGTGCTTTCTGGAGATAGTGAAGGCTGTCCAATCAGTAACATACATTTCTTCCCCCACCCTCCCAAAAATCCTAGGCAGTTTGTTAAGGGTGCTGAAAGTTGTTAGGAGATCCTATTTCCCTCACAGAACTACAATTTCCAGCATGGTTCAACAGTCAATCCCTCTTCTCGGGGAACTCAAACAAACAAACAAACAAATATTATACCCTGTCCATCTGGCTGGGTTTCCCCAGCCACTCTGGGAATTGCAGCTCCCTGGGAGGAATAGGGGTCTCCTAATAACTCTCAACACCTTTAAAAACTACAGTTCTCGGGATTCTTTCGGGGATGCCGTGACTGCAAAGTCAGTGATTTAGTGGTTAGAGTGTCAGAATAAGACCTGGGAGACCCAGGTTCAAATCCTCCCTTGGCCCTGTAGCTCACTAGGTAACCTTGGACCTGTCGCGGCCTCTTAAGCCTCACCTACCTCACAGGGTTGTTGTGGAGGTTAAAGAAGGAAGCGAAGAATCACGTACGCTTCATTGAGGGGGGAACAGGTGGGATAATACAGATGCAATAAAACAAATAATAAATAAGATGCGATCACACTGGCCTTAACTGGGTAGTGAAGATGGGTTCTTAGTCTTACACACATTTCGAACGCTTGCTCCGACATGTACCTCCCCACCCCACCCCAAATCCAGAATGACGCCCCTCTGCTTAATTTCCCCATCACTCACCTGAGACTTCCACATAACCGTCCTTGGTTTTCACTGTCAGCTCCTCAGGTTTAAAGCTCTGCACATTGACACACACTTTCCACGGCTCCCCGGAAAAGGGCGGAGGGCTGCCCCCAAAGGCCGGACCTTCTGTGTACTCCCCAAATCTGGGGCCATATCCTGGCGGGGATAGGCCGGTGGTCCGGGACCTCAGCGACCCTGGCCACGCTGGACCCAGTCGGGAGCGGGCCCAGTCCGGCCAGTCTGAGGTCAGGCCTGTGGGAAAGGAGGGCAGGCCAAAGTCATCGTCCAGAAGCCGCGAAGACAAGCTGGGTTCCCGGAACGTGTCTCGAAGGGTCCGGTGCCGGCTGGGATAATGGCATGAGAAGGGGATCTGGCTGTCACCCATGACAAGCTTCTTCTGAGTCTGAGCCGAGAGGAGTCACAGACTAAGGGAGAGAAAAATCCAACAATGATAACGCGGTTGAATTTGGGGCCCAAAAATGTCACTCAAGTGCTGTATGTGAAATTTCAGCTTCAAAGGTCCCGGTTCGATACCTGGATACTTCCCCCCCTTTAAAAGCACCCAAAATGAAAATGTTTCCGTCCACAAATCTGAAATGAGAAAGCACCTCTTCGACGCTGACTTGCAGAGAAATCCAAGCAGGTGAGCTGCTGTTTGCTTTTGAATTCCGGAGAGGAGGCAAGCAATCCTTTGGCCGCAAGGTTTAAAAGCAAATGCACCTGGCTGCTGTGGTTTCCCGATTAAAAACTCCCTCTACTGCTCCTCACACAGGAGCTTAAATAAACCTCTTTCGTAAGAGTCGCGAAACTTCTCTGAAGTTCCAGGCAGCTGCTTGCCCTCTATTTATAAGCGCTTTAGTGCTGCTGCTGCTGCTGCTGGTGTTGCAATGCGTGCCCAGCAAAGCCGTATTTTGGGAGTGGGTGAAACAGCCCTGGAGAATCTGGGTTGAAACAGCTGACTTCACCCCAGTGGGACAGACAAGCCCCAATGGAGAGCCAAGTTTAGACAGCCTCTCTCACCAGCCCCACCCTCTCCTTCCTTGGCTCCCTCCCTCTTAACATAGAGCAGGCAAGGCTGCTATTATTAGTCTGGGGTGTCAGGCCTGTTCCTCTGCAAACTTCTCTTAATATCACCTCCTGGGGGGTTTGCCCTGAAAACAAAGAGCCTTGGTGTTGTGGCACCTTTAAAAAGCCAAGGGACATAGGAAACTAACTTATGTTTTTGGAGGAAAGCCTTTTAGCTCAGTGCTTTGCAAGCAGAAGGTCCAATCCCTGGTTTCCATCTCCAGGTAGGGCTAGGAGAGATTCCCGGTTTGAAACCCTGGGGAACTAATCAGTGTTGACGATCCTAAGATAGATGGAGCAACTCAGTCTAATGGATATTTATTTGGGGGAAATCCATGGGTCAGTGGAAGAGGACCTGCCTTGCATGGATGAAGCTCCCGGGTTTAATCCCTGGCATCTCCAGGTAGGAGAGGGTTCTTCTGTGGCTGCTCGGTTATGCTAATGCATGGGTAGGCAAAGTAAGGCCCAGGGGCCGGATCCGGCCCAATCGCCTTCTCAATCCGGCCCATGGACGGTCTGGGAATCAGCGTGTTTTTACATGAGTAGAGTGTGTCCTTTTATTTAAAATGCATCTCTGGGTTATTTGTGGGGCCTGCCTGGTGTTTTTACATGAGCAGAATGTGTGCTTTTATTTAAAATGCATCTCTGGGTTATTTGTGGGGCATAGGAATTCGTTCATATCCCCCCCCCCAAAAAAATAGTCTGGCCCCCCACAAGGTCTGAGGGACAGTGGACCGGCTCCCTGCTGAAAAAGTTTGCTGACCCCTGTCTAATGCATCAGGAAGAACCACCGGGACAAAATTGCAGTAAACTGTAAGGCAGGGGTCCCCCAAACTAAGGCCCAGGGGCCGGATGTGGCCCAATCGCCTTCTAAATCCGACCCGCGGACGGTCTGGGAATCCGCGTGTTTTTACATGAGTAGAATGTGTCCTTTTATTTAAAATGCATCTCTGGGTTATTTGTGGGGCATAGGAATTCGTTCATATATTTTTTCAAAATATAGTCCGGCCCCCAACAAGGTCTGAGGGACAGTGGACTGGCCCCCTGCTGAAAAAGTTTGCTGACCCCTGCTGTAAGGTCTAAATTGGAAAATATCACATGCTTTGTGAAGTCCGCAATCTACACGTGCATCTGCATTTTATGAGCGGGTTAGTTCAGGCAGCGGCTCTGCTTTTTATACACAGTTGTATAGTTAAATAGATATTTCTTTTCCCGACAGTGTTTGCATGGTTTTGTCATGGCCTTTGGCTAGTACAGTAAAGCTTATTTTGATTGATTTGAGGTAGGCCTGGGAGAGCTGCTGCAAATCCGTGTGGGCAATGCTGAGCAATATCTGTGTTTATGGGGCATTTGTTCTGGGATAGTTATATGACGAAGAGCATGACCACTATTCTTATTTATTGATGATGATTACGAGTGATTACATTTATTATTATAATTATTTTATTTATAATTATCCCAATTCATTCATCATGTTTAGGGAAGTTTTTAATATGCTGTATTGTTTTTAACATTCAATCGGGAGCCGCCCAGAGTGGCTGGGGAAACTCAGCCAGATGGGCCGGGTATAAATAATTTATTATTATTATTATTATTATTATTATTATTATTATTACCTGTATTACCGTATTATTATTATTTTGTCATTTTGATTTGAGGGGCGCTTATACCATCAGCCATTCATCCACTTTTCAGTGAGGGGTCTCCTAACAACTCTCAACATCATTAAAAACTAAAGTGCTCAAAAATTTTTTGGGGGAAGCCATGACTGCAGAGGTAGAGTGGTGTAGTGGTTAGAGTGTCAGACTAGGACCTGGGAGACCAGGTTCGACACCCCCCACTCAGTTATGAAACTCACTAGGTGGGCTTGGGCCAGTTGCTTCCTCCCAGTCTAACCTATCTCACAGTACTGTGGAGGAAAAGGTGGAATATAAATGCAATAATAATAATGAATATATTGCCTCATCTTGTGGCAGTGAGTCCCACAAGTTAATTACACACCGTGTGAAGAAGTACACACCGAGGTGGGGCGTTGAGGACACTTCCCTTGGGTGCAACCCTGTCTGGGGGCAATAGGCATCAAAATCATGCTGTAATAATATTATTTTAATACCTGTAATTATCATTATGTAATGTTTTCCTTTCAGCGTGGAATAATTAAAGATGAGCTAGCCTTGTGCAGTAGTGGTTAGAGCAGGCACCCCCCAAACTGCGGCCCTCCAGATGTTTTGGCCTACAACTCCCATCATCCCTAGCTAACAGGACCAGTGGTCAGGGATGATGGGAATTGTAGTCCAAAACATCTGGAGGGCTGAAGTTTGGGGGTGCTTGAGTTAAGAGGGTCAGATTAGAATGCAAGAGATCATGGCTGAAGTCTCCACCCATTGAACAACTCCAGTCCTTTAGCTCAGTATTGTCTATCGAGGGAAACTTTGGCCCACCAGATGTTGCTGAACTACAACTCCCATCATTCTTGACTATTAGCCATGACTGCTGAGGCTGTTGGGAGTTGGAGTCCAACAACAACAACAACTGGAGGGCTGAAGATCCCCCCAAGCCCTCTTCTGACTGGCGGTGACTCTCTAGGGTTTCAAAAAGGAGTCTTTCCCAGCCCAGGAAACTGTGTTGTTGACCACCCATCCGCCTGCCCTTTGTTTTGTGCATACAGTGGTACCTCGGTTTTCGAACGCCTCCGTAGTGGAACGTTTCGGAACTCGAATGCCACAAACCCGGAAGTAAATGCCTCGGTTTTCGAACGCGCCTTGGAAGTTGAACAGGAAACGCGGCTTCTGTTTTGAGTTTTCCGTTTTGAGGCATCTGCTTTTCGAATGTTTTGGAATTCGGATGGACTTCCGGAACAGATTAAGTTCAAAAACCGAGGTTACCACTGTACTAGGAATGCCCTCAAGGAAGCCCGGGAATAGAAATTCAAGGTAAGAATTTCAGTTTCCCCCCAGCCCAAAGCATGTGCCGCACTGCTGAGCTATGACAATTCCTCTGGCACTCAGTCTTGAAGCTTATGGGGAGACCCTGGGCCACAATCTTTGAGTCTGTCCCACCTCACAAGGTTGTTGTGATAAAAGATGTCTATGGGAAGAACCACCTAAGACCCTCAGGACCAGGGGTCAAATGCAGCTCTCCATGCCCCTCTGTCTGTCCCTTGGCATATTCCCCAGGCCACACTCTGCACTAGCCCTGCTTCATGCCCCAAATGTTTTTGCCTGGCTGGAATGTGTCTTTGATCATGCCTCAATGCTTGTCTGGGTGGAAGACACAGAGGTGTGTGTATAGAAGGTAGCTTAATGTACAAAAGTAAAAATTCCATTCATTGCTCTACTCACTTTTGCCTCTGGCCCCCAGAATGTTGCTCACGAGAGAATGTGGCCCTCTGGTTCTAAAAGGACCCCGCCCCCCGGTTTAAGCCTCCCTGATCTCCTTGGATGAAGAAAGCAAAATGAGCCCTCTAAATAAATAAAGCTTTCCAGATAGTAGATTAAAAAGCTAGACGTCAGCTTTCTCGGAGGCTTAGTCAGGGCAGCAGGCCACACCCGCAGCCTAACCCAGCATAGCACATTCAGCTTTGTCAAGAAGGATAAAATGTGTGTGTGTGTGTGACATCGAACAGTGTCACTAGCCTGCAGGAGTTACCCGCAAGCCACCTCTCAACAGGAGCAGTCTTGCCTACGCAGCTTCAACATCATATCCTCAGTAATATCTTTTAAAAGCCCATGACAATATGCCTTAACCCACCATTGGTTCCGGGCGAACGGGGTGAAGAGTTCAGAAAGCTTGTCTCAGGTTTAGGAATGTCTATTTATGGCAGCGAGTGCCAAGGCTGTTTTTAAAGCACTGCTTTTAAAAGTTGGCAACCTTATTTGCAGGCAATAGCCTACTTCTTAGGGTCGAATCATGTTGTCTGTTGAACCAGACCAGACTATGATTGGCTTCAGGAGGGATTCCTATCACCGGTCACCCGAGAGCTCTTCTTAACTAGAAATGTGGAGGATTAAAACCTTAGATTTTCTCCATGGATGAGATGAACTAAATGCACGGGGTTACAATAAGCAGGGTGGATTTGATTTGAATCACTTTTTTTTTTTTTACAGAAAGACTCATTCTTGCTGGTATAATCTTAATATTTACAACCAGAGGAAGGCTTCATTTTTGGAATAATAAATTTTCAGAGTAGTTTTTACAGTTATATCAAAAATTTCCTGATTTGATTATACTATTAGAAATACATAAAGCAATAATTATGAAATTATCGTGAGGTTTAATAAGTTAACTGTTTATATTTGGGCAACTTTTCTGCTGTACTTTTATTGGAAGGAGAAAAATAATCATTTCCTTAATGACAATTCAAACAATTTATTTAACTAAAATAATAACATTATAGCAAATGTATCTATGTTTGTTAACTGATGTGGTTAAACAATTAAAAAAAACAAAAAACTTAGACTGAGTTTTAGCACATATGAAAAACTTAAAACAAATCCTTATTTCCTGATGAATAGCCTTTGGACTATAATGTAACTTAAATAGAAAACTATCTTTAGAATGATTTTTCCTCCAAAAAAATTTTATTTTAAAAACCCGATTTAAAAAAAATAAATCAGATTTAAATAAAAAATCTGATTTAAATAAAATAATCTGATTTTTTTTAAAATCATTAATTTTTATCCACCCTGGCAATAAAGGCACTTGATATTATAGAAAAATAGGGGAGGGGCTCACTTAGAACAAAATATTGCGGTGTGGAGTGTTTTAAACTGTTTTTTAAATTGTGTTTTAAATGTTGTAACCCGCCGTGTGACATTAGGGTGAAGGGCAGATAAATAATAATAATAATGAGTTAAAAGGGCCTGACCCCTTTTTGGATCGTTTTAGGATTCTCCTCATTCCGGAAACTATAGTTTACCCCTGCAGAGCTATAATTCCTGGCACCAAGAAACAAACTTCAGTTTCCAGAATTCTTAGTTTTAAGTGTATGGTGTATAGGCAGCCTAGGACAGAATACTGAAACTGTAGAAGCTAAGTGTCTTTACTTAAGGTCTATACAAACTGCTTGCCTTCAACGAACTATGCGTTCCGGTTTGAGCAGTTTAGAAAGCAGATTATGTCTCGCCACATGTGCGAAATTGACTGAGCCTGAGTCAGCACCCAAAGGGAGCGTCCTACTGTCAGTAGGTGTTGACAGCCGGTATCTAAGGAAAGTCTGGACCTGGTGGAGTAACTGGGAAGGATGAACCTTCAGGGTAAGCTGGTTTTTCGAGGTACCGTACTTCTGCACAATCTCAAGATTTCCCCAAGCCTGCTGGTGCTCCCATCTTGTGCCTGGATGCTGTGTTTTTGACAACATAAACAACAGCTCTCGTAGCTCCAGCACTGGAAATAGAGGGAATATAGTCTGATTGGAAGGGACCCAGGTGGCGCTGTGGGTTAAAACACAGAGTCTAGGGCTTGCTGATCAGAAGGTCGGCGGTTCGAATCCCCGTGATGGGGTGAGCTCCCGTTGCTCGGTCCCAGCTCCTGCCAACCTAGCAGTTTGAAAGCACATCAAAGTGCAAGTAGATAAATAGGTACTGCTCCGGCAGGAAGGTGAAGGGCATTTCCATGCGCTGCTCTGGTTCGCCAGAAGCAGCTTTGTCATGCTGGCCACATGACCCGGAAGCTGCCTGCGGACAAACGCCGGCTCCCTTGGCCTATAGAGTGCGATGAGCGCCGCAACCCCAGAGTCGGACACGACTGGACCTGATGGTCAGGGGCCCCTTTAGTCTGATTGGGCTCTGAAGTAAGCAACTGTATATTCTAGGCTAAAACTAGTCAAATCTATACCACATGCAGTGGTACCTTGGTTCTCAAACTTAATCCGTTCTGGAAGTCCGTTCCAAAACCAAGGTGCGCTTTCCCATAGAAAATAATGCAAAATGGATTCATCCGTTCTAGACTTTAAAAAACAACCCCTAAAAGCAATTTAAACATGAATTTTACTATCCAATGAGACCATTGATCCATAAAATGAAAGCAATAAACAATGTACTGCAGTCACACAATCAATCAATAAGTAGCTGAACTGGGTTCCACACAGTCACAAAAACAAAACAAAAATAGCCGCAAAATACAGTAAATACCCAAAACAGACAGACCTCAGCGTAACACTCAAAACGGAAGTGTGGCACTCAAAACGGAAGCGTAACACTTGAAACGGAGCACGTTCGGCTTCTGAACAAAGTTCACAAACCAGAACACACTTCCGGGGTTTGTAGTGTTTGGGTTCCAAGTTGTTTGAGTACCAAGGTGTTTGAGAACCAAGGTACCACTGTATTTTAAGCACACAGTTCCCTCTGCCCCAAGAATGCTGGGATACTTCCCTTAACAAACTGCGGCTCCCAGGATTCTTTGGGGAAAACCGTGCACTTTAAATTTATGTTGTGGATGCAACCCGTTGTAATGAAAGTTCAGAAGCTGCTGCCAGTCAGTGTAGACAATATTGAGCTATATGGGCCAGTGGCCTGACACAGTATAAAGCAGCCTCCTATGAGAGGGAAATTAGCTCTGTGACAGAGCATATGATTTATATTCAGGTGGTCCCAGGCTCTATCCCTGGCGTCTCCGGGTAGGGCTGGGGCAGAACCTCACCTGCAACCCTGAAGAGCTGCTGCCGGTCAGTGTAGACATAATGGAGCTAAATGGACCAATGGTCTGACTTGGCATATGACAGTTTATTTACTTAATTATTTCAGGTTTATATATATAGATATATATAAAATAAATAAATCACCAAACCACTTTTTTAAAAAAGCATCATGGTGGTATACAGCATTCCCTACTATTCTTAACTTTATTTTGCTAGCGGTGTGTGTGTGTACCGAGACTGAGAGAACAGCTTACATGTAAATCTTGTTGAAGGGTGGGGTATAATAAATACCTAAAGTTGGGAGGCTCTAGAAGACATCGGTCACAGACGATAAAAGGAAATACCATTCCTGACTCAGTTGAGTTTAACAAGATCTCAGTCTTCGACCACCCCTGGAGACTTAAGGCATGCATACCTGTCATCCACAGTCTGAATCCAATCTGCCTAACATTACATCACATGTGAGATAATTACTGTTTATAAAGGGGAACTAGGCACTCCCAATTGGGCCTGAGGCCTAAAAAGAGGCAGCATCGAATTCCTCTGTGAACTCAAAACTCAGCCATTCCATTCTGCACTCTGCAAAGTAGTTGAGGACGCAAATTTTAATCTTGGTTTTTAATCCTCTTTTATTTCATAAAATTTATACACCCCTTGATTGTAGAGTGCTCAGTCCCTGTATATTCCAAATGAACTGGCTGTTCCATCTCAAAAGGTTGGTGATGGAACTGAAGCCTTTTGCTGTTGCCTAGCGACCGCAGGGCACCCTCCCAAACCTCTTAGGGCTGGCCTGGAAGAGAATGGGATATGTTTCTCGCTGCTGTTGCTAGGCAACCACCAGTGTTTCCCTGTCCCCTGAATCCACAACACAGCTGGCTAGGAACAAGGGCCAAAAAGTGACCTGTGATGCAGGAGGTCTGCAATCATATCCCCTGACATTTTTAATTTTTTTTACTTCCTCTAAAGCAGCCAGATTTTGACTGGGGATAAGTTCCATTGTAAGATCGTGACCTCAGCTAACCACTTAAAAGTGCCCTCATCAGCACCCCCAAAGAATAGGCTAGGTTGCAAGAGCCATCCCTAAGGAACGATGCCCTCCGGGCTAATGGGTGGGCATTCCCTCCAACCGGCCCTGTACTAGCCCAGGCATCCCCAAACTCAGCCCTCCAGATGTTTTGGGACTACAACTCCCATCATCCCTAGCTAACAGGCCCAGTGGTCAGGGATTATTGGAATTGTAGTCCCAAAAACATCTGGAGGGCCAGGTTTGGGGATGCCTGTCTTAGCTGCTAGAAAGGAGAACAGTAGCCCAAGGGATGGGAGTGAGTGAGCTGGAAGCAGGCCGGGAGCTGGAGACACAGAGACCTGCTTGCTCTGTCCTGGATCCAGAGCTGCGACTAATGGAGAAGCAAGATCTGTTTGGGTGTTCATGTTGTGAGCCCCTCCATCTTATGTCCAGGTGGTAAAGGTAAATAAAGGGACCCCTGACCATTAGGTCCAGTCGTGACCAACTCTGGGGTTGCGGCGCTCATCTCGCGTTATTGGCCGAGGGAGCCGGCGTACAGCTTCCAGGTCATGTGGCCAGCATGACTAAGCCGCTTCTGGCGAACCAGAGCAGTGCATGGAAACACCGTTTACCTTCCTGCTGGAGCGGTGCCTATTTATCTACTTGCACTTTGACGTGCTTTCGAACTGCTACGTTGGCAGGAGCTGGGACCAAGCAGCAAGAGTTGGGACCGAGCAACGGGAGCTCACCCCGTCGCGGGGATTCGAACCGTCGACCTTCTGATCAGCAAGTCCTAGGCTCTGTAGTTTCACCCACAGTGCCACCCGTGTCCCACATGCCCAGGTGGTATATATGTGTAAATAAAACTATATATCCTAAAGACACCACAGTCTCCAACGAAGCAGTATTTTTTCTGTTGTGAGACTAATTATAGCACTTTTTCCTCTCTCTCTTTTTATGCTGGGGGATAGGGCAGTGGGAGATTTACTTTAGGAGGATGGAGACATGAGAACGGGCTTTTTCTGCAGTGTAATGCTCTCCCCAGGGAGGTTGACGGTGCCTTCATGATATACCCTTAGGTACCAGGTGAAAGGGACATGGGTGGTGGATATGGTCTAAACCACAGAGCCTAGGGCTTGCCGATCAGAAGGTCGGCGGTTCGAATCCCCACGATGGGGTGCGCTCCCGTTGCTTGGTCCCAGCTCCTGACAACCTAGCAGTTCAAAAGCACATCAAAGTGCAAGTAGATAAATAGGTAGGAAGGTAAAGGGCGTTTCCGTGCGCTACTCTGGGCACGCAAGAGCCATGATCAGAGTTCAAGGGCACTCATGACATAAATCAATAAAAATACATAGCAAGCTAAGGTCTTGTGTTTGGTAGCTATCCAGCTCAGACATGAAACATAGCAAGGAAGAATCATAAAGTTGGATGGGACTACCAGGGGCCATCTAGTTCAACCCCCCCCCTTTGCTAGATATCCTAACACTCTTTGCCTCCTTAGCAAATCTCCATCTGGCACTTAACGCCACACCTCATTATCCCATTGAGAGTCGCTCAGCAAATCGCCTGTATGGCAAAGCCACACGGATGGAGACGCCCGCCTGCCCTGCCCTTCCCCTCGGCAGGAATGAAACAAGAAGTTTCCTCCCATACGCTCTTCTCTCCATTTTGGTTTGTTGCCTTCTTTCCTTTGACAGGTGGCCACTCTGGTTGCCCCTCCCTCCTTCCCCTGCCAAGGCCGTTGCCAGTTTTTTGAGAGGGACCTGGGCAAAGTGCCCTCCCCCTGGCGTGATTATCTTCCTTGAACCCAGTGCTTCTGGGACCTGCCTCGGATATGTATGTCATGGCCCAGAGGCGTAAGGGTAAGGGATGGCGGTAGAAATTTCATGCAGTTTGCATTTAAGCCCTACCTATTTTGTACAGACAAACTAAAACAGCTACCCTTCAAAAATTTGCACTTTTTAGGAGTTTGCGACACAGTTCTCTAGCCAAGAAGTATGTACAAAAATGCCTATACTAGGGTAGTCTCCATAAAAATGCAGACGACATACAATAATGCATTATATTAGGGGAGATTGCTTTGCAAAAAAAATATGTTCCTTAAGAGCCACTGCCTACAAAAATGTGTATACAGTCATACCTCGGTTTAAGTACGCTTTGGTTTGAGTACTTTCAGTTTAAGTACTCCGCGGACCCATCTGGAATGGATTAATCCACTTTCCATTAGTTTCAATGGGAAAGTTCGCTTCAGGTTAAGTACAGACTTCCAGAACCAATTACACTCATACTTCGGGTTAAGTACGCTTCAGATTGAGTACTCCGCGGACCTGTCTGGAACGGATTAATCCACTTTCCATTACTTTCAATGGGAAAGTTCGCTTCAGGTTAAGTATGCTTCAGGTTTAGTACAGACTTCCAGAACCAATTGTGTACTTAAACCAAGGTACCACTGTATTTGGATGAATTCACGCTAAAATGCTGGTGAATTTTTATGAGGACCTTTTCTTTTCTTTTCTTTTTTAAAAAAGGCTAACTGATGTGGAGATGTAGTGGCCTGAACTGAAGATTGGAGAAATGTGTAGGGTTGCCAGACTCAATAGAGGACAGGACTTCTGTGCCTTTAATTGCCCTGCTCTCTTTTGAGTCTGGAAACCTTAAAGAGAAACCAGCAGACCCTTTGCTTGGAAATTAAACAAAGGGTCTGCTGGTTTCTCTTTAAGGTTTCCAGACTCAAAAGAGAGCAGGGCAATTAAAGGCACAGAAGTCCTGTCCTCTATTGAGTCTGGCAACCCTAGAAATGAGAAACAGAAAACGGAAACTGACAGATATCTCGCCCATCTTTCATCTGGGATAAAGAAGATGGTGGTTGCAGCCACGTGGCCTAGCACTTTATTTCATGATTTATTAGTTTAACAATATGCATATACCGCTTTATTGTGTGTGTGGGGAGAGAACCTCTTCTTCTCAATGGCAGGAAAACCATGGTTACATGGTTAGAGAGCTAAACCATGAGCCCGCGTTTGGACAACATGTGAATCCAAACTACAACCGTATCTGTACTGCACTTTTAAAGCAGTATCACACCACTTTAAACAGCTATGGCTTCCCTCAAAGAATCTTGGGAAGTGTAGTTTGTAAAGGTTGCTGAGAGTTGCTAGGAGACTCCCTATTCCCCTCATAGAGCTACTGTTCTCAGAGTGGTTTAACAGTCAATTCCTCTTCCCAGGGGATTGAGGGGGAAAGGGGTCTCTAACAACTCTCAGCATTTTTGAGGTGCCTTTGGGGGGAAGCCATGACTGTTTAAAGGGGGTATTATCCTGTGTTTCTGGGGATCAATATTGCAATCCTATACACAGTACAGTTATGTGGGAATAGGCCCCACTGATGCTAGTAATACATACTTCTGGGCATCATACACAGGAATCATGTGCTGCAAGGTTAAATTATTATTTCATCATCAAAACCTCAGACAGGGCCTACGGCTTTAATCAGCATGGTAAATGTGGAGAGCAAGGCTTATCTGAACCAAGACACCAACATATAAAGGAGAAAGTCATGAGGGAAGATTTGTTAACAGGCTTACATCTAAATTCAGAAACCTGTGAAATAACATTCCAGTTTCAGACGATACTCTTCTACTAACATGAAACCTGCTGCACCTGAATTTATTGGCAAGTTTGATTTAACTAATCTGGGACTCAGTTGAGACCAGGGTTGTCTCTACTGCTAACACTGTTACGGCCAGTCAGTATGGAACAATTTGCTCTGATTTATTTCCCAACCAGCCTTTTGTCCATCAGTTTCAATGCATTCCTAACCACACTTTTTCAAAAAGTGAGTATATGTCATGCCGCGGCGACAAAGCTCTTCATGCCTTTTAATTGCACCAACCAAAAGTTGCAGTATATGTACTCTTGAATCCCTCCTGCAAAAATACTGACAGTCTGGAGGCATTGTGCGTTCTCACCAATAACAGCTGTTGTGAAAGGTCACTGCAATAAACTAGGAGATATTTGAGCTTCACATAAACATGCCTCTTATCTCTGGCATTTCTTAACCCGCTTTCTCTCTCTCACACACACACACAGGTGTAGAGAGAGAATCTGCCAACCAGTAACACAGCACTTCAGAGACGAAGAGTCTTGTGGGGCCTTAAAGACTTTGTTTTCCGGTGCACAAAAGCTTGTGCTAGAAGAATATAGTTGTTAACCTTTAAGAATATAGTTGTTAACCTTTGTTGCTATCGTTGCAGCAGACCTAACACTGCGAAACCCACCCGAGGAAAGTCTAAAACTTGGTGAATCCGATGCCCAATGTTTACTGTGGCGCAATAAACCTTTAAAGTAGCATGTGATGCTCCGTTTATCTGTGTGGTTTGCTCTCCCAGGCTAAATCCCACAGGAACTGGAGGTCTGAAATGCATGCAGGAGATCTAAACTCTGAGGACATATGCAGTTTGAAAGCATGACCCCTCCCATAGCTCAAAGCATCAAGTCTTCCTCCCCCCCCTCCCTGGCTTCCTTTGGGCGAGCAAGCTAGCATTCTCTTACCCACAGAAGACTCTGTCTGGAAACGTCTCCAAAGGATGCCGGGCAGTGCCCAGTCACTGAACAAGGCTCTGGGGTGTTCCCTTCCCAACTGAGCAATGGCGCCTTCAGTGCTGAATCAGACGAGCACCAGTCACTTCTCCTACTCCTCTTGACAGTTCAGCAATGCAGATAGAAAAAGCTTTCAGCTGTGTCCCTGGCTTCCCTGGGCAGGCAGCCACACAGCAAAGCGGTGTTCTGGCAGTGGGCAGAGGTGGAGCGAGGCAATGCGCCAGGAGAGGCCCTACTAGGAAAAAGGAGCTTGGGGGTTGTTTGTTTTATTTTTGCTTGGCTTTTTCCCCCAGCAGAGATGGCCCTGGCTCAAAGCCCAGCACTCTCTCCGGAAGGCCTGCGATTTTTGCCCAGTCGCTTCTGACCCTGAGACTTGGAGGCCGGAGCGAGGAACTGCATTTAACTCCACCCCAAACCACCCAACCTTCATCAGCTGGAAACTGCTGATAGCAATTGGGCTTTTATTGGATGGAGGGGGAAAGAAGGGATCAAAGAAGCAAACGCAGGCTGGGTGGCTGCAGGCTGTTTTTCAATTAACCCTCTGGGAAGAAGAAGGAAAAAAAGGCCTTGAAATACCTATTGGCCGAAATGCATTTCTTGGAAATAAAAGCCACATTTTCCCCACACCTGCACCCTTTCCAGGATCTTGAGACGCCTTCTCTTTCATTTTGGTGTCCTGGATTTGAGTCAGCTGCTGAAATAAAGGAGTGAAATGAGAAATGAACCATGCTTTCGATTTCGTTTCTCTCTCTTGTTTCCCTCCCCCACCAGTCTTAAATTCATTTCTGCATCTATTTGTGGTTGGAAAAGAAGAAACCCTCATTTCACCTAATATTTTGGGCTCCTTTCTTTGGGAGAAAGGACAGGATATAAATTCAATAAATAAATAATGCACACGTTTTTATACGCAGCTTTAATACTGTACACACGTTTTTGCAAGTGATTTCCCCTAATGAAAAGGATCTTTTTGTATGTTACTTTACTAATGCATGCCTTTTCAATAGATGTGTTTTTGTATAAACATTGTCTGCAAAACATTGTCTGCAAAATTTGCGGCACTGAACGTTGAAGGGCAGCTGTGTTTAGATTCGCACACTGGTCTGAAAAGTGTGAATTTGTTTCTCATTAAAATGCAAACAAAAAACGGCATCTCTCCCCCATCCCTGGGCCAGATCACTATTCCTGGGCCTTTTAAAAACGCCGTGCCTCAAATTACCTCCCTCTTTTTCTGCTGTGATCAGTGTTGCCATTATTTTGTATTACCTTGGATCCCAAATGCCTTGGTACTTGGACGTTTTGGCTTCCGAACGCCGCAGACCCGGAAGTGAGTGTTCCGGTTTGCGAATGTTCTTTGGAACCCAAACATCTGACGTGGCCAAGGATGCTGGGAGTTGTTGTTGTTGTTGACATCTGTTTGTCTCGGGACGTTGGACTGTGAGGATGAAATGAAGCTGCTGCATTAGCACTGAAGTGACCGCTCCGCAGTGCAAGCCTGGGCAGTGTGTATTGAGGTCCTGGGCTTCCCAGATGACAAGACCCCCCCCCTCCTCTGGGCCTCACTGATGTGGTCCAAAGAAAAGCAGAGCAAGATGTTTGGCACCAGCTTGGCTGCAGGAGTAGCTGGAAGGAGGCATACAAGGCACCATTCAGCTGTCTTAAGGACTCAACTCCAGATTTTTTTAAAGGCTTTACTCCTTAACCTTTTCTTCTCCTGAAGGTATCCTGCAAGGCAGCAGTGGTTTCGGATCAGAGTTTTCCTTCTTCTAAATCAGGCATCCCCAAACTGCGGCCCTCCAGATGTTTTGGCCTACAACTCCCATGATCCCTAGCTAACTGGACCAGTGGTCGGGGATGATGGGAATTGTAGTCCAAAACATCTGGAGGGCCAAAGATTGGGGATGCCTGTTCTAAATGGAACCTGGGCTACCTTCCCAGGTTGATGATACCCCCTTTGTATTTGTAGTCCAACAATACCTGGAGAGTCAAAGGTTAGCTACCAATGCCCTGTGGTAGGGATGGAAGGTTATGCCAATTTCACTTATCTTAGTTTTTCATTTCCCCAAATTTAAACTCAGTTCTTCACATTTTGCAACAATTTGAGGGTTGCTTTTTTAAAATCCTCATGAACATTCACCAGCAAATTTATTGCAAATTTCTCCTAACGTATACATTTTTAATATGCAGTTCTGACTAATGTGCCTTCTGACTAATACATGGCATTTTGCAGGTAATTTTCAGTAATATTTTAATGCACCTTTCCCCTAATCTGATCTATGCATTTTTAGAAACAATTGATGTGAGAACTGCATTGCAACATTTCAGATAAGCCTGAATTTTCAAGAATAGCTGTGTCTTACTTTGCATTTTGTTTCGGAAGGTAGGGATTTGATAGATTTCACTTTAAACATGTATTGAATCAGATTTCTCTTCCACCCCTAGCCCTTGGTGTGAAAAACAGAATTGCAGCATGGGAAGAAAACCCTGGGCGGGGCTAGGAGGAACAGAAGCTATGCAAGGAAAGGGCAAATATTGTAAAGGGGTTGTTACAATATATATAGAAAAACTGGTTCAAGGTTGCTTTAGCTTCAGATGCAGCTAGAACAGGGGTCCCCAAACTACGGCCCCCGGGCCGGATGCGGCCCAATCGGCCTTCCAATCCGGCCTGCGACAACCCCCGCCGCCCGCTGCCGCCGCCCGCTCTCACGGCGCGCGGCGCAGCGACGATCTAAAAAATCGGCAAAAAAATCGCCGAAAATCCTTTGTGCGCATGCGTATGGGCCTCTCCCGACCCGGAAGAGGTCATTTCTGGTGCACTTCCGGGTCGGGGGAGGCCCATACGCATGCGCACAAGCGATTTTCGGCGATTTTTTCCCGCCCGTGTGCGTGTGCGCATGCGCGCGGGCGCGCACTCCCCCGCCCTCCGGCCCGCCGCGCGGTCGGCGCGGCGGGCACCGGCCCGCCACACGGTAAGTCTGGGGACCCCTGAGCTAGAACAAATGTTGTGGTTGCTCGTGTTATGGACGTGTTTATTATACTTATTTTTTTTTTAAAAAAACTGGTGAAACAGGAAGGGAGTTCAGAGAGCAGGGGTCTGATCTTGATGGAGACAATATTAGGAGTTAAGCATACATGGGTGGATTTATATAAGAACAAAATAATGTAAGAAGTGTTAAGTATAGTAATTTAATTCACTGAAATTGTAAATGCTTGTAGGCATTACTCTGTGCTTGAATTTGATTGGTTGGTAACTGAATTCTGGAGAGTTCTCTAGTAGTTCTTATATGATTGGCTAACGGTCACATGAGAGGCATCTAGTGAAGCAGAGACTCCATTTTATGTGAAGCAAGATGACTGTATTTTAGAATCCACTGTGAAGCATGTGACTGTAAATATTTATGCTTCAATTCGTCAATAACTATAGCTTTCTGCAAGTAAAGTTCTTGAATGTTGAAGTCTGGACATTGCTTTAATTTCCAAAGAAGGGTGTCAGTCATGATTTGAGCTTCTTAGCTGTGGTTTCGCTACTCAACAAGAAGAGCCTGCTGGATCAGGCCAATGGCCCATCTAGTCCAGCATCCTGTTCTCACAAGGACCAACCTGCAAGCAGGATTTGAGCATGAGAGCATTCTCCCCTCCTCTGATTTCCAGCAACCAAAGCCGTAAACAGTTGGCAGTTCCAAATGTAGGACCTGTTTATTGCTCTTTGGTTTCGCCACCTATGTAAATCTGACTGAAGAAGACTTGCACTCCCATTGATACATGTCCCATCCCCCACTCATTCACAAGTGATTTTCTACTAGAGCTGCAAAGTGGATTCCAGCATCTTGTTCTCCCAGTGGCCAACCAGTTGCCTGTAGGAAACCTTCAAGCAGGATCAGGGCCGGATTTAGGTTTGATGAGGCTCTAAGCTACTGAAGGTAATGGGGCCCTTTATATGCCCAGCTGCCCTTTGTCAGCAACAAATTGTCGCTGTTTTTTGTGTTGAATATATGCTATATGGTAATTGATGGACCTAATCGGTCTCTAAAGCCATTTGCTCATGTTGTCATGCAACCAGTCCGTGCAGAATGTAGGCATCCTATATATAGAAATGAGCAAGCCAGTGATATTTTAGGGAGCAGGCTAGCAGGCGAGGCCTATGACTTACATCAGAGGAGCCTACACAACACAAAACACTGTTGCTCTATGGGTTTTATTTGCTTTTTATCTTATACTAGCTGGCCAGGCCACACATTGCTGTGGCTGATCCCTGTGATTCCCCCTAGCCTGTCCCGATCCATGACCTATCCCATCCCCTCCTGCCCCCAATCCACACCCAGGCGAGTCCCCACATCCATTCGGCCTAGTCTGTAAAGGCGAGCCTCCATTTGGCCTAGTAGCTGCAGTACCAGTGTAGCCTCCGATAGAGGGCCAAGGATTTCTAGCTGTAGTACCAGTTTAGCCACCGCTAGAGGGTGCTGTGTTGCAACCTCTTTTGCCTTCTATTTCCCAGCTTCGCCAGATGTCCACTGGAGGGAGCACTTTTGTACAGAAATCCAGGTTTCTACCTGTGCTAGGTGTGTCATCTGGTCAATGTAAGTGGATGGTTACACCCCCACATGTGACTCTGGTGTTGTGGGCAAAGTTGAGGGCAATCGGGCAAGCGATTGTGGAGAAAGATGTGGAATAACAAACACGCACCATATATATATATATATATATATATATATATATATATAGGAAATGTATATCCAGTGGGTTTTTTCCTTTAATTTTTTTGGGGGCCCCCAAGAGAGTGGGGCCCTAAGCTATAGCTTGTTTAGCTTATACGTAAATCTGGCACTGAGCAGGATCTTAGCACAAGAGCGCTTTCCCCCTCCTGTGGTCTCCAGCAACTGGTATTCAGAAGCATCGCTGCCTCCAGCAGTGGAGGTAGATCAGGGGTCAGCAAACTTTTTCAGCAGGGGGCCAGTCCACTGTCCCTCAGACCTTGTGGGGGGCCACACTATATTTTTTTGGGAGGTGGGAATGAACGAATTCCTATGCCCCACAAATTACCCAGAGATGCATTTTAAATAAAAGCACACATTCTACTTGTGTAAAAACACCAGGCAGGCCCCACCAATAACCCAGAGAAGCATTTTAAATAAAAGGACACATTCTACTCATGTAAAAACACACTGATTCCCAGACTGTCCGCGGGCTGGATTTAGAAGGCGATTGGGCCGGATCCAGCCCCCGGGTCTTAGTTTGCCTACCCATGACGTAAGGCATAGCTATAGTGGCTAATAGCCATTGATAGCTTTTTCCTGCATGAAGCTGTCTACAGTCAAACCTCGGTTTGCGACCGCCTCCGTTTGCGACCGCTTCGGTTTCCAACCACCGTGGACCCGGAAGTGTTTACATCTGGGTTCCGCGGCGCTCGGATGCGCAGAAGCGATCTGCGCAGCGTGCGCATGTGCAGAAGCAATCTGTGCAGCGCACACGTGCGCAGAAGCGCTCTATCGGCGCTTCGTGCATGCGCAGAAGCGTGCATCGGGGAGCGACCGATTTGGGGAGCGACAGGCTCCGCAGAACGGATTGCGGTTGCAAACCGAGGTAGGACTGTAATTGTCTTTTAAAAGCATCCAAGTTGATGGCCATCGGTTACCAGCCACTGACAGCCTCATTCTCCACAAATTCATCTACGGTAATTTACTGTGATTTCTTGGTGTTGAGGTTGTACCGTACAACAATATGCATCCATGCTGATTTGCTTGTAGGGTGTTTCTGCATCTGCATGTTAAAATCATTTCTACATCTGCTTGTCAATTGCTTACTTTCTAGTGCCTTTCCCAATCGCTATCTCCTAAATGCAAGACATCCGTTCGTTTCTAAGTGGATTTGCTATGGCGACGGAAAGCTTCAAGGCCGTTTTATTGCTCAAACCGACATTTCTGGTATGTACTTGAACCCCTTCTGCAAAACAGTGGCATTTTGTGTGGATTAATTTATTTCAGGAACAAAACCAAGCAGTAACGACGGATGAGAATGAAACACAGCAGGATTTTATTATTATTATCATTATTATTATTATTATTATTATTATTATTATTATTATTATTATGTACATTTGTGTGTGTGTGAAAATTCTTCAGGAAGACTAAAGAATACAGCCATGTCAAAGGTCGTTTAAAAATAATAATTCTGAATTTCAATGAACCAATGTTTTGGAGCGGCTTAGTAGCCGCTTGTCAAAATGTGAGAATGAGAGGGATGTGTTACCTGCTACCCATCACACACAACCCATTCTATAGCCTTGCCTTGTTTTAAAGGATTTGAATTCATGTCAGGACTGGCTCAACCATTAGGTGGAGTGAAGCAGCTGCCTCAGGCGGCAGATTTTGAGGGGCAGGCAGTGGCGACAAGGAGTTGGAAGACAGCCTGCTATGCCCCTTAGGCTAGCCTGCTCCCCTCACAGGAGGGCAAGTAGACAGAATAAAATTCAACTGCCAATTGCGTCGGCTTCTGGATCTGAAATGAGGACCACATCTTGTCTTTTGCCTTGTTCTGCTTGAGTTCAGATGCTGCAGGAAAAGAAAACCTCTATCTCTCCTTCATGAAATGTTCTACTGTGTGTTCTTCTTCAGAATACGTAGCCGTCACATGTGAACAGAATTTAAAAGGAAAACACAACCTGGTCTGGGTCTGAAACATTTTAGATTTCTGAGATGTTCAGTTGCTGTTTTCCTTTGTTAGAGAGGAACTAGTGGTTCTCAAAAGGAAAGGAAATTTTTTTTGGGGGGGGGAGAGAAAACCACCCCTCAACAACCGAAAACCCAGTGACAGAATTGTTTTCATTTTAAAAAATACAAACAAATAAACAGACAAATAAATAATAAATAAATAAATATGCGACACCTGTCTCTCATCATATATACAGTGCATGATAAATTAACAACAACAACAACAACAATAATGCCAGCGGTTTGGCTGGAGACATAAATGAACTGGTAACATGTAATTGGAAGAACAGTTCAGCATTTAGCAGTTAAAGCAGAGAGGGAGAGAGGGAGGGAGAGAATCAAACCCTTTTAATGCGGAGACCACAATACTACCCCACCCCCACCCCCCACCCCAGGAAACCGCTGTAGCTTCAGGGGCTAGAGCATCTGCTTTGCATGCAGAAGGTCCTGGGTTCAAGTCCTGGCATCTCTAGGTACGGTTAGGAGAAAGACCTCTGCCTGAAAACCCAGAGAGCTGCTGCCAGTCATTGTAGACCAGTGTAGACCAGAAAGACCATTGGTCTGACTCATACTGATAAGGCAGTTTCCTCCATACCACTTACTTTTGAGTAAGCAGTTCATGTTTGGGATTGGGCTTTTTAAAATCTCTTGGAATGGAGGTAGCTGTCTTTTGGTGAGATTTCCCCCAAACGTTTTCCCATTCTTTGGATGCAGAGTGGGAAACCAGACTTGGGGGGGGGGGGGGAGAGAGAGAGTAATTACATGCACAAAATGGGAAATATTTAAAGGTGTTTATTTTAGGGGAGTTTTCTTGGCAGGGATACTGGAATGGCTTGCCAGTTCCTGCTCCAGGTGGATCACATTTAGTCAAAACTCTCCACTATGACCTGTCCATCTTGGGTGGCCCTGCATGGCATAGCTAGCTCATAGCTTCTCTGAGTTATTCAAGTCCCTTCACCACGACAAGGCAGTGATCCGTGATGCTGGGAAAGATGGAGGGCACAAGAAGGGGACAACAGAGGACGAGAAGGCCGGACAGTGTTCTCGAAGCTACCAACATAAGTTTGACCAAACTGCGGGAGGCAGTGCATGACAGGAGTGCCTGGTGTGCTCTGGTCGGACACGACTGAACGACTAAACGACAACAATTTTAGGGGAAGCTGGATATTTTTGTGAGTGCAGAACAGGAGAACGTATTGGGCAGGGTTGCAATTCCCAGAGTTCCCCGGGGAGAGGGATCAATTGTTACACCACTCTGGGAATTGTAGCTCTGTGAGGGGAAGAGGGATCCTCTAACGCCATTCAGCCTCCTTAACAAACTATAGTTCCCAATATGATAAAGAAGGCTGATCGCCGAAGAATTGATGCTTTTGAATTATGGTGCTGGAGGAGACTCTTGAGAGTCCCATGGACTGCAAGACGATCAAACCTATCCATTCTCTTTTTTTTTTTTTTTCAGTTTAAAAACAACTTTATTTCTTCTTTTAAAAGTCATACAAGTGATAACTCATAAAATGGCAGTAATTACATAAAGTGGTCAAAATCAAAAAGCAAAAAGATAAGATGGTGACAGACAAATCAAAAGCACAAAGCATACAAAATACAAGATACAAAATGCAAAAAAGAAAACACAAAGGAGAGAGAAGAAGAAAAAAAAAAGAGAGAGAGAGAAAAAAAAAGAAGGTACAATTTCGAAGTACCATAAAAAGAAAAAAGAAAAAAAAAGAAAAAAAAGAGAGGGGAAATATCCCACAATAAAAAGAAACTTCCAGATAATGAGATCGGTTTCCTTTCACCATTCTTAAATCATTGTGTTTCTTCCTTGAAATGATTCTCTTTAATAATTATGTGTTTCTCAAATATATTATACACATATTTTTATTCATTTCATTTCCATCTTCCCTACTTTAAATGTTTATCTAGCAGCTTGTTGTTTCTATTCTAGGCATATCACCCATTTTGAGCTTAATCCCTCTTTGTGAAAATACTCTACTGCATAACTCCATTCCGTTTTTAATTTTTGTTTAGAAGTTTTCCTAATTATTGCCGTTATTCTGGCTAAATTCATATATTCTACCAATTTTAGATGCCAATCTTCAAGTGATGGGACTTTATCTCCTTTCCAGTTTTTGGCTAGTACTATTCTTGCCGCTGCACATGCGTATAGGAGGAGACTTCTCCTATCTTTGGGGGTGTTCTCAGGTAGCAAGCTTAGGAGGAAGGTCTCGGGTTTTTTTTCAAACGTCCACTTCAACATTTTTTTTAATTTCTCGTAAACGTTATTCCAAAATATACTCACTTTGCTACAATTCCACCAGCAGTGAAGATAATCTCCTGCTTCTGCTTTACACTTCCAGCATCTATCAGATTCCTTTTTATATATCTTGGCTAATTTGGCCGGTGTCAAGTGCCACCTAAATACCATTTTCCATATATTTTCTTTTATCCCCATACAAGCCGTGAAATTAATATCCTCCCCCCACAATTTGTCCCACTGAGAGCTATAGATCGTTCTTCCAACATCCTGCGCCCATCTTATCATTACGTGTTTAGTCATCTCATCTTTCATATCCCATTCAAGTAAATGTTTGTAAATTTTTGCTAAAGACTTTGTGGGGTTGTCTAATAGTAATTCCTGTAATTTTGATCTATTTTCAACAAATCCAACCGCTTTGTGTTTATTGAAGATGCTTAACACCTGGCAATAATGTAGCCAGCTCAGACAGTATTGTTCTATTTGATGGTAGGGTTTTAATACATATTGGTCATTAACCTTATCTACTAATTCCTTGTATGTTACCCACTTTCCTCCTTTAGGATCTTTACTCATTGAAACCATCTCCAAGGGGGAGGTCCACCAGGGGATTTTGGGTTCTAAAAGTTCCCTATATTCATTCCAGACATTAAATAGAGATCTTTTAAAGACATGGTCTGAGAAGGAATTATAGTCTCCTGTTTTTTCTTTTAGCAGATACGAGTGCCAACCCCGTGTATTTCTGAAGCCTTCCAAATTTAATAGGTCTTGATCTTCTAGTAAAAACCACTCTCTCATCCAGCATAGGCACGCTGCTGCGTAATAGATCTTCAGGTTAGGGACCCCCCATCCTCCCCTCTCTTTGGCATCTGTCAGTAATCTATATTGGACCCTAGCTTTTTTCTTTTCCCAAATGAATCTGCTAATATCTTTTTGCCACATGTCAAATGTTTCTTTTTTAATTCTAATTGGTATCATTTGAAATAAAAATAAAATTTTGGGTAGAATCATCATTTTAGTCGCCGCTATTCTCCCTGAAAAAGTCATATTTAGCCCTCCCCATTTATCCAAATCCTCTCTAATCGTTTTCCATGTTTTAACATAATTATCTTCAAATAGGTTAACATTATTTGGTGTTACTACTATTCCCAGATATTTTATTTTATTCGTTATTTCCCACTCAATAATACTCTTCAGTTTGTCCAATTCATCTTTCCTTAAATTTTTTGTCATTATTTTAGTTTTCCCCCCATTTACTTTAAATCCCGCTAATTCTCCATAATTTAACAATTTCTGTTCTAACTTTCCCATCATGTCAATTGGATCCTCCATCATTACAATAATGTCATCGGCAAACGCTCTTAATTTAAAAATCCTTTTCCCTATTGAGATCCCTTTAAACTCCTCATCAATCCTAAAGTCGCAGATTAGGAATTCTAATGCTGCGATGAATAATAGCGGCGATAAAGGGCACCCTTGACGTGTTCCTTTAAATATTCCAAATTCTTCCGATAGCTTTCCATTAATGATTAATCTGGCCGTTTGTGTGCTGTAAATTGCCTCAATTGCTTTCATAAATTTGCCCCCTATTCCAAATTTTCCCAAGGCTCTTTTCATAAATCCCCACTCTAAATTATCGAAAGCCTTTTCGGCATCTAGAAAAATAAATGCAGCTTTTTTGCTGGGGTTCCAGTCTATATATTCGAATAGATTTAGGAGAATTCTTAGGTTATTGTACATTTTCCTTTTGGGTAGAAAACCCTGCTGTTCATGTCCTATAAGTCTGTTTAATATTCCTTTTATTCTGGTGGCTAAGATGTCCGCGAAGATTTTATAATCAACATTTAACAATGATATGGGTCTATAGTTTCCTAACTCCTCCTTTCCCCCTTTATCTTTGGGAATTAAGGTTACGAACGCTTCCTGCCATGTCTTTGGGGGCGCCCCTTTTTCCAATATTTCATTCATTAATTTTTGATACGTCTCTATTAGCTCATTCTTAAAGATTTTATAATGACAGCCGGTAAGGCCGTCCGGCCCTGGCGATTTCCCCAGTTTAATTTTAGATATGGCATCCTCTATCTCCTGCCTTGACACCGCCTTATTTAATATCTCCTTTTCTTCCAAGGTAATGGGGTTCTCTTTAAACTTTCTAAAATATTCTTCCAATTTCTTTTCATTTAACTCTCCCCCTTTATACAATTTCTTGTAATATTTGACGAAGCAGTTTTGTATATCTTCAAAATTAGTCCATCTCTTTCCCCCTTCATTCACTGCTGTTATTAATCTTTCACTTTGCTGTTTCCTCAATTTCCAAGCCAGGAACTTCCCCGCTTTGCCTCCGTATTCAAATGTCCTTTGCTTGGACCATTTGATTCTATTTACTATTTCCTCATCCAATACCTGAGTCAGCCTTTCCTGTAAAATTTTTAATTGTGTTATTAATTCTCTGTCCTTAGGTTTCTTCCCCAATTCCTTTTCCTTTTCCTTTATTTCCTTCCCTATCCTTTCTAACTTTTCCCCCTTCTCTCTTTTAATTCTACTTTTCTGTTGAATGTACAATCCCCTGGCATATGCCTTGCTCGCATCCCAGACGGTTGATAATTCCATCTCATGGGATACATTAAGTTGGAAGAACTCATTCATCAATTCCTTCATCTTGCCTACAAATAGTTCATCCTCCAATACTCTATCATCCATGCGCCACCTTCTTCTATCTAGATTATTTTCCTTTAGCCTGACCATGGTCGCATTGTGGTCTGTGATGGACTTTACTAAGATCTCACATTTCCTAGTCATCGCTATTAGACCCCCTGTGAGCCAGATTGAATCAATTCTTGAGGCCGAGTTTCTCGCCCCCGAATAGAATGTATATTTTCTCTCTGATGGGTTCCTCAATCTCCACACATCTTTTAGCTCATAATTATCCACTAATCGAAAGAAACTCCCGGGTAGCTTCCCTCCTTCTTTCCTGACCCCATCTGATCTATCTATCTTGGGTAAGACCACGCCATTAAAATCTCCTGCCAGAATAATCTCTTCACTTTCGATATGTTCATTTAGAATTCTTTCCATTTTTTTGAAAAATTTAGTTTTACAACCATTCGGGGCATATGCATTTACCACCATGACCTTCCCTTTTAAAGTAAATATCCTTACTCCTATTATCCTCCCTTCTTCATCTTGGAAGGCTTTTTCGGCTTTCAGATAGTTTTTCACGTATGTGACCACTCCTCTCCTTTTCTTTATGTCTGCCGATATATACTCAATTCCTAACCTGTTATTTTTCAAAACTCTTTTATGTTTCTGGGTCACATGCGTCTCCTGTAAGCAAATTACATCCCACTTATCTTTCTTCAGAATGTGTTCAACCCTGTTTCTTTTCAATTTACAATTCAGCCCATTGATGTTCCATGAGAGTATATTAAGTTCCATCTCTTTATTTTCTCAAATCAGCTCAAGACCAGTAACTCCTTTGACTCTAGCCAAAATAAACTCCTTAAAAATTCAAAAAATATGCTTTCACCAACACTCTGGTTCACCAAAACTCAAACAAGTCAGGAAGGGGGGAGCAGAGATATGTATATCTGTATGTGTTTGTTTGGAATGAATGGTAAGGAAAGGGAGGGGGGAAGAAGAAGAAGAAAAAAAAAAAGAGAAAAAAAAAAGAAAAAAGAAAAAAAAGAAAAGGGGGGGAGAAAAAAAGGGGGAAGGGGGGGGAAAGGGTGGGGGGAGGGACAGGGACAGGGAAGGGGGGAGGAGGGAAGGGAAGGGAGAGAGAAGGCGAGGGAAGGGGGTAGGGAAAGTTGGGGTAAGGGAGAGGCAGGGAAAGAAGTAATTAAAAAAAAAAGGGGGGAGAAAGAAAATAGGGGGGAAGGGAAGGTGGGAGGGTGGAAAATGTTATTTTATAAAGTAAGTAAATAAAGTCAAGATTTCTCAGGTATTTGAACCAAATTCGTTTCAAATGGCTTATTTTCTTTATCTATTCTTCCACTGCTTCTGCCCCCAGCAGTTCCTCCCCAAACCTTTCAAAAAAACTTTCCAGCTCTTCAGCTGACTTAATTGTTTTCCTTTTGTCCTTAAAAGTAAATGTCAATCCCTCCGGGAATTCCCACACGAACCATATACCTTCTTTTATCAGGACATCTGTCAATTTCTTGTACTTCTGTCTTTTAAACAAGAATCTTTTCGGAATCTCCTTATAAATAGCTATAGCTTTACCATCAATTACTAGGCTCTCCTGCTTTTTTTTCTGCAAAATTTTATCTTTCAATAAACCTGAGTTTAGGACCAGCACACAATCTCCTGGGCCTTTGAATTTCTTTGATTTCTCTCCTCTGATTCTATAAATCCTGTCTACATCCATCATTAGATCGTCCTCCTTTACCTTTAACCAAGTCGCCAATTCCTTAAGTAATCTTTCCTCTATCCTATCATTAGGTCTTTCCGGCACACCCCTCAACTTCAACACCAAAGCTTTCTGCCTCATTTCTAATAGGGCAAGTTGGTCTGCTAAATCCTCTTGCATTTTCCTTATCTCCTGTTTATCTTTCTCTTCTTCTGCCCGCAGTTTCCTTCCTTCCTTGCTTTCCTTTATTAATCTATTAACACTTTCCTCCTGTTTATTAACCTTAACATTTAAGTCTTTTATTGATTTCTCGACCTCTTTGTTTCTGCCGTATAGGTCCTTGATCTGTCCGGTCATTTCCATGATGACTTTGGAGTTATTCTCCATTTTAGTCTCCATTGAATCTATTTTAATCTCCATTGAGTCCATTTTAGTCTCCATTAAGTCCAACTTATCGTTCAGCGATTTATTCATTTCCGTTATCAAGTCTCTGATGTCCCCCAGTTGGTCATTGTCGTTGGGGTTGGATGTTGATTGTCTCCTTGCCGTTGCAGCATTTGTTCTTGCTCTTGATCCCATGATATTGTGTGCGGGCCCGTTGCCAAAAAAAAGAGATATTTATCCAGCCCAGTATGAGTCTAATAACCAGTAAGATGCTTGTCTTGCTTGCTTGAGTAGTCCCCTGTTGCTTTTCGTGGGAATTCCACAGGCAGGTCTTTATCTCAGCATTAAAGCCGTATCTAGCTCCAGTATAATAATTCAGAAATGGTGATTCCAGCAGTGTAGTCCTTGGTCCCACTCCTGTCTTTAATAGCCACTTTAGTGGCCACTTTCAACTAAATAAGGAATAGAGAGTCCATATGGTTCCGTATCCACTAGATGTCGCCACTTGATGGGTTTCTAGATGTGTATGTCTTTTCACTTCCGTGAAGACGGAGGAAGCCAGGGTATTACTGAGTCATGGAGAGGGGCTCCTCCATTTTATTTCCCCTTTCCAGTGTATTCTTTCCTTTTTTTCCTTTATTGTCCCTTTGATCTCCCTTTAATCACCTCCTCCTCCTCCGTCTCCCGTCTCTGGCTTCCAACCTCCGGGTGAAATGCTTTAGATCGTTCTCTCTCTCCCACAAGCTGTTATTTTGAAACAGTCTCTCCTCCCGATACAGTGTATCTCTCTGATTTCGCTCTCCTCCCCCTGTGCTTTTTTTATTTTATTATAGAAGACTCTCAGTAACGAAGTCTTGAAAGAGCTCTTTGCAAAGTCTCTCCTTTGTTCACGGGGGGGGGGACTTTCTCTATCAAACCTTTCAATCAGAGGGTCCCAGACGCTTACCGGGCAAGCTCTTGGGCGTCGCGACGATCGGTTTGGGGGTGTAAAGCTTGGGCTCCTCTCCGCAGCCTCTCACAGCTTCGCTGTGCCGGCGCAGAGTTCCGCCCTTCTTCGCTGCCTTCCCCGTATCTTTTGGCAAAAAGCCCCGTGCTTTTGCCTTTCCTGGGGGGTGTATTTGACGCCGAATCACCCCCCCGTTTTCTCTAGCCGATATCGTCTTTCGCGGAGCACACGGAGCTCGCGTTTTTGCGGCTTGCTCCTAGCGCGTCTGACCCGGAAGTCCCCCCAAACCTATCCATTCTCAAACCTATCCATTCTTAAGGAAATCAGCCCTGAGTGCTCCCTGGAAGGACAGATTGTGAAGCTGAGGCTCCAATACTTTGGCCACCTCATGAGAAGAGAAGAATCCTTGGAAAAGACCCTGATGTTGGGAAAGATTGAGGGCACTAGGAGAAGGGGAAGACAGAGGACGAGATGGTTGGACAGTGTTCTCGAAGCTACAAACATGAGTTTGACCAAACTGCGGGAGGCAGTGCAAGACAGGAGTGCCTGGCGTGCTATGGTCCATGGCAGGCATGTCAAACCTGCAGCCCTCCAGATGTTTTGGCCTACAACTCCCATGATCCCTAGCTAGCAGGACCAGTGGTTGGGGAAGATGGGAATTGTAGTCCAAAGCATCTGGAGGGCCGCAGGTTTGACATGCCTGGTCCATGGGGTCACGAAGAGTCGGACATGACTAAACGACTAAACAACAACAACAACAATGATTTGGGGGGGGGGAGCTACAAAAGTGGTAGCTAGAAGCAAGCTGGTTTAGGGGATAGTCTACGTGGCATGCGTTGTTCTGTCTTCTGGCATCTCAACCCTCCCCCCCCACGGCCATACTGCTCCTTCCCACACCCGCCATTGGAAGCCTCTGCCTCAGTCTGCCTTATGGTAGGGCCAGTCCCCAATTTGGCACTAAACGCCTGCTGATCGCGCAAATCCGCCCGGCAATCAGTCTGGCACACCCCGGCCGGCGGCGTTCACATTCCTGGCAGGCAGGTTTTTTATGCGATTGGCGGTTGGATTTGCGTGATCTGTGGGAACTCAGGGGTACCCTTAAAAAAGCTCAACCTTTCCTTAAAAAACTCAACAACTTTGGGGCACCCTCCCTAAAACGTTCCCCAAAATTGCAGTGTGGGGTGTGTGTGACAAAAAATGTGCACCTGGTACCACCTGACCTTGCTACGCCTCTGATTGCATGCAGCACTGTTTCTGACTGCTGCGATTCGTCTTCCATACAAAGCAATGTTCTTTTTCTCCAGGTCCACTGGGGCAAAATTGTGAAACTTGTGATTTAGGTTAACTAACTATGTAAATTTCTTTGCCATTGCAATAGGGCCCAACCCTATTTTGTGATTGTCAGTTGTTTTAAGCTGCTTTTAACGTTGCGTCTCGCCGTCCGCTGTGGTTGAGATTACGTAATTTCTGTAATCTCGTAGATTATGTTGTCATTGCAATAGGACCCGCATTATTTTCGTGACTGTAAGTTGATTTAAACTGTTTTTAACGTTGAGTTTCAATTGTTGCAATCCAGTGTGAGACCTTAGGGTAAAGGGCAGGTAATAAATTTAAATAATAATAATAGTAATAATAACAATGGTAATGTTTTTCCACCCATCATTTCAATGCAAAGAAAGCAGAAGGGGGATGTAATCAGCAACATATGATTTGCAGATTGAAACCAATAACAGTGAATCCCAATTGAATGCACTGGATTGATTTCAACTCCAGATATGGGACCAAACACCAGCAATTTCCACTCCTATTTCCATTTTCATCAGAGTTCCCTGACATTCCTATTTAGGGGGAAAGAGCCAGAGGCAGCAAAATATAGTAAAACTGAGCCTGAACGTCACTCGAGGGCCTCTACATCCCTGCATTAAATGAAACAAAACAACCCTAATAATAATAATAATAATAATAATAATAATAATAATAATAATAATAAATACTAATAACTTAGTGCTAAAAAATGGGAATAAATTAAACTTTGATAGCGACAGCAAGTGATTGACATGCAACTCAGCACCAAATCCCAAATGTAATAAATAATTACAGCAATCAATAAATAACAAAGGAACATATATCAGCAAACGGTCGGATTGAGGAAAAAAGAAGGAGCCTTTGCTTGCACGGACTCAAACGCCTGTGGACAGCCCCTCTAAGCAGGCACATCTTTCCAGGGTCTGCAACCACCCCTATGGGGTCTGGCAGGAAAGTTTGGGGTGGGTGCAATACAGCGGAGGAGGGGGTTCTTCAGAGATCCCTCCCACCTCCAATAAATAACATGGAACTTCTCTCTGTCTCTCCTTTTTTTGCCTCTATACAGGTTTTACAAAGATGAATGTTGCTACGGGCTGATGGGTGATTAATCATAGAATCATAGAGTTGGAAGAGACCACAAGGGCCATCCAGTCCAACCCCCTGCCAAGCAGGAAACACCATCAAAGCATTCCTGACATATGCCTGTCAAGCCTCTGCTTAAAGACCTCCAAAGAAGGAGACTCCACCACACTCCTTGGTAGCAAATTCCACTGCCGAACAGCTCTTGCTGTCAGGAGGTTCTTCCTAATGTTTAGGTGGAATCTTCTTTCTTGTAGTTTGATGTGTAAGCCTTCCTCAGAGTGACTTCACTTATCTATGTTGGAGATGGTATTTCACTTCACTTTACCCCCTCCCTCAAATTCCCTGCATCATTAGCTCAGTGGATTTTAACTCCTCCTCATTAATTTCGGAGGTGGGTTTGAGAATCGTAGGTTGGGGGTGGTCCTGGTTGTGGGGAACCCGTGGCCCTCCAGCTGATGTGGGACTTCAACTCTCCAAAAGAACTTAAAAAGAGCCCAGCCAAAGCCCATCTAGTCCACCATCCTGTTCTCCTGATGGCCAATCAGACGACCCCATTGGGAAGACCACAGACACCCATGACTTTTGGGCCATGTTGGCTTGGAGCTGATGGACGTTGGAGTCCATCGAGCAACTGGAAGGCCACAGGTTTCCTCACCCTTGGGTCTTACTAAGTTCCACGGCCTGGATTGGGAGATGCCGCCGACTTAACGAGGAAGTTTGACGATCCAGTTTGACGTCCTTGGGAGGCCGGCAACTGGTTTGTCGTCACATGACTGTCACTCTCCGGTGGCAGAAAGCGAGATTTCGGCAGCTGCCTGGGTCAGCCAGGGAAGATTGAGGGTGCAGATCACAAGAGGAAGAAGGGCAAGGAGGACAGAAGCTGAAAGAGATCGATCACAGAATTGTAGAGTCGGGAGGGCCATCCAGGTCCAGCCCCCTGAAATGCAGGATTCTTAATGGATGACATAGTCTACTCCCCCTTAATGGGGAGCAACAGGAACCAGCAACGTGACCTGCTGAATAGTGGAGGAATTTGGGGTGTGGCATCAAAAGCATTTCCTCAACGGGACGGTCCAAAGCTTGCTGTGATACAGGCAAGAGGAGGATACACCCAGTTCTCTTGAGTTCCAAGAGCTGATGGACTGGTGTGAAGCACCCCTGCAGGAGAAACGTGCTAGAGACAGCCCAGGTTTGCACTCGCAATGACAAAGGATCAGTTTCATGGCTGGTTTCCCCCCCATGGGTTGGTGGGTCAGGTGGAAAAAGAAAGAAAGATGCGTCTCTCTGGGGCGTCCCCCGCAACTTAGGGTTGCTAAACGAGTGATGTCGTTTGCTTCTGGTCAAGAACAGGATGCCTTTCCGGATCTGCCCCTTGAGAAACACATTCCGTTGACTCCGTTAAAGAGGGGACCTCCTGGCCATGGTCCGCTAACGCCGCAAGCTGTCGTAGCTGCCTGCCGACTCGCCGCTCCTGCTGCCGCTTCGCCGGCTGTTCCGTGCCCCTGAGCTGCTGCCACTGCGGCTCCGGCCGCTGCCGCTGCTGCTCCAGCTTCTGCTGCGGCTGGTCCTTTTGCTGGAGTAGCTGCGGCTACTACGGCTGGGGGAGGGGCTGAAGGGGCTGTGCCAGGAGGAGTAGCTGCTTATGCTGCTGGGGGATGAGGAAGAGGGGCTGGGGCGGTAGTAGGGGATTGGGCGCTTTCGGGCACTGCGGAGACAAAAGAAACAAAGAGGGAAGCTTTTTTAATTCCTTCTCTCATTATGCAAGAACTCTCGGACATGCAAAGAAGCCAATGAGAGCAAAAATTTTGTCCAAATTTTGAAAGAAATTTCAAAAAAGAAAATTAAATTTGCAGTTTACATTTATAAATTTGAATCAATTTAGATTGCTTTTAAATGCAAAATCCATTTAGATTATTTTTATAGATTACAGATTATATAATCTATAATATATATATTATATAATAAAATCTATAATATGTAGACCATATAATCTATTATATAGATTATGTAAACTAATCTATTATATATAATAGATTATATTATATTTATATAATTATATTTAAATGCAAAATGCAAAATCAGTTTTAAATTCATGAAGTTTTCATTAAATATAACAACAACAACAAAACCGTTTATTGTGAGGACCATGCCTGTACACAAATATCAACACAACAATAATTAAAAAATGTTAAAATTCATTGCATACTATCCCAACAAAACCTTCATCCCACAAAACAGAAAGAGAAGGAAAACAAGCAACGAGTTAAACAGACGATGAAGGGGTCTTTACTTTATCATCCATAAATCTTTCCCTGGCTTTCATGTCCTACATCACAAAGACCGCTACCACATGGGTAATTTGTGGGTTAGCATCAACTAACAAAAAATTTACTCTATCTTCAGGATTGATTATAGAGTTGGGTATAGTTTGCAGCATCGCGTCTCTAAAGCCCGAGTAAATGGGGCAATAGAGGAGGTAATGTATAAGATCCTCTTTAATTTTCATGAAGCAAGGGCATAAACGGTGTTCTGCTGGGATTTTTGTAAATCTACCGGTCAGGTATACAGTTGGCAATGTTTGAAACCGGGCCATTGTGAAAGCTCTCCGAAGGGTGGGATCAGTGATATCCACCAGGTAGTTGGCACAGATTTTGACTGCCTTTACTCGGGGGAACCAGTAGGAAAACCCAGAATTTTTTTATCTTCGTGGTGTCTAAAAAGGCGTCTTTTTCAAAGATCCATTCCCGAACTTTATCAGGGCTCCACAGTTTGAGAGTATTAAACTCGGGTAGATTGTATCTGGATACAATATCTAATAGTTTTAGACGCCAAATAGTATTATATTGTAAAGATACAAAGGCTTGTTTAGCCAATAAGGTGTTTGAGGCATTTGCGAGGTTGATGAAAAAACGCAGAAATCTTAAGTGGGCCCTGGCAGACACAGAAGGTAATCCTACTTCCACTCTTAAGAAGGCTGCCGGAGTACCTTCTTAAGAGTATCTATCCATTAAATATATAGATTTAAATTAAATATATAGATTTAAATGTGCAGAATCTTCACCCTGACGCTCTTTGTGCGCTCAAAATCTTTGCAACCGAAGTTGATCTCTGGTTCAAATTATGGAATTACAACATCAAGTTTACCGCATGTACGATACTAAAAGAGAATATTATGAAACTTATGTACCATTGGTATTTGACCCCAAAGGACAAAAAATGTTGGAAGTGCAAGGAGGAGGATGGTGATATATATCATATGTGGTGGCAATGTAAAATACAGTGGTACCTCTACTTACGAATAACTCTACTTACGAATGTTTCTACTTACGAACGGAGCTCCGTCCGCCATCTTGGATGCGGTTTTCTACTTACGAATTTTTAGATAGGGTTGCTTCGACTTACGAATTTTTTCTCCCAATGCATTTCTATGGGATTCGACCTACAATTTTTTTTTGACTTACGAATGTGTGTTCGGAACGCATTAAATTCGTAAGTAGAGGTACCACTGTAGTTAAGCCTTTTTGGGGAGCTAATTTACAATGAGTTTAAAAGATTGTTAAAATATACATTCCCGAAGAAACCTGAGTTATTTTTGTTGGGCTTAATAGGAAGTGAAATAAGAAAGGAGGATGTAAGAATATTTATGTACGCCATCACAGCAGCTAGAGTGCTCCTGGCGCAGAAATGGAAAACAACTGAGATTCCATCAGTAGAGGATTGGAGAGGTAAAATGGTAGAGTATATAGAACTGGCTAAATTGACCGGAAGGGTAAGAGACCAAAAAGATCAGAAAATCCAGAAAGAATGGGGTAAATTTGTGGAATATCTTAAAACGTACTGCAAAACATCAACAATGCCTATAGTGATCTTGTAACACCTGCATCTGTAATAATAGGGACTATATAGAAGAGGACAAGGTATAGTTAAACAAATAAGAAATGGATTCATAAGAGCGCAAGTAGAAAAATTTGACAAATAAAACCAAAGTTGAGGGAAAGGGGAAGTCGAGTTCGGCAGAACATATGTTGAATATGTTGTAACTTAATGAGATATCCCTAAAAATGTATAATTTGGGATATATATATATGTCTATGTTGTGTTTATGTTGAAATTTTGACTATGTTTATTTGTGAAAAAAACAATAAAAATTATTATGAAAAAAAATCTTTGCAACCTGCAATGGTGCAAAATTCGACGCAAATTTAGTTCAGTGCTGTCAATATATATTTTACTGCATTTCTATCTCACCCTCACAGCAACATTCCGCCCAACATTTCTCTGATGAAAATAGGGATGTCCTGTTTAATAATAATAATAATAATAATAATAATAATAATAATAATAATATACCCCGCCCATCTGACTGGGTTGCAACATATATACAGTCCTACCTCAGTTTAAGTATGCCTCGGTTTGAGTATTTTCAGTTTAAGTACTCTGCGGACCCGTCTGGAACGGATTAATCCACTTTCCATTACTTTCAATGGGAAAGTTCGCTTCAGGTTAAGTACGGACTTCCGGAACCAATTGTGTTTGTAGACCGAGGTTGGCAGGAGCTGGGTGTAATTCCCAAGCGGGTGGCAGCTCAGCCCTGACACCCAACCTTTCAAGGTGGTTTGATCACCTTGACAGCAGCTGAGAAGGACAATCTTCTTTTTTACCTCTGGGACAGCCCTAGCTCACCTTGTTATGCGTCGGGCTTCCAGATGGCTGGGGGAATCTCTTCTCCGCTTCCTCATGGGTGAATATGATTGTTTGCGGCGCCGGCGGTCACGGTGCCTGTGAGACTCCTTCCCACTGGACCCATACTTGTGATCTCGTTCACGGTCCCTGAGGAGAAAAAAAGATAATCCCACGGACGATCAACAATGCTTATTTTTGTAATTGCTGGAGATGCAAAGAGGTAGAAGGAATGTTCTTTCATATGTGGTGGACTTGTAAAAGGGTAAAAGAGTATTGGGAAATGATCCATAATGAATTGAAAAAAATGTTTAAAAGTACTTCCCCCCAAAAAACCCAGAATCCTTTCTGTTGGGGATAATTAAGATTGAAATTCCCAGGTGTCAAAAAAGGTTATATATGTACATAGCTGCCAAGTCTCCCGTATTCCCCAGGAAACCCCTGTTTTTCCAGCCTTTCCCGCTGGCAGCCCGGATTTTAAAAAAACCTGTAAATCCCCCGGATTCTTACTGGCCCGGGGAGGCTCCTTCTGCGCATGTCTGGAGTCTCTGGACATGCGCAGAAGTGATTTCTGGCGCTGCGGCCATTTGGGAAATGGTCAGAGCATGTGTAGAAGCAACTTCCGGTGCTGCTCTGCCCAGTTCCAAAATGGCCGCAGTGCGACTTCCGGTGCCATGCCGCTGCAGATCCAGGATTTTTCAATCTGGGAGTTGGCACCTATGTATATGTATGCCACTACTGCGGGCCGTGTTTTGTTAGCCCCAAAATGGAAAATGAGCAAGGTTCCAACCAAAGAAGAATGGCAACTTAAGTTGACAGAATATGCACAACTCGCAGACTTAACATATAGAAGAAGAGAACAAGAAGAACATACAATTAGAGAAGATTGGAAAACGTTTATTGAGTATATGGGAAATAACTGTGTATGGCTGAAGACACTGGCAGCATTAAGATAAATTGAACAGTGTAAATAAGTTATGATGGATGTAATAATGGAATACTGAACGGTATAGTTTCTGTAAATATGCAGGGATTTATGATACGTAAAATGAACCATGGAAAGAGAAGAAGGGAACTCATTGATATCTTAAGGATGTAAAAATGAGTAAATTGTAAAACAGAAAATTTAATAAAAAATTTATATAATGCTTATCTTAGCTCAGGCAAACACACAAGTTCTTGTTGTTTACTGGATTTAGCAGCTGCCGATTTACTGCCCACCAAATCCAAGTCGTTCCTATCTCTTAAATATCTGCGAATGCCAAATCTCTTTCAACCATCTACAGAGCCTTCAAACATCATTCCGCAACCACCCTGTGAACTGCCCTGAGACCCCCAGGTATAGGGTTGTATATACATTCAATGAATGAATGAATGAATGGAGATCCTGGATGAGAAGTGTGTGGATGGTAAGATGTGGGCACTGGACACAGCATAAGCGAGTGGTACCTGATAGGACTATAGCGAGCATAGCTGGGACTTCGTCGTTGCCTGGAACTTCTGCTCCCGGGGCTTCTCTTGCCGGACTTGGGTGAGTAGCTAGGGGAACGTGAATAGGATCTGGAAACAGGTGAGATTTAAATATAAGGCTGATGGGAAAGCGCAAGAGGCGCAAGATTCAACCCCCAACAGATGCCGTATGCACTGGAAGGTGGTCATGCTGAGGTTGTGGTTACACAGGGCCACAGAACTGGTTCACAGAGACTTCTTGCTACCTGGTGTAGGCTTCTGTTGAGCTCAGGGGTGGAGAACCCTTTGGTCCTCTAGATGCATACCTTCCAACATTTCTCCGATGAAAATAGGGATGTCCCATTCCATAATGATAATTTTACTATTTATACCCCACACATCTTAGTGGGTTGACCCAGCCACTCTGGGAAGCTTCCAACATATGGATGGAAACATAACAAAACATTAAACATTTTATTAAAAAAACAAAAACTTTCCCTATACAGGATTGCCTTCAGACGGCTAGGGGGGTCAGATAACTCCATACCCTCCAACGTTTCTCCAATGAAAATAGGGACATCCTAAGGAAAAATGGGACATTCCAGGATCCAATCAGAAACCAGGATGGCTTCTGTAAATCTAGGACTGTCCCTGGAAAATAGGGACACTTGGAGGGTCTGTAGATGTTGTTGGACCTCAGCTCCCATCAGCCCCTGCCAATGTGTCCCACTGTCAAAAACGTTGGGAGTTTCATAGATCATAGAATCGTAGAGTTGGAAGGGACCCTGAGGATCATCTGGTCTGACCCCCTGCCATGCAAGAATATGCAGCTGTCCCATATGGGGATTGAACCTGCAACCTTGGCACTATCAGCACCATGCTCTGACCAACTGAGTTGTAGTCCAGCAGCACCTGGAGAGGCACAAATTTCTCAATCTGCCTGGTATGAATGGCAGCCAGTGTGGCACAATGGTTGGAGCATCGTACAAGGACCTGGGAGACCCCGGTTCGAATCCCCCCACTCAGCCATGTGAAGCAGCTTGGGGGCCAGTCACTGCCTCTCAACCTAACCACCTCGTGAGGTTGTTGGGAGGGTAAAATGGGGACTTGGAGAACCATGACCTCCTTGGAGGAAAAGGTGGGATATAAGCACAATATATAAATAATATACACATTTATATCATGCATTTTAAAATACTACCTGATCAACCTAAACCTCTATGTGGTTTCAAAACTTTTTAAAGCAAGCGCCCCCCCCCCCCGGACATGTATATTTGATATAAATTTAAACATGTAATTTTATTTGTGTGAAAACTGCTGATTTTGTTTTTGAATTCATTTTTAGGTTTACTTTTTTAAAAAAACATTTTGGTAAATTGAAATGTATATTTTATGTAAGCTGCTTAGAAGCTTCGATGACTAAGCAGCATATAATTCCAATGTAAAGAATGAGTTCGCATAAAAATGCAGACCTCTGCAGTTTCAAAACAAATATACATAATCAAATTCCACGTTAAAAGTATGTTTCAGGATAAAAGTAAAGGTAAAGGGACCCCTGACCATTAGGTCCAGTCGTGACCGACTCTGGGGTTGCGCGCTCATCTCGCATTATTGGCCGAGGGAGCCGGCGTATAGCTTCCAGGTCATGTGGCCAGCATGACAAAGCCACTTCTGGCGAACCAGAGCAGCACATGGAAACGCCGTTTACCTCCCCGCTGTAGCGGTTCCTATTTATCTACTTGCACTTTGACGTGCTTTCGAACTGCTAGGTTGGCAGGAGCTGGGACCGAGCAACGGGAGCTCACCCCGTCACAGGGATTCGAACTGCCGACCTTCTGATCAGCAAGCCCTAGGCTCAGTGGTTTAACCCACAGCGCCACCTGGGTCCCATGTTTCAGGATAGGCTTCTCTAAATGTAAAATGCTTTGGTGGGTCCTGAAAATGATAAGAGTGAAGGTGCCTCTCTGATATCAATGGGGAAGGGAAGTTCTAGGGAGTCAGTACTGCCAATAGATGACCCTAAAGATACCTCACCTTGTCCCTGATGAACAGGATCTGCTGTGTGAAGACCGGGATCCCGCCTTGTGATGTAATAAATGGGAGTGGTTAGACTCTGGAGATGACCTGCTGGATGTAGAATCATTCCGGGCACATGACCTAAGAGGCGAGCCAGAAAAAAACAACGGTTGAAAACAAGACTTTCTTTTCTGAGTGCCCAGGAGATTGCAACAACCCTTTTCTTGAAAAGGGATATTTCACACCCAAAAATAGCATTCTAGCCTTACAGGAACTTGGTACAGCAAACCAGTTTCCACTCCAGTTTCACTCCCTTTAAAAGATGCAATTCGAAACACAGAAAGCTGCCTTATACTAGGTCAGGCTACTCATCCATCTGGCTCTATACTGGCTACTCTGACTGGCAGCAGTCTACTCTTTACCCATCACTGCTAACAGAGACCCTTTTGCCTTGCATGAAAAAGGTCCCAGTTTCAACCCCCAGCATTTCCAAGTAGGGCTATGTGAGAACCCTCTCTGAAACCCGTGTCAGCCATGAATTTGTCTAATCCTCCTTTAGAGCAATCTAGGTTGGTGTTCATCCCTGCCTCCTGTGGCAGCGAGTTCCATAGTTTAACTAGGCGCTGTATGAAGAAGGACTTTCTTTTATCTGAATCTTCCAACATTCAGCTTCATTGGATGTCCATGATTTCTAGTGCCATGGGAGATGCAGAGAAACCTTTCCCTGGCCAATCACGGCATGCATAATTTTATAAACTTCTTTCATCACCGCTCAGGAGCTACAGCAACTTCCTGTTGCTCCGGAGCTCAAGACTTTCGGGGTGGTTGCTCACCTTTCATCCTTGGCTCGAACCCTTGGAGATGGATTGTCTAAAGTTGCCCCCTTAGTCCGGGAGAAGCAGCTGGTGAAGGAATTTCCTGAATCAGAACTGCTCCCGCTGCTCACCTTCCCGGAAGAGAAGGCCCGGCTGAAACCATCACAGACTTGATCACATGGTGGTTTGGGGCCCCCCTTTGACCTGGATGCACTTGTCTGGGTGGATGGAGGGGAAGAAGTATCATTTCCTGAGTCGTATTCATGGGGCTCTCCATTCTGTTGGGCCAGCCTGCCAACCCGACCCTCTGCTTTTTTAAAGAGGTCAGCAGGACACCCAGACTTTGAAATCTGCAAGCAAAAAAAAGCCATTGGCCAGCGTTTAAATAGATTTTTCCTCAGCCCATTAGTTTTGTCTGATTTTATACACTCAATCATTATTTTATTTTATTTTCAAATAAACCTTTTTTCTTTTCTTTTTAACCATCATGATGCACAGTCTGTAATCAAAGGAAAGAAAGGAAGGAAGGAAAGAAGGAGAAAGGAAGAAACAAACAAAGAAAGAAAGAATAAAAAAACCAAACAACACATCTCCCTGAAAGAAAGAAGAAATGTCTGTTTTCCCCACCCAGATATAAACTGGAAGATTTTAAGGCATCATGCAAAGAGTCCTAGGCATGCGAATCAATGTTGAATGAAAGATCAAATAAAAAAATATATAAAGCAGACTTAAAACCAAAGCCTTCTCTAAAAACAAAGGGGTTGAAAAAGAAAAGGAGTATCTTTAAAAAGACGGACAGACATATGCCTTAGAAATTAAACAGAACAGAACAGAATCCTGCAAGCATAAACCAGCTAAAATTAAGCACTTCTAGTTCCCATTGATTGCAGCAGGGGAGCCTTAAACAGCCATCGCTGACCTGGTTCCCTCCAGATGCCCCCTGCTGGTGGGGGCTGATGGGAGTAGTAGTCCAGAACATCTGGAAGGCATCAGGTTGGCAAAGGATGGTATTAATCGTGCACAGGTTCTTCCTTGAAGAAACCAACAGAGTATAAGGAGGCAATCCTATGCACCTGAATCCCCCAACTTGGGAAGTCCTCCAGCCTGTTTTGGATGACAACTCCCATCAACCAACATGGTAAATTGTCTGGGGTAATGGGAGATGTAGTCGAGCAAGATCTGGAGTGCCACAGGCACCCCATCCCTTATACAAACAAATGTCCTGTCTTGCCCTGACTTTGACTGGATGCCACTGGAAGGACATAAGGCTGGCCAGTGGTTTCAGCACCATGGAGAGCTCCAAGTGAGCTACTTGCCCCAAGAATGCCTGGGACTTAATTGAAGCCTTCATTGCCTCCAGGAGCCAGAGCAGCTCTTCTGAGACACCACACCTTCCTCAAGGTGTGGAAGGACATACTGTCTGGGACTGATGGGAATTGTAGTTCAAAACATTTGGAAGGCACCAGGTTAAGGAAGGCTGCTGTACACATGATATGAGATTAAATCCCATTTGAATGCAGTGGGGCTCGATCCCCATTAGATATGGATCAATTGCATGCTCCGTTGAAAGGAGTGAGACTTAACTCCTAAGGGAACATGCCTGGAGCCAAGCTGTAGAAGAGCTTAACTTTGGCTGGGATCTTGCCCTTTTGTGATTGATCTCCATTTCAAATCAATCAATCAACTCTCGACAAGGAGATGGGATGTCTATCACAAACTTTAAAATAAAAGGAATATCTTAGGAATGGCATAAAGGAAATCTGGCAGGCAAATTGTAATGCCTTGAAACAATAATCAAAAGAAGAAAATTAAAGATAACTTTAAGAAAACAAAAAGCAAAAACTCCCTCTGGGAAAAAAAGGTAGACATATATATATCTCTTGGTGTGTTTCTCCCCCTCCTAGAAGGCACAGCTCAGGAATGGGGAACCAATGGACCCCCCAGGTGCTGCTGGACTCCATCTCCCAGCATCCTCAGCAGCCAGAATGGCCAATGGTGGAGGACGCTGGGATTTGTATTCCTGCAATATCCAGGAGGCCACAGGTTAGTCACCCCTGGTACAGCTCATACTTTCCAGTGACCTCTAGTAATAAATGTCCTAGCATCTTGCGGTTTTCATCCACTTACCAATCAAGATTTCCTCCTTTAGTAGGGTAAGGTGTAAGAAAAAGGGAAGAGTGGGCATCATAAGTCCATCATTAGAGTCTCAAATTACAAGAGAAGATTAAAAAAAAGAAGAATCCACAAACCCTCTCTCTATCTCTCTCCACTCAAGTGTTGGGTGGTGTTTTGTTTTTGTCTTGTCCGATTTTAAACAGCTTTGCCACCATTTTTTCTCTCTCTCTCCAAACAATCCCTTTCGAGCTATTTCCTTTTGATCACTTGTTTATCTGGGATTTATATGGCATCTATTCATATCATCACCTTTGGCTTTTAATGCTGACCCACATAAAAAATAATAATTAAAAAACCATTAAAAGGAGAACGGAGATTTATTTTCATTTATTTTTTTGTAAAAGAAAAAGAAAAAGGAAGATTTCCCGCTTTGCTTTTTAGTGAGGACCAAAAGGAAGACATAGGCACTGGCTACAAAGTACGAACACACCTGTTCTCCCATTGATGCTTTGTGGCTCCCCACAATATCATCAGATCCATGGGGAGATGTTCCTGGGTTCTACGGCAGCTCATACTAGCCTCCCCTGCAGACTGTCCCAATGCAGATTGCAAGATGTAGCAAAAAACAACAACCACCTCCAAATCTCACAAAGCAAGCTGCCTTATACCAAGTCAGCCCCCTGACCTTATCTAGCTCAGGACTGCTTTTGCTGTCCGGCAGAAAGGGACAGCTGGTGCCCATTGAGACTGCTGGGGAAGAAGGCAGGGAGTCCAACAGTAGAGGGCGCCAGAGCCAATGACAGGCAGAACCAACTGATTCTAGTTCCCCATCCTTGTCCCTACTGAGTTATGCAAGGGGCAAGACTGCGACTAAGGGAGAGGAAGCTGAAAGCCAGGGCTGCCCCCTGGAAGTGGAAAAGCAGGCAGCAGAGATTGAGTTCTGGTGGGGGCAGTGCCCCATTCTCCACTGGCATCCTTGGGCAGCTGTCAGGGCCTCGGGGGTCCCATCTGCCAGGTGGCCGGATATGGGATCTTTCCAGCATTTTAATTACCCACAATGCCCCTGTCATAGTGTTGCTACTCCATTGTGAGCAATGAAAACTAAAAAGGGGTCGGTCTTCTTCATTTCTTGCAATGCCCCAGAATGATGTTACACCAGGGGCATTGTGGGTAATTAAAGCGGTGGGTGGTTCTCAAAGCCCTTTGCCACAGACCCTTGCCAAGGTGAGGAGGAATGTACCAGGGGACACCCTCAAGCAGGGGTTCCCAAAGTGGGTGGTACCATCCCTTTGAGGGGGATTACCTAGGGGGTGCTAAGAGGCAAGTGGGAAGGTGTAAATGGCTATCAGACTTTGAAAAGCTAGTATTATGGGATCATGTTCATCAATTTTGTTGAATTAATAATAACACATAATAATAATTTTATCATTTGCACTCAGCCTACGTGACTGACTTGCCCCAGCCACTCTGGGCGGCTTCCAACAGATATAAAAACACGAGAAAACATCAAACATTGGAAACTTCCCTATACAGGGCTGCCTTTAGATAATAATAATAATAATAATAATAATAATAATAATAATAATAATAGTTTATACCCCGCCCATCTGGCCGGGTTCCCCAAGCCACTCTGGGCGGCTTCCAAAAAAACATTAAAATACAGAAATCCATCAAACATTAAAAGCTTCCCTAAACAGGGCTGCCTTGAGATGCTTTCTAAAGGTCTGGTAATTGTTGTTCTCTTTGACCTCTGGTGGGAGGGCATTCCACAGGGTGGGTGCCACTACCAAGAAGGCCCTCTGCCTGGTTCCCTGTAACGTGGCTTCTCGTAGCGAGGGAACCGCCAGAAGGCCCTTGGAGCTGGACCTCAGTGTCCAGGCTGAATGATGGGGGTGGAGACGCTCCTTCAGGTATACTGGACTGAGACCATTTAGGGCTCTAAAATGACTCAAACTAAATGGTTTATACTGGATTTTCAATAAATGTGCAATTAAGGGCTACTTGCTTTGAATTTTGTCATGATACCACCTTCCTTAGCAGGGATGCCAACTTGAATAAAATATTGGGGGAGGGGGCACGTAAGCCCTGCCCTGCATAATTGATCACAAGATGTGGTACATGTACACTATCTGAATGGCAATGTCCATCAACTTTGGGGGTCCCCGGCCCCCTCAAATATTTTATGGGGGCGACGACGTAAAGACCTCGGCCCCTGGGAGTTGGCTCCTAGGTTCCTTAGTGGGTTGTGCAGACTGCTATTCTGAGCACAATCATACCTTGGTTTTCGAACAGCTTAGTTCTCGAATGTTTTGGCTCCCAAATGCCGCAAACCCGGGAGTGAGTGTTCCGGAGTGCAAACTATTTTTGGAAGCCAAACGTCTGACATGGCTTATGCGGCTACTGATTGGCTGCAGGAAGCTCCTGCAGCCAATTGGAAGCCGCACCTTGGTTTCTGAACGTTTTGGAAGTCGAACGGACTTCTGGAATGGATTCCATTCGAGAACCAAGGTACGACTGTGATGGTCAGGGTAGGGGGAACTGGGGGATGAGTTTATGGAACCAAGAAAAAGTTTCAGAGCAACTACCCTAGACTATCTGCATATAAAGAAACTGAAATATTAACTCATTTAATGTGGGGCCCGGGAACTAACCCTCAGACCAATGTTCCACAGTTGCTGCGCAGATACCTTCTGCCATTCATTCTCAAATGCGTTAATTTCACGGTGGGTGCTTTGTTTCATATCGCTTTGCTTAGATCTCCATCTAGGTGAAACGATGGAAATTGCTCAGTTCTCTTGTCAAGAGAACATTGCTGTTACCATTTTGCCGCCAGGCCATGGGACTGTGAGACAGGCAAGAGTCCTGCAGGGGGAACTTCACTAAGCCTACTTACTGTTATCAAAAGTCCCATTGAACTCCGCAGGACTTAACTTCTAACTAAACATATTTGGGATCAGGCTGTTTGCAAGTTTCTGGTCGGGTCAAAACATTATTTAATTGAAGTGGGAGGAGGAGAAAAGAAAGGCTCGTACCTCGGGCTTCAATTTCCACCGAATGCTTAGCTCAAGAAGCAGGGTAGCCCAATAGGTTACAAAAGTATAATTGAAGCGAATTTTCCAATTAAACTGAACAAGCCTGTTTGGTGTGCTTTAAATGCCTCCTTGGAGAGAAGTTGCTATCAATTTTCTAAACCATATGGAACCAGCAATTTTGCAGCATGCTTAAGAAACCTCTCTCTTTCTAGGGGGTCTTTCTTGTGTTTTAAAGCTCCAACTTCAAAGTCAGAATATCCTTCCCTTCCCTTAGGTGCCTGGCGGCGGAACAAGCCTGCACAAATCCACAGATTTTCTGCATGAAGTCCCAGATTTTTCTTTGGCTGTTCTTTCCTTTACTCTCTCATACAACACTCCCACCCCACCCTGAAAGTGTGCACATCTATTATCAAAATGTGAGTGACAGCCGCCAGCTTGGTTGGTTTCAGAAAAGGATCCAGCAAATCCACGAAGGATATGGCTGTCGATGGCTGCTAGCCACAGTGGTTATGTTCTACCACATAAGCATGTTGGAAGAGCCTGCTGGATCAGGCCAATGGCCCATCTAGTCCAGCATCCTTTGCTCACAGTGGCCAGCCAGATGCCTGTGGGAAACCAGCAAGCAGGATTCGAGCACAAGAGCCCTCTTCGCTCCTGTGGTTTCCAGCAACTGGCATTCAGAAGCATCACTGCTTCCGACTGTGGAGGCAGAGCATAGCCATTGTGGGTAGTAGCTATCGACAGCCCTCTCCACCATATTGGAGGCAGTGTGCTTCTGACTGCCCAGTGCTGGAAACTCTGGGATGAAAAACTCTGGGATGAAAAGAGGGTGTGGTCTGTTGTACTAGCATGGAGGAACACACAACCTCCATCTTCTGATCAGTGTGTGTTTGCCCTTTTGTATGATGCTGTGTGTTTGGAGAAGTGACTGCTTAGTCCAGTGATGGAGAACCTATGACACGCGTGTCGGACATGACACACAGAGGGCTCACTGCTGGCACACGCCCCATCGGCCCATTTGTGCTGCTGTTGCTGCTGTTGTTTTTCCCCCATTTGTTCTCCCACTCCTCCTACAGCTTGTCTCCGCTAGAGCTTGTCCCCGCTGTTAAAACCCAGATCCTTTTTTGTTGTTGTTGTTGCTGGTAGCCAGAGATTGTTTTTTAACCCTTTCTGTGCTGAGAATACCTCATTGCCGACACCTGACCCACTACCAGCTGGCTCAGGAGAGGCTGAGGCGGCTCCTGGGTCCAGTAACCCTCCGGCGTCTCCTGAGCTGCAGAGACTCAGAGCTGAGAGGAGGAGAGACCTGAGTACTCGCAGGAGGAGTGCTTGCCTTCAGGTGAGACAGGGTGGTGAGTCATCGGGGGATCGGGACCGGCCATTACCTCGTCAGAGATAAAAGGCGGCCAGACCCTGCCCCAGGTTGCAGGAGCAACATTGCTGCTTGTCAGATCCTGCCTGTGGTCCTGTTCCTGACCTTGCCTAGTTTCCTGCCCTGCACCCTGCCTTAGCTTCATCGGACTGACCCCTCGTTGATTCCTTAGACTTTGGACTGGCCATGGACTTTGGCCCTTGGACCAGCACATCAGGTCCTGTTTATTGGCTTCTCAGAAATGTCATCTGGTACTAGCCCACCATGAGAACAGGATGCCATTTGCCGTGAATCAGCAGTGCTCCTCCTAATCCTCCTCCTCATCTTACTTGCAGTATTTGTAAACAACAACAACAACAACAGGCTGGCCTCCTGTTTGGTGAAGAGCCTTCTCCTTCTGCTCATCTGGCCATAGACTTATTCAGAATCTTGAGAAGCCACCCACAATGTTCCAGAGGAAGGCTACATCAGCCGTTCCAAAGCACTGTGGGAAATTCAAAGCGATGGGTGGTTTCCCAGCGCCTGCTGTTGCTAGGCAACTGTGCGGGGCTTGTAGGCCACATGTCAGCAACAGTAAGCCTTGTCAGTGTGCTGGAATGCCAAAGCTGTCTAGACCAGGGTTAGCCTTCCAATACAGTGGTACCTTGACTTACGAACAGCTCGACAACCGAATTTTTCGACTTGCGAATGGGGCAAATGGCCGCACGCTTACGGATTTCTCGGCATCTGAACGGAAACCGCGGTGGTTTTAGATAGGGTTTTTTCGACTTACGAATTTTTCGATGGGGTTGCTTCGACTTACGGATTTTTCCGTTCCCAATGCATTCCTATGGGAAATCGCGTTTCCAATGGCGCTTTTCGACTTACGAATTTTTTGACCTACGAAGGTGCCTTCGGAACGGATTAAATTAGTAAGTCGAGGCACCACTGTACTGGGAACTTCAACTTCCATCACCCCTGAACATTGGCTGGGGCTCATGAGAATTCTCACAAGTATCTAGAGGGTGCCATGTCAACTTCCCCCGGTCCAGACCTAGATCTGAACTTTCCCCTGCCATAGCTCAAGTTTAACCGTCCTTTTTTAAAAAAAAATTAACTCAATTAGTGCTTTTGCTATTAAGCTCCCCAGGAGGCATCCTGATTAAATTTAATGGGCAGTGGAATAATAATGCTTAACAACGAGTGTTCAGAGTTAAAGTATAGCAACAGCAACTATCTCCATAGCTTCCCTCTCAGGCTACCCTTACCGATAGGAACAGACAACCCTTGGTCATAGAGTGGGGAGACTGGTTGCCTTTCTCTCCTTTGATGCTCAGCTTAATTCTATTGGATCTGACATTTACAAAGATCCACTGGAAAAAGCAAAGTTTGTGCTCTCCCTCCTTCTCTATCTCTTTCTGGAGCAGAAAGTGGCTTTGCGTGGCACCCAAGGCACTTGCTCAAAAATCCAAATCTGCTCATTAACTGAAAGAGGTGGGTGACCCCTCTTTCAACTGTTACTCAATATGTTAACTACGCTAAACGTTCAGAGTGAGTCATAAATAGGGGTGGGTGACTCTGTCTCTTTCAATTTCTCATTTTTCCAATCTTCAGTTCTCCACATCAGCTTGCATTAAAAAAAAAATCCTCATGAAAATCCACCAACATTTAAGAGCACATTTATCCTAATATGCTCATTTTAAAAAATTCAATACAGTGGTACCTCGACTTACGAATGCCTCGACTTCCAAAGGTTTCAACTTATGAAGTTGGCAAACCTGGAAGTATTTTCGCCTCGCGCGTGCGGTCTGCGCCTGCACAGAAGCGGCATGCGTGGTCTGCGCATGCGCAAAGCGCAAAATTGCGCTTCGTGCATGCGCAAAATGGACGCTTCAACATCCGAAGGTTTTGATTTACGAAGAGCTCCGCGGAATGGATCGCCTTCGTAAGTCGAGGTACCACTGTATTGCACAATATACACTTTTTTTTTTTTGCAAAACCATTTCCCCCTAAAACATTGAATTTTTGTGTGTTACTACTAAATAGATGGGACCCAGGTGGCGCTGTGGTTAAACCACTGAGCCTAGGGCTTGCTGACCAGAAGGTCGGCAGTTCGAATCCCTGTGACGGGGTGAGCTCCCGTTGCTCGGTCCCAGCTCCTGCCAACCTAGCAGTTCGAAAGCACGTCAAAATGCAAGTAGATAAATAGGGACCGCTACAGCGGGAAGGTAAACGGCGTTTCCATGTGCTGCTCTGGTTTGCCAGAAGCGGCTTTGTCATGCTGGCCACATGACCTGGAAGCTATACGCCGGCTCCCTCGGCCAATAATGCGAGATGAGCGCGCAACCCCAGAGTCGGTCACGACTGGACCTAATGGTCAGGGGTCCCTTTACCTTTACCTTTTACTAAATAGATAGATAATTTTTAATGGACACTTTATCCCAGGATATGAACGTAAGAACATAAGATAATGAGAAGAGTTTGTTGAATCAGGCCAATGACCCATCTAGTCCAGCATCCTGTTCTTACAGTGGCCAGCCAGATGGCTCTTGAGAAGTCTGCAAGCAGATTCAAGCACAAGAGCAACTCTCCCTTCCTGTGGTTTCCAGCAACTGGTATTCAGAAGCATTTCTCCCTGCATAGCTGCCAAGTCTCCCGTATTCTCCGGGAAACCCCCGTTTTTCCAGCTGTTCCCAGCTGAAAAAACGGATTTCCCCCCGGTTTATTCTGCCGCCGCGGCCATTTTGGAACTGGGCGGTGCATGCTCAGAAGCGACTTTTGATGCTGCTTTGCCCAGTTCCAAAATGGCTGCAGTGCGACTTCTGGCGCGATGGCCATTTTGGAACTGGGCAGAGCAGCATCAAAAGTCACTTTGGAGCATGCTCCACCCAGTTCCAAAATGGCGGCAGCGCTACTTCCGGTCTGCTACTTCCGGTCTGGTCCCTTATTTCTCTGACAGGAACTTGGCAGGTATGTCTCCCTGTGACCATGGAGGAAGAGCATAGCTATCATTGGCTAGTAGTTTTTGATAGCCTTCTCCTCCATAAATTGATCAAATCCTCCTTTGAAGCTATCCAAGTTGGTGACCACCACTGACTTCTACCTGTCCTGAACCTTACAACATTCAGCTTTAGTGGATGCCCATGAGTCCTAGTATTTCTCCATATCATGCCTCATTTAGAAACTTCTATCATGTCAACTTTTTGACTCGCCTGTTCTCTAAATGAAGAAATCCCTTACATCTCCACCTCGCCTCATAGAAGAGTCACTCCACCCCCTCCATCATCTGAGTCGCCCTTTTCTGAACCTGTCCCAACTCTAGAATATCCTTTTTTGAAGTGAGGCCAAGTGTGGTTTGCACCATCAATATACATTTTTGTACACATCACTCGACTCGAGAACTTGGATTTGCAAACTCCAAAGAGGCGCGAATTCTGAAGGATGGCTAAATTTCAGTTCTCCTATTGTAGATTCACCTTTAAAAGCAAACTGAATCAAATTCCGCCCCGGTTTCCAGCACACGTCACCTAAAACCGAAGGCTGTGCTTTTCATGCAACACAGCTTCCTTCTTCTAGCATCTCTTTCAAAGTACAATGGTCTGCTTGTAAACCTACCTAGGACGAGCTATTGCAGAGAAACTTCTACACATAGGGGGCAGAAGTGCCCAGACCAGATTTCACACACAGCACAGTTTCCATTTTGCTGCAGTTCACATTCTGCTAAAAACCATGCTATTTGTCTGCTGTCCCCAGTGGCAAAATTACATATGCAATGTACAAAATCAGTCAGATACATTCCGCAAGTCACTTTGCCATTGTATCATTTGCAGACTGAAAGCAACAACAACAGTGAATACTGATCGTTTTTGCTGGATTGATTTCCAATACAGACATGGAACAAACAAGGAAACGCCAGCAATTTCTGCTCTCATTTCTGGTTTTGTTGGAACGCTCTTACATCCCTACTTCCGAGTCTTTTTAGTTTCTACGCCTGAGGGCAGGGCCCAACTCTCTCTGTCTCCGTCCCTGTCTCTCTCGTTAATGTGAGCCACTTGGGGCCCTGCCATTGGGTAGTTTGAGATGGCAACCTCAGGTGGCATATACTGTAGGATGGCAGCAAAATATTGAGCTCCGTAAACCACATGCCCTCAGGCGTGATAAAGGATACTATACTGTCACCGGTGTTAAAGTCTGGTCTGTTGGTGTACAAGGAACGGGGGTGGGGTGGGCATCTTCTCACCCTTTGCCTCAGGCAGCAGAATGTCATGGGCCAGCCCTGACATAGGGCAATGATATTTGCTTGAAATGACACACACACACACCAAATAAATACATTTTTGAGAGTATGCACTAACCAAGGTGAGGCCATGAAGATTCCGCACACTTTCACTTGAATGCTCTGATTTAGGGAAATGGGGGTCTCAGGATGTTGGGGTTCGAACAGTGGCGTAGCAAGGGGGGCGATGGGGGTGGGTCGCCCCAGCTGCCACCCTGGAGGGGGTGTGACACTTGGCGCCCCACCCCACTGGGGAACATTTTTTAAAATTTTCTGTTGCATGAGATTTTTCAACTGTTCTTATATGTTCTTTCAATGCTGATTTCATATCTGAAGTCGGTTTTGTTCTGTAAGCTCTAGTTTTTTTGCAAGTCATGTTTTTCACTTTTTACCAGAGCCGCATGGGGGGGTGACAAAAAAAATTCCGTACTGGGTACCACCTGGGCTTGCTACACCTCTGGGTCCAAATGCAGCCATCCAGACCTCTCTCACCTGACCCTTGATACTCTCCCTGGACCACACCCTTCTTCATAGACCACATCCCTCACCAGCTCCGCATCACACACCCACCTAAGTGATCATCTCTGGCTGGACTTCTGAGTGATAATGCCTCTCGCTTACCTGGTTTGAGGACAGGAGAGGGTTTGGTGTGAGTGTGCGGCTAGAAACCAGCCTACTGTATGAAGGTGAAACTTACATCCATTGCTCCACCTGCTTTTACATCTGGCCTCGCCCACCACTAGCATGTGGCCCCTGGAATGTAGCCGAGAAGGAAATATGGCCCTTGGCTGAAAAGGGTTCCCCAGTCCTCTAACACCTACACAGGAACACTTGTTTGCTTGTTTTATATAAAAAAGGCCCTAGCAAAAAAGCAAGCACATTAAATTAACACTGCATGGCCGCTCCTCTGTCTGGCTTGGAGGTGGAGGAAAGGCAAGCCTTGGTGCCAGAAGTAGATTCATCCAGGCAGGCTTTGAGCACAAACAAACCCGGCCTTGAGCTCACAGTGATTGCTGTGCCCAAGCCAGCCCTGTTACATCCGTGTGTTCAGAGGAAGAAGGATGCCCCCGGGAGCCGGATGCCCATTTTCTCCTCTGATGCTCACAAGGTGTCTATTAGCATCCATGGGAGCAGCCACGGGGCCTGGTTATCGAGAGTCCTCCAGTATCCCCCTTTGTCTCTCACCACCCTTGCACCTCCGCTCCCACCCAAATCAATGCAAATGTTGCTTTTTTAAAAAACAGGTTTAATCTTGCGTGCCTCAGAGGACCGAACCGCCTGGGTGCAAGAGGCAGCGAATCCACCGAGCGGAAGAGGCACGCTACAAGAGACACCCGTGTAAAATATCATCGCTGGAGGCCACTGCCTTGGTAAATGTCTCCTCTGTATTATTCATGGGCTACAGCCTAAGCAATCTCTCGTCCTCCTCCCCACCCCACCCCATCCTCCGCTCTCCCTTTCTCTCCACCCTCTGTGCAAAAAACGGCACGCTCTCTATACATCAGAGAGCCATGCCGTTAATAATGCATAGAGCTTTGAAACCGACTTTTAGTATAACATGCCTGTAATTGAGTCATAAACATTGCATAACGGATCCTTGGGGCCTTAAACCAAGGGGCAAAGCAGAAAGATGGATACTTACAGCTTCCGAGGCAGGGAGCAAGCTGTCGTTCTGGGGGGTGCAGCCGGGGAAAGGAGTTGTGGTCAGCTCTCTAGTGCCATCGGGCTTTCGAGGGCTCTTCAATGAGTGCCAGGAGTGTTTCCATCTCGCTTTGCGGCCTTCCTCCCGTGACCTGGCTCCCGGCCTGGAGGGAGAAGGGGGTGGCTCCTACTTAGGAAGATGCCTCATAGTGTCAGGACGAAGAAGAATTGTGGGAGGCAAGGGAACCCCCCCCCCCCAAGGGAACCCCCAGAGGAGGAAGGTTCAGAGCCAGGGGATTGGTGGTGGGAAACTGAGGAGAGGTCAGAGGGAGAAGATTGGGAGGAGGTGCCGGATGTCGAAGGGGCAACAGGGTTTAGTGAGCAGGAGGAGCCTGTGACGGGGAGCAGTTCAGACTCCGAGGCTGAAGCAGAGGAGGGGGGTAAAGAGACTGCTGAAGAGTCCAAGGAGTCTCCCTCTCCTTTTTTAAAAATTATAGTAATATTTTACTAATATTAACAACAAAATATAACAATATGCCAAAACAAGAAAGAAACAATTCCAAATCTTACAGATTAAAACATGAAACTAAGAATGAAAGAAAAGAAAAAAGAAATGAAGATAAAGGACAAAGAAAAAAGAAGAAAGACTGACATATTCCCAACACCATATTCATCGTTACATAACCAAAATGGATAAAATAAAGATTTCCACTGACCTCACAACACTTCATTTCAGTCTCATTATATCTTTCTGTATTTCCCTATTATCTCAATCCTAATTTATTTAGATATATATATGTCAATATTCCTTCCCCTTTCTATTCACGAGGTCATTCTAAACTCAACCAGATATTTACCCTTGAACCTTATTTTTTTTAAAAAAATATTCATTCAAACAGTCCCATTCCTTCTTCACTAGACTCTTTGGTTTTTGTCAGTTTAGCTAACTCCAAGTATTCACAAAGTTTACATAGCCATTCTTCCTGGTAGGTATTTGTTTCCCTTTCCAGTACTTAGCTACCAGGATGCTTGCCGCTGATGTCGCATATAAGAATATTGTAACTTTATCTTTTGGAATGTCATCGTTTAATATTCCTAATAGTCTCCCTCTCCTGCTGCGACAAGCACCCCTCCCCCCTGGTCTCCCAGAACACACAAAATAATGAGGAGAGCAGAACAGAGGCTAGAGGTGAGCAGACACAGTTGAAACATCCCACAGTTGGGATAGAAGGAGCCTTTGAAGAGATGGAAGGCAGGGACCTTCAGTCCAGGCAACTGCTTCACAAGGGCAAGGCCTACTGGGAAGTGTTGCTGAATTGTATACCGTTTCCTTGAATAAAGAGGATTTCAGATAGGGTTCTCTTCCAACCTTACATGGAGGTGCCACTGGGGAAGAGACTTTGGCTATGGCCCTTCCCTTAAGACAGTGGTTTTCAACTAGTGTGCCGTGGCACGCTGGGGTGCCTTGAATGATAGTTGGAGGGGCTGTGGACAACACTGGCCTCTGTCCCTCTTTTCTTCCCTCCCTTCCTCCGATGCCCTCTCACGTCTTTGCCTCCCAAAGGCTTGCACACCTGTTTGTTGCAGCAGCACCTGGCTACAAGCTCCGCAGGTGAATGGTGCCTCTGGGGCTGGCCAGGGGGTGCTTCCCAGGCCACTGTGGGGCAGTGTGAGGAGGCACCTCCCTTTGGGGCAGGAGGGCAGCTCAGAGGCCTGGGTGGGGGGGCAACCGTGGCTGCCCAGAAGACTCCCAAGGAGAGGGGAGAGGAGGCTGAGGGAACACTCCACAAGGGAGGGTGTTTGAAAAAGGGTGAGAGGCTGCCAGCTCTGCAGGCGAGGGGTGACAGAACTGGGCTCCTGAGCCCCACAGGGGTGCTGAAGGAAGAATGTGATTGGTCCAGGGAGCCGTGGACTCAGAAAGGTTGAAAACCTCCGATGCCTTAAGACATAGGAAGATAGGAAGCTGCCTTCTACTGAGTCAGGCTGCTGGTTCATCCAGCTCAGTATTGTCAGCACTGACTGGCAGCAGCTCTCCAGGGTTTTAGACAAAAAAAAAACCCCAGGTAAGATTCTTACCTGCTTCCACAGCTCTCTGTGAGGGAATTGGTGCTCTCTGAGCCAGAGTGGCAGCGGCGATGGCGGCGGCGATGGGATTTCTGTGATTGATTGCGAGAGCTTTTGGGGGAAAAGACAGAAAAGCAGAACACCTTAACATTCACCTGCAGGTGGGAAGCTGTCTTTGAAAGGTTCATGGAGCATTGGGAGATGTAGCCAGTATGTTTCCGAGCACAATTCAAAGTGTTGGTGCTGACCTTTAAAGCCCTAAATGGCCTCGGTCCAGTATACCTGAAGGAGCGTCTCCACCTCCATCATTCTGCCTGGACACTGAGGTCCAGCACCAAGGGCCTTCTGGCAGTTCCCTTGTTGCGAGAAGCCAAGTTGCAGGGAACTAAGCAGAGGGCCTTCTCGGTGGTGGCGCCTGCCCTGTGGAACGCCCTCCCAACAGATGTCAAAAAGGAAAACAACTACCAGACTTTTAGAAGACATCTGAAGGCAGCCCTGTTCAGGGAGGCTTTTAATGTTTAATAGATTATTGTGTTTTATTTTTCTGTTGGAAGCCGCCCTGACGGCTGGGGAAACCCAGCCAGATGGGCGGGGTATAAATAATAAATTATTATTATTATTATTATTATTATTATTATTATTATTATTATTGCCAGAAAATACAGCTGGCAAATGCTAGCTCATCAGTTGTAGGGCTAAATGAAAACAGCTTTCCTAAAGCCTCTCCAATGGCCCTCCCCAACCTGGTTGTCAGACTACAACTCACCTTGTCCATGACCATTGACCCTGCTGGCTGGGGCCCATGGGAGTTATAATCCAACAACATCTGGATGGCATCTGTTTACAGAAGGCTGTGACATGGAATTCCTGCCAAATTGGTTTATCAGTGAGCCCAGTGTCACGTATGCAAGAATCTGACCTGACTGCAAAACTGGTAAGAACCACCTAAGGAGGAACCTAATGGCAGAACGCTGCAGTAAATTGGAAAACAACTCCATATAAGGTACAAGGAGGGTTCTAATATGTACAGTAAAAAAACACCGGGTTGAGTAAGTGTTTTCAAGGGCTATGGTTGTATGGGAGATGATGTGGCGCAGGGGTGGGGTGGCAAAACACGGACATGACGTCATGCACGCCCACCTACATGTAGTGTGTGTGATGTCGCTCGCACTATGTGGGTGGGTGCATGTGACATAGCACGTCCGCATCACAGCGGCAGACATCCACAATCCTGAGGGAGAGATGGCGCTCCTGCACACGGCTTCATAAATAAACACGACACAAGTCCCCACTCCCCAACAAACGCTTGAAACTATTAAGAATGCTTTCTCAGTACATACAAAATATTTAAAAAATCCTTCCAGTGGCACCTTAGAGACCAACTAAGTTTGTCATTGGTATGAGCTTTTGATGCAGGTGGCGCTGTGGGTTAAACCACAGAGCCTAGGGCTTGCCGATCGGAAGGTTGGCGGTTCAAATCCCTGCGACGGGGTGAGCTCCCGTTGCTCGGTCCCAGCTCCTGCCAACCTAGCAGTTCCAAAGCACGTCAAAGTGCAAGTAGATAAATAGGTACCGCTCCGGCGGGAAGGTAAACGGCGTTTCCGTGTGCTGCTCTGGTTAGCCAGAAGCGGCTTTGTCATGCTGGCCACATGACCTGGATGCTGTACGCCGGCTCCCTCGGCCAATAACGTGAGATGAGCGCTGCAACCCTGGAGTTGGTCACGACTGGAGCTAATGGTCAGGGGTCCATTTACCTTTACCTTTTAAGGTGCCACTGGAAGGAATTTTTTATTTTCTTAACACGGCTACCTACCTCTAACAAGTTCTCAGTACATGTACACAATGGTTTTCAAGCAAATGCAACATGGTTAGCACAGATTTGGTTTTTTTATTTATTTACTCTGGTTTTACATTTTAAAAACGCTTATATCATTATCATCTTCTTCTTCACCATCATCAATGGTACTTATATGCTGCCTAATAGCAAAGTTTTCTGGGTGGTTTATAGTAGCAATAAGAACCTAAGTGTGAGGGCAGCAGCATTCCAATAACTAGGGTGAACAACCATTACAAATGACTCTCTTCCTTCTCTTTCAAGGACACAGATGGTATCATTTCCTTTCATTTTAATTTCCTTATATATTAATCCACTTTCCATTACTTTCAGTGGGAAAGTTTGCTTCAGGTTAAGTATACTTCCGGTTAAGTACAGACTTCCGGAACCAATTGTGTATATCAGTGTTTCTCAACCAGTGTGCCTCCAGATGTTTTGGGACTACAACTCCCATCATCCCTAGCTAGCAAGACCAGTGGTCAGGAATGATGGGAGTTGTAGTCCCAAAACATCTGGAGGCACACTGGTTGAGAAACACTGGTGTATATAAACTGAGGTACCACTGTATTGCTATTATATGGATTTTTCTTTTTCTTTTCTTTTGGGACAACAGGACTACCTCCCCCCCCCTTTTTTTTTAGCCTAAGAGCTTATTTGAGGCAACGACCCCCACCCACCCACCCATGTACGCACCAATTTGCATGCATGCACAAATCAACCACGAATGCTGCTGCAGTCATAGCGGCTGCCTCCACTTACTGTTTCTTGTGTTTTCTCTCTTCCTTCCTTTTGCCTTTGGGGCTTGGGGAACTAAATAAGAGGGTGGGAAGAAAATATAAGCTAATGAACGGGTAACCGGCCATTTGATTTAGAGAGCTGGTAAAAGTTCAACGGGGGCATGCAAACCTGTGCCACTGTGCTTGTTTATTTATTTACTTTTATTTCATACAATTTATATACCATTGATGGTAACCCCCCCGAAAAAAACACTACCCTCTGAGCAGTAAAACCATAAAATTAGCAGCAAGAACAATTAAAAACAACTACAGTATTCGGAACAGGGGTCAGCAAACTTTTTCAGCAGGGAGCCGGTCCACTGTCCCTCAAACCTTGGGGGGGGGGGCGGACTATATTTTGAAAAATAAATGAATAAATGAAGGAATTCCTATGCCCCACAAATAACCCAGAGATGCATTTTAAATAAAAGCACACATTCTACTCATGTAAAAACACCAGGCAGGCCCCACAAATAACCCAGAGATGCATTTTAATTAAAAAGGGTACATTCTACTCATGTAAAAACATGCTGATTCCTGGATCATCCGCAGGCTGGATTTAGAAGGCGATTGGGCTGGATCTGGCCCCTCGACCTTAGTTTGCCTATCCATGATTTGGAACATTTTTTTAAAAAAAACCCTGAAACAAGCGATATACTAAAGAAGGCATTGAAACTGGCTGGGGCAACCCAGTCCGATGGGCGGGGAATAATAAAAAAATAGGATATCCCTATTTTCACTGGAGAAATGTTGGAGGGTATGTGGTAGTGATCAGCAACCGGGAGCCTTCCCCATTAGATCTGGTTGGACCAAAATGGTTATCCTCCACTGACCACTGGCGAGCTGGTTAAGCCTGTGATTCTAGAATTATTCCAGACAGTTTAGGCAAGTTTTTCCAAAACCCTCACTATCCTTACCTGTGTCTTCTCTTCTTTGAAGAAAACCTGGAACATAAAATGCAAAATATTAAAATAAAAATAAAAATGAGTAAACCAGGCAAGAGCATCACCGGACAGAATCAGCAAACATTTTGTGTGAAAACCAGCCTCAGATAACCAAAACGCTTAAGCCTAATTAATACATGAAAGGGTTAATGGTATAGAGTAAGCTGCCCTGCTGGGCTTAGCTGAGGTCACTTCCCCTCACCCTGGGAGGAAGAAGGTTACCAAGCCTTACCAGTCGACTTACGGTAAGAAGCTTAAACTGTGAAGAAGTTTGAGCTGGTTGCTCCAGTTCAGCCGCATGGCTCTTATCAGTCACTCTTGTGTTCCTATACTAATACTGGTAATTTAGGAACTTTTACCACTTTGTAAGTAAGCTAAGTTTTGCTGCCTCTGCAGATGTATGGAATAGCACATGAACCAGACCTTTGAAGAGTTTGTAAGTAAACCAATTTTTAACTTACCAAATATGTGGCTTTTTCTTACGCGGGGGGAAGTGGGAAACTTTGGAAGGAACTTGATCTCATGGTTGGCACATTCCTCTTAAATATGCTTTTATCTCTATGTATGAATACATAATATTGTTACAAAAGTCGAGTGCCACCCTCTTTCTCTGCCGAGCAGCGGCAAGAGGCCATGAGGTTCTGGGAACTCACCCAGGATCTGTGTTCCTTTGGAGAATTGAGAATTGCAGAGACTGTCGTAGCTTTAAGAAATATGGTTTATTCCCTGATTTACACCTTCGGTCTGCATGGAGGGAGTTCCGATCTTATAGCATGGTTATTTCAAGAGGGGCTTGTACCCCACAGCAGTGTAGCCCTGGAGTCCAAGGCCTCTCTCCCAGGCAGCAAGCAGCCAGCCTGCCCAAGATGGATCCCATTCGTTCTTTTCCTTTCTTCTTCCCCACAGAACACCTTGCTAAGAAACTGTCCTTTTCTGTCACCTCACACCTAGTTATCCTGTCAACCTTCCAAATCCGCAGTCTCTGTTCACACCTCAGGGCAAGGAGGGACTTCTCTCACATTGCCAATGGCCCTCAAGGGCCCTGTATTGTTTCTTTCTGGCCCTAGCTTGGCCAGGTCATTTTGCATAGGTTAGCCCATTCCTCTGCAGCTTGCATTTCTCCCTTCGCATCCCAAATCATCAAAATCTTACCATTTATTAATATCTAGGGTTTAGGGGGAGGGTCCCCCCAAACCTATAACACTTTATTTTGTATAAATACGAACCTTGCATCCCAACGTGGAATATATTTTATGCTATTCATTAGTTTTTAAGCTCTTTTAAAAATGTATTTTTACTCCTCTTGAGCTTATGACTTTTCCATGATGTATTTTAGCTTGATGTTTCGTTTGCTATATTTGCAAATCATACTAGTTTTTTTAAAAAAGAAAAAATGAGCAAAACCAAGGCAGCTAATATTTTATCTTGGCTCCGTGACTGTTCCTGGCAGCTTATAAAATTTTGCCAAACCTAGGGACGATAGAGAAATTCATTTGGGTCCCCATTTTAAGGGGGACCCCTCTGGACAGCAGAGAAAGCAAGAAGACAGGTGCGTGGGGGGTGTATGGCTGAGGTTGGTGGGATAGTCCTGTGGGATCTATTCCACTGGGAGCAGTCAAGTACAACATTCCTTGTTTTGCTAGAGTGGACATGCAAGGGAATGTTTGGTCCAGCCAGTCAAAACTTCCTGTTCCTCCTGGCCTGGAGCATCCTTCCTTGCATGTGACTACTTGGGTGGGTGTTACCTTTCCATACCTGGTAAAAGGCCAAGGTATGCTGCCACTCTTTCCCTTTCCCATCTTCCTTTCTTCCTGCGAACTTCCCGGACTGCTAACTGCAGTCACTAGGTCAGCCCACATATGGGGTAAACCTGTTTGTATATGCTTGTAACTTTATGCCTTAAGCCTGCCTTCAGGGATCACACTGTGCTCTGCCTGATGGTGAGCAAACTTTCTGTTTTATTGCTTATGAATAAGTCTGTGGTGTCTTTATTCGTTTAGGAGGGATTCAAGGGGTCTTACCAGGAAAACATCAGAACACATTTCAGTCTGGACAAGCCAGATTGAATTGTGTATTGTCTTAAGAAATGCACAGGAGTTTGCAAGTAGTTTTCTGCTGTGCAAAGGGGAATGCACTCTTTTAAGTAAAGGAACTTGCTAGCGCAAGTTAGGAAGGATATTAATAAACAATATATCCTCTCCTGCCACCCTGAACATTCCCACAGGTCCACCCTAACTGACTAGCCTCCCCTGCCTTTCCCCCCTGGCCACAGTAGGGATTGAGGCCAGGGGTAGGAGGCAAATGAGCAGGCAATGGTGAGCAGAAGGACCAATAACATCTCTCCCCAAATCTGGAACCACCCGTACAGTGGAGTCCTCTTGAGTAGGAGGAAATTTGGCAAGCATTCAGGGGTGGGAGCACAGCAGAAGAAAGACTTGCCTGTTTCTTTTTCTTTTCTTTGAGCTCTTCTTTTTCTTCTTCTTCTTCAGTGGGGAGGGGCTGCAGGACGGAGACCTAGGGAGAAGTCACAGAATCATAGAATTGCGGGGTTGGAAGGGACTCCTGAGGGTCATCTAGTCCAACCCCCTGCAATGCAGGAATCCTTTGCCCAATGTGGGTCTCAAACCCATGACCCTGAGGTTCAGAGTCTCGCGCTCTGGTGACTGAGCTAAGGCAGGGCACTCATTTTGCCAAGAAGCCAAGCCCATTGCTGCTAGCCGTGCAAACGAAAGGGCCTCAACATCTTTCCCTGCTTTCAGGGACAACCCAGATGTTTGAACGCAGCAATATGGTTTATTCTTTCTAATAGAATTTAGAAAATTCTTTCTAAATTACAGGGGTCTATGTGTGCAGACTTGCAGGGGGCAGGTAAAGGTAAAGAAAGGTAAAGGACCCCTCAAAGGCAACTATGGGGTTGTGGCGCTCATCTCGCTTTTCAGACCGAGGGAGCCAGCGTTTGTCCACAGATAGCTTTCTGGGTCATGTGGCCAGCATGACTAGACCACTTCCGGTTTAGTTTTGGGTTTGCCAATTAGAAGGCCGGCAGCTGAATTCGGGAGATGGGGTTACAGGAAGCACACCCTTCTGAGTAATACCCCTCCCCACCCTCTGACTATACATAAGGGTCTGGTGACTTCTGTTTCAGTGTATCTGAAGAAGTGTGCATGCACACGAAAGCTCATACCTATGACAAACTTAGTTGGTCTCTAAGGCACTACTGGAAGGATTTTTTTTTAATAAAAAAATTATTATTATATTATTCCAAGATTCTGCATTCTCAAGCCTCTCTTTGTAAATACTGAATAAAAAGCAGTTGGTAAGGATTTTTCCTTGTCTTATCTGTTCCTGGCAATCTGCAGTGGGGGTTGGTTCCTCTGCTGCCTGACACTGGTGCAGAAATAAGGCAGTGATGGATTTCCACTCACCTCCTTCTCTTCTTCCGCGTAGATTTCTTCTTTTTCTTCTTTCCCTTGGTAGGAGGTGGTGTGAATTCCTCAGTAGTACAGGATGGGCTTTGGATAGAGGAAGGGAAAGAGAGAGAGAAGATATAGAGTTTGTATGATGACTACGAACCACGGTGGCTGTGTTTTGCCCCCACTGTCAGAGGCAGTAGTACAATGTGCCTCTGAAAATGGGTTGCTGGGAATCGCGAGTGTTGTTGCGTTCATGTCCAGACTGCAGGCTTCCCGCAGGTATCTGGTCGGCCACTGTGAGAACAGGATGCTGGACTAGATGGGCCACTGGCCTGATCCGGTAGGCTCGTCTCATGTTCTCATGTGTCAATCACAGCCATCTGTCAACATCTTGACAGGTCTGATCCCCAAAGTATGGTTTCCTGTGAAGGATGGGGTCTTGCGGGAGATCCGTAACGTAGGGCGAATGTTTAATTGCCATGTTCCGGGTAATTTAGCCATGCTTGAAATTAACTGTCTCCTCCAGGGATTTATTGCAGATCTAATGAGAGAGTTACTGTATGTTAACTGGCTTGGCACCGAGTTATTTAAGACATATTTATCGAGGTTAACAACTCTATAATAGATTTATACATTTGGCTCCTCTCCGTAAATATGTTTTAAAATAAATTAATCAGACTTTAATTTGCATAGGATAATGGTTGCAAAGTACGGGCATCCGCCTAATTTATTTTTAAAAGAGACTTGGCAATGTTTATTAAATAGCAATCAATTACATAAATAGGAGATTTAGGCTGCAATCCCAAGGTTTGGACATGGTGGTGTGGAACTGATAGAGGCTTGGTCACCTTATCCAAGGCTCTGCCAGGCTGCTGCCAGAAGGGCAGAAGTGAGAGCGGAGAAGGCCTCTTGCATCCCTCCATCCTTTCCCCGTGCACAAAGGTTTTTTCAGAGGTGCCCCATGCTATTGGTCATCTTTTCCCCAACTGCAGGCTAGTCATTGCATTCTGCACCAGCTGGAGCCATGAGACTGTGCACAAGGGCAACCCTACATTGCAGTAGTCCAGGGGCCATTGGATTGTAAGGCCAATTGCAAGAGTCCCTTGGAAAAAAATCACAGGGAGTTGTTCCAGCTATAACAGAGGCTCATTTATGTACTACCTTTGAAGGTGACCCGGAAACTACAACTAATCCAGAATGCGGCAGCTAGGCTGGTGACTGGGAGTGGCCGCCGAGACCACATAACACCGGTCTTGAAAGATCTACATTGGCTCCCAGTACGTTTCCGAGCACAAGTGTTGGTGCTGACCTTTAAAGCCCTAAATGGCCTCGGTCCAGTATACCTGAAGGAGCATCTCCACCCCCATCGTTCAGCCCGGACACTGAGGTCCAGTACCGAGGGCCTTCTGGCGGTTCCCTCATTGCGAGAAGCCAAGTTATAGGGAACCAGGCAGAGGACCTTCTTGGTGGTGGTGCCCGCCCTGTGGGACGCCCTCCCATCAGATGTCAAAGAGAAAAACAGCTACCAGATCTTTAGAAGACATCTGAAGGCAGCCCTGTTTAGGGAGGCTTTTAATGTTTAATAGATTATTTTATTTCATTTTTCTGTTGGAAGCCACTCAGAGTGGCTGGGGAAACCTAGTCAGATGGGCGGAGTATAAATAATAAATTATTATTATTATTATTATTATTATTATTATTATTATTATTATTACTACTACTACTACTAGATTTAGATTTTTTTAAAAAAACCTTGCCCTATCTGAAAGCCTCAGAACAACCTACAACCAAGAAGCAAAATGCCTTTGTCCTCTGTGTGAGGAACAACCCCAGGCATGGCCTCAAGGCAGGTGATGAGTCAACTTTGTCATATCCAAGCAGCTCTGGATCTAGCTAGCACTGACAAGTGCCTACGTGCCTTTCTGAATTCATTGGAAGGTAGGGTATAAACTGAATACATACATATGTACATACAGGAAACCAAAAACAGCTCAGGAAAGAGCACCTAAAGTCACGATCCCATGCACACTTACTTGAGAGTAAGCTCAACTGAGCACTGTGAGAGAATTATTTCTGAGTAGTGATTTTAGTTAGCTCTATGTTGCAAACCACCTTGAGCTTGAGGAAAGGTAGTGTGTGATATGTATATCTCTAATGCTTTGGTGATGCCACCACTGGGAGCTGCCGTGGTTGGCAGTGACCCATGTCAAAGCCTTTTCAGTTGTGGCTCCAGCGGCGTAGCGAGGCACCGCGACACCCGGGGCGGCAAAATGCCATGCACCCGGGGGGGGGACGGCATCGCTACGTAACAACGCATACATCGCTACGTGGCAGGGTATCGCCGCACCCCGCGACTCCCAAGCCGAGCCTCCAGCCTCCTACGCTGGAGGCTTGGCTTGAGAGTCACGGGGGTGGGGTACCAAGTGGCACCCCCCCCAGTGGAACTCGGGGCAGACCGCCTCCATCACCCCCTCAATTGCGACGCCCCTGGGTGGCTCCCTGTTTTGGGGAATGTTCAGAAAGGTGTGCCTGTTGCCCTCATTATTAACTTTTAGGAGGAATTAGTTGACCCAGGCATAGAACCTGTGATCACTGTATGGTGTGTGTGTGTGTGTGTGTGTGTGTGTGTGTGTGTGTGTGTGTGTGTTCGTGTATGTGCATGCGTATAACAACTCATACATATTTATCAAGGTTAACAAGGTTAACTGTATAATAGATTTATATATTTGGCTCCTCTCAGTAAATATGTTTTAAAATAAAATAATCAGACTCTAATTTGCTTGGGTTAATTGTTGTAAAGTACGAACATCCGCCAAATTTATTGTTAATTGTAATTTCTTTTGTTTTAACCATTTTAGAATGCTTTTATTTTTAAATTATGCATCTGCTTGCTGCCCATGGCTCCTTTGGGAGAAAAGGTGGGATATAAAGTCAGCCAACCAATCAACCAACCCTGTGGAACGCCCTCCCATCAGATGTCAAGGAAATAAACAACTATCTGACTTTTAGAAGACATCTGAAGGCAGCCCTGTTTAGGGAGGCTTTTAATGTTTGATGTTTTATCATGTTTTTAATCTTCTGTTGGGAGCCATCCAGAGTACTTGGCCAGATGAGCAGGGTATAAATATATTATTATTATTATTATTATTAGAATTTATATACTGCCCTATACCTGGGGGTAAACTGGGTTCAGCATTTAAAGGAGGATGTACCTAACTTTCTCATTCCAGAAGAGTATGCAAACTGAAACACTGCCATCCTTTGAGAGTTGCATTTCTCTGAATTTCGCATTGCGGTTCTCTAGCCAATCAAATTTTGGGGAAGTGGCCATAAAAACGCAGATATGAGTAAAAGCAGCATTCCAAAGATGCATTCCAACAGGGAAAGCTGCTTTATAAATACCTGCAAAAAAATATGCCTATCCTCATGAAAAATCATCGGTATTTTCAGGTGGACTTCAAAAAAAAAATGTAGTGTAGTTCTCTAGCCAAGCAATACGTACAAAAAGGCCTACACTTTTTGGGTAAAGGGTGTGTGGAAGCACAAACATGAGAACAAAGATACAAAAATGCATTGTATCAGATGGAATGGATACAATTTCTATAATTAATAACATTGATGTAACAAATAATATAATAAAATTGATAAAATTGTTGCAAGAAGGTGTCTATTAGGCAACATTGCATACCAACATATGAATACAGTGGTACCTCAGGTTACAGACCATATCTGCCAAGTCCCAGTTAGAAAAATATGGGATCAGCAGCGCCGGCACCGGAAGTCGCTTCTACGCATGTCCAGACATGCATAGAAACAACTTCCGGTGCTGGCGCTGCCTGATTTCCGGTGCCCAGACATGGGCAGAGCGGCACCGGAAGAAATCTGGGGGAATTACGGGATATTTCACCATTCGGGATGACAGCGGGAAACGGCTTTAAAAATGGGGGTTTCCCGGGGGAAACGGGAGACTTGGCAGCTATGTTACAGACACATCAGCTTACAAACGCTTCAGGTTACAGACTCCACTAACCCAGATATAGTACCTCGAGTTAAGAACTTTGCTTCAGGATGAGAACAGAAATTGCACGGCGGCGGCAGCAGCAGGAGGCCCCATTAGCTAAAGTGGTGCTTCAGGTTAAGAACAGTTTCAGGTTAAGAACAGACCTCCAGAACGAATTAAGTTCTTAACCCGAGGTACCACTGTATTAGGAGAAATCTACACTAAGATGAATTTTTATGTTACATACATGTTACATACAACAACAACAACAACAACAACATTTGCAAACTAGAGTGGATTCCCCTCTGTTTTTATCATGTATTTGTTGTTTGCATATCGTAAGGGGAAGGGCTTATAGAGAACAGCCCCCCCTCATCAGAAGCAGCCCATCTCCAAGCAGTCATGAAAGCGAAGGGACGGATGAGGAAAGTCAGGGGATGAAAAGGGAGTGCCAGACCTCTGGCAACATCCAGGAGCCCCTGCTCCACAGGCAGGAAGAGAGGGAGAGGGGAGGAGAGGAGAGGACACAGGCAGAACATAGACCCTTCCCCCCCCCCGACTCCGGAATTGAGGAGGAGGAGAAAGGGGAGGAGATTCGCTGTCCCGAGGCTTTTATGCTGGCCCAAATCGTGGAAGGGGGTAGTGCCGGATTCTGATTCGGATTGAGAAGACATGAAACTGACAGCTCACTACACTGTAAATAATGCGCACTAATAAAGACTTTTGAAAGACAAGTATGTGGAAGGTCGTTACTCAGGAGTAGTCGCAAATACACATATTGTATTTTTGTGTTGTGAACTGCCCCGAGGTCTGTGGATGAAGGGCGGTACACACATTTAATGAATAAGAAGAACAGCAACTTACTCCTGGAAATCTACCTACCTGCCAGTGTGATGCAGTGGTTAGAGCGTTGTACAAGGACCTGGGATTTTTTTTTGATGCGGTTTATGTATTGTTTGTGACTTTTGTAATTGTGCTAATGCTGTATTGTTTTAATATCCGATTGGGAGCCGCCCAGAGTGGCTGGGGAGACTCAGCCAGATGGGCGGGGTACAAATAAAATATTATTATTATTATTATTATTATTATTATTATTATTATTATTATTATTATTAGGGTTTGAATCCCCACTTGGCCATGAAGCCCATTGGGTGACAGAGGCGCCATCTCGCGGCCAGGATTGGGGCCCAGCATGACGTGGCTTCCTTCCTCACCGTGCTTGGCCTTCTCCACCCCCTGAACACAGCCTGGCCCCCCTGCCAGCAGAAATTGAGGGGGCTGAAGACATCTCTGCCCCTAGGAGTTGGTGCGCCTCCTGGATGACCTTAGATCAGTGATTGCCTCTTAGCCTAACCTATGTCACAAGGATGTTATGAGGAATAAATGAAGAGGGGGAGAACCATGTAATGTCACCTTGAGCTTCTTGGAGAAACAGGTGGGAAATAGATCCAATAAAGAAATAAATACTACCGGTCTACTTATCTAATTTCTTTCCATCCCCCTCTCCGTGTGTGTGTGTGTGTGGGGGGGAGAGAGAGAGAGAGAGAGAGAGAGAGAGAGAGAGAGAGAGATTCAGTTAAGTGGCACCCTGAAATATTTCAGAACCAGTAATGAAGGATGAGTCACTGTGAGCCAGCTCAGCATGAAAGAGCCGAGATATTGGCATGATGCAAGCAAAGGCCTTTGTGTTTTTGATCAAGGGCGTACAGTCCCTCTCATGCCGTCCGTTGCCGTTTAAAAGCATCCTCTTCACTATTTCCCTCTTGGTGAGGGTTTCAAAGATCCCAATGAAGATTTGTTAAGTGATCCTCACAGCACCTACTGCTGCCTTTTTTCCTTTTTAAAAAATAAGGGGTGTGATGTGCTATTAAAAAAAAGAAAATCTGCATCAATGATATCTTTACAAAGAACTCGGTCACCTTATTTAAGATCAAGCTGTCTTTTAAGAGGCTCGTGTTATCAGCAGATGAGCATTTGTTCTTGGGAAGCGTGATGAACGCAATTCCAGGAATGTCTCCTTTGTCTCTAGCCCTACCTAGTTCCTTTGGTCCTTGTGAAAGATGCTCTTAGAAGCGCTGGACCCTCCCAAGGTTCATCTTATGCCCACAAAAGCAACACAGTTGTTTAAAGCCTGGATAGCTCAGATGGTTACAGGGTGGTGCTGATAACACCAAGGCTGCAGGTTCGATCCCCGTATGGGTCAGCTACATATTCCTGCATTGCAGGAAGTTGGACTAGATCAGGGGTGGCCAACTTCCAAGAGACTGCGATCTACTCACAGAGTTAAAAACTGGCAGTGATCTACCCTCTTTTGGGGGGGTTCAGGTCAAAGCTGTTGAGGTGTTTTTAGGCAGGAAAGCCCTGTTTTTTTTGGGTTCATGTAAAAGTTGTTGAGCTTCTTTAGGAAGGAGGAAAGCAACATTGAGCTTTTTTTTAGAAAGGAAAGCCCTGGTTTTGGTGGTTCAGGTCATTTTAGGGGTACAGGACAAAGGTGTTGAGTTTTTTTAGGGGAGACAAAGGTTTTTTAGCTTCTTGGGGGGGGGAGCCACTGATCTACCGGTGATCTATCACAGACATCCAGTGATCTACTGGTAGATCACGATCTACCTGTTGGACATGCCTGGACTAGATGATCCTCAGGGTCCCTTCCGACTCTACAATTCTGTGATTCTATGTGCTTTATGAACTCAGCAGCAGACCAACTACCTCAACCTGACCGAGCTGGTGATTTATATGTGCCGTTGACTAGGACAGGAAGCACAGGTTGGGTTGATTGTACAGCACAGAGGGCTATTTTTAAAAGAGGGGCCGTGGGTGGCGCTGTGGTCTAAACCACTGAGCCTCTTGGGCTTGCCGATCGGAAGGTCGGTGGTTCGAATCCCCATGACAGAGTGAGCTCTCGTTGCTCTGTCCCAGCTCCTGCCAACCTAGCAGTTTGAAAGCACGCCAATGCAAGTAGAAGATAAACGGCGTTTCTGTGAGCTCTGGCTCCTGTCACGGTGTTCCCTTGTGCCAGAAGCAGTTTAGTCATTCTGTAAACATGCCCCAGAAAGGTGTCTGTGGACAAATGCTGGCTCCCTCGGCCTGAAAGTGAGACGAGTGCCACAACCCCATAGTCGCCTTTGACGGGACTTAACCGTCCAGGGGTCCTTTACCCTTTGCTATTTTAAAGCTATGGAGTCAAAGTCAGCTGGGGCCTGACATGGCTCAGATGCAACCTTCTCTGATGTTTTAATTTTGACAGGTAACAATGATTCAAGTTTGTGCTTTTCGCGTGGTTCATTTCTATGGATCATAGAATCATAGAGTTGGAAGAGACCACAAGGGCCATCCAGTCCAACCCTCTGCCAAGCAGGAAACACCACCAAAGCATTCTTGACATATGCCTGTCAAGCCTCTGCTTAAAGACCTCCAAAGAAGGAGACTCCACCACACTCCTTGGTAGCAAATTCCACTGCCGAACAGCTCTTACTGTTAGGAAGTTCTTCCTAATATTTAGGTGGAATCTTCTTTCTTGTAGTTTGAATCCATTGCTCCGTGTCCACTTCTCTGGAGCAGCAGAAAACAACCTTTCTCCCTCCTCTATATGACATCCTTTTATATATTTGAACATGGCTATCATATGACCCCTTAACCTTCTCTTCTCCAGGCTAAACATACCCAGCTCCCTAAGCTGTTCCTCATAAGGCATCGTTTCCAGGCCTTTGACCATTTTGGTTGCCCTCTTCTGGGCATGTTCCAGCTTGTCAGTATCCTTCTGCTGTGTGGCTGGTGTAAGCTTAAAATGAAATATACCCCCTCATGAACTATCTGTAACCCTGGAACAGGCTCCCATCTAATGATATGACCTGGAACGAATAAGAAACACCCTGAATAGCTCAACTGGTAGAGCATGAGACTCTTAAGCTCAGGATCATGGGTTCGATCCTCACATTGGGCAAAAGATTCCTGCATTGCAGGGGGTTGGACTAGATGACCCTCGTGGTCCCTTCAAATTCTACAGTTCTATGACAGTCACAGAAAAGAGCAGCATACTAATCTTTGCGTTTACCAGCAAAACTTAATTGTCACTCTCCAGAAACCAAGTTTGGCACAGACAATGAAATCTCTCTCAGTGTATGTTTGTTATTCAAGAACTTGTTGCCTCAGTGTATGTTTGTTATTCAAGAACTTGTTGCCTTTCCACAATTAGAGTTGTGTCTCCTCCATCTAACCTAACTTATGGAGGAAGGCCATCTCGCAGGTAAACTGGTTCCAAATTGTTTAGGGCTTTATATGCTCACTTCATGCCCACCTCTCATTTTTATTTGGTTTAGGGTTTGGGCGTTTCGTCTCCTCTTTGAGGCCTCCTAAAGCTGATGTGGATTTAATTGCACCTCTCTGATTGCAATCTGATTGCAATCTAAGTCTAATTAAGAAAAGCAACTACAATGCACTTCAGGCCGGTACAGCAGTAAGCTCAAAAATCTGGGCATCTGTAGCGGCCTCACCTCCCACTTTCCTGCAGCAGTTGGAAGCAAAACAATTACATGCTTTAATTCCGGGGACAGTTTGGCAAATAGGGCCCTTTTAAACAACAATCCGCTTGCCGCAGGCTTCATTGCCCCTGCCTTCAAAGTGACAAAGAGCAAAGGTCGGTCGATAGCAGAAAGAAGCTACAAAGGATGGGGCGGAGGGAGAGGTGCTCACACTCTTTTTCATCCTCCTTCATCCATTAGAAAGACTTTGGTCTTCAGACAGCGGAAGCAGGAGCAGGGGTGGGAGTGGTCTCCACAATTGTCCCCAGCGACAGGGTGGAAGGCAGGGAGCCCAACAGCAGGTGGCGCCTGAGCCAATGACAGCCACAGCCAACTAATTCTACTGTTGTCCCCATCCTCCTCCCTGCTGAGTTCTACAAGGACAACGGTGAGACTAAGGCCACATTGACACCATGCATTTATTATGGGCAGCGCTGTATCGGAAAGTTTTTTATGTTTGATGTTTTATTATGTTTTTATATGTGCTGTAAGCTGCCCAGAGTTGCTGGGGAAACCCAGCCAGATGGGCAGGTTATAAATTGTTGTTGTTGTTGTTGTTGTGTTGTTGTTTGCACTGTGATTCTACTTTACATGGTCACAGCTTCCCTCAAAGAATTCTGGAAGCTGCATGGTTGGTGGCCTTCTCTTTAGGGTGGTTTGCCTTGAAGCAGTACGGTGATTTAGGCTCTATTTTTACTCTCTTCAAACTCCCCGGCATGCTTGCACTCAGGTGCTGAAAACATGAGGTCCAAGCCCACACAGTGCCTTAAATGGATGGCAAGGACTACTTCTTAATTGCCACCCGGGCTTATTATATCCGAAAGAGAGACAGGCAACCTTGGAATGCAGAATCTTAAAAAAATAAAATAAAATAAAAAAACAAAAAAAAACAACCCCAGGCTGCTCTGAAAGACTGCGGCAAAGACTGCAGTGCGGGGAAGCTGAAGCAGTCAGCTTTCTCTTGACTTGGATGTAAAGCCCTTTCTGGGGAAGTCGGCAACTGAGCCATCTCGCCAGCCTCTTGGAGGACACGTGGGCGCAAATGGGTCCCCTTTAGGCAGAACTCTCATTACTTTACCATGTTTTATTGAAGAAGCGGCAGAAAGCATTTCATCCGAAGACAGCAGGGAGTAGGAAAACAAAGGATTACTTAAGGAGGCACGTTCCTTTGCTGCTAGCCCTGGGTCTAATGACCAAGCAAGGCTAAACTAAAATAAAAAAAAATGCAAATGCTATTCTAAAAGCCTTTTGTGCCAGCCATTTCAAAGGAACTAGGTGCCCTGCAGTCTGGAGGGCACCTAGTTCCTACGGGTCCGTGACTGCAGGGCACCTAGTTCTTACGGGTCCGTGAATAACCTGTCTTCTATACCAAAAGGTTAAACGGAAGGTAGACTGAGACCTGCTGTTAGATTCCTGCGTGGTTTTCAGCAAATCGGGGGGAAACATTTGTCAGCCTGAAGGTCACATACCTTTCTGAGCAACCTGCCACGGGAGCCACATGCCAGAGTTGGGCAGGGGAAGAGGCCAGAGATGCAATGCTAGAACTCATGCGCAGCCAAGGAAGTGGAATGTTGGAGGTTTCAGGACAGATAAAAAAGAAGGACTTATTTCACACAGCGCATAGTTAAACTATGGAACTCACCCCTGCAGGAAGCAGCGATGGCCACCGACTTGTATGGCTTTAAAAAAAGGATGAGACAGGTTCATGGAGGATATGGCTATCGATGGCTTTGGGGCTTGGTGGAGGCTATGCTCTGCTTCCACAGTTGGAGGCAGCAGTGCTTCTGAAGACCAGTTTCTGGAAGCCACAGGAGGGGCAGAGATGTTCTTGTGCTCATGGTTTCCCACGGGCATTTGGTTGGCCACTGTGAGAACGGGATGCTGGACTAGATGGGCCCTTGGCCTAGTCCAGCTAGCAACAAATGTGAATTCTACCTTTGTACAGGAGGCTTAGTTTCCACACACACTAACCCCCGTTCTCTCCTCCACGCAGGCAAGCAAGAGACATGATCAGACTTCAAGGACACATTCCAGTCAGGGAAAAACACTCAAGGAAAGTACAAAGCAGGTGTAGCCTGTGGAGAGTCTCGAGGGGCAGATGGAGTGACCTGGAGAGGCCTCAGGCCCTGAGTCTTACCTGCACGATTTGTACTTCGCATACTCCTGGCTGTCTTTCAACCTCACACAGCCATTGGTGCTAGAGGTCTCTTGAGTTTGGCATAGCTCCTCCGGGTGCTTGTTGTCTGTCGGAAGCGGCAGGCAACTGAGTGCCTCAGTGCTGGAACAGAAGGAGGCAGAAGAAGAACCTTGTCAGTGAAACATTCACAGGGGTGGGTGGGGGCAGACAGGGCTTCTATTGCAAGCTCCATGGGGCAGAGAACTCTCAGGACCAAGAGAGCACGGCCATTTACTTTGGATCTGCCTAGCCTGTATTGCTAGGGATCAGTGCCCACAAAGGAAGTGGCAATGGATGCCAGAGGCTCGTCCAGATCAGGTCAAAGACAAGGCAAAGCAAATCAGGACCATGGACACTTCCCAGGGCCTCCTGCTACCCTGTTTCTCCTAAAATAAGACATACCCATAAAATAAGCCATAGCAGGATTTCTAAGCATTTGCACAATATAAGCCAGGGGTCCCCAGACTTTCTGCGCGGCGGGCCGGTGCCCGCCGCGCCGACCGCGCGGTGCGCCGGAGGGCAGGGGAGTGCGCGCGCAGCGGGCCGGAGGGCGGGGGAGTGCGCGCCCGTGCGCATGCGCACACGCACACGGGCGGGAAAAAAATCGCCAAAAATCGCTTGTGCGCATGCGTATGGGCCTCCCCCGACCCGGAAGTGCACCAGAAATGACCTCTTCCGGGTCGGGAGAGGCCCATACGCATGCGCACAAAGGATTTTCGGCGATTTTTTGCCGATTTTTTAGATCGTCGCTGCGCCGCGCGCCGTGAGAGCGGGCGGCGGCAGCGGGCGGCGGGAGTCGTCGCGGGCCGGATTGGAAGGCCGATTGGGCCGCATCCGGCCCGGGGGCCGTAGTTTGGGGACCCCTGATATAAGCCATACCCCGAAAATAAGACATAGTGATAGGCGCAGTTCTGGAGGGCCCCAAGGAAGAGGCGAGGCTGGACGCGTAATAAAAAATAAGACATCCCCTGAAAATAAGCCACTGTGGGTTTTTTTTTAAAAAAGGAAAAATAAATATAAGATGGTGTCTTATTTTCAGAGAAACACGGTACCTGAGCGTGGGAAGATGTTGCAGCAAAAGGCCAGCAAAGATAGCAGAGCCACTGGGAGCTGTCCACGGTCCTGATTTTATTTGCCTTTGACCTGACCTAGAAGTGTCTGTTGCCACATACTTTGAGGGTCTCCAAGCCACGCCACCACTCAGTCCACCTAGTCCAGTGTTTCCCAAACTTGGTTCTTCAGCTGTCTTTGGACTACAACTTCCATCATCCCTAGCTAGCAGGACCAATGGTCAGGAATGATGGGAATTGTAGTCTAAAAACAGCTGGAGACCCAAGTTTGGGAAACACTGATCTAGCCCATGTGGTCAGACTCCAACACACATGAGCCCCAGTCAGCATGAGTAATGACCAGGGGTGACGGGATTGAGTCCAGCAACATTTGTAGGGCCAAAGATTCCCCCATGCCTGCAATTTGGATCTGGCTTTGGATCTGGTGACTCTCTTGCTACAGATTCCCCCCTCCCTGTCTCCATGAGATTGTTCTGTAAAAACAGTGTTTGAGGTGGTTCAGAGCATATTGAAAGCAGTCCAAAAGACACCTGGGTACTTGTGGTGTACATTCAAACCCTTTAGCTTCATAAAAGGCATAACAGAGGCATCCCACTTACTGAATAGATCAGTAATAAAGTATTTATTTTTTAAACAAAAACAAATGAGTTTCGATGATACATAAGAGAAGAAGAAGAAGAGTTTGGATTTGATATCCCGCTTTATCACTACCCGAAGGGGTCTCAAAGCGGCTAACAATCTCCTTTTCCCCTCCTCCCCCACAACAAACACTCTGTGAGGTGAGTGGGGCTGAGAGACTTCAAAGAAGTATGACGAGCCCAAGGTCACCCAGCAGCTGCATGTGGAGGAGCGGAGACGTAAACCCGGTTCCCCAGATTCTGAGTCTACCACTCTTAACCACTACACCACACTGGTTCCCAGTGTGGGGCATAATAAAGAGTGGGGCATAATAAAGCAGTAGTTGAGGGTGCAGTTTTGAAGATTCATTTTAAGCTTTTCCAGTGGCAGGAGTACCTCTCTCTTACACACACACACACACACACACACACACACACACACACACACACACATACACCTGCTACAGCTCCACATCTATTTCCAGACCTTCCTCCACAGGTGTTACCCCACTCTTCCAGGACAGGAACTTGACCTGAGGCACTTAAGAGAAGCTGCACTCCTTAGGAAGCCATAAAGTTAGCGGAACCTCCAGGAAGGAATCATTTACCTAAAGGTGTAGGAGGTCCTGGAAACCACAACAGCATTTTTCCTGCTCACTTATGCATTTATTTATTTTTAAATCACCAAGCTAGAGGACAAACGATGTCGATTCCAGGGAAGAAAGATAGCACAGAAGTTGTCTGAGTGTGCCCTGGTGGTGTCTGAGAATCTATGGCTGCCTGAGATTTTAATTTTAGCACATCCATTTGCCACATTACCCCTTCAGTTCCTTGCACCGTGGCTTCCAGACCTCTTTCTCTCCCAGAAAAGTTGTGTTTGGCAGCTGGGATGAGAAGCTGCTAAACCAAATCAAGCCATCCGTTAAGAAATGAGGGCTTGGGGGTGGAGGCATCGAGTGGCCAACCCCCCCCCCCCCCCCGATTGATCAGGGCACTGGGAAGCCGGGACACACTTTCAGATTTGCACAAGCCAGTGGTCTTGTCAGGAAGCATTTAGCAAACAAGCAGTTCTTTTGTGCTGCGATATGGCATCTAATGACAGTCTGGGAGCCCCAGCCATGCATAGCTTTCCTGGAAGCAGGGAAGCAGCTCGAAGAGAAAGCTGGAAGAGAGGACAGTTGTCAGGGTGACATGCTATGCTGTGAGTCACAGATGTCGGGAGCGGGCAGGGAATAGGCATCACCAGGTCTGGAGAATGAAGAGGAGCAGGAAAATCACAAGTTGGACCTGTGACAAAAAAATGTTGCTGAGTGGGGCAAACCCCTGTTTAGGGTTTCCAGCCAGCCATGCCCCTTTCCAGGAGGCTCCATTCCATTATTTCTAGGACACTCTACAGTGGTACCTCGACTTACGAATTTAATCCGTTACGAATGCAGAAAAATTTGTAAGTCGAATCGCGATTTCTCATAGGAATGCATTGGAAACGGATTAATTCATTCTGGAGCCTAGAAAAAGCCCCAAAGCCGCTGGGAAAATGGCCGCAGTGGTCTCGCACCACGGAGCAGGGAGCACAGTGGCGGTGAGGGCAATGATCCGGCAGGAGGCTGGCAGGGCACCGGCAGTGAAGAGGGCCAGATAAAAGGCTCCCTCGAAGAAGCAGGAAACGCAGTAGCGCGGCAGGCACGGTGGTGGCGGTGGGGGGTGAAAAGCGGAGTGCTGAGATGTGACCGCTGATCAGTTGTTCTGCGGCTTTAAAGCGGTCTCCCTTGGCAAAGCCGGCAGAGCGGTGGTGGCGAGGGCAACGATCCTCTCGCTGCCCGGATTGTTGCCCTTGCCGCCGCGCTCCCTGCTGTCTTCGGATGTCGAAAAAATTCGTTAGCACGCAGCCATTTTTTCCCTTCATAAGTAGAATATTTTGTAAGTAGAGTCATTCGTAAGTCGAGGTACCATTGTATTCCTTTTCCACGCCAATGTTGCTGTGTGGAGTGGTCCTTTTTAGGGTTCCAGCCAGCCAGCCATGCTGTTTTCCTTCTCACCCACCCCAGGGCACTCCATTCCTTTTCCATACGACTGTGTGGAGGGGCCCATTTCAGGGTTTCAGCCTGTCAGCCAGGACAGTCTTTGGGCAATTCTCCTCGATTAAGTTTCCTGCAGGGAGTTCTGCGATAATCATTTCCTTTAAGATTAAAATAATCGTTCATATTAAATTGCAAACGCATTTCCCATCATAAACATGAAAGTCTGCAAAGAGGAAACACACACACACACTCACACACAGCCATTTATCTGCTGCTGCAAGAATCCAGCCCAAAGAGATTACTAGTATTTTAGGGCTCCGGGGAGCTTCGGGAATCAATGAAACAGAATATTGGGATGAAGCAAAAGCAGACTTTGATGGGATTGGGGAACAATTATTTGCATCAATAATTGCTCTCCACCCCTGGGGGAATAGTTCAGAGCTTGCTCCACAATTGTAGCACTACATCGTCCTAAGGCCAGCTATGAATTAATTCAGGAAACAAACATGCTATTTAGCAAATGCTATCGGTTAAACCACAGAGTCTAGGGCTTGCTGATCAGAAGGTCGGTGGTTTGAATCCCTGCAACGGGGTGAGCTCCCGTTGCTCGGTCCCAGCTCCTTCCCACCAAGCAGTTCGAAAGCACATCAAAGTGCAAGTAGATAAATAGGGACCGCTCCAGCGGGAAGGTAAATGGCATTTCTGTGCACTGCTCTGGTTCGCCAGAAGCAGCTTTGTCATGCTGGCCACATGACCCGGAAGCTGTCTGCGGACAAACACTGGCTCCCTCGGCCTATAGAGCGAGATGAGCGTCGCAAGCCCAGAGTTGGACACGACTGGACCTGATGGTCAGGGGCCCCTTTACCTTAACCTTTAAAAAAAAAACCTGTAGTTAAAGGTTGTTGTGGGGAGGGCTGCCCCTTTCTCCAAGCAGAGATGGTGCACTGCCTCTATTGCATTCAAAACCAGAGTAACACCACACAGATATTCCAGTGGAGGGGGCAGGGAGAAACAAAAACAGAAATGAAAAACACCAATCAAAATTCACCAAGGAGTGAGGAAGCTTTCATGTTGCCCATAGCTCTTCTTCAGACTGACAGCTGAACAAAGAAAAAAACAGGGGAGGGGGAGGAAATACTTTTGCAGCAAAGTAGGGCACCTCAATCTTTGCTGGGGCTCGAACCTGGGACTTTCTGCATGCAAAACAGGGGCTTTACACACAAGTGACCTCATCACTGAGTTGGGTTGCTTCATTCTGCTGAACGCAGGCTGAGACCCTACCTGCCTGCAGACTGTCTCGCCAGAGTGGTGCATGCACTGGTTATCTCCCGCTTGGACTACTGCAATGCGCTCTACGTGGGGCTACCTTTGAAGGTGACCCTGAAACTACAACTAATCCAGGATGCGGCAGCTAGACTGGTGACTGGGAGCGGCCGCCGAGACCACATAACACCGGTCTTGAAAGATCTCCATTGGCTCCCAGTTCGTTTCCGAGCACAATTCAAAGTGTTGGTGCTGACCTTAAAAGCCCTAAACGGCCTCGGTCCAGTATACCTGAAGGAGCGTCTACACCCCCATTGTTCTGCCCGTACACTGAGGTCCAGCGCCAAGGGCCTTCTGGCAGTTCCCTCATTGTGAGAAGCCAACTTGCAGGGAACTAGGCAGAGGGCCTTCTCGGTAGTGGCACCCGCCCTGTGGAACGCCCTCCCATCTGATGTCAAAGAGAAAAACAACTACCAGACTTTTAGAAGACAGCTGAAAGCAGCCCTGTTTAGGGAGGCTTTTAATGTTTAAAGGATTACTGTGTTTTATTTTTCTGTTGGAAGCCGCCCAGAGTGGCTGGGGAAACCCAGCCGGATGGACGGGTTATAAATTATTATTATTATTATTATTATTATTATTATTATTATTATTATTATTATTATTTAGTGGGATAGTGTTGGCTCTGAGTGAGTTTGCTGGGCGTTTTCAATTTCTTCTTCCTCTCACCATAAGGCTTATAAGGCTTCTGAGCCCTCCTGCGGTTCAGAAAAGGGCTACAAAGAGACTGTTGCAGATGTAGCGGATGTTTGTGAATGAACGCCTGCGAAATTGCTGCGGTCCACAAATAGACTGATCAGGATGGAGCAGTCTTTTGTGAAGGAACACCTGCAAAATTGGCACAGGCCACAAAGAGGACTGAGTCACCCATCCCTATTAGAAAGCCCCTCAGCATTAAGAGGGACTAGAAAGTCACAATTGATTGGCTGACGCGGCGAGAAGCCACGCTTGGTCCAACGAGAGCCTGCAAGATCTTGTTTTCATTCTCTTCCCCCCATTTAATTTGCAATCACAAAGTCCCTGTCCTCACAGGCAGAGGAGCAGCAGCGAGGGATATGATTGCCCTTTGGCACACCTTCCCATCACAAAGACACATCAATTGGAAATGCCAGCGGGAGGGGACCTCTGAGATGATCTTCCTGGCTTGAGTGACTTGCAGTTAATCAAGGGGAGAATATTGCTCTGCGGCCTGAATGGCAGATTTCAAAATGCAGCCTCTGGAGAATGTGCTGGTTAAGGGGCATGACGTCTTGGAGGGCAGAGGAACATATAATCAAACCCAGTAGGAAGCTGCAGGAGAAGCTCGTGCTTTAATGCATGCGCCTTCCACCGAGCTTCATAAAGGAGAAGAAACCCACAGGATGTGAGTTGAAGGGTGCCCCAGTCTCCTACCTCACAGGGGGAATAGCCCTCTTTTCGGAGGCATCCTCTCTTGGGTGGACTGGCTGGTCCAAGGTCAGTTTCAAGGTCAAGATGCCTAAGAAAAGTGAGCAGGCACTTGAAGTTGCCAGTCCTCAGTGAGTACCTGGACAGCCAGCTGAGGAGGCACGCAATCCATTTGGTCACAATCCACATTGTGTTTCTGCTTAGATCAGTGGTTTTCAACCAGGGTGCCGTGGCACCTTGGGGCGCCTTGAATAATGGTCAGGGGTGCTGCGGGCAACACTGGTCTCTGTCTTTCTTTCCTTCCTTCCCTCCCTCCTCTGATGCCCTCTTGCATCTCTGCCTCCCAAAGGCTTGCACAGCTGTGTGATGCAGCAGCCCTGGCTACAAGCTCCGTAGGCGAATGGTGCCTCTGGGGCTGGCCAGGGGGTGCTGGTTGCCAGGAGTTGAGGTGGCCTCGGAGTAAGCAAGCAAGTGGGCGAGGGAGCCCAGCCAGCCAGTCCACAAGCCCTAGCTGTTGGGAATGGACAGACAAGTTCCTAGGCCCCTGTGGGGCAGTGTGAGGAGGCACCTCTGTTTGGGGCGGGGCAGGGGCAGGACCAGAAGGAGAGGAGGGAAGGCTGAGGGAACAGCCCACAGGGGAGGGTGTTTGAAAAGGGGTGAGAGGCTGTGAGCTCTGCAGGCAAGGGTGACATAACTGGATTCCTGAGCCCCACAGGGGTGCCGCAGAAAGAATGCAGTAGGTCAAAAAACGTTGGACTCAAAAACGTTGAAACCCTCTGGCTTAGATCATAGTGATTATTTCTCAGTTTGCATCTCTCTGCATATCAGTTAGGTTTTACATAGCTGTGCCATCTTTCCTCCTCTTATTTATTTAAATATTACTTCCTTCTCCGGCCCTTTAGCCTCCCAAAAGCCGCTGGAGCATTCCACAAGTCGTCCCCCCCACCCAATCAGGCTTATACAATCTAGAAAGAATCGACACAAAAGGAAAACAGATGGAGAGGGGAAATATCCAAACTCGGGTTCAAGTTCTTCGCAGGATGCTTTGGTCTGCTCTCACCCCACCCCAGAACTTCTGGGTGCAAGTGTGAGAGAGTTTATGCGCAGCATTAGTATAAATGCTCAGGCAGTTTGCATGCCTGATACCCAAATAAGTGCAATGCTGTAAAATAGGTCCTCTGGAAGGTCTGCAGTTTTAAGGCAGTTATAGCGCCCACTCCTTGTGCCCACCAAAAATTCTGCATTAAGAAGGGCTGTGCAACTCAGTGACAGAGCACGTGATCTACATGCAGAAGGTCCTGGGTTCAAATCCTGACATCTCCAGATATGGCAAGGAAAGACTCTTGTTTGACTGCCGGTGTTTCAATGTGGACAACACTGAGCTAGTTGGGTAAAAAGGTAAAGGAGCCCTGGACGGTTAAGTCCAGTCAAAGGCAACTATGGGGTTGCGGTGCTCATCTTGCTTTTCAGGCCGAGGGAGTCGATGTTTGTCCACAGACAGCTTTCTGGGTCATGTGGCCAGCATCACTAAACTGCTTCTGGTGCAACGGAACACCACGATGGAAACCAGATTGCACGGAAACGCCGTTTACCTTCCTTCCGCAGCGGTACCTATTTATCTACTCGCACTGGTGTGCTTTCGAACTGCTAGGTTGGCAGGAGCTGGGACAGAGCAACGGGAGCTCACCCCGTCGCGGGGATTCGAACTGCCGACCTTCTGATCAGCAAGCCCAAGAGGCTCAGTGGTTTAGATCATAGCGTCACCCACGCTAGTTGGACCAATGGTGTGACTCAGTAGAAGGCAGGTGCTAGATGCAGTAGTGGAAACTCTTTGTCCAGGTGGGGCCAGTGGTGCTCCAAGATCCAGCCCCACTGATGGCTGGATCAACTGGTGATAATTTTGTTCCCATGATACCTCCACAGATGGTGTTGGCGGATGATTTTGGGCTTGTGCCCGGGTCCCAACTGGATTTGGAACACCACCTCATTCAACTTTAACCAGTTTAACATTAACCTCATTTAGGTAACCAGTTTGGGGCTCCTGCCCTTTTTCCTGTTTCAGTTTATAAAACTACCCAAGGTCACCCTTCGCAAAGCTTTCTCCATAGGGGCTGACACACCATACAGTCACATATATTGGTAATCAACAAAGTTTGTAGGTTCTTCCGTTCCAGCTAATTGATGCCTGACCTTCTCCGAAAGCCCCATTTAAAACTAAAACCCCTTTTGAAGCGAAGTCTTTTGGAATCAATTTTGAAATGTTTTCTGGAACCGGTGACCTGGGTTAATGACCAATTAGGGTGCATTAGTTACAAAGTGAGCCTTGGGCTAAATATGGCTCATAGGGAGTCAATAAATAGGAGACACTTCTGGAAGGAAAGTAGGGTTAGGTCAGCCAGGAAGCTGAGGAACCTTTGCTCTCACCATGAAAAGCCTTTATGTGGTCTCCAGCACCTAGTATTTGCAAGGATTAGTGCCTCAGACCATGGAGACAGAGCATAGCCATCACGGTTAGTAAATACATAGAAATGTAGAGTTAGTTGGGAGGGGTCACAAGGCTCATCTAGTAGTCCAACTCCTTGCATTGCAGGAATCTTTCATCCAAAGTGGAGCTAGAACCCTGGGATTAAGGGTCTCATGCTCTAGTGCAGGCACCCCCAAACTGCGGCCCTCCAGATGTTTTGGCCTACAACTCCCATGATCCCTAGCTAAGAGGACCAGTGGTCAGGGATGATGGGAATTGTAGTCCAAAACATCTGGAGGGCCGAAGTTTGGGGATGCCTGCTCTAGTGACTGAGCTATCCAGCCTCATCTAGTAGCTATCAATAGCCTTGTCCTCCGTGAATCTAATCCTCTTTTGAAGCTATCCCAGTTGGTGATCATCACTGCCTTTTGTGGAAGTGAGTTCCATAGGCTGATTATGGGCCGCATGAAGTACTTTCTGTTCTTTGTCTTGAATCTTCCAACATTGGGTGTCCAGAGAGAGAGAGAAAAGGGTTCTCTATTTAGCTCAGTTGGTTACAGCATGGTGCTGATAATGCCAAGGTTGCAGGCTTGGTTCCCATATGGCACACCTGCCTTGCAGGGGGTTGGGCTAGATGATCCTCAGGACCCCTTCCAACTCTACAGTTCTTTGATTTTATCCATTTATTGCCTATTCTCTGAATCAACATTTCCTCATAGGGGGAGTTGCTCCAGAAATAACAATGCAGAGTTTGAGCCTCAGTGCTGTCAAACAGTGCCTTAAAATGCAGCTATAGGAGTAATTGCTAAAACACTTAACTCTGAGCACTTTCTGGTTTGGATTTTCATTCCAAGATACCCTCTGCAAAGGGCACTTCAGGTCGCAGCAAAGGTCAGTCTAGCTCAGTGTTGTGTTGCAATACAGAAACCCAGTGCTCCATCAACCTCTTGCATTTTTACTTTTTTGCATTTAAAAAAACCTCAAATAAATTCACTTCCCACTCAGAATCAGAGCAAAAATTTGCATTGCAATTTGCATAATATGCAAAGCAGTCTTTCGATGCTTTCATGAACCGGAATATGACAAGGCTAGGTGAAAATTTCTCAGCAAAGATTCAATACCTGGATATATTTAGGATGGTTAAATTACCAAAAAGCATTTTTATATACATAAAAAAATAAAATCAAAAGTATTTTAATAATATTGGCTCTGCGTGTAACCACAATGTTATCTACACAAGTCAAACAGTCAAGATGATTTGCTCCTTTGGCATGTATGCTATGTACACAAGGCTTGTTCACAGTGCAATCCTAGGCCTTCCTACTCAGAGAAAGCCCTATGAAGTTCAAGGGAAATTACTCCAGGACCCCCCCCCCCAAAAAAGTGTCCCTGTTTTTCAGGGACAGTCCTGGATTTACAGAAGCCATCTCAGTTTCTCGTTTGATCCCATAATGTCCCGCTTTTCCTTAGGACGTCCCTATTTTCATTGAAGAAATGTTGGAGGGTACCCCCAAGGCAAGGACTATACAAACTATATATACTATATATATATATATATATATATATATATATATATATATATATATATATACTATACAATATATACTATAATGTATATATATTATACAAGTAACTATACAAACTTTAGAAGACATCTGAAGGCAGCCCTGCATAGGCAAGATTCTTTTTTAATGTTTAATGTTTTATTATGTGTTTATATATATTGGAATCCTCACAGAGTGGCTGGGGTGACCCAGTCAGATGGGTGGCGTATAAATAATAAAACCATCATCATAATCACCATTGAATAGGACATCCCTATTTTCATCGGAAAAATGTTGGAGGGTTTGTTACTATCAAGTAACTTTGTTTAGGGCTGCAGCCTTAAAATCAGGCATCCCCAAACTTTGGCCCTCCAGATGTTTTGGACTACAATTCCCATCATCCCTGACCACTGGTCCTGTTAGCTAGGGATCATGGGAGTTGTAGGCCAAAACCTCTGGAGGGCCGCAGTTTGGGGGTGCCTGCTTAAAATCATCTCTCTATCCATCCTACACAGTTTGCAGAACCAGTGAGTCAGTTAGAATGCTGGGGGAAAAAAACCTAAATGGAACCACTGGCAGAGGAAGGGGGGTGCAGAGGATGTGGTCTGCCCCAGGTGTCATCCCTGAGGGGGGGTGTGACATTGCAGCCCCGCCCCCCAGGGATGCCTGCCATGGGCGCCGCCCTCCTGGGACGCTCACTCCGCCTCCGCGGACGACTAGCCCCGCCCCTGCTTGGGACAGTTCCATGTCCTACCTTGAGCAAATACAGAGCGGTTCTTTCAGGGAATGTCTCATTCCAAACTCAGAACCCAGGGCCTTATAAAGATGGATGCAGATGGATTCAATCGGGAGGGAAATCAATTAAATTTTAAACAGGGAGGAAGATTAGAAACCAGGACCAATGCTTTCTTAATTATAGCACCTAATCACTGACTTTAGGAAAAAAATTAAGTTGAGCTCATTTCCCTTCCTCTGTGCGTAGATTGGATAGCTCATAACAAGCGACTGCGACTCTTCTCAAGCACTCATTCACCGGGGAGGCTTGTCGGATTCATAAAATGATCGGGTGTCACAGCAGAGTGTTTCATATGGTTTCACTCTCACCCACCCCTGAGATTTTCCTCCCCCCCTTTTTTTGAAAGGTTTTTGTCGCTTATCACCTCCCCTTGGACTGTGGGTTTATTGTGCAGAGATAAGACGGGAGGGAAAGCTTTATGGACAGAACGTGATGAAACGAGTCTTTGCAAGGCTGCCGGAACGAGGCGATGGCAGGAACATCAAGCTCTAAAGAAAATAGCTTGAATTGCAATCAGTGTCAAGTCGCCCGAGATATAAATTACTTGGAATGGGATCCTCCTCCAGTAATTGTTCTCTCTTCCTGCTCTGTGTATTCTCTCCCAGACCCACCTTGTAGAATAGAGGCTGAGATTAGCACTTCGCTATCTACCATGCCATCTGCAGTGTATAATGCAACACAATCCATTCCTTTAAAAAAATAAATAAGAGAGCCTTTCACAATGGAGGGAGCACAGGAGACAGAGGACTCAGCTACCTGGGGGGGGGGGGGTCTTCTCTCCTATCAGTCTGCCTAGTCACTGAGGCCAGCTAATGAGGTGCCCGTTGTTTTGCCGCAGCCTGAAAAAGCCCACCTTGAAGCAACCAGGGGCAGGGCCTTCTCTGCTGTGGCACCCTCCCTATGAAATCATCTCCCCTCTGAATTGAGTCAACCTTGCTATCATTCAGACACCTGCTGAAGACATTTCTTTCCTCCCAAACCTCCTGGGAATTGCTGCTCAAATGAAGGGGACTAAGGGTCTCTCCTCGAAACTCCCAGCACCCGTAACAAACTACACTTCCCAGAACTCTCTGGGAATATTTGAAGTGACACGGAACTGCTTTAAATGTACATTGCAGATGGGGCCTAAGCACAGCGAAGGGCCTTAACTTGGTTGGTAGACTCAACAGCTGCAGATCTGAACCAAGAAGCGGGATGGCTGATGGGAGCCTTTTAAAGCAGCGAGACAGAAGAAGGTTCTCTTAATTGATATTTTAAAAGTAATAACCACATTCCGTTACATCACGGCAAAATATTTCCCTGCTCGTCACCAGCATGTTTTCCAAACTGTATGCCTGCCCATGATGATCTGGAGTGAAATAAATACAGGCTGTTTGTTTTGAAACGTATACAGCTGGTTACTATCAAACCTTGATTTAAAACAGGCTGCAATCACTCCCATAGTTTACACAACGAGGCTTTTCTTCGCCTTTCTTTGAAAGGGGGATCATTGCATGATTTACACCATCACTGGGCCAGAGAAATCAGCTACGCTGCTGCTAAAAACCATCCTAGATCAGATTCTGTCACCCCCACTTTGCATTTTCTGGAACATATTCCAACAACAGTAGGTAACATGTCTGGTACTGAACACCCTTGTCACAATATTTATAGCATGCAAGGTGTCTTTTCAATACTTTCTCAGGGAAGGCGGGTATTTAAAGCACAGGCTGGGTTAGCATGGTGGGAAAGGGATCTCTTTCAGCCCAACATTCCTTCCTGGGCCATCTCCCAGGGGCCACATGTCAGTGGCAGGCAGGCCAGGGGTGGGAATGAGTGGAGCAATTAATGTAGATTTTGCCCCGTACAGTAGGCTAGTTGTTATACACCCTCCTCCATCTCAGCAAACAAAAGGCACGATCAAGGACGACAGATCAGTTCAAGGATGCATTCTGGCTAGGCAAAAGCATAGGGCCAGGGAGGGGTGTGGCCTAGGGAAAGGAGGTGAGGCTTAGAAAGGGTGTGTGGCCAATGGATAATTCCAAGGGCCAGGCAGAGATGCATTTGGCCCCCAGGCCTGAGTTTGCCCAACATCTTGGTTAGCAGGAGCAGGAAGATAAACCCTCAAGCTGCCCATATTCTCCTCCCTGTTCTCAGGAGGACTTAGAGCTATCTCTCTCCTAGTGGGGTTGCATGTCTGAAATGAATCTTACCTTAGATTGTCCATGTGTGAAGGGAGGGGGGTTTCGTGAGGTGCAAAGGGAGGAAGGGGTGGTTGTGTGGGGGGGGGGAGGGTGGTTGGCAAGGTAGGTAGGATTGAGTGGGGTGGCAGCCCCAGCCATAATAAAATAAAATAAAATAAAGTGAAGTAAAATTTACTATCTCTATATCTATCTATCTATCTATCTATCTATCTATCTATCTATCTATCTATCTATCTATCTATCTATCATCTATCATCTATTCCTGCATTGTAGGGGGTGGACTAGATTGTCCCTTCCAACTGTACAATTCTTTCAAATCTATCACCCGTATCTATATAGGTACCAGTACTATTGCATTCACTATAAATATACACTTTAAAGTTCTTTATGTGGTATGTAAAACCATTTTAAAAAGAATTATTTCATAAAATAAAAATAATAAAATTAGAATTGATGCAAACTTTCAAATTTCCTCTTTGTAAAATCTATACAGGATGTGCACAAATACACTTTGCAATGGGAAAACAGCAACACATAAATTAATTCCAATGCCTTCTAATTTCATAATTAATAACTCTCCTTTACATCTGTTACTTCCTAGAGCAGCATGCAATCCAGGCTTTTTACGTACTACACCTAGCTTTATGAGAATCATGGAGAATCCTGAAATGGCAGTGCCACAAGCCACACCCATCTCCGAGCGGCGAGAGACTCCGGGGTTCCTGGCGCTTACCCAGTTTCAGTTTCCTTGGAATGAAGGTCAGTGGAATATGTCGTGCCTTTAGCATACATGGTTTTATTTACACATATGTACGACCTGAGCATGAGATGGAGGGGCTCGCCGCATTACCAGCCCTACAGATCTTGCTTCTCCATTTGTCGCAGCTTTGGACCCAACAAGGAGCAAGCAAGTCTCTGTGTCTCCGGCTTCCAGCCTGTTTCCAGCTTTGCTCAAACACACCCCTCCGGCTATTGTACTCCTCCTACCTAGCTGCAAGGTGGCAGGGAGTGGGATGGAGAAAAAGCACCCATTAGCCTGGAGGGTCCCCTCACTTATTGGTAGCTCTTGCAACCTGGGTCAATCAATCAATCAAGTTTTATTACGGTCATATACCAGCTATTAAAAATAAAAATGCTTTACAAGGCTATGGGAGTTGTCATTCGGGGTAGATATAAGAGTCTATGAGTTTGAAGGGGCTATGTTTCCAGAGGGCGGGTCCAGCTGGCCTTTCCCCTGGTGCTGCTCAAAGTTCTCAGTTTCGTACCCGAGCGAAGGAACTACTTCCCACAGTCCAATACCGAGTTTGCTATTCCAATGGCTGGGGGGGAAGGCTGATCCTGCAGATCTGCGTGCAGAATCTGGCTACCGTCCGAGTTAACTTTTGCTCCTTTCCTAATAGTAGGGCCTTTAGTTTGGCCTTATCTGGGAGGTCGGCCAGGCTCTCCAGAATGGGGGCGATGGTATCTCTGCGTGCCTTATTGAACAGAGGGCATCTAAAAAAAAAAAAAGATGTTCGGGGCTGCCTACTTCCCCCAATGGGCAGGAGCAGAGTCTCTGCTCGTATGGGATCTTTCTGAAGGAGCCTAACAGCACTGGCGAGGGCATTCTTTAGGGATGTTGATGAGGACACTTAAGTGACCAGCGATGGCCCTTGCCTTGCAAAGAAACCTATCTGACAACTTTAGCAATAGAATCCTCTGCAGGTTTCAGTGGCTGAAGCTTGGATCTCTTGGCACACAGAAGATGTGGCCTCCCCACCTAGAGCACCTCTTCAAATCTGGGGTTAGAGGGAGGGCTTCTGAAGTGCTGGTCCCAAACAGGCTTAAGGCCTGGCGCCTCCCTCTCCCTCTTTCTAAAATGAAGCAGGAGGCAGCAAACAGGCTTGCAGGTAGCTATGCAAAGCATCGGCAGGCAACGTATGACTGGTCTGTTCAATTACTTTCATCTATAGGTAAACAGCTCTGGTGTAATGGGCTGATTAATCTTCTTATCACACAAAACCCATAAGTGTAATTACATCAGAGACTACGGATCCCTGAGCATAGTATCAATCAAGCAATCACAGATTCCCTCCCCTCCCGTTCACACACACTCTCTCTCTCTCTCTCACACACACACAACACCTCCAGCTGAGATGGAAGGAGAAGAAAAGAGAAGTTCTTATATTTCCTTTGTGTTGCCAAACAGGACTGATTGAGGGGGCGGTTTGCTACTTTAAGAAGGGTATCGACAGCCAAGGTGATCAAGGGTCTGGAAACTAAGCCTTATGAGGGATGTTTGAAGGAGCTGTTTACAGGTAGGTAGCCGTGTCGGTCTGCCGTAGTCGAAACAAAATAAAACAAATCCTTCCAGTAGCACCTTAGAGACCAACTAAGTTTGTCATTGGTATGAGCTTTCGTGTGCATGCACACTTCTTCAGATACACTGAAACAGAAGTCTCCAGACCCTTATATATAGTGAGAGGGTGGGGAGGGGTATTACTCAGAAGGGTGGTGGGAATGGGTGATTGGCTGATAGTTGTGGTAAACCTGTGGACGACTGTTAACGACTGATTGGTCTTACAGGAAAAAGCTACTTGTAACTAGGAAAAAAGCTGTGTATGTTTAGCCAGGAGAAGGGAAGACCGAGATGTGATATGGTAGGCACCTTCAAATATCTGAAGGGCCGTCCCATGGAAGATGGAGCAAGCTCAGGCATCCCCAAACTGCAGCCCTCCAGATGTTTTGGCCTACAACTCCCATGATCCCTAGCTAACAGGACCAGTGGTCAGGGATGATGGGAACTGTAGTCCAAAACATCTGGAGGGCCAAAGTTTGGGGGATGGCTGAGCAAGCTTGTTCTCTGTCACTGCAGAGGGTAGGACCCGACCCAATGGATTCTAAAGACACGGAAGGAGATTCCAACAAAACATTAGAAGGAGCCATTTGACAGTGTAACGGACTACATTGGAAGATGGTGGACTCTGCTTCATTGGAGGTTTCTAAGCAGATGTTGGGTAGCTACCTGTCAGGAATTATTCAGCTATGATTCATGCATTGCAGGGAGTTGGCCTTTGGGTCCCTTTCAACTCTACATTTCTGTTATTTTAAGATATTGATGTTCTTCAGAGGGTCATATTGGAAGGGTTCCAAACAGAACTTTTTCCCGCAGGATGTGTTGGAAGTTGAGGTGCAACTCAGTTTGCTTAGAAGGGTCTGCATAGAATTAAGAGAGATCCCTAAGCAGTCGCTGTTCATTTGATCTCTGTGCTAACCTGTCTTTTGATAGTTTAAGTGAGATGCATTAAGTTGCATCCTCTTCCACTTCCACCCCCCCCTTCTGCTGGACTTGAGTAGTGAGGTCATCTTGGGTGTATTTTCAGAGGAAGAAAGGAGCAAGCATGGCTTCTTTATTTCTCCAACCAGTTAGTTAAAGGTAAAGGGACCCCTGACCATTAGGTCCAGTCGTGACCGACTCTGGGGTTGCGGCGCTCATCTTGCGTTATTGGCCAAGGGAGCCGGCGTACAGCTTCCGGGTCATGTGGCCAGCATGACTAAGCCGCTTCTGGCAAACCAGAGCAGTGCACGGAAACGCCGTTTACCTTTCCGCCGGAGCGGTACCTATTTATCTCCTTGCACTGCGTTCTTTCGAACTGCTAGGTTGGCAGGAGCTGGGACCGAGCTCACCCAGTTGCGGGGATTCGAACCGCTGACCTTCTGATCGGCAAGCCCTAGGCTCTGTGGTTTAGACCACAGCACCACCTGCGTCCCTATTGAGAATGGACTTTCTTTTCTAAGTCTTATGAAATATACTCGGAGTCGAGAGTGAATTTCATGCTCTTTATTCAGCTCGTAGTCATCAAGGAGAAGAAGAATGCCCTTTCCCCAAAACCATCTGCTTATATACATTATTTACACAATGGGCTTTGCCTGATTGGCTACTTCAGGGCTACACCTGTGGGCCAATCAGTTTGTGGATTGACTTCTGCCAGCAGCCTGATTGGCTGCTCCTGCAGGCCAATCAGGTTGCGGATTCACTTCCACCTGGAGTTGGATTGGGTGGCTCCTGTGGACCAATCAGACTGCTGATTCTGGATCCTATTGTTCTATGATTCCGCTCAGTACATAACATTAGTAAGAAAGTTTCTTATTTTATACTAAATCTTGGATTACCGTACTTCCAGTTAAAGGTGCGCTCCACACAAGGATTCATTTTGCTAAAGGTAACCTCTGCTGTTGCATGCAAATGTTGTATGCTAACAGAGTGTATGCCAGGTCACTTTAACAGAGCTCCGGTACCAGCTGACCTTGGGGCTGGGAGAGAGTCTGCTGGTGTTTTGCACATCTGACTGCTGTTAGTTTGTCAGCAAAGGGCCACTATTGAGGGCTCTCTTGCAGGCTTTGCATCAGGGCACAACAGCCTCCTGCACCGTGACTGACAGTGAATGTCCCTTGCACAGACAACAACCCATTGAGCAACTTGACAGTAGGCTCTCACCCAAAGGGAGAGAAAGTATGTGCATATGGGTTGGTTGAAATCCTAAGAAGAAATACACTGTGGTGTAGTGGTTAGAGAGTTGGGCTAGAACCTGGGAGTCTAGGGTTGAAATCCTCATTCATACATCAATCTTCCTACTGTAGCTTACCTTATAAGGCATGAGTAGGCAAACTAAGGCCCGAGGGCCGGATCCGGCCCAATCGCCTTCTAAATCCGGCCCGCGGACTGTCCAGGGATCAGTGTGTTTTTACATGACTAGAATGTGTCCTTTTATTTAAAATGCATCTCTGGGTTATTTGTGGGGCATAGGAATTCGTTCATTTAATTTTTTTCCAAAATATAGTCCTGCCCCCCACAAGGTCTGAGGGACAGTGGACTGGCCCCCTGCTGAAAAAGTTTGCTGACCTCTGTTATAAGGTGTCTGTTGGGGTGTTTAATGCTGCAAATCTCCATCTATGACCAACCTGCAGGGTAGCTAACCTATGGCCCTGCAATTGTTGTTGGAGTCTTCAACTCCCATCAGCCCCAGGCATGACGGCCAATGGTCAGGGAATGACGGGACTTGTAGTACGACAACATCTGGAAAGCCAAAGGTTAGCCACCCATAGTGCAAAGAGTCTATAGGGCACCAGAATGTCAAAAGTCCACAGGGATCTAACTCCTAAGGAAAGAGAAACCGGGCACCTCCTGCACCCCTAGAATTCTCACTGCACAGACAATTGGAGCGTGCATTAAAATTCATTTTGAGTTTTTTCTTCCAAAGAAGGAATTATCCATTCAAAACCGTAAGGCAGGAAGAGTGGAAGGCGAAGCAGGGGGAACCTCTTGAAACAACAGCGTCAAAGAATGCACCGCTCGCCCTTCAAATTAAATGAAAGGAAGTAAAACAAACGTCGTTAAGTTTTCATGATTTTCGCACCGGTGACATCAGTGGGGATTTTGATGTGGCTATTTTGATGTGGCTATTATATTCATCTCACAGCCTATCTTCTAAGCTCCTTTCTCTCCCCCCTTTTTTTTACGGGGGGGGGATCAATTAACTTTTAACAAGCACCTTTTATCGCTTTTGGATAAAAACAAATGCCGCTGCTCCTTTTTTGGAGGGAGACCACGTATTGGCAGCACTGTCAGTGGCAGGCCCCCTCGTGGAGCCGAGATATCAAGGAATTCTGGAGCTTCGAAACCTACCTGGTGGGGATTACTGAATTGAAGGCTTGTGCTAAAGAAGAGATAAACTAGAAAACAGCAGGCAGGGGAAGGAGGGAGGGATCTGCAGCCAGTGATGGTGATTTGGTCGGGGAGAGGGTTGGTTTTAAAAAAATACCAAATAGAGACTGGGAGTTAGCTGTGTTGTTGGATCTGGGTGGGCATATATACGAATGAAATGTGTGTGTGTTGTGTGTGTATAAAGGTAAAGGTAAAGGGACCCCTGACCGTTAGGTCCAGTCGCGGACAACTCTGGGGTTGCGGCGCTCATCTCACTTTACTGGCCAAGGGTGCCGGCATACAGCTTCCGGGTCATGTGGCCAGCATGACTAAGCCACTTCTGGCGAACCAGAGCAGCGCACGGAAACGCCGTTTACCTTCCTGCCGGAGTGGTACCTATTTATCTACTTGCGCTTTGACATGCTTTTGAACTGTTAGGTGGGCAGGAGCTGGGACTGAGCAATGGAAGCTCACCCCGTCACGGGGATTCGAACCGCCGACCTTCCGATCGGCAAGCCCTAGTCTCTGTGGTTTAGACCACAGCACCACCCGTGTTATGATTTAAATCTTCCTTGAGAAAACTTCATGTTATTTTAGCACACCAAACAATCCCCAATGCCATCTTGGCTTTTCTAATTACCGGTTTTTTTCAGTGTATAAGACTAGTGTTGTAAACAAAACCTGCCCTTATTCCCTTATGGGGTACACAAGAGCCCTTACAGAGTCCTTTGTAGGTTCTCCATCGGTCGGAGAAAATAACCAGATAATATTGAGAAGCAAAGCAGCTAGTAAGCCTGATCTTTATTGAACTGTTGCAACAGGGTTCCCCCTTACAGGCAGGAGAAAGGAGGAGGACCCAGAACAAAGGTGTGCCTGCCCTTATATAGACATTTTGAAATTCCCTGCCCTGGAGCTCAAGACCACCCCTCCATACATCATACATACATCACAGAAGGGGTGTAGCCCAAGACCACTCCCTAGATACATCATACATACATCACAGAAGGGGCGGTCTACAACAGAAATCTGAGTGCGTTGTTTATCTCCTGTCTGGCAGGTTACCTGCTAATGGTCACTTGATTGGATTACCTGGGGAGCCTGGCCAGTCTTTTTGTAATGTTAAATACTTAGTTCCTGAGCCAGGTCACAGGCTCACCCTATTCAGACCCAGACATACTCTTAAGACAGGATTTGTGAATGAAAAGACAATAGGGAGGCTCCCCATTTTCCTTCGACCTTGCAGAGAAATATTTGAGGTCAATTTGGGAGGGACAAAATGGTTTCAGGACTTTTTCTATGGGATTTCAGACAGGTGTTTGCTTGGTACATTTATGAACATTTATTACATATCTAATACCTTAAAATTCTTATAACACTAGGTTTCCCCACCAAAAAATAATGTCCAAAAATAGGGGGCGTCTTATACTTGGGGGCGTCTTATAGATGGAAAAATCTGGTGCTCTAAATATTTCCTCTGCAGAAGGAGATGTCTTGGAGAAACCTTTCCCAGTAGTTATTTTCACTTACAAATCCTATATGCATTACGTCTGAGATTTCCCAGACATATCTAGGATTTGTCCGTTGAAAATAGGGTCCGGGCGGAATTTCTGAAAACTGGTAAAAATGTCCAGGAAAACGCGGGTATGGCAGCCCATGTCAGAAGCTCAACAACTTTGCAAAAAAACAACGTTTGTGTCCGGATTTTCACTTTTTGAAATGGGGCAACCCTCGTTTGAAGGGAATATTTGTGTATGAATAGGGTATGCCTGTAACCTGGATCCGAGAACTACAGTATCTTCCATCTCAGAAGAATTGTCAGGCTGGCCAGGTAATGCAATCAGTAAATCTTTATGAGGGATCTTGGCAGACAGCCACACTCTCAAATTTCTGTGGTAGACCGTCTCTTTCTGTGATGTATGTGTGATGCTTTTAAGGTGGTCTTTGGCTAAGGGGTTGGGCAATGTCAAAAGTCTTTTAAAGTTCCTGCACACTTTTTTCTGGGTCTCTCTTACCTTCTTGCAAGGCGTGGAAGCAGGGCCGGATTTAGGTTTGATGAGGCCCTAAGCTACTGAAGGCAATGGGGCCCTTTATATGTCAAGCTGTCTTTGGTCAACAACAAATTGTCGCTGTTTTTTGTGTTGAATATATGCTATATGGTAATTTATGGACCTAATAGGTATCTAAAGCCATTTGCACATGGTTTTTCTCCCTCTCTTGCGACATTAAAATTCATGAACATCCAATGAAGCTGAATGCTGGAAGATTCAGGACAGAGAAAAGAAAGGAATTCTTTATGTTGTTGTTGTTTAGTTGTTTAGTCATGTCCGACTCTTCTTGACCCCATGGACCATAGCACGCCAGGCACTCCTGTCTTCCACTGCCTCCCGCAGTTTGGTCAAACTCATGTTCGTAGCTTCGAGAACACTGTCCAACCATCTCATCCTCTGTCGTCCCCTTCTCCTTGTGCCCTCAATCTTTCCCAACATCAGGGTCTTTTCCAAGGATTCTTCTCTTCTCATGAGGTGGCCAAAGTATTGGAGCCTCAGCTTCACGATCTGTCCTTCCAGTGAGCACTCAGGGCTGATTTCCTTAAGAATGGATAGGTTTGGTCTTCTTGCAGTCCATAGGACTTTCAAGAGTCTCCTCCAGCACCATAATTCAAAAGCATCAATTCTTCGGCGATCAGCCTTCTTTATGGTCCAGCTCTCACTTCCATACATCACTACTGGGAAAACCATAGCTTTAACTATACGGACCTTTGTCGGCAAGGTGATGTCTCTGCTTTTTAAGATGCTGTCTAGGTTTGTCATTGCTTTTCTCCCAAGAAGCAGGCGTCTTTTAATTTCGTGACTGCTGTCAAAATCTGCAGTGATCAAGGAGCCCAAGAAAGTAAAATCTCTCACTGCCTCCATTTCTTCCCCTTCTATTTGCCAGGAGGTGATGGGACCAGTGGCCATGATCTTGGTTTCCTTGACGTTGAGCTTCAGACCATATTTTGCGCTCTCCTCTTTCACCCTCATTAAAAGGTTCTTTAATTCCTCCTCACTTTCTGCCATCAAGGTTGTGTCATCTGCATATCTGAGGTTGTTGGTATTTCTTTATGTAGTGCATATTTAAACTATGGAACTCCCTCCCACAGGAGGCAGTGATGGCCACCAACTTAGATGCTTTTAAAAGAGGATTAGACAAGTTCACAGAGTATAAGGCTATCGATTGCTGCAAGCCATGATGGCTATGCTCTCTGCCTCTACAGGTGGAGGCAGCCGTGCTTCTAAATAAGCAGTTGCTGGAAACTGCAGGAGGGGAGAGTGCCCTTGTGCTTGGGTCCTGCCTGTGCGTTTCCCATAAGGACATCTGGTCAACCACTGTGAGAATAGGGTGGAGGACTAGATGGGCCATTGGTCTGATCCAGCCGGCTCATCTTAATGTTCTCGTTATTTAGCTGCATCTATTTCTCTCCCACCACAGTACTCACAGGGCCACTTAGATAATTTTAAACAAGTCAGAGAGTTCCACTATTTTTTTGTGCAGGATCTGGATTCCCTGAATGCAGGACTTGGGTTTTGTTTGTTTGTTTTGCAGCATGGAGGACATAGAGCCATGGATGTGACTCAATCTGGCACAGACCCAAAGAGGAGCTTTTCCTTGTGAATGTAAAGTAGCAGTCCTGCATTATTTCCATCGGGCTGAAGAGGAGTGGAAAGGAGAGAATGGAAGGAGCTATGCCATCCGTTCTGCTAAGAGGGCAGCTGCCTTCGGTTCTGCCTCCAATGCCAACCAGCAGGAGCCTTTCTTGAATTGTTTCCTTTACAGCTGTTATGAAAACCCTTAAGAACTGACACCCAACTTTGCTTTCCGCTCCCTCCTCTTCCTCCTTCCTCCCCATCTCCTTTTGTGTCAACCTCGTGAAACCTTGGAGAACCACCACTAGATAGAGCTGGAAGTCTCCCCTGCCTGAAACCACTGAGAGCTGCTGCCAGTCAGTGTCAACTGTACTGAGCTAGCTAGCTAGACCGAAGGTGTTGCTCAGTAGAAGGAAGCTCCCTGTGTTTTTGTGGAGGAAGAGCTGTAGCATAGTGGAGCACTTCCTTTGAACGCAGAAAGTCCTCGGTTCAATCCCCAACTGCATCTCCATGTAACCATTGCTAGAAACCCTGGGGAGCTGCTGCCAGCCAGGGCCAGCAGAACTGAGATAGAAGAACCAATGGCCAGGTACTTCCTAGCTGGTCATACAAATTGTTTACACTATTGCTTCTACACTCACCCATCCCGGGGATGTTTGGCACATTGCTGCTTCTCCCTCTCTCACACCCACACCTCCCCAGTCAGAATCGTAGAGGGGACACGACCCTGAGATTAAAAGCCTCATGCTCTACTGCAGGGGTAGGCAACCTAAGGCCCATGGGTCGGATGCGGCCCAATTGCCTTCTCAATCCAAACGGATTGTGTTTTTACATGAGTAGAATGTGTGCTTTTCTTTTAAATGCATCTCTGGGTTATTTGTGGGGCATAAGAATTCGTTCACCCCCCCAAAAAATATAGTCCGGCCCCCCACAAGGTCTGAGGGACGGTGGACCGGCCCACAGCTGAAAAAGGTTCCTGACCCCTGAGCTCTACTGACTGACTAAGCCAGTCATTTTAAAGATTATTCTGTTTTGTTTGAATGGTATTTTTTTTGGGGGGTGGGACACACACACTTGTAAACCACCTGATATTTGTATTTTGTATATGATGAATAGGGAGCAGGGGGTGCTCTCTCATATATATATATATATCACCCCCTGCTCCCTATTCATCATATACAAATATCAGGGTGGTTTACAAGTGTGTGGTGTCCGTCCATCCGTCTCCCCCCCCCCAACAAAAAATAACATCCAAACAAAACAGAATAATCTTTAAAATGACTGGCTTATCTTAAGAAGAGTCCCATGGACTGCAAGAAGATCAAACCTATCCATTCTTAAGGAAATCAGCCCTGAGTGCTCACTGGAAGGACAGATCCTGAAGCTGAGGCTCCAATACTTTGGCCACCTCATGAGAAGAGAAGATTCCCTGGAAAAGACCCTGATGTTGGGAAGGATTGAGGGCACATGGAGAAGGGGACGACAGAGGATGAGATGGTTGGACAGTGTTCTCGAAGTTGCAGAGTGAAGAGCCACTGTGAGATCATCTGCCAGTAAACCAATCAGTTCCCTCTAACTGCTCCCCTTATTTGCATGCCTGAACATTCTAAATAGCAATCTCACACAATCATAGAATTGTAGAGCTAGATGGGACCCCGAGGGTCATCCAGTCCAACCCCCACACAGCGCAGGGATCATTGGTCCTGCGTGGGTTTTGAACCCAGAACCCTGCAATTCAAAGCCTCATGCTCTGCTGACTGAGCCATCTAGCCCCACCACCCCATATGCTGCCCTCATCCCAAACCCTATCTAAAGAGCCTCTGTGGAGGAAAAGCAAACTCTGCCATTTTAAGTTCTCTTGCATTTGCACAAAGCTGGCAGTTTTCGAGTCCACGGCTTTTCGACTCTACTGAGCCGGCATTTTGCTCGGGACCCCCAGGGCGGAAGGCCCCATCCAGCCACAGCTTTTCGACTCTACTGAGCCGGCATTTTGCTCGGGACCCCCAGGGCGGAAGGCCCCATCCAGCCGCGGGGTGTTTTGCGGCCCTCTGAGTTATCTGAGTGGAATGCTTTGGAGCCGAACATATGGGGGCGGGAGGCAATTTTCTTTTTCATGCTCTGATGGCTCAAAACCAGCTTGAGCAAAGGCAGACCCCGATGCCTGCAGTGGGGGTGCGGGAAGCTATATCCATCTTACTTCAAAGCTGGCAGCCAGCAGAAATGGCATCAGGTGGGGGAGGGGAGAGGAGGGAAAAATTTAGCTGGGGAAAGTTAGAAAGCAGCTAGTGGGGCAACTAAAAGGTCTACTTGTGGGCATCCTGTGAGAACAGGATGCTCTGGTTATCTCCCGCTTGGACTACTGCAATGCGCTCTACGTGGGGCTACCTTTGAAGGTGACCCGGAAACTGCAATTAATCCAGAATGCGGCAGCTAGACTGGTGACTGGGAGCGGCCGCTGAGACCACATAACACTGGTCCTGAAAGACCTACATTGGCTCCCAGTACGTTCCTGAGCACAATTCAAAAGGTTGGTGCTTACCTTTAAAGCCCTAAACAGCCTCAGTCCTGTATACCTGAAGGAGTGTCTCCACCCCCATCGTTCATCCCGGACACTGAGGTCCAGCTCTGAGGGCCTTCTGGCGGTTCCCTCACTGCAAGAAGTGATGTTAGAACCAGGCAGAGGGCCTTCTCGGTAGTGGCACCCACCCTGTGGAACGCCCTCCCATCCGATGTCAAGGAAATAAACAACTATTGGACTTTAAAAAGACATCTGAAGGCAGCCTTGTTTAGGGAAGTTTTTAATGTTTGCTGTTTTATCGTGTTTTTAATATTCTGTTGGAAGCTATCCAGAGTGGCTGGGGGAACCCAGCCAGATGGGCGGGCTAGAAATAATAATAATAATAATAATAATAATAATAATAATAATATATTATTATTATTATTATTATTATTATTATTTTCTCCATGCCATGTATCATTTTATAAACTTCTATTATGTTAAGTTTAAAAGCATTTTTTTTAAAAAAAATGGTTGCAACAAAAGAAAACTAAATGTCCATTTGTTTAAAGGTAATGCGTGTTGCATGTTATATACATCACAAATAATAATAAAAGAACCAGGGCAGTAGGCTTTTGGGATGGAGGAGAAATTTCATTCAGTTTACTTTACATCCTACTGTAGGAGTCGTATCCATTGCTCTGCTCACTTTCACCTCTGGCTTCACCCACCACTTTGCCTATATATTGCGTGTTTTGAGTAGAATCGCACTGTAAACGGCGCAACCCTGAATCTTGTCCTTGTAAACCTAGGTTAGGATAAAACGGCATTCTAGGTTTCTCCTGGTGTAGCTGAAGTTATGTTTGCTGGGCTAAATCTGCATCACTACGAGAGAGAGAGAGAGAGAGAGAGAGAGAGAGAGAGAGAGAGAGAGAGAGAGAGAGAGAGAGAAGCAGCAACTGGCTGGGTGCTTTGACTTCTGTCCTTGAGAGGAGGAATGCAGTTTCCTCACTTGCCGGACGACAATTAGTGTCAGAGTCCTTAATCTGTGGCTGCGAGGCTCTGTTGGAGCGTGGATGCTCTGGGGCTGAGAGTGTCACAGTCTTTTAAATCCAAACAACCCCTGGGAAACAGAGGTCCTTCAATACAGGCAAAATGCATGTGGTGTCTGTGATGAGAAAACAGGTGATGTCTGTGGGCAGGGGTGGAGAGACGGAGATTTATTTCTCTACTCACTTGGGGATGTGCACTTGGTAAGGACGGTGCAGATCAGCTGCGGCATCTCCTAGGGGTTTGGGAAGAATCTATCAGGTCTTTTCTGAGCAGGGAGGATGCTAGATTATTTTTCAGTGATATGAGACTTTGTAAGTGATATGAGACTCTTGGGTTGTTGGGGGTATGTTTGGATGATGCCACGGGCCCCTTCCAGTTCTTGGGGTTTTGTATTTGTGGGTGTAGAATGTATAAGAGTGCCAAACCAACACCTTTTTTCAGACAATGGCTTTGGCTAGCTAGTTAAGCACCACAATCCGCATAACCAAAGAAGTTGTTCTGTGCCATTGCTGGCATGTGGCCCTCGGAAGGATGCTATGAATGAAATGTGGCCCTCGGGTTGAAATATGCTTCCTCACCCCTCCCGAACAAGGCTTTCTGCCTAGATCCAAATCTTTCCTAGACTTTGACTCAGCCAACTTCCTCCATTGACCAAGGACTCCTGGGACAACTGAGGACTGTTCCCAAATGGGGCTCAGCTAGAGGACCTCTAGGCACCCTTTGTGGTTACGATTCTGCCACCGTGTCTCTGCAAACATTGCCATCAATTCTCGGGGAAGGAGAGATAAAAAGGTATGTGGATTATTCAATGCCACATGTTTTCTTCCCTCCCTAGCTCACATTTTTAATTATTTCTCTTTATAAAAAATAATTAGTCTCAATCAAGGCAGAAGCTCTTCAGAATTACAGCTCATTAGCCACTCTCCCGCTTCCCAGTTGCTATAAAAAGTCAGGCTCTGCTGATGAAAATTAGACCCTTGGAACTAGTTTTGCATACAGGGAGGGTGAGCTTCCTATATAACCACCATCTGCATCTGTTTAGCATAGCCAATTGCCACCAGGAACAAAGAAGAGGAATTAGGTCTCTGGGCTGCTGAGCAGCCAAAGTCCAGAAGGAAGAATGCGAGACCACCAGACCTCCTAGGTGCTAGGAATGGGGAATCTCTCCATCAGCTCCAGCAAGCATGGCCAATGGCTAGAGATGATGGGAGTTGTAGTTCAGCAACATCTGGAGGGCCAAGGTTTCCACCACACCTGTCCTAAGCCCTTCAGGAATAAGATGTGGGATGGCTTGAGGGTCTCATTCAATTTCATCCATCTATTCCAAAGAAGCTGCATGTTTGGAAGGTTCAGGGTGGAGAAAAGGAAGGACTTCTCCACACAGCACAGGGTTAAAGTGTGGAACTTTCTCCCACAGGAGGCAGTGATGGCCACCAACTTGGAGTCATGGACCGTGCTGAGGAGGGCTGTACTGAGGAAGAATGGTAGGAGCCTCCCCTTGATCCTGATCCTGAATCTTCCCAGGAGCAGGAGGACAGCATAGATTTGGAAGAGTGGTTTGCAGAGGGGCATAGTTCAGAAGGCAGAAGCTGGGAAATACTGGATGGGGAACAGCTAGCAGAAGAAACACTAGAAGAGAGAGTTAACAGATTCACAGTCTTGGGATAGCATCCACCCCGCTTCTCCAAAGTCACGGAGAGCTCAGAAAGTGTCAGAATAGAAAGCGCAGAGGGTACAAGCTCATATTACAAGACGTAGGAGTGACGTAGATTAATGGGGATGGAGGGGGGAGTGAACCTTAATTGGGAGCACCGCCATTTCTAGGTAGACGTGTTCTTTGTTCTCTCGGTGTGATTATGAAAGATTCTAACTGGTAAGACGTTCCTTTCGTTTGATTTCCTTATCTAATGCCCCGGGGGGAGGAAGCTGATTCCAAGAAGCCTGACACTTGGATGCCTTTAAAAGAGGGTTGGGTAAGTTCATGGTGGAGAACGCTATTCATGGCTAATAGCCATGATGGCTATGCTCTGCCTCCATGGATGGAGGCATGGTAGACATTTATGAAATTACCCATGGCATGGAGAAAGTGGAGAGAGAGAAAAAGCTTTTCGCCTTCTAAACACTAGAACTCGTGGGCATCCCATGAAATGAAATGCTCAGGGCAGATGAAAGAGCGCTCTGCACAGTTAAACTCATTCCTGTAGGGGGCAATGACGGCTTTCAAAGAGGACTGGACAAATTCATGGAGAAGGCAAACAAGGAAGCCACAGTGGCTATGCTCTGCCTCTATGGACAGCGGCAGTGATGCTTCTGAGTACCAGTTTCTTGGAATCACACATGGGGAGAGTGCTGCTGTTGTGTTCAGGTCCAGGGCCGTCTTAAGCATATGCGGCACCGGGGTGCAAAGATCCGCCTGGCACACACACACACACACACACACACACACACACAGAGGTTGCACAGAGTTGTTGACCTTTTTTAGGGGGGGAACCTCATAGAATCATAGAGTTGGAAGAGACCACAAGGGCCATCCAGTCCAACCCCCTGCCAAGCAGGAAACACCATCAAAGCATTCTTGACAACAACCTCAAAGTTGTTGACCTTTTTAAAGGAAAGGTTCCCCAGAGTTGTTGACCTTTCTTTAGGGAGCTGACACCACACTTATCTCTGCTCAGGAAAAGAAAACAGGAAATGCAGCGCAACAAACCAGCCCAAGGCGTTGGCGTTGGCGACTGAGCGAAGACGGGCGCCTCGTGCTGTAAGCAGCGTGCGCTGGGCGGGCCTCTTCACAGCCCTATGCCAATCCCAGGTGTACAGTAGGGTGAAGCCGGCTGGCCACCTCAGCACCTCACTGTCTCGCTCGCCCTGAAATCGCAGCGCAGAGCTGCCTGCAGCGCTCCGATCGATGGGCGGGCTCTTCACCAGATTCCAACTCTTGGGCCTGGCGCCCCTGAGAGCCCGGTGCCTGGGTGCCCCGCATCCCTGGCGCCTATGGTTAAGATGGCCCTGCTAAGGTCCTGGTTCTGGGCTTCCCTTTGGGGGTGTTGGGGGGCCACCGTGAGAAAAGGACGCTGGACTGGTTGGCAGTGGATTCAGGGCTCTCAAATTACAGCGGCGCCCTGTGTGATGCTAAAATTGGACTCCCCCTGTCTTTCTCACACTCCGTTCTACAGCATTGTTGTGGCGGCCCCTGCAGTGCAGCGCCCACTGTGGCCAAACCGGTTGTGTTACCTAGAACCGCCTCTTTAGGTGGGCCATTGGCAGTGCTCTTCTGATGCTCACTTCAGGCCACACTTTGAAGTGAACTAACTTGATCCACACTTTTCCAGACTGAAACAGCCCCCCCCAATCAGATTTTGCACTGAATTTTGCTATTACGATTGAATAGGATGTCCCTATTTTCATTGGTAGTGATGTATGGACGTGAGAGCTGGACCATAAAGAAGGCTGATCGCCGAAGAATTGATGCTTTTGAATTATGGTGCTGGAGGAGACTCATGAGAGTCCCATGGACTGCAAGAAGATCAAACCTCTCCATTCTTAAGGAAATCAGCCCGGAGTGCTCCCTGGAAGGACAGATCCTGAAGCTGAGGCTCCAATACTTTGACCACCTCATGAGAAGAGAAGACTCCCTGGAAAAGACCCTGATGTTGGGAAAGATGGAGGGCACAAGGAGAAGGGGACGACAGAGGATGAGATGGTTGGACAGTGTTCTCGAAGCTACGAACGTGAGTTTGACCAAGCTGCGGGAGGCAGTGGAAGACAGGAGTGCCTGGAGTGCTATGGTCTATGGGGTCACGAAGAGTCAGACACGGCTAAACGACTAAACAACAAAATTTTCATTGGAGAAATGTTGGAGGGTATGCAAATGCAAATTTTGACCTCTGCGCCAGTGGTTGGTTTCAACACCCCTGGTTGCTTCTATGAACTGCATGCAGACAAGCAAGAAGCATCATAACTATTCAAAGGCACATCCTGGCTCCGCAAGAACACTCACAAATGCAAAGAAGCAGTGCTAGTGAGAGGGAAAGTTCCAAGGGCCAGATAGGGAGGGTTGGAGGGCCGCAGTCCCTGTTTTATTGCGTTGCTCTCTTTCAAATAAAAAACTGCAAAGAAATAATAAAGGAGTCCCGTAACCCCAACGTGGCGTTTGATGCGTAGTAGTTTGTTCATAAACGCCAGGTAGGACTTGATGCTGCAGGTTAGTGAGTGGTGAACCTGCTATGTGCAGGCCAGACCTAGGAGGGTCAGGATTGTCCCTGAAAGGACCCCCCCCCAGCTTACAGCACCCCTCCGCTCCCCAGTAATGGGCACAGGAGGACAGAGTTTGCACACAGGCATTCAGCAATTGGCAGGCTGTCACGGCTGATTTGTAGCCCTGAGCTTATGCGTTTGGATTTTGCCTGCTGGGGTAGTCGGCCCACGCTCAGAGTTTCCGTGCTGATCTGCTCCGTCCAGCGACTAAACTCTGCACTTCCTGCAGGAGAATTTTTAAAGCGGCCGTGGCTCTTTGGTTCAACTGAGACAAGAGAGAGAGAGAGAGAGAGAGAGAGAGAGAGAGAGAGATGGTTCCACGGGGGAAAAGAAGAGAGAACAGGACAAAATTTCCCTGCGGGGGTATCCTGAGACCACTCGGGGCTCCAGGACACGGCTGTCACTTCCCATCAGTCTGACGGGCCTTGACCGCTGACTGCATCACTCAGCCCAGAAGCAATCTAGCCAAAGTCAATCCGCTTGTTCTTCACTTTTGTTTTGCTTTGCTCGGCTTGCAGTGGCTCATTGCGAAACCAGGCTGCTTTTTCTCAGTTGCACAGATCCTGCTTTGCAGTTTGTGCAGCTAAAATCTGGGGTCGTGTCATTTATGCATTTAATAAAATCCACACACCCATTTGATTGTAACTGCGCCTCCCGAAAAACACACACCTCAAAGTGGTTTACCAAAGAAGATAAAGCAATAGAATAGTCAATAATAGCAAAAATATTTTCAGACTTTCAGGAAGTTAACAATAAATGAAAGCAAATTAAAATTTGCACCTAAACATCTGGGTGGGCTTGTCTAAACAAAAAAAACAAAAACAACAAAAGTTTTATCAGGTGCCAAAAGAGTAAAATGCATTAATTAAACCCAGGTGGCGCTGTGGTTAAACGACTGAGCCTAGGGCTTGCTGATCAGAAGGTCGGCGGTTCGAATCCCTGTGACGGGGTGAGCTCCCGTTGCTTGGTCCCAGCTCCTGCCAACCTAGCAGTTCGAAAGCACGTCAAAATGCAAGTAGATAAATAGGAACCGCTACAGCGGGAAGGTAAACGGCGTTTCCATGTGCTGCTCTGGTTTGCCAGAAGCGGCTTTGTCATGCTGGCCACATGACCTGGAAGCTATACGCCGGCTCCCTCGGCCAATAATGCGAGATGAGCACGCAACCCCAGAGTCGGTCACGACTGGACCTAATGGTCAGGGGTCCCTTTACCTTTACCTAATAATAATAATAATAGTAGTAATAATAATAATAAAGTATAGTGAAGGCACCTGCCTGATGCTGATAGGCAGTTCCTCATACGAAATATATATATACTGAAATTTGAAATAGTGCTTCTCCAGTTCAGAAGCATTTTCTATTCCGCCCCCCTTGCCAACGCCTTTACCTCAAGGACATTCTTAAACTTCCAAACCCTTTGCCATCTTTTGCTAATTGTTTGTGTACACACTTAAAAGAATTCAGATCCGACCTCCCTCTCGGCACTCCATCAAGGCTGTAATTATCTGCTCCAGCTTTTATTTATTAAGAACTGTACAGAATGAGCTGCAGAATGAGAAGGTGTGGCCTTCAAGGAAACAAACAGTCCCAAACAGGCTCTCCCTGGGCAGCAATGGTATTTTGAAGAGAGGCTGCACACCGCTGCTGTTGGCATCACATGACTCTGGGGCCGGACTCCCCATATTCAGGGGAGAAGACCAGGTCTTCCAAGTTGAAGGGGGTAAGGGCCATAGCACAAAGGTAGAGCAGCTGTCTTGCAGTCAGAAGCTCCTAGGTTCAATCCCTGGCCTCCCCAAGTACGACTGGGAAACATAGCTGCCAAGTCTCCCGTATTCCCCGGGAAACCCCCGTTTTTCCAGCTGTTCCCACCCAAAAAAACGAATTGTTTTGTTTTCCCCCAGTTTATTCTGGCACAGCGGCCATTTTGGAACTGGGCGGAGCATGCTCTGAAGCTACTTTTGATGCTGCTTTGCCCAGTTCCAAAATGGTTGCAGCGTGACTTCTGGTGCGGTGGCCATTTTGGAACAGGGCAGAGCAGCATCAAAAGTAGCTTCTGAGCATGCTCCGCCCAGTTCCAAAATGGCGGCAGCGCCACTTCCGGTCCGCTACTTCCGGTCCAGTCCCTTATTTCTCAGGCCGGAACTTGGCAGCTATGCTGGGAAAGACCTCCAGTCTGAAATCTGAGAGAGCTGCTGCCAATCAGTGTAGACAATGGACCAATGATGTGACTCAGTTTAAGGCAGCTTCCTGTGCTTCTAGCTGCCCAAGGGTGAGTTCATTGATGTCAACTTGAAGGCACCAAGATGGTGAAGGCAAGTGGTGAGAGCTGGAGAAGGAACTGGGGAACAGACCCCCTTGTGCACTTCAGGGTGGTAGGCTGTGACCCAGATGCTTGCGCCTGCGTATGTGTGCATGAGATACTTGAAAAGGTGTCAGCTGAGAGGTGTCCAACTGGGGACAGACTTCAGACCATATTAGGCTTGGCCTAAGTGCGGGTGGCGCTGTGGCCTAAACCACAGAGCCTAGGGCTTGCCGATCAGAAGGTCAGCGGTTCGAATACCCACGAATGGGTGAGCTCTTGTTGCTCGGTCCCAGCTCCTGCCAACCTAGCAGTTCGAAAGCACATCAAAGTGCAAGTAGATAAATTGGTACCACTCTGGCGGGAAGGTAAATGGCGTTTCCGTGCGCTGCTCTGGTTTCGCCAGAAGCGGCTTTGTCTTGCTGGCCACATGACCTGGAAGCTGTACGCCGGCTCCCTCGGCCAATAACGCGAGGTGACCGTCGCAACCCCAGAGTCGGTCACAACTGGACCTAATGGTCAGGGGTAATACCCTTTACCTTAGGTGTGAATGTGGATCCTATTGGATTGTTTGGCCCTCTACAGTTGTAAGCTTCATTTAAGATATTTGGTATTGCCATTATCTATAAAGTTTTGGCACTAATGGGCCTTGTGTCCAACCCCCCCCCCCATTTTTTAAAATTCAGTTTTACATTTAATATTTACATTCATATATAAATCATAATCATAAAAATATAGGATTCCCTGAATCCTTGGACTTCCCTCCACCTTTCCATGGGTTCCATTGTTAATCTTTTCCCACCTACATTATATAATGTTCGCCATTTCCCCTTAAAATTCAGATTTCACTACAGTTCTTGTTACATTACAAGTATTGTTAAAAACCCACCAATGTTTTTAATTGTTTACAGTGTTAGGCAAGGTAACTTATAAATTTCCCCCATTCTTTATTAAATTTATTGTCTTCTTGATTCCTGATCTTCCTGGTCATTTTCGCCATTTCGGCGTAGTCCATCATCTTTATCAACCATTCTTCGTTGGTAGGAAGTTTTTGTGTCCAAACTTTTAATTCTATAACAGGGGTCACCAACGTGGCACTCTTGGGCGCCGGGTTCCCTTGAGTTTTCCGCTGGGGCCCACAAAGCCTCTTAGCCTTTTGTCTGTCGTGAATCTTCCAAAATTGAGCATGCTTTTATTTTATTCTTAATTATTAAATTTCTAGTCCTTGGATGGCCCCGAGTTCTAGTACAGTGGTACCTCGGGTTAAGAACTTAATGCGTTCCGGAGGTCCGTTCTTAACCTGAAACTGTTCTTAACCTGGGGTACCACTTTAGCTAATGGGGCCTCCCACCGCGCTGCCACCACACGATTTCTGTTCTCATCCTGAAGCAAAGTTCTTAACCCGAGGTACTATTTCTGGGTTAGCAGAGTCTGTAACCTGAAGCGTCTGTAACCCAAGGTACCACTGTACAGTACTATAAAAAAAATGCTTCTGTGTTCTCATCATAGCTGCCAAGTCTCCCGTATTCCCCGGGAAATCCCCGTTTTTCCAGCTGTTCCTAGCTGAAAAAAATGGATTTATTTGTTTTCCCCCGGTTTATTCTGGTGCGGCGGCCATTTTGGAACTGGGCGGAGCATGCTCAGAAGTGACTTTTGATGCTGCTCTGCCCAGTTCCAAAATGGCGGCAGCGCTACTTCCGGTCTGCTACTTCCGCCCGGTCCCTTATTTCTCCGACAGCAACTTGGCAGGTATGGTTCTTATCAAGTGATGGCAGTATATAAGAACATAAGAAGAGCCTGTTGGATCAGGCCAATGGCCCATCTAGTCCAGCATCCTATTCTCACAGTGACCAGGCAGATGCCTGGATCTGAACAAGAGCCCTCTCCCCTCCTGTGGTCTCCAGCAACTGGTATTCAGAAGCATTGCTGCCTCTGACTGTGGAGGCAGAGCAGAGCCACCTGGCTAGTTGATAGCCCTCTCCTCCTCCATGAATGTGGCTAATCTTCTTTCAAAGCCATCTAGATTGGTGGCCACCACTGCCTCCAGTGGGCGTGAGTTCCAGAGGTTAACTGCACGTGTGTGTGTGTGTGTGTGTGTGTGTGTGTGTGTGTGTGTGTAAAAGTTAGGCATTATTCCTGTAACAGGTACGGCTGGAGGGCCTGGACTTGCAAACTGTCGAGCACAGGAGCTGAGCCAACCTGGTGGAGGTTATATAGGGCTTTCCCCGCAAATCAGAAAACTGGGATGTGATCCAACCAGGGCCCAAAGGAGCCCTACAGGAGCAGTGCAAAATGGGGGAAGTGTCTGTTTTTAAAACGGCATACCATGTTTGCTGCCGACTCTGGAGAGGTATCACCTGCAGGTGTGAAAGGAATAAAATCCTCTGCATTATGGCTCCTTCCGTTGGGCTTTGAAATATTCCAGTCACATCCTCTTCTTGCAAAATGCACCCAGATATTAGCCCACATTTTAAAAACAAACCTGCTCACATAGACTGACGCAAGCCCGTTTCTAGCAAGAGCTCCATCCACAAGAGTAAAGGAAACAACCTCTCTCTTTTCTAGATGTTCTTCGTTGTTCTTAAATGTTTTGATCACGCTTTATTTTACAGTAATTGTATTGTTTCCCCTGCTTTGTTGCTTGCTGCCCTGGGCTTCTTTGAAAGGAAAGCTTGGAACTTAAGAATAACAATGATGACAATAATTACACTCCCCTCCCTGGAGGCAAAAGTCTGCTCGCCATAGGCGAGTAGTAGACAAGAAGCTCATATACTAAAATTGGAACGACACAGAGAAGATTAGCATGGCCCCTGCACAAGGATGACAAGCAAATTCGTGAAGCGTTCCATATTAGTTCTTAAAGAAATGGGAGTGCCTGATCACCTCATCTGTCTCCTGAGAAATCTTTATGTGGGACAAGAAGCTACAGTTAGAACTGGATATGGAACAACTGATTGGTTCAAAATTGGGAAAGGAGTACGACAAGGTTGTATATTGTCTCCCTGCTTATTTAACTTATATGCAGAATTCATCATGCGAAAGGCTGGACTAGATGAATCCCAAACCGGAATTAAGATTGCCGGAAGAAATATCAACAACCTCAGATATGCAGATGACACAACCTTGATGGCAGAAAATGAGGAGGAATTAAAGAACCTTTTAATGAGGGTGAAAGAGGAGAGCGCAAAATATGGTCTGAAGCTCAACATCAAAAAAACCAAGATCATGGCCACTGGTCCCATCACCTCCTGGCAAATAGAAGGGGAAGAAATGGAGGCAGTGAGAGATTTTACTTTCTTGGGATCCATGATCACTGCAGATGGTGACAGCAGTCATAAAATTAAAAGAAGCCTGCTTCTTGGGAGAAAAGCAATGACTAACCTAGACAGCATCTTAAAAAGCAGAGACATCACCTTGCCTACAAAGGTCCGTATAGTTAAAGCTATGGTTTTCCCAGTAGTGATGTATGGAAGTGAGAGCTGGACCATAAAGAAGGCTGATCGCCGAAGAATTGATGCTTTTGAATTATGGTGCTGGAGGAGACTCTTGAGAGCCCCATGGACTGCTAGAAGATCAAACCTCTCCATTCTGAAGGAAACCAGCCCTGAGTGCTCACTGGAAGGACAGATCGTGAAGCTGAGGCTCCAATACTTTGGCCACCTCATGAGAAGAGAAGACTCCCTGGAAAAGACCCTGATGTTGGGAAAGATGGAGGGCACAAGGAGAAGGGGATGACAGAGGACGAGATGGTTGGACAGTGTTCTCGAAGCTACAAACATGAGTTTGACCAAACAGCGGGAGGCAGTGTAAGACAGGAGTGCCTGGCGTGCTATGGTCCATGGGGTCACGAAGAGTCGGACACGACTAAACGACTAAACAACAACAACAACAACAAAGACAAGAAGCTATTTTATACAATCCTATACTTGTTCATTTCTACTTGCCTTGGGCTGTTGAGTTTATCCTTTGTTTTTATATTTGTAAGCAGCCTATCTTGACCATCTGCTTATTTCCACTGCCCCGGGGGAGAAATATGCTCACAGGGACCTTAGCAGCACATCCTCAAATAGCTGACAGCTGCAGAGGTTTCCGGCATGTACAGCAGTCCCTTGCAGGGTCTCTTGTTTCTTCCAGAGCTCGGTTGGGCTCTATTAGACTTGCGGATTTACTGCACTGCCCCAGAGAGAGATCTGCTCCTGGGATACACAAAGCTGATCAGAAAGTAGTTGGTTGGCATCCTGTTCTCACCATAGCAAGCAGATGCCCTGGTGGGGACCCTGAAAGCACAAGAGCCCTCTCACCTCCTATAGCTTCCAGCAACTGATATTCAGTAGCATTTCCTCCCTTCAGCAGTGGAGGTGGAACTTCTCCTCCATAAATTTGTCTAATTCTCCTTGAAAGCAATCTAAATTGGTTTGCCATCGCTGGCTTCTTTGGGGGGGTGAGTTCCATAGTTTTAACTATGCCCTGTGTGCAGAAGTCCTTTATTTCGTCTGTCCTGAATCTTCCAACTTTCAGCTTCCTTGGGTGTCCCTGAGTTCTAGGGTTATGAGAGAGGAATAAAAAAATTCTCTCGATCCTTGAAGGATAACTGCTTGAAAACAGGGGCGGAGCAAGCAGGGGGCAGGGGGGCGGCCCTGGAGGGGGTGTTACTCGCCGCGCAGGTGCCTGCTGATGGAATATGTGCACCTTGCAGACCTAATTTATAGAACAAGAGAACAAGAAGAACATACGTTTAAAGAAGATTGGAAAACGTTTATTGAATATATGGGGGGAAATTGTGTACACTTGGAAACGTTGGCAACGTTAAGATAAATTCAACAGTGTAAATAAGTTTTGATGGATGCAATAACGGAATACTGAATGGGTTAGTTTATATAAAATATGCAGGGATTTATGTTGTGCAAAATGAACCACGGATAGAGAAGAAGGGAAGTCACTGATATTTTAAGGTTGTTTAAATGAATATTTTAAATTGTACAACAGAAAATTTATACATATATAAATCTTCTCTCTCTATCCACTTTCTTATTTAATTTTAGACACCTCTACCATGTCTCCTCTTGTTTGCCTTTTCAGATGGTTCCCCAGGCAAGGAGCATCTGCTGCGATGCTTCTACTTGTTCAACAGGGTTGCGGGTTCGAGTCCCACCTTAGGCAAAAAGATTCCTGCATTGCAAGGGGTTGAAATAAATGACCCTTGTGGTCCCATCCAACTTTCCTTTTCTAGGGTTCTTTCTATTTTATTGCAAAACTGCAGCTTGTTTCATGACTTGGAGGCAGAATCTGCATGCATGACCTTTCCCCATCACATAATAATACATCTGCACACTTGGATCTGAACACAAATCACTTGCAACACAGACAGCCTGGAGAACTGGCACTTTCCCCGTGTAACACCATATGGGCCACCTAGGGCAGTGTTGGTATTATGGCTATTATTAATTACCCGTCCGTCAAGCCCAAGGTCCCAGGGCTGGTTACAACAATGAAAACACAGCATTGAAACCAATGCACAGCTCCAAAAATAAGGAGGGTCCTAAAAAATACATCTCAGGTGTCAGAAGTCAAGGTAAGGAGGTGCATCTTCAGCATCTGCTGAAAGCTGTGTAGTGAAGAAGCCAGACACATCTCCATAGGGAGAGAGTCCCACAACAGAAAAGGTCCTCCTCTCACATGACCTGGAAGCTATACACCGGCTCCCTCGGCCAATAATGCGAGATGAGCGTGCAACCCCAGAGTCGGTCACGACTGGACCTAATGGTTAGGGGTCCCTTTACCTTTCTATGGGACCCAGTTGGCGCTGTGGGCTAAACCAGTGAGCCTAGGGCTTGCTGATCAGAAGGTTGGCGGTTCGAATCCCTGTGACGGGGTGAGCTCCTGTTGCTTGGTCCCAGCTCCTGCCAACCTAGCAGTTCGAAAGCACGTCAAAATGCAAGTAGATCAATAGGAACCGCTATAGCGGGAAGGTAAACGGCGTTTCCATGTGCTGCTTTGGTTTGCCAGAAGCGGCTTAGTCATGCTGGCCACATGACCTGGAAGCTATACGCCGGCTCCCTCGGCCAATAATGCAAGTTTCAATAATGCACGCAACCCCAAAGTTGGTCACGACTGGACCTAATGGTCAGGGGTCCCTTTACCTCGTGGGCTGCAGCTCTCAAGTTTCTTAGAATGGTGGAACCAAAATAATCCCCTCCCCCCTTCCAGTAGCACCTTGGAGACCAACTAAGTTTGTCATTGGTATGAGCTTTTGTGTGCATGCACACTTCTTCAGATACAGTTGGTCTCCGAGGTGCTACTGGACGAATTTTTTGTTTTGTTGTTGTTTCGACTACGCCAGACCAACACGGCTACCTACCTGTAACTAGAATTAGAGTGGTGGAACAACCTCTGCCCATCTTAGCACCTGAGAGGGTCTGCAGTGAAGGAGATGGTGTTTTGGCTATTTGGGACCTGAGTCGTTTCAGGCTTTGAACACTAATGGGAGTACCTTGAATTGGGTCCGGCGATGAACTGGCAAGCAGTGCAGCCAGTTGCATAGCGTGGTTTGCCAGAGCCCCGGGCATGGCAAGTATCTTCGGCACTGCCCGCTAATAAGCTGGAACGAAGGGGCAATAGTTTGTGACCTGCCCCAGTGACAGCTGTGGTGCTCCATGAGCATTGAGGATCATTTTCTGATCCTCAGTCTGCCTGCACAAACATTAGTAGCTTTTCTGTGTGAGGGTAAGGGGCACATTTTTAAAATTCCTTGTTATAATTTTTTCCCCTTTAAAAATTTTGCATCCCTAAATTTTGCGCCTGGGGCAACCCCCCATGCTACACCACTGAGTGCTGTTGTTTCGAAACAGGGGGTGCGTGAGATCTAAATGGAACCCCAGCTAGCAATCTGGCTTCTGCGTTAGGGACCAATTGAAATTTGTCAAGTCGTCTTGAGTCGTCAGAGTAGGGAACACTGAGCTTAGATGAACCAATGGCCTGACTCCATCATATAAGGTAGTTTCAGGGGTTCCTGTGTTCAGTGGCCAATGCTTGACTGTCCACCAGAGGGCAGCAACACAGCTTGGCAGATGTGCTCTCATTATGCTGTCTCCTCCAGAGACAGGTGTTCTGCACCTGCAAGCATGGGGCACAAGATAAAGCAGGCGAAGTAGGCTTCCTAACGTCTACCGTACTTAACAAAATATAATCAGCTTCGCCCTGGGCAACTGTGGGAAACAGCTGGCAAATTCTGATTTACAGGGGGGAGTTTGAAAAATTGAGCACAGTCGACATTAGGGCTAGTGTATTATTAGAACATGCCTGGGAATTTGTTCAGAAAAGCCGAGCTTTTGGGAAGGGGGAGCCTCTATGTTTCATGCAAATCCGGCTTCTCTTGATATTTTCCCAAGGAGTGTTGCCAACGTACTAAGGAAAATCAAACCTGGTCTGCTCTTCTGTCTGTAAGACGAGCCCAGTGCATAAAAAATAGCAGGTGAGGCTTTTCAGTGCATGGAGGCAAAGGTAAAGGCACTCCTAACCACTGAGGACACTTGTCCCCCTACCAAGGGGGCGGGCAGGGGGCAGCTGCACCCCCGATCAAGTAAAACAATAGAAATACTTAACTGACCAATCAAGTCAGTTCTCTCCCCCAAAAAGTCCTGCCCCCCCTTAACAAAAATCCTTGTAACACTCATGCCTCTAGTTACAAAAATGTATCCATCCAAAACAAGGAACTTGCCAATTTCCTGAACATTTCCATCTCCCCAGGATTCCACAGTTTATTGCAGTGTTTCTCAACCTTTTTTGGGCCATGGCACACTTGTTCCGTGAAAAAAATCACGAGGCACACCACCATTAAAAAAGTTAAAAATTTTAACTCTGTGCCGCCCTATATTGACTATATAATTATGACTGTAAGAAACACTTGCCAATTGCTGTGTTGGTTGCAATCTCCTGTAATAAGGCTTCACAAGCCGCTGATTTCTCTGCCAGCACAATCCTTTGCTCAGCAAGTTTCAGGTTGAGCTCATCCAGCCAGCTTCTTTAAGTTTGTCTAAAACCACCCTCCCGTGGTGGTGGCTGTTGAGAACTGCGCTCACCCCGCGTCGTGACCCGGCCGGCTTCCTTTCCGGCGGTTCAGTGATAGTTGTTGGCGGCCGCCAGGCACGTGACAATGCAAATTGCCCTTCTCGTCGCCGCACGTCGCGGCACACCAGCCAGCGTCTCGCGGCACACTAGTGTGCCGCGGAACAGCGGTTGAGAAACGCTGGTTTATTGGACCTCATCCAGCCCACCACTGCATCCAGACACTGATTCAAAGCTTTCACCGGTCTAGACAATCAGTCTCATACAGGAACACCTGGGCACTTAATGTACACCCCCCCACCCCATGGCAGGAGCAGCTCCTTCACACAGGCATGGCCAAGGGTGAGATCAAATATTTAGATAAAGTTCTGAGTCACCCTTTCCTTGGCTGCCCATTCAGTTCCCACCTCTCAGCAGCCGGCTTCCTTCCACACTGTTTCAGGCTTGGCTTTCTGCTAAGGGTTGGCAACACAGGTACCTGCCTTCACAGCCCCCCCCCTCTCTCTTGCATGGGGCACACCTTGGCCTCAATTGCACAGGTGTGAAAGAAGTGGCATGTTTGCGCTCACTTATGGGACTTGCTCACCTTGTGGGAAGGTCGGGATTCCAAACCCATGCTCCTTTAAGGCCACGTGGGTCTTCTCCTACCTGCAAAGGCACTCCTAACCACAAGGACACTTGCCCCCACCCCCCCACCCCCGCCAAGGCGCCTGGTTCTAGGCAACATAAGAAAGAGCCAGATGGATCAGGCCAGTGACCCATCTAGTCCAGCATCTCCTTCTCACAGCTGCAAATCAGATACCCCAATGGGAAATCTGCAAACAGGACAAAAACAAAAGAGCATTCTTCCCTCCTGTGGTTTCCAGCAACTGATATTCCAGAAGCATTGCTGCCTCTGACTGTGGAGGCGGAGCATGGGCATCCTGGCTAGTAGCCGTGGATGGCCTTCTCCTCCAGGAATTTGTCCAATCCTCTTCTAAAGCTATCCAAGTCGTTGGCCATCACTGTCTCCTGCGGAAGTGAGTTCCGCAGTTTAACTACGCACTGTGTGGAGGACTTTTATCTGTCCTGACTCAGCTTCATTCTAGGGTTATGAGAGAGGGAGGAAAACTTTCCTCTATCCACTCCCTCCATTCCCGTGGTTCTCAAACTTTTTTTTTCATGGGCCACACTTTCAGAATAAAAATTTGCTCGTGCCAACAGATTTTTATTTATTTTATTGTTATGAAATACATTGGAAAACAAAAAGAAACAGCTAGCAGTGCTTGATTTATAACACACAGCACAATTACTTTATAATATGATCATGGGACTTCCGGAAAGTATACAACAACGAAGAACGTGAATCATTCCGAAAATATAATTATAAACGAGCCTCTTACACATGTACCTTAAGTATGTATACAAACTCAGTGAGAGGTATGAGCTTGCTTTTGCCGGCTAATCTCATTTATATCAGGTCTAATTTGAGGCAAACAAGCTCTCCTCATCAACACAAAGAAGCCTTTCTCTTTTCTGATCTTTCATACTCACAGAGTTGAAAATGCCTGTTGACAACAATATGTCATGGAGAGCTGTAGAAGAATAGCCAATGCTCTTGAAGAGAGGCGTGGATACGGTTTCTGGGAGTATATCCCAAAAAATTATTTTGATACTAATACTATATTATACTAAAAGGGGGAAAAAAAGAAAAAAGGTAAATGTAAAGGACCCCTGGATGGTTAAGTCCAGTCAAAGGCGACTCTGGGGTTGCAGCGCTCATCTAGCTTTCAGGCCGAGGGAGCCGGCATTTGTCCACAGACAGTTTTTCATGGTTTTTTTTTCCACGGGAGGACCGTGACGAGTGCCAGAGCGCATGGAAATGCCGTTTACCTTCCTGCCACAGTGGTACCTATTTATCTACTTGCACTGGTATGCTTTCAAACTGCTAGGTTATCAGGAGCTGGGACAGAGCAACGGGAGCTCACCCCCGTCGTGGGGATTCGAACCGCCAACCTTCCGATCAGCAAGCCCAAGCGGCTCAGTGGTTTACACCACAGCGCCACTTGCGTCCCTACTATGCTATGCTATACTGTACAGTGGAACCTCAGTTTACGAATTTTCGGTTTACGAACGCCACAGACCTATCTGGAACGGATTAATTCATTTCCATTACTTTCAATGGGAAAGTTCGCTTCAGTTTATGAACGCTTCAGTTTATGAACAGACTTCCGGAACCAATTGTGTTCATAAACCGAGGTACCACTGTACTGTACTATACTGTACTGTACAGAAATGTTTAAAAATGTATTTGATTGTCTGTGAATCTTCCTGCCACATCTGCCATATTCCCTGCCACACCAGTGTGGTGTGCCACACCCTTTGAGAATCTCTTCTCTTTGGCATGCTTCATTTTATAAACTTCTATCATTTCCCCTCTTTCTCACCTTTTATCTAAACTAAGTTGTCCGAAATGCTGCAACCTTTCTTCCACGGGGAGTCGCTGAATCCTTGCCCTTTTCTGAACCTTTCTGAACTCTGCAACATCCTTTTTTTTTTTTTTGAGGCTGGGGCAACCAGAACTCTTTGCAGTATTCCAAATCGGGTTGTACCATAGCTTTGGTACTCTCCTCTCCTCCACATGCAGCTGCTGGGTGACCTCGGGCTAGTCACACTTCTTTGAAGTCTCTCAGCCCCACTCACCTCACAGAGTGTTTGTTGTGGAGGAGGAGGGGAAAGGAGATTGTTAGCCGCTTTGAGACTCCTTCGGTTAGTGATAAAGCGGGATATCAAATCCAAACTCTTCTTCTTCTTCTTTGGATAACAATGTTATGATGTCAGTGGTTTTATCTTCAATTCCTTTCCTATCCTCTCTGCCCCCCCTTCCAAACCAGCTGAAGCTGGGGTGGAATGGGGAGACCCTCTCCTCCTCCAACCAACATTTTCACCAACCCCTGACACCCCCTCTCATTCCTTCTCCCTCCCCCTGCTCACAACCATATTGCTCTTCCATCAAGCAAACATGCATTTCGAGCGTAAATTTGGCAATGCAAATGATCGACCCACAGTGATTAATCTGCATTGGCTCGGTCACACATGGACAAGTGCCATAGTTTAGGGAAGGCGCCCGGAAGCTGAAGAATGGCAACTCTGGCAACAGATTGTGCCTGCTAACAAGATTTTAAGAAGGCAGCCCCAAGTGATAAAAGAGTAAGGAAATAGGAAGAGTGATTTATCAGAGAAAAGCAACAGAAAACAGGGATCGTTGGACTGTTTTGCTTCAGACAAATGACAGGATATTCCCCCATTTGGTGGAAGGTGTTTGATGTCAAAGAGTCCCAGTGATGAAGTTATAATGTTCCAGATATGCGAGCAAATGAATTTACTACCACCATCACCGTTACTGCTAGAGAGGTATTGGCAGTGTTGAGAAGGGGGGGGGGGAGAAGAAGAAATATTTAGGGAATATGTGCCCATTGACATTTTATTTTGTTTTTATTTTTTAAAAGTATTTATAGATCTGCCCCACCTCCAGTCATATAAAAACACCAGGATGGTTTGCAAGTCCCCCAAACAGAAAATACTATCTCATGGGTAGGCAAACTAAGGCCCAGGGGCCAGATCCAGCCCCATCGTCTTCTAAATCCGGCCCATGGATTCGGGAATCAGCATGTTTTTATATGAGTTGAATGTGTCCTTTTATTTAAAATGCATCTCTGGGTTATTTGTGGGGCCTGCCTGGTGTTTTTACATGAGTAGAATGTGTGCTTTTATTCAAAATGCATCTCTGGGTTATTTGTGGGGCATAGAAATTCTTTAACCCCCCCCCCCCAAAATATAGTCCGCCCCTCCACAAGGTTTGAGAGACAGGCCCCCTGCTGAAAAAGTTTGCTGACCCCTGTACTGTCTAAACGACACAAAATTGAATAATAGATCATAGAATTGTAGAGTTGGAAGGGACCCCCCCCGCCCCGCAATGCAGGAATATTTTGCCCAATGTGGGATTCGAACCAACGACCCTGAGATTAAGAGCCACGTACTCTACTGACTGAGCCATCCCAGCTGACCTATGCTGCCAATCTCAATTGTTCCAACCATTAAGTGAGCCTCGCCATTGGTATAAATCTAAAAGGAATCCAGGAGGCCATTAGAGTTCCAGGTCTCCCTCTTCCCAATTGACTTACTGCCAACAATCCAATGCGCACACACAGAGTTAGAAAGGCAACATTATGAATCTTGCACTTCCAAATTAAAAGGCCACCGCTCAACTTTTGCAACACTTTAAATAGGCCCCGTTGTCAAAATACCACTTTTCTTGCCTGCAGAGCATGCCTGCCATTTGTCATTTATTGGCCATTAAACTTGGCCTCTGCAGGCTCCCTGGCAATGTGCGACCCGGCGACATTCCTGACAGTGCTCTCAAGATGCTCATAATTTCCCTGGAGATAAAAAAATGGAGCCGGTAATCCGATCTCAGTTCCAAAGAAATTGGTCCCAAACCGATAACTTAATTCGACTTACGAAGGCATGCACAAGGACATAAGAAGAAACTGCTGGATCAGGCCAATGGCCCATCTACTCCAGAATCCCCGTCTTCCCAATTTAAATCAGGGCAGAGTGCGTCCTGGCTCTGAATCACAGAACACAGAAGCTACATCTTAATGAGGAAGAAGAGATCAGAGCCTGTTCTGCTTTGATTGTCTACTCGGTTTAGAGAGCCTCCAACTGCCCTGTGGGAAGGATTCCAGGGGCAGGGGGCAGGAATAAGAACATAATAAGGTAAAGGGACCCCTGACCATTAGGTCCAGTCGTGACCGACTCTGGGGTTGCGGCGCTCATCTTGCATTATTGGCTGAGGGAGCCGGCGTACAGCTTCCAGGTCATGTGGCCAGCATGACAAAGCCGCTTCTGGCGAAACCAAAGCAGCACACGGAAACGCCGTTTACCTTCCCGCTGTAGCGGTACCTATTTATCTACTTGCACTTTGACGTGCTTTCGAACTTCTAGGTTGGCAGGAGCTGGGACCGAGCAACGGGAGCTCACCCCGTCACGGGGATTCGAACCACCAATCTTCTGATCGGCAAGCCCTAGGCTCTGTTGTTTAACCCACAGTGCGACCTGCGTCCTAAGAAAATAATAATAATAATAATAATAATAATAATAATAATAATAATAATAATAATAATAATTTATTTATACCCCGCCCATCTGGCTGGGTTTCCCCAGCCACTCTGGGCGGCTTCCAACAGAACATTAAAATACAATAATCTATTAAACATTAAAAGCATCCCTAAACAGGGCTGCCTTCAGATGTCCTCTAAAAGTCTGGTAGTTGTTTTTTTCTTTGACATCTGGTGGGAGGGGGTTCCACAGGGCGGGTGCCACTACTGAGAAGGCCCTCTGCCTGGTTCCATGTAACTTGGCTTCTCGCAGGGAGGAAACCGCCAAAAGGCCCTCAGAGCTGGACCTCAGTGTCCGGGCAGAACGATGGAGGTGGATACGCTCCTTCAGGTATACTGGGCCAAGGCCGTTTAGGGCTTTAAATGTCAGCACCAACCCTTTGAATTGTGCTCAGAAACATACTGGGAGCCAATGTAAGTCTTTCAAGACCTGTGTTAAGTAGTAGGAAAAACCCCAAGAGCCCATCTAATCTAGCACCCTCTTCTCACCAAGGCCAACCAGATGCCCAGATGGCAAACCCTCAAGCAGGACCCAAGCCCTCTCCTCTCCTGCTGTTTCCAGAAACTGGTTTTCAGAAGCACAACTACCGTACCTCTGACCATGAGTGTAGCCATCATGGCAAGCAGCCACCAATAGCTTTCTTCTCCATGAATTTGTCCAATCGTCTTTCAAAGGTGCCTAAGTTGGTAGCCATCACCGCCTCCTGTGGGAGTGAGTTCCATAGTTTAACAGTGTGAAGAAGTCCCTTCTTTAATCTGCCCTACATGCCACACGGAAGGCAGAAAGGCATCTACCCCAGGAAGATGTGCTATTCTGAGTCAGACCATTGGCTCATCAACTTTATATGACCAATGCCAAGGTTGCAAGTTCAATCTCCACATAGGAAAGCTGCATATTCCTGCATTGCAGGGGGTTGGACTAGATGATCCTCAAGGTCCCTTCCAGCTCTACCATTCTATGATCCTATGATTCACTGCCTGGGTCTAGGGCTGGAGATCCTCCCAGCCCAACCTGGAGAGGCCGGAGATTGAACCAGGGACCTTCTGCACATAAAGCAGATGCTCTGCCACTGAGCAACAGTCCTTCCCTGAGTTCAACCTAGTAGTCCCAAGGGCCAGATAGAGAGGTCTGGAGGGCCACTTCAGCCCACAAGCTTGAGGATCCCAACTCCTAATATACAAAACCTGTCTGCAAACCAGGAGGAAGGCTGACTTCAGTCTTGCAAATGGTGAACGGTCATTCTAAGCACATTTCTAATACCACCAGTTCCTTCTAATGATGCAAATCTTCAAAACTGAGCCCCAAGGGTCAGGTGTGTCCATGCTCTGCTGGCGTGCTGGCAAAAGAAGCCATGTCAGCAGCTCGCTTCTCTGTGTCTCTCCCCGCCGGGAGCCTGGCATCACCTGAGTCTGCCACACCTGGTTTCTACAGCTCTCTGCTGCAGTGTCTCTAAGACGGCATCCTTCCAGAGTTCTCCAGCCTACCAGAACTCCTTTCTTTGCTCCTGTCTGTCTCAGCAGAGGCGCCTGAGGATTTCATTCGGTCTGCACTTTTAAGCGAAAAGGACTGGATTTGTGCTTTTCTGCCACTCGTGCACATTTTTAGCTGTGATCCCTGCATTGCAGGGGGTTGGACTAGATGACCCTTGGGTACCTTCCAATGACACATTTCTGTGACTCTACCAAAATCCAACAGCATCTGGTTGGCCACATGGAGAACAGGGTCATGGGCTAGATGATGATGATGACATATTCAAATATATAAAAGGATGTCATATAGAAGAGGGTGAAAGGTTGTTTTCGGCTGCTCCAGAGAAGTGGACACAGAGCAATGGATTCAAGCTACAAGAAAGAAGATTACACCTAAACATTAGGAAGAACTTCCTGACAGTAAGAGCTGTTCGACAGTGGAACTTGCTGCCAAGGAGTGTGGTGGAGTCTCCTTCTTTGGAGGTCTTTAAGCGGAGGCTTGACAGCCATCTGCCAGGAATGCTTTGATGGTGTTTCCTGCTTGGCAGGGGGTTGGACTGGATGGCCCTTGTGGTCTCTTCCAACTCTATGATTCTATGATGATGATGATGAATTGAATTTATATACCGCCCTATACCCGGGGGCCTCAGGGCAGTTCACAGAATAAAATCAAGATATGAAACCATAAAATACACAGTAAAAATGTAGATGAGACACTGGCCTGATCCTGCAGGCTTTTCTCATGTTCTTATTATCCGACTTTGGCCACGAAGCTCACTGGGTGACCTTCGGCCAGTCGCTGCCTCTCTCAGCCTAACCTACCTCGCAAGGCTGTTGCGCGGATTAAATGAGGAAGGAGAACAAGGTGGGGGCAGAAATGCAATAAAAGAGAAGCAGGTAAATAGAACGAACTCGGGCAGGTAGAAGAAGCAGACAGCCAGCGCATGCTGCCAAGGCGACAGGCAGGGGTATTTCTCATAATATCCAAACAGCTAATGAGAGAGGCAGATGGCAGCGAGGGGATGTGTGTGGCCGAGAGAGAAAGGGAGAGAAACGCAGGACCCCCCCAAAAGATCCACTTGTCCTGTGACCAGAAGCCCTTTCTGCCTTGAGAGGACACCCCCTGCTCATCCCTTCCTTGATCCTAGCTTCTTCCCATCCCCTTGGGTCCTTCGTCATCCTCTCTCTCCCCCCTTCAGGCCTGCCGTCACTGCTGTGTGGACTGGTAATTAGAGATGTGAATCGCCTCGGCAGACCCAGGGAGGGCCGCTGTACAGCTGGAGTCCCCACCCCACCCCGGGGTCAAGGAGCAGGCGGACAGCTTGGCTCTTAAAGGCTTTCTTTCCCTCCCTCGCCTCCGCCACCCTCAATTCACCCACTTTGCAGTTGGGCTGAGGAGCCCCGAGAGGGGCTCATTATGAGGATGCGTTTCGGGGGGGGGCGGAGGCGAGGGGGGGCGGCCGCTGGGAAGGAGCAGATGGCAGACAGGCGGGTGGCGGAGCGCAGGCTGCTCCTCTCTCTCGCTGAGCAGATGCCCCAGAACAAGAGCGGGGTGAGAGAGAGAGAGAGAGAGAGAGAGAGAGAGAGAGAGAGAGAGAGAGAGAGAGGATTAAAGGCCTCTCTGTATCAATTAACATCTAAGGTCAGAGAGAGGCAGAGAGTATGGCAAGGAGGCAACAGCAGGTCCCAGGAAGAGCAGGGATTTGGCAAGGTCAAGAAGGGGGCTCTGAGGAGGAAGGGGAGAAGGAAGAAAGATGACCCCAGGCTCAGACGGAAGCCGACCAGTCCATTTCAGTCCCTCTCCAGTTTGGTTCTCCAAATTTCCGCCTTTCATTCCTATTCGAGGCTCCCGCTCTCTTCCTCTTGCTACCCCCCCCCTCTTTATATACCAGATTAAAACTGGACAGTTCTCAGTCAGAAGGTGCTTTCAAAATACTGCATTTATCAAGTTGATGGATAAATTAACTGGGAAGCTCAGGAATCAAGAAGACAAGAATTTTTTTTTTAAAGAATGGGAAATGTTTATAACGTATATCCAAAATCATTGCAAGCAGGTCGAAACATTAGCAGGGTTTTAAATGCACTTGTAATGTAATAGAACGTAGAGATAACCTAGGAAGATGGGAAAAATAAAGGAGAAGTATTGATATGCAGTTGAAAATAGAACCCAAAGGACCCACAGAAGGGATGGGGGGAAGTCCGGAGTAATCTCAGTATTTGGATTTTGAATTGTTTTAAGTTTATATTTTTGAAAATCAATTAAAAATATTATAAAATGAGTAAAATACTATTGCATTTGTTTTTATTTTGCAAGTTGATAGACCGCTTACTTGGACAAAAGAACTCTAGGGGGAACACTAAGAGGCAAGGGGGGTAGCAGGGGGTCATGGGGGGGGAATTAAATGACTACCAGTCTTGGAAAAGCTAGTATCACTGCTTCAAGTTCATTAGTTCTGTTGAATTACAGGCACCAACCATTTTAGGCATGTCTGATATGTTGTGTGGCTTCACATACATTCCCAACATAATTTCTCCCATGAAAATAGGGACATCCTATTCCTCCACAATAATGATTCTATTATTTATACCCCACCCATCTGACTGGGTTGCCCCAGCCACTCTGGGCGGCTTCTAACATTGTAACAACACAATAAAACATTAAACTTTAAAAAAAAAACACCTCCCCTAGATGTCTTCTAAAGGTTGTATAGTTGCTTATCTCCTTGCCTCGAGGTGGCATAACTCCATACCCTCCAACATTCCTCTGGTGAAAACAGGGACTCAACGGGGTGAGCTCGCGTTGTTTGGTCCCAGCTCCTGCCAACCTAGCAGTTCAAAAGCACCTCAAAGTGAAAGTAGATAAACAGGTACCACTCCGTCGGGAAGGTAAACGGCATTTCCGTGCACTGCTCTGGTTCTCCAGAAGCAGCTTTGTCATGCTGGCCAAATGACCCAGAAGCTGTCTGCGGACAAACGCCGGCTCCCTCGGCCTATAGATCTAGATGAGTGCCGCAACCCCAGAGTCGTTCGCCACTGGACTTAACTGTCAGGGGTCCTTTACCTTTACCTTTTAAATGAAAAGTGGGACATTCCGGGATCAAATCAGAAACCGGGATGGCTTCTGTAAATCCGAGATTGTTCCTGGAAAATAGGGACACTTAGAGGCTCTACTCACGTGAGCATTGCACCCAACCCAGAAGTGACCAAAAACATCCCCAAAAGGGGTGGAACGGGGTGTTTTCAGGCTTTTTTGATTGTGTTTCAAATTTACATGATTTCACTTAAATGCGCTCAGAACATAACCCCGTATAAATGGGGCGTTGCCCATAATTAAACTAGCTTTAACTGGAATCTTGAATAAATGTGCAGTTGATGGTTACTGCTTTGAACTTTATTGTGTTATCTTCCTTAATTGGTCATGCAAACCACTATTTGTAATGATGCTTTTTAATAGGGTGGGGCCGGGGGGCCCTGGGAACCCAAGTTTAAGGAACCCCCAAAATTAGGAAACGACGCTCCAAGCAGTTTACAAAAGACAGTTGAAAATATTCATTGAACATGCCAACAACATTAAAAACAAGTTACATATTTTTCTTTCTTTCTAAAAAAATAAAACGAAATACAAAATGAAACCAGTATCTTTATCAAACTACTAAAATCACATGTCAAGATTACATGCTAAAATGACATGACCGGGTCAGCCCAGGGCTGCCTGCCCTTCAAAATAGAGGACAGTCCTATGCAATGTAGAACATGCAGAAGCCCTCGGAGGGATTCCCGGGGTCAGCTTGGGCCTTGTGCCCGACACGCAGGCTGCACACGGGTTCCCGAGATTAGCAACCAACTGCGCAAATCTCCCTTTTTAATCTTCCATGGAAACAGATCAAGCGACCAAATCTCTCCCACCCACCCATGTGCTCTTGCGCATAATGCTCTGCCGTTCCTCTGACAATATGTCTCGGAAGATTAAGGGTTAACGGGTGTATCGCTCCAGATCTCTAGCCCCAAGTGACTCCGGGGAAGAGGGAAGAGGCAAGCCTGCCATCTGGCCCATTTGTCATCCTAGAATTTGCAGGAGTCTGCCCATGCCTCCCCCCCCAGCATTCTCCAATTTCCCATGGGACACGATCAGTTTGGGGTTGTTCCAAACTCAATCTTCCCTGAGGCATTTGAAGTGTAAGGGAAGGGCCGTGGCTCAGCGGTAGAGCATCTGCTTTGAGTGCAGAAGGTCCCAGGTTTAATTCCCAACAGCATCTCCTGGTAGGGCCGAGAGAGGACCGTGTCTGAAATCTTGGAGAGCTGCTGCCAGTCAGAGTAAACAATACTCGGCTAGATGGAGGGCTGCTGCCAGTCAGAGTAAACAATACTGAGCTAGATGGACCAATTATATGACTCAGTATACGGAAGCCTCCTATGATGGGGAAAGGGCAGCAGCTCAGTGAAAGTGGGTTTATGTTGCACGGAAAAGGTCCCAGATTCAATCCTCAGCATCTCCAGGTAGGGCTGGGAGATAATCCTGTCTGAAAGTTTTCCCCTCGGCATTTGTCAGGGGAAGATATCAAAACATTCCTAGAAACAAGAGATTCTGCAGATGTTCTATGAATGTATCGGATACTGTAGAGCAGGGGTGGCCAACTCCCAAGGGACTGCAATCTACTCACAGAGTTAAAAGGACGCAGTGATCTACCCCATTTTGGGGGGTTCAGGTTGTTGAGCTTTTTTAAGGGAGGAAAGCCCGGTTTTGGGGGGTTCAGGTCAAAGTTGTTGAGGTTTTTAGGGTAGTCAAAGTTGTTGAGCTTCTTTGAGGGGGAGCCAGTGATCTACCACAGACGTCCAGTGATCTACCGGTAGATCACGATCTACCTGTTGGACGTGCCTGTGTAGAGTATATTCTCTTTCATTGTCCATTGTACAGTACGCTCCGTCAACGTGTGCTATCCCCTCTTTTGGGTGGTCTGGAACCCTAGCAAGGTGAAAGGGTGGGATTCTGCCTATCTGACGCTGACCAAAAGGTAACGGCGGGGGTAGCCGAGTTTTGGGTAGCAGTCCTCCAAGGAGCACGTTAACAGGGAAAACCCCAGATTCTTATATGTGATTTTCTCTTTTATGGTTTTATTTGTAAAATGCCTAATAAAGGTTTGATAAGTGTGATAATCCTGTCTGAACCGGGATTTGAACTTGGGGTCTCCCTGCTTTAAGTCTAGCACAGGCGTCCCCAAACTGCGGCCCTCCAGATGCTTTGGCCTACAACTCCCATGATCCCTAGCTAACAGGACCAGTGGTCAGGGATGATGGGAATTGTAGCCCAAAATATCTGGAGGGCTGAAGTTTGGGGGGGGGTGCCTGGTCTAGCACTGCATTGCACTAGCTCACCAACAGCTTGAGCAGGTGTGTAATTGAAAGTTGAGGAGCAATTCCCCCCCTGCTCAAGTGGAAACGCAACCATGGATTTATTCCCACGTCTGAAACAAACACTGGGGCTCAACCACAGACTCTTGTAGTTTCCAAGTTATTTGCAGGTGTTGTCATGGCAATGGCATTTGCGTTCTGCCTCAGAAGTCAAGAGACGACTTGTTTCTCTAGCCTTTTCTCTGTCACCTGATGCTCGCTTAATGAGTGCTGGTGGCCTTTGCTGACTGATGGCTTCTAGCTACCCAACAGATATCACGAAAGCATTTTTTTTATCTTGCTCTTTACCCGCTTCCCCTCACCTCAAAGGCTGTCAGAACAGCTTACAAATGTCAGCGATAAGACAGTCTCTGCCTTTAGGATGATAATCTGAAAGGCACGGCACAAAAGGAAATGGGTTTGGGAGGGATGAGGGGAAAGGAAAACCCCAGGTAGCATTTCTCAGTTACAGAGACATCTGCAGGAGGCTGAAAGAAACTGACTGTGGTCCTATAAGAATCTGTTGTAGGAACTTTCTACAACCAGGGGAAATAGGAAGCAGGACAACTCTGAACCACCCCCCAAAATGTCAAGATCTAGTGTTGTTTTGTTTGAAACATACTTTTTATTGATTTTCACAGGTTTTACAAATTTAGAAAAGGGTAAAGGGACCCCTGACCATTAGGTCCAGTTGTGACCGACTCTGGGGTTGCGGCGCTCATCTCGCGTTATTGGCCGAGGGAGCCGGCTTCCAGGACAAAGCCGCTTCTGGCGAACCAGAGCAGCACACGGAAACGCCGTTTACCTACCTATTTATCCACTTGCAATTTGACGTGCTTTCGAACTGCTAGGTTGGCAGGAGCTGGGACTGAGCAACGGGAGCTCACCCCATCGCGGGGATTCGAACCGCCGACCTTCTGATCGGCAAGCCCTAGGCTCTGTGGTTTAACCCACAGCACCACAAATTTACTTACATTTAAATATATATTTTCCTTCTCTATTTCACTTAGCATTGTTTTCATTCCGCTGCTCGTGATTCTAACCTTGCCCATGTTGTCATTTGACTGCTACAGTTGTTCAAACGGTCCGAAAAGATCTAGTTGCTTTCTTGGAAAAATCCTGGAAAAATTCTGCCACCTAATCTACCTATTGGGTGGTTTTTTTCTGCTTTACATAGTATGTGCTGCATTTTGAGTACTTTGCAAAACGATTCTGCTTTTGCCATGCAGGAAAAACAACAAGGTATTTTATGCATTCACGGAGAGGCACACATTCCCATGTGCCCATGTGCGCACCCAGTGGGAATTGAAGCTCCACCCTCTGACAACTAGAAATCTTATTCTATCGCTTTTCTCCGGCTTTGAAATTCCACCAGGCGCCACTCCCAATGACATTTTCTCTGGGAACATATGGACTAGGGCCTTGCATTTGGAAATGAACAAATCTAGAAGATTAAAAAGCCGAGATTCTAGAACAGAGCTTTCCAAACTGTGTGTTGCTCCCCGCTTTCTTGGGGCTGGAAACTCGGCCTTCCAGAAGTTTTGAGACTACAGTTCCCATCATCCCTGACCACTGGCCCTGCTAACTAGGGATCATGGGAGTTGTAGGCCAAAAACATCTGGAGGGCCGCGTTTGAGGAAGCCTGGGTTAGTTTAACTTCTGCTTTTCTAGAAAAACTGAATTACTGTGTTGCGAAATGATGCACGCCTAAAAAAAAGATCTGTAGCATTTCAGAACTGCACTACACCCGGAATAAAATTCTGTAATGAAATTCATTTCTGCTGTCGGTCCGGATCCACCTGCTTCCTGCGGTGACTTCTGAAGACATGTTCTGTTTTACATCTCCCCCTTTAAGCCCTGTGAATAAAGCTTAAATATAAAATAATAAAAGGATTCTTTCTCTTGTCTCTTTACAGCAGTGGCGTTGAAATGAAATTGTGCCAGGGATTTAAATAGGGCTTACATATAAATTTGCCAGCAGGAGGGAGAAATAGCCCTTGAGCTGCTTAGATTGCAGGCAGGGATATTGGGCGGCGGCGGGGGGGGGGGGGAGAATATTTATGGGGCGGGTGGAGGGCTGGAGTTTATCAATTGGGAATTTCCTCTGCTCTGGTGCTCCCTAATTTATAACTGGGCTAAATATGCTCTTGTCACCTGGGGGCTTTTTAGCTGGTGACCCACTTTCTCTGTGTCATTTGGAAGCCAGGCATGCCTTCCTGTCAGCACAATTTTACAGCAGGGAGGGGGACCTGCTGGACTGTAGCTCCTCATCGTCCCTGACCATTGGGTTGTGGTGTCTGGACTGGTGTGTGTTGGGGTCCAGAAGCATCTAGAGGGGTTTGGCAGCCCTGAATGAGAGCCGAAATCTGGGAAGGGGTAGGACTTTGAATGGGGTGCTGCTGGTGTCTAACTGAGAATATGAATATCTAAACACAGTGGTGGCTGATGCCCTCTGGGACTGGTAGGGCAGAAGGCAGGGAGCCTAACAGTAGGGGGCACCATAGCCAATGACAGGTAGAGCCAACTCACTCTAGTTTTGTCCCCATCCTCTTCTTTGCTGAGCTCTACAAGGGCAACTCTGAGATGAATGAGGAAGCTGACAAGCAGTGTTCAGGGCCGGTGCGTCCATTTAGGCGAGCCAGGCAGTTGCCTAGGGCGCCAAAATGGAGGGGGCGCTGACCAGCCTGCCCCCCAACCCCCGCGCCATGCCATCGCCCGGCGCCACCCTCCCACGGCACACCTGTGTGCTGTGGCTTCCTTTTTAATTTTTTCTTCTCCCGACGTTGCTGGGCGAGGGGTGGGCTAGCGAGGTGCCACGCTAGTGGCTGACTGGCGTGACGCCCCTCCTCGCTGGCCCGCCCCTCGCCCGACAACGCCGGGAGAAGAAAAAATTAAAAAGGAAGCACCGGCTGAGCGAGGAGCCCCGCCCAGCAGTCCTCCGGGCACAGAGCCTATGCCTGAGCCAGCGGGCACGGTGTGGCAGCCCTGCCTGCCAGGACGTGCTGCCAAGCGCAAGGGCCGGGGATGGCTGGGCAAGCCAGCAAGCCTTGGGTGCCTGGTTCCTCAGCGGAGTCTCCTGGGTACGTCGCCGCTGGGACAGGGAGAACTTAGCTGAGGAAAGAGAAGGTGTGTGTGTGTGTGTGTGTGTGTGTGTGTGTGTGTGTGTGAGAGAGAGAGAGAGAGAGAGAGAGAGAGAGAGAGAGAGAGAGAGAGAGAGAGAGAGACCTTCTCTGTTTCTTCCCCTCCCTCCCATCCCTAGTCTGTACAAAGTGGGCCAATGCCATGTGGGGAATTGCTTGATAGGCATGGAGTGATCGGCCAATAGGGGTGTAAGGAGGGGAGGCCGAAGAGGGAGGCTAGTCAGACTTTACCCCACCCTCTATGAGAGGCATCATAGAATCATGGAATGGGGTGGAATTGGAAGGCACCCAGGGATCATCTAGTCCACCCCCTGCAATGCAGGAATCTCAATTAACGGATCCATTGGCAAATGGTCCTCCAACCTTTGTTTCAAAAGCTTCCCGGAAGGAGAGTCCACCACCTCGGGGGGGGGGGCAGAAGGTGATCTTGCCTAGGGCGCAAAAAACCCTAGCACCGGCCCTGGCAGTGTTACTCCCTTGACTGGTTGCAAATAAGCACACAGGCAGGTTGGGGGAAGGGCTGGCTGAGGGCAGGCCGAGGTTGGTGGGACAGCATGCCAGTCACGCTAATGGATCAGCCACCACTGCCTGAATAAACTGGGAGTGAAACTCATCTTACTGAATACTGCTGCTGAATACTACCAGTACCAGCTTATTCTGTTATGGTTTATTTTGGGCTGATAATGCTGCTGCTGATAATACAACAACAACAACAACAACAACAACAACAACAACAACAACAACAACAACAACAACAACAACAACAACACAGTCCCTTCTCTGGTTGCTTGGTGGCAAATGTCTACTTGTCAAAAGCGATTAGGCAAGAAGCTTTTTAATTCTTATTCATTTCTCCTGTCCTTTTATAACCCTCTAGTGTTGACCTTCAGACAGAGTGCCATTGCTTATGAATCCAAAATCAGCGTGAAAACAAAACTGTGCCGCGATGACTCCCTGAAACAAGGTATAGGTAAGATGAAAAAAACTCAACCAATAATTCCTCACAAACAAATAATAGATTTAAATATTCCCCCAAATTTTTTTGATATAGAAAAGAAATAAATATCCCAAAATAACCTCTAAATATCCCAAAATAACCTCTAAAATGGCATGTCCAAGCAAAAGGAAGAAGTATCAATGGGAAACTCCAAAGTTTGCAGAAGTGGGGTTTTTTTTGGGGGGGGAGAGTCAAAGGAGGAAGAACTCCCATAGAGCTCAATGAGAAGTAATGGGATGTTGGCTGGCTATTGGCAGGAGGGAAATGGGAAGCCGGGGGAGGGGAGGGAACAGAACAGAGTGGATGGAATCTAAAGCATCATGCTTTATGCTGTAATATTTTGTTGTAAGGCCCAGTTGTAGAAGTGGCAGCAGCAATGATAATAATCACAGCGAGAACCCAGAAACCATAGATCACATGGTCTTTAGACATATTTTCTGGGACAACTCCGATCATTTGTCAAGACCCAATCAACTCGCGAAAAAAAAAACTGATCACAGCCACCTGACAATGAAACAACGAACTCTTTGTTTTGGTATCGGCACTACACTACGGCAATACGTGCACTATCTGAGCTTAGAAAAATGCAGATTCGGTAATCATCTGGATGAAAGCTGTTGAAGCCAACCAAGCAATAAATTGTCAGATGCCAGATTCAATATTTCCAGACATAAATAAGAAACAAGCCATGTCACTGCTAGCCGCAATGGCTATGTTGTTCTCCCTCTGTAGCTGACTCTGAATACTGTTTGCTGGGAATCACAGGCAGGGAGAATGGTCGGCTGCAGGTGAGAGGGGTTAGAATCATAGATTTGTAGAATTGGATGAGACCTCAAGGGACATCCAGCCCAGCCCCCTGCAATGCAGGAATCCCAAAACCCCTATCCAACCTCAAAGGAGAGCCCACAAACTTCTGTTGTACAGTCATACCTTGGTTCCCGAATGCCTTGGCTCCCAAACAAATCGGCTCCCAAACGATCAGAACCCAGAAGTGAGTGTTCTGGTTTTCGAATGATTTTCGGAACCCGAACATCCAGAGCGGCTTCCGTGGCTACCGATTGGCCGCAGGAGCTTTCTGCAGCCAATCAGAAGCAGCGCTTTAGTTTCCAAACGTTTTGGAAGTTGGAACGACTTCCGGAACAGATTCTGTTCGACTTTCTAGGTACGACTGTAGTCCGTTCCATTGTCAAACAGCTCTTGCCCTCATAAATTTCTCCCTAAGAGAATCTCCTTTCTTAGCATTTGAATCCATTGGGTCAGGCCCTACCCACCAGAGCAGCAGAAAACAAACTTGCTCCGCTCCATTTCCCATGGGGCAGCCCTTCAGATATTTGAAGATGGCCATCTCAGCCTTCTTTTCTCCGGGCTAAACAAACCCAGCACCATTGACCGTTCCTCAAAAGTCTTGATTTCCAGACCAAGAATTGTAGTTTCAAACATCTAGAGCAGTGGGTGCTAAAGTGGGTGGTACTGTCTCCTAAGGTGGTGGTGTTAGGATTATCTCAGGGGGTGCTAAGAGGCAAGGGGGTGGCAGAGGCAGGGGCTGGGTTGGAGGTGCCAATCAGACCTTGAAAAGCTGGCATCCCTAGATCAAGTTCATCAGTTTTGTTGAATTAATCAAACTAAATACAGTGGTACCTTGGTTTATGAACACAATTGGTTCCGGAAGTCTGTTCATAAACTGAAGCATTCATAAACTGAAGCGAACTTTCCCATTGAAAGTAATGGAAAGTGAATTAATCCGTTCTAGATGGGTCCACTGCGTTCGTAAACCGAAAATTTGTAAACCGAGGTGTTCATAAACCGAGGTTCCACTGCAGTTATAATTGTATTTTGAATAAATGTGCATTCAGTTGTTACTGTTTTGAATTTTATTGTGTTCCTGAGTGGGGGGCTGTGATTTTTTATAGGGTAGGGGGCACTGGGGATGAGTTCATGAAACCAAGGGTGCACAGCTCCAAAAATGTTTGGGGACCCCCTGATCGGGCACCAGGTTGTAGAAGGTTGACCAAGGTCCACCTAGGCCAGGGAGCTACATCCAGAGGTCACGCCAGCAGCAGATCCAACACGCGAAGGAGAAGATGTGGAGTGGTTTTGTCCCTGCTTCAGGCCTCAATGCCAGGCTCTGACAAGCTCCAGGAAAGGTTAATTGGAAAAAGTCCTTTCTCCTGATTGTCTTATTTATTCTGCCACGGTACAAGCAGCTCAATAATCCATTCGCAGAGAGACATTGTTCCGACCGCACAGGGGAAACCAGAAGCCCCCAGGCCTCACTGCAAAACATTTACAAGAATCTATACGAAGGAGGGAAGGAGGGAAGGAGGGAAGGAGTAGGCAACAACAGGGGCCGGGGGAGGCTTCCCTCCACCCCTTATTTTTCTCCAGATAAACAAAGACAAGCCAGGTATGTTTCAATTTCGGCTTCTTTGAGGGGTTTGCAAGGAACGCTGGCAGCAATTAAAATAAATGGCCCAGGGTGTTTAACACAGGGACTGGGAGCATGTCCAGTCACTGCCAGGGACAATGGTATGCTGGCTGAGTGCAGACTCTCCAAGTGTCCCTATTTTCCAGGGGCAGTCCCAGATTTACTATCCCAGTTTCTGATTTGATCCTAGAATGTCCTGCTTTTTCTAAGGAAATCCCTTTTTTCAGCAGAGAAATGTTGGCTGGTATGGAGTTAGGTGACCCCACCCACCCACCCAAGCAAAGGAAGCCACGGACCTCCCTGGGGTTTTTTTTGAGCCAGTTGCTGCCTCTTAGCCTAACCTACCTGGCAGTGTTATAAAAGGTAAAGGGACCCCTGACCATTAGGTCCAGTCGTGACCGACTCTGGGGTTGCGGCGCTCATCTCGCGTTATTGGCCAAGGGAGCCGGCGTACAGCTTCCAGGTCATGTGGCCATCATGACAAAGCCGCTTCTGGGGAACCAGAGCAGCACACGGAAACGCCGTTTACCTTCCCGCTGTATTTATTTACCTATTTACCTATTTACCTGTACCTATTTACAGTGGTAGCACTACTTACGAATTTAATGCGTTCCGAACGCACATTCGTAAGTAGAAAAAAATTGTAAGTCGACTCCCATAGGAATGCATTGGGAGAAAAAATTCGCAAGTCGAAGCAACCCTATCTAAACATTCGCAAGTAGAAAATATCCTATCTAAACCGCATCCAAGATGGCGGGCGGAGCTCTGTTCATAAGTAGAAACATTCGTAAGTAGAGTTACTCGTAAGTAGAGGTACCACTGTATCTACTTGCACTTTGACATGCTTTCGAACTGCTAGGTTGGCAGGAGCTGGGACCGAGCAACCCGTGGGGATTAAATAAAGAGGAGGGGGAGAACCATGGATGGCACCTTGAGCTCCTTGGAGAGAAAGGTAGGATATCAATGCAATAAATAAACACATGAATTTTTTGTACCTTTGCTGCTCGATTCACTTCGGCTTCTGTCCCAGCCCACCACCAGCCCACGGCCCCCGCAAGCTTGCCCAGAACAGAATGCGGCCCTCAGGCTGGACAACGTCCCCAACCCATTCTAACCCAATGCAGGTGAAGGCTAGGAACAACACCTCCGCATCATCATGAGTTAAAACCAATAAACTCCCCATCTCGCCAGACTGACAGCTGGAACGCACACCTGTCGCTCTTTCCCTTCCTTCACAATAAAATGCAACCTGTTGTTTTCCCTCCCCCCAGCGGGAAGGGAATCGGGTTTCCGACATGGCAGCGTCAGGCAGCTGACCCCTGGCTGTCTGGCAGACCTGGATGAGGTTGCATCCGGACAGCAGAGGTTGGTCTGTTAGGGCAGCTGAACCACTCCCCCACCGACCTTAACCAGGCTTCAGCCATCCTGCCTTCTTACTTACAACTGGCCCAGAGGATGGCCCTCCCTATCAGCTTCCCTCTCCTTAGTCTCATCATGTTCCCCTTTGTAGAACTCAGACAAAACTAGCTCCCTCTGTCATTGGCTCTAGCGCCCCCTACTGCTGGGCTCCCCGTCTTCTGCCCCACAGGGTCCCAAAGCAAACCAGCCACTACTGCATCCAGTTAAGGGTCGTTCTATGCATACCACCCACCCAAATGTCCAAAGTCCGAGTAAAATTTAGCAGGTTATAGTGACTCATCGTGTTGTTCTGCTTCTGGAGGCAGAGCATAGCTGTTGCGGCTAGCCTTCTCTTCCATGAATGTGTCCAACCCTCTTTTGAAGACATCCAAATTGTTGGCCATGGCTACCTCCTGTGGGAGGGAGTTGCATAGTTTAACAATGCTCTGTGCGGAGAAGATGTCCATTCGTTGGAGGTCTTCGAGTTCTAGTTTTATGAGAAAGGTAGATAAACTTCCCTGTTATCCATTCTCTTCCCTACCATGCACAATTCGGGAAACTTCACTTGCATCCTCTTACTTGCCTTCCCCCCTAAACTTAAAAAGTCCCAAACCCAGAACCTTCCTTCATCCCCTCGATCATTTGGGTCACCCTTTGCCGAACCATTTCCCACTTTACAATATCCTTTCAGAGCTAAGGTGACCAGAAACCAGAACTGTAAACACAAGTATTCCAAATGACAAATGTGTCAATACTCTCGCTCTGGGCTTTGTTGACGCAGGCAGTCGAACGAGGTGGTGGTGGAATCTTTAGGTGGCCACAGTATTTTATTTTATTTTATTTAACTTATTAAATTTTCGCCCCACCCTTCCTCCCCAAGGAACCTCGGAGAAGAAAACGGAGGAAGAAAATCAAAAGCACAGTAATGCATCTGTGGCCAGGCATAGATGAACTAACATTTCAACAAACTAAAGGGGCAAATGTTCCATGATGCTTTCTTGGCCACATGTCTGTTTTGAAAATTCTCTGGCAGAGAGCCTCGCGGTCTCATGAAACTCCCCATTTCCACTGAATGCAAAGCATGCCTGCTTATTCTACCCCCCTCCTTGTCAAATTCTGGAGAGCAGGCATCCTTCAAAAGCGGATTTTCACTGACAGTTTCCCCCCCCCCCCATTCGATTCAAAGCCTCTCACACCACTTCACAGATGGTCCCTCTCGCCCACTGGAGCGTTCTTGCAAAGGAAAGGAAGCCTTCTGCCCCCTACCAAATGCCCCACTTCAACTTCTGGCCAAGTCTGAAATAACCCCCTCTTGCTTTTGCTCAGGCAAAGACGTCGCTCTGACATTGAGGCCTGTGCAGAGCAAGCAGCCCCAAAAGAGCTGAAAACTTGATCTCGGGTGAGCCCAACACAGGGGCTGAAACACAGAGGAACTTGAATTTATTAGGAACTTGCTAGGTGCAGGTCTAAGGCTATGGACATACCAGACTTTTAAAGCACACATTTCCCCCACCCAAGAATCTTGGGTAGTGTTGCTTAACCCTCACAGATCTACAATTCCCAGCACCCTTAAGAACTACAGTTCCCAGGATTCCCCCTTTTTTTTTTAGGGGAGGGGAATTTAAACGCATGCCCAAAATATTACAAAACATATGAAGCTTCTGCTGAAAATAGTAGCCTTGAGTTTTATCTGACAAGCATTTGTGAATCACTTCCCATAAAATATCTTGGAGCAATTTCACAGTCAAAGCATCGACAGCGCTAAAAACCCAGTTAGAACACACACACAAGCGATCCAAACCAATTCCATACGTGAAAACAATTTCAAATCCGATTATGGAGACAGGAGTGTGATAAAGATCTCCATCCTACCACACACACCAAAAGCATACTACTAGAGAAAGTGTCTGTGCAAAAAGAGGGCAGACCCTCCAAATGTCCCTATTTTCCAGGGTTGTCCCTGAATTAGAGAAGCTGCCCCAGTTTCTGATTTGATCCTGGAATCAAAGTCCCCCTTTTCCTTAGGATGCCCCTATTTTTACTGGAGAAATGTTGGTTTATTGGATCTGGTAAGGCGGAAGGCAGGGAGGCCAACAGCAGGTGGCGCCAGAGCAGGCAGGGGTGACTAATTCTAGCTTTGTCCTTCTAGCCTCCTCCCTGCTGAGTTATACAAGGCGCAACACAGAGACTGAAGAAGAGGGGGCAGCTGATGGGCAGTGCCAACTGCCGGACTGGCGGTTAATCAAGAGACTGGCAAGCGGGGGCTGGCTGAGGGCAATATTAGGTTAGCGGGGCAGTGCCCCATTTCCCTTAATGGACCAGCATCCAATCTCTGGAGAAGGCACTCTCCTGCAGAGATCATAATGGGGAAGGGGGAGGTGGGGAGTTTCATCTCTCCCAGCCAAAGATTTGAGGCCAGCTAAATGTCTCTTACCATGGAGCAGGAATGGGACACAGGTGGCGCTGTGGGTTAAACCACAGAGCCTAGGGCTTGCCGGTCAGAAGGTCGGCGGTTCGAATCCCCATGACGGGGTGAGTTCCTGTTGCTCGGCCCTTGCTCCTGCCAACCTAGCAGTTTGAAAGCACGTCAAAGTGCAAGTAGATAAATAGGTAGCACTCCGGCGGGAAGGTAAACAGCGTTTCCGTGCACTGCTCTGGTTCGCCAGAAGCGGCTTTGACATGCTGGCCACATGACCCGGAAGCTGTACGCCGGCTCCCTCGGCCAGTAAAATGAGATGAGCGCCGCAACCCCAGAGTCGTCTGCGACTGGACCTAATGGTCAGGGGTCCCTTTACCTTTTTATGGAGCAGGAATAGAGTCACCATTTTCTGCCAAGGGCCACATTCTCTCAGGGTTAATCTGTTGAGGGCCGCATAGCACCACTGGTGGGGCAAAAAAGCACCAGCTTGTGACTTAAAAAAAATCCTCATGGCACTTCACCAGCATCTTAGCATGTATTTATGCTAAAATACCGCCCCACCCCCTTTTGTCTCAGTTGGTTACAACACCGAGGTTGCAGGTTTGATCCCCATATGGGACACCTGCATCTTCCTGCATTGCAGGGGTTGGATTGGATGATCCTTAGGGTGCCATCCAACTCTACGATTCTAGGATTCTACACCCACTTGCACCCCATTTTTGTAGGTAATTTTCACAAATATATTAAAAAGAATTATGGCACACTTTCCCCTGATATAAACTATTTGGGGTGTGGGTGGGTGTGTAGTTTTTGGATGAAGAACCGCATTGCAAAATCTGGAGAAACGCAAATTTCGACAGATAGCTGCGTTTGTGAATTGTTTCAGGAAGTACGTTAGCATTAAAAGGATCACTCGGCCGGATTTCTCTGCAGTCTCTTTTCTCAAAAGCCATCATTTTTTAAAATTCACTCCATTGTCAAAATCAATCAGTGTGTCCCACGATTATCTGGATGTCAAAGGACCGTCTCAGGACAGAAAGTAATTGCTTCTGGACAATTGATATTCATGTTTGCAATTGTGTCACTTGACTTTAAAAAAAAGGGGGGGGAATCAAACATGTACACCAAGGAAATCTTGTGTCTCCACCATGTTCTGGATGGGAGGCATCCAACCCCAAAAGGATTGTGTGTACTTCATCACAATGACATTGGCAAGGGAGTCTTTGCAGGTATGTCAAGCTACAGCTTTTAGCCAGCTCTGTGGGAGAATTATTTGCATCAAGCCTGGGAAGAAGAGCCCTTGGAAAAGTTTATGGGCTCAGACTTCTCGCCAAGGCAGGTCTGTATGTCTCAAGGCTCAGAAAAAAATATGGAAATTCTACGCCTGGGCTGGGCATACTGCAGTCAGCCTGTGCTACACAGCTGGGGTGTGAAATGTTTTTCTTGTTGAGGACCAGAGCCAGGGGTGGGGTGAGACAAAGGCCAAAGTGGGTCGGGCAGCCCCTTTTATTTATCTTAATTTCTGGCACCCCCCCTCTCATTGACACCCCCTTTCTCTTTCTGGCACCCCTTTTCTTCTCTTTCTGACAATCCCTTTTTTTCTTTTTCTCTTTCTTTTCCTCTTCTCGCGGTTGGAGGTTGGATGGCGGCTAACAGATTGAGGCTGAATCCTGACAAGACAGAAGTACTGTTTGTGGGGGACAGGAGGCGGGCAGGTGTGGAGGACTCCCTGGTCCTGAATGTGGTAACTGTGCCCCTGAAGGACCAGGTGCGCAGCCTGGGAGTCATTTTGGACTCGCAGCAGGTTAATTCTGTATCCAGGGCAGCTGTTTATCAGCTCCATCTGGTACACAGGCTGAGACCCTACCTGCCTGCGGACTGTCTCACCAGAGTGGTGCATGCTCTAGTTATCTCTCGCTTGGACTACTGCAATGCGCTCTATGTGGGGCTACATTTGAAGGTGACCCGGAAACTACAACTAACCCAGAATGCGGCAGCTAGACTGATTACTGGGAGCGGCCGCCGAGACCACATAACACCGGTCCTGAAAGACCTACATTGGCTCCCAGTACGTTTCCGAGCACAATTCAAAGTGTTGGTGCTGACCTTTAAAGCCCTAAATGGCCTCAGTCCAGTATACCTGAAGGAGCGTCTCCACCCCCATCGTTCTGCCCGGACACTGAGGTCCAGTGCCGAGGGCCTTCTGGAGGTTCCCTTGCTACAAGAAGCCAAGTTACAGGGAACCAGGCAGAGGGCCTTCTCGGTAGTGGCACCCACCCTGTGGAATGCCCTTCCACCAGAGGTCAAAGAGAACAACAATTTCCACCTCTCAGGCTACCCTACCTCACAAGGTTGTTGTGAGTTAAAAGTGGGGGGGGGGAGAGAGCCATGTGGAGCTCATTGGTGGAAAACGGGTGTATCGATGTAAGATGAATGAATGAATGAATGAATGAATGAATGAATGAATGAACAAGTGATACCTGTAGCCTTGAATGATCTAGAACCAACTCCATCTATAAATCGGACAGAAGAACAAACAGAGTTGCAAGATGCTATCAAGGATCCATGGCAACATATCCTTAACAGAGGACAAGAATATAGACTTAAGCAACTGCTTCTTGACCAATATGAGATTAATTTAACGAATGGAGTTTGGTTCTAAATCGCCTAAAATTGGTCTTCTCAAATTTTCTTAAGCCTAGAGCAGGGGTCAGCAAACTTTTTCAGCAGGGGGCCGGTCCACTGTCCCTCAGACCTTGTGGGGGGCCAGATTATATATTTTTTTTGGGGGGGGAATGAATGAATTCCTATGCCCCACAAATAACCCAGAGATGCATTTTAAATAAAAGGACACATTCAGGGAGGCTTTTAATGTTTAATAGATTACTGTGTTTTATTTTTCTGTTGGAAGCCGCCCAGAGTGGCTGGGGAAACCCAGCCAGATGGGCGGGGTATAAATAAATAATAATAATAATAATAATAATTACTATTATTATCATGTAAAAACATGCTGGTTCCTGGACTGTCCATGGGCCGGATTGAGAAGGTGATTGGGCCGCATCTGGCCCCCGGGCCTTAGTTTGGGGATGCCTGGCCTAGAGGTATGCTTACCCAGACCCAGCATAAGATACATTTTTTTTTTTTGCAACTAGTAGAAGCAATAATTCCATCATCTCTCAGTATATAGAGGATACCGTGTTTCTCATATTATAAGACATGTCTTATATTTATTTTTTCCTAAAAAACACACACTATGGCTTATTTTCAAGGGATGTCTTATTTTTTTCCTCCTCCTCCTGCCGCGGCCGACATTGCTGCTGCGCCTATCACTATGTCTTATTTTCGGGGTATGGCTTATATTCCTTGAATGCTTAGAAATCCTGCTATGGCTTATTTTATGTCTTAAATATGAGAAACAGGGTATATCAAACCTAGAGTACCTTTTCTATGATTACCACTATGCTTGTCCAGTGGCCATTTTTAGAACTTGGAACATCACTCATGGAGTATATGAGAAAAACCTCAAACTTCTGGAAGTTGGCATAGAGGTGAACAGATATTTTGAAAACAATGTAAGATGAATATTCTCCCGCAGGAGAACCTCCAATCTGTGTACAATATATGCACAAATCAGCTTCCCTTGTTTTCCGAAACTGAATCTGGTTTGGCTACTCCTGGGTGAAGAACTCCTCAATCCCACTCCCAACCACTGGGAATCCTGCACAGTCCCCCACACCAGGCCTTGCTCACACACTTTCAGGCTAGTTTCCTAGCAACGAGGACTAGAAGCTTGCTTTTTGGGGGGGGGGGATAGAAAATTATCTGGAAAGTGAATCCTCTAGGTGAAATCGCAGCATCCAGACAGGAGTACCCAGAGCCCATAAAGATCAGAAGACAATGTACGTAACATTTAATTCGTCTAATAAGGGGACCTCGCTGCAGGCTAAGTCGCCCTGCCTTTGACTATAAATGGCAGCGTGGCCTGACCGGTGATTCAAAACCAATCACACTTTTTCCCCAAGAAATATGGAAATAGCACCCAGCTCTTCAGCTTACGGTACATATTTAACTTGAAGGTTGTGGTTTGCAGTGTGTGTGTGTGGGGGGGGGGAGAGAACCGCGCCCCGCAAGAGGCAGAGATGATTACCCCTCCGAGCAAAACACCCATCAGTTCTGAGAGCCCGACCATCCATTATGGAGCTCTCGAGATAGCCAAGTGGTCGTAACCACAGGCTGTCAAAGGGATGAGAGTGAAAGGTAGACTGGGCCACCCGCAACAGCCTTTGAATATATTCCAGGCAAGCGAAGGTTAGAATTGCAGGCAGATCTTTGGGTACTACGACGCCACAAAATTTGATTGAACCAAATGGGGAGAGGAACAGAGGAGGGAGATGCTCTCTGTTCTGTCAACATGACAATCTCTTGCTTCTTTTAAGATGATGAGCCTGACAGTTGCCTCTAAATTACTTCCCCCCTCCCCCCCACCTTAATTTCCCCAATGAGCATCCGATAGAGCAGAACTAAGGGGGGGGGGTGTTACAGGAAGGAAGGAAGAAGAAAAGAAAGTCAAAAAACGATTGTTGAATTTCTTGGATCAGAATGGGTGCAATTTCCTCGGAGTTGCCACTTCTGAAAGCTTTTATGCGCTGCCTGAGTTTGGCAGGGAACGGATGAGCAGAAATTGCTCAGGAAAAAATATATAGATATATAGATCGGCCGACAAAATAACAAAATAAATTGCTGGAGGAGAAATTGCTTGACAAAATAAAATGGTTTGAGAAGATGCCTCCGCCCGCCCCCCGCCCCTCTGAATTCCCGTCAAGAAAGTCACACAGACAAAGGTGATAATTCTACTATGGAGACTGTGGGCACATAAGAACTTAGCAGGAGCCCACTGGATCAGGCCAGTGGCCCATCTACTCCAGCATCCTGTTCTTACAATGGCCACCCAGAGATGCCTATTTGAGACCAGCATGCAGGATCTGAGCACAGGAGCCCTCTCCCCCTCCTGTGGTTTCTAATAATAACTGGTATTCAGAAGCATTGCTGCTTCTGACTCTGGAGGCAAACCAGAGCCATCCTAGCTAGTACCCACTGGCTGCCTTCCCATCCTCCATGAATTTGTCCAGTCCTCTTAGAAAGCTATTCAAGTTGTGGACCCAGGTGGCACTGTGGGTTAAACCACAGAGCCTAGGGCTTCCTGATCAGAAGGTCGGTGGTTCGAATCCCTGCAACGGGGTGAGCTCCCGTTGCTCGGTCCCAGCTCCTGCCCACCTAGCAGTTCGAAAGCACATCAAAGTGCAAGTAGATAAATAGGGAGCGCTCCGGCGGGAAGGTAAACGGCGTTTCCGTGCGCTGCTCTGGTTCGCCAGGAGCAGCTTTGTCATGCTGGCCACATGACCAGGAAGCTGTCTGCGGACAAACGACAGCTCCCTCGGCCTATAGAGCGAGATGAGCGCCGCAACCCCAGAGTCGGACACGACTGGACCTGATGGTCAGGGGCCCCTTTACCTTTACCTTTACTGTCTCCTGTGGCAGAGAGTTCCACAGACTGATTGATTGATTGATTGGATTTGCATACCGCCCTTCATCAAAAGATCTCAGGGCGGTTCGCAATATAAAAATACAGGATAAAAGCACAAATGAATAAATAGTTGCAATCTATTTTAACTATGTGCTGCCAAAAAAAAAAGTCATTTCTTTTATCTGCCCTTAATATCCCAACATTCCTCTTCATGGGGTGCCCACCAGTTCTAGTCTTGTGAGAGAGGGAGAGAAATTTTCTCTGCCTACTTCCTCCATAAGATTTATCATTTAATAAACTTCTAATAGGTCAGCTTGTACTCACCATAGGTAACAGCATGATGGAGCAGAATACTACTGAGCATGAATAGCTCAGTTGGAGGATTGTTGTTGCTGTTGTTGAGTTCATATACTGCCCTATACCCAGAGGTCTCAGGGCTGTTCACAGAAAATATCACAACATATATAATCAGAATAAAAACAACAACCCACTATCCCAACCTAAAAAGAGCCACATTTTAAAAGGGCATAGGATGTCAATCAGGTCAACCAAACGCCTGGTTAAAAAGGAACGTTTTTGCCTGGTGCCTAAAGGTGTGTAATGAAGGCGCCAGGCGAACTTCCCTGGGGAGAGCATTCCACACATGGGGAGCCACTGCAGAGAAGGCCCCGTTCTTGTGTTGCCACCCTCTGGACCTCTCAAGGAGGAGGCACACAAAGGAGGGCCTCAGAATATGATCTCAGGGTCCGGGTCGGTTCCTATGAAAAGAGGTGGTCCTTGGCTAGAGTATGGTGCTGATGACGTCAAGGTTGCAGGTTCGATCCCCATAAGGGACAGCTGCAAATTCCTGCATTGCAGGGGGTCAGACTACTAGATGATCCTCAGAATCTGTCTCAACTCTATGAGTCTGTGATTCTCCACTGGTCTGTATTACACACAGTGTCTGGTGTGGGGTGTTTGGCCTCCAGGCCAAAAGGTTCCCCACTCCTGATATGTGTCATGCAGCAGTCAGCAGAGAGACAAAACCACGTTTGCCGGATGAGAGCTTAGGTAAGAACCTGCTCTATGCAGCAGACTTTCCTGGGAAATGATTCTGCTTGAAGCTGGGTGTGCAAGGAAGTACTCGAGTGCAAAGAGGCCCAGAGAGCCAGAGTTGGCTATAGATATCTTTCAAGCATACACTCAGTTGCAGACATGAGTTTTCTGCAATGTTGACCCAGGGAACACCCTTTGCCGTTTTATGCATAAAGCCACCCTGTAGATTTGCATTATTTCATGCTAGATTTCATTGTGCTGCTTTGCCCCAAAGACTCAGATTGGAAAGGGAGCGAGACAGTGATGGATACAGGCCAATGCTTTCCATCTCTCTCTCTCTCTCTCTCCCTCTCCATGCAAGTGTGTTTCTTTCAAAATAGCATGGGGGGGAAGCTGCCTGCTAGCTGACTCTGTAATAAAGAGAAAGGTTCTGGAATTAGCTGCGCGGCAGTAAATTTCCAGGATAATATAAAAAACAACAACCCATCTACAAAAGCATTTTCATCTTTGTTCAAAACTGCAGTCAACTAGCAGAATTTCTCAGGCATCAGAGGACGAAGTTAATGGCAGCCACCCAAGGCATCAAAAAGGGACAGGTCGTAAGCACTCACAACCACCTACTGTGTCTCATTTCGATCTCCCTGCCTCTCCCTGCAAACGCCATCTCCCCACTTCACCCCCACCATCACCTTCATTGCTCCCCTCTGGAATGAGTACCAGCAATGTGGTGTAGTGGTTGGAGTACAAGGGAGCATTGGCTGGGGGAACCAAGGCTCAAATCCCCTCCCCACCCCCACTCAGCCATGCTGAAGCTCCTTGGGCAACTTTGGGCCATAGTCACTGTCTCTCAGCCTAACCTACCTTGCAGGGTTGTCGTGAGCATAAAGTGGAGAGGGGATTAATTTATACTGGGGGATTACTGGTTTGTTTTTGTTCTTATTTTTTATTATGCATTTTGTGTTTTTTATATTGTAATTCTATTTTGTGAACTGCCCTGAGACCTATGGGTATATAGGGTGGCATACAAATTTAATAAATAATAATAATAATAATATATTATTTTTTCCAGGCACATATCCCCCCCCCAATATAAACTATTTCCCACAATATCCTTTTTAAAAAGTGAATATTGAGGAGAAGGCTATCACTGGCTGCTAGTGACAGTGGCTACATCCTCCCTTGATTATCAGAGACAGGATACCTCTAAATGCTGGTTGCTAGGGACACACAAGCAGAAGAGGACTATTACTCTCATCACGGACTGCCTATGAGCCACCTGATTGGCCGCTGTGGGATACAGGATGCAGGACTAACTAGGTGGCCCTTTGCTCTGATCCTAGCAGGTCTCTCTCTCTTTTTTTTTACATCCTTATTTATTAGAGAAAGCTCCTCATTATGAGCAGGTCCATTTTTCTGAACATAAAGGCGGCTGTTCCCGTTTGGCTTATCCGTTTCCAACACTAACAGTTTGCAGACATGAAAAAGCACATCGGTGCTTCGCTCTTAGCAAGAGGCTTACAGAAGCTTCTGTTGGTTGCGAGATAAATCGCTCCTTGTTCGTTCGTTCCTTTGAAACCTCTTGGAGTGGGGTGGGGGGTGGGGAGACGGTAGCCCCACCTCGCATGGAAGGGTGTCTGTGCCTTTATATAAAGGGTTGGAAACTTCTAGCCCACAGGCCTAATGTGGCTCACCAAGCCTCCCCATTTGGCCCATGAGGCCATTTTAACTAAGCCGTTCCCACCTGACACCCAGTTCAGAGAGGCCACCAGCTTCCTTCTCCTTGGTGGCAGTATTGCCTTTGCGGAACTCAGCAAGGAAGGGGGGTGAGTGCAAAACTAGACTTGGTTGGCTCTGAGCCTGCCTGTCATGGACTCTGGCTCCGCCTCCTGTTGGTCTCTCTGCTTTCTGCCCACCGGTCCTGATGGGCACAATCAGCCGCTGGGTTATGGAGTTGGGTGTTAAAGACTAAGTCAGTGGTTCCCATATAGCTAAGTACTACGAATTCCCTGTTTTTCAAAAGCCAAGACATGGACCCCCTACTTTTGAAAATTTAGATATCTCCATGCAGTGCTGTCTTTCTAGAAAAAGAGGTGCTAGAACTCTCCACGAATGCCTCCCTTGTTCTCTTATAATAGCAATGGCCATAACAGAGTTTTGGTGAGTTCTGGCTGAAAAAAAGCCCTGTCTCTATGAGTGCCATGGGTGGGTTATGTAGACCCCCAGGGCCCATGGACCGCCAATTGGGAACCACCGGACTCAATTTTTGTTGGCTTGAGTCGACACATCTCCTTTCTAACTGTCACAGTGGCCGGAGCGGACTACTTCAGAGTAACGATGCTACGCAGCTCTGCATTTTATTCTTTTATTGGTGCTGCGTATTTACAGTGCTTAAGTCATTGCTATTTACACGGAGTGATGTGGTCAGTCGGTTTCAGAACCTCCTAATGGCTTTTGGCGCGTCTTTCTCCAACACAAAAGCTTTGGCAGACCCATCCTCTTTCCCCTCCTCTTTCTGCGTAATTCCGGAGTTGGGGGGATGGGTCTCCCGCCCTTATTCGCCCCTTCCTGTCCCACCTGGGACCCTGGCTCCTCTACCTTGCCTGAGCCTCGGACACGACTTCCTGCTTCCCCACTGGAATCGGAACTCTCTCTGCTTCCCCCTGTGCTCGGGGATTGGCTTGAACTCAGGAGGGGAGGGACTTCGCGATATCCCCTGTCCCTCACATCCACCCCCCTCCCAAGCTCTCCTTCACCCCTCCCCAGGTCCCCCCCAGGTGTCGGTGACGACTGGAAGCCTAAGAACTCAGTGCTTTCCGAGCCCGTTGGTGTGAACACCTCCCCCCAGTCCTGCAAGCCCCCCCCCTTCCGCCTGGGAGGACGGGAATCCCAAAAAGTCTGTGGCGTCAGAGCTGGTGGGGGTAAAAATGTTCTGCCAATCTGCTCCTTCCTCTGACTGGGTGGATCTCGGTGACACCCATACCTCATCCTCTGGTTCCTCAAACTCCGCTTCCCAGCGCCATGGTGAACTGCTCTCCCGTGCTTCCTCCCCCTCCCCCTCCCTTTCCATGTGCCAGGGCTTGGGTCTATGGGGAAAGAGGGCGTGAAATTCTTCTACCAGGACTTCCTCCTGTATCTGAGTGGCTGGGACCCATTCATTCTGGGACGGTGGAGCATCCTCCCATGCCATGAGGTACTCCAGTCCCCCCACCCCCCACCTTGAATCCAGGATGGCTGTGGCCTCATTGAGTTGCTCCCTGGCTTCCCTCTCCCCCCCTCCCTCAGGGGTTTGTTCGCTGTCTCGGAGCCTGCTGCTTTCCCTGTACGGCGACAGCAGCGATCTATGAAACACTGGGTGCACCCTCATGTCCTCTGGCAGTGCCAGCCTGTATGCCACCGGGTTGACCTGTTGCGTGACCGTGAAGGGGCCCAACCTTCTGGGCGCCAGCTTTTTGCATCGCCCTCTGATGGGAAGGCCCTCCGAGGACAACCAAACTTTGTCCCCCACCCTAATGACCTCCCCCGGTCGCCTGTGGCGATCTGCCCCCCTCTTGTACGCTTCCTTGGCTCTCTCCAAGTGTTCTCTGAGCTGCTGGTGCACCGTCTCCAGTTCCTCTGCCCAATCCTCAGCCTGTGGGCCTTCCTCCTCCTCCTCCCCCTCCCTCTCTGGGAAAGATCTGAGGTCACGCCCGTAATTGGCCTTAAAGGGCGACACCCCTGTGGAGACGTGCACCGCATTGTTGTAGGCAAATTCTGCCAGTGGCAGGCGATCCACCCAGTCCGTTTGCCTCTGGCTGACGTAACATCTCAGGTACTGCTGCAGAATGGCGTTGACCCTCTCCGCCTGTCCATTGGTCTGCGGGTGTCTAGCCGTCGACAAGCTGACCTCCACCTGCAGGAGGTTCATGAGCCGCCGCCAGAACCTGGAAACAAATTGGCGGCCACGATCCGAAATAACCCTTAAGGGTAATCCATGCAGTCTGAAGACGTGATCCACAAACAGTTTGGCTGTCTCTTCTGCAGAGACCGCCCTGGCACACGGTATAAAATGGCACATTTTGGACATGAGGTCCACCACCACCAACACTGCGGTCTTGCCCCTGGAAGAAGGCAGATCTGTGATGAAGTCCATGGACACCACTTCCCACGGCCTGTGTGGCGTGGCTAAGGGCTCCAGCAATCCCGGTGGCGCTGCTCTGACCACCTTTGCCCGCTGGCAGGTGTCACAGCCCCTTACATAGTCTCGAACATCTTCCCTCACCCCTGGCCACCAGAAGTGTCTCATGACTAGGTGAGTGGTTTTGTCCCTCCCAAAATGACCCGCCGTTGGGTTGTCGTGCATCTGCTTGAGGACCGTACGTCTAAGCTGGGTGGTGGGCAGGTACAGTGCACCTTTGTAGAAAAGCAGCCCCCTGCGTTCTGCAAAGTCTTTTGCCTGCTCCCCCCCCCCTCTCAGTTCTCTGAAGATGCGGTTGGCAAATTCATCCGCTGCCGTCAGTGCTGTGAGTTCTGCCTCGCTCACCACTGCTGCTCCGCAGGACCAAGCTGACGGGGGGGAAATGTGCCTGGGTGCCGGTGGCGCCTCCTCCTCCATGTACTCTGGCTTGCGGGAGAGGGCATCCGCCCTGACATTCTGCTCTCCCGGGATGTAGTGTATGGAGAAGTTGAAGTTCGAGAAGAACTCTGCCCACCGTATCTGCCGCTGGTTGAGCACCCTGGCAGTTCTCCAGAACTCCAGGTTTTTGTGGTCCGTGCACACTTGGATGGGGTGCTTGGCGCCCACCAGGAAGTGTCTCCAGTGCTGGAACGCAGCGTGGATCGCAAGAAGTTCCCGATCAAACACCGTGTAGTTTCGCTCTGGCTGGGTCAACTTCCTGGAGAAGAAGGCACAGGGTCTCCACTCTCTGTTGGCGTCCAGTTGCAACAAAATGGCGCCCACAGCTTTATCAGAAGCATCTGTCTCCACGCGTAGGGGCGCGTCCTGAACCACGTGGAACAGGTTCTGGTCTGAGGCGAACACCCTCTTGAGGCTTTCGAACGCTGCTTGCGCCTCTGGTGTCCACCTGAACTTCTGCTTGCCTCTCAGGCAGTCAGTGATGGGAGCCGTAACGCGAGAGAAGTTCTTGATGAACTTCCTGTAGAAGTTGGCGAAGCCTAGTAGGCGTTGGGCATCTTTGCGCGTCCTGGGGCTGTGCCAGTCCAGGATGGCCTGCACCTTGTCCTTGTCCATCGCCAGCCCCTTGTCTGACAGCTTGTAGCCCAGGAAGTCCACCTCCTTGGTGTGAAACTTGCACTTCTCCAGCTTCACATACAGGTGGTTCTCCTTCAGGCGCTGCAACACCTCCCTGACATCTTTCACATGCTGCACTGGGTCATTGGAGTAAATAAGGATGTCATCCAGGAAGACCAAGCATTTCCTGAAGAGGAGGGACCCCAGGACGTGGTGCATGAAGGCCTGGAAGCATGCTGAGCCCCCTTGCAACCCGAAGGGCATCACCAGATATTCAAAAGAGCCCAGAGGCGTGAACATCGTGGTTTTCCATTCATCGCCTTCCCGGATCCTGATCAAGTTGTACGCCCCCCTCAGGTCTAGCTTGGTGAAAATCTTGCCCCTGCGTGCCGCTGTCAGGAGATCATCCACTCTGGGCATGGGGAAAGCCACTGGCTCTGTCACTGAATTCAGTCGTCTAAAATCCACCACCAGACGACGCTGTTGCGTGTCTTTCTTGTCCACCCAGAAGACCGGGCTGCCCCCTGCTGCCTTGCTTTCTCTGATGAACCCCCGCTTGAGGTTCTTGTCGATGAAAGCGCGCAGATCCTCCAGTTCCTGGTCTGACATGGCGTACAGCTTGGCTGGGGGTATAGTTGCCCCTGGCACCAGGTTGATCTGGCAGTCAAAAGGCCTGTGTGGGGGTAGGTGGTCGGACTCCGCTTCGCTGAAGACCTCCTGCAGGTCCCAGTACGGCTTGGGTATCGCCTCACCCCCTTTGACGTGCATGGTGGCCACCGTGGCTATCGGAGGCCCCTCCCCTGGTTGGTGCTGCATGCAATGTTCCAGGCAAAAGTCCGATCCAAAAGTGATGCATCTCTGGTGCCAACTGATGGAGGGGTCGTGGCGCGCCAGCCAGCTCATGCACAAGACGATGGGGGGGTCTGAGATGGTGGTGACGTTGAATGCCAGTGTCTCTGAGTGCCTTCCCACCGTCATTTTCATGGGGGGGGTTTGATGAGTGATGGCCCCTCCCAGCAGCTCTCTGCCGTCAATGGTCGCCACGTGCAGAGGAAAATCCAGCTGCAGAAGCTGGATCTGGTGCTCTTCTGCAAAGTTCCTCGAGAAGAAGTTCGCTGACGCCCCACTGTCAATTAAGGCGAGGACTGTCAGGGGATAGCCATTTGGGAGCGTGAGCGTCACTTCTAGAACCACTCCTGCTCTGGGAGGGGTGGGCTGGCTCTGCTCCTCTCTGTGCGGGTGGGTGGGCTGGGGCTGTTGTCTGCTGACTGTGCCTGGCTGCTGCCCCTTGTCTCCTGCAGCCAGGCTTTCCCATTTCCCTGCTGTGGTGCTGCGTCAGTGGGGGAGGGCACAACCGTTCCCGCCTTTCCTTGCCACTCCCTGCGATGTGGGCAGTCTCTGACGAGATGCTGGGGGGAGTTGCAGAGAAAGCAATTCCCACCCCTTCCCTCCTTGCGTCTTGGCGCCGCTGGGGTTTGAAAAGCCCGCGCGCGCGCGCTATCAATCTGCATGGGTTCCTGGTCCTGACTGGCCCCAGGCGTGGCTTGAAAGGGTTGTTGGGGGGGTGGCTTCTCCTGCGACCGTGGGAACCAAGCCCGCTTTGCGCGCGTTGCTTGCTTGTCGCTCCACCGGGATTCCTGTCTCACCCCCACCGCCAGAGCCGCTTTGCTCAGCTGATCCATATTACTGGGCTTTGGACCTCTCGAGAGCTCATCCTTCACCTCCTCATGCAACCCCAAGTAGAACGCCGCTTGCATTGGGGGTGACTCTAGTTCCCACCCCAATCTGTGCACCAGCATGGTGAATTTCGCCCAATACGCGCGAACTGTCATATTTCCTTGGCGTAAATTGTGAAGTTCCTCCTTAGTCTGGTCCATATGACTATCGGACGAATACATCGTTTTCAAACCTTCTAGAAATAGTTTGACATTCTTCATGCAAGGATTCTTTGTTGCAATTAACGGTCTTAGCCACTCCCTGGCTGCCCCGGTAAGGTGCTCCACAATAAACGCTACCCTGTGCTCATCATCAGGGAACTCATCGTGGTGCAGCTCAAGAGCATACACAATCTCAGTCTCAAAGCCCTGATATTCCTTCGGGTCTCCATTAAACTTGCTTACTAGCGTCCCGGCTCTCCTTCCTGGCAGCACTTGGACTTGGGGTGCCCCTCCCGCCTTGTTTTTCTCTGCATCCAGCTTGTTTTGGAGGTCTACCGCCACCGCCCTTAATTCCTGCTCTCTTTCCTGTAGCGCTCTCACCTGTTCCGCAAGTTGTAGCCGGTCGTCCTGGACCTTCTTAGTCTCTTCTTTAGCTGCCTTCAATTCCCCCTGCGCCTGCAGCGACAGCTGCTGCAGTTCTTGCTGGGCTTGCTCCGCGATCTGCCGCCATCTCTCCGCCTCTGACACGCTCATCCCGGCAACTCCAAAGTAGCCCAAAAAGGATTAGGAGGTTGCTGTCACAGTGGCCGGAGCGGACTACTTCAGAGTAACGACGCTACGCAGCTCTGCATTTTATTCTTTTATTGGTGCTGCGTATTTACAGTGCTTAAGTCATTGCTATTTACACGGAGTGATGTGGTCAGTCGGTTTCAGAACCTCCTAATGGCTTTTGGCGCGTCTTTCTCCAACACAAAAGCTTTGGCAGACCCATCCTCTTTCCCCTCCTCTTTCTGCGTAATTCCGGAGTTGGGGGGATGGGTCTCCCGCCCTTATTCGCCCCTTCCTGTCCCACCTGGGACCCTGGCTCCTCTACCTTGCCTGAGCCTCGGACACGACTTCCTGCTTCCCCACTGGAATCGGAACTCTCTCTGCTTCCCCCTGTGCTCGGGGATGGGCTTGAACTCAGGAGGGGAGGGACTTCGCGATATCCCCTGTCCCTCACACTAACCATTGACTTAAAGGTTTGCATACAAAGGTATTATTATTATTATTATTATTATTATTATTATTATTATTATTATTATTTTAACTGCCTCTTGCGCATTTTTCTCATGAGAACTGAAAATGAAAGTCGGTTCATTTAAGAATGTGAGAAGACCCCTGCTGGATCAGGCCCATGGCCCATCTAGTCCAGCATCCTGTTCTCACAATGGCCAACCAGATGCCTCTGGGAAGCCTGCAAGCAGGATCTGAGCACAAGAGCTCTCTCTCCCCTCCTGTGGCTTCCGACAACTGGTGTTCAGAAGCATTATTGCACCTGTCTGTCTGTGGAGGGAGAGCATAGCCATTGTGGCTAGTAGTCATTTGTGCAGACTTGGTTACTGAACCTTCTTCAGCCTTAACTGGGGCGAACTTCCTTGCAACTGAGCCTGAACTGGAACCAAGCCAAACAATGTCAACTGTTTGCCTCCCTGCTAACCACCCCGTTCATCCTCTGCAAATCCTATTTATTTATTTATTGCAAAAACAAAAACGAATTTCAAATGTCGACATATCACATAGAATAATCAATGCAAAATAAGACGACATAAAAAGAATAAAAAACGACTTCCCTCCTGGGCGTACCCAGGATCAAAACTAGGGGGGGGCAAGGGGAGGGGCCAAGGCACGGAAGGGGAGGGGCCACAAAGTGGGCGGGAACGCTGAACTCGCGCTCCGCCGGGCTGTGCCCCTCCCTAGAAGCAGGGCTGGTGGGCGGAGGCGGAGCCCAGCCCAGCGGAGCGCGAGTTCAGCGTTCCCGCCCGCCGCGCTGCGCTCTCTGGTTCCCCGCCGCGCTTGGCCTTGCCAGAGGGCGCGACGGGGAGCTGGAGGGAGGGTGCGGCGCGGTGCGGCGGGAATGGCGAACTCGCGCTCCGCCGGGCTGTGCTCCGCCTCTGCCCACCAGCCCTGCTTCTAGAGTAGGGCAGCTGCCCTAACTTGCCGCATGGTGGGTACGCCCTTGCACCCGTATGTGACTTTTCCTTTTAAATTTTACTTCTCTCACTGTGTTTCTTGTGCTATCTTATACCGCCGTTTCTGTTATGCCTGTTATTACTCTTCTCCTTGCGATATCTTAGACTTCATATCAATATTTCAGTACTCATCCTCTGCAAATCTTGTGGCTCCTCCTTTTCTTTCTCTTCTTTTGCTTCCTCTCCCACTTTCAATTACAAGATCTTTGGGGCTGTATATCTGTATACAGTCCTGTATATCTTAAAAAATGCTTATAGAGTATACTGACTGTGACAATAAACAGCAACAACTCCTCTTTTCATGTTAGGAAATAGGGATTCCCCTCCACTGTCAGGACATCTGTAGTTCAACTCCAATCAACATTAGGGATTATGATAGAAAAGGAATCAAGGTGACCCTTGGTCTCCTGCCAGGTGAGATTTGCTCTGGATTAATACAATCAGAATTTGTATTTAAAAAAGAAAAAGAATTAGATGTCATGAACAAGTCCGGGGATTCAGTGTTCCCTTCCCTGCATTAACCCAACAGTAAAAGGTCTGGGATGAAAATGCCATCGGAGAATGAGACCTTGACCGCCTCTGCAGTCTTTGTTACAACAACAGATGCAGCCAGTCATTAGCCGGTCTCCTAAGAAGATCTTGTTATCTAGAGCTGCACTCTTCCCTCCCAGTCCTTTGCCAGCGAGCCGAGAGCTTCCCTGTATCATTGCCCCCCCAAAGCAGCCCACAATCTGCCTCGCCAGAGCTTGGCAATGCTGCCCTCCAACAAGATGCCTGGCAACCTTGAACATGGTGACATCATCACCACCAGCACCTGCCTTAACTGCCCCACTCGAAAAGTAGGTTCAAGGCTCGATCAGTGTCGCCAAAGCTCTTCAAATGCCCCGGAGGCAGTCTGGGCATTTCTCTCCATGTATATGTTCAATTGCAGGGCATTTTTAATAATGAGAAAGGTGAGGATCACTTTCTCCATCACTTGTGCTCATGCTTGAGCTCGTTTACCAGTTGATAACCATATTCCCACCCGGAATGAGATTTATTAAAAAGATTTTCAAGCGTTACAAATGTTTAAGTGAAATAAACGATTTCAACAAGCAGCACACAGGAATCCGGGAAGCTGCCTTATATCAAATCAGACCATCCAGCTCAGTGCTGTCTACACTGACTGGCAGAGGCTCTGGGTTGTTGTTGTTTGCATATATAAGGCATTCCCAGCCCTACCTGGAGATGCCAGGGACTGAATCTGGAACCTCCAGCATACAAGGTACTGTAGCTACTCTACCACTGAGCCAATGTCCATTTGCAAATATCAGAAACTAATTTGGGATGGAGATAGGCATTTTAAAAAAATAAAACAATGAAGAAATAGTTTAAAGGAAAAAGAGGAAATGCAAGAGGAACTAAGGCAGTCTAGCAAGGGTGCAGCCTACCCTCTGTATGTTTTGGACTACAACTCCCATCAGCCTCTGCCAACGGTGATGTTCTGATCCAATACAGGTACAGTATGTGAATGTTGGCATAATGAGTCACCCACCTGAAATAAAGACTTGCACATGATTACTTTGGGCACAGATAATGAAAGGCAATCAAATGAGCCGGGAGTCATCCATAGGAGTCGGGTCTCATTGGGCTTTCATTTCGTGAGATATTTTTACCCAATTTGAGAAGGTTTTCTCGAACCATTATTTTAATAGATGGTACCGTCTCACTGCAATAAGGAGGAAAATGATGTAAGCAGTGCTTTTGTAGGTTTTTTTTAATGCTTCTAATGGCGTAACAAATGTGAAGTGTGGGAGACAAGCTTGTGTACTCGGAGCGTACAGGGATTTGGGCTTTCAAACGTTAGCACCTATTGCTTCATCATTCCAGCTGTTGATGTTTGCTTGTAATTAGGGTTAATTGCTGCAATATGCACTCTTTGGGAGCCCAACAGATGCAATACTGCTCTTTAACATAAGATTAAAAACTACAGTGCAAAATATAAATTGAAAGAAATCCTGACCACAGTGTCAAGGTATCTTTTCTCTTTGTTGTCTATTCAGGGCTGATAAAAGAACGTACTTTTTCACACGGCACATAGTTAAACTACGGGACTCACTCCCACAAGAAGCAGTGATGGCAACCAGCAGGCTCTTCTTATGAGGAATGAAACAAAGCCTCTGTTTCCAAATTGTCCCTCTCTAAAGATTTTGCAAGCACCACACCTCCTTCCTTCTCAACAAGAACAGAAATGCTGTAAGAATGTTATTCTTTATAGACAGTCAACACCTGTCTATATACACAGGTGTATCCCAGGCTATCCCAGCCTGGTGCCTTCCAGACATTTTGGGCTACAACTTCCATCAGCCCCGGGGAAAGCTGATCTGAACCTTAAATTCGAAGCTGGGACAACCAGCCCTGTACCAATTTACACAGATGGTCAGATTCTTGAAGGAAGCTATCAATTATCGGTAAGAAGTTCATAGGTAGGGAAGATTCACCCTCAGAAGTTATATGTGGGGAGGGGGTGGCTGAGGAACCAAAGTGCTTTATGAAAGACCCCCAAGAGAAGCAGATTGACAGTTTTCGGTCCCCTTTCCAGAAAGGAAATGAGAAACCAACCCAAATGGAACCAACATGAACTTAATGAGCTGCCATATAATGAGTTGGACTGGTGGCTCTCTAGGGTTTTAGATGGGGAATCTTTCTCAGCCCTACCTGGAGATGCCATTGGGGATTGAACCTGGGAACCTTCTGCATGCAAAACAGATGCTCAACCTACTGAGCTATGGTCCTTCACTATATTGAATCAGACAATTCATCCATCCAGCTCAATACTATAGAAACTGACCGGGAGTGGATCTCCAGGGTTTCAGAATGGGAGTCCTACCTGGAGATCCTGGGCATGGAACCTGGGAACTTCTGCATGCAATGCAGATGCTCTTCCACTGAGTGATCACAGGCTCAATAGCTAGCTGTTCCTAATGCCAGCGATAGTGGAGAATGATGTACGCTGTTCCATATCAACACCTTTTCCCAGACTGTGAAAGCAACGGAAGCACCATCACGGAGAGATGGACCCAAAGCCTGCACAAATGTTTGCACTCAAAATGGCATTTATGTGCTGGGGTGGAGAGGACCTCTGCATGTGACCCTACAGTGCCGCCAGCCCCTATAAGCGCCACTTGGCAAGAGTGCTAATTCTTGCGCTTATCCATGCAGTAATCTGGGAGAAGCCACATAGATTGCTGTACTTGCCCTAAGCCTCTTGGAAGAGCTGCAGCTCAGTCCTGTGGGTAATCCTCCTGAATTCTAGCAGAAATGTTGCGAAGCAGCAGTGCAGGAAACTCCAGCGTCAACAAACTCCCCAGTGTGCCGCTTGGGGAGTTTTATTCAAAAAACGCTGTTGTCTTTCAGCCCCAAAGTCCATTTATTTCTTTAGCAAAATGTATGCGCCTCTTTATTTATTTATTCCCCAAGATTGCCATAATGCTTGATGGTAATAAAATAAAAGCCAGTGGTAATGTAGTATTTAGCGTGTCAGACTAGGACCTTGAGGGGGGGGGACAAGGGTTCAAATCCCCACTTGGCCATGAAGTTCACTGGGTGACCTTGGGGAAGTGGCGGTCTCTCAGCCTAGCCTACCTCACAAGGTTGTTGTGGGGATTAAATGAGGAGCTTGCCTGCCACCCTGAGATCCTTGGAGGAAAAAAACCAAGGGATATAAATGCAGTAAAATAAATAATAAAACCTCAAAGGAGTTTACAAAAAGAACAAAGCCATAGTTTTTTCATTAAAAGGAAACATTTAAAAACAAATATTGAAATCATTAAAAAAATATCATTTAAAAAAATATATAATTGTAAATAAACCTCTGAACAGTTTAATAATATGTATGTGTACCACATACAATTTCCTTCCTCATCACCTTCACCTTTGGACGTTACACCTTTTAAAGGTCAGAGCACCACAGATCAGTGAGCCCAACTTTATTTTTCAAACATCCAGTTGCCCATACACCATGGCTTTTTACAAAAGTGACTAAAAGGTCAGACTCCCCTTCCATTCTTCTGCACTCCTGACTTTTTGTGTTTAGGTGGATGCAATTCTAATATCTTTTTTTTAGTCATCCTCAAACCAGGGCACACTTGCTGTGTTCTAGATGCATCAATTTCAATCTCTTGCTCACCCTGTCCTGAATATTGGGTAGTGGAGGAAAGTAACCGTACATAAAAAAAAAAGTTGTGTTTTTTAATGCCGTTAAATCTGTTTCAGATTGATCGGAGAATGGGCACATCAACAAGGCTCAACCATCACCACCTTCATAATCAAGATATTTGATTTGCTCCTGCAGATGCTCATCTTTACCTCCCCTGCTCCCACCAAAGCCCAGCTGGTTTAGCAAAAGTTTTCCTGCCCATCTCCTCCATTCACAGAGATGCTCGGAGCACAAAACCAGGGCAGAGTCATTGTTTATTCTTGATGTACATTTTTCAGGATCTAACCCACCCCATCCTGAATTCTGCAGGGTGGAACTAAAGGATTCAGGTGCTGGAAAGTGACAGTATATTAAATAGGATGCTTTTTTAAAAAAAAGTCATTAAAACCCGAACATTCAGAGAGATTGGACACATTCATCAGAGCTCAACCCCAAAACTGTGCTTGCTCCTTAATAAGCCAACCACCACCATCCAGGTATCTGATATGCTCCTGCAGGCTCTTAATTTCTACCAGGAAAAGTTTTCACATCCACCTCCTCATTTACACAAAGACTCTTACAAACCCCTGATCTACCCCAATTGGGGGGAATATCTCTTAGCCATTGATCAAACAGAAGGCGAGAGGGTCCCTGACTCCCTGCACCCACGGGGCTGGAGCAAAGGGTCCTCTTCCTCGATCATTTTTATTTACCGTTTAATACGCAAAATCCCCAAGTAGCTTACATAAAACATAGTAAGATAGGGGGGGGGAGCAAAATGCATATACCACATTGAAAACCCAAACCACAGAGAAATATATCAGTCAAGACAGAGAAGTCATCAATAAAACATGCGGTTAAACACCATTTATTTATTTGTTTGTTTATTTATATCCGCCTTTTCCCCAAGACCAGGGCTCAAGGCGGCTTACACAATGCAGATAAAACAAAGAAGGTGGAAAAGCATATGCAAATTTATAGTTAAAAAGTATAATAGAATTAAAGCAAGATTTTAAAAAACCCAGATCTACTAAAACAGAGAGAGTAAAAGCAGTAAAAGCACTATTTTCAAAGCTCTTTCCTTACAAAACGGTCAATCTCCCCCGCGCCCCAGCATGTTGGAATAAAACAGAATAAACCGCGCAAGGACGGTAAGGAGGCAGCCGGTCTAGCTTCAAAAACAGAGCAATGCGAACAAGTTTCCTACCTGGCCAGGGGCTTGCGGGAGGTGATGCTGGCCACGATGACGCTGCCGGGTCTTGGCGTGGCCACCGCTTTGAAGGTCCCTCTCCAGAACTTCTCGAAGAGCTGCTTTTCGCCCTGCTGGACGCTCGCCATGGCCCGACCGCCAAAGCGCCGCCGCGCTCCGAACTGTCCAGGGTGCTGAAATGTTACATTTCCGCCTCTCCAAGCCCGAGGGCTCTCTCACCTGGCCGGCGCCTGCCTAAGACGGTTTGCCCTGGCGGGGTAATAGCCTGGATCGACAATATTTTTTGGGGGGAAATTACCAAGCCCTGTGTTTCGTGCGTAAGGGAAGCGCCTCCGTCTGCCTCCCGACCCGGCTGTGCGTGCGCGCTAAGCCCAGGCAGGCGGGCGTTTTGTCTTTGCTCCGATGTGACGCGCAGCTCGGGGGGCTGGTCAATTTTCAAGAGCTGCTGCGCTCTCTCCTCCTCCGTCTGCCTGGAAAACATCAGACAAAAGACGGAGAGGCTCCTCCAGCCCGAATCAGCATCACAAAGGGCGGCTGGTCCCCGGGTCCTCCGGGCGTGTGCCTGCCAATGGCCTGGGAGGGGAGATCGGGGGTGGGGAGGACGGGGCGAGGCGCTGACTCAGACGCGATTTAATTGAGAAGGGGAGGTAATGAACAGAAACGCACGCTCGCCCCTCCAGCTGCTTGTATGCATCTCTTCCCCGCCTCCAGCAGAATCGGGGAGGGAGGGAAGGAACAAGCCTAATTAAATAACCTCAGCCCCCCCCCCCATTTTGAAGAGAGGCGGGGTAAGGACAGGCCCTCAAAGGCTCAGAGCAATGGCACTTCCTAAGCACTCACAGTCTGTCGCAGGCAAACAAAGGGTTGAAACGAACACTTGTTCGTTTCACGAAATTTATTGTGTCCCGCTCGATTGCGAAATAAAATAAAGCCTCAAAGCGGTTAACAAGAAAACAAAACAAAACAGTGAAATTATCAGTAAAAACAACTGTTTAAAAAACGTCAGATTAAAATCATACCGCGAATGTATTCGAATAAGCTATGATAAATTATATACTGTACATCTGATTGTCCCCAAAACGATGCTAATCAGGCCTTTTAAAGAAAAGTTAAATTGCTATATCTACCCTCCCCCCTCCAAAAAAATTGCAAGCTAAAAACGAATTGCAAATAAAAACAGGTTGCATTCAATTTTAGTTCTATCTAGACACATGGAAATGGATGGGCAACTTAGGTCCTTAATTGCAATGGGTCTACTTTGAGTAGTTGTTGCATACAACCAATAGAATCTTGTGGTACCCTAAAGCCTAACAGTCCCTGTTCCTTTTTGTGGGCTAGGAAAGGAAGGGATATTTCAGGCTTAGAATCATAGAATTATAAAACTGTAGAGTTGACCCATCCTGTCATCTAGTACACCCCCCTGCAGTGCCTGCAGAATCGACTTTGTTTGGGGCTATATATTATTTACTTGTGTGATATTTGTATCCTTACCTTTCTTCCACGGAGCTCTAGGTTGTGTGAGTGGATCTACCCTTTCTGACCTTTCAGCATCCTGATCCAGTGAGGTGGGCTAGGTTGTGACTGCCACCCCCAGGTCAGCCAATGTGTCTCACAGCTGGATGGGGAGTTGAAACCCGGTCTTAACCCTCTCACCACTTCAACCTGAGATCCATCAATCAAGTCAACTCTTTCCTTTCCTGGCAGTTTCCACTCAAAATGGCCCATTGAGGGGGGGGTGGAGATACAGATACCTTTCCCATTGTGTTCCACTCCTACCTGATTTGAAACACCCCGATTGATATCAATCCTCTGGTTTACACAGGCTAATCCAAAGCATGTTTACTCAAAAGAAATCCTCACTGTGTTCAATGGGGGTTTCGCTCAGGTGTGGGCAAACAGAAGGTGTAAGGAAAAGAACCTGGTTGGTGGGACATGACTCCTCATCAATGGACTTCTGTAACTCTTCCTGGGGTCGGGGATAGGAAAACTGGGGGAGAGAGGTTCATATTGTTCTTCTATTTCTTCTACAACCTATAGAAGATAAACAGATTTTTTTAAATAAAAAAAACCATATATAAATCTTCAGAACATATGATGATTTTACCTTACACACACACACACACACACACACACACACACACACACACACACACACAAAATAAGGAAAACTCTGCTGGATGCAGCCGAAGGCCCATCTAGTCCAGGGCGCTGTGGTCTAAACTGCTGAGCCTCTTGGGCTTGCCGATCGGAAGGTCAGCAGTTCGAATCCCCGCGACGGGGTGAGTTCCCGTTGCTCAGTCCTACCTCCTGCCAACCTAGCAGTTTGAAAGCACGCAAGTGCAAGTAGATAAATAGGTACTGTTGTGGTGGGAAGGTAAATGGTGTTTCCATGCGCTCTGGCTTCCGTCACAGTGTTCCGTTGCGCCAGAAGCAGTCTAGTCATGCTGGCCGCATGACCCGGAAAGCTGTCTGTGGCCAAACGCCCGATCCCTCGGCCTGAAAGCGAGATGAGTGTCGTAACCTCATAGTCACCTTTGACTGAACTTAAGTGATATCTTTGACTGAACTTAAGTGATATCTGAAGAAGTGCATGCACACGAAAGCTCATACCAAAATAAAAACTTAGTTGGTCTTTAAGGTGCTACTGAAGGAATTTTTTTATTAAGTGTCCAGTGTTCCTTCTCCTTTTTACCTGTACCTTTTTACCTTGGATCTGGTATAACGTTTCACCTGCTTAATTTACACCAGCTTGCTCTATGCCAGCTTCTTGTGCATAGGCTCACTCCCGAAGGATGTAATGAGTTTGAGGCTTTCCGTCTCGTAGGCCATGCCTTGCCTCATTCACTTTTAAACCTAGGCAGGTGGTTTGGCCCATGAAATGAAATACAAGCAGAGACAGCAACGCAGTACCTTGACAAGGCCCTAAGAGCATAATTAGCAACATCTCTCTCCTCTACTCTTCCCTGCTCCTTGCTTAACATCAAACCTAAGGAAGAATTCTGCAAATCCAGAGGATATCATTCTTTGCCTTAAGACAAAATGATATCACTGTCCATGTTTGGAGTCATTAGATTGATATCTTCCAGACTTTTGATAGTTGAGACACAGGCTATTAGGAGCATAGAATGGAAGAGTTGGAAGGTACCCCAAGGGCCAACTATTTCAACCTCCTGTAATGCAAGAATTGCAGCTAAAGAATCTCTGACAGCTGGCCGCTCAATTTTTGTTTTAGAAAACCTCCAGTGAAGGAGAGTCCACCACCTTCCAAAGTAACCTGTTCCACTGACAAACAGCTCTTACTGTCAGAAAGTTCTCTCTAATGTTTAGTTGGAATCTCCTTTCTTGTCATTTGATCCATTGCTTCAGGTCCTAGCCTCCAAAGCAGGGGAAAACAAGCTTGCTCAACTCTTCAATGTGACAGCCCTTCAGGTTTTTGAAGATGGCTCTTATATCACCTCCCAGTCTTTTCTTCTACAGGTTATTATTATTCATAATATTATCATCATTTCTGGATTAAAACATTTGGGGGGGGATCTAAGCTGCTTGCAGGTATAAGACACCATAAATTAAGATGAGAGAATAGCAAATATATTATGATAAAAGGAAAGAAATGGGTTCTCAATAGACAGTTAAAGCACCCAGCTGATTGAATGTTCATAATCTCTTTTGGGAAGGTATTCTGGGGAATTGATGCTACAGCTGAATGCTGGAAGGTTTGAAAACTGCATGTTGGAAGATCCAGAAGAGACAAAATGAAGTCCTTCTTCACACAGTGTATAGTTGAATTGTGGAGTTTGCTCCCATAAGAGGCAGTGGTGACTGCCACATATCCTTCAACATTCCTCGGATGAAAACGGGAACATTTTTCATCCCCCACCCCCTCCAACTGACCCTCCTCAACCACCCATTTTTTTTGTCCCCCCCCCACTGCAGAGCATTTCCTACAAGAAGAAGGGCAAGTGCCGTCATCGCTACACCAACAGGATAAAACACAAACACTTTCCACCATCCTGAGAAAACCCCTTAATCCCAATTTTATTTTATTACTTGGTAGATTTACAAAATGAAAAATGCACACTGATAAATAAACTTTAGAAAGGGGCAAGGTTAGATACACACTCATAAAGCATTTTTTTTTAATAAAAAAAAATCAAGATTCCTTGCGCTCTGCTCTGCTCCACTTCCCCTCTCTTCCTGCCCAGGGAGACTTGCCCCTCTGCCTGCCCCTCGAAGCTGGTGTGTCATGTGGGGCTGGGCCCAGCGGTGGCAGCCTCTCCTCTCCCTTGCCTGCTACAAGCTGCCCAAGGAAGTAGGTTGGCAGTGGCGACCATGAAGGGGCCATAGAGAGGCAACTGGAGGCTCCCTTGCAGCAGTAGCCCCCCCCCCACCACTTGAAACAAGTGTCGTCTCGTCCTCCTCCCTGAGCTTGGTGGCAGCAGCACCGATAGAGGTAACAGGAACATTCCTGGATCAAATCAGAAGCTGGGATGACTTTCGTAATCCCAAGGCTGTCCCTGGAAAATTGGGATACTTGGAGGGTATGCTGCCAACATGGATGGCTTTAAAAGAGGCGTAGATGATTTTGTGAAAGAAAAGTCTATCTTAAAAAGCAGAGACATCACCTTGCCGACAAAGGTCCGTATAGTTAAAGCTATGATTTTCCCAGTAGTGATGTATGGAAGTGAGAGCTGGACCATAAAGAAGGCTGATCGCCGAAGAATTGATGCTTTTGAATTGTGGTGCTGGAGGAGACTTTTGAGAGTCCCATGGACTGCAAGAAGATCAAACTTATCCATTCTGAAGGAAATCAACCCTGAGTGCTCACTGGAAGGACAGATCCTGAAGCTGAGGCTCCAATACTTTGGCCATCTCATGAGAAGAAAAGACCCTGATGTTGGGAAAGATTGAGGGCACTAGGAGAAGGGGACGACAGAGGACAAGATGGTTGGACAGTGTTCTCGAAGCTACCAACATGAGTTTGACCAAGCTGCGGGAGGCAGTGGAAGACAGGAGTGCCTGACGTGCTCTGGTCCATGGGGTCACGAAGAGTCGGACACGACTAAACAACTAAACAACAAGTCTATCAGTGGTTGCTAGCCACAATGAGTATGCTATCCCTCCCCTGTTGGAGGCAGTAGACTTACTGGGAGCCATAAATGCAGACGGTGCTGTTGCGCTTAGGTCTTGCTTGTGAGCTTCCCAGAACAGGCACCTTGTTGGCCACTGTGAGAACAGGATGCTGAAATAGTTGGGCCATCTCCACAAGCTTTCCAGATGACAGTTCATGAGCTTTGCTATGTGCACGAGAGATGGAAAACCAGAGGCAGTAAGTAACCTTGCAGACTGTGCTTTGCCATACTCTGTCCCAGGGGTGCCAACTTGAACATAATACTGGGTGGGGGCAGATAAACCCCACCACACATAAGCAATTACAAGATGCAGCACACACATAACATTTGAATTGCAATGTCCATCAACTTTTTTGGGGGGGAGCCCCCTCAAATATTTTACTGGGGGGGTGAAGGGACCTTGGCCCTTAGGAGTTGGCTCCTATGCTCTTTCCCAATCACTGCATTCATTCAAGCAACTGTAGGAAGTCAACTCTCCCTCCCAAACAGTTCTTCCTCCGGATTCCTAACATACATTGCACTTGGACTGGAAAGCCATCGTGTTGCATTACCATTACACTATTATTACACTCATCTCTTGCACCAGCCGCTGTGCGGAGAATGGGAACCAAGGGGCGGACAGCGAATCGAACAGCCTAGACTGCTCAGAAACACAACAAGATCGGTGGGTAAGAGTGCCCTCTAGTGGTTCCTTGGAGCTGTGCCCGAGAGAGGGTGCTTCCCAGCCATACTCTTGAGAACAGCTAGTTTTTGTTTCGTTGCAAAATTTTACTTGATTTTGAAAAAATCCCTTTCTGTTTCCAGTTTTACTACAACATGTTTCCTTGCTCTAGATAAGCTCTGGGCTTTCTATTAAGGCATTTGCTAGGCCACTGTGAGAACAGGATGCTGGATGAGATGGGCCATTGGCCTGATCCAGCAGAGTTTTATACATACTCTTTTTTTTGTGGGATGTAAAGCAGGAGCAGTCAAGTCACAACAGTTCCTAGAGTGACCACATGGAGGGACACCTGACCAGGTCAGCTGTAAATCTCCTGCCACTGATCTGGGATGGGCTTCCTCTACATGTAATTGAGATGGGCGTTACCTGGCCAGGTAAAAGTCACTGGCCAGCGGCCATTTCACTCTTTGGATTTTGTCTTCAGAGAAGCAACATCTTAGAACAAATGGAGTCTGACTTCATATAAGTAGACTTCACATGTATATATTACTTTTTCTAAGCAAGCCTGCCTTTCTGAGATTATGCCCCCCCCCCCACTGTTTAAGTCAGCAACAATTGACAAATGTTGTGGCAGTGAATTTCAACATGGCAACCTCTAGAAATTGTTGGACCACCAGCTCCATCATCCTTGCCTAGGACTGATGGGAGTTGGGAGTCTATTAGTTCTGCAGTCACTACCCCTGGAATAAATTAATATTCTGAGTGAAGAAGTGCTTTGTTTTGTCTGTCCTCCTCCTGCCATTTATGGCATTTATATCATGCCTTCCTCCCCTCAAGGAGCTCAAGGTGGGCTACGTGCTTCTCCTCTTCCTCATGTCATCCCCACAACAACCCTGTGAGGTAGGTTAGGCTGAGAGTGAGTGTCTGGCCCAAGGTCACCTAGCAAGCACAATGGCCAAGCGGGGATTTGAACCCTGGTCTCCCAGGTCCTAGTCTGACACTCTAACCACTATACCGCACTGACTCTAGTCTACCACCAGTCCTTTTCACTGGATGACACCCCCCCCCCAAGTTCTAGTATTACAAATGCATTGTCTTACCCACAGGGAAATTCAGTCTTAGGAATTATTAGGAAAGGAATTGGCTTTTTTGGGGGGGGGTTAAGCTACTTTTCAATCTAAACCATGTAGTTTTATTTTACCTCCAAATTGCTACTCTGAGATCCATGCTGTTCCTGTTTATACCACTGTTTATATCACTCTGCTTTACAGCCAGCCTTTTATATGCTTATTTTGTCTGGATAACATGCCCATGTCTTGTGGCTATCATTTTATAAATGATAAAATAGGTCAAAACTTGAAATGCTCCATCATCTCATTGAATTGCAGATCATCACATCCTAGAAAACGTACAGGATCTGGGATGTGCCAGGAAGTGTGTTCACTGCTTACTTGCCAGGAACACAGGAAGTTGTCTTTTATCAAGCCAGATCTTCCTTCCTTCCCTCCCTCCCTCCGTTCTTTCTTTCATATCCCACCTTTCCTCCAAGGAAGTCAAAATGGCGAACATGGTTCTCCTCCAACCCATTCCGTCCTCACAACAACCCTGCGAGGTAGGTGAGACTGAGAGCGCTTTGCCCCATCTAGCTCAGCATGTGACTGTCAGTGGGTCTCCAGGATTTCAGACAGGGAGGTCTCCCAGCCTCAAAGAGGCTCTGACACAGGGTGCTGCAGCTCTTCCCCTACGAATAAATTAAGATACTAGTCCATGTGGTTCTTTAACAGCTGAATTAAATATAACAACCTAATATAACAAATGCATAAATAAATAGCCAGACCTGTTGGATTTCTGCCTGCTGTATTTCTATTACAGGAGGGCTAAGGGTTCTAGTTTTCTGCCTACCAGCATACTTCTGGCCTGAGCGGCACAATGAAGATTTCCCCTGACACAGAGATGAAACTTCATTGGATCTCAGGTTTGGCAAAAGGTTCAGGTGCTCAGCTAGGGAAAAGAAAGTTGGCATTTCTACCTTCCAGGATCTGACCGTTGAAATCTTTCTCACTGCTAGGATTTGCCCCCAGGAGAGAGGGGCAGTTATTGGTTTGCTCTTGCTCTTGGTTTTTTTTTATGTATTTGTTTTTACCTTGCATTTTTATGCTGTGAACTGCCCTGAGATCTACGGATGAAGGGCGGTATACAAATTTAATAAATAATCATAGTAATAAGCAGGAACAGAGGAAACTGCCTTATACCATAGGTCCATCTGACTCAGCATTGCCTACACTGACTGGCAGCAACTCTTCAGGGTTTCATATGGGGTTCTCTCCCAACCCTACCTGGAGATGCCAAGGATTGAATTTGGGACTTTCTGCATGCAAAGCAGATGTTTTACCCTCCCCTTCAAATCCGCTTCATGAGCCTATCTGCTCTCTAGGTCTAGAATCTATTCCTAGAGAGGGATACAAGCAGGTTACTGCAATGCATGCCTTTGTTCCTAATACAGACACCTAGCTGGGGCATAGCTGCAAAGTTTTCCCTTTTCTCGCGAGGAAGCCTATTCAGCATAAGGGAAAATCCCTGTAAAAAAGGGATAACTTGGCAGCTATGAGCTGGGGTGGCAAGAGGAATTATGAAGTCTGTCCTTCCTTCCTTCCTTCCTTCCTTCCTTCCTTCCTTCCTTCCTTCCTTCCTTCCTTCCTTCCTTCCCCCCATCCAGGAGGAATGACAAGCTCATACTTAAAACAAGCCAATTATGTCACTTGCTCTGCACTGCATGGATCTAATGATAGAGAAAACAGCAGATGGGAAATCTGTGTGGGGCTTAGGAAACAGTGCCAGAGAGAAGAATTCCGTTCAGGATCCATGCCTCGCCTGTTTCCTTCTTTCTGCTGCTCTAGCTGTGACTGCTTCTCGGTTTGGAACAGCAGCTGAAGAACTTGGGTTGTCAGTCCATTGGTGAGTAAGCGAGACATGATGGAAGTTTATGAAATGATGGAGGGGGGAAAACAGATCGAGAAAAGTTTTTCTTCCTCTCTTGTAATACTAGAACCCGTGGACGTCTGATGAAGCTGAATGCTGGAAGATTCAAGACAGAGTAGAGAAAGGATTTATTCATGTAGTGCATGATTGAACTGTGGAACTCACTGCTGCAGGAAACAGTGGTAGCCACCAACCTAAATGGCTTCCAAAGAGGATTAGATGAATTAATGGTGGAGAGGGCCACCGATGGCTACTAGGCATGGGGTCCATGCTCTGCCTCCACAGTTAGAGACAGCAATGCTTCTGAATCCCAGTTGCTGAAAAGGAGGGAAGAGGGCTCTTGTGCTCGAATCCTGCTTGCTGGTTTCCCATAGGCATCTGGTTGGCCAATTTGAGAGGCTGGATTACGTGGACCCTTGTCCAGATCTGGCAATGTTCTTATGTTCTTACCATGCCCCAAGTCACCAAGATGTTCAGAGCCATTTTCTTGCCTGATTAGCGTCGCCAGCAAGAAGAATATCTCATCCTATACCCAGATCTGTGCTCAGCCAAACAGAAGGCATTCTCTCCTCTCTGGTCCTTCCACACAGGGGTGATGACAGCACCTGGCATCCTCAGGCAGATGACTCTGGCCAAAAGTGGCTCTTCCTCCTCTTCCTTCTCCACCACCTGTGTCATCTGCCACAAACTGAGTGCCACCTGTTTTTTCGATTTCCCAAATTCTCTCAGAGTGATCCTACACTGGGGACATTGTGGGTAATTACAATGGCAGGTGGTTTGTGCAGGTCTCAGATAAATTCACCGAGTGACCACCAATGTGTGTGTTGGGGGGCGGTGGGGGGGCGGTGAGAAGGTTCTTTAAACTTAGAGCTAGTCCAACTTAAGGGACCCAGGTGGCGCTGTGGTTAAACCACTGAGCCTAGGGCTTGCTGATCAGAAGGTCGGCGGTTCGAATCCCTGTGACGGGGTGAGCTCCCGTTGCTTGGTCCCAGCTCCTGCCAACCTAACAGTTCGAAAGCACGTCAAAATGCAAGTAGATAAATAGGAACCGCTACAGTGGGAAGGTAAACGGCGTTTCCATGTGCTGCTCGGGTTTGCCAGAAGCGGCTTTGTCATGCTGGCCACATGACCTGGAAGCTATACGCCGGCTCCCTCGGCCAATAATGCGAGATGAGCGTGCAACCCCAGAGTCGGTCACGACTGGACCTAATGGTCAGGGGTCCCTTTACCTTTTTAGTCCAACTTACAATGGTTCCAACAAAACTGCTTTCTTGAAAGGGTGGGTTGGATGAGGCCCTTCTTACATGAACACCTGGGCTCCTACTCCAGCTGCAGAGCCTTCTGGGTAATGCCAAATCCAATGCCTCCCCCAGCAAGCACAGTTGGCAGCTCTTCAACAGCCATTGATCCACAGCACGGAAATAACAGCTTTTAGCAGCAGCCATTAGACTTGAAGACAGTAATCAAATCCTGAGCCGTTTCCAGAGGTGCCCCTCAAAATCCTAGAGGCCGACGTGCTTCCCATCACAATGCTCCCTGCCTCCCAGCAGCACAACAGCTGCAAGGGTAAGCAGAAGTGGGCAACGTCGACCTCCAGGTCCTTAGAAATCCTTGGGAAAGGTTCCGGAATCGGTGACCAAAATAGTCAAGGGGATGGAGCAACTCCCCTTTGAGGTAAGGGTGAAGCTTTTCAGTTCAGATGAAAGGCGAGTAAGAGGCAACATGTTGGCTGTTTATAAAATGGTGGGTGGCTTGGAGTAAGTAGATAGAGAAATCTCTCTCTCTCTCTCAAGACTAGAACTCATGGACACCCAATAAAGTTGAACTTTGGAAGATTCAGGACAGATTTTGAAATATACTTATTCACACATCTCATAGTTAAGCTATGGAGCTCCCTCCCACAACAGGCAGTGATGGTCACTAACATGTATGGATGGCTTTAAAAGAGGATTGGACACAAATTATGGATATAAGGCTATTGCTCTACCTTCATGGTCAGAGGCAGTTATACTTCTGAATACCAGTTGTTCAAAGCCACGAGGGGTGGGGGAGTGTGTTCTTGTGCTCAAGACCTGCCTGTTGGTTTCCCCCAGATATCTGGTTGGACATTGTGAGAACAGGAAGCTGGGCTAGACCCTGACCCAGCAGCCAGTTCTTATGGCTCCGTTCGGTTCTTGTCACAGGACTGTTATGAATTGATCAGTGTATATCTCTCTCACACACATCAGTCAGAGGACTGGCCAGGGATATACGAAGTTCCACTTGGAATCTGTCATTAAGTCTTCTCCCTCCCCCCCCCCATATATACAGCTTCCACCTTCAAGAGGGGGCATAGCTCAGTGGTACAAATCTGCCTCCCTAGAATCTCCACCCATTGGTTCTAGCTCTGAAAGTTCTGCCAAGACTAGAGCACACAATACTTGGACCTCGGCCTCGGTCCACTGAAGGAGCGTCTCCACCCCCATCGTTCTGCCCGGACACTGAGGTCCAGCACCGAGGGCCTTCTGGCGGTTCCCTCGTTGCGAGAAGCCAAGTTACAGGGAACCAGGCAGAGGGCCTTCTCGGTAGTGGTACCCACCCTGTGGAACGCCCTCCCATCAGATGTCCAAGAGAAAAACAACTACCAGACGTTTAGAAGGCATCTGAAGGCAGCCCTGTTTAGGGAAGCTTTTAATGTTTAATAGATTTTAATATTCTGTTGGAAGCTGCCCAGATGGGTGGGGTATAAATAAATAAATTTATTATTATTATTATTATTATTATTATTATTATTATTATTAGAAAATGAGGATCAGTGGTGGCAGAAGGCAGGGAGGCCCAACAGTAGACAGCGCCAGAGCAGAGAAGACGACAGGCATAGAAGCCAACTAGTTTTGTCCCCATTCTCCTCCCTACAAAGGCAACACTGGGGCTAAAGAGGAGGAAGCTGATTGCCAGGGCCACCCCACTGGTTGTAGGAAAGAAGACAGGCAGGTGGAAGCTCCTGAGGTTGGTAGGGCACCACTGACGAGGACTCCTGTAAGGAAACAAAAAGGGGCCATGAGAGTTGTCAGCCCAGCCCTGCTCCTTTGCACGACTCTCCTCCAACTCTGGTGTGACCTGTCCAGGGTCCTGATCTTTTGCCTGCCTTCCCAGACTTTCACAATGTGCTGTGGGCTGCCTGCTGATCACCCAAGTTCCTCTATTGCTAGGATACAGGAGACACTCCGGAGTTTCACCACACCACCACAAGGCAGCAGTGCCTCAAACAAGGAGGGGTTGTGACTGTGCAACAGAGCATGTGCTTTACATATAGGTTCAATCCACAGCTTCTCCAGGTAGGACTGGGAATGTACTTTGCGCTTTGTAATTGAGTATCTGATGATGGATTCTCATACACTAACCTTGAAATACCATGTTTTGACAAAATATTTATAGGAGCTGCCCCTTTTTCTCAAAATCGAGGAGGAAGAGGGGCTAATAAAGTTTCATTGTCACTTTTTCCCATTCTGGGTCTCTGTATCTTTTGGTTCTTCTGTTCTTTGTGAACAAACTTTAGAACCTGCATTTTACCTCTTTTTGGAGGGGGGGGGGAAATCTCCATGGAAAACCTGATGAATCAATGGAGCACGAAATCCTTTTATGGAAAGATGTTTTCTGGTAGCAAAACTAAAATCTTACACTATGTATTTATTTGTGTAGTTTTTTAAATTTAAAAATAGTACTAATATTTTTATATCACCTTCACAGTACTCCAGGCGGCATTCGTGGGATTCCCGTGTGCTCTCTCATCCAGGCACTGCCTAGATCCAGGCTGGCTTAACTTCAGCAAAGTGGCTGCATTATGTGCCCTCTGACTACACCTGTTTTGATTGGTGCTTGCAGGTTGTCCTTTTCTCCAGGTCCATAATAAATGATGGACAGGTGGATGGGTGACCCCTGGCTTGAGAGCAGTACATGTGAAAAGGACCTAGGAGTCTTGGTAGACCACAAACTTGACATGAGTCAGCAGTGTGATGCAGCAGCTAAAAAAGCCAATGCAATTCTGGGCTGCATCAATAGGAGTATAGCGTCTAGATCTAGGGAAGTAATAGTACCACTGTATTCTGCTCTGGTCAGACCTCACCTGGAGTACTGTGTCCAGTTCTGGGCACCACAGTTCAAGAAGGATACTGACAAGCTGGAACGTGTCCAGAAGAGGGCAACCAAAATGGTCAAAGGCCTGGAAATGATGCCTTATGAGGAACGGCTTAGGGAGCTGGTTTAGCCTGGAGAAGAGAAGGTTAAGGGGTGATATGATAGCCATGTTCAAATATATAAAAGGATGTCGTATAGAGGAGGGAGAAAGGTTGTTTTCTGCTGCTCCAGAGAAGCGGATACGGAGCAATGGATTCAAGCTACAAGAAAGAAGATTCCACCTAAACATTAGGAAGAACTTCCTGACAGTAAGAGCTGTTCGACAGTGGAATTTGCTACCAAGGAATGTGGTGGAGTCTCCTTCTTTGGAGGTCTTTAGGCAGAGGCTTGACAGGCATATGTCAAGAATGCTTTGATGGTGTTTCCTGCTTGGCAGGGGGTTGGACTGGATGGCCCTTGTGGTCTCTTCCAACTCTATGATTCTATGATTCTACTCCATCTGAAGCCCTGGAGACCCACTGTCAGTGAGTGTAGAAAAATACTGGCCTAGTTAGACCCAGGCTCTGACTCCATATAAAGCAGCGCCCCATGTTCCCATGATGGTAGAGAGTTCCAAACCTGGGGACTTTGTTTTACAGCAGACCTGCTTGTAGAAAGCTGCAGTACCAGTTGTAAATAGAATACATAGTGTCAACTGACCTTCATGGGTACAGAGAGAGAAATTGCAAGGATATTCTGACTAAAGATTAGGAAGTCATTTCTGATGGTAAGGGCTGTTTGACGATGGAATGAGCTCCCTTCACTGGAGGCTTTTAAACAGAAGTTGTGGGGCCATCTGTCAGGGATTCTTCAGCTGTGATTCCTTCATTGCAGGGAGTTGAACTAGATGGGCCTTTGGTACACCTCCAACTCTGAAATTATATGATACTATGAAGATCAAAAAAACTAAGATCATGGCCACTGGTCCCATCACCTCCTGTCATATAGAAGGGGAAGAAATGGAGGCAGTGAGAGATTTTACTTTCTTGGGTTCCATGATCACTGCAAATGGTGACAGTAGTCACAAAATCAAAAGACGCCTGCTTCTTGGGAGAAAAGCAATGACTAACCTAGACAGCATCTTAAAAAGCAGAGCCATCACCTTGCCGACAAAGGTCCATATAGTTAAAGATATAGTTTTCCAAGTAGTGATGTATGGAAGTGAGAGCTGGACCATAAAGAAGGCTGATCACCGAAGAATGGATGTTTTTGAATTATGGTGCTGGAGGAGACTCTTGAGAGTCCCATGGACTGCAAGAAGACCAAACCTATCCATTCTGAAGGGAATCAGTCCTGAATGCTCACTGGAAGGACAGATCGTGAAGCTGAGGTTCCAATACTTTGGCCACCTCATGAGAAGAGAAGACTCCCTGGAAAAGACCCTGATGTTGGGAAAGATGGAGGGCACAAGGATAAGGGGACGGCAGAGGATGAGATGGTTGGACAATGTTCTCAAAGCTACGAACATGAGTTTGACCAAACTGCGGGAGCCAGTGGAAGACAGGAGTGCCTGGCGTGCTCTGGTCCATGGGGTCACGAAGAGTTGGACACGACTAAATGACTAAACAACAACAACAACAACAACAACAACAACAACATGAAGATCAGACTGGTACAGCATGACCTTTTGGCAGCAAGCAAGGGCTACCAGTTCCCACGACTTCCAGTGTAGACTCCCTCCCTCACTTGCGCTGCCTCAGGTATGATAGTCACTGGAAAAGACAGCATGTCCTAAGTGGAAGGAAGGATCCTGATTCCCACAGCCGACTCAGCACGGTACCTCATTGTAAATATTTCCCCTTTCTCTGTCGCATCCCTTTACAGCCTGAATCCTACTGATTGCAGTTATGATGTGTTCAGTCCCCACGCTCTCTCCTGCTTCCTCTGGCAGCAGGCTGGCTTTCCATTTGCAATGCAATGCAAGCAAAGCCGACATCAGAACACAGCATGCTCCAGTACCTTTGAAAAACAACACAATAAGGGGACACACACACACACACACTTTAGTTCCTGAGTGAGGCCACCGGGCGGGAGAATCACATGGCTCTTTGTCTGATGCTTCCTCTTTAACAGGATTGTAAAGAAAACCAAAAACACCCAAACCTAACCCAAACAAAAAGCCAGCCTTCATTTCTTCCTTTCTTCTCTCCAAATAAAAGAATCCCAACAATGTGCAGCCCATTAGCGACTGCGGCAGCGTTTTTCTGCGCCTGCACTCAAATGTTCGAGGTAAAAAAAGAAGCAAGCTTCAAGGCGATTTCTTTAGAAAAACAATATCATGGCCCACAATGGCCCATAGATTCAGAGGACTGAATGGGCAGGCAACAAAGCTGAACGCTGGAAGATTCAGGACAGGTAAATGGGAGAAGTTCTTCATGCAGTGCATAGTTAAACGGTGGAACTCACTCCCGCAGGAGGCAGTGGAGGCCTCCAACTTTATTTTATTTGCTGCATTCAAATCCCACTTTTTCCTCCAGGGTGCTCAAGGTGGCAGACATGGTTCTCTCTGTCCTCATTTAATTCCCATAACGACAATCTTGTGAGGTAGGTTAGGCTGAGAGGCAGTGACTGGCCCAAGGACAACCAGTGAGCTTCATGGCTGAGTGGAGATATCAGGTCCTGCTTGTGGGTTTCCTATGAGCATCTGGGTAGACACTGTGAGAACAGGATGCTGGAATTGATGGGCCATTAGGCTGATCCAGTGGGGCTCATTCTGCTCTTATGATTATTAGCATCAACTCTCTGAAGAATCCTTTTATGGTTTTTTTATGGGCTTATGCAAGAAGCCAACCAGGCCTACATTTTCAATGTGAACATGTGGGTTGTTTTTGTTGTGGCACATTGTAAATGCAATCAAACCTCCCGGGTTCTTGCTCACGTTATCTGGTTACAAATACAGGCTTTGGAAAATATTTGTTTCATGCAATTGTGGGCGTTATTTCATTCACACCTATCTGGCTTGTCAACGTGGCTGCAAATGGGGTTGAATCTACTTCTTGGCCTTCTCGGTAGTGGCACCTGCCCTGTGGAATGCCCTCCTACCAGATGTCAATGAAATAAACAACTATCTGACTTTTAGAAGACATCTGAAGGCAGCCCTGTTTAGGGAAGCTTTTAATATTTGATGAATTATTGTATTTTAATATTTTGCTGTAAGCCACCCAGAGTGGCTGGGGAAACCCAGCCAGATGGGCAGGGTATAAATAATAAAATTATTATTATTTTATTTTTATTATTAGCCAATAAGAGGACTAGAAGGTCACATTAGGCCCCTCTTCCCTGAATCTGAGGTTTCCTACCCCGGATGAGGCTGTTGAACTAGGTCAACTAACACACAGCCCTCCCAAGGAGAATGCCAAGCAATTTTAACCCCCCCTCCAAAATATCAAAGCCACACCCTCTTTCCTACCACACACATTATATGCCCTCATTTGAGCTCTTTGAGATGTTTCTGTCAATCTCCTGTCCCCTGGCCAACCAGCTCACTGCACCTCTCATCCAATCCAGAATATGGCAAGGAGGTCCCACCCCTCTGTCTCTGGGCAGAAAAATCATGTAAGATTCATATAGTACAGGGTCTCTCAGCTGCGCAGCTGTGCAGGTTCCTACTTTTCCTAGTTGTCGTTAGGGCAACTTTCCTGGCACATGGCTTTACTGGGTGATCTTGGGCCAGTCACTGCCTCTCAGCCCTAACCTACCTCGCAGGGTTGTTGTGGGGGTGAATTGAGGTGGGGGGAGAACCATGCATGCCACCTGAGCTCCTTGGAGAAGAAGGTGGGATACTGTTCAATAAATGAAATAATAAAAACACTGGGTGAGCTTCAAACATTGTCTTCAGCATAAGCGAGAATGGGGATTTGAACTCGGGTCTCAGAAATCCACACCTGGCACTAGCTGGCACGGTTCCTCCTTGCAGGTTGGGAGGACCAGCCACTCAATTCTCAAAACAAGCTTTTCCAAACGCTTTTTAGTCAACAGGGAGGATTATTTTTGCAATAGCGAACATTAAGCAGAAAGAATGCCGTGCCTAGTTTAATGGACAGTTTAAAACCGAATTAAGCAGCTGTCAAAAGGCAGCAGAGGCATCATACTATTAAAACCACATTATCTCGATATTTGGGAAAGCATAGAGGAGGAGAAAGAGGGAAAGGCAAAAAGATGATGGGGGGGGGGGGAGCTGAGCAAATAAATAACAAAAACATTGAGAATCATATTTCACAATCTAAATTGGGTTTGATCTTAAATGCAAAACTACCAGCAACTCTGGAATCGTATCTTTCAGTTCAAAAAGCATTTAGATGAGAAACTGATGAGAATCAATGGGCCGATAAAAATAAAATAAACTGGTATCCTTACGCTGCCAGATATGTTGCAATGGAGACCCAGTGTGGTGTAGTGGTTAAGAGTGGTAGACTCGTAATCTGGGGAACCGGGTTCGCATCTTCGCTCCTCCACATGCAGCTGCTGCGTGACCTTGGGCTAGTCACACTTCTTTGAAGTCTCTCAGCCCCACTCACCTCACAGAGTGTTTGTTGTGGGGGAGGAGGGGAAAGGAGGATGTTAGCTGCTTTGAGACTCCTTCAGGTAGTGATAAAGCAGGATATCAAATCCAGACTCTTCTTCCTCTTCTTGTGGAGTGGGCCTTTCTGCAGGTGAGAGGGCTTGCTGGAGAGTAACCTGCCTTTAAATAGCTAACAAGGGACATGGTTGGCACTGTGGTCTAAACCGCTGAAACTCTTGGGCTTGCAGATTGGAAGGTTGGCAGTTCAAACCCCTGGAATGAATGGGGTGAGTTCCCGTTGCTCTGTCCCAGCTCCTGCCAACCTAGCAGTTCAAAAGCACACCAGTGCAAGTAGATAAATAGGTACCACTGCGGTGGGAAGGTAAACGGCATTTCTGTGCGCTCTGGTTTCCGTCACGGTGTTCCATTGCGCCAGAAGGGGTTTAGTCATGCTGGCTACATGACCCAGAAAGTTGTGGACAAACGCCGGCTCCCTTGGTCTGAAAAGTGAGATGAGTGCCACACCCCATAGTCGCCTTTGACTGGACTTAACCAGCCGGAGTCCTTTATCTTTTTTTCTTTTCTTTAGCTTAAATAGTTAACTCAGAATGCACATATTAATTGAAGCTCTTCCTTGCATTTGTAGTACAAAGGCACAAAGCAGCCTATTCTGTGTGTGATAAGAACTGGGGGGGGGGGGAGTGCCATAGCTCTAAAAACTTGGAGAGCCACTGCCAGTCAGTAAAGGCAATACTGAGTTTCATCTGTGTTTCCCAAACTTGCTACCTGAGCGTGGGAAGATGTTGCAGCAAAGGGCCATCAGAGATAGCAGAGCCACTGGGAGCTGTCCACGGTCCTGATTTTCTTTGCCTTTGACCTGACCTAGAAGTGTCTGGTATTCGTTGCCACATCCTTTGAGGGTCTCTAAGCCACTCCACCACTCAGTCTACCTAGCCCAGTGTTTCCCAAACTTGGGTCTTCAGCTGCTTTTGGACTACAACTCCCATCATCCCTAGCTAGCAAGACCGGTGCTCAGGGATAATGGGGAACGGTAGTCCGAAAACAGCTGGAGACCCAAGTTAGAGGAACCATTTGTACGTCTCATGTAACAACACCATAATGAGTGCAAATCACCACCTATCTGGAGATGCCCACTTCTCAGGGGTCATGTAGCAGTGGGTAGTTTTTCCTTTTTTTGCACCATCAGGGGTTGGTCTGGACTAGATGATGTTTGGGGGTAACATTCCAGTTCTGGAAGCACCAGCTTAAACAGTTATCATTGGGCAGCTCTCTGAGGGATATCTTTGGAAGGCAGCAAAATGTTATTGAATGCATTGCTGCATCACTGCCCAAGCAGAAAATCCCACCTGAAGTTTTTCACACCCCATGAGCAAGCCTCACGCTGATGATTAATAACCCACCCTGGGGTATGATATGTGTGTGAGAGAGTAAGAACAAGTGATGCTATCTTTAGGAAGCAGAATTTGAAAGGTGCAAGATCCTGGGAGATCACAAGGTCACACACGAATGGTTAACTTGCCCTAAATGTGTCCCAGCTGTCATTACAACTGTGTCATTACAACAGTGAGATTGCGATGGCTCAGGAATTTTTGGACTCTCTCTCTCTCTCTCTCTCTCTCTCTCTCTCTCTCTCTCTCTCTCTCTCACACACACACACACACACACACACACACACACACACACTTAGACTGCCTAATTCCAAAAGCTCCAGCTGTGTACCACAAGCTCCTTAATCAAATTGATTGCTAGATTAATCAACTCAAGTCTCGATTCATCTAGTTAGCCAGATTTAATTGATCAGCTGTGGTCAGGGAGGGGCAATTTTAATTAGCAATAGGCAAAATTTCATGGATGTGAGTGACATGTACACCAATTTGATTTTTGAGGCTATTTTGGCTCTAACACATTGATGTGATGGGAATTCCCCCCCCCCCCGCCAAAAAAAACAACAAACCAAAGACCTTTTACACCCTTATCCTGCTGATGGGCTTTCCATTAAGGCATCTGCTTGGCCATTGTGAGAACAGGATGCTGGATTAGATGGGCCACTGGCCTGATCCAGTAGAAAGGCTCTTCTGGTGTTGTTAAAATCAACATGACTAGCTGGAAAATGCAATGGGACAAATGCAAACAAATTTAAACACAATGGAAGAGATGACAATGGGCAATTCAACTCAGCTGTCGAGACTGTGTTGTCCCTGTTATCTGCTCGTTTCCATCCTTCTCTGTATGTTTTGGCCATTAAATGTAAAATTGTACATACCACCAAATGACCTGAAGGAGCAGTCAGTGAGGCAAAGAGAGCACACCAGAAGCCTGCTCCTATGTGAGGAGAAGGTTTGTATCCCCTACCCACACCCTCAAGGTCCTTAACTTACAGTTAAAGAAGGTCAAAAGAGCCCTACTGGACCAGTGGCCCATCTAACCCAGCATCCAGTTCTCACAGTGGCCAACAAGAGGAACATGGGGAGCCTGAAAATAGGACATGGATGCAACAGCACTCTCTCTCTCCCCCCCCCCCCTGCGATTCTCAGCAACTGGGATTCAGAGGTATACAGACCATCCAACATTCCTCTGATAAAATAGGGATGTTTCTCTCTCCCCCTATAGTTGACGCTCCTCAACCCAGCTTTTTTTTTGTCATCATCATCTCCCTACCCCATGGCATTTACTATCAGAAGAAGGGCAAGTGCCACCATTACTACATCAACAGGACATGGCATACACGCACCCCAATAAGTCAATTTTAGAGAGCGGCAAGAATGGCCATGGAGAGGCAATGGGATGTTGCCTCACCGCGGCTACATGGGACAAGTGCCAGCTCATCCCCCTCCTTGAGCTCAGCAGCAACAGCACTGGTGGGGGAAATAGCGACATGCCAAGATCAAAGGGACGTGGGTGGCACTGTGGGTTAAACCACTGAGCCTAGGGCTTGCCGATCAGAAGGTCGGCGGTTTGAATCCCTGTGACGGGGTGAGCTCCCATTGTTCAGTCCCAGCTCCTGCCAACCTAGCAGTTCGAAAGCACATCAAAGTGCAAATAGATAAATAGGTACCACTACAGTGGGAAGGTAAATGGCGTTTCCGTGTGCTGCTCTGGTTCGCCACATGACCTGGAAGCTGTATGCTGACTCCCTCGGCCAACAACGCGAGATGAGTGCCGCAACCCCAGAGTCCGACACAACTGGACCTAATGGTCAGGGGTCCCTTTACCTTTAAGATCAAATCAGAAGCTGAGATGGCTTTCATAATTCTAGGACTGTCCCTGGAAAATTGGGACACTTGGAGGGTATGGGGTATATATACTGCCTCCGACAACGGAAGCGGAATAGTAACCATTGTCCATCTCGGCTAGAAGCCATCGCTAGCCTTCTCCTCCATGCATTTGGCTAATCCTTTTTGAGATCTGCCTTAACCTGCAGTTTTCAATGAGGAGTCAGTAGCTCTGGGAAATCTACTACAAACCAGAATCACAGAGTTGGAAGGGATGCAAAGGGTCGTCCAGCCCAACCCCCCTGCAATGCAGGAATCATAGCTAAGCGGTGCAGGAATCGTGGCTAAATTCCCCAAGCTGTTTTCAGCTTACCAGTTCAGAACAGGCTCCCCCCGCAGCAGCTAGCAAAAAAAAAAAGCAAAATAAATTATGCAAAACAATAAACATGGCCGGCTAATTTGGGCAAAAAACAAAACAAAAACAGAAGAGCCGTCCCATTCCAATTTGTTTTGTTTTCCTGGCGCAGAGCACCCCTCAGCACCATGTTTACCTTCCTCTTCATCCCCTGCTCGGGAAGGGGGGAGTGCCAGCTCTTATCTCCCCATTGCCAAAGGAAAACTAGAGGCAGGAATTATCGAGCTAAATGGGATCCTCATTCGAGGCAGTGGCGGGGGCTTCTCTGCGCCGCTCCCCTACCTGCCTGAATCAAAAGGCAATCAAAGGGAAATGTTCCTAGTTTCCCTCGCGTCCTTTGTTCCCATTTATAGAACACATAAGCAGGGACTCGGGGAGGTGATTAAAGCTTCGAGGAAGATTTGCTAGCTATTTTATTTTTTCGAGCAACAATTTTTGTTAAAAAAGGGGGGGGGAAATGTTTTGCCATTGGGAGGAAAAAACCACAGGTAAACAAACATGATAAGAACATCCTGAAATTAAATGCTTGCTTTTGCTATCATGCTCTCTTTGCTTTGCTTCTATTCCCTCCTTCCTCCTCCTACATCTTTTCTGGTAACAATGGCTGAAATATATTCTAGGAAAAAACAGCTGGAGAATAGAAAGGACCTGTGTTTGTTTGTTAAAAAAAAACAACCAAAACCAGACCAAGCAAACTCTTCCCAGCTGGATTAATTATTATGGGAAGCCCTGGTTTGTACAGAGGCAGGTGGAGGATCTCTGCCGGAACGCAAACAGGTGTGGCGGTGGCACACCTGGGATGAGATCCTTTTGCATCTGGAAGCAGACGCTTAATCCATTCAGACAGGTTGGCATCAGGAGCTGGCAGCTGGCAGGGTCTCAGTGCCAAAGTTTGCTCGGTACCAATGTTAAAATCAAGGCTGGCTCAAGACATGTTGCTGCCTGAGGCAAAGGACAAGATGGTACCCTCCTCCGAGGCATATATGGAAGCCATTTGGACTGGTGAAAATATAGTGTCTTCATGGGCGTAGCCAGGATTTTGGTTAGGGGGAGGCAGGAGTTCGTGGGGCGGGGTAGAACTGAAGTGATGGGTCAATTGGCTCCCAGTACGTTTGGCTCAGTACATTGGCTCCCAGTACATTGACTCCCAGTACGTTTCCAAGCACAATTCAAAGTGTTGGTGCTGAACTTTAAAGCCCTAAACAGCCTCGGTACTATATACCTGAAGGAGCATCTCCACCCCCATCGTTCAGCCCGGACACTGAGGTCCAGCGCCGAGGGCCTTCTGGCGGTTCCCTCCCTGCGAGAAGTGAGGTTACAGGGAACCAGGCAGAGGGCCTTCTCGGTAGTGGCGCCCACCCTGTGGAACACTCTCCCATCAGATGTCAAGGAAATAAACAACTATTGGACTTTTAGGAGACATCTGAAGGTATAGGGAAAATTTTAATGTTTGAAGTTTTATTCTGTTTTTAGTGTTCTGTTGGGAACCGCCCAGAGTGGCTGGGGAAACCCAGCCAGATGGGCGGGGTATAAATAATAAAAGTATTATAATTATTCAGTTAGTTAAGCATTTCTATTGTTTTACTTGATCTGGAGGGGGGCAACTGCCCCCCTTGCCCCCCTTAGCTATGCCCATGTCTTCCACTGCACTTGAGGGCTAGCACAGGGTACAAGGCAGGCCACACGGCACTCACGGCTTTGGCCACTCCCTCCACCTTAGCATCGACTGCCTGAGGCAGCTGCCTCAGTCTGCCTCATTATAGAGCCGGCCCTGGTTACATCTCTAGTCAACCTGACTTCAGTCTGTTCAGCAGGCAGTGCACTGTCTCCCCGGGAAAATGACCCCCAAAGCAGTGAGGTTCAGGTGGATCAGAATGCTCTTGCCCTTCCACTTTGAGTTCCACCAAGATGAAAACCTAAGAATTCATGAAAAGCCTGTTGGATCAGACCAATGGTCCATCTAGTCTAGCATCCTGTTCTCACAGTGGCTGACCAGATACCTGTGGGAAACCCACAATCAGAACTAAGAATTTGTTGGGGGGAGGATTTTGATAAAATAATAATAATAATAATAATAATAATAATAATAATAATAATAATGGTCAAGGACAAGGGGAGGGGAGGGCCATTGGAGAGGCTTTAGGAAAGCTGTTTTCATTTAGCCCTATGACTGATGAGCTAGCATTTGCCAGCTGTATTTTCTGGCAATAATAATAATAATAATAATAATAATAATAATAATAATAATAATAATATATTATTTATACCCCTATACCCCGCCCTTCTGGCCGGGTCTCCCCAGCCACTCTGGGCGGCTTCCAACAGAAGAATAAAACACAGTAATCTATTAAACAATAAAAGCCTCCCTGAACAGGGCTGCCTTCAGATGTCTTCTAAAAGTCTGGTAGTTGTTTTCCTCTTTGACATCTGCTGGGAGGGCGTTCCACAGGGCGGGCGCCACCAGCGAGAAGGCCCTCTGCCTAGTTCCCTGCAACTTGGCTTCTCGCAACGCGGGAACCGTCAGAAGGCCCTCGGTGCTGGACCTCAGTGTCCGGGCAGAACGATGGAGGTGGAGACGCTCCTTCAGGTATACTGGACCAAGGCCATTTAGGGCTTTAAAGGTCAGCACCAACACTTTGAATTGTGCTCGGAAACGTACTGGGAGCCAATGTAGATCTTTCAAGACCGGTGTTATGTGGTCTCGGCGGCGGTTTTGAATTGAACTTCTGCAAAAAAAAAAAAAGATAAAAAGAAAACAAAGATTGAGTTCTTCCAGGGATGCTGATCCCTGCCCCTTTTTTCTCAGTGGTTTCATTTGGGCACCATTTATATCAGCGCTCGCCACCTGACGCTGGTATTAGAAGGAGCGAAGGACCCTCAGCGGCTCCGGACCCTGGGAAATCTGCGCTGACAGCTAAACAGAGCTGTACAAACCGCCTAGATGTCTTCCGACAACGCAGACAAAAGGTACAGCTGTTCTCCCGCGGAGTGATTGCAAATCACCAGCAAAGCCCAGATTGGCCTTGACGGAGGCATCACCAAGACAGAGGCTTTTATGCAAAATGTGCATGGCGCTGAATGAGCAATTTGAGGAAGTGGTCTCCTGCCAGCATTGGGGAAAGGCATACTAACAGTCACAAAGTCCTCATCAATGGTTATCACGAGACCAAGTCACCGTGCTAATATCTGCAACGTGTTATTATATTTCCAGGAGTCGCCCGTGACGGTTTGGCAGATGAAGGGCCCCCCAGCTGGTAGAATCAGGGTCCTTGCCAAATTCCACTCAGAGCAGTAGCTCCTTTGAAAGGTGCAGTCCGTAAAAATAGGGAAAGCACCCTGGAAATGCTAGCTGGCTTGAAGGGTAACAGGGAGAGGTGATGAGAGCTGGCTAATCTATCATCATCATCATCATCATCATCATCATCATCATCATCATTTATTACCCACCCTTCACCGGCAGGTCCCAAGGTGAGTTACAACAATTGAAAATTCAGAATTAAAAACAGTTAAAACAGATCATAATAATATAATAATAATTTTATCATTTATACCCCGCCCATCCGGCTGGGTTTCCCCAGCCACTCTGGGCAGCTCACAGCATATATAAGAACATATGAAAACATCAAACATTTTTAAAAAACATTAAAAACTTCCTGATACAGGTATGCCTTCAGATGTTTTCTAAAAGTCAGATAGAAAGCTTATTTCCTTGACATCTGAAGGGAGGGTGTTCTACTACCGAGAAGGTAACCTGTAAACTCATTTTCCAGAGTGAGGGAACCAGCAGAAGACTCTCAGAGGAGGACCTCAGTGTCCGGGCTGAGTGATGAGGGAGGAGATGCTCCTTCAGGAATACTGGACCAAAAGCTGTAATGTTAGAGAGGGAGAAAATCTTTTCTGTGCACACTTTCTCCAAAGCATGTATAATTCTACACACTTCTACAGCCTTCTGTCTTCACATTGAGAAAGGAAATGGCAATGTGCATAACCTCCAACGTTTCTCTGATGAAAATAGGGACATCCCATTCCAAAATGATAATTTCACTATTTATACCCCTACGTCTTATTGGTTTGCTCCAGCCACTCTGGGCAGCTTCCAACATATATAAAAACGTAATAAAACATTAAACGTTTAAAAAACCCTTCCCTATACAGGATTGCCTTCAGACAGCTCAGAGGTCGGATAACTCCATACCCTCCAACATTTCTCCAATGAAAATAGGGACATCCTAAGGAAAAGCGGGACATTCCATGATCAAATCAGAAACTGGGACGGCTTCCCTAAATCAGGGACGTCCCTGAAAAATAGGGACACTTAGAGGGTCTGAAGGTGGCAACTCCACCAACTCCAGCCTGATACCAGCTACTGGTGCAGAATATACAAACATCGCGGCGGCAAGTCTGAATTTGATAGGCAGCAAAAGGCATTTACTTGATGACAACCTTCACCAACCTGGCATTCCTCTAGATGTTTTGGACTACAACTCCCATCAGCCCCAGCCATCACAGTCCATAGTCAGCGCTGATGGGAGTTGTAGTCCAAAAAAATCTGCCAGGTTGGTGAAGGCTGATTTATGTCACAATGTTTGCCGGTGGTAGTGGAGAATACGGCATTGAGAATGTTTGGTAGCTTATCAGCTTGCTCCATCGGAGCACACAGCTAGAATAATTCCCTCGAAGCAAATCATGATATTTTAAAATAATAACTTGAGAAATGCTAGGGATCATCCACTACATTAATTTGTTTCCCTTTTTAAAATAATAATATGCACTACTTGTTTTAATCCTTTGCAGCTGGAAGCGCCCTGCTGTTCCACAGGCAAACAAATGATTGCAGGGCTGTAATCTAAGATGGGTTTTTGGTGTTGAGTGTGTTTGAGAGAGTGAGTCGAAATCTCCTCCTCCAAACAGATCGGCCTAAAGACTCCTATGGGATCCAGGCAATCCAGAAACCACAGAGAGGATGTCTGGTCGCCGTCGGACACTTCTCCTTGCAAGTTTAAGGAAGCAAGTGCTAGCGGTTCGAAAAGCCTGCCAAATACACAGTTTACAGGGGGTGTGTGTTCCGTCATTAGGGGATAGCAAAAGGTGGAAATAAGAATCTAAGGGCAGGAAGCTGGCTCAGCAAAATGCTGTCTGTGGTGCAGAGCAGATCAAGGGCAATGCAAGTGCAAGCAGACAGAGAAGATAGAGACAGGAAGGTGCCATATTCTCTGAGGAAATGAAGCCAAAAGACAAGTGTCATTTGTCTAGAGCAGAGGTGGGCAACCTTAGGTCCAGGGGACAACGGTGACCTTCCAGGACCTCAAGATTCTCTGCAGGCCACACCTTTCCAGGCTCTGAATCTCATCAGTCCTGCTACACAGGAGCCTCCAGCCCATGGGGCAAATATGGCCCATGACCTCGCCTCTTGGGGTAGCCAGTGGCCCATGTCATACCTCAACTCCCTAGGCCAGGGAGAGTCAAGGTGGTGCCCTCCAGGTGTTGTTGAGCTCCATCCCCTGCCTAAAGGGCTAAAAATATGAGATGATGGGAGCTGTAGTTCAATAGCATAAGAATGTCAGAAGATCCTGCTGGATGAGGCCAAAGGGCCAATCTCATCCAGCATCCTGTTCTCACAGTGGCTAACCAGATGCAGGGTTCAAGAACAAGAGCCCTCTCCCCTCCTGTGGTCTCCAGCAACTGGTATTCAGAAGCATTGCTGCCTCCAGCTGTGGAAGCAGAGCAGAGCCATCATTGCTAGTAGCTATTGAAAGCCTTCTCCTCCAACACCCAAGCTGGTGGCCATCACTGCCTCCTTCTGGAACAACTCCTCCATGAGTGTCATCTTCACATATCTGAAGGGCTGACACATGGAAGATGGAGCAAACATATCCTTCGCTGCTCTAGAGGGGAGGACTTGAACTAATGGATCCAAAATTACAAGAAAAAAGATTCTGACTGGGAAGAACTTTCTGACAGTAAGAGTTGTTTGTCTGTGGAATGGACTACTTCTGAAAGTGGTAGACTCCCCTTCATTTGGGGTTTTCAAACAGAGTTTGGATGATCATCTGTTACGGTTTCTTCAGCTGTGATTTCTGCATTGCAAGGGATTGCATGAGATGACCCTTGGGGTCTCTTCATAGAATCATAGAGTTGGAAGAGACCACAAGGGGTCCATCCAGTCTAACCCCCTGCCAAGCAGGAAACACCATCAAAGCCTTCCTGACAGATGGCTGTCAAGCCTCCCCTTAAAGACCTCCAAAGAAGGAGACTCCACCACACTCCTTGGCAGCAAGTTCCACTGTTGAACAGCTCTTACTGTCAGGAAGTTCTTCCTAATGTTTAGGTGGAATCTTCTTTCGTGTAGCTTGAATCCATTGCTCCGTGTCCGCTTCTCTGGAGCAGCAGAAAACAACCTTTCACCCTCTTCTATATGACATCCTTTTATATATTTGAACATGGCTATCATATCACCCCTTAACCTTCTCTTCTCCAGGCTAAACGTACCCAGCTCCCTAAGCCGTTCCTCATAAGGCATTGTTTGCAGGCCTTTGACCATTTTGGTTGCCCGCCTCTGGACACGTTCCAGCTTGTCTGTATCCTTCTTGAACTGTGGTGCCCAGAACTGGACACAGTATTCCAGGTGAGGTCTGACCAGAGCGGAATACAGTGGTATTCCAACTCTAGCATTCTATGATAAGTGTATAGAGGATTGCATCTCTTGAGTCCACTATAAATAGTTGACTTGCTTGCCTTGCCAGTAATGAATCTAGGAATCGAATGGAATTGCATTGACTTGGAAGGATGGGAGACACTGATGTGATCAGACATCCCCTTATGTTGTCATTATAAGAATTGGAAGGACACCGAATGATGCTCTTTTACCAATGGAGATGGCTTCTGTCCCCTGATTACACAACACGTAAGGCTTAATTAAGCCTGGCATTTAACCTGCCTGATTATGAGGATCGCTAGTAGAGGAAAAACAATAGTCACATTGAACACCATGCGCCCACACATGAACTTGTGGAAATACCCTGTTTGGTTTCAGACTACACCTGTGCTCGTGAAACCCTTCACACATAACGCTAGAAGCCAGGGCCATCCAATGAAGCTGAATGCTGGGAGACTCAGGACAAGGCACTTCTTCATGCAACACATGATTAATAAACTACAAAGCTCACTCCAAAAGGAGGCAGTGATGGTCACCAACTTGGAGGTCCGTAAAAGGGGATTAGGCACATTCATAGATGATAAGGCTTTCCATGGCTGCTTGTCACGACAACTATATTCTACCTCCACTGCTGGAGACAGTATGCTTTGGGATTCCAGTTGCTGGGGGGAATCAGAAGTGGGGCGAGTGCACAGAGGAGGAGTGGCTTTTAAAAGTTATGGACTACGCAGAAATGGCAATGCTGACAGCCATATTAAGAGATCAAAATAATGAACTTTTAATAGAAGAATGGAAGCCTTTAATTGAAATATTTTGCAAAGTATTATAAGAAATTGCGGGCAGGATTTGAGATAGGAATAGAGGAAGAAAAATGATAAAGGAATTGGTAATTACATGAGAATTTTATATATAATGCAGTATTGCTGCTCCTGTTAGGTAAAGACCAGATGATAACCAGGACGGTCGCCAGATTCTGTGTCCAGATATGCAGACATAGACTCCCTCCTGAGAATAACCAGCCCGTCTGAATGTCCCAAAACACGGTTCCCCGAGCGACCCAGGCTCACTTTTCTGCGGCAGCTTTTAAAGTTTTACGTTGTAAGCTTTAAGCCAGGCGTCCCCAAACTGCGGCCCTCCAGATGTTTTGGCCTACAATTCCCATGGTCCCTAGCTAACAGGACCAGTGGTCGGGGAAGATGGGAATTGTAGTCCAAAACATCTGGAGGACCGAAGTTTGGGGGTGCCTGCTTTAAGCACTCTGATCCCCATTGCTTTTATACATATCAATTTTATTGTTCTTTGGAGTTGTTCTTCCAAATGAATTTTTATAAGAGCTGGTCTTCGACCGAAATAAAGTATTCATGCAGTATTATTATTAATTAAATTTATATACCACCTTTCATCCAAGGATCACAGGGTGGTTTACAATATAAATACACAAAAATTGACAACATACTGTAATAACAAACAAAAACAATAACCCCCAGTTTAATTAGCCAAAGGCCTGGGAAAAGAGGAATGTTTCTACCTGGCACCTAAAGATATGCAACAAAGGTGCCTGGTGCTGCTTTAAGAGAATTGCCATATTTCAAACAGTGAAAATCCAGACGCAAAAGTTATTGAGCCCCAAAAAGTTGTTTTAGACATTTCCCCCCCAATTCGTTATAAATCATTTCCCAGAAGGCTTTTACAATCTTACAAGACCACCACATATTTCCGCCCAGACACTGCTGCTGACTGCAGTATTCTGGATATGTCCAGGAAATTCCTCACGTATGGCAACCCTACCTAAGGGCTATACTGCAGGGTGCATTCTAAATAATAACTATGATTGCATGTTAATAAAATTTAACTTCTGTGAACCAAAAAAGCTCAAGGAAAGGGCTTGATTAAAAGCCCTGTGGAGAGGGAAGCTGCCTTATACTGGGTCATTGGTCCGTTTTAGCTCAATATTTATGTTGTTGTTGTTTAGTCGTTTAGTCGTGTCCGACTCTTCGTGACCCCATGGACCATAGCACGCCAGGCACTCCTGTCTTGCACTGCCTCCCGCAGTTTGGTCAAACTCATGTTCGTAGCTTCGAGAACACTGTCCAACCATCTCGTCCTCTGTCGTCCCCTTCTCCTAGTGCCCTCAATCTTTCCCAGCATCAGGGTCTTTTCCAAGGATTCTTCTCTTTTCATGAGGTGGCCAAAGTATGGGAGCCTCAGCTTCACGATCTGTCCTTCCAGTGAGCACTCAGGGCTGATTTCCTTAAGAATGGATAGGTTTGATCTTCTTGCAGTCCATGGGACTCTCAAGAGTCTCTTCCAGCACCATAATTCAAAAGCATCAATTCTTTGGCGATCAGCCTTCTTAATGGTCCAGCTCTCACTTCCATACATCACTACTGGGAAAACCATAGCTTTAACTATACGGACCTTTGTCGGCAAGGTGATGTTTAGTCACCTTGTCAATATTTATACTGACTGCTTTACCTGGAGATCCCAAGGCTTGAACCCAGAACCTTCTGCATGCAAAGCAGATGCTCTACCACTGAGCTACAGCCTTTTCCCTATCATAGGAGGCTTCCTTATACTGAGTCAGAAGCTTGGTCCATCGGATCAGTAATGTCTACACTGACCAGCAGGGGGTCTCCAGAGTTTCAGACTTTGCACTTCCCATTCTTTCATGTATAATATTTCATGTCCCACTCAAAATGGGATACAGATTCTCCCCTTCTTAGAGGCTGGAGGTTAAGTGGCCATCTTCTAGTGACCGTCAGCCACTTGGGGCCAAGCCATGTTCACCTGCAACTCTGAAAACCACTGAACTGTGCTTTGATATGCCACTGCATGTGACACTGTATGCAATCTAGTTTTCAAAAATACTTCAAAGGGACTCAGTTTGGTCTTCCCCTTTGAAGTCCCTTTGTGGAAGGCTGGTAGAACAACAGAACTTCAAAGGGCAATATGGTGGCATGAAATTGCTGGGTAAGAATTTACCAGCAAGTTGGATTCTATTCACTTAGGACCCAATCAAGACTGAGGTTATCTTCCCCAGGCCAGGTCAGTGTGCTTGAATTATGGTAGTGGATTTTACGAGTCCTATCAACAAGTTTTGTAACCTGACATCCTCTGCATTGTTTAAATCATATTGTTGTCCCCATAGTCTTTGACAGATAGTAGCTAAGGGGACTTTTGCAAGGGATCGTGCCCACATGACCTGAGCTAAGGTTGACTGGCAATGTGGTCTGCAGCAGTCACCATTGTTCTCCCAGAATGCACCTTGAATCTGGGCATTTTTTAGAAAAGCATGGTACCCAGTAGGTTGATGGAACTTGCAGGGCTACAATAAGCACCTCCCCTCCACCGATCCAATATTCTCCATATCCCTCTACAAATTGCAGAAACCAGAGCTCTACTTTCACAATCTTTCTCCTTTGAGGAAAGCTTGCAGCATTTTTAGTTTAGAGAAAAGGTGAGCAAGACATGACATGTTGGAAGTTTGTAGAACGATGCATGGCATGGAGAAAGTGGATGGAAAACAGTTTTTCTCCGTGACTCATACCACTGGAACTCATGAATGTCCAGTGAAGCTGAATGTTGGAAGATAAAAGGAAGACCCTGTTGGCTTTAAAAGAGGTTGGACAAATTCATGGAGGAGAAAGTTATCAATGGAGGAGAAAGTTATCAATGGAGGAGAAAGTTATCAATGGAGGAGAAAGTTATCAATGGAGGAGAAAGTTATCAATGGCTACTAGGCATGCCGGCTATGCTCCACCTCCTTGATTGGATGCACTAGCACTACTGAATGCAAGTTGTTGGAAACTACAGAAGGGAAGAGCGCTGTTGTGCTCAGGTCCTGCTTGCTGGTTCCTCACAAGTATTTAGTTGGCCACACTAGGAACAGGATACTGGACTAGATGGGCCATTGGTCAGATCCAGCAGGGCACTTCTTATGATCTTATGTAGTGTGAGAATAAGGCAACCAGTTTGAGGAGTGTGACTTAGCACAGGGATAGCCAATGAGTTGCCGTCCAGATGCTGTTGAACTACAGCTCCCTAGCCCAGATGGCCAATGGTCAAGGATGATGGGACTGGGCCTGAACTGAACTGCTACACGTAGAAGGTCCCGCTCAATCCCCAGCACCACCAGGTTGGGCTGGGAACATCTCCAGCCTGAAACCCCGGACAGCCTTTAAATGTGAACCAAATTCAATTCCTCCCTCCATCCCTAGAGAATGTCTGTTTTTAACTCAGACCACCAACAGGGAATGGCAGAAAGGAAAGCTAGGCTAGGAAAAGGAAGCTGAGAGCAGTAAGACATGGGATAATTTTTGTTTGTTTGATGGGTCTAGAAGATGTTCCTGGATGGGTCAGTCCATCATCACAAGGAGCCTCTATTTGCCGTCTTCAGCAAGTAGCCTCAAGGACGAGTGTCTGGGAGAGATGGGGAGAAAGGTGCTGAGTCTTCTCAGCCAGCCTGTCGATCAATAAGTGGCAGGCACCATGTTTGGAAGTGCAGCCTTCCATGAAGATTGCAGGTCTCAGTACATACATCACCAGCAAGGAGCACCCCTATCTATCAAAACTTCAGGAGCAGCATCACAGGATTCGACTTAATTAGCCCCGTCTAGGCATGGAAATGGATTTGTGCTGGAGCAGGAGGGATAAAAACATGGGGGCTCTATGTGCCCCCCAGGAGCATCAGAGTAGTTGTCCAAGGTCAACACAGGATTCTCCCACCCCTGTTTTCAAGTATCCTTAACAATAGTGCTGGTAGTCTGAGTCAAGAGCAGATGTTGCTAGCAGAGATATTTGCAAACAACTGAGCTCCTTTGAAAGCCTTGCAGAACCTCAGCTGTCTGGTCCAAGCAATGCTGCACATGATTGGCTTAGCAAACAGGAGCTCACGGGTCATTTAGGGCTGTGTCAGTTATTAAAGTATACGAGGCAGAAATGCTTCTGAATACCAGTTGCTAGAAACCACAGGAGGGGAGAGTGCTCTTGTGCTCAGGATGTGCTTGGAGGGGTTGTTAGTGTGTTAGCTCCAACCCTTTGGTGTCACGGTCCCGTCGGCGGGCAGTTGAAGCCCTGGCTGAGGACGTCAGGACCAGAGGCAAGATGGTGGTGTAGAAGCAGGAACAGGTCAGGGCTGAGGGTCCAGCAGCAGGCAGTTGCAGGGTCAAGGAGCAAGGCGTCGGCAAGGCGAAGGTCCAAGGAGCAAGAAGCAAGGCAAAGGTCCAAGGCTCAAGGAACAAGAAGCAAGGCGTCGGCAAGGCAAGGGTCCAAGGAGCAAGAGGCCAGATGCAACAAGGCAGGGATAGCGTTGCTGTGGCAAAGAGCTGAAGGGAGCCTGACTCCCCAGAGCCTGACTCCTGCCCATACTCTTGACATTTGGGGTTCCTTTTACAGCAGAGTCTTCCTGCATCTTCACAGCAGCAGTCCAGTTGCATAACTCTATTCCACTGCTACTGGTCTACATTAACTATGTGGGAATTTTCAGGGTGGCAGGAGAGAATATATTGTTTATTAATATCCTTCCTAACGTGAGCTAGCAAGTTCCTTTACTTAGCAGAGTTTACATTCCTCTTCTCACGCACAGCAGAAAACTAGTTGCAAACTTGTGTGAGTTTCTTAAGACAATACACAATTCAATCTGGCTTGTCCAGATTGAAATGTCTTCTAATATTTTCCTGGTAAGACCCATTGAATCCCTCCTAAAAGAATAGAGACCCCACAGTCTTACTCATAAGCAATAAAAAGAAAGTTTACTCATGATCAGGCAGAGCACAGTGTGATCCCTGAAGGCAGGCTTTAGGCTTAAAGTTAAAAAGGTAAAGGTAAAGGGGACCCCTGACCATTAGGTCCAGTCGTGACCGACTCTGGGGTTGCGCGCTCATCTCGCATTATTGGCCAAGGGAGCCGGCGTACAGCTTCCAGGTCATGTGGCCAGCATGACAAAGCTGCTTCTGGCAAACCAGAGCAGCACATGGAAACACCATTTACCTTCCCGCTGTAACGGTTCCTATTTATCTACTTGCATTTTGATGTGCTTTCGAACTGCTAGGTTGGCAGGAGCTGGGAACAAGCAACGGGAGCTCACCCCGTCACAGGGATTCGAACCGCCAACCTTCTGATCAGCAAGCCCTAGGCTCAGTGGTTTAACCCACAGCGCCACCTGGGTCCCTTAGGCTTGAAGTTACAAACGTATAAAAACAGGTTTACCCCATAGGGGAGGTGACCTGAGGGACTGCTTGGCTGGCAGCCAGCAGTTCATTCCAGGAAGTTTGCAGGACAAAAGGAAGATGGAAAAGAGAGAGAGTGGCAGCATGCCTTGTCCTTTTACCAGGTCTGGAAAGGTCACACCCACCCAGTAGTCACATGCAAGGAATGATGCTCCAGGCCAGGAGGAACAGGAAGGTTCGACTGGCTGGACCAAACATTCCCTTGCATGTCCACTCTAGCAAAACAAGGAATGTTGTATTTGACTTACATCCCACAAACTACATACAGAGATTTCAATCCTCTCTGCCCCCTGCAGCCTTCTGCCAAAAAAAAACTCACAAAAACTCATAGGTACTGGCTCTCTCCTCCCCCAGACATGCCCAGGTAAAGACACCTGTTCCTGGGGAGAATTCTCATTTCTAAGCAGACTTGCTTCAAAGAAAGCCCTGTTTCAAGTTTATTTTTTGGAATACATCAACAGGGGTTTCCATGGGCATAGGGTTGGCCACTGTGAGAACAGGATGCTAGACTAGATGGGCCATTGGCCTGATCCTGCAGGCAGGCTCTTCTGAATGTTCTTGTGGCTCGCTTTCAGCATGCAAAAGAGCAGGAGTGGGGAACTTCAGGCCTAGGAGTGAAATGTTGCCCGTTCTTGATCTGGCCCTTGGGAATCTCTCCAGTGGTCCTGCTTTGCAATTTCTTGAGTGTTTTCACTAGTCTGTCTCCTTGCACTCCCATGATGATCCCTTGCTTACCTGGGGAAAGAACAGAAAGGTGTGCATGCATCAATTCCCACCAGTTGCTCCACCTACTTTTGTTCCTGGCCCCGCCCAACTCCACCGTAAGGTTGCTTAGAAAGGCTTTCGTGCTGAAAAATGTTCTCGGCCCCTAATGTAAAGGTAGCTGGGAAAGGTAAGCTTTGCCTTTCGGGGTGATGGCATCTCCCAGTCCCTTGACCTCCACCTCTTCCTCCCTTTCTCACTGCGGTGTTTAGCACTTCCTAGGTGCAGAGGTGAGATGAAATACTGCGGTGACAGGTAAACGTCGCCACTTTTAAGGTGAATCGATTGGCAGCCTTGGAGAGCGGGAGAGGGCAGAAACATGCCTTTGCCTCCCCTCCGACTTGTGGGCTCCAATGCAAGAAGTGGCTATTTGGAAGGAGGGGTGGGGGGGTGGGGATGTAGATCAAAATGTAATTTTCCCTTACAAGCTTCAGGAGAACAGGAGGCCTGGTAGGTAACCTGCCCCAGGGGCCTCCAAGCAATAACTGCGCTCGCATTTCTTTTCTTTTGCACAGAAGTGGTGCTTATTAAAGGTCAAACGCAGCTGCAGGGTCTGAGAACGGATGGAGGTTGGGAAGGGAGAAGCGGGGCTTTGCAGGAAGCCACAAAATTGAGCAAGCAAATATTGGGGCTGGCGAGGTGGCCGCTTCCGTGCGTAATTTCTGCTAAGGTCAAAGGACCCCAGCTGGTTCTCATCAGCCAGGGATCAAACCCAGAGACTGGAAGGCCCTTTGCAACAGTCAATTGGCCGGGAATCTTTGGCAAGGTGTTTAACGTAGGAGGACTAAGTCCCCCATCAAAAATAGGGAGGGGCCAGAGCTCAGCTGTATGTAAAGCACCAGCTCTGCAGGCAAGCCATTGCAGGATCCTGCCCTGGAATCTCCAACTCAAAGGACTTCAAGAGGCAGGGCCATAAAATGTGGCCTAAGACACAACCCATGCCCCGCTGGATGCCATTGGACTACAATTCCCATCATCCCTGACTAGAAACACACACCTGTGGCACTGTGGCACAATGCCTGGCATGCCAGAGGAGCACCTGAGAGACCAGGGTTCAAATTCCCACTTGACAGCAAAGCTCACTGGGTGAGCCTTCAGCCAGTCACTGTCATGTAGTGGCAGGGGTGACAGGATGAGAATGACCCAGAGGAAGATGCCAGAGGGGCTGGGGGACAAGAGGCCAGTGGGAGAGCAGGCAGGCAGCATGGAATACCAGGAATGCAAGGAAGAAGAGATCACACTACTTTCCAGCACAGAGGGGGCGCTTAGGACCCTGGGGGATCATGACTCCCACAGTTGTCTCCAAGAGCCAGGAGCAGAATTAGGAAGGCAGACAGCTGAGGTGCTGGTGTGAAGGAGTACAAGATTGGGGGCACATGGCTCACCACCTGAAGCCAGTTAAGAGTCCGGCCAGGACCTGAAACCATTGGAGCCAAGACCCAGGTGGTGAGTCTCTGCCCAGCAATTGAGGGAATAATAATAAATAATAATAATAATAATATAAATGTAAAAGGTCCCCATTTGTACGCATCCAGCTACCTCCGGAACCGCTTGACCGATTGAGTTGAAATTTTGACATTTAGGTGGTAGGATTTTCTCTCTGTCTTGCTCTAAAAATTTTCTATTATAGAAGTCATCACCTCTGGAGAAAGGGGTGTTGGATAAATAAATATTGTAAAGGCTGCAAGGTTAGCCCTCTTGCTCCCTAGCTATTTCTGAGATTTCTGAGAATTAAGTGTATTTTTATTGACTTGAAACTACGTTATTAAAGAATGAATTTAAATATTGTTTCATGGAATGTGAATGGCTTGAATAATAAGGCAAAGAGAAACAAGATAGAACACATTCTAAAGAAAGGAGCGTGGGACGTAATCTGTCTCCAGGAAACTCATGTTTCAAAAAAACATGAAAGAATCTTGAGAAATAAGAGACTGGGAGAAGATTACGTTTCACTGGATAAAAGAAAGAAAAGGGGCGTAGTAACATATGTTAAGAAAAATATTAAGGCTGAAAAGCTATTTCAAGATGGAGAAGGACGAGTAGTAGGTGTAAGGCTGGAAATACCAGGAGGTAATGTGACCGTAGTAAATATTTATGCACCGAATGGGTGTAAGGTAAACTTTTTTCAAAAGTTGGGAGATCAAATGGGAGAAAACATTGAAAGAGATGAAATAGTTTTAGTAGGAGACTTTAATGGGGTGGTAGATGCAAGCAAAGATAGAACAGAAAAAGGAAGAAGAAACAAAGGAGAATTACCAAAAACATTTAAATATTTGGTCGAAAATTTTGAATTAAAAGACAGTTGGAGGGTACATAATGATAAAGAGAAGAAATTTACATATTATTCAGGCCCAAATAAATCTGCAGGAAGGATAGATATGATCTGGCTCTCAGTGAAATTATTAACGAAAGTGACAGAATGTGAAATATTAACGAAATCTATAACGGACCATAATCCAGTGATGATTAGATTAAGAGACAAAGAGAGGAAATTAGGGAGATGGAGATTAGACGAGAATATATTAAATGATGAGACTTTTATAGAAAAAGTTAAGAGATTATTGGAAGAATTTTTTAAAATAAATTGTACAGGAGGAATGGAGATAACAACAATCTGGGAGGCCAGCAAAGCTTTTATTAGAGGCATATACATCCAACAGAAAAGTAAAATTAATAAAGAAAGAAGAGAAAAAATAGGTAAAATAGAAGAGGCGATAAAAGGAAAAGAAAAGGAATTGGCTAAAAATCCTAAAGATAACAAAATAGTATTACAAATTAAGATATTACAGAATGAATTGTCGATGTTGGTAGGGAATGAAATTGAGAGAAAAATAAAGTGGGCAAAGCAAAAGACATTCGAAATGGGAGGGAAAGTAGGAAAATTGCTAGCGTGGAAGTTAAGAAAGGAACAAAATAAGAGGACAATTACGGCAGTGAAAGAAGGGGAAAGGTATTGGACAAGGATAGAGGATATACACAATTGTTTCAATAATTATTATAGAAAATTATATAAGAAAGAAGAAATAAACAAAATGAAATTAGAGCAATATTTCAAAAGAAGGAATATGGAGCAAATAAAGGAAGAAGAAAGAATAATGTTAAATAAACCAATAACAGATCAGGAGATAATGGAAGCAATTGGGAAATTAAAACAAGGAAAATCCCCGGGGACAGATGGGCTGTCGACACAACATTATAAGATATTCAAAAATGAATTAAAAGAAATATATAAAAAATTAGTGAATGAAATTTTGGAAAAAGGGACCTTTCCCAAATCTTGGCAGCAAGCGTTTATTACATTAATCCCAAAGGGAGAAGAGAAAGATGAAAGCGTAGGAAATTTTAGGCCGATTTCATTATTAAATTTAGATTACAAAATATTCGCATCTATTTTGGCAGAACGCCTTAAAAAAATATTAAGCAGATTGATTGGTAAAGAACAACAAGGGTTTCTGCCAAAAAGAAGAATGGCAAATAATATGAGGGTTATATTAAATGCGATAGAATACCTAGATTGGCACCCAAGCCAAAAAGTGGCGTTCATTTTTCTGGACGCCGAAAAGGCTTTTGACAACCTAGCTTGGGTGTTTATGGAAAGGGTACTGGAGAAAATCGGCATCGAGGGAAATTTTTTAAACGGGATTAGAACAATCTATAATGAACAATCGGCGAAATTAATAATCAACGGGGAGATATTGGAAGATGTAAAAATTAGTAAAGGGACCCGACAAGGATGCCCTCTATCGCCTCTACTTTTTGTATTGGCGATAGAGTGTCTCATTAAAGATATAAAAGAAGACGATAATATAAAGGGGCTAACAGTCAAAAATAGTATATTTAAAATCAGAGCGTTCGCTGATGACATTGTAATTATATTGGAAAACCCGACAAATTCAATCCCGCTCTTGGAGGAAAAATTGGAAAAATATGGAGAAATTGCAGGACTAAAAATTAATAAAGGAAAGACAAAAATAATTACCAAAAATATGAAAGGAAAAGAATTAGAGGATGCAAAAAAGATATCTAAATGGGAGACAGTAGAAAAAGTAAAATATTTAGGAATAAATTTAACATCCAATAATGTAAATTTGTATGAAGAAAACTATGGGAAGGTCTGGAGACAAGTTAAAAAAGATTTAGAAAAATGGGGGAATCTAAATTTATCAATGTCAGGAAGAATAGCCTCCATACAAATGGCAATTTTACCTAAATTTCTCTTCCTTTTTCAAATGTTGCCTATAATCGGGAAAAATGAAATTTTTGAACAATGGAGAAAGGAACTAAGTAAATTCATTTGGGGAAATAAAAAACCGAGGATCCAATATCGGCTGTTAACAGATGCTAAAAAAAGAGGAGGTTGGGGAGTGCCAGATCTCAAAATCTATTATGCAGCAGCAAATCTGTGTTGGATAAAGGAATGGATCGTACAGGAGGATAAAGACATATTGGAGCTAGAAGGTTTTAGGAATGTGTTGAGCTGGCACACCTACCTGGTGAAGGAGAGAGAGAGAAGCTATAAAGAGTTTACCGATCACATTATAAAAAGGTCATTATTAAGAGTATGGGAGGAGAATAAGAAAATCTTAGAGCCTAAAACACCCTGGTGGGCCTCTCCATTCGAGATGACAGCCATAAATAGAGGGGAAAAAGAGGGGAATTGGAAAACATATCAAGAAATAGTTAGGAGAGAAGAGGGGGAATATATATTGAAATCATATGAAGAGGTAAAAAAGGAATGTGCAAGCTGGCTCCATTACAACCAGGTCCAGAGTCTTTACCAATGCCATAAAAAAATGGGATTTCAAGAGGGGAAATCAAAATTACAGGAATTATTAATTGAAAGTGGGGATAAACAAATTACTAAATTATACAAATTCTTGTTAGAATGGAATTTAAAGGATGAGGTAGTCAAAAATGTAATGGTGAAATGGGCACAAGATATTGGCAGAATTATATATTGTACACAATGGGAAGGACTCTGGAATGGAAGTATGAGATTCACAGCTTGCACGGCAATAAAGGAGAATATGCAAAAAATGTTCTACAGATGGCACCTAACTCCGGAAAAATTACATAAAATATATAAGACAGGATCCAACAAATGTTGGAAATGTAAAGAAAAGATAGGTACATTCATGCATTGCTGGTGGCATTGCAGAAAAATACAAGAATTTTGGAATAGGATTTATGAGAAATTAAAAAATATTTTAAAATTAACATTTGAAAAAAAAACCGGAACTATTTTTGTTAAGCATGCTACCAGAAAATATCCCTAAAGAGAAGAGAAATGTAATACTGTATGCGGGAGCTGCAGCAAGAATAGTGATAGCGCAAAAATGGAAAGGGGAGGAGGTGCTTTCGATTCAGGATTGGTTAATTGAAGTGATAGAATATATGAATTTGGACAAAATGACAGCGGCCATAAGAAATGTAGCAAAACAGAGAGTACAAAAGGAATGGAAACCAGTGGAGGATCACCTGAAGAAAGAGGGTTTGAACTGTGAATTAGTAGTTTGTCTAAGTTAATTTAAGGATTGCTTAAAGAGAAGATAGAGGAAGCAATGGGAGAAGAATTACCCACAAAGGGTGGGAAAACAAGAAAGAGGAAAACAGGGAAAATTAAAAATGGTGAGGAACAGTATATTAACAATCGGAAGTTCTTTTATTCTTTTATTCTTATTTTTTGAGTAGATGCATATATACATGTATGCATTTCCTTTTTACCTTTTCTTTTTTCTTTTTTCTTTTCTCCTCCCCCCTTCTTCTTTTTCTTCTTCTTCTTTTTTTTTTCTTTTTCGTCCTTTTTCCTTATCTTAGGGTGGTGGTGTACAATTTTGTACATATTATTTGTAACTATATTTGTGTTCGTTTTCTTTGCATTGATTTGGTTGATCTTGTAGTTTGTATGTATGTAACTTTTTTAAAAGAATAAAAATAAAGCTTTTTTAAAAAAAAAAAAGAAAAAAGAAAATTTGACACAACGTTCCATGTGAATATGGGAGTGTTTGCATATACTTAGATTATACAGATCTCACACCTGCCACAGGTAACCACATACTTTTGGGGAAAAGCAAGAAAAACAGGAACAGGAGAGGTTGCAAAACATCGCCCTCTAGCGACTCCACTGGTACTGCAGCTTCCAAAGTTTCCCTCTCCAAAGCAGCTCAGCTCAGGTTTCCAGGGAACCCCCACTGGACAAGAGCAAAACTGCAGACTGAACTGAGTGGAGGTGGGGTTCGGCTGGGTTGGGGGTGGGGGGAGGATGGGACCAAAACAAGTTTCCATAAAAAAGGTGGAGAGCCACGTGGAAGTGGAAACCCCCAAAGGACACAAAAGCAGCGGCCTTAAGGAGGGGAGACAGATGAACAAACCATGGGGGGGGGGAGGACTCAAAATACCATCTTGGAAACGTCCAGCTTCTCTTCTCTTTCTTTTCAATTTAACAGACTGAGCCACAGCAACACGTGGCCAGGAACAACAACAACAACTCATAATAATAATAATAATAATAATAATAATAATAATAATAATAATAATAATACATTGTTGTACCCCGTCTATCTGACTGGGTTGCCACAGCCACTCTGAGCAGCTTCCAACATAATATACAAAAACAAGAAGAGAGCATCACCTGGGCAGTGGAGGTTGTACTAGGGAGCTGCTGTGATGCCAGATAGTGGGAGGAGGCAAAAGCAAGTGCCACGGGGAGAACCATCATTGCTGACACCTAAGAAGCACCAGGGATGGAGAACTGCAGCATTGTTAGCCGGTGCAGAGGAGCCACTGGTCCTGGTGTTGAGACTGAGAACACTCTAGGATCAGCTTGACATATGGGCTGCTGAGCTCAGCATCAAACATCTATGAGACACTCACCACCTTTCAGGCGAACTGACCTAAAATGAGGGAAGGGGAGAACCTTGGGATATAAAGGGTGGGGTATAAATTGAATTAATATACTGGGTAATCATCAACATAATCCTCATTTCAAGCCATCTGATTGTATGGAAACAGTTGTGATTCCTGGTGGAGACATCCTGATCCTCAGTCTCCTTACTGTGGCTCAGCAGTGTGGGAGGTGCGATCCTGCCAATGTCCTTTGCCTTGTAGCAGAGCAGTTAGTGAGTGATGTAGCTGTTCAGCAGCTGATCTAACAGCAGAGAGAGTGTTTGCCACCCTGAGCAGTCGACTACAGCAAGCCTCGGTTGCTGGGTAACACCTCATTTTGCATCTTGGTACGAAACGGTGGAGGCAAGAGTGTGTGAAGGACGTTGGGTGGCTCGTCGTGTTTTATTTTTAATGCAGCCATGGAGGCGGCTGGTGTTTGCCAGGCGCTGCAGACTCCCAGCTCTGAAACCGTCCCGTGTTGTTTCATATCTAACCTGGGGAGATCTGTAGCTCCGTGGTGGAGCATGGCTTGAACGGCTTGGTTTCCTAATCCTGATGGCTCCTTGTTCTGTTATAGAGCCCTGGCTGCACCAGGCCAATGGCTCATCTAGCCCAGGATCCTGTTCTCACACTGGCCACCCAGATGCATCTGCTGAAGCCCCAAGCAGGACCTGAGCACAAGAGCACTCTCTTCTCCTGTGGCTTCCAGTAACTGGTATTCAGAAGTGTTACTGCCTCCAGCTTTGGAGGCAGAGCATAGCCATCATCCTATATAATAAAGTGCAAGAGTCTCTGCGTCCAGTCCCTGTGTCCGCGCTACTGCGCATGTGCCCCACGGACACAGGGATTGGACGCAGAGACTTGACGCACACACACACACGCTCTCCCCCCCACCCCTCTGCCTACCGTTTCCCTTGCAGTCCTCAGAAGAATCGCGGCCTTCTCCTGGGCGCCCACTGGCCAGCTGGGCTCAGCGCAGCGCCCCGATGAAGCGTCGACCGTGGGAGGGGCCAGCCGGCACCCCCACGCGCCACCGCCGCAGAAAGAGGCCGAATCGCGGCCTTCTCCTGGGCACCCGCTGGCCAGCTGGGCTCAGCGGAGCGCCCCGACAAAGCGTCGGCCGTGGGAGGGGCCAGCCGGCCCTCCCACGCGCCACGGCCACCGAAAAAGGCGAATGTTCTAGCGCCCGTTTATTAAACGGGATGAATGACACTAGTGGCTAATATTCATCCATAGCCCTCTCCTCCATCATCTGTCTAATCCTCTTTTGAAGCCATTAGATAGGTTGCCATCACTGCCCCCTGTGTCCAACCTCCGAAGCACACCAGAAGCTACAGAGAGGTCTTTCTCCATCTCGGCTTGCATGTCTAAGTACTTGTGGGCATTTGTGGGTGGCTAACATCCATTGGAGCTGGTAGGGCGGATTGTTGGGACCCCAAGAAGTAGGCGGAGCCAATGACAGGCAGAGCCAACAAGGGCCACATTTCTCACCATACATTAAAAGCACTATGATACCACTTGAAACAGCCATGGTACAACAACAAGAATCTGCCGACAGCATACAAGTCAATCTGGCTAACCTAATCCTAAAACACACACACACATACATACCCCACTCACACAGAAAAACAAATCTCACTACAGCCAACCAAAGACAACCAGCCACACCCTAGGCTATGCTGCTGAAGAAGCGTCTCCACCCCCATCGTTCAGCCCAGACACTGAGATCCAGCTCTGAGGGCCTTCTGATGGTTCCCTCATTGCGAAAGGTGAGGTTGCAGGGAACCAGGCAGAGGGCCTTCTTGGTAGTGGCACCTGCCCTGTGGAATGCCCTCCCATCAGATGTCAAAAAATAAATAAACACGTTTAGAAGACATCTGAAAGCAGCCCTGTTTAGGGAAGCTTTTAATGATTGTTGTCTTCATGTATTTTTAAACTTTTATTGGAAGCCACCCAGAGTGGCTGGGGAAACCCAGCCAGATGGGCGGGGTATAAATGAATGAATGAACAAACGAATGAACGAACTATTATTATTATTATTATTATTATTATTATTATTATTATTATTATTGGCCACCCCCAACCTCTTTCACCACCAAGAAAATACAACAAATGAATAGTAAGAGAACCCACACAAGCAACACTAACGCAAAACCCCACACATACACCAAGTAGAAGAATAGAAGCATTGCGACCTGACCCCCACCCCACTCACCATTCCCCCTTCTTCCCCCCTTTTCTTCCTAACCTAACACTGTATGTTAATGTCTCACAACAACTGAAACTGACCTGTAGAAAACGCAACTTGAAAAATGCGACAACGCACGGTTTTTTGTAAACTAAGAAATCTTTAATAAAAAATATTTTTTAAAAAAAGAAAAGCAAAAGAAACAGCCATGGCTTCCCCCAGAGAACCCTGGGAGCTATCATTTATTAAGGTGCTGAGAGGTGTTTCGGAGACCCCGTTAACCTCACAGAGTGACAATTCCCAGACTGTTTGAACAAACAATCCCTCTTCAACAGAGAATTCTGGAATATGTATCTCTGTTAGGGGAATAGGCTCCCCCAACAACTCTCAGCACCCTTAATAAACTACAAACATTGTCAGCCACATCCCTCCTGCCCACCTGCCTGCCTGCCTGGGCTGGGCTGCAGCGGGGAGAGAATCGACCTGCCAGACCCAGCACATCTGCGCCCCCCGCCACGCAAGTGCACTGCCGGTGAGGCCAGGCCTGAGGGAGGAGGTGGATCATGGCCGCCTCCATGATGGGCACCCGGGCGGCGGCGGCAAAGCCGCTGCTGGGCTGGGGCTGTGCAGAGCAGAGCGCCGCTACCAAGGTGAGCGGAGCTCAGTCTCCCCCTGCTCCGCGCCCGTGGAGGGACAGAGCGAAGGAGACAGGCAGACAAAAACGGGGGCAGGGGCAGGGAGGGAAGGCCACCGGCCGCCCCACCGACAGGCCTCCGGGGCAGAGCCAGCGGGGCAAACGGGAGGGCTCTGGGTGCGGGGCAGGGGAGGCCAGTTGTGGTGTCCTTCCGCGGCCCCCGGGGGGAGGCAGCGGTGTCGCCGCAACGCGCCCTTCAGTCCAGGGGGGAAGCCGGTCAGTGTGATGGTGTCGTATATATAAGTGCATTGTTAATAAATGAGCTTGTTAATAAAAACGAACATTGTTAATAAAAAAAGTTTATGTTTCCCGTTTCCCCCCCCCCCAAGCAGAGATAATGTGTAAGTGTGGTGTCAGCTCCCTAAAGAAAGGTTGACAACTCTGGGAAAAGGGGGGGGGCAGAGGGATCTTTGCACCACGACGCCAGATATGCTTAAGACAGCCCTGGCCAGAAACAAAAGCGCATGGAGCAATGAATGTAAATTTTACCTTTGTACAGCAGGCTAGTTTCTACACACACCTCTCTCTCTCCATCCAGGCAAACAGGAGGCATGGTCTGAGTTGAAGGATACATTCTAGCCAGGTAAAAGCACTCAAGGAGGGTATGAAAGAAGGCTGCTCCCCAGAGAGTTTCCTTCCAGGTCTCCTTGACCAGGTTTTGTGTGTGTGTCTCTCTCTCTCTGTGTGTGTGTGTCCTGATGCTAGCTGCCCACCGACCCTCTTCTTACTATCTCTGCCCATTAAAGAAACCCACTACGTTTATGGCAGAAACGTGGTCGCTCTCACTCCTGTCTGTAGTGGTACCACTTCTTCTTTTCCCCTCTGCAGCTATTTGATGGCAATTTAGCCGGGTTTAATGGGCGTTTAAATGAGCCACAAATGGAAGCACACCAGCAGCTACAGAAAGCATGCAAACATACATACACAATTATGGCCTAGTAAAACATTTTCACATTTCATTAGTGCCTCTTAATGGGAAGTGCCTCCTCTCGCAACCCTCTGCTCGTTCGGTGGAGCCATAAAAGTTTCACCATTAGCAGTTGCACTAACGATTAATAAGGCCGAGTGATCCACGGCAGTTTTGCTTTGTCTTCCTCTTGGACTATCCGGGGAAGGATGGGGAAGGTAAACAGATGCTGGCAGAGCGGGCATTTAATGAAACAGGAAGGTGGTTGTTGCTGCAGCTGCAGCTGTTATATTTACTTCTATAATAGGTGGTGAACTCACCTTTTTTTTTTTATAAAAAAAAGAGGTCAGGTGACCATCTGTCAGGGATTCTTTAGCTGTGATTCCTGCATTTCAGGAGTTTGGACTAGTTGACCCTTGTGATCCCTTCCAACTCTGCAATCCTATGGTTCTATATTCCTCCTTTCCCCCAGACCTGGACTTGAGGCAACTTACACCGATTAAAACAACTCCCTCAGATAGTGAGGGAGACACAGAGTGAGGGAGATACAAAGAGGTTGTAGAAAATACAAGGGTGTGAAATAAGTATTGATAGAAGATAAGGATAAACTAATTAAGAAGTAAGATATAGATTGAGTTTATAAGGACAAGATATAAAAGATATAGCAACAAGGTAATATTGAAGTAATAATTAGAGTTTATATAAGATTTAGAATTTACTAAGTATGAAATGTAAAGAATCGCAGTAGGAGGTGGAAAGAGGAAGTCAATAGATTAGAAGTAAGGGTTATAAGTTAGAATTTTTGTTTTTGCACTTTTGTATTTTTTGTACTTTGTATTTTTCGTGTTTTGTATTTCTTTTTTGTGTTTTGTATTTTTGTATGTTTTTGTTGTTTGAAAATTTTTTTAATAAATACATTTTTTAAAAAATTAAAACAACACAGATCAAATACACAAGGCCAGTAACATCATAATAATAATAATAATAATAATAATAATAATAATAATAATAATACCCCGCCCTTCCCAGTCAAGACCGGGCTCAGGGCGGCTAACCACAAGAATATCAAAGCAAACATAAAAGAAACAATTAAAATACAGATTAAATACAATGTTAAAATTCAATTTTAAAATTAGGAATCTACAAGTGGAACCTCATTTAAATATCTGTAGGATAAAACCTTAGGGGAGGGTAACACCGGGGTCAGACTCAGTCAGTCCAAAGGCCAAGCGGAACAAAAAGATGACAACTCCCACTGGGCCCTAGTCTCCTGAGAGAGAGCATTCCACCAGGTCGGGGCTAGTACTAAGAAGGCCCTGGTCCTGGTCGAGGCCAGTCTAACCACCTTGTGACTCGGGATCTCCAGTATGTTATTATTTGTGGACCTTAGTGTCCTCTGCGGGGCATACCGGGAGAGGCGGTCCCATAGGTACGAGGGTCCTAAGCCGCATAAGGCTTTAAAGGTCAAAACCAGCACCTTAAACCTGACCCTGTATTCCACCGGGAGCCAGTGCAGCTGGTAAAGCACTGGATGAATGCGATCCCGCGGTGAGGACCCCGTAAGGAGTCTCGCCGCGGCATTCTGCACCCGCTGGAGTTTCTGGGTCAGTTTCAAGGGCAGCCCCGCGTAGAGCAAGTTACAATAATCAAGCCTAGAGAGAATTGTAAATAAACTGTAATAGATAAAAGCAATTTTATTAAAACACCAGTAGTAAAAACAGCACAGCGCTATTAAAAACTATTCTTTTTTTTTTAAGTCACTTCCCAAAAGCCTGCCAAAATAAGACAGTCTTCACCTGCCGGTGGAAGGATAGCCAGGAGGGAGCCACTCTAGCTTCTCTAGGAAGGAAGTTCCAAAGTTCCTTCCTAGAGCAGCCACTGAGAAGTCCCTGTCACGCATCTCTACCAGCTTACCGTGGGGCAAGAAAAACCTGTGATGTTATACATCTGAGGCAGTTATGGTTCGGTTATGGCAGTTAGCTAACAGTTGTAACAGTTAGAGCAGCAGGTATGTTGTGTTGTGCTGCTGTCTGCCTCATAGTTAGTTAGACTGTAACAGTTTAATCTATGTAATATGTTTTAGCAATTTAAGCATGATCTACCTGCATTGTATATATGTTAATTTGTGACTGCAAGTACACCTAGTAAACATGATATGTTCTTTAAACTGTAAAGGAGAGTGCATTGCTTGGCTTTTACAGGAAGGAAAAGGGGGCCAGTTAAAGGACCAAACAACCCAGCTCTGTCTTCCGCATACTTTGCAAATGGGAAATGGAGTCTAATTCCCACATTTTATGCTGCATGACAACCTTTTATTTTATATAGAAATCAAAGTAGTATACAATATACTCCATCTGCAAGAGGGATGGGGTACCTACAGAGTTCCAGATGTTGTTGGACTGCAACTCCCATCAGCCCCAGCCGGCCTGGCCAATCACAGAATTGTAGAGTTGGGAGGGATCCTAGGATCATCTAGTCCAACCCCCTGCAATGCAGGAAGAGTGGCCAAGAGTTATAGGAGTTGCTGTCCATTAGTATTCTGAGGGTCACAGCTTCCTCATCCCTAATCTGCAGCATTGAAAATACAGGTGTCACGAAAGCGTTTAGTAACAAGGTGTTTTATTTTTGTTCCCATTTCAATATTACTTGCAAGAGCCCTAGCCATTCTAATTCCCCTTGGGCTGTCTTCGCATAATACCTAAATATAGAAATAGATAGCAATTTACAAATTGTTATTATAACCAAGGTGAAGAAGATTATTCTTGGTTATGCTCAAGCCTCCTGGGGCGGGGCGGCATTTGAGCTGGTGTTCTATTCTAAACATGGCTTGTGAAGGGGCCTGAACCAGAGTTCAGCAACGGATACAGGACCACGGACAGTGCCGAGTGGAGATGGGTGAAATTCATATAGGGCAGGGACGTCCGGGTCCCAAGAGACTGCAATCTACTCACAGAATCAAAAACTGGCAGTGATCTACCCCTTGGGGGGGGGGGGAGGTTCAGGTAAAAATTGGAAGCTTTTTTTAAGGGAGAAAAGTCCAGTTATGCAGAGGAAAATGTCAAAAGCCGCTCACCAAAAGATCATTAAGGAAACAATCTGTCACGGTCCAGTCGGCGGGCGGTTGAAGCCCTGGCTGAGGACGTCAGGACCAGAGGCAAGATGGTGGTGTAGAAGCAGGAACAAGAGCAGAGCTGAGGGTCCAGCAGCAGGCAGTCGCAAGGTCAAGGAGCAAGGTGGAGGCAAAGGTCTGGGAGTCAAGGAGCAAGGCGTCGGCAAGGCAAAGGTCCAAGGGTCGAGGAGCAAGGCATCAGCAATGCGAAGGTCCGAGGAGCAAGGAGCAAGGCGAAGGCTCAAGGGTCGAGGAGCAAGGCGTCGGCAAGGCAAGGTTCCAAGGAGCAAGGGGCCAGATGCAACAAGGCAGGGATAGCGTTGCTGTGGCAAAGAGCTGAAGGGAAATGCTGAGCTTTTATCACTCCCAGCTCCTGCCACCAGGTGCAGTGAGTATCAAGTGGCCTCACCTGAGTGGCCACTCCTTGCTTCTCCAGCACAAGCTGAGGCAGGCCCCAGTCCTGCAAAGCACTACAGGCCCCAGAGCCTGACTCCTGCCCATACTCCTGACACAATCTGCCTCACAGCGAAAACTCTGTCTTCCATTCCAGCGATCATGCAAAAAGGGAGGACAGGGCGAGGGGGCAGGGCCAGGTGCTCTTATGCCACCGCAAACCTCCCGGGGATCAACCAGTCGATCGCAATCGACCTATTGGACATCCCTGATATAGGGGACGAATAAAGTTAAGTGGCTCTTGGGCAAATTCTTGATGATAAGAGGCACCAATATAATAATCTTCCAGGTGGGGGTTATTTAAAGAGCACCAAGCTATGAATAGCTCCCCAACATTCCTGGAGCTGCCATTCCCAGAGTGTTTGAACAGTCAATCCCTATTCCAGTGCTTTTCAACCAGTGTGCCATGGCACCCTTGGGAGCCTTGAATGATGGTCAGGGGTGCCAAGGGCAACACCAGCCCCTGTCGCTCTTTCCTTCCCTCTGATGCCTTCTTGCGTCTCTGCCTCCCAAAGGCTTGCATAACTCTTTGTTGCAGCAGCTCTGGCTACAAGCTCCCCAGGCGAATGGTGCCTCTGGGGCTAGCCAGGGGGTGCTTCCAAGGCCCCTGTGGGGCAATGTGAGGAGGCACCTCTCTTTGGGGCAGGGTTGGGGGAGCAACGGTTGCCTGGAAGACTCCCAAGGAGAGGAGGTTGAGGGAACACTCCACAAAGGGAGGGTGTTCAAAAAAATGCAAGAGGCTGCCAGCTCTGCAGGCAAGGGGTGACATAACTGGGTTCCTGAGCCCCGCAGGGGTGCCACAGAAAGAATGTAGTTGGTCAAGGGAGCCATGGACCCCCCAAAAGTTGAAAACCTCTGCCCTATTCACTCTGGGAATTATAGCTATGGGAAGGGGGGAATTGATCCCGTGAGACCCTCCAGATGTCACTGAACTAAGGCCAAATTCACATCATACTTTTGAAGCACTGTTATGCCACTTCAACCAGCCATGGTCTTCCCCCGCCCCCACCCCCCCAAAAAAAGAATTGTGGGAGCTGTAGTTTGTTAAAGGGGCTGAGAGTTGTTAGGAGGCCGCTATTCCCCACCCCCAGCTACAATCCCTAGAGTTTCCTGTGAAGAGGGATTGATTGTTAAGAGAATTATCACTCCATGGAGGGAATAGGGGGTGTCTCATAGCACCTTTCAGCACCCAGGACTCTGGGTGAAGCCGTGACTGTTTCAAGCGGTATCACAGTGCTTCTTTTCGAAAGCCCTTTATTGTCATTTTTCATAACAAAAGTGTTACATACTTGTACAGAGGTTTAATACGGTAGTAATATAAAAAAATTCCTTCAGTAGCACCTTAAAGACCAACTAAGTTTTTATTTTGGTATGAGCTTTTGTGTGCATGCACACTTCTTCAGATACAGTGAAATAGAAGTCCCCAGGCACTTATGTAGAGAAGGGGTGGGGATGGGGAGGGGAGATCACTCAGAAGGGTGGTGGAAGTGGGTGATTGACTGACTGATAGCTGTTGATGACTGAAAACGACTGCAAATGGTTTTGCATGAAAAAGCAAGGGTTGAGATGGCTGAAGATCGCTTATCATGTATAATGAGATAAGAATCCGATATCTCTGTTCAAACCAGGTCCCTCCATGGTTTTGAGCTTGGTGATAAGTTGTAATTCAGCAACTTCTCTTTCCAGTCTATTTCTGAAATTCTTTTGTAGTAAGACAGCTACTTTGAGATCTTGTATAGAATGTCCTGGGAGATTGAAGTGTTCTCCTACTGGTTTTTCTGTCTTCTGGTTCCATTTGCAGTCGTTTTCGGTCATCAACAGCTATCAGTCAGTCAATCACCCACTTCCACCACCCTTCTGAGTGATCTCCCCTCCCCATCCCCACCCCTTCTCTACATAAGTGCCTGGGGACTTTTATTTCACTGTATCTGAAGAAGTGTGCATGCACACGAAAGCTCATACCAAAATAAAAACTTAGTTGGTCTTTAAGGTGCTACTGAAGGAATTTTTTTATTTTACTTCGACCCAGACCAACACGGCTACCTACCTGTAACCAGAACTACGGTAGTAATGATAGTCATAAAACATAGGGAGTTGGGGTTGGGTGGGGGACCAGGACATAACAAAATGTGCAGTGCAGCTTAAAACAGCAATTGTATATGAAGAAAGGAAAGAAAGTTAGCTTACTTTTCTATAAAACCTCTCCTTAATGTTGTGAATGTGGCCTTGGTCATGTCAGTCCACGTTTCGTTTTCCTCTGTGTCCATGTTACTTCCTTGTCTGTTCTCTCTCTCTCTCTCTCTCCCTCCCTCTCTCCCTCCCTCCCTCCCTCCCTCCTGCCCTAAATCCCTCTCACTTTCTCTTTTCTCTGTGCACAACATTCTACACCTACACCTTCCCTCCTCACTTCTCCCTGGGTTCTATATCAGCACAGAAGTAGACCTGAGCACTCATCTCATGGGATACAAATGATAAAATAGAGCTTCCTTGTCTGATCATCAACAGAATGGGAAGCAGCTCCACGGGGGGTGCCCTACAGCTCAGCCTGCTGAAACTTTGAAAGTACGGCTTTGTCTAGAGAATCTCTCACACACACACCACTGGAGAAGTAAGACTGCATTGCCCTCGTGCACGCCGGGCCCTATAGCTGGCATCAGAGCAGATCCTTTGTGTCCTATCCTTTGTCCTTCTGAAAGACAACCTCAGCCGCCCTATCCATCTCACACTCACAGGGAAAACATCCCCGCAGCCCCATCAATGCGGGACTGTCAAAGGAGCAAGAATGGTTGGAGCCATAAATAGAACATTTTATTTTTCATCCCCCTACGTACTGCCCTAGACAGTCTTTGTGGAGGAGATGATTGTCTACTGGTAAGCATCCGGGGGTGGGGAGCACAATTTATTTCTGTGGGGGTATACAGGCGAGGAGCGGAGATGTCGTTTTTTTTTTCATTTTCTTGGAAGGATACCTGTCAAGCTGGAGGTGACATCTTAGGATGTATCTGCACTGGGCTTTGGGGTGGGATGATGCTCACTAAGTGCTGTCAAGGAGGGGGTCGCTTTCCCAAGTCCTCCCTCCAAGCTACTCATCAATCACATGCAGGCACCGAACGGGTTACTAGGCTTTATTGGCCAGTGTGGTGTAGTGGTTAAGAGCAGTGGACTCGTAATCTGGTGAACCAGGTTCGCTTCCCTGCTCCTCCACATGCAGCTGCTGAGTGACCTTGAGCTACTCACACTTCTCTGAAGTCTCTCAGCCTCACGCACCTCACAGAGTGTTTGTTGTGGGGCAGGAAGGGAAAGGAGATTCCTTCGGGTAGTGATAAAGCGGGATATCAAATCCAAACTACTCCTCCTCCTCCTCCTCCTCCTCCTCCTCCTCCTCCTCCTCCTCCTCCTCTTCTTCAGCAAGCCTAAAACACAATGTGTTCTCTCTCTCCCTTGGCAGGTTAACTCAAAGATTAATAGGGGCTGGGGAATGTTGGTAACCAGCCAACACATGCCCCCCACTTTGGGGACTAATTGTTACCACCTGCCTGAGGGGCACTACCCAGCAGCACTTGCTTACAGGATCACTACTTCATGACATCCCTTCTTTTCTCTGAAGATGAAATTCTAAATCTTAGAATTTTCATCTTCAAGTAGACCTAAACCACAAACAATATATCAGGGGTGGCCAACTCCCAAGAAACTGGCAGTGATCTGTCCCCTTTTTGGGGGGGGGGGGTCCGGTCAAAATTGTTGAGCTTTTTTTAGGAAGGAGGAAGGAAGGCCCATTGGGGGGGGTTCAGGTCAAAGTTGTTGAGTTTTTTCAGGGAGGAGGTAAAATGTTGAGCTTTTTTAGGGGAGCCACAGTTGTTCAGCTTCTTTGGGGGGAGCCAATGATCTACTAGGGATCTACTGCAGATGTCCAGTGATCTACCGGTAGATCACAATCTACCTGTTGGACATGCCTGCAATATATGTACTATAACCATTCTAAAACCAATAAAAACAGAACAAATAAGTTACGAAACAAGAAACAGACATAACAAAAAATATATCTATAGTACATACTGCAAGATTAAAGCACACCAGTTAACATTAATCCTCGTAATCCACATAGAGGCTAGATAAAATGTCAGCAACTTTATTACCACTTCCTTTTATATGAACTGTGTCAAAATTGAGACTTTGGACTCAATGGAGGATTGTAATTTCGATGAATTTTAATATGCAGTTGACAAAGTATTTAAAGGACCTATGGAGGTGAGGAAGGAAGCCCTAAGATTTGGAAGAATCTTGTTTTATTTTCAATATTTTTAAGAATGTCAATTGTGTGTGTAAAACTAAATAAAAATTATTTTTAAAAACCAAAACCAAAATTGAAATCCTGAAGAGTGAGAGTCCACCTTAAAAGTTTTTGGTTAGAATTTTTTACCCTGTCTAACCAACATAACGGGAACCAGCTTCTGAAGTGTCGGTCTGAACTACGAAAGGCTGAGACCGCAGTAAAGTTTGCTTTAGGGCATTAAAAGCATTTCGACAAATTTCTGACCCTTCCCTGGTTCCAGGAATTGCCCCCCCCCCCCGAAAAAACATATTGATCAAGTTGCATCACCACATTGCCCCGTTCCAGATACGATTGGAAATTGTGAAAATTGCTTTTCACTATGTGAGTGAGCTGTGGATCACCACAGGTTTGTGAGCTCCATGCACCACAAGAGAAAATCACGAACATCTGCTTCCAGTGTTTTGTTTTGTTTTTTAAAAAACACACAACCAGTTTCCCATGACATCAGATCTCAGAGAACAGTGGCTTTTTTTTTTTTTTAACATACTTTTTATTAATTTTACAAAATACAAAAAAACAAAAAAACGGTACATACTTAAACCCCTTTTCCACCTCCTTCCTACCCACCCACATGGGTCCTCCCCTGCCACAGAAGTATCCCATGTTTGTGAACAGTCAGAAATGGTCCATTTTATGCTTGGATTTCTGTCCTCCTCCCCCTCCCCTGACCCCAAAGCCCCCCCCTGCCACCAGGGAGCTCCAGCAAACCAGGGCAGTACGCAGGAGGACATCCATCCAACCATCTATTGTTATACCAAAAAAAGAGAAAAATAGAAATAGGAAAAAAAGGGGAAAAAGAAAGAACAGTGGCTTTTAAAGGATTACAGTCAGTGAAAACAAGCTAGGTTCTGAAACCCCACTTTGATCCTGACTTATTCTAATTAATCATTATTTAAACAAGCCAAGGTTTCCCTGAGTTTGGATGTTACAGGGAACTGTGGTTTGTTTCGTATCACAAGGCTTGCCACACTTCATCCCATGTAGTGGGATGCTGTTTTTGCATTGTGTTTGAACCGGCCACTATCGGGCATTTCATCAATGACTAAGATTGTGGTTGGGTTTCTTTTTCACCCTTGGTAAGTTAAACTTCGTAAAGAAAGGAAAAGAAAAGGAAATGTGTAAACAGTTTAACAATTCCAAAATTTGCATACTAAAATTTGACAAAATTCCAAACACACAAAATGCAACTCCCATCTTCAAGAAAAACAACAACAACAACAACAACAACAACAACAACAACAACAACAACAATTTATACCCCGCCCATCTGGCTGGGTTTCCCCAGCCACTCTGGGCAGCTTCCAGCAGAATATTAAACATTAAACACTTCCCTAAACAGGGAATCAGACTTAGTTGTATTGAATCAGACTTAGTAGCCACGAAGCAGGAATCATCAGATGTCTTACATAGACTTTTTTTTTTATCCAGACTTTCCCTGGTCCACAAGGTTAGACCCTCTTGTATGGGTTAGAATCCTCTGGATTTCTTTTTTATTCGCTTTAATGTTTTTTTATATTACTGTTTAACTTTTAGACACATCAAAAAAACCTTTAAGGAAAACGTGTTGTAAACCTCATAATGGGAAACCATGTTGCCGAAAGATGGAACTCCACAGCACCCTCTGGTGTCACAGTGTATTAAGGCATTTAAAACGCTTTTTAAAACTTATTTTTTCAAAAAAAATATTTTTTTTAGGTTTTACAGTTTTATATTCATCACAGTAACATTATTCCAAAGAAAAAGAAAAATACAATTCCCACATTCCCCCTCCCCCTCCCTACAACTTCCCTCAACTTCGTTCTCTGTTCTTTACACGTTAACTTCTCCTGCTTATTTTATTATGCCTTAATACTACAACCTTTAAATTGAATAAATCAATATTATTATATTCTCCTTTTTATACCATAACTATTTTCATGTTACCTCTTACATTTTAATATTTTCCTGTTATTACATCTTAATCTCTCTATTTTGTTGATTGTAAGTGATTAATCAAACCCTACTAGTGAGTCCACTTTTTTACAATATTTCTGTAGGTACAACATAAATGGTTCCCAGTCTTTTTTAAAGTCTCTATTGTCCTTGTCTCTGAGTTTTCCAGTTAGCTTCGCCATTTCAGCATCCTCTATCAATTTTTCTTGCCAATCTTCTTTAGTTGGTATCTTGTCGTCTTTCCATTCTTGGGCTAGTAATATCCTAGCCGCAAAATGCTTTTTCTTTACTTATGTAGCTGACTCCTTGGATTCAATTATCGTTTCAGTTTTAATAAGAAGGCTGATCGCCGAAGAACTGATGCTTTTGAATTATGGTGCTGGACTGGAGGAGACTCTTGAGAGTCCCATGGACTGCAAGAAGATCAAACCTATCCATTCTTAAGGAAATCAGGCCTGAGTGCTCACTGGAAGGACAGATCCTGAAGCTGAGGCTCCAATACTTTGGCCACCTCATGAGAAGAGAAGACTCCCTGAAAAAGACCCTGATGTTGGGAAAGATGGACGGCACAAGCAGAAGGAGACGACAGAGGATGAGATGGTCGGACAGTGTTCTCAACATGAGTCTGACCAAACTGCGTGGGGCAGTGGAAGACAGAAGTGCCTGGCGTGCTCTGGTCCATGGGGTCACGAAGAGTCAGATACGACTAAACGACTAAACAACAACAACAACAACAGAATCATAGAATCGTAGAATTGGAAGGTACCCTAAGGATCTTCTGGTCCGACCCCCTGCAATGCAGGAATATGCACTTGTCCCCTGCGGGGATCAAACCTGCAACCTTGGCATTATCAGCACCATGCTCTAACCAACTGAGCTATCCAGGCTGATTCTTTGGGGGGTTTTCCTGCACCATCTAAAGTGGTATATAAATAAATTCTAATAAATAAAATGCAACAAATGCATCAGACATGTACTGCTGATTAAATCAAACTAATCAATAGCAGCAGCATGAGAATGATAAAACCAGCGGGTGGTCTTCTAACTTCCTCCCGTGATAGAGTAAGTTAATTCAGGCAGTGGGTTAAGAAGGGCTTTAGGGAATCTGCTGTGCAGTCCCGTCCCCCCACCATGCTGAGCTGCAAATTAGCTCTTCAGATCACCTGATTTTGTCGGGCAGAAAGCTGCATTAGATATCCCGCTTATCTTTAAGGGCGTGCATTCAGAAAAGGGCAACCCAAACGATCAAATGGATGGAATGACTCCCCCCATGAGGAAAGATTTGCAGCACTTGGGACTTTTTAGTTCAGAGACAAGGTGCGTCAGAAGCGACATTATAGAAGTTTGTGAAATCATACACGGCATGGAGAAAGCAGATAAAGGAAAAAAAAATTCCTCCCTGTTTCGTAACGCTAAAACTCATGGGCATCCAATGAAGCTAAATGTTGGGAAACCAAAAGAACGGACATCTTTATGCAACACAGAGTTAAAACTACGGAACTCCTTCCTGCAGGGTCACTGACTTGGAGGACTTTAAAAGAGGATGAGACCAATTCACCTTTCAGAACTGTACTGATTCTAATCATTTTTTTTTTTTGCATGATGGTTCCCGAGATCAAGGAGCAGGTTTCTGTCTAGCTTTGGGTGCAAGTGGACACTATTTTGGTTCTAGATGGTAGAGTGAACCTTTCAAAACTGCAGTGATTTTAACCACTAATCTCAAAACTGATATTTTGGTTTCCTTGAATTCCCAAGCAATGAGGCTGCTAGCCTGGTTTAAAACCGATAGACGTTTGTCCAACAGCAGATGTGCTCTGTTTCTGAATTCTTCCCTAAAGAGAGCTATTTCATTTCTTCTTCCATTTGTCCCTTAACAAGCAGCTGTAAAACAAAAAGCCGGGCACAATGTTTCCAGTTCTTGCAGAAGAATTAGCCTCACGCTGCCAAAAATAGGGGTGACAAGAGCTGCCCATGTCCTATGCCTCTATTACTTTGCGCTATTACTTAGAACAATGAGGCAAAAGGCAATTTTCTTGAGACACGCACAAATCCATCCCCTGTTCCTCTCCAATCACTGGGGTGGTGGTTGGGGAGAACACTTGATAGAAGAGTGAGAAAATAAGAACTCAAAAGACCTCCTCTCACATTCTGTGGCATCTAGGAGCTGGCAGACAAGGTGTGTGTTTCTCCGCATCTTGCAAACTATGGGATGTGGGTCATTCCCTCCCTGCCCCATAGCCTTGAAACTCCAACTATTTCTCAGACCCACCAATTATTTTTGAAACATCTGTATCTACATCTATCGATATGGATATCTTCCTATATACATAAAAATGGAATGCTGTCGTCACATAGGCTCCATTGCAGGATTTGCAGTGCCTCATCACAATCCGGGATTTTCATGAATAAAAACTCAAGAGGCCAAGAAAAGCAAGCTTATCTGCATGAGGTGTGTGTGTGTGTGTGGAAGCTCTAGGGAGTTAATTTGGGGGGAATGGCGGGGAGGGGGTGTTGGTGAGTAGAGCAAGTGAGGATATAGAATATATGTGTGTGTTTGTATCCTGTATCATCATCATCATTTTATTTATTATTTGTTAAATTTGTGTACCGCCCTATACCAGTAGATCTCAGGGTGACTCACAACATAAATTTACAACATGAAAAACACAAAATATATAATAAATCACCATCAATTATTTATGGCATTGGCATTTAGCCTCAACTAGGGCCAGGGCCTTTTCAGTATTGGCCCCGACTTGGTGGAATGCTCTCTCATAGCAGACCAGGGCCCTGAGGGATTTGACATCTTTCCGCAGGGCCTGCAAGACGGAGCTGTTCTGCCTGGCCTTTGGGCTGGTCTCAGTCTGACTACTATGGTTTTGATTTGGGCCATTTTAAAATGAGGCTGCATTTTTAAATAAATAAATAAATAAATCTGGATTTGTATTTTAATCCGCATTTTAATCGATTGTTTTTCTTTCTTTTACATTTTGTTGTGATCTTGTTGATGTCAGCCGCCCTGAGCCCAGCTCTCACTGGGGAGGGCGGGGTATAAATAAAATTATTATTATTATTATTATTATTATTATTATTATTATTATTATTATGCCATAACAAAAATAAGAACAGAGACAAACCCCCCTTCCATAGCACATTTAAAAGGGCATCGGATGTCTATCAGCAAAAGGCCTGGTTTAAGACCAGGTGTATAGTGAAGGCACCAGCCGAACCTTCCTTGGGAGAGCATTCCACAAACGGGGAGCCACTGCAGAAAAGGCCCGTTCTCATGTTGCCACCTTCCAGACATCTCATATCACACCCAGAGCAGGAGGCATACCCAAGTGCCTTCTGGGTGGGTGAGTAAGATCGCAACAGCTTAGAATGAGAGACGGCTAGTGTGGCTACATTTCTACCAGTTTAACACCTTAGGAACTCTGAGAATTGAAGCTTCGTAATTTCTCGGAACTCTCAAAATCTCTTTAGGTTGCCTGAATGGAGCTTAGACAAAAGTGTGCATAGGAACTAACCTGCACAGAGGCAAAATATACACACATCTCTGGCCCCATCCACTTTCACCCCTGGCCCCTCCCACCACTGGTATGTGGCCCCCAGGAGATTCCCCAGACTGGAACGTGGCCCTCAGTTCAGAAAAACCCCACCCCCACCCCAACCTAGCTGTTCTCTGATGGACCCTCATTGACTATGGTGCCTGGAAACCCCAAATTAGCAACAGAGGCTCGCCGTCCCGTGTTCCCCAAAGGGGGGGGCAACTGGCATGATATCAGAGGTGCTATTTGTGGGATAATTAATTCTCTTCTGATCATCTGCTTTGCCAAACACTAGCTGGCAGGAGTTAATCATGCATAGGAAATGAATCCGTTCTCCGCCTTAATGAGTATTGAATCAAGATCAGCATCTGTTTATTCCCCTACACTTTTTCGTTGTCTTGGCAGTTTGAACAATTAATTGCACCAATAATCCGCTTTCTGCCGTTAAAGGGAAAGGGGGGCCCCTCAAAGCAGACAGGCTTCCACTCCTGTCCTTGTCTGTCTTCCATCTATTAGTTTTATCACTTCATTGAACGTTATTTATCAGGGGGGGGGTAAGTATTGTTGGAGGCAGAAAAGGAGTCGGGGAAGAAAGATGAGTCTGGAAAGGTCCATAGCTCAGCACCAGAGCATGTGCACCATAGATCACGAGGATTTGCACAATTGCAGTGGCTGTCTATACGTTGATGGACCAGATTCAAGAAGGAGAGAAAGAGTTTGGATTTGATATCCCGCTTTATCACTGCCCCTAAGGAGTCTTAAAGTGGCTAACACTCTCCTTTCCCTTCCTCCCCCACCACAAACACTCTGTGAGGCGAGTGAGGCTGAGAGACTTCAAAGAAGTGTGACTAGCCCAAGGTCACCCAGCAGCTGCATGTGGAGGAGCGGAGATGCGAACCCGGTTCACCAGATTTCGAGTCCATCGCTCTTAACCACTGCACCACACTGTGTCAGTTTTAACCAATAAAGCCTTACATGGCTCAGAACTAGGGATTTGGGAGAAATTCAATTCGGTTTGCACAAGAGCCAGTGTGGTGTAGTGGTTAGAGCAGGCTTCCTCAACCTCGGCCCTCCAGATGTTTTGAGACTACAATTCCCATCATCCCGGACCACTGGTCCTGCTAGCTGGAGATCATGGGAGTTGTAGGCCAAAAACATCTGGAGGGCCAAGGTTGAAGAAGCCTGGGTTAGAGTGTCAGACTAGGACCTGGGAGACCAGGATTCAAATCCCCACTCAGACATGAACCTCTGTGGGTGGCCTTGGGCCAGTCACTCACTCTCAGCCTAACCTATCTCACAGGGTTGTTGTTGTGAGGATAACATGGGGGGGAGGAGGAGAAGTATGTTTGCTACCTTGGGCTCCTGGGAGCAAAGGTGGGGTATAAACATAGCTGCCAAGTTATCCCTTTTTTACAGGGATTTTCCCTTATGCTGAATAGGCTTCCTCGCGAGAAAAGGGAAAACTTGGCAGCTATGGGTATAAATGTAATAAATAAATGATTTAAAAGTGAGCCTACCAGATTTTCAGGGACGTGGGTGGCACTGTAGGTTAAACCACAGAGCCTAGGGCTTGCCGATCAGAAGGTTGGTGGTTCGAATCCCTGTGACGGGGTGAGCTCCTGTTGCTTGGTCCCAGCTCCTGCCTACCTAGCAGTTTGAAAGCACATCAAAGTGCAAGTAGATAAATAGGTACCGCTCCGGCGCGAAGGTAAACGGCATTTCCGTGCGCTGCTCTGGTTCGCCAGAAGCGGCTTAGTCATGCTGGCCACATCAGCCAGTGCGAGGTGAGCGCCGCAAGCCCAGAGTCGTCCGCGACTGGACCTAATGGTCAGGGGTCCCTTTACCTTTACCAGATTTTCACTTTCTGAAAAAATACGACCCCCCCCTTCAAAATTCAAACTCCTCCGAATTTTGCAATGAAGCTTTTTTCGAAAATGTTTTCACAATTACACAAGTATGCTAACCAGTTGCAATAACATAATAATAATAATAACAAAATAACAAAATAACAATAATCCCTTCCTCCCCGCCCCCCAAAGTGGGATTGGGCAGAATTTTTAAGGAAATACTTTCCTCCTGAGTTGCAGCTGGGTGTTCAGAGAATATCATACTGCAGGATTATCAACTGAGAAGGCAATGAAATGGTATAATAATAATAATAATAATAATAATAATAATAATAATAATAATAATTTATTTATACCCCACCCATCTGGCTGGGTTTCCCCAGCCACTCTGGGCGGCTTCCAACTGAATATTAAAAACAGTACAGCATCAAACATTAAAAACTTCCCTAAACAGGGCCGCCTTCAGTTGTCTTCTGAAAGTAGAATAGTTACTTATTGCCTTGACATCTGCTGGGTGGGCATTCCACAAGGCGGGTGCCACTACCAAGAAGGCCCTCTGTCTGGTTCCCTGTAACCTCACTTCTCGCAATGAGGGAACTGCCAGAAGGCCTTCGGTACTGGATCTCAGTGTCCGGGCTGAATGGTGGGGGTGGAGACGCTCCTTCAGGTATACAGGACCGAGGCCATTTAGGGCTTTAAAGGTCAGTACCAACACTTTGAATTGTGCTCGGAAACGTATCAAGTGTCTATAATGTCATTCATGCCTTGTTCACCCCACAAAGCTTTCAAGTGTTCGGTAAGCTTCTCCAGTCCTGCCACTGCCCATATTCTTTTGCCTCCACAGGGATGGATGTAAATTGTCCTAAATTGTCCAGATCTTTCTAGTTCTGAGCAAATTGCTGGAACGTTTCCTAGAACTCCGACAATGCCTGTCACTTGCCTGGATGGAGGGTGGAGAAGGGTGTCTCTCTGCAGGAACTACCTTCCTGCACAAGGTTGAAATCCACACCAGTTCTTCCACCTGCATTTGTGTCTGACTCTGCTGACCCACGGCCCACAGAGGATTTCCCGGGGAAATCAGCATTGCCAACTCTGACTGGCAGCAGCCTACTCTCCGGGGGGGGGGGACTCTTCCCTGCCACCTGCAAACAGCAAGGGATGAAGCCGAGATTGCCTGCAGGCAAAGTAGTGCCTGACCATATCTCTCAGTCACAGCACAGGGAGGGCTGCTGGTTTTTATCTGTGAGCTTCCCAGAGGCACTGTGTTTCGATGCCCTTAAGCCAGCCAACCGGAGAGTCGCATATCAGTCCTTCCAGTACCAGGGAGAAAAGGAATACAAATATCCAATCCAGTTGGCCCTGGTTAGGTAGCAAACACAGGACCATTCTACATGCAGATGTCGCTGGATTAGGGAAAGCAAACATAATCCTTGCAAGCATATGTTTGCTCTTCTGGGAGGGGCTGATTGAGGCAGGTTTGCCGCCAGGGCACCTTCCTTTACAGTGGGTTGGAGGTAGCTTCTGAATACCAGTTGCTGGAAACTGCAGGAAAAAGGAGGCCTCTTGTGCTCACTGGTTGAGAGCCAGCGTGGTGTAGTGGTTAAGAGCAGTAGACTCGTAATCTGGGGAACCGGGTTCGCATCTCCGCTCCTCCACATGCAGCTGCTGGGTGACCTTGGGCTAGTCACACTTCTCTAAAGTCTCTCAGCCCCACTCACCTCACAGAGTGTTTGTTGTGGGGGAGGAAGGGAAAGGAGAATGTTAGCCGCTTTGGGAGTCCTTCGGGTAGTGATAAAGCGGGATATCAAATCCAAACCCCTCTTCTTCTTCTTCTTCTTCTTCTTCTTCTTCTTCTTCTTCTTCTTCTTCTTCTTCTTCTTCTTCTTCTTCTTCTTCTTCTTCTTCTTCATGTCCTGCTTGCAGGTTTGCCACACTGGTTGGCCACCGTGAGAAAATGATGCTGGGCTAGATGCTCCTTAGATCTGATCCAGAGGCCACTGGCCATGATGGAAGTAATGCTTCCAGTTGCCGGGAATCACAAGTGGGAAGAGTGCTCTAGAGCTCAGGTCCTGCTTGGAGGTTTCCCACAGGCATCTGGTTGGCCACTGTGAGAACAGGATGCTGGCCTGGATAGCTCAGTTGGTTAGAACGCGGTGCTGATAATGCCCACGTTGCAGGTTCGATCCCTGTATGGGGCAGCTGCATTGCAGGGAGTTGGACTAGAGCAGGCATAGGCAAACCCGGCCCTCCAGATGTTTTGAGACTACAGTTCCCATCATCCCCGACCACTGGTCCTGTTAGCTAGGGATGATGGGAGTTGTAGTCCCAAAACATCTGGAGGGCTGAGTTTGCCTATGCCTGGACTAGAGGATCCTCAGGGTCCCTTCCAACTCTACAATTCAATGACTCTATGACGAGACAGGCCCTTGGCCTGACCCAACAGGGTTCTTCTGATGTTTTGATGTTCTCCATTTGAAAGACTGTCTGGTCTGCGTCTAGTTTAAAGATTAAACAAAAACATTGGGAAAAGAAGGCACCTTTTATCATATGTGGTGAAAATGTAAGGAAGAAAAAGAATTTTGGGAAATGATATTTAATGAGTTGGATGTAAAAAAAAAAAACCAAACCTTTTCTGAAAAAAACCCTGAAGCTTTCCTTTTAGGAATACTAGGTGCCGAAATCCCAAGGGAGCAGAAAAGACTATTTATGTATGCGACCACAGCTGCGTGGATGTTATTGGCCCAGAGATGGAAAGAAGATAAAGTCCCTACCAGAGAAGAATGGCAGATCAAGTTGATGAATTATGCCGAAATGGCTAAAATGACCGGAAGAATCAGAAATAAGGAAGACCAACATTTTAATAAGGAATGGGGGAAATTGATAACTTATCTTAAAGACCATTGTAAACAGTTAAGATTGTTAGCAGGATTGGAATATTGTTTGCAGTTTAATGGTGAATTTTGGATACACTGGAGAGATAAAATATCTGGATTATTATAAAAGATGCAGGAGGAAATGATTAACAGTAGGACCCACAAAGGGGAGGAGAGAAGTCCTTGGAATCTTGCTTTTATGTTGTATGTTGAATATGTGACTGTAAAATTTCAATCTGAAAAACCAAATAAATGAATTTCAAAAACAACAACAACATTGGGAAGGGAGAGCTGAGAGGGGAGCCTTGAAGATACCCATCAACACTCGGGCATTGGACAGTGCAGGGACACAGGTGCACCTTATCCATCTTCACTGCTATGGTGAGATGCACTGCATTTCTGCATAAATGATGGTGCATCTGGTTAGCCACTGTGAGAACAGGACGCTGGACAAGATGGGCCATTGGTCTGATCCAGCAGGGCTCTTTGGGTTTTCTTATGGATGGAAGCTCAATGGTAGAGGTCTTCACTGATATGCGGGAGATTCTGATCAGCAGTGAGTGGTGGCCATTGCGGCAGGAAGCAGGAGGCCCAACAGTAGGTGGCGCCAGAGCCAAGGGCGGGCAGAGCCAACGATACGATATGATACCTTAATCTTTATCGTCATTGTCCCAAGCAGAACAACGAAATTGAGAATCTACATCAAACTTACAACAACCACCAGCCTGCTATCGAAAAAAATGCATCTCGACTCACTTCCCATCCCGCCTATACACAATTAACCCCCTAAAAACCTCTAATACCCCTCCCTGTTTTGCTCCCTAAAACTCTGATGCCCCGCAACTGAATACAGACCCTCCCTCACAGACTGCCTCTCGCTGCGATCAAAACTGAAATCGCTCTTGGATAGAAGTATTTCTCAGGTGGCTTGTTCTGGTCTTTATAACCCTATACCTCCTTCCAGAAGGCAGAAGCTGAAAGAGATCATTTCCGGGGTGCACACTATCCTGCACAATATCTGCAGCTTTCTTATAGCACCTGGAGGCATAGATTTGATCCAAAGTGGGAAGAGTGCACCCAATTATCCTCTCCGCAGTCTTTACGACCCTGGACAGCGCTGTTCTTTCCCCAACCGTGCAACTCCCAAACCATACACACAGACCATAGGTTAATACACTTTCTGCAGTACAGTGGTAAAATGCCCTCAGCAGGTCCTTTGAGAGATTGTTTTTCCAGAGGACTCTCAGAAAGTATAGCCTCTGCTGTGCTCTCTTCATCAGGTCTTTGCTATTTGCTCCCCATGTTAGATCATCTCTCAACTCCATTCCCAGAAATCGAAACACCGAGACCTAACTCATGCTAGCTTTGGCCCTATCCTTCTCCCTGCTGGGTTCTACGAGGCTAGCACTGAAAATAAGAAGAGCCTACTGGATTGGGCCAGTGGCTCAGCGGGTCCACCACCCTGTTCTCACAGTAGCCAACCACTGGGAGACCTGAGCACGAGAGCCCTCTCTCCTCCTGTGGTTTCCAGCAGCTGGCATTCAGAAGCATTGCTGCCTTCAGCTATGGAGAAAGAACATACTAGTAGCCACTGATAGTCCTCTCCCCCAGGAGGCTGAGGAGGTAGAAACTGACAGCTGGGGCTACTCCCTGGACTGGATCAAAGTGAAAAGGCAGGCAGGTGGGGGCTGGTTGAGACTGGTGGGGCCGTTCCCCTTTTTCCTTCACAGAGCAGCCACCACGGATCCCAAGGCTCATCATAGAATCATATAGTTGAAAGGAGCCACGAGGATCGTCTAGTCCAGCCCCCAGCAATGTAGGACTCTTTTGCCCAATGGACCCTGAGATTAAGAGTCTCATGCCTCAATCTCTGGCTACGTCCACGGGAGTTACGGGGAAATGCCTGCTTACAGGAAAGGTTCTGGCAGTGCTGTTCACCAGAGAGCCAGTGTCAGTGTGGTGGTTAGAGCATCGGACTAACACCTGGGAGACCAGAGTTCAAATCCCCACATGGCCGTGTAGCTCCCTGGGTTAAATTGGGCTAGTCATTGCCTCTCTGCAATTGCTCCTTGTGCCATCTTTGCTTCACAGCAGATCTTCTTGGGCTATCTTAAAGATCTGGGGACGGAGGGAGCCCTGACAGATCCTTGATCCCTGAGCCAAGCAGAAGCCGTCTCAAGCACTGCTTTGCATTCCCCCACCCCCAGATGTTAACATGCTTAATATTTAACAAAAATCACCACTGGAGAGATAAACTTTATTTCGGCCATAGGCCCATAATGTACTGCAACCAAGAATAAAACAGTATAAAACCGACATACATAAAAACAATCAGACAAATTAAAAACATAAAAGAATCAGAACAATCAGGCAAAATTAGTTCCTCATACAAGGAACATTGTACAACTTTTTAAAAACGTTTCAAGTAGTTTTATGGGGTTTTTAGCTATGGTTAAAACGTTAGTGCATTGCAGGCCATCATTTTCCATTACTCAGCTCAGAAGGTTACTTGAATGATGTATCTTAGTGTCAGTAGTCGTAAAGTAAGTTATGCTGTTTTTTGTAAGAGAGAACTGAAATATCTTGCTACAAGTAATGTTTTGGTCGTATCATCATCTTGTAGCAGGTATGTTAATTGGGTCTCCAGCGGTTTGTCCGTGATTTCCAGAATTAGAGGGTACAAGATTTTAGTCCGAGCGGGCGTATGCAGGGGGCAACAGAACAGTATGTGGTAGAGGGATTCTATTGTTCTGTTGTCACACGTGCATAAAACTGAGATTTGGCCTTTGGAAAACCTGTGCCCCAGGACATTGGATGGGAAAACATTAAATCTTGCTTTGGTGAAGGCGAATCTGTGGGCTGCGACAGAAAGAAAAGACAGGTACGATGGAATCTGATGCGTGGGCTGTATGCCTTGATTCAGCGGGGAACATGTTCCACCTCCCGTTATAATATTTTGATGGAAATCATAGTTATCTAGTTTTTGAATTAAAGTTCTTTTGGCTGAGGGAAGATCTAATTTCAATAGGTCCGATGGGAACAATCCGTAGGACATAATTTTGGAGTGGATTTTTTTTGCCCAGGGACTAACAAAGTCGTCTCTCCAAAGACATTGAATGAGATGGTGATTGGGCAATCTATGCCACAAGGACAGCCAATAGCAGAAAATATGCTTCCATAAGGAGTTTTCTAACGAGGGAATTTTAAGTTCAAGGCGAATAGCTGCATTGCTCACGCACTGGGGCAATTTCAAAAGGCGTCTCAGAAATTGGTTCTGAATTGTTTCTAGGGGCGCCAGATTTACTGATGCTCCCCATAACGGGGCAGCATAAGCCATTGTCGCCACCACTTTAGCTTTAAATACCTTTAAGGCAGATGGTACATGTAGAGCCCCTTCTGAAAAGAAGAAACGCAGTAATGCGTTCGAAAGGGCTTTGGCCTTGTTTTGGAGGTAAGCAATATGCGCTTTCCACCCCATGTTGTGTTGAAAGTGCACTCCCAGGTATTGAAATTTTTGAACTTGTTCGATAGGTTTCCCATCCAACATCCATTTGTACAACTTCCGACTTCTGGAAAAAATAAGCACTTTCGATTTAGATTGATTTATGGTAAGGAGGTTAGATTTACAGTACAAAGCAAAAATCTTAAGTGCCCTCCTTAAACCGATTCTAGAGAACGAGAGTATCACAGCATCGTCAGCATACAGCAATAAGGGGCAGCGGTAATCCGCAAGGCGAGGAGCGTGGATAGCTAATTGTGACTCGGCTAGAGGTGTTCTCATGTCGCTTATAAATAGATTGAAAAGAAAAGGGGCTAAAATGCACCCTTGTCGAACTCCTCTGTTGATGGGTACGGAGTTTGTGAGGTCACCAGTAGGTGTTATTCTCACCCTGGCGGTCGTCCCATCGTGGAGTTGGGTTATTAGCCACAATAACCTTCTATCAATGCCCCAATGGGCCAATTTTCCCCATAATAGTTTTCTGGGTATGCTGTCGAACGCGGCCTTCAAATCTATGAAGGCAGCACAGAGTTGGCCCCGCTCAGAAGAAGAGTATTTCCGAGCTAAGTGGTATAAAATTACTGCATGGTCCGTGGTTGAACGGTGAGCTCTAAACCCAGCTTGTTCTGGGCCGATGAGATGGAGTTCCTCTGCCCACTGGGTCAGTCTAGTTAACAGAAAACGAGCGTATATTTTCCCGTTAATCGACAGGAGACTGATGTTTCGATAGTTTCCCGGATCATCGGGGGGGCCTTTTTTGTGTATTGGGATGATGATGGCCTCCTTCCACGTTCTGGGCACGAGACCAGTAGCATTAATTGCATCAAAAGTTGCGGCAAGTATGTTTGCCCACCAGGCCGGATGTAGCTTTATGGCCTCCGCCGGGATCAGGTCAGGCCCGGGGGCTTTGCCTATTTTTAGTTTCAAGATTAAATCTAGAATTTCATCAGGTTCAGTTTTGGGCCAAATGGGCAGGTGTTCGAAAGAAACGTCAGAATGGCAGGTAGAGGTCTCTGTCTGCGAGAAATATTTCCTCAAAAATTGCTCCCAGATCGGGGCGGGGATAACTGACAGGGGGCATTTCTTTGATCTTCTGTTTATCAGGCACCAAAATTCACGGGAGCTACGAGACCTGGAGGCTGCAAGTAGAGCCTGCCAGCGATTTTGCTGCCATTCACATTTGGCTCTTTTCTGTGCCTGCTTATATGCAATTTTAGCTTGTAAATAATTAGGGGGCAGTGATAGGGCGCCAGAGGTTTTATACTCATTATATATAGAACAAAGATGGAGTCTAGCTTGTTTGCACTGCAAATTAAACCAAGGAGCTCCAACCTTGAGCTGCACCCGATTAACCAAGTGGGCTGGAACCGTAAAAAAAGACATAAAATCCGTTGAGAGTAGAGAGAACAAGTCCAGAGTCTTATTGTAGTCGGGTGTATCTGCTAATAGGACAATATGAGGTTCGGTTTTCTTTTTTTGGAAAAATGCCGTGTATTTTTGGGCCTGAGTCGCTGACCATTTTATTCCTCTTATTTGGCCCGCAGCATTTAGTCCCATGTGGGTAGGGTGTCTTTTCTCAACCGGTAGCCAATCCAAAGAAAGTTTAGCGACTAAAGGGAGATGGTCACTCAAATGTACATTTTCTATTTTGAAATAAAAGAAATCTGTGAATAGGTCCTTGGAAACTAAAAAATAATCAAGGACACTATTTGAGGATGAACCCAGGTGAGTGAAGTCTCCAGGGATATCAGGCGGGCAGCTGCCATTTAAAATAACTAGATTTAGGTGGATTGCCATTTGGTAGAGTAAGACACCCGCCTCATTCACTCTGTTATCTTTGGATAATCTCAGAGCCAGGGGGGTTAAAGCCGAGTTTTGAAAACTAGGGGGGACCCACCACTTGGCCTTACTTATCATCTCCCAATTTGCAGCTGTACGGGCATTGAAATCGCCACCCATTACTGCGGGAATATTAGGATGTTGAAAATAACAATATAATAAGTGCTCCTCCAAGGCTTCCCATTTGCGGTGTAGGTCTGCTGAAAGACCACCCGGAGGGAGATAAACATTTGTAATTAGTAATTCAAATTTTTCACCGGAAATCAAGCCTGTGATGGCATAAGGAGGTAATGACTGGACAAGCGTAAATTTGGCCTGCAATTTAAGAGAGATGGCGATCAACAGGCCTCCACTAGGGCGTCCGCCTTTAAGGGAGGGGCAGGCTGGGAGAGAAATGAGATTGTAGCCGTTTATATCAATTGCCTCCTCTTCCCACTGGGTGGGTGGAAGGGTCTGTTTCTCTGGAACTCTGCAGTCAATGCTGCCTTCTGCATCACTCCGTCATCTCTCTCCCCTTTTGGTGACGCTTAAATACCGACAGCAAAAAAACCTTGGAATGTCTGGCTGGTATCGCATATGACAAACTGAGGCACGAGGCAAAAGTGCTTGAGGAAAAGGCTTCTTCTGACTCCAGCCCTGTGGCAGAAGCTGGCCTGAGACGCTTTGCCAACTGAGAGGAAGGAGAAGATGGTGTCCCTCCCCATCAGTAGCATAGCATGGGGGTGGCAGGGGGGCCATGGCCCTGGGCACAAAATTCAGTGGGGCGACCATGCAGGCAACGGCTTCCATGGGGATCCCTGGCGAAGGCAGCAGAGCAGCTCAGGCCCATGGTGAGCAGTCACAGAGGGAGGCGGGCAAGGGGGCAACCCCAGTGTGGCACGGTCCGGCGCTCCTCTCTGCGGGGGTTGGGGAATTCTCTTGCCAACGGCCATGTCGGCGGGCCAGGCTCCCCCCTGCACTGGCAGGCAGGCTGCACAGCATGATCCCACTTGGCTCCAGTGTGTGTGGAGATGTTCCAGTGCCATTAGCAACTTGCCTGCCCTGGGCACCAGCAACCCATGCTATGCTGCGGCTCTGCATTCCAAGCCCAAAACCCTTAGCAGACTGGCTGACAAACCAAGGCAGGTGAACATGGGGCAGTAGGCACCTAGCTCGGTTTTGTCCACACAGACCAGCGCTAGTGGCTTTCCAGAGTTTCATCCAGGTGGCATTCCCAACCCTACCAGGAGATGCCATTGGGGATTGAACCTTCTGAATGCAAAGCTGATGCCCTAATAATCGCTGAGCTATGGACCTTCCTCACTCAGACTCACTGTCTGCTTCCCACCTCTCCGATTGTATATATCTCCCGCAATCCCAGGTAAGTAAAGAGAGACAAGCAAGCTGCAGCCAGAAACCTTGTCTTCCTCACAAAGGAATTGCTCTCCTCCCACTGCAACAAAAAGCAGTTGTCCCAGGAACCTCATGCTACTGCGCTGTGTGTGTGTGTGTGTGTGTGTGTGAGAGAGAGAGAGAGAGAGAGAGAGAGAGAGAGGTGATCTCTATATAGGCCATAGAAAGACATCATATTTGGCCAACTTTCCCTCCAGCCTCCCTTCCTCTTGTCTGGTTAGATGCAGCTCATGTTCCATGGGACGGTGGTGAAAAGAACAAGATCATCGGGCTCATCTAACGCTGCCCGTTCTGTACAATCTGGTGAGCAGGCCTGTCGGCTGACCTTTCTTTTTCATGCTGTGATCGGCAAGAGAGATGTGCACACACATACACACAGAGGGGGGGGTATGGGGGGGAAGAGAGCGCTACGCATCAGCCAGTGCCGTGCCCTCGCTTTTGACTGAGCTGCAAGGTGCAGAGCGGTTGTCTGCTCTTCAGCCCCCATACCCTTTGTTCCCCCTTCCACAAAAGCGATGGAAATGTCAAAAGCGGTCCAGGGTGCACGCCCTCCATGTTATTTCCAGAGAGAGCCCCTGGTTAGCTGAGCTCCTCGTACTCATATCTTTCTCCCCGCTTCTCCAGTCTGCACCAATTACCATCCCTGGAGCCCACACGCTGGGGACTTGGAACAAATTGCCCCGGCCCCCTCTGACACTTAGGCTGACCTAGATAGCAGTGACATCCTTGGTAAAGTCAAGGCGGGAAGCTGATTGCTTCTGATGGAGGGGCTGTGGGGCAGTCGGAGGCAAGGGAAGGCTCACGTTTTGCAGAAGGCGGAGCAGAAAGGGACACCCTCTGACCACGCGGGTTCCCAGTCTAGCAACAGTCAGGCTGATGACTGAGTTTCCCCACATTGTTCGCTGAGTAAAGAAACACAGAAAATAAAATTGACCCCTTGGCACATCCGGTTTTAAGCAGGTGAGGTGGTCTGCGGGTGCTCCAGATGTTGAGGGACTCAAACCCTGTCAGCCCTGGCTTAGTTGAATCTGGCCCTCAGGACTCTCTGCAGCCACACACCCCATTGACCCATCTTGCTGCCCTGAATATTTTTGCCTGACTGGTGTGCATCTTAGATCTCCAATCTGGACAGAGGAGAGAAAGAAGGTGGTGGTGGGGAAACAGCTGACTGTACAGAGGTAAAATTTACATGCATTTCTCCAGCTATACGTTTGCCTCTGGGTCTGCTGCCCACTCCTGGCATGCAGCCCCCCCCATGCTATCCAGAAGAGAATGTGTTCCCCAGCTTTGCTTTAGAATCGTATAATCATTCCCAATGAAAACTAAGCGGGGAGACCCAGCCCCCCCAATATTGAGAGGGCCAATGTCCCCCACCGCCACCAAGTGTCCTATCTATGCGCCCCCACCCCCTGCCTCCTTGAGCTCTCCTATAAACCCTCTTCATTCTGTCAGCACTCTTCGCATGCCCTGGAACTACTTGCCTCTTTTAGATTTGCTGCACATGGGAATTGTGCAAGTGGGGGTGGGACTTTTTGCAAGGACCAATGAAAGAGGGGGATCCCGGGATAAAGCTTTCCCTAACGTGGGATTCAGAGGAGTGCGCACTCAGGACGCATGCTAATGCCTAAAATGGTGCGTGTTTTGTGGTCCTCAGAAGATTGCCCAAGTCCACCTCCTTCCCTGCAGACCCTCTTGCATGCTGAGATGGGCAGAAGAGGTCCTCTCGGTAGTTCCTCTGCTCTCTGAGGTTAGGCGGCGGTGTGGCCTGACACAGGGCCTTCTCTGTGGTGGCCCCTAAGCTGTGCCACTCTCTTCCCCAAAGAGGTGCACCTGGCACCTTCATTATAGAGCTTCCAGAGGAGGCTGAAGACGCACCTCGTTACCCTGGTTCTTGCATCTGAGGTTTATATTTTTAGCACCCACTGATTGGTTTTAAACTGTTTTGATGTAGTAACCCACCCTGGGACCTTAGGGGGAAGGGGAAGGAAGGGGAAGAGGCCCCTGGTCTGGAAAAGCTTCCCCCCACCCCACCCCAGCTCTGTAGGCATTGCACTCAAATCATGGAGAGGATGGGCCTACTCCAAAGGGGTGCGCCTCTCTGAGCACATCCCTTCTGACTGGGCGCAGAGGAGGAAATGTTGGAGGCAGTCCAGACTGTTTTGCCTTTCCCCCAACACCACTTGTCAGCTGCTCAACAGAGCTATAACATCGGGCTGACATTTGCGACGGAACAAGCTGACACCGTCGGAGGCCCGCGGAGCTAATTAGGACTCAAAGCGGATGTGACAAGGAGACAGATTCCCGGGGAAGGGATGTCCAGGACAGCTGGGGTGCGTGGGATCCAGAGACCAGAGAGACTGCCAGTCGTCTGGCTTGAAGTGGGTAACTTGTCGCCCGCCCGGTTCATTTCAGAGTTGTTTGTTTTTGAAGTTACAAAACCTTCCCGGTTTGGAGGGATTTCTTGGGGGGGTGGGGGGAGGTCATTGAGCTTGGGAGCTCAAGCGCTGCTTTTTCTGGGCAGCGCTGGGCCCACTGGAGGGCACCCAGGAGAGATAAAGCAGCTTGGGTGCCCTGCAGCCCCAGTTCTGCCCAGGGCACCCTGCTCCTCCCTTCCTAATCTACTGTCTCCCTCCCTCCCTGAGCTCTCTTCTGTTTTCATTTTGAACTGAGCCTGGCACTGTAGTCGTGCAAGAACCAGTGCAATAGATTCTCAGGCCTTGCGGTCCCCGTTAGTAATCTGGCTGCTTAATTCTGCACTAGCAGCAGTTTCCAAACCGTCTTCAAGGGCAGAACAAGACAAACAATCCAAAATTTTTCCCCAAATGTTCAGCATGGGTCTCTTGCATTTTAGCCTGCTGTTAAAAGCAGCAGCCTGCAGTTGGGCAGCAGGGGTGGGGCTGGGGTGGGGGCTGTCCTGCCAACCCTAAATAACAACAACAACAACAAACAACAAACAACAACAACAACAATGATTTATTATTTATACCCTGCCCATCTGGCTGGGTTTCCCCAGCCACTCTGGGCGGCTTCCAACAGAAAAATGTAATAAAATAATCTATCAAACATTAAAAGCTTCCCTAAACAGGGCTGCCTTCAGATGTCTTCTAAAAATCTGGTAGCTGTTTTCCTTTTTGACATCTGATGGGAGGGCGTTCCACAGGGCGGGCGCCACCACCGAGAAGGCCCTCTGCCTGGTTCCCTGCAACTTGGCTTCTCGCAATGAGGGAACCGCCAGAAGGCCCTCGGTACTGGACCTCAGTGTCCGGGCAGAACGATGGGGGTGGAGACGCTCCTTCAGGTATACGGGACCGAGGCCGTTTAGGGCTTTAAAGGAATTGCAAAGGCATGCAAAGGCACCTTGCTTCCTCCCTCTGAATGGATTCTCTCTCTCTCTCTCTCTCTCTCTCTCTCTCTCTCTCTCTCTCTCTCTCTCTCTCTCTCTCTCTCTCTTTTCCAACTGTCAACAATGTATTGCATTTGCAAGATAAAGTTGCCTGGAGCCCCCCAGAAAGAAAGTGAGTCGGAAGGGGTGGGAAGCCTCCATGTTAATTGAGACATTTGCTTTAAACCAGCCAAGGGCTTTGAGTGTTTGCTTGCATTATGATTAGTGTTTGTTATCTGCTGTGCTTAGCCAATGTTCTCCTTGTTCCTCTATTAGTGGAGCTCATTTCCTCAGTCAATGAGGAAATGGAAACCCTGAGGCCAGGCAACATCGCTGTCTTTGTTTGCTTCAAACTAGCGAATACTCTCCAGTTTGGATTTTTCAGGTCAAAAATAGCCGTTGGTTTGGCGCAGAAACATTTCCTGACAATGTTGCTCCCCCTGCACCTACCCACCCCATATTCTTTCCTAAAACTGTTGGGTATCATTGTTTCTTCTGGTCCAGGTCTCACCCCCCTCTTGGTTTCTCCCTCCCCTCCCAGCTAGTGCTTTGTCCTTTGTCACAGATTGGCCAGGACATCAACTAATCAAGAGGCACAATGAATAGGGATGACATCATGACACTAGGCAGCCAATCAGGGATAACAGGCCAGTACTACAGTTTCCAGAACAGGAGCATCTGAGACCCTGAGAATTCAGGGCCCAAAGTGGAGACCTGCAGGTGGCCCATGATGATGTCACAGAGTGCTTCTTGATGATGTCACAAGGACTCCCTGGTGATGTCATGGGAGCTGGCCCCAGTGATGTCATTAAACACGGCACTGCAAGTACGATCCACAATCACTGGGAGCATGCCATTAAAATAAGAAAAACAAAACCTAAAAGGTGAGCAAATGAGTCACTGGTCGGAAATTAAGACCGAAACTTTAAGGAAAGTGGCACGGGGGTTTTCCAGGTCCATCAGGGTTCCCCGCAGAGAACAGGATGACATCACACCTGGCTTTGCAGCCAATCAGATTTGGAATGCAGTCAGAAATGGGAGCAGTGTTGAATGAGAAGGCAAGTAATATTTGCGGAAAGAAAGCCAAAAGAATGAATTAAGAGGAGAGGTATTTTTCAACACGGCTGTCAGCATTTGCAATCAAAACAGAAACACAATAACCTGTGAGTCATTTTGGCTCCAACTGGCAGCCTGTTTCCTAAGCAGGTGCTTGTTTTTTGGAACTCCTTGTTGGAAGGGTGACTGGGGGATCCCAACATTGCGCTTCACACAATAATTGTACAGAAGTGTGCATGCACACGAAAGCTCATACCAATGACAAACTTAGTTGGTCTCTAAGGTGCTACTGGAATGCATTTTTTATTTTATTTTGTACAGTTGGAAGTTACACCCAAGAGATATCTAGTCTGAGCAGCTGCAATGCAAAACACAGCAAACACACACTTTCCTTCCTTGCTCCTCAGTCTTATTTATGACATTTATTTCCCATGTTTTCCCCCAAAGAGCTCAAGGTGGCATGCACAGTTCTCCTGCCAATTAATCTTCACCACAACCTTGCAAGGTGGGTTAAGCTGACACAGAGAGGGGGGGGGGAAGGGAGAGAGACTGGTCCACAGTCATCCACAGAGCTTTATGCCTGAGTAGGGATTTGAACCTTGTCTCCCTGGTCCTAATATAACATTCAGGCTTCCCATTGGAAGCATCTGATTGGCCACTGTGAGAACAGGATGCTGAACTGGCTATGGGCCACTGGCCTGATCCACCAGGACTGTTCTTACATTTACTCTAAGCTGTACATTATGCTGGCTATCTCTGTGTAATGTAGGAAAATGGAACTCGTCTGTGGCAAGAGGCGTCAGTACCCAACTAGGGCTGTGTGTCTTGCTCAATAAACAGTAGACAGTCAATCTGGAGCCCCCAAATAATCCTGGGAATCCTGGAATTTGTTGAGGGTGCCAAGGGCACTCACAGAACTACAGTTCCCAGAGTTGCTTGGGAAGAGGGATTGGTTGTTAAACAACTCTGGGAATCGTAGCTCTGGGGGGAGGGGGGTTAAAGGTTCTCCTAACAACTCTCAGCACCTTTAAGAAACTATAGCTCCCAAAATTCTTTGGGCAAAGCCATGACTGCTTAAAGTGGTATCATAGCACTTCTGATGGTTCCCTCACTGCGAGAAGTGAGGTTACAGGGAACCAGGCAGAGGGCCTTCTCGGTAGTGGCGCCTGCCCTGTGGAACGCCCTCCCAGCAGATGCCAAGAAAATAAACAACTACAGTAGTACCTCGGGTTACAAACATGATCCGTTCCGGGACGCAGTTAATAACCCAAAATAGCCGTAACCCGAAGCGCCATTTTGCGCATGCGCATGCGCAGAATGCACACGCGGCAAAAATACTTCCGGGTTTGTGGAGTTTGTAACCCAAGGTGTTCGTAACCCGAGGTACGACTGTATCTGATTTTTAGACGACATCTGAAGGCAGCCCTGTTTAGGGAAGTTTTTAATGTTTGATGTTTTATTGTGTTTTTAATATTCTGTTGGGAGCTGCCTGGAGTGGCTGGGGAAACCTAGCCAGATGGGCGGGGTATAAATAATAAAATTATTATTATTATTATTATTATTATTATTATTATTATTATTATTATTATTCATACTGAATAGCGTGGACGTGTCCTGGAGCAGAAGCCTAACCTTCTGTTGTTTACACCAAGCTTAACCAATCCAGAGAGGCTTTGCACCACCTGCCTGTTCCACCCCTTCTCTTCCAGTCTCCAGAGACATCTCACCCATCACAAGCCCTGGCAAAGTGGTTCAGGAGGAGCAGGCGGCATGAGTCAGCCTGGAGTGGAGCGGAGCATGATTACAGTTGATGAGAGGCTCAGATTGGCCCTAAATATGTGGTTGAGGCATCTTCTTCCCAGTCTGTAGGGTAGCTTGATTTCATCTTGTGATTTTCTCTCTCCCCCCCTCTGGAGTGGGAGGCAGGCAATGGTCATCTTGGCTTATCTGACAGGTAATCACTGGCAATTTCTCGCAACCAAGTCTCTCTCCGAGTAAAAGCACGAAAAGAGGAAGCCAGCCAACCCGGTGATTAGCAGAGGCCGGTCCGTTTATAAGGATACCGGCTTCTGAGAATCACACAAGATGGCATTGCCAGGGCCACTTACAGCAATTGACTTCAACAGGTTATAGAATCATAGAATCACAGACTTGGAAGAGACCACAAGGGCCATCCAGTCCAACCCCCTGCCAAGCAGGAAACACCATCAAAGCATTCCTGACATATGGCCGTCAAGCCTCCGCTTAAAGACCTCCAAAGAAGGAGACTCCACCACACTCCTTGGCAGCAAATTCCACTGCCAAACAGCTCTTACTGTCAGGAAGTTCTTCCTAATGTTTAGGTGGAATCTTCTTTCTTGTAGTTTGAATCCATTGCTCCTTGTCCGCTTCTCTGGAGCAGCAGAAAACAACCTTTCACCCTCTTCTATATGACATCCTTTTATATATTTGAACATGGCTATCATATCACCCCTTAACCTTCTCTTCTCCAGGCTAAACATACCCAGCTCCCTAAGCCGTTCCTCATAAGGCATCGTTTCCAGGCCTTTGACCATTTTGGTTCCCCTCCTCTGGACACGTTCCAGCTTGTCAGTATCCTCTTTGAACTGTAGTGCCCAGAACTGGACACAGTACTCCAGGTGAGGTCTGACCAGAGCGGAATACAGTGGTACTATTACTTCCTTTGATCTAGATGCTATACAAATGAACCAGCAACCAGTGCAAATATTACCTAGCCTGGAAGAAGCCTGATGCCTCCAGCACATATGTGGTTAGTTATGGGGCTGCGGTGGCTTCCCAGCCTCTCTGCAGTGCCGGTCGGCCTAAGGCTTCCCCTCCCCCCCCCCGCCTCAGCCTATTTCTCGCCACCTCTCGCCGTTGCCTGGTTACTTCCCTCTGCGGACAGACAGCCCAAAAGTACAGCAAACAAAGCAGCAATCCGTCATCTCCTTTTGTCCAAACTTATTTACTCCCCCACCCCCTTTCCAAGCAGCCTCTCACGCAGATCCTCCTATTATTCGGTGTTTTGCTTTCGACAGCCTTGGGATATTCATAGACTTGTTTCCTGGCCTTCGAGCACAATAGGCTTTTGTGCCATCTTGCCATCATGATTGAATCTCACAAAGGACTGCGCATGCAGAGAGTCCTCTCCTCAGCTTCCCTCCCTCTCAGGTGACACGGGGGGTCAGTGGGGGAGAGTGGGTCACATAAACCATTCGTGGGCAAAGTGTGGCGACACCCACAACATGGGTGTCCTTTGTCCTGCCCTTGAAGCTCCTCTGCCCACCACCCTTCATGGAGGATAGCCAGAAAATGAGAATTTGTCGGGGTTTCCTGTCATCGGTTCTGGCGCCACCTAGTGTCAGGCTCCATGCCTTCTGCCCTATGTGCACCAGGTATCTGCACTCTGCCTGAGATAGCTTTTGGCTACCTGTAGTTTAAGTGGAGGCAGCCAGGAGCTCAACAGCAGCCTGTCTGAGCTGGGCAAAGAGAGAACTTGGCATCATTCAAGCACCCTGCAGTGTGGGGGATCGGGGGCTTTGGATTACTCTGTTCAACACATTTTATCCATTTCTCATGAGTCCCATGGAGATGTCTTGGAATGGATGGTCAGATCCTGAGGAGGAATGGGAGGAGCTTAAGGAGTTGGATCTAGATGACCTTGGGATTAGTGGGTGCAAATAGGACCACGAGAAGTGTCTGAGTCTGGGGAGGAGACCCAAAGTCCAGAGAATGGAGAGCTGGATCTAGAGGAGGGACCAAAATGGTTGGCAGAAGAGTTTTCCACCCCATCACACTGGACACTCTGTATCAGATCCCTCCTGCTGTGCAGCTGCCCCCCCCCCCCGGTGCCTACTCCTTTGTGGGGTGGGGTGGGGTGGGGGTGGCAGCTCCTATTTCAGAAGAGGCAACTGAGAGCAAATTGGATGCTGAGATGGTGTTGACCCCACCTCCAACTCCTAGGACACAGAGCTGCCAGCCCAACCCACTTGAATGAGTGCCCGTTTGCTTACCCAGCCCTAGGACACATGCTAAGTGGTGTGCTCACCCCAGTCTTCAGAGAATCAGAGAATTCTAGAGTTGGAAGTCATCCAGTCCACCCCCTGGAATGTAGGAATCGCAGCTACAGAATCCTTGACAGATGACCATCCAACCTCTGTTTAAATACCTCCAATGAAGGAGACTTCACCACTCTCCATGATAGTCCATTCCATGGTTGAACACCTCTTACCACCAGAAAGTTCTGCCTCATGTTTAGCCGGAATCTCCTTTCTTCTCATTTGAATCCATTGACTCAGGTCTTAACCTCTGGAGCAGTGGGAAACAGGCTTGCCCCATCTTCCTTGTGATAGCCCTCCAGATAGTCAAAGCTGTCTATGATAGCATCTCTCAATCTTCTCTTCTCCAGGCTAAATATAGTCAACTCCCTCTCATAAGGCCTGGTTTCCAGATCCTTTCATATCTTCTTTGGACATGTTCCAGCTTGTTAGTTTCCTTTTTGAACTGTGGTGCCCAGAACTGGCCACAGTACTCCAGGTGGGGTCCTTCAAAAGGAAGATGCAGGGTGTGTGTGTGTTTGTTACTTGTTGGATCAACATCTTAGCTAGCACTTAGTCGTGTCTTCTGTACTTGCTGTAGCTTGTGCCTCGCCTACTCGCTGGATCATCACCCCTTCGTGGGAAGTGGGCTTGCATGTTCCTATGACCCTTGTGAGTGAAGCCATCAGGAATCTCGTACTCCCAGCAGGGTCATCCAAGGCAGTAAGGTCAAAGGGAAGGAGCTAGACAAAGAATGATCCAAGAAGTCCTCAACGGCAGAACAGGCGGATGATAACAAGCGGTATGTTACAACGGCTGTGAAGGCAGATGAAGGCTGCAACAGATAGGAATCTACCGGTTTGTCGTGACTACTTCATGCCATTGGAACAGAGCCACACCGTGATCAACTCCCACCTGGAAACCAATTTCCCCACTGTGGAAGGACATGTGGATCCAGAATTGGCCTCCACAGTCACTTACGGACCCATTGTTAAAATCATGTTTATGGAAGACAATCTTACTCGGCTACGAGTGATCGCCAAAGAAGCAGCAGCTTGTGCCTCGGCTACCTGCCACTCTGATGGATGGATTAAAGACTTTGGCAGAAACCAAGCTGGGAGTTCCAAGTTCTTTCTTCCAGCAGTGAGGGCCAGGACACCTCCTCTGTTTTGATTGATGTGGCTAAAGCTTGGCCCGCCACTCATCCAGAAAGAAAGCAGATAGCTTCCAGTGGAGCTACCATCATCCCCTACCAGAATGGCGCTAAAATCATCCCAGTGCATTATGGGAATTAAAACATGCCAACCAATGAAAGAGAGGCACGTCAGTGAGTTTGGCACCCTCTGCTTTCAAAATCTGCCCTGCACCTTGAAATGTGAAGAAACCACGCAGCTTCAGCCCTCACTTCTTCTCTGCAAAATTCAGAATCACTTTTCAAATATCTGAAAGCTCAGCTGAGCCCTGGACAAGAGAGACCTTCCTTGGTCCCAGTCAATTTGCTTTTCGGATCAATCTTGGCCTTTGTGGATTTCTCTGAAATGCAGATTATCTTCCCTTTGACAACCTATAAATTCAGCAAAAGCTTTCCCATTGTCTCTGGGTGTTATCAATCGTGAGTTTCTCAATTGTATCGTGTCTTCTTAATGGCCAAGGTCTGCTCTGGCCCCAACTAGGGATCTTTTTCGGTTTTCTGCCTTAAACTGAATCAAAAGGTTAATTAGCTATAGATTAAGTCGATGTCAGCTATTGCATCTTGAGTAGGCCTGAGCTCCTTGGAGGAAAGGTGAGATACAAATGTTCAAACTGTGGAGGTTGGTCCATTAGTGAGAAATGGAGCACTGCCGCACCAACCTCAGCCTGCCCCCAGCCAGCTCCTTCCTGCAGACTCTCTTACTTATAAACAGTTAGGGAGTAGCTCTGCCTGCCATTGGCTCTGGCGCCACCTGCTGTTGGCCTCCCTGCCTTCTGCCCTACCAGCCCCAGACCTCACTGGGTATGAACAACAACACAAATAAAAACAAGGGGAAGGAACGGAAACGAGGCCGTTCTACCACTTTGTGAGTGTAGTGCAGATATGTTGGCGAATCCGGCGGCATTTTGTGATGCCTTCTTGCCAGGGAGAAAGAAAAGGCTCCCTTCCAAAGCTCCAGATTGTGAGCCGGCCCCCAGAACTGCCACATTCCAGCACGGCTCTGCCGTTTGCCGTTAGAAAACGCCCACGCCTGATCCCGGCGTGTCCTTCCTACAGAATCGGAGCTGTGCAGACTGCCTCGTTCATGGCAAGACTACGAAAGCGGCATGATGGCATTTGAAGCAACAATATGTTTTTCCCAGGGACTCCGAGCGGTGGCCGTCATCAAGTCTGAAGGGCAGCTGCAACGGGAAAAGGCTGTTGCAGGCAGCCACGAAGCGCGCAGCCATCTGCCGGTGTGAAACCCGGACTCCCAAATGCTTAATATCCGATAGAGTTACTGATAACACCACTTGATCTTAGCCAGAGGGACTGAGATTGCAAGTGCCCAGGGCTCCTGGCTAGGGAGATTACCGTTGCTGTGAACACAGTATAAAAAGATCTTATAGTTTGCAGAGATTGAAACTGGTTGTGTTTTTATGTGGGGTTTTTTTTTTTAAAACCACAGTGCTTTGGGGGAAGGGCTGCAGCTCAAGGCAGAGCATCTGCCTTGTTGCAGAAGGCTCCAGGTTTAATCCCCAGCATCTGCAGGGAGGTCTGTAATCCTGGAGCCACTGCCAGTCAGTGTAGACAATACTGAGCCAGATGGACCAATGGTCCTGACTCAGTGTAAGGTTGCTTTCTACGAGTTACTCTATGTCAGCACCTGTAGCAGAGAAACCGTTAGGAGTTCAGAGCTACAAATTACCATGTTACCCATGGAGAGATGTATCATTACACATGTGCAATTTCATCCTCCTACAAAGCTATTGTACTACCAACCTTAGTAAATGCTTGTGAAACATGGACCACTTATAAACTCCATCTCCAACTCCTCGAAAGATTCCATCAACAGTGTCTCCGAAAAAAAATTCACATCGCTTGGGAAGATAGGCGAACTAATATCAGTGTACTGGAAGAAGCAAAGATCACCAGTGTTGAAGCAATGATTCTTCAACATCAACTTCGTTGGACTGGTCATGTTGTGCGGATGCCTGATGATCGTCTTCCAAAGCAACTACTCTATTCCAAACTTTAAAATGGAAAGCGTCATGCTGGTGGTCAACAAAAGAGGTTTAAAGACTGTCTCAAGGCACATCTTTAAAAATGTAGAATAAACACTGACAACTGGGAAACACTGGCCTGCGAGTGCTCCAGTTGGAGAACAGCCTTGACCAAAGGTGTCATGGGCTTTAAAGAAACTCGATCTCAGGACGCAAGGGAGAAACGTGCTAAGAGGAAGGCATGCTTGGCAAATCCACACCGTGATCGACTCCCGCCTGGAAACCAATGTCCCCACTGTGGAAGGACGTGTGGATCCAGAATTGGCCTCCACAGTCACTTACGGACCCATTGTTAAAACCGTGTTTATGGAAGACAATCTTACTTGGCTACGAGTGATCGCCAAAGAAGAAGAAAGAAATTGGGATAACATCTGCTTTGCATGCAGAAGGTTCCAGGTTATTGTTATTATTTAGTAAATTTGTAAACCACCCTTCATTCATAGATCTTGGGGAGGTACACAACATAAAGATACACTATAAAAGACACAGAATTCATAATAAAAATAAGAACAAAAATAAACCACAACACATTTAAAAGGTTCAATCCACAGCATCTCCAGGTTGGGTTGGGAGAGGCTCCCTGCCTGAAGGTGTAAGAGTTGCTGCCAATCAGTGCAGGCAACACTGAGATAGATGGGCCAATGGTCTCAGTACGAAACAGCTTCCAGTGGAAATGGAAATGGAGGCTGTGTGAGCTGCTTCTCTCCGTACAGTTCCTGGGATGCAGCCAGCAGCTTCAGATCTCCTGAGAAAGGCATTCCTCCTTGACCAATGAGAGGAGCAGACAGACTTCTTTGTCTCCTCTCTTTTCACATTTGGCCAAGCCACTGCTGAGATTACCACCTGAAAAACAAAAACAAATCCCTTCTGGGAAATGAACAGGGTGAGAATGGCGGGTCTACATGCCGTTGCCCCTTGTGGTGAGGCTTTGGAACTGCAGGTTGGAGCTGAGCTCAATAGCGCCTCTCCCTATTGGCTGCTCCATCTGATGTAAAAGAACAGTCAGAACACACAAGGTTGTTTCTCAAGGCCAAATGTCTCTAGCTTCAGGATAATGGCCAGGATTAGGACCAGGGAGAGGCAGAGCTCCATCACAATCAAGTCGAGATTCCTGCATTGCAGATGACCCTCGGGATTCCTTCCAACCTTACAGTTCCTTGATTCTATTATTCTATGAACTGACTGGTCTGGCTTGCCATCAAAGGGAAATGTTTATTTACTTATTGCATTTATATCTTACTTTTCCCTCCAAGGATGGTTCTCCCCTTCCTCGTTGAATCCCAACAACCCTGTGAGGTAGGTTAGGCGGAGAGGCAGTGATTGGCCCAAAGATGACCAGTGAGCTTCAAGGCTGTGTAGGCAGTGCTATTTTTCTAGAAAAAGAGGTGCCAGAACGCACCACGAAAACCTCCCTTTTGGCAGAGCATAAGACTCTGAATCTCAGGGCAGTGGGTTCGAGCCCCACATTGGGTGAAAGATTCCTGCATTGCAGGGGGTTGGATTAGATCAGGCACCCCCAAACTTCGGCCCTCCAGATGTTTTGAACTACAATTCCCATCTTCCCTGACCACGGGTCCTGTTAGCTAGGGATCATGGGAGTTGTAGGCCAAAACATCTGGAGGGCTGCAGTTTGGGGATGCCTGGACTAGATGATCCTCGTGGTCCCATCCAACTCTTTGATTCTATGAGCCATGACCCTTGTTCTCTTAGAATGGCAATGGCACACACCTGAGAAGTGTCGGAACTGAGTCCCGGCGTTGGGGGGGGGAGTCCTGGCTGTAGGGGTTTGAACCCTGATCTCGCAGGTCCTGATTTAACACTCTACTAACCACTATGCAACACTAGCTCTTCAGTCCTAGTGCTGCTTTTGTTGTTTTTCTTTGTGTGTGGAGGGAGAGAGAGAGAGAGAGAGAGAGAGAGAGAGATCAGTTTTCCATCAGCACCAGGCAGTGGATCACCATTGGAGAGCCTGTCAACAGCAACAAAAAGGAGAGAGAAGTAATAATAATAATAATTAATTAATTAATTAATTAATTAATTAATTAATTTATACCCCGCCCATCTGGCTGGGTTTCCCCAGCCACTCTGGGCGGCTTCCAACAGAAAAATGAAATAAAAAAATCTATTAAACATTAGAAGTCTCCCAAACAGGGCTGCCTTCAGATGTCTTCTAAAAATCTGGTAGCTGTTTTTCTCTTTGACATCTGATGGAAGGGCGTTCCACAGGGCGGGTGCCACTACCGAGAAGGCCCTCTGCCTGGTTCCCTGCAACTTGGCTTCTCGCAATGAGGGAACCTCCAGAAGGCCCTCGGTACTGGACCTCAGTGTCTGGGCAGAATGATGGGGGTGGAGACGCTCCTCCAGGAATACTGGACCGAGGCCATTTAGGGCTTAAAAGGTCAGCACCAACACTTTGAACTGTGCTCGGAAATGTACTGGGAGCCAATGTAGATCTTTCAAGACCGGTGTTATGTGGTCTCGGCGGCCGCTCCAAGTCACCAGTCTAGCTGCTGCATTCTGGATTAGTTGTAGTTTCCGGGTCACTTTCAAAGGCAGCCCCACGTAGAGCACATTGCAGTAGTCCAAGCGGGAGATAACTAGAGCATGCACCACTCTGGCGAGACAGTCTGCAGGCAGATAGGGAGGGTCTCAGCCTGCGTACCAGATAGAGTAAACATACTAATATTTAATATTCATAGAGATAGATATAGATTAGATAGATAGATAGATAGATAGATAGATAGATAGATAGATAGATAGATGATAGATAGATGATAGATAGATGATTAGATAGATAGATAGATTGATGATAGATGAACATACTCAGATTAATTTGCATACATTTGTCCAGTCGCAGAATTCAGTTGTCAGAATCAGTTAGTGCAGAATGCCAGCCACAGGCCAACATCTGCTGCAATGTTGATCTTCTGCCACTCTAAGCACCCCCACAACCACTGCGTACACCGGTAGCATTTTGCTAGAGGAAATATGACCCTGAAAAAGCCAAAGTCCTCTTTGTCGCCTTTGAGACTAATATAAATGCCATAATATGTGGTGTCGGCCATAAATTTTTAATGCAGAAATCATTGCTTCTCCTGCTCTTTGGCTGTTAAAGTCGGAAGTGTTGAAAAGGCTTCACCGCTATAACAATTGCATCTTGCATTAAAAGATGGAGCCCTTTACACTTTTTGTTTTGTTTTTTATGGCAAGGAAGAAATCATCCAGGAGCGCGACCCAGTGCTCAAACTCCTTTTCTTATCTTGACACTGCCATCAATACTCTTGGCTCCTTCCTCTCCATCTCTGATGAAGGTTTCGGAGCTCTGCCCCTCATCTCCAGATGCTGCGATGTTCAGAGAGTTGTTGCTGGGTGTGCAAAAGGCCGGGGGAGAAAATTAGATTTGCTCACACTGCTGGCAGAGCAGAAAGAGATGGAAAAGGGTGTGCCCAGGCAGGTAGGAGGAATAGGTAAAAGGTAAAGGTAAAGGACCCCTGGACGGTTAAGTCCACTCAAAGGTGACTATGGGGTGCAGTGTGCATCATGGATGGCAGCTAACAGATTGAGGTTGAATCCTGACAATACAGAAGTACTGTTTGTGGGGGACAGGAGGCGGGCAGGTGTGGAGGACTCCCTGGTCCTGAACGGGGTAACTGTGCCCCTGAAGGACCAGGTGCGCAGCCTGGGAGTCATTTTGGACTCTCAGCTGTCCATGGAGGCGCAGGTCAATTCTGTGTCCAGGGCAGCTGTTTATCAGCTCCATCTGGCACGCAGGCTGAGACCCCCCTAAATGGCCTCGGTCCAGTATACCTGAAGGAGCGTCTCCTCCCCCATCGTTCTGCCCGGACACTGAGGTCCAGCGCCGAGGGCCTTCTGGTGGTTCCCTTGCTACGAGAAACCAAATTACAGGGAACCAGGCCTTCTCGGTGGTGGTGCCCGCCCTGTGGAATGCCCTCCCACCAGAGGTCAAAGAGAATAACAATTACCAGACCTTTAGAAAGCATCTCAAGGCAGCCCTGTTTAGGGAAGCTTTTAATGTTTGATGGATTTCTGTATTTTAATATTCTGTTGGAAGCCGCCCAGAGTGGCTGGGGGAACCCGGCCAGATGGGCGGGGTATAAATAATAAATTATTATTATTATTATTATTATTATTATTATTATTATTATTATTATTACAGTGGTACCTCGGTTTATGAACACAATTGGTTCTGGAAGTCTGTTCATAAACTGAAGCGTTCATAAACTGAAGCGAACTTTCCCATTGAAAGTAATGGAAAGTGGATTAATCCGTTCCAGACGGGTCCGCGGAGTACTTAAACTGAAGCGTTCATAAACTGAAACATGGGTGTAATAGGTTCCGGAAGTCTGTTCATAAACTGAAGCGTTCATAAACTGAAGTGAACTTTCCCATTAAAAGTAATGGAAAGTGAATTAATCTGTTCCAGATGGGTCCGCGGCGTTCATAAACTGAAAATTCATAAACCGAGGTGTTCATAAACCGAGGTTCCGCTGTATCTCGCTTCAGGCCGAGGGAGCCGACGTTTGTCCACAGAATACACCCTCCCTTTCAGGGCACAACAGGAGTGTCTGTCAGAGTTTTCTCTATCAAGCTAACAGGAAAACTCCGTGAGCGTCCACTCCTATCAGGTGCCTATCTAGCAAAACATGACTTGTTGCTCCAATTGCATTTTAAATATCTCACACTAGCTTCTACACCACGCAGGCTCGCTGTGCTGCAAAACTCCCTGATCCACCCTTCCCAAAACCATACACAGACCGAACCATGGCCATCCTTCACACTTCCCCAGATTAACATTAGATGGAGCCCATGGTTCATCCCCTACTTCCTATTTTATCCTCGCAACAACCATGTGAGGCAGTTTAGCCCAAGGGAGTGTCACCCAAGCTTGAGGTCACCCAGCAAGCTTCGTGGCTGAGTGGGGATTTGAACCTGGGTCTCCCAGGTCGCGGACTGGAACTCTAACCGCTACGCTGTCCTGCCTTTCTCTATGGTGAGCAAAAACTTGAATTTTGACCTTGCACGTCTTCTGCGTCAGAATTTCCCTGGTGAGATCAATGTCCCAGAATCTTGCATTTAGAAAGGATCCATTGGCTTCATCCCTCTGTACGCTGCTTGCTCCCCCTCGCCACCCGCCTTCTCACCAATATTTAAGAATCAGGGACACGCTGCGTTTATTTAACTGTTCTGTTAAGCACGGTCTGTTGGGTTGAAATATGGCACCTTTCCCACCGAGCCTGGCTCCCGTGGTTTTATTAGACAGTGTGGTGATGTCTGTTTTGCATTATTGCTTCTGCTTAGCTGGACGCCACAGATCGTTTGGCAGAAATCTAATATCTGGGCACTTGAGAAATATGGCGTTGGTTCCAAGATATCTATTATTTACTGAGCCCTGCGCAGATCTCTGTAGATTCCTCCGAGCCTTCTCATCCTGCTCTGTTCTGAGAGACATCAACAGAACGGTCTGTGTATATGCTTGGATGTGGCAGCAGACTCATATATTTTTTTTTATTTAAAAAAATGTAGCATGTGGCATTTGGCCACAGAAGTCTGCTTCTTAAGATTCTCAGCCTTCATTTTTGAAAAATAAAAACAAACCCCTTCAAAGCTGTTAGGATTGCGCAGCTTTGAAGGATTCCTACAGAGATCTCAAGAGTGGTCAGAAGGGGCAAGGGCAGGCATTCTATACCCTTCATAGCTCTGTGACCCCTGTCCTAACTAGCTGAAGGAGATACGATTATTCAGAGTAAATTTATACAGAATTACAGCGCTGGTTTAGGCATACTTACTTGGAAGCAAGTCCTGTGTTGTCTTTTGTAGCTCACACATCGCATCCATGCCATACATTTAAAGCACGTTTAAAGAGTATAGCTCCCCCCCCCCCCGATTAATCCTGGGAACTGTAGTTTGCTCCTTGCAGAACTATAATTCCCGGCGCCCTTGACAAGGGACTGGGCATGCAACAAACCTTGCATGCATAGGGCACTACTGAGTGTCTCCATCAGGAATCAAAGTAACCAAATAGGGGTATACAAGGTAAGACATCCCTAGAGGCCCTGGTTCTGTTACTTAATTGAGGCAGGGACTTTGTCATTTGTTCTGATTTGCCTGTTGCCAACTCCAAGTTGTTCTGGATGGTGGTCAAAAGGGTCTCCTGGCATGATAGGAAGAGAGCTGTTGACACATCATCTTGGTACTCAGCACAGGACTTCCAAGAGGGGTTCCCCCAACTCTATGGTTGTGAAACGGACGTCTCACCACATGCAGTTGTAAAGCCCTAATAACTCTTCACTGCTGAGATCCTAACTATGGCAGCTTTAATGGCAGCTACGGTGATTCTGCATCCTGTATTTAAAGACACTGTGCTGCTTTCTGATTATTAAAACAGCCTTGAGGGCAAAAGGCCCATAGGAACGGACTGAAGCCTTTATCGGTCCTCGTGCTTTTAATCGTGGAGATTTTTGCTTTGCAGTGGAGTCCCTCTCTTCCCCTCCAGCCGTGTCCCGAGGCAAAGCTGATTTCCAGCCACATCAAAATGTGAGGTCCTAGGCTTTAGGCATCATGTATATTTCAACCACTGCTCAACGCCGGTTGTTCTCACCACTGCAAATTGTTCTCCATAAAAAGGAACAAAACGTTTAAAGCTGGGGTGGGGAACTTCACACTCACAGGCTGGATGTGGCCCTTCAGGGCTCCCTATCATAACTCTCCCAAGCCCACACCCCTTCTTAACCCCCCTCTGGGATGTGGGTGGCACTGTGGTCTAAACCACTGAGCCTTTTGGACATGCCGATCAGAAGGTCAGCAGTTTGAATCCCCATGACAGGGTGAGCTCCCATTGCTCTGTCCCAGCTCCTGCCAACCTAGCGGTTCGAAAGCATGTCAGAGCAAGTAGATAAATAGGTACCACTGCAGTGGGAAGGTAAACAGCGTTTCCATGCGCTCTGGTTTCTATCATGGTGTTCTGTTGCGCCATAAGCAGTTTAGTCATGCTGGCCACATGACTTAGAAAGCTGTCTGTGGACAAACGGCGGCTCCCTTGGCCTGAAGTGAGATGAGCGTCGCAACCCCATAGACGCCTTTGACTGGACTTAACCATCCAGGGGTCCTTTACCTTTACTTTTACCTAACCCTCCTCTGTGCCCTGAATGTTTCTGCTTGGCCGGAATGTGTCCTTGAACTGTGATCATGCCTTTGGCTTGTCTGGATGGAGGATAGAGAGAAAAACTTGCCCATGGTACAAGGTGAGATTTGCATTCACCAACTTTTTACTATGACAGACAGACTTGTAGTGTTGGAAGGGATCACCGGAGTCATCTAGGCCCCTGCAATGCAGAAATCTTTCACCCAATAGTAGATGATTTTATTGTTGTTTCATTTGTTCTGTAAACCGCTTTGAGGTTTTAGTACAGTCGAGTGGTATATAAAATTTGTGAAATAAATATAAATAGCAGAGTTGTACTGGAAATCCTTCGTGAAGATCCAGGTGATATGAAAGGGTTTGGTATGCCTGTTGCACCTGCCCCAAGAAGTCTCCAGTGTTCATACAATTAACCTTCAAAGCCGTAGTTCATGCTTGTTTGCTTCGATCTGAAGTTATATAGAGCTGCATCAATGTTCTCCCCAAGACACATCATCCTGTGATCTTTATCAATTGGTCAAAGTCTCCTACCCACTGCCCATCATCGATAGCTATAACAATTAGCTGCTTAAATTGGTTTTCTTTTTGCAAGAGCTGAGCTGAAATGACTCGCTGTTTGGGGGAATAGTTTCAACAGTATCAGTGAGCACCTCACTTCCTATAATTTTAAAGTTGGCAATAATTGTCACCTGTTTATCTCCTTGCTGACCTACTGCTCAGTGGGCTTCATTTGACCCAGTGATATTACCAGGAAGCCAAATCTGAATGCATACCATAGAGATGATTCTCTACTAAATGATCCCCCAATTGACTGGAATCATCAGTGCAAGGGATCCAGGAAGCTGGCCCTAATTCTCAATTGACATTTGTTTGTCTTCACTGATGTCGTTACATAATCAATTCTGATTGGCTATGTATCATCACAGACCCTCCAAGTGTCCTTATTTCCCAGGGACAGTCCCTGATTTAGAGAAGCCGCCCCGGTTTCTGATTTGATCCTGGAATGTCCCACTTTTCCTTAGAATGTCCCTCTTTTCTTTGGAGAAATGGTGGAGGGTATGGATTTATGCGACCCCTTAGCCAAGGAGATAAGTAACTATACAACCTTTAGAAGACATCTGAATGCAGCCCTGCATAGGGAAGTTTCTTAAGGTTCAATGTTTTATTATGTTTTTATATATGTTGGAAGCAGCTCAGAGTGGCTGGGGCAACCCAGTCAGATGGGCAGGGTATAAATAACATCATCATCATTATTTATTGAATAGGACATCCCTATTTCATCACCTCCTGGCAAATAGAAGGGGAAGAAATGGAGGCAGTGAGAGATTTTACCTTCTTGGGCTCCTTGATCACTGCAGATGGTGACAGCAGTCACGAAATTAAAAGACGCCTGCTTCTTGGGAGAAAAGCAATGACAAACCTAGACAGCATCTTAAAAAGCAGAGACATCACCTTGCCGACAAAGGTCCGTATAGTTAAAGCTATGGTTTTCCCAGTAGTGATGTATGGAAGTGAGAGCTGGACCATAAAGAAGGCTGATCGCCGAAGAATTGATGCTTTTGAATTATGGTGCTGGAGGAGACTCTTGAGAGTCCCATGGACTGCAAGAAGATCAAACCTATCAATTCTGAAGGAAATCAGCCCTGAGTGCTCCCTGGAAGGACAGATCGTGAAGCTGAGGCTCCAATACTTTGGCCACCTCATGAGAAGAGAAGAATCCTTGGAAAAGACCCTGATGTTGGGAAAGATTGAGGGCACTAGGAGAAGGGGACGTCAGAGGACAAGATGGTTGGACAGTGTTCTCGAAGCTACGAACATGAGTTTGACCAAACTGCGGGAGGCAGTGCAAGACAGGAGTGCCTGGCGTGCTATGGTCCATGGGGTCACGAAGAGTCGGACACGACTAAACGACTAAACAACAACAACAAATTTCATCAGAGAAATGTTGAAGGGTATGTCATCATCCCATCATTCTTGACTGGCTTCCAATTGTTCCTGGGCCTAACCCTAGAAGAAAGAAACAGGTGGAAAAGTTTGAAAGAACAGCATCAAACCCATTCGTAAAATTTGGATATTCTCCCAGTGAATATTATTCCAGTAACAGTTTCTAACTTGCTCTCAAAATTAGCACTTATGTATGAAGAACCTGTTATGTATTCAGTGGTCTGTGTTTGCCTGAGCTTGAGTCTGGACTAAGGATTCTAAGCCCCTGTGTTCTGATTCGATATATGAGATCCAATCACAGAACATTTCAGGATTTGGGCCTCTCCCATTGGCCCTTAAACTCTGAGTCATGATTCGCAGCTTGGAAATTTAGACAGCCAATCACGCTGGGAGTGGGAGTGGCCTAGGCCTTCAGAAATATATATAAGCAGTTGTTTTGCCCCTGTTGACCAGTTCTGTTAGTTCAATAAAGGTTCTTGTTGTGTCTTGCCTTGTGGCAACCCACCTAGGCTTCAGGACCTTAGGCCTTCCAGGTGCCGCTGAACTACAACTCCCATCATCCCATCCTGGCTGGTGCTGACAGGAGATGTCGTTCAGGAACACCTGGAAGGCCAAAGGTTCCTCATCCTTGACATATGTCCTAAAAATAAAAAAGGGGGAATAATATTTGCTTCAACTCTGTTTTTATTTAATTTTGCGTGTTCTGTGTCTAGCGGCTGCTAGATTGATTTGCCTTCAAAATGTCATAAGGGCCTCCTTTTGCTTTCTGCACATTTGCAGGTGCTGAAATCCAGACACACACAAAAGGTATTCTTTAGCATTGCTTTCCAGAAAACACCCATTGCTTTGCTCAGGAAGCGACTCCTGAGCCCCATTTGCCCAAAATTTATGCCTCCACCCCCCCCCACCTACCCCACAGCTGTGGAAAAATGCAAGCAAGGGCTGGGAGGCCATGAATTAAGGGAAAGATAGGGGGATCTAAATCACTGTCGCACCTCATTACGATGCTGCTGGGAACAATGTTCCTTTTTGCATTCGTAATTAAAGGGGGAGAGGCAGATGGTGGCTGCCATAACCAAAAGTGATGAGTCTATTAAAATAATACTTAGCCCTTCTCCCATTGTTTTGTGATTGTAAGAGCTCTTTGTCACTCAGGAGAGGTGATGGACTGTGTTACACCTGACTCTGATCACACAGGTTTTATTTACAACAAGGAGAAGGAGAAGGTGCTACCTTGGCATTATTAAGGTGGGGGAGATTAGAAAGTCGCCAGCACAATTAAATAGGCAAGTTGAAAAAGAGACAGACAGGGGGAGAGGGGGAGAAGGGGGGGGAGAGAGGGCTCTGTGCATCTTTAATAGCTGAATAGAATTTAGCTGAAATCCCCTCTTCTACACAACTATTAAAGGTGCTTGAGTCCTGTCCATTTTGGTATCTGGCGAGCTTAGGTGCAAACTTCGAAGGCAGTGGCCCCCAAACTTCCCTCCCCAGCCACACAACATGGGCCATTAGGTTTCCAGAGAGATCCCCAAGTCATAGCTTGGGATCCAGCACAGAGCAAGACAACCCTCTGTGTCTCCAGTACCAACCCAAATTCTCTCTCACGTCCAACTCACCTTCGCCTGTTGTTCTCCATCCTTGGATGATGTGGCTCACTGTTTGAGATGATCACAGAATCACAGAATTGTAGAGTTGGGAGGGACCATGAGGATCAACTAGGCCAGTGGTGTCCAAACTTTTTTCAAAGAGGGCCAGATCTGATGAAGTGAAGGGCCGCGAGGGCCGACCAAAGTTGTTGACCATTTTTTTAGGATTGAAGTTGTTGAAGTTTTTAAAAATGATTTTAGCCCAGGAAATAAACTGCCACAGGGGCTGGATTAAACTGACCAGCGAGCTGGATTAGGCCCCCAAAACGGACTTTGGACATGCCTGAACTAGGCCAACGCCCTGTAATGCACGGATCTCGCCCAAAGTGGGTCTCAAACCTACAGCCCTGAGATTAAGAGTCTCACGCTCTACCAACTGAGATGATTACTTAGCTGTGTGGTTAAGACCAGGCATCCCCAAACTGCGGCCCTCCAGATGTTTTGGCCTACAACTCCCATGATCCCTAGCCAACAGGACCAGTGGTCGGGGAAGATGGGAAATGTAGTCCAAAACATCTGGAGGGCCGAAGTTTGGGGGTGCCTGGTTAAGACCATTACCTTCACAGATTGACTGGTTCAGCGGGTTTCTAACCTTACAGATACAGGATGGCAGGCCCAGAAGGAGCCCACAGATATCCTCCAGGACCCCCCCAAAAAAATATCAATAACAATAGAAACAGAGGAAGCTCCGTGGCAGAGCATCTGCTTTGCATGCAGGCTCAATCTCCAACATCTCCTGGTTGGGCTGGGAGCATCCCCTACTGAGAGCCCTGGAGAGCTGCTGCCAGTCAGTGTGGACAACAATCAGCTAGATTGGATCAGAATTGGGGGAGGGCAGCTTCCTGTATTCATAGCTAGGCGACAACACCCAACCACACTACCCCCCTAACAGCCTGCACTTCTGTTTTTTCTGAGCTGGTTGCCGAAACAGAGCTTCCCTCCTCTCCCCATCATCTGGAGGTCACTTAGACCTCAGACGGTAGCCTTGGGTGAGATTGGATGGCAGCTCGAAACCGTGATGACACTAACAGGGGTTTCTTTAAAAATAGCAACCTGTGTGCGGGAAGATACACCCCCGTCACTATCCAATTTGCAAATCAATGTTACTGCTTGCCTAATGAATTTAGTCTGATTATCATGTCTGTTTCCAAGTCTCTTTAATTCCCAGCGGAGTCACCTTGAGACTCGAAAGTCAGTTCACCCAAAGAGAGGAGAAGCAGGGAGTGGCAGGCGAGGCTGATTGCAGCCTCTGATTAGCAATTAAAGTCGGAGCTCTTCCGACTATGGGACTATTCCTCTGCCAGGAGAAGAGGATTGCAAGTTCCCTAAAGAAAGGGGGAGAGGCTGGCAGAGGCAGCCAGTCCATCAAAGCATCCGGGGCCCTGACCCACCAGCCTCAACCTGTCCTCACCCACCCACCCAGCCAGCCAGCCAGCCACCTGCCTGCCTGCCTTCCTGCCTACAACCTGTCCAAAGTGTGCCAGTGGCTGCCAGCTTCGTCCTCCTCCTTAGCCACAAGGTCACTTCTGCAGAACTCGGGCAGGGAGGAGGATGCTAAAATGAGTTGGCTCTGCCTCTCGTTGGCTCTGGCGCCACCTACTGTTGGGCTCCCTGCACCTTCAAGTCAACACACTCTCCCTTCTTAGGGTTCATTATCTTTCCTTTCCACTAGAGGTCTCCTCCAAATAGAGGGCTGTACTCTGGAAAGTTGGGTACATTGCCACCCAACCTCCTATCCCAAGGACAGGGAATCTGTGTCCCCCATACAGACCTGGAATTCGTTGGCTCCATTAGCCATTGGCTCTGGCTCCACCAACACTTTGGGTTCCCTGCTTTCAGCCTCATCAATCTGCGTGGGCCCTAGCAGAATTTCAACGCACATTACAGCAGGAGTGGGCAACCTCCAGCCCGAGGGTCAAATGTGGCCCTCGAGCCTTCTCTAGCTGGCCCTTCAGTCACATCCCCTGGCTTGTGCCTCCTTGGGAATGATAATGAGTTTGCATTTAAAGGGGAAACGCCCATTTAAAAGGGCACCACATTGGCCCCCCGCTCTCGCACTCCAAGGCAGCATCGCTCTGTGAAACAGCACAAATCTTCCTCCCACCCTTCCTCTCCAGCTGACCCTAGTCTGCCGTCTAAAGAGCGTGTGAGATTAGATAGCAAAGCACACACAAATACAGTACTTACTTTCAGCCTTGGGGGTTTTTGTCCTCTATGCGAAAAAATGGGGTTAGTGCATGGTCTCTAAGCAGCAAAGGAAATCAATGTTATATGGCATGGAGTGCGGTTTCCCCTCGCCCCCTCCGTAGCCTAATGGGTAATTACCTTCTCATGCAACCTAACTCAACAGACCATGCTCAAAGGCATTTATGAGTTGTGTTTTTAATACTAAAGCAAAAATATTTGACCAATAAATTCGTGGCCACCAAGTTACAGATTGCCTCTTAGGTGTTATTAATAAACCTGTTATGGGTGTATTACGAATGACGGCTTCCTTATTATATACCCTTCCTTATTATATACCCTGTAAGGTAGGTTAGGCTGAGAGGCCCAAGGCTTCATGGCTGAGTGGGGATTTGAACAGTTAGTCTTTTAAGTCCTAGTCTGACATTCTAACCATATTGGCTTCTTGCGGGCAGCCCTGAGCTCTGTTTTGGAGAAAGGGCTGGATATAACTCTTTCAAGTCATTAAATACAATATTCGAAAAGCAAAATCTGAATGTATTTTGCACACCCACCCACCAGAAAAACCTACAGATGGTGAAGAGTGGTGGGAAGAGCAGGGAGCTGGCAGGTTGAAATACACACATGCAATCTTTTCTCAGGATTTCAAGATCCCCCAGTGGTGCCAGTTGGGTACGATCAATTAAACTTCTCAATTGCTAAACAAAAGTAAAGGACATGATTTAGATCTCATCATATTCAAAGCCAGCATGTTCAAGCATTGGATCTGAGGCCTGCTGCAGAGGCTGCAAGGAAACCAGGCGGGTGGGTGATGACACTTCTGTTTTTAATTATATCGAATGGGAAGTTTATTATTTGCTATCTTTTTTCCTTTTTGTTTTTTGCAATTCCATGCGATGGCGGGATGTATTTCACTCCACTGCTTCCGAAAAGGCTTGCACAAACATTTCCAGAAACAAGCGGCCTTGACGCAGATTTAGACGAGAGAATTTTTCAGCCCTGTCACTATAGACATGTCGGGAAAGGAAACAGGAAACGAAGCTGAAACTCTACAAAGGATTTAGGGAGCCTGTGGCCTTCTGGATCTTGCTGGACTACAATTCCCATCATTCCTGACCACATTAGACAAGGTGGCTTTGGGCTACAATTTGGGTGTTTTGAATTACAGCTCCCTGTCAGTTTGCATTTTTTTAGTGCAGAAAGTGTTGATCTAATGTGTAGGAATCTTTCCTGTTCTAATTCATTCTAGATGGTTTCTGGAAGCTATAGAAGCTTCTCTGTGTGAGAGGAGCAGAGGCAGAAGGGTTTATTGATTGTTTGGGTTATACCTTCTGGGAAGCTACTTTGAACTGGTTCTCTTATCTCTATTCTGCAGTCATGCTGACTATAAATATAGGCCAGAAGGAGCCTAGGACTTACCGGTACTTTTCTCTTTGTCTCTCTTCCTTCTGGTGTGGTGTTTCTGTACATAGGATGTTTAGTGCTTTAGTCTTATTATGAGTTAAGTTTATAAATGCTGTATGGACTGAGCCAATCCTGATTTTATTGGATTTGATAATCATTATGGCACATTTGCCTTCAGCACAAGTAAAGCGCTGCTGAATGAAGTACTATTGCCTCTGGTCTATTTTTGGGAACTCTGCTGAACTCTGCGACGTGTTTAAGGTTTTCCTCCACACATATGACACACGTATGACAACTGAAATAGGAATAAAAATGGGGTCCCTTCAAGGGGTTCAGCTTCTTAAGGAAGACTGGACCTTTGGAGAGAGCGTACCTTTTAAGGCTCAAACCTGTCGGGAAATGAACAGAGACCAGACCAGGATTTACGAAAGCAAAGCGGCTATAAGCCTGATCTTTATTAAAGCTGTTACAACAGGGTGCTCCCCACACACACACAGGAGAGAGGAGGACCCAGGACAAAGGTGTGCAAACCCTTATATGTTGTTGTTTAGTCGTGTCCGACTCTTCGTGACCCCATGGACCAGAGCACGCCAGGCACTCCTGTCTTCCACTGCCCCCCGCAGTTTGGTCAGACTCATGTTGGTGGCTTCGAGAACACTGTCCAACCATCTCATCCTCTGTCGTCCCCTTCTCCTAGTGCCCTCCATCTTTCCCAACATCAGGGTCTTTTCTTCTCATGAGATGGCCAAAGTATTGGAGCCTCAGCTTCAGGATCTGTCCTTCCAGTGAGCACTCAGGGCGGATTTCCTTAAGAATGGATGGGTTTGATCTTCTTGCAGTCCATGTTACTCTCAAGAATTTCCTCCAGCACCATAATTCAAAAGCATCAATTCTTCGGCGATCAGCCTTCTTTATGGTCCAGCTCTCACTTCCATACATCACTACTGGGAAAACCATAGCTTTAACTATACGGACCTTTGTTGGCAAGGTGATGTCTCTGCTTTTTAAGATGCTGTCTAGGTTTGTCATTGCTTTTCTCCCAAGAAGCAGGCGTCTTTTAATTTCGTGACTGCTGTCACCATCTGCAGTGATCATGGAACCCTTATATAGACATTGAAATTGCCCACCCAGTAACTCAAGACCACCCCCCAGAAACATCATACATACATCACAGAAGGGGTGTAAATCTGGGTGTGTTGTTTCTTCCTGTCTGCCAGGTTACCTGATTGGATTACCTGGGCATCCTGGCCACTCTTTTGTTATGATAACTATTCAATTCCTGACTCCAGCTCACACCCTATTCATATCTTAAATGTGGGAAGCTGCAAAACAGGATCATAGCTGCCAAGTATCCCGCTGAAAAATGCGGGATCAGCAGCGGCGAGGCACCCGAAGTCGGTTCTATGCATGTCTGGCAACTGAGAGAACAACTAGATGAACCAGTGTCTGGATCCAGCAAACTGCTCTTAAGTTCTTAAGCTACCCCCTGGACTTCTTGTAAGCGAGAAGGCAGACAGTTTGGGGGCTGAGGTTGGTGGGGCAGTGCCCCATTCGCCCCAATGCACTAGCCTCCCTTGGTGTGTGTTATGAGAATGATAAGGTCTAAGACATAAAATAAATGTTTATAAATGTACCAGGCAAACACATACATAAATATATAAACCATGTTATAAAAATTTTGAGGTCATATATATATATATAATAATTGTTCATAAAACATGTACATGAATGTACAGAAACATGTCTGAAGCAGCACAGGAAAACAGGCCTGACTGACACCATTTCGACTCTCTCTGACCAGGTGTTCCTCTGCAAGGAAGAAGTGGGGTGGGGGGAACCTTCTCATTGTCTCAGGAATTAAAGTGATAATCCCTGGCATCCTGATACCTGACTGCCAGACAAAAGGGTGTGATTAACTTGGCTGGGAAACAGGGAAATGTAAATATCTCTCAATTTTGTTGATTAGGTTTTGGGGGCAGGGGGCAGGGTCCAGGGTGCTCAGATTACTGCCACCAGACCTCCCCTTTCTGTATGTACCTATGATGAATCTAGGGAGGGGGGGTCTTGGGCTACACCCCTTCTGTGACATATGGATGATGCTTCTGGGGGGTGGGCTGAAACCAATTTCAAATCTCTTTTTAAGGGCAAGACATCTTTGTTTGGGGTTGCTTCCTTGTTCTCCTGTGTGAGAGGAAGGACCCTGTTGCAACAGCATAAATAGAAGTGCCTTGCTTCGCACGTCCTGGTTTGGTCTCTGTTATTTGGTGGGCAGGAGACGCTTAAACTTTGTCTGCTTGCCAGGATACCTGGACTCTTCCTGGGTCGAGGATCCACTTAATTCTAGGGCCGTGTAGCTCTGCAAAATTTTTACAACAGTTTGGCGACCACTTCGGGGACCCAGTTTTGCCTTGAGCTCCGGGTTCACTGAGGAAGGGGAGCCCAGCGCGCCCTTGCCTCTTTTGCAGGGGGGTAAACCAACCTCAGGACCCGAGGCACTTGGTAGTAATTGAGAGTCCAAGCGGGACCCCCAGGACGAAGCAACATTTAAAGGGACAAGGCTGTTTTTTTTTAGGAACCAGTTGGAAGCTGGAGACAACGGGATTCGACTGAAAGGATCGGTCGTGAGTATTAAAAGGGGACACCTTGGGTGAGCTAAGAACCACAGCAACTAAAAATCTATTTCTCCACTTGGACTATCCTTTTCTACTCTCCTCTTTGGACCTTAGTTGCAGCAAGGCTGCCAGGCACAGTTACAGAGTAGAACTGAGGTCCCGGGCAACAGTCTTTACGTTAAACGCAGAGCTTAGAAAGACTGTCCCAGCTCCCTTCTGCCAAACTGAGCAGAAGTCTGAGCAAACTGTCGCTTTTCTACCAATCTGGGAATCTGGCTATCCCAGCTCTGTTTCCTATTCCTCTGCTCTTAATCTTCGGGTGAAGACGCCCCCCTGCCATGGCGACCTTTGTTAGGAATGACCCATGACCAGAGATTGCAAGTGCGCCCGTTCCTTTCTACTCTGTATTCCTCAGTTCCGACCTGACATTGCGTAGGCAAGCGTTCAGTAGGATCTGAGTCTAGTGTGTAAGAGGCAGGGAAGTTGCTGTGGAACCCTCAGGCAATTGATGACCAGTGGGAGGGTTCCAATAGGGTTTTAGCTGCACCAGGCCGCCTAGTAGTTAGTGCACGCGAACGGCAGGCAGGAACACCACTAGGACGTGGGGGTGAGTCATAGACTCGGGAAGTTAAGAGTGTCCAGGAACAGGGTCGGGGACCCAGAACTGCAGTATAAAAAGACAGAAGTAAAATGGGTGCAACCCACTCTAAGGAATTCCTTTCCCAGACTCCCAACCGAGGCAAAGCACAACTGAGGCTTTGCTCCGGTAAGGACTTTGAGGATGAAAGTCCACTCCAATTCGTTCTCTTAAATTGGCATGAAATCCCCGGGGCGGACAAGCTTGAAGGGAACCAATTGCAAAAACTTTGTAAGAAAAAAACATTGGGTCCGATTTACTATGGACCACCCAGATGAGGGGAAATGGCTACCAGGAGGTTCCTTTAACATACAGTGAATCTCCGCTTTAAAATTAACCCTGGTGAACTCTGAATGGGAAAAGTTTTGTGAGGAATCCTGCAAAGTATGTTATGGTATAAAATTATATATGTTTGCATGTTACATGTTGTCTGTGTTGTCTGTTACGTGTATGTGCGTCTGTTCCTTGTGTCTGCTATAGATAGTTGTTTCCTTTAAAGTAAATGAGAGATATAATCCAGGTTTAGGAAATTAGGGGTTTGTGTTTAAAATTTGGCCATGACAACCACAGACTGCCTTTTTTAAGCACGCATAGTTTAAAATAATATAATAATAAGGCAAGCTTGCTTAAATAATCTTATGTAAGGGCTTGATCAACCCAAAAACATGGCAAATATTTAAAAGAGTGGAGGTAGTGTGTAAAGGTTTGTTTTAAAGAGGCTGTAGAAGGCCATTGTTTCCTCTCCAAAAGTAAAAAGAGGGGGCAGGATGAAGGAAAATAACGAGCTGTAAGTTTAAAAATGCTTGCTCAATGCTTTGAAAATATTTTAAACTTGAAAATGTTCATAAACTCCAGCTATAAGTGGATAAGAGATGTACTCAAGGTTTAGAATGTTATGGGGTGTGTTTAAATTGGCTACAACATCCATAGACTGCCTTCTTAAGTGTGCATAGTTAAAACTGCCAACTTGTTTAAATTTCTAGTATAGAAACAATGTTGAACCGATCAATCTTAAACATTATAAATATGAGAATGAGGTGTGCAAATGTTTGTTATTGAGAGAGGCTCCAAAGGGGAGTCTTTCTCCAAGTGACTAGATGAATATTGACTAAAGGAAAATTGAACAGCTATTCCAATAAAGGTGATTTGTTTGTCAAAAGTAGAGCTTCCATAGCCAGGAATTGTCTATCTGAGTCTAGTTTTAACTTCAATTGTGTTGGACAGAAGGGTTATTGTTGGGCTCCTAATATCAGTCTCTTAAGGAAAAAACTCATCTGCTAAAGGGTTCTGTATAAAGTTGGTATTTTCATTCATATCTTGTGAATCCTGTATCTTAGAGGGTTAGACTAAATGACCTCAGGGTCCCTTCTAACCCCCTTATGTTTTAGCAGTTATTTATTTATTTATTGGTAAGTGTTTTGTTTTGTTATATCTTGGGGCATGTCCACCAGTCCATCACGTGGAATGAGGTCTTTCACTTATTGCATATCCAAAAACTTATTACTGATGTTTGTTCAGGTACCATCTGTGTTTTTCCCCAAAGAGTTCTCTTTTATCAGATAGCACATGATGAATTTCAAAGCTTTTTCCGTTATTTTACCATTTTTCCATCTTAATTGGATATTTCACCTTCAGATCTTTAAGGTTCCTCTCCAATTTATAATGTCTTTGTATTATTTAATGATAATCCTTTTTTAAAAAAAATCTGATATCTTTGTGTCAAGTCCAATTTCATTTGAAAAATTGTTGTGTGAGTGGTAATCTAAATTTTATTGTTTTATTTTTGTATCTTTTTTTGGTATTTCTACTTTTTCTTTCTGTACATACAAATGTAGCATCTAACTCATTCTTTCCTGTAAATAATAATAATAATAATAATAATAATATTAATCCCTTTCAAACAAGATACGTGAACCTCAAAGAGAATTCAGAACCACATAAGGAAAATGTTAATAACTTATCGATTGTGTCCTAATTAACAAAATTTTTGTCCTTTGTTTCCTCCACAGCCAAACTAGGTGAAGTAAATTAAACTGACTGAGTGGACAATAACAGCAGTAATTAAATATGAATGATAATAGTAATATTTAAAATGAATAAAATGCTTAACTATGATCTTATATTCTTTGCAGCTTCCCAAGAAGAAATTTCTAGAATATTCTCCCCTTTCTTGACTTTATCATTATTATACTATTTATCATTATTATTTTTTAACTAATTATATCTTCAGACCCCAACCCCCCTGCAGGCCTATTTTCAAAAGGATGTTTTACAGGAAACCAAATTGACATTTTATCTCTTTGATCACAACCTAAGAAGGAGGACCTAGAAAGCTATAACGTTTCAGCAAGGTTTTGAAGTGCTGTTATAGAAGTACTGTTAACTTCCTCCCAGTGACTCGAAGGCAGACAAGAAAACCCCCTTGTTGGAGATACATGCAAAAGCAGCAAGAATTATCTCAAGTTCACCTGATTGCCTCAAGATATACAACTGGCGTATAATTAATAAATTGAAGGTTTTGTGCATTATGTGTTATATAGGAATACTGAAATGTGTCAAATGACTTTGGGACAAAGGGGGAAAGTGAATTGCAAGGACATTCTCTCTCCTTGACCTCAAGACTCTGTGCCCTAGGATTTAAAAGCAGCCGGAATTGTCTCAAGATCATGATGGCCTCAAGACATACAACTGATATATAATTATTAGGTTTTATGTTGCGTGATATTCGACAGAAACATTGAACTATGTCTGACAGTACAGTGGAACCTCGGTTTATGAACACCTCGGTTTATGAATTTTCGGTTTATGAACGCCGCGGACCCATCTGGAACGGATTAATTCACTTTCCATTACTTTTAATGGGAAAGTTCGCTTCAGTTTATGAACGCTTCAGTTTATGAACAGACTTCCGGAACCAATTACACCCATGTTTCAGTTTATGAACACTTCAGTTTAAGTACTTTGCGGACCCGTCTGGAACGGATTAATCCACTTTCCATTACTTTCAATGGAAAAGTTCGCTTCAGTTTATGAACGGTTATTCCGCGGACCGTCTGGAACGGATTAATCCACTTTCCATTACTTTCAATGGGAAAGTTCGCTTCAGTTTATGAACGCTTCAGTTTATGAACAGACTTCCGGAACCAATTGTGTTCATAAACCGAGGTACCACTGTATGTTATTTCCACAAGGAGGGGGAGGTGAACCAATTTTGTGTTTAATTGTTTTTTATGTTTAATGTATAGTGTCCCAATGATTTTTTTTTGTATTATTGCCATGCATTGTATGCCTTTTAAAGGATCAGGATATTGCATAGTCCAGTATTTAGATTAGATCAACTTATGACCATGTTTTCTTGTCCCACCTGGCACTCTGCAGTGTGCCAACCTTCTCTACACATTTTTTAAAATTGTTTTTACTCATTTTACCAAGAATAAGCTCCAAGATCCATGAAACACCAGATAATTGAAGGTATTTATGTCTTGATTTAACAGGAATGATCCCTTTTAGAGTTAAATTTGACTAATTTGGACATGTTTTATTGGGCTGTATAAATTTTAATTTGGCTTCAGTTCTAATTGGGCAAGTGTATCCAAGGTGCAAGTAGCTTTCTTCCTTTAAGAGCAACTGGGCAACTCCCTACAGTGCAAGGCCAGAGCCTATAATAAAGGCCCATAGGAAGCCCAAGGCAAAGGCATCTCTCTCATGACATGTCCAAACCTGTGGCAGCTATGGGGGGTGCCAGGCGACATGGTCAATATGAAAGCCCTAAGGGGATTCACCAGGGATTGTTGCTGTTGTGCCATGATGCAGGTGTGCAACCAGAGTAGAGCTAGCTTTTGACACCTGAAGAACACACAAAAGGGTAAACAAACAAACTGCACTTTCCAGTCAATATTGGTGGACCATCCTGTTAAATGAAATACGTAGACCATTTTTGAGAAATGCTTCTCCCAAAGTACTAAAACAACACATCTGGTTATTCTTTTGTGGGGCAACAATTTTTAAGAAAAATTATAGCCCCAAATGGGGGATATTGTTATAAAAATTTTGAGGTCATATATATATATATAATAATTGTTCATAAAACATGTACATGAATGTACAGAAACATGTCTGAAGCAGCACAGGAAAACAGGCCTGACTGACACCATTTCGACTCTCTCTGACCAGGTGTTCCTCTGCAAGGAAGAAGTGGGGTGGGGGGAACCTTCTCATTGTCTCAGGAATTAAAGTGATAATCCCTGGCATCCTGATACCTGACTGCCAGACAAAAGGGTGTGATTAACTTGGCTGGGAAACAGGGAAATGTAAATATCTCTCAATTTTGTTGATTAGGTTTTGGGGGCAGGGGGCAGGGTCCAGGGTGCTCAGATTACTGCCACCAGACCTCCCCTTTCTGTATGTACCTATGATGAATCTAGGGAGGGGGGGTCTTGGGCTACACCCCTTCTGTGACATATGGATGATGCTTCTGGGGGGTGGGCTGAAACCAATTTCAAATCTCTTTTTAAGGGCAAGACATCTTTGTTTGGGGTTGCTTCCTTGTTCTCCTGTGTGAGAGGAAGGACCCTGTTGCAACAGCATAAATAAAAGTGCCTTGCTTCGCACGTCCTGGTTTGGTCTCTGTTATTTGGTGGGCAGGAGACGCTTAAACTTTGTCTGCTTGCCAGGATACCTGGACTCTTCTTGGGTCGAGGATCCACTTAATTCTAGGGCCGTGTAGCTCTGCAAAATTTTTACAACAACCACATGTCTGAAACAGTACAGGAAAACAGCTCTGAAGCCATTTTGACTCTTTCAGTGACCTCAAATATTCCTCTGCAGTTTGGATGGAAGTGGGAAAAGCCTCCCCATTGTCTCTGTGCTCACAAATCCTGCCTTAAGGGCACATTTGTGTATGAATAGAGTGAGCCTGTAACTAGGACTCAGCAATTAAGTATTTATCATCACAAAAGAATGGCCAGGCTCTCCAGGTAAACCAATTAACAGGTTTCCTGCCAGACAGGATTCTGATGTAGACCGCCCCTTCTGTGACGTATGTATGATGTATTGGGGGGTGGTCTTGAGCTACAGGGTGGCAATTTTAAAAGTCTACATATTTTCTCCTACTGATACAGAACCTACATAAGGACTCTATGCGGGCTCTTGGGTACCCCATAAAGGAAAAAGAGCAGTTCTTTTCTTATAACAGGGGACACGGGTGGTGCTGTCGTCTAAACCACTGAGCCCAGGGTTTGCCGACCAGAAGGTCGGCGGTTCGAATCCCCGCGACGGGGTGAGCTCCCGTTGCTCGGCCCCAGCTCCTGCCAACCTACGGTAGCAGTTCGAAAGCACGTCAAAGTGCAAGTAGATAAATAGGTAACCGCTACAGCGGGAAGGTAAACGGCGTTTCCGTGCGCTGCTCTGGTTCGCCAGAAGCAGCTTTGTCATGCTGGCCACATGACCTGGAAGCTGTACGCCGGCTCCCTCGGCCAATAACGCGAGATGAGCGCCACAACCCCAGAGTTGGTCACGACTGGAGACCTAATAGTCAGGGGTCCCTTTACCTTTACCTTTCTTATAACAGTGTGGGTCTTGACCAACCGGAACCAGGGAATGCTTGAGAGGATGGAGCCCATGTCTCAAATGGCCCTCCTTTTTCCTTCCCAGTGAAAATGCATTTCAGAGCCATCCCTCCTCCTCCTCCTCTGATTTTCTTCTTCTTCTTTGAACAGCCCTGTGAAATGTTACACTTTTTAGCCAGCGATGGAGTTTGATGTGTCAGTTGCTCCAGTAAGCAGAACTAATCTGGACAGATTAGGTGCCATTTTCATAAGTCACGCTGAGCTGCATTCTTCGGGCCAATTAGACCAAGAGGGATCTCTGGAGACAGGGTCTTTCGGGGGTGGATTGAGGTTGCCGGGATAAGGGAAACATGGCTGAAATGGCAGGTCTTCTGAGAGCAACTCTTGTGTTATGTAAAGATGCCAGGGATGCTTTTACAATTCGCGGTCCAAACCTGCGCAGCTGTCTCCAGTGCTTGAGAAGGGGCCGGTTCCTCAACATGGCACCGGGGAGAGAAGATAACTTCAATTCACATGAAAAGGTAACTTAAAATAATATGAGAAGAGCATTCTGTTCTCACAGTGGCCAGCCAAATACGTCTGAAAAACCCAACCACAAGAGCTCTCTCCCCTCCTGAGGTTTCCACCAACCATTATTCAGAAGAATCACTTCCTTTGATCTTGATGATACAGCATCTTCATCATGGCTAGCAGCCATCGACAGCCCAGGAATTTGTCCAATCTTCTTTTAAAGCAGCATTTCCCAAATCGGGGGTCTCCAGCTGGTTTTGGACTACAACTCCCATCATCCTTAGCTAGCAAGACCCAGTGGTCAGGGATGATGAGAACTGTAGTCCCAAAACAGCTGGAGACCCAAGTTTGGGAAACAGTGTTTTAAAAGAAGATTAGACAAATTCACGGAGGAGAAGGTTGTCAGATGTTCACCATCCACGTTGGTAAACATCGCTGCCTCCTGTGGGAGTGAGTTCCACAGTTTAGCTATGGGCTGCGTGAAGAGGAACATTGCAAACTACCTTATAACCAAGCAACCACAGTGGTCAGTAATTTTCCTTGGTGAGGATGAGATCAGACAAGCATAAAAGTGCATACAGACACTGAGCTACAATGGCCCGTTTAGTCCAGCATTCTGTTCTCACGGTGGCCAATCAGATGCCCGTAGGAAGCCCGCAAGCAGGATTTCAGCACAAGAGCACTCCCTCCCCCAGTGATTTCCAGGAATTCGCAGCAAGTATGAATTATCTAATTCATACTTTTCAAAACCGTGCAAGGTCCAGATATTCCTATGCAGTTTTCCAGCCAGGTAATGTGTACGGAAATGCATTTTTTGTCAAAATAACCCACACAGATGCATTATACTGAGAAATACTTTGCAAAAATGTGTAGATCGGACAAAATTGTGTACCCAAAAATGTTTGTGTACCCAGAGAAATTTGCACGAAAAGCTGATGAAATTTCATGACTGGCAGGGGCAACCGCCAGTTAAATTTATTAAAATATTAAATATTAAATTTAATATTTAATAAATATTAAAATTATTGTTGTTATTATTTAAAAATCAAAACAAAAAAAGCCATCAAATATGGCGATCTGGATTGAACACTGGAAAACAGAGAAATTGAGAGAAACTGAACTGAGAGATTTGCCTATCCCTACATAGTACCTTCCTAGGCCACTGGGCAGCCTTGCCCAGCTCCTCTAACTGGCTTCAAGCAGACACCTCTTTTGATCAGCAGGCAAGATTTTAAATTTCCCAGAGTGCCCTGGAGTGTCTACACAGCATCACATCAGAGTATCACATGCCATTCTCTTATATTTCAAACCATTATTGTAAAATGTAAACTAGGGGCTGCATCCAGCATTCTCAGTCTGGCCTGGTGGAGGGGTCAGTTTTAACGCTGTGCATCAGTTACATTGGCAGTAATCTAGTGCACAACCTATTTTACAGGCTATTCTACCAAAAAAAAAGCCAGCGACCGGCTTCTGCCTTCTCTCTTGTGACAGCACCTCAGTGGCACAAAACATTTTGCCAGCAGAACGAACACACAGCTTAAGTGGCTTTCACTGAGTGCATTACACTGGATGCAACCTTATCTTGTGTTCTCAGGCCTGAAAGGCAGGATGCAAACATGGTAACTAAATGAAAAGCAAACACCTCAGTTCCCCTGAAAGCAGCCACACACTGGGACCAGAGTGAGGGGGTGCCATTTGCTGCTCGGTATCAGTCGGCAAAACGCTTTGGACCACCCTGGTGTTATTTTGCATGGTGCCATTAGAACCTCTGCTCAAAACTAGGGGCGTGGCAAACCATGGTCGTTCAGGTTGTGACACTTCAGCACGGAAAAGGCGAATGAAACCAAAATTTTAAGAAAATTATATATAATTATAGCAGTGCTTTATTAGGGTAGTTATTACAATTATTTGCTTGAATTTTTTTTAATTTTTATTCTAGTTACATGTCTTATACTAATATCATTTTTCTTGGGTTTCAAGAAAACTTGTTCAAAACTTTCGTTTCAATCCAGTCCTGATTTTCCTTGAAGAATTTCCGATGGACGCTCATCAAACACAACCCAGTCAGTCTGTCCTCTCCCATTGTACTTCTGAGCCAGGTCTTTACCCTTTAAAATTTAATTTTCTACAGAAATTACTTACCTTTTTGGAACCAGTTTCTTATATCCATGTAGGCAGCCTCGATGTCTTCTAAATGTAAATAAGAAGGTAAACTAATAGCGGGCGGCTCAGTTTAGCGGCGGGCAGCTCAGTTTAGTGACGTGGAACTCACTAGACCCCTCTAGAAGATTCCCTCTTCTCTCTGCTAGAGCCCGCTAGAGACCTCTCCTTCCCTTGAATCCCAATGGCGGGCTGACATAGATTCCTCTACCAGTCGCTAGGTGGCTCTAGATACTTCTCGGTTTTTACACCATTTCAGTGTGGTAAACAACTGATTATTTGCCATCGCCCTACCTAATTTTGTTTCATTTCATCACTTTATAACCTTTTTTTTTTGCTTGGGTGGGGGAAGCTGCCCCCCCTGCCCCTCGCTGGGTACGCCCATGGGCTCAGTATAAGGCTGCTCCCTGTGTTTGCACCAGCCATTAATGGAGAACTATGACATACCCTCCAGCACTTTAAAGCCAAAAATCTGAGACGCCATCTTCCGGGACGCCATCTTCCTATTTCTTATCGTGACAGCAGGGCGGCCATTTTGGCTGCTGTGATTCTACACGATTTTGTGTCGTGGGGCCCGTCTCCCCAAAAGCACTTTTTTCAGGCGCAGCACCCAAAAACACGCATTTTGGGTCAGAACGTAGCCCTGTAAGTGTACTTTGGGGGGGGGAATTGCGGCGCAAACTCATGCAAGATCAGTTACCAAATGGCCTCCATTTTCTCGTGATGAAAAGCGGGATGTGCCGGTTTTTCTGCAACGCTTGCGAGGTATACCATGAGAAGTGGAAACTTGTTTAATCAGTAGAACACATGCTTCACACATAGAAGGCACTAAGTTTAATCCCTGAGATCTCCAGGTAGGACTGAGAACATCATCTGCCTGAAACCCCAGAGAGCCTCTGCCAGTCGGTGTAGGCAATGCTGAGCTAGATGGAAGAAGGCCCTAGGCTTGGTTTAAAGCAGCTCCCTAAGTTTTTTTGCATCTATTTTTCTTGCCCTTTTGATAAAGCCCGTATCAGGGCAAGAGACAGTTCATCTCTTTTGATTTGCAAAGCTCCAGTTCCAGCTCCAGCGATGGTAGAAGGTCTAGAAATATTCCCATTTCCCCTCACACTGCCTCGGCTCGCAGCCCACACAGAATATTCTTAACATTGCCTCTTTCTTTCTTTCTTTTTTTCTGCTTCGGGGGAAGAAAGGAAACACAGAGGGAAAACCCTAAAGCAAGACGGCCTAATCTTCACAGCGCCGTCTGTTTGCCACCCAGCCATTCCAGATCTCATTTCAATCGGGCAGCCGCATCCCATCACCGCAATATGTTAACCATCAAAACAAATAAATAGATAACACACAGCCAGCGAGCTTCACCGGGGACATTGATTTCATATAATGCACCATTTATTTTCAATTATCGTGGCATTTCCCCTTGCTCCTCCCCCCTCCATGCACTCAAAAACGCACACGCTGTTCCATATAACACCCTTGTCAGCTCGGCACAGGAAAGTTTGCAGAGTTGCAGAATGGAGGGGGCCGTCTAGAGGAAAAGGCCAGCGTTGAAAGGCAAAGGTGGCGGAGGAGGAGGAGGCGTAGATTTTTCACGCCGAGATTATTAAAATGTCACCCAGGGAAAACAAGGTCGCTTCTTGCATTACGATGCAGCGATGAATGAAGCCTCGAACGGCGCCTTCACGTAATCCTGCCTCAGATCATCAAGCAGAAGCTACTGTCACACTCCTGTCCTGAAACACAATTGCAGCGGTTCTTGCTCATGGAAACATACAGTTGGAAGGCAACCTAAGAGTCATCTAATCCAACCCCCTGCAAATTCAGGAATCACAGCTATAGAATCCCTGACAGGTGGCCATGCAAGTAGCCTTGTATACCTAAAGGAGCGTCTCCACCCCCATTGTTCTGCCTGGACACTGAGGTCCAGCTTCGAGGGCCTTCTGGCGGTTCCCTCACTGCGAGACGTGAAGTTACAGGGAACCAAGCAGAGGGCCTTCTCGGTAGTGGCTCCCTCCCTGTGGAACGCCCTCCCGTCAGATGTCAAGGAGAATAAAGAAATACACAACTTTTAGAAGACATCTGAAGACAGTCCTGTATAGGGAAGTTTTTAATGTTTGTTGTTTTTATTATGTTTTTATATGTGTTGGAAGTCACCCAGAGTGGCTGGGTGGGGTATAAATAGTAAAATTATTATTATTATTATTATTATTATTATTATTAGCGAGACCACATACAACACAGAGCAGGTCGCTTGAAGGATAACAGGGAGATGTGATGAGACCTGGCTCACCCATTAATATTATATTATTATTATTATTATTATTATTATTATTATTATTATTACAACCCCAATTTAAAAATCTCCACTGAAGGAGAGTCCACCAGCTTCTGTGGACCAAAAGCTATTGAGAAGGCATATCTATCTATCTATCTATCTATCTATCTATCTATCCATCTATCTATCTATCACTCACTCCAAGGATTTTGCTCCTTCCAGATGCCCTTGGTCAATGTTCTCAATGTGGCCAATGGACAGTGGCGACAGGAGTTGGAGCACACCAATGCCAGGAGGGTCAGACACTCCCCTCGCCCTCCACCCAAGGACTTGTGCCACCAACACAAGTGGAGGGACATGAGGGAGGGCCAGGGTTTGCGGGGAGAAGCTCAAGGATGTTGACAAACCTCACTGCGCACTAATTATTCCTGGCATTATCTGTGCGGACAGATAAGGCTTTCCATTTAACAAACTCAAGGGTGAGAACCCTCCGTGCCAAGTGAGACCTGCAAATTAACAAAGACAGGCAGACAGCGCCAAGAGGGCAGAGAGGCGTGATTCGGTGACGGGCAGGTGGTGATGACGGTGGCTATGGCGGCAAAAACCTTGGTTGGTGTGTGTGTGTGTGTCTGTGTGGGTGTGTGTCAGAGCTAATTAGCTCTGCTCTTGGTCGTTGCCTGGCCTCCTTCCTCTGGCTGCCTCGTAATTCTTAACATATTGGAAACACAATAATTTCCTGCACAGGGCCCTCTTTTTATTCTTTGATTTAGGGCAACGCCGGACTGTACATACGATAAATGAGCGGGGAAGGGATGAAGATGAGAACATCAGGGAAGCGCAGATGTCCTTACTGGATGATGTAATTCAGAAGCAATTGGACATGACTTATATTTTTTTTTAAAAAAATATGGCATGGTTTTATTTCTTATACAAATTTTGAGGCACACAGTCACGAGGGTATGCAAATGTCTGGCTCATTTAAGACTATACAGAATCATTATTTGAAATAATGATGGAAACCACTGGTGGAAAATGCTTTCATTTTTTATAAATCGTTATTATTTGTAAAGGAAATCTTGCTTTGAGTTAGCATTTTATTATCTCTTTGAGCAGCGCTGCATCTTGGCACTTTTGCCCTTCCAGGCTGTGATGCTTTGAATTTTTGATTCTTTCATTTTGTTACATTTGCACTTTGTTTGCTAACAAATCAATAAAACATTTTTAAAAGAAGCAGCAGCAGCAATTGGATGTGGCATGTAACTTATGCCATAGGGACATGAGAAGAACCTGCTGGATTAAGACAATGGCCCATCTAGTCCAGCATCCTGTTCTCACAGTGGCCAAGTAGAAGTCCCAGTGGGAAATATGCAAGCACGGTCTTAACAGTGAGTCCGTAAGTGACTGTGGAGTTCAATTCTGGATCCACAAGTCCTTCCACAGTGGGAGTTGATCATGGTGAGGGTTTGCCAAGTGTGCCTTCCTCTTAGCACGTTTTGTCCTGAGTTTGATTGTCTTCAGAGTCCATGACACCTTTGGTTGTAGCAATGGATAATCCAATAACGAGACGGGAGACAAGGCTGAGTTCCCCAAAGGCCAACACCGGGCGGAGCTCGGGAGCCTGTATTTATTGACAGCAACTTTGACAGCTAATGATTAACTTGTAATGCAGCTTCCAACCAATTACAGAGTATAACCTCATGCATAGTAATGTACAGGTACATGTCACTTCCTGCCAACACCCCAAACCTTCCGCCATGAAGGAAGTGGTGAACTGCACATCCCACACATCATGTATCTGTCACATGCCCTGCTCTTTAAACATCCCCCTCCTCTAAATCTTGCGACACTCAGTACTTTTCCAAGGCTCTACCTGCTTCCATTGTTTCTCTCTAACCCAAGTTTGACCCATCCTGGTCTCCTCCTGTCAAGCCTGCTTCAGCCAGATCTATCCCAATCTTTCCAGATCCACCAAGCCTCTCCCAGGACAACTGACCTATGCCTTCACCTCCTGACCTGTCATTGTACTGGCTTGCCAGTATTACACTTCCTAATCCTAGAGGACCGGCGGGTGTGCCACGCCATTTTCTAAACCAACCTCACATTTGGTCAAGGCTGTTCTCCAACTGGAGCGCTCGCAGGCCAGTGTTTCCCAGTTGTCAGTGTTTATACTACATTTTTTTAGATTTGCCTTGAGAGAGTCTTTAAACCTCTTTTGTTGACCACCAGCATTACGCTTCCATTTTTAAGTTCGGAATAGAGTAGTTGCTTTGGAAAACGATCATCAGGCACAACATGACCAGTCCAACGAAGTTGATGCTGAAGTATAATTGCTTCGACATTGGTGATCCTTGCTTCTTTCAGTACACTGGCATTACTTTGCCTGTCTTCCCAAGTGATGTGTAAAATTTTTGGGAGACACCGTTGTTGGAGGCAGAGCACAGCCAGCCTGGCTAGCAGCCAATGACAGCCTTCTGCTCCACGAATTTGTCCGATCCTCTTTTGAAGCCATGCAAGTTGGTGGCCATCACTGCCTCCTGTTCCACAATTTAACTATGGGGTGTGTGAAGACCGTTGCAAACTGCCTTTTACTGAGACAACCATGGTGGTTGGTCATTGTTGTTGTTGTTTAGTCGTTTAGTCGTGTCCGACTCTTTGTGACCCCATGGACCAGAGCACGCCAGGCACTCCTGTCTTGCACCGCCTCCTGCAGTTTGGTCAAACTCATGTTCGTAGCTTCGAGAACACTGTCCAACCATCTTGTCCTCTGTCGTCCCCTTCTCCTAGTGCCCTCAATCTTTCCCAACATCAGGGTCTTTTCCAGGGAGTCTTCTCTTCTCATGAGGTGGCCAAAGTATTGGAGCCTCAGCTTCAGGATCTGTCCTTCCAGGGAGCACTCAGGGCTGATTTCCTTAAGAATGGATAGGTTTGATCTTCTTGCAGTCCATGGGACTCTCAAGAGTCTCCTCCAGCACCATAATTCAAAAGCATCAATTCTTCGGCGATCAGCCTTCTTTATGGTCCAGCTCTCACTTCCATACATCACTACTGAGAAAACCATAGCTTTAACTATACGGACCTTTGTCGGCAAGGTGATGTCTCTGCTTTTTAAGATGCTGTCTAGGTTTGTCATTGCTTTTCTTCCAAGAAGCAGGCGTCTTTTAATTTCGTGACTGCTGTCACCATCTGCAGTGATCAAGGAGCCCAAGAAAGTAAAATCTCTCACTGCCTCCATTTCTTCCCCTTCTGTTTGCCAGGAGGTGATGGGACCAGTGACCATGATCTTGGTTTTTTTGACGTTGAGCTTCAGACCATATTTTGCGCTCTCCTCTTTCACCCTCATTAAAAGGTTCTTTAATTCCTCCTCGCTTTCTGCCATCAAGGTTGTGTCATCTGCATATCTGAGGTTGTTGATATTTCTTCCAGCAATCTTAATTCCGGCTTGGGATTCATCTAGTCCAGCCTTTCGCATGATGAATTCTGCATATAAGTTAAATAAGCAGGGAGACAATATACAATGTGTATTGGCAAGGATTAAGCTGAACACACACAAACAGGCACAAAGCTAGGATACAAATATTAATCCCATGTTTTCCCTTTGTACATAGGAAGCTACCTTCTCCTGAGTCAAACCATTGGTCCGTCAAGCTCAGTGCGCCAGCTGGAAAAGATATCCCGGGTTTCATACAAGGATCTCTCCCAGCCCGACTTGGAGATGCCATTGGCATAGCTGCCAAGTCTCCCGTATTCCCCGGGAAACCCCCGTTTTTCCAGCTGTCCCCAGCTGAAAAAAACTGATTTTTTTGTTTTTCCCCGGTTTATTCTGGCGCGGCGGCCATTTTAGAACTGGGCGGAGCATGCTCAGAAGCGACTTTTGATGCTGCTTTGCCCAGTTCCAAAATGGCTGCAGTGTGACTTCTGGTGCGGCGGCCATTTTGGAACAGGGCAGAGCAGCATCAAAAGTAGCTTCTGAGCATGCTCCGCCCAGTTCCAAAATGGCGGCAGCGCTACTTCCAGTCTGCTACTTCCGGTCCAGTCCCTTATTTCTCAGGCCGGAACTTGGCAGCTATGGCTATTGGGGGTTGAACCTGGGACCTTCTGCATGCAAACCAGATCTTCTACCACTGAGCTATCTCTATCATAGGAGGATTCCTTACACTGAGTTAGTTCCTGGGGTTCATCTAGCTCAGTCTGCACTGACTTAGAGAAACTGTCATTTCATTTCATTTCATTTCATATACACTTTGAATTTTTATACCACCTTTCTATACACAAGGCAGTTTGCAACCTTATAACAAACTGACCCAATACCAAAATGTCAAAATAAACTTTAAATTAGACAACGTTAATCAAATAAAGTAATATTCAACAATCCATCAGAATATAAAAGAGCACAATAAAATTCAGTATCAGCAAATACTAATTAAACGGAAATTCACTCTTAACAATGACAATGAATTATTTCTAAACGCTAATAAAAATGGCAGCAGGCCACGGTGCATAAAATAACACAATACAAATTGGGAAGCCACAACACAAGACTTATAATATTATCTTTTAAAATATCCCTGAACTCCTCTTTTCTCTTCCCAGCTGCTTTTGCTGTTCCTAAAGTCATGAAAGGCTCCTATGTAGGGCTGGAGGGAAGGACAAGGTAGGTGGGAAAAGTTAGGGATTTCTCCTGGAGATGAAATTAGGGGTTTGAACCTGGGAACATTTGCATGTCTTGCACTAATAGAACACAGTTGTGCAAAAGAATGCACAAATGGGTTGCTAGCAACTTTGTTGAGCATAGGGTTGCACACAGCCCTTGGGGCAACAGATTCATCCCCTGTTCCACAATATTAAATCTCACTCATCTGCTCATGCTGGAACCCTCGCACCGCCAGGCAGAGGACACTGAAAATAGCCATGCGCTCCCTGCTTGAGAAAATTAGCAAAGCCGCAAATATCACAGCAAGAAGGGCCAGGAATTTGACTGCCTCAGCATTGCAACGTCATGGCAGCTGAACTCGAGGCCGGAAAGAGTTAAAGCTCTGCATCTCCCCAGCCCAACAAAGAGCCAATTGCAAGGGGACAGCAAGACATTTTCCTGATGTCTTCTGAAGGAGCGGCCTCATCGGAAACCAAGGAAGGGCTGTGCAATGGACGTGTTTTCTCCAATAAAGGCAAAAAGGTCAGGCCCGCAGCCACGGATTGCCATCTCTAGGGTGGTCTTCATACATATTCAGACATGCCCAAAGCCCCGAGCATCCCACGAGACCAGACCTCTAAGAATTAAAGAAACAGGGAAGCAGGCGAGATGCTGAAGTGTAGAATAGTAAAAAATATGGAGTCCAACAACAGTAGAAATGTAAAGGATGGAGAAGTCGGTGTGATTTCAGCCCGGAACAAACAACCAATTGTTGCAGGTGGTGGGAGATTGAGGCCATATTCACACCAGCCTTTGATCATTTGGGTTGCCCTAAATAACTAACTCCTGCCAACCTAGCAGTTCGAAAGCACGTCAAAATGCAAGTAGATAAATAGGAACCGCTACAGCAGGAAGGTAAACGGCGTTTCCATGTGCTGCTCTGGTTTGCCAGAAGCGGCTTTGTCATGCTGGCCACATGACCTGGAAGCTATACGCCGGCTCCCTCGGCCAATAATGCGAGATGAGCGCGCAACCCCAGAGTCGGTCACGACTGGACCTAATGGTCAGGGGTCCCTTTACCTTTTAAATAACTAACAAACTGCAGTCCGTGGATTATGTTAAGGCCAAACATGAGAGGCAAGATTTAAAAAGAATAAGGGGAACTCCTATGTCCAATATCCACATCTCATTTTACCGTACCAGGAGCGAAAAAGTCACCAGTGTAGCTGTTTTGAGTTCCAAAGTCATGAAAAATTTGCACAGATGGTGGATGTTTCTTGGGAGAGAAAGGGAGGGGAAAATTAGTGTATGAGCCACTAGGAAGCAAGCAGGATCCATCATATCTAATTATTTGTTCTTAATTGTCAGGGAAAAGGGTGGATTGATGAAAAGCAGCTGGGTGATAACATTAAGTTTCTCAAAGCCAAGAACTGTAGTAGATTGAAAGTTTTGCCTTTTCATAATCCACGGACTGTTAATTATCTAAACACAGGTCCCTTGGAGCTGCCGGAGTGAAGATTAATTAGTTTTTGAAAGAATAGCTAAATTGATGCCAAAAAAGGGGGCTTGGGCTTTGAAAATAATGGCTGAAAATTAGCCAAGCCTCTTTCTTCATTTCTCTTTGTGGGGCTCCAGATGAGATTTGTCTCTGCTGTTTTGGTGGAGAGGAGCCATTAATCAAACAGGCAGACGTTCCTTCCCAAAGTCGGGAACGCAGCGGAGTGGGCGACAAAATCATCCACACGGAAGGGAAATGACGAGAAAGCGTAGCAGATTCCATGCTGCGTGGATCTGCACAGCTTCCAGCTTTGTCTCTGCAAGCCATTCTGCATACATGCATTGGTAAGACTTGACTACTGCAAGGTGCTCTGTGCGGGGCTATTCTTGGGGGCCTGGTCCAGGGGTCCAGCGGGTGCAAAACACTACAACTAGGCCATGGATGGGGGCAGAAAACCGCTAGCACATACGCAGGAGCTTGCGCTGGCTTGAACCAAGCCAGGGTCAAGTTTCTTGCATTAATTGACAAGGCCCTTAACAACTTAGGTTGAGGGCATCTCAGGGGCCTCCTGAGCCCTCATATCCCTTGTCTAATCATCAGGCCCATACAGAGCTTGCCTGCAGGCCGGGGCTGTGTCACCTCCAAGTGTCCCTATTTTCCTGGGGCGGTCCTGAAATTATAAAAGCTATCCCGGCTTCGGATTTGATCCTGGAATGTCCCCCAGCATGCCACTGCTGCTGAGCTTGGGGAGGCGAATGAGCCAGCGCTTGTCCTGAGCGACGGCAGCGGCAGCATTGGCAGCTGCCAGGGAGTACCCAGTTGCTTCCCCATGTCTGCTGCTGCCAGCCTCCTCCCTTGGGCATCCCATAGTGGCTGCTTGGCTGTGGGTGAGGAGGTGGAAGAGAGGCTGCTGATGCCAAGGCCCAGCCTCTCATGACGCACCAACTCAGAAGGGTAGGCAGAGGGCAAGGTGTCAGGAACGAGCCAGCTCCAAGTGAAGGTTTGCAGCCAACTGCAGAAAGTAGCCAGGAACAGAGAGGCTTAGATGTTAGTCAGACAGGGGACAGCTGGCAGCTGCAGATTTCGGCTCTTCCTGACCTTGACGGACAGGCTGATAAGGCAGTAGCTGAGAGCAGGCTGGAACACAGCCAAAGCTCGCAGGAAGCACAAAACGGAGCGAACAAACTCAGAGGCAGCCTCTCAGACCAGGAAGAGGGTGGAGCTGATCCACTAAGTCTGAAGAGTTGGCGAATGGGAGGACTGATAGATAGGAAGCAAAACAAGAGACGTAAGGGTCATAAGTTCAATATATTCTGGCATCACCGGAAAGCATCTTCAGAAGGGTTATCTTGAGTAGTGATGCTGGAAGCTTTGTTAGAGCTGCCTGGAGCTAGCTGTTTGTTTTTGCAATAAATCTTCCTTTTTAATTACCTACACCTTCTGTGTTATCAAGCTGGGAACCTGGACTCCTGACACCCTGCTCTCTGCCTACCCCTGAGCCACCCTGGGTGGGAAGAAAGAGGAAGTGAAGCAGAACACAAGGAGTATTGATTTATTTATTTCCTTAATGCTTTGTGCATCTAATCTTGCCCCTTTGCTAAAATTTATTCATTGGTGCGTGTTTTACTTTTTGTAAATTTACTAAATAAAATAAAATAAAATTAGGATTAAGAGGTTTTCTCAGGACGGTGGAGGGTATGTGTCTTGTGTCCCATTTGCGTGGTGGCGGTGGCGGTGGCACTTCTTCTGATAGGAAATGCTTGGGGGACACAAAAGTGGGGGGGTTGGGGAGGGTCGGTCCAGGAAGAGAGTGAGAAATGTCCCTATTTTCATCTGAGGAATGTTGGAAGGTATGGGGCAATCATCTTGTTAGAATAAAGTTATAAACTCAAGCATAAAAGCAGGTGGTACCAAATAGTGTGGGAAGCAGCCTTACTAGAAAAATTAACCAATTAGCTGAAAATGACACAGGGACAAATAGAAGAAGACGGCTTCACCCCGATATGGCTCCCCTTTAACATATACACAGCCCAACAAGACAATGACAAAAATCCACCAACAGCATACAAATCAATATGGCTAACCTGATCCAAAACACCCACCCACCCCACTCACACATGAAACAAAGACCACCACAGCCAACCACAAATGAACAACCATACCCTAGGCCAACCCCAACATCTCTCACCACCAAAGGAACACAAAGCAAACAGCAGAGAACCTGCACAAGCGACACTGACAAACCCCCCCCCCACATATATTAAGTAAAATAGAAATATTGTCACCCACCCCACCCATCTTTCCCCCATCTAGCTCTTTCCCCCTTTTCTTCACAATGTCTCAACAAATGAAACTGATTACTAAAAATGTAACGAGAGACATTGCACATATTTCTGTAAAACAAGAAAATCTTTAATAAAATAAAATAAAAATAAAAGCAGGTGGTACCTGGAAGGGCCCCCCCAACCAGCTTAGCCTTCCAAGGCCCAGGGCAAGTATACGTGGCTGCCCCCAACCCTCTGCACAGGCCTGCCAATCACTGAGGTGTTTTTTTTGGGGGGGGGAGACACTGCTAGTGGTTCCCCCACTGCTCAGTTGCACAGCTCGTATTGACCAGAGCAGGCCTAGGCAAACTCCAGCCCGCCAGATGTTTGGGACTACAATTCCCATCATCCCTATCTAACAGGACCAGTGGTCAGGGATGATGGGAATTGTAGTCCCAAACATCTGGAGGGCCAGAGTTTGCCTATTCCTGGACTAGAGCATTCAAGATTGCGGGCTCCATTCTGAACAGGTGTGTGCATTTCTGCAGGGAGAAAACGGCTCTCTGGTGCAGGAGAAGGAAAGACAAGTTGAGTAATGGGACACAGTTACTCCTGGCAAGGTCTGAAGAGGGCAGTCTGTGCGGGATCCGTGTGTGTTTGTGCACGAACGCATGGGCGTTCGTGTGTGCAGCGAGACTTCAACTGCCTTGGGTCCTGCTCTAAGTCATTTTTTATCCTCAGCCAGCAAACAATGAAAAATCCACCCCCAAAAAAACTCGGGAGGGAGGTGATGGCAGCAGCAGCAGCTTGGCTTTTCCCAGAGAGAGAGATGCTATTAATCTATGGCGGGTCCAGCAGCCAAGTGAGACACCCAAGCATCCCGCAAAAACCACCACCAGAAGGTGATGCATTTCTTCAAGCTCAGTCAGAGTTTTTGAAGATAACAGAAGACATCTTTTTTTAAAAAAAAAAAGGTGCATGAGCTCAAATGGAGACATGAATACATTCCTTCTACCTGGTCAGGTGAAAAAGTAATTGTTCAGGTGCAGGAAAGGAACCTCTTCCATAATACTAGAACTTAGGGACATCTAGTGAAGCTGAGTATTGGAGATTCAGGCCAGAACAAAGAAAGGACTTATTCACACAGCACATCGTTATGTGACCCATGAGCCAAGACATCTGAAGGCAGCCCTGTAAGGAAGTTTCTTATTGTTTTGTTAACATTATTATTATTATTATTATTATTATTATTATTATTATTATTATTACAGTGGTACCTTGGTTTATGAACACAATTGGTTCCGGAAGTCTGTTCATAAACTGAAGCGTTCATAAACTGAAGCGAACTTTCCCATTGAAAGTAATGGAAAGTGAATTAATCCGTTCCAGATGGGTCCGCGGTGTTCGTAAACCGAAAATTCATAAACCGAGGTGTTCATAAACCGAGGTTCCACTGTATTATTATTATTATTATTATTATTATTATTATTATTATTATTATTATGTCTGTTGGAAGCTACCCAGAGTGGCTGGGTCAACCCAGTCAGATGGGCAGTGTATCTATATATATAAAAATGTAGGCATTGCGCACGCGGATGTAACAGCCTTTCTGCGTAACCGCTGAACTGTAATGAAACAAATTTGGCCACAACGTTCCATGCCCATCAGTGAGGGATCTGGCATAATTCCCCCCCCCAAAAAAGCAAACCTTTCATACCTAAAATAATGATTAAACACAAAAAAGTGGCAGCCAAATTAGACGTCACCAGCAGAAGCTCTGAAGACTCCAGCAGCATCCAATAGAAAGGCAGATCGCCCACTGCTGCCTGCAAAGCCGCGCCACCAGATGACATCACAAAATTCCACAGCAACCAACTGAAAACAGGCCTTTTGCAGCAACAAGGCCCAACATTGCCAACAAGGAGGTAGGGGCCTGCGGGGGGGGGGGGGCAAATAGGGGGCAGGGATAATGGGTCAGAACAGGGTGGGGAGAGACACAGGGATGAAACCTGCCCTCTCCACAGTATCTCGCCTCAGCTTTGCAGACTAGGCTGAGTGAATTTAGAGGCCTGCCTGGGTGGGGGATGGGGGGCCCGAATAGGCTGCAGCATAGAATCAACTGAATATGGGCCTTTTACAGGGCCGTGCCTTTGGGTAGAATAAATGTTATTTCATATAACACACGTGGGTAGGGGAGTCAGGGTTGGGACAGGGCAAAATTTTGAACACTCGCATTGGGGGTATGATTGTGTGCAAAATGTATGGGTCACAGGGATAATCGGGGGGGTTGTACGGAGGAGAGGAGGGAAATCACAGGGGTAAGTGGGGGGGTTAGGGGGAGGAGAGGGGGGAAATCACAGGGATAAGCCGGGGGTGGGGGGGAAGAGGGGGCATAATAGGTCATGGATCAGGACAGAGTTGGGGGGTTCACAGGGATGAGGGGGGAATCACAGGGCTAAGCCGGGGGTGAACCATACAGTGGTACCTCAGTTTTCAAACACCTTTGTTGAAGAACATTTCGGTTTTTGAATGCCATAAACTCGGAAGTAAATGCTTCGGTTTTCAAACTCGCCTCAGAAGTCGAACATGAAACACGGCTTCCGTATTGAGGCTTCCGTACTGAGTTTTTGGTTTTCGAACGTTTCAGAACTCGAACGGTCTTCCGGAACAAATTATGTTCGAAAACTGAGGTACCACTGTATTTGTTATTCACATTTAAGATTATTTGTTGTCTTTAGAGCAGCATGATTAAAAAGAAAAAAAACAAAGCTAGTAGCCACCAGCCCATCCAAGATTACTGAGCAATTATCTTCAGCTAGCAAACAATATTTGTTGCTGTTTTGTTCCCACCCCTTTTGGGTAGAAGTAGTGGCGCAGCAATAAAACTGCTTGCACATTTGCAATGCTAAGCAGGGTCTGGTATGGTTTCAAATTGGATGGGAGACCTCATGTTGAGATTCCTGCCTTGCAGGGGGGGGGGTTTCAACTAGATGACCCTCAGGGGTACTTTCCAACTCTACAGTTCTATGATTCTGCGACAGTGGCCTCCAGTCCATCAAATATGACTGAGCAAGCATCTTCTTCAGACAGCATACAAAAGCTTCGGGACAAGGTCATTTGTACGTATTGCAGCAAGCCCAAATGTGACAGAGGGAACTAGGAAACGTCAAGGCTAGACAGCATCCCTGCATAATGCCGTATCTTTAAAGCTACAGGCACTGCAAGGCGTCAGAAACTCACCCCACCCTTATCCTGTCCCCCACCCCCTTAAAAACCTCCACCAGTGCTTCGCTCTTCCTGATTGGCTGGCGTGAACCCTGAATGCACAGTTGCCTTTCGCTTCTCAAAAAAACCTAGCAAGCAGATAGGTGTGGAGAGGAGATAAGAGAATCAACCTCCTATAGCAGCCTCTTATTAAAGCAAGTCTGGCGGGGAGATCGTATCTCTTTCCCTGAGATATCATCCAGTTTATCCTTGACTGTAACTTGAATTGAAGCCTATTAAGGGGGAAGTGAGATAATCAGACTCTCCTCGAAGTAAGACTGTGGAAACAGAGGTGGATCGGCAGGCAGCCACAGGAAGACAGTTGGATCGACAAACTTAGCTTGCGGGGAGGGGGCTGGCACCGGATGCCCGTTTCTTCATGGTGCTCATGCCAATGTTTAAAGCCCTAAACAACTTAGGCTCCAAATACCTGAAAGACCACCTCCTCCCGTGGCATGCGGTGAACATTTCCGTAGGGGAACAGTTAGGGCCAGAGACGCACGTGAGCATCGCTCCTCCCTCCCTGAGCCAGGCAGAAGCTCCCAGGCTTTTGGAAGGAGGCTGCAAGCTTTAATCCTTTTTTAAAAAATCATTTTTTAAATTTTCCAATAAAACAGCCAATTAACATATCCATCAAATCATAATCATAATCCAATTAAAAACAATAAACTAAAATAAAAAAACCAAATTACAATCCGAATTATTGATTATTAATTTTTCCAGGCTTCCCATAGTCTGGACCTTGAAGTATATCTCCAATATCTTCGTTCCTGCCTTCTTGTTGTTCTCATATTTTCCACATTCCGATCTTAATGCTTTAAAGTTCTCCGTCCCTGGCTATGTGATTCTCAGTCATGTCAGAAATCATATATCCTTTCATCCATCGAGTACAGCTTTATTTGTGTATATATATATTTTCAACTGTCTATTTGCCAGCACAGCTTTTCCTGACTTCATTCCAATCTTCCAATCCGGACTGTTGTCCAAGTCTGTCGTTTAAAATTTAATGAGGCAGTAACTTCCATGTTGTTAAGTTGTTACTGATTTCCCATCGTTAAATTATTGAGCATGCTGTTTGCAATATTGCAATGTAAATTAACTGCATTCCACAGAAGTCATTTGGCGATCGATCAGCTTTCCTGGAGACCACACAATCCCCCCATCTGGGCCTAGAAGGGGGGTTGCTAGGCATCCATTTAGCCTTCTCTCTCGCTCATAATGAAGAAATTCTGCAAACAGATGCACTGTATGTTATCCCAAATTTTTGTCTCAAGTCATTATAAAGTCAGCTAGCAAGTATTTCCCACTTCCCTCGAAAAAGGGAGGAATTATCATTTTTCCTTGCTGCGTCATATTAACAAGAGCCATCTTGTTTCTTCTTTTATGTTTATCAAGTCTTTCAAGTCTAAGTAAAGCTGCACGATTGAAACTTAATTATAAATAGAAATCCACCTGTACATTAAAAAAGTTTCTTAATGAGGCTGGCCATAGGGAAAAAAATGTAGGTACTGAGAAGAAGAAGAAACGTACCAATCACCTCCGTAATCCAAACACCATGATGAGAATCTCTTTGAAGTCCGAGCTTAAACACCAGGGACTGTACAGTTCTGCAGGTTTTTCCTCAGTCTTCTTCGGTCCAGACTATGTCTGTTTATTGTCCAAATCTAATTATTTTATCAAACAGATATTTCCAGCTATGAGAGTGGCTTTGGAGAGTGCCAGCCGTGTCATGCTCTGGGACCCAGCATCCTGCCGCTTGAACCTTGATGCAAGCTGACAATCTTGGACAGTCTGCGGGTCTACGAGACAGTCCTCTCCCACCCTAGGGAGTCTGCCAGGGCTAATTACCCCCATACCAACCCTGAATTACTGGCATGGCTGAGGTCCGATCGTGTGGGAGTCAGCCATTTCTCACCGCCGGAAACAGGAAGCCCTGCAGGCTTTAATACTTTAATACTCTAATTTACCGGAAACATTTAGGGAACTAGCCTAGACCCAGGCGTGTAGCAAGGGAGGGGCGTAGGGGGTGGGCCACCCGCCGCCGCAAGGGAGGTTATGCACAGTCCGTCCTGGCGCACGCGTCGTGCATTGTGACATCAGGACGCATGCGCGCCACAGAGCGATGACCCGCCCCCAGGCGGCGCCGCCCCGGGCAGCTAAGTGCCACTGTTCACCACTGCCTAGACCAGGGTCCCCAAACTAAGGCCCGGGGGCTGGATGCGGCCCAATCGCCTTCTAAATCCGGCCCGTGGATGGTCCGGGAATCAGCATGTTTTTACATGAGTAGAATGTGTCATTTAATATGCATCTCTGGGTTATTTGTGGGGCCTGCCTGGTGTTTTTACATGAGTAGAATGTGTCCTTTTATTTAATATGCATCTCTGGATTATTTGTGGGGCCTGCCTGGTGTTTTTACATGAGTAGAATGTGTCCTTTCATTTAAAATGCATCTCTGGGTTATTTGTGGGGCATAGGAATTCGTTCATATTTTTTTAAAAAATATACAGTGGAACCTCGGTTTATGAACACCTCGGTTTATGAATTTTCGGTTTATGAACGCTGCGGACCCATCTGGAATGGATTAATTCATTTTCCATTACTTTCAATGGGAAAGTTCGCTTCAGTTTATGAACGCTTCAGTTTATGAACAGACTTCCGGAACCAATTACACCCATGCTTCAGTTTATGAACATTTCAGTTTAAGTACTCTGCGGACCCGTCTGGAACGGATTAATCCACTTTCCATTACTTTCAATGGGAAAGTTTGCTTCAGTTTATGAACGCTTCAGTTTAAGTACTCCGCGGACTGTCTGGAACGGATTAATCCACTTTCCATTACTTTCAATGGGAAAGTTCGCTTCAGTTTATGAACGCTTCAGTTTATGAACAGACTTCCGGAACCAATTGTGTTCATAAACCGAGGTACCACTGTAGTCCGGTCTGGCACAAGGTCTGAGGGACAGTGGACTGAAAAAGTTTGCTGACCCCTGGGCCCTAGACCCTCTAGCCCACTGAACGTACACCTCTGACCTCCTTGCCTACAGATCCTCCGGAGCACTAAGATCAGCAGAGGGTGCCTTCTTGGTAGGTCCACCTCCCTTACAAATTCAGGGGGAGGGTGGCAGCCCCTCAGTTGTGGAAAGCCCTCCTCACAGAGGTGCATCTGTCTTCTTCACTGTACAGCTCTCGGTGAATGCCGTCCCAGCTTCTGATTTGATCCTGGAATGCCCCGCTTTTCCTTGGGATGTCCCTATTTTCATGAGAGAAATGTTGGAGGGTATGGTAGGACGTCCCTGTTTTCATTGGAGAAATGGAACAAGACGTTTCCCAGGGCTTTTTTTTTTCCAGCAAGAAGTCGCCGAAACTCAGTTCTGGCACCATTGCCATTATAAGAGAACAATGGAGAGTTCTAGCACCTCTTTTTCTGGAAAAATAGCACCGAATGTCCCTATTTTCATTGGAGAAATGTTGGAGGGTATGATGTTCCTGTGTCTTATTGAAAGGGCTGTAGCTAAGATGTTGACATCTCCAAGAAGTTGACATCACCAAGAAGGCCTGGGAGAGACCCTTGTTCGAAACCCTGCTAAGTCAGTGCAGACCAGTTGTGAGGAAACTCTGACCATCACCCCTGACCATTGGGCCATGATAGTTGGCACTGATGGGATACGTAGTCCAACAAAATATGTAGGGCTACATGTTCCCCATCCCTGGGTGGACAATACTGAACTAGATGGGCCAGTGGTCCAACTCAGTATAAAGCAGCTTTTCCTGGGTATTAAATCTGTTGGATGCCAATGACTGAGAGCCAATTAAAAGCACCCATTAGCCCCCGCTGAGCTCTTTATATTTTAAAGTGTTCCTTTTAAAGCTGTGCTTCTCGGGCTCTTTGTATTACAGCTTCAAAAGTCATCTGAACCCCCACGGTGGGGAGAGGGGGGAGGCAACACCTGAAGACAACCAACTTCTTTCAGCGACATGAAATGCATTACCTGCACGCAAGGTGCTTTGATCTTCTGAAACTGTTACATTTCCCTCAGGTACCCTTGCTCTCCGGATGGAAATAATTTCCGCTCTGTTCACATTTAAATAAAAATAAAAATCGGGAACCTACTTAGAGCCACCACTAGATCTTGTACTTTTTCTAAAGAGTTTAATAGCAGGTGGGAGACAGAGAGCAAATTGGATCAGAGTCACAGGAATCGGCTGGGGTGGGGTGGGCCAGAGAGTTCTTACCCTTATTAAAAAACTTGCATGTTTCTCCTCTGGAGGAAAGCACAACCTGGAGGGGAACCTTACAGGCAATGCACAACCCAAGAAAGTGTGGGTCTGTCTTTTCCGTTCCACAGTGATGGGCCATTTGCTTATCTTTCACAAAGGAGCCTTTTGATTTCTACCTGCAGCCTAATTGGAACCAATGGCCCATCTAGGTTAGGCTGCTTATGTACTGGGGGGGGGACACACCAGTCCCTCCAAGTGTTCCTATTTCCCAGGGAGAGTTCCAGATTTGCAGAAGCCAGCCTGGGTTCTGATTTGAACCTGGAATGTCCTGCTTTTCCTTAGGACGTCCCAGTTTTCACTGGAGAAATGTTGGAGGGTATGGGACACAGATATGTCCTGGCTTGTGTCCAGATCTGTATTGTAAGGAAGATATTTTTTATTGAGGCAGCGAAGAGTTCACAGGCTCAGCAACAGGTCACAGAGGCAATGTGCTATTTCCGGTGTCAGAGGCAGGGTGCCTCCGAGTAGCAGTTGTTGGGGTATTATGGGCGGAAGGGAGATACTGTGGTGGGAGTTAAACAGTGTTTCCATGCATTCTGGTTTCCATCACTGTGTCCCGTTGCGCCAGAAGCGGTTTAGTCCTGCTGGCCACATGACCCGGAAAGCTGTCTGTGGACAAACGCCGGCTCCCTCGGCCTGAAAGCGAGATAAGCGCCACAACCCCATAGTCGCCTTTGACTGGACTTAACTGGCCAGGGGTCCTTTACCTTTACCTTTATATATGTATATTTATCGGGATGCGGGTGGCGCTGTGGGTTAAACCACAGAGCCTTGGGCTTGCCAATCAGAAGGTTGGCGGTTCGAATCCCTGCGACGGGGTGAGCTCCCATTGTTTGGTCCCAGCTCCTGCCAACCTAGCAGTTCGAAAGGATTTCAAAGTGCAAGTAGATAAATAGGTACTGCTCCAGCGGGAAAGTAAACGGTGTTTCCATGCGCTGCTCTGGTTTGCCAGAAGCTGGCCACATGACCCGGAAGTTGTATGCCAGCTCCCTTGGCCAATAAAGCGAGATGAGCGCAGCAACCCCAGAGTCGTCCGCGACCAGACCTAATGGTCAGGGGTCCCTTTTACCTATGCATATTTATATTTTACTTACTACACTACAATTAAAATGCCAACATTACTATTAAAACACAATATTTAAAAACAACAACTTGAAATTACAAAAACCAGGTGGGTCCTAAAAATAAGCTAGCCCTAGCCCAAGGGATCCACACACCCCAAAAAACCCACAAAGATGATGATGTCTCCACAAAGCCACATTTCTCTGCAAAATCCTGCTGCTCCCTGTACAAGCAATGGTTGCTATCAGTAAAGAGTAGATATCCAATCAGCACTGTAATTGCCTTGACCCTAATTGCACATTTGCTCTGCCGCTGAGTGGCTAATTGAGGCATCCCATGGAATGATAGAGAGGGAAGGAATTCCAGAATGGGGGAAAGCATTGGATTCCTTTGAAGGCAGAGCAACCCAGTTAATCCTTGCCATACCAGCTTACAAACTGCCATGGAGATGTCCTTCAGAATTCACACACACACCAAATTTGGTTGCCAGGTTGCAGCTGTAATAAACAAAATCTGCCCTTATTCCCTTAAGGGGCATACAAGAGCCCTTGTAGAGTCATTTGGAGGTTCTCCATCGGTAGGAGAAAATAACAGAGGCCAACCAGAGAATATTGAGAAGCAAAGCAGCTAATAAGCTTGATCTTTATTGACTGTTGCAACAGGGTGTTCTCCCTCTCAGACAGGAGAAAAGAGAAGGACCAAGAACAAAGGTGTGCCTGCCCTCATGGGCGTAGGCAGGGGGGCAGGAGGGGGCAATTGCCCCCCCCCTAGAAGCAGGGCCACTGGCCAGCCTGCCCCACTGCCCGCCCGGTGCCGTCTCCCTTCTCCCTGGCTGGCTGTGGGGCGGGCGGCGGGAAAGCACCAGAGCCGCGCAAAGCGTTTGGCTGGCTTTCCCTCCCTCCGCCCCACAGCCAGCAAGGGAGAAGGGAGACGTCCCTTCTAGCCGGCTGGCTGTGGGGCGGGCGGAGGGAAAGCCAGGCAACCGCTTTGCGCGGCTCTGGGGCTTTCCCTTCACCTGCCCCAGCGATTGCAGAGGGGGAGGAGGGGATCGGAGCAGCCCGATTTCGGGCTGATCCTGGCTCCCCCTCGTCCCTTCCGATCGTGGAGGGGGAGGAGGGAGTCGGAGCAGCCCGATTTCGGGCTGATCCTGGCTCCCCCTCGCCCCTTCCGATCGTGGAGGGGGAGGAGGGAGTCGGAGCAGCCCGATTTCGGGCTGATCCTGGCTCCCCCTCGCCCCTTCCGATCGTGGAGGGGGAGGAGGGAGTCGGAGCAGCCCGATTTCGGGCTGATCCTGGCTCCCCCTCGCCCCTTCCGATCGTGGAGGGGGAGGAGGGAGTCGGAGCAGCCCGATTTCGGGCTGATCCTGGCTCCCCCTCGTCCCTTCCTATCGCGGAGGGGGAGGAGGGAGTCGGAGCAGCCCGATTTCGGGCTGATCCTGGCTCCCCCTCGTCCCTTCCGATCGTGGAGGGGGAGGAGGGAGTCGGAGCAGCCCGATTTCGGGCTGATCCTGGCTCCCCCTCGTCCCTTCCTATCGCGGAGGGGGAGGAGGGAGTCGGAGCAGCCCGATTTCGGGCTGCTCCGATGTGGCCCCGCCCCCACCCCTTGCTCCCCGCCCCTTGCCCCCCCTGATTTTCATCCTGGCTACGCCCCTGCCTGCCCTTATATAGACATTTTGAAATTCCCTGTCCTGGAGCTCAAGACCACCCCCAGAAGCATCATACATACATCACAGAAAAGGGTGGTCTATGACAGAAATCTGAGTCCCTTGTTTTCCCCTTGTCTGTCAAGCTACCGTACCTGTTAACTTCATTGAATCACTTCATTAAATCACCTGGGGGAGCCTGGCCAGTCCTTTTGTAATGATAAATACTTAGTTCCTGAGCCAGGTCGCAGGCTCATCCTATTCACACCTTAAATGTGCCCTCAAGGCAGGATCTGTGAGCAGAGAGACAATGGGGAGGTTTTCCCATTTCTCCCCTCCTTGCAGAGAAATATTTGAGGTCAATTTGGGAGGGTCAAAATGGTTTCAAGACTTTTTCTGTGCTGTTTTCAGTCATTGGTTTATACATTTATGTACTGTACATGTTTGCCTTGTACATTTATGAACACTTATTATATATCTAAGACCTTAAAATTCTTGTAACACAGGTTTGGGATTTTCTTCCACCTGGAAACTTGAGAACGAGATAATGCGATAATCAGAACAGCTGCGGCTATTGGTCGAGGGCAACTTGGCCCCTTTGATTTCATGATGATTCAGAGGGGCCCACAAAGGGTGGCGGGCTTTGGGCTTTAACATTTCGGCGGTGCCCTGTGAAACACCAAAATTTGGTGACTCCCCCAACCTCTCATCTTCCATTGTTCATCATTGTTGTGGTGCCCTCTTGGCTCGGCACCCAGTGCAGGTGAACTAGTCACATTCCCAAATTTGCCTCTGATATAGAGCTTCCTGATTCTTTAGGTTGCTGTGTTCATTGTTGAAAGAAAGAAAGAAAGAAAGAAAGAAAGAAAGAAAGAAAGAAAGAAAGAAAGAAAGAAAGAAAGAAAGAGAAAGAAAGATTGTGTGATTGAAGAAACAGAGGTGATGGAGAGGGAAGAAGTAACAATGAAACTATTAATTTCCTGTCCCAAGGAATAGAGAAGAAAAGGGATGAGTTTCGTAAATTTCATTACAATCTGTCAGTCGGGGGTCACAGCTGCATAGAAAAGTTCCAGCAACAGCCAAGCAACAAGAATTGAGAAATGTTTTTTTGTTTTCTTTGTGATGGGCAATGGGTAAGTGACCGCTCTCAAGAAGAGAGAGCGTCAGTCTTCCCTATCTGTCTTCCCTACCTGTTTCGAAAGTCATGAGCGTTCATCAGTGTTTCTGAGCGAATTTCTCCCAAGTTACACCTTTTTGTGTGCAATTTTACCAAATAAACACAAGTTTGCAGGGCCTTTCCCTGCTAACACCACACAGTCTTTGCATGTCATTTTCTCTAATATAGGCAATTTATTGCAGATTTTATCAAAGCATATGCATGTCTGTACACACAGTGTTTGGCTGCAGAAGGACATTGCAAAATTCAGAGAAAAGAGAATTTCAAAAGATGCCTGCGGTTTCAGTTGGTGTACTCCTCAGGAAAGCGAAAATAATAATTAGGTAAGTTTGCCTTTAAATCCAAACTGAATGAAATGTTTTCCCTGTCACTATCCGCAGGCGATCAACTTTATCTTCCTACTGATTTCTGTATATCGCAGTACTGTTAATTAAAATGCACAAGAGCGAGTGAGTCTGTATTCTTCCCGCGAGTTGGCAACCCCACTACAATTATTCAGAGGGGGAACTCCGATGAATTCAGTAGGACTTTACTCCTGAGTAAACATACCTAGGGGCAAGGTTTTCAGGCACCTATTGCTAGCTAAAATATTGCTGGCAGATGAGATTATTTGATAGCACCACAGTGTTTCATTGGACATGTGACCAGGTAGGTAAACAACACCAGCCCTGAAACAAATTGCTGCCTTTCTCCATCAGCGAATAAATTAACATTTCCCATTGAGATAGGATTTGGCTGAAGATTTGGCTGATTAAATCATCAAGACTATAATCCTCCCTAACATCACCATGAGAGCGATGCGAAAATATAGATATCAGCTACTAAGCCCCAGCTGGGGGAGAGCAGAGTCACCTCCCAAAGGCGAGGCCTGTTGAGGATATGTTAGAGCTGGCAAGAAATAGCTATTCAACCCAAAATTTGTGGCACGGTCCCAGCCATTCAGGGGGAAACACTTTTTGGGGGGTCATTAATCTGATTCATCAGCTTGTTTATTTGGGAGTCAATCCGAGTGCCTACAGTGCTATTCTGATCAGATATGCTCATTCTATTAATCTCTTGTTGTTGTTGGACTTGAAGCTGGGAGTTCAGGGTTCAAATCCCCCTTCAACAATGAAGTTTACTGGGTGGCCAGTCCCTGCTTCTTAGCCTAACCTACTTCACAAGGTTGTTGCAGGGCATAGCTGCCAAGTACCCCGTTTTCCCTGGGAAACCCCTGTTTTTACTTACCTTTTCCCGGTGGTCCCCCGTATCACTTCGTCTCCCTTTTTTTCTCCTGCCGGCGGCCATTTTTTTTCTTTCGGATTTGCCCTTCTATGGGCACCAAAAATGGCCACTGCCGGCTTCAAAAGTCGCATCTACGCATGTCTGGAAGTGCATAGAAGCGACATCCAATGTCGTCATCGGCCATTTTTGGTGCCCATAGATGGGCGGAGCGACACCGAAAGTTGCGTCAACACACTTCCTGACATGCGTACAAGCGACTTTCGAAGCCGGCAGCGGCCATTTTTGGTGCCCATAGAAGGACAACGCGACGCCGGAAGTTACGTCGACGCAACTTCCGGTGTCACACGGCTGCCGGTCCCGGATTCTGCAGTCCGGGACTTGGAAGGTAAGTTGCAGGGACTCATTGTGGAGGGTGAAAACCATGTATGGCACCTTGAGCTCCTTGGAGACAAAAGTGGGATATAAGTCCAATAATTAATTATTGCAAAGAAAATAAAGTCAAACTAAAAAAGCACAACCCTCATATTTCAGGTTCTAAATAGGTTTGTGACTTTTCAACAATGCTATTTCAATCACTATCCTTTTCTGGTTACAGGTAGGTAGCCGTGTTGGTCTGCCGTAGAAACAAAATAAAAATAAAATAGAAAAATTCCTTCCAGTAGCATGCATGCACACGAAAGCTCATACCAATGACAAACTTAGTTAGTCTCTAAGGTGCTACTGAAAGGAATTTTTCTCTTTTTTCCTTTTCTGGAGTGTGTGAATGCATTCTTTGTTAACACAGGAGCTATCAGAGGAATAATAGCATCCACTTTATGAAAGTCGTTTTTTAAAAGTATTTTGGTGGCCCACATAAAGCAGCAAAGGAAGTGGCCATTTTAGTACAGCGGTGGCCATTTTGAATTTCCCACAGCACTTTCCAGGTAGAAAATGGCTCTGATTGGCTTCTCTAGAAAGCTCAACAACTTTGGTGGTTTCCTTTAAAAAATCTCAGCAACTTAGCAACTTAGCAACCAGGGCCGGCTGTAGGTAGACCCCCGGTGGCGCAGGGCACCACGGCGCCAGCCCGCCAGGAGGGCGCCGCGAGCTGCGCCCGCCCGCTGGCCGGCCGGTCCACCGGTTCGATGCGCAGCTGCACCCACGGCAACTGCACTGTGCCTGCCCGCCCGCCACGCAGCAGCGCCTGTGGCAGCCGCGCTGCGCGCTGCGCCCACCCGCCCACCGCGCTGGGAAACGGGGTGGGGGGCGCCGGAGGGATCCGTCGCTCCACAGCGCCAGGGGCGCTTAAGACGGCCCTGTTAGCAACCCTAGGCTGCTCCCCAAAACACACCCACCCCGCTGACATACTGACAAATACCGTGATGCAGGAAAAAAAAATATTGTGACAAAAACCACGATGTGGAAAAAACCATAGAGCCAGCCAATGCCTCTACATAGTTCCATCCTTATTTCACACTTTGTGATATATTTATTGGTATCACAATATCATGATGTTGGAAAACAGATATCGTCCAGCCCTAAATATGACTATTGCTTTGATTGTGATGTTTATTTTATTTTATAATTGTCGCTTTGTTAACAGTTAACAGTTAACGCAGGCATCCCCAAACTGCGGCCCTCCAGATGTTTTTGGCCTACAACTCCCATGATCCCTAGCTAACAGGACCAGTAGTCGGGGAAGATGGGAATTGTAGTCCAAAACACCTGGAGGTCCGAAGTTTGGGGGTGCCTGGTTTAACAGATTGTGATTGTTTTACTGATGATTTGTTCATTGTTCCATACCATTTCCGCTGTATTTGTGATGTTCTATCATGTTCTATCACGTTGTTGTTATTTATTGTTTGTAAGCCCCTTTGGGATTCATTTGAATCAAAAGAGGCATAGAAATATAATAAATCGAAACCGATCTCCACTTTTTTTTTTGCTACACAATTAATTACTTGTGCAGTCAGATCTGTCCATTATTGGGAAGGCCCAGGAGGAGCTGCCACCCCTCAGAATCAGAATCTGCTGCCTGAGGCAGCTGCTGCGCTTTGCCTCACAGTCGGGTCCGGCCTAGAACACACATGCAATTTCCACCTAGGGAAGCATGAGAGATGAAGCCGCAGTGAGGCTTGTGCTGTCTCTACCAAGTTCCTTTCATTTAAAATCCAGCAAGGATGCGGGCTGTCTTCCGCACATGAAACCACCTGGCAATTATGGATGTCAGATTGAAAAGAGCAGCCCCAGCAGCTTCTGAACCAGCAGTGCAAGGCGGGCATCGCGCCGCTCTCAAAAATATTATGTCTGCCTTACGTAGCTGATGGCGAGGACTGCACATTCGAACGAGCCCATCACTGAAACAGCTGTCAGCCCATCCCTCTCCTCCTACATTTAATCTTCCCTTATAAAAACCGCAACAGCGCACATCAATGTCTGTTTCTGCATATTACTAACAAAAGGAATCATAAACATTTCAACAGGGGTTGGCAACGGGGTGGCGTTCCAGGCATGCTGCTGGCCTTTCTTAGCTGTGGTTCCTGCACTGCCAGAGGTTGGACTAGATGAGCCTTAAGGTCCCTCTTGGCTTTACAGTTCTGTGATTGAACTCCCATCACAGGCTGGCTGCAGCTGGTGGAACTTCCAGTCCAACAGCATCTGGAGGCTCTGGTCTAAACCACTGAGCCTCTTGGGCTTGCCCCCGATATGCTCTGGGGATGTGTGTGTTCGCAACGTCACAAGTGCTAGCCTGTAGGCATCCCCTACAGCAGGGGGTGGAGGACCTGCAGCCCCTCCCAATGTCCCTAGATTACAACTCTCATCTTCCCTGACCATTGTCCGTGCTGGCAAGAGCCGATGAGATTTGGAGTGGCCGCAGGTTACCCACACCTGCTCCACAGGTACATAGCTTCCTCTCGGTTCTAACTGACTGAGCTGCAAACGTGTTGTTTCGGAGACCACCCTATGAGATAAATGTCAGTATTGAACGCAACGAGTGCTTTCCAAGCTGCCCACCTGCTGCTCTTAAAAAATGTGCATCTGTCTTGTATAATAGCATTACTTTCGCCCCTTCTGGGTGTCTGTTTTTTCCGACCAGTTCCACACACTGAGATTTCCCCCTTTCCGCTCAGCTCTACACACCTGCCTTCCAGTTACCCACAGGACTCAAGAAATCATTACAATGACTAATTTGATTTCATGCCAATTCTCTCTGCCCTCCGGATGACATTGCAGGGAAGGAGTAGCCCATTTGCATTCCCAGAGTGGAAGAGGGCGAGGCGGAAACGGTGATGGGCGATCAGAGTTCACAGCGTTTCGGGTGGCAAATGTCTGCTCTACAAGCCTCTCCTCCCACCATCTCATTTTGATTAGTTATGCTCAGCCCAGGTGGCAAAATCTTAGTACTGTGAAATGTACACACAGAGAAAACCACACACACACACCTTCTTGCTTTCAGCGATCCTACGATAAGCTTGATGTTCTAAAGACAGCCATCCACCTGGCATTCTCTCCAAAGCCAACCAGCTCACAGGCAGCCAAGGATACTTCTGAACAAGGTACAGCATCGACCTCCTGCTTGCCTCTACGTTAAAAACAACAACAACAACAACAACAACAACAACAACAACAACAACAACAAATGCAGCCACATGGCATTGCATCAAAGCTTCCAGATTTAAAACAAAACAACCTATTCTTTTATCTTTCTAAAAAAAATAATCAAACGATCTCACCTTTCCAATGATAAAAGGTGATCTCACCTTTTCAAATAAAAAATAAAAGAATACATGTTTGCATAATCTATATATATATTGTTATAAGAATTTTGAGGTCATATCTATATATATATATATAATAATGGTTCATAAAACATGTACATGAATGTACAGAAACATGTCTGAAGCAGCACAGGAAAACAGGCCTGACTGACACCATTTTGACTCTCTCTGACCAGGTGTTCCTCTGCAAGGAAGAAGTGGGGTGGGGGGAACCTTCTCATTGTCTCAGGAATTAAAGTGATAATCCCTGGCATCCTGATACCTGAGTGCCAGACAAAAGGGTGTGATTAACTTGGCTGGGAAACAGGGAAATGTAAATATCTCTCAATTTTGTTGATTAGGTTTTGGGGGCAGGGGGCAGGGTCCAGACTGCTCAGATTACTGCCACCAGACCTCCCCTTTCATGATGTACCTATGATGAATCTAGGGAGGGGGGGTCTTGGGCTACACCCCTTCTGTGACATATGGATGATGCTTCTGGGGGGTGGGCTGAAAACCAATTTCAAATTTCTTTTTAAGGGCAAGACATCTTTGTTTGGGGTTCCTTCCTTGTTCTCCTGTGTGAGAGGAAGGACCCTGTTGCAACAGCGAAAATAAAGGCTTTGCTTCTCAAACTTCTCTGGTTGGCCTCTGTTATATTCTCCAACCGATGGAGAACCCAATAAGGGAATAAAGGCAGATTTTTGCCTATATCAATATAAATGGTGAAGGTGCATGTGTGTTATTCCCCACTTTTCTCCCACAACCACTTACCCGATCGTCCTGAAATTTGGCCACAACCTCAGAGTCACATGTGAGCAGGTAATCATGCACCTACACTGACCAGCTGACACACCTAAGACAGGTAAAAACCTGGATTTGTGGTCAAAAAAATTGCGCCCTCCAGTGGACATTCAACGAAGAATGGACAAACATACTCCCACAATCCCTCAAGCCCCGCAGACCACGCCTCCAACAGAGAGCAAACCGCCCCGAGACCAAGCCGCTCCTCAGGGAACCAAGCCCGCCTCGGAGATCGCACATCCGAGACCAGGTTGCTCCCCAGGGACCCGTGCCCGCCCAGGAGATCACGTACCAGCGGGATGGGGGGGGGGTCTGTCAATAGGTGACAGAGATAACTAAGACCTTCCCTGGGATGGCTCGCTACAGAGTGTGGGGAGACACAGGTATCCCCCTATCTAAACATAACACAGGGGGGACTCTGACGGTCTGGGGAATCTGAAGGGGGACTCTGAGCCGCCATTTAACAAACAATGCCACAGCAACGCGTGGCATGGCCAGATAGTAATATAATAATAATAATAATAATAATAATAATAATAATAATAATAATAATAATAATAATTTATTCACACCTCGCCCATCTGTCTGGGTTTCCAGCATGTATTTTGCTGGAGGAGCTTGTCCTCCCATCAATATATTTATTATTTATTTACACAGCTTCATTACTGAAGTTTCTAAGCCAGGTACAGAAAAAATGAATGGGTTTCTCAAAAACAAGTCATGCCAGACAAATCTCATTTCTTTTTCTTTCTTTTTGATAATGCTACAAGCTTGGTGGATCAGGGGAATGCTGCGGAGGTAGTGTTCCTTGATATCAGTAAGGCTTTTGGCTAAGTCCCCCATAGTATTCTTGCAGAGAAGCTGGTAAAATGTGGATTTGAACGAGGTAGCTGTTAGGTGGATTTGTAGCTGTTTGATTGACCATACACAAAAACTGCTCACCAGTGCTTTTTTCTGGGGGGGATGCATACCCCTAAAACATTTTGTGAATCTAAGTTTGGCCTCATTGAGGGGCAGTATTTCAATATGAGTAGGAAAATGAGAGTACACCTAAATATTTTTTAAAAGGGAAAAAAGCACTGGTGCTCACTAATGTTTTCCCTCAGGGTTCTTTCTATCCTGGGCCTGTTGTTGTTCAGTGCCTTTATAAACAACTTGGAAGAAGGAATTGAGGGGGCGCTCATCAAATTTGCAGGTGACACCTAACTGGGAGGGTTAGCTAATGTCACAGAAGACAGAATCAGATGTGAATTTTACCTTTTTACAGCAGGGGACTTTCTACACACACACACACACACACACACACACACACACACACACACACACCATCTCTATGCTCCACCCAGACAAGCAAGACGCATGAATGACACATTCCAGCTAGGCAAAAACACTCAAGGGTACAAAGCAGGGCCAGTTTGTCCTGGAGAAGAGTCCCGTGAGGCAGACAGAGAGACCCCAGAGGGGCCCCTAGACTTGGTTTCCCACCCTTGATATAGAGAAACACAAGGGAAGCTGCGAGAAAATGTTGCAGTGCATTCACACCTCCTAACTGCAGCGCTCCTGGTCAGCGTCCCAGTCAGGCAGAGCATTCCACTCCTCCATCTCCATTTTTTCTTTTGCAACCGGCCCCCAATATTCCTTGCACACTGAGCATGCTCAACCCCCATTAGGCTTATTTGGGGTGGGGGGAGCTGCTGAATTTGGCACTCTTATGCTGACCCTAAGAGTAGCAGCTGTACAATCCAACATACAACCCTGATGGATAGTTTTGAGGATTTACAAGGGGATTAAAAAAATATTCCGTTTATAATCATTTCTCCCCTAGCTGTGCGAGACAGGCGGGCGACGACCGGAGCTGCCATCGAAAGCTGCCTCATTTGTTTCGGCTCCGAACAGAAGATAATTGTGCTGCTTAGGAATGCGGATGCTGTCTTGCTACTCATTCCGGTTGCCTCCTTAATTGCTTCGTGTTTTATCCTCGCCTTGTTTTAATCCACTGTAAGCTGCCGTGGAGATGGCGCGATCAAAAGGTGGGCTTCGAATCTTCAACACAAACAAAAAGAAAATGAAGTTGGTGCTGAGCTCCTCCAGCTTTTTGCTCTTGGGCTGGCTGTTTAACCTGCGATCATAAGCCGCTCTAATTCCAGAAAAGCAGAAGGTGACCCACCGGGGGCCAAGTTCAAAGTATTGCTATGAGTACCGGTATATAAAGTCCTTAACAACTTGGGACCAGTTTACCTACAAGAGCATCTTGCCCCATATATGCCCACTTGACGATTTGGATCAGCAGAAGTGGCAGAGTTACAGTTGCCACCTAATACCTTTGTAAGCAATGGATCTTTTAGTGTGGCTGCAGCTACACTTTGGAACTCCCCGTCTATTGATATCAGGCAGACACCCTCACTATATGCTTCTTAGTGCCTGCTCAGAACATTATGTTTTAGACCAGGCATCCCCAAACTTTGGCCCTCCAGACGTTTTGGACTACAGTTCCCATCTTCCCTGACCACTGGACCTGTTAGCTAGGGATCATGGGAGTTGTAGGCCAAAACATCTGGAGGGCCGCAGTTTGGGGATGCCTGTTTTAAACAAACCTATGCAGACGTTTAGAAAGTTGATGTGAGTTTTTGGCCCACTGTGATTTTAACTTTTTGAAAGTCTTAATTATTTTTTCTCATTGATAAATTTCTTGTTTTATCTTGTTTTTCATTTTCGCAAACAAGCAAGGCATAAATTTTATGAAATAAATAATTCCCAGCATGATGCGGGGTATGTATGTTTGTAATAATAATAATAATAATAATAATAATAATAATAATAATAATACTATAATATGCTGCCCATCTGACTGGTTGCCCAAGCCACTCTGGGCAGCTTCCAGCAAATCAAAACATCAAACATTAAAAACTTGCCTTTAATTGCAGTCAGAGGCATTTTTGCCATAGGGCAGACGCCAGCCTCTGGGGGAGTGCTTGCAGGGCACAACCAGCCACTAAGCCCTATGCTGGTCCCGCCACCGTGCTGCGCCTCCTTCTCCTTTTCCCTGCGCTGTGTGCGCACTGGTGGCAAAGCCTCTCCGGAGGCAGGGCTCTCCCCTTCCCGGCCCTGCGGCTCTGCACGGCGATGGCTCAGCTAAGGCGGAGCACCAAGGTCTCCCAGTGAGGGGGAGGTGGCGAGCACGGCGGGCCTGTTGCGGGATGTGGCGGAGGAGGACGAGGCACCGTGGTCAGGGCCTGGCGGGAAGGCGCACCTCTTCCCTGCTCTTCCCTGACCAAGGCAGCTGCTGAGGAAAGTGCGGGCGAGGCGGCAGGCGGGCGTGTGGGAGGGTGGGGGGACCCCCGGGGGATGGGTGGGTGCGCCCTAGGGATCCCTGCAGCAGGGCGCGAGACAAGCTTAAGACGCTACTGATTGCAGTTGTAGCTGCAAAAGGGTCATAGCAAAGTGTCCCTATTTTCCAGTAAGTCCTGAATTTACAGAAGCTGTCCCAGTTTTTGATTTGATCCTGGAATGTCCGGCTTTAGGACATCCCTATTTTCATTGGAGAAATGTTAGAGGCTATGGAGTTATGTGACCCCTGAGCCAAGGAGATAAGGAACTACCGGTAGATAACCTTTAGGCGACATCTGGAGGCAGCCCTGTACTGTATAGGGAAGTGGGTTTTTTTTTTTTTAATGTTTAATGTTTAATGATGTTTTTATATTTATTGGAAGCCACTTGGAGTGGCTGGGGCAACCCAGTCAGATGGATAGGGTATGAATGATAAAATTATTGTTATGATGGAATAGGACATTCCTACTTTCATCAGAGAAGTGATCGAGGGTATGTAAATCTTTATTAAGCGCCACGTATCTAACTGTACAGGTTGGGGAAAGTGCCCAATTCTAGATCAAAAGGATCTGAGCTCTGTACTTCAACACAAAGCTGGGGGAAAGAGATATTTTCCGGGGGATGTTAACAGGCTTTAGAGGAGGTAGAAATAAAGTTGGGGTGCCGGAGGCAACCCCCTCCCCAGGACAGAAACAGGTGAAGGACAAGCACCCATTAAAGACGCAAATGAGAGACAAGTTCCAGTTTTGCCCGCATGCATTTCTGTGCTTTCAAGGGAATCAACATGACATTTTGTTTACAGTATCACAGAAACCATGTCAGTGTGAAACTTGGAGCACCGGATGCAAGTAAAAAAAACACCATTGGGTGTGAGACAGGCAGGTAAGCAGGCAGGGTGCTGCTGCCCCAGGTAAGACATAGGAGAGATTATTTGAATTCCCAGGCTGCCGCTTGTTTTTAATCTAGTCAGCCGTCTTGGTTGCACATAATGAATTGACTGGGATTTTGGTCTTGAGGGATGTATGTTTGTGTTACTGATTGAATGGTATATTTCAATAGGTTTGTATGTGTTTGTTAATATATTGCACTCGGTACTTGATTGCCATTTCGCAATTCACTACAAAGCAATCAAGAAATGTTGTGTATGTGTTTTTTTTGTGTGTGTTTGTGTGAAAGATACATGCGCACACACAAACATCTTTTGCTCTTATGTTCTTAAAGGTAACGGTAAGGGACCCCTGACCATTAGGTCCAGTCGTGACCAACTCTGGGGTTGCGGCGCTCATTTTCCTCTATTGGCCGAGGGAGCTGGTGTACAGCTTCCAGGTCATGTTGCCAGCATGACAAAGCCGCTTCTGGCAAACCAGAGCAACACACGGAAACGCCGTTTACCTTCCCGCTGTAGCGGTACCTATTTATCTACCTGCAGGTATTATTTATCTACCTGCACTTTGATGTGCTTTTGAACTGCTGGGTTGGCAGGAGCTGGGACCGAGCAACGGGAGCTCACCCCGTCGCGGGGATTCGAAGCGCCGACCTTCTGATCGGCAAGCCCTAGGCTCTGTGGTTTAACCCACAGCGCTTAGTTTGCATCTAAAGGCAGTTACCTAACTTGCACTTTCTGAAACAACAGAGCTGTCCTTTGAAACGTTCACTTCTCCAGCCAAGTAAAGTGTGCAAAAAAGTGTATCATTGGATAACATGTCCATATATTAGTCTGTGCTGGGGACAGACAAACACACAACTAAATGTATCATATTAGGGGAAACTGCTTTGCCAGACATGTGTATACCAGGCAAGGTTGTGTACAAAAATGTGTACACTAGGGGGGGAAATCATACAAGAATGCTGAAGAATTTCGTGGATCTAACCAAATAAACAAAAAGCAAAGTGATGAGGAAATATGGAGAATCAAACTGAAGAACGGAAAAATCTGTCCAGTTGTGACTGACCCATGACAGGTCCTTTCTAGTGGTGGCTCCCCAGTTGTGAAATGCCATCCCTAGGGAGGTGTGCCTGTCTCCACTGTTAACCTTCTAGACATGCTTCTAGATGTTTGTAATTGTAACTTCTAAATTGTTTAACCTGTTTTGGATTTCTATTCTTTTCTTTTTAAGTTGTGTGTGTTTGCCACCCTGGGCTCCTTGGGGAGGAAGGGCGAGGTAGGAATGGAATTCAGTAACATTTTTCAGAAGTTGAAAAATGAGGAACTGAGAGATACCAAAATCAACAGGTTTGGCGATCCTTACACTCTCTTCTAACACCTTCCACTCACTCCCTAGTTAGGCTGTCCTAAGGAGCCTTCAAATGGGCATTTTGCCCCTTGCACTTTATTCCCGACATGCAAAAAACCCTTTCGCCTGTGGCAAGTCCTTTTTCAACGGCTGGTCGATTAAATTAGCTTTTCCCGTCCTTGCAGCGAGGAGAGGATTGGAGAGATGGCGCCAAGGAAATTCCATGCCAATTTCTGCAAGGTTGTTTGGCGCTCTGCAGCGATAAAACCACAGAGGATTATCCTTTTGCGAGAGAGGTGGCGGTGAAGCAAACCTCTGTGCTTGGAGGGTGTACGGCCTGGAGCCCTGACTGCGAACCGCAGGGAATTGTGGATTAAAGGGTGTGGAGATGTGCGTAACTCTGAATTTCATGCGCACTAAAGAGATCCATCAAGATGGGGAGGCTTGCAAAACTTCACTTCTGCAGCAGTTTTCAACTTCCCCAGAAACAGCCCCGGCTAAAACAGGCCTTGTCGGCAGTGTTTTGTGCTGATCTCGGAACAATTGCACTCTGTACAGTTTTGCTGTGCTGATCAGTTAAGCTTGCTCAGCCTCTAATAGCTGTTGCAAGAATCATGGCTGCAGGGGGAACATGTTATCCTCAAACCATCAGGGTTGGTGCGCAACCCTCGAAAACAGCAGAGCATTCATAATCAGCTGTTTGGGATACGCGGGTCTGGAAGCAAAAAAGCCTCTCGACTCTTTACGCCGCTTCTAGCATAAAACCTCTTACCCCCCCCCCCCAGCCTTCTGAAACGTAGTGCCCATGAGATGCTTTAGGCTGCAACTCTTAGCAACCTGAGCTGGCACATTTATCAGCACCTTAGAACAGCATTTGAAATTCATCAGGCACATTTTGCACCAGGCTAGCGGGTGCCAGCATGGCGCCTGACGTCTCCACCATCTGGAGATGCGTGCCTGGAGATCCTTGGACCTTGCCAGTTTTCACACACTTAGTAGTAGTAGTAACAACAACAACAACATTTATAGCCCGCCTATCTGGCTGGGTTTCCCCAGCCACTCTGGGCAGCTTCCAACCAAATATTAAAAACAATACAGCATCAAACGTTAAAAACTTCCCTAAACAGGGCCGCCTTCAGTTGTCTTCTAAAATACAGTAGTTGTTTATTGCCTTGACATCTGCCGGGAAGGTCAGACAGGGCAGACGTCAGGGCAGACAGGGCAGACGTCACTACCGAGAAGGCCCTCTGCCTGGTTCCCTGTAACCTCACTTCTCACAGTGAGGGAACCGCTAGAAAGCCCTTGGCACTGGATCTCAGTGTCCGGGCTGGATGATGGGGGTGGAGACGCTCCTTCAGGTATACAGGACCGAGGCCGTTTAGGGCTTTAAAAGTCAGCACCAACACTTTGAATTGTGCTTGGAAACATACTGGGAGCCAATGAAGATCTTTCAGGACTGGTGTTATATGGTCTCGGTGGCCACTCCCAGTCAGCAGTCTAGCTGCCGCATTCTGGATTAATTGCAGTTTCTGAGTCACCTTCAAAGGTAGCCCCACGTAGAGTGCATTGCAATAGTCCAGCGGGAGATAAATAGCAATACATCCTGTAGAATTCTATCCATAATATTTTATCTGCACAACCAGAATTAATTTCAGGAACCCAAAAGTTGCACTGAAAAATACGACTTTTGAGCCATCTGGCCCCAAAATATCAACTAGGCATTCCATTTCAGTGGCTGCAATCCTGGTTTAAGGTGCCCTATGTGGCCTGGCTTACAGATACGAGTTACTAACACAGCCTTAGAAGCTGTGAACCTCTAGTGTTATATAGGAAGCTGCCTATTGTGTGCCCAGAATGGTATATTGAAAGGATGAAGCGAATTCCACAAGGATAGGTCTACTGGCCATTATAGCCAATGGTGCCAAACACAGAGAAGGGGAATGTGTGACCTTCCAGATATTGCTGGACCACAGCTCTCATTATCCTTCAGCATTAGCCATGCTGGCTGGAGCTGATGGGAGCTGGATCCCAACATCTGGAAGGCTATATTGTACTGTTTTATTTATTGCAATTATATCCCAACTTTTCCCCATAGCTCAAGGTGGCGTACATGGCTCTCCCCTTCCTCATTTAATCCCCACAACAACCCTGTGAGGTAGGTTAGGCTGGGAGGCAGCGACTGGCCCAAGGGCACCCAGTGAGCTTCGTGACAGAGTGGGGATTGAACCCTGATCATAGTTCGACATGCTATCCACTACACCACCGCAGGCTCCCATCCCCAGCTATAAGGAACCTCCGTGTTCAGAACTTAGGGACCTGCCTGATACTGAGTCACACCAGGTGAAGGTTGAAGGATGGACACTGAGACTTTCTCCGACGCTCTTGTATGTTATCCTCGACCCACAGATGGAACAGAGCCCAAATCCCTTTATGCATAAGGGGCCGAGCGATAGAACAGCGGATAGTATACCTCCGCAGGAAGGGACGGACAGCAGGGGACAGCAATTGCTTTCAAGGCCTGCTTTGTTGCCTTGGCAGAGATTCCTGACGGGCTGAACACACAGCCTTGCTGCCAATTCCTCTCCCCGAACACCACGCTTGTCAGAAGGCTGCCAACTCGGCAATGATGTCCACAAACAAGATTGGAAGAAAGCAAGTGACTGGATGCTTATACTGCAAATCGGCAAAACGCTTTATTGATTTGCATCCTCACTGCACATAAGAATTTGACTCATCCTCGTGAAAAAAAACCCCCAAATAAATAAAAGTTGGCACCGGTGTATCAAACCCCTAATAGGGATGGTGTGAGCAATCAAGGATGAATTTAGCCTTATTTTAAGCCCCAGGCTGAAAAGGAAACCCTCCCACCCACTGTCCTGCACTGCTAAACACAATGCTATCCACTCTCAAGAAACACAAAGAATCCTTCTGGCAAGAGGAAAGGCTAATGTGAATCCATAACAGAGTATTTAGCCGTCCTAAACAAAAACTCATTTTTTACTCATTTTTTTTTTACGGCTCCCTTTTGGAAATTTGCCCTTGGAGATCCTAAAATGAGCAACAGAGCACAGCCCAGATCTGCGGCAAGCACATTTGCTTTTGTTTCTTAGGGTCGAGTTCCCAAGGCAGCCTGTGAACCAGCCCTGGCAGGATCAGGGGTCTCCTGCAGACAAATCAGGTATGGTCTTCTAGTTGTTACTTGGCTGCAACATGACTGCTGGTGATCCTGGCAGGAGATGATGGGAATTCAACCACATCTAAAGGGTCACAAGCACCCCCAACCCCAGAATAAGATGGAACGCATACAGGCACCAAAAGGGAGCTTCCGTTTCTGCTATCGATGCCGCTGCTCATTTTTTCCACCCTGCCTGCCTTCTCCCAAAAACTGATTCTGCCCCAAGCAACCCGGTGAAAAGCGATGTAGGACAACTGCCTAAAAGCAGCACACCATGGACTAGTTACTTAAAAGGCAGCAAAAAAAAAAATGGGAAGGAAGTCTAGACTTGCATGCTTCTGGCTGCCCTCCACGCAAGAAAGGGCTGTAGCTCGGAGGCAGGTCACATACTTTGCATGCAAAAGGTCCCAGGTTCAATCCTCAGCGTCGGCTGGGAAAGGCCTCTAGAGAGCTGCTGCCAGTCAGTGCAGACAATACTGAGTCTGACGCAGCAGAAGGCAGCTTCCAATGCTCCGTAGCAGGTATTTCCAACCACTTTCACATCCTTGCTTCATTTCAATTGCACACAATTTATTTGGGGGAACTGGGCTCTGAAGCAAAGGCGAAAGAGGCAACAATTTTTTAAAGGACAGATATAAAATGGAGGTCTCAAAGAGAGTGTTTGTAGCAAGAGAGATTGATGTACAGCTGGATGCAGAATCTGATGCACACTTATTTGCTGGCAATGATGGGAGCCAGGCAGGCAGGCAGGCAAATGAAGTGTCAGAAAGGCCAGCTGCCTGAACCACAACCCCCCAACTCCAGGGTTCAGATCAGGAGATTCTAACACGGACCTCATTGCTGTGGCATGACTGCCATCTGGCTGCAGCAAACTGGAAATGACACATGGCAGGCTCAGGCTGAATAAGGAAGGGGTGCAAAAAACCAGACCCCCGCAGGTGTCAAAAGGAGGGCTTTGAGGATCCATGCAATTGCTGCGTCGGAAGAACGGGCAAGGGTTAAAAGAGGCGGTTGATCAGGCCTGGTTCAATCAGAATTCACGACATAGGCTGGACTGGGACAGCCAACAGCGCTGGGGGAGAAAAGCAGACACCACACAGCAGGTATCGAGATAAAAAGTGTTTTGCAAGCAACTTCACCACCACCAGGTCATAAAAACAGTACAGCACTCTCTAAAGATTGGCACTGCACATTCCATCTGGTTCCAAGAATTACTATCCCTTGAGATTACATTGGGGGGCTTGCTGATGCGTTCTCTCTCTCTCTCTCTCTCACACACACACACACACACACTCACGCGTGTCCATACAGGGCTCATGCCATCTCCATCAGCCGCCACGCAAGAATCATCGCAGCTGCAACAGCAAAGAAAGCAGCTTGTAGGACAGCCACCAGCAATTTCCACAGCGCTGCTCACAGATCCTCCCTCCCTCCCAGAGTCCAATTGTTCCTTCGATTCACCCTCCACAGGAAACATAAAGAAAACCTTGGGTTTGTTCATTGCTGGGATATACAAATGGCTACCGCCCCCCGCCTCCCATCAAGCCTTGGAGCAATCGAGTGCGATTCCCCTTAACCACACTTTCAATAAAAGCAACTGGAAGTTCAGGACACCCAAGGACCTCAGAAAACTCCTATTTCCCTGCATGCCTAACTGCGATCAGCTTCGTTCACGGGGTCGGCTGTTTTAGAGGCACTGCGGTCGGATCTGTCCTCCATTCAGCACCTCTCCGATGTGCAGGCTGCCACTGCGTCTCCCCGAGGCTACCCTGCCTGTGCCACTCAATGCAAAATATATATATATAACTTTTAAAAAGATACATCGTGTGTGCTCTTCTGCAGGATATACAAGAATGGAATGGACTTGAGACCACAGGCATACATTCTTCTTTTAAGTAGTCTTTGGAAAAGAGAAAGCTAAACTAAGGCCGTGGGAGGGCTCACGAGAGAGAGAGAGAGGCTTGAGGGCAGCAGGAGCAACATGGGCAGCAAAACGGGCAGCATCCAAAGGATCAAGGAGGGAGGTGGACCTTCTGCCGGTTCAGACCCAGGAAGAGCAACCACAAGTCTCTTGCAAGAGCTGATTGTCTTTAACACAGCGCAGGGCCAGAGAGTCACGCAGCCGACCGCCGCCGGATGACGAAGGCTCCGCGCTGGAGCTGTCCAAGGTAGATCCGCATTTTTGTGCTGTCGCTGGTTTTCCTCACCCAGATCTGCAAGGGGGGGGGGGGGGACAAAAGAAAAATCAACTTTTTGTGTTTTCATCTGGGGGTTGGATTATACAGTACGCGCTTCCGTGAAAATTTATCAAGGTGGTAAAAAACACAAGCGGTTGGGATAAAAATCAGCAAAGCATCCGTTAGAAAACATCAATGAAACGCCAGTAAATAATAGAGGCCTGTCTATGTAATACAGTTTGCAGAAGGTTAGGGCTGGCAGAGACCCTTGTCTGAAACCCTAGGGAGCTGCTGCCAGTCAGTGTAGACAACACTAAGCTGCACAAACCAATTTTCTAGCTAGGTGCAAGGCAGCTTCCTATGCTCCCAAAATTCCCTTTTTCCTGTTGGAGGTGTCGGGGATGGAACCTGGGGCCATCCTGCACCCAAAACAGGTGCACTACAGCCTCTCCCAAACGGTCTTTCAGCAATTCTTTCATTTCCTGCTGAAATACAAAAGACAAAATGCACCTTTCCCCTAAGCTGACTTGAGAAATACGTCACGCCTACTTAAAGTGGCCGGCGCCAGAAGAACCTTTCTCCCCAAGTTTGGGCACGTCTCCAGCGACAGGGCGAGTTGGGACTTAATTTCAATTATGCGGGCACCTAACCGCATTAAGATGCTTATTGTTAATGTTAATAAGAGCGAAATTGCTAAATTTGATTTAAGGTTATGTTCTAATGCATCTCTCGGTACGACGTTGCACGCTCATTTGAATAATCACCCACTGAACATAATGACATCTTTGTGACTAGTTTCATTATTAATTGAAAGAGACACTTTGAATAGCAGCCATAACTCAAGAGCCTGAGCGAGCCGTACAAAATGTTTTCCTTTTAATTGCCCACTTGTTTGAGTTCCCATGTTTTTGCTCGAGGCAGGGTTTTATGCAGCTTCGTGGAGTTGGAAGGGACCACCAGGGTCATCTAGCACAACCCCATGCAATGCAAGAATCTTCTTGCCCAATGTGAGGCTTGAACCCACGGTGCCGGGATCAAGAATCTCACGCTCTAAGTGAGCTACCCCACATGTATGGAGAAAGGCAGATAAAAATGTAAGAGGAGATTTGACAGAATTGCTGTCTCTTTTCCCTTTACCTGTGCAAATAGCAACCTTGCCAATAAGGTGCTGAGGTAATAATAATAATAATAATAATAATAATAATAATAATAATAATAATTTATTATTTATACCCTGCCCATCTGGCTGGGTTTCCCCAGCCACTCTGGGCAGCTTCCAACCGAATATTAAAAACAGTACAGCATCAAACATTAAAAACTTCCCTAAACAGGGCTGCCTTCAGCTGTCTTCTGAAAGTAGAATAGTTACTTATTGCCTTGACATCTGCTGGGAGGGCGTTCCACAGGGTGGGTGCCACTACCGAGAAGGCCCTCTGTCTGGTTCCCTGTAACCTCACTTCTCGCAATGAGGGAACCGCCAGAAGGCCCTCAGTGCTGGATCTCAAGTGTCCGGGCTGAATGGTGGGGGTGGAGACGCTCCTTCAGGTATACAGGACCGAGGCCGTTTAGGGCTTTAAAGGTCAGCACCAACACTTTGAATTGTGCTCGGAAACGTACTGGGAGCCAGTATAGATCTCTCAGGACCAGTGTTATGTGGTCCAGGCGGCCACTCCCAGTCACTAGTCTAGCTGCCGCATTGTGGATTAATTGCAGTTTCCAGGTCACCTTCAAAGGTAGAGCGCATTGCAGTAGTCCAAGCGGGAGATAACCAGAGCATGCACCACTCTGGCGAGACAGTCTGCGGGCAGGTAGGGTCTCAGCCTGTGTACCAGATGGAGCTGGTAGACAGCCGCCCTGGACACATAATTAACCTGTGCCTCCATGGACAGCTGTGAGTCCAAAATGACTCCCAGGCTGCGCACCTGGTCCTTCAGGGGCACAGTTACCCCATTCAAGACCAGGGAATCCTCCACACCTGCCCGCCTCCTGTCCCCCAAAAACAGTACTTCTGTCTTGTCAGGATTCAACTTCAATCCACATAGTACACAGACCCAGAGTTGGAAAAGACCACCTGCCATGCAGAAATCTCTCGCCCAATGTGGGGCTCAAATACACATCTCTGAGATTAAGAGTCTCATGCTCTAACAATTGAGATAAACAGATGAAGATTATTTTGCTCCCTCGGCCCCTTTTGTGAAATATGGGATGAGCCAGGAAGTGTGGCCACTGGTCTTTGGTTAAGAACACAGGGGGAAGTTTATACAGTCGGACCACTGGTCCATTTAGCTCCGGACCATCTGGACTGGCTGGCAGTGGTTCTCTCCAAGGTTTCAGGCAGAGATCCTCCTTTCGCTAGCCGTACCTGGGGATGCTGGAGATTGAAAATGGGCTCTTCTGCATGCAAATCAGAGGCTCTACCACTGAGCCAAGGCCTTTCCTCTAAAAAAAGAGAGTAAGCGTCTAGTCCTCACAGTTCTCATTAAAGGGCTGGATTATATAGGAACATGGGAGGCTGTAAAATGTCAATCCGAATATCTAGCTCAGCACTGTCCCATTTAGAGAGCACCACAGCCATAAAATGGTGATTCCCAATAACTGGCTATGTCAACTCCTACCTGGAGTCAACGGCAAACCAAGCCAAGGAGAATAAAATCCAACCTCCGGAACAAAAACACAAGCAACCAACTGGGTAGAGGGGAAAGCAGAAACAGTCCGAGCAACTACAACTCAAATCTTATGCTGCCCTGCCCTCCATTGAAGGAAGGTACAGAGTAGAAATCTAGTAAGTAATAAAATAACTCAGCAGAGGGGCAGTGGAGGTATAAATGACTGCTAGACTTTTGAAAAGCTGGGATCAAGTTCATCAACTTTGTTGAATAATTAAACTCAATAGTTTAATTATTCAACTAATTGTGCAATTAATTGTTGCATGGGGTTGTGCTAGATGACTAATTGTGCAATTAATTGTTACTTGTTTGAATTTTATTGCGTTATTCTCTTCCGTAGTGGGTTATGCCAACCACTATTCTGACTATTGCTTTTTTTATAGGATAGAAGGCACTGGGGTGAGTTTGTGAAACCAAGGGAGGGGGCGGCCTGAAAAAAATCCCCGGGTCTAGACCAAGGTTTCCCAAACTTGGGTTTTCAGCCGTTTCTGGACTACAACTCCCATCATTCCTAGTTGCAGGACCAGTGGTCAGGGATGATGGGAACTGTAGTCCAACAATAGCTGGAGGCCCAAGTTTGGGAAACCCTGGTCTAGACTCTAGACCATGGGCAGGCAAACTAAGGCCCGGGGGCCGGATCCAGCCCAATAGCCTTCTAAATCCGGCCCATGGACGGTCCAGGAATCAGCGTGTTTTTACATGAGTAGAATGTGTCCTTTTATTTAAAATGCATCTCTGGGTTATTTGTGGGGCCTGCCTAGTGTTTTTGCATGAGTAGAATGTGTGCTTTTATTTAAAATGCATCTCTGGGTTATTTGTGGGGCATAGGAATTCGTTCATTTTTTTAAAAAAATCCAAAATATAGTCCCGCCCCCCACAAGGTCTGCAGGACAGTGGACTGGCCCTCTGCTGAATTCATGTAGGTCTTCCTCAGCAGTTCTAGAAAATCATCAAACAATGTCAGCGTCGAGGAGGATGGGAACTGGAGTCCAACTCAAGGTCTCCCTGACTCACTTTAACCGAAGATGAGGCAATTAGTTTCCTGAAGATAGGATCAGATGGTGTGCGCAAGCCAAGAATGAGCTACATTGATCTACGAAAGCAAAAGAGTTGTGGTGTGAGGAAGGGATTTAAATGGTGGGATTCGGGAAGGTTTGGAACAGCCTCCAAGAGGCCTTGCAGGTGATGCCTGGTCGCCATTGGCCTCTACACCAGGGCCTTTTCAACGGTGGCTCCATGTTTGTAAAATCCCCTTGCTGGTGAAGTGCATCTGCCTCTGCCATTGACTTTCAGCAGAAATGGTGAAAACATTGCTATTTACACCCAAACATTTGATGGCTGAAGGATATTGCTACCGGCAACCCTGAAATCACTGGGTTTTTAAAGTGTTTTCAGAATGTTTTAAAATTGTTTTATTGATGTGTCTGCCACGCTGGGCTCTTTCGGCAAGAAGTGTGGGACATAACTTCAATCTATCAGTTGTCAGCTCTTGGCACATAAACTGGGATGGAGAACTAGATAAAGAGCTTCACTTAGTTACGGAAGAGTAATTGTGTTTAAAATATATATATATATGGAAGAGTTAACAAAAATGGTCAGATGAAGAGTTTCGGCTTAATAAAGGCATCTCACTTCCAATTCCTGAAGCTCTGCCACCAGCTGCCATGCAATTGACTAGACAGAAGATTCAGTATTTTGCTCCAAAAGTTGCATTCATCCTGCCACTGGAAAAAAGTCAGGTGGCTACATAAACAAGCACACTCAGCTTGTGTGCATACCATATATTTAAAGCACAGTGCCGCCACCCGGTAAATAATTCTGGGAACTGTAGTTTACCCCACGGAGCTGCAATTCCGAGCACCTGTAACAAACTAGTTTCCAGAATTCTTGGGGGGGGGGTGTACACAGCCAGAGGCAAGGAAATTAATAATATTGTTTCATGGTCCACAGCCCCATTGACTGCCAACCCCTTAGGCTTCAAACCTGGCAACTGCCTGCAAAACTTACTGAAGACCTGAGCTTACCTCATTGGCTCCCACGGAACTGATCACACAGCTAATTTTGGTGTTCTCTTTCGACTCCAGATAAATAGCCTGGCTTTTGTGATACCTGCAAGTAAAGGTTAAGAGCTATGAGTCTACCTGACACTCTAGATACAGCCCAAGAACCCAACTTACAAAAATCAATTGGTGTCCTCTGTCCCCCACTCCCCGCAAATACCCTGTTTCTCATATTTTAAGGCATCCCCATAAAATAAGCCATAGCAGGATTTTTAAGCATTCAAGGAATATAAGCCATACCCCGAAAATAAGACATAGTGATAGGAGCAGCAGCAATGCCAGCCGCGGCAGGAGGAGGAGGAAAAAAATAAGACATCCCTTGAAAATAAGCCATAGTGTGTTTTTTTGAGGAAAAAATAAATATAAGACGTGTCTTATAATATGAGAAACACGGTATGAGCCATTTGCCTCCCCAAAAAGGAACATTTTAATCCAGGGGCAGTTGATGTGGTGCCTTGCAAATATCGCTGGACACTAAACTCCCATCACCCCCAGCCAGCAACGTCAACGATCAGGGATTATGGGCCACCAGATTGGCTGCCCCCGTCATCACACACCCACTCATTTCGCTCTGACCTTAACAGCTATTATTTATGCCTTAACACTAGCCTTTGACACCCTTGGGAACTTGGGGGTGAAGGGCGAGTAATAAATAAAATTAATACTAATAATATTTGTAATCAAGTGTTCTGGGTGCAAGCTTGCTTCATTCAGAGGCACAACTAGCAACTCCGGAGAAGGGCAGAACGTGTGCAACAGGGTGAAGATGTCGCTCCAGCTTTTTATGACTGCCGAGCGCAAAGCTGGCCGTCACCCAAAAAGCTTTTGATAGTGCCGTGTGGTGCAAATGCAATAATGCCCTTCGTCTGCAAACTATATTTTGCAAATCATGAGCAAAGCAGCTGACTCGTTCCCCTCTCCAAACTGTGGTTTAGCATTCAAGAATTCTTCGATGTATAAACACAACCAACAGCAATATGCAGACTACACCGACCACTTTCTCCTGCTTCAAATTTATTATGCCTTCTGCTTTTTAATCTTTAATGACAGCCAGTGTGCTCTTCACTGCAGGGAATATTGATGAAATGTAATCGTTAGCAAAGGGACTTATAAGTGCAGGCTAGATGCGGGGACAGAATGGGAAATGGGAGAATGGGAAATTTGGGGTTAACAGACCAATATCTTATATATATATATATATATATATATATATATATATATATATATGCGCAAGAAAAAGTACAGGAGTTGAATATAGGACCCAAACTGGAGCTCAACAGAGCCTCATATCTAAAAGGGGAAATGGTGGGTTGCCAGGAACCAAAATCCATATGTTTATTGCATGCTGTGGGAAGAACAATCTTTATTAAATTTCTCAGTGATCCAAACACTGCAGCCTCTAGGCCACAAACAATAAAACAGTAAATAACAAACCAACAGGCAACTAATAATCAACAAAGAAATCAGTCAAACAGTTAATTTGAATCTGCCGCCCCCACACTCCACCATCAATTCATATAGGGAGCAAAATAATAAAAATACATTAAGTAGCTTAAAAGCTCTCTTAAAAGCTTCTTTAAAGGCCTGGGGGGGATAGGATCTGCTTTGCTGGGTGCTGAAATGCAATTAACACAGGTGCCAGGAGAGCTTCCCGAGGGGAGCATTCTACAAAGCGGGAAGGGGGCGGAAACCAATGAAAAGACCCTCTCTGCATAGTTTACACCATCTGTGCTGAATCCATCACAGTTCTATTTAATGTCGTGTCCGAGGGCAAAATGAGGTGAGGTGCCAGTCACAGGATTAACAATGTGAATCGGTATTTTAAAAGTAATGTAAGATCTCCCACAATCTGGACCAGGCCTACAGTGTGCCGTGTGTGTGTGTGTGTGTGTGTGTGTGTGAGAGAGAGAGAGAGAGAGAGAGAATTGAAGTCCCCCTACAACTATCCCAATAGGATCCTTGCACCTGCAACCTGCTTTTTTAAAGGTAGGTAGCCATGTTGGTCTGACGTAGTCAAAACAAAAAATAAAAAAAAATCCTTCCAGTAGAACCTTAGAGACCACCTTGTCATAGGTATGAGCTTTTGTGCGCATGCACACTGCTTCAGATATATGAAGAAGTGTGCATGCACACGAAAGCTCATACCTATGAAAAACTTAGTTGGTCTCTAAGGTGCTACTGGAAGGAATCTTCTTCTTTTTTAAAGCCACTGATGCAATTGCTAATTGTGCAAAATGAAGACTTACCTCATTTAGCCCCAGATTCTGGTGTTATGAAAAGGTGTGGGCGGAGAGAAAATACACCACTCAAATCTACACACCATCTATGCGCACATCATTTGATGGACATCTTTTACATTCTATTTCTTCTCCAATCGTGTCACAATAGCGCACAATTTCCATCAGCCACGTTACCACAGAGCAAACAGAACATTCTTGCTATAAATTGGTGAAAAGGCAGGCCTGAGTTCCTGCACACAGTCTGCATTTCAGCCACCTTTTTAATTACAAAGAGTCTGCTGGATCAAGCCAATGGCCCATCCAGTTCTCCATCCTGTTCTCACAGTGGCTGACCATCAGAAGCCAGTAGGAAACACTCATGCAGGACGCGAGCCCTCTGCCCTCCTGCATTTTCCAGCAGCTGATATTCAGAATCATTTCTGCCTCCAACCACGGAGGCAGAGCATAGCCACCATGGCAAGTAGCCACCGAAAGCTTTCTCCTCCATGAAGTTGCCTAATCCTCTTCTAAAGCAATGTAGGTTGGAGGCTTTAAAAGAAGGTTAGGCAAATCTGTGGAGGGCAAAGGCTATATGCTCTGCTTTCGCACCTTTGCAAGGAAGAAACCTGCCAAACACGAATAAAAAGGTCACAGGGAAGCCTATGCCTAGCTTTAAACAGTTAATCTTTTGCCATCAGGAGGAAGGGAGGAAGAAAGGATAGGAAGAAAGAAGGACAGAAGGAATATAGAAAAGAGGGAGCATTCAATTCTCAAGCTCTGACGTTTCATTCCATTTTGAGACATGACAGTTTGGAGATTTTAATATGCACTCAAAATGTTGTCCTCCCACACCAGCAAGTTATTTTTAAAATATTAACTACTCTGCTGAGGCATCATTACAATCAATAACCAAAAAAGAAATCTTACAGCAAAGGGTGGGGGAGTGCAGTGTTGATCTTGAGGAATAGGAATGCTAGGAAAGGGGAAGGAAAAGGGCCAACAGTGACACTCTGAAGGAAAACAGCAAGGTGAAATCGAGACACACATATATACCATCCTGGGGGCATGGAAAGCCAGTGCGCTGTGGCAGAAAGTATTTGACTCAACATTTCGATGCCCTGTTCAGCCATGATGCTCAGGCATTTTCCTTAGCCATAAGCCCACCTTGCAGGGAGGCTGGTGAGCACATAAACATGCCAGACATGCACTCCCCCACCACCACTGAGCTTCCTGGAGGACAATGCTGTTTTCCCCTGATAGGTAGGAAGCTGCCTTCCACTCAGGCAGACCACTGCTCCATCTAGATCTTCCAGGATTTCAGACAGGCTGCCCCTCCCAGCCCTGACTGGAGATGCCGAGGACTGAACCAGGGACCTTCTGCATGCCAAGCAAATGCTCTTCCCCTGAGCTACGGCCCTTCCCTTGTACGGGCCCATTCACCGCCCAGTTTAAATAAGGCGTGCGGGTTGAGTCTTCTTTCTGCAGGCAATCTCACGGAAAACTTTCCTCGAGCGAGATCAAGGCTGGCTTCTAGCATAGAGCAGGCAAAGGGCCTATTCAGTTTAAAGAGCCGCGTCACGAATGGGAGAAAGTACGGAATGCGACTGGGATGACTGAAACCCCCCTTCAACGCTAATTAGCTGACGAGTTCAGACAACCGCCATATGGCAAGTACGCTAATGCTGAAGGTTTTAACTAAATTTCACTGCAAAGGATTAGGCAGAGAGGGATCCAGCTAAACGAAATGACTTTCGGCTGTGCAAAGGTACTCCCCTCCTCCTCCTCCTTGCGCACCTGCCTGGGCTTCTCTAAATCCTGTTTAGAGTTCCCTCAACCTTCCAGAGCAAATTGAGCCAGTGTGGCGTAGTGCTTAGGGGAGCTTTTAATGTTTAATAGATTATTGTATTTTAATGTCTGTTGGAAGCCGCCCAGAGTGGCTGGGGAAACCCAACCAGATGGGTGGGGCATAAATAATAAATTATTATTATTATTAGCAGTGTGTGGGGCTGGGAGACCAGGGTTCAAAGCCCCACTCAGCCATGAAGCTCATTGTGTGATCTTGGGCCAGTCACTTTCTCACACTTTGCCCTGCCTTCGCAGCGGTTTTGTGAGGATAAAATGAGGAGATCCATGAATACCACCTTGAGTTCCTTGGAGGAGGGGAGCTATAAATGCAATAAACAAATAAATTTTGGGAGGGCACGGGGAGAGGAGGGGGGCAGAAGTTCCATTGTAGCCATGGAACTCCTTGCACTAGTGGATCTGTTCAGCTAGACACAGCCCTCCTTCCACCCACCTGCCCCCAAATTACTGTTTTGAGCACCTTCAGTTATGATGTCACTTCTTTTCTTAAAGGTCTTAAATCTGACAGCAGAAACCCTCCCCAACTTGCACTGTCAGAAAAATTAACAGCTGTGAGTCAAATAAATAGAGCAAAAGTTATGTTTCTTTCTGTTTGGCACCTGCTTGTTATATATTTAACAACTGGTGGAGAGGGGATTCAGCCTCCTGAGAAAGAGAAAACCTTCTGGTATGATTCATTACCTAAGCATTTGTGGCCACAACCTTCACAAAATGTGTCCTCCATCTACATATTCCTCCCCCTCCCCGCCATGCTACTGACATCTTTCTGGATTTGGCAATAGATGGCCTTCTCAGAATATATTATTTCTCTAGCTCTGCGATTTCAAGATGCACAGCTTCACTATTAAGATTAGTTTTATTTATTTTTCTGTATTATTCCTTTGTAGTTTCTTTCCTTATGTTTTACTTGTTCTTGTTGCGTATTTTGAGTCTTGTATAGGAATATTTGTTTGCTGTAATGAAAAATTCTCAATAAACAAACCCAGCGCTATCCTCTTTCAATAGGACTTTTTTGAGCAAACTGGTTAGCTAAAATCTAAAGCACTGCTTCAGATGCACCCAAATTGGGGGAGGGGGGTTGATACTTCCCCTCGCCTTCCAACACCAGACTTCCTTGGCACCCACAAAGCACTTCAGAACATCCCTGCAGTTTTAAAAAATTGGCTTTCTGTGTGGCTCAGAGGGATGCTGTCCCAGAAATAGCCCCAAAGCTCCCTAGAGTCTTATATGGAAATAGTGATGGGGGTCATTTGAGGCCAGAGAGAATTCAATTCTTAGGCCATGACTAAGAATCAAGGGGGATGCGGATGGCGCTGTGGTCTAAACCACTGAGCCTAGGGCTTGCCGATCAGAAGGTCGGCGGTTTGAATCCCTGTGACAGGGTGAGCTCCCGTTGTTTGGTCCCAGCTCCTGCCAACCTAGCAGTTCGAAAGCATGTCAAAGTGCAAGTAGATAAATAGGTACTGCTCCAGCTGGAAGGTAGAAGGCATTTCCGTGCGTTGCTCTGGTTTTGCCAGAAGCGGCTTATTCATGCTGGCCACATGACCTGGAAAAACTGTCTGCGGACAAACATCAGCTTCCTCGGCCAGTAAAGCAAGATGAGCGCTGCAACCCCAGAGTCGTTCGCGAGTCGCGACTGGACTTAACTGTCAGGGGTCCTTTAACTTTACCTTTTTTAAGAATCAAGGGGTCATACGGCTTGGTGTGAAAAACATTGCAATTTACAGGAGCGGGACATTATCAGAAACCAGATCCTCTTCCTCCATTCTTGGAGGTGCATTTAATTCAGCAGACTACGCTTTTCAGAGAAGAGATCCAATTAGGAAAAAACAGGATCTATGGAGATTGCAAGGGACTCACCAGGCCAACATACTACAATGAGTCAAGGGAGTGGGGGGTGGGGAAGGGTTACAAAGCCAAGCTAGGGGTATGTATCCAGGTTAGGGGTATGTATCCAGTCAGTAATATGTTCCCAAAGCCACCCTATGTCTATTGTTGGATTAGCTCAATGAAATATTTGGGAGGAGCTGCTGCTATATTTGGGAACCCTGCTATATTCTGCAGACCAATCTGAATCCTATATAATAATATGCAAGTGTCTCTGCGTCCAGTCCCTGTGTCCGTGGGATTGCGCCACTGTGCATGTGCCCCACGGACAGCCGTTGGGACTTGGAGCGCAGACACACTTCGGAGAGGGGAGCTTGGTGCCCGCTTGGCCCGGCAGGGAGACGAGCCAGGCTGAGGCGGCAAGATGGGCACGAGGACCGCCCGTTCCCCTTCGCCAGGCGCTGTTGCTGCTGCTTCTTTGTAGGCCCTGATGGGAGAGGCGGGCCCGGCCTCCTCAGGGCGCGGCTCGGCGGCTCATCCGCGCGAGGAGCGACGCCGGCGGGAGAGAGAATGAGGTGGGCAGGCCGCTGCGGTGCTCGAGCCGGGCTGAGGTAGGAGGTCCGGGAAGGGAATTTGTGGAGGAGGAAAGAAAGCGAGGCCTTCTCCTAACTCCCACCCCATCAGGTCAGTTCTATCCGTTGGGACTTGGAGCGTAGACCTGCCGCTTCATCAGCTCTGCGCATGTCCCCGAGGTTGCTAGAGGAACAGGTCTGCTCTAGCACCCGTTATTTTAACGGGCTTCATGATACTAGTTCTTACTTACATAAAAGGGTGGTCTCTAAAAGGCGCAGTACTGCTAAAAACAAGCAAACCATTTCTCCCCCAGCAAAATAATTCCTGATCACATTCTGCCACCTTGTGGCAAAAAAGCTTCTGAGAATGAGAATTTTAAAAATGTAGCGTTCCAGAACTTCTGTTGTGTTAGTGGATTGGTGATAATGTGATGACTTCAGATGCTGCAGGGCCAGGGATGATGGGACCTGGAGTCTTAATAACTCTACAGTAACTTGGGAGCTGGGCTTTCTATGTGGCTGCCCACTCCCTGCATTTTGCAGAAGCAACGGAAGGTATTTCCCCAGCTGGATAAATGGGCCTTTTACTAGGAAGTCTACTCAGTTTTATGCTTGCTTTTGCTGTTTCCAAGCTATCTTATATGTAAATCTTCTTGAGAAGATTCTTTAAAGACAATTAATGAATAAATGATAACAGCAACATTTGGAGGTCAGCATGTTAGCAACCCAAAAGACGACCAATGCCCCCCTTTTTTACTTTGTTGACAGCTTCCTGGGAGGGTGGAATCGAGGTGGCTGCCATCACTGGGGCAAGAGCAGATTTGGCAATGTAAATCTCCTTGATTTACAGGATCTGAGTGCAAGAGCGATTCTCCCCTCCGGCAATTTCCAGCAACTGGTATTCAGACACATTACTACCTCCAAAAGTGGAAGAACATAACCATCAGGGTTAGAAGCTGCTGATTGCTCTGCTACGAGGATATGGCTACCATGTGCTCTACCCACTGAGCTGCCTATAAGAACACAGGAATAGCCTGGTTACTGGAACTGGCTGGTGGACTACCTAGACCAGCATCCTATTCTCACAGTGGCCAACCAGATGCCTATGAGAAACACACAAGCAGGACTCAAGCAGAAGAAAACTCTCTTCTCCTTTGGTTTCCAGCAACTCGTATTCAGAAGCATTGGTGCATGTGGCCCTCGGGAGGCTGTCCAGATTTGAACGTGGCCCTTGGGCTGCAGAAAGGTTCCCTACCTTTGCTGCAAAGGGATGAGCAGGCAAGCCCAGGGCTACCTTTCATGGCCTGACTAAAGGCACATAAGACTGCAATGCACTCCAGTTACTGATTGCGTAATGCAAGGAATCAGATCTACCCTACACCTTCTGGTTATTGAGCACTGTGACAATAAAAAAACAGAAAAAGAAAACAATCCCGCTTGTTGGAAGCAGCTGAGAGGGAAATGGGGAGTAAGATGAGAGATGCAGAACATAAAAAGAGGAGTGCAGCACCCCCTGGTAGAAGTTTAAAGCCTTTACATCTCTTAGGGCAGGCATCCCCAAACTTCGGCCCTCCAGATGTTTTGGGCTACAATTCCCTGACCATTGGTCCTGCTAGCTAGGAGTTGTAAACCAAAACATCTGGAGGGCCGCAGTTTGGGGATGCCTGTCTTAGGGCTAGGCCAACAATTATCCGTGACCTCTTCAGCCTGTGAATAAAGTAGCACAGTTGTTCATCCTGCCTTAATTATACAGTGGTGCCTCGCTAGACGAATTTAATTCGTTCCACGGGTCTTTTCTTATAACGAAAAAATTCGTCTAGCGAGTCCCATAGGAATGCATTGAAATTTTTTTGCATTGTTTTTTGCCCATAGGAACGCATTAATTGAATTTCAATGCATTCCTATGGGAAACCGCAATTCGCTAGACGAATTTTCATTCGTCTAGCGAGGCAACCTCCGCTCGAAAAATCCTTTCGTTAAGCAGGGCATTCGTTAAGCGAGGCACCACTGTAGTTTGTTTTAATATTGTGGAAGCGAACCCTTGTAGAACTTAGCAGGAGGAGGATGGGAAGAAAACTAGAATTAGGCAGCTCCGCCCTATTATTGACTCTGGCGCCACCTACTGTTGGTCTCCCTGCTTTCCAGCCTACCAGTCAACACTGCACGAGTATGAACCAATAACTGAGCTTAATTCCATATTAGCAGAGTCAAAATTTTCTCAAGTTAGAACTCTCTTTTGGGGGGGGCACCACAAAACTGTTGGAAGAATTCCACTCCTCTTCCGTCCAAATTTCACCACGTGCAAATAGGATAGAGAATTTCTGAGAGGCCATTTTCCACTTTGCCCTGAAAGAAACCTAGGCAGTTGACTTACACCAGGCATAGGCAAACTCGGCCCTCAGGATGTTTTAGGACAGGACCAGTGGTCAGGGGTGATGGGAGTTGTAGTCCCAAAGCATCTGGAGGGCTGAGTTTGCCTATGCCTGACTTACACCAAGTCAAGCCAGTGGACAGGAGACTCTCCCATCCTACTTGGAGATGTTGGAGACTGGACCTAGGACCTTTTGAAGCCACACCAGATGTTCTGACCACTGTGATACAACCCTTACAACATTGTACGTAGAAGAGATAAGCCTCCTGGATGTTCCTCCATGACATTGCTCCTTTTTTTGCCCTTTCTATCCTTTGATCTCTAATGCCGCTGCAGCTCAGAAGGCCATGACATCAGAACACGCCCCGCCTCCCCGCACCAAGCCTTACCATCTCTTATCGTAGTACAGTTTGCCATCTTCTATTCTTGCCTCAAACCGCTGTGCTGGGGATTCGGCAGGCGTGGCCGGCAGGTGTTCTGGTGACGAAGGAGACGCTGGAATAGAAGAGTGAACTCTATACACAGTCTAACCCCTAAGCAGCAGCTTACGATTCAGGCAATACTGAGAGATTGCTGGGACCTTAAGCCGACAGTGGGAGGTAAAAATATCAAGCTTTGTGAGCAGAGCACACAGGCAGAGATCCGGTTCGATTTGTGCAGGTCTACATTGCAGAGAGTCAAACCACTGGGCAATCTAGCTCAGCCTTTGTTAACCCGGCGCCCTCCAGATGTTTTTGGACTACAACTCCCATCAACCCCAGCAAGAACAGCTGTGCTAGCTGCAGCTCACGGGAGTTAACATTTGAAGAGAACTAGGTTGGCTGAGTCCTGTATTGGTGTTCCTCCAGTTGTTGGTGGACTTTAGCTTCCATCAACCCTGAACACTAACTGGGGCTGTGAGCTGTGACTCCAACAACATCTGGCTGCCCATGCGCTGGATTATAAACTTAAATAAGTAGCTGCTCCCCAGGGTTCTCAGAACCCTACAAATGCAAAGCAAGTGGGTTGCCTCCATGGATTCTAGGGATCCAGCATGGCACAAGGAGGGAGGGGCAGGGAGCCCGGGGCCCGCCAGGTATTCGCTGGATGGCCCATTATCTTTCACCATCAGGCTATGTTGGCTGAAGTCAATGGGGGTCGCAGTCCAAAATGTCTGCAAGGCACAGTTAGGAATGGCTACACCAGGCATCCCCAAACTGTGGCCCTCCAGATGTTTTGGGCTACAACTCCCATGATCCCTAGCTAACAGGACCAGTGGTCAGGGATTATGGGAATTGTAGTCCAAAACATCTGGAGGGCCGAAGTTTGGGGGTGCCTAGGCTACACTGAACTATGGCTCCTTCCCAGTTTTGAGTTTCTGTTTTTTCCCTCTGCATAGCTGGGAATTATCGGGGGCCGGTTACGACTGGGAGATGCGAGCGTTCCAGCCAAAACAGCAAAGGAAGCTTTTTGATAGCAACTCATCCAAGCATTCTGCTACTTCTTGGCTTTTCAAAGGTCATTAGCTATACTCAAATCTGGACCCATTAAAATTATTACCCTATATACTCTAGCATAAAGCAGTCTACGGTAACAATGCAGAGGGCTACTTTAGTTTAGGTCAGGTTATTTGATCATCCAGCCCAGTTTTGCCTTCCCTGACCAGCAAAAGCTCTTCTGGGTCTCAAGCAGAAGTACTTCCACCATCCCTTACTGCTCGCCATCCTTTTAGCCAGAGATGCCGCAGGTTGAACTTGGGACCTTCTGCCCGAAAGGCAGGGGCTCCACCATTGAGTTACACACCTTCCTATCTCCTAAGCCATATTTTGAATACACTAGGAAACCTTATTGGGGTAGGGCTGCCACTTACCTGGCCGTTTAGGTGATTTAAGCTATAAAAAGGAAAAACAAGAAAGATGTTTTAGTGACTCCCTACAAGAACATAAACCGGAAGAGAAATAACTGACCTAACAGAACATTTCATGAAGGCCAACATGTCTTCTGAATGGGGATCTTTATTCCCAGCTGGCGAGTTCCAAAGATCTCAGAAGCCCACTCCGCAGTAAGCCAGAATAGGCTTTTAGTGTGGCTGCGTCCACTCTGTGGACAAGCAGCCATTCTCTGCACTTTCCAAAAACAGATAAAGACAGGTTTCCCCAGCTGGCTAAATGACACTTTACCATGGTTTTGCATGGTTTTGGTTCAGCTTTAAACGTATTTGTTGTCCTTTTGTGATAAACAGCTTTTAGTTATCCTTATTGTACACTTATTGTACACTGACTTAAGATGGTGATTTTCAAGGAAACTTAAAAATCAAATAATAATAATAAATCAATCTGAATTGGACTGAAACGATGCTATGTATATACAGGCAACTCCCTATTTATGCGGGGGTTACGTGTTGAGGCACCACACATTTAAAAGAAATTGCGTATATTGGGAACACCATTGAAAAAGCAAACACGACAGTCATTGCCTCCAAACCTTCTTGCTCAAACTCAAACTCCCCTTAGGCTTCAAAATTTGGTGCAAGGGCTCCTGGGATTGCACTTGCAAAGGCTATTGGGATTGCTAGACGCTGTTTTCATGCCATTTTTGCATTCTTTGAGGGACGTTTTTGCCCCTTCTCATGCCACTTCCAGGTTCATGGAGATGCCTGTGTGCATTGAATGTGTGTAAATGGGGAGCTGCCTGTAGTACATACACAGACTCACTTTTTTAAAATAATGTTTTTAGATACACAACTCTTTTACGTTCGTAACTTTCACAGATTTTTGTATTGGGTTGTAAATCACTTCAGAATGCCTCATGGGAAGCAATTCATATATTAAATTACTATTCATCTATTCCAATTGACTTGTGTTCTTTCATTTTGGGCTGCAAATCTTTGGATACATTTATTTATTAAAGGGATTTTTAGGCTGCCCTCTCACAAAATATCAGCAGTTTTCACTAACATACTGGTAGAACATTTTTTAAAAGGAATGTAATACAGAATTAATATCAGTATACAGTGGTAGCTCGCAAGACGAATGCCCTGCAAGACTAATTTTTCGCAAGACGAATGCGTCTTGCGATCTGATGGTTACTCGCAAGACGAATTCATTTTGCGAAAAATTCGTCTTGTGAATTGCGGTTTCCCATAGGAATGCATTGAAATTTAATCAATGCGTTCCTATGGGCAAAAAAAGAAATTTCAATGCATTCCTATGGGAAATCGCGATTTGCAAGACGAATTTTTTGCAAAACGAATTGACTCGTGGAATGAATTAAATTCCTCTTGCGAGGCACCACTGTATTATTAATATTCTAATATTAATTCATTAGTGCATTTAGAGGGTGGAGAGGGGCATGTGAGCTTGCGTAGAAACTAGCCTACTGTACTGTACTGATCCAAAAATTACATTCATTGGTCTGCCCACTTTTGCCTCTGACCACCCCCACCAATGCCACTACCTCCCACCCCCAAAGGCTGCCCAGAAAGGAATGCGGCCCTGAGAGCCAGTGTGGTGCAGTGGTTAAGTGTCAGGCTAGGACCTGGGAGAACAGGGTTCAAATCCCCACTCGGCCATGAAGCTCATGGGGTGACATTAGGCCAATCACTCTTTCTCAGCCTAACCTCCCTCCCAGGGTTTTTGTTGGGATTAAATGAAGAGGGGGAGAACCATGTAAGCCATCTTGAGTGCCATGCAGAAAAAGGAGGGGCTTGTCTGAATGAATAAAAGTTAACCACACCCAGGTACGCTAAGCACTTACCTTATTGAGAATCCTCAGATCCTCCATTATCTGTTCGTCTGTTAGCAGGTAATTTAGCTGAGGTAATCCAAATTAAGGAGGAAGTAACTTTGGAACCATGTACAAAAATGTGGCTTGCATCTCCTGGGCAGAACTTAGCCCAGGAGCGACGCCCCTCTTTGTAGCTACTTCTGGGTCTCTCCTTCGTTGGGGCATATCATAGACGTGCCACAGAAGGTTCACTTGCCATGGCAGGCAAATTATTAAGCAGGCAAAGACTGACTCCGGCTGCTAGCACTATACGGAACGGTTCACAGGGGCAGAACCCCAGGAAAGCCCCATCGTCTTGAAGCAGGCAGGACTGAGCCAAGGGGGAGTGGAGGGGACTTGACCCAGTGAACAGAACCAAGCAAAGCCCCTGCTCTGAAGCAAAAGGGAGGAGCAACGGTGCCCCGGGATAACCTCCACTACTAAAGGAGGTTAGTTGCCACCTAGATGCTTTCATGGAAACCCCATCAGGAGAACCTGATCACAAGAGTGCTCTCCCCTCCTATGGCTTCCAGCAACTGGCATTCAGAAGTTTGCTGCCTCCAATTGTCGAGGCAGAGCATAGCAGCCACTGATACCTGATCTACCTTCTGCCCACCCATTTGGAGAGGAACATAGGAAGCTGTCTTACAGTGGGCCAAGCTAATGTCCTCTGAGCCTAGTGTTGCCCACTCTGACTGGCAGCAGCTCTCCATAATTTCAGGCAGAGCATCTTTCCCCCATCACCTTCTACTTAATGCTCATTAACTAGATGTGTCAGAGGCTAAACTTAGGATCTCCTGCATGAAGAGCTATGGTGCAATGGCCAGGCGCATTGGGCCTCGCTGATTGTCGGCTAATATGCTGTGCAGCCTCACATCGCAGGGGAAGATTTGCCAACCGATAAGCTCTCTTTTCAAGTAAAGCTTGTGCACCCACAGCAAAAGCTGGACCATGGGCTGTGGCGGATCAGGTAGCTGGTCAAAGGATATCAGGGGCCGGCTTCCGCCTTTTGTCAGGGATGGGAACGGGGTCGTTTGGCCGCCTCCGCAATTTTCTTGTCATGATGGGCTTCACTTCCATGGAGTCTGAAGGAAGGACAGTTTTTTGGTAAGGTCCACAGATTGATTTTTAAAAAACGGAGTAAGAAAAAAAGAACTGTGCTTTTCTGCATTAATCTTTTCTTTGGGGGGGGGTGTTCCCCTTTCTTTCATGCAAAGACTCAGCCTGTGACTCAGCCCCTAATTTGAGAAATATACAAGTGTATCCTTAATTTTACTCAATAAATAGTATTGGGAAATGTCTACAAACTGTATGCATGGTGCAAACGCGCAATCGGGATTCGGCGGTGAAAGCTGCAATTAGTAAAATTCCACTGAAATGAGCAGCATTTGCTTTTTAGTAAGCAGGCTTAGGGACACAGGTCACTGATTTCTAATCAGAGTCTTCTAGCTCATTAAAACATCTTCTCTTCACTGGCAGCAGCTTTTGTAAGAACACCAGAAGCTACCTTATACAAAGTCAGACCGTTGGCCCATCTAGCTCATGACCAGCCATGGCCATCCAGGGTTTGAGACAGGGAGTTGTTTCCCAGCCCTACCTGGAGATGCCGGGGATTGAACCTGGAGACTTCTGCATGCAAAGAACATGCTCTACCACTGAGCCACAGTCCCTATCCTAAAGGTACTTTTTTTGCAGACAGTGCTTGCATGTGTTTAGAGAGGCATTTCCCCCTCTCTCACCTAATTCATCCAATAATGCACTTTCCTCTAGGTCTCGGGCAGAAGTGGGTTTACAATGCCAACAGCTACCTGATCCTTTTTTAACTGAAGATACCAGGGATTGAACCTGGACACTTCTGGTTACAAAGCATTTGCTCCATTGCTGAGATATCGATTGACCGATTCATTTATAAGATTTCTTACCCGCCCTTCACCATAAGCTCCCTGGGCAGATTATGACAATATAATTGTACGGTTACAGTGGACCCTTGGGTTACGTTACCTTCGGGCAACGTAACTTTCAGGCTGCGAACGCGGCCAACTGTTCCACTGCGCGCACATGCGCAGAAGCACTCTATCATGACACATGCCTGCGCAGAAGCGATGCCTCTAGATGTGGACTTTCCGGGGTACGTATGGACCCCCAGAACGAATTAAGTTCGTATCCAGAGGGTCCACTGTATATGCCCTCTTCCCCAAAGAGAGATACTGGCTTTATTTTATTATTTTGTATTTACCTCCTGTTAGCTCCATAGTTAGCTTCTCGCTCTCTATCATTTTCTTCTTCTCTTCCAACTCGGCAATCAAGTTTTCCTTGAGCTCGATTTTTTTATCTTCAAATTCCTTCACGGCCGCTTTCTTCTCCTTAATGTAATTCCGTTCCACCTGCTCTGTCTGAGCCAAGCCCAAAAGAAATCAGGGAGTCATCTACAGGGCAGAACCACACCAGGCACGCATCGGTGTTGATAGGGGAACCCCTGTGCTTGGGGTCACCGGACTGAGAAGCTGCGGAGTCGGAGGTTACACCTGACAAATGGCACAGGGCTTTCCCAAACTGTGCAATGAAACTGCTCATGTGTCTTGTCACCAAACAGAAAGCAGGTATGAGGACTTAAGAAGAGCCCTCTGCTGGATAAGGCCAAAGGTCCATCTATCCAAGCATCTGTGAAGTTGGATACATGCCCCCTGCCTCCTACAGGAACCTGTGGCTCTCTTAATTGTTAAGTATCAGGCAGCCTCACTTGAGCGGCATTTTCTCCCTTTCCACAAGTATATGGTGTCTGTCTATTTTAAAACACAATTTACATGTGTGCTGCAAAACCAATGGCACAACCTAATAAAGGATGGAAATAACTATTCTCAAATGACTTGGGATTCGTGCACCCTCAATACTGAGCTTCTCCTCACGGCAAGAAAAAGGTCGATCCCAATTTGCAGAATAGTTTGAACATTCTACAGCAAAGGAAAGGAAGTTCTACTCAAAATGACTGAAAAAGGGAACAGAATACATTAATGAAACCCGAGACCAACAGAAATGGAAACACACACACACATATATATACACACACTTACTTCCAGCTGGAGAAAAAGCTCTGAAAGAAAGAGAAAATAAGTTACTTTTTTTTTTTTTTTTTTGCTGAACTAAGCACATTTAAAATTTAAAAATTTAAAATTTAAAATTTAAAAAGATGATGCTGTTAAGGTGCTACACCCAATATGCCAGCAAGTTTGGAAAACTCAGCAATGGCCAGAGGATTGGAGAAGATCAGTCTACATCCCAATTCCAAAGAAGGGCAGTGCCAAAGAATGCTCCAACTACCGCACAATTGCGCTCATTTCACACGCTAGCAAGGTTATGCTTAAAATTCTACAAGGCAGGCTTAAGCAGTATGTGGACCGAGAACTCCCAGAAGTGCAAGCTGGATTTCGAAAGGGCAGAGGAACCAGAGACCAAATAGCAAACATGCGCTGGATTATGGAGAAAGCTAGAGAGTTCCAGAAAAACGTCTACTTCTGCTTCATTGACTATGCAAAAGCCTTTGACTGTGTCGACCACAGCAAACTATGGCAAGTTCTTAAAGAAATGGGAGTGCCTGATCACCTCATCTGTCTCCTGAGAAATCTCTATGTGGGACAAGAAGCTACAGTTAGAACTGGATATGGAACAACTGAGTGGTTCAAAATTGGGAAAGGAGTACGACAAGGTTGTATATTGTCTCCCTGCTTATTTAACTTATATGCAGAATTCATCATGCGAAAGGCTGGACTAGATGAATCCCAAGCAGGAATTAAGATTGCCGGAAGAAATATCAACAACCTCAGATATGCAGATGACACAACCTTGATGGCAGAAAGCGAGGAGGAATTAAAGAACCTTTTAATGAGGGTGAAAGAGGAGAGCGCAAAATATGGTCTGAAGCTCAACATCAAAAAAACCAAGATCATGGCCACTGGTCCCATCACCTCCTGGCAAATAGAAGGGGAAGAAATGGAGGCAGTGAGAGATTTTACCTTCTTGGGCTCCTTGATCACTGCAGATGGTGACAGCAGTCACGAAATTAAAAGACGCCTGCTTCTTGGGAGAAAAGCAATGACAAACCTAGACAGCATCTTAAAAAGCAGAGACATCACCTTGCCGACAAAGGTCCGTATAGTTAAAGCTATGGTTTTCCCAGTAGTGATGTATGGAAGTGAGAGTTGGACCATAAAGAAGGCTGATCGCCGAAGAATTGATGCTTTTGAATTATGGTGCTGGAGGAGACTCTTGAGAGTCCCATGGACTGCAAGAAGATCAAACCTATCCATTCTTAAGGAAATCAGCCCTGAGTGCTCCCTGGAAGGACAGATCGTGAAGCTGAGGCTCCAATACTTTGGCCACCTCATGAGAAGAGAAGAATCCTTGGAAAAGACCCTGATGTTGGGAAAGATTGAGGGCACTAGGAGAAGGGGACGTCAGAGGACAAGATGGTTGGACAGTGTTCTCGAAGCTACCAACATGAGTTTGACCAAACTGCGGGAGGCAGTGGAAGACAGGAGTGCCTGGCGTGCTATGGTCCATGGGGTCACGAAGAGTCGGACACGACTAAACGACTAAACAACAACAACAATCAGCAAGGGATACCCACATGACCTGAAGGTGCTGCTGTGCAATGCCAGGTCGATGATGAATAAGACCACCGCCATTCACGACCTGATTGTGGATGGAGGATTTGACCTGGCATGTGTGACAGAGACCTGGTTGGAGGAAGCCGATGGGCCCGTTCTTGGCGCTGCTTGCCCACCAGGTTTCTCTTATGCACAGCAACCCAGGCCATCTGGGCGGGGAGGGGGGGTTGCAGTGATTTTTAGGAAGTCATTAGTTTGCACCAGGCGTCCTATTGGGAAGACCCAGTTCTCTGAGTGCATGTTCTGGAAGTTGGGCAATAGAGGCAGTACAGGATTCCTTTTGGTGTACCGACCTCCCCGCTGCACCAAGGATTCCCTGCCCGAGCTGCTTCAGGTCGTGTCGGATGTGCTCCTGGAGACACCTAGCTTGGTTGTCTTAGGGGATTTTAACATCCATGCCGACACGACCTTACAAGGAGCCGCTCGGGACTTCGTGGAAAGCATGGCCACCATGGGGCTGTCCCTGAATAAGTCTGGCCCAACTCATAGCCGCGGACATGCCTTGGACTTGGTGTTTACCTCTATGGATGTTGGTGATCTGACATTAAGTAAAAGCGAAACAAAAGAAGTGCCATGGTCAGATCACTTTCTGGTGCAACTGGACTTCTCCGCAACCCTTTCCCTCTGCAGGGAGGTGGGACCGATTCGGATGGTCCGCCCCCGCTACTTAATGGATCCAATTGGCTTCCAAAGAGTGGTAGGGGATGTATTATCCCATGTCGATGGCCTTTCAGCTGATTCCCTGGTGGCCCGCTGGAATGCGGAGTTAACCAGCGCTATTGACTGTCTGGCTCCGAAGCGCCCTCTCAGATTGCATGGAGCCCGGACAGCCCCGTGGTTTTCCCCGGCGCTGAGGGCAATGAAACAGTCGTTGAGACGGCTAGAGCGCCGGTGGCGGAAAACTCATTTTGAATCAGACCGGACACGGGCTAGAGCTCAACTTCGAGCCTACCAAGTGGCAATGGCGACGGCGAAGAGGACCTTCTTCACCGTCTCCATCGCATCTGCAGAAAACAGCAGCAGGAGACTCTTCCAGGTGGTTCGCAATTTAGCGGAACCACCTGCTCCATCCGGGCCCAGTACGGGCCACATGATCTCCTGCAATGATTTTGCAAAGTTTTTTGCAGATAAAGTCGCTCAGATTCGGGAAGAGGTAGACTCCACCGTGGGAGCAGGGCCGGGGCGAGGGAGTGCTAGAGTCCTGTCTAGTCAAGTTTTGTGGGATCAATTTCAATCTGTTACCTCCGAGGATGTGGACAGGCTGCTTAGACGAATGAAACCAACCACCTGTCTCCTTGATCCTTGCCCATCCTGGCTTATAAAAGCTAGCCAGGAAGGGCTGGGCGATGGGCTTCGCGGGTTGGTAAATGCTTCTCTCCATGAGGGAGCCTTCCCAGACCCGCTGAAAGAGGCGGTTATTAAACCGCTTCTTAAAAAACCATCTTTAGATCCGGCCAATATGGCCAACTATCGCCCAGTCTCAAATCTTCCATTCTTGGGCAAGGTGATTGAGCGAGTGGTTGCGGAACAACTCCAGGCACGCCTGGAAGAAGCGGACCATTTGGATCCCTTTCAGTCAGGATTCAGGCCTCATCATGGGACTGAAACTGCCTTGGTCGCACTGGTCGATGATCTCCGGCAGGCTAGGGACAAAGGTAAGAGCTGTTTCCTTGTTCTGCTGGATCTCTCAGCGGCTTTTGACACCATCGACCATAACATCCTTCTGGACCGTCTAGAGGGCTTGGGAGCTGGGGGCACTGTCATGCAGTGGTTCCGCTCCTTCCTCCTGGGCCGTGTTCAGAAAGTGGTGGTGGGGGATGAGTGTTCAGACCCCTGGGCGCTCACTTGTGGGGTGCCTCAGGGTTCTGTCCTCTCCCCCATGCTTTTTAACATCTATATGCAGCCACTGGGAGAGATCATCAGGGGGTTTGGGCTGGGTGTCCATCAGTATGCTGATGATACCCAGCTCTACCTCTCTTTTAAATCAGAACCAGTGAAGGCGGTGAAGGTCCTGTGTGAGTGCTTGGAGGCGGTTGGAGGATGGATGGCGGCTAACAGATTGAGATTGAATCCTGACAAGACAGAAGTACTGTTTGTGGGGGACAGGAGGCGGGCGGGTGTGGAGGACTCCCTGGTCCTGAATGGGGTAACTGTGCCCCTGAAAGACCAGGTGCGCAGCCTGGGAGTCATTTTAGACTCACAGCTGTCCATGGAGGCACAGGTCAACTCCGTGTCCAGGGCAGCTGTTTATCAGCTCCATCTGGTACGCAGGCTGAGTCCCTACCTGCCCACTGACTGTCTCTCCAGAGTGGTGCATGCTCTAGTTATCTCTCGCTTGGACTACTGCAATGCGCTCTACGTGGGGCTACCTTTGAAGATGACCCGGAAACTACAACTAATCCAGAATGCGGCAGCTAGACTGGTGACTGGGAGCGGCCGCCGAGATCACATAACACCGGTCCTAAAAGACCTACATTGGCTCCCAGTACGTTTCCGAGCACAATTCAAAGTGTTGGTGTTGACCTTTAAAGCCCTAAACGGCCTCGGTCCGGTATACCTGAAGGAGCGTCTCCACCCCCATCGTTCTGCCCGGACTCTGAGGTCCAGCTCCGAGGGCCTTCTGGCGGTTCCCTCATTACGAGAAGCCAAGTTACAGGGAACCAGGCAGAGGGCCTTCTCGGTAGTGGCACCCACCCTGTGGAATGCCCTCCCACTAGAGGTCAAAGAGAACAATTACCAGACCTTTAGAAGGCATCTCAAGGCAGCCCTGTTTAGGGAAGCTTTTAATGTTTGATGGATTTCTGTATTTTAGAATTTCTGTTTTTTTTGGAAGCCGCCCAGAGTGGCTGGGGGAACCCGGCCAGATGGGCGGGGTATAAATAATAAATTATTATTATTATTATTAATAACAAGCACATTTAACTCAAGAGTGGTTAAGCCTAGAATGAAAATTTTGATGACGGCAAGCTATAGGCCGTTAAGACAGGCTGAAAAACCAGCCCTTGCGAGTATTTCTGCTTGCACCAGATTAATCTTCATCAGTAGCTGCACTGACAAAGTAACTAGACATTTTGTGCAACGTATACCAAACAATTCCTATCTTAGACAGCCAACAGTTAAGTTTGCAACCCTATAGCTGGGAAGAAATCTCATTGAACTGAAGGAAATATACCTCCAGGTAGACACAAGGAATTGTGCTGAAACACCTAATACAACTGCAGAAAAGCAACACTGGTTGCTGTACCTTCTCCTTAGCTGGAACATACCGTAAGCCTGCCCCAGAATAAGTCTATAAAAGCCAGTCTGATTGGGGGGAAAAATCAATAGAAATTATTTACATGTATGTCTAGGATCAGAATCAACCCAAGAAGGAGCACTGTAAAGACCAACAAATGAATTATGGCACAAAGTTCTGTAGACTATAGCCCATTTGATCAGATACATCTGTAGGTCCATTTAAGCTTGAACACCTCATTTAGGGGGTTTCAACACCTTCCAGAACAGGTTGAGCGGCATTTGCACAGGGAAATAAATGGCCCGAAGAAGTGCACTCTAGTCCACTGAAATCCTATGCCATAATAAATAAAAGGTGCTACAAGAGGTTGCTTTCACTGCAATAGACAAACACAACTAACCCTCTAGAAAGTTTTTAGAATGAGGCTGCAATACACAAGTAAGATCACCCAAAAGCACTGAGTGGGTTTCATGCATGATTATCATGTACTTGTCTAGGCCTAGCTCAGAAATCCTCAAGCAAGTCACCAGAAATGCAGTTTGCTCACCCGCATTGCGTATCCTTTCCTTGTATTGCTGATCCAGCTTTTTCATCCTTTTCTGATATTCTTGCAAAGTACCTATTAAAACATACAAAATTAACACACTGAAATCAATAGATTAAAATATAGAATGATAGAGCTGGATGAAACCTCAAAGGCCAACCCCTCCCGCTGCAACAAAATGGGACAGCGCCATAACACTGTTGAAAAGGACTCCACACTGTTTTTTCTCACTATCAAGCTATCAGTGCCTGATCTGATCTAGGGCCCAGGATTTGTGACAGAGGTCATTGCTTCTGTTATTTCACAGAAGTGTCTGTACACAGCTTGAATCACGCAGCTTATATCTCAAAGCAGAAGAGATTTTTATTCGTATAACTCCAAGTTTCATTTTTTTAAAAAAAGACCATTCCCTTCACCAATTTTACCACCACCTATTCTGAGCAGTCCTACTTCAACCTGATGTTTAAAAATTACAGATCAAGCTTAAATAAATTTTCTTCCCACAAGTAATAAGCCACTGCTGAAGAAGAAGCAACATAATACTGTTCAAAAGAAATAAAAAGAGTATTATTTCAGCAGAAATAAAAAGAGTATGGGCTACTTTCTAGTCCTTAAAAGAGAGGAGCAGGCACAAAATCAACATCACTGGTTCATCTCCCCAACCCCAGTGTCCTTTTCAGTAAAATTATACTGATGCTAAGAAGTACAGATGAGAAGTGGACACATCCAGTTTAGGAAAAGCCACTGCCCTATTCAGCTCTGTGCTTAGTAGAAATAAAAGTCAACTGACTGTCCCAAATTAAGGTAAAGTGATATATTTAAAAGGTCTGGGTATATGTAATACCCATTTGTGGAATGCTCTCCCCAGGGATGCTTGCCTGACACCTTCATTACATATCTTTAGGTGCCAGGTGAAATTGTCTCTCTTCAACCAGGTGTTCAGCTGATTAACAATCAAAGGCTTTTTAAAATATGTTTGTGAGAGAAGGGGTTATTGGCTTGGTCTTCTTTATGTTTTATTATGTATTTTGTATTGTCATTTTGTATTTTTTGTTGTTGTGAACTGCCCTGGAATCTTCACATGAAAGACAGTATACAAATTTAATAAATAAGATTAATAAGATTAATAATATGCTATTAAGGCAAAACTCAATTAATAATAATAATAATAATACACTATTAAGGCAAAACTCAATACATTCCAGATTCTGTTTTTCAGATAATCCATGGGTAGGCAAACTAAGGCCTGGGGGCTGGATCTGGCCCAATCAGTGTGTTTTTACATGAGTAGAATGTGTCCTTTTATTTAAAATGCATCTCTGGGTTATTTGTTGGGCATAGGAATTCGTTCATTCCCCCCCCCCCCATAAAAAATATAGTCCGGTCCCCCCCAAGGTCTGAGGGACAGTGGAACAGCCCCCTGCTGAAAAAGTTTGCTGTCCCCTGAGATAACCCAACCAGCAATATATTAAGGGTGGCTTTTTTTTACTTGAAAAAAGAGAAGTTGTGATGCCTGCATGCAAGTACTGAAATCTCAAAATGAGAACCATCACAACGCTGGTCAGGAAAGATCCAGCACTATGCGAAATCAGGGAATATTCCTCAATTGCATTGCATGAAAATGGCAGAGACCCTAACTCAATGATAGAGCACATGCTTTGCATGTAGAAGATTTTGGGTTCAATCTTTGCCATCTCCAATGAAATGATCAGGCAGCAGGTAGGAGACAAATCTGGGCTGGATGGGCATATATTGAGATGTGGCTTGAGACATCTCTCCAGAAGGTCTGATTTAAGAGAACTCCCAAACATTTTGTCCTCCATAGTCGGAGACAGTAATGCCTCTGAATACCAGTTGCGGGAAACTGTAGAAGGGGAGAATGCTCTTGTTGCTGGTTTCCCACAGGCATATGGTTGGCCACTGTGAAAACAGGATGCTGGACTAAATGGGCTTTTGGCCTGATCCACCAGGCCAGGCATCCCCAAACTGCGGCCCTCCAGATGTTTTGGCCTACAACTCCCATGATTCCTAGCTAACAGGACCAGTGGTCAGGGATGATGGGAATTGTAGTCCAAAACATCTGGAGGGCCGAAGTTTGGGGGTGCCTGCACCAGGCTCTTCTGATGTTATGTTTTTATTTGATCTGGGTATTAAATGTAAAGCCTGCTGTTCTCGTGAATAAATGTCATGTCATGCTTTTTAAACCATACCTTCTTGCAGTTGCTGCAGCTGCCTCTTAAGAGATGCCAATTTATCCTGATACATCCTGCAAAGAGAATACATATTCCAATGAAGGAAACCTAGTGAACACCGACTGCTGGTTTTACTTTCCTATTCAATTGATTCTTTCCATTGCTAAATTTCTATTCTATTCTATTCTAGAGCTGAAGTGAAGGAGCAATAAAAGTTTGCTATTTTTTTTAAAAAAGGAAGAAAACCAAGATCTTGGTATGTGAAAGTATGATCCTCCTCCTCTACCTTTCCCAGCCCAAACTGCAGAACTTTCTACCTCAAAGGCTTTTGATCACAAAGGGCCAGACAATAAAATTTAGTTGCTTGGGCCACAACAGTACAGTGGAACCTCGGTTTATGAACACCCGGTTTACTAATTTTCGGTTTAAGTACTCCGCGGACCGTCTGGAACAGATTAATCCACTTTTCATTACTTTCAATGGGAAAGTTCGCTTCAGTTTATGAACGCTTCAGTTTATGAACAGATTTCCGGAACCAATTGTGTTCATAAACCGAGGTACCACTGTATCTAATCTGTATTCCAGAAGGTATTGTCCAGGCAAAATGTCACAAGATGCCTAACCGCAGAAAAGATAATATTATGAAAGGCAGAAATTAATAAGCATCAACTAACCCAACACTTAAAAAAAAAACAGTCAGGAGCATAAAGCCATTACAGATCTAAAAGGCACATACATTGTCCAAACAAAGTCCCACTGATATGCTTAAAGTTCAGCAGAAACGTTAAACTTAGTTCATGTGCAATACAGAACCAGTGTGAAGTCAGCTTGCTTTCAATAAGAGTTGTTGAGATTAACAATTTATTCAGGTTTGAACCACATGGTGAACTTTGGTTGCTCAAAAACAGAAGCTTCTCATCTCCTTGCAGCTGCACTGGAGGTGGCGGGGCAGGAGGCCCATGAGTTTGAGGCCTGCTCTCGAAACACTAAACCGGTCTTCCCTACCCTGGTGCCCTGCAGCTGTTTTGGACCACTACTCCCATGAGGCATGGACGAGGGCCAGAGATGATGGAAGTTGTGGTCCAAAACAGCCAGCAGGGAGGGACCAGGTTGGGGGAAGCCTGCATTTGATGGAAGTAAGAAGTGCAGGACTATCAAGGGAATGATTTCTCTACGCTCAAGGTACAAATTCTTTTAACTCAGGCCTCCACCTCGACTCTTCTTCTGTGCTGCTACTTTCTGTTACTCCAACATTTGGTTTTATGTTATTATTTTAATTGTGATCTTTTTCTAACCCACCCTGGCACCATTTGGTGAAGGCTGGGCTATAGGGAGAAATAACAACGACTGCTGCAAGCAGCTCTTTGATTTAGGGAAATGTGATGTGAATTTCAATCTTTTTGAATTAATACTTTTGTACTTGGTGGTGGAGCCCCACCAACATATGTTTGAAACTCACTCCCTTTGAGCTGGGATATTACTCATACGAAAGAGGCATTGAAATGTATCTGTAAACTGGAGAATACTTACTGCTCCTTCATTTCTACATAATCCTCCTCATCATGCTTGGCCAGATCAGTTTCACTTGCATCTTCGGTATCTAAGGAACAGGAACACCAGCGAGTGTCAGAGCAGTACCAATCAGTACGTTTCTTTGTTCAAGCATTCCCCACTTAACAGCAGAAACAAGCACCACTGAGGTACAAAAAAGAACTGTACAGAATGCTTAAAAAAACTAAACACACAAGAGAGCAAGCTCATTCAAAACAACTGTGCCATTTCTTATTGTTGTGTTATCCAGACCTCTGTTATAAAGGCAGGAACCTGATTATGTACCACAATTCCCACCAGACAGCATAACTAGATTTTTACCAGCTGTGTCTGTCAACTTCCTCCCAATATTCATTCCATGCAAACTCTTTGATCCCAACACAGTTCTCCAGTGTCCCACTGGCTTTAACACAGTGCCCCCCCGTCCCTTCTCCTGCCTCCCCACAGGCCTCTGTTCAGTGCCTCCATGGCTTTTGGTAATTACTGGAAAAATTACTACTGGCACATCCAAGACCTTTAGAGGAGCAGGCACATTCCTCTTAATAAAAGCCTCCTCAAACATCACAGCAAGGCAGGGTGCCAATGTATCAAATTAAACATGACAATACAATGTAGGAGGCTGCCTTATCCAGGGTCTGACCATTGGTTTGTCTTAATTCACTACAGCCTGCCCTATACAGATTGGCAGAAAATCTCCACAAACTCAAGCAGGCGTCAGCTCTACGTGAAGATGTTGAGAAGTGAACTTGACAACTTTTGCATACAAAGCCTGAATTCTGCCATGGAACCACAGCCCTTCTGTCTTATGGCAGAAAGTTCCATAAAGTAATTATGCATATGAAGAAATTCACTGAAGCAGAGCAAACATTACCCTCTTCAAGTTAGGAGAAGAAGAAAAAAGCTGCAACCCTAAACTAACTTCTTTGAAAAAAAATCCTATGGAAACAAATACTTTTGCTGCCAAGTAAGCATACGCTACCAATTTGTCACGAGATGTTTTCTTTCCTGACATCTGACTGCCATTCTTCAGAGCCTCCTTTTTAAACTACCCATGCTCTTACAGTAAATTCCAGAAGTTAACATTTTAAGTTGGGCTGTAAGTTTATATAAAATGCCTGATGCTCAACACAGACCAGGCAATCGATAAAAACAGATCAATGAACAATGTTAATCTGTTTTAGTTTTTTAACTTTTGAATGCTGCTTTAAACCATGGCTGTACATTTTTCTTGTTTTACTATTTTCTGTAAACTGCTCTGAGGTTGTTGTTGTTTTTACAATCATGCAAGCAGTGTATACATTTTGTGAAATAAATAGGTGAAATGAAAAGCAGTGGGAGAAGTACCACACTTAACTGGGTTCCGGACTTGCAACATGCTTTCTCACATACATTTCTAGATAAGTAACAGGAAATCCTATGTGTATCTACTCAAAAGCTAATATGAATACTTCCTGTGACCAGCATTAAACCCCACTGAGCATCATAAGATAATAAGAGTGCTGTGCGAAGAGCAGAACATCCCTCCTTTAAAACTTGGTACTGTACAATAGTTTGGCAACTAGCCTTGGTTGAAAAATTGACCCAGGGGAGGAGAAAGACACTAGGATTTGGTATCCTTCTATTCAATTTGTTAACAAAAGTGACAAAGTGACTCTACTGAAAGGCCCAATGATTTTCTCTATTTTCTGTATGAGGTTCTGCCTTTCCCCACACCCTCATTTAAAGTCCCACACTAGATAGACCCTAAAACTTTCTTTTTTCTTTCTTTCATTCATTACTTCCACCTATGTAAAAATGGCACTGTTGTTGTAAATTGATGGTTCTGTTGCAAATGACTATATATTAAAAGAATTGCTTTGCAAATGTGTACATTTACTCACAAGTTAGCTTCCTGCAACTGAGGTCATACCCACAGCATACATTTTACAGAACGATTATGATGGGCGATGAAGTGTTTTAATTAACAAAATTTCTCTTTTGTTTTAGCTAAACCCGTCCATATGGATCGCTGGCTAAAAAAAGGGGGTGTTTGAAACATACAATTATTATTACTACTATTATTTTAAGCTTTAAAAAATTATTTCTCTTTTCTCTTTGTAGTGTGCATGCATAGTTTTTGCTATATATTAATAAATTAATACCATATATTGCATTTGCTCTAGATAAAACATTATTAAAACTACCTCCAATTTCTCTTCACCTGGGAAGGGGCACTCCGGTAAGACTAAATTCTCAAAAAGAGCATTGGGAAACAATGTACTAAAACAAAACAATGTACTAAACAAAACAGTCCCTGCCTGAAGGCTTACGATCGTTCCTTTTTTAAAGGCACAGGAGGGAAAAGCGACAGGGAGGGAAGGCGGGGGATCTAACTCAGGCACCAATTTTTGAACAGTTGTCCATACAATGACTAGGTGTCAGTTAGCCACTGGGCTCGTAAACTTCGACGGGGTCTACTCGTAGGAAAGACTGAACGGGCGGCTACAATACCCACGAGCTTCGTGACCCGGAAGTCCCCGACAGTTGGTTTCCCCCCCCCTCCCGGGAAGAACGGATCGGAGCCGCCTTGAGGTGGTCCCATCGCAACCAGTGCAGAGCAGACGCGCCGAGCTCCATGTGCCCCCGTTAACCACGCGCATGAATTCCAATGGGCCTACTCGCGAGCAAAACTCTGGCGCGCTCCCCCCCGCCTCGGGAACCAGCCCCCAGCAGAAACGCGCGGCGGCTTACTCCCGGGAAAACCTGCTCGGCGGCTCCTCGGGGCCTCCGAGAAGGCGGGTGGAAGCGGGCAGGCGACTCACCCTCGTCCGAGTCCCGCGCGCGGCCGCTGCGTTCCCCGTCCTCCTCGTCGGCGGGGCTGTCCAGCTCCTCATCCTCGAAGCTCTCGGCGGCGGCAGCGGCTGCAGCGGCGGCGATGGCCGCGGCAGCGGCGGGGCCCGTCCCGGCGGGCAGCACGGCAGCGGCAGAAGCCGGAGGCCCCGGCGGGAGCGCGGGAGAAACCAGCGCGGCGACGCTCATGGCCGAAGCGGGAGGCGTAGTCGACCGGCAGCCTCCCCCGCCGCCGCAGCCACCGCGGACGACCCGGTCGCCTTCTCCTCCTCCTCCTTTTTCTTCTTAACTCCCCACCTCAGACAAGCCGCGAGCGGCCCCGCCTCCCGCGCGCAGGCGCGCTAGAACCACTTCCGGGCCTTGGTTGAGCTGGGTGGGTAGGTGGATTGGCGGGAGGCTGGCTTCACGTTCGTTTCGCTTCGCGGTTTGGACCCCCTTTCTACCCGTAGACGCGAGGAATGGCGCCTTCAGCCATAGACCGTTGTAGGGTTAGACTCAACTCGCTGCTAAGCGTTTCTAGGTTCGCTTCTGGGCCCCACCCCACTTTTGGGAACAGCTTATTATCGCATACATATGTAGAATTGCTGTCAACTGCGGTCTGCTTCCGCCTGCGCGCTCGGGACTGCGTTTAAAAGGATGTGTGTGTGGATGTACACATCCATACATGGCAGGGTTGCCATACAGTATTTCAGAAAGTAAATTTCCTGACACGTGCAAAGTTGTTGAGCTTTTTTTCTTGGAACAAACCCAAATTGTTTAGCTTTTTGGGGGGTACCTCCCCCCCCCCAAAATAGTGATTTTAAACTTATGGAGCTTTTTCCATCACGTTGCTATACGTCCAGGTTTTCCCTGGCATTTTGCCAATTCTTTTGGGTGCAATTTTTACACCCCAAAACCAGGGCATGTGAGGGGTTTTTCTGACTTATGGCAAGCCTAATATATGTTCGTATTTTAAGGGCAGGTGGTCCTCCTCCCTCCCATCCCTTTATTTCTTGTGTGCTACGTCTTTTTAGATTGTGGGCCTTTTTAGATTGTGGGCCTGTTACTAATACTTATTTTTGTGAATTGCTCTGGCAGCCTCTTTAGCTAAGGGCTGGATAATAATTGCCACAAATAACTACTGGGTCAGTAGTAGACTCTGAAGTGCAGGCACCCTTCCTGACAACCCCATAGCTATTCCCCTTTTGAAACAATGCAACAAAAATTATATTTTTTGACCAATGCGAACATTATGGCTACAAGCCAGCTTTTTTCTCACCTTCCACCATCCAGTTTTTCTCAGTACCCAGTCTGATAAACTTACAACCCAGTGAGATGGGTGGGGTATAAATATTATTATTACTACTGTATTATTACTACTGTACTACTGTATTAATACATAGATATATAATAGGAGCTGCAAGCAGCAACTGATAGCAAATGAAATCTTGCCTTCATCACAGGTTCAGCAAGTTCTAGCTCATCATCCAATGCCCTTCTACTGGAGGTCCTCAACAGGAGGCGGTTTGGTGGCAAACACAACAGAGAGAGGTGGGGGAGGAGGGCATTTAAAACTTAATCCTTTGTGTTGTCTCTGCCACAGAGCACTATCTGAGACTATGAAGAAACACTTTCTATTGGACATTGACATATATTGCAGGAATGGGTATATTTCCACAAGCCTGCTTTTGGAGGGCCACTTCATATTTGTCATCACCTTTTTAGACCATGGTGAACAGGTGTGCCTATCCTAGAGGCAGAAGTTATTTCTTGCTCCTTCTTTTCTTAAGAACCTCTGGTGCAGAGCATATGCTTTGCATGCAGAAGGTCTGCTGGGACATGATACTAGTTTATAAAATTATGCATGCCATGGAGAAAGTGGCTCTCATAGCACTATAATCCATGGACATCTTATGAAGCTGAATGCTGGAAGATTCAAGCCAATAAAGTATTTCAGTTAAATGACGGGACTTGCTCCCACAGGAGGCAGTGATGTGATGACCATTAACTTGGGACAGCTTTAAAACAGGATTTGAATTTTAAGCTGAAGGCTCTCAATGCCTACTAACCATGACAGCTATGCTCTAGTTCCAGAGTTGGTGGCAGGAATTATTCTGAATGCCAATTTATATAAATCACAGGAGAGGGCCATGCTTTTGTGTTGGGACGCTGCTTGTAGGTTTCCTACAGGCATCTTGTTGGCCACTGTAAGAACAGGTTGCTAGGTTGCAGACAGAGGACATTCCCCAGCCCTACCTGGAGATGCTAGAGATTGCACCTAGGACATAAAAACATGTTGGATCAGGCCAATGGCCCATCTATTCTTCTACTTATTCTTATTCTTATTCTTCCATCACTCGTAGCCGAGTAAGATTGTCTTCCATAAACACGGTTTTAACAATGAGTCCGTTAGTGACTGTGGAGGCCAATTCTGGATCCACATGTCCTTCCACAGTGGGGACATTGGTTTCCGGGTGGGAGTTGATCAGAGTGTGGATTTGCCAAGCGTGCCTACCTCTTACCGTAGCACGTTTCTCCCTTGCATCCTGAGTTCGAGTGTCTTCAAAGCCCATGACACCTTTGGTCAAGGCTGTTCTCCAATTGGAGCGCTTGCAGGCCAGTGTTTTCCAGTTGTCAGTGTTTATACTACATTTTTTTTACCTTTACCATCTAGTGTAGCACCCTATTCTCACAGTGGTCAGCCATATTCCTGTAACAAACCTGCAAGCAGGACCCAAGCACAGGAGCACACTCCCCTCCTATACTCATTGGTCCATCTCGTTCCATATTGTCTTCTGCCAGTCAGTGCAGAAGACAATATGAAGTGAGATGGATCAATGATCTGACTCTGTATAACACAGCTTATGTTTTAAGAAAACCAGGGGGCTTTCCAGTTCATATCTTCTTAATGTGTTTTTTCAGTGTTTCTTAAACAAAACGCACAAGCTGCTTTGACTACGTTTGTGTGTATGTGTGTAATATATATGTACTTCCACATTTAGAAATATACCAATTTTAGCTGAATTTGCAAGATACTACTGTTGCAAAACTGATATTTTAGTACAAACACAGGACCCCATTCTATATTTTGCTGGAAGCCACCCAGAGTGGGCAGGGAAACCCAGCCAGATGGGTGGGAGAAGAAGAAGAAGAAGTATTCAGCAGAAAGCCTATGCTCAGACAGGAAGCTAGAATTAAGTCACATTCTGAAGAGCTAACACACGTTACAAAAAATACATGAAGTTTATCCTCTTCTAGCCCAGGAACTATTTATTTATATTATTTCCTATATCATTTTATTGCAAGAAGAAAACCTCACAGCAAGTTTGCAGGGAACTTTTAAGAGTAGTGAAAAGTGATGCTTAAGTCCTAGGAGGTTTGCAGCCTAGTGTGTCAGTATTTAATTAGAGCCAGTGTGGTGTAGTGGTTAAAGTGTTGGGCTAAATAAAACCTGGAAGGACAGGTTTCAAATCCCGCTCAGCCATGAAATTTACTTGGTGACCTTGGGCTAGTCACTAGCTCTTGCTCTAGTCTATCTACCTCGCGGGGCTGTTGTGATGATAAAATAAGGCGGAGAAGAACCATGTACTCCACCTTGAGCTCCCTGGAGGAAACTGGGATGGATATACATATACAGCACATATACATAGCCTGTTCGGATTGAAGAGCTTTCCATCTGTTCAATATATGATTTCTATTCCAGTGGGGAGTTTCCCGTCCACAAAGTGTAGGATCATGGCAATGAAAATAATGAATAGAGTTGGGGCAATAACACAACCCTGTTTAACACCTGATCCCACTGTGAATGGTTCACTTTGAGAGCCATTGTTATCTGCAATTGTTGCTGTCATATTATCATGGAGGAGCCAAATGATGTTTACAAATTTATCTGGGCAGCCAACTTTCAGAAGGACAGTCCACAGGGCATTACGATTTACAGTGTCGAAAGCCTTAGTCAGGTCAATAAATGCCATATACAGGGGTTGGTTTTGCTCTCTCCATTTTTCATGAAGCTGTCCAGCGGTGAAAATCATGTCCACTGTCCCCCTAGAAGGCCGAAAACCGTTTTGGGATTCAGGAAGGGTCACCTCGGATATTGTTACCAGAGGGTTTCCTAAGATCCTTGCAAGAATTTTGCCGGCCGCAGCTAATTGAGAGATGCCTCGATAGTTTCCACAATCAGTTCTGTCACCTTTTTTAAAAGAGATTGATAATCTTACTCGGCTACGAGTGATCGCCAAAGAAGAAGACATATACATATGCATACACATATATACAGTATATTATAAATAAATCCTAAACCAGTTCAATTCTTCCCATCCTGAACCTCCCATCCTGAACCTCCTCTCAAACGCAACCAACCGCTATTGCCCGTCCCACGGGAAAGAACTTTCCATTCCCCTCTACTGGAATGCGGAAGTGCGTTCCGGATCCTCATTGGCCCTGCGCCGGCCCTACTCCGCCCCCTTCCCCGCCCCCACGAGGAGGGTAGGCCGAACGAGCCGACGGCCGACGACGTTAGCCCGACGACAGCGAAGGCGACGAGGCCAGGCTCACCCCGAGGTCGGCCAGCCTGCGTAGTCGAGCGCCGAGGCGATCGAACGCGGTTGGCCGCGCCTGACGAGAGGAGCAGGAACCGCACCTCAGGCGGAGAAGCGGTGACGGCAGCGGCGGCAGCAGGAGCCGAGCGAGGTGGGTTCAAGCGCGCCGGTCGCCCCGTCCCTTTCTCTTCCCTCCCCCACCCGCTCAGGCTGGGGTTGGCTCAGCGGGGGTTGCCGGGGCCGGAGGGCGCCGAAGAACTTTTCCGCGTCCGGAGGAGTCGGGCTCTCTTGACCGGGGAGAGCTGCTGATTTCCCCTCAGGCGTCGGTGGCAGCGGGCGGGGAGGAAGCCTGAGAGGGCGAGGAAGAGAGTCGGGCGTGGAGAAGTAGCTTATGGGGAGGAGAAGCGCTCCCCGGGGGAAGGGGGGGACCCCGCACCTCTTTCTCTCCCCCTCCTCCCCCCCTCACTATCGGGGAGGAAAATCTTCCGAGGGGGTGGAAGTGAAGGCAGCAGCAGCAGCGGGGAACCGGACTCTGAGGGGAGTTTAGAAAAGAAGCGCTTCGAGAGCGGGAAAGGAGGCAGCTGTGGAGAAACGACGTGGAGGGAGGGGGAAGCGACGGAAATGGGGGGGGGAGTGTCAGGTGGAAAAAGCGGGCGCAAAAAAGTCCTGTGGTCCCTCCCCATATTATTTTGTTTTTATTTATTTATTTATTTTCCCCTTCTCCAGTAAAGGGGGGTTGGAGAGCAGCTGGAGGGGAAGGATATATGGGGTGGGACCCCAGGATGATTTTTTGCATAGGAGCCAACTGCTAGGGGCTGAGGTTGCTTTACACACACACACCGCTGAAATATTTGAGCCCCCCCCCCAAGTTGATGGGCATTGCCATTCAAATGGTGTGGGTGTGTGCCATGGGGGAAGTTGTGCATGAGGGGTGGGAGAATAAGGGGAACATTTGGTGGGGGAGAAATTGGGAAGGGTATGTGCGGGGTGGGACCCTAGGACTTTGGGGAGGGGAATCAGAGGGACAAATGATCTGAGGGCAGGGTGGGGTGCTAGGATGGGGAAGGCAGGGAGGAGAGAGGCCCACAGGGGACACACTGGTGGGAGAATAAGTTGGGAAACACAAAAGAGGGAGAGAGAAATGACAGGGTGTATGTGAGGTGGGAAGCCAGGACTTTGCTGGATTTATGAGCAATTGGAGGGGAAAGCAGGCCAGCAGGGAGGGTGACATTGGAGAGAGGAAGGCTGCAAAGGCAGGAGGGACAGACACACACTATTGGGAGTTAGGAGATGTGATCAAGTGGGAGAATGCAAAAGGAGCAAGTTGGAGGAAGGCAACGAGAGACATGGGTTGGGGGGGGGGGGTTTCAGTGCTTTCTTGTAGAAAAAGAGGTGCCAGTACTCACCATGAAGTTGTTACATTAAGTGCCACACTTTTAACCAGTGTTTTTCATTTAGAAAAAAGGTGCTGGTGCTACATACCCTTGTACCCCCAGAAAAACAACAACACTGGTGCAGGTCATAAGTGGGGTGGGACATGGGGGTGGTATGAGTAGTTAGAGGGAAGAAGGGAGCATATGTGAACACCATCAGCTGAAAAGGAAAGTGTCACTGGAGAGGGTGGGAGAAGAGAGGAGGAATTGTGTGATTGGGAGAGAGATAATGGTAGGGAAAACAAGTTTGGGGATGAGAGAGTACTAAGAGAAGGAAAGAGTCTGGAGGAGAAACAACATCTTCCTCATTATTGTTAAATTGGTTGCCTGCCTTTCACCAACAAGTTACAGGGCGGGTTACAACAATTTAAAATTCAAATAATTAAAACGGAGTATAGTCACAGGAATAGAGTGGGACCTGAAAACACATGTCTCAGGTGTCAAATGCCAGCACAGAGAAGTGTGCCATCAACCTTCATTGATAGGTGTATAGTGAAGAAACCAGATGCACCTCTGTGGGGAGGGAATTCCACAATTTTGCAGCTGCCATAGAGAAGGTCATTAAGGTCAGCTGTCCTTTGGGAAGACTATTTGAAAGGTGGCTGAGAAATAATTTGAAATATAAGTATGATTTTAAAAATGATAATAATGAAAGGAAATCTTCTCCCAATACAGTAGGGTGAGAAAATGTCAGGTGATAGAGGAACCTGTTGGAAGGTTGAGAGGAGATACAGGTTGGAAGGAAGTTGAAGAGAAGAGAGACAGAAAGGGATGAAAAGTGGATGGGTATGTATGTGAGATGGACCTGCAGGTGGGATGAAAGAGGGTTAAAGAATTTGGAGGGGAGTGTGCCAGATAGAAGTCCTCCTTAATGCTGTAGGAATGGAGGTAATGTCAGGTGAAAGGGAAACCTGGGGGGGGGGGGATGAGGGGTGGGTGGGTCAGTGATAGAGCACATGCTTCACATGCAGAAGGTTTCAGGTTCAAGCCCCAGCATCTCCAGGTTGGGCTGGGAAGGGGTCTCTGCCCAAAGCCCTGGAGAGCTGCTATCAGCCAGTGTGGACACTGCTGAGCCAGGTGGACTGATAGCCAGACTCCATAAGGCAGCTTCCTAGAGCAGGGTTTCCCAAACTTGTAGTCCAAAAACAGCTGGAAACCCAACTCCCATCATTCTTAGATAGCAGGACCAGTGGTCAGGGATGACACGAATTGTAATCCAAAAACAGCTGGAGACACAAGCCTGCCCTGGAAGTAGATGTGGGGACTTTCTACTTTCTCCCTGGTAACAGTGTCAGATGAGAAGGGCATGAGGTGGAAGAAGGAGTTGAGGAGAGGCAGAGGTAGGGAGAGATGTGTGTACTTGGACCTTGCTTGAAGAAAAACAAAAGAAGGGAGGAGGGCAATTTAGGAGATGTAACAATATGTATGCCTTCAACAGTGAGACAGCCCATTATGAGGGGTCCTCGGTGCAAAAGAGAAGGGTTGGTTAAGGGGCCAACCCCCAGTGCAAGAAGGGGTGAAGAAACAAAGAGTGTTGAATAGCTTCAGAAGAGGGAGCGAAATGTGAGGAGTCAGGGATGGGCGGAGTGGTGTCAGGTGTGAAGGGAGCCCAAAAATAGTTTGAGGGCAGATGTAGCTTTGGCAGCAACAATGTAAGTGTGGCAACTCGGTGTGGGGTGCAGATGAGAGGAAATAATTTTTTTGGGGGGGCAGTGTGAGGGAGCAGCCAAGCAGGAGTAACAGCTTGGGGAGAGGTGGAAAGCTGTACATGAGTATGCAACAAGCCTGTTTAAGGTGTGTTTGTGTTAGATGACATCTTGGATCCTGTGAATCAGCTGTGAAAGGTTGCAGGAGCAAATTGATATGTAGTTAACATCAAAACACCCACGTTACATAGCTAACTTGGAGTATAACATTAGGTAAAGATGTAAACTACTTATACTTGTGGGCGTGGAATGACACTGTGAAGTTTGGATAAGAAGGATGAAGGAAGGGCAGCAGTGACACGGTGTGTGGAGAGTTAGGGAGTGAAAGAAGTTGTGCTCAGTTGCAGGGAACTGGTGCTCTACAGGGAGGGGAGGTACTGTATTGACAGTAAAGCAAAGGCTGGGTTAGTTACCTTAGTTAGTGGTCGTCAGTGAGAGATGTAAACCATGGGTGTGCAGTTTGTTTTAAAAGCTTTGGCCATGAGAGCAGTTTTCATGCCATAGCTTAACTTTAGTCTGGAGGTAAAAGTGGTAATGCAGTGAGTTTCCGATGGGTTGAAGGTATATTGCAGCTTTACTAAGTACCATGCTCATCTCTTTAAACATAGACCTAGAAATGCTCTTGCAGAAGGAAAGTAGGGCTTGTTTATTTACATGCTACTCCCATCACTTGTAGCCTGTATACCGTACTATTACAAAGTACAGTGGTGCTTCGCTAGACGAATTTAATTCGTTCCACGGGTCTTTTCTTATAACGAAAAATTCGTCTAGCGAATCCCATAGGAATGCATTGAATTTTTTTTTTGCCCATAGGAACGCATTAATTGAATTTCAATGCATTCCTATGGGAAACCGTGATTCACTAGACAAATTTTTCGTAAAACGAATTCGTCTAGCGAGGCAACCTCCACTAGAAAAAACCTTTCGTTAAGCGGAAATTTCATTAAGCAGGGCATTCGTTAAGCGAGGCACCACTGTACCTGTTTTGTGTTGCATTAGAAGTATGGCAAGTAATTAAAGCATCAGGACTTTAATCCCATGTATTTACTTTTCTATATTGGCTTCATTTCATAAGAAGACAGATTATTCTAGAACTAACTCTGTGGTCATTTCCCTGTGTATTAGTGAGGCTCCATTTCAGCTGTCCACATTTTTGTTCAAATAATTCTGTGTATGGCTCTTCGGCCATCCTGCTTTGTTGCTAGCACTTCCTCCTTTTCTTGGTGCTATGTATTATGATCACTTAATATTGGATACAGCTATTTATTTCTTAGGTTTCCCCCTCCCTTTTGATCCTGGAATAGTTTGCTAGTAATCCATAGGCAACTGGTTGTATAACAACTTGTGTTTAGACTTCCATGATTTGCAGTGGAAGGAATGTGGTTGCATGTAGACGACATCAAAACTGGGATTCCTGTAGATAACTCTTTTTTTTTTTTTGCTTTAACTGTCCAAACTATTTCTGTGACAAAGCCTTGATGAAAGAGTATAGTGAGGATAAAAAATGGCAGCTTGGGGGAGTTGCAGTATGACCTCCTGAGGCTTCCTATTTGGTCCTTGGCATAGCTTGTAAGAATCCCCCTTTCATTACTCACTTTGCCCACTTCTGCCACCGTACACAAGCAAATAACACTTCAAACTCCTCGTTCCTAATGGTAACAACCCCTATGGCATTATGTTTTTACCTTTGCTGAAAATTGCCCTGGACTCCTTCTGAAGAAAGGGCAATTAAATGCATGTTCCTTAGGTGTCTACATAAAATGTAGGCAAAATGCTTCTTAAGTCCAAGTGTCAGTAATCCATGGTTAATGGTATATCAGGAATGCAGAGATTGCTACCACATTTCTCCTTTTCTATCTTGCAAGTGGGAACAGCTAACCGTAACCCTAACCGTAACCCCAAGGTTTGTGACTTGTTTTGCTAAAACAAACTATGATGGGAAAACGAAGAACAAACTTTAGCTTCACACTGTGGTTTGTTTGCAGCATGGCCCCCCTGTTAGAATTTAATGGCAAGCCAGGGTCATAGTTAGTTGGTTGCACTAGAGGAGGACTACAGTGGGAACCATTTACACAGGCATCCACTAACTCTGGCTTATTTTCACATGTGAATGCAGCCGGTGACAGTGTCCTTTGTACTTCAGCTGCTCACTCCTGTGCCAAAATCCAATGAAAAGGGAGTGAGTAGAGCAATTGGGCACTAGGAAATGAACTCTGCCAAAGTTTTGCTCTTGAATTGGGGAGGAAGAGGTCAAAGAGCTCTCTGATTGTGGCTTGGTGAAAGTGGAAGTGAGCAGTAGTTAGAGCCGGTGTTACTGTCCTTCAAGAACTTTTCAAAATATAGCAATAGTTATGCTGACCAAGGAAGTACAGGGTTCTGTGAATGGTCATTCTAACCAACTTTTATTGGGCTTCACCATAGCTTTTGGTTTGCCATATATTGCTCTTATAAATTGCAGATGTTATTATTTTCCAAAATACCCATGCATTTTTACTTACCGTAGTCTTCTAATAAATTAGCTGCATGGGTGCTGCCCCCAAATAGGGGAATGGGCATTTGATATTGGATTGTGTAGTGGCTGAACTTTCCTCCTATTTAAAAAGAAATTAGCTGATTGGAATTGACAAGTTATCTAGACAAATGGGTGCAATTTGCCCAAAGTAGACTGGGTTGCAGGATCTCGTAATGAACTGTGAAAGGCAGAACAGTGACTGGGAAGAACTTTCCTATGTTTCCTCATTTATGAAATGACTGCCTACTTTGCAGCAACTCTTAAATAGTGTAGGGTCTTTAAATGGGTAGTCTACTGATAATGCAAAAGCGCTGAGTTACAGTTATGTGTATGGTTGATTACCGTATATTCCTGCATATAAGACGACCCCCAACTTTTCCAGTTAAAATATAAAGTTTGGGATATACTCGCCGTATAATAAATACGACCCAGCGTATAAGACGACCCCTGACTTTTGAGAAGATTTTGCTGGGTTAAAAAGTAGTCTTATATGCAGGAATATACAGTATGTCTATGCTTGATAAGAAAACGTGCAGGCAGATGTTCCCATGAAGTTACTCTTTGCATCACTTCGTTTCTTCATTGCAGCGGCACAGCCAGCATTTCATCTATAGATTTATAATCATTTGTTCTTAGCTGGCAAATGAGCAGCACAGAGACTTTTCATCCAGTACAGTAGGGCACAGTTTTCCAACGTGCTCGCAACTGCAACAGCTTACGGTTTCTAACAAGTCCTAGATTACAAACACCAAGTATCCTGTTCCTTTAAAAAGAGCTAAAAGCTGGCTCATTGTGGTAGCTGAGATTATGAACTACCAAGTCTCTCTCTTCTCAAATCATGCTCACCTTGCGCATGAGCTAGTCACTAGGTGGCCACAAGAAAACCCTGTCATTCAGGCTCATTTCCCTCTATAGGAATGATAATACTGTCTGCTTTATCTGAGCAGTTCTTTCAAGAGACCTGTCCTATTTTTTAGCACATATGTTCCTCCCTGTGCTTAGGTCATGATGGCCCAACTTTTCATACCAAGTGGGCCGCAAGAGAACTTTGACACAGAACTTGTTCCACATCAGGGGGCAGGAGGAGCAAGGCCAAAATTTGATGCCCCCACCATCAACTCTCGGTCTGGGGCTGGGAGAGGGTGTCAAATGTTGCTGAGGGTCTCCAAAAAAAGAAAGGCTTCCCTCAGACTGCTCATTGGACCACCCTGTCATATGTCATTGAATGAAGCCTTGCTTTTTGTTACTAAGGTAGGATCACAGAGGATATCACAACAAGAAGGCCTTCTCATTTGTTGACCCTGAGCTTCACCTTCCACTTGCAGGCATCCCATTGCTAACCAGTTTCCTTTTCTCCTAGGCATTTGTGCTTATAACTGGATTAAATTTATGCTGTTGTTCTGATGTTTTGAGTGTGTGCAGACTCACTGTTTTTAGGTTCTTTTTAATCATTGTGTTTATTTTACTTTTATTTCGGTAGGCTTGAAGTGCTTCTTAGTTTGAAAGGTGACACTTGTCTTTATAAATCCTGAAATGTACTATATAGATGCTAGATTTTTAATCTAATCAATGTTTATTGTGTTGGCAGAATTGATCCTGAATTGTCCATGTGCCATTTAAGTGCACCAAGACCCTATTGTATGTTTCAGTATTGAAAACTGTGGCTACCATTGCATTGAAATCTGAAGGGTATTGGTTAGTGTTGGAACACTGGAGTTGAATTAACTTTCATGCCTTCCTTTTTGTGTGTGTGAAGGAAGTTGTCTATAATGGGGAAAGAAGAGTGATAGAAGCTATGCACAAGTTTGCATGAATGAGATAAAAATCCTTAAAATTTGTATGTGTATAGACCACTTCCTGTGTGTGGCTACAGAACAGTATTTTTGGGTAGTGTGAAGGTGGATTCTTTAGTTTATCCCTTTGCAGTTATGTAAGTAATAAGGACTGTGCTTCAGTTCAGGAAATATAAAAGGTTTCTTCCTTTTTTTTCTTTAAAGAAGGAAGCATCTGTGTGAGCGAGCTGATGTTCATGATGGCTTTTAGTTGCTTCTGTATCTGAACTTGTGTAACTGGTAGTGACTTGTGATGGGAGAGTAGAAGAGGAAGGGAAATGGAAGTCATGTGACTGGCAAATAGCTGCTGGCTGCTTGAGAACCTATGGCGGGAGGTTGGTGAAGAGCTGGTTGAGTCAGGCCCATAGTCGGAACTGTTTTGATTGGAAGCAATTTTTGCACTAATTTACCAGAAAGGATAAACTTACATGCACATTAGCAGTCCAATATGTGTTATTTAAATTTGAATAAAATAATAACTTTTAGAAAATGCAAATTGCAAAAATGCCCAATGCTTCCAGAACACTGGTGGGTAAGAACAGTTGTAATTCTTACTGTGAGCAATTCGGTAGACTACTTACTGCATGTCTCTCCTCGTATCTTTTCCTTTTAACCCTTGTACTCCTAATTGCTGTTTTAAAAAAGAGAGGAATATGTAATATTCCCAAGCTTAGAGTCAGGCCTCCACCTCATCTCTTGATTCCCTACCATACGGCGGCTACTTTGAGTTTGGGGGTTGTATACTGTCAATTCTACGGTTGGAGCAGTAGTTTCAAGAGGGTTGCATAAATATTCAACAGTATTACAGGATCTTGTCATAAGTGTCTCATCTTATTACAGGAACCTCTTGTCATAGAAGTGTCTCATCTTAGTTTTAGGATTAAAATATGATTATGAAAGGCTATTTTCTACCACCTCCTTGTTGCCCATCTTTTGAGGGAAGACTGCACACTTGTGGTGCAGGGAGAGAGGAAATAATCTTCATGAGCAATATACTGACAACACCACGTTCTTTTTGCTTGCTTGATGGTATGATCAGGGTGATCAGCCATGATTGTTGGAAACCAGCCATAGTGGGTCAACAGTCACAGATTTTTAAAATGCTTTTTTGTGGCCTCTGTCCAAGAGGCTGGTTGCATATGACTGAAATCTAAGTACTGTAGGGATGAGTTTAAGAAACAGCCTTCTAAGCTCATGATTAAAAAGAAAACAAACACTTGAGTGGGATCCTTAGCTAGGCCTTGATCAAACCAGAACCCTCATACTCCTTACCATTCACAGTGATTAATGTTGTGCATTTCTATTCACCAATTAAACAGGTCAGGTGATATTCCCTGAGACTTAATAGAATCATAGAATTGTAGAGTTGGAAGGCATCACAAGGGTCATCTAGTCTAACCCCCTGAAATACAGGATTCTTTTGCCCAATGTGGAACTTGAACCCACGACCTTGAGATTAAGAGTCTTGTGCTCTACCAACTGAGCTATCCAGTTCCTCTGTGTTTATGCGGGAAGGTGGGTGGAGCATGGCTATGTTTTGCTCCTGCTTACTCCACCCCTGACTGACCCAAAACTTGTACTCTCTGCTGCATAGTAGCTCCTGGCTCAGTTGCATCTTAAACAGAATGGAGTTATTCATCCTTACCAAAAAGCTGTTCATCATTGCCATTCTAAAATGACATAGATGTACATGAAGCACCCCCACACCTAAATTTGGAGAGGTTGGCTGGGCAGAGGCTTGCTGCAGCTCATGGCTTCATTGATAGTCAGACAGGAGGTGAGGGAATCTGGTCAGTAGTAAGTCACTCGCCAAGGCTTGTCAGTGCCAAGTAGGGGATGGGCAAGGGCAAGGCTAAAGTTCCTAGCTTATTCCAGAGAACCCAGCAGCTGAGTCCCCTTATAGATCATCCATGGAACAAGCTTCATCCAGAAGTTTTTATAGGGGTCAGGAATGATTGTTTGACCTGCTCTTGCCTTATTACCCAAAAGAGGCTCAAGTTCAGAGACAGTAGTGGCAAAATGCTTGTAATATTCATCATTCTTATGCTCCGTGCCTGAGCATATTTACGTACTTACACATAAGGATTAGATCTGTTTTTAAGATGTTTTGTTGCTCTCTTGTAACCAAAGTGAAAATCTTCTTTATTATTGAAATTGCTTCTTAACAGAAGGATGACTGTGGTACTAAAACATTTAGTGAAAGGTTTTGTGACAGGGTGGAGCTCTACCACTGACTCTTGGGATTGGGCTGCCTTCCTGGTTTGCACATGGGTGCAGTGTTCATGCGCTTGTATCTCTAACAGGGTGAGCTCACACTGTGTGCATGAAGAATTCATTACTCAACTTGTAGAGGTAGGGAAATGTCAGATTTAATGTAGAAGGGCTTACAAAACACTTTTGGCAGAGCCATAATGGAAAGCTTTCAAACTGGAAAAAGGCAGCCTTAGTACTGTACAAATTCCCTTTTAACCTGTTAGTTTTTAGATATGCTCTCTAGTTTAACAAATCCAGAAAATATTTAAAAACCTGCAGTTGTATATTGTGTCCCTTAGAGTGTGTTCATACCACCCAGTTTTCTTTCCAGGAATAAGTGGTCATGCTCTCTTTTCATCCCTTCTCATCTCATAACATTCTGCTATTGGTTTTTGTGGGTGGACATTTTGCACCACTAAAGGAAAAAAATATACCTTTAACTACTACTGGAAAAAACACTGTTTATTGCAGATTGCTCTTCAGGGCTGATTCCAATGCTGTATGTTTTGAAGTGAATCTTTAGACGCAATAGCTGGTCTTAATACTTCAAGGTATCTTCCATAGAAAGATAACTTCAGGTACCCCACAAAAAGCAGCAGGTGAGTTATTTGTGAGCAAGTGCTCTAGCCTGATGTGTGAAGCAGAAAACTGGGTTGTTAACTCCCGACTAATTATGAATAAATAAAGTTATGAATAAATAAAAACCCAGTGCATTAAAATGAACTCATCACAGCAATCTGCATGAAAAGCTGTTGCAGATCTTTTAACTGGGAAGGGCTTTGGTTCAAGTACCAGCCTGGGGTCTGGATATGGCTCTTCAATAGATTTCTCAGCATACTTCCTAAGCTTTAATTCCCATGAATCTTTAGGGAAATCTATAGCAGTTCAATTAGTAAGTTTGGGGGCCCCTTTAGTTTAGGGGGGAAAGTGATCAAGGTGGCAATGGCAAGGTGGTGTGTAAAATTATTCATGGTATGGCAAAGGTGGAAAGGGAGAAGTCGTGCCTTTCATTATACCCTCCCTTCAAAGAGTACATGCTCTGCATATTTCTCCTCCAACACAAGATGGTTGTAAGTTTCTTTCGACAAGATAAAGCGACTAACAACATTAATGGATGACGATGACGACACCACCACCACCTACACAGCAACACTGTGAGATAAGTCAGGCTAAGAAAGAGCAACTGGCCCAAGGTCATGACCGGAGATTTAAACCTAGGTTTCTGCAGTTCTATACATGTAACCACTAAGGTAAAAGGTAAAGATAAAGGACCCCTGGACAGTTAAGTCCAGTCAAATGTGACTATGGGGTGCGGCACTCATCTCACTTTTCAGGCCAAGGGAGCGAGCGTTTGTCTACAGACAGCTTTCCAGGTCATGTGGCTAGCATGACTAACCCTCTTCTGGCTCAATGGGACACTGTGACGAGTGCCAGAATGCACCGGAAACACCATGTAACCACTAGGCCGCACTGATCTATTTTCCTTATGTGTTTAACCTTAAGGGTTCACACACCTGCTTTCTAGTGTTGCCACGCTTTCTCAGAGCTGCAAAGGGGGCCCGGGTTCAGATCTCCACTCAACCATGTCACATACTGTGTGACCTTGGGACAAATACTGTCTCTCAGCCTAGCCTACCTTGTAGGACTATGAGTATAAAGAAGAGGGGGCAGAACTAAGTACACTGCCGTGAGCTGATTGGAGAAATTGTATTATTATTTTTTAAACCATTTCTATCTGTCTCTATGGTGGTTTTATGTGGGGGTGTTGCTGTTAGTTTTGCAGTGTTTCAAGATAGATTCACAGTAGTGTAGTCAGTGCTGAATCATCCTGACGTGATGCACTCTCTGTACATAATACAATAAAATATATACTGGGGGTGGGTAGGGGGGTTATTGATGTTGTTTGTTACTGTGTTACATTTTTTTCTGTTTTTGTATTGTAAACTGCCCTGTGATCCTCAGATGAAGGGCATTATATAAATTTAATAAATACAGAAATGTAGGCCAGTGAGTGTGGTTCTGTTGCAAAAGAAAATCAACATGGAGCCGTGTTTTGATTTTATATCGTAGGAAAATATATTTCATGTATGACATACAGAGAACTGTGGTTATGAGCCAGCCTAGAAACACCATAAATAAACAAACAAACCATAAATAAACATACCATAAACAAACCATAAATAAAAAGAAATTTTCTTGTATTCTTAAATGAGTTTAAGTAGAAAGCTTTAATAGACTTTTTGCTGCATTTATCAGACAGAGAGCAACAAAACTGGCACGAAGCAGCCTGAGAAGATTTTTCCATTTATTTGTACTTCTGACATGTTTAATCTGCTTATGTGGAGATGAACGATGGCTCTCATTTGGCAAAGGTGTGGTTGCAATGTACTGAAAGTTAGTTTTGAATTTTATGCTGTACCTAAAACACTGTTTCATGGCTTACTGGTACAGCACATGTTTTGTATGCATGAAACCACTTCCAATTAAAATTACCTTGGGTAATTTTAGGGTGGGGAAACATCTCTTAGGCAAGAGATGAAGAACTTGTGGCCCTCCCCAAGTTGTTGGACTGCAATACTCATCAGCCCTAGCAGGCATGGTCAATGGACTACTGCAATGCACTCTACGTGGGGCTACCTTTGAAGGTGACCTGGAAACATAGCTGCCAAGTTATCCCTTTTTTAAAGGGATTTTCCCTTATGCTGAATAGGCTTCCTCGCGAGAAAAGGGAAAACTTGGCAGCTATGCCTGGAAACTGCAATTAATGCAGAATGTGGCAGCTAGACTGGTGACTGGGAGTGGCCGCTGAGACCATATAACACTGGTCCTAAGAGACCTACATTGGCTCCCAGTACGTTTCTGAGCACAATTCAAAGTGTTGGTGCTGACCTTTAAAGCCCTAAACGGCCTCGGTCCTGTATACCTGAAGGAGTGTCTCCACCCCCATCGTTTAGCCCGGACACTGAGATCCAGCGCCGAGGGCCTTCTGGCGGTTCCCTAACTGCGAGAAGCAAAGCTACAGGGAACCAGGCAGAGGACCTTTTCGGTAGTGGTGCCCGCCCTGTGGAACGCCCTCCCATCGGAGGTCAAGGAGATAAACAACTACCTGAAAACGCCAAGGCAGCCCTGTTTAAGGAAGTTTTTAATCTGTGATATTTTAATGTATTTTGCTATTTGTTGGAAGCCCCCCAGAGTGGTGGGGAAAACCCAGCCAGATGGGCGGGGTATAAATTAATAATAATAATAATAATAATGTTCAGAAATGATGGGAATTGTAGTCCAGCAGCTTCTGAAGGACCTCAGGTTCCACATCCCTCTCTAAATCTTGGAAAACAGCTTCCAATCAGAGGAAAGTGGTATTAGGCTGGACTGATCTGAGTCAAGTTTTTAATTGGTGCATGAACAACCTGATGTGCAGTTTCCTTGATACCCAAAAGCAAGTAGTTGATTCCCCTGTATTCTTGGCTAAAATTTATTTCCCAACTGTTCTGAATGGATTATTCATTTATCAGAGGTGATCTACCTCAAGGCAATTTGAGGTGGCTTACTTAGGTAGTGGTTTTTTTTGTGGGAAGCAGTGGGGGATGCACAGAACTGACCCGTAATGCTGCACAATCGCATATACTGGGAAGTTTTTACCTCCTCCTCCTCCTTTGGCGATCACTCATAGCCGAGTAAGATTGTCTTCCATGAAAACAGTCTTAACAGTCAGTCCGTTAGTGATTGTGGAGGCCAATTCTGTATCCACAGTTCCTTCCACAGTGGGGACATAGGTTTCCAGGTAGGAGTTGATCACGGTGAGGATTTACCAAACGTGCCTTCCTCTTAGCTAATTTCTTCTTTTCACCCTGAGTCTGTGCTTCAAAGTCTATGACACCTTTGGAAAATGCCATTCTCCAATTGGCGCACTCGCAGGCCAGTGTTTCCCAGTTATCAGTGCCAATACAGTACTACATTTTTTTTAGATTTGCCTTGAGAGCATCTTTAAACCTCTTTTCTGGTCCACTATGTTTCGCTTTCCATTCTTAAGTTGGTAATAGAGTAGTTGCCTTCGAACTGACCTGTAATGCGGCACAATCACATCTACCGCATCTTATGGTACCTACAGCTGCATTGAAATGAATAGGAGCTGCAGAAGAACTCTGAATGTTTGTTTCAAAGGCCATTCAATAAAACACTGAAAGCATTCTTCTTTGTTCTCGTAAGCTTAGATATTAGGTCAACTTGGTCACAGCATTAATTACCCTCTTGCAAATAAGTACACAAAATACTGCACACTTTTTTGCTAGCTAGCTAGCTAGCTTACATTTGTGTATTAAGATGAGGCAGGATGGTTTAGAAAACAGCTTTAGGCTGCAGTTTTATTCAGTGTTGCTTGCTTGTTCCTAGTCTTCTGGATTTTATTATTCTTTGAAGTTTTAGTTATTTGATTATTGTCATGATACATTTTAGCTGAATTGGTTATTTATGATTCTGTAATAATTTTTTTGAACCACATGATGGGACATACTTTGTTTTCAAGCCTTGCTTCCAGGACAGGGTGACTATTGACTGTTTCAAGTGTATTCATTTGTAAGGTGGTTTCTTTCTGTACACAGACTTTGGCAAATATAGAGAGAGGAGTGACATTTTTATCTTTAAGCCTCTGGAACTAGTGCCCTCCAGATGTTGTAGAGACTACAGCTTCCCATCAGCCCTGGCCTGCATGATCAATAGTGGTGGGAGTTTTAGTCCAACAACATCTAGAAGGCACCAGGTTAGGGAAGGCAGATGTATATTGTATAATCTAAGAGCTGAAAATATATACTGTACAGTAGTTCCTAAAAGGCACAAATTCTGCTTCTCACATACTAGGGATGGATGTGGATGGTCTAAAAAAAAATACAAAAACATACGCCTTCAAATATGCGAAAAATGGATTGCAAAGATGCTGCAAACTCCAATAGCATAAGGGCCTCCTCTGTCCTTTATGAATCCCCCTTCCTCTAGTCTCTAAGCCAGGCATCCCCAAACTGTGGCCCTCCAGATGTTTTGGCCTACAACTCCCATGATCCCTAGCTAACAGGGCCAGTGGTCAGGGAAGATGGGAATTGTAGTCCAAAACATCTGGAGGGCCGAAGTTTGGGGATGCCTGGTCTAAGCACTTCCAGCAAATTGTTCTCACCTCTGCAGGTGGTTTCTTTGCCAGGGCTTGTCTAAAGTAAGGTTACCAGATGTCCCCGTTTTCCGGGGACAGTCCCCAGATTTACAAATCAGTCCCCATACAAAATCCATGGTCCCCAAACTCATTGAAAAAAATCTGGTAACCTTAGTCTAAAGGGCAATAAAGACTGAACCTTGGCCTGGTGTCCATGAAGTATATTTCAAAAGTACTCCTTTCTCAACATTCACACAGGCATACCCATTACCTTCTTCACTACACTTACCTAGTTGGTTTCTTGTTCCCGGTTCTTCAGAGCTGCATGAGCAAATCTGAGCTATAAAAAGAACTTTATATGCCCCTGCATACCAAAATAAGCTACCCAGGTGGCACACTCACGCTGCTAGGAAACTGCTTGTTATGAGATTCCCCAGCATACTTTTTGACCCTTTTCTTGTGTTGGTGAAAGGCAGTCTCACTTGTGGTAGCCAAAGAGCTCATTTTATCAGATACACACACACACACCCCAGTTATTTTGCATATTTGTTGGCAAAGATTGGTGCGCAAAAGGAGACTTGGGTCACATCTACTCCATACATTTAACACACACTGCTTTCCCCGAAGAATCCTGAGTACTGTAGTTTGTTAAGTGTTCTGGAAGTGGTAGGTTTGTGAGGGGTAAACCTCAGCTTCCAAGATTCTTTGGGGGAATCCATGTGATTCAAATGTATCATGTGGATGTGACCTTCATGCAAAAAGAAAAGCATCAGGCTGATCTGATGCCAGGGCATCTCAAAGGCAACAGCCTCCCAATGCTGTGGATGTGTCATTCAGATTGGTTCACATTTGTTTGGGGGTGCTATTGCCCATTGGTTCTCTCCCTTTGCAGATGTCCTCTGGGGTCTCACCAGTATAGTGGTTAAAGTGTTGTGTGTTGGAATAGAACTGAGTTTGAATCCTTGCTCAGCCATGGTGATGGCTGAAAGGTGCAAAGAGGGAACAGGGAAGCTGACATCGAGGCAGTCCTAGAATTGTAGGGTTGAAAGAGACCCAAAGGATCATTGAGTTCAAACGCCTGCAATGCAGGAATCCTGCCCACAAGCATCCATGGGTGGACTCAAACCACCAACCTTCTGGTTGACTCAGAAGTCCATAATCTAATCTGTTCATTTCTTTTACATCAAAGAGTCTGATAAATGAAATCTAAAGATCAATTTGGGTTTAGGTTTACTCTTTCAAAAGTTCCATAGCTTTTTCTCGTTTTACAAGAGAGTTTACCACATAGGGCAAACATGCCACAAAGGCCTAAGTTTGGCTTTTTAATGTTGCGTTATAGGATGAAGCATACTTGGGGGAAATGAAGTGTTTCTGCCCAGCTACATACAGTGGGAATTGCAGCCGGCTGGTTATTTTTAGCATCTGGAGTTATCTCATTGCAAGCATGAGTCTTTGTGGTTGCAGATGCTTGGAGTGCATGGGGGTGGCTGGTTTTTTCCCTCCCCCTTGCTGGTTCTCTTTGTGCCACTCAGATCTTGTAAAGCAGAGCGATTACTTAGAGATGGCTGGGCAGGAGTGAGGGCTTTACATTCTTCTGCAGAATGAGAATGATGTGGACTTCCTGTGTTACTTTACAATTTTTTTGAGGGGGGTGTTGTTCAATGAATTCTCCCTCTGAGAACAGGTAAGTCTCTCGTGCAATGACTGAGATATTGCTTATGATGTGTATCTTTGCTGTATGGTAAATAAATGTGATGCAAGTATAGCTACTGTTACTTCCTGCATAGGAACGACTCAGTTCCTGCAGTCACCCCCTATTTTGTCTTTCTTCCAGTTTTGACACATACCTGCTCTGTTTTATAGCAAGGAAATACAAAATTGGGCCACTTTCTTTTGGGGCTTACAGGATCTGAATTGTATCAAGGAATATGGTTTTAGTGGTGCTCAGGTTTGTTTTCTTAAAAAAATTAGCCAAGTTTCTAGCCCCCATGATTTTGAAAAGACATGCTTTGAAAGCATTTGGGCTGCTCAAAGGTTATACTTTTCAAGGAGGCAGCACTGCTGCCTGCCTCTCTCGCCTAAATATTGTATTTGCAGCTTTTTATTTTAGGACAAATCTTGCTAACAAACTAAATTTCTCCAGATGTTCCAATTTATTGCATAACCCATTTTTCATACCTTGTATTGGTTCTTTTCTGGACTTAATACGAGTGCAAATACTTGAGTTGTGTTGATCCACTATTTGGGTGTTATATCTCTGGACAGATATGTCTTTAAAGATCAGATGCCACAGTCCAACAGTGGGAGAGGGCTTGTGGACTTCCTGGAGGTATCTGGCTGGCCACCGTTGGCAACAGGATGCCAGACTATATTGGCCCTTGATCAGCAGAGCTGTTGCGGTCTCATGCGTGTTTAGTTGCAATATGTGAACAAAACTGTGTTCCAAACATCCCTCCCAGTTGCTAAAGCTATGTGTGGCTTTTGTGTGCCACACAGAGGGGAGAAGATACTGCTTCTTTCATTTCTGCAAGATGTGTATCCAGAGCTTCCTGTTGCCATGCTCACAGGGCATGCTCTGTATTTGCAGGATCCATGCACTCCCATACTGTGTCTGTTTCTTTTTACTGGCCCAGAGAATCTCTGCTGTCTTTCTCTGGGAGTTGGAACACTTCAATTTTGCAAAATGAATCTTGGAAAGTTTCTGTAGTCTTCAAAAAATTGCAGTATAATCACTTTCTCCTTCTAGATATTAACAATACAGCAAACGTAACTCTTATAAATAAGTTTGCTAGTGTTTAGTAACAATTTGTATAACCATAGTGTTCAGGCAAATTTTGGGAAGACATTGCTCTTGACTGCTAGCAAAGTAGTTCCAAGCTAGGACACATTGACTTTTTCCTAGAAGTATCCTAAAATGGGTCTGGATAAGCTAAATGGCAGCAAGGTTTGAGTTGGTACTTCTAATGTCCAGAATGGGGCAACATTTGATCAGGGCCAAAGTGTGTGTGTGTGTGTGTGTGTGTGTGAGAGAGAGAGAGAGAGAGAGAGAGAGAGAGAGAGAGAGAGAGAGAGAGAGAGAGAGAGAGAATATACCTTCAGAGATCCTGCAGTGCCAGTCATATGGATCTGAGATAGGATTGTTATATGTGACTCTTTAGGAAAACCATTATGCTATAGTAAACAGAGCATGTCTTATGGTGGTGATTCAATTGCTTTGAAGCAAAACTTCCACTGAAGAGAACTGCTGGTTTCCCCCCTTTTCCTGTTACCAGGGATCTCAAAATCCCTCTGTGCTTCATGCATACATATTTTTCTCTCTTTCTTTAAAATAATTAGTAAATATATAAGATTTTTATTTGAACCATTTTTATCCCACTCTTTAGCCAAAAGGCTTCCGAAGTGACTTACGCAACAGTGGAATGAGGAAATGTTTTAGTCCCTTCAGTAATGTTACCCATGGCAGAGCAGGCTGAGACTGAGAGGGTACCTGAACCCAAAGCTGCTGCATTATAAGTGTGGCCACTTATATCTCACTTAAAAATACAGCACTGCCCCTCGGCTTATGAAAGTAGGGGAACATCTACGGGTCCAGCAAGGTTGTCAATCTCAGCATTCATCCCATGATTTGTGTACAAAGATCTTTCCAGTGGATTTCAGGGTAGAATTGTTGGTGAAAGATCCAAGCCATTGCATAGTCTGTCAATGGAGTTGGCATGTATAGAAACATACAGGATGTGGTGGTCAAAATTCCAAGGACTCAAAGGGGATATACTGTAAAACCATTGGTCCATCTAGCTCAGTATTGCCTATAATCACTGCCAGCATCTCTCATGATTTTCAGACCAGAGAGTTTTCCAGCCCTTCCTGGAGATGCCAGGGATTTAACCTGTAACCTTTTTCATGCAGAGCTTGTGCTTTGTCACTCTCCAATGGATCCACCAATATAGATTCAAATAAACCCATTTGGGAATATTAATGATGATGCTTTAGGATTAACATAAATAAAGGAGGGTGGATCAGAATGATAGACATGAAGGTTAGGGAAATAAAATTAACTTTCTGGATGGACAAATGTAAGTTGGCAAAGGGTGTGCACTGGTTTTAGTCTCCATAGGAATCTTCTCAAGAGCCTGCAAAAATAAGCAGTAGGTAATTAAGAGATCTCATAAAACACATGGGGCGCAAAAGTGCATTCATTTTGCCGAGCCCTGTAATGATGGCTTCAGGGCCTGCCATCTGCTCATATTTGTGGCGGTAATTTGCAAAAGCATGTCCAAACTGGGTTTCACTAAATCTTTCATAGTGGTCAGTATTCCTAAGAACTTGATTTTCTGCAGTTGCTTTCTAAAAGACATAGGCTTGTTTTGTGGCAAGATGTTCGTGCACCTGTCCATCCTGTTTTCTGAGGTGGTGGGGTGGGTAGGGGCAAATGTTGGATTATTTAAAACAACTAAGCATCTGGAGGGCACTAGGTTGGTGAAGAGTGGCCTAGGATAAAGTACTACTCAGCTGGCTCCATTTATGCTGTTATGGTCAAGGGCATCATGGAATCTAGTACTGTATTACCCTTAGAGGCCGAATGCTTTATTTGCTCTGTGACGGGCTGTTTTTCCAAGCAGATGCTTCCAGAGAGCTGTCTGCACTAACCTCGGGTCTTTTTCCTCAGCGGTTATAGTGAATTGTAAAGTTCAGCAGTGTGCATGAGTAGCTTTCATTAATTCTCCCTATGTATGCACTATATTACATTTGTCAAGAAGAAATTCCTAGCACTGTGCTCTCAATTCTCCCAGCTGTCAGTTTTTGTTCTTCCTCACAATTTTCTGTAATGCTTCCTAGTGTTTCCTCCTTCTTCGTCACACGTATATTGGTTTTGTTTCCCAGAGATGGATGGCTGCAGACAGGTTTTTCAGCACTCCTGTCTTGAAATTTCGGGGAATATTTGTGTTAAAAATATAATCGGTTTCTTAACTAACAGCCATGCTGCTTCTAAAGAATCATGGGAGTTGTAGTTTGAAATACTGCAGAGCGTTCTACTTCAGAGACCATACCCTAGAGAACTTCAATTCCCAGAGGGCCTTGGGAAATAGGGCATGCCTTTTGAACCAAATTCTGTGGCGTGGAGATGCCCCGTACTGCAGCACTAGGGATTTAATTGGATGCCTCATACATAACAAATGCACACACTTTTAACCCACACTCAGCTGTGTGTATTTTATCCTTCTCAATACAGCATTCATCATATGCTTTATTATACCACATCCTTTTGTGCTTGCTTGACCAAATCTATATATGAAGATACTGGAATGCTATATTAAAATACTGTTAGCAGCTTAGCCTATGGGGCAGGGGTGAAAAATTCAACATTATTTTGAAGTTATATAGTATATTTAAAGGTTGGTTCTTTAGTCACTTTTTCCTTATCACCAATTATTTAATGGACACTTGATCAGAAAGTTATCCACTTCTGGACTCCAAACTGGATTTTTAAGCTACGGTCCATGGAAGAACAATACATTAAGATCTGGTTTTGCTGTCCATCTTAGTAGTTTATCTTTCCTCTTGCTATTGGACTTTAAATATGCAAAATGCTAGCAGCCTTTAAAAATACAACATCAAGACTCTGGATATTAAAAGATTGCCCTGAAATCTCAAACGAATACTGGTTCTCACTTACATTCTCTAAAATTGCAGCTTATTTGTCAATTGTGATTCCTACCTAAAGCAAAATTCTAAGTAAATGTGTGTGTACCTGCTTGTGTGAATTTAGGGGGAAGGATAAAAGCTTTGATGAAATGAGCAAAATGATTCATGGTGCATCCAGATACAGTGGTGCCTTGCTTAACGAATGCCCTGCTTAACGAAATTTCCGCTTAACGAAAGGATTTTTCGAGCGGAGGTTGCCTCGCTAGACGAATTCGTTTTACGAAAAATTCGTCTAGCGAATCGTGGTTTCCCATAGGAATGCATTGAAATTCAATTAATGCGTTCCTATAGGCAAACAAAAAACAAAAAAAAACACCAATGCCTTCCTATGGGATTCCCTAGACGAATTTTTCGTTATAAGAAAAGACCCGTGGAACGAATTAAATTCGTCTAGCGAGGCACCACTGTACCTCTAATTGGGGTGATGGCTCTGCTCTGCCTCCACAGTTAGAGGCAGCAATGCTTCTGAATACCAGTTGCTAGAAACAACAGGAGGGGCAAGTGCTCTTGTGCTCAAACTTCCTTGTAGACTTCCCATTGGGGCTTCTGGGCCATTGACCTGATCCAGCAGGCTCTTCTTATGTTCTTATGTGATGTATAGGACCAGAAAACAAGGTGCATTGGCATTAGTAAGAGTAAGCTGGTTATCTGAGGAGGCTACAAATGCTGGGGGCGGGCGGGCAGAGAGAGGAGGTGAATGTTGAGGGACAGAGCTGTGTGTCCCACATGGCCTGCCCCATACCCCCAAAGCTATCCTGCTATCCTTGGCTGTAGTGAAGGATGCAGCCCTGTTACCAGTGTTGAAGTAGGATTCAACTGCCAGTCAGCTTTCTGTTCATTGTACAGGAGGCACCCTGTTGCCCTTTGACTGAGGCAGGAAAATGTCTTGGCCTGGTCATAAGGCATTTTATAGATTTTTCAGCATTAATACAATATCATTTTTACAACAAGACAGGTGGTGGTGGTGTTTCCATTAGTCCCTTTTTACCTAAACGAAATATCCCAGAGAGACTTGCAAGATAACAGATAAAACAATCAGAACCAGACAGTTTAAAACAGTGTATGATGCAAAATACCTAAAATGCTCAGCCGACAGCATAATAGCACCCACCCCACTAAAAGATGTGCATGACCTTAGAGGCCAGGTTAGCCACCCAAGGCCTATATAGTATTATATTTAACTGAAGATGGAATCAGTACCTCAGCCAATGCATTGCTGACCTCAAGGCTGGATTACTGTAGTGCGCTGTATGTGGGACTTCTCTGGAGTCTGGTTTGGAAGCTCCAGGTGGTGCAGAATGCAGCGGCCAGGCTGCTGTTGGAAGCTTCTGGCTGAGGACATGCGGCGTCATTGTTAAAACAGTTGCACTGGCGTTCACTTACGTACTACCAAGCCAGGTTGAAGGCTATTGTATTAATTTAGTTCTAGGGTTCAGGGATTGCCGTAACCCTTTTATCCCAGTTTGGTCACCAATATCATCTGTTTTCTGGTTTTTATTGCTGTAAACTGCTTTGATGTCTTTTAAAAATGACACATAAATAAATATAAATAAATGGTATCTGCAGAGTGCCCTCTGCTGCAGAGCACATTGATCCATTGGGTGGGTAGGGGATGAGGCTTTTTTTTTTAAAAAAAAAATGTATCCTAGTAACTTACGTTTATGTAACTTAAAGTGAGGCTTAGTTTTTCTACCTTGTTTTGCTCATTTGGTTGCTGTATCTGCCCGTTCTCTCTTCCTACCCCCACCCCCAATTAATTCACATTAAAAGCAAGGATCCACAGTTGTGTGCTAATTGTATTGTTGATGCCATAAGTCCCCCCCCCCCCAAACAAACTATCCAAAATGATAATGGAAAGGATCATAACGGAGAACTCTCCACTTTGTGCCGATAATACTGCATAACCACCACACCCTTAAGGCTCAGCCAGAGAATGCAGGCTCTGGGAGAAGAAGAATGAATAAATTGCCTGTTAACAATAATTTACTTTCCAGCTCCACATTCTTCTCTGCTTGTGTATATATGCCATTTAGCATTCTGTTTAAAATCCCCAGTGGGGATAGGGAATGAGGTTTCAGAAGTAGTGCTGCTCTTGTCTGTGCCCTGGTACACACTTTCCCCATTAAAGAAATAGGGCTGGGCTGGCATTCTGACCCCTTTTTTTGGTTTGCCATGGAACATTAGGGGATTGCCTTAGCTAGTCTCCTACTCTTAGGATTTCGCTTTCCTCTCCCTGCTTGTCTTCTATTTCGTGAAGTGAGGCATGGCAACGATGAGTCATAGGAAAGATGATAAAGTAAATATGGTGTTCCGACCCTCTGTGCTGGTCATATACCCCAGTGAGCACTTAGAAGTGTGACTAATCTATGTGGGCATTCACTGTGGGTTTGGGAAAGCCAGGAAAGCTTACCTGTATTCAGAACACAACTCCATGCACTAATTGATACATTAGATATTAAATTAACCTGTTTATTTGTGTGTAAAATATGTAGGCCTGGAATAGTACAACGATAAGGAAATGTTTCCCAACTGTCCTGTGGAGCGTGAAGAGTTAGCTCATCACATGGGACTGATGATCTTTGTTTCCAGCTGCCAAAAAGCATGTACACAAAAATTAATGCTTTCCTGATATTTCCAATGTAAGTAATTATGGAAGGTGCCACAGATGTGGCTGGAGGTCCCCCCCCCATAAAGTTTGGGCCTGTACTTGCACCTCTTGTCAGAAAGAAAGTGATGCCTGATTTGAAAATATTAGAAGTAACCCAGTGTTGCTTTAGAACCTGCTACCGATAGTTTCATTGTAATGGGACTATTTATATATGATCTTAACTTGAGCTAAATCTTCATTATAGGCAATGACAGTGTCCTTTTTAAAAATGGGGCAGAAACTTCTCAGTATAACTTGAAAATGCCCTTTTGTAATATTTAATTTATTTTTGTAAATAGTATAGGTGTTTAGACACATTTTAGCATTTGGTTTATTTTTAAATATTTTTATTGAAGAAAACTTTCTTTAAACAATACAAATTACCAATCACATAGCCAATTACAATTTCTCCCCTTTTCCCCCTCCCATCCCTCCCTCTCCCACCCTCTAAGGATTTCCTTCAGCTCCCCTCTCTTTGTTTGTACATATTGTTTTGTGCGAGTTATAAAATTGTACATATCATTACCTTATCTATCATATGTTCTACTAATGAATTGTGGATATTTGTTCAAAACCTGCCAAGGAGTCAAAATCCTTTTGTTGTCTTTTTAAATAGTTTGTAAAAAGTTCCCATCCTTCTTTGAAGTCAAGGTTGTCCTTCTCACATAGTTTGCATGCCATCTTTGCCAACTCCGCATAACTCATAAGTTTTTCTTGTCTTTGTTCTGTCGTTGGGATTTCCTCATTCTTCCATCTTTGTGCTAACAAGACTGTTGCCACTGTTGTAGCATACATAAATAAGTTTTTTATTTTCCTTGGCAGGTCTTGTCCTAGAATCCCTAACAAAAATGCTTCTGATTGTTGTTGTTGTTTTACAAATGTCATTTTAAACATCTTTTTCAATTCATTATATATCGTCTCCCAGAATTTTTTAACTTCTCTACATTCCCACCACATAGGATATAAAGAACCTTCTTTTTGTTTACATTTCCAACATATGTTTGATCCGGTTTTATACATTTTTGCCATTTTAACTGGTGTAATATACCATCTATATGTCATTTTCATGTAGTTTTCCTTCAAAAGAGAACAACCAGTTTCAAATTTCAAATTCACCTTCCACAATTTTTTCCCAATCCTCAAATTGTATGTTGTGTCCTATATCTTGCGCCCATTTAATCATGACTGATTTGACCTCTTTGTCTTTCGTTTCACATTCTAGCAGAATATTGTATGCTTTCTTCAATAGTTTCACCACTTCTACCGGTATAATCTGGAGATTGTATAGTTAAACGCTTTTTTAAAATCCTCCTTGAACATCTCATTTAACTGTAATGCAGCCATCTCTGAAAATGTTCTTTAATTTCTTCATAGTCTTTTAATTTCCATTTTCCTTCTTGGTCTTCCAATAGATCTCTATATGTAAGCCACTTTCCCTTTTTGCCAAGCAGTTTGAGTAACGAAGCTTCTATTGGTGATAACCACCAAGGTGTTTTTTTGTTCTATTAAATCATTACAATGGTACCTCGGTTTGCGGCTGCAATCCGTTCGGTGGAGGCTTTCACTTGTTGAGGCGTTTGCTCGCTGAAGGCACGCTTTTGTGCGTGCGCGAAGCGCCGATAGAGTGTTTCTGTGTGCGCTGCGCAGATCGCTTCTGCGCATTCGACGCTGCGGAACCCTGATGTAAACACTTCTGGGTCCACAGCGTTCGCTCATCGAAGCATTTGTAAACGGAGGTAGTCGTAAACTGAGGTTCCACTGTATACCTTTCCCAAACTCTCATTAATGATTTCCTAATTATATGGTTATAAAATCATCTATGTACTCTCCCTTTCCCATACCATAGGTATGCATGCCATCCATATCTATTGTCATATCTTTCCAAATCTAATGCTTCTTCCTTTTCCAGTTTTATCCAGTCTCTAATCGAAACCAAACATGCAGCCTCATAATATAATTTTAAGGTCTGGGAGGGTGAAGCCTCCTCTTTCTTTTGTATCTGTAAGTATCTTATGTTTAATCCTTGGCCTCCCCCCCCCCCCCCGACAAATTTGGAAATATCATTTTGCCATCTTTTGAGGCAATCATCCTTAACCATTACTGTGACTGTCTGAAAAAGAAAGAGCATTTTCGGCAGCACATTCATTTTTATTGCCACAATTCTTCCTAATAGAGAAAGGTTCATTCTACTCTATATTTCTAAATTCCTTTTTATCTCACACCATACTTTTTCATAATTATCTTTATACACATTTATATTTCTTGTTTTTAACCAAATCCCTAGATATTTTACTTTTTATGGATTTCTATCTCAATGGTTTATTTTAATTCATACTTTGAGTGCTTGCTTATTACAAACACACAAAAGAAGCTCAAAAAGCAAAGGTTGCCATGTTGGTCCACAACAACAACAACAACAACAACAACAACAACAACAAATGCAATAGCCACATTAGAGCAATAACTTTCTTTCTTTTCTTTTTTAAAAGACCAAAATAGTGTGTAAGCTTTCAAGTCCTCCAGAACCCTTCATCAGGCTACATGGAGAAAACAGAGAAATAGGGGAGAGGGAAATTGGCTGACATTGAAGTGTTACAATATTATGACAATGTCACCTGAATTTGGCAGAGGTTTAAAGTTGTTTTCTTTTCAAAATGGGCGTTATTTTTCCCTGCATGCTCTGTATGATAGCTTTTGTTTCATTAGCCGCAGTCTTTGGTCTAAGGAAGTAAAGCAAACAGAGGTCGACACAGGCTAACATTGATAGTTTCTTTGTTTGGTTATTCAAATAAGGTAGGCTGGCATTATAAGTTTCAGCTAGAGCTGATTCTCATCATGCTCTCAACTGCTGTACCAGTGTCAGTGAGGCCAACCCTATCTTGGTTTGTTTTTAAGACTTAGACTTTCAGAATGGTCTTGGAACCTACCCATTTAATGGTTGCTACCGTAAGTAGCGGATGGTGCTGTGGTCTAAACCACAGAGCCTAGGGCTTGCCAATCAGAAGGTTAGCGGTTCGAATCCGCGCAATGGGGTGAGCTCCTGTTGCTCGGTCCCTGCTCCTGCCAACCTAGCAGTTCGAAAGCACATCAAAGTGCAAGTAGATAAATAGGTACCGGTCCGGCGAGAAGGTAAACGGCGTTTCCGTGCGCTGCTCTGGTTTGCCAGAAGCAGCTTAGTCATGCTGGCCATATGACCCGGAAGCTGTACGCCAGCTCCCTCAGCCAATAAAGCGAGATAAGTGCCGCAACCCCAGAGTCGTCCACGACTGGGACCTAATGGTCAGGGGTCCCTTTACCTTTAAGTAGCAACAACCACCAGTAGCTGAAGCAGATTTCATTTTTATCCAACCCAATAACAGCAGAAAGGAGGGTGGGAAAGTATGAAATGGCTTAATTTGAAATCCATTTCTAGTCTACCACTCCTTAAGGCCCCCAGTGCACAACCTTTCCCACAACAAACAATATTTTGGCACCATCCAACTAAAGTTAAGCATTTAGTTCCATTGATTTCCCCCTCCCTTCCATTAGAGACAAGGGGACAAAAGGGCTCTTAAGTTTGACTGGATTGTGTACCTATAAAATACACTCACTGTGGAGAAGGAAATAGATGGATAAGATTGTCATGGCCTTGTTTTAATACTGTAACTATTGAATGTAGTACAGAAGTTCCTTAAGACTTCTTGAAAAGAAACCAGTTTCTGAAAAAACTGCCTTTTTTTGCAAGGTATCCTTCCCATTCATTTAACTGTCCCTGCCTTCAATGATAGAAATATGAGAAACTTTCCAAATAAATGTGTTTTTCAGTGACCTTCTACTGGGTGTAACTCTTTCACACTTGACTCATCTATGAGTCTCTTTTTTACTCTTAGCTTGCAATTCAAAGTGACTTAACAGTTGTAGATATTCCACTAATACATAGATATTCCAGTAATACGTGCATAAGAAGTAAATTGGCAAAATATATCTTGGGAAAGGATCCCAATGTTCTCTTGCAGATATTAACAGGATCATTTGTTGGAGGGTGGGAGTCATGTTCCGATGAGGTGCTGCACTGGAGAAAACGACTGCAAACTTGTGATGCAGTATTAATGATTCCTAAATACAACTTGGCCTTGAAATCTTTACATGTTCATGGGGTGATAAGAGAGAATCTCTGGGAAAAATAGAAGGAATACCCTCCACCTCATCACATACTTCATTGCAGGATTTATATTTCTGATTGGTGGAGTTCATCTTTCCCTTTGAGTAGTGGATGGATCTCAACCTGCATTCTGGGCAACACTGGGGTTCCTCAGGTGGCTATCAAGGATTTCTCAATAAGAATATTGCTCATGGCCAAATTCCCCTCTGGAGACAGCTTCCCCTCCAATGTGTGTCAACAAGGTAGTGTTTTGGGTGTTCTGTGGTATGCTCCCAGTAGCTAACCAAAATTTTGTGCTCACTATTGATTTTTTGCCCTCCAAGTTAGGAGGAACTCCCACTGTCATTTCACATTCAGAAAGCATATTTTTACCCTTCAAGTATTATTTTTAAAAGATTTTTAGAACAATGTACAAAACAGAAATAAAAGATGGATTATAACTAAAATAAGTGATAAGCAACACCTGTATATGTCTTCTAAGGCATGTCATGTCAACACAATGAACTACTGCCACTAGCTGTGAGGATAGAACAGGATTTTTTTAGAATGGACCACTTGATAATAAACCAATCAGGTTTCCGTTTAGTTAACAAATTGGCCATGTCCTTGCTTTGTTTGAAGTAGGCTCTGAATCACCTTTGAAGTATTGGCTCTTCTGATCAGAATATTCATGCATTGCAGGGGGTTGGACTAGATGATCCTTGAGAGTCCCTTGCAACTCTTATGATTCAATGAATATTTGTTACCGGAAAGAACACAAGGGAAGTGCCATATTGCAGTGATCAGCAACCATTTTGGGCCCGTGGGTCCATTTTCAAACTGGATAAACTGTCTTGGGCATTACATACCCCACAACTTATTCTATTGGCTACAAGAAAATGCTTCTTTCAAACCTGATTTCAGCAGGCCGATTTTGAATTGGTTAATTTGATGGCTTTGTTTTAATTTTAAATGGGATACTTTATCATATTGAATGCTTTTGAGAACTGCTAGGCTGAAAAGCAAGGGTACAGATTGAAATGATAAATATTGCAGCCTTCAAAACTAAGGACTTATCTTAAAGTAGAAGATGCTGATAACTAGAAACAGGGTTGGTTTTTTTGTACTGCATTTTTCTACCAGGAGACCTGTCCAACCCCAAAATTATGTTTCTCTTGAGAAAAACATCATATCCCACCCTTCAAATGCATCTGCGTCACTCAGAGCAGCTTTACAACAATCACAACTTAAAAAATCCCTTTAAAAAAAAAATCAGCCAAAAATGGATATAGGCTTCGCAGATAGACTATCATCTGAGAATGCTTTTATGACATAAGAATAATCTGTCTGGCAAGGTAGTCTCTTGCCATAATAGGAAAACTTTTACCAGCCAGCAAAAAAGCTTAAGAGGGCCAAGTGCATCTTGTCAGGTATTCCACGATTTTGGCTTGGCCACTGAAAAAGCCGTTTCTCCTGCAATTTGCAAGGTGTTTATAGTCAGGAAAATGCTCTGCAAGTGTCTTTTCTGTGGGTGGGTTGAATATGCTGCTTTCATACCATGCAAGTGTGTACTATTCTTCAGCCTGCCCTGATCCCACTGCTGATTCAAATGGCTGATGAGTATTGGTCTGATCCATGAATAGCTGTCATCTTCTAGGGAGGGTAGGGGCTATGTTGAAGGGAACATTTCTGAGTTTCCTGAATGCACTATGGTTGTGTGCTACAGCGCTGAGCCAGGAGTGTGGGCAGCTGCCATCTGTGGATGCATCCTTAGTCATGCTGTCAGATGCTTTGCAGTCTTCAAACAATTGTCCTTCAATAGACATAACAACAGCAGCATTATTTGGCTGGGGCAAGGCTTTACATGGAAACAGATGCTCAGGTTTATTATGGGCCAGTAAATTAAAAATTGCAAATCAGCAGTAAGTGTAAGGATACTGATAATAAGTAGCATTTTAGAGTGTTTGAAGTGCTTCGTGTGTATTCAGCAATTTTCAGAACAGCCCTGACCTGAAAGGTGTGGTCCCCTTTTGCAAGTGGAAAATTGAAGCTGAGAGAATAGCAGCTTGCTGAAGCTGGCAAGTGAGTTTGTTGCTGAAAAATATTTGGCTCTCAGTAGTTTGGAATTGTCACTGGAAGGGCTTTTTCATATGTTACAGCTGAGTGGGCATTTTGTGTATTCACCAGTACCGTGTGAAAGAGGCGCTTGCCTTTATTGCACTAGTACACAGTTGGCACCTTCTCCCAGTGACAAAAAGGCTTGTTAACAGGACACTCTGCATGTGTGCATGGTTCAAGTTAATTGTGGAATATGAAGCCCTGCAAGTAGGTAAAGTCTCTTGCAGGTACTTTAGCTCCCCCAACCTGTCTCCTGCTAACCACTCTCTTAGCACCCACATCTGTGATTATTTTCTTTCATTGAAAAAGACAATTTAACTCAAATATAGCCTCAGTTATATCTCCATGCCAGACAGAAAATAGTGCCCAAAAGCATTTTCTACCCTGCCTCTCTTATTCAACAAATATTCGGATCAGCTTACAAAAGAAAGAAGCTCATAACTTACATTAAGCCTTGTTTACTTACTAGACCTTACAAGTCCATCCATAACTGCTCATTTTCACTGCTGCTGATGTGCAAAGCAGCCAGGGATTGATGTCCAACTGGCCAGGGATTGTTGGAGACAAAACTATTATCTGTCACACTGCTGGATGTCAGCGGAGTTGACGCCTTGGGTAAAGGAATGCCGCAACAAATAAATTTTTAAGTGTTTGTCTGTTGTGCAAAATTACCTAAATAACAGAGCCCTGAGGACCCAAAAGAGAAGACTTGGAGGGCTGCATTTGTCCCCTGGAACTGAGGTTCCTCAATCATTGTGATGATCAGCTGATAAGACCTTCCTGTCCGTGATGCAGCCTATGGTTAGTGACCAGTAGAGGGAGGGCCTCTTCTGTGGTGGTGCTGGAAGTATGGAAACTCCTTCCCTCTGAGCTTAGATGAGTATCTGCATAATAATAATAATAATTTTTATTTATACCCCGCCCTCCCCTGCCAAAGCCGGGCTCAGAGCGGCTAACACCAAATATAAAACAACTGATTAAAATAAAACTCAAACAACAAGACTACATACATCAAAATTAAGTTAAAAATTAAAAATGCAGCCTCATAAAAGGGAAAAAGAAAGGGAGATTGGGGGAGGGAATCAGATTGGCTCCAGGCCAAATGCCAGGTGGAACAACTGTGTCTTACAGGCCCTGCGGAAAGAAATCAGGTCCCACAGGGCCCTGGTCTCAGGAGACAGAGCATTCCACCAGGTTGGGGCCAGTGTTGAGAAGGCCCTGGTTCTAGTAGAGGCTAATCTGATTTACTTCGGGCCCAGGACCTCTAAAGTATTGTGGTGTTTATGGACCTTAAGCTCTTCCATGGGGCATACCAGGAGAGACGGTCCCGTAAGTACGAGGGTCCTATGCTGTAAAGGGCTTTAAAGGTCAAAACCAGCACCTTAAATCTGACCCTGTACTCCACCGGGAGCCCATGCAGTTGGAAAAGCACTGGGTGGATATGCTCCCATGGCAGGGACCGTGTGAGGAGCCTCCCTGCAGCATTCTTTAAAAGCACACACACTTGTGTGCCTAGGCCTTGATCTCGATAAGTTGTTTTAACTCTGCCCTAGTCTTTCAGTTGCATTTTCTCCCTGTATTTTTATGTTTTGATAAGTATTTTAATATTGTTGTACCCTGTCTATAGACTCAACGTGGGACATAGTGGTGGGCAGGTGTATGCAGAGGCTTTAGCTAGAAGGGGAAATAATAATAATATAATAATTTATTATTTATACCCCGCCCATCTGGCTGGGTTCCCCCAGCCACTCTGGGCAGCTTCCAACAAAATATTAAAATACACAAATCCACCAAACATTAAAAGCTTCCCTAAACAGTGCCATTTTCAGTAATATTGTTTTCAGGGCTCCTTTTTAATGTTCTTTATCTATGTAAGTACAGTACATATAGTTCTCACATGGAGGCCAGCAAAATAGTTTTTGTTGAAAATATGTGTAGGCTTGGAGGCTTGAGGTTACTATATTCTTCAGTGCTGTGAAGGCCAGCCCCTCCCTCCAGGCTCCTGCTTCACTGTTAACAGGAAGGTAAGTAATTGCTGCCTTGTGTTTTGATGACAGGTGAGGATAAAGTTTTGCCTTGTTTTCTGGAAGATGTGTCAGTTGAGACCCAAAGAGTGGGAGGGCAAATATCAGGGAAATGGTTAATTGGCACCAGCTGCAATTGGGTCAAAAATGGTCTGGGAGCCAGCTCTGCAGACCAGGAACTGCTCATTTGTAGAATGTATTTATCTGTTTTAATTATGTACTTCTGTTTCCCACACTCCTCAGGTTGGAAGGCAAGAGTATATAGAGCCCAGAGACACAACAGAAAAGGAGACCTAGCGTTTCTACTGAAATGAGCCGGGACCATAGAGTATGCTTATTGCTATAGTTACCCAGGTATGCTGAATTGCCTCTTTTGCAACCTATCTCTGTGATAGACCCTAAGATCTGGACACTTCCTCAGTCCCCTAGCTCCATAATGGATGAGACTGACAATGCTGCATGTTTAAAAATAACGAGACCATCTGTGACCAAAAATCATAAATTTTACAGACCCTACAACTGCCATCCATCCAACTTCTAGGCTCAAAATGTTTTATAATATAAATTGTCTTTAGATCCCCACCCCCCGGTTGCCCTCATTTTCCATACATGTTCAAAACTCTTGTTCAAAACTGGCAGCTAGAAATCAAAGGGTTCTGAGCAACCTGCTGGATTTTCCAGAATAAATATGGTTTGTATTGCTTGCTTTGTTTCAATTTTCTTTGTTATTTAATTTTATTAGCTGCTTAGATTTTCACTATGGAGCAGTGCAGAAATATAATGAATAAATAGTAATTAAATGGGTACAGCTGTAAACAAGTGTACTTTACAAAAAAATATTATTATTTTATGCCTGATAGACAATACAGTACAGGGTAGAGAGCAGTGTGATATTCTGGAAAGATAGTATAATATGGTTGTGTTAGTATAATATGGTTGTTAGTATAATATGGTTGTGGCAACAGTAATCCGGTGGGGGGGATGTTTATCTGTTGTTTGTGCAATAGGCTTGTTTAGAATGAAGTTAATGGTACAAGTACATAGCAGTGTTTTTCAGTTAAGTTTCCCGTCAGTCCAACCCTAGAAGAGTCACCTGCCATATGCCGTTCTTAGTAGTGGTTCCCATCTCAGTCAAGCTAGCATTATTTGTTGTCTCATACAAAAGTTCTCACGGCGACATATACCGTGGCTGCTTGGGTTGTGAACATGATCCGTGCGGGAGGCAATTCGGCACTTCTGCGCATGCACAAAGCGCGAATTAGCGTTTCTGCGCACGTGCAGAAACCCGGAAGTAACCCATTCCGGTACTTCTGGGTTCAGCGCGGAGCACAACCCAAAAAGACGCAACCTGAAGCGGCTGTAACCCAAGGTATGACTGTAGACTGTTAAAAACAACCATCAAGTTTAACAATAAACAGCAGAGCTCCAAAATATATAACAGAAACAGCAATAAGCATGACTTTCACATTTCCTCAAATGGCTGGAATAAATTATACATAACCCAGCACCAAAAGGGTGGTAATGTTAGCGCCATGAAGGCCCCATCCTTTTAACACTGCATCCATGTATCCCATGAGACACCCTAACAAAACATGGTAGAAGAGGGATCTAGATGGTTCTGGTTTTCTGTAACCGCACAGTGAAAAGTGGATAATTTATTATTACTGTTACTAAATTGCTAGATGACTTGCAATGGCTCTGCAAGGCTTTCTGGCTTTCAGTTGTTTGTTACAAAAAGACATTTCTCTTCTTTTCTAGGCTTTCAGAAGTACAGGTGTATATTTGTGCATTTTCAGGTCATCCCCAGTATGTAGCTTATGAGGTGCTGTAGGTAAGGCGCTTCTCCCTGAGCCACCATTTTGCATAGCTTCACAGCAACCATTTTGCACCTAGCTAGTTGGTGGCCCGACTGCAAAACCATTTCAGTAAAAGCTGAAGTACCAGTAGATCTTGATGTCTGCTTACCCCTTTGGTAGAGGATGGCCAGATGGTAGGACCATGATAAAGAAAAGGGGTGGTGGCAGCCTCAGTGAGGGGGCAGGGGGAAGACACAGAGGGGTTGTGTGCCCCACAGACCCACTATCTGTCTTTTTAATGTATATAATTTGCCCTGTCTTTGGGGCTTTGGAGCACTTGTCAGCAACTTATATTCATCACTTTCCCCAAAGTGTGTTTGTTTTCCTAAGTGCCTGGCCAGTTTACCTGGCTTTAGAAACTTATCCTTCCTGGAGTTTCTGATTCAAATGCTTATCAGATTTATACCAGGTTAGTTGCCCCAGTTCAGTGGTGTGATCTCACTTTGCCCAGCTCTAATTAAGCCTTTTTTAAAATCCTTGTATCCTGCAGTCTTTTAAAATGTTGATTGGTTCCGTGTCCCAAGGTGGAAGGATTACAATCCTTCTTCCCCGCAACCCTGATCTTTTTTTGTTTGTTAACTTATACACTTGTAAGGAGGAAAAAAACACTTCCCTAACATTTTAAGAGATTCTGCACAGTAGCAGTGGGGTTCTCCCCCCCCCTAAGCACATGTGTCTTAAGGACTTGCTGTTTGAGTGGCACTTGGACTATTATTAATAGAGGATTATATCATGAAAAGGTTTGTTTGGAAATAAAACAACCCCATCTTCTACAAAATATGCTTTTTAAACCACAAGAGCACTACTTGGAGCAGCAACAGAAATATTTAAGGCCAGGGGAGTGGACATTTGAATATCCTCATTCCTTCCACTTTTTCAGTCACCACTGCTGCTGGATAGAGCCATGAACCAGCTGCCTAAGAGGAAGTGCCCTAATTTCAGACACAAAACTTGGGGGAGGGGGGCTATTTTCCCATGTGGTCACTGTGGAACATTTATAAAAGCCACAGTTGGGAACAGGGTGTCTCCGTCATTGCTGCCTTCCCCACCCCAAAAAACACCTTTGTATGGGTGGAGTTGTTTTTATTAAGCTGCCATGAAGGCCTGTTTTCAGGCAGGAAAGCAGGATACAAATATTTCAGATTTAAATAAACAAACCGAATGCTCTTAGAAACATCTGTTTAACAGTTAAACAGAACTGCCCAGGGATGGGGAACCTACGGCTCTCCAGAGATTGTTTGACTCCAACTCCCATCAGCCACAGCCATTGCTGCCGATAGTCAAGGATGATAGCAGTTGGGAGTCCAACAATGTGTGGAGTGCCACAGGTTCCCCATCCTTGTCTTTGGGGAACATGGAGAAATTATGTCCTTAAAAGTTGCTTTCTCAAATCTGCAGAGAAGGCACCTGAGTTAAACAAATTTAAATACTTCCAGTGATTTCAGTTGTCTACAAATTTCCTCCCCGCCCCCCAGGTTCTGAATTGTTACCTACGGACTCCATTGTCAATGAGGGAAGAAACTGACTGGGAACTGGAGGTGGGAACAAGGTCCTAATACTCTTCACCATGCGCAAAGGGGTGCCAAAAGACCCAGATGCAGCTGACTTGTTCTACAAAGATGATCCTCAGGAACTATTTGTGGGTTTACATGAAATTGGACATGGAAGTTTTGGAGCAGTTTACTTTGTAAGTAGCTTTTGCTTAATATCCTATTCTCTGTGAAACAAAGTAAAGATCTCTTTTCATAGCAATAAGCATGTTTCACTTGAGGAAAAGGGTTTTTCTTCATAGTCAAAGCTATTTATACCCTTCTCCACAATCCCAAAATGTCATCCATTATGCAAATAAAGAAAATGTATACAGTTTTATTTCTAGGTTTTATTGTTGCTTGTTTGCTTTGCTGTTTTTTTATACATACACAAATGTGTGTGGGTGTAATATGATTTTGGCAGTAACTCAATGGCTATATAATACGCAGCCTTGGCCAATATGCACATGGGAACTCTGGCCTCTGCTTCTCTGTTGCAGAGTGATGGATCCCATTCACAAGGGAGAAATGGTGTATGGAGGTGTACGCTTAACCTTAAAAGTAGAGAAGGAAAAGCAGGGAGACTGTGGTGCATGGAAGGAGGATTTAGCAGATAACACACCTTCCATTTCTCACCTGTACAACTACTTCCTCTTGCTGATTCACCATAGGGAAGCATTTAATAAGGAATTCCAGGACCCATGTTTGTTGCCAGGCTTACAGCTTGGCGCTTGAGCCACTGAGTTTACAAAATATTCCAGATGGCCACCCAAAAAGCAGACAAGAGCAGCATCTCCATCTGACCGAAAGATACCTTGGCTTCTGATGATGAGTCCTCATGAAGGATGAACACAAATTTACACTGTGTGTGTGTGTGTGTGTGTGTGTGTGTGTGTGTGTGTGTGTGTGTGATCTCCTAATTGCAAATAAGAAGTGTGGGCTATCTGGTGAGTTCCTGGCAGAGATTAGATTTGGATTAGGGACCTCACTGAGCTCCTCATTTAAGTAATAAAAATAAATACAAATATTATTAAAACAGAGGTGGCTAACCTGTGGCCCCCTCAGGTGTTTTTGGACTATTATGCCATGGTACATCTGCATCAGCACAACCTGGATGCCTTCATCTGCCCTAGCTGGAACAAAACATGTCTCTCCCGTATCAGTCTCCACAGCCACAGCAGGCGCTGTAACTCCGAAGTGTTTGACCTCATCCCTAAAGGTACACTCTTCCATTGTCTCCTGAGACAGACGGATGCCAACCGTTGCCTTCAGTCCCTCAGCCAGCATGATTAATTGATGGGAGTTGTGGCCCTTCGAACACTTTTGAACTACAAGCTAGCTACCTCTGCTTTTAAAGAGAGCTACGCATCACAACGCAGTCTGTTTTGTATGCTTCCAGATGCAAAAGATGGCTGCTTATGTGCTATCTAATGAAGCTGACCCAGTTTTATAAATGAAGTAGATTGAACTTATTAGTTTCTCTCTGTTACGGCAGTGATGTAGCATTCCTTGAAAACGAGGCAGTTCCACTTAAAGCAGCCTGCCGCACAGCATTACTTACAGTCTGTCTGAGCCTGTTATTTAACTGCAAGATGTCTCAGGCTGTGGATTAGTCCTTCAAGGAAAGTAGAGAGAGCCCTGCTGCTTTAATCATTTAAAGCTCCACCAGACAACACCATGGAAGAGTGTTCTGCGGGGAGCAATTCTCCTCCTCCCAGCCAAGGAGATCACACCAAGCGGTCTATAGCCACACCTTTGTCAGCTTCTTCTGGAGCTAGGCACTGCTTATTTTAAGCAGCCGGTGTGGAAAAAGAAACACCAGATGTTACTGGCATTGCAGAAAGTACTTTGGGAGGCTGTCAACTAAAGCTTCATTTTTTTTATTAGCAGAATAATACAGAACCACTGACTCACTTGAACCAATAAATAGCACTTTTGAAACATAAGCTGTTAACTTTCCAACGTTCTGTTTTATTTGAATTTCTGCTTGACGGCATAGGATGGGTGTCAACTAAGAATTGCAGCAAGACTCATTTTCATTTTCTTTAATTAAATCATCTTCCTGTCCCTTTTTAATAACACCACCCCCAACATTTGGTGTGCTGAGAATATTGAACTGAGGACAGCAAGGCTCTCTATCCACATTAAAGGTTGCCAGCAGGAAGAGCCACAGGCTCGCTGTCCAGTGTAACAGTGCAACTGTGCAGAATGAGGTAGTGCTGCCTCAGTGGCTCTTGGCTGGCGATGCAGGATGCCTTTCACCTGACCCTAAAAAAGCCTGGGATTCTTACCTGTCTGTTCATTCTGAGCAACGTTTCATTGGCGGAGACCAAGAATTACATAGAGTTAAGAGAGAGCAGTGAGGTTGCCCGCTTTGCTGATAACACCAAAGTATTCGGGGTGGTAAAAACAAAAATACCATAGGATTGTGAAGAACTCTGAAAGAACCTCTCCAAAAGCAGGTAATAAAATGGCAAAGACAGTTCAGTGAAATGGTGAGGGAAGTGAGCAAAAAAGAAAGAAAGAAGAAGTCCTGTCTTCATATATTCATTGATGGGATCTGAGCTGGCAGTGACTGACCAGTAAAGGGATCTTGGGGTCATGGTGGATAGCACAATAAAATGATTGATCCAGAGCACCACAGCTTTGAAAAAAGGTGAATTCTGTGCTGGGGATAATTAGGAAAGGGGTCAAATAAAAAACAGTTGGAGTTGTAATATCTCTGTTCAGATCTGTGGTGTGACAGCACATGTGATGCTGTGTACAGTTGTAGATGTTGTAAAGTGAGCAAAGGTGCAGAAAAGGGTAACCAAAATGATCAGAGGTCTGGAACAACTCCCCTGTAAGGAAAACTGGCAACTGCTTTCTGTTATTATTTGGAATGTTAAAAAAATGCAGTGTAGACAAAGTGGATAGCTTTTCTTTCTTGTAATAGCAAAACCTGGGGTCATCCAATGATGCTGAATGTTTAATGATTTAAGACAAACAGAAGGAGCACTTTGCATGGTGCATAGTTAAGCTGTGGAATCTGCTGTGGAATTCAGAGTCACAAATATGTGGGGGCTACCAACTTGGTTGGCTTTAAAGGGGGTTAGACAAATCCATGGTGGATGACACCATCAGTAGCTGTGAGTTGTGATGGCACCATGCCTCTGAGGACCAGTTGCTGGGGGATAATAGCTGGAGAGGTTCTTTCCTCCTTTTATGCTTCCCAGAGGCATCCAGCTAGCCATTGTTAGAAACAAGATGCTGCTTGGCATGCCAGTCTGTTTGCCCTACTTCCTACTGCCAACTCTGATGCCGCCCAACAACTTAACCCCAGTTTCCAAGAGGTTTCTGCAGCACTATGGAAGGGTGTCAGGGCTGGCACAGAGTTTGTCGAGTCTTCGCAGGGAAGGGTGTTTCACAACTGCTGGAAAAACTTTTGAGCATTGTCCTTACCCTTCAGATGACATAACCAAGAATGTTCATTTTAGCTGATCTTAATTATTGGAGCACAAGAGAGGATGGCGTGGTCTTTGTGGATTTGAGGGCAAACTGCTGACTCTTGAACAGCGTCTAGCCTACCGTGGAATGTCAAATGTTTGTGCAGGAAATGGTACTGACCATGCCAAAAGCAACGGGTGAGAGACATGTGCCACTTCTCAAGCCTGCTACTGCCCATCCTTGCACAGTGGCACAGTGGGGTATGGGTCTGCTGCCACTTGTGCTTCCCCACCCAACGAAGCAGCTTAGTGATAGAGTGTATGGTCCTTCTCAAGGTTGTTCTAAGGCTACATGGGAGAGAACAGTAGGAGATGTCAAGGTTAATATTTCAGTACTGTTTGAAAGATGCTGGGCTTTGGCAAGTGGTACTGCCATCTGCATTGATTCTGTGGAATGCCATTCAGGAGGCTGATAGTTTAGCAGACCTGTGCAGAATCTTGTGTTGCTGACACCTAGCATGACTCCTAATGCAGTACTAACAATTCTTTGTGATGAAGTGTCTCTCCTTGATCAATTGGCTTCGTTGAGTTTAGGGGGGGGGGAATGAGTAAAAAGTCTTACCTCTTTATTTCTTTCTCCTCCTTTACCCCCCCCCCAATTTCCAGGCCACCAACGCCCGCACGAATGAGGTGGTGGCAATCAAGAAGATGTCCTACAGTGGGAAGCAAACAAATGAGGTAAAAAGGACAAAAACAACTCTGCAAATGCCTCTGTGTTACAACAGCGAAGCAGGCTGTTCCGTTGTGTGTTGCTGTGGGTTTTTAAAAATCAATTCATATTTTTAATGCCAAATTAGGCTTTGGAGTGGTTTACAAATATGCTACCTACTTCTACAGAAAGACACTTTGAAAATAAAATAAAACTGGACCAGCATTTACTTGTTAATAAAGTGAAGTGGGAATGTAGACCACGCAGGGAAACTGTAGCATGCCAGGTGTTGTTTGACTGCAGGTCCCATCAGCCCCAGCCAGCATGGCCAGTGGTCAGAGATGATCAAAGTTGTAGTCCAGCAGCTTTTGGAGGGCCACAGATTCCGCTTTTCCTCAGTGTAAGCTACTTGCAACACTAGAAATTTGAAAGTGTACTAAACGAGTGTACTAAGCTAGAAATCTCTGGAGACCTTCATGTGAAGGTTTGAAAGCCACTCCTTCCTTACTTTTCCACACCACCTAGCAATGCAACTCCTACTCTACTCAGCACTTGTATGGTGTTCCCCATCACCTTCATTATATTACGCTATTATCCTGCTATTCCTTCTGTAAGCTCAGAGTAGACTTTCCAGGTTCTCCCCACTTCCCCCAATTGTGGCTAGGGTTGCCAGACTCAATAGAGGAAAGGACTTCTGTGCCTTTAATTGCCCTGCTCTCTTTTGAGTCTGGAAACCTTAAAGAGAAACCAGCAGACCCTTTGTTTAATTTCCAAGCAAAGGGTCTGCTGATTTCTCTTTAAGGTTTCCAGACTCAAAAGAGAGCAGGGCAATTAAAGGCACAGAGGTCCTGTCCTCTATTGAGTCTGGCAACCCTAATTGTGGCTAGGGTCGCTGAAACATGGTAACTAGCACTAGATCACCTGGTTTACTTCATAGCTCAAGGGGGATTTGAATCTGGGTCTCCCTGGTCATAGTCCAACACTTCACAGCACAACCTCTTTTACTCCTGGGCTCTCTTCCATCCGGTCTCCTCAAGTTCCCTGATCTCTACTACCATGTAATTGCTCGTCCACCTAGATCCTGCATGCAGGTTTCCTTCAGCCTTATGTAAGCTGCTGTGCAGATCTCCAACATTCCCACCCAGAAATTGGAATTTCTGTCACCATTCTGTGGTACTTCTGCACCTTTTGAGTCGCGTTTGGTTTAACTTACTTTCATTTTGGTGCTTAATATTGCACATTGAGATGTGCTTTCAGGACTCTCCCTATTCCTATGACAGTAATTTGTTTTTTGACTGTTTTTAATACTGAATATTGGTGAAGGGTGGGCAATAAATTTAATAACAGCAATAATACTGTTCCTCAGTCCAGTGATTTAATTTTGTTCGTTTGTTCTTACATCTTGCCCTTTCTCTCTTAAGCAGGTTGCGGCCATAAAACAATACTAAACAAATCTAAAAATCAAATTAAAAAACTTAAAAATGTACAATGAAATATTCTATGTATAACAGCCAGCAATATTTATACATGTTTCATGTTACACTATGTTTCAAAGGCCTGTTGACACCTGAATGATACCAGTATGGGGAACAACTAGATCCTTGTAAAAAGGGAATTTCTACTAGCCAACTCCTCAAATTCAGTAGTCATGTAATGTAATAAAATGCTCCTAAGTGCCCATCCATTCTTGTGACCAAAGCAGGCAATAAATAATAATAGTAATAGTAATAGTAATAATAATAATAATAATAATAATAATAATAATAATAATTTATTTATACCTCACCCATCTGTCTGGGTTTCCCCAGTCTCTCTGGGCGGCTTCCAACAGAAAAATAAAACACAGTAATCTATTAAACATTAAAAGCCTCCCTGAACAGGGCTGCCTTCAGATGTCTTCTAAAAGTCTGGTAGTTGTTTTCCTCTTTGACATCTGTTGGGAGGGCGTTCCACAGGGCGGGTGCCACCACTGAGAAGGGCCTCTGCCTAGTTCCCTGCAACTTGGCTTCTCGCAACGAGTATTCAGAACCACACAACTTGTATAACATTATTTAGATTTTTGCTAAACCTCTAAATATACAGTATCATGTATCTTTGCTTAATGTGCATATTTTGTTTTGACTGCAGTATTTGCATGACTTAATCTGATTGCCCTCTAGTAACTATTAGCCTTGCAAAGAGGCCACTTGGCCTGTACATCTTCAGCAGATGCACGCTTACAAACTTTTGTTTCAACTTACCATACTTGTGTTGCTAACAAACAAACGAGGGGTGGGGAGCTGAGGTTCTTAGAAATCCAAGTTCTTCCCAGGTGTAGAACTCCATGTGAAATTGCCTCTGATTCCAGCTCACCTTGGAGATGTTCTTATTTTGCTATATGGAGAAATTATTATTTCATTATTTATTCAAACCCTTTATACCTCTCCCTTCAGCCAAAAAGGCTCTAGGGTGGTTTGCAGATTAAGAAAATCAAGACAGTCCATGCCCTCAAGCTTATCAAATTAAAAAGGAAAGGGAAAGGGGGATTGAAAGAAAGGGAGGAGGAAATAAGCAATTTTGGGTACTTAGTCCTTTGTTACAAGTTCTTCCAGTGGATGGCTGGGATCAAACAGTTCAAGGAGAGCAGGAACCAACAGTTGCTCATCTGTCACATTCTCTTTCCCCCTCTTTTCTCAAGTTTGATCTAAAGACTGAGTTTCTTCTTTTTTTAAAAAAAAAAAAACAGAAATGGCAGGATATTATCAAGGAAGTCAGATTTCTACGACAGCTGAAGCACCCCAACACCATAGAATACAAGGGTTGTTACTTGAAAGAAAACACTGCCTGGGTGAGTGAAAGCTTTGCTTGGATTTCACGTCCTATGGGCTGTGAAGAAGCTGTTTTTCCCTGGATGCAATGCTGAATTGTTTCAATCATCCCACACTGCCACTTATTCTTTAAAGGCCTGATCCCAACATTGTTATATTGAATGGAAACTGAAAATGTTTACAGTTATTGGGGGTTCGCAGCTGGGTTGCCTTGTCTTGGCGCACTGTTTGTGCTGCTGCTTAAGGACAGACATGTGTTTCTAAATACAATGGTTGCTCATTAGAGAACTAGGACCAGCCTCATGGATGCTCCGAGGACCTCCAGAGTGCTTAGGAAGGCTTGCCTGCCCTTAATGCTTTGTATCATCATAGCATATGCAAACTATTGTTACACACCACCCCAATGTCTGAGTGGAGAGATACTCCCGTGGATCCAATGCTTAGTCAGGGTTCAGTTTCTTTGAAAGAAAGGCAGCATAGTCTGTAATGTCTTTAGAACATATGGCTTTTATTTACACACCTACGTACAACCTGAGCATTGGGGGGGGGCGCCCCTCATAGCATTAACACCAGATCTCACTTCTCCATTAGTCACAGCTTCTGTGATTCTATGTCTCTCTTCCCCAGCTTCCACCTTACTCTAGCCTAGCCCCAGTTTGGCCTATTGTTCTCCATCACTTAACTATAGCTATTACAACCTAGCTCAATCTTTTCGATGTTGATCAGGGTACTTAAGTTGCTAATTAAAGTAATTGTCTTACAAAGTTCAGCAACCTATTCCACTAGATTCTAACCCTCACTGGATGCAGGATCCCCAAAACTGGAATGGACTTAGGGCATCATCCAGACCGATGCCCACCTCCTATATGTTTACATATAGCAAACAAAAAACAAACAAAAAGCAGCTGTTGTGAATTGCCTAGGGAGGGATTTCTTTCTCTGGGGGCCAGATTAAATGGCCCTCAAGTCACGTGGTCCTCTGACCTGTCAGTACCACTTTAGGCTACAGGTGAGGTGGTGCACATTTGAATGTTCTATGTGGATGGAAAGATTTCAGCACATAGAAATACAACATGTGGGGGAGAAGGCAAAACTGAAGCTTTTTGACAGCATGTGTATTGGGGGGAACACTCAAATATGGAGCATTCTCTGTGCAGCCTCATAGTACAATACTCATATGCTTTCTGCTAACTGTATAATCAATTCCTAATTCCTGCCTTGCTCCCACTGTGTGTTGACCCCATAATCCCCCAGTAATGGTAAATAAATTGTCGTGTTCTGTTGTCTTCACCTACTTGAAGCCTGATACAGTACTGTACATGGGATTGGGGGGGGAGTTGGCTACTGTAGCCATTGCATACCAAAATTAACATGTATATCTTGGAACAGCTCTCAGTCTTGCTAAACTTTGGTCAAAAACTGGAACTCTCGGTTTTCTGGGTCACTGCAAACTCTTGGCGTAATACATTGCAAACTTAAAGTTGTTTTAAACCATTTTAGCTGTCATGGCTTTTGCCCAAACAATCCTGGGAATTGTAGCTTGAGGAAATTGCTGTGCTGAGACTTCATATGAAAAACATTACCTTGCACAAAACATTTCCCAGGCTCCACAGTCCTCAGTGTAGATACACGCCTTACACTATGCTCTTATATTGCTTGGTGAATTATCATTCCTTCTCTATTTTAATGGCTGCATTTATTTCTGTTTCTTGCAGTTAGTAATGGAGTACTGCTTAGGATCTGCTTCAGATTTGTTGGAAGGTAAGCCTTGAAATATTCCTACCATGCTTCTTTGACAGCACAGCTTTGCTTTTAGTGGTGGCAGTTACCTACCCTACAGAGCATTTCATAGGTGATTCACAGTTCAGTCTAATTCTTTCCTGTTTAATATATGGGTGGTATCTATCACGTGTGATGCATCACATCTGACTGGCTGTTGCTTTTCAGTATTCCAATATTAGGATCACAATCCTGGGTCTGCATGCAGTTGGGTTAAAGTAAGCCAAGTATGTCAATCCATCACTTGTATTCTCATTTCCTCGATTCTTGGTTAGGAATTTACTGTGGTGGAAGGCAAATTCAAAACTGGAGAGAGGTGAGCCTGGGCACCAGCTACGGAGAGGAGGAAGGATTACAAGCCCTGTTCTCCCTCCTTCCTGTGGCCTGCTTCCAAATTCCATTGTCACATATCCTGCACATCCATAGGCATACTTTGTCTCTTAGACTGGCAGCCAGGAAGCCAAATAGCACCATTCAATAGGCCAGATTTAGCCCAGGAGCCACTAACTCTTATCCTAGGTAGGTGTGCTTGCACATTTTAATTTCTTAAGTAACTACAGTTGCAAGAAAATCGTATGGAGAAAATCACTCTGGTTTTCTACCCTGATCTCTTTCTTTCTTGCAGTGGAGATAAATATGTAAAGGTGTACAAAATATGATGACGGAAACATGTGAAGGGAGGGTGAAGCAAAGTGCATTTCATTTCTACACCTGGGTGGGTTTCGAGGAAAAAGCTTGATGGAAGAGATATGGCACAACATTAGTGTTCTAGGAGGGAGTTCCAGGCATAAGGAGCATCAGGGAGAATGGGTGGAGTTGTTTCAGAAACAGTTTTGGCAACTGAGGCTGGTAGAGTCAGAGGAGAGATGATTGTAAGCAGGAAGATAATGGCAGGGGGATAGGAGATGTCTGTTTTTCAGTTGCTTCTGCTTTGATCACCATCTCAGGTATTTGTCCTCCTGCTTAGAAGAGGGTTTTTGTTTGTGTTGACCCTATTGCTCTGCTAGCAATAGTATAGACAGTGCTTCCTACCCTAGCATTGCATAAAACTCATTTTTGTCCAATTTCTCTCCCCCCACCCCACCCTCCAGTTCACAAGAAGCCACTTCAGGAAGTGGAGATTGCTGCCATTACCGATGGTGCCTTGCAGGGGCTGGCCTACCTGCATTCTCATTTTAAGATACATAGGTAAAAGCATGCAGTTCTTTTCCTTTTTAAAAATGTATCACTACTTTTCTTTGCTTTGATTCATCTGATTGGGGGAAGTGGTATTCAGACTGGTTCAAATGGGTTTGTTTGCCTCCTTCCCTAACAAAGGATTGTACTCACTATCTGGGAGCACGTATAGATACAGGTTTTGTCTTTGGATACCCAAGAGGTATCTGTAGCATGAAGCACCTTTCATAAGCTAAGGTTGGTGTGCCAGCGGTGACCCCTCCTGGCCAAAGAAAGGCAACTGCTGGTGTTTGATCACTGGTAACATTCGGAGCAGACTACCACTTTGCCTTATATAGCTTTGAAAGCTACTCCAGTTGGTCCAAAATACGGCTGCTGACTGGGGCCAGCTGAATTGGGAATGCATCTTGGCAATTCCTTAGTAACTTTCATAGGCCACTGATTCACCTCCAAGGTTTAAAGCCCTATACGGCTTGGGACATAGATATCTAAAGGGCCACTTGCTCTTACGCAAATCTGCTCGAAGTTAAAGTCGTCTTCCAAGCCCCTTCTCTTTGTGGACCCACCTTCAGTTGTTAAGTAGTTGGCACCAGGAAGAGGGCTGCCTTGTTTGTAGTGCTCTACGTATGAATGTTTTCCCTGGGACTGGCCCTCATATCATTCTTGCACATTGCAAAGTCCTGATTTACCAGGGCCCTTCACAATGTATTACATTATTTTTATAATATTTTTTCCTGCCCTTCACCATAAGGTCCCAGTGCAGATTACAAGGACAGAATATGTGATTTCCAAAAAACCCCACACCCAGTTAAAACCATAATAATAATAATAATAATAATAATAATAATAATAATAATAATAATAATAATAGCACATAGAACTGCTCACAATGGAGCAGAACAACATAAATTCAGTAAAATATTGCTTTAGATGTGTTTTTTTGCTAGCGATGTATTTTTATTTTTTCTTGTTCTCATTTGTTCATTGTAAACTTTCTGAGAGTTGTGAAACTGAAGGGCAGGGTACAATTTCTTTTCTTTTTTTTAAAGGGGGCTTATAATATTGTGGGAAATAATAATAATAATGGTATAGTTAGCAGACTACAAAGTTATTATGCAAAAGGAAATGTGACTCACAGATTTATTTATTTTTGCTGGATATATAGAGACATGTATTATTTTATGTAAGTTGAGAAAACCTAACCCAACAAGGTGATTTGTTCCAGAATTTATAGAATCAAAACGAAAAAGTAATTTTAATAACATATTGAGGATTGTGTTCACTACATCAGAGGTAGCCAACATGGTACCCTTCAGATGTTGTTAGACTCCAGCTATTATTCCCATCAAGAGTGGCCAATGATCAGAGCTTATGGGAGACCTGCAACATCTGGAGGGCAACACATTGGTACTACTTGTAGCCTGATTTCGTTGTGAGCTGATGGCATCTTGCTAACTGATGTTTGCAGAGGCCTTGCACTATACATGTAATACATAAATTGTCAATACGAATAGAATTGAACCCATAGATTAGTAGAAATGCCTCATCCAACAGGGCCCAATTTTGATTTCCCCTCCTCTTTCCTCTTTAATGTTCTGTCACCTATCAAACTAATCTCAGCCTAAACTCTTCCATGCTAGAAGATGTGGTAATCCATCTGTTCTCATAGAACCAAAGAGTTTTCCTCTCATGCAGCTTACTCTATTTGCTCGTGTCCAGACTCGGCCTACGATGAACTGCTTAAGAAGAAAACTTGGCTGCAGCTCTGCCAGTTACTTGTACTAAGACATCATTGGGGTTGCCTATTACCTGTATCTCACCTTGGCACCAAAGCTTCAATAAAGGAAGAGTATCCTTGGGTTTGGGGGCTGGATGAGAAGCACTGAAAACAGACCTCCAAGCTGCAGGGTGTTTATTTCATATTAAACAGAAACCCTCTTTGAAACAATGATTGTGGTTTCCTTCTTCTATTCAAAAGGGATATTAAAGCAGGAAACATTCTCCTAACTGAGCCAGGTCAGGTGAAGCTAGCTGATTTTGGGTCCGCATCCATAGCCTCTCCTGCCAATTCCTTTGTGGGGACACCTTACTGGTAAGTGAAACTGGAGTGAAACTTTCTGTTTAGTCTTTCGTGGGATGCTTTATATGTGAGTGAGACTGTGTATTCAAACACACAGACAGACACAAACACACACACACACACACTGATCCAGTTTGTAACTACAATTCTGACCATTTAGATAAATCTATCCCCCCCCCCAAAAAAACTATACCATACAATGTGCTACTCAATTTTGAGTTGATGGGGAAATGCATTTTCAGGGAGAAGCACAGCAGCTGTTTCAAACAATGAGCACAGGGGGAATAACACTCACGCAGTTGTCACTGGCTCTTACAGGTGTTGCAAGACTACAGGTGTCTGCAGTACTATTGAAGCCACTTCCTCCACAATAGTGAAATCAGTACCTTTATGATCACCCTTATTATCTCATACATGGGAAAATCTCCCAGAAATTTCTCCAGCACAAATTTCATTGCTTACAGTGCTGCTGGTTCACATCTACCAGCTTTGACCTTCCAATGGATGGTGCCCTCCACTTGCCCTTTGCTTGTACCCACTCTTCTGCTCTTAGTGGCAGCTAAATCTACAACCTGGAACTACAGCATTGCCTTTCTTTGTAGGGTTTCCTCTGTGTGGGAAAGGCTCTGCTGCTCCAGGCTCCATCTGCCCATGAGGCAGCTTCTGTGAGTTGAGAGCAAGGCCTTTTGGCTGTAGCACCAGAGTGATTGGACTCAATCCTGCCAGATCAAAATCAGACACTGGGGACCTGCCAGGTGTTGGATGATGTGAGCAACAGTCCAACAACATCTGGAGGGCCATGGTGTCCCTATCTCTGTTTTGGGTGGTAGGCTTTTCTGGCCTAAATCTTCTGAAATAGGCTCTCTCTGCTTTTTGAATGTTCTAAATTTACAGGATATCAAAACTGTTTTGGGTGCTTGGAAGAGGAAATAAGGGGTTAAATGTATAATAAACATTAGTATGTTCAAAATGCTCCATATGCTGCCGTGGCCCAGTATCTTCATCTCCAAAGTGTAGATGCTAAGAGAGGCTAAGAGTGGCTTGCCCCAACTCGGTCCTGGACACACTGACCAGATGCTTGGAGGCTGTGGCTGGATGGCTTCGTGGGAGCCGTCTGAAATTAAATCATTCGAAGACAGAGGTCCTCTGGCTGGGTCGGGATGGCATAGGGTTGGGGGGCCAACTCCCTTCTCTTGCGGAGGCTCAGTTAGTGCCAGTGCCTTCCATTAAGAGTTTGGGTGTAATCCTTGACACCTCCCTTTACATGGAGGCGCAGGTTGCAGCAACGGTCAAGGCGACATTTTTCCATCTTCGCCACATCAAGCAGTTGGTCCCTTACCTTTCCCGCCCCACCCTGGCCGCAGTGATCCATGCGACGGTCACCTCCAGGCTTGACTACTGTAACTCACTCTATGCGGGGCTGCCCTTGAAGCTGTCCCAGAAACTCCAGCGTGTGCAGAATGCTGCAGCAAGGCTCCTCACAGGGTCCTTGCCATGGGAGCATATTCACCCAGGGCTCTGCCAGCTGCACTGGCTCCCGGTGGAGTATCAGGTCAGGTTTAAGGTGCTGGTTTTGACCTTTAAAGCCCTATGTGGCCTAGGACCCTCATACTTATGGGACCGTCTCTCCTGGGATGTCCCGCAGAGGATCCTAAGGTCCATGAATAATAATAGCTTAAGGGTCCCGGGCCCTAAAGATGCCGGATTATCTTCCGCCAGGGCTTTTTCAGTGATGGCTCCGACCTGGTGGAATGCTCTGTCCCACGAGACCAGGGCCCTGCAGGACTTGATCTCCTTCCACAGGGCCTATAAGACAGAGCTATTCCGCCTGGCCTTCAATTTGAATTAGCCTGATCCTCCATTCCCTTTTCCCTTTCCTTTTTCTATGAAGAAACACTTCTGGGACCCCACATTTAAACTCTTTACTGGTCTCCTTGCTGGCCCTAGCAGGACCAACTTGGCCAGTTAGCCCTGGCGATCACTTGATATTTACTAAACTGGGTTTCCCCCCCCCCCCAAAAAAGAAAGACACTGAATTTTATTGACATGGATACTACATTTATGTTGTATTTTATGCTGTTTTTAAGCTGCCTTAAGTTGCTTTTAATCAATGTTTATATTTGCTGTTAGCCGCCCTGAGCCCGGTTTTCAAATCGGGAAGGGCGGGGTATAAATAAAATTATTATTATTATTATTATTATTATTATTATTATTATTATTATTGCCTAAAGCAATAACAGCTAAGCCTAACTATGGTTTAAAGGTGAAATTCCAGTATGCTGGTGCACGGGGAGAAAACCATGTCTGCTTTGCTCCTTCTCCGCTCTGTTGTTGTTGTTTAGTCGTGTCCGACTCTTCGTGACCCAATTCCTGTGCTCCTATAATACCAATAATTAAGCCGTGTTTTGGCTTACTGTTATGCTTGAATCCAGCCTCATGGTTTGGAGAGACACAAACAAACCATGAGCTGTAAGCAAAGTTTCTTATTGGTTTACAGATCCTGGTTTGTTTGGAGAGAGACAAACCATGAGCCCAGGCACAGATGTAGCACTAAGCCAAACCATAGCTTACTTCCTGATAGCATAGGAACAAGGGAGAAGCGAAACAGCTGCAATTTTCTCCTCGTGCACCTGCATGCCACACGGTAATCTTCTAAGTCGTAGTTAAGCCCAACAGTGGTTTCAGGTGACATGGAAATGAGGCAACTCACAGTTACATGAGCAGCTCCACTTGGCTGGGGACCGTCAGAGTTGGGCTTTCCTTGTCCCTTGGAATGTGTCCAGGTCAGTGCCAGATTTACGTATAAACTAAACAAGCTATAGCTTAGGGCCCCACTCTCTTGGGGCCCCCAAAAAAATTTAAAGGAGAAAAATACTGGATGTGGATTTTAAGCTAGAGCTTAATAATTATTTCACTATTAATATACTTCTTAATTGTATTTCAGTACAATTACTTTGATAAAATACGTATTTTGTTATGTGCAAAAGGCTTTGGATACCTATTAGGTCCATAAATTACCATATAGCATATATTCAAAACAAAAACCAGCGACAATTTGTTGTTGACAAAGGACAGCTGGACATATAAAGGGCCCCATTCCCTTCAGTAGCTTAGGGCCTCATCAAACCTAAATCCGGCCCTGGTCCAGGTGACTTTCTGCTCTCCATCTCTTGCTTTGTTAATTGCCTGCAAAACTAGAATCTAACCAAGGACACCTCTTGCATGGACAAATATTAAGCAACTCCTTGGTGAGCTGCTGTGGACACGCAGAAACAGATGGGGTCCAAGCACAACATGAAGCTGTGTTTGGGTTGGGGGCACATAGACTGCAGGAGCTCTATGTGTGCATTCTATGTGTATGTGTATGTATGTGTGTATGTGTGTATGTGTGTATGTATGTATGTATGTATGTATGTATGTATGTATGTATGTATGTGTTCCCTCTCCAAAGCCAGCAGTGTAGTTGTGTTCCTAGTGTGGATTTCCCTGCTGTCTTGCCTTGTTACCCCCCCTTTTTTATCTTAGACCCCGCCTTTCCCCACTGTGCTCCAGATCCCCTTGTTTCTTTCATAGCTGCACTCCCAGGCTGAGCATCTCCAGGAAAACACTGTTGGTGTATCAATAAGAAAACTCACCGTCTCTGGTGAGACTGAAATTGATGCCTTAGGACCCTTTCAGCCCCTGCTGGCTGACTCCAGGTACAATGCCACTGAGGTTGGTGTGGGTCGCCCATCTGCCAGCATGTTGCAGACTCATTAGGTTGTCCTTTTTCTTTCTCCTTTGTTTTGCTCTGCTCATACTCCCTTAACCATCACCTCTGGAGGAAGTTTATTTTTTCTCTAAGCAGGCTAGTGTTATTCCCCCCCCCCCCCCAGCATGGCTTAGTTTTGCTCCATGCTGATTATTTTACGTTCCGGGGCTGTTGTGCTGGTGATGATAACTTGGAGGGTGTGTGGGGAAATTGTACACCCCCCTTGTGGTGTGTTTTTTTTTACTTTTGTGTTGCATAATCTGCACTCTTTGTATCCTTGCATGGTAGGATGGCCCCTGAAGTAATCCTAGCTATGGATGAAGGACAGTATGATGGAAAGGTAGATGTTTGGTCCCTTGGAATCACATGCATAGAGTTAGGTGAGTAACATGGCCACATTCTCCATATCTTCAACCTCTCTGGTACCTTGTAAAGATTCTCATCACCAAATGAAACAGGCAGCCTATTTCTTCCACACTTCGATTCAGTAGGGTTTCCAGGAGTCAGATTCAGCCCATGGGCTCTCAAGTGGCTATGATTATACTATGATTATACTGTGGCATTTCTGTTGTTCCTGGGGGTGTGGAGACTAAGACAGGGATATAATGCTAGTCATTTTGCTACAGTAGCCAGAGCAAACAAAGTGAGTTCTGAACCATGGAAATTGTAATTGGGGGCAACATGGCTTCTGCATTCACACTGTGGGCACATGTACTTTGATGCCAGTTGTAGAACTTAGCATCTTGAGTAACTCTGCTTACTTTCTGTGCACTCAATATCCAGTCCATGGTAAATTCTTAGAAGCTGGAGAAGGATCTTAAAAAGACTTGTAGCAGTTATCATTAGAGGCTGGAGCTTTGGGGAAGCTGCAGAGCCGCTTGCCTCCTCCCCATGCTTTGTAAATTATACCAAATATGCTAATTTACTTCCTTTGTACAATTTAGGTTTGCTTGTTGCATTGTGCAGATTGTCTGGCTGCAAAATTTATGGGTTGCTTGGTTAGCTAATTATTGCAAATCTCTCTCGATCCTGACTATGAACAGGAAAAAACCAAATATAAGCAGGCATATAAACAGGATTTTCGCCAAACTTTTAGGGTCATCAGCCCAGTCCTATGGAATGCTCTTCCAATAGGGATTCATCAGGCGCCATGCATTTTAACCTTTAAAGGTTTGTTGAAAACTTCTCTATGCTGCCAGGCTTAAGCAAACAATTGAGATAAAACATTTTCTGTAATTGTATGACTTCAAATCTTTACATGGTTTTTATAGCATAGATATTTGTTGCAAACAAACACTTAGTTGTGCGCTAAGTCAGGAGAGATGTATCAGGACCATGTGTGTGCTGCCATTGGTGTGGGCACACAGCATACTTTGTTCACCATTAATTTGCTGGAAACCACCCAGGGTGGCTGGGGCAACCCAGTCAGATGGGTGGCATTATTATTATTATTTTATGTATATTACAGTCAGTAGACCACAAATAAAATAAAAACATTCAGTACACCGGAATCTCAAAGCAAAACACACAACTTACTCTTTGTAGAACTTCAGTTTCTCTTTATACAACCCCACCAAGCAAATATATATACCTTATGGCTTAAGAAGAGCTTATTTGTTTTATTGGTTAAAACAAAAATATACCTTACCTTTCAACTTGAAAAAATTCCACAGTGAGGTTCCAAAAATGAAGGCTACCAAAAAACACAATTCAGTAAAGCAAAGCAAAATTTCACAACCTACAACAATGTAATGACAATCAGGAGGAGTATTAGAAGAGACCGAAATAAAACTGCAGTATCACAAGCACCTAGGAAAGTAAAAATAAGAATAATGTATTGATGCCTGAAAACATTCCTTTTGGAATTCCTGTGTTATGTGTAGGGCTTCTTTTGAGAACTGACTTCAGTTGGCGCAGAATATGGCTATGGGACTGCTAAATTGGATAGGCCCCTCTGAACCTATGATGCCAGCATTTTATCAGCTTCTCTCACTCTCCCAGTCTGTTTCTGGGAGTCCAATTCTAACTGCTGCCTTTGACCTTTTAAGGCCTTTCACAGCAGAACCTGAAGGTATCTGAAGGATTGCCTCTTCCCACGTGTACCTACTGGGACTGTGAAATCCATAATCCAAGGACCTTCTTGAGGTGCCTGCACTAAGTGGGGGCAGTGGGCAGCTATGAATGAAAGGGTCTTTTCTATAGAGGCACCTCAGCTGTGGAATGTCTCCCGCAGAGAGAGGCCCATCTGGACCTGATTTATTTATTTATTTGGCACCAAATGCTTCTTTATTTTCCCATATCTTTTAAGTCTAATGGTTCCTATGGCCCTTAAACCTCAGAGCTCAAAACAGGATTTTCTTTTTCAGTTCTTTATTTTTGTCCTTTTTTTTTACTTGAGGTTGTTTTAACATTTGCATCTCATTTTATTCTATGAAGTGTTCATTTTTATTGTAGTCCTTAATTTGTTCATACTCTGCTGCGTTTTTATAGGGAGGCCCCTGTGTCTGTCTATAAAAATAAAATAAAAGAAGAAACAAGAATTGGGGAGAAGGAATTCCACAGGCCCACACGGTGCTGCTGTAAAAAAGGCCCTGTCCCAGGTTGCTGCCTTCTTGGCTTTGAAAGACAGGCACACCTGGAGTAGGGCCTCAAAGGGTTGCGTGGGCAATACTTAGTGAAATCTCAGCAGCAAATGTGCTAGCAGGGGAACATGAGTGGTACTATCAGTAGACAGGAGTCCCAGCATGGTTTATATCTGTGACTGATGGAAGCCCAATAAATAAATTATATACCGTACTTTTCCGTGTATACAAGGTTTTTTTTTTACTCTAAAATTATGTTCAAAAACTTGCCTCGTCTTATACATGGATAGTGAATGGGGTGGGCGGGTGATTGGCTGCAGTTATAAGCAGGAGCTGCTAGAAATGATGCTTTGGATTGGCTGCTGCTGCTCTAATTGGGTTGGTGATTGGCTTCTGCAGCAAGCACTGCTGTTGATTGGTTGTCGCTGCTGTGATTGGCGGCAGCTGTTCTGGGACGGGCGTGATTGCCAGCGGACAGCTTTTCTCACTTGGGTAAGATTTTTTTTGCTGGGGAAGGGTCCGTTTGCGATTGGCTGTCACTGTGGCAAATGGGTGATTGTCAGCTGCTGGTGATTTTTAGCATCAATGCTGCATGTGAGTGATTTTTGGCAATCTCCCCCCCGCCCCCAGCTGTAAAACTCTGGGCAATCATCTGCAAAAAAGCTCAACAACTCTGAGCCACCCCCCCCCCCCATTTTCTTAAATTTGAGTCGCCCAAAATAGGGGGGTGTCTTATAGATGGGGGTGTCTTATAGACGGAAAAGTATGGTAAATTAAGGAATTGTATGCATCTAGCATCTATACAGATCACAGAATTAAATTTCACTTGATATATTTTTTAAAGGATTACCTCGGTACAATTTCTTAAACTAAGGATAGAGGCTAAAAAAACCTTGCTATCCCCATTACTGTAGAGTCTGGACAATACACCGATGGGCTAATTTTCATCCGCTTGGTTGCAGAATGCCCCTAGTAGAAGCCTTCCCACTCCTCACTTTTAAAATATATATATAGTTTTTCCAGTATATAACAATTTCAAAAAAAATATACAAAAACAAAATCCCTGCTCTGCCTTCCAGAACAGATCAATCTAGTTAAATCTGCCCCCAAGTCCAATCTGTGATTTTGGTAGTTGCCATTTTTTCAGGGCTATCAGTAAAAATGTTCATGAAAGTATGCAGTATTTCAACACAATTGTCTTCCTCGACATGTGGGGACTTGTGTACTCTATTTTTTTCTCACTACTTCCTTTCCCTCTCGTTGCAGCGGAACGGAAACCACCCCTTTTCAATATGAATGCTATGAGTGCCTTATATCACATAGCCCAGAACGACTCCCCTACCCTACAGTCAAATGAATGGTAAGAGATGCCATCTGCAGTCTACTCCTGATTTTGAAGATTCTTACTTACTTATTCATTCGTTTATTTAGAGCACATGTACCCTACTCCTTAGCCAAAAAGGCTCCCAGCGTGACTTAACAATTAAAACAAGGCAGTCCCTGCCCCTGCAGGTTTACAATCTGGAAGAGCATGACACACAAGGGGAAAGGGATAGGGAGGAAGAGTGGGATGGGGAGAGATCAAACTCGGGCACTGTTTCTTAAACAGTTGTTCTTATAATAACCAGCTTGCAGGGCCAGGATTCAGCAAATCTGATGGCATTAGCCCTACTTCCCAACTCGCCTGCTAAGGCAGTTTGATGGAATGGCTTCTTCCCAAGTGAAGCTTGAGAGAGGGGAGGCCTGATGAAGCTGGCTTGTCATAGCAGAGCTGATGGAGTGAGCTCTGCTCCCCATCTTTCCCATTGGTGGAATGGCTGCTCCCAAATTCTTGGTACTCCAGCCACCATTTCTACTGGTTTGAAAGATGAGATCCTGTTCCTGCCTGGTATGTGACAATGAACACGAGCCAGTGGATAAAAGTGTTGATGAGGATGCGGAGGAAACACGGCTTGGTGTCTTCACATTTTATGTGCCAGTCATGCTTGCCTCAAATTGATGTTTCCTGCAGCAAATGCGTGGATCATGAATGACAGAATCATATATTAAAATTCCAGTCTATGTTTGTGCACGGGCTGAGGAGCCCCCAGAAAACTATATTCTGTCCAGTGGAGGCTGGTCCATTAGGGTGAATGGATCACTGCCTGTCATTTGCTACACAATTCTTTTAACTGGAGACCACACAGATGGAACCAGGACCTTCTGTGGGGATGGCGTGTGCTGTACCACTCAGCTGTGCTGCATCCCTGTGGGCCACACCTTTTGTTCATTTTACATGTTGACTGTAAGAAATAGTGCACCCGTAGCAAATTCAAATTGCCACTTCTTTCAATTGAAGGAGAAAATGCAAATATGATAATCCACAATATATATGTATGCTAACCCCTAGCCCAGAGGCCTGTTTCACCCCGCTCAAGGCAGCAGCAAAAAAGATCAAGGAAATTAAGGAAGACCCAGTGCTGAGGTGGACAGAGCCCTGATAAGGATGTAAATTGCCTCCTCCTTGGTCATCAGAGTGATGGATCAGCTATGGCAGGGGTCAGCAACCTAAGGCCCATGGGCCGGAAGCGAACCACGGAGGTCGTTTGACCAGCCCACGAGCCGCCCCCAAACCAAGCTACCCACTCTCTCTCGTGCTGCGCTAAACCGGCACAGCGCGGTGCGGGGACTCGCTTCCGCGGCGCCGAAAACCGCATCTCTGCAGATGCAGACACCAAAAATTGCGAGTGCACGCGCTCATGCATGTGCAATCCGCCCCACAGAGGGATCTCCGGGGGACCAATCCAGCCCAGGCAAGATAAACCTTGCTGACCCCTGAGCTATGGGGTGGGAGCTGTGTGTGTTTGTGGTCACACCACCTTCTGGCCTTGGGCTGAAAAAAGCTTAGCCATCCCAGTTAAACTTAAAAAATAACAACACACACACATTACAACAAAGAGTAAAAGACATATAACCATATATTATAATTTGTTCCAGAACATTGCAAATGTTGTCCATTTTCCAGGAAATGTACTTGCCTGTTGTTCGTGATGCGTCTTCGTGTAATTGTCAGTTACAGTGAAACGTCTTGTGCTCAAAGTTCTGCCTTTCCATTCTGAAACCGAATGAGTGTTTCCAAATAACTTGCCATGCAATTGCTGCACATAGTGTGGAGTGTCTCTCCGGGAATATTTGGCCCTCTATCTTAATACTAATAAAAATTTGTACAGCAAGCTGAATGCATCTGAAATGAATACCATGCTGTGAATCAGATTGGCGTGTTTGGTCAGTTACTGCCTTTATTCGACAGCTTTTAAATATACAGGTAGGTAGCCGTGTTGGTATGACATAGTCGAAACAGAATAAAAAAAAATTCCTTCCAGTAGCACCTTAGAGACCAACTAAGTTTGTCAGTGGTATGAGCTTTTGTGTGCATCTGAAGAAGTGTGCATGCACATGAAAGTTCATACCAATGACAAACTTAGTGGGTCTCTAAGGTGCTACTGGAAGGAATTTATTTTTTTTAGCTTTTAAAGATCTGTGTGCTATCAATATTGTGACCTCATCTTGTGCTTGGGAGAGGTCAGGTAGCAGGGTCTTAATACAAGAGCTTCTACTTGAGGCTGATGCTTCAGTTGCACCATGTGCTCGGCAAGCTTCCCCACGGTGGCTATTCTGTGCAGCAGCTATAACATTGGAAAGCCACTCAGGCTACCGAAAACCGCGCTGGAGACTGTGCGCTTTTAAATTGGCATTTGGAAGGAAACTTTTTCCTGTACTATTCAAGACTTCAGCATACAGTTCATTTTTTCGTTCAAAAGCCCCATGAGAGAGATTAGATTAGGCTGACGGTTGTTTGCCAGCAACTGCCCACTAAAACCTCCTGGCTGCCCAGTGATTTAAACCTGTGTTCCTCACACCTGAAATCCAGTATTCCTTTTATTTGTTGCACCACACTTGACTGTACTGAGTAAAACTTGTGGTCTGGGGAGTGATGGCGGGGTGACAGGCTTTGATGGCTTTCTTTGTCTTGCTTTCCCCTTACCTCCCCAAATCTAAATTTATTCTCGTGTCTTCTCTGTTCCTATACTCAGGACGAACTCTTTTAGGGGATTTGTTGATTACTGCTTGCAGAAAATACCTCAGGAAAGACCATCGTCGGCAGAACTATTGCGGGTAACTTTTCGGATTTCTGTTAGGCTGCATGTGAACTTTCTGTAGTGTGAAGGGGGAAATTAAGGACAGTTTCCGTGTGGCTTGATTTGGGTCTGGTAGGTGCTGTGCAGGAAAACGCCCAACTTGCATATTCAGGATTCCTTTGGTGTAGCCTTCCTCAGCCTGACGCCCGCCATTTGTTTTGGATTACAACTTCCGTCCCCCTGACCATTATTACCTGGGCTAATTGGAAATGCGTTCCAAAACATATGGAGGGCACCAAGTTGGGGGGGTGAGTTGTTTTAGAGAGGACCTGCCTTCTCGCTTAACCCTCAAGTGCGCCCCCAAAAACACTTTTAAAAAAAAAAAAAGAGTCAGTTTTGCTGCAGGTATAAACCCATCATAAAATGTACTCTCTTATGCAATAGTTGGATCTCTTCCCTCAATCCAGTAGGATGCTGCAACTACCAATAAACAGGCTGAAGTTGTTTAAGGTTGGAGATGAGTTTAGAGCAGGCATCCCCAAACTTCGGCCCTCCAGATGTTTTGGACTAAAATTCCCATCATCCCTGACCACTGGTCCTGTTAGCTAGGGATCATGGGAGTTGTAGGCCAAAACATCCGGAGGGCCGCAGTTTGGGGATGCCTGGTTTAGAGGGAGAGAAGGCAGATATGTGCCATGGTGCTTGAGATGAGTTGCAGGTGAGGGTAGATTGGAGGACTGAAGGGGGTGACTTAAAGGGTCCAGCATATCCACTTTACTGCTCAGTAGCAAAGTGTGTCCCCAATCAGCACTACATGGTTGTGGATCCACTCTGCTTAGCTGAAATCCCTGGTTGTCATTTAACCTAATATGCCAGTGGTGCTGTAAAGGGCTGTCATGAAGGGTGGTCTATTGGAGCTGATTGGTCTCCAATTAGTATGTCTTAATGATACTCACTGTAAGTGGGCTGGGAAAGGTCATAGTGGCAATTGAGAAATTCTGGGAATTATTTGTGCCTCTTTGGGGAGCTTTTCCTTTCTTCTTATTTTATTTTACAACCACTTCCTTTTTGAAAACACAGGGGAAAAACACTATTATTTATTTCTGGAATTCAGGTGTGCAGGAAAGCTCACCATAATGCCTTCTACCCTGTACACACTTTTTTTAAAAATATGGGGTATCACTTTATTTTATTTTTACAGGAACTTTATTTTTCAACCACAGTTAGTCACTCCAACTTAATGTTCTTAACTGAAATATTAAAAGGTGACCTTCGCAATGTGCACAATTTTTATTTTTATTTAAGTTTAATTTATTTATTTTTAAATTTTTATCTTGCTGAGAACACGTGTGCCGTTTTTGTGGGGTTTTACCTTTTCTGACCTAGAGTGCTTCTGTCTCCTTCTAAAACCAGCATGAGTTTGTTCGCTGTGAGCGACCGCCACGGGTTCTAATAGACTTGATTCAAAGAACGAAGGACGCAGTGCGAGAACTGGATAACCTTCAGTACCGGAAAATGAAGAAAATCCTTTTCCAAGAGGCCCACAATGGCCCTCTGAATGAGTCTCAGGAAGAGGAGGAGGTATCAAGTTTATCTTTCCCGGTGATTTGTAATAATGACTCCTGTACCACACATGGCCCTCCCCAACCCCCTTTTCACAAGCATGACTTGCTGAATTTTGTTGTGAACAGGAATCAATTGTATCTTATTTCTGGGCCATGATATTTTCCTCTTGGTTTCTGAAATTAAGTGTCTGAAGAGGGTGGTGTATGCTGCCAGGTCTATGGAAACAGAATAATTTGAAGTCTCACCCATTAGTCTGAGGAGGTAGCAGACCCCCAAAGCACCTTTATTCTCAACAAAGGATTGCCCACCTTTCTATTCTGCTCTAAAGTACATGAGACATAGGGTCAACTCCGTCTGAATGTGTTAACTTTATTGAGAAAACTAAGCAAGAGCAAGGCAGGCTACAGTGTATATCGAAGGATGGGTCCAACAGACTGATAAGTAGATTGATAACTCTGTAGATGAGACTGGAAGTTGGTTAAGTGGGAAAGATCCAATGAAGACATATCATGTCTCTGCTAAACTGTCAGACGCTATAATGCTTCTCAACACCAGTTGTTGGATGTCGCAGGAGGGGAGAGTCCTGTTGTGCTTGAGGGCTTCCCATGGGGACTTCTGGTTTGCGACTGTGAGAACGGGATGTTGCACCAGATGGACCACTGGCCTGATCTAGTGGTTTCTTATGCCCTTAAACTGGTCAGGCCATGCACAAAAGTATGGCGAGAGCTCCTCAGCTCCATCTGGTGTTTGAGTCACCACAGGCCCATTGTCCTAATCTTACTGGACTCGCTGTATTTTGAGGCAATGGCCCCTGCTTGCCTACCATAGGACAGAATGTGGGGGACCTTAGACCTGGTGGCTGAATGCAGTCCTCATCTTATTGGCCCTTGGAACTATTTCCTAGACCCACACCCCTCACCATCTCTTTGCTGCATCTTTGTCTGACTAGAATGTGTCCTTGAACTATGATGATACTTCTTTTGCACCTGGGTGGAGAAAGGTATATGTAAAAAGCCTCAGGTTTTTGTGTGGCTAGGATGTAGCCTGTTGTCAGAGTCACTTCTGTTGCTCTGCTCACTTTTCTGCTCTGGCATGCAGCGCCTGGAAGGTTGCCCATGAGCCAGCGCAACCCTCAGGGTGAAACATGTGCCTGGCCCTTGTCTGTAGAACAAAAAAGGGCAACTGTTAGCCTATGGACTGCTTCTGCTCCCTTCTCATGGAAGAAAAGGAGACTCTGAAGTAATCTGCCCATTTTCCAGTGCTAAGAGTTTCTCCAGACTGGGGGAGAAGTGGCTGTCAAATTCTTTAGACTGTGAGAGGCTAGGTTTTTCTGAGGCTGAGCCCACTTGGGAGAGGAGGTGATGTTATAACCTTGGGCCTCCTGACTCCCCAGCTGAAGAAACAGGCCATTGCTGCTATTGAATAAAAGTACCTCTGCTCTCAAAGAACTTCTGAAATCTAGTAAGAAGGATGAGTCCCCAAAGTAGAGGAATTGGGCAAAAACAATCATTCAGTACAAGCAGTGTTGCTACTTGATTCCAGGGGTGCTTTCAACAATGATGGGAGCTTTGTGCGTGTTTGTGAATTGTTAAGTTACTTTCATGGCCTAAATTTGAAAAGGCAGAAGTTTAAAAGTTGGATATGCAATAGTAGGAGCATTTTAACTTGGCCCAGCACAGAATTAAACACCTTCTAAAACGAAAGTTTTAGGGAGTTGATAAGGCTCTTCGGAAGCCTATACAGTACTAGGGAAGTTTAACCTTAGGCCATTTAATTATCAAGACAGCGGTCCTGAGTATAGAAGTAAATTTTGCCATACAGCATTTAATGGTCAGGCTCTGTTTATAAAGTCAGCACCAAAGCAAGCAAGCCACGGCCTAATGTTTATATTTTTTATAAAAAAAAATTTGGAGCATTTCTAAACTGCTTACCATTTTAAAATCTTCCAGGCTGTGTATAATATAAAAACAAAATGCATTAAAACAAAAATGCAGCCTTAAAATCAATAAAACAGTATAAAAACATCAGAGCAAGTAAAAGGAGATTCAGGGGAATTTGTGCACATAAATTGGGACCCAAATCTTAGGGGTCAGGGAAATCCTGAGCAAAATGATAAGCCTTTACAAGATGTCTGAAACAACTGATGGCAGCTGCTTTGCATATGACAGAGGAAAGAGCACTGCATAGTAGAGGAATGGCAGCAGAATATGCCTGTTTGCAGGTCACCACCCTGTGATATTCTGTAGGGTGTGATACCATGAGTAGAATTTCTCAGAAGATCTAAGAGATCTTACAGGTCTATATATACAGGGGTAGACGGTCTCGCAGGTAACTGAAACCTAAATGCGCTGAGGCATACAAAACCTAGACAGATGTGGTGCCAATGTGGAAAACGTATAAAAAACAATTGTTTCCCATTACAGGTGAAACTGTCAGCAAACTTATTACCGTGCTGTGATTAAGTTAGGCATGGTTACTACTATCCATTTATATGCTTGCTGCCAAAACTACACTTGCAGGCTTGTTTGTGGGGCAGGGGGTTGGACCAAGACTCTCTTAGTAACCACTAGATATATATTTTTCTAGTTCTCAGCCCAACGTATAGGTGCTTTGCTTGTGAGCAGGCACCTTCTCTGTCCCCACTTCTCCCTCCCCCCAAAAGATCCTGAAACATAGAACTACAACACTGAAAGGCACTCGGTGGACCAACTAACTATGCACCATCACCAGGTTGTATACCTAAACCATCTCCAATAGGTGCTGGGCCAGTCTTTTCTTGAAAACATTAAAGGAAACAAACTCTGTAGTCTTTTATGAAGAATATGGATGGAGACGGTGGGTCAGTCAGTCTTAATGCTTGCTCATAATATTTGGTCACTCATTGATGATGAGCAACAGTAGCAGGAACTTGTGAATCACTTCCACCCCCCTGAAAGCTCCCAATTCCATGGTCTCCTACACAGCCAGACGCAACCCAGCCCTCAAGAAGTTTCATGTTGTCACTGAAATCTGGCTACAATCAGAGCATTTCTTTCCAGATCATTAATCTACTGGGAGACAACACTTTCCCCCATCCCCTATAACACTGGAGATGTCATTTGTTTGCATTGCGTCAGGAGGATTATGATGAGACGAAGGGTTAAACTCTCCTTACTACATTGTAGTCCTGATCCTGATCGAGCTTTCCGTGGCTGCTGCTTTAGCAAAGAGAAAAACAAGCATGCAGTTGCTTAATTACATGTTTTAATGTAACGTGTGGTTTGGTCCTCAGGAAAAGGCCAGCGAAGGTGTTCAGTTCAAGCATTCAAACTCAAGAGTGGCCTACAAACTCAATTCATGTCAGCGGTAGGGAACTTCAGGCATGCGGACTGAATGCAGCCCTCAAGACAGCTCTGGCTGCCTCTTGTCACTCCCCAGTTTATACCTCACTCCACACCCTCAACCGCTTTTGCCTGGCTGGTACAGTATGTGTCCCTGAACTGTGATCCTGCCTCTTGCTTAATAGGATGGAGGGGAGTGGTCTATGGGCAGAATCCTCTGGCTCTTGCTCTTGTACGGCCGGAGCATCACCTGTGGTTCAAAGAAAAGACTCTTGGCCATTTCTCTGACAAAAGGTTGCCAGTGAGCAAATGCACCCCTCAGACTGAAAAGGGCTTCCTTCCCTCCCTAGATTTATATTGCACATGGCAGGGACGTAGAGAGGGCTGAAGTGGTAGAAGGCAGATTGCGGAGAAGCATCAATAAACCATTGTCTTATTACGAGTTGCCCTCACCCAAGACATACCTTTGGAATGGTCCAAACATTATTGATCTTCAGGCCTCCAAACAATATCTGTGTGCTGCACATGAAATTGAGCGTTACTGGGCATGTCAGAGCACCCCAGTGCAGTCAGTACACATGTGACTGTTTCAGCTGTACAAGTCTAATTTTCCCCCCTAAGGCTGCATAACGACTTAAAACTGTTGACGCTCTTCAGATAATATATTTGTGAGTTAACATTTTTCCCAGGGCTCTGTAAATATTGGAGGAAATGCTCCCATCTGTGACCACCGCTTCCTCCCCACCCTGTGGCACATGATGTGCAGAATCTTAAAGGTATATATATATATATATATATATAGGGGGTGAACTTTCTGAAATTTGCAGGAAGGGAACTTCTGCAAAAAAATATGTTGAAAAAATGACAATTATGTGCTTAGCAGGAAATGGAAAGCTAAGGTTGCCTGTGTGCATTTTCTTTAAAATATAATTTCCTTTAGACCTGTAACTTTTTTTTTGTACTTTTATGCATTGTTTTCTCTGTTACAGGCTCGCACATGCCAGCTCTTTAAGAAACACACACCCAGATTTCATGTAGGGCTGCTCTAAGTATTCACCAGTTCCAGTACTAGTACTGAAACCAGCAGTTTCTGCAGAGTAGATTCCTCACTCCCAAGAAAATGAGATTGCGTGAACATTCACCTTTCTCTGTACCCCCTTGCTTTCCCCCCAATTTTGTTGAGTTCTGTTTCTCCTTGCGGGTATTCACCCACCCCTGGATTAAATACAGGTATATATCACAGTGCTACTACATGTGATGATTAAGGCGATGGATTTTAGTAAATAAAACCTGCAGGTTTGGTTCCCTGATGGCAGGGAATTGGAGGCAATTGAAAATGAAGGTAAGCTAGGACAATTTCTGAAAATATGCAACTGTTTGGCAAAGAGTGCTTAAACTAATGCAAAGTGGGGTTTTTGGCACTACAAGAATCTTAAATTTACAAATGAAATCTGGAATCTTAGATTTCCAAATGAAATAAATAAACTAGCTCACTAATCATCATATGTCAAGTAAGGTAGGTACTTTTAGGATCAGAGTTGTAGTTTTCCCTTCGTTTTTTTCTCCCAGAAAAATTGGGGGGGGGGAACCAAGGTGGTGAATCCAGAGAAAGATTCCTGCCAGCATCCTCTTTTCTGCTTTAGACCCTGCATCCCAGATCTCTGAAACCAATAAAGGTTAGGCCTCACCATTGGGATTTTTCAAATGGTAGACAAGTACAAGAATGAAAAACTGGGAGCACTGTTCATTTAAAGCCCATAGCAAATTGCTATGATACTGCAGCTTGAAATATGAAGAGTTATGTCCTCACTGCCAGTTCTTGACTTTGTTGGTCGGTACTCAATACTGTGACCTATTTGTTATTTGATGCTGTTTGAGGATACCTTATATGCAAACATCTGTATTTAACAAAAGAGGGGCATCCTACCAAGTTGTTCCTATTTGGTAGCAATGATTGTTAGGTCCAGTGTTTTCCATCTCATCTCATCTCATTCCATTCCAACCCTTACCTTTCCCCTTCCTCCATTTTATTAGTGTTTTAAAAAACAGTAACAATAACTTGCATGCCTACATATTCGCTATGTAGACCTATTTCCAACTTCCAATTATGCATGCATTTGCCCTCTGCAATCTCTTAGGAAAAGGATTTCCTCACCATTGCCTTTTCTTTTAGGTCTTGCCCATGCTTGTATGCACAAATTTAACCATGTATATCAGGGGTGCACATTTGTGCACATGCTTTTACAGACTTGATCAGACCTCCCCACCATGCACAGTGTTGAAAGAACAAACTAGGAAGGCCATCTGTGCTTTTAGACTCCACTGTGTAGAACCTACAGGGATGACAAGGCAGCATTCTTGGGGCACAACAAGGCCACAGTGCATTAAGAAATAAAAGCCTGAGGTTTTCAGTTCAGGTGTGGCAGTGACACAGCTTTGCTTTGGGGTAACTGCACTGTGCGGTGGCGTAGCCACAAGACTTTTTAAAAAGAGCAAGAATGACAAAAAGATTCAGTGGGCGGGAAAGATTTTCTGGAAAGTGTGTATTAGGAAGGGTACCTCCTCTGTGCAAACTGCCTCAATGCCACCATCACATCTGATGAGAGAGAGAAATTACTAATGAAATATGAAAACAATCCTTCCTGCACACTTGCCACTGAAGAAGTGTGTGTTGGAGTCTTTCCTCCTTTGGTGCATATACTTCTCTCTCTCTTTTTTTTTAACCCTCCTGCCCCTTGTCTTATAGGAGAGTGAGCATGGGACAAACCTGAATAGGAAGATGGACAGTCTGGGCAGCAACCACTCTATCCCCAGCATGTCTGTGGGCACAGGCAGTCAGAACAGCAGTGTCAACAGCATACAGGAGGTCATGGATGAGAGCAGCTCTGAGCTGGTCATGATGCATGACGACGAGAGCACCATTAATTCCACTTCCTCTGTTGTGCACAAGAAGGTATGTTCGCTGGTGCTCTCTCTCCCCAGTCTCAGGCAATCTCTGCTTTATTGCTCTTGCTGCTTCAGGTCTGTGAAGGTACTATAAGTTAACTGGCAGCGTGTTTCTCAAAGAGCTGAAGGGAGGAGGTTCTGTGCCCTTTGCAGGATTTAGGGCCGCTCCCAGTGTTTTCTGAAACACATTTTTTGAAAGTGCGTGTATCATAGTGCCCAGAAAATGAATGGAGGCTCGCATTTTTTTTGTAGTGTTTGGAAAGTGAAACACACGTGTAAGATGCGAGTACCTTTAAAAAAAAGTTAATCCTCTTAAGATGGTAGTGAGGAGATACCTCTGAGACAAAGAATTGACTTGTCCTTTTAAGAAAATTCTGTTTAATCTCTTCCCCTGCTTTTGCACCTCGGCACTGCATGTATACCTTTGTCCTTGCCTATAACTCCACCACCACCACCACCACCTTGTGTTCTAAACATCTGTCTTCCCCCAAGTGGTTTTCATGTTGGTTGAAATGGTCACATCCACCAAACTAATCTGATAACTTCAGTAACTTCCACCCAAATCCAGACCTGCGCTTGGATTTCCCCCTCAACAGGTTAACCGTGAACTGGGTCACTCCCAGAAGGTATGTTCTTGGAGGGCTAAAATATGCATGCTTGCTTCTCCTGTTTTCCTACATTACTATACACATTGTCACCTGGTCTCACTTGGCCATCGGAAACGATACATTCAGGAGCCTGTGACCCAAGGCAAAAAGAAGGCGTTAGCATTGAGACTTCCATTGGAATAATATTTTTAGACTCGCTCAGCAGCAATTGCAACTGCACAGTGGTGAAATGAAGACGGTGTGCCTCTCTTCCTCTTTGAAAGAGTTTGAAAATTGTCTGTTGTCAGGTGATGCATCTATAAATCCTGGCACGGTAGCCATGCAGCCCACTTTTGGGCCCAAGCGGATAAGGAGACAAAGGGAAAGGCACTGCATGCAGGAACAGAAGGACAGAAGACCTTAAGTGTACACTGAAGATAACTTATTGCCCATTTGCAGATATTGCAGCCCTACCTTAGAGGCCCCTCTGATTCAGTACTTCCGAAGAGAAACCCAAACTCTTAAACATAATATTTTGAGATGGTTTAAAAGATGCTTCTGTTTCTGTTTGAAAGTGCAAAAATGGTGTCTCCCTTGTGGAAGAGTTTTAATACTTCAGTAGACATACATTGACACAGTAGACATACATTGTCTTCTGTGCACCCTTAAGAAGGAAAGGAAGAGCAGCACAGAAGAACCTGCAGCACCACAAAACTTAAGTGCATTACAATAATGGTCCTAATCCAGAAACAGTCAGAGATACCATAACCCATTGATTTAACTGAGAGTTGAGCATCTTTGGTTGGCCCTGCTTGTCCATTTGCCTGCTGAAAGTTTGCAAAGTAGAACAGAATACAAGCATTTAATGAAATTTGAATTAATAACGTTAACACCTTTTTAAAGAAGGGAGACAGGAAAGAAAATTATACCTGAGGGACAGTCAGACATCTGAAGAAGGAAGATTAGTAATTTGTGAATTCAGTTGTCTTCATATAGACTAGGAATGTGCCTGTTCCAGTCATGGAGAAAGCTCTTGATAAATTTGCTCACCAAAGACTTTTGAGTAACCTTAGCAGTCATGGAATAAGAAGAGAGATCCTTTTCATGGAACATTAGATCTTTAGGAAACCAAAAGCAGAGAGTAGGAAAAAAATTATATTTCTCCCAGATCTACATTGGGACCTGTCCTATTTCACATGTTCATAAGTGATCTTATGAAGTGCTTGGCAGGGGGTTGGACTGGATGGCCCTTGTGGTCTCTTCCAACTCTATGATTCTATGATCTGGAGATAGGCTGAGCAGCAAGATAGCCAAGTCTACTAATGATAACCAAAATTGTCCAGCACAGTTAAAATAAATTGTGAGGAAGTCTGAAACGATTTTTCCATATTGGGTGAATGGGCACTAAAATGGCAAGTGCATTTCATTGTAAAGTGAAACACATTACAAAAAACCCACCCCAAACTCACATATACACTGATGTAATCCAAACCAGAGCAAGACCTAGGACTCACTGTGCACCAGTTGTGGAAAAGGCGAGTTCAATTCTAGGGGTCATTAAGAAAGGGATTGAAAATAAAACTGTCAGTATTTCATTACCATTGCACAAATCTGTATTGTGACCACACTTGGTATATTGTCAATAGTTCTGGTCACCTCAGCTCAAAAAAGATATTGTAGAGCTGCAGAAGGTTCAGAAAAGGGCGACTCAGATGATCAAGGGGCAGGGCCAGTTCCCCTGTGAGGAAAGGTTGCAACATTTGGTAATTCATAGTTCAGAGAAAATGGGAGTAAATGCATAGGTGAGGTTCTTCCTGGTTATGATCAGTCCACATCACCCAAGAAACTTAAATTTGAGACAAATGGAGTCTGAGATTGCCCTGACTATTAAACAGCAAGGGAGACATTTCTACATCAGAATGCCAGTTTAGGCTTACCTCCGTTCTCCAATCCCTTTCCCTTACACTGAATCTGCCTTTTCACTGCTACAACACACTGAGCTGACATTTCTGGTGGGTTTTCTGCTCTGTCTCAAGATCTCTTTGGTGCCAGACCAATTTAGACTTAATCAGAGGTGCTTTGTTCTTGATTATATATGTGTGTATATGTGTGTACATAAAACCACACAGCATCAGTAAAGAATGGTGCGGTATAAATTGCTGCTTACCCCCTTTCAAAACACACACACACACACACACACACAAACACAAACGTAGGACACACACAGGTAAGACACACACAGCCCAGCTTGCTTGCTTGCTTGCTGTGTGCTGATTTTAAATGGAAAATGTTGAGGTTTTATAGGAGTGCACATCTTCTCACATCTGAAATAGGTTTGGTACCTAGCTTAGTTGTTTGGGACTTGATGGCAAACTCTGTTCCTCTTAAGCTTAGGCTGAGACAAGGTTGGATGCAAGCAAGGTTAGAGCAAGGCAAGGTAGAATAAATGATAGAGCACCTGTTTTGTATACACAAGGCCAGGTTAACATCTTGGTGTCCTGAGGCACCACTGTTCTGAAACCGGAGAGCCACTACCAGTCAGTAGGCTACACTGAGCTAGATGGGCCAGGGGTCTGACTAGATAGGATGCAGCTCCCCATGTTTCAAAAGTAAAGGTATGGCAGTAGAAAGGTGAAGGAAAGAAGTGTGGCCACAGAACAGGTGCAGCAAGGCGGAGACTGACCCAGGAACTTTTTAAAAGTTTGCACCATCTGAGCAGCTAACACTGAAATGCTGGAATGTAAAATGGTTGGGGAACAGACCTCCCTCTTTCCACAAAGCCTCCTAACTGCTTAGGCATCAGCTTTAGCTGTATACCTTATCGAGTGGCAGATGACAGCTTGAACTTTGCTCCCTCTCATAGCAATTGGAGATTTAGAATCAAGATGCTCTCTGTCAGTGCTTTGGCATCCAAGGGGTCTGTGCTGTTTTCCTGAAGCTCGCATGAGCGGCATCAAGGAATAGTTGCCAAAGCTAGTTAAACCCACTACCTGAGATCCCAGTTTCTCATCCCCCTAGGGCTCAGGATTGCTCCATGGAAGAGAGTCAAGTAGATATAAAGACAACCATTCTGAGAAGAAGCCTAGAGGATATAGGACTTAGGGTGGTTCCATAAATGTTCCTATCAGAAGGCTGTGTGAGAGAGATGTATTCATGATTTTGTTTCTTTGTGAAATCCAGGCTGAACAGAGGCCACAATCTTCTGGTGCTTCTGGTGAGGTCTTGTAATATTTACTCCCTTCACTTTGGCCTCCTCTGCCCACCCACCCCGCCCCAATTGTGCATGAGCCGGGGGAAAGACATCCATGCCCTTCAGTCCTTAAGGGTGCTTATTTATTCTGGGGAAAATATCCCATTCTTGAACATGCAGGCTTCCTTGTTCAGTTTAGAGGTGATGGCCCAGTATCGTACAATGACATTTGTCTATTAAGAGCGGAAATGGTACAAAAGAACGTAGGTATTGTAGAATTGCATATTAAAGAAAAGCAGCAAGACTGAATTCATGTTCACATTCCTAAATAAACTTTAAGATACTACAAAATAAGGAAAAGGAATGACCATGTGGGAAAGGTAGAAAATTACAAGTATCTAGGAACAATCATTACAAATATCTAGAAACAATCACGAAATGCAGCCAAATAACCAAAGAATATATTAATTATCAGAGCCAATGTATGCCTAAATAAGACAATGTCATCAAGGATCACTCAAGCAAATTGGAAATGCCAGCTTTATTATTGTACAACTGTTCAACCAGTCTTTCAGTACAAATATGAATTCTGGACACACTGGTTTTAAAGGCTATTTTGAAAGTGCTAAGGAAAACATTTTATGAAGCAAAAGAGCCATCTGGAGAAGAAGACATAATGAACAGTTTGTGGAATTCACATGCAAGGTAAGACCATAAGGAAGCGAAATGGCAGAACACAATGTGGACCTGTGAGAAGAAGGTACTTTTCATCATGGAAGAATAGGGTAGCACAAGACTCCAGAGTCTCTTGACACCAGCAATGCAGAAAGCAACAAACTGACCTGGAATGAATGGGTGCAAATTCTGTGAGCTGGAAAGAGTTTGTGCCAAGGTGAGAGGAGATGTAAGGTTGGTCATCGGGTGCCTTTGAGGTTTGTGAGCCCAGAAGAGAAACCACCACCCAATATGTATCAGTCCTTTCAATCCACATGTCTATGGCATAGGGGTTGCCTTTCCAATGGTGTCAGCAATTTCCTTCCTCCTGAGGCTTTCCAAGCTTCTAAATGTGTTATTTTGTTAGAAGGAAATCAGTAGAGTGGCCAGAGCATGGGCAGCCAACTTGCACAACCAGTGCAAACTTATCATTCCATATAGGAAATTATTTCAAAGGCAGATTCAACTACAACACCACAAATTAGTTTATATAAGGAACAGAAGATACCCTGCATTAAAGGGTTTATTGTGTCAGAAAAGGTGCCTTGCAGTCCCAACCCTGAAGTAGTGTACTCTTTCCAGTGGGAAAAAAACCAAACAGATGAAGGTATTTTAGAGCCTCATACCTTTGACTAATGGTCTTCAAAAGATAGTTACAACTCAGGTTTTGGGGCCGGTTTTGAACCCTGTCCAAAAAAGCGTGTCATACCACTACTGTACAAGCTCTCATTTTCATTCACTTGTGACTGGAGAAATAACATCTACACTGCAAGGATATTAAATGTGGAGATACACGTTAGCACACCACCCACCGAGCCTCTTGTTCAGCAACTTGTGGATGTGTTGAACAGGTATTTGAGGCAGTCCTTTGACACAGGTGTGTTAGTGGATGCTGCCAGAATGTATTAATCTGCTGGACCTTAGAAGGAGAACCTACTAATAGTACATGCACATTTGATGAGAACGTACTTCCTGAGTCTGTAGCAGGGATGGGGAACCTGCCGCCCTCCAGTGCTGGGCTCCATCTTTTATCATGCTCACCTAGTATGGTAAGGGATGATGGGAGTGCAGTCAAACAACACCTGAAGAGCCACAGGTTCTCCAGGTCCCCTGCTCTAGAATAAGTCTTCAACTTCACTTGCAGACTACTTTGTGGACAGCTATCACATCAGGGAACTCTTAGTCCAACTAAGCCTGCTTTGCTTATTCTGTAGTTCCGTCCACCTGCAGAATAATATGAGCAGAAGTCTCTGTCCCAAGGATATCACAGAGTCTAAATTTAGACTCTGGTGTTGGCGAGGCGGACAGGAGGAAGCAGCTTAGGGTATCAAGGGATGAATATGGCCAAATACAGTTACTGTGTGGTTAGCCCACATCCCCAACTGAAACGAAGCCTGAGGAATTGAGTTAAATGCTTCATAAATGAGAGCAACAGATGGTCTATGGTTGGTTGCATAGGGATATAGTTTACTTGGAAGAAACAAGCAAAGGGCTAAACTTTCACATATCTGTTTGGGAAGGGGTGCATTAAATAGCCATGGGGCCCAATTTGATTTGACACCATGGTGGGGAGTTGTGGTTAATCCTTCTCTTCCACCCTGCCTCAAAATAAAAATTCCCTCCCACAACAAATGGCTTCTGCGGAGAGGGGGTGTTTTTGAGGAGAACTACAGCATATGGGGTAAAGGGTTAAACTGCCCCCCCATGTGCATCACTCCTAATTGTAGTTGCCCCCATTCACAGCTACCATTTAACACCCTCCCCCTTTAAAAAAACACACACCAATGCACACACTTACAGATATACGAAATGTACTTGTGAATGTTGCATATTGCCCAGTTTGGTTTTATGTCTGATTAAAAATGGAAGATTACTTTTATTTATTTTTTAAGTCTCACTTGGAGCCAGTGTATAGCTTTCAGCTAGCTTAGAGTGAAAATAACCGGTTAGAGAAGGAAGAAGAAAGGGATCTAAATGTGGGCTTGATAAATAATCAAGTTGTCATAGGCTATTGGTTATTAGCATTTGGGTCAGGTTAGGGGGAAGCAACTTGCATCTCTCGAGTTGCAAGGGGTTTGGGTGGTGCAACAGAGGAAGCTGAATTACTGGATCCAGTTGAAAAACCAGAAAGCGTAGAGCTAACAAAAGTCTAGTAAATGAGTTACTTGCATGCTCACGAATAAAGTGTTCAAAGTTGTTTGTTTGTTTGTTTGTTTGTTGGAAGCCGCCCAGAGTGGCTGGGGAAACCCAGCCAGATGGGCGGGGTATAAATAATAAATTATTATTATTTAATTTATTTCTGTCCCACGCTTCCCAAAGGAGCCCAGGGCAGTGAATTATGTGTCACCTGATAGAACTGTTTGTGGAGGGGGTGGGCTGTGTTTGTGAACAGTATCATTCATGGAGGGTATCTATGCCCTGGACTCCTTTGGGAGGAAAGGAGGGATATAAATTAAATAAATAATAGGTCCCTGTCCTGGATTACCCAGACCTCTTTCTGAGGCAGGAGGCTCTTCTGTGGGCGCAGGAGTACAAGGCAGAACAAGGGACAGGTTCTGTGACAAGTTCAGACTTGCTGAGCAAGGAGCTATAATCAGCAACTGCATCTTTTCTAGCCCCTGAAGTCCCATGTAAGCTTGTGCTCGAGGGCACGGTTAGTGGCCACCTTGTGGTGTAGGTTTGCTAAACTCCAAGGCAGAGCTCTGCCTCCTTATATCACTGCTACTTTTCAGCTAGGGGATGGGACTTGAGCAGTCAGTGACTTGCTTGACTTCTTGGGTGATTGGTTAAGCAGGGTGCTACTGAAACAAAGGTTCCATTACCTAGGTCGCCTTACCGAGAGCTCTCCCAGGTTCTCCTGAACATGGCTATTTTCACCTTTTTTGGAACTTGTTTCCTAGTGTGACCTGTTGCCTGTTAACCATTGCTAGATGCCATTGCCATTCCAGACCCATTCTGGTCTTGCTCAGCTCCCAACAGGTTCTGAACCCAACAGCTTCAAGACAATTAGTGAGCACAGACCATGGAACTGGAAACAGCTTTTGTTAGCCATGGTTAGAATTCGTTGGTAAGATAGAATTATGTTTATATGAACAGGAGGATTGTTAGGGAAGGGAGGTGTTAGAACATTTGATTTGCATGCACATGTTCAACCTCTGCCATCTCCAGTAGGGTTGGGAGAGACTCCTGTCTGAAATCCTCAGGAGGTGCTGCCAGTCAGAGTCGATAATACTTAGCTGTCTGTCTCGGCATAGCTGTGTCCCCTCCTGCCCACACATATATATTGATGGTTAAAAATTACCAATGTTCTAGGAGGCTCCCAGACACATGTAGAGTTCTGCAGAAGGATAGGGATACTCAATGAGATACTATATGCTTGCATTTTGAAGCAGCCCTTACATTTTGAACCTTGCATCAAGGATTGGGGCTAAAGTCTCTGAACAAAAAAAAATCAATGTAGGCATGAAGGATCTTTTTGATGATAGGCTTGTTATGGGCTTCCAGTCTCTGGCATGGTTATACTATCATGGGATAGAGATTTATTTATTTATTTGCCCACTGGGATCATAACAATTTTTTCTTGAAGTTAAATATTTAATCTTGATACATGATTAGAAGCTAGTTTCATTTAAGTTAATGCAACCATTATCCTCCTCCAATAAAATGCAGATTTGGCCTCTCAAACTTTGGCCAAATACTGTTTTCCTTTATCCTTAACAAATTGGGGTGTGGGTTGCGCTCTGTGATGGAGCATATACATCATATGCAGAGGGTCCTAAGTTCAAACCCTGACATCTCCAGTTAGGGCAGGAGGGAGAGCCTTTGCCAGGCATTGCAGACAAATGCTGTGTTGGATGGACCAGTGGTCTATGTCTCAGTATAGTGCAGCTTACTGTGGTCCTACCAATAAATCCCACATGCATAAAACTTACCTGCCAGTGGTGAAGATGTAGAATAAAGCCAACTTCAATCAAGTAGCCTTTGTAGGTTGCTTATTTCTCGCACAAGTGAACCCGTCCATCACACCAGTGGATGAAGTTTGCACATCCACGTAAGAGGAATCTTTTGCATGATAATGGATATGAAGTTGGAGTCCCTGCTCAGCCTCCAAATACAGTTGATGAGATTTTCCAAGTTCCTTTGAATTTTAATGTGTACCTTAAAAAAAATTATTTATTTTTTACAAAATTTCCTTGTTTGGAAAGCAGCCCTGTTTAGTTCAAATTATAGTTCCTCAAAAAAGTTGCTGCTTATACATTCGAGTTACGTGCCAGATGCATCTTACCCTATTTGTATTAACAGCTATGGTCTGAAAGATGCACTTCATCACTTGTCAGTCAAGGAGAATCTTGGTCAGTTTTTCCTAGGATAAACATTGCATCCTTCCTGCAAGCATAGACTCTTCCGCACTAGAAAACCATAAAGTGGCAATGTTGGACACATCGTGAGTCAATTCCTCTTGCTGGAAATGGGAATCCTTCCTCAAGCTTCCTTATTCAAAGAACTGGTTGCACTTGGATATGCTGAAGAAGCTACCCGGATAGTATTCCAGCCATGTTTGTGTAACTTGCTGTTAAGCAACCTCCACTGATGATGCTTCTGCACCACCTTAGGACTTCTCATTTAGTGATCCGCTACACTTACAGAGCTAAGAAAAAAGAGCAGAAAATGGAAGAGGTCCTCCTGGATACAGCCTCTAGAAAAGGTTCTGCAGACAATAACAATTATAACAACCACACAGTGTTATTTTCATCCCGTACAAACACACTGGCCTGTTGATTGGCTGTGTTTGCAATTCAGGCAGATAGGAAACAATGGCTTTAAACCATTATCAGTGAGTTTCAAGGATGTGCTCGCTCGACTTCTGAACATCTCTCCTGCATAGTCCAATGAAGAGACCTTACTCCTTCCTGTATTTATGTCCCGCAAGCATCCTCACAAGAGCCATTTAGACTTACGTGGATGGACAGCAGACTTGCCCTTGTTCCATCCCGTTGGCTTTTTTGAATGTTATACAGAACTTAAATCCGATGACAAGTCTCCTGGGAAATGGTAAGAGGTCCTGATCCTTGTTCATGTGCCCCATGTCAATTAGGAGGGACGGGGAAACGGGAGCAGACCCACATGCGACAAGTGCTCTGTCTGATACCATTTTGCTTCCGATTCACGGTTAATTTGGAATTGAAACACGATGGAACTGCCCTGGTAACTTCTGGGTGGTTTTGTTAGGACAGCCTTCTCCACCCTGCTACCCTCGAGAAGTTGCTGGGCTCCCAGCTCTCATCAGCCCTTGCCAGCATTGCCAAAATCTGGTGGTGGTTATGGAAGTTGCAGTCCAAAACATCTGGCAAGCACCAGGTTGGGGGTACAGGTTGATTCTCAAAGTCTGGAGCATGCATAATTAGGGTTGCACTTACTCGGAAGGTACAAAAGAGATATTTAGTACAGACTGATTTGGAACGGGGTCCACATGGATGTGAGAAGAAGGAGGAGAAATGCAAGTATATGCTGAAAGGGATGGGGAAGAAGTGACAGACAGAGCCTTCTGGATATAGCAAAGCATTCGCTAACCCATTAACACTGGCAATTAATTGCGTTCCTTTACAAAAAGCCAGCTCTGTCTACGACCATTTCTCTGTTTTGAAGATCAGTCTTTAGGACCTGGATGACTTGCCCAGAGTGCCTCTGGGGCCTTGCTTACATGACACATCAACATGCAGTAATACTTCTTGAATGTCCATTGCCCAGTGATTTGGTGGGGGTGTTCCAATTCTTATTGCTTTATATAGCATCAACACTATGTAATAAATGAAAATGGTCATTCGGAACATGTTTAGATTCAGGAGGATAATCGGGACCTGGAGTAACTTGAAAGAGTCACCAGATCCTGGTAGCAAGTAGAGTGGGTTTTTCATGCCGTTCTGAATTAATCGCCTGTGGTTTGCTTGCTTGATCTTGAAGGGGGCATACCCTAGCACAATCAGTCTCTGATCACACCTAAAAATAAGAGGAGAGCCAGTTCTTTTGATGGAGCTTACTGATCCATAGGAAGCTGTGGGTGACCCATGCTGGTTAGCAAGGGTATGTGGCCAAACTCCCTTGAAGTACTGCGTGTGCATGTAGGGCAGGCAGAGTAATACCCCTGAAGTAGCATCCTGATTCTTGCTTTTAAAAATAAATAGTCTTAGGACTTATGGGCTGCCTTAAACCTGGTCTCCAGTCGGTGCCCTGGTTCTGTATTATTTGTTATGTTCATTAGAACCAATTCCTTGGTTTTACAGTCCCTTTGCACATAATAAGAATGAAAATCCAGTGGCACTGACTTCCGACTTCTGAAAAAGCGGAAAGTTCATTTTATACTTTTCTGGATGCCACTGGAAATGGGATGTCTGTCTAGATGGGCTTGGTCTTATTTCTGTTGGGCCTTCCAGATGTTGTTGGACTCCAGCTTCCGTCAACTCTGGCCAGTGGTCAGAGATGATGGGAGTCCGAACCCGACAACATCTCGAGGGCCACAGGTTCTCCACCCTTGCTTTCGGGTTCTTAGTATGCCACACCCTGCTTCTTGGAGCTACTCTAGATGGCAGGATGAATCCAACCAGACTTCTTCCTTACTGAAAAATGTTGGGGGGGGGGGAATTAGAGTTTCGCTAGCTTGGAGGCTGGCAGCTTAAAAGTAGCCTTTTCTTTATTCTAAATTGCAATAACAGGGTTCTCTTTTTAGTGGTCTGTTTAAATCTGGGCATATATAATAATTTATAAGTAGTAGATGATAATATATAGCCTGAAATGACACAGTGTGTAGGCCACTGATTTATTCCCATTATGCAGACGAGTTACTGAGGCCGAGAGGTAGCACAGCACTGAAGGCCATCCAACATAGTCCACAGATGATCTGAAATTCAAACTCCCATGTCCCAGATCCAAGACACAGACATTTGCCACTGGAAGAAGAATGCAATTTCTCAAATGACATATGCATCCATTTTATTTATTTATTTATTTATTTATTTATTTATTTATTTATTTATTTAAAAATGTGTGAGGCAGTATGACACTTAAAACACGAATTCTGGCCATCGTGTCATTGTTTCCTGAAGCTCTGGGTCACAGGAGAGAAGAAAAAACTTAGCAAAGATCATTTGTATTAAACTGTGTTCTGTCTCTTTAAATGTAAAAAAAAAAATCCTTTCCAAGGCTATGGAGAGAAAATGCTAGAACCGTGCACGATCATGACTAGAAAGCAGGATCCCTGAGTGGTCACAGAGTCTTTCCAGCACAAGACACACAGAGAGAGGCTGGTCTCATCCATCCTGCATCTATTTAGACAGAAATGCTTCTTCTTCAGAGCAGATAGCAAGTCCAGAGGAAAATCCAGGCTGGAAAAGGGAATGTGGCAGATCCTTGCTTCTGTGTTCAAAGGGAGCAGCAGCAGCACCACCAGCAGCAGCAGCAGCATCTTTGCTAGCCATGGAAACCATGTTTTTAAAGGGATTATTTGGGTGCAGTGTTTTAAGCAAGCCCTTCTGAGGACTCTGACTGCTCTGCAGCGCTTTGTGTTTTTGATTCTCTTTTTTGCACATATGTAATTCTGGAGGTTAAAAAAAAAATCTGCCAGGGATTCAGAAGGCATCCCACTAGCGATCAGCTGACATTCCTAACTGAAGGCTGCAATGTGTTGCTTATTCATTTTGTACTGTGAGAGCTGCAGGGACTAGCAGAGAGCCAAACTATGCATTTCAAACAGCAGGGCTTGTGCAAAAAGAGGGGTGAAAGAGAGGCAGCCGGCGAAGAAAGAGCACAACTGGACTTTCTCCTTGTTTTCATCCATTTCTGCAGGATCATGTATTCATAAGGGATGAGGTGGGCCACGGGGAGCGCAGGCCTGAGCTGCGGCCTACCCACTCAGTCCAGAATCGGGCCCTCCACTACCGGAACCGAGAACGCTTTGCCACAATCAAATCAGCATCTTTGGTAAGCAGCCACCACACCCCTTGCCCTGCTATCCTTTTTTTTTCCTCCCCTCCTCGTTCTGATGTGACTGTGTCAGTCTGGGGAAGGGGTCAAGAATTCTCTCCCAACGCCCTCTTTCTCTCTCTCTCTCTCTTTTTCTATCTTTTTGTTGGCATAGCAACTAGATATTGAGGGAGAGAGAGAGGTGGGTTTTTTATTTATTTAAAGAAAAAAAATCCTTTGCAGAATATTTTGAAAATATCTCTTAGCAATTTGGGATTTATTTGCAGCAGCTTGAAATTTAAACGTGGCTTTTGGAAGGAAGAGGTGCTTTTCTTTCTTTTCTTTTTTCCCTCTGATTGGTTTGTTCCAAATTGCATCCATTTTTGTTGAGTATAATTTCTGTCTGTCTGGGAGGAGGAGGAGGAGGGGTGGGGGGTGGGGAACGACTGAGTGACTGGAGATATTGATGATTATAATTTTAATGAGTGCTGATGGTTTGACCAGTGGAAGGAACCACTGCCGCCTCTCATGGCGAATTGCTTAGCTGTTTGCATTCATTCATTCTCATTCATTCATTTTACGGCTAACTGCATTGTTCCCATTTGACACTATAAAGGACCGGGCAACTCCTATAAAATGACAGAGGGCTGGGTTTTTTCCCCTCTTTTCCCTTCTTTCTTTTTTACTGAAGGGTGCAAGAAAAAGCAGGCAAGAGGAGATGGTGGCGGTGGTTCAGCCAGCATTTGTACTATTGCAAATGTGATTGCTAGTGATGTCTTTGTAGTAGCGAAAGGGGTGTGTGCTTGTAGAGAGTGAGGTCTCTGCCTCCTCCCCCATCCTTTCCTTTTCACACACACACACACTCCCTCTCTCCCTATAACACACACACACAGCTGGAAATTGGCAGCAGTATCCCAAGAGTGGATGGAGGAGGGGTTGTGATGCTTCACAAACCAGAAACGATCTCCTACATGTAAAATGATAGAAATATTTGGTATTTCGGCCAAATCAGTATTAGAGGTCACATGGGCAGAGAGATTTACAGGGTGCCCAGCATTTGGCCGTTGCATTTGCTGCCTGCCATTATGACATCATCCTGAGCCAGCCCAGAAATTACAATGGATAACCCTCCCCCCCCCGCTTTTTTTTTGTCTTGCCTCGTAGCTGAATGATTTTTCTCCTTTGCCATTTCCCTGAGTCCTCTCCATAGCACATTTGCCCCCTCCCTCATGCTCCCCCTCGCTCCGATCTTCAGGACACATCAAAAGTGGTTCTTTTTAGCTCTAGACAATGGTGGTTTGAGAACGAATTTGCAGTGGTAGAGGCTTCATATCTCCCCCACCCCTTGTGCTGAAGCAGTCGAGTTTGAATTATTGCTCATGCTCACTGCTGGCATGGATCTCAGGAGGGGTGTGTGTGTGTGTGTGTGTGTGTGTGTGTGTGTGGTTCCCCCACCCCAGTGTGGCAAGGGAAACTGCTCCCTCCGGATCTTACAGGTTGACCCGATTGTACGGGCATGGAAGGATCGTCTTCAGGGCGGCAACATGCCTCACGCCTCATCCAAGCGGAGGCCTTGGGTGTTCTCTCCTTTGGTAGCGAATCTTGTGGCATCTAATTATACCAGTGCATCCCTTGCCTTGTAGAAATGGATACAGTCCTGTTGTAACTTAGCGCAGTCATTCAGTTCCCTCATTCTCAATCTCTTGCTAAAATACTACTCAGTCCAAAGCATGACTCTTTGGGGCGGAGGGAATTCTGATGCTAGCGGTATATCAGTATCTCACGAATTTCACTTTTGCATATCCGTGTCTAAAATGTGGCGGATGTCAAGACTGACAACCCCAAATGCAACAGTCCAAAAATCTCCCAAGATGACACTAGTAAAAGTTGGCAGTTGCCGAAATACGTTTTGCCAGCATTCGCTAGTATAGGTCCTCAATGTGGGGACCTATTTTGGGAATTCACAACACCCATTTGTTCACAAGTGAGTGTTGGCTTTCGCCAAATCTTGCCCCCTCCCATTGCAGCTCATAAACGGTCAAGTACCACACTAATCATTAAGCAGTAGTTACAACCCCTGGGAGACCTGGAGGAGCATTACTATGACCCATGGTACCTGTCTGCCAAGAGGGGTAAGGGAATAGTATGATACACAGAACCAGCTACCACTCGTGTTTTCCCTCTGGCTCCTCCTGTGTCTGCCATTGGTGTATCCAGTTATCACCACTGGTAAACTTACAATGCCCCCCCTCCCTTTTACTCCTTGAAAGTAAAGGCATGGCCAAGGAAAATGAAATCTCACCAGTATTCTTTCCCCCTCATTCTTGCCACCAGTGGTGTTTTAAATGCATGCAAAAGTTGTACCTGCTACAAAATGTTCCAGTGTATTCTCACCATCTAACAGGAGTGCTCCTGTTCAGGATTGGCCATTTAATCAGCCATGCCCACATCCAGAATATTATAAGCTGCAAGGGGATGAAACAAGCTGTTTTGTACACCACCACTCCAGGTTTTCCCTTCCCTTCCTCTCCACCCTGCTTTTGACACTCAACAGTCCATGGTTCCTGGAGAACACTGAGTATTGTCAGTCCCAACTAGGGTGCTATTTGGGAATTGGGGGTTACCTGTTTTGTTTTTAGGGTTGCATCCAATATTAGCCTTACTCTGTGCAGACCTATTGAAATTAATGGATATGACTAACTCAGGCCCATTAATTTCTGTGCTTTGAGTAATACTAAGTTGAATACAACCCTCAATGCTTTGGAGATACTTCTAGGTTTCCCCACCAATACCCTGCATGTTGGTCCCACCCTCTCAGTTCTCAATGGCCACCTTTTGTCTCCCAGTCCTGTCAGCACTCATCGACTGAGTTTGCTGTTAAAGGAGAAGGGAGTATAAACTAGCCAGGAAAGCAGAACTAAACCTGAGCTGGGAGAAACAAAGGGAAATGCCACATCTCCACTTAAGAACAGAAGAAGAGCCTGCTGGATCAGGCCAGTGGCTCATCTAGTCCAACATCCTGTTCTCACAGTTGCCAAACATGCCGCTTTGGAAACCCACAAGAGGACCCAAGCACAAGAGCAGTTTCCCCTCCTGTGGTTTCCAGCCACTGGCATTCAGATGCATTGCTGCCTCATACCATGGAGGCAAAGCATAGTCACCATGGAGGCAAAGCATAGTCACCATGGCTAGCAGCCCTTGATAGCCTTCTTCTCCATGACTTCGCCCAATCCTCTCTTAAAGCCATCCAGGTTGGTGGCCATCACTGCCTCCAGTGAGAGCGAGTTCCGTAGTCTTAACTATGTGCTGGTGAAAAATACACTTCTTTCATCTGTCCCGAGCCTTCAACATTCAGCTTCATTCAAGGTCCACAAGTTCTAGTGTTATGAGACAAGGAGAAAAACTTCGTGCCGTGCATAGTTTTGTAAACTTCCATCATGTCCCCTCTTTCTTGCCTTTTATCTGTGCTTAAAAATACCCCCCTGCAAATTCCCACTTTGAGAACCAATAACCCAGTCCAGTAGCCATCGCCTTCCCAAGTGCCAGGGACTGGCAGGATGCCCTCGAGTGTGTACTGGGGGGAATGGGGCTGGAGTCTGACTCAGGAGTGGGGGGAGTGGTCTGCGGGGACCCGTACCAGCCAGGAGGCAAGAATCAGAGGCAGGAGGAGGAAGAGGCAAGCCAGGCAAGTGAAGTGCCGGGTGCTTCCCCTGCACCACAGTCTCCCAGAACCAGGAGATCATTGAAGCAACAAGAGCAGAAACAGCTTCCATGCAGGCATAGTCTCTGGCTATGTACCCACAGCCCATAGGGCGAAGGTACATCAACTGGTGGAGGGGGAGTGGTCCCCAGTTGTTGCAACTGCTCCTTAAAGCACATTCCTGGGAATAGCTACCTAGACACTAGATTGGTTTGCATAGGTTTCCAGAGCTGTAGAAGCAAGTGTTATGTTTGACCATGAAGAGTTAACTCTCTGTGGTATGCATTCCTTGGCTGGGAAGTGCCCTTGACACCAAGGTTTCCGATTGGAGGCTCCCTCCCTGAGATTGAGTCTTGGCAAATGCAATATAACATGCAAGCACTGTTTTTATCTACCGTGTTTCCCCTTTTTTAAGACACCGTCTTATAACTTTTTTCCCTCAAAAAAACACACAGTGGCTTATTTTCAGGGGGTGTCTTTTTTTTTAAAAAAAAGTGCTGGTACAACTGGGACCCACTGGCTCAGGATGCTCGGTGCTCTCTTCTGCACATTGCTGGGCGCGTTGTTGGCGCTGCCAGTTCCGAGCGCCTGCAGGGTGGGGTGGGGGTGGCAGTGCTTTAAACCCCCAACCCTGTAGAAAGCAATGGAAGTTATGGACTGTAACAATCCTTAAGAGGCGCAGGTCTTAAAAAACCCCTGGTATCACCCTTGAAGCACAGCCTTCCAAAGTCAGGGGGGAATAGGTCTGTTTAGACAAAGGAAAGGATCGGGGGTGATTCTGTGCCCTGGGACCCACAGAACTACTTTAAAAATCCCAACCTGGGGGGGGGTCAAATAGTGAAGCCCCATAGCCCTGTAGCAACAGAAGGCACATTCTGAAGCACCCGAGCTGTTCGGTTCCATAAAAAATCCAGGAATTGTAAAATTAACAACAATAATGGGGGGGCACTCTATCCAAAGAGTTAAGAAGGAATGGGAAAGTGTTGAGTTATATATGGAAAAATATGGAAAGGAAAGTTAGTTAAAGATAAAAAATAAATAATTATCGCAAGGGGAAAAATAACATCATAAAGGGTAATAATATTAAATATAAAATAGACAACACAACAGAAAAAGCAAGTATATGACTAAATGAGATCGCACAGGAGTGAGGGAAGTGGGGAGAGAGGGAGGGGGGTAAGGAATGGAAGGAGGCAATGGTTGGAGGAGGGTATAGGGGGATGAATTAAAGGAAAATTAAGACTGAGAAGCGCATGGTTTTTGTTTTTTAAAGATGCAAAGGCTTGCAATCAGCCAAAGTATAGAGCCCAACTTCTAGGAGACTGCGATCTACTTGCGGATTTATAAACTGGAGGTGATCTACCCCCGTTATATTGGTGTTCAGGTCAGAGTTGTTTTTAGAGAGAGGAAATATCCCATTTTTGAGGTTAAAGTAAAAGTTCCTGACCTTTTTTTTATAATGAGGAAATGCTGCTAAAACTCCGTTCTTCATTCCACGAAGGGGAGAGGGGGCGGGGCCGGGTGCTCAAAGACAAAAGAAATGGAAAAGGAGATAGCGATCAAATCCAGCCTCGCATTCATGCAGCCGTCGGGAGAGGCAGGGGCTGCAGCCGAGTGCTGCTTCACAAACAAACGGGGGAAAGTGCTTAGAACCCAGAGAATCCAGCTGAAAAACACGAAGCAGCAACAGCAATTGCACACACACCATCCCAAGCCAGCACAGTAACCAAGTCCCAAAAGCAAGAAAGGACTCAGCAAACACTGCTGCGGCCGGCGTTGCTGCTGCTGACTCGGGGAGCTCAGTGATCTCTTCCGCACAGCGCCTATCACTATGGCTTATTTTCGGGGTACGGTTTATATTTCTCAAATGCTTAGAAATGCTGCTATGGCTTATTTTATGACTACGCCTTAAAAAGGGGGAAACACGGTAGCTGCACTATGTGGCTCCTCCTCCTCCTTCATGGAGCCCTCTATTGTCTTGCATGTCCTGCACCAGATAGAGCAGGAGTGGGGAACCTTGGGTCCTATAGGTGTTGCTGAACTACAGCTCCCATCAGCCACAGCAAGCATGGCCAATGGGCAAGCATGATGGAAGTTGCAGTTCAGCAACATCTGAGCACCAAAGGTGCCCCACACCAGAGCTCTAACTAATTTCCAGTTATAACCTGCCATATCCTAAAACCGTGGGGCAACTTGCAAACGTTTTAACACTGCCTTCTATTTAGATTACGCCACCCCTTTCTTATCCTTCCTTTCTCATTCCTTTAACTTGGTGTGTATGTGTGTGTGTGTGTTTTAACATTAAAAAAACATTATTGGAAATGGTGTCACAGACATGAAGAAATCACCACCGTTTTGAATACAAACTGAGGTTTCCTGGCTTGTCATTAGCTGGTAGAGAAATGGGGTGTGTGGATCTAGTAGTAGTATATGAACATTTTGACATTTGTATTCATGTCATCAGTGCAAATGCATCTTAAATATAAGGACTGGCAAGCAGCAGCATGTCTTCAGTCTACAGTGCTGGATTCTATCCAAGCTACCTGCTTAGAGGCTAACTGCCCAATGATGACACATAGGTACCCCTCAGAGCACATTGGCCAGGTAGAATCTGCTGTATACACACTGGGCAAAGGACCTGCCAGCTGCTTCTCTCCCCCTTCAGTTGCATGATTACCTGAGAGGCCTCTCTGTGTCAGGCCCATTCCCAATGAGAGGGTTTTCAGTTGGCCATGCAAGACACGAAGCTGCCCTTCCATGGCATGATGAGGTTGTGTTGGGGCCTCAGTGTCACCCACGGGCAGCCAGTTCACCACCTCTTATTCTGACCCTTCCAGAGCCAGATGAACCTCTGTTCACATACAAGGCAGGCAACCTATAACATATTAGCCACCTGTGCATCTCCTGGGGCAGTACTGGATGTGTAGCTTCACAACTCCACGAAGAAGGTCTCGTGCTTAGCTGTAGTCATGGTAGGGTAGGCCTTGACCTTTTAACAATTCTATGGGCATTTTGATTATTGGCTTCTCGCCCTTAACCGCATTTCAGGGATTTAGCTGAGGTTCCCTCCATGCCCAAGGTAGTGGGGAGACTACACAATGTTCATAAAAGGTACCGTTAACCTTCAGGCTGCCTCAACTGACCATGGCCAGTTCTGTAGCCATGTATTGGTTCACTGGGGGTTAGATTTGCGGCAGCATGGAACTTTGCTTAGCTGCAACTTAATCCTGTGCTCTTCATGGCTAAGTCAGACTGAGTACGTATTTGGAGAGTGACCAGAATGTGAGAAGAGTCCAGACATAACACACACACACACACACACACACACACACACACACACACACACACATACATACATACTTGATTGCCCAAGGCTGCTTCTGGGAAAATGTGGGTGGAAGGCCAATCAGGTGTATTCAACACCACCCGAGTTTAACCAGTGTGTCAAATTTCTGGAGTGGTGTCTCTAACTTCTGGGATTTCCCTTCTGTCTTATTTCCACGTGCATTATTAACTTGTGTCATTCCTTAGCTGTATGTTTCTGTTCCGTCACTTTGCGGGCGGGGGGGGGGATGCAAAAAAAAAAGTGGCATGAAAAAAGCCCACATGTTCTGCTTTCATAAAGGGAGCATTGCACAAGCAGCAGGGAACAAGGACATAGAATCATAGAATTGTAGACTTGGAAGGGACTCCAAGGGTCATCATCTTGGTTGCCCTTCTCTGCACACGTTCCAGCTTGTCAATATCCTCCTTAAATTGTGGTGCCTGCATGTGTGTCTAGATGACATACCTACCAGCCTAGATGGCTTCAAAAGAGGATTTGTCGAATTCATGGAGGAGAGGGCTATTGGTGGCTACTAGACACAGTGGCTGTGCTCTGCTTCCACAGTTAGAGGCAGCAATGCTTCCGTACACCAGTTGCTGGAAACCCCAGGTGGGGCAAAGAGTGCTGTTGTTCTCAGGCCCTGCTTGTGGGCTTCCCATAGGGGGTAGACTCATAGAATTGTAGAATTGGAAGGGACCCCGATGATCATCTGGTCCAGCCTCCTGCAATGCAGGAATCTCGACTAAAGCATCCATGACAGATGTTCACCCAACCTCTGCTTAAGGGGCCATTGGCTTGATCCAGCAATTTCTTATGGTCTTGGGGTCATCAACTGTGCACACACACACAAATACAGGTCTGTGCATCATTTAATACAGTATATAATTATCTAGAGCAGAGGTTTTCAATCTTTTTGAGTCCACGGCTCCCTTGACCAACTACATTCTTTTTTTTGGCACCCCTGTGGGGCTCAGGATCCCAGTTTTGTCACCCCTTGCATGCAATGCTGGCAGCCTCCCACCCTTTTTCAAACACCCTTCCTTGTGGAGCATTCCCTCAGCCTCCTCTCCCCTGCTGCTGCTCCCTCCCCTGGTCGCTGAGCTGCCCCCGCCCCAAAGAGATTCGCCTGTGGAGCTTGTAGCCAGGGCTGCTGCAATAAATAGCTATGCAAGCCTTTGAGAGGCAATGAGATGTGAGGGCATCAGTGGAGGGAGGGGAGGAAAGAGGGACAGAGGCCAGTGCTGCCCATGGCACCCCTGACCATCATTCAAGGTGCCCCAGGGTGCCACAGCACACTGGTTGAAAACCACTAATCTAGAGGCCAGGCCAAGCCAGGCAGTGTGCTCAGAGCCATAGGCTGGGACAGGACTGCAACACCAACCCCCAGTACTTGTTTGATGTCCCTTTCATGCGAATAACATGTGAAAGAGGCTAAAATTGCATGGCAAGGAGGTACAAATCTTTAACACCCCAATCTCTCCAGTGCTAGAATAGTGTCTCCCAATTGTCTTCTGCCTTGATGGGGGTGTATCGGACACTCCCATTCTTTGTCATCGTTCCTTCTAATACCAACCTTTGCTTAGCACCATGCCCATTGGGAGTGTATAAAGGGCTGCATACTCAGGGCAATCCCCAAGTATGATTTTATATATATATATATATATATGGTTTCAAGAGAGACTGATGTTAAGTGGCTTCCAAGATCTATAGAAGGCACGGAACATAGTTGGCTGCGTGCTGCTTATCAGCCCCCGCTCCCATGCAGGCTGCGGCTGATGGAAGTTGTAGTCCCAAAGATCTGGGTGGGGAAAGCAGATCTATGCATTTAGAATAAACTGCTGAGGATGTCAGCTGCGGGGGCGGGGATGGAAGAAGGGAATTGGCTTGTTTTAACTCATCACAGCTTACAGCTTAGGGTATCCTCCCCCAAATTGGTGCCCTCTAGATAGTGCCTGGCGTGCTATGGTCCATGGGGTCACGAAGAGTCGGACACGACTAAACGACTAAACAACAAAGATAGCTAACATCATATATCCTTTTAAATGTGTTGGGGGAGAAGGGTTTTTGGTTTGGTTTGTTCTTGTTTTTATAATGTATTTTTTTGTCTTTATATATTTTTTATGCTATGACCCACCCTGAGATCTATGGATAAAGGGTGGTATACACATTTTATAAATATAATGATGGTGTTTTGGACTACACCTCCTGTCATCCCAGACCATTGGGCAAGATGGGATGTGTAGTCCAGAGCATCTGGGGAAGACTAACTTAGGGGATTAATAATAATAATAGTAATAACAATTCCCCAGCCACTCCTGGGCATACATACCATGAGGATCTCATCACCCCACATTTCCTTTTCCTACTACTGGTATCTAGAAACATCCCTCCATACCAGCACTGTATAGCACAAGTGGGGATGGAAGAATCTTATCCATTTGGGATTCTCCCAGTTTCTCATTTTTCCAGTCTCAAGTTCAGTTTACCACACCCCATTTCCACTTCAGTTTGCATGTTTTTTTCATAGTCTGTACAAAAAATCCTGCGCCTCTTTCTTTGCAGTTTTGCGCAATGCATACATTTTTTGCAAGCAAATTTCCCCAATATATTTTTGTATGTTATTTTCACCAATGCATGCTTTTTTCTTTTTGCCCTTTTTCCTAATGGACACATTTTTTTGGGTGGAGAACTGCATTGCAAGTGTGATTTTCAAAGAATAGCTTCACATACTGGTTTGGTGAGGGATGGTGCAAAATGAATTGCTCCCACATCCCTAAGAACAGGTGGGGAGAGATTTGAGGATGTTGGGGGGGGGATGAGTACTGAAGTGCTTCCCCCCCCCCCTTATGTTCTTCTTGAAACCTTCCCCTCCCCCTTTCTGGAAGCATTACAAGGCTCTTATTCTGAGCTAGTTGGAGCCCTGAACAGGAGCTCTCCTATTAGAGATGAGGAATACATTGCACTGTGTTCTTGTCCCTTCTAATAGAGAATTTGGCAGCCTCGTGTCTAGTCAGTTTTGGAAGTAAAATCCCCACCCCACCCACAAGTGTCCTTCCCCCCCCCAAAAAAAGCCCCCAACTCCTCCAGCCCATGGACAGTGCTGCAAAGGTTCTGTTCCCCATGTCTCTATTCTGAACCCCACCCGTGGCCTTAAACAAGCAGTTTTCAGACTGAATCCCATCCCAGCTGAATAACAATTCAAGCTCCCCATGAGCCATCTCCAATGAGCTACCACCCTACATTAGCCACCCATGGGAGACGGGGTGGGGAGGTAAAAACCTTTTAGTAGCCCCTGTGAAAATGTCTGCCCACACTGGACCTACTCAGACCACTTATTGCTCTTCCAGGAGCTGATGGTGAGAACTCATTGCTCTGGGTTTCTCCTCCCTTGCTCTTGCAGTGTTAATTCCCTTTGCTCTGCAGTTTTGCTACAGCTTTAGCCACTCCCAATTTAGTTTCTGTTTCGTTGGCTTTTTGGCTCTTTGCATTGTGAAAGGAGCTCTGTTGCAAAGGTCCCACTACTGTATCTGGTTTGTGCACAGGCGATCAAGGTAGGGACCCTGGCAACCACCAGAACAAGATGCCACCATTAAATCAAGGCATGGGTAAGGTTCCATGTTCAGTTCCCTGCATCTCCGCTTAAAGGGTTGTGTGCGATCAGCGCTGAAAGAGATCTCTGTCTGGGACCCTGGAAAGGGTGGACAGTGCTGAATGGGAGGCACTATTAGGTCTGGCTCCGTAAAAAGGGAGCTCCTTGTATTGTTTGGCTTCAAAAAGCCCCGTGTTCTTTTAAAGCTCTGGCCCAGCCATTCCTCTTCTCTCTCCATGAATCATTCTTTCACTTCTTTCCATATCAGGTTTTAAAATCCATTCCTGCTGTTCCCTTAGGGACATCAATGATGATAGCAGTATCATAGTAAAGTTTAAATGAGGTATTTGTGTCTGTCCTCACAAAAGAGGTCACCAAAGGAGGGAGAGAGAGAGAGAGACTCCTATCTGAACTAACCACCTCAGAGTCTGTAAGCGATGTGTGTCCAAGAGAAAGAGTTTGTTTGGGCAAATTCATTGCGCTGTTCCTGGGATCACGACAGCAGTACACACTTATACAGTGTGAGAGTGTTTTCAAAGCCCTGTAACATAGGTCAGTATTAGTACCCCCTCGTTGTAGGTGGGGAGCTGAAGCAGAGAGAATTCCTTGCCCGGAGCCCACCTGGCAGAGCTGAGATGCAGAAGAAGGGCTTCCTGATTCAGGTCACACACTTACTGTGGCTTTCCTTAAAGAATCCCGGGAACTGTAGTTTGTTAAGGGTGCTGACCTCGCAGGGCTACTGTTCCCAGCACTCTTACCAAACTACAGTTTCCAGGATTCTCCATGATGCTTAAAGTGATATGAAAGCGCTTTAAATGTCCAGTGTGGGTGTGACCTCAGAGCTCAGTCTCTTAACCACTACGCTAGACCTCTTCACCATCAGCTGCCATGTAACACTGAATCCTAAGGAAACCCAGGGTGCGAAGTGACTGACGGATAGGTAATATTGCTGTAAAAGTAATCCTGTGATTGGAGACTGGAAGAAAGGTCATGTGGGGTAGGTGTAATAGCTTGGTGATCCTGACCGGAGTTCTAGGCAAATTTTAGTAGGCACTATAATTAACCACGTGGTCTTGCAAAACTCAGCATGCTTTGGGTGTGCCCGCCACCTCAGTAAGGAGAGGTTTCTCAGCCATTTTCAGCTTGGGCCTTTCTTCTAAATTTGCCCCACTTTCTGTCCTTGCCCCCTCAACTAGTTCTACCTAGTGTGTCCTGGCAGGAAGCATGGAAACATCATCATGGGTGTGTCCCGCTGCTGTGCATAACTATCTACGTACCAGGGCAAAGTCAGGTGCAAAGGGAGGTCCTCTGGATAAAAGATCAGCTCTTACCAACTGCCCAATGTCTGTCCTGCTCACTCTGCAGTTGAACTCAGCAGGGAGTGGCAAAAGAGACTTAATGCTCCCAATAGTTCTGGCCATTAAAATCCCTTGAGGTAGCCTCTTGTGCAAGTCCCCTGTGTGGGAAAGGTCATGGGTTTCCTGGTGCTTAGTTGCTCTGCCTGGGGCTTTGGTGGAGAGGTTGACTAGCAACGAATAGGGCTTGCAGTGAGGGAGAGAGAGCCCCATTGGAGGCTCCTTGTGTGGGACTGGAAAGGGAGGTGGGAGGCAGGAGACTGCCTAGCAGCAGGGGAGACTGTTGACAAGACCCTCTACTTGTTTGGAGGTTCAGGCAGGTGAAATTTGGAGGACCCACTTTACCCAGGAAGGTGAATAGGCTTAGTGGTTGAGCACCTGCCTTGCATGCAGAAGGTCCCAGGTTCAATCCCCAGCAGGTAGGGCTGAGAATGTCCCCCATCCAGCAGCAACTGTCCAGGGTTTCAGTCAGGGTAGGCAATACTAACACACATGGACCACCAATCTGACTTAGAATAAGGCCGCTTTCAGTGTTCCTATGTAAGGAATGAAACATTCATTCATTGCTTTTTCATTCATTCCCATACAAAGACCCACTTGTACTCTTAGCCCTGTCAAAAATCTTTATCCCATTGATCGCAGCTTCACATGTTCCATTGGGCTGGGAACGATCCTCTGCCCCAAACCCTCTGCCCCAGTGCGAGCAGAAAACACTGAGCTAGATGGACCAGTCATCTGTCTTGGCATGAGGCGCCTCTGTGCTCCTTGGGGTGATGCTGATGGGCTTGGCAGCTGCTTGGTTTTCAGCTGTCATTCTAGAGTTCCATCGTTTTCATGCTCGCCCCACCCTCCACAATCCTTGCAGATCTCTCACAGCTTCTCAATGGGGTTCTGCTCCACAATTTGAGAGCAGCTTGATTTAGTGCCTTTAAGCAAGTACTATCTTTTGTTTCCTGGAAAGGCACAGATCCCAGGTAAGGATCCTCTGCTGAGGAAACTGCCCTCTCCTTGCTCCTCCAGTTCCTCTGCTGGTGAGCAGAGGCACCAGAGAACTGATGGACCATGGGATCATCTCCCCTCGACTTATCTCCATACCCAGGGCTGCCTTCTTTGACTTTTCTCTGTGAATGTTGCTGAGCAGCCTTGCTACCCAGAGAGTCAGTAAACACTGTTGGGATCTGAGATGAAATTAGCAACGGGGAGACTTGCCCGACTCCCATCCTTTAATTAATCTAAAAATGCTGGATTAATTAAAAGGATGTCTCAAAATTAATCCACTGATTTCCTGGGCTAATTGAAGAGTGGTAAGGCCAGCAGGCCCCACTGCATGCCCCATGATGGCACTGAGCTCATGAATTAGTCTCAAGACCTCTGCGCACCCCTCCCAGCATGAGTCAGGTGTGCCTCTTCCCCCTGTGCTGTACTGCTTGCTGGAGGCTGGAATAGCAGTGGGTGGGGCCCAGTGTGCACCAGGAAGCGCACATGATGTGCTGAGGCCTCAGGTACTCCCACAGATCCCTTTTGACCCCTCCCTCATCCAGCATACATAGCACAATGAGGGAGGCCTTGTGTGTGCCAAAAACATGGCCTCAGGGGCCCTTGGATGTGTCTGTGTGTGAGTGATGCACCCGGAGTGGCAACACATCATGCAAACTACAACTCCCTGTTATGCCAGATGGCTTCGATGCATCATCAGTGTGTGGGAGCATCTGAGGCCATTGCGTATCATGTTTCCCTCCTGGTGCATGTTGGACCTTTACTGCCAATGCTGCTCACCCTCCAATAAGTGCAAATCTGATCCATTCTGGGTGGGGGTGAGGTGCACAGAGGCTGCAGGTTCCCTTAGCATGTACATTGATGTCATTTGGGTGTGCTGTGGCGCCTAGGGACTTTCCCAGTCATCAGTTGATAAAGATGGCTAGCCAGCAGTAAACCCAGCAAAGACTTGAGAGAGTTTATAGGGTTTGTTTTTTTAATAAAAAAAACCTTGAATATGCATTGCTGGTGTGATGCAGTGGCACAGAAGACCAGTGCTATTTTAGGTTATGTTAATAGGAGCATTTTTCCCTCCAGACTTGGAAAGTAATAACAAGACCTTACTCAGCACCGCATACACCTCATCTGGAGTAATGCGTTCAGTTTAAGGAGGGTATACAAATGGGTAACAGATTTGGAGAGGGGCACTGATGATGATAAAGGCTCTGGAATGCACATCCTTTGAGGACAGGCTTGAAGGAACTAAGCACACAAAACTTAAGAGTCCTGATTAATAGTGGCTGAAGCGTTGTGTCTAGGAGAGTCTTGGTGGGTCCAGTTTAAATTTGTGCTTTTCTTTAAGGCAGGTCCTGCTCTTCTGATGTTGGACTCCAGCTCCCATCAGCTGCAGCAACTGGAGGGTGCCATATTGGCTACCTCTGGTCTAAGGTCCAGTTGTCCAGAAGGTGTTTAGGGGTTGAACGAGAGTTTCAAGCCAGAGAATAAGCAAGGACAAGGAGACGTGGTCATGACCTTGGTTGTGAATGATAGCCAGGACTCAGGCACAGGAGGAGGATAAACTGGCTGGAAGGGAAGTAGCCCAAGCTGTCAAGGGGCTTGAACCTAGACCCAGAGTCCATCACCACATTAGAGCCCCTTCAACCAGATCCCTCAAACCGGGACTCCCAGACAACATCCCCCGAGCCAGCTTGCTTTGAGGAGCTGGTCCCCTTACACCAGGGACCTCACGCTCCCCAGGACCTGCTCAGTACATCAGATAAAGGACAAGGGAGAAGCTCACTGAGTGGCAATGGGGTGCTCCAGACCAGAGAGCTTAGAGGTGGTAGCCTGGCCCAAATAAAAGGCCTCAGTTGAGATACAGTCCTATTTAGGCATTTATTTACAAATGTGGGAAGGAGCCAGCAGGAACTCCAGAGCCAGCCTTGCCTCCTTGATGCAAAACAAGAGCAGTAGCATTGTCCTCCAGCCTGCTTGTGGCCAGATTACAGTGGTGCCTCGCTTAACGAATGCCCTGCTTAACGAAATTTCCGCTTAACGAAAGGATTTTTCGAGCGGAGGTTGCCTCGCTAGACGAATTCGTTTTATGAAAAATTCGTCTAGCGAATCATGGTTTCCCATAGGAATGCATTGAAATTCAATTAATGCGTTCCTATGGGCAAAAAAAAATCAAAAAAAAATTCAATGCATTCCTATGGGATTCGCTAGACGAATTTTTCGTTATAAGAAAAGACCCGTGGAATGAATTAAATTCGTCTAGCGAAGCACCACTGTAATCTGAACGGAGCCATTTCCATAAACATGGGATTTCCTCCACAGGCACAGGAACCCTAGCCAATCTGGGTTGCAGTGGAGGAAATCCCACACACATTGAAGCATCTCTCTTCAGATTGAACCCACATATTGCCTGGTGGCATGTGTGCCATCCATGAGAGGGTGAGGCTGCCTCTACACACCCTTCACACATCCATAAGCGAATGCCTGGGTAGGGATATGCTCCCTGAGCAGATTGTGGGCTCGGAGCTATCCAAGGTCCTGCAGCTTCAGATCAACCCTTTCTGTGGCCTGCCAGAGTGGGCCACTCTCAGGTGTACATGCCACTTGTGGCTAGGGCAGGATGAAAATGATCGTTGCCTAGGAAATGCTTCATCTTAAGCAGGAAGCCTTTATTAACCTTTTCTGTTGTGAAGAGCTTGCTACCAGCCCGGTGGATGGAACCAGTACAGTATATGGGGATCCTATGCTGTCTAGCACAGGGGTTGGGTACCTTTTTCATCTCCAGGGCCATGTTCCATTCCTGGCAACCTTCTTGGGGGACCACAGATCAGTGGCATGCAGGGCCAGAGGCAAGAGTGGCCAGAGCAACAACTGTGAATTTCCCCTTTGTCCAGTAGGATAGTTTCTAGGCACACTTCCACACCCTTCTTATTTCCTCCATCCAGGCAAGCAAGAGACATGATCAGAGTTGAAAGACACATTCCAGCCAGCCCAAATGTGTTTAAGGGAGGTGCAAAGCAGAACCAGGGGGCGTGGCCTGTGAAAAGGTCCGAGGGCAATGCTTGGGAAGCACCGTGCAAAATCATTTTGTGAGCTCTGTGCTTGGCACTGTGTAGGGCTGGCAAAAGTCCTGTGCAGATTGGTTCTCCAGTGCCAGCCTACCAGCTAGCTGTCAGGCACTCAGGGAGCAGCTCACAACAGGGCTTTGCGGCCACTGCCAGTTTGCCGTGCTTGCAAAGACCCAGCCACACCCTGCCTTTACCTGCCTCACACCCAGCATCATATATGACAGGCATCCCCAAACTTCGGCCCTCCAGATGTTTTGGACTACAATTCCCATCTTCCCCGACCACTGGTCCTGTTAGCTAGGGATCGTGGGAGTTGTAGGCCAAAACATCTGGAGGGCTGCAGTTTGGGGGTGCCTGATATATGACATCAATTATAGCGCAGGTGGGCGTGGCTCGCCTAAAACAGGGAGGCCTGCAGACCCATGGGCTGGAAATGCTTTAGGGGCTGGAGATGTAAGATTACAAAATCTTTTAGAAAATATTCCAAGGGTGGATTTTGGAAGTCTTAGAAAAGGACCTGGAAAAAGTGCAAACGAAGTAATATTTTTTTAAAAAAGGAAGTGAAGCCCTATGTGACTTTTAAGGTAGCTCCATTTCTTCACAAGAGCATTTCTCTCCATTCCAGTGGTGTTGTACACAAATTTCCCAGAGGATCATGACTGTCATAAATTAGAATGTACTCCCTGGACTCACTGTCACTGTGGGAAGACCAGTTTGCAAGGCACTAATAAACTAATAAAAGTGTAGGTTTGATCAGTCCATCCTGGGGTGAAACAGTCCTCAGGCTGCTGCCATTCTGAGACCACACCACAACTTACTACATTTTTAACCTTCCTGCCATGTTACGTAGGCATAGCCTACGCTTTTAACCTGCCATGCATGTTATGCTCCAGCAGAGTGTGTTATGCTTGGATCTGGAAAATCTCTGGTATGGACTCACCGAGTAGCCTTGGGCACATGGCAATTAGTTCTTGGCTTGGGTCAAGCCCCAGGCACCTGAGTCCCAGGACCTATGGCAGAAATATCCAGTCTTGACTGGGTCAAAGTCAGGCATGTTGTACAAAACAGGCAGGGGTCAAGTTAATGAGCCCTACACAAGTATCGGAGTCATCCAAGGTATTAGTCATGGACAGGAAGCAATAGCTTTGGCAGTGTCATCCCATTAGAGCTGAACTGCTCAGACCAAGGGAGCCAACACTTCACAGGACCTGACTGGCCAGAATTGACACTTGGACAGTACGCAGTCTCGCTGGCACTGCAGCCTAAATAGCTGAAGTTCAATCTACCAGGTTGCTAGGGGCACAGAAGACAAGACATCAGCTGGCTGCAGGTAGCAGCAGTGGAGCACACACTGAGTGCCTTGCATCTTATCACTGTCTCTCAGCCTCAATTTTCCAGGGGTAAAAATGGGAACATGAATGGCTTCTAGAGAATATCCACAAGGAATATTGTCAGTGCCACATGCAGTATTAGGAAAACTTATGTTAAAAATATACCTGCAAACTTTGAATGGGTAGATTAATACATTTAGGCTTCATTTAATGAATTGGTGAGAGGAAATTTTAGTTGCTGGTGCTGAGAGTTCAGAACACATGTTTATTTTTAGTAATGCACACTTCTTACTACAGCCAAGGATGAGAAATTAAAAATGATTGAAGTGCCCTTTCCTTTTAAAAAAGGGTGGTAACTGTTGATATCACTCTAAAAGTTATCTCACACTTTTTCACTCTCCTACAAAGTGCAAGTTAGTAACAGTGCACATTTACTTAAATTTAATTGGTTTAAAAAAAGAGAGAGTGACTATCAATAAATTGAGAATCCATTATAAAAGTAATACAAAATAAATGCAGTAGTATCAATAGTAGTATCTGGCCAGGTCTTCAAGCCATAGTCATTTCAGTACCAGCTGAACTGCAAAACAGTTTGAAACCCACCCCACACCCACCCCCCATGTCACAGCCTTCAAAAAGGACTTGTTTATCTTGGCTATTAGGCAGTTGGTGAGATAAGAGTTTAGAGCTGGAGGAAGAAAGACTTCCTGTGTATTTAAAGGGCAAAGAATGTGCACAGGTGTCCATAAGCTTTTTTTTTTTTTAGTATGAAGCGAATAAATAGGTGGGTGAGCTTGAAATGAGCCTGTTTTGCAGACTGAACATTAGCAGTTATAGGGACTTACTCTGCATGGCTCCCTAGATTGTTTCCTTAGCCTCTTCCAGTGCTTCTCAGTATTGGGCCATAGCAGCCTTCTGCAACCTTGACTCCTTGGGTGTTAGTTTGTCCAAAAATGCCATCATCCCTGACCATTGGTACCCAACAACGTCAGAGGACCCAAGGTTAAAGAAGGCTGGGCTCTGGGGTGGGTGTATGCCGGAAAATAAGGGCCTCATGAGCCTGCCGCCCCCCGCATTAGGATCATCCAGACAGAACCACCTCCAGGTTCCACCAGCCATGAGGATTAACAAAAGGGTGTGTGAATCCTATTTCCAAGGAGACTTATTGAGTGCTGAGGTCTTTTCTGCAGCAGCTGGAGTCCTTTGCATGTGCCCGGGCCATTTTAAGCATCTCTTTAGACTTACAACTTGCAGTTTTAATTCTCTTTAAAGCCACAACATTTTAGCTGCTCTACTGTTTAAATGACCATATTGTTTTGTTCATTTTTATTGTTCTAATGTTGAGCTAAATTGTTTTGTTAGCCACTCTGGGCATCCTTCGGACTGGAAGAGCGTGATGCAAATATTCCAAATAAGGAAACTGTTGTGGCTTTGGGGGTTTAGACACCATTTTGGATTTCACTAAGTGTGTGGGCAGGGGGTTGCAGGACTCATGGTATGCTTCCAGGTGCCCTGTTATTCAGGAGTATATTGAAGGGTGAAATGTGTATTTTGAAAACACTTACTGTAACTATAGCAATGACAGATCCAGGGATTTGGCCAAGGATATAGCTGCTCCCTGGAAATAATCATATGTAGTCTGAAATATAGGGGAGGGAGGAACTTCCACTCCCAACTTCCTGAAGGATTGGTGCCTTTTATTTGTGGGGAGCAACATCTCCATAGGAAGACCAAAAGCATTTTAACTCTCTTCCTTTTCCTCCCTCTGATCACTTTTTCATGACCCCTCTCAGATGTATGATGGCCAAATCTGTTGGGTATACTTCAGTTCCTACCCTTGCTCTTGCCTCCATCCCTTCTCTGCAGATTTTAATTTTTTATCCACTTTACATTAAATTGATATGCCTGCTTTCGGTGGGCTGAGTTATACCTGCAAAGTTAAAGAAGCTATTGAGTGCACCCCTAACTAAATTGAAATTGGCTCATAGTAGGCCACTCTTTTAAAATTCTCTCTCTGGGGGAACAGAGTTGGCATACCTGGTTGGATAGCGGTACAGACATGGTTCAGAAGAAGCCGTAGTCAAACCCTCCAGCTTTCTTCAGCCTCTTGAGTTGTTTACACATTCAGCAGGTGTGTTGGAAAAGCCAGTAACCTCTGGCTCCTACAAGGTTTTGGGCACGTTTCATTTCATTCCCCCCAAAAGAAGTGATCATGTAAACAGAAATCTGAGAGGTGTAATTCACAGTTTCACAGAAACCAACCATATCCTGCACATGAACCAAGGTCGGTCCTGCTAGAAGTATGTTCAGCCCACAAGTTTGTCTTTGGTGCCAGAGCTGAGCTCAGTCCTTTCTTGGTTTTCTGCAGTTTCCTTCATTTCAGCAGGATAAAGGGGGTGGGGGTGCTTTTTGTTGGTTGCTGTTGCAAATCATCAGTAAATCCTGATCTACCTCCTGCTCATTCCTGCCACGCAGTTTCCTAACATTATGGCTGCTGTAACCCCAACTAGTGACCTTGAGGAAGGTGTTGTATCCATGAGCCTGGCTAGCAACCAATGCTGACCTAGAAAATGTAGGATTGGAGTGATCAAAGCAACCCTTAGGACCTGAAACCCCATCTAGTGCTGAGCAGAGGACATAATGCAGAGTAGAATGACCCCAAATCTTCTTCCATTTCATAAGGACTTAAGATACCAAAGGTCCAGAACACTTGCAAAGACAGCTGTTGAGAAGATGTGTCACCAGTTATTCAAGGTCCTCTCTTCTCACTCACTGTAGAGGAGGCAAAAATGCTGAACAAGTGCTAGACTCCAGGCCAAATCCCTACCACCTTAAGAGATCCACTCTTCATTAAGGGTGTGTGGCTTAAGGACCTGCACAATGAAACAGAGTTCAGGCTAGATCCACTTTAGAGGTTGTTGCTACAAGTGTTCTACTTGGGAGCTATCCCTAGTCTTGCAGATAAGGGTGCCCAAGTCTTCCATTTGCTTTCCCTGTCAAGACAAGGACAATGCACACTTACACAGCAGAAGCACTGAAGAAAAGTGGGATGCGATTCTGAGTAGGATAGCAATGTAAATTGTCCACTGTAGAAAAAGCCCACAGGCCAATGAAAACCAGAGTTCCACAAATCTCATGGAAACTGGGCACTGGAGAAGATAGAGGACTAAAAGTAGCAAGGAAGAGGCATTGCACATGCCAGAGTGTAAATAGCAGTGACCTGAAGTCCTCTGATTGTTCTGACCTAAGATATGAGTGTGAAACATTTTGGCCGATGGTACGACTGTCAGTTTTAGCCCATCAGAAATTTAGGAAGGTTTTGTTTCTTCTCTTTGTAAGGTTCCCCTCTCAAACAGGTCCTGGGAAAGTCATACTCAGCCCTAGCCCAGGAGTGGAGGAAGAATATTTTCATCATTAGTCAAGTAATGGTGGAAGAGCAGACATTTTGAGATCAGGGCAGGAGCTCTTGGATTTTCAAACGTCTGTGTGTGGAGCTGAATGCACCTGGGTCTTGAGTTTGGTCTGAAATGTCATCCGTCTTGACATCATTCTGGGCTGCCAATGGAGACTTGTTGGCATCTCCTGGTAGCTCACAGTGGTTCTATCTCTCCTGAAATCATATTGAAGATAACATATTTCAAATTGTATAGAGGGAGGTTCCTGGGTCATGTCCTTGACCTGTCATGGTTGCACCTGCTTCCCCAATTGTCAACTAAAGAGGCAAAAGATGGGTGCGGATGAGCAACATCTGCAACAATGGAATTTGGCAACAAGCCGTTTGGAAAATGTGTGTGTGATTGTTTTGGCCCAACCAACTCCCTTGTCAAAACAGCTCTCTGACAAAGCTAGTTGCTTACCAGTAACAGAGGCTTCAAGGCCCAATCCTTTTCACCTTGGTTGGGTTTATACAACATGTGGTGGACTCTCCTTCAATGGAGGCTTTCAAATAGAGGTTGGATAGCCATCTGTCAATGATTCTTTAGCTGTGGTTCTTGCTTTTCTGGGGGTTGGACCAGATGACCCTGTGGTCCCTTCCAACTCTATGATTCTGTGGTTCTACAACATTGTAAAAAGTCTTTCCATTTGCAGCCACCTCTCTGAATAAATCGCTATCTGCTTTGCTTCTGGGCTACTTGAATCGTCTGGAATATCTGATATGGTCTTGCAAGCATGGGGTGTCGTCAGTGTTTTAGAGCACTTCTGGGCTACCTCCCCTGTCAAGCCGAAGATAATAGACGTGTGTCCATTTTTGTCTCCTTTGGTGGCCTTAGGTTACAAGGCAGATCCATGAGCATGAGCAGGAGAACGAGTTGCGGGAACAGATGTCAGGTTATAAGCGGATGCGGCGCCAGCACCAGAAGCAGCTGATCGCCCTGGAGAACAAGCTGAAGGCTGAAATGGACGAGCACCGCCTCAAGCTGCAGAAAGAGGTGGAAACTCATGCCAACAACTCGTCCATTGAGCTGGAGAAACTGGCCAAGAAGCAAGTGGCCGTCATAGAAAAGGAGGTGAGTCAGGGCATTCTAAAAACGTGTGGGGTTTTGTTTGTTTTTTGGAGGGTGCAGAAGACTGGGTGCAGATATATAATGTCAGTGATAATCTTGCAGGATGTGATGGCAGTGGATTTATTGGATTTATTAAGTTCTTCTTACAACAGTCAGTCATAAAATGATCTACAAGTGCGAAATATAGTGACACAGCAGAAACTACGCAAACACATTAAAAAAAAACAGTCAGAATAAAAACACCCAATCATTGGTGCTCCCCAAATGTCATCTTTTTCAGTGGCAGGCAAAGTTGGCACCAGGCAGTCCTCCCACGGGGGAAAGCGTTCCATAAACGTAGAATTGTAGTCTGCACCACTTTAGATTGAGTAGAGGTGGTGTCATATGTTTGCACACTGGCGAAGGAAGGGGAGTGCGGGGGGAGCGCACCGCCCCTGGCAGCACGATCCCAGTAGGGTGCCATCGTGGTTACTCCCCGCCCACCTGCAATGGGTGCCCCGCCCCTGCAGGCGGCGTGCCCCGCCCCCAGGATGTGCGTCACCCCCCCCCAGACACGCGTCAGCCCTGCCCCCCCTGCTCTCCGCCCCCCCCCCCAGTGCTGGAACATGAAGCTCCGCCACTGTGTTTGCATAATCCCTAGTGTAGGAGGCTCTCTGGGTACAGCAAGCAAGCATATTAGGCAGATTTGGCTGTGTTAAGTCAGCAATGTGCTTTTCAATGTGTTTTTTCTACATCAGGACATTAAAAAATATCACACTCATGCATATTTCCATACTGAAATGGCATGGTCCAGAATTCTTCCACCTCAGAGGGAAGTTTCAAGTGGGCTGCCACTAGGCTCTGTCCTGGGCCTGATTTTCCCAGCATTTGAAATGAACCCTTATCACATCTGCAGATGATTCAGAACCGGGAGGGCTAGCCAAAACCTTAGAAGACAGAAATAATATTCAAAATAATAGAAGAGGGTTAAAATTTAAAGATAGGGACAGAATTCAACAGAAACAAATGCAAAGTTCTACATTTCAGAAAATAATAATAATAATAATAATAATCCTATATAATAATGTCCATGTTGTCCCTGCGTCCAGATGTCCCGTGTGTCCCTGGGTCACTGCGCATGTGCCCCAGGGATACAGGGATTGGACAGCAGAGACTGCGCGCGCGCACTCTCCCCCCACTCTGCCTCCTCCAACCGCCGCTCCCGCCGGGGTGGAGGCCGGCGAAGGCCTCCTCACAACCCTCCCTGGCCGTGAGGAGCGGCGGTTGGAGGAGGCGGGGGGGGGGAGAGTGCGCGCGTCCTTCCTGTCGGCGGCTGGGGGAGAGGAAGGAAGGAGGAGAAAGCGCCGCTTTCTCCTCCTCCGTTCCTGTCCCCCTGCCGCCGACAGCAAGGACGGGTCCCAGGGTTCGGAGAAGCGCTGCGCAAGCGCTTCTCCGAACCCTGGGATGTCTGCTTCCTGTCGGCGGCTGCGGGAGAGGAACGGAGAAGGAGAAAGCAGCGCTTTCTCCTCCTCCGTTCCTGTCCCCCTGCCGCCGACAGCAATGACAGGTCCCAGGGTTCGGAGAAGCGCTGCGCAAGCGCTTCTCCGAACCCTGGGATGTCTGCTTCCTGTCGGCGGCTGCGGGAGAGGAACGGAGAAGGAGAAAGCAGCGCTTTCTCCTCCTCCGTTCCTGTCCCCCTGCCGCCGACAGCAAGGACGGGTCCCAGGGTTCGGAGAAGCGCTGCGCAAGCGCTTCTCCGAACCCTGGGATGTCTGCTTCCTGTCGGCGGCTGCGGGAGAGGAACAGAGAAGGAGAAAGCAGCGCTTTCTCCTCCTCCGTTCCTGTCCCCCTGCCGCCGACAGCAAGGACGGGTCCCAGGGTTCGGAGAAGCGCTGCGCAAGCGCTTCTCCGAACCCTGGGATGTCTGCTTCCTGTCGGCGGCTGCGGGAGAGGAACGGAGAAGGAGAAAGCAGCGCTTTCTCCTCCTCCGTTCCTGTCCCCCTGCCGCCGACAGCAAGGACGGGTCCCAGGGTTCGGAGAAGCGCTGCGCAAGCGCTTCTCCGAACCCCAGGATTCTAGCGCCCGTTATTGAACGGGCTGAAAACCACTAGTAATAATAATAATAATAGCAGCAGAAGAAGAAGCAGTGTAGAATAGAGGATGCCAGGCTTGGCAAGTAATATGTGTGAAAAGGACCTCAGGATTGCTGTCTATAGCAAGCTGAACATGGATCAGCTCTGGGATGTGGCTTCCAAAAAGGCAAATATGATTTTAGTTTGCCTTAATAGAACCAAATCACGATAAGCATTAGTTCTGCTTTATTCTACACTCGGATCTCATGTGGAGTATTGTGTCTAGTTCTGGGTGCCACATATTAAGAAGGATATAGCCAAATTAGAACAATTTAAGAGGAGTACAGTGAACATAATCAGCCATATGGGAAACAAGACCTATGGGGGAAGGTTAAAGGAACAATATATGGAGAAAGCTGAGCGGGGGAACATGATGGCAATTTTTGAACACCCCAAGACACAGTTGTACATCAGGCTGCAAAGGCATAGGGTTGTATCCAATGCTAGTCCAACTCAGAATAAACCCATTGAAATTAATGGACATAACTGTTTATCTGTTTATCACATTTATACCCTACCTTTCATTCAGGAGTTCAAGGGTTTACAAAGGTTTCCCTCCTCCCCATTTTATCCTCACCACAAACCTCTGAGTTAGGTTAGGCTAAGAGGCAGGGACCCGTTTCGCTTCTACATTTTATAGCATTTATTTGTATTAGTATTCTAAAATTGTAAACTGCCTTGTGTGCCTTGGCAGAAAGCTGGCCTATAAAAGCAAAAATCAATCAAATTGGCAAAAATCAATCAAATTGGCAAAAATGTCTGGGAAAACTCGGGTGTATGGCAACCCATGTCAAAAGTGTTTATTTTTCCCTTAAAAATGGCTCAATTGTTTTGGAGAATTTGCAGAAAAAGCTCAACAACTCGGCCAAAAAAGCTCAACAACTTTTGTGCCTGGATTTTCACTTTTTCTAATATGGCAACCGTACCAGAGATTAGCTATGTGATGCATGCAGACTTTATTTTAATCTGTCCTGAATATTTCAATTACTATACAGTGGTACCTCGGTTTACAACCACAATTGGTTCCGGAAGTCTGTTCATAAACTGAAGCATACTTAAACTGAAGCGAACTTTCCCATTGAAAGTAATTGAAAGTGGATTAATCCGTTCCAGACGATGAAAAACACCCCCTAAAGCAGCAATTTAACTCGGTTTTTACTGTCTACCAAGACCATTGATACATAAAATGAAGGCAATAATCAATGTACTGCACTATAAAATAATTAAGACAGTATTGTAGATAAAAAAAATTAACATTTATTTTCCTTACCTAACTTTGGGGCTGGGAAGCTACCTGCTGGGCATCCTGTGGGGCAGTTTTGGAGACGGTGGGCAACCATGGCTAGGAAGGGGGACGCCACTGCCTCTCCTTACGGTGAGTGAGGCGAGGGGTGCTCGGGTGGCGGCGGGAGCAAGCGGTGGCGGCAACGACAACGCAGCACGGGCAGAGTGAGGGGCGGGCGCCGCGATGCAGCCCAGTCCGGGCCGGCTCCTCCAGGCCCATCCTCTTTCTTTCTCTGGGCCTTCGCGAAGACATCGGAGCGCTTCCGTGGCTGCATCCCAGTTGAGGACGCTCCGATGCCTCCGCGGAGGCCGGGCCTTCGCGAAGGCATCGGAGTGTCCGCCACTGGGCCGCAGCCACGGAAGCGCTCCGATGCCTTTGTGGAGGCCCAGAGCAAAGACCCGTCCTCCGCGAAGGCATCAGAGCGCTTCCGTGGCTACGTCCCAGTCGCGGACGCTCCGATGCCTCTGCGGAGGCGCTCTGATGTCTTCGCGGAGGCCCAGAGAGAGAAAGAGGATGGGCCTGGAGGAGCCGGCCTGGACTGGGCTGCATCACGGCGCCCACCCCTCACTCTGCCCGCACTGCATTGCCGTCGCCGGCACCGCTGCTTGCTCCCGTCGCCACCCGAGCACCCCTCACCTCACTCACCGTAAGGAGAGGCAGCGATGTCCCCCTTCCCCCGGCCTCCATGAAGGCATCAGAGCACTTCCGTGGCTGCGGCCCAGTCGTGGACGCTCCGATGCCTTCGCAGAGGCCTCCACAGGCCTCGGAAACCTTGGGTTACTTACTTCCGGGTTACAATTGTTCGTAATCTGAAAATTCGTAACCCAAGGTGTTCATAAACCGAGGTTCCACTGTATAGCAGTGCAAAGGATATGGGAGAAAAAGGACAACACAGCTAAAAACTTGCCTAAGATGTTAACAGTGCCTTCTCTTCCTTCCTTCCTTCCTTCCTTCCTTCCTTCCTTCCTTCCTTCCTTCCTTCCTTCCTTCCTTTCCATCCAGGCAAAGTCAGCAGCAGCAGATGAGAAGAAATTCCAGCAGCAGATTATGACTCAGCAGAAGAGAGATCTGACCAATTTCTTAGAAAGTCAGAAGAAGCAATACAAGATTTGCAAGGAAAAGATAAAAGAGGCAAGCAAAACTTTTCTGGCGTTTTATTCTGGGCCAGTAAGAAGCATGCACTGGATAGCAATGTCGTGAAAGAATTTTGAAGCTATTTCAGTAGTTTGCTCATAATAACGCAGGGCTGGACTGAGCTTCCCCAATAAATAACCTGATGGATTGTTCATTGCTTGGGCTAGGCAGTATATTAAATAAAATAACAAGAAGAAGTGAAATGCCACATGTTTTAAATAACTCCATGCTTCCTAAGCCAAGTCACCAGTGCTTCTTGATAGCGAGAGGTTTTCACAACTTCTGAAATATGCTTAAGCTAGGATTTGGTGAGTCCATTGAGAAAGGAGAGCTCGTTATATGCGGAGCAGCTGTGTCTTCCTGGGCACCCTTGAGGTGTGAACCTCAAGCACAGATAGTGGCACTTAAATATACTATGGATGGTATCTAATGCTAATCCTACGCAGAGTAGATCCATTGAACTTAATGGCTATGAGTAGTTTAGGTCTATTCATTTCACTGGATCAATTCTGTGTCAAACTTAGTTGGATACAGCCCTATATAGTTAAGGCAATTCTACAATAACAACAAAAGTCTTCAGGACAGAAAGTTCACCCCTCAAGAAATTCTAGTTCTCCAAAATGAGGCGAAACAAAGAAGAGGCAGAGGCTCAAAAGGGCTTTGTTCCCTTCCTACCCATGTCAGAGGCAAGTTGCTCATTAGGAGTTCTCCATGGTGCTGAATCCATCACTATACCTTGTTGTGTGGACTCCTCTGCAGGACCAGAATAAAACAGGGAGTTTGTAGGGAAGCAAGGAGATTAAACCTCCCCCGTGTTAGCTCTGTTTCACATGCATACAGATACACACACCTGATTGGAGATTACAGCTCAGCAGCAGGCGAGAAGGAGTGTGTTCCTCTGCCAGGTTGCCCAAGGAGGAAGAGAGCCATTGCTTCCTCTGTGAGCAACTCACTGCATTTCTGTGCTGTGCCACTCAGAGACTCCTTACTCAGCACACAGCAAGGAGGCCAAGTAAACTGCCCATAGAAGAAGAAACCACTTTCATACTGTGGGTTCAGAAAAGGGAACCCCTTTCTCAGTATGGAAGCCAGGCAAAATGAGAGTGCAAACGGTGTGTGTGCATGAAATGTTTGTGTGTGCCTTGGCCCTTCCCACCAACAGCATGTGCTACATGACCCCTTTCACACATACATACAGTGGTGCCTCGCTTAACGAATGCCCTGCTTAACAAAATTTCCGCTTAACGAAAGGATTTTTCGAGCGGAGGTTGCATCGCTAGACGAATTCATTTTACGAAAAATTCGTCTAGCAAATCACGTTTTCCATAGGAATGCATTGAAATTCAATTAATGCGTTCCTATGGGCAAAATTTTTTTAAAAAAAATTCAATGCATTCCTATGGGATTCGCTAGACGAATTTTTCATTATAAGAAAAGACCCGTGGAACGAATTAAATTCGTCTAGCGAGGCACCACTGTACATACATACATACATCAATCATTTTATTTGTGTTCCACCTTTCCACAGTTAAAACTACGCTCCAAAAGGCTTGCAATATGCCAAAAAATGCAGAATTTGAAACGCAACAAAAGTAGTCATAAGCAATAAATAAAACATCCAGAGGTACACAACCAAATGGAACAATTTCTGCATAAAATCATAATAAAGAAAGATACAAAAATAGTATCAATAACACACACACACCAACAAAAAAAACCCTAAATGACAACCCTGTCCAAGAGACTTTACCCAAGGGAATGCAGTCTTCTGGGGTGGGGGGTGGGGTGATTCTCCATACTTGCTATATGGGTTAAGCAAATTAAGCTAACATTCAGAGCATCTCCTATATTTGCCTGATTTATTCTCCTTCTGTTACTAATTGAGAGGTGCTAGGAGCTGTAAAGGGCAGTGAAGTCTTGTTTCCTTCAAGAATTCCAAGACTTCACTGAGTGTTGCCCATAAACTTTCAAGCATATCCGTACAATCAGGAGGCCTAATATCTTGCTTTACGTGGTGGTGGTGGTGGGGATTATGTTGCCTAGGAAGAAGTAGGAATGGAAATGGGGGGAAATGTATTGAGGTTGCGGTGGTGGATAAATCTAAGATGGCTGCCTCTGGGTGCTTGCACATCATCAGCAAGAATCCTGACCAGGCTGGGCAAAGATGGAAAACACAGGAAGTAAGATGAGGCAAGGTAAAAAATAAAGAAGAACCTTATTGAGCTTCGCAACCCAGTTTGCTTACACCTTCCACTGTGCAATGATTGGGGCTTACCATTCCATGAAAAACTTGTCTTTAGCGGGACAAGATTTGATTAGCAAAAGAGGCTCCTTACCCTGCAGTGACGTGTCAGTGTGGCTTCCACTCATAATGCCAACCTTAGCAGTGGGTGGCCTGAGGCCACTGCATGCTCTCTGTCCAAAATACTCATCTGGTACACTTGGCTTTATGAATGTACGGAAGTTCCTCTGGTGTCTTAATTATCCCATATCCTTGAGGCATTGCTAGATATAATTCGGATTGACTTGAGTGCCCAGTTAAAGTGAAGTCCGCATAATGCTGCCCTTTAAATGAACTTTTGGTGTTCATTTACATCCATGGAAGGAGCTCCCATCCAGTCTAAAGAGTAACCACGGTGCACACCTAAATGGAGCTCCTGTTAGGATTAAATTTATTTCCTGGTTTAAATGCTGTTCTTCCCTGGGATCCCTTGCAAATGTTTCTCTTAGAGAGAAATGTCCCAAACAGCTCACCTTTGGGAGTTACTCATTGGTTCAAAAAAAAGCCCCTTGTTCAGGGTTTAAAGTTCTTCAATTCCCAATACACTCAACACCACTTACATGATGGAAATGGTACAATTTTTGCATATAGGTTATAATGTGTAATGAACCTCCAGTTGTTTAAATTACTCTGGTTAGTACATGCTAGGACTATGAACATAGGCATGTTATAAATTATATGTAGGAAATAGAAAACGTCATCCCTCATATGGGTTTGGCCACCTGCAAAGCAATCCTTGGGTCTATTAAAGGACAACACAGATAGGTCAGCCTACTGCAACTTATCTATCACAGTGGAAAGGGATACCTGAGGGTTGTACTAGATCAGGCATCCCCAAACTTCGGCCCTCCAGATGTTTTGGACTACAATTCCCATCTTCCTCGACCACTGGTCCTGTTAGCTAGGGATCATGGGAGTTGTAGGCCAAAACATCTGGAGGGCTGCAGTTTGGGGATGCCTGTACTAGATAGAAGAGCAAAGCTTCACAGAGTCCTTGGTCCTTGACAGTCAAACTATAAAGTCCTCATTTTCCCTGAAGGGGGTAGTTAAGGGCTTCTGTTTAGGGAAGTTTTTACTGTTTGAAGTTTTATTCTGTTTAATATTCTGCTGGGAGCCGCCCAGAGTGGCTGTGGAAACCCAGCCAGATGGGCGGGCTATAAAAATATTATTATTATTATTATTATTATTAATAATAATAATTCTGCACACACACCTAATTTTAGTGCTCACCTAAAAATGCCACATGTGAATATGTCAAACTGTATTTAGAAACAAGTGTACCATACAAAATACTATCTTTCAGATAGAACTGGGACTCTGTGCTCTGAAATCACTGCAAACTTTTTTTTATTAAAAAAAACTTCCTTAAAAAACCCTGCTTCACTAAATACCTGCAGCTAAAGAGCTTTTAGGATAATTGCATTAACTTCCTAAGCTGCACTGCTTTTTTCCCCTTTGTGGTTCCCCTGCACGAGTCTATTTTAGGTGCCTGTCATAAAATGCATATATTGTGCAGGCTCAAAACTACTTCAGTCATCCAGCCTCTAGATGAAGTTACTGTTCTGTAGCTGAGGAAATCAAAATCATGAGAGAAAGTTTTCATTAAGAGTCACAGGGAACCCTTAGCAGTGATGGACTTTTTAATTCCACATCCCACTTAATACTGATCTTAAACACACACAGAAAGAGAAACAGCTCCTGTTCTCCAGATTATTAAATGCGGAGCAGCTACCATGCCTGAGTCCTGTATTCACAACTCCTAAAATAGATTATAACTGAGATACGCCACCACCCACTTGAAATGCACACATATGAGCCAGACCCCTGGCAATGACCCATGGGCCCCAGAAATAAACAGCTTTGAAAGTTGTAATACATAGTGAAGTGACATTTGCCATGTCTCCTGCACCACTCCCAATTCAAACTTTCGAGACAAGGTTCAAAGTTCACCTCTGCCATTAATTCACTGAGTGGCTATTGGCAAATCACTTTGCCTCTCAGGCTCAAGAGCTCTTCTGCAACATGGACGTTGCAGTACCTTATGGGGATGTCCTAAAGGTTTCTAAAACAATGTCTATCAAATGTTCCTCTGGGGGTCCCATGCATCCTATCTCTGATAGAGGGAGCCTGAATAGAGGCAGCTAACAAAGTTAGCGTTGGCCATAGTCATGAATGAAATGCTGGCTTTGTAGGTTCAGGTGAAGGAAACAGCTGCACAGCACTCAGCTTCTTCTGCCAAACCAAGGAGATGTCCCCCTTTTCCGGTTGAGGTGCCTCATTCCACGAGGTGTTGGGGCATAATTTTGTTTAGTTGCGAGCTCAGCGGTGTCTGTGTCTTGTCTGCGGCCAAGGAAAAACTGAAGATGGGGCAGGAATTTTCTGGGGCAAGACGTAGACATTTCTCGTGTCCTTTTGGGATTTTAAAGAAAATGATAGAGTTGTTAAGGAGTAATAATAATAATAATAATAATAATAATAAATTATTTCTACCCCGCCCATCCGGCTGGGTTTTCCTAGCCACTCTGGGCGGCTTCGAACAAAGATTAAAATACATTAAAATGTCACACATTTAAAACTTCCCTAAACAGGGCTGCCTTCAGAAACGCAGAGGCTTTGGCATATTTTTAATGTATTTTATGTATGTATGTAATGTATTTTAATCTTTGTTTGAAGCCGCCCAGAGTGGTGGGGGAAACCCAGCCAGATGGGCGGGGTATAAATAATAAATAATAATAAAAATTTCAGCAGCTGATCACCCAACCTTGGGGGCATGTGGCAGCGGCAGGAAAAGGGCTTAGAACCGCTGCATGCGCCACCTCCCAGTTACAAGCTTCCACATGCAGAGTTCATCTTTTGGCACATGTCTCCTTCACACTTAAGTCTCTTGAATAGGCACGTAGAGCTCCAGTGCAGGAAATCCTTGGCTATTATACTGGCCGATTAAGCCTTTTGTTTCTCTGGCACCAAAGCCTGGTTGAAGTCTAGTTTGTGCAACCGTTTTCTGAGATGGAAACGTTGCCGCATTATAATAACCCCACATAAACCCCAATTTTCAAAGTGATACCTTTTGTGTCCCTCCACAACTTTCCAAGTGGCCTAAGATTAGAATCGAACGTTCGGAGAGTCCTTTTTTGTTGTTGTTGTTGCCAGGAGGCCTGACCTGTTTTCCTTTACTTTGCACTCTTCGCTTCCAACATCTATCAGTTTTATACCACTTTAACTGTCATGGCTTCCCTCTGGGAATTGCAGTTCGGTAAAGGAGAGCCCCATTTCATGTCAAAGATTACTAATTTTGGATTCTGGACTCTTGATTCTAGCCTGGTTTGTGAGCTTTAAGTCATTCTCCCTCCCTCCCTCCCTCCCCACCCCCCTTCTCATCTTTGGAGCTCCTGTATGTTTTGTATAAACTGCTTAGCTCCCAGCAGGGGCATCTTGAGGGGTAATGGGCTTTAAAACCCTTTTGGAAGGGGATTCAAAGGAGGACCCTGTGTTTGCCGTTAAGCTCGTACAGATGGTAGTAAAGGGGGGGAGGAAAGGCATTGCATTTTTTTGTTTTGTTTTTTTTACCCCCTCCCCATCATGAAGCCAACAAATGACTTTGTTTCTTGGCCTTTCCTCTGTGCACGTCCAGGAGATGAACGAGGATCACAGCACACCGAAGAAGGAGAAGCAAGAGAGGATTTCCAAACACAAAGAGAACCTGCAGCACACACAGGCTGAAGAGGAGGCTCATCTTCTCAGCCAGCAGAGACTCTACTATGACAAAAACTGCCGTTTCTTCAAGCGAAAAACCATGATCAGGAGGCACGAGTTGGAGCAGCAGAACATTCGGGAGGTACCACCTCTTGCTTTCCTCTCCTCTTCGCCACCCCCCTTTCCCACCCTGCCCCAATATACCCAGGGAAAATATAAGATGAATACAGACAACTACTAGCAACTGGTCAGTATGCCATGCTGTTCATGTAACCAACCTGGGAAGCCTGCTGCCTGTATTGTCCTGACAAGAGCTGAATCTTCCCACACTCGTGCAACGAGGATGTAGTATCTGGGTCAGAAATTTATTATTGTTTTATTATGGTTTATTACGTTTATATACCGCCCTTCAGCATAAGATCTCAGGGCAGTTCAGAGAATAAAATACAGGGTAAAAACATAAGTAAAACAAAACAGCAAAGCAATAACCTCCCCCGCTTTCCCATAGACACATTTAAATCAGCCAAAGGCCTGGTTAAAGAGGAACATTTTCGCCTGGCATCTAAAGTATAGGTAAAGTCCAGTCAGAGGCTACTATGGGGTGTGGTGCTCATCTCGCTTTTCAGGCCGAGGGAGCCAGTGTTTGTCCTCAGACAGCTTTCTGGGTCATGTGGCCAGCATGAGTAAACTGCGTCTGGAGTGATGGGACACCGGGACAAGTGCCAGAGCACATGAAAATGCTGTTTACCTTTCCGCTACAGCGGTACCTATTTATCTACTTGCACTGGTATGCTTTCAAACTGCTAGGTTGGCAGGAGCTGGGACAGAGCAATGGGAGTTCACTCCATCATGCGGATTCGAACCTCCGACCTTCTGATCGGCAAGCCCAAGAGACTCAGTGGTTTAGACCACAGCGCCACCCAAGTCCCTAAAGATATATAATCAAGGCACCAGGCGAACCTCCATAGGGAGAGCATTCCACAAACAGGCACTACAGAGAAGGCCTGTTCACGCTTTGCCACCCTCTGGACCTCACGTGGAGGAGGTGCACAAAGAAGGACCTCAGATGATGAACGCAGAGTCTGGAAGTGCTTAATTTAATTTTACTTTTCCATATCAATTATATCCAATGGGCAACATAAGATCATGTGGTACAGCACCAGAAGAGCCTGTTGGATCGGGCCAGTGGCCCATTGGACCAGCATCCTGTTCTCACAGTAGCCAACCAGATGGGAAACCAGTAAGCGGAACTAGAATACACGAGCACTCTCCGCTCCTGAGGCTTCCTGGCAACTTGTTTTTAGAAGCATTGCTGCCTCCAGCCATGAAGGCAGAGCATAAGCATCATAGCTAGTCGCCATTGATAGCCGCCTTCTCCATGAATTTGCTCAGTCCTCTTTTAAAGTCATCCAAGTTGGTGGCCTTCCTTGCCTCCTGTAGGAGCAAAGCTGGGGCTACACCAGAATCGGCACACGTGGCTTTCAGAAGAGGAACAGCTCTGTGTGTCTGTGTTGCAGAGAGGAAAACTTTTGGTTAGCAGTAGAGCACATGCTTTGCCTGCATAAGGTCCCAAGTTCAATCCTTACCATCTCCAGATGGGGCTGGGAAGGGCCTCTTCCAGAAACCCTAGAGAATCACTGCCAGTCAGAGTAGACAATACTACTCTAGCTGAACCACTGATCTGACCCTGTTTGGCATCTCTGTCCAACATACCAACAATTTCAGTTAATCTGTAACCCACTCAGCTCCTGGCAAGAGACACACTTAGATCTTTTATGTAAGAATGGTGGTCCTTCTGCTAGGGTATAAACATGGATAGTTTGATGCTGCATCTTTGCATCTCAGTTCATGGCAAAAGTTTCTGTAATTTGCATCCTTCCCTCCACCCCACTTCTGATTCTGTCTCGATGCTTGCAATCACCTTGTCCTCGATACCATATGTCAATACTCTTGACCACTTGGGAGGTCCATACAAACAGCTTGTTCACTATAAATGGTTACATGCACACTGTGGTAAGTTATTACATGGTGACAGATCCTCTGTATTCATTCATTGCTTCCCTCTTTTGCTCTCTTCACATTGCAGGGCGGCAGAAGCTCACAACTGCAGGTGTTAGTGGCAATACGCTTGCAAGTGTGAGATATCCTACGTGCTCCCAACTTGCTTCACTCATCCATCCGACCCCAGCTCTCTCATGATGGCCATTTGTCATTGCAGAGTCTGCCTAGGAGAAGGCTACAGCCTGTCCTATACATTCAACAGAATGAGGTGGTAGAGTGGACTGTATATCAGAACAGATAGAAGATCCTATCTCAACAGTTCTGCCATTGTGGTGTGTGTGTTTTTTTTAATCCTGCAAATAAGCAGAAACCTAGCACATCAGAGGTTCCTCTGTAGTCTGCATGCTATTGTGCAAACAAACAAAAATCACTCGCAGGGAATTTTTGCTTCTTTTCTTATGGAAAGCATTAACAATATGTGACACATGCACCCTTAGATCTGCATTTTGAGGTTGTGTGATCCTTTCTGCCACCTTATTCTGCTGCGTGAGTGGACTAAGCCTAACCAATCCAATACATGCATGCACCTTTGAGAAAGCCCTTATTGAATTCAGCTGGGCTTACTTCTCAGTAGAAATGTGTGCTATACCTAGTGAAGGGTTTTTGAGGCAAGAGGGTGAGCCAGGAGGTGGTAGAATCACCTGGCCCAAGTTCTCAGGACAGCCTTAGGGTGGCCGTGTGTCCTGCATTACAGAAGACAGCCATTTATTTGCTTGTTGCATTTGTATCCCACCTTTGCCTCCAAGAAGCTAAAGGTGGCCTATATGGTTCTCTCCCTCATCATCTGATCCCCACTGCGATTATTATGATTATTTTACTATTAGACTGTCTGTCGGTATGCTTTCCACTATGTTTTTATCATTGATGTTTTGTAATGCGTTTCTAATGTTGTACACCACCCTGAGATCTTTTGATAAAGGGCTGTATATAAATTGAATTAACAACAACAGCAACAACAACCCTGTGAGGTAGGTTAGGCTAAGAGGCAGGGACTGGCCCAAGGTCACCCTGTGAGCTTCATGGCCAAGTAGAGATTCGAACCCTGATCCCAGGGTTCTACCCAGGCTCTACTTCAACACTCTAAATGATTACATGACGTTGGCCACCCGGTCCAGGTCTGGCTTAAAGATAAATAACCATAAAGAGAGAGTGCAGGAGAGGTCTTGAAGTTGCCCATCCACAATTAGGAACTGGAGAACAGACTGGAGAGGCACACAAGTCACATTCTTCCCTACAATGTTAGGGTATAATCTATTTCTATATAAACCATAGTGATTATTTGTAAATCTGCAACTATCCATTTATGCAAATATTATGCAAGCATAAATCCTTTTTACTCATCCTTTTTTGGCAGTATGTAAGAGGCCACCCTTGTCTAAGGTTGCCATATGCCTGGATTTTTTCGGACATAGCCGGTATTCAGTCCCCTTAAGCAGCGTCCGAGCAGAAATTGCTGAAATGTCTGGGAAAGCTCAACAATTTTGGCCAAAAACAGCTCAACAACTTTTGTGTCCGGATTTTCACTTTTTGAAATATGGCAACCCTACCCTAGTCAGCTTTGAACTTGCTAGTTGGACTTTAGCATGGGAGTCCCTCTCAAGTCTGTTAGTATCATTCAGAAAATAATTTTTGTCCTACCTTACAGGGTTGTTGCATGGATCATTGGAGATGACATAGTCAAAATGCTTGCAGCACTTAGGGAAGAGGACCAGAATGTGTAGGCGTGGAAAGATTCCAGCCTGACTATGTACAAGGGCATAAAGGGCAAATATTTCATCCATATTTATCACTAAATCAAGAATACAACATTACCAGATTTGTATCAAAACATGCAAACCACTTTAATCTCTGGTAAAAAAAAAAAAGTCACTTATCTGTATTGAATTATCATTTTAAGCGTGCATCTTTTTGAGTATTATTTGTGTATTCTGAATTTGCACCTAGCATCACAACTTAACGTTCCACTTCTTAACTGTTTAGCTGGTTTACCGGTAGTGCTGTATGTCTGGAGATCTCAACTTCACAATATTACCAGCATGTACTGGCTTATAAAATTCTGGAAGTTTAGGTGGTGTTGTGCAATAATTAAGATGCACTAATTTATTAACCCAAAGCATGAAAGTGTCTTTTTGGATTCTAGAGAAATGGAAGCTGTTTGCTTCATCTTGTAAATGTTCTGACACCATGAAGCTGTTCTAATTTGAAACAGGCTTACTCGTGTTTCACTATCAAATGATGAAACAGTAGGAGTCAGGTTGTATGTACACCGCAATACCAGTTCCACAGAAGAAAAGACATAAAGTAAAATGTAGATGCAGAATTAACCTTCCTGTAAGTGTCTAACCTTGCACTTAAAAAGAAACAGCAAATTTCTGCAGAAATATGCTTGGAAGCACATGGTGACACCTCAGGAGACAGAAAGCTGGCTAAATAAGATTTCCTATGTCTGGGGGAAGGGAAGCTATTTGCTCCTCAACGTGATGACTAGCAAAATCAGAATTATAAAATGCAAACTATACCATGCAAAATCATGTCCCCCCCCCCCAGTTTCCATATTTTTTCCAGCTTTAATGGTTGCACAGTTTTTACCTTTTAAGATATCACTCACAAAGCCCATATTCAGCTCCTAGCATATTGCATAGGAAGAACTTCCTAAAAATGTGAGCTTGTTTGGCAGTGCAACAGACTACCTCGGAAGGTGGTGGATTTTCCTTCATCGGAATTTTTGAACAGGTTGGATGGCCATCTGTCAGGGAATCCTGTATTGCAAAGTTTTGGGCAAGATTACTCTTTGAGCTCCCTTTCCAACTCTACTATTCTATTATCTGAATTTGAAGGGCCAATGCTTGCTAAATACTACAGTATCTTTTTGCTCGGCACATTCCAAATGGGATCCTGTGGCAGTGATCTGGGACCAAATCATGATTTCCCCACCCTGTCTCTCCATCTTTGGTTCATCAGCAGAATAACCGCATGGAGCTCTGCTTTCGCACTAGCTGCTTATAAGATTGGGAGCAGCCGGCTGGATTTCTGCTCCTTTATATGAGGAATATCTTCACAGGATTGTAAAACCGATGCCAGGGACAGAATTACTAGAGCTGTCAGTTGTCAGAACCTTTGGGCGAAGAGGGGTCATTCTGGGTAACAGATTTGGCTGTGTCACTATGGCACACCTAGCAATTAGGATTCATTCAAAGGAAATGAACTGAAGAAGTAGGATGCAAACACCCGCTCTCAGCATGTTTGTTTGAACTTGAATCTTTGGAAGGGGAGGGATTTGCATAATGGATTTGGGCAGGGAATGATGGAATGAAAACAAGGGTGTGTGGTGGATATGCAGGTATGTTGAGTGCATGTCCATTGAAACTTTTGTCAGCAGCTCTTCTCTGTTACTCAGGGAACTGAGAAGCAGGCTAAAGATGTGGCTGGGTGTGGCCTGGGGTTCCCTTTAGAGAGTGATGACTGATGGACTAAAGGTTAGAAATACTAGGGTGGAGAATGCTCTTTTATGTATCAACACACACACATGAACAAAGGTTCTGGAATAGCCCCGAAAGTGGAATGGCACATTTCTGTAAAAAAATAAAATAAAATGCCATTGATGGCTACGTGGAACATTAATACTGGCTCGCAGGTCTCTTAAATGGTTTTTTCACCTTGTATAGTTAAAAAGAAAAAGGAAGCCAGGTTGGATTTTCTTCAGTGAAAAGTGTCCAAATTGACAGGTTACAGGTTACTCCCGGTTCATGTTACTCCCGGTTGCCACCTACTGGCCAGTTTGCAGAAGTCCACAACAGGCATCATGGAGAGAAGGAGCAGGTTTGCTTTGGGACCCTCTTGCAAGCCCCCAACAAAGCAGGTTGGAAGTAGGTGCAGCAGAGCCAGCGAGCGCATTTCCTCACGCAATGTGAAATAAACACAGCAAGTTCACACACTGGCTTTGGTCTCTTTCAAGAAGGAGTAGGTACGTTCATGGAGGAGAAGCAGGTCTGTCAGTGGCTCTTAGCACAAGGAACTTCTCAATGCAAGCTGCATGGGGCAAACAGGAAGGGAAAGCCAGCAATCGCATACCTTACTTGTGAGTTCCCCAAAGTGTCTGTCTGACTACTATCGGAAATGAAGGAATACATGGACCTTAGCTCAGCCCAACAAAACATTTTGCAAGTCTCCCGAGAGCCCTGCCCTGGACACTAGGGTAGGCTGTCGGTCAAAAACATTGCTTGCTTTTTTTTTTACTACGCATGAGAAATTGGGGTTTGCTGCCTCGCTTAGGATTGCACCTGACCCCTTCCCCTTATGCTACGCAGGAACTGAACAAGAAGAGAACGCAGAAAGAGATGGAGCACGCCATGCTAATCCGGCACGACGAGTCGACGCGCGAGCTAGAATACAGGCAGCTGCACATGTTGCAGAAGCTACGTATGGACTTGATCCGGCTGCAGCACCAGACGGAGCTTGAGAACCAGCTGGAGTACAACAAGCGGCGGGAGCGGGAGCTGCACAGGAAGCATGTCATGGAACTGCGGCAGCAGCCCAAAAACCTGAAGGTTAGTAACTAGGCAAGGGCTGCGGTCTAGCTGGGATATAGGGAGAAGCGGTGCAAAGTCAACTGCTTGACCTTAGCCACCCCCTGCGTTCTTAATTCCATATGTGTGTGGCAGGGATGGGGAATCTGGTCTCCCAGATGTCCTTGGACTACGGTTCCTATAATCTCTTACAGTTGGGGAAATGTGAGTCCAGCCACCTCTGAAGTGCTATAGGTTCCCCATCCCTGGTATTTGGTGCTCTTAGCACATTTGTGCCACTATTTTGGCACCTGTCCATATATTCATTCAGCAGAGAAAGAATTCTCGGTAGTGGCACCCACCCTGTGGAATGCCCTCCCACCAGAGGTCAAAGAGAACAACAATTAGCAGACCTTCAGAAGGCATCTCAAGGCAGCCCTGTTTAGGGAGGGAAGCTTTTAATGTTTGATGGATTTCTGTATTTTAATATTTTGTTGGAAGCCACCCAGAGTGGCTGGGGGAACCCAGGCAGATGGGTGGGGTATAAATAACTTATTATTATTATTATTCGTTCACTTACAGTTACCTTCCATCCTAGGAGCCAACTCCTAGGGAGCGAGGTCCTTTCGCCCCCCAAAAAAATATTTGAAGCCCCCCCCCCAAGTTAATGGGCATTGTCTTTCAAATGATGTGCATGGGCCATTTCATGCGATCAATTATGTGTTTACCTGCCCCCCAGATATTTTATTAAGTTGGCACCCCTGCCTTCCATGGGATCTGGTAACTGCTCTTCTCCATGTAAAAGGGAAAAAGCAGGTAATTATCTCACACACAAAATAGCAAATAGCTGAAATGATGAGACACAGGTTGGAGACAGGCAATAGTTTCATGGAGAAAGCAGCTTGCGAGAGAGGCGTGGTTCTCTCGAGCACAATTTGCCCATTATAGGGATGTTACATTTTCTTTAATGTAAAGCTTCTGCATGAATATCATAGCGTTCTTAAATAACGTGTTGGGTTATGCAGATAACGTCGATGTTTAAATAGCCAAGTGTAACCTCACCCGGAGTTGTTGCCTTCCATTGCAGGCCATGGAAATGCAGATCAAGAAGCAGTTCCAGGACACTTGCAAAGTGCAAACCAAGCAGTATAAAGCACTCAAGAACCACCAGCTGGAAGTGACTCCAAAGAGTGAGCACAAAACTATTCTGAAAGGCCTGAAGGACGAGCAGACAAGGAAGCTTGCCATCCTGGCTGAGCAGTACGAGCAGAGCATCAATGAGATGATGGCATCGCAAGCGGTGAGGGCAGCTCTGGGCTCCATACCACACACACACAAAAACCCCTCAATTGGTTCCATATTAACTAGGGTGGCCATGTGTCCTCTTTTTCCAGGACACGTCCTCCTTTTCAAGGTAAAGTTTCCGTCTGGGTGGATTTTTTGAAAATTTGCCAGAATGTCTCTGGCTATACTTTCTGGATGAGACATAGTCATAACTGGATGTTGAAGGCTTGTTTTCCTCTTCACTTCTCCTGCCCCCCCCCTCAGCAGTATATCACAGCTTCTATAGCCTACATATAGTAGGGGTATTTAAAATGAGATTCATCATAGCGTCCTCTTTTTTGCTCTTCAAAATATTAACAAGCACTGGGGATCACCTTACCTGTGGTGAGAACTGATGGCGGTTTGCTGTTGTTTTTAGTAATATTTGCTTATTCTTCTTCTTTCCTTTTCCTTAGTTTTATTTCATTTCCCCTCCTTTCCCCCCTCTTTTCCCTTTTCCTGGTTTTATTTTCAAATTAATTTAAAACAAAAACAACAACTAAACAGCATGTGCAATCCTCGTCAAGCCTGTTTGTAGCAGGTTTACACACCAATAAAATCTTTTCAGATTGTATACATTGGTATGTGCACGTGTGAAGTTTAAAGCCCCAGTTGCACACAGCTGTAATATCCAGATACATTCAGGATAACCAAGCCCTGAGGAATAGCTCAGTGGGTAAAGCATGGGACTCTTAACCTCAGGGTTGTGGGTTTGAGTCTCACATTGGGTGAAAGATTCCTGCATTGCAGGGGGTTGGATTAGATGACCCTTGAGGTCCCTCCCAACTCTGTGATTCTCTGAAACAAGCGTAAATGGATTTGGTGGTGGAGGTGATGAGGGAAACACCTTTTGGCTGAGCTCATGGCATACCTTGGAGTGTTCAGAAACACTTTTAAGTTCTGGGAGAATAAAGCAGGTGCCAAGAAATGTTGATGACAGGCTGTGAGCTGGTGTAGTAGCATAGTGGCTGAGATACTGAGCTGCCAACCAGGAGGTTCCCAGTGTGAATCTTAGCTCTTGCCATGACCTCACCAGGTGACCTTAGGCAAGTCACACACTCTCAACCTCATCCCCTCCCCATCTGCAGTATGGGAGATTTAAAAAAAGACCAGCTTGCTTTTGTGGCCGCTGTAAGGATTGCCGCTAGATAAGGTGTGTGATGCACTTTGCAGTGGCTATAGATGCAGGAGAAGCTGTGTGGGCAGGATAGCCAAAGGAGAGCTGTGAGAAGGTGGCAGAAGCCTGGCAGAAAGGCAGGGAAAGGAGATTGGGAGCGGTGAAAGCCCAGGTGTAATGGGCATGTTTGAAACTCCATGCAAGGTGAAAGGAATGAGAAGCAAAGAGTATGTGTATGAAAGAAACAGGAGTGCTGAGCAGCAAAGGATTCTGGGTGTTGGGACTGGAGCCACAATGATCGGATGAGGCGGGACTGAGTCTGCCAGTGGCTCCCCTGACGTTGTTGGGCTCCACCTCCCATCAGACCCTGACAGCACAGCAAAAGTTAAGAGTTGACGGGAGGTGCAGTCCAGCAGCTTATGGAGGGCTACAGGCTCCCCACCTGTGGTCTATATACAGTGGAAGAGAAAGGGGTGAAAGGAGACGGTAGGAGAGAGACATGGTGCAGACCTCATTCAGAGGGGCAGAAGGGATTTGTGGGCCAATGGCAGGAAGGGAGCTTTAGAGTCTCAAGGCAGTGGGCCCAACCTTAACTTTACTTCCTCAGGTTACAGTACACAGTTAAGACTTCTATGCTCACCATTTCAATCAGAATTTTTTTGCATTTTCTCCTCCTTTGAGGCATGCATCTTCACGGCCTGCCTAAACAACTGTTCTTGTTCTTGTTGTTGTTGTTGTTGTTGTTGTGTATTTGCTGTTGTGCCCAACCCTAGAGCAGATTTGACCAGCAAGTGCCCTTAACTTTGTAAATGATTTTGTTGGTGTGTTTTTTTACACCCCCAGCTGCGGCTAGATGAGGCTCAGGAAGCGGAATGCCAGGCCCTGCGGTTGCAGCTTCAGCAAGAGATGGAGCTGCTGAATGCCTATCAGAGCAAAATCAAGATGCAGACGGAAGCACAGCATGAGCGGGAACTCCAGAAGCTGGAGCAGAGGGTGTCGTTACGCAGGGCACATCTTGAGCAAAAGGTATGGCAGGGGTTGGGCCGTTGCCAAAAAAACCAGGAAAGAAAGAACTGCTGGGGAGGTGGAGTTGTGCATACTGTCCAGATGCATCCCGTGCTCTGAGGTTAACCTTTTGTATTCCTGGTAGCAACAATGCATTACATTTCCCTAAGTAGCAGGATCCTAGCAGGATCAGTTCCTTGTGAAGAGAATACAGGAGCCTTAACAATTACTCCCGGCGGTATTTTTAAAATTTATTAGTCACCTTTTTTTTTGCCACAGCAACTCAAAGCAACTTACAATGTACACATACATAGATTAAAATCAGCATTTAAAAAGTCTAAAATTCAATTATATATATATATATTTTGTTTCAAAAACAAAACCATAGAGCCAAAGGCTTGCCAATCAAAAGGTCGGCGGTTTGAATCCCCGCGACGGGGTGAGCTCCCATTGCTCGGTCCCAGCTCCTGCCAACCTACGGTAGCAGTTCAAAAGCACGTCAAAGTGCAAGTAGATAAATAGGTACCGCTCCGGCGGGAAGGTAAACGGCGTTTCCGTGTGCTGCTCTGGTTCGGCAGAAGTGGCTTTGTCATGCTGGCCACATGACCTGGAAGCTATACGCCGGCTCCCTCGGCCAATAACGCGAGATGAGCGCCACAACCCCAGAGTCTGTCACGACTGGACCTAATGGTCAGGGGTCCCTTTACCTTTACTTTACCCATGCAAAAAAAAAAAGCCATCAGTGTTTAACAGCTGAAAATCTGATTAAAACGGAACATGCTTGCCTGACACCTAAAGATATGTAGCAGTGGCACCAGGCAAGCATCCCTGGGGAGAGCATTCCACAAGCAGGGAGCCACCGCGGAAAAGGCCCGTTCTTGTGTTGCCACCCTCCAGACCGCCCATGCTTTCATAGTATCTGCATCCTAGCAGATTGAATACAGAGGGGCAGGCAGACAGGCCCCTTGGCAGGCATCTTCACAACAGCATTGCTTTGCCAAGCTGTCTTCTGCCCAGTCAGATAAATCAGAAACTGTAAATTGTTTCCTCTCTGGCCTCCAGACCAGTGGTAATAATAAGCACTGCATAATGGGCACTTTAATAACTGAGATGAGGAAGGAATTTCCTATATTGTTGCTTTTGTCGTGTTGGGGGCGGAAGGAATATTCCAAACCGACTCCGTAGTTGGCATCTTCGGGTTTAGGAATGGATCCACCGTTTCAATCATTTATGAATGCTGTGAGTAAATAGTTAATGTCTGAACCAACTCTAGTAGGAATAGATGGATAGATTCCTGATCAGATGCCCCATGAGCTTAACTGAACACCAGCCACAGAAAAGGAATAGCGCTGCTGATGCTTATTTGTCATTTGCTGGAATGCACCAGGGAATCAGATTTCCTGACTGCTAGACGCATCGGTCTGTGTCGTTGCCAGAGGTGTGTTCTAATGGAAAGTCCACCTGCTCCACTGTATTAAGACTGCCACCAGAGGTTTCCCCAAATGCAGTGGCTTTTTTGCCCAGCAGGCCAGATCTTTCATCACCTGCACAAGCCAGCTTTGACTGGTGGGCGGGGTCACCCACCTGTCAGCCAGCTGACATCATGACACCAGGTAATTGGCAGTCCCACCTACCGTGAAGTCTATCTGCAGGGTAGGGCAAAGCTGCATGCAGCAGGATTGAACCCTCTCCGCTCATCAGCTGGTGAGTGGGAGGGTTCAGGTGTCTAGGCTACAGCCATCTGCTTTGCCGGCCGGGACCCTGCAGGGAATGCACTGGTGAAGCAGTACCAAACTCTCTGCTCACCTAGAAGTGTTACTGGATGGGGGAGTTGCTGAAAGCAAGCACAGAGACACATATTAACTGGGTGGCTCAGTCGGTAGCGCTTGAGACTCTTAATCTCAAGGTTGTGGGTCTGAGCCCAGTGTTGGGCAAAATATTCCTGTATTAAGAACAAGGATAGCTCAGTTGGTTCGAGCGTGGTGCTGATAATGCCAAGGTCGCAGGTTCGATCCTCATATGGGACAACTGCATACAGTATTCATTCCTGCATTGCAGAGGGTTGGACCAGTTGATTCTCAGGGTCCCTTCCAACTCTATGATTCTGTGATCCCCTCCACAAATGGTTCTCCCCTCCCACAGCTATATTGCAGTTTCAGAGTCCCGGGGAGGCGGGAGGGGTTCATTTAAAAAAACTACCACGGGAGGAATTGGAAAAGGAGAAATCACTAAGGAAAGGACTCAGCATCCCTTTTCCACTCACCTGTTTCTGCTGCAAGCACACACACAAACACCCCGATCACTTCCCAGTAGCATTCCAGGAGAAATGGAGGGGTAGGAAATCCTCTTGTCTAGATCTGTTCCTCAAACGTTTGGGATTCTGACAACCTGGGCTTCACTCTGCCACTGTGTTATTGAGGAACTTGCTTTAAAGCCCTCCCCCCCCCTTGTGCCATTTCAGATTGAAGAGGAGCTGGCGGCCCTGCAGAAGGAACGCAGCGAGAGGATAAAGTTTCTGTTGGAAAGGCAAGAGCGAGAGATTGAAACTTTTGACATGGAGAGCCTACGGATGGGCTTTGGAAATTTGGTCACGTTAGAATTTCCTAAGGAGGACTACAGATGAGATTAAATTTCTTTTGCCATTAAAAAAACAAAAATGCAAACAAAAAATATCTCAAATCCCAACATTCCCCCCCCATGTTAACGGGTGTGCTCTCTCTCTTTCTGTCTCTCTTACTGACATCATGTCGGACTTAGTGCCTGTATATTCTTACTCCATCAGGGGCCCCCCCTTCCCGCCAAGTGTCACGTTCCAGAGCAGGACCATTGCTCCGCAGTCTCTCTTGAATCTCATAGTGTCTCACACAGTATTGATGTCTCTGTGCAATGATTTTTTTTATTATTATTATTTAAAAAAATGTTTCAATGAAAACTTTTGGAGACAATTCTAACGAATCAAAACAAAAAGTGGATGTATGTTTGCTTTTCAGCAATCACTCATATTTTTTTGCCACCTTACCAATGAAAATTCAAGCAAAAAACAAAAACAAAAAACCAAGGAAGGAAAAATTAAAAGGAGTCAAATTCCCAGGGGGAGAGAGATGGGTATCGCAGCCTTACCTTAATCAGCTGCTGCATAACGTTTTTGAGTTTTTAATTTTATTATTAATTATTTCTTTTTTTGGTATTTATTCATCAGGAATAACTAAATGAAAAAAAATAATAATAAAAAAATTTTATTAAGAGATTGAGAAATTTGATACATTTTACAGAAAATATGAATTCTGAAATTGTGCTGTACATATCAGTGGTGGACATATTACTACTTTGGGGGCGGGGGGGAAGGGGAGGGGGGTTGGGGAAAGAGGGAGAGCGTGATTTTTTTGAAAAAGGGTCAGGCCAGGCCATGTGGGTTTTTTTGGCCGTTGGTCTTTGGCACATTCTTGATTGTATCATAATCATTTTCTGCTGTAGCAGAGGATGTGAATACACTTAAAAAAAAAAAAAAAACTAAGGAGCCCAGAGAATCCCAGGAGCACAAATTGGGCCTTGTCAAATTGTGTATTTTGTGTATAGAAGGAAATTTAAGGAGAAATTTACTTATTTTCATATTGTATTTTAACTGTTTCTCTGATCAGAAGTTTTTTTACTACCTGATGACTTGTTCCCCCCCTCCAACCCCCCACCCACCCACCCACCCACACTCCAGGCCACGCCGACACCCCCCACCCCACCCCTCCAAAACCCTCCACCCTGCCTCTTTTCCAAGTCAATCTTTGGAGTTTAACACTGTCTCTCATTCTCACATCACCTTAAATCTTTCCTCCTCCTCCTCCACACCCCTCCCTGCGACCCACCCACAACTCCCATCTTTGGTTCCCCTCCCTCCCTCCCTCCCCTCTCCCTGTCCCCGATAATCTTGGTCATAAATATTGCATTATTCACACTTTCAAACTGTGTATTTTCTTACAATAAAAAAGGTTAAAAAAAAGGCTTTACTTCTTTTGCATGCACTTTAACAAAAAAAATACTAGACGGAAAAAAGCAAAAAAAAAAAGAGAAAACCTTTTTCAGGTTCTCAAAGGGAAGAGCATGATATAACTGTCAGAGCTTTTAATTATATTTGTAAATAAAAGTGTTGCTCACGAAGCTTTGCTGTCTCATTGTAGCAGGGGAAGCAGCTCTTTGCCCTGCGCTACCCCCTACCCACCCCATCTCTGGTCAGCCATGGAAGAGACTCACGTGTGGCTTTCCAGCTCTCGTTTTTTACATCCAGCAACAGGAGAGCCTTTTAGCAGCAAACGCCGGCCAATCAGATCCTCTGCTTTTGGGCTGGATGCCGCGACAACTCAAAAGAACCATTTTGACCGAGTCCCTCCCCCTCAGATGTTGCGGGGGGGGGCAAGAGGAGCAGAGGAAATATTGTGTAAAGAGGCTTCTGTCGTGTCTTGCACAGGTGACTTTACTGGTGCTCAGAAACACACCTGAAACTTGTAAGGCGAAGAGAAATGTAGCATACATTGTTCCAATACGGCCTTTCCCAGGCTTGAGGGCAGGGAGCCATCCTTCCAGTCCGCAGCCGAAACCGGCTGTGGACAGCGTTCATTGGCTGGTTCCTGTGATGTCACCAGGAGAACACCTATCCCAAGCCCCACATGGATTTGATTTTAGAAAGTATTTCTAGTGCGGATTATTTCGGCAAAGGGCGATTTGATAGATGGGTGGGCATGCATGTGATGAAAGAAAATGAGAAAACGAGCTGCTCGCCTGAAGAATGGGAGGAGGGCCCAGGCTGATAGCTGAATCAGGAATCAGCAATCATTGCCAAAAGGATCATGGGGTTTGGTGGACCACAAGCTTAACATGAGTCAACAGTGTGATGCAGCAGAAAGAAAGAAAGAAGCTAATGCAATTCTAGGCTGCATTAACAGACATCTAGCATCCAGAATAGTACCACTCTATACTGCCTTGGTCAGCCCACACCTGGAATACTGTGTCCAGTTCTGGGCACCACAGTTTAAGAAACCTGTGCAGAGGAGGGAGACCAAGATGATCAAGAGTCTGGAAACCAAGCCTAATGACGAACGGTTGAAGGAGCTGGGGTATGTTAAGCTTGGAAAAAACTGAGAGGTGATATGAGAGGCATCTTCAAATACCTGGAAGATGGAGCAAGCTTGTTTTCTGCTGCTCCAGAACAGATGACCCCCAAACCAATGGATTCAAAGGACAAGGAGGAAGATTCCGACTAAATGTTAGCAACAACACTCTGGTGGTGAGAGCTGTTTGACAGTGGAGCACACCACCTGGGTCCCAGAAGGCTTTTAAATGGGTTGGATGTACATCTGTCATGGATGCTTAAGCTGCGATTCCTGCATTGCAGGGGGCTGGACTAGATGACTCCTGGGGTCCCTTCTAACTCAAGATTCTATGAAATTGCTAAGCTGGACTCACACCACAGTCAAGGAACCAGCTGGGACTTCTTACTACACCTGCCTGCACTCTTAAGGGCTCTAAAGGGAATTTGCTGAGGAGGGGGAGGGGCTGTCTTGGACCCATCAACATTCTTAATATTTTTTTATTAAAAAAAACCACACACACCCTTTTTTGTGCTTTTGTTGACTGCCTTATCTCTTTGCTCATCCATTTCTGTTTTTACCCATCCACCCAAAGGGATCCCAGGAGCAACTCTGAAGGTTTCAAGGCTGGCACGGTTCTCCTTTTCTCTGCTCTTCTTCTTGGCCTCCGAGCAATATTTAGGGAACTTCTTAGCAGAGAAACCCTCCTTTCGGCGGCCGGGGGGGGGCACCCCATCGCCGCCAGGAGCCACTAGTCCTGCCAAGAACCAGGTACGGTCCAGAGATCAGTGGAGGCTGGGGCATGAGACAGTTCATGTTGCCCCTTCCTGCACTGTCCCAGAGGTAGATAATCTTCTTGCAGCATGAGGGCCACATTCCTTTTCCAGCAACTTTCCAGGGGCCGCATGCCTAGGGTAGGCAGGTCCGAAGGCAAAATGGGTGGAGCAATTAAAGTAAATCTTGCTTTTATACAGTAAGCTAGCACCCAAACACCCTTCTCTATTCCCCATCTAGGCAAGCAAGACACATTCCAGCTAGGCAGGAACAATGAGGGTGAGGACAAGACCAATGGTATGTGTGGCTTGGGGGTGTATGTGTTCTGGGGGCCAGAGAAAGGAGCATGGAGGGTCAGATGTGACCTCTAGGTCTGAGGTTCTACAACCCTGTTCTGGCCAAAGTTGCCCATACTGTGTGCCATAGCTGCCAAGTTTTCCATTTTCTCGCGAGGAAGCCTATTCAGCATAAGGGAAAATCCCTTAAAAAAAGGGATAACTTGGCAGCTATGCTGTGTGCTCTGAGCTAACCCATGTTGCTCCTGCAACCCACTTCCAATAATAATAATGATGATGATGATGGTGATAATTTATTACTTTTACCCCGCCCAACTGGCCGGATCTCCCCAGCCACTCTGGGCAACTCCCAACAGAATATTAAAAGCATGCTAAAATATCAAACATTTAAAACTTCCCTAATCAGGGTTGCCTTCAGATGTCTTCTAAAAGTCAGATAGTTGTTTATTTCCTTGACATCTGATGGGAGGGCATTCCGCAGGGTGGCGCCACTACCGAGAAGGCCCTCTTGTCTGGTTCCCTGTAACCTCGCTTCTCGCAGTGAGGGAACCACCAGAAGGCCCTCAGAGCTGGACCTCAGTGTCCGGGCTGAACAATGGGGTGGAGACGCTCCTTCAGGTATATTGGGCCAAGGCCATTTAGGGCTTTAAAGGTCAGCACCAACACTTTGAATTGTGCTCGGAAACGTACTGGGAGCCAATGTAGGTCTTTCAGGACCGGTGTTATATGGTCTAGGCAGCCACTCCCAGTCACCAGTCTAGCTGCCGCATTCTGGATTAGTTGTAGTTTCTGGGTCACCTTCAAAGGTAGCCCCACGTAGAGCGCATTGCAGTAGTTCAAGCGGGAGATAACTAGTGCATGCACCACTCTGGTGAGACAGTCCATGGGCAGGTGGAGCTGGTATAAGGTTACCAGACATCCCCATTTCCCGGGGACAGTCCCCGGCTTTACAAATCAGTCCCCATACAAAATCCATTGAAGTTGAAAAGTGTCCCCGGATTCATTGGGAAAAAAATCTGGTAACCTTAAGCTGGTAGACAGCTGCCCTGGACACAGAATTGACCTGCACTTCCATGGACAGCTGTGAGTCCAAAATGACTCCCAGGCTGCACACCTGGTCCTTCAGGGGCACAGTTACGCCATTCAGGACCAGGGAGTCCTCCACGCCAGTCAGCCCCCTGTCCCCCAAAGACAGTACTTCTGTCTTGTCAGGATTCAACCTCAATCTGTTCTTTCAATGCATGGGGAAGTCAGGACAAGGATTTTTTTTGGTTGCTTTTATTATACAGCACCTGAAAAGGGCTTGCCAAGTTAAGGGCAAACTGCCACAAATCTCCCTGTGCTCATTGGATTGCATTCTACTCAAGAGTAGACCCACTGAAGTCAATAGATTAGAATCACGCCCACTGTTTTCAGCGAGAGTGTTCCAAGTAGGGCTTAATGTTAGATACCACCCTCTTTTTTTTACTCTGTTGCAATGAGATTCACATGGCAGGCTATTTGACGCCAAGCTGCTCGTAGATCTTTGGCACATGGCTGTCCCACTCAGCCTGGTAGCACATGCCTGCCACAGGTGCACCCAATCCGTACTTCTTGCGGAAGGACGAGGCTCGGAACTTCTCGCGCTTGGCAGCGGTAAGTTTATTCAGGATGGGCTCGTCGCAGGTCAGTCGCTGCGGCTGCTCGTAGACCAGCCACACATAGCGGTGAAGTCCTACGATGGCCAAGGATATAATGCAAAGATTATGGTACGGCTGTCAAAACTGTGTGTTGTTTTTTCTCAATACAGAAAAGCAACCCTTTTTGACTTTTTTTTTAAAGAAATGACTATGAAAATGTTCATCTTATTTACATTAACCTCCTTCTCAACTGGCTTCATGCACATTGCTCTCATTCTCAACTGGCTTCTTGACCACTGCCCTCATTCTCAATTGGCTTCTTGACCACTGCCCTCATTCTTAACTGGCTCCATTTGCTCCCATGTAGCAACATTGGTTAGCCAAATCCGATTGACCACACAGAGTACAGAGATCTGAGTCTACTCACTGCTGGAATGGCCGGGATTGCCCATTTGAGTACTTCCCGGGGGGGGGGGGAGATGACAGCCAAGAGAGGAGAGGAAGAGAATAGAATGGAGGCAGCAGGAGATGGGGAAAAGATAAGTCAAAAACGGCAGGAAAAAGAATAGCTTGGGATGGGAGGGAGCAGAAAAACATCCAGAGAGGAACAAGGTAAGTAGTTACTTCCTTTTAAGTTCCTTCACTTCATATTGCAGTTCATTTTTGTTTTAACAATTCTAACACGGTAACAATCAAGAGATTGTTGAAATGCCATCTCCTGTACAGTATAAGAAGGTGTTGTAGAACTAGAAAACGGCAACTGGAAAGGGACGAGTGTTCCAAAACTTTTGACTGGGCAGTGCTGCTTAGTGGTTAGAGCTCTAGAGTGCTAGACCTGGGAGAGACCAGGGTTCAAACCCCACTCAGCCATGAAGCTCACTGGGTGACTTTGGGCCAACCACTGCCTCTCACAGGGTTCTTGTGGGCGCCAGGATGGGGAGTTGTAAACTGAAAAAGATCTGGAGGCCACCAGGTTGGCGGGAGCTGGTTAATGGATCAGCCCGGCCCAGCAAGTCAGTTCTGCTGGTGCAGCAGCCAGAAATAAATCCAGAAGGGTGTGTCATAAGGAGACGAGACCTTGCCTCTCCCACACTGACTTAAGCCCTCTGAATGTACCATTTAAGCTCCACTATGGGTGTGGAAATTTTTGTTACCTGGCTCCCCTAGGCTGTGCTTGACACATGAGTTAATCCTTTGCACAAAGGGGGCATTCAATCTGCAAGGAAACTCAAGTCAAGGCACTTTCCATCTGAGGGCCTGGCAGCCTGATCCTCAGGCATTTGCAGAGTTCACAGTGCTTTACTCACAGGGTGTGGCGGAAAAGTTTGTTTTGCTGGGCAGGTTGGGTCCCCAAGTACCGTATTTTTCACTCCATAAGACACACTTTTTTCCTCCTGGAAAGTAAGAGGAAATGTCTGTGCGTCTTATGGAGCGAATGGAGCCACTCATCAGCTGATTGCAAGAGATCGGGGAGGGAGATAAGGGAGCTAGCTCCCTGCCCAGGCCTCAATAGTTGTCTGCAGAGGGAGGCTGCTTGTTTCCCCAGAGACATGTGACTGGCTGATTAGATTATCTGTCTGGAAACTGTAGAAATGGGTCCCTTTCCTTTCCTGGAGAAGCTGCAGAACTGTGAGTTGAACCCCATAAAAGCAGGATTTTTTCCCCTTTGCAAGGTAAGCTGCACAACTTTGAGCTGATCCTCAAAAAAAATGGAGCTTTCCCCCTTTGCAAAAGAAGCTTCCTCAAATATTTAATTGGGGGGGGGGCAAAGGCACCTAGGCCTCTAGGAGTTGGCTGCTATGCCTAGGACAATTCAAGAAAGCAAAATATTTTTTCTCTTGTTTTCCTACTCTAAAAACTAGGTGCGTCCTATGGAGCGAAAAATACGGGTTTGTTTTTTCCTGCCAGCAAACAGTTAATGAACGGAAGCTTCTGATTGGTTGGGGTTCCAGGAGAGGGAGTTGAAAAGGAGTAGGTTGGGATTGAGGTTGGGAGATAGGGATTGAGAGGGAAGAGTTTTGGTTCTGGATAAAAACATCCACTCTGAGGAATATATCAAAAGCTAGAGAAAGGAGTCTCGTGAGCTTAGTGTGAAGAACAGTGTGTGGTGTCCTGTGAGAGTAATAGGCCAGGAATTAACTGGGAGGCTGAGGCTGAGCCAGGAGAAGTAGAAGCTGGAAATATACAGTCTACTTAGGTCTCATTCCAGTCAGGAGGGGAGAGATTCTGCTACAAAAGAGAAGACTCCCAAACTGTTAAGAGGGGTCTGTTACTTGGAGTACCTCAGGAGTAGGGTTGTCTAAGGGGTGTGTAACTGACAGGGAGTACCACCTTGTTTAAGAACCAAAGCACAGTGGTACCTCTACTTACGAATTTAATGCGTTCCGGACGCACATTCGTAAGTCAGAAAAATTTGTAAGTCGAATCCCATAGGAATGCATTGGGAGAAAAAATTCGTAAGTCGAAGCAACCCTATCTAAAAATTCGTAAGTAGAAAAAAATCCTATCTAAACCGCATCCAAGATGGCGGACGGAGCTCCGTAAGTAGAAACATTCGTAAGTAGAGTTATTCGTAAGTAGAGGTACCACTGTATTAAGCGACAACAGCTGTGCAACAACTGAGAAAGAACTGAAGTGAAATAACATAATCTGAAGTATCCTATGTTTTATTCACTTGTGTCATAAACTTCCCTTTGCTAAATAAAATCTCTCTTGTTTATTTGATCAAATCCTGCCTGAGACTCCAAATTATTAAGTTTTTCCTCACACAAGTCCCCCACAAGATAATCTGGGGTAGTTTGTGGGAATTGGTGTTCTGAGGGCAGGCCCAACGGCGCCAGGGGGGAAAGTGCCATTGCGCCGCACCATACAGGGCGGCTCAGAATCCAAATTAGTCCTGCACCTAAAGTTTATCTAGGTTTTAAAAAACAAACAAACAAACAATTCTTCCACTCTTGTGGACTTCTAATGGAGATGGATGCTGGAAGAATTGGGATAGATAAAAGGAAGGACTTCTTCATGCATTGCATGGTTAAGCTGTGGAGCTCACTGCCACAAGAGGCAGCAATGGCCACCAACCAAGATGTTTTTAAAAGAGGATTGGACAAATTGACAAATTCATGGAGGAGAGGGCTTTCAAAGGCTACCAGCCACGATGGAGCTGCTGTGCCGATACCATTGGAGTCGGCACTGCTTCTCAGCACCAATTGCTGGAAACCACAGGAGGGCGGGGGAGGACTCTTTTCCTTGCATCGTGCTTGAAGGTTTCCCATTATGGCATCTGGTTGGCCACTGTGAGAACAGGATGTTGGACTAGATGGGCCATTGGCCTGATCCAGCAGCCTCTTCTCACATTCTTAGGCTCTTAATGGCTGTGTTGCAGATTAAACTGACAGGAATGTATGGGAGCTGCCTGATCCCAACTCAGATCACCGGTCCATTGATCGAGCTGAAGTACTACTTCATGCAGCACACAGGCAAACTGTGGAACTCACTGCCACAAGAGGCAGTGATGGTCCCCCAACTTGGGCTGCCTTGAAAGTGCCTTCCCAGAGAGAGGCGGAGGTGTGCCTTTTAAAAACGGCCAAGCATACCTGCCAAGTTGCTGTCAGAGAAATAAGGGACCGGGCTGGAAATAGCAGACCGGAAGTAGCGCTGCCGCCATTTTGGAACTGGGCGGAGCATGCTCAGAAGTGACTTTTGATGCTGCTTTGCCCAGTTCCAAAATGGCCGCCGCGCCAGAATAAACCAGGAAAAAACAAAAAAAATCCGTTTTTCAGCTAGGAACAGCTGGAAAAACGGGGATTTCCCGGGGAAAACGGGAGACTTAGCAGCTATGCGCCCAAGGCTTTAACATTTGTTTCTTAAGAAGAAACACTCACCGGCCATTTACTCCAGTTAAAAAGCCAAGAATCTGTCAAGGAGGAAAGAAATGCCTCACCTCTCCACACACATCAAATCATGTTTGAACGGCACTTGGCATCTAGTCCAATCAAACTTCACACTGCTAATCTCTCAGAAGGAAAAACAATCAACCCATCTAAAAGCAAATAATGTACTCTGTATTTGATTTCTGGGTTCCTGGCCCAGGGTGAAGTCCCTACTTGTCTTGGAACAAACCAGCCCTTTGCTCAGTCTCTTAGGCAAGGCAATCACCTTCTTCCAAACCCTCAAAGTTTAAGGTAGAGAATCCACGCAGGTTTCCAAGACGGTGCCCCCCACCCACCCAAGATGATTTTAGAAGTCACTTCCCCTCAGTTTCAGCAGGGGGCAGCCTTTCTGGCTGGTAGGTGTGTATACATCAGATTTGGACAAATGCTGGATCAAAACTCAGCTGAATGTCAGCAAAATGGGAAAGTTTCTCCCCAGATTTGTCACATAGGGAAAATGCCAAAGATGTGACTTTTTAAACTGTCAATCAGTAGGAACAATTTTACCAGGGCTCTCCAATCACAGTGCCTTGACGGGCTTTTGAAGTAACATATCACCTTGTTCTTGTCTGTTCTGGGCTGCTTGCTAGTGCTGTAACAGGTGCTTACTTTGAAAATGCAAGACTTTCAAGCCCTTCTGCCTCTCTGCCTTAGGCCTGCACACTCACTCCTGTCAAATCAGCCTAAAGAAGTCCAGAAGGCCACATTTGGCCCCTGAAGCTAAGGTTCTCACCTAGTGCCAAGGTTAGGGGTCATAGCTGCCAAGTTTTCCCTTTTCTCGCGAGGAAGCCTATTCAGCATAAGGGAATTTCCCTTAAAAAAAGGGAGAACTTGGCAGCTATGTTAGGGGTGGGGAACCTTTGGCCCACAGGCCAAACTTGGCGCACCACGGGTTCAAATTTGGCCCATGGGGCTGTTTTCCCCAATCTACAGCCACCTGCCTTGGACTTGGGATTTGAGGTGTGCTAGTGGTAGCTATAGGGACCCAGGTGGCACTGTGGGATAAACCACAGAGTCTAGGGCTTGCTGATCAGAAGGTCGGCGGTTCGAATCCCTGCAACGGGGTGAGCTCCTGTTGCTCGGTCCCAGCTCCTGCCCACCTAGCAGTTTGAAAGCACATCAAAGTGCAAGTAGATAAATAGGGACCGCTCTGGCGGGAAGGTAAATGGCGTTTGCGTGCGCTGCTCTGGTTCGCCAGAAGCAGCTTTGTCATGCTGGCCACATGACCCGGAAGCTGTCTGCGGACAAACGCCGGCTCCCTCGGCCTATAGAGCGAGATGAGCGCCGCAACCCCAGAGTCAGACACGACTGGACCTGATGGTCAGAGGCCCCTTTACCTTTACCTTTAGGGGTAGCTATGGGGTTGATAATACACAATCAGAGAGCCCTAAAGCATCCTCTGGCTCTACTGTCAATCAGCTGGTGAGTGGTAATGCCACAACCATGAGGCATTGGGGTTCTTTGCAAGCCCAGCAAGTCCCAAGTCTGGGACTTCAAAGCACCCAACTGTCTGTGACATCAGGTGTTTGGCAGGTGGGCACCCTTGCCCACCTGTCAAATTTGGCCCGCAAAGCTAGAATCTGATAAAGGTCTGGCCTGCAGAGCAATTTTTTTATTTAAAAAAAAAAGTTTGCCCACCCCTCCACAGTGGTTTGCCTACCTGTTCCCTTGGCAGGCGCAGATCCAATATAATCCGACAAAATGCACCCGCTGCCAATGTCGTTGCCTTGCATGTTGGTCACCAGGAAATGGTGCCACTCTCTAGAGGAGGAAAAAGAGCAGGAGAGGAAACTTCAGAATTCAACATCCAAACCAAGTGTTCCACATTAATCCTCCATGGTTTCCCTATTTGGTAAAATCCACCACCTAACTCAGCAGCGCAGCATGTACTTTTCAGCTGAAAAGCAGTGTACAAGTGCTCTAATAACTAAAAGATGCTAAGAACAGAGGAAGCTGCCAAAGTCAGACCAATTGATCCATCTAGCTCAGTATTGCCCCACCACTGAGCTATGGTCTTTCCCTGTGTGGCTGCACAGTTATTCCACCCTCCCGGGATGATGACCATTGAAAACATGCATACTTCTATAAAGACAGGAGCAGGCCAAAGGGAGAGGATGTCCCTTTTGTGGTCTCTCTCACCTGAGTTTCGGATCCACCCTGCTGGGAACATCCAGGTCTGTGAGAATCAAGGTGTAGAGTTTTTGCGGGTCGCAGCCCTCCCAGTCAATGGATGTGGGACAGTTCTGGACCTGTTCAGTTTTAAGGGAAATTGGAAACCAGTGCACATCTCTGGGAATAGGTGTTGCACGATGGCAAGGCCTCACTCCTGTTAGCAATCGCGCTGCAGCATTCTCTGCTGACTGCAGCTTCCGGGTCAGCTGCATAGCTGCCAAGTTCCGGCCTGAGAAATAAGGGACTGGACCGGAAGTAGCAGACCGGAAGTAGCGCTGCTGCCATTTTGGAACTGGGCGGAGCATGCTCAGAAGCTACTTTTGATGCTGCTCTGCCCTGTTCCAAAATGGCTGTCGCACCAGAAGTCACGCTGCAGCCATTTTGGAACTGGGCAAAGCAGCATCAAAAGTCGCTTCTGAGCATGCTCCGCCCAGTTCCAAAATGGCCGCCATGCCAGAATAAACCGGGGGGAAAACAAAAACAATCCGTTTTTTCGGATGGGAACAGCTGGAAAAACGGGGGTTTCCCGGGGAATACGGGAGACTTGGCAGCTATGGTCAGCTGATTGGCACTGGAAGCCTGTCTCCGAATGAGATTGCTGCAACCTCTGATCAGCTGATTGGCACTGACAAAAAACTACCAAAGTTGGACCTGGTTAGGGATCTGACCCACCGGCAGCATCCAGTCCCCCAACCCTGTGCTTAAAGGGAGACCCCCCCCCCCAAGTTACAAAGAAGCAGAAAGACGAAATGCGAAAGAGGCTGATATAAATCAAAAAGGTTCTGCTTTGCTCTGCAGGCAAGAAGGACCTGCAAGCAAGGACTCGATTTGGTAATGCAATCCAGATGGCTCCGTCAAGTGGTCCAAGCCACAGGGAGCAGGGAAGGGGGAAGAAACTGTCCAGAGTCAATGCAGGAGGGATGTTCTTCCCATACTCCAAACAAAGCAGTAATTGGAAGCAGTCACGCAAGTGAGGCTTGCTTACAACTCTCTCATTTCATTCGCCTTTCCCTCCACCTGGTTTATGAGTCTTACTGGATCAAATCCATCCAGCGTCCTGTTTTCCATAGCAACGAGTCAACTGCTTCTAGGAAACTTGCAAGGACAATTAGAAAAAAGGACTATGGAAGACCACTCCCAAGATATGACTGCAGCAGCGAGGCTACTATATGCACAAAGATGGAAAGATATAGCCCTACCCACTTCAACTCCCATCAGCCCCACCAAGCACAGCCTTTTTGGACTACAACTCCGATGATAGCTGGCTTTTAGTTAGGGCTACCATGCGTCTGGATTTTCCCGGACATTACCAGGATTTCAAAGGTGAAATTGGGACACCTTGTTGCCCACTGTAAGAACAGGATGCTGGATTAGATGGGCGACTGGCCTGATCCAGAAGGGCTCTTCTTATACTCCATTGTTTTTCGGAATGTTTATTATCGCCCCAAGGAAGGAATGTCTTGTTTCCAAACTGCATCAGGTAACAACAAAATATTTTGAATGCCTTCAGAACTTTTTATCTCCACTTTATTTCAACTGAATAAAGGACCATTGTGGGGGGGGGGGGTGTTAAAGAACATTTTAAATAAAAATGTTTTGTGTACAAAAAAAGAGAGAAAAGAAAAGAGATTTACAAATGAGCCAGCATGTAGAAATGAAGCATAGTGGAAAGTTAATTCAGAACATCTGATGTATTTTTGTGTTTCAGAAAAATAAAAGATTTTAATAAAACACAACGGCTCCAAATGGCACAAAAATAAAGAAAATATTTTACCCTGCAGCTAGGAAAGGGGGGTGGAGAAGAATGTTGATGCTGATTTTATATATATGACACTCAGATACAAAAAGAGAGAGAAAGAAAAGGAACTGCTAAAGTTAAGCACACTCAAACTTGTTTACGGTGTAAAATAGTGCTGGGTTGATACAGAATTTTCCATGGATGCCAAGTTTAAATAGTGGCTTGTGTTATGTTGGCTTGTGCCCTGAACATTTGACTCCACCCCCATAATTCCACACAGAGGCAAATGCCTCACAGTCCATCATTATTGGATAGCCCCCTGAGCGATTGTTCATCCCCAGCCAATCACAGCACTCAGAAGTAGCCCCTCATTTGAATGCCTGCCGGTATATAAGAGGAGTGCTGGCTGGAAGTCACCAGCATTTGCAGGTGGGGCAGTTGAGCTGGAGAGGACGAACCAGCAAGAGGCCATGGCTGGCACCAAAAGGGGTAGAAAGAGCCAGCAAAGCAGAGCCCAGAAGATCCTGAACAGACGAGGGAAGCTACCTCAGAAACCCAGGAGGAACGTTTGCATTATCAGGTTCCCGAGAAGCAGCTACTTAACATCATGCCCTCTCCTGTCCTGGTATTTCAACCGGAAGATGCGGGACGACATCCTTTCCTTACAGAAGGCCAAAGCCGCCTTGAGCCCCTGCATAGCAGATGTCCACCACAAGATGTCCCTGCGGCTGGTCAAGCAGCGGAATCAGCAGCACCACCCTTGTTCCTGCGCGAACTTCCTCCACTCCACTCTCAGGCAAGTGGCGAGCAAGAAGCGAGCCAAGTGGGTGGCGCCAGCTTCCCCCAGGAAACGCCAACGTTACTCCGACGAGGAGATTTTCTACAAGTTGGCAAAGCCCTGCAAATCGAAAGACCAGGACTCATCGCCCGCCAACCCAGGGGCGGCAGAGAACATGGCTCCAGGGGTACCTCAGCCAACGGCAAATGAGCTCCAGGAGGTATCGAGCTAGACCAACATCTTCCTCGCTCTTCTCAGGACAGCAAGCAGGCCTGACAAGAAAACCGAAGGGAGAAGAGGGAGGCAAATATATATATTACATAAGCCACTGGCCTGCTCAAAAGATCCTAGGGAACTGAAGGGGCGTGTCACCACCCACATTCCGATCCTGTCCTGGAGCCATTTTTTGCAGAACTAATAGATTTATCAATGCCTGCAGGAGGAGAAAAGAAGATATTTGAGCCATCGGATAAATAACAAAGTCACCTGGAAAAAGGCCCGCATCTCTGAACCTACCCCTTGAACGAATAATTATTCCTTTCCTCGCTAACAAGAAACAGACAGAAATTGGCTACCGCTTGAAGGAAAATGAAAAGGGATTTGTCATTGTATCCAAAGTGTGTTTCCCGCCCCCCCTCAGGAAGTTCATCCTGGAGTAATAATAAAACTGGATCTTTTGAAACGTATACGGTACTTTGTGTCCTGAACTTGTTAGACACATACACGCAATTATTACTTATGATGATTCAATTAGCCTTCATGCAGTTTCCACGGGGTGGTATATGATATAAAGCAGGCACGTCCAACAGGTAGATCGTGATCTACCAGTAGATCACTGGACATCTGTGGTAGATCACTGGTAGATCAGTGGCTCCCCCCAAAGAAGCTGAACAACTTTGGCTCCTTTAAAAACAGCTCAACATTTTGGCCCTTCACCGCCCAAAAATCCTCCCTAAAAGAAGCTCAACAAGTTTGACTTGAACCCCCCCATAACAGGGCTTTCCTTCCTAAAAAAAAAAGCTCAAAAACTTTGACCTGAACACCCAAAAAATGGACTTCCCTCTTCCCTAAAAAAGGTTCAACAACTTTGACCTGAACCCCGCAAAAGGGGGTAGATTACTGCTAGTCTTTAACTCTGTGGGTAGACTGCAGTCTCTTGGGAGTTGGCCACCCCTGATATAAAGCAACACCAATAAAAATACGTATTTTTAAATATATTTTTTAAGATAAATCCTATCGGAGAAGAACAATCTCAAGAACTCAAAAAGTGGTACACCCTGAGAAATTTTTTGTTTTGTTTTAAGCTTCATTTATGATTTCAGGCCAGTGGGATAACTCTAGGCAAGACTTCCTAACCCAGAAATGTTCAGGTGATTTTATTTTTGGGAGGGGAGGGGAGATCCTTATAAGGAAAGGTTAAAACATTTGTGTCTTTTGAGGGAGAAAGGCCAGGAAAGACTGATTGGGTGACGTGATGGAGGCATAAAATATTATGCTTGGGGGAGGTATTGTGACTCCCAATTGTTCAACCATAGCAACAGCAAAACAACCCCCCCCCAGTGGAGACTTATTTGGTGAATGGGGCACTGGCCCACCAACCTCAGACAGCCCCACCTGCCTGCCTTCTAGCCTAGGGAGCAACCCTGGCTTTCAGCTTCCTCCTTTGATTTGAAGCACCACGGAGTCCACTTGAAACAAACATGGCTTCCCTCAAAGAATTCTGGGAGTTGCAGTTTGTTAAGGGTGCTGAGAGATGTTCGGAGACCCCTTGTATCCCCTCTGAGAGCTACAATCCCCAGAGTCCCCTGTGAGGAAGGGCTGGTTGTTAAAACACTGCCAGTTGTGTGGTTTGAATGTGGCCTTGGTCTCAGTGCCGCCCTGCAAGAACATTAGAAGAGGCTGCTGGATCCCATTGCTACCAAGGAGTGTGGTGGAGTCTCCTTCTTTGGAGGTATTTAAGCAGAGGCTTGACAGGCATATGTCAAGAATGCTTTGATGGTGTTTCCTGCTTGGCAGGGGGTTGGACTGGATGGCCCTTGTGGTCTCTTCCAACTCTACGATTCTAGTCCAGCAACCCGTTCTCATTGATAGCCTTCTCCTTCTTGTGGAACTCAGCAGGGAAGAGGATGGGGACAAAGCTAGAATTAATTGGCACTGCCTGTGATTAGTTCTGGCTCCCCCACTGTTTGGCTCCCAGCCGTCTGCCCTACCAGTCCCCCAATGGGAACCAGTCAGGATTACTGGAGATTGCTTCTTGCCCTGCCTTGTCCCCTCCTTTCCCACAATGGCCAGTAAGCGAAGAAAAGGAGTTGCCAAAGACTCCCTCAAAACCAGGTCCAGCCCTAAATGGTAGCTGCTGGGTCTTAGTGAGCAGAAGTGATCTTGGACTCTTACATCCACCTAAGGGGAGCCATCCTCAATCAGGATGATGACCTATTTTAGCCCAGCACAGCAGCAGCACCCCACCCCCTTGTGATTCCCAGCAACTGGTATTCACAGGCGTACTGCCTCCGACAGTGGAGGGAGAACGTAGCCATCATGTCTAGTGGTCACTGATAGCCTTTTCTTCCCTATGCCCCACCCAACCCAGTTGCTCCTCAGCATTCCACAAGGAAACCCACGTGTTCCAAAAGATCCAGATTTATTAGTATTTCAAGAATTCCTGGGGTGAGGAGGGAGCACCCTGAACAACAACAATCCTTTTGTTCGCATAGCAGTGTGAGCCGATTTCTGTTTGCCTCTTGCTGGCGAGGGAGAGAGGCGCATGTCCTTTCAGAGCGTGGGCTCACAGATGTCAAGCCCCCTGCCATGTTCTTCGATGACCATGCCATGGCTCAAAAAAACTTTCCCAGTGCCCCCTACTGAGGCAGAGATAAACAGCCTAAAAAAAAAAATCAATTAAAAAAATCAGGATTGGAATATGGGTGCAGGTGGTCTCCCTTTAAGTTCTTGGATCTTTCAACACAGGGTTCTTATTTTTAAAAATTATAGTTATTATTCCCTTCTTCCTCTCTTCTCCTCTGGATCATTTCCCAGGCCTGTTTGCTGTTCCGAGAAGGAGGAGAGGGGTGTCTGTCTCTAGCTTACGGTCTCTTGAAGTCCGCTCTCCGCGGACTGGGCTATCCCAGCAGCCGAGTTCTCTATCCCCACGTCATTGTCACCGCTCTCCTCTCCCGATTCTTCTGCTCTGGAGGGTTTCGCCAAGCGGTAGAAAATCTCCTCATCCGAGTAACGCCGCCGCTTCTTGGGGAGGGAGGGGGCCACCCACTTGGCGCGCTTCTTGCTCGCTATCTCCCTCAGGGCGGCCTGCAGGAAGTCAGGGCAGCGGCGAGGGCCCGGCGGGCACTTCCTGGGCTGGCGGCTCCGAAGGATCATCGGCCGGCTGGAGCGCAGGGAATATCTGGCCCCGTGTGAAAGGTTGCTGCCGCCCCGCATCCACCTATTGAAACACCAGGACATCAGCGGGCACTTCATCCGGTAGCCTCGCCTCGGGAACCGGACAATGCAGATGTTCCTCCTGGGCTTGGGCAGAACTCTCTTTCTCCTGGCCGGTGTCTTCTGTGGCCTGCTAGGCCGGCGGCTCAACACCCGTCTCCGCTCTCTGCTCCGCCTCCATTCATAGCTCCTCCTCCTTTTTTCCGGGCGACGCCTCCTCGGCCAGCTCCTCCTCCTGTTCCTCATGGAGTAGGAGACCCTGTACGTTTTAAGAGCTGCCATGTCTTCCTTCCCCGCTCTTGCTCAGCTTTCTGCACGTTGCAAATGCTAGTGACCTCATCCAAGCCGTGCTCTTATATACCGGCAAGCATTCAAATGAGGGGCCGGCTCTGAGCCCTGTGATTGGCCAGGGGGGGACAATAGCCTGGGGGGCTACCCAATAATGCCAGACTGTGAAACGTTTGCTATTGTATGCAATGATAGGGATCGATGATGTAGTGGGATTATTATTATTTTTAAGTGCAGGAAGTTCAGTAGGAAAGGCCCCCATTGGCTACTACTTCTTCACAGAGCACATCATTAAACTATGAAACTCTCTCCCACAGGAGGTGCTGGTGGTGGCCACCAGCTTGGGTGGTTTTGAAAAAGAATCGGACAAGATCATGCAGGAAAAGGCTATTATTGATGGACAATGGCTATGCTGAGTGTTAGAAACTCAGATAGATAAGCTAGGCGTCAGATGGCTCCTCAGGCCATAGGCGTCAACTTCCGGATAAGAAAATAAGGGAAAATAAGAGATCAGCGGCGGCGCGCCACCGGAAGTCGCTTCTGCGCATGTCCAGACATGTGCAGAAGTGACTTCCGGTGGCGGCTATGCCCGATTTCCGGTGCCCAGACAGTAGTGACTTCCAGTGCCGAGCTGCCCGTGTCCACATGTCTGGGCACCAGAAATCGCTTCTGCGCATGCTCGTGCATGTGCAGAGGCGATTTCCGAAGCCAAGTGAGCGAGCAGCCAGCTGGGAGCCAAGACATGGCTATTGGCGCCGGCAGAAGCTGCTAATCCAGGGGATTTACGGAATATTTTTCAATTCGGGAGACCAGTGGGAAACGGAATTAAATCCGGGGGTTTCCCGTGAAAAACAGGAGACTTGGCAGCTATGCCTCAGACCAAGGTTGCAGTCGCCAAAAAAGGAATGTCTAGTTGCCATTTGGGGGCAAGATAGCTCTGTAGTCTTATTTTCCCAAGGATGGACTGACTGAGATTGATTATCAGTTATACATCCGACTAGATCAGACGACAGCCTTGAGCTTGCTTAAGAATTTTTAGAACTTAGAAAAGTCACTTGTTCCAGGAGAGTCCATGTATACATTGACCTATCCCATGGGTAGGCAAACTAAGGCCTGGGGGCCGGATCCGGTCCAATCACCTTCTAAATCCAGCCCGCGGACGGTCTGGGAATCAGCGTGTTTTTACATGTGACCTTTTATTTAAAATGCATCTCTGGGTTATTTGTGGGGCCTGCCTGGTGTTTTTACATGAGTAGAATGAGTGCTTTTATTTAAAATGCATCTCTGGGTTATTTGTGGGGCATAGGAATTCGTTCATTCCCCCCCCCCAAAAAAAAATATAGTTCGGCTCCCCACAAAGTCTGAGGGACAGTGGAGCAGCCCCCTGCTGAAAAAAAGTTTCCTGACTCCTGGCCTATCCAGGGGTCTATCTTTATCTTAATGGTGACCCGGACCATTCATAACGTAAGAATATTATCCACAACTGCGAGCAGGGTAATGGGGTGGAGACAAGCTACAAGAAGTAACTATAATGTTGTTCACGGCTCCAGCTTAGGCTGCACAGAAAAAGCATTTCAGTTCCTGAAATTCATTCTGATTGTACAGATAAAATATCACGGATTTGCGAGTTTCTCAAATGCATCTGGTTAGCTACTCTGAGAACTGGATGCTGGATTAGATGGGCCACAGGCCTGATCCAGCAGGCTTTTCTTATATTCTAATGTTCACTGGGCCCCACGAGGAGAGTCTTAAAATGCAGACAACTCTGTGTCTGTGTGTGTGTGTGTGAGAGAGAGAGAGAGCGCGCACAAGTTGGATATATAGATTATGTTCCATTAGGGATGCGCAAATCTGTCAATTTCAGTTTCTCTCCATTTCCAATCTTCCAGTTCTCCACGCATCCAGTTCAGTTTGCAATTTTTTTCTTTAGATAAAAACAGTCCTCATGAAAATTTATCAGCATTTTAGTGCATTTTTTTCGTAATGCCCTCATTTTTCTGTGCAGATTTGACTAAGATACACATTTTTACAAAGCAATCTGTATGCTGTTTTCACAAACACATTTGTTTTAAGACACACTTTCCCTCTTTGCTTAAGCATGTTTGGGTCACATTTCTTGGCTGGAGAACAGCACTGGAAAGTTTGGAGAAGTATGAATGTCAAAGGATGGCTGTGTTGAAGTTTGTGAAAGGTTTCAGAAAGTGCAAATTATGAGCTCGAGTCAGTTCTGGAACTCCGGACATATTTCTGGGCTCCTAGTTATTCTGTTCTGAACGTTAGCAAGGAAGGTGGGAAGAGCAATTTTGAATGCACCAACATATAAAATCTCCCTGCATGTAGAAAGCAAGCAGAGCAGGGAGAGAGAGAGAAAAGAAAGGAAAGCAGAAAGGAAAAGAAGACTATAAGACTGTGGATGTTTTGTGGCAGAGATTATTGAGTTGTATACCGGCAAATTTAGGCTGCACTATTAAGATGAATTTGGCAATCATGCACAACAAACTCGGTAACACACACACCCAAAAAACCCACCCCAGACTTTTTGAGGTCAGAAAATTGATAGGGAAGTATGCAGGCAAGTGTAAGATAACAATGGCTTGGAGTGATTTCATGGAACCTCTGGGCAAACAAATCATAAGGGTGGATTTGTGGGCTGTGAGACCCCTTCACCCATGCTACCCCACACTTCCTTCTCCCAATATATGGACATTGGATTCTTATCTCATTATGTATACATAATAAAGCTATCTTTAGCCATCTCACCCCTTGCTTTTTCCTGTAAGACAAATTGCAGTCGTTAACAGTCATCAACGAGTTTCCACACCATTCCCACTATCCTTCTGAATAATACCCCTCCCCACCCTCACACTATATATATAAGGGTCTGGAGACTTCTGTTTCAGCGTATCTGAGGAAGTGTGCATGCACACGAAAGCTCATAATAAACTTAGTTGGTCTCTAAGGTGCTACTGGAAGAAAAACATTTTTTTATTTTGTTTCCAATACTGTCTATGGAGTTTCTCTTTGCTTTGAAAATCTGAATAGTGGAGCCTCCTTGATTGCATAGGTATAGGGAATCTCTGGATCTAAGGAGGAGAAATTGTGGGACACTTGGAGGAGGACACTGCATGGGCAAGGAGGAATGAAAGGAGGCAGGAGGGGTTTGCAATCCAGCCCCTTTGTGGAAAACAAAACACAAGACGTCTGGACGGATGCTCAATAAACGAGTTGTCTAGAAGAGCCCAGAGAGATAGATAGGTACATGGGACAATAAACGAAAAGGAAAAGGAGGGAGGGCAGATGAGAAAGAGAGAGAGAAATGGAGGGAGGGAGGGAGGGAGGGAGGAATAGTTTAGAACAGGGTGGATTTGATTTAAATCAAATCGATTTAAATCACAATTTAAATCACTAGTCAGTAAGACTCATTCTTGCTAGTATAATCTTAATATTCACAACCAGATGAAGGTTTCATTTTTGGAATAATATATTTTCAGAGTAGTTTTTACAGTTATATCAAAAATTACTGATTTTGTTATACAGTGGTACCTCGGTTTATGAACACAATTGGTTCCGGAAGTCTGTTCATGAACTGAAGCGTTCATAAACTGAAGCGAACTTTCCCATTGAAAGTAATGGAAAGTGGATTAATCCGTTCCAGATGGTCCGCAGGGTACTTAAACTGAAGCGTTCATAAACTGAAGCGAACTTTCCCATTGAAAGTAATGGAAAATGAATTAATCCGTTCCATATGGGTCTGCGGTGTTCATAAACCGAAAATTCATAAACCGAGGTGTTCATAAACCGAGGTTCCACTGTACTATTAGAAATACATTGACATAATTATGAAATAATTGTAAGGTTTAATAAGTTAACTGTTTATATTTGGACAACTTTTCTGCCATACTTTATTGGAAGGAGAAAAATAATCATTTCCTTGATAAAAAATTATTTAACTAAAACAATAACATTGTAGCGTATGTATCCATGTTTGTTAACTGATGTGGTTAAACGATTAAAAAAGCACCCTTAGACCCTTTAGCATACATGAAAAACTTAAAATAAATCCTTATTTCCTGATGAATAGCCTTTGGACTATAATGTAACTTCAATAGAAAACTCTCTTTAGAAAGATTTTTCCTCCAAAAACATTTTATTTTAAAAGTCCAATTTAAATTAAAAAATAACCGATTTACATTTTTTTAAAAAATCTGATTTAAAAAAAAATAATCATTGACTTTTATCCACCATGGTTTAGAAGAGAGATAGAAAAGGCAGATGAGGGAAGGAAGATAGAGTGGTTAGAGTGTCAGACCCAGGAGTCCCCAGTTCAAATCTCCACTCGGCCATGGATTCTTTGGTTGAGATTCCTGCATTGAAGGGAGGTGATGACCCCCCCCCCGCCCCGTTCCTTTCTATGAGAAGCTCACTGGGTGACCTACCTCGCAGGGTTGCTGTGTAGGGAGAACCACGTACCCCACCCTGAGCTCCTTTGGACGTGGACGCCACAAAGAAAGGAAGCCAACCCGGGTTTTTGCCTTGCTCCCCGAGAAGAATCCTGAACCCGCCTCGGAGCCCTTTTACCTGGGTTGGGGTGAGCTCCTGGCCCAGCTCCCGGAGCTCCACAGCCCCATAGCGGACCCGCAGCGGGCGCGCCGGCTTCTCGTCCGCCTCGGCAAGGCTCAGGGGCCCGTCCCACGCGCTCAGCGACTGCGGCATCCTCGGGGCGGAGACCAGAACGGAGGCTGGAAAGCTGTGCGCGCGGCCACCGGGAATCTCCGACGCTTCTGCTACGTCCCAGGCGCGGCTCTGGGGCCCGGAGGCTCCAGCTGGAGAGGCGGAGGGAGGGGCAAGGCGGCGCCCAGCCCCACCGATCTCAGCCTCGGCGCCTCCGCCTTGGTCCGCCTGCACAACTGGGTCACGCCCCGACGGCAGGAGCCGCCAGTGTCCCTCCGCGCAGCCCTCGATTATATATCCATCTCAGTTCTGCAGCAGACCCGTTGAAGTTTTTAAGGGAACTCAGTTAATCCGGTCTGTTAGTTCCAATGGGTCTACTCCGAGGAGTAGAGGCAGCCCTCTGCATGCAGTACAACTGCGTCCCATGGGCGTAGCCGGGATTTATGTTAGATGGGGCAGGATGCCATCATGCTCTCTTGCTCTGTCTAGCAAATTCGGAGTGACATGTCTCAACAACAGTTGCTTACAGTACAGTGGTACCTCGGTTTAAGTACACAATTGGTTCGGGAAGTCTATACTTAACCTGAAGCGTACTTAACCTGAAGCGAACTTTCCCATTGAAAGTAATGGAAAGTGGATTAATCCGTTTCAGACAGGTCCGCGGAGTACTTAAACTGAAAGTACTCAAACCGAGGCGTACTTAAACCGAGGTATGACTGTACTTGCTTTATGGCCAGGGCACACCGGCGAGATGACCGCATGGGAGAGACTTTGGAAAGTAGATTTGTAATTTACTGACTTCATGTTATATGCCTTGAGAGAAAGCTTAGTTAATGAAAATGATGTATAACCCCGTATAAACTAGCGTTCGTTGGTTAAAAGGCTGCTGGTGAATTACCTCTAAATTCTTTAATGGGTTGCCTGCCTCAAACAAGTTTGGAGCAGGATCACTCCTTGCATTGATCTCATGTGAGCAGCAGAGGGAGCTCTGAAGCCACGATTGTTTCCTTGGCATTCCTAGAAATGGTTAGCTGGAGGCAGAAGCTCTTCATTACTTGCGTAATATTATTATTAATCTGTTACAGGAAAAGCTTTATTCTGCTTATTGCATTCTGAGAATCCAGAAGAAGTCTCCAGACACCTCCAACCTCCTTTTCTGGGTGGATTTCCCTCCTTCCGCTCGGCATCAAATGTTGACTTGCTCATCTCTGTTATGTTATACTTTTTTCATAAAGCCAGTTTGCGAATTTACTTTCCTTATTATTTGATTTACTTTTCTAGAAGAGAAAGGAGAAGAGAAAAGAGCCTTACGTCTGCCTGACCTTGATGGACATCAGGGAAGCTTTAAATCCAGGGTGGAGAATCTGTAACTGTGCCCCCCCCCAAGTTGCTGGACTACAACTCCCATCATCCCTGACTGTTGGTTGTGGGTGATGGGTGTTGTAGTCCAGCAACATATGGTGGTCCACATAGTAGCCATTCCTTGTTATTGACTGATGGCTTGCATTTCTAGTAAATTGTTTCCTAAGGAGCTCAGTACATGGTTCTCCCATGGGCGTAGCCAGGATTTGCCCCCCCTTGATTATGCCCATGTCTCCACCTGTTTTATCCTCACAACGTCTCTATGAGGTAGGTTAGGCTGAGAAGCAGTGACAGGCCCGAGGTCACCCATAGACCTTCCTGGATGAGTGAGGATTTGAACTCTGGCCTCCCAGGTTCTAGTCCAGGGCGCTAACCACTGAGCCCCTATTGCCTCTTTGGAACAAAAGAAACAGTTTGCGCATCCTGGTTTTAAAATGAAATGTGCTGAGCGTGTGCAGTTCAGCATGTTTAATTTAATTAAATCACAATACCATCGTGACCACAGAAATGGCGTTTGCTTCTGATACCCTGATGCTTAAACACATTTATTTGGGAACCAGCAAATTCGGGAAGTTTTTAATGTCTGATGTTTTATTGTATTTTTAATATTTTGCTGGAAGCCGCCCAGAGTGGCTGGGGAAACCCAGCCAGATAGGCGGGGTATAAATAAATAAATTGTTGTTGTTGTTGTTGTTGTTGTTGTTATAGCACTGTTTTGTTGCAGGGGCTTTCCACTCGTGGCTCCCCATCTGTGGAATGCTTTCTGCAGTGACGCCTACCTGGAACCTTCACTGACATCTATTTGGTGATGGGTAAAGAGTTACCTCTCTCCACCCACCACTTCTGGGTGCCCTTGAGATGATGTCTGCAATTAATGTGCTGCCCAAACTTCCTGTGACCAGGTGGTGGTGGCGGCTTGGTTTTCTTTTGTTGTTTTGCGTGCATGGCACAAATTATTCCTGAACACATGAACCTATGATTACATTGCAGATGTTTTGTACAAATTATTTAAGTGGTATCATATATTTTTGCTTATGCCTTTAAATGGGTTGGCTTTGGGTAACAAGTGTCTAAGAAGTCCATTATTATTATTATTATTATTATTATTATTATTATTATGGCTTTTCTTCAGCCAGAACTCACTGGAACTCAGTTCCAGCCCCTCTCAGGAAGGCAGCATTGCCATTCTAAGAGAACAAGGGAGGCATTCATGGTGAGTTCCGGCCCCTCTTTCTCTAGAAAAGTAGCACTGATGATGATGATATTTTTATCCTAAGTTGTTGTTGTTGTTGTTGTTGTTGTTGTTGTTGTTGTTGTTGTGTTGTTGTTTAGTCGTTTAGTCGTGTCCGACTCTTCATGACCCCATGGACCAGAGCACGCCAGGCACTCCTGTCTTCCACTGCCTCCCACAGTTTGGTCAAACTCATGTTGGTAGCTTTGAGAACACTGTCCAATCATCTCGTCCTCTGTCGTCCCCTTCTCCTTGTGCCCTCAATCTTTCCCAGCATCAGGTGGCCAAAGTATTGGAGCCTCAGCTTCACGATCTGTCCTTCCAGTGAGCACTCAGGGCAGATTTCCTTCAGAATGGATAGGCTTGATCTTCTTGCAGTCCATGGGACTCTCAAGAGTCTCCTCCAGCACCATAATTCAAAAGCATCAATTCTTCGGCGATCAGCCTTCTTTATGGTCCAGCTCTCACTTCCATACATCACTACTGGGAAAACCATAGCTTTAACTATACGGACCTTTGTCACCAAGGTGATGTCTCTGCTTTTTAAGATGCTGTCTAGGTTTGTAATTGCTTTTCTCCCAAGAAGCAGGCGTCTTTTAATTTCATGACTTCTGTCACCATCTGCAGTGATCATGGAACCCAAGAAAGTAAAATCTCACACTGCCTCCATTTCTTCCCCTTCTGTTTGCCAGGAGGTGATAGGACCAGTGGCCATGATCTTGTGTTTTTTTTTATGTTGAGCTTCAGACCATATTTTGCGCTCTCCTCTTTCACCCTCATTAAAAGGTTCTTTAATTCCTCCTCACTTTCTGCCATCAAGGTTGTGTCATCAGCATATCTGAGGTTGTTGATATTTCTTCCAGCAATCTTAATTCCGGTTTGGGATTCGTCCAGTCCAGCCTTTCGCATGATGTATTCTGCATATAAATTTAATAAGCAGGGTTTATCCTAAGTAAACACGTGCAATTCCGGCCACTTATCTCTGTCTATAAGATATTTATTTTTAAATCCGAAAGGGTGAACATAGCCAGCAACCTCTGTGGACACACCAGCCCAACTGCTGCCGGTGGGCCTGTTTGAACATAGGAACAATAGTAAAATAAAAAAATTCCTTCAGTAGCACCTTAAAGACCAACTAAGTTTTTATTTTGGTATGAGCTTTCGTGTGCATGCACACTTCTTCAGATACCTTCTATCTACCTTCTATCTGAAGAAGTGTGCATGCACACGAAAGCTCATACCAAAATAAAAACTTAGTTGGTCTTTAAGGTGCTACTGAAGGAATTTTTTTATTTTACTTCGACCCAGACCAACACGGCTACCTACCTGTAATAGGAACAATAGAGCATTGAAAGCTGCAACTCTTATGTCAGGGACGTGGGTTAGGGGAAAAGATTCCTGCATTGCAGGGGGTTGGACTAGATGATCCTCAGGGTCCCTTCCAACCCTACAATTCCATGATCTCAGAGCCTTGTCTACTTTGACTGGCAGCAGCTCTCCAGGGTTTCTGCCAAGGGTCTCTCCCAGCCCTACCTGGAGATGCTGGGGATCAAGCCCAAAACCTCCTGCATGACGAGCTACTGCCCTGCACTGTGTCGACCCCATGGTCCATCTAGCTCAGTGTCGACCCCTTGGTCCATCCAGCTCAGTATTTCCTACACTGACTGGCAGCGGCTCTCCAGGATTCAGACAAGGGCAACATTCCTAGCTCTGGTGAGGAATGAACCTGGGACCTTCTGCATGCAAAGCAGATGCTCTACCTACTAAGCTAAGGCGCTTCCCCCAACCATCATTCCGTGACCCTCCAGTTGCTATTGGACTCCAACTCCCAGCAGCAGCAGCCAACAGGGCCATGAGGCAGGGGTGATGGGAGTTGGAGTCCAGCAGAAGGAAGGGGCCACGGATACCCCATTCCTGGGGTAGGAGCCTTTAGAACAGGCATCCCCAAACTGTGGCCCTCCAGATGTTTTGGGACTACAATTCTCATCATCCCTAGCTAACAGGACCAGTGGTCAGGGATGGTGGGAATTGTAGTTCCAAAACATCTGGAGGGCCGAGTTTGGGGGTGCCTGCTTTAGAAGAAAACCCAAATTCTCCCATTCGACCCCGCAAGCCTCCGGCTCGCTCCCGGGGCTGTTCGTTTGGCGGAGGGCGAGAACCGCAGCGGGAGCGCTCTGTGCATGTCCAGAGGCGCTCTTGGCGCTTTTCTTTCACAGGTCCCGGCGCTTGTTTGAAACCTGGCCTGGATCCAGACAAGGTGGGAGGAGGAGAGAGAGGGAGGGAGAAAGAGAGAGAGAGGGGGGGGGGAGAGGACCGGCTGGCTGCGGTTTCTGGCCGCCTCCGTGGGAGGGGCGAGGGATTCCCCCCTCCCCTCCCCTCCGCTCGTTCCCACGGCTGCATCCAGCCTGCGCCATCCGGAGCTGGTCGCGGTACTAGGTAGGTGGGGTGGCGGGGTGAGGGACGCGCTCCCACCTGGAGGACAGGTGGCGGGGTGGGGTCTCTGCGGCAGGACGAGGCAGACCCCCCCCCGGCTGCTAAAAGCGATCTGCCCACCCTTTTTCTCTCCCCCCCGCCTCTAAAAAACCTCCTATTGACACACACACTCTCCAACAAACGAGGCGTTTTTACGCTTGGAACCGGGAGGGGAGGGGTGAATGGAGCTGTGGGGAGAGGGGAGGAGGCGATTTCGCGGCGGTGTGTACAGCAGCTGATTGGGCCCCTCTTGGTCTTCCCCCCCATCGTTCTCTCACCAGCACCCCCTCCAGCAGCGATCGGCTGCCCCCCCTCCCCAAATTCTCCTTTGTGTCTGTCTGGCTCTTAGAATTTCACCAGCCAGGTAAGAAACAGCTGGGAGTCTTTTCTTCTCTTTGTCGCCCCCTCCCCGTCCGCATCTTGATGCATTTTGGGGTACCTCGCCCCCACCCCCGCCTGTCTGATGTGGGCAGATTAGCAAGCGGTGTGTGTGTGGGGGGGGAGAGAGACCAGGAGATAGCATTCAGGAAGCCTCCCCCAACCACCCAAGATCTTTCTACCAGGCAAGACAATGGGCAGGTTTGGTTTATAAAGGGGGGGGTTGGGGGGGTGCCAGACTGGCAGATAGACTGGCAGACCCAGCCACCTACTAGACAGATCATAGTGGCAGGAGAGGAGGTGCCACCACTGTTACCCGCTTGCCATAGGAAAGGGGGGGGGCGTCGCTCGAGAGAGGAGAGTTTCCTCTTGACGTGCATTCATCATCCTAATTGTGGTTCCTTTTCCCCATTCCAGGCTGGCTCCCTCCAGTCCTTGCATCAAAGGACCAGACTCAGCTGCAGAAAACAAGGATGACACAGCCTGGGTGGGTGGCGGGGGCGACCCCCGAAAGCCGGCGGGCTCTCCCCTGCCTTCTGCTCTGCTGCAGCCCTCTGGTCTAAAGCAAGCGGCCTTTTGACCTGGGTCAGCAGCCCTCGCTGAGAGGGTGAGGGATTCTGCCACAGCCTGGCCGGAGGTTGGATCTGGCCCCATTCCCTGCGGAAAGCTTGGCCCTCCGAGGCCACAGGATCCTACGCGAAGGGTCAGTCTCCTGTCCCCGTTTCTGCACTGGGGGCACCTAGCGCTGAGCCGTGGAAGACCAGGTCAGACTGTGGGAAGTGTTGAGGAGATCTCAGGGGATGGAAGCGAGCTGGGCCGCCTGAAAACAAGACCAGGAAGGAGAAAACGGGAGGAGAGTCTGCTGAGGCCTTGAAGGGAAAGGTTGGAGCTCTTCATTCCACCAGAGGAGGTCTTCAGTCACCAGGCTGAAGGTACACAAGGCGAATATTAAGAGTGATCTTCAGGGCACCTGGCTGTAGGCGAAGCTCAGAGGCCTTCGCTCTGCCTGACCAAAAGCACACAGAAAATTCATAGGCTTCCCCAATAATTTGGGAGACGTGCATTCATTGATAGCGGCCTCTATCGCCATCCTCAGTGGTGGCCTAAACATCTCAGCTGGTCTGCTGTTGTTGCCATTTGGGACGGCTGAAACATTGCTCCTCATTGCCACATAGTCAGACGTGCCGCAAAGCCCCTGACAAGACTGGCTCGCCCTGAAGAAAAGGTCACAAGCTCTCATCCTGCAAGCAGTGCATCTCTTGCTCTGCATTCCTCAACCCCGGGTGACCTGGCTGTGGGAGGAGATGCAGCCTTCAGAACTGGGGATCGCACTCTGAGCCCCGCAGGTGTTCCCAAACCAATGAGGGGGAGGGCGCCCGGCTGGTGACCCCCCCGCCTGCCTCTCATGCCAGGCCGGCAGGGTCGGGCACCATGGCGCAACCTGGCACAGGGACCCTTCTCTTGGCGAACGGGTGGTGCTTCCCTCCCAATAATGTGGCCCGCGTCGTGGTTTGGGAGTGGCTGAACGAGCATGGGCGCTGGCGGCCCTACACGGCGGCAGTGTGCCACCACATCGAGAACGTCCTGAAGGAAGATGCCCGGGGGAGCGTCGTCTTGGGGCAGGTGGATGCCCAGCTGTCTCCGTACATTATCGACCTGCAGTCGATGCACCAGTTCCGTCAGGACACAGGTAAGGCGTCAAGTCACGCTGCGAAATGATGGGAGCGAAATGATGACCTTGGGGGGGGGCTGATGATGTCCTGGGTCTGCACTGGGTAGAAACAAGTGGCAACGCTTTTAATCATAGAATTGTTGAGTCGGAAGGGGACCCCCAAGGGTCATCCAGTCCAACCCCCTTGGATAGCCACCCAAGCTGTGTTTGAAAACCTCCAACACAGTCCGCCGCCTTCTGAGGTAGTCAGTTTCACCGTTGAACAGCTCCTCCCTTCAGAAAGTTCCCTCCAATGTTTAGTCAGAATCTCCTTTCTTGTCATTTTAATCTGGTGGTTCAGGCCTGGAGCAGCAGAAAGCAAGCTTCCACCATCCTCCACGTGACAAGCCCTTGAGATATTTGAAGATAGCTATCCTATCTCCTCTTCTCCAGGCTAAACATACCCAACTCCCTCAAACTATTCCTTGTAAGGCTTGGTTTCCAGACCCTTTGATCATCTTGCTGCTGCTGCCCCCTCCCCCCCACATGTTCCAGCTTGTCAATATCCTCCTTAAATTGTGGCACCCAGGAATGGACACAGGATTCCAGGTAGGATCTGAGCAAGACAGAATAGAATATACTATGACTTCCCTTGACCTGGACACTATACTGCTGTTGATGCCGCCAAGAGCTGAAGAAGCGCTTTCTCTCCCCCCCCCCCCTGGCTGCATCACACAGTTGCCTCTGGGTTGACCGCTTTCTAACGCAAGTGGAATCTATAAATATCTGTCAATTGCATAGAAAAGCAGCACATTGGATACAGGTCTATGCTGGACCCCAATTCCCTGATGTGCTAGATTTCTACATGCATGGAGGTGGAAACCCCCCCCCCTGCACACACACACGCAATCCAGTTTGGAAACATTCGAACATTTGGGCTTCCCTTTGCAATCTGGAAGTGATAGAGTCTAAGTCAAGCTTCTGTTTCTTGATTCTACTGATTTTATAAATTGGTCCAGAGGTTCAAAGGTGGAAGCTGCTCTGGAAACAACTTGGGCTGCTAACATCACCAAGAATGATGTGTATGTGTGTAATATTTCAGGCTTATTGGGTTTGCCTTGGGTTTTTTTTTTACTAGAACAACCCCCCTCCCCCCCCCAAAACCCACTACCAATCAGAGTGAAATGCAAAAGGCAGACACATACCCTCCAACATTTCTCTGATGAAAATAGGGATGTCTTATTCAATAATAATAATAATAATAATAATAATAATAATGTTTACACCCGAACCGTCTTGACTGGGTTGCCCCAGCCACTCTGGGCGGCTTCCAAAATATATAAAAACACAGTAACACATTTTAAAAAAATCTTCCGTATAGAAGGCTGCCTTCAGATGTCTTCTAAAAGATGTCTAGTATTTACTTATCTCCTTGGCTTGGGAGTCACATATCTCTGTACCTTCCAACATTTCTCCAGTGAAAATAGGAGTGTGCTTAGGAAAAGCGGGACATTCCAGGATCAAATCAGAAACCGGGACGGCCTCTGTCCCTGAAAAATAGGGACACTTGGAGGGTCTGCCTGAGAGGGTTAGAATGAAAATGCAGAAGGAGGTGCCTCCGGTCACATTCTTGGCCTGAGGGATTTATTTTCGGGGATGAGCTGAGCCCAGAGTCCTTTCTTCATTTCAGCTGCCTCCTTTAGGCAGGGGGAAGTTGTTGCCTTATTGCCGCTGTTGAACAGTGGAGAGTCAGAAGCGCCTGCTCTCTCAAGGGGCTGTGTTGGCTACAAACCTGGATGGCTTTAAAAGAGGACTGGGTGAACTCAAGGAGGGGGCTCTGAACAGCCGCTAGCCACAATGACTCTGCTGCCACTGTCAGATGCGGCGAATGCCAGAAAAAGCAAATGGGGAGCATTGTTCTTATGCTCAAATCCTGCTTGCATCTGGTTGGCCACTGTGAGAACGGGGTGCTGGACAAGACGGGCCCATGGTCAGATCCAGAGGGCCTCTTCTGATGTCCGTTATGACCTGCAAATATATCCTGATTTACTTTCTCTTCACCCCTGCTTGCCACACAGGAGTTGATCTGAAGTGGGCTTCTTGTTTTTAAACGCAGCTCTCTAATCTTTTTCTAAGCACCTCAAACGTTTCCGGGTGGGTAATGAACTCAGGGGAAATTGAACTGGTGTGGGGGGGGGCAGTGATCTGGCTACTGGATAGGATATTAATTGGGGGGAATAAATTATTTTGAGATTGCTGGAGATTACTAGGAGCGTCATGGCTGAGAAGGGCAGCGGAATTTATTTGGAGCAAGGGATTCCGTTAGGGAATTCACTCGGGGTAAATAAATTGCAGAGGAGCTGATCTAAGATGGCTGGCAAACTAATTGGAGATTTTATCTGGGGCAGTTTGGACGGCTTGCCTTTGGTGACATTTAACATTCTACATTTGCATAGATATGCATTAGCATATGCAAACTTTATGGCTTGCATTGTTGGTGTGTAGCTCCAGAGTCTTATTTTCAGTGCCAGGGCCCAGAGAGTGCAGAGTATTAAAATGCAAGTAAATGAAATAAATAAAAGGCAGGAGCGCCTCTGGGGAAAGACAGAGTGCTTTTTGCTTACTGCTGAAGATGTGCCTTGAGTCTCCATGTGTCTGAGATGAGCTCTAAGGGTGAAGAGCAAGGGTAGGTAATATTTCCAGCCCGAGGGCCACATCCCTTTCTGGGCAACCTCCTGGGGGCCACGTGGCGTGGTGGGTAGAGCCAGAGGCAAAAGTGGGTGGAGCAATGGATCTAAATGCTGCTTTTGTATACAGTAGGCTAATTTCTGCACATGCTCACACACATCCCTGCCCACCCTTTATCGAGCAAGAGGAATAGCTCTTTTCAAGTTTTCCCTTTTCTCACGAGGAAGCCTATTCAGCATCAGGGAATTTCCATTTTAAAAAGGGAGAACTTAACAGCTATGGCAAGAGGCCTGGTCAGAGTCAAAGGACACATTCCAGCCAGGCAGAAACACTTGAGGAGGATGTGAAGCAGGGCTGGTGAGGGGCGTGGCCTGGGAGGAGGGGCGTGGCCTGGGGAGAGTGCAAAGGGCCTGATAGAGAGAGCTACATTTGGTCCCTGGACATGAAGATCCTCATTCATGGTGCAGAGGCAAAACCAAACCAACCAATTTCATCCAGAGCCGAGCTCCAGCATATGCATATTCAGTAATGTTTCTGTATAACAGTTGCTGGAAACCTCAGAGGAGGGGAGAGGGCTCTTGTGCTCAGGTCCTGCAAACACCTGGTTGGCCACTGTGAGAAAAGGATGTTGGACTAGATGGGCCACTGGCCTCACCCAGCAGGGCACTTTGTGTGTTCTTATGCACCACTGAGCCAGCATTCGAAATTTGCCAGGCGCATTTTGCACCCGGCTATCGGCCACTTGTGACCAAGCGAAGATGACTGGGTGCCGGGATGGGGCCTGACATCTCCACTCTTTCGAGGTGCATGCCTGGGGATCCTTGGATCTTGACTCTTTCCACACGCTAGCAACACATCCTGTAGAGAATTCTATTGTTACAGTCTGCAAAATCAGAATGAATTTCAGGAACCAAAAGGTTGTGTTGAAAGAAATAGGATTTTCGAGCCATCTGGGCCCAAAATGGCAACTAGGCGTTCTGTTTCAGCGACTGCAACTAAGGAGTCATTTGGCACCTAGCTTATATACAGTGGTACCTCGACTTACGAATGACTCGACAACTGAATTTTTCGACTTACGAATGGGGCAAATGGCTGCACGCTTACGAATTTCTCGACACCCGAACGGAAATCGCGGCGGTTTTAGATAGGGTTTTTTCGACTTACGAATTTTTAGATGGGGTTGCTTCGACTTACGAAATTTCCCGTTTCCAATGCATTTCTATGGGAAATCGTGTTTCCAATGGAGCTTTTCGACTTACGAATTTTTCGACCTACGAAGGTGCCTTCGGAACGGATTAAATTTGTAAGTCGAGGCACCACTGTATCTGAGTTTCTAACACTGCACTGAACCTTTGTGCTTTTGTTTTTTGAGTGTAGTACTAGGAGGGGAGCAACCCAAATCTTTCATTCAGCCAGAAGCTCCCTGGGAGACCTTGGGCAAGTCTCTCTCTCTCTCTCTCTCTCTCTCTCTCTCTCTCTCTCTCTCTCTCTCTCTCTCTCTCACACACACACACATCTGTCTAGTTAAAGCTATGGTTTTCCGTATGGAAGTGAGAGCAGGACCATAAAGAAGGCTGATCGCCGAAGAATTGATGCTTTTGAATTATGGTGCTGGAGGAGACTCTTGAGAGTCCCATGGACTGCAAGAAGATCAAACCTATCCATTCTGAAGGAAATCAGCCCTGAGTGCTCACTGGAAGGACAGATCCTGAAGCTGAGGCTCCAATACTTTGGCCATCTCATGAGAAGAAAAGACTCCCTGGAAAAGACCCTGATGTTGGGAAAGATGGAGGGCACTAGGAGAAGGGGACGACAGAGGACGAGATGGTTGGACAGTGTTCTCGAAGCTACCAACACTGCGGAGGGCAGTGGAAGACAGGAGTGCCTGGCATGCTCTGGTCCATGGGGTCACGAAGAGTCGGACACGACTAAACGACTAAACGACAATTCCCTCTCTCTTCCTGACCTACCTCTCAGGCTTGTTGCGAGAATAATGGTTGGTGGGAGAAAACTGTAGCTCTTGCCTTTTGCTCCCTGGAGGAAGAGTTGGGGCAAAAATGATACAAATCAAAGGCCTCGTGATCTGGCATTTGTTCACCACTCCCTTCCCCCTCCCCTCCCACAGTTGAGCCAAATCAACAGAGGCGTTTGTTTTCCTTTTGCCTCCCAGGTGCTGCGGAGATCCAAAGGGACCTGGGTGTGTCATCTCCTGAGCCTCCAGGGAAGGCCTTTTGATACCTTAGCCTAGAGACAGCCAGCTTGTTTTTTTATATAGACAATAGGAGGCAGCGCAATAAGGAAATCCGCTTATTGATAAGGACCTGCCAAGCCAGTTGCCCCTATTCTTGCACTTAGGCCACTATACAGGTGAAACTCAGAAAATTAGAATATCGTCAAAAAGTGCATTTATTCCAGTAATGCAACTTTTTATTTTTTATTTTTATTTTAATTTTTACAAATGCTTTCTTTTGGAAATTCCACAGTAATAAAACAAATAGTTACAATAATACAAAAATAAACATCGCTATTACATTTCATTAATCACATTCCATTTATAATTGACCCGCCTAAAGACAAATAATTACAATTACAACAAATAAAGGCTTGACATATCTTGCTTTGCATGTCATGCATCTATCTCATATATTGGTTTCACCTTTTAAGTTGCATTACTCAAATAAATGCACTTTTCGACGATATTCTAATTTTCCGAGTTTCACCTGTATTCTGAAGCCACACAAAACAGTTGCCTTGCTGCCGCTCAGCAGAGTTAGGCTGGATGGGAGGAGATCTCCTGGGATCTCCTTGTACGAGTTCATCTTTGAGGCAGATGGTGGTTGGACAAGACCTGGGAGTCATACCATACCCTCCAACATTTCTCCAATGAAAATAGGGGTGTTATAAGAAAAACTGCTCCCTTTCCCTTATGGGGTATTCCAGAGCCTATATAGACTCCTTGAGGGTTTCCTATTGGTAGGAGGAAACAGCAGAGGCCGACCAGAATATATTGAGAAGCAAAGCAGCTAGTAAGCCTGATCTTTATTGAACTGTTGCAACAGGGTCCCCACTCCCCACATGCAGGAGGGAGGAGAACCCTGAACAATGGTGCGCAAGCCCTTATATAGATTCTTGAAATTGCCCACCCTTATATAGATTCTTGAAATTGCCCACCCTGGGCAGCCTGGCCATTCTTTCGTGATGGTTAATGCTTTAGTTCCTGAGTCCAGGTCACAGGCTCACCCTATTCATACACAAAAACGCCCTTAAGACATAGGATTTGCAACCAAAAAGACAATGAGAAGGCTTTCCCCATTTACCTCCCTTACTGTAGAGGAATATTTGAGGTCATTGGGAGAGTCAAAATGGCTATTTCAGACACATGGTTCATATATTTAGATAATGTGTGCATTTATGAATGCTCTATATTTGAGACCTTAAAAATCTTATAACAGGTTCAAATCCACTCTCAGCCAGGAAACTCACTGTGGGACTTTGAGCCAGTCATTTCATAGAAGCCTAGAACTGTAGAGTGGGAAGTAAGGCTGCCATATGCCCAGATTTCCCTGGACATTACTGGGATTTCAAAGGCGGAAGTGACTCTTTGTCCTGGATCTTAGGCAAGTCAATCAAAAAGTGTGGGGTTTTTGGCATTTCTGTAACAGCTTTTGGGGGGTCTTCCTAAAAAAAAAGTTCAACAACTTTCGGGGTGTCCTGGTTTTTCACTTTTTGAAATATGGCAACCCTAGTGGTTAGGGTCCTCCAAGGGTCATCCAGTCCAACCCACTGCAATGCAGGAATCACAGCTAAAGGAGCCCTGATGGATGGCCACCTAACCTCTGTTTAAAAGCCTCCAACAGAGGCCGCCACTTTCCAAGGGAGTTCGTTCAAACCACTCTCAATGTTGGAAAGTTTTTACTTAATGTTTAGTCGGAATCGCCTCCTTGTAATCTGAATCCATAGGTTCAAAGTCCTTTGCTCTGGAGGAGCAGAAAACAAGCTTGCTCCATCTTTTGTGAGACACCCTTCTTATCAGCCTAAGCTACCTCTCAGGGTTGTTGTTGGGGCAACTGAACCTGTCTCATCTTTCCCATGTTGTTCAGTTGTCCACATTTCCACATCAGTTTGTGGTTGTTTCAAAAGCTCTCATGAAAATTCACCAGCATTTTAGTGTTGTGTCCCCCCCCCCCTTTATCACTTCCAACATTCAGCTTCCTTTGACATCCACAAGTTCTAGGGCTATGACAGAGGGAGAAAAACAGACCCTCCAAGTGTCCCTATTTTCCAGAGACACCCCACAGAAGCCATCTCAGTTTTTTGATTTGATTCCAGAAGGTCCAGCTTTTCTGTAAAGGTAAAGGGACCAGGACCCCTGACCATTAGGTCCAGTCGTGACCGACTCTGGGGTTGCGGCGCTCATCTCGCGTTATTGGCCGAGGGAGCCGGCATACAGCTTCCAGGCCATGTGGCCAGCATGACTAAGCCGCTTCTGATGAACCAGAGCAGCACACGGAAACACCGTTTACCTTCCCGCCAGAGCGGTACCTATTTATCTACTTTCACTTTGATGTGCTTTCGAACTGCTAGGTTGGTAGGAGCAGGGACCGCGCAATGGGAGATCACCCTGTCGCGGGGATCTGAACCGCCAACCTTCTGGTCGGCAAGCCCTAAGCTGTGTGGTTTAACCCACAGCGCCACCCGCGTTCTTAGGACATCCCATTTCCATTGGATAAATCTCGGAGGGTATGGAGTTATGCAACCCCCGAGCCAGGGAGATAAGTAACCATGCAACCTTTAGAAGACATCTGAAGGCAGCCCTAGATAGCTTTATGATGTTTTTATGTGTGTTGGAAGCTGCCCAGAGTATGAGTATTATGATTATTATGGAATAGGACGTCCCCACTTTCATCGGAGAAATGTTGGAGGGTATGCGAATTCTGCACCACTCAAAGTTTCCAAACCATCCTCGGAGGCAGCCCTGCGTATGACACATTGTGGTAATCTATCCTCAAGGTTACCAGAGCATAGATGGCAGAAGTTAGGCTATCCCTGTCCAGATAGGGGCGCAGCTGGGCCACCAGCCGAAGATGATGGAAGGTACTCTTCTGCCACCAAGGCCACCTGAGCCTCGAGGGACAGCAATGGACCCAGGAGTTACCCCCAAGCTATGTGCCCGCTCCTTCAAAGGGAGTGTGACCCCATCCGAAGCAGGCAACCTCCCATCCGTAAGGCAGCTTCCCTATGTTCTTATCAAGTTACTCCACACCCAGAACATAACAAGAGCCTGCTGGTTCAGGCCCATGGCCCATCTAGTCTGGCATTCCATTATTACAGCAGCCACTGTAGGAAACCTGCCAGCAGGACCTGGGGGCAAGAGCCCTCTCCCCTCCTTGTGCCTTCCAGCAGCTGGAATTCCAAAGCATTTCGGACTCCCGACTGTCGAGGCAGAGCATGGCCATCGTGGCTAGTGGCCAACAACAGCCCTCTCCTCCTGAAATATACTCGGAGTCGAGAGTGAATTTCATGCTCTTTATTCAGCTCGTAGTCATCAAGGAGAAGAAGAGAAGAATGCCCTTTTCCCAAAACCATCTGCTTATATACATTATTTACACAATGGGCTTTGCGTGATTGGCTACTTCAGGGCTACACCTGTGGGCCAATCAGTTTGTGGATTGACTTCTGCCAGCAGCCTGATTGGCTGCTCCTGCAGGCCAATCAGGTTGCGGATTCACTTCTACCTGGAGTTGGATTGGGTGGCTCCTGCGGACCAATCAGACTGCTGATTCTGGATCCTATTGTTCTATGATTCAGCTCAGTACGTAACACCTCCGTTATTTTTTCCAGTCTCTTTTAAAGCCCTCTATCTAGGGCTAGGCAGCTGCGGCCACTGCCTCCTGCAGGAGGGAGTTCCGCAGTTTAACGGTGCGCTGCATGGAAAGCTCCTTTCTTTTCCCTGCCCTGAATCTTCTAACATTCCACTTCACTGGACGGGTTCTGAAAGAGGGAGAGGAAAACTTTTCTCTGTCTACTTTCCTTACGCTACGCATCATTTTAAACATTAACGGAGGGCAAGCTTCCTTGGCAGACTACTCGCCCGTTATCACTAATCAATATGTTGGGTGTGCTCCAGGGCGAAGTGTCAGTTCAGGTGGCAGAATGGAGAGGCCTAGCAGGTTTGGCCAGGAAGCCCCCGAAAGGCATCATCTGTGTCAGGAGTTTGTTGTCATCCCCCCGCATGTATTTCCCAGCATGGGTGGAGGGAAGGTTAAGGATGGTGTTGTCAGCAATGCCCCTTTGTCATATACTTAACAGCCTGGTCCTGCTGCTCTCCATGCCTTGAGGCTTCATGTCTGCAGCGGGGAGCTGTCTTAGTTTGTGGGCACGATTTAGAACCCTGGTGCTCCTCTAGACTAGGGTTTGGGGGGGCAGCCTACCTCACAGGGTTGTTGTGAGGATTGGTCGAGGTAGGGGGGAAACCAAGCGCGTATCGCTTTTGAGCTCCTTGGAGAAAAAGTGTGATGCAAGCATAACAAAGAACCGAAATTCAAAATTGTTTGTGTCTTAGTTGAGCAGCTATCTATCAGATGTCAAGGAGATAAAGAACTACACAACTTTTAGAAGACATCTGAAGGCAGCCCCGTATCAGGAGACGCTCTGTCTCCTGAGACCAGGGCCCTGCGGGACCTGATTTCTTTCCACAGGGCCTGTAAGACAAGAGTTGTTCCGCTGGCTTTTGGCCTGGAGCCAACCTGATCCCCTCCCCCATTTTCCTTTCCCCCTTTCCTTCTGTATGAGGCTGCATTTTAATTTTAATTTTAATGTTTATTTAATTTTGTTATGTTGCAATTCAATCAGCTGTTTTATATCAGCTGCCCTGAGCCCGGCCTTGGCTGAGGAGGGCGGGGTATAAATAAAACTTATTATTATTATTATTATTATTATTATTATTATCAGGGATTTTTAAAAAATATTTGATGTTTTATATGTGTTCAAAGCCCCCCAAAGTGGCTGGGGCAAGCCAGCCAGATGGGCAGGGTATAAATATGCTGCTTGTTGTTGTTGCTGCTGCTGCTGTTATCCACGCTCACCAAAACACAGTTATCCTTCAAAATTTGCCCTTCTCTGAATTTTGCGGTGCAGTTCTCCAACCGAAAAATGTTTGCCAAAAATGCATATATTGGGGATGGGAGAAGAAGAATGCCTAAAAACAAATATGTTAGTGAAAGTAACATACCAAATATATATATATATATAGAGAGAGAGAGAGAGAGAGGTAAAGGTAAAGGGGCCCCTGACCATCAGGTCCATTCGTGTCCGACTCTGGGGTTGTGGCGCTCATCTCGCTCTATAGGCCGAGGAAGCCAGTGTTTGTCCGCAGACAGCTTCCGGGTCATGTGGCCAGCATGACAAAGCTGCTTCTGGCGAACCAGAGCAGCACACGGAAACACTGTTTACCTTCCCGCCGGAGCGGTCCCTATTTATATACTTGCACTTTGATGTGCTTTCGAACTGCTAGGTGGGCAGGAGCTGGGACCGAGCAACGGGAGCTCATCCTGTTGCGGGGATTCGAACCGCCTACCTTCTGATCAGCAAGCCCTAGACTCTGTTGTTTAACCCACTGCGCCACCTGGGTACACACACACACACACACACACACACACACACATATATATATAATATCTTGCATTAGGGGAAAGTGGCTTGTAAATTTGGAAAGCGTCACCGAAATGAAGGGAGTTCAAACATGCCCAGATGTTGCTGCCTTTGATTCTGACCTGTTCATCTCCCCAGGGTATCTCAATTACACGGCCTCATTAAGTTCCTTCCTCCTGAGGCTGCAGGGAGATTCTCCTGGATCTGTGTGTGTTTCTCGCTCTGTCCCTTTCTCTCTGCGGAAAGCTCCGTGCTCCTCCACCCAAGCTTTGAATGGAGGTGCTACATCGAAATAACAAATAGTAATCCATCAGTCAGTGTGGGCCAGTCTACTGGGTTAATATGAAGGAGCCAGGAGGGAAGAATTGATGGTGAACAACCCCATCGTGAAACAGATGGAGGGTCTTGAAGATGGGAGAGGGCTCTTGCAGGCTTCCCTTTGAGGCATCTAGGTGGATATTCCTCCTGACCCAGCAAGGCTAAGGCGTTCTTCCTTCTGGAAGCAGAACTGGTTAAACAGTAGGAGAAAGTTACCAGCGGTAAGAACTCCCAGCTACCCTAGTTGGAGGCATTGTGTCTCTGAATAGCAGTAATCTCAAGTGGGGAAAGTTGGCTGCTGGACTAGGTGAGCCTTGGGCCTGATCCGGGAGAGCTGCCCTTATGTTCTCATTCATCATTCTCTCCTTGAGGAGCTTTAAAATGGGATTAGACAAATTCGTGGAGGATAAGGTGATCAAGAGGAGAAAAGTACTAATGGTAAGAGCGTCTCCACCCCCATCGTTCAGCCCGGACACTGAGGTCCAGCTCCGAGGGCCTTCTGGCTCACTGCGAGAAGTGAAGTTACAGGGAATCAGGCAGAGGGCCTTCTTAGAAGTGGTGAACACCCATCCAAAGTCTTCTAAAAGTTGCATCGTTATTTATCTCCTCGACACCAGAAGACAGCCCTGTATAGGGAAGCCTTTTAATGTGCAATGTTTTGTTATGTTTTTATATCTGTTGGAAGCCGCCCAGAGTGGCTGGGGCAATCCCAGGCAGTTGGGCGGGGTACAAATAATAAAATGATGGTGGTGGTGATGACCAGCTCCCATGGCTATGTTCTACCACCCTTGTTGGACGCATTATGCTTCTGAATACCAGTTGCTGGAAACCACAGGAAGGCGAGAATGGCTGTTGTGCACGGGCCATACTTTAAGGCTTTGCAGAAGTACCCGTATTTTTCGCTCCACAAGACGCACTTTTTTCCTCCTAAAAAGTAAGGGGAAATGTCTGTGCGCCTTATGGAGTGGATGTGTGGTTCCTGGAGCCGAATTGCCCAGGGGCAAAAAGCATATCGTGCTTTCCCCCCCTTTTTTTAAAAAAGAAAGAGCTAAAGGCTAACAAGAGGGAAAGAGGGGTGTTGAAAAGAAGTCGCTCAGCAGCTGATTGCAAGAGATAGGGAGGGAGATAAGGGAAGCTAGCTCCCTTCCCGGCCACGCCCCCTTGCCCAGGCCTCCGTTGTTGAATGTTCTGCAGAGGGAGGCTGCAACATGTGACTGGCTGATTGGATTATCTGGCTGATTAGATTATCAGAAGCTGCAGAACTGTGAGTTGAACAGGATTTTTTCCCTTTGCAAAGTAAACTCAACAACTTTGAGCTGATCCTTTAAAAAATGGGCCTTTTCCTCTTTGCAAAAAGAAGCTGCACAACTGTGAGCTGATCCCCCCAAAAACGGAGCTTTCCCCTTTCCTCCTCTGAAAACTAAGTGCGTCTTATGGAGCGAAAAATACGCTCCATAAATATCTGGTTGGCCACTAAGAGAACAGAATCCTGGACTCAATGGACCACTAGCCTGATTCAGCCAGACTCTTCTTATGTTCTTAAGAACCTGGTTTTTTCTTCTACCCACCCCTAGCTTTTGCCAGACAGGAGTTTGCCATTGGCCTGACCCAGCAGGGCTCTCCTTATGTTCTTAGGTGGGGAAATGGCCAAATTTGTCTAAAGCAGCCTTCTCCAAGCTCATAGACTTAAAGAATGGTAGACTTGGAAGGAACCCTGAGAGGCCCACCATTCCTGCAATGCAGGAATATGCAGCTGTCCCATACGGGGATCAAACCTGCAACCTTGGCATTATCAGTGCCCCCCTCTAACAAACTGAGCTATCCTGTCAGTAGCTGAAGCTCTCCAGATCTTTTGGACTGATGGGGGTTGGAGTCCAAAACGTTTGGAGGACCCAGCTTGGGAAAGGCTGGTCTAAGACAAGTGGGGAGGGGAGCGGACCTGTGGAGCTGCAGATGCTGTTGGACTCCAACTCTCATCAACACCAGCCAGTATGGCCCAACAGTCATGGGATGCTAGGAGTTGTAGTCGGGCAACATTAGGAGGGCCCCAGGTTCCCCAGTGTAGAAGGAAGGAAATTCTGCTCGAACGGAGCTCCCCACCTTCGGGCAGTCAGAACTTTTTATTTTTCCATTTTGCTGCAATTTGGAACTTGGCCACTTGCGAAGGAAAAGCAGCCAGCTCCCTTTCTGATCTGCAGTATTCCTTCCTGGCTCATAACACCTTGGACTGGTTTTGAAATTTGGACAAATGAGTTCACTCTGCTGTTTGGGATGAGGGTTTTGCATTTTACGCATCGTTTTCAAACGACTGCCATAATTGTTTTTTCTCTTAAAGGGTGCAGAGTTGTTGCAAAAGCTTTTGGGCTAGGCGGCCAGGTACGGTATGTAAAAAAATGAGAAATTGTTAAGAGGTGAGCAGTACAATGTAATAAATACATAAATAATCTTTAAAAAGCTGTTAGGTTCCTGCAAACTGCAACCCAAAGCACTATTTAGGATTTAGCATTGCTAAATTGGACTAGATCAGGGTTTCCCAAACCCGGGCCTCCAGCTGTTTTTGGGCTACAACTCCCATCATCCCAAGCTAGCAGGACCAGCGGTCAGGGATGATGGGAATCGTAGTCCAAAAAGCAGCTGGAGACCCCCAAGTTTGGGAAACCCTGGACTAGACAAGGTGTTTCCTATCCAATGCAGCCGGAGTTGCTTCTGAGGACCCATGTGGAGGTGTGGCTTGGGTGAATGGGTGTGGCCTTGTGTGGGCGTAGCCTGTGGAGAGGGGCGTGGCCTGGGAAGAGTCTCCAGGTCTGAATATCGAAGCATTCTCTTCCTGCGGGGCTGAAGCTTTAGATCCCTGATCTTGAAGATCCCAGACTGCACAATCCCGTTAATCGATGCCTCCCAGCTGCCCTCGCAAAACTGTGGTTATGTCCACACCAAACCTTTAAAGTTCATAGCTTCCCCAAAAGAATCCTGGGAACCGTAGTTTGATATGGGTGCTGGGGAAGATAGTTCAGTTTGGGGTGAACTACAGTTCCCAGATGGGTGCTGGGGGTGATAGCTCAGTGGGGGGGAACTACAGTTCCCATAATTCTTTGGGGGGGGAACAGTGTCCATTAGATGTGCATTAAGTGCTTGGTGCAGATGTGAAGTTGATTGGGCAATTGCCCTTGCTGCCCTCTTTTTCTCTGCCTTACTAGAGTTTAGCGAGAAATCGATGGGGTTTAAAGTTGGATAAATGCCCTGGCAGTTTGACGGGGCGTTTTCCAGTGTGCTGAGTTAATCTTTTGTCTCCGGGAGGATCCAAGCACAAGAGCACTCTCACCTGCTGTGGCTTCCAGCAACTGGTATTACTGCCTCCAACAGGGGACTGTGGGTTCATTGTGGGACTTACTCCCAGGTAAACGTGCCTCTAATTAGAGCCTCAGCTAAAATCAGCCTCACGAAGGACTGAATGGCAACATCACCGGTAGCATTCTTATCAGCCAGTGTTGTGGTAGTGTTGTGCAGTGGTCAACGGACCCGGGTTCGGATCCCCCCCTGCCAGCCATTGCAGAACCTTAGACCAGTTGGTACCTTACATGGTGGTTGTGGTGATGAAATGAAGGAGAGGGGAACATGCCTTGAACTCCTTGGAGGGGAAAAGGAGAGAGAAAATGTCCAAAGCAAAAACAGCATTGATCAGGATTTCATCAAATCGTAGAGTTGGAAGGGACCCTGAGGGTCATCTAGCCCAACCCCCGGTGATATAGGAATCTCAGCTGTGGCGAAAGAAAGCAATTCAGGAGTTTGGGGGCTCCCTTCAAAAAAAAAGAAACCCCAAACTTATTTAAGGCCATGGGAAGGGGATATGGTGCCCTCCCTCTCCACCAACTTTTAGGGCAGGATATTGGAGCTGAGGGCGAGGCTGGGGATCATGCGAGGCTCTCTGCATGCGGCTGCCGGCACGGCGGGGAACGGATCTGGTGCGAGGAGAGTTGCAAGCAGGCACCTGAGTGCTGCATCGCCTCGGCTGCCAATATTGCAGGGGCTGCTGGCACGCTCCCTCCGAGCTTGGCTGGGAGGACTGGGTCACCGGAGGAAGCTGCCAAGGGCTTGTTTTCAACCTGATGTTCTTCTGGATTCCATCCTGAGCTCAAGTTCCAAAGGGAGATCACAGGATTTTAGAGCCTGAAGGGGGCTAACAGAACTCACCTAGTCCACCCCCACCCCTCCCACACACACCTTGCTCTATGCAGGATCTACAATGTGGGATGCAGATTTACAGCGTCCCTGAAAGGAGGTTATCCAGCCTTTGTTCAAAAGACGTGCAGGAAAGGAGAGCCCCAACACGTCCTGAGCCAGGCAGTACCGCTGTCCAACCACCCTTTGTCATTAGTTTATTCCCATTATTTTCAGTTCTTCATATTGTTTTAATTTAAAGTCCACCATGGAGTTATTTCTATAATTCTTTATGCATTTGTCCCCCCCCCGTAAAATAGATATCCATGCCAACCATAAATTTTTTCCCAGCCCTCCAATTCCAAGATTTCAGTATTTTTTAATAGCATCCACTCTTTCAGCCAACTCCAGCCCTCCGCTTCAAAATATCTTCTTAAATTTCTTTCTTTTAGAGCAGGCTTCCTCAAACTCGGCCCTCCAGATGTTTTGAGACTACAATTCCCATCATCCCTGACCACTGGATCATGGGAGTTGTAGGCCAAAAACATCTGGCGGGCTGAGTTTGAGGAAGCCTGTTTTAGAGCACAAATCTAAGTCATTCTCCCATTCCCCCACCCCAGAACACCAACAAAGGACTTAAAACAGCTGATTTTGTTTTTTGTTTTTTTAAAAACTATTTAAAAAAAACTAATTTAGGAAATAGTTTAAAATGTTGCAACGAACAAGCAAAGCAGGCCATAACATTAATCTTTTGGGAAAGCTCCTGCAAATGTGCTGAAGAGATTTTGCTAATCCACTGCAGTCTGTGACCTATGCAAATGAATTGTTTGACATAATTTTCCTCTGCTTTGCTGATTAGGACAAAACACAGAGAGCTATTGAGGACACCAAAGCCCAACCCTCTAGAAATGTGTTAACTTCATTACATTTATATCCCACCTTATCTTTAGGAGTTGAAGGCGACATAACATGGTTATTTGCTGGACACTGCAATCTTTATCTTCACATCAACCTTATAGGGTAGGCTAGATGAGTTGTCTTTGACTTTTTTCTCCAGATGTGGAGCCCACTTTTAACTGAGGGATGTAAGAAGGCAGCGATTTCCCCAAAGCCCTGAGTTTGTCAAAATCAGCACTGTTTCCCTTTTGCTGCAGTTCAGTTTCTGCCAATGACTATATTGGCTGCTATTTAACATGACCTAAGTAATTCCTTGCGGGACCCAGGTGGCGCTGTGGTTAAACCACTGAGCCTAGGGCTTGCTGATCAGAAGGTAGACGGTTCGAATCCCCGCAACAGGATGAGCTCCCGTTGCTTGGTCCCAGCTCCTGCCAACCTAGCAGTTCGAAAGCACCTCAAAATGCAAGTAGATAAATAGGAACCGCTATAGCGGGAAGGTAAACGGCGTTTCCATGTGCTGCTCTGGTTTGCCAGAAGCGGCTTTGTCATGCTGGCCACATGACCTGGAAGCTATACGCCGGCTCCCTCGGCCAATAATGTAGGATGAGCGCGCAACCCCTTTACCTTTTTAAGTAATTCCTTACATATCTAACATTACCTGAGTTCATTTCAATGTAAAGTAACTGCCCAAACAATGTAAAAAGAAGGGCATTAATTTTGCATTGTTTGTGGACTGAAAAACAACAAGAGCCAGAGGTTGTGTAGTGGTTTAGAGTGCTGGACCTGGGAGACCAGCGTTCAATTTATTATTATTAGTAGTAGTACCCCACCTTTCTGACTGGGTTGCCCCAGGCACACAGCCATGAAATGCTCACTGGGTGCCCTTGGGCCAGTCAGTCTCTTTCAGGCATACTTTTGCAATCCATAAGGACTAGAAACTTGCTTTTTTTAAAAAAATGAAAGAGAGCGGAGGTCCCTGAATTCCATAACTAGAGCTGGACACTTTCACCCACTGTAACCTCGACCATAAGTACCTACTTGCTCCAGAATGTGGCCTGAAAGAATCGTCCACAAAAACCCTTGTGATGACGGATAATCTGGTTACAAGGGTCACCTCCAGACCGAAGAATCTCTCCTGGTGGCCCCGATGTGCATTTGCCTCGTAGGCCATCTACCTTCCCAGGTCTTCCTCCTCCTCCTCCTCTTCTTCCTCCTGAGGAGCGCTGCCTCAGCAAAACAGGCTGCTGCCTGATTCAATTCCTCCCCTTGTGCTAGGCAGGCTCAGAAGGCAGCTGATTAATTGCCGTAATTATGGTAATTAATTGGGCTGGACACACGGGCAGGGAGAGCTTTTTGCCGGAATGTGGACGCTGAGTTGTGCGGAGGTGGAGCAGAGCAATGTTCAGGCCAGGAGGAGGTTGTATATGTGAGCTGAGCTTTGTGATACCCCCCCCCCAAAAAAACGATAAGACTGGCACTTTTTCGGGTGCCAAAAGTGTGGGGGAAAGCACCTTTTTCAGATGCCAGCTCGTTGCTTCCATTGTTTAGGGCAAAACAGGAGAAGCAGAAGGAGACATTGAGCAAATAAAACTACCAATAGGCTCCCAGACTTTTTCTTTCCCCCCCTATTTCTCTTTTAATTTGTATGCCGCGTTTCTATATTACTGCATGCAAGGCGGTTTGCAACAGCAAAATATACATCGAAGCTCACACACCTCATAATAATCCGACCCAGTACAAAAATAATAATAATCATAATGAAACGTAGCTTTAAAACAAACAACTTATATCAAATAAAGTAATGAAGATAATGGTACACAATGGAGTTAACTCTCGAAATATCAGCAAATAAAAATTAACCAGGAATTCACTCTTAACACGTGCAATAAATAGTTAGTACACTGTAATCAGTAAAGATAGCAGCAAGTCACAATGTATAAAGTGCCATGATACATGCAAACCGTGTAAAAGGATCAAATTGAGAAACAAAGGCACACAGCTTACGAAATTATTTATAATTTGCAAATAATTCTGCATGCAAAGCAGGCACTCTGCCACTGAGCTACAGCACATCTGATTGGAACATACTGGTCCATCCAGCTCAGTATTGCCTGCACTGACTGGCAGCAGCTCTCCAGGGTTTCAGACAGAGGGTGTTTTCCAGAGACCCTGGACTCAACTACTGTACACTGGTCTATTATAACTTTAAAAATGTTTTATAAAAATGTGGCGCCAGAGGGCGCTGTAGAGCAGTGATACATTACCAGTGGTGAATTGCATTGAGAGCTATATACTGTATTTTATAGCGTTTTTCATATCAATGTAGATCCAGCCCGTATCTGGAGAAGCCAGAGATTTCTTGGATTCAAGCAGGTGCTATTTCGTTTACCTTAAAAGTAAAGCAAGATTCTAGTCCTCAGTGTTCTGAATAAAGGGTGAATTAAACAGGAACATAGGAAGCTGCATTATTCTGAGTCAGACCATTGGTCCATCTAGTTCTCTACATTGACTGGCAGCAGCTCTCCAGGGTTTCAGACAATAGTCTTTTCCTGGAGATGCTGGGGATTGAACCTGCAACTGTCTGCATGCAAACCAGGTGCTCCATATCTGAGCTGTAGCTAGCAGTGGGTGAATCTGCCCATTTTGGTTTCTCTACTTTTTCTATTCTTCCAATCTTAAATTCCATTCTCCCCATTTCCACATCAGTTTGTGACTCACAATTCCCAGAGTGATTTAACAATGAGCCCCTCCTCACAGAGAGCTTTCTAGGTCTGTGAGAGGAATAAGGCAGGCATCCCCAAACTTCGGCCCTCCAGATGTTTTAGACCAGTGGTCCTCAACCTCGGCCCTCCAGATGTTTTGAGACTACAATTCCCATCGTCCCTGACCACTGGTCCTGCTAGCTAGGGATCATGGGAGTTGTAGGCCAAAAACATCTGGAGGCCCAAGGTTGAGGACCGCTGTTTTAGACTACAATTCCCATCATCCCTAACCACTGGTCCTCTTAGCTAGGGATCATGGGAGTTGTGGGCCAAAACATCTGGAGGGCCGCAGTTTGGGGATGCCTGGAATAAGGGATCTCCTAATAAATCTCAGCACCTTTAACAAATTACAGCTCCCAGAATTCTACGGGGGAAGCCATGGCTGTTTAAAGTGGTATCACAGCACTTCAAATGTGTTGTGTGAACATGGCCTAGGTGGGCCCTGAATCAAACTGCTTCCTCTCAGCCTAACCCCCATCTTTTATCTGCAAATAGGGATAGTAACGCTGGTCTACCTTGCAGGGTTGTTGGGAATGTTTTAAAGATGCAACATATGGGAATGTGCATCTCAGAGTGCTATATCAATGCTATTAGTGTACAAAGTGATTTATTGCACTTGACCGCTGAACAGTGGCATTTGCACAAAGCATTACGTTCCTCGCCAAAGATTTACTGGTTTTTAAGCAAACTTATTCTCACGGAACGATAGGCTTGGCAGTCGTGAACAGGAAGGGCTCACGGCAGACTTTCTGTTAGCAAGACCAGTGATGACTCAGACCCAGGTTATGTCAACAACAAAATGAGGCCAGCTAGCAAAAACGAAGCAAACTCCATTTCATGTGTCAGCAACACCAATGATTTTGTTCCCCTCACAAGGATCCTGCGGAGGAATATTGCTTGAGAGCTTGTGAGAGAACCTAGACCAGGCATCCCCAAACTGTGGCCCTCCAGATGTTTTGGCCTACAACTCCCATGATCCCTAGCTAACAGGACCAGTGGTCAGGGATGATGGGAATTGTAGTCCAAAACATCTGGAGGGCCAAAGTTTGGGGGTGCCTGACCTAGACCCTCCAAGTGTCCCTATTTTCCAGGGACAGCCCCCGGATTTACAAAAGCCATCGCAGTCGAATCAATCTGCCATACCCTCCAACATTTCTCGAATGAAAATAGGGATGTTATAAGAAAAACTGCTCCCTTTCCCTTATGGGGTATTCCAGAGCCCGTATATGAGTCCTTAAGTGGGCTCCCTATCAGTCGGAGAAAATAACAGAGGCCAACCAGAGAATATTGAGAAGCAAAGCGGCTAGTAAGCCTGATCTTTATTGAACTGTTGCAACAGGGTCCCCACTCCCCACACGCAGGAGGGAGGCGAACCCTGAACAATGATGTGCAAGCCCTTATATAGACTTTTGTAATTGTCCACCCTGCAGCCCATAACCCCCCCCCAAAAAAACATACATACATCACAAAAGGAGGTGGTCTACAGCAGAAATCCTGTCTGCCAGGATACCTGATAATGGTCACTGACTGCATTACCTGGGCAGCCTATCCATTCTTTTGTGATGGTTAATATTTTAGTTCCTGAGTCCGTGTCACAGGCTCACCCTATTCACATACAAATACTCCCTTAAGACAGGATTTGCAAGCAAAAAGACAATGGGAAGGCTTTCCCTATTTGCCTCCCTTACTGTAGTAGAGGAATATCTGGGGTCATTGGGAGAGTCAAGATGGCTTCAGGATTGTTCTCCCATCCTATTTCAGACACATGGTTCATATATTTAGATATGTGTGCATTTATGAATATTTATTCTACTTTTGAGACCTTAAAATTCTTATAGAGGGGATATCCCGTTTCATAATGATTATTTTTTTTACTATTTATACCCCACACATCTTATTGGGTTGCTCCAGCCACTCTGGGCAGCTTCCCACATATAAAAGCATAATAAAACATTAAAGATAAAAACAACAACTTCCCTATACAGGATTGCCTTCAGATGGTTTGGGGATTGGATAACTCCACACCCTCCAACATTTCTCCAATGAAAATAGGGACGTCCAAAGGAAAAGCGGGACATTCCGGGATCAAATAAGAAACCGGGAGGGCTTCTCTAAATCAGGGACGTCCCTGGAAAATAGGGACAATTGGAGGGTCTGTTTTTCCCCCATCTCTCATAGCCCTAGAACTTCTGGATGTCCAAGGAAGCTGAATGCTGGAAGATTTAGGATTGATAAAAGACAGCCCTTCTTCATGCAAAATTTAGTTAAACTATGGAACTCGCTTCCACAGGAGGCAGTGATGGCCCCCAGCGTGGATGGCTTTAAAGGAAGATCAGACAAATTCAAGGAGGAGACAGGGCTATTCCAGGACTGTCCCTGGAAAATAAGGACACTTGGAGGGTATGTACAAGGCACCTCCCTGCACTCACAAGCCAGGCCAAAAGGGGAGGCAGTGAGGAGGGCTTGCTGGCGCCCCCTTGCGGCCTGTTCCAGGAAGACACCCACTCGCCCTTGTTGCACCTCTGGCGGGCGGCTTCCTCTTCAGCAGTGCTGCAAGGCAAGAGCGCCAGGAGCCCTGCCAAGCCGGCCCTCGCTGAAAGCAAACACCACGGAAACCGCTGGCGTACGGCCGTTTAGCTTTATGAGTCTCCGGGGAGGGATGCATAGTTAACGTAACACTTCAAACATAATTATTGATTGCGCACACAGCCTGCTGTTCTGGCTGCAGCATCAGCAAGCAGAAGGGAGAGACGAGATAAGCTGGGCAAAGAGGGCTGGCTCTGTGTGTGTGTGTGTGTGTGTGTGTGTGTGTGTGTGTGTGTGTGTTGGTGCCCTATTACATGGTGCCCTGGTGGGTTTCAGGCATGCAGGTGACTCTTCCATCCCTTATCTGGCCCATCTAGCTCAGTACTGACTACACTGACTGGCAGCAGCATTCCATGGCTTCAGGCAGCGCTCTGTCCCCAAGTGTTCCCACTAGCGCCTTGTGCCTTGTACCCTTTCCTACGAGGACAGCGCTGCTGCGCTCAGGTCCTAATTCGCTAGATGGGCCTTTGGCCTGATCCAGCACGGCTCGCCTTATATTCCTATTTAGGGCCGCAGATCTTGGCTAAGCAATAAGAGACGCTTCCTAATGATGAGAGTGACTATCCATCTGTGTTCTCTGTCCACTGTCAGAGGCAGCATGCATCTGCATACCAGTTGCTAGCATTCACAAGAGGGGAGAGTTGCTTTTGCACTCAGCTCCTGCTTGCAGGTTCCCACAGAGACAGGCCCGTGCGTCCATTTAGGCGGACTAGGCCATTGCCTAGGGCGCAAAAATGGAGGGGGCGCTGCAGAGCCTGCCCCGCAAAACCCCCGCGCCACCGCCGCCCTCCCAAGGCGTGCGCTCGCGCTCCTCCCGCCTACGGAGGGGACGGCGAGAGCTCCCCAGCGGCGGCGGTAGTGGCGGCAAGCACCTGCAGCTGAAGCCTTCAGCTATGGGCGCTGCTGCCGCCACCGCTGCCACTTGCTCGCCGAGGAGCCCCCAGCGTCCCCTCCACAGGCGGGAGGAGCGTGAGCCAAAAGGAGAGCTCAGTGCCCTCCCGCCCACGGAGGGGACGCTGTGAGCTCCCCAGTGGCTGCAGTGAGCAACCGGCGGCAGCGCCTGCAGCTGAAGCCTTCAGCTATGGGCGCTGCTGCCGCCGCCGCTCTCTCGCTGCTGCAGCTGCCCCTGCTGAGGAGCTCAAAGCGTCCCCTCCACAGGCGGGAGGGCACCGAGCTCCCCCCTTGGCCCGCGCTCCTCCCGCCAATGGAGGGGACGCAGGGGCATCAGCGGTGTGCATGTGTGCGTGCATGCGCCCGGGGGCGCCAGAAGGTGTTTTGCTTAGGGTGCAAAAAGCCCTAGCACCGCGCCTGCACAGAGAGATGTGCTTATGCTATGTTCTGCTTCCACTGTAGACGGCAGTATGCCTCTGAAGACCAGTTGCTGGCATTTATTATTATTATTATTATTATTATTATTATTATTATTATTAGGAGGGACGTGGGTGATGTTGTGGTCTAAACCACTGAGCCTAGGGCTTGCCGATCGGAAGGTCAGCGGTTCGAATCCCCACAACAGGGTGAGCTCCCGTTGTTTGGTCCCAGCTCCTGCCAACCCAGCAGTTCGAAAGTACATCAAAGTGGAAGTAGATAAATAGGTACCACTACAGCGGGAAGGCAAACGGCATTTCCATGTGCTGCTCTGGTTCACCAGAAGCGGCTTAGTCATGCAGGAAAAACTGCGGACAAACGTCAGCTCCCTTGGCCAGTAAAGCGAGATGAGCGCCGCAACCCCAGAGTTGTTCGCGACTGCACTGAACTGTCAGGGGTTCTTTACCTTTTATTATTATTATTAAATTTCTATCCCACCTTCCCTCCAAGGAGCTCCAGGTGGCGTACGTGGTTCTCGCCACTCAACCATTTTGCCCTTACAACAACTCTGTGAGGTAGGTGAAGCTGATAGGGTCTGGCCCAAGCCTCCCAGTGGGGCTCTGTGAAGATTTGAACTTTGGTCCTCAACGCTCTAACCACTAGGGCACACTGGCTCTCAATCACAACTGGGGAGAGCGTTCGGGTCCAAGGAACTGGGAGAAGATGGTCCAGTTATTGTCTCCTGTCAATCTGGATCGTATTCCTGAAAGAATCCACCTCCTCCACTCAGTTGCCCATCACTGTCTCCAGATAGGCCAGTGTCCAGTATCGTGTTTCTTCTATAAGACACCGTCTTATATTTATTTTTCCTCAAAAACAACAACACGGCTTATTTTCAAGGGATGTCTTTTTTAAAATTATTATGTATGGTGCAGTTTAACCTACAAGGTTAAACTGCCTATCACTATGGCTTATTTTCGGGGTATGGCTTATTTTCAGGGGTATGGCTTATTTTCGGGGTATGGCTTATTTTAGGAGAAACACGGTATATGTGTGCGGATATATGGCTCATGAAGTGAGGCTGCCCAGCACCTTTTCTGAAATCAATTAATCCTGCCATATCTGACCTTTATCTGAACTGGAATATCCCTTTTCCCAAGCGTGTTAGCTCTGTTCACAGGGTGAAAAGGGGAGAAGGAAAAATTCTTTCCCTAACAGAAAAAGAAAAAAACTCCAGCTGTGTGTCCTCAAATGGAATCTGCTTGGTGGTGATGGATACAAAACGGAAAAGGGATCAAACAGGGGTGGGGGTGACATCAGCTGGGAACACCCAGAGAGAAAGCAGAGGCTGCTCCCGGGTCTGTTGGGTCCATGGAAAAGGTGAACAGGAAGACGCAGACTTGCCCCAGGCTGTCAGGAGGGCTTCCTGATCATCCAGGGGAAAACGGAGCAAGAACAATGGCTGGGCTGGACAGCAGGCCGGGCTGCGGAGCAGAATCGTGTGACTAAATGCGGCCCGGTCCAAATTGGCTGAGCAGCTTGTGTTGAGAGGGAGGACATATTTGGGATGGGTGGAACCTGACGCAGCACAATTAGCGCTTGCCTTAGCACCACAGTGCCAATAACTCTGGGAGTGATGCAGGTAGCAAAGATATGCCCACAATGCATTGCCAGAAAACGGGAAGGTGTTAAAAGCAGCCCTAGCAAGACCTTCCTTGCTAGCAAGAAGCAAATCAAAAAAGGGCCGTGGATCTACAATCGATGCAAGGAAATAAGATGAAACTACAGTTGCATGATGCCCTCCAACATTTCTCCCAGGTCAATAGTTTTCATGCCCCATCCTCATGGCCTGGGAAGAGCCATAGGCTGGTGGCAGAGCATCTGATTTTCATGCAGAATGTAGGTCCCGGGTTCAACAGGAATCTTAAATCCCCATAGCAAGATGGTTCAGCTTGCACCTTTACCAGCTGCTCTGGTAAAACAATGCTGTTTCCAAGATGGCTTTAAAACAAAACAAAACCAAAACCTAGAACCCCCAAAAATCTACCAATCAGAGTGAAGTGCAAAAGGCAGACACATACTCTCCAAAGCTTCTCTGATGAAAATAGGGATGTCCTATTTAATAATAATAATAATAATAATAATAATAATAATAATAATAATAATACCCCACCCATCTTACTGGGTTGTCCCAGCCACTCTGGGCGACTTCCAACATATATAAAACCTTAATACAACATTAAACATTAAAAAAAAAACTTTCCTATACAGGGCTGCCTTCACATGTCTTCTAAAGGTTGTGTAGCTACTTATCTCCTTGGCTCGGGGACCACATAACTCCATACCCTCTAAATTTTCTCCAGTGAAAACAGGGGCATCCTAAGGAAAACCGGGACATTCCAGGATCAAATCAGAAACCAGGACACAAACTGTAAATCTGAGACAGTCCCTGGAAAACAGGGTAATTTTCTTCTCAGTTAAATGTTTATGAAAATAAAGTTCCTTGGAATATGAAGAGTCTGGACACTGTATAGTCTTTAAAAAGACACTATCAATCACCTAGAAGAGTTATTTAGCTTCCTAGCTGTAAGCTACTCTGCTACTTTGCATAACATCAGCATCAGGGCCTTCTCGGTAGTGGCACCCACCCTGTGGAATGCCCTCCCACCAGAGGACAAAGAGAACAACAATTACCAGACCTTTAGAAGGCATCTCAAGGCAGCCCTGTTTAGGGAAGCTTTTAATGTTTGATTTCTGTATTTTAATGTTTTGTTGGAAGCCGCCCAGAGTGGCTGGGGGAACCCGGCCAGATGGGCAGGGTATAAATAAATTATTATTATTATTATTATTATTATTATTATTATTATTATTAATTTTATATATACGTAACACATGAAACTGCGATTCCCCGCCTCTCATCCACCCCTTCTTTCTCCTTTGTTCTCTCCCAGGGACAATGCGCCCGGTGCGAAGGAACTTTTACGACCCCTCCTCTGCCCCCGGCAAGGGGGTTGTGTGGGAATGGGAAAATGACAACAACTCCTGGACACCGTACGACATGGACATCTGCATCACCATCCAGAACGCTTACGAGAAGCAGCACCCGTGGCTGGACCTGTCCTCGCTGGGCTTTTGCTACCTGATCTACTTCAACAGCATGTCTCAGGTGAACCGCCAGACGCAAAGGAAACGCCGTCTAAGGAGGCGCATGGACTTGGCTTATCCTCTCACCATCGGCTCCATCCCCAAGTCCCAATCTTGGCCCGTGGGGACCAATTCTGGGCACCCTTGTTCGTGCCAGCAGTGCCTGCTGGTCAACAGCACCCGGGCAGCCTCCAATGCCATCCTGGCCTCTCAGCGCAGGAAGGTGTATTCCGGGAATGGGAACGGATCGCTGGCCGTCCGGCAGAGCAATACGTTCAACGGAACAGCGATGTGGTCGCTGGGCACGGTGCAAGCCAACGGGACGGGCAAGATCGAGCAGGTCCGTCCCGGCAACGGGATGCAAGTGGCTACTTTTTCCCGGAGCCAGAGCGCGCCCAGCCACACCCAGCTCCCCGGCCAAAACAACCTGAACAGGCCCAGTACGCAGCGCGTGGCCATCTTGAGTACTCGGGCTTCCATCCCACCAGGGTAAGTAGCCGGAAAGTATTTGCCACTTCCCCCTTTTAATTTTTTTTAAAAAAACCTATAATGAATATTTAGGACTAGGTTCTTTGACCTAATGCAATAACAATGGGTAAATACGGAGAAGGGTGGATTGGTCAGAGACGGTGTGCTCCACCTCATACAAGTGAAATGTAAAAGCACCGTGAACAATTGCTGCAACAGAATAACAAACGAGTGGTGACCTTTCAAAGTACAGTACTTCACTACTCCAGTTAATATGCAGCAACTGGGGAGGTACCTAATGGTTAGAGCAGGCATCCCCAAACTGCGGCCCTCCAGATGTTTTGGCCTACAACTCCCACGATCCCTAGCTAACAGGACCAGTGGTCAGGGAAGATGGGAATTGTAGTTCAAAACATCTGGAGGGCCGAAGTTTGGAGATGCCTGGGTTAGAGCATCTGCTTTGCATGCAGAAGATGGCAGATTCAATCCCTGGCATCTCCAGGCCTAGGACTGGGAGAAAGATCTTTGCCTGCAATTTTAGCCACACGGCTTCCAATGTTCCTACCAATTGCTGTTATTAACAACAGTAACATTCTGGACTAGGGTTAGTAACTAACCTGCCTGTCTTGCACTTTCATGAAAAATCATTGCCATCCAATCATCGTTGTTGTTGTTGTTGTTGTTGTCTAACTTGTTGCCCAAAGGTTTCATGTTGTTGTTGTTGTTGTTTAGTCATTTAGTCATGTCCGACTCTTCGTGACCTCATGGACCATAGCACGCCAGGCACTCCTGTCTTGCACTGCCTCCCGCAGTTTGGTCAAACTCATGTTCGTAGCTTCGAGAACACTTTCCAACCATCTCGTCCTCTGTCATCCCCTTCTCCTTGTGCCCTCAATCTTTCCCAACATCAGGGTCTTTTCCAAGGATTCTTCTCTTCTCATGAGGTGGCCAAAGTATTGGAGCCTCAGCTTCACGATCTGTCCTTCCAATGAGCACTCAGGGCTGATTTCCTTAAGAATGGACAGGTTTGATCTTCTTGCAGTCCATGGGACTCTCAAGAGTCTCCTCCAGCACCATAATTCAAAAGCATCAATTCTTCGGCGGTCAGCCTTCTTTATGGTCCAGCTCTCACTTTCATACATCACTACTGAGAAAACCATAGCTTTAACTATACGGACCTTTGTCGGCAAGGTGATGTCTCTGCTTTTTAAGATGCTGTCTAGGTTTGTCATTGCTTTTCTCCCATAGTGACTTGCAACACATTTATAAGCATCTAGCTCACCGGGTGATCTTTCGGCCAGTTTCTGCCTCTCAGCCAAGCCTACCTCACTGGGTTGTAGTGGGGATAAAATTGGGAAGGGAGAGAACTGTGTATGCTGCCTGAACTTCTTGGAGGAAATTAGTTATTATTAATTGAATTTATATGCTGCCCTATACCCGGAGGTCTCAGGGCAGTTCACAGAATAAAATCGAAATGTAAAACCACAAAAGAAATAATCAAAATAAAAACAGCTACCCAATAACCCCCAATCCCCCCCAAAAAAACCACATTTTAAAAGGGCATGGGATCCTCACGACATTTCACATAAGACATTTAACAAACCTGGACAAGAGCCACTCATTGGGAGTTGAGATACAAACATAATAAGAACAACAACAACAACAACAACAACAACAACAACAACAACAACAACAATGTAACATAAACATAAATACCTTATGCCATTTAAAAATTCATGCAGAACATTTATCATTCATAAATATATATATACAGTACACACACACACACACACACACACACACACACACATTTTGGATTGCCATTTTTATCCAACGCTATCCCTACTCAGGACCCACTGGAATTAGCAGGCATGTCAAACTTTGGTCCATTCATTTTGGTAAGCTTACTCTTGAGTAGGAGTAGGACAAGCACTGGGGTTTTCAGGTTAAAGAGTCGCCCTGTCTGCCTCTCAGAGCCCCACACAACCACCCTCCGCTCCTCCCCATCTTTGTCCAGCTGGCCAGTGTTGACATAAACAAACAAAACAAAACAGGGGAAGAAGAGGCCTCTGAATAACAGCTGCCCACCCAAGTCGCAAAAGGAGACCATCGCACATGATTCCTGCGCTGTGGAGTTGGGTGCTCTCCGCCTCCCCTGCTATGGTGCTCAGGGGGGCGGAAGCTGACGTTGCCCGCGGTTGCCCAGGCACCTCGGCAGGCACACTGAGCAGCAATGTGCCAGCTCTTTCCCCCTCCAGAGCGAAGGAGGCTTTGGCCAGAGGAAAGCGGCCTTGTGTTGCCACGGCAACCAGGTGGCAGCGCTGCGGATTCACTAAGAATAATTGGAGCCTCTGGGGCAGCACCGGGGAAAGGAGGGGGGGGCAGGCTCTTTCCTCTCTGCTGCTCCCTCCTATCGTTTGGTGTCTCTGCCCTTTATTCACCGCTTCTCTTTCTGCCTAGGAAGACTTAGAGAGGCCACATTCGCACCCTGCGCTGAAAGCATCACTTTAAACAGTCACGGCTTCCACCAAAGGAGTCTGGGAGTCGTGCTTTGCTAACGTTGCGGAGAGCTGTGGGGAGAACTTCCCCCTATTTCCCTCACAGAGCTACAATTCCTGGAATGGTTCCCGGAAAGAGGGATTCTTAAATCAATCTCTCTTTCCAAGGAACTCTGGGAATCGTAGCTCTGGGAGGGGAATGGCGGTGTCTCCTAAAAACTCTCAGCACCCTTAGCAAACTACAGCTCCCAGAATTCTGCGAGTTAAGAATGTGTGTTAAGCACGGCTTTTTTCCTGCCATTTTTTTAAAAAAAACTATGCCAACATTGCACTCCGAGGCCGGTTAATCTCACCATTTGAAGTCTCCAAGGAAATGAGTCCATTTCTTTCACCTCAAAATGCTCTAAAATAGGGTAACCTATCGCGGTCGAAACTGACTTGCTGTGATTCTGCCAGGGGTTAATAAAAAAAACTCAGGGTCGATAGGGGCCTGGGGTAGAAGAGGCATAGTGTGAAAAAATAATAATTAGGAACAATGAACTTATGAAATCAAAGCCAAGGGCATGCACAGAGCGTACTTCCTTTGCCAAGGAGGACCCCCTATTTTGTTTGTTTTTTTGGACGTTTTATGATTCTTAGTCATGTTGATCGATGACAAATGAACTTGATTATACATTTCTATTTCTTATTCCACTTACATTCCTAAGAATCTGGGCTGGTGACAGCTTGACAAGCTCACTGAAGGGTCAATGGACACAGAAATTTGGGGAAAACCTGATTTGAAAGACTTATTTAGTCCTGGGGTAGAGAACACCAGACCTTTCTAGCTAGTCCTCTGGACACTCCCCACAAGGCTGTGCCCCCTCCCTGGCCACACACCATCTCCCCCATTTCTTACCAGCCCTCCCAATTTAAGCTTTTCAGGGAGGGGGCATGAAAGAGCTGCATATCACAGCCCCCTGCGGGCCCACGAGTCAGTAGCAGAATTAAAATGGCCACATGGGCTGCAAACACCTTTGCAGCGGATCTCAGTCACACCCAGGAGCAGCCAACAAAACCATCTGTGTACTGAGCTGCAGTTACAGTTTGCATGAGCTTCCTTCCTCCTCATGAGTTTGCATTTTATTTCCTTTTTCTTTTACTTCTGGGGTACAGTAGTTTCTCGCACATCAGGGAAGAGAGCCTCCTTACCTGCGGAGTTTGAGATGCCCACGGACAGGTAGGGTGGTCCTGTAAATGGCTCTTCTAGTCAGGGACCAGGCAGGTTAAACTTTGTATGTGCTAAACCCCAGGCTGTCAAACGATAGGGCCGGGGACCTCTGGTTCCTTTTGGCGAAAAGAGAATGTGTGGGTTGGGGAAGCTGCCTTAAACTGAGTCAGACCATTGGTCCATCTTGTCTTAACTTACTGGAAGAGGGTTTCCTGCAGGGGACATTCCCAACCTGCAGATGGCAGGGGTTGAACCCGGGACCTTCTGCTTAATGCTTTCTGCTTAATGCTGAGTTTACTGCTGGATTAATCTGAAGAGATACGTCAAGGGTTCAAGCTTGCCCTTTCACCCACTGACTGCACCCTCATCCCAGGTGTGTGGCTGAGCTTTCACAGGAGCAGTTGCAAAATGCACTCTGCACCTGCTCTTAAAACATTCTGTTCTTTAGCAGGGTGCTTCATAGGCAAATCAGGGCCAGTAAACGGCTGCCAAATTTGCAAGAGGTGGTTTGAATTTCCGCTGCTTGTCCATCTTAGTGATAGGTAAAGGTAAAGGGGCCCCTGACCATCAGGTCCAGTCGTGTCCGACTCTGGGGTTGCGGTGCTCATCTCGCTTTATAGGCCGAGGGAGCCAGCGTTTGTCCGCAGACAGCTTCCGGGTCATATGGCCAGCATGACAAAGCTGCTTCTGGCGAACCAGAGCAGCTCACGGAAACACTGTTCACCTTCCCGCCGGAGCGGTCCCTGTTTATCTACTTGCACTTTGATGTGCTTTCGAACTGCTAGGTGGGCAGGAGCTGGGACCGAGCAACGGGAGCTCACCCCATTGCAGGGATTCGAACCGCCGACCTTCTGATCAGCAAGCCCTAGACTCTGTGGTTTAACCCACAGCGCCACCTGGGTCCCATCTTAGTGATAGAGCGAGCAGCAATTGCAGAATCAAGAGTGGTTGATGGTGTGAGTTTCAGCCTTGCCACTAAGGGATTTGAGACTCCAGACTTTGGCCACACTCCCACCATTCATTTAAATCACTATGGTGCCACTTTAAATACCGTAGTCGTGGCTTCCCCCCCCCCCCCCAAAAAAAAATATGGGAGCTGTAGTTTGCTACAGGTGCTGTTAAAGGTAAAGGGACCCCTGACCATTAGGTCCAGTCGTGACCGACTCTGGGGTTGCGGCGCTCATCTCGCGTTATTGGCCGACATAGCTGCCAAGTTTTCCCTTTTCTCGCGAGGAAGCCTATTCAGCATAAGGGAAAATCCCTTTAAAAAAAGGGATAACTTGGCAGCTATGTTGGCCGAGGGAGCCGGCATACAGCTTCCAGGTCATGTGGCCAGCATGACAACGCCGCTTCTGGCGAACCAAAGCAGTGCACGGAAACACCGTTTACTTTCCCGCCGGAGCGGTACCTATTTATCTACTTGTACTTTGATGTGCTTTCGAACTGCTAGGTTGGCAGGAGCTGGGACCAAGCAACGGGAGCTCACCCTGTCGCGGGGATTTGAACCGCTGACCTTCTGATCGGCAAGCCCTAGGCTCTGTGGTTTAACCCACAACAGAGAAGCTACTATTTTCAGAGTGGTTTAACAGCCAGTCCCTCTTCCCAGAGAACTCTGGGAATTGTAATTCTGTGATGTGACCACACAACCTCATGGAGGAGGGGAGGGTCCCACTGCGATTGCAAAGATCAGAGCTGCCCTTCAGATGCTGTGGGACTCCAATCAGCTCCCAACATCCTTGACCATTGACCATGCTGGCTGGCAGGGTCACTGGATCTCCCCACAGAGAGAGGGGGGAGGGAGGGGAGGGAGGAATACACATCATTTCCTCTTTCTCTGTAATGCCCTGACTTTGTTTACTCTGCATGAGCTTCTATCCTGCTGATTTGGGAGTGTTTAACTCCAAGACACAGAAATGCTATACTAGATATACAGCAGAGAGTGTGGAAACAGAAACAGCCCATGATTGTCCTGTTATTAGAGTTATTATAAACATTTGTCAACAGCGCTTCAAAATGGAACGTCAACTCCAGGGCACTCACGTTTCTGAGCGTGAGTTCGGGGAGGGGCCGTAGCTCAGCAGCTGTGCACAGGCTCTGCACGCAGAATATCTCAGATTCTGAGTGAAGGGAAGGGCCACCCTTCCTAAGTGGTACCCTGGAGCACGGGACAAGTTGCTAAATACCAACGTGGCTTTGAACCAGAAAGTCTGGCCCTCCAGGCCTCTCTCTTTGGCCCTTGTAACTCTCCCCTGGCCACGCCTCCTCTCCCCTGGCCACGCCTCTCACTGTCCCTGCTTTGCATTCTGAGCGTTTTTGCCTAGAGCTGCAGAAGGAGTCCACAAACTCTAAGAATACCTCCTGCATCTCAGGATGCAGGATGCAGGATGCAGAGCTGGGGGTGTGAGCATGTGTAGAAACTAGCGCCTATTGCACAAAGGCAAACATTGCTTCTCTTTTAGCCCTGGCCCTGGCCACCACTGGCATGTGGGCCTCAGAAGGGAGGGGCTGTTGGCTGGGCAGCTGCTTTGTGTGCAGAAGTCCACCGATTCAGTCCCTGACAGCTCCAGCTAAAGCATTCGAGACCTGGTCTTAAGACTCTGGAGAGTAGCTGGCAGTCAGAGAAGGCTGGCCTGGTGCAAGGCATCCTCCTGCATTTTGCATGCATATAACCCCTGCTTGAGGCAAAATGGATCTGGTGATTAATTAGAGACATGCCCCAGAAAACCAAGTGCATCAATAGGTGTCAAAGGAGCCTGTGCTCCAGTAGAGCACTCTACCTGGTGGTATATTCCTATGTGAGCCTTGAAGACTACAGGCAAGTGACATAAATAGCTCTCCTTATAGGATTACCCCAGACAAGGCAACATTCTGGGACTGGGCTATAAGCTGGCACACATCACGGGACTACATTTAACCTAAGACTATGCAGCTGACAACAAGCGAGATACGTAGCAAGAAGTGGAAAGTCACGTAGGACTCGTGGCTGCAAATTTCTTCTGAGAAGTTGGAATGTTCATGAACTTTCCTTGACCCTCTCAGCCACTGAGCCAGTAGTCTGGATTCTAAATACTAATAGTCATTAGCAATGCAGATCTATCTATCTGTCTGTCTATCTATCTATCTATCTATCTATCTATCTATCTATCTATCTATCTATCTATCTATCTATCATCTACCTGTATTTATCTCAGATTTGTATATATGTGGTAAAAGCAGAAAGCAACTTTTAAAGCAGATACGTAGGGCACGATCTGTTCCCAGTTAAGCACTTCCAAGGCCAATTTATTTTGGAGCAGGTGAGACTTATGCAAGTGCCTAAACCACTGCCACACTATTCGAATCAGTGGGACTGGCATGTAGCAGAATTGTTGCCTATAGCCAGAAAAGGCTCAACCTTTTTTGCCGTCTGCTCTCCTAGCTCCACCCACCTGTGAAAAACCACCCCATCCTCGTAATCTCCATCCATTATCAGCGGTTGGCCTCCCCCCCCCCCCAACATCCACCCACTGATGCGTTCCAAAGCCTTGAAGCCACTGACAGAAGAGATGCGCTGTTCTGTCACTTTCAGAAGGAGATTATGCTCCTTCCTTAAACCGACTGACCTGCTGGTCTCCTAATCCCAACCTAGAGGGGACGCCCAGCCTGTTTTCTTTCTCAGAGGGGTGGAGAGACAGCCGTAGGAAGGAGCCATGAAGACCAAGCTGGCAATCAGGTGAGTTTGGATGCAGCGTGTAGATGTGGGTTCAAATCCCGCCATAGCCAATTGGCAGAACTTCTTTGGATGCAGGAAGCCCCCGGTTCAATCTCTGGATAACTTTCCCCCATACATTCCTCCTCAGTAATGACACTCCTCAGCTGGGCACTGTTGAGAGTCCAGACATGCACATAGTCTATACTATAAACCAGGCTTTTAGGGTTTCAGCTCCAGCCCTCTAGAATCTGTTACTGGGTAAAATTAGACAGAAATCCAGTATAATGATATTTAGGTGCCAACAGAAGATGCCTTTTGTTTAAGAAGGCTTTCCCTGAAGTGAGACAACCCCTAGGAATGGTTCTACGGTATTTGTGTTTGTAGGAATGGTTTTAGTTGTTTTTAGAATTTGTTTCCTTTCTCTGTGTGTGTTTTATTTTTGTGCATCACTTCAATGGCCACCGTGAAGCGGCTTACAAATTTGTGAGATAAATAAAATCCTCAGAGGGCTGGGAAAATATTTTTTAAACCTATTTATCTACTTGCACTCTGCCGTGCTTTCGAGCTGCTAGGGTAGCAGGAGATGGGACAGAGCAATGGGAGCTCACCCCGTTGTGGGGATTCGAACCGTCGACCTTCTGATTGGCAAGCCCAAGAGGCTCAGTGGTTTAGACCACAGCGCCACCCGCGTCCCTACTGCTGGGAAAAGACCCCTGTCTGAATCCCTGGGGAGCCTCTGGAAGTCAGTGTTGAGCAATACTGAGCTAGATCGAAATCAGGATTGAAATCTTGTTGGCCAGCCAAATGCCAGTTATGGCCAAGACAACAAGCAAGCAAAGATAGTCAGAACAGCATGGACCAATGGTCTGACTCTGTGTAATAGACTCCTCATGTGACAGGGGAAGGGCCCCAGAACAGTGGTAGAGCATCTGCTTTGCACAGGTTCTGGGTTCCAATGGCATCTCTGGGTATGGGAACGGCTCCTTGCTTGAAATCCTGAAGACAGACAGGTGAAAGACAGGTAGAAGCTGGCAGAGGCACCTGTCTTAAACTGCAGTCCATGTGAGCAGGACTGAGCCAAATGAGCCTATGGTCTGTGCTCCTATGTCCCTCTTTAATGCAGCCTTTTTTAAAAGAAGAAGAAGCACAAGGACTAGAATCTTAATGTTTGCTTAGGGGATTTGCATGCAGGAGACCCCAAATTCAATCCCTGTCATCTCCGAGGGATGCTACCAGTCAGTGTAGACAATGCTGAGCTAAAGAAACCTCTGATTAAGGCAGTCTTCTGCGTTCCTGTCATGTTGACAAGGTCTGTCACTGAACGGTCTTCATCCCAATGTTTATTTGCCTCCTCCCATTTCCTTTGCAAGTTTATCACAGCAGGGACATCCCTCTGGATTAACCTTCATGCGGTAATTCTAGAGGAGGCATCAGCACTAAAATTGGTCCCCTGAGGAGTTAGCAGTTATCTCCGCCCCCCGAAATATTGAAATATCAGCTGAGCCATATGCTCACCAAGTGCCCATAGGTGACTCATCTGCCACCCACCTTTAATAAGACAACCCTTCGATAAGATAGGTCTCTAAGGGTTACTGATGAACTGTTTGTTATATGGAGCGCTTTGGTTTCTTCAATCCTTGGACTCCAAAATGTAGTTGTCTGTGCAGGAAATACTGCCAGCGATCAGAAATGAGTCCTGTAATGAAATGTCACCAGGAACAGCTGTAGCTCACAGGGGGAGAGCATCTGCTTTTGTGTGCAGAAGGTTCCAGGTTCAATTCCCAATGTCATCTCTAGGTAGGGCTGGGAGAGTTCCTGCCTGGGAAACTTCTGCCTGTCAGTGTAGAAACAAAGATTCCCAAACTTTTATTTTTTACCCCTATGCAGGGCTCAAGGCAGTATCATCTATACTTCAAGTTCAAGCCATCAGTTGATTTAGATCTCTTGTTTAAAAAAGAAAGAAAAACATATTTCCCCCCTTGGCCCATAAGATTGGACCCTATTATTGTTTATTTTCAGTTCTTTTGTACTGGTGTTTTACTGTCTTATGTTCGTTTTCATTAATTAGTTTGTTTGAATGATATTATTTATTACTTTTATATTGCTATTTTATGTTGATATTTTGAACATTTCAAGTGGAAGTTTTTGAAAATTTCAAGTGGATATTTGTGAAATTTTCAGGCAGATATTTGTGAAAATTTCAAGTGGTTTGGAAATGTTTAAATAAATGAAAGCAAGAAAAAGTATGCCTCCCCCTTCAGAATTTTTGTTTTATTCATTTGCAAATACAGTGTACCTCGCAAGACGAATGCCCTGCAAGACGAATTTCTCGCAAGACGGATGCGTCTTGCGATCTGATGGTGACTCGCAAGACGAATTCATTTTGCGAAAAATCCGTCTTGCGAATCGCGGTTTCCCATAGGAATGCATTGAAATTTAATTAATGCATTCCTATGGGGGGGGAAGCACCCTGAAGCGCCGCATCTGCGCACGCGCGTGACGCAACGCAACGCAACACTTCTGCATATGCGCAAAGGCCAATTTAGCACTTCTGCGCATGCACGCAGGTTACAGACACGCCGAACCCGGAAGTAACCCATTCCAGAACTTCCAGGTTCGGCGCGTCCGTAACCTGAAAGGACGCAACCCGCAGTGGACGTATCATGAGGTATGGCTGCATTATTGTTGTTTGAATTCAAATGCATGTTGTAAATAAATAAATACCGTAATAGAATCATTGAACTAAAATGTTGGAAAGGACCTGAAGGGTCAACCAGTCTGTAAGGGGGAGGGATTACAGAGAACCCCCCCCTTCATCAGAAGCAGCCCGTCTCCAAGCAGTCATGAGAGCGAGGGGTCTGAAGAGGTGAGTCAGGAAGCGGAGAAGGAGTGCCAGGGCTCTGGCAGCACCAGAGAGCCCCTGTTCCATAGGCAGGAAGAGAAAGGGGCGGAAAGAGTGGACAGGAGTAGGGCAGACAGAAGACCAGTACCTCTGATGCCGGAACTGAGAAAGAGAAGGAAAGGGAAGCGCTTCTCAGTTCCGAGGCTTTTATGCTGGTCAAAAACACGGAAGAGTTTAGTGCAGGAATCTGACTCGAGCGGGTAGACAAGAAATGAGCAATCCGTTACACTGTAAATAATTTGCACCAATAAAAACGTCTGAAAGACAAGCATGTGGACGGTCGTTACTCAAGAGTAGTCACAACAAAACCTGACACAGTCCAACCCCCTGCACTGCAGGAATGTAAGCAGTTGCTGTTTCAGAGAAGTCTGATCATGCCAATCCATTCTCCTGTGTTTTTCTCATGCAGAGTTCCTGCCCTTCCAGTCAAGAACCTGAATGGGACTGGCCCGGTACACCCTGCCCTGGCAGGTAAGAGCAGCAGGGACGGTCCTCAGCCTACCTTGATATGTGGGGTGTTGGTGAATGTTTTCAGTTTACCGCTGGTTTTAATCTTTTGAAGGTTTTCAATCAGTGGCTCCCAAAGTGGATGGTACCACTTCCCGGGGGGGAGGGGGCAGTGGGATGACCTGGAAGGTGCTAAGAGGCTTTGGGGGGGGCGGGGGCGCTGGAGGCGTCAATGACTACCTGACCTTGAAAAGCTGGTATCCCTGGATCAAGTTCATCAGTTTTGTCGAATTGATTCCACTAAATGGTTTTCATTGGAATTTGGATGAATGTGCCATTCATTGTTACTGTCCTGAATTTTATTTAGAAATGGGAAGGCCTGGGAAAAAACCCAGAAAAATGGGGGGGCACACCAGGTTCCCCCCCAGTTTTTTTCCAAAGCCATTTTTTTCTGGTTAAAAAAGAACCAAAAACCACAGTTTGATATAGTTTGAATATTCTATTTAAACCCCCCCCCCATTTTTTCAGGAAAAACTGTTTTTGGAAAAAACAACTGTTTTTGTTTTCAAAATTTTCCAGTTTTTTTCCAGGCCTTCCCATCTTTAATTTTATTGTGTTGTTATTTTCCTTAACGGGTAATGCAAACCGCTATCCCAAAGAATACCCTTTTTATAGGGTTGGGGGGCACTGGGGCCGGTGGTCTGAAAACGTTTTGGGAACCACTGTTTAAAATGGTGGTCTTTAACTGTTTTTTAAAATGATTTTATGGTTTCACTTCTTGCGCAAACAGCTTTGAAGGGAAGAGGAGGTCTCCTAACAACTTTCAGCACCCTTAACCAAACTACCGTTCCCAAGGTTCTCTGGGGGAGGCCATGTTCCTTTTCATGTGCTTTATCTATAGGGTGTGAATGTGGCCTCTGAGGACTTTAATCAGCTTTGCTGGGGTTGAGGGGAGTTGTAGCCCAAACTATCTGGAGAGCACAAGATGGCAGGAGGCTGGTAAATACACAGCCTTGTCTAGGAATTCCTTCCCCATTCAGCCTTGTTTCACCTGTGCGCTCTCTCTCTCTCTCTCTCTCTCTCTCTCTCTCTCTCTCTCTCTCTCTCCCTGGGCTTATCCTGCTCCTTCCAGGAAGAGGACTCTTCTTGGTGTCCAAGCATTGTTGTCCTTGTTGTTTGCCCTGAGCTTTCCTCTCGAAAACCTGTTCTTTACAGCGGAATCAGAGCAAACGCCAATTCAGCTTTTCCATGAATTGACATTTGCTCCAATTCAGCTTTTTCATGGGGAAAGCTCCAGAGCAGTGATGGGCAAACTTTTGAGCTTGGAGTGTCAAAATTCGCCAAAAAACCGAGCATAACTCAGGTGGTGTGTCACTTCAAGAAAAAAACCATAATTTCGCGATATTTATAGTTTAAATAACAAAAATGTATAATTGTAATATATAACTGTATTTAATAAACCAAAAACTAATTATTTAACCAAACCAAATCAAAAAACCCTTATTTATCACAAAGTGCCCAGAGTTGTTTAGCTTTTGGGGGGGAGCTGCTGACCAAAGTCTTGGAGGGTTTTTTTGGGGGGGTGCCCCAAAGCTGCTGCGCTTTTGGGGGGGGGAAGAGAACAGAAATAAATGATGGATAATACCTTCGCTGGAACTAACACACAGCACCGACATAGTCTGCCAAAGCGCCAAAAAACCAGCACAGAACGGGTTAAAAAACGAACGCTGTTATACCCAATCATAGTCTGCCAAAGCGCCAGAAAAAAACAACACAGAAAGGGTTAAAAAACCAATCTCTGGCTACCAGCAGAAACAACAACAACAAAAAGGATCCAGGTTTTAACAGCGGAGACAAGCTGTAGCGGAGACAAGCTGTAGGAGGAGTGGGAGAACATATGGGGGGGGGACAACAACAGTGCGAATTGAAGGCTACATACGACAAAGATGTTAAATCACGAGGAATTAACACTCAAATAACCAAATTTGAAAAAGAAATACTGCTTAACGATGATAAGATCATAGCCAAAGTATACAAGTGGTTAGGTGATAAAGAGCAGGAAGAAGAAAAAAAAGGGAAATGGCTGACAAAATGGGAACAAGATCTAGGTTACGAAATACCACATGAAAATTGGAAAAAAATTTGGTCAAAAGATATAAATTTTACTGCTTGTTATACGTTAAGAGAGAATTATATAAAGATGCACTATAGGTGGTATATGGTCCCGGAAAAATTGGCCAAGATAAATAAATCTTTAAGTAACAAATGTTGGAGATGTAACGCAGCTCCTGGCAGTCTATTTCACATATGGTGGACATGCCCGACGGTTAAAAATTTTTGGGAAGTAATCCATGAGGAAAGCACAAAATTACTAAAAATTTCATTTGTAAAAAAAGCAGAAATGTATTTACTAGGTATCTTGAATAACAATATACCGAGTGAAAAAAAAAGTATTTTCTTGTACGCCTCAACGGCTGCAAGATTGTTAATAGCTAGCAACTGGAAGAGTACCAATATTCCATCTAAAGGACAATGGGTTGATAAAGTGTGTGAGTATTTAGAGCTGGCTTAACTAACGGACATAATTCATCAAAAACCCAAAAATAAAGTTAGAAAACAATGGGAATGTTTAAACGAGTATTTGGGGAAATATGGCAAGGGGACCAAAATTCGGTTGTGCCTTGAATGATCTTGTCGGATACGAGAACTGTAACTAGACGGTTTGTGAACTGATTATTTGATATTATTTGATATAATTATGATATTTACAAAAAGACAGGCTACATATTATGAATGTAACTGTACGAAGAAGCGGTGGAAGTTGTGACCTACCTTAGTGGACATTAGGTAATGTCCGCATCTCATCCTCTTCCTTCTTTTTCTTTACTTCTTTGTATTCTGCTTTTTTTTAAAAAAAACTTTTTTCTACTTTTTTCTCATTTTACTCCATTTACTTTTTTCCTTTTTTTCTTTTCTTCTCTTTTTTCCCTTTTTCTTTCCCTTTCTCTTGCAAATTCTATTATTTTTTGTGATGATATTATGTTTAGATTATATAAATGTAATGTGTGTTATCTGTTACTGCTTTTAATCGTGTAAATCAATAAAGGTTCTTTTAATAATAATAATAATAATAATAATAATAAAAAAACAGTGCACAGGCAAACACAGGGCTCTCCCCCCTCGGCAGATTTACACCAAAGCTTCCTGGATGGGCCAGGGCCTCCGTGGCTCCGCCCAGCAGGAAGCTTCGGCGTATCTGCCGAAGGGGGCGGGGAGCGCCATGTGCACATGCGGGAGTCAGCCGTGACTTGCTAGAGGGGTCCGTGCCTGGAAAGAGCGAATGATAAGACTTCTCTCTCTTTCTCTCACTTTTCCTTCTCTGGCCCAGGGATGACAGGCATCTTGATGTGTGCGGCGGGCCTGCCTGTCTGCCTCACTCGAGCGCCAAAACCCATCCTGCACCCACCACCTGTCAATAAGAGTGACATGAAGCCGGTGCCCGGAATCACTGGGATCTGCCGGAAGACCAAGAAAAAACATCTGAAAAAAAGTGAGCGAGTTTCTCTGCACCTCTCAATGAGGCCCTTGCCCCATATCTGACTGATACCACAGATACCTAAATTCAGGGCCAGGACCGGGGTCAGTATCCAACCTTTGTGGCCAGGCCCCAAGCCTGTGGGTCTGGGCGTCACCGGCCATTGTAAAGGTCTGGTTTGCACAGGGTGCTCAACCATGGTTTGTTGAAGCACACACCTCACGGGCGACCAGGGAAACCATGGCTTGTTTCTCCCAAATTTGGTTTGTTCTCCAACTGCTCTTGCCTCATGACATTGTAGTTTGGTGAGTGCCTGGCGTGAGATGACCAATATAAATAAAAAAAAAATAAAAAATGGAGTGAGGTGACCAAACAAACCATGGTTAAGTGCTGGGTTCACATGGAATGCCAAGTCATGGTTAAAGCAAACCATGGTTTATTGAGGCAGGAAATGAATCATAGTTAAGGCGCTGGCCAAAGTTTGCATGTTGGGGATAGAAATGTAATTGCATCAAGGAGATAGAAATGTAATACTGTAGCATTTTTTCTTATAAGAAAGGAAGGCTATATAATAGAGAATGATCTAGTTCCAGTGCTCTTTTATTCTGTACAGGCAAGAACCCTGAAGATGTAGTGAGACGTTACATCCAGAAGGTGAAGAACCCCCCAGATGAGGTGAGCTAGCCGCTATCTCTCAGTCTAATCTACTTCATGGGGAATCCAGTTATGTCACACTAAACTAAGGTTACCAGACGTCCCCGTTTCCCGGGGACGGTCCCCGGATTTACAAATCAGTCCCCTACCATCTATTTAGTAGGAAGTTGAAAAGTGTCCCCGGATTCATTGGAAAAAAAATATGGTAACCTTACACTAAACTCCTTAGAAGAATACAAAATGTAAGAATAAAGACCCTGGGCAAAGGGCAAGCTAAGATCCCAGAGAGATGCCTATGTACTGTAATTTTCCCCCCTGATCCGAGTGGAGAGGGGTCTGGAAGCTAAACTATATTAAGAAATGGCTGGAAGATCTGGGTGTGTTTGACCTGGAAAAAGAGGTGACGAAGGGGTGACATGGAAACTATCTTGAAATAGCTGAAGCAGTGGTGTAGCGTGTGTTGCCAGCACCCGGGGCCACGTGGAGGGATGGGTGAGTGAGAGGTAAATGGATGAAGTACGCATTCAACTGCCTAATGGCATCCACATCACCCAAGAGATCACAGCCGCAGAGATAAGAAAAGAAGGGTTATTCTGGAGAGGCGGCTTCCTGGTTCGCACGGATAAGTCATTTTCAAAGGAGCTCAGTGGCGGAAGAGCACAGCTGTGTTGAGGCAGCGCCGGGTGTTGAAATTTTGCACCCCTCACAATTTTTGCACCTGGGGCAACTGCCCCTGTGCCCCTTGCCCAAATGCTACACCACTGAGCTGAAGGGTTTGTCATGCAGAAGATGGAGCAGGCGAGCTCCAGAGGGGTAGGATTGGAACAAATGGGTGGAAATGGCAAGGAAAGCAGATTTCAGCGAAACATTGGTGACTGTGGAACACAGGTGTCGGGTGCCCCTTCCCTGGAAGTATTCATGCTGAAGCTGTGCCTGCAAAAATAAGGAGCGGAAAGAGAGGGGTGCCCCCTGGCCTCTTTCAAAATTGGAGAAAGCCCTAGAACCAGCTTTCTCCCCTGTGTTTACCACTCAACAGTCTTCGAAACTCCCATTGTTCTAGGCGCATTTGTTGACAGGGAATTTCATTAGGGCGAGCAGTTTCTGAGCTCTGGGTGCAATACTGTGCCTAAGATTTCAGATTAAAACTCCCGAGTGGAAGGAAAGGAGGACCTTTTCCTGCCTCCCCACTTCCATCTACTCTCTGAAGACTGGAGAAGAATATTAGGGGTGGGTGGGCAGGGGAAGAACTAGACCGTGTGAAAAAGGAATGTAATATTTTAGCTGCAGTTCATTCGTTTGCAGCGTCGTATTCCTGTCATTAAAAAAGCGTGCCTAGACATTCCGTTGTAGCGCCCATAACCTGGGTTTAAGCTGCCATTTAGCTCCTCGCTTTCCTATCTTGGTTTCTAAGCCTGCCACTCATGTCCCCAATTTGTCTCTCTCCAACAGGACTGCACCATCTGCATGGAGCGGCTGGTGTCCTCATCGGGCTACGAGGGGATCCTCAGGCACAAGGGGGCCAAACCGGAGCTGGTGGGAAAGCTGGGGAAATGTGGGCACCTTTACCACCTCCTCTGCCTGGTTGCCATGTACAACAATGGCAATAAGGTGAGAGACCAGAGGCGACTGGATGGTTGGGTGAAAGGCATGGATGGGAATGGTCTTCTCTCTCCCAACACACCTTTCTCTCATTTTAAGCCACACAATTTTCAAGTCCTGTTTTCTGCAATAAATAATAATACAGTCGTACCTCGGAAGTCGAACGGAATCCGTTCCAGAAGTCCATTCGACTTCCAAAATGTTCGGAAACCAAAGTGTGGCTTCCGATTGGCTGCAGGAAGCTCCTGCAGCCAATCAGAAACCACGGAAGTCCCGTCGGACGTTCAGGTTCCAAAGAACGATTGCAAACCGGAACACTCACTTCCAGGTTTGCGGTCTGCGGGAGCCAAAACGTCCGATTACCAAGGTGTTTGGGATCCAAGGTACGTCTGTAAAGAAATAAAGGTAGGGTTGCCACCTTTGGTCAGGCAAAATATGGGACAAGTTGGTGGGGGAACTGGGGGGCTAACAATTACTTTACTAGGTGCAAAAATGACAAGGGGTTGTTTCCAATGCTGGTCATACTCAGAGTAGACCCAATGAAACGCATGGATCTAAGTTAGCAATGCACGTCAATTTCAATGACTCACATCCTCCCCACCTGCTGAATTTCTGCCTGTCAGAAGAATGGTAAATGTAGAAAGTTTTAAGCAACCTGAAGAACGAGCTTCTTCTACATCTGCCTGTTCCTCTTTCTCCTCCCACCCTGTCTTCCTTTCGCCTGTCAGGATGGCAGTCTGCAATGCCCCACTTGCAAGGCCATCTATGGGGAGAAGACCGGGACTCAGCCCCCTGGGAAGATGGAGTTCCACATTATTCCACACTCGCTCCCTGGCTACGTGGACTGCAAAACCATCCGCATCGTCTATGACATTCCTGCAGGGATCCAGGTGAGAAGGATGGGGAGGGAGAAAGAGGAAGGGAGAGGAAGGGTTGTGGTTGTTGATTCTTATCTATCTATCTATCATCTATCTATCTATCTATCTATCTATCTATCTATCTATTTTATTAAATTTATACGCTGCTTGGTTTGTTTGTTTTTTAAAAAAGGACCCAACAACCTCAAAACAGTTTACAGAAAAGATAAAACAATAAAAACTACCAACAACAATAATTTAAGATGTTGGAAAAGTTAAAATAACAATAGACTAAAAGCAGACAAAAACTCACATGGACTTTCTAAACATCAGGGCAGGCTAGTCGACACAAAAAATGTTTTTATCGGGAGCTGAAAAAAAGTGCAGCGGAGGCACCTGCCTGACATCAAGAGGCAGGGAGTTCCAAAGTGTACGAAGTTCTTATAAATGCCGGACAGGTAATCTGTGGCAGCTGTAACAATGGCACTTCCGCCGATCGAAGCAGTCGAATAGGCACCTACGGAGTGAGGCGATTTCGCAGGTAAACTGGTTCCGAGTTGTTAAGTGCTTTATATAGTAAGAGGTACACTTTGAGCTTGACACAGTAGCAAATTGGCAGGCCGCTGTGTTGATAGCAATTGTGCTGCAGCAATCTGCACTGCAGCTTCCAGATCAAATGCAAAGGAAGCTGCACACAGAGTGCATTGCAGTATGCAGTAATCCAGTGTTTGATTTACCGGTATTAGTTGCAAAATACAAAACCTCTCTAGGCAACTTACATATATTTTTACACACACACACACACACACACACACACACACACACACACACACACCCCATATTGGCCTGAATATAAGCCGCCCCTGAATATAAGCCGCACCTTTAAAATTCTGCAGCCATTCACACCCGTTCCGTTTTACCGTATGTCTGTTTCAGCAGCAATATGATAAAAGCCCATTTTTGTAAGGCCGCGAATTTAAGCTGCACTTTAACTTTTCACAGTCAGAATTTTTGGGGGTGTGTGTGCTTATTTTGGGGCCAATACGGCATATTTAATGAACTTTTCACAATATACCCAGGGGCAGGAAAGCCATGTTGCCCTGGCCCCGTGACCTTTGCTGGCGCAACATGTAAATGAGACCTCTTGCTTCACCAGGGTCCGGAGCATCCAAATCCTGGGAAGAAGTTTACTGCAAGAGGCTTCCCTCGCCACTGCTACCTTCCTGACAACGAGAAAGGCAGAAAGGTAGGCAGCTGAATTTCCACTGGGCTCTGGGTGGGGCCTTCAATACAGAGGAGAACATTTCCAAGCTTCCCCTCAAAATCCAACTTAGCCGAACGCCGAGTTTCTGGCATCTTCGAAGACCCCTTTGGAGCCAAAGCCCGAAAACCTGCCCTTGCTTTTTAAAGCCTGTTTCTGAAGCCATGAGGACTAGATGCTTGCCCGTTTTGTTTTAAAAGGCCTGGATCCTCAGGGTACCTCGTTTCGAAACCAGCCGAGTCATAGATCTTTGTTCCAAAGCCGTGCTCTTCGGAAAGCAGCAATGTGAGGAAATGGTTGAAAAGGCACTGGTTTGCAGGATCCCCCGATCCAGCTGCTACATAAAGGTGGCGGAAAGGATGCTTGCAACTTGGAGTGATGCTTTTAGTGTCAGGCAGTAGTTTGGCCTTCAACTAGCTACACCAATCATTTTTGGGGTGGGCCGCCTCTTGTTTTCTAATGGGGTTTTTATTCCCTACCTGTGAAATAGCGGGTGGGCACCTAGCTTTGCATGCAGAACGTCCCAGGTTCAACCCCTGGTATCTCCAGGTAGGGCTGGGAGAAACTCCTGTCTGAAACACTGGAGAGCCACTGTTGCTCAGAGTAGGCGGTGCTGAGCTAGATCTACCAATGGCCTGATACAGCTCTTTTTTTTCCCAGCCTCTGCCATGTCAGGGTTGGGGTGTATGCCAGGGATAAAGAGAAGGGTCATTGGTTCAGGAGCTGGTTCATGCCAAGCTGGCTCAGTGCCAGTTGTTGTTGTTTGGGGGCTCAGGAAAAAGGTATCAGAACTGCACTCAAAGCCCTGGTTTGACTCAGTTTATTTATTTATTTATCCATTTATTTATTTATTATCCCTGCGCACCTTTTACTGTAATCTGTCTATTGTTTAATCATGGTATCCTAAATTCATGCTGCTTTACAAGCGTCATTGTATTCCTGCCAATGATTTCAACTGTTTGCAGTGGTTTCTCAAATACCGTACTTTTCCATGTATATGACAATGTTTTCTCTTTAAAAATCATGCTAAAAACTGGGGGTCGTCTTATACATGGGTAGTGTGTAGGGTGGGGTTTGATTAGCTGCTGCCGTGGCTGTCAGCCGCTACTGTGCATGTTATTGGTTGCTGCGTCAATGGGTGGTTGTCAGACTCTGCCGGCGATGGGATAGACAGGAGGCAGATTTTGCGACAGGTGTTGGTGAGCCATTTTTGGCAACTCCCCCCATTTTCTTAAATTTGAGTCCCCCAAAATAGGGGTCGTCTTATACATGGGGCGTCTTATAGACAGAAAAGTACAGTATGTTAGAAAGTTATTCCAGTCTTTTAACTTCCTGGTTTCTGATCTTTCCCGTCAGTCTTGCTATTTCTGCATATTCCATCTGCTTGCTCTGCCCTGCTTTGGCTCAGTTTAAGTAAGCCAGCTTTCTTATGTTCCAGGTCTTGAAACTCCTGATTGTGGCCTGGGAACGCCAGCTGATCTTCACCATTGGGACATCCAACACAACAGGCGAATCCGACACGGTGGTGTGGAACGAGATCCACCACAAGACCGAATTTGGGTCCAACCTCACCGGCCACGGCTACCCCGACCCAAACTACCTGGACAACGTCCTGGCAGAACTGATGGCCCAGGGGGTCTTGGAAGCCAACCTGAAGGACTGAAGAGGCATCGCGGCTGCTCTCTGCCGGCCACACTTTTGCCATGGGCGTTGCGTGGAAGCACGAACACTGCCTGAGTCCGTCCGTCCGTCTGCGTATGTGTGTGCGTGTCTCTGTTGATCAGCTCTCAACCAGCATATCGGGATAAGCCTGGTCTTCAAGACCTCTGATGTTGCCTGTCTTCACTTCTCCAACCTGGGTCTTCAGCCGGGTCTTCACTTCTTCTGATGTTGCCGGTCTTCACCTCTCCAACCAGGTCTTCAGCCTGGCCTTCACATCTCATGTTGCTTCTGCTGTCTTGACTATGGACGATCTCCACACAGCGGTGGTGCCAGACATGGCCAAAGGAAACGCCAAAGGGGCGCTCCTCTCCCTCCAGAACCGAGGACTGTCTAGATCGTTCCTAAGTTTCCCCAGTGGAGGAAGACCACCCGAAACTGTGCAAGTGAGCAACTGAAGCAACCTGCTCTTCTTTTTCTTTTATATATGATACATACATACATAACACAAACCCCTATATATTCTAGGCAGTCTGCAATATTCCTCTTGTCCTGACTGTGTTTGCACATTACACCATCCTATGCTACATATCTGCCGCTCTGTAACAGGATAGCAAGTGTAATAGAGGAGATATATGAAGCCAAGTGTGGGAAGTGTTGGTCCTCCTGCCTGCCCCCTCCCGGGAAAACTCTTGATTCTTGATTCTTTCTGCATTGGTGACTCATTTTGCCTCATAGCTGCCAAGTACCCCGTTTACTCCCGTTTTTCTCCTGCCGGTGGCCATTTTTTTCCTTTCTGATTTGCCCTTCTATGGGCACAAAAAATGGCCACCGCCGGCTTCAAAAGTTGCATCTACGCATGGCCGGAAGTGCATAGATGCGACTTCCTGTGTTGGCGGCGGCCATTTTGGTGCCCATAGATGGGTGGGCCGACACCAGAAGTTGCGTCGACACACTTCCTGTCATGCGTAGAAGCTACTTCTGAAGCCGGCAGTGGCCATTTTTGGTGCCCATAGAAGGGCAAAGCGACACCGGAAGTTACATCGACGCAACTTCCGGTGTCACATGGCTGCCGGTCCCGGATTCTGCAGTCCGGGACTTGGAAGGTAAGTTTTGCCTATGTGATGCGTTTGCCACTTTGCCAGGAGGCAGGAGGCAGTAGGAAGGAATTCTGGCTTGGGAAGCCATGGGCTGTTGTATCCACCTAAGCCCTACTCAGGGTAAACCCATCGAAATCAATGGACCTCAGTTAGCCCGGTTCGTTCATTTCTGCGGGTCTGCGCCGTGTAGGACCTAGGATGGGCTACAAGCCTAGGATGGCCAAAGAGAGGTGTGACATCTTAATGACGGGCACGGCAGTGTTCCTCACCTCCGCTTTGCAAATTGCCTTACACACATGAGCATGCTGGTCTTTACGGCCAGGACCTGGAGAGTTTACAGCCTAAAGCAAAGGTTGAGACGCTGCCGCCTCCCATTCCATCAACTTTCCGCTAGCATTCAGGGCAAAACCCTCTCAATCTCGGTTTGCTGGCCTTCACCTCTCCAGCTGGGTCTTCACATCTCATGTTCCTTTGGCTGCCTTTGCTGCCCAGCAATGTTTCTGAATCCCAGTAGCTGGAAACCACGGGATTGTGTTCAAATCCTGCTTGCTGGTTTCCCACAGACATATGGTTGGCCCGTGTGAGAACAGGATGCTGGACTAGATAGGCCGTTGGCCGGATCCAGCAGGCTCTTCCTTTCAACTGGATCTGATTTCAAGCACTGGCAACGGGCCATCGAAGCTGGTTTGGAGATGAGGCCATGTAGTGCTCCGTACTTCTAAGAGCTTGCTGCTGCTGCTGCTGCTGCTGCTCTCCACCCCGCCCACCACAGCATTTGCTGACTAAGGCAGGTGGCTCCCTCTGCCTAAGGTTAGGGCTGGACCTGTTGCTCTCATTCCATGCTATGGGATGCCGTCCCCCTAAAAGTTGCTGGAAACCACAGGGGGAAGGAGAGTCCTCTTGTGCTTGGATCCTGCTTGCTGGTTTCCTACAGGCATCTGGTGGTAGAGAAGAGGATGCTAGACTAGAGGGGGCCCCTATGGCCTGATCTAGCAGGCATTTCTTATGGTCTTAGGATGGTCTTTGCGAGGGCAAAGAGGGAGTCTTGCACTTCAGATTCTCCTTCAGATTCTGATTTGGGCACATTGGCCTTAACCTCAGAGAGGGGGGGGAGGGAATATGGCAGAGGTGTATGAAACAATGCATTCTGTGGGGGGGGGAATGGCTTTAGAGAAGGCTTTCCCCGCTCTCTCATAATACTAGAACCCAGGGCCAGCCAATGAGGCAGAATGTCGGGAGGTGCAAGATGAAGTCACACCCTGCAGAGCAAAAACTCTGGAATTGGCTGTCGCAGGAGATCACACGGTCTGCCGTTTTGGACAGCATTAGAAGGGGATTAGACAAAATGATGGAGGGTAAAGGCTATCAATTGTGACTCATCAGTGACACGGGGCACATTAGTCCAGCAATTTTTAAAAAATGTTGCCTTAATCAGAAGAGATAGTTACCGACACACACAAACAAACTCAAACCCGTCCTAAGATTGCAAACTTGGGGTTTTTTTAGTTTATAAAAAAATGTGATGTTTGTGCAGGAATGTGATAGGTGAAGCTGAATATTGGAATATTTAGGACAGATGAAGTGACTTCTTTACAGACTGGGGAACTTGCTCCCACAGGAGGCAGTGATGGGCACGCACTTGGATGGCTGCCTTCACCCAAATTTACTGTTCCTCTTCCAGGATCCACCTCTGCACAGTTTAGGGTGCGCCTGGTTTGACCAGCAGCCCTCAAGTGTTGAGCCTTGCCTGGACAGCCCCCACAGTTCCTACCACGCCCCTGAGCTCCTGTTGCCTTAATATGACCAGCGGAAAGGAGAACTGTGGGCACCTCTGGCTTCTCCAGCCTCACCAAGTCATTGAGGAGAGAAGCTGCCTTCTCATTCCCACTCCTTGCCACCATTAAGACATGAGTGGGGGAATCTCTTTCAGACTGAGGGCCGCGTTCCTTTCAGGGAAAGCTTCCAGGGGTCACATGCTAGTGTCGGGTAGGGCCAGAGGCAAGAGGCTGGTTTCTGCATACACCCTTCTCTATCCTCCATGGAGGAGGCAAGAGGCACGATCAGTTCAGGGGCATGTTCCCAGCCAGGGAAAAGCATCCAAGGGGGTATGTGAATCAGGGCCAGTGAGTGGTGTGGCCTAGGAAGAGTCCGGAGGGCCAGACAGCCTGGATAGCTAGTTGGTTAGAGAGTGGTGCTGATAACGCCGAGGTTGCAGGTTCGATCCCTGTGTGGGGCAGCTGCTTACTCCTGCATTGCAGGTGGTTGATGATCTTCAGGGTCCCTTTCAACTCTGAAATTCTCTGGTTCTAGGGTAAGAGATGCAAGGTGGGCCACATTTGGCCTGACGTTCCCCACGCCAGCCTTAGGACAGTGCTTAAGAGCACAGTGATCCTTTCGCATATGGGATCTTAAGGTATCTGACGCACAGAAGGGGGAATTGTGGCTGGTGCCCCTTCTCCTCACCCCACCCTCCAAGTACCACTCAGGCCCCTCCACCACCCCATACCCAAGTCCCCCAACTTAACTGCTTTTTCTGCAGATCCAGCAGGAATGGGAGGTGGACGACATGCCCTTCAGGGCTGGATTTACCCATAAGCTCCATCGTCTGCAGAGAGTAATGTCCCTGCTGTCTGGATTTTGCCCAGGCACAGTGCGTGCCCATCTCCCTCGAAACTCATTTCACATCCCTGGTGCTCATAACTCATGTCTGCCCTTTGTTGAAAGACGAGGAAGAGGGAGCAGCGGCTGGCGTTTTGGGTTTTTCTTTATATAAAAAAAATAATCATTTCCCCCTTTGCAAAGGCAGGTTTCTGCTGCAGTGATAAAATCAGCAGGGAACGGATCCAGCTTTTTGCATTGAAATCCTGCCAAAGTTATCTCTCACCTCATTAGGCAGCACATCCTTCCCCAACCTGGGCCCTCCAGAAGTTGTGTGCTGCAGTTCTTATCAACCCCAACCCAATATGGCCGTAAGACGCCAGCGGCTGATGGGAGTTGTACTTCAAGAGGGCTTTGCTAAGTGGGGCTGATGGGAGTTATAATAATAATAATAATTTATTATTTATACCCCGCCCATCTGGCTGGGTTTCCCCAGCCACTCTGGGCGGCTTCCAACCGAATATTAAAAACAGTACAGCATCAATCATTAAAAACTTCCCTAAACAGGGCCGCCTTCAGTTGTCTTCTAAAAGTAAAATAATTGCTTATTGCCTTGACATCTGCTGGGAGGGCGTTCCACAGGGCGGGTGCCACTACCGAGAAGGCCCTCTGTCTGGTTCCCTGCAACCTCACTTCTCGCAATGAGGAAACCGCCAGAAGGCCCTCGGTGCTGGATCTCAGTGTCCGGGCTGAATGATGGGGGTGGAGACGCTCCTTCAGGTATACAGGACCAATGTTGGAGTCCAAACATCTGGCTGACTCAAGGTTGGCCAAAGCTGATGCAGCAAGTTTGATTGTCCAGCTATCAGTGTTGGGACTTTGCTACATTAGTCAAGAAACAGCGTTTTGAATGCGTTATAAACATGCAACGCCAGCAGGGCCGGCTCTAGGTAGAGCCCCGGTGGTGCGGTGTGCTAGGGCGCCGGGCTGGTAGGTGGGGCGCTGCGCGGCAAAGCCGCGCGGAAACCATGCTGCACCCTGCGAGGGCGGGGGCGCCGGAGCGATCTCAGCGCCAGGGCGCCCGACCTGCTCGAGACTGCCTGAACGCCAGATGGCACCAGAGAGCAAAACAAATTTCTAAGCGATTTTCCATAGCGTTTTTTTCCTTTTGATATAACGATTTAATTTCTTACTTTTTGTAGCTCCCCCCCCCCCTGTGTGTAGATCCACCCTTGGTAAAAAGGCATATATTTGTGAAAATGTGATACAAGAATGCTTCAAACTGGGGAACATGGCTTGCAAAGAATGTGTCCATTAGCACTAAAATTCAGGTGAAATTTCATGAGGGATTTTTTTTTCCAAACGGATGAGGGCGTTGGGTATGTTTAGACTGAGAGGTGAAATGAGAGCCATCTTCAAATATCTGAAGGGCTGCCCCATGGAAGATGGAGCAAGCTTTCTCCCCCCCCCCCACTCCAGACTGTAGGACCTGAACCCAGTCGACTCAAGTTACCAGATTCTGACTGAATGATAGGAAGGACTTTCTGATGATAAGAGCCATCTGACAGTGGAATGTACTCCCTCTGAAGACGGTGGACTCTCCTTCATTGTGTGTGTGGGGTGTTAAACAGAGGTTGGATAGCCATCTGTCAAGAATTCCTTAGCTGTGATTCCTGCATTGCAGGGGGGTTGGAGTAGATTGCCGTCGGGCATCCTTTCGTAGCTGCCATGTCTCCCGTATTCCCCGGGAAATCCCCATTTTTCCAGCTGTTTCTAGCTGAAAAAAACGGATTTTTTTTGTTTTCCCCCGGTTTATTCTGGCGCGGCGGCCATTTTGGAACTGGGCGGAGCATGCTCAGAAGCGACTTTTGATGCTGCTCTGCCCAGTTCCAAAATGGCTGCAGTGCGACTTCTGGCGCGGTGGCCATTTTGGAACTGGGCAAAGCAGCATCAAAAGTCACTTCTGAGCATGCTCCGCTCAGTTCCAAAATGGGGGCAGCGCTACTTCCAGTCTGCTACTTCCGCCCGGTCCCTTATTTCTCCGACAGCAACTTGGCAGGTATGCATCCTTTTCAACCCTACGATTCTATGATGCAGATTGTGGAGGCTGGACTTAACAACTGGAAAAATGAGAAACCAAGAAAAAACAACCAAAATGGACAGATTTGTCAATCCCTGAACGGGAGATTCCCAGAATTTACACCCCATTTGCCAGTCTGGGGCAAGAAAGCATAGGGGCAAGTCTGGGGCAAGAAACCATTTCATCCTCTGTTCATTGCAGGCAGGGTTGTTTCCGTTCTGCTGCAGTTTGTTTTCTTCTCAAAGATACATTATTCATCTCACTGTCACCTGCAGCAAAAATAATGTAACTTAAGATAATTTAAGTAATCAGTTTGCATTAATTACATTGTTATTGCATTGTTGTACCACATTCATTTTAATGCAAGGGGAACTTAATGCATTTTTTGTGGGGGGGGGTAACCAATTATGTATCATTTACAAACTGAAGGCAACAACAGCCAACAACCAGTTGACTGATTTCCGTTCTGGATACAGGACCAAAAAAGCAAACATAATCAAATTCTTCATTTCCGTCGGAATTTTCCAACATCCCTAGTTGCAACTCAGACATTTGGGCTGCATCTTTAAACACACACACACACACACACACACACACACACACACACACACACAAACTCAGTGCCGTTTTCTCTGCTGTTCTTTTGCTGCTCCTGCTGGGCTCTGCACCTGGAGTGATTATTCCACTCCACGTCAAAATTGCCGCCTCCGGCGCTGTGACAACCCCCCACCTTGACCCAGCCGGTCTCATTTGGTGTATGAGAATCAGCACGGCTTGATGATTATTATATTATTGTTATTACTGTTAGTATTGAAGTCTCAAGGTGACTCGCAAATGGAGGAAAGGTACAATGTATGTTAAAACAAGGTGAGCACTAAAAAGTGGTCCTCCGTCAATTCCCAAGCATCGACCCCGCACAACATCAAAACGATCATACGAAAACATCTGTCTGAAATAATCCCAGGGCAGCGAGGATTAAAAGTAACCACCAGATGTCCAGGAGAACAGGGGAAGTCTTTGCCCGGTGCCAGGAGTACCTTAGAGTCAGCACCAGGCGTCTCTCCCTGGGGAGAACATCCCATAAATCAACCCCACTCACCCTCCAGGCAAGCAAGAGGCATGACCAGAATTCCTGGAGACACATTCCAGGCAAAAGAACTCAAGGAGGGAACAGAGCAGGGCTCATGGGAGGTGTGGCCTGGAGGCAAGGGGTGTGGCCTTGGAAGTAGGCGTGGCTAGGGAGACCTCAGATGATGGTGGCAGGTTGGTTCCTACGGGAAGAGTTGTTGCATGAGGTATATGAACCAGAGGTTAGCATTATGCTCTTTCTCTTCAACCCTCCTTTTCTTGGCTAATAGCAAGAGTTTGAGCCTGGTTTGCAAGAGTGTTTCTGAGGATGTGCCAAGTGCCTTTCTCCTCCCAACTGTGCCACCACAACTTCCCTAGACAAAACCACACATGGCCATGGCTAGATTGGAAGGGCATCCAGGCCACGTCCCTATCAAGGGTACATCTCCTTGGAAATGGCATCTGTGTGATGCTCCTTAAGCCAGATCAAAAGGGTGAAGAAACTCCTCCGTACTGTTCTTCTCTTCTCCCTGCTTCCCTAACAGTTAGGATCCAGTTTATTGCCGGAAGCAGTGGCAGTGTTGTCTTCTAAACCAGCAGAGACCAGAAGGCACCCAGGCAAAGGACGCTTGCTCCTATGCCAGCCTGAAAGACTTCTTCTGCTACTTACCAAGCAGCCCAAAAATGTGCGCCAGCCTCACTACTGAACCTGTCAACAGATGAGTGAGCAAGCTCACTGAGTGACACAGAACTCCTCATTACAAGCTCAGTTTGTGCAGGCTTATTCTCGATCCTCCCTTCATCCAAACGAGCATCACCAGAATCCCAGTTCGTTCCATAGATCACGTAACTCAGTTAGTTACAGCATGGTGCTGATGATGGCAACGTCAGAAGTTCGATCCCTGTCCAGGACAGCTCCATATTCCGGCACTGCAGGGGACTAGATGATTCTTTGGGGGGGGGGTCCCTTCTATGATTCTGTGTTCAAGGATGCTTTATAGCCTGGCAAAGCCACTTGCCCAGGGGTGGGGGGAGTAGGGCTGGTGAGGGGTGTGGCCTGTGGAGAAGGGGTGTGGCTGGGAAAGGGGGTGTGGCCTGTGGAGAAGGAGTGTGGCTAGAAAGGGATGTGTTGCCTGTGGAGAAGGGGTGTGGCTGGGAAAGGCAGTGTGGTCTGTAGAGAAGGAGTGTGGCTAGAAAGGGGTGTGTAGCCTGTGGAGAAGGAGTGGCTGGGAAAGGGGGTGTGGCCTGTGGAGGAGTGTGTCTAGAAAGGGGTGTGTTGCCTGTGGAGAAGGGGTGTGGCTGGGAAAGGGGTGTGGCCTGTGGAGAAGGGGTGTGGCTGGGAAAGGCAGTGTGGTCTGTAGAGGAGTGTGGCTAGAAAGGGGTGTGTAGCCTGTGGAGAAGGAGTGGCTGGGAAAGGGGGTGTGGCCTGTGGAGGAGTGTGTCTAGAAAGGGGTGTGTTGCCTGTGGAGAAGGGGTGTGGCTGGGAAAGGGGGTGTGGCTTGTGGAGAAAGGGGTGTGGCCTGTGAAGAGTCCCAAGGGCCCAACAGAAAGGTCTGTCGGGAGTTTCTCACCTGGTCCCTAAGTCTGAGATTTGCCACTGTGTCCTATGGTTTGAATGCACATATGATCTGAAGCACATTAATAGCGGGGGCACGGGGGATCTATGGCCCTGTCAACGACTGCAAACACCCACCAATCCCAGCCAGCATGGTTGATGCTCAAGGATGATGGGAATGGCTAGTACTGACAGCATCTAGAGGGCCACTGGTGCCCCCACCGCTGGGTTATTGGGTGGAGGAGAGTCAGGTCTCAACAGCCTCACATGGGACAAGCGTGAGAGGTTGCATTTCTGAGCATGTCTCACTCTGGAAGGGCCTGCTGGGCGGCGGGGAGGAAAGTTGCCATGTCAATGGCATGGTCAGCAGAGGTTCCTGTCTGGAGATCCCAAAGGGCTTTTGTAATTTCCTTGGTGTCTTTCTCTGTTCATGCTCAGCATGTGTTGATGTCTTTACAAATTTATGCAGTAAATGTGGAATCCAAATGCTATCTCTGTGTTGCATTCTTTCCTCTCCAGACGAAAGCACCTTGCTCGATAGGGACTTGGCTATGTTCGGCGCACGTTAACTGTCAGGGACTGGCTGGGTGAGGAAGAGTTGTGGGTGCTGCCCGCCCTGGAGTGACACAGAAGATGACTTAGGCCCTGGATCATGGTGGTGGGACACTGGGGAGGGGCAGTCTGGGGGAAGCGATGGGCTGGGAAGCAAGCACACTGCCTTGCCCCTGTGATTGAGAGGGCTGGTGTAGATGTGCTTTTGAAACACACACACACACACACACACACACAGCCACTTCCTTGTCCCATTTTTAATTTGAAATGGACAGTTTTAAACTGCTCAGAGAGCAACAACATTTAGAAACAAATAATAAAACACTTAAATATACCTAGTTCAGTTATTTACATAGACGTTTGTTTGTTTGTTTGTTTGTTTGTTTGTTTAAAAAGGAGGCACTGGCTTCAAAACAACATTTAATTAATTTTTTTGCTGCCTTGGGTGTCAAGATCCCAGCAGTTCAACCAGCTTTCCATTGATAAGATCTGATTTTCAAATTTGCTTGTGTGTGAAAGGACCAGAGCCAGCTCCAGGTTCGATGGAGCCCCCAGCAAAAGGGGGTGAAGTCCCTCCCTCATGATATCACACACCCACACCCGTCCCTATGGGCTTGCGTCATGACAACAGATGAGAAGCCACCCGCCATTTAAATTCCCCATGATGCAATGCTCTGGAGGGATGCTACATTGGGTGCTCAGGGCATTGTGGGAAAATACAAAATGGCGGCAAGCTCCCTAATCACTGCTGCCATTAGTCTGCAGCCAAGGGAATGGGCAGATGAGAGAGACAAATAACAGCCTCAGCAAACCCTCATGAGTTGCCTGGACCACAGCAGCTGCCTGAGGATGCTAGACCACCATTGCTGGAAGGGAAAAGGGGCAAATACTACATTGTCATTGATTCACATTTACAGTCTTCTCTTCTTCTAAGGAGCTCTTCTTAAGCCTCACGACAGCCCTGTGAGGTAGGCCAGGCTGACTGGCCAGTCCAAGGTCCATCATCTTCACAGCACAGAGTGCACAACCACCAACATTTCTCTGATAAAAATAGGGATGCCCTATTCCACAACAACAACAACAACAACAACAACAACAACAACAACAACTTTATTGTTCATACCCCACCCATCTGACTGAGTTGCCCCAGCCACTCTGGGCAGCTTCCAACATATATAAAAACATAATAAAACATTAAACATTTTAAAACTCCCGTATACAGGGCTGCCTTCAGATGTTGTTTAAGGTTGTATAGTTACTCATCTCTTTTGGTTGGGGGTCACATAACTCCATAACCTCCAACATTTCTCCAGTGAAAATAGGAGCATCCTAAGGAAAAGTGGGACATTCTGGGATCAAATCAGAAACTGGGACTTCTGTAAATCCCTGGGGAAAAGGAACACTTGAAGGGTCTGAGAGTGATAGGGTCTGGAACCCAGGTTTCCCTCTCTGGGCTCAATGGTTGGGGGAACCACATGACAAGCAAGCCTTGTGCCTTTTGCCATGGCAGCACACATTTGGGTTTCCTGCTATAGAGGGGAAGGGTGCAGGACCCAGAGTTGAAGACTTAGAAGGCCTTGCCATAGCTTGCTGGCTTGCTCTCGAAGAAGAAGAAGAAGAAGAAGAAGAGTTTGGATTTGATATCCCGCTTTATCACTACCCGAAGGAGTCTCAAAGTGGCTAACAATCTCCTTTCCCTTCCTCCCCCACCACAAACACTCTGTGAGGTGAGTGAGGCTGAGAGACTTCAGAGAAGTGTGACTAGCCCGAGGTCACCCAGCAGCTGCATGTGAAGGAACGGGGGGGGGGGGATGCAAACCCGGTTCACCAGATTACAAGTCCACCGTTCTTAACCACTACACCACACTGGCTCTCTAAGCAGTTCAACCACAGCTGGCTAGCTGAAAGTTGCTGGAAACCACAGGAGAAGCTCTTGTGCTCAGATCTTGTTCGCCAGTCCCCCAATTTGGGCCTTTGGTTGAGAACAGGAAGCTGGACCAAGTGGCCTGATCCAGCAGGGTCTCCTTAGGTTCTGGACTGGATAAGAAATGCCCGGAGGTTCCCAGAAGATCTCCATCTGGTCAGGAAGCAGGGAGAAGGGGAAATAATCTCCCAGGGCTTAAAGATTCCCCACCTACCCAAGGGAGACTGTGCCACAGATGCTTTGGTGCAAGGCATGATTTATGGGGCCATTTAGCGCTGCTGCGCCATCAGCTTTTGGCAAGGCGTCCCTGGAGAGCTGGGCTTTGCGGCTTTTCCAGCACTCAGAAACGTGGTTTGTGAAGCTATTATCTCTCTGCACTCGCAGCAAGCCAGGAGCCTGGTCGGACGGCCTTCCCCACTCCCCACTGCCCCAAATATCACTCCAGTGGCAAGGAGGGGCTGTGTGAGCCTTGTGCCACATTGCAAATGTAATGCCCCACCTGATGGCTCCCCTAGTGCAAGCAAACACCTGCTTCCGGTGGCCTGTCCTAAGCCTGCCCTCAACTCTCTGGGGGGGAAACCTATTTCTGGTCCTTTCACTAGACTGCCCCTGTGTGAGTCACATCTGCCTGCATTTACAGTAAAAACAGGCGTAATGTTTTCAGAGAGGTGGGAGGGCTGTCATCGCTGCCCTCAAAACACAGACATTTCTCTCCAGCCCAGGAGAAGGTGGGGGACAAAAACCGTTGAACAGGCAGGTTTTCAGTGAGATTCAGGCTGAATCAAGCTATCGGGGGGGGGGGCTGGAGATCATTGGAAGAGCATCCGCTTTGAGCGCAGAAGGTCCCAGGTTCAATCCCTAGCATCTCTAGGTAGAGGTGGGAGTAACCCCCTGTCTGAAACTCTGGAGAGCTGCTGCCAGTCCATGTAGACAATACTGAGCCAGATGGACCAATGGCCTGATTCAGTATGGGACAACTTCCGACGTTGCTAAACCAGCAGAAAAGGAAAAAAAATAAATGGAGGGGAGTAACAAAAAAGAGAGGGTTGTATCCAAGATACCACTAAGGGCAGATTCATACTGTAATGTTTAATGGACTGGAAGTGCTATATTTCCCAGCACCCTTCACAAACTTCAGTTCCCAGGATTCTGCAAGGGAAGCGACGCACTTCCCATCTGCTGTGGATGCACTTTAAATGCTTGATGTGGATTCTGCTCTGAGTTTGTCACTTAGCGTGTTCTGGTAGCGAAACACTGCTGCGCAAGAGAAAGATGAAGCTGTTTGCTGCACAATAGATTGTGCGGTCTGTTGCCCAGAGAGTTTCCGCTAACGAAAGCTGCTGTGTTGGATGCTGTGAAACTTTAAAACTTGGGCTCGTGGGCAGAAACACCAGACAGAGCCCAGAGAGGAAAAGATCTCTTCCAAAACTGTGCAAAGAAATAACCATGTCTCACCTGCAATGCATCTCAAGGTGTTCCCTGGCCTCCCAGAACCACCTGCCACCACAAGAAATAGGGTTAGTTAACTGCATTTTGTAATCTGCGCATCTCTCTCTCTTTGTGGGGGGGACAGGTAGTGCTGTTTTCATTTCCCATATATTCAAACCAGCGGCAACCAGTGCCCCTTGGCACTGGAGGTCCAACAGTAGGTGGCGTCGGAGCCAATGACAGGCAGGGCCAGTTTAATTATAACTTTGTCCACATCCTCCTCCCTGTTGAGCCTTGCAAGGGATAACCGGTGGCAGCCAACATCTTTCCCTGGACTGGGTGTAAGGAAGAAGCCAGGCGGGTAGGAGGCTTGCCAAGGGCAGGCTGAGTTTGGCAAGGCTGTGCCCCATTCTCTCCAAAGGACCGCCCACCCCTTCTGAATCTGAGATTCTCCAACAGAATGCTTAAGTTATTTAAGGCTGAATCCTTATCTAACAAGACATCACGGTGTTTGAAACACTAGTGTTTGGCTGTACACCAACTAGCTTGTTCTGAATCCACCGGATCAAAGGAGTTCTTGCTGTTCTCAAACTGACAGTCCTGGGCTGTTTGCTTGCTGCAACCGTGTGATCAAATGCAAAGGGGTACTCAATGCTAAACTAACATATGTTCTACAGGCGCTGGGGAATCATAGGCTGAACGTTCGCAGTTTCCACAAAAGCTTTAACAGGGCGAGGAAGAGGCACACCTGCGGCGGGAGAAACTTTCTTGCACCGCAAGAGTTTGGCTGAGAAACCAGGAGATGTGATCAGAAGGACAGTTGTTGTATTCCACACACACCGCTCCTAGCACTGTGGCAAATCGCTAGGGCATGGCCCCAATCCACAGTGAGGCACAGTTGCACACCAACAGGGGGGGGCACACACTGGGGGCAAGGAACCTGCCTCCTGTGCTACGAAAGAAACTGCCAATTCTGCGCTGGGAATAGATTCTGCGATCTCAGTTATACAAAAATGCTCACAATATCACCTATTCCCACAGAACATATTCTCCAATGTGCTTTTCTAAAATTAATTTCCCACAATTTATGGCAAATCAGCTATGTGAAGAGGAGGAGGAGGAGGAGGAGGAGGAGGAGGAGGAGGAGGAGGAGGAGGAGGAGGAGGAGGAGTTTGGATTTGATATCCCGCTTTATCACTACCCGAAGGAGTCTCAAAGCAGCTAACATTCTCCTTTCCCTTCCTCCCCCACCACAAACACTCTGTGAGGTTAGTGGGGCTGAGAGACTTCAGAGAAGTGTGACTAGCCCAAAGTCACCCAGCAGCTGCATGTGGAGGAGCGGAGACGTGAACCCGGTTCCCCAGATTATGAGTCTACCGCTCTTAACCACTACACCACACTGGCTCTCATGCCCACCAAAAGTGAGATGCAGCCAAACACCTCCTTGACTTCTACGGTTTTGGTGGCCATTGCCTATGGGTTTTCAAGCCTAACCGTAAGGGATAGAAACTTGGTAAGGATTGGGGAATGTTACTGGAGTCCCAACTCCTATCGTCCCTCACTATGGGTCATGCCTACTAGAACTGGGAGTCCAACAACCTATGAGAGCCACAGGTTCCTCATCCCTTTTATAAACACCCAACGGCTGAATTTTTCCAGGATGCTGTGCCCACAATCCGTGCTTCTACAGATTTGTAACACACACACACACACACAAAACCACTGGCCTAAGTGTGCCCCCTTTGTAAGGAGAAAGTGCTCCAAGAGAGGACACTTCAGGAATTACTTGTACATCTCACAGATTCACGCAAGTGCCATCAAGGTGCTGTTGAACTACAACTTCTACCGTCACAGACCATTGGCAATGCTGGTTGGAGCTGATGGGAGTTGGAGTCCAACATCCGAAGGGCATCATGTTGGATATAGACATAGCTGCCAAGTCTCCCGTATTCCCCGGGAAACCCCCGTTTTTCCGGCTGTTCCCAGCCGAAAAAACGGATTTTTTTTTGTTTTTCCCCAGTTTATTCTGGCGCGGCGGCCATTTTGGAACTGGGCGGAGCATGCTCAGAAGCGACTTTTGATGGTGCTTTGCCCAGTTCCAAAATGGCTGCAGCGCGACTTCTGGTGCGGCGGCCATTTTTGAACAGGGCAGAGCACCATCAAAAGTCGCTTCTGAGCATGCTCCGCCCAGTTCCAAAATGGCGGCAGCGCTACTTCCGGTCTGCTACTTCCGGTCCAGTCCCTTATTTCTCAGGCCGGAACTTGGCAGGTATGGATATAGAGCGTAGACTGGGTGCAGCCAGGAGGAGATCAAAGACATTTCTCCATCCTTTCTCTGTCTGTTTGTCTGTCTGCCTGACCCCTCTCTCTCCACAACCAACCCAACTTGCCTCCCAAGCCCCAACTCTGCATCCAAAGCCATCCAACTTGCAAGGCAGGCAATGGATCCCAGCGCCCCCTCCCCGTTACTTATGTAAACACACCATTACAATACGGAACAAACATGGGGTGCGTGCGTTCCCACCTAAGGGTGGTGGGGAACCAGGTCGGTTGCTGCCTTTGCTTCCTCTTCGTGGCGCTCAAAGGCATCGTGGGCCTCCTGCAGATCCTGAATGACTTCTAAGAGTTGGGCAGTGGCTGCCATCCTCCGGCCGCTTGCATCTGGGGGTGGGGCCAGAGAGGTGGAGGAGAAAGCGAGAGAAGATGCGGAAGATTATTTGTGGCCTTGGAGGTACATATGCTCCTTTGGGCATCCTCTCCCATCAACTGTCAACAGAGGGCAGCCATTCCACCAGGCTGCCTTGGCAGGAGAGATGGGAAACAGGTCTTGTTTCATCGACCCCACCAGGCACCTCCTGCCCCTGAATTGCACCAGCTGGTGATTGTAGGAACAGCTGTTTAGAAATGAGTGCCTGAGGTTTTAAAATATACTTTCCTCTTCCTTCCCTGTCCCTTTTTCCTTGTGTGCTGTGTTGTGGTTGTGTGAGCCTGCATGGGCGGGGTTTGTCTTGTTCTGACTGCACATAAGCCACTCTGAGGAACAGGGTACCCATGCTCTAAACAAATGAATGAATAATCTTCCAGAGTCCTGAGGGATCTGGCCACCAACAGGTCATTGCCACAGTAGCCTTGTTTTGTGAAGATGTAAAAGTAGCATTTACTTACATAATCTAGTTCTTGAAGCAGCCATTTCAGTAGCAAAAATGAAGGCAGGTTCATAACTACTATCTAAGTCACAAAAGTTAAGCTCAAAAATGGTGTCTGAGCTACACAGCTCAGACATGCCTATGAGGTCAGCTTGGATGGAAGCACAATGAAGAAAGAGAAGACTGCCTGGGCAGGAAGGAAGTATGTAGTGTTACAGCTTCCTGCTAAGGCAGACAAAGGAAGTGATCTCACAGAGTTCTCTCTAGCATATTTTACAGAAAAGCTCTGTGAGCTTCAGCCCCTTCATGTGCCTATCTGGCAAAACATGAATTGTTGGTTTCACTGCAATGATGTCCCACAAATCCCACACACACAGTGTGCTGGGAACCGCAAGGGATGAGAGGGCTCTTGTGCTCGGGGTCTGAGTGGCCACTGGGAGAACAGGAAGCTGGACTAGATGAGCCCCTGGGCTGATCCAGCAGGCTCTGCTTATGTCCTTATGGTGGGGCAGAGCCCCCATTCACCTTTGTGGACCAGTCTCCATCGGCAATAGTCAATCCACTGCCACAATACGTCAATCTGAGCCTGGTCAAACGGACAGAACCTGGACGGAGAATGGTGAAACTCAAGATTCAACCGAAGACGCTGTAGATTCAGACGCAGAAGGCTTCATCTAAGAGCCCACTGGGGATGGGAAGTGGCCTACATGGCCTTTGGCTCTCAGCACAGGAGCTGCATCCTGCTGGGCTCCTCTAGGAACTGCCAAGTCTTGTTAAACTTCAGAGAAGCCCCCATCCCATTGGCCCATCGTCAAGACTTTCATCTGGAGGCTCCCACCGTCCCTCCTTACTACCTCAAGGAAGCTTTGCTTTCCAGCCTCCTGAACATTGGCCAACCATCCAGGAGATTGAATCGTTCACACTTGATTAAGGACGCACAGAGCCCCTCATTGTCATGCGATGGCAGAGCAGAAGAGACCTCGGCATTCCCATGGACCCAGGAGACCCACTGGGGAGGGCCAAGGGAACACCAAGCTGAGAGTTTAGAATTTGTAAGTTGGGCACACAACAAAGCGTAAAGCTAGCCCCCACACTCCAGCACGGATTGGCCGAGCTGCTGTGATATCACTCGGCTTTTCCAAATGGGGAGGGGGGAGAGAAGATCCGGCAACAAAAGGCTGGCGAACAGCAGCTTTTGTGAGGGGAGCGAAAGGTCAATTTGCTGGGAGTTCATCAACATGCCTCTTTTTGCTGGTAGCACAATGGTCCTCGAAACTATGAGGCAATTCCTTCCCATGAGGGAGGTGCTGCAAGATCTCTGGCAGAGGGAGCATAAAGATCTACGGAGAAAGGAGATCCTGAAGCTGCAAACTGCAGTTTGTTGAGAGTGCTGAGAGTTGTTAGGAGACACCCCCCCCCCCAAGAACTACAATTCCCAGAGTTCCTTGAGAAGAACGATTCATTGTTAAAACAATTTTGGGGATTGTAGTTCTGTGAGAGAAATAAGGGGTCTCCTAACACTCTTCATCTTGGGAAGGAACCAAATGGAAGCCCTTGGAAAAACTCTCCCAGAACTACATAGTCCAGGCATCCCCAAACTTTGGCCCTCCAGATTTTTTGGACTACAATTACCATCTTCCCCAACCACTGGCCCTGTTAGCTAGGGATCATGGGAGTTGTAGGCCAAAACATCTGGAGGGCCGCAGTTTGGAGATGCCTGACATAGAGCATGTGCTACCTCAGCAAGGATCATGTCAGTGCGTCTTTGCTAAGTAACACCTCCACTCACCCCCTTGGCTAGCTGACTAGCAGAGTTAACCCTTAAGTTGCACTTGTATGATCTCCACTGATCTCAGTTAAGGATTCTGATGACTGTTAGTGAACTGAGAAGGCAGTAAATTTAGGAGGCCTTTGTTTCAAGCATAGTGATGCTGGCAGCCAATGAGCACCAGGCATCCTCTGCTGAGGACCACGGAGGCAAACAGGACAGTTGGAGAGAGACAGAGGCAGAGAGAATGCTAGCTGCGGTAGTGAGACTTGCCAGCAACTCGCAGCATCGTTATTACTCATTTCCTGCTGCTATTCAAGGCAGCTCACAGTTTTACATAACAGGCAGGATACAACAGGGAATAGGAAAAGGGAAATAAGCAGAATTTGGGACCTGGAGCTGCTGACATAGGCTGCTCTGGGAGGGGAGCATCCAAATGGCAGCGGGTCCCAGGGATGCTGACAGAGGAGGTTTCACTGCCTCATCTCTCCCCTCTGAGGCAGCCAGGTGGACACCAATTGGATCAGACCCTCTACCCAAGGGGCTGCCCACCTTTTTAGGCCTGGAGGAACATTTGGAATTTCGAGGGAGTTTTGTGGAAAGCCCATAGAGCTGAAGGAGGACCTGAGATAGAGTGTCCCTCTTCCAACTTCCTCCTTCAGCTCTATGGGCTTTTTCAATGGGGAAAGGAGGTAACTATGCTAACCAGCTTGTGACCAAGGGGGCAGTGAGTGGGGTGGGTCTCATAGGCTTTGTGGGCATAAGGAGAAGACCAGAAGAGTGCCACTGTGCCCAAGGGCACCATGTTGGAAACAGCTGCTCGCTTGCTCTTCCTCTGGAGGAACCTTCTAAAAGCACGTTTTTTAAATCACTACGCTGAGCGCAATAGCAAAAACAGGGACATGAAATCTGGTAAGGGTATCAAATTCCACTTCCCCACTTCTGCTCACACAAAAGCCGGCAACATTTAGTGACAACACCCCTCCCCCCCAAAAAAAAATGTCATGGGAACTGTTTGTTATTTTATTTTAAAGGATTTTAAGCAACGCTGTTTAACCAGAAAGGCTCTCTCAGGACGATGAGTCATAAGTCAGCCCCTGTCCTCAGGCTTACAGTGCTGTGACCCAAAAGGCAAAAGGGAGGAGGAGGGAGGAGGAAAAAGGCAAACTCAGGCTTAAAGTTCTTGTAATGACCATAGAAGATGAAACGAGCAAAATCCAGGCCCTATGGCGATGGATGGAAGGTAGTTCCAGAATAATCAAAGGCTACACAACGAAGCCTCACAGGCTGAGCCGCATCGCACACATCATGCAAGCATAAGCACAATGCCAGGAAGTCAACGCCTGGATTCGGAGGCAGAATTACAGGTTTCCGACTCCACTTACATCTCTGACAACAGAAGAGGAACAGACACCTACCTTTCCGGGCCCCGCTGCTTTGCTCCTCTGTGGCCCCCGTGCTTGAAAACTCCAGGTATTTCTCCCTAGGGAAAGGCAGGAATAATTTGAAACAGGGCTGCAAGCTAATTGATCGGCGCAATCGAACTCCCAAGGGCTGCAACCCAATACACTACAGGCAGGGAGGCTTCTTCAGCCAGAGGCATAGCTGCCAAGTTATCCCTTTTTAAAAGGGATTTTCCCTTATGCTGAATAGGCTTCCTCGCGAGAAAAGTGAAAACTTGGCAGCTATGGCCAGAGGGCCGCATTCCATTCTGGGCAACCTTCTGAGGGCCACATGCCACAGGTGGGCGGAGACAGAGGCAAAAGTGGGTGGAGCAATGGATGTAAATTTTATCCCTGTAGAGTAGGCTAGTTTCTATACACACTCACATACCCTTTTCTATCCCTCCATGCAGGCAAGCAAGAGGCTTCATCAGAGTTCAAGGGCACAAAAAACACTCAAGGAGAGTACGAGGCAGGGCTGGTAAGGGGTGTGGCCTGGTGAAGGGGCGTGGTCTTGTGAAGGGGTGTGGCCAAGCATCAGATAAAGAGAAGATGAATTGACTCTTGAGCTCAAGGTTCCCTTTCTTGCTATTTACACTTCCCAGGGAGCCAATATCATTGAAGGCAATGGGGCTTACTTCTGAGAAAACATGCATAGTACAGTGGTGCCTCGCTTAACGAATGCCCTGCTTAACGAGATTTCCGCTTAACGAAATGTTTTTTCTAGCGGAGGTTGCCTCGCTAGACGAATTCATTTTACGAAAAATTCGTCTAGCGAATCGCGGTTTCCCATAGGAAGGCATTGGAATTCAATTAATGCGTTCCTATGAGCAAAAAAAAATTTCAAAAAAATTCAATGCATTCCTATGGGATTCATTAGACGAATTTTTCGTTATAAGAAAAGACCCGTGGAACGAATTAAATTCGTCTAGCGAGGCACCACTGTACTGTATTTTCAATCTTTAAATTGCAGGCTTTGAAAAGCAAGCCAACATGCAACAATTCTGCCCCCAAAGAAGCCCCAAGTGTCTGTTTATTAAAGCTGATTTGTTTAAGTTGATTTTTTTATATAAATAAGTGAAAAAATATATTAAAAATTGGGGGGAGCATGCTAGTTCTGTTTCCACGGGAAATAATAGTTACCAACTCTAAGAACCACCTTCACTTAAGGTAAAGGGACAAGGCATTCACACAAAGGAAACCCCTTTTTTAAAAAAGAAAGAAAGAAAGAAAGAAAGAAAGAAAGAAAGAAAGAAAGAAATACTCTATTTCTTTATAACAATTTTGCATTGGGAAATGTGCTGAAGGCCCAGCCATCAGATCTGGCAGCAGGAAGCCATCCGCTACGCTCGCTTCTCTAGCAGATCGATGCTATCAATCACGCGGCTCTTTCAGATGGGAGCCACGTCACAACAGGCGCAACAACGGGAGAGTGAAGCAGCAATCAAAAGCTCCATCACTCATAGCCCAGAAGGCCCGGGCCCTCCGATTATCCATTACAGTTTTTACTTGAATTGACAAGACAAGTAATTAAACTCGAGAACCAGAGGAAATTGCCGTTCATTCTACAGCCTGCGCATGTTCCTCCCTTAACAGGGTGTGGGATGTTACTTCGTGGGGAGAGATGACCACAAGCTTTGCATTATGTTTTGCAATGCCGGAGGTTGGATACCTGCCATCTCTTGCTAAAACGGAGATAGGGACATAAGGAGAGACCTTCTGGATCAGACCAGTGGCCTACCTGGTCTAGCATGCGCCAGTAGCGGTTTAGCCATGCTCAGTGCTTTTTTTTCTGGGGGGAACGCAGTGGTACGCATACCCCTAAACATTTTGTGAATCTTTGTACTTTTGTCCATTTGCTGTACAGTGGTACCTTGGTTCTCAAACTTAATCCATTCTGGAAGTCCGTTCCAAAACCAAAGCATTCCAAAACCAAGGTGTGTTTTTCCATAGAAAGTAATGCAAAATGAATTAATCCATTCCAGACTATTAAAGACAACCCCTAAAGCAGCAGTTCAACATGAATTTTATTATCTAACAAGACCACTGATCCATAAAATGAAAGCAATAAACAATGTACTGCAGTCACACAATCAATCAGTAGCTGAACTGGGTTCCACACTGTCACTAAAACAAAACAAAAGCCGCAAAAACGCAAAATAAATAGCAAAAACAGACAGATCTCAGCATAACACTCAAAAAGGGATGTGTGGCACTCAAAACAGAAGTGTGGCACTCAAAACGGAGCACGTTTGGCTTCCAAAAAATGTTCGCAAACCGGAACACTTACTTCCAGGTTTGCAGTGTTTGGGTTCCAAGTTGTTTGAGTACTAAGGCATTTGAGAACCAAGGTACCACTGTATTTATTTCCCCCGATTTGAACTATAAAATGGTGATTTTTCTTGAGTCAAAATGAGAGTACCCCTAAACATTAAAAGGTAAAGGGGCCCCTGACCATCAGGTCCAGTTGAGTCCGACTCTGGGGTTGCGGCGCTCATCCCGCTCTATAGGCCAAGGGAGCCGGCATTTGTCCGCAGACAGCTGCTTCTGGCGAACCAGAGCAGCGCACGGAAATGCCGTTTACCTTCCCGCTGGAGCGGTCCCTATTTATCTACTTGCACTTTGATGTGCTTTCGAACTGCTAGGTGGGCAGGAGCTAGGACCAAACAACGGGAGCTCACCCCGTTGCAGGGATTCGAACCGCCGACCTTCTGATCAGCAAGCCCTAGACTCTGTGGTTTAACCCACAGCGCCACCTGGGTCCCTAACATTTTTTTTAAAGAAAAAAGCACTGGTCATGCTGGCCACATGACCCGGAAAGATGTCTGTGGAGAAATGCCAGCTCCCTTGGCCTGAGCACTGTACTCCATAGTAGCTTCACCATCCAGGGGTCCTTCACCTCTACCTCTCAGCGTGGCCAACCAGATGCCCCAACGAAAAGCCCACAAGCAGGGCCTGAACACCAGAGCCCTCTCCCCGCCTGGGGCTTCCAGTGTGGCTGTCACTCTTAGCTGGATGTCCCAGGCGTTTGGCATGGATTATGATGAATTTGCTGTTTCTTTTTAACTAGGTTATTGTACGGCATTTACCATAGTGTATTCCCACCAATACCACCCCAATTTTATGCTATGCTCTTACAATCTGTAATGTCATTTAAAGACTGCTAACGCTTAACAAATTAATGATAATGAGTTCACACTTTTCTGGATTTTGGCTCAGAAATGTGGAGACCTAAACTTAATGAGAAATCCAGAACTATTGAAACTGGCAGGCTGACACAGCCCTAGCCAAGATTAGTCCAGGATCAGATCCCATGCATTAAAGCCAACAGTGAGCAAATAAATTTTGAACCATTTGGTGGTCAAACACTGAGCCATCACTGGCTCCCTGACATCTTTAACTGGAGCTGGTTTGGGTTGAATTTGGAACCTTCTTAGTACAAAGAATGTGCTCAGCTATAGAGCAGTGATGTTTTCCTCAGGCTTGAGGCCCCCTATGTGGTCTGTGATGGGATCTTGACCCTTATGATTTTTAAGAGCCAAATTGCCCCATCTTCCTCTTAGAAAATTGAAGAATGGCTGATGTTGATAGCAATGAAAATTCCTTAATGAAGAGGGGGGCCTCTGGTGGGAACATCTGGTATTGCATGCCTTTCTTTGGCTCCCTTAGGGTATATCTGACACGTTTATTGGCATCAGGAAGGCAGCTTCATAGAATCATAGAATTGTAGAGTTAGAAGTGACCCTGAGGATCATCTAGTCCAACCCCATGCAATGCAGGAATATGCAGCTGTCCCCCACAGGGATCAAACCTGCAACCTTGCCGTTATTTGCACCACTGTCTAACCAACTGAGCTATCCTCTTACGTCCTCCCATTTGGTTTGTGGGCTCTTTGAGTTGTAGACCCATTCAAATTAATGGTTAGAACATGGCAATTTAAGGAGGCTTGCTGTTTTGACTTCTGGTAGAGTTCAGTCAGTAGAGAATTGAGACTCTTTAATCTCAGGGTCGTGGGTTTGAATCCCACGTTGGGCAAAAGCTTGCTGTATGGCATGGGGCTGGACTAGATCAGAGGTAGGCAACCTAAAGCCCGTGGGCCGGATGCAGCCCAATCGTCTTCTAAATCCAGCCCACGGACAGTCCGGGAATCAGCGTGTTTTTACATGAGTAGAATGTGTGCTTTTATTTAAAATGCATCTCGGGGTTATTTCTGGGGCATAGGAATTCGTTCATTTTTTTCTTCAAAATATAGTCCGGCCCATGGCACGGTCTGAGGGATGGTAGACCTGCCCATGGCTGGAAAAGGTTGCTGACCCCTGGACTAGATGGCCCTTGTGGTCCCTTCCAACTCTACAATTCTATTATTTTATTATTATTATTAAAGGTTTTCTTGATTTCCAGAAATATATGCAATGTCTCTCATAACATTTTTACAAATCAGTTTCATTTGTTGAGACATTGGGAGGAAAGAGGGGGATAGACGTAGATGGGGGGAATTCTATTATTCTAAGGCTTTCTTCATATGCAGAATTCATCATGTGAAAGGCTGTACTGGATGGATCCCAAGCCGGAATTAAGATTGCTGGTAGAAATATCAACAACCTCAGATATGCTGATGACACAACCTTGATGGCAGAAAGTGAGAAGGAATTAAAGAACCTTTTAATGAGGGTGAAAGAGGAGAGCGCAAAATATGGTCTGAAGCTCAACATCAAAAAAAATAAGATCATGGCCACTGGTCCCATCACCTCCTGGCAAATAGAAGGGGAAGAAATGGAGGCAGTGAGAGATTTTACTTTTCTGGGCTCCTTGATCACTGCAGATGGTGACAGCAGTCACGAAATTAAAAGACGCCTGCTTCTTGGGAGAAAAGCAATGACAAACCTAGACAGCATCTTAAAAAGCAGAGACATCACCTTGCCGACAAAGGTCCGTATAGTTAAAGCTATGGTTTCCCCAAGAGTGATGTATGGAAGTGAGAGCTGGACCATAAAGAAGGCTGATCACTGAAGAATTGATGCTTTTGAATTATGGTGCTGGAGGAGACTCTTGAGAGTCCCATGGACTGCAAGAAGATCAAACCTATCCATTCTTAAGGAAATCAGCCCTGAGTGCTCACTGGAAGGACAGATCCTGAAGCTGAGGCTACAATACTTTGGCCTCCTCATGAGAAGAGAAGACTCCCTGGAAAAGACCCTGATGCTGGGAAAGATGGAGGGCACTAGGAGAAGGGGACGACAGAGGACGAGATGGTTGGACAGTGTTCTCGAAGCTACGAACATGAGTTTGACCAAGCTGCGGGAGGCAGTGGAATACAGGAGTGCCTGGCGTGCTCTGGTCCATGGGGTCACAAAGAGTCGGACACGACTAAATGACTAAACAACAACAACAGGATTTCCTATGACGGCAAAGGGTTGGGCCTAACTATGATCTCATGATAAAGAGCTGATACCACAAAAAGTAGACTTTTGGCTACGTGTCCTTTTCTCGTCACCACGTAGAACTAGCCCTATGCCTCCCCCATTACCACGACTGCCACTGCCACCAGCACGACCACCAAAGGCATCGCCTTGCACACACCTGAGCTTGTCTCTCCCCAAGAGAAGCTGCCGGTACACCATCTGCGCCTCTGTGTCTGCGTTCAGTGGGTCGCTCCAGTCACCGAGGGTCACCGCCGAGTGCGTGCGGCTGCAGCCCCGAACTGTAACCAAACCACAAACCACAAGGGAAGCTGTGAGTGGCTGCACAGTGCAGGGTCTGATCTGAGCTTGGGAGACTCACTTGTCCCGAAAGGATATTAGGGTGGGGGGGAGTCCTTTAAAATGAGGCTGGATCTGCCAAAATACTGAGGACCCGGCCTCTGCTCAAGGGTGCTGAGTATCTGACCCCAGGCCTGGTGGTGGGGTGCTCATTGGGCAGATGCCATGGAGCCCAACAGCAGGGGGCATCAGAGCGAGTGAGAGGTTGGAGAAGCCAACTGATTCTAGTTTTACCTCCAACCTCCTCCTGCTGAGTATTCCAATGGGCAACACTGAGAATGATCTGGCAGTCAGCGCCCCTCCCTGGGCTGGTTGTACGGAAGAGGGGCAGGCAAATGGGAGCTGGCCGATGGCAGCCTAGGTTGGTGGGGCAGTGCCCTCTTTGCCCTAACTGTCCATGCCTGGAAAGAAAGCAGGCCTTGAGAAGTGGGGTGGGGAGGGAGAGGGTACAATTCCTAGGGAGGGAGGCTGCATCCCAATTGCACAGCAAACAAAGCTTGGTTGAAATTCAGATTTTTTTTAAAAAAAGAAAAATCCCTGATTGCACAAAGAGGGTGGCTCTGCGTTAGCCTAGTAAGGTGCCTTTGATGCCCCCAGGCCTGCATACATGAGCACAGGGGCGAGCTAAGTTACCGGCACGGTCGGTCTGTAAACAGCAGGTCCAGCGGCTGCCGCGGAAGGCACCCGGGTGGCAAAAGGGCAGCAGGCACTCATTGGAGACCATCACTTTGCGGATAGCTGAGAGCCACTGGTTGAGCTCGTTGATGTTCTGCCAGAGAAAAAGAGAGCACTGGTCAGTAGGTGGCGCCATTTCCCCTCACTCATTTATTTGCCGCTGGTATTCTTGATTGCATTTCCCCGGTAAGGGCTGTAGTTCGGTGGCAAAGTGACTGCCTGGCCCCACATTCGATCTCCAACAGCATCTCTCTGTAGGGTTGGGAATGTCCCTCTCAGAGTCAGTGTGGACAATAATTCAGCTAGATGGACCAAGGGTCCAGTATATAAGAAAGCCTTCTCTGATAAGGGAAGGTCTCAGTGGTTAGAGCATGTGTTTTCCATGCAGAAGGTCCCAGATTCAATCCCCGGCATCTCCAAGTAGAAGCCTTCCTGGAAACCCAGAAAGCCACTGCCAGTCAGTGCAGGTAACACAGAATTAGATGGACTAGGGATGAGGCAGCTTTCTAGTTGTTATGTACTGAGCTGAATCCTAGAACAATAGGATCCAGAATGCAGCAGCAATCTGATTGGTCCACAGGAGCCACCCAATCCAGCTCCAGGTGGAAGTGAATCAGCAACCTGATTGGCCTGCAGGAGCAGCCAATCAGGCTGCTGGCAGAAGTGAATCCGCAACCTGATTGGCCTACAGGTGCGGCCCTGAAGTAGCCAATCACGCAAGGCCCATTGTGTAAATAATGTACCGTGTTTCTCATATTATAAGACACGTCTTATATTTATTTTTTCCTCAAAAAAACACACTATGGCTTATTTTCAAGGGATGTCTTATTTTTTTCCTCCTCCTCCTGCCGCAGCCGGTATTGCTACTGCGCCTATCACTATGTCTTATTTTCGGGGTATGGCTTATATTCCTTGAATGCTTAAAAATCCTGTATGGCTTATTTTATGGGTATGTCTTAAAATATGAGAAACAGGGTATATAAGCAGACATTTTGGGGAGAGAGCTATTCTTCTGTTGCTACTACAAGCCGAATAAAGAGCATGAAATTCACTCTCGACTCTGCGTATATTTCACTAGTGCTTCATGTTTCTACGTTCAAACATGCCTGGCAGCAGCGCCTAGCCTGCCATGGGTATCCCAGTGCCCACTGAGGCTGCTGGCGCTGTTCAGAGTCACAACCTTTTCTGTATGCAGGAAAAAGCTGTCAGCAAGTACAAAATGGGCCCTGTAATGAAATTTAACAGAGAAGGATCATAGTGCCGTGCTATAACGTCTGCTTCACAAGTGGAAGGTTCCGGGTTGATACCCTGGAGAGCTGCTACCAGCCAGTATCAGCAATAGTAATAATAACCATAATTTTATTATTTGTACCCTGCCCATCTGAGTGGGTTGCCCCAGCCACTCCTGAGCTCGATGGACTTTCTATTTTTATATTATAGAAGCTTATACTTCACCTTCCCTGCTACCCAAAATGCTTACAAAAACCAATGTGGTGCAGCAGTTAGTGTTTATCTAGGGCCTGGGGGAGCAGAGTTCGAATCCCTACTGAAGCTCACTGGGTGACCTTGGGAGAGGAGGGAGAAAGGTTGTTTTCTGCTGCTCCAGAGAAGCGGACACGGAGCAATGGATTCAAACTACAAAAAAGAAGATTCCACCTAAACATTAGGAAGAACTTCCTGACAGTAAGAGCTGTTCGGCAGTGGAATTGGCTACCAAGGAGTGTGGTGGAGTCTCCTTCTTTGGAGGTCTTTAAGCAGAGGCTTGACAGGCATATGTCAAGAATGCTTTGATGGTGTTTCCTGCTTGGCAGGGGGTTGGACTGGATGGCCCTTGTGGTTTCTTCCAACTCTATGATTCTATGATTCTATGACTCTCAGCCTAGCCGACCTCACAGGGTTGTTGTGGGGATTAAATGAGGAAGGGAGAGCCACGTGCGCTACCTCGAGATCCTTGCAGTAAAAAAAGGTGACATACAAATGCAATCAGTTAATCTGTACAAAATAAAGAATAAACTATAGGAAAACATGGACAGCAACAAACTCCTAACGCAAGAATCATAAGTTCATAGCAGGCCAAGATGTGCAATGAAAACTCCATCAGTTTTATTTGCTACTCTCCTTTGTTGGTAATTCTTCCTGTATCCATAGTTGGGCTAGTAATACTCTCGCTGCTATAGTTGCATAGAAAAACAGATTTTTGTCCTGTCTATTAATTTCTAGACCTACAATGCCAAGTAAAATGCTTCTGGGTGGAGTATGCAGAACTGGCAAAGCTGACTGGGAGAATCTGGAACCAGAAAGACCAGTACTTCCTTAAGGATTGGAAGAAATATATGACTTATTTGAAAGACAACTGCATTAATGTAATATCGCTTGTAGGTTTACAAGAAGTTTTGTAAGGAGGACTATATAAATTATTGTAAAATGATCTAGGAAGGAAATACCGGTAATTAGGAAATGAAGTTTAAAAGCATTAATTATAATAATAAAATGCAAAATCAGATAGCAAATTTGAAAATCACTAGACAGGATTGATGGAAATCTCAGGCTATAATAGCCAAAATGAGGGTGATGTGATGTTTTGTTTGGAAAACATACGCAAAAATTAATAAAAATGATTTTATTTTATTTTTTTAAAAAAAGGAAAACAAGATGAGCAATGAAAAGGGAATTCCTAAAGAAAAAGAGCAGCCATCACATTCTCAAAGCCAGATTAACGATGGTCGCATCCACATCCTACCTAGCACTGGATGTACATATATAGCAACAAACCCCTAATGCAAGAATCGTAAGTTCATAGCAGGCCAAGAGGAGCCATGCAAAGGGAATTCCTAAAGAAAAAGAGCAGCCATCACATTCTCAAAGCCAGATTAACGATGGTCGCATCCATACCCTACCTTGCACTGGATGTACATGGTGGACAGCTGCCCTCCATTGTCCCGTGTTGTGATCTGCATCATGTGAGACTGCTGGAAGGCATTCTCATCCACACGCTCCACGGCACAGATCTCCTGGACGGGGATGGATGTCCGAACCTGGCCATGGGGGAAGAAACCCAACACACCGCCCTGTTTGTCAAGGGGGAAACACAGCTCTCGATTCTCCAGCCCTTCCTCAAGAAGCATTATGCCAATTTACGGGCACCACCCCAGCCAACATGGTGAACTGAGAACTGAAGAAGAGCCTGCTGGATCAGGCTAATGGCCCATCTGATTCAGCATCCTGCCCTCACAATGGCCAGCCTGCGGGAAACCAGCAAGCAGGATTCAAGCACAAGAGCCCTCTCCCCTCCTGTGGTTTCCAGCAGCTGGTATTCAGAAGCATTATTTCCTTTGACCATTGGGCCAGAGGATAACCATCATGGCCACTGATAGCCTTCTTCTCCATGAATTTGTTGCATCCTCTTAAAGCCAGCTAGGGTTGGTGGCCATCCCTGCCTCCTGTGGCAGTGAGTTCCATAGTTCGACTGTGGCTGAAGAAGTCCTTTCTTTGCTCTGTCCTGGATCTCCTGGGACATTGGATGTCTCTGATTTCCAGTTGTTATGAGAGTGGGAGAAAAACTTTTCTTTCCTCTTTCTCCACCCCATGCATCATTTTACCAGCCTCTCTACCATGTCACCTCTTACTTGCCTTAACAAAAATGCAAAACCATCATTTAACTAACCTTTGCCAAAGCATATTAAAAACGCTTGTAGATGCAAAGCAGAGTTTGACGTGGACTTGCAAACTCTTGACAAAACCTACCGTGTCTAGTGTTACACGATTGAGCCAACTCTTAATACTGAGCACATTTCGCTCCAAATACAGGATTTTAAAACAGCTCTTTCCTTACAATGCTATCTATGATCTTTGGCGGGGAGCCCAGGAGCACTTTCTGCTACCTGAAATTGCTCCTAGAAGTCCTTTGAAGGAACCGGGCCTTTCAGAACAGTTGAGGTCCTCTCAACGGACTGTGAGTTTAACTCCTGTGGCAGTTAAAAGAGGCTTGAGATCAGCTCACACCTTCCAACATTTCTCCAGTGAAAATAGAGACATCCTAAGGAAAAGTGGGACATTCTGGGATCAAATCAGAAACCAGGACAGCTTCTGCCAATCTGGGACTATCCCTGGAAAATAATGGACACTTGGAGGGTCTGCAGTTTTAAGTTTTAAGGAATGTGTTCCAGGCAGTGATGGGGCTCTTTGGGTCTGAAGCCCAATTTCAGCTCTCTGGGCCTCTCTAATAATAATAATAATAATAATAATAATAATAATAATAATAATAAAATTTTATTTATACCCCGCCCTCCCCAGTCAAAACCAGGCTCAGGGCGGCTAACACCAATAAAATTACAATAAGAAATAAAAGAAAAGAAAACAATTAATTAAAATACAGATTAAAATACAATATACAACCCCTTCGAGTGCGTTCGCCTGGGCGGGAACAGTGTCTGTTCATGCCTCTTGCTTGCCTGGGCAGAGAACAGTGTCTGTGTAGAAAAACTAGACCACTGTACAAAAGCAAACATGAGCTCATTGCTCCACCCACTTTTGCCTTTGGTCCCACTCATTTTGGAATGTGGCCCTTGGAGTGTTGCCTGGAAGGAAATGCGGCCCCTGGGCTGGAAAATGTTCGTCACTCCTGGCCAATGTGCAGCTCCTGAGAGGTCCTGAGAATCAATGCCTCCTTGGGCAAAAGCTGTCTATTACGTATTCCGTGGTCTGTGTTTGCCTGAGCCTGGACCAAGGATTCTGAGCTCCTGTGTTCTGATTCGACATATGATATCCAACCACTGAACATTTCAGGATTTGGGCCTCTGCCATTGGCCCTTAAACTCGGAGTCATGATTCGCAGCTTGGAAGTTTAGACAGCCAATCACGTTGGGAGTGGGAGTGGCCTACTGGTCCAGGCTTTCAGAAATGTATATAAGCAGTTGCTTTGCCCGTTGTTCAGTTCTGTTGGTTGAATAAAGGTTCTTGCTGTTATCACTCTGTCTTGCCTCGTGAGAACCCACCTGCACTTCACTGTCCTTTGATTCTTTGCTTTGTTGTGGATAAGACACACCTTTGAACGGCCTGCCACCCTGATTTTTGCGTTCTCCTTGTGTCCTCCGCCCTCTGCCCGCCCCGGGGAAAGGTGCCCACCTGCCACTCCGGAGATTTGGAATACGAAAGGCTCTCGTTGCTCAGCCAGAAGTAGCGTTTTTTGAAGGTGAACCGTGAGACCAAGTGGAGGCCCTCAGCCTTGCGCTTGTTGAGGTAGCCCTCCTTGATGGTGGCCGAGGGGTGGAAGAGTGTCCAGGGCTTCTTCTCACTTGCTCCTGGAGAAAAAGAAAGCACACTGACTTCTCAGATGCTGCAAAAGCCTTGGAACCCTGTGAACATCCCTCCCGTTATTGCTTTGGCCAGGGCTAAAAACCACCCCAAGACTCCTATATACATGCATGCAAATTGTACAGGGCCGGCCCTAACATTAGGCACATTGAGGCAGTGGCCTCAGGTGGCAAATGCTGGAGAGGAGTCCCCTGGCTGAAACTCCTGAGCTCCCGGTCTAGAGATTGAAGAAGACATCATTTTCTGTTCCAACTTTACCTCTAAGAAGGGAATAGGGGTCCCCAAAGTAACCCGGGAGCCGTAGTTTATTGGTGCTGACCTTTAAAGCCCTAAACCAGGCACCCCCAAACTGCGGCCCTCCAGATGTTTTGGCCTACAACTCCCATGATCCCTAGTTAACAGGACCAGTGGTCAGGGATGATGGTAATTGTAGTCCAAAACATCTGGAGGGCCGAAGTTTGGGGATGCCTGCCCTAAACAGCCTCGGCCCAGTATACCTGAAGGAGCATCTCCATTCCCATCGCTCAGCCTGGACACTGAGGTCCAGCTCCGAGGGCCTTCTGGCGGTTCCCTCACAGCAAGAAGTGAGGTTACAGGGAACCAGGCAGAGGGCCTTCTCGGTAGTGGCGCCTGCCCTGTGGAACACCCTACAATCAGATGTCAAGGAAATAAACAAGTACAGTGGTGCCTCGCTTAATGAATGCCCTGCTTAATGAAATTTCCGCTTAACGAAAGGTTTTTTCTAGCGGAGGTTGCCTCGCTAGACGAATGCGTTTTACAAAAAAAATTCATCTAGCGAATCGCGGTTTCCCATAGGAATACATTGAAATTCAATTAATGCGTTCCTATGGGCAAAAAAAAATTCAATGCATTCCTATGGGATTCGCTAGACGAATTTTTCGTTATAAGAGAAGACCTGTGGAACGAATTAAATTCGTCTAGCGAGGCACCACTGTACCTGACTTTTAGAAGACATCTGAAGGCAGCCCTGTTTAGGGAAGTTTTTAATGTTTGACATTTTATTGTGCTTTTAATTTTGCTGGGAGCTGCCCAGAGTGGCTGGGGAAACCCAGCCAGATGGGCGGGGTATAAATAATAATAAAGTTGTTGTTGTTGTTGTTACAGTCATATCCCGGGTTACGACCGCTTCAGGTTGTGCGTTTTCGGGTTGCGCACCGTGCCGAACCTGGAAGTCCTGGAACGGGTTACTTCCGGGATTTGGCGCTCACACATGCGAAAAAGCACTAAATCACGCTTTGCGCATGCGCAGAAGCGCCGGATCACGACCCACACATGCGCAGATGCGGCGCTGTGGGTTGCGAATGCTGTGGGTTGCGAACGTGCCTCCCACAGAGATCCACTGTATGATCATTATTCTTATTTTTATTATTTGATGCAAGCAGAATCAAATTCCCACCCCTAACCTCAGTCCCAGCTTCCTGGATACCCACGGTGCATTGGAGCTCACCGTTCTCGCAGTCCACGTCGATGAGCCAGTCCAGGAACTCCTTGACATGCCCAATGCTAGACAGGATGAAGGGATGCAAAGGCTCCATCCATTGCTCCTTGCCGTGACCCAGCTGAAGCCCCAGGTTTCCAATGCTCTGCACTGCCTGCCGGGGGCGGGGGGAGAGAAATAGGCAAAGAGGTGACTCCAGGGGAAGGGAAGGACCAGTTCGTAAAAGCCTAGTGGGAAAAGTCTCTAAAGCTTGGCCTGCTGTGTCTTCAGAAATGATCAAGGGGAAGACTCCCATGTAAAGAAAGGGCACTGCATTTAGGAATTTTTAGTTTAGATAAAAAGCAAGTATGAAGTGGCATGATATCTTGGTGGATCTTACGCCGATCCTCCCGCAGCAGACACCCTGCAAGACTGTGCAGCCCAGTGCATTGGTTCAGGAACAGAACTTTTAGGAACAGTAACTTGAGTTCCAGTTGCTTTTATTATATACAGCAGAACAAAACCAAAAGCAAAGTATTTACAAGTTACCATACACAGCTCTCTCATCTAACACACACCAACTATCTCCAGACTCTCTCAAAACTCCCCAACAACTTTCAGGGAACTTTCATCCAATCACAGCCTGTTGCCAGGCCTCTAGGTTGCTGGGGCAAACTTTAGTCCAGCCAATTTGACTGCTTGCCAGCTTTCTAATTGCTTCTCCAAAGCTGCCTTACTTTCTCAGACTTTAACACGATAGAGGTTTATAAAATTATGCACGGCATGGAGACAAGGGGTGGGTTTCCCTCCTCTCTCGTAACACCGGAACTTGTGGGCATCAAACGGAGCTGAATGTTGGAAGATTCAGAAGAGAGAAAAGAAAGTCTTTTCTTCACGCAGTACATAGTTAAACAAAGGAACTTGTTCCCACATAAGGCAGTGATGCATACCTTCCAACATTTAACCAATGAAAGTAGAAGGTTCTGTCCAACATTTCTCCAATGAAAATAGATGTCCTATTCCATCCCCTCCAACATTTCTCCAATGAAAATGCTGTCCTAAGGAAAAGTGGGACATTTCAGGATGGAATCAGAAAGCAGGGCGGCTTCTGTAAATCCAGGACTATCCCTGGAAAATAGGGGCACTTGGAGGGTCTGTTGATGGCTAACAACCATGATGGTCAGAGGCAGCAATGCTTCTGAGTACCAGTTACTGGAACCCCCAGGATGGGAGAAAGGCTCTTGTGCTCGGATCCTGCTTGCAGGCTTCCCATTGGGGCATCTGGTTGGCCCCTGTGAGAGCAGGATGCTGACTGTTACCTTGGCCAAGAGCAGGAGGGTCCGGCTGGTCTGGGTGTCTGCATGCTGGTCTCGGAGGTTGAACAACTTGGGGGTCAGGATGGCCGGAGCAAAGAAGCGGAGGAAGAGGAACCCACTGATGGCAATGTATTTGGCATCCTGAAAGAAAAACAACGACACCCAGCGTGGGTCACATCCATAAGTTAGAATTGATCACAATTATATATATATATATATATATATATATATATATATATATATATATATATAGTTCTCCATTGCCAAACAGCCATTGCTAAAGCACACCCAGGGCAGTCTCGAGCAGGTCGGGCGCCCTGGCGCTGAGGGGCGGAGATCGCTCTGGCGCCCCCGCCCTAGCACACCGGGCCACCGGGAGTCTACCTAGAGCCCGCCGTGAGCACACCACACACCCAAACTAAACTTTGGGTTGCATCCAAGGGTTCCCTGCAAAGAAGGATTGATTGTTGAACTAATCTGAGAATTGTAGCTCTGTGAATGGGGTCTCTTAACAAATCTCAGCACCCTTAACAAACTACAGCTCCCTTAATTCTTTGGGAGAAGCCATAACTGTTTAAAATGTTATCATAGTACATTCGTACCTTGGAAGTCAAACGGAATCCGTTCCGGGAGTCCATTCGACTTCCAAAGCATTCGACCTCCAAATCACAGCTTCTGATTGGCTGCAGGAAGCTCCTGCAGCAAATCGGAAGCTGTGGAATTCCCTTCAGATGTTTGCCTTGCAAAACAACGTTCAAAAACCGGAACTTCCAGGTCACTTCCGGGTTTCGATCGTTCAGGAGCCCAAACATTTGAGAACTAGGCTGTTCAAAAACCAAGGTACGACTGTACTTTAAATGTAATGGTGTGAATGTGGCCAAGGATGTGCTTACAGAAAACACAAAGGGACGGGGAATCACTTTTCTGAAGGGGCCCTGAGTTGTATCAGCCTATCATTGGGTCCAGCGCCACCTACTGTTGACCTCCCTAACTGTTGCTTAACCAATCCCAGTAGAAGCAGCTTGGATCGCAGAATGCAAAGTTCCTTGGAAGTATGGATGATAAATGACCTCGTCAAGACTTGCTGTTCGGCAGAGGGAGTGGTTATGGAATAGAAAATGTCACACCTGATTCTCTGCCTCTGGGAAGTGGTCATCCACTCGCTTGTGCAGCTGTTTGAAAGCCACTCGCATGATGGGGGGACACTTCTCCGCAGAGCTCACGATGGACTCCACAATGTCACCCAGGTATCCCGTCAGCACTTCCAGGCTACTTTCTCGGATCTGGGCCTCGGACAGGGAGCTTTTGAAAGAGATCCGCCTGAGAGGAATGGAAAATGTTGACATGCACGAGAGCCCTTTGACCCACATAACTCAACCACCACACAGTGCTGCCCCCTGCCGATTGTTACAAGCTCCTAACACAGAGAAGATATTGAAACTGAGCTCAGTCACTCACTGGAGCAGCTTTTTGGTATGTGTATGGCTTGTGAATTTGCCTAGAGATTAGACTACCTGCTGCAATCGCCCACAGAGATGTTTGCAGAGTAAGAAAATACCAGCTCCATCTGGTTCACCAGCTATGGCTGTCCCTGGACTTGCCACTGTAACTATATATGGTCCCTTACTCGGCTTGTTTTAACCCACTGCAAACCCCTCTCAGCAAGCTGGGTTCCACCCAAACTTCCCTGCTTTTCAGCAGTCAGACCCTCAGCAAATCCACGTTGAGCATCCCTGCCAATGTCACACTCTGGCAGCATCCCGGAGATGGTGTTGCCTAGCAACCTGCACAGAGAGCATCTCTCCCAGGAAGGCTTCTATCTCTAGAGCAGCCGGAATCCTTTCCGTGAGCCAGCCCCACATCCTCAGTGCTAATGTCCTATTAGCCATTTCAGCAGAAATACCCTCCGTCTGTATGACGCTCTTCTGCAGGCACGGCTGAGGTTGCCGTCCGTCACATAACACAAGCATAGTGTACAAATATGTCAGCTGTTAACACTTGCCACACCACAGCGGCCTTATCGCATGATTATCTGTTGTTGTTCTTATCTACATCCCACCTTTCCCCCAGACCGAGACTCAAGGCAGCTTACCCAAATGAAGACAACACAGATAAAATACAGAAGGCTAAAACACGTACAAAAGATAATTGGGGGGGAAAGTAATTAAACTATAGAATTAAAACAAGATAAAAGCAGATTGATTAAAATGCAGCACGCTACTGTTTAAAAGCTGGTCCTTTTTTCCCTTTTTTTTTTTAAGCAAGCCAGTGATTTCACAAAAGCCTGTTGGAATAAAACAGTCTTCACCTGTTGGCAGAAGGACAGCAAGAAGGGAGCCAGTCTGGCTTCTCAAGGGAGGGAGTTCCAAAGTCTGGGAGCAGCCACCAAGAAGGCCCTCTCCTATCTCCCCACCAAGTGTGCCTGTGAGGGTGGCAGGACTCAGAGAAGGGCCTTCCCCAAAGATCTCAGAGCCTGGGTAGGTCCGTATGAGAGAATAGTCTTTCGGATAGCTTGGGGGTAGCTTAGTACTTTTCTCAAAAACCCTTAAACTGTATGAAGCACCCACAAATCAACATTTAGAGAAAACATTACCGGTGGTATCTACCCTCAGCGATATGGCTAAGATTAAATATATATGTGTCGTCCAGTTCAGAAATGTCTGCAATGTTTAATGCAGCTAAATTCAGAGAGAAGATCATAGGAAGAGTGACAGGTAGGTAGCTGTGCTGGTCTGACGTAGTCGAAACAAAATAAAAAAATTCCTTCCAGTAGCACCTTAGAGACCAACTAAGTTTGCCATTGGTATGAGCTTTCATATGCATCTGAAGTTGGTCTCTAAGGTGCTACTGGAAGGAATCTTTTTATAAGAAGAGTGAAGTGGAGGTGGGTGCTCACGAGACAAGACACAGTGATAACAGCAAGAACCTTTATTGAACTAACAGAACTGGACAACAGGGGCAAAGCAACTGCTTATATACATTTCTGAAGGCCTGGGCCACTCCCACTCCCAACGTGATTGGCTGTCTAAACTTCCAAGCTGCGAATCATAACTCAGAGTTTAAGGGCCAATGGCAGAGGCCCAAATCCTGAAATGTTCTGTGATTGGATATCATGTATCGAATCAGAACACAGGAGCTCAGAATCCTTTGTCCAGACTCAAACTCAGACCACTGAATACATAACAAATTATCCCTGCTATCTCGGTGGGCAACATTCTGACAAATTATTGTTGCATGCCACCCCAATCTCTGAGGCGGGCGAGATTCCACGAGTTCCTGATGCTTACCTAGGGTTTGGTTTGCTGGGAATGATGGACGGTAGAGATTGTGGGTTTTGTGGGCTATCAACAATGTGATGCAGTCGCAAAACAGCTAACACGATTCTAGGCTGCATCAACAGAAGTATAGTGTCCATATCAAGGGAAACCATCGTCCCACTCTGTTTTGCCTTGGTCAGACCACACCTCGAATACTGTGTCCAATTCTGGGCACCACAATTTAAGAAGGATGTTGCCAAGCTGGAACGTAATCAGAGGAGGGTGACCAAGATGATCAAGGGCTGGAAACCAAGCCTTACAATGAGGGGTTGAAGGAGCTGGGTATGTTTAGCCTGGAAAAGAGGAGGCTGAGAGGAGATATGATAGCCATCTTCAATTATCTCAAGGGTTGTCACATGGAAGAGGGAACAAGCTTGTTTTCTCCTGCTCTGGAGGGTAGGACTCAAACCAATGGCTTCAAGTTCCAAAAAAGAAGATTCTAACTAAACATACGGAAAAACTTTATGACAGTAAGAGCTGTTTCTCAGTGGAAGAGTCTCCCTTGGGAGATTATGGACTCGCCTTCCTTGGAGGTTTTTCAGCAGAGGTTGGATGGCCATCTGTCATGGATGTTTTAGCTGAGATCCCTGCAATGCAGCGGGTTGGACTAGATCACTGTTTCCCAACCAGTGTGCCTCCAGATGTTTTGGGACTACAACTCCCATCATTCCTGACCACTGGTCTTGCTAGCTAGGGATGATGGGAGTTGTAGTCCCAAAACATCTGGAGGCACACTGGTTGGGAAACACTGGACTAGATGACCCTTGGGTCCCTTCCAACACTAAGATTCTATATACAACCTGAGCCTACGATGGAAGGGCTCACAGCATAAACACCCCAAGAAGATATTGCTTCTCCCGTAACCACAGCCTTGCATCCCAGCAGAAATGAGGCATGGCTTTGTCTCTCAGCTGCGCGGCCTGCCTCTAGCTTCTAGCCATCTCTCACCCACAATGCATTTCTGGCATTTGACCTTCTAACAGCTGGGAGGGGGGGCACCCTTTGATTTCTAGCACAGAGCCACTTCCTTTGTTACCTTAACGGCCCATACTTAAGGGACCATTATGGCTCATTCAACCATTGAACCCTTGCTGCATGCAGGAATTAGAAGGGTCTCAGGCATGCAGCCCTAACAGCCCCCCCTCCTCCAACCCACAACATTATTTTTGGAGTCATAAATCACCTGCCAGGCAGGCTCTCTTGCTTCTGCTTTAATTAGCACTGTTGGGTGAGGAAAAAACCGCCACCTGTGAATGACACCCGTCCCGACGCACCACTGTTTTTTAATCATTTTCTCACCACGTTTGGCACCCTACCCCCCATTTCTCAGCAGACGGCCTCGCCTCTCCTACAGTCTTGTTCTGAATGTCACAATGATGTGCTCTTCCCACTCCTCCTCTCCCCGAACTCTTCCCATTCCAGCTGTCCCTCTCAAGGAATCCTTGAGCTGAGAACAAGTACCTGAGTTCCTTTCCTCCTCCCTCCCAGCCGCTTTTCCTTTTCTGCCCTTTGCAAAACACACCTCAGCTCCCCTCTTCCCCTTACCTGGTCCGGCTTGGCTCAATCTTGCAGGGATCCAACTCCACGTACTTCTTCTCCTCGAAGATTCGGTTGATGATGGCCTTCAGCACCTCGTAGAGGTAAGGCATCCCGACCACCTGTTGCGTCGCAGAGAGTTAGGATTAGGTGGAAAAGAAGAAGGGGGGAAATACGTTTTCCAAAACACACATGCAAGTGGAAAGAAAAAAATGACTTCTCATTGGTGCTGAAATGTTCAAAGGGTATATGCAAACTTGTATACTGGATATACATAGAATCATAGAAGAATTGGAAGAGACCACAAGGGCCATCCAGTCCAACCCCCTGCCAAGCAGGAAACACCATCAAAGCATTCCTGACAGATGTCTGTCAAGCCTCTGCTTAAAGACCTCCAAAGAAGGAGACTCCACCATACTCCTTGGTAGCAAATTTCACTGCCGAACAGCCCTTACTGTCAGGAAGTTCTTCCTAATGTCTAGGTGGAATCTTTCTTGTAGTTTGATTCCATTGTTCCGTGTCTGCTTCTCTGGAGCAGCAGAAAACAATATTTCTGTTTACATGTTAACTCACATGGTTTACCCCAAAGAATGCAGAGATTTCTTGTGTTATTAATAGTCAAAGATCCCACATCTTTTGCCATGGGAACTCTACAATTCTATGATTACTGTATTTTTCCGTGTATAAGCCGAGGGTTTCCCCCCTTAAAATTTAATCAAAAATCGGGGGTCGTCTTATACACGGAACATAGGCCTCTGGGAGGATTTTTTATTTTAAAAAATAAGCAAATGTCCTGGATTTGGGCTTGAGCGGGCCAGAGTGTGCATTTGGTGGGGCGATTGGGGGTTGCAGCAATCGCTCCAAGAAAGCTCACCGCTGATCGTCCAGATTTTCACTTTTGTTTTAGGTTTAGGCAACCCTAAAATATTGTTTTCTTCATTCTGGCTTCAAAAAAATAGGGGTCTTCTTATTCATGGAGACATCTTATAGACAGAAAAATATGGTATTCTATTATTATAATTACATTGTAATGAGAGGGAGATATATTTGCTTGTTCTTTTTTTTTATGGGAAAGATGCCTTGAATCCCAGACTGGGGGGAAAGGCTAGGGGTGTGTGTGTGTGTGTGTGTAAATACAAGTTGATTTGTGCAACGCAACACACCGCCAACACTTCTCCCTTTTCCTTTCAGCAAGTGCTGGCCAAAAAAGAAGAAGAGAAAAGGGGGTTTGTCCTGTTTGCTGTGAAAATATTTTCTTTTTCTTTCCGCTGCAAAGGGTGGTTCATCTCATTTCATGGCAGGTGTTTTGCCCCCCCCCGCCTCCCCCCCGCCCTCAAAATGGCATCATTCGCACCCAAAACCAAACCCCATGTAAATGTGGCACATGTTGCAGATTTGTTTATTTAGCACCACCCCAGCAACTCAGGGACAGCCCCTTCTGTTTCACACAAACTCACACACAGAGTGCACACACACACACACACACACACACACACACACACACAGAGAGAGAGAGAGAGAGAGAGAGAGAGAGAGAGAGAGAGAGAGAGATGATGGAACCCAGCAATACCCACCTGCTGGTTCCTCCTCTGCTATTTACTCACCTTCATGAACTGTTCCATGGATTTAGAAGCCAAGGAGTTGGAACGGAAGAGGGTGTTTGGATCCGCTGAAAGAACACAGAGGGGGGTTGCCAGCCCCGCTTCCAATTAGCACCACGAGTGAGAAAATCTACCTGCGAATGACGCTGGCTCCCCTACATTAATGCGTCGGATTTTTCTCACACCATCTGCTATCCTGCCCACTGGCCAACTCCGCAGAAGCAGTCTGCTCCGGGTCCGGGTCCCAAACCGAACTCTTTAGGTACGACCCCCAGAATTGCTGCTTCCAAGCGTCGCGCTCTGCAACCTTAAGGGCTAGAAACTTGCTCGTATCGAAGAATGAAAGCCAAGGTTTTCAGAAACCCAGATTCTCTCTTTTTGCTGTGGAATTGCAGGGCTCACACCCAGCCCTAGGCGCCCACCTGGTCCTGCTGCCACAATCCTGGGCAACCAACCTCAAACGGCGCACAGACACACAATGTGACATATGAAGGAACTTCTTACCAGTTCTCGAAACCTCACGGAGGTTCACATAGTCCAAGAAAGGCACCACCAAGCCTTGGCCAAGGAAGATCTTGACTAATTTGGTGGCTACGTCCTGGCGACTCTCCAACGAGCAGACCTCCTCCAGCAGGGCTAAGGGTGTGACATCCTCCTTCTCCTGTAGTGAAGCAGAACATCTGCAAATGGCATACATATATATATGTGTGTGTGTGTGTGTATTTAAAACAGGTGTGGGGGACCTTTTTTCAGCCCGAGGGCCACATTTGCTTATTTGCAACCTTCCAAGGGCTACATGCCTGCAATGGTAGAAATTCAGATATATAAGTTAGGCCCAAACGGCTTTTTAAACCAGGGATACAGTCAGGGAGTGGCCACTGAGACTATATAACACAAGTCCTGAAAGACCTACACTGGCTCCCCATACGTTTCCGAGCACAATTCAAAGTGTTGGTGCTGACCTTTAAAGCCCTAAATGGCCTCGGTTCTATATACCTGAAGGAGCGTCTCCACCCCCATCGTTCAGCCTGGACATTTAGGTCCACCTCCGAGGGCCTTCTGACAGTTCCCTCACAACGAGAAGTGAAATTACAGGGAACCAGGCAGAGGGCCTTCTTGGTGGTGGCGCCCACCCTGTGGAATGTTCTCCCATCAGATGTCAAGGAAATGAACAACTATCTGACTTTTAGAAGACATCTGAAGGCAACCCTATTCAGGGATGTTTTTCATGTTTGATGTTTCATTGTGTTTTTAATATTCTGTTGGGAGCCACCCAGAGTGGGCGAGGAATAAATAAATTATCATCATCATCATCATCATCATCATCACCAAATGCAACCCCTGAGCCAAGGAGATAAGTAATTATACAACCTTTAGAAGACATCTGAAGGCAGTCCTGCATAGGGAAGTTTCTTAACGTTTAATGTTTTATTATGTTTTTATATACGTTGGAAGCCGCTCAGAGTAGCTGCGGCAACCCAGCCAAACAGAGTGTTGTTGTTGTTGAATAGGATATCCCTATTTTCATAGGAAAATTGTTGGAGGGTATGAATGACTAGTTGCTGTCTGGGGGTCACACAGCTTGAAAGTCGTATTTCTCAATAAGACTTTTCGGTTCCTGAAATTCATTCTGATTGTGCAGATAAAATATCATGGGTAGAATTCTACAGGGTGTGTTGGTAGCGTGTGAAATTCGTCAAGGTCCAAGGATCTCCACCTCCAGATGGTGGAGATGTCAAGTGACACCCCCTCAAAATTTCCTCCAGTGGAACAACCCAACCCCCCCACCTTTGCACCCATTTATTCCACCAGCCTTGACTGTGCCTCTTTTTAACCCCGTATCTCTCTCATGCACAAAAAATGAGGATAAACCACCAATTGCCCACCTCTGCTGGGCACATGACAGACTCCACCAGGAGGTCTATGAGTGGCTGGTAGTACCGGGAGGGCAGGATCCGATCCTCGGCGAGTCGCACCCGCAGTCTCAGCGCCCCCAGCTTCCCCCTGCAAGCAGAGAGCACAATCTGCACCAGGAGGCTTAGATTGATCAGAATCGATTATACGCTTCCGGAGTTCACGCGAAATACATGACTTTTGGTAAACGAGCCGCCGTAGACGCTAGAGGGCTGTGAAAATTTGTGTCCCTTGCTTTTTAAACTCGTCTACCCATGTACTATCTGAAAACAAAGGGGCGCGTTGGCATTATTGAAATATATTGGCATTATTTTCAGCTCCCCTACCCCACCCTTGTTAAATTATCTGCGCTGGCTGCTTACCAGCAAAGAAAACCCACCCTGAACAATTTACAGAGCCCTGAGCAACTTAGGGTCAGGATACCTTAGGGGAAGTCTAACTCATCTGTGGGTGACAGGTAGGTAGCCGTGTTGGTCTGAGTCGAAGCAAAAATAAAAAAAAGCCTTCAGTAGCACCTTAAAGACCAACTAAGTTTTTATTTTGGTATGAGCTTTCGTGTGCATGCACACTTCGTCAGATACACTGAAACAGAATCCACCAAACCCTTATGTATATTCAGAGGGTAGGGGTGATGGGAATGGGTGATGGGCTAATGGGAGTGGTAAACCTGTAGATGGCTGTTAACGACTGCTGATGAGTTATTATTGGTGAGGCTCATTTGGCAGCAACAAGAAGCTGAGCTTTTAGTGGCAACAACCCAGCCGTGTGGAATATCCTGCCAATAGGGATCGAGCAGGCTCCTTCTGTGCCAAACTTTGTACGCCTGCAGAATTTTTTCCCCTGTGCCGCCATGCCTACGCAGGCAATTAGGAAGCCATCTTTCCATAACGGTTAGCTGATTGCCTGTGGTTTCAAATTTGTATGCGTTTTTAATATACAGTGGTACGAACGACTCGACAACCGAATTTTTCGACTTACGAATGGGGCAAATGGCCACACGCTTACGAATTTCTCGACATCCGAACGGAAACTGCGGCGGTTTTAGATAGGGTTTTTTCGACTTACGAATTTTTGGATGGGGTTGCTTCGACTTACGAATTTTTCCGTTTCCAATGCATTCCTATGGGAAATCTCGTTTCCAATGGCGCTTTTCCGCTTACGAATTTTTCGACCTACGAAGGTAGCCTTCGGAATGGATTAAATTCATAAGTCGAGGCACCACCGTACAGAGATATCTTTGTAAATGGCTTTGACATTTTTTTTAAAAAAACGATATAGCGGTATTTAAATAACTTTATAAACAAAATAAATGCATTTAAATTTTAAAACGCAACATTGAAAGCGAAAATAAATTTAGATTTAAAAACGCAACATTGGAAAGCAGTTGAAAATAAATTTAATTTTTACAAACACAATATTAAAAGCAGCTTAAAACCAATTACAACCACAACTCTAAGGTGGGTCCATCTATTTCACCATCCTGTTCTCACAGTGGCCAGCCAGGTGAGCTCCCATCCACCTTGGACTACGATGCTCCCCCTGAGCCCTGAGTACCACAGCTCAACTTCTGCCCACCCAAGATCCTGCTGTTCACCTCTGGCCCCTCAGCCTGACAACTTGTCAGTAGACCCCAAACCCGATCCCCTGGGCACCTGGCCACGCCGAGTCCTGACATACTTGTCAGTTTGCATTTCTTAGTACAGAAAGTATTGATCTGATGTGTAGAGGTCTTTCCTATTCTACTTAATTCGAGAAGCTTCTGGGTGGAAGCTTCTCTGTGTGAAAGAAGCAAGCAGAAGGTTCATGATGTTTTGGTTATTCCTTCAGAGAAGCTGAGTACAGCTGCCTTAAACTGGTTCTGTTATCTCTTTCTGTCAAGGTAATGCGGACTACTGTATAAAAGTATCTCTCTGTTGCGTATTGAGTCAAAGGATTTTATATCTGTATTACTATTGTCTGTATTTGCATTAGGGTAAAGTAACTGCCTTTTGGTTCCAGAAGGTACAGCTACTATTGGTTCATTTAAGCTGCTGTATTTGGATCCTCTGTCTTATTGGTTTCCTCCAAAAGGCAGCACTGCATAGCTGCCAAGTCTCCCGTATTCCCCGGGAAATCCCCGTTTTTCCAGCTGTTCCTAGCTGAAAAAAATGGATTTTTTTGTTCCCCCCCCCCCCGGTTTATTCTGGTGCTGCGGCCATTTTGGAACTGGGCGGAGCATGCTCAGAAGCGACTTTTGATGCTGCTCTGCCCAGTTCCAAAATGGCTGCAGTGTGACTTCTGGTGCGGCGGCCATTTTGGAACTGGGCAAAGCAGCATCAAAAGTCACTTCTGAGCATGCTCCGCCCAGTTCCAAAATGGCGGCAGCACTACTTCCGGTCTGCTACTTCCGCCCGGTCCCTTATTTCTCCGACAGCAACTTGGCAGGTATGCAGCACTGTGATTGCCTGATATTGTTCCCTCCAAAATGTATTCCTTTCTAGCTAGTCCCCTGTCCCTATAAATGTATCTTTCCTCTTGTTTGCTTTAATAAAGAAGTATTACTAGAGAACTGTCTCCAGCATATTATGTCAAGAGAGCTGAAATCACGAAAACCCACATCACAACACTCTCTATCTCTCTTTCCTTCTATCTTTCTTTCCTTCTGGTGTGGCGTTCTGTACATAGTATGCTTAGTGTTAAGGTTTGGACTTATTATAAGTTATTGTAAGTTTAAGTTAAGCCTGCTGCAACTGGATTTCTTATGGACTGTGCCTATCCTGAATGAATTGGATTTGTGACCATTATGCTCATTTGCCCTCAGTAGCAGTCAAGCTCTGCTGGATGAAATCTGGTCTATTTTTTGGGAGTATCGGGTCCACTTCCGGGTGGGGCTGGGTTGTGGTCTGGGCTCCTAGCCACTCCCCTCAACATTGGGGCGGGGCGGCGTCCCGTGTCACTCCCGGGGAGACCCCGGCCACATCAGGTTGCCAGGCAGCCAATCAGGTCGCTTGGGGTGTGTGGCCAGGGATGATTTAAGTTTTTACTCTGCTAACTATACATTGGGAATCTACTCTGGATCAATACTGAATAGAATTCCACGGCAATACTATGACCCAAGAAGGCCAGAAGAGCTCCCACATTTACCCTGCGTCTCCCTCTGTGCTGGTGAAAGGCAGCAGGCGGTACCAGCCTTTGGGAGGGGCCTTCTGCAAGGCATCCAACGGGAACTCAACCTGCATGGATCAGAGAAAGTGACAGGTCAGTGCAGAGGTAGAGGAGTGCTGGAAGTGCAACAGCAGGGATCATTCTGTTTGCCACTCGAGGGTTAATTCAGGTAGGGCTAAAGGCTGGAATGTGCCTCTGATGATACAGCTTGCTTGCAGGGATGGAGGGCAGTGAGATGTGTATGAGCCTGTGTAGAAATTGTTAGGATTTGATAGTAGATTCTGTTCCACCTTAAGAAGGGACAGGCTTGGAAGAGGATGTTGAATGTGTCACATGATGTAGACTTCTGTTTGTTGTGCTATTGTGGTGCCTTACTTGCTCTTGCTATGCTGAGGAAGAAAGATACGTTTGGTCTTGGCTTCTGAGATGCTCCGTAATAAAGGCTTGTAAATATGCAAGAACTTCTCTCTGTGTCTTATCTGCTGCAAACCACGCTAACGCTGGATGAACTCTGCAGATGACGTGTCCAGGTTCCGAGAGCCTGGATCGTGTTCCAGCTGGCTACACCGTAGAACAGAGGTGAGGGGCTCGCCAGCCCAGATGCCTGTGGTGTTATGCCAACAGAAACTACCCTCCTGTGCAAAGGTAAAATTCACATGTCTTGCTCTGCCCACCTTTGCCTCTGGCCCCGCCCACCGCTTGTAGGTGGCCCCCAGGAGGTTGCACAGAAAGGAATGTGGACCTCAAGCCTAATATCTTCCCCATGCCCGATTTAGTTCCTCAAGTTATAGTTCGACCCTAGATAGCTCAGTTGGTCCGAGCATGGTGCTGATAATGCCAAGGTTGCAGGTTTGATCCCCGTAAGGGACAGCTGCCTATTCTTGCATTGCAGGGGTTAAACCAGATGAGCCTTAGAGTCCCTTCCAACTCTACAATTCTTTGACCCCTGTCAAAGCAGCAGCCGCAACCCCTCATGTGAGATGTAACATCAGTGAAGCAGTCAAATACAACATTTCCTGTTTGCCTAGAGTGGACACACGGGGAAATGTTGCTCCACCTAGGAGGACTTCCTGTCACACCTGGTCTGGAGCATCCTCCCCCTGCATGTGACCAGGTAGATGGGCGTGACCCTGACAGACCCTTAAAAAAAGGGCTAGTCACACAGCCATCTTCTTCTTTTCGCCTTATTCCAGTGTTTCTCAACCTTTTTTGGGCAAAGGCACACTTGTTTCATGAAAAAAATCACGAGGCACACCACCATTAGAAAATGTTAAAAAAATTAACTCTGTGCCTATATTGACTATATATAAAGTAATTCTCCCACGGCACACCAGGCAACATCTCGCGGCACACTAGTGTGCCACGGAACAGTGGTTGAGAAACACTGCCTTATTCCATAGCCAGCAGCACATGGCTCATCCTTACAGAGGATGGAAGTCACAAGGTGGAAAGTCTGTGGCCTAGCTCATACTCTACGCATGTACCTGTAACTACAGTGGTACTTCGGGTTACAAACACTTCGGGTTACAGATACCACTAACCTGGAAGTAGCACCTCGGGTTAAGAATTTTACCTCAGGATGAGAACAGAAATTGCACACTGGCGGTGTGGCGGCAGTGGGAGGCCCCATTAGCTAAAGTGGTACCTCAGGTTAAGAACCGTTTCAGGTTAAGAACGGACCTCTGGAACGAATTAAGTTTGTAACCAGAGGTACCACTGTACAAGATTAAAGGCTGCCTTCAGGACCACACTGTGAACTGAATGTAAGTAAACTTTACCATTACTTTTAAAAGAAGACTGTTATGTCATTGTTGTTTTTAAGAGGGAAATAAAGGGGAATGTGCTGGATTATGGAGAAAGCTAGAGAGTTCCATAAATGTCGACCACAGCAAACTATGGCAAGTTCTTAAAGAAATGGGAGTGCCTGATCACCTCATCTGTCTCCTGAGAAATCTCTATGTGGGACACGAAGCTACAGTAAGAACTGGATATGGAACAACTGACTGGTTCAAAATTGGGAAAGGAGTACAACAAGGTTGTATATTGTCTCCCTGCTTATTTAACTTAGACGCAGAATTCATCATGCGAAAGGCTGGACTAGATGAATCCCAAACCGGAGTTAAGATTGCCGGAAGAAATATCAACAACCTCAGATATGCAGATGACACAACCTTGATGGCAGAAAGTGAGAGGAATTAAAGAACCTTTTAATGAGGGTGAAAGAGGAGAGTGCAAAATATGGTCTGAAGCTCAACATCAAAAAAACTAAGATCATGGCCACTGGTCCCATCACCTCCTGGCAAATAGAAGGGGAAGAAATGGAGGCAGTGAGAGATTTTATTTTTCTGGGCTCCTTGATCACTGCAGATGGCGACAGCAGTCACGAAATTAAAAGACGCCTGCTTCTTGGGAGAAAAGCAATGACAAACCTAGACAACATCTTAAAAAGCAGAGACATCACCTTGCCAACAAAGGTCTGTATAGTTAAAGCTATGGTTTCCCCAGTAGTGATGTATGGAGGTGAGAGCTGGACCATAAAAAAGGCTGATCGCCGAAGAATTGATGCTTTTGAATTTTGGTGCTGGAGGAGACTCTTGAGAGTCCCATGGACTGCAAGAAGATCAAACCTCTCCATTCTGAAGGAAATCAGCCCCAAGTGCTCACTGGAAGGACAGATCGTGAAGCTGAGGCTCCAATACTTTGGCCACCTCATGAGAAGAGAAGACTCCCTGGAAAAGACCCTGATGTTGGGAAAGATGGAGGGCACAAGGAGAAGGGGACGACAGAGGACGAGATGGCTGGACAGTGTTCTTGAAGCTACAAACATGAGTTTGACCAAACTGCGGGAGGCAGTGGAAGACAGGAGTGCCTGGCGTGCTATGGTCCATGGGGTCACGAAGAGTCGGACACGACTAAACGACTAAACAACAACAAAGGGGAATTTTACCAGGAACAATCCAATCTGGACAAGCCAGACCGGATTGCTCAACTCAAATGATTCTTACGAATCCATCAACTAGCTTCCAGCAATGTGCAAGGGAATGTGCTGTGCTACTAGCTCAGTAGCGTGCCTGAGGAAGGATAATATTTAATCAATATATCCCCTCCTACTATTCACATTCCCACACCTCAGAGCTTGCATAAGAGGGACCCAGGCCAGGCCAGCCTCCTGTGCCCACCACTCACCCGTCCCAGGAAGTCATTCTTCCCCACCATGTCCCAATCCCACACTTCTACGATCAGCGGGGTTTCACCAGCGGTCCCCTCCTCCAGGACAAACTCGAGCAGCTCATCCCAGCGTGGGAAGCGAGTTTTCTTGATGATCTGCGGAGGCAGAAGAATGCATAAACGCAAGTGGACAGATGCCCCGTTGTAATGGTGTTGTTCGGCTACTCTCGAGTAAGGACACCCAAGTCCGTGCTTGTCTTTAAAGGTTTTGTTGTGCATAGTATTTACAGTGCAGAGATAGCAGAAAACATGACCTCCTGGTCACTTGCAGAATCCGGGAGTGGACGTTTCCTGCTGCATGACCAACATAAGAGTTTGGGCACCCCGAAACACCTCCTCCCGACCTTACGTTTAGTGCCGCGCCTTAATTCGGGCACCGGAAGGGGCTGCCTGTTCCCCTCCACCTCTTGGTCAAGGCGGCACAAAGGCTCTCCAAAATCACTGAGCCTTGCCACCTCCATAGCACTTCCTTCCTCATTCCCCCCACCTGACCCACTGCTGCTGCTCTCACTGGGCGAAGAGCTGGTCAACAGATGGGGGGAGGTCCCCTGTAGGGAGGTCCCCTGACACCCGTTTAAGAGCAAACACCCCCACAATCACCCCTGCCGCCTTGCCCACGGTGAGACACACACCCGTATGTGCACAGCCACGTGGAGTGAGTCAGCTTGTGGCGTAGCAGTTAGATTGCCAGACTAGGATCTTGGAGACCAGAGTTCAAATCCTCCACTCAACTAATAAAGCTCATTGGGTGATCCTGGGCCAGCTGCTATCTTTCAGGCTAACCTACCTCACAGGGTTGTCGTTAAGAGGAGAACAGAGATGGGGGGGGCTGTTCCTAGAGGATGTGCATGTCAAAGACCTGTTAGTATTTCTGCACCAGGATTCCAGCAGGGTGCCTGTCTCCAGCATCTTATAGTCACCCAATCAGCACAAAAGAGGGCCTTGTTTGAGCCATTGAGAAGAAGCCTTCTTCTCACCTTTTGTGCTGATGGGAGCCAATCAGAATGAAAGGAAGACACTCAGTCACTGAGGATTGGCTTCTAGGGTTGTTCTGGATAAGGTGCGCCGGAAGAAGCCCAAGGAGGAGTTGTTCTGCCTGTTCCAAAGCTAAGCATTTGGAAACACAAGGAGCTTCAGTTTCAAAGAGAAAGGTGTGCAAGTTATGTACAGTAGAACACGATGGAAAACGCAGCTGAAGACACCCTGAAAAAAGATTTTTGGAGCACCCCAAATCATTTGCATAGGTACGTGCACAGAAAATAGTAGATCCAGCTTCATCCATCTCCATGAAATACATTTATATTATGGGAAATTGCTTTGCAAAAAATGTGTGTGCAATGCATTGGGCAAAATTGCACCAAAAATGTGTATATTAGGAGAAATTCATACTAATATGCTGGTGAACTTTCATGAGAATTGAAAAAATCAAAACTTCTACACACAAGCTAATGCAAAAACATGAAGAACTAAGACAGGAAAAATGAGAAAGAGAGAAACTGAAAATGGAAACGATTCCCCAGTCCTCACTTCCTGTTCAGACTCAGACTATCCCTGGGACACAATAGCCTCTCTGGGCTTTGACTCCAGTTCTTATTCCCCAGGTCTTGGATTCAAATCCTACCATACAGCTCGGTTCTGATACTTCAAACGCATCAGGGGCTATACTTACAGCTGTTTCGAGGACCTGCCCATTCCACAGGACACGGACAAAGGGGTCTGAGGTGCCAGAGGTGTCCCGCGGAGCGAGGTCTCTATGTGGAGGAAGATGGCAGACGGATATCAGGAAGCATATTTCAATAGGGTTTTATTTCTTTATTTTTAATTTAACATAAATGATATGCAGCTTCATCAACAAAACAAAAACTTTTTAAAGGGGGCTCGCTGCCGAGGTTGACAAAGGAAGGCCTTTCCTGGCAGCGGAGGGTTCATTTCAGCCTTAGGTGTGTGTGTGTGGCTGTCTTCTAACAGCGAACTCGAACTCGGGTGCTGAGTGATGATGACTACGTAGCCAAAACAGGGCTACTGAGAAACCAGAGTAAGGTATCAACAGATTTGGGGGAACCTCAAGATTTGCAGAAGTGAAGAAGATATTGGCAAGGTAAGGGGGCAAAACCACCCCAGTGGTTGTCTGAGTATGCAAAAATTGCCACAAAATTTCTTCCCCCTGAGCATGTACAGAGTGCCATTCCCCTTCACCACTGACCAACTCCAACCTGTGCCAAACACACCTAGAACTCAGGCAAGAGGCTTCCTTCCAGTGCAGGAGTCATTTCGCTTTGCAAAGAAGTATTCCCTGTACCTGCATTCTGAGGACCGTGTCAGTTCAAAATGAAACAGAGATGTCTTTGGCAACAGGACTTATGATGCTATTACACTCACACCACTGCCAGTCCCTTATGACTTGACTGCAGCCACTCATTCAATTCGTTTTCCCACTCACCCCTACGATCCACCCATTTCCTATTGGCTAATCGGTTGCCTAGGTTCCCAGTTGAGCATCCAGGAGAGAAGGATGGTTTTTCATGGTCTCCGACCACCCGTTCCTTTTCCCTAACCCTCTCAGTTCCTACGCACTGAACCCTTCAGCAGCATCACACTTGCAAACGGAGTATTGAGAGAAAGGTAGCAATCTCATCCAGAATAGTATCTCTTGCACTTATTTAGTACTGTATGTGGTGTAGCGGTTAGAGTGCTGGTCCAAGACACGGGAGACCACGGTTTGAATCCATAGCTCAGTGGTTAAATGTATGGGGTGGAAGTAGCCCTGGAGAGACTCCTGAGGGCCAGGCAGAGAAAAGTGGGGAGAGCTGCATTTGGCCCCCCCAGGCCTGGGGCTTGCCATTTGTGAACATCAAAACTGGGACCTCACTGCGTCTTCCTGAGGACTAGCACCTTGACTCGAAAAGCAAAACCTTCTAAAATGGCACAAACCACCACAAGGGCTACCATTTTGTTATCCATCCCAGATAAATATCCATCCTGGCTAAATATCTGAAAGAAGCATTTTGTCACAGAAAATCAAAAGCCTCACCCAAAAAGAAAATTCACCCTAGACAACATTTTTTAAATAAAAAAATCAAGATAAATGTGAGCTGTCCCTCAACCCACCACCCACCCAACCCTCCACTCCTGCCAAATCTTTTCACAGCCCCAGTGTTCATTTTGATTATGATTATTCATAAGGTGTTAATTATCTCACTTTCTAAGGGATTGGGAGGCAGCCAAGAGTGCAGGAAGATTCGCACTCGCTTTCAGCAGCCACAACACCTTTTTTATTACAGCCACCTTTCTTTTTCTCACTGGGAGAGGGGGAAGTGAGGAAAGTGCACACCTCCGAGCACTCTTCTAGCTTTTCAACTTTTTAATTTTTAAAAATCTAGCATATATCATCAAAAAAAAAAAGATGTTCCACAACAGCCCCCCAGACATTTTCCAAATCTGTTGCTTTTGGGTTGCATCCAGTATACCACTAAGTTAAAGTTATATATTCATTTCAAAATGCACAGGCAAGTTACCGGTAACATTTTTGCATGTTCCCCACCCCCACCCCCACCCAAAATATCCTGGGAACCATAGCTCTGTGAAGGGCAAGCTACTGTTCCCTCAGGTTTTTTGGGGGAGATGTCATGACTGCCAAGACTGTGGTTCAAATTCCTACTGAGCCATGAAGCTCACTGGGTGATCACTGTCTCTCAGCCTAACCCTACCTCACAGGGTTGTTGTGGGGTTTAAATGAAGAGGGAGAGAACCATTCATGCCACCTTGAGCTCAGGGAGGGAAACAGAGGCACAGTTCAAATTGAAGCCAAAAGCATTCTAAAAAGCAGTTTTAGTTGCCTTCCACCCCGTGAACTCGGGGTGGCCAGGAACGATACTCTTCAGCCACCAAATAACCTGGGCCGACAGGAATGTATTCAAATCCATCCTGAGTGTTAGGAAGGATGGAGACAGGGTGCAGCTTGCTAAAGAGGACATTCCACAAGTGAGGAGCCCCCACTGAGAAGGCCCTGCCGTGGGTCAGCAGCAAGCAGGCAGCACCAACAGGGCTTCATCTGCCAGTCATAGGGTACAAGATGATTGATATTGAGGAAGGCGCTCTTTGAAGTATAATAGGGCTTAGTTTAAATGTAAGGTGTGGATGTGACAACAGAGGCCTTCCATGCAAGCAGTCGCTCTCAAGGAGGACATGACACAGGGCCTGTGAAGGGTATATATCCAGAAAATAATCCCCAGTGCACTCTCATATATATATAAATGCCTCGACTTCCGAAGGTTTCGACTTCTGAACTCCGCTAACCCGAAAGTATTTTCATCGCGCGTGCATTATGCGCATGCGCAGAAGTTGCGCATGTGATCTGCGCATGCGCAAAGTGCAAAATCACGCTTTGCGCATGCGCAAAATAGACGCTTTGACTTCCGAAGGATTCAACTTCCGAAGAGCGCTGCAGAACAGATCGCCTTCGTAAGTCGAGGTACCACTGTATATATATATATAGAGAGAGAGAGAGAGTGTGTGTGTGTGTTTTCTAGTTTACAATTTAAAGTACTCATTTTTACATCCTTAAGATATCAATGACTTCCCTTCTTCTCTTTCCATGGTTCATTTTACATATCATAAGTCCCTGCATATTTTACAGAAACTATACCATTCAGTATTCCAGTATTACATCCATCAAAACTTATTTACACTGTTGAATTTATCTTAAGCGTTTTTAGCTCCAAACAGTTACTTCCCATATATTCAATAAACGTTTTCTCTTCTTCTCTAAACATATGTTCTTCTTGTTCTCTTATTCTACTTGTTAAGTTGACATATTCTGTCAACTTAAATTGCCACTCTTCTTTAGTTGGGACCTCGCTCGTTTTCCATTTTGGGGCTAGCAAAACACAGGCCGCAAGTAGTGGCATACATAAATAACCTTTTTTGACATCTGGGAATTTCAGTCTGAAATATCCCCAACAGAAAGAATTCTGGGTTTTGTTGTTGTTGTTGTTATTGTTGTTGTTGTTTGGAAAGTACTTTCAAACATTTTTCCCCCAATTAATTATGGATCATTTCCCAAAACTCTTTTACCCTTTTACAAGTCCACCACACGTGAAATAACATTCCCTCAACCTCTTTGCTTCACCTTGAGATGCACTCTTTAGGTAGAAAGGAGGGGGGGGGACACACAGAGAGAAAACCCTTCTTCTACCTGGCTTCAATGACATGGCAACACAGCACCCTCTTGTGGGATTCCTCCACCACCTGAAGCTCCACCGAGATCTCCCCCTGCACCTCCTCGTTGGGATCCACAGGGCTCAGGTTGATCCAGCTGTCAATTCCTGCATTGGAGGAAGAGAGAGAGAGATTGGGAAACACAGCAGAAGTTTGCAGAAGGACTTTTCCATATGAAAATTGTTGACGGTCTTGGCAGATAGTTTAGGGATTTTTCTGTTAACAACAACAACTGTTTGTTTTTTTGTTTGTTTGTTGACAACAATGTTTGTTTGTTTGTTTGTTTGCTTGCTTGCTTGCTTGCTTGCTTGCTTGCTTGCTTGCTTGCTTGCTTGCATGCCGCCCATCTGACTGGGATGCCCCAGCCCCTCTGAGCGGCTCCCAACAAAAAATAGTAGGAAACACAATACAACATCACACATATAAAAACTTCCCTGAACAGGGCTGCCTTCAGGTGTCTTTTAAAAATCACATCGCTGTTTATCTGTTGTTTACAAAGCTGCAACATTTGGTGCTAGATGCTGATGTCGCTGCTGAGGATGCCCTGGCCTGGATGAAGCATACAGACTGGGGGGGGGGGGTGTCCAACTGATCACACTCTAGGAACTTCCGTTTATAGATTGTCCCAAGCAAAAGCTAGTCTCTCCAGTCAAAAAGCATTACTCCACTTTTAACATTAAGGGGTACTTGGTTGTAGGCAGAACTGCTCTACTGCAGTAACTTCCATTTGGGGAGGGGGGGACACCTGGGAACAGGAGAACCTCGACTTAATCCCAGCCTGCCCTAATGGAACCTGCTTTTTAACATTGTTGTTTCTAACACTGTTGCACAAAGGATTTTGACAGGTGGGTTGGACAATCCGCTTGCCAATCATCTCACACCATATCTGTAACGGACAGGTGGGCTGTCCCGCCCACCTGTCAAAGTTGGCCTATGGGGGGTTGGGTACAGATAAGGAGCAAAAATGGTTCCCCACCCCTGCACTATTAATTTTTTATTGTGATTCCGCCCGATCCAGTTCTGACCGCTGCTCCTTTAAGCATCTACACAAGAGGGAGCTGCAACAAAATGTTACGGTGTAGAATGCTGCTGTTCACTGTTCCAGTCGCTATGCCCTCCTTCAGTTCATCTCCCCCCTTCCAAATGATCAGCTAGGATTCTGTGCTAGCCACTGAACACATTCACTCCTTTTTGGGGTGTTTTGAGAAAGGGAAGCTGTTGGTTTATTGTACTCCCCTGAGCTTGCTGGTGCAGTTTCGCTTACATAAGCACTGACACTCAGCCCCAGAACATTGAAATTATAGGGGACCCCAGAGCTTCTCAAGCAGAGGAGCTTGAGATCCTGAGTCAGGCCTCCTCAAGCTAGCAATTTTGAAATGAGATGGTAAGTTGCCCACCCCCACCCCCACCCCCGCAGCCATTGGTCACCCTTCCCACTAGGGTGCCCACCGCTGGCACCTACCCCGAGAGTGAGACGAGATGAAGTCTTTGGTGAGGGAGATTTTGCCAATGGCATCATCATGCCTGCAAGGAGACAAAGAACAGAAATGGTACAAGACAGGACTGAAAGAGGAGCACGGGAAGCTGCCTTAGAATCATAGCATCATAGAATCATAGAGTTGGAAGAGACCACAAGGGCCATCCAGTCCAACCCCCTGCCAAGCAGGAAACACCATCAAAGCATTCTTGACATATGGCTGTCAAGCCTCTGCTTAAAGACCTCCAAAGAAGGAGACTCCACCACACTTCTTGGCAACAAATTCCACTGTCGAACAGCTCTTACTGTCAGGAAGTTCTTCCTAATGTTTAGGTGGAAGCTTCTTTCTTGTAGTTTGAATCCATTGCTCCGTGTCCGCTTCTCTGGAGCAGCAGAAAACAACCTTTCACCCTCCTCTATACGACATCCTTTTATATAATTGAACATGGTTATCATATCACCCCTTAACCTTCTCTTCTCTTACCTCGCAGGGTTGTTGTGGAGTTTGTGCAACCCTGATTTTTAAGCAAATCACTTGCCCTTCCCAGACTAATTTGCAGAGTGGAACAGTTACCTTTCCGTCTTTGCACTCCTCTGAATTCTGCAATGCAATATCGGGCGGATAGATATATCCTACACAGACACACATATCTAAAAATGGGGGGGGGGGAGGTTTAACATACAAAAATGCCTCTCTGTTTTTGGTTGTGGGGAAAATACATTCAAAAATAATGTGTTGTATCCACTATAGTGCTACGTACCTCATCCCACCAGTGGAAAAATTCATGTCTGCAGAATGGAACTTGCCCTTGTATGCCTTCCCCAGATCTGCCCCACAGAGGGAATCCCTAGGAGAGGTGTAAGGGGCCTATGGGGGGCGGGGAGGAAAATGGGGAAAGTTCCATTGTGCAAGGTTAAATCCTAGCACCGACCAAACAAGTTATCTGGATACTGCCCAATGGGGAGGGGGAAATGCAGATTTTTGTCGTGGAAACAAGGCTTTTAAATAGACGAACTCAAAGCAGGTGTTGGGAGGAAACAGGTGGATTCACCTGTTCCTAGTAACCTTCTCATGCAATACATCTTCTTCTCCAGGAGGCGGCCCACAGTAAAAGCCAATTCTCTCAAGAGCAACACAAAGCCCTGTAGAAGCAGATGAAGGCAGAGGGTCTCCACTCCAGAGAAAGCTTTGTATCCCATTCAGCCCATCCAAGAGCGTTTGAAGGATGTCAAGGTAGGCAGCTCCCGGTCTCGTCCCCAGATCCACCACAGCAGGGGTGGGTTAATCAGTCAGTTTTTGGCTTCTGTCCATTTTTCATTTCACCAACCTTAAATCCAGTTCTTTGCATTTCTGCATCAGTGTGCAATTTAATTTTTTTAAGGTTTCGATGAAAATTCACCAGCACTTTCATGCAAATTTCCCCCATTGTTCTCATTTAGATGTGGTATTTCTCCCTTTTTGCGACCAAACTTCCCATAATATTGTTTAATGTTTCTTGTATTTGTTTCAAAGCAAACAGAAAATGGTCAAATCCCCCCTAATATAATGCATTTCGTATGTTACCCTTCACTCCAGCAAATGTATTTCTGCATACACACAACTTGACTGGAGAATAAATCCTTGAGCCAGAACCTGCAGTACTGTCCAGGGTCCTGAACCTTCCCTGTTCCTGATCAACACCAGCTAACATCCTTAGCTTGTGCACTCTCACCTGAGCCATTGCCTTGCTGGGCCGACAGGAACCTTGGTGGATCAGGAAAGCTACCAGCGGCTACTAGTTATGCTGGCTAGACATAGCCTCCAAGGACTCTATGTAGGCTACACCCCATCCCTAGCCACGCGCCCCCCATCTGACCAGCATCGCCCCGTCCTTGTGCATTTTTGCCTAGCCAGAAATGTGTCCTCAAACTCTTGACAATGATTCTTGCCTGCCTGGGTGGAGGATAGAGAGGGGCAGGTGAGTGTGGGAAGAAAGTAGCCTACTATACAAAGGTAAATTTTGCGGTCCCGCCCACTTTTCGCACTGGCCCCGCCCACCACCAGCATGTGGCCCCAAGAAGGTTTCCCCCAAGTGGAATGTGGCCCTTGCACTAAGTTAATCAGAGTTAAACCATTCCGGTTCTTGGGCAGGGTTCATGTGAGCTACATTTAGCAACCGATTTTATTGTTTGTTTGCTTGTTTATTGTAATTATATCTCACCTTTCTCTCCAAGGAGCTCAGGGTTGGCAGATATGGCTCTCCCCCTCCTGTGAGGTGGGTCAGGCGGAGAGACAACACCCAGCCCAAGGTCACCCAGTGAGCTTCATGGCCTAAGTAAAGATTTGTTCCCCCCACACACACAAAAATCCTAGTCTGACCTAACTACCGCACCACACTGGCTTTCAAATTTGCTACCCAAAATGAGAGCTCTTCAAGTTTTCTGCAGGTTCAGGCTGCAAATATTAACTAAGCAGCACAACTTCCATCTTACACAATAGGATTATCCTCCAAACAACAAGTCCCCCCTTCCCAGCACACGCGTCTGTGTCATCTCCATTGACACAGAAACAGTTATGCTTACAAGATAATGCAAGAAGCAGAATAACCTCATGGCCTGGCGGTCAGTCTTGTGTCCTGGGCCTTAAAATCCAGTAAGGTATTGCGCAGGAATGGGAAAATTTGTGAGTCATTTCATGCCATTCAATTTAAGCTGTTTAGTCATTTAGTCGTGTCCAACTCTTCGTGACCCCATGGACCAGAGTGCGCCAGGCACTAATGTCTTCCACTGCCTTTGTCAAACTCATGAACGTAGCTTCGAAAACACTGTCCAACCATCTCATCCTCTGTCATCCCCTTCTCCTTGTGCCCTCAATCTTTCCCAGCATCAGGGTCTTTTCCAGGGAGTCTTCTCTTCTCATGATGTGGCCAAAGTATTGGAGCCTCAGCTTCAGGATCTGTCCTTCCAGTGAGCACTCCGGGCTGATTTCCTTCAGAATAGATAGGTTTGATCTTCTTGCAGTCCATGGGACTCTCAAGGGTCCCCTCCAGCACCATAATTCAAAAGCATTCAAAAGCATCAATTCTTCGGCGACCAGCCTTCTTCATGGTCCAGCTCTCACTTCCATACATCACTACTGGGTCCTACCTCCTCAAAATACAATGGTCTTCTGCATACACGTCCCATTACAGCCCACCTTCTCTGGTGCCCATTCCCCTACTTACCCAATGGTGTCTTCGTCCAGAACATAGAAGGAGAGGTTGTGGAACCCCATTGGAAGGTGCAGAGTATATTCCTCCCCCCAGAAAGGGTTGAGGTTCTTCCACACTGTGGCAGTTCTGCAGAGGGGAAGCAAAGAAGAGGTCAACACTGGATGCGTGACAGTCTTTTGAGGTGTCAGAAACTCAGGTGTATATATAGCGTGGGGGACGTTTGTCCCTCCAGAGGTTGCAGAACTCGTAACTCCCATCATCCCAGACCACTGGCCATGTTTGCTGGGGCTGATGGGAGTTGTAGTTCAGCAACATCAGGAGGGCTAAAGTTCGCCCATGCCTGATATTTATATGTATGTACCCACTTTATTTTTGTGGCTGCAGGTTATTTTTAATCTTGTGATCTAATGTTGTAACACACCCTGGGACCTTGGGGTGAAGGGTGAGTGATTATTATTATTTCATTTGTTGCTGTTATTAATTAATCAACCTTCCTCAAGAGAGCCCAGAATGATATACATAAAGCCTATGCGCAAAATGTGTATATAAGATTTATATACTGCCCTTTCACTGTGGAAGGATGTGTGGATCCTGTGGAATTGGCCTCCACAGTCACTTACGGTACAGACTCACTGTTAAAACTGTGTTTATGGGGGACAATCTTACTCAGCTACAAGTGATCTCCGAAGAAGAAGAAGAAGAAGAAGAAGAAGAAGAAGAAGAAGAAGAAGAAGAAGAAGAAGAAGAAGACTTCCATTCACAGGGCAGTTCACAGAATAGGTAAAGGTAAAGGGACCCCTGACCATTAGGTCCAATCGTGGATGACTCTGGGGTTGCGGTGCGCATCTTGCTTTACTGGCTGAGGGAGCCAGCATACAGCTTCCGGGTCATGTGGCCAGCATGACTAAGCTGCTTTCTGGCGAACCAGAGCAGCGCACGGAAATGCTGTTTACCTTCCCGCTGGAGCGGTACCTATTTATCTACTTGCACTATGACGTGCTTTCGAACTGCTAGGTTGGCAGGAGCAGGGACCAAGCAACGGGAGCTCACCCCGTCGCGGGGATTCGAACTGCCGACCTTCTGATCGGCAAGCCCTAGGCTCTGTCGTTTAACCCACAGCGCCACCCGCTGTAAATAAGAAAAACAAAACAGCAAAACAATACCCACCCCCACTTCCCACAGACAGGCGGTAGAATATGAATCAGCCAAAGGCCTGGTTGAAGAGGAACGTTTTTACCTGGTGATTAGAATTATATAAGGAAAGGTGCCAGGCGAACCTCCCTGGGGAGAGCATTCCACAAACAGGGAGCCACTACAGAGAAGCCCTGTTCTTGTGTTGCTGCCATCTGGACCTCATGTGGAGGAGGCGCACAAAGAAGGGCATCAAATGATGATCACAGAGTCTGGGACGGCTTATACAGCAAAAATACAACAAAACAGCGCTAAAACCATGCGCCAAAGAAGAGCTCTGCTGGATCATGTCAAAGGGGACCCATCGAGTCCAGCATCCTGTTCTCACAGTGGCCAACCAGGTGCTTTAATAGGAAGCCTGCAAATGGCACCTGAGCTCAACAATTCTCTCCTCGCCTATAATTCCTACCAACTGGTATTCAGATGCATACTGCCTCCAACAGTGGGTGGAGAACATAGTCGCAGCGGCTAGTAACCACAGACAGCCTCTTCCTCCACGAAATGGTCCAATCCTCTTCTAAAGGCATCCGAGTTGGAGGCCAATCGCTACACCTTGTGTGGGTACAAGTTCCGTAGTTTAGCTATGCGCTGTGTGGAGCAGGTCTGTCCTGTATCTTTCAACATTTAGGGTGGCCCCAAAGTTCTAGTATTCTAACAGTGGGAGAAAAACCTTCTCCCTATGTCCATTTTATCCACGCCGTGTGTCATTTTATACACCTAATTGTATACAGGAAGCATTGCCAGATCATCTGTTTGTAATTTCCCATGTTTCCCCTCGTTCTTATTCACTTATTTTTAGAGCTAACCAGGGAACACTTTGTTGGAGAGGGAGGTCAAGTCAGGAGTCTGCCCAGAAGGAACATTGGTGCTTCTCAACTTCTATGCAACACATCGTTAACTTATGGAACTCCCTCCCACAGGAGGCAGTGATGACCACCAACTTGGATGACTTTGAAAGAGGACTGGACAAATTTGCAGAGCAGAAGCCCATCAGTGGCTATGAGAAGAGCATGCTGGACTAGCTGGGCCATTGGCCTGATCCAGTAGGCTATTGATTGATTGATTGATTGATTGATTGATTGAATTTATATCCCACCTTTTCTCTAAGGAGCTCTTTTAATCCCCACAACTGCCCTGTGAGGTAGGTTAGGCTGAGAGGCAGTGATTGACTCAAGGTCACACCCAGTGAACTTCATGGCTGAGTGGGGATTCGAACCCTGGTCTCCCAGGTCGTCCTAGTCCAATACTCTAACCACTGCACCACCTTGGTTTTCTCTTATTCTTCTGTTTGTATGTCCTTTTGTCTCTCCCCCCCCCCCAGCACAGCCAGGGACAGTAGCCTCCCGGAGTCACTGCCTCTTCCCAGCCTGGTTAATCGTTCACCATCCTAAGGAACAAATCTTTACAGAGCTATGTTCCTCTGTCTTCAAGCCACTTAAAATGTTGTCAGTTTGCTCCTGATCAAATATTTGAGGAGGGATAAGATGAGAAGGGTGTGTCAAGGCTGGAGGGATCAGACAGCCTGAGGCTCTCTGAGGCTCTTGCCAGGAAGACAAGCACAGGGTTCCTTAATACCTCTGGCCACCAGGCAATGTCAAATGGCTGACAAGCTGTCAATCATGCTAACATTTCTCCAATGAAAATAGGGACGTCCTAATCCAGGGGTTACCAAACTAAGGCCCGGGGGCCAGATGCTGCCCAATCGCCTTCTAAATCCGGCCCGCGGACGGTCCAGGAATCGGCATGTTTTTACATGAGTAGAATGTGTCCTTTTATTTTAAATGCATCTCTGGGTTATTTGTGGGCCCTGCCTGGTGTTTTTACATGAGTAGAATGTGTCCTTTATTTAAAATGAATCTCTGGGTTATTTGTGGGGCATAGGAATTTGTTCATTTCTTTTCCTTCAAAATATAGTCCGGCCCCCCACAAGGCCTGAGGGACCGTGGACTGGCCCCCTGCTGAAAAAGTTTGCTGACCCCTGTGGACCTAATCCATAATGATAATTTTACTAGTTATACCCCACACATCTTACTGGGTTGCCCCAGCCACTCTGGGCAGCTTACAAAATATATAAAAACATAATGAAATGTTAGGGAATTTTATAGGGGGGGGGCACCCAAACGAGGCTTCATTTGGGAATCAAGATTGGCACTAATGCCCTCAAGGGGACCCCATTTGATCCTACAACACCACTCTAGTATCGCACCAACACGAACCCCTCAAGATCAAGCCCTGAGTAATAAAGGCTCCCTTTCCTACCCTTTCTCTGTTGCCTGAGACTCTATGTAACCATATTTCTTTATGAATGAATACAGTGTATCTTTATTTCTAAATGAAACCTCCTTTTTGCGACTCTGGCCAAGGGCTCTCAGGGATGCAGGGAACAGCCATAATCCCTTAAGCAAGAGGTCAGGTAGCCAGGGTGGTGCTCCTCTGCATATCCATAATCCATTCAGGTACCATCTCCTGCCATTCCCAACCCTCCGAAGCCAGAGGCAATACACACAACTGGACCCATTGTTTCCCCCCACCAGGTACTCAAGGATCCCTTCCCAGATACTTACTGGTACTTGCTTAACAATGTCCTGGGACATCCTTATGCTAATCCTGCTTACCTCCTGTTTACCTGTATGCTAATGCCCCTTGCACCTTCCCCTTTTCTGACATTTTACCCTGTCACAAGTGATGTATGTATGATGCTTTCGATGTGCATTATGGGATGGTGGTGGGAAGTTTTAAAAGTTCTTGCAGCCCTGTTCACAGTGTTCAGTCTGGCATTGAACCTGCTGCGCAGTAATAAACCTTGCTGTTTGCTCCGGATCATGGCTGGACTCCTTCCTTTTATACTCCGCAACGACCACAGGCCCTTGCCTGATGAGCTGGGTGGCTGAGCATTCTCGCACCCAGAATTTTGCCCTAACAGAAACATATTTTTTTAAAATAAAAAACCTTCCCTATCCAGGGCTGCCTTCAGATGGCTCAGTGAGTCGGATAACTCCATACCCTCCAACATTTCTCCAATGAAAATAGGACGTCCTAAGGGAAAGCAGGACATTCCGGGATCAAGCCAGAAATGGTGCGGCTTCTTTAAATCTGGGGTGTCCCTGGAAAACAGGGACACTTGGAGGGTTTGCTAACCTCCCTGCCCACGAACCAGGAGGAAGCCTTGCTAAATGGCCAACATCATCTAAACTCCCTGCAAACAGAGCTAACAAAATCTAGATGGGCCATCAGCCTGATACAGCAGGCTCATTTTAGGTGGGATAACAAGGGTTTTTTTTTAGCTGGAACTCAGTTCCAGCACCTCTCAGGTGGGTGCCATTGACATTAAAAGTGAACAAGGGAGGCGTTCATGGAGATTGCCAGCCTTTCTTTTTCTAGAAAAATAGTACTGGGGATAACCCTTGCTTTGATGCAACGTTATCTAGTCTCCCTGCAGACAACGTTATCTAGTCTCCCTTGAAGTGCTACCTGCTCCCCTAGCTATGTGCAGGTCCACGAGGCCTTCAAATAACATAAGCAAAAAGCCCAACTGAGATTTCTGGCCTCCTGCTCTCAAACCAGAAGGGCCAACACTAAGCTGCGGAAAACCTCGTGGCGGATTAACATTCCTTGTGGATATTAGCGCTCACCTTTTAACGGCACATCTGAATCTTTCTGTTGGCAACCAGGCACCAGATCTGGCTGAATTGCCCAAGACAGCCCCTTGTTTCCGTTAATCCCCATGGAAAGGAGTTTAATTTTCGGCTCAGGGTTTAAGTGGGACGTGTCATCGACAAAGCCTGGATAAATCTTAGAACAAGAAGAGTCCTAAGAACATCTGAACCAAAATTTCCTATAGTGCAGTCCTCTAATAAAACCAACAATGACCAGCCAGATATTTCTGGGAAGCCTGCTATTTGTGCCCAGCGTGTGGCATGTAAGAGCTATACTGCCTTCGAACATGGAGGTACTATTTTGCTGCCGTGAATAACCCCAATCCTCTTCCACGAATATTTCTGATCCTGAGGCTTGAGATACTGAGTTCAATGATTCAGAAAAGGGCAACCCAAATTGTCAAGGGGATGGAGGGAACAACTCTCCTATGAGGAAAGCTGGCAGTGTTTAGGGACGTTTTGGGGAAAATCTCTAAATCTGGGAAATCTTTAAAACTGGAGAGATGTGGGCGTTCCAGTCCTCTCGGCCTCTGCTTACCTTGCCACGACCTCATTGTCAACCTTGATGATGCAATAAGGGTCGCTGGTGCCAGACCTTTGGGAGAGAGCAAAGCAGAAACATGGATGAGAATTAAACTCCCCCCACACCAATGCAAATTAATAATAATAATAATAATAATAATAATAATAAATTGCTGGTTGGGGGCATCACTGGTTTCGAAAATGCCCCAATAGCCATGGGTGGCAGTAGTACTGGTGCCCACTTAAAATCCTGATGGGATTTACCTACAGAGGAGAGCAGGAATTTGAGGGAGTGGGTCTTTTTTAGCCTAAGGGTCGCATTCCATTCTGGGCAACTTTCGGGTGGGAAAACAATCCGAGAGCCCCAGTCCCTATGAGAAGAAGTCCCAGCAAAAGAAGAATGGCTACAAAAACTTGTGGGATATGCAGAAATGGTGAAACTTACCGGAAAAATAAGAAATCAAGGTAACAAAGTTTTTTTTTTATAAAAGAGTGGAAACGGTTTATTGAATATTTACAAACAAACTGTAAACAGGTAAGAACATTGGCAGGATTATTGTAATAGCCTGCAGTTTTACAAGAGTATATATTTAAAGGAGATGAACAAAGGAGCAAATTAAGTGAATTTGGATACGCAGAAAATATTACAAAATAAATTTAAGGAACCGTAGAAAGAGGGGGAAGGAAGGCAAGTTTTGAAATGTTAAAGTGATTGTAAAGTGATTGAAATGTATGGAACTGAAAAGCATAAATAAAATATTTAAGAAGCAGTACCAGTCTCTGTGGAAGCCGGCAGCTGTGTGAGGGTTCCTGGTTTGCGGCCCCTCAAAATTGTGTACCCGTTGGCCCTGCCCCTCCACACTATGCCCCTAAGCTGGTGGGCAGAGAGATCGAAGGGACAGATGGATTCAAGAGCATAAGCAGAGCTCTGCTGGATCAGGCCAATGGCCCATCTAGTCCAGCATCCTGTTCTCACAGTGGCCAAGCAGATGCTCAAGTAGCAGCTGAGCACAAGGCCACACTCCCCTCCTGCGGTTTCCAACAGCTGCTATTCAGAAGCATCACTGCTTCCAGCAGGCCGTGCAGGCAGAACACAGCCACCATGGCTAGCGGCCGTTTATTTATTTAAAAAGCCTTTCTAAACCACTTCATAAGTTTGAAAACCCCTCTAAGCAGCATGTGCTATGTACAATGCAAAGAACCAATATCCGTTAACGCGCAAATACAGCCGTAAAGTCAATAAAAGAGCATAAAAGCAAATAAAAAGAATGAATTCAGAGGATTTGCGCATATAAATCAGAGTCTAATCTTATGGGTCATGAAAAGTCCAAGCCAAATAGATAAGTGTCTGACGCAACTGCTGGTTGCTACCGGTACTTGACACAGGGCAGAGGGAAGGCGATTCCACAGGATCAAGCAACCCGGAAGACCCGCTCATTTTGGACCCGGGATGTTGAAAATAAAACTGCCAGTATCATAATGTCTTTATACAGATCTGCAGTGCAGCCACATTTGGAATACTGTGTGTACAGCTCTAGTTATCTCCCGCTGCATCTGGTACGTAGGCTGAGACCCTACCTGCCCGCAGACTGTCTCGCCAGAGTGGTGCATGCTCTAGTTATCTCCCGCTTGGATTACTGCAACGCGCTCTACGTGGGGCTACCTTTGAAGGCGAACCGGAAACTACATCTAATCTAGAACACGGCAGCTAAATTGGTGACTGGCAGTGGCTGCCGAGACCATATAACACCCGTCTTGAAAGACCTACATTGGCTCCCAGTACGTTTCCAAGCACAATTCAAAGTACTGGTGCTGACTTTTAAAGCCCTAAATGGCCTCAGTATACCTGAAGGAGCGTCTCCACCCCCATCGTTCGGCCCAGACACTGAGGTCCAGCGCCGAGGGCCTTCTGGCGGTTCCCTCACTGCGAGAAATGAGGTTACAGGGAACCAGATAAGAGGGTCTTCTCGGTGGCGGCACCCGCCCTGTGGAATGACCCCCCCATCAGATGTCAAGGAAATAAACAACTATCTGGCTTTTAGAAGACATCTGAAGGCAGCCCTGTTTCGGGAAGTTTTTAATGTTTGGTGTTTTATCGTGTTCTTAATACTCTGTTGGGAGCCGCCCAGAGTGGCTGGGGAGACCTGGCCAGATGGGCAGGGTATAAGTAATAAGGTATAAGTAATAAGTAATAAGGTATAAGTAATATATTTATTATTATTATTATTATTATTATTATTATTATTATTATTATTACGCATTGGCCCGAATAACAGCCGCACGCAAATATAAGCCGCACCTTTAAAATTGGAGTGAAAAAAGAAAAAAATACCTGAATATAACCCACTCCCTTCCTCGCTGCTCCAGGCTGCATACCTGGGGGGGGGGCTTGCGTTGCTGGAGGCCTTTCCCCTTCCTCACTCTCTCCCTTCCAGGCCTTGGGGGAGAGGACAGGGGATTACGCATGGGGCTGGCGCTGCTTTGCCGCTCTCCTGGTGCTGTTTGCCCCACGGTCCTGGCTGCATACCATAAGGTCGCGAATATAAGCCACACTTAAATTTTTCATGGTCAGAATTCTTTTTGGGAGGGGGGAAGTGAGGCTTATATTCAGGCCAATACGATATTACAGTTCTGGTCGCCTCGCCTCAAAACGGAGTTGGAAAAGGTTTGGAAAAGGGCAACCAAAGCAATCGAGGGATGGAAAGACTCCTGAATGAGAAAAGGTGCAGCATTTGGGGGACTTTTTAAGGTGAGCAAGAAGTGACATGGCAGAGGCTTATAAAAGTAAGTGCTGCATGGGGGTGGGGAATAGATGAGAGAAAACCATTTCTCCCTCCCTCATAACACTAGAACTCGTGGACGTCCAATTAAGCTGAATGTTGGAAGATTCGGGACACATAAAAGGAAGTCTTTCTCCGTAGTTAAACTATGGAACTGGCTCCCACAAGTGGCAATGATGCCCACCAACCTAGGTAAAGGTAAAGGGACCCCTGATCATCAGGTCCAGTCGTGACCGACTCTGGGGTTGCGCGCTCATCTCGCATTATTAGCCGAGGGAGCCGGCGTATAGCTTCCAGGTCATGTGGCCAGCATGACAAAGCCGCTTCTGGCAAACCAGAGCAGCACATGGAAACGCCGTTTACCTTCCCGCTGGAGCGGTTCCTATTTATCTACTTGCATTTTGATGTGCTTTCGAACTGCTAGGTTGGCAGGAGCTGGGACCAAGCAACGGGAGCTCACCCCATCACAGGGATTCGAACCGCCGACCTTCTGATCAGCAAGCCCTAGGCTCAGTGGTTTAACCCACAGCGCCACCTGGGTCCTATACCCACCAACCTAGACAGCATTAAAAGAGGATTAGACAAATGCCTCTCGGCTATCAATGGCTACTACTCATGACGCCTGTGCTCTGCCTCCACAGTTGGATACAGTTACTATGCTTCTAAAGACCAGTTGCTGGAAAGCACAGGAGGAGAGAGGGCTCCTGTGTTCGAATCCTGCTTATGGGCTTTCCACAGGCAATTGGTTGGCCACTGTGAGAACAGGATGCTGGACTAGATGGGCCATTGGCCTGATCCAGCAGCCTCTTCTGATGTTCTTATGCTGGACCTGAAGCTGCAGCTTTAAATGCTTAATTCTGCCATTCATCTCTGGTGTTTTCTCATCTCTGGAGGTTTCCATTCCTGCACTTTTTCTTTCTTTGTTTTTTAAATTCAGCGCAAGTCACCCAGAAGCTAAGGAGCTACAAATCGGGGAAATGCAAAATGCCCCTCTCTTCCCAGCCTTGCTGCCGCATGCATGGCTGAGTTCTCATCGGCTGCCATCGCAGCGCAACATATCATTATGGCCAACCTCTCCGCCCCCTCTATTATTTATAGATTAATATCAGCCTGGATTGTAACTTGATAACTAATAATAGTAACTTAATTCAGCCTCCTGAACTCTAAGGGGTTAGGCAAGATCGCGGCTCAAAAAGAGGATTGTAGCTTAGAAATTACTGTAATAATAATAATAATATCCAACTAAGGCCTACTCAGAGTAGACCCACTGGAAACAATGGACTGAAGTGAGCTGAGTTCATTACCCTCTGAATAAGATGAATGTTGGATATACAACCCAATCATACTGCGAATACATATTTGCATTTTCTGGTTGCAGTCCTCGCAACATCCCAGTCATGTTAGCGGGTGTTATTATTTCCCCATATTGAAAGGAGGAGGGGGCTGGGCTGAGGTTGAGAGGGGCATCTTGCCCCAGGATCCCAGCAGGCTTGTGGTAGTTGCAAGATTTGAACCAGGGACTCCCTGCCTTGGCAATGCTGTTTCTTTGCCACTACAAAAGAACATCTCGAGTGTTTGGCTGTTCTAGGGAGCTGGTGCCATTTCAATGGTTGGTCCTAAAGCAGCAGTGGGAAACCCAATTTCCCCCCTCTCTTGTTGAGAGTTGATTTCCTCAGTGGTATTCTGTTAGGGGAATGCAGACCCACAGCGAATGGGACAGTGGCCAGAAGTGGGCAGAGCCAAAAGTGGACTACTACCACTTTCTTTCTTTCTTTCTTTCTTTCTTTCTTTCTTTCTTTCTTTCTTTCTTTCTTTCTTTCTCTCACTCTCACTCTCACTCTCACTCTCACTCTCACTCTCACTCTTCTCTGACACATTCTGTCTCTCTGACACCCCCCCTTCTCTCCCCCCCCTCTGTGACACCCCTTTCATCCTGTTCTTCTCTTTCTCTCTCTCCCTATCCCAAGAGGAGCCAACTCTTAGGAGCCAAGGTTGCCAGATTTACGTATAAGCTAAACAAGCTATAGCTTAGGGCCCCACTCTCTTAGGGCCCCCCCCAAAAAAAAATTAAAGGGAAATAAAAACTGGATGTACATTTCCAAAATATAAGATAAAAAAACAAATAAAACAAAACCTACATACAGCAACCGTGTTTTGTGTTGTGTAGGCTCTATGATGTAAGTCATGGGCCCTGCCTGCTAGCCTGCTCCCTAAAATATCACTGGTTTGCACGTCAAAATGCAAGTAGATAAATAGGAACCGCTACAGCGGGAAGCTAAACGGCGTTTCCATGTGCTGCTCTGGTTTGCCAGAAGCGGCTTTGTCATGCTGGCCACATGACCTGGAAGCTATACGCCGGCTCCCTCGGCCAATAATGCGAGATGAGCGCGCAACCCCAGAATCAGTCACGACTGGACCTAACGGTCAGGGGTCCCTTTACCTTTACCTTCACATACTGTATAGAGTGCCTACATTCTGCATGGACCGGACATATAAAGGGCCCCATTACCTTCAGTAGCTTAGGGCCTCATCAAACCTCAATCTGGCCCTGGATCCCTTTGCCCACCCCCACCCCCTGGTAAAATATTTGAAGGGGCTGCCCCCACCCCAAAGTGGATAGGCATTGCCATTCAAATGGTGTGTACACGCTGTGTTGTGTGATCAATTATGCAGGGCGGTGCTTACCTGGGACAGCCCCCCCCCCCATATTTTATTCCAGTTGGCAACCCTGCCTCACTCCCACTCTTTCTGACACCCCTTTTCTCTCTCTCTTCCCCTTTGCCTCCGACACACCCTTCTTTCTCCACCTCACCTTCTGCCCAGTAAGAGCCCTGCTGAATCAGGCCAAAGCGGGGGGGGGGGGGCTCCATCTAATTCAGCATCCTGTTCTCACAGTGGCCAAGCAGACCCACCCACCCTGGGAAGCCCACAAGCAACAGCCACTATCCCCGTTGGCAGCTCTCAGCAACTCCTCTACAGAGGCTTCCTGCAGGTTACCAGAGGCCTGAGCCAGCTAGTCGCACAGGCAGGGGCCTTTTGAAATTCACCGGAGGGCCGCATGTTGCCGATCTCTGCTTTGAAGAGGAATCCTTTGTTTCCTCCTCCCCTGAAATCTTGTTAGCTAGACTCTTGAAGCAAGCAACTCAAGGAGATGTCACTACATCCATGGAAACAGCAAAATGCCACAAGCCCGACTCACAGCAGTTTTCTACTTAGCTAGCTGGCTTGGCGGGAGAACGCAAGAGTGTGTGTGTGTGTGTGTGTCTGTGTGTCTGACTGCACACAAGCCCTGTTTCGCCCCCCCCCCCCCGACCCAAGATCTGGGTTCAGATCCTGTCCTTAAAAACAGAACTATTTTGAAAAACAACTCAAATGCTGAGACTGATATACAGTAGTCACATTCGGAACAGACATTTAAAGCATGTGGCTTTCCCTCCAAAATCCTGGGAACTGTAGTTTATTTGTATTATTTTAGTTTAATACAACACATCATTAAAAGAAGTCATGTGATGCATTTTAGTTTGATGTTTTGTTTATTGTATTTGCAAATCTTATTTATTTTAAAAAAAGATTTTTATATACACCATTTTTGACTATGGTAAAACCCCTAAGGGTTTTATGAGAAGTATTAAAATTATCAATAAAAAAAACCCCAGTTAAAAACATTTAAAGAGAATGAAAAGGAACAGTCGTTGACATGTTGACATCTGTATGTCTGGACAGGCTTTGCCTAAACGGAAAGGTTTTAAGCGGGCTCTGGAAAAGGGTGCACCAAAGACACCTGCTTGATGTCAAGAGGCAGGGAGTTCCAAAGTATAGCTGCTGCCACACTCAGAGATCAATCGAGTGGCATCTGGAATGTGGCATCTGGAACTGTGCCAGTTTTGCAGGTGCAAACTGTCGAGTGGATGCATAGATATGGGGTAAGGTGCTCCCCCAAGTTTGCTGGTCCCAATCCATTTACTGCCCCCCTTCCGCTGGGGCAACAATTCCCAGTGTCCATAACAAACCGCAAACGGCTTATACATAAAGCCAAACCATAGTTTCACACAAATGAGCAAACACTCCTCCTGGTTCCCTGTTTGCTATTGTACCTGAAGCTAAGCCATGGTGTGCCTTAGAGTTACATCAAAACCCACATTCGTGCCCTGAAAGATGGGTTCGAGATGCATTTGATAAAGAGATTTTTCATCTTTATTAATAGCTGCTGAGAAACCTCTTGCTTTGCAAGCAGAAAGTCCCAGGTTCTGTCCTTGGCGTCTCCAGCTACAAATCCTGCCTGAAACCCTGGAAAGCAGCTGCCAGTCAGTGCAGACAACGCTGAGCTAGCTGGACCAACAGTCCAATTCAGTATAAAACAGCTCCCTATGGTCCTATATCACAGAGGCAAAAAAGAAGGCTAAGCCTGCAACCCTGTACGCACTTACGCACTTACTTGGGAGTAAGTCCCACTGATGTCCATGGGGCTTACTTCTTACCGTAGTAGACACATAACATGCCTCTTGACAGGGATAGCCTAACTACTGTTGTCTATGCTCTGGTACCTTCAAGCTTAGATTACTGCAATGTAGGGCTGCCTCTGAAGATGGTTCAGAAACTTCAGCTAGTGCAGAATTCAGCGGCCATGTTGCTCACCGGAGCAAGACGGTTTGAGCATGTTACACCGATCCTGGTCCGACTACACTGGCTACCAATTAGTTTCCGGGCCCAATTCAAAGTGCTGGTTTTGACCTATAAAGCCTTAAACAGCTCAGGACCGCAATACCTCAAGGACCACATCTTTCCATATGAACCCCTACCTGGACCCTGAGATCATCTTCCAAGGCCCTCCTTCGTGTGCCTCCTCCTCGAGAGGTCTGAAGGGTTGCAACACGAGAACGGGGCCTTCTCTGCAGTGGCTCCCCGTCTGTGGAATGCTCTCCCCAGGGAAGTTTGCCTGGTGCCTTCATTACACACCTTTGTTGTGATCTTTTTTTTGAACCGCCCTGAGACCTCCGGGTATAGGGCAGTATATAAAGTCAAATAATAATAATAATAATATGATGATGATGATGATGATGATGATGATGATGATGTTTACTCAAGCACTGGTCTCCATGTGTTCAACAGGGCATGGTAAACAGACACAGGATTGCCCCTTCGGTAATGACCCTTTGGTGGCAACAGGGGACCTGCCAAGCAGTGTTTGAATCTGTGCTGAAGCTGGCACAGAAGCATGGACTTGTAGAGTGTTGGAAGGGACCCCCAAGGGTCATCTAGTCCAACCCCCTCCAATGCAGGATTGGTGGGCAGCTGCCAAAGCTGCTCCGCTTCACACCCTTAAAAGTACAGAATTGAGGAAAGGTTGTGGCTCAGAGGTAGGGCAAACTGTTTTGCATGCAAGAACATCCCAGGTTCAATCCCCGGCATGTCCAGCTTGAGCTGGGAGAGGCTCCCTGTGTGAAATGCTGAAGAGCTGCTGCCAGTCAGTGTAGACAATATTGAGCTAGATGGACCCATGATCTAATTGGACTTCATATCAGGTGGCCGTAGTGACAGCTGCCAATCTGGGATGGCTTCCAAAGGGGATTAGACAAATTCATAAGGTCTATCAGTTGCCTTGTATGACATCCGACTTTTGGTCCATCTAGTCCAGAATTGTCAGCACTGACTGGCAGTAGCTTTCCAGGGTTTCAGATAAGGAGTCTGTCCCAGCCTTACCTGTAGACGCCAGGGTAGGCTGTGGCTGTTCCCTGGAGACATAGGAACACAGAAAGCTGCCTTATGCTGAGGAAGACCTCTGGTCCATCTAGCTCAGCATTACCTACACTGACTGGCAGCAGCGCTCCAGAGTTTCAGGCAGGAACTCTCTCCCAGCCCTACCTGGGAGATTGAGGATTGAACCTGGGACCTTCTGCATGCAAAGCAGATACTCTAACCACTCAGGTATGCCACCTTCCCTGTCACAGGAGGCTTTCTTATACTGATCCAAATCTCTGGTCCATCTAGTTCAATGCTGTCTGCACTGACTGGAAGCATCTCTCCCGATTTCTGAACAGGGTTTTCTCTCAGTGCTACCCAGAGGTGCCAGGAATTGAACTCAGGACGTTCAGCATGCAAGGCAGATGCCTCCGAATGACAACCCTTCCTCTTGCCATATTGCAGTCCTTAACTAGTGTTGCTTTTACTATTCTTGCCCCAGTAACTTTTGTTAAAGCTTAAAAACATCGTAAGCAAGAAAAATAAACCTTCCCAAATTCCCCCATCTAACTTCTAATGGTAGAGTTGACTGCCATTTCGTTTGAATGTGGTTTGTTTTGGGGGTGGGGGTGGAAACTATCTACTTTAATAATGAACTAAATCCCTCCAATTATGTGTTAATGTTATTGTTATTGTTATTTCTGCACTTTTGGAAATGTATTAACTTATTTTGCAAGATTTATATCCCGTTTGAGAGTAATGAAGCAGTTTAAGGGAAGAAAAAAACAGTATGACTGTACGGAACAATCGCAAATTTGCAGAGGAAAATATCCTTTTGAATTATATACCCAAGACATGGAATCTAAGAAAGGGACAATTTGAATGGACTCTTACTATGGCAAAAAGACTGATATTGATGAACTGGAAAAATAAAAATCCATCTTCAATGGATTGAAGATAAGTACAAACTCTCTACACATAAACAAGTTGCGTACAAACGTAGACTTGCCATGGACAAATTTAACAATATTTGGAATTCATTTTTATAAATACCGTATTAGATTAAGGTCTGATTAACTACAATAACAAGTTTTCCCCCTTTTTGGTAATGTACACAATATCTTTTTTTCTGTTTTGTTTGGGTACTATTTCTTGTTTTTCCTTTTTTTGTGTCTTACTCTGTGCCCTTGTAAGTTAGTACTTTTTATCTCTCAATAAAGAATATGAAAAAATTTATCGGCATTAAAAAAACAGTTTAAAACAACTATTTTAAACATTCTTTTTTAAAATAAATAAATTAATTAAAATCACACTCAGATTAAAATCAAACTCAGAGCAACCTCCTTAATATATACCTTATATACAGAACCAAACCCATTGGTCCATCTAAGTCAGTACTACACTGACTGGCAGCCGTTTCAGGCAGGGGGCACTCCCAGCTGTTTCGTGGAGATGCCACTGGGACCTTCTGCAAGCCAAGCAGATGTTCCACCCCTGAGCTAATAATGCGCTTCCCTTAAGGCATAGGAATGGAGGCAGAAAGCTGCCTTTTACTGAATGAGACCCTTGATCCATCTAGCTCAACACTGCCTACACTGACTGGCAGTGACTCTCCACAGTTTCAGGCAGAGGGGCTCCCTCCCAGCCCTAGCCTGGAGATGGCTTGAATTGAACTTGGTGCCTTCTGCACGCAGAGCAGCAGCCGCTCTGTCAATATCAGCATGGTGGAAGAAAGCCACCGACAGGACAGCTCAGCTGCTTAGTGCTGATGATGCCAAAGTTGCAGGTTCGATCCCCGTCAGGGGTACCTGTATTATATTCTTGCATTTAAGGGGGTTGACATGAGGACCCTTCCAACTCTACGAGTCTATGACGTTCCTCGGTTTTACTGAGGGACAGGAGGCTGGAGAGGGTCCGGGTTCGCATCTCGCCTGCTGGATCCCCCGGAAGCCCTCCGCTCCCTCCCCTCGAGGAGCTGCAGGAGAGAGACCTTCGCTGTGACCCAGCAGCGGGGCTCGGCTTACGCTCCCGAGCGGTCGCCACCTGCCTCCCCGCGCCCACGCAGTGAGCGAGAGCAGAAGGAACTTCCCACCCCACCCCCACTGCCACCACCTACTCAGCCTTCTGGAGTCGTGGGGATCGGGGACCACAAACTGGGGGGACGCGGCGTGGGGGGGAGTGGGCGATGGCCAGGAGGAAGCGGTTCACTGAAGTGAGCTTGCCAACACCTCCACCCCGCCCGAAAAATAAACTGGAGTTTGCCCCGGCAGTGCTGCCGTCGGGGGGGCAAGACAGCCGTGGCCCTCCAAGACAACCAGTGCCCTCCAACAACAGCCGGTCATGGAATCATAGAAGGGATCCCCAAGGGTCCTCTAGTCCAACCCCCTGCAGAGCAGGTCCAGAAGAGGCGCTTGCTAGCCCTGCCGCCCTCTAGGACCGTCGCGGTTGGGTGGGGAGGGAGAAGAGCCAGGCGACGGCAAAAAACCCCACTGTGGGGGGGGGAAACAAAAAGAGGCGTCGTCTAGTCGGGTCCGCGCAGTCCACGGCGCAGCGGAAACGGACCTCGGCTTCGGACGGCAGGCGGGGGCCGTCCGGAGGGATTTAGCGGGGAGAGGAGGGGGTCTCCACGGCGCGGACTCACTCACACGTCCTTGGCCGGCAAGTCCCTTCCTTCCACCACGCGGAAGTGCAGCGACGTGTTCTTGGCCATGCCGAGGCCGGCGGAGGCGCGCTGGCGGCGGCCGCTGCAGCAGCGCTCACTGACGGTCCGCGGGCTGCATGGAGCGCCGATCCTCGACGGCCGTCCAGCCGCAGCAGCCGCGCCGCGCCTGTCTTTGATCCCTCCCGGATTGCAAGGCGAAGAGGCTTTTCCCAGTCGGCAGAAAAGCCTCCTCCTCCTCCTCCTCCTACAGAAGCCAACCAGCCAGGCAAGACGGGAGAGAGAGGCAGGCAGGCTGGGGAACCGGTCCGGCCAGGTGGCGATCTCCTTCTCCGCGGAGTTCAGCAGGCGAGAGCGCCCGCCTGTCGAGCTGGCTGCCTTCGCTCCCCTTGTTAAATGCCAGGCGCTCCTCGGCTGCCTCGGCTGCGGCTACAGGTGGCCGGGCGGAAGAGTGTGAAGCTGGCGCGCCTCCTAGAGGCCGAAAAGGGAAGCGGCGGAGCTCCGTTCCGTTGGTTGTTGGGGGTGGGGGCGTTTGTTCCTTTGCTACGGTAATAATAATAATAATAATAATAATAATAATAATAATAATAATAATAATAATAATAATAATAATAATAATAATAATAATAATAATAGTCAGCAACGTTTTCCGGAGTGTTAAGAAACTGCCCTGCTGGATCTGATCTCCCAGCCCCAGTGTTCTGCTTCCAGCAGGGGAAAGCCGGCTGCCCCCCAGCCATGGACTAGGACTGGCGTGAAAGCAAAACACAGAGAAATAGAAAACTCCTTCATTTTTTTTGTTTTTTTAAGGCAGGGCTCAGGCATCCCATCAACCCCCAACCGAAAAAGGCCAGATTAGAAGCCAAAGGACAGAAAAGAAACAGTTTTGCTTGGAGCTTAAAGATAAGTAATGATGGACGCCAGGCAGGCCTCCGTGAAAAGAGCATTCCTCAAGAAGGGGGCCACCACTGAAAAGGCCTTTGTGTCGCTGTCCTGAGGATCCTTCCACACGGTGCTATTTTTCTAGAAAAAGAGGTGCTGGAACTCACCGTGAACGCCTCCCTTGTTCTCTTATAATGGCAATGGTGCACACCTGAGAGGTGCCGGTAGGAACTGAGTTCTGGCTGAAAAAACTCCCTGCTCCCATCATAGAGGATGTTCACAGAGAAGGCCTTCAGACGATGATCACAGGGTCCAAGTTAGAGGCTGCTGCTGTAATGTGTCGCCAGAGGGGCTGCCCTTGAAAAAGCTAGATCCGAACTGTTATGAGGAACTACATGCCGCAGACCAGTCAGGGTAGTGAAAGCGGCATTGGCTACCAGTTCGTTTCCGAGCTTAATTCAAGGTGCTGGTTGTGGCCTTTAAAGCCCCGAACTGGGGTTTGGGGAAAACCTGAGCTTCTCCAGATGTTGTTGGATTAGAACTCCCATCATCCCCTGACCATTGACCATGGTGGTTGGGGCTGATGGGAGCTGGAGTCCAATAACATCTGAAGGGTGGCAGGTTCCCCATCCCTGCTCAGCTAAGCATCCTGGACCTGGACATAGGTGTCAGAAGTATGTCAGCAACAAACAAACAAACACCGGTGAAGTTAACTCTTTAATTCAAAGAAACCAAAACAGTGCAGCCCCAGTGATGACAGCAACTCTAGTGGAAGGCGGGATATCAAGTCCAAACTCTCCTAAGCGTATAATAGATTAGAAGTAGTGGAAGCGAGGGAGATAAAATTGAGGTTATAGATAATACAACGGTATGAAAAAAGTACTGTTAGAAGTCAATAATAATTCAATTAAGAAGTAAATAAGGTAATATTAAAGTAATAATTAGAAATTATATAAGATTTAGAGTTTACTACAGATGATATGTAAAGAATCGCAGAAGGAGGAGGAATGAGGAAGTCAATAGATTGGTAATAAGGGTTATAAGTTAGAATTTTTGGTTTTTGTATTTTTTGTATTTTCTTTTTTGTATTGAAATTTTTGTATTTTGTATTTTCTTTTTGTGTTTTGTATGTTTTGTTGTCTGAGAAAATCTTTAATAAATATATTATTTTTAAAAAAAATCAAGTCCAAACTCTCCTGCTCCTCCTCCTCCTCCTCCTCCTTCCTCCCTGTAGGTCTTGCCCCAATGAGGCAGTTGTGGTTCCCCTCCCAGCAGTCTAAGGCTCCCTTTTCTTGTCTCTCTTTGCTCCCTGGCTCCTAGGGAAGTCTGCCTCATCTCTGTCTCTTGGTCCCTGTCCCCTCCTGTCTCTGATTCTAGACTGCTCTCTTCCCCAGCATCTTCCTGCTCACTAAACCCTGTTGCCTCTTCAACTTCCGACATCTCCTCCTCCCCGGCCGCTCCCTCTTCTCCCTCTGACCACTAATAGTCATTCCACCAGCGCTCCCCAGGCTCTGAGCCTCCTTCCCCTGGGGGTTCCTCAGCTGGTGACCCCCACCACTCTCGTGCATCCAGACAGTCCGTGAAAAATCGGTTTTCCAATGACTTCGGCCAACAGACATTCAGTGTTCTGGGTCTGCTAAGAATTCTCAATGCTCACTAGTCTGCTTTGGGGGCAGTGTCCCCCTGGTTAACTGGTTCCCCCCTAACATTTTGTATGGCTGTTGCACTAGCGCAAGGGCAAGAGGAATGGTGTTGCAATATGAAATCTAGTGTTGCACTAGATTTCATATTGCAACAACATTCCTCTTGTCCTTGCGCTAGTGCAACAGCCATACAAAACATTAGGAGGAAACCTAACCAGTGGAAGTGTGTTGCACAACCAGTTATGCAACAGGGAATATCTAGGGGACAGCAATCTGATGTGCAACCGCCCATCTGCCTTCTCTTGCACAAGCCATTCTCCTAGTGCAACTAGTACACCATTAACAGACTTAAACTTAGTAGTATGTTACATTCCTTTGATTATTAGTATTATTTTTAATAGATTAGGTCTATGCATGAGGTCTAATGGACTGTAAATTGTGATATTTTCTCCTATAGCTGTTGTTCTCTTGACTTATATCAGAACTGGCGAATCCCAGCCAGGTGTAGGGACCAAATGCAGCTCTCCAGGGACTCTAAGAGCCATGTATCCCCACAAGCCACACCCCTCCCCAGCCCTCGTCTGCTCTCTGGAGTGCCATCGGTCTGGCTGGACTCTGGAGTGTCTCCTGGAACTGTGATAATGGCTTTTGCTTGCCTAGATGAAGGGTGGAGAGATGGTGTGTGTGTGTGCGTGTGTGTGTGTGTGTGTGTGTAAACCTCTGGCTTTTGTGTGGCTGGAATACAGCTGGCTCCAGAAAGGTGCCATGTCTGAAGGGCAGCTCCATTAGTAGAGCGTGAGACTCTTAATCTCAAGGTTGAGGGTGCAAGCTCCACTTTGGGTGAAAGATTCCTGCTTTGCAGGGGGTTGGACTAGATGACCCTTGGGGGTACCCTTCCAACTCTACAATTCTATGATTGTAGAATTGCAATCATAGAATTGTAGAATTGCAATCATAGAATGATTGTAGAATTGCAATCATAGAATTATTGCCTGTGGCTCGGTTCCCACCAGTCCTGGCATGTCTCCCCCAAACGGTTGCCCATGGGGGGGGGGGAAATGTGGCCCTTCTGCTGACTTCCTTCACAAAACCATTTTGCTACAAAAAGAAGATGTGAAGAGTTAAATTGCCCTTGCTTCCCTTCCAACTCTGCGTTTGGCCCTGAGATCTTTTGCAGGAGAAGGAATTGAAAGGACAAACATCCTGTTTTCTTCCTGGGCCCCGGAATCCATTTCTCACTCATCATTAGTGGCATTCTTAATTGCAGTGCGTGGGTGAGAAACTTTAGAAGACGCACTCAGGCTTGAGACTTGTGTCTAACAGGAGACTTATTAATTTCTGACAGGATCCAGCCGACCTGGATCTCTCTGCTGGGTTTCTCTCCCAATTATCTCTGCTTTCAAAAGTCTGGTGCAAAAAATATTTTGATTATTATTTTGGATTTTATTTTATTTTATTTTTAAAAAATCACCCTACCTGAAGTGGGAGTAGCCCAGATAATAGCAACCTGCCTTTTCCAAACTATTTTAAGTTACTTAATGAACGTATTGATCACACCACTAGACTGATCAAAAAAAAGGACATATGCTTACTGTTACAGTAAGCAAATCATTCTAATCTAAGTCTTATACTGAGTCAGACCCATGGTTCATATAGCTCAGTATTGTCTACACAGACTGGCAGTAGCTCTCCAAAGGTTTTCAGACACTTCCCCAGCCTAACTGGAAATACTGGGGATTGAACTTGCAACTTGAACCTCGACTTCTGCATGCAAAGCAGATACTCTGACCTCTGAGCCACAGCCGTTCTCCTACATTCTGCGCTATAAACATTTTGCACGCTTTACATTTCCCTAACGATTCCCAAAGGAATATGAGGAGCTTCAGTTTCTTGTGTGTCAATTTTAAAGCACCCGCACCGCCCGCCATAGCTGCCAAGTTTTCCCTTTTCTCGCGAGGAAGCCTATTCAGCATAATGGAAAATCCCTTTAAAAATGGGATAACTTGGCAGCTATGCCGCCCGCCCCCCCCCCCGAATCCTGAGAACTGTAGTTTTCAAGTTTGCTGGGAAGGATAGCTCTGTGAGGGATAAACTACAGTTCCCATGATTCTTTGGAGGGTGTGTGTGCTTTAGGTGAACAGTGTGTATTTAACATCCAGAATTCCCTCCAGGTGCTTGTTTTATTTCACCAGATTTATACACCGCTGCATTGGGGGTGGGGACGGACCTCAAAGCCGTTTTGAAATGCTACCAAACTACAACTCCCAGCACCCCTAGCTATTGGCCACACTTGCTGAGGCTGATGGGAGCTGTAGTTCTGCAGGCCAAAAGGCCCTCCATCCCTGCTCAAGAGCGAAGATGTTAAAATGAAGCCAGTTTGGGCAGCAGTGCAGAAACCCCACCCCCACACATTTATAATAGAAAAATAAATGAATAGATGAATAGATGTTTAAAAAGTGTAATGCATAATGGGGGGTGGGGAGAGACTGCGAGAAAGGCACGCCTTCTTTCGCTCTTCAGCTGTTTTACTATGTTGCACAAGGGAGGAAAAAAAGACTTCCACGCGCAGCTCAGCTCTGGCGGACGCGTCGCCATGGCAACAGAACGTTGTGCTGGCCGTCTCCTTAGCAACGGGCAGCTGGGGCTAGCGCTGCTCCGGCAATTTAAAAAAAAAGTCTGCTTCACCTATTATTGTTTTGTTCCTCTTCTTTCGCGGGCTGCAAATTCGGCCGCAGGAGAGGAAAGGGAGGCTTCGGACGAGTGGCGATGGCTTCGGATTTGGAGGAGAGAGTGCGCGCGGCTTTCCTAGACAAACTGCAGATGTTGTAAGTGGGGGTTGTTCGGTTTTTGGGGGGGGCGGGCGGGGAAGGGTCAAAGAGAGAAGGGGACACGGGCTTGGAGACTGTCTGTACTGACTGTACAGTAGCGGGCGGAGGTTCCGCAAGGGTTAAAAGAAAGGGCCTTAGCTCAGCGGTAGAGCAACGCGCTTTGCTAGTGCAAAAAGTCCCAGGACGCAGGATCGATTCCCAAGTGCATCTCCAAGTGGGGCATTGAAATAATCATGGGCGTAGCCAAGGGGGAGGGGCAGGGGGAAGCTGCCTCCCCCCCAAAAAATCAGGAAGAAATAATACAAATCAATACAAATCTGAGGTTTTGCCCCCCCTCCCCTGACAAAAGCTTGCACCCCCAACAAAAATCCTGCCTATGTCCATGGAAAGAATCCCCTCTAAAAAAAACCTTGTAGACTAGGGGTGACATGGGTGTATATCACCTCTGTACTGTACCACTTTAACAAGCAGGGCTTCGCTCAAATAATGATGGGAACTGAAGTTAAGGGTGCTGAGAGTTATTTGGAGATCCTCACTATTCCCCTCACAGAGCTACAATTTCCAGAAAGATTTGGAATAAATCTGCCTTCCCAGGAAGCTTTGGAACTGTAGCTTTGTGTGTGTGTGTGTGTGTGTGTGTGTGTGTGTGTGTGTGTCACAGCATCCTTAACAAACCACAGTTCTCAGGATTCTCTGGGGGAAGCCATGACTGTTTAAGTTCCATAGGGCATTAAGTGTATAAAGTGAATGTGGCCTACAACTTGGACAGATGATAATAAAATTATTATTATTATTATTATTATTATTATTATTATTATTTATTGTTATTTATACCCCACCCATCTGGCTGGGTTTCCCCAGCCACTCTGGGCTGCTCCCAACAGAATATTACAACCACAATAAAACATCAAACATTAAAAACCTCCCTAAGCGGAGCTGCCTTCAGATGTCTTCTTAAAGTCATTGCAGCCTGCTGGATATGAAGCAGCAGATGCAGCGGTGTGATGCTAGACTAGCCTGTCTCCCTCGATGCATTTCCCAGAGGAGGTTTGGACGGGGCTTTAGACACCCTTCTGTGTGTTTGTTTCAGGAAAATTCCTGAAAGAGAAGAGGACTTTTTGCCCTCTGCTTGCTGTCTGCTGGAGAAACAAAGGGAACTGGCAGAGGTGGAACAAGCTCTGTTGGCCCAGAAAGAGGTAATGCAAACTCTTTGGAGAACCACCCCAAACCATCTCTTGGACCAAATGGTGGCCGGTGTGCCAGTTGGGAAGAAGGCAGGGAGTCCAACAGTAGATGGCGCCACAGCCACTGACAGGCAGGTCTGACTGATCCTATTTTGTCCTCCTCCTCCTCCTCCTCCTCCTCCTCCTCCTCCTCCTCCTCCTCCTCCTCCTCCTCCTCCTCCTCCTCCTCTCTGCTGAGTTCTAGAAGGGCAACACAGAGATGGAGGAGGAGGAGGAAGATGACAGCCAGGGATAACTTTTGGACTAGTTGTAAGAAAGAAGGTAGTCAGGGGAGGGGGCTGATGAGGTTAGTGAGGCAGTTCCTCCTTCACCTCATCAACCAGTCCTCACTGTTTGGCTTCATATAAGAAAGACCTACATCAGGCATAGGCAAACGTGGCCCTCCAGACGTTTTGGGACTATAACTCCCATCATCCCTGACCACCGGTCCTGTTAGCTAGGGATGATGGGAGTTGTAGTCCCAAAACATCTGGAGGGCCGAGTTTGCCTATGCCTGTCTTAGACTTTGGAACAAACATAGAAACCTGCCTTATACCAAGACATGCCACTGGTCCATGTACCTCAGTGTGGTCTACACCTTACCTTCCAAGTCCCGGACTGCAGAATCCGGGACCGGCAGCCGTGTGACACCGGAAGTTGCGTCGACGTAACTTCCGGTGTCGTTTTGCCCTTCTATCACCAAAAATGGCCACCGCCAGCTTCAAAAGTCGCTTCTACGCATGTCAGGAAGTGCGTCGACGCAACTTCCGGTGTCGCTCTGCCCATCTATGGGCACCAAAAATGGCTGCCGCCAACACCGGAAGTCACGTCTATGCACTTCCAGACATGCGTAGATGCAAACTTTGAAGCCAGGGGTGGCCATTTCTTGTGCCCATAGAAGGGCAAATCAGAAAGAAAAAAAATGGCCGCTGGCAGGAGGAAATAACGGAGAAAAACGGGAGACGAAGTGATATGGGGGACCACCGGGAAAAGCTAAGTAAAAACGGGGGTTTCCCAGGGGAAACAGGGTACTTGGCAGCTATGGTCTACACTGATCGGCAGCCCTCGATGAGGGTGGTTTTCCAACCAACTGCAGCTCCACGCGATGGTGTTATTGTTTAGCTTGAATGCGTCCAGTTTGCTAACTACGACAACAATGCAGGGAACTTTGAGAAATGTTTTGCTGTAACCAAGATAAATTACATCCAAAGCATTCCCACCGTCCACTGAAGTAGTAACCCAATAAGAAAAAGAGAAAGAGAAAGAGAAAACTCACTTGCCTGACTCCTCCCTGACTGACATTCCTTTGCCCCCCTTCCAAGGAATTCCAGTTGAAAATGGAAGAGCTGCAGCAACGACGGAAGGAACTGGAGCTCAAAGAGGGCCAGCTCAAAAAGTCCATTTTAAAGTTTGACAAGTTCCTGAAGGTCTGTAAGCGCTCAGGGGATGAGTTAGGTGGTGGTATGGCCGGCAGGGATGCAGCTAGGCCTCTCTGTGTGACTCTCACGACCCGTAGGCCCATCTCCCGTAGGACAATGATGCCAAGCGGAGCCGGGCTCTGCGGAAGGCCGGCGAGGAGAAGCAACAAGCGGCCCAGAGAGTGGCGGAAGCTGAGCGCCTCAAGGAGGAAATTGCACACCTGCTGGCCGTGAAGGACAAGCTGCAGTGGCAGCTGGAGAGACACAAGGCCTTCCCGGAGTATCTGCAGAAGGTTCTGGAAAAGACGGAGCAGGTGAGAGGGTGGGGAGATGAGAGGGCGGGAACCTGAGAGGAGGCACTAGGAGGACCCGCCCCCAAAACCCTCCCTGTGTGAGGTTTCTGGCACAAGTCAAGGCCTTCAGCCAGAACATAGGAAGCTGTGCTATACTGTATTGGATCCATTGGTTCATCTAGCTCAGTATTGCGTGCACTAACTGTGGGAATGTTAGGAACGTGGATCAGGATATATTATTAGATAAATCCTATCCAAGCATGTGTTATCAAGCTTCCAATATCAGCAGAGTGACATTCCCCTTTTGTGCGCAGCAAAATGTGAGCGTTTAGGTTTGTTAAAACCTGTACAACAATGTTATACTTCCTGGGAAATCCCCTTTATCCCTCTTAAAAGAAAAGACACGACACAGTGCTCTTTAAAAAGTAAAAAGAGTTTATTTACAGTACATCCTGAGTTAACAGCATAATCCCAGAAAGGCAGGCTTGCTTAGAAAAGTTACATTTATGTACATTTAGTAAAGTAAGGCTCCATTTGGTCTCTCTCTTGGCAGGAAGCCGAGAGAGACTCTTAACGCTAAGATGTTGCTTCTCTGAAGTGTGTGGTCCAAGAGAGGGAAATGGCTACTGGCCAGTGAATTTATCTGCCACCTTTCCCATCTCATTTGCATGTGTGGAGGAACAGGAAACTGACCTGGTCAGGTGTTCCTCCATGTGGTCCTCCATGTGGACACTCTGGAAACTGTTGTGACTTGTCTGCCCCAGTATTCTATCCCACACTAACTGGCAGCAGCTGCCCAAGTCATACCTAGAGTTGCCAGGGATTGAACCTGGGACCTTCTGCATGCAAGGTAAATGCTCTACGACTGAGCTGTGGCCATCATGACATAGGTTGCTGTCTTTTACCAAGTCAGAACATTGCCTGCACTGTATTGTCTGTGCTGAATGGCAGCTGTTCTCCATGATTTCAGACATCCCCGGCTCTACCTGGAGATGCTGGGGATTGAATCTGGGGCCTTCTGCACACAAAGCAATGTCGTACCTCGGAAGTCAAACGGAATCCGTTCCGGAAATCCGATCGAATTCTGAAACTAAGGTGCGGCTTCCAATTGGCTGCAGGAAGCTCCTGCAATCAATCAGAAGCCGCGTCAGACGTTTCGGCTTCCAAAGAACGTTTGCAAACTGGAACGCTCACTTCCGGGTTTGTGGCGTTTGGGAGCCAAAACGTTCAACTCACAAGGCATTCGGGATCCAGGGTGCAACTGTAGTTCTGTTTACATTTTTATCCCAACCTCCCTGCAAATGCAAGCTAGCAGACATGATTTCTCTCCCCTTGCTTCTCATGACAGTCCTACAAAGTAGGTTAGACTGAGATACAGGGATTGGCCCAAGGTTGCTCAGGAAGCTTTTTTTATAAAAAAAAACACACAAAACACAACAACCTAGAACTCCCCTGTGCAAATTCAACAGTCTCCCTGCACCACATGGGCAAGGGTGGGGGCCCAGGTAATCCAGGTGGGGCTTCTGATTGGCCAATCGGAAGCTGTGGAAGGCCCATCGGATGTTTGGCTTCTGAAAGAACATTTGAAAATCGGAACACTCACTTCCGTTTTTTGATTGTCCGAGAGCTGGAACATTTGACTCCCAAGGCGTTCGGGAGTCGAGGTACAACTGTACTGATCACCAGCTTCTCTCTGTGGAACCGGGAGGGGGCCCCATGTCCTTTGCCTCAGACGGCAAAATGTCTTGGGCCAGCCTTGAGCTTGAAATACATATCTAGTTTAAAACCCTACTGCATCAGAACACATGAAGGTGCCTCATACCAAATCAGACCATTGGCCCATCTAGTTCAGTATTGTCCACACAAGCGGGCAGCAGCTCTCCTGAAGTCTTCCTAGAGACGCCAGGGCTGGAACTTCATGGCTTGTGATGGGTCCAGGGCAGAGCCTGGTGCAAAAACTGCCTACCCATCTGAGGCAGGTAAGTCTTCAGCTTACCTGATATGGCAGGCCCCGGGACCCTTCCACATTCCTTATTGTCTCCTGGGTCAAATTTTAGATTGTATGCTCATCAGGGCAGGGACCTCTCCTCTTAGGAACATGGAGGCTGCCTTCTACCACGTCAAACTGTTTCATCTATCTAGCCTGGAGGTTCCCAAACTTATTTGGACCCCTGCCCCCTTTTCAGAAAAAAATATTACTCACTGCCACCCCTGGGAATCTAGCTTCTTTAAGCGAAAAAACAGAAAGATGCTCTGGAGTGAGGAATTTGTGTTCTTGTATGTATCTATATTTTTACCTGTGTCCTGTAACATAGTAAAGAAATACGTTGTAAGACACCTTGAAGCTTGAAATTATAAAATTATTTATTAAAATCAACCATAGTTACATTCGGATTACACACAGAAAATTAAGGTAACAAAGGATAAAGGTAAAGGGACCCCTGATCATTAGGTCCAGTCGTGACCGACTCTGGGGCTGTGGTGCTCATCTCGCTTTATTGGCCAAGGGAGCCGGCGTACAGCTTCCAGGTCATGTGGCCATCATGACTAAGCCGCTTCTGGCGAACCAGAGCAGCACACGGAAATGCCGTTTACCTTCCCGCTTGGAGCGGTACCTATTTATCTACTTGCACTTTGACGTGCTTTCAAACTGCTAGGTTGGCAGGAGCTGGGACCAAGCAACGGGGGCTCACCCCGTCGCAGGGATTCGAACTGCCGACTTTGTGATAGGCAAGCCCTAGTCTTTGTGATTTAACCCACAGCGCCACCTGCGTCCCTTAACAAAGGATAATATTAAAATAAAAATTATGATCCACTTCTGCGAGCTTCCCCCGTCCACCCCCTGGAAAAAGGCTTGATGCTGGGATAGCCAACATGGTTACCCTGCCCGTTGGACTCCGACTCCCATCAGCCTCAGCCAAGCAATGTCAGGGATAATGGGAGTTGTAGTCCTGCATGGTGACTGTTTACTCTCCATCCTCTTATCCATCCCAGTTTCAGGGCATCCCAGAGCTGATTGCCCGGTTCCAGGCTCTGATGGCCACACAGGCCACGTTGGCCCAGAGGGAGCTCGTTGGCCGGGAAGCCGTGGAGGAGGAGCGTGCCCGCCTGCAACGCTACACGGAGGAAAGCAGCAACCAGATATTGCAGCAAAACAACCGGGTGGCGGAACTGCAGGCGCAGCTGGAGCAAGCCCAGACCAGGGTCCTGGAACTGGTAAGACGACGGGATCCAGGATAAATGGTCGAAAACCTTTCTATTCCATCAGAGATCGGCAGGCAATCCTAGGGCTGAGTTTCCCCGGATACGTCCGAGAATCGCACAGAAATAATGGCATTCAAGCGGGTTTTGGCAGAATTGGCAAAATGTCCGGGGAAAACCCTACGTCAAGTTGGGTTGTTGTTTTTATTTTAAAAAAAATTCTTTAAAAATCAAAGTAAAGCCCCAAATCATTTTTTAAGGGGGGGAGATGTCCCCCCCCAAAAAGCTGAACAACTCTGTCCCTGATATTTTGGGGACATGGCATCCCTAGGCAATGTAGAATTCATCTTCCCATAATAGCTAACTGATTCCTAGAATTTTATGCATATGGGGATGTTGGGGGTGGGGGTGGGGTGGGGTGGGGTAGTAACTCTGGTGGGGGACACATTGTGCTCCTTCTGGGGTAGTTTGCTCCCACCCTGCACTCAGAAACTCTGTGCATGAAAGTAATGTGGCCATTTGGGTAGAGCGGTTAGAGCAGGCATCCCCAAACCGCGGCCCTCCAGATGTTTTTGGCCTACAACTCCCATGATCCCTAGCTAACAGGACCAGTGGTCGGGGAAGATGGGAATTGTAGTCCAAAACATCTGGAGGGCCGAAGTCTGCGGGTGCCTGGGTTAGAGGGTCAGACTAGAACCTGTGAGATAGCCGGTTTCAAATCCCCAGCCATGAAACTCACTGGGCCAGTCAAGGCCCCTCAGCCTAACCACAGAGTTGTTGTGGGGATTAAAATGAGGAAAGGGAAAACCAAGCATGCTGGCTTGAGCTCCTTATAGAGAAAAAGGTGTGTGGGGGAGAACGGAAAAAAACAAATACACAAAGCCTAGGCACACGCAGGGTAGATGTGGGGTGCCTTTGGCCCTCCAGATGTTTTGCTGAACTACAGCTCCCACAATCCCTGCTCATGGCATACCAGCCAAGTTGCTGTCGGATAAATAAGGGACCGGCCGGAAGTAGCAGACCGGAAGTAGCTCTGCCGCCATTTTGGAAATGGGCGGAGCATGCTCAGAAGTGACTTTTGATGCTGCTTTGCCCAGTTCCAAAATGGCCGCCGCGCCAGAAGCCGCACTGCACCCATTTTGGAACTGGGCAGAGCAGCATCAAAAGTCACTTCTGAGCATGCTCCGCCCAGTTCCAAAATGGCCACCGCGCCAGAATAAACCGGGGGGAAACAAAAAAAACAAACCGTTTTTTCAGCTAGGAACAGCTGGAAAAACGGGGATTTCCCGGGGAATACGGGAGACTTGGCAGCTATGGCTCATGGGCCATGCTTGCTGGGGCTAATGGGAGTCGTAGTTCAGCAACACCCGCAGGGCCAAAGGTTCCTCACACATGCATGAAAGAGGCGAGAGGTGCCCCTAACTCTCTTTTCTTGTCGTGCCCGCTGCAGGAGTCTAGCTGGGTTTGCATCCAAAACACCGCTGCCGACAAGACGTTGGAGCTTGGGCGGATCAAGCTGGCAGCTTTGAACCTCTTCCAGATGGTTGCAAAGCAGAGGAAGCTGCCAGCCGACGTGCCTATGGAAGACACGGCAGCCCAACTCGATGTGGTCAGTAGGAAGGCACAAGTGCCCCCCCCCTTTTAAGCAGCTCCTTGGGAGCTTTGCAAGCAGTGAGCAGCTAACAGGGCCCCAGAAAGGTCCATGAGCTCAGACACCAATCTTGGGCCCTCTGAGGTTGATGGGCCTGGACTGCTGCTGTTTTAAATTCCCACTCTGTCCTTGAACGCCCGACACTGTGCCTGCTCTGTTGGCAGTTTAAAATGGCAGCTTTCCAGCTGCCTGAGCCTTTGGTCTGATTCAGCAGCGCTCTTCATTCGCTCCTTTCCTCTTTAATTTCCTTCTTTACCCCGCCCTCTGTTCCTTACCCCAAAAAACCCAAAGTCTTCCCCAAGAATTACCAGGCTTCCCCAAACTAAGGCCCGGGGGCTGGATGCGGCCCGTGAGGCTCTTTTATGTGGCCCCCAGCGACCCCCGCTGTTAACGGTGTGGCGCGGCGCGGCACGGCTGCCCACTTCCAGGTCGCTGGAGCATCAGTAATAGCTTGTGTGCATGCGCAAGCGTCATTTCCTGAGCACTTCCGGGCCGGAGGAGGCCCATGCACATGCGCACAAGCTATTTCCAGTGTTCTGGCAACCCGGACGTGTGCCAGAAATCACGTGTGTGCATGCGTATGGGCGTGCGCTCCCGCGTGCTCCGGCCTGCAGCACAATCGGCGCTAATGGCACTGGCCCTCGGGTGACGTAAGTTTGGGGGCCCCTGAATGAGACCAAAAGAGGTCTTGTTTGTATGAATCTCCTTCAGAATGGGGTGGGGGGTAGGGGATGGCATTTACCACCCTTCACAAAAAAACCTGCTCCCTCAGCATGGCAATAGGGTTTGTCAGCAGGGGACAGGATTTATTCAAATTATTCCATTTCACTTATTCATTTCACAAAAATTGATATCTCAGTTGATTTTTTAAAAAAAGAACCCCAGAAACCCACCCTCAGAGTGGTTTACAAAAAGGATAAAACAACAAAATGGGCAGTATATACACATTTAAACAACAACTATGTAAAACATTTAAAAATAATTGACGATAAGCTAAACAAACAAACAAAGCTAGTTTAAAACGCTTGCTGGCGTTCTACGTGTCTGGATACGCTTGCCTAACCAAAAATATTTATAGCAGAGTATAGCGAAGCACCTGCCTGATGTCAAAAGGCAGGGAGTTCCCAAGTTGGGATGCTGCCGCACTAAGGTATCGATTTATTATGATGTGCAATCTGCAGAATCATGTCAGGTGGGTGTCGGGTGGGTGCATAAGGAGCAAGGCGATCCCACGAGTAAACTGGTTCCAAGCTGTTAAGGGTTGCTTTTATGAATAGCAAATGCCTTGACGTTGGCCTGGCAGAAAATTTGCCAAATTTCGTCTATTGTTAAGACGTTCCAAAGGTCTTTCCATTATTCCTATTTGTTCTTATTGATAATTTTATTCTTTTATCTCTTTAGTAAACCACTTTGAGTTTGTTTTTTGCTTTACAATCACGAAATACCGTGTTATATTTATTTTTCCTCCAAAAAAAAAAAAAAAAACCCCAACCAAAAACACTATGGCTTATTTTCAGGGGGTGTCTTATTTTCCTCCTCCTCCTCCTCCTCCTCCTCCTCCTCCTCCTGCCGCAGCCGGCATTGCTGCTGTGCCTATCACTATGTCTTATTTTCGGGGTATGGCTTATACTCCTTGAATGCTTAAAAATCCTGCTATGGCTTATTTTATGACTACGTCTTAAAATAGGGGAAACAGGGTAAATGTTTGCCGCTGACTGAATCTTTTTACGAATCTCTGTTGCTCCGATGCCACCAGGTCAAGCTTTGTGTCATGGACTTGAACGACATCCTGGCCAACTTCCGCAAAGGGGATCCCACGCCAGTCCCTCAGCCAGAACCAACACCAGCATCTCGCTCTGAGACAGACCCCAGCCAACCACCTCGACCACCTGGGGCGAGTTTATTATCATCACCATCGAATTTATTACCAGCCCTTCAACCAGCAGGTCCCAGGGCAGGTCCCAGCCCTTTAAAATTCAGAATTAAGAAAAGTTAAAACAGGTCCCTACAGGACTAAGGTGGGCCCTGAAACCTCAGATCTTGGGTGCCTTCGGCATCTGCCAAAAGCTCTGCAGTGCCAGGCACCCCCAAACTGCGGCCCTCCAGATGTTTGGGCCTACAACTCCCATGATCCCTAGCTAACAGAACCAGTGGTCGGGGAAGATGGGAATTGTAGTCCAAAACATCTGGAGGGCCGAGGTTTTGGGATGCCTGTGCTAGGCGCACCTTTGTGAGGGAGGGAGTTCCACAACTTAGGGGCTGCCACGGAGAATGTGCTCAGTGGCCATTGAATCCTGATGTTTTCTGGGGGTGGGGAGAACCAGGGCCGGCCCTACGGCCAGGCTGGGTGGCGCAGGGTGCCCGCCCGCCAGGGGGGCGCTGCGCAGCTGTGCCCGCCTGCCCGCTGCGGAGCTGCGCCCTGGCAGCCACACTGTGCCCGCCGCGCAGCTCCGCCTGCCGTGCTGGGAAACAGGGCAGGGGCGCTGGAGGGATCTGTTGCACCACGGTGCCAGGGCCTTGGGGAGAACCTAAAATGAAGGGGGAATGTAGCTGAGTGGTCAGACTCCTGAGCAAGGGACAGCTTGACACAATTCCTATTTGCTTAATTTTTACGTCTGTTGCCTTGAGGCCCCCTGCTCCAAACACCAGGACAGAAGCACTAGCATTATAACCAGGAAAACCGATGCGCTCTTCCCCGTGTCTAAATTCTCCCTTATAGTTCTAATCAGAGTAACCCCCCTAGTCTGTCCCCAACGTTCTCTGTCCACTGGCACGAGGAGCTATTGCAGCAGCAGGCGGGTGAGTGCTAATGTTGTGCAACGGACGAACCACGCAGAGCAACTGTGCTGGTGGGAGCTCGCTGTACAATGGATTGCGTAACCCGTTGCTCAAGCCAAATTGCCCATCCTCTTGCTTAGGCAGTCTCCGTTCTGTTGGCACAAAACCATTTCGCCAGCAGAGAAAAAGTATAAAGCTAGGAGACTTTAATGTGGCGCTACATTGGAGACAACCCATTGACATTAACAGACGCCAGATGGCGAGCTCCATCAATTCCAACAGGTGCGTTCGAAGTGGGACTACGATAAAAAGGTAAAGGACCCCTGGGTGATTAAGTCCAGTCAAAGGTGACTATAGGGTTGCGGCGCTCATCCTGCTTTTCAGGCCGAGGGAGCAGGCATTTGTCCAGACAGCTTTCCGGGTCATGTGGCCAGCATGACTAAGCTGCTTCTGTGGCACAACGGGACACCGTGATGGAAGCCAGAGCGCACGGAAACACAGTTTACCTTGACGTCGCAGCAGTACCTATTTATCTACTTGCACCGGTGTGCTTTCGAACTGCTGCATTGGCAGGAGCAGGGACAGAGCAATGGGAGCTCACCCTGTTGCGGGGATTCGAAACGCCAACCTTTTGATTGGCAAGCCCAAGAGGCTCAACGGTTTAGACCACAGTGCCACCTGCGTTCCGCAACAGGTGTGTTATGTATTAAGTTAACTGCAGTATTCCTTCTGGCCACCATGGCTGCAGTTCTTACCCTGCCCACTGTGGCTGCAGTTCTCACTCAGGTCCACAACATGCAAATGAAGGATTGAGAGTGCTGTTCACGGATTGGGTAGCTAGGGGAAGTTTGTTACTGAGTACTATATAAGCCAGTCGGCTAAGCTGCTGTTCAGTCTGGACTCAGAGCTAGAATAAAGAGCTGGTTGTTTTGAGAGCTGTGTCTAAATCCTTCCTACCCACTATTCTACAAGGTGCATTCCGAGTGGAACTAAACATATACAGGATGAGGTGAGAGCTTCAAAGCTCTCTTTGAGCTGGGTCTGCTTGCGGGGAGAAGGTGCGCCAAACCCGGGAGGCTACGGATGCTCGTGCTGGGTGTCACATATGCACCCCAGAGCTGGTACACTGAGCAGGCCTTCCCCCCTGCCCCTGAGCAAGGCGGAGAGCTTAAAAGCTCTTTCCTCTTCAGGTAGCCCCAAACGGACCCCAGTGCGAACAGAGCTTTTAAGCTCTCTTCCTTACACAGATCTAACTTGTGCCGTTCCATCTGGGTGCATGGTTGAAATTGCACAGGTTAAATGCACATCAGATGCAGCCCACTGTCTCCACTTTGATAATTTTTCAGTGGTGATTTTTTTATTTTGGCTCAGTAACTGACGGAGAACAGGTGAGGGTTTGGGGGCGACCCGCAGGATAAATGTTCAGCCCAGCCCAGGTTCAAATTCAGGGCAGCAGCTGTGGGTACAGCAGAGGAAAGTTTGGGGGTGGAAGATGGCATCGATCCAAACCGATTAACATAAAAGGTAGGAGGGAGAGAGGAACGCTCGTAGAAGCTTGGTAAAAGGAGGCTTTCTCCGACACAGGAAGTGGAAATGCCAGGAAAATTAAAGGGTGCTTTTCATCTTTCCCAGAGTTTACACAGCAAATAAATGACGGTCGTCGCCAGAGCTCTCGGAAGCCAACCCCCCTGGCTTTGCCCCCGCCTACATCCTCTTCCGCATCTTGCCCTTCTTGGCTGCCCCGCGCCCAAAGGCTGTCCGGCGCATCTCTTGCACCCGCTGCCGGTTGCGTGACTTCAGGCGCTTCAAGCTGCCGCTCTGCAGGAAGCGATGTTTGGCTGCCTTCTTCCGTTGCCTCAAGATCTGCTGCTTGGTTTTCAGCTCTGAGCGGACCTTCCCCTGCTGGGGGCCGCGGCTGCCGTGGGAAGACGGGGCAGGGTGGGCACCTTCAGAGGGAATCACAAGTGTGTGCATTATTATTCCATTGAAATACAGTAAGAAAGCAAGACCAGGCGTGTGTGTTACGTTCCGCTCACTGTAGCTGTGGAGTGGCCGCCAAGACCATATAACAGTGGTCCTGAAAGACCTACATTGGCTCCAAGTACGTTTCCGAGCCCAATTCAAAGTGTTGGCGCTGACCTTTAAAGTCCTAAATGGCCTCAGCTCAGTATACCTCAAGGAGCGTCTCCACTCCCATCGTTCAGCCCGGACACTGAGGTCCAGCGCTGACGGCCTTCTGCCGGTTCTCTCACAACGAGAAGTGAAGTTACAGGGAACCAGGCAGAGGGCCTTCTCAATGGTGGTGCCCACCCTGTGGAATTCTCTCCCATCAGATGTCAAGGAAATAAACAACTATCTGATTTTTAGAAGACATCTGAAGGCAGCCCTTATTATTTGGTCCACAAGCTGCTGTTAGGATTCCCAGAAGACTTGAAAGCTTGAAGAACTACCCTGCCTCAAACTTGTTTCTCCAGATGCCAACACGACAACCTCTCCAAAGAGCAAAATGTTTTGACTTCCACCTATAAAAAAGGGCCTATTTTCCACCTGCTGCCAAAAAGGTGAAGGAAATACCGTCCATAATGCCTTTTCTTTAGGGATGCTGAAATAGATTCTTAAGTTGTAAGAGGGAGCCAAGGGAAACCACACAGACACACAATTCCCTTTGACTTGTGCACCGCTTCAGGGGGAGCCAGGGGAAACCACTCATAGACCATGTCCCCTCCCTGGGGAAACACTCACCCCTGCCTTTCCGCTTCTTCCCGGCTCTGCGCTCTCCTTCCGGATCTGAGTCCGAATCCTGATCGTCTATCTTGTTCTTCTTTTTCCATTTGTCGTAGCTGGGGTACACGAGGTCAGGAAACCACACAATCAATACTCTTTCCAAGCAGCGTTCCAATATGGACCGTGGGCTTCTCACCAGGCTCCCTTTCTCCCCGACCTCATCAAAAGAGTAGATGGCTCTCCAGTGTGTGCTGGAGGAGCTCAAGAGGGCAACCACTCTTTGGGCAAGTCTCGTGGGAAGCTGCCAAACTTTTCTCGACATTAAGAAGCTTCTCCTCTCATTCGACTGAAATCTACCCTGCTATAATCTACCATGTTTCCCAGAAAATAAGACACTGTCTTATATCCTCAAGAAGACACGCTATGGCTTATTTTCTAGGGGGGGGGGGGTCCTTATTCCAGCGGGAAGGGCTCTGTGCGGCGCGGCATGGCTGAGGGCAGCGAGCTGTTGCTGGGAGGCGCCGCGTCCATGTCTTATTTTCGGGATATGGCTTATATTGCGGAAATGCATAGCAATCCTGCTATGGCTTATTTTCAGGGAAACACAGTGGTACCTCATGTTGAGAACGGGATCCGTTCCGGCGGCCTGTTCGCAACATGAAAAGGCCGCAACATGAAGTGCCGCATCTGCGCACATGCGTGATGCAATGCAGCGCTTTCTGCGCATGTCACGGCTGCGCCGAACCCGGAAGTAACCCGTCCCGGGACTTCTGGGTTCGGCGCATCTGTAACCTGAAAAGACGCAACATGTACACAGACATATCCTGAGGTATGACTGTACAGAACAAGCCGCTGCCCTCTTTGATATGACAGCGCTTTGGGTTCCGAAGAAGAGTACTATCGCCTCCTGTCCTCAATCATCTGTTCTCCGGGCTCATTTCCGTTATCCCCAAAGCAACAACTACGTGGCCCCTATCTGTTCGCCCTCTCCACCCTTCTGTACGACACAGGAACTCTATAAAAAGCTGCCTTATACTGATTCAGGCCATTGGTCACTCTAGCTCAGTGTTGTCTTCACCGACTGGCAGCAGCTGCCCAGGATTTCAGACATGGATCCTGGCCCTGGGCATGCGAAGGATGGACCTGTCATCTCGGAAGGATACAGGTTGCCTTTGTAGGAGCTGTTGATGTAGGCCCCACTTTCCGTTCGGATCTTCTTCTTATTCTCCTGGCCCGTCTGCCCCACAAACCTCTTCCTTTTCCGATCCCTGGAGAGGAGGAGACACACACATACAAAAAAAAATAGAGCAAAATGCTCTCCCCAAGGAGGTTCGGCCAGCACCTTCATTATACAATGGTACCTTGGTTTGCGAACGCAATCCGTTCTGCGGAGGCGTTCGCTCGCCGAGGCATTTGCTCGCCGATAGAGCACTTCTGCGCACACACACGCTGCGCAGATCACGTCTGCGCATCTGACGCCGCGGAACCCGGATGTAAACACTTCCGGGTCCGCGGCGTTCGTAAACGGAGGTAGGCGTAAACCAAGGTTCCACTATACACTTTTAGGCGCCAGGCGAAAACGTTCCTCTTCAACCAGGCCTTTGGCCAATCGACATCTGATGCCCTTTAAATTGTGGGGAAGGAGCTGGTGGGGGGGGGAGCAGATTTTACTGGATTGTGTTGTTGTTCTTGTTTTTATTATGTATTTTGTGCTTTCATCTTGTACATTTGTGTTGTGAGCCACCCCAAGATCTACAGGTGAACAGCGGTATACAGATTTAATTAAAATCTATCACCACCCATTGGTTGAACTGATGGAAAGTCTCTTAGGGCAGGAACATCCTCAAGATGTCACTGGGATTCCAACTCCCAGCAGCCTCAGCGGGTGTTGGGAGGGCAATTGCAACATCTGAAGGGTCCCCACCCCTTGCTTTCAGGTCCCACCCCTGTCATTCAAAGGAGTGAACTTTGGAACTGCTCACCCCTTTGAAACAAAAATTTGTACTTGCAAATTAAAAAAGAAGAAGGGGAATTTTAAAAAAGAAAATAACTATCTATGAATAATACTAAGAGAAAATAAGAAGCCACCATCAATTTGCATTATGGATACACTAACTATCAGTTAACGTGCCTCTTAAGCTAGGCCCCATTCATACCATTAATTGAAAGCGGTGGAATACCACTCTAAACAGTCATGGCTTCCCCCTAAAGAACTGTGGGAGCTGTTTGTTCAGGGTGCAGTGTGTGCTTAGGCCGTCACAATCCTGGCTACAAACGCAAAATGGCACACAAGCTGCTTCAGAGCAACCTAGCAAAGGCTGACTGGAAACCCAGGCTAATGTTTTATTTATCAACAGATGGCCTTGTGTGTCCCCCCCCCCCAAACAGCCCACCAAATTTATTATTAGCAGCTCATTGTGGGAAGTATAAGAAGATGCTTGTTGTTAATCAAGAGCTTTCACTGAAGTAATAGGTTACCGTTAAAGGTTATCCGCCCATGCCAAACCTTGGAAACCTAACGATGATAAACGATAAAACCATTCGAGGTCATTTGAGAATAGTGATGATTGCGCATGCGCGCGCACACACACACACACATTGTGATGTCCTTGCTGCTATATAGCACCAATTTCACTGTAGAGATTACCAAATGAGATCCGAGACAAGAAGGGGCATTATGGGGATTTATCCTCTTCAGGATTCCACTGTCGCAGCCAGCCAGGCCCTTATCCAGAATACTCCATTACACACACACGTTAAAAACCCTGTTTCCCCCACCCTACCTTCCGAACAACCAGACGTTTTCCGTAAGCAAATGGAGTCCTCAAGTAAGCTGTTTTGTCAGGATCTTACGGAGAATAAGCTCCCTGTACAGCACAGCTCCCACTCCAAGCTGTGTCTGGAGTCCCATTTGAAAATCTAAGGAACTGTTGTAGGCACCACAAAATACCCCTCTCGTGGCACAGAAACTGGCCGTGCTCAGAATCGCCACCGCTCTCCTCCCCACAAACAGGCAGAATACCTACATTTCTCCGCCCCCCAAGAGCCAGTATGGTGTAGTGCAGGCAACCCCCCCAAACTGCGGCCCTCCAGATGTTTTGGCCTACAACTCCCATGATCCCTAGCTAACAGGACCAGTGGTCAGGGATGATGGGAATTGTAGTCCAAAACATATGGAGGGCCGAAGTTTGGGGATGCCTGGTGTAGTGGTTAGAGTGTCGGACTAGGACCCTGGGAGAGCAGGGTTTGAATCCCCCACTCAGCCATGAAGCTCACTGGGTGACCTTGGGATCGTCATCTCTCAGCCTAACCTACCTCACAGGGACGTTGTTGTGAGCATAATTTTTTTTGGGGGGGGGGAGAAGTATGTAGGCTACTTTGAGCTCCCCAGAGGGAAAGGTGGGATATAAATGAAATCAATAAAAAAGGTAAGACTAAAAAAAAAAACCCAAACAAACAAGCAAACCTCCATACCCAACCCCTGCACCACCACATTCAATGTGGGAGGGAAAGGCATCAAATGTGTGTGTCTGAAGAGATGAAGGAATGTTTCTAGAACGTTCTAGGATGATTGATTTGGTTTTCAGTTGTGGGTGCATTTTCCACCCTGGGCTTCTTTGGGGGTGGGGGTGGGGAGAGACATAAATTCACCATACACAAATTCAGTCCATCAAATATCAATATTAGGAGCCCTCCGTTGATGAAAAAGGTTTTTGAACGGTTACATTTCTGCCACCCTTACAAAAACAAAACAGCACAGCCACGCAAACCCCTTTGATTACGAGCCCTACTCACCATTTCAAGAGCTGCTTGCTGTTGCTCATGTTCCGATTCTCGTCACCCATCAGGTCGAGGACGGCTCCGGAAGCCTGTTGCTCGAACGCCGTGCCTTCCCCACCGATGCACAACCTGGGCATTGAGAGGAGGCCGAGGTCAGGAAGGGAAGCCACCAGTTGTACCCTGGGTCAAAGCACTCGCCCGTTCGCCTCAAAGCTGTCTGCTCCGACTGCCAGGGGCTCTCTAGGGTCCCAGGTGGAGACAGGTCTCTCCCCATCACCTGGAGCCTTTTAACGGGAGAGGGCAGGGGGCGAACCTACGACCTTCTGTAGCCGAAGGAGGTCTTCTGCTTGGGAGAAGAGCCGCAGCTCGGCAGTAGAGCACCTGCTTTGAATGCAGAAGCCCAGAGGTTCAATCTCTGGCATCTCCAGGTAAGGACAGGGAAAGGCTCCCCTGTTTGAAACCTTGGGCAGCAGCCCAGTCTGTGTAGACCAGGCACCCCCAAACTGCGGCCCTCCAGATGTTTCAGCCTACAACTCCCATGATCCCTAGCTAACAGGACCAGTGGTCGGGGATGATGGGAATTGTAGTCCAAAACATCTGGAGGGCCGAAGTTTGGGGGTGCCTGGTGTAGACAATACCAAGCTCAGTATAGAGAGACAGCATCCTGTGAGAACACAAGCAGAGCAGAGCCCTGCAGGATCAGGCCAATGGCCCATCTAGTCCAGCATCCTGTTCTCACACCAGCCAGGCCAGATGTCCAAATGGGAAACTTGCAAGCAAGACTCCAGCACAAGAGATAACCAGGCACACTTTTCTCTATCCCTTTTCTGCACGCTATGCATAATTTGTATTCTATCGCCTCTTAACTCTCCTGGTCTCTAATCCTTCCCTATATTCTGATGCTTTACCACTGAGCTAGGACCCTTCAGACTGGAGACTACACTAGTGGCAAAAATTGTAGAAACCTTTTGGGGAAAGTGTATTTCTGAGGTTTGATGGCTCCTAACACCACTTTTTTTATTTTGAGTAATACCATAAAATTATACAGTATATCAATGGAAAGATAATTTAATGAAGAATGTAATGCAACAAAATTTGTTCAATTATCTGTATTCTATCAAAAATTACAGCCAAATAACCAGAAAAAGGAAGCGCAACTTGCTTAAGTTGATATGCAGCAGATTTCCTTCATTTGAATGTAGCCAGGGAGCATGAGTGTTTAGAGAGCCGATCAGGTTTTATGAGCCACCAAACCTCGGAAAGACACTTTCCCACAATTTTGGCCACTAGTGTTCTCCCACTGCTGCCACCTACCCTCGTTCGCTCTCAAAGTCCTTCGGCCGGTATGGGATGTAGAACTCTCCTTCCTGCTGCATCGCCAGCCTCTGCTTCTTCCCGTTCTCCTTTCCATCCAGGGGCTGCTTCCGCTTCCTTCCCACCACGCTGGAGAAAACATCCTGGGTGTGTGTGAAAATGTTAAGAACGGTTAGCAACCCTCGATATTCAGGAAGGCCAGTTCCACTGGGTTCATGGTTCTCTGTGGTTCTGCATGACAGTGGTACCTCAGGTTAAGAACTTAATTTGTTCCGGAGGTCCGTTCTTAACCTGAAACTGTTCTTAACCTGAAGCACCACTTTAGCTAATGGGGCCTCCTGCTGCCGCTGCGACACCACAGTACGATTTCTATTTCTGGGTTAGCGGAGTTTGTAACCTGAAGTGTTTGTAACCTGAGGTACCACTGCTTTTCTCAAGCACACCACCAGGGGTGCCAACTATAGGGGACAAAGGGGCTTCGGCCCCCTCAATATTTTGGGACAGGGGTCCGAGCCCCCTCCCCCATATTGAGAGGGCCGTCATCCCCCGTCTCCAACAGGCGAGTGCTCGTGTGCTGCACAGAAGGCAAAGATCACCCTCTGCGCTTGAGAGGAACACAAACACATCTCCCAGCAGCTTACAAAACTCTCCAGCTGCTACGAACATTGAGGACTAGAACCATGATGCTTCTTGATGGGCTGTACTGACCAATTAATGTTTTTGGATTTCATGTTTTTAATATTTTACTATAAACTCCCAGTACGTTTCCGAGCACAATTCAAAGTGTTGGTACTGACCTATAAAGCCCTAAACGGCCTCAGCTCAGTATACCTGAAGGAGCGTCTCCACCCCCATCATTCAGCCCAGACACTGAGATCCAGCACCGAGGGCCTTCTGGAGGTTCCCTTGCTGCAAGAAGTGAGGTTACAGGGAACCAGACAGAGGGCCTACTCGGTAGCGGCACCCGCCCTGTGGAATGCCCTCCCAGCAGATGTCAAGGCAATAAGCAACTATTTTACTTTTAGAAGACAACTGAAGGCGGCCCTGTTTAGGGAAGTTTTTAATGTTTGATGCTGTACTGTTTTTAATATTCGGTTGGAAGCCGCCCAGAGTGGCTGGGGAAACCCAGCCAAATGGGAGGGGTATAAATAATAATAATAATAATAATAATAATAATAATAATAATAATATAAACTTCCCTTGTCTCCTCTAAGGGGTGGGAAAGGGGTTGTTTTGTCCTGTTAAAATTGTGTTAATAATAAAAACCTTTAAAAATAATTTTCAAAAGTCAACGTCTGGGGGAGACTCTTATTTCCAACCACTGGAGGAGGAGGTGGTGGCGATGATGATGGTGGGACTGTCACTATCTTAAAGTAGCTCTCAGACCCTCACCATGTTCAGCAGATTAGCATTAAGGTTCAGAGGTTACGGAACCCAGTTTTTCCTACTGTGCAAATTTATTTCAAAAATTTATATACTGCTGACCACAAGCTCGGATCCTGGTGGATATAACCCACGCATCCAAGCCTTGGGAGACCACTAACAGCAGCTCCCCCAATGACCTCCATGATCTGGCATGGATTTAAGGAATATGGAGGTCCCTCAGGTGTCCTGGACCAGAGTTTTAAGGGCCTTGAAAAAGGATGCAGGAACCCTGAACCTGTCCCAGCAGCTTATGGGCAGCCAGTGCAGATTTTGGGGTGCCAGTCATGTGCTGGCAATATGTCTCTCCACACCAGTAGTCCAGCGTTGTGCTCCAGTTGGACCCTCCAGAACAGGCGTCCAAGGGCAGCCACACTCCGGCGCATTGCAAGGAGCATTGCAAGGATACGGGTTCCCCACATACCTGCCAAGTTGCTGTCCGAGAAATAAGGGACCGGGCCGGAAGTAGCAGACCGGAAGTAGCGCTGCCGCCATTTTGGAACTGGGTGGAGCATGCTCAGAAGTGACTTTTGATGCTGCTTTGCCCAGTTCCAAAAGTCGCACTGCAGCCAGAAGTCGCACTGCAGCCATTTTGGAACTGGGCAGAGCAGCATCAAAAGTCACTTCTGAGCATGCTCCACCCAGTTTCAAAATGGCCGCCGCGCCAGAATAAACCGGGGAAAAACAAAAAAAATCCGTTTTTGCAGCTAGGAACAGCTGGAAAAACGGGGATTTCCCGGGGAATACGGGAGACTTGGCAGCTATGGTTCCCCAGTGAAAAGTCTGTCCTGAAGCAGAGAGGAAGCCCACCAGCCCCGACCGCATCCCTACCTGAATGTGTTCCTCCTCTTCCTCTGGGTCTTGCTCTGTGGTCGCCGGCGCAGCAAGACGTTGAACCTTCTCCGCCGCCAAGGAGAGCCTCTCCTGCTGCTTCCGCTGGTGCCGGTCAATGAGCTGGCGGTCCCGGTTACGTTTGGCCCGCATGACGTCGCAGGCCAGAGTCTTGTTGGTGGCGTTGATTTCGAAGATGGTCTAGAAACAGCAGTAGGGAAGGGGGGGTGGCGACGTTCGTCAGGGCAAAGCAGAAACGAACCCTGGCCTGGCGCCCGGGCAGGTGCCAGGGCTCCCTTAATGCCAAGAGGCACATGGTCTGCTGCTAGGGGTCGCTCGAGACACTCACCGCCTTGGAACGGTAACTTTTGATGCTGTCCACGAATTTCAGCCGCTCCATCTCTTCCCCCTCAAAGCGAAGACCTTCCGGGACACAAAGCAGGGAGGGAGAGGTTACCCCCGTGTGGTTGAGCAGCAGAAGACTAGGAACGGGGCAACTCAGCCAGATGGGCAGGGTATGAATAATAAAATTATTATTTTTAATAAGCCACTCACTGAACAAGGGGTGGATGCCCAGCAGGCTGAAGTCCATTTCCTTGACCCTCTTGATGGACTCGGGCGACGGAGCAGGCCGCGACTTCAGGTACTGCTTCTGGGCATTGTCAGAGACTCGCCGGAGGCTCTGCAGTTCCAGCGAGCGCTCATGGTCTGTCTGAAGCAGGCTCTCTTCATCGTCGATGATGCTCTGGGGGACACGGCCAAAGATGCCGTCTGTGTCTGAAAGGGGGAGGGGAGAGAAAGAGAAGCAGTCAGGGAGCTGTTTCAGGGCCCCTGACAGAGCAATGGGTGGCTACCATAGAAGGGCCTTCTTGGTGGTGGTGCCACAGCTGTGGAATACCATTTCCGCAAGTATTGATATCACTGGAGGGGAGGGGGAGGGAAACTTTTTTTTTTTACCACCACAAAATTTTATGCATACATCCTGCTGTTTTCGTGTAGCATGTAACCAAAAATGTAATGCAAGGGTATAATAAGGTTGTTCATCAAGTGCAGGAGTCGTAAAGGAGAAAAATAGGGTATAAAATTGGGAGGGGAGAGGAGAAAGTGGCAAGACCAGTTCCGGTTGTGTTAGTTCCAGACAAGGCTTTGGAGAGGAAAAGGTTCTCTCCCACTTTCATAATACTAGAAACTCAGACTTGCAACAAATGTTGGAAGATTCAGGACAGGTAAAAGACAGGTAAACTTCTTCCTGCAAGGCTAAAACTCTCTCCCAAAATGATGACCACCAACCTGGATGGCTTTGAAAGAGCATTAGACAAATTTGTGGAGGAGAGGACTTTTGATGATGGCTACTAACCACGAAGGCTATGCTCTCCCCCCTCCACGGTCAAGGGCAGCAATGCTTCTGAATAGCAGTTGCTGAAACAGCAGGCAGGGAAAGCGCTCTTGGATTCAGGTCCTGCTGCTTGCAGGATTTTCCCCAGGCATCTGGGTGGCCACTGTGAGAATAGGATTCTGGACTAGATGGGCCACTGACGTGATCCAGCAGGCTTTTGTAACCTTGGGACTAGGTTATCTAAGAGACCACCTCGCCCCATATATCTATGCCCAGGAACTGCTTTCCTTAGTTGGGACACTGCTGAGAGTACCGTATGCCCCAGTGGTGTGCTCAGTTTGTGCTGGAAACCAGGCTTTTAGTGTTGCAGCTCCAGCCCTCTGGAATGAGCTTCCCACAGAAATCAAGAAGGCGCCCCAACATCACGATATTGAGGAGTCTACTGAAGACTTTTTAAAAAGAATGTGACCTAGTCATTTATGAAATATTAATTGCACAGCTGTAAGGATGCTTCTACTGTTTTTAGAATTTGTAGAAGCGCTTTCAGTTGTTCGGAGAATTTGCATTGGGTCTCCTTTTAACTGTTGTATACTGCTTTGATGGCCCCAGGCAGTAAAGAGATTTATAAATTTGCAAAATGTAACAGAATAAAACATGCACCGTATTGGATGATAGCCCTGTAAGCAGTTGCGGCAGCAACCTTCTTTGACCACTCTATTATACTTGCAATAAAGAAAAATCAATTCCCGAGGGCACGCCTGCTAATTATTGCCATCTAACGAGGGCAGACCTACCTGTAGGCTTCTCGTGAGGGTTGGCAAGGACGAGGGGCCGGCCTAGGAAGAGGTGCAAGTCAAAAACATAGGGGGTCTCATCCGGCGCTACCAGGGAGTAAGCTGTACCACTTCTCCCCGCTCGGGCCACTCTGCCTGGAGAGAACAAAACAGAGAAGAGAAATGTTGGATGGCACAAAAGGTTTGTTTAATCTGTCTTTTAAGCTTGTATCTCCGACCAGTGCTGTAAAAAAGAGTGACCATTTGGGCAAAGCTGAATAGCTATAGAGCCACATGTGTTGCAGTCAAAGGGTCCCAGTCCCTATGCAATTTGACAAATGCTTCCAGTTCCTGGTTGACAGTAGCCAATGGGGGGGGCACTCATAAAAGGCCATGCAAGGTGTATGCTTTGCTATCCAAGCTGCTGTTCCTCCTCTGCACCCAGGCTCTTAAGATCCTGGCCTAGATGAACCAGAAGTCAGAGCCGACTTAAGGCGGCTTTCACAAGTTAAGCTGCGCAAGGTGCCGGACCTCAAGAACTCACCGACACGGTGCAGGAAGAGCTTGGCCTTGGCTGGGAAGCTGTAGTTGACCACATTGTCCAGGAGAGGGATGTCGATGCCCCGGGCAGCCAAGTCGGTGACGATCAGCACCGAGCATTTGCCGTGGATAAACTTGCCCACATTGATCTTCCGCGCTGTCTGGTCCAGGGAGCTGTAGACATGCGTGCAGTTCACACCCTGGGCTGTCAACAGCTGCAGGAGCATCAGTGAGAGGAAGCAAACTGAAGGTCGGCAAGTGAGGAGAAATCAAAAGTATCACTCAAGTTCCCCAGGTGTCCATGGGGTACAGGACAGGACTGAATTGGGAATGGACCTTTAGAACTTCTCCACCCTTTTCTTTAAAAACCCAGCAAGTTTCTAGTCCTCATCGTTTCGAAGAAAATTCATTTTGCTGCCGTGATTCTGTGTTTTTAATAGATATTTTGCATGTACAGTGGTACCTTGCAATATGAAATTAATTCATTCTGTGAGTCACTTCGTATAGTGAAATTTTCATCTTGTGAAGCACGGTTTACCATTTACCCGGTCTACCCATTTAATTAATGCGTTCCTATTCGTCTTGCGAAGCGCGGCCATAGGAAACTTTGTCTTGCGAGATGCCTTGCGCAACGCAAAACGCTTTCGTCTTGCGAGTTTTTCGTTGCACGAGGCATTCGTCTTGCGGGGTACCACTGTACATACAATAAGCCTACAACTTAGGCGGGGGCTATGTACTGGGGATTGCGCCTAAAGCCAAAATCGTGTGTAGTCAAAACACCTTGGTTTCAATGATGGGCGACGATTGCCAAAGTCATTTTTCCTGAAACCCCATTCCTTTTCTATTCTCCCCCCCCCCTTTTTTTGCCAGGTGCCTAAAGTGCATGTGTGTAAGTTGTGGGCCTATTGTGTCCAGATAGTTTTAATTTTATTAGTGTTTAATAACTTTTCAATGACTTTTCCCCCTAAGTTTTGACTTGTTTCTTTTTTATCTGTAAGCCGCCTTGAGTCTGGGAAAAAGGTGAGACATGACGACGACAACAACAACAAGCCATTCTTGTCCAGTGTAGACAATCCAACTTTTTAAAGGAAACCTTAAAAACATAACCATCAAATATGACTGGGGTTATGTGGAGACTCAGCCCCATGTCAGTCCTGTTTAATAGAGGATAATATGCCTACCGATCTGAAATCATTAGTAAGGATCTTGCTGACAGCAGCAACAATTGTGTGAATCGCCATGTGAATGGCCTAACCCTAACCCACCCAAGCTCAAAAAGCTGCATACCTCTTTCAGGTATTCTGTATGATGTTTCGTGGCCACAAAGACAATCGTCTGGTCCTGCGGTCTTACGACCGTCCTCAGCAAGTACAACAGGAGGGCTGGCTTGTCATCAGCACGCACGTGATAGAAAGAAAGCTGTGAGGATGGGATGGGTTAGGTGTTTAATTATCAGTGTCGGTGCCTGCTGAGTTTTCTCCCAGCTTGGAAGGGCCTAGCCCAGTCTTCGCCTATCTTACACCCTCCACCAAATAAGACATTTTTGAGAACTGGAGGATGACAGATTGGCTGAACCAGGGGCTTTTTTCCCCCAGCCAGAACTCACCGAAACTCACTCAAAGTCAACCTAATCTGGTGTAAGGCAGCTTTTTATGCCTCCTTGCAGCTTAGGATATAGATACACACCCACCCACACCCACACCCCTGTTGCACCTGCTCACCAACCCCCACTTACCCACTGCTTGCCAGCCCCTCCACCCTGCCCCATTACATTTCCCCAAAACCCACCATCTCCTCACAGCTAATTCAAGCCCCTGTACAGTCATACCTCGGTTTAAGTACACTTTGGTTTGAGTACTTTCAGTTTAAGTACTCCGCGGACCCATCTGGAACGGATTAATCCACTTTCCATTACTTTCAATGGGAAAGTTTGCTTCAGGTTAACTACTCCGCCGGACTGTCTGGAACGGATTAATCCACTTTCCATTACAGTGGTACCTCGACTTACGAGTGCCTCGACCTCCGAAGGTTTCGACTTCCGGAATCCGCTTACCCGGAAGTATTTTCGCTGCGTGTGAGATCTGCGCATGCGCAAAGCACAAAATCGCAATCTGCGCAAAATGGATGCTTCGACTTCCGAAGTTCCCGACTTACGAAGAGCGCCGCGGAACGGATCGCCTTCGTAAGTCGAGGTACCACTGTACTTTCAATGGGAAAGTTCGCTTCAGGTTAAGTACAGACTTCCGGAACCAATTGTGTACTTAAACTGAGGTACCACTGTATATCTTCTGTGCTCCTCCACCCCTGCTTTATTCAGACCTCCACTGTTGTTTAAAGCCACCATTTAAAAACCTGTCTTCTCATTTGTTCCCTACACACACAAACACACACACGCAAACCCCGAACCCCGAACCCAAGGATGAAAACTGGTGTTTGTTTTACAAGTGCCAAACAATGTTCAAGCTGCCCAAAATAATAAGGATCCGTCAGTACGGCAAAGCCTGCATTTTTGGAAGTCTCTGCCCATTGGTACTGGGGGCAGACGCACAAAACTATACCTTCCTCTCCATCCTCCATTCAGGCAAGGGAGGAGCAATATTAAGGGCACACTCCAGCCAAGCAAAAAATACCCAAGAGAGCTCTCAAGGGCCGCAGTTGGTCACTGGGCCAGAGGTTTCCCCACCCCTGAGTTAGCAGAACCACCAATTTGGCTCAAACAGACTAGAGGAGCAGCAACAGGGAAGCCACACGAATGAACACATGTGCCCCGCTCTCCAAATTCAGCAGATCCCAATGCCAAACTCCCCCCCTTCCCCAAACCGCCCCTTCCAAGATATCCCTGCTTCCTGGTTACCTTGAGCTGCTCGCTCAGCTTGGATTCCACATCCAATCGGATCAACACAGGCTCTGTAAGACCTGTAGAAAGGAAGTTTGGGCAGAGGAGAGGGAATATGATGCTACATCTCGCTCTGGATTTTCCAGATGCTCTCAGCAGGGTGGTTTTGATTTAAATCAAATCGATTTAAATCACTAGTCTGCAAGACTTGATTTAAATCTTCTTCTTCTTCTTTTTTTTTTTTACAGAAAGACTCATTCTTGCTGGTATAATCTTAATACAGTGGTACCTTGACTTCAGGGACCCAGGTGGCGCTGTGGGTTAAACCACAGAGTCTAGGGCTTGCCAATCAGAAGGTCGGCGGTTCGAATCCCTGCAACGGGGTGAGCTCCCGTTGCTCGGTCCCAGCTCCTGCCCACCTAGCAGTTCGAAAGCACATCAAAGTGCAAGTAGATAAATAGGGACCGCTCCGGCGGGAAGGTAAACGGCGTTTCCGAGTGCTGCTCTGGTTCGCCAGAAGCAGCTTTGTCATGCTGGCCACATGACCCGGAAGCTGTCTGCGGACAAACGGCGGCTCCCTCGGCCTATAGAGCGAGATGAGCGCCGCAACCCCAGAGTCGGACACGACTGGACCTGATGGTCAGGGGCCCCCTTACCCTGACTTACGAACGTCTTGACAACCGAATTTTTCGACTTACGAATGGGGGTAATGGCCGCTCGCTTACGAATGTCTCGACATCCGGAAAAAAACCGTGGCAGTTTTAGATAGGGATTTTTCGACTTACGAATTTTTAGATAGGGTTGCTTCGACTTACGAATTTTCCTGTTTCCAATGCATTCCTATGGGAAATCGTGTTTCCAATGGCATTTTTTGACTTGCGAATTCTTCGAGTTACGGAACGAATTAAATTCGTAAGTCAAGGCACCACTGTATTTACAACCAGACAAAGGTTTCATTTTTGGAATAATAAATTTTCAGAGTAGTTTTTACAGTTATATAAAAAATGACTGATTTGGTTATACTATTAGAAATACATAGACCAATAATTATGAAATTATTGTGAGGTTTAATAAGTTAACTGTTTAGATTTGGATAACTTTTCTGCTGTACTTTATTGGAAGAAGAAAAATAATCATTTCCTTAATAACAATTTAAACAATAATGTAACTTAAACAGAAAACTATCTTTCTGTTTTTTTTAAAAAAAATCTGATTTAAAGAAAAAAATCTGATTTAAAGAAAAAAGAATTGATTTTTATTATTGTTATTATTATTTAAATTGATTTTTATCCACCCTGGCTTCATCTCACTCTGGAATGAGGATAAAGATATTTCCCAGATGCTCTCAGCAATCTAGATCAATGGGACTGGAGAATATATTTAAAAGGATTCTCCGACCACTAAAAACAGTCATGAATCCCAGGAAAAGCCGTTTGCTAAGGGTGCTAAGAGACCTCCCCCATTCCCGTCACAGAGCTATGGTTCCCAGAGTGGTTTCACAGTCAATCCCTCTTTCCGGGGAACTGTGAGATTGGGCCTTCCGGTACGCAAAGACAGCACCTGAGACCAGGTCCGTCTCCTTACCGGCTCGAGCAAACTCCACGAGAAGTTTTGGCAGGGTGGCAGAGAAGAGAACGGTCTGGCGGTTCTCGGGCAGCCTCGAGATGATCTCCTGCAGCTGCTCTGCAAAGCCCATCTCAAAGAGCCTGGCAAGGTAAGGGGGAAAAAGCATTTTGAAGAGACACTTAAAGCAAACAGGAGAAGAACAAGCTGTAGGGCAGAGGATCTGAAAAAATATAGCAAGCAAATGCCTGGCTACAGACGTGGTACAGCCCTCCAGATACACATGGTACAGACCCCTCCCCAGAACTGTAGTACTTCAGAGCACCCATTGAGAATCCTTTTTTTAAAAAAACAAAGTGTTCTTCTGTTATATATTTTGGGAAATTGTTTGCTATGTATTTATTGATCAAAGTATTTCTACATCTTCCTCTCACAAAACACTAGGGCAGTTTACAGCAACATTAAGACAGATTTTTTTTGGGGGGGGTGTGGCGCCACTCTGGAAAAAGTTGTTGATTTCCTATACAAAGATGGTTGAAGAACAGGGACAGGGTTGGGATGAGAAGCTATAAGAATATCTTGCAAACCGAAGTTTCATTTTTAAAAAGCCACACACTACGGAAGGAATTTGACGGCAACACATACATCTCACGAGGACAAAGGGCACTTCATTAGAAAGAAAACCTATATAGTTTTAAAGGGTAGCCTTCATCAACTCTCCAGATATTTTGGACTACAACTCCCATAAACCCCAGCCAGCTAATCTTGGAATCTGAATTATTTTGGCTCAAAAATTCCTTTTCCACACAGGGGGTACACACACCACCAAGAAAACTGAAAAGCCAAAACTGCCCACAGAAACACGGCTGTCACTAGGCTCCTCTTCCCTAAATGGAAGAACCAAGCAATATAGATCAGAGGCAGGATATCTGCTTTGCATGCAGAAGGTCCCAGGTTCAATCCCCAGCATCTCTAGGCAGGACTAGCAGAAACCCTGCTCCGATATTCTTAATAGCTCAGTCAGTAGAGTGTGAGACTCTTGATCTCAGGGCTGTAAGTTCGAGCCCCACGTTGGGCAAAAAGTTTGCAAGGGGTTGGGCTAGATGACCCTCGTGGTCCCTTCCAACTCTACAAATCCAGGAGAGTTGCTGCCTATCACTGTGGACAATATTGAGCTAGATCAGGGCCCCCCAGACTTACCCGGCTTTGGGCCAGTGCCCGCCGCGTCGATCGCGCGGCAGGCCGGAGGGCGGGGGAGTGCACGCACACACTTACTGTCGCGGTGGCGCGCTTCCAGGTCGGAAAAAATCACCGAAAATCGTTTGTGCGCATGCGTATGGGCCTCCCCTGACCCGGAATTGCACCGGAAATGACCTCTTCTGGGTCGGGAGAGGCCCATACGCATGCGCACAAACGATTTTCGGCGATTTCCCCCCGATCTGGAATTGCGCCGACCGCGCTGCGTGCCGTTAGAGCAGGCGGCGGCAGCGGGCGGTGGGGGTCGTCGCGGGCCGGATTGGGAGGCCAATTGGGCCGCATCTGGCCCGCGGACCGTAGTCTGGGGACCCCTGAGCTAGATGGACCAGGAGGCTGACTCAGTATAAGGGAAGTTCAGTGGTTAGAGCATCTGCCTTGCATGCAGAGGATCCTTAGTTCTGTGCCCAATGGCATCTCCGGGTAAAACTGGGAAACGTTTCCTGTCCTAAATCCTGGACAGCCACTGCCAATCAGAGTAGACGATATTGACCTAGATGGATCGAAGGCCTGTCTCAGCAGAAGCTGGCTTCCTACATTCCTGTTTCCAAATGCTGTGGCCTGATCGCCTGCCCGGAAAAATAGGCCCTCCCCCAAGTGGCCAGGAACTCACCTGTCTGCTTCGTCAAAGACCACATATTCCACACTCTGCAGCTTGAGCTTCATCTCCATGGCCACATGCATCAGTCGGCCAGGAGTTGCAATAATTCTGCGGGAGGCAAGCAAAGGACACAGTGGTTGCTTGGGGCAAGGGGAGGGCACAGCCGTCAGCTGCCTACCTGTGAGGGATCCACTGAGCCACAAAGGGCCAGCTCTCACTGAAGTTATCAGCGTGCCTTGACTGCACAAGTTCAGGATGCACGTCAGTGTTAGAAATTAGCCAGGCGCGTTTTGCTACTGGCGCGGGTCGAATGGCGACCACGTGGAGGTCTCTGGGTGCCGACATCTGAATCCGGCTGGCCCCACCAGCTTGCTTAAGCAGGTCAGCAGAAGAGCTCATTTACTGAATTTATAGTCTGCCTTTTTCTCCAAGGAGTACAGGTGAAACTCGGAAAATTAGAATATTGTCGAAAAGTGCATTTATTTCAGTAACGCAACTTAAAAGGTGAAACCAATATATGAGATAGATGCATGACATGCAAAGCAAGATGTGTCAAGCCTTTATTTGTTGTAATTGTAATTATTTGTCGTTAGGCGGGTCAATTATAAATGGAATGCAATTAATGAAATGGAATAGCGATGTTTATTTTTGTATTATAGTAACTATTTGTTTTATTACTGTGGAATTTCCAAAAGAAAGCATTTGCAAAAATTAAAATAAAAAATAATAAGTTGCATTACTGAAATAAATGCACTTTCGACAATATTCTAATTTTCCGAATTTCACCTGTAAATGAGTCACCCCCCTCCTCAGTTAAGCCCTATAATGACCCTGTGAGGCAGGGTTAAGAGCCTGTGACTGACTCCACGGTCGCCCAGCAAGGCTCAAGACTGAGAGGGGATTTGAACCCTGATCTCCCAGGTCCTAGTGCAGTGATAGCGAACCTATGACACGCGTGTCAAACGTGACACGCAGAGCCCTCCCTGCTGGCACGCGCCCCATCGGCCCATTCGCGCTGTTGTTGTTGCCCCATTTGTTCTCCTGCTCCTCCTACAGCTTGTCTCCGCTACAGCTTGTCTCCACTGTTAAAACCCGGATCCTTTGTTGTTGTTGTTAACCTTTCTGTGCTGTTTTTTTTCTGGCGCTTTGGCAGACTATGATTGGGTGTAACAGCGTGTAAGAGCAAATGTGCCTGCACAATGTCGATAAGAAGGGAATTCTGCAGGGTTTGGTTACAAGTTCAAAAAAATACTGCATTGTACCTGTGCCTGCCCGGCAGATCGAAATGGGCTGATACAAAACCTTGTTATGGGAGAGGCATCAGGATGAATGAAAGGGGCACTCAGGAGGCCTGTCAAAACAAGCCCCTTGTTTCCTAGTCACCAGCCCAAGATATTAGACTTACACAATGCTTTTTTTCCTTTAAAAAATGTTTAGGGGTGTACTCTCATTTTGACTCCAGAAAAATCACCATTTTATAGTTCAAATCGGGAAAAATAAATTCAGTGAATGGACAAAAGTACGAAGATTCACAAAATGTTTAGGGGTATGTGTGCCCCTGCATCTCCCCAGAAAAAAAAGCACTGGACTTACATATCAGGGTTTTCATGCAGAGCTGCAAACTGGTCTTCCATCCTGAAAGAAAGGAGAGGCGGATGGCAAATTTAGTTTTAGAGAAAGCAGGAAAACCTCCCTGTGCCACCCCCCTTTTGTGCCTAACCTTGGCTGCCACACTGAGATCTTACGTCACATCTTTTTTAAAAAAAATAAATAAATATTTTTTTATTACATATAGCAATATGTTAGAAAGGACAATGGCTTGCCTACTTAACACCATATGGTCCACAACTTCAGAAACAAAATGTATTGCTGCAACGGCACTTTTAAGCATCAACACTGGATATTAATTTTTATTTATTTAGATTTCCTAGTCAGCAATCAACTTTACGGAAGGCTCACTCCCTGGAGAGGCAGGGGGATGAGTTACAATGCTGAATCAGATGGACCACAAGGCCACAGTCACGCCATATGTTTAAAGCATATGATACTACTTTAAACAGTCATTACTTCCCTCCCTCCAAGGATTCTGGGAGTTGTAGTTTGCTCAGGCTGAGTGTCAGTAAAGGTAAAGGGACCCCTGACCGTTAGGTCCAGTCACGAACGAATCTGGGCTTGGGGCGCTCAGCTTGCTCTATAGGCCGAGGGAGCTGGCGTTTGACCGCAGACAGTTTCCGGGTCATGTGGCCAGCATGACTAAGCCGCTTCTGGTGAACCAGAGCAGCGCACGGAAACACTGTTTACCTTCCCACCAGAGTGGTACCTATTTATCTACTTGCACTTTGACGTGCTTTTGAACTGCTAGGTGGGCAGGAGCTGGGACCGAACAATGGGAGATCACCCCGTCGTGGGGATTCAAACCGCCGACCTTCTGATCGGCAAGCCCTAGGCTCAGTGGTTTAGACCACAGCACCCCCCACATCCCCTCTGAGTGTCATTAGGAAACTCTTATTCCCCTTCCCAGAGCTACAATTCCCACAATGGTTTAACAATCAATCCTTCTACTCTGGGGACTGTAGTTCTGTGTAAGGGAATAGGGGACCTCTTAACTACTCAGCACCCATAATGAACTACAGTTCCCAGGATTCCTCGGGGGAAGCCGTGAATGTTTCAAGTGGCATTATAGCGCTTCAAACATATGTTGTGAATGTGGCCTTGGTTCTTCAACAACGTGACTGCCTGCGAGGCTTAAACATGGGGCAGGTCAAAAATCTTTGTGTGTGTGTTTTTAATGTCAAACTTACTTGTCTCCTCCAAGGATCAGGGCTGTTTTCAGGCCTGTGTATCGGCCAAGCTGTAGTGGGAGGGGAAAAGAGTTTTTAAAAACCCAGTCAAAATCTTGCATTTCGTCCCAAGATATCCTCCCAGCTCTCTAATAACCAAAAGAAAGCCAGGGACTTGATGAGCCTAATACTTGAACAGGCCCACTTTCGCTTGACCCCAAGCCCTCTGAGGAATCCTGCTAAACTCGCAACAAAATCCTGTGGCGGTATGTTCCTCTGGTCAATTGCACATTGTCCATAGATCTCTGCAGCCTCAGAGGGCTTCACCGGCTGCATCCAGACATCAGGCTTATAGCATTCATTTTGCTGGTTCTACTGCATGAACTTCTCCCCTGTCTTCTAACCCTTTTGCACTGCAGCACCTGATGAGTTATAGAACTGCGGCTTTTCGGTTAATATACCGCCATGTAGTGCTAGAGTTTTAAACAACAAAGACTGCAGTCAAATTTAGTATAATTTAAAAATTTAGTATAATTAGGCATAATTGGAATGTTTCCTTTAATTGGAATTGTATAATTAATTTGGATTTGTGATATAAAGTGTAATTGGGAATAATTTCAATGTGATTTGATGTTGTTTAATTGGAAAACCTAATAAAAATTATTTACAAAAAAAAAAACCCCACAAAGACTGGAATAACGGCTCCATTTTTTTTTTAATGAAACTGCAACTCGAAAAAACTCCTACAATTTCCCAAGCGAACAGGGTTGCAAGCAGATTTTTTTTCCTGGGAAACAACATGGATATGAACATTCATTTTACATTAGTATTTTTATTATTTATTAAATTTCTACACCACTCTTCATCCGAGGATCCCAGGGCAGTTAACAATATAAAAACGCAAAAATAAATAGCATAGTAACAACCAAAAACAACAACCCCCAAAACCACCTGTAAGAGAGAGAGGGCTTGCAGAGAGCAGCCCACTCTGCTTACTTCTTCCAGCTGGGAGAGCAGCAGCGAGAGCAGCAAGTCTGGGAGGGAAAACCAGGAACAGGAAGTGGTAAAGAAGGGTCCAGGGCTCTGCAGAGTCCTGGAGGCTCAGCTCCAGGCTGGGAGCAGGGAAGCAGGGGCGGAGCTAGCTTCAGCAGGGGCTGGAAGGTAGAACGGCACCTCAGGAGCCTGGTTTGGGACCACGGAGGACCCGTAGAGCAAGGAAGAGGGGCGTTTGGATGCCCAGTCTTAAAAGGGGGGGGTCAGAGCCCACGAGATGCCATTGCGGGCTTCTGCCCCATGCAGAGCAGACATGATTTGTGACTTCTCACCACTGTATATAGCATGCACAATAAAACTCTGAAAATCCAGAGGATGTGTGGAGTGCTTACTCGGGAGTAGCCAACACCCTTCTGTGACACCACCATTTAAAAGACCTTAGACTGGCTAATTAGCCAAAGGCCTGGGAGAAGAGGAATGTTTTTGCCTGGTTCGTAACTATATGTGGGAATTAACAAGTAAGCAACTGTGGGGGGAATGCAGTAAAGCATTGCCTAAATGCAGCTAGTACAAAGGCTTCTAAGCAGGCACCCCCAAACGTTGGCCCTCCAGATGTTTTGGACTACAATTCCCATCTTCCCTGACCACTGGTCCTGTTAGCTAGGGATCATGGGAGTTGTAGGCCAAAACATCTGGAGGGCCGCAGTTTGGGGATGCCTGCTTCTAAGCAACCAAAACGGTTTCTGCCACTCTTGAGTCCCATCTGAACGACATCAAGCAACACGAAGGCTAATAATATATTGACAATATATTCATCTAACACTATCAAACTGTTTCAAAATTCATAAACAGAAGACATGTAATATGTGCAGGGAGTCACAAAGAAAGAAGAGTCAGGTAACTATTCCATAAGCAGAATGCTTAAAAGGCTTTGAAGACTCTCGAGTCCCAGCCATCCCTCCCCCCCATCTTTGGATTACCTCCTTGGTAAACTTGAGGGTCTGCAAGGCAAGTTCTCTGGTCGGAGAGAGGATAAGAGCCCGTGCGCCAGTCTTGGCACTGTGCAGCTTCAGCTTCTCAAACATGGGAATGAGGAAACAGGCCGTCTTTCCGCTGCCCGTCCTCGCCATCGCCACCACATCCTTGCCGTCCAGGATCACGGGGATGGTCTGCAAAACAAAGCCGATTCAAGAGTGGAGGGCAGGGGAAATCGAACGACAGCAGCAAACCTGAAGTCAGGGGCTGTGCGAACGGCGGCTCTCCAAGAGGATGAGGAATCTCCTCACATCCCTCAGAACCCTTAACTGCAATGCAAAATTCGGAGGGGGCCTAGGAAACACAAAACCAAGTTTACATGCAAAATGTCATGAAGATAATGATGAAAAAACAACTTGATTGTCCCCCATATTGCAGGTTTTGGGCTGAGGGGAAGGAGACCTAGAGAGAGAGAGATCTGAATAAAATTTCATAATATTGTAGAGTTGGAAGGCGGAGCAAGCTTTTTTTTCTCCTGCTCCATAGGATAGGACTTGCACCAATGAGTTCATGTTGTAATAAAGGAAATTCTAACTAAATAATAATAATAATATTTATACCCCACCCATCTAGCTGGGTTGCCCCTAAATATCAGGAAAAACTTTCTGATAGTAAGAGCTGTTTTGACAGCAGATTGGCCTCCCTTGGAGGGAAGTGGACTCTCCTTCATTGAAGGTTTTTAAACAGAGGTTGGATAGCCATTTGTCACAGATGCTTTAGTTGACATTCCTGCATTGTAGGGGGTTGGGAGTAGATGACCTTTGGGGACCTTTCATAAAATCATAGAATTGTAGGGTTGGAAGTGACCCTGAGGGTCATCTGGTCCAACCCCCTGCAATGCATGAACAGCATATTTCTAAAGCAAAAATGAAGAGACTGGCTTAGACTTGATGTCCGATCCAGCACAGCATTTCCTGGGTCCTCACCTTCCTCTGGATGGGAGTCGGTATTTTGTACCCTTTCTTCATGATTCCTTTGAACACAGGGTAGCCCAGACCTAAGGGAGAAAACAGTTAACTGAGATTCACCATTATTTTAAAATCTGGAGCGTAGGGCAGGGAGGACGCTGGACCAGATGGGTCTGATCCAGAACCCACGACCCATACAAAAACCTTAAAAAGACCAACCCACCTAGGAGAGTGGAGGGCACTTTGCTGAGCGCCGCCTCAAACCTTGGTCTGGCCCCTGCTAGTATACAAGAACAGCCGATTTTGTAACATTAAAAAAGCTCTCCCTCACTCACCCATGGACTGAAAGCCCCCTGATTTCTTCTTTTTCTTGTTCTGGGCCCGAACCATTTCCTGGGTGTCTAGCTCGACATCAGAAGTGCAATCCGATGCCGGAAAAGCTGGAACCGGCATCTCATAGTCCTTTGAACCACACCAAAAAAGAAAGAGAGAGAGTTAGAATACAGAGCAGCAACAGGAAGAACCAACGCCGAGTGGGCTATAACCCAGAGTTTTCTCCGCCCTGTATTATCCTCACAACAACCCAGTGAGGTAGGTTAGGCTGAAGAGCTGTTTTGTTTGTTTCTGGCAAAGAGTTGCTTTGCAATTTTCTTACCATTCGCGTCCCAACTTCTTCTCAAAGGATGGCTCTGCCTCGCCTTATTTCATCCTCACAACAACCATGCGAGGCAGGCTAGACTGAGTGGGGATTTGAACCCATGGCCTACCAGGTCTTAGTCCGACACTCTAGCCCAAGCATGGCCAAACTTGACCCTCCAGCTGTTTTGGGACTACAGCTCCCATCATCCCTAGCTTACAGGACCAGTGGTCAGGGATGATGGGAATTGTAGGGCCAAGTTTGGCCATGCCTGCTAGCCACTATACTGGCCCCAGGCTCCCGATCCTTGCCTAAAGCCCCGGAACCTGTGAAGGGAGGGTCTCTCCCGCTTACCTGCTGCTCGTCCAGGTCCCGATCCTTGCACCGCCGCTGCCTTTTCCTCCGCCGCCCCGTGGCCTGGGCAGGAGCCATGGGAGAAGCGCCGCAAACAACCTCCCGGCCGAAGAAGTTACTCCGGATCCAGGAAGGCAGGGAGCCACGTGCGTCGAATGGGCGGGGCCCCGGTGATCGGAGGCGGGACATCCATTAAACCCCGCCTCTTTTCCATAGCAAGCGCTCCAGGAGTGGCTGGCTTTTCTCTGCCACTCACGGCTTGGAGGTCAGGCTCTTTAGAGATAAAAAGGGTAGATCAGCTGATTCCGTGTCTTGAGGAAGAACCTCCGGGTTAAGTTAGAGCGCCGCGTTTATTTGTTAGTTTTAAACGCAAGAATTTGATGAAATGGGCTCTGGCCCATGAAAGCTTTCGCCATAATAAAGTGTCAGGGCAGATCCACACCGTATATTGAAAGTACATGGAAGATCCTGCACACATTTAAAGAGCATGCCTTCCTTTATTTTATTTTATTTTATCAAAGCATATATGACCCCCAGCATGGGAACTGTAGTTTTCACCTCACGGAGCTAGAATTTCAGCACCCTTAACGAACGACAGTCCCCATAATTCTTTAGGAGAAGTCAGGCGCTTTAAATATGCGTTAGATGCGCTTTAAATGCCCACTGTGGTCTTTATGAATCAGATACGCAAAACTTTATTGTTTGCTTTTCTGCAACAGACCAAGGCTGCAAATCCTAATCCCGTTTACCCATGAGTAAGCCCATACTGAATTCACTAGGGATTACTTCTGAGTAGACACGGATGGTTGAGACTGCAGTGTTAAGACGGCTACTCATCTGCAAACTTCACGCTGCGGAAGTGAGAGGTGGTACTCATAGAAATCAATGGAGGGTTGCTCACGATAGCCCTGGAAAGGTGTTGGCATTGCACTTTAGACCTGAGGCTGAGGCTGCTCAAAATCCTGCCCAACGTTGCAGCCAAGGCCAATATCTGTAGAGACTGATTTCCTCCTAGCCCAAACCCAGCGAGCATTGCATTTATAAGGCTTCTTTCAGCACTATTGGTCTGTATGTATTAATATTGCAGGTTAACTTAAAAATAAAAAAAATAAAATTCCACGTTTCAGAAGACAGGAGAAAAACTGGGAACTCCTGATGGTACTGCTACAAGAAAGTGGAGGGGAAGGCGGCAAATCCTGTCCAATTACACATGCCCATCAAACTCTAAAGCCCTACATTTCTCCGGGGATTTTTATGCGACGTTTTTCCTTCCTGTCTAAAAGAGGTGGGTGTCTTGAGCAAGCGGAAGCCGCTTTAGATTGTGAGTCAATCGATTCATTCTCCTCTTGGAAGTCCCTGTCCCCTCCGTAAAATGGTTTCGCCCAGTCCGCTTCTCCCCCCCCCGCAAGGAGGCACAGTCTCCACAGTTTTCATTTTACATTTGGGGTTCCGAAGTGAAACTCGTAAGTACTGGAGTCTGGAGAGGAAGCATATTGGTGATGAGAGGCGATTACATGAATCAATATTTTGAGGCGGAATGAAAGGCAGTTTCTCGCTGCAGTGCTTTGAAATAATATTTCTACACCAACGGTGGTTGGGCTCTACGTTTGCGTTTCTGGCTGCGAATGGGAACCGGAAAGGAAAGGTCCGTATTGACCTCTTTGCTCAGGCATTTCTTTGGTTGTTTGATGTGCTGGGGTCCGGGGAGAAGAAAGGAACGGCAAGCAGAACGAGGAGGAAAGCTGCAAATCCGTAAGTCTAGGAGGGGAAGCGACCAGGTTTGCGGGGCTCGTGCCCGGTTGCAGAAATGTGCATTCTTTCATGCAAATTGCTGCTTCGTCTTCCGCAACTGCATTTTGCATTCAGAGCGGGCTGTGATACTTGCGTCTCCCAGGGAAGCGAGATCCAAACAACGCAGACAGCAGAGGGCAGTTAGACTGCTCGATCCTATGTCTGCTTCTCGGAAAGCAAGCCCCGCTTGATTTTGACGGAGCATACCGTACTTCCAAGCGTGAGTGACTTGGGAGTCTTCTGCTGGAAGATTCAGGGCAGATGAAAGAAAACCCCTATTCAGGCAGTGCAGAGTTAAACTACGGAACTCCCTCCCACAGGAGGCAGTGATGGTCACCAACTTGGATGGCTTTAAAAGAGGATTGGACACCCCCACATATATTAAGTAAAATAGAAACATCGTCACCTGACCTCCCCATCTCCCCCCCATCTACTTCCGTCCCCCTCTTTCTTCCCAATGTCTCAACAAATGAAACCGATTTGTAAAAATGTTACGAGAGAGATTGCATATATTTCTGTAAATCAAGAAAACCTTTAATAATAATAATAATAATAATAATAATAAAGAAGACACCTGAAAACCGGATTGGACAAAATTTGACGAGAGAAGGCTATTGATGGAAACTGGGCAATGCTACTAGCAGTGCTTCCAAATACTGTACCAATTGCTATGAAACCCAGAAAGGATGAGTTGATCCCACTTGTGGGTTTCCCATAGAGGCATCTACTTGTGGCCGCTGTGAGAACAGGATGCAGGATGCTGGACTAGATGGGCCATCCACATAGCTGTCAAGTTATCCCTTTTTTTAAGGGATTTTCCCTTATGCTGAATAGGCTTCCTCGCGAGAAAAGGGAAAACTTGGCAGCTATGGCCATCCATCGGCCTGATCCAGCCGGCTCTTCTTAGGTTCAGTGTAGTGTAGTAGTTAAAGCGTGTCAGACTAGGACCTGGGAGACTGGGGTTCAAATCCCTGCTCAGCCGCAAAACCTGGGTGGGTCACAGTCTTCTCCGTCTAACCTACCTCATAGGGTTGTGGGGATTAATCAGGAGGAACACAACTGTGTTCTACCACTTTGACCTCCTTGGAGGAAAGGTGGGGTACAGAAGAATAAGCACAACAAATCTCTGCCGAAAACTCATTCTAAGCAACTCTTCATATCAAGTCGGAGGGTTGAATTTGAACTGGCCTGTTAAATTTCTGCCTCTTGCGAGACTTTTAAGGAGCCTTTTAGCTCGCAAGGTGTAATTTGTGTCTAAATCCTACAAGTCCTCTCTATTTTGGCCCTCAGGACTTTCCCCAGGCCACATCCTGCATTTGCCCTGGTTGAAACTGTGTCCTCCAACTCTGATCAGGCCACTTTTTTGCCTGGATGGATGATTAAGAGGTGAGCTAGCCTATTGACATTGACATCCATTGCCCCAACCCATTTTTGGCTCTGGCCCTGCCCACCACTGCCATGCGGCCCCTGGAAGTTCAGGGATATTTATTTATTGCAAGTTGTGTGTCCTTGTTTCTCAATTTGATCCTTTTACATGGTTTTGCACGTCGTGTGGTATTTTATGCATTGTGACTCGCCATCATTTTTATTGAGTTTAGTAATTATTTGTTGTAAGCTGTTTAATTACTATTTGCTGATATTTAATTTTACCATTTACTAATATACTCTAACGGATTATCGGAATATTGCTTTATTTGATATAAGCTTATTTTAAAGTTATTGTGACTTTCTTTTTGGTATTGGTCCAGATTGCTATTACGGGTGAGATCTTTGCTGTCAATTTTCTTGTTTGTTCAGCTTGTGAACCGCTTGTGTATTGTAATATAGAAAGGCGATATACAAATTAAAAGTGAAATGAAATGCCAAGATGGCGAAATGTGTCCTCACTTCTGCTCTACCCTTTCAGTCTGCCTTGTGAATTCTTGCTTCATTCAGATCTTGCTTATGAGCCTCTAAGTCTCCTGCAATCCTGGATGGCAGGGCCTGACCCTGCGTGGCTTAACCGGATCCATGAAGGCATCTGCTGAGCTGGGGATCCAGCCCTGCCAGTTCCAACGCAGTGGGAGGAGAGGCTACAGGGTCACAGCCAAAGCCTCCTACGTGGACGAGTCGCTTTTCGGCAGCCCTGCAGGACGACTGAACGCCAGAGCAGAGTTTGACCCACCGTGGGTGTGTAAGAACGCTAGTTCTCCGCGACCCCTTTTGTGGAGTCCCAAGACGACACAATGGGAGGTGGACACCAGCCCCTCGACAGCCGCTCCGCCCACCAGCACTCCGAGAAAGGGAAATAAATACAGGTAGGGGAGGTTTTGAAGCTCTGACAGCCAGCAAAAGTGAGATTGCCCTAGCAGGTTATTAATGTATTTATATCCTGCCTTTCCTCCAAGGAGCACAACCTGGCACAAGAACAGTTGTGTCCGCCCCCTTATTTTACCCTCCCAACAATTGGCGGGGCAGGCCTATTTTCTTCAGCCTTGGGCCCCCAGATGTCCGTGATGGAATGTCAGTGCCAGTACTGGTGTAGCAGTTAGTGGTGTCAGACAAGAACCTGGGAGATCAGGGTTCGAATCCCCCCACTCGGCCAGGAAGCTCACTAGGTGTGTGATCTTGGGCCAGTTAGGGTCTCAGCCTAACCTGCTTGGCAGGGTTGTTGTGGGGAACTAAATGAGGAGTGGGTGGGGATAAAAATGCAATAAAGCTCCTGGGATAAAAATGCAATAAATAAGTAACAATCGCCCCATCATCCCTGACCATTGAGGGTAATGGGAGTTAGTAGAGCAACACCTGGAAAACCAAGGTTGAAGAATGCTGGGTTAGGCTGAGAGACTGTGGCTGGCTCAAGGTCATGCAATACTGCAAAAAAGAAAAGGGGGAAAAAGACTATGCCCTGATGTCGTCCCCCCCCCCCCAATTTAATAAATGAGTAATTTATCTTAAGATTTGTCCCGATATTGACTTATGAGGCCCTTGTTTGTGTGCCTCCTCCATGAGGGTTGCAAAACCAGAATGGGTCTTTTCTGCAGTGGCTCCCCGTTTGTGGAATGCTCTCCCCTGGGAGGTTCCCCTGGCGCCTTCATTATACACCTTTAGGTGATAGGCAAAAACGTTCCTCTTTAAACCAGGCCTTTGGCTGATTGACATCCAATGCTCTTTAAAAATGTGTTGGGGAGGGAGGGATTATTGGGTTATTCTTGTTCTTTGTTTTTCTTTTATTACGGTATTTATTTTGTGTTTTTATATTGTGATTTTATGTTGTGAACCGCCCTGAGACTTACGGGTTTAGGGCACTATACTACTACTACTACTACTACTACTACTACTACTACTACTATTAATACCCCACCCATCTGGCTGGGTTGCCCCAGCCACACTTTATGCATGGTAATAACTTTGTGGTGCTTAGAATGATTTCTCTAGGTGTGGCTCCTGTTGGCAGTAAGCATCTCTCTCTCTTTCTCTCCCCCCTCATCTCTAAATGAAGGCTAAAAAGTCACACCCCATCCTACTGCGATGAGACCCTGTTTGGGCCAAAGCCAGGGGGTCGGGAGCAGGCGACTCCCTGGATGATGAAGGGGGAAGTGGCTAAGCTCCGCCCTTTGCTTTTGACTCCGCCTTCTGCTGTGAGGGACCAGCCAGTCCTTTCCCCTCGTCCGAAGGACACGCCGCTGACAGCCTTCCATCGGGAGACACCGGACACCCAGGGCAAAGAGGCATTTGGAACCTGGCGTGGAGGAGAAAGTTCTGCTTTGGGGCACCCCGAGAACCGCTTAGATGCAGACACCCGGGACTTTCTGGGGCGGGCGCCCCGCCAGCCTGTTATCCAGCTGTATAAAACTTCTGAGGGTTCCCAGGCCTACCTAAGCAAGCCAAGGACAAGTATGGAGCAGGATCACCAATGCTCAGGGGCTTCCCCAAGGTCTCTGCCTAGACCACGTTCCAATAATTTGTCCGGGTTGTCATCTGCCAGGGTCATAAAAGCTACAAGCTCATGTAAGCCCAGGCCGCCTTGGAAATAAATAAATTAAAAGATTGCTGTTTTCACATGTTCTGCATGCAAAATGACCACCAAATGGGCAGTGCTCTTTGCCCACGTTCCATGGGCTAGCTAGCCATAACAGTCTTTGCCTGTTCCTTTGGTGCACGAGATGGGTTGGGTGCTGAGAGTGGTTGTGACAGTCCTTCATTCGTAGGTTTCAAGGTGGTTCACAATTTAAAATATTAACAAAACAGTAAATGACTGCTTATATCAGTCATATACTGATAAGAATAATCCCAAAGGAGCCCAGGGCAGTATAACTGTTCAAAACAGGAACAGTGTTTTTTGGCCTGGGTAAACAGGAATGCTCTTAAATTTCTCCTGAAAGTTAGTAATAAGGAAGACAGACACACCTCACCAGGAAGAGTATTCTACAAATGGGGAAGTGCCACTGAAAAGGCCCTGCCATGGATCAAAAGGGGATGATGGGAGTTGTAGTCCAGCAGCTTCTGGAGGACACCATGTTGGCCAAGGAGACTGGTTCAGATCCCTGCCTCATGCATGTTGGTTACTGGGGTGACCTCAGGCAGATCCGTGTTTCTGTCCAACTTGTTCTGGGAATAAAAAGCTGAACTTCTTGGAGAGGTGAAAAGGGTATGAATGAAGAAATAAGAGGAGATAAGAGAGAAGTTTTTTTTCATCCCAAGGACCACATTTGCTTCTGGGGGGGACCACATGCCAGGGGTGGGCAGGGCCACCAAAAGTGGGTGGAGCAATGAAAGCAAATTTTACTTTTTACAGTGGCCTAGTTTCTACATGCACTCACACACACCCTCTCTTCCATCCATGCAAGCAGGAGGCATATCCCAGAGTTCAAGGAGACGGAACAGTGGTACCTCGGGTTACAGACACTTCAGGTTACAGACTCTGCTAACCCAGAAATAGCACCTCGGGTTAAGAACTTTGCTTCAGTATGAGAATAGAAATCGCGTGGTGGCAGTGCAGCGGCAGTGGGAGGCCCCATTAGCTAAGGTGGTACCTCAAATTAAGAACCATTTCAGGTTAAGAACGGACCTCTGGAACGAATTAAGTTCTTAACCCGAGGTACCACTGTACAGTCAGGCAAAAACACTTGGGAGTGCAAAGCAGGGACCCTAACAAATGCGGCTTGGGGAAGATTCCTGCATTGCAGGGGATTGGACTAAATGATCATTGGAGGCCCCTTCCAACTCAACAATTCTAAGATTTCTCTGGGCCAGAGAGAGACCCTGGCTGGGCCTTGGGTTCCCCACCCCTGAAATATGAGTTTTGCCCCTGCAATTCTTGAGCACGGTTAGAACAAGTTCTGTGCAAAGCAGCCCCTGCAGTTTCCTTTCAAACCTAGAGAAAGGAGAGAACAGCTCTTTCACAACTTTGCCTATTTGGCTGATAGCATTTATTGAGGAACGACAAACCTCCCTAGGGAGTGCTAAATACCCATTTTGGACGATCTGGAATGGACTTGGCTGCCTGTGACTGGGGACGGGGCAGGGCAGGAAGAGGTGAAGGCTCACTTCCTCCTCCTCCCTTTGCCCTTCTTCTTCCTCTTGGACCGTAGCAGCGATCTCACCAGGTACCCCTTCCACAAGGCTTGGATGAGGGTGGCGGCTCGGACCAGGATGGCCAGCTCCTTCTCGGCCTTCGCTTTCTGCTCCGCCTTCACCCTCCTCTCCTCCTTGATCTGGCTGTATTCCTGATCCAGCAGCGCAAACTTCTCTCTCAGCTCTGCCAGCTGTTCCTTCTCTACCACATAGACCACGTCAATCTCCTCGATCTCCTCCTGGGGATGGACAAAGGCCTGGCATTTAAGCAACTGCCTCAACATCTAACGGAACTGATCTTTGACATATTCTGCACCAATTCAGACATATTGTGAGCTATAGGAGGCGGCAGCATGTGATGCCCCTTGCAGCAAAGTGTCTTGTGGTGCCTTAAAGATGATGGCCCCCTCTGCACTATGCTTTGAAGGCAGTCATAGGTGGTGCCCACGGCAGGTTCTCAGATTCTCAATTCATGGAGACCTCTCCTTTAAGTTGCTACAAGATTCTTGAATTGTGAACCAAGAAAGAGACGGGAGACCAGTGGTTCTGCCCACCGACCTGTTCTCTCACAAGCCTAAATAGGGCAAAGAGTTTTTAAAGCCCCTCTTACCCAGTGTGAGCAGCAGAAAGGGCCTTGGCAAACCTCCCTTCTTTTGTAGCCTGAGCGTGCTCCCTAGCAAGTTGCCAATGACGCATTGGCGCAATAAGACCCTGTATTTGGTTTCTATGTTAGCCATCAATGAAAAATCTACGGTACTTAAGTCGCGGACAGACAACATGGTGCCCTCCAGATGTTGTGGACTACAAATCCCATCATCCTTGACCATGCTGGAGTCCAAAACATCTTTGAGGGCACCATACTTTTTTTTTTTTGCACACCTGTACAAGCTCACATTCCGGCTTGAAAAGAAAACATGAACTGAAGGATGCTTTTGTTGTGGTCCAATTAACCAAACCAGCAATGCCAGACCAGCTGGCTGAGCAATTCTAAATAATTTGTGAGGCGGACGGAACAGCTCGGTTTCCTAGGTAATGTTGCAACCATGGAGGTAGGAAAAGGAACCCAGCTGATGTAAGGAAAGTGGGAGAGTTATCCTACATCAGTGCCCTGGGAAGTTTTGCTGCTTAACGTTTGTGAAATGACCTCTTATAGGCAAAAAGAATTGGCAGAGAAAAGGCTCAGACTTTGGTTGACAACAGTACCTGCTTTTCTAGCATCTCAATATCATACTTCTGGACCCAGTTCTCTATTTCCATCTCCACTTTGAATTTTTTCTAGAATAAATAAGAGAAGAAAATCATTTCCAAAATTTCAGGGTTAAGCTGGGGCGGCTGGCTATACTAGTCGATGACATTTCCATTGAAGGCAACCAACAGTCTCTGGAGAGCTTTAAGTGTACAGATATTCTGGGCCTGGTAACACTGTCAGCTGGTTCACACTTTGGCACCATGAGACTGCGTGAAATTGCAGGCTCCTGGGGATGAGCTCAGCTCACAATTACTTGGCTCCCCACCCCCAACCTTTTGAGGGCCACAGTTTACTACGGTGAGTAAACCAAGGTTTGGCTTAGCATGTTGTCTGAGCAGCAACTCATGGTTTTAAAGCTCCCTCCTCAGTTACAACTTGTGATTAGTGAGGAAAGAGCTATGATTCTGAGTTTGGACAACGCACTCAGTCAAACTCAGCACATTTATGTAGCCTTGCTAAGTCAAGTAAGTGGCTGGCTCCAGTTGCATAGTCATTTAGCTATAAAGACTGCAACCAGCTGAGCATATTAACCTGGGATAGGTGCTGTTTATCCCATTTATATGCACCAGAGATGCCCATCTTCTGTACACTTGTGGTTTCCATTCTAGAGCCAGCAGCAGGCCATGGCTGGGTCTTTTCTGGCATGAACTGACTCCTGCAAGACTTCTCTAGAGCCAGAAATGGTTTCGCAGTTGAAGTGTTCATGTAGGTGCACAAAACCCAATGTGTTCTGAAAATGCATGAAGGCCTCCCCAAGGAAAGCTCTTAAAAAAAAAACTTGTTAAGCCTAGCCACCTTCAGAGTAAATCGACTTGTTCAATAGGTAGAGTTTAAATGCACAACAATCCTTTCCAGTCATAAAGAAATTGTTGTCCTTTAAGTTTGGCTGGGAGACAATTTAAAAATTGGAAAGTATTCTTAATTCAGATACTGAGTGCCGCCACCCCTGGAAGAATGTACAGTAGACCAGTTTGATAACATTGGTTGCAATGGAGGAAGGGGATTGGCCCAGGTGGCTGTTTGATTCCAGCTCTATCCCAGGCTTGCACTTCTAAGCCACCGTGGCCAAATCAGTCCACTAGATGTATGCTACAACCTGCCATGTGTTAGAATCAGGGATGTCCAACCAGTAGATTGCAATCTACCAGTAGATCCCAGCTGCTCCTGGTAGATCGTGGGATCCTTATCGTGTACAAAAAGTTAATGGGGGAAAGCTAAATACTGCACAAACCTCCCCCCCCCCCAAAGCTCAACTCCTCTGGGCACTTCCCTCTTAAAAAAAGCTCAGCAACTCTGGGCAATCCACCCACCCCACGCACACTCCTCCTTCCAATTTCAATGGGTAGATCACTGCCAGTTTTTTTAAATATATATATTGGGAGTAGATCACAGTTTCTTGGGAGTCGGACAAGCTTGTACTAGATGATGCCCTTTCTTCCAGCATCACTTGGAAACACCATCTCTATATTAACTACAGAGGAGCTCATTTTCTAGGGCCGGGTTCCCCAAAGTTGGGTCCCCGGCAGATTTCGGACTGTGTTCCCCATCATCCCTGACCACTGGTCCTGCTAGCTAGGGATGATGGGAGTTGTAAACTAAAAGTAGCTGGAGACCCAGGTTTGGAAAACCCTGGTCTAGTGCAGTTTTTGCCAACCTGGTCTCCTGGTTGGACCATGTTTGGACTGTGATTCCCAGCTGCATTAGCTGGGGCTCATGGGACTTGCAGTCCAAGATATCTGGAGGGCATTGGGCTGTTGTTCTAGTAAGAATGCTTAGACTGGCAGCACCTCTGCTTACCTTCCGGAGATTAAGTTCAGACTCCCGGTCCTCCAAAATGAGGGCATTTAGTGCAGCTCTGAGCTGATTCAGCTCCTGCTGCAACTTGGCACACTTGCCCTGAGACCCACGTAGCTCCGTCTTCTGCGCCTTATCCGCTTCTGCTCGGGTGCGCAGGATTTGGTTTTCGGAGACCTTGGAGATGTTGTACAAGTGGGTTTTGAGGTCCTTGATTGTGGCGTTCTTCCTGGAGATCTGAATGGCACCAAGATGGGTCAGAAGGACTTTGCAATCCAATGCACAAACACCAATTCATTTCAAATGACAACACAAGTCAAGAGAACAATTTAAAATAATGCTGCTGAGGATCTGGGAAGTAGAGACCGGACATGGCTGAAGCCTGCTGGAAGTAACGTGGAGGGCCTTTTTGGTATCGGCACCCCAACTATGGAGAACCTCCCTAAAGAGGCTCCCTCAGTGCCTTCTCTATGTCTTTCTGGCAGCTCTTTATTCACTCAGGCTGTGTTTTAAATCTGTTTTATTTCCTTGACTTTAATTAGGATATATTGTATTATTATTGATGGGCAGCTGCATAAGTTTTAAGAAATCCTCAGTATCAACCAATGGCACCTCCAGCCTTTATTATACTGGAGCTGTCTACCGATCCTATAGCTTTTGCAAAAGGCACAGCTGAAAGCAGAAACTGGGAGATAACTCCTGTTCTAACAGTTAAGAGGTAGGTAGCCTGTCTGACGTAGTCGAAACAAAAAATAAAAAAAATTCCTTCCAGTAGCACCTTAGAGACCAACTAAGTTTGTCATTGGTATGAGCTTTTGTGTGCATGCACACTTCTGTTTCAGTGTATCTGAAGAAGTGTGCATGCACACGAAAGCTCATACCAATGACAAACTTAGTTGGTCTCTAAGACAGCTGCTGGAAGGATTTTTTTAAATATTTTTTAAAAAATTGTCCTGTTCTAGCAGTGGGTGTTAGAACAGCGACACGGGTGGTGCTGTGGGTTAAACCACAGAGCCTAGGGCTTGCTGACCAGAAGGTCGTGGTTCAAATCCCTGCGACAGGGTGAGCTCCTGTTGCTTGGTCCCAGCTCCTGCCAACCTAGCAGTTGGAAAGCACGTCAAAGTGCAATTAGATAAATAGGTAGTGCTACAGCGGGAAGGAAAATGGTGTTTCCGTGTGCTGCTCTGATTCGCCAGAAGCGGCTTTGTCATGCTGGCCACATGACCTGGAAGCTGTGCGCCGGCTCCCTCAGCCAATAATGCGAGATGAGCTCCGCAACCCCAGAGTCGGTCATGACTGGACCTAATGGTCGGGGGTCCCTTTACCTTTAATAGTGGGTAGCCAATGTGGTACTCTACAGAAGTCGCTGGTCTACAATTCCCATCATCCCTCACTACTGGCCATGCTAGAGCAGCTGGGAGTTGTAGTCCAAGAACATCTTTTTTCTCCTGCCAGCAGTCTTTCTGGTTGTGTGAAATTTTGCAATTCTTTTGATACAATTTTGGGCTGGATGAATGCTCGATTGTCTGGACCAGTCAAATCCCCAACTGCCTGCCCCACTGCTGCCACCCCATTGTACCTCATCATCACGACTCTTGATCTCCGCTGCCAGTTCCTCCTCCAAAGCTGCAATCATCTCCGTGTTTTTCTGGTCTCGCTGGTTTATTTCATGTATAAACCGATTTTTTTCTCTTTCTTCTGACGGGGTAGTCAGAAGCTTCTCAAGCAGGAACCCCCTGAGCTCCACAAGGCCTTTAATGAACTGTGAGACAGCCAGCTGCCTGAAATTGGCAATATCATGTATTGCCTGATAAGCTAAGGGATGAGCAAAAAACAGGCGTACAATATTTCGGACAGAAGACCTTAAGCCTTGTATGTGCAAGATGAGGTAGCCACTTGGTTCCTCAGTGTCACTGAGCCACCCCCTGGCAGTGCCCCTTTGCAAAACGCCTTCCTCTTCAAGGCGGGTGAGCGTAGCCTCCATAACGTTTGAAAGCCGCAGGTGTTCCTTAAGAGCCCCTGTAAGTTCAGGTCCCAACACTGCACTCATATCCTCAAGGTTCCTGATGATGTAAGAGAATGCGCTGACCAGCTCCACCTTAAATATGGTATCGTCCATCACAGATATAATCCTCTTGGTCTCAACAGTGGATAGCTTTGACCGACCAGGCTCTAGGATCTTCAGGGGTATTCTAAGATTCACCTTTCTGGTCAGGTTGGCATCTGATGGAAGGCTGGACAGTTGGACTACTTGGGTTGCCATGTTTTCAGCCAGGTATCCTCACAGGGTGCGCTTTCACATCCACAAGTAGCTTTAGTCTTCAGTACCAAATAAGCAGGTGCTCCAGCGCATCCGACGCGTCAATATCTGTGAGCAAATGGACTATAAAAAAACCCGCACATGCACACTTTGGTCCCAGAATCACAGATACAGAATACTGTATATTCCTGCGTATAAGACTACTTTTTAACCCAGGAAAATCTTCTCAAAAGTCGGGGGGGGGTCATCTTATACGCCAGGTCATATTTCTTATATGGCGAGTATATCCCAAACTCTATATTTTAACTGGAAAAGTTGGGGGTCGTCTTATATGCTGGAATATACGGTATATAAAAAAGAGACTTGACTCTAGGGCTGGATGATATCTGGTTTTCAACATCGTGATATATCTCCAGCTAAACATTGCAATATGTTGATATATCACAATGTATGGAGCTATGTAGAGGAATTGGCTGGCTTCACGGTTTTTCCCGCATCGTGACTGTTGCACAGCACACACAAACACACATCAAGATTCACAATATATTGCCAGGTCAAAAATTATGAAACTGATATCATGATATGGACTTCAAACTGGTTTTGGATGATATATCGCCCAGCCCTAACACACATCATGATGCATGATATATTGCTAGGTCAAAAATTATGAAACTCAATACGGACTTCAAACCAGTTTTGGACAATATATTGATATATCGCCTAGCTCTGCTTGACGCCAGGGTGGATAAAAATCAATGATTTTTTTTAAAAAATAAAAAAACAGATTTTTTTTGATTTAAATCAGATTTTTTTTAAAATAAAATGCTTTTTGAGGAAAATATATTACCATCCAAAGGTTATTCCATCATGAAATAAAGATTAGTTTTTTTAATTATGTAGAATAAGGTTGCATATGTTTAATTTTTGGGGTAAATAAATTCCATTAATCCATTCACAATGTCATGCTCTTCCAGAGGTTTTTGTAAGATTATTGGGCAGTTTCTCTGCCTACAAGATATTATCACAGATACTTGGTTTACTTTTTGAATTTGACTCAACAGAGATCACATGCCTCTTCTTCACAGCAAAAATGTTATAACATGAACAGAGTTGAGAAAAAGACATTAATCCTATTGTTCTACAAACCTATGAATACAGAAACAACCCCTTCAATGCTAAGTTTCAAGAAGTTCAGTGAATAGAATAGAAACAATATTTTTCTGATTGTTTGGAGTGGACAGTATTTAATTTTTTCATGTGTAGGCTGGGCTGACAGTCTAAGTTTCTTAAAATATATATATATATTGTTTTTGTTTAGCCAAATTAGTTAACAAACATGGATGTTTGTTTAAGCAAATAACATATGCTGTAATGTTATTGTTTCAGTTGAATAAATCTATTTAAATTGTTATTATTAAGGTAATGATTATTTTTCTCCTTCCTAAGTACAACAGTAAAGTTGTCCAAATATGAATGACTAACCTATTAAACTGGGGATAAAAAACTAATATGAAAAGTTGTTATTCTAAAAATCTTCATCTACTTGCATATTAAAGTTATACCAGCAAGAATTAGTCTTTATGTAGAAAACTATGATTTAAATCAATTTGATTTAAATCAAATCCACCCTGCTTGACGCCAAAAAGGAATTGCTTCCATGATTGCAGGAGAAGCAAAACCTATTTGCCATTTGTGGTCCTCACACAACCCAGAACAGAATAATAAGGAAATATGGTGCTTTATATGCCCTAGAACAGACAACTTAGAAGGGGATAAGTGATGAGAGAAACTGAAGAATGGGAAAGCAGAAGAGCTGTAATAGGTAAAGGGATGGTTTATGGTCCATGAGAGGTGAAAAAACGTTTAACTCAGGCTTTACCCTCAGCCAGCCCCAGCCCCCTTGCTGGCCTTCTTACTTAAAACTAGTTCAGCTCAGTGGTATGGCATCTGTTTTCCTGGGGTGCCACACCCCAAACTTCTCTACTGAGTCGCTACTGAAACAAAGCCAAAGTAACTGCTTAATTCATCTCTCGCTCCTTCCTTTCTCTTCATGCTTCTGGGGCTCATCACACACAAAACCCCCCCAAAACCTAGCCCTATACAAATTATTTATTCTGAAGTCCCACAGGGTCCAGGTAGTCTGATGCATAAAAGGATAAGCCTTCTCTTGCTGTTGCTCTCCAGCCCCAAGAACTGGTGCTATACTGCTGCCGAACATGGAGGTTTCATCACAGCTAATAACCCCTAACAGACCTCTCTCCATAGATTTGTCTAATCCTCTTTTGAAATCATTAAAGCTTGTATATATTGTCACAGCGCACAGCAGCTACCCAGTTCCACACCTTAACTTTCTTTCCCACATGTATATATATATACATTGTTGTTTTTCTCTGGTCAGCACACTCAAGGCAGCTCCCAGTTGCAACCTCCTCCAAGCAACAACCCTGCCAGGGAGGTTAGGCTAAGAGATACAGAGAGCTTCCTAAATTTATGCATGTTGCTTATTAAGTTTGTACAGATGCCCATCCATAGATTTCAAAGAAAGAGAATAGTTAAATGTAAAACATAACCTATAATAACAACAATATAATATGCAGTACACAATATAATAATCTATTATTAAAACAATTTAGACTTTCCTTAAACTCACCCCAAAACAAGTCTTGCACCCCCCACCCCCAAAACAGGTCACTGCTACCACCGCCTCCTTTTTTTAAACAAGGCCCAGCTTGCCTGTTGCTTGGCAACTCCAATTAGCGTGGTGGTGGGAGAAGCCACCAATCACATTCTCCGACGCTTCTTTGCCTATCGTTGGCATCATATAAAAGGGATGTCCAATAGCAGTGCGGAAACTATAAAATGAGAGTATTCTGAGCCCGCCCCCAACCCTCCTTCGACATTCCACTCGCTACCAAGGGGTCATAGACGCAATAAAGCCGCGTTTTACGGTTCAGATTCCTTCTTAACCATAGAGGTGAAAATTTCTAGAACGACACACATACGCTTGACTTGAGCGTCCATGGGTGGAAAAAAATTGAGGCTTATCTCTATGGTAACAACTTTACTTCGAAGGAAGTTCGATTTTACAACGGAAGTGCCCTAAAGACGGCGCTGGTGGCTCTCAAATTTTCCCTGACTGTATGCCATAGAAAAATTCCTTCAGTAGCACCTTAAAGACCAACTAAGTTTTTATTTTGGTATGAGCTTTCGTGTGCATGCACACTTCTTCAACTTAGTTGGTCTTTAAGGTGCTACTGAAGGAATTTTTTTATTTTACTTCGATCCAGACCAACACGGCTACCTACCTGTAACCATGTATGCCATAGACTTAGAGACTTTGGAAGCAACCAGTTCAAAGATTGGGCAAAGGACACTACGCAGGTTGGGGCAGAGCAACTCCCCTGCTTAGTCTTCACAGGGTGGAAACAAAATAAAAAAATTCCTTCAGTAGCACCTTTTATTTTTTTATTTTGCTTCGACAGGGTGGAAAGTTTGCTTTGGGTGCTCCTTGCCACTCATATGGTGACGTTCAACATTTGAAGACCGAAAGTTTTAAAGTTTGTGTCTTACCTCTATACCAGCTCCTTAAGAACTCAGGGGTGGGTCAATAGGGCTATCTTTCGCCTATCACAGAAGAGCTCGGTTGGGTTTTGCGCACGCGTGTAGGGCGGAGCTAAAAAGTTTACTGACGTAAAGCGGATGGTTCGTGCACACTGGTTGTTTTTCCTTGTAGAAGGCATGGGCGAGGGATATAGAGGTAAACCATCATAAAGTACATAAACAACTTCCGGTTTCTTCTTATATCCCGCCCTATGACGATCGGGGCAGCAGTTCTATCTAGACGGAACCTGCAATCCTGTAAAACACTCACTTGGGAGTAAGCACCAGTGAAACCAATGGTGTCTTCTTCCGAGTTGACATCGCAGTGCCCGGCACGTGAAGTTAGCCTTACTGCACTTACGTAGGATGCTGCCTTTTATTATTATCATTACTGTACTGTATTCTAGATTCAGGTAGGTAGCCGTGTTGGTCTGACGCAGTCGAAATAAATAAAAAAAATTATCCAGTAGAACCTTAGAGACCAACTAAGTTTGTTATTGTTATTATTGTTGTTATTATTGAGTCAGACCATTGATCCCTCTTGCTCCCAGCCATTTCCGGAGACGCCAGGGATTGAACCCGATGCCTTCTGCATGCAAAGCAAATGCTTTGCCACCGAGCTACTGCAAGGAAGATGGTCCATCAAAGAAATAACACAAAAAATATATAATCATTGATAATGCTAACCTTTACTTGAACTTTTCTTATTTTAACCCATGTGCAACTGTACTCACTCCACGTGCCTATTTTAGAGTTTTGTTTCCCACCTCTGTTGTTATAATTGCTCTCTCTGTTTTATATTCATTATAAGATGATTCTTTTTAAGCTTGCAACTTTCATAAAGCAAAGGCACCACGAGAAAAACAAAACAAAAATTAGGGCAATTAGGAAGGTGTTCCTCTCTCCCCGCAGTTTCATATGGCGTGTTTTATTTTATTTGCGTAGTTTTATGTGCGTGTGTCGCTATCTTTAAAAGAGTGGTATTCAGGCTTGAGGGGCCGCCTTGAGGCCAGGTGAGGGGCAGCAGCGACAAGGGAGGGAAGGGGGCGGTTTCAGACAACAATCGTGTCCCGTGTCGTCCCCCCAATACTCCCGCCTTCCAAAAAGGCTGTGGCCGGCCTAGGAATTGCTTCCGCCGGTAGCAAGAAGTAGGACAGCGGGGAGGAGGAAGGGAAAGAGCCCCTTCCCCTCCAGCAGCCTCGCAGGCAAGGAAGGCTGAGCCGCATTATGCTCTGTAAAAGTTCGGACCTTCCATAATTGATAGTAAGAATAAATGGTAATCATATAGTTGGGGGAGGGGCGGGACAGAATGGCTTATATACTAAACGGGGCTTAGAGGTTGGAGTTGAAGTGATGGCGACACGATCCAGGTGTTAAGTGCCGAAGGCTGGGCAGCACTCTGCCCATGCCTAGAGGCGTTCTTCTTTATTAAGAGGGTATCGTCTGGCAGGTAAAGGTAAAAAATAGCCTCTTAAGAAGCAATTCCGTTTTGGGGTGCAAAATTTGAACAGTGGCTACAAAGAATGGCTTTTAACATCTGGTTAAGGGAGGAGGGGGTTGAGGGGGTGCAAAATCGAAACCCAACAGTGCTGGCGAGAAGGGTACCCCCCCTCAAAACCCCAGCCCAGCAACAACAACAACAACAACAACAACAGCCCACCTTTTACTGTTTTAAAAGTAAAGGGTCTTATAGAAGCGTGCAAAACAAAAGACCCCTGCGCTTTTATTAAACTGGATTAAGGGGGAAGGAGGGGATCTCGTTGCAAAACCGAGCGAGCCCTGAAAACAGGGTGGGCGGAAACATTTCCGAGAGCAAGATAGTCCAGCTGCAAATTGCGAGAGGCCTCCCCCCTCTTTCCCTTCCCCAAGTTTTGAAACGGATCGCCCTGTTTTTTGCACGCAGCGATGGATCACCGAGGCGCTGTTCAAAAGAGAGGCAGGCGCCTGGCGATGCTGGCTGGCCCCAGGCCGGCTAAAGAAGAGCAACATCTCTCTGGTTCGCCTCCGCTCGGCCTCCGCTCACTCTCTCCCCGCCTCCCTCCCTTTCCCTCCAGGGATGATCCTCCTCCTAAGTCGGAAGGGCTGCTGAGGTCAGAGACAGACGCCAGCTGAGTTTGGGACGCAGCAGCGACAGCGAAGGCGGTTTTGCGCGGAAAGTGAATGACGGCGCAAGTCGTCAGCTGACGCTTCTTTTGCAACAGTAGCACCCTCTCTGCCCAAAAAGCCAGGCAGGCAGGGTACCTGGTGGGGGCTCCATGATGCGGGCCAGGGTTCCGCCGAGATGGGTGCCGTTTCCTCCACGCGCCCGGGACAGTCCCAGGTCCGCAAGATGCGCCTGATCTTGGACGAAGTGGCGACGGGACCCGGGGTTTAAAGGGATATCCTGGAGCAAAGCAAAAGTCTTTTTTGGGGGGATGGCTGTGAATCCGGAAGATGACGACGTCCCCCTCATTCTCACCTTGGATGAGGGCAGAAGTCAGGGTCCCGAACCGGAGGGGCTACCCAGCGAAAGTAAGTTCAACTCTCTTCTTTCATTTGTTTGCTGTCCAGTTTGCATCTCCTGCAGTGAGGCCAGCCTCGCGCGTCCTTTGGCAGCTGCGTACACACGCCATACTTTTTTAAAGCCCATTTTCTCCACCAAAGGATCCTGGGAACTGTGGTTTCTCCACCTTCGGAGCTACAATTCCCAGCCCCCTTGACAAACTACAGTTCCTGCCGACCTCTCAAAAGAATTATGAAGGCTCACAGCAATACATATCAAGATAAAATCAGAAATCAGGTATGTACATGCACAAAAGGGGGAAAAACGGCGCAAGATGAGATTGGCTGGAAGCACTAAAGGGTGGGGGGAGGGTTGGTGGTGGTAGGGAGAATATATGTTTGTATCTAAGTCAATTTTGTATTTTAGTTAAGTTTGTATTTCAGCTAACCTTAATTCAGTTTTGAATATTTTATTTTAATGTTTTGTTTATTATTTGGTTATTGATTGCAAATTTTGCAACAATTTGTTTTAGAATTTTTGTAAATTTTTGTGAACTGCTAATAAAGATAGTTTTCCAGCTTAAAAAAAAAGACAAACTACAGTTCCCTGGAAGCTTTGGTTGCCACGGCGAAGCATAACTTTAAAAGTATGGTGTGTACACAGCTTAGTGGTAGGGCAGACATGTTGACAAGTTGCTATTTTTTAAAATGAAGCTTTATAACAAGATTTTGCTGAGATCTCGGGATGCAAGTGCAACCGAAAACAATTTGAGCAAGGGCAAATAAAAATTAGAACATGCAGAACCACGCTAATGATGAGCAGAACTGATGTTTCCTTATGAGTTAAAAGCCTGGGCAGGTGGGGGGGGGAGGAATTATTGGCCCCTTGGCTCGTGTGTAACAGACTAGGTGCCAGGTGAACAGTTCTGCAGAGCGTGTTCCAAATTCAAGGCACTGCTGCAAGAAAGGCCCTTTCCCCAATGGCGTACAATCTTTTGATGGGGGCACCCAAAGGCCCATAGCTCCATGGTGGAACATCTGCTTACTCCGTGGAGGCTGGTCCTTTAAAGCAAATGGGAAACAGCCCCACCAGCCTCAGTTTGCCTTCAGGCAGCCCTCACCTTCCTGCCTTCTTACAACCAGTCAAGGGGGTGGTTTTGCCTGCCATTACCGGTAGTTGCTCTGGCTCCACTCATTGTTAGTTCCACTGCCTTCTACCTTTCTAGCCTCCATTGTCTGCTTTGCATTCAGAATTCTGGTGCCAGCTTCAATCCCTGGTGTCTCCGGGTAGGGATCGGAAGGGGATCCAAGTCAAAAACCCTGGAGAGATGCAGCCAGTCAGTGTAGACCAGACATCCCCAAACTTTGGCCCTCCAGATGTTTTGGACTACAATTCCCATCATCCCTGACCACTGGTCCTGTTAGCTAGGGATCATGGGAGTTGTAGGCCAAAACATCTGGAGGGCGGCAGTTTGGGGATGCCTGGTGTAGATAGTACAGTGGTCCCTTGGTTCTCAAACTTAATCTGTTCCGGAAGTCCATTCCAAAACCAAAACGTTCCAAAACCAAGGTGCGCTTTTCCGTAGAAAGTAATGCAAAACGAATTAATCCATTCCAGACTTTTAAAAACAACCACCAAAACAGCAATTTAACATGAATTTTATTATCTAACGGGACCATTGATCCATAAAACGAAAGCAATAATCAGTGTATTGTGCTATAAAATAAATAAGACAGTATTGTAGATGATAAAAATAAAAATTATTATTTTTCCTTACCTGCACTGATGATAGTCATTGTTTGGATGGGGGGCTTTTATCCATTTCTGCAGTCACACAATCAATCAATCAATCAATCAATCAGTAGCTGAACTGGGTTCCACACAGTCGCAAAAACAAATTCACCGAAAAAGCCTCAAAGACAAAAACGCAAAATAAATATCAAAAACAAAAGCGCCAAACTTAATCAGTTCCAGAAGCCCATTTGACTTCCGAAATGTTTGAAAACCAAGGCGTGGCTTCTGATTGGTGCAGGCGCCCTGGAAACAATAGCCGACAGCCGCATCAGATGTTCAGCTTGAAAACCGGAACACTTACTTCCGGGTTTTTGGAGCTTGAGACCAAGGTGTTTGAGAACCAAGGTACCACTGTACTGAGTTAGATGGCCAAAGCTTTGTGTCTTCCTGTGCTATGCCTAGATTGGCCACTGATGGCGAGCTGCCTAATGGGGAGGTCCATAGAGTAGTGGCTGCATGCTTACCGTTTTTTTGTGTACATGTGTCAGGGAGTCATAGCAAGTGAATCCCAATTTCACATTGGCATGAGCCTGCACAATAGATAGGTTTGTGCGTGCTCCTTACATATTCAGCTTCCAGAATCTTTATATTCTGCCTTTTGATGGAATTGATCTTCCAGGCAGCTGACTCTTGTGCTCGAGTCCTGCTTGCAGGTTTCCCACAACCATCTGCTTGGCCACTGTTGAGAGCCGGATGCTGGACTAGATGGGCCATTGGCCTGATGCAATAGCTCTTCCTATGTTCTTAGATTGCAATAATGTGTATAGATACCCATAGACAGATCCCACACTTGCACCATCCAGCCATAGTTAGTTCCATGGCTGATGGGTGGGGTCAGAATGTTCAAACTCTCTGGGTTGGAAACTCAGATATATATAAGCTAGGTGCCAAATGCTCCTTAAACCAGGGTTACAGCCGCCAAAACAGAATGCCGAGTTGCCCTTTGGGGCTCACAAGCCGTATTTTTCAGCACGACTTCTGGGTTCCTGAAATTCATTCTGATTGAGCAGATAAAATATCACGGACAGAATTCTACAGGATGTGTTGCTAAGTGTGTGAAAACAGGCAAGGCCCGAGGATTTCTGTATTTTAATGTGATTTCTGTATTTTAATGTTTGATGGATTTCTGTATTTTAGAATTTCTGTTTTGTTGGAAGCCGCCCAGAGTGGCTGGGGGAACCCGGCCAGATGGGCGGGGTATAAATAATAAATTATTATATTATTATAAGGACCCACAGGCATGCACCTCCAGATGGTGGAGACGTCTGGTGCCATCCTGTTGTCCAGGCATCTTCACTTGGTCACAAGTGGCCGGTAGCCAGGTGCAAAATGGGCCTGGCACCTGGTGAATTTCGAACATTGCTCTGTAGTCCCTGGGCAACTGTCAATTTTAGCTGGGTGCTCTTTCTAGAGGGGTGTAGGGGGGTTAATAAGCTTGTTGCGTCTTGATTCGTTACTGGCAGATGGATTAGGCTGATCTCCCCCTTGCTGAAAAGCTGCAAACCTCTCTTCCCTCTCTTCCCCAGCCCTTCATTCAGCAGAGAACCTCTTTTGACCTAAAGTTTCACTTCCAGTTGGGCAAGATGCCGTTCGACTTGTAGTGCAATGAAATACTTTTTGCTGGTGTAGTCCCATTAGGTACAGTGAGAATCCCTGGGGTACCTGGACTGAATTGGGGTTTTCTATTCTGCGTGAGATAGTTAATTAGAATTGGAGGTTAATTTCAAATGTACCCAGACACTGGAATGCATTTTAGTGGATAATGTGGGCAAACTGTAGTGTGAGCTTTGGCTCGCTTGCTGGAGTTATCTGTCCGCTTTGCAGTGGCCGTAACCACTTCCTGTAGGAGCCAGTCCCTGTGGGTTCTTGTGCTAATATGCCTGCTTCAACCTCAATATAGTAATAAAAATAAAACAGGGCATTGTGTCCTGCTTTAACTACCTGGGACTTAGGGAGGAAAGTATTTGCGAATATTAATTTTGCTTGGGGACGCGAGGTGGTCATTGTAAAATTGATCCTTGGTCTTGGGTCTTCAGGGTTCGTTCCATGCTCACTGCAGGGACGTGGGTGGCGCTGTGGTCTAAACCACTGAGCCTCTTGGGCTTGCCGATCGGAAGGTTGGCGGTTCGAATCCCCATGGCGGGGTGAGCTCCCGTTGTTCTGTCCCAGCTTCTGCCAACCTAGCAGTTTGAAAGCATGCCAGTGCAAGTAGATAAATAGGTACCACTGCGGCGGGAAGGTCAACGGCATTTCCGTGCAATCTGGCTTCCATCACAGTGTTCCGTTGCGCCAGAAGCGGTTTAGTCCTGCTGGCCACATGACCCAGAAAGCTGTCTGTGGACAAGCGCCGGCTCCCTCGGTCTGAAAGTGAGATGAGCGCCGCAACCCCAGTCGCCTTTGACTGGACTTAACCGTCTGGGAGTCCTTTACCTTTTTTACCTTTTTACCATGCTCACTGTGATGAATGAAGGAGTCTACTTTTCTAGGAGGGACACAAAATGTAAACATAGTCCAGTGTGTGGCAAGTACCTGAGGGCCTTGGAGCAGTTGGTTGCAGTTAAGATAGGAACCAGCTGATGTTGCTGTCAACAGATACCTTTGCTTATCAGGCCTATTAGCAGCGAGCGGGGCCTAGACATGCCGAGGATCCAGGTCCAGAAGAAACACAGGGACATGATTGCAGGAAGGGTAGCAATAAATTCTCAGTAGCATTCTCAATAGGGATTGTATGCAGAAGAGACCAGTGGAGCAATGTTTTGTAAGAAAAGAATGGATCTTGGAAATGATGAAGAGTAAGGTGAGATGTGGAAAAGACTGAATATGGAAGAAGAGGGAAATAAGAAAACTATCTTCCCCTCCCTTCTAAAGCTGTAGACGTGGGAAACTAGGAATACAATTGCAAGTGTGTGTTTGAGGTGGGAAGTTTTGAGAGGCAAGAAAACACTGGAAGGACCTTGGCTCCATTGCACGTCCCCCTTAAATTTAAACAATGTGAGGGAAGCATTTAATATTTTACAAATATTCCAGTAAATGCTTCTCTGTAATGTAACATGTAAACCAATATGAACGGAGTCCAAGAGAGGAGGAGGAGGAGAAGGAGAAGGAGAAGGAGAAGGAGAAGGAGAAGGAGAAGGAGAAGGAGAAGAAGGAAGGAAGGAAGGAAGGAAGGAAGGAAGGAAGGAAGGGAGAAAGAAAGAAAGAAAGAAAGAAAGAAAGAAAGAAAGAAAGAAAGAAAGAAAGAAAGAAAGAAAGAAAGAAATTCCAGGGACCAGCCTGGATTATCCCCTCCTGGCTAACTTCCCAAAGGTACACCTAATATTAGCTTTTGTTCAGACTACCAGCTGGTTTTTAGAAGTATTCACCACACATGCAAACACGAAAGAGTGAGGTGTGGATTCTAAGCACCAAGGCTTCCCAAACTAATTTCATGTCCTCCCTGTTCAAAAAGCACAGAAATGCAGTGTTCTGGCTCATAAGCTCGACTTGGAAGGAGCTTGCGCTTGGAACCCCTCAGGCACTGAAAGTGGAAGGAAAAAAGAGAAGGCAGCAGCAATCAGCCACAGAGAACCACTGGACAGATGTTTCTGTTTGGTTTTTATACAATACTACGTATGGAACTGGGATGGGCAAAATGAGATTTCAAGGCAGGGGGGCTACCAGCAGCAGGATAAATCTTCTGCCTGCGCTTCCTTGGGCAAAGGAGTTTCTTACGAGCATCAGAGTGACTAAGGCAACTAAATCCAGCAGGCCCATGTTTTGCTTTCATGCTGGCCAAACCCATCGTTTCTCTCTCTCTCTTTTTTAAAAAATAAATAAATCCAAAATGCCCTGAAAACTGACAAGAAGCAGAAATATGGCAATCAAATCTTGCCAAACGGATGTGTTCCCTGGGAGGCCATGAAAATCTAATCTCTGTTTGTTTTCCAGCCGTTGTTCCGCTCTGTGCGTCAAATGTTCCGAGTCAGCGTCAACGAGCGAAAAGCAGCCAGACGCAGTAAAAAAAGCAACAACACACGTTGTCATCTCAGAACTGCAGTTTGAATGTCTCCTAGTGCTTTGGAAACCTTTTATCGCCTCACAACCACCTGTTCCCGCAACGCGGAGCAGTTTAACGGCCGTAATATTAACATTGCTACCCGCCCATCCCTCCGTGCAAAACAGAAAAGGGAAAATTCCTTTTCTTTTTCATTTTCAACTATAGCAATGGAATGCACTGAAGTATAGTGTTTTGAAAGCGCCCAAGTCAGGCTGCCTCTGCGTGCAAGGATCCTTTTTCAAGTATCCTGGATAAAATTATCAAGGACAGCTGAATATGAATTTTGGCCTGCTGTATGAAAGCAACAGCCTATCTAGTCATACCAGTGTTAGAAACTCAAGATATATAAGCTTTGTTGTTGTTGTTTAGTCGTTTAGTCGTGTCCGACTCTTCGTGACCCCATGGACCAGAGCACGCCAGGCACTCCTGTCTTGCACTGCCTCCCGCAGTTTGGTCAAACTCATGTTCGTAGCTTCGAGAACACTGTCCAACCATCTTGTCCTCTGTCGTCCCCTTCTCCTAGTGCCCTCAATCTTTCCCAACATCAGGGTCTTTTCCAAGGATTCTTCTCTTCTCATGAGGTGGCCAAAGTATTGGAGCCTCAGCTTCACGATCTGTCCTTCCAGGGAGCACTCAGGGCTGATTTCCTTAAGAATGGATAGGTTTGATCTTCTTGCAGTCCATGGGACTCTCAAGAGTCTCCTCCAGCACCATAATTCAAAAGCATCAATTCTTCGGCGATCAGCCTTCTTTATGGTCCAGCTCTCACTTCCATACATCACTACAGTACTGGGAAAACCATAGCTTTAACTATACGGACCTTTGTCGGCAAGGTGATGTCTCTGCTTTTTAAGATGCTGTCTAGGTTTGTCATTGCTTTTCTCCCAAGAAGCAGGCGTCTTTTAATTTCGTGACTGCTGTCACCATATAAGCTAGGAACCAAATAGCTTCTTAAACCAAGGTCACGGTCAACAAAATGGAATGTCTAGTAGCCATTGGGGGGCAAGATGGCTCTAAAAGCAGGCACCCCCAAACTTCCGCCCTCCAGATGTTTTGGACTACAATTCCCATCTTCCCCAACCACTGGTCCTGTTAGCTAGGGATCATGGGAGTTGTAGGCCAAAACATCTGGAGGGCCGCAGTTTGGGGATGCCTGCTCTGAAGTCTTATTTTTCAAATGATTGACTGACTGTGATTGATTCGCAGTTGAATATCTGGCTAGTTTAGATGATAGACTTGAGCTAGGTTAGAACTTTGGAAGCTCAAAGAAGAAAAGCCAGTTGATCCTGTCCACATATCTATTGGCCTATTATTCTAACCTCTTTTCTTTTTTAATGGTGACACAGACCATTCATAATGTAGGGATATTCTTCACAACTGTGAGCAGGGCAGTGAGGTAGAGTAAATGAAGACAAGCTACAACAATTAACGATAATGTTCTTCACTGTTCCTGCTTAGGCTGCACAGGAAAAGCATTTTGGGTTCCTGTGTGGAGAAGGGCTTTCTTTCACGCATTGGCGTTGTACTGCATATTAAAGTCTTACTTCATAGACCTATAAATGCAACACATGTGCTGAATCACCAGGGAGTTTTCGCCTTTTCAAAGAAGCAGGTGTGTAGAGTTTTAAGTGGCTTGCTGTACTAGAATTTAAACTAGGCCGACAATAAATGAAATAAAAAATAAACTTGCAAGGGAATCAAGTTCTCTGTATTTGCAAACATCCCCACAGAGAGATGTGCCTTGGAAGTGTACCGTAGCTGGGATAGATCTTTATAGTGATGTTTGATTGAGTAAATGAGCTGGGAATTCCGTATAAACAACATCAGCATCTTCATGAATTTAAAAGGTAAAGGACCCCTGACAGTTAAGTCCAGTCGCAAACGACTCTGGGGTTGCAGCGCTCATCTCGCTTTACAGGCCGAGGGAGCCGGCGTTTGTCCACAGACAGTTTTTATGGGTCATGTGGCCAGCATGACTAATCCACTTCTGGTCCAACGGAACACCGAAACCAGAGCAGCGCACGGAAACGCCGTTTACCTTGCTGCCGGAGCGGTACCTGTTTATCTACTTGCACTTTTTGGCGTGCTTTCGAACTGCTAGGTTGGCAGGAGCTGGGACTGAGCAACGGGAGCTTACCCCGTTGCGGGGATTCGAACCGCCGACCTTCTGATCAGCAAGCCCAAGAGGCTCAGTGGTTTAGACCATATGAATTTAGGACAGAGGAAAAAACTGGGAGGTCTTGGATTAATACCTCAAGAGGTGCAAACTGTTTGAAAATATCTATATATATTGCTACCTTTTGGTGTCTGCCTCCCTGAAAGTTTAAATTCTGAAAGATGCCACGGGAGTTTTCCAAAATAAATCACTGTGTTGTGGTTCTGTCAGCCAAACAACAGCTTTCAAACAGGTCGATCTGCTTCTGTCAGCTTGTCTTTCCTCTGTGTGTGTTCAGAAGAAGAAATCCTGACTTTGCAGTGCCGGAGACGAGCAAGCCTGTTGCGTGATCTCTTTTTGACAGACCCGCCCAAGCTTGGCCCATTTAGTACAGGGTGGAGAGAGAGAGAGAGAGAGAGAGAGAGAGAGAGAGAGAGAGAGAGAGAGAGAGAGAGAGAAAGAAAGTGAATGTGTATGCTGGACAGAATCGATTGCATTTGGAAGACAGGAACTATTATATTTTCCCTTTGGCAATCATTTCTGCATAGGTTTGAAGAATTCCTGCTTACTTTGGCGCCAAATTCTTACAGCGAGCTACAAGTACTCCCCATCTGTTTGCATGTATTTTCACTTGCTGCTATTCAGCAAGGCTTGGTTCTCCTCGTGGTTTTGTCTTTCCTGCTCCTCTTTGGCAACTGCTTTGGGGCTTTTTTTACAATACCTAAGTTGATCAAAGATTGTTCTGCCTATTTATAAAAGGCAGAAGTCTTAACTGGGAGCGATGATGTATCAGAAAGTCTCAAAACACAATTGGGAAAGGCTGGAGGTGTCTGTGCAGGGACTGATAAAGAAGCCGTGCCCAGTGACATGATAATTTTGTCTTTGTCCTCCACCTCTTACTCCATCTCGTGCTCCATCATATGGACGGTTTATTTTATTGTAGTATTTGAATTTATTGCACGGTCTATGTGGCTAGGCGCCGAGACCTAAATTGGGAACGGTGCATGTAACGTTTTGTTTGAATCTCAAAGGCAGGGGTTTGTTCAGCCTGTTAGCCAGCTGAAGCTCGTGAGTTAGTAAACATTTGCTTTTCCCTTCCTTTTTTTTATGACGGCATATGGAAGCTGTTCCTATCTAGAGGCCTGCCAGAACGGCTTCCAACACTCAGATGAATGGAGATGCTTGCATCCCTCAACTATCATTCCGCAGGCCTGGCGTAAGCGAGACAGCTGGCTTGGATGGACCTCTTGGGATAAGTCACAGGGGCGTGGAGTCAGCGTTGCCATCTGTGCGACGGATCGACCCCTGTTTCCTCGCAGCTTCTCTCTCTGTGTTCCACAAACTTTGCAAGGCTTTAGCTCGGGGGTGGGAAATGGTTTTTTTTGTTTTGTTTGGGGGAGATGTGGCCCAGAGGCAAAAGTGGGCAGAAGAATGTGTGTCAATTTCACATTTGTACATTAGGCTGGTACACACACACACACACACACACACACACACACACACACACACACGTTTCCTCCACCTTGGCTAGCAAGCCGCATTGTCAGTGTTCAAGGATGCAGGCTGGTGTCATTGTGGATGCCTTTATAAAAAGTGAATGAATGAAGATTGGCAATTCCACCTAATAATAATAATTTATTTGTTAGCTTGCTTGCTTGCTGCCCATCTGACTGGGTTTTCAGATGTCTTCTAAAAGTCAAATAGCTGTATCTCCTTGACATCTGATGGTAGGGCATTACACAGGGAGGGAGCCACGACCGAGAAGGCCCTCTGCCTGGTTCCCTGTAACCTCACTTCTCGCAGTGAGGGGACCACCAGAAGGCCCTCAGAGCTGGACCTCCGTGTCCGGGCTGAACAATGTAGGTGGAGACGCTCCTTCGGGTATACCGTGTTTCTCATATTATAAGACATGTCTTATATTTATTTTTTCCTCAAAAAAACACACTATGGCTTATTTTCAAGGGATGTCTTATTTTTTTCCTCCTCCTGCTGCTGCGGCCAGCATTGCTGCTGCGCCTATCACTATGTCTTATTTTCGGGGTATGGCTTATATTCCTTGAATGCTTAAAAATCCTGCTATGGCTTATTTTATGGGTATGTCTTAAAATATGAGAAACAGGGTACTGGCCCAAAGCCGTTTAAGCCCTATTAGGCTTAAAGCGTGACAATAAAGAGACCTTTCCCCTCTCTTTCCCCCTTTTGACCCAGATGGAGGCAACTATGACTTGGTCAGCGACACGTCCAGCCCAGCCGCTGGGGACTGCCACCCTCGACCGAGCTGCGGAGGACAAAATTGGGAAATGAACTACCAGGAGTCGGCAATTTACCTCCAGGTGGGCCCTTTTCTTTGCATTACCTGGCAGAGAAAGGCGAGGGTGTGAAATAAGAGGGTGTATGGCTGGCAAACTGAATTCCTTGAAGCACTCCGGATTCCAGCCACTTTCAGTGGTCCTCACTGAACCTGCTTGCTGTTTGTTCCCCCCCCCCCTTGCTCCTTATTCCTGTCCCTGCAAGGAAAACGTGATGTTGCATTTGTCACTTGGACGTAATAACATTATTAGAGAGTTGTATCCAATAATGTAGGGACCCAGGTGGCGCTGTGGGTTAAACCACAGAGCCTAGGGCTTGCCGATCAGAAGGTCGGCGGTTCGAATCCCCGCGACGGGGTGAGCTCCCGTTGCTCGGTCCCAGCTCCTGCCCAACTAGCAGTTCGAAAGCACATCAAAGTGCAAGTAGATAAATAGGGACCGCTCCGACGGGAGGGTAAACGGCGTTTCCGTGTGCTGCTCTGGTTCGCCAGAAGCAGCTTTGTCATGCTGGGCACATGACCCAGAAGCTTTCTGCGGACAAACGGTGGCTCCCTCGGCCAATAATGCGAGATGAGCGCCGCAACCCCAGAGTCGGACACGACTGGACCTGATGGTCAAGGGCCCTTTTAACTTTATCCAATAATGTAATAACATTATTAGAGAGTTCCCTTTTTTTTGCCCCGTAGATCTGCACCACTGTGCAAGCTAAGGAAGATCTTCGCGGCCTAAAAACATGCCCAAATTATGCTGGTTTGGGCTGGCAGAACCCAGGCATTATCTTCAGTGGTGGGTAAAGATAAACACAGTGGATAAGACAGATAAAAGAGAGAACTGTACTTTTCTGTGTATAAGACGCCCCCCTTGTATAAGATGCCCCCTTTTTTTGGGGGGGGGACTCCAAATTGAGAAAATGGGGGGGGGAATTGCCCAGAGTTGTTGAGCTTTTTAAAGGGGGGCATTGCCAAGACTTGTTTTTTTGGGGGGGAGGGGGTTGCCGAAAATCGCTCACCCGCGGGACCAACACAGCCAATCACACGCACACCGACAAAGCGACCAATCGTCTGCATGCTCGCCGACATCAAGCGCCAGTCGCCCACCCAATTGCCGCATCAGCCTATAGCCTGTGGAACTTGCCGCAACAACCAATCACCCGCCAAAACGCCCAGGGAAATCTACGGCTCGCGGCAGCCGCCCAATCGCCCTTCCGACCTCAACACTATCCATGTTTAAGACAACCACAATTTTTGAGCTTAATTTCTCAAGAAAATAACCTAGTCTTACACATGGAAAAATACGGTACTCTTGTCCCCATGGGCCATCCAAAATGCAAATCCTGAAAGTCAGATCAGAGCGCAAGAACCCTCTCCCCTCTTGCGGTTTCCAGCAACTGGTATTCGTTTGCATTAGTCCCTCCAACTGTGGAGGCAGAACAATTGTCATCATGGCTGGTAGCTATCGATAGTCTTATCTCCCACCCCCAGTCATCTTTTAAAACAATCCAATCTGGTGGCTGTCACTGCCTCCTGTGGAAGTGAGTTTCATAGTTCGACTATGCACTGCGTGAAGTATTTTCTTTTTCTCTTTTTTAAAACAAGTATTTATTTGTTTTTTCAACTTAAAATCTTACAGAGGTATATCAAACATAACATTGACTAACTTACTTCCTATTTTCCTAACTTAAAATACAACGCCACACAACGCGTGGCCGGATCAGCTAGTAAATAATAAAAAACAAGATTCCAAGGAATCTCCTGGACTTCCATCCTCCCCCATGTGGGTTCTATTATTAAGCACTTTCTCCCGCATAATAATAATAATAATAATAATAATAATAATAATAATAATTATACCCCACTCTGGGCAGCTTCCAACAAAATATTAAAAATGCATTAAGACATCAGTCATTAAAAACTTCCCTAAACAGGGCTGCCTTCAGATGTCTTCTAAACATGAGATAGTTGTTTATTTCTTTGACATCTGATGGGTGTTCCACAGGGTGGGCGCCACCACCAAGAAGGCCCTCTGCCTGGTTCCCTGTAACTTTGCTTCTCACAGTGAGGAAACCATCAGAAGGTGCTGGATCTCAGTGTCTGGGCTAAACGAAGGGGGTGGAGACGCTCCTTCAGGTATACTGGGCTGAGGCCGTTTAGGGCTTTAAAGGTCAGCACCAACACTTTTGTGCTCGGAAACATACTGGGAGCCAATGTAGGTCTTCAGGACCGGTGTTAATGTGGTCTCGGCAGCTGCTCTCAGCCATCAGTCTTCTATGATAATCCAAACCCTTTACTTCTTCCATTATGTCCAGAATCAACCTTAAACTACAAGTGCTATTCCAATCCGACTATCGATTTTAACTGTTTACAGTGGTCTTTAAGATACCGTAAGTTATAAATTTCCCCAATTCCTTATTAAAATTTTGGTCTTCCTGATTTCTGACTCTTCCGGTCATTTAAGTCATTTCAGCATAGTCCATTAACTTCATCTGCCATTCTTCTCTGGTAGGAATTTTATCTTCTTTCCATTTCTGGGCCAGTAACATCTGTGCAGCTGTGGTCGCATACATAAATAGTTTTTTTTTCTGCTCCTCTGGGATTTCGGCACCTAGAATTCCTTAAAGGAAGGCTTCAGGCTTTTTAACAAAAGTTATTTTCAACTTCTTCTTTTTTTGCAACTCATTGTATATCATTTCCCAAAATCCCTTTACCACCTTACAATTCCATCACATATGACCAAAGGTGCCTTCTTTTTCTTTACATTTCCAGCATACATTTGAGCATGTTTTATACATAAAAGAAGTATTTTCTTTTATCTGGCCTGAATCTGCCAACGTCCACCTTCACGGGCTGTCTACAAGTTCTAGCATTACGAGATAAGGAGAAAAGCTTTTCTTTGTTCGCTTCACAAAGTGGTCTGCCGAGACCCTCATGTGAACCACCGTGAAGTGCAAATATATAAATGTATATGCGCCAACAGCCTTCACATATACAAGGAGTTTCAAAAATGTGTACAAAATCTCATGCTCGAGGTCTTAAAAGTCCAGTATAAAGTGCAATAATCAAGTCCGATAGTAAAGTGCTATGATGTATCATGCGTTCTTATCTCTTCCCATGCGTTCTTATCTCATCCGACGGGTGGCCAGCTTCTTCCCCGTTTCACAGGAATGGTTTCCTTAGGGGGCGGACTGGACATTTAAGACCTCGGGCATGAGATTTTGTACACATTTTTGAAACTCCTTGTATATATGAAGGTTGTTGGTGCATATACATTTATATATTTGCACTTCACGGTGGTTTACCTTTTCATTGTTTTGCTAACATTACCGTATTGTCTGTTTGTTGCTGCTAAGACCCTCATGCGGGCCCTCATGTGGAAGAAAGGTTTTGGGAACAGCTGACTTACATACCACACTGGGCTTGCTGCCTCTAGCGTATTTATATGTGTGTGGATTTTGTTGATTAAAACCCTAAATCAGGAAGGAGAAAACAACGACAAATTCTTCACGCACCCCAAGGATGCCAAAGCGCTCTCTGCCTACCTCTTTGTACACAACCATCCCTTCTACCTAATGGAGCTGACCACAGCGTTGATGCTCTTGATGCTTTCCCTCTGTGAGGCGCCTGCGGTCCCTATGCTTCGCCTCGGCATCTATGTAAGTATCTTCAGAATCGGGCGGAGGGGAAGGGCTTTAGCGGACGTGGGCAGGAAATTGAAGATTGGCTATGCAATGCAGTTGATGGGCCAATGCAGCCGCTGGTGGAATCTAGACACATTAAAAAAATGTGAAGATGCTTTTTTTTTAAAAAAAAACAAAAACACCCACGTTTTGAAAAAAAAAATATTGAATTTGCCATAACTCACCGTTGCCGCCTAGTGTCACATTTGTGTAATGCACTTTACACCACACTTAAAACATTTTTATTTGCAGCTGTATAGCTGAGTCTGTCCTGTCTGCATCTTCGAACCATGTTTATTTGTAAAATTTGGGTGATATACAGGGGTACAGTGTAACTAAAGGGCCTTGTGTTCCCAAATGCTTAGCTCCAGAGCATAGAGAGCAACTCCTTCTTGATGTTCATCCGGCACACCTTCTCCAGAGTGACCCTAGAAGCCCATCCTCTGTGGCCGACTCACCTCCTTTCTAATTATTATAAGCCTCCCATCTGCCAACAGCTGCTGTTTGAATAAAAAAAATATGGCGTGTTAAATGCGTGACAACATTTAACAACAACAATACCCCACTCACCCGACTGGGTTGCCCCAGCCACTCTGTGTGGCTCCCAGCATAATATAAAAACACGGTGAGACATCAAACATTAAAAACATCCTGATACAGGGCTCCTTTTAGTTGTCTTTGGAAATTCATGTAGTTCTTTATCTCCTTGACATCTGGTCGGAGAGCAGTCCACAGGGTGGGTGCCACTACCGAGAAGGCCCTCTGCCTGCTTCCCTGTAACTTCACTTCTCACAGTGAGGGAACCACCAGAAGGCCCTCGGAGCTGGACCTCAGTGTCTGGGCTCAATGACGGGAGTAGAGATGCTCCTTCAGGTGTACAGGGTTGCATTTAACATTGTGTATAGTTTGGTCTTTTAAAATGGAAAGGATCATTTTGCTAATCTATACCCATGTTTTCCAGTTCTGGTGGTGGGGGTGGGGAAGAGGAACAGATTTCCACAGAATGATGGATTCCTACTTGAGTACTAGGTTTTAACGAATTTAAATTGGTGAAAGAACAAAGCCAGTTTGTTGAACTGATGATGTTGTTCTTTGCCTGCCTGGTTACAGATCCACGCGACCTTGGAGCTGCTTGCCCTGACTGTCGTGGTGTTTGAGCTCTCTATGAAGATGAGATGGCTGGGCCTGCACACCTACATTCGACACAAAAGGACCATGGTCAAGGTAGACTGCTGGTAACCTTCTCACCTAACTGATCTGCACTGTTGCAGGAACCAGAGTGCAACCTCTACAACATTTATTTTTTACTCAAAAGCAAATCCCACTCTTCCCCCACCTTATCTTTTAATTTAAACAATTTATCGCCTTCTAAACCAGTATCTCGGTTAAACACGAGAGTAAGAAATACCTTTACAGTAGTACCTCGGTTTAAGTACACAATTGGTTCCGGAAGTCTGTACTCAACCTGAAGCGTACTTAACCTGAAGCGGACTTTCCCATTGAAAGTAATGGAAAGTGGATTAATCCGTTCCAGACGGGTCCGCGGAGTACTTAAACTGAAAGTACTCAAACCGAAGCGTACTTAAACCGAGGTATGAATGTAAAACAAGACTAAAACCCCAACAGTGATAAAGACCCATTCATCCAGCTTGAAAAGCCTGTTGGAACAAAAAAATTTCTTCAACTGTTTCTGGAAAGTGCAGCTAGCGAGAGCTTGTTGTGTGGGAATGTTCAGGGTGGCAGGAGAGGATATATTGTTTATTAATATCCTTCCTAACTTGCGCTAGCAAGTTCCTTTACTTAGCAGAGTTTACATTCCCCTTTACACAGCAGAAAACCTGTTGCAAACTCGTGTGAGTTTCTTAAGACAATACACAATTCAATCTGGTTTGCCCAGATTGAAATGCGTTCTAATATTTTCCTGGTAAGACCCCTTGAATCCCTCCTAAAAGACTAAAGACACTACAGTCTTATTCATAAGCAATAAAAAGAAAATTTACTCACGATCAGGCAGAGCACAGTGTGATCCCTGAAGGCAGGCTGAAGGCTTAAAGTTTACAAACTTATACAAACAGGTTTACCCCATCTGTGGGTTGACCTAGTGACTGCAGTTAGCAGTCTGGGAAGTTCGCAGGATGAAAGGAAGATGGAAAAGAGATATTGGCAGTGTAACTTGGCCTTTTAACAGGTCTGAAAAGGTCACGCCCACCCACTAGTCACATGCAAGGAAGGATGCTCCAGGCCAGGAGGAACAGGAAGTTTCGACTGGCTGGACCAAACATTCCCTTGCACGTCCACTCTAGCAAAACAAGGAATGCTGTATTTGACTGCTCCCAGTGGATTACATCCCACATGTTGTATCTCGATAGGAATACTGTTCCTGTAGCCTGGATCTGTTCTGTCAGTTGCTTCTGAGCTATGTGGTTTGGCAATTTGGGGAGGGGTGTGTGTGTGTGTGTGTGTTGGCAAGATGTCCCATGACCCGTCCTTCTGAATCTTGGTTTATCTGAACTAGCCATTTGCATCTGCAGCTCTTTCTCTTCCTACAGATGTTGATGGGTTACTCCGCAGAGCAAAAGGTGGTTTGCGATTACAATTATCAGTCTTAGGTCCAAGCCTTATACTGTCATTTTTGTGGACTCTTGTTGCCGTGCATACCCACCCTCCCAAACCACTGCAACCTTACTTTTGGCCAATTATTTTCAATATATGCTACTTTCTCTATGACTTTGTTTATTGCTGGATCAGAAGAACATGGGACTATGCCTTCTACTGAGCCAGACTGTTGGTCCACCTAGCTCAAATGTTGTCTACACTGACTGGCAGCTGCTCTCCAGGTTTCCAGACAGGGAGTCTCTCCCAGCACTATCTAACAATGCCAGGGATCGAACCTGGAACCTTGAGACGCTGACCTTTCCGCAATTACGTAGGGTCTTTGTTGGACTTAGGTTTCAACAGAAACAGCCTTCAGTGTACTTAGAGGGGAGAAACCTTGGAATAGCTCCTATGGAATGGAAATGCACTTATGAGTGTAATCAGGTTAAGAACATCATGCATTTTTTGTTGATTTGCGCACATATACGGTGCCCAGAGAATTTTTTAAATCTCCTATTCTTAATTGGTTCTCAGACCGATCCCGCCAGGAAGTGATAGTTGAACTCTTCGCTGATAAATACCCACAAATTATGCATCTGGTAGCCAAATTTTCTCTGGCAGCTGAGAAGCTTCGCTCCAGTTACGTTAATGCGTTGTAATTCAAAAATTTTATGTTACAGTTTTTTATGCTGTAGACTTTTACTCTGTAGACGTTCTAGGTTATATGTGTGTTTTCAGAACCCACCCTATTCCTGCGATACTCATTTGTTTAAACCTTTTTTTTATTATTTTGAACTTTGACTTGTTATAGCCCGGCATGGGACCTGCTAGTGAAGGGCAGGTAATAAATTTTATTGCCACCATCTCTTGTCTTGTTTCCTTGCAGAGCTGTGTTCTATTGCTGCAGTTTATAGAGGCAATCGTGGTGTTGGTGCGTCAGACATCCCATGTCCGGATCACGAGAGCCTTGAGATGCATATTTCTAGTGGACTGCCGCTACTGTGGAGCTGTCAGAAGGTAATGGGCTGGCTGGCCTCCATTGAACTCTGTGTACAGGGCCGGCCCTAAGGCAAGGCTGGGTGGTGCAATGCGCCAGGGCACCGTGCCGTGCCCGCGGCATCTGTGCTGCGCCCGCCAGACAGCCCGGCCGCCCTCCCACTCGCCCTGCTCCTTGCCTCCCTCCCGCTGCCGCCGCGGGTTCGAATCCCGGCCTCAGCCTGGCGGGTCAGGTCGGGGGCATGAGGAGGACAAGAGGCCGGGCGCTGCGCTGCGTGGCACCGCCCCCCCCAGCAGACGCCTCCGCCCCGGAGGACAACCAGGCAGCCCGGCCCACCCGCTGCGGCGCCCCTGAGCCCGGCCCACCCTCAGCGCCTGCCCCGCCCAGGCCATGTCCCTCCTCTGCGTCCGCGGTGAGTTGGAGCGGCGGCGGAGGGACCTTTGCGCCACGGCGCTCGATGTGGTTAAGACGGGCCTGTCTGTGTAGCACTCCTGGCTAGGATTGGGCGTAGAGATGGGAAGACCTGGAAAAAGACCGGAAAAATGGGGGGGGGGACAGGTTTCTCCCCGGTTTTTTCCATTCCCCCTCCCAGCCTTTTCCCCCCGAAAAATTGAAAAAAAACTCAGTTTGATATAGTTTGAATATTCCACACACCCACACCCAACTTTTCTGGAAAAAACTGCTTTGGGAAAAAAAGGGGAAAACTGCCCCCCATTTTTCCACCCCCCCGCCTTCCCATAATCTGGTTTTCAGCATCACAGTGTAACCCCAGCTAAACACCGCGATGTACCAATATTTCATGATGTCTGAAATAAGGATGGAGCTATGTAGAGGCGCAAAGGGAAAAACCAAGGGTTCTGCAGACATTGTTGAACTACAACTCCCACTCTCCCTATTTGCTGTGCGGAATTGGGGCTGATGAGTGTCAGAGTCCAACCACATTTGGAGGCACCCCATTGGCTGCCCTTGTCTTACAAGCATGGAAAGGAATATTAAGGAAGAACGTTTTGCTTTGAGCCAACTCCTGACTCAGCTTTCATTTCAGGAACCTGCGGCAGATTTTCCAGTCTCTTCCTCCATTCATTGACATCCTCTTGCTGCTGCTTTTCTTCATGGTCATTTTTGCTATCCTTGGTATGTACCTTTAAGAGTTATCTGTTCACGAGCAGTTTCACCCTCGCAGATGTTTTCAGCAAAGAAGGCAGCACTCTGTTAGAAAGGCACAGGCTGCCAAGCAAATAGCGTCTTTGCCAAGGTGAAAACAGGTTTGGGGATGGCGACAGAAGATGGTGTAAGAGGCTGAAGCTAAGGAGCTCAGGTCAGCAAACAGATAACAGTGTTGTTGTTTTTTAAAAAAACATTCTAGAACAGTTAAACAGTCTAAAAACCATTACCTTTAAAAGCATCTAAAATCAGTTTCAGATAAAAACATTCTAAAAGCAATTACAGTTAAAAGCAGGCTTCCAGCCAACGATTTCGTGGTGGCCAGTGACGGTATTCTTGAGCCACCAAACGCCTGGGTAAACAGGCGTGTTTTCAAATTCCTCCTGAAGGTTAGTAATGATGGAGATGTGGGAATTTTCAGGGGGGGGGCAGCAGAGGATATATTGTTTATTAATATCCTTCCTAACTTGCGCTAGCAAGTTCCTTTCTGTAGCATAGTTACATTCCCCTTTTTACATGCACAGCAGATAGCTGGTTGCAGGCTCGTGTAAGCCTCTCACTATTATAGAGATAGATTGAACTGTACATTCCTGGTAAGTTCCCTTGAACTTAAGATTGACGCAACAATCTTATTCAAAGTCAATAAAAGAAGTTTACTCACATCAGTTCACAGTTGGATTTCTGAAGGCAGACTTAGTTACAAATATGTACATGTGGATCTACCCCATATGGGGGAATAATCCCAGTGCTTTTGCTAGCTGAGAGCTAGCAGAGCAGTCCTAGCTAGAAGCTGGTCAAACAAAGAAGGAAGTCAAAAAGGAGGAAGGGTGCTGCGTGTCCTTTTGTTACCTGGACAGGTTAGGTCACACCCACCTATCACATGCAAAAGGAAGGATGCTGCAGCCAGGAGGAAAAGGAAGTTTCGACTGGCTGGACCAAACATTCCCTTGCATGTCTTCTCTAGCATTACAAGGAATGTTGTACTTGACTGCCTCTCATGGATCGCAACCCACAGGAGTCAGGGCACCTCCCTGAGAAGGGCATTCCACAAGCCAAGGAACCCTGTCGTGGGTCTGCATGGGAAATAGATTCCGCAAAGTGTGTGCTGATTGGAAAGGACTCTCCTATTGTGGGCCAGAACCAACTGGGCCGCCCCTGGTGGGTGGCAGTGCCAACAAGGTGTCAAAATAAACTTACGCAGGCCAGCTAGATGAGATGCTGGGAGACTCGTTAAAGTGATGGTGCAACATTGCTTCTACTTGCCAGCTGGTTGAATGTCCAGTTTATGCCTTTTATCATTTTGATGCTTATTTCCCCCCCTCTCTTCTCCCTCTCCCCCCCCCCCCAGGCTTTTATTTGTTCTCTCCTAACAAGTCTGATCCTGTAAGTAAAGCGTCAATTCACGGGGCTCTTGAAGGTTTGATCTTTGGGGGTTATTTGTAAAGCATGATGGGCAATGTGTAAATTGGCAACTGTCTGCGACTCTTGGCTGCAGCCTCCGTGGATGGGGAAGGGGAAGGGTTGCCATCCTGCCTGAGACTAGGTGGCAGCAGCTGTCGCTTTTGCGGCCAGAGGGTCTTCTAATTAGGGAAGGAAGCTCTCGCTGCTGCCCTTGCATTTTTGTAGGGGACTTCCCTGCAGTTTGTATTGGAAACAAACTCCATGGGGATTATTACAGACACAGCCTCTAAGGGAGCCCTTGGAAGCAATGTGTTGTTTTATGATGCAGGGCATGTTGTGCGACAACAATCAGCAGTAGTTCCGTCATCTCACAGATGTTCTTCTTCTGCAGTATTTCAGCACCTTAGAGAACAGCCTTGTGAATCTTTTCGTTCTACTGACTACAGCGAAGTAAGTTGCTTGAGCTTGAGAAATGTTTCCTGAGTCACATGTTATTTAAAGCACATGACTAACAGTTGTGCCCCCCCCCAAAAAAAGAATCCTGGGAGCTGAACATTCTTTTAAACCCATCCAAGTTGGTGACCATCACTACCTCCTGTGGCAGTGAGTTCCATAGTTTAATTTTGCACTGTCTGAAGAGGGGGTTTCTTTTATCTGCCCTGAATCTTCCAGCAAACCATTCCCAAGTCACTCATGCTTAGGAATAAGCTCCATCAAAATAAGTCTTTTCTCTTATCCAACCTGAATCTTCCAATGCTCAGTTTGATTGGAAGTCCACAAGTTCTGACATTATGAGAGAGGGGAGAATAACTTTTCTCTTCCCACTTTCTTCATGCTGTATATAATCCTACAAACCTCTGTCATGCCACCTCTTACTTGCCTGCTCTCTAAACTAAAGGGTTGTTTGTTAAGTGTGCTGGGAATTGTAGCTCTGCGAGGGAACAAGCTACAGCTCCTGTGACTTATTTTGAATAAACTAGATTATCTCTCTTTTGGGTTGCAGTTTCCCAGATGTGATGATGCCCTCTTATGCCAGAAGCTCCTGGTCCTGTGTCTTTTTTATCGTGTATCTTTCCATTGAGCTGTACTTCATTATGAATTTGGTAAGTCGCTGCAGGCTCAGACCTTCTCATTTAGACGCTTCTTTGTCCATCACCCTTGAGCTTCCAGTTGGCCACTCTCTTTAGAACAGGGGCGAGGGACATTTTGGCCCAACTACAATTCTCATTTGCGCCTCCCCACACACCAAGCATGGCTAATGGTCAAGCATGATGGGTGTTGTAGTTTAGCAACTTCTTTAGAACAATTGTTCTTTCCAGGCTTTCTGTGATTTCTTGGTGCTTAATTGCAAAAGTCGGGGGCAGCCTTTGATCTCTGGAATAGCTGCAACTTCCAAAGGAGGAGCTGTGTTCATCTGCAAAAGCAAAAATGAGGGCAGTTTGTAGCATCGTAAAGGGACGCAGGTGGCGCTGTGGGTTAACCCACTGAGCCTAGGGCTTGCCAATCAGAAGGTCGGCGGTTCGAATCCCTGCGAAGGAGTGAGCTCCTGTTGCTTGGTCCCAGCTCCTGCCCACCTAGCAGTTCGAAAGCACGTCAAAGTGCAAGTAGATAAATAGGTACCGCTGCAGCGGGAAGGTAAACAGTGTTTCCGTGTGCTGCTCTGGTTTGCCAGAAGCGGCTTAGTCATGCTGGTCACATGACCCGGAAGCTGTACGTTGGCTCCCTCGGCCAATAGAGCGAGATGAGCACCGGAACCCCAGAGTCGTTCACGACTGGACCTAACGGTCAGGGGTCCATCTACCTTTACCGTTAAAGATGAGCACACTTTGTTTTGCCTATGCTTTTGCGAACTAGATTTCCCTGTCATCAGAGAACACTTCTAAGTATCTAGTCCAGGAGGGGTTATGCTGAAATGAATATGCAAGCCTTGTATGGTGCCACAAGACTCTTTGTCATTTTCATGCATAAATGGGATGTATGGAATAGCTACTACTGGATTTTTGTTTTATGGATAGGCCCATTTCCTCATATTTTGATACTTTTTATTTTATGCAAATATCCCAACAAAGTCTGTCATGAGACACTGCTTATTTTTAAACTGTTATGATTTACCAGGTGCTCTCAGAATCCAGCATGCTTCCCTCCCTCCCTGGGATAAGGTGGCTTTCCATCATAGGGCTTCTCTGGGAGGTTCCCCTTCAAGTATTCTTCAGCCACCCAATTGCCTGGGTAAACAGGAGTGTTAAAAAAATTCCTCCTGTAAGCTAATAATGATAGAGACAGGTGCGATTCACTAGGGGGGAGCATTCGGCAACTGAGGAGCCAGCACTGAGAAGACCCTGCCGGGGTCAGCATGTGAAACTGATCCCACAAAGTGTGCACTGATTGGCAAGGGCTCTCCAAGCTGCAGAGTTTCCCAGCCCTATCTGAGGATGCTGGAGGTTCAACCAGGAACATTCTGCATGCTAAGCATGTATTCCTCCACTATGATTTGACCCTTTCCATGATGGGCAAGGCTGCAGCTACAGAGGGAGGTATTTGAGCCTGCTACACCTCAGATTGGAGAACTTTCTTCAGTACAGATGGGGTTCCAAAGTTTGTCCCAAACAATGATGTGACCTCTCCCTGCAGCCAAATTCAAGTGCCGACCTCAAAGTCACAGGGTGGATTTGATTTAAATCAAATCAATTTAAATCACGATTTAAATCACAGTCTAAATCACTAGTCAGTAAGACTTTATGTAAATCATTTTTTTTTACAGAAGGACTCATTATTGCTGGTATAATCTTTAATATTTACAACCAGAGGAAGGTTTCATTTTTGGAATAATAAATTTTCAGAGTAGTTTTTTACAGTTATATCAAAAAATACTGATTTGGTTATACTATTAGAAATACATTGACAGATAATTATGAAATTATTGTGAGGTTTAATAAGTTAACTGTTTATATTTGGACAACTTTTCTGCTGTACTTTATTGGAAGGAGAAAAACAATCATTTCCTTAATAACACTTTAAACAATTTATTTAACTAAAGCAGTAACATTATAGCATAGGGATCCATGTTTGTTAATGGATGTGGTTAAACGTTTGTTTGGTTTTTAAAAAAAGCTTAGACTGAATTTTAGCACACATGACTTAAAACAAATCCTTATTTCCTGATGGACTATAATGTAACTTAAATAGAAAACTATCTTTAGAAAGGTTTTTTCCTCCAAAAGCATTTTATTTTAAAAATCCAATTTAAATAATAATTTTAAAAATCTGGTTTTTTCAAATTATTTTTTAAAATCACTGATTTTTATCCACCCTGCTAGATAGATAGATAGATACTTTATTGTCATTGTACTTTAAATAGTACAACGAAATTGAATGCCCTCCCTTAAAACAAAAACACAATTACAGTCATACACATACAGTGGTACCTCGACTTACGAAGGCAATCTGTTTCGCGGCGCTCTTCGGAAGTCAAAAATTTCGTAAGTCCATTTCGCGCTTTTCGTATGCGCAGACCGCGTGTGCCGCTTCTGCGCATGTGCAGACCGCGCACGCAGCGAAAATACTTCCGGGTTAGCGGACTTCGGAAGTCGAAACCTTCGTAAGTCGAGGCATTCGTAAGTCGAGGTACCACTGTACTGTACATACACATCCCCCTATTCTGTTACACTGTCTTTGTTTAAAGTTGTGGCTTCCAAAGTTTTTACAGTGTTGGAGGAGAAAGTCGCTTATTGTTTCCTTTTCCTTTTGTGTTGCTAACAGTGCTTCCTGTTCTGTTGATCAATGACTCGTTGCTGATTAATGGGGAAAAGTTCCTCCTAAAGGTGCTCTTTCCTCGCATTCTGGTGCTGCGTAGAACTTGACAGCTGCCAATTGCAGACTGTAGTTAGACTTCTCCTCCCCCTCCCTCTTCGTTTAGCTACTTGCCGTGGTGTTTGATACTTTCAATGATATCGAAAAGAAGAAGTTCAGATCACTGCTGCTTCACAAGCGCACAGCCATACAACACGCCTACCAGCTGCTTGTCAGCAAACAGGTATGTGGCTCTCTGCATGTGTGCACGTGTGTGCATGTGAACGAGGCAGCCATTCTTTGTCCATGGCAGCCAGCACTCTTGCTAAGTACCACTGCTCTTATCAGCTTTGAGTGTTCCAGGAGTCTGCTGCTTTCAGTGGATCTGAAGCTCCAAGGTCTTCATGGATCTCAATATATACAGAAGGGTATATTTTACCCTGCTGATGATGCTCATCGACTCTTAAGGCTGACATCAAGGCAATATAATCAATAACAACAGTAACAATCAATAAATGATAAAATCAGAGCAGTTTTTAAAAGTGTTTTTACAGCCAAGATTGCTTTAAGAAATGGTTTTTTTAATACATCACACAAAAATCTGCCTCAAAATCCTGGCCTTCCAAAAAATTATTTTTTAATCTATCGCAGAAAAATCTGCCTTAAAGTTCTGGCCTTCCAAAACAAAAAAGGTTGTCACATTGTGCAGCAAATGAAAATAAACTGATTAGAAGACATGCAGGTGAATGTGCTGTTGATAGAAAAACTGCTGTAACTGGCAGATCAATTGTGTTGCCAAAATATACAAACAGCCATTGGATTTCTTGCTAGATTTGGTTTCTTCGTGTGCACTTCTGCTGAGTGTCTGACAATGTTCAGCTTCATTTATACTTAAAAAAGAGAGAAAGAGCACTTATTTATTTAGCTTTTATAAGCGTTCAAACAGTAAGCGTAACAGATTAGTCTGATAGGCAATTACAAGAAATCAATATCATTGATATAGGCACAGGGTCAATACAGTAAGGTAGCACAAGGAATTACATATTTAGATCTGGGAACGAAATAGAAGATAATATGTTTAACCCAAAGGCTGCCTTTGTGTTTGATAAACAGTGTCTTTTATCATTGGTCTCAATTGCACACACAGTGAGCAGAGTGTACCTTTCTATCTTGATGTCATTGACTGGTTGGATGCCGTGGAACGATGGGGGGAACCAGCTGGGGAAAGAAGACTCAAGAGCCAGAGGATTGGTGGTGGGACAACGATGAGTGGTCAGAGGGGGAAGAGAGAGCAGACAGGGAGGAGGAGATGTTGGACACCAAAGAGGCAACAGGGTTTAGTGAGCAGGAAGAGTCTGTGGCAGAGAGCAGTCCAGAATCAGAGGCAGAAGAGGAGGCTGGAGAGGAGGGAGGCCAAGAGGCAGAGACGAGGAAGAGGAAGGCTGCTAGAGAAGCCAGGGAGTCTCCCCCTCCTGCTGCGACCAGCTTCCCTCTTCCCTATTCTCATAGAACCAAAAGAGGTATGAAGAGGGTAGAGCAAAGATAGGCAAGACTAAGGAGCCTCAGATTGCTTGGGAAGGAGGAGACTTTGGGGGCAGTGGGAAGGCAGGGGACCTTTAGTCCTTGCAACTGCCTCATTGGGGCAAGAGCCACTGGGAAGTTTTGCTGTGCTCAATAGGCCTAGCTCCCTGAGCTGCCTTGTTTCTTTGAATAGTTAACTTCACCGAAGATGTGCGAGTCCTTGTGGACCTGCTCCTGGCAACCGCTCCTGTCGCCCGACCTGATTCTGAACACATAGGGCATATCGACTTGCACATATTATCCTCGTTTCTTCCCCTGGCTGTAAAAGGAAGACAGATTGAGAAGTTTTGTGGGCAACTGACTTAGGGAAATCCTTTTCTCCCTTCTAGAGACCCTCTGGAATCTCCTTCAAGCAGTTTGATGGGCTGATGCGGTTTTATAAACCTCGGATGAGCGCTCGAGACCGTTACCTTACCTTCAAAGCACTGAATCAAAGCAATACCCCTTTAGTCAGGTGGGGACCCCTCTATTTGTGTCGGGTGGTAGGGGTGGGGAGTAACTGAGAACAGAAATGGATTCCATGAAGAATTTAAAGACCATCAAAACACTCCTAATTCTGAAACAAAGGATGGTGTTCAACTGAGCTTTACTTGGCCTGGTGGCAAATTGGCAACAAGTGCAGGTTTCTGAGCAGCAATGTTAATACGCAGGTAGCTTATGCGTTTACACAGTAGAAGCTTTCATTGAGGTAGGGGAGAACCTGGTTTTTGCAAAGTTCCCCCCCCAAAAAAATAATATTTATTGATTTTCAAACATTTCAACACACACACACAAAAAGCAAAAATAAACATAAAACATAATCAAAAGAAAGAAAGGGAAAAAAGAATCAATTCTTACATTAACTTGACATTGTGGACTTCCTCGATTCCCCCCCACACACACACACTGGGTCCATTTTTAAATCTAAATTAAGCAATTTTCCTTTATCATCTTAAATCATTCTAACGCAATTTTTCCATTATCTCACAACCATTTCTAATCTACACAAAGGAAAAAAAACCATCGACTATCTTTAACCTATAATTCATTAATTAATCCGAATCTAAATTTATTTTCTCGTCCATCTCTAATTCCTCCTTTAGCCTCACAATTTATACCCCATAATTTTTCCATACATTCAAATATTATTTCTTCTATCATAATAACCTTTGTTGTTGTCGTTTAGCCGTGTCCGACGCTTCGTGACCCCATGGACCATAGCACGCCAGGCACTCCTGTCTTGCACTGCCTCCCGCAGTTTGGTCAAACTCATGTTCGTAGCTTCGAGAACACTGTCCAACCATCTCGTCCTCTGTCGTCCCCTTCTCCTTGTGCCCTCCATCTTTCCCAACATCAGGGTCTTTTCCAGGGAGTCTTCTCTTCTCATGAGATGGCCAAAGTATTGGAGCCTCAGCTTCACGATCTAATAACCTTTAACCACTTTTATCTAATTCTACCCCCCCTTCCCCTGGACTCCGGATTTCCCAGGTGCATCAACCAGCTCCATAAAACGTTCCAGTTTCGGACCATCTTAATCAGGCATCCCCAAACTGCGGCCCTTCAGATGTTTTGGCCTACAACTCCCATGATCCCTAGCTAACGGGACCAATGGTTGGGGAAGATGGGAATTGTTGTCCAAAACATCTGGAGGGCCGAAGTTTGGGGATGCCTGATCTTACTCAGAAAATAACCCATTGTTGCTCCTCACCCTATTCCCACTCTTTCGCCTGGTTTTTGCAAAGACTTAATGAAAACTTGAGGGAGCTTCAGCGAAGAACTCTCAGGTCTTTGGACTGGATAACTTAGTGAAGAAATAATAATAATAATAATAATAATAATAATAATAATAATAATACCCATCTAACTGGATTGCCCCAGCCACTCTCTGCAGCTTCCAACAAAATATTAAAAACACAATAAAACCTCAAACATTAAAAACTTCCCTGTACGGGGCTGCTTTCAGAGGTCTTCTTAAAGTCACATAGTTGTTTATCTGTTTCAGATAAACAACAACAAATGGAAGGGCGTTCTACAGGGTGGGTGCCACTACCGAGAAGGCCCTCTGCCTGGTTCCCTGTAACCTCACTTCTCACAGTGAGGGAACCACCAGAAGGCCCTCAGAGCTGGACCTCAGTGTCCGGGCTGAACAATGGGGGTGGAGACGCTCCTTCAGGTATACTGGACCGAGGCCATTTAGGGCTTTAAAGGTCAGCACCAACACTTTGAATTGTGCCCGGAAACGTACTGCAATGTGATTTCACATGAGCGATGCCCTGATTGTAAAATCCAACTCTTACAGAGGTCAATCTTCTCTTTCAGTCTAAAGGATATGTACAATTTCTATGAAGTTGTTGGTTTAAAATGGAAGGTAAGTGTTGTTGTTGTTGTTTGTTTATGGATGTGGGGTAGCTAAGGATGGGGGAGACATTCTATTCAGTTCACCTTTGAAGGTGAAACCTACCTTAATTGGTCTTCCCGAAACCATACACAAATCGAAACGCAGCCATCCTTTGAAACTCACACTTCTCTGAATTTCGCAGTGCCGAGTAAAACGTGTACAACAATGCATAAACCAGGGAGAGGTGTGCACTGAAAATAAAATGCATCGTATTAAAAGGAATTGCTTTGCAAAAAAGTGTACGTGAGGCAAAAACCGCATGCAAATATGTATTTTAGCAGCAATTAACACCAAATTGCTGGTGAATTTTCACGAGGACTTTTTTTAAAAAAAACCATTGCAGACTGATGTGGAAATGATGGGAGCTGAAAAATGAGGAACCGAGAGAGAGAGAAATTGACAGATTTGCCCATTCTTAGGAAAGGGGAAGGATGAGGGCATAGATTTATATGCTGTCAAAGAAGAGTTGTGTTGGTGGAGATAGCGGAAACTCGTGGAAGAGGCGTCTTGTGCAGTTTTGTTTTAGCTCTTGTTACTCCCAATAATGCTACTATGTGGAAACCAAGACATCTTAAAAAAAAAGGTTGTTCTGTGGCCTGTTCCATTTCCAGGCTAAAAGGAACCGGGAGCATTGGTTTGATGATCTTCCACGGACAGCATTCCTTATTTTTAAAGGTAAAGGTCTGGGGTTTCAGAGCCGGTGCAGCTAGAGTCTTGGACTAGGACTTGGGCCTCGAACCCCCACTCCGCCATGTTGAAGTGGGTGACCTTGGCCTAGCCACTCACTCTCAGCCTAACCTACCTCACAAGGTTGTTGTGAGGACAAAAAGAGGAGGGGGGAGAGCTATGTACGCCGCCTTGAGCACCTTGGAGGCAATGCGGAGAGATAAAAATGTTCTCATCCTACATGGGAAGAGGAACTGGCAGGACTGGGTTCAAGCTAATAATAATAATAATAATAATAATAATAATTTATTAAAAATAATAATACCACACCCATCTGGCTGGGTTTCCCCAGCTACTCTGGGTGGCTTCCAACAAGAGATTAAAAATACATTAAAACATCAGTCATTAAAAACTTCCCTAAAGGCCTAAACAGGGCTGCCTTCAGATGTCTTCTAAAAGTCAGATACAGTGGAACCTCGGTTTACGAACACCTTGGTTTACGAATTTTCGGTTTACGAACTATCCTAACCCGGAAGTTAGTAAACCGAGGTGCCCGAGGCCTACTGAGCGTCCGTTGCCTTCGGGGAGGCCGGGTCTTCGCTCCGATGCCTCCTGGAGGCCCAGAGCGAAGGCTCGGCCTCCCCGAAGGCATCGGAGCGAAGGCCAAACCTCCCCGAAGACACTGGAGCGTCCGATACCTTCGGGGAGGCTGGGCCTTCGTTCCGATGCCTCCCAGAGGCCGGGGAGCGCTTTCGCGTCTGCAGCCCAGTCGCGGAAACACTCCCCGGCCTCCGCGAAGGCATAGGAGCAAAGCGGCTTAATCCGTTCTAGACGAGGAAAAACACCCCCTAAAGCATCGGATTTATATGCTGTCAAAGAAGAGTTTTGGGGGAGATAGCGGAAACTCGTGGAAGAGGCGTCTTGTGCAGTTTTGTTTTAGCTCTTGTTACTCCCGATGGTTACTTTCCTCATCTAGAATGAATTAATCAACTTTCCATTACTTTCAATGGGAAAGTTCGCTTCGGTTTATGAACACTTCGGTTTATGAACAGACTTCTGGAACCAATTGTGTTCGTAAACCGAGGTTCCACTGTAGTTGTTTGTTTCCTTGACATCTGATGGGAGGGTGTTCCACAGGGCGGGCGCCACTACCGAGAAGGCCCTCTGCCTGCTTCCCTGTAACCTCATTCTTGCAGTGAGGGAACCGCCAAAAGGGCTGGATCTCAGTGTCCGGGCAGAACGGTGGGAGTGGGAGTAGGGTTTTAAAGGTAAGCACCAACACTTTGAATTGTGCTCTGAAATGTACTGGGAGCCAATGTAGGTCTTTCAGGACTGGTGTTACATGGTCTTGGTGGCTGGCCCCAGTCACCAGTCTAGCTGCCGCATTCTGGATTAATTGCAGTTTCCGGGTCACCTTCAAAGGTAGCCCCATGGAGAGTGCGTTGCAGCAGTCCAAGCGGGAGATAACCAGAGCATGCACCACTCTGGCGAAACAGTCCGCGGGCAGGTAGGGTCTCAGCCTGCGTACCAGACGGAGCTGATAGACAGCTGCCCTGGACACAGAATTAACCTGCGCCTCCATGGACAGCTGTGAGTCCAAAATGACTCCCAGGCTGCGCACCCGTTCCTTCAGTGGCACAGTTGCCCCATTCAGATGGATTCACATCCCAATTGTGAGTCAGTGCAGTTGTTTTCCTCATCCAGCAGCTAGCATGCTCCCAAGTCTTTGTATGATTCCACTGCCTAGTGGATTCCTGGATGCGTTCACTTCAGCTTGAGATGGCTTATGCCAGGTTTTCCCAAACGGGTCTTCAGCTGTCGTTGGACTACAACTCCCATCATCCCTAGCTGGCAGGACCAGTGGTCAGGGATGATGGGAATTGTAGTTCAAAAACAGCTGGAGACCCAAATTTGGGAAGTGCTTGCAGGTACAATAGATTTAGCAGCAGACTAAGGTTTTTTTTTATTAAAAAACCCCACTGTTGATGGATGGAAAGTCGTCGTGGGAAGGAAGGGTCTGAAATCAGGATTCTAAACATGTTTTCCCCTTAACACATTCCTTCTTTCAACAGGCATTAATATACTTGTGAATTCCCGGGCCTTCCAGTATGCCATGTGTAAGTCTGATGCAAACTCTCTTCATTTCCCCCCATTAGCTGCCCAGAAACGGGGTGTTCTCCAAGAAAATCAAATATTCTAAACCTCCAGTAGCTTGTGGAGCTGTGTCCTTCAGATGCCACTAAGGGGTGTGGGAATGGTAATGCAATAAAATACAATATATAAGAAATAAGATGCATTTGAAAATCGTACAGCGTCTAGCACAGTGCATTACCATTGCAATGACAGAGATAAAAATCACGAAGTGGCTCATGGGGGAAAATAGTTTGGGAACTACTGCTCCAGAGCTACAGGGCTAGTGAGAATCAGCTCAGCAAGTAGACGATCAGTAGAAGATCTTTTAAGAACTGGTGCCTGACTTCACTTGTTCGGAAAATTTCTTAACCACCTGTCATCAAATTATTTCAGGGTGGTGTTTGCTGCACCTCTTCCCTCCTCCTCTCTTTTTCCTTTTGTGTCATGCTGTTTAGACTGTAAACCTTAGAGGGAAGGGTCTGCCTTGTTTTGTTATACAGTGGTACCTTGGTTCTCAAACTTAATCCGTTCCGGAAGTCTGTTCCAAAACCAAAGCGTTCCAAAACCAAGGCACGCTTTCCCATAGAAAGTAATGCAAAATGGATTAATCCATTCTAGACTTTAAAAAAACCCCTAAAACAGCAATTTAACATGAATTTTACTATCTAACGAGACCACTGATCCATAAAATGAAAGCAATAATCAATGTAAAGGTAAAGGGACCCCTGATCATTAGGTCCAGTCGCAGACGACTCTGGGGTTGCGGCGCTCATCTCGCTTTAGTGGCCAAGGGTGCCGGTGTACAGCTTCTGGGTCATGTAGCTAGCATGACTAAGCCGCTTCTGGCAAACCAGAGGAGCACACGGAAACGCCATTTACCTTCCTGCCGGAGCAGTACCTACCATATTTATCTACTTGCACTTCGTGCTTTCGAACTGCTAGGTTGGCAGGAGCAGGGACCCAGCAACAGGAGCTCACCCCGTCGCGGGGATTCGAACCACCGACCTTCTGATTGGCAAGCCCTAGACTCTGTGGCCCACAGGCCACCCACGCCAAGGGTACTGTACTATAAAATAAATAAGACAGCATTGTAGATGATAAAAATCAAAATTATTTTTTTTCTTACCTGCACTGATGATAGTCATTGTTTGGATGGGGGGTGGGGTGGCTTTCATCCATTTCCACAGTCACACAATCAATCAATCAATCAATCAATCAGTCGCTGAACTGGATTCCACACAGTCACAAAAACAAATTAACTGAAAAAGCCTCAAGATCAAAAATGCAAAATAAATAGCAAAAATGAAAGCGCCAAACTTAATCTGTTCTGGAAGTCCGTTTGACTTCCGAAATGTTCGAAAACCAAGACGCAGCTTCTGATTGGTACGGGTGCCCCGGAAACAATACCCGCAACCGCATCGGACGTTCGGCTTCTGAAAAATTTTCAAAAACCGGAACACTTACTTCCGGGTTTTCGGCATTTGGGAACCAAGGCGTTTGAGAATCAAGGTACCACTGTACTGATGTTATGTATGCCGCTCTGGGGTCCTTTGAGGGGGGAGGGGCTGAAGCGCTTTTAAAAAAGCTTAAAAGCTAGGTTAAAAGTGCTTAAAACCAATCCAATTTTGGGTGACATCTTAGCTGAATCCATGTGTTTGGATGCTCTGTGCTGTGTCTGAAAGATGGGCTGATGGGGTTTTGTTGCGTTTTGTAGATACTCTGTTGGCAGTGAACGGCCTCTGGATCCTAGTGGAAACCTTTATGTTGCGAGGTATGAAATAATACAGCTCTCTTCTGTTTGCTAATCCTCGTGCCTATCAAGGTTTCAGTGCCCGCATCTGATATGGTGTTTTCCCTCCCTCCCTCCCTCTCTGCTTTTTCAGATGGGATCTTCTCACGAGATGTCCCTTGGAGTTACATTGTCTTCCTTACAAGTAAGTTTTGGCGCTCCCTGTTATGATCTCTGAATATACTCATTCAGAGTATATAACGCTATTCATTAAAAAAAAACAACCCCAGAGTGGCTTACAACAATTGTGCATAAAACCATAGAAGCAAAAGCCATATAAAAAAGTTAAAATCCACACGTAACCTTTCGCCCCACAAAGGTCCACACTCTTAAAGCTCCTTTATTTTTGTCCCAGAGCTTTCCCCGCGAAAACGAGCTCTTTAAAGCTGAAGCACAACAAATGATAATTTGGGTTTCCTGCAGGTTTTTTGTTTGCTCTGATTCGGCTTTAAAGAGCAGGTTTTCACGGGAAAAGCTCTGGAGTAAAAACATAGTGATAGGACACAGAGTTTTAAACTGTTAACCATGCCTGGAAAGCACAGAGGGAAGGTAAGTTTGGATAAGCTGAAACTCTTATGGAAAGATATACAGTGGTACCTTGGTTCTCAAACTTAATCCATTCCAGAAGTCCGTTCCAGAACCAAAGCATTCCAAAAGCAAGGCGTACTTTCCCGTAGAAAGAACAGTAATGCAAAATGGATTAATCCGTTCCAGACTTTTAAAAAGAACCCCTAAAACAGCAATTTAACATGAATTTTCCTATCTAACGACCAGTAATCCATAAAATGAAAGCAATAATTTACTGTACATACTATAAAATAAGACAGTATTGTAGTTGATAAAAATTAAAATTATTACTTTTTTCTTGCCTGCACTGATGATAGTCATTGTGTGGATGGGGGGGGGGCTTTTATCAATTTCCGCAGTCACACAATCAATCAATCAATCAATCCGTCAGTAGCTGAACTGGGTTCCACACAGTCACAAAAACAAATTAACCGAAAAAGCCTCAAAAACAAAAACGCAAAATAAATAGCAAAAACAAAAGTGCCAAACCTAATCCGTTGGACTTCCGAAATGTTCAAAAACCAAGGCGCAGCTTCTGATTGGTGCAGGTGCCCCGGAAACAATACCCACAACCACATTGGACGTTCAGCTTCTGAAAAACGTTCGAAAACCAGAACACTTACTTCCGGGTTTTCGACGTTTGAGAACCAAGGCGTTTGAGAACCAAGGTACCACTGTATTCTTATTTGCTCGCAATAGAAAATTTGATCATGGATTTCAAAATTGGAATGCGTACTGAAAACAATCATCAACCTTTATTGCTGTCTATCAACTTAAAGTTGGAAACTAAAATAAGTAATTGTAACATCCTAGGACCTTGCCAATATAAACAAATGACCCAACTAAAATGGTCCCAGGAAATGAGTGTAGCAGTGGGGCAAAAACTTACAGCTGACTTGAGAAAACAGGTGCTATTAAATTTAAAGAACACCAATCCCCATAGGAACATTTTGAAAATCTATAATGAAATTTTTCAAATCTTCGCAGAGCTTAACATTCCACCTAAAATCTGGTACCTAAATACAGCGCTAGCCCTTGGTTTGATGATGAATGTTTTCAACTTAAAAGAAAATTGCGCCAAGCATTCAAAAATAACCGTACTAAATTAGAACTCTCCTATTTAGATGAAAAAAGAAAATTTCACCATACTCTGGCCGAAAAGAAACAAAAATATACTACTAAAAAATGGTTACGATTACTCGACTCAATTCAAAGCAAAAACAACAAAGCGTTCTGGGTGCTAGTGTATGGAGGCCTGAAAACCGACAATTAAAATTTCCATCAATCACAGAATCTAAATGGTTCCAGTACTTTACATCCATATTTAATGATCTACATAGTGAATCAAAAGGAAACGAGGCCATAGATAATAAAAATCAACAGACTGAAGGAGTGGCCAAGGGCAGAAGAGGAGGAAATCAGGGAGATAGTTAGGAGCTTTAAATCAGGGAAATCACCTGGGCCAGACGGTCTACCGATAGAATTATTTAAGACATACATAGACTGAAGGGCAGAACCCTTACCTCAACTATTTACTCTCATTGATAAACATGGAATCATGTCTGACACGTGGCTTAGATCAATAATTATTCCAATTTTTAAAAATGGCGATTTATTCCCAATTGCTCACAATAGAAAAGTATTCTGCATGTGTTTAAAAGTTTGCATGGAAGGTTTCTGCTGAATCTCTATTGGCAGGGCATGACATGATACTGGGTCAGCTATATGAAAGGCTTGGTTTCTTGTTGTTTTCCAATGAGCCTTGCCAGCTCGGGGAACAACCCAGCTTCTTAAGCCTGTTGTCTCAGTGGTGGTATCTGCATTGGTCAACAGCTATCTGCTTCGCATGCAGAAGGTCCCAAGTTCAATGCCCAGCATCTCCAGGAAGGACTAGGAAAGGACTTTTGCCTGAAAGTCTGGAGAGCTGCTGCCAGTCAGTGTGGACAGTACCAAATTAAATGGACCCAACTTGCATAAGGCAGTTTCTTATGGTCAAGTGGAGGGTTTTTCCTGCTTATACAGTGCTATTGTGTTTTTGTATGTGCTGGGAGCTGGCCAAAGTGGCTGGGGAAGCCCGGTTAGATGGGTGTGATAAAAATAAAATAATAATAATAGTTATTATTATTATTATTTATTACGCTTTGTTAGAAGGTCCTTGTTAGAGGCCCAGCTCTTGATGTCCTTCTCTTCTGAGGAGAGGTGGGTTGAAAGGCAGGATAACTAGAATCATAGAGTTGGAAGAGACTACAAGGGCCATCCAGTCCAACCCCCTGCCAAGCAGGAAATGCCATCAAAGCATTCCTGACAGATGGAGGAGTTGATAAGGAGAACGAGCCATACAATCAAGCAGAGGCTGGGTACTTTTTTCCTTTTCTTGCACAGGGTTCCCGCTTCATGCTAGTGGTATATATCATAGAATCATAGAGTTGGAAGAGACCACAAGGGCCATCCAGTCCAACCCCCTGCCAAGCAGGAAACGCCATCAAAGCATTCCTGACAGATGGCTGTCAAGCCTCTGCTTAAAGACCTCCAAAGAAGGAGACTCCACCACACTTCTTGGCAGCAAATTCCACTGTCGAACAGCTCTTACTGTCAGGAAGTTCTTCCTAATGTTTAGGTGGAATCTTCTTTCTTGTACAGTAGTTTGAATCCATTGCTCCGTGTCCGCTTCTCTGGAGCGGCAGTGTTTTCTAGGTTGTCAAGAAAACACTTCTAGATTAGTCTTTGGGAGAGGATGCTAAATGACAGCTCTCTGCTTTCACCGAGTCCTCGAAGAGCTTTTGGTCTCTATTAAAGGAGCTCCAGATTCTTCCCATGTTGGCTGCTGGTCCACTTTCCCCTCAGACATGGGTTGCTTCCCTGAGCCAAGGAAGGTGTGTGTTGTTCAATTTAATGCCAAAGGTCACATCTGGTCTTTAGCCTGTATGTGATAGATATTATGTTCTCCGCAGTCTATGGGGTCGAAGTGCTCCTGAAGATCACTGGATTGGGGCCTGTTGAATACCTGTCATCTGGCTGGAACCTGTAAGTGTGTGTCGTCATTCTGCCTTTATATTTTATTGAGATTAATGCAGTAATTGTTTTTAAAAAAAGAATAGAAAAAGGGGAATTGAAGAGAATGTATAAAAATACCTTCTAAAAAGCAGAGGAAAACAGCAATAACAAAATAACATAAAATGTAATTTTATGAAACTAAACAGTTATATATGTAGATGAATAAAGTACCAGTAATTGTTTCGACAAATATGTACGTTTCAAATATCATTACATTTGTCCAGGCGCGGCTCCCGATTGGCTGCAGGAAGCTCCCGCAGCCAATCGGAAGCCGCAGAACCCGCGTCGGATGTTCGGGTTCCAAAGAACGTTCGCAAACCGGAACACTCACTTCCGGGTTTGCGGCGTTTGGGAGCCAAAACGTTCGACTCGCAAGGCGTCTGGGATCCAAGGTACAAACTGTATATAGTTTGTGCGTCAGAGACTAAAGCAGGGATAGGGAACCTCAGGCCTGAGGGAGGGGCTGGATGTGGCTCTTTGAGTCTCTCTATTTGGCCCTCGAGAATCTCTCCCAGGCCACACCTATCACACCCACTGCTTCACACCCTCTGTGAGCATTTTTGCTTGGTTAGAATGTTTGCGAACTCTGCTAATGTGCCTTCCTTGCCTGAATGGGGTAATTTTTTCCTTCCGGCCCCACCCACCACCTGCTTGTTGCCCCTGGGGGGGCGGGGGGCGTTGCCTATAGCAGCTCTTGGACTGAAAAAAGGTTCTCCCCAGGGATACAGGCTTACAAGTTCATCCCTGAAGATGTTTCTTCTTTTTTTCCACCTCTCTCTTTTCCAGCTTTGATTTCTCTGTCACCTTGTTTGCATTCTTGGGTCTCCTGGCACTGGCGTTAAACATGGAGCCGTTCTACTTCATTGTAGTCCTGCGGCCTCTGCAGTTATTGAGGCGAGTAATTGGTTGAATATGTACAGAGGGAACGGCAAACCGAAGCGCTGGAATGATTCATTGCTAACTGAGGTTTGATGAAGGCCTTGGCTGACGGGATGCCGAGAGGACAGTCTGGGGTCAGGAGAAAAGGGAGAGCGGTCGTATTATTGTTCATTTTAATTGCATATGGACTCCGTTGTTGCTTGCAAACGGTTTAGAAGCCATTTTGGCATGTAAGCGGTATAGAACAGAGAATGTTAATAATCATTTTGTGTCCCAGTTCTGGGCGCCACAATTTAAGGAGGGTGTTGACAAGCTGGGACGTGGGCAGAGGAGGGTAACCATGATGATCAAGGGTCTGGAAACCAAGCCTTATGAGGAACGGTTGAAGGAGTTGGGAATGTTTAGCCAGGAAAAGAGGAGATTGAAAGGAGATATCCATCTTCAAATATCTCAAGGGCTGCTACATGTAAGAGGGAACAAGCTTGATTTCTCCTGCTCTGGAGGGTAGGACTTGAATCGATGGCTTCAAGTTGCAAGAAAGGAGATTCCGACTAAACATCAGGGAGAACTTTCTGACAGGAAGAGCTGTTTGGCAGTAGAACGGCCTCCCTTGGGAGGTTATGGATTCTCCTTCCTTGGAGGTTTTTAAGCAGAGATTGGATGGCCGTCTGTCAGGGATGCTTTAGCTGAGAATCCTGCATTACAGGGGGTTGGACAAGAGGAGCCTTGGGATGCCTTCTGACTCCACAATTCTGTGATTCTATATTGTAAGGGGACCCAGGTGGCGCTGTGGGTTAAACCACAGAGTCTAGGGCTTGCTGATAGGAAGGTCGGCGGTTCGAATCCCTGCGACGGGGTGAGCTCCCGTTGCTCGGTCCCAGCTCCTGCCCACCTAGCAGTTCGAAAGCACGTCAACGGCGTTTCCGTGCGCTGCTCTGGTTCGCCAGAAGCGGCTTTGTCATGCTGGCCACATGACCCGGAAGCTGTCTGCGGACAAACGCCGGCTCCCTCGGCCTATAGAGCGAGATGAGCGCCGCAACCCCAGAGTCGGACACGACTGGACCTGATAGTCAGGGGCCCCTTTACCTTTATATTGTAATAATTTGCATTGTGTCTTCCTTTCGTTGCCCCAGATTAGTAATGCATTTAAAGATTGGGGTCAGTCGGGCACCGTGGGAAGTAAGCATCCTTCTGCAACTCATGCATGTTGCTGCCCGCTCCCTTTTTGTTGTTGTTGCAGGCTGTTTAAGCTGAAGAAACGCTACCGGAATGTCTTGGATACCATGTTTGAGCTGTTCCCCAGAATGGCCAGGTAACTTGAGAGCGGAAGGCACAGGAGACAGTGATGGCCACCAACTTGGATGGCTTTAAAAGAGGATGGGACAAATTCATGGAAGATAAGGCTACTAGCCATGATGGCTGCGCTCAAGAGGTAGTTATGGCCACAAACTTTACATTAGCTTTAAAAAAGATTCACGGAGGATTATGCTATCATAGGCTACTAGCCATGAGGGCTGTCTTCTGCCTCTGAATACCAGTTGCTCGAATCAGGTGTGAACACCGCTGTTGCACTTGGGTCTTACTTTCAGGCTTCTGATTGGAGCATCTTGTTGACCATCTGAGAACAGGAAGATGGGCCTTTGGCTCTTTCTATGTTCTTAAAGACCACAATAAACAATGCCAACATACAAAAACTCACCAGGCCCTTCTGATGGCATGTAGCTCTAGGTCAGGCATCCCCAAACTTCGGCCATCCAGATGTTTTGGACTACAGTTCCCATCTTCCCCGACCACTGGTCCTGTTAGCTAGGGATCGTGGGAGTTGTAGGCCAAAACATCTGGAGGGCCGCAGTTTGGGGATGCCTGCTCCAGGTCAAGAGGGCGGTGAAGCCTTTCTCATTGGCTCCCTCTTTTTCTCCTGGGATCCCTTCCATGTCTTGCGCGGTCGAGCTTTAGAGTCCTTGGGCTTCTCTGCTGAAGGCATAAGAACGGAGCAGATTCCCTTAGATCACAAAAAAACTCCCTAACAGAAAAGCCTAGCTGCCTATGATTTTAGCTTCGCTTAACCGTGGCTTTTTTCTCCTTTAGCCTAGGTTTAACATTGCTCATCTTCTATTACTGTTTCGCCATCATTGGAATGGAGTTCTTCTCAGGAAAGCTCTTCCCAAATTGCTGCAAGTGAGTACCCAGCTTTTTCCTTCTGTCTGGAAAGTATTTACTGTGCCCAGAGTTGGGAGCCTTAAAGAGTAAAAGATAAAGGGAATACCTGACCATTAGGTCCAGTCGTGACCGATTCTGGAGTTTACCTTGCTCTATTGGCCGAGGGAGCCAGCGTACAGCTTCTGGGTCATGTGGCCAGCATGACAAAGCTGCTTCTGGCGAACCAGAGCAGCACACGGAAATGCCATTTACCTGCCCGCTGGATAAATACCTATTTATCTACTTGCACTTTGATGTGCTTTCGAACTGCTAGGTTGGCAGGAGCTGGGACCGAGCAACGGGAGCTCACCCTGTCGCGGGGATTCAAACCACAGACCTTCTGATCGGCAAGCACTAGGCTTTGTGGTTTAACCCACAGCGCCACCCACATCCCATACAGTATAAGGAAGTGGGGAGACATAGGTTCAAATTCTGCATGTTTACCTTGCAGGATTGTTTTGAGGATTCAAGTGGGCTGGGCAGGGCAGAGGCTGGTGGGTGGGTGGGTGGAATGGGAAGAACTCTTATACACCACCCTGTGCTCTTTTCGGAAGAGGGTGATAAAATGTCATTAGTTGTCAATTTGTTTCTGGGCCCAATTCAAGATGCTCATGTTGGTGTTCAAAGCTCTAAACTTGGGCCCCAAATATCTGAAGACTGCCTCTTTCCCTGCAGAACCCATCAGGTGTTAACATATGCAGAGAGGAGCCCTCTTGGTAGTTCCACCTGCCCCTGAAGTTCGGGGTGATGGGCCTTCTCTGTGGGAGCCCCTAAGCAGTAGAATTCCCTCCCCACTGAGGTCCTCCTGTCACCTTCACTAAACAGTTTCCAGCCACTGCGGAAGGCGCACTGGCCTTTGACACCTGAGATCTGTGTTTTCAGGACCTGCCCTATTCCTGTGATTGTGATCTAACTCTTTTAAATTTTTAATTGTTGTATGTCACTCTGACACCTGCTGGTGAACGGATCATCATCATCTGATGATAATGATATTAATAATAGTAGTCATCAGCACCACCGGTCCTTGAAGCCACTGAGTTGCGTTGACTCTTTAATAATAATAATAATAATAATAATAATAATAATAATAATAATAATAATTAATTGCACCCCACCCAGCTGACTGGGCTGCTTACAGCATCACGGCCTTATGGATTCTGTTCTGGGACATAGAAACATTCTCCAGGTTACCGCCTCCTGCTCTACTGTCTTGAATTAGATTTGTAAAAAAAAAAAAAAGACCACCTCATCCCTTATATACCCGGCCAATTTCTGTGCTCAGCTGGAGAGGGCCTCCTGCAAGTACCATTATATCAGGAGGTCCATTTTGTGTGATGTCATAAACAGGGCCCTTAGTGTGGTGGCACCTATTCTTTGGAAGGCCCTCCCTTTGCATATCAGACTGGCACCGTCTCTTCCTGTCTTTAGAAGATTTCCTCTTTTAACAAGCCTTCCAAATGGATATTTTTTTTATCCCAGTGGGCATCTATATTAGATGTGAGTCCCCCCCCCCATAAGTGTGCACAATGTTGTTTTTTATTTTGTTTATATAGGTGCTTGTTTTATATACCGTATTTTTCCGTGAAAAAGATAATACTTTCCCCATCAATATAGTAGGCAAAAACTGCAGGCCGTCCTATACATGGATAGCAGAGGGGGAATGGGCGATTGGTGGCAGCAACCATCAGGAGACTGGCAGCAGCGATTTGGGGTGTGATTGGCTGCCGATTGGCTGCGGCTGCGGCAATTGTGCGGGATATTAACGGCAGCGGCAAGGCGTGTATGCAATTGGCTGTGTTTGTGTTGGCAACCCCCCCAAAAGCTCAACACCCCCCCCCCCATTTTTGTTGCGGTACCAAACAAATAGGGGTCGTCTTATACATGGGGCCGTGTTATACATGGAAATATACTGTAAGTTTTTATTGTATTGTGAAATTGCTTTGAAATGTTTCATGGGAAGCGATTCATAAATAAATGGATAAGGGTATATTTTCAAGCTACTGCGAGCCATTTTGTAATATTTATTATTGCTGTTTTATTATTTTTTCAAACATTTTCACAATAATCTTCACACCAAATAGTTGCATTGTTTTATGAATTCACTTCCCACCCATACTTCCGCAGAGTTTTTACTCAGACCCTTTCTACTGCATTATATCTTTTATCTACTACACAAAGTTTCTCTGTTACCATCATTTTATCATTTTTCTCCCCCGGCTTTTATCTCAAATCCTGCCTGTAATTTCATTTGACTATACTGTAGTATTTTTTTTTTTAAAAAAAGTTCACAAAAACATTTTGTACCTGCTTCTCCATTCAGCACCAGCACAGTGGCAGATTCCTATCGCTGGGTCAACCACACCGTGGGAAACAGGACGGTGATGGAAGAAGGCTACTACTATCTCAACAACTTCGACAATGTTTTGAACAGTTTTGGTAAGAGCACAAATCCAAGCGCCCTCTGCTGATGTAGCCAGGAAATGCCACTGGGGAATTTGGTAGGGACTTCTGCAAGAGACTGATGCTGCCTGTGAGCACGGTGGATTAAAATCAATGATTTTTTAAAAAATAACAATAATAAATTATTTGTTTAAATCGAATTTTTTATTTAAATCAGATTATTTTTATTTAGACTGATCAGATTTTTAAAATAAAATGCTTTTGGAAGAATTTTTTTTCTAAATACAGTTTTCTGTTTGTTACATTATAGTCCAAAGGCTATTCATCAGGAAATCTGCCAATGTATTTCTAATAGTATAACCAAATCAGTATTTTTTTATATAACTGTAAAAACTACTCTGAAAATTTATTATTCCAAAAATGAAACCTTCGTCTGGTTGTAAATATTAAGATTATACCAGCAAGAATGAGTCTTTCTGTAAAAAAAATGATTTAAATAAAGTCTTACTGACTAGTGATTTAAATCATGATTTAAATCGATTTGATTTAAATCAAATCCACCCTGCCTGTGGCCTCGGTCCAGTATACCTGAAGGAGCGTCTCCACCCCCATCGTTCTGCCTGGAAACTGAGGTCCAGTACCGAGGGCCTTCTGGCGGTTCCCTCGTTGCGAGAAGCCAAGCTGCAGGGAACCAGGCAGAGGGCCTTCTCAGTAGTGGCACACACCCTCCCATCAGATGTCAAAGAGAAAAACAGCTACCAGATTTTAATGTTTAATCAATTATTTTATTTTTCTGTTGGAAGCCGCCCAGAGTGGCTGGGGAAAGCCAGCCAGATGGATGGGGTATAAATAATAAATTATTATTATTATTATTATTATTATTATTATTATTATTACAGATTGTGTTGGGCAGGCTTAAGATTTTCCTTTGGCCTTCCCCACCACCAGCCTCCTTTTAAATAGGATAAACCATTACCAGCTCGGGATGGAGGGAGAATTTGTTTAGTGTGCTTTTTGCAGTGGATTGACCCAATCCAGCACTCCCAAGCTGAATTGCAGTTCAGAATGCAGCTCCAAGCAGGAGTGCAGATTTTATCTGGGTATCGTAAATCAGTCGCAGTTTGCAAAAAGCACATTAAAAAAAATAACATATTTTATATAAAACAATGTGTGGAATTGGCTGCATATAACATTCTCCGTCTGCTTGCAGACAGGTGAGTTTTAATGTGGTGTAACAGAGGGATCCAGTGGAACAGTTGTGCTACTGGGAACTTGTTATGCAATGGATTGGACAAAGATGACAGCAACCTGCTTATGTAGTCTCTTGTGCAAAGCGAATGACTTTCACATGGATACAACCCCTATTTTGAAAAAGTTCAAACTTCTCATAAAACAATGCAGACAAGATGCATATAATTTAAATGTAGATTTTTCATGCATTCTTAAAAAAAATAATGCACAAAGTGGGATGGAGTAGACCTATAATTGAGCTGTGCTCGGTCTACTCCTGGTCTAGTCTTAGATTCCTTCACCCATCAACTGTGCTGCCTAGGTCTGATGTGAATTGTAGTCTCAATACATCTGGAACACATCAGGTTGGAGAAGGCTAATCTACACAGATTACTTGGCAGCAGGAGTCTATACAGTCATACCTTGGAAGTCAAACACCTTAGTTGATGAACAAATCGGCCCCCGAACACCGCAAACCCGGTTTGCGAAAGTTTTTTGTGTTCCAGTTTCCGAACGTTTTTTGGAAGCCGAACATCCGATGCGGCTTCTGATTGGCTGCAGGAAGCTCCTGCAGCCAATCGGGAACCGCACCTTGGTTTTCTAACAGTTGGGGGAGTTGAACGGACTCCCGAAACGGATTAAATTCGAGAACCAAGGGACGTCTGTACATGATTCCTGCAAAACAGGCCCGGCGTGGGAGTTGTTCAGAAACATGGACCAGCCCCGTGATGGCTGCCCCTGTTGCTTTCCTTGATTGGATAGTGAGCCAGCCCCACATGGCCAATCAGAGATAATGACCTAGTGCTCAGTTCTCACCCAGGCAGTGAGCCCCGATTCACCACGCGCAATTGGCTCACTTTCGCCCAAGAAGGTCCATTCGCAGGAAGTGACCCAGTGTTCCAGTTTCATGTAGCCCCCAAACTCAAGACTACTGAGGGGGAACAGAGCCACAACAGTGACCATACAAGTGTTTGTTCTTCCCCTCTCTTTTCTTTTTCTTTTTGCAGTTACCCTGTTTGAGTTGACAGTCGTCAATGACTGGTACATCATCATGGTAAGTAGGTAGCACTCAGCCGCTCCCTGCCAGGAGCTTTCTTCTGTAATGATGTGGCTTGCGATTCCTTGGTGTCTGTGCTACTGCGCACTGGTTCATCACTAGCCATTTGATCATTGAGCATTGCAGGGAATATGCAAAACAAATGGGCACATGGAAGCAGTGCCTGATTTATGTATAAGCGAAACAAGCCTTAGCTTAGGGCCCCATTCCACTGAGCCTAGGGCTTGCTGATCAGAAGGTTGGCGGTTCGAATCCCTGTGACGGGGTGAGCTTCCGTTGCTTGGTCCCAGCTCCTGTCAACCTAGCAGTTCGAAAGCACGTCAAAATGCAAGTAGATAAATAGGAACCGCTACAGCGGGAAGGTAAACGGTGTTTCCATGTGCTGCTCTGGTTTGCCAGAAGCGGCTTTGTCATGCTGGCCACATGGCCTAGAAGCTATATGCCTGCTCCCTCGGCCAATAATGCGAGATGAGCGTGCAACCCCAGAGTCGGTCACGACTGGATCTAATGGTCAGGGGTCCCTTTACCTTTTTATATATAGGGTGCCTACATTCTGCATGGATGGTTATGTGCAAATGGCTTTAGATACCTATTAGGTCCATAAATTACCATATAGCATATATTCAACACAAAAAACAGCGACCATTTGTTGCTGGCAAAGGACAGCTGGACATATAAAGGGCCCCATTACCTTCAGTAGCTTAGGGCCTCATCAAACCTAAATCCGGCCCTGCATGGAAGTGAAAAGTAGAGGGAGGGAGCGCAATATGATGCTGGTAGGAGTGCTAGACTAATGCTGGGAAGACCTGGGTTCAAACCTGCCACTCTCAAGCATAAGGTCCACTGGGCAAACTTGGGCAAGTGTCCCTTGGTTCAAGCAGAGTGTCATTGAGGGGTTGAAATGAGTGTGAGAAGAGAGGGATCCCACATACAGTCCACGGAGCTCCTTGAAGGAAGACTTGGAAAATTTAAAAAATCTCCTAAATGAAGATTTAGAAATGCCCTATTATTCATGAGAACGAAGGCTGATCAGCTGCCCGTCTCCCTGGGTTAAAACAAATGAAAAACATTGCTACCCAAGGGAGGAGTTAGGCTAGGGGAAGATTTTCAGCGGTTGAATGGAAGCTTGGAGGGGGAAAGAGAACTATGATTCAGGCTTTGGAACATAGCTAGTTTCCTTGTACCAAGTCATATATTGTATTCCTGTCAACCCCAGTACAGTGGTACCTTGGTTCCCAAATGGCTTAGTTGCTGAACAACTTGGCTCCCGAATGCTACAAACCCGGAAGTAAGTGTTCAGGTTTGTGAACGTTTTTTCGGAAGCCGAATGTCCGACGCGGCTTCTGCGGCTTCCGATTGAGTGCAGGAAGCTCCTGCAGCCAATTGGAAGCCGTGGCCTTGGTTTTCGAACGATTTCGAAACGATTCCTGGAATGGAAAACCAAGGTACCACTGTATTGTCTGCTTTGACTGGCAGAAGGTCGCCACCTGTTTCCTGATTTGTTGCTTTTTCAAAACGTGAGGTTCTGGCGATTGGACCTGGGCCCTTCACCCTGCAGGTCATGTGATCCACCACCAAACCTATAGACTCTCCTCTTTGCACTCATGATCTCGGGAAGATGCCTTGTACTGAGACACACCACTGGTCTGCCTAGCTCAGCATTGTCTACAGTGGTTGGGAGCAGCTCTCCAGAATTTCGGGCGGGTTTCTCTCGGGTTTCTCTCTACCTGCCTGAAAATGCTGTTGGGAATTGATCCTGGGGCCTCCTGCATGCAAGGCGGGTGGCTCTGCCACTGAGCTACAGCCATTCCTCTATGCTGCAGGTGCCTTGGCTAGCCCAGGTTTTTGAGTCAGGATAACTCTGGTAATTGGGTGTCTTCATTATAACACTGAGATATCAAGTAACATAAGGAACATGGGGAAGGGGCCTTTTTAGGGGGCCAGAAGGATGCTAGATTCAAACTTTATTTAGTATTGTCCCCTCTCAAGCTGTTCCTAAAAAGAGTTATCTGGGGTGGGTCTCTGTCTTGGCATGCTTTCCTGCCAAATATTTGTGACCCATGGAAGGCGGGGGCAGGAAGAAACTTAAACACGTATAGCAGAGTTTCCAAAAAATTGATCAGAGGCAATTGAACTTCATCCAGCAGAGCTTTACTGGCACTGAAGGCAAATGAGCATAATGGTCACAAATCCAATACAATCAGGATTGGCACCGTCCATAAAAATCCAGTTGCAGCACTTAAAATAAAACTTAGGTAAAGGTAAAGGGACCCCTGACCATTAGGTCCAGTCGTGACCGACTCTGGGGTTGCGGCGCTCATCTTGCGTTATTGGCCGAGGGAGCCGGCGTACAGCTTCCAGGTCATGTGGCCAGCATGACAAAGCCGCTTCTGGCGAATCAGAGCAGTGCACGGAAATGCCATTTACATTCCTGCCGGAGCGGTCCCTATTTATCTACTTGCAACTTTGATGTGCTTTTGAACTGCTAGGTTGGCAGGAGCTGGGACAGAGCAACGGGAGCTCACCGCGTCGTAGGGATTCGAGCCGCCGACCTTCTGATCGGCAAGCCCTAGACTCTGTGGTTTGACCCACAGCACCACCTGCATCCCAAAATAAAACTTACAGTAACTTATAATAAGACTTAACCTTAACACTAACCATACAGAACAGAACACCAGAACAAAGAGATAGAAAGAGAAAGTTGAGTGAGTGAGACCCAGGCTCCTCCTGGCCTGACTATTCTAGTCAGTACAGTACAACCTTGACAGAAACATAACAGAACCAGTTTAAACCAGCTGTACTCAGCTTCCCAGAGAAATAACCAAAACACCAGAAACCTTTTTCCGGCTTCTCCCACATAGAAATAAACCACCTAGAATCCTCCTGAACTACTCAGAATGGGAAAGCTCTCTGCACATCAGGTCAATACTTTCTGCACTAAGAAATTAAAACTGACAATATTTTCCTTTCCAGGAAGGGGTGACATCAGAGACTTCGCACTGGAGCCGCCTCTATTTCATGATTTTCTATATTGTGACCATGGTAAGCAGAGTTGCCAACTATGCTATTTTGTGAAGCAGTTCTGTCACTACAGCCTGTATGTGTGATGCAGGCGTGGGGCCTCCAGGCCATAGCTGCCAAGTCTCACGTTTCCCCCGGGAAATCCCCGTTTTTCCAGCTGTTCCTAGCTGAAAAAACGGATTTTTTTGTTTTTCCCCGGTTTATTCTGGCACGGCAGCCATTTTGGAACTGGGCGGAGCATGCTCAAAAGCGACTTTTGAGGCTGCTCTGCCCAGTTCCAAAATGGCTGCAGTGCGACTTCTGGTGCGGTGGCCATTTTGGAACTGGGCAAAGCAGCATCAAAAGTCACTTCTGAGCATGCTCCGCCCAGTTCCAAAATGGCGGCAGCGCTACTTCCAGTCTGCTATTTCCGGCCCGGTCCCTTATTTCTCTGACAGCAACTTGGCAGGTATGCTCCAGGCTTTGTTGGACTCCAGCTCCCATCAGCCCCAGACAATGGTCAGGGATGATGGGCACCATAGTCCAGCAAATTCAGCAGGTCCACACACTCCCTGCCCTGTCCTGTAGCCTTCAAAGTCACTCCCAAGGACCAGAAATATAGTTTGCCAGCAAAGTAGTCAGACTTTGCTTTTTGGTGCATGATCATCTGATGAAGGGTTGTAGCATCATTTCTGGTTGATCCTAGAGTAGGGTTTCCCAAACTTACGTATGTCTCCAGCTGTTTTTGGACTACAACTCCCATAACTATTATTTAGAAGACATCTGAAGGCATCCCTGTTTCGGGAAGTTTTTAATGTTTGAAGTTTTATTCTGTTTTTAGTCCTCTGTTGGGAGCCACCGAGAGTGGCTGGGAAAACCCAGCCAGATTATTATTACCGGTATTATTATTATTATTATTATTATTATTATTATTATTATTATTACTACTACTACTACTGTATATTCTGACGTATAAGATGACTGGGCGTATAAGACAACCCCCAACTTTTCCAGTTAAAATATAGAGTTTGGGATATACTCGCCATATAAGAAATATGACCCGGCATATAAGACGACCCTCGACTTTTGAGAAGTTTTTCCTGGTTTAAAAAGTAGTCTTATACGCAGGAATATACAGTATTATTATCCCTGGCTAGCAGGACCTTTGGGCAGGGATGGTGGGAATTGTAGTCCAAAAACAGCTGGAGACCCAAGTTTGGGAAACCATGATCTAAAGCCTGGTTTGTTCCCAGAGCTCAGAGTGGGCTACATTGTGCTAACCCCCAATGACTGAACTGTCACCTTATCCTACTCCATAAGTCAGCTTGAGTAGAACAGAAAATAAATAATTTGGATGAGCTGTTTTTGCATTGCGCCGACCTTTTCCTTCCCCCACAGGTGGTGATGACAATAATTGTAGCCTTTATATTGGAGGCGTTCGTGTTCCGTATGAACTATAGCCGGAAGAACCAAGATTCAGGAGGTCAGTGGGGTCACCTTTGAAACCTGTTTGTTTCCGCCCTTATTTATAATAATATTTTCAGACCACCTCCCAGGCACCGTATCAAAACGGTGCGCGCGCACACACACAAAATGTGTGAGTGAAAAAAGCATTTAAAAAATCTGTAGAAACCGTACAGAATAATCATAAAGAGGCTGGCTCATCCTAAGAGAGTGGAAACAAATGAACATAGAATCATAGACTTGTAGAGTTGAAAGGGGGACTCCAAGGTCCATTGTCCAACTGCCTACATTGCAGGAGTCACAGCAGGAATCAACTTTTTAAAAGCACCTTCAAAAGATTCTGTAAGTTAAAAGCAACAATGCCTGCTGAAATATTGGGACTAGTGGCACTGAATGGGTGTAGCAGCACTTTTGAGCCATTTTATTTATTGATTGATCCAACAGCAGTCAGCCTTCTATGGGCCACACGGGACAGGAAGGCAGGACTAGCCGTCGCCTGATGTCATCGTACATCAGGTCCCCCAAATGTCAAGCCAAAATTCTTCAGCAATGAAGAGTCGCGTGCGGGTGCATTGTGAGCGAGCTCCCCCATTCTTCCTCTGCAGCCACGTCTTGAACTCCCCCCGCCCCCCGCTGGGCACTGTGTGATGACTTCGTGTGTGTGCCCCGGTGGGCATGGCTTGCCCAAAATGGCCTGGTGGGCCAAGTCAAAGAGGCTTGGGCAGGCCTGATTTTGCCTGAAGTTTCCTTGCCACTTCCCCCTTCCATTACCCAGACAAGCCTTGTCCTTGCCTTTCTCCTCTGCAGAAGACATGGGCATTGTTTTCGAGAGAGAAGTCTCTAAGGAGGAACTGACAGCTGTCGCAGAGCTGTATGGAAGGAACTGCATTGCATCGGCTGCCAGCCAGCTGCTCAAGGTCATTTCCCAGATGGACAGGCACAGGGTGAGTAATGGGGGCTGGAATTCCAGCATCTTCTGTTCACCACTTTCCAGGTATCCTCTCTCACCTCGCCACCACTTGGCTGGTCTTGTTCAGAATGGTAAGGCTTAAGTCACTTCTGATTTAGAATGCTAGAGGGTATCCCTCTGTGGCCACTGGTCCTCAAAGAGGAAGGGAACGGAGCAATTCAGATTCCCCCTCCCCTTCACAGTGTGGTGTACTGGTTAAGAGTGGTAGACTCGTAATCTGGTGAACCGGGTTCGCTTCCCCACTCCTCCACATGCAGCTGCTGGGTGACCTTGGGCTAGTCACACTTCTTTGAAGTCTCTCAGCCCCACTCACCTCACAGAGTGTTTGTTGTGGGGAGGAAGGGAAAGCAGAATGTTAGCCGCTTTGGGTAGTGATAAAGCGGGATATCAAATCCAAACTCTTATTTTTCTTCATCACATGTTGCATATTTTTCCAGCACACACTGGAATGCCACAAGAAGTATGTAGTAGATTTTTTCAAGAACCACACCATTGTGATGTTTATGGCAACTTCATTTGCCCTTGGCCATAGCAGTGGCTGCTTGGGAACCCACAAAAGTGGTGTCCCCAAGCCTATAAATTACACAGGATTATACAGAGAGGCATTCCCTCACCTTAGCTTTACCCAGGCATAGAAATTAAGTCCCATTCTCAGAGGAAAATCATGCCTGCATAATACGGGCTAGATGCCTGATTCATCTAGAACAACTCACTCGACTCGAGGCTGAGTTTTTTCTCCACAAAAGTTCTCAATACCCTTTTTTTTACAGTTGGAGTAAGCAGATTCTCCTAATAATATACTTTCAAGTACTTTTTTTTTTACATCGCTTCCAGCGTTCAAAACTCGCATTGTTCTAGGCGTATTTCGCGACAGGGAATTTCATTAGTGCGGGCAGTTTCTGAGCTCTGGGGGCAGTACTGTGCCTAAGATTTCCAATTAAAACTGCAGAGTGGAAGGAAAGGAGGACCTTTTTTCTGCTTCCCCACTTCCAGCTACTCTCTGAAGACTGGAGAAGAGACCCTCTTAGGGGGTGAGTGGGCAGGGGAAGAACTAGACCATGTGAAGAAGGAACATAATATTTTAGCTGCAGTTCATTCATTTTCAGCATTGTAAAAAAACGCACCTAGACATTCCATTGTTGCGCCCATAACCTAGGTTTCGGGTGCCATTAGCTCCTAGCTTTCATATCTCAGTTTTGAACACTGATCGTTTCACACGTAGACTATCTATCAAGCATATACAATAATTCCCACTACAGGCACCAGGTTCCCATAACTTCAGCTTCCTGACAAACACAGGTAGGACTGTAATACAGTGGTACCTCGGTTTATGAACACAATTGGTTCCAGAAGTCTGTTCATAAACTGAAGCGTTCATAAACTGAAGCGAACTTTCCCATTGAAAGTAATGGAAAGTGGATTAATCCATTCCAGACGGGTCCACGGAGTACTCAACCTGAAGCGTACTTAACCCGAAACATGGGTGTAATTGGTTCGGGAAGTCTGTTCATAAACTGAAGCGTTCATAAACTGAAGCAAACTTTCCCATTGAAAGTAATGGAAAGTGAATTAATCCGTTCCAGATGGGTCCATGGCGTTCGTAAACCGAAAATTCGTAAACCGAGGTGTTCATAAACCGAGGTTCCACTGTATTCACATCTTAACAGTGTGTACATGCCCCCCCCAAACACACACAGAGCTGCATGGGGGGGGGAACAAAACCTGTCCCCCTGTTGAAATGAACATAAATGAAACAAATTTCATTTATTTGTATCTAGTCATCAGAAAATTCCAAAACTGACATTTAACAGAAGTGAAGTAGCACAAGGTAACTTCAGTGGGAGTTAACTCCGATCTTAATAAGGTACAACATGGACAAGTTTAAATGCTGGATTTTCCCAAGCAAATCACATCAATGTTTCCATTTAATAAAAAGGAAACCTTGTTTTTGTTTTAACTAAAATTAAAATTAAATGCATTTATGCAAATCTGAAGAAAATCGTGTAAGACGTAAATGCCCCTGGCTTTCAAGAATTTATCTCCTCCTATCTGAAAGAAAGCCTGCAGTGGTCGCAGTTCTGCATTTGTCTTGAGTTCCCTGTAGATAAAGTTAAGAGATGTGCTCAGGTCTCTCTTGGTGGCGAGATCCCTGTGTGCTCCTAGCAGCACCCGTGTTCGCTACGATCCAACTCTGGCACCCTTCAGTGGCAGTTGCCTTCCTCTTACTGCTTCCCTTCCATCACTTTAGCAAACGTCCATGCTGTTCCTGGGGCGGCGGTCAAGGACCAAAAGCGATTTAAGCATGAGAATGTATGAGGAAGAGATACAGGTAAGATGTGCGAAACTGCTCTCATCCTACTTATGGTTATGCAATGGTCCCTGTAGCTTGGGGGACTCAGGGATCTTCTCGGAGGTTCCGCCAGCCCTGTAAAGGTAAAGGTAAAGGGGCCCCTAACCATCAGGTCCAGTCGTGTCCGACTCTGGGGTTGCGGCGCTCATCTCGCTCTATAGGCCGAGGGAGCCGGCGTTTGTCCGCAGACAGCTTCTGGGTCATGTGGCCAGCATGACAAAGCTGCTTCTGGCGAACCAGAGCAGCGCACGGAAACGCCGTTTACCTTCCCGCAGGAGCGGTCCCTATTTATCTACTTGCACTTTGACGTGCTTTCGAACTGCTAGGTGGGCAGGAGCTGGGACCGAGCAACGGGCGCTCACCCCGTTGCAGGGATTCGAACCGCCGACCTTCTGATCAGCAAGCCCTAGACTCTGTGGTTTAACCCACAGCGCCACCTGGGTCCCTGGTGTAGAACTGGCCAAATCAATACTGCCTAGGAGAGTGGGCAAGTTTCCCCAGCCTCATGCCTTTAAAGCAGAGGTGGGGACTCTCTGTCTTTGCCAGGTGCTGTTGGGGCTACACTTCCTTTCTATCTTCCCAGACCATTGGCTATGCTCGCTGTGGCTGATGGGAGTTGGAGTCTAGCCAGCTGTTTTTAATGTTGAAATGCGCCCTATATAATAATAGTAATTTATTATTTATACCCTGCCCATCTGGCTGGGTTTCCCCAGCCACTCTGGGCGGCTTCCAACAGAAATATTAAAATACACCAATTTCTTAAAGATTAAAAGCTTCCCTAAACAGGGCTGCCTTCAGATGTCGTCTAAAAGTCTGGTAGTTATTTTTCTTTTTGACATCTGGTGGGAGGGCGTTCCACAGGGCGGGCGCCACTACCGAGAAGGCCCTCTGCCTGGTTCCCTGCAACTTGGCTTCTCGCAGCGTGGGAACCGCCAGAAGGCCCTCGGCGCTGGACCTCAGTGTCCGGGCAGAGCGATGGAGGTGGAGATGCTCCTTCAGGTATACTGGACTGAGGCCGTTTGGGGCTTCAAAGGTCAGCACCAACACTTTGAATTGTGCTTGGAAACGTACTAGGACCGTAAGGTAAAGGATGGGCAATAAATGGCTCTCTCCATATGAACCTACCTGGACCCTCAGATCATATTCTGAGACCTTCCTTTGTGTGCCCTCCTTCATAAGAGGTCCAGAAGGTAGTAACACGAGAAGTGGTCTTTTCTGCAGTGGCTCCACACTTGTGGAATGCTCTCCCCAGGGAAGTTCAACTGGCACCCTCATTATACACTTTTAGGTGCCAGGAGAAGACATTCCTCTTTAATCCAGGCCTTTGGCTGATTGACATACATTTTAACTGTGTTGTGGAAGGGAGGAATTATTGGTTTGTTTTTGTTCTTATTTTTATTATGTGTTTTGTGTAGTTTTTTGTTGAGATGTGCCTTGAGATGATGGTGATTAATAATAATAATAATAATAATAATGCTATTATTATTACAAACAGAATATTGGGTTCGTGCACAATTCATTGCAGACATTCACGATTTGAGGGCAGGCTGCGGGTGTGGGAAATGAAATGATCCCAGTATTGTTGCCTCTTCCCACAGGAGTGGTATGAAGAGCACTCCAGGAAAGAAGAAAGGCAGTTTCCCTGGCAGGAGGACGACCGGCCGCTCCATCAGCCCCCGCCGTTTCCAGGCCTCCGCCAGCGCTCTCAGACCATTATCTAAGCCCAGCTCACCTAAGCTGCTGCTTTGTCTGCTGTGCATTAACCACCCCGTTTACTTACTTTGCAAAGTACATCTCAAATTAATGCATAGCGTAGTCTGGCAGAAGGAGGTCTCCTGGCACTCTTGTGTAACAAGTGTTTCGGCTCTCCCTTTTGCAAAAGCTCATCCCTGTCTTTAAGGCATAACCAGAGTACTGCAAGGTGGCTGGGCATTATGCAAGGGACGGGGGGCTGGTTAACAGGGTAGCCATACTTCTGGGATTTGTCTAGTGTAAAGCAGCCAGGGGTTGATTGGGCTATCTTTCCCCAGTACAGCTGGATAAAATGGTCAGCTGGAGTTATACAATCAGGCTGCTTATACAATCAGGCTGCATCAGCAGTTCCATCAGCAGAAAAAAACAAAACACCACAATTTACTGCCACAGTTTGCCTGTCTGTAACTCTAGCTAGGCTGCCCAGTTTTCAGTAGGACTGCCCTTTTGAGGTTCAGTTCTGTCCTCATCATCTCCATAATGGTTCAATAAGCTGCTGTGGCTCTACAGCATTTTCCCTTCTCCAACAAGGTTTGTTCCCTTGTTGGGCACAAGTCCTCTACTCTCAAACTGGACGAAACCTGGAAACTGGTGAATGAAGGAATCCCACCACTGCAACTGGCAGAGGGGCTGCTCGTCGTGGTGGAAGCAGCTCAGCCTGTGGGCATGTGTTAAAAGTGTTGTAAAAAAAGCAATAACTTTGAAAGAAGGAAAACTGACCAAGGTGTAATTACTGCCGTCACTGCACAGCAGGGTCCAGGTTGATCCTCATCACTTGCTGCAATTTAAAAAATGAATAAATTTACCAGCTCCTTATTAGCCGTTGGGTCTGTCTGACAGCCTTCCACCACACAAGCAAGAGGTAAATAGAGATGCAGCAGAGTTCTCCTTTGGTTTGCAATATGAACATTTGACGACATGTAATGCTTGCCTCAGATATGACGGTGCTGTAGCCCTCCCAAATTCTTCTCCGGCTTAGAATGTTACTCTGAGCTGGAGAAGAATTCCATGCCTCCCACCTACCTACCTAAACTCTGTTGCTTATAAGGGGGGGGGGGAGGTCTTTCTCCCCATGAACTATTATTATTCCCAGCAGTACTGGGAAATGGAGCTTTCCTTCTCCTCTTGACTGTATGCCGTAGCAGCACATAATGAAGGCAGAGACAGAACTTCCTGCTGCAAGATAAACAAGTGTGAAGGTGCTTTTATTGGTCCAATTTTAACTTTAGTAGGCTCAGAATAAGCCAAGCTATTTCCCAGGTGTTGGTTTTTTTCCGGGATGTGTGTGTGTGATAAGAAGAAGAGGGCTTATTCAGAGCAAATCTGTGTTACCACTACAAGTGAGTAAAACAGCGGTGTTTGTGTTTGCAGAATCCCAGCTGACCCGATCTGTCTCAAAGACAGACGAGGAGCTTTCCCTACAGTGGTCAGGGAAGATGCTCCCTTGAGAGAGATTCTGTTGGCAGAACAAACCATTGGCCTCGCAGCACCTGCCTCTAGGCAGATTCTAAAACCCCAATAGTGGCCTGCTCAGGGAAGCCATGCCTGTTTAACTCAGTTCCAGCCTTCCTTAAGGAGAGAGCGGATATGTGCAGCAGTAGTACCAAGTGCTGCCTAAGATGCGGGTGAGAGTTCTTTCACGCACTGCAGAAAACATCAACCAGCAGTGATTGCTGCCCCTGCCTCTCTTTTTTTGGTGCATATAACTTACTTGCTGATGGAAAGCAAATTCCGACCTCGTGATGGTGAAATTGAAGTTTCGTGCCCCTTCATGGACCAGACCACTAACTAGCCCAAGGCTAGCCAGTGTGTCGGCCTCCAGATGTTGGTGAGCTCCATCAGCCTTGCATGGCCAGAGATGGTGGGAAATGGAGCCCATCCACAGATGGAGGGCGCCGTGTTGGCTACCCCTTGAACTAGCCTAAGGATCAAACCTGTGTGCAGCATATATCTGGGCCAACAGCCCCCCTCCACTGATTATAGACTCTTGGGGCCGCTATTCTTAAGAAGTGTTTCCCCCCTAACAGCTGTGTAGTTTCTGCTACTCTACAAAGCTGGAGTCTGAGGCTTTGAGGGAACCCAATTAGTCTCTGTAGAATATTGCTGCTGTGGTCTCAGAACCGAGACATGTTACCTGAGCTGTACTGCTAACTAACTGACCCGTAACTCAACTTGCACTGTATATGCCCCAGCCCCCAAACTCCTTACCAGAATAAGCTAGTGATAATTCCAGAAACTGCTTCTTGCAGGATGGAAGGAAACACAAACCTCAGCGGGTCTATCTTCTAACTTGTCTTTTTCTCCTTGGCTTCCTCCAACACTTAACTCCAAAGACAATCACTTGCAGGAACGTTAACACAATGGGAGGTTTTGTTCACTGTGAGTTTGTATGGGAAACTGTAATGATGATGTCTGAAACAGTGTTATAGAGATATTTACAGGCACATTTAATAAACCTTTTAAAGCGTTCCTTTCTTCTTTGTTTTCTGCATTTATTTGCAAAGGGCGTTGGGGGAGGTGAAACAGCTACTGAACTTCGGCGAAGACCAGGCCACTTCCTGTGGCAAGAGCGCTTCTTTTCAAAAAGTATGCAAGCCATAGGTAGAGCTTTCATGTTTTCACAACTGCACATGCCGTCTACTCAACATTTAGATACACAGGGAAGAAAAGGCTTCTTAGCACTTAGGTCTCTCTGTCTCCCTTCACCTTCCATCTGCTTACCCGTTCCTTCCACCGTTCCCCCTTTTCCTAAATTGAAGGTGGTTTTTGGTCATTGCCCCTATTTGTAAGCCAAAAGCAAGGGCTGTTCATTTCTTCTTTTGTACAGTAGTACTACTAAGCAAGCTTAGGTATTTTATGGAGAGTAACGCTTCCTCTACAGCAGGCACCCCCAAACTTCGGCTCTCCAGATGTTTTGGACTACAATTCCCATCCTCCCCTACCACTGGTCCTGTTAGCTAGGGATCATGGGAGTCGTAGGCCAAAACACCTGGAGGGCCGCAGTTTGGGGGTGCCTGCTCTACAGTGCTCATGCAGACCCCCCAAGTGTCCCTATTTTCCAGGGACAGTCCCGGATTTACAAAAGCCATCCTGGTTTCCGATTCCATTCCAGAATGTCCCATTTCCCCCTTAAGGACGTTCCTATTTTCATCAGAGAAATGGTGGAGGGTATGGAGTTATGCTATCCTTGAGCCAAGGAGATAAGTAACTAGGCAACCTTAAGAGCTAATCTGAATGCAGCCCTGTATAGTTTTATTACGTTTTTATATATGTTGGAAGCCACCCAGTGTGTCTGGAACAACCCAGTCAGATGGACAAGGCTTAAATAATAAAATTAGTGGTACCTTAGAGCAGTGTTTCTCAACCAGTGTGCCTCCAGATGTTTTGGGACTACAACTCCCATCATCCCTAGCTAGCAAGACCAGTGGTCAGGAATGATGGGAGTTGTAGTCCCAAAACATCTGGAGGCACACTGGTTGAGAAACACTGCCTTAGAGTTACAAACGCCTCAGGTTACAAACACTTCAAGTTACAAACTCCTCTAACCTGGAAGAGTTACCTCGAGTTGAGAACTTTGCCCCAGGATGAGAACAGAAATCATGTGCCGGCGTCGTAGCGGCAGCAAGAGGCCCCATTAGCGAAATCACACCTCTAGTTAAGAACCGTTTCAGGTTAAGAACGGACCTCCGGAACGAATTAAGTTCGTAACTAGAGGTACCACTGTACCGGTATTATTATGAAATAGGACATCCTTATTTTCATCAGAGAAATGTTGGCAGGTATGCTGATACACAACACACTATTGATGGTTTGCATACTCCTTGCACATAAATCCTCTTCCAGCATCGGAACTGTGGTAAAAGTAAGGTGCGTGGCCTGGACAAACTCCCAAGGACCGGACAGAGGTTTGATTCGGCCTCTAGCATTGAAGTCCCCAACCCCAGTGCAGCAATGAAGACAAGAAGAGTTAATTGTGTTTTGCCTTTATTAACATACCAGATGCTACGCTGTGCTGAGCAGAGAAAAGGGTTTAACAGGAAGGGAGAGTACTGCTGTTATTGGCACCTGATGCAAACACTTGATAAGTCTTAAGGCTGAAGGAGATTCCTTAGAAAAGTAAGCAACATTCAAGGAAGCACTGGCTACTTCCCTTCAAAAACCCTGGCTGCATATACTTTTGATGCACACAACTCACATCCATTTGGGTTCATGGTCCAGAAGTTAATTGCAGCAACTCTTGGCTTCGTATAACAACCCTAATCTCTAGCTCCCAGCACCAACAATTCATATAACAAAGCAATTTTTGCAGCCCACTCTCCCAAGGAGATTCCCTGAGCACAGCTTTCTCACAGCGGTAAGGGGAAGAACAAAAAGAGTTGGCCAAAATCTGCTTAGTTGCCTCCAGGAGGTTTTTGAAAACAAGCAAATAAGAATTGGCCACTCGAACTAGCCCCGTAGCGGCTTATATGCATTATTATTCATAGTGATGGCTCAGGGCGAGTTCTCTCTTCAGTGTTATCGTTCTGAGGTAGATTTGTTAAAGAGAGACTACACTTGTCCGAAGCTACACTTCACTACATAAGAGAGAGGTTTTAAACGTACGATCTCCCAAGCATAAAAGAAGTCTACCTCGCTCTGTTGTTTGGGATCCATTACAATTCGTGGTGAGGACATGTGACCTGAAACACAAGTTTGCTGTCGCTTAGCTTCCAACTTAGAAATGTGTCCTCACCTTATTTGCCATTTTGGGATACAGCAGATTGCAGTGGGGAATCAAACATTGGGTGGCAGAAAGCAGAACCACTGAAGTTAATGGACATACCTAACTTAGGTTGATTAATTTCAATGGGCCTACTCTGAGCAGGAACTTCACTGAATACAAACCTCCCACCAAAAGCAATAAATTGCATGGAAAGCAGCAATCAGGATTCCTTCGGGATTTCTACCACCATTGTTTCAGGATTCTCCCAGCTGACAGATTTAAGAGCCTTTATAGACACCGACATGAAAGCAGCAAACCCTTCCAGCTTTCTGTCGTTCAACTACAGGCTGCCATTTGCACCAGCTGGTACCCTGGAGCAGCTATCAGGGCTCCATCAGCATCTGTCCGCACTAATGTCTTCCCTGAGAAACCAGATGGGTAGGCAGCCATTTTAATTTCCCATGATGCTACACAGGGTGGGCATGGTAGGGACCCTATCGCAGAGCACTTTGCCAGCCCTGTAATGACTTTGCTTCTGGGTAACGGTTATATGTGATAATTTCTGCATAGGGTTTGCACAGACACCGAAGGCTTCCTTGGCAAAACTCCTCAGAACGGAGAATGGTTCTACTTGAAGGTGCACAGAGCTTAAGAGCACAGAACAACTGAGGTACAAAACGGTTGCTATAAAACAAATTGGCAATGCAAATCACAGGGGGAGGAAATATGATAAAAATACAGATGTCTTTGTTACAATAAAACCATAAACACTCCAGTAATAAATCCTTTGTGGTATACGTTTCGAATATGCCAAATACTTTCCCACCACAAACGTCTTCCATCAATGGTGTCATGTAAAACAAAGAAAATGGCAAATACCTAAAAACTAAAAAAAAAAAAAACACCTACCAGTCCAGGATAAACAAATAAGCAAACAAAACCCAACCTTGAGACTAATAGGTTTTGGTTCTTGCATACAAAACTTTAGAGGACAAAACACTTCAAAACTTCAATTGAAAACATCAATCTTGAAGAAAACTGTCAATTCTCAATAAGCCCTCATTATGATAATGCAAACTTCAGCCTGACCAAATGTCAGCATTAACTTGCAAAGTCTTGAGGTTAAATTTGAATCAAAGCCTACTGGTATCAGCTTGTCATTATTTATCCAAGACACACTAACATTTTTAAAAAGAGCTAAATCACATTTCTTTATTCATTTCCTCCCCAACCTTCACCCTAAGGTCCCAGGGAGGGTTACAATATTAAAACACAACTAAAAAAAACATATTTAAACAACTTGCAATCATAAAAATAAGGTGGATCCTAAAAGTAATTTAGTTTCCCTGATGCTATCTTAGGCCTTTGCAGACCTTTTGTTCTGAAATCTATTTGGCACATGTTGAAGAAGACTTCATAAGATTTGCCCTACTAAGTTCATTATTGGATGTTTTCTAAATATGATAAATTTTACTGTAATAAAGATTTGTGAATTTTATCTATTCTCCCCCTTAACTCCCAGAATCCTTTAAAAACAACAACAACCTAAATACATTTTAAAACATCTTTAAAATTGCTGACGTTTCATCAAGTGATAAAATTTGTAGTTTGCAGGTACACCAATGCAAGGAATAAATGCAGTGTGATACCAATAAGAGCTTATTCCCAATATTTGTCTATTGCAGATGTGGGGAACCTTTAGCTCTTCAGACACTGCTGAACTCATAGCTGTCAAGTTCTCCCTTTTTTTAAGGGAAATTCCCTTATGCTGAATAGGCTTCCTCGCGAGAAAAAGGAAAACTTGACAGCTATGCTGAACTATAGCTCCCATTAGCCCTGGCAAGCATGGTCATTGGGCTAGGGCAGGCACCCCCAAACTTCAGCCCTCCAGATGTTTTGGACTACAATTCCCATCATCCCTGACCACTGGTCCTGTTAGCTAGGGATCATGGGAGCTGTAGGCCAAAACATCTGGAGGGCCGTAGTTTAGGGATGCCTGGGCTAGGGGCTGATGGGAGTTGTAGTTCAGTGGTAGTTGGAGGATCACCATCTATTGTTTCTGGTTAGTAACATTTAAACCTAATACAGTAGTGACACTAGTGAGATGACTTCCTAGAGCGGGGATGGAGGAAACTGGTGGCCTTCCAGAGGCTGTTGGGACTTCAACTCCAATCAGGCCCTCACAGCACGACCAGCAGAGAGGGATGATGGGAGTTGAGGTCTAGAAACACCTGCAGGGTCCTCAGGTTCCTTCATCCCCATCACAGAGAAACACTTGGAAATGGATACAGTCATACCTTGGTTCTCAAACGGCTTTGTTGTCGAACAAATCGGCTCCCAAATGCCGAAAACCTGGAAGTAAGTGGTCCAGTTTTTGAACGCTTTTTGGAAGCCGAACATCTGCCGTGGCTTCCACTTGAGTGCCAGAAGCTAATGTGTTGGCAATTCAGAAAATTAACATGGATAAAAAGGGGTTAACATATGAGGAAATAGTGACTAAATCCAAAGAAGGATTCAAATTGAAGACATATGAACAAATAAAGGACAGGCTGGCAGGATGGATACAATATCACCAAATCAATGATTTGTTTATGAAGGACAGGAAGAATTTGGGCTTTGAAGAAAAGAAATCTAAATTTCAAATTGAACTTTTGGGAAGCAACCAAAAAACGTTGTCTAAAATGTATAACCTACTGCTAGATTGGCACACAATGGACGAGGCAGTGAAGGATTCAATGATAAAATGGGCAATTGATATTGGGCATAATATAGAAATGGAGGCATGGGAAAAACTGTGGCAGGAAAATTTAAAATTTACTGCCTGTACAGCCTTAAAGGAAAACGTTATGAAGATGACCTATCGCTGGTACTTAACCCCGGTCAAATTAGCCAAAATGTACAGACTGCATAATAAGGCTCGTTGGAAATGTAAAACAGCTAACGGAGAATTTTTTCATATGTGGTGGGGGTGTCCTAAGATAAAAAACTTTTGGGAAGCGGTTTATAATGAACTCAAAAAGATACTTAGGTACACCTTCAAGAAAAAACCTGAAGCCTTTTTATTGGAGCTGTTAGATAACGAAATTAAAAAAACTGACCAGCGATTTTTCTTGTATGCCACAGTGGCCGCGAGGCTACTAATCGCCCAAAAATGGAAGTTAGAAGAGGTACCCCAGATTACGGAATGGCAAACGAAGCTATTAGACTTGATGGAAATGGCTAAGCTAACTTATAGAATAAGGGATCAGGGTGACGTGAAATTCCATAGAGAATGGAGTAAGTTTGTAGAATATGCAAGAAAGAACTATAATGGAATGAAAACGTTGGCGGTAATGAGTTAAATTCTTCATTGTTGATTATCAAGAATAGTTGAAATACGCGAGAAGTGAGAACTAATATACCTGTTGGTGGGGTGGGGGGAAGTCCGAGCTGGAGACAGCTACGTATTGTTTGGACTAATATGTAATGTATAAGTTGCTGAAAATGGAAAATCAATAAAAATTTATTGGTTAAAAAAAAAAAATGAGTGCCAGAAGCTCCTGCAGCCAATCGGAAGCCGCACCTTGCTTTTCAAACAGTTTCGGGAGTCCAGAATGGAGAACCAAGGTATGACTGTATTCCCAAACCACAGGCCATAAATACCAATTGAATGCCAAGGAACATACTTATGAGTAAAATAGCAGAAGAGGAGCCTGCTGGATGAGACCAGTGCTATCTAGTATAGCATCATGTTCCCACAAGGGCCACCCAGATGTTCCAGTGGGAAACCAGCAGGCAGGACCAGAGCACGAAAACACTCTCTGTCCTGTGGTTTCCAGCAACTGGTATTCAGAAGCACCCAAAGTTAGCTGGATGGAGTCTGCTATTCAGTTTTCCTCTTGCCTTTGTGTTCCTGTGTTGCACAGCAGGACTCCCAAAGAGTTCTCAGACCCAGCAGTTAAAACACTGCCCATGTCCAGCTCCCCACCCCCAAAGAATCTCCTAGCTGTAACCATTGAGACATTCTCTGTGGTTGCCCCATTGTGTCACTCTTAACGAGGCAGGTTAAAACAAGGGAGTGGGAAAAGTTCTACTAGGTTTCCAAACACTGATGAATGAAACATTCTGAGATCGGATACCCGCAGACAGAATTGCCCAATGGAGAGAAACCAGCAGGGCCTCCCCCCCTTTTTTTTGAGGAACAACAGGACAGGGGAAAGCTTTTCGGGACGTCTTTGTCCAGACACACCGTCTGGGTGGATTAACCGAGCTGGCCACTGTGCAAGGCTCCCAGACTTCCAGTTGCTCAACACGGGTGCTGAAAAGCTTGTGTGATCCTGCGGAGCGTTGGTCAAGCACCAATCCCAAGTATAAAACTGCCTTGTCATTCCTCTGGTTCCCAGGATGAAACTGACCGGAAATTAGCAGTCAGTCAGGAAATCACATGCAGCAAGATGCAATTGTGCAAACTCAGCTTACAATTTTGTGGGCCCAGAATGAAACAAAATAAAACGGGTTTGCTGCAAAAAAGTGTGGGGGTGGGGAGTGACAATAACACAGCAGGCCACAACACACACAAGTTGTGCAGGTTGTGCAAGCATGCTCATGATGCGACAACTTCTGCAGCCTGTAGCTGTACGCTGGGCTATAGTCTTGAGTTCTCAAAGGGCATCATTTCCACCTCCCAAAAAATCCTCCAGAGAACAAAGCAGTTAATAGTGCAATCCTATCCACGTCTACATAGAAATAAGTCTTACTTCAATAGGGCTTGCTCCTAGGTAAAATAAGGTTAGGATGGCAGCCTTAATGATTCAGCCAGCTTTCTTCCCTGCTTTTCGAATGGAAATGATCCAAGGCTGGGATGTTGCAGGCGCCCCACCCCGCCCAGATATTCTTAAAGGAATGCCTCTGAGCACATTAAAAGATAATACAGGTGAAACTCGGAAAATTAGAATATCGTCAAAAAGTGCATTTATTTCAGTAATGCAACTTAAAAGGTGAAACCAATATATGAGATAGAATCATAGAGTTGGAAGAGACCACAAGGGCCATCCAGTCCAACCCCCTGCCAAGCAGGAAGCACCATCAAAGCATTCTTGACATATGGCTGTCAAGCCTCTACTTAAAGACCTCCAAAGAATGAGACTCCACCACACTTCTTGGCAGCAAATTCCACTGTCAAACAGCTCTTACTGTCAGGAAGTTCTTCCTAATGTTTAGGTGGAATCTTCTTTATTGTAGTTTGAATCCATTGCTCCGTGTCCGCTTCTCTGGAGCAGCAGAAAACAATTTTTCACCCTCCTCTATATGACATCCTTTTATATATTTGAACATGGCTATCATATCACCCCTTAACCTTCTCTTCTCCAGGCTAAACATACCCAGCTCCCTAAGCCGTTCCTCATAAGGCATTGTTTCCAGGCCTTTGACCATTTTGGTTGCCCTCTTCTGGAGATAGATGCATGACATGCAAAACAAGATATACCAAGCCTTTATTTGTTGTAATTGTAATTATTTGTCGTAAGGTGGGTCAACTATAAATGGAATGTAATTAATGAAATATAATAGCGATGTTTATTTTTGTGTTATTGTAACTATGTTTTATTGCTGTGGAATTTCCAACAGAAAGCATTTGTAAAAATTAGAAGAAAAATAAAAAATAATAAGTTGCATTACTGAAAGAAATGCACTTTTCAACGATATTCAAATTTTCTGAGTGTCACTTGTAAGCAGCTGCATCCAACACCAGTTCTACTGAAAGCAGCCCCATTGAAATGAATGGAGCTAAGTGAGTTCTGTTTGATGACTTCAATTGGTCTATTTCTGTGCAGAAGTAGCCTTGGATACCAAAGCCAAGAAGTTCCCTGGCACAATGGTGAAAGGGGGGGGGGAGGAGGCCAAGAATAAATATGTTTTCTGAAAGGCAGAAAAAGGCACCCAACATTCCTAGTGAGAGTTTTAGTGGAAACCAGAAATGACACACAAGGTGGGAGGCCAGTAACTTATAAGCATGGGAAGTGCCATAGCTATGGCACCCTTGCATGTAGAGCACATCGAGGGGTTTTTTTTGGGAGGGGGGCAAAATACTGACCAAACCCATTTAGCAGACATTGACCACATTCACACCATTCATTTAAAACACTCTGATACCACTTTAAACAGTTATAGAGCCCCCCCCCGAATTTTTATTAAGGGTACTGAAAGTTTTTTTTGGGGGGGGGGAGGCCCTTATTCCACTCCTAGAGCTACAATTCCTAAGCTTCCCTGTGAAGAGGAATTGACTGTTAAACCGCGCTCAGAATTGTTGCTCTGGGAGGGGAATAGAGGGTTCTCCTAAGAACTTTCGGCACTATTAACAAACTACAGCTCCCGGAATTCTTGGGGAAGCCATGACTGCTTAGAACTGCCACCATAGTGCTTTTAAATGTGTGGTGTGAATTCGGGTAACAAATGGGAGCATTTCTGCTGAATTCACTACAGCCTGGGATTGCTCCTGTTCCAGTCTCTAGTCCATTCCCATGTTTTCCATCCCACTTCCAAAAAACTCACAGCACTCAATGACCACCAATGACATTCAGTTGGGCTGCTTGGGGGATTTTCCCACACACACACACACACACACACACACTGAGGGTTTCTGTACCTGCCAATAGCTCCCCCTCTTGGACACAGATGCTCCTAGTAAGTACTGGCACTCACCAGTGGTGGACCTACATTTGGCCCCCCCCCAGAAGCCTGAACACTCATGGGGGCCCCTTCACAACCAGCAACGAGGCCTGGGTAACCACTGTTATCTCTTCAATGAGGTTGGTCCATGGCAGATCACCACATTAAAGGGGGGGGGGAATACATTAACTACTAAATCTCAGTTTTGCTTAAAACTGCTGTACCCTTTCAACTTTACAACATCTGTGCTACCGACTCTCAAACTTTGGAACTGTTGAAATATATACAACAAAAAAATTAATCCATTTGAATTGGGCGACTCAAATTGGGTCTACTAGACCTAAAAATGTTAAGCAATGTGGACTAAAGTTGTTTCAGGGGCCCCTCTGGGATTAGGGGCCCTGGAGCTTAAGTTTCACTAGTTTCATAGTACAGTCGTACCATGGAAGTCGAACGGAACCTGTTCCGGAACTCCGTTCGACTTCCAAAACATTTGAAAACCGAAGCGTGGCTTCTGATTGGCTGCAGGAAGCTCCTGCAGCCAATTGGAAGCCCCGGAAGCCCCGTCAGATCTTTGGCTTCCAAACATAAGTTTGCAAACTGGAACACTCACTTCTGGGTTTGCGGCAATGAGGATCCAAAACGTTCAAGAACTAAGCTGTTCAAAAACCAAGGTATGACTGTAGATTTGCCCCTGGAACTCACTGCTGGATACTGGAAATAAAAAGGTGTTGTGTGCATGGTACTTTTAATGCAATATCTCTTAGTTGTATATTTGCAGTTTCCAACCGAAACTTGAGGAAACCAATAGCCACAAGCCGTACATACTGGCAGCAGTATGCCTTACCATCTTGCAACGCAGACAGGATCTAAAAATCACTCCTTGCAAAACCCATTCCCCCCAAAAACCTGACAATGTTCTTTTCTTTTAAAAAAGCTTTTGTTTAAAACCTAAATAATGCCTTTCCTTATAAGAAACGTTAATACTGATTGGGGGAACCAATGGCCTCTCCCCAAGGCCGAACGATCCCTGACTTATAAAATAGGTCTTTAAAAGCAGGTGGCACCCTCGTGCCTTGAAAGATCGCAGCAACCTAACAACAGCTTGCCTGGAGCTCTGCGTACGTTTCCGAGGTTTGAGTTGTGGTCTTGCTTCCCTCCAAGCAGCGGGTAACAGTCAAACCTGCCAACCAGGTCCCCCTTTGGGCACTCGCCGGGGTTGTGGGGTTGTTGCAAGGCACTGTCTCCAAGCACAGCACCTCGGTCGCAAGAGGGGGACGTTTGCAACCCCACCACCACTCCGCGATAACGTCAGGAGGAGGTCCACGATGAGAGATGTCTTCTTCAGATGGAGGCCAGCCGGATCACCCTAAACTCCGTCAGCAGCGCAACGGTCAAGAAGACCAGGTAGTAGACGATGAGGCAGCAGCCGTAGCCGGGCCCCAGATGGAAGCACTGAGCGGGCACGGAGAGGAAGGAGAAGATCAAGCTGAGGCCCAGCGCGCCGGCCAGGATCCACACCAGAAGGCCCTCGGATTCCAGCTGCAAAGGGGAGACCGGAAAAGGGGAGTGAGCACACCAGATGCCATGGAGGACAGGACTAGCCCTAACACAGGGCAGCCAGTGGGCAAGGGCTGTGGCTCAGTGGTAGAACATCTGCCTTGCACGCAGAAGGTCCCAGGTTCAAAGCCCGGCATCTCCAGGTTGAGCTGGGAAATACTTCCTTGTCTGGATTCCTGGAGAGATGCTGCCAGCCAGTGTAGACATTACTGGACCGACTCAGGGTAAAGCAAAAATGTTTACCCTCCAGATATTTTTGGACTACATCTCTCATCATCCCTGGACATGAACATGGCCAGCCTGGCTTCAGTTGTCTATGCTCTGGTGAAGTCTACTGCAATGCACTGTATTTAGGGCTGCCTTTGAACCATCAATCTTCCCTGACCATTGGCCATGCTGGCTGTGGGCTGATGGGAGTCTGACAGCATTTGGAGGGCCGCAGGTCCTCCCCACCCCCCCAGGAGAAATGGCAATGAGAATGTCTGTACCCTCACGACTAGCTTGCTGCTCGTCATCTGAAGGAGGCAACCGAATCCAACACCAACAAGCATATCTGCCGGCAAAGTTCAGGAGACAATCTGGCCAGGAAAAGCAATCAATCAGTGACCGACTGCCCTCCCTCCCCTCCCCAGTCCCACAGAGGCAATGGGCCTAGCCAGCAAACCCAGGCCGAGAGCAAATTCACGCAAGGAGTGGATGAGAAATTGAGCCAGCTGGCTTCTCGCTGCTGGAAGCCCCAGGCACCGGTTTGTAACACAGAAAGCAAAATCCACTGACTTTCTCAGACGAAGACACACGGACGTAGGATCTACGTGCTGTCCAGGGCAGCTTCAATGGGGCCTCCCCATCCAGAGGCAGCATACATTTGCACAGGAGGCCGGGGGGTACTGCCTCCATTGTTTCACCCATGAGCTTCCCAGAGGGATATGGCTGATCAACAAGGTTAATAGGTCCAATGCAGCAAGACTTTTTGCGTGATAAGAGCGAGAAGCCTATAGAGCAGGCACCCCCAAACTGCGGCCCTCCAGATGTTTTGGCCTACAACTCCCATGATCCCTAGCTAACAGGACCAGTGGTCGGGGAAGATGGGAATTGTAGTCCAAAACATCTGGAGGGCCGAAGTTTGGGGATGCCTGCTATAGAGCCAAGAAGGATAAACCCTCTTTGGGCATTCCACTTGCGTACACAAGGGCAAAAAGGAGGAAACATGCAGAGTAGGTGTTGGGAATCTTTGGCCCACCAGATATCATTGGACTACAACTCCCATCACCCCTGTTCATGGGGGCCAATGGGAGTTGTAGTCCAGCAATATCGGAAGGGCAAAAAGTAGTTCTGTTATCTCTTCTGTGACAAGGTCATGTTGACTATAAGAAGAAGCCAGAAAGAGGCTGGGTTTCTCTTTCTCTTTCTACCTCCTGGTGTGGTGTTTTGTACATAGTATGCTAAGCCCACCTAGCAGTTTGAAAGCATATCAAAGTGCAAGTAGATAAATAGGGACCGCTCCGGCGGGAAGGTAAACGGCGTTTCCGTGCGCTGCTCTGGTTCGCCAGAAGCAGCTTTGTCATGCTGGCCACATGACCCAGAAGCTGTCTGCGGACAAACGCCGGCTCCCTCGGCCTATAGAGCGAGATGAGCACCGCAACCCCAGAGTCGGACACGACTGGACCTGATGGTCAGGGGCCCCTTTACCTTTACGCTAAGCGTTAAGTGTAAGTATTGTATTGTGAGTTTGTTAAGTCAAGTCTGCTGCAACTGGATTTCTTACGGACAGTGCCAATCCTGAATATATTGGATTCGTGACCATTATGCTCATTTGCCTTCAGTAGCAATAAAGCTCTGCTGGATGAAATATTAATTGCCTCTGGTCTATTGTTTGGGAATCCCGCAACGTGTTTTAAGTTTCCATTCTGCTAACTACACATTGGAGTTCTGCTCTGGATCAATACTGAATAGAGTTTCAATGGCACAAGGATACTGAAGATGATGCCACCAAAGCAGGCAGAAAAGGCCATGCGGGGGTATCCCTGCCGAGCCATCGTGAGGTCTGAGAAGGTGTCTGAAAGACAAGAAAGCGGGGAAAGAGGTGGGGAAGGAAACACATCAATATATATCAGTGTTTCTCAACCTTTTTTGGGCCAAGGCACACTTGTTCCATGAAAAAAATCACGAGGCACACCACCATTAAAAAAGTTTAAAAAATTAACTCTGTGTCGCCCTATATTGACTATATAATTATGACTGTTAGAAACACTTGCCAATTCGCCCCGCGTCGTGACCTAGCCGGCGTCCTTTCCGGCGGGTCAGTCTTGTTCATTGGCGGCCGCCAGGCACGTGACAGTGCAAATTGCCTTTCTCGTCGCCACACGTCGCGGCACACCAGCCAGCGTCTCGCGGCACACTAGTGTGCCGCGGAACAGCGGTTGAGAAACGCTGATATATATTAACTTTAGCTCCCACAGATTGGATTCGTTGAAGCAGGCTCATTTTGTGGGGAGGAAACAGTGTGGGGTGGGTGGGGGTGGAACTGAATGTTTTATCTAGCACAGCGTTTCCCAAACTTGGGTCTTCAGCTGTTTTTGGACTACAATTCCCATCATCCTTGACCACTGGGTCCTGCTAGCTAGGGATGAGTGCCTCATAGGCTTAGGAAACGGTTTTCAATCAGGCGAGTTTTTGCCAACTTAGCCTAGTATAGTCTACGCTGACTGGCAGCAGCTCTAACACAGCCTCGGTCAGAGGAAAGCCTTTTCCTGTCGCCCCCACTGTCTAACCCTTTTTAAGCTGGAGAGGCCGGGGGTTGAACCCGGGACCTTCTGCATGCAAAGCAGATGCCCTGCCACTGCACCACGGTGTTTTCCCCGTCAGAAAGCTGTGCTATACGTGTGGTCTTGTTTGTGGGGCTTCCCAAAGGCATCTGATTGGCCAACTGGGTGAAAAGGATGCTGAGACTGCATAGGCTGCTTGACTGATCTGTCATGCAGCCCATCATAAACAAAGCAGAGCTATTCTGAAGTGGTGATGGGTCACTAACTTAGGTTTCTTTTTTAAAATGAAATTTTAGTGCAGGGATTAGACAAAATCACAGAGGAAACAGGCTGTCAGGTATGTTTATATTTATATCCAACCTTTCCTCCAAGGAGCTCAAGGCATAATAATAATAATAATAATAATAATAATAATAGCTAATTCACAATTTAGTTCACAAAATGTATATACCACTTGAATTGAAAAACAAACGATGATTAGAAAGCAGTGAATATAAGAGGACTAGGCTTTCTGAGTCTGAAGTATGGGAAGTGAAATTTAAATTTGTATAATTCGGCAGAAGATTTGGATTAATTTTTTAATTGATATTTGTATAATTTGAAAATGGATTAGATGTTTAAATCTAATAAAATGTTTATTAAAAAAAGTAAAACAAACGAACAAATCCCAAAGCTGTTTTTTCCAAAAAGAAATTACTTATTATTATTAATTACCCCCACTCTTCAGCTCAAGGCCCGGTTAAAACAATTAAAGCACTAGGTTAAAACAGTTTAAAACAATTGACAATCACAAAAATAAGGCTGTTTTTAAGAATACACAGCTCAAAATTTCAAAAGCCAAGGTAAAGAGATGTGCGCCCCACCCCCCCTCCATTTTAGCCTAACCCCCACCCTGCAAGGTAGGTTTGTGACTGGCCTAAGGGGCACCCAGTTGCTGGGTATAAAACCAGCAGGAGGGGGCTATTATTCCTTTTTCCTGCTCCGGGGGCCTCCACTGCTTGTAAGTGACTGCGGGTCTGGTGGGCGGTGGGGCAGGATATAAATGCAACACATACATAAATGCCCAAAGTCCTCTTTCCTCACCAGCCCCAGAGCGCTCACCTCCAATGCTGTTCCCCCAGGCCAGCAGCGTCAGTCCCAAGACAGTGTTGCTCAGTCGGAAGATGACCCCCAAAGTCCTCAAGACGTTCACCACCTCTGTGGCAGCAGCGTTGATCCACAAGGCGCTGACCAGGAAGCCCAGGAAGGCAAATAACTGGTGTGGCATCAAGGGAAAAAGATCCGAGGGCGGGGGGCGGGGAAGTAGAGAACTATCAACAAGGGCCTTCACAAAGGGGGCAACAGACATCTCCTTGCCCCTTGGTTGTGTCTGGCTGTTAAATGGGCTGCTGTCATATACAGTACGTGACAGTAAACCTGCGTCGCCTGTTCTATTCTACCTGTAAACCCACAGAACATGTGGTACGGTAAGCCCAGAATTTACGTGGGGTTTATGTTCCAGAAGCGGCTTTGTCATGCTGGACACATGACCTGGAAGCTATACGCCGGCTCCCTCGGCCAATAATGCGAGATGAGCGCGCAGCCCCAGAGTTGGTCATGACTGGACCTAATGGTCAGGGGTCCCTTTACCTTTACCTTATGTTCCAGGGGTCATGCCTGAAGCCAAAATTGCATATACTGGCCCAGTATACCTGAAGGAGCGTCTCCACCCCCATCATTCAGGTCCAGCTCTCAGGGCCTTCTGGTGGTTCCCTCACTGTGAGAAGTGAGCTTACAGGGAACCAGGCAGAGGGCCTTCTCGGTAGTGGCGCCCACCCTGTGGAACGCCCTCCCATCAGATGTCAAGGATATAAACAACTCTCTGACTTTTAGAAGACATCTGAAGGCAGCCCTGTTTAGGGAAGTTTTTAATGTTTGATATTTTATGGTGTTTATAATCTGTTGGGAGTCGCTCAGAGTGGCTGGGGAAACCCAGCCAGGTGGGCGGGGGTATAATTATATTGTTGTTGTTGTTGTTGTTGTTGTTGTTGTTACCACCAAAACACATTGAGTTCAGTGGCGGGTGAGATTGCTAAAGTCCTAATTCCTGGATGCCTGCCCTCTTTCTCTTAAAATAATATTAAAAAATTTTTTGTCAAGCGTCTAAAAGCTGAATGCGCACAAATCAAATACACATAAGTTGTGGGCTTACTGTATCAAACTACAATTTACTCAGAGAAGACCCACTGAAATGAATGAACATGACAAGGGCCACATTTGTGCCAAGCATTTATGAAGCACTATGATGCCACCTTACACAATGATGGCTTCTCTCCCCCCCCCCAACAATACTGGGAGATGCAGTTTGTTCAGGGTGCTGAGAGTTATTAGGAGAAACCACCACCCCTACCCCCCGCTCCACAGAGCTACAATTCCCAGAGTTCCCTGTGAAAAGGGACTGATTGCTAAACCGCTCTGGGTACAGGATGAAAAGGTTCACGGGAGAGATTTGAGCAACAGTGCTCACCCAGTGATATCGGGGTGCCTCTTCGTTCCTCGTAGTGCAGAAGACAATGACAGCCAATGCAGCCCCCAAGAGGACCACCAGGCCCCAAACTGGGAAGACCCCGTGGATCTTGTGAAACCCATCTGCAAGAGAGCAAGAGAATGGAGACACTAAGTTTGCCCTTCTTATACAGGATTCAACGGGGTTGATTCATAGAATCATAGAATCATAGAGTTGGAAGAGACCACAAGGGCCATCCAGTCCAACCCCCTGCCAAGCAGGAAACACCATCAAAGCATTCTTGACATATGGCTGTCAAGCCTCTGCTTAAAGACCTCCAAAGAAGGAGACTCCACCACACTCCTTGGTAGCAAATTCCACTGCCGAACAGCTCTTACTGTCAGGAAGTTCTTCCTAATGTTTAGGTGGAATCTTCTTTCTTGAAGTTTGAATCCATTGCTCCGTGTCCGCTTCTCTGGAGCAGCAGAAAACAATCTTTCTCCCTCCTCCATATGAATGATTCATTCCTGTACAGTGGTACCTCAGGTTACAGATGCTTCAGGTTACAGACTCCGCTAACCCAGAAATAGTACCTCGGGTTAAGAACTTTGCTTCAGGGTGAGAACAGAAATTGTGCTCTGGTGGCGCGGCAACAGCAGGAGGCCCCATTAGCTAAAGTGGTGCTTCAGGTTAAGAACAGTTTCAGGTTAAGAACGGACCTCCAGAACGAATTAAGTTCTTAACCTGAGGTACCACTGTAATTTGAAATGGATGGTGTTGACCAGGGGTCGGCAGACTTTTTCAGCAGGAGGCCGGTCTACTGTCCCTCAGACCTTGTGGACAAGCCCCGGTGGCTGCTTACCTGTGTCTTGTGACCGGCAGGGGCTGGTAGCGGCAGGACGATGAGCGGCGAGCAAAAGGGATCCGGAGAGGGTCAACAAAGCCCAAAATGAGCCTGCTTACAATGGCAGCTGCTCCAGCGCTAATGCTGCTGCTGGCACTAACAAAGCCTAGCCCCCTTCCTCTGGGCTCTAGGCAGGGCGGGGAGAAGCCAGGAGGGAGGGGTGCCGCCAAACGTGCGCGCTGGCGCCACCTGAACGATCAGATCCACACTGATCCACGCAGTGATTCCCAGACTGCCCATGGCCCGGATCCAGAAGGCAACTGGGCCAGATCCGGCCCCTGGGCCTTAGTCTGCCTAACCATGCTGTTAACGGAGTAACGATGGAGTAACGACAGGCATTCATACATCACTTCAAGTTGCCCAAAACGCCTTAGAAAGCCTTGTTCAAGCATTCTCTACAAATACAGTCCATACCTCGGTTTAAGTACGCCTCGGTTTGAGTATTTTCAGTTTAAGTACTCCGCGGACCTGTCTGGAACGGATTAATCCACTTTCCATTACTTTCAGTGGGAAAGTTCGCTTCAGGTTAAGTACACTTCAGGTTAAGTACGGACTTCCAGAACCAATTACACTCATACCTCGGGTTAAGTACGCTTCAGGTTGAGTACTCCGCAGACCCGTCTGGAACAGATTAATCCACTTTCCATTACTTTCAATGGGAAAGTTCGCTTCATGTTAAGTACGCTTCAGGTTAAGTACAGACTTCCGGAACCAATTGTGTTTGTAAACCGAGGTACCACTGCACATGAAGGGCAACAAGAGAATCAGAGGGGCACACTGTCCTTGGAAGGAAAGGCGGGCGCTTACATGTGCCGGACTTGAGCGTGAGAATGCAGACGAGGGGCCCAGTGATGAGGTGAAGGCAGTTCAAGGGCCGCCTCCAGTTCTGATCTTCCCTGTCAGGGTCCACAATGGGCACAGTCAGCAGCAGCACAAACTCCACTGGCAGCTGGGGAGGAGAGAGATTAGGGGGTGGGTGAAAGTGCTATAACATGTGGAGGCGATTGCCACATCCGCACGAACGGGCATATCAACAGCCGGGACTATCTGGTGCCTTTTTTTAAAATTCAAAATTGTTATTTAATTATTTTAAAAAATGTATACAACCACACACCCTGCCTGACTTGTTAAAAAACAACAACAAAGCAGTTTAAAAACAACAACGACTAAAACAATAAAACACTTAAAAGCAACAATTTAGTAAAACAACAACCGTTTAAACATTCAAAGAATTAAAATCAGCAAAAGGCAGGCTAAACCACATGTCAGCATTCTTGATAGCTAGATAGGCTTGCCTTGAAATGTTTTTTAGCAAGTGCCTGAAGGAGGCAAAAAGTAATGTTTTTTTAAACAATGTTTTTAATAATCATTCTGGGGGTACGCAGGGGTATGCATACCCCTAAACATTTTGTGAATCTTAGTTTGGCCTCATTCAGGGGCAGTATTTTAATATGAGTAGGAAAATGAGAGTACCCCTAAATATTTTTTTAGAGAAAAGCATGAAGAAGAAGAAGAAGAAGAAGAAGAAGAAGAAGAAGAAGAAGAAGAAGAAGAAGAAGAAGAAGAAGAAGAAGAAGAAGAAGAAGAAGAAGAAGCCTGAGTTGTCCCAGCCATTCTGGGTGGCTCCCAACAAAATACTAAAAATACAACATCAACCATAAAAAAACTTCCCTGAAAAGGTCTGCTTTCAGATGTCTACCACAATAAAAAGTACTGTAGGGGGGGAAATACAAACATGATTTAAAATTCCTATGTATAGACCCAACTGTGGCCTAAGTAATATGTCACGCCTGGATTCGTACCCACTTCTGGGCTGGGGGCAAAGATGGAGGACTTGAGGAGTCCAAAAATATACTGAGCAGAGGACACAACCCCCATCAGCCCTTTCCAGCTACGGCCAAGAGACAGGGAAGGACCGCAGGTTCCTCCGTCTCTGGCCAAGGTTCCCACACGACTGGGAATCTTCCCATCAATGTCTAGACTGTTATTTTGTGCTGAGGTAACTTCTGTGCTGTTTCATGCATGTCACAAGGGACACGCAAAAGCCACCAGAAAAGTGAAGTGGCCGGGACACTGTCTGCGGACCCTTTACACCTCAGAGACCATGGGTGTGAAAGTTGGGTTTTAGGGGGCTGTTCACTGCCGCCAGCCATGAAGCAACCTTCTCCTCAGACAAGAGCTTCACACAGACTGGGGTGGGGAAGAGGGGAGAATCGTGGAAGTAGAAATGTCCCAGTGTGAGGGACATGAGGCTCAGGCCACATTCACACTATGGTACCACTTTAAACAGTCATGGCTTCCTCCAAAGGATTCTGGGAGCTGCTATTTGTCAAGGGTTTCTGGAGATTTTAACACTGCGAGGGGTAATGCTACAGTTCCCAGAATTCTTTGAGGGAAAGCGCGTATACTTCGGAGGTGCTTTAAACGTGGACGCCACATTCACACATCAAACATTTAAAGTGCCGTGATACCACTTTAAACATGGCTTCCCCCAAAGGATTCTGGGAGCTGTTGCTCGTTAGGTGGCCTGAGAGTTGTTAGCAGCTCTCCAAAGGGAATAGGGTGACTCCTTTTTGAGTTGTTTTGTTCGGCATTATTTTACATGTTTGTGCAAAGCCCGTTTCTGAATGCTAGTCACTGGCTGAAATAAATTGATGGAAAGTAAAAAAATAAAAATAAAATAAAAATGCATTTAACGAGAGTAACCTTGCAGCTCTTGAGCAGCCGCCAATAGCAGGGCTTCCTCCTCCACTTTCGGTAATCCAGAGGATTCAAGGCGTGTGTCAGAATCTGGAGGGTGCTCTCTTCCGAAGGCAGCAAAGGTCGGTATTCTTCCCCTACGCGCAGAGAGAGGGTAAAGTGAGATAGATAGAGCCGGCCCAGAAAGGAGAAATTGACAGAGCTGTCAGCCAATTGGAAAATGTTTGCAGGGAGGGTTGCACAGAAATATTTACGTGTGGAGAAGGTTGCAGAGCTATTAAAGCTGCTTCCCCCCCCCCAGTCACACCCATTCAACACACACCATGAGTTGTTCTATGCATAGGTGTCAAGTTTTCCCTTTTTTTGCGAGGAAGCCTATTCAGCATAAGGGAATTTCCCTTTTAAAAAGCGAGAACTTGACAGCTATGGTTCTATTGCATATGGTTGTAGAGCCCCAGTCAGGGTGCATGCACAGAACTCCTTCCGACACATGTTGAATGTGCAGGCACTGGGAGATTATTGGAACATGGGGCAAAGGGGAGAGTACACACTGCGCCGCCCCCCCAAATTCTTTCTATGCCTGGAGGGGTGTTTTATCACCCGCCTCTTGACCCATGAAATTTAAAGCAAAATTTGCGGACAGCCAAACACCTTAATATAGGCTGAGAAACAGCAACGAGCAAAGATGGTCCACAAGCGAAAACCATACTTTTAAAATAATACTAAAAAATAGACATTCATCTTTATCATTTTTTTGGCACCATCCCCTATTACAGTAACACACCAGAATAAAAAAGCTTCACACCGTAAGATAATGTTCTCTTAATACACAGGTCCCTTAATTATTAGCATATCCTCCAACCAATGCTCAACTAAAACAGTTAAAATCGTCAGTAGGGTTGGAATATCACTTGTTGTTTAAGGGTGAATTCTAGTTACAATGGAGATGTAAAAGATTTGGATCATCGCAAAAGATGCAGGAGGAAATGATTAATAATAGGACCCACAAAGAGGAGGATGGAAGACCAGGAGATTCCTTGGAATCTTGTTTTTATGGATCTATGTTTGATATATGATTAAAATTCTATTCTGAAAAATCAAATAATTTCATTTCTTTAATAAAAAAAAACCAGACTTAGTTTTGATCTTCTGATCAAAGGGTTGCGGCGCTTGTCGTAAGAGTTGGCGTGTTATCTTTTCAGCCTTCGGGAGACTCGGGCTCAAATGGGACTCACCGTATTCGCCTCCATTGGCGCTCGACGTGTCCCCATCTTCAGAGTCTGTTGGCAGCTCTGCAGCAAGACGAGGCGAGGAAAGAATAGTTACAGTGGTACCTTGGTTCTCAAACTTAATCTGTTCTGGAAGTCCATTCCAAAACCAAAGCGTTCCAAAACCAAGGCACGCTTTCCCATAGAAAGTAATGCAAAATGGATTAATCCGTTCTGGACTTTTAAAGACAACCCCTAAAACAGCAATTTAACATGAACTTTACTATCTAATCAGACCACTGATCCATAAAATGAAAGCAATAAACAATGTACTGCAGTCACACAATCAATCAATCAATCAATCAATCAGTAGCTGAACTGGGTTCCGCACAGTCACAAAAACAAAAGAGCCGCAAAACAAAAACGCAAAATTAATAGCAAAAACAAATCTCAGAGTAACACTCAAAACGGAAGTGTGGCACGCAAATTGGAAGTGTAACACTCTATAAACAGAGCACGTTCTGCTTCCGAAAAAAGTTCGCAAACTGGAACACTTACTTCCGGGTTTGCAGTGTTTGGGTTCCAAGTTGTTTGAGTACCAAGGCGTTTGAGAACCAAGGTACCACTGTATAAGGGTTAGGAGGGTCTGCATGCAAAGCAAGAGAAAGATCTCCTTACATATCCCTTTGCACCCCTCACCTGGCTCTGCGGGGCTGGAAGGACCCGGTCTCTCCCTCTGCTGCCTCTTGTGGAGCCACGTAGAGACGATGACCGTCAGGACGTAGAAGATGTAGAGACAGAGGTAACCTGCAGGGGGAGCCAGAACTTCACTACAGCCCATTTGCCCTGCTCATCCTGCACCACCACACAATTCAACACAAGCCCCTGTCTGCATACCCACTGTACCTTTAGAGCACATCCGAAGAACATCCTTTCCCTCAAAGAATTGTGGGCATTGAATTTTACCAAGCGGAGTAAGGGTAATCCACAGCAATCCTTAATAAACTACAGCACCCATAATTCTTTGAGGGAAATGAGGTGTTTTAAATGTAAAAAGGTAAAGGGGCCCCTGACCATCAGGTCCAGTCGTGTCCGACTCTGGGGTTGCGGCGCTCATCTCGCTCTATAGGCCGAGGGAGCCGGTGTTTGTCCGCAGACAGCTCTGGTTCGCCAGCATGACCAAGCCGCTTCTGGCGAACCAGAGCAGCACACGGAAACGCTGTTTACCTTCCCGCCGGAGCGGTCCCTATTTATCTACTTGCACTTTGAGGTGCTTTCGAACTGCTAGGTGGGCAGGAGCTGGGACCGAACAACGGGAGCTCACCCCATTGCAGGGATTCGAACCGCAGACCTTCTGATCAGCAAGCCCTAGACTCTGTGGTTTAACCCACAGCGCCACCTGGGCCCCTGTTTTAAATGTAGAGGTCCCCAATCCTACCCACATTTAAAGCCCTATGATACTACTTTGAACAGTCATGGCTTCCCCCCAAAAGAATCCTGGGAGCTGTAGTTTGTTTAGGGTGCCGAGACATTCCTATTACCCTCACAAAGCTACAATTCTCAAGAGTGGTTTAACAGTCAACCCTTCTTTCCAAGGGACCTCTGGGAATTGTAGCTCTGAGAGGGGAATAACTCTCAGCATGTGCAATGAACTACAGTTCTCAGCTGAGAGAGCAAGGCCAAATAATAGAATTGTAGAGTTGGAAGGGACCCAAACAGTCATCTTGTCCATTGCTCTTGCAATGCAGGAACCACTGCCAAAGAATCCCTGGCAGATGGCCATCCAACCTGTTTAAAATCCCTCAGTGAAGGAGAGTCCAAAACCTTCCAGGGTAGTTCATTCCACTGTTGGACAGCTCTTAGCATCAAAAAGTTCTTCCGAATGTTTAGTCAGAATCTCCCTTTGAATCCATTGGTTCAGATCCCACCCTTTGGAGCAGCAGAAAACCAGCTTGCTCTATCTTTCATTTGATAGGCCTTCAGATAGACAGCTATTAACTAATAATTAACAACAACAACAATTTTGTATACTGCCATAGATCTCAGGGCAGTTCACAACAAAAATCACAATATAAAAAACATCTCTCAGTCCTCTATTCTCTATGCTAAACATACCCAACTCCCTCAACTGTTCCTCATAAGGCTTGCTTTCCAGACCCTTGATCAGGTATCCCCAAACTGCGGCCCTCCAGATGTTTTGGCCTACAACTCCCATGATCCCTAGCGAACAGGACCAGTGGTCGGGGATGATGGGAATTGTAGTCCAAAACATCTGGAGGGCCGCAGTTTGGGGCTGCCTGCCCTTGATCATCTTGGTTGGCCTCCTCTGCGCACATCCCAGCTTGTCAATGTCCTTCTTAAACTGGTTACAGGTAGGTAGCCGTGTTGGTCTGGGTCGAAGTAAAATAAAAAAATTCCTTCAGTAGCACCTTAAGGACCAACTAAGTTTTTATTTTGGTATGAGCTTTCGTGTGCATGCACACAAGAAGTGTGCATGCACACGAAAGCTCATACCAAAATAAAAACTTAGTTGGTCTTTAAGGTGCTACTGAAGGAATTTTTTTATTTTACTTCTTAAACTGGGGTGCCCAGAACTGGACAGAGGAGTCCAGGTCAAGTCTGCCCAAAACAGACTAGGACTATTACTTCCCTTGGACACTAGGAACATGTTGATGCAAACTAGAATTGCCTTAGCTGCTTTTTGCTGCTGTATCACCCTGTTGACTCATGTTAAGCTTGTGGTCTATTAAGACCCCTAGATCCTTTTCGCATGTATTGCTGTCAAGCCAGGTGCTGCCCCACCCCTGGATCTGAGGCCCTCCAGATACGGTTGGACTCTGGTCATTTCCCGATTATCAGCCAGGCTGATGGGATGGCACCTGGAGAAAGCCACAGGTTCCCAAACGCCCTGGGACTTAAGAGGGACCTTTTGCCCGAGCTAGCACGGCACTCGCTTCCCTTGGCCCTCGATATATACTCACTCAGGGCCTCTGCCAGGCTGACCTCCTCAAAGTAGAGGGCCACGAAAGTGAGGAAGACAGCGACCATGTAGAAGATGGCATCCCTGAGGAACGGCCTGGAGGCCGCGGTGAACGGCCTCACCAGGGCTATGCCACCGGCTACGACGGTGGTGACAAAGATACCGGCACCTGGAGAAAAGGAAAGGAAGGGTAAGTTCCCACATAGCTGGAAGACTGGCAAGGCATGACTGCCAACCAATCAGGGAGCCACGATCAAGGGCCTGCTGTTAGCACAGAAAGCCCTGAACCACATAGGACCAGGATACTTGATAAGACAGCTTTCTGCCGCACAGACCCAGGCAATCTTTATGATCGCTGGACAAGGCCCTGCTGGTCATGCTATGACTGGCGGATTTCCATCCAGCGACGGCACAGAAGCAGGCCTTGCCCCGCCAACTAAGGCACATGGGGGTTTGCAGAGGGGAAACCCTGGCTACACGTACCGAACAGCGCTCCAACAGCTAAGCCCGCTGTCCGCGGGTCGGAGAAAGCCACGACGGCGCTGAAGACGTCGGGGGCGCCATTCCCAAAAGCCAGGAAGGTGACACCATGAAGGAAAGGGCTAAGGAAGAAATGGAGACAGCAGGCCCAAAGGAGGGAATTGGCCTCATTCCAGGGCGTTTGGATTTTGTGCGAGGCCAAAATTTGGCGCTGCCGCCACCTCTCGCCTTCTGATCAACTCAGTACACCAAATTTGCGATGCCCTTCTGCACCCAGTGCAGGGCTTTGCAGTTGATTAAAAAACCAACAACCTTCTAACAGATTAAACTTGGGGTGGGAAATCTCAGGCCAAGGGGGGCCCTTGGGACTATCCCAGTTACCGCAAGACCAGCCCTATTGTGTACCCCACCCTCCCTGCCAATGGATTTAGTGCCTGGCTGAAACTTTGGTGCCTGTTTGTCTGGTGAATGGAGAGGAACGGGCTGGCGTAGAAATCTCCTCCCTGGCTGGTATGCGGAATATGTACTGTAGAAAGGTTGGGAGCAGGCGTAGCCAGCATGGTCCCCTCTGGATGCTGTTGGGACTCCAGCTTCTGCTAGCATGGGCGTACCCAGCGAGGGGCGGGGGGGCAGCTGCCCCCCCCAGAAGCAAATTTTTTACCGTATTTTACGGACCATAACCCGCACTTTTCCCCTCCAAAAATTGAAGGGGAAAAGTCGCTGCGGGTTATGGAAATCAGGCTGTTTCTGCCCCCTCCGCAGCTGCAGCCAGCGACAGGAACGTGGGAGGAGCAGCTTGAGCGAGGGGGGGGGGCGGGCGGATGGGAGCTCCATCCTTCCTTCCTCCCCCCCTCTATTTCTTTCTTTTTCTCTCTCTCTCCCTCCCTTCTCTCTCTCTCTCAACCCTTCCTTCCTTTCCTTCCTTCTCTCTCTCTCTCCCTCACCCACCCCTTCCTTCCTTCCCTCTCTCTTCCCCTCTCTTCCCCCCCCCCCAGTTTTGATCCTGGGTACGCCCCTGTATTAGCCTCAGTCAGCATGGCCAATGGCCAGGGATGATGGGAGTTGCAGTGCAAAATAAAAAAACTACAGAGCACCATGTTAGCTACACCCTTGGGCTAAGGGTCCCACCTGATGCTCCGCCTTCTTTTTGCCTCTAGCCACACCCATCCCTGGCATGTGGCCCCTGGGAAGTTGCCCATTAGGGAGAATGTGCCCCCCTCCCCCGTGTGAAAAAAAGGATTCTTCCACCTCTGGATTAAACCACCGCGATCCATCCTGGGTGTGTGTGTGTGTTTCAATCCACCTTGTTCCCCCACCTGTTAGCATCAGACTACCCCCTGGGTTAGATAACAGGAGACTGAAAAGACCCCGTGAGATTCCGCACTATTCCACCCTTCTCTGGTGCCTCTGAGGACCCAGAACAAATTCACCAAAGGATACTGCAACATTGTGTGCTAGCTTCAGCTTGGTGGAGATGGCAGATAAGTTGGGGCAGAAGCTTAAAGGTGAAAGGAAAGAAAAAAAGGTTAAAAGTTTGATGCATTGCCGCCCCCATATGAAGAATATAGGAAGCTGGGTTTTTTTTCCAGAGTCCCATTATTGGTTCAGTATTGTCTACACTGCAAGATTTCAGACTGAGGTCTTTCCCAACCCAACCTGGAGACGCCAAGGGGAATGGACTTGCCACTGAGTCATGCTCCTTCGAAAAGGGGAGTTGCTCTTCAGGCGAGCAGAGTCAGGCCCAGTCCACATGAGCAGCAAACTACAGCTCCCAGGATTATTATTTTTTTACGGGGGGGGGGGGGAGAACCATGCTTGTTAACGTGGCAGAAGAGTACTTTTAAATGCACGGTGCAGGTAAGTCTTGGGACCATTTTTTAGCAGCATGCATATAATAATTTTTTTCTTCAATGAATGACAAACTGGAGAGGAAGTAGAGAGAACGGTTTCTGAATGACAGCATCCCATTTCCAAACAGCCTTATATCCTCTTATGGCGCTTCCCCACCCCCCCACCCCCCGTTTGAAGGCTAGGAAGCCACCTTTTAAAAACTTGGGGCGGAAGCAGAAGCGAGAGACGGCTGGCGTTTTTGTTACTTACAATTTCTCGGCTGTGACCCCAAGGATGACAAAGAGATAAACCAGCCACAGAGCCTGCAGGAAACCCAGAGACAATTCCAGTCGTGAAAAAGGGTGGGGGTGGGGGGGACTCCAAAACATTCTGTGGCTTGAACAAAATGTTTTTCAAAAAAAAAAAACCTGTACATAGTTCTGACAATCCAGAGTCTCAAGAAATAAACCTGCTACTGAACTTAAATGCTCTTAGTACTCAGCTGCACCCTAAATTCCCAGAACAGGTGCCAGTCTGTTCCCTTTATCTTATATTTAATTGCAGAATACTGCTTTAACTTGCTGCAGAACCAACAAGTTAACAACTTTTAAGGAGTGCAGGAAGCTGTTTTATACAGAGTCAGACCACCAGGGCATCTAGCTCAGGATTATCTGCTCTGACTAGCAGTGGCTCTCTGCCCTGTCCTACCTAGAGATGCCAGGAATTAAATCCGGGACCTTCTGCATGCAAAGCAGGTGTTCCAACGACTGAGCTGTGGTCCCTCCGCTTCATCATCACACACACACACACACACACACACACACACACACACACACACACACTCCACTTCATGGGGTAAAGGTAAAGGTAAAGGGACCCCTGACCATTAGGTCCAGTCGTGACAGACTCTGGGGTTGCGCCCTCATCTCGCATTATTGGCCGAGGGAGCCGGCGTATAGCTTCCAGGTCATGTGGCCAGCATGACAAAGCCGCTTCTGGTGAACCAGAGCAGCGCACGGAAACGCCGTTTACCTTCCCGCTGTAGCGGTTCCTATTTATCTACTTGCATTTTGACGTGCTTTCGAACTGCTAGGTTGGCAGGAGCTGGGACCAAGCAACGGGAGCTCACCCCGTCACAGGGATTCAAACCTTCTGATCAGCAAGCCCTAGGCTCAGTGGTTTAACCACAGCGCCACCTGGGTCCCTCCACTTCATGGGGGGAACCCCTCAAAGTGGTTAACAAAAAATAAAATAACTATTTAATAAAATGATAAAACTGAAAACTGGTCAAAACACACATTCTACATATCTTGGCAGGCTTGTCTAATTGTCATGCAACTGATTCATTATTAGCTCAAAGGGGTGGGTGGAGCACCCACCATGGGGGATGGGAATCCTGGTCAATAATAGTTCCCATTCATGATTAAATCGAATCATAGATTTGTAGAGATGGAAGGGACCCCAAGGATCATTTCATCCAACCCCCTGCAACACAGGATATATATTTTATGCGCAATGTGGGGCTTGAACTCCCAACCCTGAGATTAGGAGTCTCATGCTCTATCCTAATGTAGGGGAGCCACATATGCACCTTCTGGGGTGCGCAGGTGGGCAGGGACGGGGCTTGCACACTTTGCAGCCCCTTCACTTCCTCATTCAAAAATGCCCGAGGAGAACTCAGGTCAGATCCTGCAAATGCAAATCAGGCAATTTGCCTTGGGCCTAAACCCACAAGAGGAGATTCTCTGAAAAGATACCAAAATGCTAAAGTAGCAAGTTTCTCCTGCTCCACCTTCCTCACTCCTAAAGCTGCCCCTTGCCCTGACCCAGCAAACACCCTTAGCTGCAGCACCATCCCTTCCTGGTTCCTCCTCCTAGAAAAAGGGAGGTCCTCTTTCTAAAGCCCTTTCACGCCACTCATCTTCCCTCCGCCGCCGCTGCCCTGGTGCTCCTGTGGGGCAGAGAGTGGAGCAGACGAGCTCGCTCTGCCTACCCATGAGAAGTGGCCCCTGGGAAGGTAAGCGCAGCAGCTGGTGCTGGCCTCTTCTTCCAGCTCCCCCCCCCCGTGCCACTTCTCCAGCCTGCCACAAGGTCTGAGGGACAGTGGACCGGTCCACAGCTAAAAAAAATTGCCGACCCCTGTCCCAGACTCTGCAGTCAACCAGCAATGCAACTGGGGGAGCAGGGGCTCCTAAAATCCCTTCCCACCCACCCGGATTCCTCCACTTTGGTCCTTACATAGAGGGTCACTGCAAGAGGTTGGAGAGCAGCAGGGAAAACGCAGAAAACTCCGTTGAGGTAGTTGAGAAACCCGCCATCCATCTGGCAGTCTGGGTTGTTCCGGATGAAGAAGCAGCGTCGAGAGATGTTTTCCTTCCCCACCTCTCTGCACTGGGGGGACAAAAATAAAATAAATAAAATTAAGAGACCAGAAATCCCACCGTGGGGGTCCAGTTGCTGCCAGTCGTTTATTTACGGAGGGCCAACAAGGTGCAGTGGTTGGAGAGTCAGATTTTGGACCGGGGAGACCAGGTTTCCAATCCCCACTTGGCAGTGAGGCTAACTCGGCGACCCATCTCTGCCTCTCAAGTCTCCCTCACAGGATGCTGTGAGGATACAACAAGGGAGAGAGGTGGATGTATGCTGCCTTGAGCATGCGGGAGGAAAACGGGAAATGTAACTGTACAGATAAATAAAAGTTAAGACTGCTTTTAGAACTCCACACCCTATCTTGGTTAGGGCTAGAGATGTGAAGGCCCAGAAAAAAACCAGAAATTTTTTTTTGGGGGGGGGGAATGGGTTTCCCCCGTTTTTTTCTCTGAAGCCTTTTTTGTTTCCCCCCCCCGAAAAATTGAAAAAATAAAAAATAGATTATGGAATGTTTTGTTTTAACATGATGAATGAAATATTTTAAGAAAAGGGGTTCAAACATTTTATAAATCATTTTTAGAAAAATATGTATAGCATCAGATTATTCTAACTTCTGTGATGACAAGCAAGTCCTAGGTTACAAACTGAACTCTCCAATGCAAGAACAAGATACATTTCTTCCTTTAGGAGGTGCTGTTGTCACCAGAAAAAGAAAAAAAAGGTTTCAGTTTTGTTTTTGCATGCGTGTGGTATGCATTGGTTCTGTGAAAGGGTAGAGAAGCTTGTTTCAATCCGAGCAAACCTTCAGTTTTTCAAAGTCCATAATAACTGTGATAATGACAGACACAAGAGATGCAGAAGCAGAGACTGAAACCGATACTGATCATTACAGCTCAGAAAATTCTTCTGATTAAATTTCATGCCCATTCATTGAAACTTAGTGCCACTTCCTTCTTCAGTTCTTTTTATGAGAATGTTTTTTTAAATACTGTGGAGAGGAAATATGAATAATTGTTACTTCTGGATTTTTAAAAATTGTTTTGTGGAGGGTTTTTTTTTGTTCCACATAAACTAGTAAACAGTTCAGGAGATCGTTGCTCCATTTATTACAAATACAAATAAATATTATTTTAAAAGTAAATTCTGTTTGCAATAATTGTTTGGATACACTATATTTTTAATATGCTAGTTTGTGATAATTTTATGCCCATCAAAATTGTCCATAGTTATATTTTATGTTTCTAAAGTAACAGAATGACTTTCAATCCGGAAAAGAAAAAAGAAGTGCTAATGTAGCATTTTTTCAATTTTCCCAAAAATTTCCGCCCCCCCCCCCGAAAAAACTGGTTTTTTCCCCCCGAGCTTCAAAATTTCCGGAAAGTTTACATCTCTAGTTAGGGCATCTAACCCATGTTTAAACCTCAGCATCTCCAGGTATGGCTGGGGGAGAACCGTCTCCAGCCGCTGCCAGTTCGTGTAGATGGAGCAATGGTCTGCCTCGGTTATTGGAGCTTCCTACTGCATAGGGCTGTTGCTGTTTTGGGGATTAAGTGAGGAAGGGGAGAACTATATACAACATCTTAGGCTCCTTGGAGAAAAAGGTGGGATATCAATCAATCAAAAAATAATAATAATGAAAATTAAAAGGTCGATAGGAGGGCTTAAGACAAAGGGGAATCTGGATCTCCCTTATATAAGAAATCAATGGATCCTTTTGCCCTGCTTGGGAGAGGCTCTCGAGGAAGAAAATGACAGAAGTGCCAACCTCTCTTCCCCAAGCCTTTTGCACATTTCACAGGTGGGAGCGCCCTTGATTTGATAATTTTAGATAATTTGGGATCTTAAGAGGCTCTCCAGCCCAACCCTTCACTCAATGCCAGAGCTGTAAAAGAATGCAGGATGAAACTATAACAGGAAATAGGAACAGAGGGAAAGGTGTTGATGGCGACCACCAACAGCAGCTGCCGGTTAGGAAGTCAAGTTAGCATTCAGGCCCCTCAGTTTTGCAAAAGCTAAACCACAAACCTCCACCTCGGATTGATCCCAGGAGAGCACAGGAGGAGGAGCTGGCAAACCCCAGAACGCTGGCATGCTGTGTTCCTGGCTGCCCAGCCCCATTATGAGGCAGGCTGCTGCATTCTACACCAGCCGAAGCTTCCAAACAATCTCCAAGGGATGCCCACGTAATAGTGCAATCCAGTAGTTCAGCCCTGGGATCAAAAAGGACCACAGGGGTCTTCTTCAATGCAGTCCTTCTCATACCATCCCTGAGAAGGGTTACGGTAATACACATGCAGAAACACTCCCACCCCCCTGCTTGGCTCCGAGTAGAGAGGTCAGGAGTCAGGACTATTTCAGATCTGAAAGCAGCGCAAGATAAGGGTGGAGGGAGATCTATGGGGCAGGCCCTCCCGCTCCCAAGTGAAATAACCGGCTCTGCCACAAACAGGCATTCCTGGCTCCCTTCAGAAGCATTTTCACTGGCTGAGCAGCCTTGAGCTCAGCTAGGCGTCCGTGCTACGCAAGGGCCGAGCCCTGTTGCAGTCATAACACAATGGCAAGGAAGGCAATCTCCTTGGGATCTGGAAAATTCTGGGAGGCTTGCTGAAGAAACCCAAGTCACATTCACATCTTCCCCTTAAACCACGGTACTCAGGTAGCGGCTGTGGGTTAAACCACAGAGCCTAGGGCTTGCCGATCAGAAGGTTGGTGGTTCGAATCCCTGCGACGGGGTGAGCTCCCGTTGCTTGGTCCCAGCTCCTGCCAACCTAGCAGTTTGAAAGCACGTCAAAATGCAAGTAGATAAATAGGTACAGCTACAGCAGGAAGGTAAACGGCGTTTCCGTGTGCTGCTCTGGTTCGTCAGAAGCGGCTTGGTCATGCTGGCCACATGACCTGGAAGCTGTACGCCGGCTCCCTCGGCCAATAATGCGAGATGAGCGTGCAACCCCAGAGTCTGTCACGACTGGACCTAATGATCAGGGGTCCCTTTACCTTTACCTTTACTACCAGTGCTTTAAAGCTGCGGTTTCCCCCAAAGAATTATGGAAAGTTGTGCTGAGAGTTGTTAAGAGGCTATTCGCCCTCCCAGAACTACAATTCCTAGAGTGGTTTAACAATCAATGCCTCTTCCCAGGAAACTCTGATCCTTTTGATTGGAGACTCCCTGTGGGGGCAAGCAATTAATAAATGCAAATAGTCACCAAACAGCAATTTGGGTGGCTTCTTTCTACTTCTTCGACTACTCACATCCACAGCTCGTCCTGAGCTCAGGATCCTGTTGAGCTGCCCACTGGTGTCCAAGTGAAGAGAAGCTGAGATCTCGGTGTCCTCTAGGCTATTGGGATATCCTACTGCCTTGGCCCCCTCGGCTGCCATCCAGGCCACTCCAAAGAACCAAAAAGTCCACATGGCAGCTGGCCAAAAGTGTCTCCCACCAGAACTGATGAGGCCAGCCACCTTAGAAAGCGAGGATGTCCACAATTGGTCCACGCTTTACGGCATCACCTGTCCGGCAGCCAGGGGTACGGAGAGAGGGGAGGGGAGTAAGAGAAGCCCCCCTGCTCCAACCAGCAGGAAATGTCACAAATTGCAGCCGTTGATGGAAATGGAGAAGTAGCCCCCTCTCCGTTCAGGCTGGAGAATTTTCTTGCAGCGGTTTCCCTTTGTGGAGAGCGCTGGGACCTGGGGAAAAGCAAACCGGGGGGGGGGGGGAACCAAAACTTTAAAACTGGCAGATCAAACCACCGAAACGTCTGTCGCAACTACTAAGGGCAGAATCGATTTCATCACAGAAGGTGAAAAGCTAAACCCCCCCTTTTTTTTTACATCACAGTGCGTCTTGTTTTTTAAAAAGAGATTCAAGCTCCTTTCTCAACCATCAGGGTGGAACACATATCAACATTTAAAAAAATGAATGAATTAAAAATTGGGGAGAAAAAGGAGAGGAAGAAAGAGAAATCATAGAAGGAAGACTCTTCTGAAGGGCTGTTTCCGAGGGTCAGGCACCTAGCTCAGCAGCTGGCCAGTTCCACTTCCTCCTGCACAACTTTCTCCCCCTGGAGCAAAGAGGCTGGAATTTGGAGGCTGTCAACAGAGGCTAAAAGGAACTGCCCCTCGCTACACACACTGCCATTCCCCTAATTATATCTTTATATGGATTTTAATTATAAGCTGCTTTCTGGTCTAATCCTCTGCTGAAAAGCAAGGCATAAATAACTCATTTATTTCATTTATTTTTAGTAAATGTGCATTTCAAAAGGAGCCAGGATGGCAAACACCTACACGATTAAAAAAGAAAAAAGTATCTGAAAGCTGTTAAAGGACACAGTAAAATATCTAAAACAAATTTACAAACAGATGTAAGCAAAGCAGGTGTCTGGATAGGACCTGCTGAAACAGGAAAGCTTTCAGCAGGTGTCCAATACAGTACGGTGATGGTGCCTGCCTAATGTCAATCGGCAGGGAGTTCCAAAGTGCAGGTGTTGCGGCATCAAAGGAAGGACTCCTTACAAGTAGTAACTGCCCTTTCTGTTCCATCACTGTGAATCCCGTTCCAACTGGTGCTTACAGGCTGTTTTAGCACGAAGCTTCTCCTCCGATGAATCAGGAGTCACCCTCTGGAGTAGGAAGGGTTAAAAAATGTTCTGCCCAAGGGCCGCATTCTCTTCTGGGCGACCTTCCAGGGGCCACATGCATGCAGTGGGCAGGGCCAGAGGCAAAAGTGGGAGGAGCAACAGATGTAAAGCAACATGGAAGGGGGCTTCTCAAAGAGGGTGAGGTTGGAAAGGGGTGTGGCCTGAGGAGCGAGAGGGGCGTGGCCTGCAGACAGTTCTGAGGGCCAGGTAATGAGGAAAAACCTACCCCTTCCCCTAAAAAAAAAAAAAAGATTCCAGTCCTCATCGTTCCTCATAAAAAGAGCTGGTTTAAAAAGGAACACGGGAGGTTGCATTGTCCCGAATCAGACCACCCAGCTCATCGCTACTGTGACATTTCACCCAGATGCAATCAAATTCTGTTGACACTAAAAAGCATATTTTCTGGGGGAATTCCTTTCACCGCCACCTAGCTAGCAAGGTCCAAATTAGCATGAAACCAGGTGGTGTGGAAGGAGAGTGACAGAGGTCACAAAGCCAAATGATCCTGGAAATTCTGGAGGGTTTCTTTTTAAGAGAGAGAGAGAGAGAGAGAGAGAGAGAGAGAGAGAGAGAGAGACAGAATCCTTATCAGCCACTTTGTTTTCCGGCTGGCCTGTTCCAAGATAACAAACAGAGGGGATTTGAAAACCTTTCCTCGTAAGAGGGAGTTCTGGGCATCAGTTCTCCTGTTCCTAACACTATTTATAAAGCACTGTCTTCTGCTCAGACCTGTTTACAGCCGGGGTGAGGATTCCAGTGTTTCGGGTACACCTTGGGTTTTATAGCAACTTCCTGAGTTGATGAATCACATCTGCTTTTTCTCCAGCTGGTCAATTGTATTTTTAGATAAAATGTGCAGATAGCTGAAACCTCAGTAGAAATGCTGGTTGTCGTTTTTCCCTGCTGAGGAATGAAGAAAATGCAGGATAACTTCCTAATGGCGGCTAACAGATTGAGATTGAATCCTGACAAGACAGAAGTACTGTTTGTGGGGGACAGGAGACGGGCAGGTATGGAGGACTCCCTGGTCCTGAATGGGGTAACTGTGCCCCTGAAGGACCAGGTGTGCAGCCTGGGAGTCATTTTGGACTCACAGCTGTCCATGGAGGCGCAGGTCAACTCTGTGTCCAGGGCAGCTCTTTATCAGCTCCATCTGGTACGCAGGATGAGACCCTACCTGCCCGCAGACTGTCTCGCCAGAGTGGTGCATGCTCTAGTTCAGTGTTTCTCAACCTTTTTTGGGCCACGGCACACTTGTTCCGTGAAAAAAATCACGAGGCACACCACCATTAAAAAAGTTTAAAAATTTAACTCTGTGCCGCCCTATATTATAATTATGACTGTAAGAAACACTTGCCAAATATTGCTTTCCGGCGGGTCAGTGTTGGTTATTGGCGGCCGCCAGGCACGTGACAATGCAAATCGCCCTTCTCGTCGCCGCACACCAGCCAGCGTCTCGCGGCCAGCGGTTGAGAAACGCTGCTCTAGTTATCTCTCGCATAGACTACTGCAATGCGCTCTACGTGGGGCTACCTTTGAAGGTGACCCGGAAACTACAACTAATCCAGAATGCGGCAGCTAAGATTTGAGACAAAGAGTCTTCCCCTATTCATACCTGGAGATTGAACCCAGCACGTTCTACCTGCAAGGATGCTCTACCACTGAGCCAGGACTGTCTCCCTATATGTTAAGTTTTCAATGCAGCAGTTAACAAGGACTGGAGTAGGTAATGGGATAAAATGCACATGTGCAAAGTTTGATTTTGACAGTGTAGGTGTGATTGTGAGAGGGGAGAGAATCGGAATCACACGAAGCCTTTCAGGAAGTGGCCGGGGGGGGGGATTAACCACTTCCTCCCATACTGCAGTCCTGATGAAAGTCTCCCCCAATGGACCAATGTGGGAAGAAAGGGTTAGCCCTCCCTTCCATCATTCTGCAGGGGCATTGCAGTTGCTATTTAACAACAACAACTTATTACTTATACCCTGCCCATCTGGCAGGGCCTCCCCAGCCACTTTGGGCTGCTCCCAACAGAATATTAAAAACATCAAACATTTGCCTAAACAGGGCTGCCTTCAGATGTCTTCTAAAAGTCAGAAAGTTGTTTATTTCCTTGACATCTAGTGGGAGGGCATTCCACAGGGCAGGTGCCACTACTGAGAAGGGCCCTCTGCCTGGTTCCCTGTAACCTCACTTCTTGCAGTGAGGGAACTGCCAGAAGGCCCTCAGAACTGGACCTCAGTGTCCGGGCTGAAAGATGGGGTGGAGACACTCCTTCAGGTATATTTAAATAACAAAAATCAGAAATAGGTCCCCCAAAATGCATGTTTCGGTTAATGGTGGGTCCTGGGCCTAAAAAAGGCTGGGGACTAGTGGGCTACAGCACCTAAATTACTAGAGGCAGAAGAGAAAACACCAGGTAAGAGGAAAGATAAGAGAGATATAAGAAATTGATCTTTCAGTGTAACAGCATCCACACTTTGGAACTCCCTGCCTATTGACACCAGGCCGGCACCTTCACTGTACTGCCTACTAAAAACATTTTTTATTCAGGCAAACCTATACTTGACATGTAGAATACATTTTAATCTGGTTTTTGGCTGATTGTTGCTTTAATTATTTTTTGAGTGTTTGAAAGAGATGTTTTAAACTCTCTCTCTCTCTCACCAATATTTTCATATTTTTTTGCAAACCGCTCCAGGGCATTATTGCACTCAAGTGGTATATCTTTTATTTTGCAAAATAAAAGAATGAAAATTATCTATCATTGCCTCTGAGACTAGAAGGACGATGCACCTTCACACCCACCAAACCCCCTTCAAGTTATACAGAACCCAGAGACATGAAAGTCAAAAATACAATCCTATGCAGCTTGCAAAGCTTGTATCATACCACTGGCTGGAAAAATACATCCATTCAGCGATGGGTCAGCAGCCTGAGTCCGCAGTAATGTAGGCTTCCCGACACAAAGGAAATGCATTATCTCTAAACACACCACATAATTCTTTTACGTAATTCACAATCACAGGACTTGGCGAGGTCCATTAGCTTTTAATGACTTAATGTTGCTGCGCTGCCACCATTTGCACCCGCTTTTAACATGCAAAAGGGGGGGGGGTCACCTGAACCCTTCTAATAATAGGCTAGTTCAGTCTTCCCCAAATTTGGTGTCTTCCAGAAGTCTTGGTATATGGACTCACCAGCCCCAGGCAAAAATAGGGAGTTATGGCCCAAAACGCCTGAGAGATGCCAATTTGGGGGGGCGGGGCGGGGGCGGGAAGGCTGCACAGCAGAGAAAAGCAAAAATGATCAATGGTAAGAGCATCCACCGCTGCCAGTCAGTGCAGACAATATTGAGCAGGGTGGATCTAAAGGGTGGATAAAGCAATTTCCTATAGTTTTTTGTCTCCTGGCAGCAGTAGTTCCCATCCACTGCCTAGGTTGCGAACTTTCTCCCCACCACCAAAATATCAAATACTCTGGCCTGGAATACCAGCTAAATTCCAACTGTACCTTTGGGGAGGAGAGAGGAAAGGTGGGCTACAAAACGAAAATAAATATAACGATCTGGCCACAATAGAACCTCCATGGGCGGAAGCAGTTTACCTCTTCCCAGTGCCAGATCCCAGGCACAGAGGGGGCATTCCCCTCCTGTTCCCCCCCCCCAAACAGGCAGGGCTAGTAGCAAACGACCCAGTGGCCTCTACTCTAGAGGAAGCATAACGGGATGAGGCCGTTGGTCTGATCTTGCAAACAAAGCCAAGTGCCATGCGCGCGCGTGCAATCTCCCACCCACCGTTTTCTTTTCAGTGCCCACCCGCGCCCATCTCCACGGTCCCGGAAGGCCAACAACACGCAACCTTAGGAAGTAAACAAACCCTGCCCCGATTCGGATCGGCACCCGTTTCTTCGGCTCTTGCCAAGAGGCGCGCCAGGCGGAGTCCTTCGCTCGCCGTCCTTTTCTCTCCCGCTCCGCCCGCCTGGCACGACGCGCGGGGCGCCTCCGACCTGAGCGCGCAAAAGAAGAGCGAAGAGGCGAGGAAGCGCCGCGCAGGATCGCGCACTCCGTCTCCACGCCAGAAGCTGCGAGCCTCAGCGAGCAAGATCCCCCGCTCCCGGGAGATCGCCCTGTGCAGCCGGGAGCGCAAAGGAGCTGCTTCCTTGCAAAAGCGCTTCCTGGCGCACCTGTGCGCTTCAAGCCACCGGCCTCCGCTGCAACTCACCGGCAGAAGCAGAGAGCCCACCCGCTCCAGCAGTGCCGCCGATCCCCTGCCTTTAACCGGCCAAACAAGCCGCAACTCCGCCCTCTCTCCCTCGCCAGCTAAGCCCTCCTTCCCTCGCCAGCGGCTTAAAGAGACAAGTTGCAGCGCTTGGGCAGCCCCTATATCCTGTTTACTAAGATGTAATTTTCTCCGAGTTAAACGGGGCTGGCTAAAACTTAACTAGCCGTATTGACTCTGCGGGATTATTGCAATTATAAATATTATAATATTTAGTAATACTAATATAATAATTATTATAATAATAATTTAATTGTAATAATTGTTTTTGTTGTTCTTTCAATTTATTAGTCCCTTGCCAACATAAGAAATTTCAAGCAACTTGCACAATTTGAAGAGCATCGGGTGGACCACTGTGAGAACAGGAAGCCGGACTAGATAGGCCAAGTTGGGCTCAATCCGGTTTATATTGGCCAAGCAGCTCTTTCCCACAGAACATGGTCTCTCCCTGGCCCTGAAGATAAAGGCTCATACTGAATGGAGCTGTTAAATCATGGACGTAAAAGAAATGGCTTTCATATCACAGCTCCCCAAAGTGGTCAATATTGGCCCCCATGGAGTCAATGTACAAGGGATGAATAAAAAGCCTTGGGGTTGAAAGGGGACTGAGAAAGGCCTTCTCAGTGGTTGCTCCCAGAGTTTAGAGCTCCCTCTCTAAGGAAGTTGGACTGGCTCCCACTTTGTTGCCCTTCCTCCAACAGGTGAAGATTTGTTCCAACACGCTTTTGGGAACTGGTGCCGTGTTGGTTTTATTGTCATTACTGTCATACCTTGGTTGACAAACACCTTGAGACTCAAACGTTTTGGCTCCCGAATGCCGCAAACCCAAAAGTGAGTGTTCCGGTTTGCGAACGTTCTTTGGAACCTGAACGTCCGACGCAATCGGGTTCTGCGGCTTCCGATTGGCTACAGGAGCTTCCTGCAGCCAATTGGAAGCTGCGCCTTGGTTTCCAAACATTTTGAAAGTCGAACGGACTTCCGCAACGGTATCCGTTCGACTTTCGAGGTACGACTGTACAGTCATACCTCTGGTTACGTTCGCTGCGGGTTGCGTACATCACAGGTTATGAACATGCCAAACCCGGAAGTGCCGGAACAGGTTACTTCCGGGTTCGGCGATTCGCGCATGCGTAGATGTGCCGAATGACGTCATGCGCAGAAGCGCCGAATCGCGCGGTGAGCATGCGCAGATTCGGCGCTTCAGGTTGTGTACTGCTCTGGTTGCGAACGGGGCTCTGGAACGGATCCCGTTCGCATCCAGAGGTACCACTGTATTGGTATAGTTTTAATAGATTTTATATACTGTATGTATACAGTTTTATTTCTATCAATGTTTTTTAATTATATAAAGGGACCCAGGTGGCGCTGTGGTTAAACCACTGAGCCTAGGGCTTGCTGATCAGAAGGTCGGCGGTTCGAATCCCTGTGACGGGGTGAGCTCCCGTTGCTTGGTCCCAGCTCCTGCCAACCTAGCAGTTCGAAAGCACGTCAAAATGCAAGTAGATAAATAGGAACCGCTACAGCGGGAAGGTAAACGGCGTTTCCATGTGCTGCTCTGGTTTGCCAGAAGCGGCTTTGTCATGCTGGCCACATGACCTGGAAGCTATACGCCGGCTCCCTCGGCCAATAATGCGAGATGAGCGCGCAACCCCAGAGTCGGTCACGACTGGACCTAATGGTCAGGGGTCCCTTTACCTTTACCTTTATATACTGTATGTATACAGTTTTATTTCTATCAATGTTTTTTAATTATGGCTTTTAGTTTTATCTGTAAACTGTCTTAAGTCCCATCAGGGAAAAAGGTGGGGTAATAATAATAATAATTATAATTATAAGGGTGAGAAGAAATTTACAAGACATAATACAAATAATAATAATTTGGAACCATTTTCACTTTACTTCCCTTTTTTATGTTTTACCATTCCTAGTAATGGTGACTGATGATTAACAAACATTGCTTATTTCTTGATTTTACTTCATTCACATTCCTAAGAATTTAGATGGGGAGTTCAATGTCAGCTTTGTGAGTCCATCAAAGTGGTGGATGAACTCAGACGTCGGGGGAAGCCCTGCTCTATATGATCCTTCAACTATATCCCACCAGTCTCTCCCACGCTACATTCCAACTGATAGGCCAAAAACTCTCTTGGGAGAGCAGGGACCCTGTTACCTGGGCTGGTGACATAACAGCCTTAAAGGGCTTAAAAGATCAACACGGCATCTTGTGAAATTGCCCCACCAGGATCACATGAGACCCACTAAACTCAGCCACCCACGTTCACATCGCCATGGCCTATCACAGTTCTGGAAAGCTGCAGACTTTTTATTTTTGCTGAAATAGACAAGGGCCCTTCAAAACTCAAGAGTCCTGTGTACTTTGGCAAGACAGGGGTCTCCGAGTGCAGGTCTCTTTTGGAAGCTGTACTGTTCGCTTGGGGCCACGTGGGGGGGGCACGGAGTTTCTCTCCGCAACAGCAAATCCGTCCTCCCCTGAACAAAAGTCACTCCTTTCCTGAAAGCATGAACTTTGGAGTCAAAACTGCTAACTATTTCTCTCTCTCTTATAGTTAACGTAGATTAGGGTGGGAATCAAGTCATTGGGAGGCATCCAAATCCTTGTTACTGCAAGGATTTACACTTATACAGCGGAAGCTCCCCCTTCACATAAGGACATGAGAGCCTGCTGGATCAGGCCATTGGCTCATCTAGTCCAGTATCCTGTTCTCACAGTGGCCACCCGGATGCCCCAAGGGGAAGTCTGCAAGCAGGAGCTACGGGCAAGATTGCTCTCCCCTCCTGCAGTTTCCAGCAACTGGTATTCAGAATAATAATAATAATAATAATAATAATAATAATAATAATAATAAATTAATTTTTATTTATACCCCGCCCTCCCAAGGACACCAACAAAACCACAACAAAGCGTTAAAAAAAAAAGAAAAACAATTAGTTACAGTAAAATACAGGTTAAAATACAATTTAAATTTAATTTTTTTAAATGCAGCCTCATTTTAAAATGGCCCAAATCAAAACCATAAGGGAAGACAACATAGGGGTCAGACTGAGTCCAGGCCAAAGGCCAGGCGGAACAGCTCCGTCTTGCAGGCCCTGCAGAGAGATGTCAAATCCCGCAGGGCCCTAGTCTCCTGTGAGAGAGTGTTCCACCAAGTTGGGGCCAGTACTGAAAAGGCCCTGGCCCTAGTTGAGGCCAATCTAACCACCGTATGGCTTGGGATCTGCAAAATGTTGTTATTTGTGGACCTTAAGGTCCTCCGCGGGGCATACCAGGAGAGGCGGTCCCGTGGGTACAAGGGTCCTAAGCCGCATAGGGCTTTAAAGGTCAAAACCAGCACCTTAAATCTGATCCTGTACTCCACCGGGAGCCAGTGCAGCTGGTGAAGCAATTGCTGCCTTCAACTGTGGAGGCAGAACATAGCCATCATGGCTAGTAGACAGCCATGAATTTGCCTTAAAGCCATCTAGGTTGGTGGCCATCACTGTCTCCTATGGGAGTGAGTTCCATACAGCAGGAAAAGTTCTGTTGTGGGAGCAGAAATCCTTGAGCCAAGGGCATGAGCGACTTGGTGCAACTTTTGATACAGTAATATCCTAGCATATTGCAAGACATCAAATTTTATTCTAGTGTATCAATTCCAAATGGAATATGCACGCACACTTAAACATAGTTTTCCTACGATTGCCATATAAAAATTTGCTGTCTATATAAAAAGCATCACTCCAAAACAGGCTCTTGTTCACGAATATTTCAGTTGCTTTGTTAAACAATAAAAAGTCTGAAGAAGTCAATCAAGCATAGAAAAATAATAATCAAAACTTGCTGGTAAAAATAGGACCTACAGAGGAACCTTGGTTCTTGAACGCCTTGGTACTCAAACATTTCGGCTCCCGGACGCCAAATACCTGGAAGTAAGTGTTCCGGTTTTCTAACGTTTTTTCAGAAGCCGAACATCTGAAGTGGCTGTCAGCTATTGTTTCCGGGGCACCTGTGCCAATCAGAAGCCACACCTTGGTTTTCGAACGTTTTGGAAGTCGAACGGACTTCCGGAACAGATTATGTTCGAGAACCGAGGTACCGCTTTACCACTGTCCTGCTCCATGCTGCTTAAAGACACCATTTAAATTTCCCACAGTGCCTCTGGTGTAGGGTTTCTCCAAGGCATTATGGGAAATTTAAATGACAGCTCCAAGCCAGCCATCGCACTGCCTCAGCGCAAACCCAGCTTACCCTCTGCCAGCCCCACTTTGCATCGGAGATGTAGTTTGTCAAAGATGCATTTCCCACTCCCAGAGCTACCATTGCCAGAGGGGTTTAACAACCAATCCCTCTTTCCTAGGGAGCTCTTAAGTGGATGGTGTGAATGTGTCCTAAGTCTCACTTGTTGCCCTTTTTGAACTCAGCAGGGCGGACGATGGGGTCAAAAACAGGATTGGCTGGCTCTACTTGTCCCTGGCTCTGGCACTCCCTCCTGCTGGGCCTCCCACCCTTCTGCTTCATCAGTTCCAATGGTCATCAGCCAACTTGGGTCAGGGAGTCCAGTAGATCCCCCTCAGACAGCCTTAATCCCCAAAGTCTGAATTCTCTCAAAATAATCCAGGAGAAATGAACTGAGATGGGAAAAATATGTTAGGCACAAGGCAAGAATGCTTGTTCCTGGGCAGGGATTTAATCACTTAAATTCAGAGCCCCCTCTTTATAGAAGGGTTCTCCAAAAGCCATCTAGTCTCAGTGAATTTGGGGGAAGGCTGCAGCTCAGTGGTTAGAGCATCTGCTCTGCCTGTCTGAAATCCTGGAGAGACACTGCCAGTCAGTGTAGAGTTGATAATAAGGAACTAGGTCAGAGTTTCCCAAACTTGGGTCTCCAGCTGTCTTTTGGACTACAACTCCCATCATCCCTAGCTAGTAGGACCAGTGTTCAGGGATGATGGGAACTGTAGTCCACAAAAAAAAAAGCTGGAGGCACAAGTTTGGGAAACTTTGAACTAGATGGGCCAATGGCCCGACCCAGTATATGGAAGCGTCCTATGATGACAAGGGAAGCACAGTAGAGCAGTGGTTGGAGCCAGGGCCGGATTTACATATAAGCTAAACAAGCTATAGCTTAGGGCCCCACTTGAGGCCCCCAAAAAATTTAAAGGAAAAAACAACCTGGATGTACATTTCCAAAATATAAGATAAAAAACAAATAAAATTAAATCTACATACAGCAACAGTGTTTTGTGTCGCGTAGGCTCCTATGATGTACATATTTTGTTATGTGCAAATGGCTTTAGGTACATATTTTGTTATGTGCAAATGGCTATTAGGTCCATAAATTACCATATAGCATATAGTCAACACAAAAAACAGCGACAATTTGTTGTTGACAAAGGACAGCTGGACATATAAAAAGGGCCTCATTACCTTCAGTAGCTTAGGGCCTCATCAAACCTAAATCCGGCCCTGGTTAGAGCACCTGCTTTGCACGCAGAGGGCCCCGGGTTCAATCTCCAGGAAGCTCTAGGGAAAACGCCCGGGAGCTGAAAGATGAACTTACGAAAAATACCATGATAAAGTGGGCATCAGATATCGGCAGACCAATTATGACAAACCAATGGGATAATCTATGGAAATTTGACTCTAAATTCACAGCTTGTACAGCAATTAAAGAGAATATTCTTTTTTTTTTTTTTTTTGGAAAAACCTTTATTTACTTATAAAATTTCAGAAAACAAAATACATAAGAAAATACATAGAAAACACATATTATTCAATTACAAAACAAAACAAAATATATATAACAAATAAGCAATATTTTCAAATTGTACCGTTATAAAATCGGCCTCCGAGTCTCGGTAATTTGAGATTTGATCTTTACAATTTTTACAATCTTGGACCGAGAGGCTCGAGATATAAAAGCCAGATAGGAAGAAAGCAGGGGCGGAAAGAAGACAAAGTAAAGGAAAGATCCCAGATAAGTCAGTGGCAAGAGGAGGGAACGGGGGGGGGGGGCAAGACAAAAAGGGGGGTAGGATAAAATAAAAAGAGGGAGAACAAGGGAAGGGGAGGAAAAGGAAGAGGAGAGAAAATGGGAAAAGTAAGAGTAGGGAAAGTAAAGGTAAGTATGATGTGAAGTAGAATAAAGATATGACTTCCAAACACTTATCATTGGTTCCCTCTCGTTATTGTGTTCTATTAAGCTTCTCCTTTCTTTTTAATTAAGTATCTTTCTCCACTCCCATCACCTTATTTCTTATTTTCTTGTGTCTCTCAATCTAAACATACCACTCGGGTATGATCTCGGGTTTTTTCTCGAATGTAAATCTCAACATTTTTTTCAGTTCTTCGTATATGCTTGACCAATATGAGCTAATCTTACAACAACTCCACCAGCAGTGGAAAAAGTCTCCCGACTTCTCCTTACATTTCCAGCATTTATCTTGATTGTTTCTGTAAACTTTTGCCAATTTAGCTGGTGTGAGGTGGTATCTATAAACCATCTTCCATATATTCTCCCTTATTGTCATACAAGCTGTGAAGTTTATATCCTCGGTCCATAATTTCTCCCACTGCTTAACATAAATTGCCCTCCCTATATCTTTAGCCCATTTTATCATTACCTCTTTTACTATCTCGTCTTTCATGTCCCATTCTAATAAAAATTTGTAAATTTTTGCCAATGGTTTTTCCTGATTTTCCAATAATAATTCTTGTAATTTTGATCTTTTATTCTCAAATCCGATTATCTTATGTCCTTTAAAAATCGATTGCAGTTGAAGATAATGTAACCAGCTCTGACAGTATTGTTCGATTTGGTTATATGGTTTTAGCTCATATTGGTCATTTACTTTTCTAAGCAATTCTCTATATGTCGGCCAATTACTTCCTTTGGGTTCCTTACTTGTTGCAGACATTTCTATAGGTGAGGCCCACCATGGAATTTTAGGTTCTAATAGGCATCTAAATTCTTCCCATATATCAAATAGGGGTTTTTTAAATACATGGTTTGTAAATGATGTGTATTCACCTCTTTTTTCCTTTAATAGGTATGCATGCCAACCTCCAATGTTTTTAAAACCTTCCAATTTGAGTAGCTCAAGATCATCCAGCATGAACCATTCCCGCATCCAACACAGGCAAGATGCCGCGTAGTACAATTTGAGATTTGGAACTCCTAATCCGCCTCTTTCTCTTGCATCCGTTAATAATCTGTATTGCACTCTTGCCTTCTTTCCTTGCCAAATAAAATTGTTTAGATCTTTCTTCCAAATGTCAAATGTTTCTTTTTTTAATTTTATTGGCAGCATTTGAAATAAAAATATCAATTTCGGTAAAATCATCATTTTAATTGCGGCAATCCTGCCGGAAAATGTTAGATTCAATCCCTTCCAATTATCCATATCTATTTTTATTTTCTTCCAAATTTTGGCATAGTTATTATCAAATAATTCCATTTTATTATTAGAAATAATGATTCCCAAATATTTAATTTTCCTCACTATCTCCCACCCACTAATCATTTGTATTTCTTCTCCTTCTGCTTTTCTTATGTTTTTAATCATCAATTTAGTTTTTTGATTATTAACTTTTAAGCCAGCTACTTTCCCATAATCCAATAACTTTCTTTTTAACTTGGGTAGGGTCTCCACTGGGTCTTCCAGCATTATTATCAGATCATCGGCGAAGGCTCGTATTTTAAACTCACTTTTCCCGACCGATATACCCTTGATGTCTTTGTCCAATTGAATATCTCTTATTAAGAATTCCAGGGCCCATATAAATAATAGCGGGGACAAAGGGCAACCCTGCCGCGTTCCTTTAGTTATTTCAAATTCATTTGTTATGTTCCCGTTAATAATCAACCTCGCCTTTTGTTTGCTATATATGGCCTTTATTCCTTCCATAAATCTTCCTTTGATTCCTAATTTTTCCAACGCCCCCTTCATGAATTCCCATGCCAGATTATCAAATGCCTTTTCGGCGTCTAAAAATACAAAGGCAACCTTCTTACTAGGATTCCATTCCACATATTCGAACATGTCCAACAGAATCCTAATATTAGTTGACATCTTTCTTTGAGGTAAGAATCCTTGTTGTTCCTTCCCTATTACTCTGTTTAGAACACATTTAATCCTCTTGGCTAGAATTCCGGCAAATACTTTATAATCAATATTTAACAATGAAATTGGCCTGTAATTTCCTATTTCCTCTTTTCTCTCTATATCTTTGGGTATCAGTGTAATATATATGTCTTGCCATGTTCTTGGAAATTCTCCTCCCTCTAAAATCTCATCCACCATTATCTTGTACACTTCTTTCAATTCCTCCTGTAACACTTTGTAGTGTTTCCCTGAAAGGCCATCCATACCTGGTGATTTCCCCAATTGGAGTTTATTTATCTCTTCTTCTATTTCTCGGTATGATATTGGCTTATTTAAATTCTCCAATTCTTCTGACCCAATACAAATTCCATTAAATTTGTCTAAATAATCTTCTAATTTCTTTTTATTGACAATTTCCCCTTTATACAATTTACTGTAATACTTCACAAAACAATCTTGTATTTCATCCGGGTTAGTCCTAATTTTATCCCCATCCTTTATAGCTATAATTTGTTGTTGACTTCGTCTTTTCCTTAGTTGCCAGGCCAATAATTTGCCAGATTTATTTCCAAATTCAAAGGTTCTTTGTTTTGCCCACATGATTCTATTCTCTATTTCCTCATCCATTAGCTGCTTTAAATTATTCTGTAAAATTTTCACTTGTGTCTTTATATTCATATTTTTCGGGTTTCTCCCCAGCTCCTTTTCTTTTAGTTCTATCTCTGCTTTTAATTTCTCTAATTTTGCCTGTTTATCCCTCTTATATCTACTTTTTTGTTGTATATACAATCCTCGAATAAAGGCCTTACTAGCATCCCATACAGATGTTATATTTACCTCTGGAGATATGTTAAGTTGAAAAAATTCTTTCACCGACTCTTTCAGTTTCCTGGCAAAGACCTCATCCTCCAACATCCTATCGTCCATTCTCCACCTTTTAATGCTTTCCCTCACATCTTTAATCTGCACCATCACTGGGATGGGAAAAATATGTTAGGCACAAGGCAAGAATGCTTGTTCCTGGGCAGGGATTTAATCACTTAAATTCAGAGCCCCCTCTTTATAGAAGGGTTCTCCAAAAGCCATCTAGTCTCAGTGAATTTGGGGGAAGGCTGCAGCTCAGTGGTTAGAGCATCTGCTCTGCCTGTCTGAAATCCTGGAGAGACACTGCCAGTCAGTGTAGAGTTGATAATAAGGAACTAGGTCAGAGTTTCCCAAACTTGGGTCTCCAGCTGTCTTTTGGACTACAACTCCCATCATCCCTAGCTAGTAGGACCAGTGTTCAGGGATGATGGGAACTGTAGTCCACAAAAAAAAAAGCTGGAGGCACAAGTTTGGGAAACTTTGAACTAGATGGGCCAATGGCCCGACCCAGTATATGGAAGCGTCCTATGATGACAAGGGAAGCACAGTAGAGCAGTGGTTGGAGCCAGGGCCGGATTTACATATAAGCTAAACAAGCTATAGCTTAGGGCCCCACTTGAGGCCCCCAAAAAACTTAAAGGAAAAAACAACCTGGATGTACATTTCCAAAATATAAGATAAAAAACAAATAAAATTAAATCTACATACAGCAACAGTGTTTTGTGTCGCGTAGGCTCCTATGATGTACATATTTTGTTATGTGCAAATGGCTTTAGGTACATATTTTGTTATGTGCAAATGGCTATTAGGTCCATAAATTACCATATAGCATATAGTCAACACAAAAAACAGCGACAATTTGTTGTTGACAAAGGACAGCTGGACATATAAAAAGGGCCTCATTACCTTCAGTAGCTTAGGGCCTCATCAAACCTAAATCCGGCCCTGGTTAGAGCACCTGCTTTGCACGCAGAGGGCCCCGGGTTCAATCTCCAGGAAGCTCTAGGGAAAACGCCCGGGAGCTGAAAGATGAACTTACGAAAAATACCATGATAAAGTGGGCATCAGATATCGGCAGACCAATTATGACAAACCAATGGGATAATCTATGGAAATTTGACTCTAAATTCACAGCTTGTACAGCAATTAAAGAGAATATTCTAAAGATGTTTTATAGATGGCACATGACCCCAGATAAGATCGCGAAATATTACAAAACGGGAGAGGGGAAATGCTGGAAATGTCAGGATAAAATTGGGAGTTTCTATCACTGTTGGTGGACATGCCCAAAAGTGGCGGAATTTTGGAACCAGATATATGAAAAACTAAAAAAACTTCTAAAATGTACATTTTAAAAAAAACCCGAAACCCTCCTCTTAAGTATGACCCCACCAGACATACCAAAAGATAGAGTAAATATCCTGCTGTACGCATGTGCAGCGGCAAGGGTATTAATTGCGTCAAAATGGAAAGGAGCTAGCTTACCAACGATTCAGGAATGGCAAGAAAAGTTAATTGAATATTTAAAAATGGCAAAATTAACGGCAATAATCAGACACGTTCCGAGGCAAAAAAATAATAGGCGAATGGAAGTATGTTCAAGATTACTTGGAGAGAGAAGACATAGAGGTTAATTTAGCGAGATGCTTAGATTAGAACTTAAAAGGAGAAAATAAAATAAACCTAAAGTGAAATATTGATATGGAACAGATCAGGAGGAACAGCAAGAAGGAGAGAAGAAACAAAGGAACGCGTATTGTAAATAACAGGAAGTGATTTTTATTTTCTTTTTCCCCTTTTTTTCTATTTTATTCTGTTGTAGCTTTGTATATGTTTTTTCTTGTTTTTTACAAATTTACTTTGTATATAATTTGATTATTTTTCACTACTTTTTGTCCCTTTTTTCTTGTTATGTATGTTTTTTAAAAAAATGAATAAAGATTTGAGATGAAAAAAACAAAAAGGAAAACGCCCGGGTGTGGAACCCTGACTAACCGCTGCCGGTCAGTGCGGGTAATACCAAGCTGACTCAGAACGAAGGCAGCTTCCTGCGCGGGACTCCCAGGTTCAGCGGCCACAACCTTAAGCTCACCAAGTGCCGAAGTTTCCACTCAACTCACCTTGGGACGGGAGGCAGGCAGGCGGCCGGGCGAAGAAGGGACGCGCGCTCGGATCCTTCGCCATCGCGGGCCTGGGGCTCCCCCCTGGGGCCGTCGCGGGGACAGCGCGCCGGTCGCGGCGAGGGGCCGTCTCTCCTTGGCGCTCCTCCTCCTCCGGCTGCATCAGCGGTTCACGTGGGACTCCTTGGACGCGCCTCCGTCCTGGGCCGGTGGGGACGTCCCTCGATCCGGCCATGGCGCGACTCGCGCTCTTGCTGACCCTGATCCTGCCCGGTATCGCGCAGCAGCCGGCCGCCCGGCCGCCTCCCTTCTTCCCCGCCGCCGGCTCCGAACCGACCCGCAGCTGCTCCGTGGTGCTGGACCCCGTCTCCGGACAGCTGCAGACCGTGACTGGCTGGGTCCCCGCGGCCGTCGCCTGGGCTAACCTGACCGAGGGCATCCGAGAGACCGGGTAGGTAGGTAGGCGGGTAGGCAGGCAGGCAGGCAGGTGGGTGTCCGCCCATTGCAGCGGGTCAAATCGGTCCCCGGGGCAAGGCTGCGATCCTAGCCGGGTTTCCTTTTTTGTTGTTGGGACCACGCCCTGTTGGGCGAAGTCGGGCTTACTTGCGAGTAAACAGGCTGCTAGGACTGCCTTGCAAGGCGCGAGTGTTGTGATGAGCAGGGCCAGAGGAAGGAAGGGGTTTGCTTCCGAGTAAACGTGCATTGCAAGCGCCCGATTCTCGTGCACGTTTATACCGGGTGCTAGCTCAAATGAACACCGGGTGTTGTTGTTTTTTCATTGGAGGGGGTTACTTCCGAGTAAACGCGCAAAGGGATCGCGTTGCAAAAGCGCGCAGACCCGGAGTAGGTGCAAAATGAAGGCAGTGGGGTTTAAGTTCGTGCGTGCCACCCTGCGCTGCAAAAAGCGGTGCCTTCGGGGCAGGACTCCAGGGCCGCGTTTGGTAGAATGAGCAGGAGGGCGCCACAAACGCGAAAGGGACGGATTGCGACATTTTAAAGTAAACAATCACAAGACTCTGGGAGGGACATAAGAACATGAAGTCCAGAGTCTTAAGTAAGTTATCTGCAGCATTTATTTAAAAGCAGGACGCAGCAGGGAGGAGTGAGGTCTGCTGACTACTGAGAAACTCTTATGGGGTGTGCTGGCACGCATTGATTATCTCGAATTCGACACTACATGCTGTACCTGTAAACACCCACACCGATTCAATACAGGGCCAGTTGTGTTACAATTAAGATTAAGAATCCTCTATTCAACATACTCTTCAGTCTTCATTAATATACTGTATAATAATGGACTAATTTTTCCTTTACAGTGTTTATTTTTTAAAAAATAACCTGTTATCAACACAACTGACTCCATTAGATCCACATTTCATTTTTCTTAATTCATCTCGCCCTTCTTCAGTTGATCTTATTTCCCCTTTAAAAAGACCAAACCATTTAGTATGTAGTTGGAACTGTTCTATCAGATCCCTGGCTATTTTTTAAAACTGTTGTTTGCTAAGGTCTCAGAGTTGTTAGGAGACACCCACACACCCACACCATCTCCCCCCTTCCCTTCGCAGAACTACAATTACCAGAGTTCCCTGGGAATATGAATTGAGTGCCAAACCATTCTGGTTAAATTTCAGTTGTTTATGTCAGCCTGAGGGCCACATTCACTTCTGGGGAGCCTTCCAGGGGCCGTGTGCTGGAGGTAGAAGCGGGCACAGCACACTCACACACCCCTTTCTATTCAGGCAAGCAAGAGCCATGAACAGATTTCAAGGACACATACCAGGTGGGCAAAACAAAACACTCCAGGAGAGGTTGTGAAGCAAATCTGGGAAGCGATGGTGCAGCGGGGGGGGGGGAGAGAGAAGGTGTGTTTGTGAAGAGGGTATGACCTGGGGACAGTCCCAAGGGCCAGTTAGAGATTCCTGGAGGGCAGGATTTGGCTCCCCCAGGCCTGAAGTTCTTTCACACTAAAGTTTACGGGATGGGTCTTGAGTTTACATTTGACTTTTCCACACTCAACAAGCTTGACAGCTGATGACCCAAGTCATGGAGTTGGTAGGAAGCCTTCATACTGAGGACTAGAACAGACGTCCTCAACCTTGGCCTACAACTCCCATGATCCCTAGCTAGCAGGAGCAGTGGTCGGGGATGATGGGAATTGCAGTCTCAAAACATCTGGAGGGCCGAGGTTGAGGAAGCCTGGACCAGAAGCTTGAAGCTGATTTGAAGTGTGACAGAGGAGCTCATTTAAGGACTCAAGCAGAAGTGTGCTATATAGTGCAAGGAGGGAAAACTTGACAGATGGATTCCTTCGCTGGTCTTCTCAATACTTTTTATCCTCTCTCTTTCTGTCTCACTTATAGTTGGGCCTCCCTGGAACTAACCACCAATGAGAAGTATAATGACAGCCTCCAGGCCTACGCGGCAGGGCTGGCGGAAGCAGCTGTGTCTCAGGAGGTAAGTGTTGGCGTACGGCCTCCACCCTCCATGTTTTCCAGCTTTATTGAAGACCCTTATCCCATCACTTCAGCTCTCTCAGGACAAAACCATTTGAGGCATGCATTAACCTAGAAATTCACTTTCCATGATGGCACTTATGGAGGGTGAATACAGATGCAGTGGTCTCTGAACACGTGCAGAGTGCAGGACCCGAAAGCCATTGTTACATATTACCTGGAGCAGCAAGGAGCTACCCCCTGCCTGTTCTGAATGAACTTGAAAGATTCAGGAAGGGCTTCCAAACGCCGACTGAATATAGAAGGTTTTACTTGGAGTAGAGAGATTGAAATTAACATACCTAACTTAAGTTATAGGTCCCAATCCTGGCCAGTGAGGGTGAATTGAACATAGGAAGCTGCTTTATTATTATTCATCAATAATAATAATACAGTAATAATAATAATAATATTTATACCACGCCCATCTGGCTCGGTTTCCCCAGCCACTCTGGGCGACTCCCAACAGAATATTAAAAACACCGATAAAACACCAAACATTAAAAACTTCCCTACCTGACATTTAGAAGACATCTGAAGGCAGCCCTGTTCAGGGAAGTTTTTAATGTGTGACATTTTAATGTATGTTAATTTTTTGTTGGAAGCCGCCCAGAGTGGCTGGGGAAACCCAGCCAGATGGGCGGGGTACAAATAATACATTGTTGTTGTTTGTTTATTTCCTTGACATCTGATGGGAGGGCATGACACAGGGCAGGCACCACTTCCGAGAAGGCCCTCTGCCTGGTTCCTTGTTCAATATCCAGCTCAGTGTTGTCTACACTGACTGGCAGCAGATCTCCAGGGCTTCAGGCAGGATGGCATTCCCTGCCCTACCTGGGGATCCCATTGGGGATTGAACCTGGGACCTTCTGCATGCAAAGCAGACGCCCTACTGCTGAGCTGCAACTGCCTCTCGCTCTGGATCTAGCTGAGCTGCCTTAACTTTTTGTGCCTTTGCAGCTCATCTACATGCACTGGATGAACACAATGGTGGGCTACTGTGGGCCATTCAAGTACCAGACCGACTACTGCCAGAAGCTGAAGAAATACATCGAAGCCAACCTCGCCTGGATGATGCAGCTGATGGAGGCAGCGGGCGATTCTGAATATTGGTACCAGGTGCGGTATTCTGTTCTGAGGCTGGGGTGCCACCCGCGTCGTACCTTTAAATCGGTATCATTCTGCTTTATAAACAGACATGGCTTCCCCCAAAGCATCCTGGGAACTGTAGTTTGTTAAAGAGCGCTGAGAATTGTTAGGAGATCCACATACCCCATTACCCTCACTGGGCTTCAATTCCCATCATTCCCTGGGGATTGATTGTTAAACCGCAATATAGTGGTACCTTGGTTCACGAACTTAATCCGTTCCGGAACTTTAAACCAAAGCGTTCTTCAACCAAGACGTGCTTTCCCATAGCAGCCAGGAACTCAATTTGCAAATGGAACACACTCAACATGTTCTGCTTCCAAGGCAAAGTTCATAAACTAAGCTGTTCTTTTTTTATATATATAATTATTTATTAGATTTTCCAAATAAACACATTTAGGACATTATACAAAACAAACAAACAAACTCTTTTAACCAATCTTATTATTCTTAACCAAAAACATGCTCCGCCGAGCTTGACTTCCCTCCCTCCCCTCAAAAGGTTTTCTAATCAATTCTTATCTCGCAGTTCCTTTGTATCTAATCTTAGAATCAATTCGTAGGATTTATTTCACGCCTGCAAGTGTCTTCAAACCTTTACAGTTCATTTCCATATAATCCACAAATTTACTCCAATCCCTTAGAAACCTTGTCTCCCTCTGGTTTCGAATCCTGCTAGTCAGTCTCGCTAGTTCTGCATATTCAATCATCTTTGTCTGCCAGTCTCCAATTGTCGGTAAGTCCTGGGTCTTCCATTTTTGGGCTAATAGTGTCCTCGCCGCGGTTGTCGCATACAAAAAAAGGGTACTGTCCTCCCTAGTTATCTCTTGGCCTATCAGTCCTAACAGAAAGGCCTCTGGTCTTTTCGGAAAGGTATACTTAAATATCTTTTTCAGTTCATTATATATCATTTCCCAGTATCCTTTAACCTTTTCACATTTCCACCACATATGATAAAAGTCCCCTTCCTTTTCGTTGCATTTCCAGCACATTCTGTTACTCATTCTATACATAAACTAAGCTGTTCTTAAACCAAGGTACCACTGTAAAGGAAAACGAAAACATGCTGGCAAAAGCATGTCAGTTTGTGATACTGTTTTGCAAAAGCAGGCACTGTGTGATGAAAACCACGAATCAGAAAGAGGGGAGGGGGTTGACTGGTGGTGTCAAGGCCCACTTGTGGGTGGAACTGGGTAGTGAACCTTTAAACAACAAGCCGGATTTAAAAACGCAACTTAACTTTCACAAGGATATAATAGAACTAAGATGTTGTGGTGGTGTGAATTAATATATTGTGGTGGTGTGTTTTTACAAGCATTGTATGTGACTATATCATAAGCACAAATGCCTCTTAACAAAAACTAACTTACTAGGTTGCCAAATGTGCAAGTTGGCCCTTATGCTTCTGCTTATTAGGGTTGCCAACCTACTAAAACAGGCATCCCCAAGCTGCGGCCCTCCAGATGTTTTGCCCTACAACTCCCATGATCCCAAGCTAACAGGACCAGTGGTTGGGGAAGATGGGAATTGTAGTCCAAAACATCTGGAGGGCCGAAGTTTGGGGGGTGCCTGTACTAAAACTATGCTTAAAGATGCAAGGTGGCGTTTTAATCGTGACATTGGGAGAAGGCTCTAGTGCAGGCATCCCCATCAAACTGCGGCCCTCCAGATGTTTTGGCCTACAACTCCCATGTTCCCTACCTAACAGGACCAGTGGTCGGGGAGGATGGAAATTGTAGTCCAAAACATCTGGAGGGCCGAAGTTTGGGGATGCCTGCTCTAGTGGAGCCCATATGACATGCATAGCACGCAAATAACCCTAACTAGGGCCCTCAGAACTCTGAATAATTGTGCTCTTTGCACCTCTTGGCGAAAGTCCCTTTTTTGTATGCTGCAAGAGAAGAAAAGGTCCTACCAGCTACGAGAGGAGTCTTCTGGTCCTTCCAGTGCCGGAAAAACCAGTTGCTTAGCCACTAAAAAGCACACAGTATCCAGCTGCAGTGGCTCTCCTTCAAGTCCCAAGACACTGGGATATAACACCTTATAATAACATGAACATTAATGGCTGCTATTTTTGTTCCGTTTCATCTTGTGCAATTGTTGGAATGAATTAATATTCAGTCTGCAAGCTGGTGGGTTCATTGCCTTCCATATGGCAGCCTAATTGCTGTAAGCTCTCCCCCCACAAGCACCAAACTACGTCCGGGATTGTTTCTTGGCTGCCTTTAACGTTTGACTCTGTGATTCCTGTGTGTTCTCCATCAAAATGCCCAGGTACGCCTCGCCCTGCTGCAGCTCAAGGGCCTTGAGGATGGCTATAACGGCCGGGTGGCCTTCCCAATTGGCAAGTTCTCCATCGCACCCTTTGGCTTTCTGTAAGTCTTCTGTTCTTTTGCGCATGTGAGAAAATGCGGGAGTGGAGACATTTCACGGGTGCCTGGATTCTGCACAGGACTGACAATTGCACATGGTGTTTAAGCCTGGGGTCGTCAACCTGTTGGCGCCCATATTTAAACTGTCCTAGGCACCGTGCACACATGCCCTCACAACAGTTGCATGCAACACACCCACACCACAGACACAAGTACACACATAGAGTCCTGCCGCCATTGGCTGCACTCAGTTGGGGGTGTGTGTTTGCTTTAACCCCCCCTTTTTTTGCTAATTTGGAAGCCTAATTTTTTTTTACTGCAGCTGAGGAATACAGTGGAACCTCGGTTTATGAACACCTCGGTTTACGAATTTTCGGTTTATGAACGCCGCGGACCCATCTGGAATGGATTAATTCACTTTCCAAGCCCATCATCCAAGTCATTGATAAAGATGTTGAATAAGGAGACAAGCAAAGTTGAGCAACGAATTTCCCTTTCTAAGATCCCTGCCCAAGGTTTAAAATTCAGTGGTACCTCTGGTTGTGCACAGGATCCGTTCCGGAGCTCCGGCCGGATCCCGAGATGTGCGTATCCGGAAGTGCCACTTCTGCACATGCAAGCAGTGCGATTTAGCGCTTCTGTGCATGCGCATGCGGCGAAACCCAGAAAAATACTTCTGGGTTTGCCGTGTACGTATCCCAAAGGATACGTAACCAGAGGTGAACATAAGTAGAGGTACCACTGTACACGGTTTGAATGTGGGATGCCCCACCTTAATAATAATCGCTCCTGGTAGAGGCAATGATGGCAACCAACTTAGATGACTTTAAAAGAGGATTTACCCTGCCCTCAGGTCTTATGGTAAAGGGCAGGTAAGAAATCTAATATATAATCAATATCATACTTTGGAACTCCTTGCATATTGACATAAGGCAGGCATGTTAATTTTAGGCACCTCTTTTAGTTCGTCCTATACAGAGGAGTAGAACCTTGACATGTGATCTAGTCTGGTTTTTAGCTTATCATTGGTTTTAATTATTTTTTTGAATTATTAAAAAAATGGTTTTTTTAAAGTATTCTTTTTGTAAAACATGTTGAGGTTATTAATTCTTTTTTTAAAAAAAACCAAGCAGCGTATAAATTTTGTGAAATAAATAACTAAAAAGCATCGTCATGTGAATTGCCTCTGCTAGTTTGTTCCAGTTGGGGGGCGATTTGGAAGACCTGGAATCGGCCTTCAACAAATCTGGAAACCACCGGGTCCTTGGCTCTGGGTCCTGCTCAGCATTCATCAAGCTGTTGCCTGGCAACCAGGATCTCCTTGTCTCCCACGACACCTGGAATATGTACCAGTCCATGCTACGCATCCTCAAGAAGTATACTTTGCCGTTCCGGACTTCAGCCCGCAGTGAGTAGCAGGAAAAGGATGTGGGGTGGAGCAAGGGACCTTTGACCTCCAGATGTTATTGGACTGCGGTGCTCATTAGCCCCAGTCAGCATAGCCAGTGGTGAGAGATGATCCAGCAGGCTTTACAAAGGTCTTTCCTTTTCTTTTTTCTTTTGAAAAAGCAATAATCATAAATAAATAAGAATAAAAATGTGCAGCCCACCACCGAGACTATTCCATTGTAACTATCCAGCCACCCAAAATTTCAACACCTCTTGCGATGGTTTGACCCCTTTCCATTTTAATAGTACAAATTCTACAAAACCCCTCCATATCTCCTCAAAATCATTTCTCTTGCATATTCCCCGTCTTACCTTAATGGCACATGTTGATTTATCACAGGCTTCCTCAAACTTGGCCCTCCAGATGTTTTGAGACTACAATTCCCATCATCCCTGACCACTGGTCCCGCCAGCTAGGGATCATGGGAGTTGTAGGCCAAAAACATCTGGAGGGCTGAGTTTGAGGAAGACTGATTTATCATTTAATAGCTATACCCCACACCTCTTTATACCATTCTTCCATTTTATATTCTGCTTGCCCCTTTGACTTCCTAGCTATCATAATAATTCATGCAGCTGTCAATCAATTTGTGAGCAAGTCCTTCATAGCCTGCGAACCTTCCACCCCATCGTAAATTGATAATAATGCTACCTCTGGACTTTCGGTCCAGCTTTAACCCAGTGATTTCTGTTATCTCCTTTAACACCCTTTGCCAGAAAAATTGTACATATTTACACCCCCACCACATGTGAAGATAATTCCCGGTTTCCTGGCATCCCCTCCAACTTAACACCAAATATTTCTTGTTTATTTGATTTAATCTGAATGGTGTTAAATACTGTTATAAGAAAAAACTGCTCCTTTCCCCTTATGGGGTATCCATGAGCCCATATAGAGTCCTTAAGTAGATTCCCTATTGGTAGAAGAAAATAACAGAGGCCAACCAGAGAATATTGAGAAGCAAAACAGCTAATAAGCCTGATCTTTATTAAACTGTTTCAACAGGTTCCCCCACTCACCCCACGCAGGGAGGGAGGAGAGGAACCCCCGAACAATGGTGTGCAAGCCCTTATATAGTCTTTTGAAATTGCCCACCCTGTAGCTCAAGACCACCCCCCAAAACATCATACATACATCACAGAAGGAGACCATCTCCAACAAAAATACAAAAATCCTGTTTGTCACAATACCTGATAATGGCCACTGATTGCTCTACCTGGGCAGCCTGGCCATTCTTTTGTGATGGTAAATATTCAGTTCCTGAATCCAGGCCACAGGCTCACCCTATTCATACACAAATACACCCTTGAGACAGGATTTGTGAGCAAAGAGACAATGGGGAGGTTTTCCCCATTTGCCTCCCATACTGCAGAGGAGTATTTGAGCTCACTGGGGAAGTCAAAATGGCTCCAGGGTTGCTCTCCTGTACAATTTCAGACACGTGGTTTATATACCACAGAGCCTAGGGCTTGCCGATCAGAAGGTCGGCGGTTCGAATCCCCGCGACGGGGTGAGCTCCTGTTACTCGGTCCCAGCTCCTACCAACCTAGCAGTTCGAAAGCACATCAAAGTGCAAGTAGATACAGTGGTACCTCGGTTTACAAACACAATTGGTTCTGGAAGTCTGTACTTAACCTGAAGCAAACTTTCCCATTGAAAGTAATGGAAAGTGGATTAATCTGTTCCAGACGGGTCCGCAGAGTACTTAAACTGAAAATACTCAAACCGAGGCGTACTTAAACCGAGGTATGACTGTAAATAGGTAACCGCTACATCAGTAAGGTAAACGGCGTTTCCGTGTGCTGCTCTGGTTCGCCAGAAGCGGCTTTGTCATGCTGGCCACATGACCCGGAAGCTGTACGCCGGCTCCCTCGGCCAATAAAGTGAGATGAGCGCCGCAACCCCAGAGTCGGTCACGACTGGACCTAATGATCAGGGGTCCCTTTACCTTTACCTATTTTATATTTTGGACCTTAGAGTACTTATAACATTACTATCTCCAAAGTAATTTATAATTTTCTTTTATTCTTATAAGAATCGAAGGTCTTTACTGGAGTGGGGAGGGGGGGTGTCTGTTGCCAGGGAAGTGCTGATGGCTGCTTGCAATTGGGCTCCCCAGGTGACAGCTTGATCCCCGGGTATGTCCAGTCTTTCTCCTCCTACCCAGGCGCCATCTTCTCTGGTGATGACTTCTACATCTTGAGTAGCGGCTTGGTGAGTGGCCCCTGTCTCTTCCACTGCTGTCCTAGATAGGGAGTTATTTAACCTTGCAACCAGCATGCAGAACCTTCCTCTGCTGCAGATGTCATCCAAGATGGGTTCAAACTGAAGCCTCTGGAGACTTGGCTGGATATACAGTGGTGCCTCGCAAGACGAATTTAATTCGTTCCGTGAGAATGCATTGAAATTTCTTTTTTTGCCCATAGGAACACATGAATTAAAATTCAATGCATTCCTATGGGAAACTGCGATTCGCAAGACGAATTTTTCGCAAAACAAATTCGTCTTGTGAGTCACCATCAGATCGCAAGACGCATGCGTCTTGCGAAAAATTCGTCTTGCAGGGCATTCGTCTTGTGAGGTACCACTGTAGCTAGTAGCATGCAGAATAGCAGGTCCTGCACTCAGGCCAAACACGATTCAGTAGGAATATAGAAAGCTGCCTTATATTGATTCTGGCTCAGTATTGTCTACACAGACTGGCAGCAGCTTTCCAGGATTTCAGACAGGGAGTCTTTCCTAGGCCCAATGCTAGAGATAGAACCAGGGACACAACCCCCACTTCCAGATCCCAGGTCGAGAATCCAATTGGTGCTACTGGGACAGTCATAGAATTGCAGAGTTGGAAGGGACCCTGAGGATCATTTCGTCCAACCCCCTGCAATGCAGGAATATGCAGCTGCCCCATACGGGGATCGAACCTGCAACCCTGGCATTATCAGCACTATGCTTTAACCAACTGAGCTATCATTGGCCCTGTTGAAGGACACAGAGGCTGCCTTGATAGCCTTTGAAAATTCCTCCCGTTTGGGAAAACATCAAGCAAATTGCTTTATTTCTGCGCTTTTAGAAATCACTGAAATCCTTCAGATAATCTCATAGGAACACAGGAAACTGTATTGTATGTACAGGGTCAGACCCATTGGTCCATTTGGCTCTGTATCATCAACACATTGGCTGGCAGTGGCTCCCCAGGGTTTCGGACAGGGTCTTCTCCCGGCCTTATTTGGAGATGCCATAGGGCAGCCTTTCTCAACCTTGGGTCCCAAGTTGTTGTTGGCCTACAACTCCCATCATTCCTAGCTCGCAGGACCCGTGTTCAGGAATGATGGGAGTTGTAGTCCAACAACATCTGGGGAGATTGAGAGGCTGAGAAAGGCTGGCGTACGGGTTGAACCTGGCACATTCTGCGTGCAAAGCAGGTGTCCTCCCGCCGAGCTAGGACACTTCCCTCCATCGGACAACCTGGGGTTCCCAGATGCAAGGCTTGCTCAGGGCCTTTTCCCTCTGCAGGTATCCCTGGAAACCACCATTGGGAACAGCAACAGCAGCCTGTGGACGTTCATTCAGCCCGAGGAGAGCGTCTTAGAGTGGCTGCGCAACATCGTGGCCAACCGGCTGGCAACAAGTGGGATGGAGTGGGCGGCCATTTTCCAGAAGTTCAACAGCGGCACGTGAGTGGAGGGGCCGTAGCTCCATAGGTAGAGCACAGGCCCTGCATGCAGAAGTTCCTGGGTTCAATCCCCAATGGCGTCCCCAGTTTGACGGGATCAGGTAGAAGCTGGCGTTGTTAAAGTTGCGAAACAACAAAGCGCAGGACAGAGCAATGGAGATATTTCTGAACCTGCAATGGGATATCAGCTCCGCCCAAGGCGTGACGGAAAATAGCAACAACCGGGGGAAAGATAGACATAACATTTTACAAGGACAGGAAGAAACACCACAGACAGAATAATTGCCACACACAGGAAGAACAAGGGGCCTCACTAGTATTTCTATAAATCATTTAATGTGTCAACACGAATAGAAGTTATTAATATTGCAGTTGTTGCGTAAGGGATTATTATTTTGACCAGAATGTAATTTAAATTACAGTGGTGCCTCGCTAGACGAATGCCCTGCAAGATGAATTTTTCGCTTAACGAAAGGATTTTTTGAGCGGAGGTTGCCTCGCGAGATGAATTCGTTTTACGAAAAATTCATCTAGCGAATCGCGGTTTCCCATAGGAATGCATTGAAATTCAATTAATGCGTTCCTATCGGCAAAAAAATAATAAAAATTTTTAATGCATTCCTAGGGGATTTGCTAGACGAATTTTTCGTTATAAGAATTGACCCGTGGAAAGAATTAAATTCGTCTAGCGAAGCACCGCTGTACCAGTAATAAGATTTTGGAACGCAGAAATAAAGAAAAACATCAAACCATTGATTCTAGCACGTGAGGGGGCACCTAAATTATATAATTTGATATTTGAATGATAGGTATTAGTAACTGTATTATAATTTGGAATTGTTGCAATGAGGCTATTGGATGGTAATCAAAAATTAATAAAAATTATTATAAGAAAAAGAGAGAAGAAGCTTTGCTGCCCAAGATCCAGTTAGGCTATGGCAGGCATCCCCAAACTTCGGCCCTCCAGATGTTTGGGACTACAATTCCCATCTTCCCCGACCACTGGTCCTGTTAGCTAGGGATCATGGGAGTTGTAGGCCAAAACATCTGGAGGGCCGCAGTTTGGGGGTGCCTGGGCTATGGGAAATGAAGCAAGATGGATAAATCTTGCTCACGCGTGCTTCATCTTTAAAATCTTTACAACAATCCTGCAAGGTAGACTATTATCCCTGTTTGCAGACAGAAGATGTGGATTAGGCTGAGAGGGAGCAGCTTGATTCAAGGGCCCCTAGGCCACTTTCACGCCACCCTTAATTCAAAAAGCATTGTGCGCATGCTAGGCACTCACCTGTTCTGCTTCTTTGCCACAGGTACAATAACCAGTGGATGATCGTGGATTACAAATCTTTCGTCCCGGGGAAGGCCAGCCTCCAGAAGGGCGTCCTCACGGTGCTGGAGCAGATCCCGTAAGTGCTCCAAACTGTACCTTGTTGGGCAAGCAGGGATGCCCAGCTCTCGCCCTCATCTCCACACACCTTTAAATATTGCGCTTTCCCTGCTTAATAGTGGCTAGGTTTACCTATAACACTGAGCCCAGCATCTTGGCTTACTGAGCTAGGATTAGTGCAAGCAGCTGTGAACCATGACACTGTAAGGGGGCGGAGTTACAGAGAACAGACCCCCATCATAAAGTCCAGCTCCTCAACCAGTCAGAGCTCCAGCAGCGGAGCTGCACCCAAGAGCCGCAACTGCAGCCTAGAGCTCCTATACAGGAAATGGCCAGCGCAGGAGCCCTTCCCCCCAACGCCTGATTTGAGGCGTGCCAGCTCCCGTAGGAGCAAGGGGCGGCGCTTTGGGGTCCCCAAACTACTTTGCTGGGCGCGTAGCCGGAAAGCGCCATTGCACTGTAAATAAGTATGCACCAATAAAAGTCTTAAAGACACGACGGTGTGGCGCGTCGTTACTCGAGGGTAGCCACCAGCATCCCTGACAGACACTATAATATTATTTAGTCTTGCTTTGGTTTTATAGCCCACACTTCGTCACAAAGCAGAGGAGAAAAAAACATAGCTCGGTGACAGAGCATCTGCTTTGAATGCAGAAGGTCCCTGTTTCAATTCCCAGCGTCTCCAGGTAGGGCTTTCAAGGGACCTGCTGCTAGTCAGCGGCTGAAGCCCTGGAGAGCTGATGCTAATCAGGGCAGACAGGTAAAGGTAAAGGACCCCTGGATGGTTAAGTCCAGTCAAAGGCGACTGGGGTTGCGGTGCTCATCTGACTTTCAGGCCAAAGGAGCTGGCGTTTGTCTACAGACAGCTTTCCGGGTCATGTGGCCAACATGACTAAACCGCTTCTGGTGCAACGGGACACCATGACGGAAACCAGAGCGCACGGAAATGCTGTTTACCTTCCCGCCGGAGCGGTACCTATTTATCTACTTGCACTGGTGTATTTTCAAATGGCTAGGTTGGCAGGAGATGGGACAGAGCAACAGGAGCTCACTTCGTGGCGGGGATTCGAACTGCCGACCTTCTGATCGCCAAGCCCAAGAGGCTCGGTGGTTTAGACCACAGTGCCACCCGTGTTCCTCAGGGCAGACAGTACTGAACTAGATAGGGCAATCGTTTGATTCACTGTTACTAGACAGGTAGGTAGCCGTGTTGGTCTGATGTAGTCGAAACAAAAAATAAAAAAAAATTCCTTCCAGTAGCACTTTAGAGACCAACTAAGTTTGTCATAGGTATGAGCTTTCGTGTGCATGCACACTTCTTCAGATACACTGAAACAGAAGTCACCAGACCCTTATGTATAGTCAGAGGGTGGGGAGGGGTATTACTCAGAAGGGTGGTGGGAATGGGTGATTGGCTGATAGGAGTGGCAAACCTGTTGATGACTGTTAACGACTGCTAACGACTGCAATTGGTCTTGCAGGAAAAAGCAAGGGCTGAGGTGCTAAAGAAAGCTTGATCATGTATAGTGAGATAAGAATCCAGTGTCCTTATTCAGACCAGGTCTCTCCATGATTTTCAGCTTGGTAATGAGTTGCAATTCAGCAACTTCTCTTTCCAGTCTGTTTCTGAAATTTTTCTGTAATAAAACAGCTACTTTGAGATCTTGTATAGAATGTCCTGGGAGATTGAAGTGTTCTCCTACTGGTTTCTCTGTCTTGTGATTCCTGATGTCAGATTTATGTCCATTTATCCTTTGGCGTAGGGTTTGGCCTGTTTGTCCAATATAGAGAGCTGAAGGGCACCGTTGGCATTTGATGGCATACACAATGTTAGAAGACATTGTTAGAAGACAACAGGTTTGCCACTCCTATCAGCCAATCACCCATTCCCACCACCCTTCTGAGTAATACCCCTCCCCACCCTCTGACTATACATAAGGGTCTGGTGACTTCTGTTTCAGTGTATCTGAAGAAGTGTGAATGCACACGAAAGCTCATACCTATGACAAACTTAGTTGGTCTCTAAGGTGCTACTGGAAGGAATTTATTTTTTATTTTTTGTTACTAGACAGTCTACGATTTAATTCAGCTATTTAATTTGGCATTAGCTCAATGGTTCCAGCACTTGCTTTGAATGCAGAGAGCCTTAGGTCAATCCCCAGCGGCGTCTCCCGATAGGCGTGACCGCCTTCCTGAAATCCTGGAGAGCCTCTGCCTATCATTGCAGGCAATACTGAACTAGATGGACCAGTGATTTGACTTGGTACAAGGCAGCTTCCCACTGCACCTGGGAGGAGATGAGAGTCTTCCCAGCACTGAGACTTGAGTGCCCGACTTTCCCTCCGACCTCAAAATAATAATATTTCTGTCTTTCCAGGGGGATGGTGGTTTTTGACGACAAGACGGAACTGCTCTACCAAGAAGGCTACTGGGCGAGCTACAATGTGCCGTAAGGATTTCATTTCACTTTTAATTAGTATACCGCCTTTCTCTGCACACGAGGCAGTTTATAGTAGCAAAATATAGAACAAGGAACACACACATTATCATAATCCCCCCCCTTTTCCCCCTTTAATAACCATTTATTGATTTTCCAAAAATAACGGAACGGAAAAGAAAAAAATCATAATCGGATTAAACCATAATTTTTGGGTCGACTTCACTTCACCCCTCCTCTTGGTTCCATTGTAATATACTTGCTTATGCATGTCCATAAAACCTTATATACTTAACAATCCAATTTTAAAACCACCTTCATCTTATTACAAGTGACTTTTAAAAGTTAAACTAATGTAAAAATCTGTACACAAAGCTTTCAAAATATGCATTGAACAGTTGCCCTTTTTTGTAATAATTTGTCCTGCATAGTTCAGTAATTTATTTTGCCAGTCTTCTTCTTTATCTTCTTTGGCTGAGGCTTCTTCCTTCCATAGGGGCTGGCTGGTCTTGGCCTGGCATCCAGTCTTGCATATCAGAACAAAGTCTTTCGCTCAAACAATCCATCAATATCATAACTTCAGGTTTTTTTTTAACAACAATCATTTCCCACATTTTCTTCAAATCTGTATATGTCTTTCCCCAGGTCTTTTTGATAACTTTACATTGCCACCACATATGGTAGCATCTTAAACCTTTTGCCCTCCCTTCTTGTTTCTTCTCTAGCACAGTCAAAGCCTCCCAAATCATTTCACACGGGGTACCATCTTTCATAATCTGATCCGATACAAAAAATAATGATACATAACTTCAAAATGGAACAACTTACATCAAATGAAGTTGTTGCTTAGTTGTTTAGTCGTGTCCGACTCTTCGTGACCCCATGGACCATAGCACGCCAGGCACTCCTGTCTTGCACTGCTTCCCGCAGTTTGGTCAAACTCATGTTCGTAGCTTCAAGAACACTGTCCAACCATCTTGTCGTCTGTCGTCCCCTTCTCCTTGTGCCCTCCATCTTTCCCAACATCAGGGTCTTTTCCAAGGATTCTTCTCTTCTCATGAGGTGGCCAAAGTATTGGAGCCTCAGCTTCACGATCTGTCCTTCCAGGGAGCACTCAGGGCTGATTTCCTTAAGAATGGATAGGTTTGATCTTCTAGCAGTCCATGGGACTCTCAAGAGTCTCCTCCAGCACCATAATTCAAAAGCATCAATTCTTCGGCGATCAGCCTTCTTTATGGTCCAGCTCTCACTTCCATACATCACTACTGGGAAAACCATAGCTTTAACTATACGGACCTTTGTCGGCAAGGTGGTGTCTCTGCTTTTTAAGATGCTATCTAGGTTTGTAATATTCAATAATCTGTTAGAATATAATGTCGTGCCACTGAAAAACCTTCCTTCGGGAGCTAAGCGACAACCTCTGGATTGAGCCGCGATCTAGTCCGACACCAGACAATGTGTTCTAGTGCCAAACTAGGACTTGGAGAAACCTGAACTCAGATCCCCACTCGGCCGTGAAGCTCACTGGGTGACCTCGGGCCAGTTGCTTCCTCTCTCAGCCTAACCTACCTTGCAGGGTTGTTGTGAGGATTAAATGGGGGGGGGGAGAGAACTACGTGTGCCACCTTCAACTCCTTGGAGGAAAAGCAGGCTGTAAATGCAACAAATAAATAATAGACTCCCCCCCCCCCCCGCACCCCGGCACTGCTCCATGGCTTTTTCTCCACACCCAGGTATTTTAAAGAAATCTTCAATACCAGCGGCATTCCTCAGCTGGTTCAGAAATATGGCGACTGGTTCACCTATGAGAAGAATCCCCGAGCCCAGATATTCCGGCGCAACCAGACGCTGGTCCGGGACCTGGGCTCAATGATCCAGCTCATGAGGTAAGACGTCAGCCCATGCTGCCCCCTGCAGGCTGGGAGTTGCATGAACAAAGAATGGATACTACAGTGGTACCTCGGCAAAGTGCCGCGGAACCTGGATGTAAACACTTCCAGGTCCGCGCCATTTGTAAACGGAGGCGTTCGTAAACGGAGGTAGGCGTAAACTGAGGTTCCACTGTACACCGCTTTCTCCTTGCTGTTGAAACAGGGTTGGGTTGCAAGCTGGACATCACATTTTTTGGAGCAAGGCATGAATTGGAGAAAACGTTGACTTAGAAATTGGATTGGGTGTTCACCAGCTCGTGTGAAACACTGTCCCTGGTTGAGATGGAGAAGATCTTTGCTCATTATTTTGTTGGAAAGCCAGGATAATTGATGACTCCTTGGTTTGTCAACTGGAGGAGTTAATAAGGAGAATGAGCAATACAATCAAGCAGAGGCTGGGTACTTTTTTCTTTTTCTTGCACAGGGTTCCCGCTTCATGCTAGTGGTATATAGGTGGTCACCCTTCTTTACAAGATGGCTTGCGTTTCCAATTAAAAGCAAAAGGTTGCGTTTCAGTTGGCCCGTAGGCCTTTTGTCCAAACTCACTGTGTTTTGCAAATTGAGTATCTTCCAAAACCATCCAGGCCCTAGGCGATCGCTGATCCTAATGAATTTGGTATAATTCCTCCTGCTCCATCTTCTTTAGAGGTCTCTGTGTGTATATGGACCAACATAGGGGCCGACATTTTTGGGCTCTCCTTGGGTGAGTAGCTAAGAGGACCATCACAGTGAGCCCTTGCCCACTATGCCATCGCTTGAAGCCCTGACTGTTCTGTCCCCATTCACATCCTCCCTGTGCTTCTCCATGCAGGTACAACAACTTCCCGAAGGACCCACTGTCCCGGTGCCAAAGCTGTGATCCGCCACAGAATGGTGAAAACGCCATTGCTGCCCGCTCAGACCTGAACCCTGCTAATGGCACCTACCCCTTTGGGGCCCTGCATCAGAGGCCACACGGAGGCACCGATATGAAGGTATGGGGTTAAGAATATCATAACATCAAAAGAGCCTGTTGGATCAGGCCGATGGTCCCATCTAGTCCAGCATCCTCTTCTCACAGTTGACGTAGAAATTTTTTATTTTAATCATGTTTCAATATTAATTCCACTTAACCTTGATGATGATGATGATATTGATTGATTGTGGTACGGAAGCTGTACTTCTCAGGATAGAGCAGGGCTGTGTAGAATTATTAAAACAGCAGAGAGCATTATTGGCTGCTCACTCACCACCTTAGAACAAATCTACACCACCAGGTGCCATAGAAAAGCACTAGACATATCAAGAGATCCAACGCACCCTGGTCACCATTTCTTTGAGCTCCTGCCATCGGGACGGAGATATAGAACAATGCAGGCAAGAACAAGCCGTCTCAGTTTCTTCTCTAGAGCAATTTTGGCCTTAAATGGAAAGACTGCACTTTGAAGTCATCTTATTTTACTTGTTATTTTGTATTATATTTACTGTTTTTAATTAGGTTTCGTAATTTTGGATTATGCGGAATGCTTTATCTGAGTGGATGTAGCAACCGAGTAATTTCATTGTTCCCGCAAGGGGACAATGACAATAAAGATATCTTAATCTTATCTTAATCTTAAGCAAACAATAATTTTAATAACAACAGCAGCAGCAGCAACAAAACAACAACAACACTATATTATTTATACCCCACCCATCTGTCTGGGTTTCCCCAGCCACTCTGGGCGGCCCACAACAGAATATTAAAAATACGATAAAACATCAAACATTGAATATCTTCCCTAAAAAGGGCTGCCTTCAGATGTCTTCTAAAAGTCAGATAGTAGTTTATTTCCTTGACGTCCACAGGGCGGGCACCACTGCCAAGAAGGTCCTCTGCCTGGTTCCCTGTAACCCAGGCATCCCCAAACTGCGGCCCTCCAGATGTTTTGGCCTACAACTCCCATCAGCCCTAGCTAACAGGACCAGTGGTCAGGGATGATGGGAATTGTAGTCCAAAACATCTGGAGGGCCAAAGTTTGGGGATGCCTGCTGTAACCTCACTTCTCGCAGTGAGGGAACCGCCAGAAGGGCCCTCGGAGAGAATATATTAGGCTTGGTTTTGTGTGCCTGCATTTTTATGACTCCTCCGCTGCATTCCTTTCCTATCTGACCCCGGAAATTGGCACAACTGGTCCTTCGGGATGTTTTGCTATGTCTATGTTTCGCGTTAGCACCAGGGTGAAGCCGAGCATCTCCTTGAGATGTTCCAGGGACACAGATGGGAGAGGAATGTCAACGGCCCCCACTGAAGGCTCAGTTGCTAAGACAACTGAGGTTAAAGTGTGATAGTTAGGGCCAAATGGTTTGGGGGCACCCCAAGGTAATCACAGGGGAGCCAGTTTTAAACAGCTATTCTTTGATAGATATTTCCATTGCAAATGTAACAGCAAGGAAAAAATAATGTCTGCTCATGTTCACAGTAAGAATAAACCATGAATCCTGATTTAAACATTTAGATTAGATTAGATTAGATTTCTTTATTGTCATTGTGTAATTACAATGAAATTGGATGCTATCCCATAAAATCAAAAACAAGAAACAAAACAAAAAACACATTTTCAGCCACACATGCACATGCCTACACAACTCTTCAGGTCAATTATTTAGTTACAGTATTTAAGATGGATATAGCTTTTGGGTAGAAACTGTTTTTTACTCTATTTGTTCTTGATTTAATTGTTAATGGAATATTAATGGAAGCAGGACAGATAAAAGAAAGTGCTTCTTTTCACAGTGGGAAATGTTGTGGGTAGCAGGAAAGTATAGATGGATTAAATATTATCCTTCCTAACTCATGCTAGTGAGTTTATTCATACAACAATCTACATTCCCCTCTTTACATAGCAGGAAACTAGTTGGTAGATTCGTTAGAATCTCTTAACTTAAGCAATCCGATCTGGCTTTGTTCAGATTGGGTTTGGCTCCTGGTAAGTCTCCTTTTGTCCCTCCTAAAGAGAATAAAGATTAAGAGGCTTCTTTTAAAAGTAATAAGAAGTTTACTCACATTTAGTTCACAGTTGGGTCCCTGAAGGCAGGCTTTAGCTTAGAGTTACAGAAAAGGGTTTGAGTTCATCCCGTATGGGAATGAGCTGGTGGCTGAGAGCCAGCAGACAGCAAAAATATCAAGAGAGCATGGCATCAAGAGGAAGAAGAGGAAGGTGGTTGCGTGACTGGCCCTTTTGCTAGTTCTGGAAGGGCCACACCCACCTACCTGGTCACATGCAAAGGAAGGATGCTCCCGACCAGGTGTAACAGGAAGTTCAGCTGGCTGGACTAACCTTCCCCTGCCTGCAAACAGGAAATGTTGCATTTGACCGTTCATGTTACACCCCACAAGTGCGTAGGTAAACTATGGGACTTCCTGGCACAGGAGGCAGTGAGGACCACCAACCTTAAAAGATGACAAATGCATGAAGGATAAGGCGATCGGTGGCTGCTAGCCGTTATGGCAGGGCTATGCCTCCACAGTTGGAGACAGTAATGTTTTTTTTTTAATGCTGCTTGCTGGAAACCGCAGGAGGGGAATGTGCTGCTGTTGTGCTTGGGTTCTGCATGTGGGCTTGTTGGGGCATTTGGTTGGCCACTGTGAGAACGGGATGCTGGACTAGATGGGTCATTGGCCCGATCCACCAGGCTCTTCTTAGGCTCTCAAGCAGTCCCTGTGCCACATCTGATTCCAAACAAGAGTGATGATGATCAGATACACATTCAAATGAACGAAAGGGCAAAGAGACTTTCACACCATCGAGGAATGTACTGGTGGGTGTTAATTCTTCAAACCTTGAAGTGATTTTGCAGCCATAAGGATCTACTGTCACTTTCTGTCCGTTAGTCCCCACCACACAAGGATATAATTGTAAAAACGCATGTAAAATATAATTTACTAGCAGTCTAATGCCCAGGGTTGCTTCGGAATTCCAAGAAAACAAAAACAAAAAAACCCCAGGGTAGTTTTGACATATGCAGTTGAAATCAGGGGAGTTTTGAAAGGTTCGATCCACCATCTTGATTCAAAATGACATCCAATTATACCCAAACATAAACGAAGACCTGCTCCTTGATTTCAGGAGCCATCTTGTACACTTGGGTTAAAATCAGTAACAGTTCTGAAAGGTTCAGGTCCACCATTTTGATTCAAGATGGTGTCGGATTGTATCCCAAACGTAGGCAGAATCCTGCTCCTTCATCTGAGGAACCATCCTGCCAGAATTGGTTTTCAAGTGGTGGGAGGCAGCAATTTTGGGGAACACTAGCACAGGTCATTGCGTCCGTGACACTGCCTCACCTTCCTTTTGCCAGGTCACTTCCTTTGAGATGGCCAAGAACTACAGTTTCATTGCCACCAGCGGGCCAACCTGGGACAACCTACCTCCTTTCCAATGGACCTCCTCTCCCTACCGCAATCTGATACATATGGGCCATCCTGACCTCTGGAAATTCTCGCCCATCCAGGTCCGCTGGGACTGATGCCCCACGGGCTGTGTGTGTTGGTGTGTCAAACTCTTCCCATCATGCTCGACACGACCCCAGCTGGTGCTGTGGGCCCTTGTGGGTGAGCGGGTCGCTTTTCTCGAAAGGGTAAAGGTGCTTTATAATGAATGGATACAATTGGGGCTATTCATATACTGTGATTCCACAGACACGGGGGGGGAAGCGCTGGATTTGGCTGCCTGCAAATCCTAACTTTCTGTTTGTTTGCTTGTTTGCTTTTCAAAGTTTCTAGTCCTTATGGACGCAACAATAAGCCTTGAAAGAGTCCAGCCAAATGCCTGCTTCCAGCTCATTAAGCCAGATGGGTGGCTGAATTAAGATTGCTGGTGCTCAGGAGTAAAGTGAATTACTGGGGGTGGGGGGAGAAGAGGGAGGGGTGTGTGAAATCCGCAAGCCTCAGCTGCTGAACCCTACTCCCCCCCCCAGTTTAGCCAAATCGCACTTCCCCCTAAAACAGCCTAAAAATAAGTTAAGGGGGTTATCACAAAAAGTAAAAGGGGGGCATTCTTCCACCTCCTACCCCTCCATTAATTACGCCATGCATAATTCCTTGCTCCCAGTCACCAGTCTAGCTGCCGCATTCTGGATTAGTTGCAGTTTCCGGGTCACCTTCAAAGGTAGCCCCACGTAGAGCGCATTGCAGTAGTCCAAGCGGGAGATAACTAGAGCATGCACCACTCTGGGAATGTTGGGGAAATGGTATAAACCACTCCAGAAGTGGTTTTTATGTCATGTGGAAGCTGGAAAATAATGCAGGAATTAACATTTAGGGGAATGTCAGAAAAATACAATCCCCCATTGTGTGAATGCAGCCTATGGGTACAGAGACCTCCCTACATATAAAGCACAGAGTTGGTATTTTCTCTGCATGGGCATCGGGGGGGGGGGGGAGGCTGTTCAGCACGCAGTGTAACATGGGGAGCAGAAAGTGCTGACGCGGAAGAAAGTGGATCTGGAACTACTGACAGAACACAGGGTGATCTTCTGCAGAGAACTGCAGGGATCTCCACCTCTCCAGCTGTTTAACCATAGCAACAACCAAACAACGCCTTCCTCCCCTAAATATATTGCTCAATTGAAGAAAGCTTGGAGCAACTAGGAGTTGAGTTTTTGTGTGGAAGGACTGTATGCTCAGTTCTGTGTAGATGCTCCAAAAAAAGACTTCCGGGGCTCAAATTTATACCCCCCCCCCCAGTCTCTGTCTTTTGCACTAAGTCTCCAGTTGGTGGTTTAGAAAGGGGGGAGGAGGTGTCTATTTAAACAAAGCTTGCCCACCCCCTGCTTGAGCCAATGTGGGCTTTATATTCTAATTACACTACAAGCATGAAAAACGCGAGGGGAAACCCAAAACAGCAATTTGCCTTCAATGCTTAGGAGTTTCAAGGGACGTCTTTCCTCTCCTCTTTTCCCCCCCTTATACATGAGCCCAAAAGGATATGAATCTGTTGGTAGAATAAACTCTGTCCCTGTGGATCAGGGTATATGAGTGTATTGGTCAGTCATATGAAGGGAATTCGGTCTTGCCTTGTATGATCAAAAGTTATTTTTATGATTTACGTATTTTATTTTTGGTCTTAATAAATATCAACACTAACTTGACACCCCATGTTCTGCTTCAAGGTCTGATATTTTCCCAGAGGAAACAAGGCAGGAATCGTTTGAAATCACCAGTTAGGTGTATACAGTCACATCCCCTCTATCACACACACACACACACACACACACACACTTCTCTCTCCCACACACCCTTGCTTCCCTCTTTCACACACACATTTTACCTGTTTCTATCACTCACACACCTTAAGGCCAGTGTCATCTCAGGTTATGCTGGCAGAAACAGGTGCACCAATCACTTCTCAGCAACCATAGTGATAACACATGAAGAGGAGAGAAGGGGGGGATGGAGACTCCCTCAGGGCAACACATAACCGGGGGGGGGGGGTTGGACGGAGGAGAGGAGGGAAATCACAGGGATAAGCCAGGGGTGGGGGGAAGAGGAGGCATAATAGGTCATGGATCAGGACAGAGTTGGGGGATTCACAGGGATGAGGGAGAGGGATGGGGGGGGGAATCACAGGGATAAGTCGGGGGGTGGTGAGGGGAGGGAGTGGGGGAATCACAGGGATACGTCATGGATCGGCACAGGGTAGGGGAAATCACACAAATCACACAAATAAATCACTAGGGCCAGCTAGTATTGAATAAAAAGCCGCTGGTAATAATTTTTCCTTGTCCATTCATTACAACCGGCCATGGGGGTTGGTTCTTCGGCTGCCTGACACTGACTGGGGAACTGACTTCAGTCCTGGTTTCCTAGGAGAATGTTTAGAAAAATGCTGAAGGGGTGCTGTGAAGAATTCCAGGGCAGCAAGAGCCATGCAAACCCTCCCAATCTCTTTGGATTATTGCTGTCCAAACTTTTTTTCAAAAAGGGCCAGTTTCGATGAAGTCAAGGGCTGGGAGGGCCGACCAAAGTTGTTAACCTTCTTTTAGGATTGAAGTCGAGCTTTTTAAAAGGATTTTACCCCAGGAAATGAACTGCCACAGGGGCCAGATTAAACTGACCTGTGGGCTGGATTAGGCCCCCAAAACGAATTTTGGACATGCCTGCTTTATGGAGATAATCTGTTGCTGGGGGTCGGGGGGTGGGATGATATTTGTCAGGACTATGGTAGGAGACAAGAGGGCTAATCCCTTTCTACTGAAATTTATCCCCCACTTTGAAGCAGCTGTTTACCATTTTAAAAACCTCCCACATAAGTTTATTGTTATTACTATATTATTATTATTTGGGGGGGGATTATGCCACTTTATTGGATAAGAAGTTCTCCAAGGTGGTTTATTGGTTAAAACTACACCAGCTGTTATAGAACAGCACTCCCAGAGAATAACAGTTCAAATAATAAATCGTGTAAGATATAAATCGTTGAGAGAAAAAGATCCCCACAGCTGAACGTCGTTGCCTTTCTAGAAGCCACCTGAATTGGCTTTCTAAAAAGACTGCAGAGCAAGCTGAAAGGCAAGCCAGAAGTTAGGGTTAAAAGGTACACGAGGGCAAGACACTGAGAAAGCCAGAAGTCATTGTGGAAAGAAACTAGGACAGGCACCCCCAAACTGCGGCCCTCCAGATGTTTTGGCCTACAACTCCCATGATCCCTAGCTAACAGGACCAGTGGTCGGGGAAGATGGGAATTGTAGTCCAAAACATCTGGAGGGCTGAAGTTTGGGGATGCCTGAACTAGGAGGTAGCATCAAGGACAAAGGCCAAACCAGGAGGCAGGAATAAGCCAGAAGTTGGGGCTGAAGGTCAAACCAGGAGGTGGAATTCAGAAGCAAACGATGCTGCAATAAACTAGAGCTGAGGAAGACTTCTCAAAACTGCATTGCACGGGAAGCCCTCTTTATGCCCTTAGCTCAGTTGACAGATCATGAGACTCTTAATCTCAGGTTTGTGGCTTCGAGCCCCACATTGGGCAAAAGATTCCTGCATCGCAGGTGGTTTGACTAGATGACCCGCATAGCCCCCCTTCCAACTCTACAGTTCTATGATTCCATGCCACTCTTTCCTATTCAGGAGCCAGCCCACACACAGCCAAAATGTGCAGAGGCCAAAATGTGCAGTTCGGCAACTCGCCACAAGGGGCAGAGAAACCCAAACGGCCTCCTAGCAATCTAGCGATGCCTTCTGCGATCTAGCACTCTCGGATATCTACTGGCGATTTAACCAAATCCCGAGGCGCCAAGGCATATTTGCAACCCAGTTTTCCCATCCGCCCACTCCTTTGCTCCCACCCCGGGGTGACACAGAGCTCGGGGAGAGCAGGGTGGGTGAAGCAGCCGTAGGTTTTAATGAGCACACGCCCCCATGGATTTTTGGAGCGTAGCCGCAAAAAGGTTGCATGGATTGTTAAATGTTGCCAATGCAAGCTCACACTCCAAGAGATCACCCATTCCGTTATCCGCAGACACCTGCTCCTTCAAGCGCTCCAGTTCCTCCATGGTGATGTTGTTGCCACCGCACACAATGATGACGATGGATTCCAGCTCGTTGGGGAGTTTACCATCCTTTTGCAGTGTTTTGATCACCTCGCTGTAGACGGCTGCCAAGGATGCCCCGCACGCCGGCTCCACCAGCATCCTCTCGTCGTCTGCAGGCAAAAGGGTCATTTAAGTTCTCTGGATGTTGAATCATAGCATTCTAGAGCTGGGAGGGACCCTGAGATCATCGGATCCACTCCTCTGTAATGCAGGAATATGCAGCTATCCAATACAGTACGGGGATCAAACCTGCAACCTCGGCGTTGTCAGCACCATGCTCTAACCAACACTGCTGTTTCTCCTTCTTGCCTTTAAGGCAGGCATCCCCAAACTACGGCCCTCCAGATGTTTTGGACTACAATTCCCATCATCCCTGACCACTGGTCCTGTTAGCTAGAGATCATGGGAGTTGTAGGCCAAAACATCTGGAGGGCCGCAGTTGTGGGGGCCTGCTCTAAGGCATGCGTAATCAGTAAAAAAAAAAAAAGGTAAAGGCATAGCTGTCAAGTTTCCCCTTTTCTCACGAGGAAGCCTATTCAGCATAAGGGAATTTCCCTTTAAAAAAGGGGAGAACTTGACAGCTATGGGTAAAGGACCCTTGACAGTTAAGTCCAGTCGTGAACAATTCTGGGGTTGTGGCGCTCATCTTGCTTTACTGGCCGAGGGAGCCAGTTTGTCCGCAGTCAGTTTTTCTGGGTTATGTGGCCAGCATGACTAAGCCGCTTCTGGCGAAACCAAAGCAGCACACGGAAACACCGTTTACCTTCCCGCCGGAGCGGTACCTATTTATCTACTTGCACTTTGACGTGCTTTCGAACTGCTTGGTTGGCAGGAGCTGGGGCAGAGCAACGGGAGCTCACCCCGTCGCGAGGATTCGAACCGCCGACCTTCCGATTGGCAAGCCCTAGGCTCAGTGGTTTAGACCACAGCGCCACCCGCGTAATCAGTCGTAGAAGTAACTCATGCTGTGCATTTGAAGCACAATATACCACTTGATCCTCAAAAGAGGATTGGACAAATAAGAGGATTGGACAAATCAATGACTACTAGAATTGTACAGTTGGAAGGGACACAAAGGCTCATCTCGTGGAATCCCCTGCAATGCAATACAGTTCTGCACAAATTCATAATAGCACTTGGAGCAGCAAGAGCCAATGTGGCGCCTTGTAGAGTTTATTTGACTCCAGCACCCATCAGCCCCAGCCAGTATGGCCTATGGTCAGAGAAGATGGGAACTCTAGTTCACCATATAATTGCACTGACTATCCAGACGTGGAGAACGAGTTCACAATTAGTGCATTAATACAGGATGGCTGTCCTGCGAATACATACCGAGAAACTTCGCGACGGCTGCCACTGCGTCACAGTCGTCGACAACCTGTGATATGACAGGGTGCTCTTGCGCCAGCTTCAAAGCTTCCTCTGCCACAGTAGCTGCCCCAAGCGTCGTAGCAACGCTGGACCCAGAACAGGAAAAGGAAGATCAGTGGGCTGGATTTTGCTTGTTGGATTTGGCTCAGGCGAACAATGTGTAATGACAATGAGGCCATTTTATTGATCTGTTGCATCATCATCATCATCATTATTATTATTATTATTATTATTATTATTTCATATCCTTCCGTTCTTCCCCAAGGAGCTCAACTTAAGGCGTTGTATGTGTTTTTCCCTTTCCTCCTTGAATCCCCACAACAACCCTGTGAGGCAGGTTAGGCTAACAGCCAGTGACTGGAATCACCCACTGTGCTTCATGGTCAAGTGGGGATTTGAACCCTGCTGTCTGACACACTAGCCACTGCACTGGCTCCCAGTATTGTATTGTATTGATTAATAATAATAATAATAATAATAATAATAATAATAATATATTATTTATACCCCGCCCATCTGGCTGGGTTTCCCCACCCACTCTGGGCGACTTCCAACAGAAATATTAGAATACTCTAATTTCTTAAAGATTAAAAGCTTCCCTATCAGGGCTGCCTTCAGATGTCCTCTAAAAGTCTGGTAGTTATTTTTCTTTTTGACATCTGGTGGGATGGCGTTCCACAGGGCGGGTGCCACTACCGAGAAGGCCCTCTGCCTGGTTCCCTGTAACTTGGCTTCTCACAGCGAGGGAACCGCCAGAAGGCCCTTGGCACTGGGCAGAGCGATGGAGGTGGAGACGCTCCTTCAGGTATACTGGACCGAGGCCATTTAGGGCTTTAAAGGTCAGCACCAACACTTTGAATTGTGCTCGGAAACGTACTGGGAACCAATGCAGGTCTTTCCTCTGCCCTCTGTAAGCCCTCACCAGCCTGGCTATCAGCCACCTCCTCCTTCGTCTCAGTGTTGCTGCTTATATGCTTATAGAACTCCACAGGGAGGAGGATAGGGACAAAACTAGGAGAAGGTTGGCCCTGCCTGTCATTGGCTATGGCGCCCCCTACTGTTGGGCTCCCTGCCTTCCGCCCTACCAGACCCAGTAGGCACCAGCCCACATGAGGTGTCACGCTACCAGTAGTGGCTTCTGCCCTGAGGTAAGGGGTAGTCTTTTACCCTCCTAGCCCCCCCACTAACTGTGTTGTGTGCTCACCTGGTAATTTCGGGCAGTGTCACCAGCTTCTTTTCTTCCAAGGAAGCATTCAGACTGTGGGCTCCGCGGGTCTCCATGGCGATGATGGGTACCTGGTCCCAGCCCACCTCACGGAGGCCCTGGATCACCCCACAGAGCATGCCGCCCCCTCCGACAGAGAGAACTATCGCTCCAGGTGTGGACTCGCCCATCTGCTCCTTCATCTCTGTGACCATGGTCTTGTGCCCTTCCCTGCAAAGCAGAGGGGACCCAGAACATCAAAACCAAAGGTCAGGGGTGGGAAAGAGAGAGTTGGGGGAGGGGGCGCTGACTCGTTTTTATTTGTGGGGAGGGGGAGAAATCTGGTCTGGTTTTTTCCTTTGCAGAAGTCCATTTTGGCAGGAACCCCTGCCATATTCCCTGCTTCCAGCGCACCAAGCCCCGGCTGAAATTCCGGGGCATTGTGGGGGGAAATAAAATAGCCATCGGGTGGCCAAAATGGCCGCACTTCGGTTCAGGTATTGCTTCAAAATGGCTAATCTGGTACTGAACTGGACTGAATTTCTCCACCGAAGGAGAAATTACATCACATACCAGATGAGAGGGTCATCGAACGGAGGCACGTAGGTCGAGTTACAGCATCTCTTTACCATTTCTTTGGCTGTGTTTTGGCATTCCTCCAGTGTCTAGAGGAAAGGAAGTCATGTTATTCGACTAGGATTCTAAGAAAGATTTATTGAATGATGACTGTGATTTTTAAAGGCTTCCAACGTTCGTTCTTCTGTGATAAGCCAGGGAAAGGGTTAAGGCTGATCTTCCTCCCAAACTTACCTGTTTGATGCATACCACGGCTCCCTCATCTTCCATTGCCTCCACAGTGAAAGCTGGCGTGCATTGGGGCACAAAGATGGTAGCCGGGATCCCCAACTCTCTTGCACAGTAGGCAGTTGCAAGGCCGGCATTCCCCGCTGGAAGAAAGCCCATTTGACACCACATGATGCTAGACTTCATGAGGGTTGTCCCCATTCCTCAGCCACCCAAAGGCGTACAACACCTTATGTGTGTTTGAGCAAAAAACCAGAAATATAAAGAGACACAGAGCAACTGCATTTATAATAATACTAGTGCATTTCAGCCCGTTCAATAACGAGCGCTAGAATCCTGGGGTTCGGAGAAGCGCTTGCGCAGCGCTTCTCCAAACCCTGGGACCTGTCCTTGTTGTCGGCGGCAGGGGGGCAGGAACGGAGGAGGAGAAAATGCTGCTTTCTCCTCCTCCATTCCTCTCCCGCAGCCGCCAACAGCAAGGAGACATCCCAGGGTTCGGAGAAGCGCTTGCGCAGCGCTTCTCCGAACCCTGGGACCTGTCCTTGTTGTTGGTGGCAGGGGGGCAGGAACGGAGGAGGAGAAAGCGCTGCTTTCTCCTCCTCCGTTCCTCTCCCGCAGCCGCCGACAGGAAGGACGCGGGACACAAACACCTACCTCGCCGCCGCTGCTTCGCGGCCTCCCGCCGCTCCTCTCACGGGCCAGGGAGGGTTGTGAGGGGGAGGCCTCCGCCGGCCTCCACCCTCGCTTCCCTGACGTGCCCTGCAGTGAGGCGGTGTCCGGCCGGGAGCGGCGATTGGAGGAGGCAGAGGGGGGGAGCGCGCGTGCGTGCGTTCCAAGTCTCTGGTCCAATCCCTGTGTCCCTGGGGTACATGCGCAGTAACCCAGGGACACACGGGAAAACTTGGACGCAGAGACACAGGGACTTTATTATATAGGATGAAGTCGGTCATGTCCATTAATTTCAACGGGGCTCTGAGGAGTATGACCAATTCTGGATATAATCTAGGGTGTCCTGCCTAAGGCCATCTAATTTGTGGGAGAGGAGAAATCTGAACTGGGGACTTTCTGATTTGCAGCTCAGCCTCTAAGCCACCATGTTGTTGTTGTTGTTGATTAAATTTGTATACCACCCTATACCCGCAGGTCTCAGGGTGGTTCACAGTCTAAAATCACAACCTAAAAACACAAAATACATAATAAAAATAAGAACAACCCAATAATTCCCTGCACTGCTTCGGTTTCTCTCATTTTTCCAAACTTAAATTCAGCTCTCTCTATTTCCATGTTGGCTTGTGGAAACATTTTTTTTCAAATCCTAGCAAAAATTCACCAGCCTTTTAGTGTGATTTTTCCCCTAATGTACACATAAGAACATGAGACGAGCCTGCTGAATCAGGCTAGTAGCCCTTCCAGTCCAGCATCCTGTTCTCACATGCCCCAAAGGGAAGCTTCCACAAGCAGGATCCTCCCCAACCCTGGAACCCTGACAGTGTCCACAGAAAACCACATTACCTGAGGCAGAGACAAACTGCATGCAGTGTTTTCCGGCCCACTGTGAAAGCAGAAGAATAGGAATGTGTGAACAGGAGCCATTTTAACCCCACAACAAAAGCAACCCCACCACCCACTGTTCTTTCCAGGCAGGTTTGGACCAGATTCTGTCCTCTTGACCTCAAAATGAAACCTTTGCAGAATACTCAAAGAACAGCTCTTACTGTAAGGAATTTTTTTTCGTATGTTTGGTTGGAATCTCCTTTCTTGTAACTTGAAGCTGTTGGGGTTTGAGCCCTATCTTCTAGAGCAGGAGAGAACAAACTTGCTCCATCTTCCATGTGACAGCCCTTTAGTTATTTGGAGGTGGCTATGATATCTCCGTTTTTCCAGGCTAAACATACCTAGCTCCTACAAACATTCCTCATAAGGCTCCTAGACCCTTGATCACCCCAGTCACCCTCCTCTGCACACATTTCACCTTGTCAACATCCTTCTTAAATTGTGGCTCCCAGTACTGGACACAGTATTCCAGGTGTGGTCTGACCAAGGCAGACTAGAGTGCTGCTATTACATCCCTTGACCTGGACACTACACTTCTGTTGAATACTTCATGCCTGTTCACTGCCTGATTCAATTCTTCCCAGAAGGAGCCTTTCCCCCAAACAAAGATGGCAGCTGCCAGACTGAGCAGCAGCTTGCTTCAAGCTCGTTCCCTAAGCTGATTAAACAATATCCCTTATGTGCAATATCACTTCCCAGTAGAAGGTTCCCATTGTAGGAACACCAAAACTTGCCTTAACCTGAGCTACAGCCTCTCCTAGGGCAGTACAGGAAGCCAGCAGTAACCTTCGCCATTCTTTCTGGTCTTAAATGGGAATGCACCTTATAGTAAGCCGACAAGAGGCTCAGTGTTCCCTACACTGACTGGCAGCAGCTCTCTAGGGTTTTTAGGCAGGAGTTGCTGCCAGCCCCACCTGGACAGGCTGGGGATTGAACCGGGGGCCTTCTGCACTCAAGGCAGCTGCTCTGCCACTGAGCCACGAACCTTCCCCATATAGCTTTCTCCTTTCCTTACCGATTTGCAGAAGTTCCCTATGCCTCGTATCTTAAAGGAGCAAGTGGGTTGAGTATTTTCGAGCTTCAGGTAGACCTTGGTACCAGCCAATTTGGAGAGGGGGCCGCTGACCCGCAGCGGAGTGACCACATGGAAGGGCTTGTCGGAGGCCATTGTGGAAAGCTGAGGGTAGAATGGGGATTAGGTACAGAATAAGCACAGTGGAAGAATAAAGGGGGAAAGACTGTTTTGCTTCCTCAAAACTTCATTTTGACTCTTTCTTCATGGGTATATAGTTGAAGTCCATTGATACAGTCTCAAACAGCCATGGCTGTGAGTGCTGTGATCTTAGAATCACAGTCCCATTCTATTTAAATCAATCAGGTTTCTAGTCCTCATGCTACATATACATTCTCGAAAGTGCAGGCAGTCATGCTTGCTGATGCGGTAAGCTGTCCTGCAACTGCAATGAGGCTTCACTGCTTAACTCCTTGTCCCTCTTTGTAATTGGCTGCTAGTGTGTGAATTTAGAAACTGAAGTTTCATTATTATTTTTAAAAAAGAAAACAGGCAGGTTCCTGGGCCTCAGGGCTAAAAACATATGTTTGAAAATGTGAGTACACTAATCCTTTATTAACTTTAATAAAGTTTCTTTATTTTATTGCATTAAAAACCAGACTCTCCCTGCAAGCGAATTTTCTGCCTTTACCTGAACCTCAATTATCCAACTCTCCCAAGGATCCAAATTTTCAGTGCAAGCGCCCTATACCTTGCTTATCTGACGGCTAAAGGTGTGCATTACAATTGTCTAGCTCAGCCTAGCAGACCTCCAGTCAGACGATGAGGTGCACTTACTTGTCGAGGGTCTTAGAAGAGGCTCTGGAGCTTGGCTTGCAAAGTGGTCGGACGGCAGAGCTGGGTGCTTGCGGTGGTGTTTTGGAGGAAGCTGCTGGTGGACTCAGAGGGGGGCTCCTCCTCCTGGGGGTGGCTGCCTGGGTGATGTGCTTATCTTCACAACTCTGGTCTCATTGGGGGAACGGTGGTTTCTCTTGGTCCCACTTTATAAGCCGGTGGTCTTGGCTTGTTTGTTGGCCACTTATGGGAGGCGTGGTGCACTCCCCACAACCACTGCCCTCGCCTCTGAGGTCATCTCCCTTCCTCTCCTCCAACTAGAGATCCGACCTAATGGAAAGGAGCAGAATCATTGCTTAAAAGAATGACAGCCAGAGGGGAAATGGGGAATAGCGGGGGGGGGGGGGGACCTATTTCAGTCACTCTGATGGAGCAAACGAGGGACAGACAAGGCTAGCTGGTGGAGGAAGGAGGGAGGTGGGGGGGCAGTCTGGGGTGGCTGCTTCAGACAAAGGGCCCCTTCGTTCAAATGGTCGAAAGCAGGCTCAAACCAGGTTGGCAGGCTGGGTCTGGAATGACGACGAGGCAGCGTTAGGAGTGAGCAGTGCCAGATTTAAAAGGTAATGGGACCCCTGACCATTACGTCCAGTCATGACCGACTCTGGGGTTGCGGCACTCATCTCGCATTATTGGCTGAGGGAGCTTCTGGGTCATGTGGCCAGCATGACTAAACTGCTTCTGGCGAACCAGAGCAGCACATGGAAACACCGTTTACCTTCCCACTTGGAGGGGGAAGGTACTACTTGCACTTTGAGGTGCTTTTGAACTGCTAGGTTGGCAGGAGGTGGGACCGAGCAACGGGAGTGCACTGCGTCGCGGGGATTCGAACCACCAACCTTCTGATCGGCAAGCCCTAGGCTCACGTATAAGCTAAACAAGCTATAGCTTAGGGCCCCACTCTCTTGGGCCCCCCCAAAAAATTTAAAGGAAATAACCTGGATGTACATTTCCGAAATATAAAAAACAAATAAAATAAAACCTACATACAGCAACAGTGTTGCATGTTGTATAGGCTCCTATGATGTAGAAAATGGGCCCCGCCTGCTAGCCTGCTCCCTAAAATGTCACTGGCTTGCTCATTTCTATATATAGGGTGACTACCTTCTGTATGGACTGGTTGCATGCCAACATGTGCAAATGGCTTTAGATACCTATTAGGTCCATAAATTACCATACAGCATATATTCAACACAAAAAACAGCGACAATTTGTTGTTGACAAAGGACAGGTGGACATATAAAGGACGAGGGCCCCATTACCTTCAGTAGCTTAGGGCCTCATCATAAATCCGGGCCTGGGAGTGAAGGGCGGGGAAATACATTGACCCCAGCAGATAGCTGTGTACACACCAGGCGTTGAAAGCAAATTCCCTCACACCCAAAGGATCCTGGGCACTGTAGTTTGTGAAGGTAGGGCGTTGCAGACAATGAAAGACTTGTTGCTTCATGATGCTGGTTTGCCTGTAAAATTCGGGGTGGGGTGGGGAGGCCATGCTAGAAGCATACTATATTCATAATAGGCTGTGGTAAATAATACAGTGGTATCTCGACTTACGAACGACTCAACAACCGAATTTTTCGACTTACGAATGGGGCAAATGGCCACATGCTTACGAATTTCTCGACATCCGAACAGAAACCGTGGTGGTTTTAGATAGGGTTTTTTTGACTTACGAATTTTTAGATGGGGTTGCTTCGACTCACGAATTTTTCCGTTTCCAATGCATTCCTATGGGAAATCGCATTTCCAATAGCGCTTGTTGACTTACGAATTTTTTGACCTACGAAGGTGCCTTCGGAACGGATTAAATTAGTAAGTCGAGGCATCACAGTACTCCTATCTGCTTCATGGTAAAAAGCCTAGCTGCCTCCCATTTGAGAACTTTTTGCAGCTATGCCTGGGTTAATATCCCCAATGCACAGAGAAAGAATGGGCAGCCCAAAGCTAGGAAACTGATTTTTGTGGGTTATCAGCTGGACTATAAAAGTTCCAGGTTTTCTCTTGGCAATGGAAAAGCGGTCCTGAGCCCGTGCTGTGTTCTCAGAGCAAAATAACTGGTCCAGAATCCATGCGAATTCTGAAGTAGTTTTGCCTCTCACTGAGCCAGGCCTAGAACCACAGGCCCAGCTGTTTCCACGGCAACCAACTGCAAAGTCCTGTGAAACAGGAGATGCTTTCTCCCAAAGCTGAAGGGGAGGAAGAGAGGGACAAGCAGTTACATAACTAAGACCATGAGTAGGCAAACTAAGGCCCGGGGCCTGGATCTGGCCCAATCGCCTTCTAAATCTGGCCCACAGACAGTCCAGGAATCAGCATGTTTTTACATGAGTAGAATGTGTCCTTTTATTTAAAATGCATCTCTGGGTTATTTGTGGGGCCTGCCTGGTGTTTTTACATGAGTAGAATGTGTCCTTTTATTTAAAATGTGTCTCTGGGTTATTTGTGGGGCCTGCCTGGTGTTTTTACATGAGTAGAATGTGTGCTTTTATTTAAAATGCGTCTCTGGGCTATTTGTGGGGCATAGGAATTCGTTCATTTTTCCCCCTTCAAAATATAGTCCCGCCTCCCCACAAGGCCTGAGGGACAGTGGACTGGCCCCCTGCTGAAACAAACAAACAAATTCAGGAGTTTGCCCAGCAGTTGGGGCAAGAGTTCCAGCTCAAAGATTTAGGAGCTACTATAAAGAGTAGCTATGCCACTCTGCCATTGGCAGTTTGTTGTACAGTGTTCTCGAAGCCACCAAAATGAGTCTGACCAAACTGCGGGAGGCAGTGGAAGACAGGAGTGCCTGGTGTGCTCTGGTCCATGGGGTAACGAAGAGTCGGACACGACTAAATGACTAAACAACAACAACAACAACAACAACAACTACATAAAGAGTTACCTGGGAGTTGAAGTACAGTACAAAGAGTAAGTGATGGGAGTTTTTCTGCTAAGCCAGAAAAGAAAACTACACAACTGTTACAATGTTTTGGAACGCAAAATTGTAAAGGCGTTCAAACTCCTATGGTGACATACTTTCAAAAAACAGAGAGTAATGTGGAGTTTGAACACCAGGAGCTATGCCAGTCTGCCATTGGCAGTTTGTTGTACAGTTCACAGTGGGTCCAGACCAGATGTAAGCAATGCTGTGGGTATTCTTAGCAGGTTACTGTAGTTTCAAAGCCAACCACAGCGGAGTGTTTCGCTATTTAAAAGCAACACAGGACTTCCGTATGAGGCTGCATTTTAATTTTAATGTTTATTTAATTTTGTTCTTATGTTGTAATTTAATCAGCTGTTTTATGTCTGGTGTGAGCCCGGCCTTGGCTGGGGAGGGCGGGGTATAAATATTATTATTATTATTATTATTATTATTATTATTATTATTATTATTATTTTATTACTGTTTAAAACTGTCATCCGCTGGGGTAGAGGAGTTACTGTGAGACTTTGGAAATGATGTACAGGCAAGAAGGTCTACTACTGGAATAGTAGTAGAATTTGGATGGTCTTTGGTGGGTTGGAAATCCCAGAAACGGGTTGGTATCTGTGTCTAAATCCAAAGCGGAAGATGCTGCTCTGTCTGAATTGAGCAACAAGCTTCCCTATTTCATGCAGGTTCTTACTGATATGAATGTAGAATCCAAGCTACATGTGATAGTTTATGGTGGACAATCAGGCCTGCATTTCTATGGCAGGGCCTGGACAAAACATGTGGATATCAAATATAGACACATATTAGGGACAATGTGGAACAAGGATTAACGAAACTTGTATATTGTGTGTCAAGCCAGAACATCGCTAATGTAATGACAAAACCCAATAGCTTCGAAAGACAAAGAAATGATTGAAAAGTTGGGATTAGTGAAGCATACTGTATAAACACTTCGCACATGCTCTGATGCATGTTTTTTCTTAGAATTAAGAAGGGGTGTTGAGGTTCCTTTACTTGCTGTTCAGGAAAATCTGGTGTGTGTGCCTCCCTTATCTTGCACCTGCAGGTCTTGTGATTAGTGTTTGAAGGTGACTGCGACCTGGCAACCAGCCAAATAGGTCCCTGTGACCTGGCAACTGGCCAAGGGTGTGGTGATTCTTGGGTATATTAAGAGGGGGCTGCACATTGCCTCTCTGCTTTGCTGCAAGGAAGCTCTGCCAGATGCTGAACTCTGGGCTGTTTGTATGTTGTGAGTTGTACTTGCTTTGCATTTGATGCCTACACCTTCTACTAAGGCTCTAGTGGAAGCTTGTATATAGTGAAACTGCCTTAATGCTTTGGACCTGTCAGTAAAGGGCTGAGCTGACTGAAGAGTTGGGAGTCTGAATATCTTCTGGTGCAAAACTGCACTGCCACGAACCTACACACTTGGGGAGCTGCACACATTTGGCACATGCCATATGCCAATAGGTTTCTTGTGGACATCTGGCTGGCCAGCGTGAGGATGCAGGATGCTGGACTAGATGGGCCACAGGCCTGATCCAGCAGGACTTTTCTTACATTCTTAAGTCCCATGCTGGGAGGTGGGGCCCGGGAACAGCGTACAAACACAAGGTGGGATCTGAAACAAAATCTTGTATCCCTCCTCCCTTTCCCATTGAATCAGCTCACTGAGAACAGTTCACTAAGCCTTCTAATTGCTGGAATTTTAGCAGGTGTCAGCCAGACATATGCATATTTTGCACCTCCGTGAGGTCTGGGAACTTAAAACAGCACAGATTCTCAGAAAGCCGGATTTCCATATGGTTTCCATAATCCTGTGGAATCACATCTATGCACAGTCCTGGTAAAATCATCAAACAGCCAGTTGGGCTGTTTCCAAGGCTTGGGGCACTTTATGAATTGGTGGGGCTTCTCCGTTGTGGTATTCGGTGGTGGTGGTGGTGGTCCCAAGTTTAGGAAACTCGTTGCTAAAGTCGAAGAGGCTTTCTTTAGGTTGATGAGCAAAGGCTGTAAGTTTGATTAATTACCTGGGAGGGGGGGCAGTGTTCCCTTGAAGGTCTGAACCGACAGTACGATCACCCAGAGGCTGTTCTTAGTGCATCTAGGAGAATAAGGCAGGAGCCCCTAGAGATTCCCAGTGTCTCTGGGCTTCAGGTGTCTGTTACTGCAAAGGAGATTCCAGAATCCCTTGGGTACTGGTTGGCTGGAGGGGAAAGGTCAAACTCCAGGGATTGTGACATCCACTGATACCAAGGCAACAGAGCCAGGCACACACAGGGGAGCCTGATCAGCAACCTAGGGAGCACCTTGACCCCTCTAAGCCAGCTTTCATAGGAATATAGGAAGCTGCCTTATCCTGAATCAGACCATTGGTCCATTTTGCTCAGCATTGTCTACACTGTTTGGCAGCAGCTCTCCAGGGATTCGAGCAGGGGACATTCCCAACCCTACTGGGAGAATGGCACTGGGGATTAAACATGGGACCTTCTGCATGCAGAGCTGATACACCCCCGAGCTTATGGCCCTTTCACCTACCTAGATCATCGATCATAGAATCCAGCGGCACATAATTTTTATGAAATTATTTTACCTTAAAAAAAGGTAAAATAATTTCATAAAAATTATGTGCCGCTGGAGCGTAAAAGCGAACATACACGGCCTCAAAGTTCAGTGACCGGTCACAATGGGCAGCTGCCCAGAAACTCAAAGGCCTCCCACCTTCCCCTGGCAATGACCAGCCCTGGGATCTAGCGCTCTCAGATATTTGCTTGCGATCCAACCAAATCTAGAGGCACCAGGGCGTATGCAACCCAGTTTCCCCGTCCGCCCACTCCTCTGCTCCCACCCGACACAAAGCTTAGGGAAAGCAAGGTGGGTGAAGCAGCCGTGAGTTTTAATGACCACATGCCCCCGTGGATTTTTGGAGCGAAGCTGTGAATGACCCCTGGTTCCATTTTGCCAAAACGGCCTTGCACTCCACATATTCCTTCATTCTGTGGTTCATGCACAGTTCATCCTTCAGGCGATCCAGTTCCTCCAGGGTGATGTTGTTACCACCGCACACAATGATGACAATGGACTCCAGACAGCGGGGGAGTCTGCACTCCTTTTGCAGCGTTTTGATCAGCCCGCTGTAGATGGCTGCCAAGGTCGCTCCGCACGCCGGCTCCACCAGGATCTTCTCCGCATCTGCAGGCAAAAAGGGTCATTTAAGTTCTCTGGATGTTGAATTGTAGAGCTGGAAGGGACCCCGAGGAACATCTATCTGGTCCAACCCCTTGTAATGCAGGAATATGCAGCTGTCCCTTACGGGGCTCGAACCTGCAACCTTGGCATTATCAGCACCATGCTCTAAGCAACAGAGCTATTTCTCCTCGCCATGAAGGCATGAGTAATCAGTAGTAGAAATAATTCACACCATGTGTTTGAAGCGCAATATACCACTTGGTCCTCAAAAGAGGATTGGACAAATGAACAAATGAATGACTACATGCCACAATGACTTATGCTCTGCCTCCTCAGTCAGGGGAAGCAATGCTTCTGGATACCGATTGCTGGGAACCACAGAAGAGGAGACTGCTCTTGGGCTTGGGATCAGCTTGCTGGTTTCCCATTGGAGCATCTGGTTGGCCACTGTGAGAACAGGATGCTGGACTAGATGGGCCTTTGGTCTGATCCAGCAGCCTCTTCTTAATTTTCTATGTTCACTTTAAACCAGTGTTTCTCAACCTTTTTTGGGCCACGGCACACTTGTTCCGTGAAAAAAATCACGAGGCACACCACCATTAAAAAAGTTTAAAAAATTTAACTCTGTGCCGCCCTATATTGACTATAATTATGACTGTAAGAAACACTTGCCAATTGCTGTGTTGGTTGCAATCTCCTGTAATAAGGCTTCACAAGCCATCCGGCGGGTTAGTGATAAGTATTGGCGGCCGCCAGGCTCGTTTGCAACGAGCTTTGGGAAATAGGAGGAGAAATAATGCTTTCCGGCGGGTCAGCGCTGTCTATTGGTGGCTGCCAGGCACGTGACAATGCAAATCGCCCTTCTCGTCGCTGCACGTCGCGGCACACCAGCCAGCGTCTCGCGGCACACTAGTGTGCCGCGGAACAGCGGTTGAGAAACGCTGCTTTAAACAGTCATGACTTGGGATAGCTCAATTGATAAGAGTATGAGACTCTTAATCTCAAGATCATGGGTTTGAACCCCATGCTCGATTCCTGCATTGATTGGGGTTGGACTAGATGATCCTCATGGTCCCTTCCAACTCTACAATTCTTTGATTTCCCCAAAGAATCCTGGGAGCTGTAATTTGTTGTGGGTGCTGAGGGTTGTTAGGAGACCCTGTTCCCCTGCCAGTTCCTAGAGTGGTTTAACAAACAACCCTTCTTCCAAGGGAATTGTGAGTGGATGATACCAAATACATATGGCATTGATTCAATTTAATTATTTGCATTCTGCTTCTCCCAACGCCCGGGTTAATCTTGCATCAGCATTAAACCTTAGCAAACCTGTCAACAAATGCCATCATATCAAAAGCACAGTTGTATATGAATAAGGCAGAACAGACAAATTCAGCAGACTATTCGTATAGATCACAGACTCAATTGCATTGACTATCCAGACTTGGAGAACGAGTTCGTTGTTAGTGCATTAATACAGGATGAATGTCCTGCGAATACATACCCAAAAACCTTGGAATGCCTGCCACTGCCTCCGGGTCAGTGACGACCTGTGATATGACGCAGTGTTCCTGAGCCAGCTGCAAAGCTTCCTCTGCCACAGTAGCTGCCCCAAGAGTGGTAGCAACGCTAGACCCAGAACAGGAAAAGGAAGATCAGTGGGCTGGATTTTGTTTGTTGGGTTTGGCTCAGGTGAACAATGTGTAATGACAATGAGGCTATATTATGTTTATTTATCTATTATTATTATTATTTCATACCCCTCCGTTCTTCCCCAAGGACCTCAAGGCGGTGTATTTGTTTTTTCCTTTCCTCATTGAATCCCCACAACAACCCTGTGAGGCAGGTTAGGCGACTGACCTCATCCCGTGTGTTTCATGGTCAAGTGGGAATTTGAACTCTTCTGCCCCAGGTCCAAGTGTGACACTCTAACCACTGCACTAGCTCCCACTAGCTCTGCCCTCAGTCAGCCCTCGCTTGCTTGCTTTATTACAACCGACCAGGGAGTGGTCCTGGCTATCAGCCTTCTCCTGCATCTCAGCGTTGCTGCTTATAGAACTCCACAGGGAGGAGGATGGGGACAAAACTAGGAGAAGGTCGGCCCTGCCTGTCATTGGCTCTGGCGCCCCCTACTGTTGGGCTCCCTGTCTTCCGCCGTACCAGACCCAGTGGACACCAGCCTGCATCCAGGGGCGTCGCAATGGGGGGGAGCAGCACAGGTTGCGGGGAAGAGTGCGGCGCCCCCTCGCTACTGTGGCGTCGGTGCGACCGCCATCGCGGAGGCCCCGATGTTTCTGGCCTCACCCCTCGCTTCTTCCTGGTGGGGCGGAGGCAAGGGGCGGGCTGCTGACGCCCCTCGCCATTCCGCCTCCACCTGAGTAGGAAGAAGACAAAGCTCGTGGCAAGCCGATACATAGCGCACTTTGTCTTCTTCCTACTCAGGAAGGCCTACGCCTGAATACCATAGCTGCCAAGTCTCCCGTTTTCCCCAGGAAATCCCCGTTTTTCCAGCTGTTCCTAGCAGAAAAAATGGATTTTTTTGTTTTTCCCTGGTTTATTCTGGCGCAGCGGCCATTTTGGAACTGGGTGGAGCATGCTCAGAAGTGACTTTTGATACTGCTCTGCCCAGTTCCAAAATGGCTGCAGTGCGACTTCTGGTGCGGCGGCCATTTTGGAACTGGGCAAAGCAGCATCAAAAGTTACTTCTGAGCATGCTCTGCCCAGTTCCAAAATGGCGACAGCGCTACTTCCGGTCTGCTATTTCCTGCCTGGTCCTTTATTTCTCTGACAGCAACTTGGCAGGTATGCTGAGTAGGAAGAAGCACATGCCGCGCTACGGAGCGGGTTGCCGACGGCGGTGCTCCAGCACCTGGATCCGAGGCGCCCGGCAACCCACTCCGTAGCGTGACATGTGCGTCAAGACACGTGACGCATGCGCGCGATGGATGCCCCGCCCCCTGGCAGGGTGCCTTCTGGATTGCCGCCCCGGGCAGCCAGAAGGCTAGCGACGCCGCTGCCCGCATCAGCTGTCACATCTTTTACGCTCCTAGCCCACCACCAAATGTGCTGTGTGCTCACCTGGTAATTTTAGGAAGTGTCACCAGCTCCCCTGCTTTCAAGGAAGCATGGAAGCTGTGAGCTCCCCAGGTCTCCATGGCGATGATGGGTACGTCGTCCCAGCCAACCTCGCGGAGGCCCTGGATCACACCGCACAGCATGCCGCCCCCTCCGACAGAGAGAACTATCACTCCAGGTTTGGACTCGCCCATCTGCTCCTTCATCTCTAAGACCATGGTCTTGTGCCCATCACTGAAAAGCAGAGGGGACCCAGAACATCAAAACCAAATGTCAGGGGTGGGAAAGAGAGAGTTGGGTGGGGGAGGGGGCGCTGAGAGAAGAGCGCATTCAAAATTTCTCATCATTTTTATTTGCGGGGAAGGGGAGAAATCTGGTCTTTTCCTTTGTTGCAGGAAATCCCTGCCATATTCCCTGTTCCCTGCCCCCCAGGCCCCAAGTTGAAATTCCGGGGCATTGTGGGAGGAGAAAAATGGCCACCAGGTGACCAAAATGGCCGCACTTCGGTTCAGGTATTACTTCAGAATTGCTAATTTGGTACTGTTTCAAAGCTGAATGGAGCTGAATTTCTCCACCATTCCAAGTGGCAGAGGGCAGAAAAGGAAGATTTCTGTCTCTTGTTTTTAAAAGCCCTCATCTTCTCTCTTCCCCTTCTTAATATTCCTCTTGTTTACAAAAGATGTGTGTCTCTTATTTTAAAAAACATTATTATTTCATTTTATTACCTGCCCTTCACCCTAAGGTCTCTGGGCAGGTTACAACAATATAAAACACATTAAAAACAAGGTTTAAATCTTTGAATTACAACAACAAAAAATCTAAGGTGGGTCCTGAAAATAGACCATGTTGGCCTGAATATAAGTCTCACTTTCCCCCCAAATTCCAACCGCAAAAAGTGTGGTTTATATTTGTGACCTTATGGTATGGAGCGTGGGGCAAACAAATGACCCTTAGGACCAGTCGTGACCAACTCTGGGGTTGCGGCGCTCATCTCGCATTATTGGCCGAGGAGCCGGCGTACAGCTTCCAGGTCATGTGGCCAGCATGACAAAGCCGCTTCTGGCGAACCAGAGCAGCGCACGGAAACACCGTTTACCTTCCCGCTTGGAGCGGTACCTATTTATCTACTTGCACTTTGACGTGCTTTTTTGAACTGCTAGGTTGGCAGGAGCAGGGACCGAGCAACGGGAGCTCACCCCGTTGCAGGGATTCGAACTGCCGACCTTCTGATCGGCAAGCTCTAGGCTCAGTGGTTTAACCCACAGCACCACCCCTCCCCCCAGTATGCAGCCAGGACCAGCAAGGAATAGAGCGGCTTATATTCAGGTATTTCTTTCTTTTTCTCCCCCCCCCCCAATTTTAAAGGTGCGGCTTATATTTGGGTGCGGCTTATATTCAGCCCAGTACGGTACATTTCAAGTGTCAAAGGTCAGGGTAAAGACTATAAGGCGAGAAGAGCTTGCTGGATCAAGCCAATGGCCCATTTAGTCCAGCATCTTGTTCTCACAGCAGCCAACCAGATGACTGTGAAAAACCCACAAGTGGGACATGAGCTCAACAGCAGCTCTCCCTTCCTGTGGTTTCTTGCAACTTGTGTTCAGAAGCATTAATGCCTCTGGCCGTAGAGGAAGAGTGCATAGTAGCCACTGATAGGCTCCTCCTCTGTGGATTTCCCTGATCCCTTTGTCATTTCTACTGTTTCATATTTATATTTTATTGATAGTTTTGAAGTGAAGTAGAATGAAAAAGAGAAGAAAAGAAGATCTTTTTCTAAAAAATAAATGCAAAAGAAAGCAGAGGAAAACAATAACAACGAAATGACAGAAAAAATTAATTAAGGTAACAAAAATATACAGTGGAACCTCGGTTTATGAACACCTCGGTTTATGAATTTTCGGTTTATGAACATCGCGGACCCATCTGGAACGGATTAATTCATTTTCCATTACTTTCAATGGGAAAGTTCGCTTCAGTTTATGAACGCTTCAGTTTATGAACAGACTTCCGGAACCAATTACACCCATGCTTCAGTTTATGAACGCTTCAGTTTAAGTACTCCGCGGACCCATCTGGAACGGATTAATCCACTTTCCATTACTTTCAATGGGAAAGTTCGCTTCAGTTTATGAACGCTTCAGTTTAAGTACCCCGCGGACCGTCTGGAACAGATTAATCCACTTTCCATTACTTTCAATGGGAAAGTTCGCTTCAGTTTATGAACGCATCAGTTTATGAACAGACTTCCGGAACCAATTGTGTTCATAAACCGAGGTACCACTGTACTGTTCAGTGGTACTTTGGTTCTAGAACGCAATCCGTTCTGGAAGTCCGAGTTCCGAAACGTTCAAAAACCGGAAACTGAAAGTGGAAGCCTCAATATGGAAGCTGCGTTTCCTGTTCGACTTCTGAGGCGCGTTCGAAAACCGAGGCATTTACGTCTGGGTTTTCGGCCTTCGAGTTCCGAAATGTTTGACTACGGAGGCATTCGAAAACCAAGGTACCCCTGTATATGTAAGTCTAAAATCCCCCTTTTAAAGACATCTATGTAGCCATCGCTGCTTCCTGAGGGAGGGAGTTCCATAATTTAAGCACAATGTGAACAAGTCTTTTTTCCCCATCTGTCCCGAATCTTCCAAAACGGATGTCCGCTACCTCTCACTCACTCATATATCACATACCTGATGAGAGGGTCGCCGAAGGGAGGTACAAAGGTCCAATCAGCGTTTCTCTTTACCGCCTCCTGGGCTGTGCACTTGCATTGATCCAGCGTCTAGAGGAAAGGATGTCATGTTATTAGACTAGGATTCTAAGAAAGATTTGGTGCTGGGTTTTCTTAAGGCTTCCAACATTTTTTTCTCCTGGGATAACCTCCCAGACCTACCTGCCCACAGCAAACCGTGGCTCCCTCGTCTTTCATGCGCTCCACAGTGAAAGCTGGCGTGCATTGGGGCACAAAGATGGTAGCCGGGATCTCCAACAGTTTGGCACAGTAGGCAGTTGCAAGGCCGGCATTCCCCGCTGGAAGAAAGCCCATTTGACACCACATGATGCTAGACCTCATGAGGGTTGTCCCCATTCCTCAGCCACCCAAGGCGTACAACACCTTATGGATGTTTGAGCAAAAAAACCCCACAGAAATATAAAGAGACACAGAGCAACTGCATTTATAATAATATTAAGTCGGTCATGTCCATTAATTTCAATGGGGCTCGAGGAGTATGACTAATTCTGGATATAATCTAGGGCAGGCATCCCCAAACTTCGGCCCTCCAGATGTTTTGGACTACAATTCCCATCTTCCCTGACCACTGGTCCTGTTAGCTAGGGATCATGGGAGTTGTAGGCCAAAACATCTGGAGGGCCGCAGTTTGGGGATGCTTGATCTAGGGTGTCCTGCCTAAGGTCATCTAGTTTGTGGGAGAGGAGAAATCTGAACTGGGGAATTTCTGATTTGCAGCTCAGCCTCTAAGCCACCATGTTGTTGTTGTTGATTAAATTTGTATACCACCGTATACCCGCAGGTCTCAGGGTGGTTCACAGTCTAAAATCACAATCTAAAAACACAAAATACATAATAAAAATAAGAACAACCCAATAATTCCCTGCACTGCTTCGGTTTCTCTCATTTTTCCAAACTTAAATTCAGCTCTCTCTCTTTCCATGTTGGCTTGTGGAAACATTTTTTCAAATCCTAGCAAAAATTCACCAACCTTTTAGTGTGATTTCCCCCCTAATGTACCCATAAGAACATGAGACGAGCCTGATGAATCAGGCTGGCTAGTAACCCTTCCAGTCCAGCATCCTGTTCTCACAGTGGCCAACCAGATGCCTCAAAGGGAAACCCACAAGCAGGGTGCAGGCAATTGAGCCCTCTCCCCACCCGAGGTTTCCAGCAACTGGAATTCAGGCACATTACTACCTCTAACTGTGGACGCAGAGTACAGCCATTGTGGCTTCATTTGTTTTTGCAAAGCACTTTCGCCTAATGCATTTTTGTACTGTATATGTTATTTTCACTCACTCACACACAGACATGCATTTTTATGCCCGTTCCTTAAGAACTGCGTAGCAAAATTCAGAAAAGTGCAAATTCCAGAGGGCGGCTCTGGTTTTGTTCTCGTATTATTTTGGAAAGTGAAAGTGAATTTTGGAGATTCCCCTTTATATGCAAACCCAATTGCAGTTCTCCTCCATCCCTCGCCTCACCTTGCCATTCTCCAACGTGGAGCTACCTTGCAAGATTACTAACCTACAAAGCTGGCGAAGGCTTCCCCCCCTTGGAATCCTGACATTGTCCACAGAAAACTACATTACCTGAGGCACAGACAAACTGCTTGGTTCCTTTTTCGGCCATCTGTGAAAGCAGAAGAAGAGGAATGTGTGAACAGAAGCCATCTTAACCCATCAGCAAAAACAACCCTATCACCCACGGTTCTTTCCAGGCAGGTCTGGACCAGATTCTGCCCTTTGCAGAATGCCCAAAGAACTCTGCTAGATCAGAGCAAAGGCCCATCTAGTCCAACAACCTGCTTCGAACACTGACTAGGTCCCCAGGATTCCCCCAAGCATGCTATAAATCTGTTAGTTCTTCATGAAGATCTCAGCTTTTAAAGCCTCCATTTAAGTCAGTCAGTTGAGGGAGGGTGAGTCATGCATGTTTAGTGCCCGATTTGATTCTTCCCAGAAGGAGACTTTTTCCCAAACAAAGATGGCACCTGCCTAAATATACGGTAACTGATGTAATTGAATATTTAGAAATAAAATGAAAAGCAAGCAGCATTAATGTTTTTAGATGCAGAGAAAGCATTTGATAATGCCTCCTGGGACTTTATGTTTAAAGTGTTGGAATATATGAGCTATGGAGAAATTTTTATAAAAGGAATTAAGGCAATATATATAGAGCAGTCAGCAAAACTGATGGTAAATAGTGTGTTAACGGAGAACTGCAAAATAACCAAAGGAACTAGACAAGGCTGCCCGCTGTCACCTTTATTGTTTAGTTTTAGGGTTAGGGTTTTGGTGCAAAGAATAAGATGTAACCAAGAAATTAAAGGCATAAGGGTGGGACAAAGACAATATAAATTAAAAATATTTGCAGAAGATGTGGTGAAATCTGTAAATGAACCAATAGAGACAATTCCAAAAGCACTAGAAGAGATTAAAAAATATAGAGAAGTAGCAGGTCTTAAAATTAACAAAGATAAAATTGAGCTCCTGGTAAAAAATATGAATGATGAGAGGAAGAACACATTACAAGATATATCTGGCCTAAGGATTTGGGGTGGGGTGGGGAGTTAAATACCTAGGTGTATGGTTAACAGCAAAAAATGAAAATAAATTTATGGAACTGCAGGAAGACGGGGAGGGAAGTTGAGGTTTGAAATGTGAAATTATTGTCGAAAGGTTTATTTGCTCTAGATGAAAAATTAGAAAATAAATGGCACCAGCCAGGAGGAGGCTTCAAGCTTGTGGCAGTGAGTTCCCTAAGCTGATTAAAGAATATCCGTTATGTGCAATATTGCTTCCCACCAGAAGGTTCCCATCGTAGGAACACCAAAAGCTGCCTTAACCTGAGCTACAGCCTCTCCCAGGGCAGTACAGAAAACCAGCAGCAGCTTTCACCATTCTTTCCGGTCTTAAATGGGAATGTACCTTATAGTAAGCTGACAAAAGGCTCAGTGTTCCCTACACTGACTGGCAGCAACTCTCTAGGGTTTTTAGGCAGGAGTCGCTGCCAGCTCCACCTGGACAGGCTGGGCATTGAACCGGGGACCTTCTGCACTCAAGGCAGCTGCTCTGCCACTGAGCTACAAGCCTTCCCCATATAGTTTTCTCCGTTCCTTACCGCTTTGCAGAAGTTCCCTATGCCTCGTATCTTAAAGGAGCCAGTGGGTTGGGTATTTTCGAGCTTCAGGTAGACCTTGGTACCAGCCAATTTGGAGAGGTGGGGGCTGACCCGCAGCGGAGTGACCACGTGGAAGGGCTTGTCGGAGGCCATTGTGGAAAGCTGAGGGTAGAATGGGGATTAGGTACAGAATAAGCCCAGTGGAAGAATAAGGGGGGAAAGACTCAAGACGTCGTTTTGACTCTTTCTTCATGGCTATGTAGTTGAAGTCCATTGATACAGTCACAAACAGCCAAGGCTGTTAGTGCTGTGATCTTAGAATCTCAAATCTCATTCTATTTAAATAAATCAATGAATCAAGTTTCTAGTCCTCATGCTACAAATATATTCTCAAAAGTGCAGGCAAGTCAAGCTTGCTGATGGGGCAAGCTGTCCTGCGACTGCATTGAGGCTTCACTGCTTAACTCCTTGTCCCCTCTTTGTGATTGGCTGTTAGTGCTGCAAATTTAGAAATTGAAGTTTCATCGTTGTTTTTTTTAAAGAAAACAGGCAGGTTCCTGGGCCTCAAGGCTAAAACATATGTTTGAGTACAGTAATTCTGCTGCTTTATTTTATCGCCTTATGAAAAATCTTTAATAAAAGGCAGGAATGAGGAAGATTATGGCAAAAAGGGACATTGTGCAAATCATCCACTTGCATAATTTAGATACGTCTCAGAATTCATCCAAGATTTCGATAGGGTTTTACTTTTAATTTAAAGAAAAGTGTGTACAACCCTGCAGACAGACACCTCAACTCTCAGCCTACTGCTAGTGAATTGCTTTTTCGCACCCTTCTCTCTACCTGTTCTGCTCACCTTCACTTTGGCACTACCCATGTCTACTTCTGGGGTCCCTGTCAAGTTCATTTTGGGTGGGGGTGGGGGTGGTGGATACCGCAGGAGGGTAGGGAAAGGCCCTCCACTGCTCCCCCCTATCACCTCCTACCCGTATATAATGGTACCTCAAGTTACAAACACCTCAGGTTTCAAATCCTTCAGGTTACAAACTCTGCTAACCTGGAAGAATTACCTCAAGTTGAGAACTTTGCCCCAGGATGAGAACGGAAATCGTGTGCCAGCAGCGCAGCGGCAGCCAGAGGCCCCATTAGCGAAAGCACGCCTCTTGTTAAGAACTGTTTCAGGTTAAGAACGGACCTCCGGAACAAATTAAGTTCGTAACTAGAGGTACCATTAATAGGTGATGTGCCTGAAGTTTCCTATCTTAACAGATGGGTTTGCACACATGCATAGCTCTTTAAAGAAACCTGACATTTTACCCTTCACAGCTGTTCAGGCTTGGGGAGGGTGGGGAGCTGTGATCAGCCCCTTCCTTCCGTCCCTGCCAGACAGTGGATTTAGTTTGTCTTTCACATTTAAAAGGCTACAGACACATGCAGCTCTCTGGGTGCGTGTCGGTTTTCCGGGTTGCAGTTTGGCCACAGGATCCCGGCCATTACGGAGAAGAATTCAAGGCAACTTCAGCACACGGCCCAGGGATACTTCCGTTCTCATACGGTAGCTCTGGGAGTTCCCAGCTGGCTTCTCTAGTTCAGAAACGGACTTGCATAGCCAGGCTGAGAAACACCTCTGGTTGAAATCCTGGGAAGTTATTCTAGGCTTGAGAAAACAGCCCTGGGCAGAGGCTGTTGCCTTATATCAGGTCAGAGGATTTGCTCCTCTTGACCCAGTATTGTCCACTCTGACTGGCAGCATCATGGTCTTTCCCATCACTTAACCCTTTAAACAAGAGATGATAAGAGACTGAACCTGGAACTAGGAATGGGCAAATCTGTTCCTCCTGGTTTCTCATTTTTCCAGCCATAAGTTCAGCTCTCCACACTTTGCATTTTTTAAAAAGTCCTTATTAAAATTCACCAGCATTTAAGTGCAAATTTTCTCCTCATCTAAATATTTGTATACCATTTTACTTCATATGCATATATCTTTTTCTGCAGAGAAATGCCCCCCAATCTAAGGCATTTTGTATATTATTCCTCTAATACATGCATTAATAGGCACACTTTAGCATGTGCATTTGGAGACACATGATTTGGCTGAAGAACTGCATCACAAAATTCAGAGAAGTGACGAATTTCCACAGATGGCTGCGTTTCGGTTGGCATATTGTTTCAAAAAGAATGAATTAGATACATGTGCCTTTGGACGCAAACTGAACTGAATTTGTTCCTCTTTAATTTATTGCATTCATACCCTACCTTTTTTCTCCAAGGAGCTCAAGGGGTGCAGTGTACATAATGCTCCTTTTCCTCATTTGCCACAACAACCCTGAGAGGTAGATTTGGCTGAGAGGCAGGGACTGGCCCCAGATCACCCAGTAAGCTTCACGGCCAAGTAGGGATTTGAACCAAGATCCTCCAAGATCCTAGTCAGACACTCAAACCACTATGCCACACTGACTCTCCACTGGATAACCATCTTTCCCTAGGGCCCCATTGGGCTCCAAATCAACCCAAGGCAGTGCTTTAACTTTCCTGTCTGCAGCACTGCTAAGACCTCTGGGTATAGGGCAGTATATACAAACAGACTCTCCCTGCAAGTGAATTTCCCATCTTTACCTGAACCTCAATTATCCAACTCTCCCAAGGATCCAAATTTGCAGTGCCTATACCTTGCTTATCTGAAGGCTAAAGGTGTGCATTACATCATGACGCACATTGTCTAGCAGACCTCCAGTCAGACGGTGAGGTGCACTTACTTGTCGAGGGTCTTAGAAGAGGCTTTGGAGCTTGGCTTGCAAAGTGGTCGGACGGCAGAGCTGGGTGCTTGCGGTGGTGTTTTGGAGGAAGCTGCTGGTGGACTCAGAGGGGGGCTCCTCCTCCTGGGGGTGGCTGCCTGGGTGCTGTGCTTATCTTCACGACTCTGGTCTCATTGGGGGAACGGTGGTTTCTCTTGGCCCCACTTTATAAGCCGGTGGTCTTGGCTTGTTTGTTGGCCACTTATGGGAGGCGTGGTGCACTCCCCACAACCACTGCCCTCGCCTCTGAGGTCATCTCCCTTCCTCTCCTCCAACCAGAGATCCGACCTAAGGGAAAGGAGCAGAATCAATGCTTAAAAGGATGTCAGCCAGAGGGGGAAAGGAGAAGGGTGTGTGTGTGTGATTCGTTGCCAAAGGGGGAAAGCCTATTTCAGTCACTCCAATACCAAAAGAAGAGGAGCAAATGAGAGACAGACAAGGCTAGCTGGTGGAGGAAGGAGGGGGTGGGGTGGGGGACAGTCTGGGGTGGCTGCTTCAGACAAAGGGCCCCTTCACTCAAACAGTCCAGAACCGGCTCAAACCAGGTTGGCGAGCTGGGTCTGGAATGACGACGAGGCAGTGTTAGGAGTGGAGGGGCAGGGAAACATATTGACCCCAGCAGATAGCTGTGTACACACCAGGCGTTGAAAGCAAATTCCCTCACACCCAAAGAATCCTGGGCACTGTACTGTAGTTTGTAAAGGCTGCTGGTGATGGTAGCTCTATGAGGAGGTCAACTACAATTACCAGGATTCGGGGTGTGTGTGTTCCAAGCTCCTAATTAGTAAGGGGCATTTTGCAAGATCAGCAGAATCAAGGGATGCAGCTTCTGCAGGTAGAGTGAACTATGAAAGGGGGCAAGGGAGAGAATTCACGAACACAGAAACACGGGGAGATGCCTTTTCCTGAGTTGGCGCATCCGGCTCAGTGCTGTCTACACTGAGTGGCAGAGGCTTCAGGCAGGGAGTCTCAGTTCTACCTGGAGATGGTGGGGATGGGAGCTTCTACATGCAAAGCAGATGCTCTGCCACTAAGCTATGGCCCTTCCTTTGGAAGCTGCCTTATTCGGAGCCAAGCCACTGATCCATCTGGTTCAGTATTGTCTACTCTGACCGGCAGGAGCTCCCCACGGTTTCAGACAGGAGATGCTGAGGATTGAACCTGGGACCCCCCCCCCCTGCATGTAATGCAGATGCTACCCCACTGAGCTGCGACCCTTTCTCTGTGACTCCCATCCCCATCCATAAACCAAGTGTGGTTTCTGTTCCAGACCCCAGGGGAGAATGGTCTCTTTGTTCACAGGGTGAACAGCATGACCCCCCCTCCCCAAAAGCCTCTTCTTCTGTTCATGCTCCATCCACTCACTGGCTGGGTCACCCGTTTTCCTTGGTTTCGGTGCTTCCCCTATGAAACAGCTATTGGCTGTTATGAGATATCTCCCAGAAACATGCAACCCCAGTCTCCAAGCAGTGAGAGATTCCAGCTCATGCTTAGAGTTACATTTGCTTAGAATGAAGGTAAGCAGTGACTGAGCTTTCTTTAGGAAATATGGTTCTATTTTCACTTGTTTACAACCTAAGCATAAGATGTTGCTGGGGGCAGGGCGGCTCACAACATTAGTACTCCAACAGATCTTGTGTCTATGTTCATTACAAGTTTGGATCCAGCACAGAGTGAGCAGGTCTTTGTCTCCAGCTTCCAGCCTGCTTCCATTTCCACTCTCTCACACTTTCACCAAGCAACTAGGTTGCTGGAGATGACGGAAGGAAGGCCCACCCATTTGTTCTATGGCCACCGAACAACTTCTCTGGTTTTGCTAACCATGGTGCTTTATTAGTCAGACATCGGATCAAATAATTGTAGAGTTGGAAGGGACCCTAGAGGCATCTAGTCCAACCCCCAGTCACGGCAAAAGAATCCCCGAGAGATGGCCATACAACATCTGCTTAAAAGCTTCCAGCGAAAGAGGTTCTGCCACCTTCCAAGGTCGCCCGCCCCACTGTCAAAGAGCTCTCAGTGTTGTGGGTTTGAGTCCCACGTTGAGCAAAATATTCCTGCATTGAGGGTTGTTGGACTAGATGACCCTTGTGGTCCCTCCTTCCAATTCTGCAAGTCTATGATTGTGCATCTCCTTGAGGTCTGGAACCTTAAAACTAAAACGGTAAGCACAGATTCTCAGAAAGCACCGGATTTTCATAGGGTTTCCATAATCCCGTGGAATCACGTCTACGCACAGCCCTGGTGGAATAATGGAACAGCCAGCTGCTGGCTGTTTGCAAGGCTGTAAACTAGGGGGTGCTTGTGGTGTTTGGTGGTGGTGGTCCCAAGTTTAGGACATTCATTTCTAAAGTCCAAGAGGCTTTCTTTAGGTTGCTAGGCAAAGGCTGCAAACTTGAATTACCTGAGACGGGGCAGTGTCCCCCTTGGAGGTATAAACGGACCGTAAGATCACCCACAGGTTGTTCTTAGTGCATCCAGGAGAATAAGGCAGGAGCCCCTAGAGACTCCCAGTGTCGCTGGGCTTCAGGTGTCTGTTACTGCAAAGGAGATTCCAGAATCCCTTGGGTACTGGTTGGCTGGAGGGGAAAGGTCAAACTCCAGGGATTGTGACATCCACTGATACCAAGGCAACAGAGCCAGGCACACACAGGGGAGCCTGATCAGAAATCTAGGGAGCACCTTGACCCCTCTAAGTCAGTTTTCATAGGAATATAGGAAGCTACCTTATAATGAATCAGACCATTGGTCTATTTTGCTCAGTATTGTCTCCAACGGAGCCAGTGTGGTGTAGTGGTTAAGAGCGGTAGACTTGTAATCTGGTGAACCAGGTTTGCGTCTCTGCTCCTCCACATGCAGCTGCTGGGTGACCTTGGGCTAGTCACACTTCTTTGAAGTCTCTCAGCCCCACTCACCTCACAGAGTGTTTGTTGTGGGGGAGGAAGGGAAAGTAGAATGTTAGCCACTTTGAGACTCCTTCGGGTAGTAATAAAGTGGGATATCAAATCCAAACTCCTCCTCCTCTTCTTCCACCCCCATCATCTAGCCCGGACACTAAGGTCCAGCTCCGAGGGCCTTCTGGTGGTTCCCTCCCTGCGAGAAGTGAGGTTACAGGGAACCAGGCAGAGGGCCTTCTCGGTGGTGGCACCCTCCTTGTGGAACACCCTCTCATTAGATGTCAATAAAAAATATCTGACTTTTAGATGACATCTGCAGGCAGCCCTGTTTAGGGAAGTTTTTAATGTTTGATGTTTTATTGCAGGCATCCCCAAACTTCGGCCCTCCAGATGTTTTGGATACAATTCCCATCATTCCCGACCACTGGTCCTGTTAGCTAGGGATCATGGGAGTTGTAGGCCAAAACATCTGGAGGGCCGCAGTTTGGAGATGCCTGTTTTATTGTGTTTTAATATCCTGTTGGAAGCCGCCCAGAGTGGCTGGGGAGGTCTGGCCAGATGGTGGGGTATAAGTAATAAATTATTATTATTATTATTGGGAGCAGCTCTCTGTGGATTCAAACAGGGAACATTCCCAACCCCACTGGGAGATGACGCTGGGGATTAAACCTAGGGCATTATGCATGCAGAAGGTAACACCTTGAACTTGGCCTGGGAGCAAATTGGCAACCTCTGAGCACAAATGCTCTACTCTGAGAGGGTCTCTTATCAGCAATCATGCTGCAGCATTCTGCACCGTCAGCAGCTTCCAGGTCAAGCAGGAGGGAACAAAGAGCACTGCCTACAATGAAGGTTTCCCGCCCCCATAAACAGTGGACACAATTGAGCATCTCAGGATAATGGGTATCACGAGTTCTGTAGAGATGTCATGGAGGGGGTGGGAAGATTCCAAGGTGTGGTGGCGGCAGGGAGATCAGGAAGCTGCAAGAGTAGGGGGTGGAATTGAGGCCTCAGGAAATGTCAGAGTTGGAAGAGGGGGCCAGCAGTTGGGAGAGTCACGGGCTAGAACCTGGAGAATGTTCAGAGCTGTGTCCTGCCCCTGTGATGGTGGGGTGGTGGACACCTCTAGACAGGTTCCTCCTAAAGGGCCACTGCTGACCACCCTGAGGCCAGTCCCGCAAACCTCACAGGCCCAGCCGACTCTCAGAGAAGTGCACATTTTCCTGCCCAGAGCGGAAACGCCTGCCATTCTCAGCGCGGAAGCTTGTGCCTGGCCCTCTCTTCAAAAGGAAGAGGTTGGTGTGTGCAGCTTGTTGAATCAACACCTCAGCTACTGGAGCAATTCACTTTGTGCTGCTCAAATCTATGCATTAAAGAATCTGGTAGAAACAGAGATTTTTTGAAAATAATAATAATAAATTTTTATTATTTTTCACAAAGTTCTTTACATCAACATATATGGTAGATTTCATCTTTATACATTGTACAGCTCTTTCGGGCTTTGACTTCCCTCCTCCCTTAAGTAGGTACAGTAGTATGATTCACTTTACTTGCACATTTTCGAATTCTATCATTTCCCAAAAGTAAATGCTAGCTCACTAACAAAGATTATATCTATATTACATCAACATTGTAGGATCTAGTTTATACCAGTCAGAGTCTTTAAATCCTTATAGTTCTTCTTTGCATGGTCCAAAAATTTACTCCATTCTTCTCTGAATTTTGTGTCCTCCTGGTACCAGATTCTGCAGGTCAGGTTCGCCAACTCTAGATATTCCAACATCTTCACTCGCCATTCCGCAATTGTAGGTAATTCCGTTGTTTTCCATCTCTGGGCTAATAATACTCTCGCTGCCACTGTGGCGTACATGAACAGTCTTTGATCTACTTTCCGGATTTCATTTCCCATCAGCCCTAACAAAAAGGCCTCGGAGTTTGCTGCCTTTTTCGGCCATCTGTGAAAGCAAAAGAAGAGGAATGTGTGAACAGAAGCCATCTTAACCCCTCAGCAAAAACAACCCTATCACCCACAGTGATTTTGAATTCTTCATCCAACAGCGAGGCCCAGGACTATGAGTGCACCCTCATTTTATCATTGACATTGGGGGATCCCGTCCCCAATGTCAGGGGTGGGGAGCCTTAGGCCCAAGAGTGAAATGTGGCTCTTAATCTTGGGATTCTCATGAGGACACACCTCCAGCACCAGCAGGCGCGCCGGGTTCTGCCCAACATTGAGGGGCCTGGCGTGTGAGTGTGACATCACACACCTGGGTCACGTGGCGCCACATGGTGGGAGGAGTCCCAACGGGGACTGGCGCAAGAAAGAGGATGGACTGCTGATGCAAATGGGCACCCTTTCTTCCCCTTGGCAACACTGGAGCAAAGACTTCATTGCCCTTAGAAGCAGGGTCATTCATTCCTTCCACATTGGTCTCAGACTGCAAGGGAGTTCCCTGCTTTGGTCAAAAAGCGGCCGAAAGTAATTATGACCATCCTTTGTGTTGTCCCCTTTTGTCATTGGCCCTTTGGGTCCTCTTTTGATAAGAATAAGAGCCTGCTGGATCAGGCCAGTGGCCCATATAGTCCAGCATCCTGTTCTCACAGTGACCAACCAAATGCATGTGGGAAACTTGCAGGATCAGTGCCTGAGCACAAGAGCCCTCTCCCCTCCTCTGAGGTTTCCAGCAACTGTTATTCAGAAGCATTGCTGCCTCTGAATGTGGAGGCAGAGCACAGCCACCATAGCTTGTAGCCCTCAATAGCCCCCTCCTCCATGAATTTGTCCAATCCTCTTTTAAAGCCACCCGCATTGGTGGCCATTGCTGGCTCCTGTGGGAAAGTGTTCCATAGAATCATAGAATAATAGAGTTAGAAGAGACCACAAAGGCCATCCAGTCCAAGCCCCTGCCAAGCAGGAAACACCATCAAAGCATTCCTGACAGATGGCTGTCAAGCCTCCGCTTAAAGACCTCCAAAGAAGGAGACTCCACCACACTCCTTGGCAGCAAATTCCACTGTCAAACAGCTCTTACTGTCAGGAAGTTATTCCTAATGTTTAGGTGGAATCTTCTTTCTTGCAGCTTGAATCCATGGCTCCGTGTCCGCTTCTCTGGAGCAGCAGAAAACAACCTTTCACCCTCTTCTATATGACATCCTTTTATATACAGTATTTGAACATGGCTATCATATCACCCCTTAACCTTCTCTTCTCCAGGCTAAACATACCCAGCTCCCTAAGCCATTCCTCATAAGGCATTGTTTCCAGGCCTTTGACCATTTTGGTTGCCCTCCTCTGGACACGTTCCAGCTTGTCAATATCCTTCTTGAACTGTAGTGCCCAGAACTGGACACAGTATTCCAGGTGAGGTCTGACTAGAGCGGAATACAGTGGTACTATTACTTCCCTTGATCTAGATCAGGCATCCCCAAATGGCGGCCCTCCAGATGTTTTGGCCTACAACTCCCATGATCCCTAGCTAACAGGACCAGTGGTCGGGGAAGATGGGAATTGTAGTCCAAAACATCTAGAGTGCCGCAGTTTGGGGATGCCTGATCTAGATGCTATACTCCTATTGATGCAGCCCAGAATTGCATTGGCTTTTTTAGCTGCTGCATCACACTGTTAACTCATGTCAAGTTTGTGGTCTACCAAGACTCCTAGATCCTTTTCACATGTACTGCTCTCAAGCAATAGTTTAACTATGTGCCGGAGGCCTGTCTTTTATCTGTCCTGATTCTTCCAACATTCAACTTTGTTGGACACCCACAAGTTCTAGTGCTTTGGGATAAGAACCTTCCTCTATCCAATTTCTCTGTGCCGTGCCTCATTTTATACACTACTATCGTGCCACCGTTTCCCCGCCTTTTCTCTAAACTAGGAAGTTTACCGTTCCTCATGTGGTGGGTCTTTGCATCCCCTAATCGTTTGGGCTCCCCTTTTCCGAGCCCCTTCTCATGACTCAGCTGATCTCCTTTACCCTGCTTCCCTCCCCTCCATAGCTGCCCCATCTAAGACCCAGGAGATAAGCAGGAGAGAGAGAGAGAGAGAGAGAGAGAGAGAGAGAGAGAGAGAGAGAGAGAGAGAGAGAGAGAGAGAGAGAGAGACATAATCAATATTGCTACTGTACTAAGTCCAGAAACGGAATGCAAATGATCAAGCCCTGTGCCTGTGATTCCGGAAAAGATTTCTCCCGGTTCTTTCCCTTTGAAAAGGCTTAATGAGACGGCAACAAGGAGAAGTCCTAAATCCGCATAATTGCTTTTGGATGGATTGCCTAAGAGAGTGCATCACATGGGCAATCAAAGCGGAACGTGACATTACACAACAGCCTGCCACTTGGCTGACCTGTGTGTGTGTGTGTGTGTGTGTGTGTATAACCCTTTCCAAATGTCTCAGGCTGGGTTGATAGCCCACTTTCTTTTCTTCATGCACATTTGATAGATGGATGTATTTGTTCAGAGCAGGGATGGGGGTCCTCTGGCCCACATCATGCCCACCTGCTTGTCATAGGTGATGTCAGGCGTGGGGTAAGGAGAGAGGCAGGAGCCTTAAAGTGTACTCCTGGTTGTGCCCTGGCAGGAGCTGGCTCTATCAACTGATGGGCAATTAAACTGAAACCTCAGGAACTTCGAAGCCTCCGAAAGCACCTTGAGCATTTTAAAGCATCTGCAAGCACTACATGGCACTTTTTCAAAAATAGCCTCACCCAGAGCACATCACAGTAGCCCAAGCAGGGTGCAACTAACACTTGTATCACAGCAGGTAAAGGTAAAAGGTAAAGGACCCCTGGACGGTTAAGTTCAATCAAAGGCGACTATGGGGTTGTGGCGCTCATCTCGCTTCAGGCTGAGGGAGCCGGTGTTTGTCCACAGACAGCTTTCTGGGTCATGTGTCCAGCAGGAAATAATAATAATAATAATAATAATAATAATAATAATAATAATAATAATATATTTCTACCCTGCCCTTCTGACTAAACCGCTTCTGGTGCAACAGAACGCCATGGCGGACGCCAGAGAGCATGGAAACGGCATCTACTTTCCAGTCTCAGAGGTACCTGAGCATGCTTTTGAACTGCTAGGTTGGCAGGAGCTGGGACAGACCAACGGGAGCTCACCCCGTCGCGGGGATTCGAACCGCTGACCTTCCGATCGGCATGCCCAAGAGGCTCAGTGGTTTAGACCACAGTGCCACCCACGTCCCTAATATCACTATATAACTGATATATCGTGTGTGTGTGTGTGTGTGTGTGTGTGTGTGTGTGTGTGTGTGTGTATCACTGATATCATGTATCACTGCATGTTCTTATTAACTAAACAGTACTTTCCCCACCCCAGAAAATATTCTTACAGTATTAATGATTCCTGTGACTTCAAATTGCTGACTTGCAGTGGCTGTGGATGAACGCTGACATTGTAGGTGTGTGTGTATGTTAAATATTAAAAAGGTTCTCACTAGCCCCAGATCTGCTCAGATTCCAAGGCTCAAAGTGCTTTCCAAAGGGGATGGGATCAAGACTCACAGTGGCAAGTATGATAAATGACATGAGCGGTGCAAATTCTTGAAGGCCAAGCAAGAGATGACAATGTTCGATGTTGCCCTCTTTGGAAGAAAGCTGGGTGTGTGTGTGTGTGTCAATAAAGCTCTCAACCCCCCCCCCCCGCAATCCTAACAGTCATCATTCCCAGCCTTCTGAGGAGCAACTTTGCAACTCTGCAACTTTGCAACTCAAGACTGACGAGAGTCGGTTGCTAAGATTCCTTGAGCACATCCCCTTGGCACTCTTCCCGGTTCCCTCCTCCAAATAAACTTTGCTCAGCTCACACAGCTGAGGGTGGCAGGAACTTTCTGCGTGAGAAAAACTCCTCTGGAACGGGAGAGAGAAGCTCATTGTTTCCTGGGGAGTCCAGATTGAGAGGTACCTCTTCAGCGGTGGACGTGGCCTTTTGGGATGGATGTGGGAACGGGGGATCCTCATAGGCCGAATTTCTTAGGTGGGCGGTGGGTGAGGGAAGAATAGCCCGTGCTTCTTGTTATTTGTGCACTGATGTGGCCAGAATTTTAAAACGGCTGGTTTTAGAGGAGAACTCATTCCCTGAGTTGGAAAACAAAAGATTTGCAGGGAAATGTTGTTTGGCTTGAAAAGGGAGTGCCAGGCAGATACTAAATGCTGTGGAAAGAATCAGGTTCTCCAAGGTCCAGGATATCAGATGAGGATAGACGTTCCAGGCTGCATATGAACTGTAAATTTTAAAGCACGTGACTTCCCCCAAAGAATCCTGGGAACTGTAGTTTGTTGTTGCCTTGTGGGAATTGTAGCTCTGTTTGGGGCGAGCTACGGTTCCCAGGATTCTTTGGAGGGGCAAGTAATGTGCTTGAAATGCATGGCTTGTACACTAGGGTGATGGATTTTCATTTTTTTCTCTCAAAAATTATTTCCTGTAGCACAAATGGATGAACCTTTGCATTTTAATGACTAAAATGAGGTATATTCCATTGAAATATTTAAAAAGGTTACGCACAAACTGTTTTTAATTTTTTTTGTATGCCGTTTTACCATTTCATAAAATTGTATTAACAGTTCTATATATATTTCATATCAAATTTGGACAAAATACCACATTCCACAATCATAGGGTATACAAATGTCACACCTGCGCAAGGTAAAAGCCCCTTTTGGGGACCTCAAAACTCAGCCAGCAGACCCTGCCGGACATGCTGGGAGAAGAACCTACAGGAGAGGTAGCAAAACAGCGTCCTCTAGCGGCGTCTATACTGTTACTGCAGCTAAAAAAAGCTTCCTTGTGTGTTTGATGACCCTATATAATGTTGTATATATGTGACTCTAAAGCTTGGGTTCAATTTTATATCTGCTTACAGTGACTTCAAAAATGGTCAAAAAACTGATAAAAAAATTTTTAAATCATTTTGTGCATGAGGTTTTTTTTTAAATCAAATCTCTTTGAAAGTAAGATTTTATCTAATCTTTAATGAAAGCTCATCAAATTATGATACAGGGAAATGAGGTTGTAAAAAAGTCATCACCCTATGTACACAGTATGAGTCTAACTTTAGGTGATGACATGTCTGGCTTTTCAGAGGCCCCGTCCTCTACTTGCAAGAGTCCTTTGTTAGAAGGACTGTCCTGTCTGATCCAAGTCTGGTTTAAAGGTAGAGAACCCTTAGGAGGGAGATCAACCAGGGTGGACTAGTTTGAAGTCTCTCATCAATAGTTAGCCCCCCCCCCAGGGCAACAAACTCATCACTCAGACACACAAGGCATCGATTTGGTCACAAGTCTTCCCCACTGTGGCGTGATGTATTGTTAAATTATAGCATTTACTTGAGAACGTAAGAAGGGCCTGCTGGATCAGGCCAATGGCTCATCTAGTCCAGCATCCTGTTCTCACAGTGGCCAAACGGATGCCTGTGGGAAACCTGTAAACAGCAAATGTGCACAAGAGGACTCTTCCCTCCTGTGGCTTCCAGCAATTGGCACTCAGAAGCAGGGCCGTCTTAAGTATATCCGGCGCCGTGGTGCTAAGATCCCTCCGCCCCCCCCCCCGGTTTCCCAGAGTTGCTTACCTTTTTATGGCGCTGTCGGCAGCTTTGCGGGGCTGGAGGAGCCGGGCAGCGGCTGGAGGGTGGCTCCTCCGGCGGGGAAGAGGTGGAGACTCCGGGCGTAGCGCTGCTTCAGTGAGACATGCAAGGGCAGTGAGCTGATGCCAGGAGGCGCCCACCCAGCCTCCGTCTCTTCTCTGGCACCCTCCAGAACTTGCCCTGGTGCCCTGCGCCACTTGCCTCTATGGGCAAGACGCCCCTGCTCAGAAGCATTGCTGCCTCTGACCATGCAGGCAGAACAGAGCCACTCTTTTAAAGCTGTCCAAATTGGTGGCCCCGTCTAAATTTGCATCAGATGGTGTGCTTGCAGAGCGCAGGGACACAGGAAGCTGTCCTATGCAGATCCTGACTGTTGGTCCAGCTAGCTCAGTATTGTCTGCTCTGACTGGCAGTGGTTCTCCAGGGTTTCAGGAAGGGGGTCTCTCCTGGAGGTGCCCGGGATCAGGGCCGGCTCTAGGGATAGGCTGGGTGGTGCGGGGCGCCAAGGTGCCGGGTCAGCGGGGGGGGGGTGCTGCACGGCAAAGCCGCATGGAAGCTATGCTGCGCGCTGCGCCCACTAGGGCAGGGGCGCCAGAGCGATCTCCGCACCACGGCGCCCGACATGCTTGAGACGGCCCTGCCCGGGATTGAACCTGGGAACTTTCCCATCACTGTCTTTCATCTCCGTTGACAATGGAAGGCTGGTGGGCAAAAACGGTTCATTGCAGCAGCTGAGAAGCTTATGCAGCAACGCGCTTGGAGGAGGTGCAGGATATGAGAACCTTATGGCAACCTGGGAGCCTTTTATAACATTTAGTGTTAGACAAGGTTGCAATTTAATACCTCTGGAGTCCCAGAAGTCTTTTGGGAAAGATTTATTGCCACCACTACTTTCATCACTATCTAAGGACACATGATCCATGCCATATATTTAAAGCACTATTAGGCTACTTTAACAGTCACAGAGAATCCTGGGAACTGTAGTTTATTGCAGGTCCTGGGAACTGTAAGGTCTGTGAGGTCAGCACCTGTAACAAACTACACTTCCCAGAATTCTTGGGTGGTGGTGGGGAGCCATGACTGTTAAAGAGTGCTTTAAATGTATTGCACGGATGTGACCTTGGTTACTTTCCTGCCTTTAGTAATCTAGATCAGGCATCCCCAAACTTCGGCCCTCCACATGTTTTGGACTACAATTCCCATCTTCCCCGCCCTTTGGTCCTGTTAGCTAGGGATCATGGGAGTTGTAGGCCAAAACATCTGGAGGGCCGCAGTTTGGAGATGCCTGTTTTATTGTGTTTTAATATCCCGTTGGAAGCCGCCCAGAGTGGCTGGGGAGGTCTGATCCAGGAGGGATCTTCCTTTGATCTTATGTTTGAAGGCCAGAGCAGTTTCAACAATGAGTCCAATTCACCAATGGTGTGGTGGGCTCTCCCTTGGTGGAGATTGTCACACAGTCAACTGTGCTTGGCAAACAACAACAACAACAACAACAACAACAACAACAACAACAACAACAATTTATTATTTATACTCCGCCCATCTGGCTGGGTTTCCCCAGCTACTCTGGGCGGCTTCCAACAGAATATTAAAAACACTGTAAAATTAAAAACATGATAAAACATAAAGCATTAAAAACTTCCCTAAACAGGGCTGCCTTCAGATGTCTTCTAAAAGTCAGATAGTTATTTATTTCCTTGACATCTGATGGGAGGGCATTCCACAGGGCGGGCACCACCACCAAGAAGGCCCTCTGCCTGGTTCCCTGTAACTTCGCTTCTCGCAGTGAAGGAACCGCCAGAAGGCCCTCTGTGCTGGACCTCAGTGTCCGGGCTGAACAATGGGGGTGGAGATGCTCCTTCAGGTATACTAGGTCGAGGCTGTTTAGGGCTTTAAAGGTCAGCACCAACACTTTGAATTGTGCTCGGAAATGAGCTGGGACCCAATGCACTAGCTCTTTTATTTATTTACATTGGCTCTTTTATTTCCAGCACCAAGCATTCCAGCTAACCTCCATCTCTCCACTTCTGTGTTTTAGGCAATCTCCATGACTGCAACGGGGGACCATTTTGGTGGCAGGGATGGAAGACCATTCCATGTTGTGACGCCTGTCCTGGAGAGCATCACCCTTTCCGAAGCTGCGGGCACCAAAGTCTATATGAAGATGGAGAATGTCCAACCCTCGGGTTCCTTCAAAATCCGGGGCATTGGCTACTTTTGCCAACAGGTGAGTGGTTGCCAAGTACCCTGGAAGTTCCTTTGTGGAAGAACAGCAGCTTGCACTATGGGCAGCTCCCCCAAACAAAACAGCTGTTCAAATTCTCACACAGCCATGAAGCTCACTGGGTGAACAACTCAGCCTAACCTATCCTTCCCGTGTTGTTGTGAGGATAAAATGGAGCAGTGTGTGTTGGCAGGTAGAGAACCACATGCCCCGCGTTGAACTCCTTGGAGGAAAGGTGGGATAAAAAGGTACGCTCTGGTCAGACCTCACCTGGAATACTGTGTCCAGTCCTGGGCACCACAGTTCAAGAAGGATATTGACAAGCTGGAACGTGTCCAGAGGAGGGCAACCAAAATAGTCAAAAGCCTGGAAACAATGCCTTATGAGGAACGGCTTAGGGAGCTGGGTATGTTTAGCCTGGAGAAGAGAAGGTTAAGGGGTGATATGATAGCCATGTTCAAATATATAAAAGGATGTCATATAGAAGAGGGTGAAAAGGTTGTTTTCTGCTGCTCTAGAGAAGCGGACATAGAGCAATGGATTCAAGCTACAAGAAAGAAGATTCCACCTAAACATTAGGAAGAACTTCCTGACAGTAAGAGCTGTTTGGCAGTGGAATTTGCTGCCAAGGAGTGTGGTGGAGTCTCCTTCTTTGGAGGTCTTTAAGCAGAGGCTTGACAGGCATATGTCAAGAATGCTTTGATGGTGTTTCCTGCTTGGCAGGGGGTTGGACCGGATGACCCTTGTGGTCTCTTCCAACTCTATGATTCTATGATTCTATACTAAATAAGCACAGAAATAAATAATAAACTATGTAAGAGAGTCACAAAGACTCTCATATCTGCTCAGGCAACACTGTTACAGGGCTTAATAACACACGGCACACTGTGTTCACTTGCAAGCTGATCTTCCAACCTGATGTATATTATCACAGTAACACAATGTCCTATCTGCATAACATAAATATAACATGCCAAAATAAAATAAAATAAAATAGACACATTTTTGGCTCAGAAATGGCAACATTCAGAAACAAGGGGAAGGGCGTTTAAGTCACCCAGGAGGACAAACTGGGCTCAGCCCTAGAATCACAGAAACTGTGGAGCTGTAAGGGACCCAAGGGTCATCTAGTCCAGCCCTCTGCTGTGCAGGAATCACTGCTGCCATTTAATCTAAATAGAGAGCTTCCTGTGGTTCTAATAACACTCTCCAAGTTTCCATATGGCGTTCTCCTCCAGATCAATGCATTCTCACACCTTCCCCTCTCTCAAACTGAATTCCCTCTCCTGTTCATTTCAGGTTGCCAAAAAGGGTTGTCAGCACCTGGTTTGTTCATCAGGTAAATAAATATCCCCGTGCCTTTTCGGTCCTTCTTTCAACTTCCAATGTTTCTCTAGTAATTGTCAGGGAAGCCCGAAGAACACCCTGCGTGTGACTTAGTTACTCCTCTTGACCTTGATTCAGTTTGTACGGTGTATTCAGAGGGCCGGCCCTGCCATTAGGCAAAATGAGATGACTCCAAACTCAGCTGGCAGGTGCAGATGTGGTGATGGTGGTGGCAAACCCCTGGCTATTCCTCCCAATCGCCCTGACCCATCTGCACTATACATGTAAGGCAGTATTACCTCACATTAAACAGCCATGGTTTCCCCCCCCAAAGAATCCTGGGAACTGTAGTTTGTTAAGTGTGCTGAGAGTCGTTCGGAGGCCCATATTCCCCACCCAGAGCTAGTTTAACAGACAATCCCTCTTCCAAGAGAACTCTGGGAATTGCAGCTCTGTGAGAGGGATAGGGGTCTCATAACAATTCTTTAAAAACTACTGTTCCCATAATCCTTTGAGGGAAGCCATCACTATTCAAAGAGATATCTTATAACAGAAATCACTGGGTTAAAGCTGACTGAAAGTCCAGAGGTAGCATTATTATCAATTTACGATGGGGTGGAAGTTTTGCAGGCTATGAAGGACTTTCTCACAAATTGATTGACAGCTGCACAAATTATGATAGCTACCGTAGGAAGTCGAAGGGGCAAAGGGGCCCCTGACCATCAGGGGCCCCTGACCATCTGGGGTTGCAGCGCTCATCTCGCTCTATAGGCCGAGGGAGCCGACATTTGTCCGCAGACAGCTTCCAGGTCATGTGGTGAGCATGACAAAACTGCTTCTGGCGAACTAGAGCAGCGCACGGAAACACCGTTTACCTTCCCTGCCGGAGCAGTCCCTATTTATCTACTTGCACTTTGATGTGCTTTCGAACTGCTAGGTGGGCAGGAGCTGGGACCGAGCAACGGGAGCTCACCCTTTTGCAGGAATTCGAACGGCCAACCTTCTGATCAGCAAGCCCTAGACTCTGTGGTTTAACCCACAGCGCCACCTGGGTCCCTAGTCGAAGGGGCAAGCAGAATATAAAATGGAAGAATGGTATAAAGAGGTATGGGATATAGCTATTAAATGATAGATGAACATGTGCCATTAAGGTAAGATGGGGGATACGCAGGAGAAATGATTTCGAGGAGATATGGAAGGTGTTTGCAGAATTTGTCCTGTTAAAATGGAAAGGGGTCAAACCATGGCAAGCGGTGTCGAAATTTTGGGAGGTTGGATAGGTACAATGGAATAGTCTCGGTGGCGGGGCGCACATTTTTATTCTTATTTATTTATGGTTATTACTTTGTCAAAATAACATATATATAAAAATGAAAATAAAGAGGCATCTTAGTGTAAAATGGGGTCACCTTGGCATGACGAGGGGTGAGGGGTGGGGAGCAGTGTGTGTGTCACATGCCCCCTAAGCTAGTCTGGGGTCCTCGGGTACAGCATAGGCTGCTCTCCTATGACCAGTTCTTCAACTTGGGTGGGAATGTTTTCCTCTTCCCTGCTGCTACCCATTCCTCGCAGGTGGCAACGCTGGACTTGCTGCAGCCTATGCTGCCCAGAAACTTGGCATACCTGCCACCATCATCGTCCACGGAAGTACTCCACTGTCGACGGTGAATAAGCTAAAGAAGTTTGGTGCAGAGGTGGAGATCTGTGGGAAGGTGAGTGGAGGAACGACTGCCGAACGCTTCTGAATCGCGGGTAAGGTTGGAGCAGGTCTGGCTGGTGCCACCGCCGGGCACACTTGGGCAGTTGCCGGTGCCCAAGCAGACTGGGAGGGCCCATCCCAGATGCCTAACCTGGTTGGCAGGGGGACCCAGTGAAGAAAAAAGCCCTCTAGGACAATTGCTGTGGGTCCCCTCATCCCCGGAGCTGGTGCTGAATTGGATAATCAAGGTCTCCTCTCAATTTCACTGGAGGTCTTCCTGTTTGTTTCTTTTTTCTTTTTAATTATTTTTTATTAAGATTTTCGAACATATAAACAAGAAAAAAGAAAAAAAAGAAACAATGTTCTCCTAAAACATATATCCTCTTCAAACATCCAACTTTAAGAGAAAAAAGAAAAAGAAAAAAGAATAATTAACAATAAAAATAAGAATAAAGATCAACATTCCAATATCCTAATTTCATAATTCAATAATCGACCTCCACGAGCATCCTTTCTAACGGTTCAATACATCTCCAACTTCGCAGGTTCTAATCAAATTATTCAACTGTCCAACTTACATATCTAACCTATATAATTTTACACCCTTATTTCCTAACCTACAACCTACACAATTGCTTATAATCCTCTTCAAATATCAATTCTACAATATTTTTTAGAATAAATTCTAAATTTCTTCCACTCCTCTTCTCCTCTCCTCGGTCGCGTAGCCTTCCGGTCAGGTCAGCAAGTTCCATGTAGTCCAACATCTTCATCTGCCATTCCTCCACTGTAGGTATCTTCGGTGTCTTCCAGTACTTTGCTAGTAATACTCTCGCCGCAGTTGTGGCATACAAAAACAAATTCACATCTGTACTAGGCAATTCTTTTCCTACCATGCCCAATAGGAAGGATTCTGGTTTCTTAACAAAGGTGTTCTTCAACACTCTTTTCAGTTCATTTATAATTTGTAATGAACTGAAAAGGTCTTCCTGTTTCTTGTTCTGGCAGGTGTGGGATGATGCTGAAGAAAGAGCTAAGAGGCTGGCTGAAGCTGATGGCTGGGTCAAGATCCACCCTTTTGACCACCCATTGGTGTGGTAAGGTCCTTGGGAAGTAAATTTTGGGAGAAAATCCCCTTTGGGCGTCCAATAAAGAGTCTCACGCCAGATTCCTAATTAGTCACTTTATTCAGTACAGTGCTCCCTTGGTTCTCAAACTTAACCTGCTCCGGAAGTCCGTTCCAAAACCAAAGCTTTCCAAAACCAAGCGCACTTTCCCGTAGAAAGTAATGCAAGACGGATTAATCCATTCCAGACTTTTAAAAACAACCCTTAAAGCAGCAATTTAACCTGAATTTTACTATCTAACGAGACCACTGATCCATAAAAGGAAAGCAATAAACAATGTATCAGTAGCTCAACTGGGTTCCACGCAGTCACAAAAACAAAACAAATATGAGCCCCCAAAACAAAAATGCAAAATAAATAGCAAAAACAGACAGACCTCAGCGTAACACTCAAAACGGAAGTGTGGCACTCAAAACAGAATTGTGGCACTCAAAACAGAAATGGGCACTCACATCGGAAGTGTAACACTCACAAAGGAGCACATTCGGCTTCCGAAAAATGTTCGCAAACCAGAACACTTACTTCCGGGTTTGCAGTGTTTGGGTTCCAAGTTGTATGAGTTCCAAGGTGTTTGAGAACCAAGGTACCACTGTAACATATTTCTGGACAGAGTCCAAAGGAGTCTGTGATAGCAGTCCCATTAGCACACACTCTACATAGGAATAAATACATCATATTGGCTGTTTATTCTCTAGTCTAGCCAGTCCCCTTCTGTCACCCCAGCACCTCATAATCTCTTCATCCAACCACAGTCCTTAAAAAAAAACTTTGCATAAAGAGCCCTCCTTGTGCCTTATTTGGACTTGATTTTCACTCTGTCAGATAGGTTCCTCCTAAACTAGTTCTTACCCATTTTGTATTTAGGATGCACTCTTGTGTACTTGAAACTGACCTCACCGATAATGTGTCTTGCAGAATTTCCACCTCAGAATCCATAAGTAGTTGTTGTGTACTGGGCACTCTGTCAAGTAGATAGGGCTCTCCACACCCATCTAACTCAAAAGTCCTTGTTGGGGACATAGAGTTGTGCCCTTTCCACCTACTGCTGGGGCCCAGTTGGTCCAATTTCCATTGGTTCCAAAACAAATGAGGAACAAACGGGTAGAAAGGGTCGTGCTTTATGTCCTTGCTGTTTGAGCTCATTCATTCTTCATTTCCCCTAAATGCTATATTTTGTTGTGATCAGCACCTTGGAGAGGGACATAGGGGTGAGATTCAGGACCATGGATAGCGGTCCTTAAGCTGAGGTACAAGATACAAGTTGTCTCAGCACTGTCCTGGAACATCAGGAAGATTTTTATAGCCTGCCTCGGGCAGTGGATACTGGGGGACAGGGAGCAGTGACAAGGTGCCAGAGGATGGAACTGTGTGTGCCATGTGGATTCCACTGCACTCCCTTAAATCCGTTTCTGTCCTCAGGGATGCAGCAAGTGCCCTATGAAGCCTTTGGGACTTTTTAGTTTAAAGGAAAGGCAAGTAAGAGGCCAACATGATAGAAGACAGAAAGTGGATAGAGAATTTTTCTGCCTGTCTCATAACACTAGAACTCCTGGGCATCCAATGAAACTGAATGTTGGAAGAATCAGGACAGTACTTCTTTATGCAGAGCATAGTTAAGCTATGGAGCTGGCCACCACAGAGGCAGTGACGGCCACCAACTTGGATGGCTTTAAAAGAGGATTGGACCAATTAATGGAGAAGGCTATAAATGGGTGTTAGTGATGCTGGTATGCTTTGCCTCTACTGTCAGAGACAGTAATGCTTCTGAATATCAGTTGTTTGAAACCACAGGAGAGGAGAGTGTTCTTGTGCTCATATCTATCTTGTGGGATTCTCATAGACATCTGGTTGGCCACTCTGAGAACAGGATGCTGGACAAGATGGGCCATTGGCCTCATCCAGTAGGGTCCTCTTATGTTCTTAGATGTCCCATCGCCAAGTAAGATTTAGCTACCGGTCTAGTCAGCTTCTGCGTCCTCTTCTCCTTGCCTCTGGCAGCAAAATGTCTCGGGCCGTCCGTGGCTCAGAGCATCCTTCCCACAAATGCCAGTCTCTCAAAGATGTCTCCTCTCCACACAGGAAGGGCCACAGCACTCTGATCAAGGAGCTGAGGGACTCGCTGGATTCCAAGCCAGGAGCTATTGTGCTCGCTGTGGGCGGAGGTGGGCTGCTCTGTGGGGTGGTGTCTGGTCTGCAAGAGGTGGGCTGGCAGGATGTGCCCGTCATCGCTGTGGAGACAAGAGGTGCTGACAGCTTCAACGCAGCCCTCAAAGCAGGACGGCTCGTCACTCTGCCTGACATAACCAGGTGAGTAGTGTGCACTGGAGATGGCAGCAACCCCAGCTTGAAGGAAAGAGCATCGGTCTTGAGACGAAATGTTCTCTTTCTTTCTTCTCATCCCTTTAAAAACAAAAAGAGTTTGGACCCTGAAAACTTCAGGGTTATCCTGAGCATGCTGGTGCTTCCTTCTTGTTCCCCAGGGTCCCTGTTCGGGGTTCACCTGTTAGCACTCCCCACCTAAGTTTGCCATTAAAGGGACTTCCCCATCTCACTTCAGAGAGTTGGAAGGGGCCCTGATGTTCACCTAGTCTAGCCCCCTGCAATGCAGGAATATGCAGCTGTCCCGTACAGGGATCAAACCTGCAACCTTGGCATTCTTAGCACCATGCTCTAACCAACTGAGCTATCAAAACTAATCTCCCTCTTCTACCTCCTCCTATTTTTTTAGCTGTGGTACAAAAGGTAGGCTGGTTCCAATAAGTTGCCTTACTGAATCAAAGCAGGATCTCGGTCTCTTCAGTGCCTCAATGGAGACCTCCTGGTAACTCTTGTTATACTGTCTAGAGCAGTGTTTCTCAACCTTTTTTGGGCCAAGGCACACTTGTTACATGAAAAAAATCATGAGGCACACCTGGAAGAAAGTTCCCCTCTGCCGCTCATTCCGGCGCCCCTAGAAGCAGCGGCTGTGGCTCTAGTGCGCTCGTCTCCGCTAGCCTGAAAGGGAGAGGGGCTTCGGAGGATCCACCACTTACGGAGCTTCCGGACAAACGGCGACAAGGACAGCTCCGTCGGAGGAGACGACGAGGCAGCGGAGCGCGCTGCCATCGCCGCCACCGCCCCACATTCAACCACCGCGCAGCAAGCGAGCGCGAACTTGCGAGAGGTGGGGTTGGGGAACAGAGCGGCGCCGGGCCATCTCGCGAGAGCAAGCGGCGAGAACAGTTGCCCGAAAGGAGCCCCTGGGAACTGTAGTCCTTTCTCTGGCTCCCTTTCCCTCAATGGTGTGCGGGGGTGGCGGAAGTGGAGCTTTCTCTCGTCAGCCAGGTTTGCGCTCTCGCGAGCCTTGAGCCGAGGCTTCTGGCTGGTGAGGGTTTGCCGTTGCCCGGGAAACAAGCCGCACGTCACGGCACACCAGCCAGCGTCTCGCGGCACAGTAGTGTGCCGCGGAACAGCAGTTGAGAAACGCTGGTCTAGAGTTCCATCCTGAAAAGGGTCGTTTGTTTGTTTGTTTGTTTGTAGCATTCATACCCAACTTTTCAGCCAAAAAGTCTCCCAGTATGTAGAATCACAGAGCTGTAACGTTGGAAGGGACCACATGGGTCATCTAGTCCAACCCCTGCAATGCAGGAATCTTTTGCCCAATGTGGGGCTCGAACCCATGATCCCAAGTTTAAGAGTCTTGTGCTCTACCAACTGAGCTATATGACAATCAGTTAAAACGAGACAGCTCTCTCTGCCCACAAGCTTACAATTAAAACAACAACAACCCACGTCACACAAGGGGAAGGGGGGCAGGCTGTGTGGAGAGGGGGCTGGAATCAAACTTGGGCAACAATTCTTGAACAGTTGTTATAATGCATGGGTAGGCAAACTAAGGCCCGGGGGCTGGATCCGGCCCAATCGCCTTCTTAATCTGGTCTGAGAATCAGCGTGTTTTTACATGAGTAGAATGTGTCCTTTTATTTAAAATGCATCGCTGGGTTATTTGTGGGGCATAGGAATTTGTTCATTATTATTTTTCAAAATATAGTCCTGCCTCCCACAAGGTATGAGGGACAGGGGACCGGCCCCCTGCTGTAAAAATTTTGCTGATCCCTGTTATAATGAGCAACTGGTGCAGTTCAGGGGCAGGAGCTACCTGATGCAGCTGGTTTTTTGGTGAAGCTGATAGGATGAGCCCCACTTCCCACCTCTCCCACTGAGGCAGCCTGATGGGGATTGGAGTCCCAGTGGAGCTGGTCTGTCACCTCACAGGCGATGATGACGATGGTGGTGATGGCGATGATTTGTATGCCACTCATACCTGTAGGTCTTGGGGTGGTTACAACATAAAATCACAATATAAAAACACAAAACACATAACCAAAACAGAAACAGAAACAACCCAATAACCCCTCACCAACACATTTTTAAAGTTACAGGTAGGTAGCCGTGTTGGTCTGAGTCGAAGCAAAATAAAAAAATTCCTTCAGTAGCACCTTAAAGACCAACTAAGTTTTTATTTTGATATGAGCTTTCTTTCTTTTTTTAATAATTTTATTGGTTTTTATACAAAGAAGACAAACATAACATAAAATGTAGACTCTGTCCCTCCAATTTCCCTCCACCCACAAGACCACTTCCGCCACCAGTAGTACCTGTGAGCATTGGGAACCAAAGGGGTCCATTTTTGGCTGGGTTTGACCTCCCCCCTCCTTCCTCCCCCCTCATCCCCTCCCTGCCACTGAGAGGACAGGGATGGAGGTTCTCTGAGGCTTGGTTTTCCCCCACTTGATTCTTCAGCATCACTCCAATTTAACAAAAAACAACAACAAAAAGACGATAAAAAAGAAAAAAGAAAAAGAAAAAAAGAAAAAAGAAAAGGAAAAAAAGAACTATAAATTCCCAAATATTAATTTCTTAACATTGTAATTGTGACTTCCTCAAATCTCTTCCTCCTGGTTTTCCTAACTTCTCTAATTAATTATGGTGGGTTTTCTACTCTAATTCAAAATCTTATTCTTACCCTATTAACTTAATCCTCCTCCTTCTTCTTGCCGGCCTCCCACGAGCCCTCTTCTGCCACAAGAGGGACTCGCGGGGCCCAGCACTTCAAAGGTTCCATTTTTTGTGTCTGGGTTTCCCTCTACCCCCTCCCCTCCCCCCAGGGCACCCCCTGCCACTGGGTGCCACCGAGTAAAGAGAGAGTGACAGGCAGCTCTCCACTCAAACACCTATCTTAAACACAAACTTTTTCATATTAATCCAAAAATTCTTTCCTCAGCCCATCTTCAAACTCCCTCCAGAAAGGTCAAATTTTTACAACACTCTCCTTCCCCCCTCCCGATATCTTTCCCCCCAATTGGATCAGCATTCCTTAAGCAAGCCAAGATGTCAGAAACCGTCATTCAAAAACCAAAAAGCCTTTAAGCTAAAATTCTCACCCCACACCAGTTCTTTCCCCCTTGCAACTCCAGACCCCTATTCCCCCCTCCCCCTGCTTTTCCTCTCCCACAATGACATAACTCCCCATTTCAGTCCCTCCAGTTTCCTTCTTTCCATTAATCTTCATTTCAGTTTGCTTCTCCTTGTCACTTTGTTCTTCTTTTTCAAATCCTTGTTTTACCTCATCCGCAAAGTATTTTTTATGGTCCAGATCACCTTCTTCTTTGTCATCAAATTGTTGCTCCTCATACTCTGTCTCAGAGTTAAAATTATCAGAGTCAAAATTGTCCAAATCCAGATCTTGAACCTCATTTTCTAATAATGATCCATTAGGATGTTGTCGTTCCTTGTAAATGTCCTCCCATATTTGTAGATAGTTCAGCACAGCCACCTGGAAGGCTTGAGAATACTTTGTTTTCATAGTTCTCTTAACCGCAGACAGGCAGAAGATAGAGGGGAAAGGGTGCTGGAAAATTCCTTGCTTTTACACGGTCGGCTCCATCTTGGCTGATCTTCTCTTTTGTCTTTAACTCCATCAAAAATCCAGTCCCAATTCCAAATTTTTACTTCCACAGCATCGCAATAGATTTCCTTAGTCTTTTAGCAACTTGACAGCTTTTGACAGCTTTTGACAGCTGTCAAAATACTTTCCCCTTATTGATGCTGAACCTCAAGGGGTGCCGGACTCGGGAGCTGAGAAGGGTTGAAAAAGTCTTTCTTTCTCTCGGGTTCACAATCCAAAAACTTTTTTCCTTTTTCGGCTTGAGGATATTTAATGCGCCTCCTAATTAACCAATAGGAAGAGATCGACTTCCGTTTTTTTTTAAAAAAACTCTCCTATTCTCGAGATTAATTTTTTTTAAAGTCCAAATGTAAATTTCACTTACTTTGTATAAGTCTCTCTTTTTTTTTTGGAAGAATCCGCCGCTTGCCGGGTGAGGACTTGGAGCTTCGCCTCTCGGAGGTAAAATGGATCCCAAAATGGCTCCCGCGACTCCACTCCGCTGGCTCTCGATCGCTCTACTGAGCTCTCGGGCAGCGGAGGATTCGCGGAACGGAGCAGCTGCTGGGTCGTGAGTCACCGGGACGCTCTTCCTGGTGCTTTTGTGGGGAGTCCGCTCGCTCTGCGGGCTTCCCCCCCCCTCCGAGAGGCCAGGGACTTCGGAACGCGAAGTCCCTGCGTCCTCCTTCCTCGGCGCGACGGACCGGAAGCCTATTTTGGTATGAGCTTTCGTGTGCATGCACACTTCTTCAGATACACTTGAAACAGAAGCAACCAGACCCTTATATATATTCAGAGGTTTACCACTCTTACAGCCCATCACCCATTCCCATCCCATCACCCCCCCACCCTCTGAATATATATAAGGGTCTGGTTGCTTCTGTTTCAAGTGTATCTGAAGAAGTGTGCATGCACACGAAAGCTCATACCAAAACAAAAACTTAGTTGGTCTTTAAGGTGCTACTGAAGGAATTTTTTTACATTTTTAAAGGACATTGGATGCCAATCAACCAAAGAGGGACATTTTTGCCTGGCAGGCACCTAAAACTGTATAATGAAGGCGCCAGGCAGACCTCCCTGGGGAGAGCATTCCACAAAGGGGGAGCCACTGCAGAAAAGACCTGTTCTCGTGGACTGCTCGTGGAGGCGGCACACACGAGGACGGGCTTCAGAAGGTGATCTCAGGGTCTGGGTAGTTTTTTTTAAGGTTTTTTTTGTGCTAGAATACGTACAAACAAATAAACAAGGGAAAGTACATATTGCGCCTCCACTTTCAATTCATAGAGTTTCTCCCCACCCCCCAACGGATTAACTCATGACTCCTACCCTCCTGCCTTCCCTGGGTATGGGTGCAAACTTACCTTGCTCTTTACTGTCCATTCTGCAGTGTGGCCATGTGCCTGGGAGCCAAGACAGTGGCACAGAGGGCTCTGGATTGTGCCCGCGAGTGTTGCATCATCTCTCATGTGCTAGATGATGTGGAAGCGGTGAAAGCCATCGAGCAGTTCCTGGGTGAGTTTTCAAGGGTGTGGCAAACAGTGATTTCCCCCTGTGATTCTGATGAAAATTGCCACCCCGAACAATTAATATTAACTTTATTTTATTTTTAAATCACTGACCACACTTGCATGCTCCACATTGAATGCAATCAATGTTAACCCTGAAACACTGGAAGCATAGAGCTGTGGTGAAGGCAGGCAACTGATAGGCAGACAGCTCCCTCTAGTGGCTTGTAGGAGCTCTCGTTTTTATACTGCATCAGAGAATCTGTCAGTAGAGATCAGAGAGATAACTCATAGCTTCCCAAACCTTTTCAGGCCACTGTCCCTTTGCTTTCATAAACTCATCCCCAGTTCCCCCAACCTTTCCCTACAAAAAGGCATTATTCAGAACAGAATGAGTGGATATAACAATAAATAAAACCAACTAATAGATCCTCCTGGGATTTGGGATCAGTGCAACTGGTCAGGAGCTGCTGCTATTTATTTGGTTTTTCAGATTAAAATTTTACAGTCACATATTCAACATGCAACATAAAAACAAGATTCCATGGAATCTCCTGGACTTCCCTCCTCCCCTTTGTGAGTCCTATTGTTAATCATTTCCTCCTGCATCTTTTATGATAATCCAAATCTTTTACCTCTCTATTGTGTCCAAAATTCACCATTAAACTACAAGTGTCATTCCGATCCTACTAACAATTTTAACTGTTTGCGATGGTTTTTAAGATAAATTATACATTTCCCCCATTCCTTATTAAAATTTTGGTCTTCCTGGTTTCTGATTTTTCCGGTCATTTTAGCCATTTTGGCATAATTCAGCAACTTGATCTGCCATTCTTCTCTGGTTGGGACTTTATCTTTTTTCCCATCTCTGGGCCAACCACACAGCTGTGGTTGCAGACAAAAATACAGTGGTACCTGGACTTACGAAGGTGATCCGTTCCGTGGCGCTCTTCGTAAGTTGAAACCTTTGGATGTTGAAGCGTCCATTTTGCGCAAGCGCAAAGTGCGATTTTGTGCTTTGCGCCTGCGCAGACAGAGCATGCCGCTTCTGCACAGGCGTAGAACACACGCGTGGCGAAAATACTTCCGGGTTTGCTGACTTCGTAAGTCGAAACCTTCGTAAGTCGAGGCATTTGGAAGTCGAGGTACCACTGTAGTCTTTTCTGCTCCCTTGGGATTTCAGCACCTAGGATTAGAAAAGGTTATTTTGAACGTTTTTTTTACTCATTATACAGTGGTGCCTTGCTTTATGAATGCCTCGCACAACGAAAAACTCACTAGACGAAAGAGTTTTGCATTGCGCGAGGCATTCATAAGACGACAAAATTTTCTATGACCGCCACTTCGTCTTACAAAGCGGCGGCCATAGAAAGCAACAAAGGAAGATCAGCTGTCAGCGCGGGAAGCTGACAGCTAATCTTCCTTTGCCTGGGGGGATGGAGCCGAAACGCGGCGGTGCGGCGGCTGCCCCTGCCTGTATTCCCCTTGGCTCGGGGAAGACAGGCGGGGGCAAGCAGCGCCCGCTGCGATTCAGCTCCGTCCCCCGGAGCCACCGCACTGCCGCGCAGCACCGGGGAAGACAGGCGGGAGGCGGTGGCGGGAGAAGCTCTTCCCCCGCCGCCGCTTCTCGCCGTGAAAAGCCAGCATGGGGTGCAGTTTCGGAGGTTTCTGAAGCTGCACCCCATACCAGAGAAGGCAGGCTTCTCTTCCCCCACCGCCGCTTCTCGCCGCGCACAGCCGGCATGGGGTGCAGTTTCGGAGACCTCCGAAACTGCGCTCCGTGTCGGGGGAGGTGGCAGCGGGAGAAGCTCTTCCCCCGCCGCCGCCTCTTGCAGCGTAAAGCCGGCATGGAGTGCAACTTCGGAGGAGCTTCTCCCCCCGCCGCCTCGCACACAGCCGGCATCGGACGGGGCTTTGGAGACCTTCTCCGAAGCCCCGTCGCATGCTGCCGCCAGTCCCCCAGAGCCTATAGGAACGCATTGATTAAGTTTCAATGCATTCCTATGGGAATCTGGGACTCGCTAGACAAAAAATTCGTTACACAAATTGACCTGTGGAATGAATTAATTTCGTCTAGCGAGGCACCACTGTATATCATTTCCCAAAATTCTTACATTTCCACCACATATGCTAAAAGGTGCCTTCTTTTTCCTTACACTTCCAGCATACATTTGACCTTGTTTTATACATTTTTGCTAATTTACTGGGAGTTAAATACCAACGGCACATCATTTTCACTTACAGTACTCCCTTATTTCTCATCCCTTTCCAGATGACGAGCGCATGCTGGTGGAGCCTTCCTGTGCTGCCACCCTGGCTTTCCTCTACTCAGGCTACCTCCAGCAGCTGCAGGAAGAGGGGCGGCTGAGCCGGCAACTGGACTCCATTGTCGTTATCGTCTGCGGTGGGAGTGCCATCCATGCGGAGGAGCTCCGGGCCTTGAAGAATCAGCTGGGGATGAAGTGAAGGAGGGCAGCTCTTGACATGCTGGCAAATGAACCTATCGCTGGCCAGGATTTTTTTAGTGCACTTAGAGCAGGGGTGGGGAAGCAGCTTTTCCAGCCTGAAGGCCACCTTTCCTTCTGGGCAGCCTCCCAGGGGCCACGTGGCAGTGGGGGGGGGCAGAGTCAAAATCGGGGAGAGCAAGGGATGAAAACTTTCCCTTTACACAGGGGGCTATTTTCTACACACACACACACACCTCTCTATACTCCATCCATCCAGGCAGGCAAAAGGCATTATTAGTGCTCAAATGTATTTTCCACCCATGCAAGTATATTGGTTGATGTTCTTTCCTCTCCCAGAGCTACAATCCTTAGAGTTCCCTGTGAAGCGGGAGTTGTTTACCACACAAAGCAATAGGGGTCTTCCCACAATTCTTGGCATCCCTAATGAACTACAGTTCCCATTATTCTTTAGGGGCGGGGAAGCCCCAGCTGTTTAAAGGAGTATGGTCCTGCCATTATATGTATAGTGCAGACAAGCCTCTTGGGCTTGCTGATAGGAAGGTTGGTGGTTCAAATCCCTGTGATGGGGGTGAGCTCCCATTGCTCTGTCCCAACTCCTGCCAACCTAGCAGTTCGAAAGCACACCAGTGCAAGTAGATAAATAGGTACCACTGCGGCGGGAAGGTAAACGGCGTTTCCGTTTGCTGTGGTACTTGTCATGGTCCTTGTCACAGTCTGTGGACAAAAGCCGGCTCCCTTGGCCTGAAGCGAGATGAGCGCCACAACCCCATAGTCACCTTTGACTGGACTTGCCCGTCCAGGGGTCCTTTACCTTTTACCTTTACCTTTAGTGCAGACTCTTGAGAGGCAAAATCTACAAGCACCATTCTTTTCAATTCTCTGTGTAGGTTGAGAAACCAGCCAGCTCCCCTCTTTCAGTGTTGTAAGTCTCCCACTACCTACCCCACCATAAATCTTCCAGAGGATGCCTACGTGGTGTAGTGGTTAAGAGTGGTAGACTTGTAATCTGGGGAACCGGGTTCGCGTCCCCGCTCCTTCACATGCAGCTGCTGGGTGACCTTGGGCTAGTCACACTTCTCTGAAGTCTCTCAGCCCCACCCACCTCACAGGGTGTCTGTTGTGGGGGAGGAAGGGAAAGGAGATTGTTAGCCGCTTTGAGACTCCTTGAGGGTCTCAAAGCGGGATATCAAATCCAAACTCTTCTTCTACGTACGAATGACTCGAAATGGCAGATATTGGCTAAATCAGGCATCCCCAAACTTCGGCCCTCCAGATGTTTTGAACTACAATTCCCATCTTCCCCGACCATTGGTCCTATTAGCTAGGGATCATGGGAGCTGTAGGCCAAAACATCTGGAGGGCCGCAGTTTGGGGATGCCTGGGCTAAATGTTGCGGGGAGGCTTCCTAAGGTATAACTTTTTCAGCAGGGGGCCAGTCCATGTCCTTCAGACCTTGTGGGGGGCAGACTATATTTTTTTGGGGGGGGGGGAATGAACAAATTTCTATGCCCCACAAATAACCCAGAGATGCATTTTAAATAAAAACACACTGATTCCCGGACCGCCCGCGGGCCAGATTTAGAAGGCGATTGAGCCAGATCCAGCCCCTGGGCCTTAGTTTGCCTATCCATGCTCAAGAGTCTGGGAAGCAATCTGTTAGAGTTGCTGTTGTGGCTTCTTGCGTCACAGACCCTGCAATGGGCTGGTGTGTGTGTGTGTGGACCAGCTGACCGCAGGGGTCCCTTCCATCTCGAGAATTATTTCATAAGCATATGATTCCAGCGACTTACCTCGCAGGGTTGGGGTGAGGATGAAGAAGGTGACCAGATGTTGTAGAAACCATCGCTGCAAATAAAAGCCAGCTACTTCTAATTTGTCCTGCATGTGACTTTGCAGGGGTGGGTGGGAGGGTAACAATTTCTTTTTGCATGGTTTGAACAGGTTATAGATCCACTCTCCACATGCAGCAAAATGAAGCACTGGCGTTCTGGATCCCTTCAGACTGCATGAGTGTGGCAGGGTGGGGAGATTTGTCTGTGCCCCCCCCTGCCAAAGCGCCCTGCAAATTGTTGTTGTTAGAATTTATATACCACCCTATACCTGGAGGTCTCAGAACAGTTCACAGAACAAAAGCAAAATATGAAAGCACAAAATATATAATCAAATAAAAAACAACAACGCAATAACCCAAACTGCTACTACCATTATCCTTATCAGGGCCGGCTCAACTATTAGGCAAAGTGAGGCATTAGCCTCAGGCAGCATATCCTGGTGGGCAGGGGACTGCAGTCCTCTGTTCCTCCTCAATCCCCTGCCCATTCTGTTCCATTGTGTGTGCCTTGCACCCCCTAAGCTAGCCTGCTGCCCTCAGGCATAGAGGTGGATGATGATCTCCCACTGCCAGTGCTGGAGTCCGAATCAGCTTCCAGTCCAGTGAATTTCTGTATTGGGGATTGGGGGGGGGGTGTCTTCTTGTGTGCCTCAGGCAGCAAAACATATTAGGCTGTCCCTTAGCACTACTATCTCTACTGCAACACATTAGAGGGGGGGATTCTCATCCAGGTGGCTGTGCTAACTTTCTGCATGAAAATGCCAAGGTTACAGTTTTGATGCTCATATGGGACAGCTACCTAGTCCTGCATTGCAGAGGGTTGGACTAGACAATCTTCAGAGTCCCTTCCAACTTTGTGATTCTAAGAATTTCCTAGCTGTGCTTCCTATTTCAAGGGCTTCCCTGAAGAGAAGGGCTGCAGCTCATTGGCAGAGCATCTGCCTTGCATGCAGAAAGTCCCAAGTTCAATCCCCAGCATCTCCTGTATGAAAACCCTGGAGAACTCCTGCCGGTCAGAGTAGACAATACTGGCCTGGCTCAGTATAAGGCAGCTTCCAAAGGAAGCTTAGTGTTGGAGCTTCTCTGCTTTGCATGCAGAAGTTCCCATTCCTGGCATCTCCAGATAGAACTGAGGCTCCCTGCCTGAAACCGCCTCTGCCAGTCAGTGTAGACCAGGGGTCAGCAACCTTTTTCAGCCGTGGGCCAGTCCACCGTCCCTCAGACCATGTCCCTCAGGCTGGACTATATTTTGAAAGGGGGAAAAAATGAACGAATTCCTATGCCCCACAAATAACCCAGAGGTGCATTTTAAATAAAAGCACACATTCTACTCATGTAAAAGCACGCTGATTCCTAGACCGCCTGTGGGCCGGATTTAGAAGGCGATGGGGCCGCATCCAGCTCACGGCCCTTAGGTTGCTTACCCCTGGTGTAGACAGCACTGAACCAGATGAACCAACTAAGGAAAAGGCATCTCCCTGTGTTTCTGTGTTGATTAATTCTTTCCCTCTTTGTCTTTCATGGGGGAATTCACCTCTACCCCTTTAGAAGCAGCATCCCTCGATTCTGCTGAGCCTATAAGGTGCCCCTTATTAGGAACTCCTGAAAAGCATCTCAGATTCAGGCAGCAGGGCTCCCCATTGTTCCAAGGAAAGCTTGGCCGGCTCCTCTTTACCCCCCCCCCACACTTGCCTTCCGGATCTTTGCCTCCCCTGGATGGATCACAGCTTGCTCACTCTCACCTGTTTGCAAGCCCTCCATTGTGTAGGGGTGTGAAACTGATCTCCGAGCAGCAGCTGCGTCCTGTCGCATTTGGTGCAGAGCTCGTGGGGTGGCGGGTGGGTGTTGTTCCTCGTTACGCCACGCTTGGCCAGGCAGGTGTCATTTTCACACAGGCTAGCAGGGAAAAGCACACAAAGTGCATGTGTGTGTGTTTGCGTGCAACAAGGGAGGAAGAACGTGCTGCATCCAAGGGTCAATCAGTCCATTTCGATTTCTCCACGTCTCCTATTTCCCCAGCCTTAAAATCAGTTCTCCACATTTGCAGCTTAGGTTGCAATTTTTTCTTTTTTCTTTTTTAAAAAAAGGCCTCGCGGAAATACATCAAGCCTTTAGTGCAAATTTCTCCTGATAGTTGCATTTGTATGTGTAATGTTGCCAAATATGCACATTATTTTTATTTTTGCAAGGCAATTGCCCCTAAAATAATGGCAACAAGGATAACAGCAGCAACAGCAACAACTCACCCTTCACCCTAAGGTCCCAGTAATTACAGCAATAATGAATACAACACTGTATTCTGCTCTGGTACCACTGTATTCTGCTCTGGTACCACTGTATTCTGCTCTGGTCAGACCTCACCTGGAGTACTGTGTCCAGTTCTGGGCACCACAGTTCAAGAAGGATACTGACAAGCTGGAACGTGTCCAGAAGAGGGCAACCAAAATGGTCAAAGGCCTGGAAACGATGCCTTATGAGGAGCGGCTTAGGGAGCTGGGTATGTTTAGCCTGGAGAAGAGAAGGTTAAGGGGTGATATGATAGCCATGTTCAAATACTGTATATAAAAGGATGTCATATAGAGGAGGGAGAAATATTGTTTTCTGCTGCTCCAGAGAAGCGGACACGGAGCAATGGATTCAAACTTCAAGAAAGAAGATTCCACCTAAACATTAGGAAGAACTTCCTGACAGTAAGAGCTGTTCGGCAGTGGAATTTGCTACCAAGGAGTGTGGTGGAGTCTCCTTCTTTGGAGGTCTTTAAGCAGAGGCTTGACAGGCATATGTCAAGAATGCTTTGATGGTGTTTCCTGCTTGGCAGGGGGTTGGACTGGATGGCCCTTGTGGTCTCTTCCAACTCTATGATTCTATGACAACATGATTAAAACACAGCTGCCAGTTTGTTCCCAGCCCCAGGCCTCAGCTACATTGGCAAAGCAAAAAAACACTTTCTATGTATTGTATACGCGTTATAACACTGTGACACCAGATGGCACTGTGGAGTTCCATTTTTGACAACCCGATATCTCATACAAAGTTTGAAACACGTTTAACTGAAACACTTCTTTGATGTGTCTAGGTGCAGCCCTAGTTCAAGGTGCTCACATTGTTAGTGTTTAAAACCCCAAACCACTCAGGTCCCTAATATCTGAAAAAAACCCTCCTTCCCTTACAGACCCTCTCAAGTGCTGAGTTTAGCATTTCTCTAATGAAAATAGGGATGTCCCATTACATAATGATAATTTACTATTTATACCCAACCCCGCTGACTGGGTTGCCCCAGCCGCTCTGGGCAGCTTCCAACATACAGTGGTACCTCGGGTTACAAACGCTTCAGGTTACAAACTCTTCTAACCCGGAAGTAGTTGCTCCAGGTTGCAAACTTTGCCCCAGGATGAGAATGGAAATCGCAGCAGGAGGCTGCATTAGCGTAAAACGTGCCTCAGGTTAAGAACGGTTTCGGGTTAAGAACAGACCTCCGGAACGAATTAAGTTCGTAACCCAAGGTAAAGGTAAAGGGACCCCTGACCATTAGGTCCAGTCGTGACCGACTCTGGGGTTGCGGTGCTCATCTCACATTATTGGTCGGCGTACAGGGAGCCGTACAGGTCGGCGTACAGTTTCCAGGTCATGTGGCCAGCATGACAAAGCCGCTTCTGGCGAACCAGAGCAGCACGTGGGAAATGCCATTTACCTTCCCGCTGTAAAGGTAAAGGTAAAGGGGCCCCTGACTATCAGGTCCAGTCGTGTCCAACTCTGGGGTTGCGGCGCTCATCTCGCTCTATAGGCTGAGGGAGCCGGCATTTGTCCGCAGACAGCTTCTGGGTCATGTGGCCAGCATGACAAAGCTGCTTCTGACGAACCAGAGCAGCGCACGGAAACACCGTTTACCTTCCCGCCGGAGCGGTCCCTATTTATCTACTTGCACTTTGATGTGCTTTCGAACTGCTAGGTGGGCAGGAGCTGGGACCGAGCAATGGGAGCTCACCCCGTTGCAGGGATTCGAACCGCCGACCTTCTGATCAGCAAGCCCTCGACTCTGTGGTTTAACCCACAGCGCCACCTGGGTCCCCCAGGAGCTGGGACAGAACAACGGGAGCTCACCCCGTCGCGGGAATTCCCAAGGTACCACTGTACATTAAAACATAATAATACCTTAAACATTTTTTTAAAAAACCTTCCCTATACAGGATTGCCTTCAGACGGCTTGGGGGTTGGATAACTCCATACCCTCCAACATTTCTCCAATGAAAATAGGGACATCCTATGGAAAAGTGGGACAAATCAGAAACCAGGACGGCATCTCTAAATCAGGGACATCCCTGGAAAATAGGGACACTTGGAAGGTCTGTTAGGGTGAAGAGCAATGTGTGTTTTTATGTGTGTGTTTAAAGCAACTTACAATGACAGAAATAAGATGGGACCAAAAATATACACTTCAAGTGTCAAAGGGGTGCATCTTCAGCTGAAATTTCTGTTTCCCCTAATATTCTGTTTTCCCTAATATTTGCGTTCATGTGCACACTTTGTTCTCAAAGCGTGTGATGCGCTACACTGGTGTGGCAGGAGAGGAGAGCAATCGTAGCTGGAAGATTCAAGGTCAGTGAAAGAAACATATAGACATTTCAGTGTAGTATAATATAGTATCAAGTCTCTCTCTCTCTCTCTCTCTCTCTCTCTCTCTCTCTCTCACACACACACACACACACACACACACACACACACACACCCTGTACTTTTCCGTGTATTAGACAAGGATTTTTTATTTAAAAATTATGTTAAAAATTGGGGGTCATCTTATACAGTATATATATATACACACACACAACCAGAAACAGTATCCACGCCTCTCTTCGAAAGCATTGACTATTCTCTTGCAGTTCTCTATGACATATTGTTGTCAACAGGGATTTTAAGTTCTGACAAATATGAAAGAGCAGAAAAGAGAAAGGCTTCTTGTGTCGATGAGGAGATGAGACTGTGTCTGTCTCCAGTTAGACCTAATATAAATGAGATTAACTGGGGAAAGCAAGTTCACGCCTCCCATTAAGTTTTTATAGATACTTAAGGTGCATGTGTAAGAGGCTCGTTTATAATTATATTTTGGGAACAATTTGTGCTCTTCGTTGTTGTACACAGGGCCGTCTTGAGGAGATCGCGCGCCGTGGTGCTGAGGGGCGGAGATCGCTCCGCCGCCCGCCCCGCCCTCGTAGGGCGCAATTGGTTTCCGCGCGGCAAAGCGCCCAGGCCAGCTCCCAGCTTACCAGCCCCCCCGCCCTGGTGCACTGCGCCACCGGGGGTCTACGTAGAGCCGGGCCTGGTTGTACAGTGGAACCTCGGTTTATGAACACCTCGGTTTATGAATTTTCGGTTTACGAACGCCACGGACCCGTCTGGAACAGATTAATCCACTTTCCATTACTTTCAATGGTAAAGTTCGCTTCAGTTTATGAACACTTCAGATTATGAACAGACTTCCGGAACCAATTGTGTTCATAAACTGAGGTACCACTGTATACTTTCTGGATGTCCCATGAGTATATTATAAAGTAGTTGGGTTCTGTGTTATAAACCAAGCACTGCTAGTTGTTGTTTCGTTTGGTTTTCCAATATATTTCTTATCAATAATATATAAAAAAGGTGTGGCACAAGCAAACGTTTGTTCTGAAAGTGTGACCCAGAGGGATAGGGGAAAAAGAGAACAATTGTCTTAGTTACAGTTTATGCAATTTTGTACACATTGCTTTGTTAGAGAACTGGATTTCAAAATTCAGGGAAGTTTGAATTTTGTTGTTTCGTTTTGCCTACTGCTCCCCCAATCCAGTTCAAGCCCTGATCCACCCCACTCTGATCCAGGATGATCCAGGGTAAACCTGGCCTAGATCAGAGCCCCAAACTGAATCAGGAGCCTTGCACAGTCATTAATTAAGGTTTAAAATTCTAATAAAACCTGTGGGCGGGAGGTGGAGAGAAAAACAGGAGACTCAAGCAGACTCCCTGCCTGCGCATATCCTTCTCCCCTGCTCTCTTCTGCCCACTGTTTTGCCAGCCCCACATTGCCCCCGGGTAGCTCTGAGCCAACCCACGACAATTCAGGGCTGCTTCAACCTGCTCCAAGTCAAACCAAATTGGCCCATTTCAGTTCAGAATCTGGGATTCAGCCAGAGTGAATTAGACAGCCCTAGGTGAATATTATGTAAACAGCGACAATGGATCTGCTACCAGATGCAGATAAAAAGGGTGGCTCTTGGTGATGTCAAAGATCAAGGGGCAAAAGGACCAAATCCTCTGCCAGGGAGAATTTGGATGGGTGAGTTGAGGGAACCGAGTTGAAGAAAACTCAGGAGACAACAGTAGCGGAGGTGGGTCCATGCAGTGCTTTCCAAATGAGCCCGCCTTCCTATTTACTTAATGAAATTTCTATTTACATTTATTTCTATTTATTTAAATTGATGCGCTGTCCCAGCGGTTCTGCCAGCCCCCTGGCTCATGCACTGGTGCGAATATTATTATTGTTTATCCCCATCAATATTTATCCACAGTCAGATTGTTTTGACTGCAACTCTGCGCTTTAATTAGCAAGCGTGCCTTCTCGGGCTTGTTTCTTTGCTACTGTCTTCATGCATTATTGTCATAATTACTTTTAATTACGGCCCGTCCTCCGCCGCCGCCGGCTGTTGCGTTCGGCGCTGGGTCGTAAGGGAAGCACTCCAAACTCACACGCCTGCTTAGAACAAGCAGCGGAAAGCAAGAAGTCTTCCTTTTGCCAGGCATATACTATTCCCTGTTTAGAGCTGTGAGGTGGCGGGCTGGCAGCTAATTTTAAACATGGTTTGAAACATACCGTAGTATTGTAGTCCGACTTTCTTCTAGTGCTCAAGACTGTTCGCAATACTAATAAAAATCACAGGTAAGGAGCCTTCTTCAGCCCAAGAGTCACATTCCTTCTAGGACAACCTTCCATGGACCACATGCCAGCAGTGGGTGGGACCAAAGGTAAAAGTAGGTGGAGCAACAAATGTAAATATTACCTTTGCACAGTATTTTTGTCTTTTTCATTGGATGTCAGGGACCGTCTGGATGAGGAGTGGCCTGAGGAGAGGGGGCGTGGCTAGGGAAAGGGTGTGGCCTGCAAACAGTGTGAGTATCAGTGGTGCTGTTATGGTTACCATGTTGAACTAGGACCAGGGTTCAAATCACCACTTGGCCATGGAGTTCACTGTGTGTCATGGCCTGCCAGCCTGACCTACCCTGGAAGTAGTGTCCAGTCAGAAATGGGGGGGGGAATGTCCTGGATAATCCAGACATATGGCAAGCCATGTTGGCAGTGTTGCTTTTTCCCGATACTCCAAAAATATATCAAAAATGGCAACAAATAAATAAATGGGTGGGGGTTAGCAAAGAAATCTCAACAACTTTGGGCAAAACTAGAAAAAGCTCAACAACTTTAACCCCCCCCAAAAAAACACACACCACATCTCAACTTTGGCCCCCCCAAAAAAGAAAAAAAGAAAAGAATGCTCAACAACTTTCATGTCCTGATTTTCACTTTTTGAAATATGGCAATGCTAGCAGGTCCTCCTCCTTGGAGGAGAGGTGAGATGTAAAGGCAATAGGTAAAGGTAAAGGGTAAAGGGACCCCTGACCATTAGGTCCAGTCGTGACCGACTCTGGGGTTGTGGCGCTCATCTCGCGGTATTGGCTGAGGAAGCTTGCGTACAGCTTCCAGGTCATGTAGCCAGCATGACAAAGCCGCTTCTGGTAAACCAGAGCAGCACACGGAGACGCCGTTTACCTTCCTGCTGTAGCGGTACCTATTTATCTACTTGGACTTTGATGTGCTTTCGAACTGTTAAGTTGGAGCTGGGACCAAGCAACGGGAGCTCACCCCGTCACAGGGATTCGAACCGCCGACCTTCTGATCGGCAAGCCCTAGGCTCAGTGGTTTAACCACAGCGCCACCTGGGTTATAATAAAGGCAATAATAAATTGATAATTAGATGTGCCAGACCAGGGGGAAGATGCCAAATAAAGGGAGAGGTGGTCTCTGAGGTATGTGCACCCAGGGTTATAAAGCAAGTGTGGGCAACCTATGGCCCTCTGGGTGCAGGCAGCCCTTGGTCCTAATGTCATGCAAGTGGCAAGGAGGGAGAACGAGTATCAGAGAGAGAGAAAAAGAGGGTTCCCTGCCCATTTTGGTCCAACCACCAACGGGTGGCCTCTGTCAAATTACCCACAAATGGACCCCCCCCCCCACTTTAAAGACAAAAACCATCACCTTGAATTGGGCCTGGAAGCAAACTGCCAACCGGCGCAGCAACTGCTTTTGTGGTGAAATATAACATTGCCCTGTATGTTCTTCCTTCATTCCATACTAGCAGCAGCAGCTTCCAAGCAGTCTCCAAGGGCAGCCCTACTTGAAGTGCATTGCAGTGGTCAATCCGAGACGATGAAAGTGGCTGCAAGAACCGTGCAGGAGACCTTGCCTCTGCATCAGACTGAAAGGAGAAGGAGCTGCTCTGAGCTAGCATTGTTGTTGTTCGAAGCATCCCGGGATCCAGGAGCACCCTTACAAGCTACGGGCCTACTGCAATGGGGCAGAAGCTACCACCCTGCATTGTGAACCAAGAAAGGATCAATGGGCCAGCCAATCGCCCTCCCCCCAAGAAAGCCAAAGGCACAAGTGGCAGTCTCCATGTGCTGACAATAGCCTCTTTATGGGTGATCCTGGGAGAACGGCAAAGTCCCATCTAGGGACATTTTCTGCCTGCATCTTTGGGTTTTTCTTTTTTCTCCCCCCCCCTTTGGTTCTTGATGAATTGCAGTGGCCAAAGCACCCCGGGAGATGTTTTCAGGAAGATGGAATCTCATAAATCAAAACTCTGGGCAATTCCACCCCCAGTTCCTAAAAAAGAAAAAGGCACTCCCAAGAAGGGTTGGGGGCTGTTGAACCCTATTACTCGAACTCCATTAATTATAAAGCAGTCAGCCGAACATAGTCTGGACCATTTTTTATCTTAAGTCTCAAAACTGATTACTTTCCGCCTTCCGCCACCCCTTCACCTTCGAAAGAATAAAGCAACACCAGACTTAGAAAAGGGAAAGAGTTGCCATGGGGGGGGGGCGCTCAGGCTGAGCACAGATCTTCGAGATTGGGTGAAAGTGTGTGACCGAGTCTTTTGGGACTGTACCATTTCAGAATGCAGGGGGGTGGGATGAGATTCCAGGTTTGATTGCTTCCCTCCACCCCTGTGTCAAAAACTCATTGTATATGGAAAACTAGGGTGTCAGGAGGACAGCTAGGCACAGGAACTTGAACCCCTGAATTGCTAGCTTTCAAATGGCAGGGTATTTTTTGATGTGGGGGTAAGTAGTGTAGGCAGCAATTTCAGAAGTGCAGCCTTCATGATAGCCACAGCAAACATCTGCTTCCAACAAATTACAATATTCTAAGATTACACAATAATTTAATAATAATAATAATAATAATAATAATAATAATAATAATAGATGTGTTGCAATGTTCAGTGCAGATATTGAGGTGTTGCCTTTCAGCTAGATCTACTATTTTCTACGTTGTTTGTTGTTGTTGTTGTTGTTGTTGTTGTTGTTGTTGTTGTTATATTTGTATTTATTTATTTACACCTTGCCCATTGGCTGGGTTTCCCCAGCCACTCTGGGTGGCTCCCATCATCATCATCACCATCACCATCATCATAGCGATAAAAAATGAAACTTTAAAAACTTCCCTGGCCTAAACAGGGCAGCCTTCAGATGTCTTCTAAAACTCAGCTAGTTGTTTATTTCCTTGACATCTGGTGGGAGGGCGTTCCACAGGGCGAGAGCCACTACCGAGAAGGCGTACGTGGGCAAATGATTCAGAGTGCTCCAATATCTTATTTTGGAGTGACTTAAATTGTGTTTTCCATGACGTTCCATTGTACAAAACAGAACTTGCACGCCATTCTCTTGAAACCGAAGCACCTTGTGCTTTTTCGGTGTTTCTAAATGCTTAGCTTTGGAGCATACCGGTGTTCTTCCTCAGTGTTCTTCCAGTGTACCTTCTCTAGAGTGACCCTAGGAGCCGATCCTCAATGGCTGACTCACCTCCTTTCAACCTGATTGGCACCAGTCAGCACAAAGGGTGGGAAGATTTCTTCTCAGTGGCTAAACCCCCCCCCCACCGCTTCCTTGCTTATTAGGCGGCTCTAATATACTGGAGAAAGGGACCCTGCTGCAGAAATAGTAGCAGGTATTTGACACCCCCCATTGACCCCATACCACTACACCATTGCATAGGGGAAAAGGGACTGCAGACTCTCAGTCCTCTGCCTGTAACCTGAAATGGAACTACTCAAGGGTTTATGTTTAGATATTTTTAGTTTAAATATAAAATAAAAATAAAAATAAAACATGTATACAGGCCTTGGTCCTGTATACCTGAAGGAGCGTCTCCACCCCCATCGTTCAGCCCGGACACTAAGATCCAGCGCTGAGAGCCTTCTGGCGGTTCCCTCACTGCGAGAAGAAAAGCTACAGGGAACCAGGCAGAGGACCTTCTCGGTAGTGGCACCCGTCCTGTGGAACGCCCTCCTGACATTTAGAAAATACCTAAAGGCAGCCCTGTTTAGGGAAGTTTTTAGTCTGTGATATTTTAATGTGTTTCGATGTGTGTTGGAAGCCGCCCAGAGTGGCGGGGGAGACCCGGCCAGGTGGGCGGGATATAAAAAATTATTATTATTATTATTATTATTATTATTATTATTATTATTATTATATATGTTTAGCGTACACCTCTTCAGACTCTGTAGCTTCACAATAAACAAGTCTTGGTTCCCTCAGTTTTCGACCAACACTGCAACCCAGGGGTTGCTAGCATTGTCATTATTTATTATTAATTAAATTTGTATACTGCCCTTCATACATGTTCGATCCCTGTATGCGACGGCTGCATATTCCTGCATTGCAAGGGGTTGGATTAAATGATCCTCAGGATCCCTTCCAACTCTACAATTCTATGATTCTATCTCAGGGCATTTCCCAGCACGGCACTTGTGAATCTCAAGGCGTCCTTGAGGTCTTCCCTTGGTGCCCACAAAGCCATCAGTCCTCCTCCCCACTCACTGCCCCATTGATGGTGAGGTGGTGAGGGTAGTTAACCTTTTTTTTCCTTGAAAGGTCCATTGAGCTGAAGAAGGAAATTGAAAGAGTGCCGCTCTTTCCCACTTCCTCTTTCAGCTCTATGTGCTTTCCAAGACCCTGATTAATTCTACTGGATCTGACTTTTACACAGACACCATATAGAAAAGGGAAGCTTGTGTACTGGCCTGTTCTCACTTTCTTGGGGTGGAGTAGCAGAATCAAGGCTGGTGACTCCTACTGAAACCCAGCCTTTCATAGCCTAGTGCAGGTACCCCCAAACTTTGGCCCTCCAGTTGTTTTGGACTACAATTCCCATCTTCCCCGACCACTGCTCCTGTTAGCTAGGGATCATGGGAGTTGTAGGCCAAAACATCTGGAGGGCCGCAGTTGAGGATGCCTGGCCTAGTGTCCTCCAGGAATTTTGGACTACAACTCAGTTCAGCCCATCACAGCTATGGCAGAAGGCTGCTGTAGCCACTACACCATGCTGTCTTCCATTCAAACTGGACAGCACTGACTGAGCTAGACTGATGGCTTGGGCCCAGTATAAAGCAATTTGTCATAGGGACAGAGTTAATATTCAAAACAGCAGCCAGGTTTTCATAAACCCAGTAGTTTACAATGCCACAGAGTGGGCTGGGAAGTTAACATTCCAATCAGGAGACTGGTTGCCCGATAATCCACTTAGGGAAAAGCAATTTGGTCTGTTTATTTCTTTTTACTGCAAGAGAGGAAAGTGAGGGGTTAGCGCTCTGGAATGGTCATGCATTTTCAATGTGAGTTGGGGGCTGATGTCCACCCTAGGTCTCATTTTTCTCTCTGGAAAAAAAAGAAGGAACATCAGCACATCATTCCTAGAAGCCTCCCTGCCACAGGAATATACCGGGTACCGGAGCAGGTTATTCCACCTTTGCCTATACTGACTGAAAGCAGCTGTCCAGAATTTAAGGGAAATCATCTTTCTCAGCCCTAGTGTCAGGAGCGAGCCAGCAATAAATCACACTGAGGAAGTGAAGTTTACTCTTTATTAGAAGAAACAAGGTCTCTTAGTTGTGCCAAGCCTATCAAGCACAGCAACTCTCTCGGTAGGTCTTGCCCCATGAGGCAGTTGTGGAGGCTGAAGGTCCCCACCTTCCCATAGCTGCCTAAGTCTGTTTCTCTCCCAGATCCTTCCCAAGCAATCTGAGATCATGCTGGCATGCCTGTCTTTGCTCCTCTCGCTTCATACCTCCGCTAGACCTAGGAGATTAGGGGAGAGGGGAGCTTGTTGCAACAGGAGGGGGAGACACCCTGACTTCTTTAAGAGCCTGACTTAACTCTGCCTCTTGGCCTCCCCCATCCCCCTGCATCAATTTCTGATTCTGGACCTCTCCTTGCCACACCCAGCTGGGGATTTATGTAGTCATTTATTTATTATTTTTTAAAGCTTGCCTTTCTCCTAAGTTGGGATTCAAGGCAGCTTCTAACATTTAAAGCAGGAGAGGCAGTGTGGTGTAGTGGTTAGAGCACTGAATTAAGGCCTGGGAGAGACCAGGGTTCACATCCCTTCACTTAGCCATGAAGCTTACTGGCTGTGGGCTTGGGCCAGTGAGGCAAACAAATAACACTCAGTGAGGTTGTGAAGCAGGACTGGTGAGGGGGTGTGGCCTGACGAGAGAAGGTGTGGCCAGGTGAAGAGTTTCAAGGAATGCTTTGATGGTGTTTCCTGCTTGGCAGGGGGTTGGACTGGATGGCCCTTGTGGTCTCTTCCAACTCTATGATTCTATGATTCTATGATTCTAAGGGCCCAGTCCAGCTCCTGGGGCTGAGATCCCCCATTTCTATCATAGATATGTACCGTACCTTACAGCAAATGTTCATCTCAGGCTCCACTTCAGGATTGCTGATGTTATTGTTGTTGTTTTGCGGAGGTCATATCTCTGGCCTCGTGCAAAGAGCAGTCAGGCAGCACAACGATCTGGATTCTGTTTGCTTTACCTACGGATCTGAACTACCGGTAGCAATGTTCCTTTAAAGCCATTTTCTGCAAGCCCACTGTTGCTCCACCTCAGCCAGAAAAACGCCATTGGCTCAACCCGAGTGGGGCCACAACCCCTGCTCAGGCCTAAGGCAGAGGTTTCCGAAATGTGTGCCTTGGTCGCATGCTTCCAACCTCCCCACGAGCCCTTTCCATCGGGACCTTCTGCGTTTCAAAGCAGAAGGTTCTGCCACTGAGCTATGGACCTTCCACTCATCCTAGAGGAGAACCAAGCACCTCACCCAGCATCCTGCTCTCACAGCGGCCAGCCGGGTGTTGACAGGAAGGCAGAAAGTTGAATTACAGATGCAGTGCTGCAAGAAAACAACTATTAGAGGCCTTGCAACTCAATTGGCTGATTTCCAAACTACCAACCGTTCAGGTCCTACTATCGGACAGGGATGATCAAATTACTACAGCCGTAGCTGAATTTTTGAGTGCTGTCCATGCAGAAAGGCTGGGCCATTACAAAGAGAGTTAGTGCTCCTTAATTGGTAGGTGATGTGGCAATGTTCGGTGTAGTATTTATATATATCTATACTCTTCCTGGAGTTAAGGAACTGACTGGGATAAGCCTTGCTCAACTGAGTCTGTATTTTATATAATCTGTATATAAATTTTATGTGATAATGTGTGGTTTGATATGCCTAATAAAGGATATTTGAATTGAAAACGTGGTGATGGACACCAGCTTATCTTAGCGAAGCTATCTCATCATAAGCTATGAGAGTTCTGTTACACGCAGGTGCTGCTTGTGGGCTTCCTAGAAGAGGCACCTGCTTGGCCGCTGTGAGAACAGGATGCTTGACTAGGTGCCTTTGGTCTTCTTATGGGGATCAGGCAACGTCATGGGAAGGCACGCTTGGCAAATCCACACCGTGATCAACTCCCACCCGGAAACCAATGTCCCCACTGTGGAAGGACAGGTGGATCCAGAATTGGCCTCCACAGTTACGGACCCATTGTTAAAATCATGTTTATGGAAGACAATCTTACTCGGATACGAGTGATTGAAGAAGAAGAAGAAGAAGAAGAAGAAGAAGAAGAAGAAGAAGAAGAAGTGGTTGCCGCTAGTCATGATGGCTCTATATTAACTCCAGGAATGACCGGAGGCAACAGAGGCGGCCAGTTTGCTACTATGACTGTAAAGTAAAGGTAAAGGGACCCCTGACCATTAGGTCCAGTCGTGACCGACTCTGGGGTTGTGCGCTCATCTCGCATTATTGGCCAAGGGAGCCGGCGTATAGCTTCCAGGTCATGTGGCCAGCATGACAAAGCCGCTTCTGGCGAACCAGAGCAGCACATGGAAACGCCGTTAACCTTCCCGCTGTAGCGGTTCCTATTTATCTACGTACTTGCATTTTGACGTGCTTTCAAACTGCTAGGTTGGCAGGAGCTGGGACCAAGCAACGGGAGCTCACCCCGTCACAGGGATTCGAACCGCCGACCTTCTGATCAGCAAGCCCTAGGCTCAGTGGTTTAACCACAGCGCCACCTGGGACTGTACAAAGCTCCTAACAGCTTCGGACCAGTTTACCTGCAAGATCACCTTTCCCCATACATGTCTTCTCAATTGCTTCGATCTGCAGAACAGGCACTGCTTCAGGTGCCATGAAATACTCCTTTTCAGGTTTGTAAGAAATGGATCTCCCCCCCCCCATGTGGCATCACTGACCCTTTGGAACTCCCTGCCTATTGACGCCATGCAAGTACCTTCATTGTACTCTTTTCAGCATCTGCCAAAAACATTTGTTTGTTTAGGGAAGCTATCCAGACACGCGGAACGTTGACATGTGCTTTTATCCGGGTTTAAGCTTATTGTTGATTTTAATTACTTTTGAATGTTTTAAATAACTGTTTTTAACTGGGGTTTTGTTTTTATAAAAAAAATTATAATTTCATTGTTTTATTCTTGAGGTTCTTCTTCTTCTTCAGTAGAACATTATATAATTTTTTAATGAAATAAATAAATAAAACCTTGTCTCTGAATACCAGTTGCCAGGGATCACGAACTGGAAAGGCTATAATTCCTGTGTTTCAGTGGTTGGACTTGATGACTCTTGGGGTCCCTACAATTCTACCACTCTCAAGTCCTGCTTGTGGGTTTCCCAGAGGCCATCTGGTTGGCCTCTTGGTGTTGCCAAGACGGAGAACTCGTCAGGAAACAGGGTGGGAGCAAAACAGGAGATATTTGCTTCAGTGGACCAGCCTCCACACTTACATAAGGAGGTCTGAGCTAACCAGGCATCTTGTTTCAAAGGCCCTGTGTCAGTCTTGGAAAGCATAATTAAAAACAACCATGTTGCATTCCTCTTTCATTTCCCCCCCCCCCCCCGCCCCAAGCTGTTACACAAGTCTCACTTATCCTCCTAGGTTTTGCCATTGCTGGTCTCTCTTTCTCCCGCCCACCTTTTCCTGCATCCTCTTTCTGGGGAAGAGAAGTGACAGTCACAACATCTATTATCACCACTGAGCTGGTAACTTGCTGATCGCTGTGTAAGATTAAAAACTGAAGGTTGCCCAAAAAACAGAATACACTGCATCTGATACGAACAAAGAGGACACATATTTGCACCCCAGCGCACAAATCTTTGCAACTCACTGCTGTAAGGCACAGTAATGGCTCACGGTATAAGCGCCACGGTGTATATGCATAGTGCCTTCTTTAATAATAATAAATAATAATAATAATGTTATTTTTTATTAAGTATACATGGTGCCTTTTTAAAAAGCCTCTTAACATTCTGTGTCCTGGAAGTTCAAATTCTGCTCCAAGAAAAACTGAATTCTGCAAGATGTATAAATGACACAAACAGAGAAAATGTACAGGATGTTTCTCCTTTTGTCCATTAATTTTGTCCATTAATTTTGTCCATTAATTTTTAATTTTATTTTGCTGGCATTTGAGGGGGAAAGTAATTAGTTGCACTGGGTGGTGAACCCTTCAAGCTGCCCTGAGATAGGGCAGTATACAAATTTAATAAATAATAATAATAATTATTATTATTATTATTATTATTAGTGCCCTTTTTTAGGGAGAAAAAGATGCCACGAAGTTACTGCAACCATGAAGTTGTTGCAGTAAGTGCCACACTTTGAACATTTGTGGTGGTGTTGGTGCCAATACTGTGTACCCAGAAAAAAGCACCGACTATTATGATCATTTATTTAATTTGCATACGGCCCTTTACCTGTAGATCTCAGGGTGCTCCACACCCTAAAACCACAGTATGGAAAACACAAGATACTTTTGATCCCGCAGATTTGTGCAAAAGCCAGAAGACTGCACAATCAAATTAACAATTGCCCGACTTGTGCTTTTGCACACTTTCTGATGGGGGGGGGGCGTTTCATTTTTAACCATGTATGTAATTATTTGCCTGGCGTGCTCTGGTCCATGGGGTCACAAAGAGTCGGACACGACTAAACAACAACAATTATTTGCATACATGCATACATGCCCTGACTTAATGGGCATGACAGACTCAACAAATATGGGACAAACAACAATAGGGGGGGGGTGTGCCTATTGGACCAAAGTTGCTCTCAGATACAAAATCAAATGCGGATGAGTGTGGGTTACTAATCTGAAGGGCGGGAGAGTAGATTAACGACTAAATAGTCCTCAAATGTGGGTGAGCTGTATGCCTGAGATTAAGACACTTCCTAGAAAGTGGGACGGCCAGAAGAACATCAGAAGAGCCTGCAGGATCAGGGCAGTGGTCCATCTAGTCCAGTATCCTGTTCTCTCCATGGCCACCCAGATGCGCATGGGAAACTAGCAAGCAGGACCCAAGCAGAAAGGAACCTCCCCCCCCCCCGCTCCTGCAATTTCTGGCAACTGATCAGCTGTTATCCTCTTGCTAAGACCCGTATCTTACAAATGTGGAGCTTGTCTCTTAAGGGGGACTCCCCCCACCCCTTAACAATTTGTTGGCAGGGTTAAAGCTGTCTGTTTAGGACTCATTCAGGAGCAAGGCTTTCACTCACACACTCCAAAGGTTAAAATAACATACCCAAAGTAGGAAGATCATTTATTTTCATTGCACTTATCGGGGATACATGTGTGTTTCGCATAGAAACATTGCAGACTGTATCCCTCTTGGGTCTGAGGCCTTAATGGTCTGCCAATTTACACACACACACACAAACACACACAAACACACACACACACTGCCACCTTTCTCATGTATATCTGAGCCGACTGAGGACACGCCAAGCATCTGACGAGATGGACTCTGGTCCATGAAAGCATCTGCCACAGTAAATCGGCTCGGCACCTTCAAGATGGCAAACACATTTCCTGGCATCTTATCTATCACCATTCCTTTCATCACTGTTCTTCAGGGCTGTGCACACAACCGCTTGTGTAGCTAAAACAGACGTCCCTATTTTCATGGGAGAAATGTTGGGCGGTATGATGCACATTATGTAGCTAAAACCCACACACAGGTTAAGAAACCAGAAGCGTTTTTACTTGGAATAGTCAGAGAGGAATTACCCAAAAAAGATATTATGTTTTTTCTGTATGCCACAACAGCTGAGAAGATTTTACTGGCTAAGAATTGGAAGAGTGAAGACCTACCTACAGTGGATGAATGGCAGATGAAGATGATTGAATTTATGGAACTGGCTGAATTGACCGGGAGACTTCGTGACCAGAGAGATGAGTCGGTGGAAGAAGATTGGAAGAAATTTAAAGTTTATTTCAGAAATAATTGCAATATTGGAAATATTTAATATAAGATTTGGAAGTACAGGGAGGTTGTAGAGGAGGATTTGTAGAGGTATTGTAGTGTATTAAGATTTAGATCAGGCATCCCCAAACTTCGGCCCTCCAGATGTTTTGGACTACAATTCCCATCATCCCTGACCACTGGTCCTGTTAGCTAGGGATCATGGGAGTTGTAGGCCAAAACATCTGGAGGGCCGCAGTTTGGGGGTGCCTGATTTAGATACTGGATAAGTGTTAAATAAAAATTGAAATGTTGTTAAGGAATTAATAAGAGGTGAAATTAGTTAAGGTAAAAATAAGCTGATTGAAGTATGATATAGAAATTACTAAGGATGATATACAATGAAACGCAGCAAGGAGGGACATGAGGAAGTCAACAATGTCAGGACACGTGAATGACAAATATGGTTGTTTTTCTTTCTTTTTTGTATTTTGTATTTTTTTCTTTTTTCTTTTTGTATTTTGTATTTTTGTGTTTTATGTGATTTTTTTGTATTGTTGTATTTTTGTGGTTTATATGTTTTTTCAGTTTTATAAAATAAATAAATATATTTGGAAAAAATATAATAAAACCCACACACAGGTTGAAGGTTATCAAGAGGGCATGGGAGGATGTCAAAATTTGCAGAAGTATATCTCCCCTCCCCCTCCCCCAACTGGGGAAAAGAAACTCTCAAATCAGCTCATTAGGAGGAGAACATGCTTGCTACTTAGGGAATACTGGTGTGTGGGGGGGGTTTTGGGGGGGGGAGGGGAGCAGAAAACCAGGGAGGAAGATAATGGACTATCCTGCAGGAAGTCCTGGCTGACTTGACTGGGACCTTAGACAGGAGAATTCCATGCTGCAATATTTTATTGCAGCTCCCACAGGTCAGGTAGCCACCATCAACCTTTGCAGACACAAGGCCCGCCTTTAGCTACAACCTGTGCAATGAGGCCACTTCTATTTTAATTTTTTAACCAACAATCTATGCCCCTGTTTTTTGCTTTTTTAAAAAAGGATGACTGGATGCAAGAGAGGTCAAGGAAGAAATCTCAGTAAGGTTATCTTGTCATTCAGGAAAGAGAAAATCTACACCTCCTGGGATTTCTTCCAGCAGAGATGAGGAAGCCGTAGTCCTCCGAATGTAGCCGAGCTACAGCTCCCAGCACCCCCAAGCAGAACCCACGCTGGCCGGACCTGATGGGATTTGGAGTCCAGTCACAGAGTCTCCATTCCTGAATGAGATACACCTTTGGCCTGTGTTGTCTGGGATGTTTTTAAATATTTGAAAACTGCCCCCATGTGCTAAATTGGCTCAAAGAAACCCCAAACTTGTTTTAGATAAAGCTACCGTATTTTTCCGTGTATAAGACTAGGTGTTCCCCCCCTAAAAAATAGTGTCAAAAATGAGGAGGCGTCTTATACACGGATACATCTCACCCCATTTTCTTAAATATGAGTCCCCCCAAAACAGGGGGTGTCTTATACATGGGCCGTCTTATAAACAGAAAAACACAGTATCTTGTAATCAGGGACTGTACTCCTGTGAACATTTCTTCAGAAGTAAGTCCCTTTAAGTTTAAGATCTCTGGGGTTTACTCCCAATCTGCTGCCTATGTGTTAAAAATCGAGGCATTTCTCTCCCACTCTTTGAGGCAGATCCCCATCTTTTCATGATTACTCTGAGAAATGCAGCACCCATTAAGAACAATTGCAATTAACAGTAAATTTTTGCACTGAATAATAATGAGAATTATTCCAATTAATAATAATTATTGTTATTGTTGTTCTTAACTGCATTAAATGATAACATAATTAGCAGTAGAATGAGAATCTTTCCAGTACTCCTACTTATGCTGTTACCTCCATTGCAAATTGACACTTCAGATGACTAAGGTACAATAAATAACCAATAAACACAAAAACATACTTTATTTGTTTCTTCTTTATACAAAATAAAGAAACTAGGAGCAAAAAACTATAATACATTCTTAAACAGGTGTGTTGCCTCCGAGGAAGGTTTAGACTGGATTGGCGTTTGCTAGCGGCATTCCAAAATTGGGTTTTTAAAAAACTTTTATTGGTAGTTGTGGTTATATTTCCGCCAAAATAATTATAATTATAATATAATAATATTAATAATAATAATAATTAAGAAAACAAAAAAACACCCTCCCCAAGTCCCTCTCAACGTATTTAAATAAGTCCTGCAAGTCGTTCCAGCACTTACCACGAGGGGGCGACGTGTCACCAATAAAACATTCCTCCTTTTCCGGAGATCTTTTCCAAAAGTCCTTTCTCCTGCCACCATCGAACACGCACAAAATAAACCTTTTAATTAAAATAAACTGGTTCTCTCTTTTTTCGGATTTAGGAAAAACAAAAACCCAAAACAACCCCAAAAAAACTCAAGACGCAATCCTGGACGGGGCTGGGACAGGTGTTGGTCGTTCTCTCCCCAACCTCTTTCTCACATCCTCCAGTCTGTGAAACAGGCGAGTCCAGCTTTGGTCCAACGAATGGGCGAGTTCCAGAGATTTCGCTGCGAGAGGTTCCTCGAACAAAGACGGCGAACCACCTCTGCGCGCTGCAACCGGGGTGGGTGGGTTGGTTTGTTGGTTGGCGGGCCCGCCAGCCGTGTCCAAGCGTCCCCACTGAGCCCACCCGGGGCCAGACAGCGGGCCGCGCGCGGTCCTTGAGCGGCCCCCGAGGGGGAGAGGAGGTCTGGCGAGGCGCGATTTGGCATCACGGTGGTGGCGCTTTTGGTAAACGGAGTTTCGCCCCGACGGAGCGGACGGAGCTGGACAAAAAAAGGGGGCTACTCTTTTTTTGGTCCGGTGAGGTCAGGCGCGCGCCCTCCGCCAGGGGTCGCTCTACCACACGGCCGTCTCGTTCAGCTCCTGGTTGGGGTGCGAGAGGGGCCCGCTGTAGCCGGACATGGAGAAAGGGGGGCTGGGCCCCCCGCTGAAGACCTCGCCCGGGATAGGGTGCAACGAGCCTGGCAGCCCGGGCTCCGGGCTGGGCGTGTCGGGGTGAGAGATCATATCCGTATACCTTTGGTTCTCGGAAGCGTGGTGCCCGGGGAGAGGGGGTTCCAGGGGTCCGAGCGGGGTGGAGCCGGCTCCCGAGGTCGGGATGTAGCTGGAATCGGCGGGGGACTGCGCCTGCGAGGGGGGGCCGTGCGGGAAGAAGTCGTAGTTGCCCCCAGGCCCGTAGTAGTCGCCTTGGTAATCTGAGCGGGGGGGGGGAGGAAGGGAGGAGAGAGAGAGAGAGAGCGAGAGCAGGTGAGATAGGATCTAAAACAGGGCTGACGAGATCCTATAAGGAGAAAAACCCTCCTCCCCTCAGTTAATCATTTAAAAATCCCATTGATTGAGAGGTGGTGTGGTGCAATGGTTAGAGCTCTGGACCGAGGTTGGGGAGGCCCGGATTCAGCTCCTCACTCAGCCATCAGTGGGCGACCTGTGGCAAATCACTATTTCTCAACCTACCCTACCTCACAGGGTTGTTGTGAGGATAAACTTGAGGAGTGGGAAGACAGGGCAATGTCTGTGGAGGGAGGGATAAGCAAACAAACAAACAAAAGCAATAGATCAACATATCGATGCCAACGGGATTGGCAGCCCTGCGTTAGGAAGAGGACGACACCGGTGGCTTCCTGCCATTTCTTTCCTGGACGACCAGGGCAGGTGGGCAGCCGCGCCCACATAACTGCCTTGCCAGTTGAGACCATTGCGTGTCATGCAGCTCGGTGCTGCCCACAATGGCTGGCAGAGGCTCCTCTCCGGGGTTCCAGGCAGGGAATATTTCCCAGGATGGGACCTAGGACAAAAGCCGAGCTGCGGCCCTTCCGCAAGCATAGCCGGCCACTGACACCTTCCCATTTACGTCGAGGGGGGGAAGTCCTGCTTCGCGGGCAACCGAGTTCAAATATCAGCTCCGCCACTGAATCCAGCTCGACTCCTTTCCGGAGAAACACCTCGGAGAGGTAAAGCTGCAGGCCCGCGCATTGTTGGGAGCACTGCTGTTCTGCTCAGAAGCAAACCCCCTCTGTTCCACACCCCCGACCTCCCCCAAATAAGCAGAGGGAGGCTCACAAAGACCTATGCAGAGGCCAGGACAGTCGAGAAGAAATGAAGGACACAGAGGGGTCAAACGCCAGTCAGGATTCAAACTTAAAACTATCCACAGTGGGCCAGATGAAGGCCAGGCCAGGCCATAACCCCACAGAGAAGTGCAAAGATCATTAACAACCACGATTATTGCAAATAATAGAAATGTGGCATAGAAATATAATATTATTATTGGTAGTAGTACAATAACAGCATGGTATTTTATTTGCATGCATTATGAACAACAGCAAGAACAACAGCATGCTGTAATAATAATAATAATAATAATAATAATAATAATAATGATGATGATGATAATAATAATAATAATAATGGTATACTACTAATAATTTTATTATTTGTATAACATGGGTAATAACAACAACAATGTACTATAATAATAATAATAATAATAATAATAATAATAATAATAATAATAATAATATACTGCTACCACAGAAACCTAGGCGTGGACACGGCCTCCAGGCCAGAATCCCAGTTATAGCTCGATGCTGTACAGGTAAACTCAAAAGTTCCACTGAATGCAATAGCGCTCCCCCCCCCCAAAAAACCCCACAGTGAGTGGGTGTAGGATCGCAGCCTGGGCGCGCAAGTCGGTTGTGCCATTTCCCGCATGAGGATGAGGGTCTGTGATCAGCTACTGTGGGTCGGATCGGTGTGCGCGCGCACGGGGGGGGGGCGGTTTGGGGTCACCGAAAACAACACACCGTGAATCTACGGAGATTATTCTTATATAAAGTGTGGGGTTTAAAAACAAGAAACAAGTAAATGCATTCAATAATAAATTAAAGAATAATTTTGGTGAGTTTTGTATTAATAATTGGGAGAAATTAATGGATGATGACACGACTATGAGCTGCTAGAGCTCAAAAACAAAACCTCCATCCCCAGAGGCAGCATACCTCGAAATAAATACGGCAGAAAGCGGACGGTGAAAAGCCAGCTGCTTCCCCCCTCCCCTTCAAAGCGCTTTGCTGGCGGGTTCCGCGGATGCGGGAAGCCAAAAACTGGATTTTTTTGGCCTGACGCATCAGGCAGGCGCCTCCACCCTCCAACTACCTACTACCGCCTGCCTAAACTGTCATGGAGCAGTTTAAAACGCCCCACAAACCTCTCCCGATTTTATGCTTCAGAAACAAACACCCCCGACGACACACTCAAGCGGTATAAAAGCATCCTCAAAGGACATCCGCCGCCCCTCCCGCATCGAATTCTATTCGATACGTCACAGCGTTCCAAACAGAACGTTCGTGGAGAAAGTAGCAGACACATCAAAGCCCGGAGCCGCATTAACGTTCGTTTGTTTATGGACTGCTATCAGATGCGCGCCTGATTCTATACGCCCCTTCCATACGCTCCGAGCCTGAAGAAAATGCGCGCAGCAGGGAAAGAGGGGCTTGTAACAATAGCAATAGCTTGTAACAATAGCAATATTTTTTTTAAAAAAAAATATTAATAATCTAAAATCTCCGGAAACTGGAGCTTCACATTCAAATTAGTTAATCTTTACTAGCAGGGACCCGGGTGGGAGGAGAAAAAAACTTCTCAAAATGCGGGTGGGACTTCAACGCAGAGTAAACGCGTTTAGGATTGGGCTGCAAATTTAGTTTCGGAAAACTAGGAGGAAGGAAGGGCAGAAGCAGTCGCTTTAAACGGGCTGGAGTTAATCAATTCTCTCCCCGCCTGCACCTTCCTCCCCAACCCCCATCATCCTCCGCCAGTGGCAGATAGGATGTTAATTCGATTAAAGATACACCCATTCCTCCAGGAGGAAAGGCTCACACAAGCCTAGAACAAAGGTGTTCAGACAGAGCCAAGCCCGCACGCTTATCCTCTAGAGGGGAAGAAGTTACATTATCTTGCCGCTCTAATTATTATTATTGCTTTTCATAATAATAATTTAAAAATTAATTCATCACTCGCCCTTCACCAGCAGGTCTCGGGGCCAGTTGCAACTATTTAAAATTCAGAATAAAAGACACAGTTGAGGACATTGATTCACAAGAACAGGGCGGGTTCTGGAAACACACACTAAAGTTTGCATGCACGCAAAAGCTCATAACAATGACAAACTTAGTTGGTCTCTAAGGTGCTGCTGGAAGGAATTTTTTTTTTGTTTCGACTACGTCAGACCAACACGGCTGCCTACCTGTAACTAAAGTGTCAAAGGCCACGGTCTTCAGCATTCAAGCAAAAAGCTGCGTAGTGAAGGCGCCAAAGTTACGCACCTCTCTGAGGAGGGCATTCCACAGCTTAGGAGCTGCCACAGAAAAAAAGGCTCTCATCCCGGAAGTATACGTTTATATTACGCACATTCACACAGACACTTTTTTCTCCATGAGAAGAGGGAATTCTCTGCACATAATTTGGCATAAACACACTCTCTCAGAAATAAAGGGAGAAACTTCTGGGAACAGCTAGAATTCGCCAGCGAACAGGGGTTTCTCTTAAAGAAGCCCGAAACACCCGCAGGGCACCACGTTGTAGCAGTGTATTTTAATATATATTATTTGACTTTACTTCTCATGCTAAATTCCCGGCGCACAGGCTGTTCCCGTTCCTCTCCAATGCTTAAATTGTGGCTTTATTAGTTTGCACGTTTTATTTATTTCTGACACCAGAATATAGTTCCATAGAATGTACATTTAATTATTTACTTAATTGTTTGATAACACCCGTGTATACATCTTCCTAGCAGCATCCTCGCGCGCGCAACCTACAACTATAGCGCTAAAGGGACGCGTGTAACACGCGAGCAAATCCTCTGCGGTGCTTATTGGAAAATATGTCCCGCTGTTTTCAAGTGAGTTTACTTCCCAAACCTGCCTAGCATCATTCCCGTCACTACCCGAACCCCCCCCCCCTGGCGATTTAAGGCGAGACGGAGCACACAGCCATACAAACGGCCTGAGGCCGAGGCCGACCAACTACAGTAAACTCAAGCATTGCCTGCACTAACTGACAGCGACTCTCCACGGTTTTAGACAAGGGATCTGGAGGTACCGTTTGGGATTGAACCTGGTGCCTTCTTCATGCCAGAAAGATGCTCTGCCACGGAGCTACAGCCCTTCCACGGGTACCAAACTGAATAAAATTTTGGGGGACCAGGCAAGTCCCGCCCTGCCTAATCGATCACGAAACACGGCGCGCGCACCATCTGAATGGCAATGCCTGTCAAGTTTGGAGAGCACAGCCCCCTAAAATATTTTATGGGGGCAAGGGATCTTGACCCCTAGGAGTTGGGTGAGCCCCTTTCCTGTCTTTGGAAGTGTTTGGGGGGGGGAGGAAGAGTGCCAAATAACACCCCCTAGACGGAGTATAAGGAGCAGGAAGCCAGATAGACCTCGGAATCCTCGGAGAAATAGAGTTTCCAGTTTCCTTCCAGCCAGGCGACCCTTGCTCAAAGAAGTAAATAAATATTTTCCCTCCTGGGCTTTGGTTCCTTTTTGGGGGGGGTCGTTTTTTATCAGGTTTCGCCTTCAGGGAGCTGGAAGGTGACGGGGTGCGGGGAAGCGGCGGTGCCTGGAAGACAAATGTCCGGGGCCCTGGCCAGAGGCGGCGGCCGCCTTCCATACGCGCCTGGGGTTCGGCCGTAATTGGAACAAATGCCGTCTGAAAAGAGTACAAAGGCGAGGCAGCTGGAGCTTTGTTCGTCGCAGCGCAGGGCAAGGGAGCGCGGGGCGTCAAAGGGGTCGGGCACAGCCGGACCCTCCCGCACAAAGCTCCCTTTCTCGGGCGGGGCGGTGGCGGCAAGGAGGAGGAGATATCCAGGCAGGGACCACGCCTCCTCCCCGTCGAGGGAAACCGTCGGGGCGGAGGGAGAGGCTGGCCTGAAAAAAACGTCGGGGAAGCCGTTGGAAAGAAACCAGCTGGGGGAGGCGGGGGTAGGGGAACCAAGGGGGAGGGTAAGAAGAGGAACCAACAAGGGGGGGGGGCAACTATGGCGGAAGAGGAACTAAGAGGGGAGGAACAGCGGAGGGTGCAACCGCAGCAAAAAAGCAGGGGAATCAAAGCAACCGGCAGGCAGCCCTGGTTTCCGAGCGCCCTCGGATTTTCAGTGATTTTAGCGAAGCCAGGAAAAGAGCGGGGTAAAGAGATGGCAGGGGAAGAAAAGCGGAAGACAGGGAGAGGTGGAAAAGGAAGAATCTCTGTATGGAAGGGAGAGGAAGTAGATGAAAAACTACAAAAGACGGAGGGAAACGAAAGAAAGAAAATCTTACTCTGTCTCCCTCAGGAAGCAGGAGGTTGAGGTTCTAAAGAGGCTGGCTCCAAAGGGTTGGTCAAAGTTTTACTCAAAGTAGCCCCTGTTATTTGCTCCCGTGATTATTTATGCAGTATGTGTATTTATATACAGCTTCCTGAGCTTGTCAGAAAATGGCTTCTAAGCTGTTTACAAATGTAAACCCAATGATAAAGGTTATATCGGCCCAGTTAAAACGCACAATGAATGAAACCAGTTCATCAAACCATCCATAATCACAATATACAAGAGGACAAATTCATTAAAACAGCATAACCGTTAAACCGGTTGAAGCAACAATGAAAACTGTCAAACCAGGAGGTTGTGGCCAGGAGATCAAGGCTAGCTTGTCTGAGCTGGTGGGATGCCCAAAAGGGCTGGAGGCCGCCTCTCGCAATTTCAGCAGCGAGAGTATTGACTTCAAGTTAGTCCATAATAAACGCACGTTCACTCCGAAGTAAAATCTGGCTGTGTTCAAGACATTCAATCCCCATTTAAAACACAGCACTCAAGGAATCATGGGAATTGTAGTTCCTCACTCACAGACCTACTGTTTCCGGTACCCTGAGGAAGGAAAAAAAGCTCCCAGGGTCCTTTTGGGGAAAGTCATGTGCTTTAAATGTAACTAGTGTGAATCTGCATCAGGTAGGATGCCCAGGTAAATGTGCCTAGGATGGTGATCCTTGTTTGATTGGGATTAAAATATGCTTTGGGAACAAAACTCAGGAAAAAAAGTGATTGGATGAAAGGAAGGAAAAGTGCCCACCACGATTCCGCCCTCCCCCAATCCGAGAGGGGAAAACCTTCTTACCTCCGTAGTAAGTATAAGGGGTGGAGCCTAGCATTTCGGATTCATCCAAGCGGCCTCCCAGAGGGCGCATGCGTCGAGGACTTCTGAAGAAAGCGTGTCTCCGGGCTCCCAGCGCGCTCAGTTGTTTCATCCGTCGCTCCTTGGACCGTCGGTTCTGGAACCAAACCTGTGGGGGCACAGAAGGAGAGAGGCTACGGTGATGCCCTCTGGCCGGACTGAACCCCAGCAGACACCCAAAAGAACTAAACTCAATTCTCTCCTCTTAGGCAAAGACCACAAGAGGACCTAGATGGTCGCCAGATTCTGCACGCAGATTTGCAGGCGCAGACCACCCCCTGAAACCAATTGGTTCACTAGGAAAACAGTCGAAGTCGGCCTCCATGGTGGCAGGGCCAATTTGTATGGTAGCCCAAATTTTAGGTCTTTATGTGTGTATGCGTTTATCTCAGATTCTAATCTCTAAGCTGTTGTTGTACAATATTTTAAATGTATTTTTTATTCTTGTGAAAGTTGTCCCAGTTGTGCTTTTCGAGCTGCTCTTTGACCGTAATAAAATTATGTATGTATGTATGTATGCAACCAAAAAAAGGCGGACGGATGGAGAGACAGGAAATTAGGATTTAATAAACACGCCATACAATCAAACTCAAAATATACATAAAGGGAAGAGAAGATGGAGAAGTAGGGAGGGGAGGAGAAAGTGGGGGAGGGCATGCAATGACAAAAGCCCCCCCCCCAGTTGCAGAAAAAAGTAAGGATTTTCTTTGTACGTCCATAAAGAGGAAACCTGGTTTGGAGGACAGGGGTTCAGGATCTGCCCATGAAGACTAAATAGTTGAGGGGGTTGGTCTATCTAGATGGCCCTTGGGGTCCCTTCCAGCCCTACAGTTCTATGACTTTAGGACACTGAAAAGTCCCTATGTATTACTGCGCAAATAAATGATGTTATATTGCCATGGGCTGGTAGTAGGATGGGTACGCCCACTAATTTGTGGGATGAAAGGTTGCTCGATGGCTCTGCTGCTATGGCTGCTGTTTTGTGCCCTAATTAAGCACCAGTCTACTATAACATAGAAATGCCTGTAGTCATAACTACTAGGAGTAACAACTACTAGAAGCAGTGTGTGCAGTAAATGGTACAATTAGCAGTGTGGGAAAACCATCCAAACAAATATTTAAACTCATCACTTTCCCTGCATGTTGACCTAGAATATCTTAGAGATTTCCCACTGCATTTTTTAATACTTCTTGTTGGTGCTTGTATTGGTTTTGCTCCAGTATTCTAAAAAAAAAAAAAAACCCCACTGGTGCTTTAAAGTACCAGAATGGGATTTCCTTCCTTCCTATGTTACCCATAAGACCAGGCATCCCCAAACTGCGGCCCTCCGGATGTTTTGGCCTACAAATCCCATGATCCCTAGCTAACAGGACCAGTGGTTGGGGAAGATGGGAATTGTAGTCCAAAACATTTGGAGGGCCGAAGTTTGGGGATGCCTGCATAAGACTATCCCTGTTAGATGGGATCAAAGGTCCATTCAAACCAGAGATGGGGACTCTGTAGGCTGCAATTCCCATGATCCTTAGTCATGGGTCATACTGGCTGAGGCTGATGGGAGTTGGAGTCCCACCTAAAAGGCCACCATTTCCCCATCTTTAATCTAGAGCAGGCACCCCCAAACTTCGGCCCTCCAGATGTTTTGGACTACATTTCCCATCTTCCCCAACCACTGGTCCTGTTAGCTAGGGATCATGGGAGTTGTAGGCCAAAACATCTGGAGGGCCGCAGCTTGGGGATGCCTGATCTAGAGTATCCATTTAGATAGACCTTGCAGATGCTTTTGAGAATCAGATAAGCAGAACATGAAGACCACATCCTTCTCTTTTTCCCTGGCCTCAGCAGCTGAACTTAGGAGGTATAGTGCCTCTGAACTTGGAAGCTCCACTGTCATTCTCTATTAAACTGCTCCAGAGAGAGAGCCCGCACTTGCAAGATGCTCGGTCCTAGGTAGGGTGTTTCATTCAACATGGACAGGAGGAAAAGGCAGGGGGAACTAGAGGAATCTGATCTGTAAGCTGCCCAGAGTGGCTGGGGAAACCCAGCCACATGGGCAGCTTATAAATAAAATATAATACCGTACTACTACTACTAATAATATCAGGATTTGCTTAAGTAGACTCCAGGTGGCCTGATGCTACCGGACCACCAATTTAGAAGGGCACCTGCGGACGAGGAATGGGGCTGTACTACATGGCATCATTGTAGCTTTGCAAACGAATATTGATCCCATGGTTCAAATCCACAATCCTTGAAAAACCCTATTTGCGGAGGAGTGGGGGCACGGCGTGGCTGTCCTTGCATTATTCCTTTTCAGCCTTGCCCTCTGAATTGAGGTAAACATCAAAGGATTGGATCCAGTGTAAACCCTACACAGAATAGATACATTTCCATAGGCCTACTTTGAGTAGGACTATCATTGGTTACAACCCATCCTTTCCATCTTGGAGGTCTCCCTCTCTACATTTCTGTGGCTAAATCCTGATGGCTGTATTTTTTATTCATACCTATATGATTTTATGACTTTTTCCCAGTCTTCTGCCCACTTATCCGGGAGTAAGCCCCACTGAACTCAATAGGATTTACTTATTAGTAGATATGGATCGTATTACACTGTTTCTTTAGTCAGTAAATTTTTTAACCCACTTTTCATAAGCTACCTTATGTGATGATATTCTAAAATTCATGACATTAATCCATATTGCCATCATAATGTATTGATAGGTAACTGGAGCCAAGTTGATGGATTTGAGGGCTGTATCCAGCTAAGTTAGACTAGAGCCATTGCAAATGATAGACTTAAATTAGCCATGTCCATTAAATTTCAACGGGTCTACTATTGATACAACTGACGGCCCTGTGGCTCCATTAATGTTAAATTTACAACTCGGGGTCTGCAAGTGACAGAGGTGGCAATTCTATATCCATGTTTACTTGCGAGTAAGTGAGCAAAGAGTCTGCAAATCCTATATTGTTTACTTGGAAGCAATGGAGATGGATTTACTTCTGAGGAAACAGTCATAAGTCAAGCAAGAGTCCCTGAATCTCGCCAGAGCTACTCATTGTTCTTTTGGCTTGCACCCCATCCCAATTTAAAACATAACGCAATCATACAGGAGTGTGATAAAAATTGCTGAAATGCCCTACATAGGAATGCTACCAGCTACCACTGTTCCATTTTGAGTTCCTTCAAATTCTACAAATCAAAACAAAAAAAGTAATATAAATTTGCTATGCTGTCACTTGCCTCTATTTTATTACAATATTGCATTTATGTAATGTTTCCCATTGTTTAAAATGGCTTATCAAACCCTGCCCTAGATGGCTTGCAATGCTGGAAATATTTCAAGCAGAACAGAGTTGTGTTAAACTGAGACATACTCAGCATAGAGCCATTGAAATAAAGGGGCATGACTAATCCAAGTCTATTTAATTAAAAGAAGAAGAAGAAGAAGAAGAAGAACGGAAGAAGTTTCAGTGTGTCTGCTCTGAGTATGACTTACTTGAACAGAACAGATAAATAGTAACCTTACAACAACATCATGGCTGTCTTAACGCCAGCTCAAAACCATGCATGTTTTCTCAAGAGGAAGTCCTACTGATTTCAGCAAGACTTAACTTCATAATTATTCTGCCCAGGATTGCAGTCTAACCTCCAACCTCATGGGGGCAGTGTAAATTGCTGGAGGAAGGGCCATAGCTCTATGGTGGAGCATCTGCTTCTCTGGCAGAAGGTCCTGCTAGGTCTGGGTTGGGAATGTCTCCTTCCTGAAACCCTGGAGAGCTGCTGCCCAGTCAGTGAGGATATTGAACTAGATGCACCAAAGGCCCAACTAGGTATATAAAGCACCTGTCTATGTGTTGATTTCAATGGGAGAGCACTAAACTGAGGGCTTCATTCTCCTGTTGAAATCAAGGGGACTAGTGAGTTAACTGAGCTGAGGCTCCGTTACTTTGGCCACCTCATGAGAAGGGAAGACTGCCTGGAAAAGACCCTGATGTTGGGAAAGATGGAGGGCACAAGGAGAAGGGGACGACAGAGGACGAGATGGTTGGACAGTGTTCTCGAAGCGGACGGGACTAATACTGTCTTTGCACTTTAAGGACCAAGGCCAGGCATCCCCAAACTTCGGCCCTCCAGATGTTTTGGACTACAATTCCCATCTTCCCCAACCACTGGTCCTGTTAGCTAGGGATCATGGGAGTTGTAGGCCAAAACATCTGGAGGGCCGCAGTTTGGGGATGCCTGACCAAGGCTGCAGTTCTCTGCACATTTACCCCAAAGTAAATCTCATTGAAATGACTAGGAAACGCTTCTGTGCAAACATGGATAGGGTTGGGGCTTTACAATTCTAGGCATGCATCCTTTTGAGGAAGCTTGATTGAGCATTCGTAGCACTTATTACTTCAAAGTAAACATGAATAGGCTGGTACCCGCCCCCTACGTACACACATTCATTTTAAAGGGACTCGAGCATACATTTCCCCTTAACTGATTTTCAGCCAGGTCTGCTGGGGAGTAAATCCCATGAATTTGGTGGGGTTTACTTCCTCATAAAGTGTTCCTCAGGTTGGGCTTTCCTAGGCAGCTAGCATGGTGGGACAATAGGAATAATGGGGTGTACGAAGTCCTTTTGATGAAGCATGAAATTTTTCCCCTTTCTACCAAAAAAGAGAGGGGGGTGTCACATAGCCTGCAACCAACCAACCAACAAAATAACCTATACTTTAGTACTACCCATCCGGATTTCCACTGTCCATAAAAACAAGTATTCTAATATTCCACACATAAGTAAACGAAGATTTCCCAAAACATTTCAGGATGAAGAACGAAGGTAAAATGATGGCCACCTTCTGGTAAAGAGGACAAGAAGCCTGAAGGTTTCTGTGGCTGGACAGCTTCACCTTCCAACTTTCCTGGTTTTTGCTGGGTGATGAGAGTGAGTGTGACATCATCTACAGCCCAGGTGACATCACATCACAGGAGACCCTTTGCCGATGTCAGTGGTGACAAGCTATGATACAATCTGCAACATGTAGAAGATCGCCCCCTTTCGGTAGACAAGGGTGCGTGGCTGGATATAGAGAACGCTGCATTCCAAAGAGCACTGGCTCCATCATCTCTAAGGGCCCCCAAAATGCACAGAGATGAGCAAACCCATCTATGGTCTAGTGCAGAACAGGTACCAGCTGATCGTCCCATCGAAGCTCGGACTCAACAACCGGGCGCGGGGGGGCGGGGGTCCTCTTACCTGGATGACTCTCATGTTGAGTCCCGTTTCTTGAGCCAGCTGCTCCCGGATATGCCTGGTGGGCTTCGGGGTGGCAGCAAAAGCTGCTTTGAGGGTCTCCAGCTGCTTAGCCTTGATGGTGGTCCGGGGTCCCCTCCGCTTGGTCCCCGAGTTCTGCTCTTCATTCTCGTTGTTGGTGGTCTCTTTATCGGAGGAGGTGGAGTTGTCGGTCTCCTTTGTGTCGTCCTGCATCGGGTCCTGGATGTCTGGAGACAGACTTCGGTCGGTACAAGAGGACACTGGCAAGGAAAGGGGAGAGTGGGTGTCACTCTTTGGGAAGAGAGGATAAGCAGCTGCACGGGTCATTCTCTTCCCCAAAGGAATCACTTGGCAGGGCAGAGTTCATCCATCACCAGACTTAGGTATGGAAAGACCCCTGCCTCCTGCAAGGACTTTAAAAATATATATTTCACCATCAGCTTTCATCCTGTTTGGACCTAGGGTAGGAGAGAAGACAGGCCTGGAAAGGAAGGTGGACCTGTAAGACCAGGGTTCAAATCCCCACTCAAACCATGAAGCTCACAGGGCGACCACTGCCTCTCAGCCTATCCTACCTTGCAGGGTTGTTGTGAGAGCAGGGAGGAGAACTTTGCGCGCCACTTTGGGAAAGGAGGGTGACACAAACAATGAAATCTTACTAAGGAAGGAGCCACCGAGTACTGCTTTCAGAGAAAAGGCAGTTGTGGTTGGTCTCCCCCGAAAGAAATACTCAGAAGGTTAAAAGAAAAGACAGGAGGGAGAGGACACAGTCTGCCCTGAGGAGCACCGAGGATCCCAAAGGCGGAGGGAAACGCAATCAATTAATTGATTCATTAATGAATCAAACAAACAAACAAATAAAGCCGTCTGAAAAGCAGAGGCCAGCGGCGCTCCACCCCCACTCCTCGTGATCCATTTCCCCCCATTTTCTCCCCTAGATCTAACCCAACCTAAAGCACCTGGGTCCCGATCCTGAAGAAGAAGAAAAGTGGGAGGGATATGGGCAGGTCTGGATTTGGAAGGGGTGTTGCAGGACCATTGGGGCGGGGAAGAATCCCAGACTATGTGCTCTCTACATACCCCAATCAGAGACGCACGTTTCTGGGAAGGCGGTTCTGTTGGAGCTAAGGGGAGTTGACTTCTGAGCAAAGGGAAGCATGTCCCAGTTGCAGGAGTTGTGAAATAAAATGAGGTTCGTTTTTCAAAAACGTAACACCGTCAGCAACCTCTTCAGTACGTTGCCTTCTAATCTGCTGCTGCTGCTGCTACGGTATTTGCATTTATATCCCACCTTTCCGCCAAGGAGCTCGAGGTGGCCACATGGTTCTCCCTCCACAACAGCCCTGCGAGGTAGGTTAGTCTGAGAGGCAGTGACCGACCAAGGTCAGTCAGTGAGCTTCATGGCCGAGCGAAGATTCGAACCCTGATCTCCCAGGCCCAGCACATTAACCGCTACACTACACTCGCTTTCAACCTACTTTCAATAGGGTTTTTCTTGCCTCTCCGCTCTAAAAGTTCTAATTCTATTCCTGCTGAAGGGCCGTGGCTCATTGGTAGAACATTTGCCCTGCATGCAGAAGGGTGCTAGCTGCTTGAATTTCCGGGGTCTCCCGATACAGCTGAGACTATTTATTCCCCTGCCTGAATCGCTAGAAAGCCGCTGCCAGTCAGGGTAGACAATATAAGTCTGCTTCCTACGTTCCTGTGAGGTTTGCCTTGCTAAGCCAGGCCCCTCTTGGAGGCCCCACTCTCACCAATAACTTTCCCTGCTGGCCCTATTAATCGACGCCCACCCCGTCTAAAGAGAGAGAGGCCTTTCTGAATTTTGCTTTGGGCTTATTGATACCGCTGGAAGGAAGCAAAAGGGCTCTGGGAGGCGTTGGAGACACCTCCACTGGTCTCCCTAGAGGCGCCTGCCTGGACGCTCAGGAGACAACACCCGAGATTGGAGGGTCTTTGGTCCTATCCTTCCCAGCAAAAGCAGTTATTGTATTCCAACGAATGCAACGTGTCTCCAAGGGGTGATTGGACCGCCAGATGCCTCCCCCTCGACGGCTGCTGCAGAGAACCAGGGTCATTTACCCTCACAGATGGAAGTGGGAAGGCACTCGTAAACAGGGTGACTTCCAAATTCCCTCTTTTACAAAAACAAAACAAGGAAGGAAGGGGACAAATTCGACAGACCCCAAGCGATATTTTTCTGGGTAAAGCTTTAAGAGTAGACAAATACACGGCCTTCCTTCTCTCCTTCACTCTCCCTTGTTGCTAGCACACCCAGCCCTAATGCTGTGCAATCCATTTCAGCACCGACGGGTTAATTCCCGAAACAGAAAGAGCTGGAACTATGGTCTTCACTGCCGCGGCTCATTCTTCTGTCCCCCCCCCCCCGCGAAAATCCTTCCTTCACTCTACTCGTCGCTCTTTTGTCTCCCTCCTGTCCCCGCTTCCCTTTGTCTAAAGTTAAACTGTAAGCTCCTCCAGGCAGAGACCCACCTCGCGCAGAAATCCTTCTGCACGGCGCCTGGTGGGATATAGAAAAGGACCTTCCAATAGGCGGAAGAAAGGCGCAATAGAAATGCAGCGTCGAAGGTCCTCAGAATCATTCTGAAGGTCTGGGTTGGGGGCTGCGCTTGTCCTCATCTGTCCCTTCTGACCCATCCATCTCCGCTCCCTTTGCTCGTACTCCGTCCAAAGTAGGTTTGCAAGCAACTCGGGGCAGGGACCTGCTGCGTTACAGCACAAGCCTCTGAGCCTTTGCTGGGAAATCAATTCCACCCAGTTCAAAGGCTCCTACTTCCCAAAGGAGTGTGGCTAGGTGTCCACACATCAGAAATCAATCAGCAAAAAATAAAATAATAACAACAGGAACAGCAAAATCACTAGGACCACTCACGGTCCTATTAAGAGCAGCAGTACAGTTGTTATAGGAGACCGCCCCTATCTAGCAGCAAATGCACGCTATCCAACTGCAGGCCGTTCGAGTTACTTTGGCAGCTGAGGCAAAAAGCAAAGGAACCTATGAAGCTGTCCGATACTGAATCAGACACAGATTGGTCCATGTATTGCCTCTGCACTGACCCACAGCTTTCCAGGCTTTAAGACAAGGCATCTCCTCCAGCTCTATATGGAGATGCCGGGGTCTGATCCCAGGAACTTCTGCACACAAAGCGGATCCTCTACCACTGAGCTAAGGCGCTTCTCTTCTTCCCTGGCGCGCGCGCACACACAGAGAGAAATCGCGAATCAAATAGCTAACAAAAGGCTGCTCTTTCCTGACACTCCATATCGGCTGCCAAAGGCGACTCCTTCCCCCTGCCCTAGGGTAGGGCCGGCTCCGTCGGCTCACCTGAGTTGAGACTGCCTTCTTTCAAGCTGGCCGAGCTCAAGTAATCGTCCTTGCAGACGAATTTGTTCTCGTCGATGATGTAAAGCTCCTCGCCCGTCGAGAGCTGCTTGTTACACACCATGCAAGTGAAACAGTTCAGGTGAAAGACTTTGCTCCGGGCTTTGCGCACCAGGTCCGACGGGGAGATGCCTTGCGCGCACCCGGCGCACTTGGTCCCAAACCTCCTGGATACAAAAGAGATAGCGTAAGAGGGGGGCGAGGGAAAGGTGGGGAGGTCAGAGAAAGAGAGGATGAGGACCCAATAAGGAAAGGAAATGAATCTTAGCGGGGAGCCGCTCTCCATGGTATTTTTGCGCGTTGGGAACTTCTAGACAGGAAGAGGCACGGTCTCCGACAGGCGGTCAGATCCTGGATCTCGGACCTTCCCGGTAGACGCTGCCAAAAATTTGGGGAGGGAGGGAACAGAAGGGTCATTTTATTGCCTGGCCCTGGAAAAGTTTTGGCGACGGGGAAGGAACAGGATCCGACCAACGCAATCTTTCCCGCCTCCAGTCCAGAGGAATTGGGCCATCGCGGCCGACTTTGCGCAGGAGAACCCCCGTCGGATCCAGTCCCGGGTGCTTGATCAACCTGAGGCCTGTAGCAGCACTCACTAGGTCCTTTTTTATTGTTTGTTGGCAGTCTGAGGTGCGTCCGCCCCCCCCCTCCCGCGTGTGTGTGATGCGTTGGACTGAATCGGGGCCACAGTGGAAAGACCCGAACTGGGGTCCTTAGATCTAGGCATTAGGAACCACCCCCTCGCCGTTGCAAAAAGCAAAGCGCGCGCGCTGCGTTAGGGGAAACGAAAGCTGTGGAAATGCTTTTAATTTTCCCTATTGCAACGAGTTGTGTGGGTAGCTGTTGAAATGTGAAATCGCCAGTTGAAATGTGGTCCAAAATGTGGTTGAAATGTGGTCCAAAAACCATAATCGAGGTCTCTGTATCGATGTGTCAGTGTGTCTGCCCCCGCATACACCTCGAATTTGGGGTATAGAGCGCGCAAGGCTCCAAGTCACCACCACCTCCTCCTTCGGTAGGCACCATTTTCTCCCCAGGATGGCCCACGGTGACGTTGATTTAGTGAAAACATTACAACCCATAAATCATTTTGGTGCGGTTATTTTGTATGGCGGTCGCCTCATCTGCACCTTATTAAAAAAAAATTTTTTTTAAACCGTTCAAGGGGTTTAAAGTTTTTTTAAAAGTGGGGTGGGGGAGGGAAGGGGCTGGAAAGTCTAAGAACTCGGAATGGCCATTACAGGCCGGTTTACATGTGCAAAGCCAGCTTAGCCTCCATTCATTCATATGCGTTTGCCTTGGGGGGCCCTATGCCCACAGAGCTGAAGTCACTTTGGCTCCCCCTCTCTCGCCCTACAGCACCGCACCTTCCCGTGCCTGCCATTTCCATACCTAAACAGATAGGCGCTTTACCTCCAATTAATGCCCGAAAACAAAAGGCTGGGGTGGATTTGCATTTGCAAAATGAGGGTTTATTTGTTGATTTTCATTTTCCCGAAGACAATAAGGAAGGGAGGTGGGGGGAGGAGTGAGAAATGCGGGTGGGCCACAGTCAAAGGAGGCGAAGATTTCCACCTCCTTCTCCGAAGGTTTTTGGCGGCGGGACAACACCTGAAAGCAACTGGCTTTTAAGATCTAGGGGGCTTTGAAAATATTATTGGATAAATAATAATAATAATAATAATAATAATAATAATAATAATAATAATAATAATAATAATAATAATAATAATAGGTGGGAAACTTGGACCCCTTTCCACTGGACGAAAAAATAATGTGCCTCTATGAATAGCCACAAAAATGGATTCGCCTAAATGTTTATATATCAGGAGGTGGGGGTGGCGAACAGGTACCGCTCCCCAAATACCCCCGAAACTGTCATCCTTTGCTTATATAGGCTGTAATTGCAGCCCCACTTACCTGGGAGTAAGCCCGGTTGAAATCAATAGGACTTTAACTTCTGCGCAGACAGCTGTAAATTGTGAAGGAGCCCGTTGAAATCAATCGGACTTACTCCCGAGTAGGGTCGGACTGCATATATTTAAGCCTCGGTTGCCCAGACTAACGGGGTGGAGGGGGGGCTGCTGGTTATATTTTCAAGGAAAATATAAAATCAAGGGGATTGCTTCGATTTGACATTGTTGGGGTGGGGAGGGGGGCGTTTGGACGTCCAGACGCAAGAACTTCAGGACCAGCTTCTGGGCCTCTGTCATGCTGACAAATATACCGTGCCGCCGGGAAATTCATGGGCTTTGGCGCGCCTAAGCCCACCTCGGAGCGCAGCCTCGATGTCAAAACAGCAGACATCCGTTTACTCGGAGGAAGGAAGCCCTAGTGAATTCAATGGGTGGGTGTTCTTCCTATGGAAAGCGTGCACATAATGATAGGCTGAATCCTCTTTCGACCCTTTCTCTGAAGGAAGGAGGCTCTCCTTGCCTGTGTCAAAATGGATATGGAGTACATATTCATTTTTATTTCAGTCTTTCCTGGGTAATTCGGATACCCCGATTTCCCGCCCTCTCGGATAAATCCATCGCTGATGGAGAGAGCAGGTTTTGACCTTGCTACTCCCCGCCCCATTTGCCAGTATTTTCCAATACCAAGCTATATAAAGACCTTTAAAATAACAATAATAATAATAAAAAATATCGCAGGACCCCCCCTTCCTTTCTGTCTTTGGGCTGAGTTTCTAAATCAAAGGATGCAAGCCTTTTCCTCTTACTCGGTAGTAAATCCTATTGCCCCCCCCATGGGATTATCTTCCCTAGGAACCGAATTTAGGATGGCCCGATCCTATGCCCCTTTGTTCAGCAGCAAGCCTCCATTTCGATGGAACTTACTCCTGGGTAAAGGCCGCACGCCTAAAGAGCACGCTTGGCGATGCCTGGCTTAACCCCAAGGAAACAGCCATAGCGGGATCAGGCCTTTGTGTGGGGTGTGAGTGGGGGGCGTTGTTCAGAGTCAGGGCCCTTAGCGTCTATTTACACACTGGCTATACAGAACTAGCAACACTTTTTGGAGAGTCGAGAGAAGAGTAGAACCACAGTCCTGAAGGGGATGGACTATGGTGGGCAATTTTCCGGGGTGGGATGGGGGGGGGCTTCAGGGGCCGCACTTCTAAACTCAGAGGTGTCCCACTCCATTTAGTGGGGGCTCAGACCCTAAGGAAGTGGGGTTACGACTACAGCCCACATCATCCAGGAGGGACCATTGGGGTGTTGGTGGGGGGTGGGTTAGAAAAGAGAGGGGGGAGGCTTAAGGGTGGGGGAAGGAGATGGAGAGACGTCGCCCCTCACCTGAAAAAGTCGTTCTTACAGTAGAGCTTGCCTTCCCGGGAGAAACATTTCTCGGTCAGGTTGCATTTGCAATCGCAACACTGGACGCACTTGATGTGCCAGGCCCGGTCCAGGACGTTGAGCAAGAACCTGTCCAAGATCGGCCGCTCGCAGCCGGCACAGTGAACCATCATAGCCGCGGCCGGATGGGGGTGGTGGGGATTTCGCCGCGCCGCGCCCCGCTGCCAGCCCACCTCGCCTCTCCGCGCGCTCCCTCTCCGGCGCGCTTCTCGGTGCGCTCTCGCTCTCTCTACTTGCCGTCGGGGCAACGCGCTAGCTCCTCTCTCCGCCTCGGTCCGCCTGTAGGGCGCCGTCCGGGCAGGTCAGCAGCGACGCATCCTCGGCCCTGCAGGGAGCATCGACGGCAGCGGTGGTGGCGGCGGAGAGAGACGAGGCCCAGCAGGCCCGGCGCTTCCTCCCCTTCCGCGGTCCTCTCCGCCGGCGTGTGGATGGCTGCCCGGGACTTTGCTCCACTTTCATGCTGTTCCCATCGCCCAGCTTTGTCTCCCGGCTTTAGTAATTCGCGCATCCTTATTCAGATTTGGTGACGTCGGGCGCTACGTCGGATGGGCGGCGGCCAATGGCGAGCCGGTGGCCATGGCAACCTCTTAATTTATAGCATATCTAAATTGGCTCCAGCCTTGCGCTTGGCACAGAGGGGGAAAAAGAAGGCAGCCCTATTGTTGAGGGGCGAGATTTTCACCTGGCTTGCCGGGGTACTCTGTGAGTATTTTGCCTCCTCAGGAGCCTTGGGGAGGAGGGGGTGCTCGCGGATCGGGGCCCACGGGGGGCTGGAGGACGCGCGCGCGCGTGTGTGTGTATCGGTAGTTCGGTCCTGGGGAGACCCCCCTCCACCCCAAAAAACAAGCCAGCTTTAGCAATAAAAGGAGCCCTTTTATGCCCCGCTCTTGAGAAATCTCTAAAAAGGTGTCAGGATAGTTCTGCTCGCGGTTTCCTTTCGGGAGGGGGCTTGGGCAGCGAGCGGGCAGACGGCGTTACCTGTCTGAAAGAGTTGCGCGCGAGGATCTGGGCTGTAAAGTTTGTGTGAAATCGAGCCACTTATTCGGGAGTCTGTATGTAAAACTATTATATTTATTATGTTACTGATGACGAATCCACCCCGGCAGTAAAATGAAAAGGGACCGGTAATCCTCGGAATGCCCATCCTACCACGTTCTGCTCCGAGTAGACCCGTTGAAATGAACTGACTTGCGTTCGTTGTGCCCATTCTTCCGAGTGGGTCTACTCTGAGGAGGACTGGCATGCAACCCCTGAATTTTTCTCTCTTTCTCCCTCCCCCTCATTAATAATAGTAATAGTAATAGGGAAAATAAAACCTTTTGGGACCCCCCCTTCCTTTTATTCTCGGGAAATGGACTGGGAATCCTAGAATCTCCCCCTCCCAGTGAATAATACTAATGCGAATAATTATAGCAATAAAACTTTGCCAATTAGTCCAACCCCCGCAAGCCGCTGCCCTCCAATTCCAGGGTCTTGAAAATTGTCCAAGGAAGCAATTGCAGAGGCAGAAAATGAAAGGGATAAAATAATATTCGCCCGAAACGAGCGTTCGAATAGGATTTCCACCTAGACTCGAATGCGAAAGTTGCTACTCGGAGGCTGGGGGAGTGCGAAAAAGCGAGAGTGAATAGACCGCGTTATCTTTCGTGTTCCCATTTAACTTCTCCTGTGTGGATTGGATTTCTCCGAGCCTCCCTATCGGTGGGGCGCGCGGGGGGGGGGGCTTACTTGGGAGTAAGGTCCGTTGAAACACCACATGGCCCAGTTAGGAAGGTTTGGGAGTGTGTTGGCAGGTTAGAAAATAAAATAAAATTCCTGATCTAGGAAGACTTTGGAAGTGCATGATCCAGGAGGGGGTCGTTGGCCTCGTGCGCCTGTTGCCTAGGAATTTGGAGTGAAGGCTGGGCACCCCCCTTCTTTTTGTCATGCAAGGTGCACGGACAATAGGGGGGACAGGAGAGATTAACTTACAAGGTTCTCTCTCCTCCCCCAAACCATTCCTTGCTCTCTAGAAATGGGAGGGTTTGACAAGCCTCTCACAAAGCCACCGTGAATGGTCCGAGCCCCAAATACATAGTTAGTCATTTCATTAAGTCTGATAATGAAGAGAGAACTCTTCCCCCCACTCATTTGTACGACAACATTAGAAGTCTGGGTGGGTGGGGGAGCTGAGAAGCAGAGCCTCAAAGAAGAGCTGGGGGGGAGAGGGCAGAAACCCAAATAAATGCCCCTTCCTTCCTTTTCCCCAGAGCTCGCAGCTACACCTATAGATGCCATCTGAAAAGACAGAAAATGGGAATCGTTCGATCTTCCTAAAGAAAATCTACATATTTCCTCGACGTGAGCTCGGTGCGTTAGGAGGCCGGGCGGGGACTCAACGGGGATCCTTCCCACATCCTTACTCTAGGAAGACCCCCCCTTTTTCAAATCGAATCTAATTTTTCGGTTTTTGTTTTTTTTAAAAAAAACCCAAGCCACTTAATTTGTCTATTGGCCAATTTTTAATTTTGGAGGGGGGAGGGAGGAAGCGCGCTGGCTGGATAAGGCCCCTATTTTAAAATACGCGTCGGAGCAAGAGGGGAGGGGGAAAGGATGGCAAAGCTTCGGTGTGTGAGGGTCGTGTTTGTGTGTGTGTGTGTGTGTTTGTGAAGCCGGTGGCGAAGGGAATGTTAATGGCCCTTCCTGGACCCAACGCAGAAAATCTGTTCAAAACAAAGGACTGGTGTGTTGTCCTGTGAGTCCAGCAGCCAAGACTTTTGTTCCCAATGTGAGTGAGAGAGACCAGCTGTAGAACAAGGGAGACACTGGACTTTGACCGGTGTGGAGAGTTCTAAAAATGGAATGTTATTCAGTCTCGCAAACCTATTTTTTTATTATTAAAGCAGAAATCGTTTCCTGTCTTGACTATATGCAGTGAGATTTTAAAGAAGGGAAAGGGTTGCGTGTGAATGATTGTAAATTGAGAACCTCACCAGGTTTCCACCCGTTTGAAGGGGTTCTCTGTGTCCAAGGAAAGGTCTAAGAATCGTAGAGGTTTGTGGGTGGGGAAGTAAATTCGACTTAAAGCAGAGTACTTCGGTTTTAAGATTCTGGATTGTTTTCTTTGGGTCTCTGTGTCAGATAAGGCCACCCCCCCTCCCAATATTTAGCACGGTGCCGGAGGTCTTTGACAAACGTGGGTGTATTATTCCTAGCGAAATCTTTTCCAATCTAAACGGAAATTCAATTATATGTACCATCCAGACACATATATCACACACACACACACACACACGTGCACTTATCTCCATCCCTATTATTAACATACCGCTCACACAACTGCCATGTAAGAGGGGAGGTTAATCCGTATCCTACCTACTGACTATGTTGCTGGCATTTAATGTTGGCGTTAGTATCTCCCTTTCCCTTCTGGTCGCAAAATCTTTTTGAATCTTGAATCTTGAAGAGACTCGGAAACCCTCCCACGCAGAAACCCATGGCCTCGAGAAGCATTTGGAGGGCGGGGGGAGATCCGTGGATAAACACTCTAGATATTTGTTTCCTTCCAAACACAAGGCAAAACAAAGACCTTTAGGTACACATACATTTCCAAGGGCGCCCTGTGCGCCCGCCCTTGCAAATATTTTCTATTGGGTAAAATATATCAATAGGACTTGCATTTATCTGCAGATTGGTTTGGGGTTTTTTGTTTTTCTTTTAGGGAACGATTTTAAAAAAATTATTTCCAGTTTTAAAACTAGGTTTTTACCTGCGTAGGGAAAATCCGAGTCCCGCATATATACACGTATACAATACAGTATGTGGGGTTTTTTTTAGTGTGGTTTTGCCTGTGGCGAGTGTTTCCTTACCTATGCATAAAACCCCGAGGCGTTTATATTTATCACGCACCGCAGAAGTTTAGGTTGTTATGTACCAATAAACGAGGTGTGTGCTGAGCGCCGAGACAGGGTAGCGCGCAAGTTCACGCACACACTTCGCCATAAATCTATATGGAACGAAGGAAAAACGAGTAGAGAGCAAGACATCCAAACCCTGATGGTGTGTGAAAGAAGGGGCTTTGAACTGAAAAAGTCCGCAAGCCTGAAAATTAATGGACACCCCCTCCCCTCCCCCCAAAAGCTTTCAGGGATCATTTATAAAGCATTAGACTAGAGAAGTGTCCTCGAAGGTGGTTGAATCTGGATTCCAGTTTGTGCAACTTCAGTGCAATTCGGCATGAAGAACGTCCTACCTAGAGAGCCTTCCTTATACGCAGATATCAGTGGAAAGATACGCAGTTACTTGGTCATGCGTTTGTGAATGCGTAGAATACCCTGAACCGCATCTCCCGGCCACGTGCTTCCTTCCTCCTTTATCGTCTATAAAATATTTGATACATGTAGGGGTTCTTATCGTTTTCACCCAACCTTAGCAGCTGCTTCTTCCAATTTATTCTTTGGTGTTATGGGAAGGAGGTGGAGGAGGAAAAGAGCGGCGAACGGCAGCAACAACCACCTTGATTTCTTTTATTTATTGCCGCAATCCTAATCGCATTGCATTTACATTGAAATAAGTCCCGCTGGTTTACTTTGCGCTCCTTCCTTCAGCGTGGCTGGGATCGCAGCCACAGCGCAACGGAGGGGTCCTTCCTTTATGGCGCTAGCATCCCTCTCGAATATGTCTGGCCATATTAAACCCAATCCTCTCTCTCTCAGAAACGCGCACACGCACAAATCCTCCATCCCCTAACCGGACCCCCGGTCCTTCATCACTATCGGCTACTCAAAAATCTTCATGGGGGAGACGAAAGCCCCTCTCCCACCCAGCTACGGTTCCTTACACATCACCGGGCATTTATACATCAGAACTGATAATGCCCACAAATCGATAATTTCCCTCCCTATCAGCATCTGGGAAGAGGAGATAACTCTTTTCTCCCACCCTTTCAGTTCTTCCTCATCCAGGATAGAACAGGCTTTTCACCCCTCTTCCTCATTTTAATGCACTGGGAAGGAAAAGGTGTGTGTGTGTGTGTGTGTGTGTGTGAGAGAGAGAGAGAGAGAGAGATATGGAGATCTTTTCTCCTTCCATTCCCCGAACTATACTACATTGAAACCCACACCCCCATTCCACTCGCACAAATCTTCAGCTCTTTTTCACTCCTCTTGCACTTGGAAGAAAGAGGCGCGCGTGTATGTTTGTGTAAATTATATATACCTCCATTCCCCAAACTGTAATACATTAGAACCTCCCCTCTCCCCAATTCCATCCACACAAATCTTCAGCTTTTTCCATTGGAAAGAAGGGGTGTGTGTGAAAGAGAGAGGGGGGCGATCTTTTTGCTTCCGTTCCCCAAATTGTACTACATTAGAGCTCCCCCATAACCCCCCCGAAATCTCCAGCTCTTCCTCCATTCCTCCCCCGCTAGGCCTATTCCGGGGTCCCGAGCGCGCTGGAACAGATGGTTAGAAAGAATCAAACCCTACAGTCTCTCTCTCTCTCTCTCTCTCTCTCTCTCTCTCTCTCCATAGCTGCCAAGTTATCCCTTATTTTAAGGGATTTTCCCTTATGCTGAATAGGCTTCCTCGCGAGAAAAGGGAAAACTTGGCAGCTATGTCTCTCTCTCTCTCTCCTTAGTTCATAAAGCGACTGCGCGTTGGCAACTGCGGCGGTGACAGTAATAAGAGGCGCGCGCGCCGTTGATGGAATTTACTATATTAAAAAAAACAGAAAGGAAAAGAAAAGAAAGCAGCAAAGCGCCCCTTTGAAGAGAGTAAAGTGTATCAACATTACAGCGCAACAGACGGCGAAGGGATAAAGGAAACAGCGAAAAGACAAACAAGATAATCATCTGTTTCCAATCAGTTAAGCTCTGTAGAATTTGTAAGGCTGCACTCTGCATATCCCCCCTGAGTTTTGTAATTAATTACCTATCTGTTTGGCATTGCGACGGGTTTTTTCTTTTGTTGATATTCCAAATTATTCCCCACTCCCCATCGCCCCCGCCAACCTTACAGGAGTGTTGTTTAAAAGACACACGGGGGGGGGAGGAAGGGAGGGGGAAAGACGTGGGCGTGCCTGTTAGTGGCTTCGGGAGCTCCAAGCTGTCTTTTATGAGGGATGGGGAACGCGTGGCCTTCCAGATATTGGGACTCTAATTCCCAGTAGCCCCAGCGGCAGCAGCCAGGACCAGGGCCAATAGGTCCGGGATGATGGGAGTTGCACTTCTGCGGGGTCTGGTTCCCTAGTGCTGTTTGCTGCGTAGTCTAAAGCGCGTTTCCAGCAAAACCCTCAAAGGAATGTGTCTCTGTGTTGTGTTCAATCTTAGTCCTACTCAGAGTAGACCCGCTCAATTTAATAGACAAAAATGCCTTCGGCCCATTGATCTCAGTGGGTCTACTCTGAGTAGGAGTTAAAGCTAGACTGAAAGGCTCCCCCCCCAAAAAAAAATCCAGCGCAGGCTTGTTTGTTTGCTTGCATGACGCTTTGCAGGGCGCAATAAAGCAGGTCTCTGCCCCCAAGGAACTTACAATCTAGAGAGAGAGAGAGAGAGAGAGAGAGAGAGAGAGAGAGAGAGAGAGAGAGAGAGAGAAGAGAAGAGAAGTATGACTCCGAAATCTGTAGAATGGGGCCTAATCTTTGACATTTTTCTCCTCGCTCCCCTGTATATGCACCCCGCCCTGCACTGAATTAACAGATCTCACAGCGTCCAGAGTTCTCCCAAGCAAACGTGCGCAGGGCCGCAATCCCCGGCAGGGTTAGTGTACACCGCTGTGTTCCACCGGCTTTTCTTTCTAAGCAGCCTCGATCAGGAAAATAAAGCCTTCACTTTCCATTTATTTTAGCTAGGGTGCATGTGTATGTGTGGGCGCTTGCTTGCTTTAAATCCCTCCCCTGTTCCAAAGGCGGGAGGGAGAGTCTCTAAATAAAAAATAAAATAAAAATTTAGATTGCATTTCCACACTACTTGGAAGCAAGTCCCAGGGAGTCCAAGCGGGGCTTTTTCCTTCCCAGGCTGGAGACAGCCTTAAAAATGATTAACCTTGGCAGGATCGTGTCTTTGATTCCTGCACACACACACACACACACACACACACACACACACACACACACACACACTGTAGGTGTGGAATGGAATGTGCTTGTTTCTGCAAAAGGTGGCGAGGAGTTTTGAGAAAAGGGCAAGGGAAGAATGGGTTTGGCAACAATGAGAGTGTTGGGGTGCCTGTATGAATGACTTCTGATTTTCCTCATTAAAATCTCCTTCTGGAAAAATAAAAGAATATGTAGGGAAGGAAAAGATGTTGGAGGGAGAGGATTTTATATACATATAAGATTAAACAACCTCACCAAACCCAGCGAGGTTCTCGGGGCTTGTGGGCTGTGGGGCTCTTTCTGAGTGGCTGCGTTACAAATTGTAAATTTAAATTGCTCGCCGGATTCATTACTGCCTCCCTTTGATTTCAGTCAGCCGTGAAAAATTGTTACTGGTGTACCACTGCGAAAGTGTTTTGCCGCAAAGAGCAACAGCCCTAATCACCCAGCTTTCTCTCTCTTCCACAAAAGTGTAATTATTTTGTTTTGGGTGTAAATATAACCTACGGTACAAAAAGTCCAGCGGCGTCTGAATGCATTACGGAGCGCATTTAAAGGAGATCCGTCCGAAATTAATACCAAGGTTAAACTGGAAAGAGAAAGAGAGAGAAAGAAAGAAAAAAAAGAAAGCAGGCAGCTGGACAAGACACCATTTTTATAATTTTTTATAAATAAAAGGAGAATGCGAGCGGGGGAAAGAAAAAGAAAGAAAGCGAGAAAGGAATTTTTTTTAAATAAAATAAAATAAAACGTAAAATAAAGCTGAAAGGGGTTCATTCACACACTTTCACAAGCTTCCCTCCGCGAACAAAGAGGTGGAGAAGGAAATCCCCTCTCCAAAGCTGGGGGTTGAATCTCCTGCCGGGAGGCCCTTCGCGAAAGAATGGGCGCTTTACGCAAAAGGGGGTCTGGTCAGTTCCTTGCGCAGGAGACATTCCCACCAGCTTGCGCTCCGGAGACCTCACTCCAGGCTCTTCCTGGCTCTGAAACGAATGATAGGAGGCGACCCTCGCGTCTGTCGCCTCCGAAATAAATAATGCCCCCCCTTTCCCTCCCTCCACCCCAGCTACAGACGTAATGCCCGGACTCGCTTTCTCTTAGGGACGCCCACCGGCGTGCGCAAAGAATCTTGGCGCCTGTTCAAGAATGTCATTTCTAATACACACCGGGGTTTGTAGGTGCTGGTTCAGACATGCATTTTAATCACATGGCGACTGCCAAAACCAACCAACCAACCGTGATGACTCGCGTGTGTGAATGAGCCTCCACGAATCCAGACCTCCAAATCTCATACTTTCCTTTCCCATCCCATGACAGCAAAGTCCACCGTTTCTGTTCCATTTTTACACACCGTTCACCAGCCCACACTTTTACCAAAACAGCGGCCACTTAGAAATTATTTCACAGCTTTTCGAAAGGAATCTCTAGTCAGCAGAGCTTGGAGAGAAATGGAGCGACTGTACCCGCTCGTGCGAACCGCTCATCAGCACCGGAAAGTGCTATAGAGTTGAGCTGGGAATAGGCTGGTGTAGAAATCTGAAGAACGTAATAGAATAAATAAAGAGAACAGTAAAATACAACAACAACAACAACAACAACAACAACAACAACAACAACAACAACGGCTTGGGGCATTGGATATCGAATTCTTAATGGATTTCGGGGAACGTAATTTCATAAGTAAACGGATTATGGTACACTCAGACACTACACGCCTCTGAACTCTGGAATCGTTTCTCTGTATATCTTAGGATCAGTTAATAAGGGTTTGCCGCGGAAGGTACACTGCGAAAGTTTGATCTATTTATTTATTTTTAAGCTGGAGGGGTATTTCCATTTACTCGCCTTGAGTATGGGCGCGTTTATGCATCCTGGTCCCGCTTCCCACGCGTTCCGCACACGTGCAGCTTGCGCGGGGTTACCTCGCGAGTTCTTGTGATTTCCCCACACTTCCCACGCCCGGGAATTGGGCTGGGATGCGTGGATCCAGTGAACTGCCCGTTCCGTCCACCTTTCCCCTCAAACTTCTAATTCCATCAAGCCTACTGGAAAGGGAGGGTGTGTGGGTGAGAGAGAGAGAGAGAGAGGGAGGGAGGCGCGCCTCGAGGAGCAGGCGGGCCGAGTTTATGGAACCCTGCTAATTAATTGTGTCATTAAAGAAGCATCGTCTACCCACCCAAGGAAAATAAAACTGGTAGCTTGGTATACGAGGAAGCGGTGCTAAAGAAGGAGCGCGCTCATTTCGTGTTCCTCCTCCGCTCCCACCCCACCCAACCCCTTCTCCAAATCCCCCTCTCCCCCCTTCCTGCCCTCAGTTCTTCTCTCTAAGCTGCACAGTCTCTCCGCAGTTGGCTTGGAAGGAAAGGAAGAGAGGGATGAAGAAAAAGAAAGGATACTCGAAGTCGGAGAAACTGCGTACCTGGAACAAGGACCCGCCGGGTGCCGTCGGACGGCAAGAAAGAACTGCAGAAAGGATCCCCCCAATCTCTCTCTTTCCTTTTTTTTAAGAGGAGAAGCGCAGCCTCGAACCCTAGCGGCTGCCCACCCACCCACGCCTCGAGGGGTTATAAAAAGCTAAGAAAAAGAGAGAAGCAGTAGAATCACGACTGATCTCAGACGAGACTTCTGTGATCGACGGATTGTTGCTCCGTTCGTCAGCCAGCCGAGGGGACCGGGGAAAAGGAACCGGTCATGTGCAACACGCGGGGGGAAACTGTGCCCGCGTGTGCTGAGCGTGTCTCTGTGCGGCAGCCGCTACTGGCCACTAAAATTAGAGGCGACCTTTTCCAGATCCGTCTCTGAAAAGAATCTGCTGTCGGGCTAGACGCGACTACGCTTCTCATCGCAGTAACGAAGTAGTGAACGTGCACGTGTGAATGTGCTGCTCCATATCAAAGATGGGGGAGAGAGGTTTCTGCACGGCAGGCAGAATGAGAGGGTAGACATCTGGACCCTGCCATTTCAGAATGTGTGTGAGAGAGAGAGCGAGAGAGCAGGAGTGATCTGTGTATCTTTGTGCGAGTTAAGAACGTTTCTTTTTAAAAACAACAACGTTTTGCATGAAATAAATTATCGTTATCAGGCTGTGCTAAATATTACTCTCAGATATGTTTATTACATGCAGATAGTTTAAAAAACTTGTGCACCTTCATATCACACTTTTGAAATGGCTCAGTCCAGGGATCTAGCTTCAGAAGTTTATCTCTTTCAACTTCAAACATAGTTCTAGTTACAGGTAGGTAGCCGTGCTGGTCTGCCGTAGTCGAAACAAAACAAAACAATTCCTTCCAGTAGCACCTTAGAGACCAACTAACTTTGTCATTGGTATGAGCTTTCGTGTGCAGGCACACTTCTGCATGCACATGAAAGCTCCAACCAACCACAAACTTTGTTGGTCTCTAAGGTGCTACTGGAAGGAATTTTTTTTTTTTATTTTGTTTCAACTTCAAACATAGATCGGTTTTTCAGCTGGAACGTCCACGTGTCGCCAGACACAATGATTTTCCATGGAATTGGTTCACACCTTATCTGCCAGCAATCAAGCGATGTACAGAAACGTGTGAGCCAGCCTGACGGACAAGCATTCTGGGTTGGGTGGGATACAAGGTGAATCCGGTTCTGCTTTAGATATTGGTCTCTACTTTGAGTATTGGTCTCTACTCCACACCATACATTTAAGGCACTATGACAACACTTTAAACAGCTTCACCCAAAGAATTCTGGGAATTGTAGTTCGGTAAAGGTGCTGAGAGTTGTTAAGAGACTCCTGAATTCCACTCACAGAGTTACAGCTCCCAGAGTCCTTTACCTTTTTTAAGAAAAAAAAAAACCCCTCGTTCCCAGTGAACTCTGGGAATTGTGAGGGGGAAGAGAAGGTCTCCTAACTACTTTCAGCACCCTTACAAGGCCACAACCTCCGAGGTTCTTTGCGGGAATCCATCACTCCTAAAATGGAATCGTAGTGCTTTAAACATATATAGTAGGTACAACCTAAAGAATGTAAAATGCCAATGTTTTAAACCTCTCTCACTGACTTTGGCAAGAGGGTGGACTTGATTCCCACACTTTGCCCCTGCCTCCTTCTGGATGAGGTTCTGGAGAGCCTGTGGATGCCATACCAGGGTTCATGATAAGCTTTGCACATTCATTGTCACAAGGTTGTGAGCTGGGCCTCATTTGCACAGAAGCAGCTGTGTCAGGGCTGAACCACTGCAATCCACTACTAGTGGGAACTTCTATGATGGAATGCTGCTCCACATGGGAACAAACAATGACAACATCCATGTAGGTAGAAAACTAGGGTCTAGGACAGGCATCCCCAAACTGCAGCCCTCCAGATGTTTTGGCCTACAACTCCCATGATCCCTAGCTAACAGGACCAGTGGCCAGGGATGATGGGAATTGTAGTCCAAAAATCTGGAGGGCCGAAGTTTGCAGACCCCTGGTCTAGGAGAAAGATTTTGCTTGATCTATCCATTTTCTTTACTGAAAGATGTGGTGGTGGTGGTTGGGAGCAGCATCAATAATGATAATAATAATAATTTTTCAGTTTAAAGTTTTACAATCGATTATCCAACAATCACCCTAAAAACAAGATTCCAAAGAATCTCCTAGACTTCCCTCCTTCCCTTTGTGGGTCCTTTGGTTAACCATCTCCTCCTACATCCAAATCTTTGACATCTCCATTATATCCTGTGGGATGGAACACTGGGGCAGACAAGTCACAACAGTTCCTAGAGTGTCCACTAACAGGAACTCACCTGGAGGGACACCTGACTACAGGTCAGTTCCTGTTCCCTCAGACATGCAAATGAGTTGGATTAGACAAAAGCCCTAGCCTGCAATCACTCGCCCCCTCTTAGCTACTTCCTCCCTCGATGAGGACACATCTCCAGAGAATCTCTAGTTAGCATGGTTCTCACTCTAGGCCTGCAGCCAAGAGTGAGACCAAATGGAGTCTTACTTTACTAAGTAGTCTCTAGATGTATATATACTTGTAACTTTTCTAAGCAAGCCTGCCTTTCTGAGATTATGCTGTAACTCAGGATGAAACTGTAAGTAAACTCTATCTTATTTTATAAACACTGTGTTGTGTATTTCTTTTAAGAGGGACAAAGGGGACCTTTGCCAGGAAGTGTAATATTGAACTATAAAGTGTAATATTGTTATAGAGATTCTAGCGAATCTAACGCACATGCTTTGCTGCGCACAAAAGGGGAATGTCACTCTGCTGATATTGGAAGCTTGCTAACACAAGCTTGGATAGGATCTATCTAATAATATATCCTAATCCACATCCCTAACATTCCCATATATCCAAAATTCAACATTAAACTACAAGTGTTATTCCAACCGGGAGGAGCATTTTGTTATGCTGGTAACCAGCAGTGCTGGTTAGCTCCCCCATTCTGAAGTGTCACAACCTGGGAACCTCAATGAGAACTAGACCCTTGTATGAAAGACGGAATGAGGTCAGTGTGCACATGAAATGGCTCATGTATGTTCTGTTACCCCTCCATCACAGAAGTGTGCTTTCCCTGTCCATCCCCTGACAGAGAAGGCAGCAAAGTGAATTATATATCCTACCTGGGAGTATTTTCCATTGAAATAAGCAACTTTTTTATTTTTTAAAAATCTAAATAAATGCACCAGACGTTTGAAGCTCTGGAAACCAACCCATTTGACCTGGCAAACAGCACATACACATCCTAGGTGGAAACTGAATGTCAAGCATGTTGGGTTTCTTTTTAGTGATGGAGGTGGTGAAAATGTGGTTATGCTCCTGCACATGCTTGGAGACACCCTCAACCTCCTCATATCCCACAGTTAAACCTTGACATTACAAACACGTTCCGCTTCAAATCTGTATTTTGCTGGTTCCTATTGAATCACGGACACTTGGGGGGCTATGTAAATGGAACAGTCTGAAATTAGTGGTGTTAATGTTATACAGATGTTTAGCCGACACCCCCCCCCCCACACACATTGCTCTTTGGGTTGAAGGGAACTGGAAGCAGTACAAGCAGAGGCCCAACACTTCTGCTCCACGATAATCAACCTGCAAGAACTACCAAGCCCAGGTTCCCGACTCGCCATCACTGGAGCGCCTTAGAAAGTTCACAAACATTACTGAAAAGTAGGGGGAAGTAAGTCCCCCCCCCACTTCTCTCCTCTCCATCCAGTGTTCAGTAACACCAGGTGGGTAGTGTTAAGGGATCATAACTGGGCCCCATTATCCGAACTGGAGTGTGCACCTCAGACTGGAGAAGCAAGCCTTGACCCCAAAACCCTGGAGGGAAGGCACTGATTTTTATTGGATAATTCTGGCATAGAGCTTCCGACAGGGAGTGGGGAAGGCTCAAGTGCTTTCTCCCCCTCCCCATTCCCCAAGAGAGCTCTGTGGCACTCAGGTACTGTACTGGTTTCCCACAGGCATCTGGGTGGCCGTTGAGAACAGGATGCTGGACTAGATGGGCCATTGGCCTGATCCAGCAGCAAAGCTCTTCTTATGTTCTTAAGTGTTTCCCAAACTTGGGTCTCAAACTGTTGTTGGACTACAACTCCCATCATCCCTAGCTAGCGGGACCACTGGTCAGGGATGATGGGAATTGTAGTCCAAAGCCAGCCATAGGCTCATGTTTAGGAAACCCTGCATTCAACAAATTCATGAAGGATTTGGTTAACATTGGCTGCTTGTTATGATGGCTATTTCCCCCCCCCCCCCCCGCTGTGGTGGCCTGCTTGTAATTACAAGTGAAGATAGGTCCTGCTTGTGAGTTTCCCATAAGGCATCTGGTTGACCTCTGTGAGAACAGGATGCTGGACGATATGGGCCACTAACTGATCCAGCAGAGCTTTCCTTTTCCCTCAGAGGCCAAGCTCTCACTGCTTTAGGCAATCCCTGACCAGCAACATTTGAAAAGAATGCAGGCGGGACTGGATCCTGGGAAACAAACATAGGGTTTTTATCACACCTGATGAAGTTGTGTGCATCTACATAGTGTATACCTGTGAACCCATCAGAGGACCAGAACACCCACCCATTCGTTTTCCTGTGTAAAGTCAAGGAACCTTTCTATTAATTTCACTTGAGTCTTTCCAACTTCCCTCCCCCAATTGAACAGAGTTGTTCATATGGCCCCAGCACTTACTCTGATCACTTATGCTGCTAACCTCGATCTTCCTTCTTTAAAGCTGATCATTTGGTTTGGAGGACCATAAGTCTCAGGTCTCGCGGGAGTTGGCTTTTTGTGTGTGTAGGGGGCGGGGAGAAAAAGTAAATAGCCACAGGGCTTTTCTTTACCTTTGCTCGGATTATTTCCCAAACTTCCGGTTCCTTCTTCCGACGAAAGTCTATAGACGAATTCCAGCGCAGCAAAATAACCCGGACAAAGGAAGCGCTGAAGGAGCCCCTGAGTAATGCGGAAGCTCTCTCTCTCTCTCCCTCTCCCTCTCCCTCTCCCTCTCCTCTCTCTCTCTCTCTCTCTCTCTCTCTCTCTCTCTCTCTCTCTCTCTCTCTCTCTCTCTCTCTCTCTCTCTCTCTCTGTATATATTACCACGATGTAGGAAGAGCTTTTCAGATAAAAATATAAATTGCAAGATGCCTCTCTGATCAGACCATTTGTACAGAAATAAATCTTCCCCAACACACACACACAATCACAAACTTTACTTGCAGAACTTAGTTTACACGTTCCGAAAAGAATAATTCTGTTACATTTTGTTTTAGTCTTAGAGATTCTTTCGACACTGTTCTCAGTGTGAGGCTTAACAGTATATTTTACTAAAATGTAGCCTTTCCAGCTAGAAATCCACAATACTCTATGTCTCTCTCGCTCCCCCTGACCCCTCCTGCTTCAAACTACATACTTGCTGAACCACACCCAGCTAAGCACTGCTAAAAACTCTGTGATCCTGAGGGGGGGGGGGCACACAACTTCATTAACATATGCAAACAGTTTGTAACTCTCTCTATCCAAACCTTGTGGTTTGGTCCTAAGGGCTAAGGTCTAACTCAAGTCGCCATGTACACAAGCTTCATGGAAAAATACTTAAACATTCTTTACAGTGTTGGACACAAGTTAATTAGAATACGCAGCCTTTTATGTAATTTTAAACACAACGTCAACATTCTCTTCCCCTTCCTCTGTGTTTCAGACCATTGTGATCCCCGCCCCGCACCCTCTACATCTCATATTTTATAGATAGGGCCACTGCAAGAACTAGACGCTGTGTGACGGTGGTTACAAAAAACTGAATGGGTCAGTGTAGCGAACCTTGGCGCACATACAAAAGGCGACTATTAATTTTGTTGTTATAACTCTGCTGAACTCTGGCCTTCAACAAAGAGATCACTTATTAGTCAAAACCATCATTAAAAACGACAGCAAATACTCCTTAAAACACACTTCTCCTTTCAACTTTAGGTTGAATTTAAAGGGGCTTTTAAAACTCTGCTGAAAACGAAGTCCCCAAATCTGAAGTGGCGTCTCTCTCCAAAAGACCCCCGTTTTTTCTTTTTCTTTTTCTTTAGTTTTCCGAGAGAGGAAGGGTCATTCTTAATTGTAATGCAGAAGTGTCCAGGCTGTCGGCTACCTGGAAGTCTTCCATGACTCAGGGAGCCTCTAATTCTTGACCACAAGTGAAAAACACTGAGGATACCTAGAGATGCCTTAAACCCAGCTATGAAGATGAAGTTCTAGCCTGGTAGGGCTACGATTTCACCTTTCACGCTCTCTCTGTCTGACCAGGCTTGGAATATGACTGCTACACTACTGCTCCTCAAACAAGGGGAAAAGATCTCGCCACCCAAACCCTACCTAACAGCTTCTTGTTAGGGTGATTTTAACCACTTTTTATTTTAAATAATAAGGCTACAGGAAGGGACATACATTGGCAGAGATTGGTGAGAAGTCTGGACTTGCTGATTTCATTAAAGCCCCCCCCCCCAATACCCAGTGCTTTTTTTCTGGGGGCACGCAGGGGTACGCATACCCCTAAACATTTTGTGAATCTAAGTTTGGCCTCATTGAGGGGCAGTATTTCAATATGAGTAGGAAAATGAGAGTACCCCTAAACATTTTTTTTAAAGCACTGCTAATACCTATCCAGCCCCCCTCTAATTCCAGCACCCTTAGTCAGATATCTTCTTACTTTAGCTGTGTCAGCTGATCCTCCATGTTTAGGAGTAGTGTACCTGCGACAAATATTTGCGGCGGCGTGGGGGGAGCAAAGAGGAGACGTGTCCGTTAAGTCCTGCTTCTAGCTTCTCTGAGGGCCTCCCGTCGGCCACTTCCGGAAACAAGAAAGGTGGGTGGACCGGATGGCGCCTTGACGTCACCCAGCATGGCTCTTTTTATTTCTAATGTTTAATACCTTAAAGTATTGTTGAGGCTCATTCAACCATCACACACAGATCATTGAACCCAAACAGCTATTTTAACGCCCAGGCTGCAAACTGGCAGCAGATAACCCCATATTGTTACAGGAACACAGGAGACGGCCTTTTATCGAGTCAGTCCATGGAGCTACCATATCTAGCTCAGCATCGCCTACACTGACTGGCAGCGGCTCTCCGGGGTTTCAGGCCTTTTTCAAAACCACCCTGGAGACGCTGGGGATTGAACCTGGGCATGCTCAAACCACTGAGCTTTAAGGCCTTCTGCTTCCCCAGCTGAAAAAAACACCAAACAAATTCAACAGCATCATCTTACAACCATCACGAAAAGCAAGATGGAGTCAGGGGTGCCAAGTTGAATAAAATAACTTTTTTTTGGGGGGGGGGCAGGTAAGCCCCGCCCCACATAATCAATCACATGATGTGGCACACCGCACACGCACACTATTTGGATAGCAATGCCCATCGACCTGGGGGGCGCGGCGGCAGACAGACCCCTCCAATATTTTATGGGGCGGGGCCGAAGGGACCTCGGGTCCCTAGGAGCTGACTTCTAAGGATGGAGTAGATTTAAACAAACACCACCCGCTCCAAAAATCCCGAACGGAAGGGGGCCAATCGTACGTCATTGGGCCAAGAGTGTCAGAGACTTGTGGGGCCAACACCATTGGAGCCAACTTCTAGGAGCCAATATAAAATATATGAGCGGGCTGCCGCCCCCCCCCCCAGTTGATGGGCATTCCCATTCAAATGGTGTGTGTGCATTGCGTTATGTGATCGATTGTGCAGGGCGGGGCTTACCTGGGCACCCACAATATTTTATTCAAATTGGCACCCGTGGCCACCACAGAAAAGGCTCTGCTGCGGGCATGCCAACCCTGTCACGCTGTAGCTGGAATGAAGGAAGGTGAGCAGTTTTCCCCCCATTCGTTCCGATGGGCCGTGGACTAGAAAAAAAATCTATCTGCCCATCTATCTATAACACACAAACTCGCTCTCTCTCACACACACATACGAGCTGATTCTGGCGAGCTAGGCGAATGGCCCATGGAACATTCTGAGTTGCCTGAGCTGGGTGTGAGTGGAGAAAACGGGAGCTGGGAGCGGTGGAGTGTAAGAGAAATCTCGTTCTTGTTCTCCCTGCCAGGCTCCCGCTAATGACTGCGTGTTGATCCTGCGCGGCGGTGCCCTCGTTTGCCTTTGTTTAGAAGGTGAGAAAAAGGGAAATCCGTGATCGACGACTCGCCGGCTCTCCAGCAGTAGGGGAGGGGGAGGGAGAGGGAAAGGCGGAGAGGGTTGGGCGAGCTAAGCAGTTGCCCCTCCAGGGGGAATCCGCAACAAGGGTAGCAGAGGTAGGGAGGCGGAGGAGGGGCTTTCTGGAGTCCTCTCCCTTCTCCCCGGAGCTGGAACTGCACCTCAAAGGGCCGTCTCAATGTGACTGGGAGCTGGCAGGAGGGGGGACGTCCTGTGTGTTGCTGTTTCTTGTGGCTTGCGGAGATTGTTGCATGGGTGGGGGAGCGGGTTGTAGAGCAGTTCACGTGGACGAGGTGATGCCCACTCCTACAGTACTCCTCCTCCCCACAATAGCAGCACCCCGCTCGCGAGAAAGCCCAGCGGGGAAGAAACGAAATCGGGACTGAAGCATAACGACAGGGAATTTTTTTTTTGTGTGTGTGTGTATGTGAGAGAGACGGGTCTCCTAAAAAAGCACCCAAGGGAACTGGAGGACTTGTGGCGGGGGCAGGATGCTGGGCGAGGTGGAAGTTCTCGTGCAGAAGAGTCCCATCGAAATAAAAAGAAACGGTTATGGGTGGGCGGGCGGCTGCGCAGGAGAAGCTCCGGCCGTATTGTTGGATTTTAATGTAAGCTTCTTTCTCTCTCCAAAGTGACAGAGCACGTGCCTTGCCAATGCTTCCATTCCTGCCATCTCCATTCAGGAAGAGATCCTGGGTTCAAGGGCTGAGAAAGACCGCTGCCAGTCAGAGTAGACAATAGCAGGCATCGGTGGACCAGTAATGGGACGCGTTTCTCTCCCTCCTCCCTTCGGCCCATTACAGTATAAGCGGGAAACCAAACTAGATCTCTCTCTCTCTCTCTCTCTCTCTCTCTCTCTCTCTCTCTCTCTCTCTCTCTCTCTCTCTCTCTCTCTCTCTCTCTCTCTCTCTCTCTCTCTCTCTCTCTCTGCCTCTCTTGGAACGAAGCTGCTTGCAGGAGTGGCGTGGTGGTGACGGTGGTGAAGGAAAGGGTTATTATTATGGGTAGCAATCTTTTGCGTTAGATTCAATGAGGCCGGTTCTCTGGGAGGCCGATTGCGCTCGCAGTACGTGCTTTGCGCAGAAGTAAATCCCATGGCGTTCAACGGGGTTTACTCCCTTGTAAGCGGGCAAAGGATTGCAGCCTTTCATTGCTCTGGACATAGAGCTCTGCCTGGGATCCGGCGGACGAGCTCTCTCTCCTTCGCCCCCAGCCGCTGTTAAATCGCACAGCCCGTGCAACGCGCTCTTTCTCCCGGCTTAGTTTGAACCCCTCGCAATTTCACATTAAATATACGAATGACGCTTCACGTCACATCCTCACATATTTGTCTTCGGGATTCGTTCTCCTGTTTCCTCCATTTTCCCCATTGTTAAAAAAGTGAAATAACCAAATCCTTCCAACGAATTTTGTACCTGTAGAAATCTGGCAAATTTTGTCTGAGACCCCAAAATAATATTTTTGAAAACCTTCATATTGTAGTTCATTCCCTCCTCCTCCTCCTTTTTTTTTTAAAAAAAAACCCAAACAAAAAACCCAGAACAACCAGGCGGTGAAGACCTAGGGATTTAAAAATCTGCTGCATCCCAGAAGAAAATAGTTTAGTATTAGTATTTCAAGTACAGAAAATCCCATCCATTTAAAGAGAGTTTGTATTCCCTTGGACCACGCCATTATTAGTAGAAATAACAATATTTTAATATTCATTATTGTGTTCAGAAACATGGGTTTCCTACTTTAAAATATTTGCTTTAATATTTAATATTTAAGGTTGCCAGGGAATGAGCCCCTAACCAAAGCAGACTCATGAAGAAACGCGCGCACACACGCCCCATTGGTCTGTAATTTAAATCTTTTGTTTGTCGTGAAGCCCTAATCTGAAATAGATCTAATAATTATTATTCCTTTCCATCACAGCTGAACACCGCCGGAGCGCTGCTGGTATATAAATACCTGAGTTTCCTCGCCTGGCTGACAATAATACCCTGCGCCTTAAAAGAAATAAATAACATACCGCCCGCTTTCTCACTGCCCCAAAGAGGAGGGAGGGAGGGACATATCCCACCCCTTCCAGATAGCTTTTTGAGGAGGGGCGGGGACGAGAATGGACACAGATCCACCATACTTCTTTGCCTTTATTGCCGGCACGCTCAAGCAGAGTGCACGGGAGCTGACCAGGGTGCTGAAGTCGTTCTATTGACCGTAATGAGGATTCCATAAACTCACCCCTGCCTTCCCTTTTGGGGTCTGTGCGTGCATGTGTTTAATCTCTATTTTAGCCTCATTATTTCAGTTAGGCGACAGTGAAGCCACAGAATGCTCCGTGACGTCCCTAACTTTTATTGCCTCTTGGCTTAGCTCATCCCCCCACCCTCTGCATAATGTTTAAAAATACTGGGTAGGCAGCGTGTCATTCATTAGCTGAACCACGCTAATACCCTTAACGGAAAAGGGGAGGTAATCAAAAACAAACGCCGGGAAGTTGTATAACTACAACCCGGAAACATAACGGACCGCTAGTCGCAGAGGGAGTTTTCAGAGGGCTGGAAATGTAAGGTTCTGGAATACAAATGTGCAAACTTTGGGTCAGGAGGGCCCATATGATGACAATCCTACTGCTGCTACTACTACTAAAAACAGGAAGGTTAACTCTTACGTGTTGCTGATATCTTCGGGGTGCAGCAGAAGCACTGAGGCGCAGGGAAGACTTCAACTTCTCCCCGCTTGAATTTCCAGGGCCCAGCTAGACGTTACACTGCAGACGCCAGGACTTTTTTTTCTTTCGAAGAGGGAAGGCGACTGTTGAAGGATGGAGTTTTAGCTAAGGAGCAACTGGAGGGGAAAGGCTACGTGACCCTTTCCTCCGGATCATTCCTTCCCTCCCACTCTGCGTTGGCAGCCGCAGGTGAAACAAGCGCTGGCCTGGCTGGAGTAGAAAACGACTGGAGGCGAAAGGGTTAAGTATTCCCCGTTGCCACGCTTCCTTGGAAGGAAGGGAAGAAGGAAATGTCAGGAGACCTTAACACGCGTCTGTCTGTAGCTTTTCATCTGGTCTTTCATGTGGAATGTATTACTCTCATCCACATCCCTGAACACTCCCACATTTCACGAGTGTCATGAAGAGCATCCAATACACTAAGCACAAGAAGAGACGGAGTTTAGGGCAAGGAGGGAATAAATAACGCACTTCTTTCTTTTGCAGAAATTTGTGAGATACGTGTGTGTATATAATGCAGAAAGTTCCAGGTTCAATCCCTGGTGTCTCCAGGTTGGGCTGGGAGAGACTCTTGCCTGCAACCCTGGAGGGTCTCTGCTAGTCAGTGTAAGACAACATTGAGCTACATGGACCAATAGTATGACTCAGTATAGGGCAGCTCAATTTTCTTGGTTCCTTAACTATAAGGTCCTCGACAGAGGGACCGAACGCCCACCAATAACGCTCTCTGCTTTCTCCTGGTTTCTTGTAGCGTGACCCACCCTGCTTCACATCCCTGGCAAGATGGGCTAGACTGAGTTGCTCTGCCCATTCCCATCAGAGCAAACAGTAAGTGGTGTTGGTGAAGCCTCAGCTAAGTTTGGGAACATTGCTGCAGGCTGTGATCCTGTGCACACTTATCTGAGAGTAAGCCCCCTGAGCACAGTAGGAGGTAAAGGTAAAGGGACCCCTGACCGTTAGGTCCAGTTGCGGACAACTCTGGGGTTGCAGTGCTCATCTCGGTTTATTGGCCGATGGAGCCGGAATACAGCTTCCAGGTCATGTGGCCAGCATGACTAAGCTGCTTCTGGTGAACCAGAGCAGTGCACGGAAACAAGTACTGTATGTACATGTGGATCTACCCCATATGGGGGAATAATCCCAGTGACTGCAGACTAGCAATCCTGCAGTTCACACAATGAAAGGAAGATGGGAAAGAGAGGGGAAGGTGTGCTGCGTGACTTGTCCTTTCGTTACCTGGACAGGTTAGGTCACGCCCACCTTCAGTTACATGCAACAGGAGGAACAGGAAGTTTCTACTGGCTGGACCAAACATTCCCTCGCATGTCTTCTCTAGCATTACAAGGAATGTTGTGCTTGACTGCTCCCAGTGGATTACATCCCACAAGCATTACTGCCTCCGATTATGGAGACAGAGCATAGCCATTGTGGCTTGTAGCCATTGATAGCCACTTCCTCCATGAATATGTCTAATCCTATTTTAAAGTCATCTAGGTTGGTGATAATAACCGCCTCCTGTGGGAGTGAGTTCCATAGTTTAACTATGTGGGATATTTACAATGCAGTCAAACCAACAATGCACGTTTGCTAGATAAGCATGTGATAGGAGCTGAAGCTCATAAAGTTTCTCTGTAAGTTTGCTAGAGAGCTCTGAGATCCATTCCCACTGTGCCCTGACAGGGGAGGGCATAGCCATATAATCTCCTCACCTAGCTGGGCACTTGCTCTTTGCTCCTTTGCCTCTCTTCACTCTTACTCTTCATTTCATCACCACGCCGGAAATGTGAAGAAGAATCTGCTATGCCTGAGCTCCAGTGCTCAGACCCATCTTAAACTAGACTTAAGCATGTCTTTCTAACTGAATTACCATTTTAAGCCCACCTGAACAAAGGTGCTGTATCTGTTCCTCTTCAAGTATTCTGAGTGAGTAAATGTTATTTTTACCTTTTACAAGATTGTCTGTGTGATTATTGTTTAAAGGGGAAGAAAAAGGGAGCCCAGGTGGCGCTGTGGTTAAACCACTGAGCCTAGGGCTTGCTGATCAGAAGGTCGGCGGTTCAAATCCCTGTGACGGGGTGAGCTCCTGTTGCTTGGTCCCAGCTCCTGCCAACCTAGCAGTTCGAAAGCATGTCAAAATGCAAGTAGATAAATAGGAACCGCTACAACGGGAAGGTAAACGGCGTTTCCATGTGCTGCTCTGGTTTGCCAGAAGCGGCTTTGTCATGCTGGCCACATGACCTAGAAGCTATACGCCGGCTCCCTCGGCCAATAATGCGAGATGAGCACGCAACCCCAGAGTCGGTCACGACTGGACCTAATGGTCAGGGGTCCCTTTACCTTTACCTTTACCAGGAGAATCCGGTCTGCCTTAAAGCATCCTGGATTACTTAAATGCAGTGGCGCTCCATGGGGCTCTGAGGAGTCTGCCTGCCTCCTCCCACCCAACTGCCCTACAGCTGAGGGGGAGGCGGTGGGCAGACCGTTTGGGGCAGTGCAGGCACCCAAGCCACCACATCACTCCCAGAAGAGATGTGTGGCTCGGGGGCACTGCAGGTACTGCGGTGAGTGCTGTCTGGCATTTTTTCACCCCCTCATTGGTGACACCCAGGGCAACCCGCCCCCACAGTCCCCTTCCTCCACCCCTGCTTAAATGAAAAGGCTAGGACTATCCTATCTAAGCTTCCCTTTTAAGCTCACAAATGTGAGGAAGGGTAATATCTAATAAATGTATCCCCTCCTAGCATCTATTCACATCCTTACAAACTATGCAGTGTGTGAGAATGTACTTTCTTTTATTTGTCCTGAATCTTCCAACCTTTGGCTTCAACTGGATGCTTGCAAGCTCTAGTGCTATGAGACAGAGAGGAAAAAACACCTTTCCTTTATCCACTTCCTTCATGCCATGCGTCCTTTTATAAACTTCTGTTCTGTGGCATCTTCTAAAAAGTCCCAAACGCTGGAACCATTTTTCATAGGGGAGCTGCTTCACCTGCTTGGTCATTTGGGTCACCCTTTTCTGAACCTGTCTGAGCAGCTGGTGGTGAACTGTCTGGTAGCCACAGAGAGCAGTTCCCAAAAGCTGAAAGGTAAGACTGGAGCATTTCCGACGTTGGGTTGCAAGTGGTATTCGTCACCTTTCAAGAATCAAAAGCAATTATTTGGGGTTTACTTATAAAGCCTGCCAGCCACTTAGACTGGCTTTGCTACCCACTTGTGACTGACACCAAGCAAGGCCAAGAAGAATCAAGGTTGCCAGTTACGCTGCGTGGGCATCTCCTCCTGGACTACTCTTCAGCCAGGAAGAAAACTCTTAACGTGCAGAGGATGAGTCAAAGATGGAAGAAGTCCTACAAACACCATGCTTGCAGGCATAGTAATCAGTCACTGTAGAATTAGGATGCTGGATTAGATGGTCAATTGGCCTCATCCAGTTCTCAGTGACTGGTCCAAGGTCACCCAATGAGCTTCATGGCTGAGCACTTCCCCAACCAAGTGCCCTCCATTTATATTTGAGTAGAGTCCCCATCAGCCTCAGGTGGCATGGTTGTGCTAGCTGGGGCTGATGAAAATTGTAGACCAAAACACTGGAAGGTACCTGAATTGGAAGCAGGGAGGAGGAGGCTGCTCTAACCACCATACGACACTGCCTCTAATTTTAGGTCAATCTCAGGATTTTAATTTTTAATGTTAAGAAGGAGGTTCCACCACTCCTTGTACTTTTAGAACTATGCAGGATCCTGCCTTGTTGAAGAACATAAGAAGAGCACTGCAGGATTAGACCAAGGACTCATCTAGCCCAGAATTCTGATTTCACAGTGGCTAACCAGATGCTTTAAGGCTGCAAGCTTTTTTATTTAGTTGATTTATATCCTGTCCTTCTTCTTCCAATCCCAGGCAATGATGACACTGCCCATTTAATGCACATTTAAAGCAGATATTGTCCCCCAAAGAATCTTGGGAATTGTAGGGAATAGCACCTCTGGGAGGGGTAAACTACAATTCCTAGGATAATTGGGGGGGGGGAATCATGTACTTTAAATGTGCTTTAAATTGTACTTTAAATGTGCGTGTACACAGTTCTATCTATCTATCTATCTATCTATCTATCTATCTATCTATCTATCTATCTATCTATCTATCTATCTATCCATGCCACTTAAATGCAAGATTAGATTGCATTTTATTAATACTCAATTCAGTGAATTCACTTTAAACACACCAGGCTGCCTGCATTTATGTTCTCGTGGCTCTGCAATGATTCATTGCCACCTTAAGCCTCCCCCGCAGCAAAAGTGCCAAATCATTTCCACCAGCCCAACGGAATCCAGGGATACCTTTTTATTCAGCTGCTTTGCTGACCGCATGTCAGAATGATCTCTGAACCTCTTATAATCTCAGTCAAAGAGAAGAGGGAATGAAAGAACATTATACAGCAGCAGAGTCTAGACATTTCATATGTGGGAAGTCTGAGCGCCATTCAGAGCCTCAGAAACAGGAGAGGAGGCTGGCCGATTTTCCTGAAGCTTTACACGTGGGGAGTTACTGCAGCTTCAGGAGTTCTTCTCATGTAAGCGCTAAATGCTTCAGACAATGTCCCAAGTGCTTAATGCTTTTAAAGAGAGAATACCAGGTGTTAAGGAATGTATGCTAATCTTCCTTGACTTTTTTTTAGTCCCAGATAAATTGGGGAACAACTTCCAGTTACTTAGTGGTGAAGAAAATGCACTCTTGACATACTTAGAGGACTCTGATTATTACTTCCAGTCTTCTAGGACGGAGTCTTGGCATGGAAAAAGGAAAGTCTCCAGACAAGAGGCCATTACTCTGAGGACTCTCAAATCCTGAATTCCAGTGTGGCCCTGAACCTAACACACCTCCCAGGGCAGCTGTGAGGATAAAATGGAAGCTCGCTGAGCTCCTTGGAGGAAGAATTGCATTTTGAAATAAAGTAGTAATTCAAAGATATTACAAAAAGGTTATTACAAACACACACACACACACACACAAATACATGCGGGCACATGGGTGGCACTGTGGTCTAAACCACTGAGCCTAGGGCTTGCAGATCGGAAGGTCAGCAGTTCGAACCCCCGCAATAGGGTGAGCTCCCATTGCTCTGTCCCAGCTCCTGCCAACCTATCAGTTCGAAAGCATGTCAGAGTGCAAGTAGATAAATAGGTACCGCTCTGATGGGAACGTAAACGGTGTTTCCGTGCGCTGCTCTGGTTTCGCCAGAAGCAGCTTAGTAATGCTGGCCACATGACCCGGAAAAACTGTCTGCGGACAAACGTCAGCTCCCTCAGCCAGTAAAGCGAGATGAGCGCCACAACCCCAGAGTCGTTCGTGACTGGACTTAACTGTCAGGGGTCCTTTACCTTTTTACACACACACACACACACACACACACACACACACACACACACACACACACACTTGCCATTGGTTCCTTTATTTTGAGCATAAGCCTGGATAGCGCAGTTGGTTAAAGCAAAGTGCTGATAACACCAAGGTTGCAGGTTCAATCCCCGTATGGCAGAGCTGCATATTCCTGAAGTTGGAGGGGGTTGACCCCCAGGGTCCCTTCCAACTCTACAAGTATATGAGTCTGTAAGGACGTGGTCTGAGGGCAAGCTATGCAGCATGGTTGTCTTGATTTCCTCTTCAAGAAATCTGGGATTTGTAGTTTGGCAGTGGCACTGACATTTCTGTTTAGCAATCCTTAGACTCATAGAACCACTACAGTCCCCAAGGTTTGTTTGGGGAGAGAGAATAATTGTTAAACCAATGGGAGTATATGATGTAGATGCTCACTTTAATGCTATGATAATTGTACCAGATGACCTGCTTTTTGAGCTTCCAACCTTGTTTGCTTGCAGGGAGATGAGATGATGAGTGGCTCTTTTATGACCATTCATTCTCATTCTTTGGCAGGGAGATTGGATGACGTTGTGTCAAAGCAAGTGCCATTCCACATTTTCTGTTGCATTTCCCCTTCACTCTCCTTATCATGCAAAGTCTGATCTTTCGAGGAAGTAGGGTTGCCAGGCACAATAGAGGACAGGACTTCTGTGCCTTTAATTGCCCTGCTCTCTTTTGAGTCTGGAAACCTTAAAGAGAAACCATCAGACCCTTTGCTTAATTTCCAAGCAAAGGGTCTGCTGGTTTCTGCTTAATTTCCAAGCAAAGGGTCTGCTGGTTTCTGCTTAATTTCCAAGCAAAGGGTCTGCTGGTTTCTTTTTAAGGTTTCCAGACTCAAAAGAGAGCAGGGCAATTAAAGGCACAGAAGTCCTGTCCTCTATTGAGTCTGGCAACCCTACGAGGAAGCAGAAGATAAGAATGGAAGAAGAGACTGCTGGATCAGGCCAATGGCCAGTGGCCAACCAGATGTCCCAATGGGAAACCCATAAGCAGGATCTGAGCACAGGGCCACTCTCCCTTCCTGTAGTCTTCAGGAAGCATTACTGCCTCCAACGATGGAAGCAGAGCAGCCAATCCTCTTTTAACACCATCCAAGATGGTGTCTGTCACTGCTTTCTAGGGGTGCCAACTTGAATAAAATATTGGGCCGGCCCAGGTAAGTCCCACCCCACAAAATCAATCACATAACGTGGCACACAAATACCATTTGAATGGCAATGCCCATCAACTTTTGGGGGGAGACCTCAGCCCCTAGGAGTTGTCTCCCCTGCTGCCTCCTGAGGAAGAGAGTTCCATAGTTTAACTATGTGCCAGGTGAGTAAGTCCTTTCTTCTAGCTGTTTTGCATCCTCCAACATTAAGCTTTATTGGATGTCCATGAGTTCTAGTGCTGGGAGGGAGAAAAACTTTCCCCTATAGCTACCTTCTCAAAGGTATTCAAAATGCTTTTGAATTATGGTGCTGGAGGAGACTCTTGAGAGTCCCATGGACTGCAAGAAGATCAAACCTATCCATTCTGAAGGAAATCAGCCCTGAGTGCTCACTGGAAGGACAGATCCTGAAGCTGAGGCTCCAATACAGTACTTTGGCCACCTCATGAGAAGAGAAGACTCCCTGGAGAAGACCCTGATGCTGGGAAAGATTGAGGGCACAAGGAGAAGGGGACGACAGAGGACGAGATGGTTGGACAGTGTTCTCAAAGCTACAAACACGAGTTTGACCAAACTGCGGGAGGCAGTGGAAGACAGGAGTGCCCTGGTCCATGGGGTCACGAAGAGTCAGACACGACGAAACAACACAACAACAACCTTCTCATGTGACTACCGACGTATAGAGTGGAGTGCAGTGGAGACAGACACCCAGCATCCCTATGGAATTCCGAAGTTCACTGAGCAACCCTGGGTGAGTCGTTCTCTCCCTGCTTAAACCTATCCTGAAGGCTTGTTTTGAGGATAAAATGAGGACGCGGTGGGGAGAAAAGCTTGTGCGCCACTCTTTGTGTTCAGGATGAGATACAGTAGAAACATAGGCTGCACTCCTAGGCACAAGCACAACAGTGGGACTTACTCCCGGGTAAAAAGGTATGGGAGGGCATCAGAAATAAATCACAGTAATCCGTAAGTCTCATGGATAATCTTGCAGCCCCACTACCCTCCCCACCAACGCCCAGGTTCCAGATCTGAAGCATAGCTGCCAAGTTTTTGCTTTTCTCGCGAGGAAGCCTATTCAGCATAAGGGAAAATCCCTGTAAAAAAGGGATAACTTGGCAGCTATGATCTGAAGCCGTACCCCTGCTAATTCCTGCCATTGAATTCTCACTGATTTTGATGGAACCAAAAGGCAACTTTGATGGTGGAATGTCAATAAAAGCATACCCTACAACATTCCTCTGATGAAAATTGGGACATCCCTATTCCATAATGATAATTTTACTATTTATACCCCATACATCTTACTGGTTTGCCCCAGCCACTCTGGCCCCCTTCCAACATATATAAAAACATAATAAAACATTAAACATTTTTTTTTAAAAAAAAAACCCTTCTCTGTACAGGATCGCCTTCAGATGGCTTAGGGGTTGGATAACGCCATATGCTCCAGGTTTCTCCAATGAAAATAGGGACAACCTAAAAGTCAAAGTGACAGCTCCTACTTTGTCAGAGGGTCTTTGGGAGAAAGAGAGAAAGAGAGAGAAAAGGGGAAGGTTTCAACCAAAGGCCTTCCCAGAGAGTTGTGAGGGAAGAGTAAAAACACAGGTCCATTAAATTGTAGTTAGCCTCACTTTTCTCTGTGTGTGTGTGGTTAGGAATATGAACTTGATGAGTTAATTAAGCCAGAGCCTGTAAAAACCAGTTTATTTGCATAGCAAACTCCTGGGCCAGCGTGTAGCCGGAGCAAAAAACGTGTACAGGCAGACAATTCCGGGGAAATTACAACCTCATTAATATGCTAATCTGGTTGCAGGCCTGGAACGCGTTTTGGCTTTCTGGTGCTTGCTTGGGGGGGCGGTGGGTGTTTGGTTGCCTAGCAACCCTTCTCTCCAGGTAACCCTTCTCTGGCTTGCCCTTGATATCCCCAAAGGATTGCAATGTGGGAAAGAGGTAAAAAGCAGCAGGAATTTATATAATAAAATAAAATATCTCTCTCTCTCTCTCTCTGCTCACTGTTGTGTGACAACAAGACAGAAAGTCAAATGCAGGCATGCACTGGCTAGTGAGCCTGGAACCCACACATTTATGTATTGCTTTGGGGGTGAATGGACCGACACCATAGTGAAACTGCCCCTAGTCCTGAAGGGAACTAGCTTCCTGGAATTCTCCAACCTTTTTGCAGATAGCAACGTAGGAAAGGCTCTGCTGGATCAGGCCAATGGCCCATCTAGTCCAGCGTCCTGTCCCCACAGTGGCCAAACAGATGCCTGTAGGAAACTTGAACACAAGAGCAGCTCTCGCCTCCTGTGGTTTCCAGCAACTGGTATTTCAGAAGCATTGCTGCCTTCAACTGCGGCTTGCAGAGCACAGCCACCATAGCTAATAAGCATCGATGGCCCGCTCTCCTCCACAAATGTATCTAATAAAATTGGGGAGCGGTGGCAAGCAGGAGCATTTCACGGAGTATTCAGGGCAGGGGAGGTTCTCCAACAGTTGGAGACTGTTGGGGGGTGGGGACTCTGAAAAAGACAGAACATTTCTCAGAAATCTTCGGCTCAGTGAATCCTGAATGAAACCTGATCACAGAAACATAGGAAGCTCTCCCAGGTTCCAGACATGAGTCTCCCCTTGTCCTGCCTGGAGATGTGGGGGGTTGAACCTGTGACTTTCTGCATGGAAAGCAGGTGTTCTACCACTCAGCTATGGGTTTCCTCTTAATACAGGGGTCAGCAACCTTTTTCAGCTGTGGGCCGGTCCTCCGTCCCTCAGACCATGTGTTGGGCCGGACTATATTTTTTTTTTGGGGGGGGGGGAAATGAACAAATTCCTATGCACCACAAATAACCCAAAGATGCATTTTAAATAAAAGCACACATTTTACTCATGTAAAAACACCAGGCAGGCACCACAAATAACCCAGAGATACATTTTAAATAAAAGGACACATTCTACTTATGTAAAAACACGCTGATTCCCGGATCGTCTGCAGGCCGGATTTAGAAGGCGATTGGCCTGCACCCGGCCCATGGGCCTTAGGTTGCCTACCCCTGTCTTAATACATAGAAACTTAGGAAGCTGCCTTTCACTGTGTCAGGCCTTTGGTTCACCTAGCTTGGTATTGTCTACACTTGTCAACAGTGGTTCTTCAGGGCTTCAGGGAAGGAACATTCCCAGCCCTACCTGGAGATTCTGGCGAGTGAATCTGGGACCTCCTGTATGCAAAGCAGATGCTCTACTATTGAGCCATTGCCCTATAAAGGTCCCAGGTTCCAGATATTGAAAGTGACACCTACTGCTACATCACCTAGAGGTGTATCCCTCATCCATGGATGAGGAAACTGTGGTCCTCCAGATGTTGCTGAACAATGACTCCCATCATCCGTGGCTATTGGCCATGTTGGCTGGGGCTTTTGGGTGTTAGAGTCCAGCAACATCTGGAGGGCCTTAGTTTTCCTATACCTGGCCAAGGTCCGATGTACTCTAACCAAGTCCACAAGTCGCTGCTGGCCATCTCATCTCTTTGCCACTGAATGCTCCCATGAAGACCTGTAGAGAGGGACTGACATTCTGCTGGTGCTGATAGAAGCTAAAATATTTGTGATTCGCCTTACTCCCAACTGTGGGAAGAAATGTGCCAGGGATTGCACCCACCCTTTGACCTTTCTGCCGTTCTAAATCAGTGTTCACATTTGCAGATGTGCTCTGCCTGGGGGAAAGGCGGGGGCATAGGTGCCACCTCCTAGGGGCCAAGGTCCCTTCTTTCCCCCAATGAAATATTTGAGGGGGCCAGGCCTCCCCAAAGATGATAGGCACTGCCTTTCAAATGGTGTGTGCGTGGCATGTCATGTGATCAATTATGTGGGGCGGGGCTTACCAGGACCCCCCAAATATTTTATTCAAGTTGGCACCCCTGGGTGATGGTCTAAACCCCCCTATTGGAGTGAATAGCAAGGGCTGGTTAGCAAAAAAACAAAACAAAAGCTCTCTAAAGCTGATGATCTCATAAAGTTGGGGACTTATTTGGGCAGACACCACTGGCTCTTTCCCAATCAATATGCAACCAGGGGTACCAACCTTGGTCTGTAGGAGTTGGCTCCTATGGATGCAACTGTGTTCTCTAAACATATTTGCCACATCCTTCATCTTTCACTCCATTCTCTCTCTCTCTCTCTCTCTCTCTCTCTCTCTCTCTCTCTCTCTCTCTCTCTCTCTCTCTCTCTCTCTCTCTCTCTCTCTCTCTCTCTCTCCCTCTCCCTCTCCCTCTCCCTCTCCCTCTCCCTCTCCCTCTCCCTCTCCCTCCCTCTCTCTCTCTCTCTCTCTCTCTCTCTCTCTCTCTCTCTCTCCCACACCCACACCCACACCCACAAACCCTTCCCAAATTAAGATGAATGACAGGAATCTGTTTTGACTGAGCTTGATTGTGTTAGTTCTGTGACCACGGAGTCACAGTGAAAAGCTGGAAGAGAAGTCCACTCTTCTAATCCAGGCTTTCAGCAAGCTGACAGTTGGCTTTCCCAGGGATGGGGAGGAATTTGATTCAGGTTGCATTGAAATTCAGAGCTACCTCATTTGTACTTTCTCCGAAACAATTCGTGAACCGAAACACAGCCATCCTTTGACACCTGCACTTCTCCAAATTTTGCAATGCAGTTTTCCCCTCAAAGGAACGTGGCACAAAAATGCACAGAGGGAAAGTGTGCATAAGAATGTGAAAAATTTATTAATGAAAGGGACATTCCCAAAATGCAGTCTATTAGAGAAACCCATTTTGAAAAATTGTGTATATTAGGTGTTTACTACGATGAATCCAGCCTAAAATGCTGATGAAATATCATGATTTATGTTTTTTAATTGCAAACCGATGTGGAAATATGAAGAACTGAACCGAAGGTTCTTTTGGGGGTGGAAATGAGAATTTGAGCGAAAGCAAATTTGGCAGATTAGCCCATCCCTGCTTTTCATTTATGACCTTAAAAAAACCACTTTGTCATTATTAGGAGGACTGGGAAGCTGGATCAAGCCAGGAGGCTGAGTCTTTCAGCTCCTTCAGCTCTTATGGCCTGCTACTTGATAATGACAACAATGTCAGGTGACCCATTTCCCTTTGCCCATTCTTTTTGAATTTAGATTGGCCCAAGTTCTTATGCATTTTCAAGCTTCTCCCCCCTTTTTTGGTTCCCTCCCCAGTAAACATTTTAGTTTGTTCATTTTCTTTATGAGTAAGGTAAAGGTAAAAAGGTAAAGGACCCCTGGATGGTTAAGTCCAGTCAAAGGCGACTATGGGGTTGTGGCGCTCATCTAGCTTTCAGGCTGAGGGAGCCCACGTTTGTCCACAGACAGCTTTCTGGGTCATGTGGCCGACAGGCCTAAACTGCATCTGGCACAACGGAACACCGTGATGGAAGCCAGAGCACAAGGAAATGCCATTTACCTTCCCACCCATGCTCAAAAGAAAGGAACCAATGGCAAGTGTGTGTGTGTGTGTGTGTGTGTGTGTGTGTGTGTGTGTGTGTAAAAAGGTGAAGGACCCCTGACAGTTAAGTCCAGTCGTGAACGACCCTGGGGTTGTGGTGCTCATTTCGCTTTATTGGCTGAGGGAGCTGACGTTTGTCCGCAGACAGTTTTTGCGGGTCATGTGGCCAGCATGACTAAGCTGCTTCTGGCGAAACCAGAGCAGTGCACGGAAACACCGTTTACATTCCCGCCAGTGCGGTACCTATTTATCTGCTTGCACTCTGACATGCTTTTGAACTGCTAGGTTGGCAGGAGCTGGGACAGAGCAATGGGAGCTCACCCTGTTGCGGGGGTTCGAACTGCTGACCTTCCGATCTGCAAGCCGTTTACGTTCCCGCCAGTGCGGTACCTATTGATCTGCTTGCACTCTGATGTGCTTTCGAACTGCTAGGTTGGCAGGAGCTGGGACAGAGCAATGGGTTTAGACCACAGTGCCACCCACACCCCACTTTATGAGTATTTATGAACAGATTAACACAAAAAATCCAAAGTGACGCACACTTAAATTAAAAACACAGAACATACAGCACCCCATAGAATAATAATAATAATAATAATAATAATAATAATAATAATAATAATAATAATAATCACCTTCCTCCTCCCTTACAGACCGCATTCCCAGTTTTGGATCCTGTTGGATATTGAGGTGTCATTTTCTAAATAATAACAATATAGAATCTGGCAAGTCAGTCATTAACATTTGTGCAAAACTGGATTCTGTCTGAAACTCAAAAGGGCTGAAATTTTGCCCAATTTCAAATTTGCCTGCAATTGCTCTTCGGCTCTGCTCTAAGCAGGCCTTTTGCCATCAGGCAATGTGCTGGTTTTGGATGTATCTTTAATGATGTGATTATCTCCAATCTCCCGGAGGGCAGTTGTAGGCTAGAGAATGTAATAAACTGCCAAGGAGAATGTTTTTATGATTCTCTTTCAGTGGCTTGAGAATAGCTGATAGGTATAGCCTGTTCATCTTCATTTCCCAGCATAATCTAGCTCACTGATTCATGGAATCACCGAAGTGTAGAGTTGGAAGGGCCACAAAGAGTCATCTAGTCCAACCCTCTGTATTGCAGGAATCACAGCTAATGAATCCTTGACAGATGTCCAGGTAAACTTTGTTTAAAAAGCTGCAATGAAAGAGAGTCCACCACCTTCTGAGGTTGTCCCTTCCACTGCTGAACAGCTCTTATTATCAGAAAACTCTTCCTAATGTTTAGCTGGAATCTCCTTTCTTGTAATTTGAATCCAGAACTCCAGGTGGAAGTGTGGCTAAGGCAGAATAGAGTGACAGCCAAATTCACCCAGTGAGCTTCATGGCAAAGAGGGGATCTGAACCCTGATCTCTACAGTCCTAGCCCAATGTTCTATCTATGACACATGTGGACTCTTGTGAGAGCTCTACATCACAAGTTGACTCACTACTATGTGTTGGTGTGACAGAGCATAATATCCAACTGCCTACAAAAGGTGTGGACTAGCTTTGGCCCTCCAGAAGTTGCTGAACTACAATTCTCATCGGCTCTGACCAATGGTGAGGGATAATGGACATTGTAGTTCCAGGTGGCGCTGTGGTTAAACCACTGAGCCTAGGGCTTGCTGATCAGAAGGTCGGCGGTTCGAATCCCTGTTACGGGGTGAGCTCCCGTTGCTTGGTCCCAGCTCCTGCCAACCTAGCAGTTCGAAAGCACGTCAAAATGCAAGTAGATAAATAGGAACCGCTACAGCGGGAAGGTAAACGGCGTTTCCATGTGCTGCTCTGGTTTGCCAGAAGCGGCTTTGTCATGCTGGCCACATGACCTGGAAGCTATACGCCGGCTCCCTCGGCCAATAATGCGAGATGAGCGCGCAACCCCAGAGTCGGTCACGACTGGACCTAATGGTCAGGGGTCCCTTTACCTTTACTAGTTCAACAACATATGGAGGATCAAAGCTTTTCTACACCTGCCTTAAAATCTGATAGACTAAAGATTTTCAAACTATAGTCACTGGTGGTCCAAGATCTATACTAGTGGTCCAGTGGGGGCGCTAGAGCGATCTCCGTGTCACGGCGCCAGGGCGCCTGACCAGCTTGAGACAGCCCTGGAACCAGCAATGTCTGTCAACAGTGTTAGCTCACCCTGAGCTTCTTGGCTCCTCACTGCCAGCATGCAGCCCTCAACAGATGACCCCTGAGGAAATCCCTGTGGCCTTAGTTGATGTCAGACTCCACCTCCCATCAGTCCCATCCAGCACGATCAATGGTCAGGGATAATGGGAGTTGTAGTTCAACAACATCTGGAGGGCCACAGGTTTCCTATTCCCGCTCTATGGCGTAGTGATAGATCCTTTGAGTTTTGGAAGAGGTGTCTATCCACCTGGATGCCAAGGCAGAGAAAACCCTTTGCCCTCTCATTATTTAAGAAGAAGCAGAACATCCTTTGAGGGCTTGCCCTTGCCCCATGGCTTTCCCTAGGAAAACATGCTCTTTAGTGATAGATCAGAACAAAGGTCCGTCCGGCGAAAACCTGATTTACATTTACTCCAATTCAGCAGTAAAGATCAAGTTTCCCTGGGGGAAGGCAGTGGGGCAAAGGCAAGTTTGCGTGAGCCCAGAGCAGGCATCCCCAAACTGCGGCCCTCCAGATGTTTTGGCCTACTACAACTCCCATGATCCCTAGCTAACAGGACCAGTGGTCGGGGAAGATGGGAATTGTAGTCCAAAACATCTGGAGGGCTGAAGTTTGGGGGTGCCTGGCCCAGAGTCTCAAGCCTAGTGCATTGCCCAGTTAAGTCACAAGTTAAGTATCTCAGGGTCAAACTATACCTGAATGCATTTTTATTTTATATTTTTGCCTCTAAATTGCAGGTGTTAAATGTAAACCACTTTCTCTTTCTCTTTCTTTTGGAGCGTGGTGTTAATTAATGGGATCAGGGCAGGCATGGAATGGAAATCTAACCATCTCTGCCATTGCTGAGATCCCCAGGAAAAATCCCTTTTCTGAAGCTGGTATTTGGTTTGGTGGTGAGGGTTCCTCATTGGCACCCATGGTGGGATTTCCTAAACAATGTAAACAATACTTTCTGAAGAGGGATTTCAGAGTCGTCTCATGGTGCAGAAAGGAGACTGTGGCCATGGATTCTATGAAAAAGGTTAATACACCGCCAGTGGGTAAATTTTGCTGTGAGGAGGAGAAAAGGTTTCACCTTGGAAGGAATCAAAGGGTTTCGTATATTTCTCTAGTCAGCACTGAGACAGAGTTAGCCTGTGTTAGGCTGGCAGGGAAACGGACACAGTGACAGAATTAGTTATAAGCAGCTGCTGGGCTATTGGTGTTTAACTGGCAGATTCTCCATCACTGGAGAGCAGAGAAGGGGAACAGGTGGCTGTCCATATGTCACTGGACTCAGACTCCCAGCAGCCCTCCAGGAAGCAGGGCCGATGGGGAGGGTTGATGGGGGTTGTAGTCCAACCATATTTGGAGGACTACAGCGGCTCAGGGCTATTGCTTCAAGTCCTGTCTATGGGCTTTCTGGAGGCACCTGGCTGCCTACTGAAGTATGCTGAACTGGATAGAGCTACTGTCCAATCTTCTTAACCACATTGTTATTGAGTTTTATTCCATTTACGAATCACTTCCTATAGGATCTCTGTAAGCAATTTCACAGTAGGAACATCTGTGAGGAGGGTCATGGTCAGCAGCATACCCTACAACAGGCACCCCCAAACTACGGCCCTCCAGATGTTTTGGCCTACACCTCCCATGATCCCTAGCTAACAGGACCAGTGGTCAGGGATGATGGGAATTGTAGGCCAAAACATCTGGAGGGCCGAAGTTTGGAGATGCCTGCCCTACAACATTTATTCGATGAAAATAGGGACATCCTATTCAATGATGATGATGATAGCAACAATAACTTGATTATTTATACCCCGCTTATCTGACTGGGTTGCCCCAGCCACTTGGATGGCTTCCAACATACATAAAAACATAATAGGAGATTAAACATTTTAAACCTTCCCTATACACGGCTACCTTCAGATGTCTTCTAAAGGTTGTATAGTTACTTATCTCCTTGGTTCGGGTGGGGGGAGGGTCACATAACTCCATACCTTCCAACATTTCTCTGATGGAAATATGGACGTCCTAAGGAAAAGCGGAACATTCTGGGATCAAATCAGAAACTGGGATGACTTCTATAAATCAGGGACATTTGGAGGGTCTTCAGCAGTATTGTGCAGAAGGTCCCAGCTTCCATCCCCAGCAGTGCCAGGTAGAATTGGGAGAGAACTCTGTCTGAAACCCTGAAGAGCCTCTGCCAGTTAACGTAGGCAAGACTGAACTAGATTGATCCATGGGTCAGTATACGGCAGTTCCCTCTGGTCCTAAACCAGGGGTCCCCAAACTACGGCCCCCGGGCCGGATGCGACACAATCGGCCTTCCAATCCGGCCCGCGACGACCCCCGCCGCCCGCTGCCGCCGCCCGCTCTCACGGCGCGCGGCGCAGCGACGATCTAAAAAATCGGCAAAAAATCGCCGAAAATCCTTTGTGCGCATGCGTATGGGCCTCTCCCGACCCGGAAGAGGTCATTTCTGGTGCACTTCCGGGTCGGGGGAGGTCCATACGCATGCGCACAAGCGATTTTCGGCGATTTTTCCCCCACCCGTGTGCGTGTGCGCATGCGCATGGGCGCGCACTCCCCCGCCCTCCGGCCCGCTGCGCGCGCACTCCCCTGCCCTCCGGCCCGCCGCACGGTAAGTCTGGGGACCCCTGTCCTAAACAAAAGTGTTAGCCCCCCTAATCATTTTTGGTTGCCCTTCTGAAGGAGCAGAACACATTTCCTGCTCCAGAATTATCACTGTGGCCTCAACAACACAAGGTGCGCCTTATAGCTCAAGGTAGTGAATGAATACAACCTGGGTCATCAAAGTGTCAAGTGAAGGGTGTGTCCTGGGTTAGTTTTGCCTCCCAGCCCCACTGTTCCACAGAGCTGTTCGCCCTCTGCTTCCTGACACTGGTGAAGTTATTAGGCCTCATTATGGATAGGAGTTTAATCTACTGCAAATAGCCCTGCCATTAGAGTATCATAAGAAGCAATTATCTCTCCCCCCTCCGCCCCCAACTTGCCGCCTTGCATGTGGGGGAGCTCAATGCGGCTTTGAACTGCGGAGGAACTTCATGCCCAGCTGCAGTCAGCTGAAGGCCCCTTCTGCGCAGGGCTGTACTTTCTACATCCTCATGGAAGTCTCTCTCCGGTGTTTTGTACCACCTTCAATTACCTGTCCAGGTAACATAGGAAACCATCTCATACTAAGTCAGACCATTGGTCCAATTAGTTCAGTATTGCCTGCACTGACTGAAAGTGGCTCTCTGCAGGGTCTCAGGTGGGGATCTTTCTTTTCCAGCTCTACCTGGAGATGCCACGGGTTTTGAACCTGAGACCTTTGGCAATTTGGCATGCCAAGTAGATGCTCTGAATGCTGAGCCACGGCCCTTACTCTAAAAGAAGAGAGAGAGAATAAGGTCCTAGTCCTCATGGTTCTAAATAAAGGACTGAATTAAGTAGGAACACAGGAGGCTGCCGTATACCAATCAGTTCATTGGTTCATCTAGTTCAGAATTGTCTATGCTAACTAGCAGCAGGTCTTCAGGATTTAAATATATGGCAGCTTCAGAGGTCCACATGAGCTATGAACCAACCTTCACCATGCCTGTAGCCATCCTCTAGAGCAGGCATCCCCAAACTTCGGCCCTCCAGAGGTTTTGGACTACAATTCCCATCATCCCTGACCACTGGTCCTGTTAGCTAGGGATCATGGGAGTTGTAGGCCAAAACATCTGGAGGGCCGCAGTTTGGGGGTGCCTGCTCTAGAGTCTAGCTATTGTGGACTACAACTCCTATCAGCCAGGCTCTGCCAGCTGGAAGGCTGATAACAATTGTAGTCCCAAACCATTAGAGGCACTGGGTTCATTAAAGGTGGGCTAAACTTTATTTATTTACCAATTAATTAATTAGTTAATTGCCTGTCTTTCACCATGAGGTCCCAGGACGGGTTGCAGCATTAAAACACAACATTCAGGCTGTTTTAAATGTTATGTTTTAAAGATGGAAGAAACTAGCCCCAACAAGAGAAGAATGGCAAACCAAGCTGATGGACTATGCCACAATGGCAAAATTAACTGGGAAGCTCAGAAATCAAGAAGACGAGAACTTTAATAAGGAATGGGAAAAGTTTATACAAATTTATTTATGAGACCACTGTAAGCAGGTTAAAACATTAGCAGTATTTTAACCACACTCGTAAAGTAATGGAAAGTATGGATAATTTAGAAGGATAATTTTTTTGGATAAGTATTGATATGCAGTTGTAAATCATATCATCAGGACCCATATATATAATGTTATATAGAGAGAGAGGGGGGGGAGAGAGAGAGGGAGAGAAAGGAGTTGTGTTTTAATGCTGTAACTCACCCCTCACCCTTACGATCATAAAAACAAGGTGGGTCCTAAAAATACACCCCACAAGTGTCAAAAGCGGAGGCGAAGAGAACATCTTCCATAATCTGTATAACGAAGGTGCCAGGCGCACCTCTGTGGGTAGGGATTTCCACAGCTCAGGAGCCACCACAGAGAAGGCCCTCTCCTGGGTTGCCACCACCCTGAGCCTTTGAGGGTGGAGGAACTGCTATGAGGGCCTCCTCTGCCCATCTCAGCACCTACGAGGGTCTGCGGGTGGTCTTTGATACATGTGGGGCCTGAGTTAATTAAGGCTAATGTAATGATGAGGAACTCAACACAGATTCTTTCTCTCTCCCTCTCCCCCCCTCTCCTCCATACTACACACATACAGGTACCAGCCGTGTGCTCAGTTTTACCCCAAAATGCATCCACCGTCTCTAAGGCAGCCGGAAATTCCCATATGAGGCTGGGGCACGCGGTGGGGAAGAGTAGGGTGTGGAAGAAAGGGCGGGGGGAGAGAAGGCTATTAAAAAGAGGTGGAAGCTTGGTAATTACTGAGTAAGAGACATCTCTGAGTGCTAATGGGAGAGTCTGACCTGGGGTAGCCGGTTGTGCAGAGCTGCGAAATTCTCTAAGCATAGAGAAGAGGGCACAAGGGCTACATGCCCGGGTTACGCTGAAATGCTGGTTTCACAAACAAGATGAAAATTGGATGCAAACATCTAATTAACCTTCTCTCTTATTTTCATACGGGGACAGCAGTCAGCGTCAGCGCCATCCGCAAGGCTTTGCCCACACACAGTAATGTGGGCTGGTGTGGAGAGTGAAGCTGGGATGCTATTGCCTCTCATCTCTCTCACCGCTTATTGTTATTATTTTCTAATGCTATCTTTTGTTCTGTTCCCTATTGATTTATTGCACCACTGTCTCAAGGAGATTTGCATGCAAGATAATTAAAAACACAACAGCAGCAACGACGTTTCATTATCATCATTGTTATTGTTGTTATATTTATTGATATTCCGCCTCCCCCCCCCCAAACTGCGAATGACACAACGTACAAAAAGCGAAAAACATATAAAAGGTCATCGTTTAAAAGGAACGCTAATAGAATTTACACAATATATAAAAACAAGTATCTTACAATACGGATAGGAAAAACAGCACAGCACTATTAAATGTCATTTCATTCAATACAGTCAGTTCCCAAAGGCAGTTGGAACAAGACAGTCTTCGCCTGCCGACGGAAGAACAAGGAGGGAGCCCATCTAGCTTCTCTAGGAAAGGAGTTCCAAAGTCTGGGAGCAGCCACCAAGAAGGCCCTCTCCTGCATCCCTACCAAGTGTGCCTGTGAGGGCGGCAGGACTGAGAGAAAGGCCTTCCCCAAATATCTCAGAGTCTGGGCAGGTTCGTATGGGAGAATAGGGTCTTTCAGATAGCTCGAGTCTAAGCCACATACCGGTAGGGCTTTATATGTCATAACCAGCCCTTTGAACTTTAAACAAGACCCACCTCTATGATTCTAAAACCCTAATAAATGGACACTCATGGTAAACTCCCATTTATCCAGCTGGGAAACCCTGACAGCCACCCCTGTGAACCTATGGACAAAATCCTAGATGCATCTGTTCAGCAGTTTAGCCTCACTGAGGCTCGATAGGTCTTACTAGTAGGTAACCAGGTATACAGTTTTTTTTATTAAATATATATATATTTATTTATGGGACGTGGGTGGCGCTGTAGGCTAAACCACAGAGCCTAGGGCTTGCCAATCAGAAGGTCGGCGGTTCGAATCCATGCAACGGGCTGAGCTCCCGTTGCTCGGTCCCTCCCTGCTCCTGCCAACCCAGCAGTTTGAAAGCACGTCAAAGTGCAAGTAGATAAATAGGTACCACTACAGTGGGAAGGTAAATGGTGTTTCCGTGTGCTGCTCTGGTTCACCAGAAGCAGCTTTGTCATGCTGGCCACATGACCTGGAAGCTGTACGCTGGCTCCCTCGGCCAATAATGCGAGATGAGCGCCGCAACCCCAGAGTCGGTCACGACTGGACCTAATGGTCAGGGGTCCCTTTACCTTTATAATTATTTCATAAAATTTATGGAATGCAGTCTATGTCAACTCCTTGCCAAGCAAGGAGGAAAGAAAGGCAGTGTTGCATAGTGGTTAGGCCATGTGTCAGGCTAGGGTCTATGGATATGAGCTTTGGGTTCCTTTGAGAGAAAAGGCAGGATGGGATTTGTTGTTGTTGTTGTTGTTGTTGTTGTTGTTGTTGTTGTTGTTGTTGTTAACATCAATTCATTGACCACCTTTTAAATCAGCACTTCAAGGTGATTTACATGGATGATAATTTAAAACAGTCAAAAACACCAAAACAACAAATACATCTGAAGCAAGACTAAAACCCTGAAAAGTGGACACTCATGGTAAAAGCCCATTTATCCACCTGGGAAACCTGCTCAGAAAAATAATAATCCCCTCAGTTGTTTCCAGAAAGTGAAGATCACAGGTGCCTGTCACATATTCCACACAACTGGTGCAGCCATGCTAAAAGTCCTGCTTCTCTGAGAGACTGCAAGGGGGGGGGGGGAAACTTCTAATATCTTTGGATCTTTCTGGAGAAACTCTCCCTTAAGCATCTTAGCCAATGTTTCTTTCGTTCCGGCTCTCGAAGTTGCTTGTGAAGCAGGATTGTCACTCTTTGAGGAGAATAGGGGGCCTCTTAAAAGCTCTTAGCACCCTTAAGAAACCACGGCTCCCATAATTCTTTGCGGGAAGCCATGGCTGTTTAATGTGGTATCATAGTTAGGGTTACCATACGTCTGGAATTCAGCTGGGATTCTGTCGTCGCAGGCAGGAATCGCTTAAATGTCCAGGTAAGATATATCATACACCTGATAATAAATGTTGGAAACGTAAGGAAAAAGAAGGAACCTTTTATCACATGTGGTGGATGTGTCCCAAAGTAAAAGACTTCTGAGAAAAGATTTATAATGAGTTGAAAAAGGTGTTGAAAAGCACCTTTATTAAGAAACCATTTTACTTGGAATAGTTGGGGAAGAAATTCCAAAAAAAGATGTTATATTCTTTTTGTATGACACAACAGCAGCGAGATTATTATTTGCCAAAATTGGAAGATTCAAGAGATACCAACTAAAGATGATGGACTTTATGGAACTCGCTGAACTGACTGGAAGACTCCACGACCAGAAAGAAGAGATGGTGGAAAAAGACTGGAAGAAATATAAATTATATTTGAAAAAAATATTGTAATATTTGATATTTTGAAATTCTTTTGGAAGTTGATTTAGGCTATCGGTGTAGAAGTAGGAATTTTGTTTAGTTTATAAAGAATTTAGGAGTTTTAAAGCATGAGAAATTTTTGACAAGGAACTGTTGTTGATTATGTTTAATTTATGTTTTTAAAATTTGGTAACTGCTAAAGATGGGTAAAATTGAAATTCAGATAGAGGGGACCTGAGGAAGTCACCCAAAGAGGTTGAGGGAAATTATAAAATGATAAGATTATATATGTATTTTTTTAATGAGTTTTTCTGTATTGTTCTGTATGTGGGTGTTTGTGTTTTTACAAAATTGTTTGTGTTGTTATAAAATGAAAAAATGTCTGAGAAAATCTGGACGTATAGCAACCCATGTCAGAAGTGTAAATTTTGGCGAAATTCCTTAAAAACAGCTCAAAAACTTCATTTTTCTTTTGAGACTTTGCGAAGAAAGCTCAACAACTTTTCTGTCTGGATTTTCACTTTTTAAAATATGGCAACCCAAATTGTAGTGCTTTAAGTGTACGGTGTGAGCTTGGCCTCAGAGTGGTTTAACAATCAATCCCTCTTCCAGGGAATTCTGGGAATTGTAGCTCTGAGTGGGGAACAGGGATCTCCAAGCAACTCTCAGCAAACTACAGCTCCCATAATACTTGGGGGGTGGGAGAGCAATGGCTGTTTGAAGTGTTATCATAGTGATTTAAAGGTATGGTGTGAATGTCGCCTCAACTGTGACTTCTGTGATAGCAGGCAATCAGTTCTGAGTGGCTTGTGGCCCAGCGGATGTTGACGGTAGCCAGTCTGCTCAGCACGCCAGCCCCATCTTCCTGCTTGCCCCTCAACCTCTCGCCCTCCCCTCCCCTTTCTCTCTTTCTCACCCCAGCTCCCTATGGGGCATTCAGCCAGCCTGAACGGTCCCCAGGCGGCGATGATGAAGACGGATGACTGATTGATTCTCTCCCCTCTTGCCCGCCCCACTCCCCATGCCCTTCTGGCAGAAAATTAAAAGCCTATTTGTTAAAGGGTGAAAGCCCTCAGGTGCGGGCCCCCGGCTGGACAATTTGTCTCCATGAAAAGGAAGCTATTATGAGAGAGTCTGCTAGCAGGCAAGAGGGGCTGGGGGGGCAGCAATGGGGATTTTGCCAGGAGAGTGAGCGAGCGAGCAGAGGGGAAGGCTGCTTTGGGAGACAATGGGGGTACGAAAAATTTAAAAAGCTGCCTGTGATTGTAAGGGGGCTTTCCATTGCTCAGAGGGGTGGGGGTGCCAATTCTCTGCCTCTTGATGAGGCCTGCCCCACAGCAGAAGTGGACTCTGCCAGAAGCGGGTCTCTTTCCACAGCTGGCTCCCTATAACAAATTATCTACAGTTAGGGACAGGCGCTGGAATAACATCTCCCTCCCTCCACTGCCAATTATCATGGCAAGGGCTATGGAATACCAAAGACAGAAACACACTGAATATTGTTGTTGTTTAGTCGTGTCTGACTCTTCGTGACCCCATGGACTATAGCACGCCAGGCACTCCTGTCTTCCACTGCCTCCCCCAGTTTGGTCAAACTCATGTTCGTAGCTTTGAGAACACTGTCCAACCATCTCATCCTCTGTCGTCCCCTTCTCCTTGTGCCCTCCATCTTTCCCAACATCAGGGTCTTTTCTAGGGAGTCTTCGCTTCTCATGAGGTGGCCAAAGTATTGGAGCCTCAGCTTCAGGATCTGTCCTTCCAGTAAGCACTCAGGGCTGATTTCCTTCAGAATGGATAGGTTTGATCTTCTTGCAGTCCATGGGACTCTCAAGAGTCTCCTCCAGCACCATAATTCAAAAGCATCAATTCTTTGGCGATCAGCCTTCTTTATGGTCCCGCTCTTACTTCCATACATCACTACTGGGAAAACCATAGCTTTAACTATTCGGACCTTTGTTGGCAAGGTGGTGTCTCTGCTTTTTAAGATGCTGTCTAGGTTTGTCATTGCTTTTCTCCCAAGAAGCAGGCGTCTTTTAATTTCGTGACTGCTTTCACCATCTGCAGTGATCAAGGAGCCCAAGAAAGTAAAATCTCTCACTGCCTCCATTTCCTCCCCTTCTATTTGCCAGGAGGTGATGGGACCAGTGGCCATGATCTTGGTTTTTTTGATGTTGAGCTTCAGACCATATTTTGCGCTCTCCTCTTTCACCCTCATTAAAAGGTTCTTTAATTCCTCCTCGCTTTCTGCCATCAAGGTTGTGTCATCTGCATATCTGAGGTTGTTGATATTTCTTCTGGCAATCTTAATTCACTGAATATAAGAACATAAAAAGGGCCTTCTCGATCCGGCCAATAGCCCATCTAGTCCAGCATCTTGTTCTCCCAGTTGTCAACCAGATTTGGTCTGCATTGGGTAAGGGATGTATCTTAGGGATGCCAGACCCCCCGCCCCATCCCACCTCCCAGGGCCAACTTGAAAGTCTCCAGGTTTGCCTGCCTACACCCATTTCCCACCCCAGGTGGTAAGGATAAAAGACTTGAATCTGCAGGTGGGAGAGAGCACCTTCCCTAGCCAAGCTCCCATAGTAGATGAGAAGGAACGATCCCCGTGCTCCTGCTGGACCTGGGAATACCTGGTTTGGTTGAGGTTTCAATCTTGATTTCCAAACAGCGATGTATTTGCTCATTTTTTATTATTATTTAATAAAATTTATAAGCACAACAACAACCCTAAAGCAGTTTAACCCCCACAAAAGACAAAACGATAAAGTATTTGATAAAAAACAATGAGAAACAATAGTTTACATCGTTCAAAATATTTTAATCAACAATAAATGAAAAAACAGCTTAAAACACGCATTCTAGATATCTGGGTTGTTGTTGTTTAGTCGTTTAGTCGTGTCCGACTCTTCATGACCCCATGGACCAGAGCACGCCAGGCACTCCTGTCTTCCACTGCCTCCCGCAGTTTGGTCAAACTCACGTTTGTAGCTTCGAGAACACTGTCCAGCCATGCCTAAACAGAAATGCTTTCTGCAGGTGCAGAAGAGTGTACAGTGAAGGTGCCTGACTGATATTCAAGAGGTAGAGAGTTCCAAAGTGTAGATGCTGCCCAGGATGGCCCATCCATGAGGCTAGGTGAGACAACTGCCTCAGGCAGCAGTCCCCAGGGCAACAGATCCAGATGTCAATCTTTCTTCCCCACTTGTTCCAGGTGTAGATCGTCTCCTTCTTACCTGGCAAGGAAGGTGTGGGGTTGGTGTATGATAGTAGCGTGGCAAACCCGCTAATCCTTAGGTTTAGCTAGAGTAATACTGGCAAACCAGTACAGTGTTAGGAATAGGAAGGTGAGGTATGGGTCAGTTGTGTTGGGAGAAGCTGGATGGACCTGGAGAGGTTCGGTTTAGACTGGTTTGATCTAGCCTGACAGGGGAAGATCGGAATGGGTCATGCTGAGGTGAGAAGAGCACAATGAATCCTTATGGGGAGTTTGGAAAGTTACTGAGGATCACAAGACTGAGAGGAGGGGGATGTTTGATGAGAGGGACATGTGACAGGTACTTGATGTGTGGGATGTGCAGTCCACCACTTCCTCTATGGTGGAGAAGTTAGGGTGTTGGCAGGAAGTGACCTGTACCTGTACATGTTTATGCATGAGGTTTGCTCTGTGATTGGCTGGAAGTTACATCGTGAGTTAATGTTTACCTGTCAAAGCTGCTGCTAATAAATACAGACCCCCGAGCTCTGCCTGGGGTTGTTCTTTTGGAACTCAGCCTTGTCTTATGTCTCATTGTTGGATCTAACCATTGCTACAGAAGGAGGCACCATTCTAGGTTTGCCTCAGGTGCCAAAATGTATTGGCCTGGCCCTGATTCTGCCACACTATAATCTTCTCCTGAGTCAACATTCAGCTTCATCGGATGTCTGTGAGGTCTTGTGTTACGAGAGAGGAAGAAAAACGTTTCTGGACAGCTATAGATAGACTTATTCCCAGTTAAGGATTCGGCCATGTGACTACCCACTTACCATTTGAAGTACATAAGGTACTTGCCTATCAGATTCCCCTTCTACTTAGTCTGAAGTGTTGCTCCTTGTGGAACTCAGCAATGTAGAGGTTGGGGACAAGACTATAATCAGTTGCCTCTGCCTGTCATTGGCTCTGACTCCCCCTACTGTTAGGGTCCCTGCCTTCTGCCCTACCAGTCCTAATTGGCACCAGGCACAACTAGCGAAGTGGTCCTGTCCAGAAATAGCTTTTTCATGACCACATCTGTTATCTGTATGAAGTAGGTTTGGCTACGAATGAAGCCCTCCTTCGCCTGCAGCCTCATTTCAAAATGGGCAGAGCCGCCACAGAATGCATTTGCCTCCAGGGGGCACTTCCAAATGGAAGCTTTTTGTGAGTGACAGGTGCTGAGCACCAGTGGGATTCGGAACACCTGACCCCCACATTCTACACTGTCTGTGCTCATCCCTATCCAGTGTGAGTTGCTTGCCCAGGAAAGACCAGTGGCAGGATGAGTGCCATTGGTGCCTTTTGGGCTATCAATGCCAATAGAAGCAGCGAGCTTAGATTAAGGCAGGGCTGAGGTTTATTTGCCTATTTATAAATTTGTTATACTGCTTAATAGAATTAAAGAAACAAACAAAAGCAGTTTACGTAGAGGATAATAAAAGTACAAATGATCACATTCAATAATATTCTGAAATGGGAGGGACTGCATTCAACAAGGACTATAGCGCTAACGGAAGGGGAAATTTTTACTGTTGTTGCAAAGCAAAGGAATCTAGGGATTGTCTGAGCCCTTTTATCCCAGCTCGATCACCAATATCATCGGCAGAAGCATCACTGGTCATTCCAACTTTTCTATGCCAGCTTTTAAATGCCTGCTGAAAACCTCTCTATCCTTAAATGCAGGCGATTAAGAATGCATCCTTCTGCAATAGTTAATTCATGACTGTTTTTAATGTATTTGTATGGTTTTTATAGGGCTGCTGTACATTCAGATTTTTCAGGAATTCAAAGGAAGAATTGACAAAAGGCAGCGCTTTGTCCTGGATCAGGTCAATTGAAAAATCAACAACTTTCGGGGTGTCCTGGCTTTTACTTTTTAAAATACGGCAACCCTAGTTTTTATCATATGGTATTATGTTTTATTGCTGTAAACCACTTTGATTTTTTTTAATGACACAGTGATGTATAAGTATTTTAAATAAAAAATATGAACAAACTCACTGCACAACAGATAGCACAATCTATCATGCACAAAGGCATCACAGTTTATTCCATTTTCCTAAAATTTAAATTCTGCTTGTATTCAAGCTTTCACACAAGATAGAAGCCACTTCCAGAAACATTGTGGAAGAAGAAAGAGTTTGGATTTGATATCCCGCTTTATCACTACCCGAAGGAGTCTCAAAGTGGCTAACATTCTCCTTTCCCTTCCTCCCCCACAACAAACACTCTGTGAGGTGAGTGGGGCTGAGAGACTTCAGAGAAGTGTGACTAGCCCAAGGTCACCCAGCAGCTGCATGTGGAGGAGCGGAGACACGAACCCAGTTCCCCAGATTACGAATCTACCGCTCTTAACCACTACACCACACTGGCTCTCAAGTTTAGTGCTCATTTCTGTGTTATTTGCTTCCAGGAAAAATCCATTTGCAAATTAAATGAAAATGAGTGCTAAAGTTGAGCTGTACTCCACTATATTTCTGGAAGTGGCTTTCACATTGCACGAAAGCTCAGATATAATGCAGAAATTAGCAGTTAAGGAAATGCTGTGAAAATGAATGCAGCCCAAGTTACCAGCAACCTGTTTATGCATTCTCTTGTGCAGCAATGTTCTGCTGGTGCAATGCATTTTACCAGTGGAACAAGTATAGTACTAAGAGACTACATTGGGCCTCTGTTTGTCTCAAGAGAAAATGGATTGTGCCCAAGGTCCTGCTTGTGGGCTTCTCACAAACATTTGGTTGACCACTGGGAGAACAAGATTTTGGACTAGATGGGCTTAGGCTTGATCCAACAAGCTCTTCTTAGGTTCTTTTTTGTTTTTGTTTTACAAAGCTGTAGCTCTGAGAAAGAGCCTAGTTTCTCCTGGCTGTGGTTCATCCACTCACAGCTGAATAGACCGTAGACACAGCCCATTGTGGACTTCTCAGTAGAGTTATTAAATTAGAAACAATGCATTTATTATTCCTTCCTTCTCTTTCTAAACATTGGAAACTTGGAACCATCCAATGAAATTGGTTGCCAAGAGGTTCAGAAACAAGGAAAAGAAAATTATGCCTTCATCCAAGGCATTAAACTGCAGTGATGGTGGTGGCAGGAGGGTGGCTTTGTGGCTCTGCCCCCCCACTCCTACTGCTACTGGGGGTAAGGATATTACCCTCATGCCCTTGCTGTGAGCTTCCCAATTTTTTTCAGGATAGGAAAAAGACATAGATGTGCTCAAAAGCACAAGAAAAACAAATATTTTAAATCAATGTGGCAAGATATACACAAGCCTTCCTAAGAATCACAGATACTGTCTTATCCTGAGTCCTTATCCTGAACAAGTTGTAACTGCTTAATCAGTCAATTCTTGTAAAAGACACTTGGTGCTATCTAGGCCAACTGGATAACCCTGTTTTTCATGAAAAACAAGTTTTAATGTTTTTAGATGCAGAGAAAGCATTTGACAATGTCTCCTGGGATTTTATGTTTAAGGTTTTGGAAAATATGGGTTGTGGAGACACTTTTATAAAAGGAGTTAAGGCAATATATACTGATCAATCAGCAAAACTGATAGTAAATAATGTATTGACTGAGAATGGTAAAATAACTAAAGGAACTAGACAAGGCTTTATTGTTTATAACAGTTTTAGAAGTTTTCGCACAAAGAATAAAATGTAATCAAGAAATTAAAGGAATAAGGGTGGGACAGAGACAATATAAATTAAAAGCTTTTGCAGATGACGTGGTGATATCTGTAGAGGAGCCAATAGAGTCAATCCCAAAAGCACTGGAAGAGATAATTCTTTAGGGAGAAATAGCAGGTCTTAAAATTAATAAAGATAAAACTGAGCTCCTGGTAAAAAATATGAATGATGAGAGCAAAAATAAATTACAAAGTTCATCAGGCTTAAAGATCAAAAAGACGATTAAATATCTGGGTGTGTGGTTAACAGCAAACAATATAAATTTGTATCAAGATAATTATTTAAAAACTCAGGAGGAGATTAAAATAAATTTGCAAATATGGAGTAGAATGAAACTTTCATTACTAGGTAGGGTGCCAACCATTAAAATGAACGTATTACCAAGGATATTATTTTTGTTTCAATCCATACCAGTGATAGGCAAGCCAGATAGGTTCAACAAATGGGAAAAAATATTTCTAAATATATCTGGCAAGGGAAAAAACTGAGAATAAAATATAAAAAAACTGATAGGTGCGAAAGAGAGAGGAGGTTTCTCCCTGCTGGATATGAGATTATATTATGAAGCATCATCTGTGCTGGTTGAAGTAATGGTTGTTATTGAAGAATCCACATATTTTAGATTTGGAAGGTCACGATAATATTTTTGGTTAGCACACTTATTTGTGGTATGAAAAGGTGAAAGAACATAAATGTTTAACAAACCATATAATCAGAAACAAATTGTATAGAGTATGGGATAAGTTGCTGGAGACCAAAACACCCTATGGCTTTCACCTTTGAAAGCCATAGTGGTGAAAAACATGGAAATTTATTAGGAGAAGAAGATGGAGAATTTAAATTAAAAGAATTTAAGGATTTATCAGAGATGTTAATAACATGGTTACAATACAGTGGTACCTCTACTTACAAATTTAATGCATTCCGAACGCACATTCGTAAGTCGAAAAAAATTGTAAGTCGAATCCCATAGCATTGGGAGAAAAAATTTGTAAGTCGAAGCAACCCTATCTAAAAATTCGTAAGTAGAAAAAAATCCTATCTAAACCACATCCAAGATGGCGGATGGAGCTCCATTCGTAAGTAGAAACATTCGTAAGTAGAGTTATTCGTAAGTAGAGGTACCACTGTATAATCATTTGAATGAAGTATTTAAAAAGGATATGAAGCGGGGGTTTGGGGAACAAACATCACAACTAGAAAGAGACCTGTTAAACTGTAATGTTAAAGTGATATCTAAAATGTGTAAGATGTTATTGGATTGGGAGACAAAGGACGAACAAGTGAAATCTTCAATGATACACTGGGCAATAGATATTGGTCATAATATAGAAATGGATGCATGCGAACATTTATGGATATGGATATAACATTTACAGCATGTTACAGTTTAAGAGGAAACTATAGGAAAATGTTATATAGATGGTACCTAACACCTAGTAGATAGGCTAAAATGTATACATCCAAATCAAATATATGCTGGAAATATAAAGAGAAAGAAGGTACCTTTTTCATATGTGGTGGTCTTGTAATAAGGCTTACTGGTATCATGAATGGAAAAAGATGTTTAAGATAACATTTATTTAAAAAACCCCAGAAGCTTTTCTTTAGGGAATTATGGGATCAGAGCGACCTAAACAAATAGAAATTTATGTATGTATGCAACCACAGCTGCAAGAATGTTATTTGCCCAAAAATGGAAGAAAGAAGAGATCCCTATGAGAGAAGAATGGATACAGAAGTTAATGGACTACACCGAAATACGTAGAGAAACTTACCGGGAGAATAAGAAATCAAGAAAACATTTTTTTAAAGAAAGGAATGGAAATGGTTTATTGAGTATTTACAAACAAACTGTAAACCGATTAAGACATTGGCAGGATTAATGTAAAAACCTGCAGTTTCAATATATATATGGGATATATATGGGAATAGATATATAAAAGAATATGCTGAGATAATTTGGAGTATGCAGGAAGCTGAAAAGAAATATAAAGAACCGCAGAAGGAGGGGGAAGGGAGTCAGAGTTTGAAATGTTAAAATTATGATTGAATAATTATATATATATATATATATATATATATATATATATATATATATATGAATTGACAACCCTGGATCCAGGAGTACCTCCATGAGTACATATTCTTTTAGGCCCGGGAAGTGCAACACTTTCTGGTGTGGATTGTGCTTGTGGGATGTGATCCACGGTTAGCAGTCAAGTACAACATTCCTTGTAATGCTAGAGTGGACATGCAAGGGAACGTTTGGTCCAACCAGTTAAAACTTCCTGTTCCTCCTGGCTTGGAGCATCCTTCCTCTTCCATGTGACCAGAAGTGGGCATGACTTTACCTGTCCAGGTAACAAAAAGACGAGACATGCAGCACCCCTCCCTTCTTTTTCCTCTTTCTCCTTTCGTCTGCTTCCAGCTAGGACTGCTCTATTGCCTTTCAACCAACAGCAGCACAGGGATTGTCCCCCATATGGGGTAAATCCACGTTGCTATTTGTAACTTTAAGTCTTTAAGCCTGCCTTCATGATTGATACTGTGTACTGCCTGAACGTGAGTAAACATACTTTTTGTTGGCTATGAATAGGATTGTGGTGTCTTTATTCTTTTAAGAGGGATTCAAAGGAACTTACCAGGAACGTACAATTCAATCGGAGGCAGATTGAATTACATAATAGTAAGAGGTTCTAACGAGCCTGCAACCAGCTTTCTGCTGTGCATGAGAAGGGGAATGAAACTCTGCCACATAAGAAACATGCTAGCGCAAGTTAGGAAGCATGTTAATAAACAATGTATCCTCTTCTGCCACCCTTAATTTCTGAGCATGGGAAGAACTAGCGTCAGCCCAATATATTTGGCCACCTAAGTTTATAGACAAGATGGTGCCCACAGCATTGCTATTCAACGTACAGAAACTAATCAGATTGCTGGTTGCTTCTTACTTCAGTACCAGCAATGGGACTGTGTTCTTCGCTATATCGGAGGGCAGGGCAGGGCAGGGCACCCAGCACACCCAACCTAGCACATAAAGAACACCCACCGGTGGGCATACCTGCCAAGTTGCTGTCAGAGAAATAAGAGACCGGGCCGGAAATAGCAGAGCGGAAGTAGCGCTGCCGCCATTTTGGAACTGGGCGGAGCATGCTCAGAAGTGACTTTTGATGCTGCTTTGCCCAGTTCCAAAATGGCCGCCGCGCCAGAAGTCGCACTGCAGCCATTTTGGAACTGGGCAGAGCAGCATCAAAAGTCGCTTCTGAGCATGCTCCGCCCAGTTCCAAAATGGCCACCACGCCAGAATAAACCGGGGAAAAACAAAAAAAAGGAACAGCTGGAAAAACGGGGATTTCCCGGGGAAAACGGGAGACTTGGCAGCTATGCTGGTGGGACGTAATTGGTCCCCACTCCACACCACCAATTACCTACTGCCTAAGGTATTTGCCGGTGCCTGAAACCGCCTACCTACCGAACTTGGAACATCCATTTTAGAAAGGAACTAATTTTAAGTTCAGGTGTGGGGGGACATTTAGCTGTCCAGATTTTGCTGAACCTCAGTTCCCAATATCCTTGACCATTGGCCTTGGCCATGCTTGCTGGGGGCTGATGGGAGTTGTAGTTCACTGGCATCCAGAGGGCAAAAAGTTCCCCACACCTTTTCTAGTTCAACATGTCCTAAAAGGAACAAATTCCAGATTACGTTTGTCCCATCACGCAGCTAACTAGTTTGGCTCATGTTCAGTTTACAGTCCAACTCAAGTTCATCTGAATAATCCTCAGCAATTTGCACCCCCCCCCAATCATTCAGAATGGTACAAGCTTATGTGCTGAAGTATAAAATATACTACGGAAGACTAAGTAAACATTAAAAAAAACCACACACACAGTGAAATGTGAATTGTTGAATTTATTTCTCTGAGTAATTATGATTGTTAAGCTTATTATTGTTAAGACTACAAAAACACATGTAGGCTAAGGAAATGAACTAGAAATTGTTCCTCACCCAAAAGGAACTCAATTTATGATCAATTCAGCCAGCAATTATGGCAACTACTTTAAGGTGTACTTCAGATATCTTTGAGCGAGTTCAGTGAACTTTGCTAACCAAACAAGTTCAATTCTGTCTTGCCAGAAGTGAGCTTCTATTTATTGGCTCTCATCCATTTCTATGAGCAGATTGGGGGTGTGGAAACAATTGGGGCGGGGAATAAAGGAAATAAATCCCAAGACATTTTCAGGCAGCTTAAATGTAGAACCAGATGGATAAACAAATTCAAACTTTTGCAAGTTTCTCTTTCCGCATTGTCCAACCTTTCCTGTCTTCACCAGATCTCAACACCTAGAATCCCTCCCCCATTATCGGCCAAGATTAATTACTCGCTTCACTGCCTTTTGGGGGGCTTTCCCCATCTGATAAGATGTGAAGGAGACTGACAGAGCCTGCCAAGGGTCTCTGCAGCTCCACTCTTTCTGCCTTGGCAGAAACAAATGGTCTGTGAATGGCACCCGTGGCAGTCTTTTGCATAAGACATGAGCACCCTACTCAGTTGTCCTCTCCTCAACCTGAGGCCTGCTGCTGGTTGCCATAGCAACCAAGCCACAACTAAAGTTCCGCCTGGAGTGTGGCTGCTTCTTTGACTGGAATGTTTTTACTCTGGTTGCTGCTAATATACTGCTTCTAGGGTTGCCAATTTCCCGGACATAGCCAGGATTCGGCAGTCCGTAACAGTGCCCGGGCGGAAATCGCTTAAATGTCCAGGAAAATCCGGACATACGGTAACTCGTGTTGGAATTGTAGATTTTGGTGAATTTCCTTAAAAATAACTCAAAAACTTCATTTGTTTTGGTTGACTTTGTGAAAAAAAGCTCAACAACGTTTTGAAATATGGCAACCCTAATTGCTGCTATTAATTCTTGTTATCTACAGTGGTACCTTGACTTATGAATGACTCGACAACCGAATTTTTTGACTTACGAATCGGGCAAATGGCCACGCGCTTACGAATGTGTCGACATCCGAAAGGAAACCGTGACGGTTTTAGATAGGGATTTTTCGACTTACGAATTTTTAGATAGGGTTGCTTCGACTTACGTTTTTTTCCGTTTCCAATGCATTCCTATGGGAAATCACGTTTCCAATGGTGCTTTTTGACTTACGATTTTTTCAGCCTACGAAGGTGCCTTTGGAATGGATTAAATTCATACGTCGAGGCACTACTGTATTTAACACAATCTTTATACCACTCGGTCACCAAAAACTTCTGTTTTGCATGAAACAATATCAAATATGCATTAACCCTCACCCCACACAATAAAATCAAAAGTTAGAAACAAGCTGATCTAAAACTCATCAAAATGTAAGAGTTGTATCCTATCTCAGCCATTCTCAGAGGAAGATTCAGGATGGACAAAAGAAAATACTTCTCAACACAGTGCATAGTTGGAAGTATGGCATTCACTCCCATAAGGGGCAGCGATGGCCACCACAGTCCAATGCTTTAAAAGGGGATTAGAGTTAGACAAATTCATGGAGGATAAGTCTATCATTGGCCACTAACCACTACAGCTATGTTCTACCTTGACTGTTGGAGGCAGTATGCCTCTGAATGCCAGTTGCTGGGAATAGAGAGCGGTTGTGCTCAGGTTCCATTTTTGGGATTCCAATAGGCATCTAGTTGTCCACTGTGATAACCTAGTGCTGAACTAGATAGGTTTTTACCTGATCCTGAACTTCTTATGCTCCGATTCTCACAGTACCCCAGAATAATCCCAGAATGAGTATTCTACCAATAAGCCACAATTTCCACTTGTGGGTATCCCATGGGCATGTGGGTAGCCACTGTGAAAGCAGGATGCTGGACTTTGGCCTGATCCAGTAGGCTATTCTTATGCTCACGTTTGTAGGCCCACCACTGATTCCAGTATAAAGTGCTATTATCTTAAATGCATGCTGTGAATGTTGCGGAAAGGACAGAAAACCATGGAGAGGTGACATGAAATGGAGTATCCTACAGAAGGGCATGCAAAGCACATGCTCTTCCAGACCTTCCATGTGTCCCTATTTTCCAGGGACAGTTCCGGATTTACAGAAGCTGTCCGGGTTTCTGATTAGATGCCGAAATGTCCCGCTTTTCCTTAGGAAGTCTCGATTTTCATTGGAGAAATGATGGAGGGTATGGAACAGAACAGGGGTGAGCAACCTTTTCCAGCTGTGGGCCAGTCCACCGTCTCTCAGAACATGTGGTGGGGCGGACTATATTTTGAAAAATATATATGAACAAATCCCTATGCCCCACAAATAACCCAGAGATGCATTTTAAATAAAAGCACACATTCTACTCATGTAAAAACACCAGGCAGGCCCCACAAATAACCCAGAGATGCATTTTAAATAAAAGGACACATTCTACTCATGTAAAAACATGCTAATTCCCAGACCGTCCACGGGCCGGATTGAGAAGGCGATTGGGCTGCATCCAGCCCACGGGCCTTAGGTTGCCTACCCCTAAAATAGAACATCCCTATTTTCATTGGAGAAGTGTTGGAGGGTGTGGAATAGGATGTCCCTATTGTCCTCAGAGAAATGTTGGAGGGTAAGCTCTTCCACTGAGCCCACAGCCCTTCCCCATACTGCCTCTGGTTTGGGGGCAAGGGTGAAATTGCTGAGTCAGTGGTGGAGGACGTTGCAATGGGGTAGCATGTGCAGAACAGGGTCAAGAATGACCAGTCACTCTAACCTACTCTACCGACCCACCCCCCAAAAGAGGTGGGGTGGGGAAAGAGGAGAGAGAATGTGAAAAGGAAGGGGGTGAGGAGAGAGAGAGAGAGAGAGAGAGAGAGAGAGAGAGAGAGAGAGAGAGAGAGAGAGAAGCTCTCTGCTTGTTCCTCTCACTTGGTTCCAGCTGCTGTGTCTTTCCAATGTCCTTGACCCTTTTGTGAGGGAGGTCAGTGTCTCATCTGTATTGCTCACTACAGAAAGCCAGCGACAGCTCACAATGCATCACAGCAGCAGTCATGCTGGAGCGCCCGTGTCATTTCAATTCATCTTTCTCCAAACGCTCCTTGTCACGGCCTGAATCTCTGACTAGAAGGGGGTGGGGGTGGGCAGGGAGGTGGGCGGGTGGCAAAGACAGAGAAGGGAGAGAGAGAGAGAGAGAATGCATGAAGGGGAATGGGTGCAAAAATGAGTGGATTGAGGGGAAGGGGTAGCTCAGTGGTAGGGCACCTGCTTTGCATGCAGAAGGCCCCAGGTTCAATCCCCGGCATCTCCAGGTAGGGATGGGAACGTCCGCCACCTGAAATCCTGGGGAGCGCCTGCCAATCAGCACGGAAGATACTTAACTTGATGGAACCAATGGTCTGATTCTGTATTAGGCAGCCTCCTATGCTCCTTTTCCATTCATCCTTTATTTAAAACCATGAGGACTAGAGCCCTCCCGCTCTGTCTGGGAAGAGCCACAGCTTAGTGGTAGAACTTTGCATGTGCCATGTCCCGGGTGAATCCCCAATGGTAGGGCTGGGAAGAGACTCTTGTCTCCAGCTCTGGAGAGCTGCTGCTAGTCAGTGTCAGCAACAATGATCGAAATGGATTAATGGTTTGGTGGTAGCTCAGTGGCAGAACATCTGCATGGCAAATGAAAGGTTCCTGGTTCAATTTACAGCATCTTTTGGTAGAGCTGGAAAGAGGCTCCCTGTCTGAAATTGTAGGAGCCACTGCCAGTCAGTGTAGACCAGGCATCCCCAAACTTCGGCCCTCCAGATGTTTTGGACTACAATTCCCATCTTCCCTGACCACTGGTCCTGTTAGCTGGGGATCATGGGAGTTGTAGGCCAAAACATCTGGAGGGCCGCAGTTTGGGGATGCCTGGTGTAGACGGAGGGAACAGTGACTGGAAAATGCACTGGGGAAAATGGAATAAGTATTGCTTGATTTGATGCATTTTTTATTTATTTAAATATTTATGAACTGCACTTTCATTAAAAACAAACAAACCCCAGAGCAGGTTGGTGTACATTGTACAAAACAGCAATAAGATCAATAGAAACATCAATAAAAGCATATGAAAATACTGGTTGGTAAAAAATAATTTCACACTGCAAAGACCTGACCAAATGACATCATTTTTAGGAGACATCTTAAAAGAGACAGATTCCCAATGAACCTCTAGGCCAGGCATGTCAAACCTGTGGCCCTCCAGATGTTTTGGCCTACAACTCCCATGATCCCTAGCTAGCAGGACCAGTGGTTGGGGAATTGTAGTCCAGATGGGAATTGTAGTCCAAAACATCTGGAGGGCCGCAGGTTTGACATGCCTGCTCTAGGCTACTGGCAGGGAGTTGCCACACTAAAGGCACAGTCCTTACTAAAAGTCAACCAAACATTGGGGATATGGGAAACCCCAAGATGTGCCCCATCAGTGATCAGCAAAAGGATCAGATGGGCGTTATGGTATAAGATCCATGCCATCAGGAATTGACCTAAATTAGTGGATCAGTTAGTGTTGTGCCGATCAGTTTCCTGTAGCAGGACCAGGTGAAATCTGGTTAGGTTCCCAGCTTCAGATTCTCTAAAATAACCCGCAGGTGCAGAATATGACTGGAAGCTCAGATCAGAAACTGGGTCATAACTACATCTTCTCATAACACTGATACAAGATCAGAACTAATCCCCTCCTCGTTACTCTCTCAAAGTCCTTTAAACATTATCCACTCTTGCTCAGATCTGTTTATCTTTTTTCTCCCTTGTCAAACCCCCAAAAGTTCAAGCGATTTCCCTCCAAGCTGGCATTTCCCCACTATTTAATATACCATTCTCTCAGCCGAGGAAGTTATTCCTCCCCACCCTCAGTATTTTGCATACAAAATCTTTGCTGCTAATATCATATGAAGCAACAGGCTTCGCTCCATCAGCCAGCATAGCCAATGGTCAGGCATGGGGTGGGGGGTGGGGAGGAGATATCTGATTCAGTTCACATTGAAAAACAAAGCTCCCTAATTCACACTGCCCGAGATCACATGGGAAATAAAAAATGGCCAGCCTTCAAAATCAGTGTTTCTTAGAATCTAGCAGTTCTCCAGCTAAAAGGTAAAGGGGCCCCTGACCATCAGGTCCAGTCATGTCTGACTCTGGGGTTGCGGCACTCATCTCGCTCTATAGGCCGAGGGAGCCGGCGTTTGTCCGCAGACAGCTTCCAAGTCATGTGGCCAGCATGACAAAGCTGCTTCTGGCGAACCAGAGCAGTGCACGGAAACGCCGTTTACCTTCCCGCCGGAGCGGTCCCTATTTGTCTACTTGCACTTTGATGTGCTTTTGAACTGCTAGGTGGGCAGGAGCTGGGACTGAGCAATGGGAGCTCACCCCGTTGTAGGGATTCGAACCGCCAACCTTCTGATCAGCAAGCCCTAGACTCTGTGGTTTAACCCACAGCGCCACCTGGGTCCCATAAGCAATGCTTATAAAATGCATATATGCAGTTGTAAATTGTGCTTTTAGAAAACCATATATTGGTCAAAATAACATACCACCTTGGAGAGCAGTGGTCCTAGCATTTCAGGGCCTCTAATATTTTCTTTAAATAACATATTCAAGGAACTTAATCAGTCTGATTCCAAAACTGACTGCGTTTTTGTTGCCCTGAGACACGGCAAGCCAATGCGGAACACCCTTCAGATATAGTTGGAATGCAAGTCCCATCATCCCTGACCGTTGGCTTTGCTGGCAGCAGGGGCTGATGGCAGTTGTGTCCTAGCAACCCTTGAAGGGCCACAGGTTCCCCATCCCTGGACTCAAGAGTCCACTTCATCAGATGATTCAGGCCAAGCCAGACATTAAGTTAATGGTGGCTACACATCTGTTGCTCTGCTTCCCTTAAAGCAGGGATGGGGGACCTTTGACCCTCCACATGTTGCTAGACTATGAATTACATTATCCCTGACCATGGACCATGATGGCTGGGGCTTAAGGGAGCTGAAGTTCTAAAAATTAGGAGGACATTGTGTTGGCAATTCCTGACCTGAGATCAGGTATGATGAAAACAGTAGAGTTTAATAAGGAAAAAGCTTCTGGCGGGTGGAGTTCATAATTCTATAGAGCCTTGCCAGCTTGTGTTGGAATCCAACACACAGAAGCTCCAACCAGCATGGTCAATTGTCAGGGATGTTGTGTGTATGTGTCTGTGTTGAGTGTATGTGTATGGGTGTGTGACTGTGGTGACAGCCACTTTTGGAATGTGGACCCTTGCCGATTTCAGTCAGGGCAACATGGCCCTCAGCTCGAGCATCTTTCTCTAACCCTGCTTCAGCTCCTTGGAACATTGAAAGCTGTCTTGCACTGAGTCAGATCTTAGGTCTAACTCATCATTGTCAGCAGTGGTTCTCTAGGGTTTCAGATGGTGTGTGTGTGTGTGTGTCTGGGGATGCCAAATATTGAACCAGGACCTTCTGCATGCAAAGTGGATGCTCTGCTACTGAACTCTGACTCTTCCCACTATACCACACAGGCTTCCAATCGCTCTGCAGGTAAAGGCAAAGCGATTTCTCTGGTCTTCTCTGTGTACACCTGAGCGTTCCTTAGTAGGGCCCTGCTGGATCAGGCCAAAGACTCATCATCAAGCCCAGTGATTTGTACTCACAGTAGCCAGCCAAGATGCCCCAGTGGAAAGCCTGCAAGCAGGACCTGAAAACAAGAGCCTTCTCCCCTCTTGTGGTTTCCAGCAACTGGTATTCAGAAGCATTACTGTCTCTGACAGTGGAGGCAGAACACAGCCCTTGGGGTTGATAGCCATTCATAGCCTTCTCCTCTTCCATGAATTTGCCTCACCCTCTCTCTTGCAGGGATATGACTCCCAACCCTTAAAAGCAAGCCATACCCAAGAAGCATCTGAAGTGGGCAGCTCAAAGGATGTGTTAAAGGCCTTCATTCAAAGCCACCTCAGCTGATTTCATTATTTGGGAGCCACACGATGGAAGACCGTGCAACAAAGAGGCGGCCTTCAATGTTGGAGGCAAAAGGCCTGGATCTCTGGCTTCCGTCCTCATCGCCAAGAGGAGCCAGTTGGCAGGAATCTCTCCCAGCCTGCTTTGTTTGGCACCGGAGTCCTGCTGAGAAACTCGAAATCTTCCATTGCAGGGGCCTTTTCTTCCCATTCCCCATGGAGATGAGTTTGTTTGTTCTGTTTTCATGTAGGCTCTCGAGGAAAAAAAGAGAACGTCTCTAATAGGCCAAATGCTGAGGACAACAACAACATCTGCTGGAACACAAATGATTGCAAGCAGAGCCCACTTCAGGGTGTGCAATGAATGCCCTGTGTTTTTTCAGCGGGGGCAGTGCTCCCTGGCAGCACATGCTGGCATCACAAATCCACCCCTTCCCGAGGGGCCATGGCCAGTTCTCCTGGTGGCTGCTGCTGCAATGGAGCCCATTCCCATTGCCCTCTCAAAAACAAACAGCACCACCAAAGGCAAAGCCATGGCAGAATTAAAGTACACCAGAGACTCCCAAGAGAAAACCTAATATGGGTCCCATATCACAAGCTCCTAACTATAATCATTTGGTATTTTGGTAGCACTTTCCCCCAATTTACAGGGATGGCTGGATCTGCCTGTTTTGGTTTCTCATTTTGCCAACCTGAAATTTCGTTTGCAATTTTTTCTCTTTAAAAAAAGAAAATTCACCTGCAAACTTCTCCTGAAATATATACGTTTATATGCAATTTTGCCTAATAGGTGCATTTTGGAAAAGCAATTCCCCCAGATATGATGCATTCCCACCCCCATAATATGTGGGTTTTAAGTTCAGTTTTGCACATCTCCATATCAGTTTGCATTTTTTTTTAAAATAAATAAATAAATAAATAAATAAATAAATAAATAAATAAAGCAATTCCTCATGAAGATTCACAAGCATTTAAGTGCATATTGCTCCTAATAATGTAGACACATTTTGGTAGGCAATGCACACATTTTTGCAAACCAACTTTTCCTTACACTATGCCTTTTAGTATGCTATTTTCATTAAGATTTGCATTTCTATGCACACTTTACCTTGGTATATGTGTTTTTGCACACACTATTTGGTTGGAAAACTGCACTGTGAAATTTGGAGAACCACCGTGTTTCAGTTTGTGGATTGTTTTGGAAAGTGTGAATTAGGGAGGTTTGCCTCCTTAGGATATTTGGAGTAGAGAGTTGGTGCATAGATGGCATGCAACCAAACCAGATTCATTGCGCACAGCAATCTGTTAAACATTCTGGAGCTTTTTTTATTATTATAAAGCATTTCATTAAGTTTTCCAAATAAACACATTTAAAACAATAAACAGAACAAACAAACATTCAAAAACAAATACAACACACACAACTATCTTTTTAACAATTCTTTCCAAATTTCTTCTTCTCAATGCTCTGCCGAGCTTGACTTCCCTCCCTCCCCTCATTTGGTTTTCTATTCAGCTCTTATCTCGCAGTTCCTTTATTCCATCCATTTAAAATCAATTTGTAGGATTTATTTCAGTCCTGCAAGTGTCTTTAAACTTCTACAGTTCTTTTCCATATAATCCACAAATTTACTCCAGTCTTTTTGGAACCTTGTTTCCCCCTGGTTCCGGATCCTGCTAGTCAGTCCTGCTAGTTCCCCATAGTCTATCATTTTTGTCTGCCACTCTTCAATCGTCGGTAAATCCTGAGTTTTCCATTTTTGGGCTAATAAAGTCCTAGCCGCGGTTGTCGCATACAAAAATATTATATAGTCCTCCTTTGCAATCTCTTGTCCTATAATTCCTAATAAGAATGCCTCTGGTTTTTTGGGGGGAAAGTATACTTAAGAATCTTTTTCAGTTCATTATATATCATTTCCCAAAATCTTTTAACTTTTTCGCATTTCCACCACATATGATAAAAATCTCCTTCCTTCTCATTACAAAACATTCTGGAGCTTTAAACACATCACCCTGCAAACTAAGAACCTTGGCAACTGTAGTTTACCCCTCATAGAGCTACAGTTTCCCTGCGCCCTTGACAAACCACAGTTCCCAGGATTCTATGGGACGAAAAATGTGGTTTTACATTTATGGCGTATAGATGCAAAGCAGCAGTGGAATGCATCCTACTTTAAAAGCCAGGGATTGACAGATTTTTTATATCTTTTTTGCAGATTAAGTGAATATAATGGAAAGAAAAAAAGCACCACACAGTGGAAAGTAACCTCAAAGGTAATCAATCCCATCTCCAACTCCGATTGCGGAAATCTGCTGCTGCAGTGAATGAGCAGATTAAGTAAAAAAAGAGAAAAAGAGAGAGTCTCATTGGAGTGTATAATTGCAATGGCGGGTGCAATCTCTACTTGGTGTGATACAACAGGGTGTTCAAAGTGTACAAGAGCACTCCTTTACTGGAGTGAAAATTGCTCTGGGGCAGGGTATGGTGTGTGGGTCAACCTGCATCTCTTCTGGCTTCATGCTTCCATGGCTCTCCTTCCTGAGTTCTCCGCCATCGCAGAGATTTCAGAGCTCCAAGCCATTTTTGTCTCCCACCTCCTTGCCGAGCCCAAGACGGTCCTGCTCGCTGTCCGATATGTTATCACTCCTCCAAGCAAACATAAATAAATACCTTGCCACCCCACCCCATATTTCCTCCCTCCAGTGCAGAGTGCGTGATGAATACGCTAACACTGGCCCCATTGTTCCACCGGCAGAGAATAACAGGTCTTCGATTTCTGGGCTCTGGTCATTAGTGCTTTCGCTGACATCCGGCTATATTTAGACCCCGTTAAGAATGTCCTTTCTGAAAGCCTTGCGTTGCATTGGAGCAGAAGCACGAGGCTGTCCTGCGCATTCTGATGGAAGGAACCGTACACAGCTCAGCTCAGCCCCCTTAGCTAAGCTGTCAATATTAGTGATCAGGGCTGGCATTGATTTCTCTCTCTCTCTCTCTCTCTCTCTCTCTCTCTCTCTCTCTCTCTCTCTCTCTCTCTCTCTCTCTCTCTCTCTCCCTATTTCCCAGCGACACTCCCAGATTTACAGAAGCCGTCCCATGCCCAATTTGATCCTGAAATTTCCTGCTTTTCCTTAGGACCAGCCAGAAGGGTGGGGTATAAAGAAAATAATAATAATAATAATAATAATAATAATAATAATAATAGTAATAATATAAAGGACCCCTGACAGTTCAGTCGCAGAAGACTCTGGGGTTGTGGTGCTCATCTCGCTTTACAGGCCGAGGAAGCCAGCATTTGTCCACAGACAGCTTTTCCGGTGCCAGCATGACTAAGCTGCTTCTGGCGCAACGGAACACTGAAACCAGAGCAGCACATGGAAACGCCATTTACCTTCCCACCGGAGCAGTACCTATTTATCTACTTGCACTTTTTGGCATGTTTTCGAACTGCTAGGTGGGGAGGAGCTCGGACCGAGCAACGGGAGCTCACCTCATCACGGGATTCAAACCACCGACCTTCTGATCAGCAAGCCCAAGAGGCTCAGTGGTTTAGACCACAGCTCCACCTGTGCCCCCAACAACAATAATAATTAGGGCACCTCTATTTTCATCTGAGAAATGTTGGAGGATATGTAAATGTCTGTACCATCAGCACTGGCGTTAGGTCACAGCTCCAATTTGTCCCTTGCGACCTCATTTTTAGAGTCAGACACCCGGTGCTGGAATAGAGGAATAAAGAAGAGGACCCACCCCATCAGAATATCGTCTGAAGACTCATGTTACAATCACCATGCTGTTAAAATCATGCTGCTGTAGTGTAGCGTGGCTGAGTCCAGTCTGTTCCTCGATGAAAGACTGCCTTGAGTTTCTCTGGAGCCAGGGATGCCCACCTATTTTGATGGCTTTAAAAGAGGATTGAACAAATTCATGGAGGAGAAGGCTATTACTAGTCATAATAGCCGTGCTCTGCCTCCATTGATGGAGGCAGAAATGCTTCTGAATACCAGTTGCTGGAAACCACAGGAGGGGAGAGTGTTCTTGCACTCAAATCCTTCTTGTGGGTTTTCCATAGGTTGGCCACTCTGAGAATAGGTAAAGGTGAAGGGGCCCCTGACCATCAGGTCCAGTCGTGTCCGACTCTGGGGTTGCGGCGCTCATCTCGCTCTATAGGCCAAGGGAGCCGGCGTTTGTCCGCAGACAGCTTCCGGGTCATGTGGCCAGCATGACTAAGCTGCTTCTGGTGAACTATAGACACTGGTCTGATCCAGTAGGCTCTTCTTACATTCTTATGTTGTAACTTACCCGGCTTCGGGCCGGTGCCCGCAGCACCGATCATGCAGCGGGCCAGAGGGCGGGGGAGCGTGCAGGAGCGCGCACCCATGTGCATGCGCAAATGCTATTTCTGGCACACCTCCGGGTTCAAAAAACACCAGAAATAACTTGTGTGCATGTGCATGGACCTCATCAGACCCGGAAGTGCACTGGAAATGATGCTTGCACATGTGCGCAAGCTATTTCTGACGCTTTTCGAACCAGGAAGTGGGCAGCTGTGCCGCGCCGGTAAGTGCGGGTGGCGGGAGTCGCCAGGGGCCACATAGAAGAGCCTCATGGGCCGCAAATGGCCCCCAGGCCATAGTTTGGGGAAGCCTGTTGTAAGAGATGGGGCTGGGAGCTGGGACTGGGGAACAGGATACAAACACAATGTGGGACTTGAAACAAATTCATGTGTTGTATTTCCCCTCTGTCTCCTAAGAAAAGTACTCCAGGGTTCTAGCTAGTGTGGAACAGAAGCCTTGAAGTTGTTCCTCTGCTGCAATCGGGCCTCAACCTCAGATATTTTAAAAGGAATTGAATGTTATGCACCCTCCCCACTTTGAATACCCCCTTTCAGACACTTGCTATAAGGCACGGGTGTCAAACACAAGGCCCGGGGGCCAAATCCGGCCCGCCAGACCTCATCATGTGGCCCGCCGAGCGCCCCAGCCAGCGCGACCCAGCAGCGGGACCTTGCTGCTGAAGCGCCGTGCCGACAAACAGCTGGGGCCGGGGGGGGGTAGAAAGGCGGCCGGAGCAGCGCCGCACAGAGAGTCCCGAGCCTCTGGGACGCAGCAGTGCTCTGTAGCACTTTGAATCCTCCTCCTCCTGCCATGGCTCGGCGCCTGGAAACGGCTGCTGCTGCTGAAGCACAGACAAAGCACCCAGCAGCGCCACGTGAAGGAGGAGGAGGATTCAAAGTGCTACAGAGCACTGCTGCGTCCCAGAGGCTCGGGACTCTCCGCACGGCGCTGCCGGGCACCGACCCGGCAAGCCGCCGCCTCCTCCTCCTCCTCTTGCCTCACCTCCTCCTCCTCCTGCCGCGGCTCAGCCTCACGAACATGCAACTCTGAGGCTTTACGCACTTCTCCTAAAACGGACACCCGCTGCCTCACGCTGCACGGGAAATGCTTTTTGCCCCTGGGTCCCTTCATGCTCTTTTCTGACGCTGAATCAAGGCGGCGACCCCCCCTCCCTTTCTTTCTTTCTCTCTCTCGTTCTTATTCTTTCTTTCCCTCTCCTTCCTTCCTTCTTTATCTCTGTCTTCTCTCCCTCTTTCTTTTTCTTTCCTTCTTTATTCCTTCTTTCCTACTCTTCTTTCTCTCACCTCTTTCCTTCCTCTCTCCCTCCTGCTCCCTCTTTTCTTTCTTTCTTTCTTTCTTTCTTTCTTTCTTTCTTTCTTTCTTTCTTTCTTTCTTTCTTTCTTTCTTTCTTTCTTCCTTACTTCCTTCTTCCCATCTTTCTTCTTCTCCCTCATTCTTATTCTTTCTTTCCCTCTACTTCCTTCCTTCTTTCGCCCTTTCCGTCTTCTCTCCCTCTTTCGTTTTCTTTCCTTCTTTATTCCCTTCCTTATTTCCTACTCTTCTTTCTCTCCCCTCTTTCCTTCCTTCCTCTCTCCCTCCCACTCCCTCTTTTCTTCCTTCCTTCCTCCCTCCCTCCCTCCCTCCCTCCCCTCCCCTCCCTCTCCCTCTCCCTCTCCTCAGAAACATAGGATGCTGCTTTATACTTATGGCCCTTAAACCCTGGAACCAGGAGAGCAGCTCCAGTGAGTCAACCTCAGCCAGTCCCTTTGGTGAAGGGTGGTGGCTCACTGGCAGAACATCTGTCCTGCATGCAGAAGGACCCCAGCATCTCCAGGTACTAGTAGCTCTGCAAAGGTCCTGCATGAAACCCTAGCGAGCCTCCACCACCCAGTGCAGTTACCAAAAATCATTTTTCAATAAATTGTACAATAATTGTACATTTGAATATCTACTTGCCATTATTCTGACTATGTTTCTGCTTTCAGAGCTAGTTATTACTTACATTATTACAAAAAACAGTAATAATTGAATGCAGTGACAATAATTTATAATAATAAAGAGTGGACACATAGTCCTACAGATACAACCGGCCCTTTGAGGGTGACCAAACTGCTGATGCGGCCCCCGATAAATTTGAGTTTGACACCCCTGCTATAAGGTGTCAGAGATTTGAGAAGGCCAACTCATTCCTCTTCTTTCCACCTCCATCATTTTCAGTTCCATTCTTCTTCTTCTCACCTGACACTTCCAACATTCTGTATGTCTTGGAAACTCACAGGACCTTCTGAAACCATTGGTGGGTTGGTTAAAATTTATTTCTCTTTTAAGGTATGAATGCATGCACTTCTCTGCATTTTCCCATTTCCTCCCATTTCTAACTGAAAATCCCATGACAACTAAATCCTGCTTGGACCATTGCCCACTGAGATTGTTTCATCTTTCTAATCTAGCTATCTTTCTGTCTTTTCGTACTGCTGGAGACCTCAAGATTCTCTAAGCACCTAAGCATGTGGATATGTCCCTCTTGTTGCTAAGTAGGGTAACCAGAATTTTTTTTAAAGAAAAGACAGGACTCCTACATCTTTAATAGCTTTGTTGAAGAGGAGCAACTATTAAAGGTACAGGAGCCCCCTGTCCTCTTTTTTCATCCGGCTAATCAATTTCTCAAGGGCCACAGTTTTGGCTCTGCATGTCTTGGGACTTGCTACCTATGTCCAACATTTGTGGGAGGGATGATAGGCAAACAATTGCAGAGTTCTTACCACTCCACCGAGTAACCATAGCTAGCCACATTATAGCAATTTGTCTTTTCTTTCTTCAGAATGGCGATGGTGACACACAACCTTCACTTCCAGTTCCTATTTTGCAGCCAACTCTTGGGTAGCAGGACTACGATGCAGCTAGGGGAGGTAGTAATAGTGTGGTTTCACCCACAGTATTCCAGTCCCGATGCAGTTTGATTGGCAGTGCTTGTTTCCATGTGAACACAGCCACCCTGGAGATCAACACCAGGCAAGTAGTACAGGGACTCATACCTGCCAAGTTGCTGTCAGAGAAATAAGGGACCGGGCCGGAAATAGCAGACCGGAAGTAGCGCTGCCGCCATTTTGGAACTGGGCGGAGCATGCTCAGAAGTGACTTTTGATGCTGCTTTGCCCAGTTCCAAATGGCCATCGTGCCAGAAGTTGCACTGCAGCCATTTTGGAACTGGGCAGAGCAGCATCAAAAGTCGCTTCTGAGCATGCTCCGCCCAGTTCCAAAATGGCCGCCGCGCCAGAATAAACCGGGAAAAAAACAAAAAAAAGTTTTTTCAGCTAGGAACAGCTGGAAAAACGGGGATTTCCCAGGGGAAACGGGAGACTTGGCAGCTATGCAGGGAATATAGAGGGCTAAGGCTTAATAGAGGATACATAGGAAGTTGCCTTCTATTGAGTCGGACCATTGGCCCTTTTAGCTCAGTATCTTCCCTACACTGACTGATGGTGACTCTCCAGGGTTTCAGGCAGGAGCTATTCCAAGCCCTACCTGGAGATGCCGGGGATTGAACCTGGGACCTTCGGCATGCAAAGCAATATGATAATAATAATAATAATAATAATAATAATAATAATAATAATAATAATAATATATTTATACCCCACCCATCTGGCTGGGTTTCCCCAGCCACTCTGGGCGGCTTCCAACAGAACAATAAAATACACTAATTTCTTAAAGATTAAAAGCTTCCCTAAACAGGGCTGCCTTCAGATGTCCTCTAAAAGCTCAGTGGAAGTAGAGTATTATCAAGTTAACACCTTCTTCCGCTCTCGCCTGCCCCCTCACATTGCCGCCTTCTCCTCCCAGGAAGACTTTCGGTCTGGCACCCTACACTCTTCTTCTCCGAGTTTAGATACATTTCTCTCCTCTTCCCTGAGCACCACTTGAGCCCCCTCCCCTTCTCCCTCCGCCGCTGAAAGTCATGAGGCCTCCAAGCGAGGGCTTCTCCCACTTATGCGCCTCATGAATATTTAACAGCATCTGCTCTGCAGGCGATAAAGCCTAGCAATCCTTGACAAATATGGCCTAATCTTTTCAATTTCGGGGTGCAAATATTCCTTCGGAGTCCTGTTTGTCACCTAGATTAATGTCCGCAGGTCCCATAATCCATTGGTGCTAATTCAGGTGGTGGCTACCGGGGATGTTTGCAGCCGGGAGGATGCCGGGAGACATAGGAAGGAGAGATTACGCTCGCCAGAGGTTTTCCCTCGCCTGCTTTGTGGCTCTGCTGGGACAGCTTCCTCTGCTTCCTCTTCACAGCAACCTGCGGAACAATTGAGCAGGATCCGTGCCCCCATCACCGGGGGGGGGGGGAGCGAGCGGTGGTGGATGGTCAGAACAGGGGTGTTATTATTATTCTTGTTAATCCACCCTTCACCCCATGGGCCCAGGGAGGGTCACACACACACACACACACACACACGTTGCAAACTGGTCATTCGTGCTCTGGAGCTGTGCTTTTTTTATTTTGCCTTTCCATATCTATAATGTATAACATGCCAATTCACAGCCAAATATGTAAATAACACAAAGCAAGCATATACTTAAAGTAATACAATGATAAACCAAAATAAAACAGTATCTCTCTATTTTAGACAGATCGATAGAAAGATGAATTGAATTAAACTATAAAGGTAAAGGTAAAGGTACCCCTGACCAGTCATGACCGACTCTGGGGTTGCGCGCTCATCTCGCATTATTGGCCGAGGGAGCCGGCGTATAGCTTCCAGATCATGTGGCCAGCATGACTAAGCCACTTCTGGCAAACCAGAGCAGCACATGGAAACGCTGTTTACCTTCCCGCTGTAGCGGTCCCTATTTATCTACTTGCATTTTGATGTGCTTTCAAACTGCTAGGTTGGCAGGAGCTGGGACCAAGCAATGGGAGCTCACCCCGTCACAGGGATTCGAACCGCCGACCTTCTGATCAGCAAGCCCTAGGCTCACTGGTTTAGCCCACAGCGCCACCTGGGTCCCCGAATTAAACTATATGACAATACAAACAATAGAAGACCAAAAAGTGTAATGCAGCAATGGAGGACTGGTACATAAATTGTTATATCACAGCGGTCAAAGTTTGACAAGTAAGCTATTTTTGCTACATCCTTTGGTAACCAAACCAATATAATAGTTCCTTTTCCTTCCTTCCTTCCTTCCTTCCTTCCTTCCTTCCTTCCTTCCTTCCTTCCTTCCTTCCTTCCTTCCTTCCTTCCTTCCTTCCTTCCTTCCTTCCATGTATCTATCTGTCTATCTTCCTATCTATCTGTATCTAAAGTGTCAAAGACCAGGGTAAAGAGGTGTGTCTTCAGTATTCACAAAAACTGTACAGAGAAGATGCCAGGCACCTCTTTGGGGGAGGGAATCCCACAACCTAGGGGCTGCCACCGAGAAGGCCCTCTCCAGGGCTGCTGCCCCCTGCACTTCCAAGGGGGGTGGAGCTACCGAGAGGTTCTCCCTCTGCTGATCTTTATACTTGAGAAGGTCTGTGGGGAAAGAACCCTAGATAACTTATCTAAAAAGTTCCTTTCAATTCTTTCCTGCCTTTAAGCTGGAGGTCGGTACCCAGAGATGGTGAAATCTGTCAAATTCAGTACCTACTCCCACCCACAAATTTTAAATTCACACTTCCACATAAGTTTGTGCCCGATGGCTTTTTTTAAAAAATGTGTTCATGTGTGCCTTAGTGCTATTAAGTGATTGCCTTCAACAGAATGCACTTTTTGCATATGCATAGTTCCTCATTAACATGTGCATTTGTGTACACATGCAATGGAATTGCCTTCCATTGTCCTCAGATGCACCATCGCCTAACCAAATCTTATTGGTTGGTTCTGCTGTCCTTTCTATTCACTGTGTCTCCCATCTGAAACCCTGGAGAGCCGTCGACTGGCAGCGGCAGCTCACCAGGGGAACTTCCCAGCTCTTACTAGAGATGAAGGGGATTGAGCCTGCAGACTCCTGAATGGCAAGCAGATGTTCTACCACTGAGCTGCCGCCCTTCCCCAATGCATTTAATGTAAATCAGGGTGGCTGGGTGGTTTGCAGCCTCACCTTAAATGATGATTTGAAAACTCCATTGGATGCTTCAGTCAATAAAGTGTCAACTGCAAAAGTGTTAAATGAGAAGGAGAAAGTCAGCACACTTTTCCTGCACAGGTCCTTCTGAAAGAAACAGGGTCTTGCCTAAGAGCACAGCTGCGGAGCTTTCGACTGGCTTGCTGTTGTTACTGCTACTGCTGCTGGTGCTATTATTCATTTCATGTATGGATCGCTTCCTATAAAGCGATTTCACGACACAATTAAAATCACAAAAACTACATGTATAAAAAACAGTGATGTCCTGTTTATTTGTATATTTGCATACTGTTTTAAATTCATAGAATCACGGAGTTGAAAAGGACCAACCAGTTCAACCCCCTGCAATACAGGCATATGCAGTTGTCCCATATGGGGATCGAACCTGCAACCTTGGCATCATCAGCACCACACTCTAAGCAGCTGATCTATCCAGGCAAGGCAGATTATACTGTGGGTGATATTCAACATAAGCCATACTCCTAGTAAACCCAATTAAATTAGCAGGCATAAGTTATGGAAGTCCATTGACTTTTGTGGGTCTTCTCTAAGTATGACTGACATTGTGTTTCTGTAATGTACTGAGGGATGTGTGTGTGTGTGTGTGTGTGTGTGTGTGTGTGTGTTTAAGTGGGAAATAGTTAAATAATTCCTAACATTATCAAAAAAGCAGAAAGCATGCTGGGAATTTTTTCCTTTCCCCCCCTCTGAGGTGTGTGTGTGTGTGTGTGTGTAAGAAGATAAGATTTAAGATGACCAAAGCAGGTTGATTTCACATGCTTTGATTCCACCGGGTCTCCAACCCTCCGATAGGCTCTTTTTATCTATTTCCCTTGGCTGAGATTTCACAACAATAATAACATAAATTCATCATCCCACAGAGAGAAACTGCAGAGGTGGCAAAAGCATTCTTGCCAGCCGGCTCCCGGTTCCCTTTAGCAGGCGGCGCTTGGGACCGATACGTCTTCCAGGGCCGTGCGGTTGTGATGAGCGGCTTTGGGGCCCGTAAGGACATAGACCAATGTTGAAAGAGATTAGGCTGTCTGTGCACAGACAATCGTTTTTCAAGAGCGATGGGGGGAGACTTCCCTTTTAACAGGACCCTGGCACAAGCCTTCATCCGGTGTACAAATTGTACAAACATAGAGCCTCACTGTGGGAGGTGTGTGTGGATTGCTAATCAGGGAATTGCTAACATTTAGTGGAGGCTCATCCATCAGGGCAAATGGGACAATGCCCCATCAGTGGTGGCTGGTGCCAGGACCGGCCCCTCCATTAGGCAGAATGAAGCAGCTGGCTCAGGTTGCAGTTGTTGAGGGGTAGCAGTGAGATGTCCATGTGCCACATGCCTCATCCTACACTCCCTTAAGCTGGTCTGCAGCCTCAGATATGGTGGAGGATGTTGCCTTGTGGAAATCAGATTCAACAGCTAGTCCAGTGAGTTCCTGAACTTGGAATGGAGAGTGGGCACCATCTTGTCCTTTGCACCGGGCAGCAAAATGTCTTAGGTGGCCCTGGTTGGTACCCACGGGGACTGGTGGGGTGGAAGACAGGGAGGCCAACAGTAGGTGGAGACAGAGGCGGTGACAGGCGGAGCCAACTAATTAACAAATGGACATCAGAAGAGCCATACTGGATCAGGCCAATTCCTCATTTGGTCCAGCACCCTGCTCTCACAGTGGCCAACCAGATGTCTGGTTATTCCTCCAAAAGAGCTTTGAATAGCTAGTTACAAATATAAATGCACGCTTGTGAAGTTCCATTGATACACCAATCCTGTAAGAACATAAGAGCCTGCAGGATCAGGCCAATGGCTCATCTATTCTAGCATCCTATTCTCACAGTGGCCAACTGTGGGAAACCAGCAAGCAGGATTCCAGCACAAGAGCTCTCCTCCTGTGGCCTGATCCAGTAGGCTCTTCTTATGTCCTTGATGTTAAGAGGTGGGGTAGTTTCTTTCTTTTCCCCCCTTTTTAAAAAATTTTTTTTTGTTTTTGTTTTCCAGCACATACAATACAAACAAAGAACCAAATGCCAATGTGCTTGCCATGCTGACCAATTCCTTGTGTACTTGGAAGAAACATTATATTTCACTTGTAAAAGTGCAAGTTCCACAGATCAGAGAGGTCAAGTAAGCAGCTATGGGGTGAGGCAATCCTTCAAGTCAGTTCAGGGCCGGGGAGCAGGGGGGGATGGTCTGCCCCGGGTACCGCCCTGGAGGGGGTGTCACTTGGGGCCGCGCCCCCGCCCCTCGCCTCCGCAACGGTAGCCTGAAAAACAAAAGCTGCAGGCACGCCTGCCAGAATCACTGTACGGGTGCCTGCTGGAGGGGGGGGGTGGCACTCGGGGCAGCGCCCCCGCGCCGCAATCGGCGCCTGAGCCTGGACCGTTTAGGCTCCGTTTAGAAGTCGCGGGGGGGATCACCCTCTACATAGCACACGTGCGCAGCATCCCGCTGCACATGTGTAGAACGTAGAGGGGATCGCCCCCCCGCGACCTCAAAACGGAGCCTAAATGGAGCGTCCAGGCTCTGTTTAGAAGTTGCAGGGGCGCGTGATCCCCCTCTACCTAGCACGCGTGCGCAGCAGGATGCGTTTAGAAGTCATGGGGGCGTGACCCCCCTCTACGTAGCGATGCATGCGTCGTTACGTAATGACGGCGCGCCCCCTGGGGGCATGGCAATTTGCCGCCCCGGGTGTCGCGGCACCTCGCTACGCCCCTGAGTCAACTGTTCCCAAGCTATTAAGAGCTTTATATATTAAATAACTATACCTTGAACATGGCCTGGTAGCCAGTTGGCAGCCAGTGCAGATCTTTGAGCAGAGGTGTAATATGCTGGCAGTGTCGTCTCACGCCTACCACACCAACCATTCTGCACTAACTATAGTTTCTGGACCAGCCACAAAGGCAGCTCCATGCAGAGTGCATTGCAGCAATCCCAACCCTAAAGCATGAACTGCTGTGGCCAACTTTTCCTGGCCCAGGAACGACAGCATCTGTTGTACCATCTGAAGCTGATGGAAGGTGCTCGAAGCCACAGAGGCTGCCTGGGCCTCCGGTGACAAAGCTGGATCCAGGAGCGTAGCTGCTCCTTCATGAGATGGAACCGTGGGACATTAGAACACCAGGACATCGGTCTTCTGGAACTGGTTCAAGGCCCATCTACTAGTCCAGCATCTTGTTCTCACAATGGCCAACCAGATGCCCATGAGGAAGGACTCTTCTCACTTGTGGTTCCCATCACCTGGTATTCAGAAGCAATACTGCATTCAACAGTAGATGGAGTAACCATTGCAAGCCTTATCCTCTCATAATTTGTCTCAGCCTGTTTCGGAGCCATTGAAGTTGGTGGCCACGCTGCTCCTTGCCAGAGAGCGATTTCCTTTGTTTAACTATGCACTGTATGAAGAAGTACTTCCTTTTGTTTGTCGCAACAAAATGCCTCTTCTCGGATGGCGGCGGCGGCTGTAACACGCACACAAGTGCCGTCGAAACAAAAAAAGGAAAAGAAAGCATGCTCGTCTCCCCCTTTGGACCCATTGTTTTTTCTCATGTTCAGACTTATGCAGATTTAATTGATCCATTGATCAGTTGCCTAAGACTCATCATAGGATTCATTGACTAACAGTGCCGTCCTTTGATGTTGACTCAGAAGAAGCTAATCTTTCATGGTGGCATTCCAGAAGCCTCTGAAAAGACTTCCATGGATGGATGTGTTGGAGAGGGGTGGTGTTGGGGTTGGGAAGCTTCGACACCCCTCCCCACTTTTTTATCAAGCAAGCAGCTGGATTTCTGCTCCTCCCCAACTCCCCCCCCCCGCACAAGCAGACTCCCTTTCTGCCCACCTCACCTCCTTCCTCTCTCCAGACCCTCAGCAGCCGCAACGCAATTTACTGTCCAACAGCTCCGTCCCAATTTGACAAACAACAGGTGATTTTGCTAATGAGGAATAAATGAGATCCACAGGATGAGAGAAGGGGAACAGCAGCTGGCGTGAGGGCTGGATGTGCAGGTTTTATTAAAATAATAGATGGCCACATGGTTGGGATTAGAGGGCTGCATTTGAGAACTCCCATCTCTCCAGACCCCCCCCTTCCCCTGCCCTTGATCAGGCACCCGCTTCCCTCCCTCCCTCCCCCTCTGTCTTTTTCTCTCTCCACATCCCTTAGCTGGAACATTTTCCAATCAGCAAATTACTGACTGGAGAGGCTCAGAAGCTCCCAGGCCATGCATACAAAATGCAGCCCCTCATATGATGCTGTGTGTGTGTGTGTGTGTGCGCGCGTCTGATGCTGGGAGGAGGAGGGGGAGGTGATGGTTTGGGGAGGGGTGCACAACATGTATCTGTCTGTCTGTCTGTTTGTCTATTTTTGTGTATGCATATGTTGTTGTTCTTATTTTATATACTACTTAATTGCCAATGTGGCTTCTAAGCAGTTTACAAGTATCTATTATTTTTATTTTTATTATTATTATTATTACCATCATCATTTTATATACCAATTTATTGTGGAGATGGCTTCTAAGCTATCAGCAAATACACACACACACACACACACACACACAGAGAGAGAGAGAGAGAGAGAGAGAGAGAGAGAGAGGAGAACCTTGGTTGTCAAACATAATCCATTCCAGAAGACCATTCGACTTCTGAAGTGTTCGACAACCGGGCTGTCAACAAGTTCAATGGGGAAAATTGAGACATACACCTAGGAAGCCATTCGACGTCTGAGGCGCACTAGAAAATGGAAGCAATTATTTCTGGGTTTGGGGCATTTCGGTTCCAAATCGTTCAGCTTCCGAGACACTCGAAAACCGAGGTTCCACTGTATCTCTCTCTCTCTTTCTTCTAAACTTTCTACAAATAGGTATATCTTTACCTACCCAGCTATATAATAAAGGTGGATACTACAGGACTGTGGGGTCAAATGTGGCCTTCCAGGCCTCTTTCTTTAGCCCTTGGGACTGTTCCCAGACTATACCCCCTCCTGAGCTGCACCCAGTGCTGGATTTATGTATAGGCTAAGTAGGCTGAAGCCTAGGGCCTCTAAATCTAGGGGGCCTCGCCAGCCCTCCCCCTCCCCAGTGCCACAGTCTCCCCTCTTCCCAAATTGCAAACCCAATACTTCTTGTGAGGGCAGGACAGCTTGGGCCTCTAAATCTAGGGGGCCTCACCAGCCCGCCCGCTTCCCAGTGCCGCAGTCTCCCCTCTCCCAAAATTGCAAACCCAAGACTTCATGCAAGGGCAGGGCAACTCAGGCCCAGCAACTATGAGACTCATGGCTAGCCAGTGGGGCCCGAAATTTCTTTTTTTGGTAGGGCCCCAGTTCGCAGCCAAAATCTGCAAAATCTTATAGATATGAATAAAATCCATCTAGATTGCCCTGGTGTAGGGGGCCCCTTAGGAGTGGCACGCAGGGCCCACTTTGGTCCAATTGCTCCAATTCCCTTAAGGTCATCCCTGATGAGACTATGCAGGGGTTGGACTGACAAGCCCTGCACCTTCTAGGTCCCTGGTGTCACCATTCAGAGTACAGACTCAAGGACTTGTCATGGAAATAAAGGGGGGGCACTTATTGGAAAATAGTTTTGTCACCTCTTCCCCCCCCAAACCCTGAGACAATGAGCCCAGCCACCTTTTATTCACAGTCGCATAAGCACTACACAACAGCATGGCCTTAAACTTGTATGTTCAACCACTGAAATATACACCAAATATGTAGCAATGGAGATTTATGTTACTGCTGGCCAACTCTATTACGCTGGTGTAAACCCTGGTGCACCAGAAGCCCAGAATAGCAGCAAATAAAATCCGCTCATACGTCAGCAACTGAGAAGACTTGTCAACCAGTTCTCCCGAAGTCTTCCTAAATTATAAAGCTCCAAAATACAGACCAAAAGAGAGCAGGTCTGGGAAGAGCAAAGCATAAAATAGGCACCACCAGTGAAAAGGCCCTGCTCCGTGTAATTCCTGCCCTGACATTTGATATAGTGCCCATTTGCCCGCCTTCTTGACATGGAATGCTCTCTATTGGAGTCTCCAGGTCCAGTACAAAGACCATAAGAAGGGAGCGGAGGGGCCTTGAAGTTCCCAACAGCTGTTAAGCAAGCAAGCAAGCAAGCAAGCAAGCAAGCAAGCACGCAGGTCACCTTTGTCACAGTCAGGACGCCTATGTCCTGGCCAGGCCTGCACCCAATCTTGTTTTTGTACAATCTTGTTTGTCCTCAGTAACCAAAATTACACTATCAACTTATACAAGCAGAAAAGTTGTTTTCCTTCATTTGCAAGGAATTGTACAAAACAAAGTGGCACTAATAAAGAAAAGTTTCGGGTGGCAACAGAAAGCAAACTAAAAATGCTTTTGCAGTTCATCAAAACTATCCAGCAATATCAAGTTATAGGAAAATTGGTGCTATTAAAAGTAATCCTTTTAGTTGTTTAATTGGTTCGGCAACTTCCATGCACATGACGTGTGATGCTAATTATTTTCCCCATGATAACTAATCAGATGCAGCTACAGGAGAGCTATGAGATTCAGGTGGGGGTCAGATGCCTTGTCAGTCCCTACAGGTATATAAGAGGCCTGCGCCTGCCCAGGCCGTGTGTCTGTGTCTGTCTGTCTGTCTGTCTGTCTGTCTGTCTGTCTGTCTGTCTGTCTGTCTGTCTCTCTCTGTGTGTGTGTGTGTGTGTGTGTGTGTGTGTCTGTGTCTCTATCATCTATCATCTCCATCTCCATCATCTCCATCTCCATCATCTCCATCTCCATCATCTCCATCTCCATCATCTCCATCTCCATCTCCATCATCTCCATCTCCATCATCTCCATCTCCATCATCTTCATCTCCATCATCTCCATCTCCATCATCTCCATCTCCATCTCCATCATCTCCATCGCTATCATCTCTATCTTTCTGTCTGCGTGTCTGTGTCTCTGAGCTATGCCCCTTCCCTTAAGTCATAGGAACACAAGATGCTGCCTTATGTTGAGTTTTGTCTACACCAGGCACCCCCAAACTTGGCCCTCCAGATGTTTCGGGACTACAACTCCCTATGGGAATGTTAGGGATGTGGATTAGGATATATTATTAGATAGATCCTATCCAAGCTTGTGTTAGCAAGCTTCCAATATTAGCAGAGTGACATTCCCCTTTTGTGCGCAGCAAAGCATGTGCGTTAGATTCGCTAGAATCTCTATAACAATATTACACTTTATAGTTCAATATTACACTTCCTGGCAAAGGTCCCCTTTGTCCCTCTTAAAAGAAATACACAACACAGTGTTTATAAAATAAGATAGAGTTTACTTACAGTTTCATCCTGAGTTACAGCATAATCTCAGAAAGGCAGGCTTGCTTAGAAAAGTTACAAGTACATATATATCTAGAGACTACTTAGTAAAGTAAGACTCCATTTGGTCTCACTCTTGGCTGCAGGCCTAGAGTGAGAACCATGCTAACTAGAGATTCTCTGGAGATGTGTCCTCATCGAGGGAGGAAGTAGCTAAGAGAGAGAGTGATTGCAGGCTAGGGCTTATCTAATCCAACTCATTTGCATGTCTGAGGGAACAGGAACTGACCTGTAGTCAGATGTCCCTCCAGGTGAGTTCCTGTTAGTGGACACTCTAGGAACTGTTGTGACTTGTCTGCCCCAGTGTTCCATCCCACAAACCCCTTCTCAGGCAATTCACAACATTCATTACATACAAAACAAAACATAAGCAACTTTATTCAACCACCCAAGAGTCCCAGCTTGACACGCAGGTTCTGGAAACTCTGTCTTGGCAGGGGTTTTGTTAGGATGTCTGCTGTCATCTCTGAAGTGCAGCAGTATGACAGTTCGACAAGTCCATCTTGTATCATCTGGCGAACGTAGTGGTACCTGACCCCAATGTGTTTTGAGCGTGCTAGGAACTTCTCATTCTGCGCCAGCTTTAGACAGCTTTGGTTGTCCTCCAGCAGGCTTATAGGTTCCTTTCTCTCCACGCCAAAGTCTGTTAGGAGTTGGTCCAGCCAGGAAATCTCTCTGCACGCTTCTGTAGCCGCAACATATTCCGATTCTGTAGACGATAAAGCTATACATTTCTGTTTATAACTGCCCCATGTGATAGCTCCGCCCCCATACATAAAGACATGCCCGCTTGTGGATTTATAATCAGAATTATCACCCGCCCAGTCAGCATCAGTGTACCCAATGAGCTTAGGGTCACTGACAGCTGGTAACTTTAATTTACAATCCATTGTACCCTTAAGATATCGAACCACCCTCTTCACACCAACCCAATCATGCTCAGTGGGACTACTCACTTTCCTGCTGAGAATCCCTACTGCATTGGCTAAATCAGGTCTGCATGTGGTAACTAAATACAAAAGTTTACCAATCGCTGAACGATACTCTGTGTTGTTTGGCAGCAGCTTCGAATCCTCTTGGTTCTTTAAGAAGTCTGTAGCCATCGGGGTGTCGACGGGTTTTGCATCCTGCAATTGCATACTCTCCAACAGTTCAATTATCTTTTGCTTCTGATTAAGTAGAAATGAACCATCCTGTTCTCTTTCCACTTGAATCCCGAGGTAATACTCAACTGGTCCTAATTCCTTCACTTGCACTTCCTTGTTGAGGTGCTGGACTACATTTTTATAATCCCTGTCATTTGACGTTGCGATTAAAAGGTCGTCAACGAAGGCAAGAATATAAGAAAATTGTCCATTACTCTGCTTAGTGTACAAACACTTGTCAGCTTCACCTTGCTTGTACCCAAGTTTCACCAGCATTCCATGCAATTTCAAGTTCCAGGCTCTGGCTGCTTGTTTTAAACCATACAGTCCCTTTTGAAGCTTGCAAACTAAATGTGCCTCATTTGGCTTTATAAAACCTTTAGGCTGCTTCATGTAAATTTCTTCAGAAATTTCCCCATGCAAAAACGCAGTAGCTATATCGATGTGTTTCACCTCCATCCCTTTTGATGCTGCGATGCTTAAAAGTAATCTTACGCTACTGTATCTCACTGTCGGTGCAAAGACTTGGTCATAGTCGTGGCCATATTGCTGCGAAAAACCTTGTGCCACTAGTCTTGCTTTGTAACGTTGCACCTCCCCTTCTGAACCCCTTTTAACCTTGAACACCCATTTGCTCCCAATTGCTTTCTTACCAGCAGGTAATTCTGTGAGTGTCCAGGTCTTGTTCTTGTGCAGTGCGTCAATCTCTTCCTGCGCGGCTTTCCTCCAGAGACTGGCTTCGGTGGCTGGCATCTGCTCTACCTCTTCCCAAGTGGAAGGTTCTGGTGGAGACGCCGACCCTGCAAAGTAGGACAGTCGTAGTGGCGGAACGCCCTTGTTGGTTCTGGATGAGCATCTGACCTCTGGTTGTGCAACCGCATCAGCATCCTCATCCTCCTCCAACGCTGGCATGTCCACGTACAGCTCCTCCTCTTCGTCTCTGGTGCCGCCAGGGGTCTGGACCTCTGCGTCTTCTGGGGTGTCGCCTGTAGGGGGTGTTGTGACACTAGAAGGTATATTAGTTCCTTGTGCTAAAGGAAAAATTATAAACTCTTCATCTGGTGACTCTCTAGAACAGTCAATAACAGTGTTCTTTGTATCAAACTTTCCTAGTTCATCAAAATGAACCACATGATATGGGTCTACTCTGCCACTCTTTGGATCTAGAACTCTATATCCCTTTCCTCCAGGAGCATATCCAACCAGGATACCTGCTTTTGCTCTGGAGTCAAGCTTGTGTCTGCGCTCTTTGGGCACGTGGTAATAACAGACACTTCCAAACACACGTATGTGCTGCAGACTTGGGACTCTCCCGTGCCAAAGTTCAAATGGTGTGCGTTCTGCACCCTTTGTAGGCAATCTGTTTTGCAAATAAATCGCCGTATTCGCCGCTTCACCCCATAGCTTCTGTGACAAGTTGGCCTCTTTTAACATGCACCTTGTCATCTCCATAATAGACCTAAACTTTCTCTCAGCAATGGAGTTCTGTTGAGGCGTGTAAGCAACTGTAGTTACATGTGCTATGCCTTCTTGTGCCATGATGGCCTTCATCTGCCGTGAGCAAAACTCTCCACCATTATCCGAAATTAAGGTGGAAGGAGCTCTCTGGAATTTGTTCTTCACCATGTTTAAGTACAGTTTGAACAATTCCGGTGTCTGACTCTTTTCCTCTAGAAAATATCCAACACAATATCTTGAGAAGTCATCTATAAATATCAGAATGTACTTATTGTTTCCTAGGGAAGGTACATTCAGCGGACCACATAGGTCAGTATGAACAGTGTCCATGACTTTTGTGCTTCTCTTCTCTGTACAACGTGGGAAGGAAGGCTTGACTGCCTTTTCAGTTATGCAAGTTGTACAGTTTGGCATTGGTGTACTGCAATTCTTTACCTGTAGACCTTTTACCAGATTTTCCTTCTGCATTTTCAGGATAAGGTTGGTATCCCTGTGTCCAAGCCTTTTGTGCCAGAGTTCCAGATCTGGTTGATCCTTTCTGCTGGGTTGTGCAACCCTTGCAGACTCATTCTCTGAAATATCAATCTCATACACATCATTGATTAGTTTGGCTTGAATAAACACTTCACCATCTTTTATCACATTGCATTGTCCATTTTTAAATATAATTTCAAAACCTTTCTTGTCCAAGCTAGACACACTTATTAGATTACAGTTCAGCTTTGGTGCATACTTAACATTACTCACTGTAGTATCAAAAGACTCATTGTTCACTTTGAAATTCAAGTTCAAAGATCCTGCACCTATTGACTTTATAACATTTCCATCAGCAATTTCAATCTCAGACTGTTTATTATTGTCTATTTCATTGAAATATTCCCTTTTATAACAGAAATGGCTGCTTGCTGCACTGTCCAGAAGCCACTTATTGCGCTTTCCTTCACAGCTCTGGAAAGCTACATTTCTTTCTTGCAATATCATTGCACGCCCACGACCCCCCTTCTTTTCGCCTTTTGATGGAAAGGGGCGGGATTTATTCCTAGGTGCCCGGCATTCCTTCGCCATGTGCCCTTTTAAATTGCAGTTAAAGCAAATTATTTCCTTTGGCGTTTGTCTGGACCTTTGAAAATGCTTGGAAGCATAATTAGTGTCCTTTCTCCCTGTATTCCTTTCTAAAGAATCAAGGTAATCTCTGCATTCCTCTCTCAAATGATCAATCAGTTCTTCAAAAGTCAGGTCCTTTTTGTGATCCACGCAACTCTTGAATGAACTGAAGCTTCGTCCTAGAGATGCTATCAAAAATGAAACCTTTGTTTCTTCATCAAGGGCTTTAGGAGTAAGATCAATCCTCTGAACAATTTCACTAAATTTGCTGATATGGTCAGTGAATTCTTCTCTTGAATTCATCCTCAGCGCAGTTAATTTGCTCATCAAATTCCTGTAGGAGTTCTTAGTAGATGCTCCATACCTGCGCTCAATATCTTTTAAGATTTTAGCTGCATCATCTTTGCTATTAACTGATGTTAGATGCCTGTTGCGAAGTCCACTCAAAATTATGTATCTGGCCTCGCTGTTCATGCGTTTCCAAGTTGCTATCTTTGCTAAATCCTCTTCTGTTTCGCCAGTAGGCATAGGATTTTCAATGGCATCCAAAACATTCCTTGCATCTAAAAATGCTATCAGGCGTTGTTTCCAAAATACGTAATTGTGGTCATCTAAAGCCATTAATCCTAGGTTAACTCCACTATCAAAATCTGCAAAAGCCATCTTGGAATCTCAAAATTCTAAAAATTTCTCAAAATTCAAAAATTTGCCAAAAATTCCAAAATCAAAATCTCTAAAAATATCTCAAAATGCAAAATAATCTTCACTGCCTCTGAGTTCTCAGTGCTGTAAACTCTGAGGGAGGGGAGGGGTAGCTAATCCCCTAGGCACACTGGAGAACAATAGACCATGTGCTCACCAGGAAGTTCTAACTGAAAAAATCCTACTCAGTTCAAAATCACAATCCAAAGCAATCCTTCAAAAATACACAAAAATACGCAGTCCTGGGCCGTAATAACCCTTTATGGGAATGTTAGGGATGTGGATTAGGATATATTATTAGATAGATCCTATCCAAGCTTGTGTTAGCAAGCTTCCAATATTAGCAGAGTGACATTCCCCTTTTGTGCGCAGCAAAGCATGTGCGTTAGATTCGCTAGAATCTCTATAACAATATTACACTTTATAGTTCAATATTACACTTCCTGGCAAAGGTCCCCTTTGTCCCTCTTAAAAGAAATACACAACACAGTGTTTATAAAATAAGATAGAGTTTACTTACAGTTTCATCCTGAGTTACAGCATAATCTCAGAAAGGCAGGCTTGCTTAGAAAAGTTACAAGTACATATATATCTAGAGACTACTTAGTAAAGTAAGACTCCATTTGGTCTCACTCTTGGCTGCAGGCCTAGAGTGAGAACCATGCTAACTAGAGATTCTCTGGAGATGTGTCCTCATCGAGGGAGGAAGTAGCTAAGAGAGAGAGTGATTGCAGGCTAGGGCTTATCTAATCCAACTCATTTGCATGTCTGAGGGAACAGGAACTGACCTGTAGTCAGATGTCCCTCCAGGTGAGTTCCTGTTAGTGGACACTCTAGGAACTGTTGTGACTTGTCTGCCCCAGTGTTCCATCCCACACTCCCATCATCCCTAGCTAACAGGACCATTTGTCAGGGATGATGGGAATTGCAGTCCCAAAACATCTGGAGGGCCAAGTTTAGGGAAGCCTGGTCTACACTACCTGGCAGGAGCTCTCCAGGGTTTCAGGCAAGGCAGTTTCCCCAGTCCTACCTGGAGATGCCTGGGGTTGAACCTGGGACCTTCTGCACATAAAGCAGTTGACCTACCACTGAACTACAGCCCTTCCCGCTGGCATGGAGGGAGAAACATCAGACAGAAAGTTCTGTTTCGAGTCAAAACTTCCTAAAAGTTGGGTTCATTGAGTGAAAGTTTGAACTCCCGTGGAAGTGAAATTAAAGAAGAAGGAGAAGAGGGGGGGAGCCCCTTCCAATCTCCAACGTGTTCCAGGGGTCAGCCCACCTCCCCTGCAGTGCCTGCTGAAAAGCCACTCCATTTCATTATCATTCCGTCGAGCAATTAAATATAGTATTATCTTATTTATTTTGGCTTGCCTTCTTGCCAGTCCCCTGCTGTAAATTAAATGATTGCCGAGTTAGATTAACAGAAAGCATATGTGGAAATTACCTTTTAATTTCTTAATTACATTGCACTCACCCACAGCTCAACCCACCTGTATGGAAGAGTGTGATGTTAATTTCCATTGATATATTATCTTCATTCCACAAATTAGGTTCCTGTTAAAGAGAAAGCACGTAGGAATTCGTGGCTTCCTAGAGCACTGGAGGGGCTCTGCTTTGCCCTGTGCCCTGGAATGGACCCCTCGACTGATCTCGGTGGGGTTGTGGGAGCCCTGCTTGCACCCCACTCGTGACACCCCAAATTGCAGCCCTGAAAAACAACACAGAATCTGATGGTTCCTGAGAGGCTAATGCACATATTGCGGCATGAGCTTTTAATCTCCTCACTGGATGTGTAGAAGTGGAATCAAGAATATAAGAAGAGTCCTGTTGAATTGCCTATCTGACACTAGAGGGAAGTTCAGTGGCAGAGCACCTTGCCTTCCATGCAGAAGGTCCCGGGTTTAATCCCCAGCATCTCCAGGTAGGGATGAGAGAGGCTCATGCTTGAAACTTGGGAGGGCTTCTGCCACCCAGTGTAGGCAATACTGAGCTGGATGGGCTAGTAGTCTGACTCTGAATAAGGCAGAATTCTGCAGTCAACCTGATGCGTTTTGGAAGTCCACCTGTAGTACATGAGGACGTTTTTCATGGCTGTTATACAGTGACGTGCTGCTTCTGATCCTGGAAGCATAAACTTCAGGACAAGTGACTCATAGCTGCCAAGTTTTCCCTTTTCTCGCGAGGAAGCCTATTCAGCATAAGGGAAAATCCCTTAAAATAAGGGATAACTTGGCAGCTATGCAAGTGTAGCCCTCCATAACTTTCCATCTGGTTCTTGGGACTCTTCCCAGGCCACACCCTTTACTGACCCTCCTTTGCTCCCTCCTTGAGTGCTTTTGCCCAGCTGGAAAGTGTCTTTGAATGGTGGTAAAGGTAAAGGGACCCCTGAGCATTAAGTCCAGTCGCGGACGACTCTGGGGTTGCGGCACTCATCTTGCTTTACTGGCTGAGGGAGCTGGCATTTGTCCACAGACAGCTTCCAGGTCATGTGGCCAGCATGACAAAGCCACTTCTGGCAAACCAGAGCAGCACACGGAAACGCCGTTTACCTTCCCGCTTGGAGCGGTACCTATTTATCTTCTTGCACCTTGACGTGCTTTCGAACTGCTAGGTTGGCAGGAGCAGGGACCGAGCAACGGGAACTCACCTCTTTGCGGGGATTCAAACCGCTGACCTTCTGCTCAGCAAGCCCTAGGCTCTGTGGTTTAGACCACAGCGCCAGAGATACTAAATATTTGGATCAGCATGAGTTTCAAAGGCTTCAACCTTGGGAGGGGGAGTCAAACCACAAGGCTGATGTTTAATACGCACTGCCTTTTCTCTATCTCTAAAAAAATGTTTAGGGGTACTCTCATTTTGACTCAAGAAAATCGCCATTTTATAGTTCAAATAGGGAAAAATAAATATAGTAAATGGACAAAGTACAAAGATTCACAAAATGTTTAGGGGTACGCGTACCGCTGCATCACCCCAGAAAAAAGCACTGTTAATATCTATCCTGGGATGGGGAAAGTTTTTCAGTCTGAGGGCCACATCACCACATAAGCAACCTTCTGGGGGCCACATACCACAGCAAAAGCAGGGCAGAGTAACAGTTGTGACTCTTCCCTTTGTACTGTAAATCACACACATCTCTACATCTTCAATTCAGTTAAGCATGAGGCACCGTCACAGATCCAGACCACATCCCAATCATGACAAAACATTTCAGGTGGTGCTGGGGCAGTGAATTGGGGGGCGTTGGGTGAGTCCCCAGGGTCAGATAGAGACATCTGGAGTGTCTCCATCCCTGATCAATATTTGTATGAAAAAAGCACCCATTGTTGTACGTTTTTCTCTCCAGAATGAATAGAGTGGGATTTAAATTAGGGAAGGACCTGGAAGAAAAGGGTTAAATAACCCCTTCCCCATATTCAGATCAGCTGCCTTTTTTTCGGAAGGGGGTGTACTAGTTAGTAATTAAGGAAAAGCAAAAAATTTTAAAAATGGAAGATCTATATCAGGCACATCCAACAGGTAGATCGTGATCTACTGGTAGATCACTGAACGTCTGTGGTAGATCACTGGTAGATCACTGGCTCCCCCCAAACTTTAGCTCCCGTAAAAAAAAAGGTCAACAATGTTTGCCCTGCACCGCCCCAAAATGTGGCTTTACTCCTCCCTAAAAGGTCAACAACTTTGACCCGAACCCCCCCAAAACAGGGCTTTCCTCCTCCCTAAAAAGCTCAACAACTTCGACCTGAACCTCAAAAAACAGGGCTTTTCTTCATAGAAAAAGTTCAACAACCTTGACCTGAACCCCCCAAAAGGGGGTAGATCACTGCCAGCTTTTAACTCTATGAGTAGATTGCAGTCTCTTGGGAGTTGGCCACCCCTGATCTATATCATGCTGACGTCACACACAAGTTGTCCTTCTCAATGGAGCTTAGAAGGAATACAGCCAAAGCCTTGGCTGAGTGCTGCTGGCCATGGTGCTGAAAGGGTCTTATGACTGTGGCGCTTTCAGGGTACAGATAGGTTAGCCCAGCAATAAGCAGGCTCACCAGCTCTCAGAGGTGGCCGATGTAGATTATTCATTTTATTATTTATTATTTCGTAACATTTTTACACCGCTTGATGGGGGAAAGACCTCAAAGCTGTTTGCAAAAGGTAAAACAGTAAAATCAATAAAAATACAATATACACAAATTAAAATATTGAAACAGATTGAAATGACGTCAACTTTCTACGCATCTAGGTAGTCTTGTCTAAACAGGAATGTTTTTAGCAGGCACCAAAAAGATAAAGGAGTGAGAGCCTGTGGCCCTCCCAATGTTGAAGGACTAGCCATGATGGTTATGTTCTACTGCAGGCATCCCCAAACTGCGGCCCTCCAGATGTTTTGGCCTACAACTCCCATGATCCCTAGCTAACAGGACCAGTGGTCAGGGATGATGGGAATTGTAGTCCAAAACATCTGGAGGGCCGAAGTTTGGGGATGCCTGTTCTACTGCTGCTGCCAGAGGCATTGTGTATCTTGAATACCAGTGCCTGGTAATCTCCTGTAGGCAGAGTGCTGTTGCGCTCAGGTCTTGCTTTCAGGCTTCCCTTTGGGGCATCTGGTCGGCCTCTGTGAGAACAAAATGGTCTCCTTATGTTCTCATGAATCCATCTTGCATCAATCGCAGCCAGCATGGCCATAGATGAGGGATGATGGGAGTTGTAGACTAACGACACCTGAAGGGCCACAGGTTTCCTCTCCCCAGTAGAGTGGTTTGTGCTGAACTAGGGTTGGAATATGGTACACATTCTGAGAGAGCTTATCTGATCCGCATCTCCTGAACTGATGTGCAGGTTAGAATGTGTAGCACAAGCTGAAATCTGTACCCATATTGAGCTGGAGCTAAGGTGGTCCAAGGGCTGCATCATTTATTTATTTATTTGTTTATTTGTTTTTTTATTTATTTATTTGTATATTTATTTTTCTAATGCTAAAAACAGAATTATTAACACTGTTGGATGTTGTTGTTGTTGTTGTTTAGTCGTGTCCGACTCTTCATAACCCCATGGACCAGAGCACGCCAGGCATTCCTGTCTTCCACTGCCTCCCGCAGTTTGGTCAAACTCATGTTCGTAGCTTCGAGAACACTGTCCAACCATCTCGTCCTCTGTCATCCCCTTCTTCTTGTGCCCTCAATCTTTCCCAACATCAGGGTCTTTTCCAGGGAGTCTTCTCTTCTCATGAGGTGGCCAAAGTAACGGAGCCTCAGCTTCAGGATCTGTCCTTCCAGTGAGCACTCAGGGCTGATTTCCTTCAGAATGGATAGGTTTGACCTTCTTGCAGTCCATGGGACTCTCAAGAGTCTCCTCCAGCACCATAATTCAAAAGCATCAATTCTTCGGCGATCAGCCTTCTTTATGGTCCAGCTCTCACTTCCATACATCACTACTGGGAAAACCATAGCTTTAACTATGCAGACCTTTGTCGGCAAGGTAGTGTCTCTGCTTTTTAAGATGCTGTCTAGGTTTGTCATTGCTTTTCTCCCAAGAAGCAGGCGTCTTTTAATTTCGTGACTGCTGTCATCATCTGCAGTGATAATGGAACCCAAGAAAGTAAAATCTCTCACTGCCTCCATTTCTTCCCCTTCTATTTGCCAGGAGGGGATGGGACCAGTGGCCATGATCTTGGTTTTTTTGATGTTGAGCTTCAAACCATATTTTGCGCTCTCCTCTTTCACCCTCATTAAAAGGTTCTTGGATGTTGGAAGTTGCTGGACTGCAACTCCTCTCAGCCCAACCAGAATGGACAATGGCCAGGGATTATGGAAGTTGTAATCTAGGAGCACAGGTCCCCTAGCTCTGACTTCTAGATGGTGGTGAGACAAGAAGCTTGATGTGTTGGTTTTGCCTGTGACTTTTGGGGGGAATACAGGGCTAAACTCACCTGAGGAGCAACATCTAGAGGCCACTTTAGTGCTGGCTGGTGTCCGTTGTCCTCAGGGGAAGCCCTTTTCTCAGTCCTGCCACCCTCACAAGCACACTCGGTGGGGAGAGGGCCTTCTCGGTGGCTGCACCCAGACCGGCTCCTTCCTTGTCATTTTATTCCAACACGCTTCTGGGGCCTGACTGGTTTTTCTTTTCTTTTTTCTTTTTAAGAAAAGGGTTTTAAAATAAGGCTGTGCTGTTTTTACCAACTGGTTGTTGTTGGTTTTTTAAAATAAATAAATAAATAAATAAATAAACCTGTTTTATATGTTGGAGGAGACTCTTGAGAGTCCCAAGGACTGCAAGAAGATCAAACCTATCCACCCTGAAGGAAATCAGCCCTGAGTGCTCACTGGAAGGACAGATCCTGAAGCTGAGGCTCCAATACTTTGGCCACCTCATGAGAAGAGAAGACTCCCTGGAAAAGACCCTGATGTTGGGAAAGATGGAGGGCACAAGGAGAAGGGGACGACAGAGGACAAGATGGTCGGACAGTGTTCTCGAAGCTACCAACATGAGTCTGACCAAACTGCGGGAGGCAGTGGAAGACAGGAGTGCCTGGCGTGCTCTGGTCCATTGGGTCACGAAGAGTTGGACACAACTAAACGACTAAACAACAACAACAAATCTGTTTTCATATTCCTATATTATAGTTGAATTACTTTTAGACTACTATTTTAAAAACGTTTTTTTATTATTTAAAACATGTATTGTATTATTACCATTACCATGATTATTTCCACCCCACCTTTCCCCCATCTACATAAGCTGCCTTTAGTCCTGGATTGGGAAAAAGGTGGGATAGAAAAAGAGGTGCTGGAACTCACCATGAACGTCTCCCTTGTCCTCTTATAATGGCAATGGTGCCCACCTGAGAGGTGCCAGAACTGAGTTCCAATGAGTTCCAGCTAAAATAAAGCCAGGAGGAGGGGGAGGCAGGCAGCCAGGCAGGCAGGCAGAGCCAACTCATTCAAGTCTGTCACCATTCTCTTCCCCGCTGAGTTCTCCTCAGTTGAGACTGAGGAGAAGGAAGCTGCCAGCCAGGGGCACCTCCTGGACTAACTGTAAGTAAGACAGCAGGCAGGTGAGAGCTGGCTGAGAGCAGACTATGGTTGGTGGATCAGTGCCCCAGCCATCCGAATTGACCCACCTCATACACTGAGTAAAACCCATTGAGATCAATGGTCTTAAGTCTATAGATTTCCATAAGGTCGGCGGTTCGAATCCCTGTGATGGGGTGAGCTCCCGTTGCTTGGTCCCAGCTCCTGCCAACCTAGCAGTTCAAAAGCACGTCAAAATGCAAGTAGATAAATAGGAACCGCTACAGCGGAAAGGTAAACAGTGTTTCCATGTGCTGCTCTGGTTTGCCAGAAGCGGCTTTGTCATGCTGGCCACATGACCTGGAAGCTGTACGCCGGCTCCCTCGGCCAGTAATGTGAGATGAGCGCGCAACCCCAGAGTCGGTCACGACTGGACCTAATGGTCAGGGGTCCCTTTACCTTTATCTTTTATGGCTAACATCATTTTCATTTTACTCTTGCCTTTCCTATCTATGGATAGAGGGGACCACCTTAGGGTGCCTTCGCTTTGAAATGGCTCCACCCAAATATATGCCCCTGGTATAAATCCCCTAGTGGCTTTTCTAGCGCTCGGCCACTTAAGAGAGTGCACCTATTCCTGGAGTGACAGGAAGACTGGGGAAGCAACGTACCTCCATTTGCGCAACGCCCCCCCCCTGTGATTAGACATCTTTCACATTAATATTCCTTTATTATGATTATGATTTTTTTAATATATAAAGAACACACCCACCACTCTCTCTCATTCACAGCAGGGAGTCGCGTTTTACTTTAATTGCCTGTGTTTGAATCAATTTAGGCTCAATTATCACTTTTCCATAGGTGTTACTAAGGAGCTATATCTCGGCTTCAAGCAGGCAGATTGATGCCCCTCTCTGTTCTTCCAGCTGTATGTCCAAGCAGAGCCTGGGAGCTGTGTGTATTTTCTCTAAGTGGGCTAGGCCCTCCTCCTCCTCCTCCTCCTCCTCCTCCTCCTCCTCCTCCTCCTCAAACCAGAGGCAGATGCAAAACCTGCCTCTCCCCATGGATGGACAGAGTGTGAGGAGGCTTGAGGTCCCCCCCCCCCGCCCCAGAAGGCAGAGTCATTATGGAGAGCTAGAAACGAAACTCATCAAGGCCACAGCACGGCTGCATCCAGAGGTGGACAAGGAGCCTCCATGGGTTCCTTGGAACATGGGAAACTGCCTTATACTGAGTCAGACCTTTGGTCCATTTAACTCAGCCTTATACTGAGTCAGACCTTTGGTCCATTTAACTTAGTGTTGCCCACACTGACTGGCAGCAGTTCTCCAGGGCAGGCATAGGCAAACTCTGGCCCTCTAGATGTTTGGGACTACAATTCCCATCATCCCCGAACACTGTTCCTGTTAGCGATGGTGATGGGAATTGTAGTCCCAAACATCTGGAGGGCCAGAGTTTGCCTATGCCTGCTTTCAGGCAGGGAGCCTTTCCCCGCCCCTACCTAGAGATGCCATGGATTGAATGTGGAGTCTTCTGCATGCAAGGCAGGTGCTCTGCCCGTGAGCTACAGTCAGCCCCTTTGCGTCCATCTAGCTCCATATTTCCTACACTGACTGGAAGCAGCTCTCCAGGGTTTCAGTCTCTCCCAGCTTGTGCATGGTTGAACCTGGGACCTTCGGATGCTGTGCCACTGAGCTACGGCCAATTCTTTGATTTGGGATTGGCGGTGATGGGAGGGGAGGGGGGAGCCTTCTCCATGCCCCTTCCTTCCTCCTCCTCCTCCTCCTCCTCCTCCACAGGTGGCCTTGGCCTGCTTCCTCTGTCCCCAGGAAGGCCGCAGTGGGGCTCCAGCCCCCCCCATCTTGCCGCTCTTTCCTCCCAAGCTCTGCTGCACCCAACGCTGATTAGATCACTGTCGCTGGGGACCCCAGAGGTTAATTGCCATCCTCTTTGTGTGCCGCCCGGCGAGGAGCCCCAGTGTGGTTTGGGGGCCTGGATTATTCCTCGGGGCTTTGAGCCTCTCTGTGTCTTGTCTCACCCAGCAAAAGAGGAGTGCTTAACAAGTATTAAGAGACACAAATAATTCTCCCTTTCTCCCCCAGCCTTTTCTTCCCTCTCTTTCTCTTGCCTTGTAAATCCTGCTTAGCGCAGCTGAATAAGCCAAAGGCTTCACACTGCACCTTTATTCAGGGCCAAAGTGGCTGCGGATTACCTCCCTCTCCCTTCCCTCCCTCTCTCTGTGCCCCCCCTCGCGCCCTCCCCCCCTCATGTTTTCTTGCTCGACATTTGTTCTTGGAAGAAGGGAGCAAGGAAGGCTTAGGAGGGGGGGTGGGCAGGAGGGGGGGTCCCCCCATTTAAGGGGATCTCAGCCTATTCAGGGCAACTTGTCCAGAGCCCGGCAGCTTTTGTTCCCTGGCCATTCTTCAGATGATTTCTTCACTCCAGTAAAAGCACTTTAATTCCTTTTTAGATACCGAGATTCCATCCACCTCCTGTCCTGTGTGTGTGTGTGTGTGTGTGTGTGTGTGTGTGTGTGTGTGTGTGTACCCCTCCCTCTCTCCAGTCCACCCCCCTCCCCCCACCAACTCACACACCCCTCACTCACTTTCTCAGCCTCTTTTTTTATCAAGGGTCTTCCTGCAGACCATCAACAAAGCCAAAAGGAAGAAAGGAAGAAATAAAAGAAGGACGGCAGGATGGTTGGGAGGACGGAAGGATGGAAGGAAGAGGGAATCGGGGGGGGGGGCTGGATGTTTGTGTGTGCATGTGTGTGAGAGTTAGCGAGAGAAAGAGAAAGAGAGAAAGAGAGAAAGAGAGAAAGAGAGAAAGAGAGAGAGAGAGAGAGAGAAAGAAAGAAAGAAAGAAAGAAAGAAAGAAAGAAAGAAAGAAAGAAAGAAAGAAAGAAAGAAAGAAAGAGAAAACAGAGATCAGGAGAAGTAGGGATGTACACATTAAGTAAGACCCTATCTCTTTCCTGGATCGATTGATGCTCGAAATGCTGGGAGCATTTGAATTACAGAGAGCTCTTCTTCAGCTTTAGGTGTTTTGAAAGGAACTGAAAATAATTGTACTACTTGCATTCGGGTGTGGAGGTGCAAGACTTCTCCATCAGAATGTTAGCATTTTACTGCTGCTGCTGCTGTGGGTTTTTTGGGGGGTGGGTGGGTGGCTCTGCTGTTAACATTTATGGGGTCTATGGGCTATGTGTGTGTTTTAATAAAATTAAATAAAATGGAAAGAGATATCCCAACCCTGGAAGCACAAAGGCACCAAATTCCTGAATTTAATTTATTTTATGTTGCATCCCTATTGTGTACCACATAGAAATGGTTGTATTAAGCAGTAGACGATTGGGAGATTCAGGACAGGCAAAAAGAATCATGCAGCACATAGTTAACCTACAGAACTCACTCCCACAGGAGGCAGTGATGGCCACTAACTTGGATGGCTTTAAAAGAAGATTGGACAAATTCAGCATGCCAAATGTACACTAAATTGTTGTTGTTGTTGTTGTTGTTGTTGTTGTTGTTTATCCACCCTTCACCTTAACGTCCCAGGGCAGGATGCAACATTTAGCGCATCCATTTAAAGCAATATCATGCCACTTTAAACAGGTCATGGCTTCCCCCAAAGAATCCAAGAGACTGTAGTTGGTTAAAGGTGCTGAGAGTTGTCAGGAGACCCCACCCCTCTTCCCCTTGCAGTGCTACAATTGCCAGAGTGGTTTAACAGTTAACCCTTCTCCCCAGGCAACTCTGGGAGTCGTAGCAGTTCTGTAAAATTCTCATTTTCTGATCATTCTAGGGCTTCAATTAAAAATTATATGAAAAAAGACCTTATTTGAAATCTGGGTGGGTGGGGCTGCTGAGGAAGAGTGGATTGGCTCAGGAGCAGGGCCGTCTTAAGCATGTCGGGCGCCGTGGTGCCGTGGTTCGGAGATCGCTCCGGTGCCCCCGCCCGGCCCGTTTCTTGCTGCACCTGGTGGGCGGGCTCTGCGTCCACCTGGCAACCCACCGCCCTGGCTACTTGCGCCACCCAGCCTTCCCCTAGAGCTGGTCCTGCTCTGGCATCTGCAGTTTGGCCAATCCTGGCCTATACGTTTTGTCCCTGTGCCATCTCATGAGCCTTTGGCAAACTTTCCTCTTTAGCATGATGCATCTGATCACCTGTGTTCAGAACATCCCAAGATGAAATAAGATCTGTATCCCCCTTTCCAAGCCTGCAATATTTTATATATGAAAATGGGGTGGGTGTTATCTTCTCCCCTCCCTTTTACCACCGCCTCCTCTTCTAATTAAGTCCAGCTTGAAACCTCTTTCAGTTTCCCAGCGCCTTATTTGAGATCTTTAATGTGCCTGGAGCCTTTAACGACTCCATAAAATATTAAATAAATGCTGCTTGCTTTGGGCAATTCACTCCCTGACTTCCTCCTGGCTCACCTTCCCCCTTTCTCATCACCAGCAAGAAGCAGTAACCTCTCTCCTCGATTAGCTGCCTTTGGAGGGCAGCATCAGATGCTGAGGAACTGGGGAGTGAGGGGTGTTGGGTGAGTGGAGGGAGCCGGGAATGTTTGCCAACAAATAAAGGTCTGTGTGGTTAGACCCTTCTGCAGCCTCCCCCCCCCCAAACCTGGCAGTGTTTGCTCAGCAAACAGTGCTAATTCAACTACTTCCCTAGTTTGGATTCAGCTGGTGACAGCATGTCTTGCCTCGTCCATCCCCTGGAAGCCCCAGTTCCCAGTTCTGTCACTCAGGGCCATGCAATGCACCCAGACCTCCCATGTGCTCCGACGAAAAGGATGGTTGGAAATATGGGTCTGCACAGAATCAAGGATGGTTCAAGGCCCGTCTCCTAATAGATGCTGACAATTTCAAGCAGAGGCTAGAAAATATTGTTGTGGGTTTGGGGTAGGGTGGGAGGGGTCAATCTGAATGATGCCCCGAGTCCCTTCCAATTTTAGGGCTCCTGTACCCAATGAAGATTAGAATTTAATCATAGAATCCTAGAGCTGGAAGGGACCTCTATTGCTGAACTGGTTAAACTTAGTGGTTTCTTTGCAAGACGTGACCTTAGCTGGCCACTTAAGTGTCCTCATCAGCATCGCAGAAGAATGAGCCGGGTTGCAAGAGCTAGCACTAGGTGATGGTGTCCTCCAGTCTCATGGGTGGGCCTTTCCTCTACCCCAGTGTTTCCCAACCTTGTGCCTCCAGATATTTTGGGACTACAACTCCCATCATCCCTAGCTAGCAAGACCAGTGGTCAGGAATGATGGGAAATGTAGTCCGAAAACAGCTGGAGGCACAAGGTTGGGAAACACTGCTCTACCCCACCCCACTTAGCTGCTAGGTAGGAGATCAACAGCCAGAGTAGTGTCTGAGAGCTGAGCTGGAAACAGGCTAATTTTAAAAGTCACTTCCGGGTACTGTGTGATGTGCGTCAATTGGACGCACATAAATTGGTTGTTGCCTGTAAGCCCTTTGTTTGATCTGTCCTGAATCTTCCAACAGCCAGCTTCATTGGACATCCCCAAGTGCTAGTGTTCTAAAGCTCAAGTCAATTATTATCAGGGAGAGGGGGCTGTAGCTTGGTGGTAGAGCACATGTTTTGCATGCAAAAGGTCCCAGGTTCAATCCCTGGCATTTCCAGATAGGCCTGGGAATTATCCCTTGCCTGGATCCCCAGAGTGTTGCTGCCAATCAATGTAGATAGTGCTGAACCAAAGGGACCAATGATCTGATAAGGCATCTTCCTATGTGCCCCTCTCCTAGCAAACAGTGGCAAGTCGCATGTTTTACATTTTACATGTTTACAATCTTTCCATGAGAGACTAAGGGGTGAGACCACAAGATCAAGGGGTCCTCTTCATTGTGAGAGGTTTTGGGATGACCTCTGAGTTTGCTTGGTCCCTGGGTAAGAGCCACAGTCCTGGGTGAGAGTCAGGAGGCGTGGGGGCTGAGACCTGCTGAGCAGGGAAGGAGAAGTGGTCATCATCAGTACTGAAATTATAGTAGTGATATCTGCATCTATTTATTAGCTATTTGCCACGATGGTTTCATTGCATAACCACTTAGATTTGAACATGATGTTAAAAGAGACCTGCAAATATATAATAGTATCATAATAATTTATTATTTATACCCCACCCATCTGGATGGGTTTCCCTAGCCACTCTGGGCAGCTCCCAACAGATATTATTAAACCAATGTCCCCACTGTGGAAGGATGTGTGGATCCAGAATTGGCCTCCACAGTCACTTATGGACTCATCTTACTTGGCTACAGTCACTTACGGACTCATCTTACTTGGCTACAAGTGATCGCCAAAGAAGAAGAAGAAGAGATTAATAATAATAATAATAAGGCAATAAAACATTAAACATTAAAAACTTCCTCTAACATAGACTGGTCCTCACCAACAAGGAGGACCTGTTAAAAATGTGCCAGTAATGGGAACCTTGGGAGGTAGTGATCATGTCCTCTTTGGTTTCATTATAGAGGCAAGGGAAAGCTGAGTGTAGCCAGACATGCACTCTGGACTTTAAGAAGGCTGATTTCAAAATGGCCAGAAATACTCAAAGAGAAGGGAGTCCAAGATGGACGAGAGTTTCTTAAAGGTGAAATATTGGTGGCACAAATGCAGACAATTCCAACAAGAAAGGAAAGTGCGGGGGGCATCTAACGAAACTGGTGTGGCTGCAAACGGAGCTTACAGGTGAGCTGAGATTTAAGAAGGGTATGTATAAAAAACGGAAGAAATGGGAGATCGTGGAGAGTATACATGAGTAGCCAACCAACAGTTGCAGGGAGAATGTCAGTAGTGTGGGAATGTTAGGGATGTGGATTAGGATATATTATTAGATAGATCCTATCCAAGCTTGTGTTAGCAAGCTTCCAATATCAGCAGAGTGACATTCCCCCTTTTGTGCACAGCAAAGCGAGTGCATTCAGGTTTGCTAAAACCTGTACAATAATATTATACTTTATACTTCAATATTATACTTCCTGGCAAAGTCCCCTTTGTCCCTCTTAAAAGAAATACACAACACAGTGTTTATAAAATAAGATGGAGTTTACTTACAGTTTCATCCTGAGTTAACAGCATAATCTCAGAAAGACAGGCTTGCTTAGAAAAGTTACAATTATATACATGTGGAGACTACTTAGTAAGGTAAGGCTCCATCTGGTCTCACTCTTGGCAGCAGGCCAAGAGGGAGAACCATCCTAACTGTAGATTCTCTGCAGATGTGTTCCCATCGGAAGAGAAAAGGCTAAGAGAGAGAATGGCTGCTGGCTAGGGGCTTTTGTCCCAGCTAATCCATCTCATCTGCATATCTGGAGGAACAGGAACTTAGTCAGGTGTTCCCCAGGTGAGTTCCTGTTAGTGGACACTCTAGGAACTGTTGTGACTTGTCTTCCCCAGTGTTCCATCCCACAAGTAGGGCCAGCGTTCAGAATGAGTTCAAGCTTGCAAGAGAGCTTAAAAATAATGTTTAAAAGTTTCTTTGGCTATGCTCAAGAGGAAGAGCAAGCAAGTAAGTAGGTCCTCTGTATGGAGACTGAGAAATGCTGCTCAGTGACAGAGAGAAGGTGGAACCGCACCTACTTTGCCTCTGTCTTCATTCAAAAGGAAAGCAGTGCCCAGCCTGGTGATAACAGAATAAATGACAAAAGGAGGGAGCTGCAGCCCAAGATAGGAAAAGAGGTAATAAGAGAACACCTAGCTGCATTAAATGAATTCAGATCTCCAGGGCCTGATGAGCTGTACCCAAGGATACTAAAGGAGCTTGTGGATGTCATCTCAGAGGCTCTGTCTATAGTCTTTGAGAATTCTTGAAGAACAGGTGAGGTCCCTGCAGACTGGAGGTGGGCAAATGTTGTCCCCATCTTCAAAAAAGGGAAAAAAAGAGGACCCAGGTAATTACCAGCCATTCAGCTTGATGTTGATATCAGGAAAGGTCCTAGAACAAATAATTAAGCAGTCAGTCTGGGAGCACTTAGAAAAGGATGCTGAAATTACTAAAACCCAGATTGGTTTCTCAAAAACAAGTCACGCCAGACAAATCTCATTTCTTGTTTTCTTTTTATAGAGTTGCAAGCTTAGTAGATCAGAGGAATGCTGTAGATGTAGTGTATCTTGATTTCAATAAGGCATTTGACAAAGTCCCCCATTATTGCGGAGAAGCTGGTAAAATGTGGGCTGGACACGGTAACGGTTAGGTGGATTTGTAGCTGGTTGATTGACTGAACCAAAAAAAGAGTTCACTAACGGTTCCTCATGGATGGGGTAGAAATCCAGTTCAGTTTGTGTTCAAAAGTTAACTTCCATAATTTGCACTTCCTGAAACAATATGGGCAACTGAAACAGGCATCCTTCAAAATTCATACTGCAACACAGTTCTCCAGTCAAGTAATGGATGCCCTAGGGCAGGCATAGGCAACCTTGGCTCTCCAGGTTTTGGAACTACAACTCCCATGATCCCTGACCCACTGGCCCTGTTAGCTAGGGATCATGGGAGTTGTAGTTCCAAAACATCTGGAGAGCCAAGGTTGCCTATACCTGCCCTAGGGTAAAGGGTGCCTAAAAATGCATATATTAGTGAAGGTAACATACAAAATTGCATTGTGTTAGGAGAAATGACTTTGCAAAAACTTGTGTGTTAGGCAAGGCTGCATACAAACACATATAGATTAGGGACTATTTGCACTAAAATGCAGATAAGACTTCATGAAGACTTTTTTTAAAAATCACAAACTGATGTGGAAACACGGGGAATGAACTTAAGGTTGGGGGAAATGAGAAAGCGAAAGAAACCGAAATTGACAGATTGGTACTTAGAAATGAAAGCATGCCAATCTAATAACCTGAGCTGTCCATCCTCACTTAAACTGATGGCATTCCTGTCACTTCCTTCTAAACCTTTCCCCAACATTCTGACTCTATTCAGTTTCACTCCTTAGTACTGTCCTCAAGCTCTCTCTCCCTCTCCCTCTCCCTCCTCTGTGTGTGTTTGTGTGTTTGAGGTAGGCAGATGGACATCTCCCCCCCAAGAGTCAAATGGTTCATCAGGACACAGTTCCTTCTATGACCAGAATCAGCTGCCACATAATCCAACTGCCACTGTTTCCGTCTCTCGGCCATTGTCCCAGCCTCCCAACTCCCACTCCCAGCCTTCTGTCACAGCCTTTGGGGTTCTGAGCCCCCAACCCCATTTGGCTCTGTAAGGAACCAGCCCCTCTAGAGACCATGGAGGCATAGAAATCATTGGAACCATCCTGGCTGGATGTGGTTTCCCCCCCTTTTTCTTCCTGTGGCAGGGTTAGAGAAGGAGGAGGGGAGGACCTGTGTGTGTGTGTGTGTGTGTCAGAACACATAAATCAAGCACCACAGCCTTGCCATTTAACACACTCTTCTCCTTCGAGTTGTCAGTGAAACCGTTAATTAATTAGCTAATCCCACAATGAAGTGGATTCTAAATGGATCTCCCCTCCCTTCCCCCATTTAGGTAATTACTGCTGAGGGAGCTTTTGTAGAGAGCAATTTTCCAGCAGGGGCAACCTCAAATGGCTCTGGGAGAAGGATATATCCCAGCATTTAAAATAATCACAAAACACCCCCCCAGTCTGTATGATCTTACGCAAGCCAGAGAGTCAGGTTTGGTGAGATGGGTGAGAGGCTGAGTCTCTCCCACCCATCCTCTTATGTATGCAGCATGGTATTCAGTGTGTATGACTTCTGGGCTGGCTTGAGATCCTTTGTTTCTTTAAAAATAAATAAATGTCCATGTAGGTGATTGAGTGTGGGAGCAATGCAAGCATTTCCCGCAATTTTTCTAGAGTTTGAATTAAGGAGCTAATAAAATAACTTAACAATGGATGCCCAATTCTAAAGTTTATTTACATCTACTTGCTCTATTTTTCCGTCTCTCTAGGAATAATAATATTTCAAATTCATAAAAAAATAAAATAACCTATAAGTAAAAGACTAGTATGACTCGGGGGGGGGGACTGTGTTGCTCCTCAGTAGTGATGGCACAGGTATTATCCAGTAGGAGCCTGCGATAATTTGACCACCCACGATCCATGCACTGTTCATGATCGCAATGGAAGCAGTGGCTAGGGAATTAAAGATCGCATTATCCTTGAAACAAAATAGTTAAGACTTGAAGCTGAACAGCTATTGAGAGGAGACATTGATCCTGTAAAGCAGGGGCATCAGGCAGGAAGGAGAAATAATAATTTATTATTTATACCCCGCCCATCTGGCCGGGTTCCCCCAGCCACTCTGGGCAGTTTTCAACAAAACACTAAAATACAGAAATCCATCAAACATTAAAAGCTTCCCTAAACAGGGCTGCCTTGAGATGCCTTCTGAAGGTCTGCTAATTGTTGTTCTCTTTGACCTGTGATAGGAGGGCATTCCACAGGGTGGGTGCCACTACAGAGAAGGCCCTCTGCCTGGTTCCCTGCAGCTTGGCTTCTCGTAGCGAGGGAACCACCAGAAGGCCCTCAGCACTGGACCTCAGTGTCCAGGCAGAATGATGGGGGTGGAGACGCTCCTTCAGGTATACTGGACCATGGCCATTTAGATCTTTAAAGGTCAGCACCAACACTTTGAATTGTGCTCGGAAACGTACTGGGAGCCAATGTAGGTCTTTCAGGACCGGTGTTATGTGGTTTCGGCGGCCGCTCCCAGTCACCAGTCTAGCTGCCGCATTCTGGGTTAGTTGCAGTTTCCGGGTCACCTTCAAAGGTAGCCCCACATAGAGCGCATTGCAGTAGTCCAAGCGAGAGATAACTAGAGCATGCACCACTCTGGCGAGACAGTCCATGGGCAGGTAGGGTCTCAGCCTGCGTACCAGATGGAACTGATAGACAGCTGCCCTGGACACAGAACTGACCTGCGCCTCCATGGACAGTTGTGAGTCCAAAATGACTCCCAGGCTGCGCACCTGGTCCTTCAGGGGCACAGTTACCCCATTCAGGACCAGGGAGTCCTCCACACCTGCCCGCCTCCTGTCCCCCACAAACAGTACTTCTGTCTTGTCAGGATTCAATCTCAATGCACATGGCAGTCAGGTAAGTCAGGCTTTTTGTGGGTTTTTCTGCCTGATGCCTGCTTCTCCTTCTTTTCTGATGCCCCTCCCACTGACAGCTCCAGAGCATTCTGGGCTACCCCACCTGACCTCCAACCACCTCTGGCTGTCTCAGCCCAACCCGACCCATGCCCAATCTCTCAGAACTGGTCCAATTTGCCCTGGAAATCTGAGGTCCTGCACACCGCCCGGAAATATTTTAAAAGCATGCATTTATAACGAAGCAAAGCAGAGCCATCTGATTCCATATGGCTATAGGGTTGTACCCAAGGCAGCACTCAGTTAAAGTCATTTAGCAATATGTGTGTTCTGCTGGCGAATTTTGCGTGTGTGCCAGTGGTATGTTGTTGAAAAAGAAAATGAATAAGCAGGTTGCTGGTAACCTTGTTGCACAACAAGTTCCCACTAGCACAGCTGTTGTGTTGCGTTCCTTTGTCGCGCAACATTAAAACTTGCCCAAAAGCCCTTAGGATAACAGACAGAAAACAACAGAGACAGCATGGTGCAGTGGTTAGAGTGTCTGACTGGGACCCGGGAGACCAGGGTTCAAATTCTCACTTGGCCACAAAGCTCATGAGGTGACCTTGGAGGCCAGTCACTGCCTCCAAGTCTAACCTTGGAGAAGTCTAGTTCCCTTGAGAAAATTATATACATGCAATAAGTAAATAATGCAGCCTGCCAATTCTGAATCTATTTATGAATGCTATGTCAAGCAGAGCTTCACAATGCAATCCCCCCCCCACTATGTGAAGTTCTGCTGGGCGACCTTGGACCTGTCACTATCTCTCAGCCTAACCTACCTGACAGGGTTGTTGTGCAGATAAAAATGAGGAGGAGATGCCTATGCTCCACCTTAAATTCCATGGAGGAAAGGCGAGCTTTCAAGGTAATAATAAATTGCAGTAAAAATAAGATATAATACAATGCTTGTTAATGGAGTCCAGCTGCATTGTGGAGTGTTTAGCAACAAAAGTGATGTACAGGTGCGAATGACTCAGACTTCTATGCAGATGGTCCAGTGTTTTGCAGACATCTCAGGCTGCAGAACACGGAAGCATCCCAATTTTGCAGCAGCCGAGGTCAGGGCTGCAATTAGGGCTGAAGAGACTCCAAGGTGCAGATCTCAGCTCACTGTGCTACGGTATATTTAAGGAAGGGATTTGGGAGAAGTGAACTGTTCCAGGGTTATTTCTGTTAATTTATTCCAACGCTATACCCCTGTAAACATATTCAACAGCCAGCAGATCTTTTTTTTGTTGCTGTTGTTGAAAGCATTACACACACACACACACACACACACACACACCACGATTCCTCTTCTAGGGAAGGACAGGGGAATATGGCAAATTTTCACACATTTCCCTTAGGTGAAAATTTGTCAGTTTCACACCAAAATCATATTTTTAAAAGGTGCCAGAACATCCGTGGTTCCTCTACCCCGCCAACACCTTTTATTTTCTTTAAAATGGAATTAAAATTAAAAACCATAAATTGCTTCCTCACCCCTCCATAAAAAGCACAGAACAGCAACTTTTTTTTTAAAAAAAAAACCTCCATCCTATCTGACGGGCGAGGTATCACAAGTGAACATTTGGAGCAAATCCATGTGTTAGAGCAGGGATGGGGAACCTGGTCCTTGGCAGTTAATAGCGGCCCTCCACACCTCTCTACCTGGCCCTTGGGAGGCTCTCTAGGCCAACCTCCTCTTCTCAGGCCACAACACTCACCTGCCCTGTTCTGCATCCTTCTTGCCTGACTGGAGTATCTCTCTAAACCAGGGGTCAGCAAACATTTTCAGCAGGGGGCCGGTCCACTGTCCCTCAGACCTCGTGGGGGGGCCGGACTGTATTTTGAAAAAATAATAATGAACGAATTCCTATGCCCCACAAATAACCCAGAGATGCATTTTAAATAAAGGGTCACATTCTACTCATGTAAAAACATGCTGATTCCCGGACCGTCCGCGGACCGGATTTAGAAGGCGATTGGGCCGCATCCGGCCCCCGGGCCTTAGTTTGGGGACCCCTGCTCTAAACTATGGTGATGCCTTCTGGCATAGGAGCCAACTCCTAGGGGCTCAGGTCCCATTAACACCCCCCCCATAAAATATTTGAGAGGTCTGCCCCCCAACCCCGGTTGATGGGCACTACCATTCAAATGGTGTGTGCATTCTCGATGTCTTCTTATTGATTATGCAGGGTGGCACCGCTGCCTTCTGGCTATCAGGATGGAGAGATTGTGGAGGGGGTGTCAAAATATCTGGCTTTTGCGTGGCTGAAATGCAGTGCGCTGTACAATCGCACCACCCACACCTACTCTTAGCCCCACCCATTTTGCTCTCTGGCCTTGTCTGCCACTGGCCCATGGACCCCCCAAGACTGTATCGGAGGGGATGTGGCCCTTGGGACAAATAAATAATAAATGCCCCCCTCCCATCTCTGCCGAACAGCTGTAGAACTTGTGGTGAACTTGTGATCAGAGATTGTAGATACATTCCAGCAGAGCCATAGCTAAGAGGGAGGGGGAGGGCTAGCCAGGGTTGTTTTTTTTTTTGCCCTGGGTGAAGCACTCAGAGGGGTGCCATTGAGGCTCCCAGCATGTGAGTGTGTGTGTGTGTGTGTGTGTGTGTGTGTGTGTGTGTGTGCAAATATGCATGGGGTGTGTGTGCCAGACTGGGTCATTTACCTGGGTGAAATAAAGCCTAGTTTCACCCCTGCATTAAAAAGGTAAAGGGACCCCTGACTGTTAGGTCCAGTTGCGGATGACTCTGGGGTTGCGGCGCTCATCTCACTCTATAAGCCGAAGGAGCCGGCGTTTGTCATTACAGGCAGGCAAAAAGCACTTTGAGGTGGTTACAGAGCAGAGCCAATGAGAAGCCTGGGTAGAGGGGCTGTGGTCTGGTAGAGTCCCAAGAACCAGATAGAGAGCTCCGGAGCGGCACACATGCTGTGCACCTGGGAGCGGGGCTAGCTGCCCGCAGGGGCGGAGCGAGCGTTGAGCATCCTGGGGGGTGGGGGGTGGCACAGCGATGTCCTCCCCCCAGGGATGACACCCACTGCACCTCCGCCAGTGCTCCATAGCAGGCATCTCCAAACTCGGCCCTCCAGCTGTTTTGGGACTACAATTCCCATCATCCCTGACCACTGGTCCTGTTAGCTAGGGATGATGGGAGTTGTAGTCCCAAAAGAGCTGGAGGGCCAAGTTTGGGGACGCCTGCTCCAGAGAATCTTGATTCTGAATTAAATGGGGAGAGAAATTTGGGGTGGCGTTTCGATGGGGCAAATGGGTGAAGGATAAGGCTATCAGTACCAGCTAGCCATGATGATGGCCATGTTCTACCTCCGCTGTCAGAGGCAGCATGCCTCTGAAAACCAGTTGCTGAGCATCACAGTTTGGGAGAGTGCTTTTGCCCTTAGGTCCTGCTCAAGGGCTTTCCACTGGGGCACCTGGGAGGCCACCGTAAGAACAGTATGCTGGACTAGATGGGCTTTTGGCTTGATCCTTATTCTTAGATAGCTCAGTTGGTTATGAGCATGCTGCTGACAATGCCAAGGTTGCAAGTTTGATCCCCGTATGGGACAGCTGCATATTTCTGTTTTGCAAGGGGCTGAACGGTGAAGGTCCTGTGAGTGCCTGGAGGCAGTTGGAGGATGGATGGCGGCTAACAGATTGAGGTTGAATCCTGACAAGATAGAAGTACTGTTTGTGGGGGACAGGAGGTGGGCAGGTGTGGAGGACTCCCTGGTCCTGAATGGGGTTAACTGTGCCACTGAAGGACCAGGTGTGCAGCCTGGGAGTCATTTTGGACCCACAGCTGTCCATGGAGGTGCAGGTTACTTCTGTGTCCAGGGCAGCTGTCTATCAGCTCCATCTGGTACCCAGGCTGAGACCCTACCTGCCCGCAGACTGTCTCACCAGAGTGGTGCATGCTCTAGTTATCTCCCGCTTGGACTACTGCAATGTGCTCTACGTGGGGCTACCTTTGAAGGTGACCCGGAAACTGCAACTAATCTAGAATGCAGCAGCTAGACTGGTGACTGGGAGCAGCCACCAGGACCACATAACACCGGTCCTGAGAGATCTACACTGGCTCCCAGTATGTTTCCGAGCACAATTCAAAGTGTGGTGTTGACCTAAATGGCCTTGGTCCTATATACCTGAAGGAGCGTCTCCACCCCCACCATTCAGCGCGGACACTGAGATCCAGCACTGATGGCCTTCTGGCGGTTCTCTCATTGCGAGAAGTGAGGTTACAGGGAACCAGACAGAGGGCCTTCTCGGTAGCAGCACCCGCCCTGTGGAATGCCCTTCCATCAGATGTCAAGGAAATAAGCAGCTGTCCTAATTTTAAAAGACATCTGAAGGCAGCCCTGTTTAGGGAAGCTTTTAATATTTAATGCTGTATTCTTTTAATATTCAATTGGGAGCCACCCAGAGTGGCTAGGGAGACTCAGCCAGATGGGTGGGGTATAAATAATATATTATTGTTGTTGTTGTTGTTGTTGTTGTTGTTATTGTTGTTATTGTTTTATTGTTATTGTTATTGTTATTGTTATTTTTATTGAACAAGATGATCATCAGGGTCCTATCCTATGATTCCATGAGTCTGTCAGGGACTGGACCGAGGAGGAATGGTGGAAACCGCCTCCCCAGCCTGACCCTTCCAAGGAAGAGGTTGGCAGTTCAAATCCGCACAAGGGGGTGAGCTCCTGTTGCTCTGTACCAGCTCCTGCCAGCCTAGCAGTTTGAAAGCACACCAGTGCAAGTAGATAAATAGGTACCACTGTGGCAGGAAGATAAACGGCATTTCCGTGTGCTCTGGTTTCCATCATGGTGTTCCGTTGTGCCAGAAGCGGTTCAGTCATGCTTGCCACCTGACCCAGACAGCTGCCTGTGGACAAACGCCAGCTCTTTCGGCCTGAAAGCGAGATGAGCGCCGCAACCCCATAGTCGCCTTTGACTGGACTTAACCATCCAGGGGTCCTTGACCTTACCTTTACCTATATCTACAAATAAGCAGCTTCAGCCAGCTTGGCCAATGGTCAAGGATGATGGGAGTTGTACTTGTGATGCATCACCTGCACAGGTCCATTGTCAAATTTAAGCCTAGGTGGAGGAAGGAAGCCTCAGACTTGATCAGATTTGCATCAGCCACCTGGAGGGAGGAGGCAAAGAGTGGGTTAATTAAAAATAAATTTTACATCAGCCATAAAGAAATAATCACCTTCTCCTTTCCTCTCCCTGCCACCCCCTCCTCCCAGCTCCCCCTTGGACACGTGGACTTGGTTTGCTTTTTAAAGATGGTTTCTAAATAGAGCTCTCCGATCGCATCTGGGAGAGGAATGGAACAGATTTCATTTTTCACACGCGACACAATGGCGTCCCCGACAAAAGAGGAAGCCTGCCCATTGTTTGGATCTGCCTTCCCCACAGCCTACCTCTGTGCCGTGAATTAACCCCTTTCACCTCCGCCATTGTTGCGACACCACTTCTGAGTTGATGAACAAAGGCAGGAGAAAGCCCTCTCCGTGTACACAGGAGGCGGAGGGAGGTGGGGTGGGGTGGGGTGGGAGGAAGAGCAGGTCGAGATAAGTTTGGGTCCAGAGCAAACGTCTGTCATTTCTCTCTCCATCCCTGTATGTGGCTGCCTCCTCGGGTCTCGCCTGTCAGTCACCAACAAAGGGGAACTATCTCTGCCTGCAGTCATTGCTCATATGTGCCAAAAATGTCCCAATCTGTCTTTTTCCCGCACTGGGCCCCCATCCTACAAGCTCAGTGGAGCCGCGAAGGACACACTGACAATCCACAGTCTCTCCCCCTACCCCAGCTCCCTTCCTCTTCCAGCCAATGACTCCTCCAGACCGCCTTAGCTGTAGCTCAGTGGGTACTGCATCTTGCCTCACATACAAAAGGTCTCAGGTTCAATCCCGGGCACCTCCCAGGAAGGAACATAAGAAGAGCCTGCAGGATCAGGCCCATGGCCCATGGAGTTCAGGATCTTGTTGTCACGGAGGCCAACCAGATGCCTCTGGGAAACTGGCACCAGAGCACTCTCACTTCCTTCCAAAAGCCTGCAGGTTCCAAATTCAATCCCCAGCAACATCCAGGTAGGCCTGCTGGTGCTCATTAAAGCCAATAGGGTAGAAACTGGGGAGCCTAACAGTAGATGGCGCCAGAACCAATGAGGCAGAGCCAACTTAAATTCTGTTTTGTCTCCATCCTCCTCCCTGCTGAGTTCTACAAGAACAACATTGAGACTGAAGAGGAGGAAGCTGACAGGCAGGGCCACCGCCTGGACCATAGCTGCCAAGTTATCCCTTTTTTACAGGGATTTTCCCTTATGCTGAATAGGCTTCCTCGCGAGAAAACTGAAAACTTGGCAGCTATGGCCTGGACTGGTTGTATATAGGCAGGTAGAAGTGAGGTTGGTCTGGCAGTGGCCCTTTCGCCTGAATGGACCAGCCTCCACTACCTTTTGGAGTCCCATAATCCAGCATCCTGCTAGTGTAAGTGGCTATCCAAAGGCCTCTGGGGAAGCCTCTCCCACTGTTGCTCCCCAGGGAAAACCAATGCAGACCCTCCAAGTGTCCCTATTTTCCAGGGACAGTCCTGGATTTACATAAGCTGTCCTGGTTTTTTATTTGATCCCGGAATGTCCCTCTTTCCCTTAGGACATCCCTATTTTCCTTGCGACCCTCGTACCTACTTTTCCTTGGGTCCCTCGTACTTACGGGACCGCCTCTCCTGGTATGCCCCGTAGAGGACCTTAAGGTCCACAAACAACAATATTCTGGAGATCCTGAGCCATAAGGTGGCTAGATTGGCCTCAGCTACGGCCAGGGCCTTTTCAGTATTGGCCCCAACTTGGTGGAACGCTCTTTCACAGGAGACCAGGGCCCTGTGGGAATTGTCATCTTTCCGCAGGGCCTGCAAGACAGAGCTGTTTCGCCTGGCCTTTGGGTTGGATTCAGTCTGACCCCTGTGTTTTCCTCCCTCATGGTTTTGATTTATGGACTACTTAAAATGAGGCTGCATTTTAAATTTTAAATTTTAATATTGTATTTTAATCTGTATTTTAATTAATTGTTTTCTTTTCTTTTATGTCTTATTTTAATTTTATTGACTCGGTTTTGACTCGGGAGGATGGGATATAAATAAAAATGTATTATTATTATTATTATTATTATTTTCATTGGAGGAATGTTGGAGGGTATGAAGTTATGTGACCCCCCCCCCCAGCCAAGGAGATAAGTAACTTAGAAGGCACCTGAAGGCAGCCCTCCATACGGAAACTTTTAAATGTTTAATGTTTTAGTATGTTTTTATATATGTTGGAAGCTGCCAAGAGTTGCTGGGGTAACCCGGTCAGATAGGCGGGGTACAAATAATAAAATTGTGGTGGTGGTGGTGGTTGAATAGAACATCCCTATTTTAATCGGAGAAATGTTGGGGGGTATGCAATGGAGATCTGGACTGATGCTGATAGCTCTCTATAAACAAATGTCGTCATTGTCACTGCTTGATGCCTGGTCTATGAGCTTTCTCTGTGGCAGCCGCTAAGCTGGGGTTTCCCTCCCTGCAGAGATGTGTCCGACACCTTCACTGTACACCTGATTTCCCTTTGCAATATCACTGCCCCCTTCTTTCCTTTCCCCTGGAGAGCTCCTCCCTGTTTTAAGCAGACAGGTGAACCTCCCAGCATCTCTCTCTAGACAGGGCATTTCTTGCATTCCAGAAGGGTCAGGGCCATGGGGGTAGAGCCCAATTGCATGCCCAATTGCATGCCCAGGCCACGGGGGTAGAGCCCAATTGCATGCCCAACCAAGGTCCCAGGTTCAATCCCCAGTGGAATCTCTAGGTAGGACAGGGAGTGCTCTCCACAGAGCTGCTGCCAGTCAGTGCAGACAATACTGAGCTAAATGAACCAAGGATGTAACTAAGTAGACAAGGCAACTTCTGATGTTCCTGGGACCCACCATTTGCTTCTGGTGGCAAATTGTTTTAACTTGTTTTAAACCTGTGTTTTTATATTGTTGGCACCTGCCATGAGATTTTTGTGCATAAGAAGTCTGAGGGTGAAGATGACCCTGAGGTCTGGAGAGGTGTCAAAGGTGGTGAGAAGGGTTTTTCAATGTTCTCCATCTCTGGGTTGCCAAGGGACGCCTCCAGCCCCACTGTTTCTTTTAAACAGAGAGAGTCTAAACTCCCAGCCAGGGCCTGCAGAAGGTTAGATAAGGCAGCACAAACAACATCTGATTTTCTCTCCTCACCTCCCCCCTCCCCAGCCTTGCCTAGCTTTTAATCTCTACCCCCTTTTTTATTATCTTCTTATGGCTTTTGAATTATCTTCGTAGATACTACATTAATTTAGTCAGGGCAGGTAAGGTCACTCCTCAGACACGGTTGCTCATATTTATGTATATTTGCCAAAGGAGATAAATGGGAGAAACAAAACTGTGGGGTGGGGGTGGGCATGAATGGGAAGAAAGGTTTTCAGGCCAAAGGAGGAGCCCAGCCCACTGATGGAAGGATGCAGGACCAGCCTTCTAGCCTGGGAAACGGTACACACACACACACACACACACACACACACACACACACACACACACACACACACACCAAGCTGATCAAGGGTCTAGAAACCATGCCTTATGAGGAACGGTTGAGGTAGTTGGGTATGTTTATCCTGGAAAAGAGTAGTCTGAGTAGTGATAGGATGTCCACTTTCAAATATCTGAAGGGCTGTCATATGGAAGATGGAGCAAGCTTGTTTTCTGCTGCTCCAGAGAGTAGGACCCAAACCAACGGATTCAAATTACAAGAAAGGAGGTACTGACCTCACTTTAGGAAGAACTTTCTGACAGCAAGAGCTGTGGAACGCACTCCATTGGAAGGTGGTGGACTCCCCTTCATTGGAGGTTTTCTGAGAGAGGTTGGGTGACCCTCCGTCAGGGATTCTTTAGCTGATTCTTCAGTGATTCCTGAATTGCAGGGGGTTGGACTAGATGACCCTTGGGATGGTCACTTCCAGCCCTACATCTTCTGATGTTATTTAGGCCTTTTTTTAATTCTGGGTTCTATTGGTGGTTGTGAACTACTCTTAAGCTTGACTGGGAAATTGACTTGGTAATAATCATCATGAGTTTTCTTTGCATGTGCTCAGAGACTTCTCTCCCAGCACATAATTTAATTATTTTATTTATTTTTAAAAAAATATTTGTAAACCGCTGTGACATAAAAAATAGATAATCAAAGCAGTTTGTTGTTTGTTGTTTAGTTGTTTAGTCGTGTCCGACTCTTCGTGACCCCATGGACCAGAGCACACCAGGCACTCCTGTCTTCCACTGCCTCCCACAGTTTGGTCAAACTCATGTTCGTAGCTTCGAGAACACTGTCCAACCATCTTGTACTCTGTCGTCCCCTTCTCCTAGTGCCCTCAATCTTTCCCAACATCTTTTCCAAGGATTCTTCTCTTCTCATGAGGTGGCCAAAGTATTGGAGCCTCAGCTTCAGGATCTGTCCTTCCGGTGAGCACTCAGGGCTGATTTCCTTCAGAATGGATAGGTTTGATCTTCTTGCAGTCCATGGGACTCTTAAGAGTATCCTCCAGCACCAGAATTCAAAAGCATCAATTCTTCGGGGTTTGAAGCCCCAGCTTTCCCTGTATTAATCTGACATCGTAACCACTGCATCACACAATTTGTGATATTCGTGCCACATGGTACCTACTGCTGTAGAAAAGAAGTGAAATAAAAACAGGAGGTAATTTTACAGAGGGGCTGCCATATAAAATGTCATCACACACACCATGATGATGCCAAGCACATTACTGGGATTAGTGTGGAGTTGGGGTAAGAACTCTGAGACCAGGGTTCAAATCCCCTCTCAGCCACTTACCTTGGGACCTGGGAGAGACCCTCCCTGACATCCTGGAGAGCTGCTGCCAGCCCGTGTAGACAGTACTGAGCTTGACAGACCAAGGGTCTGAGACTGTATCATAGGAGCCAACTCCTAGGGGCTTTGCCCCCTCAATAAAATATTTGAGGAGAGCAGGCTCTCCCAAAGGTGATGGGTGTTGCCATTCAAACGGTGTGTGTGCACTGCATCATGGAACTGATTATGTGGGGCAGGGCTTATCTGGCCCCTCCCCCCATATTTTATTCAAGTTGGCACCCTTGCTCTGTATAAGGCAGCTTCCTACGCTGTTACAAAGTGGCCTCCAGAACGTAAATCCAATCGTCACTCAGAGCCATGCGATACATACTTAAAACCCTTGGACCAGCGCTCTGTGCTTCTCCAGCTTTGAGAATTTCAACCCATCCCTTGCGTGAGCAGCATTTTCCCAGGGAGAATGAGAGCTAAGGGCCTATATGTACTGTAGGTCAACGTCATAGCGTGAGATGTGATGCTAAACAGGTCTTGGCCACGGTGTTGCTGCCGCAGCACAAGAAATCCCCAGCTCCACCTTGGCCGACGAGCTTTCTTTCAGGAACGTCACAACGCCTCTGGCTTAGCCAGACATCTACTAGAGCACTCGAGATCTTCGCTGGGCTTCTTCTTCTTCTTCTTCTTCTTCTTCTTCTTCTTCTTCTTCTTCTTCTTCTTCTTCTTCTTCTTCTTCTTCTTCTTCTTCTTCTTCTTCTTCTTCTTCTTCTTCTTCTTCTTCTTCTTCTTCTTCTTCTTCTTCTTCTTCTCCTCCTCCTCCTCCTCCTCCTCCTCCTCCTCCTCCTCCTCCTCCTCCTCCCCCTCCTCCCCCCTTCTCTCCCCCCGCCCCATTTTCTTCTCAGACTTATCTCCCATTGTGGAAGGAGAGATAAAAATAATTCTTATGGCCGCTGCTCGAGTGAAGTCTCCCTCTCCCCCCCCCTCTTTTGCCTGCCTTCCCCGCGTCCCCCTGCTCCCTCCAGATAAAGCGCGAGGAGGACCAAGCACATGTCATTTGCTTTGTGCACAATCAATATCCAGCAAAGTTTATCTGCCCAATGTAGCACAGAGGGCTAATTTCAGCCATGTCAATTATTTTGATGAATGCTCATAAAGCGAGGGGTGTGAGAACAAGATAAAAGAATTACGGCAGTTAAAAAAAAAAAGGCACCACAAAACTACTGCCCACGTTTGCACACACACATACACACATGTCAACTGTTCCCCAACCAACCCCTTCCTATGTACTCTGTGCATCCCTGTTATATATAATGTACCTTCGTCACAGCACTGGGCAAAAAGGGAATTTGATTGACAGCAGCTCTGCATTGTCTTCCCATGGAAGTTGAGACTGGTACTAGAGGGAGATTGTGGGCATCCTCGGTTTCCTGGGAGCCCCTTACCTGGGGTACACGGTCGTCCCTTGTTTGAGAATGCATACATTCCCACCCCACCCCATCCCCAATAGCTATGCTATATGGGTGGGGAATATCAGCTTATGGGCAAAATGCAGACCTCCAGACACCTCTCTCTGGTCCTTGGGACTTTCCCCTGGCTACACTTCCTCCTGAGAGCACCCCTTCTCACTGGCCCTGTCCCATGCCCCCTCCTCAAATGCTTTGGCCTGACTGGAATATGCCCTTGAACTGAAGTAATGGGAGAGAAATTTGCTTTGGTTCCTGGGGTTGAGAGCTCTCTCCTCGTTTATAAAGGCAGTTTGGGACGATCTATCGCCCGGCCGAACACACATCATGATTTGCGATATATTGCCAGGTCAAAAATTATGAAACCAATATTACGACATGGATTTCGAACCCGTTTGGGATGATATATCCATATCTCACCCAGCCCTAGTGGAAACCCTCCCTCGGCCACTTCTCCAATTTGAATCACCCCCGTCCTGACTCCTGAAATTCCTTTCATCCCCATTGTGGGGAGAAACGCAGGCCCAACAACACGGGCCCCCGGGTCCCTCCCCCAACACACCGTTGAGGACGGATAGCAGCTTTGAGGGGGGGGGGAGAGATGGTGGCAAAAAACCAATAAACAAAACACAGCCAGGATGGAGAAGAAAGGGGGGCACCCATGGAGAAACTTCTTCATTCCACCAGGTACAATGTCCAAGCGATCAATATTCCCTTTCTCTCTCCCGGTCTCTATTAAAAATATGTAGCAGCAGATAGATATTACGGAGCCGAGACCTGTTTCTAAAACTCCGCTCTTTCATTCCTCCTCCTCCTGCTCTCTCTCTCTCTCCCCCCCCCCCCAATTTCCCTGGAACAGATCTACAAGTCCCATGCAAATATATGGACAAAAGCTTTCTTTTTCCACACCATAGTTAAATCTCGGCGGGGGAGCTGTATCTGTGACGCCTCTGATGCGGCTGCCTCCAGGCCCTTGTACTCTAAATCCACGGTGCTTTGGAACCGTCTCTGCGTGATTCTTTCCTAATCTAATCTAACCTGGGCTTTTCCACGGCTCTCCTGCCGTCCCAGTCGCTGAGAGTCTAATACCTGGGTTTGATTGTGAATGGACGGATTTGATGGAATGTGTTCAGCCTTCGCCGCTCGGAAGCCAAGGAGGCCAATTTGGAAGTGACCGGCCACTGGGAGCCTGTGGCTGATAGCGTGGAAATAATTGACAAGCTGTTATTTTCTTAGATTATCATAGATTTTTCGGGGCCAGGCGCAGCCGTGAAGATCACGGCATAGGCCACACAATGGCAGCCAGCCATTCCTGCATAGAGTCCCCCATGTTAATTTGCCTGGTTTTCAGCAAGGCTTGATAGGAGCTTGCCAGCCAATCGTGAATCTCTCTCTCTCTCTCTCTCTCTCTCTCTCTCTCTCTCTCTCTCTCTCTCTCTCTCTCTCTCTCTCTCTCTCTCTCTCTCTCTCTCTCTCTCTCTCTCTCTCTCTCTCTCTCTCTCTCTCTCTCTCTCTCTCCTGCCTCCCTCTGACATTCCTCGGGTGCTTATGCAATTGTTAAATCACTTCCTTTTCTCAGCATTTGACAGCCAGGCTTGCATTCACAGAATATTTTCAAACACTGCCAGCAGAGAGGATGGTCAGTTATGCATCACCAAAATAAAATAAACAAAAGGAGGAGGCAAATGAGGGCAGTGATTTGCATACAATCTGCATGCGCTAGTTTATATGCACCATTGCAAATTTAGGAAGAGTGAGAATCTCCTACTCAGAGCAGACCCATTGAAAACAATGAGCATGGCTAAGTTAGTGCAGGAACGGCCATAGATCAGTGGTAGGACATCTGCCTGGCATGCAGAAGGCCCTCGGCACAATCCCTGCCGTTCTCCAGACAGGGCTAGGGAAAGATCCTGAAACTACGCCATTGTGGCATAGTGGTTGGAGTGTCGACCAGGACTAGGGAGACCCTGGTCTGAATGTCCACTCAGCCAGGAAACTCCCTGGGTGACCTTGGGCCAGTCACACTCTCAGCCTACTCTACCTCACAAGGTTGTTGGGAGAATAAAAAAGGGGTGAGAAGGGGATGAACAGTCTATGCCACCTTGAGCTTCTTGGATGAAAAAAGTGGGGTATAAATGTAATCAATCAATCAATCTCTAGGGCACCACTACAGGTCAAAGTAAGAAATACTGAGCTACGTGGGCCACAGCAGTCTGACTTGGGACTCTGCTACATTAGTAAAAGAAAATCAGCAATTTGAATGTGTTACAAGCATGCAACACCAGATGGTGCCAGAGAGCACAAAACCTTTCTATAGCGCTTTTACATAGGTTTTTTTTTGTTATAATGATTATATTTCTGACTTATATATTGCATTTTCCCCCTGTGTGTAGATCCATCCTTGATGTATAGTAGCTTCCTGGGTGCCTAGGTCCATTAGGACACTGGCAGTCGAATTTCACGTCTATATTGGTGAGGAGACTGTGTCCCCCACTGCACCTGAGGGCAGCAGCTCAGCTTATGGTGCCCAGGTCTTGTAGGATACCCCGGTATGTGGCCCCCAAAAGCTTGCTCAGAAGGGAAGGTAGCCTTCAGGCTGAAAAGTGAGTTTCTCTACAGGCAAATGAACTCCGAACTCTATAATTTGGAATCTGCTCCAAACCTGTGCCAGAGTTTTGAAGTTGTTGCTGGTTTCCTTTTGTTTTCTTGCAGCGAAAACCCTACGTTTCGCACTGCCCCACAAATGGAGTAATTGATACATCAAACACAGTGTTCATACTTAGCATTAACTATGAATCCCAAAATTGGTTTTGCAGTGGAAAAACCCACGTTTTGCAGCAACTGAGCAACTGATTCATCACACATGGGGTTCATACTTAACATTAACTACGAACTCAAAAGTTTGGAATCTGTTTGCAGAGGATCCCACATTTTGGGGGGTTTGTAGTTAATGGGATTTCCCCCTACCCCTGCTCTTGAGGCTCATTCTCTTCCTTTAGCTTCTGCTGCTAGGCAGAGGGCCTTCTTGGTAGTGGCACCCACCCTGTGGAACACCCTCCCATCAGATGTCAAAGAAATAAACAACTATCTGACGTTTAGAAGACATCTGAAGGCAGCTTAGGGAAGTTTTTAATGGCTGGTGTTTTAATGCATTTTTAATCTTTTGTTGGAAGCCGCCCAGAGTGGCTGGGGAAACCCAGCCAGATGGGTGGGGCATAAATAATAAATCATCATCATCATCATCATTATTAAAGAGAGGTTTGCAGAGCGCCCTGTCCCAGTCGCGATGCCTAGGTGGAGCTTGCTGCAGCTGCACACTCGCTGCCTGTAACAAATGTGCAACTAACACACATCAAAGGGGAAGGCTGGTAGCAACGAAACAGGACTTGGAAATCAGCTGGGGTGGGGTGCAAATAGCAGAGATGCATTTCCAAAAAACAGAGCTTGCAAAGGCCGGCGTTGATTTTTGTGTACACACAATGCAAAACGCTTGAGTAGAGAAGTGGAGGGAGAGGTGATGGAAAGGAGAGGAGAGAGGGGTGTCCCCCCCCACTTAGTTTTTTTTTTAAAAAAAAAACACCCAGAGCCTGTGTTTACTGATCTGTGCCTGCACACACAAGGTGCAGAGAGATGAATGGTTAATTTCCCCATGGATTTCGCTCCCGCTTGCCGCAAACTTGTGAACAAAATGACCGGCCATGCATTGAACTGGCTTACACAGCTCCCCATATGGAAATGGAGATAATCCAGAATTCTGCTTTGTACTCGCTGGTAGAATGAGAACGGGTGTGCGGGGAGGAGGAGAGAGGCAGGGGCGGGAGGGAGGGAGAGGAAGAAAGCGGGGAGAAGAAGAAGAAGAAGAAGAAGAGGGAGGGGGGGGACAGAGGAGGCTTTGAACCGGAGTGGCACAGGTCCCGATCCTGGGAGTATTTCAGTACGGACTGGAGGAAAGGCGTTTGCAATAACCTTTTGGCCCTGTTCTCCCCATGTGTCTTTGCTCTGTGTGTACATACACACACCATGAATATGTGCCTCGTCCGAGAGCCTTGTGTGTGCCCTGATTAGAGGTGTGTGTGCCATGTGATGAAGACTTTAAGGGGAGTGGCGGTACAAAGAGGAGGCAGGGATTATGGGAAAGGTCAGAGGCCACGATGGATTAGGGCGATGATGTCTTAAGAGGGCATGATCAGGGGCCCAGGCCTTTCTGTTCTTAGGAAGCTCGTGTTAATTGATGGGGGCAATGGGTCTCTCTCTCTCTCTCTCTCTCTCTCTCTCTCTCTCTCTCTCTCTCTCTCTCTCTCTCTCTCTCTCTCTCTCTCTCTCGTTCCAGTTCACACTCCTGGTTTTCTTTCATGCTTCTTTCATTTATTATACTGTTGCACATGAGTAAGTACACAGAGTACTTCCTCTAATGCAAACACCAGCGTACCTTTCTTTAACAAACACAGACCCTCCAAGTGTCCCTATGTTCCAGGGACAGCCCCCCATTTACAGAAGTTGTCCCGGTTTCTGATTTGATCCCAGAATGTCCTGCTTTTCCTTAAAGGTAAAGGGACCCCTGACCATTAGGTCCAGTCGTGACCGACTCTGGGGTTATCTCGCATTATTGGCCGAGGGAGCCGGCATACAGCTTCCAGGTCATGTGGCCAGCATTCGGGTGGCGCTGTGGGTTAAACCACTGAGCCTAGGGCTTGCCGATCAGAAGGTCGGCGGTTCGAATCCCTACGACGGGGTGAGCTCCCATTGTTTGGTCCCAGCTCCTTCCCACCTAGCAGTTTGAAAGCACGTCAAAGTGCAAGTAGATAAATAGGTACCACTCCGGCGGGAAGGTAAACGGCATTTCCGTGTGCTGCTCTGGTTTGCCAGAAGCGGCTTTGTCATGCTTTTCCTTAGGACATCCCAATTTTCATCGGAGAAATGTTGGAGGGTATGGAGTTATCCGACCCCCCCACCCCAAGCCATCTGAAGGCAGCCCTGAATTAGGAAGTTTTTTAATGTTTCATGTTTTATTATGTTTATATATAAACATATCGCCGAAGAATTGATGCTTTTGAATTATGGTGCTGGAGGAGACTCTTGAGAGTCCCATGGACTGCAAGAAGATCAAACCTATCCATTCTTAAGGAAATCAGCCCTGAGTGCTCACTGGAAGGACAGATCCTGTAGCTGAGGCTCCGATACTTTGGCCACCTCATGAGAAGAGAAGACTCCCTGATGTTGGGAAAGATTGAGGGCACTAGGAGAAGGGGACGACAGAGGACGAGATGGTTGGACAGTGTTCTCGAAGCTATGAACATGAGTTTGACCAAACTGCGGGAGGCAGTGGAAGACAGGAGTGCCTGGCGTGCTCTGGTCCATGGGATCACAAAGAGTCGGACACGACTAAATGACACAACAACAACAACAACAACAACAACAACAACAACAACAATGTTTATATATATATATGTTGGAAGCTGCCCAAAGTGGCCGGGGCAACCCAGTCAGATGGGTAGGGTATTATTATTATTATTATTATTATTATTATTATTATTATTATTATTTGTTGTTGTTGTTGTTGTTGTTGTTGTTGTTGTTTAGTTGTGGGACTACAACTACCATCATCCCTGACCTTTGGCCACACTGGCCAGGGCTGATGGGAGGTGGAGTCCAACAGCAGCTGGCAGGTCATTGATACCAAACCCATTATCAGAGTGTCCATCCTTCCCTAGCCAAAACAGCACCACCAACATCCAAGAGAGGGGACCTGCAGGCTTGGAGGGGGGGATATTTGGAGGGGAGAAACTGGGTGGTGTGTGTGGAAACAGTTCAATAAGCACTTACTGAGCATGCTCAGTGTGGCCACAGAATGCTGTCTCTCTCTGCATTTAAAGCAGTATCATGCCACTTTAAACAAACATGGCTTCCCTCAAAGAATCCTACTGACAGATGTTGGGAGACCCCTGTTCTCCTCTCAGAGCTACAATTCCTAGAGCTCCCTGAGAAGAAGGATTGATTGTAAATCCCACTCTGTGAATTGTTACTGGGGGGGGGGGATATAGGGGTCTCCTCACAACTCTCAGCCTCCTCCAATCAATAATTTCCCCCATTTTGCCTCTTGATCATGATTTTGGGGGTGCCTCTTTTAATGCACTACAGTGGTACCTTAGGTTACGAACTTAATTCGTTCCAGAGGTCCGTTCTTAACCCAAAACCATTCTTAACCTGAGACGCGCTTTCGCTAATGGGGCCTCCCGCTGCTGCCGCACTGCCGGCACACGATTTCTGTTCTCATCCTGGGGCAAAGTTCTCAACCCAAGGTACTGCTTCCGGGTTAGCGGAGTTTGTAACCCGGAGCGTTTGTAACCTGAGGTACCACTGTATTCTTTGCCCTGCTGGCTTGATTTGTCATCATGCCAGCTCTCCTGAAATCTCATAGCAATCCTGCAGGCTATGGTGGGTGGCGTCCCTTGAGACTGCTTGGGGTCGTCTACGGCCATACTACCCTGAACATGCCCGATCTTGGAAGCTAAGCAGGGTCAGGCCTGGTTAGTACTTGGATGGGAGACTGCCTGGAGTCATGGGCCCCTTGGTTCCATCAGGATCTGGCATCCAGATGTCAGAGAGAGGGAAGCAGATCTGCTGGCTATCTCTACCCCCCACTTCCACTGGAGTGCAGGTTGTTGGGGAGCAGGGAGGACTTTGACCTACCAGAGGGAAGGGCTGAATAGGAGGTGGTGGTGGTGGTGGCAGAACTGAAGGCAGAGGGGCAGGACACAGTCTTGGCTGGGAATCACAAGAGCTGCTGCTGCTGTGACTATCATCCAACCCTAAAGCTTCACCACTCAGGCTCTTGGTGGAAGAATGACTTTGTGTCCCGCTTTTATGTGGCTTTCATCTATGCCAGGGTTTCCCAAACTTGGATCTCCAGCTGCTTTTGGACTACCACTCCCATCATCCCTGACCACTGGTCCTGTAGTAGCTAGGGATGATGGGCGTTGTAGTCCAACAACAGCTGGATACTCAAGTTTGGGAAGCTGTGCTCTATGTGAAGGGCTGCCAGAGGGCAGTCCTCTTTTTGAAAGCATCCTCTATTTGAATGGTCCAATTTTCATTGAATTCTGATATAGGGATAATATGTGACCTTGAAGTTGCCCATCAGTCATTAGCCCTGTTGGTATCAGTCCTAAGTAGCTCTGTTGGTAGGTAGGTCCCATGTCTTGCAGGTGAGTAGATGCCCTGGTCTGGCTGGTGTTGAGCTCTCCTTGAAGGAACAAGTAACCTGAGGTTACTCCATCTTTGGCCAAGTAACCTCAGTGCCTGGAAACCCTGGAGGAGGTCCTCCTTAGGGTACCACTGTTGGAGGAAGCATCAGCATCCTAGAGCCCCTTGGGACAATGGCCTGGTTGAAGGCTTTCTCGCTCTTGGCCCCCTCTCTGTGGAGCTCACTGCCTCGGGACGTCCATCAGTCACCATCAACACTCCAGTTCTGTCAGGTACTTCTTTCAAGCCTCCAGATCTTCATGAGGCTGCCAGGTGCTGGAGGTCTTCATTTTCTAGAGCACTCTGTGGGCATGTTTCTTCTTGCTAGAAGACATCTGAAGGCAGCCCTTTTCGGGGAAGTTTTTAATGGCTGATGTTTTATTGTGTTTTTAATATTTTGTTGGGAGCTGCCTAGAGTGTCTTGGGAAACCCAGTCAGACAGGCGGCATATAAATAATAAAATTGTTGTTGTTGTTGTTGTTGTTGTTGTTGTTGTTGTTGCTGCTGCTGCTGCTGCTGCTGCTGCTGCTGCTGCTATTGTTTTAAGAATGTAAGAGGAGCCTTTTTGGATTACACCAAAGGCTCTGCTGTCACAGTGAAACCAGGTTTCCATAGGAAGCTCACAAGCAGAACCTGAGCATAACAGCACTCACTTCTTTTGCAGTTCCCAACAACTGGTATTCCAATGTATGCTACCCCCAACACTGGAGGTAGAGAATAAGCTCTGAGATCTTCTCTCTCTCTCTCTCTCTCTCTCTCTCTCTCTCTCTCTCTCTCTCTTTTTTTTTTTTAAAAAAATGCTTTTATTCTGTTGTCTGACAGTGTATTTTATATTCTAATTTGTAAACCTCTCTGTGGTTGTCTATACCGAGAGTGGTGTATATGCCTGGATCTAACAGCACAAATCAATAACTAAATATGATGGATGGATTATTGAGATTGATTACCCCGCCTTTCGCCCAAAGGTCCTAGGGTGGGTCGCATAACAACACGAGAACACTGAGAACTGATCAGCATGGGGTGCAAACGAGAACTCATTTACCCTGTTTCCCCCTTTTTAATACATAGTCATAAAGTAAGCCATGGCAGGGTTTTTAAGCATTTGAGAAATATAAGACATACCCCCAAAATAAGCCATACTTCCGCGCACAGAGTCACTCCATGTGGCCAAGAGCTCTGCTTAACAGCTGATCGCGCTCCCGCCTTGCTGGCTGCATCCCCGTGCTCCGCTTGCCACCACCGCTTGCCACCACCGCTGGGCTCACTGCTTCTTCCTTGCCTGGCCCAGCCAAGGAGCTTGGAGCACCCTGCAGCGGCGGGGGGAGCGCCTGAGCCAGTGGCCTCCACCTGGCCTGGCCAAGGGTGCCTGCTGCCCCGCCGCCCGGAACCGGTGGCTGCTGCAGTGCTGAGCACTCAAGAGAGCACAGCAGCGCCCTGAGCCGTAAAAACCGTACCAGTAATTAAAAAATAAGACATCCCACCGAAAGCAAGCCACCCTGTGTTTTTTTGAGGAAAAAAAGTTATAAGACGGTGTCTTAAAAAGGGGGAAACACGTAGCTTGGGCTTGTGCAAGAGAGCTTTCCAATATACAGAGCCCCCTAAGAACACAATAAGTGCCAGCTGGATGAGGCCAATGGCCCATCAAGTCAAGCCTGCTAGCTAGTCAAGCATCCATTGGCCAGTGACCAACTAGATCCCTGTGGGAAACCTTGCAAGCAGGATCTGAGCACAAGAACCCTCCCTGCTCCTGCAGATTCCAGCAACTGGGATTCAAAAGCATCACTACCTCCAACCATGGAGGCAGAGCGTAGCTGTTACCGACTAGTAGCTATTGATAGCTAATGAATTTGTCCAATACTCTTTTAAAGGTTGGTGGCCATTACTGCCTCCTGTGGTGTGTGTGTGTGTGTGTGTGTGTGTGTGTGTGTGTGTGAGAGAGAGAGAGAGAGAGAGAGAGTGTTCCATAGTTTAACTATGCGCTCACTGAAGAAGTCCTTACTTTTATCTCCCCAGCATTCAGCTTCATGGGATGCCCATGAGTTCCAGTGTTAGGAGAGGCCGAGAGAAAACTTTCTCCATGTCATAAACTCCTAACATGTCTCCTCTTACTCACCTTTCCCCTAAACTGAAAAGCTTTCCGCTTAGGGAAGTCAGGAAGCACCTGTCGTCAGTGCTACTTTTTCTAGAAAAAGAGGTGTCTGGACTCACCACGAACACCTCCCTCATGTCTCTTAGAACGGCAATGGCACCCACCTGAGAAGTGCTGGAACTGAGTTCTGGCAATCTCTGGCTGAAAAAGTCCTGCCCACCCTGCACCTTCCATCCCACTCTGAATTTGCTTCTTGAGCCTCACCATCCACCTCCTGTGCTCTCCCCCCCCCCCGCCCCGCAGCGTATTTTTGTGCACGAGTAGGTAACACCCCTGCCTCCTGTTCCACAGATGGGGCTGATGGGGATACTGGCTGGGAGGGTGGGGGGAAGGTGGGGAGGCGGCGGCGGCGAAAGAGTCCCTCGCTCCACGAGCATTTCAGCAAAGAGGGATTTGCCATGTGTCTGTGTGTCCCTTGCTCCCTCGGTGTCAGAACCGCACGGCTGATAGGACACAGTGATAGATCTGCCTCGGACACACTCTACAATAGCTCTCAGACAGTCTATTAGCCAGTGATTGTCTGCCAGCCAGCCCAGCCGGGGCTGTGTGCTGCCACTGATAATGGGGAAGAACAAAGATGGCAGCTGCTTTGTGGAGGAACAGATTTGTGGCAAATCGAGATAAAATAAAGAGGAAGAAGAAAGGAGCGGGGGGGGGTGTGGGGGGGGAGGAGGAGGAGGAGGAGAAAGAAGAAGGGAGGGTAGATGATGGTGCAGAGTGGGGGGAGGGAGAGGAAGAGTGAGGAACAAGAGGACTGTGTCGAGGCGCTGTCAGTTTTGCTGGGAACATCTCGGAGCTGGTGCAAAGGGGAAGGGGGAGGGAGGAAAAGTAACGCGGGGAAGTGAAAAGCTGCAACGCGTTAAGGAGAGAAAAGGGGAATCATTGCCGGCTGCTGGTATCTCCTGGTAGATAAGCCTCAACAACAGGGAGGCTATCGGGCAGTGGGGGTGGGGGGGTGGGGCTAAGGGATTGTCCCTGGGTTTGTATCGCAGCCTGTATCTCTGCTGGGATGTCTCGCACTCGATGCTCTCCCGGGATGTGTGCATGTCTCAGGGCACATGGCCGTGTGGGTGTCCAGCTCGGGGAGGGAGGGGGACGACGACGCATGATTTGTCGGCCGTTGGGAGGAGGAGGGTAGCAGAGAGGGGCTGGCAGATTTTCTTTCTTCCTAGGCCCTGTTCTTTTGGGAAGGGCCCATAGCTCGATTGCACAATTTGCTATTGATGCAATCTAGCTATGATGGCCTTCCAGTGTCAGACCTAGGAGCCAATTTCTTAGCCCCCCCCCAAATATTTTAGGAGGCTGGGCCCCCCAGAAGTTGATAGGCTTTCCCATTGAGGCATCTAGTTGGCCACTGTGGGCTCTTCGTATGTTGTGAGGTCCATGTTCTCCATGCAGAGGGTCCCAGGTTCAATACCAACCTGACACTTCCAGTTTACAAAAGGACCAGGTAGCAGCTGAGTGGACCTTGGACAGCTGCTGCCAGTCAGGATAGACTTGCAAGGTACTGGACTTGATGGTGAAATACTCTGACCTGCCTTTACATTAGCAGACATTAGCAAGTGGCAACATGGTCCCCCAAGCTACTGAAAGTTGCACTCGTGCTGCTTTTAAGGACACCAGAGCAAGAGCAGGGCATGTCTACACTGGTCAGTTGGCAACTTGAGAGTAAGGATAGGCAAATGTATCAATATCCGCTTTGCTTAGTTCCTCATTTTTCCAGCTCTAAATTTCATTTTCCACATTACTTTGCTTTTTAAAAAGTCATCAGCATTTTAGTGAAAATTTCTCCTAACATACACATTAGCATGCAATTTTGCCTAATAGACACATTTTTGCAAACTAATTTACTTATTATTATTATTATTATTATTAATTACCCATTTTTGTACATTATATTGACTAATAGATATATATTTTAATGCACACTTTACCCCAGTAAATATATTTTTGTACACATGACTTGGCTGCACCTCAAAATTCAGCAAGGGATGGGTTTCAAAGAATGGCCACGCTTCAGTTTGCGTATTGTTTCATAAAGTACAAATTTGCCTTCAAATGCAAACTGAATCGAATTTCTCCCACATCCCTACCTGATTTTAAAAGGGAAGAAGGTGTCTGGACATAAGTTTCAATGTAACACCATTGATTATTTTGCAGAAAGACAGATTTCCTCAACCAGAACTGAAAGTCTCGATTCAGTGACCATTGAAGGTGGCTTGCAGGCGGCTGCTTCCTCCCGCGATGGCAACATCAAAGCAGGAAGTTGCGGGAAACGCATCAGAGCAAAATGCCAACTAGCACAGGAGGCTGGAACTAGTGTGATTGATTTCCTGCTACATTTCCTGTGCCAATCCCTGGCGCTGGCTGCCCAGGAATCTGCATGGTCACGAAAAACGGCTGCATGCAATCCATGGAAACTTAGATGAAGCATCGAAGTGATGTTCATATATGGGGTCCCAGATAAGGGATGGAGTAGAGCAGGGGTGGCCAACTCCCAAGAGACTCTGATCTACTAACAGAGTTAAAAACTGGGAGTGATCTACCCCCTTTTGGGGGGTTCAGGTCAAAGCTGTTGAGTTTTTTTTTTTAAGGAAGGGAAGCCTTGTTTTTTGGAGTTTAGGTCAAACTTGTTGAGCTTCTTTTAGGAGGGAGGGAGGCCCATTTTTGTTTAGGGCTTCAGGTCATAGTCCAGCTTTTTTTAGGGAGGAGGAAAATTTGGGGTGAGCTTTTTTTAGGGGTGCCAGTGATCTAGCAGTGATCTACCACAGACATCCAGTGATCTACTAGTAGATCACAATCTACCTGTTCGACGTGCCTGGAGTAGAGGAAAGCGCAATTAGATCTATTGATTGAAGGAGCGTCTCCACCCACATCGTTCGGCCCTGACACTGAGATCCAGCTCCGAGGGCCTTCTGACGGTTCCCTCGCTACGAGAAGTGAGGTTACAGGGAACCAGGCAGAGGGTCTTGGCGCCCGCCCTGTGGAACGCCCTCCCATCAGATGCCAAGGAAATAAACAAGTACAGTAGTACCTCGGGTTAAGAACTTAATTAGTTCCAGAGGTCCGTTCCTACCTGAAACTGTTCTTAACCTGAAGCACCACTTTAGCTAATGGGGCCTCCCGCTGCTGCCGTGCTGCCGGAGCACAATTTCTGTTCTCATCCTGAAGCAAAGTTCTTAACCCGAGGTACTATTTCTGGGTTAGCAGAGTCTGTAACCTGAAGCGTCTGTAACCTGAAGTGTTTGTAACCTGAGGTACCACTGTATCTGACTATTAGAAGACATCTGAAGGCAGCCCTGTTTAGGGAAGTTTTTAATGCTTGAAGTTTTATTCTGTTTCTAGTGTTCTGTTGGTAGTGCCTAGAGCGGCTGGGGAAACCCAGCCAGATGGGTGGGGTTTAAATAATAAAAATTAGTTTAAAATTATTATAACATTTATGGACCACTTGAAAATTGCTGAGGGCCTGGAAGACCACGTATTATTTTTCTTGCCTGTTGTAACAAATGTGCTGTGATAGATGCTGCACTATTTTCAGTTGTGTTTTTACAGACACACCTGGATGAAGTTTATGGACCACTGGTGCTCCGTGGACCACAGTTTGGCATCCCCTGCTCTTACCACTACACCAAAGTGGGTGCCAGAGGTCAGGTCTGGAACAGAGGAATGAATCTCCATAGTGCAAACCAGTAATACAGCTTGGCAGTGTGACTCAACAAGCAAAATGCAGCCTCATTTGGTGGTCTTTTAGGGGCTGGGCAAACCATGTTTCCCTCACCTCCTCGCACCCACAATGTAGATTTTTATGGTCTGCCTGGTGCTCGCTACATGACTGGTGGCTTGCAAGTTCTGCCCTTCAGTGTTTCTAAGCATGCGGCAAGTGCCATTTAAAGTAACCATTGCCAGCTCTCTCTCCCCTCTGTATCTTGTGTCACCAATGATGGGACAAATGGGTAGTTTGGGTGAGGTGTAAAGGGTTGGGGTTTGACAAAGGGGTGGAGGGGGGTAGGAGGGCTCGGTGTGCAACACAAGCAGAAGTGGCAGCCCCTCATGTGTGTGTGTAGATAGATAGATAGATAGATAGATCGTGGTCACATGCCCTACACTACAGGGGACAGTCCTCTGTTTGAAGGTGCCTTCCATTTGAAGGGCTATCTTGTCCAATCTGGTTCAAAGATAAGGAACCACAAGGGAGGGCAACACCAGGGGCCTTGAAGTTGACCATCCACATATGGAAAGCAGACTTGAGCAGCTACGCTCCATGAGTTGCATCCATCGCTAGTTCCACTCAAGAGTAGACCCATCAAAATTAATGAACCTGATGAATACCCTTGGGCAATGAGTTTCAATAGGTCAACTCTTGAGTAGAGCATAGTTGACTACAACCCTTGATGTGCCCCACTACGGTAAGATATATTTGGGGTGTGTCCCTACTTAAGTCCTAAACTATAGTGATTATTTCCAGGGGTATTTTTTCCAGGCATTCCAAGAGAAAAAGAGGAGGCATTCATGGTGAGTTCCGGCGCCTCTTTCTCTAGAAAAACAGCACAGATTATTTCCAAATTTGCATCCGTGCTTTCTTACTGTAAGGGCACCTGCTCTTTCTTTTTATTTGGCCAATGTATCCATATATCCGCTATCATAGGGATAACACACTGCTTGTCAGAAGTTGTTATTTTGATATATATTTTTCAAATTAAAGACCGGCAGCTCCTACTTTTGGGTGAGTTTTCCCCTTACCGAGTTGTTGTTGTTTTTTCCCTTCTTGCCCTCCCCTTCATGTGGTATTGACAGCAGGTGTCGGGGGAAAAAAAAGACTGGCCCCATGCAAAGGTCTGAAGAAATGAACCCTGAATAGCTGAATGACTTCTAACGCGAAGACGGCCATTATTGGATCAGGCCAGCGGTTCATCTCGCCCAGCGAGCCCCAAACAACTCCTGCGCGTCACCTTTGTTCTGCTTCCGCTCTCCTTGTTTCTGAGCGGTAATGTCCCGCAGGGGCTCGCCGGAGGCTGGTTCGAGCCGAGCCTATTTAGATAACCTTCTGCTTGATCTATAGACGGCAGAATATATCCCGGCAGGAGAATCCCACAAGAGCTCAGCCAATCCCCCTCTAATCTCCTTATCAGTGTAGGCCTCAGCCGCGAGGCCTGGTTATCTCTGCGCATAAAAGGAGAGGGGGAGAGAGCGAGAGAGCGCGCAGCAGCAGCACCCAAACCCGGTGGAGAGACCCGTCTCCTCTAATCCTGCCTGGCTTGCTTCTCGCTTGATCCCAGCGTTGACCATGAAAAATAAAAATAAAATAAAAACCCAATCCTCGGCGAGAGAATAACTCTCCAAATCCAAAGTGACCAGAGAGCAAAGGAGGTCGGGGAAAGGGGAACCGGCTGAGCAAAAGCTCGGGACCGACCGTGGGAGAATTACGCACGAGGGATACGCACACAGGACGGCTGGTTTGCTCTCCTCCCCTTTACAGCAAGCTGGTGAGAAATGGGGAAAGATAAACACAACCTCCCTGTCCATAAAGACGGCTACAGCATTCCGGTTTTAACTATTGAATCAGGGGTTCTTTAGCTGTGCAGGGGGTTGTACCAGATGACCCTGGGGGAGCCCTTTCCATCTCTACAATTCTATGATTTTTATGACCTTGGAAGGGTGGAGACTCTCCTTCCTTGAAGGTTTTTAAACAGAGATCTGGTGGCTGCCAGTGCCAGGGAATATTTTAAAAGTTATTCCTGCATTGCAGGGGGGTTGGGCTAGAGATGACCCTCACGATCCCCCTCCAACGCGGCAACTCTATGATTCTAACAAAATAGAGGAACGTGGCCAAACAGCGATTTACGTTAGGCTCCCCTTGCATTTGCTCAGAAGCTGCAGCAATCAGTGGAGAATGTTGCTGCAGCACGATTGTTTACAGAAGGGAGACCCCCTGGCGGCATGTTACACCTGTGCTCAGACCCCAGCGCTGGTTGTCGCTTTGCTGCCAGGCCAGGCTTGAGGTGTTACTATTAATATGTAAAGCCTTTAACAACCTGGGACCAGTTTACCTGTGAGAGCATCTTACCCCATCGGTGGAACTGGCACTGGTGGTGTTTGTTTGCTGGTTTCTTTGTAAATTGCACTGAGTTGCAAGAAAATATGACTAACAAATTTAAACAACAACAACAACAACAACAACAACAACAACAACAACAACAACAACAACAACAACAACAACAACAGGGCTGGGGAGGCTCCTTGTCTGAAATAATAATAATAACAACAACAACAACAACAACAACAACAACCTGAAGGAGCGTCTCCTTCCCCAGAGTTCAACCCACACTGAGGTCCAGCTCCGAGGGCCTTCTGGTGGTTCCCTCACTGTGAGAAGCGAAGTTACAGGGAACCAGGCAGAGGGCCTTCTCGGTGGTGGCACCCTCCTTGTGGAATGCCCGCCCATCAGATGTCAAGGAAATAAACAACTATCTGACGTTTAGAGGACATCTGAAGGCAGCCCTGTTTAGGGAAGTTTTTAATGACTGATGTTTTAATGTATTTTTAATCTTTTGTTGGAAGCCGCCCAGAGTGACTGGGGAAACCCAGCCAGATAGGCAGGGTATAAATAATAAATTTAATACAACAACAACAACAACAACAACAACAACAACAACCCTGCCGCTCATCTGGTTGGGTTTCTCCAGCCACACTAGGTGGTTTCCAACACATATAAAGACATGATAAAACAACCTGGTGAGCCAGTTTGGGCACCTGCCCCTTGAATGTTGCTACTAACTGATTAAGGACATAAGTATTCCCGTCCATAGCCAGTAGAAACTTCACTTGGGAGATTGGGAGGATGAGGTTGAGGTTGGGGGCAGGGGGCTGAGCAGGAGTGAAATAGCACCCTAAATGCTTAAACGTACATGCAAAGCTGCCACTACATGTTGCATGTGCTTCCTTATCAGTTTAAAGCAAGGAGAGTCTTTTGCTCTGGTGATTAAAAGCACACAAAGTGTTCTGTTCTGGTTTTGAAGGCCACCCCCCCCCCCCGTGTGTGTTACTGACAGGAAGCTGGAAGGAATCTCACCCGTAGCATCGCATGGGAACACCAGGTTGCCCTCCACAAGGTGCATTTGTGTGGAACACGCATGCAGGTGCAGAAGAGGATCCCAGAATTGCAGACTTGGAAGGGACCCAAAAGCTCACACATACCCCTGCAAGAAAGTAGCATCAGTCCCACCTCGAGGTATATCCCGTTGGACTTTGCTTAATCTCCAGGATGGGGAAAACCACACACAACTGTTTTCGAAGATGGCTTCTTTGGAGCAAAGAAACAACACAGAACCCTTCCCCTGCTTCTCTGCTCTGCATTCCAGCTTTAGCTGCCTTGTCTTGGTGTCCCATTCCAGGCTGAGCCCACAAAGGAAGGCTAGAGAAGCTTGGTAGGGAATACTATAAGAACATAAGAAGAGCTTGCTGCATCAATTGAATGGCCCATCCAGTCCAGCAACCTGTTCTCACAGTGGCCGACCAGATACCCTGGGGAAAGCCCTCAAGCAGGGTTCAAGCGTAAGAGCACTCTTCCCCCTCCTGCAGTTTCCAGCAATTGGCATTCAGAACCGCTGATGGTGGAGGCGGCAGAGCATAGTCATCATGGTTGGTAGCCACCGATAGCTTTGAATTTTAAAGCCATCCAAACTGGTGGCCATCACCACCTCTTGTGGCAGTGAGTTCCATAGTTCAGCTATGTGCTGCATGAAGAAGTCCTTTCTTTTATCCATCCAGAATCTCCCAGCATTCTGCTTTGTTGGGTGCCTGCCTGTCCTAGTGTTATGAGAGAGGGATTTCTTTTTCTCTGTGCACTTTGCCCAGGCCATACATCTCACCGATGGGACGCGGGTGGCGCTGAGATCTAAACCACTGAGCCTCTTGGGCTTACCAATCAGAAGGTTGCCGGTTCGAATCCCTGCAATGGGGTGAGCTCCCGTTGCTCTGTCCCAGCTCCTGCCAACCTAGCAGTTCAAAAGCACACCAGTGCAAGTAGAGAAATAGGTACCCCTGCAGTGGGTAAGTAAACAGCATTTCCGTGCGCTCTGGCACTCGTCATGGTGTCCTGTTGCGCCAGAAGTGGTTCAGTCCTGCTGGCCACATGACCCGGAAAGCTGCTTGTGGACAAACACCGGCTCCCTCAGCCTGAAAGCGAGATGAGCGCCACAACCCCATAGTCGCCTTTGACTGGACGTAACCGTCCAGAGGTCCTTTACCTTTTTAAACCTGACATCTGACCACAACCACCCCATGCAAGGGATCAGGACCACAGACAGCTCACTGTGGAGCAGGGCATAGAGATTAAAAAACATTCAAGTAGGATGTGTGCTCCAGGCATGCTTTGCAACCATCTGAGGCTAGAGGTAGTAAAGTTCAGGCCCAGGGGCCAAATGCAGCCCCCCAAGTCTCTCTGGCAGACCCTGAGGACTCTCCTTCCCAGCCCCAAATCACCCCCGCCACTGCTTCTTGCCTGACCACAATCTACACTTGAACTCTGCCCTTGCCTCTTGCTTGCCTGGAGAAAGAGGGAGAGGGAGGCATGCGAGTGTGTGTAGAAAACTACTGTAGAAGAGGAAAATGTAAATCTGCTCAACCCTGGGGATATCTCAGTCAGTAAAGCACGAGACTCTTAATCTCAGGGTGATGGATTCGAACCCCACCCTGGGCAAGAGATTCCTGCAACGCAGAGGATTGGACTAGATAGATGACCCTTGTGGTCCCTTCCAACTCTGCAGTTCTATGATTCAGTTATTCCAACCCGCTTCTGCCTCTGGCCCTGCCTAGCACTAGTATGTGACCCATAGAAGATCATCCAGAAAATGGACAGTGTTGAGTATATACCAGGAAGATGGGTCTGCCCCTTGGATGATATGCCTGTTCCACCTCCAGACACACGTCCAAACCCACCCACCACTCTCTCCTCGCCTCTCTTTCCGCCCCCCACCTGCTCCTTTTCAACATCACACTTTGCTTTTATCCTTCCCCTTTTTTGTCAGCAGGACGGAAGCCTCCCTCCCTCCCTCTCTACATTATCTACTTATTCCACTGCTGTTTTAAGATGCAGTGCTGTTATTTGTTGCCTCATTCCCCCCCTGGTCTTTCATCCAACCCCATCCTTTGCTTTGGCTCTCCTGGACTCTTTTATCTGCTGAACCCCCCCCCCAATATATTTTGGTTCTTCTTTCGATCTTCACGTCGCCACCTCCCACCAGTTCTCTTTCATTCTCTGCCACCCTTATGATAGTCGCCACCTCCCTCCCTCCTTTTCTTTCTTTTTATCTTCCCATCTCCTTCCTTCCTTCCTTCCTTCCTTCCTTCCTTCCTTCCTTCCTTCCTTCCTTCCTTCCTTCCTTCCTTCCTTCCCTTTCTGCCTGCTATTCATCCTTCCTCATCTTTCCCCATCCCTTGTTCCCCAATTATTATTATTATTATTATTATTATTATTATTATTATTAAACTTTCCCATTCTTCCCCCCAGCTTCTTCCTCTGGCTTTAATTTTTGATTAATATGTTCTTAGCCAAGAAACGTGGAATTAAAAAAAAAAGGAAAGAAAAAGGGGGGAGGGAGGGAGAGAGGGAAGCAGGCAGGAGGAATCTTCTAAATAAATCATCCAGTCCTGTGAGGAGCTAATCTCTCAGTGACGGCCCATGTTTATCTAGTTTTTAGCAGTGCATGTTAAATAGTGATAGGGGACTCTCTCCCTCCCTCTCTCCCTCTTTCTCTGGAACTGCTGTGAAGGGATTTTTATTTTTTATATTAAAAAAACCTTCTTTTCCCAGAAAGGAAAAAAAAATTCTGAAAGGACAGATAAGTCTCTCCTCCCTCCCTGCAATACAGCTTTGCTCAGGCGAGTGCAATTAATGTGTGTGTGTGTGTGTGTGTGTGTGTGTGTGTGTGTGTGCGCACACACACACACACACACACACACACACACACACACACAGCAAGACCCCCAATTCCAGGCAGTGGAGGACTTCCCAGTGCTTGTGAGCTCTTTTCAGGAAGGTCAACACTATGCCCACATCATGAACACATGAATCCCAGTCATCCTCTCTTCGATACCTTCCCATCCCAAACCTGGAAAGAAGCAGATTCAGCACCTTCAGAGCACAGGGCAGGACCGGAGCTCAGTGGTAGAGCATCTTCGCATGCATAAGGTCCCAGGTTCGAACCCCCAAAATCAACTCCAGGTGGGTCTGAAATCCCAGAGAACCTACTGAGCTGCATGGCTCCAATATCTTGATTGATATACATACCTATGACAGCTTCCTATGTTCCTATTTATTTATTTATTTATTTATTTTTACATAACAAATTTAAATTCAAGCACATAATTCACCTCTTCAATTAGGATTCTCTGAATCCCTCAACTTCCCCCCACCCTTCCATGGTTACCATTATCAATCTCTTTTCCCCCTCCTCCCCCTCCTCCCCCTCCCCCCTCCTCCTCCTCCTCTTATCTTATTGTCTCTTATTTGTTAAAAAAAGTAGTAGTTCATTTTTCTGTAGTTTTTTGTACATTACAAGCATGACTCAAATCCTGCCAAAGCTTTCAGTGGTTTACAGTGTTCTCTTAAGTACATTGTAAAAATTTTCCCATTCCTTCTTAAAATTCTTCTGTTCCTGGTTTCTGACTTTCCCAGACAGTTTCGCCATTTCGGCATAGTTCTTCAGCCATTCCTCTCTGGTTGGAACTTGGTCATCTTTCCATCTCTGGGCCAGGAATATCCTCGCTGCTGTCGTCGCATACATGAATTGTCATTTCTGCTCCCTCGGAATCTCTGTACCTAAAATGCCTAGCAAAAAGCCACTGTTTTTTTCCACAAATGCAATGTTGAAATTTTTTTCAACTCATTATAAATCGTTTCCCAGAATGCTTTAGTTACAGTATTTTGCATGTCCACCACATATGATAGAACCTATTTTCCTATTTAATCCAGCCCTTTATTTAGAAACCTGAGGACTAGAATCTTACTTTCTCTTTTGGGAGAAGGGCCATGGCTCGGTGGTAGAACACCTGCTCTGCATGCGGGAGGTCCCAGTTCCAATCCCCGTTTGCCCTAATGAACCACCAGCCTGCACTGACATTGCATTCAGTGGATTTGTAACTGGCTGACTGACCGAACCCAAAGGGTGCTCATCAATGGCTCCTCTTCATCCTGGAGGGTAGTGACTAGTGGGGGGCCACAGGGTTCTGTCTTGGGCCCAGTCTTATTCAACATCTTTATCAATGACTTGGATGATGGGCTTGAGGGCATCCTGATCAAGTTTGCAGACGACACCAAATTGGGAGGGGTGGCTAATACCCCAGAGGACAGGATCACACTTCAAAATGACCTTAACAGATTAGACAACTGGGCCAAAGCAAACAAGATGAATTTTAACAGGGAGAAATGTAAAGTACTACACTTGGGCAAAAAAAGAGAAAGGCACAAATACAGGATGGGAGACACCTGGCTTGAGAGCAGTGCATGTGAAAAGGATCTAGGAGTCTTGGTAGACCACAAACTTGACATGAGTCAACAGTGTGATGCAGCAGCTAAAAAAGCCAATGCAATTCTGGGCTGCATCAATAGGAGTATAGCATCTAGATCAAGGGAAGTAATAGTACCACTGTATTCCGCTCTGGTCAGACCTCACCTGGAGTACTGTGTCCAGTTCTGGGCACCACAGTTCAAGAAGGATACTGACAAGCTGGAACGTGTCCAGAAGAGGGCAACCCAAATGGTCAAAGGCCTGGAAACGATGCCTTATGAGGAACGGCTTAGGGAGCTGGGTATGTTTCACCTGGAGAAGAGAAGGTTAAGGGGTGATATGATAGCCCAGGTTCAAATATATAAAAGGATGTCATATGGAGGAGGGGGAAAGGTTGTTTTCTGCTGCTCCAGAGAAGCGGACACGGAGCAATGGATTCAAACTTCAAGAAAGAAGATTCCACCTAAACATTAGGAAGAACTTCCTGACAGTAAGAGCTGTTTGGCAGTGGAATTTGCTACCAAGGAGTGTGGTGGAGTCTCCTTCTTTGGAGGTCTTTAAGCAGAGGCTTGACATGCATATGTCAAGAATGCTATGATGGTGTTTCCTGCTTGGCAGGGGGTTGGACTGGATGGCCCTTGCGGTCTCTTCCAACTCTATGATTCTATGATTCTACCTGCTTGCCAGCACAGACCAGCATTGTCCGATGCTTTTTTTAAAGCCAGAGGATGCTGGGGATTGAAACTAGGACCTTCTGCACACAAAGCGTGGGCTTTACAGCTGAGTAACATCCCCTCCCCTGTGCTCCACACTTGAACAATGGGTATCTTTCAGAAGGTACAGATAGAGACCCTGGCTGGACAAAAGCCATGGATATCCTGTTTTGAATTATATCAGATTACTAGCTTAGTCTTTGGCACGAATTGCAAAGCATAGCTTCCAAAAACGCACGGAGATATATAATGCCAACATACCTTTGCTCTGCTGGGATCTCATCTGGAGTTCAGCATTGAGCTCTGAGATCAACCGTCCGGTAAGGACAGTGGTAAGAAGACATCTGAAGGCAGCCCTGTATTGGGAAGTTGTTAATGTTTGATGTTTTATTATGTTTCTATATGTGTTGGAAGCTGCACAGAGTGGATGGGAAAACCCAGACAGATGGGTGGGGTACAAATAAATATATAATTAAATTAAATATTTAAAATTATTGTGAAGTAGTTGGCTGAGGTGAAACCTGGGCATCTGACTGGGTTCTTAGTGGTTAGGGATTGTCTCATTTCCAGGAATCTTTGCTGCCTTTTTAAAAAAGCCTTACCATGTGAAAGTGAGGTGGTGGAAACCACAAGGCCTTGCTGTGTGAAAACTTTACCATATGAAGCCTTTAATTCCTGCATTGTAGGGGGTTGGACTAGATGGCCCTTGGGGGTCCCTCCCAAATCTGCCATTCTAGGATTCTGTGTCAAAGGTGGCCCTTGGAAATGGCAGGAGGAGAGCAGGTTGAGCACTAGCCCCCTCTGGTGGCCCCCGTAAGAAACTGCAGTTGCCCCCCTCCCCCGTGAGAGGCACAGATTCTGCACCAATGAGAGAGAGAGCTAAGGGGCTCATGACTCGGCTTAAGCTACCTCACAGGGTTGTTGTGAGGACGAAATAGGAAGGGCAAAAACCCCAAAGGCCACCTTGAGCTCCTTGGAGGAAAAGATGCAATAGAAATGTACAGAAAAGGCTATTTGCTTTTCCCTTCTCATCCGCTGGTGTTGCACAGTGGCTAGGGAGACTGAGCTATGAATCAGGAAGTCCCTTGATTTGAAGCTCAAATCTCCGAGAAACTCACAAGGTGGCCTTATGGAAGATGTTTGCACTTAGCCTCCGTCCTTCCTGCCACCTGCAATCTGGAACTGGGGTGGCAGTGATAATATTGGCCTTCCTTACAGGGATGTTGTAGGTTGAACACTTGGAAGTTCCTGTAGAAATGCTGAGGGTGATTCCCATTTCTTGCCTTGGTGACATCCAGCATCCTGATCTGAGTGCTAGCAGAGCCCATTGGTAAACTCAAAGCTGGATGACTGCAGTGCACCCTTGAAGTTGGTACAGAGGCTGCAGCTTGTGAAGAATGTGGTGGCTCAGTTGCTTGTGGAGTTAAACTACAGTCCTTGCTTGTGGACTGGTGCACTGGCTGCCAATTTGCTGCTGAGCCACCAGTTGGAACTAAAATATAAGGACCTAATATGCAGTTCAGGACCTCAAGATACTGGAGAGACATCTCCCTTCTATACCAAGTAGCCCACTATAGCATACAGGAGAGCTTCTCCCGAAAGTCCCAAAGATCTCAAAAGCCTGTTCCTCAGAGCAGGGCTTTTAGTGTGGCTGCCCCTGTTCTGTGGAACAGCATCCCTGCTGCTGAGACACAACAGGCACCTGTTGGAACAATTGAAGGCATTTCTGGCAAGCATCCCCAGCTGGATGAATGAATAGCTGCCACTGGCTTTTAAATTTATCCAGTGGTATTTTCTGTGAACAAACCCATGCTATGCAAGACTTCTCCCAAAGAATCCAAGGAACTGCAGTTTGTTAAGGGTGCTGAGAAGTGTAGCTCTACAGCCCCCAGCATGGTTTTAATAAATCCATGCACTTTCAATGTGCAAGGGATGTGCTATAAAGGATTGGTGTGGATCTGCCCTCTGTTGTGTTCAAATGCTTTTTCTTCTTCTTTTCTTTAAAAAAAATTGTATGTGTAGGAATGTTCAGGGTGGCAGGAGAGGATATATTGTTAATTAATATCCTTCCTAACTTGCGCTAGCAAGTTCCTTTACTTAGCAGAGTTTACATTCCCCTTTTGCATGCACAGGATATATCTGGTTGCAGGCTTGTGTAAGCCTCTCACTCAGATTGATTTGTATGTTCCTGGTAAATTCCCTTGAATCCCTCTTAAAAGAATAATGACGCCACAATAAAAGAAGTCAATAAAAGAAGTTTACTCACATCAGTTCACAGTTGGATTCCTGATGCCAGACTTAGTTACAAATATGTACACGTGGATCTACCCCACGTGGGGGAATAATTCCAGTGCTTCTGCTAGCAGAGAGCTAGCAGAGCAGTCCTAGCTAGAAGCTGGCCAAACGAAGAAGGAGGTCAAAAAGAGAGGGGTGTGCTGCGTGACTCGTCCTTTTGTTACCTGAACAGGTTGGGTTACGCCTACCTTCTATCACATGCAACAGGAAGGATGCTCCAGCCAGGAGGAACAGGAAGTTTCAACTGGCTGGACCAAACATTCCCTTGCATGTCCACTCTAGGAAAACAATGAATGTTGTATTTGACTGTTCCCAGTGGATTATATCTCACAGTGTGCAGCCTTGAGACATGCGTGGAAGGTGATCAAGAAACAAACAAATCCATAACAACATTTCCAACAGCTGAAGAAGTGTTTATTTACTGCATTCACATCCCACCTTTTTCCTCCGAGGAGCTCCAGGCAGCATACATGGGTTCTCCCCCTCCTCATTTAACTACCATAACAACCCTGTGAGGCAGGACAGGCTGGTCTGAGGCAGCAGCCAGGCTCTTCTGATGTTGTTATGATCTGAGAACATAAAGAGGCAGCCTAAGGAAGACCAGACACCTATGGAAAGCAGGGCTTGCTTGAATAGAAGAGCACTTCCCTCTCCTGTAGTTTTTGGCAACCAAGATTCATAAGCATTGCTGCCTGCCACTGTGGAGGCAGAGCATAGCCGTTGTGGCTAATAGCCCTCTCTTCCATGAATTTGTCTAGTCCTCTTTTAAAGGCATCCAAGTTGGTGGCCATCGCTGCCTCTTGTGGCAATGAGTTCCATAGTTTAACTATGCATGAAGAAGTCCTTTCTTTTACCCGTCCTGGATCGTCCAACATTCAGTTTTGTTGGATGCCCACGGGTTCTGGTGTCACGAGAGAGGGAGAAGTCTCTTTCCAACCGAGCCGCCTCACTTCTGATCAAAAGGTTGCCCGCCAAGGAGCAAAGGTCTGTTGCGAGAGGAGCGGCTAATTTCCATGAGGTGCTCTGAGCGAAAGACTTCCGCGGATGCAATTAAGCTTGGCACATTAAAAACACAGTAATAAGGGGGCTATGGCGAGGGAAGGCTGAGCGGTAATTGAAATGATATCCAGCTCAAATATGGAACCGCTAAATGGTCTCTCCAAGAGATTTATATTGACACCGGCCTACCTACCTTGTTCATTTATTAAGTTCACCGGTGACTTATTGTTGCCCTCTCCATCTCTGCCTTTTGAGAGAGAGGCAGCCAAGGAGAAGGCAGGAATGGCTGGCCGGATGGGCACTGGAGGGCCAAATAAGTAGGACAAAGTCACAGATGGTTTATAACTGGGACAAGGAAGATAGGCAGTACGGACCAGAGCATTGCTTGATAGCTTTTGACCTATAGATGAATGGCATGCTCCATGGCTCTCATAGGCTGCCTGTATCTTCCTTGCGGTCTTCAAGGTTAGTAAAGAACAGGGCTCAGCAAACTTTTTCAGCAGGGGGCCGGTCCACTGTCCCTCGGACCTTGTGGGGGGCCAGACTATATTTTGAAGGGGGGAAAAATGAACGAATTCCTATACCCCACAAATAACCCAGAGATGCATTTTAAATAAAAGGACACATTCTACTCATGTAAAAACATGCTGATTCCCAGACTGTAAGCGGGCCGGATTTAGAAGGTGATTGGGCCGCATCCGGCCCCCGGGCCTTAGTTTGGGGACCCCTGGTCAAGAACATCCCCCGAGAAAGTGCAAATGGCAATGGCAAGAGGTGTTTTCAGTAGGGGGCTCTCATGACTGCAGAATTCTCTTTCCTTGGACCGGTAGAACCCCTGGTCTTTAATGGTTTTAAGCAGGTAAGGAGGCAACATTGCCTGTTCTTTCCATGCATTATTTCACAGGGCAGAAAGGTTCCAGAGCTTATCCACTAGATTAATCAACTGAAGCCCCAGAGGATTTTTTTTTGGACAGCAGGGGTAAATTGTAACAGTTGGGACTATATACTACCAAACAAGTGTCACTTGCAATTTGGGATGGTCAAATCTGTCAATCTGAGTTTCTTGTTTTTCAACTCTTAAGTTCAGTTGTCCACATTTCCATGTAAGCTTGCATTTTTAAAATTAATATATTTTTTTTAAGCCTTCATTGAAATGCATCAGTCTGTTTGTGTGTATTCTCCCTAACAGACACATTTTTGTATGCAATTTTGCCAATGTTTTATTCGTTCATTTCCCACCCTTCACCCTAAGGTCCCGTGGTTGGGTTACAACATTAAAACACAATACGAAAAGCATTTCAAAACAACTTACAATAAAACAAAAATAAGTTGGGTCCTAAAAACATACACCTCAAGTGTTCAAAGCCAGGATAAAGAGGTGTGTCTTCAGCCTCCTATGAAAGCTCTATAATGAAGGTACCAGATGCATCTCTGTGGGGAGGGAGTGGCAGAGCTTAGGGGCCACCACAGAGAAGGCGCTCTCCTGATCTCCCACCCGCTACACGCTTCTGAGGGTGATGGAACAACCAAGAGGGTTTCCTCTGCCAATCTTGGCACTCAAGAGGGCCTGAAGCATTCCCCCCCCCCCCCAATATTTGGGCCCTGAATTGTTTAGGGCTTTAAACACCAAGATGATCACCTTGAATTAGGCCCAGAAATAAACTGGAAACCAGTGTAGCTGTTTTAAAACGGGGGTTCTATGAGATCTAAATGGAACACTGCCCAGTAATCTGGCTGCTGTGCTTTGGATCAACTGAAGTTTCCAAGTTGTCTCCAAGGGCAGGCCCATATAGAACACATGGAAAAATCCAATCTGGAAGTTCCCAGAGCATGGAGTACAGTGGCCCAAGTCATCTCTTTATTGCTTTTGTGTATGCTGTTTTCGCTAACAGATGCATTCGATGCACACTGGACCCCCAGTATACGCAATTTTGTACACATGGCTTGGCTGGAGAGCCACGTTGCAAAATTCAGAGAAGTGCAAACTTGCATTTGGGGTTTGCACAATGTTTTGGGTTAGGAAGGCCGGCCTTCCATCACAAACTGAACCTAACGTCTCCCTACTTAGGACAGGCAACAGTGTGCCACTAACCATGCTCCTTATTGTGAGTTTCAGTATCGCCTACCTTCTCCCCCATTCGTGAGAATCTGCCCTCAATATTTTTACACACACACATTGCACGTTTGTGTGTGTGTGTGTGTGTGTGTGTGTACGCACTCTCTCACACACACACCTCATAGGTTTCTGGGGTTGGTTTGAGAGGACAGCTGTCAGTGAGCTGAGATGTAATTGCTGCCTGGAGAGCAGTTAGTAGATAATTAATATTTGCAGCACAGTGCTGTGATCGCTCTCTGTCTTCTGCCTGACAGGGGACTTGGGGAAAGGTGGGGGGAGGGATTGGAAGGCCAGCCACACCATAAAAGCCCCCCCCCCACTTCTCAAGCCCCTGCTATCTGTTCATCCAGCCCATCTGCCCCCTCTTAAAGCAGAGTACGATCCGCAGAGGAGGTTTTTTTATTTTTTATTTTAAGAGCTGTTCATGGGTAGGGAGGCTTGAGCAATGTGTGTACTTGTAAATCCCACATGCCGCCTGATCCACGCTTCCCAGACTAATGTTTGGATCAGTTAAATTGTTAGTCATTGATTCTCGTGCTTCTTGAGCAGTTCTCAGCTAAAAGAAAAGAAAAGAAAAAAGACATGACAACAACAAAAACAACAACAACAACAATTTATTATTTATACCCCGCCCATCTGGCCGGGTTCCCCCAGCCACTCTGGGCGGCTTCCAACAAAATATTAAAATACAGAAATCCATCAAACATTAAAAGCTTCCCTAAACTGGGCTGCCTTGAGATGCCTTCTAAAGGTCTGGTAATTGTTGTTCTCTTTGACCTCTGGTGGGAGGGCATTCCACAGGGTGGGTGCCACTACCGAGAAGGCCCTCTGCCTGGTTCCCTGTAACTTGCTTCTCGTAGCGAGGGAACCGCCAGAAGGCCCTCGGCGCTGGACCTCAGTGACCGGGCGGAACGATGGGGGTGGAGACGCTCCTTCAGGTATACTGGACCTAGGCCGTTTAGGGCTTTAAAGGTCAGCACCAACACTTTGAATTGTGCTCGGAAACATACTGGGAGCCAATGTAGGTCTTTCAGGACCGGTGTTATGTGGTCTCGGTGGCCGCTCCCAGTCACCAGTCTAGCTGCCGCATTCTGGATTAGTTGTAGTTTCCGGGTCACCTTCAAAGGTAGCCCCACATAGAGCGCATTGCAGTAGTCCAAGCGGGAGATAACTAGAGCATGCACCACTCTGGCGAGACAGTCCATGGGCAGGTAGGGTCTCAGCCTGCGTACCAGATGGAGCTGATAAACAAGACAAGAAAAGTGTTTAGGGTTTATGTACCTATGTTTTTCAAGAGAATGAATTTAAAATAAATAAAAATATATGCACACCCTGAGAGAAAATAGGTTGGATCCAACAAACTCTACTTGTTGTTGTTGTTGTTTAGTCGTTTAGTCGTGTCCGACTCTTCGTGACCCCATGGACCATAGCACGCCAGGCACTCCTGTCTTGCACTGCCTCCCGCAGTTTGGTCAAACTCATGTTGGTAGCTTCGAGAACACTGTCCAACCATCTTGTCTTCTGACGTCCCCTTCTCCTTGTGCCCTCCATCTTTCCCAACATCAGGGTCTTTTCCAGGGAGTCTTCTCTTCTCATGAGGTGGCCAAAGTATTGGAGCCTCAGCTTCACGATCTGTCCTTCCAGGGAGCACTCAGGGCTGATTTCCTTAAGAATGGATAGGTTTGATCTTCTTGCAGTCCATGGGACTCTCAAGAGTCTCCTCCAGCACCACAATTCAAAAGCATCAATTCTTCGGCGATCAGCCTTCTTTATGGTCCAGCTCTCACTTCCATACATCACTACTGGAAGTGAGAGCTGGTTGGATCCAACAAACTCTACTTAGACACACTGAAATGAACATCCATTGCATGATTGCAGAGCTGGAGCATGTGAGGGGCATTTCCTGAGAATTCTCAACTGCCCAGTTAAAACTCACCAGTTTCCTCTGAATTGCTCAAAGGCTTTTTCCTGAATGGTGTGTGTGTGTGTGTGTGTGTAGTACATATCCCTAAACAAAAAAATTCTAAATTTATCTATCTATACACACATGTACTATATAGTTACTGATTATTAACTATTGCCAATTTACTTGCTGATACATTTGAAATGTTTTCTTTTAGAAGAAATGCTAAACGACACAACGAAACCTACTGCTATGTTTATATGGGAAATGTAGCACACTGGAAACATAGTGAAGCGCTGGACTAAGTCCCCCAGAGGGCTAGCTGTGGGCAGTCTGCTGCAGAAAAGCAAAAGGCATTGCAGCACCTTCAAGACAAACACGTTTATTTTGGGCTCAGCCCAGAGCTTGGTCTTTCCTTGCTTCCTTCCATGACATATAAGATTTCCTCTAGAATCCCCTTCTGAGTGAGGATTTTGCAAATTTTGCCTTGAGCAGCAGGAATTCAAATAAAGCCAAGAGCATTAGGGAGCATTGCTCCCCCTTTTTCCTCTGGCCCTGCCCGCCATTGGCTTGTGGCCCCCAGAAGGGAATGTGGCCCTTGGGCTGAAGTAAAGATTCCCCTCTCCTTGGGCAGCAAGGAAAAGGGATGGTGAAAGTCTTTGTAGCTTTTCTCCCCAGTTCTACATTAGCTAGAGTTGGCGTGGGAAGAGTTAACATATCACCCAACATTTCTCTGATGAAAATAATAATTCAATAATGATAATATTCAAACCCCACCCATTTGACTGGGTTTCCCTAGCCACTCTGGGTGGCTTCCAACATATATAAAAACACAACAAAACATTAAACATTTAAAAGAACTTCCCTATACAGGGCTGTTGTCTAAAGGTTGTATAGTTACTTATCTCCTTGCCTTGGGGTTCGTGTAACTCCATACCCTCCATCATTTCTCTGATGAAAATAGGGACGTCCTAAGGAAAAGCAGGACATTCCAGGATCAAATCAGAAACCGGGATGGCTTCTGTAAATCCAGGGACTGTTCCTGGATTTAGGGACATTTGGAGGGTCAGAGTTAACTCTGTTTCCTTTCTACTTCTTCAGTGCAAAGCTCCCACCCACGCCAAAGGACACTTTGCAGTGGAGAAGGGGCTGCCAGGTTATTGCCTTGTTCAGCTGCAGTTTAAAGTGCATTGCATTTGATTTCTTACATTTTGCAGCCTGACCTTCCTCCATGGAGCTGAGCAGGACCAAGGTCACTCCATGTCAGGCTTCGGGAGAGCGGCTTCCTCCCTCCCTTTGGCCATGGATAAGCAGGACAAAGCAAAAAAATAGTCTCTTACCATTTAAAGAGATTTTAATGATCCCCGCTCAAGAACAAAGAGTCCATCTTGGAGGAAAGGTGCTCCCAATTAAGGTTTCCACCCACTTCCTCATCATAGGTTGATGTTGATGCTGATGACAATGTAGTGTGTGCACACTCAGAGGACAACCTCCAAACCATCCTAAATATCTTCACAGAAGCTTACAAAAAGCTTGGCTCAACATCCAAAAAACCAAAGTGCTGCGCCAACAAACACAAAACAACCCCTCTGCAGCGCCACTAATCCACCTCAATGGTGTAACATTGGAAAGTGTCAATCACTTCTCCTACCTGGGCAGTTACCTTTCCACAAGGGCCGACATTGATGCTAAAATCCAGCATCGTCTGAGCTCGGCAAGTGCAGCTTTCTCCTGTTTGAAGCCCAGAGTGTTTGAGGACTGGGACATTCGCAGGGAAATCAAAATGCTTGTTTACAAAGCTATTGTACTACCAACCTTACTTGGGAAGACAGGCGAACTAATTTCAGTGTACTGGAAGAAGCAAAGGTCACCCGTGTCAAAGCAATGATTCTTCAACATCAACTTTGTTGGACTGGTCATGTTGTTCAGTTGCCTGATTATTGTCTTTCAAAGCAACTACTCTATTCCAAACTTAAAAACGGAAAGCGTAATGCTGGTGGTCAACAAAAGAGGTTTAAAGACTCTCTCAAGGCAAATATAAAACACCGACAATTGGGAAACACCGGCCTGCGAGCGCTCCAATTGGAGAACAGCCTTTACCAAAGGTGTCTTGGACTTTGAAGACGCTTGAACTCAGGATGAAAGGGAGGAACAAGTTAAGAGGAAGGCACGCTTGGCAAACCCTAACCATGATCAACTCCTGCCCAGAAACTATGTCCCCACTGTGGAAGGACATGTGGATCCAGAATTGGCCTCCACAGTCACTTATGGACCCACTCTTAAGACCGTGTTCATGGAAGACAATGTTACTCAGCTACGAGTGATCACCAAAGAACAAGAAGTCCAACCCCATGCAATGCAGATGACCATCAAACCGCTGTTTAAACACCTCCAGTGAAGACGAGGCCACCACCTTCCGAGGTAATCCATTTGGCTATCCTACAGATCTTACCATAAGAAAATTCTTCTTAATGTTTTGTCGAAATCTCCTTTCTTGTAATTCGAATCTGCTGTTTTGGGTTCTATCCTCTGGAGCAGCAGGAAACAAGCATGTGGCAGTGCTTTAGATATGTGAAGCTGGCTCTCATATCACCTCTCAGTATTCTTTTCTTCAGGCTAAACATACTCAACTCCCTCTGTTCCTCCTAAGGCTTGGTTTCCAGACTAGCGGGTGTTACTGCTTCCATTGATCTGGACACTACACTTCTGTTGGGCCTCCATTCAAGGAGGCCACAGACAATAAGGTCTGATGAGAAAGAAGTGTTTTTGCCTGGCTGCTAAAGCTTTGCAAAGATGGTGCCATGTGAGCCTCCCCAGGGAAAGCATCCCACAAGCAGGGAGCCACCACTGAAAAGGCCTGTTCTTGTGTTGCCCCCCCCCACCTCTGGACCTCCTGTGGAAGGGGGTGCATGAAGAAAGGCTTCAGATGATGATTATGAGGTCTGGGTCAGTTCATGGATATTTTCTTTATATTGTACACAGTGAACACCACTTAGAAAATTTGAAAAAAACATTAGGCAGTTATGAAAATGCTTTTAAACAAATAAATAAAACACGAGCTCAATTTTATGCCCCACCAATCAATTATAATCAATGACCAGTATTATTATTATTATTATTATTATTATTATTATTATTATTATTTTAAAAAAACCTTTGCACGATTGTTGGTTTTGTTGTTGTTAAAATTTGTATACTGCCCTTCATCCATAAATCTCAGGATGGTCCGCAGCATAAAAATGCAAGATAAAAATACATAATATACACAAGAACAAGAACAAAACGAACCAATAACCCCATCTCCCTTCATCCCCTCCCACAAACACATTTACAAGAAAATTGGATGTTAGTCTGCCAGAGGTCTTGTTGAAGAGGATTGTTTTTGCCTGGTGCCTAAAGGTGTATAATGAAGGGGCTAGGCGAACCTCACCAAGGAGAGCATTCCACAAATATATAATTTAATGCCAATAAAAACAAAACAAACAGAGAACCATAACAATAAAATCAGTAGTAACTGTACTGTTCTATAAAACACCAGGCACAGAGAACAAAAGTATAAGTTTGCTTAAAATTACCGGTAGTTTCCTATGGGCTTTACATGCAGTAGCACCATATTTAGCTACCCTGGAAGAGGTGGATTCATACTGAAATGAAAAAAGTAAAGAAAAAGCATGCAATAGTCCTGGGAATTTCTGTAAAATGGGTTCAAACCTTACCTATAAAAACGATAAAAGGAGCAATACATAATAAGATTAGTTATCGATTCTACTTCTCCAGAGTCACAAGAGCTTTTCGGTTCCAACATTTGTTGAAAATTGGTGTGTGGTTTTGGAACTTCTCCTCCAGAACACAGACACATGCAAAACTTCACATATGCCATAAGGTGTGTATGTCCTTTTCTAGGCTAGAGCCCATAATATACTATTGATATTTTCTCCAGCGGGATTGGGGTTTTTCAGCACCTTGGACAGCTCTCCATGGGTGCGGTGAGGCTGGACAGTAAGCGAAGAGAGAGAGATTCAGATGATGCCCCGTCAAAGCCAGGAGACAACTGAGACAGCCTGGGAGTCTCAAGCTTTCTCCCGTTGGAGCAGCCTTCCCCAACCTGGTGCCCTCCATATATTTGGGACTGTTGCTGTTGTTGTTGCTATGTTTATTTATATCCTGCCTTTCCCCCCGGTTCTGAACTCAAGGCGGCTTACACAGATAAAATAGAAAAAGCCCAAAACATAGAAAATACAACCATTAAAACGTAACAAAATACTAATAGAATCAAACTAATATTAAAAAGATCCATTAAAATCACAGACAAAAACATCAAGCACCTACCTTTTCCTCAGAAACAGTCAGTTCCCAAGGTCTGTGGAATAGGAGGAGGAGGAGGAGGAGGAGGAGGAGGAGGAGGAGGAGGAGGAGGAAGAAGAAGAAGAAGAAGAAGAAGAAGAAGAAGAAGAAGAAGAGGAGGAGGAGGAGGAGGAGGAGGAGGAGGAGGAGGAGTTTGGATTTGATATCCCGCTTTCTCACTACCCGAAGGAGTCTCAAAGCGGCTAACATTCTCCTTTCCCTTCCTCCCCCACAACAGACACCCTGTGAGGTGGGTGGGGCTGAGACACTTCAAAGAAGTGTGACTAGCCCAAGGTCACCCAGCAGCTGCATGTGGAGGAGCGGGGAAGCGAACCCGGTTCACCAGATTACGAGTCTACCGCTCTTAACCACTACACCACACTGGCTCTCACTGGAAGGTCTTCACTTGTCAGTGGAAGGACAACAAGGAGCGAGCCAGCCTGGCTTCTCAAGGGAGGGAGTTCCAAAGTCTGGGAGCAGCCACCGAGAAGGCCCTCTCCTATGTCCCCACCAAGTGTGCCTGTGAGGATGGCAGGACTGAGAGAAGGACCTCCCCCAGAAGATTTCAGAGCCCAGGCAGGTTCATATGAGGGAATATGGTCCTTCAGATAGCCTGGACCTAAGCTGTGTAGGGACTAACAACTCCTGCCACTGGCTGGGGCTGATGGGAGAAGTGTGTGTATTACTGGCCATGGCACCTCCTTCCACAGAATTCTCTGGCAATGTGGATGTCTCCTAGGTGCTCGCTCTCCTGGGGAGATTTCTGAACCCATTCTCTGTGTTCCAGACTCCTTCTGTCATGGGGGAGGGTTATGAATCTTGGGCCATTGGATGTGCACAAATTCTAGTATTAGGAGAGAGAGGGAGAAAAAGCTGCTCCCTGTCCATTTTCTCTGCACTGTGCACATCCCCCCCCCAATATATCTTTATTGTTTTAAAATAAATACATTCATAGAAAGGAAAAGGAAAAAACAAACAAACAAACAATAGAAGAAACAAACAAATAACAACAATATCAATATAGATCATCTATATGTTGGAGATGTGATAGAGAAATTGGGTCTTACTTGCCTATGTGGTGGAATTGTACAGACACCTGTGTATTTTGGAACAATATATATGAAGAACTAAAAATATATATATTTAAATTTAGATTCCAAAAAAAGGCCAGAAATATTTCTATTAAGCATATTGCCAAAATAAATAGGGAAATCGAAAAGAACATTGTTCATGTATGGGATAACGGCAGCCAGAATCTTAGTAGCAAGAAACCGGAAAAATACAACAATACCTAATACGGCAGATTGGCAAATCCTAATGGTAGAATACCTGCAGCTAGCAAAGGCGACAGGAAGGATAAGAGGACAAGCAAAACAAATTGTCTATAAGGAATGAAGAATTTTTAAAGAATACTTTAAAAATTATGGTATAAAAGGAAACCTTTTGGCAGAACTAGACTGACCCTTGTATTGTATAAATATAAGTTCGTAGGGATGTATAAAGAAATGATATAAGAAATATGTGACTGTGCACTGTGCACATTTCAGCAGCCAGATGAAGTCAGATTCTGTACATGGGACGATAGGCATCCTGTTAACTCCTTGGCCTCATGCAGCAAAATGTACTGGGCTGTCCCTGATCTATCTAATAGCAGGCCGACTCTCTTCATGATTCCAAATGTCCACCTGGAACCATGTGAAATTCCAGTCCCTCTTTCAAATGTGTGCAATCATTCTTGTTGCCCATGATCAGAAGGAGGCCAGTACAGTCTCTCTCCCTCTCCCTCTCCCTCTCCCTCTCCCTCTCCCTCTCCCTCTCCCTCTCCCTCTCCCTCTCCCTCTCCCTCTCCCTCTCCCTCTCCCTCTCTCTCACCAGTGTGGTGTAGTGGTTAAGAGCGGTAGACTCGTAATCTGGGGAACCGGGTTCGTGTCTCTGCTCCTCCACATGCAGCTGCTGGGTGAGCTTCGGCTAGTCACACTTCTTTGAAGTCTCTCAGCCCCACCCACCTCACAGAGTGTTTGTTGTGGGGGAGGAAGGGAAAGGAGAATGTTAGCCACTTTGAGACTCCTTGGGGTAGTGATAAAGCGGGTTATCAAATCCAAACTCCTCCTCCTCTTCTTCTTCTTCTTCCTCCTCCTCCTCCTCCTCCTCCTCCTCCTCCTCCTCCTCCTCCTCCTCCTTCTTCTTCTCTCTCTCTCTCTCTCTCTCTCTCTCTCTCTCTCTCTCTCTCTCTCTCTCTCTCTCTGTGTGTGTGTCACTCATGTGATTGGTTTCCCATTAGGCATATCCCTGTTCTTGTTGCTGCTGCTGCTGCTGTTTAAGTTTCTTGTGTTTCTGGCTGTGTGCTGGAGAGCCCAACCAGATGGAACAGCACCATCTTAGGTGACCTTGACATTCCCGAATTGCACTTGGAGCCTTTGGGTTGGAAGGCCGGGCGGCCTCCTGAGTGGCGTAGTGGCCCAGGGAGACAAATGTGCTACCCAGATGACATTCCGAGTTGCACAAAAGCATCCTTAACGACCGCGAGCGATTCTGCTGTGCTTAGGCCTGCAATGATTTAAGCTCAGCGGGTGTCTGCCCACACATTGTGCAGTATCATCAAACAAAGGCCAATTTCATAGCAGCCTAAGTGTGCCGTGCAGTTTTACCCCCTTGCCCTCTAATTGGCTGTCTGCGGGGGGTGGTTCCATATCGTTAGCTAGCCAATGGAACAGGATGTCTGTGGATGTCGATGAAACATGCACGCCTATTAACCTATGGAGGAGCTGCTATCAGTGCGGCTCGGAGGTTATGGGAGTCAGGTAGGTACAAAGAGGCATAGCCTATCAGGGACCCCGTACAGCACAGGTGGACTTTTGCTGGAGCTTATCTGCCACCCTTTCGCTACTCCTAGTAGTATTTCTTACCCCTAGCTTGCTGGATTGCAAGTATTCTCAGAGAAGATTCGAGACCTCTGCTACTCTCAAATGATGATAATAATAATAATAATAATAATAATAATAATAATAATAATAATAATAAAATTTACTATTTATACCCTGCCCATTGGGCTGGGTTTCCCCAGCCACTCTGGGCGGCTTCCAACAGAAGAATAAAATAATCGATTAAAGATTAAAAGCCTCTCTAAACAGGGCTGCCTTCAGATGTCTTCTAAAAATCTGGTAGCTGTTTTTCTCTTTGACATCTGATGGGAGGGCATTCCACAGGGCGGGTGCCACTACCAAGAAGGCCCTCTGCCTGGTTCCCTGCAATTTGGCTTCTCGCAACAAGGGAACCACCAGAAGGCCCTCGGCACTGGACCTCAGTGTCCGAGCAGAACGATGGGGGTGGAGACGCTCCTTCAGGTATACTGGACCGAGGCCATTTAGGGCTTTAAAGGTCAGCACCAACACTTTGAACTGTGCTCGGAAACGTACTGGGAGCCAATGTAGATCTTTCAAGACCGGTGTTATGTGGTCTCAGCGGCCGCTCCCAGTCACCAGTCTAACTGCCGCATTCTGGATTAGTTGTAGTTTCCGGGTCACCTTCAAAGGTAGGCCCACGTAGAGAGCATTGCAGTAGTCCAAGCGGGAGATAACTAGAGCATGCACCACTCTGGCGGGACAGTCCGCAGGCAGGTAGGGTCTCAGCCTGCGTACCAGATGGAGCTGATAGACAGCTGCCCTGGACACAGAATTAACCTGTGCCTCCATGGACAGCTGTGAGTCCAAAATGACTCCCAGGCTGCGCACCTGGTCCTTCAGGGGCACAGTAACCGCATTCAGGACCAGGGAGTCCTCCACACCTGCCCGCCTCCTGGCCCCCACAAACAGTACTTCTGTCTTGTCAGGATTCAACCTCAATCTGTTAGCTGCCATCCATCCTCCAGCCGCCTCCAGGCACTCACACAGGACCTTCACTGCCTTCACTGGTTCTGATTTGAAAGAGAGGTAAAGATGGGCTGAGGCCATTTAGGGCTTTAAAGGTCAACACCAACGCTTTGATTTGTCCTCGGAAATGTACTGGTAGCCAATGTAGGTCTTTCAGGGCTGGTGTAATATGGTCTCGGCGGCCACTCCCAGTCACCAGTCTGGAGAGGATTGCACAAATTCGCAGAGGATAAGGCTGCTAGCCACAATGGCTATGTTCTACCTCCACCGTCGGGGGCTTCATGTGTCTGAATACCAGTTGCTGCAAACCACAGGAGGGGAGGTGCTTGGGTCTTGCTTGAGGTTTTCCCACAGGATGCTGGACTAGATGGCTCATTCGCCTGACCCAACCAGCTATCCTTATGCTCCTACAAACTTTTTTTTAAAAGATAATTTTTATTAAATTTCCAAATAAACAACAACAAACAAAAACAACAACAAACAAAAAAGTTTTTTTTTTTTTGCATTTTATCTTCTATTCACCTATTTTAATTCATTTTGCTCTGCCGAGCTTTGATTTCCCTTCCTCCCATCATTCGGTTTTCTTTCCCACTCTTATCTCGCAGTTCCTTTTAGTCCATCTAATTAAAACCAATTCGTAGGATTTATTTCAGTCCTGCAAGTGTCTTTAAACTTCTACAGTTCTTCTCCATATAGTCCATGAATTTACTCCATTCCTTTTGGAACTTTGTCTCTCCCTGGTTACGGATCCCGCAGGTCAATTTTGCTAACTCTGCATAGTCAATCATTTTCGTCTGCCACTCCTCAATCGTCAGTATCTCCTGTAATTTCCATTTTGGGGCTAATAAATTCCTAGCCGCAGTTGTAGCATACATAAATAATTTTTGGTCTCCTTTTGCAATCTCCTCTCCCATTAATCCCAATAAAAAAGCTTCAGGTTTTTTGGGAAAGGTATACTTAAAAATCTTTTTCAATTCATTATATAGCATTTCCCAAAATCTTTTTACTTTTTCACATGTCCACCACATATGATAAAATTCACCGTCTTTATCTTTACATTTCCAGAATGATTTACTACTCATTCTATACATCTTAGCTAACTTTACTGGTGTTAGATACCATCTATACATCATTTTCGTTACATTTTCTTTCAAAGCGGTGCATGCAGAAAATTTCAATGTTTGATTCCACAATTTCAACCACGCATCATATTCAATATTGTACCCAAAATCTCTTGCCCATTTTATCATCACATCTTTTGTCATTTCATCTTCCGTAAACCACTCTAACAATAAATTAGACATTTTCGAGAACAATTTCACTCTGCCTTCCAACAATTCTATTTGAAATTTGGACCTTTTAGCTTCAAAACCTATGCTCCTACGAACTTATGCACTGCCGTTTAGTAGCCAAAGCTGTGCCTTGGACAGGGTTAGAACAACTGCAAACCTATCTAGAGAAGGTAGACCTGGCCTCCATTATGCATGCACTAGTTATAGTTCAGAATGCCTTTGAGTATCAGTTGCTGGAGATCCTGAGCAGGAGAGGGCTATAGCACTTGTGCCCTGCTTGTGGGCTTCCCAGAGGCATCTGTTTGGTGACTGTGGCAACACTATTCTGGCCTAAAAGGGCCTGTTGTCTGATCCATGAGGGCTCTTCTGACATCAGGGGTGGGGAACTTGCGGCCCTCTGGGTGTTGCTGAACTACAACTCCCATCAGCCCTAGACAACATGACAAATGGTCAGAGATGATGAGAGTTGTGGTCCAAAAAGAACTAGAGGATGGCAGGTTCCCCATCCCCTTCTTACATTCTAAGGCAGGCATCCCCAAACTGTGGCCCTCCAGATGTTTTGGCCTACAACTCCCATGATCCCTAGCTAACAGGACCAGTGGCCGGGGAAGATGGGAATTGTAGTCCAAAACATCTGGAGGGCCAAAGTTTGGGGATGCCTGCTCTAAGGTATCCAGGCTAAATTAATGCAATGCACTCTGTGTGGGGCTGCATTTGAAGAAAGCTTGGAAACTTCAGATATTCAGTACATGCTTGCCCCGAGGCTCCTAGGGCCTGGTGATCAGAACATGTTATACTGGTATGATAGCAGTTGCACTGATTCCCCATATATTTCTGGGAGCAAACTTCTAGTATTGACCTTTAAAGCCCTTAATAGAGCCTAAGGCCATTAGGTTTCGCCTTAAAGGCTCTACTAGCTGATGTATACAATCAATTAAATTGGCAGGCACTAGAGACGGGGCTTTTTCAGAGGTGGCCCCTCATTTGTAGAACTCCCTCCAAATGGAAACATGGCTGACTCCAACAGTTCTGGCTTTCAAATTAGCTTTGTTTCAAATCCCACAATAATGATAATGATATTGATAATTGTACCCTGCCCATCTGACTGGGTTGCCCCAGCCACTCCGGGTGGCTTCCAACAAATGTAAAAAAAAACCCAAAAACTTCAAACATTAAAAACTTCCCAATACAGAGCTGCCTTCAGATGTCTTCTAAAGGTTGCATAGCAGTTTATTTCCTTGACGTCTGATGGCAAGGCGTTCCACAGGGCAGGTGCCACTACCGAGAAGGCCCTCTGCCTGGTTCCTTGTAACTTCACTTCTCGCAGTGAGGGAACCGCCAAAGGCCCTCAGAGCTGGACCTCAGTGTCTGGGCTGAATGATAGCCTTTCTTTTCAAGATGTGGCATGGGCTTAGATTATTGATGGTTTTCTTCTGCTGGTTTTAAAGTACACTCAAGCAGTGATTTCATGTTTAGATGATGTTAATTGATGTTTTAAAGGATGGTGTTTCATTGAAATTGTGTTTCACAGTTTTTTGGAGGGCTTCTTGGGTTCCTGTTGTTGTTGTTTTGAGGGTGAGGGGTATTTTTGCCCTGAAAGACACCCAAAATATTTCCCATAGGCAGGAAGGCAGGCAGGCAGATGGCACTGCATATGCAACCTAGAAATAGAATATCCACAGAGTTGTAGTGTTCCCAGGCACTCTGTTGAGGTATGGCTTATGGTGATAATGTAAGAGCAGGCTGAAGAACTCTTTGCAGTTTTTTGGGGGGGAAAGGGCTTTTAATAGTGCTGTGCTGCTATTATTATCTGTATCTTAATAGATTCATCTATTGATATTTTAATTCTATTAGAGTTTAAAATGCTTTTTAGTGGTGATCTATTATATGTTTTTATATTTTATATTTTCATGTTTTAATCTGTGGTGCTTTAATGTGTGTAAGCCTTGAGTCATGGTCTGGGGAAAAGATACAACAACAACATTGGACATGGTGAAATTAACAAATTCAATCAGAGGCGGTACCAAACAGAAACTTCATCAAAGCTGGGAGAAATTTGGAGATTATATGAAAAGGCATTGTCCCACACTAAAAACCTGGATCTGTTTCTAATAATCTGTATTGTTCACATAATTATGTTCATGAGAGGAATAATCAAGGAAGTATATCAAGTTAACGGAAGCAGTAACTAGATCAATTCAGTTAATCCGGGAGGAAGATAAGTGGAAGTTGTATGGGAGGAGAGGATAATTTTATTTTAGTTAGTATAGTACGTTTATTTATTGTATGATGACTTAATTTGAATTAAGCCGAGAAATGAATCGATAGAAAAATAATGGAGTGGTATGATATAAGAGATGAAGTCACGTAATAGAGAATATTTACAACTTTATGTATTATTTGAAGGTTTGTAATTTATGATTTGTAATTTTTATGTTTTTTGATTATTTTCAGTAAAGTTTTTTTTAAAAAAGATACAACAACAACAACAACAACAGGTTAGACTCCTGCCCCAGAGAATAAGACCCAAACCAATGGATTCAAGTTGAAAGGAGATTCTAAGTAAACATCTGGAAGAACTTGCTGACAGTAAGAACTGTTCAACAGTGGATCAGACTTCCATGAGAGGTGGTGGACCTCAGAGGCGGAGCTAGCTGCTCTGGCACCCAGGGGCGGCACACATGGTGTGCACCCGGGGGCAGGGCTAACCACCCATGGGGGCAGGGATAGCAAAAACCCCCCCCCCATGGATGACACCTGGGGCAGACCGTACCTATCGCACACCCCTTTCTCTGCCAGTGGTGGACCCTCTTTTCTTGGAATTTTTAAAGCAGAGGTTGGGTGGCCATTTGCCATGCACGATCTAGTTGAGATTCCTGCATTGCAGGGGTTTGACTAGATGACCTTCATGGCCCCTTCCCATTCTACAGTTCTATGATTCTATAGTTCAAAGATGGAGTACCTTAGACCCAGGGGTCACACACAGCCCTCCAGACTATCCTCAGAAACTAAAAACCATGCCAAAACCTCGAGTCAGAACTGAAGCATCAACCAGAAGTCAAAACCGAATGGCAAGCCAGAGGTGAGTGTCCTGGCTTCCCTGGAGGATAATAGTAGTAGTAGTAATGGTAATAATAATAATAATATTTTTATTATTTATACCCTGCCCATCTGGCTGGGTTCCCCCAGACACTCTGGGCAGCTCCCAACAGAATATTAAAAACACGATAAAACACCGAACATTAAAAACTTCCCTATACAGAGCTGCCTTCAGATGTCGTCTAAAAGTCAGATACAGTTGTTTATTTCCTTGACATCTGATGGGAGGGCGTTCCACAGAGCAGGCGCCACTACCGAGAAGGCCCTCTGCCTGGTTCCCTGTAACCTCACTTCTCGCAGCGAGGGAACCTCCAGAAGGCCCTCAGAGGCTGAACGATGGGGGTGGAGACGCTCCTTCAGCATATAAAGGTGGCATGTAAACGCAATAAATAAATGAGCAAAAATAAACAACCCCGATTCACTGGATGCCAAGGCCTCCACAGTCAAGTTTCAACAAACTTTCCTGAGCCTTCCCCAAAGCAAAAGTCAGCCCTATCTCTTTAAGCTGCCTGTTCTCGGCTGCGCATGGCGAGGCAAGCTGACCCCATGGCTAGCGTGCCGGTCCCGGCTCCCTGGCTCCCGCCGGAAAGCCACCCGAGGGCATGGCGTTCCATAGCTTCTTTATTTGGTTCTGTCTCGTAATTACACAACTGTTCCTGCCACGCAGCATTAAGCAAGGCGGGGGGGGGGAGAGTGTTGCGAGCGAGCAAGCGAGCAAGAGTGTGTGTGTGTGTGTGTGTGTGCCTGTGAGCGCGCCCGGTTGCTTTCTCCTCAGAGAATGCCTTCTGTCGCCATATAAACAAATACACAGCACCCAGTCTAGCCTCGCAACAGAGCTATGCCTTGAAGGTAAACAAACAGCAGACACCCCTGCTGGAACCTGGCAGGCACCGGCTGGCAAGGAGCCTTAACTGCTTCGCCTCCGATTTGCCAGAGGAGTTCAAGCCAGCTCACAGGTCCAAGGCTCGAGGCCTGGGGTCAAGGCACTCCTCTTCTACAGACTTCCCAAGCGACCTTGGGCGACCTGTTCTGTCCCTGTCCTATAGCGTTCCATCTATATCTGCAATATTTATTTATTCTCCACACCAAAAAGCATATTCCAGAAGTCATATTGCTTGATCTTGGCCACGTCTTTCGCACAGTTCTGGAGCAGAATCCCTGGTCTGCAGTTGCTCAGAGGAAGACTTTGCCTTGCAAACTTGCTCTCCGAGCTCAGGCCCTGCAAAGCCTTGCTCACTGCTCTTGCAGGGAAGTGTTGCGCCAGCGCTGGAGGAGGAAAAAACTGAAACTTGTAGCAGAGTGTGTGTGTCCCCCCCCCCCGCCGCCAAATAGACCAGAGGCAATTGTACTTCATCCAGCAGATCTTTACTTTCTACTGAAGGCAAATGAGCATAAATGGTCACAAATCCAGTACATTCAGGATTGGCACAGTCCATTTAAAAAAAAACCCCAGTTGCAGCACTTACAATAAAACTTGCACTTAAAAGAACTTATTTGTTGTTTAGTCGTTTAGTCGTGTCCCACTCTTCGTAACCCCATGGACCATAGCACGCCAGGCACTCCTGTCTTCCACTGCCTCCCGCAGTTTGGTCAAACTCATGTCCGTAGCTTCGAGAACACTGTCCAACCATCTCATCCCCTTCTCCTAGTGCCCTCAGTCTTTCCCAACATCAGGGTCTTTTCCAGGGAGTCTTCTCTTCTCATGAGGTGGCCAGAGTATTGGAGCCTCAGCTTCAGGATCTGTCCTTCCAGTGAGCACTCGGGGCTGATTTTCATAAGAATGGATAGGTTTGATCTTCTTGCAGTCCATGGGACTCTCAAGAGTCTCCTCCAGCACCATAATTCAAAAGCATCAATTCTTCGGCCATCAGCCTTCTTTATGGTCCAGCTCTCACTTCCATACATCACTACTGGGAAAACCATAGCTTTAACTATACGGACCTTTGTCGGCAAGGTGATGTCTCTGCTTTTTAAGATGCTGTCTAGGTTTGTCATTGCTTTTCTCCCAAGAAGCAGGCGTCTTTTAATTTCATGACTGCTGTCACCATCTGCAGTGATCAAGGAGCCCAAGAAAGTAAAATCTCTCACTGCCTCCATTTCTTCCCCTTCTATTTGCCAGGAGGTGATGGGACCAGTGGCCATGATCTTGGTTTTCTTGATGTTGAGCTTCAGACCATATTTTGTGCTCTCCTCTTTCACCCTCACTAAAAGGTTCTTTAATTCCTTCTCACTTTCTGCCATCAAGGTTGTGTCATCTGCATATCTGAGGTTGTTGATATTTCTTCCAGAAATCCTAATTCCGGTTTGGGATTCATCTAGTCCAGCCTTTCGCAGAACTTATAATAAGACTTAAACCTTAACAGTAAGCACACAGAACAACAAACTAGAACAGAGAGACAGAAAACTGAAAGTGAGTGAGGTATGTATTTGCACAAGTTGATATATTTCGTTTTTTTCCCCTATATCGGAATACTCTGCAAATTTCTTTTTCTAGAACGCAATAATAATAATAAAAATTTAAAGAAAAGAAACTGAGTGAGACCCAGGCTCCTCCTGGTCTTACTATTATGGTTAGTATGACCTCAACAGAAAGAACAACAAACCAGTTTAAACCAACTGGCTAGCAAAGTTTTCGGCTCTGATCTAGCAAGCTCAGCTTTTGCAAGGCTTCTGTCAGTTCCATGGTGCAAGGAAACCTTGGGCCAGAGAGGTCGGATTTCCAAATGGAGAGGGGAGAAATCAGTCTGGAAAAGTGAGAGTCGTGCAGTTCTGGTTCGTGCCCATGGGGGCTGTGCAGGATTCTGTCCCCGTGTTAATTCATGGGAGGGGTGAATTTGGATTTCTTACCTTTTTGAACAGGAGTGGGGATGCTGTGGCCTTCCAGATGTTGCCCAATTGCAACTCCCCCATCATGTCAATGGCTAGCTAGGAATGATGGAAGTTGACGTCTAACCATGCCTTGAGAGCCACAGGTTTCTCATCCCTGGGTCCAAAAGTCTTGACCTTGTCTAGTTGGCTTGAAGTTACGGGCCAGAGAATGGACCTTCCCCATTCTAGAAAGTGGAAATAAAGGCCACCTGAGAAAAGGGAGGAAGTGTGGGGATGTGGGAGACATTCTGCCTTCCTACGAAAAGATAGATGGGATTTGGGTTCCAACTTTATTTTATTATAATAACAAATTCAACATAAACACAGTATTAATAATAATCACAAGCTTTTAATACAACTTTCTTACTGTTTTGACCTAATACCTAAACTTATACATTAGCAATTCGTTTTAAATACAATATTTCATCCCAATGTCATTAAATATACCATATCCTATCTCAAGATACACATTCCTCATCCTTCAAGACTTCATTAGCTTCACCCAATTAAGATTCCCTAAAACTGCTCTTCTTATAATAGTTTGGAAATGTATTAAAATGATTCTTCTTGCAGACTCCTTGGTTTTATATTTATTTCCCATCTTTCCTTCCAAGGGTGTGTGTGTACGTGGTCTTTCCCCTCCCCACTTTATCCTCAAAACAGACCGGCAAGGTAACTTAGGCTAGCCCAACCCAGCGCCTCGCCAGACGGGCGTTTTATTGCTGTGGATCTTTGATGCAATAATAGTGTGTTGGTGGTGGATCCCTTCTGCATTATCAGATGTTCTGCAAGGCTTCCCCGGTGCTACCACATTATTGCTGTCTGGGCGGACTATAGCGCAGCAAAAGTGGAACAAAAGTAAAACAGAGCATCTGCGGTATAGAAAGTTACGGGATTTCAGCAAGAAGTTGTGAGATATGCACCGATTGGAAATGAAGACCATAGCATTAGAAGAGCCCTGCAGGATTAGGCCAATGGCCCGTCTACTCCAACATCCTGCTTTCGCAGTGGCCAACCTGATGCCTCTTCTGGGAGACCCTCACGCAACACCTGGCCACAAGAGCCCCCCGCGGTTTCCAGCAGCTTCCATTCGGAATAGCAGACCTTTACAGACCTTCCAAGGGTCCCTATTTTCTAGGGATAGCCTTGGATTTACAGAAGCTGTCCCAATTTCCGATCTGATCCCAGAATGTCTTGCTTTTCCTTAGGATGTCCCTATTTTTTTTGGCCCCTTCATGGATCACTGCCTTGTTGCAGCGAAGAGGCTTGAGTAACTCCAAGAAGCTATGAGCTATGCCGTGCAGGGCCACCCAAGACGGACAGGTCATAGCCGAGAGTTTAGACTAAATGTGATCCACCTGGAGAAGGAACTGGCAATCCACTCCAGTATTTTGCCAAGAAAACTCCATGGACATAAAAAAAAGGAGAAGCTTTGCGAAGAAAGTGAGAGTTTCCAAGGCATGCTCTGGTTTTTGGGGTCACAGAGAGTCGAACACTACTAAGACGACTAAACAACAATTTTCTTTGGATAGATGTTGGAGGGTATGTAAATCTACGGTGTGAATGTGGCCCGTTAATTTCAGCTAGTCCACTCTGAGTAGGACCCAGTTGGTAACGACACCAGTACTTTCAATTTCTGTGTTACGCGCTTCTCGGTTTTATTTGTGAGACGCTGCTACATTTTGTTTCTAATCATTCTTTTTTAAGGAAATGGCACAGGACGATATAGTGGCGTCGTCATTTTCTTTCTTTCTTTCTTTCTTTCTTTCTTTCTTTCTTTCTTTCTTTCTTTCTTTCTTTCTTTCTTTTGGCAAACCCACTTAGAGCTGATGATGATGGATTGAAAACAACAACACCCGTTTATAAATAAATGATACGTCTTGAGATAATGGGGAGGGGGGGTGGCTATCATGGAGAAAACCCACCGCCACCAAGCAGAAAACTCCTGATATTTACCTGCCTCCTTCTAATGCCGGCTACCGTGGAAAGTTTGGAACAGTTCCATTCGTTTAAATATAGGAAGTGTTGCCAAGGGATCCACAGAGTGGAAAAATCTGGGCCATAGCAGAGACAGCTTTGCCAGTCGGCACCTGGTGGGGGTGAAGTCGGAGAGAGAGAGAGAGAGAGAGAGAGAGAGAGAGAGAGAGAGAGAGAGAGAGAGAGAGAGAGAGAGAGGCTGTCAGTTCAACATACATAATTTCCACTGATCCTGACAGACAGCTCTGTTCCTTCCCGTCTCTTCAGAGCGAATCCAGAAATAGGCCAGCCAAGATGGAATGGGTCCTCGCCCCCCCCCTTTCCTAATTTTGGCCCGAAGTCCCCCTGTTTCTTACTTAAAGCACAAGTCGCTCCTGCAGATGGTTTGGCTAAGGGAGCAGAGAGCTGGCTGTCTCTGCTTCCCCTTAAGGAAGTATACTGCCCCCTGCTGGAAGTGGACTGAAGCTGAAATAGTCAGGTCAGTTGTCAGCTGCTGAAATGCAGTTGACTCTGGAGTGGAGCTGAAGCTTGCAGGGTGGAAAGTTTTTTTGGAGGGGGGGCACGTTATCTGCACGACAAACGGAAGCTGTTTCATTTTAACGTTAACTTTCGTGCCAAGATGTGTAGTCGACATTGCAACATGGGAAAGCAAAGAAGAAGAAGTCCATATGTTTAAAGAAATGACCATTGTACAAGAAAGAGGTTCATAATAAAATTTGCAAATGGTTGTAGTTGTTTCCTGCTTGGCAGGGGGTTGGACTGGATGGCCCTTGTGGTCTCTGCCAACTCTATGATTCTATGATTCTAGTAGTAGTAGTAGTTCACATATGCTAAAATGGCTTGAACAGTTTACAGCTATGAAATCAATCCATTGGGCCATTAAACATCTGTACAGTGGTTCCTCGCAAGACGAATTTAATTTGTTTTGCGAGTCAATTCATTTTGAGAAAAATTCGTCTTGGCGAATCGCGGTTTCCTATAGGAATGCATTGAAATTTCTTTTGTTTGTTGCCCATAGGAATACATTAATTAAATTTTAATGCATTCCTATGGGAAACCGCGATTCGCAAGACGAATTTTTCGCAAAACGAATTCGTCTTGAGAGTCACCATCAGATCGCAAGACGCATTCGTCCTGCGAAAAATTCGTCTTGCAGGGCATTCGTCTTGCGAGGTACCACTGTACTCAAAATATACGATAAAACTAACAATTTAAAAAGCATCACTAGAGAGTTCAGCTTAGGGGAATGTGTGCCTGAACAGGCGTGTCCGCAGGAGCCGGCGGGTTGCCAATACTGATAGGGCCTCCTGTATTTCAGCAGGGAGGGCATTCCATGGCACTGGTGTTGCCAGTGCAGAAGCCTGCTGGTGTATTATCACAGTGCTGGATGCCATACTATTGCATCCAGAAAGCACTGGAAGGGTTTCAAAATCGAGCTGCTATTTATCCTTCTGTGTTTCAACTCTCATGCGTATGAAGTTAATTATCCTTACCCATGTGACATACAACCTGGTCCTGTGCGCATGCCTCCTCTGATTTCAGTCGGACGTACTCCCACGGAAGTGTGCAAAGAATCACAGTCTTCGTTGGGTTTATTCCTTTCCCATCAGAAATGAGAGGTTTTTTTCGGAGAGAAACGAACACATCCTTGTTAGAAGCACCTCGATGCATTTTGCGTAAGGTTAGAAGTTATGAACACATTAAAAAAAAAAAGACTGGGAACCATTTATGTTGTGTCTACAGAAACAATGTAAAGAAATGGACTCATTAGCGGGATTGGAGTCAACACTTACAATTAACAAAATAAATATAGAAGATGATGTTAAAATGATAAGAGTATAAAATGACGTAATTTAAAGAATTTAATATCAAGATATAATCAAGCAAGCAGGAGAAGTTAATATGTAATAAACCAGAAGAGGAGGTTGAGGGAAGTCGCGGGGTGGGGTGGGATGAGACTGGGCATTGCATTTTTTGTTGTTTGATATAAAATAATATAAAATTATAAAAATTATTTTAAAAAAGAAGTTATGAACACAAGAGCATAAGGAGGCTGCCTTACATTAAATCAGACCAGGGGTCAACCTACCTCAGTATTTCCTACACAGACTGGCAGCAGCTCTCCAGGATTTCAGGCAGTGAGTTGTTCCAGTCCTATCTGGAAATGATGGGGTTTGAACCCAGGACTTTCTGTATGCAAAGTAGATGCTTTCCTATTGCCCATCCCTACTCGTTTTTTCTTGCCTTGACTCAGATTGTGTGTGGCTTTATAGGGAAATAAACAGATGTATTAAATTATCCCGTATGCGCATGAAACTAATTACCTTTTGTAAGCTACCTTGGGAAGGCCTTGCCCCTGAAAGAGGCATATAAAGAGGTTCCTTTTTTAGAAAAGCATTTTTTTTATTTAATAGGATTTATATATCGCTTAGTCATCAGAACACCTAAGCAGCTTATACAAAATATAAAATATACCTTAAAGGGGCCCCTGACCATCAGGTCCAGTTGTGTCCGACTCTGGGGTTGCGACGCTCATCTCGCTCTATAGGCCGAGGGAGCCGGCGTTTGTCCGCAGACAGCTTCCGGGTCATGTGGCCAGCATGACAAAGCTGCTTCTGGTGAACCAGAGCAGCACACGGAAACGCCGTTTACCTTCTCACCGGAGCGGTCCCTATTTATCTACTTGCACTTTGATGTGCTTTCGAACTGCTAGGTGGGCAGGAGCTGGGACCGAGCAACGGGAGCTCACCCCATTGCAGGGATTCGAACCGCCAACCTTCTGATCAGCAAGCCCTAGACTCTGTGGTTTAACCCACCGCGCCACCTGGGTCCCTTAAAATATACCTTAAGAATAATGATAAAATCGGATCATAGAATCACAAAGTATTTTCGTTGATAAGCAGAAACAACTATTCATGTACGCAACGACAGCAGCAGCAGCGAAGATACTACTGGCCCAGAGATGGATAGAAGACAAAGTTCCAACCAGAGAGGATTGGCTGATGAAGATAATGGACTATGCCGAAATGGCGAAAATGACCGGGAAAGTCAGAAACCAGGAAGAGAAGAATTTTAAGAAGGAATGGGAAAATTTGATCATGTACTTAAGAGAACACTGTAAACAACTAAAAACGTTGGCAGGATTTGAGTCATGCTTGTAATGTATGAAAAACTATGGAAAAATTGATTATTATTCTCTGAACAAATTCAAGAAAATAAGATAAGCAGATAAAAAAAGATAGACAATGGTAACCATGGAAGGGCGAAGTCAAGGGATTCAGAGAATCCTAAATGAGGAGGTGAATGATGTGTTTGAATTGAAATTTGTTATGTAAAACTTAATAAAAATATATTGGGTTTTTTTATAAATAGAATCACAAATTAGCCCGGGGATCTTCTACTCCAACCGTGTTGTAATCACAGCTAAAAATCCCTGACAGAACTCTGCTTAAGATTCTGCAGCACCTTCCAAGGTAGTCCATTCCACTGATGAACAGCTCTTCACAGATGTTAAAAAACAAGTTAGCCTTCTCACCACCCCCCAAATAAAAGCAACTGGTTTCAAAATATCTGTTATAAAATAAAACTACATACAGTGGTACCCCGCAAGACGAATGCCTCGTACAACAAAAAACTCGCAGGACGAAAGCGTTTTGCGTTGCGCGAGGCGTCTCACAAGACGAAGTTTCCTATGGCCGCGCTTCGCAAGACGAATAGGAACGCATTAATTAAATGGGTAGACCGGGTAAACCGGCTAAATGGTAAACCGCGCTTCGCAAGATGAAATTTTTGCTATACAAAGCAACTCGCAGAACGAATTAATTTCGTCTTGCGAGGTACCACTGTATTAAAATCCACGTCCAAGCTGAATATTCAAGTGGGTTTGCTTAAACGGAAAAGATTTTAGCAGGTGTACAAAACTGTTCAACAATGGTGCCTTATGGGCAGGGAGCTGCCAAGTGAATTTAAATGTAAGTATTTAGAATGAATGATCGCCATAACTCTCAAAAATAGCTTGGCTACCTCACTGCTGTAGAACAAATCCTTTCTTTGCTGACATGCATAGGACAAGTAAGTGCAGGAATTATTGGAGCGTGATTAGTTAGTTGATTGCTTCCTTGCTTATGTAGTTTGTAACGCTGAAGAGCCATACAGATTTCCTAGGAGTCAGCTTGGAAGGAATGACCAGTAAGAGACCTGATCTGAGTAAGTCTGCTATTGAGTGGCACTTATGGTTGGTGTGCTCAGAGTTTGGGTTTCGCAGGAAAAGCACCCAGACCTTACTGCAAGTTGATTAATTACCAGGGGTCAGCAAACTTTTCCAGCAGGGGGCCGGTCCACTGTCCCTCAGACCTTGTGGGGGGCCAGACTATATTTTGAAGGGGGAAAAAATGAACTAATTCCTATGCCCCACAAATATCCCAGAGATGAAGTATATCCATTTGCACTCACACTTCGCACAAGCAGGTGTGTTTTGGTGCACGTGACCTGGCAGGAGAGCTGCATTGCAAAATTCGGAGAAGGGTGAATTTCGGCAGAAGGCTGTGTTTTGGTTGACGTAACGTTTCAAATGTGCGGATTAGCTAAATTCAGTGCCAGATTACCAAAAAGGCAGAGTAGGCACTGGCCTAGGAGGCCCCATGCCTTTTAGGGGCCCCACAAAAGCAGATCAAAATAATATTGATTTGACCTTGAAAGAAAATTACAATCAAGGTTTCTCAGTTCAATGTTACCCCACTTGAGCACATGCACGAGCCCCCCCCCCCCCGAGATTTCTTTTTCTTTTTTTAAAAATAGTTTTTATTTGATTTTACAAGTATAAAATTATAACAATCTCAAATACATACTCAAATCTGGAGATTTCTATGAATCTCCAGACTTCCCACCATCCCCTACATGGGTCTTATTGTCATCATTTTCAACCACATATTATTTCCCCATCCATATTTTAGGTCTATCCATATTATACAAAGTCTTGGTTATATTACGAGTGTTGTTAAAATCCTGCTAATGTTTTCATTTGTTTACAGTGGTCTCTTAAATAAGTTATCAAAAGATTTCAACTGGCTAGGGGTCTCCACAGGGTTTGATCTGGTACTGGCTAAATTTACCTTTATTATTATTATTATTATTATTACTATTACTATTACTTTTTTATTCAATTTATACACCGCCCTATACCCGGAGGTCTCAGGGTGGTTCACAAACAAGACCACAACATATAAAATCAAACCAAAAACAATGACCCAATAACCCCCTCCCCAGAAAAAGAACCACATTCTAAAAGGGTGTTGTATGTAAATCAGATCAACCAAAGGCCTGGTTAAAAAGGAACATTTTTGCCTTGCCCCTCAAGGTGTATAATGAAGGCACCAGGCGAACTTCCCTGGGGAGAGCATTCCACAGATGGGGAGCCACTGCAGAAAAGGCCCGTTCTCATGTTGCCACCCTCCGGACCTCTCGAGGAGGAGGCACACGAAGAAGGGCATCAGAAGATGATCTCAGGGTTAGGGGTAGGTTCATATGGAAAGAGGCGGTCTGTGAGATATTGTGGTCCTGAGCTGTTTAAGGCTTTATAGGTCAAAACCAGCACTTTGAATTGGGCCTGGAAACTAATTGGTAGCCAGTGCAGCTGGACCAGAATCGGAGTAATATGCTCAAACCGTCTTGCTCCGGTGAGCAACCTGGCCGCTGAATTCTGCACCAGCTGAAGTTTCCGAACCGTCTTCAGAGGGAGCCCTACGTATAACACATTGCAGTAATCTAACCTCGAAGTTACCTTTAAATGTGAGCTGTATCAAATTTCTCCCCCTCCCCCATCCATCTAGCTCCATGCTATCTACACTGACCTGCAGCTGCTTCCGTGTTCCACGCAGTGGACATCCTTTGCCCTACCTGAGGCTGCTGGGGGCTGAGGCTGGAGAGGAGCAGATGCTCTGCCACTGGGCTAAACTTTTCTTGGATGTGAAAAGTTCTCCCTCCTGCCCCCTGCCCCCCACCCAGCCTGCCCCCCACCCAGCCCAGACTAAGCTGCAAGGAAACGCTTTGGGGGCTCAAATCGTGATCCTTTCTGCCTCTGGAATTATGCCTCGGACTTCTGGCCGGCTCAAATCTATCGGCCTGCCATTTGCGCTCCTTGCACCTATCGAGAGCATGGCCTTATCTGCGAGTTGGGGGCATGATGAGAAGCTGGTCTCCCTCCTTGCCTGCCTTAACCCTCTTAGTGGTAATCCTGTCTTTAATGCTGCTTTGAACAACTGTGCCGCCGAGTCGGCCGAGGCTGACCCTTCAGCCTGCGTGCTTCTGCCCATTCGAGGGACTCTCCGACTCCCGGCGAGATAACAGGAGCCCAGAAAATCCTCCCTGGGCAGCTAACGGGATTGTCACACTTAGAGAAGTTGAGCTAGAAAGCAAACTTTGGAGAGCGGTTCGTGGGCGCCGGATTTAGCTCAGTCGTGGAATGGCGGTAGGGGCGGGGGGAACCCAACCACGCTGTTTTCCTCCGTTTGGTTGTCCTGGATTCATGTCATGCTACAGGATGGACACAGATGGATCAATTCATTCCAGCAGCTTTGGGGAAATGAGGAGAGGTCTTAGGTTTGTGAATCTGGGCTTGCTAAAAAGTGCTTAAAAGACTAGTGGTTGCCAGGCACGTGAAGGCCCTGGAAGGCTCTGCAGAAACAGAGGGAGATATCTGGAAGGGACACCAAGTTGCAGAGGCACATCGGTCTGTCTCTCGTTGATGAAGTAGACCCCTAGCGATGAAATCCTGGGTTCGAGAGGGCTGGAGCTTCCTGCCCCAAGACTGGCAGGAAACCTGAGCTGGGAAGGGTGGCACTGTGGTCTAAACCACTGAGCCTCTTGGGCTTGCTGATCAGAAGGTTGGCAGTTCGAATCCCCACGATGGAGTGAGCTGCCATTGGTCTGTCCCAGCTTCTGCCACCCTAGCAGTTCAAAAGCACGCCACTGCAAGTAGATAAATAGGTACTGCTGGGACGGGAAGGTAAATGGCATTTCTGTGCGCTCTGGTTTCTGTCACGGTGCTCCATTGCACCAGAAGCAGTTTAGTCCTGCTGGCCATATGACCTGGAAAGCTGTCTGTGGACAAACACTGGCTCCCTTGGCCTGAAAGCGAGATGAGCACCTCAACCCCATAGTTTGACTGGACTTAACTGTCCAGGGGTCCTTTACCTTTTTATAGCTCAATGGTAGATAATCTTCCTTGGGTGCAGAAGGTAGGTTGTCATATTTCAAAAAGTGAAAATCCGGATACAAAAGTCGTTGAGGGTTTTTTGTTTGTTTGTTGCAAAATCATCATTTTTTTTGAACTATTTTGAGCTTCCAACATGGGCTGCCATATCCCCAGGTTTTCCTGGGCATTTTTACCGATTTAGAGAAATTTCTCCTGGACTCTATTTCTGATGGATGAATCCCAGATATGTCCGAGAAATCCCGGATGAATCCCACAGAAGGTCCCAGGTTCAATCCCTGGCATCTCCAGGTAGGGCTGGGAGAGTCTCCCCGTTGGAAACCCTGGAGAGAGACTGCCAGTCTGTGTAGAGCACACTGAGCTAAATCAATGTTTCCCAAGCTTGGGTCTCAAACTGTTATTGGACTACGACTACAACTCCCATCATCCCTAGCTAGCAGGACCAGTGGCCAGGGATGATGGGAATTGTAGTCCAAAACCAGCAGGAGACCCAAGTTTGGGAAACGGTGAGCTAGGTGGAATAATGGTTTGAGTCAGCATAAGGTAGCTCCTTATGTTCCTCTGCCTTTTAATATATATATATAATTTTATGTATTCCATTTGGACATATGACATGCAACAGTTACATAAAATGGGAATTAAAAGAACGGTATAGGCTCATATAAATGTTTCTGAATATATTAATTAAATTGTGCTAAAGTATGTATATAATAATTATTACAAATATGGAATGATGTATAAGATTTTGCTTGGATTTTGCTTAGATTTTGCATCAATAAGAATTTATATAGGTTTTATAGGGATTTATAGGGAGTAGGGGGGGGAGGGAAAATTATAATATATACCTCATGCATGCCAAACTGGGCTGCAAAATGTTGCTATGTCTTAAGGGAAGGACCACAACCAGCGATAGAGCATCTGTCCCGCAGGCAGATGCCCCGGGTTCAATCCCCAATGGCACCTTCAGGTAGGACTGGGAACATCCACCGCCTGAAACCCTGGAGAGCTGCTGCCAGTCAGAGCAGGTGACACTGATCCAGATGGACAAATGGTCAGGCAGCTCCCTAAGTCCTTATGTCCTCCACTAGGTTGAAATATCATTGAGGAAGAGCCACAGTACAGTGACTGAACATCTGCCCTGCATGAAGAAGTCCCCAGGCTCAACTCCTGGCATCTCCAGGGAGGGCTGGGACATGACCCCTAGAGAGCTGCTGCCAGTCCGTGCAGACAACACTGGAGCAGATGGACCAGTATAAGGCAGCTTCCTATGAACATTAATGCTGCTGTGGGGTACGATCTTGGCTCCTGGTCATCGGCATCTCCCCTTTATTCTTCCGGCCTCGAGGGCTTAACCCTTCTGCCACCCTCCCTCTCCTCTATCTCCTCATTTTATGTCCCCAGCTACACTCCCTCTCCCTGGTCCCCCCCGCCGCCAGGCAGAACTTCCTGGACATTCCCTGCCAGCCCCTTTAATTGTCACCTTTCTGTTCTCTCCTTCAGATTAATCAAAGCCAGTCCCCCCATATTAATGGCACGGCACGGATTAAAATAATGCAACACATTAAAGATGTAATTTAAAATTAATAACTCATAATTATTTATCATGGTGTATCAGCGGAGCTATGAATTTCTCTGCTCTTCACGTTCCTACTTCCTCTTGTTCTCCTCCCCCCCGCCCCCCCGCCAGCTTCAATTCAGGCCATTACCGAGGCTCCGTTTAGGTCCTCGGATCTAATACGGTCCCTTTCATTCTGCCGGCATTAATTGGGATAAATCAGCACTTAAGGAAAGCCATCTATTCGAAAGGACAATTGGTGATCATTTAATCAGAGCTTTGCCTGAGTGAGAGGGAGGAGGAAGGGGGAAAACAGGGGAGCCCTTTGCCCCAGGAAGAGCAAGCGCCAGGTAAAATTTGGCACTCATAAGATCCACTGCAGGAATCCTTAAATGGGCCAGCTGGCCACCCTTGGAACTCCATCACTGAAGAAGGAATATGACCAGGAAGCGAACAATCTTTCCAATTGCAGGGGGTTGGACTTGATGCATAACCTCCAACGATTCTCTGATGAAAGCAGGGGCGTCCTATTTAATAATAATAATAATAATAATAATAATAATAATAATAATACCCCACCCATCTGACTGGGTTGCCCCAGCCACTCTGGGCTGCTTCCAACATTTATAAAAACATAATAAAACATTAAACATTAAGAAACTTCCCTAAACGGCCTCAGTCCAGTATACCTGAAGGAGCGTCTCCACCCCATCGTTCTGCCCAGACACTGAGGTCCACTGCCGAGGGCCTTCTGGTGGTTCCCTCTCTGCGAGAAGCCAAGTTACAGGGAACCAGGCAGAGGGCCTTCTCGGTAGTGGCACCCGCCCTGTGGAACACCCTCCCACCAGATGTCAAAGAGAAAAACAACTACCAGACTTTTAGAAGACATCTGAAGGCAGCCCTGTTTAGGGAAGCTTTTTAATGTTTGACGGACTATTGTATTTTAACATTTTGTTGGAAGCTGCCCAGAGTGGCTGGGGAACCCCAGCCAGAAGGGCGGGGTATAAATAATAAATAATTATTATTATTATTATTATTATTATTATTATTATTATTATTATTATTAGACAGGGCTGCCTTCAGATGTCTTCTAAAGGTTGTACAGTTACTTATCTCCTTGGTGCGGGGGTCGCATAACTCCATACCCTCCAACATTTCTCCAATGAAAATAAGAACGTCCTAAGGAAAAAGTGAGACATTCTGGGATCAAATCAGAAACTGGGACTGCTTCTGTAAATCTGGGAATGTCCCAGGAAAATAGGGACACTTGGAGGGTCTGCTCCTAGGCCTGGAGGGTGGGGCAAGGCAGCTCGAAAAAGTCATTGCCTGGCGGACAGCACAAAGTCTGTCTCCCCTCCAACGTCTCCCAAGAGCCTCAAGGGGTAAAAAAACCAAATAAAAGCAAAATAATTCGGATACAAACATGGAAAGCTGCCTACTGAAAAACAGAATGTTCATAAAGGTGGGGGAGGTCACACTTTTGTCCAGGTGAGGAGAGACTTTTCCAACTCAAGGGCTGCATGGCCTTTGGGGGGCCATGTGCCAGTGCTGGGAGGGTCCAGAGCAGATGGGAAAATAAATGTCAAATTCGCCTTGGTATGGTAGGGTGGTTAGAACACACAGAAGTACCCCTCTCGTATCCTCCTTCCAGGAAAGCAAGAGGCATGATCAGGGTTCAAGGGCACAGTCTAGCCAAGCAAAGATGCTCAGGGTGTGAAGCAGAAGAAGTGGAGGGCTTGCTGAGTGTTCCAAAGGGCTGATGGAGAAGCATGCCGGCCCCAGGCCTGAGGTTCGCAATCTCTAACCCAGTTTAAGAGAGCTTCCTGTGTTCCTGTGAAGTGATACAGTCCATGGAAGCCACATCACGTGATCCTGCTGAATCAAGGTCTTTGCCCAGAGTGGAAACTGTCATAGATATTTGGTGAAGATAGGTTAAAAAATGCATTACATATGGGGAAATTGTGCTCCCTCCCTCCCTCCCTCCCTCCCTCCCTCTGTCTCCTCCTCCTCCTCCTCCTCCTCCTCCATCTTACAGTCAAATCTCGGATCCCGAACGCTTCTGTTATCGTACATTTCGGCTCCCAAATGCCGGAAACCCAGAAGTAAATGCTCAGGTTTGTGAACGCTTTTCGGAAGCCGAATGTCCAATACGGCTTCTGCTTGAGTACAGGAAGGTTGTCAAACATTTCGGAAGCCAAACGGGCTTCTGGAACGGATTACGTTCAACAACCGAGGTTTGACTATATTATTATTATTATTATTATTATTATTATTATTATTATTATTATTTGTTAGTCACTTTATCTTGTCCTGGGCAACCCAAAGCAACTTAACAACCAAACAGACGGATAAATAATGTATTTATTAATGCATTAAATAAATTAAATACATTGCCTGCATAGGCCTGGGGGAATAGAAAAGTTTTCAGCAGGTGCGTTAAAAGCTGACAAGAAGGCGCCTGCTGAATCTCTGTTGGCAGGGAGTTCCACAGGATTGGGCCGATGGCACTCAAGGCTTGGTTTCTTGCCGTTGTCAACTCAGGAAATGACCAGCGGCCCAATCCTGCGGATGTTCTCAGTGATCGAGCTGGGGTAAAAGCAGACAGGCAGTCCCTGAGGTACCCTGGCTTTGTAAATGAATGCAATAACCTTCAACCTAGCTGGGTAGCGAGTGGGCAGCCTGTGCAACTGCTTTAACAATGGCATGATTGGCATTCCATGTTCTCAGCCAGAAGCTCCTGACAGCAGCCTGCTCGCTGCATGCTGCACCATCTAGACCAGGGGTCAGCAAACTTTTCCAGCAGGGGGCTGGTCCACTGTCCCTCAGACCTTGTGGGGGGTTGGACTATATTTTTTGTGGGGGGAATGAACAAATTCCTATGCCCCGCAAATAACCCAGAGATGCATTTTAAATAATAGCACACATTCTACTCATGTAAAACACGCTGATTCCCGGACCGTCTGGGGGCCAGATTTAGAAGGCGATTGGGCCAGATCCAGCCCCCGGGCTTAGTTTGCCTATGCATGATCTAGATCTCCCAGACCAGAACCAAGGGCAGCCCCACACAGAGCGCATTGCATTAATCAGTGTTGCCTGTGCAGAACCGATCAGGGTGGGTTGCTTCAAGCATCATTGGAGCAGTGCTATTCCCCCACTGCCAATGGAAGTCTCATCTAGGAAGATGGGGGGGGGCACCTTCCCAAACAGCCCTGTTGGAGAGAATAAGCACTTTCCAGATCATGTTCAAAGGGATTGTCTCCGGAAGGCAGTGGCGCTCCATGGGGGAAGCTAGCCTGCCCCCACTCCCTGTCAGTGTCACCTCCTCTCATCCTGCCTCCATGAGACTGAGTGTGGCTGCATTCATTCTGGCTCGCTCATTGTCAACCCACCTGCGCATTGATTTCTTCCCCCATCACACATCAGTGAGAGCACCAGAGAGCCTAAACATGCCATTGTTGTTTAATAACTCACATTTCAACAGAGGATCAGCCCGAGACACCAAGAGCTGACAGAAATGTCGCGCGCTGAGCGGCATTGAGTTTGGGGGTGCTCTAAAAGCCGAGCTGTGCAGCACTTTTAAAAACCACGAGTGGGGAGATGGGTCGCTGCGTTCAGGACCTGGGTGTGGGGTTCCCATTGGTGCATCTGGTTGGCCACTGTGGGAATAGGATGCTGGGCTAGATGGGGCTCTGGCCTGATTCAAAAGGGCTCTTTCTATCCCAAATTAAGCGCCCCTTCTGACCCACTGATTGTCCCCTGCAAAGGACCCTGTCCTCCCCCCCCCCGGTCTCCATTAGCATGCTTTTGTTGGCATCCGTCTGTCTCGTGAGACAATGGAGTGTGCCTCCGGGGAGGGGGGCAGTGGCGTAGCGTGGATTGCCAGTGCCCGGGGCAAGGCAGGCGACACACAACTCCCAACGCCCCAAACCATCATCAATGTTCCCAGACGTGCGCTTGATCCAGAGGAAGCCGCATGGCCAGCAGTGCCCCACAGGAGGGGCCTAGGGAGCCCCACACCAGCCCCGGGCAGGCCATAGCCACAGAACATGAGCGAGCTAGTGCTTCCTGCAAGCCACCTGACTGGAGGCAGGGGGGAAGGAGGCAGACTCCACCGAGAGGCCTGTCGTCCGCCTCCACAGTCTCCCCTCCTCCTCTGCTATTGAACTATTGAAGCTACGTTCTGCTTACTTAAGAAAAGCGGTGCTTTTCTTTCGAAATTTTGCGTCCTCCCCCAAATTTGCACTCTGACCAATCGCCTAGGGTTGCCAGACTCAATAGAGGACAGGACTTCTGTGCCTTTAATTTCCCTGCTCTCTTTTGAGTCTGGAAACCTTAAAGAGAAACCAGCAGGCCCTTTGTTTAATTTCCAAGCAAAGGGTCTGCTGGTTTCTCTTTAAGGTTTCCAGACTCAAAAGAGAGCAGGGCAATTAAAGGCACAGAAGTTCTGTCCTCTATTGAGTCTGGCAACCCTACAATCAACCCTCTCGCCCCCCGCAAGCTATGCCACTGTCCAGGGGGTGGTTAAGTCAAGCCACTGTGTTAGCAGCACCAAAGTGACCTCTCCAGGGCACAAGCCTGGGCAGTGTGTATGGAGGTCCTGGGCTGCCCAGGCAATAAGGCCCCCGCTCTCAGTCTCGCTGATGTGGTCCAAAGGAAAGCAGAGCAATACAATCGGCACCAGCTTGGCTGCAGGAGTTGCTGGAAGGGGGAGTACTAGGTGCCATATAATAGGGACCCAGGTGGTGCTGTGGGTTAAACCACAGAGCCTAGGGCTTGCTGATCAGAAGGTCGGTGGTTCGAATCCCTGCAACGGGGTGAGCTCCCGTTGCTCGGTCCCAGCTCCAGCCAACCTAGCAGTTCGAAAGCACATCAAAGTGCAAGTAGATAAATAGGGACCACTCTGGCGGGAAGGTAAACGGCGTTTCCGTGCACTGCTCTGGTTCGCCAGAAGCAGCTTTGTCATGCTGGCCACATGACCCGGAAGCTGCCTGCGGACAAACGCCGGCTCCCTCGGCTTATAGAGCGAGATGAGCGCTGCAACCCCAGAGTCGGACACGACTGGACCTGATGGTCAGGGGCCCCTTTAGGTGCGAAAGAAAGAAAGAAAGAAAGAAAGAAAGAAAGAAAGAAAGAAAGAAAGAAAGAAAGAAAGAGGCACTATGCAGACCCCCCCTTCCCCAATTTAATTTATTTTCATAATATTTGTATCAAATTTTCAACAGAAATACAAAACAAACATCCACAAACACAACAACACCCACAAACAAAAAATAAATAAACATAAAAACAATGTCAACTCCATAGAATGGGTTTCTCCAAATCCGGTGACTTCCCTCCCCGTCCCCTCCCCTGGCTCCTTAAATTTCTTTTTCAACCGCATATCATTTCTACTCCAAATTATTTATTCTACCTCAAATTTCATACATTATTTCTAAAATTACGAGTGTCCTTAAAATCCTGCTAGTGTATTACAATCCTTTTGTGAGTACATAATGAACATTTCCCGTTCTTTTTTTAAATCTCCCCAATTTAAAATTTAAGCAGAGTTCATAGAGCAAATTCCAATGCTGAAATTGTGGGGTTTTTAAGAGTTTTGCAGCGCATTCTGTTAGGAAGAGGTGTAGTTTCTTGGCTGGATTTATATAACCTGGCATTCCGAGGAATGAAATATGAGAACCTTCTCTATGGGGGGCAAAGCTATCGGTGGCTCCCAGCTGCAATGACCATGTTCTCCTTCCACTGTTGGAGGCCATATGCTTTTGAATACCAGATGCTGGGAATCACATGTGGGGGAAATTGCTGTTGTGCTCAGGTCCTGCTTGCTGGCTTCCCACTGGGACATCTGGTTGATTGGTACACCAAAATTATACTCCCCTGCTTGCAGTCCGCAGTGGTACAGTCCATTCTAATGCCCGAGGAGGACTTTACCACCTCATTGTGTTGCACAGGGAGGCTGCACCTTATTTATGAGTCAACATGCAAAGGATTGCACAATAAATATATTTCCTTGGAAGTAAATTCTACTGCCTACATCTTAATAGAAGTATTAAGCTGCGGCAGCTAGACTGGTGACTGGGAGCGGCCGCCGAGACCACATAACACCGGTCTTGAAAGATCTACATTGGCTCCCAGTACGTTTCCGAGCACAATTCAAAGTGTTGGTGCTGACCTTAAAAGCCCTAAATGGCCTCGGTCCAGTATACCTGAAGGAGCATCTCCACCCCCATCGTTCTACCCGGACACTGAGGTCCAGCACCGAGGGCCTTCTGGTGGTTCCCTCGTTGTGAGAAGCCAAGTTGCAGAGAACTAGGCAGAGGGCCTTCTCGGTGGTGGCGCCTACCCTGTGGAACGCCCTCCCAACGGATGTCAAAAAGGAAAACAACTACCAGACTTTTAGAAGACATCTGAAGGCAGCCCTGTTCAGGGAGGCTTTTAATGTTTAATAGATTATTGTGTTTTATTCTTCTGTTAGAAGCCGCCCAGAGTGGCTGGGGAGACCCGGCCAGATGGGCGGGGTATAAATAATAAATTATTATTATTATTATTATTAATAGGGATGGGTGAATACCATAGCTTCAGTTTCTCCCAGTTTCTTATCTTTCCAATCTTGTGTTCTGTTCTTCTCTGCATTTCCACAAGAGTTTGCAATTTTAAAACGTCCGCATGAAAAATAATCAGCGTGGAATGCAAATGCCTCCAAGTATACCTATGTTTTGCAACACAGTTTCCCCTCATTTTTGTATGTTGCTTTCACTAATACCTGGATTTTTATTTATTTTTTATTTGCACACTGCGCACCAGTAATATGCATGTAATTTGGATGGGGAACGGCATTGCAAAATTTGGAGAAGTGCAAATTTCAAAGGACGGCTGTGTTTTAGTTCTTGGGTGGTTTCAGAAAGCGCAAATCAGCTTTTGAATGTGAACTGTATCAAATTGCTCCTCCATTCTTGCTCCTTAATAATGGCATTTGAAAGCCTGCAGCCTCCAGAAGTGCCATAAGAGGAACTCCGCTCGATCAGGCCCCAAGTCCATCCAGCTCAGCATCCTGCTTCCGAGAAAAAGCCAGCAGCCAACCACCGATGAAACGTTGGTGCAGGTGCAGACCACAAATTCAGCATTCAGCAGGCAACTAGTTACGCAGCCCAGGGGAGATGGTTGGAGAAATGGGACGGTGTCTCTTTAAAAATAAATAAAGACCAAATTAAAAAAAAAAGGGGAGAGAGAGAGAAAGAAAGAGAGAGGCAATAAGTGTATGCAAATGTGTTGAGCAGTACATGGCTGTCTGTGAAACAGATGAAGAAGGGAAAAAATGCTCGGAGCTAAAGAGAGGAACGAGGCAGCAATAGCTGACCCCGGGGTTAATAATTTTTACTTTTCCATCTCGCTCCATCCATAAAATAGGGGAGGGGAGGGGGGGAGAGGGGAGGAATAGAAATGAGCAGATCCCTTGAATGGAAGCCTTGCCACCATTCTTGCAAACGCTACTTGCAGGAGGTGGAGTGGAGATCCTTGTGGGGGCAACTCTCAGCACCTGCGATTCCTAGCAGCTGGCCTTTACTAGCGTACTGGGGTTGCCAGGTCAGCAGCCTCCTGGACGCTGAGATTTCAGAAGGCAAACCTAGGACCTAGGGGCAGCCTCTGGCGATGTCAAGGGGGCAGGCACCAGTCAGAGTGGGCAGGCTTCTTGTCTGCTCTTCCAGAGGGTAGGACCCAAACCGATGGATTCAGATTACAACAAGAAAGGAGATTCCCTCAACCTCACGATGTCTATGACAGCAGTGGACCGACCCGAAGGAAGGCAGACCCTCCAAGTGTCCCTATTTTCCAGGGACGTCCCTGTTTTAGAGAAGCCGTTCCGGTTTCTGATCTGATCCCGGAATGTCCCATTTTCCCTTAAGATGTCCCTATTTTAATTGAATAAATGTTGGAGAGTGTGGAGTGATCCGACCCCCGAGCCATCGGAAGGCAATCCTGTATAGGGAAGTTTTTTTTAAAAAAATGTTTAATGTTTTATTATGTTTTAATATATGTTGGAAGCTGCCCAGAGTGGCTGGCGGAACTCAGCAAGATGTGTGGGGCATACCGTATTTTTCGCTCCATAAGGCGCACTTTTTCCCTCCTAAAAACGAAGGGGAAATGTCTGTGTGTCTTATGGGGCGAGGGCACTGGATGGCAGCGGGATCCCTCGAGCAGAGGGATGCCTCTGCTGCCAGAGCCATGGCTCCCAGCAGCGGTGGAGGGATGAGCAGCCCAAAACCAGGCTGCTCCCCCCTCCGCCACAGCCGCCAACAGCAGCAGAGGGGCGGGGGAGGGACGAGCAGCCCAAAAGTAGGCTGCTCCTCCCTCCGCTGCCACCGCCGCCACCGCCGACAGCGGCATTGATTCAGAATATTTTTTTCTTGTTTTCCTCCTCTAAAAAACTAAGCGCGTCTTATGGTCAGGTGCATCTTATGGCGCGAAAAATGCGGTAAAAACCGTACTTTTCAAAGTATACGACTATTTTTTAAAAAATTCCAAAATCATGTTCGAAATTAGGGGTCGTCTTATACATGGATGTGGGGCCGTGGGATAGGCTGTTGCCACAAGCTGGAGATTGTTATTGGTGGCTGCTGCAAGGGCTGCTGTTGATTGGCTGTTGCTGCGGCAATTGGGCGGTCAATTTGCTGCTTTTTTTGGTGATGGGACAGAGGATAGGTTGCTCTGGCGACGCGCATTGTTGGTCTGGCGGGTGAGCGTTTTGGGGCATCCCCCCCCAAAAAAAACCAGCTCAAAAACTCTTTCCCCCTCCAAGAAAAAAGCCCAACAACTGTGGGCAACCTTCCCCCCAAAAAGCTCAACAATTCTGCGCAATCCTCCCCCCAAAAAGCTCAACAGCTTTGGCTCCCCCCATTTTCATAATCTTGAGCCCCCCCAAAATAGGGGGCGTGTTATACACGGAGGCATGTTATACACGGAAAAGTACGGTAGTAAAATTATCATTATTTACCTTGCAAAAAGAATTTACCTTGCAAAAAATTACATACTGGGTGAAATCTCATAAAAACTTGTGTACATAATGGAAAATCCATTCTGATTAATTTTTCTGAGGATTTCTTTAATTATTTTTTAAAAAACTGGAAACCTGCATGCAAATGGGGAGACCTGAACTTAGGACTCTCCTTCATTGGAGACTTTTAAACAGAGGTTGGAAGGAATTCTTTAGCTGTGAATCCTGCATTGCAAGGGGTTTTAATTAGATAACCCTTGGAGGTAACTTCCCTAGAATCCAACTCAAAGGGCCCCAAGGGTCTTCAGCCCCCCAATAAAATGTTTTAGGGGCCCCCCAAAAATGGATGGGCAATGCCATTCAGATAGTGTGTGTGCACCATGTCATGTGATTGACTATGTGGGTTGGGGATTTCCTCTCCCCCCCCCCAATATTTTATTCAAATTGGCACTCCTGGTGCATTCTAAACACAGCCATCTTTTCTTTTCTTTGTTGGAATTTTAAAAGAGCTATATATATATATTTATTTTTTAAATGATTTTTATTTGGTTTTACAAATTCATCAAATTCATTCACACACAAAATCACAAATAATAAAAATTACACAAGATTCTTCCGAATCTCTAGACTTCCCTCCTTGGGTTCTTTAGTTAATCTTTCCAGCTGCATATTATAAATCCTCCTAATTTTCCAGTCCTCCATTGTGTCCAAAGTCTATGCAACATTACAAGAGTTATTTAACTGCCGAAGAGTTCAAATGTTTATAGTGGTCTCTCAAATATAATATAAATTTCTCCCATTCTTTATTGAAGTTTTGATCCACCTGGTTTCTGATATTTTCCCAGTCATTTTTTGCCATCTCCGCATAGTCCAATAGTTTAATCTGCCAGTCCACTCTGGGAGAGATCTTATCTTCTTTCCAACTCTGGGCAAGCAACATACTTGCAGCTGTTGTAGCATACATAAACACTCTTTTCTGTTCCTTCAAAGGCTACACTTTTCTGAATTCTGCAATGCAGTTCTGCAATCCGGTGACTGGAAAAATGGCAGAAACTGGCAGAAACTGCAATTGGCAGGTAGGCCTAGTCCTAGTGGCAGATGAGGAAAAGGGCTCCTCCGCTCCTTCGCCTTCAGACCCAAGAAGATCCTTTCTTGAGGGTCTGTTATTTATTCTCCAATTTCTGAATTCTGCAATGCAGTTCTGCAATCCTGTGACTGGGAAAATGGCAGAAACCACAATTGGCAGGTAGGCCTAGTCCTAGTGGCAGATGAGGAAAAGGGCTCCTCCGCTCCTTCGCCTTCAGACCCAAGAAGATCCTTTCTTGAGTCTGTTATTTATTCTCCAATACGTATGACCCCCCCCCAACACACACTCTAGAAGTGACACAGCATCTCCCTTCTTCCCAGTTAATCCTGCTGGGGTCAATTTCCTTCACTCAGGTGGTTCTCCTGACCTGGGATTCCCTGCACAATCTCCGCCAGCCTGATTAAAGAGAGCAAAGGGAAAGGGCTTTTGCCACACATAATGGCTGCCCCTTCACCATGTGCCGGCGGGAGAGGAGCCCAGGGCAGCCGTTCGCCCGCCTCCCTCCCCGCCTGTGTGATTTTGAACACACAGCTGGGTGGAGAAATTGCAGGCTCCCAGGCACGCTTTGCAGAAGCCGGCCGAGGGGGAAGGGGAAGTGAAGCCTGGATCTTCCTGATTTGAACCTTTTCAACAGAAATCTGGTGTTTTGCCACTCCCTGAAAAAAGAGGAAAGGTGGATACAGCAGCAAGAAAACAGCATTTCCCAAAATTCTGATAGCTGAGAGGCATTGTCCCCTTCCGCTGAATGAAATCCGAAGGCACCCTCTCCACTTACGGTACTCTCCAGTACCTGAAGCTGTTCTGTGCAGGGCCGTATAAGAAGCTGCTTTATACAGAGTCAGACCATTGGTCCATTTAGCTCAATATTGTCTCCATTGACTGGCAGCAGCTCTCCAGGATGTCAGGCAAAAAAAGATCCTAGCTAGAGATGCCAGGACTGAACCAAGGACCTTCTGCATGGAAAGCAGAGGTTCTACCACTGAGCTACGGCCCTTCGCTTAAGACAAAGGAACACAGGAGGTTGCCTTATACAGATTCAGATCATTGGTCCTGCTAGCTAATATGATAATATTGCTTGCTCAATATTATCTACACTGACTGGCTCTCCAGAGTTCTCAGTCCTACCTGGAGAACTCAGGACCTTCTGCAAATAAAACTGATGCCCTATCACTGAGCTAAGGTAAAGGTAAAGGGACGCCTGACCATTAGGTCCAGTTTTGACCGACTCTGGAGTTGTGGCGCTCATCTCGCTTTATTGGCCGAGGGAGCCGGCGTACAGCTTCCAGGTCATGTGGCCAGCATGACAAAGCCGCTTCTGGTGAACCAGAGCAGCGCACGGAAACGCCATTTACCTTCCCGCTGTAGTGGTACCTATTTATCTACTTGCATTTTGATGTGCTTTTGAACTGCTAGGTTGGCAGGAGCTGGGACCGAGCAACGGGAGCTCACCCCATTGCAGGGATTCGAACCGCCGACCTTCTGATTGGCAAGCCCTAGTCTCTGTGGTTCACCCCACAGCGCCACCCGCATCCCTATCACTGAGCTACAGCTCTTCTATTAAGATAGGAATTGCTGCCTTATACCATTTTTCTCAGTACTGGCTACACTGACCCCGGCAGTGGCTAAGTTCCAGGCAGGGGATGTTCCCAGCCCTATGTGGAGATGCCGGGGATTGAACCTGGGACCTTCTGCTTGTAAGGCAGAGGCTCTTTCATTGAGCTACAATCGTACCATGCAGGATAACTTCTATAAGGGCATACACAGCTAGGCTCTCAGCAATTTAGGAACAGAGGAAGCAGCCTTACAGACCATAGCTAACTTCTGTCTATGCTGGCTGGTAGTGACTCTCCAGAAGTGTATTTCCTACTCCTACCTAGAGGATGTTTGGGACTGAGCCCAGGATCTTCTGCGGTTCGACCACTGAGCTTCAATGGCTGAGAATATGTCTGCACTAGAGTTCTTCCAGCAGTTGTCTTTGTCCATGGAGTTTTCTTGGCAGGGATACTGGAATGGCTTGCCAGTTCCTGCTCCAGGTGGATCACATTTAGTCAAAACTCTCCACTATGACCTGTCCATCTTGGGTGGCCCTGCACGGCATAGCTCATAGCTTCTCTGAGTTATTCAAGCCCCTTCGCCATGACAAGGCAGTGATCCATGAAGGAGAACTCTGTATGGTGCTGGAGGAGACTCTTGAGACTCCCATGGACTGCGAGAAGATCAAACCTATCCATTCTGAAGGAAATCAGCCCTGAGTGCTCACTGGAAGGACAGATCCTGAAGCTGAGGCTCCAATACTTTGGCCACCTCATGAGAAGAGAAGAATCCTGGGAAAAGACCCTGATGTTGGGAAAGATTGAGGGCACTAGGAGAAGGGGACGACAGAGGACAAGATGGTTGGACAGTGTTCTCAAAGCTACCAACATGAGTCTGACCAAACTGTGGGAGGCAGTGGAAGACAGGAGTGCCTGGCGTGCTCTGGTCCATGGGGTCATGAAGAGTCGGACACGACTAAACGACTAAACACAACAACAACAACAACAACAACAGGTTTCTTTCACAGCATTCCTCCCAAGTCTCTAGATATTAACTCTTCCTCTCTCTGTCTACATGTCTTAAGTGTATGTAGGCTTTATTTCTCGCACTCAGGGCTGGCTCCAGAGAGTGGCAAGGTTGGCCATTTGCTAGGGTCCCAGGAGCAACAGGGTGCCCACTGCTCTGATAGTGCAACCATGATCGCTTTGCACACAGTGTCCATGAAGATTGGATGCAGCCAAAGAGAATTTCAAGGAGGACTTGGACCAACTGAAACACACCTACAGGAGGCGATATCATAATGTCATCATACAAATCCATGGTGCGGCTGCATTTGGAATTATGTGTACAGTTCTGATCAGCTCACCTATAAAAAAAAGATACTATAGAGTTGGGGAAAGTTCATAGATGTCATGAACTGGTTGGAGGCAGAAGAGTGGTGGGGGTAACCAGCTGGGGAATCGTCAAGGGAAGAAGGCTCAGAGTCAGGGGAGTGGTAGTGGGACAATGATGATTTGTCAGAGGGAGAAGATTGGGAAGAGGAAGTGTTGGAAGCTGAGGAGGTAACAGGGCGTAGTGAACTAGGAGAGTCTGTAGCAGAGGGAAGTCCAGAATCGGGGGCAGAAGCTGAAGCAGGAGGGTGAGAGGAGGGAGGCCAAGAAGCAGAGATGAGTCAGGCTGGTGAAGAGTCATAGGTGTCTCTCACTCCTGCTATGAGAAGCTCCCCTCCCCACTTCTCTCCCAGAACCAGAAGAGGCATGAAAAGGGGAGAGGAGAGACATGCAGACGCAGCCTCTGATTGCTTGGGGGAAAGCCTGGAGAGGAGGGAACCTAGGCAGCTGTGGGGAGGCGGGGACCTGTTTCATGGGAGCAAGACCTACTGGAGATGGAATTCTGTGCTCATTAGGCATGAAACTCCTGTGCTGATTGTGTTTTTGCTAACAAAGAGTTATCTCCAAGTTGCATGGTGCGATTTACTGCTGGCTCGCTCCTGACAATATAAGAGCAACTGAAATGATCAAGCAGGTAGAGTGACTGAGAACAAGATGGAGGGGAGGTCACAGCCCTTATGTCTTATGTTCTTATAAGTAACCGCAAAGGTGGGTGAGGCTGCTGCTTTCATGTCCTGCCTGCGTGCTTCCTGGAGCCATTTGATTGGCTGCTGAAGGATTCAAGATGTTGGACTGCAAGACGGGTCCTTGGCCTGATCCACCAGGGCTTATATATTCTTATCCCTGACCATTGGCCATGCTGGCCGAGAGCCCGACTGTTGGTGGCCCAGCACCAACTGCAAGTGGAACCAACCCAGTCTAGTTTTGCCCCTCTCCCCCTCCCTGCCCCTACAAGGGGCAACACTGAGATGAGGGAGGAGAAGCAAGCAGATGGGCAGGGCCACCTCCTGAACTGGTTGCACAGAAGAAGGCAAGCAGGTGGGGACTGGCTGATGGCAGCCTGAGGTTGGTGGATCTGTGCCCTTTTGCCCCAATGCACCAGCCTTGTGTGTGTGTGTGTGTGTGTGTGTGTGTGTGTGTGTGTGTGTGTGTGTAAAAGAAAAATTACCATACTTATTGGATAATGTGTGGGAGTCCTGCAACAAAATGTTGCAGCAGTGAGAGCTCCCAGTTCACGATCCTCCCCCTGCTGAGTTCTGCAAGGGCAACACTGAGACTGAGGAAGTGGGAGAAGCTGATGGGCAGGGACACCACCCTCTGGGCTGTTGAACAGAGGAAGGCAGGCAAGCAGGTGGGGGCTATCTGCGGGCAAGCTGAGGTTGATGGGGCAGCCCCTTTTGCCCCTGACGGACCAGCCTCCCTTGGATCATGTCCTGGGTAATAGCTTTGCCGCTATCTTGACCTGCCTGCAGGCCTGTGACCCCCTGCTCCATCAATTTCCTAAGGAGTATAAGAGGCGGTTTATTGCAGCTGCAGAAACCCACTTTTTTCTTTCCCCCCCCCACAACTCTCCTCCTGCTTCTCCCACCTCCCATACAACCCCGAGTCCAGCCTTGTTAAGTTTATGGCCCCCTCCAAAGGCCATAAAAACCCACACTCAGCGAAACCCACAGCTCCTCAGGCTGCCGGCTTCCGCCATGGGGAAAGGGAAGAGGGGGGGAAACGGAAACACACACACACACACACACACACACACACACACACACACACCGACGCACACACACCCTCCTCCTTCCCCCCTCTGCCAGATCAATACGGAGAGCACGAAGCTGACACTGAGTCTCATTAGGGGTTAGTTTTCATCTCTCTGCTCCCTGGCAGCCTTCACATTATCCCATAAAATTTATTTACTATTTCATGAATACATAAGCAGCAGGCAAACGCTGGCTTTTTATATATTTACACTGTATATATTTCACCGGAGAGTTATGTATGTCTCTGAGGCAGAGCAGAGGGAGGAGGCAGGGAACTCAAGCAGATGGGGAGAACAGCTGTGAGAGAGAGGGAAAGGAGAGAGAGAGAAAATGGGGAGGGGAAAAAAAAGGTAAGGGATGGGTATCTGGGCACATTGGTCCAGTGTCCTACCTCAGCATGGAGAAATGGCCAAATTCGTGGAGAATGAGGCTATGAGGAGCTCCTGGCCATGATGGCTGTGCTCTGCCTCCATGGTTGGAAATTTCAATTTCCTGGAAATTGCAGGAGGGGAGAGGACTCTTGTGCTCGGATTCTGCTTGCAGGTTTCCCATAGGCATCTAGGTGACCACAGGATCCTGGACTAGATGGGTCACTAGCCTCTCCTTATGTACCTTCCAAGACCTTCTGACCACATTTGTCCATGCCATTGGTGCCAACATGCACCACGATTGTTGACTACTGTAAAAAAGGTAACATTTGCATGTCATTGCTCCACCCACTTCCCCCTCTGGCCCTGCCTACCACTGGCACGTGGGCCTTGGAAGGTTGCTTAGAACGGAACGTGGCCCCCAACCCCTTTTGACGTGTTCTCCTGAGCTTTAATAGAAGCTCAGGCATCCAGCGGGGCTGCAGATTACAGAGCACCTGAAAGACGGCTTGCAGCGTGAAAGACAGACACTTATCTCCAAGGTGCGGCAAATGCAACAAAACAGAGGCACACCGTCCTTCACACTGGAGGTAGTGATAAGCCATTGGTAGCTCTTTCCTCCTTGAATTGGCCCTCTTTGAAAGCCATCCAAGTTGGTGGCTCCTTGAAAGCTCCTTTATCATTTCTGGACACAATTCCTTTCCTTGTCAATGGACGGAGAAGATTCATGGGAGGGGTTTTCAGTCCACCCCTGGTAGACAGAGAGGAGCAAAGAGCTCTGGGGATCTTCTTGATGGAGCCCAAGAATGCTGAATAGCTTTCGTCTTTGCATGGGGAGGGTAGGACCAGATGTCCCTGGCCTCTTCTTCCTCCTAACCGGAGGCCTTGCTATTAAACCGTCAGCCTGATGGAACGGCACAGGCTTTGTGGTGAAGGGCTGTAGCTCAGTGGCATAACATCTGCTTTGCTTGCAGAAGGTCTCAGGTTCAATCCCCAATGACATCTCCGGGCAGGGTTGGGAGAGACTTGCGGAGCCACTGCCAGGTAGTGTAAACCATGTTGAGCTATGGGCCAGCAGTCTGACTCAGGATAAGGCTCCCTGCCTCCCTAGCAGCACATTCTCCCCTTGACCCATCAACTGTATCTCACCTGCAAGCCTGCTATCTTCTGCACTCGCTGAAATCAGTCTGGCCCCCTTCCAGATTGTATCTACCCTGCTTGCTCTCCATCTGCAGTCCCTGCTTCCCTTCCCAGGCCTGTCTGCCAGGCTCTCTCTCTGCTTTGCTAACCTAGCCATCGTCCATCCATCAGCCTTCTGGGCCAGCCACGTCTTTTATCAATCAACGTCTTCCTCCTCCTGGGGGAAACGGATGGCTGGGTGTAAGCTACACAAAGGCATTGGCCCACATGGAGCAACGTATGTCTGAAAGGAAGCGGAGGAACTTGCCTTACACTGGATATTTGCCAAGTATTGTTTAGAAGGGGCGTATCTCAGTCTGCTTTGCAAACAGAAGGTCCCAGGTTCAAACCCTTTTTGGACATCCTGGTCATTGTGGACAATGCTGATCTAGATGGAACAATGGCCTGAATCAATATAGGGCAGCTTACTTGTGTCTTACGTCTATTGTCAGTGGCTCTCCAGAGTCTCAGGCAGAAAGGTATCACCTGCTAAAAGATCCCTTAAACTGGAGATGCCAGGAATGGAACCTTCTGCATGCCAAGCACATCCTTTAGCTAGCTACCTGAGCTGTGGCTCTTCCCCATGAGCTCCAACACTGTTGGGATGGAGGACTGCACTTGAGAGTGTCAGCAGAATCCAGGGAGCAGGTGTGCCTTGGGGTGGCATGGGTTGGGGGTGCAAGGTCAAAGAGGCAAGAGGATGGAACAACTCACCTCTGAGGAAAAGTCTGCAGTGTTTGGGGCTTTTTAGTTTAGGGGAAAGGTGAGTCAAGGATGGTATGAGAGAAGTCTATAGAATCGTACCTGGCACACACAAAAAGTGGATGCAGAAATGTTTTTCTCCCTCTCTCATAACACCATAACATGTGGATATTCAATGAAGTTGAGTGTTGGAAGACTCAAGAAGGGCTTCTTTACACAGCCCGTCGTCAAGCTATGGAACTCCCTCCTGCAGGGGAGGCAGTGATGGACACCAATTTGGAAAGCTTAGGACTGGACAAATTCATGGAGGATAAAGCTACCAACGGCTGTGCTCTGCCTCCTTGGTTGGAAGCAGGAATGTTTCTGAATACCAGTTGCTAGAAGCTGCAGGAGGAGAGAGTGCTCTTGTGCTTGGATCCTGCTTGCTGGTTTCCCATTGGGGCATCTGGTTGGCCACTGTGAGAACAGGATGCTGGACTAGATGGGCCACTGGCCTGATCCAGCAGGCTCTTCTTATGTCCTAGGAGGGTGGCAGGCCAACAAGCAGAGGCAGAATATGGCCAAAGACCAAAGAGTGGTCCTTGCCAAAGCCTGACCTGGAAACATTATAGTTCAGCCAGCTCAGGTAGAAACAATGTGCTCTCTGGAGAGTGTCCCTATGGTGTATCAATTAGTTTTCTTTCTTTTATATCCCACCTTCTTCCATGGGCGAACTCAAGGCTGTATATATGTGGTCTCCAGGCAATCACCCATTTATCCACTGACCAGGTCCAGAGCTGTTTTGCTTCAGTAAATTTCCATTTGTTGCTCTGCTCCCTTTCTGCCTCTGGGATTGCCCACCACTCACTCCCACATGGTCCCTGGGAGAATGCCCAGAAGGGAATGTGGCCCACAGGTTGAAAAAAAAAATGTTTTCTATGCCCTGCCCTATCTTTCTTGGGTCACTTCTGCACCATACATTTAAAGCACATGGCAATCCCCTCCAAGGAATCCTGGGAGCTGTAGTTTATGACCCACACAGCTGGAATTCTCAGCACCCTTAAAAAACTACCACTCCCAGGATTCTCTGGGGGAAGCCATGTGTGTGATGTGGATGTGACCTTAGAGCCACCGTACCTGATCACCATTATGGTGCAGCAGTGGACCTTAAGAAAATAATAAGACTCCAAGAAGCTCACAGGTAGGGCATGGAGGCAAAAGCCCTCCTTTACTAAACATAAATAGAGCCTTGCTGCTGGGTCAGGCCAAAGGCCCACCCAGTATCCTGTTCCCACAGTGGCCAACCTGATGCCTATGAGAAGCCCACAAGCAGGAACTGAGCATAAGAGCCTTCTCCCCTCCTGTGGCTTAAGAGCAAAAGAAGAGCCTGCTGGATCATATCAATGGTCCATCTATTCCAGCATCCTGTTCTCACGGGGTCAGCCAAATGTGCAAATATTGCCTTGATTGAGGGGGGAGGGAGAGAGAGAGAGAGAGAGAGAGAGAGATGCTCAGGGACCACCAGTGAGGAGCATCCTGCCCCTCTAAGCACCGGCCGTTTGACACTCGAGCCGCTCGGCAGTTTGATGGACGAGGAAGTGCTGATACAGCCAGCACTGTCTTCCGACTAACATCGCTCGATACTTTGCCGAATGCATCCATTTATACGCCGTGATATATAAGGCTATCAAGCGGGTGCAGTAATAGCTCCTGCGAGGATTGGGCTGGGCTCCCCTCCCCTCCCTTCCCGCGGTCCAGGGAGGAGGCGTAAATTTAGCAAAACAGCTTCACTAACCTTTGCCTGTCTATTATGCCCAGGCCTCTGGGGCCTGGTTGGAAATTCACATGTTGCCTAGGCTGGCCAAGAGTTGAGACGTTGGGGTCCTACCTGGCTGTAGCCAGCCCCACATTGCATGGAGAGGGGAAAGCAGTGGAGGACTGGTCTGCTAGGAAGAATGAGGCACTGCCCCCAGCAACCTCACTCTGTGCTGAGCCAGCCTCCGCCTGCCTGCCTGCCTTCTTATACAAGCAGTCCAGAGGGTGGCCCTAGCTTTTAGCATCCTCTCCTTTACATGCCCTTGTAGAACTCAACATGGAGGAGGGCAAAACTAGAACTGGCTCTGCCTGTCATTGCCTCTGGCGCCACCTACTCTTGGCCTCCTGTCTTGCACCCTGCTTTTCCCAAAGGATGCCAGGCCATGGCCTTCACTGGCCCTGCTGTGCGCCCTCCTTCAGTGTCTTTGGGTTGCTGGTTGCGTCCTTGAGCTCTGAGCTCTGATCTTACCTCCTGCTTGCCTGGATGGAGGCTGTGTGAGAGTGTGCCTAGAAACCAGCCTGCTGTCTTTCTCGCTCCACCCACTTTTGCCCCGTGACTGTCATGTCATGAAGGCCGCCCAGAAAGGAATGCGGCCCTCAGCATGACAACTGTCCTCCACCTCTTTGTTAAAAGTAGAATCTAGTTCCACGCCATCATTCTTTTTGCTGAGTAAATTGCTATGGCTCTTCTGGAGAGACAGCTCTGTATCGCTGCACTTCAAACCAAGCTGGTTCTCAGTCCATTTAATCAGTCAATAACTCAGTTCAACAACAGGCAGTGGGGGGAAAGATTAATTGGACTTTTTAGTTTCAAGAAAAGGCAAGTAAAATCTTAATCTCAGGGGTGTGGGTTTGAGCCCCACATTGGGTGAAATATTCCTGCATTGCAAGGTGTTGCGCTAGATGGCCCTTGTGGTCCCTAACAACTCTGCAATTCTATGAATGTAAAATTATGCATGAAGAAGAGTTTGGAAGAAGAAGAAGAGTTTGGACTTGATATCCCACCTTTCACTCCCCTTAAGGAGTCTCAAAGCAGCTAACAATCTCCTTTCCCTTCCTCCCCCACAACAAACACTCTGTGAGGTGAGTGAGGCTGAGAAACTTCAGAGAAGTGTGTTTAGCCCAAGGTCACCCAGCAGCTGCATGTGGAGGAGCGGGTTATTACAATTTCACCGCTCTTAACCACTACACCACGTATGGTGAAGAGAAAATGGATAGAGCTCTTTTTGCTCTTTCTCTCAGAACACTGGAACTGAAGGTTGGAACAGTCAGGACAAATAAAAGAAAGAACTTATTTGTGCAGCACAGAGTTAAGCTATGGAACTCACTCCCACAGGAGGCAGCTATGCCCATCAACCTAGGTGGTTTTAAAAGAGGATTGGGCAAATTTGATGGAGAATAAGGCTATCCATGTTGGCTATGCATTACTTCCACAGTTGCCAATATTATGCTTCTGATGACCAGTTGGCTGGAGACCTCAGGAGGGGAGAGTGACTTATGCTCAGGACCTGCTTGCAAGATGGGGCGGTTTCCCACCGTCGTCAGGGTGGCCACTGTGAGAATAGGATACTGGACATGTGGATAGCTCAGTTGGCTAGAGCGTGGTGTTGATAACGCCAAGGTCGCAGGTTCGATTCCCTTGTGGGACAGCTGCATATTCCTGCATTGCAGGGGGCTATGATTCTGAGGGCACTAGATAGACCACTCTTCTGTAACCCAGAGCTGGAAAGATGATAAGGTTCTTACCAGAATGGAATGGCAGACTAAGTTGTTGGACTATGCGGAAATGGCAAAAATGACTGGGAAAATCAGGAATCAGGAGGACCAAAACTTCAGCAAAGGATGAGGGAAATTTATATTATATTTGGGAAACCACTGTAAACAGCTGAACACTTTAGCAGGTCTTAAATAACTCTTGTAATGAAACAAAGACTTTGTACATCATGGGGAACGGGAAAATTAGAGTGACTTATAGTATGCAGCTGAAAAGGTTAAGCCACGGAGGGGAGGCTAGAGATTCGGAAGAATATCGTGCATTTGTTATTATTTGTGATTTTGAATGTGAATATTAATTTGTAAAACCAAATAAAAACTATTAAAAAAGAAGAAGGATGGGCCACTCGTCTTATGCTTATTAGTCAGTTTAAGAATTAGCCACCTAAAGCCCTTGGATGGCCAACAGTCCTCACTTAAACAGATGAGTTAAACCACAACCCTTCTGGTTTCTAACCGCCTTGCAAAATTGGCAGAGAGGCACGGCTTAACTTGGCCTTTGTGGCCACCTCCCTTTCAGGCAAAGATTACCTAGCAGATGTAGTCAAGAGTTCCCCCTGTTTAACCAGCCCGGCCACCGTGGCTTTTTGTGTGCAAGGTGTATAATGTTGGCGGCTCCATCTCATCCTCCTTGCGCAAGAGCAGATAACATTCTGGGGTCAGCTTGGCGGGTGGGGTGCCTTCCTTGGGGACAGTCTTTGCCGGCTGCCAATATTGTTCTTCTCTTCCAGGAGTGAAGCTTTCCTCCGCCCCCAACCTTTGAAGTCCCCAAGGTGGTGGGGGGGGCAGGGAAGTTGGGGGGAGGGAGGTATGATTCCAGAATCAAATATTCTGGTTGTTTTGTGGGGAGAAGATGCCATGCCACCCCCCTGTCCGAAACAAAAGAGGAAATCACCATAAACGGTGTGTGGGTTGCGGGTTGCACACAGCTGCGATTAAAATGCGGCGATTGACTCTGGTCCCTCTCGGCTGTGGGGCAGGCCGAGTGGGATTAGATCTGATTCACAAAGGAAGGAGATTGTTTTATCGGGGGAGGGAGAAGGAAGCAGGGCCAAGGAAGGGTCTGCTCAGAACACATGTCAAAACCCATCTTTACATTCCAGTGTCAAACCGTTTTGCTGAGAGAGAGAGAGACACACGGCAAGGTGAATGGCATTTAACTGCCTGGTGAGCAGGGGGAAGAGGCGTTTCGAAATCAGCTGCATTCGGGGGCTGGGAAGAAGGCAATGCAACAGCGAGAAGGCAGTACTGTAGCTGAGTTACTTGAAGGGTTATGTCAGGGGTGTTATAAGAATTTTAAGGGCTCTTGTGTACCCCATAAGGGAATAAGGTCAGAATTTGTTTACAACAGGGGTCAGCATTTTTTTTATAGCCATGGGCCAGTCCACTGTCCCTCAGACCTTGTGGTGGGCCGGAGAAGTGGCATCGGGAGGGGGGCAGCTGGAAGAAGAGGCGAGGGGGGGCAAGCAGTCCTCCTCCCCAGCCCCAGCCCCAGCCGCTGTGCTTAACTTCCCTGGGGCTGCCGCCACCACCACCACCACCGCTGCTTCTTCTTGTGGGTAGGCAGAGCGAGCTCGTCCGCTCCGCTCTTTGGCCCACAGGAGCACTAGGGCAAGGCAACTGCGGCAGCAGAGGGAAGATGAGCTTTGTGAAAGGGCCTCCAGAGCAGTGCTCCTCCAGAGCAGCTCAGCCAGCTCAGCCCAGCCCCCTTCCTCCTCTAGGCAGGGCAGGGAGAAGCCAGGAGGGGGAGGGGAGGCACCGCCACGGGGTGTGTGTGTGGGGGGGTGCAATGGTGCAGTGGGGGAAATGGCGCAGCTGAAACGAACAGAATTCCCACACAGATCCACGGACAGTCCGCAGGCTGGATCCTGAAGGCAATTGGGCCTGATCCGGCCTGTGGACCTTAGTTTGCAGACCCCTGGGCTATGTAATCCCACTATGCAGGCAGCTCAGGATTGGTGGTGATCCTGCTCCATGGGCTCTAGCTCAAGGAAATTCAGCAAATATCCTCTAGGAGCTAGGTTTTTTCACAATTCCTTACCAGAAATACATACCCTCCAACATTTCTCTGATGAAAATAGGGGTTAATAATAATAATAATAATAATAATAATAATAATAATAATACCCCGCCCATCTGACTGGGTTGCCCACTCTAGGTGGCTTCCAACATATATAAAAGCATAATAAAACATTTTTTAAAAAGCCTTCCCTATACAGGGCTGCCTTCAGATAGTTTGGGGGCTGGATAACTCCATACCCTCCAACATTTCTCCAATGATAACAGAGACGTCCTAAGGAAAAGTGGGACATTCTGGGATCAAATCGGAAATGGGGATGGTTTCTGTAAATCTGGGAGTGTCCCTGGAAAATAGGGGTACTTGGAGGGTCTGGCCATATCAATACACCTCCCCTCAGCGCACCTACATTTCATTTCTATTCAGTTGACATTCTGTGACATCACAGCAGCTCAGCAAATTGGTTTTGAGCATGGGAGGAACTTGCCAATAACTGCTAGTTGGCAAACATTTTCAAAGCTCTCTCTCTCTCTCTCTCTCTCTCTCTCTCTCTCTCTCTCTCTCTCTCTCTCTCTCTCTCTCTCTCTCTCAATATATATCAGTAGCTCAGTAACAAGAGCACCTACTTTGTATGCACAAGGCCCCAGATTCTAGGTAGGGTTAGGAGATCCTCCTGCCCGAAACCTTTGCTGCCACTCAGTGTGATCTGGATGGACCAAAGGCCTGACTCTGTACGAGGCAGCTTCATCACATCTGTGTTAAAAAAGGCTTCCAAGTCTCACGGCACAAGGCAGAAATTGGAAGCATCTTAAATGTCTGGACGAGTGCAGAGAATATCTGGCCGCCGGGGTTCCATGGCGAAGAGCTTAAGAACAATACAGGACCAAACTGCCTGTGTCTCTTTGCAATTGGATGTGCTGCTAAACAGGCCCCTGCAATTCTAGCTCCTTGCCTCCTGCTAGCTCAGATGGAGAAGTTTGCTCAGGCGGCCTGACGCTGTGCACCTCAGGATGCGCAAGGCTGTTAAACAGCTGCCCAGCGTCCTCCAGGCCACGTGCCCTGCAGGCAGCAAGCCTGCGCCTGCGACAGCTTTGCAGTTTTATCAAGTGCCCAATTAAAATACTCTCACTCTGGTCGAGAGACAGCTGTGTCCTGCAAGGCTGGGGTGACTTGGCGTGTCCAGTCCAGCCTCTGACACTCTCCCATTTGCAGTAACAGGGGCTGCCCTGTTCCGAGACGAGGGTCCCCTCCCTCCTTCTTTCCCGCCCTGCTGAGTTTTCAGCTTTGCACATCAGATACCATTTTTGTCTGAACTGCATGCGGTCATGACGATCGAGGCTGGAGGTTTCGCTCCGCGGGATCATCACCGACCATTTACATAGCCCCTTCCCCCCCCCACTCCAGATCATTGCTGCATCTCCCCTGAAGTTGAATATGGAGCCCTGCAGAGGCAAACCAGCCTTCTGATATATTAGAAAATATTCCTGCAAAATTGCAAGAAGGGTATAAGAAAGAGCTCTGCTGGATCAGACCAACGGCCCATCTAGTCCAGCATCCTGTTCTCAAAGCGGCCAACCAGATTGCCTGGGGGAAGCCTGCAAGCAGGACCTAAGAACAAGAGCACTCTCCCTTATTGTGGTTTCCAGCAATCATCAAAACCTGTCCTGCCTTCATCAGACTACCAAGCCCATAATGCAGTGCAATTGTGAAGGACAGACCCCTACTGCAAGAAACAGTTCAAGCACTGTACCTGCACACACGCCATACATTTCAAGCACATGGCTTCCCCCAGAGAATCCTGGGAACTGTAGTTTACCCTTTATAGAGCTACAAACCCCAGCTCTCTTAACAAGCTACAGCTCCCAGGATGCTTTGAGGTAAGTCATGTGCTTGAAATGAATGGCATGTACATGGTGTTATAAGAATTTTGAGGTCACACATATATAATAAATGTTCATAAATGTACCACGCAAACAGTACAGGAAGACAGGCCTGAAAACCATTTTGACTCTCCCAAACTGACCAGAATTAAAGTGACATCCATCTTGTTGTAGGAATTCCCCCTACCCCACTGAATCACACACACACACATTTCCACATGACTAGCAACTTGGGAGCCATAATCCTGTCAGCCGGAGGCTCTGCCAACTGGACATTTCCCCATCAATGGTGCCAGACTGCTAGCCATCTCATTCACAATGGAAGACTCCTCCAAACAAAAGACAGTGATCAACTCTTACGAAAATGTATTTCTTTCTGTTTAGGAATTCACACCTGGGAGGGGTGAGAGGAGGACTAAAAAGGTAAAGGAAGAGGGACCCCTGACCATTAGGTCCAGTCATGACCGACTCTGGGGTTGCGGCGCTCATCTCGCATTATTGGCCGAGGGAGCCGGCATACAGCTTCCAGGTCATGTGGCCAGCATGACAAAGCCGCTTCTGGCGAACCAGAGCAGCACACAGAAACGCCGTTTACCTTCCCGCTGTAGCAGTTCCTATTTATCTACTTGCATTTTGACGTGCTTTTGAACTGCTAGGTTGGCAGGAGCTGGGACCGAGCAACGGGAGCGCACCCCGTCACAGGGATTGGAACCGCTGACCTTCTGAACAGCAAGCCCTAGGCTCAGTGGTTTAACCCACAGCGCCACCTGGGTCCCTGAGAGGAGGACTAGGAGGTGTCGTCAAAAGTGCTCAGATTTCTACCTTGAACCCTCCTTGTTTGTGAGGTATTGATTACATAGCTATGATGTATTGGGGGTGTTTCTTGGTGATGGGAAAACTGATAAAAGTGGAGGTTCTCTTTTGTTCTGGGTTCCTTCCTTGTTCTCCTGCGTGAGGGGAAAGACCCTGTTGCAACAGCAAAAATAAAGGCTTTGCTTCTCAAACTTCTCTGGTTGGCCTCTGTTATATAATCTCCGACCGATGGAGAAACCAATAAGGCTCTTGTGTACCCCATAAGGAATAAGGGCAGATTTTTGCTCTTAACAATGGCCTTAGATAATCATCTGCAGCTCTGCTCCAGATCTTTTCTTCCCCACTGTCTGAGATTAGATTCCCTGTAAGCAAAGGCAGGGCCTCCTCAGATGTGGCACCATGCTTATGGAATGGCCTTCCCTGAGAGACTTGGCTAGTGTCAGCTGTGTTATGATTCTGGCACCGAGAAAGAAAAGGTTTTTATTTGCTCTGGATTTCCAGCATGCAACGTTTACTGGTTTAAATGACTATTCCATCCACCTTGCTGAATTTTTATCTGATCTGCAGTTTTCCTTTAATAGTGATTTTTATCTACGTATATTGGAAGAGTGTGTCCTCTTACCCGATGCCCTTTTTCTTATACAGAGTGTGCAGCGTTTAGCTAGTGAATCTTGTCTAGAGAGCAGGCTTTACACAAATACTCAGAGATGCTTGTAGATAAGAAAATAATAAGGTCGTCTGTTGTAGGAAATGCAAGTTGGATAGAAAAGTTTCTAGTTCTCACCAAACTAATCTAGAGAAGGAGAAGGGAGCTATGCTTGTGCGTTTTTTTCTAACAGATAATAGCTCCTGAGTGACCTCTCATCCTGAGATCCAAAAGGAAGTTGTAAGACAAGAGGCCTCCCAAGACAGATCAGTCTAAACAACAAAGAAACAGAGAGAGAAGTCAGCATAGAGATCAAGGTACGGGGATTAGGCTAGAAATCTGAAGGTTCCTCGCCTTCTCTGTCTTAACTCTATGCATTCCCCTCTTTGGCAAGATGAACCATAGAGTTGGAAGAGACCACAAGGGCCATCCAGTCCAACCCCCTGCCAAGCAGGAAACACCATCAAAGCATTCCTGACAGATGGCTGTCAAGCCTCCGCTTAAAGACCTCCAAAGAAGGAGACTCCACCACACTCCTTGGCAGCAAATCCCACTGTCAAACAGCTCTTACTGTCCGGAAGTTCTCCCTAATATTTAGGTGGAATCTTCTTTCTTGTAGTTTGAATCCATTGCTCCGTGTCCGCTTCTCTGTAGCAACAGAAAACAACCTTTCACCCTCTTCCATATGACATCCTTTTATATTTGAACATGGCTATCATATCACCCCTTAATCTTCAAGCTAAACATAGCCAGCTCCCTAAACCGTTTCTCATAAGGCATCGTTTCCAGGCCTTTGACCATTTTGGTTGCCCTCCTCTGGACACGTTCCAGCTTGTCAGTATCCTTCTTGAACTGTGGTGCCCAGAACTGGACACAGTACTCCAGGTGAGGTCTGACCAGAGCAGAAAACAGTGGTAGTATTACTTCCCTTGATCTAGATGCTATACTCCTATTGATGCAGATCAGAATTGCATTGGCTTTTTTGGCTGCTGCATCACACTGCTGACTCATGTCAAGTTTGTGGTCTACCAAGACTCCTAGATCCTTTTCACATGTACTGCTCTCAAGCCAGGTGTCACCCATCCTGTATTTGTGCCTTTCATTTTTTTTGCCCAAGTGTAGTACTTTACATTTCTCCCTGTTAAAATTCATCTTGTTTGCTTTGGACCAATTGTCTAATCTGTTAAGGTCATTTTGAAGTGTGATCCTGTCCTCTGGGGTATTGGCCACCCCTCCCAATTTGGTGTCATCTGCAAACTTGTTCAGGATGCCCTCAAGCCCATCATCCAAGTCATTGATAAAGATGTTGAATAAGACTGGGCCCAAGACAGAACCCTGTGGCATCCCACTGGTCACTTCTCTCCAGGATGAAGAGGAGCTTACACCCAAGATGAGTTACACCCAAACTTCTAACCATCTACCTATTATCCATTCGTTCTGTTGCTTTCTCTGTCTTTAATTCCCCGAGCGCTGTGCCAAGAAGCTCCTGATATAGCTCGATCTCTGAGCAAATTTGGAAGAGTGCTGTTAGTTTTCCTCCATGATATGGAGGCCTGGCTGGCCTCATCTACAAGTAGAGGCATGTAGTGTTGCGGGTGCTATAAGAATTCTAAGGTCCCAAATATAAAATAAGCGTTCATAAATGTACAAGGCAAACACATACATAGGTATATAAACCACGTGTCTGAAATAGTACAGGAGAGCAATCCTGAAGCCATTTTTGACTCTTCCAGTGACCTCAAACATTTCTCTGCAAGGAGGAAGGAAATGAGAAAGCCTCTCCATTGTTTATTGCTTACCTGTCTTAAAGGCATATGTGTGTACGAATAGGGTGAGCCTGTGAGCTGGATTCAGAAATTAAAATATTTACCATCGCAAAAGAATGGCCAGGCTGCCCAGGTAAAGCAATCAGTGACCATTATCAAGTATCCTGGCAAACAGGATTTCTGCTGGAGACTGCCTCTTTCTGTGATGTATGTATGATGTTTTGGGGGGTGGTCTTGAGTTACAGGGTGGGCAGTTTCAAAAGTCTATATAAGGGCTTGCGCACCATTGTTCTGGGTCCCTCCTGCCTCCTGTGTGTGGCAGTGAGCACCCTCTTGCAATAGTTAATAAACTTACTAGCTGCTTTGCTTCTCAACATTCTCTGGCTGGCCTCTGTTATTTTCTCCTTCCGATAGGGGACCTACTTACAGACTCTATACGGGCTCTTGGATGCCCCATAAGGGTAGAGGAGCAGTATTTTCTTATAACACTGGTCTCGTGCAATGGAACGCTCTTCCAGCAGAGATTTAGCAGGCAGCCTTGCTTCTGACTCCCAAGAGACTCATTTTTTATGTTGATCTATCCAGTCTTCCTCTCCCCAGTCTTATGGGTCCACTCTTTTGTGGATTTACTCATTTTGTTTATTCATACAGTGGTACCTCGACTTATGAAGACGATCCGTTCTGCAGCGCTCTTAGTAAGTCGAGGTCTTCGGATGTCGAAGCGCCCATTCCGCGCATGCGCAGAATGCGCACGACGAAAAGACTTCCGGGGTTGTCGACTTCGGAAGTTGAAGCGTTCGGATGTCGAGGTACCACTGTACTCTCTTGTGAGAAAGGCTTCAGGAGCAAACCCTGAGGGGGAATCCCTGCCCACTGCCTTGCAGAAATCTTTGGGAGAGTAGAGTTCCTAAGGCGGTTGTATGGCCCCCTGCCATAGCTATCAAGTTTTCCCTTTTTTCGCGAGCAAGCCTATTCAGCATAAGGGAATTTCCCTTAAAAAAGGGGAGAGCTTGACAGCTATGCCCCCTGCACACCTCCTTCCAGCAACTCCTGCAGCCAAGCTGGTGCTGAAATGTATTGCTCTGCTTTCCTTTGGACCACAACAGTGAGGCTGAGAGGGGGCAAAGCAGGGCCTCCATGCACACTGCGTAGGCTTGCACTGTGGAGCATAGCTGCCAAGTTATCCCTTTTTACAGGGATTTTCCCTTATGCTGAATAGGCTTCCTCGCGAGAAAAGTGAAAACTTGGCAGCTATGCTGTGGAGAGGTCACTTCAGTGCTGCTAATGCAGGAAAAACAATACAGGAGGCAGCAGTGACGAGTTTAACGGTCTCTGCAGCCACAGCAGGCGCTGTGATTCTCCAGCAGTTTGACTTCACCCTAGAGGTGCACTCAATTGTCTCTCAATACCAAAAACAACAACAATGTATTTGTGAAATATTGTTGTACAATGGTGGTCTATAAATATTTTACAAATAAATAAATTTGATAACAAAAACAAACAGCCTTGTTGATTCTAAGCGGCGAGAAATCCGGTGGTTTTGAGATTTTGGGGTGTGTTTGGAGGGGGTGTGTGCAAACTTGGGACCCCCTGTGTACATCATCCAGTGTTCCATATGTGAAATATTTATTTTAATTTCCTGAATTTTATATTCTGCTTGATTGTAAAACGACGAACTTATCAGTAATAACAGTGATGAACAACTTTTTGAAACATTCAATTTAAATTTTTAAAAATCAACCATGAACTGAAATTCAGGCTAAAATATTTGGAGAGGCTTGCCTAAAAAAAAAAAGAACAGAAGAACAGCCTCCTAGATCAGGCCAATGATCCACTTAGACCAGCAGCCTGTTCTCACAGTGGCCAAGCAGCTGTCCTTAACAGGAAACCAGTAAGCAGAATTTGAGCACAAGAACACTCTCTTCTCCTGTGGTTTCCAGCAATTGGTATTCAGAAGCATAGTTGCTTCCAGCTGTGGAGGGTGGAGCATAGCCATCGTGGCTTTGAGCAACTCGTGGTCTTCTCCTCCATGAATTTGTCCAATCCTCTTTTAAAGTCATTCAAGTTGGTGACCATCACTCCCTCCTGTGGAAGTTCAATAGTTTAAATATTTGTGGTTTGAAGAAGTGCTTTCTGTTGGGGGGGGGGGGAGAGAGAGAGAGAGAGAGAGAGAGATGTTTGGAAGAGATTCTTACTTGCTCATAGCAGAGTTAGCCCAACGGCAATAACTCCAAGCACATTAAAACTTGTTTAGATTTTCATCTGCCTTCGTCCACCTTTAAACAAACATTCCACACCAAAACATTCAGGTTAGAATAAATCACAGGCACTTAGCTTTGTAAATAGGTGAACATTTTTACTTCCAAAAGTTTCAGAAGCTACAGCAACCAAATCTCCATCTGTTGGCCGTAAAATAAGAAAAAGAGTTCCAAGTGACTGACAAACAAAGAATCATGCGGTCGTTGCAAATGCGGGCAGCAAAAGTATCATTTTAGAGAGATTCATTCACTTGCTTTTTCTCTGCAGCCGGGAGCCACGCTGCAGCTCCAGCTTCTTTGAGGAAGCTCAGAGAGAGAGAAAGGGAGGAAGCAAAGCTGGAAGCCTGCTAAGTCCAATCCACTGGTTACTTGAGCTCAAGGCTCAGGTTAACCCTTTCATGAACATGAGTTAAAAACTGTTACAACATTCCTGCCGCTCAGGTGCCAAAAAGAGTACAGTGAAGGTGCCTGCCTGATGTCTATAGGCAGGGAGTTCAAAAGTGTTGGAAGCTGCCACCCTAAAAGCTTGACTTCATTGACTTCATCACACACACACACACACACACACACACACACACACACACACACACAGAGAGAGAGAGAGAGAGAGAGAGAGAGAGGGAAACATCACCAACAACAGAAAGTGTGGGTCTTTGCTCTGAGGAGCTTGCAATCCAAATGTCTACAGTAAAGGAAACCAGAGATGAAGGTGACAGGTAAGAAGGATCAGAAGATTTTTTATTTCCGTGGGGGGAAATTTTGCAGGTCCGTTTTTGCCCGAAGGATGCTTTTATACTTCGAATACATCTGAATGACAAAAATCTCAAACGAAAGATCTTATTTGGATGCGTTTGCAGAGAAACTGACGCTGTATAGAACACATTCTTTCTCTGAAAGTTTTTGATATTCCTGTTATAGGTGTCATTGGGTTTAAACAGTTTTAGGAAAAGAACTGAATCTTGTGCAACTGAATATGTTAAATATTGTTGCCTTAAATCTCACCAAGATAAATTACAAGAGCAAAACTTGGAATCAAAGAGTCATAAAGTTGGAAGGGAACCCCAAAGAGCCATCTAGTCCAGGCATCCCCAAACTTCGGCCCTCCAGATGTTTTGGACTACAATCCCCATCATCCCTGAGCACTGGTCCTGTTAGCTAGGGATCATGGGAGTTGTAGGCCAAAACATCTGGAGGGCCGCAGTTTGGGGATGCCTGATCTAGTCTAATTCCCTGCAATGCAGGAGTCACAGCTAAATAATCCCTGGCAGGTGGCAACATCTGTTTAAAAAAAACTCTAAAGTTTAGGAAGTTAATTTAAAAAAAAAATCCGGATGAGGGATAAGGAAATATTTTGAGAGGCATTTAAAATTTCATATGTCATATTTTGAAAGACAAACAAACAAACAAACATCACTCATAGGAGAATTGAAACTGAGAATGTGGAGAAACCTTATGTGTCGTTTCTGCTGGTGCGAAACTTCATTCGAAAAATCAAACATTAATCGGGCCATTTCGACAAACTTCTCATCTTTTTTCTGCTCATTTCTCAACCTGCTTTTGGTGCTGTGGGTAAATATATGTCCCTGAAGTTCAGATTTTTGGGTTTGTTTGTCACATCATCAAGAAACTGGGTCCTTGGCTAGCAAACAATAAACCTCCAGTGTTCAGCTCTCGGTTCCACTGTTTGGATTGTGTGTCCTGGTGGATCGGTGAAAGAGGCTCCAGTGGAAGTCTGCTAGTTTAGACCACTGGCCTTCAACTAGTAGGTCAGAATCCTCTCCTGGGTCACGGCCTGATCCAAGGTGGGTCACAACAGGAGCATTACCACCAAGCAGATACAGTGGAACCTCGGTTTTTGAGTGTCTCGGAAGCCAAACGATTCAGAACCCAAATGCTTCCATTTTCAAACGCGACTTGGAAGTCGAACGGCTTCCGAGGCGTGTTTCTCCATTTTCTCAATGGACTTTGCCGACCACCCATTGCGCCTCGGTTGTCAAACGTTTCGGAAGTCGAATGATCTTCCAGAACGGATAATGTTCAACAGCCAAGGTTCCACTGTATAGGGCAAAAGATTAAGGAATGGGTCCCCAAATACATAGCTGGGTTGAAGGCGGGTCCTTGGTCTGAAATGGTTCAAGTCTAATGGTTTAGACTACCTTCGAATCTGGAACATGGTTTGATTTGACACCCCCCACAAAGAGGTTTAAACTCCAAAACCCACAGCTGGACAACACCTTTGTTGTCCATTATGCAGACCCACCAAGTGTCCCTATTTTCCAGGGACAGTCCTGGATTTACAGAAGCCGTCCCAGTTTCTGATTTGACGCAGGGGCGCGCATACCCCAAACATTTTGTGAATCTTTGTACTTTTGTCCATTTACTGTATTTATTTCCCCCGATTTGAACTATAAAGCAGTGATTTTCTTGAGTCAAAATGAGAGTAACTTTACCTCAGGATGAGAACAGAAAATCGTGCAGCGGCAGCACGCCGGCAGCGGGAGGCCCCATTAGCTAAAGTGGTACCTTAGGTTAAGAACGGTTTCAGGTTAAGAACGGACCTCTGGAAAGAATTAAGTTTGTAACCAGAGGTACCACTGTATTATGTTTTTATGTGTGTTGGAAGTCGCCCAACACATATAAAAGCCACGGTCGGAGGCAGCAATGCTTCTGAATACCAGTCGCTGGTATTCAGGGGAATACCTGGGGGGGGGGGAGCTCTTGAGCATCAGTTAGGCCACTGTGAGAAGAGGATGCTGGAATAGATGGACCATTGCTTGGATCCAGGAGGAATCTTCTCATGTAGAGACATTCTAGGAGGGTACAGGCAGGGCAACCCACAAGGTCTCGCTCGAGCGTGCATGGGGCTGGCCACCGCGAGAGCAGGACGCTGGGCCGTTGGCCTGATCTCGCAGGCCCTTCGTGCGATCATGCATTCCCATGTATGGGCTCACAGTCCTTCACCCCAAGATATTCACAGCCTCTCCCCCGCCATAGTCCCAGATGGAACCATCGCCCGGAATGGAGAAGTCGCTGGAAATGGCAGGCAAGGCAGGCCAAAAGTAATCAACCTGCCGGGCGACCCTTCACCCCTTCCTCGGCGTTACACATGCCCGGGCTAATACACTTGAGTCCAGCTGCTTGAGCAGCTGACCCCCCCTCCCCCCCAAAGGCCCCCTTGCTGACAAAAGGCCTATCTTCTCTCCACCTAAATGATTTAAATTCTAATCAAACATCATTTATAGTACATCTCGCAGCCGTCTCCTGGGAACGGCTCCCACGTGAGCTGTTGCCAGGGCAACCAGGGGGTCTCATTTCAGAAATGTCAGATTGCATTATTGTCTTCACACTTCTCTGATAACCTGGTGTCTCTCTCCTCCTCTCCACCATCCCTGTGGTTTTCACTGTCTCCTCCCCCCCCCCGAACTCCTCCCCGCACCAATCCACCCCCCCCCCCTCTTCCAAACCCTGCATCCCAGGAGAAAATTACCAGCTCTATTTCATTACCTGCTCTGCTTCCATCATCACCCCTCCTTTTCAACACACACACACACACACACACACACACACACACACACACACACACACACCCTTCTCCCCTTTGGGGCTTGACTGTGTGGTCTGGTGTCATTTCATTTCACTAGATATGAAAATGAGACATGGATTTCGTCTGTGCATGCGCCAGCGATGATAGCAAAAGCACAGTTGTTCCTGCAAATCTCCCTGGAATTGGGCTGGTTTTGGGGGGACGGGGACGAAAGGCTACAGGTTCTAGACCTACTGTAGTTCCTGTCACCTACGGCTATGAGACCCGAGAGAAATTTGGGGATATAGGAGTAAGGTGCCTGCCGCAGGCCTCTCACATGGCGCTTTTAAATATCCGTTTCGAAAGAGAGAGCAATTGTAGCTCCGTGAGGGGTAAACTACAGTTCCCAGGGTTTTTTGAGTGTGTGTGGATTGTGCTTTAAATTTGCAAAAGAGTAGTCTCCGTATAGGAGAAAGACCTCAGAGCAAAAGACCAGTCTGGTCTAGGAGAAAGACCAGTCAGTCCTTCGTTTTGATTTAGTCTGACACCTCATTGCATGGGACTCTCCTTTGGTTTGAGGGAGCCCAGAGCAAAATGCCCTCTGCATTTTGTCCCTCCTACCGGTACATCAGTGAACCAGCAGTGGGTGCCCACCTATGCTTCACCAAAGAAGAATGCACAGATTTGCATGTGCTATTTTTCCCCCCTAAATGCAAATTTAGAAAAAACTCCCCCAAATTTAAATAGAAATAGAAATACAGTTCAACTTGCTGTACTGAGGTCCCTCCAGATGTCCTTCATTTGTGTTGCTTTGTGCTCACGGCAGTCACACACGAACCTGCTTTCAACACACGAACCTGCTTTCAACACCGCTGGTGCCTGCAAAAGTTTTGCACACTCCATTGCTTCTTGCTGAAATCCGGTAACATTTTAACACCGCGAATGTTCCAATTATTATATTGTTGACATTGATATCCTGCCATTCCTCCAAGTTGCCCAGGGAGCTCTCCTCAAGCTCTCCTCTTCCTCCCCTTTTTAATCCTTACGACGACCCTGCGAGGTAAGCTTAGAGCAGGCATCCCCAAACTTCGGCCCTCCAGATGTTTTGGACTACAATTCCCATCATCCCTGGCCACTGGTCCTGTTAGCTGGGGATCACGGGAGTTGTAGGCCAAAACATCTGGAGGGCCGCAGTTTGGGGGTGCCTGGCTTAGAGTGAGAGACTGTGACTAGCCTAAGGCCACGCGGTGAGTTTTGTGGCTGAGCAGGGATTTGACCCCTGGTCTCCTAGGTCATAGCCTGACACGCCTAACCACTATGCAACACTGTCCTTCTCTTGTTTCACTGGGGCACCAGGGTGTGGCTCCAGACAGCAAGAATGTGGTAACACTGAGGAAGCATGGCAGAAGACTGTGCAGCAAGCCCGGCTTGAATTCACCACTGAGGCATTATTATTGCTTCAATGACATGTTTCAGGCTACGCCTGCAAAATAATCATAATAATACCAGTCTTCAGGGTCCTATGACCAGGAGGTCTATGGCCACATTCACAGCTTGCATTTAAAGTGCTATGGTATCACTTTAACAGTCATGGCTTCCCCCAAAGGATTCTGGGAGACTTAGTTCGTTAAGCGTGCTGACAGTTGTTAGCAGACACACACACTCCCCATTCCCATCACAGAGGTAAAATTCCCATCGTTTCCTGGGAAGAGGGATTGATTGTTAAACCACTCTGGGAATTGTAGCACTGTGAGGGGAACAGGGGGCTCCTCACAACTCCCAGCACCCTTGCCAAACTACAGTTCCCAGGCTTGTTTGGGGAGAAGCCATGTTTAAAGTGTCACGATACTGCTTTGGATGCATAGTGCGGATGGGGCGTTAAAGATCAACTTTGTTGGACTGGTCATGTTGTTCGGATGCCTGATTATCGTCTTCCAAAGCAACTACTCTATTCCGAACTTTAAAAATGGAAAGCATAATGCTGGTGATCAACAAAAGAGGTGTAAAGACTCTCTCAAGATCCGGATTGCATTCAAAGGCAAGCCTGCCTGTTTTGCACATTCCAGAACAAAGCAAAACCGCAGCCCACCTTCAAAAGTTGCCTTTCTCCAAATTCTGCAAGGAAGTTCTCCAGCTAAGTAATGTGTGCAAAGCTGCATGGGTACAAAAGTGTGCGTAAAAAGGCATGCGTTTGTGAAAAAAACGACATGCAAAAATTCATTGCATTGGGAAAACCGCTTTGCAATTCTGCAAAGTGTGTATTAGGCAGAAGCCACATACAAAAAAGGTCTGTATTCAGCACAGTGAACACTAAAATGCTGGTGGTTTTTTTCTCTCAAAAGGACTGTGTTTATATGTTTTTTAAAAAATGTAAACTCCTTTGGAAATGTGGTGAAGTCAAGTTAAATGTGGGGAAATGAGCTGCTGAAGGAAACTAAAAACTGGGAGATCCCTATCCCTAGTAAATAGGATGCCTGGATTCTGGGCAAACCCCCTGTTCTTTGGTTGCCCTTGATATCCAGCTCCTTCATTGGCAGCCCTTTCCTCCTCCCTCCTCTTTCCTTTTCCTTGTGTGCCATGTGCTTTTAAATGTTGGCCCTAAAGGCAGGGCCCTTCTATGCACTGGTGTGTGTGTGTGTGTGTGTGTGTGTGTGAAGCCTCCCTGAGAATCTTTTTGCCAAAGGAGTGTGGGCACTAAAGGCAACATATGCCCCCTTAAAATCCCCCAATGCTTTTGGTTCCTGCCTGGCACCTGTGTGCGCCTGGGCACATTAGAAGGGAACACGTCCACTCGCAGACTGGCACTGCCAAGTCAGAGTGGGTGGGCTCTCTCTCTGATGAATGTGCACGCCTGTAATGAACCTTCTCTGCAAAGAATAAACCCACCCTGGCCCAGGCGGTTAATATTTAACTGAATCAAGAGCCATAAATATGGAAAATGGGACTTTTAATTAAATAAGCAGCTTTTAAAAAGACCCTTGGGCTGGAGAGGCTTTTGTTTAAATATGATTGATTGGTCTCCTTTTCTCGTCTGCTTGTTAAAAGTCCAACGAGAGGGGCTGCTTGGTCCCTGTCACACTCCAGATTCCTGGCTGCTTACGAGGATGTCTTCCAGGTGGGCCGGGCACAGGGGGGCAGTTTCTGAAAGAAGAAGGGTTTCGTATTTTAGTGGGGAAGGGCCTTAGCTTGGTGGTTGGAGAATCTTCAATGCAGAAGATTCACAGGTTCAATCCCCAACATCTGCAGGTGGGGCTGGGAATATCACCTGCCTAAAATCCCGGACAGCACCTGGGTTATGCTCGGTTTTTGGCGAATTTTGACACACCAAGCTCAAAAGGTTGCCCATCACTGTGCTAACCTAAGAATACAGCTGGTTACTTTATACTGAGTCAGAGTATCAGTCCACCCAGTTCAGCTCACACAGACTGGCAGCAGCTCTCCGGGGTTTTGGGCAAGAGACTTCCCCCAAAGTATTTATACACGCAGCCTATAGTGAAACCGTGGAACTCCCTTCCACATGGGGCTGTGATGGCCACCAACTTGGATGGCTTTAAAAGAGGATTCGGCAATTTATTGGAGGCTATCAGTGGCTACTAGCCACAAATTTATGAGTTTGTTGTGAATAAATAACAAACTAATGAACTTCTGATCAATCTTGGTTTGAATTATGCAAACAATAAAGTTTGTTGGGTCAAAGTTAAGACTCAATTTCCAGAGGTATGGCCATACTAAGTTTGACTTGCAAAGCAACTAATTTTGGATCTCAGAAGTATCTTAGTCAAATAACCAGGACCAGCCCAACACGTTTTGCTGCCTGAGGCAAAGGTCAATATATCCCCTCCCTCCTGTTTCCATGTGCAAAAGCCAACCAGCTTGGCCGCTGCATCTTACTTTGACACTGTAACTGGGGCAGGATCCCCCGCTGCACGTGAGAGAGGCTGGCTAGATTAGGGCTGCCCGTGCGACATATCCTTAAATGTCTCCCTATTAAAACCCTTAACAACTTGGAACCTTGTCAGCTATTACACCTGAGCTCAGAGAACTGCAATGGTCGTTGTTTTGCTACCAGGATGAGCTCAAGGTGTTACTACCGGTATTATTATGTAAAGCTCTCAACATTGTGAGACCAGTTTACCTGCAAGATCACCTTGCCCACTTCAATCAGGTTACAGGTCCCACACAACATCATCTTTTGGTATGGCAACACTTACAACTTTGGAACTCCTTGCTTGTTGACGCCAGGCAGACACCTTCACCATATTCTTTTTGGTGCCTGCGCAAAGCCTCCTTCTTTAGACAAGACTACCCAGATGTTTACAAAACTGATGCGAGTTTTAATCTGTTTTTAGTCTATTGCCATTTTAACTTTTCATTATTACTCATTTTTCTCAGGTACAGTCGTACTTTGGTTTTCAAACAGCTTAGGTCTCAAACATTTCGGCTCCCGAACGCCGCAAACACGGAAGTAAGTGTTCTGGTTTGCAAACTATTTTTGGAAGCCGAATGTCTGATGGGGCTTCTGCGGCTTCCGATTGGCTGCAGGAGCTTCCAGCAGCCAATCAGAAGTTGCGCTTTGGTTTTTGAACTTTTAGGAAGTCAAACGAACTTCCGGAACGGATTCCATTCAACTTCCAAGGTACGACTCGTGTGTGTGTGTGTGTGTGTGTGTGTGTGTGTGTGTGTGTAAACCACTTTGAGGTTTGTTTTCTGCAGTCAAGCGATGTATCCCTTTTATGATATAAATAATTTGCTGACCACCCTGCAAATTATGAGGTGCCCATTGAAACCACCCAGATAGTCAGAGATAGTAAGCTGCCTTGTGATTGTGCGCAGGTCCTCCCTGGGGAGACTAGGACAAACCCCTTCACCTCGTGAATAATTTTGAAGCGGACAGTGCCCTCCAGATGTGAAAAAGAAACCCATGTCAAGTTCAAATGGCTTGATGAGGAGTAATTGCCCCCAGCTGTTTTAGGAATAACAGAACTGATAGCACAGAGGATGGAGCTTGTGGGTTTGATTGGGTGGATGGATAGACAGATAAACAGCTATGTTCTACTTAGCAGAAGTGTACCTAGGACACAGATAGCGCTGTGGTCTTAAACCACTGAGCCCCTTGGGCTTGCTGATCCGAAGGTCGGCAGTTTGAATCCCCACGACGGGGTGAGCTCCTGTTGCTCTGTCTCAGCTCCTGCCAACCTAGCAGTTCGAAAGCATGCCAGTGCAAGTAGATAAATAGGTACCGTTGCGGCGGGAAGGTAAACAGCGTTTCCATGTGCTCTGGTTTCCATCACGGTGTTCCATTGCACCAAAAGCAGTTTAGTCCTGTTGGCCACATGACCCGGAGAGCTGTCTGTGGGCAAACACCGGCTCCCTCGGCCTGAAGTGAGATAAGTGCCACAACCCCATAGTCGCCTTTGACTGGACTTAACCGTCCAGGTTATATATATATATATATATATATATATATATATATATATATCCCTTTTACCTTTTACCTAGGGTCCCTCGCACCCTTTAGCAAGATGTATCTGCATCCCCCCCCCAATCACTTTACTTGAATATACACATTAGAAATTCCTACATTTTACACAACCCAAGGGGAGGGGAGGAGGAAGGGCGGGAAAAACTCACACACCTTGGTGTCACAGTACAAGGAGGACATGAAGTTTCTTTTGCAGTGGAACCTACATGCATATAAAAAATGTTCTGAAAATGCTTTTTTTTCAAACCGCTTTTTAAAAAAATACGTTGAATTTTCCATAAGGCTCACCATCGCCATCTAGTGTCACATTGTATATTGCACTTAAAACACACTTCAAACATTTGCGGCTGAGTCCACATGGCTCTGATCCTGTTGAGGCAGCAGTGTTGGTTTGTCGCACAGTCCTGTGTCACACACTCCATAGGTGATTTTGGCGCCCCGCCTCCCTTTGGCGTGCGCCCGCAGCAGGGGCCGGTTTTGCTAACCCCGGCTCATCACATCCATTATTTTTGATGCAAATCCAGGTGAGGATGAAATATTGATGGCCAGCAGCCATTGCCAATGAAACCTCCATACAGGTAGAAAACTTTTAAGGCCACATTCACGCCATGCATTGAAAGCGCTGTGATGCCACTTCAGTCTCAGCTGCTTCCCCCAAAGAATTCTGGGTGCTGCGGTTTGCTAAGCATTTTTAGGTGATTCTCTTATTCCTCTCATAGAGCTACGATTCCCAGAGTTGGCTGGGAAGATGGATCGACTGTTAAACCACTCTAGGAAATGCACCAGGCAGTGGTTCTTCAAAAGCCAAGGCTTTTGAAACTACGTATTGACATTTCTATGGTAGTTTTGCTTATGTGAATAGTGCCATGGACCACCAATTGGGAACCACTGGTATATAGTATATGGTATAAGGTTAGCTTCCTATATCTTAAACGGAGGACTGGAGAGCTTCTATGTGCAGAAGGTCCCAGGTTCAAATCCCCAGCATCTCCAGGTAGGGCTGGGACTCCTGCCTGAAACCCTGGAGAGCATCTGCCAGTCAGTGTAGGCAATATTGAGCTCGATGGACTAAGGGTCTTCCTTGGGATAAGCCAGCTTCTTTTTGCTCCCTTTTCAATCAACCTTTTGTTCGGAACAATGAGGGCTGGAATCTTGCATTATTTTGGCATATCCGTATCAGAGCTTTGTGTGCAGAGAGTCCCAGGTTCAGTCCCCAGGTAGGGCTGTGAGAGACTCCCTGCCTGAAACCACTCCCTGTCAGTGTAAACACTGCTAGTCTAGATGGACCAAGGGCTAGGCTCAGTAAAAAGCAGCTTCCGAGGTTTCCTCTTGGGCAGCCGATGTGATGGAGGTGACTGTAAGTTGCCTCTGGCTCAGCTAAGGTGGCTGGTCTTGCTGCAGCTGTGTGTGTGTGTGGAGTGACATTGGAGCTTAGATGTGAGACGGTTACACACACCCACACCCTCCGTGGCCCCCTCCTCACATGCTGCTCATCTGTGGTGGTTCGCAGCTACCTGAGCTGAGAAAAAGAGAAGGGGGAAAAAGAGAGGCAACTCATCATCTGAGGGGTCCAGCCACTCGCCCCGTTGCCATGGCAGCAGCTGTGGCTTGGCGGAGGCAGGCATGAGTGATGGCGCAAGGATGTGCCCCAAGGCTCTCTCCATAAAGTCGGGATACGGCAGCTGTAAATCGCCCTCCTCGGAGCCGGTGGGCCTGGAGGAGGCGGCAGCCTCGGCCCTTCCTGCCAGGAAAGAAAAGCAAAAAAGAAAAGGGTGGGGTGGGGGGAGAGTGTAGCGAGGAAATATTGAAGACTGTCTGGGCCCTTTTGATGGAAGGGACATGCAATCCCTGAGCATCTTTGGGGTGTCCAGGTGCATGCATGGATTGTGCCACAGGCTAAACGTTGGCCTTGGATCTGGGAAGGAGGGGCATTGTTAGATTGCAGCTCTCTTTTCTGCCAGGAATCCATTGTCTTCACTTCCCCCCTCCTCTTCCTCATCCAATTTCTTATTTCTCTTCATATGTGGCCACCCAAACTGGGCTGTTTTCCTTCCTTCCTTCCTTCCTTCCTTCCTTCCTTCCTTCCTTCCTTCCTTCCTTCCTTCCTTCCTTCCTTCCTCCCTCCCTCCCTCCCTCCCTCCCTCCCTCCCTCCCTCCCTCCCTCCCTCCCTCCCTCCCTCCTTCCTTCCTTCCTTCCTTCCTTCCTTCCTTCCTTCCTTCCTCTCCCTCCCTCTGTTTCTGCCTTCTGCCTCCTTCCTTCCTTCCTTCCTTCCCCTTCTGCCAATGCTGTTTCCAAAGACCAATCCAACTCGCTGGCTTGGTTTTTATGTACTAAGATCAATTCAAATATCAAATTGTGGGACGAGCCCTAGCTCAGTGGCAGAGCATCTGCTCTGCATGCAGAAGGTCCCGGGTTCAATCCTCAGGAACTCCAGGGAGGCCTGGGTATCTCCTCTGCCCAGAAACGAAAGCGGTTTGTTGGTCAAAAGATGAACATCAACCTAAAGCAGTAAAATGAATAACCTATGGGGTGATGGTGGATTCGTGGAAGGTCAGGTCGTCTTAACTGCAGAGAAAAGTGAATTTGAAAGTGTTAACCACGGGCTGCCTCTGAAGCAGACCCATTGAAATTGACAGAGAGGATTAATTTCGGCCCATTGATTTCAATCCATTGGCCAAAATTGGATGGCGCCTTGTGTGTCTCCTTCCAGCAACTCCTGCAGCCAAGCTGGTGCCAAATGTCTTGCTCTGCTTTCCTTTGGACCAAATCAGTGAGGCCGACAGCGGGAGCATTGTCATTGGAGAAGCCCAGGACCTCCATGCACACTGCCCAGGCTTGTGCCTCGGGGAGGTCAGTTTGGTGCTGCTAATGCAGCGGTCTGGCTTCACCCCTGGAGGTGCACTCCATTGTCTCTTGAGGCAGGTGGATGCCTACAACAACTACTTCTGAGCATAACTTAGGCTACAGCCCTCTGTCTGCTACAGGACTGATTACGTTTCAAACCATCCTCCAGTCGATTTTGCAACAACTGGAGGGGCATGGCCCAGTCCAGTCGCTGTCTCTCAGCCTAACCTACCTCGCAGGGTTGTTGTGAGGATAAAATGAGAATTGTGTGTACCAACTTGAGCACCTTGGAGGAAAGGTGGCATATAAATGTAATCATCGTAAATAATACAGAAGGTCCCAGATTCAATCCCTGCAATCTTCTGGTAGTGCAGGCAATCTTCTCTATTTGAAACCCGAGTACTACTGCTCAGTCAGTATAGATGGCAGCTCATAGAATTGTAGAGTTGGAAGGGACCCCACAGGTCATCTAGTCCAGCCCTCTGCAACGCAGGAATCTCAACTAAAGCATCCATGATATGAGTACTGCTACCCTATGACTCAGATTTTCAGGAGCTTCGGTGTGACCAGTTTCCCCTGTTCCGTAGTATTAGGAGACTGTTGGAGAGGCACCTTTCAGGGAAGGCAGAGCTTGCTACTGGAATACAACTTACATAGGGATTGGGTCCGAGCGTGTGACTGTTGATGAAACCACACCGGGGCTTTGCCCTGTTAGTATTCAGCCTGAACTTTGCAAAAGGTCGCCTCGCCAGAGAGCGGGGGTGGGGGGTGGAGGAGATCTTTGCCTTTCATTCCATAGATTCATTCTGCGTTCTCACTCCCTCGCCATGAACCCAAGGCATCCTCAACGGGACTGACTCAGTAGAAAGCAGCTCCTGTGTAAACTCATGATCCACAGATTATTAGCGCTAGCGATTTTTGCTCCAGTGTTTTCCCTCGGTCAAGGCACCATCCTGAGCTTCCTGATTTTTGATTATTATTTTTATTTACCCTGTTGTGTTTTAGTGGGATTTTACGATGGTGCTTGTATCCAGTGCTTTTTTTCTAAAGAAAAATGTTTAGGGGTGCTCTCATTTTCCTACTCATATTGAAATACTAGGCCAAACTTAGATTCACGAAATGTTTAGGGGTCTGCATCCCCCCCCCCCGGAAATAAAGCACTGCTCTTTCCTTTGCCTCTTGGCTCTGATTCTCCGTGGCACAGCTCCTGGCTCCCCTGTGCCTGAAGGCTCATCCCTGATGGACAAAACAACAACAACACACAAGCAGAATCTATCCCGGCTGCTGGGGTAAACTTGCCCCCCCCCCCAAGGGTACTCCAAATCGCTGGGAAGAACTGCAAGGGGAACAACCCCCTCCAATTTCTAGCTAAGGAAGAGGAACAGAAATGGCACCCTCTGGTGGCGAGAGAGAATACTGCTAGACCTTCCTAGGAAGTGGCTGCTCCATAGTCTCCTGTTAATGTCCCATTGCTCGGCCAACTCTAAATTATCACCTCTTCCTGTTGCCACAGGGAACTCCAATAAGAAGGCAGCAGACACAACCATTCCACCTCATATATGCCGCTTACTTTTTCTCTTTTTTTTTTGTAAAGGACTTAATAGCTCTGGCATTGTTTGACATTTGGGTTTTACTCACTGTAGAAAGCAGCACTAATTACCTCTGCATCTCACTGCAGTGGCAGCAAGCTGAAGACTTTTTATGGAGTGATGGAGACAGCTGTGGCAAAGTCCTGCCTGGCGTGGGAGTAGCGAGATCCGCATGCACCCCGATCAGACATCTCTTGCGCTATCAATACTTAGATCAGCCCAGAGGCAGTGTGGTGTAGCGGTTAGTGCAGGCTTCCTCAACCTCGGCCCTCCAGATGTTTTTGCCTACAACTCCCATGATCCCTAGCTAGCAGGACCAGTGGTCAGGGATGATGGGAATTGTAGTCTCAAAACATCTGGAGGGCAGAGGTTGAGGAAGCCTGGGTGAGTGTGTCGGACTATGAGCTGGGAAACCAGGGTTCAAATCCCCACTGGGTGACCTTGCACCAGTCACGTCCTCTCAGCCTAACCAACCCCACAAGGTTGTTATGAGGATAAACAGCTCTGACAGTAAGTCAGAGGGGAACGGTCTCCCACAGGAGGTTGTGGGCTATCCTTCCTTGGAGGTTTTCAAGCAGAGGTTGGAGGGGGCACCTTTCATGGATACTATAGCTGAGATTCCTGCATTGCAGGGGGTTGGACTAGATGACCCTTGGGGATCCCTTCCAGCTCTACAATTTTATGATTCTATGAAATGGGGTGGAGAACCATGTATGGCACCTCGAGTTCCCTGGGCAAGAAGGCGGTACATACATGTGATAAAGACAATGAAATAAAAATAGATCTCAAGTAGGGGGCTGGGGAGGAATAAAGGAATGAAATCATTAAGGCACGGATGGCGAGACTCAGAGCTGGGGAGCAATGTGGCACTTCAGATGTTTAGCCTGGAGAAGAGAAGGTTAAGGGGTGATATGATAGCCATGTTCAAATATATAAAAGGTTGTCATATAGAAGAGGGAGAAAGGTTGTTTTCTGCTGCTCCAGAGAAGCGGACACGGAGCAATGGATTCAAGCTACAAGAAAGAAGATTCCACCTAAACATTAGCAAGAACTTCCTGACAGTAAGAGCTGTTCGACAGTGGAACTTGCTGCCAAGGAGTGTGGTGGAGTCTCCTTCTTTGGAGGTCTTTTAGCAGAGGCTTGACAGCCATCTGTCAGGAATGCTTTGATGGTGTTTCTTGCTTGGCAGGGGGTTGGACTGGATGGCCCTTGTGGTCTCTTCCAACTCTACGATTCTATGATTCTATCTCTTTGGCCCTTGGGAACCCCCTCAGATCACACTCAACATCCCTTCTTTTGCTTGGGTGGAATGTGCCATTGAACTCTGATGGAGGGTAGAGAGGGCCCTGCTGAACCAAGGGTCATGGTTTTGAGCCCCACACTGGGCAAAAGATGTCTGCATTGGCCCCTTTCCAACTCTAGAATTCTATCATTGTACGACCTGGCAGTTGGATCAGGCCAATGGCCCATCTAGTCCAGCATCCTGTTCTCCCAGCGGCCAACCAGATGCCCCAATGGGAAGCCCCACAAGCAGGACCCGAGTGCAAGAGCTTCTCTCCCCTCCTCTGAGGTTTCCAGCAACTGGGATTCAGAAGCATTGGTGATTCTGGCAGTGGAGGTAGCACACAGCCATCGTGACTAGCAGCCACTGATCAAAGGCAACGGGGTGAATGAGTGGTCCATCAACAAGGAAGCCTCACCAGCATCTGCGGCCTGCTCAGGACGACAGCTGAATGGGCTTGATGGGCCACTGGCCTGATCCAGCAGGCTCCTCTTATGTTCCCATGTTTAATTACAACTCCCGTCAGCTTTGGCTGATGGGACTTGTAGTTCTGCAATATCTGGAAAGCCGGAAGCTCCCCCACTTTTGTCCTATGAATCTTTGGGACCCATGGCAATTCCATTCTTGGTGCCGGACATCTCTGCCCTTTTCAAAGCAGGCTGCATAAGGACTCCCGACAACCGTCCTGGCTGGATCTCCCTCTCCACTCCTTGTAAGATGCCTCCCTCCTCCGGCTCCTCCTTTCCCCAGCCAGGAAGCCGACAATGAAAATTCACACCTCCCGAGGAAATTATCTCCTCCTCGCTTAATTCTCAGGGCCGCAAGAGCTGCCTGGACAAGCCTGTGCAAGACAGAGCAGTGGCAAACCATCCCCCGCTTCTTCTTTTTTTTATAAAAAAAAAAAAGGAGGGGAGGGAGCGAATCTTTCAAGGAGAAAATCCCCCACTGGCTCCACAAGGCAGAGGTGGGAATGAGATGCAGCTGTCTCTGGTGGGGCCCAGTGAGAGCTGCCGATTTCACGCTTCTGGATGCAGTAACTGGATTCGAAAGACGGCCAAGCGGATGCTCAAACGCCTCTCCTCTCCCAGCCCCTCGGTGGCTCAAAGAGCGCTATCAAATGGGGAGCAGCCTCTCCTCCCCACACCGCAAGGAGTGAAGGGCACCCATTGCAGCTGGACCACAGCCAAGAAGCCACAGCCAGCTTCCAGGAGGGATGAGCTAAGCTGTCCGTTTTTGTTCCTATCAGATGATGATGATTATATCCCAAGGTGGTGCACACAATTCTCCTCCTCCTCCTTTTATCCTCACCACAACCCTGTGGGGTAGGTTAGGCTGAGAGAAGGCGACTGGCCCAAGGACGCCCACTGAGCTTCATGCCCAAGTGGGGTTTGAACCCCGGTCTCCCAAGTCCTAGTCCAGCACTCTAACCACTACACCACATGGGCTCCTGTTATTGCAGATGGTGGTGGAATGTTTTGCCCTCCGGATGTTGTGGCCCGCCATGCTTGCTAAGGGGTTTCTGGGAGTTGTAGTTCCGCAACGTCCAGAGCCAACAGTTCTCCACACCTGCATCAGCACCAGACATTTACAGCTCTCTTATCCCATAGTCACAGATTCCCCCAGAGCATCCTGGGAGCTGTAGTTGGTGAGGGATTCTTGAGAGCTGTTAGGAGACCCATATACCCCCTAACAGAGGCACCATTTCCAGAGTTCCCTGGCAAGAGGGACAGACTGTCAAATCACTCTAATATTGTGTGTGTGCTTTCCAAAGGCGGACGCTTGGGAAATGCAGAAACAGGATACTGAGTGAGCCACTGGCATCATCCAGGACAGCTTGTCTTGCTTATCTTTGGGTGAATTTCTCCAGCTGGACCCGTCTCCCATTTTGGACTCTTCTGCAGGGAGACTGTCCATGATGGAAGATTGCAGCATTTGAGACTTTTGAGTTCAGAGAAAAAGCAAGGGAGAGGTGACATGGTTAGACAGTAATAAAAGTATGCATGCTATGGGAAAAGTGGATGGAGAAAAGTTTCCTTTCTTTCTCTCCTAATGCTAGGACTTGTAGATATTCCATGAAGATGAATGTTGGAGCAATTTCTTCACGCAGCACATAGCTAAACTGTGGAACTCCCTCCCACAGGATACAGTGATGGCCAGCAGTAGATGCCTTTAAAAGAGGACTGGAGAGATTCATGGAGGAGAAGGCTGTCGATGGCTACTAGCCTGGATGGCTATGCTCTGCCTCCACAGTTGGATATAGTAAAATGCTTCTGAACACAACTTGCTGGAAACCACAGGAGGGGAGAGAGCTCTTGTGCTCAGGTCTGGCTTGTGGGTTACCAACAGACATCTGGTTGGACACCGCAAGAGAACAGGATGCTGGACTAGATGGGCCATTGGCCTGATCCAGGAGGCTCTTCTTAATGTTTTTATTTATTCTGGTGCCCCGCACAACTCTGTTGCTTCGAACCCTACCAGGATCCCTATTTCTGCTCTTACATCCCTGGCTGCAGATACTGGGAAACTGGAGAGAGGGCCAAATAATGGAATAGTGAACACTAGTTGGGAGTAAGACAGAAAAACCAGGCAGTGGGAACAAAGGACAGATTGTTTTATATTAGGACATGTTCCTTAGAAATAAGTTATGTACACATTTTCTCTCTTTTAAAACTAAAAAAGTTATTAAGGAAGGGCAAAAACTGAACTGCTGATAGCTTTTTTTCCCTTTTGCTTCATCAGGCCGAGGTGTTGCTTTTCCTAGCCAGGAAATGGCGGACGAATGAAAGTGATGAGTGCCACCGCTTCGAAGCTGCTTGTTCAAAGGACTCTCCTCTTTGGGGTTCACGGACAGATCCCCCGTTGTTCTCTCGGGCGTGACTCAGTTCTGAGCTGTGGCTGGCGGGGGAGAGAAAAGATACAGAGTGTTACGTGGGTGGCTTGATCCTTGAAAGGGGGCATTCTGCCCAGCAGAATTTGAGCACCAGGGAAGGACCTGAGGAAGCTCATGAAATTAGGACATGCCGACCCGATAGCACAGAGGCGGCTGGTTCGTTTTGGCAAGTGGGGGCGCTTCCCTTCCAATTTCACACTGCCCTCTGCCAGCCCCACCTTGCCTGCCTTCTTATTTACAGCTATTCCAAGGGGTGGCACTGCTTGCTTCCTGCTCTTCCGTCTTAGGCCACCTTCACACCAAATGTTTAAAGCAGTGCAATACCACTTTGAACAATCATGGCTCCCTCCACAGAATCTTGGGAGCTGTCCAGGGTGCTGAAAGTTGTTAGGAGACCTCCCTACCACCATTCCCCTTCCAGAACTATGCTACCCAGAATTCTCTGGGAACAGGGAATGAAGGTTAAGCCGGACTGTTAAGGGGTCACGTAACAAGCACCCTTAAGCCTCTATCCCTCTTCCCAGGGAACTCTGGGAACTGTGGCTCTGGGAGAGGAAGAGGGGTCTTCCAACAACTCAGCATCCTTGACACCCCCCCCCCCGTTTCCCCAATTGTATGGCACGAATGTGGCTTTAGTGCTGCCCCTTGTAAGGAGGAGGATGGAGACGAAGCTGGAATTTGTTGGCTCCGCCTACGGCGTGGGCTCCCCACGTTCCGCCCCACCGGACTCGACGGGCACCTGTCGCCTCTGAAGCACACTGCAGCTGAGAAGGTACGGACAGACAGAGAGAAAGCAGTTCCGCAGATGCAGATCTAGGTGCCTGCAAACCATAGATGTGAAATAATTGCTTTGAGGGCCATTGGCAGTGGCGAAGCAGCTCCGCAATGGCATCCGGCAGAGCCCACCACCCCACAACTCTTCCCCCCTCCCCACCCAGCTAGAACTGAAGAGCTTGGGGAGGGAAGAAAGTAAAGAAGGAAAGAGGGGGACGCAATCCCATCTGGGCAATGCATCACGCTGAAAACGGCGCCCGCATTAAAAATTCACCAGCCAGTGAATTTTCAAGGGATTTGTAGTAATTAGATGACAAAATGCTGGCAAATCTCAAGCTTGCCGAAGATGTTACCGAGGGGTCAAAGACTCGACACTTTTGGCTGGGTAATTTGTAAGTGTCAATCACGCTCAGCCATCAGAGGGAGAGGCAAAGCTCTGGCGGCTGAATTCCAACTAAGTCCAAGGCTCCCAGCCCTTTAGTCACCCTCTCCCCTCCAATCTGCCTCCTCCCCGAATAATCTCAGAGGCCTGCATGCAAATGCAGAGGCTTCTCCTTCCTCTCTCAGACTTAATTCATTTATTTATACCCAGCGCCTCCAGAAGGAGAGTGTGCAAATTCCCTGTCAACATGTACCAACGATGCGTGCACGCATATTCTGCAGGGATTCGCTCCCACAAGAGGGACACCAACTTGGGAGAGGATTAGGGCGAGTTCATGGGGGGGGCAGGGTAGGGCTAACAATGGCTGCTGCCCATGATGGCTGTGTTTAGCCCCCGCTGTCAGAGGCAGAATGGCTCCGAATGCAATAAATAAGCAAATAAAAGGCTTCCCATAGGGGCACCTGGTTGTCCACAGTGAGAACAGGATGCTGGATGAGATGGGATGTTGGCCTGATCCAGCAGGCTCTTCCACTAAAGCAGGGATTGGAAATTTCTGACCCACCAGGCATTGTTGGACTCCCAACTCCCATCAGCCCCAGCCAGCATGACCAATGGCCAGAGATGGTGGGAGCTGTGATCCAACAGCATCACTGGTGCCACAACACAGTCTTACATTCTTGGGCATCCAGACTAGACTACTGCAATGTGCTCTGTGTGGGGCTGCCTTTGAAGACTGTTTTTGAAACTGCCAATGGTCATGGATGATGGAAGGTGTAGTTCTGCAACATATCTGGGGAGAGAGGTTCTCTACCCACGAGCTCAATCTTTGAGTTTTCTTCTTTTCTTTTTTAAAAAAGTATAGCCAAGATAAACTGAGGATAGCTTGTCCATGAGGAGTGCATTCCCACTTAATGCCAAGTTTCCCACTTAATGCCAAGGTGTGGCGCCTATGCTTGCCTCTTCCTCTGGTCTGGGACTCTTCCCACTGTCTGAGATTGCTGAGCATGCTGGCTGGAATTGATGAGAGTTGGGATCCAGCAACACCTAGAGAGGTTCCTTATCCTTGCCTTAAGTCAGGGGGATAGGGAACACTGTGGCCTTCCAGATGTTTTGGAGCTCCAACCACCACAACCCCTTGTTCCTGGTGTTCCTGGCTGAGGCTGATGGAAAGTCTTGCAACATCTGGAGAGCAAAAGGCTCCCCCACCTTCTGCCACAAACCAACGTTGATTCGTTTCACCGGATGCCTACTTGTAAGCACACTGGTCCTGGACTTGAATTGATCCCACCTGCTTCAAATGGTGATGGAGAAATCGGTTCTAGTCTCAATTCATGCACTGGGACATCAAGCACTGTGGTCCGGGGACACAGAAAACTGCCTCATACAGAGTCACAAATCCGGAGGGCAGTCCCTAAGACGGTTGGATGGTGCCTTGTACGCCTCCTTCCAGCAACTCTTGCAGCCAGGCTGGTGCCAATCGTCTTGCTCTGCAAGGCCGAGTGGGGGGGGGGGTCTTGTCCTCTGGGCAACCCAGGACCTCCATACACGCTGCCCAGGCTTGTGGCAGGTCATAGAATCATAGAATCATAGAGTTGGAAGAGACCACAAGGGCCATCCAGTTCAAACCCCTGGCCAAGCAGGAAACACCATCAAAGCATTCTTGACATATGGCTGTCAAGCCTCTGCTTAAAGACCTCCAAAGAAGGAGACTCCACCACACTCCTTGGCAGCAAATTCCACTGTCGAACAGCTCTTACTGTCAGGAAGTTCTTCCTAATGTTTAGGTGGAATATTATTTCTTGTAGTTTGAATCATCTTGTAGTTTGTAGGTCACTTGGGTACTGCAAACGCAGTGGCTTGACTTCACCTAGAGGCGCACTCCATTGTCTCTCAAGATAGATAGATGCCAACAACAACTGAGTCAGACCCCATTGGTGCATCAAGCTCAGTGCTGTCTGCATTGACAGAGCCGCTGCCAGGCAGGGGGACTCTCCTAGACCAAACTGGAGGCACCGGGGATTGAACCTGGGACCTCCTGCATGCAAAGCAGATGCTCTGCCACTGAGCGATGGCCCACCCCTTTATAGACACAGGAATCTTAAAAAGCAGAGACATCACCTTGCCAACAAAGGTCTGTATAGTTAAAGTTATGGTTTTCCCAGTAGTGATGTATGAAAGTGAAAGCTGGACCATAAAGAAGGCTGATCGCCGAAGAATTGATGCTTTTGAATTATGGTGCTGGAGAAGACTCTTGAGAGTCCCATGGCTATCCATTCTTAAGGAAATCAGCCCTGAGTGCTCGCTGGAAGGACAGATCCTGAAGCTGAGGCTTCAATTCTTTGGCCACCTCATGAGAAAAGAAGACTCCCTGAAAAAGACCCTGATGCTGGGAAAGATGGAGGGCACAAGGAGAAGGGGACCACAGAGGATGAGATGGTTGGACAGTGTTTTCAAAGCTACGGACATGAATTTGACCAAACTGTGGGAGGCAATGGAAGACAGGAGTGCCTGGTGTGCTCTGGTCCATGGGGTCACGAAGAGTTGGACATGACTAAATGACTAAACAAAAACAACAAAAACAACCTTATACTGAGTCAGGCCATTGGCCTATCCAGGTCAGTATTACCTGCACCTCAGAAGGTGGCAGGCTCTCCTTCATCAGAGGCTTTTAAACCAAGGCTGGGCGGCCATCGGTTGGGGATTTTTATCAGTTGCAATTCCTGCTGCTACTGCAGGGGGTTGGACAAGATGAGCCTTGGAGGTACCTTCCACCTCTACAGTTCTGTGATTCTGAGAGAGCGGACGTTGCTGTGACTCAGCTGAGCAGGCAGCGGAGAGAGCCAGGAAGAAGTTAACCAGGGCCCCAGGCGCCAAATGGGAAGCCCCCGCCAAGGCTGCTAAGCTGTCAGCCTGCCAGCCTTGCTCTCTCCTCCGTCTGCTAACAGAGATGCCTATTATTTTGCTGGCACCCTGGCCCTGGTTTGCATATTTCACTGATTCAGGTCACATCGCCGTACACACACATGCCACAGCCAACGTCTGTTGATATTCTCGGTCTCTCGCCCAGCTCCAGTTTGAGGTGAAAGCCTTCCTTATTAGCCAATTTGGATACCCATTTACTGTGAATTGCTCAGCCTGATTATTATTCATGAATGGATAAATCTGAAATCTCAGCTCCCTGCTACGCCATTTCTCCCTCTCCCGAATGAATATGCTTGGAGGGGGGGAAACAGGGAGGCAGAAGTGCCGCTCGTTCTCCGGGGCGCAAGGGAGGATGGCTTCTTCCCTGCAGCCCCAAATTGGGTGTGTGTGTGTTAAACCATATGGGTGCCCCTCCAGCACTGAGAAACACGTGGATTTTAACCCCCACCCCCAAATGTAAAGGGAAGCGGCACGGCAAAATGCACGTTTGCTCCTAACTTGGCAGCAAGGGCAAAGGAGCTTCCTGGATATATAACCCGAGGTTTGGAAATGGAAGGTACAGTACTGTGTCTGTGCACCTGATGCCTCCCTGTAGGAAGCACAGGCAGCTGGCCTGTAATCCAATTAACACGGCCCCTTGTTTAAACTTCCCGCTCCCCGTCCTTTTATTTTTGAAAGGACAATCTAAGACATGGCCATCCTCAAGAGGACCACCTGAGGCATCTCAGACTCCCATCGCAGAGGTTGTGTATGATCCGTGCTGCGCCTGCCATCTGATTTTTCGAGTCAAGGTGTTGGTGTTAACTTTTCAAATACCAGGAAGGGGGTCCTCAGGCCTATTACAGTCGTAACTTGGATCCCGAACCCAGAAGTGGGCGTTCTGGTTTGCGAACATTCTTTGGAACCCTAACGTCTGGTGCGGGTTCCGCAGCTTCCAACTGGCTGCAGGAGCTTCCTGCAGCCAATCAGAAGCCGTGCTTTTGTTTCTGAACATTTTGGAAGCTGAACGGACTTCCGGAACGGATTCCATTTGACTACCAAGGTACGACTGTATTATATATTGGTTTCACCTTATAAGTTGCATTACTGAAATAAGTGCACTTTTCGACGATATTCTAATTTTCCGAGTTTCACCTGTAATCTTTGCCCCATCCACTTTCTCTGCACCAGGCACCATGGGATTAAAGACCATCTGAAGGTGGTTCAGAAACTTCAGCAAAGTTAGGCAGCCCAGTTGTGCACTGGATATGCTTTGGACTGCAACGATATTGCCCCTAATCAGCAACTGCCACCAGCCGATAATCACGAGTTCTTCCCTGGCTGACGAACAAAAAAAGTTAACTCCTCGACGTCCGCCACATCTTTCCCACCTCTGGAACCCAGACATCGGAAGGCAGCCCTGTGGAGGAAAGTTTTTAATGTCTGGTGTTTCATGGTGCTTTTATGTTTTGCTGGAAGCCGCCCAGAGTGGCTGGGGCAACCCAGTCAGATGGGCGGCATATAAATAATGAAATTATTATTATTATCCATCTTCCGTTATGTTTTACCTTCCTGCTCGTCACACTGAAAACAGGAGGGAGGGTTTTTTAATAACTCCAGAGGTCCGTTAACGGCAGGCAGATATAAGTCTTAAAAGCTCCTTTATTCTGGATTGTCTAAAGCAGGTGTGGGGAACCTTTAGCTCTCCAGATATCTCTTCTGAACGTAGCAATAACTCTTCTCTTTCAAGTAATTAACAACAACAGCAACAACAATCATTGAAACAAACAAGCCAACTGTAGTATAAAATCCAGCCTTCCAGATAGATAAAAGTGAATTACTACTACTACTACTACTACTACTACTACTACTACTACTACTACTACTACAACCTGCACTGCCTCAGTGTTATCTTCAATACAAGAAGAAAAACAGCCAAACAGCCAGCGCTCTACTACTTAAAACTCTTAATTAAGATTGAAGTTTCACTCACTCTAGTGTAATGAATGAATTAACTTGCAATTCCCTCCCCCAACACTAAATTCAGTGTGATTAGAATATTTCAGGGGAGGAGGAAGGGGAGGGGAGCATTTATTTATTTATTTAACCCCCCCTCCCCTCGCGCGCCGCCCCCAAAACTCATCACCGAGGCCAGAGTCTCCTTTTGACGGAGAAACTGTCAACAAGTGGTCCTTGCGGCTGTGTGTGCAAATGTCCATCAGAAGAGATTCCTTTTATACTCGTAACATTATTAGGACAAAACACTTTTTTAAAAGTCCCAAACAAACCCCTGCTGAAAGGAGATAAACATCATTATGGTGGGGTGTGTGTGTTGTTTGAGATATTAAAAGTCTTCACCAAGGCTGGAAAAGGGGTGGGGTGGGGGTGGAAACAAAAACAAACCTGATCGCGTGTTGTGGGTGGGGAGGGGGAAATCAAACGGTTAAATTGATTTTCATAAAAATGCAAACTTCAGAAAGCACTCTCTGTTCTCTTCAACCCCTCCCTCCTCGCCGCCGCCTCCCCCCTCCCCCCTCCCAACCTCTGGTGCCTTTGAACATCTGACTGGCAAGCATTTCATATTTCAATCTCAGCAGAACAAATTGAATTAGATGTTGAAACCAAGCTCGCCTCTGTACGCGAAAGCCTACCTGCTCTGCCTGCGCTAATCCTTTGCCTTGGTACTGCAGGGGAGGCAGCTTGTGGGGGGGGAGGAATCCACCCCGCTATGGAAGACGGTATGGGGAGGGGAGATACAAGCTGCCTGTGGCTGAACACTTTTGCTGCATGCTTGTTAGGGGTGTCCGTCTCGCTCGCTATTATCCGTGAGCATCACTTGCAGTTGAGAGTGGTGGGGTGGGAGGGCAGCAGTAGGTGGCGCCAGAGCCAATGACAGGCAGAGCCAACTCAGTCCTAGATGGGTTGACTGCATTTGTATCTCCAAGGTAGCGTACATGGTTCTCTCCCCCCCCTCATTTAATCCCCACAACAAGCCTGTGAGGTAGGTTAGGCTACCCCAAGGTCCCCTAGGGAGCTTCGTGGCCAAGAGGGAATTTGAACTGCTCTCCGGGTCACTAACAGACCCCTCTCCACTCTTGTCATTTATATGGGAGCTAGGGCTAGGCGATATCTGGTTTTCAACATTGCGATATATCACAAGCTGAACATTGCGCTATACTGATATAGTGCTACCTCGGTTTAAGAACAGCCCTGTTTACTATTCGGTATACGAACTCTGCAAAACTGGAAGTAATGTTCCGGTTAGTGAACTTTACCTCGGTGTACGAATGGAAGCCGAACGGTGCAAGGGCACTGGTGGCCTCATTAGGGAAAGCGTGCCTTGGTTTAAGAAGGGCTTTGGTTTAAGAACTGACTTCCGGAATGGACTAAGTTTGTAAACTGAGGTACCATTGTATATCATGATGTCTGAAATAAGGATGGAGCTATGTAGAGTCATTGGCTGGCTTCATGGTTTTTGCCACAATGTGATTTTTGCAACACACACACACACCACGATTCACATTGTACTGCCAGGTCAAAAATTATGAAACAAGTATCACGATATGGACTTGAAACTGGTTTTGAACTATCTATTGACATATCGCCCAGCCCTAAGGGGTGCATTCATTTCAGTACGTGATTCTCAGTGAAGAATTGCCACCAACACCAGAAGTCAATCTTCAGCGTGTTGACCAGAGGTAGCCACCGTGGTCCCCCCCGGATGACTCCAGCTCCTATCATCCTTGACCGATGGGAGCTGGAGACCAATGACACTTGGAAGACACCATGTTGGCTGCTCCTGGTGTAAACCCAGAGGGAGGGAGGTCAACAGTAGGTGGCGCCAGAGCCAATGACAGGCACAGGGAATGAAATTCTAGTTTTGTCCCCATCCTCCTCCTCCTCCCTGCTGAATTATACACCTCCTGGACTGGTTGGAAGTAAGAAGGCAGGCAGGTGGGGGCTGTCTGAGAGCAGACTACTAGCCAGGATGGGCACATTCTGCATCCAATGCTTCTAAATACCGGTTTCTGGAGGGGAGAATTGTTCTTGTGCTCAGGTACTGTTTGCGGGTTTCCCAGGAGCATCTGGTTGGCCACGGTGAGAAGTGGATGCTGGGCTAGATGGACCTGATCCAGCAGGGCTCTCCTTGAGATGTTCTTGAGACTGAGCTTGGTGGAATAGTGGTCCAGTAGCCCAAATGGACCAATCATCTCCACGGCTTACAAGGGCCAGAGGCTTGTGACTCAACTTTCTCTGGTGTTTTCTCTTGAAATTCAGTGTGATGCAAATTTAGCAGTGCCTACTGATGTACAGAAGGGACGCGGGTGGCGCTGTGGGTTAAACCACAGAGCCTAGGGCTTGTCGATCAGAAGGTCGGCGGTTCGAATCCCTATGACAGGGTGAGCTCCCATTGTTTGGTCCCAGCTCCTGCCAACCTAGCAGTTCGAAAGCACATCAAAGTGCAAGTAGATAAATAGGTACTGCTCCGGTGGGAAGGTAAACGGCGTTTCCGTGCACTGCTCTGGTTCACCAGAAGCGGCTTGGTCATGCTGGCCACATGACCCGGAAGCTGTACGCTGGCTCCCTTGGCCAGTAAAGCGAGGTGAGCGCCGTAACCCCAGAGTCGTCCCCGACTGGACCTAATGGTCAGGGGTCCCTTTACCTTTACTGATGTACAGAAATGGCTGTGAGCACACGTGGGTTGTTGCTGTTTTAAAACTAGGGAACATTTTGTCCCCAGAAGTGGAAACAAATAGCCCAGCGGTTTGGGGAAGGAAAAGATCTTTTACATATACTCGGCAAACAAAGCAGGCTTCGTTGAGAAGCGAGCAAACGCTGTCCTTAAGAAACAGGAAGGTTAAGGATCATAATGCATGTTGGTAAGTGAGTGTTGGATCAGCCTGGGTCACCCCATCCATAAGTACATAAGAAGAGCTTTGCTGGATCAGGCCAATGGCCCATCTAGTCCGGCATCCTCTTCTCACAGTGGCCAACCAGACGCTTGTTGCTGGACCTGAGCACAAGAGCCCTCTCCCCTCCTGTGGTTTCCAGCAAGTTGCGTTCAGAAGCATCGCTGCTTCCGCCTCCTGCATTCTCTGGCTGCCGTCAAGGCATCTCTCCCTCTGCGATGGTTCCTTTCCGCCCCGGATTCTTTCCCCACCTCTCCCCCTTTGAGCCGCAGAGGTGCCATCACTGATCTGCGTGGAAGATGGTCGCAGACAACCTGCAATGGTGTGAGAAGCCCCCCAGCCACCACCCGCATTACCTGAGAGCATGTGCCCTCCCTCCCTCCCTCCTGCTCCTGGCCTATTGCTGAGCGGCACTCTTGCTGATGGGACAAGCAGTGGGGCGGCCGCAACTCACCCTTTCCCCCGGCAGATTACTGGGCTTTTTTTTTTGAGACCCCTCGGCGGCGGGGAAGCCTCTCGAGTGGCGGCTCAGGGCTCCATCTGGCCAACAATTGCCTCTCAAATACATCTGCCTCCTTGGTGGGAGGCATCGGGGGGCTCTCGTGATGAAAGGGAAGCTGCCGGCTAATCCTCACCAGGTTAAATCGCAGCCACCTCCCCACTGCGCTTCTGGAATAAGCACAGGGCCTCTGGAAGAGCTCTTAATTTCAGGGTGCCTCTGGATGCCTCTGACTCTGACATCTTCCTTTGGAGAGCGCAGCTTGGATTCAGGGCGCGGGGTGGAAGAGAGGGGAGGGAGGGCAGCAGTCATTCTCGATGAGGACCAGCGCTCAATGGCAGCAGCAGCAGCAGCAGACCAAGGGAAGGCTTGGGGAATGTCTGGGGTGGCCAAAGATCTGAGAGCAAAACATTGCCTTCTGGGCTGCGAGGATGCTTCAGTGAATGAAGGCATGCCTTTCAACCATGAGCCCAATCAGTGGCCCAGATAATGAGGCTTGCCCACATGGGCGTAGCTCCCCCCCCCCCCCAAAAATCAAGTAAATCAAAGATTTATACTGAATTGAAAAAAGTGTTGAAAAACACCTTGGTTAAGAAACCAGAAGCCTTCTTACTTGGGATAGTTAGAGGGGAAATACCCAAGAAAGATGTTACATTTTTTTCTGTATGCCACAACAGCAGCAAGCATATTATTAGCCAAGAATTGGAAGAAAGAAGAATTACCAATGATAGATGAATGGCAGAAGAAGATGATAGAATTAATGGAGCTGGCAGAGCTAACCAGGAGACCAGAGGGAAGAAGCGGTGGAAGAAGATTGGAAAAAAAATAAGAAATAAACATATTATTGGATAGAATTAAGAGAAGTTTAGGAGGTACAGGGAGGTTGTAGAAATAAAAAATGTTTAGATAAGTATTGATATTGAGAAGTAGATTTAAATAAAGAGTAAGTGTGAGATGTTGTGTTAGGATATAAGATAAGATTAGAATAAGAATTGTTATATGGTATATAAGGTATAAGAATAAGATTTAGAAATTACTAAAGAGGATTTAGAATGTAACGCTGTTGGAAGGGATTTGAGGAAGTCACCGATATTTGAATAGATATAAGTTGAAGTTTTGGAATTTTTTTATTTTTATTTTTCTTTGTTATTTTTGTATTTTGTATCTTGTATTTTTTGTATTTTGTATTCGGTATTTTTTGTCTTTTGTATTTTTTGTATGTTTATGCTTTTGTGTCTTTGTTTGTTACAAAATAATACATTTTTTGGGGGGGGGAACAAATCAAGTAAATCAATAAATATACTTAACTAACTGACCAACCGAGTCGCAGATAGCTCGGTTCTGCCCCCCACCAAAGTCCCGCCCTCCCCTATCATATATCCTGGCTACGCCCATGCTTGCCCACATGACATGGTTCTGCAGCAGACCAGGATGAAATGGCAAGATTTGGGACAGGAAAAAGGACTTCTTCATGCATGTCACAGTTAATCTGCGGAACTCGCTCCCGCAGGAGGCAGTAACAGCCATCGCTTTACAGGGCTGTGGTCTGCCTCCACCGTTGGCGGCAGCGATGCTTCTGAATGCCAGGTGCTGGAAACCACAGGAGGGGAGAGGGCTTTTGTGCTCGGATCCTGCTTGCTGGCTTCCCATAAAAGGCATCTGGTTGGCCACTGTGAGAACAGGATGGTGGACTTGATGGGCTGCTGGCCTGATCCACCAAGCGCTTCTTATGTTCGATATTTATTAAATTTACACCCTGCCCTTCCGCCCCAATGAGGCAAACAGGCACACAATTCAAAAGCAAAATCAACCTAAAACAGCTAAGACAGGGGTCTCCAAACTAAGGCCCGGGGGCCGGATGTGGCCCAATCGCCTTCTAAATCCGGCCCGCGGACAGTCTGGAAATCAGCATGTTTTTACATGAGTAGAATATGTCCTTTTATTTACAATGCATCTCTGGGTTTTTTGTGGGGCCTGCCTGGTGTTTTTACATGAGTAGAATGTGTCCTTTTATTTAAAATGCATCTCTGGGTTATTTGTGGGGCATAGGAATTTGTTCATATATTTTTTTCAAAATATAGTCCGGCCCCCCACAAGGTCTGAGGGACAGTGGACCGGCCCCCAGCTGCAAAAGTTTGCTGACCCCAGAGCTAAGATGTTATAAATTAAGACATCTAAATATGGTAGAGGAGGACAGCGCTCACCCAACTTTGCAGTCCCCCCCAGGGTGGGGTGGGGGCATGAGGGAAAACAGCAAACATGACTTCCAGAATCCAGGCCCTTAGTTTTAGAGAGAAGGAATGGTTTCTGCTGCTTTCTTCAACTGTTGATCAGAGGAACTTGGCCCACTAGGGAAAAACTGGACAATGCCCCACCACGTTCGGACTGTCCTCAACCATCCCCCACTTGCCTGCCTTCTTAACTGCAACCAGTCCTGGGAGCAGGCTTATTATTTTTTGTATTTATATACCACCCTATACCTAGAGGTCTCAGGGCGGTTTCGGAGGTCTCAAGGCTGTTATCTTCCTCCTCCTCTTCCTTAATCTCAGTACAGTGGTAACTTGGTTCTCAAACTTTATCCGTTCCAGAAGTCCATTCCAAAACCAAAGCGTTCCAAAACCAATAAACAATGTACTGCAGTCACACAATAAATAAATCAATCAGTAGCTGAATTGGGTTCCACACAGTCACAAAAACAAACAAAAAAAGAGCAGCAAAAACAAAAAAAACGCAAAATAAATAGCAGAAACAGACAGACCTCAGCGTAACACTCAAAATGTAAGTGTGGCACTCAATACAGAAGTGTGGCACTCAAAACGGAGCACATTTGGCTTCCGAAAAGGTTCGCAAACTGGAATACTTACTTCCGAGTTTGCAGTGTTTGGGTTCCAAGTTGTTGAGAACCAAGGTACCACTGTAATCACCTTATTTTTTTAACTCAACGGGGAGAAGGATATGGGGGGGGACTAGGCTCTGGCTATTGTGGGAGGGAGGGAGGGAGGGAGGGAGGGAGGGAGGGAGGGAGGGAGGGAGGGAGGGAGGGAGGAAGGAAGGAAGGAAGGAAGGAAGGAAGGAAGGAAGGAAGGAAGGAAGGAAGGAAGGAAGGAAGGAAGGAAGGAAGGAAGGGAGAGATACCTTCCCTTACCTCATAGTTTTGTGGCCAGTGGCATTAGCTGCTTTCCTCGCCCCCTTCATCCTCCAGCTTCTCCAGAATTTCTTCCAGAACAGCTGATCGCTTCTTTCTCTTCGCGGTCGGGGAATCTGCAAAAGGGCCAAGCGAGGAAAAGTTGAGGTTGTGTTGAGGGGGAAGCAGGCAGCTGTCGCTTCGTGCTCCCAGCAGCCAATCGGCATGGAGACATTCCAGGTAGGACTGGGAATGTGCCCCACTCGAAACCTTGTTCTCTGGCAACACAAAGTTCGGTGGGTCAATCGCCAGGCTCAGTAGAAGACAGCTTCCTGCCAACAAGCTTTAGCCCTTCCTGATGGGCACAATCCACCAGAATATTCTCCTTGCGATGATCCCCACATCTGTTATGGATGTTATGTATGTAACATGGGACCTCTGGAACTTTTTATTCATTGAGGAGGTCATGATGTGCTAACTGGTCCTAACCCCAACATTTTCTGTGTTTTATAGTCTATGGATTTTCTAGCAAGAGTCTCCAGAAGAGCACACATGGTTGTTTTCCATGTCTTTCCCTCCCCCAATATGAATAAATGAACCAATTTATTTCGGTCGCTGACCAGAGCATTCCCCCAACAAAGCTCTCGGCCATGGCTTCTCCTCCGCAAGGGCAGCAAGGCGATGCCACTGCACAAAGACCGCTGGAAACCGAACCTGCCGCGGCATAATGAGAGCGCGGTGGTGGCAGTGGTGGGAAGAATGGGGAGCTGGTGTGCAGATGTAGGGAAACCCCTGGCAAGTGAGCGAGGCTGCGGCTCTAAATGTGGGAGAGGAAGCAGCTTCCCATTTCCCCCCCCCACACCGATTCAGGTGAGGGTGGTGTCGGTAACATGGCAGGATCTGAGGCAGAAGGGTCACCGATCCCGGTCCCCTCCTGCCGCGGCTCTCTCTGCAAGGCTGCTCCAGCCAGCAATCAGAAAATACCCTCCAGGCAGTAACAGATGCTGCCGCCGCAGCCCAAACATGGCCACCTCTGGGGCTGCGGAAGGGCAAGGCAAAGCGGCTGCAGCTAAGGGTGTAAGGAAGGTCCCCGTGGGGTTAGGCCAGAGGCCCACCTAGCTGGCGCCCTGCCCACCAAGTGCCACGCGGGAGCTTGCAAACAGGCCACGAGGGCAGAGAGCTTAGCCTGCAGAGATGGTGGCGTTCAGAGCTGCACTCTGCTTCCCCCCCCCCCCCCGACTCTGATGGCTATGCCCTGTTGGAGGCAGCAAATGCTTCTGAATGCCAGCTGCTGGAGACCAGACCGCAGGAGGGGAGAGGGCTCTTGGGCTTGGGGGCCCTGCTTGCTACAGGTATCTGGTTGGCTACTGTGAGAACAAGATGCTGGACTAGATGGGCCACTGGCCTGATCCAGCAGGCTCTCCATTTGTTTGCACGTGCAATTCCGCTGCAGCACCGCACCCGGATTTCCCTGTTTAGCCCTGTTTAGGGAAGTTTTTAACGGCTGATGTTTTTAATGTATTTTCAATCTTTTGTTGGAAGCCTCCCAGAGTGAGTGGGGAAACCTAGCCAGATGGACGGGGTAGAAATAAATAAATGAATGAATAAATAATAACCCTCTTAGCACCTCTTGCCTCACTGTGACGCCTCTGGCTTTCTTGCCTTTTACCCCCGCTTTCCTCTGCTCACCCCGTCTCCATTTCCTTTTGTTTTTCAGAAGATTTTTCTTTACCCCTCCTCTCTAACAACACCTTAGAGCAGGCATCCCCAAACTGTGGCCCTCCAGATGTTTTGGCCTACAACTCCCATGATCCCTAGCTAACAGGACCAGTGGGTCAGGGATGATGGGAAGGACCAGTGGGTCAGGAAGTTCTTCCTAATGTTTAGGTGGAATCTTCTTTCCTGTAGCTTGAATCCATTGCTCCGTGTCCGCTTCTCTGGAGCAGCAGAAAACAACCTTTCTCCCTCCTCTATATGACCTCCTTTTATATATTTGAACATGACTATCATATCACCCCTTAACCTTCTCTTCTCCAGGCTAAACATACCCAGCCGTCCCTCATAAGGCATCGTTTCCAGGCTTTCCGCTTTCTTTCTTGGGGCTGGAAAGGGGTTAGTTCAGGCTTCCTCTAGACCAGGCATGTCCAAAGTCTGTTGGGGGGGGGGCGTAATCCGGCCTCAACAACTCAAGAACTTCGGGGTAAAATTATAAAAAAGCTCAACAACTTCAATCCTAAAAAAGGCCGGCCCTTTGGTCAGCCAACATGGCCCTTCACTTCATTAAATCTGGTCCTCTTTGGAAAAAGTTTGGACACCACTGCTCTAGACTTTGAGAGCCGCCTCCTCCCTGCATGCTTTGCCCACATTCCATGACTGGCCCTTCCCCTGGAGACTGTTCATCAGCATTCCGTGACCTCACACCATTTCAACCAATCCTGGGTGCTGGTGGGCAGAATAGGGGAAAACCAAGGCTCCCCACTCCTTCACCAAACTAAGTTTGGTTTAACTTCTGCAGGGGAAGGGTCAGTCATGGAAGGTGGACAGAGCATGCAAGAGGTGGCAAACAGGCTTCTTTTTGGGGAAATCTTCTCACAGGGCCTAGGGAAAGAAGAAACTCTTAGCAGTCGGCAGAGGAGTACAGGGGAAAACACACACCCATATATACGGTTTTATACAGATATCTCCTTTACTATTTTCAAAACTCAAAGAAGGATCAAGTAAACAGCAGAGGCTCACTGTGAACATTCCTTGCAAAACACGCCCCCCCCCTTTTCTGCACTTTCTCCGCAATTTTAGAAAGCAGCTCTCCATGTGGGGAACAGCTGTTCAAAGCCCGATCTCAGCCATCAAAACACCCATCTCAAACAAACAAATAAAATGTACTTGCAGGACTCGGGGAGAGGGTGTAAAATAAACACATAGGACAAGCTGCTGCATTTTCTTTTAGCATTACAGCTGCTTCCGAAGATAAACAACAAGTAAATGTCACAAAACATCAATACGGGAGAAATTAACCTGACAAAAGCCGTGCTTTCCCCTGCTCCGTCCTCGACCGAACAATTTTGCATTTCTGGAGTCCCCCCCCCCCCATCTAATGATTTTTTTTTTATTTTTCCAATTAATTCCTTGACAGAATGCCAGGACCAAGTTGTACTTCTGCTCTTGTACTTTTTAACGAACGTTGCGGGAGATGGAAGAGGCGGCGGGTGGGGAGAGTGACAGGAGCCCTTCCTATCCCACCGACGACTTGACGTAGCTTTGTCCAAGTGTCAGAGCTGAGAGCCACGGAAGGCGTCATTTGGAGACAGGTGCCCACACCTGTTTCGAGGCTGGGACAAGATTACGATTTGGCTGCATGCATTATTATTTTTTAAAGGAGGTAAAAGTAACGTCTTGTCTCTATGGATTTGGTAACTCACTCTCACTAAAAATAAAAATCTGATGGGGGGGGGGGGGCTAGGCGGGTGGATGTTCTAGTCCAACATCCTGTTCTCACAGTGGCCAACATCAGATGCTTGGAGAAAACCTGCAAGTTCGATGAGAGTCCAATAGCACTCTGCCCACCTGAGATTCTCGGCCTAGAGCCTCTGCCAGTAGAGGCAGAACATAGCCATTGTGGCTCGTAGCCTTGTCCTCAATGCATTTGTCTATTCCTAAGCCATCCAAGTTGGTGGCCATCACTGCCTCTTCCTGCCAACCTAGCAGTTCGAAAGCACGTCAAAATGCAAGTAGATAAATAGGGACCACTCCGGCAGGAAGGTAAACGGCGTTTCCATGTGCTGCTCTGGTTTGCCAGAAGCGGCTTTGTCGTGCTGGCCACATGACCTGGAAGCTATACGCCGGCTCCCTCGGCCAATAATGCGAGATGAGCGCGCAACCCCAGAGTCGGTCACGACTGGACCTAATGGTCAGGGGTCCCTTTACCTTTACCTTTAAGCCATCCAAGTTGGTGGCCATCACTGCCTCTTCCATAGCTTAACTATGAGCTGCATGAAGAAGTCCTTTTGTTCTATCTGTCCTGATTCTCCCGACATTCAGCTTCATGGGACAACCACGATTTCTAGCATTATGAGAAAAAAACCTGTCTCTATACCCACTCCCTCTGTGCCATGCATCAATTTATAAACTTCACATGTGTCCTTTTACTTGCCTTGTCTCTAAACTAGAAAGTCCCAAGCGCTCAGGAGCCCAGTTATGTCACCCCTTGCCTGCAGAGCTGGCAGGCTCTCGCCCTTTTTCAAACACCCTCCCTTGTGGAGTGTTCCCTCAGCCTCCTCTCCCCTCTCCTTGGAAGCCCTCTGGGCAGCCACAGTTGCTGCCCCTGGTCTCTAAGCTGTCCCCTTCCGCCCCAAAGAGAGGTGCCTCCTCACACTGCCCCACAGGGGCCTAGGAAGCCCTCCCTGGCCAGTCCCAGAGGCACCATTCACCCAGGGAGCTTGTAGCCAGAGCTGCTGCAACAAACAGTTTTGCAAGCCCTTGGGAGGGAGAGATGCAAGTGGGCATCAGAGGAGGGAGAGAAGGAAAGAGAGGCAGGGGCCAGTATTGCCCGCGGCACCCCTAACGGCACCTCAGGGTGCCATGGCACACTGGCTGAAAACCACTGCTTTATGGCTTAATTTTTCGATTATTTGCTTTCTTTCTCTTGTTTTGCGCTTTTTGCTGTTGTTAAACAAATCAATCACGTTTAAAAAAAGAAGTTTCTTAACCACTCTTTGTGCAAAGATTTCAGAGGAGGGGTGTATGCCGTTCTGCACGAAGACCCTTTTGCAATTGAATGGCACAGGTTCATTATGTACACGGCGAAAAATGAAAACAGGGGACCCACCGCAAGTTACAAAACTTTCTGGATAACCATCTATCACTTTCCTATACCCATGATCCAGGATAAGAACTTGTGCTATTTGATTGTTATTTTGCATGCATTGGCTAAACACCGGCTTCTGGGTTAGGGTTATTTATCTTCAGGGTGGGTTTGCTTGTTTTTTAGCTGAGTTCCCTTACTTAAATATATATATATATATATATATATATATATATATATATATATATATATATATATATATATATATTTCTTGTCTGGGTGTGCTGGAACGGAGATACACCCAATGCCTCAACCGAAAATCCACCTATATGTGTAATCAATAAAGTTGTCACCGTTGCTACTCCAGATCATTGTCTGCTTACATTTATTAATCACATCTTACATTTAACCACTGCCTGGTGGGGGGGGGGGGGCTGCAGCACTTTGACTGGGCCCGCAATAAACTAACTTTTTGGTGAGTTCCCCCACCTTTTTTTCTTTCAGAAAAAGCGTTGTTTATCTGTATGATGTTGCTATATGCCGAAAGAATTTAATACAAATTGGGAGGGTGGGGGGGGAGAGAAAAGAAACAACACAACTAGGCTTGCATGAAGCACTTCTGGCTAAATCCGCTCGCATCATTTCAGCGCCTGACATATGAAACGGAGACCCCCCCCCCGCCTCCCCTCATCCTGGACCCCCGCGACCTCCCAAGCTTTCCATTTGTGATTCGTCCCGCCCCCCTCCGTCCAAGGCGTGCTCGCTTCCCACCCTCCATCCCAAGCCTCAGCCGGGCCTGAAAATTTCCCCTCCTGTCAGTTTAATTCTTTGATCGATGGGGAAGAGCAGGATGCTTGGCCTCGCGCAGCTGGCCTCCCAAGTTACCCCTGGCAGGAGACCGCCGGCCCTGCTGGTGACGGCTGAGTGAAATGTTTGTGGAGCGCACGGAACACAAGTCAATAGTAATTTAGCGGGATTGGGAGCGGGCACCTCCTCCGCACGAACCGCGGCTCCCGAGAGGGGGGAAAGTGTGCACAGGATTATTACTGACTCACTCGGAAATATTTCCAAAACAAGCCTCCGATTAAAGGGGGTGGGGGGTGGGGAGGAAGAGCGGAGGGCCACAGGAGCTGGCGGCTGCCATGCTCGGCACTAAAATGTCTCGCAAGCGGCAACCCAGCACGGAGCTCGCAAGCGGAGAGAGAAAAATCCAGGCAGTCACGAAGGAAGCTGGCTGCTCAGCTTGGAAGCAGAAGGAACTGGTGAGGCCCCGGCTTTGGAGGAAGCCTTGCTCGGTTTTGGAAGGGACAGCAGTGCTCTTGAGAGGCCTTGCAAATCCAGAATATGGACGTTAAGGCTGTCCGGGATCACTAGGTACAATGGCTACGTTCTGTGTCAGAGGTAAGATGTCTCCAAATACCAGCTACTGGGAATTGAAATTGTGTTGCTCAGGTTCTGAAGCTTACTGGGTGACCACTGCCATCAGCCATTGGCTCTCAGCGCAACCTGCCTCACAGGGTTGTTGTGGTGATTAAATGGGGGGGGGGGAGAGGACCACACACACCACCTTGAGCTCTTTGGAGAAAAGGTGGGTTATAAATGCAATAAATAGATGAAGAAAGCAATGTTCCCATGCAGGAGGCCGAGGAGACGCAGCAAACTGAGCTCTTGCAATGCCAACGTTCAACAGAAGTCAGGTTACGCCAGCGAGGCCAATGAAAGGTACTTGGGGACGTCACGTTTAGAAAGCGTGGGGGGACACATAGAATCATAGAGTTGGAAGAGACCACAAGGGCCATCCAGTCCAACCCCCTGCCAAGCAGGAAACACCATCAAAGCATTCTTGACATGCCTGTTAAGCCTCTGCTTAAAGACCTTCAAAGAAGGAGACTCCACCACACTCCTTGGTAGCAAATTCCACTGCCGAACAGCTCTTACTGTCAGGAAGTTCTTCCTAATGTTTAGGTGGAATCTTCTTTCTTGAAGTTTGAATCCATTGCTCCGTATCCGCTTCTCTGGAGCAGCAGAAAACAACCTTTCTCCCTCCTCCATATGACATCCTTTTATATATTTGAACATGGCTATCATATCACCCCTTAACCTTCTCTTCTCCAGGCTAAACATACCCAGCTCCCTAAGCTGTTCCTCATAAGGCATTGTTTCCAGGCCTTTGACCATTTTGGTTGCCCTCCTCTGGACACGTTCCAGCTTGTCAGTATCCTTCTTGAACTGTGGTGCCCAGAACTGGACACAGTACTCCAGGTGAGGTCTGACCAGAGCAGAATACAGTGGTACTATTACTTCCCTAGATCTAGACGCTATACTCCTATTGATTCAGCCCAGAATTGCATTGGCTTTTTTAGCTGCTGCATCACACTGCTGACTCATGTCAAGTCTGTGGTCTACCAAGACTCCTAGATCCTTTTCACATGTACTGCTCTCAAGCCAGGTGTCTTCCATCCTGTATTTGTGCCTTTCATTTTTTTTGCCCAAGTGTAGTACCTTACATTTCTCCTTGTTAAAATTCATCTTGTTTGCTTTGGCCCAGTTGTCTAATCTGTTAAGGTCATTTTGAAGTGTGATCCTGTCCTCTGGGGTATTAGCCACATGGTGCTCCAAAGCAAGAGTAAGAGACACTGAAGCCAGTGCCTGCAACACAATGAGAGGAACTTGGCACCAACTTCAGTGACAGACAGGTACGGCTCAGGAGGACAGCAACTGAAGGTGTGTCTCGCACCAGCAGCCCTCGCAATCGAGAAAAGTCATGCATGTAAGGATTTGCCAGTGTTTTGTTTAAGAATATATACCCTGCTTTAGTATGAAAGAAAAACGTTTTAAGTGGCGTACAAAACTAAAACCAGCAGTTCAAAAATATTGATTGCCACATCATTATAAGCAGTGGATAAAACACAAAGCCCCAAACTGCTGAGCACGGGAGCACAGCTTCAATGACCAGATTCAGCACCTTGGGGGCAGGGGAAAGCCTGGGCAAACGAAAAAGCATTTAAAAGACAATCCAAAGCAAATTAATAGAGGGGGGGGGGATGCTGGATGGCGGAATGGAGAGAGCTTCAAAGTTGCAGAAAAGGCACTGGGAAAGTCAGCCAAGGAAAAGGAGTCGAGTTTTTACAGGATAACCACATATACAAATAGCACAGTTAGGATATATATCAAGTCCGTTGGAAAGACAGAAGAAAACTATAACGGCTGTTCTGAAGTTGAGGTTGCCAAGGAGGTCCCCGGGGGCACAATCCCCCTCTTGAGGGTCTACATCAGGCATCCCCAAACTGCGGCCCTCCAGATGTTTTGGCCTACAACTTCCATGATCCCTAGCTAACAGGACCAGTGGTCAGAGATGATGGGAAGTGTAGTCCAAAACATCTGGAGGGCCTAAGTTTGGGGATGCCTGGTCTACATCCTCTGATCATCCCCCACCCCACCCCGTTCACCTTCAATGTTATTATTATTATTATGATCCTTGGACTGTGATGATGCCTTTTGCGTCCCGGGGTGGAGATGGGTCACATCTGCTTTTTGCCACAGCCACTGCTGGCACGTGGACCCCAGAAAGCCACCTGCGAGAAAACATGACCCTTGGGTGGGTGGGGGGCAGGGACAGAAACCCCTCATCCCAGATAAACCCTGGGGAAATAGCTATGGTTCCAGAGACCCTGGCTATGCGCTGCCTGCCCCAGTAAAAGACAATCTTCAGCCTCAAGGAAAGCAGATCGGGGCTGGCTCCCTTTTTGCCCACAAGAGCCAGCCCTTCAGGGACAAGTGGCACGCTGCCAGCTGCAGAGGTCGCAGCGTCCAAGGTGAGTGGATAAGTGCACTGACCTTCTGCATGGAGTGGTCTGCCAGCAACAAAAGGGACCGGCGATGGAAGGAGGGGGTCGGAGAGGAAAGGCAGAGAGGAGCATGTAGCCAAATACTAAAACCCATTTCCTCCGACCCGAGAGAACAGCAAACAAAGATTTTTAGAGCAGATACCTCCGGCACCATTATGCTCTGTCCAACGGGTTTCTAGGTACTGCAGCCGGGAAATGGGGGCTGAAAGCCTCTCTCTGCTGCGGGCCTGCTGTTTGAAATGCCCTCTGGATGAATAGCACACAGCTAGCAGCGTTCGCTTTCTGCCCCCGCTTGCACTTGGCTTTTCTGCCAGCATCTTTCTCTCCCCCCCAACCCCCCCCCCAACAAACACATCCCCAGAAGCATGTTCCCTCTTTGCTGGCTTGGAGAAGTGAGGGACAGACACAAGAAATAAAAATAAATCGTAGTCTAGGTTTTGGCGGAGGGGGGAAAGGCGATGCATACAATCAGTTGTTTGCAAATGTGTAAAACCTCATCAGGAAAGGGGTGACTTGTTTCCTGCCTTTCGAAATTAAAAGCACTAGTTTCAGAAATGCATTTTGCACTCCGTAGTGTGCGGGGGTTTGCTTCTGTTGCTCTATGCATACCTTAAGGCCGGCCCTACCATTGGGGGGAACATTAGTGGGGGACGTTTGGCCCATCAAATGTTGCTGAACTACAATGCCCAACATCGCTGGCCATAGGCCGACAGAAATGGCCATTCATATGGAGGGCTAAATGCTCCCCACTCCTGCGTTAGGATAAGTGAGGTGGCTGCCTCAGGTACGATATGCTGGGGGGTCGGGGTGGGCAGGGAGTGGTGGCGCGGTGTCAGAGAGCAGAACTCTGGCTACCATGCATGGGTTGGCCTGTCCACCCTAAGCCGGTCTGCTGTCTTCAGGTATGGTGGAGGATGTTGCCCAATTGTAATGACATCAGGTGTTGGAAAGGATTGTCCAAACTACCTGTCAAAGTCAGCCTGTAGGGCTAGCAGGGTGGAAGGAAGATAGCGACTAAGCAGGATCGAGCTCTCTGCCCATCAGCTGGTGTGCAGGTAGTTCAATCCTGCTTTCTGCAAGGTACAAGTGCGCTGGTGAGTTTGTTGCAGGGAACTTGCTCGTGTACCTGAAACAAACAGGATTGATTCCTCCACTTGCCATCTCGTGAACAGAGAATTCTAGCCTGCTTTCCGCAGGAATTGTGTATGCAATGTGTGGTTTTGGGGGGGGGAGCTTTTGGGGCCATATAGAGAGGCGTGGTGAGCCAAAGCTGACCCACAGGGCAGAGGTTCAATAGATAGATTGATTCTGAGTTGCCCCCCCCCCCAGGCCTCATCTACCCAAGATCCTGATTCCGTATCAACACCTTCTTTGATCTTGTGCAGATTCACTCAACCTCAACTCCACAGTGGTGGGGCCCCAACGTTTACAACAGCATGCGTGGATCCCTTTTTCATCCTGATGACCACATTCCCCTTTGGGCAAACTCCCAAGGGCCATGTGTTGGTGGTGGGTGGGGCCAGAGACAAAAGTGGGCGGGGCAACAAACACAAAAGGTTATCTTTGTGGTTTCAGCGAAGGCCTCTCTGTATCCTCCCTCCAGACAAGCAAGGGGCTTGACATCAGCTCTTTTCCAAGAAGTGCAAGGTGGGCAGGGGGAGATTGAGCCAAAGGAAGACCATTGATCTACGTCTTATTCCCTGTGCTAGGTTGGGGGGGGGATGGAGAATGAGAGCCTTACACTAATATTTGCCAACCAGTACATTTGCACCTGTCAATGCTTGTCGATAGCTGCGTTGGACAGCAGTTTCCGTCTCTGGCCCTGTCAATGCGGGGACTCTGATCCAAAGAGACTAATCCACTGCTCCTCAGAGGAGCCTTCTCCCTTCAGTGGGATTGCCGCATCCCCGTCAACAGAGGCAGAACAGCAGAAACAGCGGCTAACTGGAGGGAGCTATGCGGGGCTTTGTGAATCCAGGTTTGGGAAGGGAAGGAAGACCTTGCTGGTGTAGTGGTTACGAGTGTTGGACTAGGATCTGGGAGAGGCAAGGGTTCGAATCCCCACTCGGCCAAGAAGCTCGCTGGGTGGGACCTTGACCCAGTCCCTGCCTCTCTCAGCATAACCTACCTCACAGGGTTGTTGTGGGGATGGGATGAGATGGGGGAGAAGCCTTCTTGAGATGAATGGGACCTATCTGCTACAAATACAGTCGTACCTTAGAAGTCAAACAGAATCGGTTCCGGAAGTCCATTCGACTTCCAAAAAGTTTGAAAACCAAATTGTGGATTCTGGTTGGCTGCAGAAGCTCCTACAGCCAATCAGAAGCCACGGAGGCCCCGTCCGACGTTCAGCTTCCAAAAGAATGTTCGCAAACTGGAACAATCACTTCCGGGTGTGCGGCATTTGGGAGCCAAAACGTCTGAGTTCCAGGGCGTTCAGGAGCGAAGGTACGACTGTACTCGACGCCTGAGACAGGAATGTAGGAGGCTGCCTTATACTGAATCAGGCCATCAGCCCATCTTGGTCAACGGCCCACACTGACTAGCAGCAACTCTCTGGGGTTATACTGAGTCATACCCTTGGTCCATCTAGCTGCACTGTCCGGTAGCAGCTCTGTCTGCCTGGTTTCGGGGGTCACTCCTTAAATGAAGATGCTGGGGATTGAACCTAGGACCACCAAGCTGCAGCCATTCCCCAAATAAATATCCACGTGCACAACCTAATTCGAGCTGTGGCAAAAGGGCAATAGGGCTGGGGCAAAGCTTGAACAAGTTGAGAGAAGAACCATTCCCTATGAAGAACAGTCGAGGGAGCTGGGTATGTTTAGCCTGGAGAAGAGAAGACTTGAAAGGTGATATGATAAGCAGCTTTCAAATATCTGAAGGTGTATCCCTTGGAAGATGCAGCAAGCTTGTTTTCTGTTGCTCCAGGAGGTAGGGCCCCAAATCAAGTTACTAGAAAGGCAATTCCGACAATACACTAGGAAGAACTGTCTGACAGTAAGAACTGTTCAACAGTGGAACAGCCGGCCTCAGAAGGTGGTAGACTCTCCGTCATTGGAGATTTTCAAACTGAGGTTGGGTGATTTTTAATATTTAATGCTGTATTGTTTTAACACTCGATTGGGAGCCGCCCAGAGTGGCTGGAAAGACTCAGCCAGATAGGCAGGGTACAAATAAATAATAATAATAATAATAATAATAATAATAATCCCTGCATTGCAGAGGTGCAGAGGGCTGGACCGGATGACCCCCATGGTTTTCTTCCAATTCTACAATTCTGTGATTTCATTATTCTAGGTGCAACAATCTATTGCCACAGCTCGGCCCTGACAGACAATGGCTTGCAGGCTACAAAAAAAGCGGTATACAAATTCCACTAAATCATCATCATCATCATAACCAGTGGAAACAAAATCAACAGAAATGACAACTGAAATAGTACATATGTGCTACGGTACCGTGAAAATGCTCTGCCGTTTTCCGCCTCAGGGCCTCCACTGTTTCCTCCGAGTCAGCCCATTCCAAGACCAGCCTCCGGCCGTACAAATGAGTGCTGTGGCAGAGGGCGTTGAAAGCTCTCTGTGGAAAAAGGAAGCAGGAAGTACGCTGTTCAGCTTCTTTTAAAGAAAAGTTGTCACCGCCTCACCTCTCTCGTTCTGCCCTCCCCACAAATGCAGAGGTCGGTGGAGCCCCGGTGTGCACCAAGTTTCCTCGGTAGGGGAACCGAATTGGTTCAGCTGGGCTTCCTGGTAAAGGAGCGTTTTCGGAGAGACAAGGTCCATCACAAATTGAGCCATGTGAAAGATAAAGGGGGGAAAGAGGTGCATTCCCTCCCCCCCTAAAAGGGCGTTTTCTGATAGCACCTTTCCCCAAAAGTATATGTACACGGTCTGCATTGAGTGACAGTGGCTCTCTGGGGTTTCAGACAGGGGTCTCTCCCAGCTCTACCTAGCGAGGCCTTGGACTGAACCTGGGATCTTCTGCATGCAAAGCAGATGTTCTAACCCAGGCATAGGCAAGCTCGGCCCTCCAGATGTTTTGGGACTACAACTCCCATCATCCCTAGCTAACAGGACCGGTGGTCAGGGATGATAGGAATTGTAGTCCCAAAACATCTGGAGGGCTGAGTTTGCCTATGCCTGTTCTAACCAGGACACATCTGAAGGCAGCCCTGTTTAGGGAAGCTTTTAATGTTTAATAGATTATTGTAGTCTACTGTTTTGTTGGAAGCCGCCCAGAGTGGCTGGGGAAACCCAGCCAGATGGGTGGGGGTATAAGTAATAAATAATAATAATTATTATTATTACTACTATTATAACCACTGAGCTATGGCCCTCTCACTAGGATACACCTCATCCTTGTGGACAGCATAAGGAACTGCCTTGGACCATCTAGCTTAGTAGTGTCTACACTGACTGGCAGCAGCTCTCCAGTGTTTCAGACTGGGGACATTCCCAGCCCTACCTGGAGATGTCACCAGGGACTTCTGGAACACAAGGCAGGTGCTCTACCACTGAGCTTTGGCCCTGCCCCTTCCTTGGGCAGAGAGAACTCCTGCTTTTCTGCCGCACTTGATGTGCTGGAAGTTCTCCCGAGCCCTAGGGTGGAAGAGCCTTTGATGGGAGAGCTGCCGGTGGAACATCCATCTCAGAGGCGGCCAGGCCTGGCATTGTGTCATCAGGAAGATGGCAGAGTTTATCACAGAAGTGATGGGGTGGTTTGGGTCGCTTCTTGCAGACAACGCTCACTGTAGGTAGGCAGAAAAGGAGCCAGCTGGGGCTCGAGGGAGGAGGCCTTTCTTGGAAATGGGAACTGTAGGCCTTCCCTGGGCATTGGAAAGGGTGCCTTTGCTTGACACTAGCTGTGTCCTCTTCCGGAGAATGGGGGTACTTTTCCCCCCTTTTGCTTAAGGTTACCTTCTCCTCCGGTTGACATTCCTTGCAATGCCGCAAGCTTGCGGTTGTTTTTATTTGCTGCTGCTGTTGTGTGCGTGTTTTTAAATGCCGATTTTCACACCGAAATGTTACCCAATTAGCAGCGCAATGTGTTGGCTTAAATAAACACCGCTGTGGGGTGGAGGGAGAGAAGAGAAGGAGGAGGAGCCAGCTGCGGGGAGATGCAATAGCTGTTTATGTTGGCAGAAACCACCGTCGTCCCGGCCCTGGCAAGCAACTGTGGCTCTAATTGTAGGCTCTCATCTATTAATTTGTACTTTTTAATTTCACACTTCCCAGCGCCGCGTGCGAGAGAGAGAGCGCGCGAGGTTGTGTTGCACAAACCTGCATGCACATGAAGCCTCGACAGCTGGGTGCCACCAGATTTTCGAGGTCTCACCCAGGTGGAGTGTCATGTCAGTTCCAAAGCCCTACCAGCTTCCATTCAGCGTTTCGCAGCCTTAAGAACAGGTGGTAGGAATGCTCTTGGAACTATATTGCACCAGTGGTGGTGTAATGGTTAGCATGTTGGACTAGGACCAGGGGGAGCAGGGTTCAAATCCCCGCTCAGCCACGAAGCTCACTGGGTGAAATAATAATATGTGCGACTCCATATTTAGCGAGAGCAAGAGCTAAACAGAGCTTCGTGATGCCTCTGAATTTCCATCCCTACTTGCAGAAAGGCGACAGACTTCTGGGAAATGATACATGATGAATTTAAAAAGATGTTTAAAATAGTCATTCCCAAGAGGCTTGAAGCATTTCTTCTGGGGATTATAGGGGCAGAGATTCCAAAAAAATCTTTAGGTATGCTCCTACCATAACCAGAATTCTGTATGTGCAGAAGTGGAAAGAAGTCTCAATGAAAGAAGAATGGATTTTAAAGTTAATGAACCGGGCGAAGATGGCAAAGTTGACAGCAAAAATAAGAGATCAAGAGGATGAGAACTTTGTTGAAGAGAGGAGATTCTCTTCAGACTATTTGAGAAAAGAACTACAGAAATGAAATGAAATCGCGAGCAGGATATTTGAATAATAGGCAAGGGAAGGAGAATTAATAAATGATTTTAATACAAGCTATAATACAATGGAGAATAAATGGCCGTTGTGGCAGCAGAGAAAGGAATGCAACAGGAACATCACAGAGAGGGAAGCCAAAATGTAAGAAATTATTATATTGAAAGGGAATTGAATAATGTCAAACTTTGTATATAAAAAAACAAACACCAAATAAATAAATATTAAAAAATGAATTTCTGTTCCTGAGGGAGGGGGAAATTGTCCTTTCCTTAATGTGCACATGTATCGGGAGTCAATCTACATGCAGTGCCCAGCTTCAAATATCTGGCTTACTCTTTGTGCTGCACGTTTTATTTTTAAAAATGCAATATACAAAGCATCCGTAAACATGGGTGTACAAGCAAATCTCCACCTGTCAGCCTGTTCTGTCTGCACTGGGGCTTAAATCCCACACACCTTGGGGGTCTTGTTGGCATGACTGTACATGTAGCTCACAGATGCAAGGAGGGAGGGAGGGAGGCAACTGTCCGGGTTCCAGAGCTGCCATAGATCAAGGAAGCAGGCCGCCCGAGTTCACCTCCCAGGGGGACAACAGCTCACCAGATCTAAATGCTCTTAATTTGGGGGACAGGGCCACTCTGCCTCTCAGCTCCCCGTTGCCCTATTAAATGCTCGGCCCAAAGAGCCTGGAGGCAAAGACCATTAGCAGGACACAAAAGGCAGACAACATTAGGCTGTTGATAGATTTCCCATTCTTCCTAAAAAACAAAGGCTCATCAGTGCTGGGGTGGAGGACGTTCCCTGCAGTGCCAGCTGAGCTCCTCCTGCTGCTGCTGCTGCTGCTGGGAGAGGTCTGTGCCTCACTCCTAAAAGGGCGGTTTCTTGGTCCTTCGGAGCAGCTGAGTTTTTAATACTGCCAGCGCCAGGCCTCCGCTCTGGGCAGCCACACAGACTAGGGCCAGGGAAAAGAGGAATGCTTTGCAAAAATGATGCCGAAACAGATCCCATATTGATATCTTTTCCTGGGGTAGCCAAAGTAGTGCCCTCCAGATGTTTTAGATCAGGCCCGTCCGACTCTCAAGAGAATGAGATCTACTCCCAGTATATAAAAAAAAAACTGGCAAGGGGGCAGCACAACATATGAACAGGTTGCTTATAGATGTAGACTTTGTTCAGACATTTGGAACGAGTTTATACAGAATATAGTAGGTTATTATCAATCATACACATATTAGGACAATAATATTACAGTCATACCTCGGAAGTCGAACAAAATCCGTTCTGGAAGTCCATTCGACTTCCAAAACATTCAACTTCCAAAGCATGGTTTCTGATTGGCTGCAAGAAGCTCCTGGAGCCAATCGGAAGCCGCAGAAGCCCCATCAGACTTCGGCTTCCAAAAGAACGTTCAAAAACCAGAACACTCACTTCCAGTTTTCGATCATTCAGGAGCTGGAACGTTCAACTCCCAAGGCGTTCGGGAGCCGAGGTACGGCTGTATTTATATTTCTATACAACAATGTATGTAAATGTAACCGATTCTATTTGGTGTATTATACTACATCTTTCTTTCTTAATGTATTTTTTAAACTTTCTTCTCTTATTTATTTTTCTTTCATCACTTTATTCTCTATAACTGAAATTCTTTTAATAAAATATTAATTTCTTTTAAAAAAAAGAGGCAAGGGGGCAGCAGGGGGAGCCTAGAGGTGTAAATGACTATCAGACTTTTAAAAGGCTGGTATTGCTGGCTCATGTTCATCTGTTTTGTTGAATTAATTAAACTGAGTAGTTTTTATTGGATTCTGCTGCTGCTGCTGCTGCTGCTGTCACCAACAAAGCCCAGCCCCCTTCCTCCTCTAGGCAGGGCGGGGAGAAGCCAGGAGGAGGGAGGGAGGAGGCGCTACCGGCACCGCTGTGTGAGGGAGAGGGAGCAGAGGGAAAGGACGCCCGCGATCCACACGGTGATTCCTGGGCCGTCCGCAGGCCGGATCCAGAAGGCAATTGTGCCTCATCTGGCCCGTGGGCCTTAGTTTGCCAACCCATGTGATACCCCAACGGGATGCCCCCAAGCAGCACCTGTGTGCAGGAGAACCTCTCCCCACTTTTGACTCCCAGCACTGGTACTCAGAGGCATGCTGCCTCCATCAATGGAGAGAGAACAAAGTCATCATGGCTAGCCACCCATAGTCTTCTCCCCTGTAACAAACTGCTTATCGGAAGTAATTCGCTCCGATTCATTGGGAGGTGGATTAGGCGACCCTGGCTTTGGGCCTGATTCGTTTGCAGGGGAAGTTAGGCAACGCTGTGCCCAAACAAGTGTGACCCCCCACACTTTCTAGGGAATTTCCCCGTTACCTTCCTTAATTGTCCCGCAAGAGCGCCAAATCCGCTTTAAATGCACAGGTAGGATTTGCCGGCACGTGACTGAATCTCACCCCAACATCAGCCACAGACCGGGAGCGCTTCTCATTGCTCACCTTAGCGTCCTGCTTTGTGAGGAAGTCCACGAAACCGAAACCACGGTGCGTTCCTGTTCCAGCCATTTTCTTCGGCAGGCGAACGGTTTTCAGTTCTCCAAAGGTACTAAAGGCAGGGGATTGGGGAGCAAGGGAGAGAACAGGAACAATAAATAAATAAATCAAAAGCAACAAATAATCAAGACCATAAAAGGGGGGGGGGTTACCTCCCTTTCAGCACATGCTCATAGGCAGTGTTGGAAACTCAAGATAATCTAAACACCAAACCTAGGTGTCCAGGCACCTTTTTTGCAGTGTTGTTGTTGTGATTATCATTTCTATACCGTATCACATTTCAAAGAACAAATCTCAAAGCAGTTTACAACACACTGAAACATCAGATAAAACCATACAGAACAAAACAAATTCAAGCTTGAAGGAAAGTATTTCAGATCCTTCTCTTAGTGACGTTTTGCTTTCCGCCGTCGCCGCCCTCCTGGCATCCAGAGATTCCTGTGAAACGTTAGGAAGGACTTTCTAATGGTAAGAGCAGTTAGACAGCGAAACTGACTCCCTCGAAAGGTGGGGGGCGGGGGGGGGCTCTCCTTTACCAGAGGTTTCTAAACATGGACTGGATGGTGGCCTGTCTGTGATTCTTGAGCTGTGATTTCTGCATCGGAGATGGTTGGATTAGATGACTCTTGAAGTCACTTCCAACTCTACAATTCTATGATTCTAATGCATGGACACAACCCACCCAACTGCTAGAGCAAGTGCCTTCCTTACAGTGGATGAATGTTGGATATGTGACCCACAGGCTGAAAAAAGACATACACCCCCAGCTCCACTTTGTAGGGAAGCGAGTTCTCTCTTAGGAGTGTAGACCTATAAAGCCCAACCCAACCTTTTTGAATCGACTTGAATCGACCTTTTTGAATCGACCCCCCCAGCCCCACTTTGTAGGGAAGCGAGTTCTCTCTTAGGAGTGTAGACCTATCAAGCCCTATCACAACCTTTTTGAATCCACGGCCCCTTTGACCATCTACATTCTTCCTTCAGCACCCCTGTGGGGCTCAGGAGCCCAGTTATGTCACCCCTTGCCTGCAGAACTGTCAGCCTCTCACCCTTTTTTGAACACCCTCCCTTGCAGAGCGCTCCCTCAGCCTCCTCTCTTCTCCCCTCTCCTTGGGAGTCCTCCAGGCAGCTGCTGCAGCCGTCCCTGGTCCCTGAGCTTCCAGCCCCTGCCCCAAAGAGAGGTGCCTCATCACACTGCCCCACAGGGGCCTTGGAAGAGGATGCCCCCGGCTTTGGTGGCCCACCGGAGACTGACCAAAGGTGAACATGTGGCCAACACCTTACTTTGGGAGGCAGCAGTGGCAACAACGGGCGCAGCTGGGCCTTCTTCGAGGAAAAATTCCCCTTCAGCAACGAGCACTCAGCTCCCAGACAGGCCTTGCACACAGCAAGCACAAGAAAGGCCAGCGCAGCGCCTGCCCGCCCGGCCTCCCACTTGTCTGTCCATTCCCAACAGCAAAGACTGGTGGACTGGCTGGGCTCCCTCGCCCGCTTGCTTGCTTACTCTGATGCTGCCTCAGCTCCTGGCAACCAGCACCCCCTGGCCAGCCCCAGGGGCACCATTCACACATGGAGCTTGTAGCCAGGGCTGCTGCAACAAACAGCTGTGCAAGCCTTTGGGAGGCAGAGACTTGAGAGGGCATCAGAGGAGGGAGAGAAGGAAAGAGGGACAGAGGCCAGTGTTGCCCGCAGCACCCCTGACCATCATTCACGGCACCCCAGGGTGCCACAGCACACTGTTTGAAAACCCCTGCCCTAACAGATTAGACAACTGGGCCAAAGCAAACAAGATGAATTTTAACAGGGAGAAATGTAAAGTACTACACTTGGGCAAAAATAAAATGAAATGAAAGGCACAAATACAGGATGGGTGGCACCTGGCTTGAGAGCAGTACATGTGAAAAGGATCTAGGAGTCCTGGTAGACCACAAACTTGACATGAGTCAACAGTGTGATGCAGCAGCTAAAAAGGCCAATGCAATTCTGAGCTGCATCAATAGGAGTATAGCATCTAGATCAAGGGAAGTAATAGTACCACTGTATTCTGCTCTGGTCAGACCTCACCTGGAATACTGTGTCCAGTTCTGGGCACCACAGTTCAAGAAGGATGCTGACAAGCTGGAACGTGTCCAGAGGAGGGCAACCAGAATGGTCAAAGGCCTGGAAACGATGCCTTATGAGGAACGGCTTAGGGAACTGGGTATGTTTAGCCTGGAGAAGAGAAGGTTAAGGGGTGATATGATAGCCATGTTCAAATATATAAAAGGATGTCATACAGAGGAGGAGGGAGAAAGGTTGTTTTCTGCTGCTCCAGAGAAGCGGACACGGAGCAATGGATTCAAACTACAAGAAAGAAGATTCCACCTAAACATTAGGAAGAACTTCCTGACAGTAAGAGCTGTTCGGCAGTGGAATTTGCTGCCAAGAAGTGTGGTGGAGTCTCCCTCTTTGGAGGTCTTTAAGCAGAGGCTTGACAGCCATATGTCAGGAATGCTTTGATGGTGTTTCCTGCTTGGCAGGGGGTTGGACTGGATGGCCCTTGTGGTCTCTTCCAACTCTATGATTCTATTGTTTTGAACTGGTTAGTTTTTATTGCTTTGCATTTTATAATGTAAATGCTGGGTGCCGCCTCGAGTCCCAACTTGGGCGAAAGGCAAGGTATACATGCATAAATAGAGCCCAGTGTGTGCATATGGTGCCGGGGAGGAGGGGCAGCAGCCTACCTGCCCCATAGATTTTAACTGCTCTCCTGCCCCACCTAGAAATTCCACTGTGATGTCTGTCCCCCATCCTCCCCCCCTCCCGCTGCCAAAAAACTAGTCGCTTCTTTGCCAGGTCTGCTTCTCAACACCTATGCACAAATTGGAAACAATTAATATTTAATGCATGGGCTCCAGAATAAGAAAGGGGGGGGTATTTTTCTCCAGCAATCTCCACGCTAGCGGGGCGGGGTTCGGGGGGGGGGGCGGCAGTTGGCTGGGCCAGTGCACCGGCTGGGAATAAACGCGGTAAAGTGCCGTAAACGCTCTCGTGAAATGATAGAAGCTAAATCCGGGGAGTTAACCTGCTGCACCGCCAGCATGACCAGGCATCCATCTGCCGAATTTCCTCGGGATGTGCCGTGTGTAAGTAGGGCATTATGAAGCCTCAAAATGAATCCGCACGTCTCCCTCCTCCTCAGAGCCTTCCCCCCTTCTCCCTGCCCCCCTCCCTCCCTCTCCCTCTCCCTTTTTCTTTGAAAGCAGCATTAAGGGAAACACAAAACAAACTAAAACAAGAAGGGAGAGGCAGCCGCGGCCTCGGAGAATCAGCGGCGCTGTCGGGAGGCTAAAGCAGCGGGAACCTTGTGCGTAATCTTCCAGGAGTCAGGGAAGGAAGGAAGTAAACAAGAAGCCGAGGGCCTTTGTTGTTAAGCGGGTCATTGTTGGCTGCAAAGTTGCGACTCCTACAACACCCCTTCGGGCATTCTGCCGGCATGGAAGCACAGTGCATGATTGACTTCGGAGCCCTTGATAGATCTTTCACCCCCATTTTCCTATGATCTGCCTCTGAAGCCATCTTCGAGTGTGGCAGCACCGACCCGTCGGAACTCCCTGCCTGTTGACACTCCTTTTTGGCACTGATTTAAAACATTTGTCTTGCCGGTCTACCAGTCACAGAGAATGTTTACATATGTTTTAATCTCTCTCTTTTTAGTTTACGGATTTTTTTCATTACCCTTTGAATGTTTTTTACGTACTGTATCTGTATTTAACTGTGTGTTTTTTTTAACTGATAAGGGCCAGTACAGTATACAGTGGAACTTTGGACGCCGAACGCCTTTGAACTCAAACATTTCGGCTCCCAAACGATCAAAAACCGGAAGTGATTTTCAGAAGCCGAATGTCAGGCGTGGCTTCCAATAATATTTATATTTAGTTTTGTATACCTATTAAGTCTTTTATTGTTAGTAATTCTTAATCCAATTTGTCCATGTATTGTTCTTGTCTTTGTCTGTCTAGGAGCTTAAAGCTGAAATAAGGTTTGGTTTTCGAACTGTTTCAGGAGTCGAACGGACTCCTGGAACGGATTAGATTTGAAAATGAAGGTACGACTAGTGCTTAAGCATTTTGGACTAGGACCTGGGAGACCAGGGTTCAAATCTGTACTCTGCCCATGAAGCTCATTGAGTGACCTTGGGCCATTCACTGTCTCTCAGCCTAATCAACGTCCTCACAGGGCTGTTGTGAAGAATAACTGATGAGAAAGCGCGGAGGACCATGTATGCCACCTGGACTTCCTGGAAGAAGAAAAGCTAGGATATATACGTATACAGTTGGTTAGAGCGTGGTGCCGATAACGCCAAGGTTGCAGGCTTGATTCCCATATGGGGCAGATGCATTCCTGCATGGCAGGGGGTTGGACTAGATGATCCTCAGGGTCCCTTCCAACTCTACCATTCTATAATTCCACGAAATAAATAAGTAAAATAAAAATAAATTTTAATACCTTTTTTTTGTAAACGGCTTTGAGGTATTAATACAACTAAGCAGTATATAAATTTTGTTAAATAAGTAACACAGAAGCAAATACATTTAAGCCAGCAGTCATCAGCCCATCTTGGGGCGGTGAGTTCCAAAAGCTAATTCTGCATCATATAAAGAACCGGTCCCCTTTTTCTGCCCCGTATCAAGGGCTCGTAAGTCACTCATGGGGGTATTTGACCAGCGTGTGAAACGACCCCACGTATGCAGTGATGCAGAAGCAAAGTTTCTTCATACGTCAGCTAAACATTGTGGAGGAGAGTATAGATGCTGTGAGCCACAATGGAGGGGGTAGCCAGCATGGCTTCCTGCGGTCCCCCACCCCTCCTTACAAGGAAGGGCTGTTGTTTCTTGTCTGAACCACTCTACAATGAAGCTGGTGAGGTTAAGAACCTGGACCCAAACACTGGTGGCTCTTGCTAAACTTTGCCTGCAGGGAAAGGACCTGGGGTCCCTTAGACCCTTGGGCAAGGAGCTGTATTTTGGGGACACCTCCCCCCAAAAATTCACTTTACTTTGTGCCGCAGTGTGAGAATGACAGGAAGCTTCTCCTGCCTTTGATCTCGCAAAGATAGCAGCAGCGCATCACCACAAGCATATGTCATACATCCCACAATCTGATAGGCTATTTGTGTGTGTGCACAAACACACACAAGGGTCCGCATCCCCCGGTGGGGGCAAGTTTTGCCAACCCCTAGGCATGCCACTGTTTGTCTGAATCAAGCCCTTTCAGGTCTACATCCAAGAATGTAGCCACACTAATCTCTGGAAGCAAAACAGAGAGGCCTCATCCTGACGTGCTGTCAATTCTCCTCTGCCACGGCCACAAAGATTGTAAGCTTTCACTTCCGACTTTCGGTGACATCCGAACCCAGATGTACCCGGTAGATTGTGGTAAGCCTCAAACTTATGATTTAGGTTAGTAAAACAAAGACAGCTTCTAAACGATGGTTTCCGCCAAAGGGATTTAATGGGCACATGGCAGAATTTGTTTTATTTTTCTTCATCCTGGGTTTTTTGAGGGTTTTCAAGCTGCCAACAAACAATACAAAGACAAGATAGTGCTATAAAACTATGCGCAAATTGTCTTCACCTGAGAAGGGAGTACACCAGAAAGACTATAAACCAGGCATCCGCAAACTTAGGGCCCTCCAGATGTTTTGGACTACAATTCCCATCATCCTTGACCACTGGTCCTGTCAGCTAGGGATCATGGGAGTTGTAGGCCAAAAGATCTGGAGGGCCACAGTTTGGGGATGCCTGCTATAAACTCTCAAAAGGAGTACACAATTCCTGTAAGTTTGAGCCACATTGCCCTAAACCATAGTTATAAAACTAACCCCGGGTTTGGGTTAGTTAAAAACAGCATCCTCTTGCCCAATATTCTACTCGTCTAGATGCAAGGGATTTTTCCTTCTTTGAACAGAAGAGTGTTCAAATCATGACAGCTCCTGCTTCCAATTTGAAGCGGTACAGTCCTCACCCGAGTTGATGACCTCAGTGAGAATAAGGCTGCAGTTATAACCCAAAAGTATATATGGGGAGGGGGGGAGGGAGGGAGGGAGAGAAGGAAGGGGGGTGGTTTTCGGAAATCAGCTGTTTTCTAGGAAGGCACAGCAAGGGGAGAAGATTCCAGCAGGCTTTCTTGCAGCGAGCCAGGGGGAACAATGGGGCAACCAAGGACTCCTTGTCCAGGGACACCCCCCTCCCTCCCCCACTGTGTTGATAATTAGAATCCATAACATGGCCATTGACATCCCCAAGCTGCGAAAAAACGGAGGGGAGGGGGGTGCTTTAATGCCCCCCTTCCTCTCCAAGCCCAAGCGAGCCACTAACACCTCTCTTTTCCAATTACGATGTTCACCTTTTGAGGAGTGGGAGGAGGCACCAATTACCCTCTCCAGAGCACAATGTGCCCTGCCTGTGAAGAATAATTTATGTTTTGATCAACAAGAAGAGTTCTCACGTTCCTAATTTGTTTTGGGATTGGGGTTGGGCTCTGTGCGCACATGAGTAGAAAGGGTGTGCACGGGGGTGGGGGGTGGGAGCCTCCCCCCCCCCAGATGGAACCCAGGAATAATTATGGGCCTCTTGAGCTCTGGCAGCTAAAATGTGCACAATCCCGTTTGTATGCAGATGCGCGGAGGTGGCAATAGGGAGGGGGTGCGCTTGGATACAGTGTGTGTGTGTCTCTCCGTGTGTGCGCATGCGCAAGGCTGGACAGTAATCTGTTAAAGTCTCCTAGCACTGCGCATGCTACTCAATGCATTCAAGCGGCATGCACCACAACAACCCTGGCAACAGAGATGCAGTGTGGTGCGGTGGCGAGAGTGTCGGACTAGAACCAAGGTTCGAATCCCGAGCACAGAAGCTCGCTGGGTGTGACCTTGGGCCAGTCCCTGCCACTCAGCCAAACCTACCCTCGCAGGGTTGTCGTGCGGATTGGAGGAGAGGGAGCCACGTACGCCGTCTTGAGCTCCTTGGGAGGAAAAATGCGGGGTATGAATGCAATAAACAAATAAACAAAATGTGCGAATAATTTATTTATTTATTAATAAATTTAATTTATTACTTATTTCTTACTATAAATTTAATAAATACTTAGAAGAATACAACAACCAGAGGTTCTATCAGAGTTGGGGGAAATTTGGCGATTACATGAAAAAGCAATGTCCATCACTGACGTCTTGGATCTACTTCTAATGTTCCGTAGTGATTTAAAAAAATAAAAATTGTATAGGAGTTTAACGAGGAAATATTGCGTACAGTAATAACATGAAGGGAAATTGGGATTGCAGTAGTGATGTATGAGAATCAAATAACCCGGGATGATGACAAGTGGAAGTCTATTTAAGAGAGAGGAGTGAGTGTTGGATTTAAGATGTTACAAGAAATTGTATGATTTGATTTACTTGATTTATGTAATTCATGTTAAGATATGCTAAAAGTAGGGGGAAATATGATATGATTTGATAGGTGTCGAGAGATAGCGGTTATATATATGTATTTGCTGGCTTTTGTATTAATTGATTTTATTTATGTTATGAATGTGTGTTGTTTATTTCTATGTTTTGTTTTGAATTTCAATAAAGATTAATTCTAAAAATAAAAAATAAAAGAATACAACAACCTCCAAGGATTTAATCTGCACTGGGGAGGTGTGGGGGAACCTCTTCCAGTCTGAGGGATGTGTTCCTTAGAGCAGGCATCCCCAAACTGCGGCCCTCCAGATGTTTTGGCCTACAACTCCCATGATCCCTAGCAAACAGGACCAGTGGTCAGGGATGATGGGAATTGTAGTCCAAAACATCTGGAGGCCCGAAGTTTGGGGATGCCTGCCTTAGAGGGCAAGCTACTAGGGTGCTGCTTGCTAGGGGCAAAAGGGGGTGTGGCCAAAGGCAAAAGAGGTGTGGCCTGAAGACCAGAACAGAGAGCCATGGAGGGTCACATTTGACCCCTGGACCCAAGGCTCTTCTGCACCTCCGACACATACCTATTAATAGGCATTATCCAATATGCATTGTGAGAGGCACAACAACTAAGCTGCGTTATGCAAGAGAAGGCCCTCGGGCCTAGCTAGCCCAGAATGGTTTCTTTCTTCTTCTTTTTTTCTGACAGGCAAGTGGATCTGAGGGGGGGGCGAGATTTTGTGCTGGCCACCATGGCTTCTTCCACCTGCCTTGCCCCACCCTCCAGGCCTAGGAGCCTTTCCTAGACCGTGACTTTGAGGAAAGCAGGAGCAGCTGGGAACAGAGGAGTACAGGGGTTATTTTTTAAAAAATAATTTTATAAGTTGTGTGTCCCTGTTTCTCAAGTTGACCCTTTTACATGGTTTTGTATGCTTTGTGGTATTTTATGAATTGTGACTTGCCATTATTGTGACTTGTAATTCTTTATTCTAACTGTTAGGCGTAAACTGTTTAATTACAATTATTTGTTGATATTTAATTTTACTGTTTGCTTTTATATTCTAATGGATTACTGAATGTTTCTTTATTTGATATGAGTTGTTTATTTGATATAAGTTGTTGATTCGATCCAAGTTGTTTTATTTATTTATTTTATGTAAGCTGTTTACAGTGGTACCTCGGTTTATGAACACAGTTGGTTCCGGAAGTCTGTTCATAAACTGAAGCGTTCATAAACTGAAGCGAACTTTCCCACCGAAAGTAATGGAAAGTGGATTAATCCGTTCCAGACGGGTCCGCAGAGTACTCAACCTGAAGCGTTCATAAACTGAAGCAAACTTTCCCATTGAAAGTAATGGAAAGTGAATGAATCCGTTCCAGATGGGTCCGCGGCATTCGTTAACCGAAAATTAATAAACCGAGGTGTTCATAAACCGAGGTTCCACTGTATTTGATATAAGTTGTTGTTGTTAAAGCTATGTTTTTATTGCAACTTTTTTATTTTTTGCATTAGATCAGATTGTTTTGGGGTATGTGATCTTTTGCTGTCTATTTTGCTGTTTCTTCAGCTTCTAAACCGCCCTGTGTATGGTATAGAATATAGAAAGGCGGTGTGCAAAGCAAAATTGGGGGGGGGGGGGAATGAAATCTGCAGGGTGGGTTGCTCACCCAGTCCTGCAAATGCATGCATTTATTTAACAAAATTGCACTTGACTGCAATAAAGCCTCAAGAGTGATTTACAAGCGTGCACACACAAAATTACCTTTTTTAAAAACAAAACAAAACACCAAACGGGTATTTAAAAACGTACATAGGAATAACTGCTAGATCAGGCCAATGACCCATCTATTCCAGCATCCTGTTCTTACAGTGGCCAACTAGATGCCCCAATGGGAAACACACAAATGGGACCTGAGTTCCAGAGCACTATCACCCACCCTGCACTTTGCAGGAACTGGTAATTCAGAGGCGGTCACTGCCTCCAGCTGTGAAGGAAGAGAATGGGCATCAGGACTAGTAGCTGATATGGCCTCTTCCTCTATGGATACGTCCAACCACACAGCTTTATTGTGGTCCATAAACCCAAAATGCCCACCTAGCAGTTCGAAAGCACATCAAAGTGCAAGTAGATAAATAGGGACCGCTCCGGCAGGAAGGTAAACGGCATTTCCATGCGCTGCTCTGGTTCGCCAGAAGCAGCTTTGTCATGCTGGCCACATGACCCGGAAGCTGTCTGCGGACAAACGCCGGCTCCCTCGGCCTATAGAGCGAGGTGAGCGCTGCAACCCCAGAGTCGGACACGACTGGACCTGATGGTCAGGGGCACCTTTACCTTTAAACCCAAAATACATGGATATGTCCAACCTTCTCTTAAAACCACCCAAGTCAGTGGCCATCACTGCCTCCTGTGGGAGTGGCAGAGTTTAAACTATGCGCTGGCATGAAGAAATACTTTTCTTTTTGCTGTCCTTAACCTTCTCTCTCTCTCTCTCATATACCCCACAGCTTCACGGCTGCCGTGGCTGCGCCTTGTTCTCCGATCTCCCTTCTCCTGCATCTGCCATCTTCCAAAGAAACAATCCAAAGCAAGAACGCCAGGATGGAGCCAGGGAGGGGAAAGAAAGTTTCCAGCCAGCTCTGGAGGATTTAAAAGGCAATCCAGGAGTCACAGATGGCAAACGAGCCATTGGAACAGATTTGCTCAGCAATTCCACTTCCCCAACCTGCCCACCCCCCCAGTCTCCGTGGCACATTTTGCGTTCACAACAGCATGCATGGGACTTCACAAGTAAAAACAAAAAACCAGAAATGAAAAGAACAAACACATTCCGACGACATAAAGCGCTCCCCTCCATAAATCTTTATTATTAACCTGATTATTTGCAAAGCGTTCTCCTCCGATGTGGTACAGAAGAACAAGCTGATTTTTTTCCGCAACAGGAAGAAGCAGCCCATTCAAATCGTTTGTGTGTGTGTGTCTTCAAGCTTAGCAAAGGATGGTGAGAGCTGCCTTGGGAATAGGCTCCCTCCTCAATCACACCCTCCCAAACCAGCCATGGACTTCCCTGAAGGCAGTGGCAGGGCAGCTGCAAGTTGCCACTTTAAAATCCAGTGTGGCATAGTGGTTAGAGTCCTGGACTAGGACCTGGGAGACCAGGGTTCGAATACCAACTCAGCCATGAAGCTCACCGGGTAGGTGAAATTGGGCCAGTTATTTCCTCTCAGCCTAACCTACCTCACAGGGTTGTTGTGAGGACGAACTTTTTGGGGGGGAGATAAGCATGTACTCCACATCGAGCTCTTTGTTGGAAAAAGTGGGATATAAATGCAACAAACAAAAAAACAAAAGCATTTCCAAACCACTTAAAATCTAACCACCAGCAGCCATATTCTATTTACTTATTTATTCACTCACTCACTCACTCATTCATTCCTGCAGGGATAGCTCCGTCGGCAGGGCATGAGACTCTTCATCTAAGGGTTGTGGGTTTGAGCCCCATATTGGGCCAAAGATTCCTGCATTGCAGAGGGCTGGGCTAGATGACCCTTGGGGTCCCTTCCAACTCTACCATTTGTTCGTTTGCAGATTTAACAAAATAAAATATGGAAATAAAAATAATGAATAATAAATGAATAATACTAAGTGACAACCCCCCCCCCAAACTCGCCACCCATTTATATTACAGATACTCTCGATACATGAATTGTAAGCTCAAGTTAATATAAGCCCCCCTGCACATCCCATAGGTTATTCACACGGAGCTGATGTCTACATGAAATTTGTTCAGACGTAGCCCGGGCAGCAAGATCCTGAGACCGCGCTACGTCTCTGTTTTAGAGGCCTGTGAGATCGGAGGGATTTGAGCAGAAACGCAGTGTTAATGTTAGTTTTCAAGAAGGGAGAAAAATAAACATAGTGTGGCGATGCTGAGAATTAAATGCTGGCTTTAAAAAAAACGAAACGAAAAGAAAACACTTCTTTATTTCAAACAAAGCCCAGGGGAAAAGCAAGTTTCAGTTCTACGGCTGGCAGAGGCTTTGTGGGCCTGGATGAGCTGTGATTTGCAATCCTGCAGCCCCCCCACCCCCACTCCCTGTCCCTGGCGTGGGGGTGAAGATGGGCTTCATCTCTGCAAAATGCATCCCATTGCCACAAAATCTCTCTCGGTTTTTTTAACCACCGCAAAACAGCACCACCCGCCCCCCTGCAAACTATCTTTAAACATCTCTGCTTTGCACCAATTGGACGATTAGAGAGGGATAATAGCTGCTTTTCTCCATCCTATCTCATCCCTTTCTTCTCAGAAGGAAGGAATGAGCGTTCCGCCCAATAGGGCGAGCTTTTTTTTTTTCTGCCAAGGTTCCCATCCACGGTCAGTACCAGCCCCGTGGCGTAAGACGGTTAAATGAAACCTGCAAGGCAGAAAATGCTCTCTCTCCCCACCCCTACCCCCCCAAAGGCCCCCTCCCCTCCCCCTGCCACCCCACCCTTCGCTCTTCAGATGACTCCAGTTCAGCTAATCCCATTACAAGAAAATAACGTGGATAATTCAAGCTAATGAAATCATTACAAGGATGCAGGCAGCCAGAGGTGGACATTGAGAGCTAATTTAAACACTCTTTCTCCAGCATCAGAGCAGGAAATATCTGTAGGTGGAGGAGAAAGGAAGGAGGAGGGGAGGGGGAACCCCCTAAAAAAAGGCAGCCCTCCTCTCTCATTATTGCAGGGATCTGGGCAGCAAATTCAAGGGGAAATGGTCTGAACCATTTCTCTCCCCCCCCCCCCACTTCCCCATATTACTATGATCACGGTCATCAATAACGTCTCCTTGGTAACCTCAGATGGGGAAAATAATGAATGAATGATGTGCAAAAAGGAAAGGGTGGGAATATACCTCCTGACACGCTACAGCAAGCCTGTTCCCCGTCTGCAGGAGGAAGGAGCGGAAGCTTTTCGACATAGCCAGACATAAGAACCGAAGAAGAGGCTACTGGATCAGGCCAGGGGCCCATCTTAGCCCAGCAGCCTGTTCTCACAGGGGCTAGAGCCAGATGCCTGGAGGGGAGACCTCAAGCAGAAACCGGGATTCAGAAGCACTGCTGCCCAATTGTAGGGGCAGAGCGTTGCCCATCATGGCCAGAAGCCGTCGATAGCCTTGTCCTTCGTGAATTTCTCCCATCCTCTTTTAAAGTCAGCCAGGCTGATGGCCATCACTGACTCCTGCGGAAGGGAGTTCCGCAGTTTAACAAGGCACAGAGTCTTTAATCTTCCAGCGTTTGGCTTCAGTGGATGCCCACGAGTTCTCATGTTGCGAGAGAGGGAGAAAAACCTTTCTCTATCTGTTCTCTCCATGCCATGCATGGTTATATAGTACATCTAAGTCAGGCCTAGGCAAATTCGGCCCTCCAGATGTCTTGGGACTACAATTCCCATCATCCCTGACCACCAATCCTGTTAGCTAGGGATGACGGGAGTTGTAGTCCCAAAACATCTGGAGGGCCGAGTTTGCCTATGCCTGATCTAAGTCCACTGAAATCCACAGCAGAAGCCTTCTCTGATTGATTGATTGATTGATTGATTGATTGATTGATTGATGGGATGGAAGGATGCACAGTGGTTTATGATGAACATGCAACTCTCATCCACCTGCAACTACTAACATAGGAAGCTGCCTTATATTGAGTTGGGCCTGTGGTCTATGTGGTTCAGTATTGTCTACACTGACTGGCAGCTCTCCAGGGTTTCCAGGGAGGGGGTCTCTTTCCATCCTGCATGGAGATGCTGGAGACTGAACCCAGGACCTTTGGCATGCAAAGCTGATGCCTTATCACTGGGCTACAGCCCTTCTCAGAAAGTGGCTGGATTTCACAGTGGTTATGACTGGGTTTTCCTGGTGTGGGTTTGAGTGTAAGATGACTCTACTCCTGAAATGTTACAGATGCTACCAGTTCTACTGGAGAGAGGATGCAGGAATGAACTGGAGGAAGTGCTATTAAAATGCACTGAGTGTAGCCTTTCAAGAATCTCAACTTTCCTGGACGTAGTTGGGGCTGTGTTTTTTTGGGGGGGGGCTGTGTTTGATTGCTTGTATTTGATTATATGTTGTTCTTATATTCAACTAATAAAACATTTAAAAAAAAGAATTTCAACATTTAATTTAAAACAAAATACAAAAAAAGCCAAGATGCTAGTCCTTATCACTGAGAAGATATTCTGGAATGTGGATCAGCACAGTCTGCTTAAAGGTAAAGGGGCCCCTGACCATCAGGTCCAGTCGTGTCCGACTCTGGGGTTGCGGCGCTCATCTCGCTCTATAGGCCGAGGGAGCCGGCATTTGTCCGCAGACAGCTTCCGGGTCATGTGGCCAGCATGACAAAGCTGCTTCTGGCAAACCAGAGCAGCGCACAGAAACGCCGTTTACCCTCCCGTCGGAGCGGTCCCTATTTATCTACTTGCACTTTGATGTGCTTTCGAACTGCTAGGTTGGCAGGAGCTGGGACCGAGCAACGGGAGCTCACCCCGTTGAAGGGATTCGAACCGCCGACCTTCTGATTAGCAAGCCCTAGGCTCTGTGGTTTAACCTCAAACTGGAAGGAACAAGCCTTTGTGAAGCAGTTCTCAAACAGCTGCCTTGGAAAAAGGCATGGAACAGCAGCAGCAGCAGCAGCAACAACAACAACAACAACAACAACAACAACAACAACAACAACAACAACAACAACAACAACCTCACTGGTTTGCAAGATATCCCTTTAAAAATTTAAACAAAGTGTTGTCGTGTCAGAAAATAGCAGAACTCTGAAGAATTGGGGAATTTAAGTTATCTAAATCCACCCAGCTTGCACACTGCATATTGCCAATGAATCCAGGATGAAAGTGTATTGAATAAATAAAATCTGTGCATTCTAGGTGCGTGGTTATTTTGCAAATCCTTTAATGCTTTTCTGCTCTCAGAATTCCCACCCACCCCATTCCACCAAGCTGCAGCACTGGCAGTAACAAGATTCTAGACAGAGAAACCAGCACCATTTCGGTTCCTCCAGTGTTTGAAACTCCCATTGTTCTAGGCGCATTTTGCGACAGGGAATTTCATTAGCATGAGCAATTTCTGAGCTCTGGGCGCAGTACTGCGCCTAAGATTTCAGATTAAAACTGCAAAGTGGAAAGAAAGGAGGACCTTTTTCTGCCTCCCCACTTCCAGCTACTCTCTGAAGACTGGAGAAGAGACCCTCTTAAGAATATTAGGGGGGCTGGCATGGGAATGACTAGATCATGTTAAAAATGAACATAATATTTTAGCTGCAGTTCGTTCATTTTCAGCTTCATATTCTTGTTACAGTATTTAAAAAGCGCGCCTAGACATTCCGCTGTTGCGCCCATAACCTAGGTTTGCTGTGCCATTTAGCTCCTAGCTTTCATATCTCAGTTTCCAACACTGGCCTCCTCCTCTCTTTGAAATGTTTCTGTTCCGGCTGGTTATACAAGAACCTTGCACCTAAGAATTAGTGCCCATGCTTACTTTTTTTCCTCCTCCCTCCAAACCCGTTTTCCTCTTCTGCCAACCTGAGGGGAGGGACTGTCTTGCTAATGAAGCTTCAGAGTTAACAATGCTTTAAATAAATGTAATTCAGTTTCTTAAAATGGCACAAACTATTTAAACCTTTCAGCCTCAGAGAAGGGGATTCATGCCCACTTGTCCCTTGATCTGTTGTTGGACCCCAACTCCCATCATCCCTGATGTGCCATGTTGGCTGGGGCAGATGGGAGTTACCTGTAGCTGCCTCCCTTGTTAGAAGAGCTTCTGTGTCACTTGGTAAAAACATGGCGTTGATAACGCCAAAGTTGCAGGTTCGATCCCCAAAAGAGACAGCGGCATATTCTTGCATTGCAGGGGGTTGAACTAATATCAGGGGTTAGCAAACTTTTTCAGCTGGTCCACTGTCCCTCAGACCTTGTGGGGGGCTGGACTATATTTTGAAGAAAAAGAATGATCAAATTCCTATGCCCCACAAATAACCCAGAGATGCATTTTAAAGACCGTCCGTGGGTTGGATTTAGAAGGCGATTGGGCAGGATCCGGCCCCCGGGCCTTAGTTTCCCTACCCATGGACTAGATAATCCTCAGGGTCCCTTCCAACTCTACCATTCTATAATTCTAAACCTTCTCCAGTTCTGCTCTTTGCCAAAAAAAAAAAATGCTCTCAGCTCTTTCATGATTAGTTTAAGGAACTTCTCAGCCACCTTCAAAGTGCAAACATCTTCCCAGCGTGGCGAGCAGTATTTAAACATTTTGAGGCAAACATCAAAAATTCACCATTAAAACAAGCAAACAGAATCAAAGCAAACCATTACAAAATGCTAACTCACACTTAATGAAAACAATTTACAGGAGTGGTGGTGAAGCTTTTCCAGCCCAAGGGCCACATTCCCATCTAGGCATACCTGCCAAGTCCCGGACTGCAGAATTCAGGACCAGCAGCCGCGTGACACCAGAAGTTGTGTAGACGCAACTTCCGGTGTCACTTTGCCCATCTATGGGCACCAAAAATGGCCGCCGCCGGCTTCGAAAGTCGCATCTATGCATGTCCGGAAGTGCGTAGACGCAACTTCCGGTGTCACTCTGCCCATCTATGGGCACCAAAAATGGCCACCGTCGACACCGGAAGTAGTGTCTACACACTTCCGGACATGCGTAGACACGACTTTCGAAGCCGGCGCCGGCCATTTTCGGTGCCCATAGATGGGCAAATCAGGGGGGGAAAGGCCGCCGGCAGGAGAATATAAGGGAGAATAAAGGGAGACGAAGTGATACGGGGGACCGCCAGGAAAAGGTAAGCAAAAAGGGGGTTTCCCGGGGGAAACGGGGTACTTGGCAGCTATGCCATCTAGGAAGACTTCCAGAGCCACATGGTTGGGGTGGCCAGAGGCAAAAGTGGCCAGAGCAATGGATGAAAATGTTACCTTTGTACAGCAGGCCAGTTTCTACACACAGCCTTCTATACTCCCATAACGGCAAGCAAGAGAGTCACACCACTGGGGTTTAAGAATGCGTCCCAGCCAGGCAAAAAATCTGGGAGAGTATGGAGAAGGTTCTGACAAGGGGTGTGGCCCAAGGAGAGTCCCGTGGGCCAGATATGGAAACCCAGAGAGATCCATTTGGCCCTCGGGGCTGAGGTTCCCCACCTCTGACATACAGCAACACAAATGAATGAAAAGCAGATTTGCTTCTTGAAAATCTTCAAACCACAGCTGAAAGAAAACAAGGAGGGAGTCGAGTGTAGCTCTGAGGAGGGAGTTTCACAAATACAGAGCCACCATTAAGAAGGCCCTGCCCCTTGCAGCCGCCATCCTAACGCCCCATTGCTTCTACTCAGAAGGGGAACAGAAGCAATCACGCCTCTTCGACTGGGCTGTTTGCAAAAGCTTGGTGGCCAAGCACCTGAGACTTAAGATGTTTTCAAAGTGTGTGGCCGTGTTTTTGCTTTTTGGAGGTTTTATTGCTTCATCTGGTAATGTGGGTTTTTTCTTTCTCTCGAGATACCTTTATCTCTGCCTATATCTACTGTATTTAGAAACTCTTTAATAAACCATTTATTTGTTTTAGTTAGTCACTTTTCAGGCACACATCGTGGCAGAGACTCATTCATCCATTTTAGAGACGGTTATGGTATAAAGCAGCCTTTCTCTTTTCTCCCTCTATTCCTCTCTCTGTGAATGAAATCAACAGCCCCTACCACCACCACAGCCACCACGGGGGTGATGGGGGAAGAGAAAAAGTGGCACGCTTAGCATGAGTGCTGCCTTTAAAAATCCCCCCCTCTGGTAGAACCCTCTGTTTCTGCCTCCCTCCCACTTTCGACCCGTTTTTTCATTCATCCTGCAACACACATTCTCCGAAACTGCCGAGGTGTCACAAGGCAAGCAAGGATCGGGCAGCCTCTGAATAAAATAACCAAAAAAAAGGCAGCCGTGAGATATCATAATTAGAACGGTCATTAGCGGCACACTCAGCAGAGGGTCTTGCAAATGAAGTGTAGATTCGGGTCTCTTTTCAACCTACCGGGAATATGAACAATCAGTTGGATTAGTTAATGGGACCAGTTGCCAGGGGTGGCAGGAAACGAAAAATGACACTTTTTGCCGACAAGTTTTTTCTTTTCTTTTTTTTAACATGCTGCTAAGAAAGCAGGTGACATCGGAGAAAGAGAGAGGAGCTACTCTCTAGTCTTCAATTCAAGCCCCAGACCAAATGATTCTGTCCTTATTCATCACATTTAGATATTTCTCCCCAAAATAAGACAGCACTCCCCACCGTTATATCTTCACAACAACTCTGTGAGGTAGGCTCTGTGTGTGTGTGTGTGTGTGTGTGCGTGAGAGAGAGAGAGAGAGAGAGAGAGAGAGAGAGAGCATACAAGCGGCAGTGATAAGTAGGCCTGATGATCGGTTTGAGGGCCAGAGCGCAATGGCGCCCTCACCCAGAGGTATATTGTGGGTGAGGCTTTTCTGTACATTGCCTCCTCTGTTGCCTCCTTCCTTCCTGTGTCGGACGCTGGTGGTGGAGGGAACTGAGGCCGGGTGGCCAACACTGCTTGTTCCTCCCTCCGCTTTTCAACATCACGGCATATCACTACAGTGGTACCTTGCAAGACGAATGCCTCGCGCAACGAAAAACTCACAAGATGAGAAAGCGTTTTGCCATCTTTTTGTTGACTCGCAAGACGAATTTTTCTATGGCCGTGCTTTGCAAGACGATTTTTTTTGCATATTTTCTGCTTTGCTTTGTTTACATTGGAAAACCGCGAGACGAAATTTTCGCAATACAAAACGACTCACGGAATGAATTAATTTCGTCTTGCGAGGCACCACTGTATATTGCGATGTTTGGCTGGTGATACATCGCAATGTTGAAGAGCTAATATCGCCCAGCCCTAGCAATGAGAACGGAATGTTGAGCTAGACAGGCCTTTGGGCTGATGCAGGAGCGATTTTATTGTGTTCTTATTATTGGGGGTGGGGTGAGTGTATGTGTGTTTGTTCATAGCAAATGTCCGAATCTGGGTTAAAATCTGCTGGTTCAGGCCAGTGGCCCATCTACTCCAGCACCCTGTTCTCACAGTGGCCAACCACAGTGGGAAGCACGCGAGAAGGACCCGAGCCACAAGAGTGATTCTTCCTGACTGCGGTTTCTAGCAATTGGTTATTCCGAAGCATGACTTCCTCCAATGGCTTTCAAGGAGGACTGGACAAATTCACAGAGGATAAGGCTATCAATGGCTTAACTAGCCACGATGGGAATGCTAAGCTCGGCATCCGTGCTTGGGAGACAGTAGTGCTTCTGAATACCAGTTGCTGGAGGAGAGGAAAGTGCTCTTGCGCTCATGATGTCCTGCTTGAGGCGTCACCACGAGCATCTGGTTGGCCACTGTGAGAACAGGATGCTGGAATAGATGGGCCATTGGCCTGACCTAGTAGAGCCTGTTTAAATACCTCTGAGCTGCAACCCTTTTGCAGTTCTGCAGTAGCTAATTCTGCAGCATTACAGAGAGGTAGCACGAGAACCTGTGGATGGGGAAAGGGGGGATAACAGAAATGGGAACGCAGATCTGAGGTGGTGTTGCAGAAAGAACACACACACACACACACACACACACACACACACCAAGTGATGACATGCATATGTGAATGTGTAATCGCAGATCCACCACCACTGGCAAAGCTGTCACACTGCCTCTCCTGAGCGAAAGTGTGATGTCTCTCTGGTGGAGCCAGTTCACACATAGGCAGCTGCCAGTCATCAGCTGAGAGCCAGTCCGACCGAGACTGGGGAGAACCTAGGTTCAAATCTCCCCACATGTCACGCATTTCACTGACGGACCATCCATACTTCAGAGGGACAGTTATCCTGGGGAGGGGAGGGGACTGCGATTCAACAGCTGATCTAGTGCAGTGTTTCCCAACCTTGTGCCTCCAGATGTTTTGTGACTACAATTCCCATCATTCCTGACCACTGGTCTTGCTAGCTAGGGATGATGGGAGTTGTAGTCCAAAAACAGCTGGAGGCACAAGGTTGGGAAACACTGATCTAGTGTATGGGTAAGGAGTCAAAGGCAGGTGTAGGTGTTGCTCTGGGAATGTGGGCAACTGGAGGGCATGGGTTGGGTTGGGTTGGGTTGGGTGCAATTGTTAGACCAGGTCTGAGATTGCTAGCCCCCTTGCAATCCATTGGCAGCTCACAGTGTGAATTGTGTGCTTTGATGCTTGTTTAGGGAAGGGCAAGAGCTACGTGGTAGAGCATCTGCATTGCACACCAAAGGCTTTAGGTTCAACCCCCAGCCTCTCCAGGTTGCTTTAGAAGCCTCCTGCCTGAAAGCCCAGAGAACAGCTGCCCATCACTGCAGAGCAGGCATGGGGACAGAAATGCAGTGGTACGCTTGCAATGGTCACATTCTAATATTATACGGCAATCTTATGGTTATAGAATAATAGTATTTAAGGATGCATTGCAATGTTCTGGGGCCACCGCAGGCAGAAGTGAAATCGTGTAAAGTGGGGAGCATCCCACTTTAATAGCGAGGGGTGCCAGGAATGGCATATAGACGTGCAGCAGAGGCGGGGGAAAGGCACCTCCCACCCTGTGCCACCTTCCCTCATTTGGGCAGCACCCCCAAGCAACTTCCAGGCAGCAGTCCCAAGAAAGGGAAAGCCAATTTATTTCACAGTGACTCACATAAACGTAATTGCACATGAATGGGATGCTTGTACAGATCTCCATGTGTTGCCTTTCAGCTAGATCTACTATTTTCTGGAACGTGTACCTAGGGAAATGATTTAGAGTGCTCCAATATCTGCTTTCAGAGTAACTTACCGTATTTTTCGCTCCATAAGACGCACTTTTTTCCTACTAAAAAGTAAGAGGGAATGTCTGTGCGTCTTATGGAGTGAGTGCATGGTCCCTGGAGCCGAATTGCCCGGGGCTAAAGGCAGATCATGTTTTTTTAATTTTTTTAGAAAGAGCTAAAGGCTAACAAGAGGGAAAGAGTGTTGAAAGGACCCGCTCAGCAGCTGATTGCAAGAGATCAGGGAGGGAGATAAGGGAGCTAGCTCCCGCTCCGCCCCGCCCAGGCCCCTTGCTCAGGCCTCAATTGTTGTCTGCAAAGAGAGGCTGCTTGTTTCCCCAGTATCTGTTTGGAAACTGTAGAAATGTGTCTCTTTCCTTTCCTAGAGAAGCTGCAGAACTGTGAGTTGAACCCCATAAAACAGGATTTTTTCCCTTTGCAAGGTAAGCTCAACAACTTGAGCTGATCCTCAAAAATGGAGCTTTCCCCCTGTGCAAAAAAGATGCACAACTGTTAGCTGACCCCCCCCCCACGGGCCTTTTTTCATTTGCAAAAAAAGCTGCACAACTTTGAACTGATCCTCAAAAAAATGGAGCTTTCTCCCTTTGCAAAAGAAGCTTCCTCAAATATTTAAAGGGGGGGGCGCAAAGGCACCTAGGCCTCTAGGCGTTGGCTGCTATGCCTAGGACAATTCAAGAAAGCAAAATATTTTTTTTCTTGTTTTCCTACTCTTAATAAAAGAAAAGGGTGCGTCCTATGGTCAGGTGCGTCCTATGGGGCGAAAAATACGGTAGGCTGTTCTTTCCTTGAAGACCCATTGTACATAACAAAACTTGCACCCCTTTCTCTTGGCACTGAACACCTTGTGCTTTCAGTGCCCCATATGGCTTAGCTTTGGAGCATACCTACCCCAGAGTGGCCCTAGGAGCCCATCCTCAGCGGCTGGCTCTCTTCCTTTCACTCTGATTGGCTCCAATCAGCATGAAGGGTGAGAAGGTTTCTTCTCAGTGGCAAAGAAATCTTCCCCTTTCATGCTGATTGGGTGGCTCTGGAATGCTGGATACAGGGACTCTGCTGCAGAAATAGTGGTGGGTCTTCCACAATCACCACCCGCCCGCCCCCGGCAACCCTGGACCACTATATGGGGAAGCTTTGGCCCACTGGATGTTGCTGAACAACAGGCATAGGCAAACTCAACCCTCCAGATGTTTCGGGACTACAACTCCCATCATCCCTAGCTAAGCGGACCAGTGGCCAAGGATGATGGGAGTTGTAGTCCCAAAACACCTGGAGGGCTGAGTTTGCCTATGCCTGCTCAAAAACAACTCCCATCACCCCTGGTTGCTTGTTAGGGATGATGGGAGTTGTAGTTCAGCAACATCTGGAGGGACAGAAAGTCCCCCACGCTTGGTGAAGACAATGTCAAAATAGATAAGATGGACCAATGCTCAAATTCAATATAAGGCAGCTTCCTAAGACTTAATAACCTGGGCCAATTTTCTCAAAATTGGAATCCGTGCTGCATTGTCTCAGCTCCTGGCCAGCCCCTGCCTGCCTGCCTGCCCGCCACCCTCTCCAACAGCCCACTCCCCGAATGATTACTTCTTGACAGCTTCTCAGACGCAGCTGGAGCGGAGAATGACAGGCAGAGACAGGTACGTCTGCGATGCTACAACTGTCACAGTAATTTAGCACTCCAGAGCGGCTCCCACGGAATAATTTAACCAAGGAGGAGGTGGGTGAATGGGTAGGGGTGGTTGCTGCTGGGTGGTGTTGCCCAAGGGATCTCAGTTGTCCTGCTAGCACAAGACTCTCCTCCCTCCGCCCCTGTGCCCATCTCTAAGGAAAGGGGTAGATTTTGGAGGCTCCGTAGTTAATCACCAGAGAAATGAAGGCATTGTTAAGAGTACAAACAGGCGATTCAAACCTGAATTGGGCCCTACTTCCATGACCCAGATTGGGCGGGGAGGGGGGACAGGCCCCTCCATGTCACCAACTTGAACTGTCAACCATGACACCATCAACACAGCTGGTGGCACCGTCCTCACCTTTGCCATCCCCTCCATCAACCATCATCGGAGGGGTCTTCAGGAATCGTGGAAGGGGGCTGCTGTAAGATTGATGGCAATGCGCTACACATTGGCAAGGGCTCCCAGGGCGGGGGAGCCAGCCAGAAGGTAGGCCCCCCACCATGGCCAAGGAGGTTGTCCCGGCGGGTGGTGGCCTGTGCCATGCTGCATAAAGTGGCAAAGGCATGGAAGCTGCCCGTGGATATTGAGCTGGGACCACTTAGTCCTGCAGCTGGGATGTGGGTTAGGATGCTGGAATCCAGGGGTGTAGGAGCCACGACCCCCCCCCCTGCCATGACAAGGATGGAAGAGCTTTAGAGGTGGAAGTAATGTAGTCCAACGTCCTGCAAATGCAGGAATCATAGGCTCCTCGCCTCTGGGTGGGCAACTGGAGCTCATATTTAATTAAATAACTCACTCTGGAATACAGTTTGGAAGTCATCGTACTAAATCAGGGATCAGCAAACTTTTTTCAGCAGGGGGGCCGGTCCACTGTCCCTCAGACCTTGTGGGGGGGCGGGATTTTTTTTGGGGGGGGTAATGATGCAAGAACACCACGAGCCCTGGTGGCTGCTTACCTGTGTCTTGCGAGTGGCAGGGGCTGGCGGCGGGACAATGAAAGGGCTCCAGAGCGGGGCTGCTTGAAATAGGGCCGCTCAAGCGCTACTGCTGCTGGCACCAACAAAGCCCAGCCCCCTTCCTCCTCTAGGCAGGGCGGGGAGAAGCCAGGAGGGAGGGAGGGAGGGAGGGAGGAGGCGCCACCGCCGCCACGTGAGGGAGAGGGAAAGAACGTGCGTGCTAACGATCCATGCAGCGATTCCCGGACCGTCCGCGGGCCGGATCCAGAAGGCAATTGGGTCTGATCCAGCCCGCGGGCCTTCGTTTGCCTACCCATGTTACTACCCAGGAGCTGTTTCTGGGGCATTTCAGCAGTGAGTAATTGTTCAGATGCAATGCAACAGGTTACTTACACCCACCCACACCCAATTTGTTCACTGAAACTGGAGAAGACTTTTACAGAAGCCAGGTGGCCACATGGGGGGGTCAAACTGTAGAGTGACCAAAATGCAAGAGAATGAATCCAGGAGGGTGGTGTCCTTATCAAAAATTAAAGGATGCTTTCTTTCTTTTTTTCTTTAAACTAAGTAGACTTGGAAGAACTTTACTTTGTATAATTCTAGGAAACGACTTTGGCTAGATTAATTATTTTAATGAGGAGAATAAGGAAAACGTGCACAGAAGATCAAATAAATGCAAATCCACTAAGGTTGTGGGGATTCTCATTAAGCATTTCCATTAAAAAAAAAATGGCAAGATCTTGGAATGCGAAATAATTCTCCAAAAGAAAAGGAAGAGGTTGCTCTCACTCTCTCCTTCAGGGCTTCAAAGGCAGGGAAATGGGCACAGAAAAGTGAACCGCGGCCAGAAAGATCTGGCACAAACCTTAGAAGAGAAATGGAAAAAATTCTCTGTCGTTAGCTCATCTGCCACGGAGGCAATCGTTCTTAATGGGGTTTTCCGAGTAACGTCTACTACTACATATTTTGGAAAGTTGTTTGCTCTGCTTTTGGACAGCTCTCAAGATATCATAGCCAAATCTGCTGTGGCAGTTCCTAAGATCAAGGAACAGGCTTTCCCCCCTAATGCTGGGGTCAGCAAACTTTTGCAGCTGGGGGCCGGTCCACTGTCCCTCAGACCTTGTGGGGGGCCAGACTATATTTTGAAAAAAAATATGAACAAATTCCTATGCCCCACAAATAACCCAGAGATGCATTTTAAATAAAAGGACACATTCTACTCATGTAAAAACACCAGGCAGGCCCCACAAAAAACCCAGAGAATCATTGTAAATAAAAGGACATATTCTACTCATGTAAAAACATGCTGATTTCCAGACTGTCCGCGGGCCGGATTTAGAAGGCGATTGGGCCGCATCCGGCCCCCGGGCCTTAGTTTGGAGACCCCTGCCCTAATGTTTCCATACAACTGGGTGCCGTTTTAAATCAAGATGACAGACCGAAACTTTCAAAACGCCACTGATTATATAACAAAATCCTGAGAGAAAGGAGGTTTCCGTCTATGTTGTGCAATACAACTGGGCGCCATTTCGAATCAAGATGGCGAATCGAACCTTCAAAACTGCACTGATTCTGTCGTTTCCTAGAATTCCTAAACAGTGCCAAGTACATTGACTGTAACCTTCTTAACAAATAAAAGAAAAGGAACCAGTTATAGAATAATACAGATGTTAGAATGATCTATCAAATTGTTAGTTGACAGATCTGTTTTTTAATGCACTCTACATTATTCTACTGTTTTTATAATATGGTACTAAAACGCCTTTCCTTGTGTCTTTATATAGGAGCTATTAATTTTGACTTTTCTGCAATTAATCTGCATTAATTTACAAAGCCCTGAACAACTTAGGTCTGGGGCACCGTAGGGACCATTTGTACCCTTAGATCCCAGCTCGATCACCAAGATCATCTGTAGGAACATCGTTGGCCGTTCCCCGAGTTAGCGAGACTCATTTGATGGCAACAAGAAACCGAGCCTTTATTGCCATTGGCCCAATCCTGTGGAATACTCAATAGAGATTCAGCAGGCGCCTTCAACTTTCAAAAGGCAGCTAAAAAACTTTGCTATGGCGTCAGGCTTATTTATGCAGGCAAATAAGAATACTTCTTTCCATAACAGCTGGTTTCTGATCTTAAAACTTGTATGGCTTTATGCAAGGCTGTTGCAAACCACACTGATTTTTTAAAAATGAATAGGTATCTGCTTGGCCACTGTGAGAACAGGGATCTGGGGTAGATAGGCCTTTGGACTGATCCAGGAGGATTAGACGAATCCATGCACTCTACGTGGGGCTACCTTTGAAGGTGACTCGGAAACTACAACTAATCCAGGATGAGGCAGCTAGACTGGTGACTGGGAGCGGCTGCCGAGACCACATAACACCGGTCTTGAAAGACCTACATTGGCTCCAAGTATGTTTCCGAGCACAATTCAAAGTGTTGGTGCTGACCTTTAAAGCACTAAACAGCCTCGGCCCAGTATACCTGAAGGAGCGTCTCCACCCCCATCATTCAGCCCGGACACTGAGGTCCAGCTCTGAGGGCCTTCCTGTGGTTCCCTCACTGCAGGAAGTGAAGCTACAGGGAACCAGGCAGAGGGCCTTCTCAGTAGTGGCACCCGCTCTGTTAGAATGTCATATGTCAAGGAGATGAGTAACTACAGTGGTGCCTCGCTTAACGAATGCCCTGCTTAACGAAATTTCCGCTTAACGAAAGGATTTTTCGAGCGGAGGTTGCCTCGCTAGACGAATTCGTTTTATGAAAAATTCGTCTAGCGAATCACGGTTTCCCATAGGAATGCATTGGAATTCAATTAATGCGTTCCTATGGGCAAAAAAAAATTCCAAAAATTTTCAATGCATTCCTATGGGATTCGCTAGATGAATTTTTCATTATAAGAAAAGACCCGTGGAACGAATTAAATTCGTCTAGCGAGGCACCACTGTATATAACCTTTAGAAGACAACTGAAGGTAGTCCTATACAGTGGTCCCTCGACTTACGAATTACTCGACATCCGTAGGTTTCGACTTATGAACGGACAAATGGCCACACGCTTACGAATTTTTCTACATCCAAACGGAAACCGTTGGTGGCTTTCAATGTGGTTTTTTCAACTTACAAATTTTTACATGCGGTTTTTCCGACACAAATTTTTCCGATTCCCCCCCCCCCTATGGGAAGCCGCATTTCGACTTCCGAACTTTTCGACCTACAAATGTGCATTCGGAACGGATTAAGTTCGTAAGTCGAGGGATCACTGTATAGGGAAGCTTTTGAATGTTTAATGTTTTATTGTAGCTTCACTGTCCATGCTGGCTAGGAACACTGGGACTTGTATTCCGCCATGTTGGCTATACCGAGCAGAGTCTCAACTCCGCCACCCCAAAAGCAATGATGTGAAAAGACTATCCAGGGGCCATTAGCACACATCCTACTGTTTTATTTCTTCTCTGGGCCCCAGCGCTTGACGAAATACAAACAGCCCTAGTGGCCATTGAGACAGTTTAAGATGGCGGTGTTGCGAGGAGCTGGTTGGGGGTGGGGTGGGGAGACCTACTTTGCCTCCTCCCCTCCGCCATTAATCAGATTTTAATCATATTCAGCATGATGCCAGAGGTGTCTGCAGCCAATAAGAGGTGATGGCAGCCAGCTGCACTTTACTGACAGAAGCTGTCAAAACAGCCTTGCAAACAGGAGCTGGGGAAGGAGGGGGGAGAGCTCGATGATAGTGCGAAAATGAGATACAAAACAAGGGGGCATGGGGAAAGGTGTGGGGATGTAGCTGCTCACCTCCCCCCTTTTTTTTGAGGAGCTTAAGGAGAAATAGGAAATATCCAAGCAAATGTTAAAGATGTGGCATAAACACTTAATCGTCGGTGGAAGGGGGCCACACAAACACAAAGGGGTACCGGGTTGAGGAAGAGTGGTGGCCGCCACAGGGAGATAGTTGACGACGTTGTGTCGATGCTCCAAACATCCCTGCAGAAGAGATCAACTCTTGTTTCTGTTATGCCGGTGGGGGAAGTTTTGAGAGGTCGTGGCTTACCAAATGAGCCTGGATTCTGAGATTTGTTGTGGACAAATCCAGTCCGTAAGACGCCCAGAGCAGCCCTCCTAGCTCAGACCAAAGGACTATTTAGTCCAGCAACTTGGTCTCTCGCAGCGGCCAACCAGGTGCCCCAAAGGGAAACCCACAAGCAGGTGGTGAGGGTGGGGCAAAAGTTCTCTCCCACTGTTGAAGACCAGCAGCTGGTCTTCAGAAGCACACTGGCTTGGTCAGGGAAGGTAAAACACAGCCATTGTGGCTGTTGTTGTTTAGTCGCGTCCAACTCTTCGTGACCCCATGGACCAGAGCATGCCAGGCACTCCTGTCTTCCACTGCCTCCCGCAGTTCGGTCAAACTCATGTTGGTAGCTTCGAGAACACTGTCCAATCATCTCGTCCTCTGTCGTCCCCTTCTCCTTGTGCCCTCCATTTTCCCAGCATCAGGGTCTTCTCCAGGGAGTCTTCTCTTCTCATGAGGTGGCCAAAGTGTTGGAGCCTCAGCTTCAGGATATGTCCTTCCAGTGAGCACTCAGGGCTGGTTTCCTTCTGAATGGATAAGTTTGATCTTCTTGCAGTCCATGGGACTCTCAAGAGTTTCCTCCAGCACCATAATTCAAAAGCATCAATTCTTCGGTGATCAACCTTCTTTATGGTCCAGGTCTCACTTCCATACATCACTACTGGGAAAACCATAGCTTTAACTATACGGACCTTTGTCAGCAAGGTGATGTCTCTGCTTTTTAAGATGCTGTCTAGGTTTGTCTTAGCTGTCATCACCACCTCTTGTGGAAGAGAGTTCCATAGTTCAACTATGCAGTGTGTGACAAACTTGCTTTCGCCTATCCTGAATATTCTAACATTAAGCTTCTCTGGGTCAAATTCAAAGCTGATCTTATTCATGTCTATCATCTACAACATCCTCCTCAATCATCCACCTCTATCACCATCCATAGATTTTGAAGTTTCTTTGTCTGTCCATCTGATTCCTATGCATTCAGACAACTCATAATGATATTGTAACAAAATTCGGCATGATGGTTCCTGAGATTGAGGAGCAGGTTATCCTCTACATTCGGCTACAAATTGGACGCCATTTTGAATCAAGATGGCAGACCCGAACCTTTCAAAATTCCAATGCTTTTAACAAAATTTGGCAGGATTGTATACCATACCCAACAGCCTTAGAATGAAAATAGGTGTCATCGTCCCCCCAGCATTAAGAAGTAGGGCTGGGCGATATCTGGTTTTCAATATAGCAATATATCATCAGCTAAACATCATGATATACCAATAGATCACAATGTCTGAAATAAGGATGGAGCTATGTAGAGGCATTGTCTGGCTTCACAATTTCTCCCACATTGCGATTTTTGCATAGCATGCACACATCATGATTCACAATATACTGCCAGGTCAAAAATTATGAAACCAATATCATGATATGGACTTGAAACTGGTTTTGGACGACACATCATGATTCGCAATATATTGCCACGTCAAAAAATATGAAACAGATATCAAGATACGAACTTCAAAACAGTTTTGGAAGATATATCGCCCAACTCTATTAAGAAGCTATACAAAGAATTGTCCACCTATAAATCTCAGTGTTTTTTTGGTTTCTAAGAATTCCTGAGCAATGCCAGGAAGTACTGTCAGCTAGCATATATAAAGTACAAACACAGATATAGGAAAAGGTTTAATCTTCTCCTTGATATGCTTGTTTTCTTCTCCTTAATATGCTTGTTTTATTCATACAGGAAGTTTTTGTTTACATAAAGGAAAGAAGATTTTATGTCCTACCTGTAGCCAAAACATAGGGCAACCCAGTAAATACTTAGCGACAAGAACATGTATAAATGCATGCAGAAGAGGTAGGGAAATCAGACTGGTCTTTCTCTACCCCAGGGCTAGTCAATACAATGGCAGCTTCAAGTTCCCATCAGCCTCAGCCAGCATGGCCAACAGTCAAAGATGATTAGAGTTGAAGTCCCACATCCAGAGAGCACTATGCTGATTACTCATTCTCCATACAGCAATGCAGGCCTGGTTCTAGTCCTCATGGAAACATAGGTAAAATTGCAGGCTACAACTGGTGGTTTTTAAGGGGTAGAAAGGCCATGTGTGAGTGCCTGGAGGCAGTTGGAGGATGGATGGCAGTTAACAGATTGAGGTTGAATCCTGACAAGACAGAAGTACTGTTTTTGGGGGACAGGGGGCGGGCGGGTGTGGGGGACTCCCTGGTCCTGAATGGGGCAACTGTGCCCCTGAAGGACCAGGTGCGCAGCCTGGGAGTCATTTTGGACTCTCAGCTGTCCATGGAGGCGCAGGTTAATTCTGTGTCCAGGGCGGCTGCCTACCAGCTCCATCTGGTACGCAGGCTGAGACCCTACCTGCCCGCAGACTGTCTCACCAGAGTAGTGCATGCTCTGGTTATCTCCCGCTTGGACTACTGCAATGCGCTCTACGTGGGGCTACCTTTGAAGGTGACCCAGAAACTGCAATTAATCCAGAATGCGGCAGCCAGATTGGTGACTGGGAGCGGCCGCCGGGACCACATAACACCGGTCCTGAGAGATCTACATTGGCTCCCAGTATGTTTCCGAGCACAATTCAAAGTGTTGGCGCTGACCTTTAAAGCCCTAAACAGCCTCGGTCCTGTATACCTGAAGGAGCATCTCCACCCCCATCGTTCAGCCCGGACAATGAGGTCCAGCGCCGAGGGCCTTCTGGCGGTTCCCTCACTGCAAGAAGCAAAGCTACAGGGAACCAGGCAGAGGGCCTTCTCGGTAGTGGCACCCGCCCTGTGGAACGCCCTCCCAGAAGAGGTCAGAGAGATAAACAACTACCTGACATTTAGAAAATACCTAAAGGCAGCCCTGTTTAGGGAAGTTTTTAGTCTGTGATATTTTAATGTATTTTGATGCGTATTGGAAGCCGCCCAGAGTGGCGGGGGAGACCCGGCCAAATGGGCGGGGTATAAATAATAAATTATTATTAAATCATTATACATAGCAACTTATGAGGGCGGGTGTTATAGTCTCCTACATCAGTGGTTCCCAAGTGCTGGTCCACAAACCACAGGGGGTCTGCGTATAATCACCCAGCGGGTCCGTGGCACCATTCACGGAACATAACAAAAACTACCACATCAAAATTTTGAAAAGTAGGGGGTCCATGGCTTGGCTTTTGAAAAACAGGGGGCCCACAGCGCTTTAGCCCATTGGGAACCCACGGGGCTTCTCACTCCTCTCAGATAAATATATGGAGCTGGGTGTTACCTTGGTGTAGGAGGTTAAATGCAAATAAAAGACAACAGCACCTAATTTCTCAAGAGGATCCGCCTTCCCTTCAACCTACCACGAACTTTTGGAGTAACCAGTTGTGTAGCTTGGGGGGGGGGTGCAACACAAGGCACCCAATCCCACCAGCTTCCCAGATTAAAGGTACTCAGGATGGAGAAGAAGCAAAATAAATAATCCCACCCCCCTTTTAAAAGCCAAAGCTTCAAGAAAGAAAAGAAAGAAAAAAAAGAAAAAACCATCCATTTGGCAGGGCACCTTCCCCACCCAGCCCCTGCTAGGCTCCACTGGAACAGACACGATGCAGTCCTGCGTGACAGCACGAAATTAATACCATTTTGGGGGAAGCTGGCAGTGAATAATGAGAGTCTGAAATACCTTGTTTCCTCCGTTCGCCTTTTTTAACCCTTGCACTGCGGCAGCTCTCTAGCAGGGCCACGGCATGAACACCGCCAAGTTTGGGCAATTTGTGGGGAGCATCGCAGACGGTCCCAGGTTGTTGTTGGGAGTTGGGGGGCCATTGGGCAAGACGCTCTCTACCTGTGGGTCTCTTCTCCTTCCGAGTGAACCTACCCTCTCTTCCTTCTGTTGTCTCCACTGCCTGCTCACCTGCCCACTGCCTATGGAACAGCCAGCACCACCATCCGCAGAGAAAAGACGATGAGCAAATGAACGATGTCGCGGTGTTTTTAGTTTAGAGAAAAGGAGAGCCAAGAGGCAACGTGACAGAAGTTTATAAAATTGTGAAGGGCGTAGAGAAAGTTGACAGAGAAAGGTTTTTCTCCCTTTCTCATGACACTAGAACTCCTAGACACCCAATGAAGCTCAGACCTCTGCAAATTTGTGCGATCCTCTCCAGACTGGTGACTGGGAGCGGCCGAGATCACATAACACCGGTCTTGAAAGACCTACATTGGCTCCCAGTACGTTTCCGAGCACAATTCAAAGTGTTGGTGCTGACCTTTAAGGCCATAAACGGCCTTGGTCCTGAAGGAGCGTCTCCACCCGCATTGTTCAGCCCGGACACTGAGGTCCAGCTCCAAGGGCCTTCTGGCGGTTCCCTCACTGTGAAAAGTGAGGTTACAGGGAACCAGGCAGAGGGCCTTCTCAGTAGTGGCGCTCTCCCTGTGGAACGCCCTCCCATCAGATGTCAAGGAAATAAGCAACTATCTTACTTTTAAAAGACATCCGAAGGCAGAACTGTTTAGGGAAGTTTTTAATGTTTAATGCTGTATTGTGTTTTTAACATTCGGTTGAGAGCTGCCCAGAGTGGCTGGGGAAACCCAGCCAGATGGACAGGGTATGTATAAATAAATAAATAAATAAATAAATAAATAAATAAATAAATAAATGTAGGGACATGGGTAGCGCTGTGGGATAAACCACAGAGCCTAGGGCTTGCCGATCAGAAGGCCGGCAGTTCGAATCCCCGCAACGGGGTGAGCTCCCGTTGCTTGGTCCCAGCTCCTGCCAACCTAGCAGTTCAAAAGCACATCAAAGTGCAAGTAGATAAATAGGTACCACTACAGCGGGAAGGTAAACAGCGTTTTCGTGTGCTGCTCTGGTTCGCCAGAAGCGGCTTTGTCATGCTGGCCACATGACCCGGAAGCTATACGCCGGCTCCCTCGGCCAATAACACAAGATGAGCGCCGTAACCACAGAGTCGGTCACGACCGGACCTAATGGTCAGGGGTCCCTTTACCTTTAAATAAATAAATGAATAAATAAATAATAATTACAGTAACTAGCAGCAGCTCCCAGGACTCTCAGGCAGGAGCTCTTCCCAACCCTAACCTAGGAGATGCCTGGAGTTGCATGCAAAGCAGAAGATTCAGGGCAGATAAAAGAAAGGACCTTTTCATGCAGCTCTTAGTAAAACTATGGAACTCGCTTCCGCAGGAGGCAGCGACGGCCGCCAACTTGGATGGCTTTAAAAGAGGATTGGACAAATTCATGGAGGAGAGGGGTATCAGGGGCCGCGATGGCTGTGCTCTGCCGCCATGAACGATAGCAGTGATGCACCTGGAAACTGGTTGCTGGAAACTGCAGGAGGGGAGGGAGAGGGCTCTTGTGTCAGGTCCTGCTTGCAGGTTTTCCCATGGCTGGCCACTGTGAGAATAGGGTGTGGGTCTACATGGGCCCACTGGCCTAATCCAGAACCCTCTTCTTACTTTCTTCGACCACCCTTCCCTCGCCTTCCCTTGCTGATTGGGAACCTGATTGCCAGCCTACCTTTGACAACATCACCTGCCTCTGATTCTTTCGACTTTGGTCTGTCCGTGCCAGAATGGGACCAGCTGGTGCCAGCTGTCTCAGAGCTTGGCTGAAGACACACACACACACACACACCCAACAAACAAACATATATTTGGCATTTTAAGAACTCAGCCACCGTCTACCTGCATTTGCACCTAAAACTACCAGGGAGAGTTTTCAATTCTCCTGCCAGCTAGAAAAATCCTTTGCCCACTGCCATTTCAATTGCAGTCACCGCAGGAGGAGAAAAACTACTTCTAAGAAGTGTTCATTTCAGCGTGCGTGTGTTTTTGCAGGGGGGGGAAACCGAAGCCACTGCTGAGTTTTGTTTAGATGCTCTTCTGGAATATATATGTCTTTGCTCTAAAGCCCAGAGTGAAGGAGCCGCCCGGCACAAACAACTGACAGCAAGACTCCTTGTTCTCTGGAGCGAGGCTGTTATCTGTGGGTCTGGGCTCCCCTGTGCATGGAACAAAAAAGAGGGGGGGGGACACTAGCTGGCAGCCAGTGCAGTCAGACCAGGTTTGGCGTTATATTCTCAAAGTGCCTTGCCCCTGTGAGCAGCCTAGCCGCTGAATTTCTGCACCAGCTGAAGTTTCCAAACTGTCTTCAGTGGCAGCCCCATGCATTTCGCATTGCGGCAATCTAACCTAGAGATTAGCAAGGCATAGATGACAGAAGTTAGGCTATCCCTGTCCAGAAAGGGGTGCAGCTGGGCCACAGAGGCCAGCTGAGCCTCGAGCGACAGCAACGGATCTAGCCCCAAGTTATGCACCCGCTCCTTCAGAGGACATGCAAGTCCCTTACCTCTCTCGCCCTGATCTGGCCACAGTGATCCATGCGACAGTCACCTCCAGGCTTGATTATTGTAACTCGCTTTGCGAGGGGCTGCCCTTGAAGCTGACCCAGAAACTCCAGCGGGTGCAGAATGCCGCGGCGAGGCTCCTTACGGGGTCGCTGCCGCGGGACCATATTCACCCAGCTGCACTGGCTCCCGGTGAAGTACAGGATCAGATTTAAGGTGCTGGTTTTGACCTTTAAAGCCCTATGCGGCTTAGGACCCTCGTACCTACGGGACCGCCTCTCCTGGTATGCCCCGCGGAGGAACTTAAGGTCCACAAATAACAACACGTTGGAGATCCCGAGCCATAAGGTGGTTAGATTGTGCTCAACTAGGGCCAGGGCCTTTTCAGTATTGGCCCCAACTTGGTGGAACGCTCTCTCACAGGAGACTAGGGCCTTGCGGGATTTGACATCTTTTCACAGGGCCTGCAGGACGGAGCTGTTCCGCCTGGCCTTTGGCCTGGACTCAGTCTGACCCCTATGTTTTCCTCCCTTATGGTTTTTGAGTTGGGCCTTTTAAAAAATGAGGCTGCATTTAAAACTTTAAATGTAAATTGTATTTTAATCTGTATTTTAACTAATGGTTTTTCTTTTTTATGTCTTATTGCAATTTTACTGGTGTCAGCCGCCCTGAGCCCGGTTTCGACTGGGAAGGGCGGGGTATAAATAAAAATATATCATCATCATTATTATTATTATTAGCAGCCAAGACACTGAGATCCAGCTCCGAGGGCCATCTGGCGGTTCCCTCATTGCAAGAAGTGAGGTTACAGGGAACCAGGCAGTGAGGGCCTTCTCGGTGGTGGCACCCACCCTGCGGAACATCCACCCATCAGATGTCAAGGAGATAAGAAACTATACAAGCTTTAGATGACATCTGAAGGCACCCCTGTATCAGGAAGTTTTTAATGTTTAAAGTTTTATTGTGTTTTTATATACCATACATTGGAAGCTGCCCAGAGTGGCTGGGGCAACCCAATCAGATGGGCAGGATACGAATAATAAAATTATTAATATCATTATTATTAAAAGCAGATTACGTTTCAGCCACCTGATGATGAAGGGAACTGCCCACTAACAGTGCTGCAGCCTTATCTGGATTGAGCTTCACTTTACTGGCTCTCATCCAGTCCATTAACGAGGCAAGACATTAGTCCAGCAGACCGACTTCCACACCTGCAAATGTCAACATAACCGTGAGGCTGGACTACTGCATACCCTCCAACATTTCTCCAATGGAAATAGGGACGCCCCATTGCATAATGGTGATTTTACTATTTATACCCCACACAGCTTACTGGGGTGCCCCAGCCACTCTGGGCAGCTTCCAACATATATACAAGACGAATGCCTCGTGCAACGAAAAACTCGCAAGACGAAAGCATTTTGCGATCTTTTTGTTGACTCTCAAGACAAATTTTTCTATGGCTGTGCTTCGCAAGACTGGTTTTTTTTTTTTTGCTTTGATTTGTTTACATTGAAAAACCGCAAGACGAAAATTTTGCAATACAAAATGACTCGCAGAACGAATTAATTTCATCTTGCGAGGCACCACTGTAAAAACATAATACAGTGGAACCTCGGTTTATGAACACCTCGGTTTACAAATTTTTGGTTTACGAACGCCGCGGACCCATCTGGAACGGATTAATTCACTTTCCATTACTTTCAATGGGAAAGTTCGCTTCAGTTTATGAACGCTTCAGTTTATGAACAGACTTTCGGAACCAATTGTGTTCATAAACCGAGGTACCACTGTAAAACGTTTTTTTAAAACCCTTTCCCTATACAGGGCTTCCTTCGGATGGCTCGGGGGTCAGATAACTCCATAACCTCCAACATTTCTCCAATGAAAATAGAGACGTCCTAAGGAAAAGCGGGACATTCCGGGATCAAATCAGAAACTGGGACGGCTTCTGTAAATCTGGGACTGTGCCTGAAAAATAGGGACACTTGGAGGGCCTGCTACTGCAATGGGCTGCCCTTGGGCCTGGTTTGGAAGCTACAGCTGATGCAGAACCTGGTGGCCAGACAGCTGATGGGGCACATGGCTGACCCCATTGCCAGAATATTTGCACGGGCTGCCCATCTACCACCAATACAGGTTCGAGGTCTTGTGTTAATACAAAGCCTGAACAACTTAGGTCCAGGATACCATAGGGATCGTCTTAACCATTACATGTCAACTCGATCACTGAGATTATAAGCCAGTCCTGTGGAATACTCTGCCAACAGATTTTCTGCTTTAGTCTTTAAACTCCTGCTGAAAGCTTTTCTATCACCAAGCTTATGCATGGGCAGTTCAGAAAACATCTGTATGAAACAGTTACTCGATACCTGATTTTTAAATGTTTACGTGGTTTTTAATGGTATAGATATACCTCTGTTGTAATCGCTGAGATTTCTTTTCTGATGAACAGCGGCCTTCGAGCATTTTAATAAATAAATAACAATAAGCGTTTCGATATCTTAAGCAAAGCAACATTGGTCTAAGCTACGGCTACCTAAACCGCCAAACACAGCTGAGCAATTATTTGTTTAAGAGACTTAGATGCTGTCCAATGACAAAAAAAGATCTCTGGGTGTATTTCAGCAGAAGTTAAGAACGCAATTAGGTAACAAAAGACACAGACCATAGAATCGAAATGCAGTATGAAAGCCAGCAATCACAGACTGCACACGCAGCGCTTAATAACAGCAAAAGGCAGAGGTTTTCACAAGAGTCAGAAATTTTGCAAATCCTTAAAACTCCAAATAAGCAAATAAAAGCAGAATAAAGTACCAGCTGATATTACCTGGAGCCATGCACAAGCAAAAGAAAACCTGGTTCCCCTCCCCCCCAATACCAACAGAAACCCAGGATAATGGGAGTGAGATTCCCGGGGTTGCTGTGGCTAGGTCCCATACAAACTTCGCACATGCTCTCACCATGAGAATACTGTATAGGAAGTTGCCTTATATCAGGGGTCAGCAATCTTTTTCAGCCGTTGGCCGGTCCACCATCCCTCAGACCATTTGGTGGGCCAGACAACCATATATTTGTTTTTTGGGGGGAGGGGGGATGAACGAATTCAGATGCCGCACAAATAACCCAGATGTGCATTTTAAATAAAAGCACACATTCTACTCATGTAAAAACACCAGGCAGGCCCCATAAATAACCCAGAGATGCATTTTAAATAAAAGGACACATTTTACTTATGTAAAAACATGCTGATTCCCGGACCGTCCGTGGGCCGGAGTGAGAAGGCGATTGGGCCGCATCTGGCCCACGGGCCTGAGGGTGCCGACCCCTGCGTTATATCAAGCTAGACCATCATTGCTCCATCTAGGTTAGCAGTGTCTACACCAGGCGTCCCCAAATTGCGGCACTCCAGATGTTTTGGCCTACAACTCCCATGCTCCTTAGCTAACAGGACCAGTGGTCAGGGGTGGTAGGAATTGTAGTCCAAAACATCTGGAGGGCCGAAGTTTGGGGATGCCTGGTCTACACTGATGGGAAGTGGCGTTCCAAGGTTTCAGGCCAGGGATCTCTCCGAGCCGTATCGAGAGATGTCATTAGGGGTGGAGCCTGGGATCCTCTGCATGCGAAGCAGATGCTCTAACACTGAGCTACAATGGCCCTTTTCCTGTCTCGTCCTCTCCCAAGTTTTCAGGGTTCCCGATTAAAGGGGTGATTTCCAAGCCCATTCAGCTGAACATGGGTAGCGTTGTCCGGCAGACCTACAAGCTCAATGCGTGAAGTTTCAAGGGGGGAGGGTGTGGCACGCAGGAGGGTCCCCAAACATCCCATGCTGCTCCATCCATTCAGAGCCCTCGCACCAGCCGTCATCCGCATTTTAGGTCAATGGGCACAGTTGGATTTTTGAGATGATGCCACGGGGGTGCCACCCACTCTGGTCACTTCTCTCACCCACTCCTGTACACACACACACACACACACACACACACACACACACACGCGGACCCCACCCCCTGAGACAGAAAAGAGAGAAAACGCCCACAGCATTCACTTTTGTACAGATCTGAGCAAGAGCCTCACCCGGAAGAGTTAACCTGAGCCTTGAAAAGCGCATAGAGCTGAAAGATGAAGCGAGAAAGAGCGCCATTCTTCCACCTTCCTCCTTCAACGCACTGCATTTTCCAAGTTTCGCTCTATTGTATTTCGAACCAAATATCCTTCCCCTTCCTTTATGTTGTTTGTATGCTGATAAATGATTTCCCCACCCCACGCCCCACCTAAAAATGCTTTGGGCTCATAATAAACCATTTAAAGCACCTGGAGAACCTCCTTTGTTCTTTAAATCAGGTCAAAGCACTTGTCAATCAAGCCGGGCATTGATAATTCTGACTGGCAGGGGCTCTCCAGAGTTTCAGGCAGAGAAGGGTCTTTTCCTGTCACCTGATACCTGATCCTTTACCCTGAAGATGCCAGGAACTGAACTGGGGTCTACGTGCAGAGAAAGTGCCCTGACATTGAACCATGACCCCCCCCAACACCCTAGTGGCTTTCCTCCCTGGCTCCTAAAATAACCTCTGGCCCCAAGGACTACATTTTCCTGCCTCATTCATTTCTCTCTATACTAGGCCTGCACTAGAATCGTGCTGAGTCCCAAGGTTCTAAACGTGGGATGGGGACTGAATGAAGCTTCTGCTCCTGCCAACTTTGCTCTCTTGCCTTTGGCTGTCCCTTACTCGGTGGGGGGAGGGAAAGGCACTCTGCACATGCTCAGAGGAGCCCTTTTTTGCACGCCGTGAACCTAGTCAGACTAACTGGTGGTTAGCCAGGGGAGCAAGCAAGGAAGCAGCCAACACCCCCTGGTTCTTCTAAAATGGGACACTGGTCAAGCGCTTTAACCCCTCATTCCCCAGTCCCAATGTTTTTTTTTCCTCTCTCTCTCTCTCTCTCTCTCTCTCTCTCTCACACACACACACACACACTCTGCAAGACTACTGCTAACTCCTGGCCACAAGCAGACATTCAAAGCAAAAAAGGGATGGGTATATGTCACTGTCATGCAAAAGGGAAGGACTCTGCCAATGCCCCTCTCGGCTCATTGCGCAGGGGAGCCTTCTCCCCCGTCTTTCAGAGCAGGCAGAGCAGTCAAAGGGCACAGCAGCCATCACCAGTCCTTCGGCCCTCACTCAGTTCAAAATGCAGCAGTCATTGCAAAAGAGACAGAGAAATAGTCGCCCTCTAGGAAATACAGGAGAGAGAGAGATTTGATATCAGTCCTGAATTTCCTTGGGTTTCACATCTGCTGAGACAAGAAGACTGAGGCAGTGGGGCGAGGGGCGCTGGTCTTTGTATTTTAAGCATGCACTCAGAGGTCCACGAAGAAAATCAAAATCAAAACCAAGCCATTGGGTGAATTCTAAGTCTTCAGCATTTACACACCGTCAGCACAGGAACAGCAACCTAAAACTAAAAAAATTAAAAGATGCTCTGGAGGGTGAGAAAACGGCACATGCGTTTTTGGTCCGCCGAGATGCTCTGAGCCATGCTTGTGGCCTTTGAGGAGAGGGGCACCCTTTTCGCTCCGAGCTGGGAAGCGAAATCCTCTGTCCGCTGTGTGCTCCCTCTCCCTCTGCCATCTCGCCCCCCCCCCCAAACTGCTAATTTGTAAGCTTGCAAATCCTGGTGGGGAAATGAGAGTTTCCTTCAAAAGAAATAGAAAAAATAGCGAGTGTCCACAGAGCAGAGTAAATGTCTCTCCAGCCATTCGCAGCATCAACGCAGGGGGTGCATCCCTGGCCCAGGCCAACAACCATTTCTAAGGATGCAGGTTAAGGCAACAGACGCCGGCTTCTGCAGACACACAAACCTTGCTTTCTCCCACCTCCACCTGACCAGAGCCTTTAACCTCCAAGGGCAGCTATCAATGCCTAGCAAAAAGCCTTCCAGGGAGAGCTTGAGCTCTCCTCTCCAGCAAAGGCTAAGAGTGCCCCCTGGCGGTCCGGCAAAGGAAGAGCAGTTGGTACCCACACAACCCTTTTATTCACAGGGATATAAAAAGCATAGAACGGCAGGCTTGTTACGAGTTGGGAGGGGTCCCCCAGAGGTCATCCAGCCGAACCCCCTTGCAACGCAGGAATCACAACCTGCGGCAGCTGGTGCCCACTGGGACTGGTGGGGCAGCAGGCAGGGAGGTGGACCCAGAAGCAATGACCGATGGCAGAGCCATCTAATGCTAGCTTTGTCCCCATCCTCCTCCCTGCTCAGTTCCAGAAAGGCATAATCGAGATGCCCCGAATTAGGCCAATGGGTCCATCTCCCTCAATATTGTCAACACTGATCGGCAGCAGCTCCCAAGGACGTCAGATGGGTGGCAGGGGGAGGGGGGCCTCTCTTTTCCAACCCAGCAACGGGGTCTCTTCCAGACTGTTGTAAGGGAGCGACAGAAAGCCAGGGGGTGCAGAGGTGGAACGGCGTATCATTGAAGATATCGTAGCGGGTAGGGACCCTGAACTTGATTCCACAACAGGCTGCTGTAGATCACACCCACCCCACCACCCCGTGAAAGGCAACCCCCCTTTGTTTTCAGCCAGTTCAACTTGGCTAACGAAAGCCAAAGCTCGTGCCCTTTGCTAGTCCAGGGTGCCGCAAAAGCCAGTGAAAGAACACAGGCGGGAGTCCGGAGAGAGGAAAGAAGTTCGTGATAGCACTGTACTGAGCCAACTGAACAAGAACAGCATATAACTTGAGGGGGAAAGAAGAAGGCAGGGGTGTAAGTCTGTCTCACTCCAGGCCTTGTTCATAGCAGGAATACATTCAATGAAACATATAAAGACAAAACTCCCTCAGGACTACGCAGCCAATCAGAGCACACTATGTGAGGATCATGCCGCTGATTGATTGCTAAGCAACACCTGCACTTGCCCCGCTCTGTGCTAGTTGACTTTAACACCAACAGAATTAACCAATCCCTACAGTTGCACTTCCAAGACACGGGGACATTGAATGTGGCTAAGAGAAATACCTCCTTACCTGAAAAGCTCTCGGATTTCTTTCACGGTTGCCTGGAAGGGGATATTACGCACCAAGATCTTGGAACTCTTTTGCTTCTTGCCTGTTTGCTTCTTCCGGGCCGAGACCGCAGCTGACCTGGTGGATCAAAAGAGACAGGGGTGAGCTCATCACCCCCCAGGATCTGCCTTCTCCCTAACTAACACGAGCTTTGGTCAATGTCGGCACTGCTAATTTTCCTCGGGGTGCAAGGATGTACAGCTTTGCTCCAGCCCAGATCACCACCCTGGGGTGAAGCGGCAGCATAGGGTACATGCCAAAGCCAGCTGGCAAAAGATGCCCAACTCCACATGTCTATCAAATACAATGGTACCTCAGGTTACAGATGCTTCAGGTTACAGACTCCGCTAACCCAGAAATAGTACCTCGGGTTAAGAACTTTGCTTCAGGATGAGGACAGAAATCACGCAGCGGCAGCAGGAGGCTTCATTAGCTAAAGTGGTATCTCAGGTTAAGAACAGTTTCAGGTGAAGAACGGACCTCCAGAACGAATTAAGTTCTTAACCAGAGGTACCACTGTAGGAGAATCCACTGAAAGGTTTCGGCTCTTGGGAACTCCTGATATGGATGCTGGCGGCTGCCAGAACCTCAACTACCCACAAACGCAAAAACCTTACTGGACTTGCAGCTTTCATGTTGGTATAAAAATATGTGGAATAATAATAATAATAATAATAATAAAAACAACAACAATAATAATAATTTTTAAAAAATTATACCCCGCCCATCTGGTTGGGTTTCCCCAGCCATTCTGGGTGGCTCCCAAAAGAATATTAAAAACACAATAAAAAATCAAACATTAAAAACTTCCATATACAGGGTTGCCTTCAGATGTCTTCTAAAAGTCAGACAGTTGTTTATTTCCTTGATATCGGATGGAAGGACATTCCACAAGGAGGGTGCCACTACCGAGAAGGTCCTCTGCCCGGTTCCCTGTAACCTCACTTTTCGAAGGGAGGGAACCATTGGAGCTGGACCTCAGGGTCCGGGCTGAACGATGGGGGTGGAGACGCTCCTTCAGGTATACTGAGCTGAGGCCGTTTAGGGCTTTAGAGGTCAGCACCAATACTTTTAATTGTGCTCAGAAACGTACTGGGAGCCAATGTAGATCTTTCAAGACCGGTGTTATGTGGTCTTGGCAGCCGCTCCCAGCCACCAGTCTAGTTGCTGCATTCTGGATTAGTTGTAGTTTCTGGGTCACCCTCAAAGGTAGCCCCATGTACAGCATATTGCAGTAGTCCAAGCGGGAGATAACCAGAGCATGCACCACTCTGGCGAGTTCAGCACTAGCTGAAAAAACAACATAAAAGGCCTACAAGACCTGGGGGGGGGGGGAGATGCTGTTTGGTGGGGTTTGATCTCATATACAACAAACACACACAGAGAGAGGACTCCCTCTCCATAGTGCAATGTGAAATTAAGTCTCTCCAGGATATACTGCACTGCGAGGGGGGGGGGTTGCACCTCTATTATGTTTATTGTATTGATTTGTTCAATTTACTTCAATAAAATTGGGGGGTTTGTTTTTGTTTTTAAAGCAGAAGTCTTAGTTTGGACAAGGCCAGGAGCATGTTTGGATTCCTGCATTGCAGGGGGTTGGACTGGATGACCCTTGGGGTTCGATTCTAGGTGCAACTCCCAAGCCAGGAACTTACTTGACAGCTCTTTCGGAGATCTTCACTTCCAGCTGATGACCATCCACAGAGCAACCCTGTAAGAAAGCAAAGACTGCTAAGGGGGAAATTCAAGAGACCTCCAAGTATAAGACACCGAAAGCCACCTTATATCTAGAATCAGACCACTGGTCCATCTCGTTCAGTATTGTCTACACTGACTGGCAGTGGCCCTCCAGGGTTTCAAGGCAAGGGCCCTATCTAGAGAGACCAGGGATTGAACCTGGGATTTTCTGCATGCAAGGCAGATGATCTACCACTGCACTATGGCCCTTCCCCAACTTAGGAAGCAGCCTTACACCAGGTCAGATCATTTGTCCATCTACTCCAGTACTGTCTACTCTGACTGGCAGCAGCATTCTCAGGCAGAGAACGGTCCTTTCTTGCCACCTGCTGCCTGGTCCCTTTTAAACTGGAGGGGCCAAGAATTGAACTCGAGACCTTCTGCACCCCAAGCAGGCACTCTTTAACAAGCTACAGCCCTCTACTCTCTGCATGTGGAAGAGAAAGAGGCAATCGGCATTACCTGCAGCTGTTTGAGGGCTTTCTGAGCATGCTCTGGCTTCTTGTATTCCACAAATCCAAATCCCATGGAAAGGAGCGCTCCTGGAAAAGAAGCGCAAAAGGTGTTGGGGGCGCTGGAGGGGAGAGAAAACATTACCTACCAGGTATAAAGGTAAAGGTAAATGGACCCCTGACCATTAGGTCCAGTCGTGACCGACTCTGGGGTTGCACGCTCATCTCACATTATTGGCCGAGGGAGCCGGCGTACAGCTTCCGGGTCATGTGGCCAGCGGGTGAGAGCGGCGCGAGATCCTGGCCCTGCCGGGAAGACCTCAGCCCCGGACATGACTTTCCCTGACTGGCAGCAGCCCGGCAGCAGGCTGCCTCTTGCCCCCAGCAGCAGCAGCAGCTGCCCAGCCCGCCTCAAGCTGCTTAAAGAGCCGCCCCGCCGGCCACGGCGCGCCCAATCAGCCTGCGTCCTGGCCGGGCTGCTGCTGCCACCGCCGAGCTGTGCGCCAGGATGCGGCTCCTGCCAGCCCCGATCCCCTTGCTCTTTGCCATGCTGCTGCTGGCGGGAGAGCCCTGGGTCCGCCAGGCGTCAAGCCGCGCCGCCACCTCAGCACAGCAGCAGCAGCCGCCCCAACGGGTGAGAGCGGCGCGAGATCCTGGCCTTGCCGGGAAGACCTCAGCCCCAGACATGACTTTCCCTGACCGGCAGCAGCCCGGCAGCAGGCTGCCTCTTGCCCACAGCAGCAGCTGCCCCAGCGGTTCGTTTAAACGTGCTCCCGGTAACTCCTGAGGGGATCCAAATGAGCCGGATTCCTACAGCCTCTGCCGTTTCGTTTCTCCCTCGAAAGAATCCCAGGCTCTGCGCTTTATCCCCTTGCGGAGGTGCAGTTCCCGGCAGCACTTTTAAACGAACCGCAGCGCCCTGAAGAAGAAAGTGCTTCCTTCGAAGGCCACAGCTTCTGCCGGCGGGAGCTGCTTCGGGCCAGCAGCAGGCTGATCGGGCGCCCGAGGTATGAACACCCCCCCCCAATAAATAAGCCCGGCAGTTAAAAGTAAAGGCCCTACGCGCTCTTTTTTTCTTCTTCCCTTGCCGCCGGGGGACTGAGCAAGGTGGGCATGTAGGAGGCGAGCGCCAGGGTCGGCGAAGGAGGCGGCAGCCAGGCACACCGGATCAACTCCAAGCAGGGCGGGCAGGCGGGCGGGTGGGCTCGGTGGTGGCGGAGGTGATTCGGGGGTCGGGGAGCGGCGTCGGGAGCAGGAGGGGAAAGCAGCTGGCACCCTCTGGGCGCGCTTGCATCGCTCCGTGCTCGCGAAGGCATCGGAGCACCTCCGCAGCTGCGGCCCAGGCCTCGGAAACCTCGGTTTACACTTCCGGTTTATGATGGTTCGTAAACCGAAAATTCGTAAACCGAGGTGTTCGTAAACCGAGGTTCCACTGTACTGCTGGTTGTACTGCCACTGGGGTTGGGTGGGGTTGCTTTGTGCAATGCCCTCCCTGGCAAAGTGCATCTTTCTCCCTCACTGTTGACTTTCAGGAAGAATCTCAAAAACATCCCTGTTTACCAAGGCATTTGACAGCTCAAATATCTTGTTCCTGGCAATCCTGTGGACCAGTGTCTTTATAGCACTTTTAACCATTTCTAGATTTTTAATTTCACCTTAAAGAATGTTTCATTCTTGGTTTCTTTGCTGTCTTTGGCTCCTTCAGGATGAAGGGCCATATATACACACTGAAATGCTAATACAGTGGTACCTCTACCTACGAATAACTCCACTTACGAATGTTTCTACTTACGAACGGAGCTCCGTCCGCCATCTTGGATGCGGTTTAGATAGGATTTATTCTACTTACAAATTTTTAGATAGGGTTGCTTCGACTTACGCATTTTTTCTCCCAACGCATTCCTATGGGATTCGACTTACAATTTTTTTCTACTTACGAATGTGCGTTCGGAACGCATTAAATTCGTAAGTAGAGGTACCACTGTAATAAACAGCATCAGCTTCCTGCAACCAATTGGAAGCCGCACCTTCATTTCCAAATGTTTTGGAAGTCGAACGGACTTCCGGAACGGATTCCGTTCGACTTCCAAAGTATGACTGTATTGTTTTATGTTTTTATATTGATGCAAACTGCTGTAATAAGATTCTTATGACACAACAAAATGTATTCCCCCCCCCCTAAAATTATAAATAAAATAAGTCGGTGCTTTTTGTGGCAGTACTTGCTGGTACCAAATAATGTTGCCCCTTTTTCTGCTGCTCATGGCCTCCATCCTCCTATAGCAATCCTTTGACCAAGATATGAGTTCCAGCACCTGTTTTTTTTTCACCAAAAGGGGGGGGGAACGCACCCTAGAGCGGTTTATGACAACCTGGACTACAGCCGCCACCAGCCCCTCCCAGCAGAGCCATTTTGTACCTCAGCTCCCACTAGGTCCCAGCCAACATAGCCATTTTGGACTACAACTCCCACCAGTCCCACCTAGCTCATCTTTGCAAGGGGGGTGATGGGAGTTGTAGTCCAAAGCACACCTAGAGGGTGACAGAATACCAAGGGCTAATTAATCGGACAAGAGGACATACCAGCTTTATCTTTCTTCTTTGAGATGGCGCAACTCTTCACGGCTCCCACCTTGGAAAAGACCTGGAAAGGAAAAGTTGTGCACTTCTTAGTTTAACCCCAGAAAGGGGAAAAAAATAACAATTTGCAAACCACCCAGAAACAAATGCTAAACTTACGCCACATTCCAGTATATTTCTGGAAGCGGCTTTTCCTTCACGTAAAAAAAAAAGCTCAGATATAATGCAGACAACTAACAGTTAGGAAAACTGCACGAAAACAGAAGAGACTGTCGTGTGAATGCAAAGTAAGAGGCCAGAGGCCCGGGGAAGAAACATAATGCACTCAAGCCCATAGCTGCCAAGTACCCCGTATTTCCCGGGAAACCCCCATTTTTCCTTACCGTTTCCGGAGGTCTCCCGTTCCAGCTTCTCTCCCGTTAATTTCCCTTATTTTTGTTCCTGTCGGCGGCCATTTTTCTGGTGCCGCTTTGCCCATCTATGGGCACCAGAAAATGGCCGGCGCCGAAAAGTCGCATCTACGCATGTCCGGAAGTGCGTAGACGCAACTTCCAGTGTCGCTTTGCCCATCTATGGGCACCGAAAATGGCTGACGCCAACACCAGAAGTTGCGTCTACGCACTTCTGGACATGCATAGACGCGACTTCTGGCGCCGGCCATTTTCTGGTACCCATAGATGGGCAAAGCGACACCGGAAGTTGCGTCTCCGCAGCTGTTGCGCAGCTGCCGATCTCGGATTTCTCCGCGGGGTACTTGGCAGCTATGCTCAAGCCATCAGACACGCACCTCTTGTAGAGTCTCCTCTGTAGTGACAAAGTTGAGGTTCTTTATGAAGAGTGTGCACCCAGGAATGCTTTCCTCTTCTTCTTCTTCGTCCTCCTCTATTTCGGCTTCCACTGGCTGCGTCTGAGCTCCTTGGCTTCCACAATCACCTGCAAAATATCAGGCAGGATCACAGCCATCACCACCCAGCAGGCAGTCACTCAGATTGAGCTTGGATTCCCCCCCTCCCCTAAAAAGTGGGGACATTATAACAAGCTTTCAACCCGGTGGTTAGTCAGCACTGCAGTTTGCCCACTTTTTCAGGGACTCAAAACAGGCAGGTGGCACAACTGAGCAACGACACTCCTGAATGTCAAAGAGGATTCCGCACGCCACAATTGCGGAATTTGTTCCCATGTGACGTTGTGACGGCCCCCAGCTTGGAGGCTTGGAAGAGGATGAGACACATTTGTGGAGGGTAAGACTAGACAGGGTGCTGCTACTAGACAAGGGTGGCAGTCTTCTGCCTCCACTGTTGGAGGAAGCATTTATTTATTTTATTTCTTTAATAAAATACACACACCCCACTTGATTTGCAAAAAGAAAACGCTCAAAGCGGTTTGCAAGAGGAAGAAGAAAAATGAAATTATCAGTTGTTGTTTTCAAAACTATCTAAAACCGGGGAGGGGTGGTGGTGGTGGTTAAAATCAAGGCTAAGTGGATTAAAACACATGTAACTACATGTCTGGATAGGTTGGTCTAAACCAGGCATCCCCAAACTGCGGCCCTCCAGGTGTTTTGGCCTACAACTCCCATGATCCCTAGCTAACAGGGCCAGTGGTCAGGGATGATGGGAATTGTAGTCCAAAACATCTGGAGGGCCGAAGTTTGGGGATGCCTGGTCTAAACAAAAACATTTTAAGCGGTTGCAAAAAGGAGCACAGGGAAGGCGCCGGCCTGATTTCAAGAGGCAGGGAGTTCCAAAGTGTTGGTGAAATACTGATTTCTTACAAATGTGGAATGGGCGTCATGTTGCTCCTGGTACAATGCCAGCTCTTCAGACAGAAGAGATCCCAAAGGTAAACTGCCCCCGAGTTGTTAAGAGGTTTATATACTAATAGTAACACCTTGAACTTGGCCCAGTAGCAAACTGGCAACCAGGGCAGGTCTGCAATATGCTGACAGTGTCTCACTCCTGTCAGCAATTGTGCACTAATTGCTGCTTCCAGGTCAAGTACGGGGGAAGCCCCACAAACTTTTTGGAGCGAGGTAGAGAAGCACACTGGGGGCAAGGGGACCACGACAACCCTTCTTCCTCTGCAGCAGCCATATTTGGCCTTCAGTCCTCCAGATATTTCTGAACTACACTTCCCAGCATCCTTGACCACTGGACTATGCTGGCCGGAAACAACGTCTGGGGGTGTAAGGCTCAAGAAGCCCGCTCTACACACTTCTGACCTGATGCATCCAGGCTGAACATTTGCAGGGCCCTTCTCTGTGTGTTTAGCCCCAAAGCGAGGAACCTCAGACCCAGCACACACACGGCAAGATGCGAGATATTTAAAAACGCAGTCAAACCAACGATGCATGTCTTGCTAGATAGGCACACGGTAGGAGCTGATGCTCACAGAGTTTTCCTGCAAGTTTGCTAGAGAGAACTTTGTGAAAGACACTCCCACCGTGCCCTAACAGTGGGAGGGCATAACTATACAGTGGTACCTCGGCTTACGAAGATGATCTGTTCCGCAGCACTCTTCGTAAGTCGAAGTCTTCGGTTGTCGAAGCACTTGTTCTGCGCATGCGGGAAGCGCGATTTTGCGCTTCTGCGCATGTGCAGAGCACGCGCGCAGCGATAAATCTTCCGGGTTTGCCGACTTCGGAAGTCGAGTCATTCGGATGTCAAGGTACCACTGTATGTAGCTTCCTACCTGCCTGGGCACAATCTCTTTCTCGTCTCTTTTCACCAAGCCAGAAATGTGAAAACATCTGCATTGGAGCTCAGGCTCCATCTCTCTCAAACAAGACTAAAGCATGTTTTTGTAAACGAACCTGAACAAAGCAGCAGTTCTTATTCGTCAGCAAATATTCTGAGTTGGTAAATGTTATTTTCACCTGTTGCAACACTCTTTATGTGAATATTGTTTTGTGGGGAAGGAAGGGGGGGGGGAATACCAGGAGAATCCAGTCTGCCTTAAAGCATCCTGGATTACTAAAAGGCTAAAACTAGCCTATCTAAGCTTCCTTTTAAGCTGCAAAAGGGATGGTACTCTGCTGATCTCACAAACATGAGGAAGGAAGGATAATATCTAATAAATATATTAGATATCTAATAAATATATATATAATAAATATATAATATATATATAATAAATATCTAATAAATATATTCTCTCCTAGAATCTATTCAAATCCCAACAGGAAATTTGTCCCTGACCTTTGATAATGCTTGAAGAGTATGCAGCTACGTAGATACAAGCCTACTGCACAAACTAGTTGGGGGGGGGTTCCCTTTGTTGCTCCACCCACTTTTGATTCTGGCCCCGCCCACTGCTGGAATGTGGCCCCCAGGAGGTCTCCCAGAAGGAAATGCAGCCCTCAGTTTGGGGGGGGGGAGTCCCCCCTTGTTTAAAGCCAGGCAAAAAAATCCTATTACAGGCCTTTTCTAAATGGGGGGGGGACCCTAGGGAGGCAGCGAATTAGCAAACATAGACATTCACTTTGTTGATTCTCTGGAAAAGAAACCAATTAGAGCCATGGGGAATGAAGGACCCCCCCCCCACACACACCATCTACCGTTTCCACAATAATAACAAAACGAAGTCAGCCTCGCAGAGTTCTTTTGTAATCAGACGGAGGAATTTACTGCCACTGTCCCCCGGGTGCCAGAGGCTGGAAGCGGAGACCCTTATCGGCCGCGAGCAGATTTCTGAGGGCCGTGGTGCTAAAAGCCCTTTATCTAGAGGTGAGGGTCCTGGGTGTGGGGAAAGGGGAATTTGCTTGCCGGGGGCCAGCGTGTGGAAAGGACGTGTGGCTTTGCCTCTGTGCCTCCCTTCTCCTTTGGGAAAGAGCACATACAAGCAGGAGATGGGATGTTTTTAATATTGGGGGGGGCAGAGCGAAAGTTGATAAATGAAAACAGAGGAGGGTCACGTTGCCGAAAACAGGGCATCTGCAGCAGGGATGGAAATTAAAATCATAAGAAGGAAGAGATCCCTGCTTCTAGCAACTGGTATTCAGAAGCATCGCTGCCTCCGACCAAGGAGGCAGAGCATCGCCCTCATGGCTAGCAGCACTCTCCTACACAAATTTGTCTAATCCTCCTTCTTAAGCCATCCAAGTTGGGGCATCCTGTGGCAGGGAGTTCCACAGTTTAATTACGTGCTGCGTGAAGAAGTACTTTTAACACACAAACAGGGCCTGCCGACCACAGATTTGCTGCTCCTTCTGCCCTCTCTGGCAGAGTCACCCAGGAGGTGGTCAATGAGCCTGGGTTGTACCCGACCAAATTCACACCGAAAATAATGGGCCTAGGTTAGGCCCTATCGGCAGCATTTTTTAATTTCATTTATTAAACTTCTTCACTGCCCTTCATCCGAGGATCACAGGGCGGTTTCCATATAAAAACACAAAAATACGTAACATAGTAACAAACAAAAACAATACCACACCCCCAAACCCACAAATTTAAAAGGCTTTGGTAAGCCATAGGCCTGTGGAGAGGAACACAGCTGAAACTCGGAAAATAAGAATATCGTTGAAAAGTGCATTTATTTCAGTAATGGAACTTAAAAGGTGAAACCAATATATGAGATAGATGCATGACATGCAAAGCAAAATATGTCAAGCCTTTTTTGTTGTAATTAATTATTATTTGTCATTAGGCAGGTCAATTATAAATGGAATGGAATTAATTAAATGTAATAGCAATGTTTATTTTTGTATTATTGTAACTATTTGTTTTATTACTGTGGAATTTCCAAAAGAAAGCATTTGAAAAAATTAAAATAAAAAATAGTAAGTTGCATTACTGAAATAAATCCACTTTTCGACGATATTCTAATTTTCCGAGTTTCACCTGCATACCGTATTTTTCCGTATAACACTAGGTTTTTTCCCCTAAAAATTAATGTCCAAAATTAGGGGGCGCCTTATACACGGATAGTGCTGAGGGTGGATTTTCTTAAATCTGAGTCCCCCCAAAATATGGGGCCCTTTTATAGACGGAAAAATAGGGTAATTAGGCCTGACGCCTAATGATATGTAATGAAGGCGTCCACAAGTCTCCCCGGGGAGCTCGTTCTTGTGTTGTCCCTTTTCAGTCTTCCATAAGAAGAAGGGCCTCAGATGATGATTGCATTACATGTTCCGTACATTCATTTAAAGCTGCAGGGTTGGACCCTGAGGAGCTTGGGCAAAGCATCTTTTAGAATTCCCTCTCCCTCTCTAGAAGGAGAGTGCTGCAGGATTCCAGCCTGCAATTTCTTCAGGTGGGAAAAGGTGACCAGCCACAGAGCAAGTGGGAAGTGGGGGTCTGGAGGCAAACCAATAATATTAATAATAATAATAATACAGTCATACCTCGGGTTAAGTACGCTTCAGGTTGAGTACTCTCAAGTTAAGTACTCCGCGGACCCGCCTGAAACGGATTAATCCACTTTCCATTACTTTCAGTGGGAAAGTTCGCTTCAGGTTAAGTACGGACTTCCAGAACCAATTAAGGACTTAACCTGAGGTACCACTGTACATTGATTATTGCCTTCATTTTATGGATCAATGGTCTCATTTGACAGTAAAATTTGTGTTAAATTGCTGTTTTAGGGGGTGTTTTTCATCGTCTGGAACGGATTAATCCACTTACCATTACTTTCAATGGGAAAGTTCACTTCAGATTAAGTACGCTTCAGGTTAAGTACGGACTTCCAGAACCAATTACAGTGGTACCTCGGTTTACAAACACAATTGGTTCCGGAAGTCTGTACTTAACCTGAAGCGTACTTAACCTGAAGCGAACTTTCCCATTCAAAGTAATGGAAAGTGGATTAATCCGTTCCAGACGGTCCGTGGAGTACTTAAACTGAAGCGTACTTAACCTGAAGCGAACTTTCCCATTGAAAGTAATGGAAAGTGGATTAATCCGTTCCAGACGGTCCGTGGAGTACTTAAACTGAAGCGAACTTAACCTGAAGCAAACTTTCCCATTGAAAGTAATGGAAAGTGGATTAATCCGTTCCAGACGGGTCCACGGCGTACTCAACCTGAAGCGTTCTTAACCCGAGATATGAGTGTAATTGGTTCTGGAAGTCCGTACTTAACCTGAAGCGAACTTTCCCATGGAAAGTAATGGAAAGTGGATTAATCCGTTCCAGACGGGTCCGCGGAGTACTTAAACTGAAAATACTCAAACCGAGGCGTACTTAAACCGAGGTATGACTGTAAGTACTTAACCTGAGGTACCACTGTAATAAATTAATAATAATAATAATAATAATAATAATAATAATAATAATAATATATTATTTATACCCCGCCCATCTGGCTGGGTTTCCCCAGCCACTCTGGGCGGCTTCCAACAAAATATTAAAATACAATGGTCTGTTAAACATTAAAAGCTTCCCTAAACAGGACTGCCTTCAGATTTTAAAAACAAACTCCCACACATACATTAAAAACAGACAGTGCATACCAGTTCCAGGCTGTCCGTCTCCTTCCTTCTCACCTCCTGGAATCTCAGGTTCTCTCTTTGCAGGACCAGAGAAGACTCCCATAGGCGCCCATTCTAGGTACAGGGGGATATTCTGGAACTGAGTGGTGTGGGGAGAAAAGGAGAAAAATTGCCATTAGTGCAAACAGCAGAAAGGAGAAGCCGCTGCTTCAAACTTCCTAGCATCCGGGCTTGAAAATTGTTATTTCAGTTTCTGTTTCCGTATATCCCACCTTTCCTCCAAGGAGCTCGACATGGCACACCCCTCTCCATATTTCCGTCACAACAACCCTGTGAGGTAGGTTAGGCTGTGAGGCCCAAGGTCACCTTAATGGCCACGTGGGGGGTTTGAACCCCGGTCTCCCAGGTCCTAGTCCGACACTCTTAACCACTGCACCACACTGGCTCTCAGATTCATCCCAAACAGTTATTATAATATTTTTTTAAGATTTATTTTTCTCATAATCTAACCCACTCCATCTCCCAACTAAGAATTATCGGACAGCGGTATGTGTTTTCCAGGACAAATGTCTACGTAGGTGTTCTCTGATTGCTCAGTTAATTGATATAACAGATATAAATAAGTAAGCAAACAAAATTAAATTAAATTAAATTAAATGTAGTCAGGGATGGAGTTAAAAGTCAGAGCTCCACGGAAATAGCCCTGCAGGTACATATTGTTCCATGAAGCTACTTGGGAGGTGGGCAGCCACCTTGGCTGAGCCCAAGCTCTGCACATTTATTCATTTATTTACTCACACCTTTTTCGACAAGGAGCAAAAGGTGGTATGCATGGCTCTCCAAACACACACACACCAGCCCTCCTCATTTAATCTGCAAACAACAGCCCTGTGAGGTAGGCTAGGCTGAGAGGCGGTGACTGTGGTCCAAGGGTCACCCACCGCGGGCTTCATGGCTGAGCAAAGGATCTGAACTGTGGTCTCCCAGGGCCTAGCCCAGCACTCTAACCACTACACCGCACATCCTCACCTTCGAGTAAGCCAATTTCATGTACGCCCGCTTAGCTTCGGTGGGCTCCAGGAACTCCACAATGGCTGTCACCCCTCCTTCGGGGAGCAGCACCCGACCAAGGCTTCCGTGCGCCCCGAAGGCCTTCTCTATTTCGTCCGCCTCTGTTCCAGCAGGCAGGTTCTTCACCAGAATCACGGTCTTGCTCCGCTCACCAGCAGCCTGGAAGAAGAAGAAGAGGGAAGATCGTGACTGCCCTACGAAGGAAGCTTTTGCAACGTTTGGGACTTTTTAGGCTGCAGAAAAGGCAAGTTAAGAGGCAACACAACAGAAGTTTACAAAAGCGGATAGAGAAAAGTTTTCCTCCCTCTCTCATCGAGTCAGAACTCGTGGACATCTGATGCCAGCCAGTGTGGTCAATAATGAGCCAGTGACTTAAGATTGCAAAGCCTATGCACATTTACAGGGAGGTAAATCCCAGTAGACGGGCAATTCTGACTGGGGTAAACTCCCTGCTTGAAACCCTGGACAGCTGCTGCCAGTCCGTGTACACAATATTGATCTAGATGAACCAATGGTCTGACTCAGTAGAAAGTACACTTGGAAGTTCCTCTCCTGGGAGCACATGGCATTTACCTGGCTGAAGGAATCCAGACGGACGCCGTTGTCCAGCAGGAACTGTCGGACCTTCTGAACAAGCTCTGTTTCCCCCAGAGCCACTCTCACGGCCACGCTCCCCTTGCCTTCCTGCCATGAGACAATAATATAATTTTTTTATTTCATAAAATTTATATACACCACCAGATTTTTTTTAATAAAAAAACCTCAAAGCAATCTACAAGAAGACAAAAACAATTGCAACATCCAAAAGAATTAAAACCATCAATGAACTAAATATGTATCAGCATATTTAAAGCCCTAAACGGTCTTGGTCCAGTATACCTGAAGGAAAATCTCCACCCCCATCGTTCTGCCCGGACACTGAGGTCCAGTACTGAGGGCCTTCTGGCGGTTCCCTGGTTGCGAGAAGCAAAGCAACAGGGAACCAGGCAGAGGGCCTTCTCAGTAGTGGCACCCGCCCTGTGGAATGGCCTCCCACCAGATGTCAAAGAGAAAAACATCAACCAGACTTTTAGAAGACATCTGAAGGCAGCCCTGTTTAGGGAAGCTTTTAATGGTTAACAGGCCATTGTATTTTAATATTTTGTTGGAAGCTGCCCAGAGTGGTTGGGGAAACCCAGCCAGATGGGCGGGGTATAAATAATAATAAATAATAATAATAATAATAATAGCATTCTAGATGTCTGGGTAGGCTTTGACTAAACAAAAATGCTCTTAGCAGGTGACAAAATGAGTATACAGTGATAACACCTGCCTGATGTCAATAGGCAGGGAGTTCCAAAGTGCATTGCAGGGGGTTGCACTAGATGACCCTCAGGGGTCCTCTTCTAACTCTACAATTCTGCGATTCTACGTAGGCACAATGCTACCCTTGTTCTCCTGCCAAGAGAGAATTTTAGATGCATAGATAGATACGGATATTGCCATTAACTTAGCTGAAAGACGGGTTAACTTAGCTGAAAAGGATGTTCAAAAACAAACAAACCAGAAGCTTTTCTTTTGGGAATTATAGGGACAGAACTACCGAAATTGTATAGAAAATTATTCATGTGTGCTACTACAGCAGCAAGAATGTTACTCGCCCCAAAGTGGAAAGAAGCAGAAGTCCAAGCAAAGGAAGAATGGATACAAAAACTTATGGAATATGCAGAAATGGCAAAAGTTACCGGAAAAATAAGAAATCAAGATAAGAAACTTTTCATAAAAGCATGGAAATCGTTTATTGGATATTTACAGATAAATTGTAAACAGATAAGAACATTGGCAGGATTATTGTGATAACCTGCAGTTTTATAAGAGTATATACTTACAGTAGATAATTAAATGAGCAAGTTAAACGAATTTGCAGAAGATATGAAAAAATAAATTGAAGGAACCGCAGAAAGAGGGGGAAGGAAGTCAAATTGTGAAATGTTAACCGGATTGTAAAATTAATGAAATGTATAAATCTGAAAATTATAAATAAAAAACAATTAAAAATGATTTTTAAAGAAGGCTTACATGATCAAACACTTGGCTCTTCGTTGCATTGTACTTCTGCGCAACAGCATCGGCGACCGCATTCACCCCCATGAAGAGGGTGTTCCAGTTATGAGAGCTATATTCGGGGGGAGAAAAAATAAAATAATAATAATAATAATATTTATCCCAGTCTGTGACAGACTTGGAACAGAAGGTCATAACCACAGCCGGAATGATTATTGGTCATCCCCTCCCAGATTTGGAAGATCTATACAGTTCCCGTTGCCTCAAAAAAGTAAAAACTATTTTACAGGATCCATCTCATCTGGGATATAGTCTTTTTGTACCACTGCCTTCAGGCAAGAGATACAGAACAATTAAATCAAGACCAAATAATAGACTAAAAAACAGTTTCTACCCAAAAGCTATATCCATCTTAAATACTGTAACTAAATAATTGACCTGAAGAGTTGTGTAGGCCTGTGCATGTATGGCTAAAAATGTGTGTGTGTTTGTTTTGTTTCTTGTTTTTGTTTTTATGGGATAGCATCCAATTTCACTGTAATTACACAATGACAATAAATAAATCTAATCTAATTTTACATATGCACCGTTTTCGTCATTGAAACTAACCCACAGATGGTACCTGACTCCACGAAAACTAGCACTAATATGTTCAGGAACCTCATCAAAATGTTGGAGAGGATGCACCTCCACAGGCACATATCTCCACATGTGGTGGGAGTGCCCTAAAATCCAATCATTCTGGAAGACATCCATGCAAGAAATTTGTAAGATAACTAAGCAAGTGCTAGAAATTACACCAGAATTGGTTTTACTAAATATCTTTCAAGATAACAACGCTCACTCAGATCACAAATAACTTATAATCCACCTATTGTCAGCAACCAGAAACATTATAGCCAGACACTGGAGGGACCTGTCGGGAGTAAGCATGGACCAATGGTACCAAGTTGTATGGGAAACGGCCCTACTAGGAAAAACTGACCAGTAAGATGAAACTGACACGGGGACAAACAGAGGAAGACACCTTCACCCCAGTATGGTTCCCTTTCATCACTTATACAGCCCAACAAGACAACGACAAAAACTTACCGTCAGCATACAAATCAATATGGCTAACCTAATCAGAACACCCTCCCTCCCCGCTCACACAAGAAACTAAAGATCATCACAGCCAACCACAAATGAACAACCACATCCTAAGACAAATCCCGACATCTCTCACCAACAAAGAAGCACGAACAAACAACAGAGAACCTGCACAAAAGACGCTGACGCCGAACCCCTACACATATCAAGAAAAACAGAAACATCGGCAATCCACCACACCCAAATCCCCACCCCACCCACCTCTTTCCCCCCTTCCTCATAATGTCTCAACAAGTAAAATTGATGTGTAAAAATGATGCATGAGACACTGCACTACCTTTGTAACCCAAGAAAATCCTTAATAAAAATAATTATTAAAAAAAAAAAGCAACGCTAGAACTTGTGGACACGCGGTGAAGCTGAATGCTGGAAGATTCAGGCCATCTTCACGCAGTGCGTGATTAAACTATGGAACTCCCTGCCACAGGAGGCAGCAATGAGCACCAGCTTGAATGGCTTTCAAAGAGGATTGGACAAATCCATGCCGGACAAGGCTACTGACGGCTACTAGCCACGACCGGTGCCGGATTTACATATAAGCTAAACAAGCTATAGGTTAGGGCAGGGGTCAGCAACCTTTTTCAGCCATGGGCCACTCCACCGTCCCTCAAACCATGTGGTGGGCCGGACTATATATTTTTTTTGGAGGGGGGGATGAACGAATTCCTATGCCCCACAAACAACCCAGAGATGCATTTTAAATAAAAGGACACATTCTACCCATGTAAAAACACCAGGCAGGCCCCACAAATAACCCAGAGATGTATTTTAAATAAAAGGGCACATTCTACCCATGTAAAAACACCAGGCAGGCCCCACAAATAACCCAGAGATGTATTTTAAATAAAAGGACACATTCTACCCATGTAAAAACACCAGGCAGGCCCCACAAATAACCCAGAGATGTATTTTAAATAAAAGGGCACATTCTACTCATGTAAAAACATGATTGAGAAGGCAATTGGGCTGGATTGAGAAGGCAATTGGGCCGCATCTGGCCCATGGGCCTTAGGTTGCCTACCCCTGGCTTAGGGCCCCACTCTCTTGGAGCCCCCCCAAAAACCCTGGATGTACATTTCCAAAATATGAGATAAAAAACAAATAAAATAAAACCTACATACAGCAACAGTGTTTTGTGTTGTGTAGGCTCCTATGCTGTAAGTAATGGGCCCCGCCTGCTAGCTTGCTCCCTAAAATATCACTGGTTTCCTCATTTCTATATATAGGGTGCCTACACTCTGCATGTGCAAATGGCTTTAGATACCTATTAGGTCCATAAATTACCATGTAGCATATATTCAACACAAAAAACAGCGACAATTTGTTGTTGTTGGCAAAGGACAGCTGGACATATAAAGGCCCCCATTGCACCTTCAGTAGCTTAGGGCCTCATCAAACTTAAATCTGGCCCTGGCCATGACGGCTATGGTCTGAATCTACTGTCAGAGGCACTATGCCAGGCATCCCCAAACTGCGGCCCTCCAGATGTTTTGGCCTACAACTCCCATGATCCCTAGCTAACAGGACCAGTGGTCAGGGATGATGGGGATTGTAGTCCAAAACATCTGGAGGGCCGAAGTTTGGGGATGCCTGCACTATGCCTCTGAATAGCAGTTGCCGGGAACCACAGGTGAGCAGAGTGCTGTTGTGCTCAGATCCTGCTTGTGGGTTTCTCTTTGGCTGGCCACTGTGAGAACAGCATGCTGCACTTAGATGGGCCACTGGCCTGACCCAGCAGGCTTGTGTTATGTCCTTATGTTGTATGTTTCTAATTGCTTTTTATAAAATTGTTTTTATGTATGCAATTCTTTTGACTGTTTAGGTCAAGCGCAGGCAAACTCGGCCCTCCAAATGTTTTTGGGACTACAACTCCCATCATCCCTAGCTAACAGGACCAGTGGCCAGGGATGATTGGAGTTGTAGTCCCAAAATATCGGGATGAAGCAAAATATGATTTCCAAAAGGAAGAAAAACAAGCAGAACAAGAAGATGAGAGACAAAGGGACTTAAAGTCTAATGGAATTGAAGATCCTGGAGGGGTTAAAATGTGGAGTGGGGTTTTTGTGGGATGGGAAGGACAGGGGCAGGGGGGGGCAAAGGCCTGGAGATGGATTTGGGAAAGAATGGGTGTGGGGTAAAAACTTTAGTTAAAAGGTATTGTTTTGGTTTCTGAAAGACGGTCTTCGAAATCTTGGCATGACAATGGAAACGCTGAACCAATTGGGGGAAAAAGACTTAGGGAGAGGAGATGGAATGTAAATAAGAAGGGGGAAAAAAGTTATGTTTCCTTAAGGGAGTATAAGAATGGCTTGGAGAGAATTTTTAAGTTATTGTAAATTATTGTAGGTTAAGTGAGGTGTTTGGTTAGAAAGCTGCCTGCCCCCCTCTCCTTACTCTGAGGCACTCAGTGGCAGGGGCTGCTCAGATGGGTGAGGAGGAAATGGAACCTTGGAAGTGCTGTGCTCTGCAGGCACCTCTCGTGGCAGGAGGGGACCTGTGGGAGGGCAGCATGAAAAAGGAGGAGGATTGAGTTAATATTATAAGATTAAGTTTTGAAACTGAGTTGGAAAATTCGCCACTAGTAATCAGAATTTGTTAGGAAAACCATGAGGAAGACTATCGAGGGAGTCGCAATTAAGATGTTAAAATAATAAGAACTGGGAAGTTTGAACTCTTCCCAATTTTCCCTTTGTTCTTTTTTGTTTTTTTTTCTCTTTTCTTTTTTTCTTTCTCTTTCTTCTAGGTTTATTAATATGATTATGAAAGAGTTGGGGGATGCAGATCCCCATAACCCCTTCCTCCCTGTTCTCTCAGTGGCAGGGGGGGGATATGGAGGGAGGAGGGAGGGGGGAAGCAGAACTCAATTCACAATTGGACCCCTTTGTTTCCTAAAGCACACGGGTCCTACTGGTGGCAGAAGTGGACCGGTGTGTGGAGGGAAAATGAAGGGACAGTGTTATATTATATGTCTTGTTTGTGTATGCCTTATTTGAAAAATAATAAAAATCTTTAAAAAAAAAAATATCTGGAGGGCCGAGTTTGCCAATGCCTGGTTTAGGTAAAGGTAAAGGACCCCTGGTGGACCCAGGTGGCACTGTGGGTTAAACCACAGAGTCTAGGGCTTGCTGATCAGAAGGTCGGTGGTTTGAATCCCTGCAATGGGGTGAGCTCCCGTTGCTCGGTCCCAGCTCCTGCCCACCTAGCAGTTCGAAAGCACATCAAAGTGCAAGTAGATAAATAGGGACTGCTCCGGCGGGAAGGTAAACAGTGTTTCCGTGCGCTGCTCTGGTTCGCCAGAAGCAGCTTTGTCATGCTGGCCACATGACCCGGAAGCTGTCTGCGGACAAACGCCGGCTCCCTCGGCCTATAGAGCGAGATGAGCGCCGCAACCCCAGAGTCGGACACGACTGGACCTGATGGTCAGGGGCCCCTTTACCTTTTTAAAGGACCCCTGGACAGTTATGTCCAGTCAAAGGCGACTATGGGGTTGCGGCGCTCATCTCGCTTTCGGGCCAAGGGAGCCAGCGTTTGTCCACAGACAGACTTCGGGGTCATGGGGTGAAACAGGACTAAACCGCTTCTGGTACAATGGAACACCATGACGAAAACGCCATTTATACCTTTGTCTACTTGCACTGGCATGCTTTCGAACTGCTAGGTTGGCAGGAGCTGGGGCAGAGCAATGGGAGCTCACCCCGTCGCGGGGATTCGAACCGCCAACCTTCTGATCCGCAAGCTCAAGAGACTCAGTAGTTCAGACCACGGCGCCACCTGCACCCCTATGTATGTTTCATAGATATTAATTTGTAAATTGCTTCAGGGTGCCTCGTGGGAAGTGATTCATAAATGAAATAAATACACAGTAAGATTAATAATAATTAGGCAAACCTGGAACTGTTGGCTTTGTCCTTGGATGCCTTTTGCTTCTTGTAAGAAGACGCCCCAGCAGCATCCGAGTCCTCCCCTTCTTCTTTCTTAATAGTGGAGGGCAGAACGTGTAGCATCCGGCCCTAGGAGAAAAGGTAGCAACTCTGGAACTCCATGCTGGATGAAAATAGACCACTTTAAAAAAGAAAAAACCCTTCTCAAACTCTGGCCTCCACTTCAGCAATGTCTTCCAAGCCATAAAATGTCTTGGGTGAAGAGGAATGTTCTTAAATGAGGACTACTGAATGAAGCACTTCACCAGGGAAGGCGTTTCATAAAGGGGGAGCCAACACCAAGAAGGTCCCGGCATGGGTCAGCACCCAGTGGCAGAACCAAAACCAAAAGGAGCTACCCTTCAAACCACAGAGCTTTGAGGTGGTTCCAGGCTGGGTCTTTCTCATGTCTTGCAACCTGATCCTTAAAAAAGAAAAGTGGAGGAACTTGGGAGCCTGCTGCCTGCAAACCCAGTGGGTTTTCTCACAAAGCGACAGCCCGTCCCAAATCAGTTGTACCTGGAAAACCTGCCCATCCACTTCTGCAAAGGCCTTGACGGCATGTTCCGGGATCATGTAGGTGATGAAAGCAAAACCTTTGGGTTTCTTGGTGAGACTGTCAATGGGGAAATGGATCTCAGAGAGGGGCCCTGGAGAGAACGGGAAACAAACACACATTCCCATAAAGAAACCTCTGTGGCTGCAGGACGCAGCGGCCTAAGAAGACCACAAAGCGGCGCTGAGGCAACCATCGCACCATAGATTTAAAGTGCTTTGATATCACTTTTAAAAAACAGTGGCTTCCCCCCCAAGAATTCTGGGGGCTGTAGTTTGCTAAGGCTGCTGAGAGTTGCTAGGAGACTCCTGCTATTTCCCTCAATGAGCTAGAATTTCAGAGTTCCCTGTGAAGAGCAATTGATTGTTAAACTGCCAAAGGCCTACCGTATTTGGAAAAGATTGCTTCCAAGTCTTCTTCAGTGCTGGAGTAGGGAAGGTTCCTCACAAAGAGCCTCCCGGATTCGGAGAGGTCTTCCTCCTCTTCATCATCCTTCTTCGTCCTTTGCCAGACCTGGGCCAGGTCTTTTGAAGGGAGTTTCGCCTTTCCAGCGCTCTCTTCAGGAAACACCTCGATGTACCGCCCACCTTTGAAAACAAAGCACAGAGGGAGGGGAGAAATAAATATAAAAAGACACAGCAGAAAAGGAAAACAGAATGAGAGGGAAGAGGAAATAAACAAACCTAGGTACAAGTTCGAAGTCATCTGCAAAGCTCTGATTATATTGTACAGTACCCAAATGGTGCCCAAGTTTGTAATGTGTTTGTGACATTCACACACTATAATTTTAGACATGTGTCTGAGTATCAAGGAAGAACAGCATCTTTGGCAAACCCAGAGATTCAGAAACTAGATTGACTCTACTCAACCTCCTCGTGGGTACATACCCATGTATTCGTGATTTCGTTTCAATGCTTTCTGCACCTCTTCCTCACTGTTAAAATCAACAAACACATAACCTGGGAGAGGGATGAAAAGACACAGGGAAGAACGTTATGACGTTTCATTCAGGTCTTACAAAGAGCAGATTTTACGTTGGGGCAGGACAGGAAGCTGCCTTATACCGAGTCAGGCCATTGGTCCATTTAGCTCAGCATTGTCTACACTGACTGGCAGCAGCTCTCCAGGGTTGCAGACTGGAGTCCTTCCCCAGTCCTAACTGAAGATGGCAAGAGATTGAACCTGAGATTGAACCTGCAAGACAGACAGACGCTCTGCCACTGAGCGATGAGCCTTCGCCGCAAAATAAATGCCCCACGTCATAGGCCACTTGTTACGGTGCTTGGAGACCTTCAGGTGACAAGCAACTCGTAAGTTTAATAAATGAAATGAATCTTACCTGTCTTATTACCGTGGGCGTTCCTTGCAATCCTGATCGCCACTGGCCGGAGAGGCACAAGAAACTCCTTGACGTTTTGCTGAGGAGAGTAGAAGTTCAAGTCAGTTCACAGGGGAGCTGTTGTTATTGTTTAGTCGTTTAGTCGTGTCCGACTCTTCGTGACCCCATGGACCATAGCACGCCAGGCACTCCTGTCTTCCACTGCCTCCCGCAGTTTGGTCAGACTCATGTTCGTAGCTTCGAGAACACTGTCCCAGGGGAGCTGTTAGGAGGTCCCTATTTCCCACACAGAACTACAATTCTCAGAGTTTCTTGTGAAGAAAAATGGACTGTTCAGCCACGTGGGGAACTGTAGCTCTGGGAGAGAAGTAGGGGCCCCCCAACTTCATCATCATTATTATATTTATATCTCACATATTTCCCAGGCCAGGACTCAAAGCAGCTTGCAAAAATTAAAACAACCGCCTGGCTTCTCTAGCGAGAGTTCCAAAATCTGGGAGCAGACACCAAGAAGGCCCTTCTCCTGCAACCCCACCAAGCATACCTATAAGGGTGGTAGAAAGGCCTTCCCCGAAGATCTCAGAGCTCAGGCAGGTTTGCATGGGATAATGCAATCCCTCAGATAGCCTGGACCTAAGACATTTAGCAAACTAAAGCTCCCAGGATTCTCTGGGAGAAGTCAAGGCTGTTTAAAGTGGTATCACAGTGCTTTAAATGAATGGAGTGAATGGAGCCCTAGATAAGCTCCTGCAAAGGGCACCTACCTCTGTGACATTGAACGGGGCGCCTCGCAGCTTCACTGTGTAGGGAGTGGTGGGCTCATTTGCACCGGCCGGAGTTTTTGCCTGTGCGAAGAAAGACACATCATGTCGTCAACGAAAGTCTAAAGAGGTATTTTTTGGTGCTTCCTTTATAACCTCTCTAGGCCAAGGCATCCTATATAATAAACTCCCTGTGTCTCTGTGTCCAGTCCCTGTGTCCGCGCTACTGCGCATGTGCCCCACGGACACAGGGATTGGATGCAGAGACTGGACGCACACTCGCGTGCGCACTCCCCCCCCCCTTTGCCTACCGTTTACCTGCGGCCGCCAACCGCCGCTCCCGGCTGCTCCCCCCGGCGACCAGCAGCAAGCGGGCGTCGCGCATACGCACTCACGCTCTCCCCACCCCCCACCCCGGCCGCTCCGCTTTGACCTTTCGGTCTCTGAAGCCCCATCTCATGCCGGAGGTGCGCGGCGGGGGAGAGAAGCACTCCTCCCCCCCCCCGCCTTGCCGCACACCGCTGGCATGGGGCGGCGCTTCCTCGGCGAAGGCAAGCAGACAGGCTGTCTGCCTGCTTGCCTTCGCTGAGGAAGCCGAAGCGGCAGCGGGCGCCAACGGAAGCCGGCTTTGGCTTGGCGGTGGCGGGAAGAAGGGGAGGAATTCCTCCCCTTCTTCCCGCCGCCGCTAAGCCAGTCCCCGAGCCGAAGTGCGGCGCGGCAGGGGCTTTTCATCGTTTGCCTTCCCGGAGCCAAGGCGGAGGCAAACGGCGAAAAGCACCTGCCGCGCCGCACTTCGGCTCGGGGACTGGCTTGGCGGCGGGGGCTTTTCGCCATTTGCCTCCCCCCAGGGCTTCCCCTCCGTTCCCGCCCGGCTAGCGCCCCTTTACTTAAAGGGCTGAATTACACTAGTGCTGAAATACAACACAAAACGCCTAATATCAGGTCAGACAATGCATTCAACATACCTAACACCTGCCTGGTTTGCACATCAAAAGTGAGTGTGGACTAAGACCTGGGAGGCCACAGTTCAAATCCCAACTCAGCCATGAAGCTTACTAGGTGACCTTGGGCCAGTTGCTGCCACTCAGCCTAACCTGCCTTGCAGGGTTGTCGTGAAGATAAAATAGAGAGGAAGAAAATTTGTATGCCACCTTGAGTTCCTTGGAGGAAAAGCGGGGTACAAATGTAATAAACAAAGAAACAGAAACTAGCCTACTGTACAAAAGATAAAATTTACATTTATTACTCTGCCTCCCTCTTTAGACTCTGGCCCTGACCACTGCTGCTATGTGGCCTCCAGAAGCTTGCTGAGAACGGAATGTGGCCCTCGTCTTGAAAACTGTTCCCTTCCCTTAGACCAGTGTTTCCCAAACTTGGGTCTCCAGCTGTTTTTGGACTACAACTCCCATCACCCCTCACTAGCAAGACCAGTGGTCAGGGATGATGGGAATTGTAGTCCGAATACAGCTGGAGACCCAAGTTTGGGAAACACGGGTCTACACTATAAGTAGAATGCCATCCAGGGTTGGGTTGGGGGCCTACCTGGGATGCAGATTTCGGTTTCTTCTTCCCCTTCGTGACACTTCCCTGCCCCTTGATCTTTTCATCCAGCCTAGGTCCTGTTGCGAGGACAGCACCTCGGCCTTGCTTCTGGCTGGGCTTCTCGTCCTCTGCCTCCTCTTCTCCTCCATCAAAGCCCCTGCTGTCTGACTCCTCGGCCTCGCTCTCCTCCCCAGACGAAGGCAAGGAGCCATCGCCCTTCACCACTTTAGACCTCAGGTAGTCCATGTCAGAGAGCTCCTGCCTGGCCGCCATCTTGCCTTCGGCGCTTTTCTCTTTTCCTGCAGGACAAGGGGAAGGAACAGAGAGTCACCTCCTCCTGTGCTTTTCAGGGAGTCTACCTGGTAAGCAAAGGACTTGCTCACAGACCAAGATGGATTCTGATTTAAAGAGAGAGGGAGACCCCCATTCACCTCCCAGAGCCACAATTCCCAGAGTTGCCTATGAAGAGGGACGGACTGTTAAACCACTCTGGGAACCGCAGCTCTTTGAGGGTAACAGAGAGCCTCTCCGAACGACTGTCATCACCCTTAAGGAATTACAGTTAAGGGTGCTGAGAGCTGAGGACCCCAATATCCCAGGGAACTCTGAGAATTGTAGCTCTCCGAAGGGAACTGTCCCCTGACCACTATTAACACCCTATAAACAAAGTGCAGTTTCTGGAATTCTTTGGTCTGTTTAAAGTGGTAGAGGAACACTTTCAATGTGTGGTGTTAAGGTGGCCATAGAGGGAGAAAGTCTCACTACAGTGGTACCTCGAAAGACGAATGCCCTGCAAGACTAATTTTTCGCAAGACGAATGTGATCTGATGGGTGAATCGCAAGACGAATTCGTTTTGCGAAAAATTCGTCTTGCAGATCACGGTTTCCCATAGGAATGCATTGAAATTTAATTAATGTGTTCCTATGGGCAAAAAAAAAAAGAAATCTCAATGCATTCCTATGGGAAACCGCGATTCGCAAGACAAATTTTTCGCAAAACGAATTGACTCGCGGAACGAATTAAATTCGTCTTGCGAGGTACCACTGTATTAGTAAATGCCTATAGTGGCAGGAGGAGAACTTTCCCCCCCCTATAAAGGTCTGCTAATCCACTGGGAGGAAGCAGTCAGGGGCCTCAGCACATGGTGGACGGTGCCAGAGCCTGCTACAAGGGCCCCCCCAACACACAAAAACAGAGGTGAATTGCCCCAAAGGAAAAGAGACCCCTCAGTGGTGGCCCCATGGCTGTTAAATGCTCTCCCTAGACCGCCCTGGCACCTTCCCGTGGTCTTTTCCAAACATTTTATTCACCCAGTCTTCTTTTTTTAAAAAAAATCAAACTAATTTTAACAAGTGTACATAATTTAGCTTTATGGGACGCGGGTGGCACTGTGGCCTAAACCACTGAGCCTAGAGCTTGCTGATCAGAAGGTCGGCGGATCGAATCCCCGTGACGGGGTGAGCTCCCGTTGTACGGTCCCAGCTCCTGCCCACCTAGCAGTTCGAAAGCACGCCAAAGTGTGCAAGTAGATAAATAGGTACTGCTCCAGCAGGAAGGTAAACGGCGTTTCCATGCGCTGCTCTGGTTCGCCAGAAGCGGCTTTGTCATGCTGGCCACATGACCCAGAAGCTGTCTGTGGACAAACACCGGCTTCCTCGGCCTATAGAGCGAGATGAGCGCCGCAACCCCAGAGTTGTCCGCGACTGGACCTAACGGTCAGGGGGTACCTTTACCTTTAATTTAGCTTTAAATATATTTTACTTCCATGCAGAGTTTAAACATAGTTTATTCTATTTTTATGGGATCAATGGACTAATTCAATAAAATTCCATTGTGTTCCAGTGCTGTTAAGTCCATCTGTGAGATGAGTACTTTTGAATCATCTGGTTTTCATCCTTCTTTCTTTCTGTTAGGAAAGCCTTTTATGCTGCATTGTATCATAAATATTCGTTTTGCATTCATATTACACAAGCCCCTTCACTGCATTGTGTTCAACACCTGCTGGAAACCTTTCTGTTTAGACATGTAATTTTATTACGTCCGTAAATGTGTTTAAAAAATGTGCCGGCTCTTATCTAGATAATTTTTTTGTGTCTACTTGTTATTAAAGTATGTTGACTCTATTGACATATCCTTATTAATATTTTACATTGTTGTGACATAAAACAGTTGGAGGTATGTGGGTTTAAAAAAAATTAAAAATTGATATAAAATTGGTTAACTAAATAAATGTTTTCTATTGCTTTGTAAATATACATATATATTGTGCATACATATTTATTGGGCTGCAACCAGCAGTATGAGTAGACCCATTGAAAACAATGGACATGGGTGACTTAGGCCTATTAATTTCAACAGGTCTACTTTGAGTAGATCTTAAGTTGCCTATGCAACCCGTTATATATTTTCATTTCTGTTTTATGGGCTCCACCAAGAAATCAGCATTACTGGGCAGCCTTTTAAGATATCAGTGTATAAACTATATCCACGAGCTGAGTGGACCCATCGAAATCAGTGGGCCAAACTTAGTCATGTCCATTAATCTCAATGGGTTTCCTCTGAGTAGGACTATTATTGGATAGGACCAATTAGATACTGAATTAAAATAAATGAAGCAGCTTGCCCTATGAAAGACCTTACTGAAGGCAAATGAGCACAATGGTCACAAATCCAATACATTCAGGACTGGCACAGTCCATAAGAAATCCAGCTGCAGCAGAGTTAAAACTTAAACTAACTTACAAGAACTTAAGAAGACTAAACCTTAACACTATAGCATACAGAACAGAACACTAAAACAAAGTAGTAGAAAGTGAAAATAAGAAACCCCAGGCTCCTCCTGGCTTGACTATAATAGTCAGCACGACCTTGGCAGAAAGGATAAAAAAACCAGTTTAAACCAGCTGTACAGTCATCCCCCGGGTTGCGATCGCTGCGGGTTGCGCATTTTCGGGTTACGGACGCGCCAAACCCAGAAGACCAGAACGGGTTACTTCCAGGTTTCGGCGCTCGCACATGCACAGAAGCACTAAATTGCGCTCGCACATGCGCATAAGTGCCAAATCACATCACGCGCCTGCACAGACGCAGCGCTGCGGGTTGCGAACATGCCTCCCACACAGATCACATTCCCAACCCGAGGTTCCACTGTACTCCGCTTCCCAGAAGAAATAATCCAAACTAGAGCCTTCTGCCTGTTTCTTCCACATAGAAAGAAAACTTTCTAGAACCCTCTGGAATTAAGCAAAACAAGAAAGATCTCTACTCATCAGATCAATACTTTCTGTACTAAGAAATGCAAACTGACAATTCTGCACTCAGGTGGCATCGCAAAAACCAAGGAAATGACACTGCCCCGCTGGTCACTAGTCCTCCCCCCCCAAAAAAAACCCTACAGGTAATTAAGGTGTTAAACCAGGGGTTGGCAACCTAAGGCCCATGGGCCACAAGCAGCCCCTGGGGGTCGTTTAACTGGCCCATGGACCCCCGCCGGTCGGTCGGTCGGTTCCTGTGTGCCGCACTAAACTGGTGCGGAGGAGACCGGGGACCACCTTCCGTGATGCTGGCCAGCTTCCCATTGGCTGCAGGAAGCTCCTGCAGCCAATGGGAAGCTGTGCACGCCTCCTCCGCACCAGAAATAGCATTTGCGCATGCCTGCATACTCCGGCCCACCGCGGCGTCTGCGGTACCATGAACCGGCCCAAGCCACATAACTTTGCCGCCCCCTGTGTTGAACCCTAATTAAACTGGGCACACCACAGCTCAATGCGGTTCAGGACCCAACCCCCTTCCCTGTGAGGCTTGGAGTGGGTGGGTATGCATGCACAGCCCTGCTATTCTGCTATACTAAGTAGACCGGTGTTTCCCAAACTTGGGTCGCCAGCTGTTTTTGGACTACAACTCCCATCATCCCTAGCTGGCAGAACCAGTGGTCAGGGATGATGGGAATTGTAGTTTTAAAAAAGCTGGAGACCCAAGTTTGAGAAACACTGAGCTAGAGTCTCCTTGCAGAGCAAAGCCACTTGTGAGGGGCAGAGTCTTCCAAGCAAGCCCCATGTCCAATTACCTTGGGTAATTCCCTCCTTTTGTTCCTCCTCTCCACTCTCAGCTTCCCTCTCGCTTAGGCTCTCCGACCCGTCAGAGTCAAAGTTCAGATAATCATCTGTCTGCTTGGCTCTGCTCTTCTTGGGCTCCTTCACTTTGGCATCGTTGGACCAGGTGGCCGCCTGAGACCGCTTCTTGTGCACTGCCAGGAAGTCTTGAAACGCCTCCTCTTCTTCCAGCTGTCCAAGAGGGAGAGATGAAAAGGGGTCACCAAGAGAGAACATCAAAAGCTGGCATGAAGGGACTTCCCAACACTGTAGCAGAGTCCATCTTTCATGTGCATAAGGTCCCCGGTTCCACCCCTGGCATTTTCTCTATCTTTTTTCCCCCAAAAACAAGTTTTACACACACACACACACACACACACACGTTTACATTAAAACATAATTCATATCCGTACCTTTACGTACCGTTCCCTGAATCCCCAGAATTCCCCCCACCCCTCCTTTGGCTTCCAAAATTTATCTTCCTTTTTAAACTGCATCTAATTACCTTTATCCAAATTATTATACAATGGTACCTCAGTTTAAGGGACGCGGGTGGCGCTGTGGGTTAAACCACAGAGCCTAGGGCTTGCTGATCAGAAGGCCAGCGGTTCAAATCCCCCCGACGGGGTGAGCTCCCGTTGCTCAGTCCCTGCTCCTGCCAACCTAGCAGTTCGAAAGCACAAAGTGCAAGTAAATAAATAGGTACCGCTCCAGCAGGAAGGTAAACGGCGTTTCCGTGCACTGCTCTGGTTTGCCACAAGCAGCTTAGTCATGCTGGCCACATGTCCCAGAAGCTGTACGCCGGCTCCCTTGGCCAGCAAAGCGAGATGAGCACCGCAACCCCAGAGTTGTCGGCGACTGGACCTAATGGTCAGGGGTCCCTTTACCTTTACCTCAGTTTAAGAACAGCCCTGCTTACGAATGATTCGGTTTACGAACTCCACAAAACCGGAAGTAGTCCCGGTTTGCAAACTTTACCTCGGTCTAAGAACAGAATCTGAACGGTGGAAGGGCACCAGCAGCGGGAGGCCTCATTAGGGAAAGCGTGCCTCGGTTTAAGAATTGTTTCAGTTTAAGAACGGACTTCCGGAACGGATTAAGTTCATAAACCAAGGTACCACTGTACTTCATTTTTATCCTTTGTCGTTTTAAGTTACAGTGCTATGTCAATCCTGCTAACATTTTTAAATCTTTATAGTGTATAGAATATATTCTATAAAGTTATGCCATTCTCTATTAATTTTTATATCCTCTTGGTGCCTGATCTTCCCAGTCAGCCTTGTCATCTCCGCATAGTCCATCATCTTCATTATCCATTCTTCTTTCAATGGGGCTCTTTCTTCTTTCCATCCCTGGGCAAATAGTATTCTAGCTGCAGTCGTCACTTACATAAACAGTATTTTCTTATCCTTCGATAATTCCACCCCTGGCATTTCCAAGTTACTGCTGCATATGTAGCATGCTTTATGGGGTGTTGGCGGTGACATCTGGTCAGACTAGGACCTGGCAGACCAGGGTTCAAATCCCCACTCGGCCATGAAGTTTACTGGGTGATCTTCTGCCAGTCACTGTCTCTTAGCCCACAACCAACCTCCCAGGTTTGTTTTGGGGGGATTAAGTGAGATGAGGAAGAACCACGTACACAACCTTAAGCTCCTTTGAGAAAAAGGTGGGATATAAATGCAGCCAATAAATAAATAGCTTATGCTTGCCTCCTTTAACTCCCCCGGTCGATTCTTCTTTTTCTTTTTCTCCTGAAAAACATGGGGTTTTTTTAATGGTTGCTTTAAAATGACAGGAGACATTTAATACCAATTTGCAGACAGTCAGGTCTCAAGAAAAGAAAAGACAGAGGTCTTTCCTTAAGATATTTTTCACAAAGTGAATAATAATAATAAAAAATCTTACTTGTTTTGCTTCTTTATTACCAGAACTTTTTGTAAACTTTTCAGGAGCTTCCTTTAACACTGGGGGCTTGACAGAGTGTTTGCTCCAGGCTCTGGGTTTCTGTGGGTCCCCAAAAGACTTACAAAATTCAACCTGCAAAAGGTGATTACAAATGGTTATGGTGGAGGTCTTTGTGATTCGATGGCACATTAGACTCGAGTAAATATGATATATATGAACTTCCACACAACATAAAGGCAACTTCCATGAATATAGTGCAGGTTTAGTACTAATTTCTGTGGGGGGTTTTCTGGAAGCAAATCAGAGAGAGATTAGCACTAAACTTGTGCTATATTACATTACATTTCTGGAAGTAAATCATGTGCAAATATAGACAAGGAAGCAACAGGGAAATGGAATAAGCTGCTGTGTGAATGCCGTCTTAGTTGGCTACAACCCACTCCGGATTTTTTTTTGTCTTCCTGATAGGCAGCTAGGTTCAGAGTAGTGTACAGCAATCCTGACTCTTTCTCCCCACCTGGTAAAAAAACAAAAATCTTCAACATCCTGCAACATTACTTGACATTATAGCGCATCTGAAAGACACCTCACCGTCACTCTGGCTGTGTCTATGAAGCTTTTGTTGAAATGGGCAAGGGCCACATTGGCATCCTCTTCTGATTTAAAGCCAATAAACCCAAATTTGCGGAATTTGCCATCCTTGGTGAATTTCAAACTGCAGTCAGTCAACGTGCCAAATGCAGCAAAGAGGTTCCGGAAGCGCTCTTCCTTCATCTAGAGGAAACAGATTTCAAGCAGCGTTAAGAATACAAGATGTCGGTAACGGGGAACCCGAGGCCCTTCAGGTCTTGCAGGACTATAGCTCCCATCACAGGAGTCTGACCATTGTTCCACCTACCTTAGTACTGTCAACACTGACTCGTAGTGGCTCTTCAGAATTACAGACTGGGGTCTCTCCAAGCCCTACCAGGGATTGACCCTGAGACCTTCTGGAAGCAAAACAGATGTTCTGCCACTGAGCTGCGACCCTTTATCCCTAGCAATGGGGCTAATGGGAGCTGGGATTCCAAAACAATCTGGCGGACCACAGGCTCCCCATCCCTGTAACAGACGGTCTGCGGGCAGGAGGAGTCTTCAAGCCACTGTGGAAGGCTGGAAGTTGAGCTAGGTAGATCTTTGGTATGATCCATCAGGCCTGTTTTTATAATGAAGTGGCAGACACCTGGGGCTATTTAGTTTGAAAAGGTGAAGAGGAAGCAGCACGATAGAGATGTATAGGGTTATGCATGATGTAGAGAACATCCCCATCTCCCATAACGCTAGACATCCAATAAAACTGAATGCTGAAGCGTTCAAGAAGAAGAAATTTATCCCTGCAGCGTAAACCATGAAATTCTCTCCCACAACAGGCAGCAATCGACACCAACACAGATGGCTTTATAAGAGGCTCAGACAAATACTAGCCCCAATGGCTAGTGCTAGTGCTAGTGCTAATTCCACTGCCAGGGGAAGTATGCCTCTGGATACCAGTTGCTGGGAATCACAAGCAGAGGGGAGTGCTGCTGTGTTCACATTTGTGCCTTAAGCACATAAAAACATAAGATCCCCGCTAGATCAGACCAATGGCCCATCTATTCCAGCATCCTGTTCTCACCCTGGGCAACCAGATGGCTGTGGGAAAGCAGGATTCGAGCCCAAGATCAACTCTCCCCACCTATGAATCCCCTCAGCTGGTAACCAGAGGGCATAATGCCTCTAACACTGGAAATAAAGCACAGCCATTATGGCTAGTAGCAGACTGTTATGCTCTTGGCCCAGAGTCCCTTTACCCCACGCGAGTTACGTCCACACCAGCCCAAACTGCCTTCTGTACACCGCCTCTCACCCCGTTCGGGAGGTTCTTCACGATAAGTCGCGACATCTTGAAACAGCTGCGTTTTCTTCCCCTCTTTCCGGACCGGAATCCAGCGAGAACCGCTTCAAGGAAGAAACAACATTACTCCTGGCAGCCACGCCGCTCCCTGGGCGCCGCCATGTTGCGATGTAGCTCGAGATCACGTGACAAGAGGCTCCACACACCCCCAACTAAAGCGCATGCGCAGCGGAGGAAATGCTCCTCTGTTAAAGCGGCTCTCGCAGCTGAGGCTAGATTCGGAAGTCACCCAAAGGGGATGCAGAGCAAAATGACTCCTTGTCGCCACTTCCGGTTCTGAGTGGAGTTTCTGCGGGGAAAATCCTCGCACGGGAATAGGACCAGGGGACCATAGACATATAGACTAATAGAGTGACTTCCCTATTTTGCAATCATAGAGGAAAAACCAATCAAAACAGAAGAGACATATAACAACTGATATCCTTTTAAATGCGTTGTGCGAGCAGAGATTCTTGGTTACTTTTTGTTACAGGTAGGTAGCCGTGTTGGTCTGAGTCGAAGCAAAATAAAAAAATTCCTTCAGTAGCACCTTAAAGACCAACTAAGTTTATATTTTGGTATGAGCTTTCGTGTGCATGCACACTTCTTCAGATACACTATAAACAGAAGTGTCAGACCCTATATATATACAGAGGGTGGTGGGGGTGGGTGGGAATGGGAGATGGGCTGATGGGAGTGGTAAACCTGTAGATGGGTGTTAATGGCTGCTGATGGCTGCAATTAGTCCTGGGCTGAGGTGCTAAAGAAAGCTTGGTCATGCATAATGAGATAAGAATCCGATGTCTCTATTCATCCCAGGTGCTTCCATGGTTTTAAGCTTGGTAATGATTTCCAATTCAGCAACTTCCCTTTCCAGTCTGTTCCTGAAATTTCTCTGTAATAAAACAGCTGCTTTGAGATCTTGTATAGAATGTCCTGGGAGATTGAAGTGTTCTCCTACTGGTTTTTCAGTCTTATGGTTCCTGATGTCAGATTTATGTCCATTTATCCTTTGGCGTAGGGTTTGGCCTGTTTGTCCAATATAGAGAGCTGAAGGTCACCGTTGGCATTTGATGGCATACACAATGTTAGAAGATGAGCAATTAAATAGTCCTGAGATGGTATGTTGGATGTTGTTGGGGCCAGTAATGATGTTGTCCGGGTGTATGTGGCAGCAAAGTTGGCATCTGGGTTTATTGCAGGCTCTGGTACCAGTGTCCATGTTAAGTCTGGTGGTTGTATTATTGTGGGTGAGGAGTTGTTTAAGATTGGGTGGCTGTCTGTAGGCAATGAAAGGTCTTCCTCCCACCCCCACCACCCTCTGTATATATATATAGGGTCTGACACTTCTGTTTCTAGTGTATCTGAAGAAGTGTGCATGCACACGAAAGCTCATACCAAAATATAAACTTAGTTGGTCTTTAAGGTGCTACTGAAGGAATTTTTTTATTTTGGTTACTTTTTGTTTTTGTTTTTTTAAATGCATTTTGATGGGGTTTTTTTAATATTGTGGGGGTTTTTTGGTGAACCGTCCTGAGATCTAGGGGTGAATGGCAACAAAGAAATATTATAAATAAATTAATAAGAATAATAATTGGTAAGCAAATGAAAAGTCATACTGAGTGGTAGGAGTCTAGTGCTGTATTGAAAGCCCACTTTAAATGTTTGTACACCTGTGCATTGTCGTACTGTTGTATTACGGATATCTAGTGATCTTTGAGACTTGTGGGTGAAGAGCATATTTATGAATTTCCATACATAAATAGCAACATAACATTACCAGATGGAGAGGTCACGGACATGGTTGTAAGGTGCTTTGGGATTGGCTGAGGATACTAATTTCTACCACCAGGGGGCAATAAAATATTATATATGATAGGGTACGTCCTTACCCATCAGTGGGATTTCTTGCCTGATGTATTTTTGAATCTGTGTAATCCACCTGAGAATAAAAAAAAATCAAATATATACATACTTCAGGGAACCAATTTTGTGTCAAGAAAAGCTTCATTTTGTAAGAAATCACCTACTGTTTATGGCTGTAGAGATATATCCTGCTCACTAAGCACACTTTTCCAATTTCTGTTATTTCCGCACAATTGATTCTCGAATGTTTGCCATTTAGATTATTCTTATTGTTATTTTTACTGATCTTGTTTGCCAGGCGGTTAGAGTGTCAGACTAGGAGACCAAGGTTCAAATCCACACTCAGCTCATTTGGTGACCTTGGGCCTGACACTGCCTCTCAGCCCGAACTACCTTGCAGGGTTGTTGTGGAGATTAAATGAGGACGGGTAGAGTCATGTACGCCATCTTGATCTCCTTGGAGGAAAAAAATTGGTTATGAAAGCAATAAACAAATCATTCTTCTTCTTCTTCTTTGGCAATCACTCGTAGCCAAGTAAGATTGTCTTCCATAAACACGGTTTTAACAATGAGTCCATAAGTGACTGTGGAGGCCAATTTTGGATCCACACGTCCTTCCACAGTGGGGACATTGGTTTCCAGGCGGGAGTTGATCACGGTGTGGATTTGCCAAGCGTGCCTTCCTCTTAGCACGTTTCTCCCTTGCGTCCTGAGTTTGAGTGTCTTCAAAGCCCATGACACTTTTGGTAAAGGCTGTTCTCCAATTGGAGCGCTCGCAGGCCAGTGTTTCCCAATTGTTGCTGTTTATACTACATTTTTTAGATTTGCCTTGAGACAGTCTTTAAACCTCTTTTGTTGACTACCAGCATTACATTTTCCATTTTTAAGTTCGGAATAGAGTAGTTGCTTTGGAAGACGATCATCAGGCATCCACACAACATGACCAGTCCAACGAAGTTGATGTTGAAGATTCATTGCTTCAACACTGGTGATCTTTGCTTCTTCCAGTACACTGGTATTAGTTCGCCTGTCTTCCCAAGTGATGTGTAAAAAATTTCGGAGACACCGTTGATGAAGCAATAAACCTGTGGTGGTTTTGGCAAGCTGTTGTTCCACACAGTCTCCAGGTGGTGGCAGTATTCTGGTTTTAAAACCTCATGTTCTGCCAAGCTTTGAAGGTGAACATATTGATTCAGTCAAATTGAACAGGAAGCTGTTTCCCCCCTTCCCTCCAAACCCTGATGATTAAAGGCACTAATTGATTGCTGCAGGACATTGGTTGTGGCTAAGTTGCTGATAACAGCTGCAGAAGGATGCAAGGATGGAAGACCCAAAACCACAAGACCGTAAAACTCTCAACAGCCTCCTGCATGATCTCTTTCAAAGAGGGCGTGTTTGACAGTGGAACTCATGGACACACAGGATATACTGTACAGTGGTACCTTGGTTCTCAAACTTAATCCGTTCCGGAAGTTCGTTCGACTCCCGAAACCGTTCAAAAACCAAGGCGCGGCTTCTGATTGACTGATTGGCCCCGGAAACAATGCCAATAGCCAAAACAGATGTTCGACTTCCAAAAAATGTTCACAAACTTACTTCCGAGTTTGTGGCGTTCGGGAGCCAATTTGTTCGACAACTAAGCCATTCGAGAACCAAGGTACCACTGTATTGCACTAATATTTACACAGCAGGGAAAACACTTAAAAAAAAAAAAAGTAACCAGAGGGCTTATAATTGAATTGGGTTTTTTTTTAAAAAAATAAAATAAAACAAACTTTATTTTATATCACAACAAAATACAATCAATCAAGATCAGCAACAAAATAAAAACAAATTACAAGCATAACAATGTTGCAATTGTCTTATTTTCCCACCCACCACCCCTCCCACTTCCACCCCCTCCCCAGCGACTTCACAACCTGGCCTGAACTTATCCCCTTTGTCTTCCTTTTTATTCTAATATACATACCTTATTTCAATATTTACAATAAATTCATGTCTTCTCATCTATCAAATTTCTTAACTCAAACTCTCTTATCCTGCTCCAATTAGCACATCATATTTCTAAAAAGAGAGAGAGAAAAAAATAGAACCTTTAAACAATGGAGGTAGGCCTTGAATTATCTACCTTGGTTTGGATATAATCTATAAATGCTTTCCAATTATTTTTTGAAACATCCTCTTTCGTTCCTTTAACTTCTTCATGTTTTGTGGCCAGAATATAATAATTATAGAGTTTCTTTTGCCAATCTTCTTTTGTTGGGACGGAAGCAGTTTTCCAATTTTTTGCAATTAACACTCTTGCGGCAGTTACAGCATAGCTTATACAGCATCTATCTCTGGGATTGACATCTTCGGGCACCATTCCTAACAGGAGCAGTTTGGGGCACTTCTTAATTGGATACCTCAAGATTTTCTTTAATTCCTTATAGATTATTTCCCAGAAAGCCTTAATTGGTTTACAACTCCACCACATATGTATGTGGGTTCCAATTTCCTGATTACATCTCCAACAGGTGTTACTCGATTCTGGGTAAATTTTAGCCAATTTAGCTGGTGTTAAGTGCCATCTGTTTTGCATTTTCATTATATTTTCTTTTATATCATAGTTTGGCGAAAAATTTGAATCTCTCCTCCACAGATTTTCCCATTCTTTCATTAAGATGGGCTTGCCTAAATCCTGGCTCCATTTAATCATATAATCTTTTGTTAATTCTTCCTCGGTTTTCCATTGTAATATAATTTGATACAGATTTTTTATATATTTGTCTTTATTTACCAACAGAATCTCCTCTAATTTAGATATTTCTTTATCAAAGCCAATTTTTTTATCGATTTGAAATCTCTGATTCACTTGAAAATATTGTAGCCATGTATTAAAATATCCTTTTACTGCCGTATATTCTTTTAATTGCCAAATTCCGTTTTTATTTTCTAATAAATGTTTATATGTTGGCCAATTTACTTCCATATTTTTCCTTTTGACCGCAACTATCTCTAGAGGAGAGATCCACCAGGGTATTTTGGGCTCAAAATATCTTTTATATTTTTGCCAAACTGCATATAAGGATTTCCGAATGATATTTAACAAGAAGGTACTCCTTTTTTCTAATTTCTCCTTCATCAAGTAATGGTGCCACCCAAATGCCATCCCATATCCCTCTAGATCTAATAAATCGGTATCTTTCAAAGCCATCCATTCTTTTATCCACCAGAGCGCTGCCGCATCGTGATAAGCTTCAAGATCTGGCATCCCAAATCCTCCCCTTTGTCTCTGATCTATCATAACCTTATATTTGACTCTGGGGCGCTTCCCATTCCATATGAATTTAGTGAGGTCTTTTTTCCATTCTTTGAAAATTTTTCCTTGCCCTAATAACGGAAGATTTTGAAATAAGTGGTTCATCCTCGAGAGTACGCACATTTTCACTAAAGAAATTCTCCCCAATATTGATAATTTTAATTTATCCCAAATTTCTAAATCTTTTTTAATTTTTTTCCAGATTGTCTTATAATTTTCTTGTATTAGGTCAATCCCCTTTATAGTAGTTTGAATGCCCAGATACTTGATCTTTTTAACAATTTTCAGGCCTGTATTTTCCTGGAGGGCTGTTCTCTCATCCATTTCTAAATTTTTAACTAGCATGCTGGTCTTCTCGTAATTAATTTTCAAGCCAGCTAAATGTCCATACTCTTTTATCTTTTCGATTGCGACCGGAATGCCTTCGACAGGGTCCTCTGTCATTATTATTATGTCGTCAGCGAATGCTTTAATTTTGAATTTTTTATTGCCAATTAATATTCCTTTAATATTTTCTTCTTCCCTAATATTTTTTAATAAAATTTCTAACGTGATTATGAAAAGAATGGGGGATAGGGGGCACCCCTGTCTGGTGCCTCTCGTAATATCTATTTTACTTGATATTTTCCCATTTATTAAAATTTTTGCTTCTTGGATATTATAAATTGCTTTGATTGCATTCGCCAATTTCTCCCCTAAATTTAAATTTTCCAATGTTTTAATCATAAAAGGCCAGGAGACCCTGTCGAAGGCCTTCTCAGCGTCGATGGAGAGAAGAGCTGCTCGTTTATCTCTTCGATTCTCGAGGCATTCCAGGATATTTACGATGGTCCTTATGTTGTCCTTTGCATATCTGCCTTTTATAAATCCCGCCTGGTCTCTGTGTATTATATCCTCTAAGATGTTGCTTAATCTTTTGGCCAGGATTTTTGCAAAAATTTTGTAGTCGCTATTTAATAGCGAGATTGGCCTGTAGCTGCCTGGATTGTCTGTCTCTGCTTGTGCTTTAGGAATTAATATTATCTGGGCTTCATTCCAGGTTTGGGGTGTCCTTCCCTTTTTTAGAATTATGTTCATTAAATCAGTGAGAGGGGCTACGAGTTCATCCTGTAATTCTCTATAGAATTCTGTTGGTAGCCCATCGGGGCCCGGGGCCTTCCCTTTCTTCATGTTTTTAATTACATCTAAAACTTCTGGGGGCGTTATTTCTTTATTTAATATTTTTAATTTTTCCGTTGGGATCTTTGGTAGATGGTATTTTGTTAAAAATTCATCAATCTGTTCTGTGGGTATTTCTTCCTTTTGATATAGTGTTCCATAGAACTTTTGAAAAACTTTCATAATTTCCTCCGTTTTATAATAATATTTTCCTTCCGATCGAATTCTATTAATCATTTTTTCATTTTTTCTTTTTTTAATTTGCCACGTCAGCAGTTTACTAGGTTTATTGGCCCATTCGAAGTTTTTGTATCTCCAGAATTGTATCTGTTGTTCCATTTCTGTATCAATTAATTTTTCGAATTCCAATCTCAATAATTTAAGATCTTGTTCCACTGACTTGTTATGGTTTTTATAAAATATTTTTTCTTTATATTTTATTTCCTGTAGGAGTTTTTCTTTTTTTTGTTCTCTATCTTTCCTTAATTTTGCACTTAATGAAATAAAATAGCCACGTATCACGGCTTTGCCCGCGTCCCATATCGTTAGGGGGTCCACCTCATCCTTATGATTTAACTCAAAGTAATCCTTTAGAACTTTCTTGGCCCCCTGAATGTTCTTATTATTATTTAACATGAAGACGTTAAGCCTCCAGTTTTTTTGTGTTTGTTCATTTTTTAACGAGAGGGTCACTGGATTATGGTCCGAGAGGGTCTGGGGTCTTATTTCTACTTTATGTATTTTTAATGCCAATTCTTTAGGAATCCATATGGTATCTAATCTACTAGCTGTTTGGTGGCGCGCCGAAATGTGTGTGTATTCTTTTTTGATGGGATTTTTGTGTCTCCATGCATCTAATAGGTTTAAATTTTCCATAATATCCATAAACTTTTTTGGTAATTTTGTCTTGTTTCCTTTATAACTTCCGTTTTTATCTAATTCTACATCAACGACTCCATTCATATCTCCCATTACTATTATTTTTTCACTCATGTAATTCATTAACTGGGTCTCCAAACTTTTCAAGAAGGCCGTTTTGCTCCCGTTGGGGGCATAAATCCCCACCCAAAACCATTGTTCTCCTTCAATCGTTGTTTTGACCATAACACTCCTTCCCTCTCTATCTGTCCAGATTAATTCCGGACTCCATTTATTTTTAATATACATCACGACTCCTCTCTTCTTTTTTGTGTCTGCCGCAACAAATTCTAATCCTAATTTCTCGTTTTCAAAATTCTCACATGTTTTTTGTTGATATGCGTCTCTTGGAGACAAACCACATCCCAATTCTGTTTTCTTAATATGTGTCCCACCCTGTTCCTTTTCCTTTTATTATTCAGGCCATTTACATTCCATGAAATTGTTCTTAAATTCATATTTATTAGATATTATAAATCAATTTAGACTTAAAATAAAATTTAGAGAGAAAAAAAAAAGAAAAAAAAGAAAAAAAAGAAAGAAAAAGAGGGGGGGAGGAAAAAAGGGGGGAAAGGAGGGATAAGGGAAAGGGGAAAGGAGGGATGAGGGAGGGAAAAGGAAGGGAGGGGAAGGGGAAAGGGGAAAGGAAAAAGAAAAAAAAATAAGAAAAGAGAAAAAAAAGGAGAAGGGGGGGAATGAAGGAGAAAAAAAAGAGAAAAAGGGAAAAAAAATGAAGAACAACCAAATATTTAGACTAAGCAGGCTCAAGGAAAGTCATTAATCAATATTTCTCTTGAAGTGACTTGTCTGGTCAGGCTCTCAGTTGAAGTTTACAGCATTAGCAGTCTAGATCAGGTTTTATTTGCAATTGTCAATCATGTTTCCACTTGATTTTCTTCTCCTTCTTCATCTACCTCTCCGTCTTCTATTTCACCATCAAATTCATCTGCACTGGAGTCTTCCAAATTTTCTTCATTTAAGGGGATCTTATCTTTGATTATCTTTGCTTTATCTCCTCCCAGTTCCTGAGAATAAGTTCTAAAAAATCTATCCGCTGCTTCTTGAGTGTCAAATCTTCTCCACCTTCCTTTAAAGGAAAAAGCTATTCCTTCTGGATATTCCCATTTGAAGGCTATTTTTTTTGCTTTTAGATGTTTGGCTAGAAACTGGTATTTCTTCCTCTTGTGGATCAGCCGAGGTGGAATTTCTTTCATGATGTATATCTCGGTTTCATTCATAATTAATTTCTTTTTTCCTTTCATTTTTAAAATTTTATTTCTCAGCCACATATTTGTAAACGTCACAAGACAGTCTCCTGGCCAATTATTTGCTTTCGCTTTTTTTGAATTAACTCTAAACGCTTCCTCTATTCGCGTTTCGACATCCAATTCTTCGAGGTCTAACCATTTTGCTAGCGCGCTTACAATTTGTTTTTCAATTTCTTCATTGGGTGTTTCTGGGATATTTCTAAATCTGAGAGTCTTCTCCTTCATTTTCATCTGCATCATCGCGAGAGCATCTTGTGACGCTTCCAATGCTGCTTTCTGATCTTCCAGGTCTTTCTTTAATTTTTCAGTCTCTTTCTTCCCCTCTCTCCTTTCTTTCGATATATTTTTCAATGATGATTCCATTGTTTGGTTCTTGTCTTGTATCTCCTGGATCAGCTCCATTGCTTTCTTCGTGTTTTCTTCTGTCCTATTTGTTTGTTCTTTAATCTCTTGTTTGTCCTTTTCATTAATCTCCATTTTTCCTTCCAAATTTTCCATTTTGTCTTCCATATTCTTGATCCTTTCACCCATTTCCTTTTTGATTTCTATTAAATCTTGTCTGATCTTCCCTATATCGTTTTTGAGGTCTTGTTTGATTTCTCCTATATCATTTTTAAGGCTTAGAATCAGTTCTTTAAGATCCAGCTCGTGGTCTGCTGTTGAGGTCCTTCTCTGGTTAGAGCTTCCTATGTTTGTCCTCTTTTGCTTATCCAGTTTGGGTGACTTACATGTTGGCTTGTCCAATTTATTATGTTGTCCTCCTAAATTTTCCATTTTATTAAATTGTCCTGCTATGTTTCTCTTATCCACACGGTGGTGTCTTTGCTTAATGTCTTTTTTAAGTGAGTATTTTGTCAGTTGAAATTTATGTCACCACTAGAGGTCACTATGATATAGTCTATTATAAATTTCCACAGGTCAGCGTGTTCTCTAAAGTCTTCTCACTCAGGTTACGTCACTTCTGATTTCTTTATGTCCTTGTCTGCTTAGTCATGGTCTTGTTTAGAGGATCGTCGCCATTTTATTTCAAGTTTCTTTAATATAGAGAGTTGCAACTGCTTCTAAAAAGTAGCTTATAAAAGGTTTTCCAGGAGGCAGCCACTCAAAAGGAAGTCAAAACAAATCTTTCTTTCACCCCCTCCAAACTCAGTTCTTACAACAATAAAAAGTCACGTTCTATCTGTAGTGTATGTACTTCAAATCAAATCAGAGTTCAGCCGGCTCCTTGCTTCTTTATAATTTAGTTTGTCCCCAGTATGACAATTATAAGTTAAAACCCCGGCGGCGTCTTCTGCATTGCGCTCTCCGTCTTATCGTAATCCTTCCCACACCCCACTTATCTCTTTATCTTCTCGGGTTTTAAGTCCAATTCAGTGGGGGGGACTCTTCTCAGATTTCTTTAAATCACCTTGTTGCCTCTCTCTCTCACGCCCGGGGGGTGTTTTGTTAAAAGGGTTAATTAAAAGGAATTTTACCGTGCACGATCGCGTCGGGTTGCGGCTCTTGCTGGTTATGGTCTCTGGTCTCACGCTGTCGCAGTGCCCAGCTTCTCTCCCCTCCTTCTACAGTCTGTGAAGGTTTTCGGGAGAAACTTTTAGGAACCACCGACACCTCAGACGGGAATCACCTTCCAGTCCTTCTTGGGGGTGCTGCTTTGCCTTGCAAGCCCCCCGTTTCTCCAGCGAAAAAATCGGGGCCGCGGAGCTCCCGTTTTTAGCCCGATCGCGATCCGCGGTCAAAACCGGAAGTCATAATAATTGAATTGGGTTTTAAGGTGGATAATGTTTTTTTTATAAAAAAAAAAACAACACAAAGCAGTGCAATTGTTGTTCCTTGCTAGGTATGAGCTACTGGTGTTATTGTCTGAGTTCAATCTCGTAGTGCACTCTGTGAGTTTCACTGCCACGTGGTTGAGAAATTTTACATAAGATCCCTACTGGTATCAGGCAATCCCTGCCCCAAACATTGAGTCCAGCATCCTGTTCTCAGAGTGGCCAACTGCAAGCAGGATCTGAGCACAAGAGCATTTCCTTTATCTGTCCTGAATCTTCCAGGGTTTCACTTTCAGGGTGAGGATTTAAAATGTCGTCTGTTTTTTTTTTTTTAAATTGCTTATCCTCTTAATCCTCATTCTTCACTGTAACCAAGCATTAAGTGCATAGATCAGCAATTCCCCTCCCCATTCTTCTCTCCTCCCCTATTTTATTCTGTTGTCAATTTCAGATTGTAAGTCCCATCACCTCCTGGCAAATAGAAGGGGAAGAAATGGAGGCAGTGAGAGATTTTACTTTCTTGGGTTCCATGATCACTGCAGATGGTGACAGCAGTCACAAAATTAAAAGACGCCTGCTTCTTGGGAGAAAAGCAATGACAAACCTAGACAGCATCTTAAAAAGCAGAGACATCACCTTGCCTACAAAGGTCCGTACAGTTAAAGCTATGGTTTTCCCAGAAGTGAGAGCTGGACCATAAAGAAGGCTGATTGCCGAAGAATTGATGCTTTTGAATTATGGTGCTGGAGGAGACTCTTGAGAGTCCCATGGACTGCAAGAAGATCAAACCTATCAATTCTGAAAAGCAATGACAAACCTAGACAGCATCTTAAAAAATAAAAAAATTCCTTGCAGTAGCACCTTAGAGACCAACTAAGTTTGTCATTGGTATGAGCTTTCGTGTGCATGCACACGAAAGCTCATACCAATGACAAACTTTGTTGTTGTTGTTTAGTTGTTTAGTCGTGTCCAACTCTTCGTGACCCCATGGATCAGAGCAAGCCAGGCACTCCTGTCTTCCACTGCCTCCCGCAGTTTGGTGAGACTCATGTTCATAGCTTTGAGAACACTGTCCAACCATCTCAGTTGGTCTCTAAGCTACTGGAAGGGATTTTTTTATTTTATTTTTTGTTTTGACTACGGCAGACCAGCACGGCTGCCTACCTGTAACTAGCATCTTAAAAAGCAGAGACATCACCTTGCCAACAAAGGTCCTTATAGTTATAGCTACAATTTTTCCGGTAGTGACGTAAGGAAGTGAGAGCTGGACCATAAAGAAGGCTGATCGCCGAAGAATTGATGCTTTTGAATTATGGTGCCGGAGGAGACTCTTGAGAGTCCCATGGACTGCAAGAAGATGGAACCTATCCATTCTTAAGGAAACCAGCTCTGAGTGCTCACTGGAAGGACAGATCCTGAAGCTGAGGCTCCAGTGCAGCATACAAGCCCTTCCACCTGCAAATTGTATTCTTACCAGGGGTGCGGGAGAAATTCTATTCTGTTTGCATTCAGTACCGAATCTATCAAATTCACACTATCTGAAACGATAGGGAACCAAAACGTGACCATCCTACAAAATCCACACTTATTGAAACATTGTGATGCAGTTCCCTAATCTACATCTACAAAAATGCATATACTCAATTAGGGAAAATATGTATACAAATCAGATATTAGTGAAAATAACAAACAAATTGTATACTGTATGGGGAAATTGCTGGCACAAAAATGTGTACATTAGTCCAAATTGCATACAAAAAAACCCTCTTTTTAGGATAAATTTGCACTAAAATGTTGGTGGATTTTCATAAGGATTTTTTTTAAAGTAGGTTTTGTTGCAGAAAGGTGGAGAGATGAATTGGCTGGAGAAATGAGAAGACCTTCAAGTGGCTGAAATGTTTTTAATTAGAATTAAATTAAACAGCATTCGAATTTTTAATCAGAAATGTACAAATAATCTTTGTATCCCTTAAACTGCTGGTGTGAATTAGGAAGGAGCCCCCTTAAAGGACAGGAAATCAACATTATTGTTAATTCATTGATATCGTTATTTCTTAGATTTTTGTAAATATCTTTCGGGCGTCACAATGTCCCATTTTAGCACTCAGGTTTTGAATGTGAAAACTGAAACGTGAAATTGTACCTCGGTCAGCATTTAAATGTGACTCTAGAGCAGGCATCCCCAAACTTCGGCCCTCCAGATGTTTTGGACTACAATTCCCATCATCCCTGACCACTGGTCCTGTTAGCTAGGGGTCATGGGAGTTGTAGGCCAAAACATCTGGAGGGCCGCAGTTTGGGGATGCCTGCTCTAGAGGAATTTGAAATCTCTGTTTGAAATCTTACCAGCTGTCTGCAATCAAATACAAAAGGTCATTACATACCAGCTCTTACACAAGTCAAATAGTAAGAATCCTTAATGCAAAACTTCCGAGACAGTGAAGCACCATTGCATGACATCAGCCATATGCTGACAGATACTCAGCACCATTTCATGTCAGCTTCCAAATACTAGCACCATTGCATGCCAGCTATGCAATCAAAAAGTCATGCTACTACATGTGCCAGCCGTCAAATACTTTCAGATCTGAAATGCCATTGTAATACAGCTATCCCATTCTTTCAAATATGGAATCTGTAGAACAAACAGGACCAGTGTTTTGTCTCAGAATAAGGCAGCTTCCTACCATGATCCACGTAGCCCATAATTATCAGCACCAGAAATGGGGGTGGGGTGGGGGAATCTGGCCCTCCGGCTATTGTCAGATCGCAGCTCCCATCATTCCTGCCCATTGACCATTTTGACCATATTTCCTAGCCCCACCTAGGAGTTAACCTGGGCCCTTTGCGTACAAAAGCATGCGCTCCAACCACCACACACTACAGCCCTTCCCCTTCACCAGGATATCTCCTAAATGTGTAAGGCCTTTTGGTGATACCCTAGTCAGTTCTTCTGAGAACAGTAGGAGAATATCGAAACTCCAAAATTCCCAAGGGAGAATTCTCAGGTTCTCAAATTCGTTCCAGCCCTGTGCAAGCCCTGGGCATTTGCACATATACACAACATCACGGCTTTTTTTTTGCTTTTTGGCTCCTTTTTTGTTTTTGTTTTTTACAGGCTTCCAGCCTACTTGGGCTGACCTTGTCTCTCTTGGTGATTTAAGTTTTGAAGAAGGAATGGGTGAGGATTTGCTCTGACATTTAAAGGCAATCTAGGTAATTAATGACCCTGGCAGCGTCCATCTCTCCCTCCATATATCTGCGCAACAGTATCTATTTTTGACGTAGCTGACACGCCATTTCCTTTGGCTGCCCAAGGGCGGCTCATCTTTAAATTAAGCTCGTCTCCAGACCCCCTCCGATCTCCGAGCCGGTCCGAGGCAGACCACGGTGGCTCGTATCATCTAGAGAATGTGCAGGCGTAGTCGAGGAGGGTGATGTATTGACCTTGCCACTAGGCTGCTCCTTTCCTGGAACCCGGGCAAACTCTTGAAGCATTAACTAATGGCATGAGAAGTCCCTTCAGTATCTAATCACCTTTAATGTTCAGATTTAGAAGACAACTTTAAGGGAAGAAAAAGAGATTAGCAGGTCAGGTCACGGCGCCCAGGAGAAGCAAAACAACTGGCTCTTTCAAAACCCAGCTTGAGATTTGGCTTCCATTTTTTTCTTATGGCGAATTCCAAATCTTTGGCCAGCGGGAGCGGAGGGGGGGGAATCAAAACAATGTCAGGACAAAAGTTCAGAGGCCACTTTCTCGAAACAATGGCGTTGTCTAAGACGCAGCCATCTTAAGGGACCTTCCAGGGATATATATAACATTCGGAGGCAAGATCATGTTTTCGGAAGCTGAGGAGTCGGGGCTCCAGTGAAAGTCCTTGAAATGGGAAGATTCGTATTTTGGCAGAGTTCGTAACAGCCTGATCCCGCACACGTAACTCAAAGTCCCACAGAGTTTGGTAGAATTTACTTCCAAGTAAGCATATATAGGATTTCAGCCTTAGCGATGGCCCCTGATACGAGGTGGTTGTTGACAGCAGTGTTAAGGAAATGGGATGGGATTATCATTTCTCATTCATTTTCTATCAATGCCTTTTGGCTGCCGCCCTATGCATGCTTACTTGAGAGTAAATGCTACTCAATGCATTTGGACTTCTTTCTGAGTCGACAGATGTACAGTATAGCATTTTCGTGGCTAGTCTCTCTCTCTCTCTCTCTCTCTCTCTCTCTCTCTCTCTCTCTCTCCCTCCCTCCCTCCCTCCCTCCCTCCCTCTCTCTCTGTCTCCAATTAATAATAATAATAATAAAGCTGAAATGAGGAAATTGTTCAGTTGATTTCCTTACCTCAAATTGGCCTGCAAAGACATTGGGTTGCATCCCATGACCAACTGAGTTACATTAATTTCAATTGGCCTACTCTGAGAAGGACCTTATTGGATATACAATCCAATCAGTTTCTATTCTCCCCCCCCCCTTCCTGAGCCTTAATCAATTATGGGCTCTGTTGCAATCTGGGATTTTATTTATTTATTTATTTCATGAAATGTATATACTGCTTGACCCTCAAAGCAGTTTCCAAAAAGAAGAAAACAACAAAATGATCCATAAAAGTAGTTAAGGTAAAGACCCTAGGGTGGTTAAGTCCAGTCAAATTCGACTTAGGGGTGCGGACCTCATCTCCACTTTCAGGCCAAAGGAGCCGGCATTTGTCCACAGACAGCTTTCCGGGCCATGTGGCCAGCATGACTAAACAGCTTTTGGCACAACAAGACACCGTGACAGAAACCAGAGTGCACGGAAACGCCGTTTACCTTCCCACCGCAGTGGTACCTATTTATCTACTCATGTTGGTATGCTTTTGAACTGCTAGGATGGTGGCAGGAGCTGGGACAAAGCAACGGGAGCTCAATCTGACGCATGGATTCAAACCTTATGATGATCAGCAAACTCAAGAGGACCATAGCACCACTAACATCCCCAAAATAGTTTAAACCCACTATTTAAAACAGGCATAGGCAACCTTGGCTCTCCAGATATTTTGGAACTACAACTCCCATGATCCCTAGCTAACTGGGCCAGTGGTCAGGGATCACCAAAACATCTGGAGAGCCAAGGTTGCATATGCCTGGTTTAAAATGTTCAAAAAATGATCAAAAGCAGCAATGAACCAAAAGCAGATTAAAACACCTGTCAACTTACTTCATATCTGGGTAGGCCTGCATGTTTTTAGCAGGTGCCAGAAACTGCACACCAAATGCACCAGCCTGAGGTCAAGTGGCAGGGAGTTCCAAAGTGTGGGAGATGCCACAATAAAAGATTGTTTTCTAACAAATGCAGAATGAATGTCATACAGCACCTGGGTTTTGGGTGTTTTTTTTTACAGTTCTGCAGTTTGAAGCTTTTGAGTGGGTATATTGGGGTACGCCAATTTCACTGGTAAACTGGCAGGTCAATTTTTAAAAGGGAGGAAAGCATGGGCGTACCCAGGATTAAAACTAGGGGGGGGCAAGGGGAGGGGCCAAGGCACGGAAGGGGAGGGGCCACAAAGTGGGCGGGAACAGTGAACTCGCGCTCCGCCGGGCTGTGCCCCTCCCTAGAAGCAGGGCTGGTGGGCGGAGGCGGAGCCCAGCCCAGCGGAGCGCGAGTTCGGAGTTCCCGCCCACTGTGCCGCGCTCCCTGGTTCCCCGCCGCGCTTGGCCTTGCCTGAGGGCGCGCCGGGGAGCTGGAGGGAGGGTGCGGCGCGGCGCGGTGGGAATGGCGAACTCGCGCTCCGCCGGGCTGTGCTCCGCCTCTGCCCACCAGCCCTGCTTCTAGAGTAGGGCAGCTGCCCTAACTTGCCCCATGGTGGGTACGCCCTTGGAGGAAAGAGTGGTGGAATTTGGCTAGTTAATAGGACTTGATTTTCATAGGGTTGACATATTGTAAAAAAAAAAGTGAAAATCCAGACACAAAAGTTGTTGAGCTTCTTTTGGCAAAGTTGTAGAGCTTGGGGGTGGGGGGAAAATCTCCTCCCCCAAAAAAGTTCGAGCTATTTTTAAGGAAATTTGCCAAAATCTAGACTTCCGGTATGGGTTGCCATATGTCCGGATTTTTCCAGATATTTCAGCAATTTCCACCCGGATGACTGCCATATTCCATCTATGTCTGGGAATTTCCAGATGTATGGCAGACCTAAATAATGTCCAAAGACAACCCATTTTTTACTTAAACAATCCTACCATTAAGTAGACTTTGCCTGCATGGAAAGTGATGCCTCTTGCGACTGTAGTTGGAGGATAGAGGTACGGAAGGGAGATAAATTCAATCCCATTTGCCTTTAATTTACCATATTCTCCTTTTCCAAAACAATGAGGGAACCAAAATACACACACACACACACACACACACACACACACACACACACCCTTTGAAATCTGCACTTTTTTGCAATGTGGTTCTCTGGCCAAGGAATGTACTACCAAAGAATGCAAAGCCCAGGATAAAAGTTGGCTACAAAATACATCTCTGAATGAAAATAACATTTAAAAATGTGTTGTAACAGGCATAATTGCAAGAGAACTGTGGATATTAGGAGAAATTCACCCTAAAATTCAAATCAATTTTCATGAGAACATTCTTTTTTCAAAAAAATAATAATACTGAAAATAACATAGAAAGATGCGTTATGTTAGCGCAAAAAGGAATGTTTTATGGAATATTTCATGTTTAAAAAATGCCTATCTTAGGGGAAATCTGCACTACAAAGCTGGTGAATTTTCTGGAGGACTTTTTTTAAAAAGAAAAACAAGCTGATGAAGAAATGTGAAAAGTTGAACTTGAGTTTGGGAAAGGAGAAATTGGGAGAAAACAAAATTGACAAATTTGCCTATTACCGGTACTAAGTAGAAACTGTGTGTGTGTGTGCACGCATGCGCGCACGCACGCAAGCAAGCAAGCGAGCGCAGAAATGTCTGGCTTGTGCACAGCTGAAATGTAGCCTACAGTACAAAGGTGAAATTCACATTACTCTCCCATGTTGATCACCCTCATTGTAGCCAGGCTGGGGGATTTCAGCTGGGCTCTGTTTCCATTGTTATTCCTGCTTTTCTGAGTTGAAAACGAAAGCACAAACCATGGGACAAAATCCTTGAGCACCCCTTTTTTCACACTGGGAATCCCACAAGTAGGACAAGAGAGCGATGAATCTCTGCTGCTGGTCTCCCTCAGAGACTGGTACCCAGTCTAGGAACATAATACTAAGCTTATTATATTTAGCAGGACCATTGGTCCATATAACTCTGCATTGTCTCCACCAAGAATGCTGGGTGTTCTCCAGCCTGAGGGCCACATTCCCTTCTGGGAAACCTGCCATGGCCCACGTGCCAGTGGTGGGCAGACACTCCAAGTGCTCCTATTTTCCAGGGACATCCCTGATATAGAGAAGCCGTCCCGGTTTCTGATTTTATCCCGGAATGTCCTGCTTTTCCTTAAGAGGTCCCTATTTTCATTGAATAAATGTTGGATGGTATGGAGTTATCCAACCCCTGAGACATCTGAAGGCAATCCTGTATAGGGAAGGTTTTTTTTAATGTTTAATGTCTAATTATGTTTTTATATACAGTGGTACCTTGGTTTAAGTACACAATTGGTTCCGGAACTCTGTACTTAACCTGAAGCGTACTTAACCCATAGCTGCCAAGTCTCCCGTTTTCCCCAGGAAACCCCCGTTTTCCCAGCTGTCCCCAGCCGAAAAAACACATTTTTTTGTTTCCCCTCGGTTTATTCTGGTGTGGTGGCCATTTTGGAACTGGGCACAGCAGCATCAAAAGTCACTTCTGAGCATGCTCCGCCCAGTTCCAAAATGGCCACCGCGTTACTTCTGGTATGCTACTTTCAGTTCGGTCCCTTATTTTTCAGAGAGGAACTTGGCAGGTATGACTTAACCTGAAGCGAACTTTCCCATTGAAGGTAATGGAAAGTGGATTAATCCGTTCCAGACAGGTCCGCAGAGTACTCAACCTGAAGCGTACTTAACCTGAAGCGAACTTTCCCATTGAAAGTACAGTCGTACCTCGGGTTACGAACACGATCCGTTCCGGGTCGCTGTTCGTAATCCGAAAAGGTCGCAAACCGAGCACCATTTTTGCGCATGCGCAAAGCGCGCGCACCGCTTCTGTGCATGCGCGGAATGCGCGTGCGACGAAAACTCTTCCGGGTTTGCGGAGTTCGTAACCCGAACTGTTCGCAACCCGAGCGGTTCGTAACCCGAGGTACAACTGTACTGTAATGGAAAGTGGATTAATCCGTTCCAGACGGGCCCGTGGAGTACTTAAACCAATAGTACTCAAACCAAAGTGTACTTAAACCGAGGTATGACTGTATGTTGGAAGCTTCCCAGAGTGGCTGGGTCAACCCACTAAGATGTGTGGGGTATAAATAGTAAAATAATCATTATGGGATGGGATGTCCCTATTTTCATTGGAGAAATGTTGGAGGATATGGAGGTGGGTGGAGCCAGAGGCAAAAGTGGGTGGAGCAACGCACGTAAATTATATATACAGTGGTAACAGCCCTGTTTACGAAGTACTGTATATTCCTGCGTATAAGACTACTTTTTAACCCAGGAAAATCTTCTCAAAAGTCGGGGGTGGTCTTATACGCTGGGTCGTATTTCTTATACAGCGAGTATATCCCAAACTCTATATTTTAACTGAAAAGTTGGGGGTCTTCTTATACGCCCAGTCGTCTTATACGGTATTCGGTTTACAAACTTCACAAAACCGCAAGTAGTGTCCCGGTTTGCAAATTTTACCTCGGTCTAAGAACGGAATCCGAACGGCGGAAGGGCCTCATTAAGGAAAGCGCGCCTCGGTTTAAGAACGGTTTCGGTTTAAGAACGGACTTTTGAAACGGATTAAGTTCGTAAACCGAGGTACCACTGTATATAATTATTATTAAATCTTCAAAATTTTACATTTCAAATTAGACATCTTTTATTATACCATACATTTGTTGACTTCCCTCCCTCCCCTTCCAAGGTTCATTTAACTTATCCACCATTCCTGCATATTTTGATATATCCATCTAATTCTATTTTCCTATCTTACATCAGTTGCATGTGTATTATAATATTGAATTTACTTTAATACTGCCAGCGTTTTCAACTTACATTGTTTTTCAATATACTCGACAAAAATATTCCGCACCTCTGTTCTTCTTGCTCTCTTATTCTCCTTGTTAGACCTGCTAACTCAACACATGTAAATTTTAACCTTTATTTCTGGGTGTGCTCTTGCATTCCCTGCCATTCCATTTTTGGCTACATAAACACTACACATTTAACACACACCTCACCTTTAAAAGAAAAAGACTCCTGGGAACTGTAGTTTACCTTTTCCCCCACAGAACTACAATTCCCAGCACCCTTAATGCACTACAGTTCCCAGGATTTGGTCGAGTGGGTGCATATTAAACATATGGTTTATCCACAGCTATGATCGGAATTCAAAGACCCATTTCAACTGGGCAAAAACACACAGGGGAGGTTGAGCGAGGGGTGTGTGGTAGAAAGGGTGTGTGGCCTGGGGAAAGTCCTAAGGGCCAGATGGAGGAGGACAGAGGGCCGCATTAGGCTCTCGGGGCTCAGGTTTCCCCACAGACTGACCGACAGTAGCTTTCTAAGCTTTCAAACAGGAAGTTTGAGCAGGAGAAATCTCAGGTGAAGGGCTGTGACGATTGGCGGCATCTGTTTCAGCAGCGCAGACAGGGAACCTCTATGCAAACAGAGCCCATCTGCATCAAATGTGTTGGTTTCCCTACTTTCCTTTTGGCTTCCTGGAGGCCAGAACCGTCAGTGCAGTCCTTGCCCCTCTGTTTCGCCTGTAGCTTTAATAAATTGATCCGGAGGACCAAAACAAGGAGACCCACTTTCAATCACTGATCAAAGTTCTGCACAAAGGGAGGTTCAAAGGTCCAGGCTATGACCATATCTCTCGCGAGACAATCTGTCTCTTCTCTCTTCTGCGGAGCCATCGCCTTTGAGGAATTTGCGTCTAACCTCAATGCTGCTGTGGTTTTTTTTTAAATCCTCCCAAACTGGTTTGGGTTATTTAAAGATGGATGGAGAGGATGGCATTATAACCATCCGTTGCTTATCTCCTCCCGAAGTGTTTTATCATTCTGGCTCATTATGAGTGAGCTACCAGTCTTTCCAACAGCCCCAGCCCCACCCTCGGCCGGTGGGTTTTTTGTTTGTTTGTTTATTTATTTATTATATATGTTTATTGATTTAATAAACACATATCATAAAAAACAGAAAAAGAAACACAGAATATACATAACAAAACAGAACACCAACATTACAATAAAAGAAAATATCAAATCAATCTTATATACCCAACCTTAGTTGACTTCCTCCATTCCCTCCCAACTACGCTTCATTATCTTACGTCCTTAATACTTCCCCAAATCTTCATTTACAATCTTATTATCACTCTTAATGACTTATCAATACTATACATCTCTTATAGGTAAAGGTAAAGGGACCCCTGACCATTAGGTCCAGTCGTGACCGACTCTGGGGTTGCGCGCTCATCTCACATTATTGGCCGAGGGAGCCGGCGTATAGCTCCCAGGTCATGTGGCCAGCATGACAAAGCCGCTTATGGCAAACCAGAGCAGCACATGGAAACGCCGTTTACCTTCCCGCTGTAGCGGTTCCTATTTATCTACTTGCATTTTGACGTGCTTCCGAACTGCTAGTTTGGCAGGAGCTGGGACCAAGCAACAGGAGCTCACCCCGTTGTGGGGATTCGAACCGCCGACCTTCTGATCAGCAAGCCCTAGGCTCAGTGGTTTAACCACAGCGCCACCTGGGTCCCTATACATCTCTTATACTTGTCTTCAAATACAATTCTATACTAGGAAATCTCAAAATTCTATACAATAATGGCACTTAACTAAATCTTAATACCAAATAAACTTAACTAACACCCTTCTACAACCTCCTTTGACTTTCAAATCTTTTGCTAAAAACTACTCATCTTACTTGTTTATTTATTTATCCAGAAGTCCAGGGAGGATCAGCAAACCGTCTGTGGCAATGAAGTCTCTTTTGGGGGGTGGAGGTGGGGGTTGCCAGACTAAGCTCTTCATTCATATTGACTACCCTTCTGGAATGTCCATGCCACCTCCAGAAATCAGTGGGAGCTGCAGTGCAACAATTTCAGTGGGGTCCCATCCCCACAAAAAACCTAGAAGTGTTGGGCGAAGCCAGACCCACCAAGGGTCCCTATTTTCCAGGGACAGTCCCAGATTTACAGAAGCCATCCCGGTTTCTGATTTGATCCTGGAATGCCCCGCTTTCCCTGAGGAGGTCCCTATTTTCATGGGAGAAACGGAGTTAACTAGTTATTCAACCTTCAGAAGACATCTGAAGGCAGCCCTGTATACAGAAGGTTTTTTAAAAAAATGTTTAATGCTTTATTAGGTTTTTATCTATGTTGGAATGGGTGGCACTGTGGTCTAAACCACAGAGCCTAGGGCTTGCCGATCTGAAGGTCGGCGGTTCGAATCCCCATGACGGGGTGAGCTCCTGTTGCTCGGTCCCAGCTCCTGCCCACCTAGCAGTTCAAAAGCACATCAAAGTGCAAGTAGATAAATAGGTACCGCTCTGGGGGGAAAGTAAACTGCATTCCCGTGCGCTGCTCTGGTTCGCCAGAAGTGGCTTAGTCATGCTGGCCACATGACCAGGATGCTGTACGCCGGCTCCCTCGGCCAGTAAAGCGAGATGAGCGCCACAACCCCAGAGTCAGTCACGACTGGACCTAACGGTCAGGGGTCCCTATACCTTTATCTATGTTGAAAGCCAACCAGAGTGGCTGGGGCAACCCAGTCGGATGGGCGGGGTATAAATAATAAAATGATTATGATGATTCTTATGGAATAGGTCTAGGACGTCCCTATTTTCATCAGTGAAATGTTGGAGGGTATGCAATGCAAATTGAAAATTCTCTTGGGCTGCATCTGGTCTTTCCAGAGACTTGGTTCAAAGTTGCTGGCTGTTTCAGAGCAGCAGGGCTTTTGATGGTCTTGGAGCCCTGTCAAATGCCCAAGTTTACCACCCTCTGGAACTAGCTCTGGGAGTGTCCTTGATTTTCATGAATGCAGGGTGTATGCCTCAGGGCAATGGGGTGGAGAATGGCTTCTCTTTCAAAGTCAGCTTCCATTCAGTGATAAAATAATTCCATATAGCACACTGTCGAGCAGGCATCTCCCTCTTCCTCTCTCTCTCTCTGTAAAGGAATCAATACATACGGCTGGCCTTCCATGCCCACCTTCCATGGTCAGATGGAACACCTCACTCTGCCTAATGATAGGGCCGGCTCTTCATACTCAGTCTCTTTCTCACACTGGATAGCTGAATCTGCTCCATTCCAGAAGGGCAAAATGGAGCCATCACACTTCCTTCCAAAACTTCCTTCTCTGTTTATCCCAAGAAGATGGAGATAAAATATAGAGAGCTATACATAGATATATAACTGTGTTTTATGAGGATCATGAACATTGCATTTTATATTTTCTTTTTCTATATTTTTCTTTTCTTTTGACATATTGCCTTTTATTATCTTTCTATAAAAGAGTTTGGATTTTATTGCTTAATATGTTTTTTTTTAAAACCCTCTAATAAATTCTCTCTATATAACAAAAAACACCCAAAACTTTCTTCTCTGCTTATCCTGATTAAAAACTGAACTTTCAGAAGAGGAAGAACCCAGGACAATGTAGAATGAGCTGAATAAGTGCATCTTGTTTTTAAAGAAACAAAAAACAAAAGGCGTTATACACGATGAAAACTGTTGCCTAGGACCATCAAACGTATTTCAGGAGTGTGACGACATCAAGGACCAATTTTCATCTCATTTGTTAGGATACCACCGCACTGATGGATTTATGGCTTTGTAGTCCGGGGTTCCTGAGAATATATTCCCCTTAAATAAATATCTTGAGCGGCTTCTAGTGACATCACAGTAAACCACAGGAGTGAAGCCTGAGGAGTTTATGTTCTCGCCAGAGCCCTGAGCTTTAATGATAGCTGAGTTGGCAACCTTCCATGCATTATATATTGTGGCTCAAGTTAGTTTGAGTGATGGGGCAGGCAAATGCCAACAGGGCTAGGCTGTGGCATGAAGCAAAGGGTTCCGAAACAGAGTCTGGGTGCATTAATTAAAGTTTTTCCCCGATGAGTGTTCAGCTACAACTTCAGGCATTTGGAAACAGATTCCTTTAAAATTTGTGGGGCTTAAGGGTTATTCCTACAACTGTTTCACCTGGGCCATGTTTCAGCAGCATTCCGCTTTCTCTGCACTGCAAACCCTCCAAGTATCCTTATTTTGGGGAGACAGTCCAGGATTTACAGAAGCTGTCCCGGTTTCTGATTTGATCCCGGAATGCCCCGCTTCTCCTTAGGACGTCCCTATTTCCATTGGAGAATTCTTGGCGTAGCTGTCAAGTTTTCCCTTTTCTCGCGAGGAAGCCTATTCAGCATAAGGGAATTTCCCTTTAAAAAAAGGGAGAACTTGACAGCTATGATTATTGGAGTTATGTGACCGCTGAGCCAAGGAGATATGTAACTATACAGCCTCTAGAAGACATCTGAAGGAAACCCTTTGCAATCAAACCTTGGCTCCAGAATGGCTTAGTTGGCGAACAAATCGGCTCCCAAATGCTGCAAACTTGGTTCGTGAATGTTTTTCAGAAGCTGAGCATCCGACATGGCTTCCGCTTGAGTGCAGGAAGCCGCGCCATGGTTTTCAAACAGACTCCCGGAACGGATAAAGTTCGAGAACCAACGTACCACTGTATAGGGAAGTTTTGTAATGTTTAATGTTTTATTATGTTTTCATATATACTGTATTAGAAGCCACCCAGAGTGGCTAGGGCAACCCAGTCAGATGGGTGGGATATTATTATTATTATTATTATTATTATTATTATTATTATTATTATTGACATCCCTATTTTCGTCAGAGAAATGTTGGAGGATATGGCACTGCTCCCAACCATTTTAAGGATATGGCTTGAGCCAATAGATCTGTTGGGTGCAATAAACCAGTGTCGGAATCAGGGCAAGACTTTTGGTCAGAGGTCAAGGGCCCCAGGAACAAGCAGGAAGCAATAACACCTAAAGGCTAACTAACCACAATGGGAAGTAAGTAACATAATTCAGTTGCCCTCTAAACAGCCATGCAGTGAGACCATAAAGGTCACATACACGTCATATATTGAATGTACGTGGCTTCTGTCGGGACACAGGTGGGGTTGTGGTCTAAACCACTGAGCCTCTTGGGCTTGCCGATCGGAAGGTTGGCGGTTCGAGTCCCTGTGACGGGGTGAGCTCCTCTTGCTCTGCCCCAGCTCCTGCCAACCTAGCAGTTCGAAAGCACACCAGTGCAAGGAGATAAATAGTGTTGTGGGAAGGTAAACAGCGTTTCTGTGAGCTCTGGATTCCGTCATGGTGTTCCATTGCGCCAGAAGCGGTTTAGTCCTGCTGACCACATGACCCGGAAAGCTGTCTGTGGACAAATGCTGGCTCCCTTGGCCTGAAGCGAGATGAGCGCTGCAACCCCATAGTCGCCTTTGACTGGACTTAACCGTCCAGGGATGCTTGACCTACACGTTTTTTACATGGCTTCCACCATAAAATCCTGGGAACAGTTATTTTGTTGAGGGTGCTGAGAAGAATTGTAGCTCTGTGTAGGGTTAACTATAGTTCCCAGGATTCTTTCTGGAAAGCCAGGACTGTTGGGAAAGGGTTGTAGCTCGGCGGTAATGTATCTGCTTTGCAGGCACAAGGTCCCAGGTTCAGTCCCCAGCATTTCCAGGTAAGGTGGAGAGTGACGCTTCTCTGAAACCCCAGAGAGTTGCTGGCAGTCAGTGTAGACAATGCTGAGCTAGATGGACTGATGGTACATGGTAGGCAGCCACTCCCTATGTTCAAGTGGTATAAAATATGCTTTAAAGCGGAACCCGCGCCACCAACCATTTTGTTTATGACCTTCTCAGCTTTCCAACCTGAGTCTCCAGAAAGAGCTTTTATCTGATATCTTGGAGAGCTGCTGCCAGCCAGTGTTGACAATACTGAGCTAGATGGGCCAATGATAAGACAGTTTCCTATGTGTTACAGAAAGGGCCATAGCTCAGTGATAGAGCCTCTGCTTTGCATGCAGAAGGTCCCAGGACCAATTCCCAACACCTCTAGGTAGGATATTTTTCGCATGAAATCCTGGACAGCTTCTGCCTGTCAGTGTTGACAATATTGAGCTAGATGAGCAAATGGTCTGACTCATTATAAGGCAGGTCCATGTCCCTCTATTCATATGCATTAAGTGAAGGGCTATAGCTCAGAAATAGAGCAAGTGCTTTGCATGCAGAAAGTTTGAGGTGCAATCCCTGACTTGTCCTGGTAAATTAGGAACGTTCCTTGCCTGAAACCCAAGCGAGCTGCTGCCTGTCTGTGTAGGCAATACTGGGCTGGATGGACCAGTGGTCTGACTTTGTGTAAGACAGCTTCCTGGGTCCATTTAGGGGACCTTCTGCTGAGTCTGGGACATCAACCCCAAAGTTCTGCCCCAACAGCACCACTGCTCAGTGGCATAATGGTGAGAGGGGGGTCACAGGGGCACAAAAATTCAACACCTGGTGCTCCCTGAATATATCTACGCATTGCTGGGCTCCGTTGAAAGCTGGCTTCTCTGTGCGAACCAGGAAGTGACCTCTTCTCAGACAGCAGACCAACTCTTCTTTTCTTATCTCTGTGGCTGCAATCTCCTGGCTGATGCAGATGCCTTTAGGAAGTTGAATGTGCATGCCTATGCCTTTTCCCCTCCCGGTAGGGCACTGCCGCAGCCTGAGCGTGCTCTACAGTCCATGAGCCTGGCACCCGTAGATGAGACTCTTAGCAGGAGGCTGGGTGGAATTAGGGAGACTGCAACAAAGTGTTGCAGCATGGAGTGCTTTTATCCAGGATGCTCCAAAGCAGATGCTCTAACCATTGAGCCACAGGCCTTCTCAAGCCTGCCTGGCTGCAATGGCAAAAACTCTTTATTACAGGCAAGAGTCCTACTGGCTGTGTGTGTGTGCGTGCACGCACACACACACACACACACACACACACACACACACACACACACACACGCCATACTCCTCTGGAGTAAATGTGTTTTTGGAGAGCAGCTGTTGACAGAAGCGGGCCTGCGGTTAACGGTGAAGCGTGTGTACCTCTGCTCTTGCTGAGCTCAGAGGAGAGAGAGGGAGTTAAGCATGAGCCATGGAGGCTGCTCTGTGCGGGGATGTTAATAATCATTCACAGTTGCTCAGGCCTCCCTTGCAAAAGGGGAATAAAAAGCTCTGATTAATCGAGAAGCCCCTCCGCCGCCCCGCCTCCCAATGCCATCCTTCAAGCTCTTTAGATGTTTCTCCCCCCCCCTCTTTCTCTCTCCCTCCACTGACTTCCTTTCAAGGAATTCTGAACACATGAATGGAGAGAGAAACAGAATGAATGGGACACTTCAAAGAAAATGAAAACCATTACGAGGAAATCTGTTTATAGAGGGAATGAATGATTATGAGGGAAGATGCCGGCGGAGAGGGAGGGAGCCAATGGTTCACTTGCTGCACAGTTACTTAGCCTTGTGGTTCTCATCAATTGCTTTAGTGAAGTCTCTCTCTTTCTCCCCCCCCCTTGCCCCCTCTCCCGCACTGCCCCCAAAAATCCTTTGTACATGCTGCATGTAGCCCCTTATCAATTTAGATGGCATCTAATCAGAGCCCTTTTCCAGCCAAAACTGTACAATGGAGTCAGGAGTGACTGTAACCACCTTAAATATATGTTGGTGTCTGTGGTTTTCTAAATTATGGGGAGAAATCTGGGGTGGGGGAGTTAAACTAAATGATCCAGCAAATTGTGCATTTGTCTGGCCTCATTCTCTCTCTCTCTCTCTCTCTCTCTCTCTCTCTCTCTCTCTCTCTCTCTCTCTCTCTCCAACACACACACATTCCCAGTACTTGCTGTCATTTTGCCATAGCAGCATCCTAAGCACCAGGGAGCCTGGGAAATGCAACTTCCCCAAGGCACCCAAGGCATTGGGGAGAGGGGAAGTTACATTTCCCAGGAATACCAGTGCGCTATCATTTCAACAGACACCAGCAAGGGCCTTCCTCCCAAGCAAGGTAGGTGGGAAGGTGATGACAGAGGTAGCTACAGGGGCAGGCTTTGGAGGGAGGCATTTGCACCTAATCACATTCTTGATTATGCTCTCAGGAATGTGATGTGGTCTAAACTGGGCATTCAACGGTCCATAGGAATCTAACGTATAGGAATCTGGCGGTTCCCTCATTGCGAGAAGTGAGGTTACAGGGAACCAGACAGAGGGCCTTCTCGGTAGTGGCACCCGCCCTATGGAACGCCCTTCCAACAGATGTCAAGGAAATAAGCAGCTATCCTATTTTTAAAAGACATCTGAAGGCAGCCCTGTTTAGGGAAGTTTTTAATATTTAATGCTGTATTGTTTTAATATTCGATTGGGAGCCGCCCAGAGTGGCCGGGGAGACTCAGGCAGATGGGCGGGGTACAAATAATAAATTATTATTATTATTATTATTATTATTATTATTATTATTATTATTATTATTATTAGAGCACAACAAGTAAAATTTTGGATCCAGACCATTGAGACATCTTAATAGGGTGCAGGTTGTACTAAGGAAATGAGAGGCTGCAGTCCTCATGGTTGGCAGCAACTCTAGGCATCCTCTAGGGAAAGGATGTCACAGTTAAGTCCAGTCGCGAACGACTCTGGGGTTGCAGTGCTCATCTCACTTTACTGGCCGAGGGAGCTGGTGTTTGTTCGCTTCCGCAGACAGTTTTTGTGGGTCATGTGGCCAGCATGACTAAGCCACTTCTGGCAAAGCCAGAGCAGCGCACGGAAACACCGTTTACCTTCCCACTGCAGTGGTACCTATTTATCTACTTGCACTGCATGCTTTCAAACTGCTAGGTTGGCAGGAGCTGGGACAGAGCAACGGGAGCTCACCCCATCATGGGGCCTCGAACCACTGACCTTCCAAGCAGCACAGTGGTTTAAACCACAGCGCCACCCGCATCCTCTATCTGCATTCTATCTGCACTGAGTTATTTTTCAAGGAGGAATAGGATTCAGTTCAGTGGAAGCTAGTTCATTTGGGCAAAAGGGGTGCTGTCTCACTAAACGTCCTCAGCCAGCCCTCACCTGCCTGCCTTCTTACTTCCAACCAGTCCACTAAAGTACTTGTCAGCTTAGGACAAAGATAGGACTTGTTGGTTCTGCCTGTCGTGGGCTCTGCTGCCACCTACTGTTGGCCTCCCTGCCTCCCACCCTACCAGTGTGAGACGAATGAGACATTGTGTACTCTCTGGACCTACAGTAGGAGCCTTTCCCAACTCATGGCTTTAAGAACAGCAGAAGTCGCTAGGATGACAGGTGAGGAGTTCCAGAACCTGAAAGTTTGTTACCGCGGCTGTATCTTTGCTCTCATTTGTGGCAGTAGAGAGTAGCTTGTATATCACCTGCCAAATGAAACCACAAGGAACATGAGCAAGATGCCCCATACCAAGTCAAACCTTGGGCCTACCTAGCTCAGCATTGTCTACACTGACTGGCAGCAGCTCTCTGGGGTTTCCAATAGGGAATCTCACCCGGCCCTACCTGGAGATGCTGGGGACTGAAGCTGGGACCTTCTGCATGCCGAGCACATGCTCTGCCACTCAGCTGTGACTCTTCCACACTTGAGAGTGCTAACCTGAAACCTTCTGCATTCAATCAAGGTACTGTATATGTTCCACCCATCGTGCTGCAAAAACTTTCCTTCTAAGAAAAAAATGAGAAGGGGGAAAATCCTTTCGATGGGCAAGCAGGATCCCTGCTCAACTGGCAGTGGGGATCGATGGGAATGAGGAGAGGTGTCTAAATGCAAGAGGGGGCTCAGGGGTCTGTTGGGAGAGAGAGCGACAGCGAAATGGGGAAGGGAGAACTAACCCCTCAGTACAAACCAAAAATGTGTTTTGCATTCTGCTGGCACAGCCTCTGTCTCCCTTTGCAGGTAATAAAGAGGCCAGGTTGGGTTTTTTTTAATGAAAATAAAAAATTAAAGGAACACATCTTCTTTATATATGTTTATTAGACATGTGGAAAAGGATAACATGTGGAGTGCAGATAACATTGCTCCCCCTAAATCTGCCCTCCTGCCGCCGCCTCTTCATTTCAGCCATCAATTAAAAAGGAAGGAGAAGGGTGAAGGGGGAGGTTGTTATTGAGTCTGGAAATGAATGGATTTTCTGGTGAAAATCTGGAAGGGGAGGGTCCTAACTCTGGGGAGAAATGCTGGGTGCCTTTCCAACCCCCACCCTTTGGCTTCTCTGCTTGCTTACTCATTAGTAAGCCTCATTGTTTATATATTTCTTAAAATTTATATATTGCAATTATGCACACACACACAGCTCAAAGCAGTTTGATAAAAAAAGAGAATAAAGCAATGAAACAGAAAGTAAAAACATTTAAGAACAACTATTTAAAACACTGAACAATAATTAAAATAAACAACAGACAGATTAAAACACAGGTCAGTGTTTTACATGTTTGGATAGGCTTGCCTAAACAAAAATCTTTCCAGCAGACATTGCAAAATGTATAAAATCATAGAATTGTAGAGTTATAACAGACCCAAACGGTAATCTAGTCCAGCCTCCCTGGTGTCAACAGGCAGGGAGTTCCAAAGTTTCTTCCAAGTATGTATGATTAGAATTGTGTCTACTCGCAACTAAAATCTTTTGAATTCAGTTAGATTTACTCCCAGATAAATATGTGTAAATGACTGCAGTCTTCATATAGGGTTGCGTTAGTTCTGCAGCCATATGAACTTAACTGGGGATAAATGAAGAAGAGCAGATAGAAATGCAGTAGAGAAAAAATTAAAAATATTTAGTTAAGTGTGGTTCCTATTCTTACATACCTGGGTGTCAGTCTCACTGAACTCAGGGGTTTCTTACTTCTGAATAGATGTGTACAGCTGGTGTACATGGTTCTTCTCATCCCCATTTCATCTTCACAACAACCCTGTGAGGTAGGTTATGTTGAGAGACAGTGACCAGCCCTAGGTCACCCCAGCGCTTCATGGCTGAGTGAGGATTTGAATCGTGATCTCCCAGGTCCTAGTCCAGCACATACAGCTGTTGTTTGCCAAGCTGAAGCTACATAAATCACAATTTCCTTTTCTCCTGGGATGGCCAACCTATCGGTTAAAAGCCTGCCCAGCTCATGTTCCTTTAACTGCAGCTTTGTGTACAGAAATCAGCATCCACACCTTCCTGATATAGGGATAAAACAATATCGTTGGCCAATGGCAGTGGACAAAGTGGCTCTTGAAGGCAGAGGAGCAAGAGTCAATTAAAAAGTTGGCAACCCTGCTCTCCTCATTCCATTCCTGCCCAGTGTCTAGCAGGCCATGCCATAAAATCCTTTCAGCGGCTGTGCCCCCAAAGCATTATGCTTTTTGTTGGAGAATGAAATGTAAGCAAAGCCCTGACCTGATTAAACAGATCTTAGCTGATAAATCATATGAGTTTTAGCTCAATGAGGTCCAATCCTAGGATTTTTTTTACTCAGAAGTAAGTCCTGCTGAGTGGGACTTCCTCCTTAGAAAATGTATGTCAGGATTGCATCTTTGTTCAATTAACTACTCAATCAAAGCTGAACAAATTTGTGTGCTAGACTTGCGAACAAATGTGTGCTTTCGAAGGAGGGAATTTTTGAAGATTCTCAAGCAAACTGGATAGAGCGAGGACCATATTTTAAATGTAAGAGAAGTTTAAAGTCCTGTAAAGCACACACTCGGTTTATGGAGAAAAGAACAAAATCGCAAAGCAGATAAAATAATTCTATGCATATATTTTTCTTTAAAGACATCTCTGCTGCACCAATTTGATACACACACAGTCTACAGTATGGTGCTTACAATCTACAGTTTCCATGAGTATTCAATCTGCTTTTTCGTGAATCAAGACATTTCACATGCTAATGTTTACTCAACAATAAGGCCCACTGCGTTCAATAGGACTTATTCCCAGGTAAGAACGTACAGGATTGCAACCTCAGCCTAAATGACTGAGCAGCACACATACCAGAGACTAAGTTCCCATGGATCTCAGCGAGTGGAGCTTACTTCCAAGCAGACATGCATAAGATTGCAGAGTTAATGTTGCAGTCCCAAATTCTGGACTGTGCCCTTGAGTGTGTTGACTTATCACACCACGCAGGTGTGCAATTTGACAGCTGGAACACAGTTAAGAAGGCGATTCTGCTCTTGAACTTATAACCTTTGTTTTTTTAGGGGAAGAGGGTTCAGATGCCATTTAAAAAATTTCCAAACCTAGAAGAAACCAACAAAAATAGAGTTATTGCTTGTTCATCCATGGATCAAAGTGTGTTTCGTCAAGCAGTAATCATTAGTTGCAGGTAGACTATCTGGATTTTCCATCAAATGGGCATCAGGATTGTTTCCTCGGAAAAGGTATAATTTATTTCCTAATAATTGTCTAGTGCAGATCAAATCCAGAAGGCGTGTACTCAAATACAGTTTCTCTTACTTCCCACCAGAGGACTGATTCACTAGACTCCGTTCTGGATGAAAGGCACCACAATGAGTGTTCTGTTTTCGAACTTTTCTCCTAAGGAAGGTGTCTCGGACTACAAATAGAACCATTCTGTCTTGGGAATTGTTGCTGTTGGGGTTTTTTGAATGCATATTTTTAGATCTTGCGATTTATGAGGAAATTGTTCAATTTGGTGGTGCATTTTTGATGTTTTATTTATTGTTTATGACTGCTTTTGTTATGTTGCAGTTATGTGTTTTTTGATGTTTTGATCCTGAAGCTTACCTATAGTCCTTGGGATGGTTACAGTGCTAGATTTACATAAAGTGGTACCTCGGTTTATGAACACAATTGGTTCCGGAAGTCTGTCCATAAACTGAAGCGTTCATAAACTGAAGCGAACTTTTCCATTGAAAGTAATGGAAAGTGGATTAATCCGTTCCAGATGGCTCCACGGAGTACTCAACCTGAAGTGTACTTAACCCGAAGCATGTGTGTATTTGGTTCCGGAAGTCTGTTCATAAACTGAAGCGTTCATAAACTGAAGCGAACTTTCCCATTGAAAGTAATGGAAAGTGGATTAATCCGTTCCAGATGGCTCTGCGGAGTACTCAACCTGAAGTGTACTTAACCCAAAGCATGTGTGTATTTGGTTCCGGAAGTCTGTTCATAAACTGAAGCGTTCATAAACTGAAGCGAACTTTCCCATTGAAAGTAATGGAAAGTGAATTAATCCGTTCCAGATGGGTCCGCGGCGTTCATAAACTGAAAATTCGTAAACCGAGGTTCCACTGTATAAGCTAAACAAGTTATAGCTTAGGGCCCCACTCTCTTGGGGCCCCCCAAAAAATTAAAGGAAAAAACTTGGATGTACATTTCCAGAATATATGATAAAAAAAACAAATAAAATAAAACCTACATACAGTGTTTTGTGTTCTGTAGGCTCCTATGATGTAAGTAATGGGCCCTGCCTCCTAGCCTGCTCCCTAAAATATCACTGGTTTGCTCATTTCTATATATAGGGTGCCTGCATTCTGCATGGACTGGTTGCATGGCAACATGCGCAAATGGCTTTAGATACCTATTAAAGGTAAAGGGACCTCTGACCATTAGGTTCAGTCATGACTGACTGGGGTTGCGGCGCTCCTCTCACTTTATTGGCCGAGGGAGCCGGCATACTGCTTCCAGGTCATGTGGCCAGCATGACAAAGCCGCTTCTGGCGAACCAGAGCAGTGCACGGAAACACCGTTTACCTTCCCGCTGGAGCGGTACCTATTTATCTACTTGCACTTTGACATGCTTTCGAACTGCTAGGTTGGCAGGAGCAGGGACCAAGCAACGGGAGCTCACCCTGTCACAGGGATTCAAACCGTCAACCTTCTGATCGGCAAGCCCTAGGCTCTGTGGTTTAGACCACAGTGCCACCCGCGTCTCTTTTTAGATACCTATTAGGTCCATAAATGACCATATACTGTAGCATACTGTATATTCAACACACACAAAACAGCGACAATTCGTTGTTGGCAAAGGACAGCTGGACATATAATGGGCCCCATTACCTTCAGTAGCTTAGGGCCTCATCAAACCTCAATCTGGCCCTGGGTGCTTAGGACAAAAATAAATACCAATTAAAAGGTCTATTCTAAGCCCTAGAAGAAGGACCTTTTCCTGCGTGAGAGGGTTGACCACCTTGCTCAGTGCCCCCTAGTCCCCTATGACAGTCCTAGGCAGGAAACCCCCATGGAACTCATTGCCACTTGCTTGGGGAAGCACCATAGCTCAGAGGTTAGAGCATCTGCTTCAAATGCTTCTGGTGGAACCTGAAATGGGAGGCTGTGTCTTTTGGGGGGAGGACGGGGGGGGGGGGAGAAGCAGAGGTTGAACATTTGCAGATGGAAATGGGAAGGTTCGCAAGGAAAGTGGAGTGGAATCAGGAACTCCAGTCAAAACTCTGAGGTAGTTTGGGATTTTGCAGGCCCTGAGCAGAATTAATGATGTCTGGAAGGTTTTTTTGTTTTTTTAAAGAAACGAAAAAATTAAGGAACGGCCTATGACCAGTGTTTTATAAGAGTCATTATTTTCCAGCAAGTTCCGATTAACCAGCAAGTTCCAGCATAGCTGGAAGTCAATTTTTTTACAAAAACAGAAATAAGAATTTGTCTGGACATCGTAGACATATGAAATGTTTGTAGGGCCAGTTTTTATGGTTTCCATTCCTATACTTAAATATATTTAAATATGTTCACTATTTAAATATTGGTTATGGTCACGGGAGGCCAAGCTCACCCAGGACTTTGAAATACTTCCTAAGAGCAAGGGGGTTGCCTCCGGGTTTTTTTTGTCCCCTGTTTTCCAAATGGTTCATTGTCTCTGCCTCCTGTTTTATGAATTAACCCCTTTCCCACCGAAATCCCACCCCTTCCTCTGAAGAAGAAATAGAAGAGTTAAAATATTAGGAAGCAGTTGGACTTGCAGTTGGAAGGAATCTTGACTTCTTAAGAGTAGCTACTCCACAGCCAGTGATAAAAGCAACACCCAAACATTGGAACTCCCTGCCTCTTGACATTAGGCAGTTGGTCGTCCTCTTATTGAAGCCTTCAGAAAAAAACATCTCTGTTTAGGTAAACCTAGACAGATACTGTATGTGTTTTAATTTGGTTTTTAGCTTATGGCTGATTTTAATTACTTTTTGAAAGTTTTAAATAGCTGTTTTTAAACTATTTTTTACTGAGAAAAGCAGCATGCAATAATACCCATCTCCATTTAGCCCATTTAGCCTGAGGACAGCAACAGCTCTCTGAGGTAGGTAAGGCTGAGAGCCGGTGACTGTCTCAAAGCCACCCTTGAGAGTTCTCCAGGCGAGTGGGGATGTAAACCTTGGTCTCCCCCCTCCAGTTCGGGGAGGACACCGAGCCTTGCTTCATAAAGAGATTCCTTTGGGAGGACTAGAAATTGCAGGCTGCAGTGCAAGGGCTCCTGATTAAATTTTAGTCCGTCTTGAGATGTGGTGGTGACCATTAGTTAGATGGGTTTAAAAGTGGAGGCTGTGTTAATGAAGACTAGATGTGCTGATGGAACCTCAATGTACAATAATTGGGAGTATTAGAGTGTTTGCATTGGAAGCAGGAGGTCCCAGGTCCTATCTCCAGGTTAGAGATGGAAGAGACTCCCTGCTCAAAGCCCTGAAAAGCTACTGCCTGTCAGTGTAGACACCACTGAGCTAGATGGTTTAATTCATTATAGGCTAGTTAACCATGTTCCCATTTTACAGAGAGAGAGAGAGAGGTGCCTACAATTCCTGATCTATAGGGGCTGTCCATGTTTGGTCCCTGACTAAGCCAAAGCCACTCTCTGCATGCTCAGAGAGTTGCCTGTCTTCCCTGTGATTTTGTAGAACGCAGCAGGCCCTAACCTTGAAGCTGGCAACAGGTTCCAGGACTTTGACTGGGAAGGGGCCCATAGCTCAGGGGCAGAGCACCTGCTTTGCATGCAGAATGTCCCAGGTTCGATCCCCAATGGCCTCCCCAGGTAGGGTTGGGAGAAATCTCCTACTTGAAACCCTGGAGAGCTGCTGCCAGTCAGTGCTGACAACACTGAGCTAGACGGACCAAAGGTCTGAACTCAGTATAAAGCAGCTGTCGGATTCAGTTTGGCATTTAGGAACAACAGAAGAGCCTGCAGGGTTAGGCCAACAGGCTATCTAGTCAAGCACCTGGTTCTCACCATGACCAGCCAGATGCCTGGGGGAAACCAACCAGCAGGACACAAGCACAAGAGCAGCTCTCCCCTCCTGCGGTTTTTCCAGCAACTGGTATTCTGGTATTCAGAAGTCGGTGGACAACAGGGGTGCGGGTGCCGCTGTGGGTTAAACCATAGAGCCTAGGGCTTGCCAATCGGAAGGTCGGTGGTTTGAATCCCCGCGACGGGGTGAGCTCCCGTTGCTCGGTCCCAGCTCCTGCCAACCCAGCAGTTTGAAAGCACATCAAAGTGCAAGTAGATAAATAGGTACCACTACAGCAGGAAAGTAAACTGTGTTTCCATGTGCTGCTCTGGTTCACCAAAAGTGGCTTTGTTTGTCATGCTGGCCACATGACCTGGAAGCTGTATGCCAGCTCCCTTGGCCAACAACGCGAGATGAGCGCCGTAACCCCAGAGTCGGTCACAACTGGACCTAATGGTCAGGGGTCCCTTTACCTTTAAGTCGGTGGACATCACTGTCTCCTGCGGAAGGCAGTTCCATAGTTTAACTGTGCTCTGCAGAAGTACTTTATTTTATCCGAGTTCTGATGTATAGGGAAGTTTTTAGTGCTTGATGTTGTCTTGTGTTTTCACCATTTATATTTTTTTCTTGGGAGCTGCCCAGAGTGGCTGGGGCAACCCAGTCAGATGGGAAGCATATAAATAATTTGTTGTTGTTAACCTTTAATCTGTCAAGATTCAACATGGCTCTAAAAATAATCACCTTTAGCAAGGTTTTAAGCAAACCAAACAAACCCTTATCCTTATAAAGAGTACAGTATTTGGTGGTGCTAAGAGCTGCAGATCTTCCGGTTAGTCTTCTTAGCTGTTCAGGCTTGCATTTTTCCTCTCGGTTGCAAGAGGGCCTCATCCAGTTGATCTTCCGCCAGGGCTGCGGACCCAGATAAGGCCAGGCAGGGGGACCAGCCGCGCGCCCTTGAAGGAATAGGCCGCGAGTCAGTGTCAAGTGGCTGTTTCCTCCAGGGTCGGGTGTTCTGTCGCAGTCTGCATCACTTTCGGAAGAAAGGCCATTGAGAGTGAGTGAGCTTGGTGGCGGCGGCGGGGGTGTTTAATGTAAATTGAAGCCCCTTTTAAGGATCGCATTCCTGTTTGGCAAAAAAAAAAAATTTGCCAGGTTCCAAAAGTGTAGGGGACTTTAACGCGGGCAGAATGCAAGCTATTTTGAATACAAGGACAATTTTGATATTACGAGTATGCGCTTGACAGTTTCAGCTCCCTTAAACATAGTTAAATACTGCTTATCCACCTGGGTGCTTAGTAGTCTCGAACGGTTTTGCGTCGATCTATGTAAGGTTTACTTCTTCTAAGTAAATGGATTAAAGGTTGCGGCTTTGGATGCTGAGGAAATATAGCTTTGTCCTCAGCCAATAAAAGAAGGCATTTCTCTTGTTTTCCATATAGGACTCTCCCTTCACCTCGTTCAGAAGCCAAAAAAGGCCTTTAATTTAGCAAAATATACCATTTAGCAAAAGGTAAAGTGTCAACTTCTGGATTGTGGGGGCCGTGTTTTACATTTTCCTCTTTGCAACAATAAGGGCGTAAATTGGGCTGGATAGGGAGCACCAGAAAATCTCCGGGAAATCGGTTCTTATTCTGACGTCCAAAGAAACGCGTTTCAGGCCGTCGAGGACTTGGAAAGCGGCCCTAAGTCTCTAAGAAGATTTTAGAAACCGATTTCAAGAGGTGGTTTTGCCATGCCATCACCAGTAATGTGTGTGCGCGCGCCACAGCCCCGTTTACCCAAATTCTTGAGTCAACACTGAAGTCAACGAGACTAAACACCCACTTTTTAAAAATTTTTTAACACGCTTAGGGAGAAGTGTTTATTTTAGCGGAGGCCGCTTCCAAGGAAATGTGCGCGGGTCTCGGGGCCTTTGGCTGGAATCCAAAGCCCATTCACTCCCTTGACTCTATGAAACTCGAGGGGACGGCTCCAGGGTGCCGGTTGCTGCCCCGCTTCGGTTTATAGATCCAAACGCACCTGGCTGCGGTCGCGGAGTCTTTATTTGGTCGGTAAAGGTAAAATAAAGTTTGCAAGAGCAAAGAGAGTGGGGCAGGCAGGGAGCGCTTCTTTCTGTACGTTGAGTGGTGCGTGCGTGCAACATTATATAGAATATTATATAATATATAAATATATATAATATTGTATATTATAGAAATATGTGTGTGTGATACATATGCGTAATAATATGTGTATAATAATAGGCACATAATAATGTGTGTAATGTTATACGTGTATGTGATATATGTGCGTTATATCTATAATACATATGTGTAATATATAAATATGCATGTATTTGCATACAATGCATGTGTGTGATATAGATGTAATATGTCTGTGGCATATATGTGCATAATAATATGTGTGCAATATTATATGTATATATGTTTTATATATAGATTGTGTGTGTCATATATAAGCCTACTTGTGTGAAATATTCTTTTTCGGTATGTATAAAACCTTTGTGTAATACAGACGTATATATGTATCTATATATAATATGTGTTTGTAATATTCATACGTGTGTGCGTTCTGTATATATGTGTGTAAGTAAGTATGTATACTTATGTATGCATATATATATATATATATATATATATATATATATATATATATGTAAGCATTTATTCTTGTCTGTCTGTTACAAGCTCGCATCTCGCCCTTCCAAATCCAGCCACAGACCTCGGGTTGTTTTTATAAACTTTAAAGCAAAAAAGATTTCTCGTCGTACTCCCAACCGCTGTCATGCCGGTTTTCGGCTAATCTTATTTCCCGTAGTGTCAAAAAAAAAAAAGAGAGAAAGCTAATATTCGGGATGGGGGTGGGATGGGGGTGGGGGACAAAGTGCCCGGCTCCTTGGCTTTCCTGTTTACAAACGAAATTCTCTTTCTTCCTGGGCGCTTTCGTACCCCACAGCTCCTTTTCTCTCCTCTCTACGTGGGAAAATAAAGCAGACCCCACCCCCTCCAAGCTCTCCCGGGCGCGGGGGAAGACTTGCAGGACGATCCGGAGCACGTTTGCGTAGACGTGAATCCCTCTGGGTTTGATGGGCTGACATCCGAGAAGACGGACCCTTTTTAACAGCTCTGTCTTGGGACGTGTCTCTCATTAGTCATTTTTGCTTCCGAGGAAATGGGCACAATATGGTTGCACCCTCTTCTAAAAGCTCACTCTTGGTTGGATCGGGCCCATTCCTTCTTCCTAGTTATGGGCCTCTCTGAAAAGGCTGCAAACTATCCCTTAAAGCGAACCAGGTCGACTCAGAAGCATGTCTTATCTGAATTCAGTGGGGCTTACTCTAAATACAGTTAGAAGTAGAACTACAATACAATACTGTACAATACAATACAATACAATACAATACAATACAATACAATAGTGACAGCCTCAGGTAGATGCTCGGAAATAATCCCCCGTGGAATTCGATGCCTTGGGGACTTTGTAGCAGACGTGCGTAAAACGGGACTGTAAGTCTCCCTTTAGAATCGACGGGATTTTAACACTGCTATACCCCATTCCCTCGCTCCGTGCACGCTTACCCGGGAGTCAACCCAGGGAAATTCAGTGATTTTTATTTCTGAATTCCTATGGAAAGGAATGCACTGTCGACTGTCTAACAACTTAAGTTGGGATCATTGTTGTCAGTGATTATTACGGTAAGAAAGAGCTGGAAATCGCTTAATCATAAAACTCTTTAAACGTCGTGCCTAACAACAGCAACAATTCTTAGATTATTTTACGCGGTTTAGAGAGTTCTACGATTAGGCTGTTCTTTCTAATTATTTTTAGAAATGTTTATAAACGGCCCAATCTTAAGAGCTTTCTAAGCAGCGTGTGTAACAGAATAATCAATTGCAATTAATATTATTATTTAGAGATGTTTATAAACAGCCTAATCGTAGAACTCTCAAAGTAGGGTACCTAATAGAATAATCAATTGTTAGTATTATTATTTTTTTTTTTAGAGATGTTTATAAACAGCCTAATCGCTCTCTAAGCACTGTTCATAATAAAATATATTATTAGTATTAGTATTCCCAAAGGAATTGTGGGAATAAATCGACGCTGTGACGCCCCACGCATGAGGTTTACCTTAAAAAAAAAACCAATCCAACCATTCCTTTCTGGCTGTACAAATTATCTGGGCTGAGAACAGTTACGTTCCGACATAATTTCAGAACTCCATAAAATGTAACCCAGCCGTCTACTCGGAGTTTGCCAAAGCTGAAGAGGGGCTCTCCTCCAGCCAAGTGAGGGGGACGCAGAACCTCAGCATCGCAGGGGAACGGGGACGACTCTTGTAGTTTGTTGGTGGGAGGGGAATTATTAAAAAAGAGGGTTTGGTTTTATGGCAGCCGAACAGTAACAAAATATAGAGTGAGGGTTGACAAGGAGCCAGCACAGAGAAACAACACTTGTGTCTCTGGATCGTTTCCAGTGGAGCAAACGCTACGGGGAGGGTTGGGACGGGAGGGTTGTATCCCCCCCCCTCCGCGCCGCCCCGAAAGGCCTTCAAATTATTAGGAGAATTATGGTGTTCCTATTGCAAAGTTGTTCCATAAACACGTGGCTAATAAGACGGTGCAGCGCGCTTCACTGGGGAAAGCCATTAGCTCAGGGGCAACGCATTTGCATCGCGCGCAGAAAGCCCCGGGATCGGTCCCCGGCACCCCCTGTTTGAAGAGCTGCCGCCAATTGAGCTTGATCAGGGCTAGCCACTTTGGGGCTCTCCATCATCACCCCAGCCAGCCGTGGCATTGGCTCCTATAGTCAGGAGCGTGGGGCTGTGGCTGGCTGTGGAGCTGGTGGAACGATCGACATAGAGAAGGGACCTCACATAGGGTAGGGAAGGCACCTCATTGGCTGTCCGGGAGCCGGGTGGACCAATGGACTTCTGCCTTTGCAGAAAGCCTCTTCCTGCGTCTCTGTAAAGGCAACTGGTTCGTGGTCACATACAGAGTGCTGTTTACTAAGTACAGTAGTTAGTCCCACTCCAAGAAAATGGTATAGAACTTCTGAAGATTAGGATTGTGTTTAGCCATCGTGGCTAAAAGAATGGGATAAACCTTTTCATCTCAACCAGATTCCCTTTTCTAGATTCAGGTAGGTAGCTGTGTTGTTTTGACGCAGTTGAAATTATTATTATTTTTAAATTGTCCAGTAGCACCTTATAGACCGACTAAGTTTGTTCTGGTATACGCTTTCGTGTGCATGCACACTTCTTCAGATACACTGGTTCGCTTCAGATTCCCTTCTAATGCTCTACATGGGGCTACCTTTGAAGTGGACTCTGAAGCTACAACTAATCCAGGATGCGGCAGCTAGACTGGTGACTGGGGGTGGCCGCCGAGACCATATAACACTGGTCCTAAAGGGTCTACACTGGCTCCCAGTACGTTTCCGAGCACAATTCAAAGTGTTGGTGCTGACCTTTAAAGCCCTAAACCAGGCATAGGCAACCTTGGCTCTCCAGATGTTTTGGAACTACAACTCCCATGATCTGTAGCTAACAGGGCCAGTGGTCAGGGATCATGGGAGCTGTAGTTCCAAAACATCTGGAGAGCCAAGGTTGCCTATGCCTGCCCTAAACGGCCTTGGCCTTGTATACCTGAAGACATAGCTGCCAAGTTATCCCTTTTTTACAGGGATTTTCCCTTATGCTGAATAGGCTTCCTCGCGAGAAAAGCGAAAACTTGGCAGCTATGACCTGAAGAGCGTCTCCACCCTCACCCTTCGGCCCAGACACAGAGGTCCAGTTCCGAGGGCCTTCTGGTGGTTCCCTCACTGCTAGAAGTGAGGTTACAGGGAACCAGGCAGAGGGCCTTCTCGGTAGTGGCACCCACCCTGCGGAATGTCATTCTATCAGATGTCAAGGAGATACATAACTGCACCACTTTTAGAAGACATCTGAAGGCAGCCCTGTATAGGGGAGTTTTTAAGGTTTGATGTTTTATTATGTGTTGTAAGCTGCCCAGAGTGGCTGGGGCAACCTAGCCTGATAGGTGGGGTATAAATAATGAAAATATTATTGTTAAAGCCAATGGATCATCCTCATTACATGTCCTGGCAGTGATTTTTTTGTGTTGAGTAAAGAAAATGACTCCCCCCGCCCTCCACCCACATCTATTCCCAACCGGGTGAGTCAAGAAGACAATGGTTTCTGGTGTCCTGTTCCCCCTTAATAACATAATGGCACTACTGCACCCAGACACAATGCATGTAGTCCAGCGAATTGTTTTCGCCATGGACAACTTTATGCAAAATGGAAGCCTGCAGACCAGGACCCGAGTGCAACAGTGCTTTCCCAATGCCTGATTTCCAGCAACACATATTCAGAAAATAGGGTTTCCAGACTCAATAGAGCAGGGGTGGCCAACTCCCAAATGACTGTGATCTACTCACGGAGTTAAAAGCTGGCAGTGATCTACCCCCTTTTGTGGGGTTCAAGTCAAAGTTGTTGAGCTTTTCTTGAGCTTTTAGGGAGGAGGAAAGCCCCATTTTGGGGGGGCGGGGCAATAATGTTGAGCTTTTCTTAGGGGAGCCAAAGTTGTTGAGCTTCTTTGGGGTGAGCCAGTGATCTACCACTGATCTACCACAGATGTCCAGTGATCTACCTGTTGGACATGCCTGCAATAGAGGACAGGACTTCTGTGCCTTTAATTGCCCTGCTCTCTTTTGAGTCTGGAAACCTTAAAGAGAAACCAGCAGACCCTTTGCTTGGAAATGAAACAAAGGGTCTGCTGGTTTCTCTTTAAGGTTTCCAGGCTCAAAAGAGAGCAGGGCAACTAAAGGCACAAAAGTCCTGTCCTCTATTGAGTCTGGAAACCCTATCAGAAAATACCCCTATTCCTCACACAGATCTACAACTATCAGAGTGATTTCACAACCAATCCCTCTTCCCAGGGAACTCTGGGGGTGGTAGTTCTCCAAGGGAAGTAGTGAGCTTGTAAAAACTCTCAGCCCCTTTAACAAACTACAGCTCCCAAGACTCTTGGGGGGAAGTAATGATGGTTGAAAGTGGTATGAGTTTGCTTTAAATGCATAGCGCGTATGGAGCTTGAGTTCATTGGGAATCAAATGTTTCAAAAGCATGAATCACCCTTGATTTCACAAATGTGACTTTCCCCCTGCGCCCCGAAAGGCTTACATTTATTTCCCAATAGCCCAGTTGTCTTCAGGATGAAATGCTGAATATTAGCTTGATGGAAGGACTGGGGAATTCTCCTTGCCCCAGTCCAATTTGTACGGCCATCTGCATGCAGAGTTTACTGTGCAACTGATGGAAAGCAAAGCAGACTTTAAAAGGCACCAACCTAGATAAAGCTGAACAGGGGGCTTCCCCTTGTCCACACAGTAACAAGGTTGGGGTGGGTGAGGGGTGGGGTTGTTGAATACATGAGATTGTAGGAAAGCAAGAGGTTCACAAGACATGTGGCCACCTAAGTCAGGGTGGGGACTACGACTTTCCAGGCCTCTCTACCCAACTGTCCAGCCCACCTGCCCCCACTACTGCCATGTGGCCCTTGGGAAGTTTCCCTGAAGGAAATTTGGCCCTCGGGTTTAAAAGGTCCATCACTTCTGCTCTAAGTGCAGGGGAAACAGTGGCAAGGTGTTTGGGGGGGGGAGAGGTGGAATCAGTGCCACAATAAAGCTGCTGGCAGATGTGCAAAGCTAAGCAGGGTTTGGTATGGCCTCAATTTGGATGGGAGACTGCATATTGAGATTCCTGCATTGCAGGGGGTTGGACTAGATGACATTTGCAGACCCTTCCAACTCTACAATTCTTGCAGCTCAGTTTGGGGTTAAAGGCCAAGAGGTTTGGGTTTTTTTTTGCTTTATTATTATTATTATTATTATTATTATTATTATTATTATTATTATTTTGTTGGTAGCCGCCCAGAGTGGCTGGGGAAACCCAGCCAGATGGGCAGTGTATAAATAAATTATTATTATTATTATTATTATTATTATTATTATTATTATTATGCATATTGGAAGGAGGGAGGGAACGAGTGAAAAGGGGAGAGACACTTGTTTCAAAGGGAGCAGACAAGAAATCAGAGCTGTTGACAGCTACACTCCCTGGCATGCGGATGGTTATTCTGGACTTTGTCCTGCAAATGACCCACCTGCATGAATATTCCCCTCCGGATTAATGACTAGGCAGGTGGTGCAGTTCAGCGACTTTAAACTCTGCATGAGAACCAAAGAAGAGTTCTGTTGAATCAAGTCAAATGAATGCAATACCATTTACACCTGAGTAGGTCCATTACATTCAATGGGTCTACTCTTTGTGTAACTTCATTTCATTTCACTTTTAATTTGTATCCTGCCTTTCTATATTACTCTGCAGCAACAAAATATACAACAGAGAACACACACCTTATGATAATCTGATCCAATAATAAAACATAACTTTAAAATGGAACGACTTATAAATAAAGTAATATTCAATAATCTATTGGAATATAATAGTGCACGATAAAATCAACTCTCAAAACACCAGCGTATAATAATTAAACAGATATTCGCTCTTTAAAATTACAATAAATAAGTACTAAACCATGATCAATAAAAAGTACTCCAAGTTGCAATGCATAAAATACCACAATACATACAAAACCATGTAGAAGGATAAAATTGAGAAACAAAGACACACAATTTATAAACCTTTTTTTTTATATAAAAAAAACTTAATTGGCTACAAGTCACCTTTGATACAATGTTATCGACTAGGGATAGTCTTCCTGTTGTTGTTGTTGGACTGTAACTCCCATCATATCTGCCCATTTTCCATGCTGGCTGTGGTTGATGAGAGGTCAGAGTCCAACAATATTTGCAGGGGTTCAGGTTGGGAAAGGTCTCCTAGATCTATTATTCATTCATTTCATTTTAATATGTAACATCAAAACACAATAAGAATCCCATAAAACATTAAGCAGAACATTAAAACAGGAAGGCTGAAATTATGCCTGTGGGCTGTTAAAATGCTTTGCGGAAAGACAGAATGGCCCACGCTCACACACTAAACTGGAGTTTATCTTAACTTACGGCGTGTTGAAGCAACGCTTTGAAAAAAAGACATTGTGGCCCATGTCCGCACCCTAAACTGTGGTCAGTCTTAACTTCAGCTTATTGAAACAATGCTTTGGGTGACTCAAGTGCAAAACTGAACTGCAATTTATCTCATGTATTGTTTCTTGAAGCAAGGCAACTTCACAATCCATGGTTTGTAAACAGGTATAAACTTCCTGTGCTCCTTTCTTGAAAGAGGTAAAGGTAAAGGGACCCCTGACCATTAGGTCCAGTCGTGACCGACTCTGGGGTTGCGCGCTCATCTCGCATTATTGCCCGAGGGAGCCGGCGTATTGCTTCCAGGTCATCTGGCCAGCATGACAAAGTCGCTTCTGGCGAACCAGAGCAGCACATGGAAACGCCGTTTACCTTCCCGCTATAGCGGTTCCTATTTATCTACTTGCATTTTGACGTGCTTTCGAACTGCTAGGTTGGCAGGAGCTGGGACCGAGCAATGGGAGCTCACCCCGTCACAGGGATTCAAACCACCGACCTTCTGATCAGCAAGGCCTAGGCTCAGTGGTTTAACCCACAGCGCCACCTGGGTCCCTGCAAAGAGAGTACAATATTAAAACCAATGCATGCAATGCAGAGCTCTGCCACAGGCACAATTTTCTTTCTCCTGGCAGACTGCAGGACGGGTAGAAGGAGTCTTTGTGTAGAGCTAATGATGGCCATATGGAATGGATGGAGCCCATGTCGCCCATCCACAAAGGTCCGCCTGCCTCGGGCTCCGAAAGTCTGCCAAGGTCATTAAAATGCTCCCCAGCCCCCTAAGGGCAGACCTGTGCCTATCCACCAGCCTGCCTGCCTTTTATCTAGCCCATATACCAGGCTGTTTATACATTGCAGACTTCCTCCTTGCCTGTGCTTGAGCTGGGAAGGATGAAGGACTGTTCCACCCATGTCCCTACCAATTGTGGGATGGAACACTGGGGCAGACAAGTCACAACAGTTCCTAGAGTGTCCACTAACAGGAACTCACCTGGAGGGACACCTGACTACAGGTCAGTTCCTGTTCCCTCAGACATGCAAATGAGTTGGATTAGACAAAAGCCCTAGCCTGCAATCACTCTCTCTCTTAGATACTTCCTCCTTCGATGGGAACACATCTTCAGAGAATCTCTAGTTAGCATGGTTCTCACTCTAGGCCTGCAGCCAAGAGTGAGACCAAATGGAGTCTTACTTTACTAAGTAGTCTCTAGATGTATATATACTTGTAACTTTTCTAAGCAAGCCTGCCTTTCTGAGATTATGCTGTAACTCAGGATGAAACTGTAAGTAAACTCTATCTTATTTTATAAACACTGTGTTGTGTATTTCTTTTAAGAGGGACAAAGGGGACCTTTGCCAGGAAGTGTAATATTGAACTATAAAGTGTAATATTGTTATAGAGATTCTAGCGAATCTAACGCACATGCTTTGCTGCGCACAAAAGGGGAATGTCACTCTGCTGATATTGGAAGCTTGCTAACACAAGCTTGGATAGGATCTATCTAATAATATATCCTAATCCACATCCCTAACATTCCCATAAAGGGTTATTACGGCCCAGAACTGCATATTTTTGTGTATTTTTGAAGGATTGCTTTGGATTGTGATTTTGAACTGAGTAGGATTTTTTCAGTTAGAACTTCCTGGTGAGCACATGGTCTATTGTTCTCCAGTGTGCTTAGGGGATTAGCTACCCCTCCCCTCCCTCAGAGTTTACAGCACTGAGAACTCAGAGGCAGTGAAGATTATTTTGCATTTTGAGATATTTTTAGAGATTTTGATTTTGGAATTTTTGGCAAATTTTTGAATTTTGAGAAATTTTTAGAATTTTGAGATTCCAAGATGGCTTTTGCAGATTTTGATAGTGGAGTTAAGCCAGGATTCATGGCTCTAGATGATGACAATTATGTATTTTGGAAACAACGCCTGATAGCATTTTTAGATGCAAGGAATGTTTTGGATGCCATTGAAAATCCTATGCCTACTGGCGAAACAGAAGAGGATTTAGCAAAGATAGCAACTTGGAAACGCATGAACAGCGAGGCCAGACACATAATTTTGAGTGGACTTCGCAACAGGCATCTAACATCAGTTAATAGCAAAGATGATGCAGCTAAAATCTTAAAAGATATTGAGCGCAGGTATGGAGCATCTACTAAGAACTCCTACAGGAATTTGATGAGCAAATTAACTGCGCTGAGGATGAATTCAAGAGAAGAATTCACTGACCATATCAGCAAATTTAGTGAAATTGTTCAGAGGATTGATCTTACTACTAAAGCCCTTGATGAAGAAACAAAGGTTTCATTTTTGATAGCATCTCTAGGACCAAGCTTCAGTTCATTCAAGAGTTGCATGGATCACAAAAAGGACCTGACTTTTGAAGAACTGATTGATCATTTGAGAGAGGAATGCAGAGATTACCTTGATTCTTCAGAAAGGAATACAGGGAGAAAGGACACTAATTATGCTTCCAAGCATTTCCAAAGGTCCAGACAAACGCCAAAGGAAATAATTTGCTTTAACTGCAATTTAAAAGGGCACATGGCAAAGGAATGCTGGGCACCTAGGAATAAATCCCGCCCCTTTCCACCAAAAGGCGAAAAGAAGGGGGGTCGTGGGCGTGCAACGATATTGCAAGAAAGAAATGTAGCTTTCCAGAGCTGTGAAGGAAAGCGCAATAAGTGGCTTCTGGACAGTGCAGCAAGCAGCCACTTCTGTTATAAAAGGGAATATTTCAATGAAATAGACAATAATAAACAGTCTGAGATTGAAATTGCTGATGGAAATGTTATAAAGTCAATAGGTGCAGGATCTTTGAACTTGAATTTCAAAGTGAACAATGAGTCTTTTGATACTACAGTGAGTAATGTTAAGTATGCACCAAAGCTGAACTGTAATCTAATAAGTGTGTCTAGCTTGGACAAGAAAGGTTTTGAAATTATATTTAAAAATGGACAATGCAATGTGATAAAAGATGGTGAAGTGTTTATTCAAGCCAAACTAATCAATGATGTGTATGAGATTGATATTTCAGAGAATGAGTCTGCAAGGGTTGCACAACCCAGCAGAAAGGATCAACCAGATCTGGAACTCTGGCACAAAAGGCTTGGACACAGGGATACCAACCTTATCCTGAAAATGCAGAAGGAAAATCTGGTAAAAGGTCTACAGGTAAAGAATTGCAGTACACCAATGCCAAACTGTACAACTTGCATAACTGAAAAGGCAGTCAAGCCTTCCTTCCCACGTTGTACAGAGAAGAGAAGCACAAAAGTCATGGACACTGTTCATACTGACCTATGTGGTCCGCTGAATGTACCTTCCCTAGGAAACAATAAGTACATTCTGATATTTATAGATGACTTCTCAAGATATTGTGTTGGATATTTTCTAGAAGAAAAGAGTCAGACACCGGAATTGTTCAAACTGTACTTAAACATGGTGAAGAACAAATTCCAGAGAGCTCCTTCCACCCTAATTTCGGATAATGGTGGAGAGTTTTGCTCACGGCAGATGAAGGCCATCATGGCACAAGAAGGCATAGCACATGTAACTACAGTTGCTTACACGCCTCAACAGAACTCCATTGCTGAGAGAAAGTTTAGGTCTATTATGGAGATGACAAGGTGCATGTTAAAAGAGGCCAACTTGTCACAGAAGCTATGGGGTGAAGCGGCGAATACGGCGATTTATTTGCAAAACAGATTGCCTACAAAGGGTGCAGAACGCACACCATTTGAACTTTGGCACGGGAGAGTCCCAAGTCTGCAGCACATACGTGTGTTTGGAAGTGTCTGTTATTACCACGTGCCCAAAGAGCGCAGACACAAGCTTGACTCCAGAGCAAAAGCAGGTATCCTGGTTGGATATGCTCCTGGAGGAAAGGGATATAGAGTTCTAGATCCAAAGAGTGGCAGAATAGACCCATACCATGTGGTTCATTTTGATGAACTAGGAAAGTTTGATACAAAGAACACTGTTATTGACTGTTCTAGAGAGTCACCAGATGAAGAGTTTATAAGTTTTCCTTTAGCACAAGGAACTAATATACCTTCTAGTGTCACAACACCCCCTACAGGCGACACCCCAGAAGACGCAGAGGTCCAGACCCCTGGCGGCACCAGAGACGAAGAGGAGGAGCTGTACGTGGACATGCCAGCGTTGGAGGAGGATGAGGATGCTGATGCGGTTGCACAACCAGAGGTCAGATGCTCATCCAGAACCAACAAGGGCGTTCCGCCACTACGACTGTCCTACTTTGCAGGGTCGGCGTCTCCACCAGAACCTTCCACTTGGGAAGAGGTAGAGCAGATGCCAGCCACCGAAGCCAGTCTCTGGAGGAAAGCCGCGCAGGAGGAGATTGACGCACTGCACAAGAACAAGACCTGGACACTCACAGAATTGCCTGCTGGTAAGAAAGCAATTGGGAGCAAATGGGTGTTCAAGGTTAAAAAGGGTTCAGAAGGGGAGGTGCAACGTTACAAAGCAAGACTAGTGGCACAAGGTTTTTCACAGCAATATGGCCACGACTATGACCAAGTCTTTGCACCGACAGTGAGATACAGTAGCGTAAGATTACTTTTAAGCATCGCAGCATCTAAAGGGATGGAGGTGAAACACATCGATATAGCTACTGCGTTTTTGCATGGGGAAATTTCTGAAGAAATTTACATGAAGCAGCCTAAAGGTTTTATAAAGCCAAATGAGCCACATTTAGTTTGCAAGCTTCAAAAGGGACTGTATGGTTTAAAACAAGCAGCCAGAGCCTGGAACTTGAAATTGCATGGAATGCTGGTGAAACTTGGGTACAAGCAAGGTGAAGCTGACAAGTGTTTGTACACTAAGCAGAGTAATGGACAATTTTCTTATATTCTTGCCTTCGTTGACGACCTTTTAATCGCAACGTCAAATGACAGGGATTATAAAAATGTAGTCCAGCACCTCAACAAGGAAGTGCAAGTGAAGGAATTAGGACCAGTTGAGTATTACCTTGGGATTCAAGTGGAAAGAGAACAGGATGGTTCATTTCTACTTAATCAGAAGCAAAAGATAATTGAACTGTTGGAGAGTATGCAATTGCAGGATGCAAAACCCGTCGACACCCCGATGGCTACAGACTTCTTAAAGAACCAAGAGGATTCGAAGCTGCTGCCAAACAACACAGAGTATCGTTCAGCAATTGGTAAACTTTTGTATTTAGTTACCACATGCAGACCTGATTTAGCCAATGCAGTAGGGATTCTCAGCAGGAAAGTGAGTAGTCCCACTGAGCATGATTGGGTTGGTGTGAAGAGGGTGGTTCGATATCTTAAGGGTACAATGGATTGTAAATTAAAGTTACCAGCTGTCAGTGACCCTAAGCTCATTGGGTACACTGATGCTGACTGGGCGGGTGATAATTCTGATTATAAATCCACAAGCGGGCATGTCTTTATGTATGGGGGCGGAGCTATCACATGGGGCAGTTATAAACAGAAATGTATAGCTTTATCGTCTACAGAATCGGAATATGTTGCGGCTACAGAAGCGTGCAGAGAGATTTCCTGGCTGGACCAACTTCTAACAGACTTTGGCGTGGAGAGAAAGGAACCTATAAGCCTGCTGGAGGACAACCAAAGCTGTCTAAAGCTGGCGCAGAATGAGAAGTTCCTAGCACGCTCAAAACACATTGGGGTCAGGTACCACTACGTTCGCCAGATGATACAAGATGGACTTGTCGAACTGTCGTACTGCTGCACATCGGAGATGACAGCAGACATCCTAACAAAACCCCTGCCAAGACAGAGTTTCCAGAACCTGCGTGTCAAGCTGGGACTCTTGGGTGGTTGAATAAAGTTGCTTATGCTTTGTTTTGTATGTAATGAATGTTGTGAATTGCCTGAGAAGGGGTTTGTGGGATGGAACACTGGGGCAGACAAGTCACAACAGTTCCTAGAGTGTCCACTAACAGGAACTCACCTGGAGGGACACCTGACTACAGGTCAGTTCCTGTTCCCTCAGACATGCAAATGAGTTGGATTAGACAAAAGCCCTAGCCTGCAATCACTCTCTCTCTTAGATACTTCCTCCTTCGATGGGAACACATCTTCAGAGAATCTCTAGTTAGCATGGTTCTCACTCTAGGCCTGCAGCCAAGAGTGAGACCAAATGGAGTCTTACTTTACTAAGTAGTCTCTAGATGTATATATACTTGTAACTTTTCTAAGCAAGCCTGCCTTTCTGAGATTATGCTGTAACTCAGGATGAAACTGTAAGTAAACTCTATCTTATTTTATAAACACTGTGTTGTGTATTTCTTTTAAGAGGGACAAAGGGGACCTTTGCCAGGAAGTGTAATATTGAACTATAAAGTGTAATATTGTTATAGAGATTCTAGCGAATCTAACGCACATGCTTTGCTGCGCACAAAAGGGGAATGTCACTCTGCTGATATTGGAAGCTTGCTAACACAAGCTTGGATAGGATCTATCTAATAATATATCCTAATCCACATCCCTAACATTCCCATACCAATGACCCTTTCCTAAATCAGAGGTTGGAGGTATAAAGCCAGGATAAAGGCGGGGGAGGATGTTGTGGCCTGTGGGGCTCTTAGATTTAGAGAAAAGGTAAGCAAGAGGTGACATGATAGATGTTTTTAAAATAAAGCATGGTGTGCAGAAAGCAGATCGGGAGGGCGTTTTCTCCCTTGCCATGCTAGAACTTGGGGACATCCATTGAAGCTGAATGTTGGAAGATTTCAGGACAGATAAAAGAAAGGACCTTTTCATGCGGTGCATAGTTAAATTATGGAGCTCGCTCCTGCAGGAGGCAGTGATCCATCAACTTTGATGGCTTTAAAAGAGGATTGGACAAATTCATGGAGAGGAGGTGGCTATCAATGGCTACTAGCCAGGATGCCCATGCTCCGCCTCCACGGTCAGAGGCAGCAATGCTTCTGAATATCAGTTGCTGGAAACTGCAGGTGGAGAGAGGGCTCTTGTGCTCGAATCCTGCTTGCAGGTTTTGTTGTAATGGCAAAGAGACACGACTCAAGGCAGGTTGAACTCAATGGGAAGGCGACCAAGAGCAGAGCTCGAGCGCTTCCTTTTATTGAAAGCTCAGGATGACAGTTAATCATTACAACGACAGTGTAACTTCTAGCCAATTACAGCAGTGCAGTCCCATACAAGGTGATGTTTCCTGTAACGTCACAACCGGTCACTCCCTAAGACATCCTCCATAGCCCACGTGTAGTTTTGTCATGCCCTCTGTCCATGCTCCAAGCACATGTCACTCTGTAAACACCCCCTCCTCATTCCCATTGTGTTGCCCTCCTTGGCTTGACCCATCTGGTTTGTCCTGATTCATCCAGTTCCCTCCAGATCCTCCTAGATCCTTCTAGCTCTGTTGTGACCTGTTGCCCTGCTGACCTGAGCCTCTGACCTGTCCTTCTTCACATGTTTCCCATTCTGACATTAGCTGGTTTGCCATGCTAATGCCCACACTCTCGAAGATCGGTGTGGCTTGCCAGCACCAGATCTCAGTCATTCCCACACATGCCAGCACTATTTCCTCGTGTAATCCCCACAGGTTTCCCACAGGCATCTTGTTGGCCAATGTGGGAACAGGATGCTGGACTAGATGGGCCAATAACCTGATCCAGCAGGTTCTTATTATTATGTTCTTGAACAGGCTTCCTCAACCTTGGCTCTCCAGATGTTTCGAGACTACAGTTCCCATCATCCCTGACCACTGGTCCTGCTATCTAGGGATCATGGGAGTTGTAGGCCAGAAACATCTGGAGGGCCGAGGTTGAGGAAGTCTGTTCTTGAATATTTCTTTTAGGGGCTGTTCTGCTATCTATAACTCAAACCCGGGATGGGCTATTGTTGGTAGAAAAAATGTATGGTCATTGGCTATCGCTGAGAACATAATTCCTAACTTAAAAGTGATAAAAGGAACAGGAAAACTGGGTATAGTTGATGCAACGTGGTTCATAGAAATGAAGCTATTCTTAAAAATATATTCTCCAGAGCAGCTTTGCAGATATGGCTATACTGAACAGCATGGCTTGAACTATTTTCTTTTCTTTTCTTTTCAGCGTTAAAATAATCTTTATTTAAATTGAATTAAAATACATTCAACACATACTCAAAGAACATAGGCATACCAAACAAACACTAAATCATATATAAATCATAATATGCAAAATCATATAAAACTAATAATAAAGTACTCTATAACCTTCATCTCCAAAGGATAATAATAAAATAATAATCATGGTATAGTGTAAATAATAATAAACATAATAATCCAAGACATAAAAATTCTCATCAATACATAAACAATGAAATAAGAAAATAGAAAAGAAGAAAAAAGCAAAAAAGAAAAAGAAGAAGAAGAAAGACATACATTCATCTCATCATTCGTATCCAAAAAAGCCAATGACAATGACAATATCTTATTAATTCATCAAAAATCCCGATCCCGTAACTATATTTCTCCCGCTAAAGACTTCCACTTATCTCTATTCTCAGATTTCTTTAAATATTATTTTCCAATACTGCATTCCCAATTCTATATACTTAAATAGGCATATCCAATGGTCATCAAATAAAGTGTAAGCTCAAATGGCATTCAGATTTCAAAATAAAATATAATAAAATAACATAGTAAATCACCCTTTTCCATTGTCTCCGTGTGTTTTGTCTCACTATGTCTCGATGCGAGGTGCTAGAAATAGACCCAAGACTTCACCATGGGGCATTGTCCCTTCATGTACTCCCCGAACTTTTCCCAATTTTGATAAAAAAATTTATTAGTATATCCTCTAATTGAATTGGTCAAATTGTCCAAATCTCAATAGCTTAATAGCTTCTCCTGCCATTCCATAATGTTGGGTACTTCTTTCTTTTTCCAGTAGGATGCTATATTCTTTTCACTGGGAATGACTGTGATGGATAGAACAACCTTTTTGTTGTCGCTTAATGCCAGACATTTGGATAATTTGTGTGGGTTTTTACACACTATTTATGTTGATTTAGAACGGGATAACTCTTAGGGGTGGGCGGGAATGATCTTAACGTTACATGTTTTTGTAATTTTATATTAAAAGAAACAATCATGGCTATTAATAAAGATACCACCCCAAACATTCCTTTAATTGGGTTGTAGACTTTGGGGGTGGAGGAGAGGGAGGAAAGATCTCATTGATGGATGCAGTGTTGCCGTTTATCTCTCCGGTGCTGTGCATACCAACAATTATTCAACCGTTCGCTCTAGTAAGCAGTTAGGAAGATGTTAAGAAGAGATAACCCTTAGCAACCCGTCTCCTTTTATTCTAATCCGATTTACTGAAATCAGGGGCACTTTGACAGAGACCCAACTAGACATTTCCATGAGCGTCTGTGTACCAAACGTTTGGACTGCTGTTTTTTTTTAGGGTCGCCCGGGTCAGGTAAGTTCAAAGCATCACCTAACTTTCATCCAACTTCTGTCCGGCTCCACCATGCCAGGAGACTTTCAAAACACCCTGATTCGAGGAAGGTTGTCCGTCCCGTCCCCCCCCAAAAGCAGCTAATAATTATTTGGTGATAATACTCCCTTTCTAGGTACATGCTGCTCTTTCCACTCCTGCGATGTAAAAGAAACCCTCTGTTGTGATTAAACTCAATTTGGGGGGGGGGTGAGCTCTCATTTGCTGATATACATTGTGGTCCAGCAATTTCAGACAGCAGCTTGTCTTTGAAGTGTTTTTGTTGGCAATATTGCTGCTTTGAGGCCAGATGCAGGGGTTCCTGGGAGACTGAAATGCTCTCTGAGCAGACTCTTTTAAAAATCAAATTAGTACACATTTATTCCCTCCTATAAGGAGACTTTCCTTTTTCTTTTGCTGACAACAGCAGATCGTTGTGTGTTGTCCATTTCTTTATTTAAAACATAGTTAGAGAACCTTGTTTGTTTGTTTGTGTGTTTCGCACATTATTATTCCACCTTTTAATCCAAGGAGCTCAAGGAGGAAGGGGGTAATGTGGTGGGGGGGCAGAGGTGCGGTGGCTCTGGACGCAACATCTGAGATGGACACAACCAGGTGTCCCCATAACATGCTCCCTCAATGTGGCTGAGCTCCTATCACCTTCTAGAGCTGCAGGGAGGCAAGCTGCGCCTGGCCCAGGCCTTCAGGGCTGGGACGACCTCTCCTTCTCCACGTGGTCAGTGAAAGGACGCTCATGCCCCTGGGCTGGACAATGAAGCTGGGCTGGCTCACCCTTTCTTCCATGTGGGATCTGAGCCCCCACCCCCTGCCCCCTCCACTCCAGCCGTCCAGTCTACCAGCAGCACGTAACACTCACTCCGCCCCAGGCACCGGCAACCCTTGCTATGCCACTGCAAGGAGGCACACATGGTTCACCCCGGCTCCTCATTTAATTGCCCACAACAAATGTACAAGGCAGGTTAGGCTGATGGGCAGTGACTGGCCTGTTCACTCAGTGAGTTTCATTCATGGCTGAGTGGAGATTTGAACCCTGGTCTCCCAGGTCCTGGTATGACACTTTGACTGCTACACCACACCACTTCTTAGTTGACATGCTGAGGAGTGTCTTGTTACTTGGCTACCCCCCCACCCCCAGATAAAGTGTAGTTTTCATTCATTAGAAATATAGATATCTATTTTTGCAGATGCACATTTATGCACAGTTACTAGGAAGTAATTCCCACTGTGTTCAATAAGACTCGCTCCCTAGAAGTATGTTTGGGACTGCAGACTGACACAGCACAATCTATACATGTATATTCAGAAGTGAGTCCCATTGAGTTCAATGGGCTTTTAGATAAGTGGAAGTATGTAAATGGCCTTAATCAATTAAGACCTATAAGAAACATGCAGTGGTTAGACTACTTTCTAGGATACTACCATCATGTTAAGCCACAGGTGAAAGAATTGCACTGGCTGCCAATTAGCTGCTAGGCCAAGTTCAAGGTGTTGGCACTAGTGTATATAACCTTCTACAGCTCAGGACCAGGATACCTAAAATGTAATCTCACCCCTTATACACCCAAGTTATCATTGTATTCTGCTGGAGAGGCCCTCGCACAGGTACAGTGGTGTGCTGGTCCAAGGTTGTGGAGTGTTCGAAGACCCATTTCTATTTCTGCAGCAAGGTCCCTGTCTCCAGCTAGTAGCCATCAACAGCCCTCTCCTCCATGAACATGTCTAATTCTCTTTTATTGCCGTCTATGTTGCTGTGGGATATAATCCACTGGGAGCAGTCAATTACAACATTCCTTGTTTTCCTAGAATGGACATGCAAGGGGATGTTTGGTCCAGCCAGTTGAAACTCCCTGAATCCTCCTGGGCTGGAACATCCTTCCTTTTGCATGTGACTAGAGGTGGGTATAACCTTACCTGTCCAGGTAACAAGGACAAGGCATGCTGCCACACTCTCTCTTTTCCATCTTCCTTTCGCCATGTGAACTGCTGTGACTGCTACTCTGCAGTCACTGGGATTAACACCCCCCCCCCATATGGGGTAGATCCACATGTACGTATTTGTAACTATGTCTGCCTTCAGGGATCACACTGTGCTCTGCCTGATGTAAGTAAATTTCTTTTATTTACTTATGAATAAGACTGTGGTGTCTTTATTCTTTTAGGAGGGACTCATGGGGTCTTACCAGGAAAATATTAGAACACATTTCAATTTGGACAAGCCGGATCAAATTGTGCATAGTCAGAGGCTTACACAAGCCTGCAACCAGCTATCTGCTGAGCATGTAAAAGGGGAATGTAAACTTTGCTAAGTAAAGAAACTTGCTAATGTGTGGGGCTACCTTTGAAGGTGATCCGGGAACTGCAATTAATCCAGAATGCGGTGGCTAGACTGGTGACGGGGAGCGGCCACCGAGACCACATAACACCGGTCTTGAAAGACCTACATTGGCTCCCAGTACGTTTCCGAGCACAACTCAAAGTGTTGGTGCTGACCTTTAAAGCCCTAAACGGCCTCGGTCCAGTATACCTGAAAGAGCGTCTCCACCCCCATCATTCTGCCCTGACACTGAGGTCCAGCGCCGAGGGCCTTCTGGCGGTTCCCTCGCTACGAGAAGCCAAGCTACAGGGAACAAAGCAGAGGGCCTTCTCGTTAGTGGCACCCGCCCTGTGGAACGCCCTCCCACCAGATGTCAAATAGATAAACAACTACCAGACTTTTAGGAGACATCTGAAGGCAGCCCTGTTTAGGGAAGCTTTTAATGTTTAATAGATTATTGTATTTTAATGTCTGTTGGAAGCTGCCCAGAGTGGCTGGGGAAACCCAGCCAGATGGGCGGGGTATAAATAAATTATTATTATTATTATTATTATTATTATTATTATTATTATTATTGGAAGGATATTAATAAACAATATATCTTCTTCTGCCTCCCTGAACATTTCCACAGTTGGTGGCCATGAAAAAGTGCTTGATTTGATCTGTCCTAAATCTTCCAACATTCAGCTTCTTTGTATGTCCATGAGTTCTAGAATTATATGAGGGAGGAAGAAAAAAGCTTTCTCTTTCCACTTTCTCTGTGTCGTGCATCATTTGATAAACTTCTATCACATCACCTCTTACTTCCGTTTTTGTCTGTGGGATGTAATCCATTGGAGCAGTCAAAATACAACATTTCTTGTGTGCCTAGAGTGAACTTCCTGTTACACCTGGGCTGCAGCATCCTCCCCCTGCATGTGACCAGGATGGTGGGCATGACCCTTGCAGACCCCACAAAAGGTCCAGTCATAGAGCCACTTTCCTCTCTTGATGCTTCCTCTCTTTTGATGCCTCTTCTTCTCTTGGACTGCACTGCTGGCTCTCTGCCAGCAGCACATGGACCCATCCTTACAAGGATGTAAGCCAGACTGTATTTGTAACTACAAGCTAAAGCCTGCCTTCAGGGATCCAACTGTGAACTGAATGTGAGTAAACTTCTTGTTACTTTTAAAAGAAGCTTCTTGTGTCTTTATTCTTTTTAGGAGGGATAAAAGGGGTCTTCTTGTTGTTGTTTTGTTGTTGTTGTTGTTGTTTAGTCGTTTAGTCGTGTCCGACTCTTTGTGACCCCATGGACCAGAGCACGCCAGGCACTCCTGTCTTCCACTGCCTCCCGCAGTTTGGTCAAACTCATGTTCGTAGCTTCGAGAACACTGTCCAACCATCTCGTCCTCTGTCGTCCCCTTCTCCTTGTGCCCTCAATCTTTCCCAACATCAGGGTCTTTTCCAGGGAGTCTTCTCTTCTCATAAGGTGGCCAAAGTATTGGAGCCTCAGCTTCAGGATCTGTCCTTCCAGTAAGCACTCAGGGCTGATTTCCTTAAGAATGGATAGGTTTGATCTTCTTGCAGTCCATGGGACTCTCAAGAGTCTAATCCAATCTGAACAAAGCCAGATTGCTTGCTTAAGCATAGAGATTCAAACGAATCTACCATACCAACTAGCTTCCTGCTATATATTGGGGAATGAACTCTGCTGTATGACTCACTGGCGTGAATTGGGAAAGATAATATTTAATCAATATATCCTCCCTTAGTATCTACAACATCCCCACATTGTCTAAACTAAAAAGGCCCAAATGCCGCAAATTTTGCTGATTAGTTGCCCACAGACAGATATTGTGTCTTTGTAGGACTCTGTCCACCAGGTCTATAAAGAGAGATGTGGAAGAGTGTGGGTGGAAATCCTTCATCCTTGTCCACTTGTGACAGCTAATCTAGACTCATCAGCAGCTCCTGGCAAGGGACAGACACACCATTTTTTTTTACAAAAAAGGACATCTGTGTGGATGAAATGGGCTTTCAGTAGCTTTGCTGAGATGTGCCTGGCATTCAGCACGTCAACAGATCTCTCTATGTGTTGACCTTGTGGAGCAGCTGATGGCTTTGCCATCACAACCAAAGCTGTCTCCTTTGACAGTGGGTGTCTTACCTGCCTCAGGCCACAATTTGAGAAGAACAGCTGACATGGTGCTGGTGTGTGGACAGGACTATTCTGAGTGAGAACGTGCTGGCAGAACCCAAAGTCAACCATTCCCTGATCTAGAGAGACAACCCCTACTTCGAAATGTTCATTTTTCTATCAGGAGTTTACCCTTGGTGACAGGCACAACTTTTTACAGGTCTGTGACTGTGTCAGAAATGATCGATTGATTGAAGCCATAACTATTTTGCTATCAAATCCAGGAAGAAAGGGCTCTTCTAGGTGACCTGTTTATTGTGCATGCATCCTGTCTTGCCTCCACAAAGTTTGTGCAGAGGTTAGTCTATGTCTGATCTTTATTGTGCTTTCTTCCTTACGATTTGCTTGTGGGGAGGTTATACAGAAATGAGTGCTCATCCTGAAACCATCGATTAAAGATTAAAAGCCTCTCTAAACAGAGCTGCCTTCAGATGTCTTCTAATAGTGCTGTTATTAGCAGCAGCAACTGTACAGTAGTTACCGTATTACTATTGCTGTTTTTGTCCATCTTCTCTAGATTATGGTTTCCAGTTTTATTTTTCATCAAATGCAACTCTGTGAAACAAAATGCACCGAGAAGCAGAGAAGTGTCTCGAGAAAGAGAAAATGGAAAATATTCTTCATCTGGTTAATTATGTGTTCAACCGAAATGATTTTTTTTCCCATCCCCGAAAACTGAGCAGGCAGAGCAAAGAACATCCCTTGGACCATTTTGTTCCTACTTAGAACAAAAGGGCTGTTTCGAAAAATTCTAAATACATTTCAAGTGCACATCAAAGGGTTCTGTACAGATGGTTTTGCAGAGTAAGATTACACCTTGTGCACACCTCAAGCCACAATAAATCTGGGCACCTTAATCTTTAAGGTGCCCCAAGACTCTTTGATGCTTGAGTTACAGCAGACTAAAGTTGCAAGCTAGCAACCCTATTCATATTTACACAGGATTGAGTCCTGTTGGACTCAGTTGGACTTACTGGATTGACTTCAATGTGGATAAGATGAAGCAGCATGATAGCTATCCCTCTCCAATCTATCAGGCTTTTGCAATGCCCTTTGTAATTATATCTGCTTACAAATATAAAGGTTGAGAAGGCATTATGGTGGCACAGTAACAAGGACGGAAGCAAGCCCAAATGTCCTCTCCTTGGTGGGTTTTTCTTGGGAAGCAATTCCATAAGCATGACCCTACCACAGAGAAGACCTTATTCTGTGTGACTCAGGAATGGAGGATTTCAGACATGCGTCTTAGGTCAGTAGGTCTCTGCTGAGTAAAACTTAGTTGGATATAACCCAATACAATTTATCAAAATATAGGTGAAATCAAACTTTTAAAAAGTAGTAGGCATCATGAAATTTACACTAAGCAGTGGGACACTTCATAGCATTACTTTCTAATGTGCACAAGGGAATGCTGGAAAAAGAAGGATTCCCTTCTCTGACTGGCATATCAGTCACCAATGCCAAAGTGTCTCTCACAGACGTTTGCCACACAGCATTTTATCACCCCCCCTCAGAGGTGACACCTGGGGCGGTTCGCCCCACCCCCACCCCCACCTTGCTCCGTCTCTAGAACCTGCTCCTGCAGGAGGCACTAAGATCCACCAACTTGGGTGGCTTCGAAAGAGGATTGGACAAATTCATGGAGGAGAGGGCTATTGATGGCTTTGAGCCATGATGGTTATGCCCTGCCTCCACATTTGGGAGCAGTATGCTTCAGAATACCAGTTGCTGGAAACCACAGGAAGGGAGAGTGATCTTGTGCCCAGCTTCTGTTTGTGGGCTTCCCACAGGTATCTGGTTGGCCAGTGTGAGAACAGGATTCTGGGCTAGATGGGCTATTGACCAGATCCAGCAGTCTCTTCTTCTGTTCTTTTGGTGCCAGATCCTGGCCTCAGTGTCTCAGATTCCCATTCTAAGTTCCCAGTTACTTTACTCTTGTATTCTTCTATACCCATCTCTTCCACCCACCAATTTGCCAAACGGAGTGTAATTGTGATAATTGCCTATTTTCCTAAAGACATCACAAGGGTTCCTATCATAAAGCTTCCTTGTGAATTATCAAGAAAGTTGGAAAGAGAACAGGGGGCTGGAGTGACACCCCCCCACCCCCGTTTGTGGCATTCGGGGCTAATGATTGCTCCGCTCAACTATTTTCATTACGGCCAACCACAATTGCGGTGTGTTGGTCGCTTCATAATGGGACATTTGGAATTATTTAATCCCAGAATCTGGCAGGCTCTGGTTTCAAGGCATCCATCTAAGATGCCCTGCTCCTTCCAGCAAACCTGCCCTATTAGCTCCATTTGTCTATAATAGCAACCAAATGTCTTCAAATACTCCAGTGCCATTTTTATTATTATTTCTTCTTCTTCTTTTTTTCTTTTACAGCCCTTGCAATAAGCCTTTTACATGTTAACTTTTGGCCTCTCGGAGTAACCTCTTATTTAAAATCAGCTTAATTGACTTTACCAGACTTTGGCTATTTTTCATTTCTTCCTAGAGGGCTCATTACTAGAGATGGATGTTTATAAACTTGAATCACTTGTTCCCCTGCTGCTTTCCTCGCTGCTCATGTGATCACACCCTCCTGCTAACTGTGTGGGAGCCAGTCAGAGAAGGGAATCCTCCTTTTTCCAGCATTCCCTTGTGCACATTAGAAAGTAATGCTATGAAGTGTCCCACTGCTTAGTGTGAATTTCATGATGTCTACTACTTTTTAAAAGTTTGATTTCATCTATATTTTGATAAATTGTATTGGGTTATATCCAACTAAGTTTTACTCAGCAGGGACCTACTGACCTAAGTTAGACATTCCCAACCATTTCAATGGTCTACCAAGTGGTGCCGGAACTCACCATGAACACCTCCCTCGTTCTCTTAGGGCAAATCTGTAATCCACTGGGAGCAGTCAAGCACAACATTCCTTGAAATGCTAGAAATGCTAGAAAAGACATGCAAGGGAATGTTTGGTCCAGCCAGTCAAAACTTCCTGTTCCTCCTGGCTGGAGCATCCTTCCTTTTGCATGTGATAGAAGGTGGACATGACCTAACTTGTCCAGGTAACAAAAGGACGAGTCACGCAGCACATCTCTCTCTCTCTCTTTGACTTCCTGCGTCCTTTGACCAGCTTCTAGCTAGGACTGCTCTGCTAGCTCTCAGCTAGCAGAAGCACTGGAATTATTCCCCCATATGGGGTAGATCCACATGTACTGTATATTCCTGCGTATAAGATTACTTTTTAACCCAGGGAAATCTTCTCAAAAGTCAGGGGTCATCTTATATGCCAGGTTGTATTTCTTACACGGCGAGTATATCCAAAACTCTATATTTTAACTGGAAAAGTTGGGGGGTTGTCTTATACGTCCAGTCGTCTTATACGCCGGAACATACAGTACATATTTGTACATCCCCTGCCTTCAGGGATCCAACTGCGAACTGATGTGAGGAAACTTGTTTTATTGACTTTGAATGAGATTGTGACATCTTTATTCTTTTAAGAGGGACTCAAGGGAACAGCCAGTATTGTAGATGATAAAAATTAAAAGTGTTATTTTTTCTTATGTGCACTGATGATAGTCATTGTTTGGATGGGGGGCTTTTATCCATTTCTGCAGTCACACAGTCACACAATCAATCAATCAATCAATCAGTAGCTGAACTGGGTTCCACACAGTCACAAAAACGAAGTCACAAGCCACAGTCACAAGTAAGTCCCATAAAACAGGGGTAGGTAACCTAAGGCCCGTGGGCCATCAGCGTGTTTTTACATGAGTAGAATGTGTCCTTTTATTTAAGATGCATCTCTGGGTTATTTGTGGGGCCTGCCTGGTGTTTTTACAGGAGAAAACTGTGTGCTTTTATTTAAAACTAGCTGGCCAGGCATGTGTTGCTGTGGCTCATCCCTGTGATTCCCCCCACCCTGTGGGGGGAATCATGACCTAGCCCGTTCCTTCCTGCCCCCAACCCACACCCAGGCAGGTCCCCACCTCCATTTGGCCTAGTCTGTAAAGGTGAGCCTCCATTCAACCTAGTCCGTAAAAGCGAGCCTCCATTTGGCCTAGTAGCTGCAGTACCAGTTTAGCCTCCGATAGAGGGCCAATGTTTTCTAGCTGTAGTACCAGTGTAGCCACCGCTAGAGGGCGCTGTGTTGCAACCTCTTCCGCCTTCTATTTCCCAGCTTCCCCGAATGTCCACTGGAGGGAGCACTTTTTTTGTACAGAAATCCAGGTTTCTACCCGTGCTAGGTGTGTCATCTGGTCAATGTAAGTGGATGGTTACACCCCCACATGTGACTCTGATGTTGTGGGAAAAGTTGAGGGCAATCGGGCAAGCGGTTGGGGAGAAAGGTGTGGAATAACAAACACGCACCTTCTACATTTATATATATATATAGACTAGTGTCATCCAGCCCGTTTAATAAACGGGCGCTAGAGCATTCAGCCTTTTTCGGCGGCAGCGCGTGGGGGGGGCGATTGGCCCCTCCCACGGCCGCCGCTTCATCTGGGCGCTCTGTTGAGCCCAGCTGGCTGGCGGGAACCCAGGAGAAGGCCGTGATTCGGGCTCTTTTGGCGGCGGCGGCGCATGGGGGGGGCGGTTGGCCCCTCCCACGGCCGCCGCTTCTTCGGGGCGCTCTGTTAAGCCCAGCTGGCCAGCGGGCGCCCAAGAGAAGGCCGTGATTCTTCTGAGGACTGCGAGGGAAACGGTAGGCAGAGGGTGGGGTGGGGAGAGCGTGCGCATGCGTGTGTGCGTCAAGTCTCTGCGTCCAATCCCTGTGTCCGTGGGGCACATGCGCAGTAGCGTGGACACAGGGACACAGGAAATCTGGACGCAGAGACACTTGCAATTTATTATATAGGATGCATCTCTGGGTTATTTGTGGGGCATAGGAATTTGTTCATTTCCCCTCCAAAAAATAATATAGTCCAGCCCACCACATGGTCTGAGGAAAGGTGGACCGGCCCACAGCTGAAAAAGGTTGCTGATCCCTGCCAAAAAAACAAGTCACAGTCAAAAAACCCAAAAAAGCCACACAAACAAAAGTGCAATTTATTTTTTATAGCAAAAACGTAAGCTCCAAATATCACCTCTGTGCTGCGTGGGTGCTCATGACTCAACAGCCAACAGACTCAACAGGAAGCCTCTGATTAGCAGCGGGAGTCTCAGTTTACAAATGGAACACACACAACAGGAAGCGGAACATGTTCTGCTTCCGAGGCAAAGTTCACAAACCAAAACACCTACTTCCAGGTTTGCAGCATTCTCTTTTCAAGTTGTTCATAAACTAAGCTGTTCTAAAACCAAGGTACCACTGTGATTAATTAAAACATTTTAATGGCTCAAAAGTGTGGCCCAATAAATCAGGCAGTAAATTATGATGATGAGTGGAAAGTGTGGAATTGGGGGTGGAGGCAGTATGCCAAGTGCTGGGAATCGCAGGTGTGCTCTTGTGCCCTGGTCCTATTTGCTAGTATCCCACTGGTGTTTGGTTGGCCACTGTAAGAGTAAGTTGGGGGGGAGGGAAACCCCTAATGGCATAGAAAGTTCGCAAAATTCAAATTTAAAGGCTCTTTTTTATTATTCTTATTCAAAACATGTGTTGGCAGGGGTGTGCCTACCAGATGCTTGCATTAGCAGATCTACGTTGGGACGCACTGCTATATAACGATTGTGGCTATTTGTTATTTTTAATGTTAATTACAGTACAATAAAACAAACTTTAAATGGACCGAAATGTCTCATTTGGCAAAAACGCTACAAACTGTTTCCAAGAAACCGTCAGTGTAAACAAATGCTGATTCTTAATTCTTCAGAACTATTTGTAATGAACAATGTAAAGAAGCAGAGGAACACTACAGGTGTCTTGGTGTCTCCATCTTGGTGTCCCAAACCAGGGGTATAGAACCTCAGGCCTGGTCCTCAGGACTATTCCCAGGTCATGGTCTTCACTGATCCTGCTCCACATATCTTAGTAGTCAAATGGTTTTGCCTGGCTTCTGGAATATATCCTTGGACTGTGATCATTGTAATTACACCAGTCTCATGGGCTTTCTATAGGTAATTATGGCATGTGAATTAATATTTTGCAGTACTTCTTTCAATGCAGTTACAATAGCGGGCAGAGTATTGTGAGCTTCTGTCTATCTGTTGCATTTGTATCCCATCTGTTTCTCCAATGAGCTCAGGGTGGTGGGAATGGTTCTGCCCATCCCTACTTAATGCTCACAACAACCTTGTGAGGTAGGTGAGACAGAGAGACAGCGGCTGGCCCAAGTTCGCCCAAGGAGTTTCATGGCTGAGTGAGGATTTGAACCCTGGTCTCCCAGGTCCTAGTCCAACACTAACCACTACACCACACCGGTTCTCATATTGTCATTATGTTTCTTTTTAATCGATCCTTTCCCTCCCTATATATACTGTAAATGTGCAAATGTGTATTTGTGTTCCTTTTCCCATTCCTTCCTTTCTGCCTATCTAGAAACTTCAGCCTCTTTTCCCATCTATTGATCAGTTTTAAAATACCACTTATTAAAGTCGTCGTCGTCATCCCCCAGCAAAAAAGGGATTCCCAGATTCGTCTGTACGATTTTGGTCCAACCAAAGCTCTAAGGAGAAAAATAGAGGATTTTCAAGCCTCTCCTCTGTATTGTCACTATAGTTCTTCAAGTGATAGGGGACGGAAGGAAGGAAGGAAGTAGAGGGAGGAGGGAGGGAGGGAGAGGAAAGAGGGAAGGAGAAAGGAAGGAAGGAAGGAAGGAAGGAAGGGAGGGAGGGAGGGAGGGAGGGAGGGAGGGAGGGAGGGAGGGAGGGAAGGAAGGAAGGAAGGAAGGAAGGAAGGAAGGAAGGAAGGAAGGAAGGAAGGAAGGAAGGAAGGAAGGAGAAAAGGAAAGGATTTCTGTTCACATAGAATTATTAGCCTGGTTGGCAGAAAACGGTTCCCAACCAGCAGCCCCTCCCCGCCGCCCAGAGCTCAGTAACCCCTCAGAAGGTGTGACTTGGAGCTCGGCGGTGGGGCGTCCAGCGCAACGAAGCTGGAATGCGGGCGCTCGTGTGAAGTGATTGTTGCCAGAAGCGCCTCGACGTCTCCGTCCCGCTGTCCTGGAGCGGCGGCTCAGTGGTCCCGTGGTGGAGCTGCGTGGTCGCTGCAGGTCGCTGGGCTGAGAGAGGGGCTGGGCGGCGGTGACCTCTTATCAGCCAAGACCTCCTCGGGCTCCCTGGTCGTTACAGCCGGAAGAGGGGCCGAAGAAAGGAGCGAGCCGCCGGAGAAGCTGTCAGGAGGGGAAGCGGTGGGTCCTCCTTCACCTCGGCGTCGGGGGTCCGCGGTGCTTTCCTGTCCCGGAGGTAAAACTCTCTACGTCTTGGAAGGGGGCGTTGGATCGCAGGCGAGGCGGGTCTGGATACCCAAGTAGCAGCTGAGGAGTGATGGCTTGTTGGCAGAAAGAAGACCCTGGAGACGGTTCCAGTCTAGGCTTTGACAGGCAGCGTGCTTGGTGGGGAGGGCGGGGGGGGCGGAGGAAGGGGGAGCATTCCTTGCAAGCCCCTAGTCCGCTGGGGGCAAGGCGGTGTGGTCTGTGCGCCGCTGCCATCTGAGCTGCCTCCTGCCTGAAACCCTGGCGAGCTGCTGCCAGCCAGTGTAGGCAAAACTGCGCTAGATGGACCTGTGATCTGAGTCGGGAAAAGGCAGCTTCCTCTGGTCCTGTGGTCGGATTCGGCATGCGTTAAAGGTGCTGGTCACGGGCGTAGCCAGGATTTATTGGAGCGGCAGGCTTTATTGCGGGGGGGGGGGAGGCAAAACCAAGTTACCTGCGAGCCTGCGACACAATTGGTCAGTTAGTTAAGTATTTTTATTTATTTGCTTGATGGATGGTCATCCAGCCGCTGCCTAAAAACATCCAGTGAAGGAGAGTCCACAGCCTCCTGAGGGAGTCCATTCCAGTCCATTTTGCTGAGTGGGAGTCGTGAGGGTGTGGCGGGTGTTTCCAAGATGTTGTGGCTATGACAGAAAACATAAGAGCTTCGATTGCATTGTTGTTGCGTTTACATCCGTGGTGTTGATTCGTGATCCTGTTGCTTCACAGTCAAATTCTGTTTGCTTACCCGGCCGGAGATCAGTCAAATGAATTTGCTGAAAGGCAAATTGAAATACATTGAAATAGAAAATGAATGCATATAACAGGCTCGCTACATTGAAAAGAGTTGAGATATGCGCCTACAGACAGACAGACAGACAGACAGACAGACAGACAGACAGACAGACAGACAGACAACAAACACACAAGCCTATCCAGAGGGTAGCTGGAACGAAGGCTGGCGAGACATTGCCCGTAAAATTGTTTCAGGGCTGATCTTCTGCAAGAATAAAATACGTGTGTTCCCATTTGCTATTATGTATGTTGATACTCCAGATTGCTGCTTGTGTTGGCGTAGAAACTGAGCAAGGCTCCATGCTCATCATCCAGCAAATATTAGCTTAGGTAATGCATGAAATCCCGATGTTTGGGGGTGGGCGGGAGAGATATTATTATTATTATTATTATTATTATTATTATTATTATTATTATTATTATTATATTTGTGCTGCTGTGATCCTAAACCTGCTGGCTTATTTTATTCCCCATCATCTCTCAATCTGTATTTTCTGTGAGAGATCCCTCTCTTCTTTCAGGAGCATCGCACTGGGTATATATATAGGATCTGTAGCCTCCTCGGGGCATCCAACCAACCTGCCTGGGTTCATCTGGTTATCTACAGAATTACGCTATGACGAAGATCAACCACAATAGCCTGCTTCATATAAAAATATGTTTGTATATCATACATATCATACATAATTATAAAGCAATGAAAGAATAGTACTTATTAGTTATCACATTTATCCCACCTTTCCTCCAAGGAACTCAAGGTGGTGAACACAGTCCCCCTTCTAGAATCATAGAGTTGTAGAGTTGGAAGGGACACCGAGGGTCATCTAGTCCAACCCCCTGCAATGCAGGCACCTCAGCTAAAGCATCCATGACAGATGGCCACCCAGCCTCTGCCTAAAAACATCCAATGAAGGAGAGTCCACAACCCCCTGAGGGAGTCCAGTCCAGTCCATTTTACCCTCACAACAACCCTGCAAGGCAACTTAGGCTAAGAGTGTGCGACTGGCCTGAGGTCACCAAGTGAGCTTCGTCACTGAATGGGGATTTGAACCCTGTTCTCCCAGGTCCTTGTCCAACACTCTAACAATTGTACCACAGTGGCTTTCATTACGCGAACCGCCTCTCATCTTAACGTACCTCACATGGTTGTTTTGAGGATAAAATGGGGAGAGGGAGAACCATGTCCCTTGTGCACCTGGGGGAAAAGGTGAGATATAAATGCAAGAACAGTTCCCCTTGGTAGTTCCTCAAGGGAGGGGAGCGCAGCCCAGGAAAGGTCCTTCTCTGTGGTGGCCCCTAAGTTGTGGAACTACCTTCCTACAGAGGTGCATCTGGTACTTTCATTATAGAGCATTGGTAGGCAACCTAAGGCCAGGGGGCCGGATCTGGCCCAATCGCCTTCTAAATCCGGCCCGCAGACGGTCTGGGAATCAGCGTGTTTTTACATGAGTAGAATGTGTCCTTTTATTTAAAATGCATATCTGGGTTATTTGTGGGGCCTGCCTGGTGTTTTTACATGGATAGAATGTGTGCTTTTATTTAAAATGCATCTCTGGATTATTTGTGGGGCATAGGAATTCGTTCATTTTTTCCCTTCTTCTTCAAAATATAGTCCAGCCCCTCACAAGGTCTGAGGGACAGTAGACCGGCCCCCTGCTGAAAAAGTTTGCTGGCCCCTGTATAGAGCTTCCGGAGGAGGCTGAAGGCACACCCTTTACCTTGGCTTTTGACAATTGAGGTGCATGTTTTTGAGACCAACCTTACTGTATTTTTACATTTCCAAGTTGCTTTAACGTGCTTTTAATATCATGTTTTAATGTGCTGTAACGTCTTCTGGGACCTTAGGGTGAATGACAGGCTAATAATAATAATAATAACAACAACAATAATAATAATAATAATAATATGCCCTTCCAAAAGGGGGAAAGAAGTATGTATTTTCCCATATTTGCATTTAAAATGCTTTCATTGTGATGTGGTGGGGCGGGTAATCTATAGCAGGTGTTCCTATTTGGAGAGAGGCAAATGTCTCATTTGGAGACTTCCCCCTTCCACACCCTCCCCAAATGGAGAGCAAGGATATTATGAATGGCCTTGCCTGTGCAACCCTTTCATTGAGGACAGCTCAGCTTCCCCTTCCTACCCAATAAGTCATCCTGAGTTTTGTAGGCCGGAGCTGGATGGGGGGAATTGGTTGAGAAATACAGTCAGATTTTTTCCCCCGCACAAGTGGGCCTTGTTGGTAGGGAGCCCGTGATGGTGTCCAGGGTCATTCTGAGAAGAGGGCTGTTTTTTAATTTCAGTTTCATTTTCCTTTCATTCCTCCTCCCGCCCCAACAATGAGAAGAGATAAAAGCCTCCACTAAAACCTGCGGCATATAAAATATCTTTGATTAGAATTCCAGAAGTGCCAGGATATTAATGGGAAGCTTGTGATTCTCAGGCATGAATGGTGTGTGTGCAAGACGTATGCAAAGCAATGTGGTTTTTCTATCAAGATCCAGAAGGGTAGCTGTCTCAGATTCCAGCGGTGCGAGAAGGAGGGCTCAATGTGTGGCAGTGTGCCCTGATGAAGGAGCTTCTGGGAAAGAGCCATTGCTCAGGGGTAGAGTATCTGCTTTGCTCGCAGAAGGCCCCGGATTAAACCCCTGGCATCTCCAGGTAGGGCTGGGAAAGGTGCCCTGCCTGAGACCCTGGAGAGCTGCTGCCAGTCAGTGTAGGCAATGCAGTGGTATTTCTAGTTACGAACTTAATTTGTTCCGGAGGCCCATTCTTAACCTGAAACTATTCTTAACTAGAGGCGTGCTTTCGCTGCGCCACCGGCACACGATTTCTGTTCTCATCCTGGGGCAAAGTTCTCAACTCAAGGTAACTCTTGTGGGATGCAATACTGGGGCAGACAAGTCACAACAGTTCCCAGAGTGTCCACATGGAGGACCACGTGGAGGAACACCTGACCAGGTCAGTTTCCTGTTCCTCCACACATGCAAATGAGATGGGAAAGGTGGCAGATAAATTCACTGGCCAGTAGCCATTTCCCTCTCTTGGACCACACACTTCAGAGAAGCAACATCTTAGCGTTAGAGTCTCTCTCGGCTTCCTGCCAAGAGAGAGACCAAATGGAGCCTTAGTTTACTAAGTAGTCTCCACATGCATGGGCGTAGGCAGGGGGCAGGAGGGGGCAATTGCCCCCCCTAGAAGCAAAGGCTGAGGGGCGCAGTGTGGCAGCCCCAGGCTCCCACTCCCGGCGCGAAGCTCCAGAGTCGCGCAGGGAACGCGAGCCTGTCGCTGCCTCCTCTGCGCCTCCCAGGTCTTCGGAGGAGGCGGCCCCAGGCTACCGCTCCCGGCGCGAAGCTCCAGAGTCACGCAGGGAACGCGAGCCTGGGGCCACCTCCTCCGAAGACCTGGGAGGCGCGGAGGAGGCAGCCACAGGCTCGTGTTCCCTGCGCGACTCTGGAGCTTTGCGCCGGGAGCGGGAGCCTGGGGCCGCCTCCTCCGAAGACCTGGGAGGCGCAGGCCACATGGCCCCGCCCACATTTCCACTGTGGCCCCTCCCCTCCCGCCCCTTGCCCCCCCTAATTTTGATCCTGGCTACGCCCCTGTCCACATGTACATAAATGTAACTTTTCTAAGCAAGCCTGCCTTCCTGAGATTATGTTGTTAACTCGGAATGTAATGTGAGTAAACTCTATCTTATTTTAAGACTATTGTGTCGTGTATTTCTTTTAAGAGGGATAAAGGGGATTTTTCCAGGAAGTATAATATTGTTGTAGAGGTTTTAACAAACCTAACGCTCACGTTTTGCTGCGCACAAAAGGGGAATGTCACACTGCTGATATTGGAAGCTTGATAACACAAGCTTGGATAGGATCTATCTAATAATATATCCTAACCCACATCCCTAACATTCCCACAACTCTTCCAGGTTAGTGGAGTTTGTAACCTGAAGTGTTTGTAACCTGAGGCATTTGTAACTCGAGGTACCACTGTACTGAGTTAGATGGACTGGTGATCTGACTTAGTATAAGGCAGATTCCCTTAGGAGCCAACTCCTAGGGGCCAGGGTGCTTTTGTCTGCCCCCCAATAAAATATTTGGGGGATGTCCCCCCCAAAGGTTGGTGGGCATTGCCATTCAAATGGTTATGTGCCACCATTCAAATGGTGCATGCATTGTCAAATGAAATGTTACCTTCAGCTGACTACTACACACAAAGACACACAAGTACAGGATGGAGTGTGGGCCAAGATTGTGAACACTGAGGACAAAAGGCCACGAAGAGTCAGAGATCTGTTTGATGTTTCTGTGCATACAAATTAAGAACAGGTTGTACAAATCAAAGTGGATTTGGTCCGTCTGGAGTCGAGTACAACAAATTCACTCTTCCTGCCCTCCACATGGGAAGATGATGGGAAGATACACCAGGAAGCATGAAATAGTAATTGTCCCGTCCCCCCCACAAACCTCTGGGAATGTTCAAAGTGGCAGGAGAGGATATATTGTGTATTAATATCCTTCCTAACTTGCACTAGCAAGTTCCTTTATGTAGCAGTTACGTTCCCCTTTATATATGCACAGCAGATAGCTGGTTGCAGGCTCGTGTGAGCCTCTCACTTTATACGATTCAGTCTGTCTCAGATTGAATTGTACATTCCTGGTAAGTTCCCTTGAGTCCCTCTTAAAAGAATAAAGACGCGACAATCTTATTCAAAGTCAATAAAAGAGGTTTACTCGCATCAGTTCACAGTTGGATTCCGGTCTTAGTTACAAATATGTACATGTGGATCTACCCCATATGGGGGAATAGTCTCAGTGCTTCTGCTAGCTGAGAGCTAGCAGAGCAGTGTTAGCTAGAAGCTGGTCAAACGAAGAAGGAAGTCAAAAAGAGAGAGAGATGTGCTGCGTGACTCATCCTTTTGTTACCTGGACAGGTTAGGTCACGCCCACCTTCCATCACTTGCAAAAGGAAGGATGCTGCAGCCAGGAGGAACAGGAAGTTTCGACTGGCTGGACCAAACATTCCTTTGCATGTCTTCTCTACCATTACAAGGAATGTTGTACTTGACTGCCTCTCATGGATCACATCCCACCAAACCCAGTTATTTTAGGGTTTTAAAGGACCTGAGACGCCACAATACCATTTTTTTTTTGGTGGTGTGCATTTGGCTTGGTGGATAAAAAGTTGTCCACACCTGCCTTGGTGCTTGTCATGGGAGGGGACATGTCCCAGGACCAGTTCAAGCGCAATGGCTGACAGGGTGAGACCACATGAGTAGGACATGCATTGATAATGAGTGAAGACGCGGAAGTTAAGTAGTCTATAGGTTATCCTAACCTGGTATGAAAAATGTGTACCCAGGGCTGGATTTCGGTTTAATGAGGCCCTAAGCTACTGAAGGTAATGGGGCCCTTTATATATCCAGCTGTCCTTTGTCAACAACAAATTGTCGCTGTTTTTTGTGTTGAATATATGCTATATGGTAATTTATGGACCTAATAGGTATCCAAAGTCATTTGTGCGTAACAAAATATGTATTTTATCAAAGTAATTGTTGAACTTATCTTATAATTTGGAAATGTCTAGTTTCCCCCCCCCTTTAAATTATTTGGGAGCCCCCAAGAGGGTGGGGCCCTAAGCTATAGCTCAGGCATGTCCAAAGTCCATTTCGGAGGCCTAATCTGGCCCACCGGTCGGTTTAATCTGGCCCTTGTGGCAGTTTATTTCCTGGGGTAAAATCCTTAAAAAACCTCAGCAACTTCAATCCTAAAAAGAAGCTCAACAACTTTGGTTGGCCCTCTGGTCGGCTCCCACGGCCCTTCACTTCATCAGATCTGTCCCTCTTTGAAAAAAGTTTGGACACCACTGCAGCTTGTTTAGTTTATATGTAAATCCGGGACTTTGTGTACCCATGAAGAGCACTGCTATTCTTACTTCTATAACAAATTTCTCTTAATACTTCCTTTATATCAATTTACATTTATTCTCCTTAAATCTGAACATTAAATTCTAAACCTGCAGCTTATAACCACTTCCAAATCAATTCATACTAATCAATTTTTGCAACATTTCTTTAGATAAACTTTAAATTTCTTCCAATCTTCTTCCACTGACTCTTCATTCTGATCACGGATTCTCCCGGTCACCTCAGCCAGTTCCATACTGTAGTCCATCATTTTCATTTGCCATTCTTCCACAGTTGATATCTCCCGTGTTTTCCAATTCTTAGCTATCAATATTCTTGCTGCTGTTGTGGCATACACAGTTGTTCAGCTTCTTTGGGGGGAGCCAATGATCTCCCAGTGATCTACCGCAGATGTCAGTGATCTACCGGTAGATCACGATCTACCTGTTGGACATGCCTGCTCTAAGCCAATGTTTCTCAAACTTGGGTCTCCAACTACAATTCCCATCATCCCTAACCACTGCTCCTGCTAGCTAGGGATGATGGGAGTTGTAGTCCAAAAAAGGCATACACACACACACACACACACACACACACACACACACACACACTTTAGGATGGAGGCTTGTTTGCTTAGCAATTTGCAACGGGTGAGATCCGATAAAAGAGCCGGCTTCATTTCCCCCCTTTCACTCAACAGCCCCCATTTGCGTTAATTTTGCAAATTTGGGAAACAGAAGAACAGGACCGCAGGCTGAAACCTCTTCAAGGACATTCTCCCAAGGGCTGCTCGCCGGAGAGATTTTCTGGACGTTGAACCTCGGGTCAGCAAAGAATATCACCGGGTTATAAAGATAATTCGTCTGGTTAAAGCATAATTTGGGGGCTGGGGCATTCCAGGGTTTCGACTCTTCTAAGCAGCATTACAGTCCTTGAATATGAGTCCCACATGGAACCCAGTGGAACTGCTCAGATGAGACTGGCATTTTTACCCTGGTCTTTGGCACCTGAGATATGTGTTTTCAGGACCTTCCCCTATTCTTGTGAATGTCATATTTTAACCGTTTTTAATTCTGAATTTTTAAAATTGTCGTTTCCTCTCTTGGGACCTGCTGGTGGGCAGCGGGTAACAATGAAAATAGTAGTAGTAGTAAGTAATGATAATCATTATTATTTTGCCTGTACTTAGAAGGAAAGGAAGCCACCAGCTTACAAACTTTTGTTTCTGGATAGCGGGGAAGCCCACTGAATTCAGAGGAACTTGCTCCCGAGTAAATGTGCGTAGAATTGCGTTGCTGTTTCACCTCCCCTCTATTTTGTGATCCATTACTTATTTCAGATTTCCGGATTTCGTTTCCCTGCGGTTCATTTCAAAGGCTGCCTTCTTAGCACCCCTTTCCTGAAATTAGTGGGGCGTCCTAAAATGCTAGGGAGGGCTAAAAGTTCCTAATTGCCCATTCTGTAACAATCCAGGCACGTAGACCAGGTATACAGCGTCCAAACATTGCTGAGCCTGTGATCCTATGAGAGTGCGCTCCAACGGACGCAATGAGCTTTACTTCCAAGTAAACCTGCGCAGGATTTTGCGTCCCAAAAGTAGGAACGTTCTATCCACCCTGACTTTTAGGCGCTGTGTGCAAAATGACGAAGACGACAGATTCCTGCAATTCATTTTTCCATCCTTTCTGCGATTTGCTTAAGCGCATTTGGAGCAATTCCTGTTGTTGTTGTTTAGTCGTTTAGTCGTGTCCGACTCTTCGTGACCTCTTGGACCAGAGCACGCCAGGCACTGTTGCCTTCCACTGCCTCCCACAGTTTGGTCAAACTCAAGTTAGTATATTAAAAGGCAGAGATCATATAAATTGTCCCGAGTTTCCAGATATGAAGGCCAACATTTGTAGCGCGAATTGATTTAGTATATTTATTGATTTAGTTGTTCTTTAAGTCCCCCCCCACTTATTATCTGCGATAGGTGGGGAGGGGGATGCCCATTATAGTAGCTTAGGTAGTTGAGGGCTATGTTTTTGGGATGTGGGGGATTGTAATCAGAATTATGTCGAGGATGTTTTTTGTTATTTTTAATGGTTCTTTTAGCTTTATGCGTATGACTCAGATGCAAGACTAAATTTGCAAAGGGTGGTGGGGGGAGAGAGCTCTGAATTAGTTGGGTGTTACTGATCAGTAAACCCAGCTAAGCTGAAGAACTCTGACAATCGAACTGTGTGTGCCAAGATGTTCTGCGTGCCATTAATGTACAGGGCAGAAAGACGTCCTATTTACTATTGCTTCGGTTTGACCTTTGCAAATTCTGCAAGTTTCCGTGTGTGTGTGTGTGTGTGTGTGTGCGTGCGCGCGCGCGCGCACTAGTAGCGGTTGCACCCCTGCTACAGTATTCTGTTCCCCAACCCCTGCCACTCCCCCACATTAACCCCCTAGAGTTTCCTCCTCCCACCCAATGCAACTACCCTAAGCTCGCTTTTCACATTCTTAACACCTTTCACTGTTTCTGAAACTACTTCTCTCTTGTGGTCTGCAGCCCTGCTTTGCTCCCCTGTTTTCACCTGCACCCCCATGCTCCCTGTGCTTTCATGTAAGCACCTCTTGCACATAAATCACCCCTGTAGCAACCTCCTGCGCGTACGTGTGTGTGCATCTCGTATGTATCATCCGTATTGATAAACCCTTAATTTTCTGCTTGAAATGACCAGTTTCGTTTGTTAAGGCGAACGGGTTTTGAGTCCCTAGAAATTAAACTCCCTTTCAGGAAGCTGAGAAAGGCACAAAGGGGAGGGGGGACACGACCATACCTGGCCCAGGGATTTCCTCCAATACATGTTCATCGCTCATGCGTGCTCGATTCATCCAGCTTTATTTCACCGGCTCGTTCTGTCATTGCCTATTACTGTATTACTATTAATATTATCATTCAACACCGTCGGCGTCGGTCGCGAGAAGCTTCCAATCATTATTGATCAGGCACACAGTTAAGACTCAGAAATAGCTCCCCCCCCCAAGAATCCTGAGACTTTGGGAATTGTAGCTCTGTGGGGGAACTACAGTTCCCATAATGTTTTTTTTGGGGGGGGAGAGAAGCTATGTGTTTTAAAAGTGCATTGGACATGCTTTAAATGATTGGTGTGGATCTGCCCATAGCTAAAGTGAAACATTCTTAAGAGGCAATCCAGTGGAAATGTCAAGCAAGCATGAATGTGACCGCCTCAGATTGGAATGACCGTCTTTCTCCTGGAAAATATTAAGTCCTTCAATGGTGCTCCGGCTTGGGTAAGGGGACATTTAAGCCGCAGATTTAAAAGTGCATAAATGAGCGTGGGTTGTGTCTTTATTTTGTTGTTAGAGGACAGTGTTGAGGAGTCTAAGGATGTGCAGGACATCTTCTGACAGCATATTTTGAGGAACATCCTCCAAAACGGCTACCCTTCCCTATAGAACCTATATAGGGTAACGGGTTCTATTAATTGATTGATTGATGAATAATACGCACAGCCCATTCATATCTAGCAGAAGGACATTCACCCGTGTAAGATTTTCCCTTTCTTTTCCCTTAGAAGGGGGCCGCTGGCGAGGAAGAATAGCTACATTATTTATGTTAGAAATTCCCAGTGCATGTATGGAGGGGAAAGTATCCCCCAAATTCCCTATAACCTCCTCCCTGACCCCTGCATTCTTGAGAGCGAGCGCACAAAATATTAGACGGACAAAACCCTTCTCTTTTTTTGTGCCCAGATTGAAAGCAGAACTTGTTCTATGGAATTTTTTTGTTTTGAAAGGAAAATAATACGGCCTGGGGGGGATTGTTGTATGATTTTATGAAGCCATAAATACTTGAATGCCCTCGTACACGACCAGAATTTCGGGATTACGTGTGTGGGGGGAAATGTGGGGCAGTGGCTGGTTTTGTAGTGGGAAAAGGGGGGCTGGCGTAAAAAAAGGTTATCCTGTGTAGGCTATTAAATTGCAACTTGATCCTGGCAGGCGTCCTCTTCCCCCTCCCCAACCTGACCCCACCTCCCTGACCGGGCTCAGTTCTCCGAGAAGTTCTCCTCCGCACGCCGTATTTAAATGAAGGCTTGGAAAGAAAGTCCCGGCTCTTTTAATGAATGGGTTCCGCTTTCGGCCTCGCGTTCCTGTGCGCAGGGGCGCGCATCGACTCCCAAACCAAACCTATTCGTTCATGCCATAGAATAATGGCCCCTGTTGTTCTGTTTCTTTGAATTCTCTCCCCCCCCCCCCAATTTATTACCAGGCCTTCACACTCGGGTCCCCCAGGGTGGGTTACAACAATTAAAAACACAACGTGAATATTTAAACACAGTGTGTTTGCACGATACGGATAACAGCTTAAAACAATTCAAAGGTACAAAAATAAGCTCGTATTTATATAGTGTAAGATAGATTCAGGACAGATAAAAGAAACGACTTCTTTGCACAGCCTGTGGAACTCTCTGCCACCGGAGGCAGTGGTGGCCACCAACTTGGATGGCTTTAAAAGAGGATTGGGCAAATTCATGGAGAAGTCCATCAGTGATGACTGGCCACAATGGCTATGATCTGCTTTCGGAGCCAGAGGACGTAACGCTTCTGAAAACCAGTTGTTGGAAATCACAGGAGGGGAAGAGTGCTTTTGTTCCTGGCTCTTACCTGCCTGAGGTCCTCTGGTTACAGGTAGGTAGCCGTGTTGGTCTGACGTAGTCGAAACACTTCTTCAGATACCATCTGGTCAACTGGTTGGGCACTGTGAGAACAGGATGCTGGACTAAATGGGCCACCGGCCTCTTCTTTTGTTCTTATTAGGAGCAGTATTTTACGTGTAATAATAATAGTGGTATTAGTTGCATTATTTTAGGTGGTGGTGGTGGTGACTATGGTGGGAAAATCATAACCGATATGATGGGCCTCTTTTGTGTGAGAGTAATCTCTCTCTCTCTCTCTCTCTCACACACACACACACACAAAATACGCCTCGGTGTATTATCTTTACTCTTGCACCTTCATATCGCTATTAATATTCTCTTTGGATAGGCTTCAAAGAGCGGCAGCGAGGGGTGGGTGTGGGTGTTAGTGGTGCCCCCTTCTTAATTCTCTTGTGAAATTCTCCCTGCGTCTCGCGATGAAAGAATCCCCCGCTTGTGTTTGACATCAGCCAAAGCTGCTGCTCGTTTGGATGGAGGCGGCCGGGGGTGTGTGTTCTTTCTCTCGCCCCCCAGCCTGTCACTATCACTTAGGTAATGTTTTTCCTCGCGATGGATTTCGCTGGAGATTAATTATTCCCTTCCAACCCGCTTTCCTCGCCAGCTGGGGCGTTATCTGAAAGCGGTACGCAGCGTGTGTGTGCTGTGGGGCGGGGCGGGGCGTTACCTCCCTCCCCGCAAGGAGAAATAAAATTTTATTACTGAATGCTCAAAGACCCCTAAGGCCATATTCATGTTAGCCCTATGATAGCACTTTAAACAGTCATGCCTCCCCCTCAAAGAATTCTGGGAGCTGTCGTTTATTAAGGGTGCTGAGAGCTGCCTGGAGGACCTTAATCCCCCTCACAGAACGACAATTCCCAGAATCCCATGGTAAGAGGCACAGGAGTCAATTCCTAGGGGCGGAGAGTTCTTCGCCCCCCCTAAAATATTTGAGGGGACTGGGCCCCTCCAAAGTTGATGGGCATTGCGATTCAAATGGTGTGTGTGCACCATGTCATGTGATTGATTATGTGGGGCAGGGCTTACTCCCCCCCCCATATTTTATTCAGGTTGGCACTCCTGGGAAGAGGGATAGATTATTAAACCACTCTGAGAATTTTAACTCCGTGAGGGGGACATGCTCTCAGCACCATGGGCATAGCCCATAAATCAAGTAAATCAACAAAAATTCTTAACTGAGGTTCTCCTAACATAAAGCCTCTCCCCCAACATAAATCCTGGTTACGCTCATCCTCAGCCCCCTTAGGTAAAGGTAAAAGGACCCCTGACCATTAAGTCCAGTCGCAAACGACTCTGGGGTTGCGGCACTCATCTCGCTTTACTGGCCAAGGGAGGCGGCATTTGTCCGCAGACAGCTTCTGGGTCATGTGGCCAGCATGACTAAGTCGCTTCTGGTGAACCAGAGCAGCGCACGGAAGCACCATTTAGCTTCCCGCCGGAGTGGTACCTATTTATCTACTTGCACTTTGACGTGCTTTTGAACTGCTAGGTTGGCAGGAGCAGGGACCGAGCAACGGGAGCTCACCCCATTGCGGGGATTTGAACCGCCGACCTTCTGATCAGCAAGCCCTAGGCTCTGTGGTTTAGACCACAGTGCCACCCTTAGCAAACTACAACTCCCAGGATACTTTGGGGGAAGTCATGGCTGTTTAAAGTACAGTACTACCATTCCTGCCCAGAGGAAGCAAAGGAAGTGGCCACACACAGAGAGTCCTTTCTAGGAATTTTAAGAACTCTCCTTATACTGTACTAGCAAAACATGCATTTGTCATTTGGCTGCAAACCCCACACTCTTGAATGCTTTTTGCTTCACTGGAATGCATCCTTGAACCCTGATGATACTTCTAGATTGCCTAGATGGATGGAGGATAGAGCGGGTTGTCTGAGAGTATGTCAAAATTAACCTATTTAAAACAAGGTAAGATCTACATCAGGGATCCCCAAACTAAGGCCCGGGGGCCGGATGCGGCCCAATCGCCTTCTAAATCCAGCCTGCGGGTGGTCCAAGAATCAGCATGTTTTTACATGAGTAGAATGTATCCTTTTATTTAAAATGCATCTCTGGGTTATTTGTGGGGCCTGCCTGGTGTTTTTACATGAGTAGAATGTGTGCTTTTATTTAAAATGTATCTCTGGGTTATTTGTGGGGCATAGGAATTCGTTCATTATTATTTTTCCAAAATATAGTCCGCCCCCCCACAAGGTCTGAGGGACAGTGGACCGGCCCCCTGCTGAAAAAGTTTGCTGGCCCCTGATCTACATGCACTGCACCCACTTATGCTCTGGCCCCGCCCACGAATCCCATGTGGCCCCCATGACATTGCATAGAAGGAACTATTGTGGGAATGTTCAGGGTGGCAGGAGAGGATATATTGTTTATTAATATCCTTCCTAACTTGCGCTACCAAAATCCTTTACTTAGCACAGCTTACATTCCCCTTTTTACATGCACAGCAGATAGCTGGTTGCAGGCTTGTGTAAGCCTCTCACTATTATACAATTCAATCTGTCTCAGATTGAATTGTACATTCCTGGTAAGTTCCCTTGAATCCCTCTTAAAAGAATAAAGACACCAAAGTCAATAAAAGAAGTTTACTCACATCAGTTCACAGTTGGATCCCTGAAGGCAGACTTAGTTACAAATATGTATATGTGGATCTACCACATATGGGGGGGATAATCCCAGTGCTTCTGCTAGCTGAGAGCTAGCAGAGCAGTCCTAGCTAGAAGCTGGTCAAAGGACGCAGGAAGTCAAAGAGAGAGAGAGAGAGAGAGAGAGAGAGAGATGTGCTGCGTGACTCGTCCTTTTGTTACCTGGACAAGTTAGGTCATGTCCACCTTCTATCACATGCAACAGGAAGGATGCTCCAGCCAGGAGAAACAGGAAGTTTCGACTGGCTGGACCAAACATCCCCTCGCATGTCTTCTCTAGCATTACAAGGAATGTTGTACTTGACTGCCTCTCATGGATCACATCCCACAACTATGGCCCTCAAGCTGCAAGTGGCTTTCCCAATCCTGCTCTAAACCACCACCACCGCACATGGGAACTAGGTTCCTTAATAGCAGAACTGATGTCACACACACCCCTTAAGCAAAATTAGTCCACCCACACAGTGGGGGGGGGGGAGAACAATTGTCTGAGCCAGGGACTCCTATTAATGACAGAGTGTCTTGGCACGTGTCTGGAAGGGCTCTGGCCCATTCCGGTTCCTTTGATCACCTTTCGGATAACAGAATCCTAAATGGATGCCTTCCTTTGTACCGGGGAACAAAAGCATCAAAAGAGAAAAGAAGTAAAAATAAATGTATGCAGGACTCCCCCTACCCCCCCCCCCCCCCCCGGGCAGAGAATGTGCCAGCTGTTCCTGGACACTTTAAAAACAAAACAAAATAAAAACAGCCACTTTATTGAACACACATATAAACTTCACCTCTGTTGCAAGGAGCACTTTTGCAATGTGAAGGGGGGAAACCTATAATAATAGGCCTTGTGTCAGTTTCTTGGCTTCAAATCCAAGAAACTCTCAATGTGTCTTTTCTAACCACATCTTGTACACTTGCCTTGGAAAAAGGGGAGAGGAGTGTGGCTGGAGTCTGGAGGAATTAATAGAGAAATGTTTATATCTGTTCTCTAATGTGGGCGGCCTCCTCTTAAGCTTGGGCTTTTTGTTTCTGCTCCTGCACCATTTGGGTTCTCTATCTCTGCCAAGATCTTACCTTTTCTGTGTTCTTGGTTAAAAACAAAAAAACAACCCACACACATACATAAAAACATGAGAAACAGTCCTAGGACCTGGGAGACCAGGGTTCAAATCCCCACTCACTGGGGAGTGACCTTGGACAAGCTACTCCAACCCACCTCGCAAGGTTGTTGCAAGGATAAACCAGAGAGGCAGAATGTTGTGGCTTGCAGACATGGTTAGACTTTTCCTCCATCCATGCATTTGTCCAGCCCCCCATGTTGGTGGCAGTCACCGCCTCTTGTGGCTGTGAGTTCCATAGTTGAGCTGTGAGTTGCATGAAGAAGTATTTTCCTTTATCCGTCCTGAATATTTCAACATTCAGCTTCACTTGAATTTCCATGATTTCTAGAGTCAAGAGGGAGAAAAACTTTTCTCTGTCCGCTCTCTCCATGCAGGGCATCATTTTATATATCTATCATGTCACCTCTCGTTCGCCTGTTCTCTAAACTGAAATGTCCCGAACGCTGCAAGCTTGGCTCATAGGGGCATTGCACCATCCCCATTACTATTTTGGCTGCCCTTTCCTGAACCTTTTCAAACTCTGCAATACCCTCCAATACAAGCCACCCTTTGTTCACCTCCTTCTGGGTGTGCTGTTGGGCTCCCCACTCCCATCAGCCCCAGTCAATATGGCCAGTGGTCAGGTATATGATGGGATTTGCAGTTCAAAACATCTTGAGGGCCACTTGCTGGGGAAGACTGGCTTAAGCTCGCGTGGACCACAGTCCATGTCACCTGATTCAAGAAGCACAATCCTCCCTTTTGAAAGCTGTCCATGAAAACCAGGGGTGCCCAAACTTTTTTCAAAGAGGGCCAGATTTGATGAAGTGAACATGCATAAGGGCCGACCAAAGTTGTTGTTGAGCTTTTTTAAGGATTTGTTGACTTTTTAAAGAATTGAACTTGTTGAGCTTTTTTTTACGATTTGACACCAATAAATAAACTGCCACAGGGGCCAGATAAAACCGGCCAGGGAACCGGATTAGGCCCCCAGAACAAACTTTGGACATGCCTGATGTAAACCAATATAAACCAATGTCAAAGCTGAGAGTTGGGTGTCTGAAACCCTACAGAGTCGTTGCCAGCCCGTGTAGACAATATGGAGCTGGGAGGGCCAATGGTGTGGGATGTATTATCACTGTAGCAGTCAAATACAACATTTCCTATTGCCTAGAGTGGACGCACAGGGGAATGTTGCTCCAGACAGGGAGGACTTCCTGTCATACCTGCTCTGTGTGTGACCAGGTAGATGGGTGTGACAGTAGCAGACAGGTTACAAGGGTTAGTCACGCAGCCATCTTCCTCTTTGGCTCTTTTGCTGCTCTTTTCCTCTTTTTGCCTTTTTCCATTTTCACCTTTCGGATTGCTCTCTGCTGGCTCTTAGCCAGCAGCACATGGCTCATCCTTAAAGAGGATGGAAGCCACAAGGTAGAAAGTCTGAGGCCTGCCTTCGGGACACTACTGTGAACTGGATGTAAGTAAACTTTACCACTACTTTTAAAGAAGGCTGTTGCATTCTTATTATTTTTAAGAGGGAAATAAAGGGGGAATTTACCAGGAACAATCCAATCTGGACCAGCCAGACTGGATTGTTCAACTTATATGATTCTAGCGAATCCATCAACTTGCTTCCAGACAAGGGAATGTGCTCTGCTACCTGCTCACTAGTGTAAGTGAGGAGGGGTAATATTTAATCAGTGTATCTTCTCCTACTTTCCTCAACATTCCCACAAATGGTCTCATTCATAGGAGCCATCTCCTAGGAGCTGAGGTCCCTTTGGCACCCTCAATAAAATATTTGAGGGGCTGGGGCCCCCAAAGATGATGGGCATTGCTATTCAAACCGATGCAGGGCGAGGCTTACCTGCCTTCCCTATGGGAATGTTAGGGATGTGGATTAGGATATATTATTAGATAGATCCTATCCAAGCTTGTGTTAGCAAGCTTCCAATATTAGCAGAGTGACATTCCCCTTTTGTGCGCAGCAAAGCATGTGCGTTAGATTCGCTAGAATCTCTATAACAATATTACACTTTATAGTTCAATATTACACTTCCTGGCAAAGGTCCCCTTTGTCCCTCTTAAAAGAAATACACAACACAGTGTTTATAAAATAAGATAGAGTTTACTTACAGTTTCATCCTGAGTTACAGCATAATCTCAGAAAGGCAGGCTTGCTTAGAAAAGTTACAAGTATATATACATCTAGAGACTACTTAGTAAAGTAAGACTCCATTTGGTCTCACTCTTGGCTGCAGGCCTAGAGTGAGAACCATGCTAACTAGAGATTCTCTGGAGATGTGTCCTCATCGAGGGAGGAAGTAGCTAAGAGAGAGAGTGATTGCAGGCTAGGGCTTTTGTCTAATCCAACTCATTTGCATGTCTGAGGGAACAGGAACTGACCTGTAGTCAGGTGTCCCTCCAGGTGAGTTCCTGTTAGTGGACACTCTAGGAACTGTTGTGACTTGTCTGCCCCAGTGTTCCATCCCACAAACCCCTTCTCAGGCAATTCACAACATTCATTACATACAAAACAAAAACATAAGCAACTTTATTCAACCACCCAAGAGTCCCAGCTTGACACGCAGGTTCTGGAAACTCTGTCTTGGCAGGGGTTTTGTTAGGATGTCTGCTGTCATCTCCGATGTGCAGCAGTACGACAGTTCGACAAGTCCATCTTGTATCATCTGGCGAACGTAGTGGTACCTGACCCCAATGTGTTTTGAGCGTGCTAGGAACTTCTCATTCTGCGCCAGCTTTAGACAGCTTTGGTTGTCCTCCAGCAGGCTTATAGGTTCCTTTCTCTCCACGCCAAAGTCTGTTAGGAGTTGGTCCAGCCAGGAAATCTCTCTGCACGCTTCTGTAGCCGCAACATATTCCGATTCTGTAGACGATAAAGCTATACATTTCTGTTTATAACTGCCCCATGTGATAGCTCCGCCCCCATACATAAAGACATGCCCGCTTGTGGATTTATAATCAGAATTATCACCCGCCCAGTCAGCATCAGTGTACCCAATGAGCTTAGGGTCACTGACAGCTGGTAACTTTAATTTACAATCCATTGTACCCTTAAGATATCGAACCACCCTCTTCACACCAACCCAATCATGCTCAGTGGGACTACTCACTTTCCTGCTGAGAATCCCTACTGCATTGGCTAAATCAGGTCTGCACGTGGTAACTAAATACAAAAGTTTACCAATTGCTGAACGATACTCTGTGTTGTTTGGCAGCAGCTTCGAATCCTCTTGGTTCTTTAAGAAGTCTGTAGCCATCGGGGTGTCGACGGGTTTTGCATCCTGCAATTGCATACTCTCCAACAGTTCAATTATCTTTTGCTTCTGATTAAGTAGAAATGAACCACCCTGTTCTCTTTCCACTTGAATCCCGAGGTAATACTCAACTGGTCCTAATTCCTTCACTTGCACTTCCTTGTTGAGGTGCTGGACTACATTTTTATAATCCCTGTCATTTGACGTTGCGATTAAAAGGTCGTCAACGAAGGCAAGAATATAAGAAAATTGTCCATTGCTCTGCTTAGTGTACAAACACTTGTCAGCTTCACCTTGCTTGTACCCAAGTTTCACCAGCATTCCATGCAATTTCAAGTTCCAGGCTCTGGCTGCTTGTTTTAAACCATACAGTCCCTTTTGAAGCTTGCAAACCAAATGTGCCTCATTTGGCTTTATAAAACCTTTAGGCTGCTTCATGTAAATTTCTTCAGAAATTTCCCCATGCAAAAACGCAGTAGCTATATCGATGTGTTTCACCTCCATCCCTTTAGATGCTGCGATGCTTAAAAGTAATCTTACGCTACTGTATCTCACTGTCGGTGCAAAGACTTGGTCATAGTCGTGGCCATATTGCTGTGAAAAACCTTGTGCCACTAGTCTTGCTTTGTAATGTTGCACCTCCCCTTCTGAACCCCTTTTAACCTTGAACACCCATTTGCTCCCAATTGCTTTCTTACCAGCAGGTAATTCTGTGAGTGTCCAGGTCTTGTTCTTGTGCAGTGCGTCAATCTCCTCCTGCGCGGCTTTCCTCCAGAGACTGGCTTCGGTGGCTGGCATCTGCTCTACCTCTTCCCAAGTGGAAGGTTCTGGTGGAGACGCCGACCCTGCAAAGTAGGACAGTCGTAGTGGCGGAACGCCCTTGTTGGTTCTGGATGAGCATCTGACCTCTGGTTGTGCAACCGCATCAGCATCCTCATCCTCCTCCAACGCTGGCATGTCCACGTACAGCTCCTCCTCTTCGTCTCTGGTGCCGCCAGGGGTCTGGACCTCTGCGTCTTCTGGGGTGTCGCCTGTAGGGGGTGTTGTGACACTAGAAGGTATATTAGTTCCTTGTGCTAAAGGAAAACTTATAAACTCTTCATCTGGTGACTCTCTAGAACAGTCAATAACAGTGTTCTTTGTATCAAACTTTCCCTGTTCATCAAAATGAACCACATGGTATGGGTCTACTCTGCCACTCTTTGGATCTAGAACTCTATATCCCTTTCCTCCAGGAGCATATCCAACCAGAATACCTGCTTTTGCTCTGGAGTCAAGCTTGTGTCTGCGCTCTTTGGGCACGTGGTAATAACAGACACTTCCAAACACACGTATGTGCTGCAGACTTGGGACTCTCCCGTGCCAAAGTTCAAATGGTGTGCGTTCTGCACCCTTTGTAGGCAATCTGTTTTGCAAATAAATCGCCGTATTCGCCGCTTCACCCCATAGCTTCTGTGACAAGTTGGCCTCTTTTAACATGCACCTTGTCATCTCCATAATAGACCTAAACTTTCTCTCAGCAATGGAGTTCTGTTGAGGCGTGTAAGCAACTGTAGTTACATGTGCTATGCCTTCTTGTGCCATGATGGCCTTCATCTGCCGTGAGCAAAACTCTCCACCATTGTCCGAAATTAAGGTGGAAGGAGCTCTCTGGAATTTGTTCTTCACCATGTTTAAGTACAGTTTGAACAATTCCGGTGTCTGACTCTTTTCTTCTAGAAAATATCCAACACAATATCTTGAGAAGTCATCTATAAATATCAGAATGTACTTATTGTTTCCTAGGGAAGGTACATTCAGCGGACCACATAGGTCAGTATGAACAGTGTCCATGACTTTTGTGCTTCTCTTCTCTGTACAACGTGGGAAGGAAGGCTTGACTGCCTTTTCAGTTATGCAAGTTGTACAGTTTGGCATTGGTGTACTGCAATTCTTTACCTGTAGACCTTTTACCAGATTTTCCTTCTGCATTTTCAGGATAAGGTTGGTATCCCTGTGTCCAAGCCTTTTGTGCCAGAGTTCCAGATCTGGTTGATCCTTTCTGCTGGGTTGTGCAACCCTTGCAGACTCATTCTCTGAAATATCAATCTCATACACATCATTGATTAGTTTGGCTTGAATAAACACTTCACCATCTTTTATCACATTGCATTGTCCATTTTTAAATATAATTTCAAAACCTTTCTTGTCCAAGCTAGACACACTTATTAGGTTACAGTTCAGCTTTGGTGCATACTTAACATTACTCACTGTAGTATCAAAAGACTCATTGTTCACTTTGAAATTCAAGTTCAAAGATCGTGGACCTATTGACTTTATAACATTTCCATCAGCAATTTCAATCTCAGACTGTTTATTATTGTCTATTTCATTGAAATATTCCTTTTTATAACAGAAGTGGCTGCTTGCTGCACTGTCCAGAAGCCACTTATTGCGCTTTCCTTCACAGCTCTGGAAAGCTACATTTCTTTCTTGCAATATCATTGCACGCCCACGACCCCCCTTCTTTTCGCCTTTTGGTGGAAAGGGGCGGGATTTATTCCTAGGTGCCCGGCATTCCTTCGCCATGTGCCCTTTTAAATTGCAGTTAAAGCAAATTATTTCCTTTGGCGTTTGTCTGGACCTTTGGAAATGCTTGGAAGCATAGTTAGTGTCCTTTCTCCCTGTATTCCTTTCTGAAGAATCAAGGTAATCTCTGCATTCCTCTCTCAAATGATCAATCAGTTCTTCAAAAGTCAGGTCCCTTTTGTGATCCATGCAACTCTTGAATGAACTGAAGCTTGGTCCTAGAGATGCTATCAAAAATGAAACCTTTGTTTCTTCATCAAGGGCTTTAGTAGTAAGATCAATCCTCTGAACAATTTCACTAAATTTGCTGATATGGTCAGTGAATTCTTCTCTTGAATTCATCCTCAGCGCAGTTAATTTGCTCATCAAATTCCTGTAGGAGTTCTTAGTAGATGCTCCATACCTGCGCTCAATATCTTTTAAGATTTTAGCTGCATCATCTTTGCTATTAACTGATGTTAGATGCCTGTTGCGAAGTCCACTCAAAATTATGTATCTGGCCTCGCTGTTCATGCGTTTCCAAGTTGCTATCTTGGCTAAATCCTCTGTTTCGCCAGTAGGCATAGGATTTTCAATGGCATCCAAAACATTCCTTGCATCTAAAAATGCTATCAGGCGTTGTTTCCAAAATACGTAATTGTGGTCATCTAAAGCCATTAATCCTAGGTTAACTCCACTATCAAAATCTGCAAAAGCCATCTTGGAATCTCAAAATTCTAAAAATTTCTCAAAATTCAAAAATTTGCCAAAAATTCCAAAATCAAAATCTCTAAAAATATCTCAAAATGCAAAATAATCTTCACTGCCTCTGAGTTCTCAGTGCTGTAAACTCTGAGGGAGGGGAGGGGTAGCTAATCCCCTAGGCACACTGGAGAACAATAGACCATGTGCTTACCAGGAAGTTCTAACTGAAAAAATCCTACTCAGTTCAAAATCACAATCCAAAGCAATCCTTCAAAAATACACAAAAATACGCAGTCCTGGGCCGTAATAACCCTTTATGGGAATGTTAGGGATGTGGATTAGGATATATTATTAGATAGATCCTATCCAAGCTTGTGTTAGCAAGCTTCCAATATTAGCAGAGTGACATTCCCCTTTTGTGCGCAGCAAAGCATGTGCGTTAGATTCGCTAGAATCTCTATAACAATATTACACTTTATAGTTCAATATTACACTTCCTGGCAAAGGTCCCCTTTGTCCCTCTTAAAAGAAATACACAACACAGTGTTTATAAAATAAGATAGAGTTTACTTACAGTTTCATCCTGAGTTACAGCATAATCTCAGAAAGGCAGGCTTGCTTAGAAAAGTTACAAGTATATATACATCTAGAGACTACTTAGTAAAGTAAGACTCCATTTGGTCTCACTCTTGGCTGCAGGCCTAGAGTGAGAACCATGCTAACTAGAGATTCTCTGGAGATGTGTCCTCATCGAGGGAGGAAGTAGCTAAGAGAGAGAGTGATTGCAGGCTAGGGCTTTTGTCTAATCCAACTCATTTGCATGTCTGAGGGAACAGGAACTGACCTGTAGTCAGGTGTCCCTCCAGGTGAGTTCCTGTTAGTGGACACTCTAGGAACTGTTGTGACTTGTCTGCCCCAGTGTTCCATCCCACATTCCCCACCACCACCAATATTTTATTCAAGTTGGTATGCCTCGCCTGTTTCAGTATAAGAGGGCTTCCCATGTTTGTAATTCAGTGGGTAGAGCATCTGTTTTGCATGCAGAGGGTCCCAGACTCAAACTCCAGCATCTCTGGATAGGGCTGGGGATCCCCCCCCCCGCCTCTCTTATTTCCATCCTCAATGTCTTAGTGTGGTTGCATTCAGGGAAAGGCATGGTGCTCTAAGCAGGAATTCATAGGTAATCTCAGCTTTTGTTGATCCATATAATGCCATATAATGCCTAATGCAAATAATGCAAATAATGCAAATGAAATAACTGCAGTCGTAATGGGCTTTGCTATCCCCTGTTTCTTTCACTAATGAAGCATCGAGAAATTCATAGAACCTAGAGACGTTCACGATAATCATAGAATCATAGAGTTGGAAGAGACCACAAGGGCCATCAATGTTAAACAATGTTAAATCTTATAAAAGGTTTCCATTGTTGTACACTCTGCCTTATTGTAAGCACTGTACTCACAAACAAGAAACTGTTGTTTATTCGCTTCCCTTTGTTGTAAGAGCACAACACACACAATTTTTTTTATTTTGTTACTTTTATTGTAAAAGTATAGCTTGGACATTCTCTGTCTCCTTTGGCTGTGGAATACAAAGCAGCAGACCTGCCCAGACTTCCTCTAATGCATCCGATCTGGCTAGACGAGGGCCGGGCCCTCATTCCATCCCACCTCACTCCGGTCTTCCTCTTTCCTCGTTTTCCCCCTCTGGAGAAAAGAGGAGGGTTTGATGGATCCCCTGACCTGCCACGGCCCACAGGCATGAATCAAAAAGGTCTCAAAGAGCGGGTGGAAAGGTTAGCCTGACCCTTCCTACCCGGCAGGGCACCCTCCCTCCCCTTCCTCTTCTCCGCTTTGCCCCTGCAAACCCTCAGCCTTGTAATGGGCTTCTAATGAAGCCGGACTAGAAGCTTGATCTGTTTGGTATAATGTCACACCTCGCGTCGGTTTCCCTCGCTGATGGGATGGGGGGCGCGGGGTTGTATGGGCTTCGTGTGCGGTTGAAGTTGGGGTCGTACTGGAGGAGGGGAGGGCTCTCAACCTGTCTCAAAGCCTGTTTTCTCAGAAGTGTGTCCTAAGCGGGTAAAGTGGTAAACTGAATTCTAGAGGGGAGGAGAACTTCATGGAAACCTCCATAGCAACGTCCCTTCTGAGACTAACGCTACAGAGAACTCTTAAGCCACTTAAAGCAGTCATGGTTTCCTTCCTGCAAAGAATCCTGGGAGCTGTAGATTGTTAAGTGTGCATCTTACAGAGCATCTTGCAATAAGACAGTCCTTGACCACAGGCTTCCCACCTAAAATACACTATATGAAATTAAAAGGGATTAGGAGGAGCAGGGGGGGGGCTCAGGTACTAGTTCGTTGTTTTGGAGTTTTTGTAATGGAATGTGTTCAAGGAGGATCTCGGTCTTGCAGTCCCCTCTTTCCACTATTCCCAGTTCCATGAGGCTGCAGGGAAGGGAGTGGAAGATGAGCAGGGGGATCATCTGCTAAAAGAACAGTTCCTCCAGACTGTTCCTCTCTCAACTTTCACCTAGCAGCTGGAAGAAAAGGGAAGCAGGGCCGCTCCATTGCCTTCAGGAAGTTCAATACATGTACCTAGCATCTGCTACCCATAGCTGCCAAGTTTTCCCTTTTCTCGTGAGGAAGCCTATTCAGCATAAGGGAAAATCCCTTAAAAAAGGGATAACTTGGCAGCTATGCTGCTACCTGAGGCAGCTCTCTCCCTGTACTCAGTGATAGGGCTGGTCCTGTGGCACCTGCATGTACTGTGTTTCTCCTAAAATAAGACGTGCCTCTAAAATAAGCCATGGCACGATCTTTTAAAGGCAAAAAAATGTAAGACATCCCCCCAAAATAAGACGGGCTTCACGCGGTGTGGTGCGGCGCGGCGGGGGCTGGGACTGCTGCCGGCTCCTGCCGAGTCCTGCGGCTTCGCGCGCCGCCCGCTGCCGGGTCCCTGGGCTTCCCCAGCCACGCCGCGTGAAGCCCAGGGAACCAGCAGCGGGCTCAGCGGGCAGCGCACGAAGCCGCAGGAGCCGGCAGGAGCCGGCAGCAGCCCCAGCCGCACCGCACGAAGCCCAGGGACCCAGCAGCGGGCGGCGCGCGAAGCCGCAGGAGCCAGCAGCAGCAGCCTCAGCCGCGCCGCACGAAGCCCCAGGACCCGGCAGCGGGCGGCGCGTGAAGCCGCAGGACCCAGCAGGAGCCGGCAGCAGCCTCAACCGCGCCACGCTGCGTGAAGCCCCAGAACCCAGCAGCAGGCTCAGCGGGCGGCGCAAGAAAGCCCCGTACCATACTTAACAATAAGACATCCCCCGAAAATAAGCCGCGATGTATTTTTTAGAGGAAAAATAAATATAAGACGTGTCTTATTTTAGGAGAAACACGGGTATATCACTGGATTTCTTTACAATCTAGCACTGGGCATTTGATGAGTGGCCTAAAATGCACCTTGTGCATTACGTTGCCTATGCCTTTAACAGAGAAGGTTGCAGGCAGCAGAAATTGTTTATACAAATGAAGCTGCTGGTGTCAGTCAAAACAAACTGTAGCAGCCCCACCCCATCCGCCACGCCTCCACTGGACCAATGGGATCCTGCTCCTTTTCAAATCAATGGGAGTTTGGACCATTTCATTATATGGAAATAGGCCTCCGCCGTTGGCCAAAATTATGCAAGTCTCCCAGAGTGCTTTCTAAGCACTCAGGAAAAGAAAGGAGACTTCTCCACACTCTGTTCCAATAGATTTTCTGCTTCCTACATGATGGTTTGGGAAATCAAACCATCTCAAAAGACCATTCGTTTCTGTTCAGAAGCCAAACACGTTGATTAGCCAGCAATTGCTGAACGAGTGCTCCTGAAAGCAGGGCCGGATTTATGTATAGGCTAAGTAGGCTGAAGCCTAGGGCCTCTAGATCTAGGGGCCTCACCAGCCTGCCCTCTCCCCAGTGCTGCAGTCTCCCCTCTCCCAAAATTGCGAACCCAATACTTCATGTGAGGGCAGGACAACTCGGGCCTCTATATCTAGGGGGCCTTGCCAGCCTGCCTGCTCCCAGTGCTGCAGTCTCCCCTCTTTCAAAATTGTAAACCCAAGACTTCATGCAAGGGCAGGGCAACTCAGGCCCAGCAACTATGAGACTCAGGGCTAGCCAGTGGGGCCCAATTTGAAGCAGTGGGGCACAACTTGATTTTTTCCCCCTTTGGTAGGGCCCCAGTTCACAGCCAAAGTCTGCAAAATCTTGTAGATATAAATAAAATCCATCTATTTATGTTACTGCTTTATGAATGAACACTGTGTTTTATGAATAGACTCTGTGTTTTGTGAAGTACCTAAGAGCCACCAATAGGGAGCTCTGGAATCTGACAGCTAACCAATTGGGTACTACCAAACAGTGACCCCTATTGCTGAATGCAGGGAACGCTTCAGCTCAGCCTTTGCACTGTTGACTGAACACCCCCTGCTGTGCAGATAATGGAGAAAGCTCATAAATTGTATCCCTTCTGGCATCCTGGCCAACTCTATTATCCTGGTGTAAACCCTGGAGCACCAGAAGCCCAGAATAGCAGCAAATAAAATCCGCTCATACGTCAGCAACTGATAAGACTTGTCAACCACTTCTTCCAAGGTCTTTATAAATTATAAAGCTCCAAAATACAGGCCAAAAGAGAACAGGTTTGGGAAGAGCGAGGCATACAATGGGCACCACAAAAGGCATACATAAGGCCGTGCTCCGTGTAGCTCCTGCCCTGTCATTTGATAGGGTGCCCACTTGCCCTCCTTCTTGACATGGAATGCTCTCTATTGGAGTCTCCAGGTCCAGTATAAAGACCGTAAGAAGGGAGAGCAGGGACCTTGAAGTTCCCAACAACTGTTAATCAAGCAAGCACACAGGTTACATTTGTCACAGTCAGGACGCCTATGTCCTGGCCAGGCCTGCACCCAATCTTCTTTTTGTACAATCTTGTTTGCCTTCAGTAACCAAAATTATATTGTCAACATATACAAGCAGAAAAGTTGTTTTCCTTCATTTGCAAGGAATCGTACAAAACAAAGTGGCACTAATAAAGAAAAGTTCCAGGGTGGCAACATAAAGCAAACTAAAAATGCTTTTGCAATTCATCAAAACTATCCAGGAATATCAAGTTATAGGAAAACTGGTGCTATTAACAGTAATCCTTCTTGTTGGTTAATTGGTTTGGCAACTTCCATGCACATGAAGTGTGATGCTAATTCCCCCCAAGAGTTAAATGATAACTAATCAAAGGCAGCTGCAGTTGCAAATGGCAGCAAAATATCTGTGAAAGGAAGAGGAGCAGGTTTGCTCAAGTGTGTTGCAGATAGAAATACTGTTTGTAATGAAGTGAGAGCAGTTTTGAGAATTTAAATTCTATATTAAAATTGATTACTTAATTGAGACGTGGATTGTAACAAAAACACTGGGGCCTAATTTGAATAGTAGAGTGCCTGGTATCTGGTGGGCAGACCAAAGCAGTAGTTAGGAGAGCTATGAGATTCATGTGAGGGTCAGATGCCTTGCCAATCCCAGAAGGTATATAACAGGAAGACCCAGCCTACCCAGGCCTGCAACCTGCCCATGGTTAAATGCCATGAAGGCTGAACTTGATTCCTTAGAGAGGAACAAGACATGGGAACTAGTTCCAGGCCTGCCCAGGCCACAAAAGGTGTACAAAGTTCAGTTATTGCAAAAGTTTTTCAGTGTTAATTTTATGCATTTTTTTAAATCACCATGGTATTCAACAATAAGATCTTATGTCCTTTAGAGAAGAAATTGTGAATTGCAGGATTTTAAATACCCGTCATGATCCTTGGTTTCACTCAATTTTGTTTATAATACTCTACCATTTTTTTTCTAGTTGTGAGGGTGGGGGGCCATAGCTGCCAAGTTTTCCCTTTTCTCGCGAGGAAGCCTATTCAGCATAAGGGAATTTCCCTTAAAAAAGGGGATAACTTGGCAGCTATGGTGGGGGGATGCAGAGGGGCCTCACAAGTGGAGTAGCCTAGGGCCTCTCTTCATCTAAATCTGGCCCTGCCTGAAAGCTTTGTTTCAGTTTAAAATGGAGCCAGAAAGATCAAACTGATTGACTGGGCAGTGGGCACAATTAATTCCTACATCCCACATTAAAATGTGGATTTAATCAGATGTCAACTCAAGTCCTTCCAGCTATCTATGTACACCAATTGATTCAAGATGGCTGTCTGTGCTAGGTCATCGGTACTTAAAAACATGGATATTTTGAAGGTTCTCAAAGGGTTGCAACACAGGATCGTTCAAGTCTTGCCACTGAAGCGTGAATTGCATCTTCAGTATTGAAGTAATAGGGTGTTCACTGAGCATTATTATCCTAAAGAGGAGTTTGAGAGCAAAGCCTGCCTACAAATCAATTGAACTTGTTCCAGAGGCTTAATAATACTTAATTTTGAAGTCAACAAACCACTTTTCTGCTTCTGTTGTTATATATATATATATATATGTACATATACATATGTATATGTATGTATATATGTTGGGCTTGTTTTAATTCATTCATGTCCCACATTTCTTCCATGATGGAAACCAAATCACAAGCATGTTTATTTTGAAGGGAGATTAAGAGAGTGCAATAGGCCTTTCAAATAAATATTCTTCAGTATTGTGTCCCCAGGTGTCATAGAATCATAGAATTGCAGAGGTGGAAGGGACACTGAGGATCGTCTAGTCCAGCCCCCTGCAATGCAAGCCATTCCATATGGGGATCGAACCTGCAAACTTGGCGTTATCAGCACCACACTCGAACCAACTGAGCTATCCAGTGTTGTCGTTGGACTACAACTCCCATCGTCCTTGACCACTGGCTAAGCTGAGGATTATGGGAATTGCAGTCCAACAACCTCTGGGACACCAAGGTGGAAGAACACTGTTGAATCCAGACCCCTATGTTCAAGTCTGCATGACTGTCTTCTAAATGCTTACTTGGAAGTACAGTAAGTTCAATTCTAGGCATGCTTATCAGAGAGCCACTGTTGTGCAGTGAGAGAGCCTGTGTGGCTCTTACAGAGTTGTTGGGAGAGAAAAAAAATAGGAGGGGGAGAACTGGGTTTCCCTACCACTCTGGGTGGCTCCAAACAGAATATTTAAATGATAAAACATCAGACATTAAAAACTTCCCGGCACAGGGTTGCCTTCAAATGTCTTCTAAAAGCCAGTTGTTTATTTCCTTGACATCTGATGGGAGGGTGTTCCACAGGGCGGGCACCACCACCGAGAAGGCCCTCTGCCTGGTTCCCTGTAGCTTCACTTTTCGCAGTAAGGGAACTGCCAGAAGGCCCTCGGACCTGGACCTCAGTGGGAGTGGAGATTGTGGGATGTAATCCGCTGGGAGCAGTCAAATACAACATTCCTTGTTTTCCTAGAGTGGACATGCAAGGGGATGTTTGGTCCAGCCAGTCAAAACTTCCTGTTTTCTCCTGGGCTGGAGCATCCTTCCCAGCATGTGACTAGAGGTGGGCGTGAACTTAGCTGTCCAGGTAACAAAAGGACAAGTCACGCAGCACCCCTCTCTCTTTTTGACTTCCTTCTTTGTTGGACCAAAGCTAGTTGGTTTTTTTTAGCTAGTTTTTTAGCTTCCAGCTAGCATAAACACTGGATTATTCCCCCATATGGGGTAGATCCACATGTACATATTTGTAACTAAGTCTGCCTTCAGGAATCTAACTGCTGTGTACTGATGTGAGGAAACTTGTTTTATTGACTTTAAATGAGATTGTGGTGTCTTTATTCTTTTTTTTTGAATACTTTATTGATGTTTACAACAAAACAAACAGAACAAATATTTCAAACTGAAATAACAATAAATCCACCGTCGTCTCACTAAAATAAAAATTATCATCCAACAAAAGATAACAAATTTGTTTGTATTATTACTATCCTGCTGACTTCCCGTCACCTCCCATAGCACAACTCTTCTTTTTTTTGCAAAGTACATACTTTCCTCTTCATCTTCTTATAATCTCTTTTGTACGTCAATAAATCCAATCATACCGACAACTCTTATAGATTCTAATATTACTTTATAAGCCAGTCATTCTAAGGCTGCCATGGAAATTACAATGTATCAATTTCTCTCTTGCAGATATCTCCTAAACACATCCCATTTTTTAGCAAACACCTGTTTCGTAACTCCCCTTAAATTATCTGTTAGCTGAGCCAGCTCTACCATATCTGACAATTTATTTTGCCACTCTTGGAGTGTTGGGAGCGTGTCCCCCTTCCACCTGGCCGCTATTAATAACCGGGCTGCAGCTGATGCATATAAAAAGATCTCCCTATATTTGACAGGTAAATCTCTGTTCAGGGTTCCCAACAAGAAAGCCTCTGGTCTTTTGGGGAATGTTGATCTAAAAATCTTTTTCATTTCTTCATAAACTATATTCTGGAATATGGAATATAGTCTTTATTCTTTTAAGAGGGATTAAAGGGAATTGACCAGGAACTCAATCTGAGACAGATGGTGAGAGGCTTGCACAAGCCTGCAACCAGCTATCTGCTGTGCATGTAAAAGAGGAATGTAAACTCTGCTAAGTAAAGGAACTTGCTAACGCAAGTTAGGAAGGGTATTACAATAATAAACAATATATCCTCTCCTGCAACCCTGAACATCCCCACAGAGACCCTCCTTTGCAGTTGTAATCCGACAACATCGGGGGGGGGGGTCATACGTCCTCCACTCTGTCCTCTACACAAGAGTGCATCTCCTGCTTTGTACCCAGTAATCTGCAATAACACCTGCCAGCATTGAAATCCACATGGGATCTTTTTTTCCAAGACAGCTAATGCAAGAGTTGTTAAAGGCCAAACAAAACACAACCATTTTGATAAGGTATGGTCCCCATATATCAACTATGTAAATAGACATGGCATTATGACTTATGGAGAGGCTGTGTCATGGGTAGCTGAAACTTTGGCAATGTATCCGATGATTCACTAATTGGACAGCGTCCTCACTCACACTTTTTCTTATATGTGACTGATATAAGCCTGTAGCATTGTTATCTTACTATACATTATCTTACTATAAAAATAGATAAATTACATTTTAAAAAATCCTCCCACCCCCCCCCAAAAAATCCTCCATCCTACTCGTAAACAACCTTGCAAGTGAAACTAGCTTTATAATGAATGCAAAATATTATGATGACGATATTGTTAAAATGAATCATTTATTTAAGTTGTCCCATTATGTTGTGGAATAGATTAGTATCAGACTGTGACTTGGAATGATATATTGATACTGACTATTTTGAATTCCTAGGAGGAAAGGCAGGATGCAAACTCCTTAAATAGAAAAGTAGCAAATTATGTGGGATGCAAAGGGTTAAGTGCAGTCAAGTCACAACAATTCCTAGATAGTCCACTTGGAGGACTGAGGAGGAACACATGACTACGGCCAGTTTCCTGTTCCTCCACATGCTAATTAGATGGCAAAGGCGGCAGATAAATTCAGAAGCCAGACACCATTTTCCTCTCTTACTCTTGGACCACTTCACTTCAAGGACTCAACATCTAGTGAGGACTCTCTCTCAAGGCCTCCAGCCTAGAGAGAGATGAGATGGAGTCTCACTTCTTATAAGTGTACTTCACAATGTATATATTACTTTTTACCTAAGCAAGTCTACCTCTTGAGTATGCTGTATCTCGGGATGATTGTAAGTAAACATCTTTTATACTTTTAAGAGCATTGTGTCGTGTCTTTTCTTTTAAGAGGGATAAAGGGGAAAATACACTTTATTTTACAGGCTTAAATCAAGCCTGCGCAAACGCTTTTCTGCTGTGCATTTTGCAAAAGGGGAATGTTTTTACTCTGCTAAAGTTTGGTGCTTGCTAGCGCAAGCGGGGATAGGATATATTAAACAATATCTCCCATAGCTGCCAAGTTTTCCCTTTTCTCGCGAGGAAGCCTATTCAGCATAAGGGAAAATCCCTTTAAAAAAGGGATAACTTGGCAGCTATGATATTTCCTCATCCACATCCCTGAACATTCCCACAAATAACACTTCAGAAAAGCAGGTACAGAGATCATTAAGAGAAGGGAGTTGGGTTGCTTTTGTGATTCCAATGATATGAACTGAGTTGGAAGCCAAGCTAGAATATTATCCCTCCTCTGTGGCTAGTAAATCGAAATGTGGATGCCTTGTAACAATTGTCAAAATGGCTTATTCAGGTTTTTTGTTTTTTTTTTAAAAAAATTGACATTCCAAGAGACCATAGAAATGACACAATTTTTAGTAATATTATCTGGCAGGGCGCTGTGGAGCACACCCCAAAGATGCAGAAACTTTCCCCCACCTGGGCTAGGACGAAACAAAGCAGGTTGGTTTGGCAACTGGAAGTAGCGTGCTTAAAAGCCTGAGCCTCTCAAATGTGGGATATCTAAAATAAGGCAGTCAAAACCAACTACAGTACTTCTGATTGCTAGAGAGGACACACAGAGAGAGGAAGTTGGATCTCATTGGGTCTACAGGAAGTCCTCCCTGTGAGAGTCACTCCCACTCTGTCCAGCCAGGTAGAGGGGCACAACCTTTATAAGCTGGTCAGTCACCTGGCCTATGCGCTCTCTCTCTCTCTCATATATATAATCTCCCTGCTATCCAATCTCTTCAATGCTACATCAATGACTAGGGATTTGCTGAGTCTGAGTCACAACTCAGACTCCAGTTCTAATCTAAACTATAATATATGTCTGTAACTACAGTGGTACCTCGGTTTATAAACACAATTGGTTCCAGAAGTCTGCTCATAAACTGAAGCGTTCATAAACTGAAGTGAACTTTCCCATTGAAAGTAATGGAAAGTGGATTAATCCGTTCCAGACGGGTCCGCTGAGTACTCAAGCTGAAGCGTACTTAACCCGAAGCATGGGTGTAATTGGTTCTGGAAGTCTGTTCATAAACTGAAGCGTTTATAAACTGAAGCAAACTTTCCCATTGAAAGTAATGGAAAGTGAATTAATCCGTTCCATATGGGTCTGCGGCGTTCATAAACCGAAAATTCATAAACCGAGGTGTTCATAAACCGAGGTTCCACTGTACTTTTTAAGCCTGCCTCAAGACTCCTACTCTGAAACTGAGTGAGTAAATCCATCTTTACTTATAAGAAGACTCATTTGCGTGTTTATTGTTTTAAGGGGGAGAAAAGGGGGGAAATGCCAAGAAATGCAGTCTGCAGTAAAGCATCCTGGGTTACTTAAATTAAAAGGCTAAAGCTAGCTTATCAACAGCATCCTTATTTTTTGCTGATAAAGGGATGTACTGTGCTGAACTCACAAGTGCAAGTAAGGAAGGATAACGTCTAAGAAATATATCCTCTCCTAGTTTCTATACACATCCCTACAACTTTCCCCCCACCTGGGCTAGGGCGAAACAAAGCAGGCGATTTGGCGTCTGGAAATATTGTGCTAGAAAGCCTGAGCCTCTCAGAGACTGTGGGGGTGGGTGGGGGGTAGGGATGTCCAATTAGGGACCCTTGGGAAGAAGGAGGAGGGGGAGAGAAGAGAAACCCAGATAAGCTTGGCTTTATCAGCCTATAAAAATACCACTTTCACTTATCTGCAGAGTGCTTTTCTCTCTTGCTTTCTCCCTTCACAGCTGCAACAAGCTGGGGCTTAGACGGCAGGAGGGGAAGAGGAAAGCTGGTGGGTGGGTTGACCTGACCAGCAATGAAGGTCCCTCTCAACATGAGCCAGACTGGAAGTTCAGGAGTGGTTTTTAAATCAGGGGATCTAACTAAGGCTACTATTTAGTATGGCCAACGCACCTTCTCAGGCCACATTTACACCATGGATTTAAAGAGAGAGGAAGTGTGGTGTACTGGTTACGCCTAACTCTTAAACCGTTTGTGATCAAGTTGAAAAGCAAAGGAGAACTCCATTTATTCCTACTCTCGGCTTGCTTCCCGTTACCTAACCAAATTCCTGATCCACAAGAAGACTTCTCTTCTTATCCTATGACTGCTAAGCTTACTCAGGAATCCTTCATGAGGTCTTTTGTCGAAAGCTTTTAGAAAGTCCAAGCCCAGGAAGCCAACCAAATCACCTCTATCTATCTCAAACTTGTTTATCCTGCACCTTTTCCTATGGCCTCCAGGCGGTTGATAGCAATGTCACCCCAGGGCCGTGGAAGTATGCAGTGGAGGAAATAATTGAGATCTGCAGCAGCCCCATCCTGTGCATGTTTACTCAGAAGGAAGCCCAGATGCGACCTAAAACGAGAAGAGTTGAGCGTTCTCCTTCAAGTAAGACACATATAGGTTGGGTTGACAGGGACCCAGCTAGGCCACTTAAGTGATTGTTGGAAACTTTTCAGAAACTGGTTTCAAAGTCTTTTGGGGAAAGGTATATTCTCGCCAGATGAATGAATGAATGGCTATTTATGCATGGAGAATATCATTCCTATATGCCCATTTTCCAGTTGTGAAGCTTTATTCACACATAAAGCTGTACCAACCACGCACAGGTACCCACAGGTTTAAATCAAATGGCTTAAAACAAGAAAGCAGCATTAAAACCAGCAAAGGGGGGGGGAATGGCCCAGTTTTCAGGAGGAGAAGGAGAGGGGAAAATGTGTGTCTATAAAATATTGTGTGTGAAAGCTCTCTCTCTCTCTGTCTGTCTGTGTGTGTGTGTGTGTGTGTGTAAATAAATCAGTATACAATGCCTGATTGGTCTGGCACTTCAGTTGGCCTGTTTGGCACTTTGAAATTGCTGTAATTTTAATCCCTGCAAAATCCAAGTTTAAACAAATTGCCCTCGGACCCCCTTCCAATCCTCGACCTGTATGAATGCAGACCACTGGAGCACAAGAGTTCGCAGCCCTTTTTCTCCCGGTTTTCACACCCGTTGTTGCTCAGCAAAAGCGTTTTGGAGCTTGAAATGATTTTTTAAAAAAGTCATTTACAGTATATTGTCTTTGTATTAGTGATTCGTTAGAATGCAAATCTTTAGCAAGCAGTTATTCTCATCTCCCTTTTATTTTCAGTAGACGGGCAGCCCGTCGTCGTCGTCGTCCCCCCCCCCTCTAAATATCTATTCCAGTAAGTCTTGGAATGCCCTTTCCTTTCACTTCGACCGAGTACCACAACCAAAAACTATTTTTAAAAAATCAAGCAAACTGCTAACACCCCGATCCTGTCTAGGACCTTCCTCTTAGTTGCTGGAAGCATGAGAGAATTAATCCCCGCGCCCGTTCCATTTCAGAGTGGTCTTGGATGGTGTTGAGGACATCTGTCGTGCAAACCGCAGCACGTTGAGGACAGAAAAATAAAATCGAACTACTCTTCTTACGATCTCTGGCTCAGCTAACGTGGCCCCTTCCCCCTCAAGCACGGCCCATATCGATTTAAGAAAGAAGGAAAAAATGTCGACAGGCTTCCTTAAGCTTTGCTTTTGGACTTCACGACTCTCGTGGCGAGAGAAACTCTTTTTCCATCGGGGGCTACTGCTCAACCCTGAAGAGCTAGATCATTATTTTACCAGTCCTGCGATCGCCACTACCATTTTATCTCTGTAGACCAGGCATAGGCAAACTTGGCCCTCCAGCTGTTTTGGGACTACAACTCCCATCATCTCTGACCACTGGTCCTGTTAGCTAGGGATGATGGGAGTTGTAGTCCCAAAACATCTGGGGGGCCAAGTTTGCTTATGCCTGCTGTAGACCGCCGAGATCCCTAATAATTTGGGTGCTAGTAAAGATTTTTTTGGGGGGAACGGGGGCAGTTGACCGGAAACCATAGATTTCCGGTATGTTATTTATCTGACATGAATCAAATCAGCTCCCCGCCCCGCCCCCGCCAAATATGGGCAGCTTGTGACTTTTAACTGGGGGGTATTAAAAAAAAACCTGAGCACTTTCCATAGGTGACTGCTCTGATGTATTCTGTTTAAAGAGGACAGATAGATGGATGGATTGATACCATTATGGTGTATTTTGGCAAATGCCAGCAGATCTCGTGTGTGTGTGTGTGTGTGTGTGTTTCTCCTGCACCTAGTGGATCTTGTGGATTAGACTCCATGCTGGTATGGTGGGATCTGGATCTCTCCAGACCAGAGTTTAGCTCCAGAACCTGATGTCCCTGCCAGTTTTGGTTTGACCTGCCTTTCTGAACGCTTGTCTTTACTCCACGTCGTCCTGTTCATCAAGCTCCAGGCGCAGCGAGGACGCTATATAAATAAGGACCCCTGGGCTGGATTCAGGCGATGTGAATTGAGTCTTTGGTCCTAATAAAAACCCATGATGAGGCGACGAGTTTCGCTGTGACATCGTGTAAGCCCCCGTTGCTTTTCAGTGGCAACTGCGCTCGGCCACTTTACTCCGGGTGGAAACGGGTTCAACCCATAAAATCTGCAAACAAGGAATGAAATACAGTAAAGCAAAGCCTCCCTCAACCAGGGCTTCAGGGGTGGGGGTGGAGAAAGAGAGAGAGAGGCTAACTATGAGGGTCTGAAGTTTTTTTTTTACTTCCGGGGTGTCTTAGCAACTTTTATCCGTTTGAGGAACTGCACCCCGAGACTTAGCCCCTTTCTTTCTTGCTCTGTGAGAAGGGAGACGCTGTAAAACGCCTCTGCGAGCTCGCCCGCTAGACTAGCCCGCTCTCTGGGTCCTCCCCGCCCCCTTTCAGCTTTCCTGGAAGGCCTTAGAAAATTCTTTTCCAAAATTAGCAACCCCAGGCAGCGACCTGCCCTTCCCCCGCTTCTTTTCGTATATAAATAAGCAACATTCGGCGATCAGCAATTATGAAACTAATAGGAACCCCAACTGTCGTCATTGGGATCAACGGGCCACATTAGGCTCGTTCAAATTAGGCCCTTAAATATTGCTACGTGTCAGTCAGGTTTATGACCTTTGCGAGATCTTTCCACCCTCCCAACACACACACACACGCGCCTTTACGCGGTGCTCGGGCAAAGCCAGCTGTTGATAGGTATGTAGAACTCATTTAGAACCAGACTCGCGTTTCCCTTCAGGAATATGATTGCAAACCGACCGGGAGAGGCCGCGGCATCCCTGTCGGGGCGGCCGGGAGCCGGTTTAACTGGAAGCAGGAAAATGGGGCAGGCAGCATGGGGCGATGTGGGGAGGGGACAAGGAAGAGAGACGTGGCTTGCTCTTGAATTTTGGGTTGTAATTTGATTTTTGTCCCCTGGAAGGAATGGAGAGGGAAAACTTTCCAGAAGGCTCCCGTCCCGTCGATGAAACATTTGTAGCGGGGAGAATAACAGAATATCAGCGTTTCAGATTTGCCAGAATCTTCACATTCTCCCGTTTGAGCGTCATCTGCGCCACTTTTGCGCCCGATCCTAATGCTGTGATCAGCGAGGCAGGTTACCCCCATAAGGCACAGATTTGTCTGAAGCGCCGTGGGTTCTGTTCTCTCCCCCCCCCATCTCCCCACTGCATCGAATTCTTGGGTTGCAGAAGACGCAAGTTGTGGGGAAGGTCTCGAGGTTTTTCATGCAGGAGGTTCTGGGTTCAGTCCTCGGTAGGCCCGGGAAAAGACACGTGCCTGAAACCCTGGGCAGACGTTGGCAGTCAGCGTAGGAAACACTTAGCCGGAGCTGCAGAGCTCTGTGAACTGCGGAGCCCCTAGCCATGGTTACTGGGATGCAAGTCCCACTAAGTTTTCCATTTATTTGCCTGGTCTTCAGTTGCGCTTAAACTACAATACCTCTTGAACAGGCATCCCCACACTACGGCCCTCCAACTCCCATGATCCCTAGCTAACAGGACCAGTGGTCGGGGAAGATAGGAATTGTAGTCCAAAACATCTGGAGGGCCGAAGTTTGGGGATGCCTGCTCTTGAACGTGGTTAGAGTCCCGCTTAGAGGCAGTGGAAAAGTGGAGAGAGGGGTCGAGTCTTCCTCTGGCCTATGACTTAGCTCAGTGAGGGGATCTTGGACCAATCTCTTTCCCTCCTTCTTTCTCTACCCCACCTCACAGGAGTGTTGTGAGGATAAAGAGAGAGAGCGACTCATGGGCGCTGCCTTGAACTCAGTATAACATTATATATTACACACATTGTCGCAGATGTACTATTATTACATATGTAATATTGCATATTACACACACATATTGGCAGGTGTCCTTAGGCAGCTTCTGCTCGCTATCTGCATTAGGGGTGTGCGTATTTGTGTGTGCGCGGTGATAATATTGCCTACCATACCGGGTTGTTTTAAGGAGCGCTTTGTGGATGTTTGCTGCACCAGTTCCAAGCGTTATTTATTGCACTGGGGGCAATATTATTTTTTTCGTATTTTTTATTTTTTTCGTTGCTTAGAAACAATTCCCCTATTTAAATTAGTTCTGGGTCCGACTGGGGACTTGCAATATATAAAAGAAACACAAATTATACCATTACCAGCAAGAACAACAACAGCACCACGAGGGAAATGCAAATTAGCACGAAATGTCGGTAGGTTCAGGATTTCTGGAAGGACAACGAGAGAGGCTGCTGATTCCCCTTTGCAAAGGACATATAAAAAGCCCATCCTAAATAAGTTGGGCCCAAGCTGCCCGAGACGTTCTGCTGAGCAAATCCTATTTGGAAAAGGAAGAGGAGCCGCCTGTTCACTTCAGTAGAGCTTGCGCAGGAGAACTCCCCGCTGGCTTGTTCGCCTTAGATCGCTCCCAGGGATTCTAGATTCAATTTTGTTTCCAGTGATACATTCCAATTTACCACCCACGATTTGCCCCCAGCAGACAAAAATCTAATTTATTTTGTGTAACTAAGAGGAGAATTTCCGTCTCCCAATTCACAAATGCGGTGTGTGTGTGTGTGTGTGTGTGTGTGTGTGAAACAATCTTAAATCCATGGAAAACGCGGGGGGGGGGGACCCTATACCCGAAAATGTTTTAACGGACTAAACCATAAATGCAATGTCATATAATATGTTTAAAAGTCTCTAATGTCCAGCTTACTGAGCAATAACGAAGAATACTGCCTGAAAACGCCAGGCCCCCGTGCCCAATTGCTTCATAAATAAAATGATCATTTTATACACAATGAAAATTTGCAATATTTGCAATATTTCTGCAGGCTGGCTATTCCTACTTTGTGTAGTTTTTAGAGAACGATCCAGAATTTTTTTCACCACCCCGTCATCGTGCCCTTGGGACCTAGACACGATATGAAAGCGCACCCCCTTCGATTCAGTTAATTGATCTCTCGCCATTACAGCCCCCTGTCCCCTCCGCTTAGTCGAGTCCTACTAATTTTCCATAAATAAAAGTGCTCACTTTGGCCTCCTCGACCTTGTGTTAAGAAGCGGAAGGCAGAAACTCCAGTTTGGAGTTAGGAAGAGAGGGAGCCACGTGTTTCTCCCGCGAGCAAGTAAGTATGGGTGCCAAAAAACTGTCAGCCTTGACCAGAGAGACGGTCCAGGGGCCTTTTTTTAGAAACGCGTCCTGAGGTCGCAGAACAAGGACCTGGGAGGTTGCTTCCAGGTGGATGGAAGAGCATCTTTTTTGCATGCAGGAGGTCCCAAGTTCAACCCCCGATGGCATTTCCAGGTAGGACTGGGAGAGGCCCCTTATCTGAAACCCCGAAGAGCTGCTGCCAGTCAGAACTAGATGCACCAAAGTTCTGACTCAGTATAAATTTGTTTCTCAACCAACAGAGTGAAACTTGCTTCTGTGAAAACGCGCGCAGGATTTCGCTTGCACGTTTTCCAAAAAGGAAGACCGATTTGCGAGTCTAAGAAATCGCTCAAACTGCTTCGAGATTAAGATAGGACAATGCCGCCCGCCCCCCCCCGCCCCCCATTATCACACTTCCAGGACAGGGGGAAGCATATTTATTTATCTGGGCTTCTGAAACCCGATGTGCTGATGCAATTGGTTGGAACTGAGGTTTAGGCTGCGATCTTCACCCCACTTTACAGGGGGGGGGAGATGCCCCACTGAACTGAAGAGGATTTAACTTCCGAGTAGACATGGTTAGGATCGCGCTGTTACTAACGGTTGCTGGTTTGTATAATACAGGCACGATTTTTCTTTGGTTTGATTCTTCTGCTGCTCTTGCGCTGGGTCTGGAAAGCCGCCCCGTGCTCCAATCCGGAGGAAAGGCGTCCTATAAAAACTCGGGGGGGGGGGGAAACAAACAAAAAAAGGATGCTCAAACCAGCTTTATTCACATTGGATGTGAATATTTGGATGCTTAGTAACTGTGTGTTTGTGCAAGAGAGAGAGAGATGCATTTTGTGTTCCTAAAGCCATAGTTTGAACACTCTGAACACCCTGAAGGCTTACTGCGTGATAGCTCAACCGTCATATCAAAGCAGAACCGCTGAAACTGATTAATTCCAATGGATCATCTCTTGAGCAAGACCAAAATGAAAACTCACCCATAGTCCTAATTTGGATTCCCGTCTACCAGGGCTACTATATTCGCTTTTTGACCATAAGGAAGAACATTTTTACGCACAGAAACTAAGTTTGCTCACACCGTCCAGGCAGCAAATTTTCTCAGCGACTGACCGGGCGCGCGGGGCTTGTGTGTGTGTGTGTGTGTGTGGTGCACAAACAGGACCTCAGTTATGTCTTTGAACCACGACTTGGGGGAGCGCAAAGGCCAAGTCGATGGAAGTGGGGAGGCAGTTCTCGAAGTTTGGACGAGATTTCTGGGAACTCTATTTGTTTTAAATGTTCGTGGGGGAGCAGCTTTATGACGACGATTATCTGCAAATGCCGACGTTATTAGCTTCTTATTATATAGGCAGATCGATGCCAGCGTTGTTCCAATATGCAGACTAAAGCTTTTGCAATTTCTTGTATACAGTATACTATTTGTAAAGTGCGCCGAGGCAGGGGGGCTCTCTTCCTCAGATTTCAGCCCACCAAAAATCTTGGCCTGTCTAGCAAAAGTGTTGGCCATTCCAGGACCGGAGGGGTGGGGTGGGGTGGGGGAGGGAGGGAGGGAGGGGGGAGAGCGGGGGGAGAGCAGAAGAGGAGGGGGAGGGGGAAATGGCGATTTCCCTTTTAAGCTGCTGGGTCTGGCTTTCTGGTGATTAAATTTTTCCTGATGTGGACTGGACTTATGGACAAATGATTGAGAACACTCCTCCGGGCGCCAAGCGAGGGCCGCCAGTAAGGGTCCGGGGTCTTTTATCCTCTAGATGCTCCAGGGAGAAGAAGGGGGAGGACACAGAGAACCCCTGACCCCCCCCCCAGCAGCCTCCCCTCCCCTCAGCTTGCTCTGACTTTGAGAGGGGGGATTCTCTCCGCCCCCACGCTTTCTCCTCCCCCTCCTCATTTGCCCCGCATTTCCTGCTGAAGTCGTAAACTTTATTTGATTTACCGTGATTCAATGAACCTGCTTAAACTTAACATGTGTTCCGTCTTGTTCCACCGGCCTATTAAAAACAAACCCTCCCCAAACCACCAGCGACTCGGGGGGACCCCAAACAATCCCTTGTTGAGTGCGCTTTTAATAAGATGGAGAGAGAAGAAGAAAAAGCAAAAAACAAAAAAACCCAACAGCAACTCAATATTGTCGAGAGGACTAGTAACCTGGCTGGCCCGCGGCAGAGATATTAAAAAATAAACAAGCAAGCACTGAAATCAAAGAGTGTTTCGGTGTTTGGCTTGTTAGCTTGTTTGGCTTTGGGTAGCAGCGATTACTCAGTGGGAAATGTTGACAAAACTCAGGCTGGTGGGGAAAAGGAGCCACAGTCGTGCTCCTGAAGTTTCCGCACCTCTCGCTCGCGGACACTAGGGGCGCCATTACAAGTTTCAGAAGAGGGGAACTGGGCGAGATGTATAGCCGAGATTCATAGCAAGGTTCGAAGGCCCGATCTTGAATATATTCAACACCTAACTTTTGTATTCCAAGGAATATAGCTTAATATATTCTGTGGTGGTTCCTATTGACCCATGGACTTTTAAATAGTCAGCTCTAGTTGGTAGAGCGTGAGACTCTTAATCTCAGCGCTGCGAGTTCCAGGAGATTGAAAAGCGTTGGCGTTTGTGGTTCCTTCCAACTCTACAACGTGCACCTTCCAACGTGCACCGAGTCTGCCCATTGGTCCTTGCAGCTCGGTATGGTCTACAGTGGATTTCCAGAGAGCTTCAGGCAGAAGGGGCTATTCCCAGCCCTACCATTGGGAACTGAGCCTAGGACCTTCTGCATGCAAAGCAGGAGGGAGAGAGGTATAAGTAATAACATTAGGGTTATTATTGTCGCTTTGGGTTGCCTTGGGCAAGATAAAGACTAATAGATTTAATAAATGAAATAATAAGAATATGAGGCGCCACGTGCACTCATGGTGCAGTAATAATAACTCATTGTAACAGGGTATATTCTCAATCCCACCTCCCCACCCCAAAATTATTCCATATGTTGGTCGTGGTGGGGAAGAGAATCTCGTTCTCTTGCTTTCGGTTTCTATTTCACGCATACAAATTTGTCTATTTCTTTTTACCCTTTTAGAAAAAGGGAAGTGTCTAGGGCACCAATCCTACCGTATTCAATCCTCACTTGGGATTAAGTCCCATTACACCGAAAGGGTCCCACTTTCGAATACACAAACCTAAAATTGGATCTCATTTCCGGGAATCCCATGATGGGAACGTGCTTTTGAAATCATTGGCCGCCGCCCCGTTTTTTATTTTGTTTTGCTTGGTTTTTCTTTATTAATTATTTTTCAATGAAAATTCTGCTGATTGACTTCTCACAATTAAATAAATTATGAAATATCCGTAACCATAATAATGGAAATTCTGAGAAATGGTGACTGACCTTAAGAGTGCTTTTATTAGAAATTCATATACGCAGCCTTGGCAGGAGAACGTGCCCTAAACGGTTTACAACAATCGAAACGGAATAGGAAATAACCTTTCTTTTCTTACTTTCTTTCCTGGAATTTTCGAAGGAAATCTAGTAAAAGCGCCCACCTTGAATCCAGTTCTAAACTAGGGAGCGATACCTCTGTCCAGCGTACGGAGATCAAGTATTCATGTGGGCACTGGATCCGTTTGGGTAACTTTAATTCGGGCTTGATAGAGAGCTGGCTAGCTAAATCCCTCCGTAGGTGTGAAACCAGCCTTCTGGGAAGAATAATCCCATTTTGGAAAACGCTCTCCTCGGATGGGGTGGCGTTTCAGCAGCTGTAGAAGAAGCGATTCGGCCGGATCCAGCAAAGTTCAACGCTTTTAAATCTCAACTGATGATTCAAGCGCCTGTTTTATTCGGTCATTTTAAATCTATGGGATTTTAAAAGATGTAAATATTCGCTAGATGGGGGAGTAAAGATTCCTGACTAGGTCAAATAAATAGATCAACCTCGAGTCCTTATTTCAGGGCGACGACTCGGGGTGCCTGGGGTCCCCTCTAACCACCGCGGGTTGAGTTCTGGAGTTTCATTTGAGGGAGCAGATAGGCTCTTGTACTTTTATCTCTTGAAGATTTAAGGGAAAGCGTGCAGGGCAGATTCTGCCCCGTGGATCTCCAAGCGCAGCCCGGCCGCGCCCGTTTACTTCCACGAAAATTTGCACAGAATTCCACCCACGTGTGAGACTAGTTGTTCGTTTTGTTTTTATGATTCTTTAATCTTCTGATCTGAGAAGATCCCGCCCCCACCCCGTCTACATTTAAGGTTCCAGGGCCGCTCTCGTTTATTAAGACTTCGGGAGCAAAATTGCGGGCACACACATTTTCCTTTATATTATCGCCAAGCTTCTGTTTACTCTCCTTGCTTTTAAGCGATGGATTCATTAACTGCCCAGTGAAGATAAAACAGAAGAATCAATTTAACCGCCTACCCCACGAAGCAGAGGATATTTTGGAAATATCAAAGGGAGAGAAGCGATCGCCGTTGCCGCAACGTCCCCCCCCACTCCCCCCTTTAATAAAGACATAATTTAAAGCTGGAAAAGTCTCTTTTCTACGTTTGAAAGAGATAACCCATGCGAAGTTCGCAAAGAAGGACATTAGCTATAGACTCACTTCCCACCCCGAAATAGCGATAGTCTGGGAGCGACCCCCAAGGGCCAGATATTTGCAATCCACATGTTCGCAATGTTTCGCTCTCTTGTGGATTATTTGTTTATTTCCAGGTATGCTGAGATTTCATTGCATATCGTGTATCCTAGCTATGCCTGTTCTTACTGAATTAAACAGGGCTTTCACCCAGATAATCTGAGTTAGGATCGCAGCCTAAATTCACTCAACAGGGATCAAGCCCCATTAAACCCAGAGGAAGCTACTTTGTTTAGGATCCGACTGGAAAGAAACTCGGGATGGTCTTAACACGGTAACATGAACAACCTTATATGCTTGTATATTTCACTGAAGATCGAGGCATTTGCTTCTAAATATCAGAGCCGCAAAGACTAGCCGATTAATCGACTGGGTTAATTGGTTTCAAAGCGAACCGACTAATGGGGTGCTCCTAGTCCTAGAAATCGGACCAGAGATGCGGGGTGGAGCTGGGACAGCAACAACAACAACAAAATCATAAGTACTTGCAAAACTTCAGGCAGCGATCACCATCTTTAAAGGGGAAAGCGGCCCTTTCTCCTACGTCGGAAAGAATGCATCTTCTAAGACTGTTTTCCACGACGCGCGTGCACAATCGAGACATCAGTTGATGGAGCGACTAAAACCCTCACACGATTGTATGAGGTTTATTTCACAAGGGGACACACCGCACTTCTAAATCTCTCTTTTGCGGACTGGAAAACTTTTTAGGATAGGGACGCCAGGGGGACAGAATGGCAAAAGCTGTTTCCTACTACTACTTTGAAGGAGAGAACCTTATTGAATAAAGCGGGACTGTCTTCCTAATAAACTTGCACAGGATCTCGCCGCGTAGCTAACAATAAAAGGAACAAATAAGTTGTCCGCTTTTTTTTGTTTGTCCACCATAACTCTTAAGAGAAATCCGTTATAATATTTATGAATTGTTTTCGGTCGCTGTTTTCACACACACACACACGCACGCACACACACACACACATGAGTTTAGCCTATCAGTTCATAACGGCAGATCCCGATCCACAGCGATGTTCAACACAGTACGCCTGAAGTCTGAGCAGTTTAACGGGTGTCCCAAACGCTCTTAGAAAGGCATCTGAGGTTGGGGAGGCCACGCATGTTCTCTGTGAAGTTAGATCCGTGGTGGCCCGTTCATACGTGGAAGCCATCGCTCGATCTTGCGGTCGTGGGGGTGGGGGGGTGATGATGGACGCGCACGTGGGTGAACTAAGCCCTGGATGGCTGAAAGACAGGCAAAGTTATTTCTGGTCTTTCCCTCCCCCCCACTCCTCGAATCAATTTCCTCCTAAATATTATCAGTTTCGACGTATATTTCGCCATCCGTGTTGGGGATCTTGTGGCCCTCCAGATGTGGTTGGATTCTGACTCCCATTACCCCTGATCACTGACCTGATGGACAAGTTAGAGTCCAGCAAACATCTGGAGGGCCACAGTTACGCCCACCCCCCTGCTTTAAAGGAGAGAAGCCTCTGTCCCCAGGAGGTTACAGTCTTAAACTCGCCCTAGGAGAAGGCTACAGAGGGGTGGGGAGAAAAAGCGAATCTCACAAGGGAGCAGTTCAGTGACATGTCCTTAGGACAGCCGTCTTCTTCCTTTGCCCTAGCAAGAGCCACCCCATCTTTTGGTGAAGGGTAATGGGATGGGCCTAACATCCCAGGGCTCGCTTTAGTTTGTTTATTTATGAGAATTATACCCCGCCTTTCTTCCAAGGAGCTCGAAGCGGTATACATACATTTCCTCCTCCCAATCTTATCCTCACAACAACCCTGTGAGGTAGGGTAGGCTGACAGAAAGTGACTGTGGGTCACCCAAGGTCACCCAAGGAACTTCCTGGCTGTGTGATGACTAAGACCCCGGTATCTCAGGTCATAGTCTAGCACTCTAACCACTACACTACACTACACTGCCTTTCTCTCTTTCTCTTTCTCTTTCTCTTTCTCTTTCTCTTATAATCGCACCCAGGCACCCTACCTACCCCTCTATCCAATGTCATTACAAGAGGACAACTCAGATGGTTAGAGCGTGGTGGTAATAAGGCCAAGGTTGCAGGTTCGATCCCCATATGGGACAGCTCACAGCTGCATATTCCTGGATTGCAGGGGGTTGTGCTAGTCTAGATGATCCTCGGGGTCCCTTCCAACTCTACAGTTCTGTGAATGAAACTCTATGAAAGAAGAGCGATTGCTTGTTTGAAAGGGAAAGGGAAGGCAAGCCCCGGCCTGCATCCCTTTCTTCAGAGTCCGCGAAGAAGGGGCTTATCTCGGCTTGGGTGGGGGGTTGGGGGTCCCACTCCACCTCCCTCTCTACTCCACCCCCTCTCTAGGTGGCGATCGGGCGTTGATTGACGCGATGTTTGGCCATTGCAGATTAGCATGGCCCTTCTGGCGTCAATGAGAGCTCTCTCACCCATTAAGTAATTGATTAAGGAAGGTGCGCGAAGTGAGGGTGACGTTAGCGTGGGAAATTTGTTTGCTTATTTGTTCGCTCATTCATTTATAGTTTTGCCAACTGAGCTCCAAGAGAGACCAGTTGGCGTCCGGTTGAGTCTGAAGAAAGGATGCCGGTGTGGTGTACTGGCCTAGGAGCCCGGAGAGCGGGGTTCGAATCCCCACTCAGCCACGAAGCTCACCGGGTGACCTTGGGCCACGGACGCTGTCTCTTAAGCCTTGCCTGCATCGCAGGGGTGTTGTGAAGATAAAATGTGGGGGAAGAAACTTTGTACGCCACCTCCATCCCCTTGGCTTGGAGGAAAGGTTGAGGTATCAATGCAAGCATAATAACGACGCAGGTTTCCTAGCTGTGTGGGAGGAGAGCAAGTTTTGGAGGCCAAGAAGGAGTAGCGAGGAAAAGCTCGGTGACACTCGAAAGTTCATCATCCGACACCGCCATTGGGACGTCCGCTTGCTTTGCTTCTTCCCTTGGAAAAGGGTAGAACTGACCAAAAATCCCACATTTTGAGGGCACAACTTTTCTCCGCATTGAGTCACTGGGAAGTTGTGTGGTTGTGGTCAAACCAAACCAAAAACACTCCATGGAAATAGAAGATTAATATTCTGCTTAGATTGAACCCTGAGATGCTAGCTGTCTACCTACAAGTAGAAGTTGCTCCTACCCCCGCAAAAAAACAAACAAACAAAACCCCTCGCCCCTGCAGGGTGGTTTGTTTGTTTGTTTTTAAGCCTTTTTGTTCTGTTTTCCTAGTATGAAAGTATTAGCGTTTGCTCTGTTCTTTAAACAGCAGAACATAGGAAGCTGGCTTGGGCGGACCCAGACCCTTGCTCCATCTTCACGGACTGGCAGCGCTTCTTCAGAGGACTGAACTTTCAGCATGCCAAGCGGATGCCCTAGTTAACTAGGCTACCTCTCTTCACACTTGGCCCATCTAGTTCACTATCGTTGGCCCTGACTGGCAGCGGCTCTGCAGGGCTTTCAAGGCAAGGGGTATTCCCACCCTCTCGTCTAGACATGCCGGGGATCGAACTAACGACCTTCTTTCTGCAAAGTAGATGCTCTGCCACTACGGCCACCGGGGAACTTCGCGGGGACTTGTGGAACACCGGAGACCTGCAGAGTGAAGGAAGCTTCATTTCAGTTCGTCCTAGACGAGCGCCGCAGAGGAGCTGGGGAAGAGACAACAGAAAATAGCAATCGTCCTTTTGCCTTTATGCCTGGGGGAGAAGGGGCTCAGCAAATAAGTTGTTTCTAGTCCGCCTAAATACAATATGCTCTTTCTAAACGCAGGCGCTATTAAGGCTTGCGCTGTTTGCCTTTCAATTTCGTGCAACCCTGAGGGGGAGGGGGAGATTAATGGACTGCAAGAGAAAGGGGGGTGGATATTAAATGGGGTTTTCATCTAAGAAAAATAAAAAAGCACCTGAACTAGCTGTTTAAAAATAAATAACTTTAAAAAAAATGTGTCCACCTGTTTGTGACTTTAGAAACTAGAGGCCGGGTAATCCTACCGCCCGGTTCTTGAGTCCCACAGCAATCCAGTTCAAAACCAGTGGGGTGGGGTAATTTTTTTGGGGGGGTGTTAGGGTTAGAGGTGAGGGAGGTGAGGAGAAGAAATTCTCATTTCCTTCAAGGCAGCGTCTGACGTCAAACAGTTTCTGTGTTTATTTATTTGTGTGGTGTGTTTGGCGGGTGGGGGGGGTGGGGAATAAAATAGCGACTGCAGTCAAACCCCAGTCCCCACTTTTTAATGTGAACCCAGGGCCGACCTACCCTACCAACAGCACCGACTCCTGGTGAAAGTGATGGCCCCGATCCAGCTAAAAGCAGGCCTGTGTCTAGATAATTTCATTGGGAAGTAAAAGCCCCTTTAATAACGGGACTTTCGACTCGACGAGACCCTGTAGGATCAGGCCGGACGTCCCATCGATATCAATGGAACAAGATGACTTAGTCCGGCCCCGTTGGCTTCACCAGAACAGCGGAGGGATACCCTGAAGCGTCTTACGTTGCGCGGATATCTCAGCGCAGCTGGGTGAGTTTTGCTCCCTGTGTTGAGTGAGTGTTGGGTCTCGCTTCTAGGCGGGCCTGCTTTCAGCTGGATCGGGCCCACCACTCGCCTGCGGAAACTCTTTCGGTTTCTCAGATGTCGCCTCTGGCTTGCATGGTATATAAAGAAAACTTCACGGCGATACGGTGATAAATATAAATCGAAATGGCTGCAGAACGAAAGAGAAGGGCTCCCCACTTTGATTCCCTGACCAAGAAGTAAATCCCGCTGGTTTGAATGGAATTGGTTTCCAACCAAGACGGCAACACCCTTTTCATTTGAAAGCAAAGCCCCATTGAACTAACTGGGTACTACTTAACTCGGGCTGCAGGAACGCTAAAAGGTGCAGTCCGCAATAGTTTCTGAGCAGTCTTAAAATCTCATTCAGCTCCAGTAGCTCAGGAAATCATACAAGTGCAAATATTATTATTATATTCTTAATAAATATGGTTAATCCATAATAATTAATTAATTGGTAATATTATTGTTCTTTCTGAGCATTGGGGGGCATATTGCAATCCATGATCATTATTTCCCCTTAAATTTCGAGTACTGTACAATATTTCCCTGTGTGTGATGTGTGTGTGTATTAAGCGTTTTTGTAATTGAGAAGCCCATTGAGAAGTCGAGCTGCTGCAGACTTTTTTGTGGGTTCTAGGCAGAGTAAGAGGAAGTGAACCGCTGAGAGGGAATTTCTCCCTCCCCGCCCCCCATATATTCACTTTCCTTTTAACAGCTTTGTACTTTTAACAAATGCAGATTTATTCACACACCCACACCCACACCCAAAAGATAAACCTGTGTTACGAACTGAGTTTTCTCTAGCTGTTAGGTAGATTTAATGAAGCCTTCGCCGCTTTGCTATTTACTATAGTACGATGTAATGAGGGTTTCTCAGTCTGGGCATGTACCTGAATCTACAGGAAGGGGTAGGGGAGACAATAAGGCCACATTTGTCAGCTGTAGTGAAAATTAATGGAACTGTTCACAGCAATGATCCAAGCCTCCTGCAAAAGAAGATTCATTTCCCAAACATAAGGGGTTTTCTTTTTATTTTTATTTTTTTGAATTTTTTTGGAAGATTCTGAATCTTTCAGGTTAAGCGACAAAGCTCTAGGATGCAAAGTGGAGGAAGGAAGCCGGCGATATACCGAGGGCACACTGACTAGGGAACAATCCCCAGTGGGCCTGACTTTTGAGAAATAACTTACTAGGGTTCTGCGGTTAAATGGCCCTATTTTAACAGATGTGGCTCTCCTCCCCTTGATGTCACTCCCCCCCGTTTTTATGTAGTCAAAACTGTATGGGTGGGATCCTCAACCTAGTTGCACGGATACGGTCCTCATGACAATTTCTCAGATGTTCAGTTCCGCCGATTTTGTTCCCCAGCAATCAGGCCACTGGGCAGGCGGAGAGAGGGGAGGGGGTCAGTCAGCAAGCCTGATATTGGAGTCGTCATGCGGACTGCTCCGAAGAACTGAGGTCGGGCTGCGCTGCCCTTTTCGCCCATTCATCCACCGAAATAGGAAGAAATCCATCCAAGTCGCCTGGTGTCAAGGATCGGGAGCAATCCAGCCCTAAATCGAACCTGCAACCCCTTAAGAACCAGCTCGCCTGGCGAAGGACTCCCCCCTCCACAAGAGCAATTCCAGCTGTCGAATCTGTCGCCTTGTCCGTCCCGTCCCCCCCAAACTCGGAAGAAGTAAGCCCAACCAAATTCAAGGAGAGAGGATTTGCTTCGGATTGCAGCTGCTGCAGCGGTGGAGAGCAGAGGAAAATTAGAGCGGGCGGGGGGCACTGAAAGAAACCAGAAAATTGCTAGGAAGAGGAAACGAGCCATCTGCTTGTTCCTCCTTCGGTGTTTCTTGGGACAGTCGCTTCTGCCACATAATTTGTCCTCTGGTTAGGCAAGGCAAGGGGGAGAAATTCTGCATGCTTTCCTCGGATTTTATGTTATTATCAATAGTTTCAGTTCTTTAGTTTTAAGTCTAGCATCTGCCCTGTGGGTAACTTTTTTTAAAAAAGCGGTGTTTTGTTTTAACATTACTGTAAACTGATTCGGGCTCTCTCTTTTTGCCCCACCCCCCAAACCCCCACCCCCACAACCCCAGTATATATTTATCTGAAATAATTAAATAAGGGGCACTCCAAATGGAAACTCATTTATCAGGACAAAAGTTCACCTTTTAAATAGTTTTTATTTCTCTTTCACACACGCGCGCCACCGTAAAAGCATTTCTTAAATGTAATTTCCCGCTCCCTTCCCCCCAAATAGATATCGATTGGGGGGGGGGGGACAATACAGACGTACAATCACTGCAGGAAGCTATGTTGCTCCATTGTTTGGGAGAGAATCCCGAACTTACAGCGCAATAACTTACACACATTTTCGCAGAAGTTAATTCTGTTGTGTCCTATAGGGCTGTCTTCCAGGTGTGTTCTTAGGTTTAATTTTTTAAAAAGATAATTATTGGCTTGGTTAGGAACAACCAGTCACAAGGTAATGAGAAGTCCAGGTTTTTCCCCCTCCTAAATCCCTTCGGGCTGTGCGCATCCTATAGTTTATGTCCCGTTGAAGTCAAAGGGACTTCTGAGCCAGTATGTTTAGGATCGAGCTGAGTGCTTATTGAGCTGTTTAGCTAGGAGAACAGTCATCCACATAAATTATCTAGTGTAGGTTTGCTTTAGAGTAAATGCTTTCGAGGGTTGCAATAAGAAACTCCCTTGTTTGGGGAGAATTCCTCAGAAGCAAGCCCCACAGAGCTCATCGAGGCTTAGTTCTGTTTGTGTTACGGATCCCAGCCATAGTTCTGCGGATATGGCAATTTAATAAAAACTCACTTATATTAGATTTCTATTAAAGCACACCCCCCCCGTCGTGATGTTCTGCCTAGTTTACCAAATGGACACAGAGGACCCTCTCGGTTCAATGCTTTGCCACAATGAAAGCAATAAAACAATATCTTTATTTTCAACCATAAGAAACTGGGGGCTTCTCTTTGGAATCAGGTGGGGGAAACGTTGGACACGATCTAGGTCCATTAAAAGGAGCTAATAAACACACAAACACACACAAATCGTCAGCTTAGAATATAAACGTTGGCCTATCACATATGCAAGAGGAGGGAACTGGTCCCTAATTACTGGGATGACTTTGTTCTGAGAGTTACCCAGGCCTCCAATCTTTAAAGGGCCCGCAGGAGTATTTCTTTTTTAAAACACACACACACACTACATCCTTATGAGTCAATTATCAACGGGATGGAATAGGAAGACAAGCATCCTTTGAAGCGAGGACATGCAGACAGAGAGGAGACGGATTGTCCTCAGTCGCTCCTTGCGGCCTTTTTTTCCCTGGGGGTGGGGGGTGTTCACCTGATGCCGATCCGCAACTCTGAGGTGCTTCACTCCCTCCGCCTGCCGCTTCCCCCCAACTCCCAACCCCCAGCAGCCTGGTACTCAGGCCCCTCTGATGGGCCTTGTCTCAAATCCTCAGCCGGAAGCCTCTGACTGAATCCAGCTCCAGCCGGCCAACAGAGGACATCAGCACCTCAAAGCCGGTCTGGAAAAGGGGATACTTCAAGGGTCCGACTTGGGGTCCGGGACTAAGGGAGGGACTTCTTCTCACCCTACCCCGCTCTTACCTCCTAGCTAGATCCTGAAGAGGAATCTTCCAGTCTTCCCGGTGGACCTGGGCTCGTCTCGTATTTTATTTTAGTCCCCAGCAACCATTTCTTGCCTCTCCCCAGCCCCCAGCCCCCCCCGTCTCAATTTCTGCTGGGGAAAGCATCGCATTTCTAGCACGCTGTGCTCGCAAAGGGCGAACGATTGCCAAGGCCAGCTTGCGAAATATCTGCAAGAGAGGGGTTACAAAAACGTAGATGATAAAAAAGCAAAACGAAACAAAAATATTCCCCAATCTCCATGGTCAGTAAATTTGGGGACTGGGGACCAGGAAAGAAAGGAGGCTATACTGTAAGGTCAGTATTCTTGCTCCCCATCCCTGGAGAGATCAGAGTGCCTGCGATGTCAGATCTACCCAAATCGCAGCTCTCCACGCTCCCTGCAATATATAGAAACAGGACAAGCCATGCGGACACATCATGCGGTTTAATTCCACCAGAAGTGCAGTCTAGCGATACGGCCAGTTGGCCCTCCATCTAGTCCAAGAGAATCTGGGTTTTCAGTTCTCCATACCTCCCCCCACCTTTTCTGCCCGCTTAGCACGCCCCCTCCTCCTTCCAAAAGGGCTACATTCCTCCCAATTGCAACTAGCACCCCCACCCCCGCGGGAAAAAAAATCCAGAAGAAGACGAAGAAGAAGAAGAAGAAGGGGAAACTGACTGATGGGGATTTAAAGCAGAAGAACACAAATTAACCTTACATTACTGCTGCGCTCAAGCATGACAAAGGGGCCGGTTGCGTGCGCGGTGACGTCTCCGTGTCCTATAGGTGCAGGCGCTGGTGAGATAGGAGCGATCGCCTCGAACCCGCTTTATTTTATTGGAGTATGGCTGGTAATAAACAGTAATATTTAATTTGTCAGAGGCCACAAATCGCTCGCGAGGCTGGGCAAGCCTGTCTCTCGCCTTGACAAGATCCTGGAAGGGCGCTACCTCCGCAGGAGATTCCCCACGAATCTTTTTGGTCTTGTTTGAACCTGGAGCAGCAGGGACAGAAAACGTCGTGGTCGTCTGCGGCGTCTTCAGCTCTGCTTCGGAGCCCTTGCATAGCCGGTTTGGGTTTCATAAGGTGAGAGGTGGTCCTTTTAGCAGAGTTTGGGGGGATCGGTCTCTTCTATGCAGCAATGGTGAATTTTATTTTTATTTTTATTTTATTTTATTTTGTGTGTGTGTGTGTGTGTGTGAGAGAGAGAGAGAGAACGAGAATGTTGTATTGTTACTATGTTCAGGATGTCCGGTGGTTGATGATGGGACTGACCCGTGCCAAATGAACGGGTAGAATCCGGTCAGAATGGTAGCGCCCTGGATTCCCATGGATTGCAGTGGCGGCGAGATTTAAGCACGTGGTTTTGCCTCGCTGTTGGTATAGATGCCCCGAAACATCCTTCTCAGCGCCTCGATCGTGCCTATCGATTTTAAATATATATATATATATAGATATTGTTTATTGATTTTAAATATGGTCGTGCTCATAAATGTGTTGCATAGAGTCTAGTTTTGAGAAAGGAGCTCATAGCTGGAGTCTCTGGAAGCAGCCTTTGGACTTGAAATAGGTTTCAGCCGGGCCGAATTGAGCTCAGGAAAGCAGGCCGTATGCCTACGCGTTTCAACTCGTGGTATTTTACTCAGTGTGCGTGCGTGTGCACCTCTATACCCTTAAAACACGTTCTCTGTTTGGGCTGTGACTTGGGTTGTCCTTGCTGAACGACAGCTGCTGGCCTCTGTTCTTTGTGGAACTTCGTGCACACAAATCGCCCGTGGTTCAAATTATTCTTCCAGCTGTGGGGCTATCTGCAAGATTTGTAGGGTTTGGTGAAAGTTTGGAAGATATAAGCAAATCTCAGAAAGAGCCTCCTCTTTCAAAACTGAAGGAGGTTTGAAACACAGGCGCACATACAAACGCACACCCTCACCAACATAATAAAAATCCAAGGCATTTTGTATATTGAAAATGTGCTGTGGAAACAATACAGTAATCGATAATCTCTACCTATCTATATCATCTATCTATTCATATATCTCTCCGGATATTTTTCATGAACAGAGAGGAAAGAAAGTTGGAGGCTGATTTAGTTTCTGCATCAAGCTCTAACTCGCTAGACGAAAATGCATTCCTCCAGAGTAATTCTGCAGCCAGCGGAGAAATAAAATCCCAATGATTTTCACCCAGATGTAATTAAAATACAGTCTACATGGAATCCATGGAATTGCCTGGGGTTGGGCCAAATGTTCGGGCGGTTTCTAAAATGTGCAATACATATACCAGTTTAGGATTCTCTTTCTAAGTTGTTGTTGTTGTTGTAATCTGTAGTACAAGGGTACTAATCTTTAATGATACCAATCTATAATGCACGATACACGAACGTATACGCACACTTTGCAACATAATGAATGTTAATCCATGTGGTTCACGTATATGATATTTTAACATATATGTATTAGAAGGTGAGCTGAGAAACGCGTGGCCAAGTCTCTGCTTATGTGTCCGCAGAATACAAACAAGAAGTATGTGTGTGTTACATGCCTTATTCTCATGCTCAGGGTTTTTATTTTGCAAGGCATTTTGTGGGTGCTGTCTCCTGCAGCCCACGTTGCTTTTCCGATGGATTACGAATGGGAAAGATTTGCAATCGGGTGCTAGCAAACTCCACAGAATTCCTCGGCCCTCGAGGCTTGACTGATATCCACTTTCAGCCCCCTGCTTTTACCTCCAGCTCGAAAAGCTATCCAAGCAGATCGCGCCTTATTGAACAGGATGAACTTTCCAGCGCAAATGTTGGGGGGTCGGTGTTTAAATTGCAACGAGGCTTACAGCGCAATCCTATGCCTGCCTCCTCAGAAGTAAGCTCCACTGACTCCAACGGGCCTTTCGCTCGCCTTGCCTAATCGTGCAACCCTGTAATGTTTACTCGGCAGGAAGCTCCACTTTGTTCCATGAAGCTGACTTCTTCCTAGGTGCGTGGCAACCTAACCCCCAATTTAGGGGGAGAGAAAGAGAGCCCCATTTGCAGACCGTTGGACTTTTGAGTTGGAGAGGCGCTGAAGCTCTCGGTAACCTCCAAATTCCATTTTAGAGAACGGCATGTAATCATGCAACAGCAAGAAAGCGGAGGCAGAGCTCAAGAGTGCTAAATAAAGATCCTTTATACCAAACTTTTTTTAAAAAAAAAGTAATAAAAAATGACCACACGTGGCTATTATCAACCTGGTTCTCTTCAGATTCCAGAAAGACTCAGGGAGGCTGTTTATCCTCGCTTTGACCTATTCAACTTTACCCTCAAAAATAATACATTTGAAAGAAAAAGAGAAGAAAGTTAAGATACAGAGAAGGGAAAGACAGATTACAAAAAACCACATTCTCAGCTCTCTTGACGGGTTGATTATTTTTAGTAAAGCCGGTTCTTGGAGCTTGTATATGTATGTAGTCTCTCTCTCTCTCTCTCTCTCTCTCTCTCTCTCTCTCTCTCTCTCTCTCTCTCTCTCTCTCTCTCTCTCTCTCTCTCTCTCTCTCTCTCTCTCTCTCGTGTGTGTGTGTGTGTGTGTGTGTTTTGTGTGTGTACACTCTATACATTCTTTATTTCTTTAGGGAAAAAAGGGTGAGATTATTCGTAGGGAGGTGGAGGTCCTTACAAAAATAAACCTATGCAGTAAAAATAATCATTGTTAGTAACAAGGAGATGACAATCGGATCAGATGTATTTATTTATACGGTGGTGTAGGACCCATCGCAAAATACATACGGAGGAGCAGATCCTCAAATAACCTGGAAGATCTCTCTTACAGTACAACATGACAGTGGTCTTATTTCTCTCCCCATAAGAACAACCCGAAAACTACCGTCGTGTGATTTGGTTTACAAATACAGCCCCGCTTCCCTTCGAACAAATGCGTTTTTGTTTTTATTTTAAGAAATTATCTCCTTGGATATAATGCACGAGAGAAGTCAGGCTGGTTTGGAGACAGTGGAAGCCGAAGGGGAATGGTTTGTATTAGGTGTGTGTGTGTGTGTGTGTTTTTTTTTTTTTAAAGCCAACGGCCTTTCTTTTCGAGGAAAAAAAGGGGGAGGAAAGAGAGAAAGGGGATTTCTGAAGCTTTGAATTTTTCTTTCTGCTTAAGAAAGATGGATAGAAAGGAGGGAGGGGAGAGGAAGAGGAGGCAAAGTGGGGAGGGAATCCAGAGAGATCCCTCCGACTGTCTTTGTGAGATTTTTTTCCCCTGTGGCCTGGGAGGGAAAATCAGGCTGGGAAAAAGAGAGGAAGAAGGGAGAGGGTAGGATAGGATAGGAGAAGGGTGGGGGGGGGGGAGAGCGAGAGAGCGCCAGCCTCCCGTTGCACAAGCGCAGCTGGTTGGCCAGAGCGAGCTGGGCGCTCGCTCGAGACGCTGCGCTCCCTTCGCCTCAACGCACTTGGTTGGAGACGCGCTGGGCTCCGTCTTCCTCTGCCGAGCTCGCTCTTTCCCGGCCTTAAAGAAGCAAACCTGCTCTTTAGGGGCTTCTTCCGCCATCGCTCCTACCCCGAACTTTTCTCTCCCAGCTCTCTTTCCTGGAATCTGTAAGCGTCCCAGGGAGAGGACAGGACGGGGTTCTCGGCTGCGTGGAGGAGGCGAGGACCCTTCTCATTCCTGAAGGCATCGCCTGGAGGGACTCGCTCCTCTGCACGCTACCAGGAGTTGTGTCCGGGAGGCAGAGAAGGGACTGAACGGGTTTTCTTTCTTTGAGGGAAGGGGGAGAAGTAGGGGAAGGGGCCTTTCCTTCCCCCCTTCGTCCTCTCTCGCCCTTCACATCATTTCATTGATGCTGTCTTGAGGAAAGGCTCGGTTTTTTATTGCATTTGGAGCGGCGAGAATACAGCAAGGAGATGGCTGATGGTGGTGGTGGCGGCGGCGGCGGCAATGCTGCGTCCAGGCTGGGGGCTCTGTTGTGAGTGAGATGCGGTGACTGCCCAGATCCGGGCAAAGCTAGAAGGTAACGAGGGCTGTTCTCGCGCTCCGGATGCGCGATCGTGGGGGGTGGGGGCGCCCGAGGCTCAGAGGGGAGATTCGGACCTCTCGGTGTGTGGGTGACATACACACACACGCACGCACACCGAGAGAGAGAGAGGGAGGGAGGGAAGGAGGGAGAGAGAGAGAGAAAAGCGAGCCAGAAAACAAGGCCCCAGCAACACAACTGGGAGATGGTGTTTTGCTTTGAGGGGGAGAGATCTTCCAGTTAGTCCCTCGATCTTGCAGAGGGGGTGGCGATCCAGTTTAGAGGCACCGTGGGGTGTGTGTGTGTGTGTGTGTGTGTGTGTGTGTGTAGCGGTGCACCCCTCCCTTTCCATTTCATTCTTTCCCCGAAGCGCCTGGCAGAGCAGTTGCGGTTCCTTGCTCGGCTCGAGCTGGCTGGCTGCATTTTTCATCCAGCCGCGGCCTGGTTCTGTCAAGGCGGATTGCTTCTCCGCAACTCTCGGAGGGAGAAGCAAGAGGGTCTCATTCATATCTCTCTCTCTCTCCCCCCCCCCGCACCGCCAGCCTTCTTGGCCCAACTCTTCCACGAGAAAACCTTCTGCTCAGTTATGTGCCGATTCCGAGAGCCGATTTAACGTTAGGAGAGGCGTTCCTCTCGCGGTTGTTTTGTTCACACACGCGTGATACGTTGCCACGTTCGTCTCGGAGCTGGAGGGGGGATTTAGGGGAAATTGCAGAAAATGAACAGGCAGTGATCTTGAGTCATTTGGCACTCTCCTCTCCTCTCTGAGTCTAGAAATCTCTGACCCTTCCTTAATCTAGCCTTAAGCCAGCAGTTCAGTGAATTCAGCCCAACCACCACCTTGCTTTCTACCTCTGAATCACTTGCCTCCCGCTAACCCCACTTGGAACTTTAGCGTTTCCGAGGTGAGGTAGAGCCTCTGTTTGTCTAGAGCTGGTGCGCGAGTACATCCCTTATGATGATTCCTACAGTCCCATTTACCGTTCTTTATTCGGAAGTAAACCCCATAGACTTCCATGACTTTAACTCCCAAAACAGCCTGCCTAGGTCCAGCGGTTTGAAACAGGATGGTCTTGTTGTTTTTCCTATAAATCCCCCGCCAATTTAAAACTATTTTCACACTGAGGCTAAATTCTCCTTTAAAGAAATTTTCTTACATGCTGATGAAAGGAGCTGATATATTAATTATTTTTATTAATTAAAAACAATCACAAAACGCTCGGTCTGGTTTCTCTACAATTCGCGGGCTTTGTTTTGTTAAAGGTGTAGGCGCGGGGAAACCGGGCAGTTGAATTATTTTAAATATCCAGTCTATGCTCTAATATTCTGGAAACTAGATTCAACATATGATATTTTTTCCCTTTATTTCTTTAAAACTAGATTGCTCTGCTCCCTTGAGTTGTACTAGCATCCCAACTTGAACTAATAGGAAATATTTCCCGTACATTTCAATTATTTTTCTCCTTCAAGCGGCTGTATTTTTTTTAATGCAGCTGTAAATCCTTTTGATTTCGCTGGATATTTCTTAGAAAACGTACTAAAGATTTAACTGAGGAGGGAAAAGCAGCAATGAAAAGTTAGGGGCCTTTAGGTTCTAATCACTAATTCATTAGAAGACAAGTCGCTTTGTGTCTTAGTTCGGTTTACTTCTAAATAAGTAAGTGGGATTCGGAGTGCAATTCTAGATACATGCTTAGCCGGGAGTAAGTTCTATTGAATTTAGTGGGGCTTGCTTTGTAGTAGAGATTTTTGTAGAGGCTAGCTTGCACCGAGAGTCTTCCACTTCATTCCCGGTTAAACTGAAAGGAAGCGCCAAGGAAATATCTTCCAAGTAAAATATATATATTAGGGTATTGGAACGAGAAACTGATTTTTGATTTGCTGGAATTTCCTTCCTTCGTTATTTCATATTGATCTTTAGGAGATGGTCTTTAAAAAACAACAAAAAACACGAACATTCCTCAACACCAAAGAACATATAAACGAGAACATATATGAAAAGTATATAATTTTTCCTTAAAGTAAAAGACAAGGTCTTGTCGTCGTCGTCATCATTAAATAATGGCCATTTTCTACGTGGCTTGCTATAGAGCAAATTGTACAGCCTCTAATTTTCTCATTTTATCAGAGGAAATCTCTCTTTCCAGTCTCTTTTCTTTGGGGGGGGGGATAAAGTCCACATTATTCAGTTCACATGGGTCCAGTCGTTGGCTCTTTTTAAACCTGCGAAGTATGTCGGGTTTTCATGAGGGATCTCTCCCCCTCCCCCAATATACCAGCATATTCAGTTGTAGATACGTACTGTTTTGTTTGGACGCAGAAATGAAAAGGGGGGGGGGCATGGATCGGTAATTGGCCTCTGCTGGAAAAGTGCTTCCCACTTTGGCGGTGCTGGTGGGAGGAAAAAAAAAACTATTTTTGCAAGGAAATCATGCCTGGGCACTTTTCGACATGAAAATATTTCTGGGCCTTTTCTATATGAAATTGACAAACGCCTTCCAACGGATGTCCATTGCTACGCTTCCTTCGCGACTCCACATCTAAGGTCAATACCACTTTCTCTGTTGACCTCGCTGTCTCTGTGTGTACATAGTTGTGCGCACACGAATCTTTCTCTTTGTTTTACGCATGGGTATATACATACGCTTGCTTTATGAGTACATGCAGAATATACATGTGTACACACGGAAGATGTATATGTATGTATATCCATGCTTGTACGTGTACATGTGTAATATTTTGGTTACTATAGAGTAGTATAGACTCTGTGTGTGTACTCAGATGTATGTATGTCTCTGTGTGTATATATTTGTGTGCATACAGAATATGTGTACGTGTCAGTACACATGCTTGCGTGTGTGCATGTATATTTTGTGTACGTAAAGAATATGTATTTGTGTGCTAATCAACACACATGCACACATTGTGCTTCTGCACATATGACATATGTGTGAAGAGGTGGTTAGCAGACGCACTGACCCAACAAAACAAGTAGCGCAAGAATGTGTTGCAATCTTGGACATCCTTACATTCCTTAAGCCCCACAGACTTCTCGGGTCTGGCAGCCCAGCGGCCTGAATCTATGCAAATTTATTCAGGAATAAATCACATTCGCTAGAAGGGGTCTCACTCCCCAGTACTGTAAGTATCCATGGGGTTATTGCAACCCTCTAGACGGAGACCGCTGTAAGAAAGCTTCATTGATCCAATATACACATAGCTACAGAATGCATATAGCTACAGAATGCGATTGCGGTTGTGGTAATTCACAGCTCCATTAGCGTATGTGGCATTTTACCTCCTATCATGTAAGTTTTTAAAGTGTTTGTGTGTTGGGATGGCCTTTGCACTGGAGATTTATGCACGGCACAGACACATTTCTGTATATCTGCAAGACTGGGAATCTGTCGATGTGAAAAGAAGGGAGGCAGCAGGGATCCCCAAGCAAGCTTCTTTTCTGGGGCCTGGTCTTTGAAGCGGGGCAGGCGTAGGCCTTCGAGGAACGCGGGTATAACTGGCTTTGAATTGGCAGCCGTGGACCTTCTCTCTCTCTCTCTCTCTCTCTCTCTCTCTCTCTCTCTCTCTCTCTCTCTCTCTCTCTCTCTCTCTCTCTCAATCTCGGCCTGTCCGCCCAACATTCGGCCTCTCTAGCTCCAGGGCAGGGCCGGATTTAGGTCTGATGAGGCCCTAAGCTACAGAAGGTAATGGGGCCCTTTATATGTCCAGCTGTCCTTTGTCAACAACAAATTGTCGCCGTTTTTTGTGTTGAATATATGCTATATGGTAATTCATGGACCTAATAGTTATCTAAAGCTATTTGCACATAACAAAATATGTATTTTATCAAAGTACATCTAGTTTTTTTCCTTTATTTTTTTTGGGGGGCCCCAAGAGAGTGGGGCCCTAAGCTATAGCTTGTAAATCCGGCACTGCTGCAGGGGCAAAGAGGGGAGGCGACCGTGGGCCTCTTCTCTCTCCACCACCTCCCCAAGACTACCTCTCTCTCTCTCTCCTCTCTGTTGTACAGGAGTGGGGCGAGGGGGGGCTCAGCAGCCTAGAACATGGCGGATGCCGAAGAAGGCTTCGGGCTCCCAGCCACGCCGGTCGACTCAGACACGAAGGAGCTAGCGAGCGACGGGAAGCCGGAGAGTCAGCTGGGCGCCAGCAGCAAGCAACCTTCCTCGCCCCAGGCCGCCTTCACCCAACAGGTAAGCCGCCGCACTGGGCAGGAATGGGGTGGGGAGGCGGGGGTGGGAATGCTTTGGGAAGGTGGGAACTAATGAGAGACAATCCCATTACTCCTCCTCTGTTCTTTTAATTCATAATAGTAACAACAATGGGTTGTGTATCCAAGGACAGTCCTACTCAGAGTAGGCCCATTATAATCAACAAATATGACTCACTGGGGGTTCACTTCGTTAGGTCTTCTCTGAGTAGGGCTAACGTTTGATGAATGATAATAATAGGTTAGTTAGGTTGCAGTCGTAACCCCACTTACCTGGGAGTAGGCCCCATTTAATTCGAATGAGTTACTTCTGAGTAGACGTGGTTAAAACTGCGCTGAAAGGTAGTTTCATTTCATTTATTTATTATTCACTGTAAATCCCACCTGTAAGGTTACAGTTGGAGAAAGAGATTACAATGCAATCAGACAAATATAAACATCTCCACCCCAAAAATCAATACAATATATATATATATAGAGAGAGAGAGAGAGATGGAGTCTGGAATGCGCTGATTCTGCTCTGCAGAAAGGCGAGCACGGCTATTGACTGAGGGAGACCGTCCTTCTGCAGCAGGGAAATTTGGGGGTACCGTTAAAGGACAGGAAAAAATATTCGTGTTTGTAATGTCCATTCGGATTGATTTCCTGGCTCCCGCCTGAAATACAGTTTGTAGCAGACCCGGTTATGTAAGGCAGCCGCGCAGTCCGCGTCAATCGATCCCGGAATAAACTGCCACCGCCAGATTCTTGCTCACAACCACAACGACTAAGGTCGCTTTGGACAGATTGCGCCGGCAGTAAAATGCAAATACACACGCAGGCGCGCCCGCGTCCCACTCTTTCCTCATGCGAGGGCGGCGTAAGGGTCACAGAAAAGGAAGTCGAAAGAGAACTGGGAGCGAACCCGGTTTAAACGATCGTGAGGACGCTCCCCGAGATATACGTGTGCGGCGCTCGCACCGGCGACAGACGCAGGCGAATAAAGAATTAAGTACATTTATTTGCACCCAAATATCAGAGGTTGGAAGGAGAGAGGTTTAGAAAATATATATAAAAAAATAAAAGTTCGCGTGTGTAGGGAGTGCCTGAGCGTAAAATACATTTACGACCGCGAGGTTTCCAGCCTTGATCCTTCGGGCTGCGTCTTTCTCTCGACGTCCCAACATCTGGTTTCTCGAAACCGATCCTCCCTCTCCCTCCAGCCCATTACTGCAAATATATATGCAGTATGCTCTTGGCTTGATCGGGGGAACTGGAAATCTGCTCTTGCTTCGGCTGCTTCTAGCGAGTTGCTTCGCTGCAGTTCGTGATGAGAGCGAAGTCTTTGGTTCAGGATTCTTAAAAAAGAAAGAAAAAACCACGCATCCGGATCACGACGCAGAAGCGACCCCCGCGAAATGGGGTGTGCTCTTTTATTTATATTTAGGTTATTTTTTTTTTTAAAAAAACTATTTCTCTTTTAGGCATCACAAAACTGGGAAATCACCAAGGCTGCCTCATTCTCATTCTCTCCCTCCCTTCCACGTTAAACATTTTAAAGCATGTCCCTCCGCTCCCAGAGGGAATTGTAGTTCACCCTACAGGTCCCAGCACCCATAACAAACTACAGCTCCCAGGATTCTTTGGAGGGGAGTGTGCTTTAAATGTACGGTGGCCTAATCTCTTAGGTCAAAGCAAGCCTCGTTAAGTTCCACGGATGGTGCTCACCCCATTCCTACCGTGTTCAGTAGTGCTTACTCGTAGGTAAATGCGCGTATGCGGAGTCCCCGTGTTTACAAGTTAGGCCTACCGACCACTTTTTAAAAACACAAAAATTATGGGAGGGAAGGAGACTCGAAATCACCTTTTACTGTGTAAACGGCACTGAGAACTTTTGCTGTTGGAAAACTTAGTATAAACATATTGCAAATAAAGAAATGACCCAGGTCGAGGTTCCAGGCACTTTTAAGGCGCGATCCTATCGCTATCTTTTCAGGAGTTCGGTGGGGCTTACTGGAGATCAAGTGGGTGTAGGATTGCAGCCTTTAACTTCGCCTCCTCGAACTAGTTAGGACTTACTTCTGAATAAATATGGGTAGGATCGCACTGTCGAGCTCTCCCGGCTTGTGATAGGGAATAAGCCAACGTTACATTTGTCGAAACGATCCATCAGCACTAAGCTGATGCGCAGCACGGCTGGAACGGTCCAGTCGATTAATCAACTAAAGTGTAGGTTGATTAATCTGCTATTAATCGGCTGGGTCAAATTTTGAACGGTGGGCTTGAGAGCTAACCTTCTCTCTTTTTTGGGAGGTCCAGTGTGTCAGGGAAGCAAGGCTGATGGGGGGGAAGAGATAATAATAATAAATAATGATAATGATAATAATAATAATAATAATAATAATTTATATCCCGCCCATCTGTCTGGGTTTCCCCAGCCACTCTGGGCGGCTTCCAACAAAATATTAAAATACAATAGTCTATTAAGCATTAAAAGCTTCCCTAAACAGGGCTGCCTTCAGATGTCTTCTAAAAGTCTGGTAGTTGTATTTCTCTTTGACATCTGGTGGGAGGGCATTCCACGGGGCGGGTGCCACTACCGAGAAGGCCCTCGGCACTGGACCTCAGTCTCCGGGCAGAACGATGGGGGTGGAGACGCTCCTTCAGGTATACTGAACAGAGGCCGTTTAGGGCTTTAAAGGTCAGCACCAACACTTTGAATTGTGCTCTCTTCCAGGGCAATGCAGAAGTAAATCCCATTGATTCCAATGGGCCTCATAGGATTGCAGTTTTCGAGTTTAACTTTTGCTTCCTAAATGTTACATTTAACCCCCACTTTCGGTAACCCCCAAATGCATTTCCACTGCACCCATTGGAAATGAGGAACCCAGAAGCGGTGCAGTCCTTTTGCACACTTACTAGGGAGTAAGTCCAGTTTCTCCCGAGTAAACAGGGCTGCTGTCCTAGGCACTGGGTGGGATACTCCTCTCTGTTGCTTTCCGCGGGCTTAGACGTGCTCAGCTCTCAACAGGATCAGGATTCTTCAGCAAGGCAATCCTAAATGTGACTACTCAGAAAGAAAACCCCATTGAATTTAATGGGACTTATTCCCACGGATATGTGCATAGGATTGTAGTTCAATAATAAAATAGCCTGGATGATTATGACAACAGGCGTGTACATAAGAAAGCCACGGTGGCGAGTGCGTATTTGTGCATTTGGAAAGTGCATTAACCCAATGCACTTTCAACTTGACCCCCACCGAGTTGGCCTCGTTTCCCAGAACCTAAACCAGAAACTCAGTAGGATAGGAACCGCGCCTTTCTGCCATGTAATCTCAGCGCCAGTGTGGGGTAGCGGTTAGAGCGTTGGACCAGGACCTGGGAGACCCGAGTTCAAATCCCCCGCTCAGCCCTGTGATGTTCACTTGGGTGACCTTGGGCACAGCAGCATGACGTACCTCACAGGGTTGCTGTGGGGATAAAATGTGGAGGGGGGGAACGGAAATCACGTAGGCCGCACTGAGCTGGGGGGGGGGAGGCGGAATTAAAATGCAACCAATAAAGGAAACTCTGGAAGGACGTTGGGATGGGCCCGTAAGTGACTGCAAGGCAAAGATAACCTCCTCCCCAGGGGTCAGCTTTTCATCCTCCTCCTCCCTCCTTTTTCTCTGCTCTCTCTTCCCCCATCCCACCCCGCTGCTTTTTTTCTCTCAGGAAAACCTTCCTCGCCTCCGATCCTATTATAGCGCCTGCTATTTTGATGCTCTTGGCTCGGAGCCTATCAGGCCGGCTCCTATCAGAAAAGTTCCAAGCGGCTCTCATGGCCGCTGGCGCTGGGCAGATCTCCGGCCTGGAGCGGCGGAGCGTCTTTGAACATGAGCCGGACTGTCCCGTCTCTTGCCCACACCCTCCCTCCCCATTTCGGGAGATAAAAACCACAAGCCTAGTTTAGGCAGCCTCTATTCACTGAGAAGGGATAACAGCCGTCGTGGAGTGCAGCCAAGTCCGCTAGCACACACACACACACACACACACACACACACACACACACACACACACACACGCTCGCTCTGGGGGTCGTTCCACACGTTACACAGTCATAAACTCGGGTTTGCCACCGAGGAGGTACTCTCAGCAGGAGCCACAGCCAACCCCGTCTCCTGGCCGCGTGTCCCTGGAAGAAGCACGCGTCTCTCCCCCGTTTCCACGTTCACTGTTGGCATTTTAGGAACACCCGTGTAACCCGAGCCTATGCGTGTGTACTAGGGAGCAAGCCACCTTTATCATCATCACCACCATCAATTAAAGCGGTGGGGGATATACACTTGAAAAGGTGGTGTGTGAAAAAGACGTGCCATCAGCTATTGATGGGCGCGGGGAATAAACACCCTTGATATCCCCGTGATTTGGGGAACGGAGGCAGCTCAATGGGTACGTCCCATTGCATGCTAAAAATCCCGAGTTCGATCCTCGGTTTCTCCAGGTAGGGATTGGAATGTCTCCTGCCTGGAAACCTGGGTATCTGCTTTTAGTCAGTGTAGACAACACTGAGCTAGATGGACTGCTGGTCTGATTCAGTCTAAGGCGCCTTCCCGTGTTCTCACCTGCCCCTGCTGTATAATGATTTGGCTGTTGCCATTTGCTCTCCTTTCCAGGGCATGGAGGGAATCAAAGTGTTCTTACACGAGCGAGAATTATGGCTCAAATTTCATGACGTGGGGACCGAAATGATTATAACCAAAGCTGGAAGGTAAGATACAGATATTTCTCTTTTGGGGGGATCGGAATGTGGGTGGAGAAATACTCATTATCACTAGATGTGTGCGTGTGTCATGGGCTTAGCCAAGATTTCTTTGGGGAGGGCAGACTTTATATGGGGTGGTGGTGGTAGAAGCGAGTTATCTGCGATGCAGTTGGTCAGTTAGTTAAGTATTTTTATTTATTAACTTGACGCCCATGGTGTGTATTTTAAATTTATTCTCTATATCCTCTTGCCTTTGTGGTTTTCCACCGAGGTTGCGTATTGTAGTCTTGCGTATTGTAAGCCGTCTCGAGGGTTTTTCTTTTGGTCAAAAGGCGGGGTATGGGTATTTTTTAGGTAAGTTAATGGTTCTATGGCGAAATAAATAAATGAAATATCGGCCTGCTTCCCTAAAAGACGAAGAAACACGATTCATTTGCAGGGCTGTGTGTGTCCTCGGAGGGAGGGGGAGTTCCTTTGCGAACCCCATTGAAATGAAAAGAAACATTTCCGGGTGCGTTATAGCAGCCCGGACGTGCCTTGAAGGCTATTGCCCAGTGAAAAATAGGTACGCAGGATCTGGTGTCGCATAAAATGTAATATCAGGAGTGACACCGGAGCTCTCAGAATAGATTTCCTTGCAGGAATATTTCGAAGAATTGATCTTAAGGTTTGTGGATGCGATAATTAGGGCGATGAGTGTACTATATAGAAGGCAGGCGAATTTGGCCCACGTCAAGCACGTCTTGGGTTGCAATGCCTGGCGCGTTTTCTTGGGAGTAAGTCCTAATGAACGTAGTGAGGTTGACTTCTGAGTAGAGGGGCGTGCATAGAACAGACGGGCTGGAGCAGGCATCCCCAAACTGCGGCCCTCCAGATGTTTTAGCCTACAACTCCCATGATCCCTAGCTAACAGGACCAGTGGTCAGGGATCATGGGAATTGTAGTCCAAAACATCTGGAGGGCCGCAGTTTGGGGATGCCTGGGCTGGAGAGTTCTGTTCTGAAAAGTGTTTGGCTTTGATCCATGGGTGGTGGTGGGGAAATGAGAAGTTTTGTTTTCTCCTGATATTCTCTCCCCCCACCCTTTTAAAACAAGTTTAGGTGCTGCAGAATATCTTCCAGTTATTTTCGCAGGGTAACCATTGCAATAATTGAGACAAAATGAAACCATTTACCGTAAAGGCCCGCCAGTTTCGGTGGCACAGTCCTGACTATGTCAATTCAGATGTAAGTCCGGCTCAGAGTAGATCCACAGAAATGAATGAACGTAGGTTAGTCATTTCCCTCTGAACAGGACTTAGTGCTTCAATCCAAAGTGTTTCCCCTTTTCTTAATGTGTTTGTTTGTGTGTCTGTGTGTCATAAAAGCATAAACACTTCACTCAAGCTTGCTCTGGTTTTGTTAATGAGTTTTTTTGTTGTATCAAGTTTAGCGACAGGTGAAGGCTTGAAATTAACACAGTGAACACTATGCCATTAGACTGCGATTCTACGCACAATTACTTCGAGTAAGTTCCTCAGAACTTCAGAGTAAACATGCATAGGATCGCACTATGGGGTTCTATTGCGCTTCTCAGTTTTGCGCGCGTGTTATAGGGACAGTAAGAGATTCGCCATGTTTTAATATATATATATATATATATATATATATATATATGCGCAAATCTAGACCCAATGGCATCAAAACAATCAGATCGGAACAGGGTCCTTTATAAACTATTTGACCTCCTCACCTCTGTATTTATCATAATATAACTTAAAAGGTAAAGGTAAAGGGACCCCTGACCATTAGGTCCAGTCGTGACCGACTCTGGGGTTGCGCGCTCATCTCGCATTATTCGTTTACCTTCCCGCTGTAGCGGTTCCTATTTATCTACTTGCATTTTGACTTTCGAACTGCTAGGTTGGCAGGAGCTGGGACCAAGCAACGGGAGCTCACCCCGACACAGGGATTCGAACCGCCGACCTTCTGATCGGCAAGCCCTAGGCTCAGTGGTTTAACCACAGTGCCACCTGGGTCCCTTAATATAACTTACAAGGGCGCTATCTCTACCTCTCAGTGTTGAGGAAAAAACTGTTCTCTGATCCCGCCTCCAATTATGGTGTTCCAAAAACACGCTCCACCACAAGCGCCAGAGGTTATGCTTTAAGGTTCAATTTTTACTCCAGTTTTGAAATTACGGTAGTCCTGTTGAAATGAATGCCAGGGTCTGACTGGAAGATTCTGCGTTTGAGGAGTTTAGGATTTGCTGCAATTTATTCTGTGTTTCCGTTTCCGAACACAATGTTGTTTCTCCCCCCTCCCCCTTGTATAAATATACTATTATATATTATTATATTATATACTATTATATATTGTTTTATATCTAAGTCTTCTATAATGCTTTAGATGGATAACTATAATCATTATTGGTTATTAGCCCCGCTGGCTATGTTGTACCTCCACCGCTAGAGGCAGTATGCTCCAGATACTGTACTAGTTTCTGGAAATGATAGGCGGGGAGAGTACTGTTGTGCTCAGATCCTGCATGTAAGCTTCCCATGGGCATCTGGCTGTATTCCCCTCTCCCCCGTTATAATTTTCAAAATTTGAATCAAATTTTCAAAAAAATCACATATACATTCCAACACATATTTTTTCCTTGTTGTTTTGTCGACTTCCCACCCCATTTTCCATTGTGTTTTACATTGCTCCCCGTTGCTGCACCCTGTCACCTCTCTCTTATACCATAACAACAATGCAATAATCTTTAATTCCTTCTGTTGCTCATAGTTCAAATCCTGCTTGCAAATTCATCATACTATAATATTTCTTTAACTAGTCCGAAAAAGGCTTCCATTCTTCCACAAAACCAGGCATCCCCAAACTGCGGCCCTCCAGATGTTTTGGCCTACAACTCCCATGATCCCTAGCTAACAGGACCAGTGGTTGGGGAAGATGGGAATTGTAGTCCAAAACATCTGGAGGGCCGAAGTTTGGGGATGCCTGCACAAAACAGTCATCATTAGGTTCTCTTATTTTAGCTGTTAACTTTGCCAATTCCATGTTGTCCATCACTTTACTTATCCTGTTCTTCTTGGGTGGGAACTTTTTCCTGCCACATTTGTGCCATAGAGAATCCTGGCTGCTGGTGGTTGTATGTATTTTTTTTATGTTGTGAACTGCCCTGTGATCTTCGGATGAAGGGCAGGATACAATTTTAATAAATAAATAAATAAAATAATAGATGGGCCATTGCCCGATCCACTACGATTCTTCATACATTCTTATGTATAAGCATTCATTAGCGAATGGAGCATTGATTAGTTCGCATCCGTTGCATCTGTCGCAGGAGGAAGAGAGCAAAGTTCTACTGCAGTTTTGATGACCCTGCTGCCACTCCCTTCTAAGTTTTGAGGATGCAAAGAACTGCTTAGTGGCACAAAGAAGCTTGTCTTAGCAAACAGGATTTTCAGGCACCCCTCCCTGCTTTTTATACACAATGACCGGTTCCCCACTGCCTTAGCATGTCCATTTAAATTTCCATCTCAAAAGCAGTTTAGGAACATAGGAAGTGGTCTTCTGTTGAATCAAACCCTTGGTCCATCCAGCTCTGTATTTTCTACATGGGCGGGAAATGATTCATTTCAAGATGTCAGGTGGGGGGACATTCCAGATCCTACCTGGAGATGCTGGGGATTGAACCTGGGACCTTTTGGATGCAAGGCAAATGCTGTACCACTAAGCCACAGCCCTTATTCATGTTGACCACGTGGCACAGAGGATATGCCGTTGTGGAGGAGAAGCAGAGTCCAAGGAAATCTTATACCTGTCTACCTGGAAGTAAATCTGATTTGGTTCAGTTGGACTCACTTCCAGGTACAGGATTCCAGCCTTTGGTTCCTTCGATTTCTAGATTTATTGTTAATTGGATTCTGGCCTAGAATTGAAATAGAAAAAAAGAGACAATTATACAGTTTCAAACAAATTTATTCCTGTGGTTCTTTTGGAGGTACCTTACAGACAAGTTGTGTTGTGTTGTGTGTATATATTTGGGGGGTTAATGGGTTGTTGTTTTTATTTTGATTATATATTTTGTGGTTTCGTATTTTGATTTTGTTCTATGAACAGCCCTGAGACCTCCAGATATTGGGCAGTATATAAATTCAAATTCAAATTCAAGTTGTTGTTGTTGTTGTTGTTGTTGTTGTTGTTGTTGTTATTATTGTACTCATTTTTGCTCAATGTTATGTATGTATAATGCATATAATTCTTATTCAGTGAAGTATATAGAAATAGTTACAGGTAGGTAGCCGTGTTGGTCTGAGTCGAAGCAAAATAAAAAAATTCCTTCAGTAGCACCTTAAAGACCAACTAAGTTTATATTTTGGTATGAGCTTTCGTGTGCATGTGTGTATCTGAAGAAGTGTGCATGCACACGAAAGCTCATACCAAAATATAAACTTAGTTGGTCTTTAAGGTGCTACTGAAGGAATTTTTTTTATATAGAAATAGTTAATATATGCAAATATACATGCACACATGCAAACATATAATTATATCATAGAATCATAGAGTTGGAAGAGACCACAAGGGCCATCCAGTCCAACCCCCTGCCAAGCAGGAAACACCATCAAAGCATTCCTGACATATGGCTGTCAAGCCTCCGCTTAAAGACCTCCAAAGAAGGAGACTCCACCACACTCCTTGGCAGCAAATTCCACTGCCGAACAGCTCTTACTGTCAGGAAGTTCTTCCTAACGTTTAGGTGGAATCTTCTTTCTTGTAGCTTGAATCCATTGCTCCGTGTCAATCCATTGCTCCGTATCCATAGGTCTGTTGCAGCAAGAGTCTTAAAGACAGGGCTGGCTCTACGGCCAGGCTGGGTGGTGCCAGCCCGCGGGGGGGGGGGCGCCATGCAGCCGCGCCTGCCCACCCGCCGGCCACTCCGCCGCGCAGCAAGCCCGGGGCGGGGGGGGGGGGGCGGCGGCGGAGGGATCCGTTGCACCACAGTGCCAGGGCGCCAAAGGTGCTTAAAATGGCCCTGCTTAAAGACTTTCAAATTTAAAAAGGAAGAGTGTTTATAAAGTATGTTTTAGACGTGTGATTTTATTCAGTATAATTTTGGATGCCACAGACGTGTTTTAAAGTCTCTTGCTTGTGTGCATTGATATTGTAATACTGTAGATCTGTGGTGCTAAGATGTTTAAGTGTAGTAAAGGTTAAGATTTAATTAGAACTTGTATGCTATAACTGGGATATGTTATAAGGCAGTCTCAATGTGTATTAGAATGGAAGTTATGCAAGGGGGTTGAGGTGTTTAAATCGTGCTTATGTGTAAAGACTGTGCTTGGACTTTGAGAATGTAATCAAGATCCATGCGCATTGGAATTTGCGTTCCTACTTCTGAGCACCAGCAATTAGTGTGTGAAGAGTTAATTAACCTATGCAAATGTCCTAAGGGCCTTTAAACCGTTGTCAATCAACAAGTGTTGATGGTCAGGAGAACTCCTTTGTTAGGTGACACCTGAGGGGGTTAATCATTAGTATTTCAAAGCATTGAAAGAACTGACCATGATAATGATAATGATAATGATAATGATGATAATAATAATAATAATAATTTATTATTTATACCCCGCCCATCTGGCCGGGTCTCCCCAGCCACTCTGGGCAGCTTCCAACAGAAAAATACAACACAATAATCTATTAAACATTAAAAGCCTCCCTGAACAGGGCTGCCTTCAGATGTCTTCTAAAAGTCTGGTAGTTGTTTTCTTTTTTGACATGTGTTGGGAGGGCGTTCCACAGGGCAGGCGCCACCACCGAGAAGGCCCTCTGCCTAGTTCCCTGCAACTTGGCTTCTCGCAACGAGGGAACCGCCAGAAGGCCCTCGGTGCTGGACCTCAGTGTCCGGGCAGAATGATGGAGGTGGAGATGCTCCTTCAGGTATACTGGACCAAGGCCATTTAGGGCTTTAAAGGTCAGCACCAACACTTTGAATTGTGCTCGGAAACGTACTGGGAGCCAATGTAGATCTTCCAAGACCGGTGTTATGTGGTCTCGGCGGCCGCTCCCAGTCACCAGTCTAGCTGCCACATTCTGGATTAGTTGTAGTTTCCGAGTCACCTTCAAAGGTAGCCCCATGTAGAGCGCATTGCAGTAGTCCAAGCGGGAGATAACTAGAGCATGCACCACTCTGGCGAGACAGTCTGCAGGCAGGTAGGGTCTCAGCCTGCGTACCAGATGGAGCTGATAGACAGCTGCCCTGGACACAGAATTGACCTGCGCCTCCATGGACAGCTGTGAGTCCAAAATGACTCCCAGGCTGCGCACCTGGTCTTTCAGGGGCACAGTTACCCCATTCAGAACCAGGGAATCCTCCACACCTGCCTGCCTCCTGTCCCCCACAAACAGTACTTCTGTCTTGTCAGGATTCAACCTCAATCTGTTAGCCGCCATCCATCCTCCAACCGCCTTCAGGCACTGACATGCAACTGAATAAAGGAGGCTTAGTGTTTAGGAGCAGCAGAATGAGGAGAGATGCCTTAGACTGGAGTGCTGCCCTGTGGTGGGGAGCAAACCACTCTTGAGATGACCATGCTGTAAGATCTGGACTCCCTCCATGCAGATTGAAGGAGTAAATATGTGTATATATACCGGTAGTATTTCTTCAATTCTCCAAAGGAGCCCCATGGGCCTCTGCTTGGTAGAGAGAGGGGCAGGCACCCAACTTTTGTAAACAATATAAACATAACTGTTAATCTCAGGGTCGTGGGTTCGAGTCCCACATTGGGTGAAAGATTCCTGCATTGTAGGGGGTTGGACTAGTTGACCCCTATGGTCCCTTCCAACTCTACAGATCTATGATTCTGTGAATCTGTTAGTCTTTAATGCATTATAAGACTTCTTGTTGCTTTCCACATAGTTATTTTTTTACAGTAGTACACTTACAAAAGCCTCTTCTAAATACAATTGTAAATACAATTGCAGAGCAGCTTACAGAAATCCGTAGGAAGACAGGCGTGCATAACATGCAAGGAAAAATGGAGAGAGGCGAAAGAAGAAGAAGAAAAAAACAAGCTCTGCCAGCAGCTCTTAAAATTCCAGTCTTCCTCCTCCTGCTCCCCAACTGCTAAGCAGGACATCTGTCTAAACCCCTGAGAATTGCTGCCAGTTAGTGTGTTGACAATAATGAGCTAGATGGGCCAATGGCCTTACTCATAATAAGGCAGCTTCCTATGTCTTAGGGACATGGCTGTAGCTCAGTGGTAGAGCATCTGCTTTATGTGCAGAAGGTCCCAGGTTCGATCCCTGGTACCTCCAGTAGGTTTAAGGACACCTGCCTGAAACCCTTGAGAGTTGCTGCCAGTCAGTGGGTGTGTAGATAATACTGAGCTAGATGACCAATGACCCAACTTGGTAAAAAGCAGTTTCCTATCTTCCTACCCTTCCTTGTGAGTTGCATTGCCACCCAGAGACCTTCATGGCTATGTTAAACACTCTGAACCAGGGATTGGGAAGCTAGGGCTCCAATTCCAATCAAGTCCAGCCAGCATGAGCCAGTGGTCATTTTATAGCCCAGCAACATCTTGGGATGCGGGTGGCTCTGTGGTCTAAACCATAGAGCCTAGGGCTTGCCGATAGAAGGTCGGTGGTTCGAATCCCTGCGAAGGGGTGAGCTCCCATTGCTCGGTCCCAGCTCCTGCCCACCTAGCAGTTCAAAAGCACGTCAAAGTGCAAGTAGATAAATAGGTACCGCCAGGGCCGGTGCGTCCATTTAGGCGGACTAGGCCATTGCCTAGGGCGCGAAAATGGAGGGGGCACTGCCGAGCCTGCCCCGCAATACCCCCGCGCTGCCACCGCCTGCCCGCTCACTCCCCGAGGAGCTCACAGCGTCCCCTCCACAGGCGGGAGGAGCGCAAGCCAAAAGGAGAGCTCAGCGCCCTCCCGCCCACATGACCTGGAAGCTGTACGCCAGCTCCTTTGGCCAGTAAAGTGAGATAGAGTTGTCCGTGACTGGACCTAATGGTCAGGGGTCCCTTTACCTTTACCTTTAACATCTTGGAGGCCACAAGCTCCCCACCTCTGATAGCTCTTTGTTCTATTTTGGAAACTGTATGATATCATTTTGTTTTCACTTGGTTTTGCTTTGGGCTGTTTAAATTACTTTGCGACTTTTACTCGGGATTCAGAAGTGCTGCATTCTGGTTAGAGAGTGCTATAGATTACACAGACCCATGGGTGAGAAATTATTTAAAGGCGTCAGATACTGGATGACTTCTTTTGAAAAAAGAGAGGGAGGAAGCAGAGAGGAGAGATAGGAGTCTTAAGCAAATTTATTTGAAGTAAGGCAACCCAGAAGTAGCAGGGTATACTTCTGAGTAAATGCTTAGGATTGCAGCTGTAAGAGAACTTACTGGTGGATCATACTCCTTAACGATAACAGGACCTCATATCTGGTTCTCAATCTTGGTTATACTACGGAAGACTGTAATTGCAATTTGTTCCAGAGCAAACTTTTTCAGATCAATGCATGTCTCTGCTAATATTGACATGTCTTTTTCTTTTCTTTTTAGGCGCATGTTCCCCAGCTACAAGGTGAAAGTGACGGGACTCAACCCAAAAACAAAGTACATCCTGTTAATGGATATTGTCCCCTCTGATGACCACAGATACAAATTTGCAGATAATAAATGGTATGCAGGCTAATTCTGTTTTGGAGATAGGGCAAAAACCATGCAAGATTAAAGGGTTTAAAACAAAATCTATACAGAGCAAAGTCAAAAGGGGCAATTGTTCTTTGGCATGGGTAGGCAAACTAAGGCCCGGGGGCCGGATGCGGCCCAATCGCCTTCTAATTCCAGCCCGCGGAGGGTCCGGGAATCAGCGTGTTTTTACATGAGTAGAATGTGTGCTTCTATTTAAAATGCATCTCTGGGTTATTTGTGGGGCATAGGAATTCATTCATTTTTTCCTTCAAAATATAGTCTGGCCCCCCACAAGATCTGAGGGCCTGTAGACTGGTCCCCTGCTGAAAAGGTTTGCTGACCCCTGCTCTTTGGTGTGGCATGGGATACCCTGCTCCTTGGACTAAGAACATTTGTCTATACATTAAAGCAGAGTTGAGGAAACCACTGGCTGGGGGGGGGGCCTTTAAGGCCCCTCTCTCTGGTCCTTGGAACTCCTCACAGACCCCACCCATTGTTGGCTCCGCTTTTCACCTTGAGTGGTTTTCCCTGGCTGGAAGATGTGCTCTCATAATGCCTCTCATTTGCCTGGCTGAAGCACAGAGCAGTACAAAGCGAAACAGTCCAGAATTCAGTCATTTTGCATTGTGTGTAGGGAGGGACAGCTCTAAATACTGGGTGGCACACAGCTGAATGGCACTGTTGGGTAGGTCTGTACCACTCCAGACTTCAGGTAGGACAATACCATTCTTGTCATCTTTCAAATCCACCAGACTTTGCACATTCAAGAATGTGATTCCTTCAGCTGCAGCATGTAATAGGGCAGTCTGTTCTGTCAGTGGAGGCGAGTCCATTAGGGCAAGTGGGGGGCAATGCCCCATCAAGCTAAGTTTGCCCTCTGCCAGCCTCCGCCTGCCCACCTCCTTACAATCAGTCTCATGGGTTGTGCTGGCTGTCAGCGTCCTCCTCCTTAGTCTCATAAAATTCAGCAAGGGGTATGGTGGGGACAAAACCAGAATGAATTGGCTCTACCTATCACAGACCAGGCATAGGCAAACTCAGCCCTCCAGATGTTTTGGGACTACAATCAGTAGCGGAGGAACCCTCTCCGGCACCCAGGGCAGGGCATCCCGTACGGACTGTGCATGTGCAGCAACTGTATGGACTGCGCACACCCTTGGCTGCTGTACAACTGGAGGGAGGCAGGGGCCATCTTGTCACCCCTCCCAGAGTGGCACTCGGGGCGGCCCGACCCCTCTGCCCCCCTTTCTACGCCCCTGACCACAATTCCCATCATCCCTGACCACTGGTCTTGTTAGCTACGGATGATGGGAGTTGTAGTCCCAAAACATCTGGAGGGCCGAGTTTGCCTATGCCTGTCATAGACCAGGCATTTTCTCTGGCTCCCTCTACTGTTGGCCTCCATCCTACTAGTGCCAATCAGCAGCAGTCTCTACTGCATTCCATGACTTCAGGACTCCACCACCCCTCTCTGCTGCACATTATCATTATCATTATTGTCATCTGCAATGCGGTGCAGTCTGTTGTGCCACCTCCAGACTCTACCACTTTAGCTACTGCAAAATTAGTGAAGGGATGGGGCATGTCTGAGGAATAGGACTGGGAGGGAAAAGCCATTTGACAATTCTTCTCTTTCTCTGGGCTTATTCACAATTACATTTTGCCCCACTCTTTCCTTGTGCTTTAAAGCTCTGTATCCAAGCAGTTGCTGTTGGTTTTTGCCCTGGAGCTTTCCCTGCAAAAGCTTTAAAAAGCTGGGTTTCATGGGGGGAAAAGGGCACTTGGACACAACTTTAAAGCATGGGCCATGCCTGGATAGAGTGGAGGAAAGATAAGTGTGGATAAGCTGCTCTTCCCGCCTCTGATTTGCAGCCTTTTCTGATTTTCTAACATAGTTGAGGGAATAAAACAAAACAAAACACCAAACCCATTGTGTTGATTTTGGTTAGGTCAGTGACTGGGAAAGCTGAGCCTGCCATGCCGGGAAGATTATATGTGCACCCGGACTCGCCAGCCACTGGGGCCCATTGGATGAGGCAGCTGGTCTCCTTCCAAAAACTCAAGCTGACCAACAATCATCTTGACCCATTTGGCCATGTAAGTACCTGGCAGATTTAATTTCATATTGGCTGATACAGACTGACATTGGAACTCTCATCAAAACAAAACAAACTCCAGCTTTTCAACCAGAGCTTAATTGGATCCATACATATACACCACAATAGGATTGAGCAATCTTAAGCTCCTGCTATACGAAATCACGGATGGTGACTCTCTAAGCACCTGCAGAGTGCCTTTCGTTTGTCGCAGCCACTCCCAGTAACAGGGAAGAGATGGAGAAGCTGTGACCTAGCTGTTGGTTAAGACTACAACTCCCATCAGGCCAAGGCAGCAAGATGAAAGGTCAGGGACCATGGGAGTTGTAGTCCAATGACATCCAGAGGGTCACACAGGTTCCCCCCCCCCTGGTTTAGGGGTAAACATTTCTAGGCAGTCTTGCATACCCAACAACTCTTCTTCTCATTTTAGAAAGTAGGCATTTTGGGCCATGATCCAATGGCAACAACAGATAAGGTGGATATAAACTTTCACAACATTGATTTCACTTTGTGCCAGATTGTAACCTAGATTACGGGTGGCTAACCTGTGACCTCCCAGATGTTGATGGCCTAAAACTCTCGCCATGCTGGCAGGGACTGATGGGATTTGAAGTCTGACAACATCTAGAGGTCCACAGGCTCTCCACTCCTTGCCACTATAGATAAATTGATGGAGAGTAAACCCCAATGAATTTTCAGTTGAGTAGCTTGGGTGCTATGTAAGGGCGTGTGCATGTTGTGACTTAGACTGTGTACATCCTGTATCTTTAAAGCACATTTGAAGCACAGTCTCATCCTTAAACAATTCTGGGCTCTATAGTTTACCCCTTGCAGAGTTACAATTCCTAGCAACCCTTCATAAACTACAGTGCCCAGAATTCTTTTAGGGGTAAAACATACTTTGAAGCTAGAGTGTATATGCAGCACTTGCGAAGGAAAATGAGGGAATTTTTTTTTAAACTACCTTTATTTCAGAATTGCAACTAATATTTCTGCTGGTGAGGGGGCTATGGGTCAAGCAGTTCTCTGTTTGGAAAAAAGGGAAGCATAATAAAACAACATATGTTAACAAGATGGCATATCTACCTGGTAATAAAGCTGACATTATGCATATTGTATAATTTATGGGATTTGGAGTTTATAAAATAATGACGTAGAAATAATGTAGAAAATTATTGTTTTATATGTTCTCTTGGTAAGAAAGTCTCTTGATTTATCTGTGTTTCCACTGCTCTATTTTCTTTCATGTACACCTCTACACATATTGCTTGAAGTCTGATTTCTCAAAGGGGAATAATAGAATCATAGAATGGTAGAGTTGGAATAGACCACGAGGGTCATCTAGCCCAACCCCCTGACTGAATCTTTTTGGCCAATGTGGGGTTCAAACCCACAACCCTGAGATTAAGAGTCTCATGCTTTACCAACTGAGCTATCCCAGAAGCATGTTCTAAGCCTCCAAATGCTCTGGGAATTATTCTTATGGCCAAGCCTCAACCTGGGGGGGGTGGGAGAAATTGAACTGCATTCTCATTTAAAGGGGAACTGACTTAATTCACCCTTTCTGACATGAGACACAGCCATCTTCCAAAATTTGCACTTTTCTGAATGTTGAGATGTTCTAGCCAAGTAATGTGTACCAAAATGTGTATATTTGGGTAAGGTGTATGGAAGAATGACTCATGTTAGTGAAAAATAACATGCAGCGATGCATTATATTTGGGAGTGCTGCTTTGCAAAAGTGTGTCTTTTAACCAAAATTGCATGCAAACTTGTTGTACATTAGGATAAATTCACACAAAAATGCTGATACATTTCCTGACATTAAAAAAAATCTCAAAGTGATGTGGAGAACTGAATTTAAATTTTAAAAAGGAGACAAAAACTGAAATTGACAGATTCACCCATCCCTATGTAAAACGCAGGTCTCTTCTAATCTTAGATGGGTGGAGGCAAATGGAGACTGTGATATTTTTCAGCAATGAGAGAAAGCTCCTCTGTGTATGACCAGAGACAGCCTGCACTGCGTTCTCATCATCCAACCACATATTGATTACTGTCCTTTCCCAGCACTGAAAACAGGTTGCTGTGGAAAGAGGCGTAGCAAGGTCAGGTGGTACCCGGTGCAATTTTTTTTGTCAACCCCGCCCCCCCCATTGCAATTTTTGGGAACGTTGCCCAGAGTTGCTGACCTTTTTTTAGGGAGGGTTGGCCACGAAACAGATACAGGGGTGCCAGCGCCGCCCACCGATTATGAAAATCTGACCGCCGATCGCATAAAACCGCCGCCAGGGATGCAAGCGCTGACTGCCAGGAGTGTGTGAATGCCGCCAGCCCGGGGGGGGGGAGGCTGATCGCTGGCCGTATTTGCATGACCAGTGGCCGTATTTTCACAGCGGTTGCGCCAATTGCAAAAATCCGCCCACCGGGGGTGCGAGCACTTCCGTACCCATCCGGGTGGAGATTTTGTCACCCCCCTAGGCATGACACCCAGGGTGGACCGCCCCCCTTGCGATGCCCCTGGCTGTGGAGTTGTGGCCTGTGGAATCACAAAAGAACAGAATTGGAAGAGGGCCTCCGAACTAGTACTCCAGTCCGGTGCCCTGCTTAAGAACAGGGCCTGCTGTTCAAAATACAGCTGCAGTAGCTCTGCCAGCTGGTGGCCCAGCACCTTCTGAAATATCCCCAGCAAAGGAGAGCCCACTGTCTCCTGAGGAGGTCTGTTCTGCTGTGGAACCACTCTTCCTGCTAGGAGGCTTCTGCTGATGCTCAGCTAAAATCACCTGCAGTTCTAGTTTCCCCACCTAGAGTAATGGAGGGCATTTTTCAATTGAGGTCTGCATGCTTTTGCTGCCTGCTGTAGACCATAGCTGCCAAGTTTTCCCTTTTCTCGCGAGGAAGCCTATTCAGCATAATGGAAAATCCCTTAAAAAAAGGGATAACTTGGCAGCTATGCTGTAGACTGACTGCCAGAGCAGCAGCAGCGAGAGAGCATTAATGCTCAAATTCTTTCCATTAAGCTGAGGCTGACAGCTGAAATGCCGAGGGATGGGCGGCCGGGAAGCCTGAGCCAGGAAGGTGTTTAACAGTGAATAAAGTTGGTCTTAATTTGATGGAAGTGTGTTTGATGCATCTTGCTGGCAGCCGCGCCCTGTCAACAGTTGGCTCTAATTGAGCTCCGGCTGCACAAGTGGTGCCTGCAGACACGTGGAGGGGAGATGTGAGATGAAATGGGAGACAGCAGCGCCTTGTAAACAAGGATCTGTACAATGTGCTAACTGATCTAGTAACCTAGATTGAAGTGCAGCCGCCCAGCCCAGGTTACAGTTTGAATTAATCCTCATGCCTCACTGGACTGACATCACACACACACACACACACACATCCCCAGTATTCTAGTCCAGGCTTAATTTTAACTGTGCATGTTTTGGACTTAGCTTCAGCACCTATTTTTGGTGTTAGACCTCAAGGAGGAATCAGAGCATGTACAGAATGCCTCCTCCTCCTCCGCTCTTCCTCCTCCTCTTTTTTAAGGATTGCAATCCTAAATTTATTTATGAAGGGATTAAGGTCGATTGTACACAATGGGAATTGTTTCTGAGCAAACATGCATGGGAATGTGTTGTGATTAATTATAACTTGCTTCTAAATTATCTTCGACTAAGGGCAACAATTTCTAGTTAGTCGCATGCCGTGCCTTTTCTTGTTATAACCTTGAACAGTGCAATCCTATAATGTCCTTTCAGAAGTCTGACCTACTGCCTGACCCAGGGATTTTACGTGCAAGCAAGCAAATGCGTATAGGATTGCAACCTTTTGTAAAACGCTTTGAGGTTTTTGAAGTTCCCCCCTAACAATCAAGCAGTGTATAAATCTTATGAAGAAACAAACCAGAAACATCAAAGAATCTTGTGGCACCTTTAAGACAAATGTATTATAGTATAATAATAATAATAATAATAATAATAATAATAATAATAATAATACAGTAATAATAATAATACAGTAATAATAATAACAATCATAAATTTGTTAGCCGTAAACATGCCACAAGACCTTTCACTGGCTTTGCAGCAATAGACTAGGGTGAAATCTACACACATATAAAAAACGTTGTGAAAATGCTTCAAAAAACGTTTTGAAGAAGATATTGAATTTGCCATAGCTCACTGTCACCATCTAGTGTCAGATTTGCATATTGTACTTTCACTTAAAACGTTTTATTTGCAGCTGTAGCTGAGTCCTAAGACAGCTAGCCCTCTGCAAACAGTTACAACCTTAGCCTCAAACATTTAATAGCTAAACGACATGTTTGTGTGTGAAAGACCACAGTTAAGGAAGCGTGATTATTCTTTTAAAATATTTAGATATCGCTGTCAGTCAGAATAGATTCCAGGGCAGACTGCAAACCTTTACAAACGTATCAACCAGACAAAGACACAAATTAGAAATAAGCTATAGATTCATGATAGAAAGAACAGAAATACTTAAATTGCTTGAGGTTTGACTTGGTAGCCACTGCAAATATATGTTCTTGGTCTCTCTCTCTATACCAGGTGTGGGGAACCTGTGACCAGTGGAGGCCGGCCCATTAGGACCAGAACTGCCCCCCCCCCCAGCCCCAGTCTGCCCTCAGCCAGTCTCCACCTGCTTTCCTTGCTATTTATAACCAGATCAGGCCCAGGGCATGTCTGCCAAATTCTTCCTCCACCTTAAGTCTCAGTGTTGCCTTTGCAGAACTGAGCAGGGAAGAGGACGGGGGTCAAAAATGGACTTAGTTGGCTCTGCCTGTCACTGGCTGTGGCGCCACCTACAGGTGGGCTCCTTGTCTTCTGCCCTACCAGTCCCAATGAGCACCAGCCATCACCGCCTGTGGTGCTTTGGATGCTGTTGAAGAACAAATCCCACCAACCCCAGGCAGCATAGAGTTGTAGCCCAAGTACAACCCCTATGTCCTCAAACTCTCCCTGAGGATACCACTTCATGTTGTAGGAGAGATACCACTTCATGTTGTAGGAGAGATGTTTGACATGTTTCAGTGCTTTCATCTCCTGGAGACAAGAACAAAACAACCCTCCCTGCACATAGAAAGATAGCATGTCCTGGTGAGGGACATTATTCCCTGATGTGGAAGTTTTCTTTGTGCAATGGGACTGATAGTTGGCTAAGTTGGCTAACGGATGCTGGGAGTCCATCAGCTGAAGATCACTGATGTAGTTAATACTAACCTAGATGGACCAATCATCTGACTCAGTACAGTATAAGGCAACTTCATCTGTTCTTCACTAGGATGTGAGGCATATTTGAAGAAGGGCCATAGCTCACATGTCTAGCAATTCCTTTGCATGCAGTCTCTTCAACAGGTGGGTTGTGGCCTGATTCAAGGTGGGTCACAGCAGGAGTGCTACCACCCTGCAAATATATGGTGAAAGATTAAGAAATTGGTACCCCATTTGGGTTAAAAGTAGATCCTGGGTTTGAAAAGGTTGAAGATTTGATAATCTTTGGTTGCCCTTTCTGGAATCACATTAGCCGTGATTCCTGCATTGCAGGGGGTTGGACTAGATGACCTTTGGGGTTCCTTCCAACTCTATGATTATTTTTTTCTCTCTCCCCCTCTCCCCTCTCTCTGTGTGTGTCTCTGTGTGTCTCTCCCCCCCCACTCCTAGATTAGGATGGGGTGGGGGTGCACAGAAGGCTGTTTCTTGAAGAATTATATATGGGCATGGACAGCTCAGTTTGTTGAAGCATGGTGCTGATAATGCGAAGGTTGCAGGTTCGATCCCCATATGGGACAGCTGCATCTTCCTGCATAGCAGGGGGTTGGACTAGATGACCCTTGGCGGTCCCTTCCAACTCTACGAATCTATGATTCTTTCTCTCCCCCCCCCACAACTCTGCTCTCTCTCTCTCTCTCACACACACACGACTCCTGGCTTGCGGTGGGGGACGCGCAAAGGGCAATGGGCGCTCCGACTGGGACGCCCCTTCCCACTGGGCCCAACCGTCTCCCTCCCTGCCAAGCGGAGCCCGCGCTCCACAACAATGGGAAGCGGGGAGGCGCGCGGGCGGCCCCCTCAATTAGGAGAGCCGTAATGAAATTAAAAACCATTAGATCGTTCACCGTTGATGTCTGCGGCTCTCCGGGATGTCAGAGCCGATTTGGCTAAACCCCCCGGATGAGAGGGGCTTTGCGAGCAGCCCTGACGTCCCGAGGCCCCTGGCTGGCGCAGGCCCCGCGGGGCAGCCTGCGTCTCCCTGTCGCCAGAATCGACGGCAATCATTGTCAGGAGGGAGGAGGAGAAGGGGCGGGCGGGCGGGACCCCGCTTGATACGCTCCCCGTCTCCTCCTCGCCGCTCCTGGAGATTAGGCTTTGGGGAGCGCCGGAGATCTGCGGGACTTGGGTCGGCTTGGAAGGCTGGGGCCGGGTGGGGAGAGGCGCTCGGGAGGTCCTTCCGACGGGCACCCCCCCTCCCTTGGCATTCCTTTCAAAGGACAATGGGGAGATGGAGGGGAAGGATGGGAGGACGAGATGGGGTCAGGCGCCCTGGCGCATTCATTAACCCCATGCCAAATGCCCATCCTGCGTTCTGGCCTTCGCTCTCCTTTGGTCAATTTCTCCCTGTTGTGTGTGTGTGTGTGTGTGTGTGTGTGTGTGAAAGAGAGTTATTGTTGCTGCTGTTATTTTAACACGGAAGCAAAAAGTTCTGAAGCAGCTACCTATGAAGAAAGAAATGAAAACAGAAGCCTTTAGCAAATTGTTGTTTTCATTTTTTTTTAAAAAATACAGTGTTTCAATATTAATGCTACATTTTAATTGTTGCAACGCACCCTGGGACCTTAGGGTGAAGGGAGGCAATAAATTGTAATACTGATGATGATGATGATGATAATGACAATAATAATAATAATAGGGATGCGGGTGGCGCTGTGGTGTAAACCACTGAGCCTTGGGCTTGCCAATTGGAAGGTCGGCGGTTTGAATCCCCGCAACGGGATGAGCGCCCGTTGTTTGGTCCCAGCTCCTGCCAACCTAGCTGTTCGAAAGCATGTCAAAGTGCAAGTAGATAAATAGGTACCACTCCGGCAGGAAGGTAAATGGCATTTCTGTGTGCTGCTCTGGTTTGCCAGAAGCGTTTGCCATGCTGGCCACATGACCTGGAAGCTGTATGCCAGCTCCCTCAGCCAATAAAGCGAGATGAGCGCTGCAACCCCAGAGTTGTTCACGACTGGACTTATTTAACTGTCAGGGGTCCTTTACCTTTCTAATAATAATAATAATACTTTTGTTCTTGTTTTTATTATATATTTTGTGTTTTTATCTTGTATTTTTATGCTGTGAACCACCCTGAGATCTGAGGATGAAGGGCGGTCTGCAAATTTTTAATAATAATAATAGGTTGTATCTAATGTTAGTCCTGCTCTGAAATTAACGGAATGAATGACTAACTTAGGTTTATTAATTCCAGTGGCTCCAGCTGAGTAGAGCTTAATTTGAATACAACACAGTGCAGAAGAATAATACAAGCAATCACAAGCATATATTCTGATGCAGTTACATACCAGGAGACAAAGGGAAACAGAATTAGGACACACTGTATATTTTTGTATTACTGAGACATATTCACAAGCAAACACTCTGATGCAACAATGTACCAAGAAAGAAATGAAAGCAAGGCTTTAGGAATCCCCTTTAAGTAAATGCCTGTAGGTGGTATTCAGTGCCAATCTTACTCAGAGTAGACTCATTCAGCTTAGCAGACATGATTGGTTTAGGTTCATTAATTTCGATGGATGTACTCTGAATAGGACTTACCGGTAGTTGAATACAATCTTGGGTAAACAGGAGTGATTTCAGACCCCATCACCTGATGATGTCAATGGGAGTTACTAACTAGTTACTACTTAGGCAAGTATTTACTATTATTTATTTGTTTCTTTACTCATACAAATGCCCAGAGCAACTCACGAACACCAAAACAGACAGTGTTTCCCAAATCTCACCCCCTCCCCTTCCTACAAACCACTTGAAAATTTCTTAGGGTCTTAGCAGCCTGCTTGATTATTTTTCTGCCTGTTCTAGCAATTGTGCTAGAACCTGTATGGTTTTAAATTTCATCTTAACTGTTAAAAACCACTGTGATTTTTTTTTAATGGGGAACACTTCCATTTTCTGCTATGAATCCAGGCAGACCCTCTGAATGATAGCTGGTTGTCTGTGGACCACAGTTTGGAAACCCCTGGTTTATCAAATAACGCCATTAATGGTGGCTTTCTGCATGGAGTCTCTTCACAGGGTAACCTCCCCCCCCCAAAAAATTGTTGCATTTCCAATTCCCAATGCATCCCCGATTAGGGTATTTGTTGTGCTCTGTCTGATGCCAGAAGAGAAGACTATTGATGGCTCCTAGGCATGGCTATGCTCTGCCTCCACAATTCTAGTTGCTGGAAACTGCAGAAGGGGGGAAATAATAGAATTGTTGGAAGGGATCCTGAGAATAATCTAGTCCAACCCCCTGCAATGCAGGAATATGCAGCTGTCCCGTATGGGGATCGAACCTGCAACCCTGGCATTATCAGCACCATTCTCTAACCAACTGAGCTATCCTGCTTACTGGTTTCCCACATGCATATGGTTGGTCTCTATGACAACAGGATGCTGGACTATATGGGCCATTGGCCTCACCCAGCAGGCTCTTCTTACGTTCTTACATTCTTAATGTCTCCTCCTCCTCCTCCTCCTCCCCTTCTAGATCATCCTCAACTCCATGCACAAATACCAGCCCAGACTCCATATCGTCAAGGCGGATGAGAACAATGGGTTTGGCTCCAAAAACACAGCCTTCTGCACCCATGTCTTTCCAGAGACGGCCTTTATCGCTGTGACGTCCTACCAGAATCATAAGGTAAATGATGGTCCTTTGGAAATATTTTCGTGGAAACTGGAACATGGTTGAGGCAGAGTCTAGCATCCTCCTCTCATGGTGGCCAACCAGATGCCCCAATGGGAAACCCAAGCAGGACCCAAGCCCAAGAGCATGCTCCCTTGCTATGGTTTCCAGCAACTGCTATTCAGAAGCGTTACTTCCTCCCTCTGTGGAGCAGAGCATTACGATCATGGCCATCAGAAGGCTTCCTTTTTGTTTTGTTTTTAGGCCGATCTCTTTGGCCCAGATGACGGATCGTTGTCAGAATGAACAAAGCATCCCCCTCCAACTCTCCTCCTTCTGTTTTCTCTTTTCAGATCACCCAGCTCAAGATCGAAAACAACCCCTTTGCAAAAGGATTTCGAGGCAGCGACGATATGGAGCTGCACAGAATGTCGAGGATGCAAAGGTAAACATTTTCACAGCTGAGAACCCTCTTCAGCCACGTTGCTCCTTGAGCCAGCTTCTGAGGGTCACCTGTCTGTGGTGGGTTGGGCCAGAGGGAAAAGGGGGTGGAGCCAATAGGTTAGGGCTCATCCACAGATCCCCTTATCCCATGTCTAGAAAGCACTGGTCTGGAAAACTCCTCTTTAGTGCTAAATTGGAGCTAACCTGAGTTGTCCGAGTTGATTGACCACTAAATAACTGTTTCCCCTGGGTGAAAGCAGAAGGGCAAGAGAAAGTCTGGAGAAGTCATTAGCTTCTACAGATGCTATATCCTGCATCTAGGCAAGCAAGAGGCATTATTGGAGACATTGGCTGAGAAGAGCCTGCTGGATCAGGTCCGTGGCCCACCTGATCCAGCATCCTGTTTTCACAGCCAGTAGCCATTGATAGCACGTTGGTCTGATGTAGTCGAAACAAAATAATACTAAAAATCCTTCCAGTAGCACCTTAGAGACCAACTAAGTTTGTCATTGGTATGAGCTTTCATGTGCATGCACACTTCTTCAGAAGTACTTCTTGACGAAGTATCTGAAGGTTAGTTGGCCTCTAAGGTGCTATTGGAAAGTATTTTTTTATTTCATTGTTAGCATGATTTTCCATGACATTGTTTCTTTCTCTTTCAAAGACAGCCAAGGTGCAGAGGTGGAGCTAGCTGCTCCGGCACCCAGAGGGGTGGGGCTACTGTGGGGGTGGGGCTTGCATCCCAGGGGGGTGCTGCCTGCAGCGAGTGTCCCAGGGGGGCGGGGCGGCGATGTCACCCCCCTCAGGGATGACAACTGGAGTGGACTGCACCCACCGCACACCCCTTCCTCTGCCAGTGCCAAGTTGGTGGAAGTGAGTTTCATAGTTCGACTATGCACTGCAATGGAGAAGTCCTCTGTTGTATCTGTCCTGAATCTTCCAACATTCAGCTTCATTTGAATGTCTATGTGTTCTCGTGGTATGAGAGAGGGGAAACAACTTTTCTCTATCTGCTTTCTCCCTGCCATGCACAATTGGGTGGGGGATAGATAGATAGATAGATAGATAGATAGATAGATAGATAGATAGATAGATAGATAGATAGCTAGATAGATGATAGATAATGTCGCCTCTTTCTCACCTTCTCTCTAAACTAAACAGTTCCCAATGCTGTAGTCTTTCTTCAAAGGGTGCCACTAGATTCCCTTTTGATCATTTGGAAGAATATCCCTTCGATAGTCAACTAAGTTTTCGTTTCCTCCATAAATTGGAGATGGAATTCATTGTGACTTAATTAGACACACAATTCTGCTTTTACAAATCTCTCTTTCTCTCTCTCTCTCTGGGTATGTATGTAATGGATAAGGCTCCTAAAACATGAACAGTTAAAAAAAATCATGAACAGGTGGTCATTTCCAACTTCAACTTGCTCCTGACATAAATGTAACCATGAGATTCTGGATGCGACATGTAAAGGCAGCCAGGAGTCTTGGCTCTCAGGCTGTGCCTCTTTTTCTCAGACAGAGAAGAGCACATGTTTCCAATCGGCGTAAATGCTCTGTCTTTCCTTGTATATATATTTATAGGTCCCAATCATTTCCCTTTTCTGAGAGGGATGTTTTTGTGAGATGATAGCCATGCTCAGGACTTTGTCAGCACAGCTGGGAAACGTATGAGAAGAACTTCCTTTCCCCTCACCGACTAATTCTGCTAAATATGCCATGAGCGCAGTCATGGGGAAGGGCCATAGCTCAGCAGTAGAGAATCTGCCTTGCATGCGGAAGGTTGCAGGTTCAATCCTTGGCATTTCCGGGTAGGGCTTGGAAAGTCTTCCTGCCTGAAATTATGGGGAGCCTCTGCCTGTCAGTGTAGACCAGGGTTTCCTACAACTCTCAGCATCCCTAGCTAGCAGGACCAGTGGTCAGGGATGAGGGGGGCAGTAGTCAAAAACAGCTGGTGACCCAAGTTTGGTAAACCCTGGTGGGGACAGTACTCAGCTAGATGGGCCCAATAGTCTGACTCAGCACAGGGCAGCTTCCTATTTATTTCAGGCCTTTACTCAGAACGGGACGCAGGTGGCGCTGTGGTCTAAACCACAGAGCCTAGGGCTTGCCGATCGGAAGGTCGGCGGTTCGAATCCCTGCGACGGGGTGAGCTCCCGTTGCTCGGTCCCTGCTCCTGCCAACCTAGCAGTTCGAAAGCACGCCCCAAAGTGCAAGTACAGTGGTACCTCTGGTTAAGTACTTAATTTGTTCTGGAAGTCCGTACTTAACCTGAAGCGTACCTAACCTGAAGCGAACTTTCCCATTGAAAAAACACCTCCTAAAACAGCAATTTAACACGAATTTTACTGTCTAATGATCCATAAAATGAAAGGCAATAATCAATGTACAGTGGTACCTCAGGTTAAGTACTTAATTGGTTCTTAACCTGAAGTGTACTTAACCTGAAGCGAACTTTCCCATTGAAAGGAATGGAAAGTGGATTAATCCGTTCCAGACGGGTCCGTGGAGTACTTAACTTGAAAGTACTCGACCTGAAGCGTACTTAACCCAAGGTATGACTTTAGATTAATAGGTACCACTCTGGTGGGAAGGTAAATGGCATTTCCGTGCGCTGCTCTGGTTTGCCAGAAGCAGCTTTGCCATGCTGGCCACATGAACCAGAAGCTGTCTGCAGACAAACGCTGGCTCCCTTGGCCAGTAAAGCGGGATAAGCGCCGCAACCCCAGAGTCGTCTGCGACTGGACCTAATGGTCAGAGAATCTTACATTAGTTTTTTGGGAAGGAGGTGATAATGTAATGAGTAGAACACCTGTTTTGCATTCAGGAGGTCCCCAGTTCAATCCACAGCATCTCCAGGCATGACCATGTGCATTCTTTGCAGAGCTGCTGCCATTCAGTGTCGACAACCCTGAGCTAGAAGGCCTGACTCTGGCAGCTTCTCCCGCAACTGGGGCATGGCCTTTGCTTCTAGAAAGCTGCCATATTACCAGGCATGCCATCTTGCAGATTGTCGAGGGCCCTGGCCCCCTCCTGGGAAAAATTGGGGGTCCTTGGTCCCACGCTAGATGGTGCCCTTGCATATTACTGACTCAGTCCCGTTAGTACTTTTAGCTCAGTATTCTTGACACTGACTGGCAGCAACTATCTGAGATTTCAGGCAGGGTTTCATTCCCAGCCCTGCCTTCAGCTGATGGAGATTGAAGCTTCAACCTTCTGCATGCAAAGCGGATCTCTATCATTGAGCTGCAGCTATTCCCAAAATAAAAAACCTAAGTAAAATTTGAAAAAAATGAAGCTAACTCACACACTCAAGCCATTGGTCCATTTAGTTCAGTATTTCCAACACTGACTGGCAGTGGCCATGCAGTGTTTCAGGCAGGAAATTCCCCCCCCCCCGTACCTGGAGATGCTGGGGATTGAACCTGGGACCTCCTGCATGCAAAGCAGGTGCCCTGCCACTGAGCCACAGCCCTTCCCTGCCTCTTGGCAAGAGAGCTGCCACTATGCATTGAGCCATGTGGGTCTCAGATGGAACCTAGTATTGGCAGGTGGGCAGGCCCACTGTCCATATGGGAACGCTTACTCAAATATAACACCCCTGTCCAATGTGGGTGAGCCCTAGCAGGGCCTGAGGATAGCAGCACGATTGAGTGGTTGGGAACCATCATTTCAATTTCCCACAATCCCCTCAAGCCATTTATCTTCCTGAGGCGAAGGACAAGATGGCACCATGACCATCCCATGTACAGAACCTGAGCAGACTGGCAGATGAATCTTGTTGCTACATGCGCAATGGGATTGTGTCCCCCACCTCATCTGAAGATGGCACTGCAGGACAGGCACACACAGCTCTGACCTCATGGGGAATGATACAGCCAAGAGGCCACCCCTGCCACCTGAAGCAGTTGGCTCACCCTACCTAATGGTAGAGCCGGCCGTTTATGGGACATTTCAGTGGTGGCTTCCAGATGCAGCTGCCTGCTACTGATTGAAACACTGTATTATTATTATTATTATTATTATTATTATTATTATTATTATTATTATTTATTATATCATAGAAAAATTGAGTTGGACGGGACTACAAGGAATCTTTTTGCCCAATGTGCATCAAGCCAGTTTAAACAACCCTGTCTTTTCCTAAATTACGATCATAGTGGTTTAATATTCAACCCCTTTTCCCAGGGAGCTCTGGGAATTGTAGCTCTGGGAGAGGCATGGGTGCCCCCCCAAATAACTCTCAGCACCCTTTAATTTTTTTAAAATTTTAATTATTTTTTTCTAATTTACGTTTCAAAATATTCATTTAGATGATCTTAAATCAATGACTTCCATTATTCCCTTCTTCTCTTCTGGTGGTTCATTTTGCATACCATACATCCCTGAATATTTTAAATGAACTATACTATTCAGTAATCCATTGTTACATCCATCAAAACTTACTTACACTGTTGAGTTTATCTTAATGCTACCAGCGTTTTTAAATAAACACAATTTTCACCCAGATATTCAGTAAATGGCGGTTCCCTCGCTACGAGAAGCCAAGTTACAGGGAACCAGGCAGAGGGCCTTCTCGGTAGTGGCACCCACCCTGTGGAATGCCCTCCCACCAGAGATCAAAGAGAACAAAAATTATCAGACCTTTAGAAGGCATCTCAAGGCAGCCCTGTTTAGGGAAGCTTTTAATGTTTGATGGATTTCTGTATTTTAATGTTTTGTTGGAAGCCGCCCAGAGTGGCTGGGGGAACCCGGCCAGATGGGTGGGGTATAAATAATAAATTATTATTATTATTATTATTATTATTATTATTATTATTATTATTATCATTATTATTAAACATTTTCCAGTCTTCTTTAAACATATGTTCTTGTTCTCTTATTCTATATGTTAAAACTGCAAGCTGTGTGTATTCCATTCGTTTATGTTGCCATTCTTCTTTGGTTGGGACCTTGCTTGTTTTCCATTTTTTGGCTAGCAGAACGCAGGCCGCAGTAGTAGCATACATAAATAATCTTTTTTGACACCTGGGAATTTCCCTCTGAATTATCCCCAAAAATAAGAACTCTGGTTTTTTTGTTTTGTTTTGAGAAAGGTACCGTATATTCCGGCGTATAAGACGACTGGGCGTATAAGATGACCCCCAACTTTTCCAGTTAAAATATAGCGTCTGGGATATACTCACTGTATAAGAAATACGACCCGGCATATAAGATGACCCCCGACTTTTGAGAAGATTTTCCTGTGTTAAAAAGTAGTCTTATATGCAGGAATATACAGTACTTTCAAACATCCCCCACCAATTCCTTATATATCATTTCCCAATACTCTTTTACCCTTTTACAAGTCCACCACATATGGTAAAACATACCCTCAACCTCATTACATCTCCAGCACTTACCTGATTCGGACTTACACATTTTTGCAAGTCTACTCGACGTTAAATGCCATCTATAAATGAGTTAAAATGATAACTCTCAGCACCCTTAATGAGCTATATCATTCCCAGGATCCTTTGAAGGAAGCCTTGACCATTTAAAGTGGAATCATAGTGCTTTATAGTGCAGACAGGGGCGGATTTAGGTTTGATGAGGCCCTAAGCTACGGAAGGTAATGGGGCCCTTTATATGTCCAGCTGTCCTTTGTCAACAACAAATTGTCACTGTTTTTTTGTGTTGAATATATGCGATATGGTAATTTACAGACCTAATGCTGTTTTAGGGGTTGTTTTTTAAAAGTCTGGAACAGATAAATCCATTTTGCATTACAGTGGTCCCTCGACTTACGAATTACTCGACATCCGAAGTTTTCGACTTACGAACGGGACAAATGGCCACACGCTTACGAATTTTTCTACATCCGAACGGAAACTGTTGGCGGTTTTAAATGCGGTTTCCTTGACTTACGAATTTTTAAATGCAGTTTCCTTGACTTATGAATTTTTCTGAATATTTTTTCCCTATGGGAATCCCGCTTTTCGACTTACGAAATTTTCGACCTACAAATGTGTATTCGGAACGGATTAAGTTCGTAAGTCGAGGGGCCACTGTACTTTCTATGGAAAAGCACACCTTGGTTTTGGAAGGCTTTGGTTTTGGAACAGATTTCCGGAACGGATCAAGTTTGAGAACCAAGGTACCACTGTACAGTATATAGAAATGAGCAAACCAGTGATGCAGTGGCACCTCGGGTCGTGAACCTGATCCATTCTGGGGTGCTGTTTGCACCCCGGAAAGTCCGCAACCTGAGCGGTGCTTTTGCGCATGCGCGAAAGCGCAATAGAGCGCTTCTGCGCATATGCATGTGGCGAAACCTGGAAGTAAACATTTCCAGGTCAGCTGCGTTCATAACACGAAAAAACGCAACCCACAGCAGACGCAACACGAGGTATGACTGTGTTTTAGGGAGCAGGCTAGCAGGTGGGGCCCATTACTTGCATCATAGGAGCCTACACAACACAAAACACTGTTGCTCATAGCTGCCAAGTACCCCGTTTTCCCCGGGAAACCCGCATTTTTACTTACCTTTCCCCGGTGGTCCCCCGTATCACTTCGTCTCCCGTTTTTCTCCGTTATTTTCTCCTGCCGGCGGCCATTTTTTCCCTTTCCGATTTGCCCATCTATGGGCACAAAAAATGGCCGGCGGCGGCTTCAAAAGTCGCATCTACGCATGTCCAGAAGTGCATAGATGCAACTTCCGGTGTCGGCGGCGGCCATTTTTGGTGCCCATAGATGGGCGGAGTGACACCGGAAGTTGCATCAACGTACTTCCTGACATGCGTACAAGCGAATTTCGAAGCCGCCGCCGGCCATTTTTGGTGCCCATAGAAGGGCAAAGCGACACCGGAAGTTACATCGACACAACTTCCGGTGTCACACGGCTGCCGGTCCCGGATTCTGCAGTCCGGGACTTGGAAGGTAAGCAAGCTGTTGCTATGTGTAGGTTTTATTTCATTTGTTTTTTATCTTATATTTTGAAAATGTACATCCAGTTTTTTTCCCCTTTAAATTTTTTGGGGTCCCCAAGAGAGTGGGGCCCCAAGCTATAGCTTGTTTAGCTTATACATAAATCCGGCACTGTAAGCTTACTGTAAGCCAACCCAGAAGTAGCAGGGTATACTGAGTGCAGATAGAGCATAAGTAACTGATGAAAACATTGCCTGTGTTTTCAGCAAGGAGTACCCTGTGGTTCCCAGAAGCACCGTCCGGCAGAAGGTGGCCTCCAACCACAGCCCTTTCAGTGGCGAGAACCGGGCATTGCCTGCCTCTTCCAACCTCGGGTCTCAGTTCCAGTGTGAGAACGGCGTTTCCAGCACTTCTCAGGACCTGCTACCAGCTGCCAACTCGTACCCTGTGTCGCAGGACCACAGCCAGATTTACCACTGCACCAAGAGAAAAGGTCAGGCCCTTTGAACAAAACTCACCTCCCTGGAAGAGAAATTAGGTCCACTTTCCCTTTCAGAAGCAAATCTATCCAATTGGCACCCCCCCCCCAAACAATACGGGAACCAAAGCGCAGCTGTGCCATTTCAGAGCCGCACGTCTCCAAATTTCACGACACAGATATCCCCAAGCAAACGGTGTTTACAAAGATGCATGTGTTAGGGGAAAGCACTCAAAACAAGGAATATTTTACGGGAAATAACGTACAAAAAGGCATTACATTAGGGAAAACTGCTTGTGGAAACGTGTACGTTACTCAAAAGATGCATGCCAAAATTAAATGATCTACTATTTTATTTTATTATTTGTTAATAGTACCTCTTTTATTTTTTTACAAAAGTAATTCAAAGTGACTTACAACAAAGAAATACGCAATATACCGACGTCAAAACCAGCATGAAGAAAAAGAGAAAAAACACGAAAGTGTGTGTTTACTAGGAGAACCTCTCACTAAAATGGTGAATTTGCATGAGGATTTCTTAAATAAAGTAAACAAGTTGCAAATTGATGCAGGAATGTAGAGAAAATTCGATATTAGAAAAAAATGAGAAAGCAATAAAGACTGAAATGGGCAGATCCCTCCATCTTTGGGTGGCAGAGAGTCCTTGGCATTTATTCATTTCTTGAGTCCATGTTATGGATCTCTTCTCCCTGTTTAATGACTACGGGGATGGCTCATGCTGGCTAAGAACAGGAGGAGAAATTTGGTTTGGTTCGCCCTTTGAAATGAACCTATCTAATTTGTGCTTCTTGGATCAGTATGCAAACTGAAAATTCACAATTCTCTGAATTTTGCAGTGCCATTTCCCAAGCAAATACAGTGGTACCTCGGTTTAAGAACAGTCCTGTTTATACAAAATAAAAATGAAAATCCTTCCAGTAGCACCTTAGAGACCAACTAAGTGGGTCATTGGTATGAGCTTTTGTGTGCATGCTCACTTCTTCAGATACACGAAAGCTCATACCAATGACAAACTTAGTTGGTCTCTAAGGTGCTACTGGAAGGAATTTTGTTAGTTTGTTTCGACTATGGCAGACCAGCACGGCTACCTACCTGTAACTAGTCCTGTTTAAGAACAATTCGGTTTACGAACCCCGCAAAACCGGAGGTAGTGTCCCGGTTTGTGAACTTTACCTCGATCTAAGAACGCAATCCAAACAGTGGAAGGGCACTGGGGGTAGGAGGCCTCATTAGGGAAAGCGTTCCTCGGTTTAAAAACAGCTTTGATTTAAGAATGGACTTCCGGAACAGATTAAGTTCGTAAACCAAGGTACCACTGTATTGTGTGCAAATAATGTGTGTTTCAGGGGAAAGTGTGCATACAAGTGCACACATATCAGGGAAGATAATGTACAAAAATGCATTTTGTTAGAGGATAGATCGCCTGCCAAAACGTTTCCGTTAGGGAACATTGCAGGCAGATTGCATAGCAAAACAATAATTGCATACAAAATTCCATACAATTCCCAAACTCCATACAATTCCGACCCATTCCCAAATTTCCCGTTGCATGCCATTCTAAAATTCCATGCAGTTGTATACACAGTTATTTGGAAGTGCCTTTGCATACAAAAGCCTACCCTTCCGATGAGCGTAGGCAAATTGTGTACAAAAACGTGTATTAGGAGAGATGCACTCTGAAATGCTGGTGGATTATTGCGAGACCTTAAAAAAAACACGGATGCAGAAATGCGGTAAACATAATTTCAGACTGGGGAGAGAAAAAGAGAAATGGAAAGAAATAAGACTGGACAGACTTGTACATCCACTGTGATGACTGCCCCCCCCGCCCTCTGCAACATGCATTAGTATACTGTACATGTACTTGCAACAGAAACAAGACATCAGTATGACTCCCTCATTTCCCCCCAACCAGTGCTTCATTTCTCCAATTTGAACTTTAGTCCATCTCCATAGGAAGCTGCCTTATTACTGAGTCCATCTAGCTCAGGATAGTCTACCAAGAAGCAACAGCCATGACCCAGTTGTGGGGAAATACAGAACACCAGTAATTTATCCAACCAGAGAAGCAGGCTGTTTGTAGTAGGAGCATAGGAAGCTGCCCGAGTCAGACCACTGATCCATCTAGCTCAGTGCGGTTGACACTGACTGGCAGCGGCTCTGCAGAGTTTCAGGCAAGGGAGCCTCTCCCCACCCTATCTGGCGATGTCGGAGACTGGACCCAGGGCCTTCTGCCTGCAAGCAGACACTGAACCGTGGAGCTACTGGCCTCTACTTTCCCCTCTCCCCCACTCTTTCCGTTTCTCTGGCTGCTTTTTCCCACTGGCCGCTATTCTGGCAATTTCAGTCTGCATTATTGAAGAGCAGCATAGATGAAACCCAGAGAGATGGCCGCATAGTTCTATAGAAGCTGAATCCACATCCAGGGAGATAGCTGGTGCCTGGGATAAAGATAGCTTATCAGGCAAGGAGGCCTCTGAAAAGGATTCAGGATTAATACAAACGCTTAAATAGCTGATGTAAGGTTATTCCGAGGGGTGAAATTTACTGCTATTTCGAGAGACTACACAGGCTCTTTTGACCACTTGCCCACATGGGATTCGAGAGCAATGTTTTGACATTGAGCCATTCATTTATTTTCTTTAACATCTCGAAAGAAAGTTCCCAGTATTTGTTTTTTAATTTTTTTGATGAAGTAGATTTATTATTATTATTATTATTATTATTATTATTATTATTATTATTAAAATAATAAAAACATTAATATCCATTGTTACAGGTAATCAATTCAAAGAAACAAAGCTCCAACAATCCCATACACCCTTAATAAGCTAGGAGTAGATCTAGACCTCCTTCTGAGCAGATGATATAGGTACAATTACAACATCAGCATATATTCCCTTTAACTCTTTCTAAACCACTGAGCCTAGAGCTTGCTGATCAGAAGGTCGGCGGTTCGAATCCCTGTGACGGGGTGAGCTCCCGTTGCTCTGTCCCAGCTCCTGCCAACCTAGCAGTTCGAAAGCACGTCAAAGTGCAAGTAGATAAATAGGAACCGCTACAGCAGGAAGGTAAACGGCGTTTCCGTGTGCTGCTCTGGTTCGACAGAAGCGGCTTTGTCATGCTGGCGACATGACCTGGAAGCTGTACGCCGGCTCCCTCGGCCAATAACGCGAGATGAGCGCACAACCCCAGAGTCGGTCATGACAGTATCGATGACAGTATCGATGGCTAAAATGACAGTATCGATGGCTAATGATATGTCTGGGTAGGCTTGCTGAAATAAAAAAAAGGTTTTCAGCAGGCATCTAAAACAGTGAGGGCACCTGCCTAATGTCAGTTGTTGTTTCCAAAAACCCACGGATTTTGCAGCAACAGCATAAGAACTGAAGAAGACCCTGCTGGATCAGGCCAATGGCCCATCCAGTCCAACTTCCTGTAGACCAGTGGTTCCCAACAGGTGGTCCGGGGACCCCCAGGGGTCCGCGAGCTATGCCAGAGGGGTCCACAAGATGCTATTAGAATAAAAAATATATTAAATATATTTCGTATGATAACAGATTTTTTGTTTTGGCCGCTTCCTGCATGAGCAGAGTCTAGCGCAAAACTAGAATTAGATAGAGGCAGTAGTTCTGCTGTATGCCGCAAGGACTACAAGAAACTTGGAGATAAGGCAATGAAAAAGATCCTTCCATTTGCAACCACATATCGGTGTGAGCAAGCATTTTCTTCCATGTGTTTCACGAAAAACAAATATAGGAATCGGCTCGACATGGGGTCGGATTTCAGAGTGAAAGTTTCAAGTTTGGAACCTAATATTTCAGAAATAATGGACTCAAAGGACAGATTTAACTCATCACATTAAGAACTGAAAATTAAAACTAACTGTATACTGATGGAGTACTCTGTTGTAACTGTAAAAAACGTATAAATATAAAATATAAAAAGACTCTTAATTTGGCTCCCACTTTTTAATTTTAGGATTAGGAATTAATGGGGGTCCTTGTCACAATAGCGGCTCGATGAGGGGTCCTCGAGAAAATTTTGTTGGGAACCCCTGCTGTAGACAACCAGTGTGGGAATGTTAGGGATGTGGATTAGGATATATTATTAGATAGATCCTATCCAAGCTTGTGTTATCAAGCTTCCAATATCAGCAGAGTGACATTCCCCTTTTGTGCGCAGCAAAAGTGTGCGTTCAGGTTTGTTAAAACCTCTACAACATTATACTTCCTGGCAAATCCCCTTTTTCCCTCTTAAAAGAAATACATGACACAATAGTATTAAAATAAGATAGAGTTTACTCACATGACATCCTGAGTCAACAGCATGATCTCAGAAAGGCAGGCTTACGTAGAAAAGTTACAGATATATACATCTGGAGTCTACTTAGTAAAGTAAGGCTCCATCTGGTCTCTCTCTTGGCAGCTTCAGACATATATAAAAACATTCAACATCACACATTAAAAAGCTTCCCTATACAGGGCTGCCTTCAGATGTCGTCTAAAGGTTATATAATTACTCATCTCCTTGACATTTGATGGGAGGGCGTTCCACAGGGCAGGTGTCACTACCGAGAAGGCCCTCTGCCTGGTTCCCTGTTACTTCATTTCCCATGCCACAAGGCCCTCTGAGCTGGATCTCGGTGTCTGGACTGAACGATGGGGTGGAAACACTCATTCAAATATACAGGGCTGAGGCCGTTTAGGACTTTAAAGGTCAGCACCGGCACTTTGAATTGTGCTCCCTCAACAAGCTATAGTTCCCGGGATTCCTGGGGAGAAGCCATGTGCTTTTACTGTGTGGTGTGCGCACCCACCCAGCCATTGTCTACAGAATATCATGCTGTGGCAAACCTATTCCACTTAAATGGCCCCACTTGACCGTCTCCCTATAGATATGCAATGCAACCCTGCCTTATCCACTGTCTGCTGCCCTTCCCCCCAAAAAGCATCCCAAACCGAGCCATAACAGCAAAGAGGATGGCCCAAACTCTGATTACGGCCCTGGTCACAGGGAGGCAATCCATCATCTGTCTCCCAACATGGCAGCGTGATAAAGAATCAACAAAGTTTTCCTTCCAGGGTTGGGATTCCCACTGAGTGGGTGGCTCTTTGTGGCTCCCTTCCTCTCCCCTCACCCGCTTTATCTAATTTCCTCATATTGTCACAGGCAGGAGGACTATCTCTCCCATGGTGTTCTTTCTCCCCCCACCACCTCCAAAGCTTCTTACAGCATGCCCAGCTCAGTGAGTTGACCGAGGGAGGTGTGTGTGTGTGTGTGTGTGTGTGTGTGTGTGTGTGTGTGTGTGCGTGCAGGGGAGAGCCTTGTCTCCTTCCTATCTCCCCAATAGCTCAAGCTTGATGGGCAGAGGAGGGCTCATTTATCAAAGCTGCCACATGCTTTGATCGCTGACAAGAGACCTTCCAGCACAGTCTGTAAATCGGGATGGGGCATCTCCAGGGCGTGAGCTGGCTTCTCCTGGCTGAAATTTTCGACTGTGCTAGATCAAAAGCAATTCCACTGCATTGGCAAGCAGGTGGCAGTGGGAGGAAAAGGCAGGATTTATGGAACTAGCAAAAAGTACATAGGCACATAGGAAGCTGATGGTGATATTTATATTTATTTATTATTCTTATGGTTGTTGCTGTTGCTGTTATTTACTACCTGCCCTTCACTGTAAAGTCCCAGGGTGAGTTGCCACATTTAAAACCCAATGTGGCTAAACAATTTAAACTTCTTCTTCTTTGGCGATCACTCGTAGCCGAGCAAGATTGTCTTCCATAAACACTGTTTTAACAATGGGTCCGTAAGTGACTGTGGAGGCCAATTCTGGATCCACACATCCTTCCACAGTGGGGACATTGGTTTCCAGGCGGGAGTTGATAACGGTGTGGATTTGCCAAGCGTGCCTTCCTCTTAGCACGTTTCTCCCTTGCGTCCTGAGATTGAGTTTCTTCAAAGCCCATGACACCTTTGGTCAAGGCTGTTCTCCAACTGGGGCGCTCGCAGGCCAGTGTTTCCCAGTTGTCAGTATTTATACTACATTTTTTAAAAGATTTGCCGTGAGACAGTCTTTAAACCTCTTTTGTTGACCACCAGCATTACGCTTTCCATTTTTAAGTTTGGAATAGAGTATGGTAGTTGCTTTTACAATCACAAAATTAAATACTGTACAGTAGTTGCTTTTGCAATCACAAAATGCAAAAGACATTGCTTGAAACAGAACATGTTCTTTCATACCCACACCAAGGAAATTTTACTGAATCAGGCCACTGGTCTGTGCAGCTCAGTATTGTCTGTACAAAGGGCAGGGAACCTTTTTTGGCCCAAGGGCCGCATCCTCTTCCGGGCAACATTCTGGGGGCCACATGAGCATGGTGGGTGGGGCCAGAGGCAAAAGTGAGTGGAGCAATGCAGGCCAAATTGACCTTTATGCTGTAGGTTTCTACGCCCACCCACCAGTCAGGGATAAACACCCTATCTAGGGAAGGAAGATGCATTATCAGAGTTCAAGGACGTATTCCAGCCAGGGGAAAAGCGCTTACGGAGTGTATGAAGGAAAGGTGGTGAGGGGTGTGTGGCCTGTGGAGACCCCCAAGGGCCAGGCAAAGACCTGGAGGGGCTACATTCAGGGGTGTAGCAAGGGGGTGTGATAGGTTCGAGGCCTGCAGCACGCTCAAGCCACACATCTCTCCTGGGAGTGACGCGGTGGCTTGAGAACCCACAAGCTCTGTGCTGCCCCAAACAGTCCGCCCATTTCCCCACCCTCAGCTGTAGGGCAGCTGAGTGGGATGAGGCAGGAAGACTCCCTGGAGGCCCCCCGGTGCCCCCTTGGGTGACTGGTCCCACCCCCGGGCGCAGGGCATGCATGCCGCCCCAGGCACCTGATTGGCTTGCTCCGCCACTGGCTACATTTAGCCCCCAGTCCTGAGGTTCTACGCAGACTAGCAGCAACCCTCCAGAATTCTAAGCAGGGGGGTCTCTCCCATCCCTACCTGGAGATTGAATCTGGAAGACCTTATGTGTTTGCAGAGCAGTTATTCTAACCACTGAACAACACTGCAGCATATCATAACCATCCCTATGTAAAAAGGGTGTGTCCCTTTTTTGGGATTACAACCAATTATTTTGGGGGGGGGATTACAACCAATTTTTTTGGGGGGGAGCCCCCATTGGCGAAAGTGCGCCTTGGATTACAACCTGTTTTGGTTTACAACCGGACCTCCGGAATGGATTATGGTTGTAAACCAAGGTACTACTGTAATGAGAGGGATCAACTATGATCACATATGTTCACACAGGGATGTATGTAGCCTGTATCCAGAAAAAAAATCTGCAGCAAGGTAGCCCCAATTCAACATGGATCCAGTTAGTGCCGCCTTGTGACTGTAATGTGGTTCTCATGCAGTGAATAGTTAAACTATGGAAGTCACCGCCAAAGGAAGCCGAGATAGCCACCATAGAGGATGGCTTTCGATAGCTACTAGCTATAGAATCATAGAATCGGAAAAGACCACAAGCTATGATAGCTGTGCTCTGACCATAGCTGCCAAGTCTCCCGTTTTTCACAGGAAACCCCCATATTTTAAACCGTTTCCCGCTGGCAGCCCAGATTGGGGGAAATCCCGTATATCCCCTGGATTTCCTACCTGCCAGGGAGGCTCTATTTTGGGTGCCGGCGCCACCCGATTTCCAGTGCCCAGACATGGGTAGCGCGGCACCGGAAGTCACTTCTACGCATGTCCGGACATGCGTAGAAGCGACGTCCGGTGCCGTGCCGCTGCTGATCCTGCATTTTTCAGCGGGAGACTTGGCAGCTATGGCTCTGACTTCACTCTCTGACGCAGTCATGTTTCTGAATACCAGTTGCTGGAAACAACAGGAGGGGAGAGGGCTCTTGTGCTCAGGTCCGGCTTGCGGGCTTCCCACTGAGGTATCTGGTTGGTCACTGTTGAGGACAGGATGCTGGAATAGATGGGCCACTGCCCTGTTCTAAGAGGTTCTTCTTATGTTATATATTAACACGGGATGGTGCTTTATACTGAGTTAAACCCTTCGGTCCATCGAGCTCAGTATTATCTGCACTGAGTGGCAGCAGCTCTTCAGGCTTGAACCTGCAGGCGCTGGGGACCTTCCGCGTGCAAAGCAGATGCTCTGCTGCTGAGCTACAGCTTTCTCCTCTTGCCCAACAAAAGAGAAATCCACGATCCTCCTCCAGTTGCTTCCTCTCCTTTGTCTCTTCTGCACAGTTCCCAATGTGCATCCCCTCCCACATGCACACAGTTCCTTCTCAGGCTTCCCTTTTGCTCTGCAGACAATGCCTGCCCTATACTGTGTTGTTATTTGTGTATTATGACAGCATCTATTATCATCACCATTATAGACCGCAAGCTAGACTGGGGCGTCTCCGATGCGGGAGCCTGCCTGACTTCCCTCCAAAGAGCTGGGCGAAAGGAGATACGCTCCCTCTCTCTAATCTTGCTGCTGTTGTTTCCACTGCCCCTTCCAGCAGTCAGACACTTATTTTGCGTCGAGGGTCTCAGCAGGGGTGCAATTTAATGGAGGGCATTGAAAAAAACTGGATCGTACACTCTCTCACACACATACCGTGTGCCAGACAATGTGTGGCTATTCCTGCGGAGCATTTACATTTCCACTCAGCTCACATCTTCTGCATCTAAGAGGCGTTCTGCAGGATCAGGCCAAAGGGGTCCCATATAGCCCAGGATGCTGTTCTCATAGTGGCCAAGCAGACCTCCCAACAGGAAACCAGAAAGGAGAATCTGAGCACAACAGCAGCGCTCTTCTCATTTGTAATTCCCAGCTGGTAAGCAGAAGGATTTTAATCCTGTGTGGTGCTGGTTGTTTCTCCTTCATGAGCAGCTTCCATGTGTGCCCCCCACATACCTGCCAAGTCCTGGATTGCAGAATCCGGGACCGGCAGCCGCGTGACACTGGAAGTTGCGTAGACGCAACTTCCAGTGTCACTTTGCCCATCTATGGGCACAAAAAATGGCCGACGACGACACTGGAATAGACGCGACTTTCGGCACTGGCACCGGCCATTTTCGGTGCCCAAATATGGGCAAAGCCGGAAAAAAAGGCCGCCGGCAGGAGAATATAAGGGAGAATAATGGGAGACGAAGTGATACCGCTGGGAAATGGTATGAAAAAACGGGGGTTTCCCGGGGAAAACGGGGTACTTGGCAGCCATGGCCCCCCATGTGGGCAGCCATCTCCCCTACCTCACCAGAAGGTGCAGATCTGGTTTCATTCCCTACTAAATAGGGACTGAAAGAATTCCTTGATCATCCTTAATTCCCCATCACTGAATGTAAGAAGAGCTTGGCTGCTGGATTAGGGCAAAGGACCAAGAAGCCCAACATCCTGCTCTCAGACTGGCTAAGCAGACACCAAAATGGAAAGTCCAGAAGCAGCACTTGAGTACAACAGAAGCGCTTTCTGAACTTGTCATTGTGAGATCAGGTGACTGACAGGTGGGTGACTCCACCCACCTGCCAAACTTGGCCTGCGTGTGTGTCGGGGGCAGTGTTAGAATTTCATATATATAAGCTAGGCACCAAATGGCTCCTAAAACCAAGGGTAAAGGTAAAGGGACCCCTGACCATTAGGTCCAGTCGTGACCGACTCTGGGGTTGTGGCGCTCATCTTGTTTTATTGGCTGAGGGAGCCGGCATACAGCTTCCAGGTCATGTGGCCAGCATGACAAAGCTGCTTCTGGTGAACCAGAGCAGCGCACAGAAACGCCGTTTACCTTCCCGCCAAAGCGGTACCTATTTAACTACTTGCACTTTGACGTGCTTTCGAACTGCTAGGTTGGCAGGAGCAGGGACCGAGCAACGGGAGCTCACCCCGTCACAGGGATTCAAACCGCCGACCTTCTGATCAGCAAGCCCTAGGCTCTGTGGTTTAACCCACAGCGCCACCCGCGTCCCATAAAACTAAGGTTACAGTCGCCCAAATGGAATATCTAGTTGCCGTTTTGGGGGCAAAACAGCTCTGAAGCCCCCCCTTTTTTTCAAAGGATGGTCTGATTGTGATTGATTCTCATTTAAGGCTAGTTCAGATGACAACCTTGAGCTAGGTTAAGAATTTTGAGAACTTAAAGAAGAAAAGTAACTTGACCCAGGGACAGTCCACATACTTATTAGCCTATTCCGACCTCTTTTTCTAAATGGTGACTGCTCTTGCTCAGCCTGCACAGAAAAAGCGTTTTGCTTCCAGAAATTCATTTTGATTGTGCAGAAAAATATATAACTGATGGAATTCTACAGGATGGGGTATTAGTGTGTGAAAACAGCCCAGATCCAATGGTGCCCAGGCATGCACCTTCAGATGGTTGAGATATGTAGTGCCCAGGTATCTTCACTTGGTTGCAAGTGGCCGAAAGCCAGGTGCAAAATGCGCCTGGTGCCTGGTTATTTTTGAACACTGGTAGGGGTGGAGGCAGGGCCGTCTTAAGCAAATCCAGCGCCGTGGCGCAAAGGTCCCTCCGGCGCCCCCTCCCTTTCCCCAAGCTGCTCTCTCTCGCCCTGGCTCAGGGTCCCCAGCGCCACCAGCCCAGGCTTCCTGCCGCCCCTCACCTGCTGCACGGTGTCCCGCTGCCAGGTCACGCCGCCGACCCCTCTCCGCCTTAGCCAGGGCACGGGCAGCTCCCCAGCTCCTGCCACCTCCCCCGCCCGGAGGCCGTGGGGCCCAGCGGCCGCCATCCGCACCGGAGGAAACAAGCGTGAGTGGTGAATTCCAGGTTCTGCGGCCGGCTGGCCGGTCCACCGCTGCCTCTGCCTGTGCTCTCTCGCTGCGCTCCCAGTGGCCCGAGGAGCAGGAGGCCATTGCCACGCCGCCACCTGTGCCCCGGGAGAGGTGGTGGTGGGGCGGTGGGCACCAGTAATGTGGAGGAGGCCCCTTGGGAGCTGCTCCCGCTACTGCCGCTCCCACTCCCGCAGGCGACAGCGGCTTGGCGGGCAGCGGCTGAGGGGATTCCCGTGGCCAAAGGAGAGGAGGCGGCGGCGGAGCCATAGGGCTTAGTGGCTCGTTGCACCCTGCCAATGCTGGGGCGCCCCTGAGAGGCCGGCGCCCTGGCGCAATGAGCCACTAGCCCCTATGGGAAGGACGGCTCTGGGTGGAGGAGAGATAAGGATCCGGCATAGTGGTTGGATTCAGTTCCTGATATGGGCTTTTGGTCTGATCCAGCAGGACATCTCTGATGTTTCACGGTGCTCCTCATTCATTGTGTATTTTTTGTGTGTGTCTCTTCATCAGATGAAGAATGTTCCACCACAGAGCATCCTTACAAAAAGCCCTACATGGAGACGGCTCCTCCAGAAGAAGACCCTTTCTATCGCTCCACCTACTCCCAGCAGCAGGGACTCAATACCAGTGCATACAGGACTGAGTCTGCTCAGCGCCAAGCCTGCATGTACGCGAGCTCTGCGCCCGCCACGGAGCCAGTGCCCAGCCTAGAAGACATCAGCTGCAACACGTGGTCCGCTGTGCCGTCCTACAGCAGCTGCACAGTGACTGCCATGCAGCCTATGGACAGGCTGCCTTACCAGCATTTCTCTGCCCATTTCACTTCTGGCCCCCTCATGCCCCGGCTTGCCACAGTCGCCAACCATACCTCATCGCAGATCGGGGAGACGCATGCCATGTTCCAGCACCAGACCTCTGTCCCTCACCAGCCCATTGTCCGGCAATGTGGACCTCAGGCAAGCATACAGTCGCCTCCCAGCAGCCTACAGCCAGCAGAGTTCCTTTATTCTCATGGGGTGCCCCGAACCCTCTCCCCCCACCAGTACCATTCCGTGCATGGGGTGGGCATGGTGCCAGAATGGAGCGAGAACAGTTAACAAGGCAATCAAGGGAGAGGATTGCTGGAGAGATTTCACTGCAAACGAAGAGTGGTGTTTGTTTGTCTGTTTGTTTGCAAGACTCGCTTTAACTGAATGTTAATATCTAAGCACTCGAGAGATGGACAGCGTCCTATCCCCTGGGCAGACCATGGTATTGTATCTCCTGGCTTTCCTTTCTTGCGACCAATGACAAACTGATCCATGCCGTTCCGCCCTGCCCCACGCCATACAGCTCCCCCCATGCCCAGACATAGCCACACTGAGTTTGCATTGCTTCCACACCAACTTGTGCCCTTGCACAACATTATAGTTTGGTTTTGTTTTCAGGTGAAACACGGGAGTTTTGCTACCTTTCTTGACACGCGGAGAGTGCTCATAACAAGATGATCAGAATATGTCGTGTTTTCTTTTCTCCCCTCTCCCTCTCTCTCTCTCTCTCTCTCCCCTCTCTCTCCTTTTCTTTCTTTTTTTTTGGTGTTGATATTGACATTGTTATATAATAAATGATAATATATATCTATCTATCTACATCTATCTATATATTCCTTGGAGTCTCGCGAAAAGAACCTGTCCCTTTTCACAGAGACTTAAAAAGGGTGGGGAGGGGATTCGAGGTTGAAGAGTGTGTAAGGTTTCTTTTTAAAGGGGTGGAAGTAATTCACAGGTAAAACACTTTGGTACCTACCTCTGACAGGCACTTCAACTCTGAAAAGTTTCTGACCTGATTTTGCTCCATTTTCATGCCCGGTCCATTTTGTAATGTGCCACCCTCTAAAAATGGACCAAGATAGTTCACAGCAAATGAGCATCCACACTACAAGTTATAACTAGGGATGGGGGAGAAATTCCATTCCATTCACACTTTTCAAAACAGCATGTGATGTGAAATGCACTCATCCTTCAAATCTGCATGTTTACTAATTTTGCAGTGCAGTTCTCCAGCCAATTCATGTGCACAGAAATGTGTGCATGTGTGCATAAAATGCACATATTAAGGAAAACATTGCACAACAATGCATGGCATTACAGAAAACAGTTTTGCAAAGAAGAAGAGTATATTCGACAAAAGCACATACAAAAATGTGTATATTAGAAAATCACACTAAACAGATCTGGAAATGTGGAGAACTGAACTTAAAGTTAGAAAACTGAGAAATGCAGAGAAACCAATATTGACAGATTCACCCACCCCTAGTTATAAGAGAGTTGATTTTGTATGGCACAGATAGCCTGCTTTAAATCACAAACAGGTTTGTTGTAGCCTAAGATTTTGTGCAGTAAGACAGACAGGGAACATGTTTCCTTCCTGATGTCATTGGACTATAGCTCCCTCATCCCTGAGCATTGGCCATCCTGTGTGGGGCTGATGGGAGGTGCAGTCTGACAACATCTGGAGGGCCACCATTTTCCCATCCCTGGACTAAGTAGTCCATTTCACCAGATTCTTCAAGCCAAATTAGAAGTTATGCTAATGGCAGCCCCACATCTGGTGCTCTGCTCCTGCTAAAGTAAGAATGGTGGGAGACATTGCCTTCCAGATGTTGCTGGACCAGCTCTCATCATCCCTGAACATTGGCCACGATGGCTGGGGGTGATGGAGCCTAACAACAACAACTGAGGTTGCCCCATCTCTACTGCAATGTTTGCTAAAACCTATCCATGATTCAACATAATAATGTTCTCTCTACATCACACCATTAGCAGTCATGAATGGAGGGGGTGAGAAAGCATGAAAGCAGGACATGGGGAAGCACTGCTGGATCTTATATGCAGTGAGGGAGAAGAAGAGTATATTGGCTGCCCTTTTTGGTAGAATTCAAAAGAAGATCGGCACTCACACCATTTTCTAGCATGCGGTGGGGAACCTGTGGCACTCAAGATGTTGCTAGACTCCAACTTCTATCACCTCTGTTCATTGATCATGGCGGCTGAGGCTGATAGGAGTTGGAGTCCAACCACACATCCCCCAACCCTGCCACTCTTGGGAGAGACTGATGGTGCTGCGTTTTTGCATAGCAAGCCCATCATCCAGCAAATCGTGATGTTCTCATGCCTCTCATCTCTGTCTTGCCTGAAAAAGGACCTCTCCATCTTCCACCTCCCCCAGCAGATTTCCTAATTGCCTTTGCACTTTGAGCTTGCTCATCCCTAGTGATGGAGGTCCTTATATTTAGGGCAGGAGTAGTGAAGCTGTGGCCCTCCGGATGTTGTCAGACTCCAGATCCCACCAGGCCCAGCCAGCATTGTCACTTGCAGTCCAGCAACATCCAGAGGGTCACACGTTCCCCGCATAGCTGCCAGGTTTTCCCTTTTCTCGCGAGGAAGCCTATTCAGCACAAGGGAAAATCCCTTAAAAAAAGGGATAACTTGGCAGCTATGGTTCCCCATCATTTAATTAGGATTGAGACTGAGATGCTGTGGAGCAGAAAATCCAGTTCAAGTGCCCTTCCTGTCTCCACTTTTGTCAGCATCACTTCTTTGTCCCAGGACAACAACAACAAAAAAAGTGGCCACCACATCAAATGATTTTTTTAGGTGTTTCGATGAAGTTACAGATAGGTTCTCTAGCCTCCATTAGATTATGAGCACCAGCTTACCATGAAAGAAACACAAACTATTTTTATTTTTGGAATTAGCACAACTGAGGCCCATGTTCTCTAATGGCAATCGGGTTAGGACCCCCCCCCAGATGTTGTTGGAGTTCAAGTCCATAAGCCCCAACTAGGATGATAAGTGATCAGCGATGATGGGACTTGGACTCCAACTTGGGTTGATGGGACTTGGCGGGTCCTTGACTTCTCCTCCGTCCTGGTCCTCTGCTACAATCCCCAAAGCATTCTGGGAAGAGGTACAAGAAGTTCATGGCTGCTGTGCAGATATGACGCCTGTTTCTTATCCATTTCCCTAATGCCCACGAGCAAGTGGTTATGTGTAGGTCCATTTAAAAATGCTTCCTATGGAACCAAAGCACTGTCTGGAATGACACATCACGTGAGGTAATCCTTCGGTCACCAACTCTGCTGAAATGTAAGTCTATGGTGGAACAATGGGGTTGTATCCAACCAAATTCTATTCAAATAAAACTCATTGAGATTAATGTACCTGTTGGTCATGACCCTTAGCTGCAATGGGTTTGCTCTGAATACAATGAAAATTGCATACAGTTTAATGACAGGAGCCTTATCAGCAAAGCAAGTTCCTCCAGATAAGTATTGCTTGATTTGGAAGCAGTTACTACAGGGGGACAATTTTAATTAGTCTGCACCAAGGATGGTGTCAAAGATCTGGCAGTTCGGATTTGGGGGGCATTGAATATATCAAATTTGTAAGGGTTGATTTTTTGCCATCAAAACCCTCCATAGCATTATTTTCTTGGGTACTTTGCTGTGCATAGAATTCATTTAATTCTGACATTTTCAACAGTCCCTCAGCTTCTTGCCACATACGCTTCTTGGACCAGATCATGTCTGGTCCCTCCCCTTTCCTCTGAATTGTCCAGTGTCACAATTTCTCCTACTTCCTGGTTTTGCCTCCTTTCTAAATTAGGCAAAAATGAGGTTGATCCCGTCCAGTCATACTGGATACCACATCTTATATTCTTGAACACCAATAAGTAAATTCATGTGAGTTGATGCAACCAATCAGACCTGGACAGTTCAGAATGGCATTGAGGGCAAATGAGGGCAACAGAGAGTAAAAACTAGTGAGGGCAATGGAAACCAGCATTGCCACTGAGGAGTTTGTCAGCAATGAGGAAAACCACAATGCACAGTTGTGCGCTGTTTGGTTTCTTTCCTTCTGTACATGTCCATTTTTAACCCATTAATGGCTTTTACAACTTCTTTTTAAAAGTTGTCCCTCTAAAGTGATGTTGGCCATGTTAATGAAATCTAGTGTTTGGAATCCCCCCAGAAAAATACCTGAAATGAAGTTTGATGTGGGGAAAAAAATTCTGTGCATTTAGTAACAACCGAAAAGCCAAATTTGTAAAAAATGATCATTCTATTTGTCTTCCTGTATAATTGTTCTTTTTTCTTTTTTTGACATATCTGCTTATGTTAACATGGGACGTTAAACAAAATCTGTGTTTAGAAAGTGCTGAGAAAGGTTGGGCAGTTGTGTGTAGGTAAAACAAAATCTAACTGCAGGGTTCTTTGGATGTAATTATTTTGTTAGTACTATTTATTGATAAATAGGTATTCTGCTAAGGCATAACAGGTAATAAAATCAGCCACACAGCTGGTCAGAAACTTTTAAATTCTATTTTGTTTATACTTCATTGGCAAGCTTGAATTCCTTTTCCTCTCTTCCTTTCCATACTGTACTTAAAAAATAAATAAATACAAATGACCCTAATTATGAAAATGGAATAAATATGTATGCATGGGAAAGAAAATGAATGACTGTCCACAAGCATGGAAGAATGAGGTCACAAATACGTTCGCATGTCTGTTTCTAAAGGGGTGGGAAGAACCATTACCTATCTAATCTTTCCATATTTTTGTGTGACAATTTATGTCTAATAAATACCAGGTGCTCTGAAGTACAAGGTATCTGAATACCTGTTTTCCCCTGTGTCTGTGATGGATACCTGTGTCCTCTGGTAGAGGAACGAGTCCTTCGAAAACCCTGATGGGAAGAAAGTTGAATGGCAACCTTTTACCTGCACCCTCATTCCTCACTGGTTCCTTTTTAAAAAGAAATGTTGGGGCTAATGGGATAGAAAATAACTACAGTGGTTTCAGGGCTGGAGTAGTTTCATTCCCATTCCAGAGGTGAGCAGCTGAGGCTGGTCCATTAGCGCAAATGCGACACTGCCCCAGAGGCTGGAGGCTACTGTTGGTCATTCCTCACCTGCATTACGTCTTGTATGCTGGCATAATTCCACAGGTGGAAGCTGGTGGAAGGCCCTCCTAGCCCTGCACAAAGGGGTTTTGGGTTGTTCTACTAGTCAGTTAGGGATGCGGGTGGCGCTGTGGTCTAAACCACTGATCAGAAGGTCGGTGGTTCGAAGCCCCGCGACGGGGTGAGCTCCCATTGCTCGGTCCCAGCTCCTGTCCACCTAGCAGTTCGAAAGCATGCCAAAAGGTGCAAGTAGATAAATAGGTACTGCTCCGGCGGGAAGGTAAACGGCATTTCCGTGCGCTTCTCTGGTTTTGGTGTTCCGTTGCGCCAGAAGCGGCTAGTCATGCTGGCCACATGATCCAGAAAAACTGTCTGCGGACAAACACCGGCTCCCTCGGCCTGTAAAGTGAAATGAGCACCACAACCCCAGAGTCGTTCAAGACTGGACTTCATTGTAAGGGGTCCCTTTACCTTTACCTTACTAGTCGATTAATCAACAGGCAAAGAAAATAGCTCCCAAGCAAAAACTATGTGGCAAGCCAACCCAGCTACATAGAATAATAAAACTGCAGGGTTGGAATGAACCCCGAGGCTCATCTAATTCAATCTCCTGCAAATGCAGGAATCTCAACTAAAGCATCCATGACAGATGGCCATCCAACCTCTGCTTTAAAACCTCCAATGAATGAAAATTGTGAATGGACTCCGGAGGGTGTGCATGCACATACATACACTCCGGAGGGTGTAATGAAGGGAAACAGCTCTTCCAGAAGAACCAGAAGGTTCTTCCTGATGTTAAGTTGAATTCTTTCTTGTAACCTGTTCCTCTAGAGCAGGAGAAAACAAGCCAGCTCCATTTCCCCTGTGACAGCCCTTCAGATATTTGGAGATGGCTATTGTGTCTCCTCTCACTCTCCTCCTAGCCAGGATAAACATACCCAACCACAGGGCCGTCTTATCTGGCGCCCTGGTGCGACGGATCCCTCCGGCGCCCCCCTGCCCTGTTTCCCAGCACGGTGGGCGGGCAGGCGCAGTGCGGCTGCCACAAATGCAGCTGCGCGGTGGCCTGGTGCCCTGCGCCCCCCAGCCTGGCCATAGGGCCAGCCCTGCCCAACTATACCCAACTCCTCAACTGTTCCTCATAAGGCTTGGTTTCCAGATAAGGGCCATGGAATTCCACTCCAAAGTCTACGTGGATGCTACCACTACCTCTAACACTAAGAACACAAATTAAGGGATCGTGGAGAGGAACGGAGTCGTTGTAGAAAGCGGGAACTGCCGGTCTTTATATTCAAACATTAACATCATCTGCCTGGGAGAGGAAGCAGGAGAATCCAGATTGCTAGAGAACCGTGTTGCAGAATTGGATGCCCTATCAAACACTAGGTGGTGGATAGCTGTTTGACTGTGTTTCCAGGAGGGGAATGACCCTGCCTCCCCTTTGACCTTAGAAGCCTTCCCACATCTGATTTCTTTAAGAATTACATCTATGTTGGTTAGTGTCAATGTCAGAGGGGATGAGAGAATCTTTCATTTATTTCAACTGAAACAGAAACATGCTTGTTAACCTCAGCGCATCAGACCAGCCCTGCTGGATCAGCTCAAAGGCCCATCTAGTCCAGCCTCCTGTTCTCACGGTGGTGAATCAGATACCCACGGGAAGCCCACAACTGGAACCTGAGCACAAGAGCACTCTCTCCTCACTTGTGATTCTCAGATATTCAGAGGCATACTGTCTCCAACAGTGGAGGGTAGAGCACAACTACCAACAGTCTTTATCTCCAGGAATTTGTCTAATCCCATGTCATCCAGGTTGGTGTCCACCACTAACTCTTGGTGGGAGCCAGGGGCGTAGCGAGGCACCGCGACACCCGGGGCGGCAAATTGCCATGCACCTGGGGGGGGTGTGCCGTTGCTACGTAACGCCGCATGCATCGTTACGTGGCGGGGTATCGCCGCCGCCCCGCGCCTCCAAAGCTGCGTGCCTCCAGCTACAAACTCCAGGTAAAAAGCCTGCTCAGCGCAGCGCACCCGTCCTCTTGGCACAGACTTTTTACCAGGAGGCTGGAGGCTCGGCCTGGGAGTCGCAGGGGTGGGGGCGACAAGTGGCACCCCCCCAGAGTGGAACCTGGGGCGAACCGCCCCCATTGCCCCCCGTTGTGACGCCCCTGGTGGGAGCAGATTCCCTCATCTAGCTATGCGCACAGTTACACACAGCACACACCCTCAGCTCAATGGACTAAAGCAGATCCACAACTTGAAAACGTGTCTTACCTCACAGCTTTGGAGGTGGGGATATATATGTGGGTCACAGCAGTGGCCTTGCAGCAGTTCACTTTTCAGGAGGTAGAACTACATACTATATATTTGAAAACCAAGTGTATTACAGTATTCAACCCAGTTCAAGGTGCTCATGTTAGTGTTTAAATCCCTAACTGACCCAGGCTCCGAATACCCTCTCGGGCATTAAGATCAGCTGAGGTGGACCCTCTTGGCTGTTCCACCACCCTCAAAAGCCTGGAGAGGTGGCCCATGAGAGGTCATTCTTTGTGGCTGCCCTTAAGCTGCGGAACTCTGGAGTTGGGTATGTTTAGCATGGAGGAGGGAAGGTGGAGAAGTGACATGCTACCCATCTTCACATACCTAAAGAGCTGTTGTAGGGAAGATGGTGCAAGCTTGTTTTCTGCTGCTCCAGAGAAGAGGACCTGAACCAATGGATTCAAATGACAAGGAAGGCAGTTCCGATGAAAGATTGAGAAGAGTTTTCTGATGGCAAGAGCTGTTTGAGCAGGGCCGTCTTAAGCATATCTGGTGCCCTGGTGCCCTGGTGCGAAGATCCCTCTGGCACCCTCCCGCCCTGTTTCCCAGTGCGGCTGTCTGGAGGGCGTAGTGCGGCTGCCGCGGGCTCAGCAGCGTGGCACCCCCCCTAGCAGCCCTGCACCCTGGCGCCCTGCACCACCCAGCCTTGCCATAGGGCCGGCCCTGTGTTTGAGATAGTAGAAGGGGCTATCTGGACTCTCTTTCATTGGAGGTTTTTGAACCATAGCTGTCAAGTCTCCCGTTTTTTTGCGGGAAACCCCTGTATTTTAAACCATTTCCCACTGGCAGCCCGGATTGGAAAAAATCCCATAAATCCCCCGGATTTCCTACCTGCCAGGGAGGCTCCATTTTGGGTCCTGGCGTCGCCCGATTTCCGGTGCCCAGACATGGGTAGCGCAGCACCACAAGTCGCTTCCACACATGTCCGGACATGCGTAGAAGTGACTTCCGGTGCCACACCACTGCTGATCCCGCATTTTTCAGCAGGAGACTTGGCAGCTATGTTTTTAACAGAGGTTGGATAGCCATATATCCGGAATTGTTTAGTTGTGATTACTGCATTTCAGGGGGTTGAACTAGATGGCTCTTGGGGGATGCTTCCAACTGCAGTTTTATGATTCTGTAACTCCTCCCCACAAACATGCATCTGGCATTTTTACGGTACAACTTCCAGGAAATGCTGAAGACACACCTCTTTGACACTTAAGGTGTATATTTTAGGACCCACCTTATGTATGCGGTTCTAAGTTGATTTAAACTGTTAATAACAGTAACAGCAGCAGCATCAACAACAATCATATTCCCCCCCTTCATTTTCAATGATATAACAGCAAGGTCTTTCTGAAGGCTATACTGTTTCTTAAAAGTGAGCAGTGTGCCTATGCAGGGTGAGGAGGGGAAGGATCTGTTCAAGGCCACAATTTCCACCCTATAAAAGCGCCTGCTTGAGAATAAATCCATTTTTCTTCCTCACAGTATTAAGGTTCAAGAAATTCCATGGAAAATAATTTGTCAAGATTTCTGGCTGATCAAAGAAGCGTATAAAAAGCCCCCATTTCTTTCTTTCTTTTTTTTAACCCCCCCCCAAATAAATAAAAATGGCTAGAGAAACCCCCCTCCAAGCTCAGAACGAATTGGCCATCCATTTACCCAACTGTCAGGCAGGGGTAGCTCAGTCCTTAACGTGTCTTTAGCAGGAGCTGGAGCCAGAAGGAAGCAATTCTGTGGCCACTGTGTGTCCATGCATGGGGTATGTTAATGATTAGAATATCTCGGCCCAGGGGGATTCGGTAAGATATGACTCAGATTTGCAAAAGCCCCATAAATCTCCCTTCTTCTTATACAAAATGTGTGCTTTATGGCTTTTTCTTGGCCGATAGCATACATACATACATAACAGAGCACGGTGGGTTTGCATCTGAGCTCCCCAAACGAGTGTTTTTTTGTCTTTGGGCCCAAGCCATGAAGAACAGACTCTTTTCTGTGCGATTGCTACTATTTCCTGGCTCAAGGTGAATGCGGATAATGGCTGGTAAATTACTATGGGGGCGCCTCTTACAATTAAGGGTTCAGGTTGCTGCTGGTATAGAAATAAAAAGAAAAAGAAAAAGTGGAATCGGCAAAGTTAACAGCTAAAATAAGATGACCTAATGATGATTGTCATAGCTGCCAAGTTTTCCCTTTTCTCGCGAGGAAGCCTATTCAGCATAAAGGAAAATCCCTTTAAAAAAAGGGATAACTTGGCAGCTATGATGATTGTTTTGTGGCAGAATGGAAGCCTTTTTTGAATTATTTAAAGAAATACCGGTACTATAGTATATATGCAAGCAGGATTTGAACTATCAGCAACAGAAGGAATTAGAGAATATTGTATTGCTGTTACGGTTCAAGAGAGAGAAGGTAGTGTGCAGCAAGGGGGAGATAAAAAACACAATGAAAATGAAAATGAAAATCCACCATAAGAACATAAGAAGACCTCTGCTGGATCAGGCCAATAGCCTATCTAGTTCAGCATCCTATTTTCACAGCAGCCAACCAAGCTGCCTGTGTGTAGAGTTGCCATATTTCAAAAAGTAAAAACCTGCAAAGTTGACAAGCCTACCTGTGTGAATTCTGAAAACAGCAACACCTGAGTGCAAAGTTCTCCTGGTACACACATTCCTAGATGCAATTTCTCCTAATATAACACACTTTTGTTTCTTCAGTAGCACCTTAAAGACCAACTAAGTTTTTATTTTGGTATGAGCTTTCGTGTGCATGCACACTTCTTCAGATACACTTGAAACAGAAGAGCCAGACCATTATGTATATACAGAGGGTGGTGGGGGTGGGTGGGAATGGGTGATGGGTTATTTTCATTAATATATTCAGTTTATATGCACACTTCACCCTCGTGCATGTGTATTTGAACAACGTGACTTGGTGAGCTGCGGTGCAAAATTCAGAGAGGTGAGATTGTGGAAGAACGGCTGCATTTTGACTCATGTATTGTTTCCAGAAATGCAAACAGGGTAAATTCTCCTTTAAATGTGAAATGAATCTAATTTCTCCACCATCTGTAGTTGCAATGCACCTTGGGAAAGATAAATCATGAGAACTACAAGCACCACAATGCACTGGGTGCCTCTGAAAGCAACTCCCCTCCCCCCCCCAGCTATCATTAATGCAATCCAATCAAATTCCAGTTGCATGGGCCATTTCTGAGGATTGCTTGGACTTCTACAATGTTAAAATCACAGAGAGTGTTATATACATATATATTTAAGTACATCAGATAATTAGAAACTAATCAAAATCCCAGCCCACAAGGAAGGCCTCAGTGGGTTTCTGGTAGGAACACCTGGAAAAGATTGATCAAGACGTGGTCGGCGGAGGGAGGTGATTTATGAGGAGTAAGCCTTGCTTAAGTAGGAGTTCTTTGGAAATATTGCTGCGGCAACTCTGGAGGGGGAAAAGCCCCGGGTTCTTCTTGAGTTACCAGTTTGTCAAGAAAAATCACTTGATATGGTTCCATGATAAAAATTATTGCTCTTGATTTGCCATCCGCAAAGCTCTCCATCAGGGAAAGCCCTGCTCACTTCAATGGGATTGAGTCAAGATGGTGCCAGGAGATTTCAGGTTGCCGTTTATGACGGAACAAAGTGAAGCGTTGCAGGCCAGCTGAAGTCACTTCCCTAGGATTCAGTTCTAGAATTGTAGAGTTGGACGGGACCACAAGGATCATCTAGTCCAGGCATCCTCAAACTGCCGCCCTCCAGATGTTCTGGCCTACAACTCCCATGATCCCTAGCTAACAGGACCAGTGGTCAGGGATGATGGGAATTGTAGTCCAAAACATCTGGAGGGCCGAAGTTTGGGGATGCCTGATCTAGTCTAACTCACTGCAATGCAGGAATCTTTTGCCCAACGTGGGGCTAGAACCCATGTCCCTGCCATTAAGAGACGCACGCTCTACCAACTGAGCTACCCCAGCTGGAACAAACTCCAGGCCGATTTCCACATTATGGGCCGTAGCCTACTCACTTCTGCTCATGAGTGGGCGGTAAAATGGCAAGTGCAATCCTACGTAAACAAGAGAAAAGTGATGCCCATTGGGGCATAAGAACATTAGAAGAGCCCGCTGGATCAGGCCAATGGCCCATCATCATCTTGCTCTCACATTGGCCAGCCAAATGCCCGGGGGAAGCCAGCGAGCAAGATTCAAGCACAAGAGCCCTCTCCCCTCCCATGACTTCCAGCAACTGGTGTTCAGAATAACTACTACCTCCAGCTGCAGCGGCAAAGCATAGCCATGATGGTTAATGGCTTTCAATAGCCCTCTCCTCCATAAATTTGTCTAATCCTCTTTTAAAGTCATCTAGGTTGGTGGCCATCTCTGCTTCCTGTGGGAGCGAGTTCCATAGTTTAACTCCAGGCACCCCCAAACTCACCCCTCCAGATGTTTTGGGACTACATGCGTCTCTTAATGGCAGGGACATGGGTTCTAGCCCCACGTTGGGCAAAAGATTCCTGCATTGCAGTGAGTTAGACTAGATCATTGCAGTGAGTTAGACTAGACTAGATCAGGCATCCCCAAACTTTGGCCCTCCAGATGTTTTGGACTACAATTCCCATCATCCCTGACCACTGGTCCTGTTAGCTAGGGGATGATGGGAGTTGTAGTCCCAAAACACCTGGAGGGCCGAGTTTGGGGATGCCTGCTTTAACTCCGTGCTTTATGAAGAAGGGCTTCCTTTTATCTCTCCTGAATCTCCCCTCATTCAGCAGCTATATATCTTTTTACGTATACACATGGGGTCTGATTTGGTGGTGACTCCCAATTATAACTCATAGCTTTCTGTAGGCAGGCAGCCCTGTTTCGGGAAGTTTTTAATGTCTGATCCCCCCCCAGTTTCTTTTTTATTGGTTTCTGGTTTCTTTGGACATACATTCATCATATCACATTGTAACAACTTAATTTTCCTGTAATTAAACATATATTTTAAAAACCTAATAAAAGGGGGGACCATAAAAATACATGCATGTTTATTTGATTCATTTGTAATCCATTTGACTTTTTTCCCCTTCTTACTTGGGTCCTCAGCTTTATTTAATTGACTGCCCCTCCTAACAAGGCCATTTATTCAGTAACCTACTGTAGTTAGGGTTGCCAGACTCAATAGTGGACAGGACTTCTGTGCCTTTAATTGCCCTGCTCTCTTTTGAGTCTGGAAACCTTAAAAGAGAAACCATCAGACCCTTTGTTTAATTTCCAAACAAAGGGTCTGCTGGTTTCTCTTTAAGGTTTCCAGACTCAAAAGAGAGCAGGGCAATTAAAGGCACAGAAGTCCTGTCCACTATTGAGTCTGGCAACCCTAAACCTAGTTACAGGTAGGTAGCTGTGTTGGTCTGATGCAGTCAAAACAAAATAAAAAAATCCTTCCAGTAGCACCTTAGAGACCAACTAAGTTTGTCATATGACAAACTTAGTTGGTCTCTAAAATGCTACTGGAAGGATTTTTTAAAAAACCCTAAACCTAGTTCCTTTATATTTTATTATTTTTTGTTTTTGTTTTGATTGGAATACAGTGGTACCTCAGTTTATGAACACAATTGGTTCCGGAAGTCTGTTCATAAACTGAAGCGAACTTTCCCATTGAAAGTAATGGAAAGTGGATCAATCTGTTCCAGACGATCCACGGAGTACTTAAACTGAAGCGTTCATAAACTGAAGTGAACTTTCCCATTGAAAGTAATGGAAAGTGGATTAATCTGTTCCAGACGATCCGCGGAGTACTTAAACTGAAGCGTTCATAAACTGAAGCAAACTTCCCCATTGAAAGTAATGGAAAGTGGATTAATCAGTTCCAGACGGGTCCGCGGAGTACTCAACCTGAAGCGTACTTAACCCGAAGCATGGGTGTAATTGGTTCCGGAAGTCTGTTCATAAACTGAAGCGAACTTTCCCATTGAAAGTAATGGAAAGTGAATGAATCCATTCCAGATGGGTCCGCGGCGTTCATAAACCGAAAATTCATAAACCGAGGTGTTCATAAACCGAGGTTCCACTGTATATTCAAACAATATTTGAAAGACCATTATGGAGAGTTAATTTTTTTGACCGTTTAGAATAACTCGTGTAAGGAAAAAAATAAAAAATAGAAAAAATAAAAATAAATGTTTCATTGTGGTTTTTTATATATATTCTGTTCGAAGCTGCCCAGAGTAGCTGGGGCAACACAGTCAGATGGGCAGGGGACAAGTAAATATATTATTATTATTATTATTATTATTATTATTATTATTATTATTGCTTTTTTTCTAAAATAATATTTAGGGGTAATCTCATTTTGACTCAAGAAAATCACCGGGAAAGGAAAAGAAGCTAACCATTGGAGGTCGTAACAACGAAATTGACCAATCACCGTGCTAGATTCCAACTCCTACTTCACACATTAAATGCTCGCTTCTGTCTGAGACTCAGGAAACACCGTGACAAGAAATGAGGCCGCCATCGGGGGTAGCAACGGAACTGATGATTCACCGTGCTAGAGAAGAAACTATTTTTTAAAATAAAAAAAATGAGTTTCTTTTCCCATTAGATTCACAAAATGTTTAGGGGTATGCGTCCCCCTGCATCCTCCCAGAAAAACCCTCCTCCTCCTCCTCCTCCTCCTCCTCCTCCTCCTCCTCCTCCTCCTCCTCCTCCTCCTCCTCCTCCTCCTCCTCCTCCTCCTCCTCCTCCTCCTCCTCCTCCTCCTCTTCTTCTTCTTCTTCTTCTTCTTCTTCTTCTTCTTCTTCTTCTTCTTCTTCTTCTCTTGGTGAAGAGGTCAAATCAGTGTGTGGCAGCTGTGAAAAAGGCAGACTACATAGCAGAAACTGAAAACAAAACTGCCAATATCATAACGCCAATATACAGATCTGTGATGCGACTACTTCTCCAAACAGGCAGTAAAATGGGAAATGCAATTCAGTGTGAACAAATATAAAGTGATGCATGTCTGGGCAAGAAACAGTTTACAGTATGTATCACAGGCAAGCGCAAAGAAGCTGGTGAGTCTTCTACATCTGACTTCCATATGATTTAGTCGATAGAGCAGCTATTCTTCCTGGCTGCTCCAAGTCAGTATCTTTAAGTCAAATGCAACAGGAAAAGGAGAGAGAGAGAGAGAGAGAGAGAGAGAGAGAGAGAGAGAGAGAGAGAGAGAGAGAGAGAGAGAGAGAGAGAGAGAAGATGGGGGGATCCCATAAATCACAAAGGCCTTCCGATTTATCTCTGCCTGTAATCAAAGGGGATCTAAAAGAAAGAAAGACCTGGGGATATCGGAGTTTGCTTCTTACCGAGGGAAACCAAGAAATGGGATACGGTTACCTGCCTCTCTGCACAAGCCAGGACTTTAAACCACATTAAAATAATAGCTGCATTCACTTGCGGTCGCAAGAAGGATATTCTGTCCGAGAAGAGGAGGCATCCGGAATCATTCCAGTTTCAAAAAGTAACTTAGCCAGAAGTTTTCTATATTAAAAAATAAAATAAAAATCATTGACTGCAACCTTAAATGAGATAAATGGCTCACCCTGGCTCTGCAAAGGGAGCCTCTAAAACCAGGCGGACACAGCAGAAGCATTTGAAAAGGAAGAGCCCCCCCCCCCAAGAGCCATATAATGGCAAGAGTCTGCCAAGGAGATCACTGAGACTGCTATTAGGATATAGGAGAGATACACATGTAAGCCGAGTGAGCACCAGACGTTTTGTTAATTTACCGCGAGAAGAGATAGTGGGTGGCAGGGAGGATGGTGGGAGACAGGTAGAGGAAACCGAACAGATCTGGATTTGTCAGTCCCCAAATGTTGTTTTAAAAATATCAATGGTTTTCACAGGTGGATTCTTGGATTCTTGCTCTAGCAGGTCCTTGCAACAAGTGGAAACAGATTAGGAAGAAACATTACACCGAGTCAGGACTTAGAATCATAGAGTTGGAAGAGACCACAAAGGCCATCCAGTCCAACCCCCTGCCGAGCAGGAAACACCATCAAAGCATTCTTGACATATGCCTGTCAAGCCTCTGCTTAAAGACCTCCAAAGAAGGAGACTCCACCACACTCCTTGGTAGCAAATTCCACTGCCGAACAGCTCTTACTGTCAGGAAGTTCTTCCTAATGTTTAGGTGGAATCTTCTTTCTTGTAGTTTGAATCCATGGCTCTGTGTCCGCTTCTCTGGAGCAGCATAAAACAACCTTTCTCCCTCCTCTATATGACATCCTTTTATATATTTGAACATGGCTATCATATCACCCCTTAACCTTCTCTTCTCCAGGCTAAACATACCCAGCTCCCTAAGCCGTTCCTCATAAGACATCGTTTCCAGGCCTTTGACCATTTTGGTTGCCCTCTTCTGGACACGTTCCAGCTTGTCAGTATCCTTCTTGAACTGTGGTGCCCAGAACTGGACACAGTATTCCAGGTGAGGACTGACCAGAGCAGAATACAGTGGTACTATTACTTCCCTTGATCTAGATGCTATACTCCTATTGATGCAGCCCAGAATTGCATTGGCTTTTTAAGCTGCTGCTTGTAGCAGACTTTGGCTTGTAGATCAGTACTGTCTACACTGACCGGCAGCAGCTCTTCAGCATTCCAGGCAGGGGGTGTTCCCATCCCTACTAGGAGATGCCGGGGATTGAATTTGGGACCTTCTCCAAGCAAAGAGGATGCCCTGTTATGGAGCTACAGCAATTGCCCAATCACAGGAGATTGCCTTATACAGAATCAGGTCATTGGTTCCATCTAGCTCAGTATTGTTTATGTTGATTGGCAGAAGCTCTCCAGGATTTTAGACAGCCCTACCTGGAGATGCCAGGGATTGAACCTGGGACCTTCTGCATGCAGAGCAGATGCTTTGCCACTGAGCTATGATCATATAATGAAGGAAGACTTACATATGAGCAAACATAACTTGGCTCTCTGCAACTTTAGGACAAAGGAATATAATTGGCAGTGCTTTTTCTCTGGGGGGACGCAGGGTTATGCATACCCCTAAACGTTTTGTGAACCTTTGTACTTTTGTCCATTTACTGTATTTATTTTCCCCGATTTGAACTGTAAAAAGGTGATTTTCTTGAGTCAAAATGAGGGTAGCCCTAAACATTTTTTAAGAAAAAAAGCACTGATAATAGGAGACTGCTTTATCAATCAGAACATTGGGTTTCCCAAACTCTCCAACATTTTTTGGACTACAGTTCCCACCAACCCTGATCATGAGTCCTGCTAGGTAGGGATGATGGGAGCTGTAGTCCAAAAACAGCTGGAGACCCAAATTTGGGAAACACTCATCTAGCTCGTTACTTTTTACCTTGACAGGTTGCAGCTCTCCAATGTTTCAGCCGTGAGTTCTCTTCCCAGCTGTGCTTGAGCATGTTGGGGATTGAACCGGGGGCCTTCTGCAGGCAACACAGGTGCTCAATCACATGCTACATGCGCCCCACCCAATTCCTACTTCAAATTCACATTTGGCATGCATGCAACACCTTGGGCTGCTCAACACCCTTGGCTTCCACTGCGGTTGTAATCGTTACATTATGGACGTTCAATGAAGCTGAATGCAGGAAGATCCAAGACAGAGAAAAGAAAGCCCTTCTTCACACAGCACAGCGTTAACCTGTGGAACTCCCTTCTCCAGGAGGCAGCAGTAGCCACCAACCTGGATGGCTCTCAAAGAGGATTGGACAAAGTCACGGAGGAGAAGACCATCAAGGGCTGTTAGCCATGATGGCTATGCTGTGCCTCCATGGCCGGAGGCAGAAATGCTTCTGAATAACTGTTGCTGGAAATCACAGCAGTGGGGAGAGTGCTCTTGTGCTTGGGTCCTGCTAATTATAGGTTTCCAAAGAGCCCTTCCATAGCCTCCTCCCTGGGGTCCCTCCTGCATCACTGGACTGCTGTGTTTTGGGGGAAGGCATTGTTCCACAGGTGAAGGTGCCTCTGAGGGTCCAGGCTCTGGCCCTACAAATATGGGAGTTTCCTTCTGAGGGCTCATGCTGTTCTGCCGCTGTTGTTTCGCAGCTCCCAACTGCTCTTCACCTGGGCTGGCTTTTTAGCTTCTGACTCCGAATTCTGACTGCTGCTGGACTCTGGGGTCATAATGTCCAGACTCACCTCAAACTGCTGATTGTAGCCAAACCATCACCATTATTATAATTTCGTAGTTGTTTTCCTGCCTGGGCAATTTAAAGCAACTTACCATATTTTAAGCAAGGCACAAACACATACAGTGGTACTTTGGTTCTTGAACTGAATCCATTCTGGGAGTCCGTTTAACTCCCAAAACCGTTCGAAAACCAAGGCGCGGCTTCCGATTGGCTGCAGGAGCTTCCTGCACTCAAGCGGAAGCTGCGTCGGACGTTCGGCTTCCGAAAAGCATTCGCAAACCGGAACACTTACTTCCAGGTTTGCAGCGTTTGGGAGCTGATTTGTTCAGCAACCAGGCCCGTCCTAGCCATAGAGGCTAGTGGCGTGGAGAACCACGGCATCGGGCGCTGGAGGGCGCCAAGTGAGCGCGGGGTTCTGGCGGTCTGGCCAGGACTGCTCTCCACGAGCTGAGAGGCTGAGCCGCATCTCTCTCCTTCTCCGAGGACTCCGCACCGCACCTCCTTCTCCTTTCCCCCACGCTGGGCTCCCCTCAGTCGAGCTTTGCCACCAGCGTGTGCACAGCGCCCAAGCGGCTCTTGCTGGTCCCGCGGTGAGCACACTGGTGGCGAAGCTTAACTGAGCGGAGCCCAGCGCTGGGGAAAGGAGAAGGAGGCATGGCGCGTAGTCCTCGGAGGTGGCCTCCTCCTGCTGCCATGGTCGCCTTGGCACTCCCGGGTCTTTAGAGAGGCTCTGGAGCAAAGTCTGGCCACTCAGGAGCTGGTTTGGCCAGCAAGGCGGGAGGGGGCTGCCTGTAGCCCACCAGCTCATAGAAGGGCGGCTGCCTCAGCATGATCGCTTCGGTGCTGCACTTTCAGATGGGGGGGCTGGAGGGACCTTTGTGCCACGGTGCTGGATGGGCTTAAGACGGCCCGGTCAGCAACTAAGCCTTTCGGGAACAAGATTTGACTGTACATGCTCAGTCCCAGCTCCTGTCAACCTAGCAGTTCGAAAGCACGTCAAAGTGCAAGTAGATAAATAGGTACCGCTACAGCGGGAAGGTAAACAGCGTTTCTGTGTGCTGCTCTGGTTTGCCAGAAGCAGCTTTGTCATGTTAGCCATATTACCTGGAAGCTGTACGCCGGCTCCCTTGGCCGATAACGCGAGATGAGCGCCGCAACCCCAGAGTTGGTCATGACTGGACCTAATGGTCAGGGGTCCCTTTATCTTTATGTTAAAACCAGCAACTCCCCTCTCCAAAGCCAAAAACATTGAAACATCCCACACACCAAAAAGGCCATAGATAGTTAAAATCCAAAGGTCTGATTAAAAAGGAAAGTGTTTGTCTGGCACCTACAGATATGTAACAATGGTGACAGGTGATCCTCCCTGGGGATAGCATTCTGTGAGGAGCCACCACTGAAAAGGCCCATTTTCATGTTACGTTGATGGGGGGGGTCTAGGGCCAAGGGCCTCCTCAAACCTAGAGCCAGCCTTGCCAGGAAGCTCTTCTTGAGATAGAGAGTTGCTCCTGTTTGTGACATCATTCATATCAGGGCAACTTTCATTCATTTCCCTTATTGCTTCCTCGCTTTCCCCCTTTCTGTCTCATTTATGAAGGATGAGAGTCAAGCTGTCTGAAGTCCAAAAACATTGGAAGGCATTCCCTTCGGCTCTGGCCAATGTTTCCCTTCATTTCAGAGAGAACCATTTGAGTGTTTTCCTAAATAGAACTCTCCTCCGCTCTCTGAACGAGCAAATGGCTTTGAAAACACATATTCAAATCCTCCTTTTCATCTCGCACTGTTTCTCGTCCTTCTTCCCTAAGCCCAGGCTATGGCAAAAGCCAGCAAAATGGGCTAACGTGAGCTTTCAAAGTCATTTTCTTGGACAGGGAACGGGAGAATATGTCCAAAGCACTCTCTGCGGAGGGATTTCCTTTCCATTTGAGTCCACTTCAAGGCACTGCGTGAGCTTAGCCGAGTTATTTCTTTTCCCCCTCTGTCTACCTCCAAAATAATATTTGAACCCATCAAAGCTGAGACGCCTCTGTGCGTCTCTTGAGAGATAGGCCTAGAGACCGCGAACTGTACAGAAGATGAGAAGATCCCTGGACCAGTTTCAGCTGGGTGGAAGGAGCTGGCACAAGAATGTGCAGAGATGTTGGATACAAAGAAAACTCAATGCTCAAGGCTTCCTGGAAGCAGGTTTCCAGGATTTCAGGAAGGAATCTTTACCCAATCCTACCTGGAGATGCCAGGCATTGAACCTGGGACTTTCTGCATGCACTGCAGATGGTTGGCCACAGATGTACGCCCTGCCCTAAGCTGCCTTCTACTGAGTCAGGCCATTGATCCATCTAGCTCAGTGTTGCCAGCACTGACTGGCAGCAGCTCTCTAGGGTTTCAGTCACATCTATCCCTACCTGGAGATGCCAGGGTTTGAACCTGGGACCTGCTGCATGCAAAGCAGATGCCCCATCACTGCACTACGGCAATTCATAAATACAGTTAAGGCAGGCACCCCCAAACTGGCCCCTCCAGATGTTTTGGGACTACAGTTCCCATCATCCCTGACCACTGGTCCTGTTAGCTAGGGATGATGGGAGTTGTAGTCCCCAAACATCTGGAGGGCCGAGTTTGGGGATGCCTGAGTTAAGGTGTGTGCTTTTGTGGGGATCATAGGACGCTTGCCTTACTCTGAGTCAGACCATTGGTCCCTCAAGCTCAGAACTGTCATAATATATTATACATCCTAGAATGGCTTCCATTGTTTCTGCACAACTTTCCGTCTTCCATTCTTGCAATTGAGCTACAGACCCTCCAAGCGCCCCTATTTTCCAGGGGCAGTCCCAGATTTACAGAAGCCGTTGTGGTTTCTGATTTGATCCCAGAATGTCCCCCTTTTCCTCAGGACGTCCCTATTTTCATCCGAGAAATGTTGGAGGGCATGGAGTTACCTGACCTCCGAGCCACCTGAAGGCAGCCGTGTATAGGGAAGTTTTAAAATGTTTTAATATATGTTGGAAGCCGCCCAGAGTGTCTGGGGCAAACCAGACGGGTGGGGGTGGGAATAATAATGATGATGATGATGATGATAATAATAGGATGTCCCTATGACAAACCTAGACAATATCTTAAAAAGCAGAGACATCACCTTGCCGACAAAGGTCCGTATAGTTAAAGCTATGGTTTTCCCAGTAGTTATGTATGGAAGTGAGAGCTGGACCATAAAGAAGGCTGATCGCCGAAGAATTGATGCTTTTGAATTACGGTGCTGGAGGAGACTCTTGAGAGTCCCATGGACTGCAAGAAGATCAAACCTCTCCATTCTGAAGGAAATCAGCCCTGAGTGCTCACTGGAAGGACAGATCCTGAAGCTGAGGCTCCAATACTTTGGCCACCTCATGAGAAGAGAAGACTCCCTGGAAAAGACCCTGATGTTGGGAAAGATTGAGGGCACTAGGAGAAGGGGACGACAGAGGACGAGATGGTTGGACAGTGTTCTCGAAGCTATGAACATGAGTTTGACCAAACTGCGGGAGGCAGTGGAAGACAGGACTGCCTGGCGTGCTCTGGTCCATGGGGTCACGAAGAGTCGGACACGACTAAACGACTAAACAACAACGACAAAATTTTCATCAGAGAACTGTTGGAGGGTATGGAGTTATATCTATATCTATTTCGATACATGCACAAAACTGCATTTGCAGCTGCCAGTATTTACACATCATTTGCCAATGTTCACAACATTTGGGGCACTTATCCCGATAGATATATGGCATGCATTTCCCCTATATAGCCTTTTTATTATTATAAAAAAAGCAATAATAAAATAGTAATCAGCGATATGTTGCCAAGTAAGGGTTAAAGCCTCCCATTGCTTGCATGGCTGTGGGAGTACTGGAGGAAAAATTTAGAAAAATTATCTCTCTTTGCTGCCGCCCCCCCCCCACTCCCCACACTCTGATAAGGAATGAAAAGGTGCAACTCATTCCATATGGTGCCTGAGCCTTGCATCAGTCAGGCCTCTGCAAGCCTGCCAATGCATAAGAACTTGCAAGCCTGATAAATTGGGGTGTGTGTGTGTGTCTTTCTTGTGGCCAGCTAGAGCTGAGTTCACTTTGAATGGGAAAAGAAAGAAAAAACAGTGGAAAAATAAAACTGTTATTTTTTAAAGGAATGTTTTGCAGAAATTGAAACAACGGTAGATTTTTTATTTTTTTATTTTTTTGCAAGGGGCTGGTTTGTTCCTTAAAAAAACAACAAAAAACAACAACAACACCCTCCAGAGACAACCAAATGGATGTTTTAGTAGAATGAAGGATGGGCTTTTCCCGCCCCTGCTTTTCAAGAGGGTTATATTGACCTGATACACATTTTTCCTGCTGTTGATACTTGGTAATACTAAACTGCAATTTTGAATTGAAATACTGTATTGCTGTTCTGTGTTGCTGTTCTGTTATTTTTTACCACTGGTCCTTGATGTACTCTGCCATCGTTTTGACATCTGCCACGCCGAGGGTTTTAAAATTTACTTCACGTTTTTCTAAAACTGATCTTTGAAAAAAATATTTTTAAGTAACTACACGACAACCTCTAAAACAACATTGTTGTTTTAGATGCAAGGGTGGGGCAGGAGAGGAAAGGTGATAGTGTTCAGTGGTTAGAGCATGAGACTCTTAATCTCAGCGTCATGGGTTCAAGCTCCACGGGCAAAAGATTCCTACTTTGCAGGGTTTGGACTAGATGATCCTTGTGGTGTCTTCCAACTCTTCTATGATTCTATGATTTTGGGTAATGTGTTGATTTCATGCATTTTGGGCTTTTAGTAATTGATTACAAACAAACAAACAAACAAAACAGATCAAAGATGAAGAGCATAAAGAAATATTGTTGCAGCAGGTTAAAAGCGGCATAAGGTTGGGCATTATCATTGAACTTGTTCAAAAACATTACAAAAATTGCAAATATTTCCATAAACCTGTTAGGCTGGTTTATATGTATTATTTTGTAATATGTTAGCTTAATCATAGTTCCTATGGAGCAAATTTTCTCAGTCCATTCAGATATAGAAGGTGATATACTCGCCCCAACTATGAGCTATTATAATCATTTCCCAGAATAATATCTTTTAGATACCCAAGCTGAAATAAATGTGCTAAGAGGAAGGCACGCTTGGCAAATCCACACGGTGATCAACTCCCGCCTGGAAACCAATGTCCCCACTGCGGAAGGATGTGTGGATCCAGAACTGGCCTCCACAGTCACTTACGGACCCATTGTTAAAACCGTGTTTATGGAAGACAACCTTACTCGGCTACGAGTGATCGCCAAAGAAGAAGAACATTTAGGTTCTGAGGGCATATAAATATCCTAACATATCAGAGATATCGATCTCCAGAATATTTCTATTTGAGAACGATACCAGCCGATGTGTATGTAATCTGCTTTATTTGCTATATCCGCAAATTGTAAATTGCATTTTTGCTGCTGTTGTGATGTTGTGACCTGCCCTGGAAGCATCCACTCAAGGTGGGATTTAAGAATGAAAGAAAACACAGGGATGCAGGACTTTAAATCGCTTTTGGAATTTCTCAACAGTATGCACCCCTCACATTCATCCATAACACCAGTCTTGAAAGATCTACATTGGCTCCCAGTACGTTTCCGAGCACAGTTCAAAGTGTTGGTGCTGACTTTTAAAGCCCTAAATGGCCTCGGTCCAGTATACCTGAAGGAGCGTCTCCACCCCCATTATTCTGCCCAGACACTGAGGTCCAGCACCGAGGTCCAGCACCGAGGGCCTTCTGGCGGTTCCCTCGTTGCGAGAAGCCAAGTTGCAGGGAACCAGGCAGAGGGCCTTCTCGGTGGTGGCGCCCGCCCTGTGGAACGCCCTCCCATCAGACGTCAAAGAGAAAAACAGCTACCAGATTTTTAGAAGACATCTGAAGGCAGCCCTGTTTAGGGAGGCTTTTAATGTTTAATAGATTATTTTATTTCATTTTTCTGCTGGAAGCCGCCCAGAGTGGCTGGGAAAACCCAGCCAGATGGGCGGGGTATAAATAATAAATTATTATTATTATTATTATTATTATTATTATTATTATTCATTATACGTGGGTGTAAGACCTGCACTGTACTTCTGCGAATGTAGAAATCAAAGCCCCAAACCTTGCTAAGCTCCTAGCTATACGCTGACATCATCATCATGATGAGTCATCTGGGGAGGAGACCCCAAACACCCCGGTATTGTTCATTACACCATAACTAATATTAATCCAATCAAAGTTGTCTTTACTGAGGGAGTTCTAAGGAACCAGCATCTTTCCCTTTCTCCTTAGGTTCAACCAGATGAAATTCCAGGTCGCTTAAGCATGTTTGTAGGTCTTCCAAAATGCCTCTCGGCATGACTAACAGATCCATCAAGACCCATCCAGGCTGAGGAAGGCTGTCATCTCTGCTTAAACGCAGACCCACGGCTGCAGTAAATCTTTCCCTGCCATGTCGGCGGAGGGATATCTCCAGGGACGGCCAAGAAGCTTGCAGCCAGCCGAATGTCTCCCATCTCCAGGATTACTCCGCAGCCTGCCATGAGGCCTCTTCCATGCAGACGCGAGACCCTAGAAAAGAACAGAAAAGGTCCCCATTAACTCCTGGATCTATCAGCATCTACTTCTGGAAAAGGAGGGGGCCTTAACTCTCTCCAGCTGGCTCAGCGGTATGGAAAGCACCACTTCATTACTCATAAAGGTGCTCCTGAAATAATCCAATGGCTAGGGAAATCACTAGACCCTGAGCTGCGTAGAATGGCCAGTTCTGGCAATCTAGGGGCGCTTGAGAAATTCGTGGTTTTGCTTGCTTGTGGTTTGGTTTGTTGCTCTGCAAATCATGATAGGAACTGCCCCAATATTTAATTCTTTACTTAATGAAATTTATACACCAATTGATTGTAAGAAGAACCCCCCCCCCAAAAAAAATCCTCAATGCAGTTTACAAGGAGGATAAAGCAACGAAATTATCAGTAAAATCAACTTTAGTGCACAGTCTTAGTATGCTCAGAGGTGACAACCCAGGAAAGGGCCTTTTCTGTGGTGGCCCCTAGGCTGTGGAACTCCCTCCCCACAGAGGTGCACCTGGCACCTTCATTGCACAGCTTCCAGAGGATGCTGAAGACACACCTCTTTATCTGGGCTTTTGACATTTGAGGTGTATATTCTTAGGACCCTCCTAATTTTTTATGATTGCAAGTTGTTCTAAGCGGTTCTTAATGTTGTGATTTAATGATGAAACCCACCCTAGGAACTTAAGAGTGAAGGGCAGGTAACAAACAAACAAACAAACAAACAAACAAACAAACAAATAATACTGAGTGTCACATTCCTTGGTCTCCCTCCTTTTCTTGCCTCTCATCCCACTCCGTACTGGCCCCCGGAAGGTTGCTTGGATGAGAATGTGGCCTCTGTGCTGGGAAAGGCTCCCCACTCCTATTTTTACCACAACTGAACAGCAAACACATGCCGAGCGGTTTTCTTGCGTGCTCAGAAAAAGGTAAGGAGATGCTTAAGTATTGACGTTTTGAGCAAGCACTGCAGCTGATAGTGCAAGGATGAGCGCTAATCTCATTTGTTTCTGTGATTCAACAGGCCTTGTTTATTTTTTTTGCTATCTATGGCACTACCAGGATTTGAGGATCTCTCCTCTAGAATGGGATTTTGTCCCATTTCTCTCTCTCTCTCTCTCTCTCTCTCTCTCTCTCTCTCTCTCTCTCTCTCTCTCTCTCTCTCTCTCTGTGTGTGTGTGTGTGTGTGTGTGTGTGTGTGTAACGGGAGCAGAAAGGGTGGATTGCTTAATCCTTCCAACTAAGTAAAATCATCTGCCCTGGCATCGATTCCGGGAGATGTACAGTTCGCTACCTTGTCAAGCCGGGATATTAAATTAAGCAATTTTCATCAGATAACACATCTTCTGCTTCATGTAAAACGTCCACCAAATCGTTGAGCTCATAATTCAGCCTGATTGAAAGTGAGCTGCTAATCCGTTGCACTTTGTAGATAGGCGGTAGTGTGGCCAAGAGGCAGATTCTGCAGAATATTCCTACTGCAGCCACACCGTACATGCAGACCCTCTTTCGTCACCGCATCTCCACCGGCAAGCTTAGGTTTACAGGAGATAGGGATGCACTTTGCCGCTACCACCCTGCTTGCCTTTGGGATATCAGGCAAGCGTAATCTTGAAACATTGTCTAAATTCCAGGGCCTCTGCTAGGCAGGAACTCTCCTTCTTCGTTTAGAACAGGGGTTTTCAGCCAGTGTGCCGTGGCACCTTGGGGTGCCTTGAATGATGGTCAGGGGTGCCTTGGGCAATACTGGCCTCTGCCCCCCTTTCCTTCCTTCTCTCCCTCCCTCCTCTGATGCACTCTCAAGTCTCTGCCTCCCGAAGGCTTGCAAAGCTGTTTGTTGCAGCAGCCTTGGCTACAAGCTCCGTATGCGAATGGTGCCTCTGGGGCTGGCCAGGGGGTGCTGGTTGCCAGGAGCTGAGGCAGAATCAGAGTAAGCAAGCAAGTGGGCGAGGGAGCCCAGCCAGTCAGTCCACCAACCCTTGCTGTTGGCAGTGGACGGGCAAGTTGGAGGCTAGGCACTGGCCTTTCTTGTGCTTGCTGTGTGCAAGGTCTGACTGGGAGTTGAGTGCCCAGTGCTGAAGGGGAGCCTTTCCGCCATGCAAGCCTGGCAGCGGCCGCTGCTGCCACTGCTTCCCCCCAAAGTCAGGTGCTAGCCTCACATTCACCTTTGTCCAGTCTCCATCGGGCCACTAAGGCTGGGGGCATCCTCTTCTAAGGCCCCTGTGGGGCAGTGTGAGGAGGCACCCCTCTTTGGGGTGGGGTGGGCAGCTCAGGGACCAGGGATGGCAGCAGCAGCTGCCCAGAGGACTCTCAAGGAGAGGGGAGAAGAGAGGAGGCTGAGGGAATGCTCCACAAGGGAGGGTGTTCGAAAACGGGTGAGAGGCTGCCAGCTCTGCTGACAAGGGGTGACATAACTGGGCTTCCGAGTCCCACAGGGGTGCCTCAGAAAGATTGTAGTTGGTCAACGGAGCCTCATCGCCAGTGAAATATACTCGGAGTCGAGAGTGAATTTCATGCTCTTTATTCAGCTCATAGTCATCAAGGAGAAGAAGAGAAGAATGCCCTTTTCCCAAAGCCATCTGCTTATACAGTATACATTATTTACACAATGGGCTTTGCCTGATTGGCTACTTCAGGGCTACACCTGTGGGCCAATGAGTTTGTGGGTTGACTTCTGCCAGCAGCCTGATTGGCTGCTCCTGCAGGCCAATCAGGTTGCGGATTCACTTCCACCTGGAGTTGGATTGGGTGGCTCCTGCGGACCAATCAGACTGCTGATTCTGGATCCTATTGTTCTATGATTCAGCTCAGTACATAACACTCTGGTTTAGAAGAAAGGCGTGTAAGAGGTGACATTTGTTAAATTATCCACATCATGGAGAAAGCAGATAGAGAAAGGCAAGAACTCAGGGACACTAAAGGGAAATGGCTCTTGCAGGAGGCAGTGATGACCACCATCGTGGAAGACTTTAATAGAGGATTGGACACATTCATGGAGGAGAAGGCTACCAATGGCTAGTAGCCATGTTGGCTATGCTCTGCCTCCGCGGTCAGAGGCACTAGCACAGGCATCCCCAAACTCGGCCCTCCCATCATCCCTAGCTAACAGGACCAGTGATCAGGGATGATGGGAATTGTAGTCCCAAAACATCTGGAGGGCCAAGTTTGGAGATGCCTGCACTAGCACTTCTGAATATCAATTGCTGGAACCTGCAGGAGGGAAGAGTTGTTCTTGTGCTCGGATCCTGCTTGCTGGTTTCTCAGAGGCATGTGGTTGGCTATTGTGAGAACAGGATGCTGGGCTGGATGGGCCATTGGCCTGATCCAGCAGGCTCTTCTTCTGTTCTTACGAGGGCGTTATTTCCGCTGCTCCTCTGGTTATCTCCCATTTGGACTACTGCAATGTGCAAGTTACAGTACCTATGAAGGTGACTAAAGGTAAAGGTAAAGGGACCCCTGACCATTATGTCTAGTCGTGACCGACTCTGGGGTTGCGGCGCTCATCTCGCATTATTGGCCGAGGGAGCCAGCGTACAGCTTCCAGGTCATGTGGCCAGCATGACAAAGCCGCTTCTGGCGAACCAGAGCAGCACACGGAAACGCTGTTTACCTTCCCACTGTAGCAGTACCTATTTATCTACTTGCACTTTGACGTGCTTTCGAACTGCTAGGTTGGCAGGAGCTGGGACCAAGCAACGGGAGCTCACCCTGTTACGGGGATTCGAACCGCCGACCTTCTGATCGGCAAGCCCTAGGCTCTGTGGTTTAACCCACAGCGCCCCCCGCGTCCCATGAATGTGACTAGGAAACTACAATTAATCCAGAATGCAGGTGCTAAATAGGCGACTAAGAGCGGCCCAAGTTTTGGTGCTGACCGTTAAAGGCCTAAACTGCTGAAGGAGCGTCTCCACCCCCATCGTTCAGCCTGGACACTGAGATCAAGCACTGAGGGCCTTCTGGCGGTTTCCTCATTGCGAGAAGCCAAGTTGCAGGGAACCAGGCAGAGGGTCTTCCTGGTAACTGCACCCACCCTGTGGAACGCCCTCCCATCAGATGTCAATGAAATAAACAACGATCTGACTTTTAGAAGACATCTGAAAGGGAAGTTTTTTTATGTTCGATGTTTTATCATGGTTTGAATATTCTGTTGGGAGCCTCCCAGAGTGGCTGGGAAAACCCAGTCAGATGGGTGGCATACAATTATTATTATTATTATTATTATTATTATTATTATTATTATTATTATTATTTTCTGTGCCATTTTGTTACAGATCCTGCTTGTATAGCCTTGATGCAGAGATGGGTGAATCTGTAAATTTCCATTGCTCTGTTTTCTAGTGTTTTCATTCTTCACATTTCCATATCAGTTTGTGATACCTCCCCCCCCCCAAGGTCCTCATAGAATCATAGAGTTGGAAGAGACCACAGGGGCCATCCAGTCCAACCCCCTGCCAAGCAGGAAACACCACCAAAGCATTCCTGACAGATGGCTGTCAGGCCTCTGCTTAAAGACCTCCAAAGAAGGAGACTCCACCACACTCCTTGGCAGCAAATTCCATTGTCGAATAGCTCTTACTGTCAGGAAGTTCTTCCTAATGTTTAGGTGGAATCTTCTTTCTTGTAGTTTGAATCCATTGCTCTGTGTCCACTTCTCTTGGTAGTTGCACCCACCCTGTGGAACGCCCTCCGTGTCTGCTTCCTCATTAAAATGATTAACATCTTAGCACCAATTTCCCCTAACATACACATTTCTATCTTTTTTTTGCATAGCAATTCCCCATAATATAATGCAGTTTTATATGTTATTTTCACTTATGTGCACTCTTCTGCATGCTTCTGAGCTTCATGGCTGAGTGGGGATTTGAACCCCGGGCTCCCAGGTCCTAGTCTGACACTCTAACCACTACACCACCCTGGCTCTTATACTCCATCTTCGGGATGATAGCCTTTCAGGCTTTGAATACTCCACCCCTCCCCTCCCCTACGCAGAGTTCTTCTGCCACTGGCCAGATGCTTCGAGTCTTTCAATCTCTCCAGGTTGCATCTTCAACAGATCCTCAACAGATTCAAGGAAGGCTTGCAAACCGGCATTTGATGGGAACCCAAACCCAGGTCTTTTCCAAGCAGTTGTGGGTTTTAAGTGCCGCTCCGAACTAAGCCTTCCTCTGCAATGGCCTGCTAGGATTTGCTTCTAAATTCCTTCCAGCTGTGAAGACGGGGAGAAGCTCTGATAAGGTTTTCCCCAGTGTGGGAATGAAACATTTGCCAGAGGTAACCGAGCACACCACTTTCACTCTCTCACCCGCCTCAGAAGCATATGGAATATATTGTGGTCTGCGAGAAATATATTTTAAGAATTCCTCCTGTATCTTTTCAAGGGCTGGATTGCTGCAGGTGTCACCAAAGGTTGCGGACCATCTTGATTTCTTTTTATCATGTGGATGGGGAGAGATTTTTTCTTATCTTTTTTTGCAGAAAAAAGGAATCCTTTGTGAGGCTCCTTCCCGGGACTGGAGTTAAATGGCATCTGAGGCTCCTAAGAATGGGCTCTGTTGAGACTAAGGGTCAAACTCCACACGATGGGAGAAGACTTTAAGCATGAGTCTGCCTCAAGCACATGTCATGCAAAAGGGTGCAAAGGGGGAGGATGTGGAATCCTCCCCCATACACTACTCCTGCACCCCCACCCCAAGGTAATCCCCGTCCCCAGGAAGGCTCCAATGCTACAGAGACACACACGCCAGTTCTGGGGAGAGACTGTGGAGGGGAAGGGAATGTGGGGATTGGAAGGTAGTAAGTGGGGGAGGATCCAGCACCCCCTCCTGACTCTTCCACTTGGGTTTCTTTCTTTATAGCCAAGGGGAAGGAAACACAGCGTCTGCTACTCCTCACCCCAGCATAGGAGTTCAACTGAGCAGTGTATTCTATCTCAAGTGGAATCTCTGCAGGGCAGATTTGGTTCAGGGTCTGGATCAGGAGCTGGTCAAATGGGGGGGGGGAATCAGGATTCCCCAATCAGGCCCTAAACTGAATCACAGATGCTTTGCACAGCCCATGTTATTTTTCATTTTTTTAAAAAAAATGCTTTGCCACTTTTACCTTACTGAACTTATAGTGTGATCCAATATAATATCTCCTCAGAAGTAAGTTCCTAGGAATTCAGCAGGGCTTTCTCCCAGGTAAGTGGGTCTAGGAGGTTCTTCTTCTTCTTCTTCTTCTTCTTCTTCTTCTTCTTCTTCTTCTTCTTCTTCTTCTTCTTCTTCTTCTTCTTCTTCCTCCTCCTCCTCCTCCTCCTCCTCCTCCTCCTCCTCCTCTTCCTCTTCTTCTTCCTCTTCCTCTTCATGTAACAATATTTTAGTCTTTTTTTCCAGATAGAAAGTTGCATTTGTTACTCTACAATCATATTCCAATTCAAAGTCTAGGGTTGGATCTAGACACATCAAAAAAAACGTTTCAGGAAAACGTGTTGTAAAGCTCATAATGGGAAATCATCACATTGCCAAAAGATCGAACTCTACAGTGCTATCTGGTGTCACAGTAACACAAAATGCTTTTAAAAAAACTAATGTAGCCGAGTCCTAGGTTGCAGTTCTAACTGGTTTGCACAAAGTTTGGAGGGAGATCAGGTGACATCCATCATGGGATGTTTTTGTTTTTGTTTGTTATTATGGTATGTATTTTTGTGTTTTTATACGACAAATCACTTTGTGATCTTCGGGTGGAGGGCAGTATTGAAACAACAACAACAACAACAACAACAACAACAACAACAACAACAACCTTCAGTCTATAAGTGCTTTCTCTCTCTCTCTCTCTCTCTCTCTCTCTCTCTCTCTCTCTCTCTCTCCCTCTCCCTCTCCCTCTCCCTCTCTCCTCTCTCCTCTCTCCTCTCTCCTCTCTCCTCTCTCCTCTCTCCTCTCTCCTCTCTCTCTCCTATCAACTATGTCTCTGTCATCCCTGCATTGCACTGGGCTAGATGATCCTTGAGGTCCCTTCCAACTCTTTGATTCTCTCTCTCTCTCTCTCTCTCTCTCTCTCTCTCTCTCTCTCTCTCTCTCTCTCTCTCTCTTCCCCGACACAAATTGTTCTCTCTACCATTCCTACTTCAAAGTTTGAGTTGAGTACGAACTTAGAGGTATCTTACAAAGTGCAAGAGAAATATTTTGACACCTTGCCGGTGAGCCATATGTAATAGGTCAGAGCAATGGAGGCACAGTGAAATCAATAAAGAGTTCCTTTGTCATTTTCATCAGAGACTCGGGGGGACTCACACTTTTCTTTGTCATCCATTATCCCTCCTCCCCTCCCTCCCTCCCTCCCCAAATGTGAGCTTAACTGTAACTGGAGGTAAAGTTACAACCAAGCTGTAACACATTTACACACACACACTCCTATGTATGACAAATTCTGTAGAAGCTAGATTCAAGTAGGTAGCCGTGTTGGTCTGACGCAGTCGAAATAAAAAAATAAAATAAAATAAGAAGTGTGCATGCACACAAAAGCTTATACCAGAACAAACTTAGTTGGTCTATTAGCTGCTACTGGACTATTATTATTATTATTATTATTATTATTATTATTATTATTATTATTTTGTCTGTAGAAGCTAGTTGAGGACACATGTTATTAGGTAGATCATGTTGTTTTGCTGGAAAACAATGCTTTACAAAAGGTTGAATGCATACAACTCCCATTGTCTTATGAGAAAGAAAGAAAGAAAGAAAGAAAGAAAGAAAGAAAGAAAGAAAGAAAGAAAGAAAGAAAGAAAGAAAGAAAGAAAGAAAGAAAGAAAGAAAGAAAGAAAGAAAGAAAGAAAGAAAGAAAGAAAGAAAAGGTGTATGCAAACAAAGGTGATGGCTGGCTGGTGAACATAATGTGTGAGAGGGAGGAGAGGGAAGTTCTCCCAGGGTGGAAGCTGGCATTAGAAAGGGAGTGGTGCCAGAGTGGTGCATGCTCTAGTTATCTCCAGCTTGGACTACTGCAATGCACTCTATGTGGGGCTACCCTTGAAGGTAACCCGAAAACTACAACTAATCCAGAATGCGGCAGCTAGACTGGTGACTGGGAGCGGCCGCCGAGACCACATAACACCGGTCTTGAAAGATCTACATTGGCTCCCAGTACGTTTCCGAGCACAATTCAAAGTGTTGGTGCTGACCTTTAAAGCCCTAAATGGCCTCGGTCCAGTATACCTGAAGGAGCATCTCCACCTCCATCGTTCTGCCCGGACACTGAGGTCCAGCACCGAGGGCCTTCTGGCGGTTCCCTCATTGTGAGAAACCAAGTTGCAGGGAACTAGACAGAGGGCTTTCTCGGTAGTGGCGCCCACTCTGTGGAACGCCCTCTCATCAGATGTCAAAGAGAAAAACAACTACCAGACTTTTAGAAGACATCTGAAGGCAGCCCTGTTCAGGGAGGCTTTTAATGTTTAATAGATCACTGTGTTTTATTTTTCTGTTGGAAGCCGCCCAGAGTGGCTGGGGAAACCCAGCCAGATGGGCGGGGTATAAATAATATATTATTATTATTATTAATATTATTATTATTATTATTATTATTATTATTATTATAGAATGTGTGCTTTTATTTAAAATGCATCTCTGGGTTATTTGTGGTGCATAGGAATTTGTTCATATTACCCCCCCCCCAAAAAAAATAGTCCGCCCCCCCCACAAGGTCTGAGGGACAGTGGACTGGCCCTCTGCTGAAAACATTTGCTGGCCCTCTGCTGATCCAATTTGGATGGCTTTAGATTAGATTGGATTGGATTGGATTAGATTAGATTTCTTTATGGTCATTGTGTAATTACAATGAAATTGGATGCTATCCCATAAAAACAAAAACAAGAAACAAAACAAAAAAACACATTTTCAGCCGCACATGCACATGCCTACGCAACTCTTCAGGTCAATTATTTAGTTACAGTATTTAAGATGGCTATAGCATCTTTAACAGAGGATAGGACAAGTTCATATAGATGAGAAGGCTATTGCTACTAGCCATAATGGCTATGCTCTGCCTCCACAGTCAAAGGTAGCAATGCTTCTGAATACCAGATGCTGGAAACCACAAGAAGGGTTTGTCTCAAATCCTGCTTGTGGGTTTCCTACAGGCATCTGGCTGATCACGGTGAGAAGATGCTGGTTTAGATGGACCTTTGCCTGTTCCAGCAAATTCTTCTTCTATTCTTAGCTCTTCATTAATCCTGCATGTGCATTAAAGGTAAAGGGGCCCCTGACCATTAGCTCCAGTCGTGACCGACTCTGGGGTTGCGCGCTCATCTCGCATTATTGGCTGAGGGAGCCGGCGTACAGCTTCCAGGTCATGTGGCCAGCATGACAAAGCCGCTTCTGGCGAACCAGAGCACCACACGGAAACACCGTTTACCTTCCTGCTGGAGCGGTCCCTATTTATCTACTTGCACTTTGACGTGCTTTCGAACTGCTAGGTGGGCAGGAGCTGGGACCGAGCACGGGAGCTCACCCCTTCACAGGGATTCGAACCGCCGACCTTCTGATCAGCAAGCCCTAGGCTCTGTGGTTTAACCCACAGCGTCCCCTGCGTCCCCTGCATGTGCATTATTGCTTTGTAAAATGCAGGGTGAACGGTGCAATCAAGAGTCATCCCCACCACCCTGCAAAAGCCAGAAATGAAGGACTGAAGTCAGTCCACTCTGCTTGTAGACACCTTCTCTTTCCTTTGCAGATTTAGTTACACTTGAATTAGCCGGAATGTGATGCTTCTATTAATGCTGCTGCCTTGCGCTGGGGGGGTTGGTGGGTGCAGATTGCCAAGCCTAGTGGTGTTCCCAGGGGGGACGGCGACACCTTGTGTGTTTTGACAGGGGACAGGCTGTCCTGCTGCTTAATAGCCTGTCGGACATCGTGTTCGCTTGTGCCTGCATTAGGGCAAGTGGGGATGTACAAAAACCAGGCACAGCTTAAGGGTCGGGGGGATTTAACTGTGGCACCTCGCCTCACTGTGACAAGTGCCGGGATCAATACACCAATCCATTACTGCTCCTCAGGGGTCAGAGGTCAGCTTGTTCCATCTAGTCTAGGTGATCTGGGTGTATGGGGGTAGCTGAAACGCGGGGCGGGCGAGCTGGAAAGGCATTAAGTTGAGAAGCCAAGTGTGTCTGCAAATGGCTCAGTGCAGCACCCACTGGGCTGGCTAATGCTGGCTCCATGGGACACACACCTGTGCCAAAGTGATCTGGTGGATTGCCTTGCACCCCGGCTGTGGGAGAGAGAGTTCAGTCATCCACACAAGCTGCTCAGCATGCCGAGGGAGAAGGGGGTCACACGGCAAGTGGGCTTGCACGCCAGTCGTCAGGGCTTGACGGGAAGTTGCATTTCAGTATTGCAAGAACATCTTGTCAGTGAGGCAAGATGACAGGCTCTTTTGAGCATCTCATTCTCTTCTTCAGAACCCACAAGAGACCAAGGGGATGTCCAACCTGCAGCTGAACAGATTTAGCTGTTCAGAACTACATTGGCTCCCAGTACGTTTCCGAGCACAAGTCAAAGTGTTGGTGCTGACCTTTAAAGCCCTAAACGGCCTCGGTCCAGTATACCTGAAGGAGCGTCTCCACCCCCATCATTCTGCCCAGACACTGAGGTCCAGTGCCGAGGGCCTTCTGGCGGTTCCCTCGTTGTGAGAAGCCAAGCTGCAGGGAACCAGGCAGAGGGCCTTCTCGGTAGTGGCGCCCGCCCTGTGGAACGCCCTCCCATCAGATGGCAAAGAGAAAAACAGCTACCAGATTTTTAGAAGACATCTGAAGGCAGCCCTTTTTAGGGAGGCTTTTAATGTTTAATAGATTATTTTATTTTATTTTCCTGTTGGAAGCCGCCCAGAGTGGCTGGGGAAACCCAGCCAGATGGGTGGGGTATAAATAATAAATTATTATTATTATTATTATTATTATTATTATTATTATTATTATTATTGGCTGCCTTTTTCCGAGGACGACCATTGGTCTTTATTGGGTGGCTGTGTGTCCCTCTGCTTGTAGGAGTCCCCTGTTTGAACGGTTGCCCGGTCTTTGTCTGATTTAAAGAACCATAAGGAGGGAGATTTGGCAAGAGGAGATTTGAAGTTGCCTGTCTTGACAGCAGGACAAGCAGGCAGTAGCCACGGCATTGTTCGCTATGATGTATTGTATTGTATTGTATTTCTGTTTCAACTACAGATTTTAAATTGCAGCAGCAGCAGTAGCAACAGCAGCAGCAGCGGCAGCAGCAGCAACAACAACATTTGTACCCCACCCATCTGACTGAACAACTGGCCCAAGATCACCCAGTGAGATTTATGAAGGAGTGTCTCCACCCCCGTTATTCAGCCTTCTGGCGGTTCCCTCGTTGCGAGAAGCCAAGTTGCAGGGAACCAGGCAGAGGGCCTTCTCGATAGTAGCACCCTCCCTGTGGAATGCCCTCCCATCAGATGTCAAGGAGATAAGTAACTATATAACCTTTAGAAGACATCTGAAGGCAGCCCTGTATTGGGAAGGCTTTTAATGTGTAATGGTTTATTGTGTTTTATGTTGGAAGCTGTTCAGAGTGGCTGGGGCAACCCAGTCAGATGGGTGGGGTACAAATGTTGTTGTTGTTGCTGTTGTTGCTGGTTCCCTGCAGCTTGGCTTCTCACAACGAGGGAACCGCCAGAAGGTTGAACAACGGGGGTGGAGACACTCCTTCATAAAACTCACTGGGTGATCTTGGGTCAGTCCCTGTCTCTCAGCCTAACCTACCTTGCAGGGGTGTTATGAGGATAAAATGAGGTAAGAGAGAAACCATGTACTGCACCTTGAGCTCCTTGTAGGAAAGGTGAGATATAAATGTAATTATAAAATCAGAGGAATGGGAAAATTCACGGAGGAGAAGGCTGTCAATGGCTACTAGCCACAACGGCTATGTTCCACCTCCACAATCGGAGGCAGTAATGCTCCTGAATACCAGGGTTTTCTTGGAAGTCGTGAAAAGTGCTCTTGTACTCTGGTCCTGCTTACAGATTTCCCACAGGCATCTGAGGGAGAAGAGGATGCTGGACTAGATGGGCCATTGGCCTGATCCAGCAGCCAGACTCTGCTTACATTCCTTCAGTCATTATTTCTGAATTTCAAATTTCATTCCAGTCTCTTCCTCCTCCTTCAGAGGAACATGTATTCCGAAGGACAACTATGTTTTGGTCCTTACGCTGTTTTGGGAAGAGAGAATTTGGCAGCTTCACATTAAAATGCCAGCCCAACCAAATCTCTCTCTCATCAGTACTTTGACATGTATTGTCACTGGAGTCAGCCCAGAGCAGGAGATTATTTCATTGAGCAAACTTATACAGTTAACAGGGGAAGAGAGAAAGAGAGACTCCTTGCGTGCAGAAGTCCCTGGGCTCTTGTTCTGGTTATCAGTCCTAGAAACTTGTATGGATGTGTGCATAAAACAGCAAGCAACATATTGATTTCCCTAAATAGGGAAAAAGAAATACACTGAGTTTGTCCAAGGGAGAGAGCGAGGAAGTGAATCCAGATGGGACCTCGGCAAACATGGTTTCCAGTTCCTTCCCAGAGTCCTGTGTCACTTTGGCCCCTCCCCCAAAGCCAGCTTGAGACAAGTCCTCAGAGAACCCCGAAGTGTCGTTTGATGTTATCAATAAATTTGTCAGACTGCATTTCCTGGGATTGAACCTGGGTCACTGCCTGCCATGTCAGAAACTCTGCCATTCTTGGGCTACAGCCTCCCTAGGGGCAGGTGATGGAGAGCTGACAGGATGCTCTCAATGTGTGTGCCTGCCACAAAAGCCATGGAAGGAAGAGCTGTTGTCTCCCATGGCAAAAGAAAAAGGGGGAAAAAGAGGAGAAGTCTGTGGTCTCTGAACCAAAGTCCCTTTGGAAGGGATCCGGGTATGGTTGTGAAAAGCAACATCAAATAGGCAGAACTTTCTATCTTTTGTGCAACACCTTATTTATGGAAGTATTTATATAACTCTATCTGTTTTAAAAAATGAAAGTGGTTTACTATACATAAAGCTATACAAAAAACCCCCCATAAAAGGTAAAATTCAGAAACCAGCTACGTAACTAGCATGGAAATACATATTGCTAATTTACTGAATTAAAGCTATGGTTTTCCCAGTAGTGATGTATGGAAGTGAGAGCTGGACCATGAAGAAGGCTGATCGCCGAAGAATTGATGCTTTTGAATTACGGTGCTGGAGGAGACTCTTGAGAGTCCCATGGACTGCAAGAAGATCAAACCTATCCATTCTGATGGAAACCAGCCCTGAGTGCTCACTGGAAGGACAGATCCTGAAGCTGAGGCTCCAATACTTTGGCCACCTCATGAGAAGAGAAGAATCCTTGGAAAAGACCCTGATGTTGGGAAAGATTGAGGGCACAACAAGGAGAAGGGGATGACAGAGGACGAGATGGTTGGACAGTGTTCTCGAAGCTACGAACATGAGTTTGACCAAACTGCGGGAGGCAGTGCAAGACAGGAGTGCCTGGCGTGCTCTGGTCCATGGGGTCACGAACAGTCGGACACAACTAAACGACTAAACAACAACAACAAATTTACTGAATAGGTGTAATGGAATAGAAAAGTTTTCAGCAGGTGTTTAAAATTTGAAACAGAAAGTGCCTATTGAATCTCTGTTGCCACAAGACTGGGACAATGGCACCGACAACTGGATTTCATGTTGCCGTCAGGTGAGCCTTGCCAACTTGGGGAACAACCAGTGATGCCCCTGAAGATGATCTCAGTGATTTAGCTGAGATAAAAATGTCCAGACAGTCCCTGAGGTACCCTGGGTCCCAGTTGCTCAAGGCTTTGTAAATTAAGACAAGGACATTTTCTGGGAATCTCAAGTAGGGAGTGTTGTTGCCCTCAGGCCCTTCTTCTGAGATTCCTATTGGGGCAACTGCTGAGCCACTGTGAGAACAAGATGCTGGTCCACTGATCAGCAGGGTCCACTGATCAGCAGGGACCATATCAGTCCACTGATATGATCCAGCAGGGATTTTCTGACATTCTTATGTCCGCTGTTCAGGGGACTCATTCCCGCCAAGCAAAAACATGAGCACCATGTTGGTGGTCCCTGCTACAGATCAAGCAAGGCATGAAATCTGAAATGGAAACCGATGTAAACCTCCGTAACACGGACCCTGCAGTCAATCTGTCGGAACCCCCAAAGCTGGAACTCCCCGAGGTCAAACCAGAAACTCCTCTCCCAGAGAACGACCACACTCTTCACCAAAAGCCTTCGTGACCTTGTGCCCTCTCCCACCAGAGATGCCAATGATCCTGTCCAAAGAGAACGGAACAGCCACGGAGGATGAGGCTCCAGGTTTGCAGGCTACCTCTTTAAGGAGCTCAGCTCCTCAGAGGGAAGTTGGAGCCAAGGTAATAGAACAGGGTAGAGGGGTGTTTAAGAGGAGTAGGGAGCCTAACATCTTGCAGACATTCTTAGACTACAGCTCCCATCATCCTTTATAATTGGCCACGCTGGCTGAGGCTGATGGGAGCTGGAGTTCCCTTAGAAGGACTTGGTCTCTAGAACCTGCTGGAGCAAGTTGACAGCCTACCCAGGAGCTGTCCTAGGTGCTGTAAAGCCTGCCTCTGCCTCTCCCTCAAAATTGCACCTGGTTTTCTCCATCACTACCTTCCTTGCCTTTGCATCACTACATGGGTTTTGGAGGCACACATCACATGGGTCTCTATAAGATCAGTGGCTCCCTGTATTGCTCTGAAGTAGCCCAGACTGTGTATTAGGTAAGAACCAAGTTCATTATGGCTACCTGGAAGATTGCATCTCCCCACATGAACCTGCCTGGGTGCTGAGATCTTCTCTCAGTCCCATAAATATCAAAGCATCGTTGGTAGTAACACAGAAGAGAACCTTTCCCGTTGCTGCTCACATATTGTGGGATTACCTCACAAGAGACGTTAGATAAGCTCCCTCTTTGATATCCTTCCAAGACCTTCCTATTTAGACAAATCTTTGAAAACTAAGGTTCAGACAATGCTGATCACTGGGCTGCTGTCAGGGCAAGGTGGATTTTAATTGCTGGTTCTAAATGTATTCTGATATATTTTAATTATTGCTTCTAACTGGTTTGTTTTTATCACTTTGTATTTTATAATGTTGTTTTTAAATGTTGTAAGTTGCCTTGAATCCTACGTTGGGAGAAAAGTGGGATAATAATAATAATAATAATAATAATAATAATAATAATAATAATAATAATAATATGATCCTGGCTCCTGGCATCCAGGGCTGTGCATAGTCCCCCACCCTGATTCAATTGGTTACTCAGATCCACCTGGCACAACCAGGTAGACCCACCCTAGGGATCACATACCCTGCCCTGGATGTGGTCCTGAATTAGTTTGCAGGTGGGGTTAATGTATAATTAGGATTTTTTAAAAATCCAATTAAACATTATGCCAAGGGAGGAGACCCTGCCCCAACTGAGAACAGGGTGGAACTTCTTTAAAAGATTATCTTTTGCAAAAGAGCACCCTGCACCATGCAGAAATGTTGCCTCTACACAAGAAATCTTGAGTGGAGGCATAAGTCCTGTGGGGTATCAGTCAGGAAGTAGAGTCATGAGGTGTTGAGCTTCTGTCTTCTCCTGGGAAGCCACAGCTAGTGGACAGGCAGGTATTCACCATGTCATGGGAAATATTCCAACATCCAGATTCATTGGATGTCCTTGAGTTCTAGCGTTACGAGAGAGGGTCTCATCAGAGTCCTTGGAGAGGGACATGGCAGCTGGGTTCAGACATCCAATAGCCTTTGTGTCTGGCATGTAGGCTTCTTGGAGGCATCCTACAAACACATCCTACATGGAAGGGCCACAGCTCAGTGGTAGAGCATCTGTATGCAGAAGGTCCCAGGTTCAATCCCCAGCATCTCCAGGCAGGACTGGAAAGAACCCCTTCCTGAAACCATGGAGAGGTGCTACCAGTCAGCATAAACAATGCTAAGCTAGATGGACCAATGAGGCAGCTTCATATGTTCTATCTCAGGCATCCCCAAACTTCGGCCCTCCAGATGTTTTGGACTACAATTCCCATCATCCCTGACCACTGGTCCTTTTAGCTAGGGATCATGGGAGTTGTAGGCCAAAACATCTGGAGGGACGCAGTTTGGGGATGCCTGTTCTATCTGGATAGTCATTGATAGATGCTGGACTAGATTGACCAATTTGGTCTAACCCAGCAGGTCTTTTCTCATATGAAGGTGATGTGACCCTTATAGCCTGGTTGGCAGAAGATTTCCCCATACCATGACCCGATGATGCTGTCTTCTTGCGAACAAGAGCTAATCACCACTCTGCAAATGAACTTTTCACAGATCTACAATTCTGTGACTATTAGATCTCCAGCTGTTGCATTTTCAAGTACTGTACAGTTTCACTGGTCGATCCTTCAGCAGGACCCCCCGTCTCCCCAATGGATATTCATAATGTGCAGCGGTTTGCATGGTAGTGTTTGCTTCCTTATAGCTGTAGAATCTGTTCCTCTTTTTCAGAAGATGTGGAGTTTTTGGCCCAGAACAAGAGCCCCCTATCTGTTACAAAGATGGGAGATCAGGAGAGTGGGGAATGGCTCCCTCTGCTGGTCCATACTGTATGTGATTTTTCCACTGCACCTGCCAAGCAAGATGGAAATGTCTCACATTTGCTCACTGAAGGGGCTCATGTTTAATATTCCAATATTAATATTCCAAAAAAACAAAACAATTTGAAATAACTAGCACCTAAGGGGGCCTGAAGAATTTGATTTTGGTGGATTCTGATGCCAACTGATTTGATCTGTACCTCCCTGACTTATGTGAGGATGGGGACATAATTATCCTTTGGATTCTGCACTGATTCAAATTTTATGATACAGGTAACTTTAGAAAAAATAAAGAACAAACTACCCAAATATGTTTTAAAGTGCATATTTTGAGAAGTACATTTAGAAAAGCAGATTCTTCTTACTAAGGAAGAATGGCTGTGTAAAATGTTCGAATATGCTGAAATGGCTGTTCTGATGAACAGGATAAGAGAAAACCAAGATAAGATAAGGAATACAAGGAGGAATAGGTAATGTTTATTGAATATTTTAAGACCAGTGTAAATAGTTTAGCAGGTCTCGAGTAAATCCAGCAGAGTTGAAATAAAGTTTTTAATAGATAACAAATTGGATGTTTAAAAAGATGTGGATTACACGGAGTAGTAGAAAAGCACATGAACCAGGAAAAGCATGGAAGGGAAGTTATATGGTATATGTATACATGCTGTATTTGGTAAGATGCTGTAAGTGGGGCAAGGAGAGGGAAGAGAGGGGAGGGGGGTTAAGCATGCTCTCTGCTCCTGTTTTTGAAAATGCAAATAAAATAAGAAAATAGAAAAGCAGATAAGACATGTACCGAAACAGTGATGCTTATTTTTTAGTGGGGTGGAATAGGGCTTGCTGTTAATATCTTATTGCAAGATGATCCTGGAATGTTGTATTGTTCATCATTTTAAATTTGGATTTCAATAGGTTTGTTTTTTTACCTGTTTGTATCTTATTGTGTTGTTAATTCACTTTGAGACATTTTTTGTTGTATAAAATGATTGACAAGAATAATGATAAAAAATATTTTGAAAGAAAATATGGATGTCTTCCTATAGATATAAAAATGTAAGGCTGATTTGTTCTGAAGAGCACCCTGGAAGCATGTGTAAGATAAAGGGTTTTGACTGTACATGACTGGGACCTTTAAATAGCTAACCTTTCCCTTTGTTACCAAAGCTTCCACTGTTTATACATGAACACAAAGTGAAATGTACACAACATGGACAGTCCTCGTAAATCAAAAGATTATCCAATCCCAGAGTGTAACATTTAAGGTAGTGCACCTCTCTTCTCAGATCTTTCATGGGTCCCATTCTGTCCCCGGTTGGCCACTCAGGATCAATAACATTTTGTGTTTTTCACTCGTTCTAGACATGGATGAGAGTCTGGTTGAAGATTCCATACTCCCCTTTGTTCTCCTCCACCTGTTCTTTCTTTTTTCTTTTTAAATTGAAAATCCGGCAATTGAAGGCTAGCGGGAAACTTCCAAGAAAGAGCAGTGTCTTTCACATGCTATATAGACCAACAAATGCAGGCTTAGAAACATAGGTGCCAAGTTCCGGATTGAAAAATCTGGGATCAGCAGTGCCGTGGCACAGGAAGTCGCTTCTATGCACTTCTGGACATGCACAGAAGTGACTTCTGATGCCGCTGTGCCCATTTCCAAAATGTCTGCAGTGCCAGAAGTCACTTCTATGCATGTCCGGAAGTGCGTAGAAGTGACTTCTGGTGCGCGGACATTTTGGAAATGGGCACAGCGGCATCGGAAGTCGCTTCTACACATGTCCGGAAGTGCGTAGAAGCGACTTCCGGTGCCGGCGCGGCACCAGAAGAACATGGCCACCGGCAGGAGGGCTGTAATCCGGGGGAATATGGGGTATTTTGCCATTCGGGGCACCTGTGGGAAACGGTAAAAAAATACGGGGGTTTCCCGGGGAAAACGGGGTACTTGGCAGCTATTATTATTATACCACCCTCTACCGGGAGGTCTCATGGTGGTTCACATAAAAGATTACAAACTAAACTTATTTAAAATCGGAAACCCCTAGAGCTACAATTCCCATAATGCTTAACAGCAAACCACACTTCCCAGGGAATTCTGGCAACTGTAGCTCTGGGAGGGGAATAGAGGTGCCCTAACAAATCTCAGCACCCTTAACCAACTACTGTTCCCAGGATTCTTTGGGGAAAGCCATGACTGCTTAAATTGGTATAGAAGTACCGTAGTTGGAATGTACAGTGTAGAAGGCCTAACTCACAAGGAAGCATTTACTCCTGAGGTGTTATTGTACGTGGCCAGGCACTTCTCCAGATAAGCCAGGTTTCCACCTGGCATATAAGGTGTCACTTTTCGTTCATAGCAATTTCCCAAAACAGTAGAAAATTATGTGGTCTGATTGTGTTGGACTCTGCCTACGTTGGGCATCATTTTGTGACTGGTGGGCCTCCGCAATTTTCAGCGTTCTCAAGTGATTCTGGGAGCAGAAAGTTGGAGAACCCCTGATACAGAGCTTGCCAAATTGTAAATTTAAAAACCATTTCCTCCCTGTCCGAGACAAGGTGATGTCTGGTCTGGAAAGACGCAGGCTGCTTCATGGGCCGGGGAGAGAAGATAGCCAGGAGGACAGAAGACTCTCAGGTCCAATGACTCATCTGTCCCCCACCCCCTGAAGAAAAAAAGAGAGCTTCATTTCCAGATAACTCTGGGAGAAAACAGTTCTTCTTCATTAGAGCTAAGAGTCTTGGTTCAACCCTGGGAGAGAGGTTGAAAGTATAGAGATAACCGGTAATCTTTCAAAATAAACAGCTCATATTTGCTCAGACCCAGCTGAACATTGTTCAACATCTAGGAAGGGTTGATGGAAGTGTTATTCTTGCAATACTCCATTCCCAGCAACAAAGGACATTGAGGGGCAGGGGGGAGAAGCCTGGAAGAGGCAAGATTAATGACATGGTTGGGGTGGGCTGAGCTGGGCTGTGGGTCCTATCTCTGCTCAGGCATTTCCTTTTTCAGACACAGAGGGCTTTGGCAGGGGAGGAATGAGCGGGGCAGGGCAGGGGGTTGGGGAGGCAGAAGCTAGCTTATAACAAGAGGGATACCAAGGGTGGGATCTGCCTTGAAGCCTCCACATGCTTGGGCATGCAGCTAGACTGGTGACTGGGAGTGGCCGCCGAGACCACATAACACCGGTCTTCAAAGACCTACATTGGCTCCCAGTACGTTTCCGAGCACAATTCAAAGTGTTGGTGCTGACCTTTAAAGCCCTAAACAGCCTCGGTCCAGTATACCTGAAGGAGCGTCTCCACCTCCATCATTCAGCCCGGACACTGAGGTCCAGTGCAGAGGGCCTTCTGGCGGTTCCCTCGCTACGAGAAGCCAAGTTGCAGGGAACCAGGCAGAGGGCCTTCCCGGTAGTGGCACCTGCCCTGTGGAACACCCTCCCGCCAGATGTCAAAGAGAGAAACAACTACCAGACTTTTAGAAGACATCTGAAGGCAGCCCTGTTTAGGGAAGCTTTTATTGTTTAATAGACTATTGTATTTTAATATTTTGTTGGAAGCTGCCCAGAGTGGCTAGAAAAACCCAGCCAGATGGGTGGAGTATAAATAACACCTCTTGCTTTCCCAGATGGGGAATATACTAAGGATGGGGAATATACTAAGGATATGTAAAGAAACTAGAAAGAAACATTCCCCTGGCATGTGGCTCTCAGAAGGCTGGCCAGAAAGGAATATGGTCACCTTTTGGGAAAATGTCCCCCAGCTCTAAGCTGCTATTTTCCAGGTTTGGTTTGGTTTTTCGTTTTTTAATAATATTTTTAAATTAAAATTTCCAAATTCTTTTAAAACACCACCAGAACATATCTGTTGACTTCCCATCCACCCTTCCATGTTATTCTTTTATTTTCTTGTAAAGCTGCCATGTTACTTGTATTTTATCCGTTATATACGTTAATTCAAAATGATTAAACTACAAGTTCTCGCCTGTTGCTGTAAGTCGAACCCTGCATACGTTTTAACATAACCGTGATTTTTTTTTTAAAAAATGCCACAACATAGTTCAATTCTTCAAGATTTTTTTTCCCTTTTTTTCTCTTAATTCTCTTAATTCCCAGCATATTCCACCATCTTCATAAGCCACTCTTCTTTCTTTGGGACTTTTTCTTCTTTTCATTTCTGCGCGTAGGCTATTCTTGCCGCTGCCGTAGCGTACATGAACAGATTGACTTTTTCCCAGGTTTTGTATGTGCTTGCCAACCCCGATATTAGACTGAGTTGCATCATAGAGGGAGGGGGTGTTGCCCATTGCTAGCTGTGATGTTCCACGCCCCCTGCCATACCAAGGACAGGAAATTCTGAACACCAGCTCCATCTGGGTCCCTGCTGGCTCTGAAACCCTTTTGGGTGGTTGAGGGGTGGCTTTTGATTGGGAAAGGCCTATTCGACTTTTGCTTCACCCTGAACTTGGAATGGAGTTTGGAAAGGGGGGGGTGAGGGGAAGTGGAAGGCATCAAGGAGAGATGTGGGGGGGGGGGAACAACCTGCAGCAGCAATAAAATTAATTTCCTCCTCTAATATATACAAGACTTTCCTTTCGGAGAATTATGAGCCAAGATGATCAAAGTCGGTAAGTGGTACTTATGCTATCAGTTTCGCCCCCTTAATGCCCTCCTGTCAAAACAAAGACCCTCGAAAAGGGCTTTGAGCATAATGGCTTTCTTTTTAAGAAGAAGGGAAGAAAAAGGACCCTAAGTACTTGGTAACGTATACAGAGAGGGCTATTAGATCAGGCGGCGTAATTGTACTTGCAGCTCATTGTAAACATTCTTGGGTTAGCAAGATAGCCCTTGACGCAGGAGACAGAGTCAAATGCAAACCTTGTTGCAGAGAGAGAGAGAGAGAGAGAGAGAGAGAGAGGACACGCACACACACAGAGAGAAATAGACACATTGCAAGACTCATTTTGAGATGGCTAAAGAGGATCAGGAGAAACAGATAGGGAAACGGCTTTATGAAAGGACGTGTGGATCCAGAATGGGCCTCCACAGTCACTTACGGACCCATTGTTAAAATCGTGTTTATGGAAGACAATCTTACTCGGCTATGAGTGATCGCCAAAGAAGAAGAAGATAGAAGAGTGAAGCTGAAATCCGTTGGCACTCAGTGCAATCTGTCATTATGTCTCCAAGAACTTAAATGGATTTGCACTGTAATAATTTTACCTGCTGGATCAGGTTAATGGCCCATCTAGTCCAGCATCCTGTTCTCACAGGATCTACAAGTAGGATTGGAGCCCCCTGTGGCTTCCGGCAGTTGCCAGGGAGTGAGCCAGTGTGGTGTAGTGGTTAAGAGCGGTAGACTCGTAATCTGGTGAACCGGGTTCACGTCCCCACTCCTCCACATGCAGCTGCTGGGTGACCTTGGGCTAGTTGCACTTCTTTGAAGTCTCTCAGCCCCACTCACCTCACAGAGTGTTTGTTGTGGGGGAGGAAGGGAAATGAGAATGTTAGCCGCTTTGAGACTCCTTCGAGTAGTGATAAAGCGGGATATCAAATCCAAACTCTTCTTCTTCTTCTTCTTCTTCTTCTTCTTCTTCTTCTTCTTCTTCTTCTTCTTCTTCTTCTTCTTCTTCTTCTTCTTCTTCTTCTTCTTCTTCTTCTTCCAGCAACTGGTATTCAGAAGTGTTGCTGCCTTCAGCTGTGGAGACAGAGCAGAGCCATCATGGCTAGTAGCCATTGATAGCCTTCTCCTCCATGAATTTGTTTTTATATGTGCTGTAAGCTGCCCAGAGTGGTTGGGGAAACTCAGCCAGATGGGCGGGGTAATAATAAAAATAATAATAATAATAATAATAATAATAATAATAATAATAATTGTTATTAATCCTTTTAAAGCCATCTAGGTTGGTGGCACTGAGTAAATAAGTTATTTCCTTTATATGTCCTGAATCTTCAGACATTTGGCTTCATTTGATGCCCATGAATTTTAGTGTTATGACAGAGGGAGCAAAACTTTTTCTCTGTCCTCTCTCTCTCTCTCTCCCGTGTGTGTGTGTGTGTGTGTGTGTGTGTGTGTGTGTTTTCCAGCTATTGACTTGATCCTTTTTAAAGTGCATTTAGCAATGATGTCACACCCAAAGCCTTGTGAGGAGCAGAACTCCCTTATGTTTATCTCCCCACCGTACCCTCACACTCCCAAATGAAACAGGCTTAAAGTTGAGCAGAGCGCTCCACTGAGAAATCTGAGGAATGGGCTAGGAATGCATTTGGACAGGCAATCCTCTGATCAGAGGTGGAGGCAATTATTTCCATGGTCCCAGGCTCATTCCCTGGCAACTCCAGGTGGGGCTGAGAAAGACAGAAACCTTGGAGAGCCATTTGCCCCCAGACAAATATTACCACAGTCCAAGGGCACATACATCCTGGCCAGGCAAAAGCACCTAAGGAAGGTGCACAGCGTTGGGAGTGTTGGGGTGCAACTCACCTTGAAAGAAGGCTGGTGGGTTTGCATGGGAGAAAGGAGATAGAGAAGGGGACCTGCACACTTCCGCCTAGACTGCCCTTTTGACCTCACCTGTGTTGCCGTTTCCTCAGGTGCTAGACTGAGACTCTCAGGCTTGTTGAGCTCACTTCCTACTTCCCATTTCTTCTTGGCCCCACTTTGGGAGAGGATACATCTTCTCCTAGTTGGCCTGTTTTTTGTTTTAACATGCTAAATATAGCATCCATTGTAATATTCCAAGCATTTATAAAATTCTAACACTTACCCATAGCAATATAATGGAACTTCAAGGAAAACTGAATTCAAGTCACTCCAAACCAAAAGAAGGGACCCAGGTGGCGCTGTGGGTTAAACCACAGAACCTAGGGCTTGCTGATCAGAAGGTCGGCGGTTCGAATCCCTGTGACGGGGTGAGCTCCCGTTGCTTGGTCCCAGCTCCTGCCAACCTAGCAGTTCGAAAGCACCTCAAAATGCAAGTAGATAAATAGGAACCGCTACAGCGGGAAGGTAAACGGCGTTTCCATGTGCTGCTCTGGTTTGCCAGAAGCGGCTTTGTCATGCTGGCCACATGACCTGGAAGCTATACGCCGGCTCCCTCGGCCAATAATGCGAGATGAGCGCACAACCCCAGAGTCGGTCACGACTGGACCTAATGGTCAGGGGTCCCTTTACCTTTACCTTTAAAACCAAAAGAAGATATTGGGTCTCTCCAAATCATTTACCCATGTACATGCACATAAAATAGTAGATCTAGCTGAAAGGCAACACATGGAGGTCAGCATTGATCATTGCAAAGCACCCCTAATTATTGTTGGCATCCGCCTGTCTCAAGAGACAAGAGAGTGCGCCTCCAGGGGTAAAGTCAAACCACCATGCTAGTAGCACCAAAGTGACCTCACCAGGGTGCAAGCCTGGGTAGTCTGTAAGAAGGTCCTGGGCTGCCCAGATGACAACACACACACAAACACACACACAGCCTTGCTGATATGGTCCAAAAGAAAGCAGAGCAATACATTTGGCACCAGCTTGGCTGCAGGAGTTACCAGAAGGAAGCATGCAAAGCACCATCCAACTGTTTTAGGGACTCCAGATTTGTGTAGGGATTACTCCTTAACCTTTTCTTCTGACAGCAGAGGTTTAGAATCACAGTTTTCCCTCTCCTAGATGGGCTACTTTCTCAGGTTGATGAGACCTATCTGCTCCTCACTTCCCTCTACAGCACATGGAGAAACTGCTTTCTTGACTATTGGACCCACTATTGCTCTTGTCCACTCAATCTTCTGGAGCCTGTCTTTGCTGGAAGGTTCCTAACTCACTGAGGGTTTGAGATCCCCTCGGCTGCCCTCACCTGGTTTAGCTGGCTGGTTGAAGCCATTCCTGGGGTGTGGCTGCTGCTGCATGCTGACAGATTCATAGCTGTCAACCCTCCCTTTTTTTGTGGGAAACTCCCTTATTCCAAGCCACAGCTGTCAACCTTCCCCCCCCCTTTTTTTTGCTGGAAATTCCCTTATTCCAGTGACTTTTCCCACTGCTGTCCTGGATTGTTAGATATACCGTAGACCAGGCATAGGCAACCTTGGCTCTCCAGATGTTTTGGAACTACAACTCCCATGATCCCTAGCTAACAGGGCCAGTGGTCAGGGATCATGGGAGTTGCAGTTCCAAAACATCTGGAGAGCCAAGGTTGCCTATGCCTGCCATAGACTGTCCCCGGAACAGGTGAGGCTGCTGATCCCTTATTTTCAAATCCGAAAGTTGACAGCTATGGACAGATTCTCAGAACCACAGGTGAGACTCTGAGTGCAGGATGTGGACCAAAGATGAGCGCACTACCCCAGAAGGAGCACGACATGTCCCCTACCAGAGGAAACACCCCATACACCCCACCCCTAATTATTATGATTGTATAATGATAAGATTATTGTGTAATCTTAAGCAGGGGCATGGATGTGACTATCATGAAAGGAACTTGCCCTTCTGAATTTCCCGCTACACGCCTGAGTCTAGATGGAGGGAGTTGGCTGCGGAGACTCCCAAGGGCTGTAGGTGCAAAGGGCTGTCCTTGGCCCCCAGACCAGAGGTTGCCTATTCCTGCAACAGACAAGCATGGGTAGGATTGCCAATGGGTGATTCCAAGGGACCATGACCTTGCTAAACAGCTGCAGGGAAACTGAGTTACCTATTCACCTTTCTTCCTTTCCCCCCCACACATCCAGCTCCTCTGTATACAGCAGCATTGTTGTTGTTTGTTGTTTAGTCGTTTAGTCGTGTCCGACTCTTCGTGACCCCATGGACCATAGCACGCCAGGCACTCCTGTCTTGCACTGCCTCCCACAGTTTGGTCAAACTCATGTTCGTAGCTTCGAGAACACTGTCCAACCATCTCGTCCTCTGTCGTCCCCTTCTCCTAGTGCCCTCAATCTTTCCCAACATTAGGGTCTTTTCCAAGGATTCTTCTCTTCTCATGAGGTGGCCAAAGTATTGGAGCCTCAGCTTCAGGATCTGTCCTTCCAGTGAGCACTCAGGGCTGATTTCCTTAAGAATGGATAGGTTTGATCTTCTTGCAGTCCATGGGACTCTCAAGAGTCTCCTCCAGCACCATAATTCAAAAGCATCAATTCTTCGGCGATCAGCCTCCTGAGATTTCTCAGGAGACAGATGAGGTGATCAGGCACTCCCATTTCTTTAAGAACTTGCCATAGTTTGCTGTGGTCGACACAGTCAAAGGCTTTTGCATAGTCAATGAAGCAGAAGTAGACGTTTTTCTGGAACTCTCTAGCTTTCTCCATAATCCAGCACATGTTTGCTATTTGGTCTCTGGTTCCTCTGCCCTTTCGAAATCCAGCTTGCACTTCTGGGAGTTCTCGGTCCACATACTGCCTAAGCCTGCCTTGTAGAATTTTAAGCATAACCTTGCTAGCGTGTGAAATGAGCGCAATTGTGCGGTAGTTGGAGCATTCTTTGGCACTGCCCTTCTTTGGAATTGGGATGTAGACTGATCTTCTCCAATCCTCTGGCCATTGCTGAGTTTTCCAAACTTGCTGGCATATTGGGTGTAGCACCTTAACAGCATCATCTTTTAAAATTTTAAATAGTTCAGCTGGAATATCATCACTTCCACTGGCCTTGTTATTAGCAGTGCTTTCTAAGGCCCATTTGACTTCACTCTCCAAGATGTCTGGCTCAAGGTCAGCAACCACACTACCTGGGGTGTACGAGACCTCCATATCTTTCTGGTATAAATACAGCAGCATTGCTGACATGCAAAAGACCTATCGGACGAAGCTTTCCCTAGCATGGGGATCAGCGAGATGGGGAAACCACTGTGTGCTTAATTTGCTTGGTTTGCTGCAACCAACATGGAAGAGCAGGGCCTGTAGGGGAAAGTTGGCAACTTTTCCTGCTGTTTGCAAAGGGAAGAAACGCACAAAGGGAAGAAACGCTATTTAGTCATTCAACTTGAAAATAATGCAATAAGCTGCACTGGGAAGGGGAAAGTCTTCCCCCTCCCAACAACGTTAAACACCTCCTCCTCCTCCTCCTCCCCCACCTCCAGCCTATATTTGTCACAAAGTTCAACTAGGGAAATTCCAGACCTGTTAGGGTGCTCCCAGCCATCCATTAGCCCTGACAGATAGTGTGTTCAGAGTTCTTTGAAGTACCCCAGCTGGGTTAGTGTGTATACATCAAGCTTCAAATAGGGAGGAGATGCCCATTTCCCTCATTAACCCCTGATTAGGATTCCCACCCCACATCTCCTCGGAGCTTTCAGGAACACCCTCCATGATTGCTTCTTAGCATACAAGTGCCAATGGACCCACACAGGTCTTTGTCACTTGATGACTGCAACACTTGATGGCTATGATCTGGTAACCTCAAGGTTAGATTGCTGCAATGCGTTATACGTAGGGCTGCCTCTGAAGACGGTTCGGAAACTTCAGCTAGTGCAGAATTCAGTGACCAGGTTGCTCACTGGAGCAAGACTATTTGAGCATATTACACTGATCCTGGCCCGACTACACTGGCTACCAATTGGTTTCTGGATCCAATTCAAAGTGTTGATTTTGACCTATAAAGCCTTAAACAGCTCAGGACTGCAATACCTCAAGGACCATCTCCTTCCATGTGAACCTACCCGGACCCTGAGATCATCTTCTGAGACCCTTCTTCGTGTGCCTCGTCCTCGAGAGGTCCAGAGGAGGGCAACACAAGAACGGGCTTTTTCTTCAGTGGCTCCCCGTCTGTGGAATGCTCTCCCCACGGAGGTTCAGCTGATGCCTTCATTATACACCTTTAGGTGCCAGGCAAAAATGTTCCTCTTCAACCTGGCCTTTGGCTGATTGACATCCAAAGCCCTTTTAAAATGTCTTGGGGAGAGGGGGGTGCGCGTTATTAGGTTGTTGTTTTTTGAAATGTATTTTGTGTTTTTATATTGTGATTTTATGTTGTAACTGCTATGAGCCCTGTGAGTATAGGGCGGTATACAAAACAAACAAACAAACAACAGTGTACATTGGCTTTGTGGGTAATCACAGGTAGAACAACCGGGGGAATACATTCATACAAGCTCAAAGGGTTTCCATGAGACGTGGTGTTCACATCTCATGGGCTACTGTCTGCATGCTGGAATTCACTGCTGCAAGAGAGAGTGAAGGCCAATGACTCAAATGGTATAAAATAGGGTTGCAATACATTTGGAATTTCCCAGATATAACTGGCTGTCAGAAACAGTGTCCACGCGGAAACCAGCGAAATGTCCAGGAAAATCTGGGTGTATGGCAACCCATGTAGGAGGTGAAGTTTTGGGTGGATTTCATTAAGTATAGTTCAGAATCTCTCTCCCTCTCCCCCTCCCTCCCTCCCTCCCTCCCTCCCTCCCTCCCTCCCTCTCTTTCTTTCTTTCTTTCTTTCTTGATTTTCACTTTTTGAAATATGGAAACCCTAGTACAGGTGAAACTCGGAAAATTAGAATATCATCGAAAAATGCATTTATTTGAGTAATGCAACTTATTTTTTATTTATTTCTCCTTTAATTTTTACAAATGCTTTCTTTTGGAAATTCCACAGTAATAAAACAAATAGATACAATAATACAAAAATAAACATTGCTATTCCATTTCATTAATTACATTCCATTTATAATCAACCCGCCTCAGGACAAATAATTACAGTTACAACAAATAAAGGCTTGACGTATCTAGCTTTGCATGCCATGCATCTATCTCATATATTGGTTTCACCTTTTAAGTTGCATTACTAAAATAAATGCACTTTTCGACGATATTCTAATTTTCCGAGTTTCACCTGTATAAGGCAACTTCTGATGTTCCTAAGTTATTCCTGCTGCCTCTGACGGAAGAGAGAATACAGCCATCGTGGCTAGTAACCATTGATAGCTTTATCATCCACCCTAATCTTCTTTTAAAGCCAGAATCTCTCCAGGTAGGGCTGAAGATATCTGTTGCCTGGATGGCTGCTGCGCATCAGTTTAGACAATACTGAACTTAACAGACCAATGGATGACTCATACTGAGTCCAGAAGCAGTGTCCTGTGTTCCATGTGTGAACGAGGGACAGCTGGATGTCTGTAATGAGAACTTTCCATTTTCTACCATGAGCCCCCTCCCTGCCTCGATGTCTCTCTCTCTCTCCACCACCTTTGAGAAAGATGTCATTCTGGCTTAGGGTGCCCTGTTTTATCGGGCACCTGATGACCTCCCAGCCAGTATCAGACCAGCAATGGCTGGGTCATGTCCTGGTTAATCTCAACCGCTAGAGACTGGAGACAGAAAGACACTCATTCCTATAAACTGCAACTGGGCTGCCCATTTCCTGGTCAGTGACACTTTCACACATGTTCCTTCCTAATACCAGCTGCATACACACCGTACCTTTAACATGTCTGGAGTTGCTAAAAGATACATCTACCACCATCACATCTAATTAGTCAGTTTGGAATGTTTTGGTGCCTGTTGAGACAGTCACACCTGACATTCAGGCTGCGTATGCACATTCAAAGCTCAACTGCCCCCCCCCCCAATTCTGGGCACATACTAGAACAGTTTGCTTGTTTTCCCTCTGCCCTCCCCATCCCTTTTTCCTTTTGTGTCGTGCCTTTTTAGATTGTATATCTGAGGGCAGGGACTGTGGGTGGGTTTTTTAAAATTGATTTGTAACCTGCTCTATAAACTTTTTCTTTTTAAGAGCGGAACACTATAAATTTAAAGCACATTTCTCATCTTCACAAAAAAGGAATCTTGAGAACTACTGTATATTATGTTGGGAATTGTAGCTCTTTGGAGGGCAAACTACAGTTCCCAGAAAAGTTTGTGGGGGACGTGCTTTAAAATAATGATGTATGCACTGTGTCTGTTGAACCCTTTTCTGTTTGCATTTTTTTTTAAGAAGCAAATTGCACTGAAACTTGCATTATACATATCTAATAGTACAGTGTTTCCCAACCTTGTGCCTCCAGATGTTTTGGGACTACAACTCCCATCATCCCTAGCTAGCAAGATCAGTGGTCAGGAATGATGGGAATTGTAGTCCGAAAACAGCTGGAGGCACAAGGTTGGGAAACACTGTAATAGTATTATAAAGCAGCCTGAGAGCTTCCTTTGAAAAGTTTGCTCTTCGTGGCTGGAAAAACCCTGGGCTGCTGCCAGACTCATCAAGCACATGTTCAAAATTGTGCTGTAAACAACCATTGGGTTATGTGATGATATGCCTTCACCATCAATCCCATGTCAGGATGGCTAAATACATCACTTTGGGTTTCTCATTTTCCCAATGTCAATTTCAGCTCTCTACATTGCTTTTGTGATTTCTTTCTATAAAAAGAAGCGAATAGTTTGCATGAAAATTCATCAGCATTTGAGTGCGAATTTCTGCTAATAACTATCTTCGTGTGCAATTTTGCATAACTTACAGGTGAAACTCGGAAAATTAGAATATTGTCAGAAAGTGCATTTATTTCAGTAACGCAACTTAAGAGGTGAAACCAATATATGAGATAGATGCATGACATGCAAAGCAAGATATGTCAAGCCTTTATTGGTTGTAACTGTAATTATTTGTCATTAGGTGGGTCAATTATAAATGGAATGTAATTAATGAAATGCAATAGCAATGTTTATTTTTGTATTATTGTAACTATTTGTTTTGTTACTGTGGAATTTCCAAAAGAAAGCATTTGTAAAAATTAAAGGAGGGGAAAAAAGTTGCATTACTGAAATAAATGCACTTTTTGATGATATTCTAATTTTCCGAGTTTCACCTGTACATGTTTTTGCAAAGCCATGTCCCCTAATATAACACATTTTTGTGTGCTATTTTCACTAATTTAATATTTATATGCACACATAACACTAGTATGTGGTTCCGCCCACCTTATCGCTTGCCTGACAAACCACATTGCTAAATTCAGAGAAGTGTGCATTTCAAAGGATGACAGTGAAAGTAGAACACAACATTAGAACTGGAGAGCCCTGGAACAGGCCAATGGCCTGATCTATTCCATCCCCCTGTTCTCCCAGTGGTCAGCCAAATGCCTCCAGGAAGCCTGAAAGCAGGACCTGAGTGTAGCAGGTCTCATTTTCACCCAGTGCTCTGCAGCTGAGCTGTGCCCCTCAGCAGCGAGAGAAATCTGACCAGTGCCGGATTTACATATAAACTAAACAAGCTATAGCTTAGGGCCCCACTCTCTTGGGGCCCCCCCAGAAAATTAAAGAAAAAACCCTGGATGTACATTTCCAAAATATAAGATAAAAAACAAATAAAATAGTGCTCGCTTCGGCAGCACATACAGTGGTGCCTCGCAAGACGAATTTAATTCGTTCCGCAGGTCAATTCGTTTTGTGAAAAATTCATCTTGTGAATCGCGGTTTCCCATAGGAATGCATTGTAATTTCTTTTTTTGCCCATAGGAATGCATTAATTAAATTTCGATGCATTCCTATGGGAAACCGTGGCTCACAAGACGAATTTTTCGCAAAACAAATTCGTCTTGCGAGTCACCATAAGATCGCAAGACGCATTCGTCTTGCGAAAAATTCATCTTGCAGGGCATTTGTCTTGCGAGGTACCACTGTATACTAAAAATGGAACGATACAGAGAAGATTAGCATGGCCCCTGCGAATGGATGACACGCAAATTCGTGAAGCGTTCCATAGTATGGGAATAGTATGGGAAACAGCCTTACTAGAAAAACTAACCAATAAGCTGAAACGGACACGGGGACAAATAGAAGAAGACGGCTTCACGCCGGTATGGTTCCCCTTTATCACACAGCCCAACAAGACAATAACAAAAATCCACCAACAGCATACAAATCAATATGGTTAACCTGACCCAAAACACCCACCCACCCCACTCACACACGAAACAAAGAACACTACAGCCAACCACAAATGAACAACCATATCCTAGGCCAAGCCCAACATCTCTCACCACCAAAGGAACGCAAGCGAACAGCAGAGAACCTACACAACGACGCTGACAAAACAAAAAGCCCACATACTGGCCTCGGTCCAGTATACCTGAAGGAGCGTCTCCACCCCCATCGTTCTGCCCAGACCCTGAGGTCCAGTACCGAGGGCCTTCTGATGGTTCCCTCGGTGCAAGAAGCCAAGTTGCAGGGAACTAGACAGAGGGCCTTCTCAGTGGTGGCGCCTGCCCTGTGGAACGCCCTCCCATCAGATGTCAAAGAGAAAAACAGCTACCAGATTTTTAGAAGACATCTGAAGGCAGCCCTGTTTAGGGAGGCTTTTAATGTTTAATTATTTTATTTCATTTTTCTGTTGTAAGCCGCCCAGAGTGGCTGGGGAAACCCAGCCAGATGGGCGGGGTATAAATAATAAATTATTATTATTATTATTATTATTATTATTATTATTATTATTATTAAGCAAAATGAAACATCGTCACCCGACTCCACCCCCACTCACCCTCCCCCATCTACCTCTTCCCCCTTTTCTTCCCAATGTCTCAACAAATGAAACTGATTTGTAAAGATGTTACAACCCAAGAAAATCTTTAATAAAACAAACCAAGCTTAGAAAAAAACACACAAATAAAATAAAACCTACATACAGTAACAGTGTTGCGTGTTGTATAGGCTCCTATGATGTAAGTCATGGGCCCTGCCTGCTAGCCTGCTCCCTAAAATATCGCTGGTTTGCTCATTTCTATATATAGGGTGCCTACATTCTGCATGGACTGGTTGCATGGCAACATGTGCAAATGGCTTTAGATACCTGTTAGGTCCATAAATTACCATATAGCATATATTCAGCACACACAAAACCAGCGACAATTTGTTGTTGACAGCTGGACATATAAAGGGCCCCATTACCTTCAGTAGCTTAGGGCAGGCATCCCCAAACTCGGCCCTCCAGATGTTTTGGGACTACAACTCCCATCATCCCTAGCTAACAGGACCAGTGGTCAGGGATGATGGGAATTGTAGTCACAAACCATCTGGAGGGCCGAGTTTGGGGGTGCTTGGCTTAGGGCCTCATCAAACCCAAATCCAGCTCTGGTGATGACCCCCAACGTGGAAGGCTTTAAAAGTGGATCAAACAAATTCATGGAGGAGAAGGCTATCCATGGTTAGTAGCCACTATGGCTATGTTCATGTGCAAATGGCTTTAGATACCTATTAGGTCCATAAATTACCATCTAGCATATATTCAACACAAAAAACATCGACAATTTGTTGTTGACAAAGGACAGCTGGACATATAAAGGGCCCCATTAACTTCAGTAGCTTAGGGCCTCATCAAACCTGAATCCGGCCCTGAATCTGACTATTCCCTTATTCATTCATGGCTAGAGACACAGTGTCTCGGAGAAAGCAATTGCCAGCGTACAAAAAGCACTGACACATCGTACACAAATGCCTCCAGAGTCACTGTATTCCTTCGCACTATCTCCTTCCATCCATCACATTGTGTAGTGTGTCCTGCCCCGCTTCCCAGACCAACCTTTCACTCAGCTGCACAGAGGATAATCAAGTTGGATGGAACAGAGACAAGGCACATCCCTTCTGGTGTGTGTGGTCTTGTCACTTGGGGGTGAAGATGGGGGGTTGGAGAGGGGGGAAAGGGCAAGGTTGTATTTGTGTATCTTCTCTTTGGGTGATAACAATAACAACTCGAGGAAGGTCATTTGCTCTTGGGGAGGTGGAAAGTAGGGTAGGCCATCTTCAGACAGGGATAGATCAAGAACAGAGACGTTAGCTAAGGCTAGGAGGCAGCAGCAGAGTGACCAGCAGGGAAACAGCACTCAATGACCTGTTCTCATTGGGCACCTGAGCAATCTGAAGACTTGCCTGCAGCCATGCCAAGAGGGCAGCAACCAGAGAATGAACCAAGCAAGAGGGGTGCATTGCAAAGACTCAGTGGGAGAGGCAAAGCCAGAGCAATCTAAGGTCAGGGTGATGAAAATCACCACACCACGTGTGTTAATGAATTCCAGACGTTAATTACAGTGGTACCTCGGTTTACAAACACAATTGGTTCCGGAAGTCTGTACTCAACCTGAAGCGTACTTAACCTGAGGTATGAGTGTAATTGGTTCCAGAAGTCTGTACTTAACCTGAAACGAACTTTCCCATTGAAAGTGGCTGCATGCTTACAAATTTCTCGACATCCAAACAGAAACCACGGCGGTTTTAGATAGGGTTTTTTTGACTTACGAATTTTTAGATGGGGTTGCTTCCACTTACAAATTTTTCTGTTTCCAGTGCATTCCTATGGGAAATCGCATTTCCAATGGCGCTTTTCAACTTACGAATTTTTCGACCTACGAAGGTGCCTTCGGAGCACATTAAATTCATAAGTCGAGGCACCACTGTAGCTGGATCTATTAGCAGCCATTTGAAACCCCCACAATATAAAGTTTCTCTAGGGCACTATATGAAATTAAAACAGGATTTCATATAGCCACACATTGCATAGCTGCCAAGTCTCCCATTTTTCATGGGAAACCCCTGTTTTTAAAGCCGTTTCCCGCTGGCAGCCCGGATTGAAAAAAAATCCCAGAAATCCCCCGGAATTCCTACCTGCCAGGGAGGCTCAATTTTGGGTCCTGGTGCCGCCCAATTTCCGGTGCCCAGACATGGGTAGCGCGGCACCGGAAGTCACTTCTACGCACATGCATAGAAGCGACTTCCGGTGCCGCGCCGCTGCTGATCCCACATTTTTCAGCGGGAGACTTGACAGCTATGATACCTTGGTGTCACCAGGTAAGCCAGGATCCCAATGTCATGGCAGGTAGTCCATGGTAGGAGCATTCTGCCAAGCCCCTCTCCCCGACTGGAGCCAGTTTTGAATTACCGTAAATGGTAAAATTGATGAGATAACAGAGTCAATTACCTTTTGAAATCCTTTTAGTATGCAGAGTGAGTTAGAGAGTAGACTTAACTTCTTGCAGTCACACACACAAACACACACACACACTTATAGGTAAGAAAATAATAAAGTCATTTATGGTAGGAAATACAGAACTTGGATAGAAAAGTTCTAATTCTAATCTAACCAACTAGTTAAGAGAGAAACAAAGCAGCCATACTTTCAGCCTTGTTGTCTCTGACCTCTCATTTTGAGGTCTGAGGGAGGAGAAGTGTGAGAAAGGGCAGGAAGTTATAAGCAGGGTGCAACCTGAGAATATCCATCTAACATCACAGAGATAGAGAGGTCAGCAAAAGAGCTTAAAGAGACAAGGCTAGTCTGGGGATCTGGAAGTCCCTAACTCTATCTGTCTTCAGCCCATGTAAAACCCCTCTTCGGTAAGCTGAGCTGCATCAGACGAAAACAATAAGCCTCAAAGCGTCTGTCTTTAAAGAGGAAGGATTTACACGCAGGGTGGATATTTCTTCAGGTCTCAGTGAAGAAACCCGAGGATGGATGTTCAACATGAATCATTCATAGAGGTTAATGTGAGCTGTCTGGATTCAAGCATACAACAAGCAGAGAGCAGGGACTGAATAATGCAAGGATGTGTTCAGAAAAACCTTTGGAGGTGTTTGCCCAGCTGTGAATCTTTCAGCAGGTCACCAAATTCATTGAGTGGTGTCTGAAAGCACAGGGGGGAGCGAGATACAGAGGAAGAGGTATCTAATGCAGTAGGTATCTAACGGAGCAGAAGGACACCCCAAGGAACCGCAAAGAGAGGGAACAAACCGCCTCTTTCCTCCCACCCACACACCATAGTCTTGGGAGGAATTTTGGCATTGGGTCCTCTTAGCACAAGGTGGGGAAACTTTTTTCTGCCTGAGGGCCACATTCCCTTCTTGGAAAGCTTTCAGGGGCCACATGCCAGTGGTGGGCAGGACCAGAGGCAAAAGTGGGCAAAGCAACATGGGTAAATTCAGTGGCATAGCTGAGGGGGTGGGGGTCACAGGGCACCACACCATGCGTCTCTCCTGGGAGTGATGTGGTGGCTCAGGCGCCTGCAGACTCCATGCTGCCCCGAAGCAGCAGAATGTAGTTTGCATCTGCCTGCCTCTTCTTCCAGGCTCAGCCACCCTATAGCTGAGGGGGAGGCATAGCTACCAAGTCTCCCGCTGAAAAATGCGGGATCAGCAGCGGCGTGGCACCGGAAGTCGCTTCTACGCATGTCTGGACACGCGTAGAAGCAACTTCCAGTGCCACTCTGCCCGATTTTCGGTGCCCAGGCATGGGCGGAGCGGCACCGGAAGTCACTTCTACGCATGGGTAGAAGCGACTTCCGGTACCGCACTACCCATGCCTGGGCACCGGAAATCGGGCGGTGCCAGCACCCAAAATGGAGCCTCCCTGGCAGGTAGGAAATCTGGGGGATTTATGGGATTTTTTCCAATCTGGGCTGCCAGCAGGAAACGGTTTAAAATACGGGGGTTTCCCGCGAAAAACGGGGTACTTGGCAGCTATGGGGGGAGGTGGTGGGCAGGCTGCATGCAAGCTCCGCGCTGCCTGAAACAAGTTCAAGGACACAGTCCAGTTAGGCAAAGACACTCAAAGGGGGTGCAAAGCAGGGGCAGGGAATGGCTGAGCCCTGGAGAGTTCTGAGGGCCACATAGAAAGGCCTGGAGGGCCACATTTGGCCCCTTGGACTGAGGTTTCCCACTCCTGCCTTACTGGGTGATGCTCAGGAAATGCATGTGTCTCCATTGATCCTCTGCCCCTCTCTTTATGTGGCTGTGTTTTTCTGGATCTTTTCAGCACTAAGCACCAGATAAATAGACAGGGCTGTCGTTAGCATATGTGCTGCTGGGGTGCAAAGATCCTCCCAGTGCCCCCAAATTAACTTTTATTGAGCTTTTTTGGAGAGGAGGAAAGCCAAAGTTGTTGACCCCTTTTTAGGGGGGAAATTGCTCACCTATAACAACGACGCAGCGGGAAAAAACGCTTTTGTTTCCTGACTCATCAGGAATATGTGACGCTACGGAGTAACAGAGCGACGGAGGAGGGGGGCAGGGACTTTCGCTCCATTGCTTTTCACTGCCGCCAATCGAGAGGGTATACATTTGCCGCCCCCCAGAATTTGGCGCCCGGGTGCCCTGCACCCCTTGCACCCCAGGGTAAAGACGGCCCTGGACAAGAGAGGCAGCTGTCTGGGGCAGATTTGAGAGAGTTAGTGCAGTATTGTCATTGGGGTGCAGACATAGCCCAGTGCTATAGGATGTGCCTTGCTTGTAGAAAGGTCCCGAGTTCAATCCTCCAAATCTCTAGGCCACGCTGGAAAAAGATTTCCTGCCTGAAACCCTGGAAAGCCACTACCAGTCACTGAAGACCAGATGTTGCTGAGCAGCTCCTGTTATCCATGAGCATTGGCTAAGGATGATGGGAATTGCAGTGCATCAACATCTGGGGACCCAAGGCTGAAGAACACAGGTATAGACAACACAGAGGTGGATGGACTGATGCAACTTCTGCAGCATTTAGTTGGTAATTTGAAGAAAAAAAAGTCATCATGAAAAATTTTCGGCATTGTAATCTGAATTTCCCCTAAGGTACACCTTTTTTTGCAGTTTCCTCCGTAATATATGCATCAATGCACACTTTTACCTAATGCATGCATTGCAAAATTTGGAGGAGCGCAAAGAAGGGAGGAATGGGAAAGGAGGTCAGCAGCCCTAAGAGGTGCCAGCACAAGTTAGATGAGCAGGACAGTCAAGAACGCTTGGAGTTCCTCCGTTCTATCTACCTTTTTCCTGTGCAAGCCCCTCTCCCCCACCCCAACCCCTGAGCTCCCTGTGAAGAGGGATTGATTGTGAACCACCCTTCGATCTATAGCATGGCTAGGCAAACTAAGGCCCTGGGGCTGGATCCAGCCCAATCGTCTTCTAAATCCGGCCCGCGGACGGTCCGGGAATCAGCGTGTTTTTACATGAGTAGAATGTGCCCTTTTATTTAAAATGCACCTCTGGGTTATTTGTGGGGCCTGCCTGGTGTTTTTACATGAGTAGAACGTGTGCTTTTATTTAAAATGCATCTCTGGGTTATTTGTGGGGCATAGGAATTCATTCCCCCCCCCAAAAAATATATAGTCCGCCCCCCCCACAAGGTCTGAGGGACAGTGGACCGGCCCCCTGCTGAAAAAGTTTGCTGACCCCTGATCTACAATTTTTAATAATAATAATAATAATAATAATAATAATAATAATAATAATAATAATAAATCACTCTGAGAATTGCAGCTCTGGGAAGGGAAGCGTGGCCTCCTTACAACTCTCAGCACCCTTAACATACTACAGTTCCCAGAATTCTCTGGGAGAAGCCAGGACTCTTTAAAGTAGTATCATAGTGCTGTGAATATGGCCTTAGAATCACGGGAGGTAGAGACAGACACAGAGGAATCTTTTGACACATCTTCTACCTGGGTGAAGCCATAGGGTAGTCATGAGTCAATGAAGTCCAACATCTTCACCCAATGAAGGCAGCAGGTATGCATGGCTTCCCTCCCTGAAAGAGTTAATTCCCTGGGCAGCTTGCTAAGTAGTCAATGGCCCAATAAATTATGCCCTGGATTAATGAGCCACAATCATCATTAGTCATGGCTCATCGGCCTTTTAAACCTCCTCAGCGGAGTTTTATCTCTCTGCTTCTGTCCACTGGGCTGCCATATTTCATGCTCTGAAAACAGATGACCCCGGGGGTCACCCAAATGAAAGCCCCATTCAACAGCTCCGTGAATATCTCAGCATGAAGAAGAGGGGTTGGGGTCAAAACAACAGAGAAGATACAGTCAGCCTCTCCGCTGGGGCCATGCTGGAGTAGACGCGCTCCACACGCTCAAGCGACCAGGACATGTTCCTCCCTTTTGGAATCATCCAGGGTCAGGCTGAGTCACGGAGGATCGTGGGCTTAATTAGATTATGACAAACTCCCACCCCAATGCAACAGTCAATGGGCTTCTGAAGTGAACATTTAAAAATAAATAAATGCTGGACATCTGTTCCCTGGTGGGCCACAAATCTGCTTTTATATCCTGATCTAAGATAGCAAAAGAATTGATGCTTTTGAATTGTGGTGCTGGAGGAGACTCTTGAGGAAGATCAGACCTAGCCATTCTGAAGGAAATCTGCCCTGAGTGCTCAAGGGAAGGACAGATCGTGAAGCTGAGGCTCCAATACTTTGGCCACCTCATGAGAAGAGAAGACTCCCTGGAAAAGACCCTGATGTTGGGAAAGATTGAGGGCACAAGGAGAAGGGGACGACAGAGGAAGAGATGGTTGGACAGTGTTCTCGAAGCTACGAACATGAGTTTGACCAAACTGCGGGAGGCAGTGGAAGACAGGAGTGCCTGGCGTGCTCTGGTCCATGGGGTCACGAAGAGTCGGACACGACTAAACGACTAAACAACAACAACAAGATAGCAAAATAAGTTGCTTAGAAGTCAAAATATGCAAAGGCATCTCTTTCACCCATCAGCAACGAGAGTTTAGAGCAGGGGTAGCCAACATATGTAGTCCATCCAGATATGATGGACTACAATTGCTGTCATCCCTACCCATTGACCATTTTGGCTGGGGCTGTTGGGAGTTGGAGTCCAACATCTGGAAAGTATCATGTGGGCTACCTTGGTTTAAAGGCGCTGCTCTCTCTGAGCCTGGCAGGCAGAAGGCTAGTAGTCACTGAAGAGGCAGAATGTCTCTGCAAGTCCATCAGCCCTAGTTCAGCTAGTTAGGAATGATGAAAATTGTGGTCCTTCAGCATCTGGGCAGCCAAGGTTGAAGAATACTGGCATAGAAAATACTGAGCTCAGTATAAGGCAACTTTCTATGTTCTCCTCTAGGATGAGATGCATCATTGTCGAAGGGCTGTCGCTCAGTTGAAGAGCATCTGCTTTGCATGCAGAAAGCCTCAGGTTCATTGCTTGGCAACTCAAGGTGGTAATAATAATAATAATAATAATAATAATAATAATAATAATAATAATAATAATTTATTATTTATACCCCGCCCATCTGGCTGGGTTTCCCCAGCCACTCTGGGTGGCTTACAACAGAAACATGAAATAAAAAAATCTATTAAACATTAAAAGCCTCCCTAAACAGGGCTGCCTTCAGATGTCTTCTAAAAAGCTGGTAGCTGTTTTTTTATTTGACATCTGATGGGAGGGCGTTCCACAGGGCGGGCGCCACCAGCGAGAAGGCCCTCTGCCTGGTTCCCTGCAACTTGGCTTCTCACAACAAGGGAACCACCAGAAGGCCCTCGCTACTGGACCTCAGTGTCCGGGCAGAATGATGGGGGTGGAGACGCTCCTTCAGGTATAATGGACCAAGGCCATTTAGGGCTTTAAAGGTCAGCACCAACACTTTGAACTGTGCTCGGAAACGTCCCAGGTAAGGCCGGGAATGTTCTTTGCCTGAAATCCTGGAGAGCCACTAATGTAGTTGGGCCAATGGCCTGGCTCCCTATATCCCAGCATAGCTGCAGGGTTCAAATTGGGAACTTCCAGGTGTGTGTGTGTGTTTGTGTGTGCACTGCCCCATGTGGCAAACCGCAGAAATGCAGGTTTGAGTTGTCCCCAAGCCCAGGGATACCGGTAGGGATCCTGTGGACCTCCATTTGCTGTTGCACTTGCTCTCTCCATCATCCATACTCCTGCTGGTGGCAAGCTAGGGAAAGGGGGTGTCAAAGAAAGAGAGAGAAGGGGCAACAGAGAGAGGAAGGGGCACACCCATTATTTATTTATTTATTTATTTATTTATTTATTTATTTATTTATTTGCTTTGCTGCCACCTGCTTTTGGCTCCAGTCCCTGCCATATTCCACCTAAGAGAATGCAGCTCTCATCAGAAAAAGTTCTCACCCTCCTTTAAACAACTTGCTGCCTTGTAAAAAAGCATCCCGTATCACCACCCAGGTGGTACAAGGTAAGTAACCACGGCCATTAGGGCACTGTCCCACACACCTGTCTGACTCAGAATTATAGAATTGTAGAGGGGAAGGTACCACTAGGGTCATCTAGTCCACCCCCTGCAAGGCAGGGGTCTTTTGCCCAACATGGGGCTCGAACCCACAACCCTGAGGTTAAAGAGTCTCATGTTCTACCAGCTGAGCTATCCTGCCTTGAGCCAGCCCTCACCTGCCTCCCTCCCTACTTTTTTACAGCCAGCCCAGGGAGCAACAGTACTGGCAGGACTGTCAGTTGCCATTGCGGAACACACCAGGGAGGAGGATGGGGACAAAACAAGGTTGGCTCTGCCTGTCATTGACTCTGGCGCCACCTGCTGTTAGGCTCCCTGCCTTCCACCCTGCCAAATCCGATGCTCTCTAGCCATCACTGGTAAGTGAAAGGGGAAGGTGCAAGAACCTTCTGGTGACCATAGCAGATGAACCTCTAGCCCAGGCATTCCCAAACTTTGGCCCTCCAGATGTTTTTGACTACAATTCCCATCTTCCCTGATCACTGGTCCTGTTAGCTAGGGATCATGGGAGTTGTAGGCCAAAACATCTGGAGGGCCGCAGTTTGGGGATGCCTGCTCTAGCCTGTTCTAGCAATTCTGTTCTGAAATCCTGATGTCTATGCAACCCCCTACATGTGTAATCAAGGGGATATTATATCAAAGCAATATGAGAGCACTGTAAACACAACCAACAAATATTCTTTGTTGGTTGTAAATACATTCCTGCGGAGATTTGAGAGGAAGGTATGTTATTTCAGCCACTCTAAACAGAACCTCTTGGAAAACAGTTGGGTGTGTGTGTGTGTGTTCGTGAACCTGCTGTCCCCAGGCACAGTAAATCACCAGCTCTTGAGGAATGACATTTACAGGGCGGGAATGGAAAAGAGTCGGGGGGGGGGGGAACTCCAGCAGTTCTGTTGAAGGTATTCCAGCTAGGAGCAGGCAGGCTTGGAGAGTCTCATTTTTCAATGGCAATTTATTTGTGCATTTACTGCATGGGAAATTTTAATATAAAGCCAGAGAGAGCCTGCCATTTGGGATATATGATCCTCTGGCCCTTTCTTAATTACAGCTGTGTTGGACAGCCGGTAATGACTGCAGTACATTGCAAACAGGTGGGGCGCATGTCCCCTCTGGACGGCAGCCAACAGAGGAGGCTGCAGAACGCTGTGGCAGATGGGCTGTGCAATGTCTCTGCTCCCCTTCCTCCCAGAGAAATAGAGAGACGGCGGAGAAAGGAGAAATGTGAGCTCAATGCAACAAAGTGTACACACACAGAGAGAGAGAAATAGTTCAGACCGTCAAACAAAACTATAGATCTGTTCACAGGCTGCATGTCTGTAGAGCTGACCCACGCAGAAGGGGACGGATTGGTGGGATCCTATTTACTGGCTCTGCCCTCCTTCCTATGTGCATTCAATGTAAGTTGTAAAATAATTATATTTTATTTACTTATGCACCGGCCTTCAGCTGGTGGGTTGGGACCTCTTAATGGATCATGGCTTGATCTAAGGAGCACAACTACCTTGTAAATGTACAGTTAAAGATTAAGAAGCAGGTCCCCCAATGCATATTTGCTTTAAAATACCTGATTTATTGCAGCTGTATCACACTTTGTCCTGCAAGGAGCTCTAGGTGGCTGTTTATCCATGTCTGCATTTGGAGCACAGAAACTGGGTCCAGAAACTATGTTAAGGGCAGGCAACCTTTTTGAGTCTTTGGGTCACATTCCCTTCTTGGGTATCCTTAGGAGGGGGGCACATGCAGTGTTGGGGGAGGCCAGATGCACAAGTGGGTGGAGCAATAAATGTAAATTTGTTTAGTGGGTTACTTTCTGCAAAGACTCTCACACACCTTCTCTATCCTCCATTGAGGCAAGCAAGAGGCCTTATCAGATTTCAAGGAAGGATACCCGCCGAGCAAAAGACACTCAAGGAGGGTGCAAAGAAGGGCTGGTGTGTGTGTGTGTGTGTGTGGCCTGTGTAGAAAGGGCGGGGCTGAGGAGGCTGTGGCTTGGATGGACTCCTAAGGGGCAGAAGTAGAGACCTTCAGCCCAAGGTTCCCCATCCCCATCTCAAAGCCACCAAGAAGAAAGGAAGTCTTCCAGTTTGCTCAAAATGTTTTCGTCAGGCTGGATTCCATGCATAAAACAGACCCTTGGTTGCTGCTTGAGATGATCTTTGTAAATGACTATCATGGGGACGTTGTTGGAAGTTTGGATGCAACTCAGCTTGCAGAAGAGAGACTTTGCATGGGTTAAAACAGACAGAGTTAAAGAACTCTAGATTCTGAGACTATTCTAGTCAGTTGGGCTGACTTCTCTATCTCATTGTTTAGATCAGGGGTTGCCAACCTGGTCCCTACAGCCCACTAGTGGGCGTTTCAGGATTCTAGGTGGGCAGTAGGGGGTTCTACGGCACAAGCTGAATCCTCCTTCCATCGAGCACTGGTGAGCGGTAAAGAAGTTTTACCATCAAGAAAGATGCATTAGTGGGCGGTAGGTAGAAAAAGGTTGACTATCCCTGGTTTAGATGTTCTCATTAGCGGTCCTCTGTGAGATCGTCTTTAATTATCCTCTGAGAAAGCAAAGGAGCAAACCTGGCTGCCTTGTTCTTTTCTAGGCTCCAGTACATTTCCGAGCACGGTTCAAAGTGTTGGTGCTGACCTTTAAAGCCCTAAATGGCCTCGGTCCAGTATACCTGAAGGAGCGTCTTCACCCCCATCGTTCTGCCCGGACACTGAGGTCCAGTACCGAGGGCCTTCTGGCGGTTCCCTCATTGCGAGAAGCCAAGTTGCAGGGAACTAGACAGAGGGCCTTCTCGGTGGTGGCGCCCACCCTGTGGAACGCCCTCCCATCAGATGTCAAAGAGAAAAACAACTGCCAGACTTTTAGAAGACATCTGAAGGCAGCCCTGTTTAGGGAGGCTTTTAATGTTTAATCGATCACCATAGCTGCCAAGTTTTCCCTTTTCTCGCGAGGAAGCCTATTCAGCATAAGGGAAAATCCCTTAAAATAAGGGATAACTTGGAAGCTATGTCGATCACTGTGTTTTATTTTTCTGTTGTAAGCTATCTTACCTACAGGCATCTCTGAAGGTGTGATTGCAACAGGTAAAGCCTACTCTCTAACCAAGATTCACTAATTAAATGCTGCTCACACTGCTTGCTAAAGGATTTCAATAGGAAATCGGACCCCATTATCCCAATAGGTATAAATATCAATGGAGAACCCTACAGAGGGATTCAGTATTCTAACATCCAAAAAACACATGCAGGTGTGACTGAAAGAGTTGATTTCACTCCAGGAAAGAAAGTGCAGCAGTAGCATTCAATGGACTGCGATGGAGGAGTCTAAAGTTGAAGACACCCAGGAGGTTCCAAAAATGGTGTGACTAGAACATAGAGCTGTGCCAAAATGACTCACTTTTATTTTTCTATTAACTCCATTGCTTCAATAAAATAAAAAATTCACACGGTGTTCTCAGCAAATGCTGGCACCCCTCTTGAATGCTTCAGACATATTTTGAATGGTGCAATCACTCGGAAATGTTCAGAGTTTTCTTCCAAGAGAAGCCTTATGATGATCTTGATCAACCAAGCTCAAACAGATAAATCCCAGTAAATCCAAGATGGTGGGAAGGAAAAGAAGATCGTGACATGTTTTGGGGGGTGGAGAGGAAGCCCATTTGTGATGCCTTGGAATTTAAAAGTGTAGGATCATATATACCGTATTTTTCCGTCTGTAAGATGCCCTCATGTATAAGATGCCCCCTATTTTGGGGGACTCAGATGTAAGAAAATGGGGGGGGAGATGTATCCATGTATAAGACACCTCCTAATTTTTGACATTCTTTTAAGGAAAAAAACCTAGTCTTATACACGGAAAAATATGGTAATTGTAGAAGATGTTGGCATGATGGCAGATGTTAATGGAGGTTAATTTCATCAACAGCATTATTTATAGTACAGTGGTACCTCGGGTTACAGACGCTTCAGGTTACAGATGCTTCAGGTTACAGACGCTTCAGGTTACAGACTCCGCTAACCCAGAAATAGTACCTCGGGTTAAGAACTTTGCTTCAGGATGAGAACAGAAATTGTGCTCCGGCGGCGCGGCAGCAGCAGGAAGCCCCCTTAGCTAAAGTGGTGCTTCAGGTTAAGAACAGTTTCAGGTTAAGAACAGACCCGAGGTACCACTGTAATAGTAACATTCTTGATCTGACAATCTATTGAGTATTTTGGGTCATATGTATAAATACTTTATTCTATAATAATAAAAAGCAAAATAGTGTGTGCATTTTATTGCTGCAATTTTTTTTTAGAGTTCCCCAATAAATGGTATTTATGCAAAAAAAACACACTCAAATATACAATGTTTATATAATTCCTGTCGCAAAAAAGTAAAGATACTTTCCAACCTTACCTTACTAATCCAATAAACTATTACCTTTTTTGTTTTGTTTTTAAAAAGGAGGGAGTGCATATCATCCGGATATATTTTTATTACAATAACTAATAAATAAAATTCATTCCTGTATAACAGTAATGAATAAATAAGATCCAATTCTCTACAGATTTTGTAAGTAGATGTTCTTTCCTTCATTTCCTCTCCCTGTATTATTTATGTATTGAATTAATTATGAATGACAGCTAGATGCTTTCTCAGAACATAAAATTCTCAGATCATTTTAACAAGTAGAATTTTAAATGCAAAATAAGACACAAATCTGTAATAGCAAAGTACAGTGAGGAGAGAAACCTCCAGCACAACCCTGAGATTTAAAACACAAAGCACATGTCTACTCGGAAGTAAGGCCTATTTGATTCAATGGGGCTTACTCTGAGGCAAGTGAGCTACTATTTTTTGTTGTTGATTTACTCATATTTTGGTAGCTCATTCAAAGGAGGGCAGAACTCTACCTTTGGGTTGTGACAAAAAACAACAACAACAACACCCTCACTGCTATTAAATGATTTCTGTATTTATTTCTTTTATTTATTTCATATAATTTATTTATCACTCAGCTGTAAGAAGAAGAAAAACACCCCAAAGCGGTTTATGTAAAGAAATACAACAGCTTTTTAAAAAAGCCATTTAAATAATAATCAAAATAAAAAACTAATTAAAATGGATGACATTTAAAATTAAATTAAAGCAACTTAAACAAAAAATAAATAATTTTTAAATTAAAATAATTAAAAATTTAAATTGTTTCATCGGGGGGGGGGGGGAATCCGAGCTTTTAGGTAAACTAAACAATCCGAGCTTTTAGGTAAACTAAACAATATTAGCTAACCACTGGGGGAATTTGCCCCCTAATATTGACTTTTAAAATAATATATATATATATATAGTTTAATCTAACCAACTGGCTCAGCAGTACAATAAATAAATCCTCCAATAAATAAATAAAAGTCTGCAAAGGGAACAGAGAGCAACTCCTTTATTTATCAGCCATTCTCACCAGGACATCTGCAGAGTACTCTTCCAAAACCTCTCTGCTCAGAACAGGACACTGCGTGTGAGATGACCTGGGCTCACATCTGCCATTTTACAAGTATCTCTGCTCATCTCATGGAGAGAAATGGGCATCTGAATCCTGAGAGGGGAGAGACCAGATGAATGCTTTTCACATGATCAGAGGACTGTCCAAGGCTAGGACAATGACCAGATCTTCTTTGCCGTAATGATGACAGCCATTTCAGACTTATCATCCCTGCACTATATTAAGGAACCGAGATTAAATTGTTGTTCATTAGGGCAACATCTGTTGGGAATCAGCCAAGAACAGTTGCTGTAAGAGAGCTGGGGGGGGGGAGACGACACAACAATTTCCCCCCTACTCTCCCTCCAGATAAAATAAAATAAAAATGCCTTTGTCCTCTTGGGGGGGGGGGAGAGAATCTTGCTTTCTTCCTGCTGACTATTAGGCAAGATGAAGAGATTTTTTTAAAAAAAGTCTAGCTGAGGACGAGTATTAGAAGAGGTACAGTACAGAGTACAGAGATTGGGACTGGCTTGTTGGGAAATACATGAGATAAAGGTCTATCCAATTATGAATAGTTCAGACCTACCTTTGCCAACCCAGTGCCTTCCAGATGTTTTGAGATGCAAGTTGAATGATGGGAATTGTAGTCAAAAATATATTGAAGGCCCCATGTTGGTGATGGCTGGTTTATTGAGAGTGAGGATGAATCAAGACTCCCACCCACCTGATCCCTCATAGTAATAGAATGAACCCACCCATTAATTCATGGAGATTTATTGGCGGGGGGGGGGGGAGCTCAGGGAGATTTCTCAGAAATCTTTGACTATTTTATCATTCAAGTTCCTCTTGAACTGATGAAAGGGTTTGCTTCTCTTCTGGAGCACACTCTGCCAAATGGCCTTCTGAATCCTGTTGTGTATAAGCAACATTGGATTCCTCCAGTCAGTAGAGGGCAGTGTTGAGACAAACAGATAGTCAGGGGAAACACACCTTGTGGTTTCCCACTAAGCCCCCAAGCTCCACCCCTTTTGCTTGCTTTCTCCTGCAAGAGGCAGCCATGAAATTTGCTCCAACCATGAAGGCTTAGCATGCAAAGTCATTCTTGTAAGTATGAATAAACTGTAAGTAAAGAACCTTCTTTACTTTACCATAAGCAATGTGTAGATGAGACAGAATGGGTGGTGGAGGGACTGGGTAGATCCAGCTTCCAACCTATTAGCTCTGCTATAAACTACAACCCAATCAAATTCTTTTTAAAAGCCCCAATGAATATTGTCATACGTACATGTTGAACACAACTGGACATAGTTTTAATGTTGTTTGGCAGGATTTTATCTTGCTGAAGAAAGTAATAGCTTTTGCTACTTCCAGCCCTCCTCTCTAATCCCATGGCTTCCATATTACACAGCCATCACAGCTAGTAGCCATGGATAACCACATTCAGAGGAAAGAGGCTGGATTTAGCTTCCTCCAGTAAGCCTCCCGCCATAACCTGTTCTACTAGAACTTGGCACTCATAAGAGTAGTGGTAGCAGACTTATTTAGGTGAGTTCATATCCAATATACAGTGGTACCTCGCAAGACGAATGCCCTGCAAGACGAATTTTTCACAAGACGAATGCGTCTTGCGATCTGATGGTGACTCGCAAGACGAATTCATTTTGTGAAAAATTCATCTTGCGAATTGCGGTTTCCCATAGGAATGCATTGAAATTTAATTAATGTGTTCCTATGGGCAAAAAAAGAAATTTCAATGCATTCTTATGGGAAACTGTGATTCGCAAGACAAATTTTTCACAAAATGAATTGACTCGCGGAACGAATTAAATTCGTCTTGCGAGGGACCACTGTACTCTCTTCCAGCAAGGTCACGTTAGGTAAAATTTGGTTGTGGAGAAAGTAGCTCGACTAGGCCAGATACATCCAACTACAAGCAGGCTTTGTCAGGACCATGGAGAGCTCCCAATGAGCTTTGTTGGCTGTAGCTCTCCGCCATATTTCTGGCAATGGAAGGATGTTGTCTCAGCAAAACACTAAAGCAGGCATCCCCAAACTTCGGCCCTGCAGATGATTTGGACTACAGTTCCCATCTTCCCCGACCACTGGTCCTGTTAGCTAGGGATCATGGGAGTTGTAGGCCAAAAATCTGGAGGGCCGCAGTTTGGGGATGCCTGCACTAAAGCCACCTGAAACCTCAGGAAGGGTGATAAGCAGAGGCATACCTACACTCACTTGTGCCCTTGGCAAGGCCCCCACGGTCCCTTGTGCCCTTGGCAAAGAGCTGTATCAGTGTGCCTACCATCCATTGCACCCTTGGTAAGGAGCTATTTTGGTGCCTCTGAAGACAGAAGAGACAATGGACCAGAAACTCAAAAGGTTTGCTTTTTGTCGCCCTTTGCATGCCACATGCCACAGACTTCCTCTGTGGTCATTGGGGTCGGGTCTGTTCTGTTCCACCTCCCCTCCTCTCTTCCTCCTCCTCCTCTGTTCTCTGTGTGCCCATTACTCCTGTAGATCTCTCGGGAGTTTTCTGAAGAAGCTTGCTGGGGAAAGTGTATTAATTGATTAATTGACACATTGAAAGCCCCCTTGGCCAAATTAAAGATAAATTATGTATGCCACCATCACTGGAGTTAAGGTGGAATGTTGGTGGGGGCAATATTGATCTGGGAGAAGAGAGGAACGAACAGCTGTTCCTTGGGTCAGAACTCATACCGGCTAGGCTGAGCCCCTCCACATGTCCTCTTGCATTCATGACAATTTGTGCTCAAGGCGGTATAGCGGCACTTCTCAGTAACCCCCACTCACAACCGCAGAGCAGTAGACAGTTCTGAATGCCAGTTGCTGTGAACCGCAGAGGGAGGAGATTTTTCTTGTGCTCATGTCCTGCTTGCAGGTTGCCCACAGGCACATGGCTGGACTAGGTGGGCCATCGGCCTGATCCAGTAGGATCTTCTTATGTTCATACTGTTGGTACCTGCAAAAGTTTTGGGGTGGACATACTGCTTCATTTCTAATCAGTACGTATGCTGAAAACCTGTAAGTCTTAATACCACAAATGTTTGGGTTTTTGTTTGTTCCTCCCATAATAATACAGTAACATTGGGGAAGCATTGCAGAACCACTCATAAAGCAGAATGATGTGCAGATGGTCCAATATATACCAATAATGTGCTATCGTAGCATCAATGGCATGTTGCGAAATACACCCACAAAAAAACCAGAAAGATCTTTGGAAACAATAGGGCCCTACCATGGAAAACCACAGAGCCTAGGGCTTGCTGATCAGAAGGTCGGCGGTTTGAATCCCTGCGACGGGGTGAGCTCCCGTTGCTCGGTCCCAGCTCCTGCCAACCTAGCAGTTTGAAAGCACGTCAAAGTGCAAGTAGATAAATAGGTACCGCTACAGCGGGAAGGTAAACGGCGTTTCCATGTGCTGCTCTGGTTTCCCAGAAGCGGCTTTGTCATGCTGGCCACATGACCTGGAAGCTGTACGCCGGCTCCCTCGGCCAATAATGCGAGATGAGCGCGCAACCCCAGAGTCGGTCACGACTGGACCTAATGGTCAGGGGTCCCTTTACCTTTACCTTTACCATGGACAAGTCAACCAGGTTATGTTCTTGGTATCTATCCATGGAACATCAAAGCTCTGTCTCCTCGTCTGACATGGCTCAGGATCTATGCTTTTGTCCAGGAAGAAATCTCAGCTGAGGTCCAAAGGTGTAGTAGAGAGGGAACACATGCCTTGTGCTCAGATCCTGCTTGCTGGTTTCCCATAGGCATCTGGCTGGCCAGTATGGAGACAGGATGCTGGACTGGATTGGCAACTGGCCTGATCCAGTGGCAGGCTCTTCTTATGTTCTTAAGCACCACTGCAGAATGATGAAGCGGTCCCTTCCAACTCTACAGTTCTATGATTCAATGATGGCAGCGGTTGTGATGGTGGTGATGAGCAGAGAGAGGCATTGTCATTTGCCAGAATACCAGAGAAATTGATGGACTTTCCTGCCTCTGGCAAGTGAATTAGGTTATAATGAGGTTTTTCCAGTTTTATCTATTGTTTGTGACAGACAGATTACCACGGAGGAAGTCAGAGGAATATAATCAGATCAGAGTCTGGGCATGTCTTTCCTTTGAAGGTCCCTACTTCATGGCTAGCAAAACAACTGAGGCTTTTTTGCTGACTCTCAGCCACTCTCTGGGGTTTCAGACAGGGGATGTTGTTGGCCATACCTGAAGATGCTGGGGATTAAACCTTGGACTTTCTGCATGCAAACTAAACAGCCCTTCCTGTTCTGCGGTTCAGGTTCTGGGGTTTGTTGCATAGAAGAATTCAGTTACAAGGAAAAACTGTTGTGGGATGCAATGGGTAGGGTGGGATGGATCTACAAGTAATTTTCTACATAGCTGTTTGCCCCTGTGACCTGCACAGAATTGCGCAGGAACCGATTTGGTGAGTTGGATAAGCTCAAGAGAGTTTTGCCAGTCTGGATCCCTTTAAGAAAAGGTTGGCAAATGGGAAAAGTGTAGATGACCACTGGAAGTTGGAGATGTTTCAAACGACATGCCATTTAAACTCACAGATGCGACTGACCAAATAACCTGGATTCAGTTTGGGGGGTGAAATGATTGTGACACCATGAGTTTCAAGCGCCAAGTTTTATTTCGGGAGGCTTTTGCACCATGAATGTTGTGCTCTGACCGCATGCAAATCCAGGGTTGTGATTTGGCCCTACAACTCCTTAAACAGGGGGTTAGGCTGGTTAAGGCAATAGTCTCACTTTTTTTAAAAAAAAATCATTTTTTTTAATTTTTCCAATACAAAATTATTAAAAAATGCAAATACATATCCATATACAGAGATTTCTCCGAATCTGAGGACTTCCCCCCACCCCTTCCCTGGAGTCTTGATTTAAATATTTAAAACTGCATCTTCTTCCAAACTCTAACTTCTATATCAGTCCATTTTATCCATGGTAATTGTTACGCTACAAGCGAAATCAAAATCCTGCCTATGTTTCCATATGCTTACAGTGGTCTCTTAAATAACTTACAAATTTCTCCCATTCTTTTGTGGAGTTTTCGTCCTCTGGATTCCTGTGTTTTCCAGTCAGCTTTGCCATTTCACCATAGTCCATCAGCTTGGTTTGCCATTCTCACATTTTTATTATATAGAGAGAAATTAAGAAATATAAACATCACTCCAGCTTTGAGTGCAAGTGGTAAGAGTCAACAGAAATGAAAACCAAAATGACATCACCGTAGAATGAGGTATCAGGATGCTGGCAGGAGTCCTGATGTTTGCAGAACAACACAAAAATCTGTGTCTAAATAAATAAATAAATAAATGTGTGGGCCTCCCCCCCTTTAAAAAGCGCTCAGTGAGGACTGAGCGTGCTCAGTAGGCACGGAATGTTGAATGTCATCTGGCAAAAGGAAAGAGAAAAGGAGTGTGACAGTCAAAAGAAAGCTCTTTACAGGAAAGGCGGGAGAGAAACATAACAAAGAGCTCTAAAAAGACCTGCACCAAAACTATATATATGAGCCTCACTAATAAGATTCAACTACCGCAAAGTGAATAAACCTTTTATCAGTTTGGACTGATAGGCCAGCAGGAAAGAGCGGTTCTAAGTCACTAGTGACATCCAGGTTAGACTGCTGCATTGTGCTCTAAGGTAAAGGTCAAGGACCCCTGGACAGTTAAGTCCAGTCAAAGGCGACTATGGGGTTGCGGCGCTCATCTCTCTTTCAGGCCAAGGGAGCCGGCTTATATCCACAGACAGCTTTCCGGGTCATGTGGCTAAACTGCTTCTGGCACAGCGGAACACCGTGACAGAAACCAGAGCGCATGGAAACGCCATTTACCTTCCCGCCACAGTGGTACCTATTTATCTACTTGCACTGGCGTGCTTTTGAACTGCTAGGTTGGCAGGAGCTGGAACAGAGCAACGGGAGCTCACTCCGTCGTGGGGATTCAAACTGCCGACCTTCTGATCAGCAAGAGGCTCAGTGGTTTAGACCACGGCTGCCTTTGAAGACAGTTCAACCGGTGCAGAGTGTTGCTTGATGCGGAGGGCTCAGTTGCCCTTTGAGGTTGCTGCTGTTGTTTAAATATGTACTCAAGTGGCATATAAATCTTTTTCAATGAATAAATGTGAAGCAACAGCAGAGAGAGATGGTAGCGCCTATCGGCACACTCATTTCCCCTCTGGTGGGATCGCTCCTTCTGCATCAACCACCGGTGGATTTATCATCTGTTAGTAAGAAAGTGCAGGGCCAGGGTGCGCAACAGACGCGGCCGTCATCCGATCTGCGAGGTGCATTTCCCTAGCTCGGCTTGCCTCGCACTTCCCCTCAATGTGGTTATTGTATACGAGGGAGCCTCTTCTGCTTCCTGGAGACCGTGATGCCCGTTCCCAGTCACGGGGATAGTTTTTCACTTTTGGCTCGGGGGTCTGGCGCGTCCCATATGGAACCATTTCTCGACCTTGGTTCCATGTGGCTGAGAATTGAGCAACACACACACACACACACACACACACACACACACACACACACACAGAGAGAGAGAGAGAGAGAGAGAGAGAGAGAGAGAGAGAGAGAGAGAGAGAGAGAGAGAGAGAGAGAAATTCTCTCCTTGTGGTTTTCATACATGGTCCCTCTGATGAACCGGGGAGGAAAGGGGAGGAAGGAAGCCTGCCTTGAGATTTCACAGAACTGGAGGGAAGAGGAGGTCATAAAGCAGGGGTAGGCAACCTAAGGCCCGGGGGCCAGAGGTAGCCCAATCGCCTTCTAAATCTGGCCCGCGGACGGTCCGGGAATCAGCGTGTTTTTTACATGAGTAGAATGTGTCCTTTTATTTAAAATGCATCTCTGGGTTATTTGTGGGGCATAGGAATTTATTCATTATTAATATTTTTCAAAATATAGTCTGGCCCACCACATGGTCTGAGGGACGGTGGACCAGCCCATGGCTGGAAAAGGTTGCTGACCCCTGTCATAAAGCGATTTCAGACAGTGTCGCTGAATTGTGTGGCAAGATTCCCGCTCCCCCCCCCCATGTTTTTAGCTGTTCTTATTTTATCTGTAATCTGCCTTGAGTCCCTGTCAGGGAAAAAGGTGGGGTATAAATAAAGGATGGAATGAAGCAGCTTGGTAGGAAAAAAAGAGAGGCAGTAGTGCTTTAGAATATCAGTTGCTAGAGACTCCAGGAGGTGAGAGTGCTCTTGCCCTCAAATCCTGCTTTAGGGTTTCCCACTGGGGCATCTAGTTGCCCACTGTGAGAACAGGATACTGGACTAGGTGGTGCCATTGGCCTGATCCAGCAGGCTCCACACAAAAGGAGAAGCTTTGAGAAGAAATTCCGAGGCGTGCTCTGGTTTCTGGGGTGACAGAGAGTCGAGCACGACTAAGACGACTGAACGACAATGACAAATCCAACCCTGCCATCTGCACTGTACGTTTAAAGCCACTTCGTACCACTTTAAACCATCATGGCTTCCCCCCCAAAGCATCCTGGGAACTGTTAAGGAAGCTGAGAATTCTTAGGAGATCCCTATGCCCCTCAGAGACCTACAATTTCCAGAGCTCCCTGGGAAGAAGGATTGGTTGCTAAACCATCCTGAAAACTGCAGTTCTGTGGCTCTTCCTGACAACTCAGAGCACCCTTAACTACAGTTCCCAGGATGCTTTTTTTGTGTGTGGGGAGCCATGTCTGGTTAAAACAGTATAGCACTGCTTTAAATTTAGAGTGCGGATGGGGCCTCTCCCTCCCTCCTCCCTCCGAGTCAGCCTGAAGCAGTCGGCACCTTCTCCAAATATACACGACTCCTTTTCGTGTCTGTGTGTGGCATTTACAAGTCCCAGAGTTGCAGGTACTGTGAGCAAGACGTTCTGTCAGCCAAGCTCTTCATCAGACACCCTTGCCCACCCGCTGCCCCCCTCCCCACTCCTCCCCTTACTTTTCAACAGCCCACCTCCCGCCAGCCCCAAACCCAGCCTTGGCACACCGGGGAAGCATTTTTTCCCAGAGCTCTAATCTAACAGCCCCACTGGGAATGTTTACAGCAAGCTGCCACTTGAAACATCTTATCGAGGCCCCTCTCCTATCTCCTGCCACTCAGGGACTGATATTCGCTCAGCTGATCAATTTGCAGGGCAGGCGAGGGTGGCTGTTTGCGGGAACAGCGCAGGCCTTGACGCAGAGCTGATGGCGGGTGGGTGGGTGGGAGCCAGGGAATGGTCAACTCTTTCCAAGTTAGAGTGCAGAGCAGGGGGGCCAACTTAAATAGAATATTTGGAGGGGGCAGGTGAGTGCCATCCCACGTAACCAATCACACGAACCGGCACACACGCACCATTTGAATGGCACTGCCCATCAACTTTGGGGGGAGGGGAAACCCCTAAAATATTTTATGGAGGGGGGAGCAAATGGACCTCAACCCCTAGGCGTTGGCTTCTATGGTGCAGAGCACCCAAGGCAAGTCCAGTGATTTTGACACCTGAAGCCAAAAATGTAAGAACATAAGAAGCCAGTGACTTATTGAGCTCGACATTGTGTTCTTGCAGCAGCCAGCCAGATGCCTGTGAAGAACTCCCAAGCAGGACTCCCAAGCAGGGCCGGATTTAGATGAAGAGAGGCTCTAGGCCGGGGGTAGGCAACCTAAGGCCCGTGGGCCAGATGGGGCCCAATCGCCTTCTCAATCCGGCCCATGGACGGTCCGGAGATCAGCGTGTTTTTTACATGAGTAGAATCATAGAATCATAGAGTTGGAAGAGACCACAAGGGCCATCCAGTCCAACCCCCTGCCAAGCAGGAAACACCATCAAAGCATTTTTGACATATGCCTGTCAAGCCTCTGCTTAAAGACCTCCAAAGAAGGAGACTCCACCACACTCTTTGGCAGCAAATTCCACTGTCGAACAGCTCTTACTGTCAGCAAGTTCTTCCTAATGTTTTGGTGGAATCTTCTTTATTGTAGTTTGAATCCATTGCTCCGTGTCCGCTTCTCTGGAGCAGCAGAAAACAAACTTTCTCCCTCCTCTATATGACATCCTTTTATATATTTGAACATGGCTATCATATCACCCCTAAACCTTCTCTTCTCCAGGCTAAACATACCCAGCTCCCTAAGCTGTTCCTCATAAGGCATCATTTCTAGACCTTTGACCATTTTGGTTGCCCTCTTCTGGACACAGTACTCCAAGTGAGGTCTGACCAGAGCAGAATACAGTGGTACTATTACTTCCCTTGATCTAGATGCTATACTCCTATTGATGCAGCCCAGGATTGCATTGGCTTTTTTAGCTGCTGCATCACACTGTTGACTCATGTCAAGTTTGTGGTCTACCAAGACTCCTAGATCCTTTTCACATGTACTGCTCTCAAGCCAGGTGTCTCCCATCCTGTATTTGTGCCTTTCATTTTATTTTGCCCAAGTGTAGTACTTTACATTTCTCCCTGTTAAAATTCATCTTGTTTGCTTTGGCCCAGTTGTCTAATCTGTTAAGGTCATTTTGAAGTGTGACCTTCAAAATGTAGGATGTGTCCTTTTATTTAAAATGCATCTCTGGGCTATTTGTGGGGCCTGCCTTGTGTTTTTATATGAGTAGGGTGTGTCCTTTTATTTAAAATGCATCTCTGGGTTATTTGTGGGGCATAGGAATTTGTTCATTTCTCCCCCCAAAAATATAGTCTGGTCCACCAAATGGTCTGAGGGACGGTGGACCGGCCCATGGCTGAAAAAAGTTGCTGACCCCTGCTCTCGGCTACTCAACTTGTGAGGCCCCTCCCCCACCCTCACAACTAGAAGAAAATGGAAAAGTGTTATAAACAAAATTGAGTGAAGCCAAGGATGATGACGGGTATTTAAAATTCTGCAATTCAGGATAATCCAGTCTGCCTTAAAGCTAAAACTAAAACTAAAAACTAAAACTAGCCTATCTAAGTTTGTCTTTTACATTGCAAAGTGATAGCACTCTGCTGAACTCACAAATATGAGGAAGGACAACATCTAATAAATATATCCTCTCCTAGCATCTATTCACATCCCAACATTGCATATGGAAGGTGTCTGGTTCAGTCCCTGGCATCTCCTGCTAGGAATGGGCGATGCCAGTCTCAAAAATCCTTGGCAGCTGCTGTCAGTTAGTGTGGACAGTAATGATCTACCGTAGATGGACTAATGGTCTGACTCAGTAGGAGGCAGCTTGCTAGGTTCCCTGTAGAGCTCAGAACAGGCTATATGTTTCTGCTTGGGCAATCTCCCACCTAGGCATTGCTGCAGATCCCAACCTCCCCACGTTTATCTGAGCCATGCACCATACCAGGGCTGCAGAGTTGGCCACCACCACCAGGAAAGCAGGCAGTGCTGAAGAACACAGGGACAAGCATTGCTAGGGTCACCCGACTGAAAGGCTCATACCCACAGTGTAGTCACTAAACTTATGAGTGTATGAGGGGGGACCCCCAGTGTCAGCAGACCAGTAGTGCAAGAAATAAGTTCCTTTCTCGATGGAAGACACCATGTATTCGAAGTGCGCAACCGGTCTTCAGACAGAATTTTGCATTTGCTAATTTGTTCTATTATTATTATTATTATTATTATTATTATTATTATTATTATTATTATTATTATTAAATGTAGTATGCTATTAATAGCTACATATGCATTAGGATAATAACACTATATCAATTTATATAAGAATGTAAGGGAGTATATTGCATTTCATTTGTGTGTGTGTGTGTGTGTGTGTACACACACACACACACACACACACACACACACTTATAGACATCTTTGTTCCTTTTTCCTTCACTTTCCACCCTTTTTATTCTCTGTATCACTTTATTTCTTTATAACTGATTCCCCCCCCCCCAAAAAAATTGTCATCTATCATCTATCTGTCTATCTCCAGGGCCGGCTCTAGGTATAGTCCCGGTGGCGCGGGGCGGCAGGGCGCCGGGCTGGCAGGTGGGGCGCTGCGTGGTGAAGCCGTGCTGCGTGCTGCGAGGGCGCCACCGCCGGAGCGATCTCCGCGCCTCAGCGCCAGGGCGCCCGACCTGCTCGAGACTGCCCTGTCTATCTATCTATCATCTATCTATCTATCACCTGTCTATCATCTATCTATCTAAATAGGTATTGACTATTAAACCACTCTGAGAATTGTAGCTCTAGGCAGGGAATAGGGATTTCCTAACAACTCTCAGCACCATTAACCAACTACATCTCCCAGAATTCTTCGGGGGAAACCATGGCTATTTAAAGTGGTGTCACGGTGCTTTAAATGTATGGTGGCCCAAGTTGGAGGTGGAGGGGATCATGCTTTGTTCTCGATTTCAGCAAAGACCTGCAAGATGTCTCCTGTCTCATGAGGGGACGAAGAAGACGGGGAGAGCAGGAAATGAGGTCAGCAGCCCTAAAGGTATCAATGTAGCATCAGGACGAAGGTCAACACAGGTTAGGTCAGCAAGACAGTCTAGGAAGGTTGGCGTTTCAGCCTTCTTTTGCCCATCCAGACCCCTTTTCCCCTCACCGAGCCACGATTCCCAGAGTTCCCTGTGAATGAGGCTTGATTGCTGGATCGCTCTGGCAGCTGGGGGGAAGGGATGTCCTCCTAACAACTCTCATCGTCTTTAACAAACCACAGCTCCCAGAATTCTTCGGGGAAGCCACAGCTGTTTAAAGTGGTGTCACACAGTACTTTAAATGCATGGTGTGAATGTGGCCGAACTTTAGCTTAGCACTACATTTGATAGAACCTACGGCTACTCACTTCTGACCGAGTATGCATATAAATGACTGCACCACAAATGTCTCAAGGGGGGAGGTGGGGAGATTGATTCATATGCTTAACCGGTCGGCTTGGAAATTAACCGAGGCGGGTATTAGGCTCTCTTAATGAGAAGTGACAGTGGCTCCAGCTTTTCGGGAGGGAATTAGCAAATGAGGAGTCATCCTGGAGCCTGTCTCTGCTGAGTCTTAGCCACAGGCCCTCTGTCCACGGGGTTAAAGGCCACTTACCTGCTGCCAGAAAACCAACTTCCTAGCTGAGACAATGGATGGGCAACCTAAGGGGTTCAATGGAATGTGCATCAGTTTTCCCTTGCACAGAGCCTATTCTCTGGAAAAAGAGAGACACAGGGATCATCTCATACGTGCCAAGTGCCTTGAGGGGGGAAAAGACATCCTATTTTTTAAAATGCGAGATCACAGAGACCATTGTGGGTGCCGTGATCACATGCTGAGCTCTCGACCCAGAGAAAGCACTTTTTCGGCATGAGAATGAGGTATGGGCTACGTGAAGTGCCCAGGAGCACATCCGAGAAGATACACATCCTGGTTTTGGGTCTGAAGAAGTTGGGTCTGAAGAAGTCATCTAATCAACAGATAGCTGGGAAAGGATGAATATGTCAATTCTGGGTTCTCTTAATGCCTCATGTTAAGTTTACTCTTCACATTTCCGAGCACAATTCAAAGTGTTAGTGCTGACCTTTAAAGCCCTAAATGGCCTCGGCCTAGTATACTTGAAGGAGCGTCTCCACCCCCATCGTTCTGCCTGGACACTGAGGTCCAGCTCCAAGGGCCTTCTGGCGGTTCCCTCACTGTGAGAAGTGAGGTTACAGGAAACCAGGCAGAGGTCCTTCTCGGTAGTGGCACCCGTCCTGTGGAACTCCCTCCCATGAGATTTCAAGGAAATAAACAACTATTTGACTTTTAGAAGACATCTGAAGGCAGCCCTGTTTAGGGAAGTTTTTTATGTTTGATGTTTTATTGTGGTTTTAATATTCTGTTGGGAGCCTCCCAGAGTGCCTGGGGCAACCCAGTCAGATGGGTGGTATATAATTGTTGTTGTTGTTGTTGTTGTTGTTGTTGTTGTTGTTGTTGTTGTTGTTGTTGTTTTAAGGTTGCTTCCACATTTCCACATCAGTTTGTGATTTGTTTTGCAGGCAGAAGGGCCACGGTCCAATTCCTGCCATCTTCAGGTAAGGCTGGGAAATACCTCACTCTGAAATCCTGGAAAGCCTCTGCCAGTTATTTCCCCAAGCTGACAAGGCTTGCTTGACAAAAAGAGAAACTGAGCCTTTAGTGTCATTTGCCCAACACTGCAGAACTCTTCGCCAACAGAAAATCAGCGGGTGTCTTCTGTGCCAGCTTTTAAATGCCTGCTGAAAACTTCTTATTCCACTTGTGGTTGAAGAGTGGAGTATAAGAATGTGCTGACACATTCCTCCCCCCCCAAAAAAATAATTAAAATCATGGGAACTGTATTTTGTGAAGGGTGCTGGGAATTGTAGTTCTGTGAGAGGTACACTGCAGTTTTTTGTTTTTTCGAGGAAGCGCCATGATTTAAATGTATGCTGTGTACATGTATTTGAGCATTGAAATGGAATGGAGAACTTCCTGGAGGTAAAATGTGAAAAATGTCCATCCTGCGGGATATTTCGAAAGAATGGCCAAGCAGCACACAGACGCCCTTCCCATCTCTCTCTCTCTCTCTCTCTCTCTCTCTCTCTCTCTCTCTCTCTCTCTCTCTCTCTCTCTCTCTCATGAAAGAAGAGGAAACGCAGATCCCTTGGTGAGTGAGCTCCCTTGCACTCTAGCTGTGAAGGCAGGCCAGGGAGAGATGCTTCACCCAGCGGCAGAAAAAGCATCTCCACAACCCTAACCTTAAGACATTTTCCTGGAAGAAAAACAACAATGGAAGGGGGAACAAGGAGAGAAAGTGACCCAGCATCCTCCCGTCTAATTGATTTCCTGAAGTTGGCCGCTGCTGTACCATTTTTCTGATTATTTGAGTGTACCTGCTCTTGTGCACTGGAGTGTTTCGGATCCCTGGGGGCTCTGCTCACCCCACCCCCACCCCCACTTCCAGACTTCAGCTGGGATGACGGACTTACTTGCTTCCATTCCCCCTGTAGACAGCCCCTGCCCCTGATGGAGATGGATTAGCAACAGAGCAGGCAATCTGGGGCACTTCATCCATAATGTGCATTCTCCCTAGTTAGCAAGTGGCTCTGGGGGTCTGGTGGGAGGAGGTTTCAGAGGCTGGTTTCGGAGGACTGTGTAGGGATGGAGTTTGGAAGGAGGGCCCACACTTGTCAGAAGGAACCATCTCTGGTCCTTTAGGGGCCTTTCAGATACTGTGCATAGATCTGCTTGACGTCTCAGTGGAATCGGTTCAGAGAAGGGCAATAAAAATGGTCAAGGGTATCACTCTGAAAAAAAGTCCTCTATGGAGAGCAGGCATACGAGCAACCCTTTTCAGCAAAGGACTTTGTGCTTATGCTTTAACCACCACCCTTCATTGCTCCTGCAATGAAGGGGAAACTGAGCCAGGAAAAGGCTTCCTCTGAATCCAATCCCCCAGCACGATTGCTCCAGCAGAATAGCAATAGCTCAGCCATCCCTGAAGAGATTATCAGGCTCAGAGACAGCACACTTTCCTTGTTACATGGCCTGTTTCCACTGAAGTAAATGTGGCTATTTGTAGGAATGCAGTCTCCAGGGATGGATCTACTATGAAACTAATGATGGAGAGTAGTGACTAGTGGGGTGCCACAGGGGCTTGGGCCCAGTCTTATTCAACATCTTTATCAATGTCTTGGATGATGGGCTTGAGGGCATCCTGAGCAAGTTTGCAGATGACACCAAATTGGGAGGGGTGGCTAATACCCCAGAGGACAGGATCACACTTCAAAATGACCTTAACAGATTAGACAACTGGGCCAAAGCAAACAAGATGAATTTTAACAGGGAGAAATGTAAAGTACTACACTTGGGCAAAATAAAATGAAAGGCACAAATACAGGATGGGTGACACCTGGCTTGAGAGCAGTACATGTGAAAAGGATCTAGGAGTCTTGGTAGACCACAAACTTGACATGAGTCAACAGTGTGATGCAGCAGCTAAAAAAGCCAATGCAATTCTGGGTTGCATCATCAATAGGAGTATAGCATCTAGATCAAGGGAAGAAATAGTACCACTGTATTCTGCTCTGGTCAGACCTCACTTGGAGTACTGTGTCCAGTTCCAGGCACCACAGTTCAAGAAGGATACTGACAAGCTGGAACGTGTCCAGAGGAGGGCAACCAAAATGGTCAAAGGCCTGGAAACGATGCCTTATGAGGAACGGCTTAGGGAGCTGGGTATGTTTCGCCTGGAGAAGAGAAGGTTAAGGGGTGATATGATAGCCATGTTCAAATATATAAAAGGATGTCATATGGAAGAGGGTGAAATGTTGTTTTCTGCTGCTCCAGAGAAGCGGACACGGAGCAATGGATTCAAACTACAAGAAAGAAGATTCCATCTAAACATTAGGAAGAACTTGCTGACAGTAAGAGCTGTTCGGCAGTGGAATTTGCTGCCAAGGAGTGGGGGGGGGGTCTCCTTCTTTGGAGGTCTTTAAGCAGAGGATTGACAGCCATCTGTCAGGAATGCTTTGATGGTGTTTCCTGCTTGGCAGGGGGTTGGACTGGATGGCCCTTGTTGTCTCTTCCAGCTCTATGATTCTATGTTTAAGCTTCAAGCTCCCTAATCCCAGAGGTCCCCGAGAAGCGACTTTAGTCCACCTTACTTAATATTTTTTGTTCTAGTAGAACCCATTTGAGTGTCACTACTCAAGTTGATTGTTTTTGTTGTTGTATATACAGAATGTCAAAAATCCGAAAGTCTGACAGTCAGTAGCACAGATGTTGTAAAGGTGTGGTGATCTGTTGTGGAACACCCCTGTTGAAGAAGATAACAGTAGTTACCCAGATTGCACTGCTGGTTGCGAAGGGGCCCCCATGTGAGTAAAAGATTCAGGGCCCCCAAAATGTAAGTCTGCCGTGGCTGAGGGCCACCTGCCAGTGGTCTGCAAGGCACATTAAATATCCAACATTGTCTAACCTTCCCGCCAATAAATCAGGGTGAATGCTCATTGAATAGGCAGCGTCGTCTCACCCTTCTGCAAAGAGATCAATGAATGCTCAATAAGCAGACTGTCTGGAAGCGCCATAATTCCCCCTTGGTGATGATTTTGCACTTGTAGAGAAGTTCTGGGGGAAGTTAATGGTTAAGAACAAGAGCTTCCGAAAACTGTAAGCAGGGCTGAGGAAGATGTACTGCTTTCGTTCCTCTTCCCCTGCTTTGCTGTGTGGGTAGCCCCCTGGTGGCGGCCTGTTAGGAGCCACTATTTTAAATTTCCCACAATGCCTCAATATAGCACTGCTCCAGAGTGTTGTGAAAAATGGGGAAAGGTGCTTCACAGACCCAGATGCCCATTGTGTTGTGTGTGTATTGCAAGGGGAGAGGGAAGCAGAAAATATCACCTTGGTAGGCCCCGTGGGTGCCCCAGCATGTGGCCAAAACTGCTGGGTGCTGGTGCCAAGCTTGCCTATAGGCTGGCATTTGTAAACAAGCTGCGTCACAAACACAAGGAGGAGGGAGAGTGTCTAGGAATGCTCAAGTGACCCCCACCCCCAGCTTCAAGAGAAACCAGCTGGCCCCAGCAAGCTGTACACCAAGTTGTGGGGGTCTCACTAGGGGAAACATCCGTTTTTGCCATCCATCCACACTCGTGAAAATACTACCTACTAGGTGCTGGGTAGATTATGGAGAATGCAATGAGACTTTTTCTTTCAGCTGGACTCTAAATCACTCTTGTCAGGCTGCTGCCCCCCCCCCAATACTCCCTTTCCTTCTAGCTCAGCTTCCAAAATGTTTCTCAGAGAGCCTGTGATATCTTTTCCAGTGTCTTTTTTATTTATGGAGTTATACTTTCTCCTCCCGGGGAGCCTCAAGGTGAAGGAAGGCAGATTTAAAATACAGGTGAAACTCGGAAAATTAGAATATCGTCGAAAAGTGCATTTATTTCAGTAACATAACTTAAAAGGTGAAACCAATATACAAGATAGATGCATGACATGCAAAGCAAGATATGTCAAGCCTTTATTTGTTGCAATTGTATTATTTGTCGATAGGCGGGTCAATTATAAATGGAATGTAATAGCGAAGTTTATTTTTGTATTCTTGTAACTATTTGTTTTATTACTGTGGAATTTCCAAAAGAAAGCATTTGTAAAAATTAAAATTAAAATAAAAAATAATAAGTTGCATTACTGAAATAAATGCACTTTTTGATGATATTCTAATTTCCCAAGTTTCACCTGTAGCTGCAACCCACACACACACACACACACTCTTCCTATTGGAAATCAATTTAATTCTCCCTACAAACATTTTTTCTCTGTCTGTTTGTCTCTGTCTCTCCCCATCTTCCCCTTCTCCCCACACTCCTGGTGCAAGTGGAATGACATTCCTATGAGGAAAGCTTGCAGCATTTGGGACTTTTAACCCTAGAGAAAAGCCAAGTAAGAGGCAACATGATACGGTAGATGTTTATTAAATGATGCCCAGCATAGATAAAGTTTTTATCCTTCTCTACTAGAGTCCGTGGACATCTAGTGACCAATGGCTTCTAGCCTGAACCTTGATCATGCGAGATCACCAAAAGGATCCCATCATTGGGGGTATCCAGGGGGAGTATCTTTCACCTACAAAGGTAGAAAACAAAGATTAATAAATTCCCGGCGAAAAGAGATTGTGAAACAGGGCATGAAGATATTGCAAACACAATATTCAGGAATTAGAATGGAAAATTAAATATTTAAAACAGAAACAATTTGAACAGGCTAACAAGCCAGGGAAACTAATAGCTTGGTAAATAATTTTTTAAAAAAACAAGAAAAAACCCCTGTAATAATAAAATAAATATAGGAGGTGGAGGAGTGGGAAAAGCAAAAGAAATAAGAGACCAATTTGTGAGGTTTTTATACAGAACTATATCGTGCTAAACGGGGTAACTTAGAAGAAATGAGTAAACATTTAAAGACAGTGAAATACCTAAGATATGAAACGATAAAATGACATCTTTGAATGGACCAGTGACAATGATGGAATTACAGCAAGTAATTTTACATGCAAATTTAGGGAAGGCACCTGGATCTGATGGACTTTCAGCAATGTATTATAAAAAAGCTACAAGATTTTCTAATACAACCTTTAAAGGATATTATGATCATGACCTGAAATGCAGGGGAGCTGCCAGAATCTTGGAAGAGTGCTTATATAACTTTGATCCCTAAGCAAGGTAGAGATCCAGAGCTGGTTCAAAACTATCGACCTATATCTTTGTTGAGTAACAATTATAAACCCTTTTGCAGATATATTAGCCAACAGGTTGAAAGCTGTATTAAAAGTGGTAATCCATCAAGATCAGACTGGATTCTTGCTAGGAGGACAAATGAAAGATAATATTAGAAATATAACTGATGTAATAGAATATTTAAAAGTGAGAAATGAAAAACAAGCAGTCTTAATATTTTTAGATGCAGAGAAAGCATTTGATAAAGTCTCCTGGGACGTTATGTTCAAAGTTTTGGAATATATGAGCTGTGGAAACACTTTTATAAAAGGAGTTAAGGCAATATATACAGAAAAAAATCAGCAAAATTGATAGTAAATAACGCATTGGCTGAAAATTGTAAGATAACTATGTATGCAGCTGCAATAATGTTATTTGCCCAACAGTGGAAGGATGAAGAGTTTCTGACGAAAGAAGATACAGAAACTAATGCAGTATGCAGAAATAGAGAAACTTACCAGAAGAATAAGAAATCAAGACAACAAACTTTTTAGAAAGGAACGGAAGTGGTTTATTGAGTATTTACAAACAAACTGTAATTAGATCAAGACATTGGCAGGATTATTGTAAAAACCTGCAGTTCTAAAAATATATAGGAGTTATATACAAGAATAGACAATTAAAAGAATAAGTTAAGGCACTTTGGAGTATGCAGGAAAGGACGAAAATAAATGTAAAGAACCGCAGAAGAGGGAGAAGGGAGTCAAAATTGAAAAATGTTACAACTTGGTTAAATAATAGTTGCAATATATATAAATGAAATTTTTATCTCTATCTCTATCGGTCTATATCTATCATCTATCTATTTAAAGGGGGCCCATCAGAAGATCTCAGTGACTGTGGTGGAGCATAAAGGCTACATTTGTAGGAAAGGCCATAAATCAAGTTTTAAAAAAACTATCATGACAAAACCAACTCTGGTGTGTTTTATGACTCTGTTAAGCGTAATGAATGAGCAGTTGGGTCCTTATGTTAGCTTTGGCTCTCTGGCTGATGAAGAAAAACTGATGTTGAACTCCATGATAAACTACAAACACCACCTTGGCAGGGGAGATGGAAACCACTTTTCAGAATCTCCACTTCAGCACCCCTTCAAGGGATGCTGAACAGCAGGTGTTTCTAGAGGTGAAACTCAGCAAGGGGGAACTAGAGATCTTGAAAGAGTGTCATCTGTTCTTAGTTTCAAAGAGAGGAGGCCTGAAGAGACCTGGAAATCCTGCTCTTTGCCTCAGCAGTTTCTATCCTAGCCCTATTTTGTGATTGACAAAAGCAGACTCTGACAATCTGGGACCTTTCCAATGTTTTGGACTAGAGCTCTCATAAGGCATTGGCTCTCCTGGCTGGGGTTGATGGGAGATGTAGTCCAAAACATCTAGAGGGCCCCAGGTTAGAGAAGGCTGAGCTCTGTTAAGGGAGTGGAAAATTGAAGCTCAGGGAGGAGCAAACCACCATTCCCAGGATTCTTTGGGGGGGGGGGGAGCCTTGTGAACCTAAGAACCTAAGAGGAGCCTGCTGGATCAGGCCAATGGCCTATGTTGTCCAGCATCCTGTTCACAGTGGCCAAACAGTTCCCTGTGGAAAGCCAGCAAGGAGAACTTTAACACAATAGCACTCTTCCCTCCTACCAGAGACTGGTATTCATAAGCATTTTTTCCCCTCTCAACAGTAGAGGCAGAATATACGGTAGCCATAGTGACTAGCCCTCTTCTCCTTGAGCATTGGCTGGAATGTTTCCTTCAACTCTGACCAAACCTTTTGTTTGCCCAAATGGAGGCCAGAGAAATGGGTGTGCTAGCATGTGTAAACACTAACCTACAACACAGATGTTAAACCAGGCACCCTCAAACTTCGGCCCTCCAGATGTTTTGGACTACAATTCTCATCATCCCTGACCACTGGTCCTGTTAGCTTGTTAGCTAGGGATCATGGGAGTTGTAGGCCAAAACATCTGGAGGGCCGCAGTTTGGGGATGTCTGTGTTAAACTACTGTACAAAGGTACCGAAAGCCAGTGTGGCATAGTGGTTACAGTGCCGGACTATGACCTGCGAGACCAGCATTCAAATCCTCACTCAGTCGTGATTCTCACTGGTTGACCTTGGGCTACAATCGCTGTTTCTCCGCCTAACCTACCCCGCAGGGTTGTTGTAGGGATTACACAAGGAGCAATAAGTACTGTGTACTGTGAAGGTGACTTGGAAACTACAACTACAGCCGTACCTTGGTTGTCGAAAGCCTTTGGTACTCATATGTTTCGGCTCACAAACAATCAAAATCTGGAAGTGAGTGTTCCTGTTTTCGAACTTTTTTGGAAGCCGAACATCTGGTGCGGCTTCCGCTATTGTTTCCGGCGTGCCTGCGCAATCAGAAGCCAATCGGAAACCACACCTTGGTTTCCGACATTTCAGAAGTCGAACGGATTTCCGGAACGCATTCTGTTCATAAACCAAGGTACGACTGTAATCCAGAATACAGCTGCCAGACTGGTGATTGGGAGCAGCTGCCAGGACCATATAACACTGGTCTACATTGGCTCCCAGCACATTTCCAAGCACCATTTGAAGTGTTAGTGCTGACTTTTAAAGCCCTAAACGGCTTCGGCTCTGTATACCTGAAAGAGCATCCCCATCGCCATTGTTCAGCCCAGACACTGAGATCTAGCTCCAAGGACCTTCTGGCAGTTCTCCCACTGCGAGAAGTAAAGCTACAGAGAATCAGGCAGAGGGCCTTCTCGGTAGTCGCACCTACTCTATGAAACGCCCTCCGGTTAGATGCCAAGGAAATAAACAACTAGCTGACTTTTAGAAGACATGTCTATCAAGAATCTTTTAATGTTTGATGTTTTAATGTGCTTAATGTTTTTAATTTGTTGGAAGCTCCCCAGAGTGGCTAGGGCATCCCAGTCGGATGGGCATGGGCGGCATATAAATAAATTGTTGTTGTTGTTGTTGTTGTTGTTGTTGTTGTTGTTGTTGTTGTTACCCCACCTTGAGCTCTTTGGTGGAAAAGGTAGGATACAAATGTTGTTGTTGTTGTTGTTGTTTAGTCATGTCCGACTCTTTGTGACCCCATGGAGCATAGCACGCCAGGCACTCCTGTCTTCCACTGCCTCCTGCAGCTTGGTCAAACTCATGTTCGTAGCTTCGAGAACACTGTCTAACCATCTCGTCCTCTGTCGTTCCCTTCTCCTAGTGCCCTCAATCTTTCCCAGCATCAGGGTCTTTTCCAGGGAGTCTTCTCTTCTCATGAGGTGGCCAAAGTATTGGAGCCTCAGCTTCACGATCTGTCCTTTCAGTGAGCACTCAGGGCTGATTTCCTGGATAGGTTTAATCTTCTTGCAGTCCATGGGATACAAATACAGCAAATAAAGAAATAAAATTTGCATGCATTGCTCCACCCACGTTCACCTCTAGCCCTACCCACCACTGACATATGGCCCCTGGGTGGGAAAGACTTCCCACCCCTGAACTAAGCCCTTTGCCAAATCCAGAAGAAGAAAAGCTCTTTCATTTCTCCATGGCAGAGAGGCTGTAGCAGAGAGAGCAATTGCTCCTGACTCTAGGCAGGATCATCCTCATGTGTTTGGCATTTCCTCCTCTTTCCTCCTCTCCATTTTCACATCAGAACCCGGTCAAGCTCAGTTCAAGTTTACCCCGAGGCCCCCTCCTGCGAAGGCTGCAGAGGTAACCTTTGCGGTGCCCTCAAAACTCTCCGGAGCCTCGCCTGCCGCCTGGCGGAATAAACTTCCTCGCTTGGCACACACAGCTGCCTTGCCCTTATCTCTTTGAAGATTAAGGAGCTTTAACATGTCTTTAAAGTGAAGCCCTTCGCCTGATTTTATTCCCATTATTAATGACCGGCAAACCCTTGCTGCTTCCACCACCACCACCACCACCCTTTATCTTTTAAATATGTTTCTCCCCTCCTTTTTTATTTTTTTTAAAATGGCAATATTTCTTTTAACTCAGAATATGGATGAGTCTGTGCCTAGCAGGGCAGTCTGCGCACCATCTGTCAATTTGATGGGCGCAAAGCCTCTGTTTTCAGCTGGCATCCTGCACAGATTTCAAAGCTGTGAGTCACCCGCTCCACCAGCGGTTGTAAGAGGGGCAGGGGATGTAAGCAAAGAGCGAGGGAGACAGCTCTCTGTTGCACTACCTTTCATGCCTTACAGCTTCTACTATATGTTATTGATTCTTTACTTTGTTCATTGCATTGATAAACCACTTTTTCCTCTCTTCAAGTAACTCAAGTAAATGGATCTCCCTTCCTCCTCATTTAATCCCCACAACAACCCTGTGAGGTAGATTAGGCTGAGAGGTAGTGACTGGCCCAAGGTCACCCAATGAGCTTCAGGGCTTAGTGGAGATTTGAACCCTGGTCTCCCAGCAGTGCTGGATTTATGTATATGCTAAGTAGGCTGAAGCCTAGGGCCTCTAAATCTAGGGGGCCTCGCCAGCCTGCCCACTCCCCAGTGCTGCAGTCTCCCCTCTCCCAAAATTGAAAACCCAAGACTTCATGCAATGCAGGGCAACTCAGGCCCAGCAACTATGAGACTCAGGGCTACCCAGTGGGGCCCCATTTGAAGCAGTGGGCCGCAACTTGAAATTTTCTTTGTAGGGCCCCAGTTTACAGCCAAAGTCTTACAAAATCTTATGGATATAAATAAAATCCATCTAGATTGCCCTGGTGCGGGGGGCCCCTTAGGAGCGGCATGTGGGGCCCAATTTGGCCCAATTGCTCCAATTCCCTTAAGGTCATCCCTCATGAGACTGTGCAGGGGTTGGACTGACAAGCCCTGCACTTTCTAGGTCCCTGGTGTCACTATTCAGAGTATTTAGAATCTGAAAGCTAACCAATTGGGTTACAGCGACCCCTATTGCTGAAAGTAGGTAAGCAGCACGGAACGCTTCAGCTGAGCCTTTGCACTGTTTGCTGAACACCCCCTGCTGTGCAGATAATGGAGAAAGCTTGTATATTGTATCCCTTCTGGCATCCTGGCCAACTCTGTTATGCTGGTGTAAACCCTGGTGCACCAGAAGCACAGAATAGCAGCAAATAAAATCCGCTCATACATCAGGGACTGATAAGACTTGTCAACCTCTGTATTTTAATATTTTGTTGGAAGCCGCCCAGAGTGGCTGGGGGAACCTGGCCAGATGGGCGGGATATAAATATATTATTATTATTATTATTACTACCAGTTCTTCCTAAATTACAGGCCAAAGGAGAGCAGGTCTGGGAAGAGTGAGGCATACAATGGGCACCACCAGTGAAAAGTCCCTGCTCTGTGTAGCTCCTGCCCTGTCATTTGATAGGGTGCCCACTTCCCCTCCTTCTTGACATGGAATGCTCTCTATTGGAGTCTCCAGGTCCAGTACAAAGACCATAAGAAGGGAGAGCAGGGACCTTGAAGTTCCCAACAGCTGCTAATCAAGCAAGCAAGCACACAGGTCACCTTTGTCACAGTCAGGACACCTGTGCCAGGCCTGCACCCAATCTTCTTTTTGTACAATCTTGTTTGTTCTCAGTAACAAAATTATATTATCAACATATACAAGCAGAAAAGTTGTTTTCCTTCATTTGCAAGAAATCGTACAAAACAAAGTGGCACTAATAAAGTTCCAGGGTGGCAACAGAAACAAACTAAAAATGCTTTTGCAGTTCATCAAAACTATCCAGCAATACTGCAAATGGCAACAAAATATCTGTGAAAGGAAGAAGAGCAGGTTTGCTCAAATGTGTTGCAGGTAGAAATACTGTTTGTAATGAAGTGAGAGCAGAAGTTTACTTGCTCGAATTAACATTTGAATAGGAATTAACTAATTTGAATAGTAGAGTGTCTGGTATCTGGTGGGCAATCTCATCCTTTATTTCCACACTGTGGCTGCAGACCAAATCACCTGCAGGAGAGTTATGAGATTCAGGTGAGGGTCAGGTGTCTTGTCAATCCCAGCAGGTATATAAGAGGCCTTCGCCCTGACATCTCAAAGTAGGGATGAGTAAAGGCTGAGACCTTGTCTGAGACCTTGCAACGGCACTCCCAATCCATGTACAATAGTTAGCTCTTTGGACCAATGGTATAAATCAGATACAGCCTCAAATCTGTCTTAGAGAAATTTGCCAAAAAAATTTACATGATTTTGCAAAGCAATTTCTGCATAAAATAATGCATTTTACAGCATGGTCATTTCAAGAGGGGCTTGTCCTTCACATCAGTGCAGCACTGGAGTCAAAGGTATCTCTCCCAGCCAACCTTCAGCCAGCCTGCCCAAGATGGATCCCAGTCTTTCTTCTCCCCATCTTCTTCCCAGAACACTTTGCTAAAAACTCTCTTTTCCTGTCACTTACCACCCACTAACCCTGGCAGCCTTCTGCTTCCCAGGCCCCAAATCCCTCTTAGATGGCCATCAACACAATTTGTCATGATAATGCCTCTATCCCAGGTGAGGCCCTGGTTTGGATAGGAAGCTAAGCCTAGGAAGCTTCCCATTAAAGCATCTGGTTGGCCCCTTTGTGAAAAGGATTCTGGTCTCAATGGGCCTTTGACCTGATCCAGCAGGCTCATCTCATGTTCTTATGAAAGGGACATCAACAGATCTTCAGAATTCTCCAACTTTCATACCACATTCTTTCTGACAGATGGCAAAATGGGGGCTCTGTAGTGAAAAGCCTCCTTGCATCAAGCTGAGCAGAGGCTGCTGGACGTTTGAATTGTCTGTATGTTCCCTTGATAGGTTTATTTTTTTTGTGGAATACCCAAAGAACATCACTGAAGGATCAAGGTCCACCGTCCTGATCGTTCAGGTGACAAGGCGCTGTCAGGTGATAAAAGACTTGGCTCCCCCACTTACCAGCGTCGGTCAGGATTCGGACGCCACGGGAAATGTCAGTGTTTCACAACGAATCTGTTTTCAGAATCAGAGCAGACAGTCGCAATGTTGAAATGTAGGATGAAACGTCGTGAAAAGCTGCCAAACCAAGATGCCGCAAGTGGAAGAAAGTGCCTTGGCAAGGTGACAGAAATGTGTCATTCAAAAATGTAGATCCGAATATATATAAAGGTATATATTTTGAATAGCTGTTTGTTTGCTTGCTTGCATTTTCTGGTGGAAAAGCAAACAAACAGCCAACTTTTTTTATATAATGTTATTGGATTTATTTAATGTTAGTACAGGTATTAGATAGGGCTACCAATGGCTACTAGCCACAATAGGTATCTTCTGCCTCCAGGGTCAGAAGCAATAATGCTTCTTAATACCACTTGCTGGAAACCACAGGAGAGGAGAGGGGGCTCGGGTCCTGACTGAGGGTCTCCCACAGGCATTTATTCTTTATTCTTTGTATACCGTATTGTTGTTTTATTGCTATGGCCGATGGCTGACGCAGATAAAGATTCATTCATTCATTCATTCATTCATTCATCTGGTTGGCCACTGAGAACAGGATGCTGGACTAGATGGGCCACTGATGTCGATTTGCAGACTGTCAGGCAGCAGGGTCAGCCCTGATGAGCTTACAGCCAAAACATCTCTCATTAATTTCTGCCTTTGATCTGGCTTTCTCTCTTCATTGCTTGCATAGGACCTTTCCCACCACTCCTTCTCCCTCACCCATGCTCTGCTTGGGCTCTCATCTCTTTTGTTCTTGCACCCTTATTGATCTCCATAGGCCAGCTTTAAGAACATAAGAAAAGTCCTGGTAGATCAGGCCGGTGGCCCTTTCCTCACAGTGGCTGACCAGATGCCTATGGGAAACTCACAAGCAGGACCTAAGCGCAAGAGCAACCCTACCCTCATTTGGTTTCCAACAACTGCTATTCGGAAGTATTACTGCCTCCGACCATGGAGGCAGTTCCTAGCCATGCTGGCTAGTAGCCATTGATAGCCTTATTCTCCATGAATTTGTCCAATCCTCTTTTTAAGCAACCCAGGTTGGTGGCCCTCCAGATGTCGTGGGCTACAAATCCCATCATCCATGACCATACGTAAGGGTAAGAAATCAAATATTATTAGAATGATGTGGGCCCTCTGCCTTTTACGGGCCCCATGACAACAGATCAAAATAATATTGATTTGATCCCGAAAGAAAATTACAATCGAGTATTAGGAGATAATTGGTGAGGGGCCACCCCAGATTTTGTCTGCCTAGGGGCCTCCACAGGGTTTAATCCACCACTGGTTATGGTTCTCCCTTTCAGGTACTTTTCAGGATGTGTGCATACCTACACCCTTGCGTCCCACTAGTGTTTTGTGTGAGCACAATTAAATCTAAATGACGCCCAGTGCTATTTTTCTAGAGAAAGAGTTGCAGGAACTCACTTCCCTCGTTCTCTTGGAATGGCAATGGCGCCCACCTGAGAGGTGTGCTGGAACTGAGTTCCTGTGGGTTCCCACTGGGGGGGAGCCCTGATGACACCCATTAGGCATACACACATGTACACAACTGGGCAATTGTTGCAAGACTCCAGGTGTGAGATCTAGTCTGGGATGGGGGTTGTTTGTTTGCTTATTTACAAATCAAACTCTCTCTTTTTTTGGAGGGCAGAATCATAGAATCATAGAGTTGGATGAGACCACGAGGACCATCCAGTCCAACCCCCTGCCAAGCAGGAAACACCATCAAAGCATTCTTGGCATATGGCTGTCATGCCTCTGCTTAAAGACCACCAAAGAATGAGACTCCACCACACTTCTTGGCAGCAAATTCCACTGTCGAACAGCTCTTACTATCAGGAAGTTCTTCCTAATGTTTAGGTGGAATCTTCTTTCTTGTAGTTTGAATCCATTGTTCTGTGTTCGCTTCTCTGGAGCAGCAGAAAACAACCTTTCACCCTCCTCTATATGACATCCTTTTATATATTTGAACATGGCTATCATATCACCCCTTAACCTTCTCTTCTCCAGGCTAAACATACCCAGCTCCCTAAGCCGTTCCTCATAAGGCATCGTTTCCAGGCCTTTGAGGATTTTGGTTGCCCTCTTCTGGACACGTTCCAGCTTGTCAGTATCCTTCTTGAACTGTGGTGCCCAGAACTGGATACAGTAGTCCAGGTGAGGTCTGACCAGAGCAGAATACAGTGGTACTATTACTTCCCTTGATCTAGACGCTATACTCCTATTGATGCAGCCCAGAATTGCATTGGCTTTCTTAGCTGCTGCATCACACTGTTGACTCATGTCAAGTTTGTGGTCTACCAAGACTTCTAGATCCTTTTCACATGTACTGCTCTCAAGCCAGGTGTCTCCCATCCTGTATTTGTGCCTTTCATTATTATTTTTTGCCCAAGTGTAGTACTTTACATTTCTCCTTGTTAAAATCTTTGCCCTCCTCCCTGAAGCTGGATATCAAACACACACCTGTTATTTGAAATACCATCCAAGCATCCAAGGTCCCCGGGGGAGGGGGGGATTTGCATTAAATCAAAATGAGGTGGAGGGTGGGTTATCTATTTTTATTTTTGACAGTTAAAGAAAGATCCCACCCACCCCATTCCTTCCCATTCTGTTGCAGCGTATTGCCTATCTTGTCCTCATTCCTGCACCATTCATTGATCTGACACCCCCACCCCCCACAATGCTTCTTCTCTGAATTGTTGCATCTTTTCTAGCTGATGGGCCTTGACTTCCTCTCATTACTCAGAGGATTCTCTGGAATGGCATCCGCTCCTTCTGGGCTGCTTGTCCCAGTTTGAACTTCCTCAATTCCCAGCATGCTCTAGGAGGGAAGTAGGAAATATCTGGAGGGTGGTCTGCTCTTCACAGTTCCAACTGCACCTCTGGCCATTGCATAATCTCTCTCTCTCTCTCTCTCTCTCTCTCTCTCTCTCTCTCTCTCTCTCTCTCTCTCTCTCTGCAGCCTTTACAAAGCGTGTTGTTATTTTCCCATAAATTGTCCTCTAATCCAGCTACAGAAGCATTATGTTTTGTTGACACGCACCCCAATCTCTGCGCAGCAGGGGAAAGCTTCAGGGATCCTGGCTCGTGCCGTGAAACGGGTATCCTTAGAATGAAGGTCACTGGAGGCTTAGAGCGTTTCTGTGATATAATAATTTATTTGCACATAGAATATGCAGGCTGAGCCCAAGCTTACTTACTCACACTACATAGTTAAGCAATGGAAATAGAAAACCTTTTGCTATGCAAAGGGAACACCATTTAAGCTCGTGAATCTTGGTAGAGAGACCACTTTGATTATTGCAAAACAAAATAAAAAATCCTTCCTCTAAGGTGCTACTGGAAGGATTTTTATATTTTGTTTTGACTGCGTCAGACCAACACGGCTACCTTCCTGTAACTTGATTATTGCAGTCACACAGAGAGGTGCTTGTAGGTAAGAAAATAATAAAGTTGTTTGTTGTGGGAACTACATAACTCGGATAGAAAAGGTGTCTAGTTCTAGTCTAAGCAAGTAGTTTAGAGAAGGACAAGACAGCCATCTTTGCTCCTTTGTTCTATATGGGGATTAAAGATTACCTTCATATTGAGTTCTGGGAAAGAGGTAAGAGGAGGAGGAAGAATTGTACAACAGGATGCAACCTGAGAATATCAATCTAAGCAACAAGGAGCTACAGATACAGGGATAGTCTGGGAATCTGGGGGTCCCTTGCTCTGTCTGTCTGGACCCATTGCAAAGCCCTTCTGCTGCAAACTGAGTTGCACCCAAACTTCCAGCAGTAATTTATATAATTAATTTCATAAATGACATAAATGTCAGCAACTGGCTGGACAAAGAGGAGTAGTGGGAGGCACCAGCTGGAAAGTGAAAGCCCAGAGGAGGAGGGCTCAGAGCCAGGGGATAGGTGGTGGGGCATTGAGGAGAGATCGGAAAAAGAAGATTGGGAGGAGGTGCCAGGAACCAAAGGGGCAACAGGGTTTAGTGAGCAGGACGAGCCTGTGACAGGGAGAAGTTCAATCTCAGAGGCTGAAGCAGAGGAGGGGGATAAAGAGACTGCCGGAGAATCCAGGGAGTCTCCTGCTGCAACAGGCTCCCCTCCCCCTGGTGTCTAAGAACACACAGAATAGTGAGAGCAGAACAGAGGCCAAAGGTACATACTGTAGACAACTCTGTTTGAGACTGGGAAAGAAGGAGGCTTATAGAGGTGTGGAAGCCTTATAGAGGTGTGGAAGCTGGCCCTGGCAACTGCTTCATAGGGGCAAGACCTACTGGGAATTGTTGCTGAGTTTTATGCCATTTCCTTGAATAAAGAGTTAATTTCACTGACAACAGAGCCCTGTGTCTTCCATGCTAACCTGTGTCTGACTCCAGCCGTGACAATAAGTTACATAATTACCCTCCTGAAAAAAACCCACCCCACCCTCCCACTATATACAGTGGTACCTCAGTTTATGAACACAATTGGTTCCGGAAGTCTGTTCATAAACTGAAGCGTCCATAAACTGAAGCGAACTTTCCCATTGAAAGTAATGGAAAGTGGATTAATCCGTTCCAGACGGGTCCGCGGAGTACTCAACCTGAAGCGTATTTAACCCGAAGCATGGGTGTAATTGGTTCCAGAAGTCTGTTCATAAACTGAAGCGTTCATAAACTGAAGCGAACTCTCCCATTGAAAGTAATGGAAAGTGAATTAATCCGTTCCAGATGGGGTCCGCGGTGTTCATAAACCAAAAATTCGTAAACCGAGGTGTTCATAAACTGAGGTTCCACTGTACTGTATAAGGGTCTGGTGACTTCTCTTTCAGTGTATCTGAAGAAGTGTGCATGCACACAAAAGCTCATACCAAGAACAAACTTAGTTGGTCTCTAAGGTTCTACTGGACTATATATATAATGGGGGTAAACAGGATAGAATGATGTGTTGACACCATAGCATAAGTAATCAGTTACGTAAATGAAGTAAGTTGCATAATTTCATCCTACTGTAGTTTTCGGAGAAAGGCGACCTGCAGAGAAACAGAAACAGTGTTGCAGGACGGAAAACGATGTCTACTCACAGCCATACCTGGGATCCTTCAACAGTTCCTCCCCCCGTTCCAATCGCTCTGCCTAGAAACAAATTATGATGTGTAACTTGGCCAAGATGGGCGACACCCCGCTTAGCCCCAAGTCTGGCTTGCAATTTCCTGACTCATAAAAAGACATGTTTCCTTTGTACCCAGGTTCCCACCCAGTCACACACCAGTGATTCCCCCAACTAATGTATGACACAGCTAGGAAGCTGGCTGCTTTCTTTTCTTTCTTTCTTTCCTTCTTTTTTTTAAAAAAATGCTCCATATGTCAGAGACACATGGAAAAACGAACAAGAGAACTCCCCTGATGAGGGAGCAAAAAGCCTCTCGGTTTACAGGGTGCCGAGACTGATGGAAGGCAATGTTAACATTTTAAGACTGACCCTACCGCCAATTGCGAGAGCATCGTTGTTGTTTTTAAGCTGGAAAACAGGCCAAGAGGCACTTGTTAATAGACTAATGATTTGCTTGCCTTCTGAAGACCGGGCAGCCAGGAACACCGACTGCTCCTCAAAATGCAGTCTGGCCTTTTTTTATTCAGCCAATAAAATGCAGTCAATGATCAGCCCTTGTAGACCGATTCTCCTGCCAGGCATGGTTGTTGTTGTTTTTTTTACAAGACTGTAACCAGCCTACAGAGAGGACCCGAGAGCTAACAGACTGACTCGCTGCACTCCAATACTGCTGGCTTTTAAAAGTTGCTGGGGGGGGTTGACAACAGAATTGTATTTTAGGAACCAGTCCATTACAAAGTGTTAGTTGAACCGAACAATAAGAAGTTGGGGGCAGAGAGAGAGGGGGAGAGAAAGGTGGAGCCCCAAAAGGGGACAACAGGAGACTTGTGAAATCAGCATTGGCAACAGACAGTATTTTGCTTTCTCATTGAGTTGGCAATGGTTAGCAAGACGTTTGCTGCTACAGGTATTTCTTTAATTCCACTTCCACCTTTTGGGGGGAAATAGATTTGGTACATTTTTCAAACTATGTGGGGGGGAAACCTCTCGAGTAATAATAATAATAATAATAATAATAATAATAATAATAATAATAATAATAATAATAATAATAATTCCTATTGCAATTGTAGGGGAAGACACTGCAGCCCATTTCATGTCACTTTCACTTGCATTCCTCCAAAGGCCCACTCTGTCTCATTTCCATGTGAATCGGCCGTTTTTAAAAATATAAATGAACTGCGCGAAAAGTGACACACCTGAAATATTTCATCTCAAAATACACACTTTTAAAACATAGGTGGAAACATTGCACGAGCTGACAACTGTGTTGGAACACTTGGCATGTGCAAAATCTAGTGGGCAATGCAGGGGAGGAGGAAGCTGATCGGGCACCCGGAGTGGCACCCGGGGGCGTGCACCCGGGGGTGGGGCATGCACCCAGGGGCAGGGCGTCACCACACAGCACGCATGTGCGGCGTCACCATGCATGACACACATGCGCGCTATGCAGCAGCGGCACCAGCAAACCGCTCCAGCCCCACACGGGAATGGCGCCGGGACCCTCCAGCACCATCCCTGCATGGCTGTCAGGAGTATGGGCAGGAGTCAGGCTCTGGGGCCTGTAGTGCTTTGCAGGACTGGGGCATGCCTCAGCTTGTGCTGGAGGAGCAAGGCGTGGCCACACAGGTGAAGTCCTCAGCTTGTGCTGGAGAGGCAAGGAGTAGTCACCCAGGTGAGGCCACTTGAGATCTCACTGCACCTGGTGGCAGGAGCTGGGAGGGATAAAAGCTCAGCATTTTCCCTTCAGCTCTTTGCCACAGCAACGCTATCCCTGCCTGGTTGCATCTGGCCTCTTGCTCCATGGACCCTTGCCTTGCCGACGTCTTGAACCTTGCTCCGTGGACCCTTGCCTTGCCGACGTCTTGATCCTTGCTCCGTGGACCCTTGCCTTGCCGACGTCTTGAACCTTGCTCCGTGGACCCTTGCCTTGCCGACGTCTTGATCCTTGCTCCGTGGACCCTTGCCTTGCCGACGTCTTGATCCTTGCTCCGTGGACCCTTGCCTTGCCGACGTCTTGATCCTCGCTCCGTGGACCCTTGCCTTGCCGACGTCTTGATCCTCGCTCCGTGGACCCTTGCCTTGCCGACGTCTTGATCCTCGCTCCGTGGACCGACGCCTTGATCCTCGACCCTTGGACCTTCGCCTTGCTTCTTGTTCCTTGAACCTTCGCCTTGCTTCTTGTTCCTTGAACCTTCGCCTTGCTTCTTGTTCCTGGATCCTTCGCCTTGCTTCTTGTTCCTTGAACCTTCGCCTTGCTTCTTGGACCCTTGCTTCGCCTTCGCCTTGCTTCATGCCCCTTGACCCTGCAACTACCTGCTGCTGGACCCTCAGCCCTGCACCTGTTCCTGCTTCTTCACCACCATCTTGCCTCTGGTCCTGACGCCCGCCGACCGGACCGTGACAACGGCGCTGGAGTGGCTTGCCACTGGCAAACTGCTATGCATTGCACGGGGACGGCGCCGGGACTCTCCACCTGTGGCTGCAGCCGCGAACGGAGGATCCTGGCACCATCCGCACTGCACTGAAGCAGCACCGCTTGGCTTGGGAGTCGCGGGGGGGCTCTCCGAGTGTCACCCCAATCCAGGGTGGCACCCGGGGCGTCCCGCACCCATCACCCCCCTTGCTACGCCAGTGGGGGGGGGGAATGATATTCCGACCTGCAAATTTCTGAGGATGTCACAGGTCCCAAAGATCAAGCACAGCAAGATAAGGTGGAGCTTGGCTTTGCTTCAGTGGCCATGAGTGCATCTTACTGCTCTTGGGCAGGGATACCCTGGCAACAGTGATCCATGCCCTGGTATATTCAGGACTTGACTATTGCAAGGCTCTGTATTGGGGGGGGGGGCTACCCTGGCCCGGAAGCACTGCCTGCTGCTGCAAAAAAAATTGCTGCAGCTGTTGTTGGGCTCCCAATGTCCCCAGCCAGCAGGGCCCAATGATCATGGTGATGGGAGGTGGAGCCCCAAAACAGTTGGATGATCAGGATTTCCAATCCCGGCAACAAAGGGGACTCTTGTTTTCATTTAATGGAGAAATCCTGGTTGTGAGAGCCAAATTAAAAGTCCCAAATAGAGCATATACCAGTATATATTATTTAAAGCTATGTACAGTATTTAATACTGGTGTTTCTAAGGGATGGCTATTAAAAAACATACAATGGATCAGATCAATTTAAATTCATTTTTAAAAACAAAACCCAGAAAGCATGTCTGTGGAAGTAGAGAAATCTTTGTCGAGCATTTCAAGTTCAACAAGGAGAGGGAAGGGGGGTTCTCTTAGAATTGGGTCCCAAATACTGAATGCACAGCTTCTGGCTGATCCAAGACATGACACCCAAACCCAGGGGGACTAGTAACAGAGCCTCCGGTGACGATCTCAGTGACTGGGCAAGGATACCAGATGGGCGGGGTATAAATAATAAATTATTATTATTATTATTATTTCGAGGATCCCGCTTCGACTATTGTAATGCGCTCTACGTGGGGCTACCTTTGAAGGTGACCCAGACCCTACAAGTAATCCAGAATGCAGCAGCTAGACTTTTGACTCGGAGCGGCCGCCGAGACCACATAACGCCAGTCCTGAAAGACCTACATTGCTGAAGAAGAATTTTGTTCCGGCAAGCCTATCCAGCTATGTAGAAAGCTAACGAATATTTTAATTTGGTTTGTAGCTTATCGCCAATTTTAATTAGTTTTAAAATAGTTGTTTCTAACTTTCTGTTACTGATAATTTCATTGTTTCATTCTTTTTGTAAACTTCTTTGAGAGTTGTTTTTTACTATATCAAATGGTATATACATTTTATAAAATAAAAACAAATAAATACCCTCCAGTGACAGCTGGCAACTGCTGGACCTGGTGGGGTAAGCCAATGGGGTCCCATAAGATAGGGCCAGCTTGGGGTTTGTTTGTCCCCATCTTCTTCCCTCTTGCAAAGATGCTGTCGGCACTCGAACAGTGCAGTAAGATAATGACTTAGCATCTAACTGAATCCAGCTCTGCAAGTTAAGTTAGAATGTAAGAACATAAGGCCAGCCCTCTTGGATCAGGATGCTGGACTAGATGGGCCATTGGCTTGATCCAGCCTTCTTTTGTGCTTATATTCTTCAGTCTTTTGTAAACCTGTATAGGCTACTATATTGGACATGTTAGGATGCCATATGCTAGAGGTTGATCAGCATTTGAATAATTGTATTAATCGGGAATTAATTGATATTGTTATGATTTAGCTAATATTAGGGGAATCTTGGAACACTAATGAAAAATTTATTTGGAAAAATAAAAAATAGGATGCAATGTGCCTTCCACGGTACTCCAAATTAGTTATGAAAAAACATTGTTCTGGTATAAATATATTGATATGCAATGAATGAAGTTTGCAGGGTAAAGATGAAGAGGAATTGGATATAAGAATATACAGGCAAATTAATATTGATAACACAACAATTAAATCAAAAGAGAGAGAAGGAAGTCACACACGGGTGGAGGGAAGTCAAGATTTATGTATTTTTGTTTAGTTTTTTGTATTTTAGGATGACACTTTTTTACTTTTTTTGGTGGCTGTTTGTCTATTTTCTATTTATTTATTTATTTATTTATTTATTTATTGTATTTTTGATGTTGCTTATTTTGTTAGTTTTTGTATGTGTGTTTTTGATCATTGTATTCAGCAATAAAAATTAAAAAATTAAATTTTAAAAAAGGATGCCATATGCTTTCCAAGGTACTCCAAATTAGTTATTTAAAAGATGGTATTGCAGAAAATGATCTAGAAGTGGTAACTATCCTTATCATTGCAGGAAAGCTAACGACTGCAAACTAACCCTCCTAGGTTGAACCAAGGCTGCTTAGGTGCCAAAACCTTACAGAAAGATATGAGGGAACTTACCAGGAACCTAATTGTGAGAGGCTTACACAAGCCTGCAACCAGCTATCCGCTGTGCATTTAAAAGGGGAATGTAAACTCTGCTGGAGGACACTCTTGAGGGTCCCATGGACTGCAAGAAGATCAAACCTATCCATTCTTAAGGAAATCAGCCCTGAGTGTTCCCTGGAAGGACAGATTCTGAAGCTGAGGCTCCAATACTTTGGCCAGGGCCATCTTAAGCATATCTGGCGCCCTGGTGCAAAGATCCCTCTGGCGCCCGCCCCCCCCCGCCCCGTTTCTCAGTGCCCGCCGCACGGCACCCCCCTGGCGGCCCCGCGCCACCCAGCCTTGCCGTAGGGCCGGCCCTGACTTTGGCCACCTCATGAGAAGAGACGACTCCCTGGAAAAGACCCTGATGCTGGGAAAGATGGAGGGCACAAGGAGAAGGGGACGACAGAGGATGAGATGGTTGGACAGTGTTCTCGAAGCCACAAACATGAGTCTGACCAAACTGCAGGAAGCAGTGGAAGACAGGAGTGCCTGGTGTGCTCTGGTCCATGGGGTCACGAAGAGTCCCAAATGGAGAGGACCAAATGGAGCAAGCAGCATGCAGACCTAGTGGTGGGACGAAAATATCCTTAAATAAGAGACATGGGGGAATGATCAACGGTCTTCAATGTCTGTATACTAATGCACAGAGCATGGGAAATAAACAAGATGAACTTGAGCTCTTGGTACAGCAAACTAAATATGACATAATAGGCATCACTGAAACCTGGTGGGATGAGTCTCATGACTGGAATGTAGTAATAGAGGGATACAATCTATTTAAGAGAAATAGACCAAACAGGAAAGGAGGAGGAGTAGCTTTATATGTTAGGGATATGTATACCTGTGAAGAGATCCAGGATTTAAAACTTCAAAGCCAAATTGAGAGTATCTGGGTCAAAATTAAGGGAGAGAAAAACAACAGTGATCTCATTGTGGGAGTTTACTATAGATCCCCAAGCCAAACTGAGGACACAGATGATGCCTTCCTGGAACAGATGGCCAAGCATTCCAAAGGAAGTGAGATAGTAGTAATGGGGGATTTCAACTATCCTGATATTTGTTGGATGTCAAACTCAGCCAAGAGCATAAGGTCGAACAGATTCCTCACTGGCCTTGCAGACAACTTCATTGTCCAGAAAGTGGGAGAAGCAACAAGAGGATCAGCCATTTTAGATCTGGTCCTAACCAATAGTGATGACTTGGTTGGTGGGGTAGAAGTGGCAGGATCATTAGGTGGGAGTGACCATGCTCTTCTGGAGTTTATTATCCAGCGGAAAGGAGCAACCAAGCATACTAAGGTCCAAATTCTAGACTTTAAGAAAGCCGACTTCAGAAAACTTAGGGAAACGCTGGGTGAAATCCCATGGACAGTAATACTAAAAGGGAAGGGAGTTCATGATGGTTGGGAGTTTGTTAAAAGGGAGATATTAAAAGCACAACTTCAGGCAATACCAATGAGACGGAAACATGGAAGGTGCCTAAAGAAGCCAGGCTGGCTATCTAAAGAACTCTTGACTGAGTTAAGATTTAAAAGGGATATGTACAAAAAATGGAAAAGGGGGGAAATCTCCAGAGAGGAATTCAAACATATAGCCAGCACGTGTAGAAACAAAGTCAGAAAAGCTAAAGCACAGAATGAACTCAGGCTCGCCAGAGAGGTTAAAAGCAACAAAAAGGGCTTTTATGGGTATGTCCGTAGCAAAAGGAAAAACAAGGAAACAGTGGGGTCACTCAGAGGAGAACATGGTGAAATGCAAACAGGGGACAGAGAAAGGGCAGAACTCCTCAATGCCTTCTTTGCCTCAGTCTTCTCCAAGAAAGAAAACAACGCCCGACCTGAAGAATATGGAGCAGATGATTCAGCAGGGGAAACACAGCCCAGAATAAGTAAGGAGGTAGTACAAGAATACTTGGCTAGTTTAGATGTATTCAAGTCTCCAGGGCCAGATGAACTACATCCAAGAGTATTAAAAGAACTGGCAGAGGTGATTTCAGAACCACTGGCAATAATCTTTGAAAATTCCTGGAGAACAGGCGAAGTTCCAGCAGACTGGAGGAGGGCAAATGTTGTCCCTATTTTCAAAAAGGGGAAAAGAGAGGACCCAAACAATTACCGCCCAGTCAGCCTGACATCAATACCAGGAAAGATTCTAGAGCAGATCATTAAGCAAACAGTCTGTGAGCACCTAGAAAGAAACTCTGTGATCACTAAAAGTCAGCATGGGTTCCTGAAAAATAAGTCATGTCAGACTAATCTGATCTCATTTTTTGACAGAATTACAAGCCTGGTAGATGAAGGTAACGCTGTGGATGTAGCCTATCTTGATTTCAGCAAGGCCTTTGACAAGGTGCCCCATGATATTCTTGTAAAGAAGCTGGTAAAATGTGGGCTAGACAATGCTACCATTCAGTGGATTTGTAGCTGGATTACTGACCGAACCCAAAGGGTGCTCATCAATGGCTCCTCCTCATCCTGGAGAGTAGTGACTAGTGGGGTGCCACAGGGTTCTGTCTTGGGCCCAGTCTTGTTCAACATCTTTATCAATGACTTGGATGATGGGCTTGAGGGAATCCTGAGCAAGTTTGCAGATGACACCAAATTGGGAGGGGTGGCTAACACCCCAGAGGACAGGATCACACTTCAGAATGACCTTAACAGATTAGACAACTGGGCCAAAGCAAACAAGATGAATTTTAACAAGGAGAAATGTAAAGTACTACACTTGGGCAAAAAAAATGAAAGGCACAAATACAGGATGGGAGACACCTGGCTTGAGAGCAGTACATGTGAAAAGGATCTAGGAGTTTTGGTTGACCACAAACTTGACATGAGTCAGCAGTGTGATGCAGCAGCTAAAAAAGCCAATGCAATTCTGGGCTGCATCAATAGGAGTATAGCATCTAGATCAAGGGAAGTAATAGTACCACTGTATTCTGCTCTGGTCAGACCTCACCTGGAGTATTGTGTCCAGTTCTGGGCACCACAGTTCAAGAAGGATACTGATAAGCTGGAACGTGTCCAGAAGAGGGCAACCAAAATGGTCAAAGGCCTGGAAACGATGCCTTATGAGGAACGGCTTAGGGAGCTGGGTATGTTTAGCCTGGAGAAGAGAAGGTTAAGGGGTGATATGATAACCATGTTCAAATATATAAAAGGATGTCATATAAAGGAGGGAGAAAGGTTGTTTTCTGCTGCTCCAGAGAAGCGGACACGGAGCAACGGATTCAAACTACAAGAAAGAAAATTCCACCTAAACATTAGGAAGAACTTCCTGACAGTGAGAGCTGTTCGGCAGTGGAATTTGCTGCCAAGGAGTGTGGTGGAGTCTCCTTCTTTGGAGGTCTTTAAGCAGAGGCTTGACAGCCATCTGTCAGGAATGCTTTGATGGTGTTTCCTGCTTGGCAGGGGGTTGGACTGGATGGCCCTTGTGGTCTCTTCCAACTCTATGATTCTATGATTCTATGATTCTATGAGTCGGACACAACTAAATGACTAAACAACAACAACAAACTCTGCTAAGTAAAGGAACTTGCAAACACAAGTTAGGAAGGATATTAATCAACAATATATCATCTCCTGCCACCCTGAACATTCCCACAAGTAGCACCCAAAGAGGGTCAAGGGCTGGATGGAGTGGCCTGGAGCACAACATCTGGCACCCAGTTCTGAGGTTCCCCACCCCTGGTCAATACAGATTGACAGTTGTCCTTCAGGGTCTCAGACATGGGTCATTCCCCAGACAACCTGGAGCAAGCAACCAAGAACTGAAGCTGGTTCTTTTTGTTTGCAATGCATTGGCAATGAGCCAACGCCCTCCTCAATTGCTGCAAGTCAACTGGTGGACCAACCCAGTTTGAAAAGTGATAGTCCTGCTCTCTCCCCTGTTGCAGAAATCGCAAACAGTGGAATGCCTTTTCAGTTTCACTTGTATTTGCAATTAGGAGGTCCTCGTCTTCTGTCAATGCACCCAATCTTGTATTTACTCATATCCCTGTATTAGTTTGAGGACTGTTTGTGATCAAGATACTGCATTTATTTCTGGCATCTGATAGTTCGTCCCAACATTTTGTTGTTGTTTCCCTCTCCTCCTGATTTTTTGCACATGTTTGCCCAAGGTGTCAAAATGCATTGTTCCTTCCCTCTTGGCACATCAAATGTTTCCCAGCATTTTCCTTTGGGAAGGCCTCAAGGTGTCATTGCACTTAACCTCTCCCTTGGTAACACTTAAGTCAAGCCAGACACGCAGTCGATCATTCAGGCACTGATAGGTGATGCCGAAGTCGAATCCAGGCAAATATGAATGGGGAGGCAAGGGTACGATTTATGTCAGCAAGGAAGCAATGAGATTTCAATCTGTGCATGTGAGATCCACAAGAAGACTCCAAAGCTTTATATTGATTTTATATATATATATATTAAACTGTATTTAAATAAAGCCTAATTTGCTTAGACTTTAATAGCTCACGGTAAGCTAGCTCAATGTCAGTTTTTTGTTCGTTAATACACCACCAACAAAAAAACCAACAACATTTTTAAGATGCAGCAATATTACAATAAGTTAAAGACAGCATATGGTTGTACACTGTCGTTGAACAACTTATTACAGATCAGGCGTATCTGTCACCCAGTTCTGCTTGTAGGGTTGCCACCTTCGAAAACGTGGTTTTGCTCCTCTGCTTTCCGCAGCCGACTCTCAGGGAACAAACATCCTCCTATGGACGACAGCATCCACAAGGGGTTAATCATCAGAAAGGATTTTGCATCTTGTCTGCTGAATCTAAAGGTTAATTCTGCCCAGGCTCAGTCACTGTTTTTCTGGTCGAGTAGGCAAGAGCCCTAAAATGGCACTCTGCCTGTCAGTGGGGGGGGGGGGGAGAGAAATGAAAGCTTTTGCTTCCAAAAATATCTCCGAAACAAAACGGGGAGGTCAGGAGAAGAGTCGAAGGGAAAAGAAACTACTTCTCCCGGAGGCTAAGCCTCCGAATCGACTTCCCTGAGTACCTGGAGATCACCTCCGAGAAATGGGTTGACAGGGTGAAAGGAAATGTTAACAACAGAGAAAAGTGTAGTTAAGATTAACCACAGCGTAGGGTTGGAACATGGGCCACTATTCTTTTGCTTTGAAACATTGCAATAGCCCACAGGCATAATTTCAAGTTTTCCGATTAAACGTTTTGCTTAAAGTTTTACTACGTCCTCCCAAGTGTCCCAATTTTCCAGGGGCAGTCCTGGAACTACAAAAGCCACCCCAGCTTCTGATTTGATCCTGAAATGTCCCTATTTCCTCCACCAGCGCTGCCACTGGCAAGCTCAGGAAGGAGAATGAGCCAGTGCTTGCAAGGGCGTACCCACCACGGGGCAAGTTAGGGCAGCTGCCCTACTCTAGAAGCCAGCTGCCCCCCCCCCCCCAGCTAAAAAGAAAGAAGAAATCTCAATGCAAAAAGCGGGGTGCGCAGCCCCAGCCAGAAAGAAACAGACCAGCCCTCCCCCCTTTCCCCTTTCCATAACCCATCGCACTTTCTCCTCTCCCCCTCCCACTATCGAGCTGCAAAAGCGGTGGGGTGTAAATGTAAGAGACGGAGGGATCCTCGCTTGTTCTCCCCACCCCACCCCGACCACCCCCACCAAGAAGTCACTTCTTTGTAGTTTTCTCCCCTGCAGCAGGAGAAACAGACACTCCCCCAATTCGAAATACAGTCAGTCAGCAGCAGCACGCGCGCACACGCACACACACACACACACACTGCAGGCTCCTTCAACCCTTCCAAGATCCTCCCTCCCCCCACTTTCTCCCCAGATCGAGGCACTCACACTCACTTTTCTGGCTGGGTGCCTTGATGTCTATGCAGAGCAGCTGCAGGGGCAGCTCAGCCAGGGACAGTGGCTGCGGAGCCAGCCCAGGAGGCACAGAGGGGAGCCGGGTGGGAAGCAGAGGAGGAGGAGGCTGAGCCATCTGCGCTCGGGGCAGAAACAGCGCACCCCGATGGGGCGAGCTGCCCAGAGGGGCGACCAGTGCCGTGGGCAGGGGGGCAGGAGGGGGCAATTGCCCCCCTAGAAGCAAAAGGCTAAGGGGCGCAGCGTGGCAGCCCCAGGCTCCGGCTCCCAGCGCAAAGCTCCAGAGGCGCGAGGGGAGCGTAAGCGGAGGAGCGCTAAGCGGGAGCGGGGAGTGTAAGTGGAGGAGGCAGCCACAGGCTCGCGTTCCCCGCGCACCTCTGGAGCTTTGCGCCGGGAACAAGAGCCTGGGGCTGCCTCCTCAGAAGAGCTGGGAGGACGCAGGCCATGTAGCCCCGCCCACATTCCCACTGTGGCCCCTCCCCTCCCGCCCCTTGCCCCCGCCCCTTGCCCCCCCTAATTTTGATCCTGGGTACGCCCCTGAGTGCTTGTCCCAAGCGACAGCGGCTGCAGCGGCTGGAGCTGCGAGAGAGCATCCCGTTGACTCTCATGGCTTCTCCATGGCCACCGCTACTGGCCTTCTCCCTTGGGAAGCTTGTAGCGGCTGCTGGAGAACAGGCGAGGAGGAGGAAAAGCTGCCGCTGCTGAAGCCCAGCCCCAGGGCCGGCTCTAGGTAGAGTCCCGGTGGCGCGGGGCACCAGGGAGCTGCGAGGGCGCATGCTGCGCGCTGCGAGGGTGGGGGCACCGGAGCGATCTCTGCCCCTCAGGGCCAGGGCGCCCAACCTGCTCGAGACTGCCCTGCCCAGCCCCATGTGAGGGGCATGCAGAGGGCTGGGATGCCCTGGGCGGCAGGGGCGGCGGAAGCTGCTCTGGCACCCAGAGCAACACCCGGGGGCATGCATCCGGGAGCGGGACATCGCCACGCAGCGCACATGTGTGACATCACCATGCACAACGCATGCATGCTACACATTTGCACGTAGCGGCGACAGCAAACCGACGGCGACGGTGCCGGGAGCCGGCAGCCGTGAGCAAAGGACCTCGGCACCATCCCCGCACAGTGCTGGAGTGGTGCCACTCGGCTTGGGAGTCGTGGGGGGGGACGCCGAGTGTCACCCCCCTCCAGGGTGGCACCCGGTGCAGCCTGCCCCCATCGCCCCCTTGCTACGCCACTGTTGGGCAGGAAGCAAGGCGGAGTGGAGCAGAGCGCAAGGAGTCTTGATTTTTTTATTTAAAAAAATTAAAAAATGCTTTGTGCATCCGCATCTAATCTTGTCCCTTTCTAAAATTCATATATTGGTGTGTGTTTTTCTTTTTGTAAATCTATCATAATAGAATAGAATAGAATAGAATAGAATAGAATAGAATAGAATAGAATAGAATAGAATAGAATAGTGCCAGATTTACATATAAGCTGAACAAGCTATAGCTTAGGGCCCCACCCACTCTCTTGGGGGGGGGCAAAAAAATTAAAGGAAAAAAACCTGGGTGTACCTTTCCAAAATATGATAAAAAACCAAATAAAATAAAACCTACATACAACAACAACAGTGTTTTGTGTTGTGTAGGCTCCTATGATGTAAGTCATGGGCCCCGCCTGCTAGCCTGCTCCCTAAAATATCACTGGTTTGCTCATTTCTATATATAGGGTGCCTACATTCTGCATGGACTAGTTGCATGACAACATGTGCAAATGGCTTTATATACCTATTAGGTCCGTAAATTACCATATGGCGTATATTCAACACAAAAAAACAGCAACAATTTGTTGTTGACAAAGGACAGTTGGCTTAGGGCCTCATCAAACCTGAATCCGGCCCTGGAATAGAATCAGGATTAAAGGGTTTTCTCATGTCGGTTGGTGCAATGCTGCTGGCACTCTTCTGATAGGAAATGCTCTGCGGAGGACAAAAAATGGGGGGTTGAGGAGGGTCAGTTGTCGAGAAATGTCACTATTTTCATCTGAGGAATGTTGGAGGGTATGACCTCCAGGTTAGGGTTAGGAATCTCCCATAGGAGCCATGTCCTAGGGGCTGAAGGGGCTTCCACCCCCCCATAAAATATTAGATGGGGTCACCCCCCCCCCCCCAAGTTCAGGGGCATTGCCATTCAAATGGTGTACATGCACCTTGCCATGTGAGCAATTATGCGGGGCAGGGCTTACCCACCCCCACCCCACAATATTTTATTCAAGTTGGCAGCCCTGGAATGTCCCTTGTCTGAAGCCCTGCCAAGCAGCTGCCACTCAGTCTGGAGAATCCCATGCTACATAGACCATCAGTCCCGCTCAGTATTCAGCAGCTCCGCTTGTTCCAAGCTGAGACAAAGTCCATCCGGCTGCTGCCAACAGAACTTCTCCTGTCCTCTTGGGAGATGGGAAGGGACATTGGTTTGACACTGTCACCCGCTCCACCACCAATCATGGATGACAGGAGACCCCTTACTGTCCTCCCTGTGCTGGGGCCGAGCTCCCCCCCCTGCAACCTTCACTCTGGGTCAGCCAGTAAGAGCTTCCTGCACAGGGAACTAGCTTGGTGTGGATGCCTTTGCCTAGACTTCATGAGTGCAAGGTCAGAGCCAGCCTGTCTTTCTGCTGTGCCCCTGAGCCACGGCTCGTGTTGACAGGGCGCTGCCAATTCTCACTCTCTTCTGCTCCCTTCTCTCCCCATCTGACACATTGAGCCTGTCAGGGATCATTTCTAGAGTGCAACAACTGGAGAAGTGTACTCAAAAGTGATTGGCCAAGCCTGTCAGGTGTTTTTTTCTTGCCACGTTTGACCCATGTCATCACCTCGCATCACTCGCCTCCTCACTCACCCGGCTCGACGTGACTTTCGCCAAGAGATGGCCAACACACATTTCCTTGCGTGACTCACCTTGGTTCCCGTGGGCCTGCAAAGGTGACTGAAGGGCGCAGGGACAAGAAGGTCCACAGCTCAGGGGCAAAGCAGGTGTTTTGCATGCAGATGGTCCCAGGATCAACCCCTAGCATCTTTAGGTAGAATTGTGAAGGTCCCCTGCCTGAAGAGCAGCTGCCAGTCAGTGTAGACAATACCAAAGTAGATGGGCCAGTGCTCTGATTTAGTACATGCCCTCCAAAACTGGTATGGATACACATCTTCCTGTCCATACTCTGAGCAAGTCATGTGCCCCATGTGAAAGGCCTAGCTGAGTTAGCACAAGGACATGGCAACAGGGAGCACGAAAAAGAACTAAATTAACTTGCCCCCCCACCCTTGGCTAGGTTTTTGTGTTAATCAATGCATAGGGGAATCCAAACACAGATAATCCAAATAACGTTTTGTTTGGCTTTATGAAACAACAATAATAATCATAATAATGTATATTTTATATACAGTTGTACCTTGGAAGTCGAACGGAATCCATTCCAGAAGTCTGTTCGACTTCCAAAACATTCGGAAACCAAAGCACGGCTTCCGATTGGCAGCAGGAAGCTCCTGAAGCCAATCAGAAGCCAAGGAAGCCCTGTCGGATGTTCAGCTTCCAAAAATTGTTCGCAAACCGGAACAGTCACTTCCAGGTTTGCGGCATTCAGGAGCCAAAACGTTCAAGAATTAAGCTACTCGAAAACCAAGGTATGACTGTACTGCCCTTTATGAAATGATCCCAGGGCATTGTACAGCACTGAGAACACATTTTACAGAGCGTCAATAATAAAAGACATAATCCTATATAATAAAGTCCAAGTGTCTCTGCGTCCAGTCCCTGTGTCCGTGGGTTTGCGCCACTGCGCATGTGCCCCACGGGCAGCCATTGGGACTTGGAGCACAGAGACATGAGGCATTCGGCTCCCTCCCTCCCTCAGTTCAGTCAATCAGTCCATCAGTGCTTGAGAGTCGTGTGTTGTTCATTGGCGGCGACGGCGACGGAGCAGGACGGGATGGTCTGCTCTGGCCGGTTGGTCGGTCGGTGTTGGATGGAGGGTCCCGTCCGCCTTGCCTGCTCTCTCTGGAATGTACTGGGGGGCAGCTGCCGAGTGGGAGCGAAGACTCTATGGGCGCAGGCAGCGCCGCTGCTGCCACTGAGGAGAGGTGAGAAGGAGGGAAGCCGCGGCGCTGGCAGGCGGGTGGGGGGTGGGGGCGGGTTGGCTGTGGTGGGTGTGTTAAAAGCCGGTGAGGGGATGAAGAGAGGCCAAAGAAGTGCCGGAGCTTCGGGGAGGGAACACGTGCGTCTGCCCTCCCTCCCACGCGAGCCAGCAAGCGACAGGCGCACGCACGACTTCGCTCGCGAGGGTTTTTACAAATGTTTGACAACATATGTTCTAGCGCCCGTTTATTTAACGGGCTCAATGACACTAGTAAAAAGAATAATAACTAAAGACACTTTTTACGAGGCCATGCTTGTCCAGTGCCCAAAAATGCAGGGTGAGATATTGGCATGAAATTGCACAAGATCACGGCACCCAAAATGGCCACTGTGCTCTCACACAAGAAAATGAAATGTCCTGGTGTTTCCAGGACATTTGTGGGGTATGTCAGTATGATTTTGAAGGGCTGTAGCTCAGTGGGACAGCATTTGCTTTGCCAGGTTCAATCCCCAATGGCATCTTCAGGTAGGGCTGGGAGAGACTCCCTATCTGAAATCCTGGACAGCTGCTCCCAGGCAGCATCAAAAATACTGTGCTAATGGGCCAACAGTCTGACTCAGGCAGCTTCCTATATGTCCTATTCCTAAGCCAATGACTTAAATAATCATGAACAGCAAATAGGGAACATCCAGGTCTCATCATCCACCATCTCATCATGGGAGGGAGTGAAATGTGGGATATTTTCAAGGCAGTCAACCAACAATATGTTTATCAGAAAGAAACACACAGAGGGAATCTGGGTGGCCTTGTTTTGTTTTTGGCAGAAGAATCTCAACTCCAGGGATCAAATGTGGCCCTTGAGACATCTCTGTCTGGCCCTTGGCACTTTCCTCAGGCCACACCCCTCACTGGACCTCTTTTGCACCCCAAATCTTTTTTCCTGGCTCTCCAGATCTCAGGCAAGAGTGGTGAGAGTCAGAGGGGCTGAGTTGAGCCATGGCCTTTCCAAAAAGAGACTGTAAGGGGTTTTTGTTTGGCTTTATGAAGCAACAATAATAATCATAATAATACATTTTATATACAGTTGTACCTTGGAAGTTGAACGGAGGAGTCGATCCTTTGTTGAGGAGTCCTCCTTTGTTGAGGAGTCAATCCTTTGAAGATCACCATCTTCATCGTCACCATTTCTAAGAACTTTATGTCTTCTTTTTAACTTTATTCTATTCCATCGTGCATAAAGATATAAACAAGAATATAAACAAGATATAAACAAGAACAAAAAAATGTAACAGTACCAGAATATCAGAAATGGCAAAGCACAGTGTTAAAAATGTTCTCAATTTTCTAAGCCTTTGGAAATCCATGATCACCAGGTTCCAGACATTTTTATATCACATATATATTTCTTCTTCTTCTTCTTCTTCTTCTTCTTCTTCTTCTTCTTCTTCTTCTTCTTCTTCTTCTTCTTCTTCTTCTTCTTCTTCTTCTTCTTCCATTTGTTACTCTACAATTATATTCTTCCTTCTTCCTTCTCCTCCTCCCCCCTCCTCCTCCCCCCTCCTCCTCCTCTCATCATCATTATTTATATTAATTATTATTATTATACTTATTAATCACTTCCCATGAAACACCCTAAAGTGATTTACAATATAACAACATATGACATACAAGAGTGACATACATAACAACAAGAATCCCCCATCAGCATACGAATCAACCTGGCTAACCTGATTCAAAAATACACACACACACACACCCGCTCACACACAAAAACAATTCTCACTACAGCCAACCAAAGACAACCAACCACACCCTAAGCCACACCCAACCTCTCTCACCACTAAGGAAATACAACATGAATAGTAAGAGGATCCATACAAGTAGCACTGACACAACCCCTCACATACACTTAAGTAGAATAATAGAAGCATAACCACCCGATCCCACGCCACTCCCCAATCCCCTCCCTCCCCCTTCTCCGCCCTTTCTTTTTTCTTTTCTTCTTCTTCCTAATTGTTTAAACCAATTCTTAAATCAAGAGTTTATACATCAACCACTAATAATGAAACATGCTGTAGATGTTTTCCCACATTTATTATGTTGTTTTTTTGATATACAAATGGCCTGAAAAAACTTGGTATACTTGTTTGTATAACATTATTCTTGTTTATAAAACCTAATAATAATAATAATAATAATAATAATAATAATAATAAACAGTGACATACATGAAAGCTTTTTTTTTAAAAAAAATCATACACATGAAAACAGCTTAAAACCATAGCAGCACATACATGAAATCAATTGCAATCCCATATGGATACCAACCGGGATAAAGATTTTAGAAGACTTGTTGAAAAGAGAAACACCAAACAAGCAACAGAGAAGAGTCATTGTCTGATATGCAGTGTTTGGGGGGGGGGGGAGTTCCAAAGGCTCAGTGCTGCCACAATAACATCATGGAGGACATACCTCCTCATAGGAAGAAATCTGGATGAGGCCCTCTCCTGTAGAACGCAGTGATTGGTTGGGTATATTGGGCCTGTTCTTTTGAAAAAGATGAGGAAGGATGAAGATTGTATGCACAGTAGCTGTCAAAAAAAAGCAGGCCGAAGGGCAAGCAAGGGGTGCAGAAGAATGGAGCTGGCCTGTATAGGTTGGGCACCGTCCCCAGAAACCACCCCCAGCTCTTTAACACAGAGCTCAGCTGTCAGAGGGCTCCCCTCTTTGATCACAACTCAGCATTCCTGCTGGGCCAGCTCTCCCAGATGTAAAGCTGATCAAAGGCAGCTGTTGCCTGGACCTTCCCCAGAGTCCATTTAGACACAGGCAGAGAAGGAAACCAGAAGGAGAGAATGATGGATGGAGAAGTGAAGGGGACAACCAAGAATATCAGTGGGCATCACCTCCCAGGCTTCTCTGGTACAGAAGTGTACGTACACACACGCACGCACACGAGCCCAAAGTTTCCGTCCAAATCCTTGCAATGTCAATCAGACAACTGTGGTCACATCCACACCATACCTTTAAAAGGGAACTGTAGTTTGATCCTGGGATCCTGGGAACTACACCAAACACCGGCAAAGGAGTCACGGGGCAATTAAGCAAGTAGGGTTGGTGTGAATTCAAGAATCCTGCATCCTGCATCATTGAACTACCTGAGACCTGGAGAATGCAATGAAGCCCCAGCAGCCACATTTGTGCCACAGGTGATAAAATTAGTTTTTCCGATCAGTATGATAACTCAGCGGGGTGTCGCTAAAATTTTCCTACAATTACAGCTGTACCTTGGTTCTCGAACCTTTTGGGTCCCGAACGCCGCAAACTCAGAAGTGACTGTTCCAGTTTGCAAACTATTTTTGGAAGCTGAATGTCCGACAGGGCTTCCACGGCTTCTGATCGGCTGCAAGAGCTTCCTGCAGCCAATCAGAAGCTTCCTGCAGCCAATCAGAAGCTGCGCTTTGTTTTACGGACACTGTGTTTTATGAATGGACTCTGTATTTTGTGAATTACCTAAGAGCCACCAATAGGGAACTCTAGAATCTGACAGCTAACCAATTGGGTACTACCAAACAGCGACCCCTATTGCTGAAAGTAGGTAACCAGCAGGGAACGCTTCAGCTCAGCCTTTGCACTGTTTATTGAACACCCCCTGCTGTGCAGATAATGGAGAAAGCTCATAACTTGTATCCCTTCTGGCATCCTGGCCAACTCTATTACACTGGTGTAAACCCTGGTGCATCAGAAGCCCAGAATAGCAGCAAAAAAAATCTGCTCACACGTTAGCGACTGATAAGACTTGTCAACCAGTTCTTCCAAAGTCTTCCTAAATTATAAAGCTCCAAAATACAGGCCAAAAGAGAGCAGGTCTGGGAAGAGCGAGGCATACAATGGGCACCACCAGTGAAAAGGCCCTGCTCCATGTAGCTCCTGCCCTGTCATTTGATAGGGTGCCCACTTCCCCTCCTTCTTGACATGGAATGCTCTCTATTGGAGTCTCCAGGTCCAGTACAAAAACCGTAAGAAGGGAGAGCAGGGACCTTGAAGTTTCCAACAGCTGCTAATCAAGCAAGCAAGCACACAGGTCACCTTTATCACAGTCAGGACGCCTATGTCCTGGCCAGGCCTGCACCCAATCTTGTTTTTGTACAATCTTGTTTGTTCTCAGTAACCAAAATTATATTATCAACATATACAAGCAGAAAAGTTGTTTCCCTTCATTTGCAAGGAATCGTACAAAACAAAGTGACACTAATAAAGAAAAGTTCCAGGGTGGCAACAGAAAGCAAACTAAAAATGCTTTTGCAATTCATCAAAACTATCCAGGAATATCAAGTTATAGGAAAACTGGTGCTATTAACAGTAATCCTTCTTGTTGGTTAATTGGTTTGGCAACTTCCATGCACATGACTTGTGATGCTAATTATTTACCCCAAAAGTTAAATGATAACTAATCAGAGGCAGCAACAGTTGCAAATGGCAACAAAATATCTGTGAAAGGAAGAGAAGCAGGCTTGCTCAAGTGTGTTGCAGGTAGAAATACTGTTTGCAATGAAGTGAGAGCAGTAGTTTACTTGCTTGAATTAACAAATAAGAAAGTTTTGAGAATTTAAATTCTAGATTAAAATTGATTACTTAATTGAGTAGGGGATAGTAACAAAAACACTGGGGCCTAATTTGAATAGTAGAGTGCCTGGTATCTGGTGGGCAGACCAAAGCACTCGTCAGGAGATCTGTAAGATTCAGGTGAGGGTCAGATGCCTTGCCAATCCCAGCAGGTATATAACAGGAAGACCCGGCCACAGGCCTGCCCACCATTCTCCTAAAGCAGAGAAGCCTAGCATGGAAGACCTGCGTATGGTATGCAGATCTGAAAGAGCCACAAAGGGCAAACCACCCAAAAGGTATGCTGAAGAGTTTGCTAAAACGGTCAAAGCAGATACAGCTGTTGTTAGTAACTCAGAGAAGGTTTGGGAACCTTCAAGCTTCCAAGAGGTCCAAAGTTTAACCTCAGAGGATGCTGAGCCATGGTTAAATACCATGAAGGCTGAACTTGATTCCTTATAAAGGAACAAGACATGGGAACTAATTCCAGGCCTTCCCAGGCCACAAAAAGTTTACAAAGTTCCATTACTGCAAAAGTTAATTTTATGCATTTTTAAAAATCACCATGGTATTTAACAATAAGATCTTATGTCCTTTTGAGGAGAAATTGTGAATTGCCGAATTTTAAATACCTGTCATCCTCCTTGGCTTCACCCAATTTTGTTTATAACACTCTTTTTTTCTAGTTGTGAGGGTGGGGGTGCGGAGGGGCCTCACAAGTGGAGTAGCCTAGGGCCTCTCTTTCTCTAAATCTTGCCCTGGGTGAGGGGGAGGGCTAAAAGTCCCACCCTCACCCCAACCGGCTGCTTGAAAGAGAGCCCTGTTCTCATTTTACGTGCCCCCTTCCAGGTAGGCCTCCTCTCCTGCAACCGGGAAGGGGCCTGAAGAATCTCCCAGCACATGATGGAGTGAGGCAGCCAGCTTCGGCTAAGCAAGATGGACTCTTTCCAGCTGTCTGTTGATCGTGACTGACACGCAGACCCCCCTCTCTTCTCCCTCCCCTCTCCCGTGGCTGCTGGCCAAATGGCAGGAGGCAACTAAGAAAGCATCTGTGCTTCCCCCCCCCAACCACCACCCCACACTTAGCCTTTCCTGGCAGGCCGTGGCAAACCCCTCACCCCACCCACCCCACCAAATACTGCAGTCCGGACCCACTGCTGCCGCCTGGGCTTTGGAGCAACGCGGCTGCCTCTGGCCGCAGGCATCCCATAATATTATTTCCTTGCAAGGTGACCTCTGCTCCCCTGCGCTGCGCCACTCCACGTCCAGCTCCTCAGATGAGCCACGCTCCTAATGCCTCTTGACAGGCCTGACTTGGACTTACTGCGGGAGCATCTTGTTAGGCACCGCCGCCCCCTCCCTCCCCCTCCTGTTAGAGATGCAGCAGTGCCCTCCCTCCTGATGGAAAAGGCAAGGAGAACGTTCGGGTTGGGGAGGTGCTCTCTCCTCTCTTTTTACAGCCAGGAGTTCTAAGATTGTCTTCCATGAACACGGTTTTAACAGTGGGTCCATAAGTGACTGTGGAGGCCAATTCTGGATCCACACGTCTTTCCACAGTGCGGACATAGGTTTCCGGGCGGGAGTTGATCATGGTGAGGGCTTGCCAAGCATGCCTTCCTCTTAGCACGTGTCTCCCTTTCGTCCTGAGTTCGAGCGTCTTCAAAGTCCACGACACCTTTGGTAAAGGCTGTTCTCCAACTGGAGCGCTCGCAAGCCACTGTTTCCCAGTTGTCGGTGTTTATCGTGGGGATTACACGAGGAAATGGCGCTGGCATGTGTGGGAATGACTGAGATCTGGTGCTGGCAAGCCACACCAATCTTCGAGAGTGTGGGCATTAGCGCGGCAAACCGGCTAATGTCAGAATGGGAAACACGTGAAGAAGGACAGGTCAGAGGCTCAGGTCAGCAGGGCAACAGGTCACAACAGAGCTAGGAGGATCTAGGAGGATCTGGACGGAACTGGATGAATCAGGACAAAGCAGATGGGTCAAGCCAAGGAGGGCAACACAATGGGAACTAGGAGGGGGTGTTTACAGAGTGACATGTGCTTGGAGCATGGACAGAGGGCATGGCAAAACAACACGTGGGCTATGGAGGATGTCTTAGGGAGTGACCGGTTGTGACGTTACAGGAAACATCACCTTGTATGGGACTGCACTGCTGTAATTGGCTAGAAGTTACACTGTCGTTGTAATGATTAACTGTCATCCTGAGCTTTCAATAAAAGGAAGCGCTCGAGCTCTGCTCTTGGTCGCCTTCCCATTGAGTTCAACCTGCCTTGAGTCGTGTCGTCTTTGCCATTACAACAGTTTATCCTACTTTTTTTTTTAGATTTGCCTTGAGAGAGTCTTCGAACCTCTTTTGTTGACCACCAGCATTAGGCTTACCATTTTTAAGTTCGGACTAGAGAAGTTGCTTTGGAAGACGAGAACCAGGCACCCGCACAACATGACCAGTTCAACGGTTGATGTTGAAGAATCATTGCTTTGACACGGGTGATCTTTGCTGGATAGCTCAGCTGCTTAGAGCATAGTGCTGATAATGACAGAATTGCAGGTTCAATCCCCATAAGGGAAAGCTGCACATTCCTGCATTGCAGGCGGTTGGACTAGACTAGACCCGATTCTATGATGCTCTGTGACTTAAACAGCCACTGCTTATTACACACCCATAAACATTCTCCCTCTCACACAACATCCATATATAGGTGCTCCCACATACTCTCTCCTTCTTTCAGATTGCGGGGGGGGGGCATACCTGCCAATTTCCGGCCTGAGAAATAAGGGACTGGACCGGAAGTAGCAGACCGGAAGTAGCGCTGCCACCATTTTGGAACTGGGCGGAGCATGCTCAGAAGCGACTTTTGATGCTGCTCTGCCCTGTTCCAAAATGGCCGCCGCACCAGAATAAACCGGGGAAAAACAAAAAATCCGGGTTTTTTTGGCTGGGGACAGCTGGAAAAACAGGGGTTTCCCGGGGAACACGGGAGACTTGGCAGCTATGGGGGGTTCACATGCTTGATTGCTTTAGACCCCCCCAAAAAACCCCAGCAACAAACGAATAAAAACAAAATCATGTACATTGAAACAGCAACACACAAACACCAGTAAAATTAGCTAAAATGTATAGAATGAGTAGTAAATCTTGCTGGAAATGTAAAGATAAAGATGGCGATTTCTATCATATGTGGTGGACATGCGAAAAAGTAAAAAGATTTTGGGAAATGATATATAATGAACTGAAAAAGGTGTTTAGGTATACCTTTCCCCCCCCAAAAAACCTGAGGCTTTTCTATTGGGACTGATGGGAGAGGAAATAACAAAGGGAGATCAGAGACTATTTATGTACGCTACAACCGCAGCTAGGACTTTATTAGCCCAAAAGTGGAAACTACAAGAGACACCGACGATTGAGGAGTGGCAGACGAAAATGATTGACTATGCAGAGTTGGCAAAGTTGACCTGTGGGATCCGTAACCAGGGAGAGACAAAGTTCCAAAAGGAATGGAGTAAATTCGTGGATTCTATGGAGAAGAACTGTAGAAGTTTAAAGACACTTGCAGGACTGAAATAAATCCTACGAATTGGTTTTAATTAGATGGACTAAAAGGAACTGCAAAATAAGAGTGGGAAAGAAAACCGAATGATGGGAGGAAGGGAAGTCAAAGCTCGGCAGAGCAAAATGAACTGAGATAGGTGAATGTAAGATAAAACACACGAAAAATTAAAAAATGTTTTTCTTGTTGTTTGGTTTTGTTTATCTGGAAAATTTAATAAAAAATATATTTAAAAAAGAAACAGCAACACACATCCACACCCCAAATCCTCGGTGGGCATTTTCCTGTCTGCATGCAGCTTAGACTGCCAAGGTTTACAGGTTCAGTCCCCGAATGGGACAGCTGTATATTCCTGCATTGAAGGGAGTTGGACTAGATGATCCTCGGGGTCCCTTCCAACTCTACAGTTCTGTGATTCTATGACTGTCTTCAAAACTATAGCCTGTGCTTTGGACAGGGCTCATCAGAGTGTAGTTTCTTTGAGGGATAATAAATAAGCAAGCTTAAAGCTCCCTCTGTTGCCCACAAATGGCATTACACAGTTCTTACTATGATTCTTCTCTCCACCGCAGTAGAGAGGTGCATATTTGTAGTGCTTTTTTTCTTTAAAAAAATGCTTAGGGGTACTCTCATTTCCCTACTCATATTGAAATACTGCCAAACTTAGATTCACAAAATGTTTAGGCATATGCGTACCTGTGTCCCCCTAGGGAAAAAAGCACTGGGTGTATGTTTTCACTGATCTCAGGTAAGTTTATTTGGAAGTATGATTGTGCACACACCATATATTTAAAGCACAACACACACACCCTGAATAATTCTGGGAACTGTAGTTTGTTAATGGAATTGTAGCTCTGTGATAGGTGAACCACAGTTACCAGGATTTCTCAAAGGCCTGGAAACGATGCCTTATGAGGAATGGCTTAGGGAGCTGGGTATGTTTAGCCTGGAGAATAGAAGGTTAAGGGGTGATATGATAGCCATGTTCAAATATATAAAAGGATGTCATATAGAGGAGGGTGAAAGGTTGTTTTCTGCTGCTCCAGAGAAGCGGACACAGAGCCATGGATTCAAACTACAAGAAAGAAGATTCCACCTAAACATTAGGAAGAACTTCCTGACAGTAAGAGCTGTTCGGCAGTGGAATTTGCTACCAAGGAGTGTGGTGGAGTCTCTTTCTTTGGAGGTCTTTAAGCAGAGGCTTGACAGGCATATGCCAAGAATGCTTTGATGGTGTATCCTGCTCAGCAGGGGGTTGGACTGGATGGCCCTTGTGGTCTCTTCCAACTCTACGATTCTATGATTCTATGATTCTTATAGTGGGAAAACATGCTTTAAATATAAGCTGTGAATGCATGCTGCTGAAATATCACTATTAATTTCATTTCAATACTGCTTTACATTTTAAAGAAAAATCTCAAAGCAGTTTACAACACATTAAAATATAAAAAACCCACAACAATCCAGAATTAAAAAATTGCTGAAGAAACTCAATATAAAGTATACATTCAAAGCAGCTTAGTTAAGAAGAAACCAAAACATTACCTTAAAAGATTTCAAAATAAAATAAAACATTACAAAGGAGGTCAGCTACGGAATGCACATTTAACAGCAAAGTTAACAACAAAAACTTAAACATTTCACAACACATTACTAAAGAAAGTAAAATAGAAAATACACGCTTTAAACAGGAGAATAAAATATTATCATAAGCATAGAACATATTTGTTTTTGTTAGAATCATAGAATTGTAGAGTTGGAAGGAACCCCAAGGGTCATCTAGTCCAACCTCCTGCAACGCAGGAACTTCAACTAGCTCATACATGGCAGATGGGCCATCCAACCTCTGCTTAAGAACCTCCAATGAAGAAGAGCCCACCAGCACTTGTGGGAGTCTGTTCCACTGTCAAACAGCTCTTACTGTCAGAAAGCTCTTCCTGATGTTTAGTTGGAAGGAATCTCCTTTCTTGTAACTTGAAACCATTGGTTCAAGTCCTAGGTTCTGGAGAAGAGGGAAAAGCTTGCTCCACCCTCCATGTGACAACCCTTTTGATAGTTGAAGATGGGTATCATATCTCCTCTTAGTATCCTCTTTACAAGGCTACACATACACATGGGCGTAGGCAGGGGGGCAGGAGGGGGCAGCTGCCCCCCCCCTAGAAGCAAAAAATTAATGTATTTTACAGACCATAACCAGCACTTTTCCCCTCCAAAAACTGAAGTGGAAAGGGCTTTGCTTTAGCAAGAGCAGCTAAGTCTCCGCTTGCTGGGGGGGACGGACACAGCTGTAACAAAAACACATCAAATAAATAAAGCAAAGTGGCTACCAGTAGTTAAGCAATTAAGACAATGGAGCAGATATCCCCAGGCAAGTTTTGATAGCTGACCAATTCACCCTATTGTTCTTGAGTGGGAGTTGTTAATGAGCATTCAGGAATCACATTAAGAGTTCTATTGACGATTTAATGAGGGTGCAGAGGATTCAATTTGACTAAGGTGGCTCTGCAAGGCTAAAAGGAAGTGAATAAGAAAGGGGGGGCTGTAGCTTTGACAGACACAGTGATGTTTATAAAAAGCACAGGTGTTCCAGCCTGCCCCTCCTCCTGCATCTGTATACTGTAAATCAGGGGTGGCCACCTCCCAAGAGAGTCTGATCTACTCACAGAGTTAAAAACTGGGAGTGATCTACCCCCTTTTGGGGGGTTCAGGTCAAAGCTGTTGAGTTTTTTTAAGGAAGGGAAGCCCTGTTTTGGGGGGTTTAGGTCAAACTTGTTGAGCTTCTTTTAGGAGGGAGGGAGGCCCATTTTTGTTTAGGGCTTCAGGTCATAGTTCAACTTTTTTTAGGGAGGAGGAAAATTTTGGGTGAGCTTTTTTTAGGGGTGCCAGTGACCTACCAGTGATCTACCACAGACATCCAGTGATCTACTGGTAGATCACAATCTACCTGTTGGACGTGCCTGCTGTAAATCAAGCAGAGAGAAAGCTGCTTACAAGACTCCTCTTGCTGCAGAGTTCCAGCATCACAGCGTCACCCAGAGGCACCCAAAAATATGAGTTATCCCTCTCTCTATTTCTTCCTTCCTTCCCTCCCTCTTCCATCCTTAATAAAATACTGGTGGGGGCAGATAAGCCCCACATAGAAAGCCCATCAACATGGGGGGGTGACTCTTTCAAATACGGTATTTACCAGTAATTGGGGGGGGAGGGGAGAGGCACCTAGGCCTCTAGGAGTTGGCTGCTATGCCTAGGAGTAGGACAATTCAAGAAAGCAGAATGATGCATATGCTATGGTAATATATCAATAGAATCATAGAATTGTAGTCGGAAGGGACCACAAGGGTCATCTAGTCCAACCCCCTGCAATGCAGGAATTTTTTCCTAAGGTGGGGCTTGAACCCACGACATGGTTGAAATATTATGCTGATATGCAGCAACGCCTTGGAGCCGTCGTGGCTGCGGCCGTGCCTTGCCTCGCCCTCACCCGCCCTGCCACCCCCTCTCGCCTGCCCGACCCTCCCATCCTCTCCAGCCAAGCAGGGTAGCTGCCAACACTGCCAGCCCCAGAAGCACAAGGTGGCCGCTGCCGCCGCCGCCACAATGTCATTGGGCCCACTGGCCCTGTAGCCCCGCCCACATTCCCACTTTGTGGCCCCTCCCCTCCCGTGCCTTGGCCCCGCCCCTGAACGACCATGGCTTGCCCCCCCCCTAGTTTTGATCCTGGCTACGCCCCTGCACATACACAATTCCTTCAACCATTCCTGATAAAGATTGATTTCCTAACCCTTGATCATCTTGGTCACCCTCCTCTACACACATTCCAGCTTGTCAATATCCTTCTTGAATTGTGGTGCTCAGAACTGAACACAGTACTCCAGGAGTGGTCTAACCAAGGCACAATAGAATGGCAGTGAGAGATTTTACTTTCTTGGGTTCCATGATCACTGCAGATGTTGATAGCAGTCACAAAATTAAAAGACTCCTGCTTCTTGGGAGAAAAGCAATGACAAACCTAGACAGCACCTTAAAAAGCAGAGACATCACCTTGCTGACAAAGGTCTGTATAGTTAAAGCTATGGTTTTCCCAGTAGTGATGTATGGAAGTGAGAGCTGGACCATGAAGATGGCCGATTGCCGAAGAATTGATGCTTTTGAATTCTGGTGCTGGAGGAGACTCTTGAGAGTCCCATGGACTGCAGGAAGATCAAACCTATCCATTCTGAAGGAAATCAGCCCTGAGTGCTCACTGGAAGGACAGATCGTGAAGCTGAGGCTCCAATACTTTGGCCACCTCATGAGAAGAGAAGACTCCCTGGAAAAGACCCTGATGTTGGGAAAGATTGGGGCACAATGAGAAGGGGACGACAGAGGACGAGATGGTTGGACAGTGTTCTCGAAGCTACGAACATGAGTTTGACCAAACTGCGGGAGGCAGTGGAAGACAGGAGTACCTGGCATGCTCTGGTCCATGGGGTCACGAAGAGTCGGACACGACTAAACAACTAAACAACAACATGACTTCCCTTGACTGCGACTCTATACTTCTGTTGATGCAGCCTGGAATAGATTTAGCTTCTTTTTGCTGCTGCATCACACTGTTGACTCATTGTTAAGTTTGTGGTCTACTAAGACCCCTGGATCCTTTTCACATGTACTAATGGCAAGCCAGATGTCCCACACCTTACATTTGTGGAGCATTTCTTCTTGCCTAAGTGTAGAACCTTACCTTTGTCCCTGTTGAAATTCATTAAGTTAGTTTTGGCCCAGATCTCCAATCTATTAAGGTCATCTTCAAGTCCCTCCCTGTTTGCTGTTATCAGCAGATTTGTTGAGCACTCCCTCAGTACCTTCCTCTGAGTCATTTGTTAATATGTTGAACAACAACAGGCCCAGGACAGAACTCTGCAGCACCCCACTTGTCATCCCCCCCCCCCAGGATCAGGACAAACCATTAGTGAGCACTATTTAGGTTTGGTCAGTCAGCCACCGACAAAGCCGCCTAACTGTTATCTTGTCTAGTCCACATTTTACCAACTTTTCTGCAAGAATATCATGGGGGACTTAGTCAAAAGCCTTACGGAAATCAAGATACACTCCATTCACAGCATTCCCCTGGTCCACCAAGCTTGCTACTCTATCAAAAAAAGAAATGAGATTCGTCTGGTGCATGTCTTGTTTTTGAGAAAACCATGCTGGGTCGTAGTAATCACAGCATCCTTTTCTACATGCTCACAGACTGATTGTTTAATTATCTGTTCTAGGACCTTTCCTGGTATCGATGTCATGCTCATCAGTTGGTAGTTGGTCTTCTCCCCCCCCCCTCCACACACACACATTCTGAAGGTGGGATCCAGATTGGCTCTTATGTTCAGTACACTGCTTCTATAGTTCAGATAGATCAAGCAACTCACTTCCAATAACTTTTAAATATTTTCTTAAGACATCATCATAAACGTATTAAATGTTTAGCTTTGTGGAAAGTTTAAGCCCTGGTGCTTTGGTGGTCGGTAGAATCTCCCATTCCCTCCAGCCTCCATTAGCCTGGATATTGGGCAATTTGTTCCGATGAACTTGCATCATTCACCCTACCAGCCTGAGTTTCAAAAGCCCATCATTTGCATCAAAGCAGGCTTACTGATCCTTCATGTTGGTGCCTTGTGCCAGCTTCACCTTCTTCAGTCTGGTGCTGTACTACTAGGCTGCTGAAACCTGCCAAATCGGTTTGTATCTGTTGCCCTGGAACCAATCTTTCTCACTGGGGAGAGTCATGCATTTTGCTGAAATGGGGGCTGCAAGTAATTGCGTTGTCCTCTGGAGGCCTTGAAAGTGAGCTAACAGCTGTTACTTAGTGGAATTTTCCCTGTAGGTCAAGTGGGAAGGAAGTGAACATCTTCTGGAGCTGGTTGTCCTAAGTTCAAGCCATTGCAATTGACGCAATCAATTAATGGACTCCCTGCTCTGTCTAGGAAGTAGGGGGAGGGACACACACACACACACACACACACACACACACACATTGCAAACCCTTGTCGTGCAAAGTACAGTGAATCTTCAGGCAGTACGTCTATCAAATGTACCCATTACTGTCTCAGGGCTGACCCTTTTATGCCATTCCATTTTTCTACATTTCGAACTACCAGATCAGTGGATCGAAACCAGCTTAGGTTTTTTCACCTGGGCACCTTTCCAGGTGGGCTGCTAGTGCCGGCAGGCTTCAAGACCTTCGCCCAGGACATACATCACTTATGCTTGACCTGTGCATGCCAAAGAATTTAAGGGTCCAATCCAGGATACCTGTCAGCATGTTTGCTTTTCGTTTCTGAAAAAAAGGAAATCACATAAGGGTTCTAGGACTTCAGACCATTGGTCCAGCAACTCAGCATTGTCTATACTGAGTAGCCATGCTAACGTCCTTTCTACACGTGGCCTTAAGATCTGAACAGGCTCAAGCCTATTGCAGACACTGGAGCCAGGCATTCTGATTTCCCCATTTTTCTGTTCTCTGTTCTGTTCTCCTTTTGTTATTTATCGCCATTTGTTATTTGTTATTTATTGTTATTTATGAGAGGGCATCCTACTAATGTAGATCAAAATGTTGCAAGGAAACCAGATTCCGTCATGTACACACACACAGTTTAGCCTTGCTTTTATTTTGAATTATAGGGGGTACCATCATCTTTTCAGGGCCTAGTTCAGTGTTTCCTAAACTTGGGTCTCCAGCTGTTTTTAGACTACAATTCCCATCATCCCTGATCACTGGTCCTACTAGCTAGGAATGATGGGAGTTGCAGTCCAAAAACAGCTGGAGACCCAAGTTTGGGAAACATTGACCTAGTGCCCAGTGGCAGAGCTTCATGCTCTGGCACCAGAGGGTGGAGAGCGGGTGGGGCTGGCACGCGTCCCAGGGGCATGGTGCGCCACCCGTAGGGGAGGGGCGCATGTCCTGGGGGCAGGGCACCCAGTGCAGGCGGGGGGGCAGCCGTGATGGCACCCCACCGGGATCACACTGCCGGGGGCGGTGCGCCCCCCCCTGCATTCCTCTTCCTCTGCTAGTGTTCATGCCTTCAAATGTCTGTCTGACCCTGAACTCACTGACAACAATCTGTGATTGCAGACTCCAGAGGCACTGAGACGAAACTAACTGAAGGAGGTTGCGTGTGAATCTGTGCTGGCATTCCTCTGCTTGCACAAGCTTTTCAAGGTCTAGGGACACACCCTTTTCTGATTAGATCTATCAAATCTTCTGCATTGCAACTTTTGCAAAAGTGATTCTTCTCCAATATTAACGTTTTTCCAGGCTGCATCATGCATCTGATGAAACAGACATGCAGCCTATAAAAACTTGCACGCTGATAAATTAATTAGTCTTGAAGGCGCCAAAAACTTCATCACAGTGGTACCTCAGGTTAAGTACTTAATTGGTTCCGGAAGTCCGTACTTGAAGCGAATCTGAAGAGAACTTTCCCATTGAAAGTAATGGAAAGTGGATTGATCCGTTCCAGATGGGTCCACAGATTACTTTACTTGAAAGTACTCAACCTGAAGCGTACTTAACCCGAGGTATGACTGTATTTTTTGCTATAGATTTCACTTCCTCTTACTGGTGTATAAAGCAGTGTTTACGGCACATGGGTACTTAATGGGCCCGATTCTTAGGTGCCATTCTCTTATTCACATGAATTCTGTGAAAGATGTGTTGGCAAAAGAGGCAGAGCCTAAATTCACTAAGAAGCACTGAGTTCTTGTTTCTTTACAGAAACTGAACATCATGATACCTTGCAAACTCATATAGGCTCTGCCTAAATACTTTTATTGTGAGACGCTTCACAGGCATGCCATCCGTACTAAATATGCTTACTCATTTCATCAAATACAACCCAACTGTAAATCGAAACCAGTGTTTTCCACTCCCCCCAAAAATCAATGCATTATACAAATATTGTTTGTTTGTTTGTTTGAGGGTGTTGCTTTCTATTTTTATGCTACTGTCTTAAATTGCCGTGGCTTTCCCAAACCCAGAAAATTCTAATTAAAACATTTTAAGAAACTGATTCTAGCTTCAGTTGAAACCAGTGGAGATGGTGCCACATCTGCTAATTTTGCCAATGAGTTCTGTTTGGGGAGGTGGAAGCTGGAACTGATAGAAAACCAAAGTATCCTGGGAACTGTGATTTGATGGCGTTTCCAAGACGCACACACACCCCAGTTCTCACCACTACCTCTGCCCTCTCACAGAGCTGCGGTTTCTGGAAAGAGAAAATTGCCGTTGAACCAGTTTGAGGTTGTGGCATCGGTATACTCTTTAGTCAGCAAGTTCGCATTCCAAAACTCCTCCCCATCTCCTTTTGCTGACTCTCTGTAACTATTTAACAGCTGTTGCTGCTATTTGCACCTCTGATTTTTAAAACCAGCTTATTCCCTTACAGAGGAACATACCTGTAGCTTTAGGAGTAAAGCATCAATGCCTGCAATAAATTACCTGAACCTCTAGGGGGTGATAGAAAGAAGCAGCCTATTCTACCCTGACTGGTTCCTTCTTTAGTAACCACTTGTTGCCATATAAACTCCTTCCTTCCATCTTCTCTCATCTTCCTTTCTTTGTCCTAGTGTAGGGATCCCATTGCACTCTTGACCCCACGGCTCCATAAGTGGGCACCTGTGAGCTTGTGCTCAGAATAGCTTTGTTTCCCATGAGTAATAAACCTGAAGTTTTCTTATCTGGGAACTTCTGCATGCAAGGTGGATGTCGCTCTGGGATAGGAAGAGGGTTCCCCTAACAACTCCCGGCACCCTTAACAAACTTCAGTTCCCATAACTCTTTCGGGGAAGCCGTGGCTGCATAAAGTGTTATTATGGCGCCTTAAATGTATGGGTTGAATGTGGCCTCTGTCTGCACCTTCTGGAACGAAAGATGAAAAAATGATGCAAATTGCAAGCAAACGCGAGCCTCCCCTCTTCATTTTTTAGAAAAGAAACACCGGTGTGAAATCAGACCGGCAGCCCAGAAAGCCAAATTTGTCAACTAAATGAGTTTAACTTGGACTTTTTTAAAAGAGAAAGGAAGGAAGGAAGGAAGGAAGGAAGGAAGGAAGGAAGGAAGGAAGGAAGGAAGGAAGGAAGGAAGGAAGGTTGTTGGTTTTTTAATAAAATGAAAAAATGGTTTCTACCATTCCAGATGGCAGAGAAATTCAAGCACAGCTGCAAAGAAATTCAAGGATGGGTGCTGGATGGCCTTTCAAGCAGCCAGCCACCAGATGGCGTACCTATCGGCATAACAGAGGTCTCCTCTACCTTCAGCCAGCAGCCCTGGGATGAAAAGAAGTTTGATCTTTGACTGGTGCGCTACTCACACAATTGCTTTTACAAATAAGTAGCAGGTGTGCGGGGCCTGATCTGGATCAGAACCCAGCATGGTGCCAGGGGAACTTTACTCCTTTACTACCCCACTCTCCGTTTGGTCCTAATTTTGTTCACTCTTCCTTGTACCTGATATTTACACAGGGATGGAGGCTTGGACTGGTGTCTTGTTTGATCTCAGAATGTCCTCCAGCTCCAGCAAGCTGGGAAAGGCTCAGAAAAGTCAACCGAAATTATCAACGAGATGGAGTGACTCGTCTATGAGGAAAGGTTGCTTGGGACTTTTTAGTTTAGAGAAAAGGCAAGAGAGAGGTGACTTGATAGGTGTTGGCAACATTCTACATGGCATGGAAAAGTGGATAGAGAAAGGCTTTCCCCTCCTCTCTCATAACACTAGAACTCCAATGAAGTTGAACCTTGGAAGATTCAGGACAGATAAAAGAAAGTTATTCACGCAATGCAGAGTTAAACTACAGAACTCACTGCCATAGGAGGCAGTGATGACCAGTGCCGGATTTACGTATAAGCTATAGCTATAGCTTAGGGCCCCACTCTCTTGGGGGCCCCCAAAAAAATTAAAGGGAAAAAATGGATGTACATTTCATATATATATTGTCAGGAGTATGGGCAGGAGTCAGGCTCTGGGGCCTATAGTGCTTTGCAGGACTGGGGCCTGCCTCAGCTTGTGCTGGAGAAGCAAGGCGTGGCCACACAGGTGAAGTCCTCAGCTTGTGCTGGAGAGGCAAGGAGTAGTCACCCAGGTGAGGCCACTTGAGCCCAGCATTTCCCTTCAGCTCTTTGCCACAGCAACGCTATCCCTGCCTGGTTGCATCTGGCCTCATGCTCCTTGGACCCTCGCCTTGTCGACGCCTTGCTCCTCGACCCTTGGACCTTTGCCTTGCTTCTTGTCCCTTGGACCTTCGCCTTGCTTCTTGTTCCTTGGACCTTCGCCTTGCTTCTTGTTCCTTGGACCTTCGCCTTGCTCCTTGCTCCTGGGACCCTTGCTTTGCCTTCGCCTTGCTCCTCGACCCTTGGACCTTCGCCTAGCTTCCTGTTCCTTGGACCTTCGCCTTGCTTCTTGTTCCTTGATCCTTCGCCTTGCTTCTTGCCCCGTGGAAATTCGTCTCTGCCTTGCTCCTTGACCCTGCAACTGCCTGCTGCTGGACCCTCAGCCCTGCACCTGTTCCTGCTTCCTCACCACCATCTTGCCTCTGGTCCTGACGCCTGCCGACCGGACCGTGACATATATATGTGTGTGTGTGTGTGTGTGTGTAAGTAAACTGGGCATGTGGGTTAGTATCCACCTCACACCAAAACTGCTTGACTGATTGCGTTCAAATTTGGACACAACGTCACATGTGAGTGTCCACATACCATTTGCTTACACCAGGCATCCCCAAACTGCGGCCCTCCAGATGTTTTGGCCTACAACTCCCATGATCTCTAGCTAACAGGACCAGTGGTCAGGGATGATGGGAATTGTAGTCCAAAACATCTGGAGGGCCGAAGTTTGGGGATGCCTGGCTTACACAGATGTCACCCCAGCGCGAGGTAAAACCCTGTTTTTTGAAGCTCAAAACCCATACAGCAGACCCTGCCGGGCATGCTGGGAAAAGAACCAGGTTGCAAACCACCGCCCTCTAGTGGCAGCTACACTGGTACTGCACCGATAAAACCTTCCCTCTCAACAGCACCTTAGTTCCTGTTTATATACTAGGCCGAAGCCTTACAGACTAGGCCGGGTGGAGGTACTTACTCACCTGGGTGGGGGTTGGGGGGAGGAGGGGATGGGATAGGTTAGGACATGGTGGGACAAGTCACAGGGATGAGCCGGGGTGGGGGGAAGGGGGGTGATACGTCATGGATCGGCACAGAGTGGGGGCAATCACAGGGATTAGCCACAGAAACGTGTGGCAGGGCCAGCTAGTATAAGATAAAAAATTAAAACAAAACCTACATACAGCAACAGTGTTTTATGTTGTGAAAGGCTCCTATGATGTAAGTAATGGGTCCCACCTGCTAGCCTGCTCCCTAAAATAGCACTGGTTTGCTCATTTCTATATATAGGGTGCCTACATCCTGCATGTGCAAATGGCTTTAGATTCCCCTAAATTACCATATAGCATATATTCAACACAAAAAAACCAGCGACAATTTGTTGTTGACAGCTAGACATATAAAGGGCCCCATTACCTTCAGTAGCTTAGGGCAGGCATCCCCAAACTCGGCCCTCCAGATGTTTTGGGACTACAACTCCCATCATCCCTAGCTAACAGGACCAGTGGTCAGGGATGATGGGAATTGTAGTCACAAACCATCTGGAGGGCCGAGTTTGGGGATGCCTGATTTAGGGCCTCATCAAACCCAAATCCAGCTCTGGTGATGACCCCCAACGTGGAAGGCTTTAAAAGTGGATCAAACAAATTCATGGAGGAGAAGGCTATCCATGGCTAGTAGCCACTATGGCTATGTTCTGCCTCCACAGCTAGAGGCCGTAGCACTTCTGAAAACCAGTTGCTGGAAACCGCAGAAGGAGAGAGTGCTCTCGTGGTCGAATTCTGCTTCCTGGATTCCCGTAGGCAACTGTTCAGCCACTGTGCGAATAGGATGCTGAACTAGATGAGCCATGGGCCTGATCCCAGCAGGCTCTTCTTGTGTCCTTTTGAAGGAGAGAGAAAAAGAAATGTTAATGGTGTGTTTCACAACTGGACTAAGACACGTGGCCATTTAAAGCTGCAATCCTATCTATGTTTTAATTTCTTCTTTTAAAAGATGCTCCGGGATGAAATACAAAGACAACTATTCAGCAAATCATTCACATGTATAGAAAACTTAACTAACATTCTTGTCGGTTTTTCTGTTTTCTGTTCCATGCGCTGCTTGAGGGTTTCCCACAGACATCTGGTTGGTCATTGGAAGAATGATAGACTAGATGGACCTTTGATCTGATCCTGCAGGGTGTTTCACACACAAAAATGTTACCTAATTTCCCTCTGTGTGTTTAAGCTACCTTGTTTGGAGATTTTTCAGTTGCAAAAGAGCAATGCATGAACCGAATTGACATCAAAGCACTCATTGCAAACATAACCATCTCTTTTTACTTACGTGGTCTCTTCTCATGGGACATCAAGCGCCCTCTATTAATTTGTTACCATTCGCTGTGATTCCCCTCCCCGCAAGAGAAGAGTATGGATGGGTGTCATTATAATGTTTATCTGGACTAAGATAAATCAAGCCAAGCTTTATTCCAGCAGGCTCTCTCAAGTATACCTAGCAGACTTTCTTCCTCATTATATCCTGGGATTATATGCATGCAGATAGGGATGACCTGGCCACTACAGTTCATGCACTGGTAAACTCATGGCTAGACTACTGCAATTGGTTTTCTGTGGGGCTGTCCTTGTGGTTGGTTCAGAACTGGAGCAGAATGCAGCAGCTAGGGACCGGTGTACCATCGACACACTCTAGAGGTAGGCCATATCTCACCCTGTGGGTGTTGGCTCTGCATAGCCATGCCCACCTAGGAAGGCCTGAAGCCCCTTCCCCATGACCCCAATACAGGCCAAGGGACACATCAGACTTATCTTCAGAGGTCTCAGAAGACGTACCAGTGGACGAGGAGGAGTCACCATCTCTCCGCCTCTTGGCCTTGCATTTGGAGCGGCTGCTCTTCTGCTGCTTGCCACCTGAGGGACAGTGGCGAACGGTGCTGCTTGGCTGCCCGGGGCGGTACATACGCAGACTGCCCTGGTGCATGCGTCGTGACGTTACGATGCATGCACCGGGCCGGACTGCGCATGTCCACACAAAAATGGCGGACATGCTAGCGTGAAAAGGGGGGGGCTTCCAAGCTTGGCAAAATTCCCCACAGCCCCTAGACACCAATCTCAAGTGGCCACTAGGAGAGGGGACTCTCCACAATGTCTTAGCGGGAAGCAGATTTGAACCCCGATGCTACAGCCGCAGGTCGGGAAAAAGGAGCAAGCCACTAAACGCAGCCATCCGGCAAGCGAGGTGGCAGCAAGCTCCAGCTCAAGGGGTCAAAGCCCCTTGGGGGAAAACAAGGAAAAAAACAGGGAAATGCAAGTTGGGGAATTAATGGGGGGGGATAATGACTAAAGGAGAAAAGGAAAATTAAGGGAATAAGGAAACAGATTAACCGTAAGCGTCGAAGATCGCTCTCTCTTTCGGCTGGCAGCAGACACGTTGCTGGTGTTCCGATGCACTGACCAAAAGAGGAAGCTCTGAGTCACGTGCATGGGAATATATAGGTCCCTTGATCGGTTTGGCTAGCGTCCCATTGGCCTGATTCAACCCAACATCAAGGGACTTACCAATAGGGTGTTGTGGCTATCCAATTGAACCCACCCACAACACAGGGTTCAGTTGCCAGGTCGCACCACAACACGTGCCCTCTTTGAGGGAGGACACAATTTACCAAAGTTCTGCCCTGTATATAGTGTGTATGCAGGCATAGTTTGCTGCACAGAACTGACACACCGGATCAGAAAAGGGTGAAATCAGGTGATGGTGAATCCCGAATTGGGATGCCTTTTGTACCTTGTTGCTGTACGGTTCCCAGCTTGCATGAAAAGCTGCTGCTTGTTTGGACTTGATTTTAATGAAGGTGGCAGGGAGATTTCTTCTCTGCAGGCAGCACTTCCTTGAGCATTGCCGCTCTCTCTCTCCCTCTCTCTCTCCCCTCTTTAAATTTATTAATGAATTGATGTTTGTCAAAGCCTTTGAAAAGATTTCCATCTTTTGCTACCTCCCCCCCCCCCCCGGCGCTCTGGCAATGAGACAGAAAGGGAATCAGAGCCGCCAGCCAAAGCCTACAACAGAGTCAGGGGGCTTTTTGCTTGCCACCTTGTTTCGGGGTTAGCGGAACAAGAGCCGACATGTTCTGAGCAGGTGGAGAACAATAACACACACACACCCAAGGTGATCACAGTAGAAGAAGCACAATAGTGCATTGAATGTATGGTGTCCATGTGCCTTCAGCCAGTCCCCGTGTGCCTGCCTTCTTACTTCCAGTCCAGGGGGAGATAACAGTGACTGTCAGCTTCCTCCTTCGTCTCAGTGCTGCCTTTGTAGAATTCAGCAGGAACAGAGTGGGGACAAAACTAGAATTGGCTGGCTTTGGCTCTGGCACCACCTACTGGTGGGCTCCCTCTCTTCCACCCCCTCTAGTCTCATCAGGCACTAGCCTCCACTGCTATGAGCTTCTCCTAGTTCCCAGGCACTGGATCAACTCACTTGATCTCTGGCAGAGCAACAGACAAATGGATTACATAATTTCACAGCTAGTTTCTTTTGTGGTTATTATTGCTTGCCACCTGGGGTGTTCCATTCTGGAAGGCAGGTTACGTTTATCTTTATCTATTTATCTACTTAACTTTTGGGCAAGAGTTATATACCAGTTAATTTTGAAGGAAGAGGAGACCTCTAAGCAGTTTGCATAAAACAACAGGAAACATTTGTGAGGAAAGTGCTGATTAAAAACAAGGCAGGCCTTAAGAACAAGCCGACATAATGAAACTATCAAAATATCGATGAAATCGTTTTGAGGTTGTTGTTGTTTTTTTCCTTTTGAAAGTAAGAAAGATACAGAATAAAATGACAAGGTAGGCTTGTCTCAAGAGAAAGCGACATTTGGCCAGCCACTCAGCCTCAGCCTAACCTACCTCACAGGGTTGTTGTGGGGATTAATTGAGGCAGGGGAGAACCATGTAGGCCACCACGAGCTCCTTGGAGGAAAAGGTGGGAAATAAATGCAGTAAAAAGCAACAATATAGCAATGGTACCCGTGTCATATGAACAGAATAATAGAATTGTAGAGATGGAAGGGACCCCCAAGGGTCATCTAGTCCAACCCTCCGCAATGCAGGAATAATATAATGCAAATATTAAGATAGCAGAAACAACAGCAGATGAAGTGCTATTGCACCCTCCAGATCAAATGTCACCCATTTCTCTTTATCGGGGCTCCACATCTAGGATCCCCAATGTGGTGCTCAGGGGCACCACAGCACCCCCAGACACCTCCTTAGGTGCTCACAAAAGCTCCCTACCCCTTCAATTTTAAAATTTAAATTTTAAAAATGAGAGTGTCTTAAAGCTGCTGTTTCTTTGGGAGACGATTCCCTCCCCATACCTGCCAAGTCCTGGACTGAAAAATCCGGGACCGGCAGCCCGCAACACCAGAAGTTGTGTAGACGCAACTTTCAGTGGCGCTTTGCCCTTCTATGGGCACCAGAAAATGGCAACGCCAGCGCCGGAATGCATGACCGGAAACGCATAAAAGCGACTTCCGGCGCCGCCATTTTCTGGTGCCCATAGAAGGGCAAAGCGGTACCAGAAAAATGGCCACCGGCAGAAGAGGATTTAAGGGAGAATAACGGGATAAAAACCTATACGGGAGACCGCCGGGAAACGGTAGGGGAAAAGGGGGTTTCCCGGCGAAAACGGGATACTTGGCAGCTATGTCCCCCCCCCCATGTTTTATTCATTTTGGTGGGTGTGTAAAGGATGGCGCTGACTATGCCTGACCCCCCCCCCCCAAGGTTCCACTCAGCACACCATGGGATATGTGCACACATCATGTTGGCACGTTCCCGCGGCGGCAGAGCAAGCCGATCGGGTGCCTGGGGTGGCATGCAGGGCCAGCCACCCAGGGGGTGGGATGAGGCGGGGCAGGATGCTCCATGGGTCTCCAAGGAGTCTGCCTGCCTCCTCCCACTCAGCCGCCCTACAGCTGAGAGGGAGGCGGCGGATGGACCATTTGGGGCAGCGCTGAGCCTGCGGGCCCCCAAGCCACCGCATCACTCCCAGGAGAGATGTGTGGCTCGGGCGCACTGCAGGCCCCGCAGTGAGTGCCTCCCAGCATTTTGTCACCCCCCTCAGTGGTGACATCCAGGGTGGCTTGCCCCCACAGCACCCCTCCTTCCTCCGCCCCTGCGTCCCTACACATAACTCCATACCCTCCAACATTTCTCCAATGAAATTAGGGACGTCCTAAGGAAAGGAATACGTCTCCCTGCTTATTTAACTTATATGCAGAATTCATCATGCAAAAGGCTGGGCTGGATGAATCCCAAGGTGGAATTAAGATTGCCGGAAGAAATATCAACAACCTCAGATATGCAGATGACACAACCTTGCTGGCAGAACGTGATGAGGAATTAAAGAACCTTTTAATGAAAGTGAAAGAGGAGAGCACAAAATATGGTCTGAAACTAAACATCAAAAAAAATTCCAAGATCATGGCCACTGGTCCCATCACCTCCTGGCAAATAGAAGGGGAAGAAATGGAGGCAGTGAGAGATTTTACTTTCTTGGGCGCCATGATCACTGCAGATGGTGACAGCAGTCACAAAATTAAAAGATGACGCTTCTTGGGACAAAAGCAATGACAAGGGGACGACAGAGGACGAGATGGTTGGACAGTGTTCTCGAAGCTACGAACATGAGTTTGACCAAGCTGCGGGAGGCAGTGGAAGACAGGAATGCCTGGCATGCTCTGGTCCATGGGGCCACGAAGAGTCGGACACGACTAAACAACTAAACAACAACATTACTTCCCTTGACTGGGACTCTATACTTCTGTTGATGCAGCCTGGAATAGATTTAGCTTCTTTTTGCTGCTGCATCACACTGTTGACTCATGTTAAGTTTGTGGTCTACTAAGACCCCTGGATCCTTTTCACATGTACTAATGGCAAACCAGATGTCCCACACCTTACATTTGTGGAGCATTTCTTCGTGCCTAAGTGTAGAACCTTACATTTGTCCCTGTTGAAATTCATTGTGTTAGTTTTGGCCCAGATCTCCAATCTATTAAGGTCATCTTCAAGTCCCTCCCTGTTTGCTGTTATCAGCAGATTTGTTGAGCACTCCCTCAATACCTTCCTCCAAGTCATTTGTAAATATGTTGAACAACAACAGGCCCAGGACAGAACTCTGCAGCACCCCACTTGTCATTTGTCACTTGTCATTTGTCACTTGTACTATGGAAGTGAGAGCTGGACCATAAAGAAGGCTGGTCGCCGAAGAATTGATGCTTTTGAAACATGGTGCTGGAGGAGACTCTTGAGGGTCCCATGGACTGCAAGAAGATCAAACCTATCCATTCTGAAGGAAATCAGCCCTGAGTGCTCACTGGAAGGACAGATCGTGAAGCTGAGGCTCCAATACTTTGGCCATCTCATGAGAAGAGAAGACTCCCTGAAAAAGACCCTGGTGTTGGGAAAGATTGAGGGCACAAGGAGAAGGGGATGACAGAGGATGAGATGGCTGGACAGTGTTCTCGAATCTACGAACATGAGTTTGACCAAGCTGCAGGAGGCAGTGGAAGACAGGAGTGCCTGGCGTGCTCTGGTCCATGGGGTCACGAAGTCGGACATGACTAAATGACTAAACAACAACAAAGGAAAAGTGGGACATTCCAGGATCAAATCAGAAACTGTGACGGCTTCTGTAAATCCGGGACTGTACCTGGAAAATAGGGACACTTGGAGGGTTTATCCTTGGTCAGATGCAGCTGGGGTTTACAAATGACTGGATGTTGGAGGAGAAAGGATAAGCTGAAGATTATTGCAAGGTTGCATCTTCTTCAAGCAGTCACAGGCCAGGCTGGGCTGGATGTGGTAAGCAATGCATGGGGAGGGGACCCCCACGTATTCAGGCAAACCATGTTCTGTGCCAAAAAACACTTGGATTTGGCAGCTTGCATGATTCATGTAAATGAAGCAAAGGTGAGTATCTTGTCTGCTTTTGCTTCATTTCTGCATAATTTTTCCTGGATTTCAACACCAAAGGACAGAAACAGGAAGCTGAAGCCAATGTGTGGCAACAAAACCCTACCTCAGTTCCTGGAAATCTTAATCAGATACCTCCCTGGTTTCTAGAACATCAGCAAGCATTCCCACCTATTTGAAGCAGATCTTCACGGTCATGGGAGCGCAGAAGAAGTTTATTAATCTTTCTATTTTTTATATTTCCCCCCCCCTCATGCTATACCATTATAACAGATATTACTTGATACAATCAATTTAAAATACCAGATACTAATATCAACCCCCATCTCCCCCTTTCTGCAGTTACTTATGTTATGTCTTTTCCCACTGCATATCCAAGTTAAACCTTAATATTATTAGTTACAGGTAGGTAGCCGTGTTGGTCTGACGTAGTCGAAACAAAAAATAAAAAAAATCCTTCCAGTAGCATCTTAAAGACCAACTAAGTTTGTCATACCAATGACAAACTTAGTTGGTCTCTAAGGTGCTACTGGAAGGATTTTTTGTTTGTTTGTTTGTTTGTTTCAAGAAAGAAAGGGACAGAAATAGTCAGGAGTGCTGGTGATCTAGGTTACCCACTCCTGGAAAACATGGCCATGGCAGTGGAAAAGGCCAGCGGTGATGGGGCAGTTGTCATAAGAGGCAAGTCACGGGGCAGTAACACACATGAAAAAGAGGCAAGCCATACAACGGTTGTGCAGAATTTAAATTTTGGGGAAAGATCTGGGAAGAGATGAAAAAGATGCTAAGGGTTACATTTGGGGGGGAAACCGGAATATTTTTTGTTAAGTCTGATACCAGGAAACATACCGGATAATAGGAAGAACATCTTTTTGTATGCATGTGCTGCGGCAAGATTGCTGATAGGCCAAAAATGGAGAAAAGAAGAAATGCCCGCAATCCAAGATTGGCAGGTAAAATTAATAGAATTTATGAACCTAGCCAGGATGACCGCAGCAATTAGGAATACATCAAAACAAAGGTCCAAAATTGAATGGGAGTATGTGGAAGAGTATTTTAAGAAAAAGAACATAAAAACAGAGTTAGTGGTCTGTTTAGATTAAGCTGACATAGGGGAAATTAGAAAAACAATTGGAAAATGTTAAAGAATAATATAAAAAGCGCTATACAGTAGTACCTCGGGTTACAAACACGATCCATTCCGGGTCGCAGTTCGTAACCCGAAAAGTTCGTAACCCGAACCGCCGTTTTGCGCACGTGCACACGCGTGGCCGAAAATACTTCCGGGTTTGCGCAGGTCGTAACCCGAGTTGTTCGTAACCCGAGGTACGACTGTATTTTAAGTAGAAAAAGAAACGCAAGTAATGGAAAAGATTTTAAGATACGCAATGTGTTATGGTTTGGAAGTTAATTTTATTTGTATATTATTATTTAGATTATTTATATTGAGTATTATGATATGGTGGATTTATGTTGATGGGATTTGCAAATTTTGTTTTTCTGTATTGATTTTAAAGTGATTTAATAAAGAAATTTTAAAGTGAAATAAAAAATAAGAAAAAGAGGCAAGCCATACAACGGTTGTGCAGAAGAGGCAAGCCATGGGTCAACTGTGCAAAACAAAAGCAAAAAAGGAAGGAGGAAGCCGTGGGCAGTTGTGAAAACACTTTTTCCACCTCCCAACCCATACCTCTCACTTTCACTGAAAAAGATATTAGAACATTCGGCTCATCCCTAATTTAGAGATAAATTCCTCACTGCTTACTCATTGCTCTCTCATGCTCACTGTAGCTCACATTGAATATCACAGCCTCAGGGGGAAGCACTGGCAGCTCTTGAAAGTTCCTCCTGGCTTCTCATGAGGGAGCCTGTATGGGAGGGCGAATCTGCTTGTCTATCTCTTTGGTGCCTGTCTGTGTTTCACCGAGGAGCTTCCAAAGCTCTGTGGAGGGGTGAGGGGTGGAATCATATTGTTTCTTTTGGCAAACTTGCTCAAATTGTCAGAGTTCATGAACCCCATTTGCCTTCATGGGCTTAGCCAGGATTTTTGTTGGGGGGGGGGGACAGCCAAGGTTGATAAAATACCCCGTAAATAGGACAAATAGGACATTGCGGGGTTGGGCAGGCTTCTGCTAGGAGGGGGCAGAACCTCAGATAATGGAGTATTTTCAATGCTTTTCACTAATATTTGTGGATCATGGGGGGGGCAGCTGCTCACCCCCTGCACCCCCTTGGCTACGTCCATGTCTGCCTTGTAACCAAAAGTGGGGGGGCAGTATTGTTAACTCCTAGAAGAGTTTGGATTTCTCAGAAATTAGGAAGGAAGGAAGGAAGGAAGGAAGGAAGGAAGGAAGGAAGGAAGGAAGGAAGGAAGGAAGGAAGGAAGGAAGGGAAAGAAAGAAAGAAAGAAAGAAAGAAAGAAAGAAAGAAAGAAAGAAAGAAAGAAAGAAAGAAGGGAGGGAGGGAGGGAGGGAGGGAGGGAGGGAGGGAGGGAGGGAGGGAGGGAGGGAGGGAGGGAGGGAGGGAGGGAGGGAGGGAGGGAGGGAGGGAGGAAGGAAGGAAGGAAGGAAGGAAGGAAGGAAGGAAGGAAGGAAGGAAGGAAGGAAGGAAGGAAGAAGCAAGCTTGGAGTTTTTAAATGGAGAGATTCCAGAGCGGAATCAGTCTGCCCTCAACTCACCTTCCCCAGCTTCTCAGTTACAACCAGTTCAGGAGGTGGCGCTGCCTGCCAGCTTCCTACTCCTGGTCAGTCTGGCCCTTGCAGAACTCAGCAGGGAAGAGCATGGGGATAAAACTAGAATTAGTTGGCTCTGCCTGTCATTGGCTCTGGTGCCCTGTGGCGTAGCAAGGGGGGGCAATGGGGGCGGGTCACCCCGAGTGCCACCCTGGAGGGGGGGTGACACTCGGCGCCCCCCCCCCCACTGGGGAACATTTTTATATTTTTCTGTTGCATGAGATTTTTCAACTGTTCTTATATTTTCTTTCAATGCTGATTTCATATCTGAAGGCGGTTTTGTTCTGTAAGCTCTAGTTGTTTTTTTTTTTGCAATTCATGTTTTTCACTTTTCATCAGAGCCAGAGCCAAAGCCAAAGCCGCGTGGGGGTGTGTGTGACAAAAACATTTCCGCACCGGGTACCACCTGGGCTTGCTACACCTCTGCTGGCGCCCCCTACTGTTGAGCTCCCTGTCTTCTGCACTACCAGTAAGTACCAGCCACTACTGCTCCAGGAAATGGGACAACCATAGCCTTGAAGATATTTGTTGGACTATATTGCCCATCTCCCCTGATCATTAGCTGTGCTGGCTGGGGCAGAAGGGAGTTTGAATACAGCCACATCTGGGGGGCACCAGGTTGCTCTTCCCTGCATCAGATTATAAATCAAAGGATGCTCTAAACAGTCATGTAACTCAAGAACTATGTCACCTAGGGTTGGGGGGAGCTGTGGCCCTCCAGATGTGGCTAGACTCCAGCTGCCCTTACCAGCAACATCTGGAAGGCCACGGGTTCCCCATCTGGCTGACACTCTTTCATGCATACATATATTTTTTTAAAGGAGCTATACCTCTCTGGGAAGTTATTCCCAACAAATTGTTTTTACACTTCTCCTGGAGATCAGACTCAGGGTGGAATGAATTTGCCTTGTCTGTTTATATGCACAGCCTTTCCACCCATGTGCTTAAAGTGGTTCATTGACTTATTTATCTATCTGTTAAAAATACTTCTATCTCACAGTGCTCAGGACAGCTCACAAAAACAACATATATGTGTGTGTGTGTGTGTGTGTGTGTGTGTGTGTGTGTGTGTGTGTGTAAAAAGGGCATGTGGGTAGGTCTCCACTTTTCTCCGAAACCGCTTGACAGATTGCGTTCAAATTCGGACACAACATCTCATGCCAATGTCTGAAGGATCTTAGAAAGTTTGCAAAGATATAGAGAGAAAAGAGGAAATAGGAAATTACAGGCCAATTTCATTGTTAAATATTGATTATAAAGTATTTGCCGGAATTCTAGCCAAGAGGATTAAATGTGTTCTAAACAGAGTAATAGGGAAGGAACAACAAGGATTCTTACCTCAAAGAAAGATGTCAACTAATATTAGGATTCTGTTGGACATGTTCGAATATGTGGAATGGAATCCTAGTAAGAAGGTTGCCTTTGTATTTTTAGACGCCGAAAAGGCATTTGATAATCTGGCATGGGAATTCATGAAGGGGGCGTTGGAAAAATTAGGAATCAAGGGAAGATTTATGGAAGGAATAAAGGCCATATATAGCAAACAAAAGGCGAGGTTGATTATTAACGGGAACATAACAAATGAATTTGAAATAACTAAAGGAACGCGGCAGGGTTGCCCTTTGTCCCCGCTATTATTTATATGGGCCCTGGAATTCTTAATAAGAGATATTCAATTGGACAAAGACCTCAAGGGTATATCGGTCGGGGAAAGTGAGTTTAAAATACGAGCCTTCGCCGATGATCTGATAATAATGCTGGAAGACCCAGTGGAGACCCTACCCAAGTTAAAAAGAAAGTTATTGGATTATGGGAAAGTAGCTGGCTTAAAAGTTAATAATCAAAAAACTAAATTGATGATTAAAAACGTAAGAAAAGCAGAAGGAGAAGAAATACAAATGATTAGTGGGTGGGAGATAGTGAGGAAAATTAAATATTTGGGAATCATTATTTCTAATAATAAAATGGAATTATTTGATAATAACTATGCCAAAATTTGGAAGAAAATAAAAATAGATATGGATAATTGGAAGGGATTGAATCTAACATTTTCCGGCAGGATTGCCGCAATTAAAATGATGATTTTACCGAAATTGATATTTTTATTTCAAATGCTGCCAATAAAATTAAAAAAAGAAACATTTGACACTTGGAAGAAAGATCTAAACAATTTTATTTGGCAAGGAAAGAAGGCAAGAGTGCAATACAGATTATTAACGGATGCAAGAGAAAGAGGTGGATTAGGAGTTCCAAATCTCAAATTGTACTACGCGGCATCTTGCCTGTGTTGGATGCGGGAATGGTTCATGCTGGATGATCTTGAGCTACTCAAATTGGAAGGTTTTAAAAACATTGGAGGTTGGCATGCATACCTATTAAAGGAAAAAAGAGGTGAATACACATCATTTACAAACCATGTAGTTAAAAAACCCCTATTTGATATATGGGAAGAATTTAGATGCCTATTAGAACCTAAAATTCCATGGTGGGCCTCACCTATAGAAATGTCTGCAACAAGTAAGGAACCCAAAGGAAGTAATTGGCCGACATATAGAGAATTGCTTAGAAAAGTAAATGACCAATATGAGCTAAAACCATATAACCAAATCGAACAATACTGTCAGAGCTGGTTACATTATCTTCAACTGCAATCGATCTTTAAAGGACATAAGATAATCGGATTTGAGAATAAAAGATCAAAATTACAAGAATTATTATTGGAAAATCAGGAAAAACCATTGGCAAAAATTTACAAATTTTTATTAGAATGGGACATGAAAGACGAGATAGTAAAAGAGGTAATGATAAAATGGGCTAAAGATATAGGGAGGGCAATTTATGTTAAGCAGTGGGAGAAATTATGGACCGAGGATATAAACTTCACAGCTTGTATGACAATAAGGGAGAATATATGGAAGATGGTTTATAGATACCACCTCACACCAGCTAAATTGGCAAAAGTTTACAGAAACAATCAAGATAAATGCTGGAAATGTAAGGAGAAGTCGGGAGACTTTTTCCACTGCTGGTGGAGTTGCTGTAAGATTAGCTCATATTGGTCAAGCATATACGAAGAACTGAAAAAAATGTTGAGATTTACATTCGAGAAAAAACCCGAGATCATGCTGTTAAGCATGATCCCGGAGAATATACCACTGGATAGGAGGAATATACTACTCTATGCATGTGCGGCAGCCAGGATGTTGATTGCCCAAAATTGGAGAGGAGATAAAATCCCAACTATTCAAGATTGGTACCTAAAACTGACTGAATACATGACATTAGCAAAGTTAACCGCAGCGATCAGAAGAATACCTAAACAAAAAGTCAAAGACGAATGGAAATATGTGGATGAATATTTTTATAAACAAAAAATAAGCACAAAATTAGTGATATGTTTAGATTGAGAGACACAAGAAAATAAGAAATAAGGTGATGGGAGTGGAGAAAGATACTTAATTAAAAAGAAAGGAGAAGCTTAATAGAACACAATAACGAGAGGGAACCAATGATAAGTGTTTGGAAGTCATATCTTTATTCTACTTCACATCATACTTACCTTTACTTTCCCTACTCTTACTTTTCCCATTTTCTCTCCTCTTCCTTTTCCTCCCCTTCCCTTGTCCTCCCTCTTTTTATTTTATCCTACCCCCCTTTTTGTCTTGCCCCCCCCCTGTTCCCCCCTCTTGCCACTGACTTACCTGGGATCTTTCCTTTACTTTGTCTTCTTTCCGCCCCTGCTTTCTTCCTATCTGGCTTTTATATCTCGAGCCTCTCGGTCCAAGATTGTAAAAATTGTAAAGATCAAATCTCAAATTACCGAGACTCGGAGGCCGATTTTATAACGGTACAATTTGAAAATATTGCTTATTTGTTATATATATATTGTTTTGTTTTGTAATTGAATAATATGTGCTTTCTATGTATTTTCTTATGTATTTTGTTTTCTGAAATTTTATAAGTAAATAAAGGTTTATTTATTTTGAAAAAAAAAAATTTAAAAAAAAAAAAAAAAAAGAAAGTTTGCAAAGACAAATGTCACACCTGGGCCACGTAAGACCCCCCCCCAAATCCCCTGTTCCAAAACGCACCACTCACCCGAAAGTGCATGCTGGGAAAAGAACCAGGTTGCAAACCAGCGCCCTCTAGCGGTGGCTACACTGGTACTACACCTATAGAACCTTCCCTCTCAACAGCACCTCAGCTGCCGTTTACATACTAGGCCAAAGCCTTTACAGACTAGGCCGATTGGGGGTACTGACTCGTCTGGGTAGGGGTTGGGTGTGGACGGAATAGGTCAGGTCAGGTCAGGACACGGTGGGGCCAGTCACAGGGATGACCTGGGGTGGGGGGAGGAGGGGGTGGGATACGTCATGGATCGACACAGGATGGTGGCAGTCACAGGGATTAGCCACAGCAACCATAGATGTCAACCTTCCCCTTTTTTGCTGGAAATTCCCTTATTCCAGCGCCGTTTCCCGCTGCTATCCTGGATTGTTAGCTATACCGTAGACTGTCCCTGGGACAGGTTGCTGATCCCTTATTTTCAAATCCGAAAGTTGACAGCTATGCACAGCAATGCGTGACAGGGCCAGCTAATTAAGAATAAAAATAAAGTCAAGCTACAAAATGATGGATTAAAAACATCCTGAAAACAATGGGTTGTTAGTCATTTGCAGAGCAGACCCATTGAAAATAATAGAGATGTCCAACTTAGGCCCATTAATTTCAGTGGGAATACACAGTGGCAGCTTGCTTAGATACAGCCCAATAGGTCTTTTTTTACACACTTTTGAGCAGGCGGGACAAATGACTGACAGGTAAAAGACAGGAGTGAGGAACATATTTTTTTATTCCACAAGCTTTTTCAGCCAGAAGATAGAGTGGGTGGGGAATGAAGTTTCTGCCTTTTTAAAGAAAACATCCTATCTCTTAAATCTTATTTGTATTCTTTTTAAACCAATGCTTAAAAAAGGTAAAGGGACCCCTGACCATTAGGTCCAGTCGTGACTGACTCTGGGGTTGCGCGCTCATCTCGCATTATTGGCCAAGGGAGCCGGCGTATAGCTTCCAGGTCATGTGGACAGCATGACAAAGCCGCTTCTGGCGAACCAGAGCAGCACACGGAAATGCCGTTTACCTTCCTGCTGTAGCGGTACCTATTTATCTACTTGCACCTTGATGTGCTTTCGAACTGCTAGGTTGGCAGGAGCTGGGACCAAGCAACGGGAGCTCACCCCGTCACAGGGATTCGAACCGCCGACCTTCTGATCAGCAAGCCCTAGGCTCAGTGGTTTAACCACAGCGCCACCTGGGTCCCTTCTAAACCTATGCTTAGTTGGTTTTAATTCCATGATTGCTAATTGATTCATGTGATAGGTGGGTCATAAACGAATAGCAGCAGCAATGAAATGGGCTCCCTCAGCAGATGGTGGACTCTCCTTCATTGGAGGTTTCTAAGCAAAGGTTGGGTGTCCATGTAGCATGAATTCTTTAGCTGTCACTCATGCATTACTCTGGGTTGGACTAGATGGCACTTTATGTCCCTTACAACACTACAGTTCCAATGATCCTATGTTGTTGACACATCTGCTATAACCGACGTGTCTGCCCTTGTCAGACCCAGAAAGATATTAACAAAAATATACCTATATATTTTTCCCCTTTCCACCAACCCTTTCTGCCAGTAAGAGCTGTTCAACAGTGGGATGAGCTACATAGGAAGGTGTTGGATTTTCCTTCATTTCAGGTTTTTTCAACAGAGTTTGGATGGCTATCTGCCAGGAATTATTTAGCTGTGATTTGGGCTTTACAAGGGTTTGGGCTAGATAATGCTTGGGCTCCCTTCCAGCTGTGCAGTTCTGTTATTGTATCATTGTCATCATAACTATCATAGGTAAAGGTAAAGGGTCCCCTGACCGTTAGGTCCAGTTGTGACCGACTGGGGTTGCGCGCTCATCTCGCATTATTGGCCGAGGGAGCCGGCGTATAGCTTCCAGGTCATGTGGCCAGCATGACTAAGCCGCTTCTGGCGAACCAGAGCAGCACACGGAAACACCGTTTACCTTCCTGCTGTGGCGGTCCCTATTTATCTACTTGCATTTTGACGTGCTTTCAAACTGCTAGGTTGGCAGGAGCTGGGACCGAGCAATGGGAGCTCACCTATTTATCTACTTGCACTTTGATGTGCTTTCGAACTGCTAGGTTGGCAGGAGCTGGGACCGAGCAACGGGAGCTCACCCCATCACGGGGATTCGAACTGCCAACCTTCTGATCGGCAAGCACTAGGCTCTGTGGTTTAACCCACAGCGCCACCCGCGTCCACCTCATAACTATCATAGGCAATATTAAATCCTTCGCTCTAATGGTTCATTCTTTGCTCCTTTTTCTTGCCACGGCCCAATCCTGTTTCAGAGTCACCTCCGCACCCCAACCCCCCAAACTGTCCCCATCTCCTATGCAAAGAGGAAAGAGACAGGGATCGGGTGACGAAAACACTATGGAAAAGATGTCAGGCGAGAGAACCTGAATAATAGAAAGTGGCTGATGGCCAATTTTGCTGGGGTATTATGAAACATACACATCTTTCAGAGCCTCCAACTTATGAGCATCAAAAATAGGGTAAGAAGAGCGTCGGATAGCCTGAGGTGGCCCAGACGCTCTCAATGTTCAGTTGCTATTATTAGATCACTTAAGCACCGATGCAGAGCCTGGAGGAGTTCACACTCCTCATTCAACAGTGGTGATGGAGGAGAAATTTGATTCGGGGTGTATTTAAAGCCAAATCCATAAAACCAGACTTTCCAAAACTATATACAAACCAAAACATGGTTATGCTTTGAAATTTTCCCATATCTGGATTTTGCAATGTGATTCTCCCACCTACCAACCTCTGCAAATATGCATATATTAGAAGGAAGTATGCAATAAAAGAGAGAAGATATTTGATTCCCTCCCTCCCCCAAAACAAACATGCATAGGAGCCAACTCCAGGGGGCTGTGGGTGCTTGGGCACCCATAAAGTCAATGAATGAAGTTGGAGAGAGGCAGCCAGCCAACCCCTATGGTGCTGCCCCCAAGAGAGAAGCAGTTCAGTTCCACCCTCCGTAGCCAGTGAGAGAGGCACCCTTTTCCGGAGGGCGGGGGTTGGACATGGAGGCAGTCTCTCTGCCTCTGAGTCCGGGCCCCTCCCCATGGAAAAAGGTGCCTTGCTGGCTGCGGAGAGGATGTAACATCAGTGAAGCAGTCAAATACAACATTTCCTGTTTGCCCAGAGTGGACACACAGGGGAATGTTGCTCCAGCTAGGGGGACTTCCTGACATACCTGGTTTGGAACATCCTCCCCCTCTGTGTAACCAGGTAGATGGGCGTGACCCTGGCAGACCCTATAAAGGGGCCAGTCATGCAGCCATCTTTCTCTTTATGCTCTTGATACTCTCTTTTGCTGCTCTTTTGCTCTCTGCTGGCTCTCAGCCAGCAGCACATGGCTCATCCCTACAGAGGATGAAGCCACACTATCTTTCTCTATAAATGTAACTGCAAGCTAAAGTCTGCCTTCAGGAAACTACTGTGAACTGAATGTAATTAAACTTTACTGTTACTTTGAATGAAGACTGTTGCATTATTATTTTAAGAGGGAAACATAAGGGGAAATTTACCAGGAACAAAATTGCATGCCCTAAAGTGTTTATTGGGAGAAATTTGCATTGTAACGCTAATGGGTTTTCATGAGGGTTGGTTTTTTTAAAATTGCATATTGCTACAAAATGTGGAGTACTGACTTTGAAACGGAGGAACTGAGAGGACCAGATTTGGCAGCTCCTCCTTCCATCCCTGTTCAGCAGCAACTGGGATTTGAAAAAACACTTGGACTTTGTATATTTCTTCCTCACAAAGGAAGAACAACTAATACACCCCTGGTGTATTGCTGCCCCTTGGTGCAACATGAAATCCATCTTGAGTCCAACATGATCGAGCCTAATTCACAGTCTAGTCTTGTTCATGATTACTTGGAAAAGTCTGCGTTGGGCAGAACTTACTGTTTTAGTTATGCCCAGCACATGCACAATCACTATTGCAGTGGCTGGTGGAGCAGAAAGTAGGGAGCCCAGCACCAGATGACGCCAGATCCAATGACAAACAGAGACAGCTACGTAATTCTAGCTTCACCCCATCCTCCTTCTACAAGGGCAGTGCTGACTAAGGAGGAGGAAGCTGAAAAGCAGGGCCATCCCTGGGATTAGTTGTAAGTGAGGAAGAAGGCAGGTGGGGCCTGGCTAAGAGTAGACTGAAGCTGGTGGGGCAGTGCCCCATTTGCCCTCATGAGCCAACCACCACTGGTAGCTATCAATTAGGAGGGTTGGTGTCCTGTCCTCTCTCCCCCCCCCCCCCCCGATCCTTTCTGCTTTTGCTTTGTTGTTACGTATTACGCTGCAGGCACAACGCACAAAGCCTTCTGGAGGAATTTCATTTTGCAGTTCTTTCCCCCAGCCTTGAGCTCCAGACTGTCAGTATTTTTTTGCAGGAGGGATTTGAGTGCATACCAGGACTTTAGGTTTGTGCAATCAAAGTGGATTAAAGGGCTCTGTCACCTTTGCACAACAAATCCACTTTTTAAAAGGATCAGGCTTTTTGTGGTTTGGAAAGTGACGGCGAAACGCTTTGAAAAGTGTGGGATGAACAAATGACTAACAGAGAGGTGCATAAAGTACCCCACAAGCAAATCAGGACAGGCAGTGGTGGTCATATAAGCACCCTATAAACAAATCAGAACGAACACTCAATGGAGACCAGACATGGTCTAACCACTGTGTAAGCTCTGTGCAAGCACAGCAGGAGGAGCACTTTAAAAACAAGTCATCTGTTTAGGAGCCCCGGGTTTCAGAAGAAAATCCATCTGGTGTTTATCATTTCAGTGCCTTTCCACTTGCGGTCACACTGCATCACAGATTTTGTAGTTCTCAGTCTGCATAAAGAGATTGCTCTTTTTGCACATACATATTTTGGTCACTGAAGTGGAGGTCTTTTAGCACTTGACTGGAGCATTAAAATATGCCAAAATATTAAAGATTTGGCTCTCGGGCAGTGGAGGCTAGCCTGTTGGGGCAAATGAGGCTGATCCAGAGGGTGGCACTGCCTGTCAGCTTCCTCCTCCTTAGCCTCAGTGTTGCCCTTGCAGAACTCAATGTGAAGTGGGGAGAGAGATTAGAATTCATTGACTCTGCCTATCATTGGCTCTGACTTCACATACAGGTAGGGTCTCTGCCTTCTGCCCCAACAGCCCCAATGAACACCAACCACCACAACTCTCAGGCATGCGTTTTCCACTCATATGAATGAAGGTGGTTTGGTATGAAAGGGGAAACAGTAGGAACGCAATAAAAAGTATTGCAGACAACTTAAAAGCTAACCAATTTGTCACAGCATAAAGTTTTGTGGGGCTCACGCCCATTTCATTAGATGCCTAGTGAAATCTACAGTAGTTGGCATATGTATAAAGGAGAACATTGTACAGTGATAACAGAACAGCAGTGCAATTACAGTTGGTAATAATAATTAGTGTTTAAATGAGAATCGCATTCACAGTGGAAGCTGGTGCCCATCGGAGTTGGTAGGACAGAAGGCAGGAAGGCCAATATTAGGCGGCGCCTATCAATGATAGGTGGAATCAGCCAATGACAAATGGAGCTAATTCTAATTCTGCCCACATCTTCATCCTTGCTGAGTTGTCTAAGGGACAATGCTGAGACTAAAGAGGGAACATAAGAAGAGCTTTTGGATCAATCCTGTGACCCGTCTAGTCTAGCATCCTGTTCTTACACTTGCCAGCCAGATGCCAAAGCCACAAGCAGGACCTGAGCACAAGAGAACTTTCTCCTCCTGTGATTTCCAGCTTCTTGCACTTGGAAGCCTTACCGACTCCAGCTATGGAAGGCAGGGTATGGCCACCATGGCTAGCAGCCATTGCTAGCCTCTTCCCCCAAGGATCTAATTCTCCTTTAAAGCCGTCTACTTTGTAATGTAATGTTTTGAAAGAAAATATGATGAAAATGATGTATAGATGGTATTTAACTCCAGTTAAACTAGCAAAGATGTATCATACACATGACAATAAGTGTTGGAAATGTAAAGCAGTAGAAGGAACATTTTACCATATGTGGTGGAACTGCCCCAAAATAAAAGACTTCTGGGACAAGATTCATAATGAATTGAAGAAAGTGTTCAAAAACACTTTTATTAAAAAACCAGAGGCATTTTTATTGGGAATAGTCGGGAAAGAAATACCAAAGAAAGATGTCACTTTTTATATATATGCCACAACAGCAGCGAGAATCTTGATAGCACAGAAATGGAAGACGCAGGATATACCAACGGTGGAAGAGTGGCAGATGAAAATGTTAGATTATATGGAACTGGCTGATCTGACCGGGAGGCTTCGCGACCAGAGAGAAAAGATGGCGGAAGAAGATTGGAAGAGTTTTAAAGTTTATCTGAAGAAATATAATATTGTGATTGATTAGTAAGATATGGATTTTGAATTATACTAGAAGTTGTAGCTTAGGAAAAGGTTTAGAGATAAAGGAAAAGATGACACGATAATAAACAATGGTTAGTATAATTAAGAATTTGTGAATTATAAGATAAGACAATTGGTTTATGAAATAGAATTGCTAAATAGGATTAGTATTGAATCGCAGCAGTGAGGATTCGAGGAGGTCATAGCACAATGAGTAGAACAGATGTCAAGACCAATGAAAGTTTTGTTTTTGTTTTTTTAATTGTATTTTTGTTGATGTTGTTATTGTTACATTTCGTTGTAATTATGTTATATTTTGTTTTATATTCTATAAAAATAATTAAAAAATTGGGGGGGGGAATAAAGCCGTCTACTTTGGTGCCTCCTATGGAAGTGAGTTCCCTGTTTAATTCAGAAGTGCTTTCTTTTAACTCTCCTGAATCTTCCAACAATCAGCTGATAGGCAATTCCACCCTCTGGAATGAATGTCAATAAGTAAGAAAGCAGGCAATTGGGGTGGGGGGGGTGGCTGCATACTGACTGAAGTTGATGGGGCAGTGCCCAATTTGCTCTAATAAATCAGCCTTCACTGTTTCCACTGATACCAGTTGACCTCATTTTGAATTTATTTGACATTGACTGAACAGCTGACATTAGATTCTGAATTGTCATTTGCGGTATGTCCAGTGTGCCTTGTTTTATTTCCACACCAACTTGTTGTTGAAAGCAACACAGGCCAAGAACCACCCTGATAAATCTATATCAAGGATTGGGAACCTATGGCCCTCCAGATGTTGTCGGACTCCCTCTCCCTCAGCCCCAGTCAGCATGGCCAGCGCTCTAGAATCATGAGAGTTGAAGTCCAACATCCTCTGGAGGGTCACAGGCTCCATTTTTCCTGGTCTAATAGGTGTCTTTATACATGGATACGATTTTGTTTGGGAAGCTTTGCATGAAAGCATGAAGAAACACCACACTCTAGTTTCTCCATCGATGGGTTGTTGAGCAAGCTCATTAATATCCTTTAAAGATGTGGGAGTCATAGAAAGCCTTTGAAATTCAATGCCCAGGGTAATTACTAGGTGTGAAAACTAGAGTGAGTATCTATTTGATTATCCCCTTCGGATCACAAACAGTCTTTAATTCATAGAAACTTGCACCATCCCTAATGACTTGGCAGTGGAGCCAGAAGTTCAAAGTCCATGGCTCTTGACATTTCTGAAAGTCTTCTTTTAAAACCCTGCAAGGGAAAGTATTTCAGATGAACTCAGTATGTTGCCGAATTAGGGATGGGAGAACCTGTCCATTTGACTTTCTCATTTGTCAAATCCCCACATTACCACATCAGTTTGTGTGTGTGTGTCTGTTCTTAATAGTCCTCATGGAAATTCATCAGCATTCTAGTGTTGTTTTCTTCAAATAGAACTCCTTTTTAACACAGTTCTGCATGATATATACTTCCCCCCCCCCAAGCCATCCTTGCTTCCTGTAGGAACCATTTTCACGGTTTTACAAATGTCCTGCATTAATAACTTCTTTCCTTCATCTGCCCTGATGCCTTCAGCAGATGCCCTGATTTCTAGCATTATGAAAGAGGGAGAGGAACATTTCCCCATCTACTTTTTCACCCTGTGTGCAATTTTATACACCTCTACCATGCCGGCTCTTACTCTCCTTTTCTCTCAACTCAGAAAAGCAGCAAAATGTTGTAAACATCCCTCATAAGTTCTAGTTACAGGTAGGTAGCTGTGTTGGTCTGGCGTAGTCGAAACAAAAATAAAAATAAAAAATAAAAAGGAAGAATGAAGAATTACCAACGATAGATGAATGGCAGAAGAAGATGATAGAATTTATGGAACTGGCAGAGCTAACCGGGAGACTCCGAGACCAGAGGGAAGAAGCGATGGAAAAAGACTGGAAATTTAAGAAAGAATTGTATTATTGGAAAGAATTAAAAGAAGTTTAGGAGGTATAGGGAGGTTTTAGAAATAAAAAATGTTTAGATAAATATCGATAGTGAGGTGTAGTTATAAATATGCAATAAGTGTAGATTTCATGATATGATATAAGGTAAGATTAGAAAAAGAACACTTATATGGTAAATAAGGTATAAGAATAAGATTTAGAAATTACTAAAGATGATATACAATGTAACACAGCTGGAAGGGATATGAGGAAGTCACTAGTATTAGACTAGATATAAGTTGAAGATTTTGTATTTTTGTATTTTTGTTTTTTGTTTTTTGTTTTTTGTATTTTGCATTTTTGTATTTTGTATTTTGTAATCTGTATGTTTTTTGCTTCTGTGTCTTTGTTATAAAAAATAATAAATATATTTGAGGGGGGAAATTCCTTCCAGTAGCATCTTAGAGACCAACTAAGTTTGTCATTGGTATGAGCTTTCATGTGCATGCACACTTCTTCAGATACACTGAACCTCATAAGGGTTCTGAACTGCTGAAGGCACCTACCTGTAATGAGGAAGGTGTATTGCTGAAGGTAAGCAGGTGCAGCGCTAACAAGCAACCTCCCTGGATGGGAGACCACCTAAGGATGCTATGTAAGCCCCTTCGAGAAATGTCATTCATCTTCATCCCTCATCCATGATGATGGAAGGGCACTCTGCTCTTTTCCAGCTTCCTGCAAGACTCCTTCACACCCGCCTGGTGCTAGTAATCCTCAAAGGCTTATTTGGTGCTCCACTGATGGGCAATTATCAGGTGCAACACCCAGACTGAGTGCTGCTATTAGGCTCATAGGTGAGAAAATTGAGGAGCTGAAACCAAGGCTGCCTCCAGGGCCAAGTCGGCAGGCTTCCAGGCCTGGAACGGCAGCAAGGTCAAGTTCTTGTCTAAGGTGGCAGGAGCTGCTAGGTTAGAAATAATAATAATAATTGTTCCACCCTTGCAAAGTGCTTTGTAATCCACGCATTAAAGAGCCTTTGGGAGGTATGAGCAGTGATCCTTTCATTATGTCGTTTTCGTTTTATTTTACTTTTGCCTTGACATGTCGAGTGATGGAATGGGGCTGCCTCTTTACATACACACCGGGAAGCTCGTCTGGGAGATGAGCAAAGAGTTTGCACACAGTCCATCTGGAGAACTCAAGAAGAAGACTAAATGCAGCATGCAAGCCACAGAACTCATTAGAATGTAAGATGGGCCTGCTAGATCAGGTCAATGGCTCATCCAGTCCAGCACCCTGTTCTCACAACCAGATGCTTGCTAGAAACATGCAAGCAGGACACAAACACAAGAACACTCCGCCTCCCTCCCCATGGCTTCCAGCTTAGTGGTGGAGTACCTGCTCTGCATGCAGAAGGTCCTACTTTCAGTCCCTGGCATCTCCAGACTGGGGAGATCCCCTGCCTGAAACCCTGGAGAGCCCCTGCCAGTCAGTGTAGGCAATACTGAGCTAGATCAGGGGTCAGCAAACTTTTTCAGCAGGGGGTCGGTCCACTGTCCTTCAGACCTTGTGGGGGGCCAGACTATATTTTTCTTGGGGGGAGGGGACGAATTCCTATGCCCCGCAAATAACCCAGAGATGCATTTTAAATAAAAGGGCACATCCTACTCATGTAAAAACACCAGGCAGGCCCCGCAAATAACCCAGAGATGCATTTTAAATAAAAGGACACACTCTACTCATGTAAAAACACCAGGCAGGCCCCACAAATAACCCAGAGATGCATTTTAAATAAAAGGACACATTCTACTCATGTAAAAACACCAGGCAGGCCCCGCAAATAACCCAGAGGTGCTTTTTTAAATAAAAGGACACATTCTACTCATGTAAAAACACCAGGCAGGCCCCGCAAATAACCCAGAGGTGCTTTTTTAAATAAAAGCACACATTTTACTCATGTAAAAACACCAGGCAGGCCCCACAAATAACCCAGAGATGTATTTTAAATAAAAGGACACATTCTACTCATGTAAAAACACCAGGCAGGCCCCACAAATAACGCAGAGATGCATTTTAAATAAAAGGACACATTCTACTCATGTAAAAACATGCTGATTCCCGGACCGTCCGTGGGCCGGATTGAGAAGGCGATTGGGGCGGATCCGGCCCTCGGGCCTTAGTTTGCCTACCCATGAGTTAGATGGACCAAGGGTGTAACTTAGTATTAAGTTCCTAAATATTTACAAGATCACCTTAGTCCATATGTGCCCACTCGGCTGCTCTGATCTGCAGAACTGGCATCATTGCAGGGGCCACAAAATACTCCAAAGTTGTAATAAATCTTTTAGTGTGGCAGCACCCGGAACTCCCTGCCACTTGACATTGCGCAGGCACCTTCCCTGTACCCTTTTCAACACCTGCTTAAAGCATTTTTGTTGAGGCAAGCCTATCCAGGCATGTAGATGTTTATATGTGTTAATCTATTTTATTGTTGATCTTAATTATGTTTAAATGTGTTTTAGACTGTTTTTTATTGATCATTTTAATGTTTGTTGTAAATCACTTAGAGGTTTTACTAAAATCAAGTGGTATATATATATTTTTGTGGGTGTGTGATACTTTTTAAACAGTGGCTAAGATGTTCTCGAAGCTACGAACATGAGTTTGACCAAACTGCGGGAGGCAGTGCAAGACAGGAATGCCTGGCGTGCTCTGGTCCATGGGGTCACGAAGAGTCGGACACGACTAAACAACAAGAAGATGGCTAAAATCTGAAAAGATTGCCTTTTTTTGTAGGGAAAGTAGAGTAATAACTGTAAGCACAACCTGCTTGCCCCTATATGAATAAGGCCAATTTGTGCTTCTTAATATATAAGCCCTTCAGTAGCTCCTCCAATACTTGCCGCCCAGCTCTGCATCTCAAAGAACAAAGCCGGCTGCAATAAATCCACTTCAGATCGCCATACAACACGTATTTCTTTTCTCTCCTGCAGCACTCATCTGGGTATTTCAGGACCTGACGTAAATGGAAGCCCTTCTCATAATCATGTTTACTAGGCTACAAGCACCATGGCCAAGGTAGAAGAAAACAGCATTGAAAAGGTCTGTCGCCAATATAATCTGCTAAGATTGCTGAGAGGCAAAGAGCAGCACTGCAGGCCTGCACCACTAGATGGCGATAAGAAGCCCCTCTTTTCTTCCATGGCACCTGCAGGCCACCCTATAAGGAAATGTCCTCTGGACTTCCAAGCAGGGGCATAGCAAGGAGGCTGTGGGTGGGGTGTAGTCCGCCCCAGGTGTCGTGCCCGGGGGGGGGGGGGTGTTGACAAAATCCCCCCGGGTGGATTGGCGTGGCGGCACTCACACCCCAGGGGGCAGATTTCCACGATTGGCATGATAACCGCGACCAGGGAGAAGAGTCGGTGGAAGAAGATTGGAAGAAATTTAAAGTTCATTTAAGGAAATATTGCAAAATTGATTAGTATGAATTGATTTGGAAGTGGTTATAAGCTGTAGGTTTAGAATTTAATGTTTAGATCAGGCATCCCCAAACTGCGGCCCTCCAGATGTTTTAGCCTACAACTCCCAAGATCCTTAGCTAACAGGACCAGTGGTCGGGGAAGATGGGAATTGTAGTCCAAAACATCTGGAGGCCGAAGTTTGGGGATGCCTGGTTTAGATTTAAGGAAAGTTAATGTACTGTAATTTGATATAAAGGAAGTACAGTGGTGCCTCGCTTTACGAATGCCTCGCACAACGGAAAACTCGTTAGACGAAAGAGTTTAGCGTTGCGCGAGGCATTTGTAAGACGACAAAATTTTCTATGACCGCCGCTTCGTCTTACGAAGCGCGGCCATAGAAAGCAGCAAAGGAAGATCAGCTGTCAGCGCGGGAAGCTGACAGCTAATCTTCCTTTGCCAGGGGGGACGGAGCCGAAATGCGGCGGTGTGGCGGCTGCCCCTGCCTGTCTTCCCCTTGGCTCAGGGAAGACAGGCGGGGGCAAGCAGCGCCCGCTGCGATTCGGCTCCGTCCCCCGGAGCCACCGCACCGCCCCGCACCACCGGCACGGAACGCAACTTCAGAGGTCTCCGAAGTTAAAAAATTTAACTTAAATTAAATTTAAATTTAAGAAATTGGGGGGGGAGAGATAACCGTTGCCAAAATCCCCCTGCTGATCGTGCCAATACACCCGGCTGCTGGGCCTATTTTCGTGATTGGCTGTCAGATTTTCATAATCGACAAATGGGGGTGCAAGCGCCGCCCGCCAGTTGCGAAAATCCGGCCGCCGGTTGTGCAAACAATTCTATGATAATTGCTGGTTAATGTCCCTGGCAATAAGTCCTTGTCCCTGGGCTCTGGTCACATATCACTCACATGTAGGGCATTCAGTGGTGCCGGGGAGGGAAGCCTCAGGTCTGTGGGCCAAATGTGGTCCCTCAGGCCTTTCTAGCTGGCCCTTGGGACTTTCCCCAGGCCCCACCCCTTCCCCCCAGGCCCCACCCCTCACGAGTTCTGCCCTGCTCCCTCTTCAGGTGTTTTTCCCTGGCTTGAATGCAGCCTTGATTAGTGATGGTGTGTCTTGTTTGCTTGGATGGAAGACAGACTGGGTGAGTAGAAAACAGAAGCTTTTCTGGTTTTGCATTGCTGGAATCTACGGTGGTTGGTTTCCCTTTGGGGCTTGTAGAATGGAAGGCAGGGAGCCCAACAGACAGGGGAGCCAGAGACAATGAGAGCTGAGGACAATGCCATATCGTTTTGCCGTCCCCATCCTCCTTGTTGCTGAAGTCTGCAAGGGGCAACAGTGAGATGAAGCGCTTATCTACACTCCAAGTGGTTTTGTTTTGTTTTTTGCCCCAGAGCTTTCCATGTGAAAGCTGAAGCACAACAAATGCCAATTTGGGTGCTCCACAGATTTCCATTGACTCCAGTTGAGCTTTAGAGAGCAGGTTTTCATAGGCCAAGCTCCAGAGCTTTAAATCATGGGCCATGCCTGGGAAGCACCGAGGAGGCTTGTTGTGAGGATAAAACATGGAGGGAAAGTAGCATGCCCACCACCTTGAGCTCCTTGGAGGAAAAGTGGGCTATAAATGCAATAAATAAACAAAGGTGTAAAAAAAGGGAAAAAGGAAGCTCAACCTCAGAAGAGTGAAGGTGTTTGTTTGTTTTTTACAACCTGAACAAGAAAAGTCAACAGCATGCATTTTGCAAAATTCAGATGGGGAGACATAGTTTGGCTTTCTTCTGTTCTCCTTGAGGATCAAAACAGGTCTCTGTGTTTTAGTGGTGACCCTGACCCCTCGCCCCCCAACCACCCCGCCCCACACCGGGCGCTCAATGCTCTCTGCTCCTTTCCCTAATTAATTTTCTGAAGAAGCCGGAGTCTGCCTCAAGTGGCTGTCTAGGGTGACCTTGCCTTCATAGAAAGTGGCCCTCCTGCGAGACTCAGGCTGGAATAATGGGCCTGGCATTCTTAAGCAATTTCCGCCTTGCAAATAGCTTCTCTTACATGAGGAAGGGAGAATGAAAACACAGACGCGGTTGCTCTTCGTTTTCCGGGGTGGGGGGGTGCTTTCCTCTTTTGTTGATGGGCACTTGGTACTCCTGCTCCCCTCGTCTAATTAGCTGGGGTCTGTTCAAAGGAAGCTTGCCTAATTTCTCTGCCCCGTCCTCTTCCCCCACCCCTCCACCTTCTTCCTCGACATCAGTGTTTCATACTGGATATAATTTGGGAGCTGGAGCCCAGATGCAGACAGCAGAGCAAAAGGTGAATCTCAAGGAAGGAAGGAAGGAAGGAAGGAAGGAAGGAAGGAAGGAAGGAAGGAAGGAAGGAAGGAAGGAAGGAAGGAAGGAAGGAAGGAACCTTTAAGATAGCCAACAAATGGTGGGAATGTTGGAAATCTACAGATTCTCATGCATGCAAATAGGGGAGAAGGCAGAGGCAGAGGATTGGCTGACCAGCTACTGATGTCACAGCAGCCCATAGCATGGCATTGGGAAAGATTTTCCTCCCCGCCTTAACTGCTCACTGCTCACTGCTGGCAGGGATGAGCCCATCGGTCCATTTCAGCTTCTCTCAGTTTCTCATTTTCCCAATCTGGCATTCAGTTCTCCAATAGGGGAAAATAAATATATAACCCTGTGAAAATACATCAGCACTTTGCTGCAGATTTCTCTTCCAATTCCCTAATATAGACTTCTCTCTTCTTCTTTTTTACAAAGCAGTTGCCCTAACGCTGCACATCTTTATGTGATCTTTTCACTAATATGTGTGTTCCTATGCACATGTTACTAGTAGATGCAATTTTGCACACACTGCTTGGCTGGAGAACAGCCCTGCAAAATTAAAGGAAATGGGAAGTTCTAAGGGTGGCTAACCCATCCCTCCTCCTATAGCAGGCACCCCCCAAACTCAGCCCTCCAGATGTTTTGGGACTACAACTCCCACCATCCCTGACCACTGGTCCTGTTAGCTAGGGATGATGGGAGTTGTAGTTCCAAAACATCTGGAGGGCCGAGTTTGGGGGTGCCTGGCCTATAGGGACGAGGCATTGGTGGGGCTCTCTCCCATTATGAGCGGCCACGTAATTTGAAGAACATAAGAATAGTCCTGCTGGATCGGACCAATGGCCCACCTAGTCCAGCATCCTGTTCTCACAGTGGCCAACCAGATGCCCCAATGGGAAACCTTGTAGCAGCGGGTGCTACACTAGCAATAATGACGCAACCCTGATGAAATTGCGGAAGGCCACCTCAAAATGAGGCGGAAGCTCCCTTTTATTAGGAATTTGTCACAAAGTTAATGATTAACAGGCAGCACAACCTTCATCCAATGACAGCTGGACAACTCCCAGAGAGGTGGTGTTCCTGGGTATGTCACATCCTGCCAACACCCTAAAACTCCACCATAGAAGAAGTGCCTGGTCCTCACATACTCCTCAGACCTCTCCCTGTCACATGCCTACTCCTTAAACATCCCCCTCCTCTCCATCTTGTGACTCTTGGTGTTTTTCCAGAACATTACCACCTTTCCATTGTTCTCCCTCCGACTTGGGCATGACCCCTCTGGTTCTGTCCTGCTTCCCTTGCTCAAACCCGTTTCTTCCAGATCTGACAAGTCCCACTCAGCTACCCCTGGATCTGTCATGACCTCCTGCCCTGCTATGTCCCTTCAACCTCTTTCCAGAAACCTGTACTTTTATATTAATGTATTGCATGGCCTGCCAGTGCAATACTATTAATTATGCTTTTGTGTGGTTTGCCAACACGATCCTAAAATAGTTCGTACAAAACCTTCAAGCAGGAGCCAAACACAAGAGCCCTCTCTTCTCCTGTGATTTCCAGCAACTGGTATTCCAAAGCATTGTTGCCTCCAAGTGTGGAGTAGATGCCATCGTGAGTAGATGCCAGTATCCTTCTCCTCCATGAATTTGTGTAATCCTCTTTTAAAGCCATCTAGGTTGGTGGCTGTCACTGCCTCCTGTGAAAGCAAGTTCCAGAGTTTAGCCATGCACTCCTCCAAGCCTATCCATTTCTCAGTCTCCAATTCCTGATGGTGCCTCTCTTAATCCTACTGCCATGAGTTCTGCTCCTATGTAAGAGTGAAGATTTCCCTCCAATTTTTAATTTTAGAAAAGAAGTTTAGAAAAATGCTCCGGCTACAAAAAATTGTGGGAGATTCTGTACAGATGAATTTTTAAAAATTGTACATTATGATGACTACAGTCATACCTTGGAAGCCGAACGCCTTGGCACTAGTATGTTTTGGCTCCCAAATGCCACAAACCCAGAAGTGAGTGTTCCGGTTTGTGAACGTTCTTTGGAACCCGAACGTCCGGCAAGGCTTCTGTGGCTTCCGATTGGCTGCAGGAGCTTCCTGCAGCCAATCGGAAGCCATGCCTTGGTTTCCGGATGCTTTGGAAGTCAGCCGGACTTCCGGAATGGATTCCGTTCAACTTCCGAGGTACGACTGTATTTTATTATTAGGCTGTCTGTCAATATGCTCTTTATCATGTTTTTATCATGGATGTTCTGTAATGTGTTTTTAATGCTGTACATCACCACGGGATCTTTGGGTAAAGGGCGACATATAGAATACAGTGGTACCTCTACTTACGAATTTAATGCGTTCCGAATGCACATTTGTAAGTCGAAAAAAATTGTAAGTCGAATCCCATAGGAATGCATTGGGAGAAAAAATTCATAAGTAGAAGCAACCCTATCTAAAAATTCGTAATTAGAAAAAATCCTATCTAAACCGCATCCAAGATGGCGGACGGAGCTCTGTTCGTAAGTAGAAACATTCGTAAGTAGAGTTATTCGTAAGTAGAGGTACCACTGTAGATAGAATTCATAGAATAAAATAAATAGAATAATAGAATCAATAGAATAGAATAATTATATAATAATAAATAATTATATTTATTAGCACATCCCCTTAAAAGGGGGGGATAGATTAATTCTGTCCAATCATCCACAAAGATCTATGCTGGCTGTCCATCATCAGAGTTGATGGGAGCCACCCAAGCAGAAATTGCTGATATGCCTTCATGTTTTCTGACACTTCTTAAGAGTATTGCCCCTTTCTAGCTGGGAAAAGAAAGCAAAGCAAAAGTTTGAGCAGCCTGGACTCCAGATTTCACATCTAGAAATGTGAGGAATTGGCTCCCGTTCTCATCCCCCTAACTTCAGAGCCACTGTCAATTCCAATCAGAACCCAACAGCCAGCGAATAGCCAGTGGCGAGTCTGATACAGCTCAGGCTAATCTCTTGACTTCCGGACAAATTGTTGGCCATCTCAGCTTTGCGAATCCTCCCGGAGCGCTCTCCAAAAGAGCCACTCAAAAGGTTTCTCTGCTTGGCGGAGTCACCTCCCCTCCCACCACTATGTAGAGTTCTCTCTCCACCCCCCTTTCCCCCCCCCCAAGAATTAACAGGCAATGCTGAGGGTTTTAACTCTTTCATCTATCTTGTGTAGGAGCTTCTAAAGCCCTTTGGAATTACCTCCCCACAAACAAAGGGGAGAGAAAAGAGGGGAAAGCTACAGAGTGATCTTTCTGAAGGCTGGGATGGAGGCCTCACACTCTGAAAAGCAATGGACTTTCCTCTTGCGCCTTCGCTCACCAAACAATTCCCAGTTCTTAATGAGAGAGCATGTCCCCGTGCACACAGGACAATGGGACTTGATGGGGAATAATCAGCGGCAGTTGGGAAAAGTAGGACAACTGTTTCCTTTTCTAGCTTGACTTGGCGTATTTCTGACTAGGGATAGAGCAGAAATGCCGTCTGGTTTACCTTTAAAGGTGAACCAAGCTTGATTTGTGCCTTCTGAAACAGTACACAAGCTGAAACCCAGCCGTCCTTGGAAATTTGTTCTTTTCTGATTTTTGCAAGGGTGTTCTCCAGCAGAGTGATGCGCACAAAAATACGCACACTAGGATTAAAGTGTGCATAAAAACACATACGTGAAAATAACCTGCAACACTGCATTATATTAGGGGGGGTTGCGTTGCAAATATGTCTTTGTTAATACAAATTGCATACAAATATGTTTTGTTTCTTGAATTGATCTCCCATGGTTCCCATAGCTGCCAAGTTCTCCCTTTTTTAAAGGGAAATTCCCTTATGCTGAATAGGCTTCCTCGCGAGAAAAGGGAAAACTTGGCAGCTATGCATGGTTCCTTTGTGCTGAGTTGGAGTACCGTAGCATTGCAGACAATTCTAAGATGTATTCTACAGAATCCTTTCCAAGGTCGGAGAGGATGCTGTGGTTCAGCTGTGTGAGCAGACGGCCTCTGAAGGACTGGCCAAGAGGGAATGCAGCCCTTAAGCCAAAAATTATTTCCCAGTCCCTGAACTAAAAGTAGGGTTGCCAGACTCAATAGCAGACAGGACTTCTGTGCCTTTAATTGCCCTGCTCTCTTTTGAGTCTGGAAACCTTAAAGAGAAACCAGCAGACCCTTTGCTTGGAAATTAAACAAAGGGTCTGCTGGTTTCTCTTTAAGGTTTCCAGACTCAAGAGAGAGCAGGGCAATTAAAGGCACAGAAGTCCTGTCCGCTATTGAGTCTGGCAACCCTAACTAAAAGCAAATTAACTTTCACCCCCCTCTCTTTAGAATTATTGTTTCCTCAAATGCCAATGTATGCAGAACAGGGGTGTCAGGGAATTTCAATGCAAACAGTAAAGGAAGTGGAAATGGCTGCAGTTTGTGTGTACTGTACGTCTGTGGTCAGGAACAGAAACCAATCCAGTGAATTCAATTGTTATTCGTTCACATGGTTGTTCCTCTTGTTTTCAAATCTGCAATATGTTATTAACTGTGTTCTTACATTGCTTTGACATTTCCTTTACTTTGAAATGGGTGTGTTACATTAAACAGCAGAGTGCATGATAAATAACCTAGTATTTATGGAAACCAAACTGCAGCAGAATGGAAACAGAGCTGATTGTGATGGATACAGGTTGGAAGGGAAATTTCTGCCTTCTTGCATCCTTAATGCACACGCAGTTGATTTATCATCAATTAATCAACTAAAACTCAGCTATCAAATCAATGCAAGACAGCTCTAGACATCATAGAGCATCTCTTTGCTCTCTTCCTGTCTTCTTCTCTTTGTCTCTTTCTTTCAATTGTGAATGTGCCTTGTCTTTTTTTGCATTCTCTAATGAGAAATAATCATCACAAAAAGATGATTTACACCCTAAAGACCTTCCATTTAGGTCCCCTGCTCATTAATAGCATTTTCCTCAGAGTCCACATATCGCCCTTTGCAGTCTGATACAAGGACATCAACTTTCCCAAAGCACACACAGTATGTAATACATTTTGTAGGGGAAATCACATTCCCTTGTTTTATAGCTATGGAGCACACTTCTAAAACTAGAGAGATCAGAGCCTGCTGCATGTGCTTAGGAGATTGCTGTTCCATTCAAAAGTTTTTGGACACTGCAAACAGGTTCTGAGACACTAGCCAAATCTAAGTCTCCTACCATAATAATAATAATAATTTATTATTTATACCCCGCCCATCTGGCTGGGTTTCCCCGGCCACTCTGGGCGGCTTCCAACAGAAAAATGAAATAAAATAATTTATTAAACATGAAAAGCCTCCCTAAAAAGGGCTGCCTTCAGATGTCTTCTAAAAATCTGGTACCTGTTTTTCTCTTTGACATCTGATGGGAGGGTGTTCCACAGGGCGGGCGCCACCACCGAGAAGGCCCTCTGCTTGGTTCCCTGCAACTTGGCTTCTCGCAACGAGGGAACCGTCAGAAGGCCCTCGGTACTGGACCTCAGTGTCCAGGCAGAACGATGGGGGTGGAGACACTCCTTCAGGTATACAGGACCGAGGCCATTTAGGGCTTTAAAGGTCAGCACCAACACTTTGAACTGTGCTCGGAAGCGTACTGGGAGCCAATGTAGATCTTTCAAGACCGGTGTTATGTGGTCTCGGCGGCCGCTCCCAATCACCAATCTAGCTGCCGCATTCTGGATTAGTTGTAGTTTCCGGGTCACCTTCAAAGGTAGCCCCACGTAGAGCGCATTGCAGTAGTCCAAGCGAGAGATAACTAGAGCATGCACCACTCTGGCGAGACAGTGTGCAGGCAGGTAGGCTCTCAGCCTGCATAACAGATGGAGTTGGTAAACAGCTGCCCTGGACACAGAATTGACCTGCGCCTCCATGGACAGCTGTGAGTCCAGAATGACTCCCAGGCTGCGCACCTGGTCCTTCAGGGGCACAATTACCCCATTCAGGGCCAGGGAGTCCTCCACACCTGCCTGCCTCCTGTCCCCCCCACCCAAACAGTACTTCTGTCTTAATCTCAACGTTTACATGTGTGATGTGGAAAGGGAATCCACAGGTGCCCCTGTGCTTATTTAATTTCCATCTGCTGCGTTTACACTCCATAACCACCAGATGGCAATATAAGAACAGTTTACATATGGCAATGAATCTTAGCCATGACCTGGCACCCCTTGCTTAGTTGCCTTCCAGTTCTTCATCTTCATGCAGATAACGCTGATTTATTTCCTCTTCAAATAGCACAGAGATATCCATGAACCTTGTTTTCTGAGGGCTAGGGGGCGACTCTGAGACACACAATCAGATTTATGGGGCAGGAGGAGAATTCTGAGACAGAGTCCCCCAAGTGTGTCTCAGGGACACTTACATCCTTGGTCCAGATGGAAAAGGCACTCGCTCACTTAGTCAAACCAACTCAGCTCAAAATGCGCTGCCCTCAGACGTGCAATCTAAAAAGACACATCACAAAAGGAAAAGGGATGGAGAGGGCAGAGTAAGACAACCAAACTATATATGATCATATGACAAAGGACAATTTAGCAAGGTGTACAAGTAAGGCATTATACTTCAGCCCAGTATACCTGAAGGAGTATCTCCACCCCCATCGTTCAGCCCGGACACTGAGGTCCAGGTCCGAGAGCCTTCTGGCGGTTCCCTCCCTGCAAAAAGTGAGGTTACAGGGAACCAGGCAGAGGGCCTTTTTGGTGGTGGTGCCTGCCCTATGGAACACCCTCCCATCAAATGTCAAGGAAATAAACAAGTATCTGACTTTTAGAAGACATCTGAAGGCAAAGGGGAGTTTTTAATGTTTGATGTTTTATCGTGTTTTTAATATTGATGTTTTATCATGTTTTTAATATTCTGTTGGGAGCCACCCAGAGTGGTTGGGGAAACCCAGCCAGATGGGTGGGGTATCATCATCATCATCATCATACTTTATAAGCTCACCAACTTATAAAGGTTGAAAATTGAACATCTCCCGATTTCTTGGCAGGTCCATACAGTCAACCACCTTGTCAAGTGGTGTGTGTGTGTGTGTGTGTGTGTGTGTGTGTGTGAGAGAGAGAGAGAGAGAGAGAGAGAGAGAGAGAGAGAGAGAGAGAGAGAGAGAGAGAGAGAGAATGATAAGTTGCCCTTTGGTACTGTAAACTGGTTGATTTCATTCACCAGGAAAGCAGGATAAAGACCAAGGGCTTAGAGCCAAAGCTTAATCCCAAAGGAAAACAATTAAGTCTGTTTGGAAAAAAGGAGGAGATAATAGCCCTGTGGAAGAGAGAGCTCAGGACTGGTTGGAGAGCCCTTCAACAGGAAGAATTGGAGGGAAAAGTTTGGAGGCTCTTGAAAACATTGGCAGGGAAAGTTCTGAGATGGAAATCATGCGCTAGAATGAAATATATTAAGAGGGGTAAACACAAGCCCAGAAGGAGAGACCAGAGAAAAAGGGTGCTGGTGAAGGTCCTAATCCTACACACACTTATCTGAGAGTAACTCCCACTGGACTCTATGGACTTGCTTGTGTAAATGATGTAGTAGTAGTATCCTTGGGTGGGGGGGACCTATGGATAAATATCTCATCTATGGGGAAATTAAAGTTTACAGGAATAACATAGTAAGCAGCAGATTGTTGAAAGAATTAATGATGTTGGGGCTTAAGATAATAAAAAATGTGTTTTAAAACTGCTAATAAAAAGGAATAAAAAACCATCAGGAAAGGAGGGGTAGGAAGTCAAGAAGAAGGTATGTATGTATGTATGTATATATGTATGTACGGTATGTACGCATATATGTATGTATTAAACAACTGTATATGATTATTATTAGTAATAATAATAATAATACCCCACCCATCTGCCTGGGTTTCCTCAGCCACTCTGGGCAGCTTCCAGCAAAATATAAAAACATAATAAAATGTCAAACATTAAAAATTTCCCTATTCAGGGCTGCCTTCAGATGTCTTCTAAAAGTTGTGTAGTTCTTTTATCTCCTAGACATCTGATGGGAGGGCATTCCACAGGGAGGGTAAAGGTAAAGGTAAAGGGACCCCTGACCATTAGGTCCAGTACCGGATGACTCTGGGGTTGTGACGCTCATCTCGCTTTACTGGCCGAGGGAGCCGGCGTTTGTCCACAGACAGCTTCCGGGTTATGTAACCAGCTTGACAAAGCCGCTTCTGGCGAAGCAGAGCAGTGCACGGAAACGCCGTTTACCTTCCTGCCGAAGCAGTACCTACCGTATATATCTACTTGCACTTGATGTGCTTTCAAACTGCTAGGTTGGCAGGAGCAGGGACCAAGCAACGGGGGCTCACCTCATCGCGGGGATTCGAACCACCAACCTTCTGATCAGCAAGCCCTAGGCTCAGTGGTTTAACCCACAGCACCACCCGCGTCCCAGGGAGGGGTGCCACTGCCTAGAAGGCCCTCTGTCAGGTTCCCTGCAACTTCAGCGTTTCCAAATATATATCTACATATCTCTCACATAGTAAGGCAGGAGTGGTGGAAGGGCCACATGACAGCCTTCTAGGGGCCAGGTGATGATGGGCAGAGTCTGAGGCAGAAAAGCTAGCAGAGTGACTGGTGCAGATTTTAGCAAGCTCGATTCTGCCCATGCTCCTCTCTGCCCTCTCTCAGGGCAAGCAAGAGTTATTAGAGTTCAAGGAATTGAGAAAAAACCACACTCAAGGACAGAGTGAGCCAGGAGTGGTGAGGGCTGTGCCCTAGGAAGGGGATGTGGACTCGGGGACATCCCAAGGGCTGGATGGAGAGGCTGGGGGGGGGCTGCATTTGTCCTACAGGCCTGCAGTCACACACACACCCCACCCGCATAGTAAGGAAGTACTCTGGTCCCCATATCCTATGCTTGCTTACCCATGGAACTTCTGCAATAGAACTTCATTGCATGCAGAAGTACCCAGGTTCAATCTTTAGCAGCTGGGAAAGACTTCCTTTCTGAACACCTGCTTGGCAGGGGGTTGGACTGGATGGCCCTTGTGGTCTCTTCCAATTCTATGATTCTATGATATCCTGGAGAGCTGCTCCCAGACAAGATTGTTCTAGAAAGGCCAATGAACTGAATCAGCACAAGGCCGCTTCCTATGTGTCCCGTCACTAAGCCAGCAATGAAAATCATTGTGAATAGCAAAGTGAGGACGTCTCCACCTCCACCTGCAAAATCCACCTAGACGGAAAGATGTGCCCAGATGCCACCCAGGTGGGAGGGCATTCCCTTGGGGGCCATGACAGAGAAGTGAATTGCCACTCTTTGTAATGATGTTGCTTTCTGACCTCGCTGTTTATAACACACACACCAAAACAACAACAACACATTCCATTTTAGGATTCCGTTAGTCACTAAAATAATATAAATGCTCCTGTGATAGACAAAACAGAGTAATTTTTTAAAAATAATAATTATATTCCAATTTATATTTGGCCTTTGGCTTCATTAGCTGCTCTGATGAACATGAAAGGATGCTGTTTCTATGGTGGCAGTTCTAGAGCTTTGAGGATGGGATGCTCAAAAGGGCTTCATTTGCTGAGGCTCAGCCAGCTAGCTAGGACTATCCTCCAGGTTGAGGGCCTGCAGTGCCCCTGTGTCCAGAAGTTCTCCCTCTTTTGCTAATGCTGCTGGATCTGTTGGCCATAGCTGCCAAGTTTTCCCTTTTCTCGCGAGGAAGCCTATTCAGCATAAAGGAATTTCCCTTAAAAAAGGGAGAACTTGGCAGCTATGCTGTTGGCATCTCTGTAGTTTTATTGGTGGGTCTGTCAGGCTGTTGTTCTGAGAACTGGAATGTTTAGCAACTGGTTGCTCTACTTTTTTGGGGGGGGGGTGCAAATGTTCTGTTTTCTAAAAGGCGCATTTAGGTTAGTTGTAGTTTAACAAAAACAGCAACTGTGCCTTCTGTTGCCTAAGATTTTTTTACAAAAAATAATGGGAGGAGGAGGAGATGATAGATAGATAGATAGATAGATAGATAGATAGATAGATAGATAGATAGATACCGGTAGATCTCTGGGTGATTTGAAGTAGATCGGCATGGTTTTCTGACTTCGTTTAAACGATTGTTACAACAAAACGGCACCATGTCAGTTAGTGAAAGCCCTCCCAGCAGATGTCAAGGCAATAAGCAACTATTTTACTTTTAGAAGACAACTGAAGGCGGCCCTGTTTAGGGAAGTTTTTAATGTTTGATGCTGTACTGTTTTTAATATTTGGTTGGAAGCCGCCCAGAGTGGCTGGGGAGACTCAGCCAGATGGGCGGGGTACAAATAAATTATTATTATTATTATTATTATTGTGTCTCAGAAATTAAGAAAACTAGAATGAGGCAGTGGGTTGTGATGCTGCCGTTGTTTGGAAGGACTGTGTGTTCAAAACAAATCCAGGATTATTTAATTCTGTCTGTCTGTGGCAACTGGCTCTGATGAATGGATCGCGGGGTTCAAATAAATACACAAATAAAGTAGATCCCTCCAGCCGTGAAATCCGCCCATCCCTTCTGGAAGAGTCTGAACGAGGTTACTCTTTGGGAAATACCCCTTGGATCTTTCGCAGAGTATTTGGGGGCAGTGGGAGGGGCCCCCCCTCCGGCCTCTTTCGGCGCACCTTCTCCGCTCGGTCGGAATTTTAGCTGCGCCTCGGTTAAGAGGTCGCTTCTACCAGGTCTTAAGAGCTGGAGATCGGAGCTGTTTTCAACCATCCGCTTTGACTTCAAAGCTCTCGGAACTGGAATAAAATTAGCCCTTGTGCAAAACAAACAAACAAACCTGCCTTTGTTTCCCTTTTACAGTATTTTTAAATTTAGCTGACTTTATTCCTGCACTTTGAGGCGGAAGGGGAAATTATTTTGCTAAAGGAAATAAAAATGGGCCCAGCTTGTAGAGAGAGGTTGGAAAGCATTTTCTAGACTCCCACTCCAAACCTATTTGAATTTGGCGGGGATATGATTAAGAAATAGATGGGATCGGTGCGACGCATAGCCGGAGGCAGCAATGCTTCTGAATACCAGTTGCTGGAAACCCGACAGGAGCGGAGAGTTGCTCTTCCTTGTTTGGGAAGTTGTTGGGGGGGGTGGAGGTACCGGGGATTGAACCTAGGTAGACCTTCTGCGTGGAAAGTAGATGCTCTACCACTGAACTATATGGTCCTCTACCAGAATAAGGGATCTAGTAAAAGAGATGCGGTTGGCACTCTCCTTTACCGCCCCAGTGGTTCCCTTTGAACGCCCTGGAAAATCATCACACACAATAGACTCACAAAACTGTGAAGTTGGAAGGGACCCCCAGGGTTATCTAGTCGACCCCCCTGCAATGCAGGAATCACAACATCATAATCCCCAACAGATGGCCATCCAACCACTGTTGAAAAAAGGGAAGAGGATCTCCAACCCATAGCTGTCAAGTTCTCCCTTTTTTTTAAGGGAAATTGAAATTCCCTTATGCTGAATAGGCTTCCTCGCGAGAAAGGGGAAAGCTTGACAGCTATGCTCCAACCTCTCTCCGAAGCTAAACTCATTTCTTCGGAAATGTCTGTCTGTTCTCGGATTAGATGTGTTTAATATCCAGGAGCTAACCCCCCAAACCAGGACAACTGGGGTGGAGGGGGCTTTGGGGAGCCTGATCCCTACTGAAATTAATAGGGTGCGCAGGAGGATCCAACGAATGACTATGGACTGCGTTCAATACCTAGGATTTTAACGCAAAGGATTGCAGCCGGACGCTATGCACGTTTATTCCATAGCCGCAGGGGTTGCCTTAGACCGGGGCCAGCCCATTGCTCCACCCAGCTCAGTATTTTTGCCACGGTCAGTGGCTGTCCAGGCTTTTCAGAGAGGAGATGTTTTCCCAGCCCTTCCTGGATTTGTCGCCCGGGGATCGAACCTGCGATCTTATGCGCGCAAAGCGGATACTCTGTCACGGAGCTACGGCGCCCCTGCCCTGCAGAACCTTATCAAAGAACCGCCCCAAAGGAAACACGTTTTAAAATTGCGGTCTGATCCGAGGCAAGTTTGCTAGGAAACAACCAAGTCCCGGTGCGGTTTACTGACACTTCCTTCTGGCTTAGCGTGTAGCTAAGGCACACACGTGCACAATACAAGCCTCCGAGACGTCTACTCCACAGTAAGCCTCAATGAATTCGGTAGGGCCTACTCCCGCGTAAGTGGTTATAGGACTGCCGCCTTAGCCTGCCATCTCCTATAGCGGGGAATGGGGCGTGGGGGACAGCTGAATATATTGAGACTGACTTCTGCGTAAAGAGAGAGAGAATTAGGCAGCGTAAGGTGGAAATAGCGATTTCTGCCTTCATCCCTCAGTGCGGCCCAAAATTCCTAATCACCTGCGATCCTTTTGATACCTGCCATTCAATAAAGCAAAACACAACACGGTCTTCTGAGTAGCGCTTTCAGGACCATAAATTTATTCTAGTATCCTAATCTCCGAGTGGAATCGGGCAGGCTGGTTGTCCGAACTGTTTTTAAACCACGCTTAAAATTTACTTTATGATGGCTTTTATTTCATTTTCCCGCTCCTGCAATCCAAGTACTCTTGCTAATAGCAATTGCAATCGTGTATGAGGATTGATGACGATGACGGGGTGGGTGGGTGGGTATTCAACCTGAGTTCAGAGTAGACCCATTGAAATTAGCGCACATGTCTCAGTTAATATCAGTAGGTCTACTGTGAGTGAAGCTTACCCAACAAATTTATCATTATTGTTGCAATACTTCATTCCTTCCCGTCTGAATGAATCAACTCGGGTTTTGCAAACTCTCGTTTACATTCTGCCTGCTATACCAGAGCAACGTCTGCAACACGAAGCGAGACTTCCATTCCTTACGTTACAAGCAGATGCTCCTCTCTAGGAAACCTGTGAACAGGACTCGAGCACCGCCGCCGCCGCACTCTCCCCTCGTGCAATTCCCAGCAATCTGGCATTCTGGCTTTCAGAAGCCTTCGTTTGCCCTGGCCTTCAGCCCAGTCCATTGCGTTTCTTCCGTGGCAAGGCACCGCCATCCCATAGACTGCTTCTAAGCACCAACAGAGCGCCTATCGCAACCAAAGCGCGTAAGAGGCGGCGACATGATAGAAGTTTACAGATACGAAATGTTGCATGGAGATGGAGATGGAGATGGAGATGGAGATGGAGATGGAGATGGAGATGGAGATGGAGATGGAGATGGAGATGGAGATGGAGATACGTCCCCCGCCCTCTCCTAATACCAGAACTGGGATGACACCCAAAGAAGCAGAATGCTGGGATATGTAGGGCGGGTAAAAGGAAGTCCCACAGCGCAGAGTTAAACTATGGAACTCACTCCCACAGGAGGCAGTGATGGCCACCAATTTGGAAAGCTTTAAAAGAGGATTATACAAATTCACAGAGGCATAGGAGCCAACTCATAGGAGAGGAGGGGTCTTCGCCCTCCCCCCATAAAATATTTGAGGGGGACTCCCCCCCCCTCAAGTTGATGGGCATTGCCATTCAAATGGTGTGTATGCCCCGTGTCAAGTGATCGATTCTGCAGGGCGGGGCGCTTCCCTCCCCACCCCAATTTTTTATTCAAGTTGGCACCGCTGCACAGCTATCTAGTAGACGACTGTCGATGGCTACTAACAAACACACACTCTGTTCTGCCTCCACATTTGGACCGCACCGCCCAGCAGAACATGCTGGGACGATGCAGATTCTGAGATAACTGTGGAGCCCGAGAGGCACCCAAGTACAGTACTCCTATCCAGATTGAGTTTGATCGGGTGTATGTGCCTTCCAGGTGGTAAGGAGGGCTTCCCTTTCGGTTTTTACACCACACTTCCGGTGGAGATGCATGCTGCAATGAGTGGGGCGATGAGATAATCTTTGGCCGTTATCTACCGAAGGTTACAGTACCGCCGGCGCCGGCCACATGTCACAAAGTCGGATTTGAACACGCCCAGATCCCTGTCTTAAATTGACTGGGCAATGTGCATTGTTGACACACGGAGCTGCCGTTTACTGGGTCAGGCAACTGAGCCAATGCTGTTGTTACTGGTTGTTACAGTGTCGGATTAGAGCCTGGGGGAGCAGAGTTCGAATCCCGACTCTACCAGGAACATAGCTGCCAAGTTATCCCCTTTTTTAAGGGATTTTCCCTTATGCTGAATAGGCTTCCTCGTGAGAAAAGGGAAAACTTGGCAGCTATGACCAGGAAGCTTCTTGGTCCAGCCGCTCACTTTTCAGCCTAACCTGCTCACGAGGTGGTTGTTGTGGGGATTAAAATAAGGAGCGGGTGGAATAATGTAAGCCACCTTAAGCTCCATGGAGAAAAATGTGGGGTATAAATGCAGTCAATAAATTTAGCTCAGTATTGCCGGCACTGACTGGCAGCAGCTCTCTAGGTTTTCAGGCAGGGGTCTCACCCAGCCCTGCTTGGAGATGCCCTTGGGGATTGAAGCTAAGACCTTCCGTGTGCAAAGCAGATGTTCTACCCCTGAGCTACAGCCCTTTGCTTAAAAGCAGCGGTAAGATGCTAGTCCTCATGGCTCCAAATAAAGGGCTGAATTAAGTAGGACCATAAGAGGCTGTCATTTATCAGTCGGAACACTGGTCCTTCTCGCTCAGTATTGCGACATTCTCGGCAGCAGCTCTCTCGGATTTCAGGCAAGGGTCTCTCGCAGCCCTACTTGGGAAGGTCTGGGGTCGAATCTGGACCTCTCTGCTTGCCAGGTAAGAGGTGCGACCCTTCGCCAATTGTTAGGACAACTCCTATGCAGAAACAGCAAAGTCCAAAAAACAAACAAACAGCAGCAGCAGCAGCACCAAGAAAAAATGCCCCTCAGAAAATCCCAAGCCACATAAAAACTACTACCTGTAGTTGTGTAACCAGCACAGGATAGTTAAAACAACCTTTTGATGGTTCAAGAGGAGGGAAGGCAGGCAGGTAAAGGGGATGGTGTACATTTCACTGGGAAGCTGAGAAGCAGAATCAGCGAGACTCCCGCCTAGAGTGGCAGCAGGCGTGGGGGGCAATAGGAGAAAATAACAAGGAGCCCTTGCTAGCGGAATGATCAGCTGTTTTCACCCACATGGTGTCCCTGTGTAAGTTTTGGACTACAGCTCCCATCGGCCCCCGGGGCGTCGTAGTCCAAAACCCTCTGAAAGACAGCCGGTTGGAGAAGACTGGGATAATGTAAACACTCCCCCGGAACTTGCTGGCTTTATAAGCAGTGCATTCAAGGGGCTGTAGGGTGATGACGGAAGAGAGAGACCTGTGCTTGCTAACAGAATGAGCCTCGAGTGCTGAAGGCCTGGGAGGTGGGGGGGGGCAAGAAAACTAGGGTAGCGTGTGGATTGGAGTAACCTGGACAAGGCAAGGCAGAGAGGCTTACACCATCAACATTTTGCTGCAGGTCCCACTTATCATTTTTTGTAGCTCTAGGGCAGGCATAGGCAACCTTGGCTCTCCAGATGTTTTGGAACTACAACTCCCATGATCCCTAGCTAACAGGGCCAGTGGTCAGGGATCATGGGAATTGTAGTTCCAAAACATCTGGAGAGCCAAGGTTGCCTATGCCTGCCCTAGGTAAACGTAAAGGGAACCCTGACCATAGGTCCAATCGTGACCGACTCTGGGGTTGCGGCGCTCATCTCGCGTTATTGGCCGAGGGAGCCGGAGTACAGCTTCCAGGTCATGTGGCCAGCATGACAAAGCCACTTCTGGTGAACCAGAGCAGCGCACGGAAACGCCGTTTACTTTCCCACTGGAGCGGTACCTATTTATCTACTTGCACTTTGACGTGCTTTCGAACTGCTAGGTTGGCAGGAGCTGGGACTGAGCAACGGGAGCTCACCCCGTCACAGGGATTTGAACCGCCAATCTTCTGAATCTTCTGATCAGCAAGCCCTAGGCTCAGTGGTTTAACCCACAGCGCCACCAGTGTCCATTGTAATTGTTGGGCCTGACTTAAGTCTATTATCTTCAGTGGGTCTACTCTGAGTAGGATTTAGACACAACCCGTAAATTACTGTATTTTAGTTCCTGCACTCTTTTTTCTTCCTTCTTCAAATTAGGTGTGCGTGGAGGGAGGTTATTCATTTGTTTTAAAATGTTCTATTTATTTAACATTTTACAAGTCCACACAGAAATCAGTGACAAATTCCTTGCCCACTATAAACCACGTTAAGCAAGGTGTGGATGTCTTATGAGTAAGCTCGGCTAGCAGGACTGAGCTGTCAATTCTGTCTCAAGGGGGGGGGAGGAGGAAGTGAGGAGGTCTTGATAAGTTTTAAAGACAAAAACATTTATTATGGTATTTAAAAATAAATATAAAAACACGATCCAGAGAACCCACTTCCTTAGATGTTTCTCACCAGTTGGGTCCACAAAATCTTTGTGCCAGAATCAGCTCATGGTGCCTTTAAGGCTCCACAAGCCTTCTCTTGGAAATTAAGACTGCTATGGAACAAAAGTTAAGGGGGAAAGGCGGTAGCTCAGTGGTAGAGTATTTGCCTTGCACGCAGGCGGCCACAGGTTCAATCCCCGGCGTCTCCAGGTAGAGCTGGGCGAAATCCCCGGCCTGAAACCCTGGAGAGGAGCTGCAAATCAGTGTTGACAATGCTGAGCAGATGGACCAATGGTCTGACTCGGTATAAGGCAATTTCCTATGTTCCTGTGAAAGGGGGCGGAGAGACTATCTTTGTCCTTGTTCGTACCCCGCTTCCGCCGATAGGTGGCGCTCTGTCCCTACGGAACGTCCGGGCCCGGCGCCGCAGTTGCAGCCTTGCCTCGGCTTGCAGAGCCATAAAATCTCTGGAGATATCAACCGAGGCGCCAGGTGAGCAATAGACAGGATAATCCACAGCGATTGCTCGCTGTTTATCTCCCACAACAAGCGCCACAAGAGTTACTCATTAACGCTGCTCTATATATTGTATAAGGAGAGAGTTCTGGGCTTAACGTTGCCCATCTTTTCCCTTTCTTTCCAAAAGCATTAAACTCGACCAACCATCTCCCAGAGAGCCCCGAGGCTGCTTTTACAGAGTTGGCACGAAGTATACAGTATTTGTGTGTTTCGGTGGAAGGAGGAAGTCCTTCGCAAATAAAATATGCAGGGCACAAATGCTGATAGCAATTTCCGCATCTAATTTTCTCTCTTCCGGGGCAGACTGTGAAACCTTTTGCTCCCCCGAATCACAGACCTCAAATCCCTCCATATCATTTGCACGTGTAAGTGTGTGCGTGTGTGCGTGTGTGTGTGTGTGTGTGTGTTAGTGTTAAAAATCCATGGCCAGCTTTGGGGCTCAGTTTCGTCTGAGGTTTCAGAGCCCGAGGCATCGCTAGGAATTGAATTCACTGGCAATTCCATCCCCTTCTGTCTGAGAGATAGCACAGCCTTAGGAGTTCAATTTCAGCTCTGCAGTGGCAGAGGCTCAAACTTACTGAGGCTTCCAACAAGTGCCTGGGCTGTACCTGTCTTTTATATACTCACTTGCTTACTTATTCATTCCCCACTTTTTTCCATGTGGCGTTAAATATCTCTGCCCCCTCCTCTGTGAGGTAGATTAGGCTGAAAAGATAGTGGTTGATCAAAGGTTCTGGGCCTAGCCAGGATTTATTTTAGGGAGTAGCAAGCTTTATGTTTTTTGTGGTGTGGGGGGCAGAACCGACACAATTGGACAGTTAGTTTAGTGTTTTTATTTATATACTTGATTGGGGGGCAGCTGCCCCCCTGGCTACACCCCATGGTCCCCAGTGAGCTTCATGGCTGAGCGGGATTCGATCCCACTGATCTTCAGTCCTAGTCCAAATGACTAGCCACTACACCAGACTGCTCTGCCTCTGTTCTCAGGGAAGAACTACCCTGTAGTGGAAGCTTCCCCCTCTTCTCCCTGCCTTACACGAAGAGATTTGACAATAATTACAACGATAATCGGTTGTTTTGTTTTTGTTTGGGGAAGCAGACATTAGGCTTCACCTGAACGCCGACGCTGGTTCCAGCCCTTCAGGAGAGATTGGTCTGGAAGCCAGCCTTTTGATGATGTACCTCGCTGATATACCTTCCAGACCTACCTGCCATGTTAGTGTGTTGCTACAAAAATATAGCAAGGCTCCTTAAACACTGACTTGTAGGAAGGTCTTGTCTTGTGGCCTCTTTTTTTCAATTTCTGTAAATATCTGGTGTCTAAGGTCCAAGACTCATTTCCTTTTTCTCCTCTTTTAAAAAAAAAGTTGTGTTTCTGAGATTACACTTAAACACACGCAAATAATCAGGCAGCTCTAAAGATGCCGTGACCTGCAGTCTGACCTGAGAATCAGTGGGCTTTACTTCCGAGTAAAAGGTAAGTATGCAAAGAACTTCCAGGTAAGTATGCAAAGAACAACAGCTTTATTGTGTTACTGTATATGGTAGGATGCCCCTGAAAGCTGGCATGGGTCCATAGGTCCAGCATCAATTTGGAAAACAGAAATTCTGTTGATACAGTACCAAGGTGGCATAGAGACAGCCACCTTCTTCGGGCTTCTGCGAAAGATCTCATTTTTTTGGGCAAGCCCCTATTTCACATGTCAAATCTGTAAAGTACAGACGTGGGTTTTAGTTCGTAGGGGGGCCAAGAATCCTAGGCACGAGCTGTACCAATTTATCGGCAAGCACCGCCTCAGTTTGTGGCCGAGTTCTTTCGAAAAAACGCAGTGGCGTGAGGGTATTTTGCAACTTTCCCCCGTGTTTTTCCCAGGAGGAGGTGGAAGAACTTGCTTTTCGAGACGAGAGAGCAAGAGGTTAGATTTACGACCAGAGACAGTTTGGATGACCACGGTGTGCCTCTCGGAGTTTTCTCGTTCCCTTCCCAATCAAGGAATTGAAGACTCTCTTAGTCAATAGAAGTCCGATTTTCGCCAATAGCAGTCATAGGAACGCGGGAGAGAGGTAGTGACATACCAGCTCGGCTCCTGGCCCTTTCTCAGTCTTCAAATAAATGAGATTTCGGTGCTGGATAGCCGTCAAGAGAGCTGATGGACGTGGAGAGAGGTATGGTCGTGCCTTCGCCAAGGGGGGGGGGGACTGATCTCATGGAATCCATTCCGGTTTGATCTCCGACCCTTCTTCACGCGGAGCAGACGGATCCAAGATTTCGCAAGCTGCCTATATTCCACTAGATCTATCGCCATTCGGCCATCATTTAAAGAACGCCCAGAAATCTGACGCTAGTCCCCTTTGAACAGAATTTGGGGGTGCTTTAGATACCCACCCTAATGCACTTCTCCCGTGTCTGAGACTGAAGCTCTGCTGCGCGTTTGTGTGTGTGTGTGTGTGTGTGTGTGTGTGTGTGTGTGTACAGCGCGCTCCTAACACAGGTTTATTCAAAAGTAACACTGGCTATTTTGCGTGAGAGGGTGAAGTTGCGTTTTGTTCCATTTATTGAGATCTTTGTTAATTTCTCGCCAAAGAGGGTTGTAGCTGCGGAGGTTTTTGTTGAGGTTTCTGGATATTAAAAACATTTTTTTTTAAAAAAAAAAATGTAACTGGCTGTTCTCAATGAGATTGTTATTCCCTCGGAAGCGAGCTGAGGACTGCAGCCTTCAGATGAGAATGAAACTGGATTCGTAAACTGAGTGGCCCTATCCATGCATGTTTACTTGCAAGTAAGCGAGCAAACGACGCGACCTTACAAACCGTACCCCTCACGCATCTGAGAAAGCGGTCTGTTGCCCCCAGTAGCTTTTGCAACAGGAAATCTGGTCTTCAAAGTGCCGCAAGGCTGTTCTGTCGGTTGTTGCTTACTGTATACACCTCTAGACATCTTATGTCTGTTTACTTGATAGCTAATCCCCCCTCTGTTCAGTTGGGGCTGATTCCCAGGTAATTGTGCATTAGGTTACAGCTCCCAACGGTCTCCATTCGCCATCTTCTTCAGGGAATTAATCCCAACAGCAAAGGACAGAGGCACAGATCCCCCCAGGAGTTAAAAAGAAACAAATACTTGCCTTGCCTAGGCTCTCTCGTCGAGATCCAGTCGCTTACATGCTCCCTCCCTGAAACTCCCGAGGGGACCGAGGATGTGATCAAAAAGCAGGGTACAGTACATAAACTTTGAACTATTATTATTATTATTATTATTATTAGACAACGATTAATACCTCCACACACACACTCTTCAAAACTCCAGAGCCAAAAAAATCAAGTGCTATAAATGATTTGGGGAGGAAACACACCCATTCGGAGACTGGGGGGCGGTGAGGCTGAGAGCGAGGGGGCCGTTAATGGAGAGCCTGCTGTATATATTCAACTTTCACCAACCGGGCTGGTGTTTATCTCCAAATGACACAATTCAGAGAGGGCTGGGGAAATGAGGGGGGAATGGAGGCGACGTAACAGGATAGAGAGTGGAAGTGAACTTTTATAATATTTACAGCTGGCTCACGTTGAAACGCACGGGCGACGGCGTGGAGAGACTCTCCGGGCTCGCCTTAAAAACAACAATTTATCAAGGCGGGCTGCTGAGGGGCTGGCGAACTCACAGAGAGGCCGTCTTGAGCCGTCTTATCTGCCCGTCCATTCACAAGCTGACCTTCAAAGGCTTCGAGAGGGTCGCTTAGAACTGAATCAGCGACTGAACCACGACTTCGCTGCTCCCATTGGCGGCTCTTTGGCGTTCTACAAACATTTCCCCAAATCATAAATACAGGCGATTTGGATACCGGGGGCGGGGGGGGGAGTTTGAAGCTTTGTTGATTCCCCGCCCTTCCCTCCTAGACTTCCATTTATTTATTTATTTTGATAAACTTTCTGTTTCCATTTTAACGGTGTTTCTCCCTTTCTCTCACACACCCCAGCTCTTCTCTATTTCTTCTGCAAGCCTTTTAGACCAAACAATTAAATCCCAACTATATTTATTTTCCAACGCGGGGATGAAGAGACTCATACCATCCCCTGCGATTTTCAAGGTTCAGCCGCACATACGGGTCTACTCTGAAATAAGGCCCATTGAACTCAATGGGACTTTGCTCCCGGGCAAGTATGTATAATAGGATTGCAGCCCAACGATCGGAATATAGGACTAGGCGGAACGTCAGGGTCTTTTGAAGAAAACTTGCGCCTCTCAAGTAAGAGTATTTACAATCTTAACTCGGAAGTAATTCACCTTTCAAATTATTGCTAATTTTGAAAGTTGTCCTTCAAACTTATTTTTTGAAGCGAGAAAGACACTTTCCTCGGGAATTTATTTATATATATAATTCCCCCAGTAAAAGTGTGTGGGGGGGGGATCCTACAGAGCTTCCATTCTCAGACTTTTGCCGTTCTGAGTCAAGAAATTCCCTGAAAGAAATCGCTAAAGTTATTTATAAACCAAACCAAAGACTCCCCACCAGTCATATAACCGGAGGCCTAAGGATTTCAACAACAACAAAAATTGATATTGTAGTGATTTTAAGAGGCTTTGTTTCCTTATAGAAGTGAGGGGGTAATTACTGGGGAGTAAATCCTTAAAAACTTTCTCTTCCCCCCCCCTTTGCCCAGCTCTTAGCGCCAGACTTTGTAGCCATGGTATGGAAATATGGACTCCCTCCAAGCAAAGGCAACATTTAGCACGAGAAAAATAAAACCTCGTTTGGAATAGTGGCGGTAGTATATCTCGTACTGAGGAAGAGAGGGAGAAATCAATCGAGATATTTGCTTTTTAAATTGGGCAAGAACTCCAGCGCTCCCGCTATCTCTTTTTACAAACCCGCCTCAGAATTGCTTTGGTGATTAATTAACGTACTTATTCAACCATTTCTACAGACGGCGCTGCTTCCAGTTTTAGAAGGGAGAGTCCAACAGTCCCACTATCATAGCTGCCAAGTTTTCCCTTTTCTCGCGAGGAAGCCTATTCAGCATAAGGGAAAATCCCTTAAAAAAAGGGATAACTTGGCAGCTATGCCCACTACTGTACAATCTTTCCTTCCCCGTCCCTCTCCCGGTTGATCCAGCCCTAAAATTTATTTTATTTTTGCCGATTGCATTCTATCTCCGGTAAATACACAACCAAAATTATGTCCCCAGTGACATAATGAATCCAAATAAAATATGACAAATGTAAACACTGTGTATGTGTATCGCTGAGGGACTCCTGCTATCTTAATACGTTTTAAATTCTCTTCAAGGGATTTTATTTTATTTTAAATGAAAGCAACTGGAGAGAGAAAGAAAACGATAAAAGAAGACAGCATCAGGCCTTATTTACAGACATATGTACAATATCAATAAATTAATTTTTTAATTTCGAGTACTCATATGCCACTTATTTACAAGTTATCCATCAATTACATAAATACTTTATCCATAGTGTCCACTTCTTTCTTTCTTTCTTTCTTTCTTTTTTCTTCCTTATTATGTTTATAAACCTTGTTATTGCATATACAGTAATTGGGGGGGGGGAGTGGGGAACCGCTTCAAGGAAATTACGGCCCTTTAAAAAAATTCTCATCTTTCCAACTACATTTTAAATTGTTCCTAAGGGAAGAAGTGGAGAATAAACGTGGGGGTGGGGTGGTAAAAAAAAAATCCCTTGGAACTTAAGCAAGCATTTTTTTAATAAAAAAAACTCCAAAATAATGAGGCTTAGAATGGAACATGCAAACAGAGCCTTACAGAGGCTGACAGACGTCACTCGAGTATTAAAGGGACACGCCCCTCTTTTAACAAAGATTGACATGGGCCGTGGTCAGGCTTGAACTGATATGCAAAAAGTCATTTCTCCGTTTGAAGGGGGGGGGGACACACACACCGGGGATCACTCCTCGGTGTCTTCTCCTTTCATCTCCGTTTGTTATGTGTCGACAGGGGTAGAAACAAACAAGGGAGGGAGGCCATAGGGGTCACCTCTCTCCAGGATCCGCTGACCCCACGTGCGCACCACCACCCCTCCAGTGGACACCACAGTCTGGTTCACAATAGCAGCTTCCAAGAGCGACCTCTCGCCTCTGTCCGGATAGCGGCCTCCAGGCTTGTCGCTCCCCGCCCCCTGCAACCTCCAGGACACAACCTTGCCTGATCAGTCCCCCCCAGAGGTGGGAGAGGCAGTGGCGAGTTCTAGCAAGCGGCCAGAGAAATGGGGGAGGGAGGGGGAAAGAGGGGTCCCTAGCCCAGAGACTGTGGGGGGATGGAGAGGGGTTTTTGTTTTTGCGAGGGGACCTTCCTCCTCTCCCCACCTCTAGGGCGACCCACTCCGAGCTCTGTCTCCTTTCGATTCCAAGCCACTCACTAGACGCTGGATGTTCTGCAGCTCGCTGGTGGCTTCCTTGTCGACCTTGGGCGACAGCGAGACGGCCGAGCCGGAGGAGAGGGTGGAAGAGCGGCTGTTCAGCTCGGAGCCGGAGTCCAAGGCTCCCGAGGCCGGGCTGGATGCCAAGGCGCCCGCTTTGCCTTCCGCCCCGCCGACCATGGCGGGCAGGGCTGTGGTGAGAAGGCTGCTGCTGTCCGGTAAGGGCACCGGGATGGAGTAAGGGCTGTAGCGCAGGCGAGGGCGCACCGCGCTGAGGAACGGGTGGCGGTGGACGGAGCTGGTGGCTGCTGTCGAGGCGGCGGCCGCGGCTGCCATATAGGTGTACGGGTAAGGGAAAAGGCTTCCGAAGGGGGACATAGCCAAGCCCTGCAAGAGAAGCGGAGGTCAGGTCAGTAGTTGGCACAGTTAAAGGTATATACGTTGGCGCAAGAAAACAGACGAGGAAACACCTGCGCCCAAACACATAACAAATACCAAGCGGGCAGCTTCTCCTAGGCGAAGACGGAAAGCGAGGTTCTGTTAGTAACCAGGGTGGGGGAGCCAGGGTCTCTCTCTCTCTGTGTGTGTGTGTGTGTGTGTGTGTGTGTGTCCTCCCCACCACCACCACGCCGCCATGCACGTGGGAAAACGCAGTAACCAGCCCCGGAGAGCCTCCGAGACGCGGTTCTCAGCCAAGCGCCGTTTCAATCCCTGGCGCCGGGACCAGCAGTTCGAAGCGCGAGGGCCCGGAGCCAAGCTGAAGCTCCATTTATTTAAAATATCCCTTTTCAATCATCTGTCTTCTCAAGGTGCTGAGCACCCTCAGCTGCCATTCCAACCGCGGGAGTCAACACCTCGAGAGGAAAGAGACGGCGGGGGGGTGGGGGGGAGAGAAAAGCCTCTGCGCTCTCCCTCCCTCTCTCTCGGACAAAACGCCTTTTGGGAAAGGAAATGTTGGCATCGCTTTCAAGCGAGTCAAAAACTCTTTAGCTTGTAAAATGTGGCCGGAGCGAGCTATGGAAGATGGTCTGTCCTATTCAAGAGCTCCAGAGAACCCTTGTATGAGATATACCGGTAGGTGGATGTCCTGTCGTCAATTCCCTATATGCCCTTTCCCTCATCCGCCTGTTGAGCTTTAGTTTAAGTGTGTATGAGAGAGAGAGCGTTTGTGTTGGGGAGAGAGCTAGGGCGTTTGAGTGCACGTGAGAGAGTTGAAATTAAACAACAACAACAACAAAAACACCCTTTAAATATAGTCAGTAAACGAAGCACCTCTGTTTCCCTCTGATACCGGCCTTTGCCAGAGCAGAGCTGCACTCAAACCCCCTCTCTCGGTCATAATATTCACGGGCTAAACTTGCTGCTCTCTCCCCTCTGTGCTGACATGGCTCTCTCCTTCCTCACAGGGTTGTTGTGAGGATGGAATAGAATAACCCACCTAGGCTGCCCGGAGTTCCTTAGAGGTTATTTTAAAAGAGGGAAATAAGAAGAGGAATAAGAATACCCTTAAAAAGAAACTCCAAGAACGCGCACACACGCACAGAATTTGAAAGTCGAAGCTTTAAAAAGTCTGATCTTGAAATGGCTCCGATCTATATGGTTTTAGCATGAGTGGGAAGGTGAGAGTGACAGGGCATGCTTGCATACTTTTCCCTCTTCTGCGAATAAAGAATCCATCTGAACTCTTTTCAACATGTCACAGAAGAGTCTGCTAAAACAGGCAAACACAATAATCTTCCTCTAGCTCACTCCTTAGGACCACTATCGCAGGAGAAATGGAACACAGGGAGTTGTCTTATGCAGAGTCAGTCCCTTAGTCCATCTAGCTCCCTTTTGTCTACACTGACTGGCAGCTGCTCTCCAGAGCTTCGGGCGGGATATACTTCCTGACCCTACCTTCACAAACTACCGTAGGAATTGAACCCGGGACTTTCTGCAGACGCTCTGCCTCTTGAGAAGTGCAGGCCTGCTTAGTTAGACCATTGGGGCTCCTACACCAGGACTGCCTACTCTAACTGGCAGCTGCTTTTCAAGAGTTCAGGCAGCGCTACACGGAGATGGGGGAATGGAACCTAAGTCTTGTGCATGCAAACCCGATGCTTTACCGCCCAGCTAGGACCCTTCGCCTGAAATCCATTAGAGGACTGTTGTTGGAACAAGACGGGGGTGCCAACTTGAATAAAATATGGGGGGCATGGGAGTAGCCATGGGCGGAAGGGGAGCAGTTCCCCCCCATCAAGTAAGTAAATAAAAAAATACTTAAACTAACTGACCAATTGTGTCGGTGATAATTTGGTTCTGCCCCCGAACGTAAAGCCCCCCCCCCTAATATGAATCCTGGCTACGCCCATGGGGGCAAGTAAGCCCTGCCCCGCATAATCGATCACATGAAGCCGCGCACGGACACTATTTGAATGGCAATGCCTATCAACTTTCGGGAGGCCCCCTCAAAAAAAAATTGGGGGGGTGAAGACCCTTGGCCCCTAGGAGTTGGCTCCAATGGACAAGACAAAGAATGGGAGCGGGGGCGGGGAGAAAGGGGAACTTCCAGGTAACGATCTCCCTCCCAAATAGCTTCTGCCTTAGTGAGGGGAGAACTCACACCCCGGCAAAAAAAAAAATCTACACGTCCACCGCAATAATTTACCTGCGAGGCCAGGACGTGCTGTTGCAGATGAAAGGGTAAAGCCGCCGCCGCTGCCGCAGCCGCTGCCGACGCTCCGGATAATCCCTGAGCCGCCGCCGTGGCCATCACCGTATTGTCCAGCCCGGTAACTCCTGCCGAGGCCCCGGAGACTGTAGCCAGCAGGGGGCCCATCCCGGCCATGCTGGAGAAGGCGCCGCCCATGGCGAACTGGCTGGGGTGGAGGAGCAGGGGGTGCCCGTTGCTCAGCGGGTTAAAGAACTGCTGCCCCCCGGCCAGGCCATGGGAGAACGCCAGGTTGGACAAGTGGCCTTGGTGGGCAAGGTGGGCAGCGCTGTCCGTCTGGACCGTCAGGGGGGCGAAAGGCTCCTTGGCCAGGCCCCTGCAGTCCTCCCTTGACGGGCTTTTGACCTCCTCCCCGCCGAGGCCCCGGGTGCTGGAGGAGATGGTGGCCGGGCTGTGGCGAGCTGAGTCTGCGGGAGCCTTGGGGGCGCTCTCTCGGCTGCCTCTGCCGCCTGCCGAGTCCGGGGGGAAGAGGGTCACTTTGGAGGGGCTGCTCTTCTCCCGTGGGTCTCCTCCTCCTCCTCCTCCTCCTCCGGAGCTGCTGTTGGTGGCAATGGCAGCCGTGGTGGTGGAGATCTTCCCGGAGGAGTCGTTGGCCTCCGAGGGGTCGTCTTTGCTTTCCGTGTCGCTTTCCCCCTCGCTGGGACACAGATCTTGGGGCCGGAAAGAAGGGAGAGGGTCAGTCGGAGAGCAAACACGATGGATCCGTTGGTCAAGCAGGCTCCCCTTCTCCTGTCCTGGGAGGTCCAGGACGCACCTCTTGGAGCGGAACCCCTCTTGTTTTGGAGGCACAGCTCAATGCAAATAAAATACTGATTCCGTGTGTGTGTGTGTGTGTGTGTGTGTACAACACATACACATACACAAATATATACACACAAGCACACTTACCCTGCCAGCCTTCTGTCTGGCCTGGAATATACACCCTCCACCCCTCTAAATCTTATCTATGTAATGCCCTACTATTCCTAAAGACTTTAGCTGAGCTATCCCCAGTTGACTTCAGTTCAGTCCTCCGTCTTACAAGGTTGGGGAGGGGGATCTCTGCAGGTAGAAAAGTAGCCCATCAGGGTTCTAGCCTTGCCTGTTCCCCTAACCTAAACATTTTTTTATTTGGTGGAATTCCTTCTTCCTTCCCCACCCCTTGGTGAAGCGTTCCATCATGTTTACCGCCTCTGAAGGAAGGACTACTAGACGAATTCAAACAGACTTGTTTGGAGCTGAGCTTCCCAAATGTTAGGTTGATACACGCAAGTAAGCCTATTCCCCCTCCCTTCTGGTATCCAGGCTCACTTTATCTCCTTGTTTCCACAATAAACGTCCAATTGAAGTGGGTGAGGGAGAGAGGAGAGAGGAGAGGCTTGGGGGCAGGAGGAGGAGGATCATATTAATTCCCCAGCTTTTATTTCTCCCAGGTTTTTATTCCCCTCTTCTGTGCTCTGTTGGAACATCTCGCCTCCTTCCCAAAGCAAGGGAAAGTTAGGGTCTGGCTTCTCTCTAGCCTCAGACACAGGGCCTGCTTACATGAGCTTGAAATCCCCTGCCATTTGTTTTCTGCTTTCACAGGGCAGCCCCCCCCCCCCAGAGAACCAAAGTTCAAGCAATTTTTTTGGTAACAAATGAGGGGGTTAAAAAGAAAAAAGAAAAAAAAGGTGCATTCCATCTGATAAGAGCATGGCAAAGTCCAGGGCTTTCAAAGGTACTGTATGTATTTTTAAGGCTGCAATCCTATGCACACTTGCTTGAGAAGACCAGCGCACCACCTGGAACACTACTCAGGACACCCGATTGAATTCAAAGGGGCTTCCTTCCACCAAATTGGTGGATAAGATAGGCCTCAAGTATGTATGCAAATGTAGGATTCCTTGGAAGCCTCTTAACTCCCATTACAGCCCATAGGTTTGTGGACTGAAGGGAGAAAAGGAGAGGTAATTTGACCCAGGCTGTGGCCTCCCTCCTGGCTGTTCTCCTTTAGAGTCAGGAAAACAAAGGGAGCCTTTTCGTAAAATCTTTTAGGGAGCTAGCTATATTAGCATCTCGAACCCAAGGCTTCAAAGAGCTTTGTGGCATCTTAAAGACTTGTGAAACGCGATTCACCCCCTCCCCATTTCATCCCCACAACAACCCTGTGGGGTAGGCTACCCTGAGAGTAAGTGACTGGTCCAAGGTCACCCAGCAAGCTTCCTGGCTGGGTGTGGGGGTGGGGGAGTATAGGAGTGCCCTGGTATCCCAGATTCCAGTCTAGTGCTCTAACCACTACAACACACTGAGTCTGATGAAATGAGTCTGACAAAGCATTGTCCTCAAAAGCATACGAAATATTTTGATTTTTTTAATGGAGATTTATTTTTTTGTCTGTCTTTTCCCTTGTTGCAAAATCCCAGTATGGTTTTGAATGGATTGGTTGCAGGGGTTCCCCCTCCACCTTAAAAAAGAAATTCCAATATGCACATGAATGGATTGGTTGCAGGGTTCCGCCACCCCCACCCTTATTTAGAAATTCCAATATGGTTATGAATGGACTGGTTGCAGTTTTGAACTTTTGCCCCGTGGTCTGCCTTTCCTCCGAAGCTGTAGTCAGTGTTGGCTGACTCTGTTCAAACCACAGAAGAAATATAGATACAGGGTGGAAAGGAGAAAAGTGTTTTTTTCCTTCCTATTTAAAAATGTCTGGAGCAGTTTCAAAATGGGGTTTATTTAATTTTTCGAAACTTTTTCCCACTCTTTCCAACCGGAGGCTGTTCTTCAGCCAAACTCCCTTCAAATGCTGCCTCCCACACACACACACAAACCCTGGAAGTGGTAATAACCCAGAAATAGAAAGAAGATGAGGGAGAGAAAAATGGGGGGGGGAGTGTACAGGGAGTGGGGGGGGCAAAGGCAAGTAGGGAGCTACCTCACCTTTGAGATTAGATGTGCCCACAGTTGATACTGCAGGGGAGGTTGACTGGGCAAAGCATTTGAAAGCCGTCTGCTCACTTGAGGACTCATCGGATGTCCCATTTTCCTTCTTCTGCCTCTCATCATAGACTCGCATGGACTGGAGGGTCAGTTGCTTCCTGGAGAAAAGTTGGTTGGTTTAAAAGTCGCTGGAGAAGGGAGGAAACTCTCAAACACATACCACTCGCTCCAGACCATAATACCTCTCTAAATCAAATCAGCTGGCACCACAAAACACTGTTTACAAAAGAAAAAAAAACCAGCTGGTGCCCCATTCAGGCCAATGGACGAGGAAAGACATCCAATGGAATCAAACAGGATTTTTTAAGCATAAAATAAATAAATATGGTTGTGATTCCCTGAAGATATGCTTATCATCGAAGCCAGGCTTGCCCAGCCTACTGGCCTGGCACTAGAGTCGCAAAGAGTTTCTAGGCAAGTAGCCTGTTTTAAGAAAGGGGCTTTGCGCACCCCAGTGTTATTTACTTCGGAGGATGCCCCCAAAGGTCAACAGATTTTACTGAAGATCAAAGGGCCTTTGGGCGTCAGTTCAGTGGAAAGAAGGCGGGGTTTCTCTAGGAGTAAAGAGAATTTCAGGTTTCGGGTTTGGAACTGGGATTCTGGAAGCCAGAGACAGTTCTTTTGGAAGGAAGTCGATTCCTTTTCCAAGGGGAAGGTAGAATTTTGAAGGGAAGAACTTTAATGAGTTGCCATCAGAGCATGGCAAGGACAACCTCCATATGATATTAATATTCTTCTTCATGTCTAGATGAAATCTCAGAAATCACAAATGCTTAGAGAAACCAAACATCTGATAGGGGGCAGATGATCTCCTCACAGTTTGGGAAGAGTGAAAAATTGGTTATTGTGGGGTGGATGGAGATCAAATCTGTAACTAAATGGAGAGTTGCGCTGGGTATGGTGAGTTTTAGGCAACCATAGTCCAGCAGCGATCAGCTGTGCCAAGTTGCTGGGCTATTCCTGGGATTTCTGGCTTTTTAATGGCTACTAGGAAGTTATTGTTCAGTTTATTTTTTTTATTTTTAAGAGAGAAATTATGAATAATGCTTGCAGGAGCCAGCTGTCTCCCTGCTCCCTAAATGTATGTGTACCTGCAAAATTAAAATTAAATATTGGGCACCTTTCAAGTCGAAATGAAGCAATTGGTTTTAAAATTGAAAGCATGAATTACATGTTTGAATCTCTCCTCCCCCCCCTTAAATAAGGAGGTCTTAAATGGTACTTTAAATACAGGCTGGGTCATTGCAGATTTTAGAGGAATTTTTTTTTACTTGAACTTTTTTTTGCTCTTTGCTCAAAACATCTAGAAATATTTGCCTTTGAAGAGTGCCTTCCAAAACAAATATCCACACCCACTTACCCTGCCCTGCGTGCATATTGTGCAAAGATAACACACACAGGAAAGCTCTAAGCAAGACTAAGAGATGCTTGTTTTCCTCTTCACTGACACTACCTGCTGTTAAAATACCCCTTGGAAGGAACTCAAGGCTTACTTCAATCTAAATGCATGCGGGATCAGGTTAGTGCAACGTCTCATTAGAATATTGCTTTGGGTAAACTACTGCCGGCCACGCCCTCTCCACAGCGTCTTGTGTTCCACATTTCGACAATGGCAAACACGTGTCCTAAGCTGTGTATGTCTCCCTTGGGTGGTACTGAACACACCTTTGGGCGTTTACAAATATCACTTTCTAAAAAAAGATTCCACTAAGGCTAGGAACCCTCCCTCCCTCCACCAACACTCATCCCAATGAGAGTTGTGTGTTTTAAAGATCCTTGGACGGACCCTACAATAGGAGCATTTCAAAACCAGGCTGAACATGCTAATAGCAAGTTGGACAGACACCCCACACTCTACTGTGACATCCCCACTTACCTTTTCTCTCGCCTCCCATTCCCTGTGTCTCGAAAGCCTTTGGCAAATGGATTGTTGTCGATCTTTAACTGAGTTATCTATTTTTACAAAAAACAAAAAAGGAGAAAAAAAGAAATGAAATGAAATGAAATAATGCGTAAGGACGGAATCTCGAAGTGGATCCAGATTTTTAGGGGGGCATAGTGTAATGGCTGGGGCACTGGAAAAGGTGCATGGAAAGATCCTGGTCCTAATTCCTTGACTCTGGAAACCAGGAGAAAACTGGGTTAGTAAGTAACTAGCTCTCGGTGTGATTTACTTCATGCAAGGATCAAAGGGAAATGCCTTAGTTCAGTGGAAGAACATCTGCTTTGCATGCAGAAGGTCCCAGGTTCAATCCCAGGGACTCTCTGCCTGAAACCCTGGAGAGCAGCTGCCAGTCAATGTAGACAACACTGAGGTGGCTGGACCAGCTGTCTGACTCTGTATAAATAAGGCAGCTTTCTGAGGTGGCGAAACCCTGAATGGAGGAAGGGTGTGATCCAAGCACAGAAAATAGAGGTTATTTTCCAGCCTGTTGGACCTCTAATTTCATAGTCCAACCCAGGTGGAGTGGTTCTCCTGTGCCTGCCCTTACTCAAAGCAAGGGGAATAAGGCAGGGGGCCTAGACAGCTTTCATCCCAAACTATGCCTCAAAGTTTCTTTCCAAAGCCCCAAGCAACACCCTTAGCAGAAGACCCAGAAACTGAACTATGTGATATTGTTATGGCCAAGAGTCCAGGATCCTATGGCTTCCCCCCACCCACCCCTGGCAGCATGAAAGACCATTTTCATGCACCTCTGCCAGTCCAATTGCAGTGGCTGGTTGCCTCAGCCTGTGTGTGTGTGTGTGTGTTGAGGGGGGAGCCCTGGCGGAGGAATGAGTGGAACGTGCCGCCCTGGCTATCCATTAAAGTTATGTTTCAGTTTCAACTCTTTACCTGCCATAATTAAACCGCAAAGGAATGGTGGTCACCCGCTTGCTATAATAAAATACTTTATGTAATTACCGTCCATGGGCCACGTGCTTGTGTGTGTGTGTGTGTGCGTGCACGCAGTGCTGTGGGTTGAGGAGGGGGGCCGAGCTCTGAATAAATACTATGCAAACATATTACAGGCATGTTACTCCCCCCCTCACCTCTGCAAACTCTTAAAAGGATGGGTGGGAGGAAATCAACAACATCTGCACTTCGTTGCTTTTTTCTTTTCTTTTCAAGACTGCAATGCCTTTCTCTTCAAGGATCCAGTCCATGTCCAGCGCTTTTGGCTTTCAAAGAAATCACTGGGTGCCCAAAGTTCGGCACCTGCTTAATTTTTGAAATCATTGCTGCCACCTCTTTTAAAGCAGGAGATACTGGGCTGTCCCTTTGGGTGGGAAGATGAGCCCAAAGTTTTGATCTCACTCACACTCTCCCTTTCTAAGCTTAGGCTACAATCCTCTGCACCCTTAGTTTGAAGGGATACCCATTGAGCACAGTGGGACATGCTAAGGATTAAACATGCATAGGATTCCTTCCCCTTATCCATTTTCTACAGAAGTGCAGAGACCTTTTGAGATGGGGAGGTTAAATACTGCCACAGTGCATATGTATACAATATTATATGCTATATAATAACATAGCATAATAAAAAAATATTACATGTGTGTAATCTTTGGCCGGACCCTGGCATCTGTTCCCCCAGCGATTAAGAAACAGGAGAAAAACGTAAGAAAGGGACCTAGCCAGTCTTTGTGTTCGGATTCAGAGCAGCAGTGCCTGTCCGGGAGTCAATCCATTACCTTCCAATTGCTCAGAAAGTGCTTAATGAAGGCGACCGGGGCTGGCTAGGTGAGCGCTGGAATGCGGGTTCTCTGACCTCTTGCAAGAGATCGCTCAAGATAACGCCAGGAAAGGGGGGGGGCCTTTGGCTCCATTAACAACACCGCTTTCACACGCCCATTGCAGGGCAATCGGACAAGGGGCTTCTCGGCTCTCTCTCGAATGGGGACGAGAAAGGCTTCCGCGGACCGAGCACGGGGCTAATTCAGTCAAGCGAGATCCGCTCGCCCCACCTCACCTCGGCGATCGTATCAAACAAAAGTTCTGCTAAGCGGCTAGTCCCTAGCACGTTTGACTTCTTCCTGGGGCCTCCTCAAGCCAAGCCTCGATTTCCCAACAGGAGCAGAAACACGGCAACAGATTCGTTTCCCTCCCCACACCAAAGCACACGCTTTCGTCCAACATCATATCCTGCCAACTTCCACCGCGATCCTGAGTTCAGGCACGAGCCACATTGATTTTAAGAGAGCTAAACTGTCCAAGGAGCTTGGCCAGGAGAATTAAGCGCTCTCTCACACACGCGCGCGCGCACACACACACTCTCTCTTTCAAAGTACACACTGGGGTTTCCATCTTGCAGCGCTGCCAAAGCTCCATAAACCACCGCACTCGAGTTTGGGAAGCCAAATACCAAAAGTACTAATTTACAGCGAGGGGAAAAAAATAAAAATGAAATGAAACTAAGGCCGGCTAGTCGAAGTCTGCCGGGTCCTTCGCCTTGAATTCATTACCATAAATTTAGACCGCGCCAAGCTCCCAGATAGACCACTTTGGTGGGAGAGGCGGCCTCCCGCAAACAGGAGTCCTGGTGATAATTGAGGATAGGGTATATTTAACAACTACACCTCTCTCCCCACCCCATCCTCAAATCAGAATTGGCTGTGTCCTTCTTATTAAACGCTGCTAGGTGCTAAAAGTATATTTCTTTCCCCTGCTCCTTAAAAAACACACACAACACTACTCCAAAACTATTAATAAAACCACTGCAGTATAAAGTGGGGGGCGGGAATGGATAATATGAACCAGACCTACATTTGGGGGGCCTGGTAGCCCCTGTCGTTGTTGTTTGTTTGTTTGTTTTAAGTAAACTAATGTATGGTCTGGTTAGGGTTCTGTTTCCTCGAAATTCACATTTGCACACAGAAAGAGAAAGTCGGATATCTTTTTTACACTCTCTTTCTCTCACACTACAAACCAAATCTATTTTTCTCTCCACCACCTCTTACTAGTTTTCTCTGGATACACTGAACATCGAAAATGAGAACAATTTTAATTCCTTCTTTTAACTTTCTTTCTGAAGTGGCCGAAGTGATAATGGGGGGGGGGGTGCGCTAGGAGACAAGGCCCAATTTTTTTCCTGAGCCATTAATGCCAAATCAGATCAGGATCGGAGGCTCAAGATCACCCATCTCTCTTGCCACCCCCTACCCACCCCGCCACTTCATTCCGTTAAATGCACTCCACAGCGATTCTTTCTTACCTTATCGTTCTGATACGCAGTCACCGCAATGAATTCTGTCTCGGGGAAAACGTAAGTGCGGAAGGTGCTGTAAGGCAGTTTCAGAATATCATTGGCCCGGACGATGTGGAACCGTGGCTGATACTTGTGCATGGAGTTCAGTATCGTCTGCGGGTGCGGGGGGGGGCAGAGACAGACAGACAAGCGGGCACATCCAGACTTAGTCAAAACGAAAGGAGGAACATCAGCAAAGCCTGAAATTAGGCCTCCAAATCCTAGCCACCCTCTTTCTTTCTTTCTTTCTTTCTTTCTTTCTTTCTTTCTTTCTTTCTTTCTTTCTTTCTTTCTTTCTTTCTTTCCTCCCTTCTTCTACACACCTAGAACCACCGTTGCTTGGAAATATTTTGCTTTAAAATAATACCAGCAATCATAATAATTGTCTTCCAACTCAGTAGGAGAGAGAGAGCTAAGCCCGGGTCATTAGTTGACTGGCGAGGAGATGTAAAGGAAGCGCGAGGGAGCGGAGTGGTTTTCTGAGCAAGCACCAAGCGGGCCAAAGGGCGGGGGGAGAGGGAGAGAGAAGCGCTGAGGCTTTTCAGGAAGATCAGCCAAGGCCAGCCAAGCTGAAACGAGGATCTCCCCGCTTCTTCCTTTTTCCTTCCCAAGAAAACCTCGCCAGGAGGAATGACCTCATTTTCTGCACTTCGCTGGAGGAGCTGCCTTGCCCGAAAGTTCGCTTTCCTATCTGTACACAGACAGGGATGTGAATGGAGGAAAGGAAATCCTAATAATAATAATAATAATAATAATAATAATAATAATAATAATAATAATAATATTGTAAAGCGACCCGAGCTTAAACATGGGTTTAAGTCGATTAGGAGGGGGATAAAATCCGGCTGGAATCCCAAGGAAATTTATTTTAATTTGGGTCGTTTGGGGTGTTTTTTTTTTGTGGTGGGGAGGTGTATTTATTTCCTGTCCTTCCTTCTTCCTCTTCTCTCCTCCACCTCCATATTTTTTATCTGCACCCTGCCCACCCCCCAATTCTGCAACTGGCTGGCTCTTAAGTCAGTTTTAAAGTTATACCTAGAAAAGTTATAAAACAAATCCCAGATTTGATGCGAGTTAAGCTGCTTATTTCCCCTACTCTCCCTCTCTGCGTTTTAGCTGGAGTTCGGATCCTGCAGATTTAGAGCAGAATCGGAGCAAGAGTGCCGGATTTTTTTGCCCCGGAAGTTTCCTAATTAGATTTATAGTCATGGAAAGGGAACGATTACCCTCGTCCTGCGATGCCTCCCCGTTTTCCCTCCCTGAAACACATGCACACAGAAACCAATTATGAAATTATTATAAGCAGATCGACCAAAGTGCCCAAATATGAAGTCATTTCTCACCCCCCTCCCCTTCCTTTAAAAATCTGGAAGGGATAGAAATCGAACGTCAGTCTCGTTGGGCCTTTGCAAAGCTGTTTTAGCGAATAGGTTTTCCCCCACGCACCCAGCCACCCCCAATCCCTGCGGCGTGACCGAGGGTCGATCTAAGCTGATCTCTCCACCTTGCAAATGTATGTTTTGCTTTGTTTTAAGCGCGGCGTTTGAAGAACCAGAAGGCTATGTTACAAGGGAAAGAATTAAAAATCACTTACAAATCCGTGTTTGTCCGAAATGTTATTAGTCAGTTTAAGTTTGTGGAAAGTCACGACTTTAGACATCCACTGTTCTCCGGTCGCCGGGCTATCTGGATGGATATACATTCTCTTTGGCATTTCAGGGTCGGCTTTCCCGGCCACCATCCACCGGGAATTGTGGAATTTATATCTACAATCGTCAGCCGCCACTATGTCCATCAACAAAATATATTTGGCCTTCTTATCCAGGCCAGTACACCTCACTTTAAAGGGTGGAAACATTCTCCTAGAGACAGACACAGACAGAGCACAAAACAAAGAAGGCGAAGATTTTACTTATATTAAAATGTATAAATATAAATATATATTAAAAGAGAGAGAGAATCGTCTTAGCGTATCACTCAACCGCATATTATTGTGCAAAAGTATCCCCCCCCGCCAACCTTAGCAATGAACTGTATTTACTTTCAGATTCTCTCGACTGGTTGCTATCGTGCAAAATAAAAATGATAATAGGAATCCTTTGTGGATATTCCATTTTAATTCTTTTTTTTTAAAAAAAAATCTCTCAAAATAACCTCATTTGGTTTGGGCATGGAGGGAGACGCAGATCCGCAGTATTTAGCGTGCAACAATAGTCCAAGGCCAACGATATTGGAGAGCTTGGGAGATGGTTGCCACCCCTTCCCCAAATCCTTAAGTTGATTTCCAAATTGCAAAGACGTGTGATTTTGTTGTAGCGAGCTGTTGAAGTCTGGAAAGTCTCCTTACAAAGTCGCTGCCCAAATAAGAAAGCAAACAGTAGGTAATCTTTCTTGGCCACAGATCCAAAGTCTCCTAACCTCTTTCCAGCCATCTTGGGGACTTGATTATTATTTTTTAAAGCAGTTTAAAATGAAGCTGGCATCGTAAATGTGAACCTGAGGAATCTGCATCAGGGATATATTTTAACTCTCTGCGTTGGAATGAAATAATGGAAAGTGTTTCTATAGAAATTACAACTACTCGTAATTTGTGAGAGGACGTTTAGGGAAAATGCATAATCTGCCATATAGCTCTTAAATAAGCTGTAAGTACAGCTTACAAACTTTTTACGGGGTAAGGAAGCCATTCATTCCAAACGCTCTGTATTATTATCAAGTCCAGTGCTAAAATATTTTCACTTGCTCCACAAATTTCGGGCCCTACATCTGGATTTCTCTAGCAGTTGAAATCCTGGGTTCAAAATACCCACATTTACAGGAGAGCAATGTTATGTTCGGGGGGTGAGGGTTCAAATGTGCTTTAAAAATTCCAGTCGAAGAGTTCCACCCCCGAACAGATTTGCTTGGAAGTAACTAGGCTGGATCTCCTTCGAGCGTGGAAAGACTTAACTGCTAAAGAAAGCCTGAGTAGGATAAGCCTGCTTTTACGTCTGGGTGTGTTTTTGCCTGGAAGTAAGCCCCCATTCATTCCAACGGGCCTGGCTCCCCAGCAAAAAGTGCAGGAAATTACAGACATAACATAGCCACGAAGGGAGCTGTTGCATTTTTTATTAAAATATTCCCGGTGCAAAATTCTGCCCAGTTTTATATGATTGCACATATCCCACGAACACTGCGGTCAGTTCTCTCTTTGGTGTGCACAGATAAAGTGTTGCGCGTGTGTGCACGATACCTGGAGGCAGATCTATCTATCTATCTATCTATCTATCTATCTATCTATCTATCTATCTATCTATCTATCTATCTATCTATCTATCGCTATATGCATTGCATAGGTTGTACACACACAGTATTCCCATTGTCCTTCAGAGGATGAAGGCTTTACACGGTCAGCTGTCGCTTTCTGGATATTTTCCTAATTCCATATTAAGCTTTTTATTTTCTTGTTTGCAAGAGGAAACTATTGGTTTGTTTGGAAATCAGCTTGAGAGAAATGGGTTGGCGGGTGTGTGTGGAGGTGGGGGAGGCGAGACAGAGAAGGAACCCCCCCCCAATCGTTTCCAATAGCCCAGGAACAAATCTCCCTTACCTTCCCGACTTGGTGATTACCATCTCGGTGCCCCGCTTGTGGAACTGATCCCAGAGTTCCTTGGCTTCCAGGTGGACTTTGGGGTCGTCCTCCACCTCTTCCTCCGGCTCCAAGGTTTTCAAAGGCCTCAGGTGAGCCGCGGCTTGGTGTCCCAGAGACGAGAAAGGCATCCCAGATTCCGTCGCCCCGACTAACTGATCCATGATGGGCTTGGCCAGAGCCCCCGGCAGAGAGAGGGCGGCGGCCCCGTTGGGGGGCAACGCCAGAGCCGGGAAGAAAGGCGGCTGGTGACCCAAGACGGCGCTCATGGCGAAGTCCGGCGCCCGGTGAGGTAGGAAGGGGTGGTAAGCCATGCTGGTCCCAGGAATCACGGGCTCTCTCATGGAGAGATTCATCCAACAGCTTGCCTCGCTCCCAGCGGCCTGCCCGGACGCAGTCCTGGATCCTGGAGCGCGCGGCCCTTACGAGCTCATCGTCGGGCCACGATTCCCAGAAGAAGGAGAGAAGGAGGGAAAGGGAGGAAGAGGAGGAGGAGAGAGAGAGAGGAAGGCGAGAGGGCCGTCCGAAGGGGAGGCGAGCGACCAGGGCGGGGGGTGCCGGAGAGTGACATAGGCGAGTCACCAGAGAGTCCCAGCGCCCTAGTCGAAAGCAGGAGGCATCTTGTCACCCGGAACCTGCCAGGGTGTCTTTGCGCCTGGCTGGGAAGCTACTTCTACTCCTCCTCCTTCTCAGCGATCGCGTTTTCACAAGGATTGAATTATAATGTTAAGAATGGTCGGTTTCGAAAGAGGAAGGGGTGGCGGTGGAAAAAGCAGCAGCAGCTGCAGCAGCAGCAGCAAGGACTTCGGCCAGATTCCGCCGCTACTTCTGGGGAAGGCGACGGAGAAAGGAGGGTTCGGTCGTGCAGGTAAAAGGAACGCCTCGAAAAAGAAGAAGTCACCTTCTTTCTCTGGTGGGTCTCTTGCAAACGTTGAGATCGGAAGGTGTTTTTTTTTTCCTCCGCTCCCCCGCTCTTTCTTATGCTTCCCCCCTCCTTATATTCAATGCCCCTCCGAAAGCTTCTGGAAAGGTGGAGTGTGTTTGTGTGCGTGTGTGTGCGTGAATGAGAGGGAGAGGAGAGGAGAAGAGAAATTGTGAATGGGGGGGGGGAGCCTCTTGTTTCTAATCAGGCTCCTCGCAGCGCTAAAAGTTGGAGAGAGAGAGTGAGAGAGTGTGAGAGAGAGAGAGAATGCAGCTTCCGTTTTCCCCTCCCCCCACGCGGCTCGCCGTTGCCAAAGTTTGGATTCCAGGAAAAAAATAATCTCCGCCGCCCGTCTCCGTCGTTCCTCTTTGGATCTCTCCTCCCTTCTTTCCCCCTGTCCTCTTTAATTTTTTTTTTAAAAAAATAAATTTTAAAAAAGCCTTAACGATAGCGATTTGCAAAACTGGGGAACCTTGATCGCTCCTCTACCCCCTCCCAACCCCTGCAAGTTCCTGCAAGGAAGAGAGAGAGAAAAAAGAAAGAGAGAGAGAGAGACGGGTATGTGTGTGTGTGTGTGTGTGTGTGTGTGAGAGAGAGAGAGAGAGAGAGAGAGAGAGAGAGAGAGAGAGAGAGAGAGAGAGAGAGAGAAGAGAGGAGGGGGTTGTTGAGAGCGAGTGGGAGAGCGAGCGAGTGCGAGAGAAGGAGCCGTGAAGGGAGAACGCGAGCGAGCGAGCGAAAGCGGCGCTGGGCTCCAAGAATCCACGGTGTGAGTGCGTGTGTGTCTGAGCCAGCGCGCTCGGCTGCGCCGGGATGGAATGGCTGTGTTGTGCGGCGTTGCAGGGCAGCTGCCGCATACTTGATTGGCTCTTTGACGCTTTCGGACCAATTGTGTGGCTCCATAGGCGTGGTTTTGACAGGTCGAGCGGAGGGGGACCGAGGCGAGTTATAAAAAGAAGGTGTCGGAAATTGTAACGCTGCAGCAAAGCATCCCCACCGCTCGGTGCCGTGCGAATATGTCAACATGATCAGAGGCGGGCGGGCGGGGAGGGGGGGGAGCGAGCGAACGAGGGAGGGAGGGACGGAAGGAGGAGAGAGAGAGAGAGAGCTGAGAGCAGCCATTGGGAGAAAGCGAGCGAGAGACAGGGAAAGGCTAGAGTGTATGTAAGCGTCTGGCCTCTAGGGGGCTTCAGAGAGGCGAGTTGGCCCACAGCGCCGCAGCCAGAGAACCAAGAGGTGTGGGGGTGGGGAAATCTCTCTCTCTCTCTCTCTCTCTCTGGCTTGACCAAGCTTTGGGACATTTTCAATTTGGACTTATCATCAACTTTTCTCGGCGAGGCTTTCCATTTCATCGCCTCCTTTCCCTTCCACTGGGGAAGATCCGCGCCTAGGCTGGGTTTGAGATCTAGGAGGTTCAAGTGGGTGTGGGAGAAGGAGGAGGGAAGGGTGGGCTGATTCTCTCTCAGCCCCCCCCCCGTCCCACTCACGCGTGCCTAAGCTCTACCACCGTCGCCCGCCCCACTATTACCTCCCTGGCTGGCTCTCATGGGTCCCTAACCCCCACCCCACGCCCGGTTATACGTGCTGGCGCGCGAGCGAGCGAGCTCCTCTCCGCCCGCCCCCGCCCCCCCGCCGGATGGGATTGTCGAAGCAGGAACACACACGCGTACACACATACACACGTGTTACTCTCTGCCCACCGTGAGTATTTTGGCTTACTTCCTTTAAATTTTGCCTCTTGTTTCCAGTTGAAACCAAGGCGGGTGTCCCTTTAAGATGGGATGGGGCGCGAGCACCGAGGATGAGCTTCTTTAAAAAGTGGGGGGGGGGGTTGGAGAGAGAGAGAGAGACGCTTTGAACGCGTTCATCCTGTCTGAGCCGTTGTCAGGGTTTCTCTGAAACACGCAGAAGGACGGGTCGGGTCTGCGCGCCTCTGTTGCTCTACAGTCGAGCGATAGAAAGCGGCGTTTGTAGCTTAGATAGCGATCGAGGCTTTTATGACGCTTCGCCTGACATTTGCTATAATACACACCCGCAGTTACGGTTTAGATCACTTTTGAAAAGAAAAGAGGAACAGGCTAGATAGATGGGCTTCTGGATTCGGGGGGGGGGTGTCTCTCTGCCTCTCGCCTCCAGGATCCGCTTCACCCGCAGAACTGTCTATCTCTCCCTGATCTTGTCGCCTTTTGGTCCTGGGGGAAGAAATCGCTGAGGGGCGCCGTTGCCAGCACTCGCTGGGTGAAGGGTTGGGTAGCTTCGGACTATCTCCCTCCGGGATCGCCTTTACGACTAGCTTGGGGCCTGCCCGTCTGGTTCTTTTGCCTCACCCAATGCAGTATATTTATTTTCCTTTGGTTTTTCTTCTTTTCTTCTTCTTTTTCAACAGTCTCTGGGATCAGAAGTGCCACCTTCTCTCCTCCCCCCGTCGCATTTGTTTGATTAGCGCATCCGAAAAGCAAACTGTGTGAAATCGCACTGTCTGAAATGTCCAGACCTTGTCTGTGTGTTTAGGAGGAGGAAGGACGTGGGGTGGAGGAAGGAAACAGAGGCGGACGGAGGGTTGGAAGCCGAGAAAGGATTTTGTCGCGTGTGCATCGTCGTCTCCGTCACTTTGTATCCAAGTAACATTTACTCAAAGTAAACCCATTGAATTGAACAGGGCTGAGTTATTCATGCCCCTTTGTGGGTCTACTCTGAGTAAGACTAACATGGATTCAACATAATAATAATAATAATAATAATAATAATAATAATAATAATAATAATAATAATTTTCGTCTTCCTCCAAGAGCGATTGAGCAACATACTGGCGCCGAATGGGTTTCTTTTCATCCCGACTCAGCCCCCGTGCGTGTGTGTGCGCGCGCGCGGTGGCAGTTTATTCTTATTTCACTTACTGCATTTAGTTCCCCCCGCTTTCCTCCAGAGAGCTCCAGACCATACCTGGTTCTTCTCCCTTTCATAATTTAATCCCCACAACCACCCCGTGAGGTAGGTTAGGCTGAGAGAGGAAGTGACTAGCCCACGGTCACGGCCCAGTGGGGATTTGAACCCTTGTCCCTCAGGTCCGCCACTCTAACCACTACATCACTACATCGCCCTGAAAGTTAGGGGGCGCTGCGATTTTTGAATGGTGAGTGGATGAGCTATGGGCTGAAAGGAGGGGTTGGGGGCTCCGACCGGAAGCACAAAGGACAGTGGTCCCCCTGTGTGGTTTTTGTGGGGGAGGGACCCAGACCCAGCCGCTCCTCCTGGAGATCTCTGCCCCACAGCCTACTTCCTCTCGTTTTCTGTGGTTCTTGCTCTCTGTGTGTCTCTGCCGGGCTGTCTTTGGGAGCCGGTCGGATGAGCCTGGATAGTTGGTAGTTCCCAGAAAGGCGTGTTTGGTTAGGGGGAAAGGCGGAAGGGACACGGGCGAGAGGCTTTGGGCGCGCGTGCTGCCAGGGGCGCCATGCGGATGCGCTTTGGCTTCCTCGGGTTGAGGTGCTAAAAGTTAGACGCCAGCCTATAGGGCTCGTGGGGCTCGAGAGATGGTGTTTTCCGGGCTAGTTGTAGAGGGGCGTTTCTGCAGTGTGTGATGCGCATCTAAGCGTCAAGGATGGGGAGTGACAGACGTCGGAAGCACACGTCCGGGCTAGACGTCGGAAGCACAGCCAATGCACATTTAAAGGACGTGAACCGTCCCCTCCTCATCATGGGAACTGTAGTTTGCCAAGGGTGTCAAGAAGTGTAGCTATGCGAGAGAGAAACTACAATTCCCAAGATCCTTTGGGGGGAAGTCGTGTGCTTTAAAATGTGGGTTGGGTGTACCTGAAATGCCCGGCGTGGATCTGTCTTATATGTTCACTAGTGACATGAGAGAGGTGCAAAAAATCGCTGAGAATATAGGCGGTTGATCAGTGGAGTAGAGACAGAGAGCCGTTGTGTGATTGTGGACTCTCCTTCCCTAGAGGTTTTTAAGCAGAGGTTGGATGGCCGTCTGTCATGGATGCTTTGGCTGAAATTCCTGCATTGCAGGGGGTTGGACTAGATGACCCCGCAGGTTCCCTTCCAACTCTTCAATTTCTCTTCATAAGCTAGGACCACCAAGTTTGTAACCTATCGCTCAGGGTTGTTTTGAGGATGAAAATGAGAAGAGAGGGAGATCCACGTGGGCCGCCTTGAGCTCCATGGAGGAAAGTGTGACGAATAAATACCACTGACGAGAAAGGGGGAATGGGAAGCGGGAGGAAGAACAAGGAAGCGAAGGAAGAAAAAGACGAGGGGTCCCAAAGCTGAAAGTCTATGGCCATGAGGAAAGGGCGATTGTTGAAACACCTGCTTTGCTGAGGAAGATGCCAGGTTCAAACTCCGCACCTCCAGGTACAGCCGGGAGAGACCCCTGCCTGAAACCCTGGAGGGCCGCTGCCGGTCAGTGTAGACAATACTGAGCTAAATGGACCAAAGGCTCTAACTCCGAATAAGGAAGCCTCCCTTGATAGGGGAAGCGCCGTATTAGTGGTAGTGCATCTGCTCTGCATGCAGAAGGCCCCAGCTTCCACACACCCCAGGTAGGGCTGGTAGAGACCCATGCCTGAAATCCTGAAGGAGGCCGCTGCCAGTGCAGACAACACTGAAGCAGATGGACCTGTCGCAGTATAAGGCGCTTTTCTAAGAGTGGGGGAGGTACCGATAGAAGTTTTCGTGGATGCGCCCAAAATTTAATAGAGGCCCAGGGCTGTAAAATACTTTTGGATTAGCGATTGGTTATATATTATTTACCTATACCTGACTATGTTTTCCTACTAGTAGATGAGTAGGAATACCTACTCTTAGTGGAAGAGAGAGAAAGTGGCAGCAGAACCGACTGAGTTAAGGGGAAAGTACTGTACACGATTTTGTGGGTCATTGTCGGTGTGGGCGTATGAATGACAGCCTGTGCTTATGAAACACCTATACAGTATATATATTAGTTAGGCATATTTATTGTGTAGGAAAGGTGATCTAAGAATTTCGCCTAGGGAATGGTGATGGTTAAAAAGGGTCAATGGAATTTGTGGATCGGAGCGGCCTGATCTTTCTATAACCCCCTCCCGTTCACAATTCCTGGGGAAGGGAAGAAAGATAAAAGGGATTGTGTTGTTTTTGGGAGACAGGCAAGCCGTTTGGGGAGGGAGGGAGGAGAGGCCGGCTTTGGCCGTCGCGATCATGTAGGCGAGATAGGAGCGGAACATCTAACGCGATTAGCTCCTCCAACATGGCTTTTTTGTGTTTCTTAAGGAGCACATGTCTAAGAGCCTTTGGCGCCAGTTGGGGGTGAAATCCTCGCTGCGTCCAGAACCACTTTGCATTCCCCCAAAATATCTCCCCTTCACTCTGGGGCCGGGTCCCCTTGGAAGGAGCGCAAGAAAGCGGGTGGGGGTGGAGAGAGAGAAAGAAAGAAAGAGAGAGAGAGAGAGAGAGAATGTATACTTTTCAGGAGGAGAGTCACGGGAGCTGGACGGAAGGATTTGGCCAGACTCGCGTTTTCACGATCCCCAAAAGATGGGGAGGCTGGCAGTGAGTGTTTCGGAGCTCCATGCAGTCCTGCCCTATATGGACGTGTTTACTGAGAGGTAAGCCCCACTGACTTCACTGGGGCTAACTTTCCAGGGAAATTGTGTCCGGAGATGCAATTTTCGTCTCAGTTGCCTGCAGCTTGTTGTGGAGAAAGACGTGCAGGGGGAGAGGCGGGCAGGAAAAGAAGGGCCGGAGTGAGCGTGAGAGAGGCTTCCTCACGGCTTCTGTTAGAAACTGGTCCAAAACTTTGTTCTTCTCCACCTTCTGGATAGAGTCCCACAAAGGAGTGGGTGGGTTAATAGCAGTGCGTACAATCCTCCCTCCCTCCCAGCTCCTGATGGGCTGCGAGCTGGTTGAGGCCTTCTGAGAAAACAGGGAAAACCCAGGATTCTCCCTCCCGTTCCCTTTCCGTGAAACCAGAAGGAAGGTTCTGGGAGACTTCTCGGTTCTCTTTAGTTCACAGGACAACAGGGTTCCAACAGACGTATGGGCATCGGAAGCCCCCTCCTTTTGCAACTGAGGAGCTTTTAGTGAGTCCATCCCATCCCATACTAGGAAAGTTCTTAAAAGATGAGCAAATCAGCATACACTCCATGCATTTAAGCCACATACACACATGGACAGAATCCTGGGAACTATAGTTTGTTCAGGGTGCCAGGGTGGTGTAAACTACAGTTTCCACTATTCTTAGGCGGAGGGTATGTACATGCAAAATAATATTTGGAATCTTGATATCCCTCACATTCCTTATTATCACGGGTACTTTAATTGTGATTCCTGTATTGCAGGGGGTTGGACTAGATGACCCTTGGGTGTCTACCATTTCTATGAAGCCTGTCATTCCGAGTGGAAACTCTCCCTACTCTCCAAATACTTTGTAAAGGAGTTGTGAGAATAATGATAACAACAGGAATCTCTCTCTCTCTCCCCCCCCACCAGTTCATGTCAGGTTTTATCCTTACAGCAATCCTGTGAGACAGGTTAGGCAGAGTCCATAAGTGTCTGATCCAAGGCAGATGACAAGGGTGCTGAAGATGGCTGAGTGCTGATTCCAAACAGGCCAACCTCTTCTCCTAAAGTTGTTCACTCAGAAATAAGTCCCACATTGTTCATTGGGCCCCAGGAAATGGGTTCTGGGTTGCAATCCTTCCCGAAGTGTAATGGGAGTCAATCTCAATAGAATAATAGAGTTGCAGAGTTGGAAGGGACCCCAAGGGTCATCTAGTCCAACCCCCTGCAGTGCAGGAATCTCAGTTGAAGCATCCATGACAGATGTCCATCCAATCTCTGCTTTAAAAGCTGAAATAGTGGAATTTGTTTCTGATTCAAAGTGCTTGAGGGTTATAGCACTATGCCCCCTTAACTGGAAGCAAACTTCCAGAGCGGGTTAGCCCAGTTAGATCTGTCTTGCAAAAGCAAATGAACAAAAAGTAAGCTGCTTGTAAGTAAGGAGGAAGTCGTTCTGGCATAACTTTTTATTACCTAAAAGGAGTCCGCTTCATCAGAAATTTGGGGCATCACAAATGCAGTTGGCTGCTAATCCTAACTGGATTTACTCGAGGGAAAAACTGCACTGGATTCAATGGGACTTACTTCTGCGTAGGCTGTAGGAGGTGCCACAACGGCCTCCCTCGAAAAGCAACGCTATCAAACCTGAATGGACTTACTTTAATGAAAAGAAACATGCATAGGATTTGCTGAAGGGGGTGTGTGGGATTGTTGCCTCCACCTTGGAATTACCAGAAGGGTGATCATGTCTGATTTCCTCCTGCTTCCAGTTTTGGAATGATGATAAGGAAGGGGGGGGATGACTGGAAGAAAACTCTTGAGGTTCCTCCGCACACCCACACCGCGACTTTACCCTTTGCGGCCCTCTAGAATGTTTACGGATTACGCCGCCTGCGAAATCGCCCGCGCTCCCCTCCTAATGGTGTGCAAACTTCCGCCGATTCCGAGTGACCTCCCAGACTAAGCCCCCTGGAGACTCGTATTCTGGAGGGAGGCCGCACTAATCTGAGGATCAAAAGCGGGAAGGTGCGAACGCTCTTTGTGTCTCCGCGGCAGCCTCCTTCCACCCCACCCACCAGCCCCGCTGCCCCGCCTGCGTGTGATAAATGTACACTGGCGCCGACTGCGCGCTGGATGATTAATTTGCAAGCAAACCTAACCAGCCCGCCGACCCAAGTCACCCGATGGCCAGCCCAGCCATCTTAGTTAAATATTGGCCAAAAGAGCTCGATGGTACACGTTTTAGCCCCGTTTTTTCTCCCCCTTGGACTGCAGGAAAGTCTCGAGGACGAACTAAATCAACACAACTAAAAGAGGAGAAAGAGACAAGAAGGAAGGGGCGGCGGGGAAGGCATCGGATGGCGGAGGAAAGAGGATAATGCCGTATTTCTTCTCTGGAGTATCTAACCAACCATTTTAGGCTTCATCTCGCCTCATCGAAGGGAGCCTAAAGCCTTTGTTCTGGGTCTCTAACCAAAGCGGCTGAGGGATGAGGGAGGGAGGCAGATACAGCTCAGCCTTTAAACTCAAGGGCAAGGGTGTGGGAAAGGGCAGGACGCCTGAGCCATCGATAAGGAGGCATCTGCCTGGCATCGATCCAGCTGTCTACACTCATTGCTATCGAACCTATGTTGATTTTCCTAACCAAAGCTGGAAGGGGCGTTTCTATTCTGCGTTCTCTACACCTTATTGGGGGACAGCGGTAGGGTTAAAGTGCTGCTGATCGCCCCCCCCCCTGTCCCTGAGCGCTTCTGTGAAGGAAGATCTGCCCTTCATGGACCTCCTCCTCAGGAGCAGGGCAAGGTCAAGCGCTTCCTAAGAGGTGTCCTGTCAGAGTTTGTGGCATATCCAGGGGTTTGGAGAAATGCGTAGCCCTTTCTCCAGAGTCTGAGGATAGGGGCTGCCGGGTGGTCTCGCCCGTTGAGTACCTGTTGCAGTCAAGAGATAAAAGAGAGGAACACTTTCGACGAAGCTGTCGGACTACAGTTCCCAACATTCCCGACTGCTCTCCTGGCCATAGGTGCCCGAGCACCCACAAAAATTCCCCATGAACGGGCCGGGCACCCACAAATTTCGGTGCCAGGGCCATGCACGCTGCATGGCACCCACGGCCCCGGGGCCAAGCTAGCACTCCTGCTCCTGACTGCCCGGGAATGATGGTAGTCGGAGATCCCCGATGTCTGGAGGAACCATGAATTCTCTGGTCTACAGGCTTCCAAATTATTACATTTATTTTCTGCCAAGGAGCTCAAGGTGGCCCGCGCAGTTCTCTCCCCTTCCTCATTTTATCCTCACAACAACCCTGCGAGGTAGGTCAGACAGAGAGAGCGGGACTGGCTGAGCGAGGATTCGAAGTCTGGTCTCCAAGGTCCTAGACCAGGCACCCTCAAACTGCGGCCCTCCAGATGTTTTGGCCTACAACTCCCATGATCCCTAGCTAACCAGTGGTCAGGGATGATGGAAATTGTAGTCCAAAACATCTGGAGGGCCGAGGTTTGGGGATGCCTGTCCTAGACCAACACTCTAATCACCACGCCGCGGAGATACAGGAGCTTCAGCCTAGGCTCACTATCCCATGAGTTCAAAAAGATCCGCATCACACACACACCCCGCCGCCTCTATCAGCTCAGTAACGGTGCTAAGTAGGTTTTGCCAAAAGGAGGTGGTGGGTGGGAAGTTTTGCCCAACGCCACCCAGTGAGCTCTAGAACAGTCTTGCAAGTCTCTGTGGTCCGAATCTAACGCGCTAACTTCGATCAATTCTAAGGCAGTTTGCAATTAAGCAAGCCTCGCGGTTTGTTTGCTTTTAAAAGATACGACTATTATCTAGGATATTTTTTTTTGAAATATTCTCCCCAAATGGCAAATTATGAATGGACAAACACCTGATTGCCACCCAGGACATTACACCGTTTCCTTCTTCGGTTTTCGTTTGTCAGCGCAGGATTAAACCGAGGCTGCTGTACACACTATGCCCTGAAAGTGTATCGGAAGTGCACCCTCTCCCTCAAAGAATTATGGGCACACTGCAGAGTTTCAATTCCCAGCAAGACCTTACAAATTAACCCAGAATTGAGGGGAGGGGAATGTGCTTTAATAGTCGTAGTGTGTACGCAGCCCCGGGTTGGTCGTGTTCCAGCGCTTGAAAAATCACAGCTAACCGTACTGTACTTATTTATACCGTCGCCTTTCCTCCAAGGTGCTCAGCTCAAGGTTACCCCCTTGCTTACCCCTCCCAATTTTAATGTCACAACAACTTTGTGAAGTAGGTTAGGCTAGCCCAAAGTCACCGGGTGAGCTTCAAAGCTGAAGCTGGGATTCAGGTCTCCCAAGTCCTAAACCCCGAACCTCTAATTCAACAGTAGCCAAGGTGATGCCTTTTAGATATTACTGAATCACCACTCCTATCACCTCTGACCATTGGTCTTGCTGGCTGGGGCTGATGAGCATTGGAGTCAAACTACAGCTGGATGGCACCGTTGGCTAACCCTGCTCTAACTACTACACCTCACTTCCTTTCCTCTCAACGCGGATCTCCATCTCCTCCCGCGCCTAGTGGCGTCCGCTCTAACTCTGATCCGGGGATATTTGGGCCGTACTCACGGCCGCTTGAAAAGCGTCGCCTACTTTTATTCTCCTAGGGTCTTTCTCATTATTCTCCTATTGCAATGAAACCACATAGGAGGAGATTCAGCTACCGGCTTCCAGATTTAAAACCATTTAGGCAACAACGCTATTTAAAAAGAGGAATACTTCCAAAAATCGCTTCGTAGGGAGTGATCTTAGGAGTATCATTCCCTCTCTAAAAAATAGAAGACCCGCTGAATACCTTCCTCTCTCAACAAGGGTTTTCAAGTGGGGCTCTTTCCCCTGCTTTTATCAGTACTGGAACTATTTTTAACCGTTTTTGAAATATATGTGGAATCGCTTTTAAATGTATGTAGTGTGTGTGGGCGTGTATGTGGAATTGTGTTTAAGTGATATTTGCATTTATATATTCACCTTTCCTCCGAGAACCTCAAGTCGGTCTACGCAGTTCTCTCCCCGCAACGTTCGTTGCATCCTCGCAACAACTCTGTGACTGTGAGACAGATTAGGCTGAGAGTCTGCAACCGGCCCAAGGTCACCCGGTGATCTTCAAGGCGGTGTGTGTGAGTGAGTAAGTGAGTGGGAGACAGAGAATTCGAACTCTGGCCTACCAGCTCCTAGCCCACCACTCTAACCACTACACCACCCTGTCACCCGCCCCCGGGGTGACTTTCCGGGGAAAGGGAGATCTGAGGTTTGTCTCAAATGCTAGTAACCGCTCAGAGTTACACCCATGGGAATTAAGGGACGCGATTTAAGTTGGGTCCAATTTACTTTATTACGACCTTAAAGGCAGGCGGCTTTTCCATAGGGAGCCTAATACGGAGTCAGACCTTGTTGTCTAGGCATCTAGTTTGGAGCTTTCTAGAGCCTTCCCCAACCACCGCCAGGAGAGAAAGAAAAAACATGCAGCAGGCGGTGTTTAGCATCAATGCACTGGCCGCGGTGGGGAGAGGGTGAAATTGACGGCGGCGTCCCTTTCGCCCTAAATATGCGGCGAGCCGCGCGTGAGGTCCGGCAATCAGGCAATTACACGCTCCTTCGCGACTTAAACTTTCACCCCCATTTGGAGGGCTGCGACAGAAGTCGGCTGCGGGGGTGGGAGAGTAGGCGTTCCTAAGTGCCCTCCCGCGTTGACATATAAGCGGCATCCTCCTCCGCCTTTTGTGGAAGCTCTGAAAGACTTTTTCAGCTGCTGATTAAGGAAAGTTCTTTTTTTTTTGCGGGGGCGTGGAGAGTTAGTTAATCACCTCTTGGGACTGCATAAACTCCTTACACCTAGCGGGGAAGGCATTGCCTTTCTCTCGCTCCCCCCGCCCCCTTTCGCGCTGCCCCCAGCTTTGAAAGAAAGGTAGGAAGGTCTCCAGCACCCTCCGGCCTTGTTGTGGGTCTCGCGTTTTGTAAGGGGGAGAATGGGTCGCTTGACTTCTGGGCAGGCCGAGGTCAGGTTCGCCTCCCCAGCTGACCACGGTTAGGAAAATAGCCACTGCAGAAGCCGAACTTCTAAGGCTGCGAGCCTGCACGTCGATTAAAACGTTTTGGGCACTGAAAATAAAGTGGTCTCGATTAACCGGTCACTTGTTGTTGATTTTAAATAGGAGTACTAAAAGAATTGTCATTTTTATTTGGGTTGTAAGATGCTTTGAGTTGCTTGGGGAAAGAGGAAATGACGAAGGAAGTCAATAAACAAGCAGGCAAGCAAACAAACAAATAATATTTCCCTCCAAGGAGCTCCAGGTGGCATACATGGTTTTTCCCTTCCCCTTTTATCCTCACAACAACCTCTGAGGTAGATTAAGTTGATGGACAGTGACTGGCTCAAAAGCACCCAATGTGGGGATTTGAACCCTGGTTTCCCAGGTCATAGTCCAGGCATCCCCAAACTGTGGCCCTCCAGATGTTTTGGCCTACAACTCCCATGATGCCTAGCTAACAGGACCTGTGGTCAGGGAAGATGGGAACTGTAGTCCAAAACATCTGGAGGGCCAAAGTTTGGGGATGACTGTCATAGTCTAACACTCTGACCATTTCACCACACCGGTTCACCGGTTCTCCTTCAGTTCCATTCAAAAACTTGCCCACATCACCTTGCAGGTGCTAAGCATGGAGGCAACTCCACCAATTAGCTAAAAACTAACCCTGTTTACTAACTGGTGGCAAATATTTCTTTAACCTGGGGAGAGCCCCTATTGCTTCTTAGGAAAATTTCCAGAGGGACTAGTCACCTTACCGTAGTTTCCTGCAGCAAAAGCATAGACTCTTGCAACGCCTTAGAGACCAACTAGTTTATTATGGCATAAGCTTTTTAAGAATCGAGCCCACTTTTGTTAGATGCATGGAGCAAGATTTTAGCTGTAAATGAGAAGATTGCATGGTGGGAGTCAAACCGCAATAAAATGGAAAAAATACAGTCAATGTGATAATGTTAAATGTATGTTAAACAGACACACCTTTTACAGTAGCATACTGCTGATAACTTGCTCAACATTGCTGAGAAGATTATATTAACACATGCAGTTGGGCTGGGAGCTATTCCCAATAAATAGTCATAGATACCACAGATATTCTGGCACTGGCCAGCTAATTAAGACACACAATGTGATAAAAATCCTATGTCTTGATTCAGTGCTCAGAATTCCTTGATAAATTCTGATTCAGCTGTAGCCTTCCTAGGAAGAATTAACCAACCCAAAGAGTTTAATTTTAGAATCGAGGCTTTCCTCCTTTCCATTCCCATTGCCACCCTTGTAGAAGGTTTGACCTTGGAAAAACCATGCAATGAAATGTCTCTGGGCATGTGGAGAGATCATTTATCTCCCACTGGAGGGTGTGGGGTGGGGTGGAGATGAGAGCTAGTGTGCTAGTTGCTAGGGAACTGAGGTACACCCCCCTCCATGAGTTTTTTTCTCACTCCCTTTCCACACCTGCAATTTGTGGATAATAAAACTAATAAGACAGTGTTGCTGCAAGAATTACCGAGATAATGTGGAGTGCTCTGAAGGCTCCAGAGCACTATGTAAATAGTATCTGATATAACTGCTGCAGACAGCCGAATTTCTCCCGGATATGCATACTAAGTGTTCAGCAGCCACAGCTGATGGGTTGGCCACACATTTGAGCTCAAGGGGCTGGTGGGGGCAGGCCAGAAGTGGAGATCACATTTTAGTAGTCTCCTAAGGTCTCACACAGTAAAAGACACATGAACTGTGTATGTCTGAAATAGGCTGGGCCTTCTCCAAGTCACATTTTTTATGGACCCTGATGGTGACAACAGGTGCTGTTCCTTGGCCTTGGGACAGGCAGTAAGAGGAGCTATTTGGAGGTGAGTCCTGGCACAGAACAGATGCAGCCAGCCAGCAAGGCCTCTTCCCTCTATTTCACCCCACCTCCTCCTGCAAGGAGCTCTGAGTAGTGTATAGGACAGCCACAGCAGGCAATCAATCTGCGCTACAACCCCTTGAGGTAGGAAAGTTAGGTTAAGAAAGAAGGCCAGCAGGGGTAGGTAAGAAAGCCAATAAAATTCTTGAGAGAGTGGAGATTTGAAACTGGCTCCCCCTGCTTCTCCTCTACCTAGTATACCACACTGATGTCCCCAGGGACATTCGGCTGGTGCTTTTATTATACACCTTTAGGTGCCAGGCAAAAAACGTTCCTCTTTAACCAGGCCTTTGGCTGATTGCCCTTTTAAAATGTGTCGGGGAGGAGGGGCGTTACTGGGTAGTTCTTGTTTATATTTTTTACTATGTCTTTTGTGTTTTTACATTGTGCTTTTATGTTGTTAACCGCCCCGAGGCCTGTGGGATTGGGGCAGTAATCAAATTTAATAAATAAAAATAAAAATAAAATAACAATGTCCTTAGACAGGCAGCAGTGCTTCTGGATTTCAGACAGGGGTCTCTCCAAGCCCTACCTGGAAATGCGGGGGATTGAGCCTGGGGCATTCTACATGTAAAGCAGATGCTCTACCACTGAACTAGGGACCCAGAGCAGCCTATGGACACAAGTCTTGCACAGGTTTCCACTTCTTCCGGGGAAGTGCTGTAGCTCAGTGATAGAGCATCTGATTTGCATGCTGAAGGTTCATGGTTCAGTCCCTGGCATCTCCAGGTAGAACTAGGAAAGACTAGTTCTGAAACCCTTTGGAGCTCTGTCAATCAGTGAGCTAAATGGATCAATGGTCTGACTCTGTATATGGCAGCTTCCTATGTTCCTATTTCCATGAAGCTTATAAAGAGAAGAAGTTGTGACCCAGATGTCTTACTAACCCTGTTTGCATACAAAAAAAATGTGCATTGAACTGTTTAATTTCTCAGCATTGGCTTATGTGTAGTGCATATTTACCAGGCATGGAATACAAGAGATCTTGGGGGATACTTACATGATTTTATTTATCAGATGGTTCTAAGAATCACTGCAATAATAATGCTGGAGAAACTTACTGGAAGAATAAGAAATCAATATAACAAACTTTTAATAAAAAGAATGGAAGTGGTTTATTGAATATTTACAGATAAATTGTAAACAGATAAAAACATTAGCAGGATTATTGCAATAACCTGCAGTTTTATAAAAGTATATATTTACAGTAGATAATAAAATGAGCAATTTAAATGAACTTGGATATGCAAAAGATATTAAAAAATAAATTTAAGGAACCGCAGAAAGAGGGGGAAGGAAGTCAGATTCTGAAATGTTAAATTGATTGTAAAACTAATGAAATGTATAAATTTGAAAAGTATAAATAAAATAAAAATGACTGCAATAATGACTTGTATCCAACCTAAGTCATACTCAAACCCATTGGAACTAATGGGCCTAAATTAGTTAGGTTCATTCATGTTAATAGGTCTGTTCTGAGTAGGTCTGATATTGGATTCAACACAACGTATAGATCCAGTGTTAGTCATATGCAGAGTAGATCCGCTAACATTAATGAACACAATCAATGTAGGTCTATTAACGCCAGTGGGTCTACTCTGAATTTATATCCTGCCCTTTCTCCAATGATTTCCTCAATGATCTCAAGGTGACATAAATGGTCTCCCCCTCAACATCTCATTAAATTTCCACAACAACTATGTGAGGTAGGTTAGGCTGAGAGGCACTGAGTTGCCCAAGGTCAACCAGTGAGCTTCATGGGCAAGGATGAGGATGTGAAGCTTGTCTCTCAGGTCCTCGTAAAATAAACTAATGGGGAGCTGCCACCCAATCCTTTCCCAAGAAAATGTGTCCTATTCCTCTACTCTGTTGGGCTCTGTAATGAATTCAGAATGGAACTGAAGTTGGCCACAAAATGTTTAAAAAGGTAAAGGGACACCTCACCAATAGGTCCAGTCGTGGACGACTCTGGGGTTGCGGCGCTCATCTTGCTTTACTGGCTGAGGTTGGTAGCTGGCGTACAGCTTCCAGGTCATGTGGCCAGCATGACAAAGCCGCTTCTGGAGAACCAGAGCAGCACATGGAAATGCCATTTACCTTCCCACTGGAGCGGTACCTATTTATCTACTTGCCCTTTGAGGTGCTTTCGAACTGCTAGGTTGGCAGGAGCAGGGAGCGGACAACGGGAGCTCATCCCACCAGTGGGTCCAATTTAAGAAGATCTTGTTGCATTCAAATGACTGGGCATAAGTGGGGGGTTTCTCCCTAGCAACACATGACACACTGAGTGAATGCAGGCCAAAGATACTAAGAGTTCCCCTATGTGGTTCCTGTTCACTACAAAGGGATCTGTAGAGGACAACTTTCCAAAGGGTGTTTTCCATGGATTCCTATTTCCCATCTTAATTGTGTCAAGTGAATTATCTCTTTGATGGACCTTCTAATCACCTGGGTTTTAAACATCACTTTGTTCACACAGCTCCATTTTCTATAGAGGTCTGCTTCTATAAAATCATGTTTGTCCATGCTTAAAGTAGGGAAGGTAACATAAGGATGTAAGAAGTGCCTGGGGAATCCAACCAGTGGCCCAACTAGTCTAGCATCCTGTTATTACAGTGGCCAACAATTGGGAAGCCCTCAAGCAGGACCTGAGTGAAACAGCACTCTTCCCACCTGTGATTCCCAGCAAACAGTACACAGACGCCATGGAGTACCATGGAGGTGGAATGTAACCACCATAGCTAGTAGCTAGTAACTGTTGGTACCTTATCCTCCTTAAAAAAGATCTGCTAGATCTGGCCAAAGGCCAACCTAGTCCAGCATCACTTTCTCCCAGTGGCCAACCAGATGCTTGTGGGACTCCCCAAGTAGGACTCAAGCACAAGGGCACTCTCCCCTCCTGTGGTTTCCAGCAACTGGCATTCAGAAGTACACTGCCTCCCACAGTGGAGGTCCTGCCAGGACCTTGAGCATCATCCAGTCCAACCTCCTGCAATGCATGTATATGCAGCTGTCCCAAACAGGGATCGAACCTGCAACCTGGACATTATCAGCACAGTGCTCTAACCAACTAAGCTATGTCCTGTGCCAACTTGTTGGAACTCCCAGCTTCTCATCAACCCCAAGGATGAGCAATGGAAGAGTTCTGGTGGAGGACCACTGAATTGTATCGAATTCTAGTCCTATTCAGAGTAGACCCCTTGAAGTTAATAGGCATGACTAATTTAGGTTCAGAGCCAGTGTTCTGTAGTGGTTAGAGAGTTGGACCAGGACCTGGAAGACCAGGGTTCAAACTGTCAGGTGGCCACAGAGCTCTGTGGGTGACCTTGAGCCAGTCACTACCTTCCAGCCTAACCTACCTCACAGGTTGTTTAGGGGATTAAATTGGGGGGGGGGGGACTGACGATGGACACCATGTATGCTACCTTGAGCTCACTGAAGAGAAAGGTGGTATATAAATGCAACCAACACAACTAATTTCAATGGGTCTACTCTGAGTTCATGTGAGTTGGGTAAAACCCACAGCTTCCCTCTCTTAAAGGACTAGATACACCCATAGGCAAGGCAAGAAGCCGCGAGAACTAAATAGAGTCTTCATGTTTAGGGAGCCCTTGTCTTTGAATACACAGACGCTGCGGATGGAGGCGGAAAGCTTTTTGCGAGCTTCTAGTAGGAGGAGGCATGATCTGTCTGACCGCTTTTGGAAACAGGATACTGGGCTCGATGGATCTTGGATGTACTCCAGCAGGGCTTTGGGCGATATTAGTCTGTTCATATGTTTTGGGGCTGCAGGAGCCAGAAACTCACGTAGGTTACTTCCTCCGTTTGTTCCTTCCAGACGCTCCTTTGGTTACTCGTTTGTTTCTGTCCCAAGAAGACATCACACGTGTGTGTGTGTTAAAAAGCGATCCAGCTTTCCTGTAACTTACTCTTACATATCCTTTGACACAGTCTCTGAATTATTGATCGGGACAATTTAGTGCAAGAGTCAGAATATTGTGTGTGTGTGTGTGTGTGTGTGTGTGTGTGTGTGTGTGTGAGAGAGAGAGAGAGAGAGAGAGAGAGAGAGAGAGAGAGAGAGAGAGAGAGAGAGAGAGCAGCGCGTCGATTTTCGAAGTTGCCTAGCTGGGGGATGCATTATTTTTAGCCTATAGACCTTGCAATGGCGCCAGCCGCTTTCGAGAACCTCATAAAGCATCGGACTCTACGCATATAATCTATGTGGATCTCTCTTTCTCCTTCTCTCTCTAATTCTCTTTCCCACCCTCCCCACTCCCCTAAACACAGCCTGTGCCAATAAAAACATCTGGATTAGCATACATTCCCAGTTCTTCCTTGTAATCATTCCCCTTACATTGATTATTAGATATTGCATTGGACAACTTCATAACTATGCTATATGGCTTTCTGCCCGGGCAGTCCAGCTAATGTTGACTGCTACTTAATTTTTATGCTTACGGCTATTTTCGAGGTGTGCCCCCACCTCCTCCGCATACTCCAGTCACTTCATTTTGATATTTTTATTGGTGAATGATCTAGCCAACGTTAAGCAATTTAAAGCCATGTTAATGTCAACGCGAGAGATTCAAGCTGCGCGCTTGGCTCTCTCTGGTTGAAATCGACCAGACCAGCTCCTTCAGTCTTGTAAGCTTACCGGTACTTGGGACTCAGCTGCTGCGCTGAAGTCCTTGCCATAGGATTGCGCTGTAAAATCCTAAACTTTTGGCTAAATCGGGCTCCTTCCCCCCCCCCCCCGTGTGTGTGTGTGTGTGTATTTCGATCCCTTTCGAAGTAAGGGATCCTGGCAGCGAGCGCGCGTGCAGAAAGGTAAAAGGGCTCAATCCACCCATCAAATTTTGTGAGAGTGGCTGGGTTATTATAAACCTTTTTACCCCGATTCTAAACACATAAAAACAACCATGCCAAAAAACAAAACGCCAAACCTAAAGTCTAGTGAAATTAGAAACTAAGTGAGATTGACTGCCGAGTCTGCTCATGCCAGTGAATGCGATCTCATTGCACTGAAATTAATGACCACATTCCCATTCATAAAATCCAACCGGAATAAATCTAATGGAGTGGGGGATTTCTCATCCGCTACCCGCCCCCCCCCTCACCTTTTTAAAAAGCAAGTTATAAAATCTCAATTGAAATCTTAATCCGGAGTTTGGGGGAGTTTTATTTAAAAATAAGTAGTAGTAGTAGTAGTAATCCTGAAACAGAGACAAAACCAGGATTTCTTACACGCCAGGGCTCGTTTGGAGGGAAGGCCCGTTCCCTTCTCATATCTTTTAGACCCCCATATAATTTATGATTGCTCAGGAATACCCCCATTTACATCCGAGTTACAGCACAGAACCCTGTACATGTGTGCACAGAAATATGTGCCGTTGAGTTCAACGGGGACTTGTTCCCATGTAAGCGTGTGTCGAACTGCAGACTCCGTAACTAGGGGAATAGGAACTACCGGTAGTCAGGTACTGTACATCATAGACAATGACAGGAGCACCAACTTGGCCCCGAGGGGCCGTGACTGTGGGCGCCCGGGCCGTGGGTGCCATGCAACGTACATGGCTCTGGCATCGAAATTTGTGGGTGCCCAGCCCCTTCATGGGAATTTTGTGGATGCTCGGCCACCTAGGGTCCCAGGGAGTTGGCATCTATGGGTACCGATGCATTTAGCTTTTTATCCACTTTCCCTTGATCTTTCCATTTTGTATTTCTGTCTCTCTCTTTTTTAATATTGACATTGAGTTGCTAAGTCCTAGTCCCAAATTAGTAGACTAAAGTTTGTCTTGGATCAATAGAAATGTTTGCAGAATCAAAACACAAGGGTTTAAAAGGGGGTGAAAGAGAAGTCAATGATTATGTCCCTAAAGCAATAGTACTCAGAGCAGTCAAATTCAAATAAGTGGACTAATGTTAGACTGGACTGTAAGTTACGTCCAGTGATTTCGAGTGGGTCTTCTCTGAGCAAGACTTAATTGGATATAACCAAATACTTATATTCTCCTATTACGGTTGACAGCAGACCATTTAGCATTCCAACAATTCATTTTATCAGAAGGCCGGTGATCTGGGGATTCACCTTATCCTATCCATCTATTGGCTCTATTGATGTTTTGCCTTCATGGTTGCTATTTATTTATTTGTTGCTGCTTTGTGTTTTACTGTTAATCGCCTTGAGCACCTTTTGGTGGAAAGGCGGGAGACAAAAAAAATAAATCTGTATTCTCTCTCTCTCTCCCCCCCCCTTCCTCTATAAATGATGGTGCTCTTGAAGGACACGATTTTGTGCAATTGAATCTCAGGAACGGGACCTCTGTGTTGCTTTGAGGGTGAATTTTGCCCTCCTCTCTGACACCAGGACCTCTGCCTAGAAGAAGCTCAGTACAGCAGGCCCGCAAACATAGACAAATCAAGAAGATGGACCTCCCATCCTAAACATTTGATCCCACCTTACATGCCAACTCAACTTACTTTCCAGTTAAGAGCTGATATATCCCAGAAGCAAGAGGCTGCTTTGTCCTGGCCTCCGGTGTCTACAGACTCAGTTTCCTGTAGACCCGGTACAACCAGGTCGACCAGATTTTGTGCTGCAGACAAAAGCTCGAGAGAGAAGGCGAATGTAACTTATCACCTTTTACCATCGTGGCACACACAGTTCCTCCTAAGCCTAGTCGCGGTCCCACAGATTCTCCCCCGCCCTCCGCCGAAGAGGACAAGTCGAGGGGTCTGAAATGCTATTTTCTTGCCGTGTCTCCCACCCAGCTGTATCCGTATCCCCATCGCAGGCACTGAAGAAGGACATGGCAACCAGGAGCCAGGACGAGTTGAGGAGGTCGACCTCCTCCTCCTCTTCTCGCTTCACCTGGAAGAGCCGAACAAAGGGGGCATTTGATCCTGTGCTCAGATGAGCTGTCAACCGCTGCTGGTGTTTTGAAGCAGGGCCAGTTCGGCAGCCGCTGCTAAGCAATGGACTGATACCTCAGAACTTTGGAGGTGGGGAGGGGGAAGGAGATATAATCTGAAGTTGGGGGGGGGGAGAGGAACAGGAGACATCTGTAGCTGGAGGACAGCGAAAACCTGACGGCGCGGGGGAGGTGTTGGTGGGAGGGAGGAAGGAAGGGGGCTGCTGTCCATAGAGGCAGGAGTAGGGGGAAATTGACAGGCAGGCGCAGGATGGAGCCCGCCGGATCGGCTGAACTAACGCCCATCTTGTAGACGAGGACACGTTTTCTCAATTTGAGCACGGTATCGATTACCATATTGGGTTTCAATTTAAGAGCAAAAACAAAAAGCTTGAGCTGGGAGGGGCGAAAGAAAGAGAGAACGGAAAGAGAGAGAGAGAGAAGGAATAAAGATGGATGTGTTCCCCAACGTTGCTTAATCCAAGTTCTTTCTTTTGCCAAAGACACATTAAATTAATGTGTCGCGGGGGCCGAGGAGACATCTCCCTAATTGTGGAGAGTAGGAAAGTCATCCGGGAGCCAAACGCGCCGGCTCGCTCGTTTCGAGGCTCTGTGATCAGCAATTGATGGAGCTCAGCCTGGCCAAGCCTTGTCAATTACAGTTTAGACTTATGCATGGTGTAGTCAATTTCATCCAGGTTGGAGGGACGTCACTTCCAAAAGCCCAGAAGTCTTCCGCGCCCTCCTCCTCGAATTCCCCCCCCCCCACAACACCCTCTCTTTTCGGCTCAGCTCTTTCCCTCTCTTCTCCGTGGGATCCAACCGTGTCTATTGCCTCGGAAACAACCCCCACAAGCCCAGATGGAGATGGCCAGGCACAGAAAAAGTGCTGTCCGCCCGCCATAGCCTCCTATACAATTATCCTCCAGCATCGTTTTACTTAGGAAAAATACCCCCCCCCCCCATCCACAAATGCAGTAAGCAGGTCATTTGCCTCTCTGCTCACCTTAGAAGTTAGGGAGCTCTTATGAACCTCAAGAGTAGTTAATTTCTCACGCCCTTTAAAAAAAATAGGCAGTTTCTTATTCTTCCAAAAAGTGGGTGCGTTTTCAAAGCGTTTTAAAGCGTTTCATTTACAATCTTTTCTCGCTACAGAAGGAAGGCCTGGCACCGGGCGGGGGGGCGGGAGAGATAAAATTCGGAATCTGGAGCCGTCTTTAACTAAGCAATGGACTACCAGAGGCATAGGCTCAAAAAGACTGTCCCCCCCCCGAGCGTTTTTATATCTGTCGATTAAAATCGCAGAGCCCCAAATGAATACTCGTGACTCGCAACACACACACACACTTGACACGATGAACGTGCATTTTATTAATTAAGAGGTTGCATCTCCAGGTCTTGGGTTTATTTTTGGTCCACAAAGTCCGTCCTGTCCCCCAATATTTTTTTTATTTGAAACGTATTTTGTTAGTTCGTCTGTCTGTCTTCTTACAATGCCTGCACGGGTGGGGAAATAATATATTAAAATACGGTGTTTAAAATAGAATTACATGCCAGGGGGTTGGGGGTGCGGGGAGGGAAGGAAGGGTTTAATAAACCACAAGTGCGAAAACAAAGCCAGATTACATTTTGTGAGGGAAGGAAGCTAAAACGATGAGAGAGAGAGAGAGAGAGAGAGAGAGAGAGAGAGAGAGAGAGAGAGAGAGAGAGAGAGAGAGAGAGAGAGAGAGAGAGAGAGAGAAATAGCACGAATGAGTCGTGCAGGGTCCGATCCTGAGCTTATTAATCGTACTATATTCAAAGGAGTTTAGTTCTCAAATGAAACTGAGAGCTAAACTTCCAGAATTGGATGGTGAGGACAGTCTTCATCTCCGGAGTAGAGGTCTCTTTTCTCCCGATATATTCTCCGCTGCTGATGGCTGAGATCGTTAGGCCTTAGACAGGCTCCGGAGCCTGCGCCTTTGAACGCAAAAGAGCTTAATTCGGAGTCGGGGCGTCCAATCTGAAACTGTTTAAAACAGCAGTTTTCTGGACATGTCATCGGCAGGAGCGAAAAGCAGGAATAAAAATTTACTCCGGTCTTCCCTCCACCAGCCTCCCCCTCTTCTGGAGGCTGGGAGGAGAGATACTTCCAGGGATGGCAGCGAGCTTGTCCTCACTCGAGAGTTTGTTAAGGCTCTGCGCCTCGGCGCTGCGGAGCCCTGGCTGTCCCCAGGGCGAAGCGAACAGACAGGCAGGCAGAATTCGAAGCGACGCTGCAGCCAACGGCCTCTGACTTTACAGCCCCCTGTCCTGACCGTCTTCGGAGCTGCAGGCACACGTAGCCCCATCTTCGGCACGTATATACTCCTTGGAAGTAAGTTCCGCAGAATTCAGTGGCGCTTTGCTTTCAAGGCAAATGCGCACAGAAAGTTCTAGAGTATGTCCCCCTTCTTTTCTGACGGAAGGACACGAATATTTTCTATGTTTCTCATTTATATTTTCCCCTTTCTGTCCCCCCTCTTTTTTTTAAAACACCCAAGACGTTCTCAATAAAACCTCATCAAACGCACCGACGATATACAGTGTGGATGTGCCCATTAACTAAGTCAGTGGGGCAACGCTCCAATATTTGTGGGTGTGGGTGTATGTATGGTATACTGTACTTTATATTACTGCGGCCAGCTCAGATGTCTTTATATCACCGAGCACAACAAAGCTGCCTGGAAATTCCAGTGGGAAACTCAGTATGAAATTGTGGCACCCAAACAACAACTACCACCCCCACCCCACCCCCACCCCTGGGGGCGGTGGATTATGCGGGACACGTTCCTTTGATTTGACTCTATTTAGTTTCCTGGGACCTCCCCCCCACCACCACCACTACACCCTTACACTGTATTTCTACAGTCTCTTTACCCTGGACTCCGGAATCAAAATCCCGAAGCACAAGACATTATCTATTTTGTTCCGCAGAAGAAAGAAGGAAAGACCAGCTTTAATTCTACGTCTAGGATTTTGCAGAAATGGCGAGAATTGGGTCGTCCCAGACTGCATACATGCTATGCATTTAAAGGACACCCAGCTACCCAAGAAATAATAATACCCTGAGAAGTGTAGATCGTTAAGGATATCGCTACTTGTCGCTCTGCGAGGGGTAAACTACAGTTCCCAGGTTCTTGGAGTGGGTGGGGATGTGCTTTAAATGCACAGCGTGCCAAATTTCTTTAGGACGTGCAGTCGAGGTGCTTCCCTTGAAAGCGATCTATTATACGCAGGTACACACGTGAAAGCAGGTCGATTTTTAGACCGCAGAGTTCGGCAGATCCCCTCAACTTACAGAAGTGTCCGTGAAAAATACCCTTGATTTCAAAACGAACGTGGGAAATAGTCTCTTCGAAAGAACTCCAGGATTAGAAAAGTCTGTCTCCCTCTCTCTGCAACTCCTACATTCCCACTGAGGCTAAGCAACTGCTCCCCCCCCGCCCCAAGAAATGCAGGTTGTTTTATTTTATTTTAAATTTACTTTTTTCTTAAGAAGGGGTGGGGGAAGAGTGCTGTGTTGGTGCAAATAGGCAGCGACGCCACCATCCTCACACCGCTGCTATTATTTTCTTTCTGAAATGGGACTTCGTTTATCCCAGAAAGTCAGAGGTGGAAAGCATAAAACCGGCCGCCCTGCGGAGTTGAAAGGGACCTCTTGTAATTCGATTTACCCAACGCCTCCTAATTTCGCGACGTCTAGAAGAGGGAATCGGGGAGATGTGGGCTTGCGCCTTGGCCCCGCGTTCCTTCGGCGCGCTGGTTCCCCAACCCCGGGAAAAATCATTGCCAAGGACCCACTTTAATGGGAAGACTCCATTCACCCCACTCTACCCCCACCCATCCACTCAGCGCCCCCAGCCCCCCTCCGGACCCCGAGCACGTCGCAAGCCATTAGGCTGCCTGCGGTAATTACCGTCCGGGTAAGGTTCACTGCAACAGGCAGACGCGATTCCTGCCTTCGGATTTTTATTTTATTTTATTATCCCCCCCTATTTTTGAAGGAGGGGTGTTGGGAACATTTATTAAACCCAGATGATCCTCGGGGTTTGGGGGCCATAAGGAAACGATTTACAATTAAGCCAACTGGAACCGAAATGCAGTCTTTTTTCAAAATTTTCTTGCAGGTGTAAATAATGTTTCATTCAAGGGACGGGGCCGTTCAGGTGCCCCTTGGCTTTGAGTGCCCCTTCTCCTTCTCCCTCATTTGGCCCAGCTGATCTAAAGAGAGAGGGGGAGACTGAGGCAACCCCACCTTTGGGACGTGCCTTTCTCGACGGGACGTCTCTGATAGAATTTTCACACACCTGCAGAAGACTCATCTAGTCCTCTCACACATTAAGTCCTAGACCTCCAGAGCACGATCTTAAAACACGCGATTTTGGACAGAGGGACCTGTGGGTTTCAATGGAGCTTACTTTCAAGTAAGTGCATTTAGTTATTATTACTTAGGTATTATTATTGATGTTATTACTTCATCAGTGTGCATGGTGCTTTATAAGTCCCCCCACGGGTTGGGTGCTTGACAGGCATCCACTAGGATACCATTATTGTGGGTCAAATTTTATGGCGCTCCCTTCCAGCTGAGCTCAAATGGCCCCTTTCCTGTTGAACTCCCAGCTACTGAATACTTAATAATAATAATAATAATAATAATAATAATAATAATAATAATTCAAACAGGCATTTTAATAGAATTTTGATTTTATAGGGTTTGTTTTAAAACTCTCTTTTTTGTTTCATTGGGGACAACTGAGACTCTTGTACACCACTTAGAGAAGACAGTCATTAAGTAGTATACAAATCTAAACAAATAAAGTCCAATAAGATAGGTCTATGCAGGAAGAGGGCTAACCAATTAAATGTTGCACACACAGAGAGAACAGAGGAAAAGAAGGGAAACTGAGGCAGGGGGCTGAGAAGAGAAAGAATATGGATTTATCTGAAATACAGAATTATTTGAATCGCCCCCCCCCATGAGTTTGGTTACAGTAGGTTATGGTGATTTAAGAGGGTTGAACTAAGGAAGGGGTGGGTTATCACTCAGATTCCAGAAAGCACTTTAGCAATCTCCCCCTTCCCCTTACACACACCATGTTAAAAGTTGGGTCTAGCATGTTGCTTTCCAACTAATATGGACTGAGAGTAAAGAAAAAAGCAGCCCAAGACCAGACTCCTGTGTGCCTTTACTTTGGAGTAAGCCACAAAGACACATGGAGTCACCATGCATAGGGGATCAGACATCAAGGAAGGAATGCTTAAATTCCTGGGCTCAAGTTGCCTGAGTTCTGAGGAACATAGGAAGGAAGCCAAACATCTTTACTAGTTTGCTTTGGAACCAAGAACCATACACTTCAAAGTAACACACACACACACACACACACACACACCATTTTTATTAATTTTCCAATACAAACAGCCAATTGACATGTAATCATATTCCAATTAAAAACAATAAACTAAAAAAACGCCAAACCCAAATTGTAATCCAAATTATTATTTTTTCTGGACTTCCCATAGTCTGGACCTCTTGAAGAATGTCTCATTTCTGCCTTCTTCAACTTCAAAGTAACTTTTAATATATTACAGTTCTTCCCCATGCATCACCAGGTCAATCTCGATGTAATGCTCACCACAGCCCTGTGAGGTAGGCTCTAGAGAGAGAAAGAGAGAGAGAGCTTGCCTGACTAGCACAAGGTCACCAAGGGAACATCCATCAGGCCTGAGCCAGGATTCAGACCTGCTGCACCAGGATCAACAATCTGATCACTTTCACCTAGCTGTAAGCTAGCCAAGGATGCTGCCCCATCAGACCATGCCTACTTGTGACCATCATTTCAATAAAGCATCTTCCTCTTTGTACACCTCAAAGTATATTTTAACTGCTGTTGTCACACTAGAGCTGGTTGGGAGTTCCGGCTTAGCTTTGTTGTTCCTTTTGAAAACCTGCCATGATTGTACTCTGTTATTCTCCATTTCATATTACTGGGTTCAGATTGTATGTTGGAGGTGATTTGCAGGTGGAGAGAATTGCTGTTGCTCTCAGGTCCTGTTGCCGGTTCGCCATGGGGTAGTTTATTGGCTGCTGTGAGAACAGGATGCTGGACATTAGATGGGCCTTTGTCCTGGTCCAGCAGGGCTGTTTCAAAGGGTGCTGGGGAAATATCATAACCAAGCCGCTGGCTGAATAATGGAGATGAAGGGAAGTTTCCTCATCTAGACTCATGGTGGACCTTAGCTGATGCTGGGGGTAGAGCGGGAAAGTGGTGCAATTTGACACAGGTCTCATTGAAATCAAGATGAGACACATCATTTGAACCCCAGATGCTTCAACAACCAGATTGTAGACTGGGAGGAAGTGAGGCCTAGCAAGAGGAGTCATTTTCATGCTAAAAAGAGATGGAGGTTCTGAGACAGGTTAGCTACCCCTAATGTTGCCATCTGATTAGACTTTATGCACATACACAGGACCAAAGCCCAACTGAACACTTCTCAAAAGTTTCCCAAAGAGATTTTGGGGGTTGGTTTCAGGAATATCCTTCCTCCCTTCCTCGTCTCTCAACTTTATTTTTTTGCCACTAAAAGAATATATATATGGTACACAACACATACATTCTTTAAATTACAGGAAACAAAAGAATGAAGAAAGGAAGAATATTCTCAGTACATTTTCATAGAAATTGATGTTAACTCTGTGATGTAAGTCAGGAGGGTGAGGCGAGCAGAGTTTCAGCTCTGAAGGGGATCTTGCCCAGGTTAAGTGCTTTTTCCTTGCCCCAACAATTCCAGTGGGAAGAAGATAAGCAATGCCTGTGCTAATTCCCTTCCCTCCATCTCTTTTTTTGAAAGGATGAGCTTTAAAAGGGCTTAATTTGTTTCCTATCATGCCCTTAAATTCTCCCTGCAAATCTAATAAACAAACAAACAGCTCTTGGGTTACACACTAAACCACTTCCCATTTTTCTGGGTGGTTTCTCTGAGCTCAGAGGTTCACTTATCTTTAACTCTGAGGCAGAGAAAAGTTTAATTTCTGATGCTGGTCAGGTTAGTGAACCACCATTTTGATAGTGCCTGATGTGGCTGGAGTATGGCCCTTCAGACCTCCCTATCTGGCCCACGGAATTCTTAGGTTGCTTAGGCCACACCCGTCAGTAACCCAGCTTCATACCTAGACCAACTGGAATGTACCCTTGAACTTCCTATTACTGCAGAAAGACAAAATTGACACTGGTTTGCCCACCTTTGCCTCTGGCCCCGCCCACCACTGGGAGCAGCCTTCCAATGGTTGCCCAGAAGAAGTGAATGTGGCCCATTGGCTGAAGAAGGTCATCTTACAGGCCTCAGTCAGGGTAATGGAGGAAAAAGGCTGCTTTGGGAGAAGCGGGCTGAGCCTGATGGTCTCTTTTCAGGTCTTTGATTCGCTGACACAGATTGTTGTATTCGCAGGTGCAGAAGGCTGGGGGGAGAGAGTTGGTGAGTCTCTGTGCTTCAGGACCTCTGTGATTCTTCTATAGGAGTATATACATCTCTAGTTATAGGTCTAAAAATCCACAGCAGTAAATAATCTTCAAATATACTGCTTTCTCTGCTTTAAATACCAGAGCTGGCCTCTCTACCCTATTGTGAACTTTATCCCCACCCTCAGTCAAATCTCTTCCCTTTCACTAGAACATGAAAGGGACTTTAATCCACTGCAATGTAGTCAACCAGAACTTCCCCACGGAAATCAGGGGTTATGTGTCGCTACCCTGCGGACCCCTGTTCCATTAGCCCAGATCTGCGCCTTTTCCCGCGCGATCCTAAGCGCGTTTACACGTAAATAAATCCCGCGGAGGGCAGGGTGGCTGGGTGGGGAGGCTTTCTCTAGAAGATCCTGGGCCTTTGGCTGTTTCAAAGTTCCAGGGACTTGGAGCCGAATGCTCACATCTGCTGAGAAGGCTTTTGTGTGTGCGTGCTTGACTCCCCCCGCCCTTTTAAGTTCATTACATGAAGAAGCATCGTCGTTCCGGATTGCACCGTCCTGGGCGGTTATCTCTGCCAGAGCCTGACATGTACAAACACTCAAACAAGCCTCGGAAGGCTACAAAGCCTCGGAAAATCCGGAGGAGCCACATAAAAGCGGAGCTAAGTAGGAAGTGGTGTAAAAGGCCTTGTCGTGGAGTTGGCCTGCCCTCCCAGATGTTCTGCATAAAAATAAGAAAAATAAAAATAAAAAAACCCCTCTTTAATGAGGGTGGAAGCCAGCAGTGAACGCTGCGTGAACCGGGGAAGGCGGGTCGGTGGGGCACAGATGTTGCAGCGCGCAGGCGCAATGTCAGCCACAGTGCAAGGGGGGCTTCCCTGGCTCTGCCCATCTCACCTGCTCCTGCAGAACCTTCGCCCGGCTTCTAGAATCCCCTGGGGGATTTTTATTTCGCCACTGGCCGCTGGAGGGCGCCCTAGCGGCCCACAAGACGCGCACGTACACGCGCTGCACCTAGTAAGCTTTCCTTCCAACACCCAGAAACATTTTATTAGTATGAATCCAGGAAGGGGGGGAATCTGCCATTCCTAGAGGAACAGCAAACACCTTTGGGAGAAGAATTGAAGTAGGGTTTGTCAGGGTGTGTAATATTGGAGGCCTTTAGCAATGGCTGTGGTGGGGTGCAATGCGGTAAGGTAAGAGGAGGAGGAGGGAAGGCGCAGCCGATCTCTCAAAAGACTTGCCCAAACTTTTGGGGGTAAACCAAATGTCTCCAAATCAGATTGAAAATGGGTTGGGGGCGGAGGACATGGCCCCACAGAGCCCAAAGAAATCAAGAGGGGTGGGTGGGGAGGAGTCAGCCATCGTCTCTAATCCCTGACGTGCGTGTGGGTGGGGGTTGTTTGAGACTGCTCCGTTTAATTCGCAAAAAGCGCAGTAAACTTGACTCTGTGTCGACATCGATGTTTCACTGTGACGTCCTTATAGTTCTAGTATGAACCAGGCTGCAGTCCTATGCACCCACACATCAGAACACCAGGAGAGCCCTGTTGGATCAGGCCAATGGCCCATCTCATCCAGCAACCTGTTCTCACGGGGACCGAGCAGATTCCCCGACGTGAAACCCTCAAGCAAGGACGACCACAAGAGCACTCTCCTGCGCTTTCCAGCGACTGGTATTCATAAGCATTGCTGCCTCTGGTCGTGTGGAGGAAGAGCACAGCCTCCGTCGTGGCTAGTAACTAGCGATAGCCTTCTCCCCCAATCCTCTTTTAAAGCTTTTAAAGCTGGTGTCCATCACTATGTCGTGGAGGAGAGAATCCCATGGTTTAACTATGTGTTGTTGTGTGAAGTAGTACTTTCTCACACACACACCTGGAAGGAGGCAGTTAGCATCACAATAATTCCATTGAATTCAGTCAGATTTATTTCGTGGTAAACTTGCTTACTTAACCACCTTCCTCCTCCTCCTCCTCCTTCTCCTCCACTACTACTACAATGCTTATTGGGCAGCAGAAGATGGTGTAGCACAGGCATTCCCAAACTTCGGCCCTCCAGATGTTTTGGACTACAATTCCCATCATCCCTGACCACTGGTCCTGTTAGCTAGGGATCATGAGAGTTGTAGGCCAAATCATTTGGAGGGCCGCAGTTTGGGGATGCCTGGTGTAGGAAGCACTCAATAAACCAGGCATAGGCAACCTTGGCTCTCCAGATGTTTTGGAACTACAACTCCCATGATCCCTAGCTAACAGGGCCAGTGGTCAGGGATTATGGGAGTTGTAGTTCCAAAACATCTGGAGAGCCAAGGTTGCCTATGCGTGCAATAAACCATATTGGTTTCAATGAAGTTCGACGTCCTTACCTCTCTCTAAAGGAATTTGATTTCATGTACTGTTGGGATGAAGGGGGGTATGTCCCCATTGTGGCTCATTTCCCTGCTATGCCTTGTAAACACGGCTGTGAACAAATCCCATCAGCTCCAGAGCCTGATCAGAGATGGAAAAATCTTGCCCCCTTGCTATTCCCACATCTCACCAGTCCTTCCCTTAGTTCCCATACCTTCCTAGTCAGTGCAGAAGTCGTGTATAGGTTGTGACTCCATTGAAATGAATGGCCTCGGCTAACTTTGCCCCATTCGTTAACAATTTCAGTGGGTCTGCCCTGAGTAAAAGTTGGATACAACGCTATGTGTATGTACATACATGTACACAGAGCAGTTCGCCTGGTTGGAGCAGCAGCAGCAGGAGAAACGCATTCCAGAAGAGTGGACTCTGTTCCTTGGCTGCAGGAAGAAGGACAAAAATCCTGTGGCACTGGAAAGGCTACAGCCCTAATGGGAGGGCCCTAGCTCAGTGGTAGGGCATCTCTTTTGCATGCAGTAGGTCACAGGTTCAACCCCCCCCCCCGCTTTTCCAGGTTGGGCTGAGATAGACACTCTGCCTGAAACCATGGAAAGCCACTGCCAAGCATTGTAAAGGTAAAGGTACCCCTGGCCATTAGGTCCAGTCGCGGACAACTCCCAGGGTGATCCTCCCAGGGTGTTGTTGATCCACCCTTTGTCCTCACCGCGTCTGTACTATGCATTTAAAGCAGTATTATATCACATTATTATTATTATTATTATTATTATTATTATTATTATTATTATCCTGCCTTTTCGCCAGACTGGGACTCAAGGTGGCTTATACAAATTAAAACAACGCAGATAACGTACAAATAGCTAGAATGTGAAAAATACAATGCCTGAAAAAGTTATTAAACTCAAATACTGTAGAATTAAAGCAATACAGAGATAGGTAAAGGTAAAGGGACCCCTGACCATTAGGTCCAGTTGCGGACAGCTCTGGGGTTGCGCGCTCATCTCGCTCTATAGGCTGAGGGAGCCAGTGTACAGCTTCTGGGTCATGTGGCCAGCATGACTAAGCCACTTCTGGCGAAACCAAAGCAGTGCACGGAAACGCGTTTACCTTCCCACCGGAGCGGTACCTATTTATCTACTTGCACTTTGACCTGCTTTCGAACTGGTAGGTTGGCAGGAGCAGGGACCAAGCAATGGGAGCTCACTCCGTCGCAGGGATTCGAACCACCGACCTTCTGATCGGCAAGCCCTAGGCTCAGTGGTTTAGACCACAGCGCCAGCCGCGTCCCGCCAAGCATTGTAGAGTGAGCTAAATGGACCAATGGCATAACGCAGCTCCCTGATTTGCTATGTTCTAGTTTCCTAACTATGGTGGGTAGGATATGGACTAAGTTAACTGAACTTGCTCCCATTGAAATCCACGGAAATCAGTAAGACAAGTAGTTAGTTATGACTTAACATGGGCCCCATTGACACCAATCGCAATTTCTTTCCCAGACTGAAACCTCATTTGGGGGAGGGAGGAGCAGGACTCTGGTAAGCAGGATATACAAAAGGATCTGCTTTGTAAACATCAGGCAATTCACTGTTGGATTCAGATGTGGTTTGGAGGGCAAATCAGAGAAGCGGGGTAGAATACCAATACAGATTGGGTTACATCAATATACTTGAACTCTTCTCTTTGTACAATCCAATATTTATTGATGATGATGATTGATACTGGGTTGTACTCAATGTTAGTCAGTGTAGACCCACTGCAATTAATCACAATTACTAATTTGGGCCTATTAATTCCGAAAGGTCTACTCTAAGCAGAATTTAGTTAGATACACCCCACCTACTTCCCTAAAGAACTCAAGGAGATATGGTTCTGTCTCCTGGTTTCTGATCCTTGCAACAACCCTGTGAGGGAGGCTTGGGTGAGAGACTGACTGTATAGAGGTCACCCTGTGAGCTTCTTGGCTGGGACAAGAGGATTCAAACCAGCCCATAGACCACCACTTTAATCAGTACCAATGGCTCTTGGTCTCAGGATAGGTACCATTAACCAGGTCTTATGCCTGAAATGTATCACAATTGGATATGACAAATGCTTAGGCATGCGGAATTGTCATTGTAAATAGACTTGCTTCTCAGCTGAGGGATTAGCTAATGCATGCATATCTTAACACTGCAGATGGGAGTTGTAGTTCACCTAGGATACATCTGTAGGACACTCCAGCTGGGGGAATGTGAATCTATGGGAATGCACCCTCCCACCTGAGTCTCCCCCCACACTTAAAATAGAGGTGGGGGACCTGTGGCTCTCCAGATTTTGGTGGAACACAACTCTCAACATCCCTGAGCCATTGGCCATGTTGTCTAAAGGGGGCTGATGGGAACTGTGGCTCAAGCACATTTTCGCCAGCCCTGTGCTTGTGTAAGTTCACCAAAGTGAATGGCTTTCCGCAGGGCCTGCAAGACAGAGCTGTTCCGCCTGGCCTTTGGGCTGGACTTAGTCTGACCCCTGTGTTTTTCCTCCCTCATGGTTTGGATTTATGGACTGCTTAAAATGAGGCTGCATTTTAAATTTTAATATTGTATTTTAATCTGTATTTTAATTAATTGCTTTTTATGTTTTATTGTACTTTTATTGGTGTTAGCAGCCCTGAGCCCGGTTTTGACTGGGGAGGGCGGGGTATAAATAAAATTTTATTACTATTATTATTATTATTATTATTTAAAATAGGACTTTGCAAATTCATTGAGGAGAGGGCTATAAAGATGGGTGACTATGCTCTATCTCCACAGTCGAAGGCTGAATACCAGCTACTGGAAACCACAAGAGGGGAGAGGGCTCTTGTGCTGGGGTCCTGAATGGAGGTTTCCCACAGGTATCTGCTTGGCTACTGTGGGATCAAGATGGAGGACTCGATGGGCTTGATTCAGCAGCAGGCTCTTCATATAGATTTGGGGGTGGAGAGAGAGGGAGAAGGAGAGAGAGAGAATTTCACCGAGGGTATGTTTCTCTTGTAAGACAGAACCTTATGTGACAGTAGCAGCCGCCAAGCCAACGATCCTGCCTTTCTGGAGAACTCTCCCTTACGTGGGGATCGCACCTTGTCTGTATCAATATGAATACATTTTCAGAGCTCCCTGCTTTCTCTCTCCACGCGCCCCGCCCCCCCCTTCCAGCGTAGGAAATGCAACAACGCAGGGACACCAGGAATAAGCATCTGCCCCTTTTGTTTGATGCTCATTTAGCCAAATTGACCGACCGGATCTGAATCCACTATCGAGCTGGCTGGCGTTTACAGAACAGATTCAATGTCAATGCAATTTTCTCATCTCCTGACTACGAGAGAGCCCCCGCTATCCCCTCCGCCAATTATATTTCAATTTAGGAAACAGATACAACTGAAAAAGCTTCAGACATCTTTAAAAGCTTTCTTTCTTTCTTTCTTTCTTTCTTTCTTTCTTTCTTTCTTTCTTTCTTTCTTTCTTTCTTTCTTTCTTTCTTTCTTTCTTTCTTTCTTTCTTTCTTTCTTTCTTTCTCCCTCTCTCTTCCTTTCTCATGAAATATATAACTTCTCCTCAGCTTTCTCCCTCCGTCTCTCTCTTCCTCCCCCCCCCCGCCCCTTTCAGGGCAAAACTCTTTCTTCTCCAAGTTCATTTTACTTGATCGATGGGAGAGGTCATTTGGTCCATAATTAGGTCAATAAAATCGATGTTTATTCCTCTGATGGGCCTGAAAGCTAATAAATTTTTCCTCCTGGATTTGCTGGCCAGGGTGGTTTAAAAAGACCCTAAACCTTTCTTTCTCCAAACCTCCTCCCCCTCTTCACCGCCCGCCAAACACAACTCCGGCTTTTGAAGTAATGCAAAAGAAAAAGAAAAAGAAAAAAGCGAAAGGGGGGGAGCCGTCCTGGACTGCTCAGCGGCCGGCAATTTCTCCCAGCTCTACAAGGCGCTATTTGTATTTCGGTACTTTGTCTAGCCAAGAAACTTTAAACCCAAACTGGAGGGTTACCCTCCCCCCTGCTCAAAGAGTCAACTACCCCAAAACTAACAATTTGCAACGATTTCAAGATCCTGAGATCCCTCTTGGCTTTTTAGATAAAATCCCCCTTGCGCTCTCTGATCTCATTCTAAGCTTCTTCCTTCTTAAAAAAAGAAATGAATAGAAAAAATGCATTTTTAAGGAGACTTTAATTGGGGGTGGGAGGGAATGGGGGCTTGCAGAGATAAAATAGAATCGTATTAACTCTGAGGAAGAGAGGTTCTTATGGAGGCTTTGGAGGGAGGGGGCGTCTGCAGATTTTTTTCAGGCAGGCGAAGGAAAACACACACACACACACACACACACACACACACACACACACACACACACACACACACAGTTCCTAATAAGATCAATATGGGGGGGGGAGAATCTTAACAAAGGTTTCGAGTGGGCTAAAGACCTTTGACATGCATTGCAGATTAATTGGGCCTCGTGAAAAGGAGGGAGGTTAATTAGTCGCGAAATGAATCAAACTAAACATTTCGGTTGGATTGTCTCCGGCGCTGGGTTTGTTAGGGGGCGATCGGGGGGATCAGCTTTTGTGCGGGACAAATTGGAGGCGAGTAGCGTGGTGCGGCCCCGACACGGTGGGTTTTGTGAACTGGCGACAGCTCTGGTCCCTGGGGAAAAAAGAGAGAAAAAGAGACACACAGAGAGAGAAAGAGGCAGGGGAAGAAAAATAAATAAACCTCATTATCTCATGTCTGATCGCATCCTTGGGTGAAAGCGCTTAATGGAGAGTGACGCACACAATATCTCTCTTAGACACACAGGGCTCTTCTGATAACTGCCCCCAACCTTTGTCCAGCTCTTTGCAAAACCAAATGTTTACTTACGAGTAAGCCCCACTGCCTGCATCCCAACTTGATCCCAGGTAAATGCAACGGAGCAGTTAGGTAAACCGCTTTTAATATTGTGCTTTAATTGTTGTGACCCGCCCTGGGACCCAAGAGTGAAAGGCGGGCTAACAGCGATAGCAGCAGCAGCAGCGATTCAGACTCTGCAATCTGGACCTTTGTTTTGTTCCGCCGGATCTGTTGCTTAGAATCCGCTGCACCTGGGCAGTTCGGGATGCGACAAATCTATGGCACCTGATGCCATGGAATACCTTTTAAGGCAGCCTTGCTGCATTTTCATCCCTTTGCATTTTGCTGAATGGGACCCTAGATTTATGCCCTAAAGTCATCACGCTCGCACAGCACCGCTGGCTAAACGTGGAAAGTAACACCATTTACGGGAGGCGCCGTAGCGGTAGAGCGTTGCGCATAGAAAGTCCCGCGGTGGATCCCTCCCTGGCACCTCTCCAGGCACCGCTGGGAGACACCCCTGTCTGAAACCACGGATAGCCGCTGCCAGCCAGTGCTGGGAATACTGAGGTAGGCGGACCAATGGTCTCATTCGGCGTAAACCAGCTTCGTTTGTTTGTGTTCTATTACAGCATACATCTATCAACTCACCAACTGCCTAATCTCATGGGGGAAGTCAGTGGATATGAAATTGGTGGGGATGGAGGGGGAAGAGGGAAGGATTTGAAGTTTATACGATTATGAACGGTGTGGAGAACGTGGACAGAACGTTTTCTCTTTCCTTCCCTCTAGGGAATTTAGCGCGGTGTGGCTGGCCGCCGTGAGAACAGGGTGCAGGATTAGATGGGGCTGGGCCACTGGCAATGGCCTGATACTGCAAGGCTCTCCTTATGTTCTTATGTCACACAGCGACAGTGATTGGCAGAGGGCTGAGGTACAGGCAACAGAAGCGAACAATGCATAATGGAAGCGCACTGATCCCATTGTCCTGCCGGTTTAGAGGATTTAGGTAAGGGACCCCTGACCATTAGGTCCAGTCGTAACCGACTCTGGGGTTGCGCGCTCATCTCGCATTATTGGCCGAGGGAGCCGGCGTATAGCTTCCGTCATGTGGCCAGCATGACAAAGCCGCTTCTGGCAAACCAGAGCAGCACATGGAAACGCCGTTTACCTTCCCGCTGTAGCGGTTCCTATTTATCTACTTGCATTTTGACGTGCTTTCGAACTGCTAGGTTGGCAGGATTAGAGGATTTGGGATGGGTCAAATGAAACTATGAATGGAGATTCTCTCTCTCTCTCTCTCTCTAATACACACCTATGTAGATTTAGATTTAGCTCTACCAGATACTGAAGCAGTTACTGGGGAGAGAGTGATCATCTTCGTGTCCCCCTCGAAAACTTCCCTGAGGCATCTGGGGCAGGATGGACTTTTGGTCATATCCAAAGGAGTGCATGTCTAAAAAGATCTCAAGGCAATGAGGCATCAGACTTAAAAAATGAAAAAAAGAATCCAACAAACAAGTTGTGTATACCACTTACTCAAACGGAAGACCTCTAAGTGCTTTACAAAAGACAATCCAAAATAGTCATAAAATATGCCAATAAAAGCAAACGGTACACACACACGCACGCACACACACACACGATATCAAAAGCAATTATGCATTTTAAGATCACACTGTTAAAATTGTATGTTAAAACTAAGCAACCCAGTTTGTATATTTCGATCTGCTTATCTGTATCTGTAGAAATTACGGAAGAGGGATTTCCTCCTGTGTGACAACGGCGAGGAAATGTTAAGATAAGACCTCCTGCGACAGATATTTGTATGAGACAGAAATAAAACGTGCTTCTCCCTCCGTCATTTGGAACCTCCCCCCCCCCACAGGTGTGAATTTCTGCAGGTTTTCCTTCAGGAGTAAGTCCTACTGAATTCAAAAGGATTTACAGTACTGCCAGGTGAGATTGCAAGCTAAATTGACCACTCTCCACTAAAACTCTATTAAAAATACTTTAACCCTCTGATAATCCTAATAAATTATGGTTGGAATCCAGATTGGAGTCATGCTTAGAAGAGGTTCACTGCCACGAACTTTATCCTGTTATCAGTCGCCAAGTTTAACTAACAGAGCAACCCAGACTATGTCTACTCAGAAGTAAGTCCTATTGAATCCAACAGGGCTTACTCTCAGGTTAATGGGATGAGGAATGCAGCTTTAGACTGGAACTAACCCAGTTTTTACAAATCGTCTTTCTGCTTGAGGATACTGAAGAGGATGCATGATTTGAAAGCATCATACAACTTCATTTAAAAATATTTGTTTATTGCATTTATATCCCACCTTTTCCTCCAAGGAGCTCAAGGTGGCATACAAAGTTCTCCCTGGCGCCTAATTTAATCCCCACAACAATTCTGTGAGGTTGGTTGGGCTGGGGGGCAGTGATTGGCCCAACGTCACCCAGTGAGCTTTATTCGAACCTTGGTCTCCTGCGTCCTGGTCCGACACTCTAACCACTAGCCACACTGGCTCTGCAGATAATACGTTAAATATACATGCTAAATACGATTAAATCCATGTAAATTACAGGCAGTTTGGCGCTGCAAAATGAAGACCTAGAAAGCTCCTCTCCTCTCTCCCAAATTAGCAAGCACTTGTAACCATACATTCCACTGCAAGCTATGCCTTCCTCCCCGATCCAACCGTCCCCTCTTGCGTGGATCGGTTTGATCGCAACGGAAGGGTCTCCCCGCTTGCCAGTGTATGAGCTTCCTTAGCGGGACAGAGATCCCTAAGCGCCCTTACAGGCTATGCTTTCTTCTCCTTCCACAGGTGCTAATTAAAATAGAGACACAGGGGGAGGGTATTTTATCTTCATCCGCTGCTGCGGTGAAGGCAACGTCGCGCATCTCAGGCTTTACCCAGAATTGTCACTGGCCATAGCTGCCAAGTTTTCCCTTTTCTCGCGAGGAAGCCTATTCAGCATAAGGGAATTTCCCTTAAAAAAAAAGGGAGAACTTGGCAGCTATGTCACTGACAGGGGCAATCCAACTCAGGTTCTGTTCAGGAACGAACCCATGGGGAGCAAAAGGAAGGTCCTTAGCTCATGGGTAGAGCACTGCTTTTCACGCCAAAGGTTCCTGGCTCGATTCCTGGCATCTCCAGGTAGGTCTGGGGAGAAACCCCTGCTTGAAACTCTAGGAAGCACCTACCAGTTAGTGGGCAGGCAATGCGGAGCCAGATGGACCAATGGCCTGGCTCTAGAATCATCACCATCAAGGCACTGCAGGAGGTTGGACTAACTAAATGATTCTTGGGGTCCCTTCCAACTCTATGATTCTATGACATAACAAAACGCTGCCATCTGAGGGCCTTGTGTGTCTGGTGGTGAGGTGTTTTAGCTGAAAGCCTACGGTATGTACCACTTACCTAGGAGGTAGGAGACTCATTTAATACGATGCAATGATCTTAAACTGGCGCTTAAACCGGACTGAGATTCACCACCCATTTACCTCGGAGAAAGTCCGACTTAACGAGGTGAGAGTTACTTTTGAGCAAATGTGCACAGGATCGGGTTCATAGGAAGCTAACTCCGAGGGCCCCCCTCGATAAAATATTTGAGGAGGCCGCCCCCCTCCCCAAGTTGGGCAATGCCATTCAAATGGTGTGCGTGCACCGGGTCATGTGATCAATTACGCGGGGCGAGATTTACCTCCCCCCCCAATTTTTTATTCAAGTTGGTACCCCTGATCGGTTTGCATTTCCCGGATGAGGCCGCAACTTTTGGTCCCCCCAAAGTGTGTGGTATGTGAGTGAAGTCCCGAAGCCTGCGATCTTTTTTTTTTTACCACGGTTAAGTTGGGTGCCGATGCTTTCTGAGGAACTTGCCAACGAACATTGCACCGAGATGGAGCTGTGAAGTTTATCAAAGGCGTGCGGAACCAGCTTGTTGGGATTACAAGAAGCAAAATCAGATTACAATTCATTTGCAATTATTTCGAGAATGTAAAATGTTATTGGGCTTCATAAAATTTTATCACTGTTAATCGTGTCTTGCTCTTTCCTTACCTGTTGGAAACTGATCCCACCCAGACTTTCAGTCGTAGTGCGACGTGCCTGTCTCTTGCGTTGCTCAACTGCTGATAAAACTGATGTGAATGAGAAAGATTCCTTTTATTTTTCAGGCGCAGGTGTAGAAAAGCAAATTCCTAAATAGGTGCCTTGATTATTACTATTTTAAACTACAAATCCAGGCACGATCTAGCCCAAGCTTATACTCGCTTACCTGGGAGTAAGCAGCACTGAATTCAACGGGACGTACTTCTGAGTAAACATAGTCAGTCCCGTTGATTTCAATGGGAATTTCACATCTCTCACTGAAATCAACAGGTCTGGAAAGGTTCTTCACTTTCGGCTAGATTATGCCTAGGGATTCAAACCGTGTCCCTTTCAAAGGGTTGTCTCTACCGGTAGCTAAGTCAGCCAAGGGCTAGTGGAATCAGTAAAAGAAGCGTAGAATTGTATAGCTGGAAGGGGTTCCAAGGGTCATCTAGTCCAACCCCTACAATGTAGGAATCATAGATAAAGAACCCCTGACAGTCATGCTGGTTTATTTTAATGGGTCTATTCTGAGTATGGGTTAGATTGATATAACTCAAAATATCTTCTGAAAATTACCATGGCTCTGCACCATTGATTTAAATGTAATTGACTGGATTGTCTAGAGGATTAAGATGCAGCCGTGGATGATGAAAGTGGTTTTTGTGGGGTTGGGGAGTTACACCAAAATTAAAGGTTCATGTCTGCCTGTAATCTGTAGATCCTCAGAGCAGGATTGGGAGGCAGGCACAAGAGCCTGTTGGATCAGGCCACAGGCATCTAGTTGGCCACTATGAGAACAGGATGCTCGACTAGATAGGCCATTGACCTCATCCAACAGGTTCTTCTTGTGCAATGATGCTATGCTCAGTATACAAGACAAAACATAAATAAAGCGCAAACAACTTATTGCTTAAAAAACCACAACAATTTGTTACAGGTCCTGGAAAGAGGAAGATCGAAGAGGAGCAGAGGATTTAAGGATCTTGACAGCTGTCATGATGGAGGTCAGGCTCTCTCTGGCATACCTCATCAGGGAAAAGATGCCATAAGGACATCAGAGGAGCCCAGATGGATCAGATCGAAGATTCTTCTGGTCCAGCATCCCTTTTCTCACGTTGGCTAACCAGATGCTTTATAGGAAGACCACAAACACCCTCCCACCATTATTTCCCAGTGCTTAAGAATATAAGAATAAGAACATAAGCGAAGACTGGATGCCGGATCAGGCCAATGGCCCAGGTAGTCCAGCATCCTGTTCTCACAGTGGCCAACCAGGTACCTGCGAGAAACTCTCAAGCAGGACCTGAGCACAAGAGCCCTGGAAGAGACCAGCTATCCATATTCTAGTAAAATCTAGGACAGACTACTGTAGCACATTGTGCGTGGGACTGCCTTTGGAGATTGTTCAGAAGCTTCAGTGAGTTCAAACTACAGCCTCTAGGTTGGGTCTGCTTGGTAGGGACATGCCATGCTAATATTTGAGAACTTTACTGGGTTCCAGTCTGTTTCTGTACACAATTCAAAGTGCCGGTGCTTTCCTTTAAAGTGGTGGTGGCTAACCTGTGGCCCGTGAGAATTTGTGGGAAACCCACTCCCATCAGCTTCAGCCAGCATGCTCAGTGGTCAGGGGTGCTGGGAGTTGGAGTACAAAAAGATATGGAGGGCCATGTCCTATATCACTTAGGACAAACTAGTAGGAATGTTCAGGGAGGCAGGGGAGGATATATTGTTTAATTATATCCTTCCCAACTTGTGTTTACAAGTTCAACAATTTAGCAGAGTAACACCCCCCCCTTTAAAATTACACAGTGGATAACATTTTTGCCAGGCTTGTTTAAGCCTCTAAAACAGGCACCCCCAAACTGCGGCCCTGCAGATGTTTTGGCCTACAACTTCCATGATCCCTAGCTAACAGGACCAGTGGTCAGGGAAGATGGGAATTGTACTCCAAAACATCTGGAGGGCTGAAGTTTGGGGATGCCCATTCTAAAATAAGTTTCCTGGTAATTCCCCTTTTATTCCCTCCTAAAAAAGATAGACACAACACAGTCTTGTATAAAATAGTTTACTCACTCATTCTGTTCACAGATGGATCCCAGAAGGCAGACTTGAGTTACAAAATATATACACCTGGATTCTATCCCTTAAGGAGATAGTTCCTTTGTCCTCTAAGCGAAGAGAGCATCTCAGGCTGATGCTTCTTCGACGAAAGCAAAATGGAGAAGAGAGAGATGTGGTGGTCAGTCTTGTGCTTTTGTTACCTGCACAGGTAAAGTAACGCCCACCTCTGGTCACATGTAGAGGAAGTTTGTCCCAGCACAGGAGGAAACAGGAAGTTTATCTACTGACTGGCTGGACAAACATCCCTCTTCATGTCTAAACATGTCCACTCTAGGAATGTTGTATTTGACTGCTCTGTGTTTCACACCCCACAAAACCCGCCCATGCACTGAAGTAATCTCTTGGAGACTTTCCTTCATGTATGCTAATCTCTGGGGTAGTTATAGTTGGTGACTAGAGATCAAGCCTTCTCAGTGGTGGCACCCCAGTCATTAGAATTCTTTCCTCAGAGAGACTCACCTGGCACCAACCTTCTTATCCTTTTGGCATCAAGAAATGCATTTTTATTTTCCAGAGCCTTTAAATGTACTAGTGTCTAGTGAATAAATAAAATTCAATAAATAAATAAACTGCGTTTGTTTTGTTTTATCTTGATTTTGTTAATAGCCATATAGAAACAATTTTAAAACAAACAAAACAAATGAAAAACAACCAAATCCTGAGCTTATATAAGTAATAACCATGATATATGAACAGATGCATAGAGCACTAGGATTTGGTCTTGGATTAGATTCCTTGATGGATCATTACACTCATTGATTCATTTATTTACTTAAGTTCCTCCCCTCCCCACCTGTTCCTTACACTGATTCACATAAAGGGGCTTGATCTATCTGACCAGATTAAAAGGTAAAGGTAAAGGTAAAGGGGCCCCTGACCATCAGGTCCAGTCGTGTCCGACTCTGGGGTTGCGGCGCTCATCTCGCTCTATAGGCCGAGGGAGCCGGCGTTTGTCCGCAGACAGCTTCCGGGTCATGTGGCCAGCATGACAAAGCTGCTTCTGGCGAACCAGAGCAGTGCACGGAAAACGCCGTTTACCTTCCCGCCGGAACGGTCCCTATTTATCTACCTGCACTTTGATGTGCTTTCGAACTGCTAGGTGGGCAGGAGCTGGGACCGAGCAACAGGAGCTCACCCCGTTGCAGGGATTCGAACCGCCGACTTTCTGATCAGCAAGCCCTAGACTCTGTGATTTAACTCACAGCGCCACCTGGGTCCCAGGTATGACCAGATTGCATACCCTATTCAATTCTATACCCCTTGCTCAGATCAAGCATTGCCCCCTAGGACTGGTTGAGTCTTCCAAGGTTATAATTAGAACTTCAGGGGAGCTGACCCTTTTCTGTAGCAAATCCATTATAATGTCACATTATATGCCATCTTGATTTTCCATTCCTAAAAAAAGAGAGGTGGCAAATGATATGGCTTTATAATGGATGGCGGTTGGGGGCCTCGTAAATGCCTTTGGCATCATAGCAGGGGAATCATAGAAACAGATTTAAATGTGTGTGTGTGTGTGTTTAAATGGTACGCTTTGTTTTTTGTTTTCGTTTTATAAATATTTTTATTAGAAAGTTTTTATAACATCAAAGACATAACCAAAAATAAAACAAAAACACAACAATACAAACAAAAAAAACCCACATACATCATCTTATATCATCTTTTTAACTCATTGTCCCCTTTGCTTCCCCAACTCCCCTCTATCTGATTTTCATTTTAAATTCAGCTGTAACAGTTTCTATTTCATTACTTTTAATTTTCATCATCCTGTATTTTTCCTAATTCCCTTTAATCCCATCCTTTTACTTATATCTCACTTTTCCTACTTTTTACTCTCCTCTTTTCTCCCTATTGCCTTAACTTCTGTATTTCCCTAGATGTTCAAACTTTCAACTCTCAAAAATAATTCCCTAAATATGATTTTAATTTCCTCCAATCCTCCTCCATCCTTTCCTCTGCTTGGTCTCGAAGTCTTCCTGTCAATTCTGCCAGTTCCATAAAGTCCAACATTTTCATTTGCCATTCCTGTAGAGAGGGCAGTTCCTCTTTTTTCCAATATTTGGCAATTAAAATCCTCGCAGCTGTGGTGGCATACATAAACAAGTGAACATCTTTTTTGGGGATTTCTTCCCCCACTATTCCAAGTAAAAAGGCCTCTGGTTTTTTCAAAAATGTATTTTTGTATATCTTTTTCATTTCGTTATAAATCATTTCCCAGAAGCCTTTTATCTTAGGGCATGTCCACCACATATGATAGAATGAGCCTACTTCCTCTTTACATTTTCAGCATTTGTTATCACCTTTATGATACATTTTCGCTAGTTTTACCGGAGTCAAATACCATCTATACATCATTTTCATTAGGTTCTCTTTCAAGACAGTACATGCCGTGAATTTCATACCCTTCTTCCACAGTTTCCCCCAATCTGACATCATAACATTATGGCCCAAATCTTTGGCCCAATCAATCATAACCGATTTTGTTTGCTCATCTTTCAGATGCCACTCTAACAGTAGATTGTACATCCTGGACAAATTCTTACTGTTTGCCTCTATTAATTCTGTTTCTAAATTTGATTTTTCTGCCTGAAATCCTATTTTTTTATCTATTTTATATGCTTCGTTTATCTGTACATACTGAAACCAATCACTTAACTTGTCCTTCAATTGTTCATATGGCTTTAACTTAAATTGATTTTCCACTTCGATCAAAATGTCTTTATACTTCAGCCTATTCTCATCCATATTTGTCCTTTTAGGTTTCTTCGCCTCAAGCGGCGAAATCCACCTAGGAGTTTTCTTTTCCAACAAATCTTTATATCTACTCCAAACATTAAACAATGATTTCCTAATTATATGATTTTTGAAGCCTTTGTGTGCCTTTACCTTATCATACCATAAATATGCATGCCAACCAAATGCATTATCATGACCCTCCAAATCCAACACATCATCATTGTCTAATAAAAACCATTCCTTCAACCAGCAAAAGGCTGCTGCTTCAAAATAAATCTTTAAGTCTGGCAGTGAGAATCCTCCTCTTTCTTTAACATCTGTCAAAAGTTTGTATTTAATTCTGGGCTTCTTCCCCTGCCAGACAAATTTAGACAAGGTCTTTTGCCACTCCTGAAAAGATTTCAACTTATCTACAATAGGAAGGGCCTGAAATAAAAACAACATTCTTGGCAGTACATTCATTTTAACAGTTGCTATTCGGCCCATTAAGGACAATTTCAACCTTGACCATATCTCTAAATCTCTTTTAATTTCGTTCCATAACTTCTCATAATTATCTTTGAACAAGTTCAGATTCCTTGCAGTCATATTTACTCCCAAGTATTTCACCTTTTTCACACATTTCAGTCCTGTACAGTCCTCAACCATTTGTTTTTCTTGCATCGTCAGATTTTTTTCCAATACCTTAGTTTTTTCTTTATTTAACTTGAAACCAGCCACCTTGCCAAACTCTTGTATTATCTGCAGTGCTCTTACTGCACTATACTCAGGGTCCTGGACAGTTAATACTAAATCGTCTGCAAAGGCTTTTAACTTATATTGCTTTGTACCTACTGTAATACCTTTGACACCTTCGTCGCTCCTTATCATATTCAGTAGGACCTCTAAAACAGAAATGAATAAGAGGGGGGATAGTGGGCACCCTTGCCTTGTTCCTTTTTCAATTCTTATCTCTTCTGATACCACATTATTTACAATAATTTTTGCTTTTTGCTCAGAATAGATACCATTAATGCCATTAACAAAGTTCTGGCCAACCTCCATTTTGACTAAGTTTTGTTTCATAAAAGTCCAAGAGATATTATCAAAGGCTTTCTCTGCATCGACAAAAATTAACAATGCTTTAGTATTTATTTTCATTTCCAATCTCTCCAGAATGTCTATTATATTTCTTATATTGCCCTTCATATGTCTCCCAGGCAGGAATCCTGCCTGGTCCTTATGTATAAAGTCTTTCAACACCCTTTTCAATCTTGCTGCCAAAACGCTGGCATATATTTTGTAGTCCACATTCAATAATGAGATTGGTCTATAATTCTTTACTTGAGTTCTATCCCCTAGAATCTCATTTGCGACCTCCATTAGTGGCTGTATCAACCAGTTTTTTAATGTTTTATAATATTTGGAGGTCAATCCATCCGGTTCCGGGGCCTTATCATTTTCTTGAATTGCTGTTTCAACCTCTTGTCTAGAAATCAATTGATTCAGTAGATTCTTTTTTTGTTCTGGAATCTTTTGTAGTCCATTTTTGTTTATAAATTTCTCTATATCCTCTTTATCTTCTTTATCTCTTTTATAGAGTTGTTTATAATATTTTGTGAAGCATTTTCTTATCTCTGCAGGGTTCTCTATATTTCTTCCTTCCTCTATGATCTTTATAATTGTGCTCTCTTTTTGCCTTTTCTTCAATTGCCAGGCTAGCAATTTCCCACATTTATTGGCTGATTCAAATGATCTTTGTCTCATTCTTTTAATTTTCCATTCAATTTCTTCATTTATTAGTTGGGAATACTGTACTTGCAAAGCTTTTATCTCTTTTTGGGTTTCCTGACTTTTAGGATTTGATCTCAGTTTTTTTTCTTTCTCTTTCAATTTTGCCAATATATTTTCCTTTTTCTCATTCCTTTTCTTTTTCCAAATTGCGTTCTGTTGAATCAGGAATCCTCTCATTATCGCTTTACTAGCATCCCTAACTAATCGTATATCTGATCCTTTATTTAAATTTAATTCAAAATAGTCCTTCAATGTCTTCTGGGCCTTATTATTTATTTGTTCATTTCTCAACAGAGCATCATTCATTCTCCACCTAAACGAACCCTGCAGATATTGCTTTAACTCCATTAATACAGCGTTGTGGTCTGAATAAGTTCTGGGGCATATCTCGCTTTTCGTCACTTTTGGACACAGATCCTTTGTAATCCATATGTGGTCCAATTTACTTCCTGACTTTTGCGAGTCCGAAAAAAAGGTGAACTCTTTCTCCAATGGGTTTCTCAGCCTCCATACATCTACCAGATCTAAATTGTCCACCAAGTCAAAAAAGGTCTTTGGAAGCCTTCCATCGTTAGATAGCTTTTGTCTTTGAGTTCTGTCCATCATAGTTGACACCACTCCATTAAAATCCCCCATCATGACAATTTTGTAGTCCAAATAGTCCAACAACACAGTATGTATATTTTTAAAGAAGTCTGATTTAGCTTCATTTGGTTTAAATGGTACGCTTTGGAGTGTCTTAGGGAACACAAAAAATCTTGGGATGTGTGTGTGTGTGTGTAAGTCCATCTTAATGTTCTGAATCATCCTGGCAAGGACATGTAACAGAAGCAAACAGCTGATATTTTCCTGTTCCCCTAATGTGTAAACAGTGATTCCCCACTGCAACAGGAGAGTTAATCCATAGGCCACTTAAGACAGTGTAGCTGGATTTAACACTCAGCAACTTAAAAGGTTCTATGTGGAAGCGAGTCCCATTGAACTCTGTCATGGCGATAAGGATGAAAGTGTTGAAAGTGGCAGAGATCCAGTCATGGCTGGTGAATCGCACACTGATAATACACTATCTGTTGGGGGAGTTGGAAGGGACTGGATAGAGGAAAGGGAAAATGGCACAACTCTTGAAAAGTTATAATTATTAAAATTAATTTATCAATTGCTTCCTAAACGTACCTGTACGTTTCCCCCTCGTGTCAAATAACTGGGGTCAAATAAGTGTTGTTTACATGGAAGATGGATCTCCCTTTGGAAGGTTCTGCACTCTCTTTCCTTGGAGGTTTTCTAAGCAGAGGTTGGCTGGCCATCTGTCATGGATGCTTTAGCTGAGTTTCCTACATTGCAAGGGGTTGCATTAGGAAGATGAGGTCCTTTCCAGCTCCACGATTCTATGTTTTTCTGCTTCAACAATATTTCATTATGTTCCTATCATTTTATGTAATTGAATTTTGTAAAAATTATAAATAAAACATGTTCTATTTACAAACAAAACCTTTAAATAGCTACCTTTCTACCAGTGGGGAGGGCATGGGCATGGCCAGGATTTTTGTTAGGGGGGCAGGCTTTTGTCAGGGGGGGCAGAACCTCAGAATTGTATTGATTTGTATTGATTTTTACTTATTTGGAGGGGCAGCTGCCCCCTGCCCCCCCGGCTACACCCATGGGGGGGGCACAGGAAAGGAACAAGGTCAGAAGGGGACCATGTTCAGAAAAAGGTTGGGAAACACTGTTCTAAACCACCCTCTCAAGGTGATTTACACATAAGGTCATTAAAAACAGTTAAACACAAAAACAACGAATCCATTTAGAGCAAGACTAAAACTTCAGCGAGCCAACACTCTTGGCAAAGACCTGTTTATCCAGCTGAGAAAGCCTGTCAGAACAAAAATCTTCTTTGGTTGTTTCCGGAAAGAGCAGATAGTGGAAGCCTGTCAAATCTCGGCAGAAATACCATTCCACAGAACAGGGGAAGACACACTAAAAGCCCTGCTCCAAGGAACTGCAGAACAGGCTTCTGAGGTCTTTGAACTAGTAGGAGAAACCACAGTGACCTGGTCTACTCTGATTGAATTAAACATATGTCCTTGACTTTTAGGTAAACATGCATTAGACTGCAATGCACATCAACATCTGGGGGCAATTAAAACAAGTGCTTTAACTTTCTTCTCTTGAAATCTGTAGAGTGATCCAGGCTGATTGGACACACGCTTTTCTCACTTTGAAGAATGTAAGAAGAACCTACTTGATCAGATCAATTCTCTATCTAGTCCAGGCATCCCCAAACTGCGGCCCTCCAGATGTTTTGGCCTACAACTCCCATGATCCCTAGCTAACAGGACCAGTGGTCAGGGATGATGGGAATTGTAGCCCAAAACATCTGGAGGGCCGAAGTTTGGGGATGCCTGATCTAGTCCAACCAGGGCTGGCCCACCCATGAGGCAAGTTGAGGAAACCACCTTGAGTGGCAGGATCCACAGGGGAAATAAATCCCGCCTCCAAGGAATGCCTTGCCTGCTGCTGCTGCTGTGATGGCAGTGATGACTGCAGTGTGGTCCTTGGAGGTCAGATCTGCCTCCTCCTCAGTAGCCCACGCTGCCTCTACAGCAAATAGGAGGTGTTGCTGGTCTTCTCCCAACCCTAGGGAAGAAATGGCAGGTGCTGTTATTCGGGGTTTCCTGGGCTCTGCGACTGCCTGGCATGATTCACCCTCACGATGCACTTTGATTCCCACTTCAACCATCTGGTAAGGTTGATTTGACCCCCCCCCCCCCGGTACCTGTTCCTTCATTCCTTGCCTCCTTCCTGATGTAGATCTACACTCACCCATTCTTCCCTGGGGGCTCCCGCCATTTATTGGTTCACTTCAGGTGTCAAAATGTCTTGGGCTGCCCCTGAGTCCAGCATCCTGTTCTCCCAGTGGCCAATCAGATGCCCCAATGGGAAACCATTGAGAAACCAGGACCTGAGCACAAGAGTGCTATCCCCTCCAAAGTTTCCAGCAACTGATATTTGGAAGCATTGCTGCCTCTGACCATGGAGGCAGAGCACAACCATCGTGTCTAGGAGTCATCAAATGATAGCCTTATTATTCCCCATGACATATGTTTGTGCATATGTGTGTGTGTGTGTGTGTGTGTGTGTGTGTGTGTGTGTGTGAGAGAGAGAGAGAGAGAGAGAGAGAGAGAGAGAGAGAGAGAGAGAGAGCTGTGTACAGTGGTACCTCTACTTACAAATAACTCTACTTACGAATTTTTCTACTTACAAATGGAGCTCCATCTGCCATCTTGGATGCGGTTTAGATAGGATTTTTTCCACTTGCGAATTTTTAGATAGGGTTGCTTCGACTTACAATTTTTTTCTCCCAATGCATTCTTATGGGATTCGACTTACAATTTTTTTCGACTTACAAATGTGTGTTCGGAACGCATTAAACAGAGGCACCACTGTAAATTATCTTTGCAAGTTCCCTATCAGGAACATGTTCCAGGTGAGCCACTTAAGGTTTAACATGAAATAACTCCTCTCCCACTCCGCCCTCCCTCCCATTTGCTGAGGACCTATCAAAAAGAAAAGGTGGGGGACACCCATGACAAAATGGATTTATATGTGTACACAGAGGAGACAAGAGGGTTGGAATGATACTTATTTGCTTTGCCTTAGCAAACAGTTGATGGGTTTTTTTTTACTTGAAGGTACACCATAAAAACCCACCCTGCGGGGAGGCTTATTCTTAAAACAAGACCCAAAAAGAGCGCCCTTCTGGGTTTATTTGCTCTGAGTAATAAATGGGAGCCCTTCAGGTGAGGAGGTGCTGGGAGGCTGGAATGTCAGGAGAGATTTACACCTGTACCTTATAGCTGGGATTGACAGCCCTTATAGCCTACAGAAATGACCACTGGAGACAGGCTGTCTAGGGAGAAAGCGGCAGGTTAACTTGAAGAGCAACTCGGAGCAAAAAGGGGAGATTACCCAAACTGATATGCACACAGTTTCCTATATCAGGAGTGACTCCTCAGAAGGGATCCTCCTCCTCCCTCTCCTTGCAAGTCACCCTTGCTGCATCATCCATGAGCTCTTAGAATCCAAAGGGCAAGCCACCTTAATCTGGTATAGGAAAAAAAGCACCATCAATATTCTTGTGGCTAACATTCTTTTGAAAATGGCATAGAATTCCATGGACCAGTGTCTCTAATTAGTTTTTAAGGTGATACAAGAGTCTGGATGGCTGCAATGTGCTCTGCATGGGGCTGCCCTTGGGAGTTCAGAAGCTCCAGCTGGTGCAGAATGAGGAGGCCATACTATGGGTGGGGGCATCTCCCAGCGACACTATTGCTAAAACATCTGCACGGGCTGCCTATCTACTTCTGAGCTAGGTTCAAGGTCCTTGTATTAAGTTATAAAGCCCTGAACAACTTAGGTCCAGGTGCAGAATGAGGAGGCCATACTATGGGTAGGGGCATCTCCCAGTGACACTATTGCTAAAACATCTGCACAGGCTGCCTATCTACTTCTGAGCTAGGTTCAAGGTCCTTGTATTAAGTTATAAAGCCCTGAACAACTTAGGTCCAGGGTTACCTTGGGGGCCACCTGAAACTTTCTATCCCAGCTCGGTCACTGAGCTCCTCTGCAGAGGTGTCATTACAAGAAGACACTGAATTTTTAGTGTCATGGCCCAGTGCTATGGAACGTTCTGCCAATAGTCAACAGTGTGATGCAGCAGCTAAAAAGGCCAATGCAATTCTGGGCTGCATCAATAGGAGTATAGCATCTAGATCAAGGGAAGTAATAGTACCACTGTATTCTGCTCTGGTCAGACCTCACCTGGAGTACTGTGTCCAGTTCTGGGCACCACAGTTCAAGAAGGATACTGACAAGCTGAAACGTGTCCAGAGTAGGGCAACCAAAATGGTCAAAGGCCTGGAAACGATGCCTTATGAGGAACGGCTTAGGGAGCTGGGTATGTTTAGCCTGGAGAAGAGAAGGTTAAGGGGTGATATGATAGCCATGTTCAAATATATAAAAGGATGTCATATAGAGGAGGGAGAAAGGTTGTTTTCTGCTGCTCCAGAGAAGCGGACACGGAGCAATGGATTCAAACTACAAGAAAGAAGATTCCACCTAAACATTAGGAAGAACTTCCTGACAGTAAGAGCTGTTCGGCAGTGGAATTTGCTACCAAGCAGTGTGGTGGAGTCTCCTTCTTTGGAGGTCTTTAAGCAGAGGCTTGACAGGCATATGTCAAGAATGCTTTGATGGTGTTTCCTGCTTGGCAGGGTTTTGGACTGGATGGCCCTTGTGGTCTCTTCCAACTCTATGATTCTATGATTCTAGCTAATTCACTGAGCTTCTTTTGTTTCAAGTTTCATATGCCTGCTGAAAACGTTTCTATTCCATCTGAACACACCTTTCCAGAATAGCTGATTTCTGATGTTAACATTTTTATATGATTTTTACTGTACCATTTTTATGTACAATAATTGCAAACTGCTATTTGTTATGAATAACATTTGTTATGAATAACAATACACATTGTTCTTCCTCTTTTTCCTTATTATATTTTATTAAATTTCAAAAAAAAAATCACATATACACTCCGATATCGTGTTGGTTTTATTTGAAATCAGATGCATCTCCTAGTACAGATCCACACCTGGGGAATATGTTTCCTGCCTCCTACCAATGGACTCACCACCCCCAGCTAGCTCTTCACACTCAGAGGAAGTGGGGGGGGGAGCAGCCTTCTTTGCCTCCCCTCCCCAACCTTGCTGACAGATGTTATCCAGATGCCCCAGGAATCCAGCCTAGCGAAGTTGCCTTCCTTATGTTGTGGGCGATGGTGGTGAGGGGTGGGGTGGGGGGGAATGAGATGAATGCATTCCTGTCTCCCCAAGGGCCTGTTGCCACCCCTTCCAGCCTGCTGAAACCCGCCTATCTTGTTGCTGTCTTTCTCTGATGGCTCTTGGAGCCGTGGGCCACTCAGCCCCAGGTTGGAAAAGCTCACATGACTCTCTCCAGACTCAGAGACCCAAGAGGGCTCTTGAGAGTCAGCAGAGATGCCAGAGATTCGATGAGAGGGTTCAGGGTGATAGCTGGCAAACACCATCACTGGAATAGCTCTTCAGAATGAGGGTTGCTGGTGGCGAAGGCTGCTGTTTGGGTAGCCAGATGCAGCCGGGGATGAGACACATTGTACAGAAGAAAGGGTCCCAGCAGTTGTAGCCTACGTGACCAATTATACCTGCCGATATCCCATCTTTTACATGTCTCTTAAAGGCATAGCATCACTGTCCTCTTTCTGGCCACTTTAGCTGCAGCCCTGCACCCAGACAGCGAGACTTCACTTCAGAGTAATTTCCAGAGGTGCAACTGTGTTGGAGCAAAGTCAGCCAAGAGACTTAGGTCACCTTGAAGCAGCTGTGGTCCTTCAGACCTTGTTGGACTACATCTCCCATCATCCTTGATCTTTGGCCGTACTGGTCCAACATTCCTTCCTCCATCCCTGCCTTAAAGATGAACAAATTTATTAGGGCATACAGTTGCATGTACTACCAGAGTCCATTTCATCAGGTGCATGAAGCGTGGTCTGCAGAAGGGATCCAGATGCAAAATAGGACAGGGCCCTGTGCACCTTTAATTATTATGTAGAAGAGGGCATTGGGCGTGCAAGCTCACCAGCTGAAATTCCCTCTCCTCTTTACAGTTATTTAAAGTGCAGTAGCCATTCTCTCTTGCGTATCTGGCTACCAGTTGGCAGGTAAATGCAGGGTATCTTATGAAATAGGCTCCCTAGTCCAGGGATGGGGAACCTCAGGCTCGGGGGATGATTTGTATATTGGTACTTATTCATAGATATACAAAAATACAGGTGAAACTCAGAAAATTAGAATATCGTCGAAAAGTGCATTTATTTCAGTAATGCAACTTAAAAGGTGAAACCAATATATGAGATAGATGCATGACATGCAAAGCAAGATATGACAAGCCTTTATTTGTTGTAATTGTAATTATTTGTCGTTAGGCGGGTCAATTATAAATGGAATGTAATTAATGAAATGTAATAGCGACGTCTATTTTTGTATTATTGTAACTATTTGTTTTATTACTGTGGAATTTCCAAAAGAAAGCATTTGTAAAAATTAAAAGAAAAATAAAAAATAATCAGTTGCATGAAAAGGTAAAGGTAAAGGGGCCCCTGACCATCAGGTCCAGTCGTGTCCGACTCTGGGGTTGCGGTGCTCATCTCGCTCTATAGGCCGAGGGAGCCGGCATTTGTCCACAGACAGCTTCCGGGTCATGTGGTCAGCATGACTAAGCTGCTTCTGGCGAACCAGAGCAGCACACGGAAACGCCGTTTACCTTCCCGCTGGAGCGGTCCCTATTTATCTACTTGCACTTTGATGTGCTTTCGAACTGCTAGGTGGGCAGGAGCTGGGACCGAGCAACGGGAGCTCACCCCGTTGCAGGGATTTGAACTGCCGTCCTTCTGATCAGCAAGCCCTAGACTCTGTGGTTTATCCCACAGCGCACTTTTCGACGATATTCTAATTTTCTGAGTTTCACCTGTACATACCCATTACAAAAGTATCTTTTATACTAAGACAGCTACTTAGTCTAAAAAATAAAAAAGCCAGAAAGAAGAAACAACAAGAAAAGGAGAGACCTAAAAAAGAGAGAGAGAGAAAGTGAGAGAAAAGGGAATACAGTATTTAAAGGTATCTCTTTATATGACAGTAGTGTCCTGTTCTGGGGTCATGGGGGTGTCAAAGACTCATTAGTACTTCTGCAGCACAGTTCCTGCAGAATCCCTACCTCCCATGTCCTATAGCTGCCCAATCAGTATGAAAGGGGAGCTTTTTAGCCACCTTAATGAAGTCTTCTCACCCTTTGTGCCGATTGGAGCCAACCAGGTTGAAAGGAGGTGAGTCGGCCATGGAAGACTGGCTCCTAGGGTCATTCTGGAGAAGGTGGGCAGGAGTTGTTGCTCTGTATGCTCCAAAGCTAAGTATTTAGAAACACTGACAACACCAGAAGTTTCAGTTTCAAGAGAATGGTCTGCAAGTTCAGTGACGTACAATGGAACTTCACGGGAAACACCTTTAGTCACGCTGAAAGAAGATATTGGAGCTCTCCAAATCATTTGTCCAGGGACATGCACAGAAAATAGCAGCTCTAGCCACACGGCTACACATGGAGATTTGCATCGATTGTTGCAATGCATTCCTAATCATTATAATTGCATCCTTCTCACATTATTGTGCAACCTTAGAAGCAGAGGTGTCTGTAAAGCGGCATGACTGTGACTATCATATGGGGCCCTGAACTTCTGAATGTGCCACCACACTGCTGCTATCTGACCCGCGAGACTCTGTCCAAACCATGCCCCGGGATCACGCCCTTCATGGGACCTGCTGTCCACATCCTCTAGTGATTTTGCCTGGCTGGAATCTGTCTTTTAACAACAATGTGAAAGAAGTGGTTTCATGTACAGCGGTACCTCGGTTTAAGTACACAATTGGTTCCGGAAGTCTGTACTTAACCTGAAGCGTACTTAACCTGAAGCGAACTTTCCCATTGAAAGTAATGGAAAGTGGATTAATCTGTCCCAGACGGGTCCGTGGAGTACTTAAACTGAAAATACTCAAACCGAGGCGTACTTAAACCGAGGTATGACTGTAAGTGACACCTGTTGAAATTGATAGGATTTGCAAACTGGTTTCCCACCCCCACTCTTGAAAAAAGGAGGTTTTTTTATTAACTTATTTATTGATACTTCTTCAGACATATACAAAAATACATACCCACTACAAAATATCTTTTTATAATATACTAAGATAAGATAGCTACTTAGTCTAAAAAAATAACAAAGCCAGAAAGAAGAAGAAAAAACAAGAAAAGGAGAGACCTTAAAAAAAAGAGAGAGAAAGGGAGAGAAAAGGAAAAGAAAGGGGGGGAAAACACAGAAAGACAGAATAGAGTAAAAGGACGTCCGGCTCTCTGTCCTGCAGCTACATATAATATTCATTCCTTAAACTCCAATCATTCTATCTCTTATAAACCAGTATAGTTGCTGGTGATTATTTTTGCTTTGTGATGTTTGCATTAGTATGAGTGCGTGTATGATTTAGGCCAGATTGGCCAGAAAGCAATAAACTCATTTTCACTATTAATACCATCTCATCGTAGCCTTTGTGCTCACTCAGTCTGCTCTCCAGGTGCTAGAGCAGTTGATGGGTAGCTTCAAGGTCCTCCCCCCACTCCCCCTACTCCTGACTTTTTTACATTCAAACTGGACCAGAAAGAGGACCATCCTTGATAAAGTAGGGCATGCGGCCACCGCAGGGCTTTTAAACAGCCCTGCTGCAAACATCCTCATTCCAGGATGTCCGCAAAGGACTTTTAGACACCACCCCCTGGTTTCTCCTTCAAAGCACAGAGGTTTGAAGGAGAAGTGAGGGCTCTGTGTTTGAAGGGGCACTGGCCCGTTAGCTGATGGACAGAGGGGAATGTGCTTTACTTGATCAGAAGAACGAACTTTAAGCTCCTAAATTGTTCCTTTGCAGCCTCACCCTTCCGTGCTCCACATCTGGCATCATGTATAATGTCAGGTGTGAGGCTGGTGGGTGTGGCTACCTGCAAATGGCTCCAAGGGCCAAAGGTTGAGGACAAGAAAGCTGCATTTGGCCCACGGGCTAGAGATTCCTTACCCCTGCTCTAGCTTAACAGCCTTCTTGGCTCTGGCTGCAATCCTAATTCCACTCCTGAATTAAATAGGACATCATGTCTGAGTTTATTCCATGCTTGGGCTCTGACTCCCAGCCCATCCCAATTCCTGGCTCACTCTGACAGCTACCTGTACTGCCGCATTGACAAACTACCTTTCTAGCTTAGGTCAACACTGTGATAGATCTTCAGCAGGTCACTCCCAGTGCCTTCAGCAACTGAATGTTTCTTTGTGCAGGGCAGTAGAACTGCTAAACTGCTGATAAAATTTAAGTAGAGACATGCTCTGTGCTGGGTGCTTCTAGAGTTATCAGATTGCTCTTGAGCCAAAATAGCTCTCATTCTGCCTCTGGGTACAGTCAGCTAAGGGTCCTGTTTTAACACTGTTTCACAATTTGTCCCCATGGAACTAGGGCAGGGGTAGGGAACTGGATCCAGCCACCAGAATCTTTATCTCTCCCCACCCCCTGCGGGCCAAGTTTGACCAGTGGCTGGGGTCAGGCACCTGTCAATCACCTGACATCACAATGAGGTCAGGTGATCACCCCCCAATGTGTTTTGAAATCGAACCATGTGGGCAAAAACACAGAGCTTTGAAAGCTCTGACAACCAGCAGATTGGTGATTTTATTTTATTTGTTTCAGAAAAAGTACATATTGCCTGATCACCATTAATAGTCCTGAATTTGTCCAACCCTCTTTCAAAACCATCCAGGTGGTCATCACTGCGAGTTCCATAGTGCACTGCATGAAGAAAGACTTTCTGTTATCTATCCTGAATTCTGCTTCATTGCAGGTCCACTAGTTCTAGTGTTATGAGAGAGGGAGGAAACATTTTTCTCTATCAGCTTTCTCCAGGCCATCCATCTATATACAGTATATAAAAATGTAAAAAGGGCATGTGGGTACGTTTCCACTTTTCAACGAAACCGCTTGACCGATAGCGTTCAAATTTGCACACAACGTCCCACGCTACTGTGAGAGGAAGCATATACTGTTTGCGTAGACAGATGCCACATCTGCGCAAGGTAAAATCCCCAAACCCCGTGATTCAGAACACACAACTCACCCAAAAGTGCATGCTGGGAAAAAGAAGCCAGAAGAGGTTGCAAAACTGCACCCTCTAGCGGCGGCTACACTGGTACTGCAGCTAGAAATCTTCCCTCTCCAAAGCACCTCAGCTCGCCTTTACAGACTAGGCCGAATGGAGGTGGGGACTCGCCTGGGTGGGTGTTGGGGGGAGGAGGGGATGGAATAGGTCATGGGTTGGGACAGGGTGGGTGGAATCACAGGGATGACATGGGGGTGGGGGGAAGGAGGAGACGGGATACGTCATGGATCGGGACAAGGTTGGGGGAAACACAGGGATGAGCCACAGCAACGCGTGGCCGGGCCAGCTAGTGTCTTATAAATTTGCCCCCCCCCCCGACTTGCATTTTCTCCAAAGTAAAAGGTCCCCAATGCTGCAACCTTTTCTCATAAGGGAGTCACTCCAGCCCTTGATTATTTGCCCCTATTGGACCATTTGCCCTAATGGACCAGCCTCCACTGCGATGAGTATAAAAGACCTGTGTAACGACACTTGACAAAGTAATAGAGACTAGATTCCCTCCCTTCCTTGTATCCACACTGAAGTCACTCAGTGAAAAGTGGAATATTTAAGTGCTTGTTACATGCCATTTCCACTTTGCAAAGCCACAGAAATCCCTTTCAGAAAGGAAACACATAGAAGAAATTGGCTGTGTTTGTACCTTTCATGGCAAGTGTTAGTTTTCCTACAGGCACGGATGTGTGCGAGATAAACACATGTGCCATTTAGGCCTCCCCTCCTCCCCCTGCCAATCTTCCAAGCCTTCAAGGTCCTGAAAAAAAAATGAGTGGCAGCTAAATTGCCCAGCAGGCCCCATTCCCCTCACTCGATACCCTTTCATTGCAGGTCTGCTCCACGAACAGGTGGCTTTCACACCTAGCAAATATTTCTCTTGCCTGAGTGTTAACAGGGGGAAATCAAATCATTCCCTTTGAGCCTGGAATTTTGATGGGGAGATGTCAGGACTCCTTGCTTCGGAGGGGGCGTGTGACATCTTTCAGCAGAAACATCCATCATTTCTCTGTCGAGAGGGCGGCCTATAAAATATGCTCCTGTGCCTGTTATTACTCGGTCAATTCAAAGGTGTCTGCTTTTTAAAAAATAGTCCCTTAGCAATCACACGTGCATCTCCTCCATCTATCATCTCGCTGTCACATTCCCCTCAATGGAAGGTGGTATTGAGTGGTGTGGCTAAATGGGGACTGGCAAAGGCAGGATGAACTAGGAAATGTGTCCCCACTCTTAGGGCCTAGTTCACACATGCATCAGATGAGCATGGACAACTGTGTCTGGAAGGGGACGACAGAGGACGAGATGGTTGGACAGTGTTCTCGAAGCTACCAACATGAGTTTGACCAAACTGCGGGAGGCAGTGGAAGACAGGAGTGCCTGGCGTGCTCTGGTCCATGGGGTCACGAAGAGTCGGACACGACTAAACAACAACATAGTAAAACAATTACTACAGTTGGAGGCAGCAATGCTTCTGAATATCAGTTGCTGGAAACTGCAGGAGGATAGAGGGCTCTGCTGCTTAAGTCCTGCTTACTAGTTTCCTGTAGGCATCTGGCTGGCATAGGCCTAATGGCTAGTAGCCACCGAGAGTCTCCTCCTCCATGAATCTGTCCAATCCTCTTTTAAAGACATCCAGGTTGGTGGCCATCACTGCCTCCTGGGGGAAGTGAGTTCCAAAGTTCAACTGTGCACTGTGTGAATAAGTTCTTTCTTTTATCTTCCAACATTCAGCGTCAATGGACGGCCTGGAGTTCTTGTGTTGTGAGAGAGGGAGAAAAGCTTTTCTTTATCAGCTCTCTCCGTGCCATGTATAATTGCAGACACATCTAACAAGTCCTTTCTTCATTTCCTTTTTTCCTAAACCCAAATGTCCCCAAGGCTCTATCTATGGTGTGTGGTGGGTGATGGTCCCTTCCCAGCTGGAAGTGATTTTCTGATAGCCATCAAGTGATGGGTGTGCACATTGCCTGAACTTATCTGAACATGTGATACAGGGCCGGCTCTAAGGCAAGGCTGGGTGGCGCAATGCGCCAGGGCGCCGGGCCGCCAGGGTGCGCCGTGCGGCAGCCGCGCTGTGCGCTGCACCCGCCAGACAGCCGTGCTGTGAAACGGGGCAGGGGGGCGCCAGAGGGATCTTCGCACCACGGCGCCAGGGATGCTTAAGACGGCCCTGGTGTGATATGTTCTATCTGGCATGCCTCTGAATAACCGGAGTGGGGGGGGAGTGCTTGTGTGCTTGCATCCTGCTTGCTGGTTTCCCATTGGGGCATCTGGTTGGTCACTGTGAGAACAGGATGCTGCACTACGTGGGCCATTGACTTGATCCACCAGAAGAAGAAGGAAGCAGGGTGAGCCAAAATACCCCACATGTGTGGGCTGGGCTAGACGAACACGCTCAGAACAATGCCCCACAAACAACCCAAATCAGAGGATTCTGTTCTGTGAAACCACGGCTGGTCCTGCAGCAATCAGAGAGTCTGTCTCGTTCAGAAAATATGCCCCCCCTCTTTTACCACTTCTCAGTCTTTAGGGCAAGTATCTCAGTGGGATTTTTTCCAGCTGACTTCAAAGGAATGTAAATTGTGGCTATTTTTAATATCCTTGTTATTATGAACTTTTATAGCATCGTTACAAGATACAATGCTGTAAGAAGTTTCGGACGAAAATTCTAACTAAGACACTGCAGGGTGATGGGAGGCAAGGAAAAAGAAAAAGAAAAAGTAAGAGGGGACGAAGAACTACAAGTGAAGCGAAACGTATTTAGGCTATGCTTCAACTGGAAATAGGAGTCTGATGGCTCCTGTTTTCTCTGATTGCACAGTGACGATCAGAAATACATTACTTGAGTACATTTAAAGAGGCCAGCTTTATCAAGGAAAGGGGTTTTGCCCAGTGGTTGAACAGCTGCTTACATGCAGAAGGGCCCAGGTTCAATCCCTGGCATCTTCAGGTAGGGATGGGAATGTCCCTCACCTAAAACCCTGGAGAGCCATTGCTGCCAGTCACTGCACAGCAGTGTTCTTCAACCCTGGGTCCCTTGATGTTGTTAGACCACAACTCCCATCATCCATGACCACTGGCTAAACTGGCTAGGGATGATGGTAGATGTAGTCCCCCAATGCCCCAGGATCTTTTGATAAAGGGTGGTATACAAATCAAACTAATAACAATAACAATAACAATAACAATAATAATATCTGGGGCGAAAGGCTGATCTAGCTCAATAATGATCTAGATCGACCAATGGTCTGACTCAGTTTAAGACAACTTCCTGTTTTCTCCACTACAATGAGATGTGTCCTTGGGGACGGGTCATAGCTTGGTGGTAGAGCAGTTGTTTTGCGTGCAGAAGGTCTCAGTTTCAATTCCCTGGCATCTGCAGGTAAGGCTGGGAGTGTCACCTCTCTGAGATCCTGGAGAGCTGCCGCAAGTCAGTGTAGACAATACTGAGCGAGATGGACCAATGGCCTGACTCAGTAGTAGGCAGCTTCCTATTTTCTTATGACTGAGGATTGATCCAGTTCATCACCCTGGTCCACAGTGGTCAATGGAGCAGCCTCTACTGTGTGGGAGGAATACCTTTTTTTTGGTATGTTCCTCCATTAAAAATATAATCCAAACTCCCTTCGTGTAGAAAACTAGCATACAAGGGGAGAAAAGCTATAGCCCAGCACTCTTCCTGCAGATTTTCTGAATGAAGGAAGACTTCTGATGCTGCCAAGGCATTCCAGGAAATGTGGTCAGTGGGATGTGGTTCAGGGCTCACAGCAAACAGGCCTCCTTCCAGTTGCACTTCCTGGTGAGATCCAACAAGGTTAAGCAGCGATGTTATCCTGAAAGGTTTGGATAAATTTATTCTCCCCTCCTAAGAATTAATCAGAAAAAAATGGGCCCTATTTTCACAGCAAGAGAATACTTTTGGGGGAATTTTGGCCCAGCCTTAGGAGAAGAATCACTCCCAGGGAGATAATTGTGGATCAGTTGGGGCATCATCAAATATTTGTGGGTGGTAATTAAAGTGATGTTCAAGTTATTCACATAAACCACTCAAAGTATATTCAGGTTTCACTCTTGTGCCATAATAACCCCGACTTCTAGGTCTGGCAAGGTATCAGAGAATAGGAAAATGTGGTGCATAAATCACCACAAGATAAACGTATTGCTTCAAAAGAGCCGTCTGAATGCTCATCATTAATCCTCCACTTTAATTACAACAACTATGGTTCATTATATTCCTCACCATTCCCACAGAAGCTACACAACAAAGTGTGGGATGTGAAACACTGCAGTCAAGTACAACATCCCTAGAGTGGACATAAAAAGGGGGTGCCTGGACCAGCCAGTCAGAACTTCCTGTTTCCTCCTAGGCTGGGACAGACTTCCTCTCCATGTGACCAGAGGTGGGCGTGGCCTCACCTGTGCAGGTAACAAAAGCATAGCACTGGCCGCCATGTCTCGCTCTCTGACTGCATTCGTCGAAGAAGCAACATCTGCTTCCAGCCAAGAGACGACAAAGGGACTATCTCTTTATGGGATAGATTCCAGGTACATATATTACTTTTGTAACTTAAGTTACAAGTCTGCCTTCTGGGATCCATCTGTGAACAGAATGAATGAGTGAGTAAACTCTTTTTATACTTTTATAGAAGACTGTGTCGTGTCTATTTCTTTTATGAGGGACTAAAGGGTGGCGCTGTGGGTTAAACCACTGAGCCTAGGGCTTGCTGATCAGAAGGTCAGCGGTTCGAATCCCTGTGACGGGGTGAGCTCCCGTTGATTGGTCCCAGCTCCTGCCAACCTAGCAGTTCGAAAGCACGTCAAAATGCAAGTAGATAAATAGGAACCGCTACAGCGGGAAGGTAAACAGCGTTTCCATGTGCTGCTCTGGTTTGCCGGAAGTGGCTTTGTCATGCTGGCCACATGACCTGGAAGCTGTACGCCGGCTCCCTCGGCCAAGAATGCGAGATGAGCGCGCAACCCCAGAGTCGGTCACGACTGGACCTAATGGTCAGGGGTCCCTTTACCTTAAAGGGGAAATTACCAGGTAACTTATTTTAGGGGCTTTAGCGAACCTGAGCAAACGCATCAGCTGTGCAAGTTTAAAAAGGGGAATGTTACTCTGCTAAATTGTAGAACTCGATAACACAAGTTGGAAAAGATATATTCAAACAATATATCCTCTCCTGCATCCCTGAACATTCCCACACAAAGGATAAGGAGAACATAGCCACAAGCAATCTAAAACAGAGGTCCCCAGCCTTTTTATGCCAATGGACCTATTTGGATTGTTGAGCACCTTGGACACCACTCCCCCTGGTCACTCTCTTTTCCTTGGATCAGTTCTTCCCAAGGGACAGAGAGATAGCACACACACATGCACGTACACACACACTTTGCTTTTCCAAGGGATCTGTGCAAAGCTAATAGAGTTGGAAGGGACCCCAAGGGTTGTCCGGGCCAACCACCTGCAATGCAGGACTCATACTAAAACCACAGATTGAGAAGAATTAACCTGAGTCTTGGAAAGCTCATGAAGCAGAAGGAGGAAATGGGAAAGAGGGTCGCTCTTAGTGTGACAGATAGGTATTCAGAGGCACACTGTCTTGACAGTGGAGGTAGAACAATAGCCGTCATCGACCACTGGCCTCTGAAAGCTTTATCTTTAATGAAAGGCATGCCTTCAAGAATTTTAAAGATGATTGTGATTAATTAAATTTATATGCCACCCTATACCCACAGGTCTCAGGGAAGTTCACAAGATAAAATTACAATGTAAATACACAGAATACATAATCAAAATAAAAACAGAAACAAGCTCTATTTACTTCCTTTAACTGGATTGCAGATTGGCCAGACCATCGATGCCAATAACGGCCAGCCGGTTGCTTTGATTCTCCTTCCTTGCCTGACCAAGCTAATCTTCATGTTGTGATATAAACCCTGTGTGCTTTTTCTCTTTGGTGGGGATTACTCCAGGCTACAGGGTTAATGCTCTAGCCTTTCTTGAAAGTGTTCTGTGGATTATCCACTTCTTAAAGGGATTGTCTCTCAAACGACAAGAGTGTTGCTTCTTGATGCCCTTCTTCTTGCATAGACCAGAAAAATGGTGAGCAAAGTGCCTAACGTTGACCTCCCATTTGCTTTCTATGTGATGACTGATGTGAAAGGTTGGTGCATCAGGCTATCTGCCTGCTCAATAACTCTGATGTGTGGGATGTAATCCACTGAGAACAGTCAAGTATAACATTCCTTGTAATACTAGAAAAGACATGCGGGGGAATGTTTGGTCCAGCCAGTCGGAAACTTCCTGTTTCCTTCTGGCTGGAGCATCCTTTTGCATGGGACTAGAGGTGGGCGTGACCTTACCTGTCCAGGTAACAAAAGGACGAGGCATGCTGCCTCTCTCTTTCCCCCCCACTTCCTTTGTCATTGAACCAGCTTCTTAGCTAGGAATGCTCCTGCTAGCTTCTCAGCTAGCAGAAGCACTGGGATTATTCCCCCATATGGGGTAGATCCACATGTACATATTTGTAACTAAGTCTGCCTTCAGGAATCCAACTGTGAACTGATGTGAGTAAACTTCTTTTATTATCTTTGAATAAGATTGTCGTGTGTTTATTCTTTTTGAGAGGGATTAAAGGGAATTTACCAGGAATATACAATTCATTACTGAATTTACAATTCATTACTGAATTGTAGAACAGTGAGAGGCTTACACAAGCCTGCAACCAGCTATCTGTTGTGCATGTAAGAAAGGGAATGTAAACTCTGCTAAGTAAAGAAACTTGCTAGCACAAGTTAGGAAGGATATTAATAAACAATATATCCTCTCCTGCCACCCTGAACATTCCCACATGATGAACTTTCTTTTTCTGGGTTCATATTCAATGCTCCATCGTGTTCTGGTGGTTTCTGCTGCTGTTGCTGCTGCTACTACTACTATAGTTTAGAGTCCTGCGTTGAAGGGGGTGTGACTTGATGAACCTTGGGGATCCCTTCCAACTCGATGATTTGCTAAGTGACTTGATGAGTCTACAATAATTCAATGCAGTCCTTGGAACAATTTCACATGGGAGTGAGGTTGCTCAGAGAAGAAAGGAAAAGGGGGCAAATAATATCAAAATCTTCCTTTCTTCTCTCGCTTCCTTTTACTAATTCTTTATCCTCTCCAAAAGAAACTCATACTGAGCAGAGACTGATAAAGGACTGGCCAAGTAAAAGTCTCAGATTCATCCATTCCAAAAGAATGCCACCCAACTCAAGAAGAAAAGCTTCCTCTGGGAACCCTTTATATATTGATCCTTTCATTTATGTCCTTAAAAAAAAACCCCACACCCTTAATTTTCAACCCTGGATGCTCTTAAATTTGCCTTCCTTCCGCTTCTAGTCTCTGTAATGTGAACATTATTCCATTTCTGGCATTTAAGCCAGGAGTCCATTCTCCATTCAGCAGGTTCAAACAAATACCACTTCGATATATTTAATATAAGTAGTGCTCTGTAATATGGGTAATGGTTCCGGTGGTCTGCAAGGAGGCAATGGGCACCCCCCTCCAGCACACAAGGCTTTGATTGAATTGCTGGAAGCTGCCTTGGCTTCCAAGTCGCCCTTGGCCTTTCCCGACGTCCTTGGGACGCTTGTAAATTTCATCTGAAGGCTGTCTGAACCCACTACGCTCCCCAGGTCCAGAAGTCCCAGCTCAAGAGGCTGCCGTATTTTACAGATGGATCCCCGAGGCTGAGAGACAGCCAGTCGATGCCTAACAGGAAGTACATGAATCACTTGCGTATCCTAAACAAGTTGCCCTGAAATTAATGGGACTCATTTTCAACTAGTAAATTTATTTGATTGGCTTATTTTCAGGGAGGACCATAGCTCACTACAGAAAATAAGGAGGGCCCTGCTGGATCAGACCAAAGGCACATCTAGTCCAATTTCTTGGTGGCCAATCAGACCCTTCTGGGAAGCCCAGAGGCATGACTATGGCATGATCCCACTGTTACCCCCCCCCCACTGGGACTGGTGGCTCTTAATGGCTACTAGCCATAATGCCCATGTACTACCTCCACTGTTTGATGTAATAATGTATCTGAACACCAGTTGCTGGAAAATGCAGGAAAGGAGAGGGCTCTTGTGCTCAGGTCCTGCTTGATGTTTTTCCACAGGATGCTGGACTGGATGGGCCATTGGCCTGATCCAGCAGGTTCCACTTATGTTCAAATGTTCTTATGATACTTCTGGATGTAACACACAGTCATCAACATGACCTTTCTGATTCCGGAGAGTGATTTAAGCTCAAGCCACCCTCTGGCATCTCGAGGTTAAGAAGGCTTCTTCCAGAGATTTTGGAGACTCCGTTCCTGCTTGCTGGCTTCCCCTGGGCATCTGTCTGGGGACCATAAGAAAAGGGTGTTCACCTAGATCAGGCATCCCCAAACTGCGGCCCTCCAGATGTTTTGGCCTACAACTCCCATGATCTCTAGCTAACAGGACCAGTGGTCTGGAATGATGGGAATTGTAGTCCAAAACATCTGGAGGGCCGAAGTTTGGGGATGCCTGACCTAGATGGACCTTTGGCCTGATCCAGTAGGACTCTTCCTATGAGAGCAAATCTTGACAACTTCATTACTAAAGATTGCAGCAAATGAACAGACTACTGCAACCTTGAGTGCACCAGGATAGGATTCCCAAACAATAATATTTTGCTGCAATGCGCTCTACGTAGGGCTACCTTTGAAGGTGACTCGGAAACTTCAACTAAGCCAGAATGTGGCCAGAGGTGGAGCTAGCTGCTCCGGCACCCGGAGCGGTGCACATGCTGTGCAACTGGGGGCAGGGCTAGCTGCCCACGGCGAGCGGCCCTGGGGGGTGCCCCCCACGGCAAGTGGCAAGCATCCTGGCGGGAGATGCGGCGATGTCACCCCCTTAAGGGATGACACCCAGGGCTGGCCACCCCCCCGTTTCTCTGCCAGTGAATGTGGCAGCTAGACTGGTTCCTGGAAGTGGCTGCCGGTACCACAAAACACTGGTCCTAAAAGAAGTGCATTGGGTCCCAGTACGTTTCTGAGTACAATTCAAAGTGTTGGTGTTGACCTTTAAAGCCCTAAACGGCCCGAAGGAGAGTCTCCACCCCCATCGTCAAGTCAGGACACTGAGACGCAGCTCCAAGGGCCTTCTGGTGGTTCCCTCACCGTGAGACATGAAGCTAGAGGGAATCAGGCAGGCGGCCTTCTTGGTAGTCGCCCCTGCCCTGTAGAACGCCCTCCCATCAGATGTCAAACACATAGGTAATTACAGTATGTGATTTTCAAAAGACACCTGAAGGCATCCGTGTTTTTAGTGTATGATGTTGTATATGTTGGGAGATTCATTCCCCGTGTGCAGTCAGTCATAGGTTTCTTGTCTGTCATATGACTGTATGTGTTTTCATTCCACAGAGTGGGAAGTGACGGAAGACGGGATGTTGTGTCTTACTGTGTTCCTAAGTGGGACTGTTGTTCCTTTGTTCTTTCTCTTTGCTGTGTGATGCTAGAGAGAGAGGGAGCCATGCTGCAGTGCTCCAAGTGTGTTTATATGTAAATAAAGTAGTTTAGCAAATGCTGTGCTATTGAGTCTGTTACGCAACTGAGCAACCTCTGTGGATGCCTAAAGTATGCTGGTGTCGTGTGGCACCAGTTGCTGTGAGGTTCGGCCTGGAGAATTCTTACAAAGCTCCCAAACGATCGCCCAGGAGGGCATGGGTGTACCCAGGACCAAAGCTGGGGGGGCACACTAGCCATGCCCCCCAGCTAGCTGGCAATGACGTGGCCAGGATCCCCCCAGGAGGCATGGTCAACGTGTGCCCCCCAGAGAAAAGGGGGCCATTTGGAAGGCAGCACACGGAGCCACCCACGCTTGCACTCCTGCCTCGCCCGCTCCTTTAATGGCAGTGGTGACTAAAATGAGGCAGCAGCAGCAAAGCTGCCTCCGTTGAAGGAAACCTGGACCTGGACTAACTTCAGCCCACACTCTTTCAAGTCACAGCGAGCACAGCACAGAAAGTGCTGCCCCACAATGCTCCATGGCGCTTCATTTGCATGTCCTCTCCAGCTGCCCTGCTTCTAGGGGAGGGCAGCTGCCCCCCTACCCCATGCTGGGTATGCCCATGCAGGAGGGGGAGAACATGCCAGCCGGGCACGTGTCTCTGCCAGGGTCCTACTCGTAAGTAGGCCTTTTCCTGACAGTATAGTGCTTTTACTGTTTTTGTTGGGAATGGCTGGGACAACTCAGTCAGATGGGCGACGTATAAGTAATAAGTTAACAACAACAACAACAACAACAACAACAACAACAACAACAACAATTTATTATTTATACCCCGCCCATCTGGCTGGGTTCCCCCAGTCACTCTGGGCGGCTTCCAACAAAATACTAAAATACAGAAATCCATCAAACATTAAAAGCTTCCCTAAACAGGGCTGCCTTGAGATGCCTTCTAAAGGTCTGGTAATTGTTTTTCTCTTTGACCTCTGGTGGGAGGGCATTCCACAGGGTGGGTGCCACTACCGAGAAGGCCCTCTGCCTGGTTCCCTGTAACTTGGCTTCTCGTAGCAAGGGAACCGCCAGAAGGCCCTTGGTGCTGGACCTCAGTGTCTGGGCAGAATGATGGGGGTGGAGACGCTCCTTCAGGTATACTGGATCGAGGCCGTTTAGGGCTTTAAAGGTCAGCACCAACACTTTGAATTGTGCTCTGAAACATACTGGGAGCCAATGTAGGTCAACAACAACAACAACCACAAGTATAGAACTGGAAGTTATATTGTAACACAAAATGAATTTTAACATGGAAAAGGAACTTCTTGCACAGGCTGGGGATTCTGGCTGCTTTACAATACATTACTTTATGCACAGGACCAGAAGTTTGCCTTTACTGCAAAAGTGTCCACAATAGGGGCGGGGAAAGGGAATTGCAGAATATTGATTATAGGATGAATAAACAGGAAAGCACAGGGGTTCAGGGGTCTTTTCCTGAGTAAAATCTGAAGCAAAAAACCAAAAGCAGGAATACACAGCCCTGGACAAAACTGAAAATGGGACTATTAGGTATGGAGAAGAAATGTGGATGAGCCCCCACTGCTAGCCAAAGTAGACTTCAGCACGAGATCATCGGAAAGCTGGGAGGCTGAAGCTGAGCACTTCTTCCCAGGTTTTAAAAACTGGTAAGCAAGTAGAGATGCTTGAGCCGACCATTGATCCACCTAGTTCTCCATTGTCTTCTCCTCTTCCTCCTCCTCTCAACCAGTGCCGGATTTATGTATAAGCTAAACAAACTATAGCTTAGGGTCCACTCTCTTGGCCTCCCCCCCAAAAAAAAGTTTAAAGGGAAAAAAACCTGGATGTGCATTTCCAAAATATAAGATAAAAAACAAATAAAATAAAACCTACATACAGCAACAGTGTTTTGCATTGTGTTGTGTAGGCTCCTAAGATGTAAGTAATGGGCCCCACCTGCTTGTATTAACTACAATTGCATTGTACTCTTAATTTCATATTAATAAAGCTATTTATAATTATTAGTAGTTTGCATTATATATCACCTATTATTATTTCATGTTATAGCAAGTTTCTAGAGACTAGATTATGAGTCTTTGTAAATTGTGTTTCTAAAGGAACTTTTGTCATTGCCAAATGCCAATGTGTTGTTTGCATTATTAAGTTTGTTATGAATAAAAAAAACCCCATTTAAAGTTAGAGCTTAATAATTATTTCACTACTAATATACTTCTTCTTAATTGTATTTCAGCTCAACAATTACCTCGATAAAATACGTATTTTGTTATGTGCAAATGGCTTTAGATACCTATTAGGTCCATAAATTTCCATATGGCATATATTCAACACAAAAAAACAATGGCAATTTGTTGTTGACAAAGTACAGCTGGACATATAAAGGGCCCCATTACCTTCAGTAGCTTAGGGCCTCATCAGATCTAAACCCGGCCCTGCTCCCAACCATAGATTTGCTCGGATGCCCAGTTTGCGGGCTCTTCCTCAACCTCCTCCTCCTAACCATAGGATTGCCCAGCTTGTGGACAACCCAGGACCACCTGCAATGAGTCACTCCGTGGACAGAACTCTGGGCTAGGTGGACCTTCGCCCTAATCAGGGCTGCTCTTATGACTCCAAGGGAGAGTCACCCTTCCATCTTATTATAATACCTACTAGATCAGATCCCCAGCGGGGCGCGGGGCTACCTCTAAGCAATTTAGACTGTGCTCCGAGCGAGATTTGGCAACCAAGAACCACTCTCGTCTAGTGAAATGGGAGAGGACGCGAGCAGCCGAAGACCACGCAAAGCATAGTACTCCCCCCCCTCACTTCCCAGCGGAGCAAATGTCTTATCCCTCCCCCTCTCCCTCCCCCGGAAAGAGGGTATTTTGTCCACATTATGTGTTGGAAAGGCAAAGCCAGGATACATAACTTGGAAATTATAAAAGGAAGTAAATCCATCAAAGCAAATTCTTTGGGGGATACAATTAGGCGCGGGGGCGGCGCGGCGCGGCTGCAGGGAGGGGGGGGGGTGTGCGTCCGCGAGACAAAGGCGCCCACATTGGAAAGCAGCGCCGTCGATGAGTGACGATACGCAGGCGAGCTGACTGTGCAGTCGCGGGCAGTCTGTGTGTGTGGAAAGGAGGGGGTCGAGCTGAAACCGTGCGGGGGGGGGGGAAATCAACAAATGTGATTTGGAGGAGACGCTGGAAAGCAAACCAAATCGATGTAAACTCATTTGGGCTTGAAAGGGGATTTGAAAAGGGTTTTAGACTCCCCCCTGCAGACATCCAGAGCAACCTCAGCACATCACTTACCTTTCAGAGGTTCTGATTTAACAACCCTTCCTTTCCCATTTCCTTCCTTCCTTCCACAAGCCCTCCAGTGGCGCAATGGCTCAGTGTGTCTGGCTGTTAACCAGAAAGTTGGTGGTTCGAGCCCGCCCAGGATTCCTGCATTGCAGAAGTTTGGACTAGATGGCCCTAGGGGTCCCTTCCAACTCTATAATTCTCTTATTCCTTCCTTCCTTCTTCCCCCCCTCCCGCCTAGTTTCAAAACTGTGTAGGGAATAATCAACCTACCCAGTACAGTTTGATACTGTCTATTAACTACGAACTCCGCAAGAAGTACAAAATGTTGGCACCAGTTTGGAGGGGATCCCAGCAGTTAATGCTAATATAATCTATATTATCTGATTTCAGGAGAGGAATCTTCTCTTAGTCATACCTGGAGATACTGGGATTTGAACCCGGTAGCTTCTGCATGCAAAGCAGGTGTTCTACCCCTGAGCTATGGCCCTCCCCTTAAGACATTGCAGCATAGCAGGCTGTCTCAAAGCTCAGGTCCATCTAACTCAATAGTTGTCTATACGGATCGGCAGTGGTTTTTCCAGGAGTTTAGACAAGGCTTTCGCCATCCTTACCTGGCCATGCCGGGGATTGAACCCGGGACCTTCCGTGCAATGCTTAACATAACCCAGTCATGATCCTTTTCTGTATTGGTGTAGTAGGACAAATGGTCCTCGCTTGTGCATGTTACTATGGACTAATGGTACAAGTATCTTAGAATCCACGAAATCTAAAGTCGATGCTTTATTGACCGAATAGCAGCAAATCGAAATAACTGAATGATGGACAATCCGAGGGGGTTTGATGATGGTGATGATAATAATCCCCTCCAGTTTCAAATGATCCAGCCAAAATTAAGCGCGTTTTAGGCTACAATCCCATTAACTTCAGTAGGTTTTAGTTTTGAGAAGAAAGGAACACGGATTAGAAGGTTAAATTCCATTCGTTTTTATAGGAAGGGCTGCAATCTTGTACTCGTTTACCACTACTGAACACTGGGAATTACTTCTGAGTAGACATGTGTAGGATTGCTCTGTTGCCAACAGTTTAGGGGGCGCGGGTGGGTTTTTGGAATGAGTGGGGGGTAAAATAGATTTTAATAAAGCTTAACGCTGGCTGGATCGCGCTCCCACCGTTGAAGGAAATCTACAGAGGATGCATTCTGGTAGAAGGCGAAAGTTAAAGATTATCACCATGTCTACTCAGAAGTAAGCCCCGTTAAATTAAATGGGGCTTTCCAGCATTCTTAACAGCATCCCTAAACAAATTTTGGGTGTTTTTTTTTGGGAGGAAGCCCCATTTTGTTCATTTCATTTGAATGTACTTTGGTGTAGTATGTCTAGTATCGCGGGGGTCTAGTAGTGCCCAGCTGAGAAGGGGAACATAGAGGAACGTTCCCTGTAGCTGTCTAAAAAACAGTACCTGGGTGAGACTGGGCTGTGTGCTGGAAATTGCAGCTTTGTCAGCTATTAAGAGGACTGAAGAGCGAGGGTTGCAATCCCTGCTATCATCTCCATCATCATTATAAGCATTAACATTTATATCCCCCACCTTTTCTCCAAGGAGCTCAACTGTTCATGGTTCCCCATCCCTTCCATTTAAAACACACAAGAGGCTGGGCTCAAAGCGATAACCATTGGCCCAAAAAAGCCTCACAGCGAGCTCCGTGGTCGACAGGGAATTCGAACCCCAATCTTCAAGATCTCATTCAAACACCCTAACCAGGTTGTAACAATGACCCTTTCCATTAGCACCTACTTAAAAACATCGTTCCCCCTCAAACGGCCGCTCTGTCCAAAACTTCCCAGGCCTGCTCCGATTCCACAGAAAGGTGTTTTTTTTTGCTCCGGTTTTACTACCTCCCCAAAGAGTTGTCGTCGTCCTCCATTGCGTGGGGGCGGGGCGGGGGCGGCGGCGAGGAAGCAGCATAGCTGCCAAGTTTCCCCTTTTCTCACGAGGAAGCCTATTCAGCATAAGGGAATTTCCCTTAAAAAAGGGAGAACTTGGCAGCTATGGGAAGCAGGGGGAGCGTTGTCTGTGTTACCTGGTGAGTTTCACTTTTCGGCTGCAAAACTGGGGAGATTTATTTGCTTAAACTGAGCAATATTCACAGGTGACACGAATTCAACAGAAGTCTTTGATGTAAAAGAGGAGGAGGTGGTGGTGGTGAGGGTGTTCCCGGAAGCTGATGGAGTGTTTTGCCAGAGTTTCACAAGACGTCCTAGGTATAGAGATAGGTTCTAGTCTTCTTCTTCTTCTTCTTCTTCTTCTTCTTCTTCTTCTTCTTCTTCTTCTTCTTCTTCTTCTTCTTCTTCTTCTTCTTCTTCTTCTTCTTCTTCTTCTTCTTCTTCTTCTTCTTCTTCTTCTTCTTCTTCTTCTGCCATCACTCCTAGCTGAGTAAGATTGTCTTCCATGATAACGGTCTTAAGCAGGTATCCCCAAACTGTGGCCCTCCAGATGTTTTGGCCTACAACTCCCATGATCCCTAGCTAACAGGACCAGTGGTCAGGGATGATGGGAATCGTAGTCCAAAACATCTGGAGGGCCGAAGTTTGGGGGTGCCTGGTCTTAACAGTGAATCCGTAAGTGACTGTGAAGGCCAATTCTGGATCTATATGTCCTTTCACAATGGGGACATAGGTTTCCCAGTGGGAGCTAATCATGGTGTCTTCCTCTTAGCACGTTTCTCCCCTTTGTCCTGAGCTGAGCGGCTTCAAAGTCTACAACTCCTTTGGTAAAGGCCGTTCTCCAATTGGAGCGCTTGCAGGCCAGTGTTTCCCAATTGTTGGTGTTTATCCTACATTTTTAAAGATTTGCCTTGAGAGTCTTTAATGTTTTAATGGTCAGACTGAGCTAGCAAGGCAAACATACTTGGTACACTCTGACCATTAAAACATTGCTGATGGAGAATTGTCGAAACAGGGACTTGTCCTGGGATTTTTTCACTGGAATTTATTTTTATCTGCCTCAGTATCATACTGGAATTGATTCCTATTTGAATTCATCATTACATAAATAAAACCTTTTGAAGACCTACTTGAAATTCATCTTCCTCCTGGCCCTGAGTTCTTGCAATTTACTGTTTATTTCTGGACTTCACCAAGAACTCCGATTTCTACAGCCTTCCAGTACAGTGGCATTAGTTCCAGTACAACTGTCTTCCCAAGTGATATGTAGAATTTTTCAGAGACACCGTTGTTGGTGCCGGATATTGGCATCAATGTTGCCCTTGTGGAAAAGTAACTGCCCAGGTAGGAGAAGTAGACACTGTCCAACCTTACACCACTGAGTTAGATTAGTTGTGCTGCAGAGGAGTTGTTTTGTGCTTGTCGGTGCAGCACTTTGGTTTTTTGGATGCTGAATGATAGACCAAGCTTTTGATAAGCTGCTGCGAAGATATTTAGGATGGTTTGGAGGTCATCCTCTGAGTGTGCACACACTACCTTGTCATCAGCATACTGAAGCTCTATGACGGAAGTTATGGTAACCTTACTCTTGCTTTCAGTCTACTCAGGTTAAAGAGCTCTCCAACATGCTCAGGAGCAAACCAAGTAAGGACAGGTTGCAGCCCAAAGCAAGCATGTGTAGAGCACTGGTCTTAAACTCTCTTCCTAGAGATTAAGTCCTGTGAAACTTGGAGGGACTTAAATATGCACACTTAGGATTCTGAGTGAACACGTTTAGGATAGCACAGCAGTTTTTATGGGTGACCCCAAGGGGAGATGAAGACTATAGCCCTACCAGCGTCTCTGGAGTAATTCCTGCAAAGGTGCCTTGAAAAATGAAAAGGATCGTCCATGGATGATTTAGCTGAGATTCCTGCACTGCAGGGGGTTGGACTAGATGACCCCCGGGGTTCCCTTCCAACTCCACAACTCTATGATTCTACTCCACAGCAACTTAAGGGTTGCAACTTATTCTTTCCTTCCACTTTTTTCTAAGCAGAAATGACTTCGTTCTTCCATCCTATTCATCTTCCGCTCCTCCTTCCTATTCACAATCTTATTTCCTTCCTTCCTTCCTTCCTTCCTTCCTTCCTTCCTTCCTTCCTTCCTTCCTTCCTTCCTTCCTTCCTTCCTTCCTTCCTTCCTTCCTTCCTTCCCCCAAACTGATGACTCCTTTCCCCACCTTCCTTCTTTCCCCGCGCGACCTCTCGCGCACCTTGGCCCTTTCCTCTCCTTCCATTAAGCCGACGGCTTCTTCCAGTGCCTCCCTTCTCATTTTAAGAGCTCTCTGAGAGTCTGCAGGGGAAATCCTCAAAGAACTCGATTTCTGTCAAGATTATTTTTCATTAGCTTGATTTGAACAGTTACACAAATAATTTTTAATCCGGTTCAGCGAGGGGGCAAAAAGCCTCCAAGACTTTTCCCTCCCTCCCCTTTGAGTCATTCATGTTGCCTCGTATAGGACGAAGGGAGCCGTCGCCGTTGAGGGAGGCATGAGACTTTCCTCTAAGTTGTTTTTTTTGGGGGGGGGGGTTGGGTGGAGATGAAACCACAACACAGCGATCTTTCGCAGGCGGCACGTGAAAGTCAGGATTCTTGCTCTGTGGAGAGGCTGGGGTCATCTAGCCATGCTCCACACCCCTCAATTTAACGGAGGGGGATCCTGTTCCCTAAATGACCCCAAATGCAGGGCCGCTGGTGGGTCGAGGAGCACACACTGCAAATGCAAGAGAAAAGTTCTTCATGTAGAACAGGGGTCAGCAAACTTTTCCAGCAGGGGGCCAGTCCATTGGCCCTCAGATCTTGTGGGGGGCCGGACTATATTAAAAAATAAATAAATGAACGAATTCCTATGCTCCACAAATAACCCAGAGATGCATTTTAAATAAAAGGGCACATTCTACTCATGTAAAAACATGCTTATTGCTGGACCGCCCGCGGGCCAGATTTAGAAGGCGATTGGGCCGCATCCGGCCCCCGGGCCTTAGATTGGAAACCCCTGATGTAGAAGGTCCTGGCTTCAGCTTCCAGCATGTCTAGGTTAGGGCTGGGAGAAATACCTGTCTGAAACCCTGGAGAGTCTGTCACTTAATGTAGACAATTCTGAGCTAGCATAACCAACAATATGACTCAATATAGGAAGCCCACAACTTACACACATTTAATTTGTGTGCATTCAGCTTTACATGTGTGGTGATGTTTAATTTTTTTTTTAAAGGGTGGAAAGGGAGCAGGGTTCCTGGGGAAATGGTTAGCAATCCCACCCACTATGGAACCCAATGTGCTTTGACTATACACAATTTTGATTTCAGGCATGATCACTGGAATGTAATACCCCTATAAGTTGCACACTTTAGGCAGCTTCCTATGTATTAGGCAGCTTCCTATGTTCCAGAAGTGATGCATCCTTCTTGCCCACTCGTGGAACAGCCTGCCAGATTCAGGTTTTAAGATGAGGGATCTCCAAGAGCGATCTTCAACTGAAATCTCTCAGCCCGTCTCTGTCTCCAACTTTCATCGTTTTCATAGTCTTTATGCATTTTCAGTAGTAAATTCAGATAAATTATCTAACTCAAAAGAACCCCCTATTTCCCCTTCCTCATCCATCCCATGTGTATGTATAAACATAGGGGTATTTAAACAAATCATGTGGAGATGTCAGTTGAAGCTATTAGGTAATGTTATGCACATTGTCTCAACAGATCACTCGAGATAATACCTTGTCATGGTGATTCTGATGTGCTGAATAAAAATATACGGTACCATGTTTCCTCAAAGTTATCACTGGAATATTTTTTAGTGCTTTAAGTTTGGCGCTGTGGTCTAAACCACAGAGCCTAGGGCTTGCGGATCAGAAGGTTGGTGGTTCGAATCCCGCAACGGGGTGAGCTCCCGTTGCTCTGCCCTAGCTCCTGCCAACCTAGCAGTTCGAAAACACATCAAAGTGCAAGTAGATAAATAGGTACCACTCTGGAGGGAAGGTAAACGGTGTTTCTGTGCGCTGCTCTGGTTTTGCCAGAAGCAGTTTAGTCATGCTGGCCACATGACCTGGAAAAACTGTCTGTGGACAAAACGCCGGCTCCCTCGGCCTGCCGTAAAGAGAGATAAACGCCACAACCCCAGAGTCATTCACGACTGGACTTAACTGTCAAGGATCCTTTACCTTTAAGTTGCTTAGATGTTTTTTCCCATGAGCATAGTGTTCGAGATCTTGTACCGTGCCCACAGTGTCAAAATAAGCAGTTGCCTTCCCATTTTGAGCTGAAACGTGTTTGGCAATCATATGGACTGCCTTTGCATTGCATTCCCACTTTTGGCCCTTTTCATTTAAGAGCAGCCCTGTTTACGAACGATTCACTTTACGAACTCTGCAAAACCAGAAGTAGTGTCCCAGTTTGTGAACTTTACCTCGGTCTAAGAACGGAAGCTGAACGGTGGAAGGGCACCGACGGCGGGAGGCCTCATTAGGGAAAGCGTGCCTCGGTTTAAGAACGGTTTCGGTTTAAGAACGGACTTCTGGAACGAATTAAGTTTGTAAACTGAGGTACCACTGTACATGGTCGGTGGGGACTTGGTGAGCATAGTATAACTCTGATGATCTACACCTCCCCATGCCCCATATGACTCACAAGCATTTCTGAAGCACCCCAAAACATTAAATATTCAAACCACCTTGCACTAATTCAGCAGGCCCCTGCTGGTGAAAACGATCCTCCTTTTGCCGGAATCCAACTTTTGATCTAATTTGTTGCCCCATCCAACTTGGCTTAAAGATTAAAATGGGGCATTCAGTTGACATCAATCAAGGCTCAGTCTGGGGAGGCATGAGGATAGAATATCAGAGAGGTGACCAAGCGTGCCACATGATTCAAATCAACTCAGCATTGATTAATTGGGTTCAGTCAGAGTTTCTGGATCATAACAACTGTTGTTCTCCTTCACGTAACATCAACAGGGCCTTGAAAGGGAGAGTATCCATTTCCGTCCTGCTCCATCTAGGCGTGTGGTTGCATTGAGACAATCATTTTGTATTAAACCTTTAAAGGCTGGGTGAGTTTTAGACAAACTCAATTTGCTCAAGATGGCCCGAAGGGTGATTAGACAACGTTGGCTCCTTCCCTTCATCAAGGATATATATATATATATATATATATATATATATATATATATATATATATGCGCAATGTTTTGACATATGGAAAGGATGCGTGCGTTTTGAGGGAGGGGGGATGCAACTGAAGATGGTTTTGAAAAAAGATACAGAAAAGGGAAAGCATTTGGAAGCGTCAACTATGCATGAAGCAAATTATATATATATATATATATATATATATATATATATATATATATATATTCTCCAAGATTTGATGAAAGAATCACGACGTGCCAACATTAATGAAGCACAGAGGGGAGAGAGAGAGAAAGACTAAAAGCCCCGTTGCAAGGTAACTGTGGAGTGGGCTTCTGGGATGGTTGGATCCTGCTGGAGAAAATTCCCCATAGATCGCAGGGATCTACTGATCTACTACATATATAAGGAATAAAGTGGGATCTCATATATCTCTATCTTTGTTGTTGTAGTATAGTCATTTAGTTGTGTCCGACTCTTCGTGACCCCATGGACCATAGCACGCCAGGCACTCCTGTCTTCCACTGCCTCTATCTTAATCGTCGTCGTCGTCATCATCATCATCATCATCATCATCATCATCAAATATTCACTTTTGAAAACTTAAGCACATTAACTTCGAATTGAATCCGTGTTTCTCTTGTAAAATGAGCAAGGTGACTTCCCACACTTACCTCCTTGTGTCTTTATTCCCACCTGCATTATATCTAATAAATATTTCCTCTCCTGCATTTATTTTCATTCTCAGTCTGCGGCTCATAATTCAAATCCTGCCTCCAATTTCATTTGACTATAATTCTTTCTCAAATCTTCCAAAAAGGGGTTTCCATTCTTCAATTAAAAAACAAGAACAAAACTCAGTCACTTTGGTCTCTCACTCCTGCCGTCAATTTTTCTCTTTAAACCTTACTAAAATGTATTAAAAAACAAACAAACCACCCCGCCCCTGAACTCTTGCTTTCAACTTTACCAGTTCCACATGGTCCATTAGTTTTGCAATCTATTCCTCTTTGGTTGGGACTTTTTCTTCCTTCCAATTCTGCATGTATAGGATTCTGGCAGCTGTTGTTGCACACGTAAATAGCTTAATCATATTCTTTGGGGCATTGGGATAAGGTGGACTCTCAAATAACCAGGTCCTGAGCTGTACAGGACCTTATATGTTATTACCAACACCTTGAATTTGGCCTGGGTAGCCAGTGCAAATCCTGCTCCTACAGGGAACCTCACCACCACGTTCAGCACCAGAGGCAGTCTCACATAAGAGTGCATTGCAATAATCAGACTGAAGTTACCAATACGTGGACAATTGTGGTCAAGCTGTCCTGATCCAGGAATGGTTGTAGCTGTCTTACCAACCAAAGCTGGTAAAAAGGTGGATGTTGCTCTTCTCCCTTGATGCATGGTCCGTGATTGGGAGTACAGTGGTACCTTGGTTCTCAAACGCCTTGGTACTCAAACAACTTGGAACCCAAACACTGCAAACCCGGAAGTAAGTGCTCTGGTTTGCGAACATTTTTCAGAAGCCGAACGTGCTCTGTTTTGAATGCTATGCTTCCGATTTGAGTGCCACGCTTCCGTTTTGAGTGTTATGCTGAGATCTGCCTGTTTTTGCTATTTATTTTGCATTTTTGTTTTCGTAGCTCTTTCATTTGTTTTTTTGACTGTGTGGAACCCTGTTCAGCTACCGATTGATTGATTGATTGCATGCATGACTGCAGTACATTGTTTATTGCTTTCATTTAATGGATCAACGGTCTCGTTAGTATAATTCATGTTAAATGGCTGTTTTAGGGGTTGTATTTAAAAGTCTGGAACAGATTAATCCATTTTGCATTACTTTCTATGGGAAAGCGCGCCTTGTTTTTGGAATGCTTTGGTTTCGGAAGTGACTTCCGGAACGGATTACGTTTGAGAACCAAGGTACCACTGTATTGGCTTAAAATATTGGGGGGGGTGGGGAGTCGGGGTCAGGTAAGCTCCGCCCTGCACAATCAATCACATGATTTGAATGGCACACCATTTGAAGAGCAATGCCCATCAACCTGGAGGCGGGGAGCAGTTCCCTCAAATATTTTACTGGGTGGGCTTGGCCCCTAGGAGTTGACTCCTATGCTGGCTTATTTACGGTAAGACCAAAGTAAACAGAATGGTGAGTGGTACAATGAGAGAGAGAGAGAGAGAGAGAGAGAGAGAGAGAGAGAGAGAGAGAGAGAGAGAGAAGTGGTTCTTCCTCCTGAAAATAAAATCACAGAGTAGTGAGGACCATTGTTACCCCATTCTGAGTGACAGCATCTTTCCATGAAATCTAAAGCTGTACTCCCCCCCGTCTCTCTCCCTGTTTCAAACCCCCCCCCCCCAAATCCCTCTACTTGATCTGAAAGGTTTTCTAATAAAATAGAGATGTAACTCTATCTGCAATAAGTGCAGCAAATGTTCAATGGATAACATGTAATTAATAACAGAAATGCTTCTCTCTTATTAAAACGGGGGGCCTCCTTTAGCCTTTCACCTCCATATAAGTGTCTCTCTGGTTTTATGATGGCAATGGACAACATTATTGTGCGAGCCTACGTGCGTGTGTGTCTGTGTCTGGGGGGAAAAAAAGGTTCACATAATTTTGGCTGAGATTGACTTGGTTGTGGTTGATTTCCATCTCTCTCTCTCTCTCACCCCCCCCCCCGGGTATATTCTTATTTTATTTGCTCCTAGTAGTTTATAGGGAGGCTGTCCGCCGGATGAACTCAATCAGTGTATGAAAGCAACCCTTGTCCCTTTGAGTCAAGATCCTGTCTATGGACTTCAGTGCAACTGTATCTATTTACACACAAACAGACCACGAGGGGAAGAGAAGTTGTGAGAAGTGTGAGCAGTTGTGTTAGTGAAACAGGGGCAGCAGGACAGGGTTGTGCTCAGTCTGTTGCACTGCCAAGCACCTGAGAATGTATCAATGTTTATCTATGTGTGCAGCAATGGTTTTACAAAAAGGTGTGGCCAATTGTGTTCCTATAGGGAACATGCACTTCCTTGCGACATGGCATTTAATCCCATTTTGGAAGCCATGCCGGCTTCAGAATCTCTTGGGACCGCATCACTGCAGAACAATGAAGACCCGACCCTGTAAATACGCCTATGAAAGAGGCTTTGCTTTCTATTGGTTTGATCTGTGCAGGGTGTTTGTGAGTTGATGGCTGTGTGTATTTTTCTTTTCTTGTTTAGCTTATAGGGCATCTTCCAGTTTTGAATGACTCCAAAGAGGATCATCCTGTAACATGCACCACAATGCTCTGAGAGATTGGAAACTGTGGAGGTTGGTCCGAAAGGGCATTGTAGTTGGATAAGGTTCAGAAAAGGGAAACCCCAATGATTAAGGGGGGGTGGAATGACTCCCCTACAAGGGAAGGTTTGGGTTTTTTTTTTTTTACTTTAGAGAAAAGGCGATTAAGAAGGGACAACATTATAAAATGATGCATGGCATGGAGAAAGTGGATAGAGCAGGGGTCAGCAAACTTTTCCAGCAGGGGGCAGGTCCACTGTCCCTCAGACCTTGTGGGGGGCTGGACGATATTTTGGAAAAATAATAATGAACCAATTCCTATGCCCCACAAATAACCCAGAGATGCATTTTAAATAAAAACACACATTCTACTCATGTAAAAACACCAGACAGGCCCCACAAATAACCCAGAGATGCATTTTAAATTAAAGGACACATTCTACTCATGTAAAAGCATGCTGATTCCCGGACCGTCCGTGGGCCGGATTGAGAAGGTGATTGGGCTGGATCCGGCCCTCGGGCCTTAGTTTGGGGACCCCTGGGATAGAGAAAAGCTTTCCTCCCCCTCTCTTAAAATTGCAACTTGGGGACATTCAATGAAGCTGAATGATGGAAGATTCAGGACAGATTTTTTAATTATTATTATTATTATTATTATTATTATTATTATTTTAAAAAGTCCATATTCATATGGAACTTAAATGATGGAACTCACTCCCACAGGAGGCAGTGACAGCTACCAATCTAGATAGTTTTAAAAGAGGATTGCACAAATTAATGAAGGATCAGAATATCAATGGTTGCTAGCAATGATGGCTACGATCTACCTTCATGGCTAAAGGTTGTTATGCTTCTAACTATTGGTCGCTGGAATTTTCAGCTTGGAAGTCACAGGAGCGAGAGAGTGCTTTTGTGCTTAGGTACTCCTTGCGGGTTTCCTACAGGCATACGGTTGGCCATTGTGAGAGCAGGTGCTGGACTAGTTGGGCCATTGGGGTGATCCAGCAGACTCTTCTTATGTTCCTACGTTCACTGCTCCACCAACGTCCAACACCTACTAAAGTGCCTGCATAAGGTCTCAGAAACTATCTCCTACAATGTCCATCGTGCAGGAGAAACTGTTTGCTGCTCCTCCTCCATTTCCATTTCATTGACTCACACTCTTACACTGAATAGACCCCTTTAAACATGGCTGCATTTCACTGGATGGCAGGTGTCAGGGGTTGTTGCGATTACTCCAGAGTAACGACTTTCCACATGCTTGTCTTTTAACAGTCTTTATTGGTGCACTCTATTTACAGTGTAACGGGGTGTTGGAAACATGTCCGCTCATTCCGATCCAGAATCCGGCACTGCCCCCCTATGTGATTTCCCCCAACATAATAGCCTCGGGACAGTGAATCTCCTCCCCTTTCTCCTCCTCCGTAATTCCGGAACCGGGGGGGGGGGGGGAAAGGTCTACGCACCGTGCTTTCCCTTTCCCCCCTTTCCACCTCTATCTCTTCCCGCCTGTGGAGCCGGGGCTCTCCCATGCTGCCAGAGACCTGGCACTCTCTCTCTCCGCTTCCTGACTAGCCTCTTCAGAGCCCGTGCTTCCATCGCTGCTCGGGGAGGAGCTACTCCTGATGAGAGGGGGAGGTTTTCTATACTCTCTCCCCCTTACAGCAGGATTGGACACCCACCTTCTTTTCCATCTTGAACAGAGGTGTACAACCGTGTACTACCATGAATAAGCCGCCATGAAGTGTCCGTAAAAATACATAAATTAGTGAAAAGAATACACAAAACTCCATAATTTTAGGGGAGATTACTTTGCAAAAATGTGCTTATTGCCCAAAACTGCATTCAAAAATGTGTACCGTACTTTTCCGTCTATAAGACGCCCCCATGGACAAGATGCCCCCTAATTTTGGGGACTCAATATTAAGAAAATGAGGGGAGAGTGTTCAGAATGGGAGGAATGCCAGAAAAAAGCTCACCCAAATTCCAAACGCTTGTGATTGAACGCAACACAGAAGCCTCCTATCCTATTTCTGATCGACACCAGCCGCCGCCAATCACATGCCTAATTGCCGCAGCAGAGCCCAATCACCAGCAGCCATTGCCACAGCAGCGACCAATCACAAGTGGACATTCTCGCAGCAGCGACCAATCGGAAGCAGACATTGCCGCAGAAACGCCCAATCACAAGCCCTCCGATCTGGGGGCTGTGATAAGAGGGGTGCCAGTGGCAACAATTAGCAGATAGTTGTGAGACACCAGAGAGTAATGGAATAGTTTTGCCTACCTTGCAAGGGAGTTGTGCAAGGAAGTGTGTGAGCGGGCTCTCCTGCTTCCTGTTTTGAATTTGGCTTCTTCTTGCCCTTGTGCAACCTTTTACGTTTGTCCTTGATGAATTTCCACTTCTTGCCATTTGCCCAGGTCAGAAATTTATTGAGATCCTTTGGTGCAGTTAGCCTGCATGCGACCCTCTGCTAGGCCATTATTTATATGCTTAAAGGGAAGGATGTTTAAATGATTGCAGGATAGGGATTGATGTTTGCTAAGAGGGCCCCAGCCGGTTTGTGTGTGTGTGTTATTACAGAGTTTGTTCAGCCTTCTGGAATTTATCACTTAGTTACCTTTTTCTGCCTCTCCCCCGACATCATGACTGACTGATGGAGAAATGAGTAAGCCGTGAGGCAGGATTCCGGTTTCCACATGGAGAGCAATAATGAGGACCAAAGCCACTTGCAACATTGTAACGTAAATAATAGGAAGCAGATTACAGTAAACAGAAGTTGTTTGTGTGAGGAATGCAGGTGTTAAACATCAGAATTCTCCTGCCAAAACAAACAAACAAACAAACAAACAAACAAACAAATAGCAAAGCTTCAAAATCTGCACACTTACCCCCAAATTGTTACTGTGGTTTGGAACTTATCCAATGGTGGCCCACCAGATGCTATGGAGAAGCCCCCAGCAGGGCAGTGAAGCAACAACACACATGACCATCTCGGCAACTGGAATCCAGGGCAAAATAAACTATTATGGGATTTGTGATCTATTTAAAGGTGCTGACCCATAAAGCCCTAAACGGCCTCGGCCCCCCAGTATACCTGAAGAAGTGTCTCCACCCCCATCGTTCTGCCCGGACACTGAGGTCCACTTCCGAGGGCCTTCTGGTGGTTCCCTCACAATGAGAAGCAAAGCTACAGGGAACCAGGCAGAGGGCCTTCTTGGTAGTGGCGCCCGCCCTGTGGAATGCCCTCCCATCAGATGCCAAAGAGGTAAACAACTACCTGACATTTAGAAGACATCTGAAGGCAGCCCTGTTCAGGGAAGTTTTTAATGTGTGACCTTTTAATGTATTTTAATCTTTGTTGGAAGCCGCCCAGAGTGGCTGGGGAAACCCAGCCGGATGGGCGGGGCACAAATAAATTAAATAATAATAATAATAATAATAATAATAATAATAATAATAATAATAATAATAATAATAAGCTGGGGGGTAGTGGAACACAAAGTTGTTGTCCTGAAAGCCCTCCTGGTGTGAATGATCCTTTTTGTACACCCGAAAAATGATACCGGCCTGATAAAATAATAATCAAGGGAAATCGCCGCCCCCTTGCCCTTCCTTTCTGTTCCTTTCCATCAAACCCTCCCGTCCTCCCCCCTTTTAAAAAAGTTTCCATTGCAGTTCATCCCCAAATATTTTAATTGAAAAATGTCACCCCTGCCCCCCCCCTGCCCGAGATAAATAACATCCTCGGTTTTCTGTGTGCTGACGGGTCTGATCTCCTCCAGAGACATCAGCTGGGAAAGACTCTGCACCCTGAATGAACTTTCGAACTTTACCCTTCGGCTCCAGCCGATTCGTTTTTCTCAACACCCCGTCAACAAGTGGTTGTTGCACATATGAAAAACAGATTAAAAGAGAGAGAGCGAGAGAGCAGCCTCAACTCTTGCTCCTTCTGATTGGAAATGCATCTTACTGGATTGTCCGGTAAGATCCAACTTTGGCAGCTGCTTACATTCCACCCCCCTTTAAATTTTCTAACTGTATGGCCACGGGCAGCCTTCCTATGGCAGAGAAGTGCCATAAGTAAAGAGAACAGCCTGCCATCTGCTTGGCTACTTGATCAAGTTACAGTAATAAATTCTTGTGAATTTCCAGAGTGTTTTGCTGCACTACCACTAAGGCAGTGACGGAAGCCGCTGTGTGGATCTCTTTGTGCCGATTCAACAGCAACTCCTTCTAATGCAAACTTGCTGTGGCAAATAGAGATGGGAGAGGAATGTATTTTTTTAAAATTCAGAACATTATTTCATGTACTACCTTTCCACGCTCCTCCTGGCAGCTCAAGATGGTGCACATGGTACTCCCCTTCCTATCCTATCATCACATACTGCTGCCAACCTAGCAGTTTGAAAGCATGCCAGTGCAAGTAGATAAATAGGTAGCGCTGTGGCAGGAAGGTAAACAGCGTTTCCATGTGCTCTGGTTTCCGTCATGCTGTTCTGTTGTGCTGGAAGCGGTTTAGTCCTGCTGGCCACATGACCCAAAAAGCTGACTGTGGACAAACGCCAGCTCCCTCGGCCTGAAAGCGAGATGAGCACTGCAACCCCATAGTCGCCTTTGACTGGACTTGACCATTCAGGGGTCCTTTACCTTTTACCTTTATCACCACAAGAACCCTTTGAGATAGGTTAGGCTGAGAGTGAGTGACCGGCCCAAGATAACCCAGTGAGGTTCTGTGGGAATGTTAGGGATGTGGATTAGGATATACAGTGGTGCCTCGCTAGACGAATTTAATTCGTTCCACGGGTCAATTCTTATAACGAAAAATTTGTCTAGCAAATCCCATAGGAATGCATTGAATTTTATTATTATTATTATTATTGCCCATAGGAACACATTAATTGAATTTCAATGCATTCCTATGGGAAACCGCGATTCGCTAGATGAATTTTTCGTAAAATGAATTCATCTAGTGAGGCAATGTCCGCTCGAAAAATCCTTTCGTTAAGCGAAAAATTCGTCTTACAGGGCGTTCGTCTAGTGAGGCAACACTGTATTATTAGATAGATCCTATCCAAACTTGTGTTATCAAGCTTCCAATATCAGCAGAGTGACATTCCCCTTTTGTGCGCAGCAAAACGTGAGCGTTAGGTTTGTTAGAACCTCTACAACAATGTTATACTGCCTGGTAAATCCCATTTTTCCCTCTTAAAAGAAATACACGACACAATAGTATTAAAATAAGATAGAGTTTACTTACAGGTTCATCCTGAGTTAACAGCATAATCTCAGAAAGGCAGGCTTACGTAGAAAAGTTACAAATATGTACATCTGGAGTCTACTTAGTAGAGTAAGGCTCCATCTGGTCTCTCTCTTGGCAGCAGGCCGAGAGGGAGAACCATCCTAACTGTAGATTCTCTGGAGATGTGTTCCCATTGAAGAAGAGATGGCTAAGAGAGAGAATGGCTGCTGGCTGGGGGATTCTATCTGCCAGCTAATCCATCTCATCTGCATGTCTGGAGGAACAGGAAACTGAACTTAGTCAGGTGTTCCTCCAGGTGAGTTCCTCTTAGTGGACACTCTAGGAACTGTTGTGACTTGTCTGCCCCAGTATTCCATCCCACAGGTTCATGGCTGAGCAGGGATGCAAACCCTCATCTCCAAGGTCATAGTTTGACACTGTAATGTTGAGAACCAGTGTGCCTCTAAATTTGGTTGAGTTTGCTTCTAAAGGTGAACTTTCAAAATTTGCACTTTCCAAAACAAGACCCTTGGCTTGACAGCAATAGATGTGAAAATGATCTGGGGGGGGGGGTCTTAGTAGATCATAACTTCAACATGAGTCAACAGTGTGTGATGCTTCAGCAAAAAAAAAAAAAAGCTAATGCAATTCTAGGCTTCATCAACAAAAGTATAGTGTCTCAATCAAGGGAAGTAAGGGTACTACTCTAGTCTACCTTGCTCTAGTCTACCTTGCTAACCCTACCCAGAGTCCTGTGTTCAGTACTAAGCACCACTGTTCTAAGAAGGATATTGATCAGTTGGAATGTGTGCAGAGTTGAGTGACCAAGATGATCAAGGGTTTCGGAAACCAAGCCTTATGAAGAACATTTGAAGGAACTGGGCATGTTCAGCCTGGAGAAGAGAAGACAGAGATGTGATATGATAGCCAAATATCTAAAGGACTATCACATGGAAGCTGGAGCAAGCTTGTTTTCTGCTGCTCCAGAGAGTAGGACCTGAACCTGCAAGAGAGGAGATTCTGACAAAACATTAGGAAGAACTTTCTGATAGCAAGAACTGTTTGAGAGTGAAACAGACTACCCTGAAAGGTGTTGGATTCTGCTTCATTGGAGGTTTTAAAACAGAGGTTGGATGGTCATCTGTCAGGAATTCTTTAGCTGCGATTCTTGCATTGTAGAGGTTAAACTAGATCATCCTTGGGATCCCTCCCAACCCTACAATTCTATGATTCTATGAAACACTGCCATCCTTTGAAATCCACACATCACTAAATTTGCAAGGCAGTCCTCCGCTAAAAACAATGTGTATAAAAATGCATAAACTGGAGATGGGATTCAACTAAGCCAGCTGAGGTTGATGGGAGTTGTAGTACAAAACACATGGAAGTCCCCACATTTCAAAGCGAAATCCTACACACGACTACTTGGCAGTTAGTTCTCCTTAGGTCAATGAGGCTGGTTATTCCAAGGTAGGTGGTGCATAGGGTTTTAGCCTTTGAGATCTGCTTTCCAGTGGATTCATCAAGGCTTACTATAAGGTGACAGAAGAAAACACATTGGAGCAGGTTCTGATTTTTCACTGCTTCCAAATTCACAGTTTCCTACATTACAGAACTGAATTATTAGCACAAGTGTGAAGAAAAAGAGGCTCCCTTTGAAGAGCTAATCCAAACCAGTCGTGCAGACATGAAAGATTTGATCTTAACTGTGTACCACATTTCCCCCCACATGATAACCGTCAATAGAAAGACAAGCTATCAGATGTACACAAACGTAAGGGTAGCCCTGCTAGATAGTAAAAGGCAGCTTCCTATATTCCTTGTGACATTGAGAGATGCCTTCTACAGGACTAGTTCTACCATTAGATACCCACTCTCCCTTTTCTCCTAAGCTACCCTCCTCTGCACCTCCTAAGCTAACCTGCTGCCCTCCAACATGGGTGGAAAATGTTGTCCTATCATCACTGTTGAAATAAGATCCAGCTGCCAGTTTGGGTGGAACTTCACATTGTGCTTCACATCCTGGAGTAAAATGGTCTTCCCATCACTCTGCTGATGTTGTTGGACTCCACCTCCCACCAGTCCCAGCAAGCAGGGCCAACAGTCAGGAATGATGGGAGATGTCTATCAACATCTGGAAGGCATCACATGTTGGAAGTTTGGGTGCAGCTCGGCTTGCAGAAAGGGGCTGCATGGGTTAAAGCAGATAGAGTAAGGGATGCCCAGATCTCCAGACTTTCTCTGTACCTTTAACCTCTATGCTAACTTCTCTCTATCCTTCGAAGTTTAGACTGATTTGTCCTAGGTTGCATCCTGTTCACAACTTCCTCCTCCTCCTTTCCCTGGACCTTGAGGTATGAGGTCGTATTGGATGTACCTCCTGAGAAGAAAGGGGCAGGCAGATCTTCATTGCTTCTCCAACTGGTTGGTTAAGTAGGACTATAGAACTCTTTCCTATTAAAAATGTACTTCCCTTAAAGTCTTGGGGCTCATCCACACTTATCCTCCACCACTCTTTCCAGACAGAGGTCTCAGGTTCATAGAAACTCATGGTGAGTTTCTGGCACCCCTTTTTCCTCGAAAAATAGCACTGACAAAACTTAATCTATTTATATATTTTTTAAAAAACCAAACCCAAGAGTTTTATCTAGATACTATGAAAACACAAATAGGGTGTGTGTGTGTGGTGGTGGGGGTCGATAAATAGAGAACGAAAAAGAAATCAATAAAAAGAGTAGAAAAGAGGTTAAAGAAGAAGGATAGAACAGTAAGATTTAGAAAATAAAGAACTTCTGATTCTTCATTTGTCCGCTATTTAAAAAAACCAATATTCACTTCTTCCAATCCAATATAACACCCAACAAAGCCAATTTCTATAAACAAATATTAAGCCTGAAAGCCAATTATCATCATTACATTTTCTTTTTCATACAAAAAGTCTACAAGGGGTTTCCAATCTTTAACAGATGTTAGCAATGACTCTTTAAAGCTGAATTGGAGCAAACATCAGTTTGGGTTCTCTTCAGATTGACGATTGCTCAGATTGAGTCTTAAAGGGTGGGTTTTTGTGGGGAAAGCTTTGGAGTAAAAAAGAAAAAGTCGCTTGGACCCAGAAAATCTGTGCCTGGAAAGAGTGGAGGGAAGGTAAGTGTGGATAAGCCCTCAGTGTGAAAGGTGTGCTGCAAGCAAGGATTCATTTCACGAAAGTTAATGTCTGCTGTTGCGTATGAACTCCATATGCTAATGCCACACTGGCTTCCCCTGCTTTAAGTAGAAAACCTGGGAGGATTCCTAATTATTTAGAAAAGAAATCATAATAGAGCAATCCAACACATGCCTACTCATAAGTAAACCACACTGAGTACACACAGCTAAGTGTCTGTAGCAATGCAACCTTAGGGCAGGTTCCTGCAATGATTTTATCACTGAAAAACATCTGCTTCTCAAAAGCACTCAATAAATAATTTTAATCACTAGGGCTGTAACATGTAGTCAGTGAATAGGTTAGTTAGAGCAATCAATTCAGTACATTTTAATTGACTAGAAAGGTGCTCTCCCGATGAACCAATCAGCAGATTTATTCACGAAATATATATTCCAAGTTCCCATAAAAGAGAAGAGGAGAGAAGAAAAGAAGGAACAAACTCTTTCTAAGATGATGTTCTCTAGCACATTGTGCAATCATCTAAAGACTTAAGATGCTGCCAAGGCTCAGAAATAACTCAGTTTCTAAACTGGATCTTCTAAGATCATAATTCCTGAATGTCTGGCTTTGTTCCAAGAGAATGTTGTTGTTGTTGTTGTTGACATCCGTCTGTCTTGAGAGGCAATGGAGTGCACCTCTGGGGGTGAAGTCAAGCTACTGCGTTAGCAGCACTGAGGTGACTTCCCCAGGGCACAAGCCTGGGTGGTGTGTATGGCAGTCATGGCAGTGGCGTAGCATGGGTTGCCAGCTCCCAGGGCTGTGCGGAGGGGGGTGGGTGGCAGGGAAATGGACGGTGTATGCATGCACATTCAACTACCTAAACGTTCATGTCACCCAGGAGATCACAGCTGCAGAGATAAGAAAGAAAGAAAGAGTCATTCCATTGTCTGGAGAGGTCACTTCCTGGAAGTGCTCAGCTGTATTGAGGCAACACTGGGCGTTGACATTTTGTACCCCCTAACAATTGTGCACCTGGGGCAACTGCCCTTGTGCCCCTCTCCCAAGCTGTGCCACTGGGTCCTGGGCTGTCCAGATGACAAGACCCTCGCCACTCTGTGACTTAGTCCAAAAGGAAAGCAGAGCAACATGTTTGGCACTAGCTTGGCTGCAGGAGTTGCTGGAAGGAGGCATACAAGGCGCCATCCAACCATCCTAAGGACTCCACTCCAGATTTGTGTAGTGTTTACTCCTTAGCCTTTTTTTGTTTCTCCCAAGGATATCCCGTATGCTTTTCCTTCTCCTAGATGGGCTCCCTTCTCAGGTTGGCAAACCCCATTTGCCCCTCACTTCCCTCTACAGCCCATGCAGAAACGTCCTCCTTGACCGTTGGACCTACTATTGGTCTCATCTGCTCAATCCGCCAGAAGCTGTCTTTGCATGTAGGGGAAGTCCCTAACTCACTGAGGGTTTGAGACCCATCGGCTACCCTCACCTGGTGTAGCTGGCCAGTTGAAGCTGTTTCCCAGGGTATGGCGGCTGTCTCATGCTGACAGCTTCCAGGAGCCACAGGTGAGAGCTGAGTTCAGGGTCGGGACCAAAGATGGACCAACGGAAGGAGCACAATGTGTCTTTCCACCAGAGGTTTTATCCCTCCTCTAACACCCCAGGCACCCCCGATAATGTAATATCCTCATTATTCAAACTAAGATTGTTCACAGTTCTTGGGGTTGCCAACATGTGCCCATGGGTGCCAGCATGCCCTCCAGTACCTACAATTGCATCTGCGAAACATCTATTCACTCTTCCCAGTCAGTTTCTGTTTGCACTGGCAGAGTATTGTCTACACCAGGCACCCCCAAACTTTGGCCCTCCAGATGTTTTGGACTACAATTCCCATCTTCCCCGACCACTGGTCCTGTTAGCTAGGGATCATGGGAGTTGTAGGCCAAAACATCTGGAGGGCTGCAGTTTGGGGGTGCCTGGTCTACACTGACTGGCAGCAGCTCACCAGGGTTGTAGACTGGAGTTATTTCCCCACCCTACCCTGTCGGGGTCGAACCTTGGATTTTCTGCATGCAAAGCAGATGCTCTGCCACTGAGCACTCTTCCACCAGGACCAGAGAGCTCTGCTTGAAAGCAGGCTGGAAGCTGGAGACATAAGAGACCCGCTTGCTCTGTGCTGGATCCAAAGCTGTGGCTAAGCAAGATCTGTTGGGGTGTTAATGCTGTGGGCCCCTCTATCCTATCCTCAGGTTGTATATATGGGTCATTAAATTCATATATCCTGAAGGCCCTACAGTCTCTGCTGACCTTCATTCCAAGGAAACCAAACCTGGGTAAGTGCCTGGATTCACTCACCACTCAAAGATGTGGTAGTGTGTAATAATATCTTTACACACTCCTTTTTTTCATTTAAGGAAGGAGAGAATATTTGGAACAAGCCTCTGCCTTTGCCTTTCACACTTTCTCCTTTCCACTGATACCTGGCCAAGCAGGTCTTGGAAAACCTCCCGCACTTGGCAGTGCAGGCGAAACAAAAGGGCAGATTGTGGATTCTTCATTTCAAAGCGATCTCCTCCTCTTGCTGCTGTAGGAGCCATTAAAGGAGAAAATGCTTGTCAACCATCCAAGCAGCATCTCTGGACAACATTTCAAAAAGTGGGAGACATCTGTTCTTAACTCCTTCAGAGGTCTTTCTCTTCTCTCCCTCTCTCTCTTTTTGGAGGGGGTGTTGGGATGTAGAAGGGGAAAAGCAACAAATTCTCCCACCTAAGATACTGCTACACTACACAGAGGCATGGAGGCAAGAGGTGTTCCATCTAAAGTTATGGTATCTGTCTAGATGCTATTGTTACTTTTATTAGATGTTATTTTTGCGATTGTATTTACTTTTTGCAATGGCAAGTTTTTGTTTAAGGTTGCATTTTGAACTGAAACCCACACCACGACCTTAGAGTGAAGGGCAGAAAATAAATTGAAATAATAATAGGAACACAGGAAGCTGTCTTATACTGAGTCAGATTGTTGGTCCATCTAGCTCAGCAATGTCTACACTGACCGGCAGCAGCTCTCCAGGATTTCAGGCAGGAGTCTCTCCCAAATCTGCCTGGAGATTGTGGGAATCGAACCTGGGAACTTCTGCTTGCAAGGCACACATTCCGCCAATGAGCTACGGCTCCACCCCATTTTTACTATTAATCTTAATAAAAAATAATGGCAGGCAGCGCATTGATCAATGCTTGGTGCGCCTTCCTGCCCTCCTCTTTTCAACCTCCGCTTCTTCTTTTTTTAAAAAAAGAAACTCCCCCTTAAGGTTGTAGCCAACCATGTAGATTTACAACGTGTTTTGCGTTTTGAACACCCTTGGATCACACTGGGGCGATGAAAGCCGGATAGGTCTGTAGATAGGGAATTGGAATTTTTGTTTTTGCATTCTCTCTCCCCCCCCTCCTCCTGTTCGGAGAGCAGAATGAATAAAGTATTATATGCCCACGACCCTCCCCCTCCCCCTGCACAGTGTTTGGCTTTAGTGTGCAATCGTAAAAAGCGCTCAGAAATGCAGCACCGGAGACCACAGGTTTGCCTCGGCCCATGTGCTTAACAAGACCGCAAGGAATACGAAAAACTAATCACAGCCACATAAGCAGCACTCCGTAACAGAATCTGCTGGACTTGCAAGGGCACAGAAAGCACATGGGCCAGGCCTGTTTGGAAGCCTCGGCTTTCTGCCTTAACAGCTGCTGTAATAAACTTCCCAGAAAGCATTAGAGGGGTGTGCTTGTGTGTGTGTGTGTGTGTGTGTGTGTGTGTGTGTGTGTGTGTGTGTGTGTAACCCCAGCAAGAACCTAATGGGAAAGATGTATCAACTAAGTCAACCTAAAAAAAAAGGCTTGCAATTGGCTCTCCTGATTTGGACGGAATGCTACATAAGACTTTAAAATGGGTTCTTACATGCAATCTTTCTTTCTTTCTTTCTTTCTTTCTTTCTTTCTTTCTTTCTTTCTTTCTTTCTTTCTTTCTTTCTTTCTTTCTTTCTTTCTTTCCCTCCCTCCCTCCCTCCCTCCCTCCCTCCCTCCCTCCCTCCCTCCCTCCCTCCTTCCTTCCTTCCTTCCTTCCTTCCTTCCTTCCTTCCTTCCTTCCTTCCTTCCTTCCTTCCCAAACAATTCTTAATGAATATGCTAGCCATCTTCAAGGGCTGTCACATGGAAGATGGAGCACACTTGCTTTCTGCTGCTCCCATAGCATAGGACCCAAACCAGTGGATCCAAGTGGAGTCAGTCTTAAAAGGTGGTGAACTCTCCTTCGTTGGAGGCTTTTAAACAGGTTGGATGACCAGCAGTCAGGGATGCTTTAGCTGAGATTCCTGCATTGCAGGGGGTTGAACTAGATGGCCCTTGGGCCCCTCCAACTGTACAAGTCTATGATTTGCAGTGTGGAATTCTTTGGAAGAAGCCGTGTCAGTTCGAAGTGGCATCACAGTGCTTTCAATGTAGGGTGTGTATACGGCTTGCCTGCCTGCCTACCTTTTTCTCCAAGCCAAAGACCTCTCTGCCACCTTGGGTGCCCTCTTTCCTTTGCCTCCCAGACCCAATTCCTTCCCTGACTAACAACTACACCTCCCAGTTCTGAGCACCTCCTCCAACTCCTACGCCTGCAAGACTTGGAATTTCCTGCTTGCGCAGTGGTGTGGTTTCGACTGCTTTGGGGCTGCAGATGGGTTCTTTAATCTCTCGCCAGCTGGGCCCATGCAAAAGCGTAGAAGGCAATAAGGCAGCTCGTTTGCCAGAAATCGCACCAGCAGGCGGAACAGTGCCCCCCCTTCTTTCTCTTTGTAAAAACCAGGAATCGACATGAAATAAAACATTAAGTGACCGCCCTTCCTTTCTTACAAGCTGGTAAATAGTACCGCAATCCAGTTCAGACTTACAGCTCTTATTTTGCATTGCAGGTAAGGTAAGGCTATGTCCTCATGGCACCCAGTACTGGGTAAGCATAGTATGGCTTGGGATAAATCTGCTCTGCCTCCACGGTTAGAGGCAGTAGTGCTTTTGAATGGGAGTTGCTGGAAACCAGTTTGCCAATTTCTGTTTCTTTCTTACATCATAGATCAAAGCGTTGGGAGGGAATATGCAGGAATATGCAGCTGTCCCATACGGGGATCGAACCTGCCACCCTGCCATGATCAGCATTATGCTTTAACCAGCTGAGCTATCCAGGCTGACTTTGGTTTATTTACTTATTGTCAGCCTGGATAGCTCAGTAGGTTAAAGCATAGTGTTGATAATGCCAGGGTTGCAGGTTTGATCCCCTTATGGGACAGCTGCATATTCCTGCATTGCAGGGGGTTGGACTAGATGATTCTCAGGGTCCCTTCCAACTCTACAGTTCTATGATTCTATTATTCATCATGTCTTGGAGTGGTTTAACAATTAAGCCCTCTTCCCAAGGAACTATAGTTTTGTGAGAGGAACGAAGGAGGGGTCTGGTAACAACTCTCAGAACCCTTAACAAACTGTAGTTGCCAAGATTCTTGTTTGATTGTTTGAAGCCATGATTGCTGCCATGGTATAGTCTTATCCATAAGGTTTTCTACATGCAAACCTTTTGTATGGTGATGGTGGTAAGGTGTGCAGATATATACCTGGGATTTAGCATTCTGCCTGAGGTGTAGATCTGATCTCGCTGAGCAGAGAGGCAACACCCTCCCTGGGGTAAGAACATAAGAAAAGTCTGATGGATCAGGCCAATGACCCACCAAGTCCAGGATCATGTTCTCACAGGATGCCTGTGGGAAATCCAGAAGCAGGGGTTGAACAGCACTCCTGTAGCTACCAACAACTGCTATTCAGAAGCATTGCTGCCTCCAATCGTGGAGGCAGAGCATATCTGCCATGTCTAGTAGCCATCAATAGCCCTTCCCTCCATGAATTTGTCTAATCCTCTTTTCAAGCACCCACATTGGTGGCCAACACTGCCTCCTGTGGGAGTGAGTTCCACAGTTTAACAGTGCGCTGCGTCTGTCCCTTACAACAAAGCAAAACACAACTGAAAGAGGCGAAGGAATCAGGCGACGTGCAAAAGGCTGGAAAAGAGCTACAGACTGTCACTGTTATTGTTTTGCTTAGAGAAGCAACTAGGTTTCAAATATGTTTGTTGAGCAGCTGTCATTAAGGCTGAAAAAGATGTCTCGGTAATGGGGCAATTGCTGTTTGTACATCCATGTTCCTCCCAGCAATTTATGTGTTTTCCACTACGTTAGCTCATCATGCCCAAGTCCCGGAGCCTCTGAAAATAAATGAGTTCTGCATCTCCCTTTCTTCTTCCAGCCCCGCATGTGGTTCTGACTACTTCCAGGGGGAAGTATTTTTAGCCCCCACTTTTTCGGTCAAGGGCACACACACACACACACAAAATGTTTTTAATCAGCAAAATAATTAGGATGATCGGAAATCCTTATGTGAAATGAAAAGTCAGTTGGGCAAGACGAGAGCATTCTCGGCGCGAAGTGCGGGAGAAGCCTTTATCAAGCAAAGAACTGACAGGGCATTAAACGAACATGAGATGGAAAACATATTTGGGAAGGGAGCAATGGCAGCGGTAGACAATTGATGGCATATGAATCAGCTTGCAGGGAACAGGACCACTGCAGTGCTTTATAAGTTAGGCTATCACAAGAGGAGTATTTCACATTTGAAGAGGGCTTCTGAACATAGCTGCCAAGTTCTCCCTTTTTTTAAGGGAAATTCCCTTATGCTGAATAGGCTTCCTCGCGAGAAAAGGGAAAACTTGGCAGCTATGCTTCTGAATGTTCAGAGAACTTTACATGCATCGTGTTACAATGAACAAGGGAAGCATCTGAGACTGAGTCAGGCCATGTGGGAATGTTGTGGATAGTAGGAGAGGATATTCACTCTAGTGAGTCAGTAGCAGAGTATATTCCCCACTATATTGCAGGAAGCTAGTTGGTAGATTCGTTTGAATCTCTCAAGTTAAGCAACCCAGTCTGGCTTGTCCAGATTGGATTAGTTCCTGGTACGTAAATCCCCTTTGTTCCCTCTTAAAAAGAATAAAGACACAACAGTCTTCTCTTTGGAGTAATAAGAAGTTTACTTACATTCAGTTCACAGTAGGTTCCCTGAAGGCAGGCTTTAGCTTGTAGTTACAGAAGAGAGTCTGGGTTCAGCGCATGTGGGGATTGAGCCCACGTGCTGCTGGCTGAGACCCAGCACAAAGCAAAAGAACATCAAAATGATATGCAAAGAAGAAGGAATGGCGTCAAGAGAAAGATGGCTGAACGACCAGCCCTTTTAAGGGGTCTGCCAGGGTCATGCCCATCTACTTGGTCACACGCAGGGGGAGGATGATCCAGACAGGTGTGACAGGAAGTCCTCCTGGCTAGAGTCACACACCCCTGTGTGTCCACTCTGGGCAAACAGGAAATGTTGTACTTCACTGCTACAGTGATGTCACAGCCCACAGGCCATTGGTCCACCTAGCTGAGTATTGTCTGCACTGATAGGCAGCAGTTCTGCAGGATTTCAGACCAAGGTCTCTTCCAGCCCTACCCAGAGGTGCCAGGATTTGAATCTTGGGACCTTCTGCATGCAAAGCAGATGCTCAGTCATTGAACCATAACTAAGGATGGGTAAATTTCTCAATTTCAGTTTCTCTCAGTTTCTCATTTTTCCAATGTTAGGTTCAGTTCTTCACATTTACACACCTGTTTGTAAAATTTCCAAAGTCCTAAAGAAAATTTGCCAGTGTTTCAGTGTGAATTCAGTGTTAATGAAATCTTGCTTAACAAGCATACTTTTGCAAAGCAATTTGCTCTAGTATAATCCCACCTTTTTTCTTTTCTTTTACTTTGCAGGCTTCTCCAACATAAAAGCCCCATTCATAAAAAAAAGACAGTTGCAACTCTGTTGTGACCATCATGGGCACATTCCCAATGGGATGTGCAAGGCTTGCGGAAGATCAAGATTGAGACATTCCCGGTGAACTGAGCTACAGCTTCTGTCATCATTGTGAATGAAGTGAAGTGGAGCTGGGGGAGGGAGGAAGCTTTGAACTGTGACCTGTTCGTGTCTTAAAGGCTCAAAGAGCAGTAGGCAAGGGAAAACAGCACCAGTGAGTGTTTTATTACAGGCAAGCTCATGGCTGGATTGGGTGAGAGCTGGTTGTGCAATGGCTGAGGTTAGACTTTTGGAAAGGTGTCAATGACTTCCCTAGGTGCTTCCCCTTCAAGAATTCTTCCCCAGCCTCTCAGATGACCTATTGGGAGACTCCCCATCTCCAATGGGGAATTCCCCTGCAACCAGATCCATCCTGCTTTGCTAGCTCTTTTGCTTGGCCACTACATCCTCCCTCACCTTTCACCCCTTGTTTTCTTGATAGCTCACGCCTTCATTCATGTTTGTGAGCCCGTAAGCAGAAATGTTGTGTCTGTTGCTCTATGTATGTACGGAGTCGGCAGGTGGCTGAGGTTCAAAACTGGTGAGATGGTCTCCAAACATCTGGCAGGTTTGCAAATATGCATCATGGCCCAGTTTTTTGGTTTGTTTGTTTGTTAGTTTGCCACATTCAGAGCTTGGAATGATCAAATATGCAAGTAAGGGGGGAGGTGGAATGGTTGCTTGCTGTTGATGTCACAGTGGCTCTAAAATGGGATTACTGATTTTAATGGGATGGGGTTTGAGGGTATGTATGTGTGAGGATGGCGGGCAGAAAGATGTGGGCGTGGGGGTACCTAGACACCTCTGAATTTTGCATGGCTGCAATGTAGCCTACTGTACAAAGGCAAGACTTATCACTATTCCTCCACCCATTCCCCCTGTTAGGCCATGCTCACTGCAGGAATGTGACCTTCTTCCTAACTTGTTGCTTACTTGATGTTTGGGTGCTACTCGGCTTGCAGAATGGGGGTTTCATGGAGTTTAAACATAGGGCAAGGGAGCTGCAGATTCCCAGATTATCCATGTAGCTTTGCCTTCTCTGCTGACCTACCTATCCATTACAATTTAGACTGATACATCTTAGGCTGCATCCTCTTCACTTCCTCCTTCTCCATGAGACCTCAAGATGAGAAGCCACCTTGGAGCTATCCTCTGGGAACAAAGGAGAAAGCATGGCTACCTCCCCCCCCCCAGCTAAATTAGATTAGAATTGGAATCTTTCCTATCAAAGTCATGTTGTTGTTGTTGTTGTTGTTGTTGTTGTTGTTGTTGTGGTGGTGGTGGTGGTGGTTGTTGTTGTGTCATTTAGTCGTGTCCAACTCTTCGTGACCCTATGGACCAGAACATGCCAGGCACTCCTGTCTTGCACTGCCTCCCGCAGTTTGGTCAAACTCATGTCCGTAGCTTCAAGAACACTGTCCAACCATCTCATCCTCTGTCGTCCCCTTCTCCTAGTGCCCTCAGTCTTTCCCAACATCAGGGTCTTTTCCAGGGAGTCTTCTCTTCTCATGTGGTGGCCAAAGTATTGGAGCCTCAGCTTCAGGATCTGTCCTTCCAGTGAGCACTCAGGGCTGATTTCCTTCAAAATGGATAGGTTTGATCTTCTTGCAGTCCATGGGACTCTCAAGAGTCTCCTCCAGTACCATAATTCAAAAGCATCAATTCTTCGGCGATCAGCCTTCTTTATGGTCCAGCTCTCACTTGCATACATCACTTCTGGGAAAACCATAGCTTTAACTAAAAAACATTGTGTGATTGCGGCAGGTAAAGTGTGCTCTCTAACCATATTGATGCTTCACTCTCTGCATTCTCTGCATACTAATATTCCCACCTGTATTACCTACCTGTAACTAATATTCCCACTGTTCAGCATGGGGTGGTTTTGCCTGCTTTTGGCTCTGGCTCCACCTACTGTTGGTCTCCCTGTCTTCCACCCTACCAGTCCCAAAGGGCACCGGCCACTACTAGTCCTAGTACAATCAAGGATGTTGCTAACCCCCCTTGGCTGGACAGCTGCTGAGAGTCTACAGCCAAATTCAAGAAACCATCTATGCTTTACATCTTCCAAGGTCATGATGCTTTTCTCGCTAATGTGCAACTTTCCCAAAATGTTGCAATCTTACTGCTATCAGAATCTCATCTAGGACCAGCAGAGAGAGAGAGAGAGAGAGAGAGAGAGAGAGAGAGAGAGAGAGAGAGCGTTCCAGAATGACAACAAAAACTGTCTAGCTCAGAAATAGTTTCCTGGAACTTTGGCCCCTGTGCTTCACTCCAAGATGAGATAAAGTCGTCCATTGTTTGGTTTGGCTGCCTATAAACTCATGTTGCCGACAGCAGGCTTTGATCACAGGGCTATCAGGGCACTGACCCTTGACAACCAGCCCACTCCCTCCTCACTCACTGAACCACCAGACCAGTCTCCATTATAAAAACTGGATTGTATTCTCTCTCTCTCTCTCTCTCTCTCTCTCTCTCTCTCTCTCTCTCTCTCTCTCTCTCTCTCTCTCTCTGCCATTCAGGGATGGGGGAACCAAACCTAAATTCCACCACCACTAAGAGTCATTTGAAACCCTCCTTCTAATTAGTCTGCAAATTGGATTTGAGAGCTCCTTTGCTGCAAAGGAACAGAAAGAGAGGTATTTGCTAAAGCTGGAGTTGCAGATCGGTCATCACAGCCTGTCTCTGATTTTAGACTTTATTTTAGTGTCAACTACATGCAAGGTACCTGGGACCCAGGTGGCGCTGTGGGCTAAACCACTGAGCCTAGGGCTTGTTGATCAGAAGGTCGGCGGTTCGAATCCCTGTGACGGGGTGAGCTCCCGTTGCTTGGTCCCAGCTCCTGCCAACCTAGCAGTTCGAAAGCACATCAAAATGCAAGTAGATAAATAGGAACCGCTATAGCGGGAAGGTAAAAGGCGTTTCCATGTGCTGCTCTGGTTTGCCAGAAGCGGCTTTGTCATGCTGGCCACATGACCTGGAAGCTATACGCCGGCTCCCTCGGCCAATAATGCGAGATGAGCGCGCAACCCCAGAGTCAGTCACGACTGGACCTAATGGTCAGGAGTCCCTTTACCTTTACATGCAAGGTGCCAGATGCAGAACAGTAAAACAAATTGGGCCCAGCCTAGAATCAGGGCTCTTACAAAGCAACAGAAGCATGCTGGTCTCAGCTCTACAGCAGGAATGTACATGCATGTAGCATTTTATTAATAAACATTTCAGTCCCATTTTCAGATCACAGGACATTTTGGGTCAAGCTGGATGTGATATCTGTCATGTAGCTTGCCCTTGACTTGTTGCTCACCACCCTGTGTGAGTGAGCTGGATTGTGGGGAAGGGCAGTAGCTCAGTGGCAGAAAAACTGCCTTATAGGTGAAACTCGGAAAATTAGAATATAGTCGAAAAGTGCATTCATTTCAGTAACGCAACTTAAAAGGTGAAACCAATACATGAGGCAGATGCATGACATGCAAAGCAAGATATGTCAAGCCTTTATTTGTTGTAATTGTAATTATTTGTCATTAGGCGGGTCAATTATAAATGGAATGTAATCAATGAAATGTAATAGCGATGTTTATTTTTGTATTATTGTAACTATTTGTTTTATTACTGTAGAATTTCCAAAAGAAAGCATTTGTAAAAATTAAAGGAAAAATAAAAAATAAGTTGCATTACTGAAATAAATGCACTTTTCGATGATATTCTAATTTTCCGACTTTCACCTGTATATGCAGAAGGTCCCAGGTTCAATCCCTGGCATCTCCAGGTAGGGCTGGAGGAGATGCTGGTCTGCAACATCAGACCATCTGACCTATTCTGGATCTTCACCTGGTGTGTAGGGACACCCAGATGTGCCACAGCCTGGCTGAAGGGTCTCAGCAGCACTAGTAACACTAAACTGTACAAATATAAAAAGTGGATCATCAAATGCATGTTTTGATCTAACGGTGGGCCTAACCCTCAATGGCTTTCCAGGTTTCCAGGCAGCTAACATTCCCAGCCCTACCTGAAGATGCCATTACGGATTCAACCTTCTGCATTCAGTGCTGATGTTTTACCACTAAGCTATGGTGCTTCCCTTAAAAATAATAGTAAGATGACGTGTACTCATGGTTTTGAAGAAAGGGCTGATTTTGTGGGAATGTTCAGGGTGGAGGAGAGGGTATATTGTTTATTAATATCCTTCTTAACTTGCTCTAGCAAGTTTCTTTATGTAGCAGAGTTTACATTCCCCTTTACATACATGCACAGCAGATAGCTTGTTGCAGGCTTGTGTAAGCCTCTCGCTATATATTCCTGGTAAGTTCTCTTTAATCCCTCTTAAAAGAATAAAGACACGGCAATCTTATTCAAAGTCAATAAAAGAAGTTTACTCACACCAGTTCACAGTTGGATTCCTGAAGGCAGACTTAGTTACAAATATGTACATGTGGATCTACCCCATATGGGGGAATAATCCCAGTGCTTCTGCTAGCTGAGAAGCTAGCAGGAGCAGTCCTAGCTAAGAAGCTGATCCAACGATGAAGGAAGTGAAAAAGAGAGAGTGTGCTGTGTGCCTTGTCCTTTTGTTACCCGAACAGGTAAGGCCACACCCACCTCTAGTCACATGCAAGAGGAAGGATGCTCCAGCCCAGGAGGAACAGGAAGTTTCGACTGGCTGGACCAAACATTCCCTTGCATGTCCACTCTAGGAAAACAAGGAATGTTGTACTTGACTGCTCCCAATGGATTACATCCCATAGATTTAAATAGAGGCAGGCTATTGGTCCATCTAGCTCAATATTCTTTTCAGGGTTTCAGACAGGGGACGTTCTCAATCCCACCAGGAGATGTTGGGGATTGAACCAGGGACCTTCCTGCCACGGAGGCTCCCGGACTAGTTTTTTCCTGGTTTTAAAAGTTTCAACTTGCAAGGAAAAAGAGTTATTGAGCAACATTACAGGAAAGCCCACATTTATGCATGCAGTTCCAATCCCCCAAAGCTTAGGTTTTTTTTCCACTTTGGTTTTGTTAGGGATGAATGGAGAAGTAATGTTCCTCTAAGGAAGAAAACATCCTGGAATAATCTGACAGAACAAGTTTGCAGAACGACTTAGGACGTGGGCATGCATTATCAGTGATTATGGAAAGCACATGTTTTTCTCATTAAAAGCCTCCTCTGTATATGAAACAGCCCAGGGAAACCGTAAATAAGTCGGCACAATGCTACTTGAGGTTGATGTTGACGTGACAGATCGCTCCCCCACCCCGCCCCTATGTACCATGTTGTCAATAGGGCTTTTATTTGCAAGCATCTAGCTATGCTGTCCTTGTAACCACAGCTGTCTATGCAGAAGTGAACCCCCCTGCCTTCCATGTTCGTGATGCAGCCGAGTGTCTCAAGGGACAATATTGTGGCACGGTATTAATGTTTCAAATGCTCCACTCTTTCGGTCTGTCGGTCTTGGAGATTGTGTTGGAAGCCACTTTGCGTGCAAGGGTGAGAAGCAGCCCTGGGAAGACAGAGGCCTTAAATAAGGAGTCAGACCATTGGGCAGTGGTGGTGCAGGGGTTAAAGTGTTGGACTAGGGCAGTGATGGGCAAACCTTTTGAGCTTGGAGTGTCAAAATTTGCAAAAAACCCCGAGCATAACCACAATTTCGCGATATTTATAGTTTAAATAACAAAAATGTATCATTGTAATATATAACTGTAGTTAATAAACCAAAAACTAATTATTTAACCAAACCAAACCAAAACCCCCTTATTTATCACAAAGTGCCCAGAGTTGTTGAGCTTTTTGGGGGGAGCTGCTGACCAAAGTTTTGGAGGTTTTTTGGGGGTGTGTGCAAAAGTTGCTTTGTTTTTTTGGGGGGGAGGCCCCAAAGCTGCTGCGCTTTTTTGGGGGGGGGAGTGAACAGAAATAAATGACGAATAATACCTTCGCTGGAACTAACATGCAGCACCAACATAGTCTGCCAAAGCACCAAAAAACCCCAGCACAGAACGGGTTAAAAAATGAACGCTGTTACACCCAATCATCGTCTGCCAAAGCGCCAGAAAAAACAGCACAGAAAGGGTTAAAAAACCAATCTCTGGCTACCAGCAACAACAACAACAACAACAACAAGGATTTGGGTTTTAACAGTAGAGACAACGGACACAAGCGGGAGAACAAATGGGGGGGGGAACAACAACAACAGCGTGAGTGGGCCGATGGGGCGCGTGCCAGCAGTGAGGCCATCACTGGACTTGGGCAAGGGGGATCAGGGTTTGAATCTCCACCAGGTCATGAAGCTCACTGAGTGACCTTGAGCCAGCCATTCACTTTCAGCCTAATCTACCTCACAGCGTTGTTGCGAGAAGGAAATAGGGAAGGGGAGAACTATGTACACCACCTTGAGCTCTTTGGAAGTCAAGAGGGATACCAATGAAGTAAATAACTAAATCTAGTTCAGTATTGTCTCCAGCAGGCGGAGACAATGTGTTGACCTCCTAATGTCATTCGGCTACAACTCCCATCATCCACGATAATTGGCCATGGTGGCTGGGGTTGGTGGGTGTCAGGATTCAATATTTGGAGGGCAACACCTCTCTGAAAGGCTGTTTTCTGCCCTACCGGCCCTCTTGAGTGTTAAGATCATCATAGGGGGGGTTCTTGGTAATTTCAGTGCCCTTAGAAGCTTAGAGGATGGTGGTGCAGCAGAGAGCCTTCTCTGTGGTGGCCCCTAAGTGGTGGAAGGATCGAAGTGGCAGAGAGACCCTGCTTGCATATGAACACCTCCAATGCTATTTTTCTAGAAAAATTGGTGCCGGAACCTACTATAATCCTTCCCTTGTCCTCTTATAATGGCAATGGTGCCCACCTGAGAGGGGCCAGAACTGAGTTCCTGTGAGTTCCAGCTGAAAAAAATTCCCTGAATACCTCCTCCCTGAAAACCAAGCTTTGTCCCCTCATCTACCCCTATTTGATACATTTCCATCTTTTTCTTTAGAAAATCCAGGGAGGAAAATTCTTGAGCAATGACCTCCATTGCCCAACCGCTCTCAGCGTTTCATTACATCGGTCTTCAAGCCTTACACGATGCGTCATCAGCCAGGCATCTTTTCTGATTTCGCATCCTTTACTTTAGTAATTATGAAATTACTAATTGTGAACTCCCCCGCCCACGTTCCATGAAAGCAGACCAACATATAAAGAGGAACAGTTGTTGTCTTTCCCCCACTGCAGCAGATGTTCTGCTCTCCCACCCACCACAGCACACCTTTGCTCTTCTGGGCAAAATTTCAGTTTTGGTTTCCACCCATTCCTCGTTTTCCCTATTTTAAATTCTGTTTTGCACACTTCCGTATCAGTTTGAGGATTGCTGCTGTTGTTTTTTAAGTCCTAGAGAAAGCCCATCTCTGGAAGTTCTCCACACAGCTTTCATCGCAGGGAGGGTGACCCAAATTCTGTCCTCATATCCTTGATGAAAAACTAACACAAAGACCAAAGGTAACGAGGGGCAAAAGTAGGAGGGACAATTTTTGCAGGTATGGGGGACCCCTTCTTGTGTTATATGGCTGATCTTAGAGGTGCGGCTTATCTAGAATTTTTTTATTGGTTAGATTTTTTTAGCTTCCTAGAAATGCAGTCCTTGATCGCTGTTGCTAAATGTATGCATTTTGTGTGTTTGTGAAATTCCCCTTCTAACAGGCAGCAAATTGCCGGACACTGTATTGTTACTGCTATTGTTATGTTAAAGTTATTTTGTACAACTATGTATTGTATGCTGTTGTGATGTCATGGATTTTTTTAAAAAAATCCTTATGAAAATTCACCAGCGTTTTCGTGCGATTTTTCTCCTAATACATACATATTTCTGTGCCTTTTTCTCTAATATGTGTATTTTTGCAAAGCATTTTCCCCTAGCATAACACATGGTTGTAAGTTATTTTCACTAATATGGACATTTTTATACAGACTTCACCTTAGGATATACATCTTTGTACTGGAGAACTGCACTGTAAAGTTTTGAACTGCATTTTTTTACGGGACGGCTGGTTTTCCTATTGTTCCCAAGAGTTTGAATTAGGTAGGCTCATCTTTAAATGCAAGCTGAATCCAATTTCTCCTCCGTACTTGGAAATGGCTTACGTATAGCATAAGTATTTCACCTCGTTAGAATGATTCTGGCTGCCTGCCTGCTCATCCTGCCTCTCTCCCATCTCCATCAATAATTTTGCATGATTTTTAAAGGTAAAGGTAAAGGGTCCCCTGACCCAGGGGTGTACCCAGGATCAAAACTGGGGGGTGGGGCGGCGGCAAGCTATGGTCGTTCAGGTTGTGACATTTCAGCACGGAAAAGGCGAATGAAACCAAAATTTTAAGAAAATTATATATAATTATAGCAGTGCTTTATTATGGTAGTTATGACAATTATTTTCTTGACAATTTTTTTTAATTGTTATCCTAGTTACATGTCTTATACTAATATCATTTTTCTTGGGTTTGAAGAAAACTTGTTCAAAACTTTCGTTTCAATCCAGTCCTGCTTTTCCTTGAAGAATTTCCGATGGACACTCATCAAATACAACCCAGTCAGTCTGTCCTCTCCCATTGTACTTCTGAGCCCGGTCTTTACCCTTTAAAATTTAAGTAATTAAGTAATTTTCTACAGAAATTACTTAACTTACCTTTTTGGAACCAGTTTTTTATATCCATGTAGGCAGCCTCGATGTCTTCTAAATGTAAATAAGAAGGTAAAGTAATAGCGGGCGGCTCAGTTTAGCGGCGGGCGGCTCAGTTTAGTGACGTGGAACTGACTAGACCCCTCTAGAATATTCCCTCTTCTCTCTGCTAGAGCCCGCTAGAGACCTCTCCCTCCCTTGAATCCCAATGTCTGGCTGACATAGATTTCTTTACCAGTCGCTAGGTGGCTCTAGATCAGGCACCCCCAAACTTTGGCCCTCCAGATGTTTTGGACTACAATTCCCATCTTCCCCAACCACTGGTCCTGTTAGCTAGGGATCATGGGAGTTGTAGGCCAAAACATCTGGAGGGCCGCAGTTTGGGGGTGCCTGCTCTAGATACTTCTTGGTTTTTACACCATTTCAGTGTGGTAAACAACTGATTATTCGCCATCGCCCTACCTATTTTGTTTCGTTTCATCACTTTATAACCATTAAAAAAAAATTTGCTTCTGGGGGGGGGGCAGCTGCCTCGCTGCCCCTCGCTGGGTGCGCCCATGCCCTGACCGTTAGGTCCAGTCGCAGATGACTCTGGGGTTGCAGCACTCATCTCACGTTATTGGCCGAGGGAGCCGGCGTACAGTTTCCGGGTCATGTGGCCAGCATGACTAAGCCGCTTCTTGCGAACCAGAGCAGCACACAGAAACGCCGTTTACCTTCCTGCCAGAGAGATACCTATTTATCTACTTGCACTTTGACGTGCTTTCGAACTGCTAGGTTGGCAGGATTTTTTTAAATATATATATATTAAAAATTACACTGGTGCCTCCAGATGTTTTGTACATGTTGGGCATGTTCCCATAATCCCCCAGCTTCATAAAGCTTTTAAGTCTTTTAAAAAGTATGTATAACAGAATATTTTTTCATCAGGAAATTCTGGAACTATCTGTTTGCCCCATAACCAGTGGCTCCTATGATTAGTGATCATGCACAGTCCACATGTTATTGGCTTCTGGTTTCAACAGAAGAGAAATTCCTGATGTTTCTAGGCCTCGTGCAGGGAGGGAAATATCCTTTTTGCATGGTTCCTACTATGATGTTTTGGCAGCGATTTCCACAAGTCAATTGTGCACAGCCTCACTCCTTCGATCTGCTCTGCCAAACATTTGCGATGCTTATTTCTAACCTTGTAAAAGGGAGGGAAAGATATATATCTCTATCCACATTTTCCACATTCTGCATTTTATTTTTATTTTTTAAAATAAATTCTATAAGTTTCTACCATGCCAATCCTTTCTCCCTGCCCCCCGCCAAACTAAAACAAAACACTCTTTTCCTTGTAAGGAAGGAAAGATATTCAGTGCTTCAGGACTGAGTGGCCTTCATGGAACGTATCTGAAGATTCCAAAAGCCCATAATCTGCGTGATGATTACTAGTCCTGCTTGTTTCAAAGCAAATGGGACCAGATTCGTGCACTGAAGTCACACCACTTACAGTAGAGAGGGCAGCTTAGGCAGCAGCTTCCTTCTGAAGAGCAACAATGTCAGAAGGACCTCTTCACCGTCCCAGTTCCACTGAGTTCTATTTACACAGCTCTTGGACAGGAACTCTTCACAAATGGCCTTTGATCTCTAAAAACCCTTGCTCTGTTTCCATGGCAATGGCAGGAGGCAGCACAATTATGAATGAACTCTATTGTGTGCAGCTCTCTCCCATACACACACACACACACACACACACAAACCAAATTACTGCTAGGTATTCATGGGAGTAGGACTCGTGCAGTTGACTACCTTGATGCAGAAACTTAACAGAGGGACATTTCTTTATTGCCCAATATTTTTTAACAGTGCAATTCTTTTGCCATCATGTCCGATGGGCCTTACTCCTTAATGATTTGTGTTTAGGATTGCAACCTAAATTACATTGCAATGTAGTCGAAGCAAAATTCCAAGTATGCTTGGTACTTGGCCAATAAATTATTCCTGTTCCTATCCTAAATAGGGAAACTGCTGTAACTCATTGGTAGAGTGCTGGTATAAACCAATGAGGTTTCTCCTCTCTCTCTCCCCCTCCCTCCCTCCCTCCCTCCCTCCCTCCCTCCCTCCCTCTCTCTGCTGTACTGCACACCATTCTGAGCACCTCACATCAAACTGGATATTGTAGAGTTGGAAAAAGTTCAGAAAAGGGTAACCCATGTGATCAAGGGGATGGAGTGATGAAGAAAGGCTGCAATATTTGGGATGTTTATTTAACTTCTTTAACTACGTATATACGCTTATGTAGCTTCAGGTTATTACAATAATCCTGTCAGTGTTTTTTATCTATTTACAATTTGTCTGTAAATATTCAATAAAACAATTTCCATTCTGCCATTTCTGCATATTCCATAAGTTTTTCTATCCATTCTTCCTTTGCTGAGACTTCTTCTGCTTTCCACTTTTGGGCAAGTAACATTCTTGCTGCTGTAGTCGCAGACATGAATAAATTTCTGTACAATTTAGGTAGTTCTATCCCTATCATTCCCAAGAGAAAGGCTTCTGGTTTCATAAATGCGTTCCTCGTAGAAGTGCCAGAAAATTGCACCAAAACCAGAAACGGCAGTGGTAATTTGCTGCTGTTCACTTATCCTTCCCATGTCCAGAACAAAAAACAGCTGAGTGAATACAACCAGAATTCACTGTCGCCACTGCTTTCAGTCTGCAAAGATACATAACTGATTATGCCCCCCCCCATTTGTGTTGTGCTTCCTTTGCATTGAAATAACCGCACTGAAGTGGCATAAAGACAACATCTTATATGCCATCAATCTTGTAAACTACATATGCAATTCATCTCTGAAGATTACGTATGTACTTATGTAGTCCCACCACAGCAAGGGAGATAACCTAGTTTTTGGCAGAAGATGAGCTGCGGCAGATCGGAAACAGAGCTGTTTGTGGTGAATGCGGGGCAGAAAGGAAAATGATGACTTCTTACACCCCTGGTTCCTGTTCATTGTGTTATGGAACCCTTTGCTGTTCTTATGAGAGGTGAGGATGCAGCAAGTGTGAGAACTGATGGACGGAAACGGAAGCACGCAAAACCCCATTGACTTCCACCTTATAGTTGCTCAGGACTGAATGGAGATAAAGGATGACTCAAAAAAGGAGCTGCGATTTCTCCCGAGGATGGAATGAAGGCTTTTTCTGTGCAATGTGTGACTCCATGACCCACCAGTCAGGGCTCCTGAACAAGAACAGAAGCATCATTCAGGACAAAACTGAATCGTATCTCGGGGCACTGAGGACACTACTAAGAGGAAAGTTTTGACAGGTGAAATTACCTTAATATAATTAGCCCTCTTCCTCTAAATAATGGTATATTCTTTCCTTAGGTCCTCACCCCCTCTCCTCCTGTAATGCAATCCAGCAGACCGGTCCCTCGTTTTGCTAATGCTTCCTTTTCGGATGGAATGTGCTTGTCTAATCTCTCCTCCCCGCCCCCTGTCCACCACCACCACCACACACACATTTTGCACCGATAGATAGACACATATAGATATTGCCATCGATCCCTTGGCTACCGTCTGCGTGCTCTGCTGGTGAAGAAGCTGAAAAGGAGCCCATCTCCCCCCTCCCCCCCCATAATAGAACGATTTGGCCTGGAAGCCAAATCTCCCTTGATGAACAATCGGACACAAACGTCAATAACAATTAGATTGTCTTTGGGAGCCAGTCATTTAGGAGTCCAGTTGGCTGGCTCTGCAGCGCTCAAAAGGGAGGTCCGCCGAGCTCGGGTCTGCAAATCAGGTTTGGCATCAGCAATGAAAAGACATCAAATGTAATAGCATTAAGAGGTTGACGGGGGGGAAGAGGAGGAAAGGCACCAGCCGCCACCCCACCAAACGCTGCGCCTGGTGGGGGCTGATCCTGCTGTGAGTGTCCATGAGACAGGGTAGGTGGTGGGGAGAGATCGAGAATGGATGATAGCATGAGATGGGTGCAACCAAGCTGTCGGGGCTTAGGTGCTAAAATTAAAGCCGTTAGGGCTCAAATATGTCTTGGGGTTGAACCAACCCTGACCAGTTTCCTCGCCGGGATTCCAGCACCACAAAATACCCAACATGCAAAAGGATCTGTTAGGAAGCTGTATATTGCCACTTCCTTTGTCTCGAAGGCCACATTTGCACCAGACGTCCAAAGCACGATGATACCATTTTGAAGAGTCGTGGCTTCTCCTCCCCAAAAGATCTTTGTTAAGGGTGCTAAAGGCCCGCTTCTCCCTCTCAGAGTTGCAGTTTCCAGAGTGATTCAGCAATCAGGTCCTCTTCACGAGGAACTCTGGGAACTGTAGCTCTGGGAGGGGAATAGGGAGCCTGCTAATAACTCCCAGCACCCTTTGCAAACTATAGTTCCCAGAATTCTTTGACTGTTTGAAGTAGCATCATAGTGCATTAAATGTGTGGTGTAAATATGGCCTTATTCAGTTGTGTATGTGTGTGTGCTTGGTGCAACATATCTGGGGGGGGGGGGAGAGATTTGATTTGACTCAGAAACTGATTATGCTTATTTGTACCCTTTCTCATGGAAGCCTTTACCTTGCATTCCAAATGTGTCAGGAACTGATTGCAATGAGTGCCATGGGAATCACACTTTTTTACATGCTCGGGGTAACTATTTATTTATTTTTACTATCATTTTGGTAAATAATAATCAGCTGAAGTATTAATGAACTTTTCTAACAAATTTTATAATTTTTCTTTTCCTTTTTTTGCATTTCCAGTGTATGGAATGTCATTCAAAAAGCAAAGCTTCCATCAGCTTAAATGCACATTTGTTTATTGAAAAAGAGAAACATGCAACTAATTTCCATTTTTGTAGCATAAATATTTACCCGCATATTCATAATGCACATTTAAATGGACATAAACACGGTTAAATGCACATTTGATTTTTTAAATAAAAAACCAAATACATACAAAGCGTAGGCAGGCATACAAGAAATAATATATGTTTCTTATCCTGTATATCTACCTCTATAATCATCATGTCCTATAGAACACTCAAATAAATTGTCTCAGATTCTTATTATTTCTACCTTTTAAGACAGCAGCACACAGTGTTTATTTACCTGCTGAAAAGATGGCTCATATATGAAGTAAATGGGGTCCTTGAATTTTCGCAATAATTACAATTCCTCATAATTGGACATTTTCTGCCAATTTTGCTATCAGGGCCAAATGCCAAATTCTGCAAAACAACTTATTCCTAGTTGGCACATAAACACCATTTAAAAGCAATTAGAACTGTTTGCTGAATGGAAATGTAAGTTTGATTTTAAAATGGCTCACTTCTGCTTCCTGTCTTGCATTAAAAAAAAAGTCTCCTGTGCCCACATATAGGCCTGATTCAGACCATAGTTTATGGGAACACGCCTGTTTGAGCCTTGGGATCAAGTGCACTACCTCTCCTCTCTCCCTCTTCTTCCTGATTTAAATGTTCCACAGTTTGTTGTTCACAACAAATCACAGTTAAACTGTGGTTTGCTTAAACTCTGGTTTCTTAAAACAAGCCATGGTTGGGTTTCTGATTTTGGCTGGTTTCAGAAAACCATAGTTTAAACTAAACAGAGTTCCCTGCTTTAGATGTAGTAACAAACTGAGGTTAGTTTAAACCAGGAAGCATGTGCCCTCAGAGCACAGGAAATTGCCTTCTACTGAGTCGGACCACTGGTCCATTTTCCCCTGTTGTCCACGGGTGTTTCAGACAGGAGTCTCCCAGCCGCATTTAGAGATGTCAGGGATCGAACCTGAATCTTTCTGCATACAAAAAGAAGAAGGGAAGAAAGAGATGTGTGTGTATGTTGTTCTTCTCCCCCTGGTGGGACTGAAACTCCCATCATCTGCTTTCCACCTGTGCCACCTGTGGTGAGATGCTGAAGGATGCTCCACAGCAGGGGAGCAGAGGAGAGGGATTCACTGGAGCCTGAGCAGGTTCATTCCCACAAAGCTCAACTATGATATTGTTGAACCCCAAGTCCCATCAGTGCCAGCCAGCATGGCCAATGGTCAAGGATGATGGGAGTTGTAGTCCAAAACTACTGCACAGGGTTTGGATCTGGTGTAACTTTACACTGACTTAATGTACATAAACTACTTGTGTATAGGATTGCTCCCTAAATTTGCTCCCCAAGCTAGTAGGATTGATGGCTCTAGGCTAGAGTGGAACTGCAACGGAAATACTAGGGCCAGTTCTTGCATTCTCTGCCCATCACACACCAAGGAACAGAAGCAAGCCTGAGGTTTTGCGCTCTCCCACACCTTGCATGTAAGCACATAAGTTTCAAATTTCCAAACATTTCACGAAACAGTGGAAGCAGTGGATGGACCTTAAAGTGTAGTCTCTCGGGGGTTGGGGGTTGGGTTCCTCCCCAACTCCCACTCTCAAATTGTAAATATGCAGTGGAAAGAAGAATGCCCAATCTAATTAAGACCAATCGAGGTGTACGGAGACAGGACCCTCCCAATGGGAATGCTCTGGGTTAGAGAGGTTAAAAAGAGGAATGTCTTGCCTAATAAGAGAACCTCGCTGCTATGGGCACACTTTATCCATCCGGCATTTGAGGCCAATTAGTTGACAGGGTTAAAGAGGTCTGGGGAGAAGGAGGGCTGCCATCATGGCAAGGGCAGAAGGAAGGTTGTGCTGATGTGCTTGTTGCCCACCCCTAAAAACAGGGATCAAGAGGAACAATTCACTTTGAAACCCACCGGGCTGTTTTCCTGTTTGGTATAGGGATGGTTTGGCCACACCTCCTTTGCTTTGACGGTGGCTAGGAATTAGGGTTCTTTGGTTTTTGGGAGGGGTGTGTGTGACAATAATGCAGCAGCCAGATTTCTGCCTGGGGTTCCATTTAGATCTCATTGGACCCATGTTTTAAAACAGCAGCACTGATTGCCAATTTGTTTCCAGCATTGCTCCCCCCCTAAAAAAAAAAAGGTTTAGAGGTAATCTCATTTTGACTCAAGAAAAATCACCATTTTATATTTCAAACCGGGGAAAATAAATACAGTCAGTGGACAAAAGTAGAAAGATTCATAAGGGGTATGTGTATGCCTGCATCTGGTTTCCAGGCCCAATTCAAGGTGCTCATGTTAGTGTTTAAAGCCCTAAATGAGGCAGACCCCAAATATCTGAAAGACCACCTCCTTCCCTACCTACCTTCTCAGGTGCTGAGATTGGCAGAGGGGGGCCCTCTTGATAGTTCCTCTGCCCTCAAAAGTTTGGGAGTGGCAGCCTGGGACAGAGCCTTTTTGGTGGTGACCCCTAAGCAGCGGAACCTCCACCCCACAGAGGCACATCTAACACCTTCATTGTGCAGCTTCTGGAGCATGCTGAAGATGTACCTCTTTACCCTGGCTTTTAACACTTGACGTGCATATTTGTAGGGCCCACCTTATTCTCGTGATTGCAAGTTGTTTTAAACTGTTTTTAAAATTGTGCTTTAATATTATAATCCACCCTGGGGCCTTAGGGTGCAGGACGGAATAATAATAATAATAATAATAATAATAATAATAATAATAATAGGAGATAGATTCAGTTCACTGAAATTAGAACACCCAAAATATTGTGGCCAGCTCAACAACTCTGTGGAATGTGCAAAATACCCAGAGAATATTCAAAATACAGCCAGGATATGCACATTTCTCAGGGTCTGTTGGAGATTTCATCAGGAAATGTGCACTACAGTGGGCAGATTATGTTCACATTCTCCATGATTTGTGGTGGATGTGTAGAATGGCTTTTCTGGGGGTGGTGAGGTCTTAACTTTTTAAAGTACAGTGGTACCTCGGTTTATGAACACAATTGGTTCTGGAAGTCTGTTCATAAACTGAAGCGTTCGTAAACTGAAGCGAACTTTCCCATTGAAAGTAATGGAAAGTTGATTAATCTGTTCCAGACGGTCCGCGAGTACTTAAACTGAAGCGTTCATAAACTGAAGCGAACTTTCCCATTGAAAGTAATGGAAAGTGGATTAATCTGTTCCAGAGAGGTCCGCAGAGTACTCAACATGAAGCGTACTTAACCTGAAGCATGGGTGTAATTGGTTCCGGAAGTCCGTACTTAACCTGAAGCGTTCTTAAACTGAAGCGAACTTTCCCATTGAAAGTAATGGAAAGTGAATTAATCCATTCCAGATGGGTCCGCGGCGTTCGTAATCCGAAAATTCGTAAACCGAGGTGTTCATAAACTGAGGTTCCACTGTATTTAAAAGCTTAAAGTTACTTGAAACCGCTGGGTGTTTTTTTAATAACAGCAGCAGCAGCAACAACAACAATGAATGAATGAATGACTGCTCTGGGGGAAAATGGTAGTTCAGGCACTCATGGGCTACCACTCCCAGAATGCATCACTCTGAGGAAGGAAGGGGAGGAAAGGAAGAGATGCAAAGAGAGAGAGTTGTGATAGCAGCTTACCTCAAGTGGTGCCATGTCTCACACCAACCCTGAGTGTGGTCTTGTGTAAGAATATACACAAGGCAGTCCTCTCTTTGAAGGGCTTTTGCGGGAGAGTCCTCTAACGAGAGGACTCATCCATTTGGAAGGCCATTTGGTCTGAGTCCAGTTTAAAGATAAGAAACCACAGGTTATCAGTGCAGGTTGCTCCATTCGGGCAAATGGCCTGCAGTCAGCCGACCCAAGTTTAGGTGGTGGCACTATCAACTTCCTCTTTCTCCTTAGCTGCAGTGTTGCCCCTTGTAGAACTCAGCAAGGAGGAGGATAGGGGGGAAACCGGAATGAGTTGGCTCCACCTGGTGTCGGCTCTGGCGCCACCTACTGTTTACCTCCCTGTCTTCTGCCCTACCAGCCCCAAGGGCAACCAGTCATCAGTGACAAGAATGCATCTCTGGAATATACGGTTCAAAGCACTGTGTTTCCTGGGTTAGACTTCTTTTAGAGAAAAGGTCACTGACTAAATATTAAAATTAGGTATTCATATCCATTATATACATGACTAGTGTAATTCAGGCCGTTGAATAAACGGGAGCTAGAACATCCCGGGGTTCAGATAAGCGCTTGCACAGCGCTTCTCTGAACCCCGGGATCTGTCCTTGTTGTCGGCGGCAGGGGGACAGGAACGAAGGAGGAGAAAGCAGCCCTTTCTCCTCCTTCCTTCCTCTCCCCCAGCCGCCGATAGGAAGGAGGCATCCCGGGGTTCGGAGAAGCGCTTGCGCAGCGCTTCTCCGAACCCCGGGACCTGTCCTTGCTGGACGCACACAAACGCGCTCCCCCCCCGCCGCCAACGCTCAGTCTGGCTGGGAGCAGCGGTTGGTGGCCGCAGGGAAACGGTAGGTGGGGGGGAGAGTGTTTGTGTGTGCGCGTGCAGTCTCTGCATCCAATCCCCGTGTCCCTGGGGCACATGCGCAGTAGCGCGGACACAGGGAATCTGGACGCAGAGACACTTGCACTTTATTATATAGGATGACCCTGTTGTTTAGGGTAGTTTATATATATATATATATATATATATATATATATATATATATATATATATATATATATGGTTCATTTGCAAATAGAGATGTAGAGCAGGGGTGGGGGACCTCAGACTTCAGGGTCAGACGCAACCCTCACACCTCTCTGTCTGGCCCTTATAATTCTCTCTGGGCCACAATCCCTCTCCTCAGGCCACACTCCTTGTTGGCCCTGCTTCACATCTCAGATGATTTTGCATGGCTGGTCTGTGCCCTGGAACTCTGACAATTACTCTCATTTGCCTTAGGTTGAGGATAGAGAGGGCTGTCTTCTGCACACAACTAGAATCTGTATTCATTGCTCTGCTGGCCTTTGCCTCTGGCCCCACTTCTCACCGGCATGTGGCCCCCAGAACACAGGAGCCAACTCTTAGGGGCCAAGGGGGTCTTCACCCACCCTCAGTAAAATATGTGAGGGAGCTGCCCCCCAAGTTGATGAGCATTGCCATTCAAATGGTGTCCGTGTACTATGTCATGTGACCATTTATGCAGGGCAGGGCTTACCCGGGGCCCCCAATATTTTATTCAAGTTGGCACCTCTGCCCCAGAAGATTGCCTGGATGGAGCTGAAGAAAGTTTCCCTAGTCCTGATCTAAAGACTACCCTATAATAATAATAATAATAATAATAATAATAATAATAATAATAAGTAGTGGTGTTTGGATTTGATATCCCGCTTTATCACTACCCGAAGGAGTCTCAAAGAGGCTAACATTCTCCTTTCCCTTCCTCCCCCACAACAAACACTCTGTGAGGTGAGTGGGGCTGAGAGACTTCAGAAAAGTGTGACAAGCCCAAGGTCACCCAGCAGCTGCATGTGGAGGAGCGGGGAAGCGAACCCGGTTCCCCAGATTGTGAGTCTACCGCTCTTAACCACTACACCACACTGGCTCTTACACTAGCAGTGTAAGAGGCAAGGAGGAAGAAGGATAAGACTAGCAAACCCATTTGCTTCAGATAGTCGGCTGCTTTTGTGCAGGCAGTCGACCCCCTTTCTCAAAATTAGGTCCATCTGGATGCGCACAGAGGAGACATGGACGGCCCCCATTCCATGCCAGATTCATGCCAGTGACGTGTCTTTTGGAAGTGGTCGTGACAATCAGCCACACTGATCAAAAGTTTCCGTTCATCTGGATACCGCTCCTGCCCAGGGAAGAAAGTTAGCTGGAAGTGCCTCTTCCCCCATTGTGATGTAATTATGTCCTCATTATTGTTGGGGGGGGGAAAGGTCCCCCCTCATCTTTGAGAGGCTTGGTTATAGGTGGGGGGGGAGAGGGGAGAGGGGAGAGAATGCATCCCCCAGGATGTCCAAAGAAGAGCTGGTCCGCTTTACAAATCCAGCCTGTTAATAGCTTTGTAAACATTTATTCAGGGTGACAGCTGACGGCAACATGTGGCATTAATTAGCAGGCCCGGCAATGTCACATATTAAGAGCTAACTTAAATCTGAATTAGCCGGGCTTGCCGAGACTAAACACCCACGAGGGCCGCAGCTCGGATCTAATGCATTATGATTCATTTGATACCGAGGGCCCACGGGCCTCTTGCTCAATGCCCCAGGGTGGGTGGAGGAATTGAATCATTCCATCAGCACGCGAGCTAGGATGCTGCTGCAACTCCTATGGGGTTTGGTGGTGCAGAATATGGAAGCTGACAGCAGGACGGGGCATGGATAAATCATCAGTGCCTTGGGGACTGGGGGCACCTTAGGCCAAAATGGGGAGAGACCCTCCTCCGAAATTCCCTGTGGCATTTAGAAATGTCCCTGTGATCCTCCCAGGGTGTTGTTGATCCACCCTTTCTCCTCGCCGCATCTGCACTATGCATTTAAAGCAGTATTATATCACATTATTATTATTATTATTATTATTATTATTATTATTATTATTATTATTATCCTGCCTTTTCGCCAGACTGGGACTCAACGTGGCTTATACAAATTAAAACAACACAGATAACGTACAAATAGCTAGAATGTGAAAAATACAATGCCTGAAAAAGTTATTAAACTCAAATACTGTAGAATTAAAGCAATACAGAGATAGGTAAAGGGACCCCTGACCATAAGGTCCAGTCACGGACGACTCTGGGGTTGCGGCACTCATCTCGCGTTATGGGCCGAGGGAGCCGACATACAGCTTCCAGGTCATGTGGCCAGCATGACTAAGCCACTTCTGGTGAACCAGGGCAGCGCACGGAAACACCGTTTACCTTGCCGCCGGAGTGGTACCTATTTATCTACTTGCACTTTGACGTGCTTTCGAACTGCTAGGTTGGTAGGAGCAGGGACCGAACAACGGGAGCTCACCCCGTCGTGGGGATTCGAACCGCCGACCTTCTGATCGGCAAGCCCTAGGCTCTGTGGTTTAACCCACAGTGCCACCCATGTCCCGAATACAGAGATAAATCTATAAAAAATACAGGTACCAAAAACAGCACAGCCCTATTGAAAGCTCTTTCCTTAAAAAGCAGCCAGTTCCCAAAGGCCTGTTGGAATAAAACAGTCTTCACCTGCCATTGGAACAACAGCAAGGAGGGAGCCAGTTTGGCTTCTCTAGGGCAGGAGTTCTAAAGTCTGGGAGCAGCCACTGAGAAGGCCCTCTCCTGCATTAAGGGTGGCAGGACTGAGAGAAGGGTGTCCCTTGAAGGTCTCAGAGCCCAGGCAGGCTTGTATGGGAGAATATGGTCCTTTAGATGGCATGGGCATGAGCCCTATAGAACTTTACAAGTTATAGCCAGCACAGTGTAGTTTATTACAAATGCAAAGAGCTGTGGGGAGAGCCCTATTCCCTTCGCACAGTTACAGTTTTCAGAGTTACCCGGGAAGAGGGACTAAAGCACTCTGGGAATTGTAGTTCTGGGAGGGGAATAGGGTTGTTGTAAAGAGAAAATGGGTGGTGGTGGCATACCTGCCAAGTCTCCCGCTGAAAAATGCGGGATCAGCAGCGGCGCGGCTCTGGAAGTTGCGTAGAAGCAACTTCCGGGGCCGCTCTGACCGTGTGTGGGCACCGGAAATAGGGCAGAGTGGCACCGGAAGCGGCGGCCACCACCAAGATGGCCGCCGGGCATGCATAGAAGCGACTTCCGGTGCCGTTCTGCCCTATTTCCGGTGCCCACACATGGGCAGAGCAGCACCCAAAATGGAGGCTCCCTGGCAGGTAGGAAATCTGGGGGATTTCCGGGATTTTTCTCCATTCGGGAGAACAGCGGGAAACGGATTAAAATCTGGGGGATAATAATAATAATAATAATAATAATAATAATAATAATAATAATAATAATAAATTGTAATGAAAATTCGCAATGAAAATTTGTCAGTATTTTATTGCAAATTTCTCCTGACAGCCATATTTTTGTACAGGGTTTGGGCTAATATACACCTTCTTGGAAGCAATTCCCTCTAAAGTAATGCATTTCTGTATGCTATTTTTAAAACGAAGTTATATGTTTTTATGCATACCTTCCCTCTAATATGCACATTTTTGTGCAAGGTTGTTGGCATTGCAAAATTGAGAGAAACGCAGATTTCAAAAGTTAGCTGTGCTTTGGTTTGTGCAATGGTTCAAGTAACATGATTTAGCTAGCTGCTCCTTAAATGCAAATGAAATTGAATTTCTCCTCTATCCCAAGAGGCAGGTTAGACTCTGAGAGAGAGTTAGAGGCTCAAAGTTACACCCAGTGCCTTAAAAAAAAAATTTAGGGGTACTTTCATTTTCCTACTCATATTGAAATACTGCCCCTCAATGAGGCCAAACTTAGATTCACAAAATGTTTAGGGGTATGTGTCCCCCTGCGTCCCCCTCAGAAAAAAAGAGCATTGGTTACACTACTGAACTTCATGGCGGAGTGAGGATTTGAACCTGGTTCTCGCCAATCCTAGCCTGACGCTGACCTTGAGACCATGGCCATTGCCAACCACAGTTTAAATCAGGGGTCAGCAAACTTTTTCAGCCGTGGGCCGGCCCACCGTCCCGCAGACCATGTGGTGGACCAGACTTTTTTTGGGGGGGGGGAAATGAACAAATTCCTATGCCCCACAAATAATCCAGAGATGCATTTTAAATAAAAGCACACATTCTACTCATGTAAAAACACCTGGCGGGACACACAAATAACCCAGAGATGCATTTTAAAGAAAAGGACACATTCTACTCATGTAAAAACACGCTGATTCCCGGACCGTCCGTAGCCTGGATTGAGAAGGCGATTGGGCCGGATCTGGCCCCTGGGTCTTAGGTTGCCTACCCCTGGTTTAAATCTTTAGAGTAGATGTGTCTTTGCTTGAAATTTGATCCCTCCACTGATTGGGTATGTGACTGTGTGGTCCTATTAACCATCTCGTTCAAAGGCCATTTTTATCCTTGTGTTTGGCAGGGAAGGCGAATAAGTTAACAGGGGTCCCTTTGAAGAAAAAGAACGTGGAAGCAAAGAGGTAACTGTACCATGAAGGTCCTCTCATTCTTAAACAAACCGCCTGCCTCTTAAGAACTTCAGAATCCCATTAGATGCTTTCATTTCTTGATGTGCTGGAAGTATTTGAAGAGTATACGTGTGTGTCATAGGGAATGTGCTATCCGTGTGTTTGGGAAGAAGGCGGTAATGGGTTCTGGAGGGGGCCTTAATTTTTCTATCTCTTACAAGCTGTTATGCCACTAATGGTGTTGAATGTAAACAGGGTTCTAGAGAATGCCGGGGAGTGAGAGACAGTGAATATGTGAAAGAGGAAGGGAAAAAAGGGGAAGCATAAAAACCGCAAAATGAGGAGTTTTCTGTACTGCTATTTCCCCCAACCCAAATCCCAGAATTAGACATGGGTCCAACTGCTGAATGACATTGGCTTTAGGAGGCAGTTGGCAGGTAATTTATTTGTATTTATTTAAGGTGGCGCTGTGGTTAAACCACTGAGCCTAGGGCTTGCTGATCAGAAGGTCGGCGGTTCGAATCCCTGTGACGGGGTGAGCTCCCGTTGCTTGGTCCCAGCTCCTGCCAACCTAGCAGTTCAAAAGCACATCAAAATGCAAGTAGATAAATAGGAACTGCTACAGCGGGAAGGTAAACGGCGTTTCCATGTGCTGATCTGGTTTGCCAGAAGTGGCTTTGTCATGCTGGCCACATGACCTGGAAACTATACACCGGCTCCCTCGGCCAATAATGCGAGATGAGCGCGCAACCCCAGAGTCGGTCACGACTGGACCTAATGGTCAGGGGTCCCTTTACCTTTAATTTATATGCTATCTTTTCCTCCAAGGAGTTGAAGGTGGCGTACATCGCCCCTCGTCCCTCCCCCATTTTATCCTCACAACAGCCCTGTGAACTAGGTTAGACTGAGAGACTGGCCCAAGGTCACCTAGTGAGTGGGGATTCGAGTCCTGGCCCCTAGATCCTAGTCCAAAGCTCCAACCATCACATCAGACGGGCTTTCAGGCTTGAAGCAGGAATGTAAAATTTGAATTCATCATCATCATCATCATCATCATTATTATTATTATTGGTAAACTGGACTCTTTCTCTTTTTGGGGGGGGGGGAAGAGAAAAGATGCATATTTGTGAATTTTCATATCTCCACCAGAAATAAATTACCTTTTCATTTTACAAAACAAACAAACAAATCTGTAAGTTTTGGTAGATGAAGAAGTGTCCTAGCTGGTTCGGAGGCTGAGCCTTCAGCCCAAATATTGGCCTAGTAAGGCAGCCAAAGTACCGTAAAAAAAAGGCATGGATTTATTACATCAAAAGGATCCCATTAAAACTCTGTTTACAGACCAATGTGCCAATTCGGAGAAAATAACGATTAGCAGCAAAGCTATTTGATCTGCTTTACGATGCAGTGACTCATACCTTGTAATGCATTGCTGGAGAGTAAATAACACAAACCTCTGACTTTGCTGATGGAGCGTGATATGTTATGCTGTGTCCAAAATCCCAGGTTCTTTAACCTCAAAGAGCCTCTTAAGTGTGATTCATCGTAAAGCAAGAAGCGTATCATGTAACTTTTCTGACCCCACTTTCTCTCCACTTGCTTCTTATTCAAATGGGAGGTGAGCATATCAACTGAGCATGGTCGTGCTTGCTTTGGGGTGGGGGTGGGGGGCTTGTTTTGTGGCAAAGCGGAAGACTGGAAGAGGTCTGCTGAAGGTATGAATAAAAAGTAATCGATGAAATAAAAACAAGTCAATAATCTTTGACTCTTAAGAATATTAGAGGAGCCCTTTGCACCAGGCTCTTCGGATATACGTATAAGCCAAACAAGTTATAGCTTAGGGCCCCGCTCTCTTGGGGGCCCTCAAAGAATCTAAAGGAAAAAACAAAACCTGAATGTACATTTCCAAAATATAAGATAAAAAACAAATAAAATAAAACCTACATACAGCAACAGTGTTTTCTATTTTGTAGGCTCCTATGATGCAAGTAATGGACCCCACCTGCTAACCTGCTCCCTAAAATCTCATATATAAAGGGCCCCATTACCTCCAGTAGCTTAGGACCTCATCAAACCTAAATCCAGTCCTGATCAGGCCAGTGGCCCATCCAGTCCAGCATTCTGTTCTGACAGCGGCCAAGCAGATGCCTGTGGGAAACCCTCAAGCAAGACCTAAGCACAAGAGCATTTTCCACTCTGGTGGTTTCCAGCAACTAGTATTCAGAAGTGCTACTGCTTCCAAATGTGGAGGCAGGGCAGAGCAGAGCCATCGTGGCTAGTGGCCATTGATAGCCCTCAATCCTAATGACTCCCTGTACCCTTAACAGGCTACAGCTCCCAGAATTCTTTTGGGGAAAGCCATGGCTGTTTCAGGTGGCCCCGCCTGCTAGCCTTCACCCTATAATACCACTGGTTTGCTCATTTCTATATACAGTGGTGCTTCGCTAGACGAATGCCCTGTAAGGCGAATTTTTCGCTAGATGAATGGGTTTTGCGATCGGAGGTTGCCTCGCAAGACGAATTCATTTTGTGAAAAATTCGTCTAGCGAATCGCGGTTTCCCATAGGAATGCATTGAAATTCAATTAATGCGTTCCTATGGGCAAAAAATAAAATAAAATAAAAATTTCAATGCATTCCTATGGGATTCACTAGACAAATTTTTTGCAAAACGAATGGACTCACAGAATGAATTAAATTCGTCTTGCGAGGCACCACTGTATAGGGTGCCTACATTCTGCATGGACTGGTTGCATGGAAACATGTGCAAATGGCTTTAAATTACCATACAGCATATATTCAACACAAAAAAAACAGCGACAATTTGTTATTGACAAAGGACAGCTGGACATATAAAGGGCCCCATTACCTTCAGTAGCTTAGGTCCTCATTCAACCTAAATCCGGCCCTGTTTCTGACCCCTGACTTTGCTGGCTGGGGCAGATGGGAGTTGAAATCTCATAACAGGTCGAAAGCCACAGCTTATCTACCCCTGCCCTAGACAATGTCATTGCCAGATTGACTTTCCCAGATCTTCTCCCACTCCACTCAGACAAGCAGGGGTGACTTTATAAGCGGTGTGGTTGATAACCAACCATCCAACATATACAGTGGTACCTCTACTTACGAATAACTCTACTCACGAATGTTTCTACTTATGAACAGAGCTCCGTCCGCCATCTTGGATGTGGTTTAGATAGGATTTTTTTCTGCTTACGAATTTTTAGATAGGGTTTACGAATTTTTTTCTCCCAATGCATTCCTATGGGATTCGACTTACACATTTTTTTGACTTACGAATGTGCATTCGGAACGCATTAAATTCATAAGTAGAGGTACCACTGTAAAATGAAACATTTGGAACTCAGAGAAGAATTTCCTCTTGATCTCCTCTCCTCTCAGGTCACCCACAGTGCTATGTACACTAAGAAATAAAAGATTTTGGCCTCCAAAATTATCTTCCAATAAAGCTTCTTGCCTGCATTTGTTCCTCCTGCCATGAGGCGTTCTCTTGTTTTATGTCTTGAATGTGGAAAAAAAGAAGGAATGGGAAACAGAGAGAGGGAGAGAATTCTCTAAGTTCTGAATCTAGAATTGGACACCTCAGCAAATCTCGCCACATGGAACACGAGTTATAATACAAGACGGTGGGAGGGAGGAGTAATTTTTCCTCTAGTCTTTCATTTCTCTCATGGAAAGCATGTCCTCTCCTATTAGAGAATCTAGGGAAAAAAGTGTCCCTAGGATGGGGAGTCCAAATCCACGTAGGATTTATGGTTTCATTTCAGCAGGATTTTGATTTGCAAGATTCTTAAACTGCTTACTATTAAAAAATTTCAAAGTGGCATACAGTAAAAAGAAACATATAGAAATAATATGCTATCATGAGTGATGTGAATCATGTTCATATTTATAGAGTCTCTCTCACCAACTGGTGTTTGCAGCACTTTCCATAAAGATGATGAGGATTATTATTATTATTCCTGCCTGCAATGCTATAATCCTATACCCATGAAGCTTGGAGCAAGCCCTATGGAACTTGATGGGACTTACTTCTAAGTGGGGGAAAAAAATCAAAATTGATTGCATTTTAATGTGAAACAACCTAATCCCCTCTTCTCAAAGTAATAGTCTAATTGAAACGCAGTCATCCTTTGAAATTCATACTTTTCTGAATTTTGCGATTTAGTTCTCTGACCCAAATTTATGTATGAAAATGCATCTGTTCAGGAAAATAAGATACAACAATGCATTATATTAGAGGGAAATGCTTTTTAAAAGCCCTTGTATATTAGTCAAAACTGCGTATAAGAAAGCATTTATAGTGGTACCTCAGTTTTCGAGCAGCTTAGTTCACGAACACCTTGGAATTCAAACGCTGGAAACCCGGAAGTAGGTGTTCCGGTTTGTTTTTTTGTAGCGGGCGAAGCACACAATGATGTCTCTTGGGGTGTGTGTTGGGTTTTGGTATAGGTTTCAGAGCTCTGTGGGCCCTTCTCTAGGTCATCTATCTCGAGTGTTAGGTTTAGAATAGTGGTTTTTAGCCAGCGTACAATGAGGTCTGCTGGGCTTTTCTCCTCCACTTTTTCGGGAAAGTTGGGGAAGCGAATGTTGCAACATCTGTTGCGATCTTCAAGGTCTGCTTGTTTGATTCTCATTCATGTGCTTTCTGTTTCCCGATGGTTTACCAGTTCATCCAATTTCTTGTTCACACATGTGTTCTTCTCTCGGTATTGCTGTGCTGGGCCCAGGGGTTCCCTGCTCGGTCAGGGTCAGGCGGGAGGGGGCCAGGCCGCAGCGAGGTGAATCCATCTGGGTCGGCAGTGGGGTTCAGAGCGTGGCACCAGTCTCTGGGGCTGGGCGTTGACCAGGTCGGGAAACAGTCCACTGGTAAAGCCGGGGAGTCTAAGTCCAAAATTTACAGAAGGATAATCTGGGGAACAAAGTCCAGGGTCCAAAGGTTCCGTGAGGAGCCCGTCCAACAGGGCCAGGACAGGAACACGGGACAGGAGTCCAGGCAAAGGCAGGTACGATGACTCAGGCAGGATCTGGCTTGCAGCGATGTTGCTCCCACAACCTGGGGTGGGACCTGACAGCCTCTTATCTTTGTCGGGGCAACGGCCGGTCCCAATCCCCGCCGATTTACCTCCCTGTTTAGCCCGAAGATGAGTGCTCCTCCTGTGAGTACTCAGGTCTTTCCTTCTCTCGGACCTGAGTCTCTGAAGCTCGGGAGACGCCGGTGGGTTACTGGACCTAGGGGCAGCCTCAGGTTCCCCTGATCAAGCAGCTGTAGGTGGTGGCCCAGCTGACGACAACAAGGTAATCCCCGCATCTGGAGCCCTGACAGACTCAGTCCCCTGACTCGGCCCAGCTGGTGTTTGCTGTGGGGGAACCTGTGCAGACTGGGAGAAATCTGCACCAAAATGCTAACCAATTTGCACAAATATTTTTTTAACAACAACAACATAACCCCAGCAAATTGCTGCAGAAATGTGGAGAACAGGAGAAATGAGAAGTGCAGAGAACCAATATTGTTAGATTCAACCACCCCTAAAGAGGGGTGCGACGCGGGTGGCGCTGTGGGTTAAACCACAGAGCCTAGGACTTGCCGACCAGAAGGTCGGCAGTTCGAATCCCCGCGATGCGGGGAGCTCCCGTTGCTCGGTCCCAGCTCCTGCCAACCTAGCAGTTCGAAAGCACGTCAAAGTGCAAGTAGATAAATAGGTACCACTCCGGCGGGAAGGTAAATGGCGTTTCCGTGCGCTGCTCTGGTTCGCCAGAAGCGGCTTAGTCATGCTGGCCACATGACCCGGAAGCTGTACACCGGCTCCCTCGGCCAGTAAAGCGAGATGAGTGCCGCAACCCCAGAGTCGTCTGCGACTGAACCTAACGGTCAGCGGTCCCTTTACCTTAAAAAAGGGGTGCAGATGGTGCTCCCCAAGGGTGTTCCTGGCTCCTGCTCATAGTTCTGCACCTCTACCATGAGGATGGAGAGGTGGATGCATGGAGCAATGGAAGCCCTTACCCACGGCTTCTGCTGCTCCAGTCAAGGTGGCTGGGATCCTGCAAAATGCACTTTGCTTGTGGGATGTCCTGACTCAGATGCCGGGATAATTTGGCTGGCCTTTGGTTCTATGCTCCTTGACTGTGGCGGTGAGAATGCATCTTGGCCCAGCCCTGTATATTAAGTGTGGCCAGGTCATAAGTGATTGATGTGTTGCAAATTGAGAATTACTTCTCCAAGGAGCTGATCTCCAGCTTGGAATGTATTGTGGTAGCTCTTAGCATGTGGAGTTGGTTGGTTCTGATGTGGGCTGAGCGGAATTTGCTAGTGTTGTGCATTGCCTCCAACATGACCCGGACTCAGCTGAGGAACACTTAACCCAGATTTGAGGCCCAAACAATTCAGAGGAGGGAGTAGTGTTTATTTATTTATTTTTTAAAGCACACAACCCTATTGGCAGGAGCACAGAGAGGGAGGAAACATATTTCATATCTGAAGGGTCTGTTCTGCAGTCAACCTATATTCTTATGCAGATTGTACCTGTGTCTCCACATAGAGAGAAAGAAAGAGAGAGATATAGCTAGAAAAGAAAAAGGAAAGGAATAAGTCTGTAAACTATAATTAAATAAAAGCAGGTATTTGAAATTTATTTTTGAAATTACTTTTCGGTATTCTTTTAGAGTCATGTGCTCACATCTGAGATCAAATAAAACTGAACAGGAAGACGAAGTTTCCAAAAAGTCCTACTAAATTGGACTATAAAAAAATTGGAGACGTATCCATTATGCACATAATAATGCGTAATGAGGGGAGAATAATGAAGGAAAGGTCCATTGTTCTTTCAGTGCCTTTTTTTTATTAAAAAAAGTGTAGCATTTCAATGACAGATCATTTGCTTGTGGGCCAACTCTGCATCTAAGCAAGAAAACAAAAAAGGAAACCTATAACTACAAGTCACTGGGGTCATAGCTTTCCTTACTGGGTTCAAGGAACAAACCAGGTTAGCTGCAGACTGACTGGCTTCCTCCAGTCTTCTTTGATACCCAGTAATGAGTTCTTTGCAGGATCAATCCCTTAAAACAGGGAAGGCCTCAGGAATGTGGCCCTTCAGGCCTCTCCCCCTGGCCCTCAGAACGTTTTCCAAACCAGCCACAGCCCTCATCAACCCTGCTTCTCAACCTCCTTAGATGTTTTGACCTGTGTTGAATGTGTCCTTGATATCTGATGATGACTTCTGCTTGTATATGTGTGTAGAAACTCCCCTATGGTAAAGAGGTAAAATGCCTTTTCCCCTAGCCCTGATGTGTGGCCCCCAGAAGTTTAGCCTCTTTGTCCTTTTCCCACGCAAGCGTCCAGAGGTGTTGTCCATGGAGATATGTTTACAAAAGGCATCCTCCATCCATGGCTCCTCCCTGTTGCCTTCTGTCTCCTCTGTTTTCATTGTTACTTTAGCAGGATGCTGGCTTGGCTGCAAGCTACGTCAAAGTCATCCGTCAAAAATATGGAAATGGTTAACACAACACACAACGCAAATGCAGAGAGAGAGAGAGAGAGAGAGAGAGAGAGAGATAGATAGAGATAGATCTAGAACAATGTGCTATTTTGAAACTGCATGCCAAAGCCGGGCGGGGGGCGAGGGAGATTAACTGTGCCCCAAAGCTGTGTCTATTTCAGCAACAAAAATAATAACCCCTTGTTACAAAGAAAGCAAACAGTCGTTTAATTCTGAAGAATCTACAGGGCAGGAGCAAGTTCAGCTCCTTAGGCACAAGCTGTGAACTATGAGAAAAGAGCTGGAAGAGATGGAATAGAGGGAACATTTGTACATATTGGGTTGCGTCCATTGTGAGCCTTACTCCGAGTAGACACATTGGTGTCAATGACTGGCGTGAATTCAGCCTAAGTTCTCTCCTGAGCAGAACTTAGGCTGAATTCACATAGCAGTCTATTCCATTTCCCCAGTGTTTCCCTAACTTTTAATTTCTACATAATTGATCTATCACATGATGTAAAACCCAGAAAACCTTTGGAACAAAGCACATGTTCAGTGCTCATTTCTGTGTTGTCTGATTCCACGAAAACCTGTTTGTGGCTCCCTTGACTTGGTAAATCAAAGGTGCAAAGTAACAACATTTGGGAAGGTATCCCAGCATACAGCACTTTCACACTGTTTTCAGGGGTGAATCATGGCAGGCATGTGTGGAAAGTGTGGAGGAGCGATGCTGCTCAATGACATCCATTGCTGTGTCACACAATGCCTGCTGGTGTGAAAGAAATTTATGAATGAATGCTGTTTGCTGGAAACCAAAGAGGAGGAGAGTGATCTTGTGTTTGGGTCCTGCAAGTGGGCTTCCCATTGGGGCATCTCCTTGGCCACCATGGGAACAGGATGCTGGACTAGATGAGCCATTGACCTGATGTAACAGGGATGATGGGAATTGTAGTCTACCAACATCTGGAGGGAGCCACATTGGTTACCATTGTGATTAGCTGTTAACTCAAGCAGGACATCCCACCTGCCCCTCTCATTTTCTGCTGCTCATATTTTGTATTGATCTATCAGTTTACAAGAGATGATCTATTAATATGAAATGCCATATATCCACAGCAGCAATAACAACAACTGCAAAAGGGATATTTTTATTTGTGTTACCTATTACATAGGGCATAGCTGCCAAGTTTTCCCTTTTCTCGCGAGGAAGCCTATTCAGCATAATGGAAAATCCCTTTTAAAAAGGGATAACTTGGCAGCTATGACATAGGGTGAAATGTTTAAAGGCTTCCACAGGCTATTTATTAAAATACATATTAAAGCAATGATTCTATACATCACCTACTAATTCATTAATCCATGATCTTTATGCATTTCATACATTTAGGGTTTCTGATGTAGTCAGACACCATATCTTACATCGTTTTGGCTAACAGTCTATTTTTGCAATCATTTGTCTATATGTCCCTTGTGAATGAATGGATTGGATATTGCTCTTATTATTTCAGAACAAATAAACTACACCTTGCCACAATTTTTTTCTCTATTTGCCTTCCATCACTAATTCTAATGATATTTTCTACCTTAACCACATAAGCTACATTTTCACACTGAGATGTGAAGACAACTTGGAACCTTGTACCGTACACCTAAGAATGGGGGAGAACTTGCCTTTTGGATGAGAAACTACCGAATTTTGGCCAATTATTATTATTATTATTATTATTATTATTATTATTATTATTTTAAGAATTTCATTTATGAAAAGATAGAGTGAGAAAAAAGGAAGAATGAAAAAAGTGAGCAAGAATGAAATAAGAGGAAAAAAATACTGTTACATTACAATACATTAATATATAGATGCCTATATTCTTGTTATCGGAATACACATATAATTGTCAGTAACTTAATATATTCTGTGTAATCCCATTCCAAATATTGTATACTTAATACCTATTTTAGACCCTTTGAACCAATACACAAACCAAAACAGCTATTCTTCAAAATTCACACTTCTCTGAATTTTACGATGCAGTTCTCGAACATTTTGGCTCCTGAACAAATCCGGAAGTGACTGTTTCAATTTCAGAACTATTTTTGGAAGCTGAATGTCCAGTGGGGCTTCCACAACTTCCGATTGGTTGCAGGAGCTTCCTGCAGCCAATCAGAAGCCGTGCTTGCGTTTCTGGAAGTTTTGGGAGTCGAACAGACTTCTGGAATGGATTCCATTCGACTTCCAAGGTACGGGTGCTGCCGCACTAAATGATCTACTTTCTTACAAATTATTATTATTCATTTCATTTCTACACTGCTTTATATATTTTTAAGGAAAAAAATCTCAAACTGGTGGGCACATCAAAGTGAACACACAATCCAGAATAAAACATTACAGAAGAAAGTCATATGTGACACATATAATTAACAGGAAACTGAAACATTATCTTAAAGATTTCAAAATAAAGTATTACAAAGGAGGTCAGCTACAGAATGCACATTTAACAAAGCAAAATTAACACAAATATTGTCTTAAACATTTGAAAAGAAAGCATTACTTAAGGGTGTCAAATATGAAATGCACATTTAAAACAGCGTAATTAAGTAGAGAACAAAAATATTATCATAAACACAGAAGGTATCTGCTGTCAATCTTGCCAGTGGTTGTTTTTGATGGCTGCAGAAGCTCAGGCTCCATCACCTGGGTCTGCACTGAGACAGCCGATATGGCCTCTGGCCTCTTCCATAGCCTCAGCTCTTGTAGCTGGAGTCAATGAGGGCCCCCACCCTCCCGGGCCAGGTAGAAAAAAGGCCTGCAAGCAGAGAGAAGGTGTTCCAGGAATCACAGCCAAGATGGTCTCTCCAAATGTGGAGTGAGTGTTCTGCATCACCTGTAAAAGTCCTAGTCCCAGACACCAAGTGGGCATATATGGAATATTTGATCTTGAAGACGAAACTGATCCCAGGCTGTTCAGAGAAACTACTAGTGGCACCTTGAACTTGGCTTGGTAGCAAACAAGCAACCAGCACAGATATCTGAGCGCAGGAGTTATATGCTGACAGAATGCCTGGGACACCACTGCAATTTGCTCGATAAAGGCATTCAAAACTTAGAGATACAGTTTTGTCCATCTTTCCACATGCACCACATTTCCAATTGGCTGTTTTCTGAGTTTTTGCCCGGCTTCTAAGAAATACAAAACAGCACAGATGCAGCACAGTTCATTATCAGGCATAAATAGGTTCAGCAATCTGTAGGCTTGGTGAGAAAATAGGTGTTGCACCCATTATGATGGTACACTAGGTTTCTTTCCACAGGTCTTAGCCGAATGCATGCCAGATCCCCATTTTGGCTTCACAATCACATTTGCCACTTTTTTTTGTTTTGTTCCTGTTTCAGCTTTGGCACCTTTGTATGTTATTGCTACATCTATGGAGGAAGCGATGAAGCTGATTCAGGAATCAGACACTGGGGAAACCAACGGAAGGTTAGGAAAGTTGCGGCAACGAATAGCCAATAACCTGCTTGCTGCTAGGACATCATGCGGTTCAGCTGACTGATGTCATCATATGCTAGGGAAGGGCTGTAACTCAGTGGAAGGGCCATTGGCAGTATAGTGGTTAGAGTCTCAGACTAGGACCCAGAGGATGAGGGGTTCAAATCCCCACTCAGCCATATGAAGCATACTGGGTGAGCTTGGGAGCCAGCCATTCACCCACAGCCTATCCTACCTCACAGGGCTGTTGTGGATTAAATGAGGAGGTGGGGAGAACCAGGAACACCATCTTGAGCTTCATGGAGGAAAAAGGTTGTATATATAAATATAACAGATGGGGGGGGCCTCACATCTGGAAGCTAAATGCAGCCCTCTAAGGTGCTTTAAGGGACGCGGGTGGTGCTGTGGGTTAAACCACAGAGTCTAGGGCTCGCTGATCAGAAGGTCGGTGATTCAAATCCCCAGTTCGAAAGCATGTCAAAGTGCAAGTAGATAAATAGGTACCGCTCCAGCGGGAAAGTAAATGGCGTTTCTGTGCACTGCTCTGGTTCGCCAGAAGTGGCTTAGTCATGCTGGCCACAGGACCTGGAAGCTGTACGCCGGCTCCCTTGGCCAATAAAGCGAGATGAGCGCCGCAACCCCAGAGTTGGTCATGACTGGACCTAATGGTCAGGGGTCCCTAAAGGTTCTTTAGCAGGCCTGCAAGGGCTGCCCAAGGCTGTGTCCCCCGCCAGCCCTGCTTCATACCCACAGCTGACCCAGGACATTTTGCTGCTTGAGGCAAACAATAAAATGGCACTTCCCCTCCTTGCAACCTGACCTGGGATAGCATCCAGTGATGTTGCTCAGCTGATGGTGAGGCCTCCATCAGCAGACTGGAAAGGGAATAAATATTCTGGGCAATTCCTATCCCCTCTTACAGCCCCTACACCTGTAAATCTTCTCCATGGAGAAGAGATGTTGCAAAAAGAAAAAGAAAAGATTGCTCCCCTCCCTGTTTTGCTACCAGAAGGCTTACCTTCAGCTGAGCAGCATCACTCCATCCACCCCCATGTTTCCATGGGCTTTGGATTCTTGTTGACTTTGTATGCTTCAAAACCTGCAGCGTTATGGACGCCTACAAACGATTCAATTAAACAGGGCGTAATTAGTTGTGCATTCCTCACAACAGTTTATTTATGACCATGTGGCATCTCGGTTTCATGAGTTTGGGTGCGTCTGTGACCTTCTCAGAGCAAAGTGGGTGCCCTAATATCAAGCCGCAGTGATGAGAAGAACAAGAATGGTCCCGATCCTTCAGAAGAAGACTTTCTGAATCTGCCTTGCGTGACACAATCAGAGAAACCCTTGACCTAGGATTATTGGCTGATCTCAATCTTTGTCTCCAACTCCTACTGGTCTAGATTTATGTTCGTCTCCTACTTATCTAGCTTGGCTGCCAAGGGAAAGTACAAGCCATGGCAGAGCAGACTATCATTTACTCCCACCCATGATGCAGCTATGCAAAGCAGGCATCCTCTGTGTTCAGGCATGAATCTGCGCCCACTTCTTAAGTCATAAGGTAAGAGTCTGTTGGATCAGGCCAGTGCCCACTTAATCCAGCCTCCTGTTATCCCAGCCGCCAACCAGTTGCTGCAATGAAAGCATACAAACAGAAGAAGAAGAAGTGTTTGGATTTGATATCCCGCTTTATCACTACCCGAAGGAGTCTCAAAGCGGCTAACATTCTCCTTTCCCTTCCTCCCCCACGACAAACACTCTGTGAGGTGAGTGGGGCTGAGAGACTTCAGAGAAGTGTGACTAGCCCAAGGTCATCCAGCAGCTGCATGTGGAGGAGCGGAGACGCGAACCCGGTTCCCCAGATTAGGAGTCTACCGCTCTTAACCACTACACCACACTGGCTCTCAGAACCTGAGCTTGTGTACTCTCCACTTCTGTAATTTTCAGCGACTGGTATTCTGGGGTAATACACCTCCGACAGTGGTGGCAGAACACAACAGTTGTGGCTGGTTGACATTGATCACCCTATCTTTATCTTGCTCAGTGGTAGAGCTTCCGCCTTGCAAGCAGAAGGTCTCAGGTTCAAGGGGACGCGGGTGGGACTGTGGTCTAAACCACTGAGCCTCGTGGGCTTGCCGATCAGAAGGTTGGCGGTTCGAATCCCCGCGACGGGGTGAGCTCCCATTGCTCTGTCCCAGCTTCTGCCAACCTAGCAGTTCGAAAGCAAGTAGATAAATAGTGTGGTGGGAAGGTAAATGGCGTTTCTGTGCACTCTGGTTTCCGTCACGGTGTTCCATTGCACCAGAAGCGGTTTAGTCACGCTGGCTACATGACCCGGAAAGCTGTCTGTGGACGAGCGCCGGCTCCCTTGGCCTGAAAGCAAGATGAGCGCTACACCCCATAGTCGCCTTTGACTGGACTTAGCCACCCAGGAGTTGGCACCTAAGGATGGGCCAATGATCTGCCTTGGTATAAGACGGTTATGCTATTAACAGGATGGCAAAATCTAGAGAATCCTAATTCATATTTATTTATGGTTGTTTTCCTCCTCCCACGTAAGGCTGGGTGAGAAATCCTACGTTATGAATGTAAGAAAAATGACTTGTAAATGCATTTTTTACTTCTTTTTTAGCCAGTGCAACTGGTCATTGTAGACAACACTGAACTAGATGGACCAGTGGGTATAGGACTGCAGCCTTAGTGATGGGCAGAGACTGAACGACATGCACAAGGTCCCAGGTTTGATCCCTGGCATCTCCAGGTATGGCTGAGAAAATCTCCTGCCTGAAATCATCAGTAGATAATAGGTACTGAGATAAATACTATATATTATTTAGTCTACTAAAAGGCCAAGTGGAGCAAATGGATCTTCAAGGCTTCTTCTGAAGGGTACTGCTGAGGAGCCCAGCTATACATCCCAAGGGAAAGCATTTCATAAACTAGGGGCCACCACTGAGAAGGCCCTGTTACCTACTGTCCACCAATCTAACATATCTACTGAGCTAGATGGTCCAATGGGATTGTACAGGATTGTAGCCTTAGTTATGGCTTGGGGACTTAAGCTCATGTCAAAGGTCTCAGGTTTGACCCCCACCATATCCAGGGAGAGCTGGGAAAGAATTTGCTCTAGAACCCCGGAGAGCTGTTGCCATTCAGTGCGAGCAAAACTGAACCAACTAGACCAATTGGGAGACTCGGTATGAGGTAGTTCTTTATCTTCTTGCCTTGTGAATCAGATGGGAAAACCCACGGAATTGCAATTCATCAATTTTGACGGTTGTTTTTTCCCCCTCCAACAGTTGCCTTGCCCCTATCTAATCAGGGGGAAGTTTCCTGTGTTTGTTCTCAAACATTCGCCCCGCAGAAATGATAATGATCATTGCACAGCGTCAACCCAAGAATGCTAGGAAGCAGCACCCAGAAAGCATGAGCCTGGGAGACAAGGGAGTGAACAGCGAAGGAATCCCAGGGGAAGCTCAGGATGGGCGGAGTTGGCATCATTCTGGCCGATGTCCTGTCTTTAAAAATAAACCTGAGCCTCTAAACACAGATGGGCTCAAGCTAAAATTAAAACCCTTGTTTCCCCGTCCACTTCCTTCCATCTTCCTTCCAGTGCTTTGAGCTATAGATAGGAATCACAGAGTCTTTCCCAGTTCTCATATTTATTTGGATACACTTGCTTCAGCAGACCTCAGAGGAGGTTAACTATGGAATGACATGGTCCAAGGAAGCCAAACGAAAGATTGGGGCTTGATTTGATTCAGATCAAAGGCTACCAGGCCCCATAGACATGTTCTACCACCACTAGGTCAAGAGAGAGCCAGTGTGGTGTAGTGGTTAAGAACAGTAGACTCATAATCTGGTGAACCGGGTTCGCGTCCCCGCTCCTCCACATGCAGCTGCTGGGTGACCTTGGGCCAGTCACACTTCTCTGAGGTCTCTCAGCCCCACCCACCTCACAGAGTGTTTGTTGTGGGAGAGGAAGGGAAAGGAGAATGTTAGCTGCTTTGAGACTCCTTCGGGTAGTGATAAAGCGGGATATCAAATCCAAATCCAATATCACATTTTCTGGGAACCACAAGTAAGGAAACCACTGTTGAGTGCCGGTTTTGCTTATGGGCTTCTGATGGGCATTTGTTGGCCACTGTGAGAACAGGATGCTGGACTAGATGGGCCATTGGTCTGGTCCAGCAGGTTCTCCTTACACTGATACTTCTGCACAGTTTAAGCCACATTCGTATTCTGGACTACTATGTCCAGTTCTTGGTGGCATACTTCAAGAAGTCCAATGACACACTGGAGCATGTCCAGAGTGGGGTGACCAGGACACTGAGGGATCTGGAAACCAAGTCCTATGAGGAATGGCTCTGAGAGTTAGATTAGAGGAAGATATGAGAGTGGTCTTCAAATATCTGGATGGTTGTCATGTGGAAGATGTGTCAGACTTTCCCTCTGTTGCCTCAGCATTCCTTGGAATCATTCCATGGAAATTATGGGGCAGCAGATTTTGGCTAAAAGTTTTAAAAAAAACTTCCTAATGGTTCAATAATGGAGCAGACTGCTTTAGGCAGTGAGGTGCTTTCATTCAAGAAGAGTCTGGACAGGAATCTCTCAGAGATGTTGTGGCTGCATCCTGCAGCACCGATCCTGTGCTGCCAGTTGGGGATCAAGTTATATTATGAGGGCAATGAGTTATGGTTGCTGTCCTTCTTTATCTTTTTAGTGCTCTTTTAATTGGGGGTTGGGGTAGGGTGGGCCCTTTCCTAAATATTCTCAGATGAGAATGTTTAGGTATTGTGTTTTATGATTGTGTCCTATAGAGTTTTTATGTATCATTTTGGGTCACTCTTCTCTATTTGAAAGGCGATGAATGAATGCAATAAAAAATAATACCGGTAATTGTGCAGGGTGGGGTGCATAGTTTTAACTATGCAGCACATAGTTAAATTACAGAATGGGCTCCCACAGAAGGCAGTGATGACCACCAACTTGGATGGCTTTAAAAGAGGATTGGATGCATTTCATAGAACCATAGAGTTGGAAGAGACCACAAGGGCCATCCAGTCCAACCCCCTGCCAAGCAGGAAACACCATCAAAGCATTCCTGACATATGCCTGTCAAGCCTCTGCTTAAAGACCTCCAAAGAAGGAGACTCCACCACACTGCTTGGTAGCAAATTCCACTGCTGAACAGCTCTTACTGTCAGGAAGTTCTTCCTAATGTTTAGGTGGAATCTTCTTTCTTGTAGCTTGAATCCATTGCTCCGCGTCCGCTTCTCTGGAGCAGCAGAAAAAACCTTTCTCCCCCCCCCCTCTATATGGCATCCTTTTATATATTTGAACATGGCTATCATATCACTCCTTAACCTTCTCTTCTCCAGGCTAAACATACCCAGCTCCCTAAGCCGTTCCTCATAAGGCATCGTTTCCAGGCCTTTGACCATTTATGGAGTACAATAGCCATTGATAGCCACAGTCAGAGGCAGTCATGCACCTGAATACTAGTTGCTGGAAACCACAGGAAGGGAAAGTGTTTTTGTGCTTGGGTCCTGCTCATGGATTTCTCCCAGGCATCTGGTTGGCTGTTGTGAGAACAGGATGCTGGACTAGATGGGCCACTGGCCTGATCCAGCAGGGCTTCCCATTGGGGCATCTGGGTGGACACAATGGGCTCTTGACCTGATCTGTCAGGCTCTTATTATGTTCTTATTTATGATTTGAGCATTTCTTCAGCTAGGCACAATTCCTCACAATTGTGGCACTGAAACAGCTTCAAGAAAACCACCCGGTGTGTGTGTGTGTGTGTGTGTGTGTGTGTGAGACGAATGCCCTCCCCGTCAATTTCCTTCTATACTGTGCACCCATTCAGGGCTTTCGGTTGAACGTGGCTTGAGACAGCAGGCTGGCACATGTATGTCAGTTCGGCAGCTGGCAAATTATTCCTCCCATCTGCCTATCAAGCGAGGGCATCCATCCAGGTCACTGCCATGCCAAGTGCTAGCCTGAGAAACTGAACATCCAACGAACAATGGAGCAGCCAACCCACCTTACTGTACCTGCATCCAGTTCCAGGTGAGAATTCTCCTCCCCTCCAGCTACAAACTGCCTTTGCTGGGGCCATTGGAAGGCCAGGAGGTGTGAGGTACCCATCCCTCATGTCGTGACTTGATGCTCAGTAGCATTTCATATTTTAATTTCTGCAGGTGACTTGGGGTTTTTTTTTTTTTTTGGCTGTATATATTTGGCTATATATTCAGTTCACAAATCCCTCTGTACTTGAGTGCAAGGAAACACTTGAGATCCTGGTCAAATTAATAACTGTAGCAACTCTGCAGGCATTTTTTCGCACATGGCAAGCACACCTCTCCATTTCCTCACCAGGTGACATCTTTCTGCTGTAAACGGGCCACTGCAAATATGCCGATGCAAGAAGAACTGCCGCGTTACCTTCAACGCAACGGAGTCAGTTTGCTCAACTCACCTCCTACTAGGGATTTCTTTTTTTAAAAAAAATTGCATAGAAATATGCACGCTTGATAGGAGCCAAGGGTGAGAAGCAAAACAAAGCATTGAAGCTGGAATCAATGTATACGGGTGACAGCTCAATGGCAGGCCATGTAGGAAGATAGGAAGCTGCTGAGTCAGACCCACTGGTCCATCTAGCTTAATACTACCTGTGCTGACTGGCAGCAGCGATCGAGCTTTTCAGATTAGGACATTACCAGCCCTACCTGGAGATGCCAGGGATTGAACCTGGGACCTTCTGCATGCAAAACAGATGCTCGACCTACTGAGCCATGACTCTGTTGGTTAGAGCATGGTGCAGATAACACCAAGGTTGCAGGTTTGCTCCCCATATGGGACAGCTGCACATTCCCACATTGCAGGAGGTTGGACCAGATTATCCTCAGGGTCCCTTCCAACTCTACAATTCTCTGATTCTATATATAATGCAGGAGGACTTACATTCGAGCAAACATAGCTAGGCTTTCTGCAGCTTAGGAACAGAGGATGTTGTCAGACCATTGGGTCCATCCAGCTCAGCATTGTCTAAACTGAATTGCAGGATTCAACCTGGGACTTCAATATCCAATTCATTATTTTTACACAAGTGGTAAGGAGGGAATTGAGGACCTTGTAGGCACCAGAGGAAGACAGAGGAAGACCTTGTGCTTGCAGGCGCCACACTGGAACACTAGAATTAAACAAATCAGTGTAATAGGACAAGAAGCACTTTGACATGTGTAATCAAATTGCTGTTTTGGTCATATAGCTTACAACTTTTAGCTGTCCTTAAGTAAATTAAAAGAAGGATGAGCTAGTACCTGTCCTGATCTGATGCATACTTACCCAAAAGCAAATCCCATTCTCCATATATCATATAATATATTATATTTATATGCATAGACAACTTGTACATGCACAATAGGTTTTAACAACACAATTCTAACCCCAACGTTCAATACAATTTACGCTCAAGTAATTCTATCTAAGAATGCAACCTCAGTAGCAACAAGGGATAGAAAAATATGTCCATTTCAGTTTCTCTCAGTTCCTCATTTCCCCAGTTGTAAATTCAGTTCTCCTCATCTCTGCAACCATTTGCTATTTTCTTTACCAAAAAAACAAAAAACAAAAAACCCAACCCTCATGAAAATTCACCAGCATTTTTGTGACAATTTCTAACGAACACATGCTTACAGGCAGTTTTGACCAAGACACACATTTTGTGCAAGCAGTTCCCCGTAGTATATGCATTCTCACACAAATAGGTTGGAGAACTGAATTGCAAAATTTGGAGAAGTGCAACTTTGGAAGAATAGCTCTGTTTTGGTTTGCACTTCGGCTCGAGAAATGCAAATCAGGTTGTTTCTCCTTAAAAGGCAAGCAAAATCAAATCCTGCCCCTCATCCTCAATCGCCCCATATGTCCATGGTGTGTGAGTACTGTGGGGAGGTTAAAAACAAGTTAGCTATTCACCTGTAAAGTATTTAAAACACCCACTATTGAAGGTCTTCAAACCGAACTTCCAGTTCCTATCAATTGTGCAGGACTGTTGCGTATCCATTTCTGATTTTTCAGTCCTGCTGAGTTCGAAAAACAAAGGTGTCTTCATGGCAGACAATGGGGAACTGTTTCCCTTAATGAAGAACAGTTGAGAGCTATGGAGACAGCACCCACTGCAGAGGAACGAAGGCTGTGAGCCTAAGCAATGCACTCTGGCTAATGAACACCAGTTGAGAGGTGCCGGCAGCTCCTAACAGGAGCCTTTTCTATTGGGAGGGAGGGAAGAGGGGGATGTCTTATTCCTTTCTTCCATTGAGCCCTAGGTTTTTCCTTCTTTCTTTTTTTGAAAAGGGACACTAACAGAGGCGGGAGAGTGCTTAGGGTCATCTGTCACTGTGATGGCTCCTGACCTGACAACCTCTCGAGTCACGCTCTTTGACCTCCGGGGTCGACTTCTCCAACCAAACACGGATGCTTAGCCAGAAGTTCTCTATTGACTACCTGTCAGAGGGCACCTGCTTCAAGAACCTCCTCCCCCCCCCCCGAGGAATTAGCCACCAAACGGGTCGCTGGGGAATCATTCGCGAGGGGGAGCCATCATTTAGACTCCACCTGGGAAACCAATCCCCCTAATTACCCGGCTGAAGGAGCTCATGTTTTAGGCTTGTCCCCTCTATCTTTCACTCCTTTGTTATCACTCATTCTTTGGTTCACACATTCTTTGAGTGTGTGTGAGTGAGTGAGTGTGTGTGTGTGTGTGTGAGAGAGAGAGAGAGAGAGAGAGAGAGAGAGAAATATAGTGACAGAGATAGAGAGCTATTATCTCTCTCACTCTTTCTTACACACATTTTCTCTAACACACATTTTTGCTCTCCAACACACACAGAGACTTGCTCTCCCCCCCTCCTGTTTGCAATCTCTCTCTCTCTCTCTCTCTCTCTCTCTCTCTCTCTCTCTCTCACACACACACACACACACACACACACACACACACACACACACATTCTCTCACACCCCTCTGCTACACACCCACACACGTTATCCCCCCCACATTTTTCTTTCTCTCTCACACACTTTAGTTCTCTCACACACACCTCTCTCTGTTACACACACACACACACACACACACACACACACCATTTCATTTCATTTCATTTCAATGCCACCTTTATCTTCCAAGGATCTCACGGTTGTGTACAGTGGTGCCTCAATTCATTTTGCGAAAAATTCACCTTGCGAATCGCGGCTTCCCATAGGAATGCATTGAAATTTCTTTTTTCTTTTGCCCATAGGAACGCATTAATTAAATTTCAATGCATTCCTATGGGAAACCGCGATTTACAAGACGAATTTTTCGCAAAACGAAAACGATCAGATCGCAAGACGCATTCGTCTTGCGGAAAATTCGTCTTGCAGGGCATTCGTCTTTCGAGGTACCACTGTACATGCTTCTTCTCCTGACCATTTCACCCTCACAACAACCCTGTGAGGTAGGTTAGTCAAAGAGTCAGTGCCAGGCCTAAAGTTACCCAGTGAGCTTCATGGCTGAATGAGGATCCAGATCTTGGTCTCCCAGATCCCAGTCCAACACGCTAACCACTACACCACACCCGCCCTCTCCCCCCCAAACCCTCACATCCATTCTGCCTCACCCCTCCCTCCCTCCCTCTCACTCACTGTCTCTCTCACACATTCACACACCTACATAAGACTTCCAAAGTGGGCAACATTTTGAAACGGCAACCGAGACGCTATGTAAAGGTGCAATTCAAAACAAAACAGAACGCCAGCATTGGTCCAAGGTATTGTTCCGCCTGAGGCAAAGGACGAGATGTCCTCACCCCCACAGCCACATAGACCGAAGCCAACTCTCCGGGAAGCTATATTTCACTTGAACCCTGGCGCAGAAGTGCCAACTTGGGAGGGAGGTTGTGGGGGCCGACATCGTCTGTGTGACATCATGCATGATGTCATGTGCATGACACCTTGAAAGATCCAGGGGCCGGAGTCTAATGTGGCAGCAGCATGACTTCAATGGCCAATGGCTGCTCCTCATCCTGCCACCACAGCCATTGGCTGGGGGCTGCTTCCCCCCTCCTTCCCCTCCATGGCAGGAAGAGGAGCTGGCCACTGAAGCCATACTGTGCTTCACTTTACTCTTGGCCCTGATTTTTTAAAAGCTGTTCCCCCCCCCACAAGAATGGGGCGAGGGCAAAAGGACTGGGCTCCCAGGAGTTGGTGCCCCTGTCCTGGTGACAATATGGTCTTGCATCCTGCCTGAGGGCAACACTCCGGCTTAGAGGGTTTAGCGCAGGCTGCTAATGGATGAGCAATTGGGAAGGGGCTTAGGAGCAATGGACCGGGGGAACTGTCACTGCTGCACCCCCCCCACTCCACTGTAGCCAGAGAAGGCTGGTTAACTCTCCCTAAAGTTGGGGCTGAGCTGACAAACCACTGAGTGTTTTCGCCTGGTTGGAATGTGTCCTTGTCGCCTGCACTAACTGCCCATCTGCTACTGAGCCGGGTTTGAGGTCCTTTTTATTAAGCAACAAAGCCCCGTAGAACTTAGATCCAACTACAATTACAACGAATAAAGGCTCGACATATATTGCTTTGCATGTCATGCATCTATCTCATATATTGGTTTCACCTTTTAAGTTGCCAGTCTGAAATAAATGAACTTTTCGACGATATTCTAATTTTCCGAGTTTCACCTGTAAAACTCCACATGGCTCTCCCCAAAGAATTCTGGGAGCTGTAGTTTGTTACATGTGCTGATAGTTGTTAGGAGACCCCATTTCCCGCTCAGAGCTACAATTTCCACAGTTCCCTGGAAAGAGGGATTGATTGCTAAGCCAAATTGAATTGCTCTATTCGCATTGATTTTATGTAACCTGTCTAAAGATTTTATTATATTGAGTGGAGAACCACGGGGAATCAAACATGGCCCTCCACGCCTCTCTACAGGCTCTCAGAACTCTCCGTAAGCCGCACCCACCACTGGCTTTACTTCACATCCCAAATATTTTTTGTCTGGCTGGAGTTCCCTGAGAAGAGGGGTTGATTTTTAAGCCACTCTAGGAATTGCAGCTCTGGGAGGGGAATAGTGGTGGTCGTGGGTCTCCTAACAGCTCTCAGCACCCTTAACAAACAACAGCTCCGAGGATTCTTGGGAGGAAGCCCTGACTCTTTAAAGTAGCATCACTTGGCTGCAGCCAATCGGAAGCCGCACCTTAGTTTCCGAACGTTTTGAAAGTCAAACGGACTTCCGGAATGGATTCCGTTCAACTTCTTAGGTAACACAGTACTGCGAATATATGGTGTAAATGTGGCCTCAGAGAAACTTAAATGAGCATATACAGACACTTCAAGTGTCCCTATTTTCCAGGGGCTCTCCTGGGTTTACAAAAGCCATCCCGATTTCTGATTTGATCCCGAAATGTCCCACTTTTTCTTAGGATGTCCCTATTTTCATGGGAGAAATGATGGAGGGTAAGCATGTACTCCCATTCCTTCTTTTACAGTTTAGAGCAGTGGCCCATGGCTTCTCTCTCTCTCTCTCTCTCTCTCTCTCTCTCTCTCTCTCTCTCTCTCTCTCTCTCTCTCACACACACACACACACACACACACACACACACACAACACATGGTGGATTGTCAGAGCACATTTTTGTGCCCACTCCTTGTCCTCCTCCAAAACTTCCCACTGCACCCTGGGAGTCCAACTTACAGATGTCGGAAGAACACTTTTTCTGCTGAGGTCTTTGGCGTAAGGTCATCCTACTTGCTCTACCTGCCAGAGACTGCTGAGCAAGGGGAAATTTGATCCCCCAAGCAGGTCTGGGCACTCCCAAACAGAGGACGGTGTTGTGTGTCACAGAAGGACACGGGGCGTCGTGTTCTTTCAAAGGCTTCTCTGTTTGGAATAACTTTTTGTGGACGTTTTCGGAGTGCCCTTTGCCCCAGTCAATGGCTGGGTTTTTCCAGGCAGCCTTCCAAGAGGTTCATTCCATCGCTGTTCCCCAGCACATCTCTGTCAACCCCCTTCTATTAGGACAGATCAGAAAAAAATTGCAGTGAAATTCTAATTCCTGCCCCCGCTCCTCCTCCTCCTCCTCCTCCTCCTCCTCCTCCTCCTCCTCAAGGAAAGGCTCTCTATTGACAAAGGCAGGTCCCCCCCCCCTCCGCGTTATGGGAGAGGGGGAAAATGTGTTGTAGGCTGCAATCGGGAAGGGCCATAGCTCAGTAGTTGAGCATATACAGTGGTACCTTGGTCCTCAAACGCCTTGGTTCTCAAATGCCAAAAACCCGGAAGTAAGTGTTCTGGTTTTCGAACGTTTTTCAGAAGCCGAATGTCGGGTGTGGCTGTGGCCACCTGCACCAATCAGAAGCTGCACCTTGGTTTTTGAACATTTCGGAAGACAAATGGACTTCCGGAATGGGTTAAGTTTGGCGCTTTTGTTTCTGCTATTTATTTTGCTTTTTTGTTTTTGAGGCTTTTTCGGTTAATTTGTTTTTGTGACTGTGTGGGACCCAGTTCAACCATTGATTGATTGATTGATTGATTGTGTGACTGCAGAAATGGATAAAAGTCCCCCATCCAAACAATGACTTTCATCAGTGGAGGTAAGAAAAAAATGTTTATTTTTATCATCTTCCATACTGTCTTATTCATGTTATAGTACAGTACATTGGTTATTGCTTTCATTTTATGGATCAATGGCCTTGTTAGATAGTAAAATTTATGTTAAATTGCTCTTTTAGGCTTGCTTTTAAAAGTCTGGAATGTATTAACCCATTTTGCATTACTTTCTATGGGAAAACACACCTTGGTTTTGGAATGCTTTGGTTTTGGAACGGATTTCCGGAATGGATTAAGTTTGAGAACCAAGGTACCACTGTAGAAGGTCACAGGTTCACGCCTCAGCATCTTCAGGTAGGACTGGGAAGGTTTCCTGCCTGACATCATGGAGAGCCACTGCCAGTCAGTGTAGACAATATCAAGACAGATGGACCAATGGTCTGACTTCCTATGTTCCTATCCTATGATCACATATCTGGGAATAAGTCCTATTATTATTATTATTATTATTGCTGCCGACATACCATATTGGCTTCTAAGTGGTTAAATTCAATGAGGCTGAGTAGACACATATAGGAGATTGCCTTGGTGGTTCATTTATTTATTTAATGGGCAAGACCTGGAGAGTCTCACATGTTATAAATGAGCTCCCTGCATATCTATGGCAACATCAGGGTCTTTTCCAAAGAGTCTTCTCTTCTCATGAGGTGGCCAAAGTGTTGGAGCCTCAGCTTCAGGATCTGACCTTCCAGTGAGCACTCGGGGCCGATATCCTTCAGAATGGATAGGTTTGATCTTCTTGCAGTCCATGGGACTCTCAAGAGTCTCCTCCAGCAAGAGTCATAGCTCTACCTATTTGGCTTTTAAAGAGGAGTAGATGCATCCACAAAGGGCAAAGTGATTAATGCAGGCACCCCCAAACTGCGGCCCTCCAGATGTTTTGGCCTACAACTCCCACGATCCCTAGCTAACAGAACCAGTGGTCGGGGAAGATGGGAATTGTAGTCCAAAACATCTGGAGGGCCGAAGTTTGGGGATGCCTGGATTAATGGGTACTAGCCACAATTGCTATGTTCTGCCTCTGCTGCTGGATGTATTATGCATCTGAATACCATAAGGACAGGAGGAGAGGCTGCTGGATCAGGCCAGCATCCTGTTCTCCCAGTGGCCAACCAGATCCTTGTGGGAAACCAGTTCCTGACAAGCATTTGCAGCCCTGTCTTCCTTGCCGTTCCCCTTCCTTTGTTGATTGCCCTTCTGAACTTTTGCTTCCATTTGTAAACTTCTTTTCCTCCCTGGATGTCTCCGAAGCATTGGGCTGTTTGCTTAGGTAGGAAGGAGCTGCTGCTGCAGCAGCTGTATACGGAGAGCAAAAAGTACAGTACATGACGTCCATTCTCAAACCCAGAACCCTGGGAGTCATCTGCATTGGCCGGGGATCAAAGACCGTTTCCCCCATTTGTATCCATGGCCTTGCCCCACCTTACGGCCGCAGGGCACCCAAGCATGTTTTCCCATCATTTCATTGTGTGCCAAAAGATAAACAAAAGCCACCCGCGCTGTCCAAGGGAAGAATGCCTTTCTTGAGAACGGCAGACCGTCCTCCGCAGATAAGTGACATTCCCGCTGTACGCTACTATAAACCTCGATGGAGCCAGCTTTCCTGAGCTTGCATGACATCACTGGTGCCAAGTGGAGATGGATGGCTTTATTTTTGTTCAGGACAAACATGCAGATGTTGCCGTTAATGGGGGGGGGAGTCTGTAGGTGGGTGTATAAGAGAGCAGAGGAGAGTGCATGAGGGCACCTACCGGGGGTGGGTGGGGGTGGACGTGAACGACAGGTTTGTCACAAACAGGAATGGGAGCCACGCACTCACTTTTGGATTTTAATGTGAACGTGACGCACCTTTCTTGAACCGATAAGCAAAACTGATAGATTAAGCTGTCCTTTCGAAATTGGGACTTCTGCGGATTTTGTGATACTGTTCTCCAGTTGAAAGGATTGTACAAAATGCAGATTTTAGTGAATGCAACAAAGAAAACAACATGGCATTAGCGGAGGCCACTTCCAAAAAAGAAAAAGAAACACTGTGTAATTTTTTAAAAATAAACTAATTAAGAGAACTATATCCCCAAATGCAGCAGAATATGCATTCCTTCCAACATGTCCCAGCGGAAACCCGGGATGCACATCTTCCGGGGCTGCACTTCTGCATGAGTCACATGACCCGTGAGAGAGCACAGTGCCTCAAAATGTGTTTTGGGGCACTGGACACAGTAGATGTGCATTTAACTACAAAAAATGTATGCCATTGAGAATGGACACTTCTAACTCCTTTCCATTTTTCCTGAGAAGTAAGTTTCATGTCTTCAATGGGCCTAGTAAGCTGGGGTGCCAACTGGAATAGAATATTGGGGGGGCCCAGATAAGCGCATCAACTTGCGGGGGCAACCCCCTCAAATATTTTATGGGGTGAAGGGACCTCAGACCCTAGGAGGTGGCTCCTATGCTAGTGATTCAGAAAAACAGACCATCTCAGTAATTTGCTGCCCTGTGTTCAATAGCAACAACAACAACAGCAGCAGCAGCAGCAGCAGCAACAACAATTTATTATTTATACCCTGCCCATCCGTCTGGGTTTCCCCAGCCACTCTGGGCGGCTTCCAACAAAATATTAAAATACAATAGTCTAATAAACATTAAAAGCTTCCCTAAACAGGGCTGCCTTCAGATGTCTTCTAAAAGTCTGGTAGTTGTTTATCTCTTTGACATCTGGTGGGAGGGCGTTCCACAGGGCAGGTGCCACTACCGAGAAGGCCCTCTGCCCGGTTCCCTGTAGCTTTTCTTCTTGCAGTGAGGGAACTGCTAGAAGGCCCTCGGCACTGGACCTCAGTGTCCGGGCAGAACGATGGGGGTGGAGACGCTCCTTCAGGTATACTGGACCGAAGCCGTTTAGGGCTTTAAAGGTCAGCACCAACACAAGTCCACCTATCACCTGCGCAGATTGGCATTGGAGTCTCCAGGTTATCAAGCTTTTCTAGACGTACCTGCTGATGTCAGGGATCGGAGTTGGGACCTTCTGCATGCAAAGTGGGTGCTCTGCTGCTGAGCGGCGAACCCCACCCCACCCCAGATCAAGTTTATTCAAACCTGCAAAATTTATCTGGTCGGTGTATCTGGAATATTGGGTTTTCTCAGCACGGGATTTGTGTCTAAGTGCATGGGAAGAGCCTTGCCAGATCAGGTTCACGCAGCATTGTAGTCCAACCTTCTGTTCTCCCAGTGGCCAACCTGATGCCTCTGTGAACCTGAACATAGTAGCATCTCTCTCCCTGCTAGCAGTTCCCAGCAACTGGAACCCAGGGACATGCTGTCTCCATCAGTGGAGGTAGAGCTTTGCCATTGCGGCTAATGGCATCCCTAAGAGGGGTGGTCCTCTTACAGGAGAATGAGCCTCCATCCCAAGTACACAGAGACCTCATGTAGCACCGGCCGGAAAGCCTTCTACGGGCAAATTCCCTTTGCCATGCCAGCAACTTTCGCTCTTGGTTCTCTTTGCTCTAGTTGGCCCACAGCCAGCTCTTATGGCGTGTGCTCGCACTGGCGATAGAGCTGATGTTGGGAGTGGGGTGGGGGTGGGGAGGACTAGATGCCTGACAACCAGGAAATGGAGCAAGCCCCCCCCAGCTCATTACAAGTAAGCCCTTCAATCCCATCAGATGGTAACCGCTTTCCGTCATTCGTAGGGCTGCGGATGGGAGTTGAAATGGCGACGTCGAGATGAAAGGCTCCAGATCTGGTTACTAATCCCTTGAGCGGCTCAGTCCCCCAAATTTTGGGGAAGTTTTAGGTTACACCATGAAATGTTGAGAAAATGAAATCCACATTTGTTGCTGAGCGCTCGGGGGCAACGGGAGCTGTTCCCTGGTTCTATTCCTGCTCGAGAGTGTTCGCAGAGGACGGACCCCCTGGCTGATCTTCCAGCCATCAGGGGTCCATCATCCCTTCTCCAGCTGCATCCCTTACACCGCGGCCCCGTGGCATACGTCACCACCACTACCTTAGATACACCCACCTCCATACATAGAGGACATTCCATCCCAGGGTCACAAGATTGAACCACATGGGTTCCAAATGAAGTTATTGACAATCATGTTGTGGGTTTGTTTATTTGTTTTTAAACTAAATAGTTTGAGGGGGAAACAGGATTGTCCTCAGGAATGCAGTGCATGTTGAGGGGGCAGTGAACTCTTACCTCCCCAGCCAATTTAGTAGTAATAGTATTATTCAATATTATAAAATAATAATAATAAAAACACTTGAAGATAATAATTAACTGCTTTGATCTGCGGGACTGTCACTGCCACAGGTGCAACACAACGGTCACGCCACATTTGTAAGGCATCAATCTTTTAAGTGTGGCGGCACCTGCACTTTGGAACTCCCTGCCTGTTGATATCAAGGCATTGCCCCCCCTCACTTGACTGTTTTCGGTGCCTGCTAAAACTGTTTCTGTTTAGGCAAAACCTATCCAGATGTGTAGAAGCTTGGCATGTGTTCTAATTTGGTTTCTAGCTCGTCACAGATTTCAATTATTTTTTGAATGGTTTAAATAGCTGCTTTTAACTGGGCTTTTTATTTTTTTAAATTTTTTTTCTTATTGTTGATAATTCCATTGTTTCATCCTTTTTGGTAAATTGCCTTGTGTTGTTGCTGCTGCTGTCTAACTATCAAGCAGTATGTTTTTATTACATGAATAAATTTATCGCCCATACTTCACCAGCATATCCCAGAGCAGGTTTGAACAATTTGAAATTCAGTTCAAACAAAATCACGGTTGCAAGAATAGGGTGGGGTCCTGAATACACACAAACAAACACACACATCTCAGATATCAATAGTTTCTCAAGTAATTTGGGATAAGTAACATCTAACTGACTGAATATTTTCCATGATGTAATATACGTCCTTTTTACTCTTGATATCCCTTGTGCCTCTGATGGTTTCAATCATAGGGTTATGTTTCTGTACATCTTGAAATTCAGGTGTGCCACACTTTTTACTCTCTCATTTCTTATGGCAGAATTGGGGGGGGGGATGCGGGGTGGTGGTGCTGTGGTCTAAACCACTGAGCCTCGTGGGCTTGCCCATCAGAAGGCTGGCAGTTTGAATCCCTGCGACAGGGTGAGCTCCCGTTGCTCTGTCCCAGCTCCTGCCAACCTAGCAGTTTGAAAGCATGCTAGTGCAAGTAGATAAATAGGTACCGCTCTGGCGGGAAGGTAAATGGCGTTTCCATGCACTCTGGTTTCCACCACAGTGTTCCATTGTGCCGGAAGTGGTTTAGTCATGCTGGCCACATGACTCAGAAAAGCTGTCTGTGGACAAACGTTGGCTCCCTCGGCCTGAAAGCGAGATAAGCGCTGCAACCCCATAATCACCTTTGACTGGACTTAATCCCCCAGGGGTCCCTTACCCCCCCCTTTATTTATTTTTACTCTTCGATTTCCTGTCTGGATCTCCTCGCAAATATCCAGATAACCAACTTTACCATTTCTTCTTGTGAATGTAACATTCCACGCCAGCCCAGTTTGGTTGGTTCACTCTTTATGGGTTTGTCTCGCAAAACTCTATTTTGTTATTTGGGTTATAAGGATAAAATTAAATAAAAATATTTTTTTAAAAAACCCCAAAAACTAATGAAAGCTGTAGCAGCGCGAGATCTACCTAGTGGCAGGAGGAATTTCATTGCACTTACAAACACATGAGATCATATTCCAGCAGGATATGTGCAAATTTCAGGAAGACAGCAAGACCAGGAGTGAGCCTGGTGTGGCATTCTACAAAACCTTTCAAAATCTGGCAGCAATAAGGCAACCACACACATCTCTTTCCCCTCCCCACTCCCCAAACAGGATCAAACCACATCATTTTAAAGCTGCTGTGTATATTGTGATGACAAAAACAACGGGGGGAAAAGCTCCTCCAATCATTTTCAGTTACCTTAGCCTGAAAACTAGCTATAGGTGTCTGCGTGCTTTAAAAATTATGTCTAATATATGATTTCAGTGTTCCTATAGCTAGTGGCAACACACCACCCTCTTCAGGGATGAGCAGGAACAGGTGGATTCAGTTTATAAGAATGGGAGGGGATTGCACCATTCTCCTTAAGTCCCATCAGCACTAGTAGCTAATAACCTCATGACACACACAGTCATAGGTTTAGCATGCCAAGCTGGTATATCATTAAAAAAGCCACAGTTCCATAATGTAACAGGCACTGCAGTGTGAAAGGTGCATTAGAAAACAGGACAGAAGCTCTAGCATTAGAATACAGAAAGTCGACATAGTATTCCCCACATCTGAATGCACCCATCGGAAGACAGAAGAACCGGAAGAATCTTCTCCATGGGGGAATCTTAATACAGGGTACAAGTTCAGCATCTCTGAGTAAGTCTAACATTGGGTACAATCCTGAATTCCAAATATTGTTAAATTTGTCCATGGCAAGTCTACATTTGTACATAGCTTGTTCCTGTGTAGCCAGTTTGTACATATATCATTTTCACTTTTATCAATATTAGGTTAAGGTTTAAAAAAGGTAAAGGTAAAGGACCCCTGACGGTTATGTCCAGTCTCAGACAACTGGGGTTGCAGCACTCATCTCGCTTTACAGGCCAAGGTTTTCCAGGTCATGTGGCCAGCATGACGAAGCCGCTTCTGGCGCAATGAAACACCAAAACCAGAGCCACCGACTTTCTGATCGGCAAGCCCAAGAGGCTCAGTGGTTTTGACCACAGCGCCACCAGCGTCCTGAGGTTAAGGTTTGGTTAACTACAATAACAATTCCCACCCCCCCTTTTTTGGTAATGTACACAATATCTTTTCTTCTGTTTTGTTTTCTGCATGGGTACTATTTCTTCCTTTTTGTGTCTTATCTTACTCTGTGCACTTGTAATTCTGTACTTTTTATTTTTCAATAAAGTTTTTTTTTATGGTTACAATCTTGTGTGTGTGTGTGCATTTTAAAAAGTGGATTTGCTGTGCTAGAGCAGGCATCCCCAAACTGCGGCCCTCCAGATGTTTTGGCCTACAACTCCCATGATCCCTAGCTAATAGGACCAGTGGTCGGGGAAGATGGGAATTGTAGTCCAAAACATCTGGAGGGCTGAAGTTTGGGGATGCCTGTGCTAGAGCAACAGAGTGCTTTGATCCACTTCAGTTGTGCATACCAAAACTTCTAGGATCATTACCATTCTGGACTACCATTCACTAGCAGTCTGGAGGAATATCAGAGCCCCCTGCCAGCACTCTACAGTGGTACAGTCCATGAATAGCTGTACCACCATGTTCTGCTGAAGTTCACGGAGGTGAAGGCTATCAACAGGTACCTCCATAGCAGAGGTACCAGGTTGTCCCCAAAATTGAGGATAGCCATCTTCAAATATCTCAAGGGCTGTCATATGTCATATTGTTCCCATAAGAGGGAACAAGCTTGATTTCTCCTGCTCTGGAGGGTAGGACTTGAATCGATGTCTTCAAGTTGTAAGAAAGGAGATTCTGATGAACAGGAAGAGCTGTTCGGCAGTGGAATGGAGGTTTGTGAGCTTAGAACAGGCACCCCCAAACTGCGGCCCTCCAGATGTTTTGGCCTACAACTCCCATGATCCCTAGCTAATAGGACCAGTGGTCAGGGAAGATGGGAATTGTAGTACAAAACATCTGGAGGGCCGAAGTTTGGGGATGCCTGGCTTAGAAGGTTGTGGACTCTCCTTCCTTGGAGGTTTCTAAGCAGAGGTTGGATGGCCATCTGTCATGGGTGCTTTAGCTGAGATTCCTGCATTGTGGGGGGGGGGGTTGGACCAGATGACCCTTGGGGGTCCCTTCTAGCTCTGCAATTCTATTATTCTATCTCAGGCATCCCCAAACTGCGGCCCTCCAGATGTTTTGGCCTACAACTCCCATGATCCCTAGCTAAGAGGACCAGTGGTCAGGGATGATGGGAATTGTAGTCCAAAAAATCTTGAGGGCTGAAGTTTGGGGATGCCTGTTCTATCTAGTAAGCCACTATGAGAACAGGACACTGGAGGAGATGAGCCATTGGCCTGATCCAGCAGGCTTATCTTATGCTCGGAAGGTGATGAACAATCCTTCATTGCAGGCTTCTTAACATAGGTTGGATGGCCATCTGTCAGGGATGCCTTAGATGTGATTCCTGCATGGCAGTGGGCTGGACTAGAATACCTCTTTGGGTCCCTTGCAACTCTGCAGTTCCGTGCTTCTCTTCTCCTGTGTAGATTTGGCAGGTTTGTTGGGTGGCTGTCTGGAGCTGAAACCGATGAAGAGACAGAAGAATCCGGCAGAGAAATTTGGAATGGGAAGGCAAAGCCAACGAAAGGAAAGGGGGAACCCATGAGTGCACACACACACACTGCAATGGGACAGCCCCAAAGAGAAAGGGAAGCTTTCGAACTCACAAGAGGAATGCCATTACAAATGGAAACCATTCCAGAGCACTGGGGGATTATGAACTGGCATTCCCGCTAATATAGCACAGAAGAGTTATTAAGTGCGCATATGAGACTCCTGTTTTGCTTCACATACATGATTATTTTAAACAGGGAAGTTTGGAAAGAATTATAGACTGAGTTTGGGGCCAGGCCAAGAGGCAAGCTGGCAGGAGGAAAAGAGGAGTGTGCTGCTGGGTGGGTGGGGGAGCAGCTGGCCTTAGTGGACTTGCCTGTGAGCTTCTGAAGGATGAGGACATGGACATAGCTCAGTGGTATGTTTTGGCCCTGCCAGCCACTTCCATGTGGCTCCTGGGAGGTTGCCCCAAAGGGCATTCAGAAAGGGTTGAAAAGGGGCTGAAAAAGGGTTTCATCACTCTGGTCTCCATCACAGAGAAATCTCCTAGATCAGGCACCCCCAAACTGCGGCCCTCCAGATGTTTTAGCCTACAACTCCCATGATCCCTAGCTAAGAGGACCAGTGGTCAGGGATGATGGGAATTGTAGTCCAAAACATCTGGAGGGCCGAAGTTTGGGGATGCTGTTCTAGATGCTCTTGTATGACAGGGCCAGATTCCTGCCAGCAGGCTTCCTGTGTCTTCACCTTTGGTGAGGCAACACAAGTGTTGAGTTAGCTTTGCGATAAGGGGGTTGCATGTCCTGTGTGTCCTTTCATTTATCAGAAGAGATAAGCTGTGATTGACGAGGCTCCAGAGATTGAGAAACCCACAAACGGGCGATTCCTTTGGCCTGGCAATTGCTGGGGCTTTGATGATACCAAGGGTGATTTGGACAGGGAAGGGAAAATGTTAACAGATAATCACACACACACACACACACACACACACACACACCCTAAGATCCATCACACATGAATGCTGTCTGGCTATAGCTGAGTAGTTGCAGAGTCAAATTGTCAAGCACATCAACAGCTGAAGCTAAACAGTGAAGTTTTCCATCTAGATTGCAAAGTGGCCAAAGATCATTTGAAGAACGTAACTGTGAAAAGCTCCAGAAAAACACACAGCTTGTTTGGGGTAGACAGGAGATAGCAAATACCACTACTAGGGGAGCAATAGTGGTGTTGTAAAGTGATACTAGAGTTTGAATGTCATGGCTTATTGCCTCCCGCTTTAGATGGTATAATGTTTATAACTGTGGCCTTCCAGGTGTGGTTACACTCCAACTTCCATCAGCCCCAGCCAGCAAAGGACAATGGTCAGGGGAGATGGGAGTTATAGTCCAGAAACATCTAATGGAGAGTTTACCATACTTGGGTCTCAAACTGTTTCTGGACTACAGTTCCCTTCATCCCTGACCACCGGTCCCGCTAGCTAGGGATGATGGGAGTTGTAGTCCAGAAACATCTAATGGAGAGTTTACCATACTTGGGTCTCAAGCTGTTTCTGGACTACAGTTCCCATCATCCCTGACCACCGGTCCCGCTAGCTAGGGATGATGGGAGTTGTAGTCCAGAAACAGCTGGAGACCCAAGTTTGGGAAACCCTGATCTAGTGAGCCACAGGTTTCATTCCATCCCTGTAGCCAAAGAGGTCTCATTTAGTTAGAGGCACAGCATACTGTATCAGACATGGCCACCCTGGTTCCCCATCCAATTTATGGTAAGTCAAAACTGATGTAGAGGGGAAGGAGTGGGGCTTCTGTTCATTCTGTTAACTAGGACCCTGGACTTCTGCCCTCAAGTCCTGTCTTGGCAGTACCACTGTGAAGAAAGGGCTTGATTCCTGAGACCTACAGATAGATACAAAAGTATTTCTGGTCCATATCACTTCCATGGGTGTTCACATTTGGAATGGAGAAACCTGCCAGTTTCAGTTTTTTCCCAATCTTAAATTCAGTTCTCCACATTGTCACATGTGACCTTTTTGAAAAGCCCTAACTAAAACCAGCATTTTAGTTGGAATTTATCTTAATATACACGTTTTTCCACTCCCTATTCCTGTAATATATGTTTCATTTAGCATATGCATTTTCGTTACACATTGCTTGACTGGAGAACTATAGAGAAGTGCTGGAGAATGGCACTGAAAATAGTAACAGAAATGCAAATTTCAAAAGATTTCTGTGCCCCGTATTGTTTTGGAAACCGTGAATGTGGTAGGTTCACCTTTAAATGTGGACTGAATTGGATTTCCTCTGCATCACTAGCTCACTCATGAATCCATGATGAGGAGAGGGCATTCCAAAGGGTGACTGCCACCATGCTAAAGGCCCTGTTCCAACATTGTGGGAAATGGACCTCCTGATAAGATGGAATCTGCTGGTCTCCCTCTCCTGCAGAACACAGTGACGATTGGTCGAGTCTCTAAGGGAAAGAGGCAATCTTTTCGGCATCTTTTCATTTGCCGCCGTTGCTTTGCCATCATGGTGGCTGCTTACGAAAACACCAGTTATTCCAGTGTTTTGCAATGTGCAGAGTCTGTTGACGGAGGAGGAGAACCACCGAGTCCCAGAGCCGCGAGGCTGAGATGGATCTCTCTGCTAAAGAATCAGGTGGGCTGGGCCGCACCATAAATCAAATGCAAAGGCTGGCTTTTGGAAGACTCAGACCGGTTCCCAAGAATCCAAGGTGAGGACGCTGCCAACGGGGCTGGAAGAATGGCGCCACTGAGCTGGCAAGAGCCACCAGCAACCTGTCTGCCAAGGAGTTGGCTGTTCATCAATCCTACAGGTCAGGAGGTACTGACTCGGCTACAGGGGTGCAAAGAGGGCAGATGGAAACTGTGGGAGAATACTCAGGCATATTTTAAGCCCTCCCTTGATTTCTAAAGTTTTTTGCTTAAAATAAAAGGACTCTAACCTGTGGTTAAAGCCTGAGGAAAAGCATTTATCCAGTTAAGGCCCATTGGGAAGCAGTATGATACCACTTCAACAACCCATGGCTGTTGAATCCTGGGAGCTGTAGTTTGATAAGGGCAGTGAGAGATGTTGGGAGACCCTCATTCCTCTCACAGAGCCAGGGTTTTTTGTGCCCTAGGCGAGATCACCTTCTGGCGCCCCCCCCCCAATTTCCCAGAGTTGTTGACCTTTTTTTTAGAAAAAATAAAAGTGGAATAAAAAATAAAAATAAAAAAATAAAATAGAAAAAATAAAAATAAAAATAAAAAATAAAATTAAAATTAAAAAACAGCTGAGAGGTGGCCCCAGGCTTGCGCTCCCCGTGCGCCTCCAGAGCTTCGCGCAGGGAGCGCGAGCCTGAGGCTGCCTCCATTGTGCCTGTCAGCTGTTGTGTGGCTTCAGGCTGCTCTCCAGAGGCATGTGCACTGGGGGCCGGCGGGCAGGCTGTCCAGCGCCCCCTCCATTTTGGTGCCCTAGGCAGCTGCCTAGTTCGCCTTAATGGATGTGCCGGCCCTGCACAGAGCTACAATTTCCAGAGTAGTTTAACAGTCAGTCCCTCTTCACAGGGAACTCTGAAATGGTATCTCTGTGAAGGGAGTCTCCTCACAGCTCTCAGCACCTTTAACAAAGTACATCTCCCAGAATCCTTTGAGGGAAGCCTTGACTGTTTAAATGTATGGTGTGACTGTGGCCCTAGCGCAGCTTAGAGTGGCTTGGGGAAGGTAAGGGATGGGCAAATAGGTCAATATACGTTTCTCATTTTAAGAGTCTTGAGCTCAGGGTGGGTCTACACTGGGGGGTGGAGGAACACTAATTAAATCGTTATAATGAAAAAAAAACCCTATATAAAATCGCATTGAAAAGTTTTCTGCTCTACAGCACCATCTGGTGTTGCATGTTTATAACGCATTCAGAATGCTGTTTTTTGACTGATGTAGCTGAGTCCTTAGTTCATCATATTTCAGATTGTGATTTTTTTTAAAAAAAAAACCCTAATGGAAGTTCACTGGCATTTTAGTGCACCTGTCTTCTAATACACACATTGCTTTACAAGGCAATATCTCCTTATATGCTGGTTTTTGTTTTTGTTTGCAAAGCAATATCATTGTGTATGTTATTTTCATGCACAATTTGCCCTAGTCTATGCATTATTATTTTTTTACACATTACTCCACTGCGGAATCACACCTCAAGATTCAGAGAAGTCCAAATTTCAAAGCTCCTGCACTGTTTCAAAAACGGTGAATTAGGTGGGTTCCCCTTTAAATGCAAACCCTGTCAAAAAAAATTCTGGGAAAGGGTCATGGCTAGTGTAGGGGAATTTGCATTAAATCGGGACTCACTGGTCAATGTTCACAGCGTATGTTTTTTAGTTGATATACTTTAAAACGTTGAAGGAGAATTAGTAAAAAGGAAACATACTCTTGTGTTAGAGTTCAGCGTTGTTCTGGTTTGTAGAGGCGTAGCAAGGTCAGGTGGTACCCGGTGCGAAAGAATTTTTGTCAAAAACCCACTCCCCCACATTGCAATTTTTTGGAACGTTGCCCAGAGTTGTTGAGCTTTTATTAGGGAGGGTTGCCCCAGACGTACAAAATATCAGGGGGGTAATTGTGATGGCCTGCATCTTAAATAGGGATTCTCGAGGAAACTTAAATGCTACCGGTAACAAGGATATGGCATAAGCAATCATGGACTAGAGTGTCCACTTACTGTATTTAGATGCATGTGATGAAGTGGATTGCCCACATAAACAAACACTGCAATACATTTCTTTCTTTCTTTCTTTTTTATAAAAAAATCATTTTTATTAGTTTTCCAATAGAAAAAGCCAATTATAATGTTCCAAATACAATATTCCAATTAAAAACAATAAACTAAAATAAAAAAAACCAAATTATCATCCAAATTGCAATACATTTCTTAATCTTTAAGATGCTTAGATTCTATTTCTGACTCATTTGGTGTGCTGCAGTCTTACACATCAATCCTATGCATGTTTACTCACAAGTAAGCTCTAGTGAAGTCAATGGGCTTTGCTGCTAGGAAAATATGATCAGAGGCGTCCTTCCCATAGGGGCTAGTGGCTCGTCACACCAGGGCGCCGGCCTCTCAGGGGCACTGGCGGGGTGCAACGAGCCACTAAACCATATGGCTCTGCCACTGCCTCCTCCTCTCCCTCAGCCGCGGGAATTCCCTGCCCGCCGAGCCGCTGTTGCTTGAGGGAGCAGTGGGAGCGGCGGTGGTGGGAGCGGCTTCCAAGGGGCCTCCTCCACATCACTGGGGCACAGGCGGCTGCGTGGCACCCGCCTCCTGCTCCGTGGCCATCACTCGCAAGCACAGCAGCAGCGTCAGGAGGAGGAAGGGGAAGAGGGAGACGCAACTGGGCTCGGGCAGCACCCAGCATCTTCAGCACATGGTGCCAGGTGGGCTCTGCCTCCGCCCAGCCCGGCTGAGAGGCAGGGCTCGGCCGGGGACAGAAAGGAGGAGAAAGATAAAGGGAAAGAGAAAGAGAAAGAGACGGGCCTCCTTGTACAGACTCCTCTATCGGAGGCCTTGCAAGCCGGGGAGGAGAGTTTTCTCCTGTGCCCTGGACATGGTGTGGGGGCCACGGCCTCCGGGAGCTGTTTGGCCAGGCCCACGGTGGTGCCCCATGATCGCATCAGGAGGTAGCGGGAGAAGCTCATCTGGCAGCCGGCGGTGGAGCATCTCCTCCCACCGGCCTCCTCGGCTCCCTTTCCGCGCCCACCCCAACTGAGGAGGCTGGCTGTGTGGCTTCTTTGAAGTCTCTCAGCCCCACTCACCTCACAGAGTGTCTGTTGTGGGGGAGGAGGGGAAAGGAGATTGTTAGCCGCTTTGAGACTCCTTTGGGTAGTGATAAAGTGGGATATCAAATCCAAACTCCTCCTCCTCCTCCTCCTCCTCCTCCTCCTCCTCCTCCTCCTCCTCCTCCTCCCACCGGCCTCCTCGGCTCCCTTTCCGCTCCCACCCCAACTGAGGAGGCTGGCTGTGTGGCTTCAGGGGAAGTGGGAAGGGAGAGCAGCTAGGCGTCCCTGAATGGGCCTCAGGGGGAGGTCGAGTGGGGAAGGGATCTCGAGGGTCATCCAGTCCAGCCAGGCCCGTCTTAACCACATCGAGTGCCGTGGCGCAAAGGTCCCTCCGCCGCTGCCCCCCAACTCACTGTGGATGTAGAGGAGGGACATGGCATGGGCGGGCCGGGCACTGAGGGTGGGCCGGGCTCAGGGGCGCCGCTGTGGGTGGGCCAGGCTGCCTGGTTGTCCTCCGGGGCTCCGGCACCACCTCCTCCTGCGTGGAGGCCTCCGCTGGGGGGGCCGTGCAGCGCTCGGCCTCTTGTCCTCCTCATGCCCCCGACCCGACCTGACCCTCCAGGCTGAGGCCGGGACTCGAACCCGCGGCGGGCGGGAGGCAAGGAGCAGGGCGAGCGGGAGGGCGGCTGGGCTGTCTGGTGAGTGCAGCACGGCGGCCCCTGGCGGCCTGGCGCATTGCAATAATGAAAAATATTTTTTGCAATAATTAAAAAAGCACAGTAGGGAAAAAGATATAAAGGTGGAGGAAGAACTGTGATTTCTGGTAGGCACTATTTTGCTTTAAATTTATAACTACTGTAAATTTCTGCAGTGCCCTTCATCTGAGGATCACAGGGTGGTTCACAATATAAAAACACGAAAATACATAACATGGTAACAAACAAAAACAACAAGCCCCCCCCTTCTGTTGCGTTCTGGACATCATTATTCTCTCTAATTAACTCAGGGGTGATTTTGCATCTGCACCTACAAATCACTGATTACGGTTGACCACCCATGCTCTGTCTTACCTTGGATGACCTCGGTGATCTCCTGCCATTTGCATAAACAGAAAAGAAAGACTACAGAAAGAATCTCGTAAGGAAATCTTTTTTTATCAGAGGAGGTTTCCTCGAACTACAAGGCCGGCACAAATCATTATTTACAGGAAAATGACTGTGTATCTGGGAGGGCAGAGAAAATGAGAGAGGTGTCCTTACATCTAAATATATGGGGAAAGGGAGGTTCTTGTATTTTATTTTTTGAACGAGCACATGGGAAAAGCTTATGAAATTCAGAAAATTGCAGCTTGCAGCACCAACAAATCACGACCTTGTTATTTCATCCCAATTTACACTTGAAAGCAATTCCAGGAAGGCTTAAAGAGCAGGCAAGTACCAGGAATATGTAATATCTAACACGGGAATAGACAACACGGTGCCCTCCAGATGTTGTGGGACTCTGGCTCCCATCAGCCCTGGCAGATCTGGATGATGGTCAAGGATGATGAGATCTGTAGTCCAGCAACATCATTGGGGGGCGGAGCAACAACGTTGGCTGTCCCCAATCTAATGCATATCAAATACTGCACCTTTTTATCCAGGCAGCTTGAGGTGGTGCACAGGCAACTTCCCATTTACAGTACATGTGTCCAATTGATGCACAACTAGCTTCATACATCATGTGCATGGAAGTTGCTGAACCAATTAGCCAACTACAGTAGAAGGATTACTGTTAATAGCACCAGTTTTCCTATAACTTGATATTCCTGGATAGTTTTGATGAACTGCAAAAGCATTTTAGTTTGCTTTCTGTTGCCACCCGGAACTTTTCTTTATTAGTGCCACTTTGTTTTGTACGATTCCTTGGAAATGAAGGGAAACAACTTTTCTGCTTGTATATGTTGATAATATAATTTTGGTTACTGAGAACAAACAATATTGTACAAAAACAAGATTGGGTGCAGGCCTGGCCAAGACATAGGCGTCCTGACTGTGATAAAGATGACCTGTGTGCTTACTTGCTTGCTTGATTAACAGCTGTTGGGAAAATCAAGGTCCCTGCTCTCCCTTCTTATAGTCTTGGTACTGGACCATAAAGAAGGCTGATCGCCGAAGAATTGATGCTCTTTAATAGGAGACTCTTGAGAGTCCCATGGACTGCAAGAAGATCAAACCTATCCATTCTGAAGGAAATCAGCCCTGAGTGCTCACTAGAAGGACAGATCGTGAAGCTGAGGCTCCAATACTTTGGCCACCTCATGAGAAGAGAAGACTCCCTGGAAAAGACGCTGATGTTGGGAAAGATTGAGGGCACTAGTGTAGCCTTATCAGCTGCTGAGGGTCCTTTAAGTTGCACCCAGGCAAGGACAGAGATAGTCAATAATGACAATGGGGGGGGGGTTTCATTCAGAGAAAGAATTTAATTTTCTTATTAATAAGAGACTCAAGGTGATCAGCTCACGACAAGAGTAAAGAGACACACATTTGCAAAGATTCTTATACACTTCTTGGGCTCTGTAAATGTGTGCACGCAAGGGGGTCACGCACACAGGGGGGGTCACAAGTACATATATGGATCTTCCTGTGTCCGGTCCTGTGCGTAAACACATGCTGGCTCAACAAAGCCTTTAGCCTTCAGTTTACGCATCAAGCTAGCAACTTCCAGCAGCCTTGAGTAAGACTATGCGTCAGGCATAGCAGCTGATCAGCCCTTCTGTGTTCCAGACAGGGCCAGCTCATCCGGCCTTGATAGCTTAGCATTCTGTCTGGCTTCCCCTTTGGCACACAGAGGCATAGAGGCAAAGAAAAAAAAGCATTTTAAGCAAGTCATCCCAGGGATATGGGGGGGGAGGCTAAGCCATACACTCACAATTATACAATGCAGACAATGCAAACTATAGGATCAGATCTAGCTCAATAACACAATTGGCAAATCTCTATCACACTAGGAGAAGGGGACGACAGAGGACAAGATGGTTGGACAGTGTTCTCGAAGCTATGAACATGAGTTTGACCAAACTGCGGGAGGCAGTGCAAGACAGGAGTGCCTGGCGTGCTATGGTCCATGGGGTCACGAAGAGTCGGACACGACTAAATGACTAAACAACAACAAACAACAACAACAACTGGACCTGGAGACTCCAATAGAGAACATTCCATGTCAAGAAGGAGGGCAAGTGGGCACTTCCCAGACCTGTTCTCTTTTGGCCTGTATTTTGGAGCTTTATAATTTAGGAAGACTTTGAAAGTGGATTTTATTTGCTGCTATTCTGGGCTTTGGAAGAACTGGTTGACAAGTCTTATCAGTTGCTGACATATGAGTGGATTTTATTTGCTGCTATTCTGGGCTTCTGGTGCACCAGGGTTTACACCAGCGTAATAGAGTTGGCCAGGATGCCAGAAGTGATACAATTTCTGAGCTTTCTCCATTATCTGCACAGCAAGGGGTGTTCAGTCAACAGTGCAAAGGCTGAGCTGAAGCGATCCCTGCTGGTTACCTGCTTTCAGCAATAGGGGGTCACTGTTTGGTAGTACCCAATTGGTTAGCTGTCAGATTCTAGAGCTCCCTATTGGTAGCTCTTAGGTAATTCACAAAATACAGAATCAATTCATAAAATATAGTGTTCATTCATAAAGCAGTAACATAAATTTCCATTGCTACATATTGGTTGTATATTTCAGTGGTTGAACATACAGGTTTATGGCCATGCTGCAGTCGTGTAGTGCTTATGCGACTATGAATAAAAGGTGGCTGGGCTCATTGTCTCGGGGTTTGGGGCGGGAGAGGTGACAAAACTTATTTCCAATAAGTTGTTGTTGTTTAGTCGTTTAGTCGTGTCCGACTCTTCGTGACCCCATGGACCATAGCACGCCAGGCACTCCTGTCTTGCACTGCCTCCCGCAATTTGGTCAAACTCATGTTCGTAGCTTCGAGAACACTGTCCAACCATCTTGTCCCCTCTGTCGTCCCCTCTGTCGTTCCAATAAGTGCCCCACTCTATTTCCATAACAAGCCTGTAAGTCTTTACTCTGAATGGTGACACCAGGGACCTAGAAGATGCAGGGTTTGTCAGTCCAACCCCTGTACAGTCTCATCAGGGATGACCTTAAGGCAATTGGAGCAATTGGGCCAAATTGGGCCCCACGTGCCGCTCCTAAGGGGACCCCCACACCAGGGTAATCTAGATGGATTTTGTTTATATCTATAAGATTTTGCAGACTTTGGCTGTGAACTGGGGCCCTACCAAAAAAAAAATTCAAGTTGCGCCCCACTGCTTCAAATTGGGTCCCACTAGCTAGCCATGAGTCTCATAGTTGCTGGGCCTGAGTTGCTCTGCCCTCGCATGAAGTCTTGGGTTTGCAATTTTGGGAGAGGGGAGACTGCTCACTGGGGAGCGGGAGGGCTGGCAAGGCCCCCTAGATTTAGAGGCCCTAGGCTTCAGCCTATTTAGCCTATACATAAATCTGGCATTGGTCACATTTCTTGCTCTGCGCATCTTTGCCTCTTTCCCCATCCATTATTTGCATTTGGCCCCCTGATGGCTACACAGAAAGAAATTGGGCTGGGAAAAAACCCAAGTCTCTAACCCCTGATTTAAACCAATGCAGGTCCCCATGCTTCTTCCTAAGATGGGGAAAGAACTCATTCCTTTGTTGTGTGTGTGTCCAGTCTTCCTCCTACCCCCCACTAAAAACTGACCTCTTTCCCCCTCCCCTGCCAGCATAGGGTGGTTACATCATAACATAATTGCGGGACACATAAACAACATTTGCCATTAAAGGATACTTTTAATGAGAAACAGAACGGCCCACGAGAAGCATCAAAGTGGCTGATGGAAGGAAACCGCCTGGAACAAAATCCCACTTGATGCCCCAATTAATATGTCCCCTAATTCGATTTCCTGCATTTCTCGTCCTCCAGCCGCCGCTCTCTCATTTCTTGGGGAGGAAGGAACCTGGAAATGGAGCGTCTTCCGCGGCCGTCTCAATGCGCAGGCAGCCGGCAGATTAGAACAAATTAGAGAATTAGAAACAAGACAACTGATGACAGACTAAGGAAATGTCCTCCAGCGATTATGAAATTAAAGGAGACCTGGGTTTACAATGCAGACCGGCTTTATTTGAAAAAAATTAAAAATAAATAAACAAGCAAGGAGAGGGGAAAGAGAAGGAACTCAAACTACAGACCCGGCATAAACAGGAAGGCTTTGCCTTTGCCCTGATTTCTCACTTCCCTTGGAATGAAAACTGTGAAGTATACAGAGCTTCAACATAGGAACATAGGAAGCCACCTTAGATTGAGCCAGGCCATTGGTCAATCTAGCTCAGTATTGTCCACACTGATTGGCAGTGGCTTACCAGGGTTTCAGATGGAGGGACAATTTCCAGCCCTGCCTGGAAAGAGTGGCATAGAATGGGAGGCATAGGGGCAGTTGCCCTGGGTGCAGATTATTAGGGGGCACAAAACCAACACCTGGTGCTGCCTCAATACAGCTTCATGTTTCTGTTCTCCATTGAAAATGGCTTCTCCACACAAACCAGGAAGTAACCTCTCCAGACAGCAGAATGACTCTTCTTTTCTTATCTCTGCAGCTGCAATCTCCCGGGTGATGCGAACGCCGTCAGATGTGCATGTGTACTCTGTCTGTTTCCCTCCCTGACCCTCTTCCACGCAACCCCGGGCACTGGCAATCCACGCTATGCCACTGCCTGGAGATGTCGTTGGGGATTGAACCTGGGACCTGCTGCGTGCAAAGCAGATTCCTTACCACTGAGCCATGGTTGTATAATATAGGAGAGCTAGCAAACATAGCTAGGCTCCCTGCGACGTTGGATCGGAGGAACCTGCCTCATGATGAGTTAGAGCATTGTCCACCTAGCTCAATATTGCCCACATTAAAAGGTAAAGGGACCCCTGACCATTAGATCCAGTCGTGACCGACTCTGGGGTTGCGCGCTCATCTCACATTATTGGCTGAGGGAGCCGGCGTATAGCTTCCAGGTCATGTGGCCAGCATGACAAAGCTGCTTCTGGCAAACCAGAGCAGCACATGGAAACGCCGTTTACCTTCCCGCTGTAGCGGTTCCTATTTATCTACTTGCATTTTTGATGTGCTTTCGAACTACTAGGTTGGCAGGAATTGCCCACATTGACTGGCGCCAATGTTTGAAAGGTTTTGCTTCCCCATCCATGTGTGGGTTGCTGCTCCCAAAGAGAAATGAAGTTGGTGAGGCTAAGATGGTTCATTTAGCATTCTTAAGAGCAATGCCATTATCTAAATCTGTGGCACAACTACATTTGGAATACTGTGTCCAGTTCTGGTCACCTCGCTTTAGAAATGATATTTTAGAGTTGGAAAAGAGGTGATCAAGGGCATGGAGAGATCCCCATGTAAGGGAAGCTTGCAGCGTTGGGACTTTTAACTTTAGAGAAAAGATGAGTAAGAGGTGATATGGGATAAGTCTGTAAACTCATGCATGGCATAGGTCATAGAGAAAGAGGATAGACTAAGCTTTGAAATCATGACTGGCCCCATGTCAGCCAGTGAGCTTCCTCGGCTGTGAGATTTGAACCTGAGTATTTCCAGTTCTAGTCCACCAGAATTCATTGTACAGTGGTACCTCTAGTTACGAACTTAATTCGTTCTGGAGGTCCGTTCTTAACTTGAAACTGTTCTTAACTAGCGGCGTGCTTCCGCTAATGAGGCTTCTTGCTGCCGCTGCGCCAGCAGCACACGATTTCCATTCTCATCCTGGGGCAAAGTTCTCAACTCGAGGTAACTCTTCCAGGTTAGCAGAGTTTGCAACCTGAGGCGTTTGTAACTCGAGGTACCACTGCATTTGTTTTGGACTGGCCAGTTTATTAAATCTCATTGCGAGAGGCAATCGGGGAGAATGCCTCTTCTAAGTGGTGCCTATTTCTTTTGCAAATGAAAACCATTGTTAAAGAAGATTTCGTGATCTCATTAATACGGGACTAATTGTCGATTCATAAGTCAATCAACAGTTCATTTAGTCAATTAATCTAACCGGTAATTCAGTTGGTGGTGTCCTGATTATTATTAGTTTTATTACTGTATTTCTGAGATATCCCATGGAGATAGTCACAAGAGTGGCGGGGGGGGGGGGCGGGTGAGCGGAAGAACCTCAGATATTCATCTTTGTGCAACTGCATCAGATCGCAGTAAATGATTACAGTCTATTCTTTGTTATGCTCCATGATCACTATTCTTAATGTGTCTCCGTGTGTGTGTCTCCGTGTGTGTGTGCGCGCGCGTACACACACACACACACACACACACACACACACACACACACACACACTGTACATAGTCATTCCTCCTCCACCTCCTGCTTAAGTTCAATGCAAGTTGAAGGGTCAAAAAGGCAAGGGGTGTTTCAGAAGTTTAGCAGACAAGCAATTGGTAGGAGATGGTGAACGTGGCATTGGTGGTGGTGATGAGATCTGGTATACATTATTTTGATGGTTTGCAAGCATCCATCATTCATATATTCTTTCTTTCTTTCTTTCTTTCTTTCTTTCTTTCTTTCTTTCTTTCTTTCTTTCTTTCTTTCTTTCTTTCTTTCTTTCTTTCTTTCCTGTGCTATCTGTATACATTTACAACATGTGGGGGGGGGTTAGGGGGGTTCTGGCTCCACATTGGGTGTTGAATAACTATCTGTTTAATACAAATATACAGATTAAATCTGTATATCTGCCTGCGGATCTGCTATGTTGAGAAAGTGGGTCAAGAACCTCTTGCCTCCAGGGACTATCCCTACAGCTGGAGTGGTCCTTCACCCCTGATGGCGTTAAACCTGATCTTTTCAAACTCCAGAGTCAACACAGTCAGAGGAAGAAATGCTTCTGAATGTCAATTGTTGGAAGCCAGAGGAAGGGGGGGAGAGCTTTCGCGCTCAGGTCCTGGGCTAGATGGGCCATTGGGTATTTCTTTGTTCTCAGTAGTTCAAAATCCAGAGACAGGTTCGAAAATCATAAAAAAGAGAGAGAAAAGAATGTGTTTAGGAATGTCCTGGATTGTTTTCTATTGTTGTTCATTTTCAAGCAAGCCTTTGGATGAATAGCATTCTATGTCCTTATAAAGGTGTTTGTGGGAGGGGGAAGGGGTGTAGCGTGGGGGTACTAGAGGGGCCGTGGCTCCGGGAGCAGGGGCGTAGGAAGGGGGACAGTGGAGGCGGATTGCCCCGGGTGTCCTCACTGAGGGGGGTGACATTTGGCGCACCGCCCGCACATCACTCCCAAGCCTACCCCGAGGCATCAGGGTAAGGGGGGGGGAGCTGTGCCGCTTTGCTGGCGGCATTCCCCCCTTCCCCCTTCATTTTGACAGCTTGCATGCATGGGCAGGTGGCGCAGCACGCCCCTGATTGACTCTGGGGCAGGATGGGGCCTCTCTGTCAGGGTTGGTGGCAAGGGCTGAGGTGCTGTGGTTGGCTCCTTCGTCCTCTGCACCCCTGCCCCCTGGCACACATGCCTGCCTGCCCTGTGTGCTGTTTGCTCATGCAACGCCGCTGGGAGGGGGTTATTGGCTTGCTTTTTTGTTTTTATTATGTATTATGTATTCTTATGTTAGGAACTTTCAGGAATACCACTCCTGAAAGACCTAAGGTGGCTACCAGTAGGTTTCCAAACACAATTCAAAGTGTTGGTGCTGACTTTTAAAGTCCTAAATGGCCTCAGCCCAGTATACCTGAAGGAGCATCTCTACTCCCGTCATTCAGCCCAGACACTGAGGTCCAGCTCCGAGGGCCTTCTGCTGGTTCACTCACTTCGAGAAGTGAATACAGGGAACCAGGCAGATGTCAAGGAAATAAACAACTACCTGACTTTTAGAAGACATCTGAAGGCAGCCCTGTTTAGGGAAGTTTTTAATGTTTGATGTTTTATCGTGTTTTTAATATTCTGTTGGGAGCTGCCCAGAGTGGCTGGGGAAACCCAGCCATATGGGCGGAATATAAATAATATATTTTTATTATATTATATTTTATTTTATTTTGTTGTTGTTTAGTCGTTTAGTCGTGTTCGACTCTTTGTGACCCCATGGACCATAGCACGCCAGGCACTCCTATCTTCCACTGCCTCCCGCAGTTTAGTCAAACTCATGTTGGTAGCTTCGAGAACACTGCCCAACCATCTCATCCTCTGTCGTTCCATTCTCCTAGTGCCCTCAATCTTTCCCATCATCAGGGTCTTTTCTAGGGAGTCTTCTCTTCTCATGAGGTGGCCAAAGTATTGGAGCCTCAGCTTCAGGATCTGTTTTATTATTTTATTTTATTTTATTTTATTTATTTTTACCTCCCTGTGATCTCCAGATGATGGGCAGTATACATACAAGTTTAACAAATAACAATAGCAATGCATTAAGTGAAAATAATATACAGAAATGCATTATACAAGGGGAAATTATTTTGCAAACATGCATATTAGGCAAAATTGCTTCTAGTTTTCCCACAGCTATCTGATTGGCCACTGTGGGAACAGGGCATTGAGCTCGATGGGCCTTTGCCTATCCTTATGCTCTTATTCTTCTTAGTTTCCTCCTGCTTAGCCAGCTCTTTTTGACTTACTGAGTTTGCTTCCACGATTCCGTATTCTGATTATTATATAGTGTTTTACTGCTGCTGTTGTGCACCACTTTGATTGCCATCTGGCAGAGATTGTGGCATATAAAAGCTTGAAATAATAAGGCATGCGTTTTAGCAATGTAACCAACTCGCTGTCAGATTGCTGGCCCTTTGCTGAAATAGCTGTACTGTTGCTGTGCCAAGGCAAAAGCCTTGGACGTGCCGTTTCCCCCCCTGAATGCATCTCTTTGATGCCGTCATCCAACTTGAGTTCGAAAAGTTCACTGGATGAAAATGACCGCCTAACATGCAGGCACACACAGGAGCTGGCACCTGCAAGGTTAGACCAACTGCAAAATGTGAAGCCACCCTATATGCCCCGCTAGGGATCATTAAGAAAGGGGGGTTGAAAATAAAACTTCAAATCTATGGTGTGGCTGCATTTGGAGTACAGTGCACAATTCTGTCCACCTCTCCTCAAAACGGATATTGTAGAGTTGGAAAAGGGTCAGAAAAAGGCAACTGAAACAAACAAGGAGATGGAAAGACTCCCCTGTTAGGAAAGTTGTGGCTTTTTAGTTTAGAGAAAAAGGCAAGTAAGAGGTGTTTAAAATGATGGGTGGTGTGGAGAAAGTGGATAGAGAGAACTCTTTATTGCTTTCTCATAATACTAGAACTAGGGGACTGTCAGGTTTCAGTGAATTCCGATTCCCCCCCCCCCCCCGCCACAACAGACAGTCAAAGAAGTAGACAAGGAAGCTCTTACCGAGTCTTTATTCAATATTCACAGTGAGAGGCCTCTGTATGCTGCCTCTTAGGTTAATGGCGTTGCTCCATCTGAGCTCGCCCCCCTTCCTAGCAACAGCACTTCCCCTTGCGGTGGCTGTCAGGGGCTAATTGCCTCTGAGTCCTTTGCTCTTCCACTTTCAATGCACACCGGGTTCTGGGGGAAGGGAGGTCAGAAGTGCTCTCCAGTGATAACGTGTCAGTCAGCTAGTTGCTATGTCTCCCCCTTCTCTTCTCCCAACACCTCCCAACTCTTCTGTTCACCTATCTCTGAGCCATGACCTTCCTCAAACCACTGCTGTAATTCAATACTGCCTTCCTCTTCCCTGGAAAGTTCAGGAAGCAGGGGCAGTCTCCACCATTCCTCAGTCTTATCCCCTCAGTCCAGTCCCTGAAGCTGAATGTTGGAAGATTCAGCATGGAGTAAATAAAGTCCTTTTTTATGCAGCACTTACGGATCACCCACCCTTTCTTCTTTGTTGTACTTTCTAGGCAGAGATCCAGGATTTTTAGGTCACCCTAGGAGCTTCATGGCCAAGTATAGAATGGAACGATGGCCTCCCAGGTCTGCGTCTGACACTCTAATCACTAAACCACACTGGGAAGCACACATAGGATTGCACCCTAAAGCTAAGAGAAAATGGCTTACCTGAAGCTGGATGTTTTAATGCAGAGGTTGGATAGTCATCTGTCATGGATGCTTTAGCTGAGATTCCTGCATTGCAGGGGGTTGGAATAGATAGCCCTTGGGTTCCCTTCCAACTCTACAATTCCACAATTCTATGAGTCTACCTAGTAAGTTCACTTCATAGAGGCGAACATAGGACCAGAAACATCTTTATTTTGTCACTCGTTCATTTAAACAACCGCGCTCCCATCATCTCCGTCCTGATCTTGGTCAGTTGACTCTCGCAATGAGAAGATCATTAGAAAGTTTGATTTTTGTGCGTTTCAGCCTGGATGGGTCTAGCTGAACTTGCCACGTCATCTCCCGGGATGGACTTTGGGGGTGGGAATGTGAACCTTCTCAAAGTGCTTGTAAAGAAGGAGGGAAAAAAGAGAAAGAAAAGGAAAAGAGGAAAAGGAAGAAGAGAGAAGGCAAAAAGCAAAAAAAGTGTATATATATTTCGACCACTATAACATTACGCATTGTTAAAATCTACTAACCCCCCACCCTCTCCCCCCTTCACCATATCGTGACTTCCAACCACTCCTATATTCTGATATAGGTTTCACTGATAAACCGCATACCTCTCTCTAATTTAATTTGTTTTCTTAATATTGTGACCCTCATAAGTCTGCTATTAGTTGCGCCTTTTCCACTTGTTTTTGTAAATAAATCTTGAGCGGTTTCCACTCTTCTCCTGCTTTTTCTTCGCTTAAACCTTTAGATATTCCGACTTTGATTGCTGAATTTTGATAATTTATTAATTTGGTCAACCACTCTTCTTTATTTGGTATTTTTTTACTCTTCCAATTTTTGGCGACTAGGAGTCTTTATCTCCCTTTTTTCTTTCTTTTTCTTTTTCCCTTTTTTTTTTTTTAAATTGCATTTGTTATGTTATGTTAAGATATATTAAGTTATGTTATGTTACATCAAAAATTGTTATGTTTGTTAGGTTTTTCATAAGTTAGAATTCTTTCCCCCCCCCTTTTTTTATTCTTTTTTTTTTTCTCATCTGAAGTAACTTTTGGGTTGACATTATTTATTTATTTTTTCTGTTCTGTGTAGTTATGTTGTTATATCTGCTATCCATATTCTATTCTTTTTATATGTTGAATTTTAAAGATTTTCAATAAAGATTATTTTAAATTAAAAAAAAAAAAAAACAAAGTGCTTGTTTGTGGTAAATTCAGCTGGTGAGGTAAAGAGGGGTGAGTCATTAGAGAAAATACCCCAGTTTAAATCTCAGCAGCCCTGATCTCACTGGGTGGCTCTGGGGAGACGTCAGTCTTTCAGGCTCAGCACTGTAACTAGCCCCATTAGTAATAGACACAGAGCAACACCACACAGACTGCATTGTAGGACTGTGGTCAGTGGAGAGTTTTAAAGGAGAAAATGTGCCAAGGAAGCAATTTGCAGACACGTAGGATGCGGGTGGCGCTGTGGGTTAAACCACTGAGCCTAGGGCTCGCCAATCTGAAGGTCGGCGGTCCGAATCCCCGCAACGGGATGAGCTCCCGTTGCTCGGTTCCAGCTCCTGCCAACCTAGCAGTTTGAAAGCACGTCAAAGTGCAAGTAGATAAATAGGTACCGCTCCAGCGGGAAGGTAAACAGCATTTCCGTGTGGTGCTCTGGTTCGCCAGAAGCAGCTTTGTCATGCTGGCCACATGACCCGGAAGCTGTACGCCGGCTCCCTCGGCCAATAACGCGAGATGAGCGCCGCAACCCCAGAGTGGGTCACAACTGGACCTAATAGTCAGGGGTTCCTTTACCTTTAGGAAAAGACCTGGAATGGCAAATTGTGATTCCGGAATTGTGATTCCAGATGACCCCTGGGGTCCCTTTCAAAGCTACAATTCTATGGTTCATTGCAATGGATCAGAATGTGTTCACTTTGCTACTGCCTTTCAAGAGTCCCTCCCTGGCACCATGTCGCTATCTGTTTGCCCCAAAGACTTGTCGTCTTGGAAACCAGCCTCCATGAGCTTTGGGGCCTCCGTTTATTATGATGGTTTTTGGCACTGCAGGGTGGTTGCTCAGAAGCAACTGCTTCTCCCCGCCCCCTAGCCAGGTCTTTGCATCTGAGGCTAGAGGGGACCTTATTTCCTGTAGGGCCCTCGTCTCACTCCCTTGTGTCCATCCAGAGGACTGGCTTGTCACAGCTCGTGAGCTCTTTTCCATCCTGGTGTTGATCTGGGGGGCAGCTGAGGGCTACGTCTCCCTCAAACCAGACCCAGCTCTTCCCTGGAGTCCAAGCACCAGGTCTCCTGCCTGCAAACCTGAGGTCCAATTATCCTGAAACAAACTGCACCCGTGACTCCAGGAAGGTCTGTGTCGAACCAAGAGCACTTTCCAGAAGGAGCTGCCCTTTCCCTCCTTCCTGAAGGCACTTGACAACTACTGTATATCCCATTGCCTAACCAGAGAAAGGCATTTGTCATTTTTGCGTGTGTGCTTTTCCCTGCCTGCAGTGCCAAGGGAAGGGGTTTCTCTCCCTCCCTCTTTTCTTCCTGCTATTTACCAAAGAGGCTTATTTCTGATGGGTGGAAAGAGACAAGAGTAAAATCTCTGTAGCCACAGGCTTGCAGGCGAAGGTAAAAGGCTGAAGCCCACGAGGCCCATATGCTGTCTGTCCCAAGAGGCCGAGAGGATTGCTCCCAGCTGCTGAGGAGACAACTTGTCAAGGCATGCTGAATGCCACCAAACGGCACTGCTGGGAACAACAGAGGGGTGGGTGAAGAGGGTGTAGGTCTCCTTCAAAATGCATCTTATGGATCCGTTCCCCACTCTCCGGTTTGGGTACTCATGAGCGATACGAGGGGTGGAGACTGTAAGAACACCAGAAGAGCCTGTTGGAGCAGGCCAGTGGCCCCTCCAGTCCAGCATCCTGTTCTCACAGTGGCCAAGCAGATGCCCCAATGGGAAGCCCCCCAAGCAAGGCATGAGCACGACGGGGCACTGTCCTTCCTCCTGCGGTTTCCAGCCACTGGTACCCAGAAGCGTTCCTGCCCCCGACAGTGGAGGCAGAACATAGCTGTCATGGTGAGCAGCCATCCTTCCTGGAGTGACTTCACAAATAATCTGTCTTCCCAGGGAACTCTGGGAGGGAAATAGAGCTCTCCTAACAACTCTCAGCACCCTTAACAAACGACAGGTCCCAGAATTATCTGGGGAAAGCCATGACTGGGCAAAAAAGAAGAAGAAAGGCACAAATACAGGATGGGAGGTAAACGGCGTTTCCGTGCGCTGCTCTGGTTTGCCAGAAGTGGCTTTGTCATGCTGGCCACATGACCTGGAAGCTGTACGCCGGCTCCCTCGGCCAATAATGCGAGATGAGCGCACAACCCCAGAGTAGGTCACGACTGGACCCAATGGTCAGGGGTCCCTTTACCTTTACCTTTTTACAGTCCTCCAGATAGCCTGGGCCTAAGCCACATACAGTGGTACCTCAGAAGTCAAACAGAATCCATTCTGGAAGTCCGTTCGACATCCAAAATGTTCGGAAACCAAGGCGTAGCTTCTGATTGGCTGCAGGAAGCTTCTGCAGCCAATCAGAAACCGCGTAGGCTGCATTGGACGTTCAAGTTCCAAAGAACGTTCGCAAACCAGAACACCCACTTCTGGGTTTGCGGCGTTCGGGAGCCAAAACGGTCGACTTCAAGGTGTTCACGAACAAAGGTATGACTGTACTGTGTGTTCTACCTCCAATGTAGGAGACAGCCTGCTTCTCAAAAACAGTTGCTGGGTATCTCTTCCCACTTGTAACAGAGTTGCTGGGTTCAGTTTCTGCTTGCGGGCTTCCAATGTGCATCTTTGTGGACAGGATGCTGGGCTACGCTGGGTATTTGACCTGATCCAGCAGCCAGGCTCTCCTTATGTTCTTATTGATCTCTCCTTGCTATTGCGTCTCTCTGCCTTTCTCTTTAATAGACTGTTAGCCTGTGGGCAGAAGCTGTCTTTCATTTGAATTATTCTAAAGCACTTTGGTCATTATTAGCAATAAATTGCACCCATCCTTGTCTGCGCACCATCTCCTGCAACCCATTAAATCGCCACAATTGCTATCTGCGATTCCTTTCCCATCACCACCCCCATTCAGAATTATTCCATATAAAACTTTGAAAGTTTGCTTTGAAAGTCCCTTTTCTTTTTCTCTGGCAGAATGTGCCTCCCTATGAACACAAGGCCTCTTTAGAAGGCAGCAGGCGAAGGTCTCTCAGCCTGACCAGTGGATCTGATTAGGTCTCTATAGGCTTGACATTTGAGCCACACAATCAGGGAAGCACTTTCGTCAGTTCCGGCTTGGTCATTTGCTCTCATTATTTTCTACCTGCAACCACCCCCTCCAAAAGTCATAGCAGATGAGATCTGGCGTGCAGGTGTTAAGTCTGATGGGCCAGGAGTGTATCAGTTACTTATGAGTGACAATCAAGGTTGGGAACTTCAGTGAAAATATGCTTCAAAGAGATATTCAGATGCTGTCAGTTCTGTTCACTCCCTTTGGAGTAAAGCTTTTACATGCTTGAGACTTGTGGGTACAGTCTGGTTAGAGGCTGCCATGCAATGCACGCTTAACCAAGTGTAAGTAGGTACAGGGATTTGATTCAGTTTGCCTTGAAAGTTGATTAAATCAAAGAAAACGAAATAATGATATCTGGATTTGAGGATTGAAGATAATGTTTGTTCATAGAAAGCGGCTTTGCTGGGTGTTACATTGGATTGGAGAAAGTGAATATTGTTTTTATATGGAGGACAGATGAAGAACTGAAAGTTCTTTATTTTCTGAATCTTATTTTTCTATCTTTCTCTTTTAACCTCTTTTCTAGTCCTTCCTTCCTTCCTTCCTTCCTTCCTTCCTTCCTTCCTTCCTTCCTTCCTTCCTTCCTTCCCCCTCCCTTTTGTGTTTTTATTATATCTAGATAAAAGTCTTGGTTTAAAAAAGAGGGGAAAGATAATTGTTTTGTATTTTTCTCTAAGAACCTTCATAACATTAATTTATTTATTTTTTTAAAAAAAGTTGATTCCATCAATTGTGCACTTTCCAAAACAATATGAAACCAAAACACAGCCATCCTGCAAAATTTGCACTTATCAAACTTTTGGGAGGCAGTTCTTCAACCAAAATATGTTTTCAAAAATGTAACTACAGTATGCCTTTTGTGATTCAGCTACTGAAGAATGCTGAAGGCGTACCCCTTTCCCCTGGCTTTTCATGCTTGTAGTGTATGTTTTCAGGACCCACCTAATTTTTATGCTTCTAAGTTGTTTTTAATATTGTGCTTTAATGCTGCAACGCACTCTGAGATCTTAGGGTGGACAGAACAACAGCAACAGCAACAACAACAACAACAACAACAACAACAACAACAACAACAACAACAACAACGTTATTATTATTATTATGGGGCATGCATAAAAATGAATATATTTGTGAATATAACAGTGTTATATTATATTATATGTATGTGTGTGTTAAACACATGGAAATTCATTATGAGAAATTGCTTGGAAAAATGTGTATGTTAGTCAAAACTGCACATACAAAATGTGTTTATTAGGCAAAATTCATGCCAGAATGCTGAAGGGGAAAAAAAGAAGAAGAATATATGCCCTCCAAAATTTTTTGTTATCTGAACTTTGCAATGCAGCTTCATAGTCACGTGACATGCATAAGAATGCATCTGTTACTGAAAATAGCACACAAAAATTAGCTCAGAGAGTAGCCAAAGGTTTTTGCTAAGAGAAAACCTCAATCAAATCAGAACCATCAAATTTCACGTATAAATCCATTTAAAATGGATTCCTCCTCTACTCCTAGCTGCAGCCCTATCTAACATTTCCTCTACTCAGATCCCTTCTGTCTCCTTGGCCTCCCTCCTTATAATTTCCAATCCCCTCTTCCCCTCAAACACACCCCACGTCACTAACAACCCACCTTTCTATGACTGCTCCTAACCCCTTCACATCCCAGTCTATCACCATAGCAATTCAGCCAATGGCTAGACTGCTAGGAGTTTGTAGACAGATAACAACTAAATTGTTTTTGTTTTTAAAGTCTATCTAAGACAGGAAAGCTGAAACTTTTTACTGGCCTGATTCCCCACTAGCTTGACCTGAAGAATGTGGCTAAATCGCCGAGATCCTGGGAAATGAACATCAGATGCTTGGCAAGGCAGGAATCCGATTAGATGTGAAAATAGCCACCGCCCTGCTCCTCATTGCTTCCATTGTCCGGTTGACTTTGCATCTGTTTGTTAGGTCAGCGAGCCTCCCTTGCAAACCAGAGGAAGGCTCCTACAATCATGCCTTGTGTTGACCTGGAGCCCTTGGCCTATGCATGCCCCAAAGGCAGCCATGTTTCCTGCGGGGAGGGTGGCGAGTCCTGTGTGGCTGATCCCCTAAAGTAACAGATGGTGGCTTTGAAACTCTAACCCCACTCAATTTCCCCACCTCCTGCCTCTGCTCTTCCTCTGTCCTCAGGCGCCTGGAGCTTACATGCCATCCAATTTGTTACCTACAACGGGGGAGGTCAAGGTCCTGCCGGCTGCTGGTCTTCTCCCCTCAGTTTGGGGCATTTGGCTTGAATTGCTTCCTCCTTGGAAGACGTTGTCCACTGGGAACGGAAAGGGGGGGGAAGGGGGAGGAAATGGAAAGCAGGGAGAGAATGTATTAGGAATAACATCCCCCCCCCCGCCCTCTGACTTTCGAAGCTATTCAGTGGCGTTGGAACACAGTTCCATGTCCCCTGACATTTCACAGACGAAGCCTTGTTTTTATATCTAGGACAATCTACCGTTCTGTGACTGACCCTTCCCATCTGGCATTCAACCTCCCCTCATATTCTCTAATTGCAGCAAATCAGCCAATTGCTAGGAAACTAGGAGGTTGTAGGTGGTTCACCAATGAAAAAGGCTTTGAAAAATGATAAAAGGGGAACATTTCTTTGGGGCGAACCTTCTGAGGACCAATAGGACCTTAGAGACCAACTAAGTAGTAACCAAGTACTACACTTGGGCAAAAATAAAAATGAAAAATGAAAGGCACAAATACAGGATGGGTGACACCTGGCTTGAGAGCAGTACATGTGAAAAGGATCTAGGACTCTTGGTACACCACAAACTTGACATGAGTCAACAGTGTGATGCAGCAGCTAAAAAAGCCAATGCAATTCTGGGCTGCATCAATAGGAGTATAGCGTCTAGATCAAGGGAAGTAATAGTACCACTGTATTCTGCTCTGGTCAGACCTCACCTGGAATACTGTGTCCAGTTCTGAGCACTACAGTTCAAGAAGGATACTGACAAGCTGGAACGTGCAACCAAAATGGTCAAAGGCCTGGAAACGATGCCTTATGAGGAACGGCTTAGGGAGATGGGTATGTTTAGCCTGGAGAAGAGAAGATTAAGGGGTGATATGATATCCATGTTCAAATATATAAAAGGATGTCATATAGAAGAGGGTGAAAGGTTGTTTTCTGCTGCTCCAGAGAAGCGGACACGGAGCAATGGATTCAAGCTACAAGAAAGAAGATTCCACCTAAACATTAGGAAGAACTTCCTGACAGTAAGACTTGTTTGACTGTGGAATTTGCTGCCAAGGAGTGTGGTGGAATCTCCTTCTTTGGAGGTCTTTAAGCGGAGGCTTGACAGCATATGTCAAGAATGCTTTGATTTTGTTTTCTGCTTGGCAGGGGGTTGGACTGGATGACCCTGTGGTCTCTTCCAACTCTATGATTCTATGATTCTAGGTTTGTCATTGGTATGAGCTTTCGTGTGCATGCACACGAAAGCTCATACCAATGACAAACTTAGGTGGTCTCTAAGGTGCTACTGGAATGAATTTTTTTAATTTTCTTTCGACTTCGGAGGACCACACGCTCCTCACAATCGCTGACCATGTACCTGTGGCGAACCCTCAAGCAGGACCCAACCACAAGACCGCTCTCCCCTCCTGTGGTTTCCAGTAACTGGTAAGAAGGAAGCTGCCTATACTGAGTCAGACTGTGCTTATCCAGCTCAGTATTATCTACACTGACTGGCAGGAGCTCTTGAGGGTTTCAGACAGGAGTCTCTCCCAGTCCTAACCTGGAGATGCCAGGAGTTGAACGTGGGACTTTCTGCACACAAAGCATGTCCTCTAACCACTGAGAGACAGCCCATTCCCCATGAAAAGTCACAAGGTGGCTTTACATTACCAAGGCTTGCCATCAGCTCCCCCTGACCCAGAAGGACTGTAAAGGGTTCTAGATCAGAGAATGGGACATTGGCTTGGCAACCTCAGCATTTCCAACTCAGCAGCTTCCTATGGCTAAGCTTGGAAACTTGGCAAGCCTATTGGGTCTTGGGTCACCTTGACCCATTAAGACATGCTTTGATCAACGGGTAGGAGGAAGAAAGATTCTAATGGCAGCAGACTTTCCTAATCTGCGTGTCTTTCTTTCTATCTCTTTCTTTCCCCCCCCTCTCCTGCTGCCTTGCTAGAGTCCCGCTTGAAAGTCTAAGAAATGAAACACAATTATTGGCGACAGTCCACATTGCTTGGGTCATGGGTTTCATGTCAGCTGCTGCTTGTAAGATGGGTGAAAATTCTTGACTTGAAAGTGAAGGGCAAAAGGCAGAAGGGGAGAGAAAACAAAGAGGGGAAGAATGGATGATGGACAGCCCGACTTGTTGAGGGTGAAATCAATTAAAGGGCATCAAATCTTGGATTCATGCTTTTTGAAAGTGACAAATCTGTGTTGGAAACAGAGAAAGATGGAAGGAGAATAATGCGTTTGACCTCCTGGAGACCGGCTGCTCCTTCCGTCAGAGGAGCCAAGAGTGAAGTAAGATGCGCTCATGATAAATTATAACAGCCAGCCAGCCACCTCAAAAAAAGTAACGAGGTGAAAAGGTTACCAAAGGGGACCCAAAATGAATGGAATTTAACCAGACATCGAGATAAATCAAGTCAGGCTCTCAATATTTGCGTGCCAGGGCTGCCTGGAACTGCTGTGGCTAATCTCAATTTGTTTGCCTTGTTCTTTAAAGGGTAATCGGCGTGCATACATCTTGTTTACCAAGACAGCCCTTTCAAAAATATTGCCACTGTGGAATGGGTCACTCAAACTCCATGGAAGTAATCATCCAGATGACAAAGATCTTACTTGGTGGGAATGACTAGAAGAAGTCAATTTTGAAGTCTTCTTTATCCTATCCGACTTGTCATTTGATCACCTACTATGTACTCAACCAAGCAAGAGCTTAAACCAGGGATGAGGAACTTGTGCCCCTTTAGAGGTTGCCAGACTCCAACCGGAAGAACTGTTCTGGAAGAACTATCCTGGAAGAACTCTTCTGTCTGCTGCCGTGCTTGGAATACAGTGGTACCTCGACTTACGAACGACTCGACAACTGAATTTTTTGACTTATGAATGGGGCAAATGGCCGCGCGCGTATGAATTTCTCGACATCCAAATGGAAACCGCGGTGGTTTTAGATAGGGTTACAAAAATTAATATCATATTATAACTTAGCAAGAAAATACGAATTATTGAAAGAAACAAATTTGGAGGACAATGTAAGGAAATGGGAATTATTTACCATTTATCTTAGTACATATGTAGACAAACCGTCTCTCCTTTCTGATGCAGCAGGACCCTAGGAATAAGAAGAAAGATAATTAATTATATGGATGTTATATTTTTGGTTTTAGTATAAATGTAGACAATCCTTATTTCCTCTCCGAGGTAGTAAGACTCAAGGAATAAGAAGAAAGGAAATTAATTATTTGGCTATTAATCGTATTGTAATATTCTGTATTATTATTTTTATTTCGGCTTTTTTTAAAAAAAATTGTAAAATTGTGTAAAATTGTGTGTGTGATTGGAAATATTTATAATATAGATAAGTCTAATCTAGGTTGTGAAGGAACAGGGCTGGGGGTAGGGGTAGGGGGGAAGGGGGGATTTTGTTTTGTATTCTGTATTTGGTTGTTTTCCTAGGCTTTGTCTCGTTGGGTTTTTCCTTTTAATTATTGTATATGTATAAATCATTAATAAACTTTATTTTTTTAAAAAAAAAGATAGGGTTTTTCCGACTACGAATTTTTAGATGGGGTTGCTTCAACTTACGAATTTTCCCGTTTCCAATGCATTCCTATGGGAAATCATGTTTCCAATGGCGCTTTTCGACTTACGGATTTTTCGACCTACGAAGGTGCCTTCGGAACGGATTAAATTCATAAGTCGAGGCACCACTGTACCCTATTGCTATGTTCGGAGCACCTGTCATCGCATTTGTAGGATAGTGACTGTGGAAAGGCATTTTGCCTCCATCTCAGTGATCTTTGATAGTGACTCACTACTCCGACATTCCTGTTCTTGGAACATTTATTTAATTCCTATTATTTGTGACTCCATGCACATATAATATGTCTTCTGTTTATGAATTTTGAAACAATATATGTTATAAATATTTTGTTAGTATATTATTAGCTGACATCTTGCTGGACACTGGAAAGGGGGTAAAATCCCAACAGTAACAGAGTGGCAAAACAAACTGCTAGACTTTGTGGAACTGGCTCAATAAACAGATAATTTAAGGGGAAATACTAAGCAGGCGTTTGTGAAAAAGTGGGATATGTTTAAAAGATATCTGCAAGAAAATAATAACAATAATGTAATTTCCATGGTAGCCTTGGAATGACTGGCTTATAACGTAAACTTATAACTTATAAGAGATGTTGGTATGATTGGATTTTTTACGTACAAAAGAGACAATAAGAAGACGAAGAGGAAAGTATGTACATTAGTAATATAGATGAGGTGCATTCTGGGAGGTGACGGGAAGTCAATATTTTTTATTTAATTTGTTAGGTTTGATTAAGGATATTTGAGGAATTTTGATTTATGTATATTTGATTTAATATGAATAACATAGGAAGAAGGAAAGAAGAAGAAAATATGTTGAAAATGTAACAAATGTTTAATGATGTAGTAGCAATAAGGTATATGTGCATAAGATTGTATAAGTAATAACATTTTTTTTTAAAAAAAAAAAGACATCTTGCTGGTTGTTATTCAGGACTCCAGCTCCCATCGGCCCCAGCCAGCATGGCCCAATGATCGGTGTGTGTGTGTGTGTGTGTGTGTGTGTGTGTGTGTGTGTTGCACTTCTGCTTTACGTGGCTTGTCACTTGATCACAGTCAACAAAGCACAATCTTAAACAAGGGGTGGAGAACCTGTGATCATCCAGATATTGTGCCCTTCAGTGTGGATGCCCTTTTGTTTTCCAGAACAACATCTGTTCTGATATGACAGGCACCCACTACAGTATTACGGTATACTTTCCAGAAACAATTGAAGACACACACACACCCAGATTTTTTGGCTGGGTGAAAAGGTCTCTGTCTCAGGTGTTAATTTTGCATCATTTTAAATACTTTTTTTTTTTTTGCAGGGAGGTAACACAATCTGCATGAAAATTCACATTTTAAAGCATGTATTTAAAGAGATAGATTCTATAATAATAATAATAATAATAATAATAATAATAATAATAATAATAATACCTCGCCCTCCCCAGCCAAGACTGGGCTCAGGGCGGCTAACACCGAATATAAAACAATTAATTAAAATACAGCTTAAAAACAAGATTAAATACAACATTGAAATTAAAATTAAAATGCAGCCTCGTTCAGAAAAAGGAAAAAGGGGGAGGGGATCAAGTTGATTCCAGGCCAAAGGCCAGGTGGAACAATTCTGTCTTACAGGCCCTGCGGAAAGAAATCGAATCTTGCAGGGCCCTGGACTCATGAGACAGAGCGTTCCATCAGGCCGGAGCCAATGTTGAAAAGGCCCTGGCTCTGGTTGAGGCTAATCTGACTTCCTTAGGGCCTGGGATCTCTGAGGTGTCGCTATTTACTGGGAAAGGCGGTCCCGTAGGTATGAGGGTCCTAGGCCCAGCACAAACATTTCTGCATGCTATTGTGATATATTTCTTGAGCTGAGAATGGCCTTGGAGCATTTGTGAAGTGTAAAAAAATCCAATGGCTATTCCTTACGAAGTTCAAAATCCGGAGCGCATCAGCTCAACTCATTCTGGAATTTGCAAAGATCAGAAGAATTAACAATCCCTAATTTCCATCCAAAATTCTTTTTAAAAAATCTCATTAACATTAAAGGCCTATAGTGACAAGAGAGGTCACCTTATCGGAGCAGCCTTGATGTTGATATTTGGGGGACCGCCTTCAATAAAGCATTTGTAGGTCCCTTTATCGCCTCAACCACCATCACACCACTCGCTCCAGTTGTTTAATTCTTCTGTGTCGCAGCCCTGCCCTTCCTGGGTGGTCTGTGCCCCCCCAAAAAACCGATTCCTTCATGGAGACACCAGTCCACACATAGACAAATTGCTGCCGACCCTGCCTCACAGCTGATCAGAGAGATGGGGCAAACTAGTTAGGTCTCCTTCCACGCTTATCGATCCCTCCCAGCCACTTCCCAGCACTCATCCACCAAAATGCCTCCTTCAAACGGTGCAGTGATAGATTATGGGCTGTCTGTTTTAGAGGTGCCTGCCTTGCCAGTTGCATGCTATGCAACTTTGTTATTGCTTTGGGAGAATCCTGAGTGTGCATGAAGTCAGGGCAGGGTTGCAAAAGAGAAGGCCGATTTTAAAATGGTGCTTTTAAGCAACAGCAGACGTTTGAATAAAGCAGGGAGGAATGCTGAGGATATGGGAGGCACAAAGGATCTGTGAGGGGATGTGGGGGTTGGGGGATGTCTTGGCAGAATTGGCAAGCAATGCAAGTAGGGGTAAAGGTAAAGGTAAAGGTAAAGGGACCCCTGACCATTAGGTCCAGTCGTGACCGACTCTGGGGTTGCGTGCTCATCTCGCATTATTGGCCAAGGGAGCCGGCGTATAGCTTCCAGGTCATGTGGCCAGCATGACAAAGCCGCTTCTGGCGAACCAGAACAGCGCACGGAAACGCCGTTTACCTTCCCGCTATAGCAGTTCCTATTTATCTACTTGCATTTTGATGTGCTTTCGAACTGCTAGGTTGGCAGGAGCTGGGACCAAGCAACGGGAGCTCACCCCGTCACAGGTATTCGAACCGCCGACCTTCTGATCAGCAAGCCCTAGGCTCAGTGGTTTAACCCACAGCGCCACCTGGGTCCCTGCAAGTAGGGGTAGCAGCCCCCAGTTTCACAAAGGCATGCAATAGCAATCAAATAAGCAAATAATAAATAAATACATCTTGCCAAATAGACGCAATTTTGCAAAGCGATTTCCCCTAAGGTAATGCGTTTCCCCATTCTATTTTCACTCATATATGCATTTTTTAATTCCTCCATTGGCTAAGCATGTGCTCTCTTTTGTACTCATGACTTGGCTGGAGAACTTGCATTGCAAAAATTGGAGAACTGCAAATTTCGAAGGACGGTTCCTGTTTCAAAAGTGTGAATCGGGTAGGCTCATTTTTTTCAAAGAGAACTTAATCAAATTGATTTCCCCCATCACCATCCTAGATGTAGTTTGATTCTTGCTGTTGAAACCCTCACTTTGTCCAGTTGTGAAATCTGAATGGTTTCTCTTGTTTTGTAACAGTTTCTCCTGTCTGGCCTCTTGTGTAATTGTCGTATGGAGAGAAGGCAGGTCCACTTCATCTCTCTCTCTCTCCCCACCCCACCCCACCCCACCCCACCCCAACCCCCCACCCCGCCACACTCCCTGCCACTGTTGTATTTTATGGTCTTCGATGGCAGCTCAGCTGAAGAGTTGCAAAATTCATATCCTCTTGGACTGTGGGGGAATGGCAACAGAAGAGATTTAATGCCCCACTGGGGTAGGATAGGAAACTGGGCAGGGGAGGAGGCGGGAAGGAAAGGGAGGCAGTTGGGGACTCTGGGAGTGAGAGGAGACCTGTAAAAGTGGAGCTTTCTTTGGAAATCTGGAAATCTGGAGGAAGCAAGTTGAATTCAAAATGTGAAATTTAGTTAAGCCATCCTTGAAATATCTCTTCCTAGAAAATCTGTTTCTTTCACTGAGTGCACACCTTCTACTTTCGGAAGCAATGGATTTCCAATACCTCCCTGTTTACATTTGGTTGCCTGATCATTTCTTTTCCTAATTCAAGGTGCTCTCATTAGTGTTTCAGATCCTGAAACTTAAGCTCCAAATTCCTGAAAGATCACCTCTCTCCCCACAGACCCTCTTGAGTATTAAAAGCAGCAGAGGGGGGCCCTCTTGGTAGTTCCACTATTCTCACCTGGGTGGCCAGGGAGAGGGCATTTTTCTGTGGCAATTCCTAGGTTTTAGATTTCCCACTCCACAGAGGTGCTTTGAGCACCTTCAGCATGCAGCTTTCTCCATATATTGAAGATACATCTCTTTGTCCTGATCTTTGACAGTTGAGCTATGAGTTTAGGGATTCGCCCTGTACCTGTGACGGTGATTTGTCTTAAACTGTTTTTAGTTTTAGTTTGCTGTAACCCACTTTGAGACCTGCCGATGAAGGGCGAACAATAAATTGACCAACAACAACAACAACAACAACAACAACAACCTCCTAAATGACCAACAAGTTGAATAAAGAAATCAAAAACATAATAGATATAAGGATTCAGACAGGCCTGAGGTACCCTGGAGTTAAGTTTTGCAGGGCTTTGTAAATTAATACAAGATTATCCTGTGTGTGTGGCATAGATAGCTACCACGACTCCAGAAACCATGAGGAGAAGCTAGATGATTGCAAAACAGTCCTTAAATTCCCCTTCTAAGAGCCCTCTCCCCTGCTGGGGTTTCTCGCAACTGGTATTTGGAAGCATTGCTGCCTCTGACCGTGGAGGCAGAGCGAAGCATCATGGCTTGTAGCCATTGATAACCCTCTCCTCCATGAATTTGTCTAATCCTCTTTTAAAGCCATCCAAGTTAACGGATACCACTACCTCCTGTGGGAGTGAGTTCCACAGTTTAACTATGTTGTTGTTTAGTCATTTAGTCATAGAATCATGGAATCATAGAGTTGGAAGAGACCACAAGGGCCATCCAGTCCAACCCCCTGCCAAGCAGGAAACACCATCAAAGCATTCTTGACATATGGCTGTCAAGCCTCTGCTTAAAGACCCCCAAAGAAGGAGACTCCACCACACTCCTTGGCAGCAAATTCCACTGTCGAACAGCTCTTACTGTCAGGAAGTTCTTCCTAATGTTTAGGTGGAATCTTCTTTCTTGTAGTTTGAATCCATTGCTCCGTGTCCGCTTCTCTGGAGCACCAGAAAACAACCTTTCACCCTCCTCTATATGAGTCGTGTCCGACTCTTCGTGACCCCATGGTCCATAGTTTATGCACAGCATAAAATGCACTGCCTTTTATCAGTCCTGGCTCTTCCAATATGCCTGCCATTTCTAGGGTTACAAGAGAGGGAGCAAAACCTTTCTCTATCCCCTTTTTCCTGTGCCGTGTATCATTCCTTTCCCCCTTGCTCCACATCCAATCTGCTTGTTAGTTATCCTGTCCTTCTACACTTGGACATTCCGTCTCACATTCCCAGTGACTCACCAAATGCCTTTCCTAGCTCCCCTCCCCCCAGCCAACTCCTGCCTGGGTGTTGATCCACCCGAGGGGTGATAAATCCATCAAGGCTGTCAGGATCCCATCGCTTGGGCTGGTGAGAGGAGAGGGGCCCTGGCTGCCTCCCATCGCTCCCCGTCCTCAGCCAGGATGGATAGCTCTTCCTTGACTGACAGCTCTCCCACTGGCTGGAATCGGTGTCCTGCTGAAAGAAGATTTGTTAAATGGCACTTAGTGTCCCCTCCTCTCGTGGCACAGGTGGGGGGGGCAAGTTAGGAGGGTGTTGTCTTCATTCAGAAGTTGCTTGTCTCATTTCGGCACAGCAAGTGTCTTGTCATCACCCCTCCCTGTCCCCCTCTTCTCTCGGATCCATTGGCATGGCTCTGGGATGGAAGACAGACACAGAACAGGCTTACCTTGTTCTCCCTCGTCCTGAGATTGGCAGGACACCTGAAAAAGACAGTTGGGAAGACTCCAGGCTCCCAAGGGGAGGTGATGGATGGGAAGAGGGGAATAGAATTTCACTGGTCGCTGCATCTGTGCTGATACATCATCATCATATCTATCAATGATTTGCATGTCTGCCGCCTTTCATTAGTGAATTATGCTCCAGGCGGCTCACAACATGAAATAAAATATGGAATTCATTAAGTTACAAAACCTACTATTTTGAGAAATGGCTTGCTCTCTATGTGTTTGGACACCGATTGCTATATACTCACCCAACCTGGCATGAGGGTTCCTGAGGCGGGAGTTGTGTTGTGTTGTTGGTTGTTGTGTATGTGTGTTTACATTGGGATGCTGGCCGCCATTTTGAATCAAGTTGTTGGTCCAAAAGACGAATCCGGTATGACTTTGCCTGATTTTGGTCGTAATTCTGAGGAAGTGCTGTGGGCCCCATTCACAAGATGGCTGTTGGGGGAGGACGTGACGAAATGTCTATGGTTGCTGGGAAACATAACACAAAACCGCTGCTTTGTGTGTGGGAGGGTGGCATCACACAAAATGGCTGCCATGTCTGAAAGAGCAGAAAAAGAGACAGGGCTACAAAATGGCGCACACATTCCCCCGCAAGGTCCCCTACCTCATCTCATTAAAAGAGGAAAAAAAAACACCTATATCAGATGCCTCATTCAGAGAGAAGCTCTTTGCACCTTTCCTCTGTTCAGAATAGATGGGAGGGCGCACGTCTACTTCTGGCATCCAATGAAATGTGGGGCATTCTATTTCTTTCTTTATTTTTGTGGGGGGCCTTTTCGGGGAGTGTTTTCAATGTAGGTGAAGCCAAGCCAACGGAAATAGGAACAAGGCAGGAAGAGCAAACAGTCTCTCAGGCCACTGTGGATTTTTGAATGTCAAGAGTATGGGCAGGAGTCAGGCTCTGGGGCCTGTAGTGCTTTGCAGGACTGGGGCCTGCCTCAGCTTGTGCTGGAGAAGCAAGGAGTGGCCACTCAGGTGAAGACCTCAGCTTGTGCTGGAGAGGCAAGGAGTGGTCACTCAGGTGAGGCCACTTGATACCTCACTGCACCTGGTGGCAAGAGCTGGGAGGGATAAAAGCTCAGCATTTCCCTTCAGCTCTTTGCCACAGCAACGCTATCCCTGCCTGGTTGCATCTGGCCTCCTTGGACCCTTGCCTTGCCGACGCCTTGATCCTCGACCCTTGTACCTTTGCCTTGCCGACGCCTTGCTCCTTGACTCCCAGACCTTTGCCTCTGCCTTGCTCCTTGACCCTGCGACTGCCTGCTGCTGGACCCTCAGCCCTGCACCTGCTCCTGCTTCTACACCACCATCTTGCCTCTGGTCCTGACGTCCTCAGCCAGGGCTTCAACCGCCCGCCGACCGGACCGTGACATTGAAGAGATGTCTCCTCAGACTTTTTGTGGGCACTGCAGGAGGTGACGATGGGCCTGCCGGTGCCTGAGGCGCCCCTTAAGCTCTGCCTGTCCTGGCTCCAACCCCTAGGCCCTGCCTAGAAACGAGCATGGTAAGAAACAATTATACCTGTGTGTGATTCTGATTAAAGAAATGGCGCCTGTCAGCATCCCCATGTCAACATTTCTTGCTTCTCCTCTTCTTCCCTCCAGCGCAGAAGGAAGGGAATTAAGCTGCCAAGGCGCTGGGAAGAGCAGAGGACATCGGTTCAGCTTCCTTGACTCTTGTCTGGCAATTATAACAGCTCTGGTTCAGAATGCAACCCAGTTTCATTTTTGTGACATTCTGTCCATACCACGCACAGCTTTCCCCAACTCCCCGTGTCAAGGGTGATAACCTACTTCCTTATTATCCAAATATTCGCAGTCGTGAATCATCAGCTTGTTAGAAAGCCTCACGGCCGGCAGACGGAAAGACGCTCAGAAGCAGCAGTGTCGAGTCTGGAACAAGGAGGATGTGTGTTGGGTGGGGGAGAGTGGGGGGGGTGAGCCTGTCATGAAACTTTTTCTTATTTTCAAGGGTTGGGAGGAATAAATACATTCCAAAACACACTGTTGATCTGCCTTTTTTTGGTCCTGAACAGCTACGTGTTCCTATTTTCTATCTCCCACCCCGAGCACATTTTTATATCGGTTTTCAAGACAAGCAAACGAAATTCCCAAAATGCTGCCGGGGGCAGGGGCTTCTCAGCTGGGCCAAAGCACGGTAGAGGCATGCCTGGTTTAGGAAACCCCAGAAACTGCCTTATACTGAGTGAGACCATTGGTCCGTCATTGTTGTTTACTCTCACTGGCAGCAGCTCTCCAGGGTTTCGGGAAGGGCATAGCTGCCAACTCCTAGAGGTCCAGCTCATTTGGGTCCCCCCAATATTTGGGGGGAGGGGCTATCCCCCCCCAATGTTCTGAATGATCAGGGGATGGAGGCATAGCCTCGGTCCTGTATACCTGAAGGAGCATCTCCACCCCCATCATTTAGCCCGGACACTGAGATCCAGCGCCGAGGGCCTTCTGGCGGTTCCCTCACTGTGAGAAGCAAAACTACAGGGAACCAGGCAGAGGGCCTTCTCGGTAGTGGCGCCCACCCTGTGGAACGCCCTCCCATCGGAGGTCAAGCAGATAAACAACTACCTGACATTTAGAAAACACCCAAAGGCAGCCTTGTTTAGGGAAGTTTTTAATCTGTGATATTTTAATGTATTTTAATCTTTGTTGGAAACCGCCCAGAGTGGTGGGGGAAACCCAGCCAGATGGGCGGGGTATAAAATAATAATAATAATAATAATAAGTCTCCCGCTGAAAAATGCGGGATCAGCAGCAGCGCGGCACCAGAAGTCGCTTCTACGCATGTCTGGACATGCGTAGAAGCAACTTCTGGTGCCGGCACCGCCCAATTTCCGGTGCCCAGACATGGGTAGTGCGGCACCGGAAGTTGCTTCTATGCATGTCCGGAAGCGACTTCCTGTGCCCCGTTACCCATGTCTGGGTACCGGAAATTGGGCGGCGGCAGCACCCAAAATGGAGCCTCCCTGGCAGGTAGGAAATCCGGGGGATTTACGGGATTTTTTCCAATCTGGGCTGCCAGCGGGAAACGGTTTAAAATACGGGGGTTTCCCGCAAAAAAACGGGAGACTTGGCAGCTATGGATAGAGGAGGCCAAGCGCAAAGCCGAGTGTGGTGAGGCTCCTCCTCCTCCTGCCACAAAGGAAAAAGGAGGGGGGAAGCCCCAGGCTGATGGTGGTGGCAGGCGGAGGAAGAGCAGGTTGATCATGGAGCCAAGTATGGCACGAATTCAGTGATTGGCGGCTCCTCCTCCTCTTGCCACTTAAGGGAAAGATGGGGTGGCCGGTGGAAGTGGCAGCAGGAGCAGGAGCTGCCAGCCATTGAAACTATGCTACTGCCGTGTTTGACTCTACCTCCTGGCTCTTCCTGACGAGTGCTATTTTTCTAGAAAAAGAGATGACGGACCTGAGTGGTGCTGGAACTGAGTTCTGTTGAGTTCTGGCTGTAAGAAGCCCTGCACCCAATGTGCCGACGTTGCATGGTGTCCTGATCTCACATGTGCATCATCTGGCTATCAGACTTGGGTCTCTTCCAGCTCTCCTCGGAGATGCTGGGGATTGAACCTGGGACCTTCAGCATGCAAATTTGATGCTCTGTCCCTGAACCATAGCCCTTCACTACACTGAGGCAGACCATTGGTCCGCCTAACTCCGTATTGTTTTCATTGATTGGCAGCAGCTCTCCAGGGCTTCAGGAAGAAATTGCTCCCCACTGTACCTGGGAATGCTAAGGATTGAAACTGGGAACGTCTGCATGCAAAATGGATGTTCTACCATTGAGCTACACTCCTTTACTAAAGTGATTCATAATCTTCATCCACCTGGCTCAGAATTGTCTATACTGGCAGAGGCTGCCCAAGGCTTCCGGCCAGCGATATCCCCAACACCAATTGGAGGTGCTGGTAATGGAACCATTGTACATAACAGAACTCGCACCCCCATTCTCTTGACACTGAAGTCATAGAATCATAGAGTTGGAAAAGACCACAAGGGTCATCCAGTCCAGCCCCCCACCAAGCAGGAAACACCATCAAAGCATTCCTGACAGATGGCTGTCAAGCCTCTGCTTAAAGACCTCCAAAGAAGGAGACTCCACCACACTCCTTGGCAGCAAATTCCACTGCCGAACAACTCTTACTGTCAGAAAGTCCATTGTGCTTTCAGTGTTCCTAAACGCTCAGCTTTGCAGCATACAGAACAGCAATTCCTTCCCACACACTTTCTCCAGAGTGACCCAAGGAGCCAATCTTCTGCAGCTGACTCTCCTCCTTTCACTCTGATTGGCTCCAATCAACACATTAGGGGAGAATACTTCTCAGTGGCTAAAATCTCCCCTTTTATGATGATTGGGTGGCTCCAGGGTTCTGGAGACCAGGACTTTGCTGCAGAAACAGCAATGGTTCTTTACAAATCCTGATGACCCTGGACTTCTACACTTCTGGTAGTGGGAGAACACCGTGACCCAGAAACATATAGAAAGTCCTTAAAAAATACACAGATACAAGGTCAATCTTGGGGCCCATGCCCACCCAGATTCTGTACTCCAAGGCCCATGGAGACCTATCATTCATGAAGCTGTCCTCTGGACAACTTATTTTCTGTCTAATTAAACTGGGTTCTGTCCCTGATTTTTGAATTTGCAGCGTAATGAATTGGTTGGGCACTGAGGGTTGGGAGGGGGGAAACCAGGGGTGATAGTCATTCTTTTTAGGTGGCTTGGTTGAGTTTCTCGGACAGTGTTAAACCGAGCAGTCGCTTGGGCCACTGAACCAACCAGCGATTATTTCCAAGGTATACTTGGGGAAATTGCTGCTATTTAACTTCTAATCAGCGCAGAGCTGCAGCAACACCTCCGTTAAAAGCATAAAAGCTTTCGCTCGACGGACCATCTGCTCGCATCATGCTTTCCCCTAATAGCTGGACAATTAAATAAATCTCCTGACACTTAACCACCCTGCTTCCCACCAGTCAGGCGATGGGTTCTTAGATGTTGCATTAGCGAGCGGGCAAAATCCAACACAAATGGTGCAAGAGGGAGAGGAAAGGGGAGAGGTTTTAAAGGAAAGCAGAACCACAGCACCAGTCAAGAGGCAGAGCCTTTCCCCTCAGCAGTGATGCCCCTGGGCAGCAACCAATTTTACTGGAACGCAACTTTGAGGAAGAAGCAGAGAACATTGAGCCACTCCCCCAGCAGGGCAGCTGGCAAGTCCTATGGTCTATGAAGCTTCCATCTCTGACTGCTACTAACCCTGCTGGCTGTGTTTTGCCTCCTGTAGGTAAAGGTAAAGGGACCCCTGACCAATAGGTCCAGTCGTGACCGACTCTGGGGTTGCGGCGCTCATCTCACTTTATTGGCTGAGGGAGCCGGCGTACAGCTTCCAGGTCATGTGGCCAGCATGACTAAGCCACTTCTGGCGAACCAGAGCAGTGCACAGAAACGCCATTTACTTTCCCGCTGGAACGGTACCTATTTATCTACTTGCACTTTGACATGCATTTGAACTGCTAGGTTGGCAGGAGCAGGGACCGAGCAACGGGAGCTCACCCCGTTGTGGGGATTCGAACCGCTGACCTTCTGATCGGCAAGCCCTAGGTTCTGTGGTTTAACCCACAGCACCACCCGCATCCCTTAAAGCCATAGCTGCCAAGTATCCCGTATCCGCCGGGAAAACCCCTTTTTTCTTACCGTTTCCCGGCGGTCTCCCGTTTAGGTTAAAATCCCGGTATTGTCCCTTAAATCAGCTTCGGCCCGGCGGCCATTTTTCTGGTGCCGCTTTGCCCTTCTATGGGCACCAGAAAATGGTGGCGCCGGCGCCGGAAGTCGCTTCCGCGCATGACCGGAAGTTGCGTGACGCGACTTCCGGTTGCGTTTTGCCCTTCTATGGGCATCAGAAAATGGCGGCGCCGGCGCCGGAAGTCGCTTTTACGTGTTTCCGGTCATGCGCGGAAGCGACTTCCGGCGCCGGCGCCGCCATTTTCTGGTGCCCATAGAAGGGCGAAGCGCCACCGGAAGTTGCGTCACACAACTTCCGGTCATGCGCGCGCTGCCGATCCCGGATCTTTACGTCCCGAACTTGGCAGGTATGCTTAAAGCACCTTAGAGGGCTGCATTTAGCTTCCAGATGTGAGCAAGTCCTATGGTCTATGAAGCTTCCATCTCTGACTGCTACTAACCCCTGCTGGCTGTGTTTTGCCTCCTGTAGGTAAAGGTTAAGGGACCCCTGACCATTAGGTCCAGTCGTGACCAACTCTGGGGTTGAGGCGCTCATCTCGCTTTATTGGCCAAGGGAGCCGGCGTACAGCTTCCAGGTCATGTGGCCAGCATGACAAAGCCGCTTCTGGCGAACCAGAGCAGCACACGGAAACGCTGTTTACCTTCCCACCGGAGCAGTACCTATTTATCTACTTGCACTTTGATGTGCTTTCGAACTGCTAAGTTGGCAGGAGCTGGGACCAAGCAACGGGAGCTCACCCCGTCTCGGGGATTCGAACCGTCGACCTTCTGATTGGCAAGCCCTAGGCTCTGTGGTTTAACCCACAGCGCCACCCGCGTCTCTTTTGCCTCCTGTAGGACGTCCCTATTTTCAGCAGAGAAATGTTGGAGGGCATGTTCTGAATACCAGCTGCTGGGAATCACAAGAGGGGAGAATGCTGCCATCCTCACGTCCTGCTTGTGGGATACCCAGAAGAGGCATCTGGTTGAACACGGTGAGAATAGGATGCTGGAATAGATGGACCACTGGCCTGAAGTATCAGTTTAAAAAAGACATAACTGGGCTAGATGAACAAATAACCTGATGGGGTATAAGGCAAATCAGGCCTAGAATAATCTGTTCTGCTAAAAAAACAGAAGAAGAAGCAGGCGTTTCTCAACTACTACTCCCATCATCCCTGAGCATTGGTGATTCTGGTTGGGGCTGGTGGGATTTGGAGCCCAAGATAATCTGGAAGGCCACAGGTCCCCCATCCCTGCCTTAAAGGATCATAAGCTTCCTCCCACTATAGGTAAAGGTAAAGGGGCCCCTGACCATCAGGTCCAGTCGTGTCCGACTCTGGGGTTGCGGCGCTCATCTCGCTCTATAGGCCGAGGGAGCCGGCGTTTGTCCGCAGACAGCTTCCGGGTCATGTGGCCAGCATGACAAAGCTGCTTCTGGCGAACCAGAGCAGCGCACGGAAATGCCGTTTACCTTCCCGCCGGAGCGGTCCCTATTTATCTACTTGCACTTTGATGTGCTTTCGAACTGCTAGGTTGGCAGGAGCTGGGACCGAGCAACGGGAGCTCACCCCGCCTGGGGATTTGAACCGCCGACCTTGTGATCAGCAAGCCCTAGATTCTGTGGTTTAACCCACAGCGCCACCTGGGCCCCTTTCCTCCCACTATACAAGTTAGCAAAACTTGTTAGGGTTGTTAAAAGTAGAACTCGACAAGTGTGTCTTACCGGTACTTTGAGCCACATAACCATAATGGTAAGGGACATAGTCATTATTTTACCAATGGGAATTTATTTATTAGTGAACTTCTTCTTCTTCTTCTTCTTCTTCTTCTTCTTCTTCTTCTTCTTCTTCTTCTTCTTCTTCTTCTTCTTCTTCCCTGTTTTGGTTTTTGGTTTTGCTTTAAATCAGGCACCCCCAAACTGCAGCCCTCCAGATGTTTTGGCCTACAACTCCCATGGTCCCTAGCTAACAGGACCAGTGGTCGGGGAAGATGGGAATTGTAGTCCAAAACATCTGGAGGGCCGAAGTTTGGGGAGGCCTGCTTTAAATGTACAGGGAACACTTACTTAGGGTCATAGGAAATACACTTTTGTCTACACTGACTGGCAGCAGCTCTCAAAGACCTCTGACAGGGGTCTTCCCCAGACCGACTCAGAGATGCCAAGGAACTTCTGAGCTGCAGCTTCTCCAAGCAAGAGGCCCCAAAAAAATCCAGAGCTATTTTTGGTGCGGTGGTTAAGAGTGTTGGGCTAGGGCCTGGGAGACCAAGGTTCAAGTCCCTACTGATCCATGTGAAGCTCACTGGATGAACTCGGGCTGGCTGCAGTCTCCCGCCCTAACCTACCCCACAGGGTTGTTGTGAGGATGTGGAATGTATGGAGGAATGTATGGAGAGGGAGAGAAGCATGTTTGGAGGACAGGTGGGATAGTACTGTAATAGTAAATCAATAATGAAATCTCAAGTGAAGTATTTGCACTTCAAGGCACAATATTATTCATATTTCAAATGCCAAATCAAACTTTGGGTCTGGGATTTCTGAATGTCTGAATGGTGAAATGGGGTTTCTGGAAAGGATGTTCCTGGGCCTGTGTACAGATGCTTGGAATTAAACTGGCATGTAAAGTGAGGGCTGTGTTCTGGGTCAACCCTTAGACATACCTATAGCATCTTCCTGGAAGCGATTTGGCAAAACCAACCAGGCAGGGACATATACCTGTGGTTCCCTGCAGTTCTTTTTTAAAAAAAAAATTAAATATTTAATTGATTAAAACACAAACAATACATTAATTTACATTAACATTCATATCATACACTTCTCATTTTCACCCCGTCACCAAAACCCACCACCCACCACCCCTCTGACTTCCCTCTGGCACTATTTCGACTTCGAGTTCTTTAACCACAATGCTTTCTCTTTATGTTGCAATCTCTGACTCCCAGTGGGAGCCAACAGTCCGTTGCATCATCCCTGGTGTGCTAACTTCACACCCTCCGCCTCTCCAACGTGGTCGTCACCTGCACCTCTTTGTGCCACCGCTCACGTCCAGCGAGTCAGAGGTTGGTGTCGTGCAAATATTTGAATGATCTCAGAGGTGCACTGTCCCCCAGGTGCAGGGATCAGGGTGAAAGTTTATCCCGCAAGAGCAAATAACATCAAAGGCAAAGTAGCGGGGAGGGTCGATAAGACGCGTGGGCAGGCAGGATCAGATAGCACCATAACATGGTGTGGGGAAACAGACTTACTGGGTTGCGTGAAGTAGAAGTCAACACAGAGCTGGGGGGGAAAACCAAACCATTGGCTGTTGCATGAGGATGGGGTGAGCCAGCTAAAGCATGTCACCATCACCTTCATCTTCTTCACCATCATCAATATTATGGCGTCCTTTCTGAGCTGTGCTGCTAGGTAGAGAACATGCACAAGGCCATGTGGCTGAGTGGGGGGGGGGGGTTGAACCCTGGTCTCCCAGGTCTTAGTCTGACACTCTAACCACTTCACTATACACTGAGAAACTCTCCAAGTGTCCTTATTTTCCAGGGACAGTCCAGGCTTTACAGAAGAAGTCCCGGTTTCTGATTCGATCCCAGAATGTCCTGCTTTTCCTTAGGATGTCCTTATTTTCACTGGAGAAATGTTGGAGGGTATGGAGTTATGCGACCGCCCCCCCCCCCCCGGAGCCAAGGAGGTGAGTAACTAGACAACCTTTAGAAGACATCTGAAGACAGACAGCCCTGTATAGGGAAGGTTTTGTTAATGCTTAATGTTTCTTTATGTTTTTTTGGCAGACGCACAAAGTGGCTGGGGTATAAATAACAATGCAATTACTATCATTATCATTATCATTATCATTATTGAATGGGTGTCCCTGTTTTCATCGGAGAAGTGTCGGAAGGTATGTAGCTGGCACTTTGAAGTTTTCAGTAAAGTGCCTTCATATAACAGCAGCATCTTTGGGGAATCCTGACTCGCAGAGGTTAATCTGACCCACATATAATTGTGTGAAGAAGGAGAAGGAGGAAAAGATGTCTCTCCCCACCTCTGTCAAAGGCGCTTCCCGCCACAGTCTTCTCGTGCAGGCCCTTCAGCAAAATGGTGGCATGATGGGGTGGGGGGTAGGGTAAATGTGTGTGTGTTTGTGTGGCTCACATTATACCCCCCCCGCGCGCACCCCCGCTCTCTCCAGCTGCTCGGCATTTGCACATTCGGCAGCGGAGGTGCCTAACATCGTGTCGCGCTCAGGGGAAACTCTGACAGATTGTCTCGCAACATATTGCAGGATCACTGCGAGAGGAGCTAGGACCTTCTGACGTCTGCGCTGAAAACCGACCCTGTGTGCTTCAGAGAGTTCTTCTCTGTTCAGATTCTGTATGAAATTCAAGAGGCCGGGACATACACGTTTGCCATCTCTCTCTCTCTCTCTCTCTCTCTCTCTCTCTCTCTCTCTCTCTCTCTCTGCCCCCCCTGAAATATTGCCAACTTTGTTTCTGTTTGATACCTGCCACTTATTTCTTTGCCACCCACGATAACGGCTTTTAAGTACATATGTCAGTGACACAGATGAGTGAGCTGGGTGATAAAACGACAGAGGGCGGTTGCGGGGAGGGGACACTTTGTGATGAGGAGAAGATGACTTTGTGGATGCAGAGGGCATCTTTGGAAGCTGGCATTCTCTCTCTCTCGCTCCCTCTCTCCTCATCAGCCTTCAGCTTTAACTTCCTTTCCAGCAGCCTCAGAATGGGGCTGTTACAAGCCCTCTCCTCTCCTCTCCTCTTCCCTTTGCATTTGAACAGCAGCTATCCCAGACAGAAGGGAGATAATGTGACATGCAGGATAAGTCCAGGGACATGCTTGTTTAAGATGGCTATCAACGCTTGGGAGTGGGAGTCTCTTTCAAGGAAAGAGCAGGATGGAGCCAAGAACGAGAGACAAGGGTGGGTGGCTGGGATGATTTACCGCTAATGGGTCACTTGCAAGAAGTCCAGGGCATCACATCGGCCAAGAACCCATGGAGGAGACAGAGGCCACTTCTCTCCAGCAAGGAGCTGGGTGGTCTCATTTCAAGGTTCTCCTTGGTGGTCCGGCCAACTTGGGTTGCCTTCCTCATTGGGTAATTGTTTTCCTTTTCGCAAGGGCACATCCTGCTCCCATCCTTTTTTTCTGCAGAGCTTCCAATCGAAAGAAAACAGTCAACAAACAGCCCCAGTTACGCCAAATGACTTGGGCTGAAGCCATCAGAAAGGAGTGCACAAAGTTCAGAAGCGATGGAAATGCTCCAGTTCGAGTTCTTGCGACTGCTTGTGTGATGGACTGGGGAAAGACTGCCTGAAGACACCAGTCCTGAGACATTGGGGGCTTTTAAGGCTACACGCGGGTGGCACTGTGGGTTAAACCACAGAACCTAGGGCTTGCCGATCAAAAGGTCGGCAGTTCGAATCCCCGTGACGGGGTGAGCTCCTGTTGCTCAGCCCCAGCTCCTGCCAACCTAGCAGTTCGAAAGCATGTCAAAGTGCAAGTAGAAAAATAGGTACCGCTACAGCGGGAAGGTAAACGCTGTTTCTGTGCACTGCTCTGGTTCGCCAGAAGCAGCTTTGTCATGCTGACCACATGACCTGGAAGCTGTACGCTGGCTCCCTCGGCCAATCAAGCGAGATGAGCGCCGCAACCCCAGAGTCGGTCATGACTGGACCTAATGGTCAGGGGTCCCTTTACCTTTATCTTAAGGCTAAATTCACTCCTGAAATTTCAAGCAGTGCTGTACCACTTTAAACAGCCATGGCTTCCTTCAAAGAATTCTGGGAGCTGTAGTTTACAAAGCAAAGCAAAGATGTTTATTCGGCTGTATGCCCATCGTAAAACACAACACAGCACAACAAATCAAATAAAAACCGCAGACTCGTACAAACCACAGATAATATAACACAATTCACAGCTCACAAGGACAAATATTAACAATTAAAAAAAACATATATTGAAGGTTTAAGATTAAGATTAAAAATTTAGGCGCCTAACTAAAATCAATATCTGATGTCATTTTTTAAAAAAATCTTATAACTATCAATAATCAGCTAACATTCCATTCCGTCTCTTGTATGAGAGGACGGCTGTTAGGAATTTAGCAACCTGTAGAGTAATATAAGGGTCCACATCTTTAAGAACCCAAGCTAGTTGAAGGTCAACTGGATTGTCAGCCATAGGCTGGATTATGGAGTTTAATATACTAGCACGAGCCGAACTGTACATAGGGCAGATAAACATAACATGGTGTAAAGATTCAGTTGATTTCATTTCGCAAGCACACATTGAAGAGACTTGGCCCTTAGTAAATCTATGTCTCAGCACGTTAGTTGGAAAAACATTGAACCTAGCTTTAATGAAGGCATATCGATGAGACGCGGCCGTAAGCGTTGTTAAGTAGAATGGAGCACGGTAAATAGGGGTTATGCCGATATTTAACGGTGAGCAGACTCCCCCGCCAGCTAGACAATTTTGGTATAGCTCCACATCATCCAACCTTTGGTTTATACACCTTTTTGCTGCATTTAGATCCAGTTTGAGCAATTCAGAGGGAGAGATCTCATAGGACAGCAATTTGGCATAGTTTACAAAGGGTGTTGTTAGTTGTTAGTTGTTCCTGTTCTCTACCCAGAGCTACAATTCCTATAGTTGTAGTTACCTGGGAAGAGGGATTGAAAGTTAAATCTCTTTGAGGATTGTTGTTCTGCAAGGGGAGCAGGCACCTCCTCAACACAACATTCAGCTCTCTTAACAAACTACAGCTCCCAGAATTCTTTATTTCATTTCATAAAATTTATTGATTGTAGGGGGGGAAACTCTCATTTTTATTATTATTTAGAAGTGTGTATGCATGTGCAGACATTTGCCATTGCTTTTGTGCCAGTGTCCCACATCTGATTTGTCACAGGGTGGCAGATCATTTAGGCCACAATCATAACTCACATATCATAGATAACACTGAGTAACAAATGAGTATGAAAGATCAAACAGAACTTCTCAAAAGCTTGCCCTGGATCTCTTTTAGGATTCAGCTAAATCACTACAATAACATAAATGTACTATGCCGAAATGGCAACAATGACCAGAAGAATCAGAAATCAGGAAGACCAAAATTTTAATAAGGAAAATTTATAATTTATCTTATAAATCATTGTAAACAGTTTAAAATCGTTAGTAGGATTGGAATGACACTTGTAGTTTAATGGTGGATTTTAGATATAATGGAGATGTAAAAGATCTGGATTAGTATAAAAGATGCAGGTAAAGGTAAAGGTAAAAAGACCCCTAGCCATTAGGTTCAGTCATGACCGACTCTGGGGTTGCGGCGCTCATCTCGCATTATTGGCCGAGGGAGCCGGCGTACAGCTTCCGGGTCACGTGGCCAGCATGACAAAGCCGCTTCTGACGAACCAGAGCAGCACACGGAAACGCTGTTTACCTTCCCACCAGAGCAGTACCTATTTTTCTACTTGCACTTTGACGTGCTTTCGAACTGCTAGGTTGGCAGGAGCTGGGACCGAGCAATTGGAGCTCACCCCATCTGTGGATGCAGAGGAAATGGTTAACAATAGGACCCATAAAGGGGAGGAGAGGAGTCCAGGAGATTCTTTGGAATCTTGTTTTAATGATGTATGTTGGATATGTGATTGCAAAACTTTAAATTGAAAAACCAAATAAATAAATTTACAAAACAACAACAGAAATGTTGCTGTGATTGACAAAACAAAGAATATTATTATTATTATTATTATTATTATTATTATTATTATTATTATTTATGTTGCAGGATGTCTCCGCTGCTGATCAGCTCCTCTGATCAATGAAAGGATGCAGTTTCCAAGGTGACAGCTCTAGAGCTTTGAGGATGGAATGCTCAGAAGGGCTTCATTCCCTGAAGCTCAGCAATGCCGAGACTATGATACCTCCAAGTTCAGGCTGTGTGGTGCCCACAGGTCCAGTGTGTCCAGAACTTCTCCCTCTTTGCTAATCTTACTGGATTACCAGTAGTTGGTATCTCTATAGCGATTACTGAGAAGTATGGTGGGCTGCAGTTATCACCTTTGAAATGTTTAGCAACCGGGCTCTCCACTTTTTTTAGAACGAGAGAGAGAGAGAAATGCCAACATATATGTTATAGCTTGGGTGGGGGTGGGGGTTGGTGTCAGTTTGGATAATGCCTTCAAGGCTTGGGATCCTGTACCTGTGAGGTTAGAAGAAGAAGAAGAGAAGAAGAGTTTGGATTTGATATCCCGCGTTATCACTACCCGAAGGAGTCTCAAAGCGGCTAACATTCTCCTTTCCCTTCCTCCCCCACAACAAACACTCTGTCAGGTGAGTGGGGCTGAGAGACTTCAGAGAGACTAGCCCAAGGTCACCCAGCAGCTGCATGTGGAGGAGCGGAGACGCGAACCCGGCTCCCCAGATTACGAGTCTGCCGCTCTTAACCACTACACCACACTGGCTCTCTTACGAGTCTATTAGAATCTATAAAAGGAAACCTGCTGAACCAGTTGAGCCAATTCATTTGTTAAAGCAAGGACTGTAGCTGCTCAGCTAAGTCTTAAACAGGGAGCTCTGTAGCCCTACAGATGAATGGGTGGCCCTTTCCCTCACCTCACCTGGTTGGATGCCACATCATCCTAGGATGAGGTACAATAGGTGTCTGTGAGACGGCTTTATGGCTAAGGCTGGAAGCTGGAGACACAGAGGTTTGTCTTGTTCTGTACTGGATTCAAAGCTCTGGCTTGGAGGGCTCCTGCTCTGGGGGGTGGGGAGGACCCGAACCACTGGTTTCAAATGACAAAAAATGAGATTCCGTTTTTTATGTCACTGGGCATCTAATGGAGAGGCAAGATCTGTTGGAGTGTTAATGCTGTGAGCCCCTCCATCCTATGTTTAGACTATTGCTGGCGCGCACGCACACACACACACGCCAAACCCTTCATCTGTCCTAGAAATTCTTGAACATCTCATTTCTTCTCATGAGAGTGTGATGGCCATCTTGGGCGCTGTGATCTCACATGATTTCGAAGCACATTTTTCAGGGCTGCGATGTTGTTTGGCACTCCAAAAATGCGGGTTTTGGGGCACGGTGCCCCCCCCAAGTAGTTTTATCATGGGGAAATTATGGCTCGACATGGCACATGATCATGGTACCAAAATGGCCACCGTGCTCTTGCGAGAAAAAACGGGAAGATGGTGTCCCAGATGGTAGCGTCGATCCCCTCGATGTGTTAGAGGGTATGTCACATACATACATAAACCCATATGTATCCTAAAGGTAAAGGTAGACCCCTGACCATTAGGTCCAGTCATGACCGACTCTGGGGTTGCAGTGCTCATCTCGCGTTATTGGCCGAGGGAGCCGGCGTACAGCTTCCAGGTCATGTGGCCAGCATGACAAAGCCACTTCTGGTGAACCAGAGCAGCACACGGAAACGCCGTTTACCTTCTCGCTGTAGCGGTTCCTATTTATCTACTTGCACTTTGACGTACTTTCGAACTGCTAGGTTGGCAGGAGCTGGGACTGAGCAACAGGAGCTCACCCCGTCACGGGGATTCGAACCGCTGACCTTTTGATCGGCAAGCCCTAGGCTCAGTGGTTTAACCCACAGCACCACCTGGGTCCCAGGTGTATCCTAAAGACACCTTCATTCCACAGAAACTTGATTCTACATTGGGTAAGCGCTGGAGTCTCTCGCCCCTCAGAGACTGAGGTGTGTGCAGCAATATATATTCAGGAAAGCTTGGCTGTTTACTCTGTAATGACAAGATATGAAGGCTAGAGCTGAGAGTCATTTCACAATATGTGTGAATCAAAGAACTGGCTGTGTTTTCAAACAACTCAGTGCACCGTAGCCCTTGAATGCACAGTTTTTAATCTTACCTGCCAACTTCTCTGCCTTCATTCTTCTGCGGTCAGACCCAGAAACAAATGAGCAAAAGCCCGGTGAAAAGGGATATTTTTCATCTGCTCTCTCGGGGCTGATAGGATGCCTCCCTTTAATGTACAGTTGAAATACACAAATGCAAACCTCCCTTTGGGGAGAGGAGGATGAGAGAGAGAAATATATATCACTCAATGCATACTCCACTAAACAAAAACAAATGGCCCCAAAGTAAGATCTTTCTTCAGGGGGTCCCATTGTTTTATGAAACCCGCCCTGAAAATGTATTAATCTCATAGCTGAATGGGGGTGGGGGGGGGGGAGTATGTGACAACAAAGGATCAACTTTCCATGGTATTCCCCTCCTCCCACCATGGTTCTCTGAAAGTTTGTTCTTCTAATTGATTTATTCTGTTAGTAGGTGGTGCGTTACGTTTGTTTGAAATGCCTCTAGTGGGTTCATTCGGAGCGTCTGGCCTGACATAAACCAGACGCATTGGCTGCCTGTGTTTTGTGGAAATGGACTTAAATTCTGCAGGCAAATTTGCTGCTTTTTTATATCCATTTTTTACAAGGCTCCTGGGAGCCAGGGGGAATTCTGCGGGCCTTCACCGTACAGCGTTGTCTGTTTCGTCACTGTGTACGTTATCAACACCCCCTGAGGCTGGGAATAATTCTTCATGCTTCCAGTGTTATGATCTTCTCTTCCCCTCTTCTTGGGACAGTTTTGCTCAGGCCTCTCCATCTGGTCCTTAGGTCACGATCCTCCCAGACCACAACTTCTCTCCAGCTGTGCTCTGCTGTCCTCTATAAGAGCTGTTCCATGGCCTTGCACAATAACCATGTCTCTTGCTGGCTTGGATGGTGTGTGTTTGAGTGCTTGTGTGTGATATTGCTTTAAATACATGGTGCAGATGGGGCCATGGCTAGTTAGAGAAAGGCCCCAGCTGCATGATACATTTAAAGCAGGATTGTACCATGTCGTCCCACAAAGAATCATGGGAAGTGTAGTTCATTAAGGGTTGAGAGTTGTTAGGTGTCCCCTTTCACACTGACACAGATACAATTTTCAGAGTGGTTTGATAAGCAATCTCTCTTCCAAACCCTGTCCCCCTCTTCTTTAGGTGAAGGGCAGTGGCTTTGTGTTAGAGAAACCCAGCAGTGCCCCAATACAGCTGCACACTTCCGTCACTGGGCTCTGTTGAAAAGGGCTTCTCCATGCAAACTAGGAAGGGACCTCTCCAGACAATAGAATGACTCGTATTATCTCTGTGGCTGAAACCACCTGGGTGACAAAGATGCAGTTAAGCAGTTGAATGCGCAGACATATTCTGTCTATTTCCCCAGTAGTGATGTATGGAAGTGAGAGCTGGACCATAAAGAAGGCTGATCGCCAAAGAATTGATGCTTTTGAACTTTGGTGCTGGAGGAGACTCTTGAGAGTCCCATGGACTGCAAGAAGATCAAACCTATCCATTCTGAAGGAAATCAGCCCTGAGTGCTCACTGGAAGGACAGATCCTGAAACTGAGACTCCACCTCATGAGAAGAGAAGACTCCCTGGAAAAGACCCTGATGTTGGGAAAGATGGAGGGCACAAGAAGAAGGGGATGACAGAGGACGAGATGGTTGGACAGTGTTCTCGAAGCTACGAACATGAGTCTCACCACTGCGGGAGGCATTGGAAGACAGGAGTGCCCTGATCCATGGCGTCACGAAGAGTCGGACACGACTAAACAACAATAACACTCTGTCTATTTCCCTTTCTCCCAACTGCGTGGCCCCGGGCACTGGCAACCTTCACTACGCCACTGGATGGACTAATAGTCTGGCTTGGTGTAAGGTGGCTTCTTACATTCCCATGTTAGTCCTATGGCTTGACGATGGAACCCAGAGGCAGCTTTTGCCTGACACTGACTTTGGAGAGGGAACAGTGATGCCTAGATCATGTGGTACCCTTGACTCTCCCTGTAGCATTAAAAACCTCAAGATTTCCCCATCCCTCCACATGGATGAGACTCTCTCTCTCACTAATAGATCAGTCTTCATCAAAGCCTTAGGATGTAATTAAGAGCCTAGGGAGTTCAATCCAGGTCAAGCTGATGGAATCTCATAGATGATCTCTTCAGTGGCCTAGTTTGTTCGATGGACTCATGCCCAAGAATTATTTCATGCACCAGAGCAGATGGATGCCTTAGGATTTGTTGTTGTTTAGTCGTTTAGTCGTGTCCGACTCTTCGTGACCCCATGGACCAGAGCACGCCAGGCACTCCTGTCTTCCACTGCCTCCCGTAGTTTGGTCAAACTCATGTTCGTAGCTTCGAGAACACTGTCCAACCATCTAGTTCTCTGTCGTCCCCTTCTCCTTCTCCTTGTGTCCTCAATCTTTCCCAACATCAGGGTCTTTTCCAGGGAGTCCTCTTCTCATGAGGTGGCCAAAGTATTGGAGCCTCAGCTTCACGATCTGTCCTTCCAGTGAGCACTCAGGGCTGATTTCCTTAAGAATGGATAGGTTTGATCTTCTAGCAGTCCATGGGACTCTCAAGAGTCTCCTCCAGCACCATAATTCAAAAGCATCAATTCTTCGGCAATCAGCCTTCTTTATGGTCCAGCTCTCACTTCCATAAATCACTACTGGAAAAACCATAGCTTTAACTATACGGACCTTTGTTGGCAAGGTGATGTCTCTGCTTTTTAAGATGCTGTCTAGGTTTGTCATTGCTTTTCTCCCAAGAAGCAGGCGTCTTTTAATTTCGTGACTGCTGTCACCATCTGCAGTGATCCTTAGGATTTATTGTCCACCTAATATATATATATATATACACACACACACCAGACAAGAAAAGGCTTGTGTTGCTTTCAAGTTCTTTGACAAACCACAGGCTAGATGTAAGGGTGTGTGTGTGCGGGTGGGAATTGCACAACTCAGCTGAAGAGTGAGGAGTTCACTCAGTTGTGTGTCCTGGTGAATATTTATTCTTCATGTTTTCACTAGAGAACCAGTATGTGTGAGGCTGTTCCTAAGTGGTCCTTTACCTCCTTAGCAATTATATTAATTATAATATGATGTGGGGAAATGTTGCTCAATCACATTGTTGGGCCTGGAGAAACCGTTATCTGAAACCCTCAAGAGCTACTGCCAGTCAGTGTAGACAGTACTGAGATAGATGGACCAAGGATCTGATTCAATGAAAGGCACGTTCCCAGAAGTGTAGCAAGCCCAGGTGTTACCCGGTGCGGAATTTTTTCCGTCAACCCCCCCCCCCCCCCCGCAACACGGCTTTGGCTCTGGCAAAAAATGAAAAACATGAATTGCACAACAACTAGAGCTTACAGAACAAAACCGACTTCAGATATGAAATCAGCACTGAAAGAACATATAAGAACAGTTGAAAAATCTCATGCAACAGAATTTTTTAAAAAAAGTTCCCCAGTGGGGTGTGTGCCGAGTGTCACCCCGCCCCCATCGCCCCCCCCCCTGCTACGCCACTGCACGTTCCTATATTTCAAAAATACTACATGGGGAAGGGCTGCAGCTCAGTGGTAGAGCATCTGCCTTGCATTTCTGCCAGCATTTCCAAGCAAAGACTCCCTGCCAGAAACCCTGGAGAGCCACTGCCAGTCAGTGTAGACAATACTGAGATAGATGGACCAAGGTACTTTTCTATGTTCCTGTGTCTGAACAGAAGGATTGCAATGCAGTGATTTGATCATGTTCTTTGCACACAGAAGATTCCAGGTTTGACCCCCAGCATCTCTAGGTTGGAAATGTCCCCTGCCCAAAATCCTGGAGAGCTTCTGCCAGTCAATGTAGACAATTCTGAGCTGGATGGACCAATGGTCTGACTCAATACATTCCTGTGTCATAAAGGAAGGGCTGTAGCAGAGTGGTTAGAGCAGGGGTCCCCAGACTTACCGGGCTTTGGGCCGGAGGGCAGGGGAGTACGCGCACAGCGGGCCGGAGGGCGGGGGAGTGCGCGCCCGTGTGCATGCGCACACACACACGGTTGGGAAAAAATCGCCGAAAATCGCTTTTGCGCATGCGTATGGGCCTCCCCCGCCCCGGAAGTGCACCGGAAATGACCTCTTCTGGGTCGGGAGAGGCCCATACGCATGCGCACAAAGGATTTTCGGTGATTTTTTTCCGATTTTGAAGATCGCCGCTGCGCCGCGCGCTGTAAGAGCGGGCGGCGGCAGCGGGCGGCGGGGGTTGTCGCGGGCCGGATTGGGAGGCCAATTGGGCCGCATCCGGCCCGGGGGCCATAGTCTGGGGACCCATGGGTTAGAGCATCTTTCTGAAACTCTGGAGAGAGACTGCCAGTCAGTGCAGACAATACTGAGCTACATAAACCAATGGTCTGGCTCATTATGAGGCAGCTTTCCATATTCGTCCCGCGGATCCCAAAGCATGAACAGCAGGCACTGACCCTGAAAGAATTTACAGCTGTTTAAGGCAGCGTGTAGTACAATATACATCTTATTAATTACTTCATAAAATTTATAGGCTGCTTGATTGCGTCTTTTTTTAAAAAACAACAACAACCTCAAAGGAATTTCAAAAAAAAAGAGAAAGATTTAAAAACTCCAAAAGAAAAATTAACAGCAATAACTTCTGAGTAGCCAAGCTTAAAAAACCGATTGAAACTCGCATTAACTTTCTAAATATCTAAACATTTTGTCTGGGGAGATGCCCAAACGGCAATAAGCAAGGAACTCCAAAGTGTAGGTGCCACCACAATAAAAGGCTGAGTCCTTAGAAATGCGGAACAGGTATTGCGTGACACCTGTAATGGTTGCCAGTTCCACTGATTGAAGCAATCGAGTGGGCATATCTACGGCAGGGCGATCTTGTAGATCAGGCATGTCCAACAGGTAGATCGTGATCTACCGGTAGATCACTGGACGTCTGCGGTAGATCACTGGTAGATCATTGGCTCCCCCCAAGGAAGCTGCACAACTGTGGCTCCCCTAAAAATAGCTCAACATTTTACCTCCTCCATGAAAAAAACTCAACAACTTTGACCTGAACCCCCCAAAGGGGGTAGAACACTGCCAGTTTTTAACTCTGTGAGTAGATCGCTGTCTCTTGGGAATTGGCCACCCCTGTTGTAGATAAACTGGTCCGAAGTCATTAAGGGCAGCAATGACAATGCAACAATGCAGTCTCTGATTCCACCCGATGGCAGGCTCTGGCTCCACCTACTGTTGGCCTCCTTGTCTTCTGCACCAACAGCGTCAGTGGTACCACCCACCAGTGCTATGAGCTATCCTATCAGCTCTCCACATACCCTAAGTGCACAAACGGGCCCTTCGTGTGTTGTGCTGTCCAGGAGACCCAGTACCCACAGTCCTGATGCCATTCCAAAGACCCCCTTTGCCAGCTTCCAACTGTTATAAAATTTTTCGGGTACACCCACATAACAGACGCACACTCCACAGAAAACCAATCCTCCACCCTTCAAAATATTCCCTGAGAATACTGCACATTATTTCAGCACACAGAACAATTCCAAAAAGCCATCTTGGCTCTCCTAATTACTCTAAATATTTCCTCTAGAGAAGGAGATATCTTGGAGACACCTCCCCCCCCCCTTTTAGAATACTTTTATATTAACTTTTTCCAAATAAACAAACAAACAATTTTTAAAAAAAATACAATTCATCTTATATTCACCCATCTCAGTTCATTTCATTCTGCCGAGCTGTGACTTCCCTCCCTCCCGTCATTCGGCTTTATTTCTCACTCTTATCTCGCAGTTCCTTTTTACTTACATTTTAAATCAGTTCGTAGGATTTGTTTCAGTCCTGCAAGTGTCTTTAAACTTCTACAGTTCTTCTCTATATAGTCAATGAATTTACTCCAGTCCCTTTGGAACTTTGTCTCTCCCTGGTTACGGATCCCGCAGGTCAACTTTGCTAACTCTGCATAGTCAATCATTTTCGTCTGCCACTCCTGAATCGTCGGTATCTCTTGTAGTTTCCATTTTGGGGCTAGTAAAGTCCTTGCCGCGGTTGTGGCATACATAAATAGTCTCTGGTCTCCTTTTGCTATCTCCTCTCCCATTAGTCCCAATAGAAAAGCTTCAGATTTTTTGGGAAAGGTATACCTAAACATTCTACTTTTCTACTTTTGGAGAATTCATCATGCAAAAGGCTGGACTAGATGAATCCCAAGCCGGAATTAAGATTGCCGGAAGAAATATAAACAACCTCAGATATGCTGATGACACAACCTTGATGGCAGAAAGTGAGGCGGAATTAAAGAAACTTTTAATGAGGGTGAAAGAGGAGAGCACAAAATATGGTCTGAAGCTCAACATCAAAAAAACCAAGATCATGGCCACTGGTCCCATCACCTCCTGGCAAATAGAAGGGGAAGAAATGGAGGCAGTGAGAGATTTTACTTTCTTGGGCTCCTTGATCACTGCAGATGGTGACAGCAGTCATGAAATTAAAAGACGCCTGCTTCTTGGGAGAAAAGCAATGACAAACCTAGACAGCATCTTAAAAAGCAGAGACATCACCTTGCCGACAAAGGTCCGTATAGTTAAAGCTATGGTTTTTCCAGGAGTGATGTATGGAAGTGAGAGCTGGACCATAAAGAAGGCTGATCGCCAAAGAATTGATGCTTTTGAATTATGGTGCTGGAGGAGACTCCTGAGAGTCCCATGGACTGCAAGAAGATCAAACCTATCCATTCTTAAGGAAATCAGCCCTGAGTGCTCACTGGAAGGACAGATCCTGGAGCTGAGGCTCCAATACTTTGGCCACCTCATGAGAAGAGAATACTCCCTGGAAAAGACCCTGATGTTGGAAAAGGGGACGACAGAGGATGAGATGGTTGGACAGTGTTCTCGAAGCTACGAACATGAGCCTGACCAAACTGCGGGAGGCAGTGGGAGACAGAAGTGCCTGGCGTGCTCTGGTCCATGGGGTCACGAAGAGTCGGACACGACTAAACGACTAAACAACAACAACAAACAACAACAACAATACCTAAACATCTTTTTCAATTCATTACATATCATTTCCCAAAATCTTTTTACTTTTTCACATGTCCACCACATATGATAAAATTCACCTTCTTTATCTTTACATTTCCAGCATGATTTACTACTTAATCTATACATTTTAGCTAATTTTACTGGTGTTAGGTACCATCTAAATATCATTTTCATTACATTTTCTTTCAGAGCGGTACATGCAGTAAATTTCAATGTTTGATTCCACAATTCACAATTTCAACCACGCATGGAGACACCTTTCCCAATAGTTCCCCCCCCCTACAAATCCTACAAGTCCTGTCTTAAGGACATATTTTGTGTGTGAATAGGGTATGCCTGTGACCTGGATTTGAGAACTAAGGTATTTACCATCTCAAAATAATGGCCAGACTGCCCAGGTAATGCAATCAGTAAAATGTTATCAGGTAGCTTGGCAGACAGGAGAGAAGCCACACTCTCAAATTTCTGTGGTAGACCTTCTATTTCTGTGATGCATGTATGATGCTTTTTAGGGTGGTCTTTGGCTAAGGGGTTGGGCCTTGCCTAAAGTCTTTAAAGGCTCCTGCACACTTCGTTCTTGGTCTCTCCCTCTCACCACCTTGCAAAGAGAGGGGTCTGGGACTCTGTTGCAGCAGAAAAATAAAGATCTGCCTTGCTTTCATTGGATCCTGCCTCCATCCATCCTTCTCTGACTGATCATGAACTTGGGGGGCACATAGTCCCTTGGGGAGTTGGCAACCAAAGCTAAATCCATCCCCCCCCCAACACAACATAAAGCTTTCCAACTTTCTTGCTGTTGACTTAAGCCCGGCGACAGGTAATGAGCGTGGAAGTCGGGAATTATTAGCACCCTCCTGATGCTAATAGCAGCTGATCTGATCATATAGCCTAGGCAGTTGTTTTCCAGCCCAAGCTAGCATCTCCCCGCAGATTTCAGAGAGCAGAAACCAGCCTTTGCAAATGCACTGGGGAAGAAAAGTGTGTGTTTGAAAAGGGACCTTGATGCGAGCATTTAGGAGCCAGGCTGGCAAGCTGGCAAATGCCTCCTTGCTTCCTGGTTTCCATCAGGGCCCTTGTGCTTCCTCTGTTTCCCCACCGGAGCACTCGGGGGGGGGGCCCTCAGAGGTGCTACAGGCGCTGCATGGCGGCGAAGAGGGACAGGAGCAAACCGACTCTGATTTGTGCCCAAAGGCATCAGTGTCATACTGGTCGTGATGTCAGCTCCGGAGAACGTCAAGGCAGCAGTCAGGGTGTGCTGTCACAAAGAGAAATAGATATCATTTCAAACACAAAAGCTCTCGAGAGAAGGGAGGGGGAGGAAGGGCTGGAGTCCCACAATTCTTTGCTTCATTTTCTTGATCACCTGACCCCCTTCCCGGGCCTTATTTGTTTGCTTCCTTGATTAATTATTCTAATTAGAACGACAGAAGCTGGGAAGAAATCCTATGAAGCTAATACACACAGAGAGATCCGCAGTCACAAACCACGCATTGCAAACAGTGCTTTTGTGCCAATGTCCTGCAATCGTTTTGCTACTGTGGCAATCAGAACCACACATCTCTGGGGTTAGAGATTGATTGTTAAACCACATTGGGAATTGTAGCTGTGGGAGGGGAGTAGGGGTCTCCTAGTGTTCTCAGGGCTGTAATAAATGACAGCTCCCAGAATCCTTTGTGGGAAGCCATGACTGTTTAAAGTGGTATGATAGTTCTTTTGTTTTAATTAACTGATAGATAGATTTGTCAACAGCCCTTCATCTGAAGATCTCAGGGAGATCACAGCATTGAAAATCAAAATGAAAACACAAAATACGTAATAATAATAATAATAATAATAATAATAATAATAATAATAATAATAATAATAATTAGAAAACCCATATCCCCACCATCCCAATTTCACCATATTCATAATGGTGGAATGGATTCCCTTTGAAGGTGGTAGACCCTCCTTTGTTGGAGGTTTTCAAAGAGAGGTTGGATGGCCATCTGTAAGGTATTCTTTAGCTGTGTTTCCTGCATTGCAGGGGGTTGGTCTTGGGGTCCCTTCCAATCCTACGATTCCATGATTCTATGAGTTGTGTGGTTCTCCACCACCTTCTCAATAATAGGGTGGGAACCTCTGTCAGTTTGCATTTCTTGATGCAGAAAGTATTGATCTGATGTGTACAGAGATCTTTTCTATTCTAATTAATTCAAGAAGGTTCTGAAAGCTTCCCTGTGTAGAAGAAACAAGCAGAAGGTTCGTGATGTTTGGGTTATCCCTTCAGAGAAGCTGAGTACAGCTGCCTTAAACTGGTTCTGTTATCGCTTTCTGTCAAGGTCATGCTGACTATAAAAGTAGGGCCAGAAGGAGCCTGGGTTTCACTTTCTATCTCTTTTCCTTCTGGTGTGGTGTTCTGCATATAAAATGCTATAATGTTAAGGTTTAGCCTTATTACCGTCTCCGAAAATAAGCCATACCCCGAAAATAAGCCATAGTGATAGGCGGTTTAACCTTGTAGGTTAAACTGTACCATACTTAATTAAAAAATAAGACATCCCCTGAAAATAAGCCACCGTGTTGTTGTTGTTTTTTTTAGGAAAAATAAATATAAGACGGTGTCTTATTTTTGGAGAAACACGGTATAAGTTATTGTAAGTTCGAGTTAAGTCTGCTGCCACTGGATTTCTCATGGACTGTGCCAATCCTGAATGTATTGGATTTGTGACCATTATGCTCAACTGCTTCTGGTCTATTTTGGGGGAATCCCACAACGTGGTTAAGTTTTTACTTTGCTAACAATACCTTGTTATCTGCTCTGGATCAATATTGAGGAAAATTCCATGACAACCTCTCCCATCTCTCTGCTTCTGCTGTTCCCACATCCAGCCTCCCTGTCCAGGAAACAACCAGTGGCCTTATATCCCTGCTCAATCACTGAGCAGGGATATTCAGGGGAATCGCTGTTAGTGTATCCCTATGGCTCAGATGCCCAGCTTGGCTCCACCAGGAACTGTGCACTGTGGACCCAATTTTATGGAACTCCCATCCAGTTAAAGCCAGGGAGTCCCTCCACCCGCTGAACTTCCAGCACCTCTTGAAGACTTAAATTCCAGCACTTAAATTCTGATTCTATAGTGTAAGTGTGACTCCTTACAGGGAGCCAGCCCCCATCATCCTAACATCCACCTCGCCAACCACAGGGAGCAGCAGTGGTTCTGAAGCAGCCAGGGGGGGGGAGAGAAGAGACTTGGAGGGAGAGAGAAACCAGCGTGCGGAACAATGGGAAAGCTCGGGGGCGGAGAGATGCAGGCAAGGGCTTAGGGATGCTGGAGAGCCTTGCTACTGCCCGCTCAGGGAGGAGACTGAGAGGGCATCGCTCCTTCCGGCACAAAAGTTAAGGAGAGTACCACGACGCAGGTCAAGGGGGAGGCATTTTGGGGTGCCCCGACTACTTTGCTGGAGTAGGAACAGATGTACGCCATTGCCGGATTCTGATTCGGAATGAGAGGTCATGTTTTAAGCTGTCTCTGCACTGTAAATACCTTGCACAATAAAAGTCTTTAAAGACAAACTGGACTCAAGCGGGGTTACTCTAGAGTAGCCACGATGACCCTCTGACATATAGTTTTAACTCTTTTTAGTCTTCTTGCATTGGATCTCCTTGCAGGCTTCCGAGCAACAACTGTGAATAAGTGATATGCAAATCTTTGATACAAATAAATATTTGCAATCCATCTTGCTTTCACATGTGTTCCACCCATGTCCATTCGATCCTATTTCCACATTTCTTTAGAAAATACAAAATGCAACCAAAGGGTGTAAATTTACAGAATTATTTATTTAATTAAATAATAAATATATATATATATCGAAGTGGTTTGAAGCAATGAAACATATAGCCGTGCAATAAAAACCATATTAAAAAAGTTATAAACATACTTCAATTAACCATGGTGGAAGGATGTGTTCTTAATTGCCTGCATAGTTTTCTAGCAGGCTCTTAAAAGTTGGACAGAAGGCGCCTGCTAAATCTCTAGTGGCGGAGTGTTCCACGGGATTGGGCTGAAGACACCGAAAGCTCAGTTTCCTGTTGTGAAATGAGCCTTGCCTACTCAGGGAAAGAAATGTGATGTTCCTGCAGATGATCTCGGTGATCAAAGTGGGATATAAAGGTTCAGGTAGCCCTCCAAATATGCATTAAAACAATATTCAGACAAAGAACTGCATGGGAACATTCAGGAAGTTTGAAAGTTTTGATTTGCAGGAGGTGTAGATCAGGTCAGCTTGCATTGGCCTTAGTCAGGTGTGGACATTTCCTTTTTCATTTCATTTTTAAATATATTTTTTATTAAATATTTATTGGTTTACAGAAGCATGTGCAATGTCTCTTTTTTCAAGTTACATTTTCTATGGATCACTTTCATTTTTTGAGATATTAGTGTTACGTTGGGAAGAAAAGGGGGAAGAGGTAGAGGGGGGAATGGTGAGTGAGGTCAGGTCGGGTGGCAATGCTTCTGTTCTACCGTGTTTCTCCAAAAATAAGACACCGTCTTATATTTATTTTTCCTCAAAGAAACACACGGTGGCTTATTTTCAGGGGATGTCTTATTTTTTAATTAAGTACGGTACAGTTTAACCTACAAGGTTAAACTGCCTATCACTATGGCTTATTTTTTGGGTATGGCTTATTTTTGGGTATGGCTTATTTTCGGAGAAATACAGTAATTTAGTGTATGTGTTGGGTTTGGGGTCAATGTCACTGCTGTGGGTTCTCTTTACTATTCGCTTGTGTTCCTTTGGTGTTGATAGAGGTTGGGGGTGGCCTAGGGTATGGTTGGCTGTCTTTGATTGGCTGTAGTGAAATTTGTTTTCATGTGTGACTGGTGTGTGTGTGTGTTTGGATCAGGTTAGCCAGATTGATTCGAATGCTGTTGGTGGGTTCTTCTTGTCATCTTGTTGGACTGTGTATGTGTCACGGTCCAGTCGGCGGGCGGTTGAAGCCCTGTCTGAGGACGTCAGGACCAGAGGCAAGATGGTGATGTAGAAACTGGAACAGGTGCAGGGCTGAGGGTCCAGCAGCAGGCAGTCGCAGGGTCAAGGAGCAAGGCAGAGGTGAAGTTCTGGGAGTCAAGGAGCAAGGCGTCAGCAAGGCAAAGGTCCAAGGGTCGAGGATCAAGGCAAGGGCCCAAGGGTTGAGGATCAAGGCGTCGGCAAGGCAAGGGTCCAAGGAGCAAGAGGCCAGAGGCAACCAGGCAGGGGTAGTGTTGCTGTGGCAAAGAGCTGAAGGGACATGTTGAGCTTTATCCCTCCCAGCTCCTGCCACCAGGTGCAGTGAGGTATCAAGTGGCCTCACCTGAGTGACCACTCCTTGCCTCTCCAGCACAAGCTGAGGTCTTCACCTGAGTGGCCACTCCTTGCTTCTCCAGCACAAGCTGAGGCAGGCCCCAGTCCTGCAAAGCACTACAGGCCCCAGAGCCTGACTCCTGCCCATACTCCTGACAGTATGTGACAAAGGGTAATCATAACAGGTTGAAGGCATCTTCCTCTCTTCGTCCCTGTGTGAGTTTCGGTTTGTTGGTTAATTTTTCTAATAAGGCTGTTTTCCCCCATACTGTTTGACACCTATTTGAGGCATAGCTGCCAAGTTTTCCCTTTTCTCGCGAGGAAGCCTATTCAGCATAATGGAAAATCCCTTAAAAAAAGGGATAACTTGGCAGCTATGATTTGAGGCCACGTCCAATGCCCTCTTGACTTTTGGCTGTGCAGCCCACCCTTTCCCCAGCGCCTCCAATAGTCTAGTTTGGGCAAACTGCTACATAACTTAGATCTGGCTCTTTGTGATGACAAAGAAGGAGCATAAAAGGGGAAAGTATACTTGAGCTGGGATTGCACCCAAGGACTACATTCCCAGCAATGCTGGTTCCTGTTCTTCCTGCTGCTGCCTACTTGCTGGGTGGTCTCCCAAGTTAAGTGGTTCATCTAAAGCCACACAGAGATTACTACGTATCCTCAGTCAGGGCAAATTATAGATAAGCTGTGCCAAAGCATTGTGATTAGAGGGTGCAAACTGCAAAGGAACTGGGAACTCCAGAGTTGCCCTCCTCCAAATTCTCATTGTCGTCTTTCATAAGCCCTTTTGCATTTAGAGACCCATCATTTAAATGAAGCAGATTCCTTCCCCCTCCCCTCTCCAACCAACCACCATGTGCCGTTCTCCACATTGTAGACTCTCCCTCCCTCTCTTTTCTCACTACCTCTGGAACAAGAGCAGGTGTGGAGCGGTTCCAGAGTGGCACATTTCACCCGTCAGAGGTCGCCTGCATAATGTGTCAGGCACAACAGGTTGGCTTCTCTTATTAAAAGGAGGCTCTGGAGAGGACAGAGGTTGGTGTCAAGGGCAGATCAGAATGAGGCAAGGCCTTGGGGGAATCCTGGTGATTCGAGAGGGGTGATAGATCTCCACGCGCCAAGAAAAGGGGGTAGGCAGGAAAGGAGACACATTTTACAAGGCTGCGAACATCTGATACGAATAAAGCATTGAGATGGCACAAGGCTATTTGAGCTGGTGTCACAGACAAGAAGGAGAGAGGCCTGACTCTAGCTAGGGCTGTGTCAGTGCCCGAGGGAGTTTGGAAGAGTAGCTCCTGGAAGAAAACTCTTCATGAGTGCAAGAAGCTATCAAAGGAAACGATGGCACAGGATGTTTAAGAGGCTGCTCTTGCTGCGTATGAAAGCAGAGCATGGAAATCTCCACAGAAGTCCCTGACCTCCCTTTAGCATTAGAAACCCCACCATCTCCATGGATTATGCTGAAGGAAGCGGGTGTCCGCTAGTCCAGGGTGCATTCATGCTGGTGTTTTACTCCCAATGTGGGATTGCCATAATTCAATTTGCTGTTAAATTATGAGAGCTAAGCCCAAACTACTCCACATTTTTTGCAAAATATTTTTGGTAGGGCTGCAAAATGCCTTCCCTTTTCAGCACCCCAGCGAGCACGTGTTGGCGTTGCTCACACTCAGCCCCCAGCCCACTTTGTTGATGTCCTTTTGTAGCTAGTTCTAGTTACAGAGCCTTACGGCTCATTGTGTGATCCCTGATTGGGTGGGATCACCTGCGCGGCTGTTGCAGGAGCGAGGAAGGGGAGAGCGGTACAAGCAGCCAGTTGCGGGAAAGCCAATGTTCACACAACCAACATGTTTTGTGTGACCAGTCGCAGCAGCCCCTGCCCCCGGGATCATAAGAAAGGAATAAAGACCCTGACAACGTTGTGGAATTAAAAATTAGGCCACAACTTTATTAAACTTCCGAATGTAGGAAGACCTTGGCTTAGGCCTTGGGTGTGTAGCCCTCACATGCCCTCAGTGGGGGGAACTGGGGCATATAGAGGTAAATGGGATACATAGCTGTCAAGTTTTCCATTTTCTCGCGAGGAAGCCTATTCAGCATAAGGGAATTTCCCTTAAAAAAAAGGGAGAACTTGACAGCTATGATGGGATATGGAGGTGCTCTGTGAGGCGTAAGTATAGCAGGCAGCCCAGCCCATATCCCCACACGCAGGGTAGTTCACTGACAACTTTTCAGTGTATGGCCAGTGACACCCCTTATATAACCCCTTTAAGAGGGGACCCTGGAATCGCGGCCAGGGGGGGGGGCGTGAATCACCACTTCACGCCTCCCTCCCCCCATTGTATGGAAGAAAAGACTAAAGGATTCCACCCATGGCCATAACCGCCAAAGTTGTGACGAACAGCTACGGGGAAGACAAAACCTGCCAGTGCAGGAACAGTTCTTCCTGGTCCTTCAACAGCAACCAGTCAAAGACTGTAGCAGCACCCGCTAGACAGGAAGAAAAAGTTAACCTGCAAATAAGAAAACATTAAACAAAGGGAGGGGAGGGAGGGTGAATCTCCAGAGCCGACAGCCTGGCTATTGTCAGCTCCACCCCCTATTTATAAATGGGGCTGGGCCCGCCTCCCAGCAAGAAACTTGATTACTGAGGCTGGGCGTGAACCTCCAAATAACAACACTGAGAGGCAGTTTCCTGGGAACTGTAGCACCTCGCGCGATCCCACAAAGGGCACCCACATTATAAAGTGTGAATGCTCATTTCGGGAAAATGCTACTAAAATGGCTCATTTCTACCTTGTCGTAAGTCCTCCCCAGACCTCTCTAGGACATGATGATGCCAACGCAGGTGTGAACAGGTGGCTTGAGACCATGGAAGGAGCACCCATCTTTCTAGCTTAGTTGAAGGATGCTTCCTGCTTGCCATACCAAAGCTGTGTCTGCCCCACTCCTTTAAAATAGGAGTGCATTCATTGGATCAACTTTTTAGCTTGCTTGGCCATGCAGAGCACCTGTTGTGTATTTAACCCTTGCTTTGCTATGCACTACAGTGGTACCTTACTTTTCAAACGTCTCAGAAGCCGAACGTTTCGGTTTTCGAACACTGAAAACCCGGAAGCAAATGCTTCCGTTTTCGAACGCACCTCAGAAGTTGAACAGCTTCCGCTGAGTTCCCCCTCATTATCTCCATTGAATTTGCAGTCAGCCCTTTGCACCTCGGTTTTCAAATGTTTCGGAGGTCGAACGGTCTTCCGGAATGGATTATGTTCGGAAACGGAGGTACCACTGTATACTGATTTGAGCAATAAGGTTCTGGGCAGAAACTGTAATCTGAGTTTGAATTGTTGTTGCTTATGTATTTATTCCCATTCCTTCCCCCTAAGCTCCAGGGTGGGTTACAGCATTAACAACAACATTAAAACCAGTTTAGAACAACTTCCAACCATAAAAACAAGGTGGAGTTATTTGTCCAGTGACAGCCATGAGGCTTACCGAATTCTGATGTAAGTGAAGTAATACATGATAGTACCTAAACAGCATCTACCACCCCATTAAACCCATTAAACCCAGAATATAAGATTACCTAGCTGCACTACTGGGCCAGCCCTCAATCTCCAGTCTACGTTGGGTTGTGGGCTTCTGACATTAGCACTGCATGCATCCAGTTTGTCTCTCCACGTTCCCTGGAAGGACTTGGCTGTCCCAGCTTAGCTGTCACTCAAAATGACGCTATTCTGCATGGTGATGGGTTTGCAAGGACCAGATCTGGATTTATTTATTCATTGAAAAAGATAAATAGAATTATTAACAAAAGCATTACAGTTTTTTGTGGTTGGTACTTAACCACCAGATTCAATGAAAAGTACACTCCCTAAGTGCTTTTTATCCCCTGCCTCCCGCCCAGGAGCTTTTTCCATCAGGTTCCAGGAATATTTAATATGGGGCAGGCTTTGAAGGAGCCCAAGTAAGACCAGATGCTTCAGCAAAAGTTGAGTTTATAAAAATATAACCGTGTTTTTTTTATAAAAAAAAATGAAGAGGGTGTCTGCATAAACACAATTTATGGGGTGTGAACACTGAGACTCGGAGTTGTGACGGCTGCCCTCTTTTTTTGACATGGCCTTTATTAAAGGGCGTGAAAGACCTTTGTTGTTCTTGTTGCCGACCATTGTTCTTATAGAAGGATTTTTCTATTTCTTTTGTTTCCCCTGAACAGCAATGTCACAGGGAAGTGGAGCTCACCCCATCTGTCAGACAAAACTGGCTGCCATTCAATTTCCAAGGCCCAGAGCACCAGTTTCAACCAATCACTCCCTGCCACAAACACAGAAACACAGAAACACACACACACACACACACACACACACACACACACACACCGTATCTTCTTGGGGGTCATGTGGACAAGCGAGCTGTGTGGCTTTCACTGCTAGGTGCCAGGTCACAATCAAAACGTTGGCTTCTCCGTGATCCTTTGCTGGGGTGGGGTGGGGTGGGGGTGGGCAGAGGCACTGCAAGGGCAGGGAAAAAGCAGATGCCCTATAAATTGCAGAAATCGCCTGGTGTTTATTGGGTGTCTCCAACCCATTTTCCCTGCCCCTCGGCTGAATCAGCTCCAGATTTTCAGGATTGGGGCTGGCCTGAATCCAGATTGAATGATGGTGGAGATTGTCTCTGGTTGGAAACAATTAGGTTAAAGAAATGCTGGCAAAGCGGCGGTGCTGATCTCACAGTTTATCGGGACTCTTGAGTTGTGCAGGCTGAATTGAGATCCACGGTCTGCCTTGGTACCCAGGAAGCTTGGCTGCCTTCCCAGAGCCAACAGATGCCGGAAAAACTCACCTAGTGAAAGCAAACACATGTTTGCGGATGCAAGTATCATTTAGAGCACACCAGCCAGAGAGCTGGGATTTGCTGTAGGTCCAGATGCATGATGTACAGATGGCTACAAAGGCCATAGCTGCCAAGTTTTCCCTTTTCTTGCGAGGAAGCCTATTCAGCATAAGGGAAAATCCCTTAAAAAAAGGGATAACTTGGCAGCTATGACAAAGGCTAGAGGAAACATTCAATTCGGACCACTGTCACAACATAAATTTAAAGTGCTTTGATACCACTTTAGAGTAGATTTAAGCATATTTTGTACATTAAAAAGTTTCATTGTTGTTGTTTAGTCGTTTAGTCATGTCCGACTCTTCGTGACCCCATGGACCAGAGCACGCCAGGCACTCCTGTCTTCCACTGCCTCCCGCAGTTTGGTCAAACTCATGTTTGTAGCTTCGAGAACACTGTCCAACCATCTCATCCTCTGTCATCCCCTTCTCCTTCTGCCCTCAATCTTTCCCAGCATCAGGGTCTTTTCCAGGGAATCTTCTCTTCTCATGAGGTGGCCTCAACTTGGAGCCTCAACTTCACGATCTGTCCTTCCAGTGAGCACTCAGGGCTGATTTCCTTCAGAATGGATAGGCTTGATCTTCTTGCAGTCCATGGGACTCTCAAGAATCTCCTCCAGCACCATAATTCAAAAGCATCAATTCTTCGGCGATCAGCCTTCTTTATGGTCCAGCTCTCACTTCCATACATCACTACTGAGAAAACCATAGCTTTAACTATATGGACCTTTGTCGGCAAGGTGATGTCTCTGCTTTTTAAGATGCTGTCTAGGTTTGTCATTGCTTTTCTCCCAAGAAGCAGGCGTCTTTTAATTTCATTACTACCGGTACGTCACTATTTTTAAAATCATCATCATCACCATCATTTTATTTGTATGCCGCCTTTCCACAGTTAAAACAACGCTCAAGGCGGCTTACAATATGAAAAGATTTGCATAATTATAAACATAGCAAGGTAGTCATAAAAATAAATAAAACACATCCAAAACTACATAACCAAACTGAACAATTTCCACATAAAATATAAAGATACAAATAAATTAATTTCAATAACAACAAAACCCATGACAAAACTTCCCCCAAAATACCCCAGCCCTTGCTGGGTAGCAGTAGCAGCAGTTCTTATGAAGCCTGTCAGGCCCCGCCCTAGGCAGGTTTCTATATCCTCATAACTTCAAAGACAGATTACATAGGATGGATTAAGAAACAGCAGTGTGAGGATGATATTGATGACCATAATGAGCACCTTAAAGCCTAATTATTCTTCATGATATGCATCTGATGAAGTAGATTAACGTAATATACTTCATCAGATGCATATCATGAAGAATAACAGAAATTGTTTGATAACCAGCCTCATCTAACCAACATGCATAAGTCTATTTATTTCACAGAGGGGTTAATACAACAGAGTAAACTATGCTGCCAGGCTTAGCTCACACTGGGAGGGACTAGGTAATCAAGCCTTTGTTCCCTGAACCTACCTGAGAAGTCCAACATATGAAGGGGTTCTGAGCTATTTGCTCCAGCTCAGACCGCATGGCTCTCACCAGCCATTCTTGAGTTCCTATACCAATAATTTAGGAACTTTCACCACTGTAACTAAGCCAAGCTTTACTGCCTGTGCAACTTTTCTGAATGCTGTATGGAAAAGCACATGTATCTGACCTTTGGATAGTTTGTAAGTAAATCATTTTAAACTGACTTGTTACGGTCTTTTTCTAAGCTTGGGGAAGAAGGAAACTCCGGAACTCACTTTAAAGGGCACATATTTTAAAGGATCAACAACCTATATTTCCACATGTTACTTTGGCGCATATTTCGTCATTTAAAATCTCTGCTGGGGTTCTCTCACCAAAGGGTTCTCTCCCCAGGCTTGGATCTTGGCATCCAGGGAATTCTCCTTTTTAAACCTGCCCCCCCTTTGCACCAACAGAAATTAGTATAAATTAAATGCATAGGCAGAAATTTAGGTCACATCCACACCATACATTTGAAGCACTCGAACTGTCATGAATCCCCTCCAAATAGCCATGGGGGAAAGTGGCTTTTTAAGGATGCTGGGAACTCTAGCTTTGTGCAGGGTCTCCTAACAACTCCCAGCACCCTTAACAAACTGCAGCTCCCAGGATTCTTTGGGGGACTCACTAATATACCTAGAAAGACATGCAATTACAGAAGTCCTTGGACTTTGCATTTGGGGAAAACTAAGATAGCAGGTGCCATTGGGCAGCACCTCAACCCTGAAGCCAAACCTGGTGTTCGTTCCCCATCTGACTGGGTAATCCTAGTCAAAATAGTCCAATCAAATAGCATGGATGTTGATGAGAACAGCCAGGTTTTGTGCCTTTCCCCCACCAAGGTGAAAACTGCTTATCTCAACAGTTCAAAAGAACCCATTTTCACCTTGACCAGGCTGTATCTGTCTCTGGGTGGTTTTGAAATCTTATTCCAAAAGGGCCTGACGCCCTTTGATCTTGACGAGGAGAAAAACAGTCACAGACTGTCTTATACTGTACAGCACAAAAAATGCCATCAACACAGAACAGTTCCCGTGTATGGCTATCAGTATCTCTAATCTTTTAAAAAAATATGTTTTATGGTTCACTATTTCCTTTGAGAGCGGCACTATCAGCCTGGAAATCTTAACACTGAAAATAATTATAAGAATAAAAACTCAAAATACCATTACCTGATACTGCAGTTCGGCTGATTAAAATGGAAAGAATTTTAGAAATGCCAACCATTTCCCCAATCGTTGCAGCTTTTAAGTCTTTCGCTGTCTCAAAACCCTGATGCACAAGGTGCCATTTAGTCAAATTTGCTTCTGCCTTTGGTCAGTTTCCTTCAGATTCCTTCCTCGTTCTCAGGTGAAGGTTTCAAGAAGTTGCAGGTTTTAAGCCGGGTTGCCTTTTTGGTTCATCTCTAATTGTTGAACCTTATTTCCGTCAGTGATTTCTTTTTCTTCTTTGCAAACCCTTTGGCTAGGGCAATAGAAATTGTTTAAATTATTAAATATCAAGTTGGCATATTCAGAGTTTTTATATATAGATCGTATTGGCAAAGTTAACTCAACACAAACTAGTTACAGGTAGGTAGCCGTGTTGGTCTGAGTCGAAGCAAAATAAAAAAATTCCTTCAGTAGCACCTTAAAGACCAACTAAGTTTATATTTTGGTATGAGCTTTCGTGTGCATGCACACTTCTTCAGATACACTAGAAACAGAAGTGTCAGACCCTATATATATACAGAGGGTGGTGGGGGGTGGGTGGGAATGGGAGATGGGCTGATGGGAGTGGTAAACCTGTAGATGGGTGTTAATGGCTGCTGATGGCTGCAATTAGTCCTGGGCTGAAGTGCTAAAGAAAGCTTGATCATGCATAATGAGATAAGAATCCGATATCTCTATTCATCCCAGGTGCTTCCATGGTTTTAAGCTTGGTAATGATTTCCAATTCAGCAACTTCCCTTTCCAGTCTGTTCCAGGGTTTGGCCTGTTTGTCCAATATAATGAAAGGTCTTCCTCCCAGAGCTTGAGAAAGGGAGCTGTCATTGTCCAGGAGAGGCTGTAGATCTCTGATGATGCGTTGTACTGTTTTAACTTGGGAGCTGTATGTGATGACTAGTGGTGTTCTGTTATTTTCTTTTTTGGGTCTGTCTTGCAGCAGGTTCTCCCTAGGTATCAGTCTGGCTCTGTTGATCTGTTGTTTAACTTCATCAGGTGGATATTTTAGTTCTAAAAAGGTTTGCTGTAGATCTCTTAGGTGATTCATTGCCTACAGACAGCCACCCAATCTTAAACAACTCCTCACCCACAATAATACAACCACCAGACTTAACATGGACACTGGTACCAGAGCCTGCAATAAACCCAGATGCCAACTTTGCTGCCACATACACCCGGACAACATCATTACTGGCCCCAACAACATCCAACATACCATCTCAGGACTATTTAATTGCTCATCTTCTAACATTGTGTATGCCATCAAATGCCAACGGTGCCCTTCAGCTCTCTATATTGGACAAACAGGCCAAACCCTACGCCAAAGGATAAATGGACATAAATCTGACATCAGGAACCATAAGACTGAAAAACCAGTAGGAGAACACTTCAATCTCCCAGGACATTCTATACAAGATCTCAAAGCAGCTGTTTTATTACAGAGAAATTTCAGGAACAGACTGGAAAGGGAAGTTGCTGAATTGGAAATCATTACCAAGCTTAAAACCATGGAAGCACCTGGGATGAATAGAGATATCGGATTCTTATCTCATTATGCATGATCAAGCTTTCTTTAGCACTTCAGCCCAGGACTAATTGCAGCCATCAGCAGCCATTAACACCCATCTACAGGTTTACCACTCCCATCAGCCCATCTCCCATTCCCACCCACCCCCCACCACCCTCTGTATATATATAGGGTCTGACACTTCTGTTTCTAGTGTATCTGAAGAAGTGTGCATCAACACAAACTCTCATTTTGCAGGACTTGCACCTAAAACTCAAGAAAGGAGAAGAAACAGAAAACCTCTAACAAAATGATGATGATGATGATAAGAACAATAACAACAATAATTTGTATTCCACCCGTCTGACTGGGTTGCCCCAGCCACTCTAGGCACTTTCAAACAAAATAGAAAAGAACGCAACAGACGTTAAAAGCTTCCTGATACAGGGTTGCCTTCAGAAGTCAACAGAAGGTTATGTAGTTCTTTACCTCCTTGACATCTCATGGGTGGGCAATCCACAGGGCAGGCACCACTACTAAGAAGGCCCTCTGCCTGGTTTCCTGTAACCTCACTTCTCACAATGAGTGAAGTGCCAGAAGGCCCTCAGAGGTGGACCTCAGTATCCGGGCAGAACGATGGGGGTGGAGACGCTCCTTCAGGTATACAGGGCCGAAGCCATTTAGGGCATTAAATGTCAGCACCTACACTTTGAATTGTGTTGGAAACGTACTGGGAGCCAATGTAGGTCATAGAATCATAGAGTTGGAAGAGACCACAAGGGCCATCCAGTCCAACCCCCTGCCAAGCAGGAAACACCATCAAAGCATTCTTGACATATGCCTGTCAAGCCTAAAGACCTCCAAAGAAGGAGACTCCACCACACTCCTTGGTAGCAAATACCACTGCTGAACAGCTCTTACTGTCAGGAAGTTCTTCCTAATGTTTAGGTGGAATCTTCTTTCTTGTAGTTTGAATCCATTGCTCCGTGTCTGCTTCTCTGGAGCAGCAGAAAACAATCTTTCTCCCTCCTCTTTATGACATCCTTTTATATATTTGAACATAGCTATCATATCACCCCTTAACCTTCTCTTCTCCAGGCTAAACATACCCAGTTCCCTAAGCCGTTCCTCATAAGGCATCGTTTCCAGGCCTTTGACCATTTTGGTTGCTCTCTTCTGGACATGTTCCAGCTTGTCAGTATACTTCTTGAACTGTGGTGCCCAGAAATGGACACAGTACTCCAGGTGAGGTCTGACCAGAGCAGAATACAGTGGTACTATTACTTCCCTTGATCTAGATGCTATACTCCTATTGATGCAGCCCAGAATTGCATTGGCTTTTTTAGGTGCTGTCTTTTAGGTCTTTTAGGACTGGTGTCATATGGTTCTAGGAGCCACATTCTGGATTAGTTGTAGTTTCCGAGTAACCTTCAAAGGTAGCCTCACATGGAATGCAAGTGGGAGATACCCAGAAAATACCACTCTGGCGAGACAGTCTGCAGTCTCCCAGTAGGGCCTCAGCTGTTGCAACAGGTGGAGCTGGTAGACAGCTGCCCTGTACACAGAATTGACCTGCACCTCCATGGACAACTTGAATCCAAAATGACCCCCAGGCTGTGCACCTGGTTCTTTAGAGGCCCAGTTATCCCATTCTGGACCAGGGAGTGCTCCCCACCTGCCTGACCCCTGCCCCTCAAAACAGCACTTCTCTCTTGTGAGGATTTAGCCTCAATCTGTTAACCACCACCCATCCTCCAACTGCCTGCAGACACTCCCATGTGGCATTCACCGCCTACACTGGTTCCGATTTAAATGAGAGGCAGAGCTGGGTATCATCTGCACACTGGTAAACACTCAGCCCAACAACCCTGATGATGTCTCCCGGTGGCTTCATATTGATGTTAAAAAGCATGGGGGAGAGGATGGAGCCTTGAGGCCAGTAACGTCTTAAGGGTATCCAGTGCCATGGTTCAAGAATCCTCCAGTGCCGCCCCGCCCCCAGCGGCAGTAGTGCACGGCTGAGGGTCGGAGATGGAGGACGGCGGAGCCTGGACGGCGCGCACCACCTTGCAGGGGGCTGGCCTGGGCGCAGAGCCCACCTCCCACAGAGGGGACTGCTCGGCCTCCCACCCTGGACCGGCCCCTCCTTGGCGCTTCCCTCCAGTGGCCGCTCCAGGACGCGGCGGTGGTGTGCGGCCATTGAGCTTCCTCCATGAAGCAGAATTAGCAAGACTCCTGCCTAGAGTGGCAGCAGGCGCATGGTGCCACTCTAGGCAGGAGTCTCACTGATTCTGCTTCATGGAGGAAGCTCAATGGCCACGCACTACTGCCGCCGTGGGGGATGGGGGGGCGCCGGCAGCAGCTGCTCCCAGACACCAGCCATTCAGCGCCCCTTCCACGCCCCTGGTGGCCAGGCGCCCTGGCGCCTTGCGCCACCCATCCTGGGCCTAGAGATGGCCCTGCTTGAGGCACCCCACAAGTGAGCGCCCAGGGGTTGATCCATTGTACTTGTGTTTTCCCTTGCTTAACAATGTTCCATCAGGGAAACAAGCATACCCATAAGTAGCTTTCACATAATGCTGATACAATGCAAAATCATGTGTATGGTACAAAAAACAAGTAAGTAAAATGGGGCGTGGAAATTCCACACAATCTGGTAAGCAAAAATAGCTCCCTGGTCCAGCAGAATTTTGGAGGTCCCTGGGGTGGCCCACATTGATAACACCTCACATCCCTGTCATTAGCAGACAATGGTGCGAGTTTGTGCCCTAATTTATGGCTTTTAGATTGCAAGCTGTGAAATAATTCACCAGGCGGCAAGGCCCGGGGTCAATATATGTTTAAGTAAAAAGGTTTTTTGAGAGCTTCAGGGTCAATCAGGAAGAGCTATAGTTATTGCACATGAGGGGAAATGAAGGGGAGGACAGGAGAGAAGAAGGAGGTTTGGACTGGGGCAGTCGATTCCTGTTAAGCAAATAAGACTGTTTTATTGCTAAACGGTAATTGAGGAAGCCCTTAACTTTTCCAAGGAAGTGGGTTTCCGAAATAGATGCTGTGATGCCAGCTCCAGCCCCTGCCTATCTGACATTCTGAAAACACCAGCCAAACCTTATCCCGGTGAATTACAAATGTGGGTTCTTAACAGCCCAGAAAAAGGGGAACTAAGTCCATTGGGATGGTCTGATGACCCACAACATCTTGGAAATGTAGCCCACTGCTGGCAAAATCTGAAGCAGCCAAGGATGGGTACTGAGCCAAAATGAGGGATCGATCTCACAAATAAGAATTGCCAGGAAACTGAATCCCTTCCAGCATTTTCTCCCCAGGGGTTCTTGAGAAAAGCCCAAAGGACAGTTGAGTGATTCCTGATTGGTGGAAGCTGCCCACATGACCGGTACAGGAAGCACTGCCCTCACTCTAGCGAGATTTATTTGCCCTTAGTAATGTCGCCACC